>NC_141344.1:3963085-9878085 GCF_057382095.1 Aulonocara sp. 'chitande type north' Nkhata Bay | reverse complement strand
TAATTTAATGAAAAAAACCTCTCCAACTATTTCATGGGGGTAGATTGATTATGCCACTGGTGTTGTAACATTTCACTAATAGATGAGAGAACTGATTCAATTAAATTCTAGCAAATTGTAGAAAAACATACAAGATAATTGTCATAAATCTGCCTGAACATCCTCAATGGTCTACCTCAAGAGGCACAAGCTGAAGGCTTTGCTAGAGACCTCACAGTCTGTTCCTCACTGACTGTATTTACATTACCTTTTTCTGTAATGCAGTACTGTACAAAATCCTGTATTCAAACTATAGATACTAATCAAAGTGTTATACAAGTTCTTCTTTAGGATAGAACAAAAATCAAAAAAACAATTTTCCAGCACACTTGCTACATCAGCTGACTTCAGCTGTGGAGGAAGCAGAAAATCGCAGATAAAGACATTATTTTCATTTTTATTGCATGAAAGAGCACGGCCATGACAGTAAAGCATCTAAAAAGATAACATGTTAACACAAAGCTAATAGCAAAGACCTCCAGACTCCAGGTTTAAGGAGAACATGCCAACCCAAGTCAAGCAGTCAAAGCTGAATAGGTAAGAAAAACAGTGATGGGCAGTCAGGCTTAGCCTCAATTTCAACCTGCAGCAGTTAAGACAGTATTTCTCTGTGAAGTGCTCTTTGGGCTGGTTTTCATCTTTAAAGATGGCTTTGTGTTAGCAATAGAAGTGATTAGATAGTCAAAGTAGCTAGTTTAGAGTTTAGTCCATCGAGTTTAGAGTATATGATCTTCTTGGAATAATGAGGACCTATACCCAAATTGGCATAACTAGAGTTTTTTTCTCGTTATTTTCACTCTGCTGACAATGAGTGGAGAAATCAATTCATGGCAATTTAACAAACTCATTTTTTTCAACAGACCCATTTCAGTACCAGGTAAGTACACCTTTAATATTTACTGAAAATGTGGCAGAGGCTAACATAGCTGGTGAAGGCAATAGATAAAAGAAGACATCTACATAAAAATCTATAATCAAAAATGCACTCAAAGTCAGTGAGATTAATGATTTCATTTTATTTTCATTACTTACTACAGACTAACTTGGTTAATTTGCTCACAGTGAGATACACCATCTCTATAACCTTGTCAGAATAGGCTCAGTCCTACAAAAAGTCAGTCCAGTTTCCATTGTCTCTCCTGGAAATTAGTGGGGGAGGGAATTAAAGAACAAGGTTAATTAAGAAAGAACTTAAATCACAGCAGCTAATCACTGCAATTTACACTGAACCCAGTATCTACAGTCATTTTTATTGAGAATTAGGAACAGAGATGAGGTTCCACAAAAAAGCGCAGGAAACAATAAGTGAGAGGCTCATTAAACTGCTGACAGTACCTTAATTCTTCCTCTATACCTGGCAACACATAAATATAGTCAGGGAGACTTTTCCTGCTGAAACTTATTCTTAGAGTGTAATTAGGGTCACAATGTGTGATGATTATGCATTAGCACTCGTGTTGAGCTGAGTGCCTTGTAGACTCACAATAGTAAATTAGCACAATTAAGCAGATATCTGAATGTATATAATGGATTTGGCAAATATAAGTGTCCGTATACAGGAAAAGATTTCTATAACAAATTTAACATAAGGCAATGTTATTTTTGTAGGTATATTATAGCCAAGTATTTCCCCTACAGACATTTTTGAATAAATATATTTGTGTCCTCTCTCATTGAAAATCAGAATGCATTACTTCAAAAGCTTAACATTCAGGTTTAAAGCATCACTGAGCCTGTATTCTCAGTGTATTTACAATGCAGGCTTTAAGTTTCAACATCACAATTTTGGTCATTGGGAAGTGCCGCTTCAGTGTTATTCACAAAATAGAATCTAAAATCTGCAACACTGTTGTGTTGTTACTGAATGCCGCTTATGCAACTATTACTTACTCTGAGGGTGTGTTTGTACAAGACACCTGGCTATCTCCAGGCTGAGTAAATTGTACCTCACCTCATCTGGATCTCATTGCTGCCATCAAGCAGAAAAGCCATCATGCAGGTGGGAAACGAGGAATGCTTAGAACAGAAGCCACAGCTTCGTTCTCCTCCATTCTCAAGCCTGGCAGGGTAGGGCTGTACCAGCTGCTCGAGAAACCCCCAGTGTGGGAAAGTCTCTCCTCGGCTAATGGAAGACAAACACCTCGGAGAGTGGTGGAGATAGCATGAAAACGATTAAAGCGTGACCCAGATTCTGTTGTGTCTCTGGCCTTTCACTGCAGTTGACAAATACAGGAGGGGACCTTGTTAATGAAAACACTGACGAATCACTTGATGCTAATGAAGACAAACAACCTCATCCTAAGGTGCAGCTGGCATAAGCTTTGACATGATGGCACAAGGAAGGTGCCCATCAACAGAACCATTATATTAAAACTGAAACTGAGCGGCATTGATTTGCTACAAGAAAAAAAATGCAGCAATAATTGCACTTGTTCAGGGCATAAGATGCATATTTGTGTTATGAATGTGACAGGAGGACACGACTAGAAAACATTATTCAGTTCTCAGGCTACTGTGGACTTTTTGTGACATTTCACTGGTTGGCATTAGCTTTTCTCAAACAAGGAAAAAAAGCTTAATTATCTTATACTTTTACTGATATTGCAATTTCTTTAAAAGGCTTTCATGGCATTTCTATGTATTCATTAGTGTCAAGTCTTAAAATGGCACTGCTTCTAATAAAACACTCTAATTCATATTCAATATAAGATCCATATTTCATTATGTGGCATAACCCATTTGCCACAATGTTATGTTGGCTGCATTTGACCCTATTTATGTCTCCAGTAATTACAGCTCGCTGTGTGCAGAGCTTTCTCCTTCATGACTTTTGTCTCTGTCAGTATCTATTTGTCTTTGGACAAATTCGTCGCAGGAAGATCCTTTTTCTCAAATACCTTGCTTTGACTTTGTATCTTTTTTACCTGCTGAGATACCTGTGGTTCAACACTCCTAATTGACCTGTAGCTAACTGCTAATGGACCAATAAGGCAGTGTTTGTTCCATTTTGCGCATCCTTGTGCAACTTGCTTTTTCACTGTTGTGTGAGAAGAAAAGACAGAGGATATAAATATAAAACGAGCAAAAGCCCCTTGATGTTTGCCAGTGTTGTCACAGTGTGTGATGGGACTCTAGGGAGAAAAGCTTCCATCCCAGTGGGGAAGTCAACCCACGCCTTTAGTTGCAAACCTGCCCCTTTACTCTAGTGGGTTAACATCAGTGAAGAGTATGAATGATATATAGCTGATCAAGCTTTTGTTCTATGGACAGTTGAGTCCTGTGCCCTGTTATAGTCATGTAAACAATGTAGAATGCGGCATTTAGCGTTAACATAGATAGGAAATCATTAACCCTCTATCTTCATACCATTTCTATGCATATATTGCTCTGGGGACTTTCTTTTGAATACTCATCTCTTTAAGGATGTCAGTCCTTCCCCTTTGATTCATATCCAACCTCATATCTTTCTATCTGACTTTTTTAGTCCAGTTTTTTATTATCTTAGCATGGTCATGGGGAAACTATACACAAATTCCATGCAATTATAAAGTTCATTTTTTGAGAAGCCAGTGGGAACTTAATGTTTCTGATTTTTTAGATGACGCCTGCTAGAGGCAAGTTAAGTTTTCCTAGAAAATAGTGTAAGCTAAATGTGTAAAATGTAGAGCTAAAGTGGATTAATCCATGGTATGTGCACATAGCAGTGCACTGGCTGATGAACCCTAGTCATGAGGGATTTATTTAGCAAATATCCAGCAGCCCAGCAAGGAAAAAAAATGAGGAGCCTATTCCACTGTGTTTCTACCAGCCCCTGATGCCATACGTGCTCGGAATGAACAATAGTGCATTTCCTCCAGCAGCCAGTAGGGGGCACTGATATAATACAGGAGCCTGCCAATCTGTTATGCCTGGCTGGCCCACAGAGATGTTTGCAGTAATTTAGTTCCACTGCCAATATATAAATAGGAATTCTGCTGTTAGCACAAAAGAGCGGGGGGGAAAAACATACTGCCGAATGAATGTGAATTGCTCCCCTGCTCCCATTTCAACATCAAAGTAATCAAGGAAAACAAGCTTTTTTAATCGAAAGTATGCAATTAGAATAAAGCAGAACTGTCCTGGCTGTGCACACTGCCAGAATGAAGAGATTAAATGGGTAAGGAGAAAGGGGAAGCACAATCACTGCAGCAGCAGCTATCGGACTGCAGTCAGAACAGATAATGCAACACCTTTCATTTCTGTCCTATACTGTTACAACAAAGACTGACTCAATTCTGGAATCTTCAAGGGCGGAGGAAAACAGTGATTATTAGAGGCAGAACAAAGATCGCTTATAGGAAAAACGACTAATAAAAACACATGTTTTCCTTTTCCCTTTAATACTGAAACACGTTAGATTTTGAATGTTCTAAATTTTCTACGTGATCTTCTTCACTGAGCTGCAGATTCTGATTTATCCCAATTAAATAGAAGAAAGAAAAAGGATGCATGTTACAAAGAGTTATCAAAGAGCCAAGCTAGGTACAACATAGCATTCATTTGTTACTGTAGGATAATGAATCTCCCTACACGCATACTAGTACACAGATTCAACACGGCTATCCATAAGCATACCCCATGCTGTCCTGTCCTATGCAGTGTCAAAACAATGATAAACATTTGGTCACTATAGGAGTGCTCTGGAAACCAGCCAAGCTGAATGGGCTTTTTTTGTTTCACTGAACAATAGCACTGCTAAAAGTACTTAACAGCTGTGCTATGCTCTGGGTTCCCCATAGACCCAGAACAGCACATCATACTAAGAAGTGTTGCTTTGTGCAGTTGTTCATTTCTTTATCCTTCTGGGAACAGTATATATTGAAAATGCAGCATTCTGAATGAAGAAAAGGAACAACTCTTTCCATTTTCTCTCAAGAATATCTGTGGGTAACTGGAATATTTCTTTTTTAAAAGATATTATGGTATTTTGGGGATGAAGTGCTTTATTTCCTGTTATTGCTTTGATAGCTTTATTGAACTAGACTGGGATTTTTTTGTGTCTCTTTTCTACTAATTTTTCTACTCTGCACAACTCTGCTCACTCATTTTAAACCTTGCTTTCTTTGATCTTTCTTTTTCGCTCTTGTAAAAATGCTGCCAGCAGAAGCTATAATGTAACCAGATAACATCTTAAGATAGCATCTCACCCTGGATAGCTGAACACAGTAATTTCAGGTAGACCAGTCACTAAGGTGCACACTATGTACACGTCAACTTCACTCTCTGCAGGATTGGACCGAACAGCTGTCATTTTAGATTGATTTCTCCCCGATTCCCAGTGTAATAAACACTTGGTTTGGTGATGTGTGAGTGTAATGAGGGTCTGTCACATGACTGACAAGTAATGTTCCTGCCGCTTCTTCTTCTGATTTAGATGACCCCCTATGTGTCTCCATGTCCATCTTGTCCACACACAGGTCATTAATATAAACTGCCCCATCAGTAATCAAACAAGCCAAATATTACAAAAGTATTACATTCAAGGTGATTTTTTTTTTTTACGTCTTAGATTGATAACCATAAAATTAGTCTGAGCAGTGTCTCTGAAGAGCACCCCTTTCTTTTTTTGAATTACATGCACTTTTATTCATTTATTCATCTTGTAGTTGCAAATTGTGAAACCCATATCATTTTGTCTTGGTAAATATAATACCTTAATTAGGTTAACGGTCTGTTTTTTGGCAATGCGTCTGTTTTGTTGCCTTTGTTTGTGGCTGCATTTTGTATTTTCATCTCAGCAGGCATGTTATTTTATGCTGCGCTTACTGTCAATCACCTGACACCCACAGGAAGAAATGCAAGTCGCTGCCAGAAAATAATACCTCAAACAATAACAATAACAATACTTCAGCATGTCATCTTGCAAACTTGTCACATCCATGTCTTCTTATTTGGACTTTTTTTTATTTTTTTTATTTTGTCAAGTGAGACAGCGGTCAATTTCCATTTTCACACAGTAATGGTTATCTTTTGAAATGACATAAGAAGGCATAAATATGACATAAACTGCTGATTATTTTGCAAACTGGAAAACTAGATAAAGATGTGGCTCTACATGACAACATTATTCTCTATTAACAATGTACAGCAGTATGTGGGCGTACAGCACAGCAACCCCTGTGGTTGCAACTTCACAATCTGTCACACAACAGCTCACATATCTTTAGTCCACTCATATATTGATATACACAAATATTACACAAATCCACAAGACATCTATCTGTATAGTCTGGCAGCCATCTGTCATGTCCAGTTGATTGGTCTAGTACTTCGTAAATCGTTGATAGCACATCTTTAAGCCCCCTTCCTCCCATCTTCTGTGCTAAAAGTCCTCCCACATACCTTCCCTTCATTTAGAGAGGACAAGCAACTACACTACTTAATTAACTGACTCGCGTAATTAGCTTCATGGCTTTGTATATTTAAAGCATTACGTCATTTAGCCAGCACATACAGCACAATTGAGCTTAAACTGCACCCATGAAATGTTTCTTTACCTTCCTTTGTTGTTTACTTCATAGCATGTAATTTCTGGGTCACACGTGGAAAAGTTTCTAAATATTGACTTCTACTCTATCGAGACTGGGCTCGCCTTTAATGTGTGATTGACAAGGACATTAATTATTTTGCTAGAATAGACTTTAGAAACTGGCAACACGCTGATAGAGCTGTAGCGCTGAGTGATGCAAAAGAGATATTTTGTTCCACTACATGCCAGACTGGGTGCTCCTGCCAGTGTAAAAACAGGAATTCTGGATGCTTGGGGGACAAGATATCAATTTAAATGGATGTGCTTTTCAGTGTATTACATTCCCCTTTTAATTTACCTGTTTATAACATAATTTATTAGTAAAATGTAACAATAACTGGATATGTTATAACCTATAACCACAACTTATGGTTCCTTTCTTCACCACAACTTTGAAAATCCAGCTTTTTATTTTTTCAGTAGGTACCATAGCCAGTATACTGTATATACTAAGTGATACTACTCCTACTAAACTCAGATTAGACTCATTTGCATTTTAGTCATTTGCACCAGCACCACTGCAGACTGGCACACAGCCCCTCCCCCTTGCTAACAACTAAACACACAAACAGTAATGCAACAAACTTGGTGAAGCATATTAAAGACTGGCACCCCAGTCTTCATTAAGTAGAGGTTAGTAAATTTCCATTTCAACTACACTGAACTATGAAACAGTTATCATGAACATTAACCCCACAGGCAACGTTAACGTTAGCTGTTTAACTGTTCACAGTTACCTACATTAGCCATTTTTTAAGTAGCAGGTAGCAGCCACAACTGATAGTAAAATAATAAGTGTTGTCAGTCCTACCTGTCTGTAATTGTTATGGACAGTGTTAATTTAACAAGGTAACTCAATTATTTATGCCTAAATATTACATCTAATATTTCACCACACATTTTTGGCCATTTGTAAAATACCCACATTTATTTATTATTATCATTGATTTGTCTTTCTGGATGCAGATTTTCCAGCTTTTTCATGTTCTTACACACAGATTTAACACCCTGACCTTTGTATCCCTGAAGACAATTTTTGCCCACATGTACCTTTGCTTCTGCAAATGGAACATAACATTAAGTTAATATTTTCTCATTTTTAGGGGAAAACATTTGTAGGCGGCACATTTGGAGCTCGGTGGTGGAGCAAATTATTTTGTCCCTCAAACCAGAGCCCAACGTTTTACTCATATGCATGACAGTTTTATACTTTGCATTATCTCCATGTTATGTTTATGCAGTTTACCAGAACCTGTCTATTACATAATTTTTTATTAATACTACTACTTCAATAATACACAGTATTTGGTTTTCCTATTTAATCCCATTATAGACTGAGTGGCTCAGTGTACAGTGTAAACACGAATGGATTTATATTTGTGGAACAGATATTAAAATTAAGTATGTCTGACATGGATGTTTGATAGACTGATGGAAGATCAAAGTGTAGTGTATTCAACAAAAGATTAAAAAATAATAAGATTTAGTTGGCAAGGATTATTTTTTAAACTCGGCAGTATTTAAAAAAATAAAAAAATCAATAAAGTGAACCTATCTATGGACCAAATTCCTCATCCTTAAAATAACATTTCAAATGAAGCATTCCCTCAACAGACACTGCTGTGTGGGTTTTCCAGCCTCAACTTTCTTTATTGTATGCACCAATTGTCCCATTCACTCCCAGAGCAGGGAGACCTCATTAAGGCAGGTTAAGGCAACCCACTAATGGTTCCTCTCAGTGCTAATAACATGGGGTCACCTAATATTACACACTGCTTTGTTCCATTCATCCAGCTATTTATCATGTATTATTAACAGGAAGGTATCATGAAATCACTGCTATAATCATAATAATGTTCTCGTGGCCTAGGTTAAGACAGGTAACACTCAGTGTGTTAGCAGGTGACTTATTAGAGGCAGCAGAGTAGGCACTCTCTCCACCGGATGAATATTTCACCACAAACCAAGTTACATGCAATAACAACACAGTGTCAAGCTGCGATGGGCTTTTCTGTATGTGTTTTGTGCAGCATGAATTGCACTGCATTTTGAATAACATGGTGTTATTCTGTATGTAAATCAATTTCTTATATATAGGACAATGTTTTCCTCCAACATTATTTAGTAAATGCAGAGATTAAATATGTGAATATTTTTGAATACCAGCAATATGAAAAACAGTATGATCCACAAAATAGCTATACAATAAAGAGAATACATCTATTTTAAAAATGAGGTCTAACTGCCTCCCAAGTCGGTTTAGTTCATACTTCATTTCAAAACATGTTCTGCATTTGTTTAAATAAAACCAAGGTTCCTCTAAAATGAGTAGGTTTCAATTTAGTATTTAGTATTTATTTATTTATTGTCATTGTCAAGAACAATGAAATTGCGTTTGGGGCTTCCATACAACCCAAAAAAAAGAAGAAAATAATAAATACCCCTTAAAACCCAAGTGTACATATTTAACCCAGTGTGACTCCAATGCAATAAGACAACCCTTAGCAATAATGTTCGTAGAAATTCAGACAAAGACCTGAGAAACATGACAAAATACAACAATGCAACCCATTCAATATTATTGTACTGTGAGATATGATATCAGATATGATAGTTATCTATTTAAGAAAGAGGGGGGGGGGGCAGGAGGGGGAAGAGAATAAAGATATGATGCACCAATGCAGACCAGTTCATTGCTATTAAGAAGTTGGATATGGTTATTGTCCGTGAGAGGGGGGCAGAGAGTTCAGGAGCCTCACAGCCTGTGGATACAGGCTGTTGGCCAGTCTGGATGTTCTGGCCTGTATAGACCTGTACCTTCTCCCTGAGGGCAGCAGATGGAAAAGGTGGCGCGCAGGGTGATGTTGGTCCCGCAGGATACTGTGCACCCTCCTCAGACAGCGAGTGGGGAAGATATTACTGATCTCTGGCAGACTTGTTCCAATAATTCTGCCAGCTTCTTTCACCACCCGCTGGAGTGCTTGCTGATCGGCCTTGGTGCAGCTGGGGAACCACACTAGAAATCCATACGTCAGAACGCTGCTGATGGCACAGTTGTAGAAGTTCAACATCAGAGATCTGGGAATGTGTGCGCTCCGCAGTCTCCTCAGGTAGTAGAGGCGCTGTTGGGCCTTCCGTACAACTGAGGTGATATGGTTGCCCCAGGACAGGTCCTCGGTCACAGTTACCCCCAAGAATTTAAAACTGCTCACCCTCTCCACCGCCTCACTGCCAATGAAGAGAGGCAGATGGTTGTTATGGCCCCTCTTCCGGAAATCTACAATGATCTCCTTGGTCTTTTTGGTGTTTAAGACCAAGTTATTGTCGTGGCACCATGACTCTAGTTGTTGCACCTCTGTCCTATAGTTTGTCTCATCATTGTTGGATATAAGTCCGAGCACTGTAGTGTCATCTGCAAACTTAACAATGAGATTGGACGCGCAGGAGGAAATACAGTCATGGGTGAAGAGAGTGTATAGCAGAGGGCTCAGAACACACCCCTGAGGGGCACCGGTGTTGACCACAAGGGTGGAAGAGGTGTTCTTACCCACTCTGACACTCTGTCTACGGTTAGTGAGGAAGTCCACAATCCAGTTGCACAGAGAGGAGTTAAGTCCCAGTTGGTGGAGTTTGGGACGGAGTTTGGGACGGAGTTTGTATGGCCGGATGGTATTAAAAGCCGAGCTGTAGTCTACAAAGAGGAGCCGTGCATAGGTGTTCCTGTGTTCCAAGTGCTTCAGTAATGTGTGCAGCACTGTGGCGATCGCATCCTCGGTTGACCGGTTCTCCCTGTATGCAAACTGGTGCGAGTCCAGGGATGGTGGAAAAGCAGCTCTGATGTGTTTAATGACCAGTCTCTCCAGGCATTTGGCGGGAATGGGGGTGAGTGCCACAGGTCTGAAATCGTTCAGACATGTGACATTTGACTGTTTTGGGATGGGAACGATGGTTGCTGCTTTGAAACAGGATGGTACCAGTGAACAGGACAACGAGGTGTTATATATAGAGGTGAAGACGTCCGCCAGGTCCGCAGCACAGTCTTTTAGCACCCGGCCCAGCACTCCATCCGGCCCGGCCGCCTTCCTGGTGTTAATGCTCCGGAACACACGCCTCAGCTCATGAGTGCTCAGGACCGGAGCAGGGTCGGTTGAGGGGAGAGGGGACAGGACAGGGTCGGTGTTCTCCCTGTCAAAACGGGCATAAAAGAGATTTAGATCCTCAGCCAGAGTAGAACTGTCGGCTGAGGGTGATGGTGTTCTTCTTTTGTAGTCCGTGATAGCCCTGATGCCCTCCCAGACCTGCCTTGGGTTTGTGTTGTTCTCAAACCTGGCCTCGATACGCCTCCTGTGCTGCTGCTTGGCAGTCTTGATGCCTCTTCTCAGGTTGGCCCTGGCAGCACTGTATGCCTCCTGGTCCCTGGATTTGAAAGCGTTGTTCCTCGTTCGAATAAGTTGTTGAACTCCGTGTGTCATCCAGGGTGGATTATTAGGGAACACACGGAATCGTTTCCAAGTTGTTACATTGTCCACACAGAAACAGATGTAGTCCAAGACAGTGGAGGTGTAACTGTCCAATGCGACACGATTGTCAGTGTCCTGCACCTTGAATACATCCCAGTCTGTGCAGTGGAAACAGTCCTGAAGCATCGGAATAGCGTCCTGCGGCCATGTTCTCACGGTTTTGGTTGTAATCCCAGTGCTCTTGATCTTTTGTGTGTATATTGGGTGTAGCAGAAGGGAGAGATGGTCTGACAGACCCAGGTGGGGATAAGCCTGGGCTCTGTACGCATTCGCCATGTTGGTGTACACCTGGTCCAACGTTCTATCTCCTCTGGTAGCACACTTCACATTACGGTGGAAATTGTGAAGTACAGATTTCAGGTCCGCGTGGTTAAAATCCCCAGCCGCAATAAAGACACTGTCCGGGTGTGCTACCAGGCTGTTATTGATGCTGCTGCTCAACTGTGCTAACGCTAGCTTAGCATTAGCATCTGGTGGAATGTAAACAGCGCAGATGTAAACGGCAGAAAATTCCCGAGGGAGATAGAATGGACGGCACTTTAACACCAACAGTTCTACCTCTGTACTGCACAGTTTTTCCGTTACCGTGACGTTCGTGCACCAAAGGTTGTTAATATAGATGCACAGCCCCCCGCCAGTCTTCTTACCCGAGTCCGCAGACCTGTCGGCTCGATAGGCGGTGCGGCCTGCTAGATCGATAGCCGCATCGGGAATGGCGCTGTCCAGCCAGGTTTCAGTGAAAATCATGCACGAACAGTTATTAAAAGTCCGTCGAGTGGCGATCTGCAGTCGTATTTCATCCAGTTTGTAACGGATTGAACGGGCGTTGGAGAGGAATATGATCGGGAGTGGTGGTTTAAACGGACTAGTCTTTAGCCGTGCCCACAGGCCTCCCCGCTTGCCTCTCTTCTGCCTCCGCTCGCAACGTCTCCTCCTGCGGCTTGCTGTTGCGGGTAGCCCCGGGGGTTGCTTAACGATCTCCGGGGGGATGAGATACTCGGATGTTAGTTGAAGATCTCCACGGCTTAGTTGTAGTAGATCATCTCTGTTGTATTGAAGTAACCCCAGACTGTGTGAAATAATACACAGTACCACCAAAAGTGCAAAAGTGTAGGAGCTCCGGGCCGCTGCGTCTGTGCGCGCCGCCATCTTAAATCTCAATGTTATTACTCTTTTGTTATCCACATATTCAGAGGCCAAGGGCCAATACTCAGTAGCTTTTCAGCATCTGTTTAGAATATGAAGCATGCTGTTAAATCAAATGCAGACTCTTTCTAGACTTTGGAAATCTTGCCTCGGTCATTGTAATGGGCAACGTTGCATTGCCAAGCAGGCAAGCTGATGTGATTTAGCATAATTTCAATAATGCCATTCATGGAAATGTGCAAGGTTGATGAAATTTTAATGGAGCTTGGGATAACACAACTGCTCCTCAATTACAATAGCTTCTCCAAGACTCTGAGGCTTCAGTCATAACATGGCTTATTTCATTACTGTACTATCAATGGTTTTATTTGACTTACCTAATTACTATGGATACCTCTATAAGAAAAATCTGAAAAGCCTCTCTTTCAGTTCCACAGTATTCTCTTGTTTGCCTTCTGTGATGACATGGGTCTACATACATTGGTGACTGTGAAATCCAGAAATTATTTCGACCATTAACTGTTGCATGGATGAGTTTCATATTTAACATATACAGTGGGGCAAAAAAGTATTTAGTCAGCCACCGATTGTGCAAGTTCCCCCACTTAAAATGATGACAGAGGTCAGTAATTTGCACCAGAGGTACACTTCAACTGTGAGAGACAGAATGTGAAAAAAAAATCCATGAATTCACATGGTAGGATTTGTAAAGAATTTATTCGTAAATTAGGGTGGAAAATAAGTATTTGGTCACCTCAAACAAGGAAAATCTCTGGCTCTCACAGACCTGTAACGTCTTCTGTAAGAAGCTTTTCTGTCCCCCACTCGTTACCTGTATGAATGGCACCTGTTTGAACTCATCATCTGTATAAAAGACACCTGTCCACAGCCTCAAACAGTCAGACTCCAAACTCCGCCATGGCCAAGACCAAAGAGCTTTCGAAGGACACCAGGAAAAGTATTGTAGACCTGCACCAGACTGGGAAGAGTGAATCTACAATAGGCAAGCAGCTTGGTGTGAAAAAAATCAACTGTGGGAGCAATCATCAGAAAATGGAAGACATAACAAGACCACTGATAATCTCCCTTGATCTGGGGCTCCACGCAAGATCTCATCCCGTGGGGTCAAAATGATCATGAGAACGGTGAGCAAAGATCCCAGAACCACACGGGGGGACCTGGTGAATGACCTGCAGAGAGCTGGGACCAAAGTAACAAAGGTCACCATCAGTAACACACTACAACGGCAGGGAATCAAATCCCGCAGTGCCAGATGTGTACCGCTGCTGAAGCCAGTGCATGTCCAGGCCCGTCTGAAGTTTGCCAGAGAGCACATGGATGATACAGCAGAGGATTGGGAGAATGTCATGTGGTCAGATGAAACCAAAGTAGAACTCTTTGGTATAAACTCAACTCGTCGTGTTTGGAGGAAGAAGAATACTGAGTTGCATCCCAAGAACACCATACCTATTGTGAAGCATGGGGGTGGAAACATCATGCTATGGGGCTGTTTTTCTGCCAAGGGGACAGGACGACTGATCCGTGTTAAGGACAGAATGAATGGGGCCATGTATCGTGAGATTTTGAGCCAAAACCTCCTTCCATCAGTGAGAACTTTGAAGATGAAACGAGGCTGGGTCTTCCAACATGACAATGATCCAAAACACACCGCCCGGGCAACGAAGGAGTGGCTCCGTAAGAAGCATTTGAAAGTCCTGGAGTGGCCTAGCCAGTCTCCAGACCTCAACCCCATAGAAAATCTGTGGCGGGAGTTGAAAGTCCGCGTTGCTCGGCGACAGCCCCAAAACATCACTGCTCTCGAGAAGATCTGCATGGAGGAATGGGCCAAAATACCAGCTACTGTGTGTGCAAACCTGGTAAAGACCTATAGTAAACGTTTGACCTCTGTTATTGCCAACAAAGGTTATGTTGCAAAGTATTGAGTTGTATGTTTGTTATTGATTTACGAATAAATTCTTTACAAATCCTACCATGTGGATTCATGGATTTTTTTTTCACATTCTGTCTCTCACAGTTGAAGTGTACCTCTGGTGCAAATTACTGACCTCTGTCATCATTTTAGGTGGGGGAACTTGCACAATCGGTGGCTGACTAAATACTTTTTTTGCCCCACTGTATCTGCTGTGTTGAAGTTGTTGTTGAAATACCCGCAGGAATTACACTGGGCACTGGACTGAACTAAACTCTACCCACTCTAGTCAGTAAAATAAAAATGACTTCAGCTCGTATAACACTATTGCACATTTCACATCTGCTCTATCATTTTGCACTATTATTTTTCACACTGTCCATACACACTCACCAGCCACTTCACTATTTAGCTCGAAAAAAAAGAAGTTATACGCCAATTTCATGGCATCAATTCAATGCTTGTAGGCATACAGACAACCTGCTGAAGTTCAACCCGAGTTTCAACATGGGGAAGAAAGGTGATTTACGTGACTTTGAACATGCCATGGTTTGCAGGTGCCAGAGGAACTGGTCTGAGTATTTTGGAAGCTGCTGATCCGCACACTGTTCTCTGGGCAAAAATGCTCTGTTGATGCCAAAGGGCAGAAGAGAATGGCCAGACTGCTTCAAGCTGACAGGGGGTAACTCAAATAACCATTTGTTACAAACATGGTATGCAGAGCATCTCTGACCATGTCAAACCTTGAAGCAGATGGGCTACAGCAGCAGAAGACCACTCAAAAGAATAGAATAGGAAACTGAGGCTACAATTTGCACAGATTTGCCAAAATCTGACAATAGAAGGTTGGAAAAACAGTGCCTGGTCTGACTTCTAAGTCTTCATTTCTGCTAAGACATTCTGATAGTAGGGTCAGAATCTGACATGAAAGCACGGATCCATCCTGCTTTGTATAAATGGGTCAGGCTTTTGATGGTTGTGTAATGCTGTAGGTGATATTTTATGGGCAAACTTTGCACCCCTTAATGTTTTAACACCAAGCCAACAAGCCCATACTCTCTTGACCACAGCATGCCTATCTTATATACTTCCAGCAGAATAACTAACCACAAAGCTTAAATCACCTCACAGTGAACATGACAGCGACCCAACAATACAAACACTTGAACAGGACAATGAGTTCACTGTACTCAAATAACCTCCACAGTCAACAGATCTAAAAAACAAAAACAAAAACAAAAAACGATCCCACTGTATATCTGAATTGTCTACTTTCAAATTCAAAATAATGGGAAGACAATAAAGAATTACATATGATATCAATACCTTTCCTTTAAAATCTTGTGTCCCCTTAAAACTAGGAGTGTCGTAAAAGTATTTGTTTGATTAGTTTTTGATTGGAGTTTACTGAGTCATGCATAATGGACATCTTTGATCAATAAAATGCTGTCTGTGAGGCAACATAATACACGATCATTGCCTTTCTCTTTGTACTGACCTATTTCACTTAATAACATACTGACAAAGAAAAGAAATAATAAACATATCAACATAGTCTATGTAGTCTGTATTTTCCTATAATTGATTAGTTTGTTGATGATGGTATTTTCAATTTTGCAGATATGAAAAAAAATCTTAAATGTATTTCGAGCAGATTTATTTCATGTGTTTTTACTCTATATTTGGAGCTGTCTGCAATTTTCTGAGTGTAATTGACTTTGTATTACCCTGTTTGACACCTTCATGCCGTACCCTCTCCATGTGCTACTGCAACTCATTTCTCTTTTATCTTAAAAGTCAGAATCATTCAGGAAAATATTTTCACACTACAAAACATCTAAACTATTGTTTGATCTGGACTGAGACCTCCTCTTTTTTCGGGCAAGGATGGAGTTCTCAGATTGTCATCTAAGATTTTTTTACAGCTCTGATTTCTCTTCAAAACAAACTGAAAGGTCTGAAAGTGTAAAGCAAACAAGTTAGGTGTGAAAGCACCAAAAACCATGCATTGGATAACATACAATTAGAGATGACCCGAAGAAAAACGGAGACAAAAGATACTCAGTGCACACACTCAAATGGACACATATAATCACAAAATGTGTTCAACAACCATCAATCATCTTTTAAAAGATTTCAGATTGCAGCTGAATTCCATCACAGAGTGCTTTCAACCAAGCAGTTTTATAGATGTAAAACATTTTCCAGCACTGAAGATTTATACCCGCAAAACAGAACAAGCTGGGCTGTAATTCCTATTCAGTCAAACTAGGGAACTCATTCAATGGAATTTCCTGTCTTTGCTTTCATGACTTTATGTTTTAGAAGGTAAAATGCAAATGATTACTCCAAAAGTGTGTCATTGAACTGGCATATTATATTCTGGTGGCTGATTCTCTACTCAGATGGCTTATTTGACTCCTCAGTGTTTGGTAAATAGTAGGTGGACTGGTCCTTATATTGCACATTTTTTTTGTCCAGCTGAGCACTAAAACCACTTTTTACTACAAATTTTTTATTATTAATCCTTTATTTATCCAGGTAAAAGATCTCATTGAGATTAAATATCTCATTTCCAAGAGAGACCTGGCATCATAGCAACAAAAGTCACATACCACATAGGTATATAACATTTAAAACAAATACAATATCCCATACAAACATGTGTAAAATATACAATAACAGATCAAATTAAGAGTACATTAAAAACAATCACACTGAGTAAAAGAGCTGTTCTCTCGTTCCTTTAAGACAGACTTAAACTCTCCCAAGGTAACCAATTCTGATAATTTCAGTTCCTTCTGCAGATTATTCCAGGAAGCAGGGGCAGCGTATTTAAAAGCCCTTTTCCCCAATTCTGTTCTGATTTTTGGGACAATCAATTGTATGATTTTGTTCGAACGAAGGTTGTATTGGTTGTGGTTTTTACACATATAAACACATAAATAAGATGGAACCAGCCCAAAGAGAGATTTATAGATAAAGATCAACCAATGGGAGAGTCTGCGAATATGCAAAGATGGACATTTAGCAGCAGCATACAAAGAACAATGATGTACATGATTTTTATAGCCAATAATAAAACGTAAAGCACAATGGTACACAGTATCCAACCTCTTTAGGTAGTGGGCAGGTGCATTCATAAAAAGCAGGTCACCATAATCCAATAAAGGTAAAAAATTACACTTGTCTATTCACACAACATTCCTATATCACTATTTTATTCCTTTTAACACTTTCTGCCACACATACACTATGATGGATGCATCAGAAACAATTAGGGGTTCAGGATCTTGCCCAAGGACACTATGACACTGTGACAAAACCTTTGAGCTTTTAACATCGCATATTTTACTCCACATTAATTCATACGTTATGTAGTCGATTAATCCAGCCTGATATTTTCTTTTGTTTTTTTACTTCAGTGACCTTTCCGCTCTTTGTCCTTTGTTCTGTTCAGATTTTGACCAGATTGAGTTGCCATTTCGGTGTTTACCTTTCATTTTCTTTTAGATCTCCTCCAGTCCAGCTAGGGACTGGAGGAGCTAGGGACCAAACAACAGACATTCCAATTGGTGGATGACCTACTCCAACTCCAAAGCCACAGCCACCCACCAGTATGCATTTTTCTGCAGTTTAACGCCATTATCTGTTCAATTAGTGCACTGTCCCTCAATGCCTTATGTTTTCTGTTGGCCTCAGATTATACCAATTTGACTTGTTTTCAGACAGCCTCCCATCCAGGAAGGAAAATGTTTGGTTTTATTTTTCACCTCAAATATATTATTCTCATGTTTTCCTTTCAAATCAACATCTACCTTCAGGATATGTGAGTCTTCTCTCTCATTTTGTTCTCTGTATCTAGAGAACTCTGAACTCAGTCATACTGGAAATGGCAATGCAAAACAAAGACAACAAGGACCATGTCTCCAGTAGCACTCCAGAGATATCAAATTATTCCTTCTTCTCTCCTTTTTTTTTTGCCTTTTGTGTATCATTGCTTTTTATTTTGACATAATATGTGAGACGTGCAAACTCTAAAGGCAGCACCTAGGAGTTTTGTATGGGGAACACATCACTACCCAACACCACAGCCATGTATGGAGTGAATGCTTAAAAATGTACGAACCATGTGCATTATGTATAATAATGTTTTAAATATAAGATCTCCTTTGCTCCATTGAGACTTTTGTCTGTATAGTCCTGGTTTATCTGGACTGATTGATCTCAGTTGGATTTTGCATTAAAATACCTGTCGAAAAAACAAGGGAAAGGGAGAGAGCAGAAAAATAACCCAAGCTTGATAAAAAAAAAGCAAATGTGTGATCACACAATAGCAGTGATGAGCACACAACCTCTGCTGACTATCTGTCACATCTACCAGATTATTGCTGATGAGTTTTCATACAACCGCTCCCTGTGGGTAAAAGAGATTTAAACTGTGATCACAACTATGCATCAATATATGCTGGAGACATTATACTGCATTATACTCCACAAGAGTTTCTAAGAGACTTTAAAGCTCAAACAACTCTCCATTTATTTACTTTGGTTTTGCCTCGTGTAAGAAGCCAAGCATGTCTGCTTAAAAGGATATAGACAGTATTCAACTGATCTCTTTTCGAGTGTGTGTAGGCGTGTGTACACATGAATAAACAATAATATATGTTCTTTCTTCTCTTCTTAACAGGAATGGTTTTCTCCACAACAAAAGACAAATGAGTGAATTCCTCTGTATATTGCTAGTATGAAGCTTCATTTTCTTGATTTTTAGTGAAAAAAACCACACGTGATTAAAAAAAATCTTTATCACATGTTTACTGCAAATGTCCGAGATGCTTTGAATTAAAATGTTATGTTTTACGAGGTCTTGAGGTAAAAAGCAAAAAATATTTAATGATATTTGGCCCTACAATTAAATGACAGATTGCTTCATGTTTGCCATGTCTTATTTTCCTTAGTTTAATGAGACTTCATGTTTTAAGGACAAAATGCTTTTAAATGCTTTGAAAAACCTGTTAATCTGTTCCATAATGGTTTTTCCGCATCTTCGGATCTGTTTTCATTACCCAAAGAAAGAAAAAGAAAAAGAACGCAGCTGTAGCATTAAAATACCGTAATTGTTAAACAGCCTTAGAACTAAACATCAATAGTCTTTGATGTTTAGGATCCACCTCGTAAAAGTATTGGGAAAAATTTAATCAAAAGGTACTTTATGAACAGTAGTGAAGCAATTACAGTCCCATAGTCCTTTTCAAAATGTTCAATTATGCCAGAGAGTAGCGCCTGAATTCTACATTGCCTCTTCCTAAGAGAAAGACAAAGACTAAGCAGATTTCCCTCCATCCACTGAAATATCACTTTATAAGGCACATTATTTACTACTTAAAAAAACTGTTACATACTCAAACCAGTGCTGTCAGAAATCAGGTTAAACATCACCATCACTTGTACTCTCAAATTTCATTGCTGTCTGTTCATGCAACAACGTGTCTGCAGTTGCTGTCCCTTGCAAAATTCAAGTTTGCATGATTCACATGCCAGTGATAGCCATTCAAATCCATGTGGTCCTTATCCCAATGCTAATAGCAATCTATGCTACAATAATGTCATGGTCATTTGTGTTTTTCTCAACACAATACACACATCTGTTGTTAAAAGAGTCTCTTCGCCTAATTCCCTCGGGTACGGTTACATGTACCTCAATGCACTGGCACATTTAGTCTCCAATTATTGTTTCTCTTTATGATCACTATTAACCCACTATCTCTTGGGCTCTGGTTCATCCACAGTGCTGATTAGCTGTGGATGCTCACCTGCACTCATATAAAGCCAGAGGAGATGGAGCAGCTCTCTCTCCTCCCTAAGCACCAGCATTTCTCATCAGTAGCTTGTTACAGTTACGTTAGTTATGTTGGGAGTTACCAAAAGTCCTGTTTTTCAGTTTTACTTTCACGAGTTTACTTAATTACTAAGAAGCATGATCCACTGCATGGTTGGTCTTCTCCCTCTTTTGTTTGTTTTTGTCGGGCTACCCCATATACCTTATTTGTATTTAGTTTTATAAATAATTATTTCTCTATTATTAAAAACTGAATCAACTTTGTGGAATATTATGTGTTGGGTTCTTTTGGGAAACATAATAATAATAAGAGAAACATAATAAAATGTTTTAAAGAGAGGAGAGCACAAAATAGTTTCTACCTTATAATATGGAACATGACAGAAAAAGTATGGGTAGCCTAAAACTATTTAACACAAACACAAAAAATTATGTTGATTTCCATGAAAAATTTGTCAGCATTTTTCACCATCTCAGCAACATATGCTGTACAGATAAAACATTCCTCTACCACCCAGCAGTCAGCTTGATACTATTAACCTAACATGGCTGGAGAGTAAAACTCCAGGTTAAATGCAGAGGCTGTACCATCTATCCTTGACACTGAACTAGTAGAGGGTGTCACTGTTGACAGCTCCCATACTACATGACAGAATGATGAGCCAATGGTGCAGAGGTGAAAAACTGAGCAGAGAGTGTGCTGTGTTACTATATGACCTCTGGGATGAAAATACTTCATCATAAAGAAAACAGTTTTTCCTTTCTATAAAGCTATATAGAAGCTACATGCTGAAAATGTAAATGAACGCATTTGAATCCAGATTAAACTGGTCAGTCAGTCAACCCGATATTTAATAAGAACTTGCATTTTCAATTACAGCTCGGTAATAAAGTGGTAATAGTAGGGTAACAAAGCACAAACAAGAACGTTGTAATGAGGCAATTTCTAAGTTATCACCACTCATTTACCAAAGTAATAACCAGTTAGCATCCAAGTAATAACATGGTAACAACAGTGGTTACAGTTGAGTAATCTAAGAGGATAATGAGGGCCCAGAAACTGGGGGTAATAATGTGGAAATAAAGACATCCCCATGAGGCAAAATCAATTTGTAATAGTAGTGTAATCCCTTGGTAACAATATGATAACCTGCTAGAAATCAGAAGTTATAGTCTGTGAGTTTGAATTTTCACATTTTTACACAGAGTTTAAATTGTAATAACCTCATAATAATAATGTAATATTGACTGATGTTTTAGCATATTTGGATAGTATTACTATATTATGATGCTTGAATTAAGCCTACCTTAGGTTCCTGGCATTCTCATTTGCTTAAAATCAGTCATGTAAATATTATGTTTAATGCAGCAGACTTCTTTTCTTGTTTCTTGAAGACACTTCACCTCTCATTCACAAGTCGCTAGGCAATGTAGTTTCAGAGTAACAATGCAGTTTCACGCCCATCCTCGGGATATCCGGGTGCAACCAGCGGGGGATATCATAGGGGGGACATCAATCTTTCATACTGTCTCTGGACTGAATTGCATTAGTTCAGCTGCAACTAATAAGGTGGCCCCTGAATGCATTTATTACTTATTAGGTTTGTCTGAGTAGGCTTTTTTAGTTAAAGTAGAGGTTTTCAACTAAGCACAGCAAGTTCCGCAATGTTGTAATCAGCAAATATTAGTGAGTGTCTGGCATTACCGTGTTTTTCGGACCATAAGGCACACTGCATTATAAGGCGCATTAAGCAAAACAAAACAGTCATTTAAGTCAAACTTTGCTCAACTCATTCTTCTTTCTTCCGTACCATTGATTGATTAATGTTGAATTCCCTCACAGCTGCTCCCATGTTGTTGCAGTATATTAATGACTAACCTCGTATCATGGATGGATTATCTCAGTTGTTCTCCTGACTGAAGTTTGGAGAACATCCGGCCATGCGATTGTATTTGTCTCTAATCATTGGAAACGCTTGTGTTAACTTTTTTTGAGCGGAAAAAAGTTAGCGTTCATCCACCAGCTTCACGGTGTTTATGTTATGCTAACATAACTGTGTCGCTAGCGATCACGTAGCACATCATTATATACCAGCTAGTCCAACTTCAGCAACCCTACAAAGGTCGCTGATGTTTAGTTTTGTGCCTTCATTTATGTTGGAAGTGATAGCAGAGCTGTACATTTTAATTTTTTCAGATATCCCTCAATCAGAACATGTTATATCATGTTTAGGTGGAGACTAGCGAGCTAAGTTCCTGCTAACTTCTAACTCTGTTAAATTTAATAAATTCTGATGTCATGGATGCCTCGATGTTCAACTTAATTGTCACACCTGGTAAAACACTGACCATTTTATTAAAGATAAAAGAATTTAGACAGTTTTTAACTCTCAGTGATGCTGCAGTGATTGTTTGACTTTGGGACCTGAAGCGAACAGAGTTTTGGACCCAGATTACTCCAAGAGGCTCCTGACTAAGGTAGTCCATCCATCCAACAAGCGGTGCAGCTTTGTAGCTTACCAAAGTTGTACTAAAACATTTTTTGACAGATTTTTGAGTGTCGTGTACCACATAAAATCGGTTCGAGGTCAGTAAGCACAACCAGAATTCATACATAAGGCGCACCAGATTAGAGATGGACCGATCCGATATTACGTATCGGTATCGGTCCGATACTGACCTAAATTACTGGATCGGATATCGGAGAAAAATAAAAAATGTAATCCGATCCATTAAATATCACGAAAGCACCTCACAAAACTTGCAACACGCCGTAACTCACCTCAGAACGTTAGCACGTCGGAGCAGTATGCATCACGTGATAGAGCGGCTGTGGCATGCGGGACCTGTCGGTGGTCTGGATAGCATTTGGAGCTTCGCTAGCAACCCGGCATTTCATCTCCGACAAAGTTATCCCCGAGAGAAGTAAAGCAAGTGTGTAAGTCCATCTCTGAATGTTTGTAAAGCATTCCTGCGTTAAGCTTAACAAACGATTGCCTCTTCTTGCTGCTACTTCAATCATGAAACTGCTTAACGATCAGCTGATCGGCTTTTCTGTCGGGAGTACGTCTCTCTTGTTTGCTTTTGGCCCACTTTGCACCAGAAAGCGGAAACCAGCGGCTGAACAACAGCAGCACGTTTAAGCTCTATAAGCTGTTGTTAGAATTTATTTAATATTACTTTCTACTCGAGGATCTTTTTCTACGTAGCTGACGGCTGGTAACTGTGCAGGGGCGGATCTAGCAAAGTTTAGCCAGGGGGGCCGATAGGGCATGAACAGGGAAAAGGGGGCACAAAGACATACTTTTCTTTCTTATTCTCATTTAAAATGTCTAGCTTTTAATAAATAATTATCTGACAGCCAAAGTTTTAATTTGATGCAAAATGAATAGAAGTCCATTACTGTATATAGTAACTATTAAGTCTAATATATATATATATATATATATATATATATATACCCTAGTAAGCTATAGTACTTTTTCCTTTGTGAAGGTACCATCTGTGCAGTCTGCAATTTTGTTGAAGAAAGATGTTGAATCTATTTAATATTTCTTGAAAAATAATTGATTTCTGTGCATTTTTTTTTCCACACTGCATCAAATTAAGGTTGATTACGTCGATTAAGCATCATGAGGTGGAGCGTGAGGGGTGGTTCCCTATTTTTTATTTATTTATTTTTGTTGTTGCTGGGAGTTGGAACCCTATTAGTTAGGTTGCTTAATATATATGCTAAGTACTCTTTAAAATACCAGAATAGGGAGGATGGTGTAGGTTTAAGTTTATTAGATTGATCAGTATTGCTGAACTATGAAACATTTTATTTGGATACAGGTATAACAGAATAGCTTTAGTGTAGTTGTTGTTTTAAACTTGAGTATGAACTTATACAAAATGCAGCAAGATATTTAAAATACAGTTTTGTTGATTAAAAAACACTATATCGGATTCATATCGGTATGATATCGGTATCGGTATCGGACATAAAAAAGTGGTATCGTGCCATCTCTACACCAGATTATAAGACGCACTGTTGACTTTTGAGAAAATTAAAGGATTTTAAGTGTGCCTTATAGTGTGAAAAATACGGTAGCAAGTATTTAAAATCAACACGCAAACACACGCACACCAACTACAACTAATTTTAGATAGTCAATTTTATATGGCATTGAGAAATATCTATAAAGAAAAAAACCTAATAAATCATAGCATTTGCTCACTACTCTTTATTAGAAAGAAACGCTGTTTTCCATCTTTTCATTACAAACCACTACCTATCTCATAATTTTCAGAAAAGACTTGACCTTTATGGAAACGGGCTTAAAACTGAACTTCAATTTTAACATATACATATTAATAGCATTCTTAAGGTCAAAAATGTTTAAGACTTCAGCGGAAAAGCTGCTGTGAAGTTAAAATATAACTTTTAGGGCATTTGTTTTTTCTGGAGGACAAGATTTTACTTAATAGAAGTCAAAGGTTAGAGAATATTATCCTTCCCTGAGATTAAATTTGAATATTAAGATGCTTATTAACTATTTTATGTATAGTTTACACTATGTGATAATTTTAAGGTGAGTCATGTTTTAATAAAGTGATGAGCATAATTAGCAACACATGCAGAAGAAGCTGTTATATCACTTGGCTCTGTGATCTACAATATGGCATCACAAATAATTATTACAACAATTAATAACAGAGACCCTATGACAACACAGAATGATTTAAGTCTAACTGACTGCAAAGTAGATTTCTCATATATAATTAGTGATTTCTTGGGCAGTCCCATCTTAATTTGTGAACATGAACAGGAAATTGCTTTCAAAGCCTCCAAAGCAAAGCAGCCAAGCCTGACTAATTAACATCATAAAGACAAACAGAAGCTCAGGATTCAGTAATGTATCATTGAAGAGAATGTCAGTACACAAGTCAGTTTGTAATGGATATGAGGCCGTTAAGTTGTATAATTTGTATACTGGTGTTGCTCTAACTGGTGTTAGTGTGATGCCTTTATTTTTCTCATACTGCTAAAAAGAGGCTCCATTGCTCTTTGCCATATATTTTTTATGTCGCTGGAGCATACTGAAGAGATGAAAGACTATTTGAGGTGAAGCTCAATTTCTAACACATTGCATAGAAGCAGTAGCATTTTTTTATACGGGCGACAGGGGCGGTTGCCCGGGGCGGCATCACGGTGGGGGGCGGCATCACGGGCATCAGCCAGCGCATATTGGGAATGGCATAGGCACCAATCGGTTTTCTATCTCCCATTTCCTGGGAGTAAGGGCGCCCTCCGTTTGCGAGGTGTGCCTGCTGCTTGCGGCACAGGGAGGAGAGGGCGCCCCGCAGGGGATTCACTAAATAAATCCAAGCCCATTATGTGTTCATGATTTGAATCCTGGGTTGTGTGAAATCCCAGAAATACACCTTAGACAAAGTGAATCTGTGAACTAAGGTGTAGGTCTATCAGGTTAAGTTGTGGTGATCCTTGAGTTGAGTTGGGGGATTTGTGTTCATACTGGAGTCCAAAATTAAAACCAATGGAAGATGGACAAGAAAAGTTCAAAGCCATCAGGTGCTCAGTTTAGAAAAAATAGAAAAGAGGAGGAGAAACTAGCAAAAGATACAGGTAAGCAGATGTGTCATTGGATAATGGCAGGTCATCCTGAAACAATCAGAATCAGAATCAGAATACTTTATTAATCCCTAAGAAAATAATGTGGATTGCAGTTGCTCCAAGAAGAAATCGGAAAAATACTAACAGTAACAGACTAAACTCCAAACAATACATTATGTTACAGATTTTAATATTAATTAGTCATTGTCAATTGTTGATTTGTCCTTGTTAGATTTGTATTGTTGATTGTCATTTATGCTTAGAAATATTTACTTATATATGCTTAGAGTTTTGTAATTAGTTGTAGATTGGTAGAGGTTTTGATCCTTGATAGTCTGCAAACTTTGTGTGTATTAGACAGCACTTTGGGAGCATGAGAGGTCATACCGTGTCTTATTATTTTATGGTAGGATTAACGTAGTTGCGTCTGTTCTAGTCTAAGTGCTCTTTGTTTAGATGAACTGCAGGACTTCCTCACCGTGTTATCTAGGATGAACCATCTAGGGTGAGGGGGAGGCTACCCTCTTCCTGACCAAGGATGTTTGACCCTTTGATCAGCACCACACACACACACACACACACACACACACACACACACACACACACACACACACACACACACACACACACACAGGCAAGGTACTCTTTGTTTGTATGTAGACGTCGTATGTTAATGAACCTATGCATATTCATGTAACCTCAATAAAAGGACAGTGTATGGGAGAACGGACGAGAGCAACTGGGGTCAAGCGAAGGAACGGTGCCTGTCCGGTTCTCTCCCGTGCACGAGTACCATGAAGAAGTTTGCCTACTTGTGTCTTGCTTGCAGTGTAATTATATTGTCTTCAACGTTCCAGCGAATAGGTTTATGCTACAAACCTATCAGTCCTGTTCTCATTGTATGACGGATTATGATGGCTGTTTGGCTTGGTAGCCATTTGCATACAATGCATACTCTCCCTCTCTTCATGTGTGTGTGTGTGTGTGTGTGTGTGTGTGTGTGTGTGTGTGTGTGTGTGTGTGTGTGTGTGTGCTTCTCTGGTGAATTTCGACAACAGTTTTATGTTAATGTACAATCCTTAATATGTTTTATGTGTATGTGTGTGTGTGTGTGTGTGGGGGGGGGGGGGGGGGGCAGAGGGAGTGTTCGCCTGGGGCGCCAAACAGGCTAGGACCGCCACTGCATAAAAGACCATTTGCTCTCTTAAATATTTCAGACAATGTTACGTTCTTATGTAAACATCTGCATTCATTATGTCTTATCTATTCTTTCTAGTGACCTTAATGAATGTTCCTGGGGACTTTGCATTGTGCATAACACTGAACGTGCACAATGAGTGTAGCTAACATTAGCAGTGCTAGCACCAAACAGCTTACTTTCCTTGCAAGTCAAGGCCAATGTGAGTCTGCGGAATTTGAAGTGGTTATATACCAGGTGACACAAACTCCACACAACCAATCAATTATTAATCACAGTACTGCAGTGCCGAATGTTTGCATGCTGCTATCTGTCTTTTTACCATTTTTAAGCCCCAATCTCACAGTCCAAGAAACCTGTCAGCGACCACCTGACAAACATTAGTCAAGAGAAAAAGATGTTTATTTCGTGACCAGTTCATGAGTGGTTCCTCAAGCTTGCTGGCTGTCATTAGTGTGAAATTGGTTGTAAAAAGGTATACTATGCTGCACCTTCATGCGACACCAACTTGTCTGTAAACACTTTAAAACTACCTGCCAAGCAGTGGTGAAACTGTGAAAAGTGAGAATCAGAAACGTCTGCCTTCAAAGTAAAAGTTGTGCCTTACAGCTGCAACCAAATGTAACTTTTAAATTGAAGGCAAACATTCTCCATATTTGGTTTGTGTCAAACTTTTTCAAGTTTCAGTTCAGCTTGGACAATAAAGAGCAAGTGTTTGTAGATATGTCTGTGTTTTCCATGCAAATTATGGCTAACAACTGCAATTTGTTGGTGACCAAAACAATCACAAGGAGGCTTTTGGTGCAGTAACCTCTGTTGCAACCGATTTCAACTAGCAATGTCCACATTTTTCCTTAGTGACCAGTGGTTGCCAAGGGGTCTCTAAATGGTTCCTGTGTGATAAACGCCTTAATTACAAGTTTCTGCCACAGATAAGCACAGGGTTGCTGCAGTCACAGCTAGCTGTGAGTGGCTGTGTTACATCTTAGACTGTGGTTAATAATACATTAAAAAATATGAGTAATTTATTTAATTGGCCAATTGTGTTACTGGGCTGCACCAAGAACTTTCAGATTTACAAAATATGAAAACCATTGCTGCAGTTTTACAAAATTATGTAATTTTCTGCTAGAGCTCAATAAATTATATCCATTAGTAGCACTCAGCTGGAGATACTTCCAGAGCTATATATTCTGTACAAGGTGTGCTCCAGGGGTGTTTGATACATGGTGGAGCAGTTGAGTTCTGCTTGCCGCAGAGAGAAAGTTCCTCTTGTTAAGTAAATCATAAGGTCCTCAATTCCTCTCCCTAATGGTGTGGCGTCACTTCTGGAAGCACAAAGCAGTACCCTGAATACCAATGGGACGCTGCTGGGTCCTTGAAGGAACACAACCACCAGCAGACAAACAGTGCCAATTAGCAGAGGGCCCCTACTCATCAGCCATGTGTTCACATCCTATTAACAGAACTCATTCACTACATCAGGTCCAGCAAGCACAAAACCTTTCCCTGGGACACTTGGTTTTCTCCTCATATCCTTATTTATGTCAATTAAAAAGGCTTTATTATGATGCTAACTGTGAGACCACTCTGCTCCCTTTCTCTATCCGTTTTTCCACAATACTCTGCAAACCAGCTACTGTATTGCACCTTTGTTTTCTTCCATAAGAGATCTTTACTAAAAGACCTGAACAAAAATCATGCGCTTGGTTTGGCCTTCTCGAGCACATTCTGAAGAGGGCAGGAACTGAGGATCAACCCATTTTTAAGTGCTGAACACTTCTTTTTGCTTGTCTTGAGTGGCTTGTGTAAAATGTGAAGATGAATAAAAGTCTGTTGTGCTGCCTAAAGGTGTGGCATTGTACTGCTGGTGGCACAGCTGCCTGTCAGACCTCAGGAAACATCACCTGGCAAGCAGGTCAACACAAGATCCTTTTTATACAAAATAAGAAGCATTGTTTATTACTGTCACTTTTTCAACTGGATTTTCTGGTGATTTTCTAGTTAATCTTTGTATGCAATTTTCAGTTTACACTAGTTGTGTTAAACATTATATTTAAAGAATGAGACAGTCAAAGCATGTAATCAAATTGCAGTCTGTCTGATGAACACTGAAAGCTACATATGATGTTGTGTAATGTTTAATGTTCACAGTTTAACATTAAAAGCACTATATGAAGTTGTGGACTTTAAATGCTTTGGTCAGTAAGATTGGAGAAGAGCTATTAATAGAGTCTAGCATATTTAAAGGCTGGAGGAAAGCTGGCAAATATGCAGTTGTGAATTTAACAGGTTTATCAATGTCAGAGCTTTGTCATTCAGACGTGATACTCTGATGGATTATAATAGCGCATTTCACCACAATTATGTTTAAAAGATGGTTTCAATTTTTGTTCTTTCAGCTGCAGCCTTGCTGGTGTTTAACAGTCTCAGCGAGGGTAAAGAATAAATATAAAAACATAATGCTATGTGTGAATTGGACACAAAATTGACAGAAAAATTATTTCACAAATCAATTAAAATACAAAACTGAGATCATATATATTAATGCTTAAAATATAGAACATTTTTGTATAAATATGTTTGCAGTCAATAGAAAGCAAACAGAATGTACACCTGTGTACACCTGGTGTACATTCTGTAATTCTTTTGTTAGTTTGTACACACAGGTGTACACATGGGTGATCACACCCACAAACTACACCCTTTTTGGCTCCTACCTCAAAGCACACTGTGTTCTGTTTATCTTATGTGCTGCACAATAATGTTTAATATTTAGTATTTACTGTCATATTCCCATATATCATTGTGATGTTGTTTATTCTATTACTCTTGTTCTCTTCTGCTTGTTTTCTTTTTTCTTTCTCAGCAGGTGATCCAGGTGATCGATATATGCATTTTTTTTCTCTTTTTTTTTTCTTTTTTTCCCCTGCCCATTCTGTTGGTTTTTGTTTTTTGCCCTTCTCCCCCGTCCCTCTTCTCAGCTGTTTCTCTTTCCCTCTTTCTTTTTCCTCTTCTTTCCCCCAGTCAAGTCTGTCCCGTATTCAACAAGTGAAAATAAAATAAACAATAAAAGGTGAATCAAATGGACCATTATGGCAAGGCTGGGATGGTCAGTTTGGTAAAGTAAATCCGTTGGGCATCTTTCTTTGCCTTTAGACAATAATTCTGATGGCAAAAGAGCCAAACGGGACAGGCAAAAAAAAAAAAAAAAAAAAAAGAATTACAGAATGAAGTTGTATATTTCATACTGGTGTAAAAACAGGCCCTAAGAACCAAGGGATCTTCCAGGGATGGTGATACTATTTTCCAGAGAATTGATCAGTTAGTAGGCAGTGATTTCATATCTGCGGATCCTGATCCTAATCCTCAACATTAGCTGTTTTGGAGCAGGTTCAGTTAGCAGCATAAGTTGATCAACCTTCTGAAAACCCAGGCTTAATAAGTTATCGGGATAAGATTAAATATGGCTTCATAGTATAGGGTTTCAGTTTTGGTTCAGTTTTGTCAACATACATGACACATTGCAGAGAAGAGAAGCAACTCATCGAAGGGGTATAAGTCTTTTTTTAAAAAAACAATCTGTTCCCATGGGAAGATCTATAGCACTGTGAGATATTGTAACTAGAGGGAAGATCCTGTGTTAGGTTAACAGTCAGCATTACCTCCTGACTGTGAACCAGAGGTTATCTGGCTGAGATGAGCCCATTCAATACTTTCTGCTTGGCTTTACACCTTGTGATCTTTTCTAACTGTATATACACATACTACACACCAATAGTGAAAGCACCTGCAGACCTACACAGGTGTTTACATTTTGGCAACATGAGCTTTGTGGCTAGATAGAGCTGTGTAAGACATATGTGTTACCAAATAACCAATAAAATCAGGAATAGCTTAAGTTAATGTTAATTAACCTTTAATTCATAGCTGTTTAATGTTTACAATAAGATTGTAACTAATAATGTTTATTAACAGGTAAATAGTTGACTTGTAAGCCAGTTCCAACTTAAAAAAAAACCCCAAAGCATCCAGATAACCTTTATTGATAATGCGTAAAATACTTGTTTTTATGGCAGGTGGAAAATTGGTGGTGTCAGTTAATGTAACCAGTCATTCCAAAGGTCACATCCTTAACCTAATTCTGTCATCTGGTTTGTTTGCATGGAGAACTTAGAGGTAGTAGATGCATTTTATCTGACCACAAAGCAGAATTTAAAAAGAAGTCTCAAAAATGAGTACTACTGCTACTGTAGTTAAAAATGATGTTTATTATTGCTGAATGGCATCACTTACAGCATAACTTCCTGGCACGATCCCATGGATGCTAGAGAATTTCTCACCTGGAGCTACCTGATCACATGGTTTTTGTCATAGAACAGTTTTCTTTCTAAGGTTTGTTAGTCTTTTTCATATTATCATTGATTCCAAACTTTTTTTCTTTTTTCTGAGAAATGATATTCAGCACTCCCATTATTTTAGCTTTAGTGCCTAAATTTAATTATTTATTTATTTACATAAACGGTCTTCATTCCCGCTGAGTGCTTCCTTCTTGGATCTCAGACACTATTATTGAATTTTCTACAGTCAGACTTTCTCTTTATTTCTTGCCTTAGAGGTGCAGGCTTCTCTCTTTCTCTACTTTACCAAGAAGAAAACATGTATCCTTACATACAGAAAGGGAGATGGGGTTGTATGCAGATAGTATGCAAATTGTATGGAGACTACACAAGGCTGTTGGTTCTGAATGATTCTGATATACAAGTGTACGCAAAGTGGTGAGAAACAAATAGACCAGTATACACATTTCATAAATCTGATGGTAATTGTCACAGTGTACGAACATTTCCATACAAATATTAGAAAATTAGGCCCAGTGGTATTCTGTGTACAGAATTCACCCCTAAATCTGACTAGCCTAAGAAATTTCCAGCTGAATTTATTGGGAAAATTTTATCAACTCTTTCACACATTTGCCTCTCTTCTCAAAATCTCTAATAAATATAATTTTTCAGATGAAATCCTCCACGTGTAATACAGATACAACCAAGTCTTTACAGAGATATATCTTACAATTTTTCATTTAATTCTTTTAATTTTAAACAGTTGGTATATTTCTAACTTGTTTTAAACACATCGTCATTCATCGCCTCCTTTGAAAGCCTATTTCAGGCTTATCTAAGGTTTTTACAAGAAGTAATTTCAATTCAGTTAATGTCTTTTATAAGTAGTAACAATATGTTTAACATTATTTTTCAGTCATGCTTTTGAGCAGAAAAACTTCCCGTTTGAAGATTATCTGTGGTTTAATTTTAGAAGTGAGTGCTCAGTCTTAGAGCTCACAGCCTTCGACCTTCTCTGTTGCCCATTTTCATTGAGGTGTTGCTCATGGCTCTGTCAGTGGCCTTCTTCTGTATTCAGTATACATGTTTCCTCTAAACCAGATTATTCATAGCCATAACATTGTACACACAGTTATATGTTCACTTCTCAAAGGGATATCAAATAATGGTTGTCTCAAAACTTTCTAAGGTTCAATGCCAATAAATCAAATAGTTTAGTTATTGGTAAAAAACAATTAAAAAAATTTATATATATATATATATATATATATATATAAAAACACCCAGCACGCCCCTGCGGGCGGTTTATCCTTCAAGCTCGGGTCCTCTACCAGAGGCCTGGGAGCTTGAGGGTCCTGCGCAGTATCTTAGCTGTTCCCAGGACTGCGCTCTTCTGGACAGAGATCTCCGATGTTGTTCCCGGGATCTGCTGGAGCCACTCGCCTAGCTTGGGAGTCACCGCACCTAGTGCTCCGATTACCACGGGGACCACCGTTACCTTCACCCTCCACATCCTCTCGAGCTCTTCTCTGAGCCCTTGGTATTTCTCCAGCTTCTCGTGTTCCTTCTTCCTGATATTGCTGTCATTCGGAACCGCTACATCGATCACTACGGCCGTCTTCTTCTGTTTGTCTACCACCACTATGTCCGGTTGGTTAGCCACCACCATTTTGTCCGTCTGTATCTGGAAGTCCCACAGGATCTTAGCTCGGTCATTCTCCACCACCCTTGGGGGCATCTCCCATTTTGACCTCGGGACTTCCAGGTTATACTCGGCACAGATGTTCCTGTACACTATGCCGGCCACTTGGTTATGGCGTTCCATGTATGCCTTGCCTGCTAGCATCTTGCACCCTGCTGTTATGTGCTGGATTGTCTCTGGGGCATCTTTACACAGCCTGCACCTGGGGTCTTGCCTGGTGTGATAGACCCCAGCCTCTATGGATCTTGTGCTCAGAGCTTGTTCTTGTGCTGCCATGATTAGTGCCTCTGTGCTGTCTTTCAGTCCAGCTTTGTCCAGCCACTGGTAGGATTTCTGGATATCAGCCACCTCCTCTATCTGCCGGTGGTACATACCGTGCAGGGGCCTGTCCTTCCATGATGGTTCCTCGTCTCCCTCCTCTTTCTTGGGTTTCTGCTGCCTGAGGTATTCACTGAGCACTCGGTCAGTTGGGGCCATCTTCCCAATGTATTCTTGGATGTTCGTTGTCTCATCCTGGACTGTGGTGCTGACACTCACCAGTCCCCGGCCCCCTTCCTTCCTCTTAGCGTACAGCCTCAGGGTGCTGGACTTGGGGTGAAACCCTCCATGCATGGTAAGGAGCTTTCTTGTCTTTATGTCAGTGGCTTCTACCTCCTCCTTTGGCCAGCCTATTACCCCAGCAGGGTACCTGATCACAGGCAGGGCGTACGTGTTGATGGCCCGGATCTTGTTCTTACCATACAGCTGACTCCTCAGGACTTGCCTGACCCTCTGCAGGTACTTGGTGGTTGCAGCTTTTCTAGCGGCCTCTTCATGGTTCCCATTCGCCTGCGGGATCCCCAGGTACTTGTAGCTGTCTTCTATGTCTGCAATGTTGCCTTCTGGTAGTTAAATCCCCTCAGTTCTGACTACCTTCCCTCTCTTTGTTACCATCCGACTACACTTCTCCAGTCCGAACGACATTCCAATGTCATTGCTGTATAGCCTGGTAGTGTGGATCAGTGAATCGATGTCTCGTTCACTCTTGGCATACAGCTTGATGTCATCCATGTACAGGAGGTGGCTGACAACTGCTCCGTTCCATAGTCGGTATCCGTAGCCAGTCTTGTTAATGATCTCACTGAGGGGGTTCAGGCCTATGCAGAACAGCAGTGGGGACAGAGCATCTCCTTGGTAGATCCCGCACTTGATGGTGACTTGTGCTATGGGCTTGGAGTTGGCCTCTAGTATTGTACGCCACATCCCCATTGAGTTCCCGATGAAGGCTCTTAGGGTCCCATTGATCTTGTACAATTCTAGGCATTCCAGTATCCAGCTGTGGGGCATTGAGTCATAGGCCTTCTTGTAATCAATCCAGGCAGTGCACAGGTTGGTCATATATATATATATATATTAGGGGTGCAACGATACACAAAATTCACGGTTCGGTTCGGTTCGATACTTTGGTGTCACGGTTCGATATTTTTTCGATACAAAAATGTTCACGCCTTTTTAATTTGTCATTTATTAAAATTATAAATATATATTTATAAATATATATTTTAACTCAAAAGTACAGTTTTTAAATTTAACCCTAACCCTTGTGCGTGTTTTTTATTTTGACAGCGAATGCGCACCTGCGGACCACTTATGTGCAGCCCTGGTTATATAGCTCATCATATTGCAGCCAAAGAAATTCTTTTGTCCATGAAACCATAAAGCTGCATTTTCTTTTTGCCTTATAGTCTGATTTGTCATAACTTTTCTGTTTTGTGGTAAGCTTTTCTTTGGCTGTCACTTCTTCACCCTGACCTGTCTTATTTGGCTCAGCAGAACTGAAATATATATCCTGCTGCTTTTACACACGCACTCACATAACGCTCAGTGATTCTCTGCGCGATCAACCTCTCACATGTTTAAGCTTGCTGCGGGAGATTTCACTTGTCATGTTTGCATAGTAAACTAACGATTAATAAGACGATGTCAGAGGAATTGGTGCGCAAATTATCATCACTCACCAATCAGTGCTGTCCGAGCGATTGTAAAGTGAAGGCAAAAAAACAAGCGCAAATTCAAATGAGATTTCAATATGTCACATATTGACAGTGGCTCACCGATGCCAATGACATAATTACCCAGCTACATTTCCGAAAGAATGCAAAAGCATTGACATATGTTTTTCCAATAGCCCGACGGGCAGGGCAGAGATAGATTTTGGTAGGCCGACTGGAAAAATCGCTAGCCCCAGGACGTCGGGCTAGCGATATTGCGAGCCCTGTATCTGATTGAGGAATCATGCATCTTTGGAAAAGAGAGTTTATTACAGAGAAATGGCTCTTTCCAAAATAAAAGCTATACTATACGCTTCTTCTGGCCTATATTCTCAGCAGCATATTAAACATATCAGGTCCCCATAAGGAGAATCATGTGCTAATGGCTGTCTAAATGACTCGGCTAAAGTTTGTAGCATGCATGCTTGTTGTTTTTGCACTAGGATGATGTAAATGTGCAGTCATATTCGTTGTGTTCCCACTAGTGCTTTCAGGTTAATCTCGTTGAAATGACGTTAACGCCACAACACGGCAAATCTCCGTTAACGAGCTAACTGCGCTAACACACTAGTTCCCACCCATGTAATTGAGCATTGCGTGGCACATCCAACATACTGTTTTACTTTAGTCCATGACGCGCTTACCTTCAGGGTCATACATCACATGAAAACCAAAATAATTCCAAACGCCAGATCTGAATGAGGGTGGGGGAGGTTCAATTTGCCATGTTGCAAGGAGAGCTTAACTTCTGTCTCGCTAGCTTGCCCTGCGCTCTTCCTTCTGACGATGCTGTCTGTGTTGAGCACTCAGTGGATCTGCGCTCGACAGTGTAACCTAGGCGGAGTAGTCGAACGCAGATTCACTGAGCGCTCAACACAGACAGCATTGTCAGAAGGAAAGTTGATGAAATAAATTACAAATTTTGTATTGTTCAATACATATGCGTACCGAACCGAAAGCACTGTATCGAACGGTTCAATATCGATACGAATATCGTTGCACCCCTAATATATATATATATAAATAAATATATATAAAAAATATAAAAAATAAATATAAAAAATGTTTTCAAAAGAATTCCAAAATTATATTGTTCTTATCTGCAGACGACTTGCACAAAGTCATGTATCTTTTTATTTTTATTTCCCACCCTGATTATTTGTTGCTCTTTAAATCAAACTGGCACCAAGAAAAATTACTCCTGTATGAGCAAATTTACACTGTTTGCCTGCTAAATTTAATATTGATTTTAAACTCTTGGTAATGACATTTAAAGCATTAAATTCTCTACTCTATGTGCCTGGGTGCTTCCTGAGATCAGTGAATGGGATGCTGCAGGTCATTACAACGTTTTGACTAGTAAACAAAGGTCAGTGGGCTTCTGCCGTTTGAGTTCAACCTGTGGAATAGTGTTCCCACTGAAGTCAGAATGTCAACTTCCTTATTGACTTTTAAACCTCTTCTTAATGTTTAATAGGAGGTAATGTTTTTTTCCTACTATCTTGCTGGCTATAAATAAATCAGTACAGTTTATTTTTATTAACATATGCATTAGCTATGATGTTTTTTAAAAATAAATGTTTCAACAACATTTGATAATGGAGTAAGTAATTTCAGTTATGTTTCTATAAAAAAAATAAAGAAATAACTTTGCCATTAACGTCTTAACCCTCCATTAAAAGACTACTCTCAACATCAAGAACAATACAGTTGACTTATAATAGGCTTGAGATCCATTATAATGTAGCAATTTAACAGTCTGATGTCTTCTAATTTCACAGTGAGCAAGTTGCAGAATAATAAGCAAAATGAGTGTCTTCACCTTATTTAACTGTGATTAGTTGTTTGCTCCTAATATGCTTTGAGATCATCTGTGAATAGTACATGCTGCCCAATGGCAGGCAACATTCTGTCACACATCTGTTTTAAATGATCCCAGTGCCTGCTGCACAATGATTTCAATCTGTCATCAAACAATGAGTACTGTGGCTCACTTGACCCTGTTGTTTTGCATTAAAAGTAGCCTTTCTGCATTGCACTAATCTGATGAAATGTGTTTAATATTGTTTGTACACTTTTCAAAGGCAGCGGCTTTATTGCAGGCAAAGCCAACAGAAGGAATGGCATAAGAGTGCTGACAGGAATATTAAGTGAGGCAGCCTGAGCAATATAGAATATAAATGAGGTTATTTTACACTGCAGAGCTCTGCAAACCGACGCACAGACTTCTTTCTTTGTAATAAATCATTCCCATTCAGACAGCCTCTACTCTTAGGGCATTGTTTAATATTATCTGCAATAGAAGGGAGAAATAAATTGGTTTACATTGCAAAAAAAGGTGCTGTGGTTGGAATGCATGATATGATGATGAAAGATAGAATAAACTTGACTTATTGATGATAATGAACTTGCAGTAGCATCTTGCATGGAGGGTGTCATGAGGGAGTAATATTAAGAGGGGACTGGAAAGAAATCCCAAGTAAGCAGTAAATGTTGCAGAGTAAGATTTTCTGAAATGGCATTTTAGTCCCTACCCACCCCTTTCAATAGAACAACATAAAAATGCAATTTATGTCTACACCCTAGTCCACAATACTGCTTGTGCAGCTGTGAGATAAATTTTGGCAGCGATGGTGAGGGCTAAAGATGAAGTAACAATTACTTCTCTCAAAACACGTTCCTTGTTTCTTTTCTGTTGTGGTTATTGTGACAGAAGAAACCTTCAGTGAGTCACTTTTTCTGATTTGCTGATACGAAAAAGGCTGCCGCTGTATGATATACGCTAGCTTTTACACAAAGTGTTCTGGCTCTTTTACTCAGACTGAGAGATGTGATTGAGAGAAGTAAACCTTTTACTGTGGCCTGTCTGCAGTAAGATTCAAGATCAACAATGAAGGGAAACCATCAGAAGAAAGAAAACAGTGTTTTCGCTCTGCTGCCTGTGCTCATCAGAACTCAGAGAAGTCAGTGACACTGAGAAATATACCTACATGTCAAATGTGTTGCACCAAACCCAAAATGAGAACGTCATGGCAAAGCTGTTCACAACAGAACAGTTACATAAGTGAGACAGCTACTGAGCACAAAGATGTGAACATATCAGAAGGTGAATTTAAGAAACATCCACTTTCATGGCATTAGGTGACAGTAGGTGATGAATAGAGCTGTGCAGAATCGTACTTTCTCCAATTACATGAAGCTGTGTGTAATAAGACATTTGAGACAACATATGAAATGAAGGTGGCAAATTAGATTTTATCTGATTGAGAGATTATTAACAAATTATATTACACTTAAAACCTGTAAGATGCATTACCTCCCCTGTTAGATATAATTCAGGTACTTTTTGGTCCTGTATTTGATTGACAGAGAGGTGTGTGAGGAGATCAGCAGAATGTGTGATACCTGTAATTCTTTTAGGAGATGAGATTCACACCATTCTATACTGGGAAATGAAAGTTGGCTTCAAGTGGGTCTTTCTCCTTTGAATTGGAGCCAGAATCATTAGGACTTACAAAACTCAGGCGTTAAGGCTTGGTGGCTCATTATTCTCCTGTTGTTGCCTCGTCCCATATCTCCTCATGCACAGCGTTGCCCTCTAACACCTCTGTGTACGGAGATAGGAAGGCACTGCAGGCCTCTCTGATCAGATACACAATCAGGATACTTTGTTAAAGATTAGCTGTATGCAGCAGTGTACCTGCTCAATGCACAGAATGTCTTTTAAGCCTGAGGTACTTCCTAGCTTGTTTTATTATATTTATTACAGTTCATTCATTATTGCTTCGGTGATTTGTCAGTTATATGAATACTAGATAGTATACAAAAACCATAACATAGATCCTTGGGACCGTCTGACTAATTAATTGGACCAAAAAAAATACATTGCTTTTATAATCAATAAGTTGTCTTTTAAAGAAGAGTGGCTATATAAAAAAATAATTGAAGTAGAAACAGATGCTTGGGTTAAGAAAACTCTGGTAAAAGTCAAAGTGCTTCACTCAAGTAAAAGTGAATTAAAATAATACTTAATGATATTAATACGTGGGATTATGCTGTTTTTTGTTGTTGTTGTTACTTTTACTTTAGCTCCACATCTAAACAGAAAAATGACTAGTTTCTGCTAGACTTTATGTAACCTAGCTGACCATGAACATTACAGCACACAGTTACTGTAAATTTATCAGAATACAGCAAACTAACATGTTTATCCTGCACTAAACTGCTGAGTACCTCAGTTTGTTTTGCAGCATGTTTCCCAACATTAACGAAAAAATCAAACGTAAATTACAAAAAAAATTAGCACATTACATGAAAGCTTTAAATTTCCAGTGTGTCAAATACCCAGTCCTAAGCAGTCCATACCTTTAAATATAACCGTTTGTCTTTTTCTCCTGCCCTGTCTTTCTTATCTTTGTCCATCTCTGAGTGAAGGTAGCTCTCATTCTGTTCTCTCCCTGTAAAATACAGCAGCTGGAGCTTTAGCAAGCAACACCGTGTGTGACAGACACACAGTTTGGGTGGTTGCTGACATTTGTTGAGCTGATATAAACCCAATTAACGTAATTAAAAAGGCCACTTAAAAAAACAACAACCCCCCCCTAAAATGTCATTCCCTTTATGCTGGCTCGTCTTCTGTAGTGCTAGCTTGATGCTAAAGTACCAAGACCACAGCTTATGAACATTTTGCACCTAAAATGCTGTTCAAGAGTTCTGGTCCACTTTAACCTCTAAGTATAGCTATAACACATGTAAATGATCTTTCATCCCTTTGTATATGACACACACCATTGTTCTGCTTATTTTTGCTGAGATTGGTTTGATGTTTGAAAGAGCTGGGAAACGAAAACTTCCCTCAAATGTGTTAAACCTAAAGTAACGAGCTTTGCAAATGTAAGGAGCATAGTACAAGTATATATATTTGTGTAGAGAACGGGGAGAAAAAGTAATAAGTTGTCAGAAAAACAAGTACTCAAGTACAGATACCTATAAAATTCTACTTAAGTACAGTAGGAAGGGGTATTAAAACTTAAGTTCAACTTCAGAAATGTATGTGGCTAGCAGACCAGAATCTGTCTGCTTACTCCGATAGTAAGCTAAATGAGTTTTTACTCATAAGCATGTGTAAAATCGTCAGTGGGTGAAGCTGCAAAAATAATTCTAAATATCTTTCTATATATTATGCTCATAAAATAAATTAACATTTTATATTAGCACTTCAAACACCATATGCTGGTATTTCTCAGTTAGTCTATGCTCATTGCTTTAGTTTTTAATACCAAGCACACATTAGTACATGCAAGAATAAAAGACAAATAGTACCATTTTCATAGTTGCATAAGCTACACAACCTGTAGAATCATCACTGGATAGAGATAAACCAGCAAGCAAACTTTATGCACAAAAATTAAATGACAATAAACTGAAAAATAAAACGCATAAAAACACCGTTTCACCAAACAATGACAAAGTGAAATGTACAAGCTCATTCTTACCCATATTAAAGATAGAACATCAAGTTCTCTCTTTTGGTGACCATTTCTCTCAGTTTAAAATTCCCTTACAATCAATATCAAATTGCTCCATTTCTCATGACAAGCAAAGCTTTGGTGCGATATATGGCTATATCTCTTGCTAAGGAAGTAAAACCCTTAATTTACTCAGCAATAAAACCAGAGGGCTTAGAGAAACTGATTCTTTACCAGAACATTAATCATGAAAATTTAATGGATATCAAATATTTAATACAGTAGAATGTACAACTTGTATTACTATGGCTTTCTCCAAATCGATCATGTAGACGAAAATCCATAATTAAAATTATGCTAGCAAGGGCAAATCATTAAGATTTCTATTCGCCTTCATGCTTCAGGAAAATGAAATATATACCCTGCCAGTGATGTATAGGCTATTAGGGGCAGAAATAAATTATTACTGTCTCTTATAAAATGGGTGCTTGATTACATTAGAAAAGGAAAACTATACTATGTGAGAATCCACAAGGAACCAAATCTCAGATGTAGCCTCTGTTCCGATGAAATTTGAGAAATAACATTTTAAATAAAGGTAAAATGGTTAAATGTCAACATTGATTTAATATGCTGTTAAACGGAACATTTCTAACTGTAGCCTTGATAATAGCTTCATCAATTAAATGAGTGTTTGAGTAATGGAAAGAAGAAGATGCAAAGAAGCATGGGCTGACAGGAGCATTGTAAGCAGAATACAGTAGGGAAGAACAAACCTTTGAAATGTAGGTGTTTTTATTTTTTGTATATCCTTAATATATGACACACTGACAGTATATCCCGCATGGACTTTCATCCATAAAGTGTATACCGTCTATTACTTACTCACTCACTCAAGTTAAACTCCACAAATGCTGTAATCACTGACCTAATTGATGTGAAAGCATTTTTGTTGTGTTTAGGAAGTAGGTCATTTTCCAATGCTAGATTTTTGTTTGGTATGCCTCTGCTGTAGCGTCTACATTAGCTAAACACTGCCAAAGATTCTTTCAAGTGATACTCTGCTGCAGCTGAGGTAGTTAAACCTTTCCTGGATCTGTGTGTAAAAATACACGCCTTAAGGTTTTTTGTTTTATTTTATCTTTTTTCATCCTTTCTAGGACATAGCTAGAAATTCTGGGTCACTTAAAAGAATACTGGATCAGGCTCTCCTTTTTAATTGGCCAATTATTCTGACATTCAGCACATAAGCACTGCAAGCTGCTGTAAACATGCAGAAATTGGCTGATGACACAAAGTGGCTAGTGGGCTTGAACTTTAAATTTTGATGACAGGAACACATAATGTTGAAATGCCAGACAGTAATGATGTTTGCATACATGAGTAAAGGACTATTAGATGAGGAGTAAATATACTGAGCTGAACACATCTCCCCCTCTGCTCTGCTATATGGGTCTAGGCCATTCCCTTTTGGAGGAATTCCTCCATTCGTCCACACATGCCTCCCCCACATACTTAGCAGCTATGGTTACTCTTTGATCTGCTTATGTTCTCTTGAAAGGCCGAAACACTTCAAACAGAAAGGGCTGCGAGTCGAGCGTGACTTTCATACGAGTAGCTATTTTTTTCTTGCCATCTCATCGATTTGATAAAAGTAATCGATACTATTTAATAATGTATCATATCTTGTTCTTCTGTTTTGGGCTCTAAGCATTAGTTGCCCCTTTACGATTATAGAGGAGCATTGCTTTTCACTTTAATGACTGTGGACACATTTCACATAACATATAGTACATCACAGAAGGTATGAATTATGGATTAGGAGCACAAAAAGTTCATATAGAAAGCACTTGATCAGATTATCAAACATTTACGAACAGATGCATGTTTGTCCATAAACTCAGAGCAGAGCAATATAATGTTGGCAGCCTTTCTATACACAGTGGATCATAAAGTAATCCACTTAATAATACTCATTAGTTTATACATGTATTTAAATATATACATATGACATCAGCTTAAAAAGTTGCTATTTTGACCAAAAAAAGTGATTTGAATTTTTTTCTGTTTTTGCACCTACCCTCATGGGAGTTGTAGCTCTTCTCACTATTTTTGTGGTTGGGGAATTCTCTAATAGATTTCAGTTTGGGATTCAGGAGAGCCGTGACTCTTTGTTGTAAGTTTCTGATTTAATTTTTCAAAATGCAGTACAGCAAATACTGTCAAACGGGAGAAGGAGAAAAAAAAAAGTAACTGTACTATATTAAGCAATTTTAAGCAATTGTATTTACAGACTGTGTGCTGGAGAATATCTATCATCTATGAACATATGATCTTTACTACATTAACAGGAATGGACACAGGCAGTCGGACCCCGAATAATGCTTTCTGAGGTTTCTTTAAAGACTCCCTGAAGCACAAATCTGAGCTGTGGTCATAAGCTGGGGCTGCGATAAAAAGGAAATATGAGAGTGAGCTGTGAGCCAAAATGTGGAAAAGTCTGTCTCATAAGTGGCAAAGCAATGGCAGTATTTCTGGAGGTAGCAATAAAAACAAACACAGTGATGAAATACACTTGTATTGAAACACTTTTTTATCAAAATATTACGCTCATATACCATAATTACTGCCCCCTTACTAAGTTCAGGTTTGCAACATAGCTTGAGAGTAAACTTTTACAGAAGATGTGGAGACAGTATGTACATGTTTCCGTCTTGCATATGAAATATATATATATATATATATGTGTGTATATATATGGAGAGAGACAGAGAAGGATAGATAGATAAACTACACAAATTCATTTAAGAATGTTAGTAAAAAAAAACCTTAAATAGAAGGTTGAGTGCTATATAACATAACAGTTAATTAATGCACTTAATAACCTATCAGTGAACATGACTGTTAGCAATGATAGAGTTTTTTCTGTCTGACAAATTAAGAAAGTGTGAGTCCTTTAGAAAGAAAAAAAATACCGCATGAAATCAAACATCTGAGTTCAGTCAAAATAGGGAATCTTGCAACAGATGCAGATGCGCTGCATTTTACCATTTTATTCACAAGTTTGAATAGAGATTTGAACACACACATATTAAACTTCCACCAAAACACTTTTGTTCTGCTATTATCTTGTTCATCTGACTGATAGGTGGTTGCTTGCATCAAGATGCAACCTGATATCACACAAACCCTCTAACAGACACGCCAGTCCACTGTGTCCATTTCATGGATCTATTCTTTTTTAGGGCGTTGTTTATTTTTCGAGAAATAATCAGTACTTTATTAAACCAATTGTTTGAAATGAGGTATAATGTTTCCAGAAGCAGACACCATTATTATAAGAAAATGCACAATTAATCAATTGGAATACAAAGCCTAAATAAAATATGTAAATTATGTATATGTAAAAAGAACAGCTCCCTAAGGCATTAGTATTGAATTTCACCTTCAGGCAACTGTATTAAACATAATGCAGAATATAAACATTTCAGTTTCATACCTAACCCCAGATATTCCATAAATATAGGAAAGCAATTAGTCAAAAAGGCACTGAATAAAATGTTTTAAAACAATATTAAATATCTACACTACATGTGCATATTGTAATTACAAATTATTAGAGAATGAATCAATGAAACAAGATATTATGTTGATTGCTTTTAGTGCCTGCTAACAGCTTGTAAATAATGTAAATGGAAGCTTTCACCTATAAAACTATTCCACACTATCCTGCTGCTGTTTGTTTAATGTGTGTGCACAGTCTGATCATGACACATGATAGTTAGTCACCAAAATAAGATGTGCTATGGCATAAATTCACATGTTAGTGGTTAGGTTGAATCGCTGCCTTTTTATTTAGCTTTAATATGTGAATTGTGCATTGGGTTAAATCTACCCAAGTACAACCTCTATGGAAAAACAAAAAACAAAATCTTTTGTTTGTTTTATGTTTTTTATGTCATCAGAGACATGTCTCATAATATGATTTACCCATGACAGTGGGACAGTTTTTCTCATGCAATAAAAGTACAAAGATCAAGTATGATATACTGGATAAAAAGTTATTTTAAAATAGTCACTGCAATTAATTATTATACACATACACATACAGGCATACACATACATACAAAAAATACTATTTTTTTTTCCAATTTATTTTGCATTTAGTTTCTTAGCTTGAGACCTGAAAATAAAGGAGAATCCTCACACTAAACTCTAAATGTTAAAAAACTACAAGTATGCAAATCAAACATTTGTGAAGTAATTTAATTGTATGCAATAGTACCTTGATAGTACTGATAACCTGTTTCATTCTGGCCACAATAATTTTCACATTAATTTTAATGTTGCTTCACCTCTAATACTGTAGCGTTTTTTTTTGCTTTGTTTATTTGTTCTTTAATTTCCTCCTGGCAATTCTTGTGAGAACACCATTATACAGTCTAATAAAATTACTAGGGTGTGACTTAATTCAGCCAGACCCATTCAGCAGTTAAAAAAAGAACATAATCATTTTACAATACATGCCCCAGGGCATAGAGTTGAAGTGCAGCATTCAGTGATTCAGTTACGTTTTGAAAACTACGATCTCTGTTGTCACTGCGTCTCCGTAGTTATCAGCTTGGTCTTAGCCATCATCACTTAGCGTAACTTAACACTTATAATGAAACATCTTCACAGTGTCAGTGCATATTTTCAGAGTACATAATAATAAAGATGTATAAAAATACAACACCTATATGTGGGGATACGAGGACACTTCATTCAGCTTCTTTACTTTGAGAATTCAACAGGATGAGGAGCAAGAGTTCAACAGTAGGCTCTTTTAGAATTTGCTAGTATTAAGAAGCAGGATGTTTTACACGGACTTCATTGTAAAGAGCAGTTTTATGTTGAAGCTGCATTGAGAGAGCAGCTGGGAGTTCAGCGATGCAGCTGTAGTGCTTTACCAATTCGCCTCGCGCTCCTAAATCATTCATAAATGTTTACCAAGTTCTATATGCAGCAAATGTGCTCGGGCGCTGCTGTTTAGAAGCCCAATATTGGCTGTGGCAGATCAGAGCGTCTTCCATAACATGAGTCCAAACTTCAACATTAATAATGAAAAGCTTCAAACAGGAGGTTAAGGACCTTCTGACACATGAGCAGTGAACTGAGTCTATACCTGAGTGCCCCATAAAGATTGCTCTATATCACCCCATCCTAGTTCCGTTTGGCTTCATGCATAACCTTTCGAGATGGCAGCAAATATCTAGGGCACCAGAATCATGAGCAGACATTTTGAAATGATCACTCACAGGTGACAAAGCTAATAGTCCCTTCAGTCTACCACTTTAACCTGACATGTTCAATAAATTCCCATATAGGTACTGATGATGGATCTGATATTAGAATTAAAGACTAGAGCTGACATGTCAGCCAATGTGTGTATTGTGTTCAGCGGCTAAAATACATCTGACATTACAGAAACAGGACTTTAGATAAATGGAAAAAGCTACCTGTGGTCTTTCAGGGTGGCTTTCCCTAGTGACCAGATTTCATCTCCTTAAAAGGAGTCATTAACTCCAAGTGACAGAGAAATGAATTCTCTCAGTGGTGAGAACAGCTTCTCATCGACAATCATTAGTTTAGCACTCCATAATCACCCCTTTGTGCTGTGTGTTCATCAGTAGGCCTGCTCTGTTGGTGCTTAAAGAGAGTGAGGCCACTATCATCAAGGGCAGGATGTGAAAATTGCTCCATAAAACAAAAGTAATACCCAATAAAATAGGAAAGCAACTGGCACTTACAACATAAAACTGAAAGATTACCATGGAAGTACATGGTAAACATGTTATTATTCCTCATGTAATCCAAACTGCAACCTTGTACTGCTACTTTACCTTAGGATGCAGAGGTCTCATCTGTGTATTAAGATGAGAAATGACAGACTCACAGTTGAAATTCTACTCAATAACACACATTTTCCTGTTAAGAGTCCATCATAGCAGTCAGGGAATAATTCAAAAAGGCTGCTAAGATTAGAGAAAGAGCCATGTGGTGTTTGTGGCTTTAAAGGTTCTGCAGGAACAGGAACAATCTGTCTTCATTGAAGCTCTGACTTGATGAGGCAACCTGAAAGGTAATTAAGTTTGATATGTTGCCTGTGCTCCTCTGCCCATGCTCTGCGAATGTAACAAGCTCCAACAGCAAAAAGCAATGTTTAAGTTATGGCCTGTCATCTTATATTTTCTGCACTTTGCAATGTTTCACTGTCACAAGCACCAACTTACACATTCTATTTGAACCAGAAATAATCTAACATTAATGCTGCTATCTACTCACAATTTGACAACTGATGAATTTTGCAATGCTTTTAAATCTAAGAATAAAAACAAACAAATCTTGGCTTTAACAAAACACCGATTCATCATAAATTTGTGTTACAAATGTTTTGTGACAGAAATGTCCCTCACTATTTTGTCAAAGTGCATCAGCAAACATATCAGAAAAATAAATAGCATAATGGTCACAATGTTTCATAGAGCTTATGCTTCAACAAAGTGGAGATTGTTTTAACTTCCTTTATATTCAGCAGCAGTTAAAGCCTTTGTTGTGAAAGTGCAGAACAATTATAACTAGCTGTTTTGTTTTCCCCTTAATACTAATTTGAAGGCTGTTTCATTAGACAATATTAGAGAACTGCTATATTTAAACTTGGGGGACACTCTGGACGAGTCTCCAGCTCACTCCACTCTGTCTAGATCCTGGTGTGTTACTGAAACCAGGAGACTATGATTATGGAAGTGGTCCCAGCTGCCCTGCCAGCCTCCCTAGAAGTGCACCCTGAAACCACTGCACCATCCCTCCTCTGCCTAACTTAGGCCAAGAATCCATTTGGTCGAGCCTACTCTGTCTCCCAGGAAGCGGGTGAAGAAATCAGCCATGACCATCTGCACCCCTGGCCTATAGACCATCTTGAACTTCAAAGGCTGGAGAGCCAGATACCACAAGGTGATCTGGGCGTTGGTATCCTTCACACAAGGGAGCCATTACAGCGGGGCATGGTCTGAACAGAGGATGAATGGGTGTCCCAGGAGCTAATACACAAGAGATACTGGGTATGGTACTGGGTATGCGGGCAGGATGCGAAGGCTGCACCTGCGGATGTGCCTGCCCACCTCTCAGGTGGTTCCCCAAATACTCCCCCATCCAAATGCACACTTTTTCGGGTTGGTCTTAAGTCCCGTCTGCCTCAGGGACTCCGGGATCATGGCCACTCACTGCACATGCTCCACCCAGGTGTTACTATGGATGATGACATCATGCCGTACAGAGTCCATGAGATGCTGGAAAGTGACCTGGCCTCTGAAAAGGCTGAACTAAAGTGTCACAAATTGGTATAATCTGTATGGAGTGGAGAAGGTCATTTTTTCTTTTGACTCTGGAAACAAGGGAATCTTCCAGTAACCCTTGGTCAAATCCAGCGTTGAGAAAAAAAACAAGCAGTGTCCAACCTGTTCAGGAGTTTGCCAACCAAGGGCACAGGATAAGTATCAAATTGTGACACCTCATTAAACTTGTGATAACTCAGTCAGTACCGTATAGACCCATCGTTCTTCACCACAAAAACTGTGGGGCTACACCAAGCACTGTGTGAGTCTCCAGCATACCAGCCAATTCTTTCTGAATAATTCAAGCAACGTTCAAGCAACCTGTAGTGCCAAGAATGCACCATCACCCAAGGGCAGATCTCAAAATGGAGCTCTATGATAGTGGTGCGACAGGACCTGGAGCAAATTGTGTGTGTGTGTGTATATGTTTTCTCTCAGGTCCAGAACATACTGAATTTAAAATTTTGCTGGTCTTGGACCTTCCTCACAGTTTTCTTTAATTAGGTCCAACACCCCTCGCTGCTTCTTGCTAAACAGTAACTCAAAGGAAGAAAATCCTGTGGAGGCCTGGGATACTTCCTGCACTGCAAACAAAAGAGGGTCCAGCCAGTGGTCCCAATTAACCCAATAACTTGCAAATGATGGATTTTAACATCTTGTTTAGCTGCTCCACAAACCCGTCCATCTAGTAAATACTGGTCCGAACCTACTTAATACCCAATAATTCATAGAGTTCTTTAATATGCAACACAGGAACAAGGTGCTCGGTCAGTCAGTATCTCCTTTGGTATACGGACTCAGGAGATGACCTAAAACAGTGCCAAAACAACGCTCTTTGGAGATATGCTGTGGCGTGGCACTGCTTCTGACAAAATTATGCTAGTGTTAGCCTTTGCAATTTAGTCAATTACATTAGCACAACATGTCTGATGAGTTTTGTGCATGCAGTTTTTAAGAGCTGAGATATCTACATGACTGTGAGTCTGATTATTTTTAAGCTATAATACACACACACACACACACACACACACACACACACACACACACACACACACACACACACACACACACACACGTTTACTATATTAATTCAAAAGGCTAAAAACAACACTGAATTTAATAAAGAAACAAAGAATAATAGGTATCTGAAATTAAACCTTTTCTGTAAATGAACTGAAACCTAACTACATCGAAAACAAAATCCAACTAAAAACCCCAAAAATAATATTTTTAGATCTGACTGTTTTTAAGGAATGCCCAGTTTCCATAATCACTCCTGTTGTTTCCAGGTTTATCTAAATTAAGTATGTGGGACAGTGGAAAGTATTTTAGGAAATCATAATTAATAGAAATTTGACAATTTAAACAAATGCTGTTTTTATAAATGTTATCTTAAACGTAATCATGTAAGTAGTGCGTCTAAATAAGACACAGGTTCTTTGCTTAATAGCAACCATCCACGATTGAACAGTTTCCTTATTTGTTTAACTATGATAAGGTCCCCCCCCCCCCCCCCCCCCAAAAGCATCCTGTTTTAAAGTGCTTTGTTTAAAATGGTCTTTTTGCAGCAGCAGTGATGCTGAGTTAAAGCTGAGGCCTTCAATGTATTCAAGAACCTTTGCTGCACTATCTGGACAATTGAGTTAGCTCAGTGTAATTGCTGTCTATTCAGTGTTTGAGAAATTGAGTTTTAAGCCTGAAGCGTTGCCAACATCATGGAATAAGAAGTGGGAGAGAGAGAGTGAGAGAGAGAGAGAAGGAAGGAAGGAGAGAAAATATTGAAAAGCAAAATAGTATACTGTCAATTCATCCGCCTATTCCCATATTGCGACAAACACATATATTTATTTTAGATGTGACAGTTAGATGTGACACTTCAAAAAGTTTTTTGGCAACCATGTCAAAACCTAGAGGTCCTTCATCTGTCCAGCACTAGTGTAGTCATTAAGTTCCAGCAACATAACCAAAGGCTTATACAGGCCATCCCTCCTCTATATGCAAAGCAGTGATTACTGGATAGGTTATAAATTGTGTTATTTTCTCAATCTCACCAAGAACTGCTCAGTCGTAGAAAGGTGATTTGAGTGGCCCACAATTACAGAGCTTGAGAGAGAAAATTGTGCACTTGACTCTGCCAGAGTCCAATTGGTTCCAACTTTTAGATGATGGGCAATCAAGGCTGTGTCTATTTGGTCATGTTTGGGTCCAAGAGTTGATTGAATTTTGGTATCAATCCCTATCACTATTTTGTACTTGATTGTGTATGCAAAGTATTTTGATGAGTGCTTGTGTTGTTTATTTGCTTTAGCCTGAGCTGCCGGCATGCCAAGCATCTCTACTGTATGGCACTGCTCTCCTCTGCGACTCAGGCTTGTCATTGTTCTGTCGCTTTGATCAGCCTGAGTCAATCTTCTTTGCTTTTGCTGCCAGCCATCACAGATTGGCTAGACTATGTGACACAGAGCCAAATTCAGAGACGGCTCCCTTTCAGAAGCAAATACACTCAGAAATGACCCTAAATTTGGTTGTGTTGTCATCATGTTTGGAGTGACGACCATATGGGTCCATATGGCAGTGCTTGTCTGAAGCACCATATGTTATCAGTGCAAGCAGGCTGTAGTACACATTTGAATAATATTGGTATCCCAAACCAGGCCTTATGTTCCAGAATTCCATCATGGTAAGAGGAAGTAAAAGGGCTTAAGGATATTATGATTGAGGCCTACATTTGAACAAGAGTCAATGTTACATTCACTGTTTTCCAATTTGTTTGTGCTCTACTTCAAGCTTCCATGTGTAGTGGTATATTTCAAGTGAATAGCTAAAGTCTTGTAACTGAATGTTCTGCATGCATACAGATAAAGAATGTAATGAAATCTACATTGTGCGCCTAAAGAAAGCATAAAAAGAAAATGACCCCATTCCATTGCTTTCTTGTTGTTTATTTGACTGGGTGGACACACAAGTTCTATTAAAACAGTACGGACTGCTGAAAATTGCTTGCAGACCTGGCTTCTCCTTAGTTGAACCCTACCCACCCTTCCTATCCAGTCTCTGTCAGCTAGGGTTAAGGATAGCTACCAGCAGCGCCACAGCCCCCCGTCAGAAAACAAGACTCTCTCTTAAAGCAAAACATCAGGATGCTTTCAACTCCCTGCAGGCAATAAAGGGACACAAAGAGCATTTTATATAGAGGTTGCAAGGTTGCACTTCATTACAGTGCAGACAGGTAGACATGCCAGTGGTATGTCTGTGGTTTATTTGGCTGTTGAGAGCCTCTGAAGTGGCAATAATAAAAAAAAGGAATGTATGCAAGATGTTTGATTCAAAGCTTGTAAGATTCTGTTTACACATTGGGGCAGTGTGCACCTATGGGGAGAAAATGTTTCTGATATAGATTCAGTAGCTTCTTCTGGCTTTAGACAAAGTCATGCTAAATGAAGAAAGGATATATAATATCATAGAGTATCAAATAGAAGTTCCCACATAGAGTACATCATGCAGTATTGGTTTTAGTGGGAGTTGGTCATTAGTTTGAGCCAAGTGAAAAAAAAAAAAAAAAAAAAAATCTAACGGACAGATTAATATGCAATTGAACAGACATTCAAGGTCTCCTAGAGAATGAATGATGGGTGTACACTTTATACTAGATCACAAGGTGAGATTGTATTCATTTGAAACCTTTTGAGTGCTGCAAAACTAAACTGAAATGTTTTCAAAACTTCCTCCGTTAGTACTCAGGTTCACATGGTTCAGCAGATTCAGGCATTTAAAACATAGGCATTCCCAGTCTTCTCAAGCAAGTCATTAAATAAATACATGTGCAACCAAAATTCACTCATAACTTCATGTTGGCTCTTCTTACACTTTCCAAATAACCGACAAAAGAGTCATTCTACATTTCTAATGATAGTCTGTGGAAAAATGGTGATGAATGAAGAAGCTAGAGTTTGTGGTTTGGCAACTATTTTAAAATAACTCTGGTCATCCCTGCTCTTTAACCCCTCTCTCTCAAACACCTGAGTCAAAGTGTTTCAGACCAGTTTTATCCCGACCTTTATAAATCATTGTAAAAAGGATGAATGTAATCACATGAGATGGAGTCATACATATGCTAAGCACATCCGTTTTAGCTAGCATACTGTGGGTACATTAGCTGTTTTGGGTGAATTACCACATCCCAGTGGTACTCAATTTATATGAATGACATATGTAAAAAAGTTTTTTCACTTGCTGGAGAAGTTGCATCTGAACACATTCTCAATCTTGTTATTCGGTATAAAAAAAACAATGTAGTATCACACAGTATCATTACAGCTCACAGCAAAGCTTCTGTCTCCTTTTCAGTGAAATATGCTAAAATGTTATACATGGAAGATTTGTCACAGTAGGCCAAGGTTGTAATAGTGATTTCATTAGACATCAAACTGTCATGGTTGCAAAATGCAGACTCAGAAAACAACTCACAGAACACAAATTAATCAGGTTTTAGGCAGAAATCAAGTCTCAAAGAAGAAAGAAAACCAGAGAGAGGTTCAATAAACTAGCAGAAGACTCATAAGGACAACACAAAAGACAATTTGACAAAGCCTACAAAAAATACTGGACTATACACGAGGACCAGCATTAATTTTGACAGGAAATTTTAATTTCGTTTTAGTCATAATTTAGGCATCAAAATTCTATCAATTCTAGTTGAGATTTAGTCAAATAAATATCATTAGAATATCGTAGACTAAATCTGAAGTTTATTCAGTTGACAATAAAGTGTAAAAGTTTATCATGTTTGTACCAGTAAAAGTTGCTCTACAAGGTTTACAAAATGTCTTATTTTCCTTGACATCAAATGCAAAATGTATCCACATATGAACTTTTCTCTTCCTCCCAAGCGTTAACATTTTGTTGTGTTTTCATAAGAAACAGGGAGCATGGGAGCCTCCCGCTCTCCCACCCTGACTGTCAGCATCAGATTAAATTGTCCACGTCTAACCTTGCTGCACAAGGAGATTACTTTTCATTGGATCACTTCCAAACTCGTCCCGCCTCTCTACGCAACTTGATTAATTCAGATTCAATCTCATTTCTCCAGAACATTTTTATCTAATTTCTATTTGTTGACGAAAGTGTCAGTACATTCCATCATAATTTGTGTCCTCGTGCATTAGTTTTTATTTAGTTATTATCTTGTTTTTGCCAGAAAAAAAGGTATGATGGAAAACTATGATCAAAATTATTTGTCACTGAAATTAACACTGAATAGGGCACAGGAGAGTAATGACACACAGTAAGGACGACCAGGGTGTAAATGTACAACTGATATGATTACCAAAATAAAGCGGGGAATTAATGACTAACTGAATCCAGGAAACACAGAAGCATTCATTAATTTGACAAAACACTGATTGGATTGACTTAATTTTTGCATAGAACACAATCAGGACTAAAGGCTGTGGATACTGAGTAAATCACAATATATATAATAACCAAAATCAATAAATACAGAGCACCTGAAAATAAGCAGCAATACAAAACTTCAAACACTCCAAAATACAAAGCAAATCGCAGAATCAGAAATCCATTAGAAACCAAATATGCACAAAAAACAAAATCACAGGACCATAACATTAAACCACGGTCACCAGAATGGTTTATTGAGACACTAAGCTATCAATCCTTACTGTGACCAGTCAAAAATGCCACTGTCAAAAACAAAAGAAAACGACTGCATGTCTTCCTACTGCTGACATGTCATCAACCAAAACTGAAGCAGACAACATAAACATTTCAGATTTAATAATTCCAAACCTAGCCTTTGTCTACAAACTTTGCCTTTTGAAAAAAAATGTCATTGGTTCTTCTGACAACATTGCCATAGGTCAGTTGTATTTCATATGGGTACTGAGGCATTCTCACACCAGAGGTGAAATTAAAGGGCAAACCAGCAGAGCACTGAAGAAGAGCTGTAAAAACCAAACTTGGAGAATTGCTTCACAGCTGTCATGTGAAGGGACACATAGTACACTCTCAGTCTCCTTCAAAGGGTAAATAATTCAGAAAACATGGCCAGGTATACATTGCTGGAAGTTTTGCTCTGTCTAACTCTCACAGTATGTTTTGTTCCTGCCATGTCAAATAATATATGAAAAAAGGAGAGAAAAAGTGTACCATTCCTCTGTGGAGAATTGGATTTTTTCTTTCTGTCTCCTAACAGAATTTGTAAACAGAGCTGCAGAATCTGATGAGGTCTTGTTGAGGTAAGTCCAGAGGCCTTGAGCTAAAATGGAAGAGAATGAGAACATGCAGGCAGCACAGCAGTGACTTTTTCTCTCTCACAGGGTGGAAGAGACAAGTGGTTTCGTGAAACCCTGGCTCAGTATTGACAGGTATCGCTCAGTTATGATACAAACTGCAATGAGTTTCAATCTTGTCTTCACTCTCATATTGATTTTTTTTTTGTAACAGTCAGTATCTGTGGTTTTCTCAATTCTTGGTTTACTCTGCTGGGTTTCTTTAAAATTGAATCCCTAAATATAATCTTCAAGAAGTCTACAAATCATCAAATATTATGTATGACCTTACTGAAATTAGGGCTACTGGGCTACAGTCTTTGCGGACACTGTTATACTACAAGTTCACGTGTAGTATAACAGTGTTCAGTTTACATGTTTTTGTGATTACATTGTTGTGCTTGAGAGGCGCCGTCTACCGGAACCAAATTCGTTGTATGTGTTTGCGCATATACTTGGCCAATAAACGCGATTCTGATTCTGATTCAGTATAGTTTAAAACAGCGGTCCCTAACCTTTTTTGCGCCACAAACTGGTTTATGTCCAACAATATTTTCATGGATCAGCCTTTAGGTGTCTGGATAAATACAATAAAATAAAACCAGTACCAGTACCAAGAAAAGAAGATTTATTCATAACACACAGGAAAAGACCCAGGGAAACTGAGTCAATGATAAAAATGATAAAAAAAAAAACAAAACAAAACAAAACAACAACGATAAAAAACCTGAAAACCTTAAATTTCACACCCAAACCTCAACTCTCGCAGCCCAGTACCAACGACTCACAGACCAGTACGGGTCCGTAGCCCAGGGGGTGGGGACCGCTGGTATAAAAGACATCAATAGTGCACCAATAATGGCTTTTAATGATAGGAAAAAGTATTATTCTTAAAAGTGTCTGAATTCCTAAAACATACGACACAGTATAGGTGTTTTGAAATGAAATCCAAAAATCCATCGGTCATCCAGCTGAACATTAAAAATGTTAAAGGACCCATGAAACACATCTAACCTTGCTGCACAAGAAGATTACTACAAGTTCACTTGTAGTATAAAGACATTAATAGTACACTGTTAATGTCTTTTAATGATTACTACAAGCAATCACAAGGAGAATACAGCAAGTTCACTTGTAGTATAAAGACATTAATAGTACACTGTTAATGTCTTTTAGTGATAGCAATTATTATTATTACTAAAAGTGCCTTAATTCCTGAATCATAAGAGCCAGTATGGGTCGTCCAGCTGAACATTAAAAATGTCAAAGAACCCATGAAACATTCTGGGAATTTGAAGTCAATGTAGCACTATGGCAACTAAGCAGAAAAGGAAACGCTGGTACTGTGTATAACAGTATTTTGAAAACAAGGACAAATCCTATCTAGAACATCGTGATTTCAGCCAACTGAAGGAAAAATAAAAAGCCTGTCCAGGGTGACCTCTGTATGCAACAACTCTCCCATTCCATTAGACAAAAAGTACTTGAAACTGCTCTGCTGAATCAAAATTGAATTTTCTTCACTCTCATACTCTCCATATCAGCAACAACGCATTATCCCTGCAAGGTCAACTAGGTTATGTAGCTCAGGCCTACAATGATTTACTTCACAGCGCCTTTATTTTGGCAGTGCTGATTGGGTGAGTGCAGTGACTGACTAAATGTTAAACACTAAATGCTATTAAACTATTGTAAGTGGGAACTCTGCTTGTCCATCACTTTTTCCATTCCATTTGCTGGGCATTTAGCTGAATATGCTGTTTTGCTAAACTAAATTTAGAACCTGATTGGTTTCAGAAAAAAAAAACAAAAAAAACAAAACCTTACAGTGCAGCATATTTGCAGCCATAAATGACAGCCAGTTATTGCTTGAGCATGTTGTTGCTGATCAATGAAATGAGGGGTAATGATGGTTGCACAGATCTCTAAATGAAATCCAGTGTGTAGTGCATATCAAGCACATCTGCTTGTGGTTTTGGTCGTTGGGGTCTTAGGGTGTAGCATTTATTCTTTGGTCTTGGAGAGCTGGATCATGGTTGTCCAACTCTAGATGCTGACTTGTTAACTTGGTTCAGACACAGCCAGGTGGAAACCTTTTGAGAGCCATCAGTTTCTGGTCCAGTAGGGCACAGTCCCTCTTGTAGACCAGGTATTCAAGTCAAGGATGTACCCGAAAAGTGGAATGTGCCATCTCCTTAACTTGTAACTTATAACTTGTCTTATACAGGTGTAATAGCATATCAGAAAGTTTAATTCCTCCCATATGCTAATTATATACAGGGATGAGTGATGGGCATGGAATGGTGATCTTTGCATTTGACTCTTTGCTCCACCGTTTGACCGATGAAAGAAGCATGAACCCACAGGCATTGTTTAGGAGGTTGACACATTTCTTGTCAAACCATTTCATTGCAATCAGACCTTCATCAGACCTGTAATAACAGGCTCCATGGCCCTTCTTCATCAGGTCTTTGTCTGCCATCAGGGGAGCTCCACTGGTGCAGTTTGGTCATACAGTACCAATGCACCTGACACCCAAGGCGGTGTGCAAGCTGAAACTTGTGAAGAGCTGAGGATCTTTTATGGGTTTGCATAGTGTTTTTTACAACTTTGGCCCCTTAGAGGTAGCTTCTGTTGCTTTTCACTCAGGGGAGCATTGAAGAATGTAGACCCCCCTTGATACAGCAGCAAGTCGTGGATGATGCCAGATGAACTTGCTTGGCAGAACAATTTAAAGCCCCACTCATCTGGTTTGTTGGCAATATATTGGTGGAGAGTGCCAGCCCTTGTGGCTTCATATGAAACCATGACCACAAACACACCGTGGTAGAAGGTGGATGATATCATGAGTATCATTCCACAGGACCATGTGATTTTTAGCCATATAATTGTTTAGCGTCCATATAGTACTTGTTCAACATGAAGTTATAGTTTTGAAAACTTAGTAATATTAATTTACCAGCTACTGTAATTTGGTTAAAAGGTAATCAGTTGTGACATTTGTGATTTCCATGTGTTATTCTTGATTTTTTACAATATTTACTAATATTAACTCAGAAAGTTACGAAAATGACTTACTGAGGGAATTATTTCAGCATATTCTTGCTGTGCTAACACTTAATGTGATTTATCAACAGCAATGGATAAACAAAATAGGTCTAGTGGTCTGATTTTATGGCAAATAATCAGTTTTAATAACATTTAGGTTATGTTAGCATTAGCACCATAAAGGGACAAATCAACCGTTTGGTTGACCACTTTTTAAAAAAATTATTCAACATTCAATTTCACTTTTTTAATGCTGTCAAGTAACAAACATCTGTTTATTAAGTCCTCTAACACTATCATATATCAAAAAATTATATCTTCCTACCTTAGTTTAATCAAAAACACTTAAAATATGTTGGATGTTTTTTTTGTTCTGACTTCCTGGTTGGGAGTGGTATAAGAAGAGCCAACAGTTTCCATTCACAGTGCCTTCTGGTGGATTGTTTTTGGCATTACAGATGTAAACCAATTGGTAGAAAAGACTCAACAAGGTAGGTCAATTTCAGTGAAAGCCTCAGTTAGATATAGGGCCTGAAAATGTGCTCTACCAATTGGTTGACCGGACGCTAAGGGGTTAAGGCATTGAGGGATTGCCTTCACATATAAGAAAATAAAAGAAACTTTGCACAAATTTATAAGTAAAATTGTTTTAGGTCAGTTATTTCTTTGTGGTAAAAAGGCTTTTTGGCAATAAAATTCATACTGTTGGAAAGCCCTTAAGTTCTGCCACATTTGAAAGGAAAATGCATTTGCCAATTTAGTAGCAGAGTTGAGTGTGTAGGTTGTTACAGTGGTCAGTTGGTATCTGCTCTAAACATGTCATGTTTGACTGATCTGAAGAGGGCCCATGGCCATCAAAACCAGGCTGCAGCATTACTTGGTACCATTTCCAAATTGAAGGCCAAGTTCTATCTATTGGGGGAGTTTACAGACAGGTTTCAAAGTGGGGATCCTAAGAAGGTGAACCCACAAGAGTAGCGTTTTCTCAGCCTGTTAGTATGTAGGAAACTTAGTCTTCTACAGATTTGCAGACAAGGTTTACAGGACAACATGGCCAATGGCTCTCTACCCAGACAATCTGGAACAAATTCCTTACAGCAAATCTCATATTGCAAATCTCAAATCTCATAGGGCTGCCAGGAGGCCTGCCATGACTGCCCTTCACTATCAGGTCCATTTGAGGTGGTGTTAGTAAGATGTGCACTGGAACCTGAACATGTGGAGGAACATTATGTAGATTCTGCTTATGGCATGTGGATCATAGGCTGACAGTATGGAGAAGACCCAGGAACTGATGTACTGATGGGGTACATCAGTCAAGATGAGATTCCCATATTTCCACAGTCTGGGCTGAACTCTGTCTTCCTACTCAGTGGGCCAAACCCACAGAGTAGGGTTTTTCAAAGACTACCTCCCGGCCATTGAACACTTGTCACTACAGCTTGAGCGTGCTGAATAACACAACCACACTGACACACTTGTGACAAATGCTGCTTGTGGGATCCCATCCCACAGTGGTGTGTGACCAGGCTGGGGACTAGGATGAGGAGGTTGTTCCTGGATGTTGTGGATATGTATGACTTTTCCACATTGCTACTGAGGCCCCTGTTTGTTATATGAATAAATTGTTAAACTGCTAATGTGTCTTGTTTCTTAAGACTTCAGTCATCCATGCAAATAAACACAAAACAAGAGTTAATAACAGAATATATTGTTTGCCATTATCTTATCTTTAATCAATAACACAAAGGGAATGTCAGGTTTCAGCTACTTTGTATTACACACCATTGCCTGCTAAACATCAGCTTGTTTTTTTGCAATTTCATTTATGGAAATGCGCTAGCCATTAGTGAAGTTAGGCCAGATGACATATAATAGTTTACCTCACAGTGCTGACAGATCTGTCATTAGGCTAATAAATGTGCATGACTAAAAATTGATAGCGTTTCAACTAAATTATTCTCTTTTTGCAATTCAAGTTCACCCAAAAGAAAAAACAAACAACAGTCAACTAGAAGAAAACCAAGAGATGACAAAATGAAATTATTACTTTTAATTTTAGAGTTATGTTAATGCATTACTTTGCGTGGTTTTAAAATAACTGCACACTATGAATACTACACAGTTCAAGGTTCAGAAGCATAGAGTACTGTTGCAGTTAAGTCCACCAGGGCTTTTCATGTAATGAATTCATAAAGATGTTATGTATCAGTATCTGATTTGTAATTCACTGATTTTAAAAACCTCTTGTGAAACTGATGTAAAGTAATTTAAGTAACACTTGAAGGAAATCTTTGTTAAATGAATTCTGACAAAATAAACAGAATGATAAATGGCAGCGTGATTGATTCCCTGGAGTGCAGGGGGAAAGAGGATCCTTTTCATGCTTGACCATGTGTTGACTGTGTGCCTTTAATTAGGAGGGGGTGGTTTTCAACCGATAATGGCCAGAGTGGGAAAAGACACTGGTGTCATTAGGATAATCACAGCTTTAAATGAGGTTTTGATTCAGTGTGTCAGACAGGTGTAGTGGCAAGATAGGGGACGGAAAGGTTCCTCCAGCATGCTCCAGCTGTGTTTACACTCTTTGTGTGGAACAAAAGGGGCCTTGTCATATTCACCATGATTGATGCGGCTGCAAAAGAATAGTTAGAGCATATTTACATTAAACAGTGGTGGGAGGACCATGCCATTTTTTTGTTTTTTTGGTGTTGCCATTGTTTGTCTTGCACACTTCACAGCAGAATGCTTAACCAGGCAGGCATGCTGCAACACAAAAGACCATCTCTAACACATCCTTCTGTGGTGAAATCAGTTCACATTTCTCTGAATGATTCACCGCATCGGCCGGCCCTCCGGACACTACTCCCAACATATCCCTCACTATCACACTTCATCTTCAAGCCACCTCTCAGCTCTGCCTCGGGGAAATCACACCGCTCGAAAGATCTCAGCGAGGCATCTCTCCCCCATGTTTGTGTCATGCTTGTATCATTTTGAATTGCTAATGACAAATGACGTTTTAAAGTAAAATCATATCAGCGTACTTGACAACTAAGAGCATTAAAAAAAGCCAATAATGGTGCTCTTGACTGATTATTCTGGAGATCTCATCGGCAGTTCCTTTTAATACATAAAGCAGCCTCGTTCCCTTCTGACGGCTTTGGATGAGTCCAGTGAGTTTAGGCTGATTTCAAGAACAATGAAGTGGATGTGCTGTTCTATAGACTGAATAATGAGGTTGTGTGCTTCAGAGAGCAACCCTCCCCTCCTCCCCTCTCTAACAAAGACACCATCCCCCATCCTCCTCCCCTCTTTGATGGAACTGATATATGCATAAGCAACACTTTCATGGAGTGACAAGTATTTCTGGGTAAGAAGCTTGGTGACATATGTATGTCTAATGGTGTGATTACTTATATCACAATATTTCCAGATGAAATGGAAACAGCATGGAGCCCTTTGGCTTAAAAAACAACCTTGGTGTAATTACTAGTGAAACAGCCTCAGAGCTGAGTCTGTTTTAGTCTACCTGGTTTTATTTGCTTTCGGTATGTTGCCACAGTATGTTTTTGATAACGCAGACATTGTCAAAAAAAAAAGTTAACCTTTCTGGTACAATAGAGGTACACTAGCCCATGGCTTCTGACTGTGAAAGGGCATGCTTTCTGTTTTAATGGCTGCCAAACCACATAGGGAATATGATTCATGTAGAGCAGAGCATAGTTATAGCAGAATGTTGTCTCTCTCCAGCCTGAAATACCATGGCCTTGACTAGATTCCCATGGCTATAATTAGATACTGTGGTTCTGAACCCAAGGTGAATCAATGTCTTAAACATCTTATTCTCCTGCTGGATGCCAAAAGCTTCATTTCTACCCCCCTTCACTTCATTTGGTCTCGATCAAAACGAGTGCCGCAAAATAGTCCTGCTGTGTTATTGTTGTGCAACGCTCGAAGGCGCGATGAATGCGGTTTTGTGTTCTTCACTTTTTCGGACCGCAACCGAGTTCAGTGTGTGCAGAGGAGCTCAGCTTTTGTGGCAGGTCAAGGTTTGGCCCTGAGGGGTTAGTGCACCCTTAATCAAACTAATGACTGACCAATAGTTTGTGCAGATATGTTTGTGCTACTATCCATAAACTACTGTATTGTTGAAGCCCAGCCAAATGGTACTATTCATTGTACATCCATTGTGATGTGTTTTAAAAGTGAGGTTAATGTCAAAGCCTCATTGCACACAAATGAAAATATCTCCATTCAGTCATGCCTCAGTGCTTATGAATACATACATAAGTAAGCCAAATGAATCTAAATAGATATCCCAAGAGGGTGTTTGTGTTCTGTTGATAGCATTCCTTTCCACGTGCTCTCTTTGTATTAGTATATAAGCTGACATGTTTCAGTGGCATGATTTTAATATTTCTAAACACCATGAGTGATTCTGTAATGTTTTGTATTTGCTGTGCCTCTGTTCTGCTTGTGCGCGTGTGAGAAAAAACGAAAGAAAAAGGAAAAAATCATTGTGTATGAATAGCATACTTATTCAACTGCTTAGAGATTTAAGGGGGATTACAAGGTTTCTCTCCAGAGATGAATTTGCTCCATTTAAACAAAACTCAGCTGAAATCCTGGAGGTAGGCCTGCATAGCGTTGATCAGCTGTTTTAAGGTGCAGTTTATAGAGGCTTAAAACTCTTTAATTGACGCTTTCTCCCTGAGTTGAATAGTGGGTCTCCAGAGTAATCAGTATGCATTAAATCTCATCTCTCTTTGTGAATATTACCCTTTCTATAGAAGACAGGGAGAACAAAAAGGGAGATGTGGGTCCCTGTTCACAAATACTGTGATTTAAAAGTAAGAGAAACAAGGATTATTCTCATACAAAGGGATTTTTCTTTTTTTTGCTTTAGCCATAATTACTTACTGTATGTTTGTCAAATAGCAAAAGATTTCACAAGTTGTGATTAAAACATATACCTCACTTTCTGTAACTGCTTTCTTTTCAGCAGGAGGATGTATCATCCATAAATTAAACATTTCAAATAGCCTCGCCAATTTCTTTATCCCCTCCTGTATGCATATGAATACTGTATGAGCGTGTTTTACTTGAAGAGCGCAGAGAGAATGAATCTGTGATTAATAGAAGAATAATGGAAGTGTAATAGAAATTACATTTTGAACATTCATAATCTGCTTCCCCTCTCTTTGTTCAAATATAAATGCTTCAGGCTCCAATTTTCATTTTCACTTTGAATAATGAGACGGTAAATTGAAGTGCATGGCAGGCTAAGAGAGGGAGAACTTTCAAGTTCAGCCGTAATGTATTCTGACCTTGGTCTTTTTTTTTGGGGTCAAAAATTCATCTGATGCACTCAAAGAATGATTCAAATGTAAATCAGAAATGCAGTGTGATCAAAGTTAAATTGCCGTTTGACTTCTGTAAGCCGTTGCATCTCTGTCATTGGTAGGTGATATGCACAATATATACTGCTGTTGGCAAGATAAGGGAGAATATATGTGCGATCCATCATCTTGTGCACATAATAATAATCAGGTCTTTTCTCCTCCTGCTCACTGCTGATGCATGGAAATGATGACTTTGTGTTGTATCTTAAAGGGAGAATTTCCACTTCTGGTTTTGTATGAGATGGACTATTGCATGTCACTCATGACACACGTGATTGGGGGTGGGGGATGGGGGGTCAGCACTAATGTAGAAAATTGAAGGGACAATCCTGGTGGAATTTAAATAGTGGGATCAATTTCAAATATGGGACTCAAGATCTGTCATGACACGACAGACACCATTACTGACACATACTCTAAACCTTCTCAACCTTTAGAGGCCAAATGTATCAAGTACAAGTGATTCTATTTAATTATTTCATTTCCAAGCTGCTTGTGGTGAATATTGCTGGCACTGAATATTATCTGGAACAGGACTGAAGGGGAATTCCTCCATTGCCCAAGACATTTGCATAACCCTCAGCCCCCTGTGCTCACAACTGTAGCAAGGTTTCATTTGATCTTTTTGTGCAGGCACACACACTCTTACCCACTCCTCTTGAATTTTCTTTCAGTTATTCAAAGCCCCAGTAAGTGGCTTGCTTTTAAATCAGAAAGTTGATGTTGAAAACATTATAGTGATTTTGCTTTTTAATTTATAGATAGATAAACTATTATTTGCCACAGCAAAACATTACATTAGTCTTTCCTACAACTGAGCAGTTGAATTTTTTTTACCTCTGATTTTTTTTTAATGTTGTTCTGCTATAGCACACTGGTAGTCACAAATATACTCAAGCTAGCAATTATATTGCATTTCAGTGAGCTGCTATACAAAAATATAGCTCTGACCTGCATCGCCACACACAAATTCATTTGAACCACCAGTGGTAGTGTCTGTATTCCCAACAGTAATGGTTTTCCTAAACTTAATTTAAACAGTGAAATTGTATTACCTGCAGAAGTTATTATATAAACAAAACATAATTTAACTATCTCCAACCAGCATAATAATTTCCCAAACCCAAAATAGTATAAATCTATGCAAGTAGTTTTTATTTTGATTCTTTTGTGATATAAATTACCTCTACCAATATATTCATACTTCATTGTAAGATGTATTTTTCAGATAAACTAAATCAAGCAACAAAAGAGCTTTTGGCTACAGAACATTGGATTTACTGATCCAGTAATAGGTACCATAAATTCTGACTTACATGCAGCAGTGACAAATGGCACATCAGATAGGAAATTTCCTTTGGGACTTTCATCCTTTTCCAGAAATGGTTTCAACATGAAACAAGTATTTATTCTGCTAAGTGAAAAGGCAGGGTGACAGAGGGAAGATATACCACAGCACATTCTTTATTACAAACATATTATTAAAGCTGCAGCTACAGCATGATGAGCATAGATCTACTTATGGAAAGTGATGAGATGGGATGGTACAAAAACAAAGCTGTTAAAGGAGCCAAATTGTATATTGAATTTTAGAACATAAATGTAATGTTTCAGACTCTCACATCACACAAACACAAGTTGAATTCATATCAGTGATGGTACAGAAGTTAAATATATGATTGATAACTCACTACAAGCTACACAGACAGGGTACTTTTTGGAAACAAGAAACGATTAATTATGGGCTCAATTAGGCTTAATTATACATATATTGTCCATCAGCCTTTGTATTATTACATATTCACATATGCAGTTTACAGTTGTCATGGTGACAATTTTATCATTAAAAATTCTCAAGCTCCAAAAAGCCTTTCTTGCAGGCAACAAATCCAGCCAAAAAGATAAATAGTAGGTGCCTAGGTCACTCACTGAAAAGAAGATCTTACTTAAGATTTGATTTCATCTCGAATCTCATTGTGCTCACTGAGCCTGTTCTTTGAATGTGACACAGGAAACTATCATACAAAGCTCGAAAAATTAAGCAAAGGCTCGATCAAGTGATCTGTTATGTGAACTTAATTCCTATGTGACATATAATTAAAAACTGAGGCTTCATCCAGATATAAGTGGTGATGCAAGTGGTGACCCCCCCCAAACAAAACAAACAAACCACAAACAGTAACATCACATTTTTTTGAGCATCCATTTAAGATATAATGAAATGGTTGAAACCAAGTCTCAAAATGCAGAGTGCGGAAATATTTGTGAAGTTATCTGGCCATCTGCTCATTGCCCTTCATAAACATCCTTTCTCGACTTTCTGGCAAAGGGCAGGCTTGTTTACAAGAGTTTTGAATATATTGCTATTATTAATTAGTCAAAAAAGCAAAAGATTAAGTGTATAAGATAAGTACGAAGCACACACATTTATTTCCGACAAGACAGACTGATAGTCAGGACCTCCTACCACTGAATCTTATCCTTCTGTGCTAACCTGCCAGCACAGTGACAGAATCATATTGCTGATTGTTAAGCTCTCCTAGTCCAGAGGCCTGTACACATATGTCAACCATCCAACACATAAAGATACATTAACATGATTTCATGTAAAAATACACATGAAATTAAAGCAAGAGGGGCTCACTGGATCACTGTTGGACATGAAAACAATGTCCTCTCAGGTCATCTGTCTCATTAACACATTGCAGCCTTTGAATGGATAACATTTTTGACAAGTAATGCAACATTGCTGTCACAATGATATTTGCTGTATTTTTATATCGCTATGCAGAGCTAAAAATAAAAGAGCATGGAAAAAATAGTGAATAAGAGTTATAGGCAGGGCTTAGATAGCCTGTGTTTGAAGAAACAGTTTACAATCCTTGTCGGAAAGTAAAACAAATGACGACAAAGAGATGTAAAACAATTACAGAGAGATGACAAAATGATTCATGACAACTGCAAAGAGTTTCAGAATCTTGACAAAGGGTTCATAAAAATGAGAATGAGGCAAAATGAACATGACTGCAGAGAGACACAAAACAACATGAAAAAAGGTCCACAATGGACAGAGAGACATTGTAAAAAAGAGATGCAAAATGATCACATTCAGATACAAAGCCACTGCAAATAGGAACAAAATAACTGCAAAGAAACACAAAATGACCCCAGAGAATCAAAGTGACTACAAAGAGAGAGACGGAAAAGAACCAGAAAGTAACATGGGGTAGTGAAGAAGAAATGCAAAAATTTAAACAAATAGATGCAAAACAACTACAAAGAGAAACAAAATGATCATTACCAGATATGGAAATGGTACAAAAAAAGTCCACAGTGGCCAGAAAGAGATGAAAACATGTCTGCAGTTGGTTTGTGTGTCTTTAAATTTCGATGTCTTAATGCAGAGGCATGCACTTTACTCTGGCATGTGGAAAAATCCAAAGCTTGACAGACCTAACAAACCTAGTTACAGTTGCTAAGCTGTAATTGGACAGCCACTGTTTGGGGAGGGGTTTAGTGAACAATCAATAACCTCCTTAAACACTTTTCCCAAGGTAAACTGAGCCTCTGAAGGGTTTGAGACCCATTTGAACTGCACGTTTCATTCCATTGATCAAATGTTCTTCTATAATCGCCTCTCAGCATCTGTCTCTGACCCAGTTCTGTTGTTGCAAAAAATAGTCTTACCATACTTAACCATAACTGTAATCCTCCCTCTAACATTTCCCCTCCTTCTTCCACATTTGCAGTGTTCATAACATCTCTGTGTTCTTAAGCAAATCCTGTCCAAACTAAGACTCCCTACTTTACTTTGTAGCCTTGATTATTTCAGGCTGGTGAGTCAGGAGGAGCAACTTGACCTATATCCCTGCATCAGATTTGCATCATTGTGGGAGTGGTTTCATGGTACATTTAGCATGCCTGCTGACAGCCAAAAATATGTCTATTTCTGAAGAGGCAGGAAATGTTGTTTGTTTGACTGCCTGTGTTTATCTTTGTGTTGTGCTGAAGGTATTGTCTCCACAAAGACAGACAGCCAATGCCAAATCAGCTGACAAACTATATATATTCCCCTAGCTATGCCATAACATTTCACCATCTTAGTGTTTTGCTACATAAAGACAGTTGATGCAACCCAAACTGAAAATGTTTCCAAGATATAAAATTGCATTTAAGTATGTTTGGCTTCACATGCTCCTGAGGCAACATGGGAAATGTGTTAGCAACCAACTCACTTCACTATTACTGTCTTCATAATATTATTCCACTTTTTTATGAGACTGTTGACCTGACAGAGCCGTGGTGGAAAATGTGAAGCCTCCAGGGTGAGATCGCCTTGCATAAGCACATTTCCCATTAGAACAGCACTGAAGGGCAAGTGGAATTTGAACAAATCTCCTGTCCATATACAATACAACCAGTTTTGGAAAATATGGAAATATGCACAGGCGAAACGGTCAATAAGGCATAAAAACAGGTAAGGGTGTATCCTCAAAGAGGAATCCAAATAACTAAAAAAATGAAACTGAGCAAAACAACCCAAAAAATAAGTTATCATGTGGTCACTATGGCGATGCTGTATTTTAAAATAAAGACTCAAGTGCTGCGCAGCCCCCTCCAGCCTTTCTCTCTGTATCTTTCCCTCTCCATCCATTCCCACATGGTTAATTGAACAGAATGGTTTAGTGTGCAATTAATTATGATGTGCTGAGATGATGTATGGACCTGACAGGGCATTGTGGGTAATAATAGGATAGATTTATTTACTGGCTCTATGTAGGCTCCCCTCACCCCTGCAAAATTAATACATTTCCTCTGATTCAAATTATGGAAGAAAATAGGAAGGAAATTGTGTCAGACGCATACATATACAATACACTCGGGATCACACTTGCACACACTCAAAGGCAAACAAATGGACACGCACACGTACACCCACGCACAAAAGCACACTTACACACACGGAGAATCAATGTTGTTCTTGTAGCAAAATTGTAAATGTAAAAGGCAGAAATGAATCATGCTAATGGCATGGTTGACAGTTGTGTTCAATATTATGATTTCAAACTCCCAAAAGATTGATTACATAACCTGTTCTCTATTTACTTGGTGGAAGAAGGTATATTACTCTGCAGTGCTGTGGGATAAACATGAACTTAAGGAAAAAATAACACAGTTATGATGTGAGCAGAGCAGGAATGAGATGCATCAAAGTGACTATATATGGATCTGGTAGGGAAAAAAGGCTCATTACAATTTCTTTGCACTTAAATCCAAACAGAAAAATAACCTTTTCAAGCTGTAGTTTCAGATAAGCACAGTTAAAAGGCCATCTTTCTAGCCTCTAATATCTGCACGGCATGTGGTTTTACTCACTGAAAATGCTATTTATTCTGTGCTACACATTTTTCCACATTCTTTTTGACATTTCAAACGCTCAGTGTCCTTTCATAAAACTATACAGCCTCAAAAAGCACTCTGCAACTTCACACATTGGCATTTTCAAAAGCCAGTGACTACATTACATTAAGTTGACAGAAGTATACCATTTTGTCAGTAAAACTAAATGGTCACTAAAAACAGCCAGTCTCAGCTTGACTAATCATCCCCCCAAAAAAGAGTCTGCAAAGCCAAATGAATCTCCATTGTGTTATTATAGTTTAATCATTGCTAATTTGGAGTCAGTGTGTCATATGTCAGCAGTGTGAGCAGCTTATTGTGAACTCAAATGTTAGGCACAGGAGGCAGGAGTAACGTTGATTAGTCCAAAATTACAGGAACAACCAGGGAACCAAAAATCCCAAGAAAATACAAGTTCTCGAGGAAACACAGAGCAGGAAGATACAGAGCTACAATGGGCAAATCAGCTATGAATAAGGGAAAACAGGATACGTGCACAGGATAATGAAGCAAGAGATAACAGGAGAAATGCACAGCTAGAGACAATAGACACAATGAGATGAGGGGAAGTTAAACTTAACACAAGATACAGAACACAACTGTCACCAAAATAAAACACAACAGAGCAGCACAATCTAACAGGGGGGGAATTGTATTAACTTGACACAGCAGGAAGACAGAAGGTCCAGACGGGTGTAAAGGCAAGACAGAAAGAAGAACAAAATGGAAACATAAAGAATAACCTGGGAGTAACAAAACTAGAAACAGAAGACTCAAGGAACACGAATAGAAAATAAAAAAACAACAGCAACAACAGCAAGTCAATAACGAAAAAACAAAATATTGGCTAACCAAGAAATACAGAAACCCAACCCAAAGATAACCTTGACTAAAGGACTTTAAAAAACAAGCAAGAAACAAACAGTGAGCTGGATAGGCCCTAATAAATAACACCAAGAAAAATATAATACGAAATTTCAGAGGGAATGAAGCAAAGAACAGAACCTGAACATAAATCACTTCCCAAAAACCAAAAGGAATAATGAACTGACATAGAACACAAAACCAAGGGTCCACGAACCAGGGCCCATGACACAGTATATCTGACAGTGAAACATGAAATTGGGCAAATAGGGGGATTGTATAACAACTCAACTTGGCAGAATGAGATGAACATCTTGCCGAGTGCAGCCCTTATCCCTGGAAACTAGACAAGGGGTGTAACCATGACTTAGTCCAACAACAGGTGTATGTCTGCAGAGGCCAGCGCTTTCCCACACTCACCAATAAATAGCATGCGATCAGAGATGGTTACTCATCTGCAGTGGATAATACTCATTATGGTCCCTTAAGCACCTGGACATATAAATGAGTGCAGATGTTGCTGAAGCATGCAAGCATAAACGAGAGAAACAGCATTTACATGCGGGAGTGTGGAGTTTAGTGCGTATAGAGGCTACAGCATATTTTATATTATATGTTTCATACTGTACAGCTGCAAGGTTTGGCGTCCAGCAAAGCACTTATGTCTCCAGTTGATCGATAGTTTTTTTTCAGTGAAAGCTACTGCATTCTATAACTGCAATACTAGAGTTAAACTTGATTCATGTATTTTCTTCACAAATGCTCCTAGAGCGGAAGAGCTATTGGGTAAAAGTTGTGCACAACACAAAGAGGCATTGATTGCTTTCTATTCTGCCATCCAATTCTTTCATTCTTCCCCACAAGCGCTCTCTGGTGTCTCTCCATCCTGTTTAAAAAGCACCTTGCTTCTTGGCATTGTGTGCCATTTAGCAATATGTGGGCACTCTGCCAGCTCCTTTCATTGTTACATAAATGAAACAAATCCCTGCTGTGTTTCAGATGATGTGGACATGGAAAAGGATGATTTTACTTCTCTATCAGGAGTTGGTACAAATACCAGGAAGCTTGTAAAGGTTGGTATGTTTGGACCATAAGGAGACCATTCTCCAAGAGTGGGGCAAAGGGAGGAAATTAAATCTAGATGGAGCCGGAGCCTAATAACAGTTTCCTAATTTCTCACAATGGAAACTAAGCAGCAAAAGGATTATATAACACTAATGCAACAGTAAACAGCAATTTATAAGAACACTTTACAACAGTTTTCCATGGGGAATTTTCTGCAGTATAATCTAAACAACACATGATATGTAAACAGATGTGCCTGAAATTGAAAAGGGATGTCTGACAAGTGTTTTTGATCCTTTCCAGTGATTGGGGTCACCACTGCTATAGTTCTCTGTTTATATCAAGCATATTACCTAATACAATTACAGTATATTCCACTGTACATTATGACTGCTGCATGAGCATGCATCAGGATGCATGTGCACCAGGGTGTCTGTGGGTATGCATCCTCAGATAGACAGCCTGAGGCATAAGCAAACCTGCAGCCACCGGGGACTCCAAAACTAGCAAAGCCTCCCAAGGTTTCTCTGTTTACAGATACAATACACACATTTTTAGAATTTTTATTTGAAATTTATTGTATTTTCTTTTATTGTTATTATTGTTACACCAGGTATATATTTAAAGCTGAAATCATTAAATCACTAACTGTACTAATTTTCCCCCACCCTAAGTGATGTCATGTCTGCAACAAAAACCAAAACAAAACACCAAAACGCAGTCAGTCCAACAAATAATGCCTTTGCTGTCAAAGCCCAGTATAGTTAATTCCTCTGTGCTACAGAGCTCCATTGTTGTCCAAAAACTATTAAAAGAGCATAATTTTAAAACACCATTGCACTGACTGCTTTGCTCACCCATTAAAATTACCAGTTTATGACATTAAACACATTATGAGTCACTCCTGCATACAGGCGTTCTGTTGCCATAAATACTCACCAATTTATACTCTATTAAAAACACTATTCACTCTCATTTTAGTAAAACTACAAGTTTGTTTGTGACTGGTGTGAAAGTATTGAAAATACTTGCCCACACAGATTTGACAGTTACAGCAATTCCGAAATTCGGGGGCCAGGACACATAAAAATAGTATTTAAACAAGGGAACCAAGAATATAAATTTAAATGATCAACATCTTGTATAAGTAGTCAGGTTATCTTTTTTAACTGCATGCTGGTTAAAAGAAAAAGAAATTAATGCACCACTGGGATGACATAATGTTTGACTGGGATGGATTAAAATCAAAATCTTTGTGATCACACTAAACAAACCCCACCAGTAAATTGTTGTGTTTGATTTCATAAAACTCAGATGAATAAGATGGCCGATTCATCATTTCACTGTCTGAAGGGCTTTTTGTTATTCAGATGATTCTTTGTTAGAGAGCAACTGGTGTATGACTATAAAATACATCGCTGTGTATTTATCTATGGCGATGATAGTGGGCATAACAGAACAGAAACTTCACATCAGTGCGTTTATTTCTCTGGTATAAGTGAGTCAGAGTAAAAGCGATTAAATTCTATACAAGACCAGTGGATAAGTGTTTGACTCACTCCATCTGTTCTAAATGCATAAAACATCAGACTGTTGACTTGCCATGAAGGATGCATTGTGAGGAGGAGATTAGGGTGAGGCTCCTTGCCATGTTTTTAAGTAAGCTTACTCTGAACTGAAGCAGCCACCAATCATCAGATACAGTGTACTGGTATGGGCTAGTTTGTATGCAGTCAAAGACGCTCGCTCTTGCCACAGGCATCTCTGTATCATTCTTCATTTAAGTGGTGCTTTGAAGAGTCCAGTGAAGTGTAGTGAGAAATACGACTGAAAACAGCTGCCTGTCATAGTGGATGTTTACTCTTTTGGAGTGGGCTTTGAAAACCCCTTTAAAATGCTATTTATAATCAAATTCATTACGTGTGGCTCTGAATGAATCAAGCCTTTTATGAAAGTTGCTCCACCATTCTTGCATTAGCCATAGCCTGAACTTTTCAAGCACATTTTTGAACCTCCCTTTTCATTAATAATGAATCTTTTTATATATTTTTGTTTTGCAAACACTAATGCATCCATAGTGATAAAAGCTATAAGCACATTTTCAGTCATGTACTATTAAGTACTTTTTTCAACATAACAACCGAAATATCTCTTTAATAGTTTTTTTTTATATATCCATAAAGGATATATGATTGATTGATATAGTGTATAACTTATAAAGTGTAACCTAAAAGGCTCTTTTTCATATGAAACCCAAATTTAAATGAATCTGCACGTCACCTAAGCTATATGTAACAGTTTAGTAGCTTTTAGTGCATTGTTCCTGCTTAATGGCCCCCTGAATTTAGGTTATATTAATCTCCTCAATTAAACTTTCATTGCAGCTGCTCTTTTGTAGCTCGTGTTACATTAACACTTCCATTTTGACTCAAACCATGATATTTCCCTAAGAGCAAAAATGTTGTAATAAGTAATAAAATAATAAAAGCAATAAAAGCTAAGTTGAAAAGATGAGCTTTGGTCACAGTTGGGGGTCCAACGGATTTGTCAGTCTTTCCCTGCCTTGCTATTTTAACCAGGAAACACAACCACTGATGGATTGCAGTGTGATTGCAGTTCTGACTGTGGTGACATTAGAGAAGAGAAATAAGAGAAATAGCAGAGTTCAACTTGCGCTATCACAAATATCAGATAATGATCAATCTTTAAATGAAGCAGTGACTGATTGGGTCCTATATGAGCACCATGTTACAGCATCTCTGCCTTGCTTTGTTCAACCGCTGCTTGCCATTAGGACTGCAAAAAGCCTTTTGCCATTTTTAGGGATTTTGTTCCTGATTCTGAACTCAATTTCCTTGCAGTTTCATGGAAGATTAATGAGCTCATGCTTTGTGTGGCCTCTTGATATCCCCTCTGCAATAGAACTTAACAACCAATCACAAAGCATAAAAGGTGAATCAGACCCAGTTGTCAGGCGGAATTGATACACTCTTTGGCTGGACTTTCCATTTCCCACTGACAGAGATTAGACTAATTGTGAATCAAACCAAATGATTAACTTGAACACATTTTGAAAGGTTCAAAGGCATTTCAATTAACATGCAGGATACCACTGAATGGAAAGAGTTTAATGAGATCCAATTGTACTATTTGCCAAAGAAATACGATTAGCTGGTTTATATGTGTTTATGATGAATGTTTTATTCTTATTAAATGTGTCCTGTTCATTATTAATCAAACACAAATGGAATACTGATACAGCACTGCAGTTAATGAATGTGCTTATTAAACGAAGCCCATGCCCAGCATACAATTTAATTATCTTTTTTCACTCTCACTCTAATTATCTTTGATATTTTTCATCTTCACAAGGTCTGATGGCTATCTTATCTCAAAGGCACACAGCCAAGACTTTTATTATGCCTTCTGAGATCAAAAAAGAGACTTGTCTGAGAATAGTGTTTTTCTGTCAAATGAGACAGAAAGATCAAACGCAGTACTGAAGAATACTCTCATCATGATGTTCTGTTAGACTTCGTCCTCGCTCTGTGCTGTGGAATCACACACTCTGACTGAGGAGAGGTGGGCAAAAGCCTAATAATATCAGGCAGACCGCATTATGGGTACACATACATGTATGCCTGAATGAATGCGTGTGCACATATGCATAAACATGCATTTAAAAGTGCACACTGGCTTGCATTCTGAGGACAGCTTTTAATGCATTTCATGGTTATTTTCCATGTTGGCCAATGATCTCTTACTTTTAAAGGCACACTCCAGCACTGGCACCAATTAACTTGCAGAGGAACAAAATTCGGCTACGCTGAAGGGTAAATGAAATAAATTCAATCAAAAACGAAAATGTTTTACATTCTCTGCTAAAGGGGGGAAAAAATCCTCAAAATACTTAAGCAAGATTTAATTAAAAACATCTGTGAAAGGCCACACACTGCAGCCAGAACTGCGAAGCACATTACATTGTTTTCTTGGGTGACTGCTGTAAACGTTTACATAACGTAAACTTATGTGAAGTAAGCTGCAGAATGGCTTTAATGGCCTCATGATGATATCTTTGATTGGAACAGCAATTATGCAAAAAAAGAGAAGACAGATGACTGGAAAGACAACTCTGCATCACAATGCCCATTCAGGAGATCAAAGAGAGGTAGACATGTTCAAAGTGATTTAGATACAGTTGTCACAGACAGCTGCCGGCATAATCACGCTGCCATATTCGTCAGTTGATGGGCTCTGATGAGCAGCCCAAGCTTAGCCAAATCATTATTAGATCCCCATTGTGATAAATGTTATTTATTGCTGTCAAGCTGCATTAATGTTTAATTCAGGGGTGGAAAATGAGCAGGGTAAAGCCGCACGGTTCGGCCCATTCATGGTCAGCTTGTGACAAAGGCAATGACTGAACACGGGCCAGACAAACTTCATCACTCAGGAAAATGAAAAGAAAGTGTGTGTGCGTGCATGCGGGTGCATGTAGAGGAAGAGTGTAGCGTGTGGGGTGGGGTGGGGTGTAATGGCACTAATTTGCATATGTTTTAAAAGGGTAATGAAGTAATATGATGTTTATCTTTTCTGAAGAGTTTAATTTCTGCTGGCAGAGACCCAGAGCGCACCGTGACACAATATAATGAACACCAACGTGAATGTTGGCCAGGGTATGTAATGGTAGCAGATGTGCAAGGGTAGAGAAAGAAAGAGAGCGGGGAGGAGGGGTGGAGGGTAGATTTTGTTGTGACGGGCTATGGATTGATGTGTGTGTGTGCATGTGTGTGTGGGGGTTGGGGTCATGCTCAATGATTTATTCATTAAGTTCACAAACCAGAAGCCTGTGTTTTTTTGATGACCCTCAGTAGTAAGCTAAAGAAACACTTAAATCCCCCCCCCTTCATCCCAACATCTTTATTCATCATAGTGCCATAATGTATGTGATCGTCATTGCAGATCCACGTGTCTTTAATCTGATGATGAATGCAATATAATCACTCTTCTTTACTTTTGTCCCAGCTCGAGTATTCTGAAAGTGGAGACTGAAGGAGAAATACTGCAGAGAAAGTGCCATGCCCAAGAGGTTCTGATTCCTGAAATAAGATGATGATGTAAAAGGGGTCAGCTGCTAATCTTTATTCCCCGAGTAAAGCACTCATTCATTATGTAACAGTTTGTATTCAGGCCACAGACCCAGGGTGCAGAAACATTCAGAGAGCCACTCGTAAAAAAACATCAATTTATTTTTACTTCTACTGCTCCCTTCTTTTTCTCTTGCCCAGAGAGAGAACATCTTTATTACATGCTGCTTAACAAAGAAATGCATATATGAAAGAGAGCTTCGGATATGGATAAAATAAAAAAAAGAAACACCTCTGTTCAGATGTACCATCAAATATTTGCTTTGATAATAAACCAGGTACAATTTCTAGCTCTAGTGTACAAATACTCTTCTTCAGTGTTTAAATTTAAATCAGCTTTGGGTGTTAAGAAAATGAAAGCCTTTCATAAAGATTTTTTTCCCAGTCTTTGAAGTGCTGTTACACTGACCTTAAAATTCTGCAGTGTACATCAAAACAGATGAGCTATCAATGCAAGGGGGGAAAAGCCAACTGAAACTCTGTAAACACAATCTCAATTATACTGTGTATGTATTTACTCCAAGTTTATCTTGCGAGCTTTAAAATGAACATTATTTATATATATTTTATCCAATAACAAGCCTTTATTGATTTCAACATAAAAATATAATCAGGGCATATCATATTACACTCATAAAAGCTTTTTTTTTGGTAATACCTACCATGTGTATATTCCCCCCTGTCTGTTTTACTATTTTTTATACCAGGGTACTCAGGCTATGGCAGGTTATACAAATCCAACACCTATAAAAGCACCATCCCTACTGGATGCAATGAATTTCAACGTTTTTTCCAGTCTTTTTTCTAAATAGAGAGATATAATCCTAAAGCTGCAGTGGATTACATTTGTTGACCTTACAAGATCTGCATGCAAGCCTACAAAGCCAGATAATGAAAAGATATCTTGGGCAAGATGAATGTGCATTTTTTCCACAAATGAAAATTTGATCCATCTTATCTCAATTCTTTGGAACCAAAGTCTATTTTTTTTTGTCCGTCTGTTAAATTGACTTGCAGATCAAATTCCTTTTATCCAAGGTTATGACTTTTGTTTCATTTAATATTCTTGAAAAAGTAATTCCTGGTTTTTAGATCCAGACTGGACTGCAGTTATGCTCTGGAATGTTTAAGTCACTGATATCTTGACTGCAGTTTATTTAAATGGTTACCTGTTCATAACCAGGTTAATTATAAAATGGTACTTTCTATAAACAGGAGACTGAATTCCCCTGTGTCAGATTGTGATGGCATGCCACACATGGTAAGCTCCACACCTCATCACCCGTTGATTCACTTTAGTTTAATTTACAGTCACTACTTTAAAATATTCTATTTATTGTTCAATATCGTTTCTTTATTAAATGTATTCATTTTTCCATCACACCTTCCAATGTTTATATGGCGTGCACACATATTAACCTTGCAAGGTCAAAGTTCTGTTTTATGTTATATTAATACATCTTTCTTTGTTTGAGTTACCTGGGGGTTGGTGTCTCCTCCTGTCTGGCAAAAGGTGTGGCAAAGGGCTGGGAGACCTGAAGTACTGCTGACAGCCTAATTGGATTGCACCACATGCTTCATTGCCTGGGGGGTGTTTCATGTTTGTTTAAATGTTTTGTATTAGTTGGTTATATGGCAGCCATCTTGTTTTCCCCCGTGTGTGTCATTTGGTTTAGCTAAACCAGTATTTAAGTCCCCCTGTGTGTCATTTCAGCAGGTCAGTTTACCATATGTTTGTTTGAGGTTTTGTTAATTATTATCTTGAGTTTAGTCTGTTGAGTTGACCTCTTTTATTGGTCTGCCTGTTTAAGTTTTGGCTTTGTTAAATATATTTTCATATTTTTGGGTCAATAAAACCCGTTTTTTGAATTAAAACCACCGGTGTCCTTTATGCTTTACTGCTTGGTCCCTGACAATTGGTGGCAGCAGTGGGATCATCCAGTATTGGACACAGGTCTTTTTTCTTTTTCTTTTTTTCTTTCTTCTGTTTTTCCCCATGAGGAGGAAGAATGCATCGTGGTGGCAAGAATGAAAAGAAAAAGGGATCTGCTCAGCAAACCTGCGAAGAGGAGGAAAATGGAGCCTCAGGAGTCACTGAAGTTGTGGAGAGAGTTGAAAAGGAGCCTACTTTGTCTGATCTAGTCAATATGCTACATGCTCACATGGAACAACAGGACATCCGGGATGCAAAACAGAGTGAGTTAAATGCACGACAAGAACAGCGATTTAAAGCCTTTCAACATCAGTTTAGACTTTTGCAGTCAGAAATCCAAGTCAGAACATCACCATCAGATTCTGCAGAAGCTCGCTCTGAATCATTAGAGTTTGATATTCATCCTTCTTCCTCTGTTCAGCAGGCCCAGGCTGAACCAGTTATGACTAATTCCAATCCAGCCATTTCACCAGCATTTCAGTTTCCCCTACAAATAGAGGGCAGATTGGAAAGATTAACTGAAGCTGATGATATTGAACATTTCCTGATCACATTTGAACGTATGGCTACAGCTTATCGATGGCAGAAGTCAGATTGGGTTTTTCATTTGATACCCTTGCTTACTGGTAAAGCTAGAGGTGCCTATGTTCACATGGACATTGATGATTCATTAGACTATGATAAAGTGAAATCAGCTATTCTGTCAAAATATGACATTAACCCTGAAACATATAGGCAAAGATTCAGATCCCTGGACGTTCAACCAGATGAAAGCCCTCGTGAGCTATATGCGAGACTGAAGGAGCTTTATGGGAAATGGATCCAGCCAAAGGGTAAAACTATTCATGACATTGGTGAAACTATAATCTTGGAGCAGTTTCTCAGAATGTTATCTCCTGAGCTTCAGGTTTGGATCAGAGAACACAACCCTGGTTCAGCAATGGAAGCGGCTCGGTTAGCTGATGTTTTTGTTGCTGCCAGAAAGAAGGGGCAAGCATGGAGCCATAATGCATGGAAGGTATCGAGGGACACCCGGAAGATACCTCAGCAAAACCATCTGGATTCAGCAAATACAAGCACCAGTAAGAGCTCTCAGTCTACCATTAGACCACCAAAGGCCTCTGGTAAGAAGCTCATTTGTTATCTTTGTGGATTAGAGGGCCATACAAAACCTATGTGCCCAAGAAATTCTGCTAAAATGGTGCAAATGTGTTTTGCTCCTCGTTCTAATGCTGATCCTGAGCAGGAGAGTGACAAATCCATCAAAATGAGCCAGATTGAAGTGAATGGGGTTCTACTCAATGCCCTTCTTGACTCTGGCAGTTCTCGGTCTCTTATTCACTCAGATTTTGCCCCACCTAATATTGTTCGCACCAGTGATACAATTTCAATCTGTTGTGTCCATGGAGATGAGAAAAGATATCCGACAGCTGACATCTACATTAAAGTTCAGGACCAGATGTATCTGCTGAATGTGGGTGTTGTGAACAGTTTGCCTTACTCTGCCGTGTTAGGGCGTGACCTTCCTGTGCTTTTTGATTTGTTGGAGTCTGAGCAGACTGAGCAGACTGAGGAGTGCAATGTAGCTGTTACCAGAGCTCAGGCTAAGCAAGTCAGTACCCACTCTGAGACCCTGAGTGCCCTGCCTTTTTTTAATGAGGAGTTTGAGACAACTGTGGTGAAGCCACGAAAGACCCGCAGACAAAGAAGGCAGGAGAAATTCAAATTTTCTCCTGTGGATACACTAACAGACGCTGAGCCAACACCGTCACCCCTAGGGTTTAATATTCCAACTGAAATTGCTGAACTCCAAAAATCTGATCAATCTTTAATATCTCTTTTCCGGAAGGCCAAAGAAAAGGAACCTGGAGTGGAGCAGGTTAACAGTGAGTACATCTTGCAAAATGACATTCTCTATCGTCAGCAGGGGTCGGTGCTGCAGCTGGTGGTTCCCCAGAAGGTTAGAAACGCCATTCTCACCTTAGGGCATTCTATTCCGTGGGCTGGCCACCTTGGTAAACACAAGACCACAGCTCGCATCAAACATCATTTCTACTGGCCTGGTCTTAGCAAAGATGTGGCTCAGTTTTGTAAAAGTTGCCCACAGTGTCAGATAACATGTGCTAAAATCCCCCATAGAGCTCCACTCCAACCTCTCCCTGTCATCGGCACTCCTTTTGAGCGTCTTGGAATGGATATTGTAGGGCCTGTTGAGAGGAGCAAAGCAGGAAATCGTTACATGCTTGTTGTAACAGATTATGCCACAAAATATCCTGAGGTGTTCCCTTTAAAATCTATAAAGGCCAAGCCCATTGCATTTTGTTTAGTGCAGTTCTTTGCAAGAGTTGGGTTTCCACGAGAAATACTAACTGATCAAGGCACTAACTTCATGTCTACTCTGTTAAAGCAAGTTTATCAGTTGTTGGGCATCCGGAGTCTGAGAACTTCACCATACCACCCTCAAACTGATGGGCTGACAGAACGGTTTAACCAGACATTGAAACAGATGCTCAGGAAGTTTGTCAACGACAGTGGTAACGATTGGGATCAATGGCTGCCATATCTACTCTTTGCTTATAGAGAAGTCCCCCAAGCCTCCACAGGTTTTTCACCTTTTGAGCTGTTGTATGGTTATGAGGTTCGTGGCCCTCTAACTCTGTTAAAGGAGATTTGGGAGGGAGACAAGGTGGAGGGGGGATCCAAGAACATTTTGTCTTATGTCATTCAGATGAGAGAACGGTTGGAGAAAATGGGTGAACTTGCTCAATCACATATGGTGGAGGCCCAGCAGCAGCAGAAGTCTTGGTATGATAAATCTGCTCGTCAGCGTGCGTTTGAGCCAGGACAAAAGGTGCTCGTGCTCCTCCCCAGTGACAACAACAAATTGTTGGCAAAGTGGCAGGGGCCATTTGAAGTCATGAGGAAGCTGGGACCCACCACATATGAGGTGTCCACCCCAGGGCAGTTGCGCTCCAGCAAGGTCTTGCATATAAAACTTCTGAAGGAGCGGGTGGAGCGTATTGAACACAAGGCGGATGCAATGCTCATACGGCGAGTGCCTGAAGAAGATGAAGCAGATGAGCAATATCTACCACCTGCTGGCTCTCTAGATTATGATCTCAGCCATCTCCCAGAGGACAAGCAGCAGCAGGTGAGAGAAATGTGTAAATCAGCAGTCTTTCAAGAGAATCCAGGGAGAACTGACATTGTCGAACATGATATTGTGGTACGAGAAGGTGCCTCTGTGAGACGATTAAGTTACAGGATCCCAGAACGTCTGCTGCCTTCATTGAAGAAGGAAATCGATTTGATGCTATCTCTAGGGATCATTGAAAGATCTAAGAGTGAATGGTGCAACCCTGTGGTCTTGGTACCCAAAAAGGATGAGAGTATGAGGTTCTGCATTGATTTCAGGTACCTGAACTCCATATCCATGTTTGACTCCTACCCGACACCAAGAATTGATGATCTACTTGAACGTCTGGGAAAAGCAAGGTACCTGACCACAATAGATCTGTGTAAGGGTTACTGGCAGGTCCCACTCACTCAACGGTCCAGAGAGTTCACAGCATTCAGAACACCATGGGGGCTTTTCCAATTTACAGTCTTGCCATTTGGACTACATGGAGCTCCAGCAACTTTCCAACGGCTGATGGATCAGGTATTACATGACTGCTCTGACTTTGCTGCTGCTTACTTGGATGATATTGTTATCCACAGCAACACCTGGGAGGAGCATGTGGAACACCTGCGAACTGTTCTGGACCACCTGCACTCAGCTGGGTTGACGGTGAATCCGTCAAAGTGTGTTTTCGCCGCTGCTGAGACAGAATACCTGGGCCATGTCATCGGCAAGGGGGTTATCAGGCCACAAGTCAGCAAAATCGAGGCCATGGAATCATCCCCCCTGCCCCAAACAAGGAAGCAGCTGAGATCCTTTTTGGGCATGGCAGGTTTCTACCGTCGTTTCATCCCTCAGTTCTCCAACAGGGCAGCTCTGCTCACAGACCTGACGGGATCACGTTCCCCCAATTACATCCAGTGGACAGAGGAGGCAGTGGCAGCGTTTCATGACATACAACAGTCACTAAGTAAGCAACCGGTTTTGTACAGTCCCAACTTTGATGAACCATTCATATTACAGACTGATGCTTCAGATCGGGGCCTGGGAGCTGTCCTCCTTCAGGAAACCATGGAAGGCCGCCATCCAGTGGCTTACATCAGCCGGAAACTGTTTCCACGGGAAGTTCGGTATTCCACAGTAGAGAAGGAGACCTTAGCGATCAAGTGGGCCCTGGACTCCTTCCGCTACTATCTACTGGGAAGAGACTTCACCTTGGAAACTGATCACAAAGCACTACAGTGGCTTGAGCAGATGAAGGACACAAATGGGCGAATTACCCGCTGGTACCTGGCCTTACAGCCATTCCGATTCACTGTCCACCACGTACCAGGCAAGGAGAACCTTACTGCTGACTATCTCTCTCGCTGTTCCAGCGAGAGCTCTGAAGAGGGGAGGTGTGTGATGGCATGCCACACATGGTAAGCTCCACACCTCATCACCCGTTGATTCACTTTAGTTTAATTTACAGTCACTACTTTAAAATATTCTATTTATTGTTCAATATCGTTTCTTTATTAAATGTATTCATTTTTCCATCACACCTTCCAATGTTTATATGGCGTGCACACATATTAACCTTGCAAGGTCAAAGTTCTGTTTTATGTTATATTAATACATCTTTCTTTGTTTGAGTTACCTGGGGGTTGGTGTCTCCTCCTGTCTGGCAAAAGGTGTGGCAAAGGGCTGGGAGACCTGAAGTACTGCTGACAGCCTAATTGGATTGCACCACATGCTTCATTGCCTGGGGGGTGTTTCATGTTTGTTTAAATGTTTTGTATTAGTTGGTTATATGGCAGCCATCTTGTTTTCCCCCGTGTGTGTCATTTGGTTTAGCTAAACCAGTATTTAAGTCCCCCTGTGTGTCATTTCAGCAGGTCAGTTTACCATATGTTTGTTTGAGGTTTTGTTAATTATTATCTTGAGTTTAGTCTGTTGAGTTGACCTCTTTTATTGGTCTGCCTGTTTAAGTTTTGGCTTTGTTAAATATATTTTCATATTTTTGGGTCAATAAAACCCGTTTTTTGAATTAAAACCACCGGTGTCCTTTATGCTTTACTGCTTGGTCCCTGACACAGATTAAAGGTCACTTGACCAGCAGATTTGATTGGATTTGGAATCAAGACTTTGTGAGCTCCCAGCTCAGAAGTTCTGGATTAAACTACCTTACTATAATATTCACAGCTTACTTTACTGGGTTACTATTAAATGAGATTCATGCCTATTTGTTTTATATTCTTCTGTTCATTAACCCATTTTGATATCATTGTTAATAGTTGTTTTAATGACTCTATTACTTAATTTTAACTTGCATCTGGTAATGTGCAGCACTTTAGTTAGCATCTGAACAACAGTTCTGTACAAATAAAGTGACTCGACTAAACCTAATGCACATTTTTGTTAAAAGAAAATAAAATTGACATCGGGTCCCAAAATTAACAGTGGTGACAATCTCTCAAGAGGGGGTGGTTGAACAATTACCACAATTACTGATCAGTCCTTTAATTGACTGGGTTGGATAGAATATCACAGATAGCTGGGCTCGGTGTCTCCACAAAGAGACAGTGTGAATGATAATCACTTAGCCCAAATTGGAATGGCACTGTGCCAAACTGGATGTGCAGTTAACCATCTCTTTACAGGAGGATAGCATCGGAGCTGGAGGAAGCTGAAGGGGTTCATAGACAGCTTCCTTTCTATTTTCAGCCCTCCTTGATAAAGGTGCCTGACATCATCTAAACACTGAAGCCTATTTGTAACCAGGTTACCAGCTATCTTTCATCTGTAATTGAGAGCATGCAGCTCGAGTCAGAAGTGTATCAACAATATAAAATGTTGTTAGCCTTCCATCAAGCAGACTCTGAAGGGAATTAATAGCTATCATCTGAGAGGAAAAGAGAGTCTGAGATAGACTGGAATGGGGGTTGTAATGACAGTAAAAGATGTTCTCTGGGAATTGTTGTTATTATGGCGCAAGTGAAAGAAACAGAGAAAATACATGTAGGCACATATGCGTGCATGTATTATCTTACCTTGTGTTTGAGCAGCATAATAACAAAAATAAAGAATAATCTTTTCCTACAGCCAAACACTTGAATCATCATAGTTTCTTAATAACCACAATGTGACTAGAATAGACTGGTGATGGAAAACCTTGATAGCCACTCTACTTCAAGGTAAAATAAAACCAAATTAGACCAATCAACCACGCAGATTGATTTTTAGGAAAGTGAAATACAGATGTGGCTTTGCCTGTATGAAACAACAAATGTAATAAACAGCAAAAACGTTATTAAATCAATCCAAAATCTAAACATATACGGTAATAAAATAGCAACAACATTAAATTATGGTGGCTCTGGATTCAAATTAGTTAAACAAAAAACAAACAAAAGCTAGGCCTATTCTAGACACTGACATAAATACTCCTCTAAATAAAGTACATCTACACTGCACACTCTAGTTGAGAGCCCAACACAACAAACCAGGCCAGCTTCCTTCACGACACTGTCTGAATAAAATTTATTTGGTAAACATCCAGAGACAGCATGGACCAAAAAAAGTTGGTTTGGCTTACAAATTAGCGTAGAGGGGCACTCTTTGAACTATTACACAGCAGGTTAGCAAAAAAATGAAAACATAGCTAAAGCTGAAAGTGTAAGGCTACTGATATTAGTAAAAGAAGAGAGTGATATCTAAAGAAAGCTATGAAAAGAAAGTTTGGCATCTGAAGTAACCCTGAAAAAATAATCCTTAAAGTAGAAGAAAAAGCTGGGTATACATACATACCTTGAGGATAAAAGCTTGTGTCACTAACATATTTAGTCTGCAGTAGAGTGCTAATTGTTTACTGTATGGGGTCTGCATTTAGGTCTTAGCTGGATGTCCTCATAAACATAGCAAACACTGAGCAATAGATATTCACAAATGGGCTGATCTGTCGCCCTAAGACAACTCCAATTCCTGCCACAGCACAAGTGCATTTACGACTGTGCCAGGCATAACCCCGCTGCCACTTTTGGCCCTCCTTTTCTTTTTTCTCCTTGCCATCTTCAAGTTCCCAGCGCAGTTTGACACAACAGCTCCAAGCTGACCTTGGAGAGTGATTTCTTGACATGTACTTGGCAAGGGAGAGGAGACTCCCAAGTAGATACATGATAGACACGCATCCCCCACCTTGTCAAACCATTTGCTCCCTGCCTCCCATCTTCACTGTGATCCAGTGATGGCTTGTAAGAATGTGGCAAAGGAGTGTTTGAAGAGAGCTTCTGACCCCTAAGTCTTTTCCCAGAGTGTTTGGAGAGTTTTTATTTCATTTTATAAATCCTATATCCAAATCCTTTAAACACACACCCATTTAAATAATGTTAAGCCATAAGATACTTTATGGTCACATCACATGTACGCTCTCTGTTTCAAAGAGTTATCCTGCTATTACATCCAGCAACTGAACTTGATTTAGTACTGTGATAATGATAACCCAGTTTATGCCGGCTCGATGTGCACTTTGCAGCTGATATTGACATAGGTGTCGTCTACGACGAGTCCTTTTTTCAGCATGAATAAACACATGTAGCCCCTGTTGGTGCCGTGGTGCAATATTATGAAATATTTTTCCAATTTCACTTGACTTTCTTTTTACAGAGAGGCTGAAATGAGAACCTGCCACATCAGTGCAATTGCACTGTAAAGCTAAACAAATGGATTAGAATGTACGAAATGTTTCACACTGAATGCGGGGAAGTCTGTGTGCCGCAGGCAGTCAGCAGTTTGTTATAATGGGAATTTCAGTCTTGTCTTGTTTGCCTTGGAGCTGAACAACTCCAGTGCCCTGCTTGTGTGTGCTCTAATTACAGACAAGATTAGAGCAGGCAAATTAAACTGCTACCAGCCACTGTTTGTAATTGCCACAAGCAAATGTTTGTAATTATGAACAGATTGCTTTACTATCGATAATTAAAACAACAACACAACTTATTTAATGACTATCGGGAGATGGGCACTCTGAAATTGACAAAGCAGAGCAGAGAAAATCATTTTCACCCTGACTCTCTTGCCTTTTCCTTTCCTTTGTTTCTGCTGCTGCTCTTTTGTTTTCTTATGGCTGCTCCTGCACTGAAGATCAGATGCTTTCGACTGGATTTGCTCCAGTTAAAACGAAGACATTAAAGTCTGCATTGATTGTGCTGCTGTCACAGAGCTCTCACATCACCCCTTTAAGCAGTGATTGTCCATTGTCGATGTGGTAACTGATATAGAAAGATGTTGGTATTATTAGTTGTGCAACCATGATTATAATCCCCCACCTGTTGTCAGTTATTTGATACTGACACACAATATCAATCTAAAGCAACTGACCCCGTCGCTCTGCTGGCTAATGAGCTGCATTATGAGGCCGCTGCCAGCAAGATACTTACTCTCTCAATATTTTAGCACCACCACTACTTATAAATAGCCAGATACTATTAATCTTTATGCAGTTTGCAAATATTGACCTTCTGTGGCCTGCCATTTCTCCCCTTTATTCTGTTTCTGTGTTTGTCTTCTGGTTTGTTAAACTCTGTGCTGATCAGTTCATACAGCCTACTAATCATTTCTCAAAGACCACATGTCTGCATTTAGCAGGCCACCTCAGGACAGAACAGGTCATTACACTCACCATGGGTATTGGATTAAATTAGCAATATCTGGTGCAGGGTTACTTATGGCAACAATTAGCTGGCGGTTAGCTGTGTGATGTAGAGATACCGTAGGCTTGTATTTTTTATAGTGAAACCTGTCAAAACAACTGAGCCTTGACTTTTCAGCACAGTGATGCTGAAAATACATCAGGTGATGTGCAACTGTTTGAAAAAAATGTGTCAAACGCGCTTTGTAGGACAGATAATTCACTTCGTTAAATGCGCCTGTTCAGCTTCTTGTTAATGCAAGTAATTGATCAGCCAATCATGTGGCAGTAAGTGGGTGAATGTAGGAATGTAGACAGGGTCAAGTACTGCAAAATTTCAACCCAAGCATCAGAATAGCATGGTTATTGGTACCAGGTGGGCTGGTATGAGTATTTCAGAAACTGCTGATCTAGTGGGATTTTCCCACACAACCATCTATAGTGTTTACAGAGAATGGCCTAAAAAGGGAAAATATCCAGTGACTGGCAGTTCTTTGTGTAAAAATGTCCTTTTGATGTCAGAGGTCAAAGGAGAATGGTCAGGCTGCTTCGAGATGACACAAAGGCAACAGTAACTCAAATAACCACTTGTTTCAACCAAGGTATACAAAAAAAGCATCTCTGAATGCACAACATGTAAAACCTCGAACCAGATGGGATACGGCAGCAGAAAACCACACTTGGATGCCCATCCTGTCAGCTATGAATGTGAAACTCACCAAAGCTGGACAGTATAGCACTGGAAATCTTTTCCTGATCTGATGAGTCTTAATTTGGATTAAACAACATGAAAGCATGGATCTGTTCTCTGCCTTGTATCAGCGGTTTAGATTTCTGCTGCTGGTGTAATGCCACACTTTGAGCCCCTTAGTACCAACTAAACATTAGTTTATTGAAACTGTTTAGCCTGCAGTCCCATGAAAAGAGGAACCAGTGCAGAAATTATTTAAACAATAAATTATAATAAGTGGTAGAGAGGGATTCAATGGTTGTAATATTAATGCTACTAGAAACACAACAACACACACGCTCACATTTGTAAATTTGTCTGTCTTCCATTAGCTTCATTTATCATCAGCACTGGTTTTTGAAATTGTCACACTCTGCATTACCCACTTTAAACAGTTTAGAGCTAGAGCACAACCATAAACCAACTATAATAACTATAATAACCATATTAAACAAAACAACAGACACTGTAATGTTGATTCTATAATACTGGAGTAATATCCTAAAACTTTCTCTAAGTAATTTGATTTTCATTATATGATTTTTCCAGTCTATCAACTCTGAATAATATTTGGATTTAAATTTATTTTTTATTGGGCTATTATTAAAGTCATAAGATTTAACCCTTAAAGGTCCGGAGGTTATTGTTTGTTAGCAATACCACAGATAGTTTGTTAAGGAGCTAGCATGCTTATCTAACCACAGAGTGAGCAAGGAACATGACATACTGTGGAACAAAGCTGTAAGGCTTCATTCCTTTGTTTTTCCCAGTGCCAGTGAAACTTTGAATTAGGTTGTTTTTAGCTACTTACTTACTATTACTTACTACCTAATGTTAGTATTATAATTAGGATAACAGACCTATTCTTATTGTTGTTATTGTTGTTCGATGATTTTGGCTGACAGTCTGCCTCTGCACAGTTTGTCTTTGTAAAGCATATGTTTATTGCACTTAGGGGATGAAGTGGCACTAAAATTTAAAAGAGCAATCTTCCACCTTTAGAACCAGTATCCCCCATCACAGCCCATTACCTCCTGTATTCATTATCTTCATTGTTATTCCTTTGGTGTCTTTTATTTTTAAGTTCTAATAAGCTGGTCTTGATATGATAACAGATGGTGTTTCATTTTGTCATGGACCTGTAGCAAAAGTGCCAAGAGTTGTGATATGTTTGATTTTATTAGAGATGAGATTTAGCACATACATGCTACATTACTGCAACAGAACTCCCATTTCTCATCTGCAGGAGAAAATGAAACTGTGATGAAATGTAATATAGTCCCCCTCAGGCAGAACTGGAGGGACTGGGAATTGCACCACAATAAATCTAATGGATATTACTGCACTCACTTCTCCCTCTCTCTCTTTTTTTTACCCACTATGTCTCTCCCTCTCCCCCCTTTTACCTCCTCTTTTATTCTCTCTGCACGGATTACACACACTCACACACGCACACATATCCAAACAGTATGGCATATAAAGATTTACATTTGCTTGAAGAGCCCATCCTTGTTTCCACAAGAAAAAAAATCACTTATATTTACCATCAGTTCCATTTTAGATTGTCCTAATGGATTTCAATTACCTAACTTGAAAGCTAATGAAGTAGATGCCTTTCTTTGCCCCCACACTGCATTCTAAAAAGCATGACAATTCAGAGGACAGAGGGTTATATATACAATTCATTAGCCAAGAGCCATAAAAAGAACAAGCTGGAATTGTGGAGAGATGCTACAAAATGGCCAGCTTTATCAATTTTTAGGATGGAAGATAACCTGAATGAAAAGTAATTTGTTGATATCATCCATTCTGTATAATAAAAAAAGAAAAACATATATTACTGAGCCCATATTTCCCTCCCATCTCTAACATTTAGCATCTGTTTTCAACATCCAAATTTAACATTATGAAGCATATGTTTACACAAACAGAACATGAGCAGTGGTTTAATGCTTAACATTTAGCAGTTTTTATTTTCAGAGCCTTCAGCAAAAGTGCAATACAAGTTCTCTTACCCAAACATGTTTTTAACTGTTAAAATCCAGTTACATTTTATTTATATAGCACCAAATCACAACAACAGACCCTGAAGGTGCTTTATGTTATAAAGTAAACACCCCACAATGATACAGATAATTCAAATATAGCTCATATGAACTTTTTTCATCTCACACACCCGCAATGCCAATGTGCAGGTTATTCTCTTACTATATAATTTATTATATATAAAGTACAGTAAGTTAGATTGTAATATACATTCTCAAAGTTGAATACATATTTGGCATTTCTGACTGAAATTCAAGGTTTGTTCTCATTTTTATCCCGGTCATACCTCAAAGCTGTCACTTGAAGAACCAAGTGAATCCCACTGAGAATTATAACCTGAGTGAGCTTTATGTAACATTTATAATTCTATAATTAATTACATTGGCTTCATAACACTGAAGTTTTTGTTTACTCTCTATACTCCTATTGATAATGAGGTAAATTTTCTCAAAGAAAAAGCTCTGTAACACAGCAAGGCCCAGACTTGCCAGAATTAGTTAGTGGATACAATGAAACTCTTTGAAGTACTAAAATTCTGAAGTTAAATTTATCAGGAAGCACAAATAAACAAGAAAACTTTAAATTACAGTTTGTAGACACATTCATCAATTTCTTTGCTAAAAAATAACAGTTTTTGCAGTTTAATGTGTTGCTTGAAATGGCCAAAATGTTTTTTTACTAGTTAAGTGACAAGAAGTCTTCTTGCCCTGCTTTGCTGGAGATGACCTAGATCTCACTGGACATGGCCTGGATCACTTTAATTAGACACCTGTAGGTGACTGTATTTAAACAGTTGCTCAGCAGGATCTTTTCCCCCTCCATTTGGTCTTCCCAGATTTTGCATTCTGCTTCAAGACAGAAGATTCAGATATTATTCATCTGCCTTGGATTTTTCTCTGTAAGAAACCAATTTATTTTTAGAGCTATATTTTGTCAATGCCTGAAGCTTTCTGTGTAAGAACCAATAATTATACAGTTCTCATATCTTAATTATCCTAACAATTATTGCTTCTGTGAATGCAGCTGCACTCTAAATGTCATCCAATTAAAATGATTAAGTCAAAGGTACACACCTGACGTTTGAAGGGGGGCTGTTGCACCATGTCAAGTCGGGACTATATTTATGTTTCTATTTCACTATGTTTCTTTCATTTTTCTTGCTTTTTTGTTGCCGTTTAATACAAATTAAACTAAAAGGCAGACTCAGGAAGCCAACTGCAGATTTGCAGGTTTTATTGTGAAACGTATGAGTATTCGAGAAACAGTGATGTGGTGTTATCTACTGCAAAAAGTTAGAAAAAATAGTTTTGACATGATTCTGTGGCATTTGTGATTTGATTCTGGTGAGTAACAGCTAAGTATTTTTCTTTTACAGGTGCAGTGACTGGTTGGAAGGCTCATGTAAGTGTATTCAGAAGTCTCTGTTAATCTCCTCGTGGCAACAGGAATCTGAAAAAACAAAAAACAAGGTAATCACCTTAGCTTTGGGCTGGTAAATGGAGAACACAAAAGAAAGTAAGGTTACACAGGGAAAAACACACAAGAACTCATTAAAGACATGGGAGGCCTAATTATCGCCATAATGATGACAATAATCTGGTGGAGGGTAGCAGCACAAGCAGGGTCTTAAATACAATAAGTCAATGAGTTAATGTAGAACAGGTGTGGAGAAGAGCGCCTGGGAAAGGGAAACCCCACCCACAGGTGGGCCAGGAAGGAAAAACCAACCCGCGACATCAACTAATTTAGGTTAGGAAACGTTATTCCTCTGGGTTAAGAAAAGGTTTTGTCATAGTCTCACTCAAAAACCATGGCAAATATTGGGAGAGGTACAACTTAACCAAAGTTTACTTATTTATTAACCAACCCCCCCCCCCCCCCCCCCCCCAAAAAAAAAAAAATCTCTCTTCCAAAAAAAACCCCCCACAAATAACTTTATGAGATCTGTTAGTCAGTGTTGTTGGTGTGTCAGCAGTTGGATGAGTGATTGAATATTATGTGTGTGGTGTTGTGTAGTGTAAAACCAAAAATAACCAGGCTGAAGCCAACCGAACAAATAACATGGTGCTGGGTGAATGGAGAGAGACTGAAAGCTGAGACAGGCAGCTCATAAATGCTCCAGGGAGACTGACCAGATGCTCCCAGCTGCACTAATTAATCCCGCCTACCAGTAACCTGGAAGACAACACAGAGGGACAAACAGGGGAATACACAGCAGGATCTTGCCAGGTTAGAGGACTGTCACAGTTTGGATTAAAATCTACACTTTTATCAAATTAAACACATGTTAGAAATTTCTGTTTTTTGCTTGCTAGGCTGGTTTCTGTTTCACTGTGTGTTTGTCTTCTTTTCTTCTTTGCGTCTTCTTAGTGAAGCAAAGGAGACAATGAAACAGAAAACAGAGGCCAGCAGAAAACAGCAGTAACCACTCTATCTCACTTTCACCTTAAGTTTCCTTTCTTATTATCTTTATGAATGTGTGCAGTGTATTCCTACATGAACTAACATGCATTAGCCACAGAATAGGCTGTTACTACACAGGACAGAGCTCATATTACAACACACAGTGGGAATGAAACTTTATTCTCTGCTCAAAGCGGCATTACTTCTGTAATTCTTAAAAGGTTAATAGCTGTTTGCTGGTATATTAATCTTTTAAATGTTGTATATAGAAAACACAGCCATAGAGCACATGCAGTATTCTTTTGCATGTACTGTATATATCTATTCCTACAAACACCTAGCTGACATCAACAACATCATTAACCAGTTCAGCTGCATCCGAGGTCTTACTGAATTTGTACCATATATATTGTTGCAATTAAGTTCCTAATATGTCTCTGTATATGTGATATAGTTATATGTGTAATGCACTTGATAATTGAAGATTCTGATTAGAGTCCTTGGCAGGATGAAGTAGCTCTGGTTTCAAATATCACAGGATGTTTTATTTTGAGTGCAACCTTGCAAAAAAAAGGCTCTTGATCTGATTGTGATATTCAGTTCACCTGTGCAAAAACAACAACACATTTAGTTATAATTTTGTCTCACTTTATAAAAGTGAGTGTAGTTTCTCCCCGTAAAATTCATTTTAGGTATTCTTGGAGTCAAAGATCAAAGTTTTGGTTTGTTAGACAAGTACAGGAACAAATTAGGATCGCATACTAAATTACTCATGTGAATATAAAGAATCCAGATTGTAGGAGTTCTGTAGTCTTAACAGATGGTGTAACACCTACACTGTAGCAGTAAATTTCTTTTTTGCTCGGGAGTATTTATACCAAGCTTCCCTAACCTTGCTAGTGTTCCACTGCTGTGCGCAAATAATATTTCAGTTATCTCAAGTTGTGACCAAAACAAAGTTAATCAGGATAGGACTCTTTTGTTTCTAATAAAAGTTCAGTTATTATATTTAGGAATGATTATAGGCTCTGACCAATATGTTCATCCAATTTAGGTGTCAACCTATATGGATAATTCTATTATAGAGCGCTGTGCATCAGCTCATTCATATTCAGTATATTTGGCAAGTCAAAAATGATAGCTCATATTTAAACTGCATCATCACTCCATATTATCATTTGAGGAGATAATGACTGTTGCAAGACAAATCTTTCTTTGAGAGATATTTTTACATTGTTTTATTTTGATGTGAGAAATGCACACTGTAATTTTGGTTCTGTACACTTAAGCCTGTATATGAATTGTATCTCTAAACTAGACTTATCTGCATGGTAAAAATTGCAAAAGACAAAGGAGCAGGATAGACAAATGATGTGAACAAAAACACACATATGCCTTTTCTTTAAATAAACTAGTAATAATAAAGGGAGCAAAAAGCCACTTAATGTAAATTCGTGCTGAGTGTCAAAATTATGTTTTTTCTTTGATCTTGTCAATCACATGTCTAATAACTTGCAGGGAAACTGTATTTTTCATTTATCTGAAAACGATCAACTAAGTAGTACAAATAAAAGTTTCGAATTATATTCTTTGGTACAGATGAGAGTAAAAATCAGGCTCATATATGTTCAATTTAAGAATGACTGATATTAAAAAAGACGTCCATGTATACTATATAAGCGTGACTATAACAGTATATGAGCATATGTATGCCTTTGTGCATACACACTGTTGTAGTTTTAAGCAGCTGAGCCAAGCACTCCCTACATGTTTAGCAGCTGTGGATTATGTTGGACATTTTATGTCTAACATAAAATTTTATGTGGGAGCTCAGTTTGTCTTCCAATGTTGTGTTGTTGTCATGTGTTTTTGCATTCTGTTAAAGCCTAATTTTGAAAGTCTCTGATAGCAGCTTCCAGTTTTGTTCATCTCTGATCTATTTGCTTGATGTGCATTGCATTAAGACATCAATAAAAGATTAATTTGAAAATCAACAACAAACATCAAACTGCTCTAAAAATACACAGATCAGAATTATGATCAACATGCTAAATCTACAGTTAAATGGTCATGCCCAGTGAATACCTGTTTTTCTTATATGTATGGAAATATGATTATCTTCCTCTAATGTTACAAATGAAGTGCTTTTCAAATTCATGTGAAAAGGGTCTAGCAAAGAAATGGCTAACAAATACAGTAAAAAGCTGAATTATTTATTACTCACATATCTATATTATTGCTAATATATATTGTAATATATCTATATCACTAAAGCACTTCTGGATGGATGCAAACTGCATTTCGTTGCCCTGTACCTGTGCATGTGCAATGACAATAAAGTTGAATTCTATTCTATTCTATTCTATTTCTACTCAAGCAACACATTAAACAGCCAGGAGAGGTTAATAAGTTGAACAGAAATACAAAGTGCTAAAGAACACAGCACATAATCTTACACTTAAATATATGTGTCATTTAATGTTACATCTCTGCTCTTGTGTCTGTGTTCCCACAGCAACCATGTCTGACAGCTCTTTGTCAAAAACAAGTGTTCAATATCTCCCTCAGTGTTGAAGCAATGCTTGCTTTGATTGGAGAGCACGCAGAAGGTCAACTGCTAAAATTCAATGAAAGCGAGCAAAAATTTCTGGGATTTAAAAAAGCTCTACATATCTGTAGGCATCAACAATAATATCAGCTTCATAGTACCATCTTCTGCTTTTCCATGATGCCCCTTCCTCTTAGCCATTTGTTTCCCTTTTGAAGGATCCATGGCATACTTGCTGAGACGCTGCTGAGCGCGCTCATTTACATTTAACAAGAGATCAAGAGTAAGTGGCAGATACCTCTTGAAATTCATCTAATTTGCTTCATGGAACTATTACAGACCATATTTCCATTGTAATATGAAGAGCTGTCTATTTGTTACATGAGCTAATTCAGTACATTCATTTCACATAATCAATGATTAATTTGATTATTGATCTCTCTGATTAATGAACATTAGAGGATGAATAAATTGCATAGCTACACAGTAAGTTAAGCACAGTAAGTTCCAGCAGTTAACTTTAAAGGCATTTTTAATGCAAAGTCTAATGTCATTTGTGGCACAATGAAACAGTTTCTGGAAGGCAACCTAAATCAATACTAGCTGTTATACTATTTTAAGGTATTTTAGCCTCCACAATGGCCAATGCTGTATATTTATTGCTCTTTTTTTATTGTCCTCTTTAACTGTCAGCAATTTTTGCTGATAAACTTTTATAATAGATATTAGACCGTCGTGCCATCTTTTCTGTGTAATACTAAGGTATAATATTCTGTACTCTCTGTATAATATTAATACTATTGATTGTAGTACTTCGTGTTTGTGAATCCAAGTTTTAGTTGTGCCTTTTCCTAATTAAATCTTAACAACTGCCATCAATATCAGAAAGGATCTAGATGGTTACCCGCCTTTTACCACTTAAAAAAGAAAAAAAAAAAAGCCTTTTTATGATGACGCATGGTAAATGTTATCCTGTAAGCCACATAAACAATGCAACAGCATTACAGAAATAAAAAGTGTTGTGATGTGATTATATTTTTCAAGCTTGTCATTAGATGTCTGATTTTTGTTTTAATATGTTTTCACATCAGTTGGAGCTTGGGTTGATGACACCAGGATCTGCCCTAGCAGGGAGCCCCATCTGTAGCTGACATTACAGCAGGGCTCACAACCTGTTAGTAATTAGCTTGAAAAGTCTGGATCAGATTTGTGCATACAGTGTATTATCACCAGAACTTCAAAAAGAAGCAAGTGAAACTCAAGCCAATTGCTAAGCAGTGAAATGCAGCAAAGGAAATTTCCAAAAAAAGTCATCAAAAAGCAATCCGGTTGTTCAGTCTGACGTCACTAGCCGTGTCTGGGTCTAAACTCCGCTGCAGGTCCATATATCAAACGATCACTGTGGCATTACTGAGAGTTGAAAAACTGTCTAAAGTCTTTCATCTTTAATAAAATGATCAGCGTTCTGCTCTCCCAGGTGTAACAATTGAGTTTAACATCCAGGCATCCATGAAAACGGAATTTATGACATTTAACGGAGTTAGAAGTTAGCAGGGAGTTAGCTCGCTAGCTTCTATCTAAATACAATGGCCGTGTCCAAATTCATGGGCTACATTCTCCCGAGGACCCGGCCTTTGCGGTCTACGTGGGCCGGGTCCTCAGAAGATCGGGTAGGCCGGAAGTAAACGGCCGTGAAATTGGACGGTCTAGCCTTCTGATTAGCGTCACCGCTGTCTCGGTGGAGTTTAATAAACTCAGCCGTCTGCTCCTTGCTGTCTAAAATATAACAGGACACTGGAGTAAACTCTCGGCCATCTCACACTTCTGTTTAATCAGTTTTCTGTTTGACGTTTAGTCAGCTGTGTAAAAACCAAGGAGGAACCCACCCGGGGGATTAATAAAGTTTTATTTTATCTAATCTAATAACTTTAATCTCAGCCAAACCGATTTACTCACGAACAAACAAAACACTGAAAAAAAAAGCCCAACAATAACATTTTTAGGTTGTCTAAGTGACTTATATATTACGTTTGTCACGGCCGGGCGGGTTACACACAGTAATTCGGCGTGCCCGTGTGGCGTGTTGGCTAGACCCAAGCGCGGCGAAGGCTAGCGGTGGGTTTGGAGCAGGCACGCAGTTATTCTAGTAATGATCAGTGCTCGAAGCGTGGCTTCGGAACGGTCGTTACCGACAGAGAGCGAGCGGAGCCGGGAAGAGAAAAAGGATTGAAGGGATAATCACTCACGGTTGCTGAATCAGGCGGAGACTGACGTCGGCAGAGTTTCGGAGCTCCTGACACGAAGAGAATGATGTCTGGCGTCTCTCTTTTAACCCCGGCCCCGTGATCAGCTGATCACAGCTGATCACCGGCTGACAACGTTTAACCCGAGCAGCGAAAGTCCGCGGTGATCTGAAAATGATGTGCCGGGAGTTGTGCCATTCTCGGCCGCATCAGTAACCCTCGAGCTCCCGGCTAGCTATCGAGCTGGTGGGTAGCAGACGTCTCCGAAAACGTCGAAGCACTTTAGCAAAGATGCGATATCTTGATAAACCGAGCAGATATTTGATGTTTACACAGCTACTTTCTCGCCTGAAAATATGTTAAAAGTTTATTTTGTGACCCAGAAAGATTAATAAGAGTAATTTTAAAACTTAGTAGCGGCCGCCATTAGCCGGAAACTGGAGCTTGGCTGGGCCGCGCTATGAATTCTGGGATATGGTGGGCCACGAAGGACACACCCGACCCATCCTTCAAATTCGGAAAAAGGAGCACGCATTTGTCGGCTGCATTCGGAGGGGTCTACGAATTTGGACAGCCTTCGGCGCGTCGCTGTGACGTAATCGGTCTACAAATGCGGCCTCAGGAGAATGCAGCCCATGAATTTGGACACGACACATATAGCATGTCCTGACTGCGGGGTTTTGGAAACAAATTAAAACGTACAGCTCTGTTATTACTTCCAGCATAAATGAAGACAGAAAACTAAACAGCAGTAACGTTTGTAGGGTTACTGAAGTTGGGCTAGCTGGTATATAATGATGTGCTGCGTGACCGCTAGCGACACAGCTACGTTAGCATAATATAAACAAGCTAACTTTTTTTTCCACTCGATAAAAGTTACCGTGAGTGTTCTCGGTGGTCAGGAACAAATGTAATCGCATGGCAGGATGCTGTAAAAGGACCAAACTTCAGCCAGGAGAACAACTGAGATAATCCATCCACAATACGAGGTTAGTCATTCATATACTGCTGCATGGGCTGGGCTGTAGTTACATCCTAAGGTTTTAAAAACTGAGCTTAAATAAATGATTAGCGGTAATAAAAGCCGAGGGAGGTCAACAGTGATCACTGACTGTTTTAGGAGCTTTTTGAGATCAAATAGAAGAAAATACATAACATTAAACATGTTAACAACACAAAAGCCATATTAAACGCAGACTACTTTAGACCCGGAAGTAGGATTCGTCGCGTCATCACTGAACAACCGGATACCAATCAGGAATAACTATTAACTAGAGTTGTAGGAATAACATATTACCAGATATATAACAAGATTCAATAAAGTGTCTCTGCTCAATAATTTCACAGCAGAAATAGGATATCTGTAATGAGAAAGCCATCATGTGAAATGCTTTCTACTTCTGAATAAGTTTGGAATCTTTCAACTTGTTTTGATTTCATAGCAAATGCTTGATTTACTTTCACTACTACCAAAATACTGTTTTTCTTCCAATAAGGCAGCTGTGCAATGCATATTGCCTGTTTAGCATTTTTGGGTCAGGGGGGAGACATCATCATCCCCACTGTCTGAAATTGGTTGCTGAGCCCCAAGAACAACAACTGGTGCACTGAAGGTGTTGAGTGTGGGAACAACTGACCTGAGAGATAGGATCGTGGCTAAGCAGGAGGAAACCTGGATGCTCTGTGGCCGATTACCAAGACTACATGAAGTACCATCGGAAGGAAGGTAAGGTATAAGATGTGAATGCAGCGGCCATCACTGAAGCCAACCAGCTGATCTACACTATGGCAGCAGTAATCACTGTACATGATGCCTGGGTACAAGATGCCTTGTAGCAGACATCTTGTAGCCAGGCATCTGGCTACAAGATGAATGGCCAGAAGCGGGAGTACCCTCCATGGAGAAGGAGACTAGAGATCAAGGCAGCACGGAGGGAGGTTAGCCAAATATCAGAGTTGAAGAAGGGTGTGGATGAAAAAAAGGGGTGCCTACGAAGTACAGCAAGCTGCCTGTATCTCAGGCCTTAGAAACTGCCAAGCAAAGGCAGCACAGCCTTGGCCAGTAATTTGAAGAGGTACACAAGAGAGATAGAAGGCAGGAGAATAAACCAACTGTTCTCTACTGAACCATCCAAGGTGTACTTTCAGTGGCAGGGCAACAGTATGAGAATAGCACCACAGAGGCTGGAGACATTAATGCACAGAGGAGACCACAGCAACCTCCCGGAAAAGGATCCAGTGACCATTAGAGTGGCAGACATCCAAGATAGAGTCTTAAGCAGGAAGAGTTGGACAGCATCATGCTCTGACATAATCCACACCTATGAACCACATTCCACGAGCGGCTGGCAGCACAAATGAACCAGCTGCCAATGGACAAGACATGCCCAGAATGGCTAACAAAATGCTGGACCAGTTCTGATCCCCAAGGATCCTCAAACGGGACCACCTGTCCAACTATTGGCCAATAACCTGCCTTGGCACCACATGGAAGCTCCTCTCAGGCATCCTAGTGGCTAAGATAGATAGTCATATGGCTCAATCCACGAGTGGGGCACAAAAAGGAATTGGCAGAAACACCAGAGGGCCAAAACATCAGCTAAGACCAAACTGACCAACCTGTCCACTGCTTAATGCCACACACCTGGATCCTGGAATGCTTACATATGTACAAGATCAACAGGAATTCAATGGGGATGTCGCAAACAACAGCAAACAAGCAAAAACTTTAGCCACCTCCTCTGCATGAATGACATGAAGCTGTATGCCAGGAGTGAACAAGACAGCAATTCACTGATCCACACCACTAGGATTTACAGCAATGACACTGGAATGTCATTCGGACTGGAAAAGTGGAGTAGGATGGTAATAAAGAGAGTCAGAACTGAAGGCATTGTACTACCAGAAGGCAACATTGCAGACATTGAAGACAACTACAAGTACCTGAGGGATCCCAAAGGCAAATGGGAGAGTTGGAACCAGAGTCAGCTGAATGGGGAAAACAAGATTCGTGCAAGCAACACCTATATCCTGCCAATTGTCAGATACCCTGCTGGGTTAATAAGCTGACAAAAGGAGGAGCTAGAAGCCACTGACATCAAGACAAGGAAGCTCCTTACCATGCATGGAGGATTTCACCCCAAGTCCAGCACCCTGAGGCTGTATGCTAAGCAGAAGGAAGGAGGTTGAGGACCAGTGAGTGTCAGAACCTCTATCCAAGTTGAAACAACGAAGATGCATGAGTACATTAAGAACCTGGTCACAACTAATGATGTGCTTAGTGAATATCTCAGGCAGCAGAAACCTGAGAAAGAGGGCAAGAGGAGGAACCATGATTAAAGGACAGGCTCCTGCATGGCATGTACCACCGACAGATTGAAGAAGTGACTGATATTGGAATATCTTACCGGTGGCTGCACAAAGCATTACTGCAAGATGCTAGCAGGCAGGGCATACATGGAATGCCATAACCAAGTGGCCGGCATAGTATACAGAAACATCTGTGTTAACGAGCTACTTGCGCTGACGCGTTGACGCTGTGCAGCCCCATGCCCGGGGCGATCCGTGTTAACTCGCTAACGGCAATTTGACGCATTAATGCGGTTATGGCATTAACATCATTTAACGAGATTAACGCTGACAGCACTAATTCATGGATGTTTGTTGTCTCATCCTGGAGTGTGGTGCTGATACTCAGTAGTCCCCAGCCTCCTTCCTTCCACTTAGCATACAGCCTCAGGGTGCTGGACTTGGGGTGAAACCCTCCATGCATGGTCAAGAGCTGCCTGGTCTTGATGTCAGTGGCTTCTAGCTCCTCCTTTTGTCAGCTTATTAACCCAGCAGGGTATCTGACAATTGGCAGGATATAGGTGTTAATAGCCCAGATCTTGTTCTTACTGTTCAGCTGACTGCTCAGTACTTGTCTGACCCTCTGCAGGTACTTGGTGGTTGCAGCTTTCCTAGCGGCCTCTTCATGGTTCCCATTTGCCTTTGGGATCCCCAGGTACTTGTAGCTGTCCTCTATCTCTGCAATGTTGCCTTCTGGTAGTTCGATCCCCTCAGTTCTGACTACCTTCCCTCTCTTTGTTATCATCTGACTAAATTTCTCCAGTCCAAACGACATTCCGATGTCATTGCTGTATAGCCTGGTAGTGTGGATCAGTGAATCGATGTCTCATTCACTCTTGACATACAGCTTGATGTCATCCATGTACAGGAGGTGGCTGACAACTGCTCTATTCTGTAGTTGGTATCCGTAGCCAGTCTTGGTAATGACCTCACTGAGGGGGTTCAAGCCTATGCAGAACAGCAGTGGGGACAGCACATCTCCTTGGTAGATTCCACACTTGATGGTGACTTGTGCTATGGGCTTGAAGTTGGCCTCTAGTGTTGTCCACCACATCCCCACTGAGTTCCTGATGAAGGCTCTTAGAGTCCTGTTGATCTTGTATAGGTCTAGGCATTCCAGGATCCAGGTGTGCGGCAGTGCACAGGTTGGTCAGCCTAGTCTTGGAGTCTCAGCTGACTGCTCGGTCTACCAGTAGCTGGTGTTTTGCGTCTCTGGTATTCTTGCCAATCCCTTTCTGTGCCCCACTCATGTATTGACCCATGTGTCTGTTCATCTTAGCCGCTATTATGCCTGACAGGAGCTTCCATGTGGTACTGAGGCAGGTTACTGTCCAGTAGTTGGATGGTACCGGTCCCTTCTGGGTGTCCTTGAGGATCAGGACTGTCCGGCCTTTGGTTAGCCATTCCGAGTGTCTCTCGTCAACTAGCAGCTGGTTCATTTGTGCTGCCAGATGCTCACGGAATGCAGTCAGCTTCTTCAGCCAGTAGGTGTGAACCATGTCGGGCCTGGTGCTGTCCAACTCTTCATACTGGAGACCCTTTCTTGGATATCTGCCACTGCGATGGTTACTGGTCCCTGTTCAGGGAGGTTGCTGTGGTCTGTTCTCAGATCCACTAGCCACTGAGCATTGCCGTTATGGGTTGTGTCCTTCTCCCATGTGCTCTTCCAGTATTGTTCTGTCTCCAGCCCTGGTGGTGCTATTCTTGTTCCCCTGCCACTGAGAGTACACTTTGGCTGGGGCCATGGAGAACAGCTGGTTTATTCTCCTGCCTTCTATCTCTCTGTTGTACCTCTTCAAGGGGCTGTCCAAGGCTGTGAGTCTTTGCTTGGCAGTTTCCAAGGCCTCAGGTATGGACAGCTTGCTGTACTTTAAAGGCACCTTCTTTGTTGCACCATTCTGCAACTCCCATAGTTGACTAACCTCCAGAGGTGGGACCAAGTCATTGTTTTGCAAGTCTCAAGTAAGTCTCAAGTCTTTATCCTCAAGTCTCAAGTCAAGTCTCAAGTAATGTCAGGCAAGTCAGAGTCGAGTCTCAAGTCACTGGTGTAAAAGTCCGAGTCAAGTCACAAGTCTGAAACTTTGAATTTCAAGTCCTTTCGAGTCTTAAAAAAAAAACAAACGAAAAAATAATGTTGCAGTTATGCTAAATGTAAATATTAGACCATGTAATTTTAAAATCTGTGTTTTTCTCAACACATGACAAAATAGTGAACTTAGAAAATATACACAAATTGTGAAATTGCACCTCTTTAAAATGCAGCTCAATTAAACCTAGCTCCAAGAATAATTTTCACCGACAGTTCTGAGATAAGCTGCATGTTATTCTTGGATGCGGTTGTAGGACCAGCTTTAAAATCGCATGACAAAAATATCATACACATTAAAAAAAACTGTATCACCAACGTAGCCTGGACAACATTTGCTAGTTAGATGAAGTCAGCTATCTCATCCTAGCATATTTATATGCATATTTATAATTACACGGTTCTTGGAGTGAGTGCATACACTCATGAAGTTTAGTAACTTCAGGTCACTGCAACAAGCCCAGGTACAGTTTACCGACGGATGGGTACAGGACCTTGAAACGCACCGTGTAGAACGAAAGACCATCGTACGTATCATAAGTTTACCAGTCTCACAAATTGTCGTCATAAATACACATTCCTTAACAGTTTATTAATAGGACCTTTGAGCTCAACGGTAATTAATTAGTAGTGGAAATAATTTCTGGTACCCATCACAGAAATGTAGCAGTGACAATAATATTGTATGCTGTAATCGTACTGGACAATTAGTGATACAAAAAACCTGTTTTATCCTGTGAATAAAAGTATATGTTTTTGTCAATGTGCCATAATAACAGAGGCGAAACGCAATATTGTGTCAGGACAATTCACTATTTATGCACAATAAACAAAGGAGCATAGCACGACAATTTCTGTTCAGCGCCAGACTTGCTTGTAACCTATATCACTAATTATGTTAAGAAAAATGACGTATTAACTACTAAAAAACACTGACCTTCGTGTAAATGCTTGGAGCAGACTAACCTGTGAGCTGGAGTGTTCTGGGACGTTATATTTGATCTTTGAATGGCTGCGATCCAGGCCATCTGTCGCGTCTTTGTTACTTCGGAAACATGGCTTGAACAATTTCTCTTCAACGACGTAATCCGATAACAACCGATCTCTTTACCCGTCGGCTTCCCGTGGCTGTCATGCGACCGGCTATTGCAGTTAATAATACAACAGCTTCTTGACATTTTTGTGTTTCTTTTTATCGCTGTATAACTGATTTTAATTGAAAGCCTGCGTGCGCTAGTACCGCTTGCCACGAGTTCCCAGAATCCTTTGCGGTTCTACCCGTGAATGACGTCACATTTTCAATCTCTATATAATATGCATGTTAAATTTTATATTTGGGGTAAAATATCAAGTCTTTTCAAGTAAACCGGTTCAAGTCCAATTCAAGTCCCAAGTCATTGGTGTAAAAGTCCAAGTCAAGTCACAAGTCTTAGAACATTTTTTCAAGTCAAGTCTAAAGTCATAAAATTAATGACTCGAGTCCAAGTCATGTGACTCGAGTCCACACCTCTGCTAACCTCCCTCCGTGCTACCTTGATCTTGGCCTCTAGTCTCCTTCTACATGGAGGTTACTGCTCCTTGTGGCTGTTCAACTTGTAGCCAAGCATCTCACTGATCACTGCTGTGGTGTAGATCAGCTTGTTAGTCTTGAGAAATGGTGGCGGTAGGTATCATCTGTAGTGCTGCATTCATATCACCTACTAGATCTTCTGGGGGTCCACAGAGAGGACACACCATGAATATATAAGCATTCTGACAAAAGAGACTATTATAGACATTATATGCAAAGAGGACTGTAAAATTAGGCAGAGGTTAGAATATATATACAACAGCTAAAAACAATCAGGGACTCAGAGAGAATACAAATACAGGATGTCAAGGTACTGGAGACAGGGAAGGAAAGGTGGTGAAAAAAAATTAAAAAGGAAGTGATAACTAAAAAATTAAGGGACAGAGGGAGACAAAGATAAGAAAACAATGAGGGCATGGAGAAATAACATTAGGAAGGCCAAAATAAATATCAATTTAAAACAAAATTAAATGGTTTTTGAAAATGATAGTAAAAGGGCACCATTAAGTGAAATCATTATGCAGTTATATGTGCCATTAATTGTCTGGTTTTCTTTGTGCGGGATCATATTTTTAAGCAGATGATGGCCAGCAAAATAAAAATAGTTTTTTTATCTGCTCACTTTTTTAATGGCATATTTGTGAGTAACTCATTTATATATGTTTGTGTGAGTTACAATGTACATGTTTATGTGCACTTTACCTTTCCACTTAAACAAACATAATTCCAGTTTGAGTTCCTGTTAAATCTTTATGTTTAAACAGTTTACACTGAACATCAGGAGCATAAAAATATGTTTTTAAATATTTGTTTTAGGAGGAATATCAGGAAAAGAGGAAGAGAAAGCAGGGGAGAGACATGCAAATAATTAAAATTAGCACCTACCCAGCTATTAAGCTTCCCCAAAGTAAATGTTTCAAGTGTAAGAAGTCATATTTTGTAGTCAAACTTATTAAAGTCAAGCTTGGACTTTTCTCTGTATCTGGGAATAGTCAGCTTCTTCTGGGATACAAACATTCTGGCCTGGACATTCATATCCAGATGGCCAAGTCTAACAGCCATCTGTGGCTCCATGATCCAGATATAAAAGACACAAAGGCAGTTTGTGATAACTGACCCTGTAGGAAATATTGGTTTTGAGCAGTTGGTATAAAAGGTCACCCACTGTTTTAATATGTCTTCTCACACTGGGACATTGTGCAAATGTTATAGTTGACCTGGTACCTCTAATTAAAAAATGTATTCAATAAACTTTTTGTTTCATTTCTCAATGCCAAAAATGGTGTTTAATCTGAAAAACAACTGTATATAGAAACAAATAGAGTAAGACAATATTTTATCATTATATTTCTTCCTCACTGTTTTCATTATAGAGTCAATGTTTAAGATTGAAGTTTAAAACAGGGTCAGCAACAGTTGGTTTCTGTCTACGTTATCTCAAATCTTTTCTTTCTGTATGCTACAACAATAAGTCAGACAGTCTTGCACTCATGAAACATTATTATCAGATTACAACCATCCAAGCAAAAATGACCTATTGCAGTTTGTTAAAAGAAACATAACTAAATTTAATGAGCAAGCATTTTAATCAACAGCAGACACGATAGCATGCTATTTTCAAGGACTCCTAGCATTTAATGTGTGTGTGTGTGTGTGTGTGCGCGCGCATATGTTTGGGGGTGGGGTAGTAAAAGTGAGGTTAATCACCCATGTGAAAAAAGGAAAACCTACAAACAAAAGTGTTCAAAGGTCCTTTCATATGTTTTCCATTGAAATTTGGTGAATATTCTGTCACCGTGCTTTTGAAGTGATTGCTGAGCATACAGTTCAGAGAAATGCTCCTTTGGGCCACTGCCTCTGCAGTCTTTGTTGTCATCTTCATTGTGCTTTGCTGACCCTGTGCTTTTCTATAGAGCAACATCCCACACCTCAGATTAATGCCTCATTAGGCCCGGTACTGGCTGTGAGCAGGGGTGGTGAGCACATCTCATGTCTATTTAGGCACAAATCCCACACCCAAACTTTCAGCATGGAGGAGAAATTATTAAGAAGCCCCAAACCTGGGTACTGTTTAACTGCCATTTTCTCACACCCTTCACTTTATAGCAGGGCCAGAGTGCACCTACGGGTCTTTTTATTCCTCGCGGCTTATCCTTGATCTGTTCATGTGATTGTCAAAGTATTCTATGCTGCTTTCAATCACATCAGCCCCTATGAAAAAACAAATTTGACTCTTACGTGACCATTTAATGTGAGTTTTAACTTTAACTTTTTACCATTGTTCTATTGCTAGAACCATGCATGAAGTATTGAAAAGAAAAACTTCATACAATATACCAAACACAAAAGCTTCTGGGATTTATTTGTTAAAGTAAAAGATAATGAGATTTTTCATATTAAAAAAAGTCCCACCTAATTGTTTGATTAAAACAGCCCTGCTTCAGTTGTCTAGTAAAGTTGGTTCATTTAAGTTGTTGATGTCACCTTCAAAACATGTGTGTACATTTGTCTCAGTTTCATTATTCAGCCTGTGGTATTAGCCTACTTATAATTCCTATACAGGCTATGTGTACCACCCTAAATATAAACACAACATTCTTTGCATCTACAATAAAGTCACAAACAGCAGCTATTTATTTAGTACCACTGAGACATTGTCATTCAGTTGCAATTGTACCTTTAAATGAGAAAAGACATGCGTATAAAATTATCAGAGATAGTGTCTTTTAATATATAATATTTTAAAAACCCTTTTTATTTCTCTTTTGTTAGTATTCCATTTGGACCAAATGGCCTCTGTCTTTTTTTCACATTGCGTGGCAGTCTCACAGTATATAGCTATACACTGATTTGAAGGTACCGTAGCAAGTGCAAAGTTACAGTATCAAAACAATAGCTACATTTATAGGAAATACACAAGGAGGGTATGAGATGATGTAATTTAAAGATGGCCAATCAAAAACAATCAAAATATTCAAGGTTTAACACTGAATGAACTTGCTTCAGCTGAGTCCTATTTTACGAACGAATGTGTTTGTCATTGTGCTTCAAACTTAGAAAATCATAAAATGTTGTACTGTTGTCTGTGAATAACAAACTCTGTCTCAGCTAATCAACTGCATTAATGAGCTGCTCCAGTCATAATGATATACAGCACTGAGTACATTTTGATCATCACCTGTAACACTGAAATGTTTTATAAGCTTTTGGCCTCGCACACACCAGGACACAGCAGTGAACAGTATTCTTTCTAGAATACTGTCTCCTTTTAATTGTAAAAGCACATTTTTGATTAACTGCCCTTTCCTGTTCACTTTGCAGTTTGGTAATTTATCATTCCTTTCATTTTCAAGGACACTGTCTTTTGTATTATTATGCAGTTTGTCTGTGTATGTCAGTTTCATTTTTTAATATACTAGAGTAATGCTTCTGTGGAGACTTAATCATTTGGTTGCTGTAGCTCTGAGATACGGTTCTACTAAAAAAAAAAGAAAAAGAAATCCCCCTTTTTTACTTCTCAGATGATCTATGAGAAGTCTCATTTAATAGTATTACAAGTTGCTACAGCTGTGCTTCTGCCTGATCTCTGGAAAAGCTAAGTATGAAGGTTATAGTGGTGTCTTTTGAAGGTGCAGAGCCATGTGAGTTATGAGTGCGGGTGAATATATTGCCAAAAATAATACAAATCAAAAAGTTTTAATATGTATTATTATGTTAAACACAACTCTAACACTGAATTCTTGTTTTAATATATAACTTTATCTATAATTGCTTCAACGAATTGACAGCAACACAGATTTACTCACTGTTCAATATCATATATTATCTCCACTGATCTATATTGATTAGGCCATGGCAGGTGATTGGGGCAGTCATGCTGTTGTGTTGAAAAACAGCTGTTTGACTGAACGCTTCAGCTTACAGCCGTCCTCATGTGTAGAGCAGGGAGAACAGCCTTTACCACACAGGTTTTAATAACAGGTCAATGTTGTGTTACTTGTGAGCACTTGAACAGTAGACAATATGTTATAAAAGCTTTAGAAAGAAGTGCTCTTCTTCCAGTGAGTCCAAATTAAGACTGAGCTTTAGCACCAGATGCAGGACACGTTCTCAGTTTCATTCAGAGCAGTTTAACCTCACAGTTGGCTTTTTCCAAATGTGCAGGTCATGTTTAAGAGCTAAAGGTTAATTATTAACTAAAGGAGGAAGTGTGCATTTGTTTTGTGTTGAGCTCAAACACGAAACGTGTTAGAGGAAAACAAAATTCTGGAAACTGTTCTGTATCTCTGCTCTCTTTCATTCAGTGTCTTAAACAATACTTGTGTGAAAAAGACAAGAACAATGAAGCTGAACAAGCGTTTTAAAGCGTGTACGACATACAACAACCTTTGCACAAGCTTAACATCCAAGCAGCACAGTGCTGTTCACAGGGGAAATGCTTGAGCAGTGCCAATCAACGGTGACTGTGGAGCATGTTGAAAAAACATTACAGAAGTCAAATGGCCTTTTCTCCTATTGTGACTGTTAAACTAATCTTGACAGCCAGTCATAGACGTTGAGGCTCTGCACTGCCTTCACCGCCCACCAAATATATAAACTATAGTGGAGAAATCTTTGAGGTGTTGTTCTGAGAGTAGTGGTCCTGAATTTCTCCCTAATCCCGTACCCCTCCCTCCTATTCATAAGAATCATAAAAGCCATGCCTCAGTACTGCACTGCTTTATCCCCTTCTTTTCTTTTTTTTTTTTTTTAACCATGGTGGTCATTTGTCGTGTGATTAGCGATGAAAAACGAACTGAATTGGAATTAAAGAGAAATAACAGCGTGGTGAATGACCTGGATGTCGTTCAGAGGGAGGAAAAGGGGGCCTGGTCTGTTCCAGGCAACCATGCTCACCAGGACCCAGACAATGGACCCCATCGGCCCTGATGCAGCTTGACAAGTGAATGACATGCTGAATGGTTGCCATGGGAACAAATGTGTTGAATTTTATGCATGCATATTCTGTTTTGCCCACCCCCCAAGCACCCCCCAATCTTTTTTTCATGGCTGGGGAGATTTGACTAATGGTGTGCTGACTCTAAACAGTGTGCTGGATGGGGAGCTGCACAGGGAGCCCCCTTTTTCCACAGCTCCAACGGACATTGTAGCCCAGCTTAATGTTAACGCCTCAGAGAGTATTAGCTTAGCGCAGCTAGAGCTCAGGAGGAGATGAGTCTGTATGAATGGACAGCAGTGCATTAGCTCCAAGACGAAGGGGGTTTTCAATGCTAATGATCTAATAACAAATTCTACAGCCCACTTTGTTGGACCTGAGACTCTTTAGACGGCTGTGGATTTGTACCATAAACACCTGCAATACTACGTGCACCATAAAAAACAGTGTGGGAATTCTGTCATACTTTCCATCTACACACCCTTTTACACAACTGACAGTGCAGGTGTTTGCGTTTAAGCCAACATAAGCTAACAATTATGAATGTATATTTATGATAGTGTCTTACTGCCTTTTTCTTTCCGACTTAAACAGTAATAAAAGAATAAATACATTGGACTGCATCCCCTACAAATCATCAGTAACTAAAACAATGTTTCAAATACTGTGAAATATTACTGCGTGGAATTTGCTAGTCTAATGTAATGCTTCTTTCATTATTCAGCCATGATAAATATCACTACGTAAGCTAACTACCCAGTTCTTCTTCTGCTGTGCTTGCATAAAAGAACAAAACAACCCACACATAACTTCTAACGCACAGCCCCCCCCCCCCCCCCCCCCCCCCCCCCCCCCAATAAAGGATCCCATTACGCACCAAGCACATGCAAAAAGGAAAAGGCTGGAGTTATTGTATATTTATACTGTTGCCAATAAATTACATGAAAAGATGAAAACCTAACTCTGTGTGTTTTCTAATACCTTCTAATATGGTTTTCCTGCACCCTCAATGACCTCTAGACCAAAGCAACCTGGTGTATACAGGTAATGTTAATTCTTGAAAAATGGATCATGGGTATATATTTTTGTTTTGATATCAGACATCTGGTCACCCTAGTTTTTAGTACAAACTGCTCAAACATGATTATTTAGTGTATTCATCGAAACCTATTCTCATACGCTGAATTTTGCAACAGTAGAAACATGCAAATGGCAGAAGCCAATGTTTACTGTGGTTTTTATAAGCTGTCTCTTTGTTGGCAAGAATAACATTTCTTAATAGGATCAATTTGTTCTTGTTTTTGAACTTTTTATGCAATAGACAATGACCTATCGACAATAAGAAAAACACTGAACATCACAGGATTTGTTTTGCATCACTACTGTGTTTCAGTTACAGCAATACCACCTGGAAAGGCACATCTTTCTTTGTTACATCTTGTCTTTGATAATTACAACTAAAACAAAATAGGTTTTCTATAATAATGTATTTTTTTTAATTAAGTAAAAATGAGAACAGATGTGTAGTTTCTATCAACAAGCATTCTTTTGTAGCTTCTGTACAAAATTATAGTGTTGAACTTCCAGTGTGTGAATGTTGGTTAATAAGTAATGTATTACTTACTGTTATCAGGAGCCAGACACCCTATCTTAATCCTGTGATACTTTTAGCCTCCAAGTTTCGTTTGCTCCCAGTATGTTTGTTAACAGTTTGGCTACAGCTAACATTTGTGAATAAGTGTTCAGTGAACAGCACAGATCCCCTCCTTGTGCTGACTGCATTCAAACTCATCCTGTGACCAGGGCAGTGCAGATGCTGTGTTGACCCTGCCGAAAAGAGAGGAGAATCATCGCAATCTTCAACAATGCTTCGATGAGACAAGCGACACAATGAAACAGAGCACGTGTAGAAAATAGCTCAGTGATGAAACCGACATTTGAAACATTTTTCCTCCCAGCACCAATTTATCATTTTCACTCCCAGATAATAGAAGCAATCTCCCAACCTATGATTACACTTCTCAAGAAATCATATTTCATGTAAGGTAAGATATGTTTTGTGGTCTGGATGAATAGCTAAAGTGCCAATCATATAGTCTATACACTCAAAAACCAATAATGTGAATGGATACATGATGGTGTATCCTCTATCTCCACTGAGGAGAGAATACATATTCTTTATCAGTGGCAAGAGTACACATATCACAACACTGCAGTGACCTGGAGAAAATACAATTCTGCTGCTGCAGCACATTCATCTCACCACATTATCTTCACCCTACTTCACAGATAAAAGTGCAACATGACCAATTTAGCATGATTGTGTTGATAAAACTATATTTTACTATATGTTCTTTAATGAATTTTATGCCATGACCATCACTGGAAAATGGCATTAGCACTGATAAAACACCGTAACTGGTAATAACTAAAGCAAGTATTCAGTGTTTTTTTTTTTATATTTCCAAAATTTCAAAGCCAGCCATCTTCATTTCTTGTAACTGTTATCTTCCACTGATATATTCTCTGTCAGTGCAAATGTATTTAATCCACTGTTGTCCCCTCAACATGTTGAAACATGTTTTCTGTTTTAATTAAAAGAAACTGTTGACATCTTAAAAATATGAAAATATTAAAAAGCTTAGCACCTTAGCACTTAATCAGACTTGTGTTAGAAGTTTTGGTTAACCATTTGTTCACCATGGACATGAATGTCATGGTAGTTTTGGGCTTTTCTTGATCGGATTAGATAACAAGAATCATCTCCACAGTTTTTGAATGTTCTTCATTTCTCACACATTCCACAAAAGCGATTGCCGCAGTGATTCTATTTGGGAAACATGAACAGGTAGAAATGGAGTCAGCAGCCTGACTGCACATCAGCTTGTTACCTGTTGAAGTTCAGGGTCTGGCTGCTGGGCTGGTTCTTGGCTTAGCATTGTCTGTGCAGGTTCTCAGCCATCCAGGTCACGGCAATCTAACGAGCTTGTAAAGAAAAGCAACTGGACCTCTAAGTTTCTTGAAGATGTTTCACCTCTCATCTGAGTAGCTTCTTTAGTTCTATGACCAAAATAGTGGAGTGTCCCAGGTATTTAAGCCCTAGTGGGAGTTGTCGCTTAAGATGGTAGTTGACCCACTATTCATCATCTTCCACATCACATTAGCCAAGATGAGGAAAAGGGTGGGGTTCTTATAAGCAGTGGTTTTGGGTGAAAACATTGTGAGACCTTGCCTTACCCTATCATGTGACCTATTTATATCAACTGACGCAAGATGTGAGTGGGTGATAATGCACCAATGAAGGGACCTCAAAACTGGATTGTAGGTGGCAGACAGTTGTGACTTCCGTAAACTTCAGTGTTGAGGTTTACATTCTCATCAATGTGCACAACAAAGTCCAGAAATGACAAACTATGATCCTTTGTATCTTCCTTGGTGAAAGCAAGCTAACATAAAGCTTCTGGAATATTTGTGTAGGTTCTAAGTTATCCAGGTCATGTAATCTAAGGAGGTTGGAAAGAAAAGTGGCTTTTTACTCCTCATCTGTTGAAACTTCTTCAAGAAACTTAAAGAAGTCCTGTCGCTTTTCCTTCCAAGCTCCTTAAGTTTCTGGAATGGTATATCCAAAGCCTCCAATATAACCACATTACAAATTTTCAGGTTTGTGATTTTAAGCATAGTCCATATCATAAGGGACACAACTTGCTAAAGGACATTTAACCAAACATTAGGGAGGGTGTATGTTTAGTTTCTACCCTGTGTTGTTTAGAGAAAATCCAAAATAATTTCAAACTTCTGCATGCAATTTTTTTTTTTTTTTTAAACCTTATGTACAATATTCCACCTTTAAACCAGAGTAGTTCAAAGAAATTACCATGGCATTTATGCCCTTGGTGAGTGTATGTACACTTAGACCCCAAATTAGATGTACACATATCTTCTTGGCTCCAGCCAGTGTTGGTGTCATGTAGTTCTATGTGGTTTGTAATGAATGTACAGATGGGTGCCAGATGAAAAGTCTGAAAACCTGACCCACATGGGTTGGCTTCACTTGCTCCTTTAAAGGGAAGGGCCACTGTAAATCAACATAAAGGGTTATCATCTTTATCCTATAATGAAACATCCCTGATCAGGGGAGGTCTTTTTCAGGATGACAGTACCCTCTAGCATGGGACACAAACAGTCACTGAATGGTTCAAAAGAGAAAACCACATGTGAACTGATATGCTATAGCCTTTGCAAACACAAGACAGAGTATCAAAGGAAACTGAACTGAAGATTTTGGATGAGTCAATCTAGTGAAACAATAAACACTCATCTGGTAAAGTTTTTAAAAAGCTTGTGGAATCAAGGCCAAGGGACACTAAAGTTCTTCTGGTGGCATGTGGTGATCATCTCACTAAAACCCATTATTTTTTCTTTCTCCTTTTTTCTTCATAATTGAAAATAATTATAATTCAGCTGTTCAATTTGTTAGAAATTTAGACAGAGGACAATGAAAATATGGCTTTTTATATAATAATTCTTTTCCTGCATTTGCCTGTTTGTAAAATAGTGCAGAATTAAAGATGCAATTTGCTTACATAATGCATGTCTAAGTATATTTGTGTATTTCTTTAAAAAGACTTCAATGAAAATGTTTTGCTCATAACGTTGAAGGATGCAAGGCTTGTATCTGTATAGTCGTAAAACATAGCAATTTTGGAGTTTAATTATTTTTCTTGGAAAATATCTTCATCATTTTAACATATACGACTTAAACAAAATCAGATATACAGTGATTCACCAGGGAAATTACTTTGGGCTGCAAATACAAGGGAGATGAACAATATAGATTTAATCTATAAATCTGTATAGAGAAATGTAAGTACTTGTGCACTGAAGCAACACTGCATTAGAAGACCAAGGAGCTCATCGTGGACTACAGGAGGAATGCTGACCCACATCCACCCATCCACATTAAGGGGACGGCTGTGGAGCGTGTGAGCAGCTTCAAGTTCCTGGGAGTCCACATCTCCGAGGATCTCACCTGGACGACCAACTGCTCCAAGCTGGTCAAGAAGGCTCACCAGCGCCTCTTCTTCTTGAGGACCCTGAGGAAGAACCACCTGTCCTCAGACATCCTGGTGAACTTCTATCGTTGCACCATCGAGAGCATCCTGACCAACTGTATAACAGTCTGGTACGGGAACTGCTCTGCCTCGGACCGGAAGGCGTTGCAGAGGGTCGTGAAAACTGCCCAGCGCATCGCCGGAGCACCACTTCCTGCCATAAAAGACATCTACAGGAAGCGGTGTCTGAAAAGGGCTGGGAAAATCATCAAAGACCCCAGTCACCCATCACATGGACTCTTCACCCTCCTGCCCTCTGGGAGGCGCCACAGGAGCCTCCGGACTAAGACCACCAGGTACCGGAACAGCTTCTTCCCCACAGCTGTCAGACTCCTGAACTCTGCCTCCTGACATCTGACCCACGTTAAACTCATGGACTGAACATACACACACCCACAATGGACAACTGTACCCTCAAACACACAATAATAACATGGAGTGAACCACCACTCACAACCACTAGCACTTTATATAGCCTCTGTAGAAACTATCTACACCCTCACTTATCTTAACTGCACTACTGTATAGCTCTGTGTAAATAATCATTCTGTACATTCAATAATCTTTAATCCTACAACTGTTTACAACTTGCATAGTTCCCATTTCTGTATAACTGTATATCTCAGATTTCTGTAAAGTTATTTATTTCATATTCTGTATAGTTTTTCATATTTATATCCTGTTCATAGCCTGTACATAGCTTGTACTCACTACAGCCTTTACATACTTAGTTATAGAATATTCACAACATACTTCATACCGTGTACATTATAACATACCATAATAGACCCATTTCTGTAGTATACTTACATATCTATACTATTGCTAATATATATTGTAATATATCTATATCACTAAAGCACTTCTGGATGGATGCAAACTGCATTTCGTTGCCCTGTACCTGTGCATGTGCAATGACAATAAAGTTGAATTCTATTCTATTCTATTCTATTACAGACTTTATATTTATCAACAACAATGTATAAACAGGGTAAGTTGTACTAAGATACTTTCCTCAAATTCAATCCTATTTCTGTGTATTTATTTTGTGCTCTTCGTGTATTCAAATCCCTCAGATGCACATACAAACTGCATTAAATAGTTACAGGAATTTATACTTGCAACTACTTGGAGACAGCTTTGTTTTGCAAGATAATCTGCTATTAAGGTCAGGATTGATATTGCTCACAATGTTTTTTCAGGAGGTCATTTATGCTCTGCTTCCACTAGCTGGTTCAATTTGGCTGCTGCACGTTCTGGAATAGTTCAAGCAATCAAGAACTATTTATAACCTTATTCATTACAGATGTGTGTTGTGTTTATACAGACAGAGAGTGAGATAGAAAGGAAGGAGAGATGGAGAGAAATATGTGGGGAAGAGAAGGGGGAGGAGGAGGAGAGAACACGCCACTGAATGTCCCAAGCCATTAGAACAAGGGATATTTCTGGTTGACTGAGCAATTCATTCTCGACATGTCACATTGAATTTCTTCCATTATAAAACACTGCTGCCTTCTCCACTCCAAAGGCAGATTGCCTGCACCTATTTCACCCAGTGAAATATTGCTTCTCCCCTCAAACAATCTTTTTCATCCCAAAGTTGTGGAAAAAAATTTTGAAACAGTGATTAGTCTATGTTCACAGTGCACAGGATTTCATTTTTTTTTTGGAACCAACTGCACAAGCTCATACTTTATGATTCAATACGCCTTTTTTTCAAATGTGATTCCAAACCATACTTATTTATATAAAGTGTTCATATCATCATCAGATCTGATGTGTGTCCATATGCACTGCAGCCTGGTCCCTGCTTTTGCAATTTCATTTTAGATGTTATTGATGTGATATCAGACATCGCAGAGACAACAACAATCAATTCGTTACTGTCAGCCTGTATGGGCTTTTGGTGCTACAGTCAGAGTTTTACACTAAATCTATTTGGTGACACATGATGTAAAGAGGAGGATGGAGTCTTTTGGCTGAGCCAGTTGTATGATCTCTCATCCTCAGCTGCATCTCATGCTTATAGCTCCAGCACTCCACAAAGCCCTGAACGGGAAGCCTGACTTTGCTCCGTGCCTCCGACAGTTCTGACAGACCAGCAACAGAGATTGATGTTGCCCAGATAGAAAATAGAGGAAGAATGGCAATTATGTCAGTCTCGGAGAAACATGTGTCTGTGCGCTGAAATACAAAAGGCTCTTGCTGCATTGTTATCGTTCTCAATAACCCAAGGTGTGTTTAGGAGTAAATGGATTGTCTGTAGAGAACATTTCATCCTTTGTACCTCTCTTCTCTTCTCTTCTCTTCTCTTCTCTTCTCTTCTCTTCTCTTCTCTTCTCTTCTCTTCTCTTCTCTTCTCTTCTCTTCTCTTCTCTTCTCTTCTCTTCTCTTCAATTTCATATGCATAGTATGTCCAGCATTATAGGTCACACTTCTCCTACAGAAAATTAACCTAAAACTGTCATTATTGCAAATTCAGCTTTCACCAACTGAGATTGTTGCCAACTGTAACTCGTGCTTCATATTCAACAAAAAGATGCAGGTTTATAAGTAAATTGTGTCAGCAGGGTTATTTTAGAAATGTACTGTGTTAAAACTCTAATAATTAATGTAGCTATTTCCATATAACTACAATAAATGTAATATTAGAAGCCCTTTTTGTTTTCATTAGGAAAATAAGTAGATATTGCAGCACTGAAAGGTTCTTCCCTGATCATATGGTAGAGTTGCTGCAGCAATTTAAATAAGTGAACTCAACGAAAAGAAAGCTTGATATTTTAGTGCATACTGTCTGTCCCTATCCAATCCTTAATAATGTTTCACTCAAATTTGAGTCAGTGGCCTTGCTGACCTTTGTCAGTGCTCGATGAAAAGATTTAAGGAAAGAGAAAGAATTGTTTACAATCAAACCTTTTATTGATCTTTTGGACTTAAGTCTCTGGACTTTTGATTAGAAATTGGTGATGATTACCTTTATTTTATAATTGAATTATGCAACTCCATTACATGTAACTTGTTACCACCCACCCAGTGCTATACCATATACTGATTTCATTAAGCAACTCTATGGGGCTAGTCATGCTTCAGAAAACACAACCATTTATGAAGAATTTAACGACACAGTCCAGTGCTTGTCCAATCGAATAGAGTTAGAGGGGATGAGAGAGTTTGTCAGGGCCCTAGTGAGTCTACACTAATGGAAATGACAGTTTTGGAGAGAGACAGTAGAAGGGTCATGGCTCAGATCCAGCCACCCCTCTGTTTCTCTCCTGTTCAAACTGGCTGCCCTCCTGAGCCTCGTCTCGCACAACTTAATACACCGCTCTACTGAAAATACTGCATTTGTCTGGAAATAATTGCACAGTGGAAATCAATTACAATGAAAAAATATGAGCGGAGGAATCAACAAATTGGTCGTCCCCATGAACAACCAACAATTAGTTTTGACTAGTTAAAGGATGGACCGCACGTGTTTGTTCAGCTGAAAGTGTGACGTCAGGGTGTTTTCTTTCACTTACATTAGCAAAAGTGTAACTTTTAGAGGTTGCGTGACATGTCATTTATTTGATGGTGGTGTATTCCTTATTCCTCTGCATGGCAGTCTAGAAGACAAGATACAGCAAGAAATTACAGCTTGGTGGGTTTGGATTGAAATTAACTGCTTGCAACAAATCAAAGATGTGTCACTCAACCTCGGACAGCCCCTAGTTAATTTATGAGCCTCTTTCTCTTCCAGACTCATCTATATCAGTAAATGGCACATTTATATTCAGCAGAATATGAGGTTACATTTTGTTTTACACCTGTGTTGACATTTAATTCAAAAGACAACGGCCAAGAGGGCAAGGCTATTCTCAGACCCATTTTAATGTATTTCAACATTCAGCCATCATAAAAATGAGCTCCGATTTTATAGTGATAATGGAAAAGTAGAGTGGAAAAGTGGATTTGCAATTGGTTTGCACATAATATCTTGTGCTATAAAAATGAGATTTGCAGCCATAGGGAGAAACAAATCAAGAACCTTTCTTCAGTTATTGGACCATGGAAGAGAAAATGCAGTTCACTGTGCACGATGTGATTGTCAGGCAACAGACATACGTGTCTAAAAAGAAATTAAGAAGTAATACATGTATCCTTTTTAATCCAAAGAGTCAAAACCCATTGAACATGTAAATTAAACACTAAATGGGGAGCATAACTGATAAGAAAAAAATATCCACTTTAGATGGGATCTTAATATTTCAACTAGATCACGAGATAGATGGATGCGTCCTGCAGGTTGAAGCATATAGCACTATTATTTGTATGCAATGGGCAATATGTAGATTTAGATTTGTGTCTCACGGCAAACAATCCTCAAGCAGTGCAGTATTTCATTTCATGCTGAGCATTCTGTTGTAGTGGAGCATAAATATTCATAAGGATTCCTCCAAACCCATGATATAAACATAAGAAAATAGCCAGTGACAGGCATTAGAGAGCGGTCACACTGGATCAAATAGAATAACCTGTCTTTGATGCTGAGAAGGTATCAGCATTATTACTGTGATTAGAGGACATATGAGGGTGAATACGACTTGGTAACAGATTTCTCCCTCTTCATTCAAAGAAAGTTGAGCTGTAATCACAGTAGAGTTTAAAATACACTGGGAATGATTAGACTCTGTTGTAACCATACCAAACCAGACCAATGCAATGCATGTGAACACGATTAAAAAATCCCCAAATATTATTTGATACATTCAAGTGGAAAGAATTATGGCCCCAAACTAAAGCTAATGGCAACAAATAATCAAACCTCAGATGCAACAGCTATCACTGAGATTAGTCAATAGCCACAGAGCATTTCTATTAGACTGGGCTGCTTTGTGGTTAGCTGCTTTGCTAACAGCACCATGTCAAAATGTTCATGCTGACAATACTGACTGTTAGCATGCTGATGCTGATTAGGAATGGCTATTTTTAATTTTCTAATTAGAAGTTCAGTCTAGAAACAGTATTCTTTTTATTCAGTCAAATAAAATAAAGGTAATAGATGATCATAGTATTGGATGAAAAGTGAAGAGATTACCAAAACTGAACACATTTATTCTGAGGGAGACAAGAATGTTGGTGCCATGTTTTATGGAAGTCCATCAACTGATTTGCCAGACGTTTTATTAAAATTTACAAATCTGAATCTCGTGGTGCTAGTAGGGAAAGATTAAATGATCACTAAAGTCATCAGGATTAATCATAGAAGCTATCAGTGTCTGCACAAAATGTTATGCCAATTCAACTAGCAGATTATAACATAATTCACAGGATGAGTAAAAGGATGGTCAAGAAGAGCATGTAGGGATTAAATATGTCTCATCCTCATCCTTTAGACAACATGAATGTTCTTCTTTTGGCTACTACCTTTAGGAATTACCACAGAAGATCGCGTGCCTCCGTTTCACCGTATCCTTTGCATTTACAGCCGTCATACCAACAATCTGAATGTCCTTTCTCACCACTTCTCTCAAGGGACATGTCAATGCCAAGCCCCTGTGCTGAGAATTCCATCCTTATAAGATGATTCTGGAGCTCACAACCTTCGATCTACTGCAAATATTCAGAACCAACCCAATAAGTATCCTCCACTTTATAAAGTACCTGAATAAACTAAAGAAACAAGAGTAGGTGTGGTGTAGAGCTTGGAATTAAACATTCATTTATTTAATTATTGGCATTAAATAGGTGTAATTTACCATTAACTGCACCACATTGGTGGTGTCTTTAGAAAATAAATAAATACATTAAAAACTCTGTCACTTAACATAAGCTGTTGCATAGTTATTGCAAAGTTGCCAGGTAACAGCAATCATACACAATGATAAGACTGGTCAGTTCACATCATAGTGTCCAACTACAAGACAGTAAAATATCAGCATATCTGCATTTCCTCCTATGTCTGCATATGCCCACATTCAGCTCTCTACTGCCTGTTATCGGAGTTAATATAACAAAGGCGTGGCTGCAGCACAGTCTGTAAACAGTTTTCCAATACAGGTTTACATTACTAATATCAACACTTTTTGTACTGTTAAAAGAAACCCATTTAGGCACCATTATACAAGAGACAGGAACTAAATGTTCATTGTGTGAATTCTGTAACTTAAAAAGGTCACGGCTGTGGGCGGGCACACAAAGGAGATACATTAACTACAACCAAGGGCGTGATTGACTTATACTGAATACATTTTAATACTGATTATAATAGCATTGTATTGACATTGATATTACAGCACTAGCATCTGTATTGTACTGTACTGTATGGTACTTTGGGGTTAGAATCAACAAAAAAATGTATAATGTCCTGAATTAGGTCATGATACAGGAAAAGGTCAGGGATAGCTACAATTACTATGTGAAGGACTGATTTTGATTAAACAATATGATTTAGTGAAAAATGCTTGGACTTGCAATATGGCGAGCAAAATCCAGATCACAAATTACGATGTATTAAAATCCCTGCATGTATTAATATTCTTGTAATTGTTCTTATGCCCCCCTAGCTTCATTGTATCTTGACACTCATACTGTGGTGAGATCTTTGTGTCTGGTGACAGTTTCCTTCTTCACTGTATTATAAGGAGACAATTACTCTGTGGACACTGTAATTTACATGTAAAGCTTTCCAAAGAAATCTATGTTAAGACTATGAGACAGAAAAAAAAGGTTAGCCCTGACGTGTTACAGAATAACAGATTGCATTCTGCAAATAAGAGCTCAGAACTATTCATCATCATGCTTTGGACATTCATTACAAAAAACTCATTACATTAGACCATTTAGAATATGTGCAGCGCCATGGGACACATTTATAAAAAAATTTCATGAGGAAACCTTTCTGGAGTAACAGATGTTCTGTCAAAACACCCAGTAATTAACATTTTTGTGGAGTAATCGTTGCATTGAAGTAAATATTTTAAAAGACATCAACAATGCATGGAGGTTTACATGCACATGTTTTCAATTAAGCTATGAAGTTTGGGTTCTAATTACTTTGCTATATAAGGCAAATAAAAACCAAACAAAGCAGTCGTTAAATGGATAATATCTGCAATCCACGCTGGTATAATGACAAAAAGATTCAGTTTGATGAATCACAATATATTTATATAATTATAGTTTCCCACTTCCTTACAAGGCATTTTGCTTAATTTTAATATATGTTTTATACCTCTGAGACGTCACCTTCACCCACAGTTCAACAGAGGTGCAAAACTCTTTAAAGTGCATTATTAAAATTCACCAGCAACACATTTTACACAAGAATTTCCTTTTTTCTTATTAGTCTTTACTGTATGCATTTTTCAGTCTCCTTTTTTTCTTTTCCAAGCGAATGGGTTCTAATGAAATCTGCTGACTGTGAGGTAGATGCAAATTCAGGAAACTCATCTAGGTATGTGCTGTATCAGCTCAGCATGAGGACCCATTTAGGCCTCTGTGCATCTAAGCAAGTGAGTAAACTGAGTGAAGCAAAGACTTTATACTGTAGAAATGTGGCACTTAAATATAGTTAAACAGATAGGGAAGTGAATTTAGCTAAATGATTATATTATAATTCAGTAAATGGCTTTGTGTAAATGTGGTCACTGTGCAATTTTGGATTTATTCTAATTAAGTAATACTTTGCAAGTCATGTAATGCAGTAATGCTTAAGAGCTTTACTCATTAACTGAATGAGTGTCCCAGGATGTCTTGTATTTATGTTTCTCTGTTTCTTTTTACGCAGTGTAGATATGGATAAATCTAACACAAATTAAATATGAAACTCAAAAAACCTGGGGAAATCTAAAATTATTAAAAGAAAACCAAAGTGTATAATGTAATTACTTCCCGGGTTTAAGGGAACGTCAATCAAGGGCATATCTTGGAATCGCTTAATGGGATATTGAAATATCCTCTTTCAGCATGTGGCAAGGAAGGCAAGTGCTAATTAGTATGAATGACGAGAGCTAAGATGACTAATGTTGCTGAGTACAGGTTTTAATTGAGAATAATGTAATTAAGTGTCCTGTAGATTTGTCAGTATGTAGTCCTTGTTCCTTATTGGTCCACACAGGCCTAAGAAGTGCAATAAAATAGCCAGCAGTAGGTCCAGCAACAAAAAGTGGTTTTTTTTCTTCTGCAGAACTAATTCATTATTAGTTTATTTGGGATGTGGTGCACATCATTTCATTTTGTGTGCAACTGATTAAATTATGTATTTTATGTATGCATGTTTTGGTACAACACAATAAGAATATTAAGTAGAAGGGGAGGAACAAAAAAAAATAATCAATAAGCACATCTACCAGTAATGTTGTGTGCTTTAATGGACGATCATTTCTGATAAGGGTAATAGCCTATACTGGCCCCAACAGCTCAACATGAAAAGCAAAGCTCGTGGTTAAAGGGCGCACATGGGGTTTTGGGTGGGATATTATGCAGTGGTGTGCGGTGAGTTTTACAGCAAGGCAAGCAGAGATAAATAAAATCTAAACAAAACACCACCCTCAAACACAGAATACAAATCTTCCTCCGTTGTTTAACGAGACAGATTGGCCAGATTAAAACATACCGTTTCAAGATTTTGTCACGCTTGACTTTTACTTTTTTTTCTGGATGCTGACATCCTCCTGCAACATGCTGCACTCTGCAAGGATATTTTTATTTCTACACTCTTTTCTCACTGAAAAATTGTAAAATATTATTACTTCTACAGTTATCAAAAACACTTACCATTAGCTGACAATGCCAAGCACATTTTTAATAACATTTCCTTTAGTAAATTTAGCAATAAAGCTGTTTTCACAGAATGAACTAATTGTAACTGATCTCAGAACAGCCAAGTTAAAGCCAGTGGCAGTTTGTCTTGCACACTACCAACCTTTGTCAATGGGGCATGGACACACTTATGAAGACAACAGAGACTAAAGATTCCCATGACTCTGAGTTAAACAGAGTTAACACTGCATCCACAGACAACAGCCAACTGTGGCCACAAGATGCTATTTGAAGGATGGACACAAATAAATGAGAAGCTTCATGACAGAAGTGCGAAAAAACAAAATGGGAAAGCCAAGTTTGTTGAAAACACTTATTTAGTAGATTAGAAATGAAAATAGATTAAACATGGAAAAATTGTGTTTGTGTTTCTCTACTGATCATTTTAAAGCTATACCTACCAGGGTGTTACTAATGTAAACTAAAGGCTAGTCCCTTTAGGGGTTACCACAGCAGATCATCTGTCTGCATTCCACCGTATCCCTATAGCATCTGTCACGTCAACTCTCTGCATGTCATCCTTCAATTCATACATAAATCTTCTTGCTGATTTCCCCCTTTTCCTCCTTCCTGGTCGCTTCATTAAACAGTATTAAGAAAATAACAGATCCATATAGTTATCACATATTAGTTGGTTGTGGGTAGCCAGTCGCATAGCTCTAATCTAAAACAATAAGCTGAAATAAGCCAAAACGCTCTATTAAAAGTTGTAGATCATCCAAATCATTTCATAAATTAATGTAACTTGTTGTATTAATCAAGCTTTAAATACTTCACTCATACAATATCCAGCGACATATACAGTATACTCGCGAGATAAATTGACCTATAGAATGCACCTGAACTACAGTGGGGCAAAAAAGTATTTAGTCAGCCACCGATTGTGCAAGTTCCCCCACTTAAAATGATGACAGAGGTCAGTAATTTGCACCAGAGGTACACTTCAACTGTGAGAGACAGAATGTGAAAAAAAAATCCATGAATCCACATGGTAGGATTTGTAAAGAATTTATTCGTAAATTAGGGTGGAAAATAAGTATTTGGTCACCTCAAACAAGGAAAATCTCTGGCTCTCACAGACCTGTAACGTCTTCTGTAAGAAGCTTTTCTGTCCCCCACTCGTTACTTGTATGAATGGCACCTGTTTGAACTCATCATCTGTATAAAAGACACCTGTCCACAGCCTCAAACAGTCAGACTCCAAACGCCGCCATGGCCAAGACCAAAGAGCTTTCGAAGGACACCAGGAAAAGTATTGTAGACCTGCACCAGACTGGGAAGAGTGAATCTACAATAGGCAAGCAGCTTGGTGTGAAAAAAATCAACTGTGGGAGCAATCATCAGAAAATGGAAGACATACAAGACCACTGATAATCTCCCTCGATCTGGGGCTCCACGCAAGATCTCATCCCGTGGGGTCAAAATGATCATGAGAACGGTGAGCAAAGATCCCAGAACCACACGGGGGGACCTGGTGAATGACCTGCAGAGAGCTGGGACCAAAGTAACAAAGGTCACCATCAGTAACACACTACAACGGCAGGGAATCAAATCCCGCAGTGCCAGACGTGTTCCGCTGCTGAAGCCAGTGCATGTCCAGGCCCGTCTGAAGTTTGCCAGAGAGCACATGGATGATACAGCAGAGGATTGGGAGAATGTCATGTGGTCAGATGAAACCAAAGTAGAACTTTTTGGTATAAACTCAACTCGTCGTGTTTGGAGGAAGAAGAATACTGAGTTGCATCCCAAGAACACCATACCTACTGTGAAGCATGGGGGTGGAAACATCATGCTATGGGGCTGTTTTTCTGCCAAGGGGACAGGACGACTGATCCGTGTTAAGGACAGAATGAATGGGGCCATGTATCGTGAGATTTTGAGCCAAAACCTCCTTCCATCAGTGAGAACTTTGAAGATGAAACGAGGCTGGGTCTTCCAACATGACAATGATCCAAAACACACCACCCGGGCAACAAAGGAGTGGCTCCGTAAGAAGCATTTGAAAGTCCTGGAGTGGCCTAGCCAGTCTCCAGACCTCAACCCCATAGAAAATCTGTGGCGGGAGTTGAAAGTCCGTGTTGCTCGGCGACAGTCCCAAAACATCACTGCTCTCGAGAAGATCTGCATGGAGGAATGGGCCAAAATACCAGCTACTGTGTGTGCAAACCTGGTAAAGACCTATAGTAGACGTTTGACCTCTGTTATTGCCAACAAAGGTTATGTTACAAAGTATTGAGTTGTATTTTTGTTATTGACCAAATACTTATTTTCCACCCTGATTTACGAATAAATTCTTTACAAATCCTACCATGTGGATTCATGGATTTTTTTTTCACATTCTGTCTCTCACAGTTGAAGTGTACCTCTGGTGCAAATTACTGACCTCTGTCATCATTTTAGGTGGGGGAACTTGCACAATCGGTGGCTGACTAAATACTTTTTTGCCCCACTGTAGATAAAATAGTCTGAACTACTTGGTATACTAAAGTCAGATCTTATATCTCTTTATAAAAAGCAGACCTCTTTTCCACGTTCATGGTGTAATGATTATGATCAAGGAAATAGTCTGTCCAGAAGGCAATAGAAGGATAAAGGTGACGCATAATGACTTAAGACCTAAAAGCTATTCTCTGACCTAATAAACAGATTATCACTGCTGTAACATCATTGATTAGGTTTTATTGCCGTCTCCTCTTTTGGCCTCACAGCCTGTTAAGGTTTTTAATAAAATGTGAATGGTAACTGAAGAGCATAATTATTATCATATTTTATATGGGACATGCCATTCAGAACAGTAATGAAACTTGCGATTTGCTGTGAGGTGTGTAGTGTGTTACCCCCTCATGTTTTCAGTGTGTGGCTCGGGGTCACTGTATATCTCTGAGAGGGTGTCAGACTTAAATTTGCCAGTGATGAGTGTGTGAGTGTGTGTTTTTTTAAGTCTTAGTGGAGTGACTGCTCAGTGACACTTCACAGAAATGGCTGTGTAGTTGTTCAGCCATTTCACTCCTCTAATGACGTGTATCATGTTTGCCCGAGATGAAAACACTCTGAATTTTACCAAAGGTTTTTTGTGCCCTATCTCTGTCATACTAAAAATAAAAAATAAAAAGTAATTAACCTCAGTTGACTGATTATCAATATTAGGAAGAATTTAAAGATTCAGATTTCTAATGTACAGACCTACCATTTAAAGGGACCGACAATTAAACACAAATTTCAGCATTAGGGTGTATATTTACACTGTGAATTAAGGTGATAGTAACCATAATAGCTCTGAGGATGACAGGTACCCGAGCCAGATGAAAGTGAGATATTGTGACACTTACACAAAAACAGACTTCAGTGGGGCTCCAATGACTAACATCAGACAGCAGTTATTTGTGAAGGTGTCACTCACTGACAGAATTCAGCACTTAATATGAAGGGGGGGTTGCAATAAATAAAGATTATTAGGTTAATTAATTATTTTGCATTTATTACTCTTTTGTATCTCCATATAATTACTCTGCACCGCTTTAATTGAATCTGAGCAGGAGCCAGCAGAAGATAATTTGTTTTCACGTTACCAAATGGTTCCAGTGTTGCCAGGCTGAGAGGAAATCGCATATAGTAGAAAAGCATAATTCATCTGGCTGAGACACTGATACTCAACCATCAGAAAGGAAATTAATTCCACTGCCTGGCTGCACAGCCAAACAACATTAAAAACAGGAATAAATAACAACAGCAACCAGGCTGAATTGGGAGCTTGCTTATCTGATATGTGGTGTGTGGGAGACTGCGTGGGTTTTTCTTATGTGCCTGTATGTGCATGAGTGAATGAGATTTGATTGGTGGGCGTATCAGTGTGTGTTGTATGTGAAGGCATTGCTTCGTTATGCATGCAAGAGCCACTATCAAACGAGAACATGACGAAAAAATGGTGTGCATATGCATCAATGTGTCCATAATTACAAAGTAGATTTCCTGGCGACTATCATGGATTGTTGACCATCTCTAAGCAAGCATTGGAGAGCGTTCAAATGAGGATTATCTCCTCCAATGCAGCACAGCAGAGTTTAGCACTGTATGTCATTGATTAAGCTTGCATATAGTACATGCCAACACGCATCCCACTTGCATAGGGTTTTTCTCTGTTTCATAACAGCTCCTCAAATGCATCCTATCTAGGAAAGACAAATTATATATAATTATATAATGTTATCGGAATATGTAAAGAAATGCAGTATAATATAGATGACAGAAAGTGGAAAAAAGCTATTTTTGTGTTACAGTGATGTACTGTATAGGACATTGGTGCGTTCACTATTTTCTTAACTAGCGTGTGACGTGCAGGAATAATTATTAATAATGTGCCGTAGCAAGCTTCAGAGTTTAACATGTTTCATGTAATATTCTATTTTACATCAACGAACAACTGAACATAACTGAAAAAGCACCGAAAGAAAATGTATAAAACAAAAAGTTGTGTTATTGTAATCTACACTTTTAACGAGACAGTGATTAAGTAGACTGTGTTCATTTAGAGAATCCAAGAAAAAGCAGAGATTTAATGGGAAATAAAGCTAACCTGACACTTGCAGACAAATATGACATAACGACAAAATCTGGCTTATGTGGAGGATTAATTCTCTGCTTGATTCTGATGTCTTCTTTTGTCAGTACAGAGATGACTGTGACAGCTGAATAACTTTTTATGTCCTTACTGCACAACTAGAGTTCTAGTGAGCAGTAAGTCCCTAAAGTTTCACTTTAACCCTCTCTTTAGTTGTAAATTCAGATTCCTATAACATTTTTGTTTTACTAATGTATAAAGCATGGTCTTCTTCTCCAAAGAATTTTTCATAGGTGTAAACTATGGATTCCTTACATACACATACTCCCTCCCACTGCTATGGGGTACTGCTCAAAAATGTCTTTGATTTTCTAGCTGGAAATAACAGCTTCCTGCACCATCCTAAAAGTAACACTTGCACAGTCTTGTCTTCTTACTTAGAAACTGAGAAGTGTGTGCTGGTAGCACAGACTGCAAGGACAGAGTAAGTGTTTCGAGTAGAGCAACGCAACAAAGCGGTGAAGTGGACAAGATAGTGTAAAGTGGCCAGGGATACATACAGTATGTGTCTGGTTGAATCATCACTGCAATAATCAACTTCAATAAAAATGTTGTTTTATTTGATTAAAACAAAAACAAAAGAGTAAAGGTGCACGTATGTGTACACACAAATTCAGGAGGATGTTTGGTAGAATAATAGTTATTTTTTTGCTCCTTAGTATTTCTTCTTATCAGTGATTAGTTGTTAATTATATATTAGTCTTTATGTTTGAAGGTGACATTGGAAGAATGGCAGTCCCCTCTTTAATCTCACTGACAGAAGCTGTGTGTGATAATTAGTTTCAGCTACTGGTTAGTTTATCAATCTCAAATCAGACAAATGATTTTGTCTTTTTTATTAATTTGTGAATACAATGGACATAATGAGTTTCAGGCTGTGCATTTATTCATGTGTAGACTCATTCATTATGCCAGTATGGTTAAGTGAAGCTTGACAGAAGCCAGAACCAAGAAAACCCTTCCTCAAATCAAAAACCCTAACCGTAAATCTTTATTTTTATTGAAAAATTTACTTTTTTGTAACTGTGTAGACTTTAAGAAATCACTGGCAAGAAAATTTGGTAACTTACGTTCAGGTGGATTTTTTGCATCCTGTGTTAGAAATAATAGATGGGCAACTTGAAGAGGTCAGAGCAGCCAACTAGTAACCTTCAAGTTGCTGGTTTGAGTCCCTGTTCAAATACTGGGTTCTCTGTCTGGGAATAGTGTCTTTCTGCATGGGAAAAAATAAACATAATAAAAAATCTTACACGATGTTAAAGTAATATTTAGAAAACTACTTTGTTCTAGTCCATATGTAGCAGCTGTATAGTTTCTACAGGCTGAAGAACACTGAAAATTATATTGCAAAGACAGACTCTCCAAAATCTGTAAATCTCTTATAGTGCCCTGCACCAAATCAGAAATGCAAATAAAGACACAGAAGCTCTTTTTCTCCCACCAAAGCATGTCAGTAAAGATCTACGCTATGTTAAAAGTGTTAGCTTAACCAAGGGAGAGCAAGAGAGAGTGTCACAACACATCTTAGCATTGCAAAAGCTACTTGTAAACCAGACCTATGCTTAAATTGAGACAGAAAAATAAAAATATAACATAAACAACATGTTGAGTCATCAGTTTTTACAAGCGGGCTTATTAAACCTCTGTGCATATGTACCTATGACGACGTTAAAAGGGTGTACAGCAGGAGATTTTGGAGCTGGCCTGTGGGCTTCCCACTCAGTAAGAAGTTAGAAATGGTACTCCTGTTTTGTGTATTATTATTGTTATTATTATTATTTACACTAGGTGAACAACAAAAATACTTTTTGTAAGTTTTGATTTGGTGTGTATTGAGTGAGCAAAAAGCTTTGTGGGTGGGCTAGCCCACACCAGATGGTATATTGGGTGGGAAGTTCAACACAGCCAGGAATTCTTTGCGTTAGCTGACTTGACAAAACTGATGGTGGTTATCAACATTCTCTGTTAAGCAAAGCTTTCTGTTTCAGGCTCTGTATACACTCACATAAAAAGGGGCATTGCATGCACAAACGATCCCTATGAGCATAGCCTACTTCAAGTTATCAGACAAATGTTACCAGAGATGATGAAAATAGCCATAAAAATCTATAAAGAGCATAAATATGTCGAACAATAAAATGTAATGCTGTTGAAAATAACATAAGAGATTGTTTCAAATTAATTATTTGAACCCCGAGACAGCGCTTTGTACTGCTGTTTGTTTCTAACATGATGACTACACATTAGAGCTCTGTGTGGATCCATCCAAACTGGAGCCATTTAAACATTAAAAGGTTGCTGTCACATAACATAATAAAGGAGATGTGGAAATCTCTTTAGTTTGTCAGCAGATTAGAGTGAAATTCATTTTACAGATTAAATTGTATTGCTGTGTGTTCTCTGCTCTCTGCTGTGTATTCAGCAATGTAAAAGAGAATGAGCAGAAGATTAGAATCAAGTAAAACAAAACAAACGAACAAACGAACAAAATTTAAAAATGTATACATTTTCTGCATTACCAGCTGAAAACATGCACATTCCATGGACAATGCAATGGACAGTTTGCACTGTTGTAACTTTACAGCTGTGCTTCATTTGTAATGCTAGTAAGTTGTGATTTCACAACCTGCACTTTTAAAACATATTTGCCCAGCGGAGACTCTGTACTGCACTTAAAACATGCTGTAAATAAAAGATTAGTGAAAATATGGTGCTTCCAGCCAATTTTAAACCAAAACTTCCAACTAGTTCAACTTATCTTACCATGGGAATTTAACCAGTTGAAAAGACACTTCACTACTGACAGCAAAAAGCAGTTTTCTGATTGTTTGGGATAAATCTGTAGTTGTTTTGCCTTTTTTCTTTTTCAAGTTGTTTATACCATAATACTAACCAGTTTTAAGAGCTTTACTTGTCTAAAGTAAAGCTATCGAAGTTCATATATGGTGTTGAACAGTTTAGCCCTATTTAAAACCTTGTTAAATGTTTTGAATCCACAGAACCTTCTGCTATTGCTATAATATTTTGTGTAGAAGTTACCAACCAGAAAAAAGTATATTTTGATTATATTTTTTCATCTCTTTTTGCAAGCTTCCAGCTTAGGAAAGGTAAAGTTTTCTTCAATCATTGAACTGTGGATTAATGTCGACCTGGTGTATCATTTTTGTCTACTTATGTATATTGTTCGGTGCCCTGTGACCAGTACCAATATGACTTGAAAATCAAAAACACTTGTCAGTTCTGAAAACATATGTGACAAACTGCCACAGACAGAAACGTGTATAAAATATGCATTAACATGAAATACAGTAGCAGTGGGAGGAAAAGCTTCATAGTGAAAAACTAAACTGAAGGTTAAAATTCGCAGAATCAAGGAAAAACAAACGGGAGAAAAACTGCAGGAGCTATCGTACCTGTTGGCTTTGGCAGAGTAATGCAGAGTAAAAACAGAGTAAGATGTAAAATTACATTTGGATGTAACCTGCCATTCATTATGAAAGTCACCGTTTAAAAGGGCATAAAAAGGTATGCTAAGAAAATATACACATACAGACTCATAATTATGATCAATTATCATATGCCAACATGTCACATGGACTTAAATGCAGTGTTTTCATGGGAGTGGCTTAGTGTGTTTGGGGAGTGGCTGGCTTGTTCACACATTTTGCCTTGTTCATCACTACGACAGGCAGAGCCGAAGGCTGAACGGAGATACTCAGTGTAGTACATCACATTCACTAATTGCACCATCTGTGGAGTGTTGTTCAGCTTGTTGTACAAAACCTGTGTTTAGCAGATGGGCTCGAGCGGCCAGCTAGTTGCTCCTTCCTCAAACTGCTTCACCAACTAGTTTTACAAGTTGGAAAAATAAACTTCTGCGAAACACGGCGGAGGACGCGGGCACGTTTTTGAGCGCTATCCTGACGCGCGGACTTTACTTCGTGGTATTTATTACCACTTTCCTAGAGTTTTCATTTTCCCCTTTCCTTCCCCCTCTCTGCGTCTGAAGGAGGAAAAAGGAGGTGGACCCACGCTCACTCGCCGGTCTCGTGGCTTCTTTGTATACAGCAGCAGCTGTGTGTAAATGCATGGGCACACAGCGTCTGCTGCTCTTTGAGGGACAGCTTCCTGGGCTCAGTCCAGCGTTCATGTGGATTTCCACAGAAATGAAGCGACTGGTGTAAGGTGTAAAAAGAGGAATATCCTAACTTTACCTGTCCCCCTTTCTCTTACCGTAATATCTCGTTTAACCCAACAAAGCTTGGGTCAGTTTCGCCGCCTTTCTTTCTCCATCTATCTGTGCGCTTGGATTGTAAACGGCAGAAACAAATTGAGCTCCGTGCAGAGCAGGCTACAACTACAGCTGCGCGGCTCCCTCACACACCATGGATGTAAGATTTTATCCGACTGCCGGTGGAAATTCTATTCCGGGAGATCCACCAAACCTGGATTTTGCCCACTGTTTGGGCTACTACAACTTCAACAAGGTGAGAAATCCTTCCCGTTTCGCGCCGTAGTGTTGTTTTGTGTTGTGCGATCACGTTGGGACTGGAACCACTAGTACACAGTTTTTAGCTTAATTATTGAAACTCTGACCGATATTAAGTTGATTTAATTAGAATTCCCCTTACTCACTTCCTCCTTCCTTGAATCAGAGTTCTCTTTCCGCCTAATCAGTACTTTCCTCTCTTGCCGCAAACTTTGTTGTTGTTCATTAGGAAAGGAAACGGGAGCACAGGACAAGTGTAGCGGCACAGTGTTACTTTTTGTCCAGCTCAAACCTGCCTCGTCGCACTGCTAAACTCTCACAGACTGATGTGCTCCACAGTCATGGGCGCTGTTGCCTTTAGGGTTCCGTGTTTCTCAACATCCTGTCATTACAGTTCAAATGTGATTTAAACAAAAAAAAGATGTAGGCTGTCAGGTACCTGCTCTTCTTCATGACCGGCCACGTCATGCAGTTAAATAAAATGACAACACGATAAAGAAATGGTTGTTGGTCGTTTGGTTAACTGCTGTGTATTTAACCTCATTTTCAAACCGCCTTCAGTTCATGTTGTTCACTGCATTTGCAAGCAGTTCTTAGAATGAGCTCCAAGTATCATATTCCTCATTAACATTTCAGGGGGAAAAAAGCATGCACAAGCAGAAAGAGGAATGGACAGCTCACTATCTGTTCCGTATGAATCTATTCATTGTCAGCGTTGCGCCGTGTTGTGCACTTATCTTACCCATGGCATCAGTTAAACTCTTGACTGTCATACTGTGCACTACAGTTTTATCTGCCCACTGCCAGGTTGCATGATGTATTTGCATTGTTTACATGTTGATCTGTTCGCTTCCTCGCATTTGTATACAAACGCCACCGTGTCCGAGCTGTGAATAAGAACAAAGCTGAAGTTTAATAACTCTTGCAACTGGAGCTTATGAGGTAAAACACAGTTGATGATTTGTAATGTTTTGTCAGTGATGTAACACGCGCACTGTTAGGCCTGTGATCAGTCACTAACTTGACTCTCTTGTATAACAGCAGGAGAGAACATCATTGTGGCAGTCAAAAAGAACAGTTTTTTTATGAAGTTTAAACAATGATACCCCCCCCCCCCCCCCACCCCCAAACACACACAGACACACATGCACACTTAGACACGACACACTACCCCCCTCTCAAATTATTCAGCCCCGTAATGCAGCTCTATTTGCAATCTGATGCTGCTTAAAACAGTTACCAGGTTTGTCTCAGTGTTTCATCAGCTCTTTGTCATTTGGCCAAGTTGTCATATGTGCCCAATTTCATCATGTCTTCATCAGCCTCAAGAAACTTTAACCACATTGCTTTGAATTGGTGTAAAAGTTGAAGTGCGATTTTATTCCTGCTCATAAAATCCCCGGGTCAAGTGAAATTTTCCATCTGTAACAGTAATTGGCCACAATGCAAAAGGAGGCATAGAGTGAGAGAGAGGGTGGTGAGAAGGTGCTTATCCAGTATCTCTACCAGTTACGTTGGAAAGAGGAAGAGAGAGAGAGAGTACAAAGCATGCATTTCATGCTAATTACAATGCCTTTCCACTGTGAACAAATAGGCTCTTTTGCATGCATCTTTCAAATAAGCCTCCAATTTATTTGAATCGGCTTGCTGAAAGGTAGCACAATGCAGAGCGGTTAGTCATCTAAAAGATGTGGCATGCTTACAAGTCACAGAGCTGAAGCATTACTTCTTTAATCTATTTATAAGCTGTCACAGCACCTTTTGCGAGCAGCCAAACTTTCACTAGATTGACAGTTTTGATTTGAAAACAGGCAATACCCACTCAAAATGCTGGTGCAGGAAATGTTCAATTTTAATGACAAGAGAGACAGAAGGGCCCAGAGGCACTTTCAAACATCAGAGATTCTTTTAAATTTACAGAAAAATCCAAACGAGTGGCACAAACTTAATTAGGTGCTGCAGTCATGACTAATGAAGCTGCCATTTCTTTCCCTTTTTTTGGCACAGAGATGAAGGTGCTGAGGAGAAACATGCCACAACTTCACAAAGCTGAATAATTCTCATATAAAATCTATTTTGTGAGAAAAATTCCCTTGTTGCAGTTTGGAGAAATTAAACACGGTTTCTCTATTGAAACTGAAATTGTAAAGGCTTATTTCTGTGGGTTATAAACATTGACTACAGCGTGTGCAGGGTGAGTGACGAGGCTGTCACAGTGGGGTCTATTTCTCTTAAACTACCTTGACTCGAGGGTGAACACGGAACAGGTATGCTCAAGGGCAAAAACACCAAGGCTCCTACTTTTACTGATTGGTTGTTACTTCAGGTAGCGTTGTTTTCAATTTATCTGATAATGACTATTGGTTTTCCTGGCTCTTTGGATTCTTCTAACAACACCAGGTTGTAGTCGGTAAAATTTATAAAAGTTCCCTTTTGAAGTTTGATAAACTTTTTAAATCTGTGTATGAGCTCGTACATATATATGCACTTATTTATTATTCAAAGAGATTTCAGTGATGCAACATGGTTAAGGCTGCTTGTTTTCTCTAGGCAAGCTCCTCAGTCAGGCACAACATAAACCAAAGACAAAGAGCTGTTTGGATTTAACTAGTTTTGGTATTTGTAAAAGTCAAATGTGATTGAGTTTAATGGTTTCTTGAAAGAGACCCTCTGTTATAGCCATATTTATTGCCATCTGGTCTTTTTTTCCTAAAGGTTTAATAATGTTTCAGATACAGTATCCATTTAGTGTGGGCTTTCATTACCTCCAGGCGCCAAGAAATCACCAACAGATGTTAATACAAACTCCTCACCTGCACTGGTGCTAACACTGAAGGTTTATTTGGAAAACTAATACCAGCACCACTGAGACATTATAATTCATTGCAGTTGAGAATTGACCATACATTGGAGTATTTTAATGGCAGTATAGCAGAGGGATGTAGATAAACACATTGCTATGAGATTCTGTAGCCTTTGTACATGACAAAAGCTACAGAAGGGGGGGAAGTCTTGCAGGATCTCTGCTGTGTTGCTGTGTAGTGCTGTTAAGAGACATACAACAGTTTGTGCTTAATGAAGCATTTTAAAAGGAAAGGGCAAACTATAATTAAACATCTTAGAAATTTGTGACTAGGCTTTTTTTTAATAATGTTGTCAGCATTTTAACAATTTATATATTCAAAAATCATATTTGCTGACTGTGTCTGGGGAAAAAAAAAATCCAAACTGTAGACATGTTTCATCAACCAATTAACTTGCAAAGGTAACAAACTGATTACTGATTAAGGCAGGGTTAATAGTTTGGCGGTTGCACTGTACACTGATTTTTAGATGCACATGCTGTGTTTGCTGTTGCATGAAACCACAGACTATTAACAACAGGTAGTGCCAAATCAACTTGGACTCAGTTGTTAAGGATTACAGCCTTATGTGCAGCATAATAAGTCTTTTCTGAGAAATGATCTTGATGACAAATCCTCTTTAGCTACACATGCTTTATTTTGTTGTTTTTCGACCACATATTGATAAAGGACTCTGGATAATTTGTTTATTGTCGGCTTTGTATTTTATCATCCATAAGCTATAATATGACAGACTAGCTCTGCTGTTATTCCCTGATTAGAAAGTTCTTCAAGACCCAAAATGATGCACTTCTTAAAGGATTTTACTGAGCGGGGGAAATGGGCCGTAGGCCATGAACTACTGACACATGCATATGTAAGGAAACCAGGAACAACACAGATTTTAAGGTCTGGAGGAAGTGAATTAATGTAGCTTCACATTAGCTAACCCCTGGGCAATAACCTCTTTTGTCCAAAGCATAGTACGTCAGGTTTCTTTTGTCTCTGCTGTCACTTAAGCTCCAGCGGGAGGGAAGGGGTTAACTCTCTTAACCAGGGGGCCTTGTGCATCTCTCCAGTGTACACAGCTGGTGCCATTTCATCACACACATTCTAAACATATCCAAACACAACTTTAAATGTGTGTGTGCGGTAATGCCGTGTGTGCGTGTCTTGGGGAGGGGCAGGGAGGCTGTCTGCTTTGTCAAACTCAACACTTGATGGATATGACTCCAAGGTGCATGTTAAATGTTTAAATGTCCAAGAAGTGAATAGCTGATGTGTTTTGCTGAGTCCTTTAATTGTAGCTTGTCAGGAGATGTAGTTCAGCAGATTTATTAAACACCTAATTTTCCCAGTGAGACAAGAGAGTGTTATTTTTAGTTTGTTCTACACGAAGACGCACTGTGCACTTGGAGCTCCTGTCTGTAAGAATGACTGCTATATGTGGCAGACGGCACTACACGTATTTTGTAAATGCCCAGCTCCATTTTCTGCATGCCATTTCTTCTGAGCAACATTAATGGTTGTTGCTTTGATCCCACAAGCATTCTGCAACTGTATGACAATCTGATCCAACAGAGTGGAAAACATAACATCAGGTTGTCCACTTTGTTTACGAGGTGGATGTGACAAATCCTCCAGCTCTGAAATCTTCAACAGACATAGACCATTACCCAGATCAGCACTCGTAAAGACCTTCTGTAATCTTGCCATCACTGCTCATAAATCCACTTCATTACATCTCCTTGTGCATTACTCAGTGTGGTTCATTTAGGCAGACCTCACACCATGAAGTTATTTCCCAACTGGTTGATTTGCAAACCATAAGGCACCATTCTATAGACAAGAACCATCTTGCTGTGCTGATTTGGTCTTGATGTAATCTCATGTCCAATGAAAAATAGGGGAAACCACATTAAAAGCAAAAAAGAAATCATGCTTGGATATGGAGTGTCTTAGTGCTGTAGGCTTTCCTTGTGCGTATAGTTTCACCTCAAGGATCCACTCCACTGTTGTCTGTCCTCGCCCTGCTTAATAAAATGACAAATTCTCCCTTTTGACTATGTGTAGCTATGTGGCTGTTTCAAAAACATCTCTTCCAGTGGTATAAAGAGAACAGATGCACAGTGTTGTCATGTAAACAACATCACTACACCGTTCAAATCATGAATCATAACAAAAGATTATGGTAAGTTATTACAGAAGAGTTGTTGTTTTTCTTTTCAGTGTTTTAAGGACTTTCTGGATAAATCAACACTTGTTCTCATTTGGATAGCTTTAAAAAAAGTAAATTAACATCATTTAGATCTTTAAGTTCTTAGTTACATGTGGAGCCGTGTTATGACTTTTCTCAAATATCTAATTAGTTAATGCATCATTAAAGTTCAAATGAAAAAATGACAGTAATAATTTCACTGCTGACTTCATTAAAACATATCGTTAGCTTCATAGCATAAGTGCCTAAGTCATTGACTTAGTCAAATGACTTAGGCAATTATGCTATGAAGCTAACGATATGTTGAAATTGTATGGCAAAGCATTAGCATGAGCTGAGCTCACTTAAAAAGCACCCATAACTCAAGAGATACACCAAAAGATGGAACTCATCTAGACCACAGAGTTCCCTATAAAAGTGGAGAAGATGACATTGTCCAGGTCAGCGAGGGGGTTGAGATTTAGCTTTAGGGTTTGATGTCTTAAGATAAGACTGAGAGTTTACTCAAATACCAAACAGAGTTGGCGTACAAGAGGTTTGTTAAGCTGTGACATGAGGAGGTACGCAATATGTACGTTTTTTTTAGTTTCAAAACAATAAGTTAAATGATTGACAGTGTGGAAAAATTAATGGTTGTGAGGTTATGTCAAAGGTGTCTGTGTCATTGCAGAGGTTGTCTGAAGCGCAAAGTAGCACTCACCCAAATCCTCATGGGATTGTAGTCTGTAATCCCGAGGTACAGCACTACAAGATCATATTTTTTATTGAATGGTGTCTATGATTCTTGTTGATCATATGACAGGAAATTAATGAAATGGTAAATGGTTTTTGAAAAGAAGGATTAACTAAGAGGTTTTGTGTTAGCATATGTTACCAATAGCATGGTTCCTTGCACACATGTTGTTGTGTACAATTCTTAAACGACACCAACCTCTTCTAGTGTAATGCACCTTTAAGTTATGTAAGGCCAAAGATATCATTAACCTTCAGAAGTTCTATTGAATGAGTCAATGCTGTGCCCATTTTTGTTCAAGACAGAGCCCCTTAAGAGAGATTTTTCCACTATGATCAACTGTTTTAATCTGGTTTTGGCTCACTACATTTTTGACAGCTTCAACCTTGTTGACTTATTAAAAGGAGGAAGAAGAACCCCCTGTGCTCCAGAAAACAGTTTCTAACCATGAATTAAGCAGTTTCAAAAGGACCAGTCAATCACTTCTGGTTGGCTGATTCAATAAGTGTTGTGTCCCTTTAGTGGTTAGCCTCGCTGTTAAGACGCATTCATTTTTAAAGCTTTCCAGAGAGGCAGCCATTCCATGTTTCATAGATCTAATGTCCAATTCTCTTAATGGGCTCACAGACTGTATCAAAACATTCTGCAGTTTTCCTTTTAACTTGACTTGCTTGACTTAAGCCTTTGGCTCTTTATCAAGTGCACAGGCCACTGATGGATGTCTCATACAGTTATGGGTAATATTTTCTTAGCAGTGCAGGTTGAATTTATCGCTTCTGTTTTCACATTTAGACTTTATTCTTTCAGCTTTTCCTAATTTCTGCATCTAAATGACCTTTGAGTTAGATAAATACTGAAAACTATTCAAAATTGAGATATTTTACTGAAAGGCATAAACGCTGGTTGGGGGTTGAATTTGTTATATGCTTCAGTTTGCTTTAACCGTTAAACCGAAACCAGCCTCGTCATAGGTATTATTATTCATGATCCCAACCTTTGTTCATATATCAGGTTGAGTGTGAATTTCTCTCTCATTACAGGGCTATGAGCTGCAGGTGTGTAGTATTACTTGTTACACAGTGTGATTAATCCTCCCTTTTTTCTGCTGCCCCCCTCCTACATCACACATTCCCATAATGCAGCTTGTTACCAGGTTGCACTAAAAGGACTGACAATAGTAGCAGGTGTGCAAATATCCCTTAGACCCGTTGGACAAAGAGCTTAAATAATGTAGGTAAATAAAACTTTTGTTTGAATGGCGAAATGGATGGCATGTTTTCAAGCAGAACTGCATCAGAGTTCAAGGAAGACTAACTTGAAAGAAAACCTGTTTATCATGCAGGAAACGATGAAAGCACTCCTTTAAAAATAAAAAATTAGATGTATTTGACACTTTCTGGTAAAATTTATAACCTTGATTACCGTTTTGTCCCCTGTTTACACGATGTCTCAAACAAAGTGTGAGTCAGTTAGATGATATTTTCTTTTCATATAATAACTACCATAGCAGGAATACTGCTGCCTACAGACCTGTGTTACCCCTTGAACAAGAGTTTTAATAGTCCCCAGAGTTAAAAAAAAATCTGCTATCTCAACCTGCAGCACCTTGATTCAATCTTCTATAAACATACTTAAGACTGATAGGAGTCCTCTGATATGACTACTGTGGGGTTTTTTTTTTTGTCATCGTTATTCAGTTGCAGTGAATCAAGCTCTTGTTACACAGCGCTGATTGCTCGAGGATTGTCTTTTTCTTTTTAGTCCCTAAGGGGAGTGAAACAGCTCTTCTTAAATGTTTGCCCTTTAATATCTCTTTCATACCTTGGTTTGTCAGAAATGTCTTTGTATCCATTTCTTTAACAAGGCCACAGGAATTCAACAACAATAACTTGTATTTCAGCTGTCTGTTTTGCCATCACTCTCTTTATTTCTGCGCAGACCCGACCTGAAGAATGAGACACGGCACACTGAACTTTTTCAATATTGATCTAAGATGATAATCTTTTCCTCGCCCTCAACCAACAGCTTTTTTTATGGCTCCCATAAATCCAGAAAGATTTTAATCTCTATTTGTCAGGAGTAAATCCTGTGGGGAACTCAAATTAAAAATATTCAGCATTTAAAAATAAAAAACAAAATAGGAAAAAAAACCTCTTGTCTTCCGTCTGACATTAAGCTTTTGGTTATAATTGCCCATCAGCTGTCCTCATTTGAATAAACAGCTCTCAACATGTTACTGAAATAACACTGCTTTGAGAATTCTTCCAAGAGATTTTCTATTTGATGAAAATCATGCAGTATTCATGAATCTATCTAGTTTTTATTCAGTTCCACAATAAAAAGGAACAATGGACACAGCCTCAGTAAAAGCTCCGACCACATAATAAAGGTCCATTCTCCAGAAACCTCAATTGCGGGATTATGAATGGAGGCCATGAAATTCTTGAGTCAACTTCTGATATTTCTGAGGTGAAATTGAGGCTCATTCACAGTATGTCCTTGTTTACTGTCATGTGCATGTATGTTTCTGCTGGCTTGTGAGCTCTTGCATGTGGTCGTAGTGTGGGATGGCAGAGGTAGAAACAAGATCAAGGTCTGTGAGGCCTTTACATTGGCCAGGGCTTTCCTTCTGCGGACAGCCACTGACAATTCATTTAAATGACATTCCTTCCAAGGAAACTGATCGAGTTTCTAATCTGTGGTGGTTCTGACTCAATAGTGTAACTTTTCAAATACCTGCACAACCTTGGAAAACATTTTTTTAAGGAGTTCCAATATTATTTTTCTCCCCCGCTGATAAACAAGAAGAGAAACTGAATGATTACAATGTTTCCAAAGCATTACAGGCATCTGATTAAAGTGTTAGGTTGGAGTTAGCCAAGGTTAACCGTCCATAATGAAACACTTTGAAAATAATGATACGCTGCATGGTTTTATGAAGGCTTGTGGCTGCTCAGCTCAGCAGTGGTGACCTTCAGCAGTTCCACGAGCTAATCGTGGCAATCCCACAGCACCCCTGTAGTTTTGAGAGTCCATTAGCTTCTGATATGCATCCAGGAGAGCAGAGCTTGCACAAGGTCTTCCTCTTAAACCATCCTTGTGTCACTGAGGTGCCTGGCCAACTTCCCTTTCAAGTGACACCGAGAGATTTGTCGTCAGCTCCCACTTTGATTTGAATGCGGCTGTTAATATTTTATGGGTTTATTGTTTTGCCTTGTGCATTAATGCATAAGACTATGGTGTCAAATTCTCCTATATCCCCAAGTCTGAGAGGTTTATCAGTAATTGGCACTTCTACTAAATGTTCTCGAGCTGTTGTTAATTGCTTGTTTAACAGCCAGTAAATTCTGTTTGAATAGTGTTGCTGTTGAAATAGCATTGCATCGGGTTCTGCAAATAAGTATTTTTGCTGATTTGTACCATTTTCTGCTGTGTGGGTGGGGTGGGTAGAGTGGGATGCATGTAAATTGCTGCATTATTCTGCTGGCATGCTTGACAATCAGGCAAATTCCTAACAGCTTTAGTTGATTTAACATTCAATTTCAATCAAACATGTACGAACATGCACCCAGCTTGTAGCATGATACTCGGTTTAGTCAGTCCTAACATAGCTGTTGACAGGTAAAGGGACAACGATGTGTTCATCTTTTAGTGTTGGAATCCACAATAATGCATTCCCAACAGGAACTAATTAACAAATAAGAATAATTGCCCAGTTCTTTCATTCATCACCACAGTCTCTCATAACATGCAAGCTTCAAGCAGGAACAACAAAGTAGTACATAAATCAAAGTAGTTTCCTTTGCCAAGCCAGAACCCCCTGGGAGGTACCTTGGTGCTTAATTAAAATCCAGAAGGATCATGTTTTAAGTGTAGGTGAGCGAGCACTGAATAACAATGACAAACCATGCCCCAGAGCATTAGTGGTGTGTTTTTGAAAAAGAATAACAACATCTTTTTCTTTTTTTCCCCCTGTAGAAAATAAATGAGATTTAATGTGAAAGAAGAAAGCTGTTTTCAGTACGTTTTGGCACACGGATATTTGTAAATGTAGCCTTGTCTCCAGAACCGGACAAAATCAGGATTGACATATTAATGTTATAATTAAGCATACAGAATTAAAATGAAACGGCTCATTGTTACACATTTGATGTTCTTTCTTTCTGCGCACTGTTTCCTATTCCTGATTTTGGTTTGCGAGTCCTCACATGTATAAACCAACTGCAGAATATAAAGGTGCACTTGGGAAATTGTCACTACAATATCTGTATTGGAACATAGAGATTTATGTCAAATGGATGGTCACAGTGGCAGACCTTCAGGCTATTGTTGTCCCTGATCTTTGAGGTTACAGATCTGATGTTTCTGCACTCTCTGCCCTTCAACCAGTGATACAGTGGGAAATGATTAAATCCACACAATGTGGAGTCACATTTTAAACAGATGACGATCAGAATATAAACTGTCCTACATACATGCTGTTTCTGCAAGCGTTATAACTCTGATGTTCACTGGCTCCCAGGAAAGGCTAAAAAAGGAAAAGTACATTTCAAAAGGGAATGTGTAGTTATCAGGAGAAGAAAAACTCTCCCAAGTCAAATCCGCTCAATTACAGAGCTCTGGAGAGCTATCCCCAAGCAGCCCTTCCATTGGCTAATCAGTCACAGCAAATTGTAGTGGTGAATATTTCAGACTCGACATATTTGAATAAAGCCATCATGATTATTTCACTGTTGTACAGTACTCTCGAATAATTTTCACAGCCTTCAGCTGGGGCCAGCATAAACTGCATAACTCCTGATTTTTTTCTTTTCTTTTTTTTAAAAAGCAAGGGAAAAGTCAAGGGAGAAAAGCAGACACAAGGGCTGTCAGTCAATGTGGCAAGCTAATTGGGTCGATCTCTTTAGCGAAAGATGAATGAAGAGATTAACTCTCCCTATGTGTCCAGTGAATCTCCCCCTCTGGCTCCAGGTAAATTAGCCGATGACAAGTTGACAGTGGGATTTCTGTTCCGCACTCCTGCTTAAACCTGTAGTCGGTAGTTTACAGCATGGCGCCCCCTGTTGAAATCACTGATTTTTCTCATCACAGGCTTTGTTTATATATTGATTAATTGGATCGGTGGAATTTATCTTTCTAGGTTTGTTACACGACTACTCCAGAGTGGGTTTTCATATACATGTCGGCCATTTACATTTAGCTGCTCTTCACCTCTGCAAGATATCACATATAGAGATGATCTCTATGGACTGTAGTGTTTATATTTACACTGGCAGAGGATTGGTGATGGGTCAAACAAACCTAATGAAGATAAATGAAGAGTGATGGGAGAACATGTGCGCGGAAAGGTGCGAGTTCAGAGTAGATTGTCGTGCTGTCATTTATTTTAGTGGAAGAACTCAGCATGGTCCTAAAATAGAGGGCAAGGCTCAAATACAGAAAATGCCAGTGACCCCCCCCCCCCCCCTTCCCCCCCCCCCCCCCCCCCTTAGCCGCCTGCACTGAAATTAGATAAAAATAGCTCAAAGGGAGTTGTTGTCAAAGCAGAAAATAAGCATACCTGTACAGGGAGGATTTTTACAGGTATAATGTATATGATTATTTTCTCTTGTGTGATACCATCGTTAGGGAAATTAAGTCCAGATATGGTTGCTTTTGATTGGCCACAGACTGACAAGTCTTATTAAACAAATGCTTTTGCATTAGTTTTTGTTTAAAAAAAAAATGTGTAAACACTTTCCTAACTTATCTTCTCCATTTAAAAAAAAAAAAAAAAAAAAAAAAAAAAAAATGCCACTTCCACACAAAGCAGACCTCTAGGTTTTTCATACGCCTTTGATCTCCAACCTGTCTTTTTACACCGAGGAGAGGAATAACTTTTGCATTATGACTAAAAGATGTGTAATGTGTCTTTGTTCCGAATCTTTTTAAATGTCAGTGCAATGATACGGAATCAAAGTTGAGGCTTAGTGTTTGTAATTATTCAAAGCTGGTATCTTAATCTCACGCTGCTTTTGAAGTAGGAAATGTTAAAGTGACATTTTGAGTTTAAATACTGTTAAAAACACTAGTGAAGCACTTAGCCTGATGGTGGCTGTCACAAGAAAAACAATGTCTGCGACTCAACAGCTGTCAGGTTTGCTAATGATGTCCTGGTGTGCTGTCAATCTAGCAGATGAACGGACAATAGTATGCCAAGGAGAAAATGCTTGAAACAGCTAATTGCTTCTAAGAGCTCACTCAACCATTCTGTAACTACTATGTGTTCACAGATGTCTTTTCCAGCTGCTATTTCATTATGGAACTCAAAGACATTACAGAAGCAATGTACTGGCTTTCTTTATGAGCCTGTGTTGTTGCACATCAAGTCTTAATGATTATAGATACATTATTGCAACCACAGGTGGAAGAAAATAACAGAGCACGGCATCTATATTAGTGCATTTTCATTATTTTACCTAATTTGCTCTCATCATTCCGTTAATCTCTGCCAACTTGTTGATTGTCAGTTTGGAGACGCATTTCTGGAGAGGAGCCCGAGAGTATTTGCAGCCGGACCTCTGTCAGTAGCGCCAAGCAACACAGCCACAAATTGGAATGTGGTACAGTTCTGGGAAAGCAGCCAAGATTTAAATTAGACAATAACCTCTGCTCTCTCTATATTGCCTCTCTTTTCCAGCTGCAGGCCTAGCCATTTGTTTAATACAGTCAGCCCTGTAGTATATAATAGACTGATATACGAGTCACTGCTCAGCAGTTTGTGCTTTTCAGATTTATAGAGATTGAACAACTGGCTGGTTTGTGCATACTGGTCTTCTGCTAAGAATAACAGAAAAGACACAGGTTGCATACATGAAGATTTTAATGGGCTTGAGAATTATGATGAAAAATGGGACTAACCCTCCAGTTTACTATTTGCTGTTAATGCCTTTTTGTAAACATTTCTCAAAAGAAAGAAATAGATTTTATATTTGATAGCTTTAAATACTGTTAAACTGGGCTAATTACTTGATAACATTGCTCAAAAACACGCTATAGAATACATTAGGCTTTTAATGGACTGAATAGTTTGATGTTAATGCTCTCACCACTTTAGGCTTTTACATCATTTTATATCCAACATTAGCAGATAAGAAATAGAGGATTGTTTTGAGTCCAGCACTAAAAGCTCTTGACTGTGCACATTCCCAGAGCCATTCATAATGATTGTATTAGTCAGTAACAGCACACAGGGAATTTAAAAAAAAAAAAGAAAGGGAAAAAAGTGTCTGTGCTCCACTCCCTGCAGCTTTCAGTGGATCTTTATGTGAAGTCCTAGTGACAAAGCCATTTGACAAATCAGGAAAAAAGTACAACCATTAGTGCCATCAGAAGCAAACCTGTTTCCACTGGCACAAAACTGTTCTTCTACTTTTTGACATTTGACCATTTAAAAAAAAAAAAAAAAATACTATTAGCTTCTTTAACCTGATAGCACTCTTGTGCTCTGAAGTAGAAGAATGGCAAGCAGAACAGGACAAGCTTAGGTTAAAATCCACACCCTGATACCATCTTGAGTTGGAGTTGCATCAAAGCGGCTGAAAGTAAACAGCCTTGAGACATGGCTTAGGAGTAAAAGCAAGACAACACCAACAAGACAAGCCTCTCTCATGTTACTTCCTCAAGAGCGGTGTGTCCATGCAACAGCAGCAATTGTGAGAAAGCTACACCATGTTTCTGAGGCCCTCTCCATTGCCTAAGCTCCTTTGTGGCTGTGGGCCAATGGCTTTGCACCCCGCCAAATCAAAGATGGAACCCCATTTAGCTCGCGCTTTCTTTTAGGATTTGCTCTTGAGAGTACATAGCAGACTCAACAGCCAGGGAAAAAATGGGATGTTGGATGTTGACCTGCATACTATTGAGGCTGCTGAGCTCAGTCCATTATGACAAATCCTGAGACCATCTTTGTTTTGGCAACATTTGCAAGTCTTAGGCCTCAGAGAAAACAGTAGCCATGGAGAACCTCTGTGTGCTTTTAGGTCTACTGTGTAACTAGTGCAGTGATATTAGCAGCGACTATGCTATAAAATTAGTCCAGCTACATTTGCTGTAAATTACACTTAAAAGTCCACATTTACACAAGAAAGCAGAAGTCTTAGAAGTTTATATTTTAAAGCGACTGGCTACGTTTATAATATAAAATAAGAGTAACAAGGACTAATTTTAGTCATGTAGGCATTGCTGCTCTAACATAGGCCATTTCAGTCAGTCTACCCTTTAGTCCAGACTAGATTAGCTCAACAGGATGCGGGACGGAGTACTGTTAAATTTTGTATCCTACATACATCCATAGATTCATGATTCCCAATAGTAACAACAGTTTTGCACCAGATTTTCCTTTGTTTTATGACCCATTTCTGATCCCATTTCTATTAGCCGTGACAACTATGTGTATAGTACTCATTAGCAAATGTTAGCATGCTAACACACTAAACTGAGATGACATTTTCTATAATTATTTTACATTACCTGCTAAAGATGTGTTGATGCCTGACATCTCAAAGCAACTGTGCATAAATACAACCTGACAGATCTACTATCTAATAAAGCACTGTACTCTTAGCATAGCGGTTACCAAATCCTATTAATTTAGTGAGCCCATAATTCAAGGTAGAGTGGATTGTCCACTAATTGCAGGGTTGGAGATTTGATCCTTGGTCTCCTTACATGACCAAGTGCAGGACACTGAGCACCCAGTTCCTTCTAATAGTAGGTATGCATGGCAGCTGCACTGCCTTTGATTTGTTGTTCGTGTGTCTGAGAGAGGGAGAGAGAGCATAGGTGAACGACAAACACATTGTAAAGTCTTTTTGTGGAATCTGTATTTAGTAGCAGTTATTTTATTTGGAAAAATGTAAATTTCAATGTGAAATCGGTAATTCACATTGTCACTTGATCTGTTAGCCATTATAAAAATGTGGTTGAGGTCAAATGTGTTCTTAAAAAAAATAAAAAAAATAAAAATAAACAGATGCAGTATATGCCAGATGTTTGCTTTTAGTCATTGACAACTTTTCTGCCTGACTTTACAAATGCTGTTTCACTCTGGTCTTTTTGTGTCTCCGTGTTATCGCTCTCATACACCGTGTCTGCGCTGAATATAAATTTTGCCCAAAGGAACATGCTGAATACACAAACTATAGTTCTCCTTTTACTGTCTTTTAACACAGCCATAATGACTGGGAAGCTTGAAAAAATATAATATATATTTGCTGAGCTGTGAAATCACTTGTAACTTTTTCCTTTATTTTGATAGTTAAGCTTGTCATTTTGGTTGGACATGCAAACTTGTTTTTATGCGCTGTGACGGAATTATAGTGTTCCTTTGCCGTTTGGAGTAATGTAAAGAACAGAGGCTCTGCTTTTGGGTTTGCTTATAACAACCCCATCTGTGATGCCCTAAAGTTTCTTATTTTAGAGACTTTAATGATTACACGGTCCAAAAGTTAAAGATCCTTGTTTAACCTTCTCTGATCGAATGTTAAATAAACGTGTCTCCCCGTCGGAGCAGAATCCCTACCATTCTGTGGCCAGGAAACAGTCTTTTTGTGAGAGGTTTGATATCTGTGCAGGGGTTGAAAACTGTTCCTCCAGGTCAGTGTTTACTAAACTAAAGCAAGCTGTGATACCTCTAGCTGAGACTATAGTGGTCTGTGTGGTGTGAAGGGAGGGTAATCACCACACAGCCTGAACAACACTGTCATCAGCTTAGTTCAGATCCCACTTTTTCTCACACCAGCTTCTCTGCACTGTTGTAGGGGTACTACCACTGAGAGGCAAAGGAAGACTGAGATGCTTTCAATGAACTTCCCCTCAATGCTACCTTATGTAGTTAAGGACTAGCAGTCTTAATAGTGGAAGACAGTGCTGGGCTGGGGGGAGTAATGATTTTAGCTTTAAACTGAATTACCAATCGATTCGGCCCGCAGATCAGAACACAGCTTGCTAGCTGACTGTGTGCACATGCTGTGTTGTGGAGTTGCTTTACAAATTGACTGCTGCACACATAGGAGGAAATATATCTATATATGTCAGCTTGCCTCTGCATGCACAGTGGCCTGCTGTGCATGAATAGGCCTTGTGATCACCAGAGACGCAGCTGCAGAGTGTTTATGCTGAATTGGGTTGTAAATGAGCATGTATTTGGTGAGCAGTACCTCTGGAAGATAACTTTCCCAGAGGCTACAACACAGTCCGACCAGTATTGCAGGGAAGGAAACAGTGCTGCTCTTTTGAATCTCCAGCCTCCTGCACTCAGTGTGAGAGTTAGCTAAACCTGGTTATGGGCAGGGCCTTAAAGGAAATTGCATAAAATAATAGATCGAAAATTACAGTGGGCTACTTGGGATCGAAGATTGCGTTTTAACTGTGGTGTTTTCACTGTCTTTTATGGAGACCACTGGAGAACATATTAGCGCAAGTGTCATGTTCCAGAGAACACATGCTAGGCTGTGATTACTGAGCTCAAGCTGAACTGTAAAATCGTTTGTCAGCAGTTGATTTGCTTCTGGAAAAGCCCAGGCTCTTGATTGAATTAGTTTGGCGGTTTTCAGTACGGAGCAAGAATGTGTCCAATTTGGTTACCTGCTGACAGACAGCTATGATATTATAACTTTATGATTGTACAGTAAAACCAAGTAGCAGTCTTTTGAAGCTGATTTGAAAATAAAAGAAAACACTCTTTTATGTTTCTCCCTTTTCTGGTGAAAACTGTCACCTTGGATTTTCCCAGTCATGCTTTATCATTTAATTGCCATTGATAAAGCAATATTTGATGTTTGCACTAAAACATATGCACATTTCATTTGTATGCATGAAGAGAAGGCAGCTGTGCTATCAAAGGCTCTTCAGGCTTGTATTCTGTGGATTCTTCGTTGTCCAGTTCATGTTTACTGATAGGATCTGTGTGGTTACTCCATCATATTGGGAGTGAGAGGGGGTCATGTTGGTGCAATATTGTGTTCACCCTGAGGTTGAAATAATTTTGTTTGCTGTAATAGCTGTAAAACACCTTATTTCCCACTGGACATTCTTTCATACAAATGTTCTTGCAGTGGGATTTAAAAGATAGCTGGAAAAAAATCAAGCAAAATTACACTGGCTTTAGTCAGGAAAAAAAACATGTTTAAATTGTGATTAGTACTACTGTCTCTGATAATGAATAACTGAAACATTCACTGCGATTTAAAAAAAAATAAAAATAAAAAAAATCTCTGAAATCTAGTCAGAAGACTAATAAGAAAAGCAATACTTTGCATTTCTAGATTTTTCTAGAAATGCAAATTCACACGTATCCTATTTGCTGCAAGGTTGCTTGGCTTTTCTAAATGCCTGTAATTATTCAGACATTGGAGTCTTTTCACTTCAGGATCAGGGTCCATGTAAGCTCTTAATTCTCTCCTGTTAAACAGTTATTGAAGAAATGTGCTGGTGGTGCAGAAGGCGAAATAAAAACACTGGGAACCCAGCATTTTATGCTGCCATGTAGCCATGTCTAACTCTTAGCACAGTTCATATTACAGAGCACCTTTATCTGTGAATTCACTCTGTTAGTAAAAGCCTTCTACCCCAAAGCTATTTTAAAGCACCATTTTCTATGGCTTCCTCATGATTCCCCACCGCTGAAAGAAGCAAAGCCCAAGTACATAACTGACTTTTTTTGGAACTGGGAAGACTGAGGAGCCTGGTTTCTTGCAAATGGCAAACCTGTCTGGGCTGTGACTGCAGTGCTAGACATTTACAGTCATTTTGTTGTATTTTAGGAGCCTTTATCTTCCAAAAATCAAGTGATCTCATCCTTCAGATTTCCCAAACTTTTCATTTAGGTCTGCATATGGGCAGGCACACAGTTGTTTGACTCTTCACATGGCAGCCACAGCTCTCCTCTAGCTCATCACATCATTTTAATTACAGGGCCTTCATTGTCTACGCTGACCCATTTTAGCACGGTCCCTTACCGTCAACTGCGCGGTCCCTCCAATCACACTTAATTTAATCTGGCATTTGACTCAATCGGCAATGCCGCAAACATGGGCCCAAAATGGCCCCTACCCCAGAAATGAATTGGGAATAAAAATAACAATCTCCACTCCCTGCTCTGCTTGTCCGCCGAGGCCTCCGGCCCGACATGGTACAGCTTTTAATGGTGAAGATTGATACTGGTAACTGGGGACATTTCTTGGGATGTTAGGCACAGTTCTCTGAGGAGATTCTGAACTGCTCTTAAAGGGGCCTGGAAACACAGTAAAAACATGAGTCAGAGAGACAGAGCCCAGGGAGTTTAACACTGCTAATTGGCACATGGACTTGACTTGATCATGTTTTCTGTAATGAAGCTGAAGTGATTTGGATCAATATCTTTGTTTTACAGTTTACAATTCAGGGATGCCTTTGTGTGATATTTGTTTTATTGGACAAACACACAGACAGACACAAACACTCACACTTTTTTCACTTTTCTTGTGTTTTCTGCATTACAAAATGGTGTAACATTTCAAGTAATTGAGTTGAAAATGGCTATTAATAAGAGCAGGAAGTTTCCATGGAATCTAGGGCAAAATTTTTTTCTTTATTTCAAGGCAACAAAGTAAAAATCAAAAGTTCCTTCTTTTTCACTGTACATTTTTCCCTCTAAATTCTCAGGCAACTATTTGCATTTGAGAGCAACTGGTCCCCCCCGATTTAAAATAAATAAATAAAAAAAATCTTTCGTTCAGGCACAGGGCAAGAAGAGGCGGAAGCAGCCCTGCATGAAGCCGTATCTCCCCCACAATCACAACAATGTTCTAGTGCTTGAATAGAGAAGGATATCTTTGAGACTTCAATTCATTATCTGAAAGAAGACGGGGAACGGAGTAACACTTCCAAGATAAGCCCAGCATAAGGTTAATTACAAGCTGAGTAGCTGACGTAACCTAGCCATGTCATGACTCAAAGTTCCACACAGCTGGGAAGCGAAGCAGTGCCAGCAATTGACAGTTACTTTTCCAGCAGAGGCTCGTATGTGTGTGTGTGTGTGTCTTTATACGTTTGTTCAAATATGTAAACTCAATTGAGTCGGATATAGTTTAGTAGGACAGCTCCAGGTAAGATGGCACTGGAAGCCTAGGTGGCTCATACCACCTGCTTCAGCAACTGCTAGTGGAGCTTGTGGCTCCCTGTTCTCATTGGTGCGCAACACTGTTAACATTGCTGCTGACTCTCAACTCTCTCTCCAGGGCATAGCCTAATTAATGGATACCATTCGCAGTTGATTAGCAGCAGTTCTTTCGGTAATTACATTCGCATACTAACCACTCAGAAGAAAAAGAGTATAGAAAGAAAACCACAAAGGGCTCGAAAATATATTAATGCACTTCTCAGTTTGCTCTGATCTTAATTTGTTTCCACTATTGTTTGGCTTCTGCTCTGATAAGAAGCATTTTTCTCTCTGCCTCGCTCTCTTTCTGTTCCCTCTCCCCCCCTCCCCCCCGTCTATTAGTTTTTTCACTCATGATGTTTTAAGAGAGTGACTTTGTAATAAACATACAAAAGAGATGACTTCAGAGCTTTGTTAAAAACAGGTAAAACGTTCTCATGAAGACGCAAACGTGCTGCGTTTCTTTCTCCTCTGAGCTGTGTAGGCTGGGGTTTGCTCTCCTCACTCACAGAGAGGTGCATTGTGCTCGTGGGCCCAGCTGCTAGCCCATAATTCTTCATTCTATGTCCCATTGTTCCTACCTGTCAGCATGGTTGTGTCTATGAAGAAAGGAAGTGGCTGCCATTTTGCCAACAGGCCATGTGTGGGTTGGTAGGGGCGGGGGGGATGTTGTAAAAACATGTTATTTCTTTCCAAAGTACAGGGTTTTGATAGCTTATCAACTCCCTTAATCACTAATGTGTCTTTACAGTATGGCTCCAACTCACCACTAAAGACTGTATCTATTAATATGTAAATGCTGAAGTAGAAACATATTTTTGTAACGGATCAGGGGGAAATTAGTTTCTTCATGAACATGGACTTAGTCAAATGTTCCCGTTGACCTAAAACGTACAGCAGCCATAATAAAAACACCCTCTACCTCCTTATTTCCCCCCAGTATCACTCCTCTCCCATAGGTTATTTTAAGTTAATAACCTGCCACTGCATCTTGATACTTGGCTTTGTGATGCAAACATATCCTTAATTGCTATCCCATAAGAGCTGAATAGCTGGACCAGATTCTCATTACCCTGGTTTGAATTGGCCAGGGCCTCTCAAATGCCTCTCATCATGTCACAATAATGGCAGAGTGGCAGAACGTGCTTATGCATGTAGAGACAGGGGTTAACCCAGTGTGCAAATATTCAGAGCCATGTATGACAATCTGTTTGAGTGACAGGTGTTGGTTATGAGAGGGAAGTGAGTTGATTTACACTGGATGTTATCTGGACACCACTCGGCTGATTGTGTTTTTTTTTTTCTCTTTGTTTTCATTTCCAGTTCCAGAATAATAACAACTACATGAACATGGCTGAGGCGAATGGTGCCCTGCTCGCTGCTGGGGATGTAAGTATACTCTGTTTTCCATGAATGTAAACAAATTTGGGTGTGAAAATGAGTCTTTGTTTGTCTTTTTTTTTTTTTTTTTTTTTTTTTAAACATGACTAAATAAAATGATAATTTACACCTTTTTATACATGTTATGGAATAAAGCAGTCTCTGGTTTTGGCGTTTGAATAATTCTTTGAAAATAATGGGATGCGGTAGAAGTGCCATGAATAACTGTCAGAATAAGCTGCATATCTGATAGGAAATATTCCTGGAAATAAATGACTGTTTTGCCATCTCAATCAGGAAATAAATTTTTACCATCCAATTTGTTCCTCCTCTCCTTAAAACCTCTTCAGGCTTGGTTGTAACTTGTGAGAGCGGACGCTAATGTGATGTGACTGCTTCAACTATGCTTTGTAAGATGAAGTGATATCTCAGAAAGCTGAGGATAAAAACACCTGTTTTCCTTCTCTTTTCAAAGATGTAATAAAGAAGCATAAACAAACTCCATAGCTGTGTCACTCTTTGAGCTGTGCTATCTCCTGGCACTTACAGAAAGTGAAATGTCACCAGCAATCTTTGGCTGAGGAGCTGCTGCAAAAACTGTGTACTATACTGTCGCATTGAAAAGAATAAGGGAGCAGTTGTTCTTCTGGAGGTATATAACGGACTCTGTGAGCCATAGCAGTCCTAACAGTGTGCTAAATTTATCCATTTTATTCCCCCTCCACCCACTCGGCTGCCCTGTCATTAGAGACAAGTGCACCAAAAATACCCATCATCCTCTGTGGTTCAAACTGTCTAATCTCATCCAGTTTAGCAGGGGAGATTGATCTGGCTTCAAAACCCAAAGCAAAGCATCATTACATAGTAGCTCCAAAATACTGAAATAGATGTCATTGTTAACCGTATTGTTTTCATTCATGTCAGTTGGGCAGCAGGGATGCAACTGTGACATTCAAACTCGGGCAGCTACACAGAAGTGTCTGGAGCGCATGACCTCATGTTCATAAAGTGGCTGCTTCACAAAGCCGCAGAGTATTATGGAAGAAGTCTAATTTTCCCCCACATTTACGCTGAGTGGGCGCATCCTCTGTATCCACGGGCTGCTGAGGCCCACTGCAGCAGGGACCATGCCGACACAGGCTGCTTGGAGAGCGTTCAGCCCCCAGCTGTGAGGGCCCACTGTGGCAGTAAGTGAAAGCGGGGGGAATGGGCTGGGGGTGCACTCCTTAATAAAAACAGCCCAGCTCATTTGCATTTTATCAAAAGGAACAACTGTTTCCAGTGTTAGGGCACAGATGGTATTGTGCTTTGAAGGAAAGAAAGAGCAAGAAGAAGCCTTAAGCATAGGGTTTTCTTGTCAAGATTTGGAGTGTCCAAAGTATTGTTTGTTGCAATCTGAGCTAAAGTGAGATTAAAGTGATTTCCACTTTGAGTTGCGAGGTTTCACACCATATGTACAATAGCACTGGTTAAATGTACCGATTGTGTCTGGTTTGTGTTGTGGCTACAGGAGAAGAAAGGAAGTCTCCTTTATGAAGGCTCCATGATAAACATGGCAAAGTTAAATTTATGCCCCCACGTTTGGTTAGTTATTGTTTTCAAATCGAGCCATAGGGATACTTTGCCTACTCTTTCATGTGTAAGAATAAGCATGGGTTATTCCTTGCTTCAAAGTTCCTATATATACAGATGTTTTGCTTTACCACAAATGACTTAAAGCAAAAAATGCAAACCTGTTTACATCCAGCTACTCTTTATTTACACAGTGGATACTGTATATTTAAAACTGCACACAGTGTGTGAGATTGCTTCTGCTTCAGAGCGACAGACTCGCATTGCTGTTTGGATGGCTGTTGTATCATTTACCTTATGCACTTAGAGAATGAGATAAGATGACCTTGGTGTGCCTGGTAAAGCATACATCCTAGGAGAGAAAGGTTGACTGCTTTCCTAAGTGAAAAGGATACTGTACACTGAGATTGTGTTCCACTCAGATGTATCACTTTACTTTCCCAATCAAATTAGCATCATGTAATGAACTATAAATATGTAGAAATGGACTACAAATGATCCAAATTTGAAATAGTGCCGATTAGGGGTGCCATGGTTGATGTTGTCATTTGAGTAGCTGCACTCTGCCTGTCTAGATATTTGAAACTGGATCCTCAGTCCAGCCTCTATTGATTCTGAGGCCTATTATATGCAGTAATTGCATGCTGCTGCCTTTAACAACTCTTGGTTATTACATCTGTGAATTGCATTACTACATTTATTGAACGACTGGAAATATTGCCTGAAAAGCTTTTTCTTCCTCTTGTTCTGATATTGAAAGAGCTCCAAGGCACCGCAGGGATAATCCACTGGAAGGGAAAATTCAGTGATTCCCATCCCAGTCACATCCCTTTTATATTTCTGTAGTTCATACATTCTCTATAAACCAATGTTATACTGTTTATGACAACATTTTGTGTTTGCACTAAAGTCTTGTGCTTTCATTCTTTTCCACTGCATGCTAGCAACAGCACTCTTGGGGATAACTTGTCCTTGAGCACCATATTAAGGTTGACATTTTTGGCTTTCAGTGACATCTTGAAAATGAAAAGGAAAGCATGGGCTGCCAAGAGATTTGGTACATATATTTATTGTGAAACTAAGGGGACTGATGCTGAAACATTCAGTTCCACATATTTCAGAAAAGATGTTCAAGCAGGTTCTGCCTAAACTATGGAATATCTTTACTAGACAAAGTAATTTAGACAAGAATAAACTAACTATAAAAAACACATGCGAAGAGAATCAAGTCATAGTTCCTAGATATGCACAACTTTCTAGTATCATTCTACTTTTTGCTCTGCTCAGAGCTCCTCTTGTAGCAACATAAGCTAAACATTTTTGTTAAAGTCAAGTGCAACGAAATGAAACATAATTCGAGTTAACAAACTGAAGTTACATTTGTCATTTCTCTTAACTTTTTGAAGTTTATCTATGAAACAAGTTTATCTATGGCACCATTTTTACTTGTGTTTTTACTATGACACAAGTAAAAATGGCAAAAGGGATATTTAAATCATTTGCATTGTCAGTGCAAGCATTTAGGATGCTGTTCAACAAGACTTTGAGTTAAGCTTGACATTTTTGTAAATTTTCCTGTGATTGATTGATTATCTAAAATCACATAGATCCTACACTGAAAATTGACCCAGCACAATATAACAACTGTTGAGAATTTCTCTTGGTACAATTTGGGCTGATCCACCTCCAATGGGTTCTAAGAACTGGGGGATTTCCCACACACCTGCTTAGGATGCTCATGCTGGGTACATCAGGCCTCTCTGTTACAAGCCCTTGTCTGTCCTCAGACCACTGAACCATGTGTCTGCCAATGGAAACACACACACACACACACACACACACACACACACACACACACACACACACACACACACACACACACACAATCCTTCTCTCTTTCTGTCTGTTGTGTTCTGCTTTGCCCACCCCTTAACATGTACATGCCTGCACTTCCCAAGCCAGCATCTGGCTTGGCACTTGGCTCTGCTGAGCCTTTCAGAACAATTTAAATGGATAATCAGGCTGGTGATGCGAAGAAAGTGGATTGTGCATCTCTTAATCTCCGATCAGAGCCCCCTAAGCTGCTCCTGGTGAAGAATTAAACTGGCTTTATGTGAAATGACACCAGACAGTGCGCAACACTGTAACACTCTGTGGGATCCAGTAAAATCTGGCACCTCTTCCCTAGGGAGAGGGCCTTTTCTACACAGACAGCTGACATCTTCCATAACCTCCCCCCTATATGAGGCAAAAACTCCATGTCTCCATTATCAGTGCCCCTGGTGTTGATGTTAATTTGTATCATCATTAACAGAGTGAGGCAAAGCATACAGGCGCAGACTGTGATACTGATCTTGCTCCATCTTCCCACATCCACTGTGATTTTTGCTTTCGCTATCCTCCACTTCCATGCTGTTTAGCAGATACTAAACACCAGCATTCCTCTCCACCAAGTACATGTCTGTGTTTCACTTAAAGGTCACAGTCATGCTTGTACTGCTCCCTTACAAAAGTATAGCTGACCTCAGCCAACCTTCCTCTTTGACATTTGTCTCAAATCTCTAGGTTGGCTTTGTAATTCAGGCCACAATGCACCAGAATATAGGAGCCAGTGCCCTATATAGTTCTGCCCTGATTTACCTTACACAGAGTAACGCCACAGGAAACCTACTTAGATCAGCAAATAGTATTCATAGTCGAGTAGAGCAAAAAAATGCTAGTGATGTTTTTTTTTTTTTTTTGTTTTTTTTTTTTTTCCCCCCTCAAAAACATCCCCGCAGGGCTTACGTGGATGAATGTGGCCATAGAATCACAGCCTAAGCAGTGTATCTGGCTGTAGTGGACAAGACAGGATGAAACTCTCCTGTTAGAGAGATTATGATAGAGTGCCAATGTCTTCAGATTGTTGCATGATGTGATCCAGATGAGACTGGGGCAATAGATCTGAAGGCTGGTATGGGGATTGACCCTGCTCCACGGGGGAAGTTGAAAAAGTTGAATGACGGCTGTGATGATAGACGATCTCTGATCTTTTCCATGTGCTACTGGAACATTTTGTCCATGACTCATGACAGTTTTGTTTTATTAACCTTATAAATGTACACTGGGTTTTCATTCACATGCTGCTGAACAGGCATTATTGTGAACTAACTTTCAGTGGTTTTTTGAGTGGACTGGAGCATAATATGACAGCAGTGGACTGTTAGTAAATGTTCCTAAGGTGCTTGTGATTTATTTCACACTTTGAGAGCCAGAGCCTTGAATATGACCTTAGCTCCTTCCGAAAGGAGAACGGATTCTCTAGCTATGAAACAAGCACTGAAAAGTGAAGCAGTGGTAGGGAGCAGGAAGAGAGAAAGAAAATGGGAGAATAAAAACTCTATTAGCTTCTCCCGCCACTGGAATTCATCAGTGCTTGTCAAGGCAGCTGCCCTGAGTAGGCAATGAATTAGTTTCAAGTGTCTGTGTGCTAAAGCAAGCAAGGGGAACATTAATACTCCCTAATCAAGGTCTGTGTTGGCATATTCCCTCCCTTGTCTCTATTCTGTTATTCTATCCCCTACCTACCAGAGGCAGAGCAGAGGAAGACAGGGTTGTTAATATCAGGTTTATAGGTGTTTTAGATAACACATCTTCACCTCTGCTGAGGTTAAGGTCCCCATTCCTGTTTTTACACCATGCCAGAACTACAGGGTGTTGAATGATGCTTTACATGTGAGTAAGTGGTAAGAGTAAGGGGAAAAACGGGACCCTTTTCAAAGGAGCTTATCTCAAAAAGCAATGCATGAACATCTCTAGGACTCTCAATCCCTCTGAGAATTACAGGCAGGTGTGTGAAAAGGTGAATCGGCATGGGGGAAACTCATCTGTGGCTGTTCGAATTGGCATAAGTGCCTGCTTCCTTCTGTTTTTTTGCCAATTATTTTCATGCCATGATTGTCTGAGAAATTTCAGGAACTAGATGAGGATTTGGGAGGAGGCTTAACAAGCAACCGCTGCTATAAAAGTGACGCAGGGCCAAGAAAGTGGTGTTTGTGATCAACCTCAAGCAGATTCTTGATGCAGAACTACCGGTAGCTTCTCTTTGTCCACATACCCTAACATTTCCAAGAATTCTTGGAGTTTAACATGAGTTTTGTTTTACTCAGTGTGAGCATTTTAAACCATGTTACTTTCAGTAAGTGAACTGTGCTTTAAAGAGGTTGCAGGTTCACATAAATGCAGGGCCTGCTATCTTAGGTGCTAGGCTTGCTGTGCTTCCAAGTAACCAACAGTGTGGTCATTGTGAGGGTATGAATATTTTGGCTTTGCAGAGAGTAGCTTAATGCAATGCATAGATGAAAACAAGACCCAAGTAGGTGAACAGTTCCATCTCCAAGAAGGCACATAAGCAAATTAAGTGTGACCAAAAGCTTTAATTCGAAAGGCAGAAGGATTAGGCTGTTTGATGAGCAGATTTAAGGGTGCAGGCAAGGGGAACAAAAAGAAACACTTCTGGCCAAGCGTTATAATCTTTGAAAATGTTCTTTAAACCCATCTCCCTGTGACGTGTATTTTCACTGCACTTCAACCCAACATCCCCAAGATTAAGGGCTTTTATCATGTATCCTCTCTCTCCCATGATTGCTGCTTGATATTTTTGCTTTTGACGTCTTTCTCCACACTCGCCTTCTTCCTTCTTTTTCCTTAAAGTGGACTTTAATAGGTTTAGGAAATGTTACATCTTAGTGCACTTACAGAAAAGTGTGTTACCACTCCACTAAAACACTCCATCTCTTAAACAAAGTCATCTGATTTAATCCCTGAAGGTTTCCTTCCAGCCTGTTAGATAAGGCCCACCTCAACAAATGCTTCCTGCCTCTTTTGTGTTGGTGGATTTCATAATTTTCTTCTTTGTTCCTCTTTCTTGCAGACTTTTCATACACCCAGCTTGGGAGATGAGGAGTTTGAGATTCCTCCCATTACACCTCCACCTGAGACGGAGTCCGGTCTGGGTCTGTCAGAAGTGGACTCGCCATTCCCAGCAATGCCTGAGCCCCCAGCTCCACACAGGGGTCCCTTAATCCCCCAGTTTCCCCCACAGAGTCTGGATCTGCCCTCGATTACCATCTCACGCAACATGATGGACCAAGAAGGGGTGTCTGTCAACAACGGCCAGTCTGTGGTGAGCACTGCCATCTCACAACTAAGTGAAGAAAAAAAACCATTATCTTGCTCTCATTTATCTAGAATAAGAAATCTTGCACCAGTGCTTCTCCAGCAAGTGTCCTACTCTCCAGATTTATTTTTTGATGATGTATCCAAACTGAAAGACTTTAAGACAGAATTTGGAGAGCTGCACTAATCCACCTTTATAAGAAGGCCCTTTTACTGAACCATACCGTAATGTCACCTTCAGAGTTTTGCATGCCTCCTATTGTCGGTGCATCTGGCACAGCATCTGGCCTTGTTTACAACACAGGAGGTATATGATCACATTGAGTAAATGTCATGATATTATGTTACTTACTGTGAGCATTTTTTATCTGTTAAAAAAAACAACAAAAAAACAAAACAGGAATGTGAATGATCCCTCTCTATATGAGGTGAACAGATGTGAATAGATCACAGGTGTTAGAGTACAATGCTCATTCATCCCCAGGAGGACGGTGAAAATGGGACCCAAACGTGCCACAGTTTCACATGCTCATATTTAATTCATGTTACCTCCTGAAACCTTTTTTTTCCTGCTGTAAATGCTGATCTGCGCTTCAGCAAAGTGTCACATGAGGTCTTCAGTAACGACACATGCTATTTTTAGAGTTTAGGACTGGGGAGAATTATCCCACTAGTAAAATGTTGACACGTATAATTTTAATTGGTTAATATTATTGCACTTGATTAAACATAGAACTGTAGAGTGAAATAATCACTTTCTTTATGTTGATACTGTTGTGTGCTACAGATTGTGAGATCGTTGTCTGAGGTTGGACAGGCATTTTCAAATGCCACAATCATGGAAGCACTGAGGAGGAAAAATGGAAATGTCACTGGCTGCCTAGTTGTCTTACAGAGCCATTACAAAAATGGAAGATTCATTTAGGAGAGAAGAATTGAAAGGACAAAGGCATCAGCAAAAAGATGATGGTATTGATGGTGCATTTGCTTTGTGAGTCACAAATCAGATTGCATTGAGATGAGGCGCCATTATTATTATTAGAAGTGTGTGTGAATAAATGTAATGTGTTTTAGACCCTCTGTCCCCATTTCTCCCTAACACATTTGTTGAATCACAGTGATATTAGGTATATTTATTTACATTCCATATGGGAAAGGACTGTAACATTTTTACAGCTCTTTTTCCTGCTCCCATGCTTCTGGCATGTGAAATAATTGCAGCTTTTAAAATATCTCTGCTGCATACAGTAAGTGAGCCCCTGAAGGCTTTTTGCCTAAAGAATTTTCATTTCATGGTCAGTTAAGCTTTCTGCATCTGGAAGAAACGGAACCTTGACACAATTACATTCCTGACTGTTCTCATGACTTGCTGGAGGATTAGATTTGATTCTCAAACATTATTCCTCTTTAACACCATTTGCATGGCTCATGTCTCTGATTGTGCAGAGACTCTATTAAAAACTGAGGGGAGAATGTGGGTTTTTACTCTTTGCCTCGTGGCATTGTCGTCGGCACACTACTCACTCGTTATCAGTCATCGCACATTGTACCGCAGGAAGACTTGTGGTGGCCCCTCATTTTTCCTGTAAATGGGATTGATCCCCAAAAGTCTTGTGACAATGCCTTTAGAAATTCTATTCATCTGTGGTTTTATCTTTGCTTTGAGAAGAGAATGCAACTAAATGAGATAAGTAACAGCACTGTTTTCACTGTATTCCATATATAGAGACAATGATTTACGAAGGCCCTAACAGGGGTATTTTGTCATTTTGTCAGCACACTGATAAAGGAATGACAACCTTATATACATGATTACATTCTGTGTTATTTGTTATGGCTTCAGGGGCAAACAAATAAACCGTGCACTATTGCAATTACATTTTTCATCAAGCCACCATGCTCATATTTCCCAAACTCTTGTCTTGGTTTCCTTCCTCTGTGCTAGCTTACTCATGTAGAATACTTAGCCTGTGTGAAAGCCTGTCTCTTATCAGAACTTAATGAGAAACCCAACCAGCAAATATACCTGGGCTATTTTCAAAAAGCTTCTTCCATGTCATTGCATTGCCAAGTGTTCTGCTAATTCCTCTCCCCTTAATGTTCAGCGTATGTCTTGCAAATTGGCCACAGATGCTGGGCTTCTACAAAGAGAAATACATTTTCTCAGCTGCAATGTGCCTGGCAAGCCCTGAATCTGAAGTCATTATTTATTTAATCTGCTCTCCTAACAAGCTTCTGACTCTCATTTTTGTCTCCCAGCATGTGTCCTCCTGATTTGTGATTGAGTCTCAATAGTGCCAAATAGTACTGGAGTTAGAGCTGCCAGTATTGCTTTATTCACAATTTCTTCTCGATTTTCTCCCTGCTGCACAGCAAGGGTCTCTGGGTTCTATTTCAAAAAACACCTGGTGCCTTCACCACATTTGAGGGTTTTCTTGACACGTGTAAGCATGTAGTGAAATGGGCTCTGTGTCCTCTCTGATTGGATTTGATACCTACACTAGTCAACCGGTTGTATTAGATGTTAAAATCAATATTTAGAAGATATGAGCCCTGCTGTCTTATTACATTTACCACTATGTGGTAATGCATTATATATTTTTCATTACCAACTAGCTGTTTCACATGTCATTAGCTTTGCAGCCGCAAAGATATGCTAATAGGCGATGGTAGCGTTTGAACGGCATCCATCATGCAAGATAAAAGTAAGTCTGAAAAAGCCATTTGTAGTTTGCCGTTCACATGATTTGATATGCCACGATACTGTGTAGATTGTGAGTGAGTATAATACCCACAATTCTGACTGGTCAAAAACCACTATATCCTGAATCAAATGGAAAATGTGAGCAGTGTTGCAGAAAGCATGTTTTTCTACACGGTCCTCTTATCTCCTTTCCAAGCCAAGAAGCACTGACATGAGTTGTACATCAATTTAAGAGATTTTTTTTCTTCTTCTTCTTCTTTTTTCTTTCCTCTCCCGACAGACAGCTATTGTGACATATTGGGTCAGTCAGAAATGAAAGATATTCATGCAGGCATGCAATACTTGTAATGAAGTCTCAGCTTGACCTTCTGCATGATTGATTCTGTAATTTACTTTTCTCAGGCAGCTCACAAACTGAAATGATGTCATGTTGGACAAGTTTTAAATACCCATAATGCACTAGGAGAAATGGTGGAAAGGGGTATGGGTCAGTGGCTGCACCAGACAAAGGGGGGAGGGGACCTGCTGGCCTTGCAGTTTGAAGGGGGGAGGAGAGAAGGAGAGAGATTTGTTTTTAAGTGGGGGTTAGAGGTTGGCGAGATGGATGGAGTGAGTTTGCACACCACAGAGAGGGAAAGAGAGCGAAGTGTGTTTGACTGAGACAGGGCAGAGGAAAGAAAAACAATTTATCTTCGTGCTATTATAGCCTTTACCGGCATTCAAAATTCCATTTTTCTCATTTGGCTTAAGCACAGACTTCAGCAGGTTGCAGAAAATGGAAGGGAAAAAAAAATAAAATGATGTTCCCGTTTAGAAGCAGAGTAAAGGAATATGTGCAGAGCACTGATAAACTATCTTTAATAGGACTGACCTTTCATGCTGGCGAAAGTTACTGGGGGATTCATCCTTATAATTAACATATAGATGATTTTACTCCTCTCCTGCCACGGAACATTTCCAAGAGCTCTGGCATTGATTGAATGGAAATTGAACTTGTTAACATTCTTTTCAGCCTGTTACAGCTTGGTGCCACTGTTCATAAATTCTTCCCAAATTCTGATTTTCAATATCTTTAAGAACAGACTAGAGTCTGTTTTCATTGACATCGGTGTTGAGATTTCTATCACTTGGTGAATGCATAATGTTGTTTTTTCAGCTCCGCTGCTGGTTTTATTGACCTGCGTATATTGTGGAAAGGGTTTCATGCATTGTCAAAAAATAAATAAATGAATTTAATAAACATTTTTTTACACTCATGTGCTAGCTTTCAGAACACTTTATGCTGCTGCTGTGTTCAGAGTGGTTAAAGTTGGTGATAATGTACAAAACAAAACAATCTATGCTGCAAAAAAAGAAGAAATATTCTAAAAATCATTATTTTGTTGTTAGTCATTTCAGCTTTGCAATTTTAAAGCAACACAATGGGGTATCGCACAAACTGAATTTACATTCAAAAAAACCTTTTATTGATTAGAGAGTACATTTCAGCTTGTTAGTGTTTGATGTGCAAACACACAGATAGGAGCACACCTAGAAACGCACAAATCTGATTGAGGAGGGCACATCTGGCCACTGTGTACCCAAGATAAAGAATTATTTGCAGATTTACGATGACTATCAAACTATCTGGTTGGATGTCTGCTGTGACTCCAGACAATGCTGCAATCAAAATGCAAATGAGGAGCCAGAGGGACATAAATAAACCTCCCTAGTATCAGATTCATATTCGCAATCAAGACAACTGTTACTTAAGATGATTTCTTCAACTAACTTATTAGCTGTTATGTTTTTATTCAAATCAGATGTTCTAATGCTGGCATTTCAGTGACGCAACTGCCGTTGCTTTTTTGTAGAGTGAGGTGCTAAATTGCTGGTACTCTGGTTATTGTAGAAATATGTTGTAAAACCAGATATTTAGCAGGGTGTTGAATGTGATATAATGATGTGTCTAAAGGTGATCACTAAAACATTTTTTTTCTTTGTTTCTTTAATGCACTATATTTAATTTGAAGCCATTTCAAAGGATTCACCACATCCCAAACAGCAAAATGAGCCACTGCTCTAAGTCAAAACTGCACCATAAGGATTGGGCAAAAGTGTTATTATACAGATGGCCACGACTAATGAGCTCAGTGTGTGCATCTTTGATGTTCGTAGCGAGCAAAGAGCAAACGGTGAGCCATCGTGTTCCCAGTAATGAAGATGACAATAGCACTTGGAACATAGTGGGTTGCTGATATGTAAATCACAGTCATTTGGTTGCAGGCTTGTTTATTGCAGCTTTTATTTGTGAGGATTTCCATATTTGAAGAACAATAACAATATGTTTTTAAATTTTTTTCCCCAACTTTTCCTCATCTCTTTGTTGAAACCCGCTCTTTCATGTAAATATAAATCCATTTTCATTTCATAGATTGTATTTATGATAAGCAGTAGACATGGCATATGAGAAAGAAATGGATTGTAGATCCAATATGTTTCTGTCTGGAATGGTGTTACAATATTGTTTTCGAAGACGGGCATTCATAAGGTTCTTTCAATAAAGCCAGGTGCGTGGGTTTATGATGTGTTGATGTTGGGAGAGATTGAGTTTGTGCTGCTGAATACCAGATGGATGTACCCAGGGAGAACAAATCACCTTTTCTGTTGTGTTCACATCCCCTCTCTGTTCCATGTCAGCTCTGTTGGCTGTCTGATCAGTCTTCCCTCTGGAGAGCTGGCAGGCTTCGTAATTTCCTCCTCACCACAATCAATGCAAACACTTCGCCTGTACCTTCTTTAAGACTCTTTCAAGAACTGAATGTTTTACTAGGAAAAGGTGAAAGAGAAAATGTTATTACATTATACCCTGGATGGCAGAATGGATGGGACCTGTCCAAACCTCTTAAGCTTCATTCCTTCAACTGGCTGATTTATGGAGTTGATCTGTACAAGTATTTTTTTTCCCACTCTTTAACAGTGAAGCATGATCTTTGAAAGGTGCCTACTTCGGAGTTGTATAACCTTAAATAAAGTAGTGCATACAAACTGACACACACACACATGTAATATTACTGTGGCATTTGAAGTCCACTGTTCCCCTACAGGGACTGGGCAGTCTAAAGCTGTGTCACAGATTTCCATACAATAGAGTTTTGAAATGAATCAACCAAGCTGTGTAGTCATCTATTACTGACGTATAAAGATGGCGCCTTGGGTGTTGAGATAATTTATCATGTCTTGTAACAGAGACATTTAAGACCCAGGACATCATGACATGTAATCTGCTACATAACAACCCACAGAATCCAATGACCCCATTTCTGCTGTGGTAAAGGAATACAGGTTCTCAAGCTTTGGGCAGCATGGTGTCACAGCGAGTACAGCTATTCAAGCTGGATAGCAGAAATAAATTAGGTGCAGCATGAAGTCTGTACAGGGAAAAAAAAAAAAACAGAAAAGGCCTCAGTCAACAAAAACATGAATTTTTAAAAAGTACAGTTTTATTGAATTATTTTAACCAGTGGTGTTTGCCATTATGTGAATTTGTTTGCAGAACATTGGCCCGGGTCATCTACGTCAATATCCATCCAACCCAGCCATGGTGATGAAGTCCATCATCAGCATGAACAGCCCCAATGGTATGATGTCACGAAATCAGCTGACCACCATCAACCAATCCCAGCTCAACACACAGCTAACCTTAAACATGGCAGGACCCAACATCACCCACACTTCCCCCTCACCTCCTGCCAGCAAGTCTGCAACACCCTCACCCTCCAGCTCCATCAATGAGGATGAGCAGGATGAAGCCAACAGGGTGAGCAAACTTTTAATGATTTGGATTACTGTATTAAAAGGTAGCAGTAAAAAGTAGACTCTGTTAAAGAGCAATTTTGTTATTGTCCTTATGTCAACTCTGCCATCATTTCAGGTCATTGGGGAGAAACGACCAGCCCCCATTGATCCCACAAAGAAATCTAAGACCCCGAAAAAGAAGAAGAAGAAGGATCCCAATGAGCCCCAGAAGCCGGTGTCAGCTTATGCCCTTTTCTTTAGAGACACTCAGGCTGCTATCAAGGGTCAGAATCCTAATGCCACCTTTGGAGAAGTGTCAAAGATTGTGGCATCTATGTGGGATGGTCTTGGAGAGGAACAGAAGCAGGTACTACAGAGTTTAGCGCCACTCTAAAGTAGTATGCAGTCTACCTTAAATTATTATTATTTGCCATTTTAAAAGCTGTAATTTTCTGTTCACACACATTTTTGTGTCATCACAGGTTTACAAAAGCAAAACAGAAGCTGCCAAGAAAGAATATTTAAAAGCTCTAGCAGCATACCGTGCGAGCCTGGTTTCCAAGGTGAGAAACCATTTCTTCTTTTCACCTTTAAAATGTGTGAATTTATCCGAAAGGTGATGTGAATTATTGAGTTCATTGTGTCATATTATGCACTGTGAAGTTGTAGAGGACTTATAATGACTGAAGTAGTTACTAGATACTATATGCTAGTCATTTAAAGGGAGGTAGTGGGATTTTAAATGGGTGAAATCTGTAATCGTAATAAGTTTTTATGTTTTTCACTTATCCAGGCTGCAGCAGAATCAGCTGAAGCCCAGACAATTCGCTCAGTGCAGCAGACCCTGGCCTCCACAAGCCTGTCCCCTGGCCTGGTGCTGCCGTCACCCCTCAACCAGCACCCCTCCATGCCATCAGCTTCCCAGGCTCTCCAACAAGCCCTGCCACGGGCCATTGCCCCAAAGCCTCTGCAGATGAGACTAGGGGGCAGTCAAATCGTGACCTCTGTTACAGTTTCCCACCAGAACATGTCATCTGGGATGCCTCCGCAGCTGCTCGGCCAGATGGGTGCTGGAGGGTCCATGGTGGCAGGTGCCCAGTCCACAGCAGTCTCTCAGATGAGCCCACCCATGCAACCGGTGCAACAGCATGCAATGCAGCAGCTCCAGCAGCAGCAACAGCAGCAGCAGATGCAGCAGCACCTCCAGCATCATCAGATGCAGCAGCAGCAGATGCATCACCAGCAAATCCAGCAGCAGATGCAGCATCAGCATTTCCAACATCATCTCCAGCAACAGCTGCAGCAGCACCACATGCAGCAGCAACAGCAGCAACAACAGCAGCAGCAGATGCAGCTGCAGCACATGCAGATGCAGCATCAGCTGCATCAGCAGCAGATTCAACAACTCCAGCAGCAGCAGCAGCAGCAACAGCAGCAGCAGCAGCAACAACAGCAACAGCAGCAACATCATCATCATCAGCAGCAGCAGCAGCACCAGGCCCAGTGTTCTCCACCTCAACACTCTCCTGGTACACCCCATTCAGTGGGAGGCTCTGCATCACTTGGCAGCCCGCAGCCAGCCTCACAGCAGCAACCGCATCCTTCCCAAATTCAGGCCCATGCCCAGGTCCTATCCCAGGTCAGCATTTACTGAGCCAAATGGAAGTCCTATCTAAAAGAACAGGAATAGAATAAAAAGCATCAAACATGTTGCTTTTCTAAGTTGCACTTAAGAAGTGTGTGTAAGATTTAGAATGTTATACAAAGAACTTGTCCATTGTTATAGACAGATATGCACATGCGTGTACAGGGGATTAATATGTTAACTGGGTTTTTGTCTATAAAATAGGCTAAGCTATGACAGAAGCCTTTTAGGGCGAGCACCCAGTGATTGTTTATTTGTTTGTGAGGTCTTTCAGTTTTCAATTTGAACTGACTGGACACACAGTATGTTGAAAGAAGCAAATCTTTCATTGTTTTATTTAACAATAAAGCTTTATTTATGAGGCCAGAGTTGTCAGTTCAGCGCAGTGTGAGGACGCTCTGAATGCGTTTCATCAAAAGGATTTTTATCAGCTCTTGCCTGGACTGAATGACTCACAGGATCCTTGCTGGAAACCAGTAACCATCCGTCTTTGCTCCCACACTGGCCGGTATATAGCAAACTTTCTTTAGTCCAACCTTTCTCTTTCACCCATCATTCTTGCAGACGTAACTCTACAGATCATCGGATGTTGGAGGCCCAGTGGTGTTGGAACACAAATGTAAAACATTTCACAAATGCAGACAGTGTCTTGGGATCCAGATTTGTGGATGAACGACTGAACAGACAGAGAGAGAAACTGCCATAAATCATTTATTTCATCCCATCATCACTCTAGCTGTAATCTGCTGTACATGTTTCGTAGAGTGGGAAGAGACGAGACCTCCTTTATCCAGTAATTTACCCTCCAGATGATTTGCCGAAAAGTGTGTAACTGGCACCCTCCCAAAAAAAGTCTTCTTTAATCTATTTGTTTTTACTTCAGATGTTTAACAATTAAATTATGTTTTTATTTTGTGTAAGAAAGGGGATATTTTATGGTAAATACAAATTTCTGGATCAAGGCAGATGGTTTGGGGATTGATGTATTTTTACTCTGCTCCTTGATACTGTCATTGTTTTAAAAAAAAAATGGAAAAAAGAAAACTAGCAGAGCCAGTTTGTTGCACTGCCAAAGCCAACTGAAAAGGCATCGGAGGTATTTTTGCCAGCTGTACAGAAGTCCCGGGGGAAAAAAAGAAACAAGAAAATGTTGTACATTTTTCATATCACCTGTTGTAAAGTTTTAATATGTGAGGCTTTAATTAAAACATTGTTAAACGACCTGTGGATTGCTATATCACATAGTGCATTTCTGCTCTTTTATACTTTTTTATGAGTTACAATAGCAGCAATTAATTTTGTTTGTATTTTGCTTAAAAACCAACTGCATTTGAAAACTGTCCATAGAGTCGATGCATATCCGTATGGAGTTCTGAAAAGGTTGTTCAAGATAGAAAAAGTAAATTAATGTTGGAGTTTTTGCTCAGCCATGAAGACGAATCCAGAGACATTCCACCACTAATATGATAGTAGCCATAATTTTGTATGAAGTATTATATATTTCTTTGTGTCTCTGTTGAAAATTAAACTCTCAATCACAAATATTTATTTGAAGGAACTGTTTTCTTTCAAAATTTATATTAATCATAATTTCTATTCGTAACTCCTTTATTTCCTTGTTAGTTATTGAAGAGAACCGCAGTTATAGATATTCATAGCGCTCACCAGATATAAAAAGATAAATTTGTATGTTTTCTATGAAGTAAATCTATGAGAACAATACTTTACAAGGTTATATGAGCATTCATGTTGGCTTTATTATACTGTGTGCTGTTTCTCAGTGATTTGAATGGAAGTCCATTGTTACTGTGTGTAAAAACAGTGTTGATACTGGACGAGGTCAGCATGTAACTGGTACTTGTCTCAATAACAGTCCCCTTCTCACACACCAGTGCACTGGATTCTGCCTCTTTCTTACTCCCTTTTAAAATCACTTCATTTCCAAGACATCCCCAGGGGTTTGCTGTGCTCCCTTGAATAATATGGTGAGCGGGGGAGGGAAGGCAGGCAAACAATAATTATCATATCTTCACAATAGGCTGTGAATCCACTGGCCCAGAGAAGGGGCCTTTATTTCTTCCAATGGCAGCTGAGACATTTTAAACACGGGTTAATGTTAGTTACAAATTAGGAAAGTGAATTCGCTCCTGCGCTTCTGTGATAGCGGCTTGATAGAATTTTCACATTTTGGTTTGTTTTCAATTAGTTAGTTTTAGGAAGGCATTTGTAATTTGGAGCGGAGGCCTGCCTCTGCTGCCTCTGCTGCTGCAGTGATTGGTTCTTCAGCTCGGTGTGGAAGTGATGCCCATTTCTCTGCCGTGATTAATTGCAGCATCTGTCCTGTCAGAAGCCTGAGTGAAGAGGTCTGCAGGAAAACTGCAAATAAGCACTGGCAACAGTCTTAAAGTGCTTATGATGAAATGAAAATTAAAAACAGCAAGTGCCGTGCATGACCTGAATCTCAATACAGGGGGAAGAAGAGAATGTGAGAGCGGGTGTCCATGGATACCAAACACATGCTTTAAAAACACACAGTAATGAGGCTCTGGGAAATCGCTGTTATTATTCTGAACAGATTCACAGCAGAGCCCATTAATAATGCATGGAGCTTCTTGTTATTCCATAACCCCTCAGTACTGCGGTCACTGTGTGTACAAATATCTCATAGCCAGGGTTGGAGTTATGGGACTGTGCAATAAAAAGGTTACAGATATTTTCAAAACACCATTATACACACACACATAATTTACAAGAATAATACACTGCTATACATCCCCGGATCATGAAGGCTGGCTTCATCTGAATAGGTGAATAAATAAATGTATTCACCTGCCTTATGCATCAGCCTTGTATCCATAAGATCATTTGTTTCCTCGGTGCAATATGATATGATCACAGAATGAAGCAGTCAATAACTTATGCAGTTCTTTCTTCCTGTCCTCATCATTAACTAAGGCTGATGAAATGCATGAAGGGCAGTATGACATTAATATGTCATTTGAGTAATGCAGTCATGAAGTGACCTAATTGTCCCCTTCTTCCCCACTGAGGTCAGTTGGTGGGCAGAGTGCCAAGGATGACTAAGGAGTCAGATGTGGAAGCTAAGGGATTCTGTATTTTAATGATTTATTTTGCTCTTTTGTTATTTTCCCGTTCACTGCACAGATACAATATGAGCTTAACAAAAGCCCTGCTGACACTGACCATCTGACCATAAGACCCACGCTGCAGTCACTCGCACAGTCTGGTCGCAGATGCAGAACCTGCCACTATGATACGGCAACCTAAACATTGTCTCCTAAAGAAAAAGGAGGAAAAACAACCCTTTTTTTCCCTAATAAGACCTGATCCAGTAGAGTGCAGAGACATCTGCCTCTACAAGTCCAATGTCAAGCTTTGTTTACTAGGAGGAATCAGACCTCCAGTGAAATGGCTGACTACATTTAAAGAATTCTTGACCTTGCGTTGATGAGCTTCACAGAGAGAACTATTGACCTTTGAGATGAATAGTGAACTTTGTTTGGAAGGGGCTGCTGGCTGCTCTGTTAGTCTGCCGGACTGCTGACATCCCTGACCAATGGTAACGCTTGTTTAGAGAACTTTTGACCTGCCAGACTGAAGGAGCACCACAGACAAAGACTCTTAGCAAAGTTAATAGAATATTCAATAGGCTTAGTGTAAATATTATGATACCCTTTGCAACCTTTCTGATTTAGTCAGTTAATTTAGCACTTTGATTTAATTTTAAAATATTATTTTTATGAATTTTAGGGGAAATATAATATAACAAATATAACAATTATAAATTTATCAGGCTGCAGAAAACTTGATCCATGCATAAATATTTAGATTTATACTCTTTTGCTCCCTTTCCATCTTTCTGATCTTTCGCAAACACGTTTGCACAAGAAACATGCATGTGTACACACATTTTCCATCCACGGAATTCAGCACAATGATGTTGCCTTGGAGACCGAGTGATTCAGCCATTAGGCTTATCCCCTGCTTTTGTTGAATTCTGTTAAGGTAAGTCTGATCTGCCAGTCTTGTGACCTCTGTCAGCTTGTGCACTGCTACGCTGTCACAGATCTGATACCTCCATGTTAGCATGCACCAAAAGAAAAACGCACATCACTGGTCTGTACTCTGGTGACTTGGTGCTAGTAATGAATAATCCTCTTTCCCCACAACAGTAAATGATTAACTGTATGTGATCATAATAAATAGAATATTGAAACAGATCACAATCTGCTGTTATCTAATGTTTAAACAATGTTTAAACACCATGTATTTGAGTGTAGCTTAAGCAGAAATGGAAAGCAGATAAGAAAGCCACTACTACCTTACAGTCAATGTAATAAAGGTCATGGAATAAACATCGAAAGTCCAAAGAAAAACTGTTTATAACAGTAACATCAGTGAAAATATGAGTTAGGGACTGGTTTGTTTCAGATTATTATGGTTAGCTCAGTTTGTTATTGTGCATTGTCAGTGTTTTGCAGACCAAATGCATCTGGAGCATTTATCCTCAGTTGAATTATACAGTTGCTCTAAAAAAAAAAGCTCAGCAAGCTGTCAGTGATTTGAAAAAGCTTCTTTTTTTTTATTGTGACAGATCATCATGCCCCAGAGGTTGACAGATGTCCCTGCATTGCATGGAAATGATAGCAGTTTCTTTTTATTTGGACTTTGTTTAGTTTAAGAATATAAAAATCCAGCTCGCTCTCCCCCTGCTGCCACTTTCCGATTTATTTCATCAGTATTTTATAGGCTTTGTGTTCAGCAGAGGATCCCAACTCTGAAATTGCCTTTTATTGCAACTTACTTAGCCTGTTAATATAGGCTATTACAGAGCCAACATGTTTCTATGGCAACAAAACTGATAAAGTGTACCAGGAGACTAGAGTGATAGATTACACGTGCATGCTGTGTCACATCCAATTAACTCAAACTGACTGTACACCACATTATGCCACGACTTGCAGGAAAATCAATAAATATGGACGGTACCCAACAAGGTTCCCCCTCTGTTTCTTTCTTTCATCCCTTACGATGGCAGCAAAGCCAAGACAGATCATGCCACTAGGATGTCCCTGCTGCTACAAGAGGCAGGTGCTGTGTAGACACCATTCAAAACTTGGCCTATTCAGTCCAACTCCTCTAACGCTCCATTCATGCATAGCAAAACACCATCTGCTCCTGTTTTGCCCGAAGCAATCACAGCTGACCAAAAAAAAAAAAGAAAAAGAAATCCATGATAACAGCTGTTGCCAAACAAAAGCCAAACAAAAGGGGGTAGGAAAAGGTTAGAGACAAGTTCGACACCAAAAATTACTCATTGGAGAGGGTGAAGAAAAACATTTACTCTTGGTAATAGTCAGGGAAAGAGAATGCCATCCAGCAGAGAGGAAAGGGTTAAACGTGAGACTGTTCTATCCGTGGACCTGGCAGACTTGCAACAGTACAGGATCAGGTGATAATAGATTCAAGCTGAGGATGATTCTTTTACACAGTCAATTCTCAGGGTGCAGGAGCAGAGGCAAATGAGCCATAGAGTTTCCTTACAGTGCAGTCTGGAGTATATGCAGGCATAGATACACAGAGAGCAGTCAGAAACACCATGTTGTTATTATTGTAAGGAGCTTGGAAAGAACAGGGTTAAAAAAGAAAAGGGTGTATACATGTCTGTCACACTGTTGTTGCCATTTTAATATTACTATTACTATTTTTATTTTTATTGAACACTTTTAAATGACTGCTAATTTACATTAAATTGGGAAATAGTATAAAATAGCCATTATGAATTATTTAAACTGCTTACATTAAACAGAAATACCTGTACAGCATGTAAAAACAGTTCTATTTTTATATGGGAGATTTTTCAGGAAATTGCACATATAACATTAAAATTCTAACACAGTTCTTTACTAGTAGTAGATTTTGAAGGCAGATTAAATTTGGCATCTCAACTCGTGACATTATTGCAAATAAGGGATAAATACTATATCAGGGAAAACATACTGACTACCAAATGATAAAGAGATAATATTTTTTATAAAGGCTTATAGTTTTTTTTGCCCTCCTGCGTATCGTGCACTGTGGAATGATTGGCACTGGTTGCTTGACCCTTTGAGGCCTAGCTTGATCTAATGTATGGCCGCTGACCTGGGGGAGGGGCCGCGAGCGAAGGTGAAAGACTGAACAGCTTGGATGCCTCCAGACCTCAGCTGCCCATGCAGACAGGGAGCTTTAAAACCACCGTTTGAGCTCCGCAGAAGTGTCATGGCTGCCATATACAAATATGACAGGAGCTCAAATGCAGTTGATACACCATACAGGCGTTAGAGAGCTAAGAAGGAGCAAAGTTAAAGTGTAGGAAGAAGAAGCGGAGGAGGGAGGCATCAGTAAATGATGATGATCTTACCCATCGTCCCTATGGGGATAATTAAGTTTTATCTTATCGTACCTTGCCGGGGCTATGAACAGACCTGGATCTAATTGCATTTGCACATAATTTATAACATTAAAACAATTCCTTAACCTTACAGCACCAGATGCCTGACTGTGTTTTTGAATCCATACAACAACTGAACATGATGGCTCAGACATGCACAGGAAGGCAGTTGAAAAGAAATTCTTCATCTTTCTGTGATGTGATTTACAACCTGCCAGCTGCTGTGAAACTCCAGGAAGAAGGTGCACAATAAATTCTAGAAATGATTTGCAAACGTATTTTTAACAAATTTGACTATGAAACATGCAAATGTCTGGGTTGAACCCTGATGCTGCGAGAGATGTGATAGGCGGAGCTTTTATTTATCAACAGAGGCTTCTGTGGCAGTTGATCAGTCAATTTGCCTAGCAAATAACTCCCCAAACACATTTCCAGTTGACTGCATATGATGGCCTCTTTGTTTGCAACACCATTACAAGCAACCAAGATTGAAAACAGAAAATGAAGTAAATGTAAAAAACGAGTGATGCCTGAAGAAAAAGAGTGGACAGCTGCTCTTTAAGGTCACGTCCTGAGCTATGAACTCTGTTGAGCAGCTTAACATGACTATATGGATGCCTGGACAGTGTACAGTAGACTTGTAATGAAGAGGAGAGAGACAGGACAGAAGACAGGCTCCAGCCTCACGCCATTAGAGGTGATTTGTCTGCCAAACTGATTCCAGTCCCCGTAGTTTTATCAGTTTAATGCCCAGACAGTGTTCATTATTTCTTTGCCGGGAGGGTCAGCCTCTCTTCAGCAGAACAAGTGTGGGTTGTGTTTCTGTCAAACAGGGAGAGGGAGGGGGTTAGTGCTTGACCCGCAAAGCCATTCAACTCTTAGAGTGATCCATTGTTTGGGTCCTCTCTTTGTTCAGTGCCTGCAGAGAGAGAAGGGGCCAGCTAAAGGGGAGGGAAGAAGCAGAGCTGGGGGTCTCGCTGGGTGCCAGAGGTCTTCACTTACCCTCAACACATTATTACCTACAGTCATTTTAGTCCTAAAAGGCCATGCTGCCTATTGTTTATTATGAGCGTGAGTTTTGCTGCACATACATGCAGCAAAACTCACTGCGCTTCAGATTTACACTACAGGTGATCATTTTCTAGATTTTCAATATGTTTTCAAAAAATTTCTAAATATTTTATTAGTGTCAGGCTGGCAATATGAATTGCTGTTTTCTCTATTTAAGGAAATTATATTAATGTTAATGCCAGCATAGCCTGCAAGTAAATTCTATGGGCAGTAATATGGCAGAGTGGAGGAGTAAAGGAAAGAAAATCCCTCAGATCAAAATCTACTCTTATAACATCTAAAAGTGATTAAACCAGTTTAATGAATAACTCCCTCAAATCTTGTGACAATCCATATATTTTACATGAAACAACAATATTAGCCACCTGAATACAAAGTAAAGGAAATTTCATCAAAATAATTATTATGAAAACATTGGCACTTGTACTAAAATTCAAGGCGAGTCGTTGTTTTGATATGTATTATATTACATAATGCATGAATTTCCTTTGGGATTAATAAAGTTCTATGAATAAATGAATGCATGAACGATGATACCGATGAATATTTTAGTTGTTTGGCTTTTTTTAGTTATGGCCAAAATGCTGCCCTGTCTTAAAAGAGCAGCAGTTTGCATGGATCTTCAGCGAGCCTAAATGAAGAGTTGCATTTTTGTTGCTATGAAGAAAAATTGTGTGATGTTGTGTAGCTTTGGAAAGTTTTCAGCTAACATGGTATTTGTTTGCTCGTTTAGTCCACAAGCTCAAACACTGGATCACTGCGTGTTTGCTCAGTGGTGTCTAAGTGGCTTTTTCATACAAGTTTCTCTATCTGATTCAACACATCATGCACTAAATAACTCTCCTCAGTCTTCTTCCTCTACGCCTCTGCCATGTCAGAATCAGCTCCTATGAAAACATCAAAAGGCGGATAAATCCATGTAGTCGAAATTTTATTGATATCAGATTTCACACCTTTTGTGAATGTATAACATTGTGGTTTTTCTGCACTCAAGCTGTCAACAAAGGGCAAAATTAGTAAAGAGAAGCAAGCTGGAGAATGGTAATAGAAGTCAGTGTGGTTAGTATTGTGTGATTCAACAGTGCAGTCAGCCAAAGAAAGCAGATCTACCATGGAAATACTTTAAGCTTCATTTTACAAAGAGACCCTCTAGTTTAGACAAAGGTTTTATTCACATACTGTCAATAGGAGATTATGATTATACATTTACAAAAAGAAAGTCGTAGGTTGTTTAGATTTTCAAATAAATTCATATCTACAGCTGAACACAGACGAAAAGAAACTGCTGAAAAACACCCAGTTCATGCTTTGAAAGGTTTCCACCCTAATATCTGCGGTATCAGGTGTAGGTGTGCAGCCAGTTATGCACACTGAAATAGCTCCTTCTCCCCTCATAAAGCCTTTTCTGTGTTTGCTTTGGACTGTGTTTCAGGTAAGTTTACAGCAGGCCTATTGATGACAGCAGAGTAGACAGAAACAAAGCCATATTCATCATATAGCTGATGGAGAGAAAACCATCTTAACCAATATTCCAACACACTCAAAAAATGCTTTAAAAAGTTCATATTCGCAGCCAACCACACATCGCTGAAATAATCAATAATAAGTGCAATCATACTCATAACTAAATGTTATTACTACCAGTTTATTATTATAGAGCTTTACGTGTGCTTTAGGTCATGCACAAGGAAAGAATTAGACATATGAGGAAACAAAGAAACACAAAGATACAAAGAAACAGAAAATCCAAGGGACAGTAGAAATGCTGAAAAGCTTGACTGCATACTAACACAACAACAAACTAACACGAGGTGGAAACTGTTAGATTACAAAATACAGCACAGAAAAAACACAGAATTCAGCTAATTTTACTGTCAGAAAGTCCACTTGATGTGAATAAAATGTTGATCATCACTCCATATGTATGAAAACAGCAGTAGATTGTATAGTACACAGTGATTGTACACGCTGTAGTATAGACAGCATTACTGTTGTTTAATTAAGTAAGGAGTATTATTCCATTCACCGCCAATACCATCATCAGAGGAGCTGGAGACATTCATCAGTTTTTGCGGTAGCCTCATTAAAGAAGAAAAATACTTGAGTATTGAGAAAATGAGAACCTGTCAGACGATAGAATTAGAGAAAGAGATGTTTGTACATATCATAATCAGAGTAAAGATAGCAGTCGGGAGTTTAGCTGACATGAAGGTGGATGAGAAAATGAGCAGATATCAGGGGTTACAGTTATAAAAGAAAAGGTAAAAATAAATAAATATAAAGTTAAATGTAAGATAAGCCATCCAACATAGCTATGCAATATGACCCATTGTAAAATGGCTAACAATTGGTTTTTGTTCGGAGGCAAGCTAAGATTAGCGAGAGAAAAGACATCATGATTGGTTTTGATCGCTAAAATCCACCAAAGCTCCCTTCATTGTAAATGGGCTGATTCTTATAGCACTCAAAGCACTTTACATATACTATTTTTCTACATCTGAGTGCTTTCTATTTCTTAACATTCACACACACACACCCACACACTCTGTGATGAATGCATCGGGAGCAACTCAGTGTTAAGTATCTTGCCAAAGTATACTTTGCATGCAGACCACCTACCTTCTGGTTAGTAGATGACCTGATCTACCTCCTGTGTCACAGCCACCCCACTCATGAACTGAATGACCTTTTAATGTAGTTCCTAGTTTTGGCTCCAACCTTGACCTATGATCATTTCTAGCCAGAAGAGTTTCACCACTTCACTGGCTAATGCTTGATACTATTAGATTACAATTATAAATGGTAGACGTAGCTTTCAGGTCTGATAAATGAAGGCAAGAAATAGGTTCCTTTTAGTGGCCAGCAGGGGCCTATCAGTGCAACATAAACCCTTGCTTTATAACTTCAATAAACAATTATCTGGTTTCAGGTTATTGGGTAAAACCAATTTGTTAAGTCCATTTTGTAAATCACGGTCATTTCAAGAGTCAGAAAAAACGATTATTTCAGATATGCTCATTGAAAAATGACTTGTTAATCACGAGTCTTTAGCTAGTGAACATAGTGTCAGATAAGCTCACCACATCTGATTTTGATACACCAAGATGGTGTTGACAAAAACACGCAATGCAAGGTGTTTGTAGTGGTACTTCACAAATGAATGGGTGACTTTACAGTGGCTGTCTATCTACTGTCTTTGCATCCAGCTTAGTAACCAGCTAAGTTGGACGCTAACCTGAACCGTCTTCCTAACAAAATTTTTACTTCAGCTGAAACAGATAAATTGTGTCTCTACATTTTGTAATTTTGTAATTCAGATCATATTGTTGACAGACAGCTGAGTAGGAGCTTCAGTGCAAACGCAAAAGTGACCAATGAAATCAGCTTAAACTGGTGGTGCAGTCAGTTAGTCAAACTGCTCTTTGAGGTGATTTGGGGACTAGCTGGTCTTGGTCGTCTATTTATCATAGAAGTCCTAATGTGCTAATTCTGTGTTCATAATCTCAGGCAGCATCATCGATCAACATTGGTTTGACAAGCCCCTCCCCCTCCTTTCCTCTCAAAGCTGTTCACAGGCGTAAGGGGGTCATTTCTTCACAATGTCCTAAATTCAGAATTGCACCCCGGAACAATACAAATGAGCTTGCTCTGCCATTGTTGATTAATGGAAAATCACATCCCTTCATCCTTTTTTTTTTGGTTATTAAAGAAACGTCTGTGTTTTGGATGAATGGGGTTGGGATAAAAGATACACCCTTCTCGACTTCTTTCGTGTCTGTTTTTAGGAATAGAGAATGATTTTTCTTTGCTGCATTCAAAGTCTACAATGCTACAGATCTCAATATTTGTATGTTTTTACATATTTGTAGGCTAAAGCTTTTCAATTATCTTACAGCAGCATAGCAGTTAAACCTCAAGAAATTCCTTTTATACTGAGCAGCTGGATTCAGCAGATGGGAGAAACATCGAAATTAAGATGCTTAGTTATTATTTGCTTCATATTTTCACATTCACAGAAAGAATATGGAACATTCACCATGCTTAATACGCCGTGAATATTGAACATATACTATTATATGAAAAAGTTTGAAGAAATTAAAGGTGACACAGCTAATTCTGCAGGGAGACATCAGACATGAGTGCTTGCTTTGACCTTTTCTATGACTATAGAACAGAGTAAGTCACAGGGGGAACTATATTAGAAAATAAATGAAAGGTTCTGGTGGAAAGGTCAGGACACATGTTTTTGTGATATGAAATAAGGTCTGTTTATAGCAAGGTATGGCTGGCTGCACCTCAATACAAAGAATCCTCTACAAATCAAATTTTAGTGAAATACCCTCTGCATATACCATAGTATATAACCACATTTTAGGAATTGGTAAAAGTTCAGGCTGAGAATCTAAAATACATTATTTTTTATCGGCTATATACTGTTACAGTGTAGTTGCTCAGGTTAAACATAGCTAAAGTTTCAAATAATAAGTCAGTGTACATACAATTTGATTAGCTACCATAGGTGCTGTATATACCCTGGAAAACATGCCAATCTGACGCAGGGCAAATACAGAAAGCACTCACACTGACACCTTTGGCCCATTTAGAATACATCAATTAACCCAACCCCACTAATTGCATGTCTTTGGACTGTGGAAGGAAGTCAGAGTCCCCGGAGAGAATCCATGCTAACACAGAACGGCCCCATTCAGATGGTGGAATCAAACTCAGGATCTTCTTGTTGTGAGGCAACACTGCTAACCACTGTGCTACCGTGCTGCCCTGAAGTGAAATGAATTGAGAATGAAGATTTTTAATATAATCCGAGGCACACAGATACAGACCTCACTCAACTACCTTTTAAGTCTTTTGTTTGCAGAGGGCAGCCAATCACACAAAAGTAAGTTTAAATGAAAAGGGGAAGGAACTAAAATCACTGAGAAGCTGCACAAAGATAAGAAATATATGCAAACAAAGATTAACGGTTATTTTAAACTGCAAACCATGTAAAGCTACTCTGGCAGAATCAAGTGATGAAGTTGGAAAGTCCTCACATTTATAACAACAAAATCTCATGGTAACAATGAGGGTCTGCCATTCACCTAACTGCTTCTGAAATATATGAATTGATTTTGAAATGTTTTCATTATTTATATATATTTTTGCCAGTCATTAACAATTAAATTTCTAGGTTTTGTTACTTATTATGATTAATACAATTATAGTCAAGAAATATAGTCAAGAAAAACACTAACAAATGAAAAATCTGTCCATTTGTTTTCATTAGAGTTTAAATAAAAAGTTAATATGGCTTCCTTTACTCTGGAGAATAGTTGGCAAACAGTCATAGAATTTGCTTATGGAGTTATCAGATATGGAATAGAAGGCTGCCTTGAGGGCATCCCAAAGGTGCTCCAGGTTTCAAGCTTCCTCCTTCATTCATCTGATATGCATCTGATATGCTGCGTAACAGTCACATCAGGAGACAGCTATGGAGGACTTTACTGGCTTTTTTGAGGGAATTTCTTTATATTAAGCACAGATAATGTTCCCATCTACCTTATAAATCCTCTGACACCCCCTTACCGAATGTTACTTAACCATAATCTTTACCTTTTGGGTAAACTGAGGATCCAGATGAGCTCCAGTACTTCATCAACAATACCGGCAATGCTTAAGATTTTTTTATTAATTGGAAAAAACAGTTCATCTCAGTTTTTCTGCTGTGCCACATGGTTGCAAACATGTGGTATTTTTTGTGGTCTGGTATTTTCAGCTCATTTTTAAGCTGTCTTTGTTTGGGACTAGTTTAAGATAAGATAAGATAAGATAACCTTTATTAGTCCCACACGTGGGAAATTTGTTTTGTCACAGCAGGAAGTGGACAGTGCAAAAGTTATGACACAAAAATTAGAATACAATAAGAATAAATACAGTACACAGCTGTACAGAATAGAATAAAATAATATACTATATACAGTAGAATAAAATAGAATAAAAATATACAATAAGATAAAAATAGAATACGAATGCTATATACAACTGAGTAAAAATACAACGATGCCAGAAAAGATTATTGCACTTAGTGTTATTGCACATGTGTGGATGTGTGTGTTTGTTCAGTTAAAGTCTTTGTTGTGGAGTCTGACAGCAGTGGGGAGGAAAGACCTGCGAAATCTCTCCGTCCCACACCGTGGGTGCCGCAGTCTCCCACTGAAGGAGCTGCTCAGTGCTGTCACAGTCTGCTGCATGGGGTGGGAAACGTTGTCCAACAGGGATGACAGCTTAGCCGCCATTCTCCTGTCACTCACCACCTCCACTGGGTCCAGAGTTTCTGGGCAGCAGTAAGACCATATTTACAAATATGTGGACAAATATGTGCTGAAGAATTCTCGTTGAAACAGGTGTTGCTGATGTCCAGTTCTTCTGACAATAGGCTGGCCTTAGACTTTCAAACCAGCAAGCTGTCCTCTCAAGCAACTGTCCTATGTGGTGCCCAACCCTGCTCTCTCATAAACATCCAAAGCTTTTTGCTAGCCCTTTCAAATTTTCTTCACTTGCCACCCAGACACATTAAAGAGATATCTGATGATTTGCACTTTGGTCTCTGGGCTGATCTCAGGTACATTGTCAGAACAGTTGATACATCTGAACTGAGGTCTTGTGAGTCAGATTTCTCTTTTTACTGATAAAATACACATATTACCTTCTTTGATTTCCCAGGTGTATTTAACACAATTCGGCTGCTGTTACGGAGAGAGAAGCCACAGGAAATGTCAGTAAACCCTTCCACCATCTCATAGATTACCAAATACCAAACATGCCACAGTATGTGAAATTGGATAGCGCTCCTTTGAATTTGTTAATGTGCAGTACAGGAGCTCTAAAGGGGACCATGCTATCTCTATTCCTGTTCACCCCGTACATATCGGAGTCTGGTACAACTCCAGGTCATGCCACCTTCAGGAAAACTCTGATTGAATCTGTAATATTAGTGATAGGCAAGAGGAGGACAGAGCACTAGTGGATGATTTTGTGGAGTTCTGAATATGAATAAGGCCAGAGAGATGGTAATCAACTTCAGAAGAAAGAGGACTCTCTGTCTTGGGACAGGATGTTGGTGGGGTGGAGGAGTATAAGTTCCTGGGTGTTCACATGGCAGCATGTGACAATGCTGAAAGACTGAACAACTGTTTGACCAACAAAAATGATGACCAGGCTGAGATTCTGTAACAACTTTACTGTGGTCTCCCGGGGGAGCAGCACTGGCTCTAGTGACACCAACACACTGAATAAACTGATTAGGAAGACTGGGGTCTATGACTGGCTGCGAACTGAATATTTCTGAAGCTGTAGTGTAGACAAAGTCACCGAACAAACTGTTATCCACCGTGAATAATCCTGACCATCACTTACTGGGTAGGCAGAGGAGCTCAAACTAACTGATTCAGCTCCATTGCGAAAAGGGTAGATATAGAAAATTTTCATATGACATCCATCAGTCTATATAATACAAGAGTCTGTGTAGCAGAGAGAAATCTGCTCAAGATCAATAAAGTATTTCTTATTTATTCATTATTCATTCTCACATCTGAGGTTTGTTGTAACCTATATAAAAAATCTAGCAAGATGTTCAAAGGTATATAGAGTTATTTTTGAAATATTATTTGGCCAAGAGCTTATAACCTTTAAATTCTTGAGAATCATTTGAGTCATTTTGGCCCTTTTTGATTAATTAGGTGTTAAAATATTACTATATAACTATATTCAATATTTAAACTTTATGTACAGTATATTGCAATTTTCAAGCAAACCAATATAACAGCAAGTATGCCATTATTTATTCAAGGCTAGATCTTTACAGTAAGATTGTAATGTACTATTACCTGAAGCACAACTGAACGCCACAGTAATGGACTGACGTGAGCTTGCATCAATAAGAAGTCTACAAGGCCCTAGACCTAGATTCAGAGCAGGATAGTACAGTGCAGAGAAGCCTGATTCTTTTAATGGCAGCAAGAAGTCAATTTAGAATTGGTTAATTGGTTAAGCAACCAGGCCTGAATCACCACACACTAGAAATTGGTCAGCTATATCAATTATATCACTGATATAGTTGTAGAAATTGGTATCAGCCATACAACCTTCAGTTCACCCATGTAAATAGTCATAGTCATAGTTATACAATTAAACAGTAATCAAAGTGCTTAAAATGCACATAGAGTTTGTGTGCTTTGATCATATTAATCATAAAAATAAAAAATAAATCAAACTCTATAGGGGAAACACCTTGTTTGATCTTTTTTTAATTATATCAAAATGTTTTCACACTTAGAAGGATTTGGGAGGCTTGATGTGTCTGGAGTATAACCCTACACTCACATTAACTCTACCCAGACAAAATAACCTTGAAATCCAGAAAAGAAGAGGCCATATGCCTTTCAAATGTGGGTCCATGTTGTAACTATTGCAGTAGTTTACATCACTGTGGCAGACTTTTAGGCACAAATGGAAATTGGAGCCTGTTTCATGTACAGACGATCCAAAGAAAGGGATCAAAATACCAGCCAAGGTTAGAAGGTATGAATCCATGAAGTACGGCTCCAACATGGAGTTATAAATATGCAGTTTCAAAATGTTAGAGGTCCAAAACTGCACTTATATATTTTTAACATGGTAACTATTTTCACATAGAGTTTAAATCCAATTATGCTTTTTAGGTATATAATTAAAGGGAATATCTGTCATTTTAGCTGCTAAAAGACCTACTTGCTACTCACTAGCTTTATTTTTCTGGCATTTGTTGTTTGGCAAGGAGCGCGTGGATTTTTAGAAGCTTTTCAAGGCCTGAAAAGGCTGCTTCCTGCATATGGATCCAATGAGAAGTATGAGAATGAATCAAAACAGTGACGCTGTTAGCCCTAAAACCAAAACAATGCGCTAAAAGATACAAAACACCGCAATAAGCTGAATAGGCTATCAGGAAGTGATCATCTTCCCACTATGAGGAAGCCTCTACATAAGATATACATGTCTCATTAAAAAAATGTTTAAAAATCCTGCAGCAAAGTTTGTGTTTTTATTTATTTATGTGATTTTTGTTGACATACATTTCCCTTTTTGTGGCAGGTAAACAAAAAAACTTTTCATCATTTAAAATAAAGTTTTAAAATCGTCCAGCTTTATTCTAGCTTCCATTTAGCTAATGAAAACTTGATGTGATACAGCTGTTTATCATTGGTGTGAATAAATGTGCTTTGCAGCTGTTTTCGAGCATAATCAACAACAATCAGGTTGTCCAAAGTTAGCTGACAACAAGCCAGCTGTGTATTGCATCAGTTCTCACATTGGTGCAAAACTGCAATATTGGACATCACACAGATTAATATATTAGTCTCTTACACTGTTTTCAGTCTTATTTCTTGTCTCCGTGTCCCTGTGTTTTGTAATTGTCGGCCCCACTCTGATCAGTTTCATCTTTGTTATATTTGTCTCATTTGTTTCCCATTTGCCAGTGACCCTCCTCCACATACCTGCACTTGTTTATCTCCCATAAACTCTAAGACAGATTGCCTTTTGCTTTTTGTAGGGAAGCAATGTCTAGAAAAGTTAAGGGCTGCAGTGCACGCATAAAGGAGGCTTTATTTGCAAACAGGCTAATGGCAGTAAACTAGTAAACTAGTCAATATCAGCCTCAACCATTATCTCAGTGTATCCCTAATTCAGTCTATTGCAATCTAGATGTAATCAATATTAAAATCTTACAAACAAGTTAGAAAATGTGTGATTATATCAGTATTTCGCTGCAAAATCTTTGCAGTTAATTTATCATTGTAGTCTTGACAGTTCATGGTTTAGTTTAATAAGGTATCTTGAACATACTGCTTTGGTATGTGTGCTTGCATGTTTGTTTCTATATTCTCTGGAGTTAAATTGTGTACAAAAATAATGCTTTTAGCCTTTTCTGAAAATTAGAATATTTTTGCTGTTCAAGAAAACAGGAAAAAAAAAAGCTCCACTGAAAATTACTCTGTTATCACTTTAGCTCTAAAACCAATTCATTAACTGGTTAAGATCGACTGACTAATCAAATGGAAACTATTCACTAACCCACTGCACCTTGTGTTAAATAAGAAACATGATGAGTGTCTGAAAAGCAACAAATTTCTGCAGAACTAAAGGTCACGTTGGCTATAAATCCACTGGCTCAGTAAAATGAAATGACTTCCTTCAATTGTTGTCCAGTCTTTCATATGTCGTCCCCCCCACCTCTCACTCTCTCCCTCTTTTTCTCTCCCTAAGTCGTAAATAGTGATTCACAGCTCTGATTCTGACCAAGCTGATGATTTTAATTTTTCTGTTTTCAGAATAATAAACATTGACATGAGAACGAGCCTCAGGCAGCAACTCCTAATGAGAAAATGAAATTAGTTTTTCAGCTGACTGATCAGAAACATTTCATACATTATAATCAAGCATTTATTTGACGAGATTTGTTTTGTGTGCATGCACAAGCACGCGTGTACTGTAGTGTATGTGTGTGTTTGTGTGTGCATGAGGCATACGTGTGCACATGTAAATACATTATTCATGTGTCTGTTTGTTACTATGCTTCTGCTTGTTATTGCTACACCACGATGCAGCTTATGACATTTTCCAACCTTTCGTACCAGAACTAGCTGGCTGGCTGTCTCACTATATGCAATTTTATGCCTCATCCTTCACTATTGCATCCATCATCTCACATAAACTACACCAGTTAAATAACCAATTACAGTTGGATCTGTTGATGCAGGGACTAGGGTGGGAGGCAGTGATGTTCAGTTCGCTATAATAATAGACAAAACTCTGACACTTCACATTATGTCGGCAAAAAAGGTGGATAAATACGAAACTCTCTCCTTGCGGTGGGCTTAGATTTAAAGGACATTCTGTTCTCATCCACAGCTAGCATGATGATTCAACAAATTTGAGTTTTCTATTTAATTCTCAGGGGTACATTTGAAAGCTATCATATTATGTTCTTGATGGGAAAATGTTGACAAAAGGAAACTGACAAAGCACTTTAAAGTTGGAAAGACCTTAAACCTTAATTTTGATGTATTCAATAATTTATCTCAAAAGCATAAAATAATTGCTTGCAGGAAAACTGTGCCACGCTTTCTGCAAACTCAATTTTAGAAAGAACTCTAATGTAACATTTGAAATAAATCATTTTTACATAAAAATAACTCAAATTATCATGAGAACAGTTCATAAGGAAAAGCATTTTCTTGGTTCTGCTAACCACGCCATGTATGAATCATCATCAGTACAGTGTTTTTTAATGTTCATCCTTGCTTGTGTGAATATCTTCTCTTCCCCACTCCCCTTTAAATTGTTTTAATCCTGTTGCCAGAGGCCTGTACTAGAACATCATGTTCATTAGCATCTGTTTGCTGTTCATGCAGAGTTCAAAGTGTTTCCTTTCCTCTTCTTATGTGTGGATAAAAGCTTGAATTACTGCAGCAATACCTGAAGTCTCTCTTGGTATCATTTGACAAAAGTAGGGCAGCTAGAAGAACAAAGGATGGGCAACGTCTTTACTGTCATGTTACATCACTCACTTGATCCTTTGTAAGAATTTTCTGTTGTGATCTGGCTAGTTTGATTCCGTCTGAGAGCAGCTCTGCGGGCTTTTAGAGATACATTCAATTAAGAAAGAACAACAAAATATAATTTTAAACTGCTATTTATCTGTATTAAAATGGGTGCATTACCTTGAATGCTTGCCATGCAGCATTAAATCAAATTTCCTGCTATTTTATGCATCTTGAAAAATTGCACTATAATGTATAGGCTTAGATTTATCATAGTGGTGGAACTGTCCTTTTGAAATGTAATAACCAGCAAAAATAGGCACCGCATGAAGAATGCTAAGGGCTACAAAGCCTGTCCTGCACAGTGCAAGACTACACTGACAAACCTAGCAAAATAAAGACAGGCAAAAAGACAAGATAAAGAGTCCCCTATAAGGGAATTTTTATTATGTGTTGGACTGTATCGATAAACAAGCACTGGTCTGAAAGCTCTGTTATTCTAACACAGGGGGTTTAGGTAAAATGCTGAAAGGGCAAGATTGCACATCTGGAGCAGAGAATAGCTGAACACATGCTGAACCTGAGCCCTCACTGCTGCCCCTTTTCTCTGCTGCATGTTCTATTGTATCATGAGACCTGCTTTCTGCATGCTTCACTGGCTTTCTGTGGGCTCACTGTCCATCTGGTGTAGGGAAATGGCAGAACTTTGCAGAAAGCACAGGTTATTATTGCTTTCAAGAAGCTGGGTGCAGGATGCTTTAGAGTCACTTGTACAACCAAGTGCTCTTATTGGTTAACATTTGATGATGTTAACTGCGAGATAGATATGTAAAGACAAACTTTTTAAGTTCAAATAAAGTAAATCCTTTGTGTAATCAGACTACTTTTATGTCTTTTGTTTTGGGGGTGCATCCTACTGGACTTTTATAGCTCCCATGTGTTCTGGTCATATACATAGACAGATCTTTGGGCACATTCAAAACATCATACATCTTTTTAAGCTATCATTTACATCTCTTCTATAGACACTGTAAGAAAATGATGGCCCCTCTAAAGTTGAATAAAGTGGCTCACAGCTTACTTTTTGAGAAAACTTGTTAATACACGATCTTTAACTCCTTTTTTATTTATGGATCTGATGTGATTATAAACACTGGCTTTTGGAGTCTGAGGAGATGAAGAGATGCTACGCTGCTGCTGTGTGATTACAACACCATGTTTATTTATATGTGGAGTTAACATTCAGTGAATTTGTAATTTATTAGCATATTTTGAGAAGAATTAGACCTATTATAAAAATATAAAACTGACCTGAGGCATTCGTGCCTCACTAAGGGACATCATTGGGTTTTTTTCTTCCTCTAAGTAATTATCTGCTCCTTTCATGTTTTAATTGAGCGTGTATTCCAAATATCGAAGAGTTGTATCTTCTGCTCTCATCGTGATATCAGTAGTTTTGGCTTTATTGGTCCCAGTGTTTCCCCTTATTGCACTATAAATATACAGATGCTTTTACAAAAAAGATATATAAACCAAGTAGAAGGGGAAAATTTCAAGAAATTATTACCTTTGAACATCTTGCTAGATTTTTTAAAACTGTGTATTAAAACTAAGCTTTAATGTCCAAGCTTAGTCAGCACAGAACAACTGTAGTCAGCAGAGTGTTTAAGAAAAGCAAAATAAAGTGAAATATGCTAGGAAGAAAACTGGTTTTACCATTTTGACTCCTAAAAATGACTTTCCGCACTGCACATTTTCTTTTGGCACAGCGAGACGCTTCACACATCACATCTATTCTTGGTAATATATTATTTCCCTCTGTGATTAGAAGCATAAATGCCTCCATGTTTTCATCCATATTGTAATTATTTAGCTTCCTGTACTTGCTATTTGTTGTCCACACCGTGTGGTAACAATATATAGATTATAGCACTTTATTTTCTATCCACTTCCTTTTTTGTGGAACAATGTGACTAAATTACACAGGAGACAGGATATTTGTCTTGCCTGGAAATCCATTTTCAGCTAGATTGTGTCAAATTGTTATTTCAATCTGACAACAGAAGTACAAAATTTACACAAAAAAGCATTTATTACTGGATTATTTGTGGATATTCATCATTCCAGATAAAATTTGTGTTATTTCTCAAGCAGTCCAATCTTATGTTCCTATCACAAAGCTAAATTGTGGCCATTTTTATTTATATGAGGAGCATCTCTCTGATTGTTGCCCTCACTGGCTTTCTGCAGCGCTGTTAAACTGGATAAGCAGCTTAAAGTCACTGCACCATGTTTCCACCTTCTCGGTCATACTTTGACTCTGGACATCTTGGAAAAGACACTGCTTTTTAAATCTTTTTCTCAAAGAGGATCACTGTGTTATTCCATTCTCATCCCAGGAGGTCAAATACAGTCATTCTGTCTTATGTTACTGGCTTTTCAGAGATCCTTTGTCCTTTAGCATCACTACTTTGTCACCAGCTGAAGCAGTACTGAAGAAAGATTGAACACTAAGAAATAATTGTCATCTTTTAAGGTGTTAAAAGTCCAGATTAGGAGTCCAGAGGGGTGGCAGCACAGTCGGTCATAAATTTTCCAGTATTTTGGAGCTTTGTGTCTTACATTTTGTTGCATCTTTTGTTCACTTGCCACTTTTACTCTTTCATTAGGTTATGGAACAAAAAAAAAATGGTTACATTTTAGAAACCGTCGTAATATTAAAATTGTACATTGAAAACTGACCTTTAAAGGAGAGCATTTAAATGTGATGTTAAGAGGTCTTCATCATATGTGACAAGCTGGGAGTGATAGACCTGTCTATCTATTGTCATATAGCCAACAGCTTTCACGGAGAGCCAGTATTTTACAGCCTCTGAATGAAATTGGTTATTCAGAACGTCTCTGGAGTTGGAAATGCCAGTATAAATAACGCATCTCTCTAACAGTCACAGTTGGCCAAATTAGATTTACAAGGATAAGTTAAGAAAGGAACAAAAGCAGTTAATGAGAGCACAGTGCATTACTTTAGAGGACAAAACCACTCTCTCACCATTCCTCGACTGAGATCACCAAGCTGCTAGACCTATTTATAACACATTTAAATATTTTCAGCACACCTTCAGTTGTGTTCATGTTACCTTGCACATCTATTAAAGTGTACCAGATTGTAAAACTTGAGCTGCTGAACATTTTTGTTGTGTTGCCTGAGGTGTAAACAGAGATGTGAGCACACTACATAACGCCCTATTTGCAATACGTTTTGGGTCTGTGTGCCTGGCTTAAGGAAAGAACTTAAGAATATAGCACTGAGAACCATAGAGACTGAGCTGATGTCATGCCAGGCAAGCCCTTCCATTTATTACAGCCTGTCTGGGTATGCTTAAATCCATTAATACATTTGTCTATTGCCTGGCAACACAGACCATGTTTGCCGGACTGTTCGAGCCAGATTTGATGGTCTCTAAGAGCAAGGAAAGCTCAAAGCAGAAACTCATTAAATAACACGATGCAATAACTTACAAAAAGGAAATGTTGTATAGTTCAAGTAACTAACGTATCATGCAGAAATACATTTCCTCAAGCATTAAAATTCTGGAGGCATTACATAGAAGAAAGATTTACATCCTCTGAGGACTGAATGGGTTCACTGTTTATTTTAGCATCTGCTCATTAAATCTTGAGATTTCTAATAAATGTACATACTGACTCCACGGTGATTACTGTTATCTGAACAACAGATTTAGCCAAATGGAAAATTTTGAACCTTATACAGTACCTAGTAATGTTCCAAAGGTCTGGGGGCTTGGATACAAAAAAGATATGTAATCACATGGTGGAGAATAATAGTTCAGTATACCTTGATTGAACTTTGTATGTGATATTTCAAACAATAGGGAAGCCTTATGTTGTAATTATAGTCCCTTTGATTGTATGCTTCTAATTTTATGCTTCATAATGTATCTTAATAGACCTTAAGACACAGGGCAAGAAGGCATACATACACAACAAAAGAGGCATGCCAGGTCTAATCCTTTTTTAAGGCTTTATAGTTCGTGATTTCTTTTCACTTGCAGATTCTTTTCTTTTGAATGAATTTTTTGTTACTCGCTGTGTGGAAAGGTTTAGCTACCAAATATTGTAAAACCAAGCTTAAAGCTGCCCACTGTGATGAAATGTGATGCCAAGGTGTCCTGAATAGGAATCCCCGTGACAGGGTGAATGAGATTGGTCTTGCCATTGTCATGACTTGGAAGGATAGCTTTCTGTATCTATCAGGCACCAGAGCAGATAATCAGAAGGCCAGTAGCCCCACATGTGTTTGACATATTTGTACTGTATGTGTGTGTATCACAGTGTTAAAACCAAGCAGTCCATATGTTGCACATATTCAACACTGGAGCCATGAAACTAAATCTTAGATGGCATATTAGGAGTGAGACAAAACTGAACCTGTGACCTTGGCTAAGACAAAAGTACACTTCAGCTAAATACAGCTTCATTAATAACGTGGTATTTTCTTGTTGCTAAAAAGGAATTCATTCGCGGCATATTATAATTTCTAGGAAATGACATTCATATGCACTAACTTTGCATTATTAATTATGTTCCCCCAAGTCACTTCCAAAACAAGATTGGTAATGCATAATAGCTTCAAATGAATCTACTGTAATTGGTAGAAGACATAAGTGTTTAGATACAAGTGTAGCAATTAGTCATTGTACTTATTTACAGCAGCAGAGCTATTACATATAGGAGAGCTCGTATCATTTTTTTCAATTATTCACTGAGTGAATGCAGCAGGACAAGTTAATGTGAGTGAAAGAAGAGTGTATGCATAATTTATCATCACAGATAAGATGCAGCACAGAAAAAAAACGCACAATTGTCAACTTAAATGCAACAAAAACAGCCTAACATGTTTACTACAGATTCTCATTACAGATACAACAACTGAGAAATGATATATCGACCGTGTAGCTACCCATACTCTCTCATTGTTTCTAAGCAAACTGCTGTTGCGCTATTTTTGAGCACCAGAATCCAGCTTAGCTCTTGTACAGTAGCTGGTTTTAAAACACAGTCATGCTGTTTCCAGCCTGTCTCTTTCCTCACAGAGAGGAAAGTGATTGAATTTTGTCTTCTTTATAGAGGTAGCTCGGGCTGAATAAAGATTTTCTGTGCTTGAGGTTATACGGTGGTGTGTAGCGGTGGTGAATGATGCCCCATAATGGCACTTAAAAGAAAAACTTGCATCATCAATCATCTCTTCCTCTTTTTATACCCCTGACACGTGAGACAAGAAAATCCATGTCTATCTGAACACAGACAATAAATATGAATTCTTCCCAGATTAGTCCCTAAAGAACAGAATGGATACTCTTTAAGGCCACATTTTCTAGTCATCACTCATTTGACTAAAATGAGCCGATTATTTCTTATACAACAGCATGCCAATTAAAGAAATGTCTGCTCAACTCCATTCATGATATTGAAATGTGACTTGTTTAAAGTGCTGCCAGACAACATCTGTTCCAGTGCAAAGCCATTTATCCAGGACTGGGTGAGTGGGTGCATAGTCTATCATTGTTTGACACCTGTGGTCTGAAAGAGCCAGCTTTAGACCATTATTCTACTAAAATAGAGAACCCAATCAAGAAGTCATTCAGTCTACATAATACATAAATGTTTATATTTTGAGTGTTTATGTATGTATGGAAATTGTTCCATTGCAGCTTATCGTTGACATTTGTTTTCTACTTTAAATTATATTTAATTTGTTTACATCAGCTAAAGCTAAATAGAAAAGAGGACTCATGTATCGAGTAATGTGCAGTAAGTTATGGCACAAATGTATTTTCAGCCAATGACAATACTCCAGATACCCATAAAGCAGCTGCTGCTGAATTTTCTCTCTTGCAACTGACTCAGCAGGAGCGTAATTACCAATAGCCAGTTTTATCTCTACCTCTAATTTAACTAAAGTGTTACTAGTCATCTTTTATTTGGCTCTAATTTTGTTCTAAAACCAGAAATGTGTCAGAAGGTAGCTCAGCTAGTGCTCAATTGTTTCACTTCTGTGAAAGGTGTCTCAGTAAGCCTGTCAACCTAACATTAGGTTAACAAAGAATTATGAGAACATACAGTTTATGTTCACATCTCAGTTTTTATGAGATTTGGACAAGGAGGGCAAGGGAGTTCAGTGTATCTGAAATAGCTGGTAATTTGCCTTCAGCACTTCCTGCCGTTCTAGCAGACAGTCTCTCTAACAGACTGGCTTTGGGAAGTGAGGTGAGGTCAAATACAGAGCAACAAGGTCCACATGAGGTCAGTTAATGGTGGATTGATCGATAAAACATGGGACATTCACCCGGGATGCTAACCTTTGAGTTAACTTTAACTTGTCTTTTTCTTTTTTTGTAAGTTTTAACTTATAAGATTTTAGTCACCAAAATTGTTTTTGAAGGTGCAGAAACTTCTCACACGTCTTTCATTTTATAGTAATATTCACAGACTGTGTATTAAAGACGAACATATGTCATCCACAGTTAGCAAATCCACACTTGGAAGCCTTTTTTTAACATTATGGTTGTTGCCTTCTTGACTCTTTGGAAGCAGAATTAATAAGATTTATCAGCTAACGTAAGCTTAGTAACCAAGTTGGATGGACTGTGTGCCTGTATTACAAAGATAAAGATACTTTTTAGTGCTAACAAATGTGCTATAAAAAAATACTAGAATTTCACTAACAAAACAGACTTCCTGAATAGGCAGTTAGTAAAACTTACCATTATGACTTATTACTAAGCCTTATAATTTGCTACTATAATCACAGTAATCATAATAATCCCAATTCTCCCATTTTTTTTAAGTAGAATGGATATTTAATAAAATGATTTCTAAATAATGAAAATGACTATGTACATTTTGAAACCACAGTGACATGAATTCAACAAACTTCTAATTTCTTAATGAAATTTCAATCAATTTTCCTGCTATAGTGTAAGCACAACTGAATTATATTTTTAAAAAGTGAAAGATGGAGAAAACTGATTGATTTTTCATAATTACACTTCAACCCACTGGACTTGGATCTGGAGTCAAATAACACTCTGGCTAAAAATGTTGGTCAGCTTAATGTCACATTGTAATTTAGACAGAAAAAAAATGTATGTGTTTACACTTCTCACATATTGGAGATTATTGCTGTTAGGCAAAACCACCATGACCTTTTAAAACAGCAGCTACTGACTTATTTTCCAGGTCTCTTTGGTGCTTCAACAAGCACCCCATCTTAACCAAATATTGTTTTTTATTCTAAGAAATGAGTCACAGTGATTCTAAATGACATTAAGTAGAATATATTTTGTCTTGTATTATTATTATTATTATTATTATTATTATTATTATTATTAATAATAATAATAATAATAATATTGCTATTATTACTATTATCTTTGTGTATTGTTAAAAACTGGACAATCACTGAGAGCCAGCTTTTCTCATCTACAGGTTATTTTGTCAACATGCATTTTACACTAAATGATAAAGGAATCTAAGTTATCACTGTTCCCTGAATATATATATATATATATATATATATATATATATATATATATATATATATATATATATATATATATATATATATATATATATATATATATTTTTTTTTTTTTTTTTTTTTTTTTTTTTTTTTCTCTCACTTAGCACCTGCTGTTATTTAGTTCTGTGTTCCTGGAACTTAAAGGGATAGGTCAAAATTCTAGGAAATAATCTCATTTGCATTAGGAGTTTGGTTTGCAGATTGATACCGCTCCCATGTCTGCACTGTAAATATGATGTTACAACCAACCTCTGGCTACATAGAAACTAGAGAAAATAGCTTTTTAAGGAAATCCCACTTATCCTGTGAACATGATCACACTGGATCAGTTTCTGTCGGTTTCTTGCCAGTGTAATGTAGAATAAATTAAAAGTTATAAAAAAAATAATAATAATTTTCTTCTTTTCTTTGTTGCACTTTCAACATGCTGATGTAGACAGTGTGACAACCTTTACAAAAGAAGGAAATCTACAAAATGAAGAGTGATACATCAAAGAGTCCCAAAGATCTCATTGACATGGGATAACACTTCTGACTCATGGTATCTATCAATTTGTTGCAATAAACAGACCTGTTGACCTGCTGTTGATTTATGCATATTGCTCTGTTCACAGAATGTAAGTAACTACAACACAAAGAAGATGATATTGTATAAAGTAGAAAGAAAGCCCATCCAAGAAGGTTAGACTTCACTTTTGGTAAAATGATTATGTTACTTTCCTATTTATTAATATTAATTAACAGATATGTTAGTCACCATTTGCATCACTCATGAAGATCATGAATTCAGCCTGCTAACCAAAATGATTAGTTTTAGCTCATAACACACACCATCATCTTGTCCAGTTATGGTCACCTTTAGCTAACCGTGAGGCTCCAAAACCAGTTGTTGAGCACAGCCTTAAGGTTGTGGCATGGATAAACCTTATCATAGCTGTCAGGTGTGAGAGGAAGAACTAATGTTTGTTTTTTTTTTGCAAATACGCTACTTTGTCTACAAAACAAACAAGACATTAGCATGCCACCTAGCATGAAGCATCTTACAGGACTTAAAAGATCTTAAAAGTCTTTTTTCATCTAGATCCGGGAGCTATAGTAATAATATGTAGCATTACTGATAACAGTGGACGAGGTGAAAATTTTATTTAGCCTTTAAAATGTGTTTCTGTGTTTATGTTGACAGGGAATCAGATTACTTCGTAGCCTGAAGAGGAACAGTCCAAGCTCAAGGCTGCAGCTGCACACTTGGGGCATTTTCAACAACGTTTTGGCAGCTGCTTGTGATCAAGCAGCTTGTTTTAGTTTGATAAACAGGTTTCCCCCCTGTTTTGTCTCCCTGCTTTCAAAAGCAAACTCCAAGACCCAACATAATGGACCCAATATTTGTCACAAGGAGTCTTTCTGTGAAACAGTAATCCATGGTTCTGAGAATATGACTGACAGCTCAAAAGCAAACACATCTTTTTTTAGTTTGATCTTGTTAACATAATTCTCAAATGTGTTGATTTTACAGATACAAACACAATATTTGATTCGTTTTACAAACATTATGAGAGGATAGAAAGAATAGAATATATTTTATCACTGGTTAAGATCCATTTTCCAGTGCACCACTAAGCAAAAAACAAAAAAGTGCAGGTAAGTAATAATGTCAGTGAACAATAAGATCCTACTGATGATCCAAGCCAGTATGGAGCAGAGGGCAAGTAAAGAAGAAAGGTTTCCATGTAAGACCTGTAACTGATGCCATGTTAGGCACCATCTGCTTCGTACTTGTTCAGGCTGTCATCTCTGATTGTAATCCAGCATAACATAACACAACTGTAGCAAGCTCTGGGACATGCTGCTGCAGGCTGTCCACTGTTGACTGGTCAGACGCGCAAACTATTTAAGAGACATGGTTATAAGAGGGGGTGGGGTGATGTGACATCTGTTGAATTACAGAAGCTGAATGGTGATTTCAGTGGCTGTGTGTCTGTAAATGTTTAAATATATAAATGTATTTGAGGTTCACTTTGAACCAGGTTGTTATTTCTGTCATAGCTAACGCAGCTTTCTGTTCTTTTCCCCTACATGAAATAGATAGATAGATAGATAGATAGATAGATATTGTCTAGAATACAGAACAAATAAACAACACAATAAAAATAAAAGTGTCACAGGTGCCTGGTAAGGCTCTATGATAAGTATAAACTGCAAATTCATTTAAAATCTAATGTTGCAGTTTTTGTAAGCTCTTCACGGGGCAAATAGTGTCTTCAGTCTTGTTTTGGTTTACTAACTTGTAGCTTTTTACAGTTTTGGTTCACGCTTGCTGTTCCCATCAGTGGCACTTCTTCCAGCAGATGCTGAAAGCTGTTTGTGAAAAAAACCCTTTATTAACAGTACCACAGACAGACACAGTTAGTAACTAGCTTGAGGACCGTTTAGAAGTTAAAGTGGCAGATGTTTTCCTTTTTGTGGTGGAGGAGGTGGGGGTGAAGCTGAGCTAAAAGGACAATGAATATTGGATTGATTATTGCAACTCCAGCTATATGCCAGTGTTTGTCCATTGAAGTTTAAGTAGTTTATCCCAGAAGCCTAAATGGTTGTAATATGCCATTGTTAGGTTCTGTGTACTACAGGATGGGGTTTTGTAAGATTCAGTATGGCTGCAAGATTAGTAGAATAGAGATTTCATTAGGTGCTTTATAGTGTGAAAAACAAGTTTATATAAACTACTTGGAAAACCCTCAGATGGTTCTTGATAATAAATACTCGACCAATGCAGCTTCAGCCACTTACTCGCTTACCATTACACTGTACTTTTTGACTCCTGACATTTGGGCTTCTATTAGACAGCAGTTAGTCAAAAACATATAAGTAAAGAAAAAAATAAGCTATTTCAAAAGATTTTGTTCTGTCAATTTTTTCACTTATTTTGCTGGCACACGAAACATAGTCTCTTCTCTTCTTTGCATATGGTGCAAGAGATGTTTATCTGCCAGAATCTTTTTTTCTTTGCCATCTTGATGGCAGTTGTTAGTGAAGCCAAACAAAAAGAGGTTGCCACAATGAGCTAGCTGTATACCCTCGAGACAATGAAACAGTGGTGACTCAGAGCCATGTTTTTTCTACTGCTTGTCTGTGCACATAAGTGCAAAACAATTACAGAAGCTGAACTAAAATTTAGGGGAAAAAAATAGAGAACATGATGTAGCCAAAAAATAAGGACAGAACTTTCAGTGAGCATTAAAGAAAATGTAACTTTGTTCTATACAGCATTAACTGAACAAGAGATGAGAACACGAAATGTTTATCATCACTATAAAAACACTTTTGTTTTTCCTGATGATGAATCCCACATGAAGGCTAAGAAGTAGATTTAAAATTGCTTCTTACTTCAAGCATTTGGACATATGCTTGCAAGTAATTCATTCATTATTTTTGTAACACCACACCATCTGGACCCATAAAAAGTCTGGGAACTGATAATCAGCTCTATAACTACAGCTTAACCTATTTCTTTATTAATGTGACAATTTCAACATTCAAAGTTATAAAACAGTTTTTTTTTGTTTTTGTTTAATGATTATTAAAAAGGATTCGATGTGCGATAAGCTTAAAACTCATTATTTCTCATTTTTTGCCACACTTCTGGTCGACCTGGTTCACTGCAGATCAGTATTGCAGTAACTGCATCTCAGCAGGCTTACAGAAACAATAAAATATGATCTCCATGCCAAATTGCTCATTAGGAGTAAAATATGTTCCACAGAAAAACAACATTTGGTGATGTATAAAATGTTTGATTTTCTCCACATGCATTCATTTTCTCCTGAAAGGCACACAACCAGATCATTTACTGGAGATTAAACTTTGAAGTAATGCCCTCAAGCCACAACAAGGCAACTTATTCTCACCCTGTTCAATGTATGATTTACTTGAATAGGTTAAACTATTTTGCGCAAGAAATGTTACCAGGTTACAGCAGCTGAGCTTTGTCTGTTTGATTTGGTTGGATGGGCTCTGATCTGATAACATTTACTTTGAAAACAGGTGTGACTGTGTATTGAGGGGAGGATAGATAAAGACGGAGATACTGTGTATCTTAACGAAAATGATCTAGAAAATGAAAGTGTTTCTTTTGTAACTCACCATATTTTACCTGCGGTCTACATGTTGGATTTCTCAGCATCTGCACAGCCACATGTCACCATTCTTGTCTCTTATCAAGAGCCTAAAACACTCTCTATTCGCCAGATACGATGCATGCACCTGGAGCTCGCAAAAAACAAATGCTTGTTCTGTTTGCATTGCCTGTGACTACATTCACAGATAGTGCTTCTGCAAATTATAATACAAACGGCATCTTCTTGTGCATCTGCAATTTCAAAACTGCAATACTTGAATGTGAGAGATAAGTAAACATCAAAATGTTTTTTTCCTCAGTGATCACATGGTGGTCATGTTCATAGTGAAAGACTGTGAACCATCTAAGCAGTTTGCCATTCATCACTAATGCTTTCAATCATTGAGTGCAGCTGAAAACAATCCCCTCTGTGAAGAGTCTTGGGTAAGTGGATGCATTGTTGATTACCTGTAACCACTCATAATACAAAGGCACAGCTGTTTACTCTTGGTTCTGCCCATGGAGACATTATTCTCTCCCCAGGATAAAGAGATGGGTGATCAAAATGAATAGAAAATGTGCAGGGTTAGAAAATGCTGCATATCAGAATTACATTTTAAACATTTGAAAAGAAATGGCTTATTCAAGTTTAGCTCCAGTGATTTCTGTTAGCAAACGCAGAGCGCCGTTTTCATAGAAAAATGGGACACTTTCTGTTTTTATTTACATTGTCATTTCTCTTCATTTTCTGCACAATGGTTGTTATTCAAGTGAGTTAAAGAAGCAGCTAAGGATGAGTCAAACAAAGTTTCTGTGCTGCCTAAAGGTGCAGGTTGAGAATTAACTTTCCCAAAAGAGCCTATGAAAGTGTTCTTTATGGTTGTTTTGCTTGTGGAGAGATTCATTTTCCCTGTGCAGTATTTAAACGTGAGTAACCGTCCTCTCTGGGGAGCTGATGTTTATCCTTGGATCTCAAATTCCAACCTTCCCAAACAGGGCAAGACTGACCTGGAAGAGTACAGATGCCTTCTTTATTCTGCAGCTCCAATAGAGATTGGAGAGCAGGATGGGGCAGAAACAGCTGAAGCAAACGGAAGGAGTGTATTTTTCTTCTCTTTATTTTAGGCGAGGTGATATAGATGCTCTTTGCGTTTTAACAACATGTCCTCTTTCTCCATTATACTGTAACAAATTTGCTTTAATAGATTTCTTTTTCAGGATTTGCCCCCTTAAATCAGTAGATGGCTTTTTAAAAATGGTAATGGCCTGGCAGAATGCCTAATTTATTTCTTTTGTATTTCCATGTGTGCATGTATGTGTGTGTGTGTCTGTGTGTGCAAAAGTGAGTGGATTTTAAAAAGAAGAAAAAAAGGAAAAAGGAAAGCAGTAGTTGAGATTATTCTGTTAAAATACTTCTAGATAGCTCAGCCTGCAGCTTAATTCCACTCATTTAACATAGATGTAACTGTAACAGTGAATAGAAGAGAAGGAACAAACTCATTCTTTGTCAGTGTCTCTGTGGATTATAGACTGATATTTGTCACTGTATTCCAGAGTGCACACAGCAACACAAAGATCCCCCTCGGGGAGGAGAACAAAGGGGCAGGTGCAACTTCCTTCTCTCATTCACTTCTATGTAAAACTGACACAGTGCCAGCCATAAATATACTGTACCAGTTCTAATACACACAGCGGGGTGCCGGCTTGTGTGTGCATCCATTTGTGCAGCAAGATAGAACTCCGTTTTGCAAAGAAAGCTGTCCTGAATGGAACTATTGCATTATTTGAAATTCAAGCTAACATATTTGCACATTATCAAAACAAATGTCGGTAAATATACTCAAAAAATTAAATTTTTTGTGTCATTCAAGTCCAGTGATGAGCAGGAGAGTAAAGATTTAATTTAGCATGGTACAGATCTCAAATTAAATGATTCAATTTGATCTGGTGTTGTGTCAAACTTCCAGCTAGAGCCACAAAAACAATCACGTCTGTGTTGACTGAAAAAAAACGTTAGCAGAACAGATGCGACGTGCCGTTGAGTGTTTTTTTTTCTTTTGTTTGTTTTTCTTAGCAAAACAAGGCAAGGTATCCATGCCAACTAATAAAGTAGACTTGCTGAGGTATAATGTTTTTGCGGTTGCTGTTGAACAAAAGCTACCTATAAATTAACTTGTGTCTGTTGTTTGTGCCCCACCCCTCTCCATGTAGCTCTTTGTATGGGGTTTTCTTTGAGCAGCCATTTTCATGTCGAGAGTTGGTTCAATCATAGGAATTATGGGCTTATACAGGTATGAAAAGACATGCTATCTTATGATGCAGTATCCTGTTCCTACTCATTCACACATACCATCTGTCACGTCAGATTTTTTCTTAAGTTTTCCTTCCTCTTGATGAAAAGCAATTTCTAAGCTGATTCTAAGTCTGTGTACCTTCCTCAAGCTGTGCTCTGAGCATCTGTGTGCAGTGAATGAGGCATTGATATTTTAGGATCATATTCCTCATTGCAGCAGTATGAAATAGCACCTATTATATAAAGATGTTGCGACAGCAGCAGAGAGGAGTATCTAATATGGGGGATGGTCAGTGAATTTCAGATGATCCAAAATAATGCCCTACTATGTTGCTGAGAAAAACAGCATTTTTCAGCTCTGTTTTTAAACATAAAAATATTGTTACGACATGTCGCATTTCCTCTTGAAATATTTTCCCCAGTATATTAAATCTGACATCTTAAACCTTATCATGCTTCCCTATATTATGTATATTAGACTTACAGTAATCATAATCTGTGCAGTGAAGCAGCAAATTGTTGTATTAAAAAAAGCCAGGTTTCAGCTGACTTTCTCCTACAACACAGCTGGTTACCGCTGAAAAGAGCAGTGAGCAATAGTCATTTAATAACAACTTTGTGATGACTCATCATCAATTATTAAAGACTTGTGGGGCTGGCATTGTCTCGATCAATGCTAATGTTGGGTTGGCTGGTCAACAGTGCTTCGAAGAAGTATCTGTGTGACCTGTAGCGGCTGGCTGTTGTTTTGTTTGAGCAGCAGCAGGTGGCTTGCATCCTTGGGTTTTTGTTGCTTGTGAACTTGAGACTTTTTGGCACATCAGCAGATTCCCAGGAGACTGGAGTGATCAGGTTCAGCTTTAGATCTAGTTGCATCATGAATGAACGTGTGTGTGTGTGTCTGAGACCAACACCTCACAGGCACACATTGCTTGAGGCTGCATGAGAAAAACATTTGTAAATTTCATTCAGGTTGTTTTTTGCAAAGTATGCCCCACAGGAGTTTTTCGCCTTTCCTTTTTTTTTTAAAAGTATGATAAATTTGTGATGTAATAATTATGTTAGTAACATTCAGGTGTTCCATATCAGCAATAACAGTAAATAAAGATAAGGATTATGATTATTTTATATTATCCCACATGTAAGAGGACATAACATATCTGTAGTAAAATAAATATAATAATAATAATAACAATAAAACTTTGTCTTTTCTTTGTACTGCCACAGTTGGATCCTGGGCAGAGCCATGACAGAAACATTCAAATATCGCATGAGGAATGATGGTTAACCTGCCTGATAGCGCTGTACAGCTTGGGGCCCCGTGACAAAGTTCAAATTATTTCCAGGTTGCCAGGAAGTTCTACAATCCTTATCAACAAATCCTGCCAGTTGTAGCAGCAGTATGCAAAAACAGATGTACTTTTTTACTTGACAAGCAGAACTACCTCTCAATTACAACAAGTATGCATGTTATGGGTTGCCTGCACCACCCATGACAGCTGCTCTTAAAATGCAAACATCTGCTCATTCAGGAGTTATTTTTGAGCCTTTAAAATTAGTGCAGGTATTTTAATTGTAGGTTTAGAAAGTAAATGTAAAGTAAATATACAGTAAGTCAGTTGTTGCACCTCTCTATGTTCTGTGAAATGTTCAGTTTTCGATCTAACTATTTTAGTTTCATTCTAAAAAAGCAGTGATATTGAGTTGTGTTTGAAAGAGTGGGTTTTGAGTGTGGGTTGTTGCTCAAGCTCAGGGGGGCTATTACAATTTTATTTATTCCAGATTTCTCAAAATTGTATTATTTATTTGTCACCATTAAGGCCAATAAAAATATCCTCTACATTATTTTAGAAGTTTGAATAGTAACAATAAATAAAAGCATACAGTGAATTATGGATGAAATCTGCAGTTTTTAGTGGATGGATGAACTTTCCCTCTCACTTAATGTTTTTCATCTCATTTGTTCCCAGTGCCTACAGTATACAAGGCTATACAGACTCATAGAGCAATACTTATTTGTAAAGCTAAAACAGTATTTCATCAGGATTACAGCTCAGATCAGAATTGGACTGTTTGAAAACGTCAATCTTAAAAAAAAGAAAGAAAGAAAAAACAAACACAAATATGTTCAGATGGACTAGTTAAAGTTACTAACCTACTACAAATGAAGGTAATTCAGCTTTTGTTGTCCCATTTCCTAAAATCATAAGAAATTCATACGTTTTACCATCTAAACTTGCAAAATTTTCAATCAAAATTGAAAGATGTGGAAATGCCTGAAAAGACGGTTCTGCTAAAAGCTATAAAGCCTATCTTACCTTACTTATTTATTTCAATGAGTAACTGAAATATGAGTAACTATGAATGGAAATTGAGCATATTTTAGCATATTAGCATAAAAACAGAGGTTAATAATAATAATAATAATGGACTGCATTTATACAGCGCTTTTTGAGACCCTCAAAGCACTTTACAATTCCTCTCACATTCACACACTGGTGAGTTTGCGCAATTCTAATACATTTTAAAGTCAATATTTAGTATGACCAACTTCAGATTTAGGCAAGCCTAGGAAAGGCTAGGTATGGGTCTCTAGGAGAGAGGGCAGTGGACCTTTTGAGCAAGGGATGGTCTATTTTTTTTTGTAAGGTGACCTTGGGTCATCTACTGATCGGACGGTTCGATTCCCTGGCTCCTCCCAGTCTGCATGCCAAATATCCTTGGGCAAGATATTCCAATGCATCCTTCGGAGTATGAATGTGTGTAAATGGTAGGTAGTTGGTAGGCACTTAAAAGCATAGAAGAAAGTGCTTGTGTGAATGGGTGAATGTACCGTGTTGTATGGAGCGCTTTGAGTACTCCGGGAGAGTAGAAAAGCACTATATAAGAATAAGTCCATTTGAATAGAGAGTGAATACTGTATAGAGTTGAAAGGATGCCTGAGAAATCGAGAAGGATTATACAAACACCAGTTTTCAGGAACAAGGGCGATATGCAGAACTGTAGTAGCTACAGGAGGATAAAACTGATGAGCTATGCCATGAAGCTATGGAAATAGTAGTTCGCTGAGATAGTAGTGGGTTAGGATGAGTGTCATGGTTGATTTGTGAAAGAAGGATAACAGCAAGAGTGAAAAGGAAGGTTTACAAGATGGTAGTGAGACTTGCTATAATGTCTGGTTTGGAGACAGTGGAAGTGGGCAGAAAGGAACAGGCCAACATGGATGTGGTAGAGTTGAAAGTGTGAAGATTTTCAGTGGGAGTGGTCAGAATGGACAAAATTAGAAATTAGTATGTCAGAGGGACAGCTCAGGTTGAGCGGTTTGGAGATAAAGTTAGAGAGGCAAGGTTTCGATGATTTGAAAATGTGCAGATGTGTTTAAAGGGTATTGAAGATAGAGCTCCTAGGAAGGAGGAAACAAGAACTTGGATAAGGTACATGGATGTAGTGAAGGAAGCTATGCAGAGGGTTGGTGTGACAGGATAGTGAGAGACGAAGGCAGATGATCTGCTGTGGTGACCCCTAAAGGCAGCAGCCAGCAGATGAAAAAGAATAAGCTCTTCTTTGGATGTTGGCTGACCTTTGTATTGATCTCTGTCTACATGATCCTACACTGCTCCACTAATGTCTTAGTCTGGGGTATGGCGAGGCAAATCCATGACTGAGAGTGTTCTACTGTGTCCTTTTCTATCCAGCTATGCTTTTACTGCATTGAAAGTGTATTGGGGTTTGCTGTGAAATGAAGCCACTGTCAATTAGATACTTTCCAGATGATATTGCATGGTGGATCAAAATCAGTTTGCTGAAATTTATGCGGCTCCAAACTATTACAGCACATCCACTGTATCCACTGTATCCACTGTATTTTACAGATGGTTGTAGAAACTTACTGTTGTACATCTCTCCTGACCACGATTGTACTTTGGTGGTTCCATCCCTGGCTTCTCCAGTCTGCATGCCAAATATCCTTGGGCAAGGTACTAACCTCAAGTCTCTCTCCAATGCATCTATCGGAGTGTGAATATAAGATAGAAAGCACTTAGGCATAGAAAAAAAGTGTTTTGTATGAATAGAATAGAATAGAATAGAATAGAATTCAACTTTATTGTCATTGCACATGCACAGGTACAGGGCAACGAAATGCAGTTTGCATCCATCCAGAAGTGCTTTAGTGATATAGATATATTACAATATATATTAGCAATAATATAGATATGTGAGTATATTACAGAAATGGGTCTATTATGGTATGTTATAATGTACACGGTATGAAGTATGTTGTGAATATTCTATAACTATAAGTATGTACAGGCTGTAGTGAGTACAAGCTATGTACAGGATATGAACAGGATATAAATATGAAAAACTATACAGAATATGAAATAAATAACTTTACAGAATCTGGGATATACAGCTATACAGAAATGGGAACTATGCAAGTTGTAAACAGTTGTAGGATTAAAGATTATCGAATGTACAGAATGATTATTTACACAGAGCTATACAGTAGTGCAGTTAAGATAAGTGAGGGTGTAGATAGTTTCTACAGAGGCTATATAAAGTGCTAGTGGTTGTGAGTGGTGGTTCAGTCCATGTTATTATTGTGTTTGAGGGTACAGTTGTCCATTGTGGGTGTGTGTATGTTCAGTCCATGAGTTTAACGTGGGTCAGATGTCAGGAGGCAGAGTTCAGGAGTCTGACAGCTGTGGGGAAGAAGCTGTTCCGGTACCTGGTGGTCTTAGTCCGGAGGCTCCTGTGGCGCCTCCCAGAGGGCAGGAGGGTGAAGAGTCCATGTGATGGGTGACTGGGGTCTTTGATGATTTTCCCAGCCCTTTTCAGACACCGCTTCCTGTAGATGTCTTTTATGGCAGGAAGTGGTGCTCCGGCGATGCGCTGGGCAGTTTTCACGACCCTCTGCAACGCCTTCCGGTCCGAGGCAGAGCAGTTCCCGTACCAGACTGTTATACAGTTGGTCAGGATGCTCTCGATGGTGCAGCGATAGAAGTTCACCAGGATGTCTGAGGACAGGTGGTTCTTCCTCAGAGTCCTCAAGAAGAAGAGGCGCTGGTGAGCCTTCTTGACCAGCTTGGAGCAGTTGGTCGTCCAGGTGAGATCCTCGGAGATGTGGACTCCCAGGAACTTGAAGCTGCTCACACGCTCCACAGCCGTCCCCTTAATGTGGATGGGTGGATGTGGGTCAGCATTCCTCCTGTAGTCCACGATGAGCTCCTTGGTCTTCTCGGTGTTAAGCAGCAGGTTGTTTCTGTCGCACCACTCAGCCAGACGATCCACCTCCTCCCTGTAGGCGGCCTCATCGTTGTCACTGATGAGGCCAATCACCGTGGTGTCATCTGCAAACTTAATGATGGTGTTGGAACCATCAGCAGGTCTGCAGTCGTGGGTGAAGAGGGAGTAGAGGAAAGGGCTCATCACACAGCCTTGTGGTACACCGGTGTTCATTGTGATGGTAGATGAGCAGCGGTTATCCAGCCGGACATGTTGGGGGCGGTTGGTCAGGAAGTCCAGTAACCATTTGCAGATGAGGGAACTGATACCCAGGTCTGTCAGTTTCCTGATGAGTTGTGAGGGGTGGATTGTATTGAATGCTGAACTGAAGTCTATAAACAGCATTCTGGCGTAGGTGTTGTTGTTGTCCAGGTGTGAGAGGACAGAGTGCATTGCGATGGAGACTGCATCCTCTGTGCTCCTGTTCCGGCGGTATGCGAATTGGTGGGGGTCCAGGGTGGGGGGGAGACAGGATTTGAAGTGTGCTAGGACCAGTCGCTCTAAGCACTTAGTGATGATGGGGGTGAGTGCTACTGGGCGGTAATCATTGAGGCAAGATGGGTTGGAGTTTTTGGGTATCGGGACGATGGAGGTGGATTTGAAGCAGGCCGGTACCACAGCGTGGGCCAAGGACAGATTGAATATGTCTGTGAGCACTCCTGCAAGCTCCCCAGAACACGCTCTGAGAACACGCCCGGGGATGCCATCAGGGCCTGCAGCCTTGTGGACATTGATCCTGCTCAGCACCGCTCCTACATCGGTGGGGGAGAGAGTCATAGGTTGGTGGTCTGGCGTCATGTCTGCTTTGGTTGTGGTTGTGGGGTTCCCTCGCTCAAAACGAGCATAAAAGTTGTTGAGCTCGTTGAGGAAGGAGACATCAGAGGATGCGGGGGAGGGTTTGGTGGTCCTGTAGTCTGTGATGGTCTGGAGTCCTTGCCACATGCGTCGGGGGTTGGAGTTGGAGAAGTGTTCTTCTACCTTCTTTTTGTAATGGTGTTTGGCTTTTTTGATGCCCTTCTTTAGATTAGCCCTGGCTGTACTGTAGGCGTGTGCATCTCCTGACCTAAAGGCAGTGTTGCGGGCCTTCAGGAGGAGACGAACATCCCGGTTCATCCAAGGCTTCTGGTTGGGGTACATGGTGATCCGTTTCTGGGTGGTGACACTGTCTGTGGTTTTGGAGATGTAATCCAGTACAGATGAGGCGTACTGGTCCAGGTCTGTGTGGGTGAACATATTCCAGTCTGTGTTTTTAAATCTGTCCTGGAGCACTGCGTCTGTCCCCTCTGGCCACACTTTAATTGTCCTCACAGCAGGTTTCACACGTTGGATGAGTGGTGAATACCGAGGTGTGAGGAACAGGGAGAGATGGTCCGATTGTCCAATGTGGGGGAGGGGTGTGGCTTTGTAGGCTCCAGCCAGGTTGGAATACACATGGTCTAAAGTCTTGTCTCCTCTGGTGTGGCAGGAGACATGTTGGTGGAATCTGGGGAGGACTGTCTTTAAGTTGGTGTGGTTGAAGTCGCCAGCAACAATAAAAGCAGCCTCGGGGTGTTTATTCTGGTATGAATGGGTGTGAATGGGTGAATGAGGCATGTTCTGTAAAGCTCTTTGAGTGCTCAGGTAAAGTAGAAAGAACCAGTCCATTTATCATTTCCCAGTGTACTCAAATGGTCTCAACAGGCCCCAGATCTTAATCCAATAGAGCACCTTTGGAATAAAGTGGAAAGCGATATTTTCATCATGGATGCAGCTAAAAAATCTGCAGCAATCGTGTGATGCCGTTTCCACATCCTCCTTTAAAACTGCATGAACACACCAAAGTTAATTACAAACGCATTAAGCTGCCTTTTTAGTTCAAAAGGGAACAAGCAGAAGAAGATTTAAAGTTGACTGGATATAGTTTGGATAAACACCCTTCAGTCTACATTTTTTCTTTTCTCAACCTCCTTATTTATCTGTTTAAATTGAATGTATTTTACTATGGTTCATCTCGTTCAGTTCCTACACCAGGGAGATAGCCCAATAATGGCCCATTTTATGCACATAACATCAATCCAAAATATATAGCTCTCTGGGAAAACACTAATCCTGTCTGCTCAGTTCAGTTACTATACATTATCATTAGTGTCACAGCAGGATCCGTAAAGAGGGGTTTAGTTACTTCCCATGTGCTCATCTATTTGTTCATAAGGAAAAGAATCCCTTCACTTTGCTGGTAACTTTGAACAGTCTACTTCAACTATTGTAATGTTCCTTTCTCCAGAAGAAGCAGTTCTGAGGCTGCTCCCAGAGCTCAAAGGGATTTTTCATCGGCAATTGGGTATGGGTGGGGGAAGTAGGTCACAACAAACACTGTCCTTGTTAACAGAAGATGTAAATAAATAGACAAATGCCCACGCTGGACTAATCAGGAAAACAATTACATCCCCATTTAAAATGTTCCAGTGCACTGCTGTGAAGATGACAAGTAATTTCTCACTCTTTCGTTTTATGTCCCATGGCATCCAGATGAGAAGATTAATGATGCCTTTCAATGGGATTTTATAAATGCTACCTATCAAATACATCGCCTCAACCTGTCATCTTTGACAACACCAGACACTTTATTAACCCAGCCAGATATTAATTCAATTCCTTTTTTACAAATCATCTTGTACATAATCTTCTGTCTCTTGCCCGATGAATGTAAATATTTCACAGACTGGAGACTTTATAGCAAGAACAAGGGCCTCAGAGTTCTTTTATAGCTTTGAAAAGACATGACATACATTCATTTTGACATCTTAAAGTGGGAATAGAGATCTGTAGTAATTTTGTAGGTAGTATAAAATTTCTGTATTTCCTTGTTTATTGTCATATACTGGACCATCTGCTTTGTGCAGTTTGAGCACCATCAAATCTGACTTCATGACATCAAATGTAATTGAAGAGCGCAAAAATTCAGCACATCATATTCCCACTGCCATCAAAAATAAAAAAAAATCAGAATAGGCTTCAGAAGCGAAAAGGAAATCACAGCATGCTAAATCAATTTCGGCATTGTGATGAGGTCATGAATTTCAGCGTATATGAAATTGTCAGGCGGTGAGGACGCGGTACATTCTGGTGATAAAGAGAGAAGGAATGATGATCATGCGTTTTGACTGGAGGCTGCCGAGACAAGAGAGACCCTGGCGAGAAGGGAGGCAATGTTACCGCTTTGCCCTCCTTCAAGCAGGGCAATGAAAAATCCATCTGCATTGCAGCACATCACAGTTTGACTCGCTCTGGAGCTGTGCCGTTTTCGCTGGAGAAAACGAGCAGGGAAACTATCGCCAGAAGTTTTTTAAAAACGTAAGAACTTTTATTACTACATATAAATAGTGATGTGCAAGAGTTCTCAATGCCTGTGTGCATCAGATGATAAAGTAAGAAACACATTTGAAAGTAAATATTTGTCTGCATTATGAGGGTTTTCTTTGTTATGTCTAACTGTGAAAATGTAAAATTGACAATAAATTGCAGGGTAAACAGACTCGATATAACAATATAACAATATAATATGTGTACAAGTACAACATCTGTTGTATTCTGATCTCACATCTAAATGGAGAATTAGCATCAGCAGCAGGTTTATCAGAACACGCCATAATATCTTAAGTCCATGCATTTTTTAGTCCCTGTGTACATACACCACATAGTATAATAATAATACACAAAACCAACGATAAAACAGAATGCATTATTTCAGGATAATTAGCTTTAGAACATATATATTATAGCCAGTTCACCTACACCGCCTTTAAGAACAAGTGGTGCTTAATGTATCACTAACACTTGTAACATAATACTGCCAAGATCCATTTTCATGCATAAATACCTTTAAATACCTTTACATTTAATACGTTTAAGTATGTACTGCTAATACTATTGGTATTTATTGGACTGAATGGTGTGCTACTGTCATGAAAAACAAAAGACACATACAAAACAAAAACACAAATGTCTTTCTGCCTACTCCATCTAACAAAATTGAATCTTTCTTTCTGAACATTATGAGTCTATACATGGATACCAATGTACAGAAAACAACTGAAGGTGGTGTGGAACAAAGGTTCTGTCAAGAAATGAGATAAGCATTTCCAGTGGTATGTCTCTCAAGCAGCTATTTGGATGCTCCATGATCAAACATATAAAGTATTGTCTCATAATATTTATACTTCACTAAATCTTGGAAATGTTTGCATCCCAGGTGTGTCTGAGACCAGATGCAGTTCTTGTTATTAGACAAACTCTTGATTACATGCCTCATGTTTGTCAGGTTTAATTTGCCAACATGACTTCAGAGCAGAGTTCACTGGCATCTGGCTGAACATCTGCATGTATGTAATTGCTACTCCAATTAATTAGCAGCAAAGACAAGACTTATAAAATGTGCATGTACTTTCAGAGGGCTGGGACTGAATGAAGAGGTTTATTGTCCACACATGTGGGCCTGTGATCTCTTGCGATGAATCATGCCTAGTATCAAATGCTTTGAGTTTTACTTTAAGACACAATGATTAGCATGTCATTACAAACAAAAATCTGAGTTTTATTTAGTTTTTCACAAAATTTCCTCCCACTGTTCTCAGAATAGAGCAGAGGTTCCCAAAGTGTAGGGCCGGCAGAGCCATTGCAGGGGGCTCTGAAAAGAAAAAAATAAAGAATGCTTAGACACTGCTATCATAATGGACAGGTTTTTGACTGGGCGCCCACACAAACGCAAAGCAGGAGATGAAGCATCGCTAAATATGTTTCCAAACCAACTTCCTTCCAAGCCAAAGACTATAAAATATGGTGAAGCATATCTTCCCTTTGGCTTCACTTGCACAAGTGCGGAGGTAGGTCTTCCCTGAAGAATTGGTTTTACCCGCGTCGGGAGCACACACTGGGCTGTCCAAATCACGGACAAACAGTATCCCACATTCTTGATTTTTAACAAACACTTCTTGTAATGACTAATTACTCCTGACATTTTGGAGATAATAGCTCTTTAAACAGTAACGTTACAGTGGGATACAAATAATATCAGGCTGATCCTGCCACAATTTGTTCCCCCGGTTCAAATCACGGACAAACATTATCCCTAAGCTGTATATGTCTTTGAACCCATTTTGCACAGAGAGACACTTTTTGAAAAATGTATTGATAGCAATGTTGAATATTATTACACAGGAAAAAACAACTAGAAGTAAAATAATTACACCGTGACGCCTCTGCCTTTCTAAATGGAGGGACAGTAACTGCATGTGTAAATGCAAGCGTGTAAAAACTGCAGATAGTCGGATTAACAGTAACAGTATTTTGTCTCTATCTGCCATCCTGCATTCATCTTATGTAAACAATAGCGTGGTGCACAGCGTGACGTGAAAAATGGCACATACCTTTGACGTTGCGTGACGAACTCTGTATTCCTCGTCCACACGTAAAGCAAAAAAGGAGTTTTAAAAAATCTCCGTTTTCGGTGATTCGAAATGCCATTTGCGTGTGGACGAAAGGCCCAAACGCATAGAAACAGCTGCGATTTCAAAAATACCCGTGTAGGTGTGGACGCAGCGTAAAAGAGTTAGTAGTGTATTTTATTACTACCTGATTTTATTGCAGTTTACTTGTATTTGCTTAATTGTTTACTAAATATTTGAGGTGTGAAATAAACCGCAATGGAGTTTGAAAACAAAATATGGGTGTGTGTGGTTGGAGGATGTGTTTGCATGGTGGGGGGGCGCGAACATTTTTCTTGTAAAACAAAGGGGGGCCTAGCAAAAAAAAGTTTGAGAACCACTGCATTAGAGTATTCTCTGTTTTCTTCATTTCCCTGACCAAATTCAGCTAGACCTAAAGTTAAGGGGTGTATCTATTAGTATTGTAACGGACTGGGTTACAGGTTAGTTGACTGTTGTGTTATCAGTGTTTTGTGTTCAGAATTGCCACTTACTTATGGCATAGTTGGACCACACCCGCAGCATGGTGATTTACTGAGTGTCCTTGAATGTGCAGTAATCTAGAGGCCGTTTGGCCTGTCAATCAGATCAGCTACCAATGACAGAGAGTCTGGAAGAGAGCATGTGTGTAGTTGGCTGAGAGTGTTCGGGGGCGGGGGTTAGAGAATGGGGGTGTGTGTGTGGTGGAAGAGAGGAGAGAGTCGGGGGTTGTTTTTGTTGCTGGAGAGCCCGCTTTTTCCCTGTTTTTTTTGGCGTTGGCTACGGCCCACAGTAGCACGTGTTACTATTCTGAATAAACACCGGTAACCGGAACACTGATCGTCTGTGTCTTCTGTCGGAGGGACGCTACACTGGTGTCAGAAGTGAAAGTGAAGTTTTCGCCTCTGGAGTTATCTGTGCTCGTGCCGCCCCGACTCACGGCATCGGCTGTTGATGCTGGAGATGGATTACTCCAAGATCAAGCGAGAACCTACAGCAGAAGCTCACGGACACGACTACTCTGCCGGGGACCGAAGGTTCACGGAGCACAGAGAGCGGGTGAGACAAATGACCGCGGATATGGCGAGAGAAGCCGGCTTTGCATCCTCTCACCGTTCGAGTGGCCGACAGAGCTCTTTGGGGACTTCTACAGCGGCTGGGGGTGTGGAGAAAGACATATAGAAGTAGAGGCTGACGTATAGAGGCACTTTCCACGCTTCCATGAAGACCCCCCAGGTATGATGGCAAGGCTGACTGGGAAGCTTTTCATGCACAATTTGAACTGTTGGCCAGGGCTGGTGGGTGGTCTGCTGAAGAGAAATCCCTGCAGCTAGCTATGTGGCTTACTGGCGATGCCCTGTCTAGCTTGCTGCTTCTGAGCCCAGAGGGCAGGGGGGATTATGATGCTTTGGTGGGGGCTCTGAAGAGGCGGTTTGGTTCTTGCTCTGCTCCGAGCCTGCTGCGCCGCCGACCAGGAGAATCCATTAGGGACCTAGCTAATGACATTGAGGGGCTGGTCCACCGCACCTATGCCCACATGCCCCCCACCATCCAGGGCAAATTAGGTTGTGACCACTTCCTCCAGGCCCTGCTTCTAGATGAGCTGCGGATCCAGACACTGTTAGAGATAACAGTGTCTAAATCTCTTCAGGAGGCCCTGGAGCTGGCTACAGAGAGAGAGAGTTACTGTGCGCTGGGGCTACTAAACCCCTGGCTGAGCTGACCAGGCCACAGCAGACAGGGGCTACAGGACGGACTGCACCGGGCGCCGCAGAACCCGCATGGGCGGAGGGATTGACCCAATTGGTGAGCGCTGCCACGCTACGTGGGGAACAAAGGCCGAGAAGAGGGCCGAGGGTCTGCTGGGAATGTGGACGGCCGGGTCACCTAGCCCGAGACTGTCCCCATGCCCGCCGGGATCAGGGAAACGACATGGGGTCTGCATAACCGGGACGATGCAGGACCCTGGGGCTGTGTCCCGACCTCCTGTTCCGGGAGGAACAACCCAGCTCAGGGCCCACGGGGGTGCACAGCGCCCCTGCAGAGCTGTGGATGGACAGGTGGAGCGGCTTGTTTTTTTGGGCAGGACTTGGGTTGGCAGCTGCTGGTATGCTCCATTAGTTGTGAATGGACTATGCTGCCCTGGTGGATACCGGGTCTTCAGCGACAGTTTTAAGACCTGATGTGGTGGGAAGGGGGGATCACATCCTCCCTACCATGGTGAAGCTGCAGACTGTGACGGGAAAGCGGGCCCCCATGCTAGGGGAAGCACTGCTCACCCTGAGTGTGGGGACGAAGTCAGTCCGCTGCTCTGTATGGGTTGCAAACCTGGAAGACTGTATACTGGGGCTGGATGTACTCAGGGCACTGGACTGCGTTATTGACACAAGGGGGGGGCGCTCTCGTTCCCTGACGGTGGTGTTGTTCGGATGTTGAGGCGGCCACCCCAACCTGATCACCCTGCAGCCCACACCCTTTCTGAGCTGGCAGTCGACTCCTCCCCGGACCTGACTGGTAGTCCGGCCACCCCCAAGGACCCACTTACACTGACCTCAACTGCACCCCATGCTGCTTCATGCCCTCCCCTTTTCCCCAAGGAACCGCCGGACAAGGGCAGGAGAGTTTCAGCTGGGAGGGGGGTGTGGGAGGAGAACTGCGATGGACTGACTGCTAGCGAGCAGGGCCTGCTCTAGCAGCTGCTGATGGACTTCAAAGACTGCTTCTCCTTCTCAGAGGATGATATGGGCCACACTGACCTCATTCAACATGACATCGATACTGGAGATGCACAGCCCATTCCGATGAGGCCTAGACGCCTCCCCCTGGCCAGACAGGCTGCAGCAGAGAGGGCTCTGCGAGAGATGCAGCGTGCTGGACTCATTGAACCATCCACCAGCCCCTGGGCCTCCCCGGTTGTTATGGTTTCAAAGAAAGTGAAGGATGACTCGCGGTTCTGCGTAGATTTCCGGCCTTTGAATAAGGTGACAAAGAAGGACCCATATCCTCTACCGCATACATATGAGACCCTTGACACTGTGGCGGGATCCTCATGGTTCTCCTCCCTAGACCTATGCAAGGGGTACTGGCAGGTACCCCTCGCACCAGATGCCAGACCAAAGACTGCATTTATTACCAGCGGAGGCTTATGGCAATTTAATGTTCTTCCTTTCGGCCTCTGCAATGCCCCTGCCATGTTTGAGAGACTCATGGATAACGTGCTCACTGGAATTCCCCGCGGAGAATGCGTGGTGTACCTGGACGACATCTTGGTCCATGGTGCTTCTTTCCACGCTGCCCTTGGGATCCTGGAGAGGATATTGGCAGCAGGGCTAAAACTCGCGCAGTGCATGGGGCCCCAGGGTCTGGCCACTTTGGTGTCACCAAAACACTCCGCCGCCTCCGGCAGGGGTTCTATTGGGCCCAACATAGACGGGATGTAGAGGACTTTTGCCGCCGCTGTGACAGCTGTACAGCACAGAAGGGACCCACAGCCAAATCCCATGCCCAACTGCAATAGTTTCCGGCAGGGTACCCTATGGAGAGGGTGGGGATAGACATCCTGGGTCCTTTTCCCCGCACAGAAAGGGGAAACCGCTATATCCTCACAGCTATGAACTATTTCACAAAGTGGCCAGAGGCATGCAGTTTACCTGACCAAGAGGCCGAGACAATTATGGATGCTCTGGTGGAGGGGATGTTCAGCAGATTTGGGGTGCCTGAAGTAATCCACACGGACCAGGGCAGGAACTTTGAGTCCCGTGTGTTCGCGGCCATGTGCGAGAAACTAGGCTCCCATAAGACCCATACAACACCCCTCCACCCACAGAGTGATGGACTCGTTGAGAGATTTAACTGTACACTGGCAGAGCAACTGGCGCTAGTGACGGCTAAACACCAACGTGACTGGGACAGTCATGTTCCCCTGGTCCTCATGGCATATCGTTCGACGGTCCAAGACTCCACTTTATGTTCCCCTGCCCTCTTGATGTTGGCCAGGGAGATCAGGACTCCAGCGGAGATGATGATGGGCCGACCCCCCGATGCTGATGGGGACCAACCAGGACCTGACTATGCGAGGAAGCTCCAGGATCACATGGAGTCTGCTCATGACTTTGCTAGGAGGAAACTGATAAGTGCGGGGGCACGGCAGAAGAGGAACTATGACGTCCATTCCAGAGGCCGACATTTTAACGTGGGGGAACTGGCCTGGGTGTACAACCCCCAGAGGAAAAAGGGCAGATTCCCTAAGCTGAACAGTGACTGGGTTGGACCCTGTGAGGCTCTGGAACGTCTGGGGCAAGTGGTGTATAGGGTACAACTGCCCCCAAGGGGACGGAGGGTCGCCCTGCACCGGGACAGACTGGCCCCCTATGGTGCAACCACTTCACTGGCACAACAAAGTGGGCCGCAGACGGACCTGGACTCCACCCCTACAGACTCTGCCACCACCATTGTGACAGCCTCTACTGTGAGCCCTGTGAGCCCTGGGCCCACAGCCACTTCGGACGTAGCCCCTCCCCCACCTCCCTCCAGGCGCCTTCGCCCAAGGAGGCACCATAGACCACCAGGCCATCTGAGAGACTTTATCCGCCCTCGTGGGCGAGGGATTTTGAGGGGTCGGGGTACTGTAACGGACTGGGTTACAAGTTAGTTGACTGTTGTGTTATCAGTGTTTTGTGTTCAGAATTGCCACTTACTTATGGCATAGTTGGACCACACCCGCAGCATGGTGATTTACTGAGTGTCCTTGAATGTGCAGTAGTCTAGAGGCCGGTTGGCCTGTCAATCAGATCAGGTACCAATGACATAGAGTCTGGAAGAGAGCATGTGTGTGGTTGGCTGAGAGTGTTCGGGGGCGGGGGTTAGAGAATGGGGGTGTGTGTGTGGCGGAAGAGTCGGGGGTTGTTTTTGTTGCTGGAGAGCCCGCTTTTCCCCTGTTGTTTTGGCGTTGGCTACGGCCCACAGTAGCCCGTGTTACTATTCTGAATAAACACCGGTAACCGGAACGCTGATCGTCTGTGTCTTCTGTCGGAGGGATGCTACAGTATTTTCTGTGACTTTGAAAGGTTTCGTTTTTAACCTTCACTGCACTTCCATCTAAATAACCAAATGACAAGTGGCCATTTAACAACCCTTAAATGGGTTCACTGGTGTAAAGTCCAATGTGAATAAGTGTCACACGGTCAACTGTAATTTTGCAAGTTAACTTTTCAAAAATTTAATTTTTAGATGCAGCTGAAGAAAAAAGCTTTACTCTGACAAAGGACACTAAGAGAAGTCACAGGATGAAGCAAGTGTGGCTCAGCAGGTAAAGAGGGTCAGTGGTTCGATCCCTAGCTCTACCATTCCGCATACTGAAGTGCACTTGGGCAAGATACTGGTTGCTAAATTGCCCCCAATACATGCATCAGAACATGAGTGTGTGTGTGATAGGTATAAAGCATTTAAAGATGTAAAATAAAGAGCTGTATGAATGTTTGTGTGAATGGGTGAAAGTGGCCTCTAGTGCGCACTTTGAGTGCTCAGTAAGAGGAGAAAAGCACTATATAATTAAAAGCACATTTACTATGATTCTGCTTTTCACAAGAAGAACTATATAGTGACCCTTCAAATAAAAGGAACACAAACCCAGATCTGTTCATTTAAGTATAAATTCAGCATCAAGGTAACTAGACTATAGCACTATGTAAGTTAAAAAGTGGATCGCTGTCTTTGTTGTTTAGTAAATAATGCAAACATATTATAATACTGATACCAGAAATACCAATGTTAAAGATTTAAAAATAATTATCCTCTAAGGCCCATGCAAAAAGCTGTTAGTATTATCAGTTTATGTACCTTACTTGTGGTTTTTAATTAGTATTTGGATCAACACTGAAAAAAGAAGTCAGACACTGTTTTTAATTAACCTATGCAAATGAAATAATGTTTCATGTCGCCTGTTTGTCTTATTTAAAGAAGACAAAGTAGACCCACAGTGAAAATTAACTTCTTTCCTGTGACAAATCTGTGCTTGTCCCTCCACCTCTAAGCATGACTTTATATGTTCTAACTAAACATTACAATTCACATTACTTTAAATTTTATTATTGGAATATGTGCAAATTAGGTTCACTGGTCTATTCCTCTGTCATAACAGACTGTAAAGTGCAGTTTTATTAGTAAAGACAATAAAATCCTTCTTTGCATAACCATTTTTTTAGTCATGGCTGAATTGAAATCCTCCAATAATGATTTCCCATAGCTCACTAATTATTAATAAACCAGTCTATATGCCAATGTCACACTGATTATATCATTACAAGAGTTTCCAATTCACAATAACAACTGGTGACTTTTTTTTTAAAGAGCGGTTCCTGGCAATTTCTCACTGGAGACTACATTCTCACCTTGAAATATTCAGTGGTTATTATAGGGCCACAGTGATTTCTATAGGCTTAAATTGCCAGCTAAAGCTACAACAAATGTAGAGATTATAGACAGAAAGCCATCTGATGATTCTTTTAATTATGAAACATGCAATCACACAACATGCTCACCTGACAAAAACAGCATTACGTGAATGCCCATTATTCCTGTTTTTCCTTTTGATGCTTTAACACAAATGATTACATTGAGCCTGAAAAGCCACAGGAAACTGTAGGTTGTGTGCTGCAAATCTCTCTCTTTGCAGGCCTCCTGCACAGAACTCAATAATAGGCTTCCACTCTATGTTTGCTGTAGTTTTATTCACTTTTACGCTTTTCTAAAACACTACTCAGGTTGATGTAATGTTTTATTGAACAAAGGCAGTCTTTGTATGCTGTGGCAGGTCTAGATGTGGATGTTTTTTAAAGCTCTGCCACAGCAAAGGAGAGGTCACCTTACTGAGACACAATCTAGAGCCCTTGTAGATTGTATTGGTGTGTCAGAAACAGCTGAATAATTATGTAGACTTTCTTTCGATGCTGCTACTTTAGACTCAAGCAACACTGCATTATTGTCCTTCCCTGATGCTACTGGTAGTGATAATCTGCTCACTTGAGGGAGATTAATAGATACATTTTATACTGTAGCTCTAAGCTTTGTACTAAGAGGAGGACAATCATTTCTTTGTAAAGTAGTCAAGTATAAGATTATATCCACTGAATATTTGGTCTGTGAACATAGATAGGAAAGTGTTTATTTTGTGAAGCTGATCCGTAGGAAGGATTTCTCTTGGCTTCATTTTGACTTTGCTCAGCTTAGCACTTTCAGACACACATACAATACTTTTCTCCTTAAATGTTATGTCTATTTAACATGCAGTGAGATGCCTGATGCCATATGTAAAACAGTCACAGCAGCAGTTTGCTTGTTTGGAACTTCAATTCGTCACATCATTAGTCGCACCACATGTTAAATATTTATTTACAACTGCTTATACTATTCCTGCAAATAAGTGGAATATGCACTATATGAGGCACCAGTCATATATAAACATATCTCCAGATAGGCTTTGGTACTGATTATCTGTGACTATTTAAAATAGCAGATATCTTCCTTGCAAATAAAATTAGAATAAATGATGACACTTATTAAATAACTATTGTTTTTTTTTTAACTTCTTGTTGTCGAAGTTCTCATAATGAGAGTGTGCAGCTCTGCAAGCACGCTGACCAACCATACACTCGATAAGTAGTACCCTGTCTCTCACAGAATTGAACATGGGCTATAGGCTCCGGATGATCCAGCTAAATAAGCAGCTAAGAGGATGGATGGAAGGATGGATGGATGGAGTATGATGAAGGGTTAGCACTCTTTAAAGCAGGAAGAAATAACTAAAATAGTCTTTCAGCTTGGTATTAAGTTACTCTTTGAAATTCAGCCTGAGGCAGCCCACAAGAGAACTGACAACCTTCTTCTTTATGTATGTCATTTTTACATAACTCATCACTGTTCTACAACTTGTCTTATTCAAGCAAGATGTCAATATGGACAAAAGAGACATTATGGTACAGACAAAAGAGACATTACTTTTACTTTTTTTTTTGCTCTAGCTGATAGATTAACTCAGTGTTTCAGATTCTTGTCTAAATGGACTTCTTATCAAAAAGACTAATTCAAATGTAGAGCAAGAAATGTCATAAAAAGGCCCTGAAGCAGAAACAGATCAGAAAAAATGTTGGCATTTAAATCATTACCCTCTTCAAACCTGGTGCAATATGTAGGAACACTGCCCTCCCAATGATAAATGCATTATGTGTCCATCATAATTCACAACATTGCAATGCTCAACATGCCAGTTTCTTTCTGGACTAAAACACTATAGTGTTTTTAGACCATGCTACTACATAAAAGAAATCAAAAAAACGGCATATACATCAAATAGGATCTTTAATACTGAGTCACAATATACATTTTAATAGAAAATTATCAGTATTATAGGTTTCCAGCATCTCTGCTATTGCACAGCAGTAGGCCTTGAGACAAGGTCAAATGTCCAAGTGCGTTTGATTTAAATTCTATGATCAGTCGGGATGAATGAATAATTATTTTCCATCATGTTCACAGCTTGTATGGTTACTAGGTAGTGACAAAGTACTTACTGATATAAATAAAATCATTAGGCTTTACTTGATTCACTTGCTCAACCGAGAATAAAATGATCATTTTAAGTTTGACTGTGTTATATGCATAGACTCTATATTAGATGTGCGTACCTGCCAGAATGTCATTGGACATGATGTAGCATGAAAACCAAGGAATCAACAATCTTACACAAATTGTTAGTTACAATATAACAAAGTAACAAAAGCCTGTTTTTTTTTTTTTATCTATTTTACTCTACATGGAGTCATAATTACCAAAATGAATACCTGTTGTTAGAAACAAAACTTAATCAGACCTTTATATAACCATTTGAAATATTGTAGATTTAAGACATTTCCCCATTGGCTTAACTTTTCAGTGAAACAGCAAGTCACAACTATTATGTACAGTCTGTGGTTATGACTGCCTCATTCCTTGTTGCAGCATCGTTTATTGTATTATACTTTTTTACTGTCTCATTACAAACCCACTTTCTGGCATGCATAAGTGGATTTTTTTTAGTTATAGATGGGGATTTTTTTTTTGTCACAATTATAAATAGTTCCCAAAGATTTCATTTACACAGTTGCCTCAGTTGAGAGATAAAAGCAGAAGAAGAGGGAGATCTCAAAACAATATCATTATAAACATAATGTTGATCTTGGCTGATAGCTGCTGTTGTTGTCTGTCTGACAAACTACTCTCACAGTAACATCTCAGAGGATTATAGTTAATATTCCACATCAGTGCCAGTTTTAATAGCTCCAGCAATTGTTAAACAATACCATCAGACAGGGAAATGCAGTTTTGATCATACTGTATCTCTGAGCAATGAAACACTGTTAATTGGTCTCAGAGCAATTCAAAGGGTATTTAAGACAATTTAATGACTGCCTGCAACAGAATTTCTGTGTATTTTCTTGCCAGTGAGGTCTTAAAATTCTGAAAACCCCAGATGTCGAGTGTGGCATACATAAAGCTCCATGAAGACTGCATGGATACTATGGTGTTCAGTTTATTCTGACAATGAAATCTTACTAAGAAAAACCATGTCTACCTGCATATTATGTGAGACCCGATGTGCTGTGCCAGTTGCATGGTTGGGAAGTTGTTTTAAAAACACAGCGAAGTGCATTCTGTCATTTCCGTGATACATTTTGTAGAGAACACTAAAGAGGACTTACATCACCAGGGAGCATGGACTTTGCATAAAGAAAATTTATGCAAACCTGCCTCCAGAATTGTACAATTTTTTTCTGGTATTGTGTAACAACATACATTACAGCAAAGTCATTTCCAGCAGCATCATCAAAAGTCATGAGTAGCCTGTCATTCTGTCATCTTATGGATTGTGGACTTCTGGCTCAAATTGGCTAGAACATACCAACCAGTTAAAATTTTGGTCACTCATGCACGTGAAAAGGTTTGACATCCTCAAAAGAATAATGCCTCACAAACAACCACAGGGTTCAGTAAACAGCTCACGACCCATTTAACAAAAACAGCAATGGGTTACATTAAATTCAAGTGTAACAAAAGTACTTTGCATTACACATGAGTTTTTGGTCACTGTGTTTTGTTCTTTAACCACAAGCCACAACACAAGTTGAAGCAGTATGATATGCTGCAGAACCTCTACTGAAGGTTAATGGTTTGACTTGCAGTTTCTAACACATCTCTGCCTCAAATATTTGCACATAGCCAGAGTGTACACATCTAAAAGGCCAAGGCTGAATCTAAGATAAAAAGCTCAAACAGCATGAAGACCAATGTCACTTCATGCTGTTTGAATATAACCCTTTGAATTAAACTGAATACAATGAATGGTGAGTAAATAGCATACAAAGCCATCCCTTTAAAATTTAGCTTGGCCTCACAATGTCCCACAAGATTGAGCACGATCAGGCAGCATTGTTTCTCATTGTCAGCATCAAATATTAGCAGATTGTCATTGTTTGTTTATTTGTCCAATTAACAATCTCTGAGATTAAGGTAATTATTGGGGAACACATTTTAGAATCATATTTTGCAATGTGATCTTTCAATGATATTTATTCTGGGTTTTGTGTGTGAGGTTTTTTCGGCGTTGGACTAGGATAATACTCGGAATCCATTTGACTGCCACTGGCATTATTCACTGCTTTACATTTTCCCATCCATAAATATGATAAACTATTTAACAGGATGACTTTTTCATGCAAAATAGATGCCACTGCAAACATTAGCTTTCATCTGCTACTTAGCAGACTGCTGAGGCATTTTGCTTAACAAATTAGTGAGGAAAAATAGACCCATATTTCGATATCACCAAGTTGTTTTTCATAATGACCCAATTTTACTTTCCTCAACTCAGCAGATGGAGCGAGCCTCACCAACAATTAATTAACAGGAATTAGTAGCATTAATTAGAACAAAAATGTCTAGGAACTCATTAGTGTGATATGGATAACATTTCCACCGAGAGTCAGCCAATTGAACTTTTAATGATAAACAGAGGTTTACTATGAGAAAATGAAGAAAACATTCTCAGTTTGACTTAACTGAACAACCAGAGGACACTGAAACAATTAATAATTAGTAAAGTGTCTTTACCAGTTGGGTCTTCATATTTTTGAACTTTATAACCCACATAAATGTTAGTATGACAGCTGTGCTAGATTGGATGGTACCCCCACTAATTGCATTTTACCACCAGAAGTACTTTATCATTAGAAGCCACACTTACATTAAGTCGTGCAATTATGAAGTCCATGACTACAAGTTCATTACTTCAGCCTATTATGAGCCTCACATAAAGAATGGGGTACATGATCATTTTTATAATTATTATCTGTATTTGCAACTAGTATTCTACTCTTGAGAACTGGGAGTAAAAGGATAAAAAATAGCTCTGAATGAAGTGTATATCAACAGGAAAATGGCTGGCAATGTTTGTGACTTATAAAATTGTAGTCTATGAGAAGAATCAAGAATGTCCCACTTGTGTTTTTTTAATAGTGGCAGCAATTGACATTCTTAATAGTCTTACCTGTATTTTTTGTTTATTATCAAATAGGCAGTGCGTTCAGCTGAAAAGATGTTAGCTGTAAGCTAGCAAACAGAATTACTGAAGACCTAGTAATGGTGCTGCAATGGTGGTCATAGCTCTTAAATATGGAGAAGGATTATAATTCACTTAGATGGTCTAATTGAATACTGATTGCATTAACTGGTAAGGGAACAATACAGAAACAAATATGTCAAGAGGAACAAGCAACAAACCAAAATCAGCTGATTGTAGCACAAGTGGAACCAATAAGCTTGATTGATAGGCAAGCGGACAAACAATTTCAAGGAATTTACCTACTGGGAACTGGTTCTCTACAAGAAATGGTTCTCAATTCCCATCTTTACTGACGTCTGACAAGAACATTTGGAATTTGAAACAGGCAATATATGTAGGGAAAACTGCAAAGGAATTTTGCAGGAAGAACAGTTTAATGTACAGCTAGTTGTTTTTTGAGGCGATTTATTTGGGAGAAGGTAAACAGCAGACTAACAGCATACATTCATTGCAGATGAACGGCGGCCAGAATTGTTTGTCCTACAGCAGCCGACATAGCTAGGATTATGCATTTGAATTGGGAGAGGTAAAAAAAAAAGAATTCAGTGGCTATAATATGCGATCTACTGACATCTAGTGAGATTTTAAACACTGTAATTTGTGATATCAATGACTGGTAATATTTGTGCCAAAAAAGTTCACTTTTATATTTAGTTTAAGGTTAAGGCTATGCTTTCCGCTTTAGGGTGAAAAACAAACCTTTGAGACTCTGATACTAAGATTTACTTTATTAAAAATTACTATTAACATTTTTTTATTTCTAGAAAAAAACAAGACTCAAAAAGCTAAATGTTTTTGCATTTCTGGAGGATTTCGACATTGTCTATAGACAGTATTCAAAGAGGATCAAATGTATAGTTGTACAAGTGTGTCAAGAAGACAACAACAATTTTCATGCTTTTTACCTGAGTGTATGAAAGCAAATTGGTTTACCTTGCAAGTATATTTGAAGATGACTCAGAGTTAAGAGTTTAGCTTTGTTCTTGGAGAAGTCTTGCTGATGTCTTTCTGAAGAGTGGGAATTTTCCCTCCACTTTTTTGATTGTCTGACCAGACCTGTCTCCTCCTGCTATCATTTTCATAGTGATTTCTTTTACAGTAGGTCAAACCAACTTACATGTGATTCCATTTACACAATCAGGTACTGTGCTTTTTATACTGGGGAAGACACAGAAGATACATAAATGCACAGTGATATTTTGATTCCTATGCATTATACATTGAGGAAAAGCTAAATATAATATGCAGGTAAAACAAAGTAAAGAGAACAGTGGTTATTACTGACATTAGCTTTAAATTTACATTATGTTTTGACTGACGTATTGATTAATGCAGGTCTTCTTTCATCTTATATGTTTTCAGAAATCCATTTATGCCTTTCAGCATTGTCAGGCTATTTTTGAGATGTTTGTTCCTGTAACTCGGGTGATACATTATTTATAGCAAGCCAGAAGAACCAGCAATGATCCCTGTTAATAGAGACATTCAGTGAAGGAACAACTGGACATGGTTGGCTTATGTTGTGATTTCTTTCTTAGTAGCTGATCTCTGGTGGGATTTCCAGTGAGGAATAGCATATAATAAATAGGAATCTTGCCAACCCCAGCATTCTGCCATTCACTGTTGTGTTTGTTGATTTTCAATCTCCTGTAATAGTACTGGTAGAGGTACTGAATTCACAGACATCTGCATCATGTTTAGTTGAAGGATGTTACTCAACAAACACTAAATGTAAAATAACCTACTGATTGCAAGAAGAATGCTAATAATTGGATAAAATGTATAAATTCAGTGCCAGTCTACTGAATTCCATTAAAATGTATGGTGACAAATAACCCAAGAGACAATTTTCTTCTGAAGAAATAGGTCACAGATTCAATTACAGTCACTGAAGCATGGACTCAATCTATCATGCCAAATTAAGTGCATTTTAGCAACCTACTTTTCTCTGAGAATTTTATAGACACATTCAGTCAAGTGAAGAGATTCTGCTCAAACAAAATTATATCAGCTTCTCTTTTTCTAATTTATAGCGGTTTTAAACGGTATAAACATTGGAAAATCAGTTTCTCTCCATAAAAAGCTGTTAACTGCATGGGGTTGAATTTATCTATCTGAAGAGGCAAGTGCTTTGGTTCAGATTCTTATTATAAGTTAAAGAGCTGCAAGCATTGCCTTGACCGATACACTGCAGTGAAGGATAAAAGGAATGTCGCATTACTAAATTTCATTTATTCAGTCATGTTTACAGTACTCCGCTGCATAGAAATTGTTCACTTACCCTAGACATTTAAATCAGTTTCATTTATATACTGTCAAACACACATGAGTTATTTAATAAGGTCAGGTCTTTACATACATCTATCAATACAGAAAAAAATCTCTGCAATTTCTGCCCCCAACTTCTATATAACAACGATAATACATTATCTATAATTACAATTAGGATTCAACTTTATTGTCATTACAGATGTATAAATACAGGGTAACGAAATACAGTTTGCATCTAATCAGAAGTGCAAGAGTAGTACGGTAAGTACAATAAAAGCAATTATATACAGATAAGTTAAGTAGAGACCAAATATAAAGTTGAACTACAGACAAGTGTACGGATGTACTGCTGCATACATATGTACAGATATACATATGATCTGTATAGCATACAGATGTTTTTTTATTGCTATACAGATGGGCAGATATACAGATGTACTATGAACAAATATACAGATGTGCTACGTATGTGTAGTAAACAGATCTACAGTGTCCTATGAATATATCTACAGTGGTGGAAGCATAGCGCTCTAAACAGACTATGATAGTGAACAGTGTACACACTATAACAGAGACTATGCTATGTCAGTGTCCTAAAACTATAGCAGTAACCAAAGTGAGCATATGGTGATTGTTGAGAATGAATGAATAGCATAGCATAGCATAGCATCTTTATTTATAATGCACTTTACATCCAACAATGTTGACCAAAGTGCTACAAATATAAAACAGAGAGGAAACAGTTTAAATTACATATAAAATATCTTAAAATTAAAAATAATATAATTAATAAGAAACGTATTAAGAGACATCAACAAGTCCTGCTGTGCTAAAAGCCAAGGTAAATAAATATGTTTTAAGACGTGATTTAAAAACAGATAAGGAAGGTGCCTGTCTAACATGTAAAGGCAACTCACGAATGACATAAAGCGCACAGCATTACGAATTTATATTTAAAGCATTTACTATAACATCTCCCTTCACTTGAGTTACCTAGAATATCCATACACCTCACTAACAGATGCAGAAAACTATTACCAACAGTGAGGTGTGTAGATTATTCAAAGTTCAAGAGACTGCTTCACACTAATCATGCGTGAGTGGATTTGTTTTTTCTTACTTTTTATTTCTGGTTGATGGGTTGAGGGTGGTGTTAAAACGTAGAAAAAAAAGGTGAAATATACACTGTGTTGGCTTGTTTTGATTTAATTCTAGCACATCGTTTATGTAATTAAAACCTCACAGGGAGACCTGTGTTCTTGGAAACTGGGTTGCTACTACAGAAGTTTAAAAAAATAGTTCTTAACACATTTTTAATCAATTTAAATTAATGAATTGGTGGTACTAGTAGTTCTTCATGGTCATGAACAATGCCAACATGTAGTAAATGTAGAAAATCTTGGGAGAATAGATTAAATACTACACAGTCAGAAGAACTCACCATAGAGATATTAATTAGGTAATCTGAAAACAGAGAGAAAGAGAGAGACAACTGTGGAAAGAGCAATATGACTTCAACATAAAACTAATATAATGCAATGATTTTTTTTTTAAAAACTGTGAGGTTATAAAAAGGAAAAAAAGTGTTTCATTAGCACCTTAATATGACATTGATTTTCCACGTTGTGAGCAGCTGAGATTGGCTGCAGAGTGATTTGCATGTGTTCTCACTTTTACCCTAATTTAGCTCATTTTCATTCTATTTTTAAAGGGTGTTAGCGGTGTGTTGTTAGGTATTTAGTGACTGACTTGAATGGTAGTTCAGCTACCAGTGCAAACACTGCAAAAGTGGAAAGCATGGAAACAACAGGTTTTTTAGTATCAAGCTTGAGATAAGTACTAAGCAGGTTTTAGTATCTTTCATCTCATTATTTAGATATTTCAACCTTTTTTTACTACTTTGCTTTCACAGTCCATTTTATGGGAAGAAACCATATATGCACCATATGAGTGGTGCAGTGGTTAGCACTGTTACTTTCCATTTTTCATATGTATACCGTTTCAGCAGGGAAGAAAATTATTGGCTCAAACCTACCACAGGGGACCTTTCTATGTGGACTTTGTTCTTCCTGCTGTATCAGTTTTCTCCAGAAGTCCAGTGATATCCATGTTATGCTAATTTGCACTTCTCAATTGGCTGGCTTGTTGCAGATGAGTATTCATTGTTGCCTGTCTGTTTGTTTTAACCCTGTTATGGACTGGTGGTCTGTCCAGGGTGTACCCAGCATCTCATCCATGTGTCAGCTGGTGTACGCTCTCACCCCACTAAGGCCCTTGTTGGGTAAGCTTTGTGACAATGGATGCAAAGAAACTACATGATATTAATCACAGAAGTTGTCTACGTGACTGATAAACATTATTCCCCACTGCATTCATCCAGTAAATTTCCATTTTTGTTTTAAGATTGTTTTACATGTCTTGAATTTACACTGTGAGAAACTAAAGATGCCCTTTGATGTAGTGTGTGCTTTGAAACAAGTGTGCGATCCAAACACTCCACATTCCAAATCAAATGGATAAAAAGCCCATAAAAGACTTTTGTATATAGCTTCCCTGCAGGGACTCAACTGAAATGCCATTTAGAAATACTTTTAGGGATAAGATAAAATGTTTTATAAATGCAGCTCAGACTCAAAAAGCAATTTCACAAAGGCATGCAGAGTTGGATGACACCAAGAGAAGAGATTCATCCACAATTGACACTCACCTCCAAACGAAAGCTATTTATTGTCTAGTGATATTCAGGAGAGGTAAATCTGTTCTTTAGTCATCATCTTGCCATCTCAAAGGATATATGCCAAGTTTTCTCATTTCCTTTGTGTGTGCATTTAAGTGATGAGACAGACTGGCTGACCACTCCCTCTTTTTTCTGCCATAAAGCTCTTTTTCTGTTCAAGTGCAAAACAACACTGAACACTTATGGTGGAAATACTTTTGGCATCACATTGGGCTCTTTTACTCTGCTCCATTTGATCTCAAGCTTGTACTATTCTGTGCTGGATATTCTTCTCTGAAGAAAGCTCCATAAAGTGGGCTTTAATAATTCATGACGCCAGATTTAGATTTGTGCCCCACTGCTCAGAAACTGAAATTTCTCCACTATGTTACTTTGCAGAAGAGCTGTAGATCAGCTTTTTTTTTTTTTTTTTTTTTTAAGTCTGAGGCACAATTCAACAACTTTTATTTTACTGAGAATGATATATTGTTGATCATATACTACACTACTTTGTTGTAAAAGCACAAAAGTAAGCTCTGAAGGATGATTTATACCCAAACTGTGTACCATACCTCTTCCCATTATTAGCCTCAGAACATTTTACAAAAGTCTATTTATTCTGGAAATGACTCGCTATCAGAAGCCTGATAAAGTCTAGATATATGTTTAATCAAGGTCTCGAGGCACTACAAAGAACAATTTCTCTCTGAATACAAAATACATTATGGTATAGAATACATTAAAAATGTTATCTTCACCGTGTACGGTGCACTATTTCATTTCATCGTGTCAGTGCTAAACAGGCATGTAAAACAGATTTTATTAGCAGAAAGGAGTACCATCATCTATCAGGCGCTTAACTACTTTATGCTGCATTATTTTGTGCGCTAGCTAGTTCAAGATACACACTTAATATTTGTTTGTCCACTCTATATTGTAACATTAATCAAATGACAGCATTTGTTGTAAAGAATGGTCTGATTAGCTGTTAGGTGTGTATGGTTTCTCTATCTGGCCTGGTTGCATTTTAATGAAATGAACATGATTGAGGAATATGCACCAGTCAGTTTTCCGTTTCTGGTGCTAATGCAATGTAAATGGAGCAAAATAATCTGCAGTGAGTAATGTCTGTTTACGTATGCATCGTACATTCTGTGTTTGGTTTCCCTTGCATGCAAAGTATTACCTAGGTAATTGATTTTGCAAGGTTCATTAGGCACAATTTGTATATCAGATGGGCTGGAAAAGAGAGTTGTTGATTAGTTAGATCTTGCTTTCGGAAATTGCTTTTTTTCACATTCTTATCTCTGTTGCAACCCTAATGGTGCCATACGTTAGCAGTTTTTCAGCATTAATAAAGTAACACTGGTGAATCTCAAACACTTGTTTTGAATTCAAGCATGCTTTGTAGGCTTTTTTTTGGTTTTGTCTATGGGTCCATAAACAGATGTGATAATGCTATCGTTTATCAAATGTAAAAATATGCTCCGAATCATATACTGTAAACACTCATGCGCAGACAGAGCCAAGGTGCAAAATGGCATTACAGATGCTAAAGTCTTACCATTTATCTTCTGGTCTCACCCATTTGCTGGCTAGTCCTTTTTGCTTTTAAAAACACCATTCAGCTATATATCTTATTTTCATTGTAATCACAAACCAAGCTTCAAATGTGGAGACAGAACATGCTGCAGGAAATAATAGGTGACCTGTGAGGTCAGTGACCTCCTGCTCAGTACTTCTGTGACACTTTCCCTGAGATGAAGGGTGAAATGAAAAGGACACCTCAACACCAGATCTGGCTTATAAGAAGATGCTTCTTTCTTCCTTTGTTTCCTTGACTAATTCAAGGCTAACATATATATATTTAGAGAAATGTTTTTTTGAACACCTACAGAAGCTTGCTCTTGAACAACAGACAGATAATAATAATGGATTGGATTTATATAGCGCTTTTCAAGGCACCTAAAGCGCTTTACAATACCACTATTCATTCAATCTCACATTCACACAATGGTGGAGGCAAGCTACAGTTGTAGCCACAGCTGCCCTGGGGCAGACTGACAGAAGCGAGGCTGCCATATTGCGCCATCGGCCCCTCTGGCCAACACCAGTAGGCAAGTAGGGTAAAGTGTCTTGCCCAAGGACACAACGACCAGGACAGAGAGCCCAGGGATCGAACCGGCGACCTTCCGGTTACAGATGCAATTCCCAACCCCCTGAGCCACGGTCGCCCAATAATACAGGTAATATGAGACATCCTTGACAAGACAATACTTTCTGGTAATCACTTCAGTTCAACCCCAAACGACTGCTTGAAGAAGGGAACCATGAATCGTTATCACGGGGCTCCGCATATCAAAACGTTGGAGCTGCTGATGCTTTCATCACATAATTTATCACATGATTTGGATAGTAGGGTATCCGGGGGCTACCACTGATGATTATATGCACTATTTGAGCAGTAGCTGACAGTGTCTGTCTTTCACTAGCAACTAACTTAGCTTTAAATAAAACATTTCCTATCCAAGTTGCTTCTTCAGGCTCTGAATACCGCATTGCTGGTGTTGGCAAAACCATAAGTGCTTCAACATACTGACATTTTACCTTTGTGACTTCAAGAGAAAACAAATACATTTCACAGACTGATAGATGAAGTAGCTGAGCCATTTGCTTTTGGAAATAGAGACCTTGGTTTAAAGGTTCATACATTTTCTAATGGTTCCACTTACAGCCACTAACAGAGTAGCAAACCTGACTAAATGCTTTTGTTAAAACACAAGAAGGTTTCTACTGTTTTGCAAACTAAAACAAAAAAAAGAAGAAGAAGAAATTCCACAATCACACTAAGTCCTTTTTTATGATAATCCAGTTTCTTAGTTTCATTCTGGGCATCTTAATGACTTATCTCTATGGTGCTTTAGTACTTGCAAGCTCAATTTGCTGGCTCATGAGCCAGCTTGCCAGCATAATGTTCTTTCTCCTCCACTTATTAATAATAACCCTGACTTTCTGTCCCTATGAGCCACCTCTCATGATATTTGACTTTGTACAACATGACAGACTCCTTACACAAACCCAGTCTGTTTAGAGCTACATGGAAAATAAATATATTAAATTATTTCAGTGTGTCATGGAGGCAATGCTACAGCAATAGTAAAGCCATTCTTTTTTTCTGTGTGCATATGGTAGACGTGCTAGATGTGGTAGATAGATTTATATTTTATATATATAGTGTTCATTAATATGGAATTATTATAGATGGTATAGAAATGAGGATTCTCTTGCCGTTTTCATTTGTGATGAAAGAAAAATTACTCTCTCAGCTCTCTGAAAGATTTATTAAGGATTAATTATCCATTTATTAATTTAAGATAGGCCATTCATGCATTCTAATCAGATCTGTAGTTCAAAATTTGCTATGGACACTTGTTATGTGGGAATTCTTGGTCTGAGTCAAAAATTGACCCAGCCCATATGAGATATGAAATATGAATAGCATTTAAGGGTTAAACCAACTTAACTAATTATCTGTGCATATGTAGAGTTACAAATTTAGTCTAGGATATGTTGGTTTTTCACTGGTGTTCTAATTGACTAACTACTGTTCTTTTGCTGTATTTGCAGTTATAAAATCGTTTTGTACACAAATGGATTGATAAACATATAAAGCACAACGAATGGGAGAAAGAAGAGCATGAACATAACTTTCCACAAGTTGTGGGGAAAGTTATCTTACCTTAGCTCGTAAATCATTAGTTTCTTGCTAGGTCTTGCAGCACTTTCAAATGACCTGCCCTTAATCTTAAAATACTGGCCTCTTTTTGATATTTGATGGTGGTAACACAACTTTTTGCAGTGAATGGGATTTGGGTAAAATAAGTAATGAAGAATACACTGATTATGAAACTTTCGGGACTCGGAAAAATGAGCTGATGTCCTGGGCTGTTAAACACACTTTGTTTGGACCACCAAGGTTTCAAAAAGAAATCTGATTGTGAAGAAATCTATGAAAAATTATGATCCTGTTCATATGATGGCCTGAAGACTGTTTTAAATGATTGATATAAAATCACGGTCCCCATTCAGTGTTAAACCCACAATAGCAGTGTACCTTTTAGGACCCACCTTCATACCAGTTAGCCACAAAATTAACTCTTCTTTTTGCAAGTTTAATATTCTGAAACATGAAACCAAAATTCAAACCATACCCTCACAACTTCTTTGTTTAGACCTGCAATGCCTCTTTTTCTGCATTGTCTCATGTGTTCAGTATAGGAGGGGACATTAAAACCTAAATCCTTCTTTGGTGATTTTCATGCTTTCAAATAAGTTGAAGGATTACATGCTCCTCTGGGAGCTGATACCATTTTTCACCACCTCAGGGCCCTACAATCCACTCAAAACACTTTGGAAGATGGTGAAAATATGTTGTCATCCTGGAAAAATAAGTCTGCTTTTCTTAGCTCACACATTGGAGAAAAGAAAGATTTTTACCTGTCAGCAGCTACATATGATCTATTTGTTATTGTAAGGACAGTCCCTGTGACACAAACAGTATTATTTTCTCCCACATAGGTGGAATTTGTTCTTTATATCACATATAAACATTCCATTCACAGATAGATACATAAATAGGTGTTGTAAGTAAGCCAATTCCCATGGGTAAGGCATGTTACATTCTATTGAAAGAGGTGCATTACAGCTGTGTATTGAAATTTTATCATATTACAAGTCATGTTACCTAAGATTGGATGATGAAGTCTTTATCCATAGCCAACCCGATTAGGACAGCATGTGAAATATGCAACTTGACTTCATTTTCCTCTGAGCTATTTTTGTCAGAGTCTCTTGTCCACTTAGCTGTGCAGGTTAATTGTCTCCTCGTTTCAGCCGCTGCATGTGATGCAACTTAAAAGGGACATGATTACGAATTCAAATGCTAATTTCCTCCGAGGCTCAAGAGGTGAAAATGCATGAAATACACATGCTGGTAGTAACTATTTATATGCAAGGTTATTAGAATAGCGAAACAAATTAACCAGCCATCACTCTGGATTATGTTAACATGAAAAACTGCTGCAGTGGGGCCTTTAGCTACTGTATATCTGAATGCTTTACTGGGAACAAGACTGAAGGCGTGTTTTTTAAGGGTTTTTTTTTTTACACAGCAAAACGTCATAAAGTAGACTGAGGCCATACCCCAGATCTCTAAGAGGCAACCCTTGAATTCATGGACACTGCAGTAATATATCACAAGGATCAGGGACACTCACTACTGCAGACTGCACATAGCTGGGTGCAGTGCAATTAAAATAATTGTCTTCGTTTTGCTTGCAACAAGTGTGAAGATTCACATTACCCCTGTGGCATCCTCTTCTCACTGTCTGTTGCCTAATATAAGCTAACGATTGTACAGTTGATCTCCGCACTGCCTGTAGCATGACAGTAATTGGTAGGATGTACTGCAGTATTAGGGTGTGATTTGCTGTTAATGAGTAGTGTGTGCTAAGTTAAATCATTACCAGTTTTTTTTGTAATGTAATACAGGTCATCCCATTAGTCCTGTTTGTTGGTATAACAGGAGAAAAAGGGTGATCTGAGAGAGAATGATTGATTTTCTGACATGACTTGGATTTAAAACAAAAATACAAACCTGAAAATCACTCATGTGGGTGTAGATTATGTGCACGTATTTCTGACGTGCAAGGTGACCTCACAATACTGTCACTTACTTGATATTTGCAACAATGCAGACCCCACATCTATCCAGTGAGAGACTTGTCATGCTGTTTTCGGTTCAGTTCAGCTTCAGTTCTAAGAATTAAAACATATGATACAGTAAAACACGCATTTCTTTGAGCATAATAAAAATGTATTTATGAACAAAATAAAAGCCATTTTTGCAGATGTTTTAGCACATCTCAGCAAATGGTTTTATGTCTAAAGTAGGTAGATCAATTATGGTATGAGTCATCATACAGAGAATAGCTCATGGGTTAAAGTCATATTTATGAATTGTAGAACACATTTAAAAACTTATGTGTACAACAACTAAACATGAAGGAATCTGCACAGATAAGTGGGACTACAGCCTGCTAATTGATGAGAAGTAAGGAAGTAAGGAAGTATGGCAGTATTGCAAATTGCAGAAATAAAATTATAGGAAAGCAGCAGAACACATCCGAAGATGATAGAGGCTATAAAGGAGTTCATCCTCTGTCACACAGCAAATAAATGGTAAATGGTAAATGGCCTGTATTTATATAGCGCTTTACTAGTCCCTAAGGACCCCAAAGCGCTTTACATATCCAGTCATCCACCCATTCACACACACATTCACACACTGGTGATGGCAAGCTACATTGTAGCCACAGCCACCCTGGGGCACACTGACAGAGGCGAGGCTGCCGGACACTGGCGCCACCGGGCCCTCTGACCACCACCAGTAGGCAACGGGTGAAGTGTCTTGCCCAAGGACACAACGACCGAGACCGGCATCCTTCCGATTACAAGGCGAACTCCCAACTCTTGAGCCACGATCGCCTAAATAAGAGCATTTATTGTGACGTCCATGTAAATCTGTAGCCAAAAATACAAAGTCCACTGAGCAGGAGAACCATTTTGTCATTGTTGTATAATATTGTGCGTAGTATTTCTGCTTTGTTTCCATGTTTTATGTGTTTTAGATATATGTAGTAGCCTACATGTTCTCATTCTGTGCACTGTGCTCTGCCTTTTTGTTGTTTACTGTAGCTAAACTATAAACTTGTACTTTATGGAATAACCATTTCAGGGACACCTCACATTGACTTAAACATAATTCTGTGGTGTTTTGCTTTAGAAATCCAAGTGTAAAACACTGTGCTCCTGAAATTGGCTATTGATTATCTAATGACATAAAAATGTAAATATCCTGGGTTTTTATTGTGTTTTTTGGTCGCTGTTATATTGGCTGATTTTGTTGTGTTTCCTACCTCCTGTGTCCATAGTCTGTGTCATCATGCATAGTATCCTTTTGGTTGTCTTTTATTACTTCCTGTTTTTACTTTGAAGTTTTGTTTTCTCATTTGTGTTAGTCTAGTTTTATTTTTTGTTCTTTTTCCTCATTCATGTTTGTAACTCTAGCCCATGTTAGGTGTTTGATTGCATTAACCTGTGTCTCGTTCCCACCCTTGTTAAGTATATACACCATATTTTTATGTCCCATTTTTGATTCCTCTTTTCCCACCTAAGGTGCAAGCAGAGAAAATCAGAAGGATTTCAGGTACTGAATTACTACTTTACTATATTTGATGATCTTAGTTATAACAGTGCTCATGACATGTTTTTAATTCAGATATACAAAATATACATTTTTTTAACCACACACAGCAATAGTTTAAGGGCAGAATGTTTGATCATTTAAATAACTGAATGAGCTTTGATTATAAAGGACTAATTGTTTGAGGAGTCTTCCCTCCATAGTATATAGTATTTTTGAAATGTCTTCGGCTGTTCAAAAAGTCTTTTTCAAAAATTTTATTTTCAGGAACCAAGTGCAATATGTGCAAGTTTTTGATACAAATGCAAACTACAGTATGTACGGCAACAACAGAGATGTTAAATTTTTAATTAAAGTCAATATTTTGCATGAACACCTTTATTCCTTAACACAACCTGAACTCGTAGGCAAGCTTTCGTCCAGTTTCTCTATGGAAGTTTTAGAAATAGTTTTCCAGGCTTCTTCAAGGATTTTCCAAAACTCTTCTTTTTTTGGATTTCAGCTGCTTTTTGTTACGTTCTGTTAAGACGATTCCACACTTCTTCAGTAATGTTGAGGTCTGGCCTCTGGAGGCCAATCCATGACCGATAGTGTTCCATGGTGTGTTTTTCTATCCAGGTATGCTTTTATTGTTCTAGCAGTGTTTTGGGGATCATTGCTTTGCTGAAAAATGAGGCTGTTACCAATCAGAGGCTTTCCAGATGCTGTTGTATGATGGATTTAAATCTGACTGTACTTTTCTTCATTCACAATTCTATCAGTTTTGACAAGAACCTCAGTACCAGCCCCAAGCCATGAGAAAGCTATAGACACTTACTGTTCTACCCCTCCCCTGACCTCCTCATACATACTTATGATCATTTGAACCACAAATATACAGTTACCAAGTTTCAGTCCACTTCTTGTGGAATCTCGTTACCTGTTTCTCTTTTCTAAGAATGACTTTCACTGAGGCCATTTCTGATGGGGCTTTGGTGAACCATTGATGGATCAGCTGAAGGGTCAGATGTATCTCTCAGGTCCTGTGTCAGGTCTTTAGTGGCATTGTTCTTATTTCATAAAGAAGTGACTTTCAGATACTGTTCATGTGCTTATGAACAGTTAGTTTTTATTTCAGGCAAGTTCTTCTTATATCCTCCACTTCATCTGTTTCTTCAGTTTTTAAGGAACCCAATGTTTTCAGCTAATAGGTATTTGGAAATCACAAAGTTAGCACAAAAATGCTGCGTTATGCTTCCCAGTCTGTGTTATCTTTGGCAGTCTCAGCATCTTTGGTAGGACAGGGGACAGAGGAGGCGAGGACGCACAAATCAGTGCGGAGAGAAGCCCATGTACCTGCCTTCCCATTTGTCCTGTTCAGCTGGTTTGTTTTTTGTTTTTGTGGTCCCCTGATGTGGTTCCTGCTCCTTGTTCTTGTTTTGAATTTCTTGTTCAGGACTATTTCTTACAGCCAAATAATACACATTGCTTTTTGTTTTGCATTCGTATTTGGGTCCTGGATGAGGTTCTGGATGAATTACAGCCATTTCCAGTTTAACTATGGCAGTTTGCTATATGTATGTGCTGTTTTGGTGGCAACTTCAAAATTGCTTAGAGAAGTGTGTCAAAAGTTAACTTTACCTCCAATGCCATGCAAAGAAACCTACATTTGATGTAATGTTTACTATAAATGAAATTCATTCCGTGTAAACATGTTGACCATTTAAAAAGAGGTAACTGGCATTTCTGATTTGTCTTTTCATCAAATGTATAGTAGCGATATAGTCAAAATCTCTATCGTTGGCCAAATTTATATCGTTTCTATCGTATATCATTTCTATCGCCCACCCCTGATATATATATATATATATTTAACCTTCCTGCCTTCTTGGGACCTTTTTGTGCCACTGCTATGTGTTAAATGGCTGCCATTTCCACTGTGTTCAGTGGAATATAACCAAACTTGCCACAGGATAGTTTTTACCTGTCAATGTTAATATTCCAGTGTGAATTCCTTAAATCAGCCTAAAATGGCTGAGCAGCAGAAATCCCCACACCCATCACCCTGGGGACCATTTTCTGCCCATTGACTTCCATTATAAACGCTATTTTTCAACCCCAAATTATCATCATATGATTTTATTTTTTCTTCTTTTCTTGGATGTCAATGAAGACTCAGGGCCTTGAAGTTTTAATTTTTAAATTGCAAAAAAAATGCAAAAAAAATAATGGCAGGTCAAAATGTATGTTGGTGCCAATCTTTGGTCCATCTAAAGGCCTACTTATAATGACAATCACATATTACTTCAACTGGTTTTTTGTGGAAATATTTAGTTTCATTTTTTGGTTTTTGGGGCTTATAACACAGGGCGCTCATGTAATAACACTGGGATTTGAAGGGTTAAAACAACGAAAATATAATTAAAACTTTACATGAATATTTCAGGGAGAAGTAGTTTTACAAGGTTGGCTAATTTAAAGTGGAATAAAATATGGATATATGGTCTTTTTATGGCGTGGCTGAGAATGGTCCCTAGGGTGATGGGTGTGAGTTTTTTAAAGGATGGCAGGAGGGATATATATATATATATATATATATATATACTAGGGGTGCAACGATACACAAAATTCACGGTTCGGTTCGGTTCTATACTTCGGTGTCACAGTTCGATATTTTTTCGATATAAAAAAATCTTCATGCCTTTTTAATTTGTCATTTATTAAAATTATAAATAAATATTTTAACTCAAAAGTACAGTTTTTAAATTTAATGTTGCTGAAACAAGAAAATAATTTAAAAAGAAATCTATCTGGGGTAGAGGAAGAACATTATATATATATATAGTATATACATTGGGAATGAATGTGCAGTAGTAGCAGCAAGCAGGTGACAGTGAGTTTATTACAGAGAAATGGCTCTTTCCAAAATAAAAGGTATACTATACGCTTCTTCTGGGCTATACTCTCAGCAGTATATTAAACATTTCAGGTCCCCATAAGGAGACTCATGTGCTAACGGCTGTCTAATGACTCGGCTAAAGTTTGTAGCATGCAGCATGCGTGCTTGTTGTTTTTGTCTGCTTCCACTTGTCTATGCACTAGGATGATGTCGGCGTAAATGTGCAGTCATATTCGTTGTGTTCCCACTAGTGCTGTCAGCATTAATCTGAAATCTTCGTTAACGAGCTACCGTGTATCGCCCCGTGCGTGGGGCTGGATTGCCTCAACACGTTAACAAGCTAACTGTGTGCTTACCTTCAGGGTCATGCTTCACATGAAAACCAAAATAGTTCCAAACGCCAGATCTGAATGAGGGTGGGGGAGGCTCAATTTCGGGTAGCATCGAGGCAATTGCCATGTTGCAACGAGCTTAGCTTCTGTCTCGCTAGCTTACCCCCACACTGCACACAGTGGATCTGCGCTTGACAGTGCAGCCTAGGCGGAGTAGTGGAACGCAGATCCACTGAGCGCTCAACACAGACAGCATTGTCAGAAGAAAAGTTGATAAAATAAATTAAAAATGTTGTATTGTTCGATACATATGCGTACCGAACCGAAAGCACTGTATCGAACGGTTCAATGTCGACACAAGTATTGTTGCACCCCTAATAAATATATATATATATATATATATATATATATATATATATATATATATATATATATATATATATATATATATTTGAAAAGGTAAATTGGTTGATCACCTACATGCAACCAATGCTTGCTTAAATGTGATTAGTTAATGAACAAAATAGTAAAAATTCTTTGTTTTGTTGTCAATAGTTAGAGAGTGTGAGAATTTTCATACCATAGTTTTTTGGATGATGCTGGCATCTATGGTTCCAACAGCACAGTTAAACATTGCTTATGTAGTAGACTGATTGCAAGAATTTAAGACTGGATTCCCAGTTTCACCTTTATTGTTTGGGCTGTAATTTGTTGAAAGAAAATGATGTGGGAATACAGAAGAAAAAAGATTTCTGACAGCACTGCATTGCACAAAGTAAAAAATACATCATAGTAGATGCCTGTAGAGGGTTGATGCAAAATGATTCTCTGCACAATGCCTAGCAAGGAAAGATATCTTCTCTAGACTAACAGAGGGCAAAATCAGCAAACGTATAAAGACTGCAATGTAAATCACCACACAGCTCTGCATGTTCTGCCTGAAGGAAGTTTGCAATGTTTTGATTTCCAATTTTCTATTTATTTATTTTTTGCTTTGTTTCATACAGTGCTTTAAAAGATTGTCTTTTTCTTTACTGTAAAGCAATGACATGATCATGTCACAACACGTTTACAGAAAAGGCCTAATAGAAGTGTCAAGAAAATATGCTTGACATATTATTACAGCCTTATTGAACATAATGACTTGTGCGTTGCAGTAGTGCTTAGCTGTTATGGGGACTTCAACAAAGAACCAATATAATATATTTTGAACTACATGACATAAGCAATTGATAATGCAGGGAACAGCATTTTATATTCATTTGCATGAGTGTGCCAAAGCATTTGCAATTTGTTCACAAGAATGACAAATTGCTGTTATGATGTGCACAACTGACTTGATTATGTAGAGTCTGAACAAGCTGTTTTATGAATTTCAATTCTGATCTGAGAAACAACGAGATTGAGAACAAGTATAGCAATTTGATGCCAGTGTCAATGGCAGCATGTAGAACATTAACACTAAACTGACCAAGATTTTGGTAATTACACATATATTTGCGTAAAACATTATCTTGGGTTTACATTACTTTATGCTAATTTACACATTTAGTATACATAACTAAATTCAGCATCTCTAACGTCATAGATGAACTTAGAATTTACAGTTTTACTGACACAATAAAAAGGTGTGGAGAGAAGGGCCTCAACCCAGCAGCATGCAAAAGCAAACAGACTGAAACTTTGACCCTAGAGTAAACAATACTGTAAAATGAAATATTCTATAATTTTCTCTCTTTCATACTAAAAAACAAATCTACGTGAAATATTGATTGGACAATTCTGCAGCATAAGCTAATTTATAGGTCAGGTCATTTTGCTGCACTAATGAAAGAGGTTAGCTTCCAATGATGTAATCAGGGTTAATGTAGCTTGATACCAAATATGACTCCTCTTTCTCCCCATAAAGAGAAGGGTCATTGCAAATCATTACAAAGTTGTTCTGAGTGTTTGCTTTTATCCTATCACCAAGCATTTGTATGCTGATGGGAGTGATTTCTTCAAGGATGACAACTTCAACCATAGGGAACAAGAAGTCACTGAATGGTTTGGTGATTATTAAAATGAAAAGTGAACCATTAACAGTTAGCCAATACTACCCTAGTTGAAAACCTATGGGAGACTCTGCATATATTAGACTGAGCTTTCCACCACAATAATCAAAACACCAAATGAGAGAATAATTTTATTGTTCCACTAAGAGATCAGGTCCCATTCACAGTCTGGGTTGTTGCATGTCATCCCTCCATCGTCTCTCTGAATTCATATCTGTCTCACTGTGACTATGAAATAAATGTAAAATGCCCAAATGATTTGAAAGAATGGTGTTCCATTCCTTGAGAAGAAAAGAACCACTGTCAAGATGCAATAAAGCTTTTCTGATAGCCTTATTAAGTCATCTGAAATTTAATTTGTCACTCTTCCATAGTAACAGGAAGGAACAAGCAGACTGAAAAACTGACTACTACAAGGTTTCATGTGTGCACTATACAAACTACCATAATCTGAAAACACTGGTTCCCATAAAAATGATGGTATGGTAATGATATTCAAATAAGTGCATTATAAGGAAATGAATGAATGACCTAGTAACTTGTGATGAATAACATGTGTGAACCACTATCTTCTCTCACACATGCAAGCACACCCACACATACAGTATATACACACTGCCTCATGTTGATACACATACATATACACAAACACAGTGCCCCACTGAACCCTTTGCAGGAAATTTAATGGTCTCATGAACAACAGGCAGGGTCATGTTTGGGTCACAGCCAATTTATTTCAGCAATGCACAGTAAGGGGGCTGTGCATCTTTACATTTATTTGGAATTTTTAATTGATTAGCTGGTATATTTGTAGAATAGGTTGTGCTATTGCTCTAAAAAGAGATGGATGTGACCAAATTGAGTCCTGACAGGATATAATTATTTGCTCTGTGCATTGTTCCAACATAGTACTCTTCATTACTCATTTTACTGGCGGGCGGGCGGGCGGACGGATGGACGGATAGACGGATAGATAGATAGATAGATTCTTTTGTATCTATACTTTATTTCCTGTTATTTGCAGTGAGCTGTTTCAATTACACAATGCAAATTAATCTCAACAGCAGCATTCTCTGTCTGCTTTTAACTAATTTCTCAGTTAACAAGAAGCATCTTTGTTTATTCCTGTGGTATCTTTTTAGTTGGCATGCTTAGGCTGCAAGCCAATCTTATCTAGACTTGGACAAATGCCAGCTGCAGATAGTTGTAAGGAATGGAATTGCATTAATTAAGTTCCGGTAACCTAATATGATGAAATGCAATCTGGTAAAATCAACCACTGGTATTTCCAGTATGTGGTTGAGACTTTGGCTGCTGTATATTCCATAACAGTATTCAGGGACTCATCCCTATTTGAAAGAGTAGAGGCCTTTGTGGCCCTGTGGTGCCACAAACTAACCACAAGGCAGCCTCCGCTTATGTCCTGGGTTTTATAATGACTTCTCATGTCTACTCACAGTTCTAAATGCATTCCCATCTGTGAAATGCCAAACAAATTAAATCTAACACAAGCCGATTGGATTCAGTCATACTCCTCATTATGGCCATTAGAAGCCAATGAGGTATTGCAAATATTTTATTGCCAAATTTAATGAAGCTGCAGTTCTCCATTTGGATTTCTGGGATATTTGCATATGCCAGCTCCACACGGCTGACTGTGATGAAGTTATTCGACAGACCTTATTCCACTTGTATGGTATGTGCCTGGTGTATGCAAGGAACCCTAATTCTTGTAGTGCACACAGATCAAACGTGTATATTAGATTACAGCCTCCATATACAGGTCAGCTGGGATGATTATCAGTATGAGCAAAAGCTGTACAGCTGAAGGTCTACAGAGGAGTGGTTAGGGTAAATCTATGCAGGTTCACAGGTTTCTACCCCAAAGGCCAGATTTCACCATGCCTAATTGAGTTGCAGATGTAATACATATTTATGTGCTGAGAAGCTTTGTGGGATGCATTTCCAAATGGCCTTAAAGCTCCTGAATCATTTTGTTTTTGTGCAATGTGCTGTTTACGTGCCTCTTTCTGAATACTGGATAATAATGTGTACTAACACTGAATTGGTAATTAATCATTGCTGCATTTAGCCAGTCCTTTGGTAAAGGAAATAGTGTTTACTTAAACAATGGCAACAGCACAGTGACCAGTTACCCCAGTTGTGGTGCTACACAAGTGCCATCTAGTGGAACACCTAGAAGCTGTTACTGTTGCCAGGGAAGACAAACAGGCGTTACGCCTTACGGTTAGTTAGTGTCAATGCTTTGTGGTTAGTTAATGTCACAATGAACTGGGAATATTTTAACACAAAAAGAGCACTAATAACACAAATCCCTTGAAGTAAAGTGAAAAAGTTGATGAAGCCACTTCAGGTGTCATGTTAGTTTGGAACGTATTAATATTAGTTTACGTATATTGTAATACATTACTTTAAATATCATATATTATCATTATAGCATACACTAAAATGCAACTCAAGATAGACATGTGCAAATAGCAGCTTAAAAAACATGAATATATTATGATGATACTTAGTTCTACAGATCTTGCAGACTGCCAGCACCATCTCTTTTCTTCCCTATTTTCATATCTTTACTGTCAACAAGACAAGAGCACCACCGTGTGGTCAGTTGAATGTATGGCACAAACACAAGAGAGCCGTAAGATATGATTTATCGTACAAACTGAGATCACTTACTGAATATTTAGTGAGCAAACATGTGGAAATTCATTTTAATTTGTAAGTAACAGTAATGGGACAATTTGAAATTTATATTCAGTATGTTTTACACAAATATAGTCATCAGTCAATTAAGGGGATAAACAAAGCCAGATGTTGCTGAAGCAATATAACACATGATGCTGTATAATGTTTTTCTTTGTTTGTTTGGTGCTTTGAAAAAAAAGTGTTGGCTGAATGGATTTAGTGGAAGCATTCAGGTGGGTAATTCACTTTAAACTGTATGAAGAGAACAGAGTATGTGGATTATTTTCGCCTAAAACATATCCAACCATCATTTATTTGTTTGTCATTTATTCCCGGGTGCAGTATTTTCCCTCTGGAGAATACTTTTACTGTGCTTGCCGCTACGGACAAAACTTTCTCTGGTATTATAGTTTTGTATCAAATAAACTCTTTCCAGAAATATGTGTTGTTCAGAGTGAAACCAATGTAGTAAATCAAATATGTGACAGCACCTTCCCTTAAGCACAGCAATGTAACACAAGTAGAGAAATATTTGAGTTGCTTGGCTGTTCTGCTGTTTTGACATCATCTACCAGAGGGATGCTGTGCTGGAGTGGCTTTCCTGTCCCCCAGGTAAGCTGTAAATCATCTTTTGTTTGCAGAGAAAGCTGCCATTACTCTGAATTGTGTCCAATCTTACTGCAACAGTTAGTTGCCCTATGACCAATATATTGGTTTCTCAGTGAACGTGAACATATATTGCATTCTTCCTCATCAACAATCACTGGCTAAATGCCTTCAAGCAAGGCATCTCCTTGTTTAATGGTAGAATATGGTGGCTACACAGAGTCAGTCTAACTTTCAGGTCAAATAGAAAAAATACAAAGTATACAAGTGTGTTCTTTCAAAAAAAGTTTCTAAGTTTCCTTGGTTAAAAAATGTGTCAAATGTGAGAAATGTGATGCAGGAGGCATATCACACACACAGCAGGGAATCTGGAGGCATACCGTGTAGACTCTTGCTTGAAGAATGACAACCTATATAGTGTCACCTCACCTAAAACAGAATCCACAGCCCAGATGCAATTAATATTTTCCTGTTTATTTATTCTTTGTGAAAATGTATCACTTTATCCTTATCATTTATGCATAATGATTCTTTGGATTTTTGTTCATCTAGGATTTGTGCTCAATATATAACACCATCAAAAAAGAAACAATCAAAAAAGACCACAGAAGTAAGATTAATAAATGACAAATTTACATTTGCAATTTTAATACATGTTATGAATGGAAAGATCCACACACATTATACAGCTGTAGAAAGATATAAAGAGGATTTCATCTCAAAATACCCCGCATCTGCCTTTACGCCTGTTACGTTATAATATTATTTTATGCCATGTTATACCCCTAATTAAAGATTGTGAATTATTATGTAGTTTTAGTTTGCATTATTCTCCTGAATTAGAAGAAGCTGATAACTACTGCATTAGTTAAACTGATTTGCATTACATTAGACTGCTGATTTATTGTGGATATTGTTTTATGATGTTATAAGAAATACTGTTTGCAGAGAGTCATCGCCTTATTTGTCTGATTAGAAGAGAACAGAGCATGCTGGAGTTTTCTGCCCCATCTCAGCAGGAGCAGATTTTGAGATCTGAGGCTGTCTGCATACGGTGCCCATCTCCCACGCGTGTGTTCATTAAAATCATCGTTTGACTTAACCCGGCCGGACCAGTGTTGTTATTGTGGTTTTTTCTCTTGTCTCCATCCCCAATTTTTGAACTCGTAACACGCCACAGGAAAAATAAACTTCAGAAAGTTGTACTTCTGTATCATCCTCCTGTTTGAAAACTGCTGTAGTTGCACATACACTTCCCAGTCATATATTTTACCAAATGAAACATTGATGTTTCCTTTAAAACCTCCATCCTTCTTACTACATGTTTCCCAGACAATAGCACTTTGCCAGCAATTTGTTTCAGCCAAGATGTATGGTGTGATAAATATTTAAAATCAAATTTGGCAAAAAGACGTAGATGGATGTGGCACCCCAGGCTGTCGTGGGAGCCACTCTCTAAAGTACAGGGACGTCCCTTTCAAATACCCTTATATCCACACGCAGGAACAGATATGCACGCACACACTGTATACAGCGCCTGAAGAAGAGCACATGTGCCAGGCCAGTCACCAGTGCTTCTCAGTGGCACCAGCATTCCCCCTTTTCTTGTTTTCATTAATGTGTATCAATGCTTTTTTGTGTGTTTCTTCTTGAGCACTTGGTAAGGATTCCTTGATGAATCATATGCATCATTAAAGCCGTGTAATGAATAATATTAGTATGTTTACAGTCCAAATTCTCATGTCTGCTCACAGAGTTTTCAGCTCTTTAATTGAGACACACTCTATGTCCATGGGTGCATGTTTTTCATGGCTCAGCACCGAGGCAAGTCTGACACTGCTATCTGATTGAGTTTGCAGATTGTTTGCCTCAAGATACACCTTTTATTGCTGTTATGTTTTAGGATGGAATGTGTCAAATCAGTAGATTTCATATGTTGAGTTTGCCAGCGTCTCTAGTCTAACCAAACATTTCATGATGTGCGTACTAAATAAAAAACATCTATCAGCTCTGGAGAATTGAGTGATCAGTGAGTCAGTGATGCCCGGCTGTTGATGTATGACCACTAAGATGCTGCTACATCCATCAACATTTTACAGTAAATGCTCAGTTTCTCTGGCTTTTCATCTGCTCTGTGATGACTAATAGCCTGATTCTAGATGGCTGATAAAGGCAAAGTGTAAATAATCTGCTTGGGAACAGACGATACTCCCTGTACTGTACCTGCATTGCGCCTCAAGCAGCTTTGGTAAACCATTAGGAATAGTGTGGAAGTGCTGACTTTGGAAGTGGTGTGAAAAATTTAGCCTCGCTTGAGTCATTAATCAACTTACCTGCAGCAAAGTGTTGCCTTTATTAAAGCAGGCTTATTAGAGCTGGCTGTGCGTGCATTTTTCTCCTTTAGTTAGGTGAACTTTTCAAAGAACTGTTCTTGAGATGACTGACAAGCATTTGGCAAAGCTCACCAACACCAGTTAAATATGTACATAAGGACACTCGTATGTCATTTTTACAGATACACAGCTACTTTGAGCTCCACCAAAAAACCCAGTCTCGCAATATGATAGCATAAGGAGAAAATCACAATAAATAACTGGAATATTTACTGTCGACTGGTGACCTCATGAAATAAGTAGCTGATTTATATAATATGGACATTAGATTTAAATTTTATTCCAAACACATTCTGGACTCCCGATGAAAGTTTGTTTTACCTAAAAACCACAAACCAGGCGAGAAATTTGGGTGTAGTGATGGATGCAGACCTAAACTTAGAAAAACACATTAAGACAATAACAAAGTCAGCTTACTATCACCTCAAGACTATATCAAGGATAAAAGATCTGATGTCTCAACAGGACCTGGAAAAACTAGTCCATGCATTCATCTTTAGTAGGCTTGATTACTGTAACAGCATCTTTACAGGTCTACCTAAAAAATCAGTCAGACAACTACAGCTCATTCAGAACTCTGCTGCTCGAGTCCTCACTAAGACCAAAAAAGTGGACCACATCAGTCCAGCTCTGAGGTCCTTACACTGGCTACCTGTCCGTCAGAGGATAGACTTTAAAGTTCTGATGCTGGTCTATAAAGCTCTGAATGGTTTAGGACCAAAATACATCAGTGACCTCCTGACCCAGTATGAACCTTCCAGATCCCTCAGGTCATCTGGATCCGGTCTTTTATCAGTTCCCAGAATCAGAACCAGACACGGAGAAGCTGCATTCAGCTTTTATGCTCCTTATATCTGGAACAAACTCCCAGAAAGCCTCAGATCAGCTGAAACACTCAGTTTATTTAAATCCAGGTTGAAGACTCACCTGTTCTCAGCTGCATTTGAATAAAGCACCAAATCCACACTTTTAAGCTTAAATTTCAAAACTAACATTTTAACTACTGATTTTATCTACTGTTCTGATTTTATCTGTTTTGATTTTATATACTGTTTTGTTTGTTTGTTGATTAGTTAGTTAGTTCGCTTGTTTTAATCAATTTTAAATCATGCTTTTTATTTGTTTTTGTTTCTAATGTCTCTGTAAAGCACTTTGAATCACCTTGTTGTTGAATTGTGCTATACAAATAAACTTGCCTTGCCTTTTAAAAAGCACACTCTTTTGAGATTGTTTACCTGTATGCAAACTATGCAACACATCCAGTGCCTATAATGTGAAGCAATGTTTGATAAATGTGTAAAGCCACAGTTATCGGTCATCCATCTTTTTACTATTTCTCTAATAACATGTGTAATTTGTCTTCACATCTTGCATGAAGAAAATTCATAGTCAGTGCGAAGAACCAGACAGTAGGTAAATTTAGATTATTTGTTTCATTCAAGGAAGTGTCACTGCAAATACCCATAGTAGTCACGAGGCAGAGGTCAAAGGTTGACAGGTGAAAGGAAGACACGCCTAGTCCAGAGAAACTGTACCACTGTGTTCGCTGTGTACACAACAATACAGCCACCAGAAGCTTTAAAAAAAAAAAAAAAACTGTACACAATTAACGGATTCACACGGACGTACCTGTAATGGAGCGGAGCAACGTGAAGAGGACCGTGAAGATATTGTCAAGATGATGACGATGATGATGCTAGTAGCCTAAAGTTTTCCGTACTGAGGTACAACCGCTAACAGCCCCACCTGTTTAAATGATAGCTACTGGCAGCTTGTTATTACAGTTTGTAGTATTTAAAGTTTTAATTTAATTAAGAGCTAAAAAATTGAAAAGACTTTAAAGGTTTCCCTTCGTCTGCCTGGCATTACGTTATGCTGAATTGCTCGTATAATATGTATAATAATGGCGATTTTGCTGGAATTGGTGTTTTCAGTTTTTATGTTACTGTAGAGGTTCCCATGCCATGTACCCTTCTCCGTGTGCAGTAACACAGAGCCTTTCTTTGTATAATCATTAGCTTACAGAAGCCACGGAGGCAATTCGGTGCAGGAAAATCACAGGTGCAGTTAATTACAGGTTCATGGTCACACTAATGTGCATGGTAGTTGATTGGTGTAGCCTTCCAGTGACAACTAAATAGAGCATTCATAACTGTATTTATTGCTCACACCTGTGCCTTTTCTGTTTTAACAAATCAAAATGTTTTCTGTGGAAATGACCCAGGCTATAGTTGAAAAAATTCACTTAGAAAGGGGTCCTAGCTAGATTAATGCGATGGTGTTGTGTTTAGTATGTTGCTTTGGTTTTTTTTTTTGTTGCTTGTTTTCTATTCTTCTTCTCTCAACAGGTGATCCAGGAGATTTTTTTTTCTTCCCTCCTTTCTCACTGTCCCTCTCCCCTTCTGTTTTTCTTTTCCTTCCTCTTTCTTTCTCCCTTTCCTATCCCTCACTCATGTCTGTCCCATCTGTAACATCTGAAAATAAAATATAATAAATAATAAAAACAAAGGTCGATCAAATGGACCAATACGGCAATGCCACCGATGATCCATTTGGCAAAGTAAATCCATTGGGTATCCTTGTTGGTCTTCAGACAACAATTCTGATGGCTAAAGAACCAAATGGGACAGGCAAAAAAAAAAAGAAAAAAAAAAGAAAGGGGTCCTAAATATGTGGGGTGACCTGGAAATGGCTGCCATAATCGTAGTCCAAAAAGTACCTCCTACTACCTTTTTGTAACCACTTTTTTGTTACCTTGATGGAAATCATCATGAGGGCAAGGAAGGAGAGTGTAAAAATAAATAAGAAAAAAAGGATTTCATGAAGATTTAGAAAACGATGACGATTAAATCTTTATACACAATTTACACATGCACTGGGTCTGGATGCTAAGGAAATCTTGTGCAGATTTTAGAGTCAGAAGTAAATACAAATTTAAAAACAAAGTGTGCAGTAAGATTAGGTAAGGGACAATATTTCAAGTATAAGTGACAGTAATTTCCATATTGTACATATTTACTATACAATAGTACGGAAAAACTAAATGTTACACATCTTATTAAACTCTTTATTCCATTTCTGGATAAGGTAGATTTTTTGTGTATTTTAGTTGGTCAGTATTTTATTTTTGCCATTAGTCAGACTGTGGCATGAAAGAAGCTGCTGTTGAAGTGCAGTGTGCAGAGACTCCAATTACACTTAGGCTTGACTCCTTAGTAGAGCAGGACGATATGGCCAAAGATATTTATCAGATATATATTTGAAAATTTGCGATAATGATATAACTGACGATATAATTGATGCAAGACAAAATACAACTCCACAACTTTACTAGCGCAAAAACCCCATCGATTTACTTAAACAAGCAGCTGGTTTTATGTGCATTAAAGCTATATAAAAATTTAACAGTGCAAATTCAAATTCCTTGCTGAAAGTTTAACCAAAGGGCATTTCCAGTAGAAATGGGCTGACATATCCTGAGCATAACCATGTATAATATCCACTACAGTTAAAAATAGGTGCTTTGCAACATGAAACTGCAGTGTATCAAATAAAAAACGTCAAATACCTATTTTTTGGACCCTAAGGTGCACAGGATTATAGGGCACAAGAAACAAAGCAGTCAGATAAATCAAACTTTATTCAACTTATTCTTCTTGCTTCCTCCACTTCAATATTATAGAATATTGATTCAATAATGCTATATTCTATCACAGCTGCTCTATTCCCATGTTGTTGCAGTATATTAATGACTCCTGACTGAAGCTTGGTCTGTTTACAGCATCCTGCCATGAGATTGCATTTGTCTCTAACCATCAGGAACCCTCACGTTAACTTCTATCAGTGGAAAAACTTAGGTTCATCCTCCAGCTTTACTGTTTATGTTATGCTAACATAGCTGTGTCGCTAGCGATCACATTATTATCTACCAGCTAGCCCAAATTCAGTAACCTTACAAATGTCACTACTGTTTAGTTTTCTGTCTTCATTTATGTTGGAAGTGATAGCAGAGCTGTACGTTTTGAATTTTTCAGAAATCTCTCAGTCAGAACATGGTATATAATGCTTAGGTAACTAGCGAAACTAGCAAGCTAACTTCCGCTAACTTCTTGCTAACTTCTAACTCCGTTAAATGTAATAAATTCTGTTTTCATGGATGCCCGGATGTTAAACTTAATTATTACACCTGGTAAAGCAGCAATACTGATAATTTTTATCAAAGATGAAAGAATTTAGACAGTTTTTAACTCCCAGTGATGCTGCAGTGTTCGTTTAACTTTGGGACATGAAGAAACGGAATTTTGGACCCAGATTACTCCCAGATTTAGGAGCACCTTAGTCCGACAAATACGGCAATAACGAATGCCCGCTTGCATGTTGTACAAAACAATGTGCTTTGGTGGGTATCTGATGGACAAACACCAAACCAGTTCCACATCACTGACTCATTGTCAGCTGTGGTTGGCATGGAAAACCTCTTAAAATGAACAGTTTTAAGGGTGGATTTTGATCATTTTCATGAATAGTTAGGTTGTTAGTGCATCATGATATGCAAACTGGCATTATCTCCTCTTCCTTTGTAAAGGATGATCCAGACAGTCAATTTGGATTAGTTGTGTATGTTGCTGTATTGTGAAGAAAATATAATCTGATCAAACATTATTCAGCTTTAAATATTGTTCAGCTTTAAAGTTACTGTGCAACTGTGTAATAAAAATGTGCTCACGACTTTGGCCTTGAGAGCGATAAGAAGCGATCGCCTCATCCTGCAGGTGAAAGATATCTGCAAGCGAAGAGACTAGAACACCCAAGGCCGATTTCCTTTTATGGAGTTGTTTTTCTGCTAATGCAGCACTTTCCTCACAACCCCCTCCTGTAAGTTTTAGAGAATATATACCCATCCTCACAGCAAATATTAGGAATCTCCTGATGTGAGCTGTGTTGAGAGGTTGTCTCTGTCTCAATAAAAGTTCACTGATTCCCCATCTGCCGCAGGTGTCCGGTTGTCTTCATTCTCCGCCAGCCTGGTTAAGTCAATTCCTCCTTAACATCTAAAAGAACCTATTTAATGAAGGAAGACGGGTTCACTTTGTGTTTAATATTATTCTATTGCTGTTGTTGTTTTTTTTTATATCCTTCAATTGGCGTCACGGAACAGGATGCGCTCCAGGTCAACTGGAACGGATGGGAGGAAATCGGCCGTGGTCTGAGTGAACGGAGTTTGGACAAAAGCTGTGTGCACACAAAAACAAGGTAAGCAGACCTTTTATTTCTGCTATATTGAACATTATAAAAATACTTAGTGTCCAAACTCCTAGTAATTCATAACCAAAATTGTCTGGCTTACTTAAGGCTTGTTGAGAATCAGACAAGTGAATAAGAGATAAGTGAATAAGAAATAAGTGAATAAGTGAATAAAGATAAGAGTGAACTGAGGTCTGACCACGGTTGCAGCCGACGGGTTGCTCTCCGGTGTCGGATATATACCTCAGTGCAGGTCTGGGACCTTGAAAGGGTTTATTAGTAACGCCTTTCTAAACAAATTAAAAGGTTAAAGGCCTTGAGAATATTTTTTAGTAATATTCTCTAAACTACAGAAGGGTTAGGAAGGCCCAGAGGACTTTATTAGAAAAGATCCTCTAAAACTTAAAAAGGAGAAGTACTGGTTGGAGTCCAAAGGAGGGGTCCCTTTGATCAATAGGAGAAAACGGATCTCTTCTTAAAACCCCGATGATTTTAGTGTTTTAAATGTTTTGATGTTCTGTTTGATATTGGACACACATAAATACACGCTGAATGCTTGCTGTGGAACACTGGGCAGGACAGTTTGGTTCTCCGTTGTTCACAGATTACACAATTAAAGGAACTAGGTTCCTCTTTTGGTTAAAATAATACACCACACATAGAATTTTTTTACACATTTATTACATACATAAGGAGGGTAATGAGTGACTGCAGGTAATGTATGAAGTGTGAATGAGACGTGTGAACAAGGTGACAACCAACTAGCACCCCTATCAGGAAGCTCTAGGCAAGGTTACCCGCCAGACTCCGGTTTGGTAGAAGCCTGGTAACACCTGAAGGGATATTTCAGTGCTGACTCACCTTTAAAGCAGCGCCCCAGCTGTTAGTGCCTAACAGAGGCAGAAACCCAGCTGGCCCAAATTCTCCTTTAAAATCAATAAATAGAACATAAATTACCGGTGTGTGTAAATAAGTTGTATAAATCTGTTAGATCTGAAACTCCTGCTAAAAAACTTCCTCTCTACAACTCTTTTCTCTTCTCTCCCTCTTTCTCTCAGTTGGGATTCTGTGTGTGTATGTGTGCTGGAGAAATAAAAAAAGGAAAAGGGTCTCTCTCTCTGTCTCTGTGAGAGGAAAAAGGTGGGGGCCGAGTGAGCCCGCGGGGCCGAGCGGGTCCGCGGGAGCGAGCGTGTATGCTGTATGAGGAAGAAGGGAGTGAGAGGGAGCGAGTGAAAAGAGTAATCGAGTATTTGGTGATTTTTTTATTATTTCAGAGGCACTGGGTAAGAGTTTTGACTTTAGCTGTGAGAGTTGTGAAAAGAGCAGGTTTTTCTTTTGTTGTAGACTGTGAGTAATCGGTGTTTTTCTGCCTATTGTGCTGCGTGGAAGACACAGAAGTGTAGAAATGTTTGTGGTTTATCTTTGTTTGACGTTTTATATAGAGTTGGTTGATTCAGGGTGATTTCTCCCGTTTAAGGGAGGAGTTGCATTGTGGTTATGTTAAAGCTTTGCTGTAGGGGTATGTGTGTGATTTTGTGCTGGCTTCGCATGTTTAAATGGATGCATAGAAGTTTGTCAGTGAGAAATTGTTATGGTGGGGTTTTAAAGTTAGTAAAGAGTCAAACAACGCCCACTGTTTTAAAAAGGCCCAAAACATCATAAAAGACACCTCACATCCTGGCCACTCCCTGTTCGAACTGTTGCCCTAAGGCAGACGGTACAGGGCAATCAGAGCAAGGACTAATAGACTCAAACACAGCTGTTATCCAACTGCAATAACACATCTGAATACTACAAAAATGTCCACCATGCCACTCTTGTGTTAATCTATGCACGGTCTGAAGCATGACGGTGGGAATACTTAGTATTTTAAGTATTCTATCTATTTTATTGATTGAATTTTATTGTTTTTTTATATTTGATATTACTAGGGATGATGCAATGATCGGGGACCATTCTTAATGTCGTCGGTCTCATGACAATGACAATAAAGTTTTTGATTTTGATTCTGATTCTGAAATACACCCTCCTCAAGAGTTCAATGATTTAGGCAGTTATGTTTATACAAATACTAAATGTATGTTTAGTGTCTTCATACAGGTGTTTTTTCTTAACCTGGAAGCCTGAGTACGGCAGCAGAAGACAGGCCAAGCTTTGGCTAAAATTCACGGCTGGACACCAGAGTTGTCCTCACCCCTCCCGGTAAAACAAAAAAGAGAGAATGTAGTTTGAGGCGGGTTTTTCTCGCTGAACTGCTCTGGGTGCTGTGTCCCTGAATCTCACCAGTGTTAACCTCTGGCGGAAGACATGGAGAAAAGGAAAAGATGTTCCTGGTAAATCACTGAAACAAATAAAACCACACACAACCAGAGAAAGATATGAGAAGGGTGAGGAACAGACACATGTGCGTGTTAGAGACATGCCTCGTTTGAGAAAAAGTTAAAGTAACCCATATACAGACGCACCCATACATGCAATGAAGAAACAGCTTACATACATGTGCACGTACATGCAAGGTTAAAGTAGCGACACTTAACATACACCTGTTTTTAAATGATATAGTTTATACATTACTGACAATTAAACGCTTTGGGTTGCAGGACAACAACGTAACGTCAAAAGACAAAGACACTGGTCTGAGGATTAAGTGAGGACACGACAAATTTAGTGGTTAAAAGGGTCGACTTGGGACATGTTTTTGTTGATTGTTTAAGACAAATGACTACTGAATAATAGGAAATTCCTTTTTAGGTTTCTAAACAGGATCTTAAGAATTTTAACACGTACCTGTGTTGTCCTGTCAACTTGAGGGGTTATGAGTTGATTATATGGTGAAAAAAAAAAAAAAAAAAACAAAAACAAAAAAGGGGGGAGACGAGATCTCGTTGTTTCTCCCCTCTCGGGATAACACAGCCAACACAGCACAGCCAACACAACATCATTTTCCTGTTCGCCTGTTTTGTTTTGTTTTTGTTTTTTCTGAGAGCCGAAGCTGACCTGGACTCCTACCCTCCCCTCTACCATCGTTGCCCTCTCCGCGACCATCTTTGACCCTTTGACCCCTGAAGGCCACAGCAGCTGGACTCACAACAACAACTTGAGGATGTCAACAGTGCTGCAAAAGAGTGATCTCATGCAGCAGAGACGGAGAGCACTAAACCTAAAGCCCGTTTCACTACACGGGGGAAATTCCCAGGCTGCGTCAGCTGACAGAGCTGTGACGAGACGCGCATTAAGCCCGGAGGAAAAGGGACGGTGAGCAGAAGGATGCTGACCTCTGAGAAGAGCCGAACAGCAGAGCTGCAGAAGGCCGTGGAGCAAAGTAAGGACAACATAAACAGACCCAAAGAGGAGGGGAGGACCCTAGGCCATGCGTCAGGCCGCTGGTTTACCTAAACTACAGAACAAGAAGGTGATGAACACAAACATATACCAACACACGAACACACACTTCTGCATGCGCCTACTTAGAATGAAGGGAAACACACACATGAACACTTATGCACTTGTTGAGGGAGTAAAAACTGATACATACCCATGCACTAAAATCAAAATGTTGATTTAATTTACTAAGAAGTGACACACAATGCTCCAGCTGCTGCAATGAAGAATGCTTTACTGACAAAGGCTCAATGCTGCACACAACAAAGTCAAATACAGAATTTGCTATAATAATAAGCCCAGAGGGCATTTGTGTGGTCTGGGGAGCAGAGTCCGGAGCGGTTTGGTTATGAAAATGATGCCCGTGCGAGATATCTGGGGCTTAAGGCCTCGACTTAATTGTTTACTCTACACTAAAAAGAAAAGAAAACACTCTGAGCAGTGGTGCAGAGTGAAAACGAGGAATTAACAGTGTGAGTTTTATTTCAGAGCGCCACGTCATTGTGATGGAGATTTAATAAAGGAGGAACACACGGACAAAGAAGAAGAGAAGGGGGGGCAGCCCTTGAACGCGATTGCCTGAGGCATTAAAGTTCTGTACTAAATTCTGGTTTCCAGTGTGAGAAAAGTCACGCAGTGCCAGTAGTAGAGCTAGGTTGAGTGATGATTCTAAATTACTGTAAGTAAATCATCGTACACCGTTCAAGTTTCATGAAAACGGGGATCTAGACTTTGTTGAACCCTAGGCAATTTGAACAGGTAAAAGTCGAGTGACCAAGTAGCAGTTGAATAAAAGTCATTGAATAAGTGTTGAAATAAACTGGCAGAATTAAGAGAATTAAAACATTTCAAGAGCTCAACTTACTTAATGGTTCAATTTTGTTTCACGAACGCAAAACATATAGGTTTATGAATATGAAAAGGTTGAGGTGGTGTTGATTTGACTCTGTGTAGGTTTAGGTTGGTATTTTTATTGATGGGAAGAATATTCAGTGACAAGTCCTAAGACCCGGGCGTCTGCATTTTGTTTTTGTTATTTTTCATTTTATTTTGTTTTATATTTACTGATTTTTGTTTGTGAATCTTTTCTTTAAGCAGATCTGCACATCGGAAATTACAAGCATTACACGTCGGCGAGAAAATTGTTGTAAGTGAGTTTCTCCGCATTGAAATGGGTTCTGGAGGAAACACTTGTGGGGACAATTAGAAACGAGAGTCCCTGTTTAAAAAAGGATTCAGCGAGGTAATCCAAACTCAAGTTCTTGTTTCTTTTTGAGATGACGTCATTTTGCTGAGTGTGGAAACTAGATGCGACGACAGGTTTCACTATCAGCAAAGAACGGATGAATGGATGAAAGACTGGGAATAAAAACAAACGGACTGACTGGTAAAAGATGACAAGACTTGACCATGACTCAAGGTTAACCACCTCCACCTAGATAGGATAAAAGGGTGGATGAATTTATGTGGGTTTCTTTTACAGGAGTAGAAGGATGACAAAATATTCGAGGATGAGTGAACCTGTAAATGCCATTTTTGTGTCTTGTGTTGCTTACAGAGGTAACTGCGCAGCGTTACCATTTACATTTTCTTCCCTACAGGGTTACAGTTTTAATGTTTTTCTATTACAGGATTTCTGGGCGGATGTGTGAAGAAACGGTGTTTATGGGTTAGGAGTTGGGGATGCTATTACACTGTATTCTGGTGAGAGTGTTGGGGGAGACACACCCTGTCTTGAAAACTGTGATTCTTTTACAGGAAATGTTTTATAGCACCTATGGAATGAGGATGCCTGACTACGGTCAATGTGCTGCTAATGTTTGCTTTGCTTTGGTGAGAGGCGTGCAGTAGAAAACAGACAAGTGACATGAAAACAAGTAATAATAACAAATAACAAATTTGGGGACAGTTTGACCTAGAGCCCACTAACTGGCCATTAGGGGCTCTCGCTCTCTCTCTCTCGCTCTCTCTCTCTCTCTCTCTCTCTCTCTCTCTCTCTCTCTCTCTCTCTCTCTCTCTCTCTCTCTCTCTCTCTCTCTCTCTCTCTTGGAATAACATTGCCCAAAGGGTGAATAAAGCTAATTGTGGCAATAATAGTGATTTAATGATTGGAGAAACCTGAACATGATACTTGTCTGTTGAGCTGAATCGTTTATTACTCTTATGATTTTCCGGTGGGACTATGAAGATTTTTTGGTACAGATTGCAGGTTGTTGCTCTTTAACTCCTAGAACACGCCCTTGGCGAGGTGGGGGGAACTGGACCACCTTTCTGTGCCCCATCATGCTCTATTAGACGACATCCAAGCTAAGTAAACATGTCTTGGCCCTTTCCCCCTGAAATGACAGGCAGGCAAAGATGTTGCGTCTTTGTTTGCTTCCTGGCCCTGGGTCTCATTCCCATTGGCATAATCCTGATCTGTGAAGGGCCCCCGACACTTCTGACACCTTCAAGTTCAAAAGCTTCGCCCCCTTCTGACAGTCCCAATCTGACAAATGTAGCCCCTAGGGTCTTGCCCACCACTTCCTCTCCAGTTTTACCATATTCACTTTTGAATGTCCTTAGCAGTTACCGTTCTGAGTTTATTTTACGGTTGATTTATTCTTTCACATTTTCACGTTTATATCTCTCATTATTATAGTATACTCTGTACTCTCCACATTTTTATCATTACTTATGCTTTTTGGTTGCTGAGTTACAGGAACTGTTAATTTTGTGTCACTACCCTGGTTGCACTAACTCGTTGTACCCTTGTGTGCAGGACAGCTGTTACTGCTTTCGTCGGGAACCGAGACTGCTTGCAGCCGACCCCTGGGCAGGGTGGTGCCTGGACTCTTTTCTCCTCATCTGCAATGACAGATAAAGACAAATGATAAGACCCGAGGAGTTTTTCGAGCCAGGCTTCGACACGTCTCTGTGTTCCTTTGAATGTTACTTATTTTTGTGTGTTGACCCATTTAAGATGGGTCAAAAGGGGGATTTGAAGAAAATATAATCTGATCAAACATTATTCAGCTTTAAATATTGTTCAGCTTTAAAGTTACTGTGCAACTGTGTAATAAAAATGTGCTCACGACTTTGGCCTTGAGAGCGATAAGAAGCGATCGCCTCATCCTGCAGGTGAAAGATATCTGCAAGCGAAGAGACTAGAACACCCAAGGCCGATTTCCTTTTATGGAGTTGTTTTTCTGCTAATGCAGCACTTTCCTCACAACCCCCTCCTGTAAGTTTTAGAGAATATATACCCATCCTCACAGCAAATATTAGGAATCTCCTGATGTGAGCTGTGTTGAGAGGTTGTCTCTGTCTCAATAAAAGTTCACTGATTCCCCATCTGCCGCAGGTGTCCGGTTGTCTTCATTCTCCGCCAGCCTGGTTAAGTCAATTCCTCCTTAACATCTAAAAGAACCTATTTAATGAAGGAAGACGGGTTCACTTTGTGTTTAATATTATTCTATTGCTGTTGTTGTTTTTTTTTATATCCTTCAATTGCCAACCTTTGAGATTATTGATTTGACTTCAGTCACAGAAAGCCTTAATAGGAGCAGGACTTGTGCTGGATAATCGGTCCAACAATAAGAAAAATACAAGTGGACAGGTTTAAGCAGCTAATCACAATGTGTCAGGAATGTCATTTCACTATATAGACTGTTTATTCCTATTGCTTTAAGATTACAGCCATTGTATGAAGTGATATTTTCACTGCTTTTACATAAGGTATGTGAAACAACATGATAGGAAAAAAGTGTGTAAGATGATCTTTCTGTACTCCATCTTCAGAACATTTTTGTTTTATTAAGCAGACGCATGTCAACAGTATCCACCATTACATTATTAAGACCCTTGTATAAATGCTGTATTCTGAGTGTCTTATAAGTGTCTGCACACCTTTCTTTGATCTCATGATGTATTCCATCAAGGTCATCTTAAAGTGATTAGGAATTCAACTGAAGTTTTGCATTTGGTATGCAATAAATGTTGCCGTCTCTCCTTTCTAAACGGGCCGTTTTTGTCTAAGTTAAAAAAACTTTTAACTGTGTTCTTCTCACGCGTCTCTCATCCTGGCTCTTGCATTTTGTGACACTTAATCCGCGTCACTGTTTCCTTCCAACCCAGTGCTTCTCTTGGAGTTCTATTATTTTGAGTATCAGCTGGGTAATTTCTCTTGCCTTTGCTGGTTTCCGTTATGGGTTCTGGAGATAAAGGAAAGTTGTCTTCACCAAATTGGACACTTGTGAGTAGTTGGTGGTGCAGTTTTTGAAGACAAAAAGAAATTTTACGCCTTAATATCAACACTTGAAAATACTTTTGAAAGTAATTCCATCTGCTGTCAGTTTTGATGTGCAGGTAATGAAGACCCATCAAGAAGCATTCAAAAACAGTTTTCAATAGTTACAAAGGTATGCCATCATCCTGAAAGAGTGACAGTAAAGAAGGATTATAACATCCCCAAATCTTCCTCTCTGATCTTTTCTTTCTTTTGTAGTATATTTTTTTTTAAAACCCATCATAGCAATTAAAATTTTTTATTCAGTTTTTGTCAGAGAAGATGAGGCAACTGCACTGCAATCTTCCTTTGGTTATCACTGCCTCAGCATGGCAGTTTATTCTTCCTGATTTTTAGGTGCTCTCCAAATATTCCTCATATACCTGAGATGATATTGCTTATGTTGCCTGTAAAGGTCAATAACTGAATCTGAATGAAAAAGGCAGTGAAGATTTTTAGCCTTAGAAGTTTATAAGCAAGCCACCCAGTCCCATTATGTTAGAGGTTCAAGGGTTCAAGTTTTTCATGTGTGTAATATGAAAATACATGTTGTGTATTTTCTTATTGTGTATTCCAATGACTCAGTTACAGGTGTTTTGATAGTAATGTGCTTTAATGTTGCAAGCTGTGGATGCTTTATGCATTGTAGCACTCGTAGGAGTCTGTTCTAGCAATTATTTTGGTACTCTTTACTTTTTCTAAAGTAACATCCCACATATTTTCAACAAAGCTACTACCTAAAGATTCTCTGACAGTGTTAACACAAACGAGTACAGAGAAGGAGGTAGTGTAGGAGGCAGGCGGAGGAGGTGGAACAGTAGAAAGGATCTTTTAAAGCAAGCTGAGCCACCAACTGCTTCTGAACATCTTTTCTCTTATCTTAATAAGTAATGAGGCTGCCACAGGCTGACAATGAAGTATTTTGAAAATAGTTCTAATGTATGGCTTTGAAAGGAGTAGCTGGGCATTGATGTATGGCACAAACAGGCTTGAAAACAAGTGAAATATTAATGGGCTGTTTCCCAGGAGTTAATGTGGGATTTACCTGATTGCGTTGCTGAGAGATGGGGGCTGGGATGAAGGTGTTGGGGCGTCAGGACAAGCATATGATTGAGGGACAAGTTTGAATTGTGTGAGTGATGCGGATGTTTGGATAGACCTTTCATCTAGATTTGGAAAATATAGCCACCAGCCATGTATATTTGCATATTTTTAAGTTACCTAAGGATGATATATGATGTCAGAGAAATGAAAACTTAAATTTTACATTTCTAATATGAAACCCTTCTGTTTATTCTGTTAAAATAAAACAATAGCATCAGCTATCTTTGTGTAATCTCTGTTTTGAAAGGTAGTTGGTTTTCATTTTATGAATCCTCAACAACAGGAATAAACACAATCTATCTATTTTCTTGTTGCTAATTAATCACCCGAGACCACTGGATTTACACTTTGTCACAGCAGCCTATCATATCTTGATACACCACAAGGGAGCAGCAGTGTAAAAGGAAGAGAGCTCAGCAGGTTGTTAGATTATCTCATAATCCTAAAGCACAACTGTGAATTCTGAGTCTCTTTAGATATTTGAAGTGGTAATTTTCCACGCGCAGCGGATGTGTCACAAAGTAATAGCAGAACACGAGGAAAATTCAGTGAGAAAAGTCAGACTTTTACGTATTTTTCGGTCCTCACGGAACGTAAATCAAAATCTTTATATCCTTCGGTCCTTTAAATAGATGTTGCCAAGTGTACAGCAATAGGTCCACTATTGAGTTAGTGTGTTAGAAGAGTGCGCATACAGTAATAGTTTAAATGCTTTACCCCAGAGATGAGGCCTAAAACAACACTGACGCACAGAATTAAAAAGTTCCGTTTGAGAGCACCATTGGCATCCCAGAACACTTGGAAATGCCATTCAAGCACTGGAAAGGTCAATAGTTAGAATAACTTTAGTTAGAGGAAAAAGAAAACTTGGTTGTATTATCACAAATTGCTTCCAGACTGTTTCTTTCTGTCCAAGCAAATTATTACCAAAATTGGGTGCAGACACTGTCACCATTTTAGCAGAATCATGCATTGCTCTTGAAAGTGTAGAATGAGTGGTCACTCTGCTACATCAAAAACACGGCCCACTTTCTAGTCAAGTCACTGTCTTCCTATTTTCTTTGTGTTTGGAATCAGTATTCCTTTGGGATTTTATTTCACATGAGGTTAAGGAATGTTTTTTTTTTTGTGATTGATGGAAAATTGCCCAATAATTCAAACAAATAGCCTTCCTCCTGTACTTGTCTGTAGTTCCTGCATGTGTTGCCTGGAGGAATCATGTTTTTGGCAGACGGCAGAAACCAATCCAGTTCCTCAGATTACCATTCTGGTGATTCATCAACATCAGTTGTGAATGTTCATTATTGTATTCAAAATTAGCTGTGTTGCAATGGTTTCCATGGCATTAGAGTACATATGCTATGAGTCATAATCATCTTGCAGATTTCTGGAAAGTTGGATGTTAGCTAAATCATTCCCATATTTTTTTTTCAACCTAGATCTTAGTGTCATTGTCATGACCAATATGTGGGATAGCACAATACTTACTTTTTGGTACATTTTACAAAGTCTTGTTTAGAACATTCAGTTTGGCTAACCCATATGGAAAAGATATATATAAATCTTATAAAGTTTTTATCTGTCTTGTATGAAACTTGTATGAAAAGCATACAAGAGTGAAAACACATAAGATCCCTTGAAAAATTATATAATGAAACTTGTATGTTTTGTATACTTACTAAAAAATATATGAAAGTAATGAGAAATTGGCCACTTTCAAGAGTAAATCATGTAAGCCTTATATGATTTATATATGATTTACTCATGAAAGTGGCCACTTTCATGAGTAAATCATATATGTTTTTACTATTTCTTTTCCATATGGGAATGTATATAAATCTGAAATGGACTTTTTTTGTTTTTTGTTTTTGTTTTTTGTTTTAGGAATAACCTCATTTTTAATCTTCAAATATACTAGTTTGGATCTAAATGGACCTGCACATAATCTGAGCTGTGTATTTTCTTGTTTCATTTTCTTCCATGGCAAAGCTGCTTCTACTAAACTCTAATCTGTCCACAATCATAGTGCCATGTTATGATAAACTTTTGGGAAGATTACAACAATAAGACCCACACTGTAGTAAAAAGAACCCTTTGATAGAGTGGAGGAGCCCCCTCTGCTGTAAATCATTGACTGATTAATGTCCTTGTTATGTTTCAAAGTGTTTGTTAATGTGGGTATCAACTCTCAAAACAGGGTGTATTTCTAGAGCTTAACTTCTCTGTTTAGGACCCAAAGTTCCTTGGCTGCATGATAGCTCTTTCACGTTCTGATTATTCTCTTTGTGACTAGAAGTGTAATGTTGGGTGCTGAGTAATCCCTCCCTAACAATAGCCACTGCTTTATGGTAGTGTCAAACAGAAGCACAGTTGCAGTTACTGTGATGGGGTCATTTTCTCATCTTATGTTAGTCAGTGTTGGGTGCCCAAAAAGAAAACCTTTACCTCAAAGTCAGCTCCAGTGAGTCACCTCGAGTGTTAGTCATTTAATGCAGATGTACCGTTGCATTCATTTTATATTTGGAAAACCAATATCCGCAATTATGTCCAACTTCTGTTTCACTGGCCAAATCATACTCCCTCATTCACTCTAATATCCTGTCTGAAGGTCACATTTGCCACACTCCTCCTGAACAGAGCACCACTGCTGGTTGAAATGAAAAGCAAATATTAATATTCGCTGGTGTTACTCTGGAATGTAAAATGTGGGAGGCCCAGGGAAGTGCTATACATTCCACATCTAATGACACATTTACTTTGCTTTTCTGTGGGGAGTTATTTTTTCCAAATAACTGTATCACACAAGATATACATACATGTAAAAAGTGGAAGCTTTCAGGGCTTTTGCTTGTTTTAGAAATACAAAAATGTTCACTTAATTTCAGCTGTAGTCACAAACTTCATACTGTTTGTTGACAGGAAGGTGGAAGTGAACCGCAACAAAAAAGAAGTCTCAAAAAAAGTATTTTAAAAGTATATTCAATCACATCTTGATGTGATTTTGATCCAATCTTCATTAACTCAGGATCTGTGTATAAGTAGTTTATCTGCAGTCTTTCATTGAACACAGAGACACAGTCATATATCCTTGGTACTACCTATGAGTTTTCAGGGATGTTTTTGTTCATTTAATGCAATTTTTTCCACTAAAGATGGACAACTTTGTACAAATGATATGGAAGAGTTGCTTAAAGCTACAATCCCCAACACTGGAAAGCTGGTTAGTATTGAAGTGTCTTTATGAGAAGCCATGAGAGAATGCTCTGTAATTTCAGTCCGATGGATGGCCTTCACGTCAGTGCTTTCACATTAGAAGTCCAATTACTACATGGGGAGATGAAAGAGTCTTAGTAAATATGAAATAGGTGGTCCGGGGTGACATTAATAGAGTTAACCCAGGGACAGGGTGGGATCAAAGGGGCCTCAACCATATTAACCAATCTGTCTGTGTCTGTGAACAAAACAGCTGATCGAAGGTAATGACAGTGTATGTCATCAAAACAAACTGACCACTAACACAAGTGTGTGAGCATTGAGCATGGCAGCCTTCATAAACTTCAAATCCTCCGACTATACATTTCTGCTGCTGAAGAAACAACACTTAGCAAACCTCCCTTTTTCATTTTTGTTGAGGCTCTCTTGTAGAGTCTTAATTAGATTCATTGTGGCATAGGTTGTTTGCCATAACCCCCCACCCCCACACCAATGTTTCTGACAGGACCCTTGAAATATGGCACATTTGCTTGTTGGCTTTCTTCAGCTTTGCTGTCCAGATTTAAAAGCATATTGGTGCTTATGCACAAAGAGCTATAATGATCCATCATACCATGTGGACGAGAGGGCTGAGTCCTCTGCTCCACATAAATAAGCGGCAATTTGGCCATCTGCTTGGATTCTTTCCATCTCCCCGGAGACCCCCATCTGCCTTTACATTATCAATTACAGTTCAGCTATACCCCAACCCCTACCCCCACGCCGACACTGCCAGACCCTCCAATCCTCATCCATCAACCCACATATACAGAGAACAACTGCTATCACTGCTGCATCAAAATGAGACATTTATCTTATTTATCTGTTTTCATCCTTAATTATCATAAGTGTTTAATTGCACAAAATCCCGTTTGTGTTCTGGGCATTCATAGTATAAGGTGTGTTTGTTTATTTTAGATGTAACTGCATGTAAAACAAGGGGCCAAGCAGTTCAGCAGGATACTAGGTTGCTATGTCAGCTTGACCTGACCACGTCAAAAGCATTGTTATAAGAAAAGGACACAGACACTGTGACATCCCCGACTGGTTTTGGACTGTTTTGACTCTTTGGACTTTGAAACATCAAGGTTAGCACTTTTAGGAGCCAGAACAAATGCATATCTGCTAATTAGTACTAAGTAACAGACTGAAAAAATCACAGATTCACTCCCTAAAACAGAAGCACAAACCTTTGGGAGGGTCTGTGTCACACAAAAAGCTATAATAATAGTCAAAAAATTTATTAAATGTGGTTCAGAAGGCACGAGCAGTGTACGCGCGTATGCAAACACACACACGCACACACACACACACAGAGTTCAATGGCTTAAAGTAGTGGGTGAAGCCTAAGACATGCTGATTAGCTGCAGTTGCCTCTGTAGGAACACTTAGGCATTTACATCAAAAAATGATACTTAGAAGAACTGCAGTTTTTTGGTAGACTCATGAGAGTGTTTCCAAGTTTACACACCACATTTGGTGTCCAAGTCCATTTGGTAACATTTTTGAGTGAATGTTTAAAAAAATGAAGCATATGGAAAAAATGGAAAATTTTGACTAAATTCAGTATGGCAGATCACATCACAAGCTGTCTTGGGACCTCCAGTGACACAAGCAGACACAAGACGTATTTGTCTAAAATAAACAAATCGACATAATTTAATTAATTCCATTTCTGATCTATTGCAGATTTTTTTCTACTTTTGGTGGGGCACTTTGCAATACAGATGTTCTGGTGAGCTTGCTCCAAAAAGTGGATGTGAGGAGACACCAGCTCAAGAATGAGAAGCACCTTTGTTCTACGGTTTCCAGGAAAAGTGGTGAGGTTCTCAAGGGGACAGGTATGTGTGGGAAGAGGACCCTTGTCAAGTGCATGGTGCCTCATTAATATGGAGACAGGTGCTCTTTTGATGAGTTCATAAGCAGTTCAGCAGCAGCCTGGAAGTAGTGCACTTTACAAGGCTGTTCAAAGATCTCTGACATCTGAGGAGAGCCAGTGAAGCCAATAATCCTACTTTCAGAATTTGAGTCTTTCCTCTGAGATCAATCCCAGATCGAAACATCAAATAGAACTGCTGCTTTTCTCTTTTTAAACCACCCTCCTCCCCTTACAAAAATCACTTACTAGATGGTATTAGACAAGCTAGCAAAAGTGTCATTACCTCTGGGAAGAGGGAATGGATAGATTTCCGTCAAATTGTAGAATATTTTCCACTAATTTAAGCCTATAGTTAAGAGTGCAGCATTATTGATAAGACTGTGCTCTGGGTCCAGTGCTGTGCCCAAGGGCCCAGAGGGAAGCAATCCACTGAAGTGGGCTTTCATGTTCATCTATGTACAAGAACAAAGCGAGGATTAAGTCTGGGCCTTTGATCCACAAAGCAAGAGGAGTATTTTTATTTTATTTTATTTTTCCTTGTCCCTAGGGAAAGCCCTGCACACGGCTGGAACATTTTCAGGCATGCCATAGCACTGTCGCCTCTGGCACGTCTCACTATCCCCCACACTGTCCTTTGCCTGGCAAAGCAGGTGTGGGAAAATTTCTGCTGCTAATAGCCATAATGGGAGTTCATTACACTGCAGTACACAAAAAAAATTATCGTTTTTGCCTTCAGTTATACAGGCAGGTATGCATAATAGCATTCATGCATGTTAGAGTTTACAGAGTAAGGTTGTCTTGCACTATCAGAATAAATAGTTTTCCTCATGCTGTGCCAAGAAATCAGGTTAATTATTTCTAGTTTGTCTTTTAATTGGAACTGATGTTTTATTTTGATGACACACTGGTCAATCTGTTTGTATTGATGCTGTCATTTCTGGAGGCAAGAAAGGTTCCAAGTTAAATTGTAGATATGTTGGGAATCATGTTTCATCCGTCTCTAAGGTTTATAAGTAGATTACCTTTTGTAATTCGTTTTGTTACACCAGTCAATAAGCGTCCAATGCAAATGTGGTTCATTTGTATTTGAATTGATGTCCTGTCCCCATTAACTTATGCCTCTAATGCATTCTGGTACATTAGTAAATAGACCTGCCGGATTAATCATTAGTTCATTGGGATCATTTGCTTTCTTCGTGCTTAATCGAATCTCTGACATTGGTAATAAGGGCAGACTTCACCTGCCTCCATGGACACTCAAAAACAAAGAAGAATAATTTCAGGAGAATGTTTTAACAGTGTTTTCCTCTTAGTTTGGAGTCTCTCATCTCTGGTATGTGTAAGAAAATATCAAGCTCAAAACTTGATCTTTAGTTGATATTGTTTATCTCATGTTGTGATTTAAAGTTCACTGGTTTAATTGACATTTAGAATTCTACCTGTTTCACTTGTTGCGATGTACCCTTGCTCCCTCTTATCTCGCTTTCTTACACTGACCCTGATAATTAATGGCTTTTATGTCTCGAGAATAAAACCTCTAAATAGGCTTCTTGCACATTATTTATTTAGTTCTAATTAATTGAAGTATACCTGGATTGAATTCAACAAGGCTAAGGTTGCCGTGTCTCCTTAGAAGAAGCTCTATGTAAGGCGTGCATGATTGCCCTTTATCTGCGATTTTATAGCCTTGTATTAGATAAAGGCACATGTTGTATCTATTTATTTTTGCTTCTGTCTTCTTCTTTGTTAGGTTTGACAATTGGGCATTCATCATCTTTACGTAAAGATTTTGAAGCTATGGATGTGTTTTCTAATGTATTTGAAGGGTGACAATGCACCATTGGCCTGTGGTTTAGTGCTTACCAGGTTGCAGCAGGGACATGTCATCACCCCTTGATTCAACACCACAAGAGATGACACATGGGGTCATTGCATGTCTAGAAGTCAGTGTTGTGAATAAGCATGGGCAATATATTGTATGGTCTGACTTGTGCTGGAATAGCAGAGAATGACCTCAGTGAGTTGTCATGAATATACTTAGGTTAAATAATTGGAGATTATATTTTTCAAGCAGTCTACAATGTCAGTGTTGTGATTCAGTTTTCACACGAAGTATCAGTATTTAATGCATTGCAATACATGCTTATAGACTATTTTGAGTTTTGAGATGTGCCTTGAATAAGTAGAGCCAGTAGACTGAGACCCATTCTGTGTGAGGGACATGACCTGGAATACCAATCCCAAGCCGTGCTACTGATGTGAAGTATGGTGTTTCTGTAGAAAATGTGTATTAGAAAAAGACACCCAAGAACACAAAATGATTTATATTTTAGCACTAAACGTCTTAAAGTACATTTCTGTGTTTTTTGCTGGGCAGGGACTCACTCATCAACTTGGGAGATGTGTGGATTTACAGCAGCAGTGGGAGCATTGGACTCTGTATGGTAACCCATCCAAACAAAGAAGGCAATTGTAAATGTGTCCTTAACCCATAACCCACCCAATCAGCACTTGTGTGTTCCTTTTGTTTTCCAACCATCCCCAAAATACATCCATCTCCTTAATGGATTTTTTTTTCCAGGAAGATAACATGGTTCAAAATATAGCAACACGAGGGAAAGGAGGATCATGGAGTCAGGCCACACAGGCCCTTAAAAAGCGAGATTAATAACCCAGCACAGATGATCTCATAGTTAAGTGTTTTCTGTTGTATTTACACATCCACCCATGCTGTCAGAGTTGTGCTCGTCTCTGAGAAATGGAACCGACACATCCTGACACTAATGCATCACTGAAAATATTTGAAATGAATAAAGCTCATGCTTTCCAGGAGAAGAGAGAGAGACATTACAAACACTCCATTTGACATTGACACAATGGCGCCTCTGCTCAATGCAAATACTGTTATTCCCCCCCCCCCATTTCTCCTTTTGATGGAAGAGTCACAGAGGAGAAAATCTCCTGCACTCAGTGCAAACTAATGAGACATATTAATGACATTAGACACTTAATTCAATGCATGTATAATTCATAATAATTGATTGCTCTGGTTTGACAGAGTACCTTTTGTGAGAAAAATTATCCTATTAACCCAGGTTTAATCCAAATCTAAGCTGTCACAACACCCAGCTCTTATTGCATCTTGCACTGTTAATTGTCATAAGCATTTCGGATTGATTCCTTGTGTGTTGGACAAAGGTGGAGCTTTCATTCATGATTTTCACTGATGCGAAATAGGTATGTTCCTTAAAATGATTTTTTTTGTAGCTAAAGGGCCATAGAAGCAAATTAAATTTTCAAGATAAATATTTTCATACCGAGTAATTTATTTGAAATATCACCTTCATTTCTTTTTCTTCTTTGCTCTCTCTCCAGCTAGAATGATGCCAATTGAGTTGCCGGTATTCTCAGACCCCTTAACAATAATGCCATGATACAATCAGTGACTAACAGTTTAATATTATAGTGTTGTACACAGCATAGTATCTCATGAACATAGTTTTATACTTGGCCATTGAGTTGCTCAACATTAGACTGCTTTATAATATTTCTATATTTACTATTTTCAAGGCTTTCAAATATAGGTTTCAGTGGTGGTAAAAATAAAAATGAGGCTGCTTGTCCTGCTCTTCACTCTCTAAACAAACAAACAACTACTTGTATCTTATTAGTCAACCATGGGAAAACTTGTCTACTTCAAGCTGTCACCAGTGGGCATTAATCTTGAAGATCTGCACCACTTTTATGTTGTTTGATAATCAATTTATCATCAAAGCCACATCTGCATGGGAACAGGAAATGGGTGTTGAGTTTACAAAGGATGCAGTGTGACCTGTGAATGTCTGCCACATATAATTTAATCCGTTACACTTGGTAGAGGGGAGCCTAACGTGATTTGTGCTAATTTTGTGTTTTGCACTGGTATTACTGGTCGGTTTGATTTATTTCTGCAAACCATTTTAAATATTTTTGGTATAAAACAGATGCATATTTTCCCAAAAAAAGTTGATACATAATAAATATGAAATATGTTACTCATTGGACAATCCTGGATTGAATCAGCTGTTCAGCTTTGTCATTGTCTTAATGCTACCTAATACTACTCATGGGTTCGTAGGGGTAGGAATTATCTACAAGACTCCACTGTAATAAGTTGCTGTTCCAACTAGAAGAGCTTTTGACTAAATCCCCCATTATTATGATGTCTTTTGAACAAGCAGTTTGTGTGCGGGTTTTGTATGTAAATAGGTTTAATGATGTTTTTATTTCAGAGGATCAGTAATGGATTCTGATTTTAACACAATGGCTTAGCGGTTAGCGTTGTTCCAGCAGCAAGAAGGTGAGTGTGAATCTTATCGCCATCTCTATTACACCCATAGTTGTGTGACTTTCCACCTGTTTCTTCACTTTGTTCTTACAGTTTAAATTACTCAAAGATTAGCGTTTGTTTGTGTTGACCTTGTGATAAATGCCTGACTTATCAAATGTGTTTCCACTCCTTCTCTAACCCCATCACATACTTTTTATACTCCACAAGATACTATGTTGCCATTATTAAAGAGATTATTATTATAGGTTGGATGAGGTGTTTGAAGGGTTAGTGTTGGATCAAAGGTGGGTGAGTAGGTGTATTGTTCTAAAAATATGACCTCTTCTGTTCTGTTCTGTTCTGTTCTTTTTGCAATAAAAGTCAAGAAAGGTTTTTATCTGATTTCATGCGTAGATGATAGAAAATGCATTTCTTAATCACATGTGTTTGATTGAAGGTACCCTGGGTGTTCAGCGTTAATCAGAGTCTATTGTTGTGAAATAACTGGTTAGATCCTGACCTTTGACCTCTGTTTTATAAACATACACAAAGGTTGTCAGGAATTATAGGGCTGTCGGCTCATTCATACGGATGAAAGGTAATAGATGCTCATCTGTGGACATAAATGCAATTGCATGTTCAACCTACACAGCGGCAACTACATGTTTTGGCATATTATTTCATTCACCAGCAGTTTACATGTTCTGACATCTGAAATCGTATATGTAAGAACAAAATGTAGGGTGTCTGACATCTCTGTATATAGGTGACCTCATGCAATTCAAATGAATTTATTGTCTTCACATGATAAAGATTTCACAGCAAAGTATTTCCGTCATGAAATCTATGCAGGTGACAGTGATGCTTGTGGCTCTAAGGACTTTTCAGGGTGTCTGAAAAGCATTGTTGCATAGCATTCTAACCAAGCAGGGGATTTTGATAAATAAGAATTGAATTTAGTTCCAGCTGTGACATGTTGATTGATCAAAAAGCTCATGGCTAAGGCCTCCCTCCTCTCCCGTCTTATTTATCCTTTGTCAAATGGTTTTAAAATCAATACTAGCCTTGTACACAACCTTTTCTGCTGCGGGCACTCAGGGAGGGGGGAAAAGAGAAGGAAAAAGAAAAACACCTGCTCTCTTGGTGATTGTTACTAATTTTTCCTGTCAAACATTTGAACACAGAATAATTATTTTCTGTGTGGTTTCAGGGCATAACGGATTATTGTACAATCCATTTAGATAACTTCTGAGCGAGGCTGGAAAATGAAATTGCCTCAAACCACACAATTCAAGCTAGGGAGGTGATCTATCAGACACGGGAAAGAATAACCCAACTTAGAGATGCTATAGTCTTGGATGAGGTGAATTGTTCATAGTATAGTAAAGAAAGCGGGTCCCTTACCACAGTATTAGGTGTTCCCATGGGATATTTGGATCTGTCACATTCACTTTGTGAGATACAACAAGTTGTGTTTTGTTGTTGTGTCTCATATCCATATGGCATCTACATAAATGTAACTACTGTTATAGTGTGTCACAATGTCTATATTATTCAAAGACTTTGTTTTTGATCATATAAAAAGCAAATAAATGTTATTTGGGAACATGGCCATAAGTGGATTAGTGAAGAATTGGTATAAAATATTAAGATGGCACATAAATAAAGAAATAATGACTAAATACATTGAAATAAAATATTTTATAAATAATAATTAAAAATACTATTAATTCATTTATTCACATTCATCAGTTCATTAATATTAGAAAAAGAAATCTTTTTATCCATGGTTTCAAATCAGATAGACAGAAAAGATGATTACCTGTGTCATCAGTGTGGATGTTGTTTTATGGCAGATTGATTATAGATAATAGATTAAGCCCAAATATCACCTTTAGTGGTAAATTCAGAGTTAAATGGTTTTGTGTTTGTTGGAAAGTCTAAAAGAGACATTGGCATATGCATGTATATTGGCATCCTATGGCAAAATGCTCCTTCATATAGCATAAAAATATTTGTGCGTACAAAGAAGAAAATCAGATTTTTGTACATTTAGACTTATTAAGGATTTTGCAAACTGGTGATATTTTGTTTGTCAAATAAACAAACTGCTATATTTGAGTGTAATCTTAATGTAGGAAGTTTTTCCACTCTCTAGTGGCCTACAACTGATTAACAAGAGATGGTAGGCTCTCAATTTTATTCCTTTGACTGTCATACCAAGAAGTTGTGCAAAAAGGCCTTTATCTTTCAGATTTCTTGCACATATAAATACCAGAAACATAAATAAACATGATGTGTCTAAATGCCATTATGTTGTGTGTGTGCATGTACAAGTAAGACCCTGTGTGGCACTGAGAGGAAAATTTCTAGGTCTTGATTTATATTCAACTTAATTTGTTGACTTTATTGTCAGCTGTTCTGCCTCTATGTAAAAACAAAGATGAGAACCACTTTTCAATAGCATCCCTCTGCCATACCCGATAAGTAACTGACCCCACTGTTTATAAAAAGAAAAGGACATTTATGAGCTTTTTACAAGATGTTTGAATCAAACAGAGCGACTTGTCTCAAATTTTAATGAGTTTATTGAAATTAAAGTGGAGACCACTCCATGATATTACCATTAACCTGTCTATGGCTTATTCTACAGCTCTAAGATCACAGTACATTTTCCTCTTTACTCCCCCCTAGGCTACAGCTAGGCAGCTATAGAGAACTAAAGGAGTGTTTATCAGATGGGGGACTCTGCCCTCAAGCAAGGCCCTGCAGTGAGACAGGAGACACATCATAACATTGTCTGTCAAATGATTTGTGGTGTGCTCCGTGTATAAGAGCTTTTAAAGGCATTTCTCTATTCATTTTTTGAGCTAATGGAAACTCAGACAGCTCCATCCTCCTTAAACAATGGGTCAAAGAAATGTAACAGATGTAGTTTGTGAAATAGTTTGTTCAGGTGTAAAGGAACATAGTTACTCAGAGAAACAGATGGAAATGTAGGTTAACTATGGAGTCTCTGTGTGACACATAAGGTAGGATGAGTTTCTGGCCGTCTCAGTGTAGAAATTTAAAATAAAAGGGGGAAAGGATTTAAACTCGGTTATTTGGACAGCTGGGGACATTTTTTTTCTCTGAAATATCAATCGTGTGGAGCCATTAGTGAGGAAGCTCCAGGAAGTGGCTCTCTGTACACTGCACAATTAGTTAGGACGGAGGGCAGGCTGAGCCAAACCTTGTTATGCCTCAGTCATCTCATGTAATTATTATTGTTTTGGAACTCCATTAAAGTCCAGATGATGGAGTTGAAGAATTTGTTTGAGAGAGGTGGAGTTCTGGTTGTGGTTTAAGCAATTGGTCTTAGAGAAATTCAGGTGTTTGGTGTTGTAGGTTGTATTACTTTTATTCTTTGAATTCAAACATTTCATAGTTATATTTCAACAAAGATGAATAATTCATTGAAATGTTTCTGTTTGTAAGCTGCTGTCAACAAACAAATTGGTCACTGGATTGGTCATATACTTTTCATACCTTTAAACTTGAGCAGCAAGTTTAAATGATATATGCTGTTTTTGACTGATGGGGTACTGCATTGTGCTGGTACTAAGGGGCGCGTGACACAATAAACCAATATATACAGTATATACTATGTGGAAATAATTATTAGTGCAATAGTGACTGCTATTCTATGATTATGTCCTTATAATAGACTCTAGCTTCACCGTCTTGGGCCGTGATGGTAGCCCTGATTGTGCTCTGCGGCCTCAGTGGGCTTTGTGTATTGGTGCATGAAGCAGTTCTCCACCTGATGCAGGTTGTGGTTAGAGTGGTCCTCCAGCCTGCGACAGAGTCTGTTTTTACTCTGAGGAAAGACCTCTGGAGAGGCAGCCAAATTACATACAAAACCTCTGGGCAGAGTGACTTGGACCCATCTGTGGATGAACTTTCAAAATAAGAGAAAAAAGATATTTCACTAGTTAACACACCTGGGTAGTTCAATCAGTTCATGTGTTTTGGGAATCTCATGGAAGTTCACAAATGGCCATCATATCAGCATGTGCACATGTGTGTTGTTGTTGTTGTTGTTTTTTACCTAGCTGAGATTTGCACTTATGAACTATATTGAATATGATCTTGTCAAAATATGTCCAAGTGATCTGACAGCCTTGCACCTCGAATGGTCTTAATTTTGCATTTGATCTGCTGTTTTGACTAATCTTGAGGATTCCATGTTAAAAAAGGTTATGTATATGAATATTTCAGTTAGTTAAGTTCAGTTAGTCCTAATCGTCTAGCACCAGCCTGTCCCACCTTGTGTATGCTAGCCAGGTCACCACACAACTGACTCTTTTGTCTCACAGATGGCCTATGGCTGGAGAAGGTATTCGTTATTTTGCTTTGTAGCCCTGGAAAGTTTGCATTGGTTGCCTATGAATCATTTCACAGCCTACTTCAGGTAAGTGGCCTTCAAGCTCACAGTTGATCTTTCAGATAGTAAAACAATGACCAGCAGCAGTCCAGAAAAGTGGAGTTGTTGTTCAGCTGTAGGATGAGTGACACACTGGAGAGGCGGCTGAATGATAGACAGAGGTCCTATGTATTAGGAAATCACAATAACACAGAATGTCCCAGGGTTATCATGTTAACAGTGATTCAATTCTTAATTAAAATACTTAAAAACAATGTTTTCCCATCCACGCATCTTATACTAAGGAAAGGTCAGATTTGTTGGAAGACTATTTGAAAACAGACAAAGTGTAAATTGGGGTTTTCAACCTTGTATCATTGAAATATCAAGAAAACCATAAGCATAGCTAATTAGGTGATTTTGAATTGAGCTAAATCTGCAGGGCAAATCTTTATTTAGATTATGGAAAATGTTTCAACCCCCCAAAAAACGTAGTGTTGTTTAGTGTGGAGTCCTGAATGATATGTTATTACCTCTATATTTGGAGGCAAAAGACAGTAAAAGACAAACTCACAACTCTATGGTAGTTTGAAGAAATTATTTGTTTAATTAGTTGAGTTGATTCCTCATTTGAAAGCCATTGATTATAGGGGATGTGCTGTCAGCATGCTCATTATTCCCTTCGGAGGATAAGAGTGCTTTGTCAAGATGCACGATGAGTCGATGATGTGTACCTCTTAGCAGTATGACATCTTCATCCATCATGGAAATTTTGGATCTCTCAATCTTCAGGCCCTCAGCTCTCAATCATAGCCCTCTCAGCTTCTGACAGGTAGCCACTGTAACATGCAGGAAGAGCTGCAGATGAGCTCTCCATTAATGAAAAAATAACATATCACACATTACAAATGGGTGCAAAGAAGTGAGAGCACTTCAGAAATGCTCAGATAATTAGACTGTCCGGCAGCAGATTGATGGATGCACTATAATTACCTTTGTGTTATTATTTCAGGGCCAGACAAAAAGAAAAAGCTGGTTTCTCTGCTTTGAGTTGCTCTGATTCATTAATCTCATTAATGTGTGGAATTAATATCATTTTATCAGACATTCCAGAGCTGCTGCTGGTGTGTGTGCTTAGAGCCATGATTCAGAACTGTCAGTGAGAGGGGATGCATCAATCTAACTCAACACACCGTTAACTCATCTGCCTTCAAGTCACAGGATAGGTGAGAAGTGTACACAGCAAATATGAGACTGTTTCGCGTTAGCACTCCTTTGTTTATTGTCAGAGCTCTGGTTGGGTATGATATTTTACTCATTTTTATTTAGAGGAATAACAGTGGCTGATGTTCATCCCCTAGAGATTAATTCTTTATAAAATTGCAATATAATTTAGACATTGTATCTGCTTCTAAAACAGGAATTATGACTACCACTCCCTATATAGCCAAAAAGCTATATAGGGAGAATTTTGAATATCAGAAAATAAATTGTAAATGTATTGTTAGAAAAACTTGTTAGAGAAAAATACATCTGGAACCTGCAGATATGCCATATTTAATTCACTTCTACTGACATTCCAATAACAAACATTCTTTAATTAGACACAGATTAGACAAAAATGAATTTGAGTTGACTACAATGTCAAAGACAAATATTGTAATAAGTAACTTACATTGATTACCTCTACATACAAGCATACGGATCAAAATTAGAGATAATTTTGAGTCTTTTCATATTTGGGTGTTGCATGGTGCTCAGGAATTTTACACTAGGAGTTGACTAATTGACCAATCAACAGCTTCTGTTAAATGTAGCAGTAGGACAGAACAATGGTAAAGGCCATAGACCCCAGCAGCATCATATCCTATCACCCTGCAGGTGGTTCAGTTTGTCGATGGGAGGAAATGGGATCTTTACACCCAATTTGAGGTGAAGTGACTCAGAGTTTACATGTAGGATATCCCGTGACCCTGGCGTAATGACTTCCAGACTGCAGGTGGTCCTGCTCTTGTGTGGCAGTGATAGGACTCCATAAACAGACTTAATCACGTTCCTCTGGCACACTGTCTCTCTCTGCCTCTGTCTTTCTGCCTTTTTTATCTCGTGCTTGGCCACTCATATCATCTTATTCCACTTTGCCTGAACGCCAGGTAGCTTCTTTAAAGCATACAATTCTGTACATACAGTTGTCCATTTTCTGCAACCTTACTGTCCGTTTTGTGGCAAACATTTGTACAGTAGCATACACACAAATGAATCAATGTAGGAGAAGACATTGTGGCTTATATCTGTCTTATACAGTTACAATATTTTGCAAAAGCTATTAGACACTAAATTTGGAATGTTTTTACAAATGATGTCGTGAATGCTTTCTATCAGTTCTATCCCCAAAAAACAAACCAATTTCTCTACATGCACTTCAGTTATACATGATACTTAGCAGGTGTAGGTCAGTTGTGTAATTCTGTAAATGAATTTCAGATCAATCAGATACATCCTTAGTCGCTCTGCTTGGATAAGAATCCAAATATTTAAAGTATCTAAAACTTTTGCACACTATTATATATAGTACTGTAATTTAACTCTTTCATATGTGCACCATGTGAGGAAAGCTTATCCGGCTGCTGGGGAGGGTTGTGGTAAGTCTGACACAGTCTTGTAGAAAAAAAAAATCATGGTAAACAGTGTGAGCCATCACAGAAAACAGCTGTTCTCGCATCCTTTCTCTTTTTAATGACACTTCCATGGCATCCCATAAATTCTCCGGGATTGGATACAACAACCACCCCTTTCCAAGTACAAACGCGGTTTGTGTTTAATTGTTTTCAGATTTTTTTTCCTTTCCCCCACCCATTGAAGCCTTTTCCAGGTCTTAATAACTGAGTGGTTTTGGCGGGCTGAGTCAAAGTCAAATCTCCATGAACAAAAGTGGGTCTGCCAGCCTTGAACAAATTCCAGCAGGCAGAGTATGGCCCAAATGGAAGTACCTTGTGAAAGAGAATAGTTATTAACTGATTGGTACGCTAAAATCAAGACTAAAACCTTAATAAGATATTCAGATGCTATTTTTCAGATGGCTTATATAGTACATTCAGACATTCACGTATTTATTAGATCATTATAATACACATAAATAATCATCAGTTACATTAACAAATAAAAGCAAGTGTTAAAACCTAACAGCAGAAAAAAAATATATAATAGTAGTGGTGTAATAATACTACTTATGATATACTGTAGGTAGGTACATATTATATGGGCTTGTAGCATAACAATAACAGTACTACAAATAATTGCAGATGTGTAGATGCACATTTAAATTTATAAAGAGCACATATAAGAATTTTAATCTTGGTTCATCTTAACTAATAATACTTAACTTTTCAATAAATTAATTTGTAATAGGATCTATTTTTTGCCTGTTATGTTATTCTAGACACTCTGTTGCAACTTCCTCCAGCTATAAACTGGAACTACTTATATACACTGAAAAATCTTGACGTTTTTACCATCTGGTACTACATGTAGATGGAAGGTTTGCAGTGGAAATAATTTTACTGGCAGCTGATGATAGGTGAAATACAAACAGCTCAAGTTGACCAGTCACAGCTCTTGAGGATCTAACTTAAATATTTGCACGTTTATTTTAAATTACATTTTAGGTTTTATGTGACTTTCACCGAACCTAGAAAGGCTATGCAGAATGGTATTTACTTAGAAACCTTGTTTTTAAGTGCACATCTATTTTTAAAGCACTAGAATAGTTATTCCTACATGAACAAATTGAATGAAAGGAAGAAATCAGCCTTCCCCTGAAAGATCTAACAATTCTGCAACATCCTTAGTGTGACTAGGCTTAGCTTTGTTACCCATTGAAGAAAAATTATATCATTCTACAGATGCTAAGGAGTGGAGATTAAACTTGTCCTTAGTAAAGGTCCTGCGCGGACAGCACGCTGTCTTGTTCAAGTTTGGGATGTTGTTGATGTAAGAGAGTTAAGCTGTTGATGCATGCCTCAGAAAGATCATCATTGGTCGGGGGCGGCGTGGGCAGTAGGAACCCACGAAATCTGCCATCCAGGCCCTAATTGGAGGTCATTAATCATGTGAGGCCGTCCTGTAGTGAACAGCCCTGTGTTTCTTTTTGCCGTTTGGCCATCATCAAGAAGTCTCCTGCATAGATGAGGAAGTCAAACTGGGAACAGTTTGGTCATACTCACACTTTTGACAGGAGCTGCTGTGCACAGACTTTAACATAACTGTTAGAGTTTCACAAGATGGAACACTTGTATTAATAATACTGGTCAGGGTCATCTTAATCTCAGAAAATTGTTATAATTTTAAACTGTACATGTTCGGTTGTGCAGGATTTTTTGTTTCTCGCACTTGTGTTTTGTTTTTTTAATTTGTTTTTTATTAGCTGCTTCATTATACCTAAAAAGCAAATGAAATATTAGCTGTTGACACAGTATCTGAAGGGATAAAATATTTTTGTTACAATACCTGACATAAAAAGCATAAGAATGCATTATGAAGAAATCATTGGTAACTTTAAGACAAATACAATAAACAAGTATTCCTTAAATTTATAGGGGAAAACGTGGATGCAGGGGTGTGTGTGTGTGTGTGTGTGTGTGTGTGTGTGTGTGTGTGTGTGTGTGTGTGTTACAGGATGGTTCCTTTATATTTTGCTTGCAAAAAAGTTTCGAGGGGTGTTTTGTTGAAAATAAGCTTTGATGAGTTCATTTGCAAGTCAAATATACTATATAGTGACTATAATATAGTGATTTTCCCCATAAAGCAGTGCAAAAATGCAGAGATGGCTAATAATTTCTCTCAATTTATTTATGTGTAGAAAGCTTTTACAGCAATCTGTTTAATTGCTGTAAAAGCGCAATGTAAAAAAAATACATCAAGTTTAAAGTTGCATATGTGTTAAGTGCTTTGCTGGATCTGATCGTGCATTAGAATCAGAGAGCATAGAAGTAAGAACCTCACAACGTTGCACTCCCACTTGAATAATAGGTTTTATTTCCTATTACATCCAATTATTCCGGATCACCAGTGCCAGTTTAAACTCGTTGATATGAATTAGAAGCAGGAGTATATTTGAAAGCTAGAAATCATGAACCCCCCTTCCACCAACTATTGATTGGAGTAGCATAAAATCCATAGCGGCTGATTTGTGAACCATTAAGTTTTGAACCCAAAGCTCATAATGTTCATATTCACAGCTTTACTCTGTTCTGATGAGAGTGAGGGTGGGATAAAGAGGCAGGGGGTTAGGGTGTTAGATGCTGAGGGGTTAGAGGCAGGCTGTTTGAGAATGAGGGAAAAGCGTTGGAGGGATTGAAGATCATTAAACAAATCAATTCAGTTCTATCTGGAAGATTGCCCACACATGCAATAAAAAAGACAGAAGAGCACAGGGGGGAACAATTTGTTATTATCATATTTACAAGTCTGTTTCTAATTCATCTTTTAATTTACTGACCAAGTTGAAAAAGGAAGAGGTTCTTATCATGCCTGTCTGTTGATGAAATAGAGGTAGAAGGGAAACAAAGGAAGAAAAATGTAAAACAAAGATATTTAATATTGTTTTTTTGAATTTTAACACAAGAAAAGTAAGGGTTTTTGGGGTTTTTTACATTTTAAGTTTTAAAAATCCAACAGAAATTTATAGTATTTCATAAAGGTAAAAGTAAAAGTGTGTTCATAACCAAGTTCAAGAATTTAACAAAAATACCACCCCAGGTTTTCTTTAGCTTTGTGTTGTTTTCCTTTCACGTCAGCCCCGGTAGAATCTGGAAATATTGTGGTTTTGAATAAGCAGTACTGTTGTACCCTGGCCTCTACGTTAAGATGTATTTCCTAGCTACATAACTCCTGCCTTGTTCCTGGTCCTTCTGGTCAGCCAGGGGTCACACAGCTGCCTCACTGATATTTCTTTGCTGCCTGTATTTAGGTGCCATCAGACTGAAAATTAAAGATTCCACATACGACACAGCTGTCATGCAAGCTGAATATGACCCTGTCAGTAAAAAAAAAAATGTCAGTGACAAAATTCTGAAGTGCAATTAAGTGATAATTATCCATTTCTAAAATAAGGAGTCATTATGCCAAAGGTGTCAAAAAAGTCATGAGGAGACATTAATCACAGTCTTCATCACACTTTCTCAGGTACACATATGTTTCTCTCTTAACCAGCACCAGCACCTTAACACCATGTGCAAGTACAAGCTGTGATGGGCCACAAGGGAAACACTATGTTTTTTCATACAAATTTTGATTTTATCTTACTTCGAGCTGCAAAAGAAAATTGCGTCTCACTCATTGAAACCTTTTGAGATCTGCTGGATGTTGTCCATCTGTCTGCAATAATTGAGCAACTTTTTTGAGAGGGAGGGGGATAACTCCAAACGTGGTCACGCAACAGTGGAGCCATTTACTCTGCAGGTACTTTTAGAAAGCCACCTCTGTTTTAAATTCAGAAGTGTATTTTTGAAGGATTCTTGACTTTCATTATTTATCATTTATTAATGAAAGATAAAAACTTCTTTTTAATTTTTGTGATTTTACTGTTTCAAATCCATTTTGACAAACGAGCCACATGGAAGAAGACCTTGTGCTTTCATTTTAGTGTACATCTAATGAAAATTACAAATGAAATTGTAGGGACTTTTACAACTTCTGTTGTCCACTTTGTAGTCTCCCATTACAAGGTTAACTCAACTGTAAATTTCACACCAGTAACAACAAGTACAAGCACATAATTAAATATGATTTCTATCATAATTCCCTGTATTGCCAGCCTCCTGCTTTTTGAAACAGCTTTTTCTGTTTTCTGCATTGTAATCAGAGTAACAGCATAATTGTTATACCCATGGGAGATTATACCCTCTATACAATGAGCAAAATCCCTCAAGGAATCTCGAAAAGCTGCCTGATCTGCACGATATATTTTCCCAGCTTCTTCCAAGATGTGTTGAGTGGCATCCTAATCAAAAATCAATGTGCCCACTTGAGTAGGCCCACAAGGCTTCTGTAGTGCGTTATGTAATCTGATAATATCAATCATAACTGTGTTAGAGGCAATCCATCTGACTTTCACGGGACTGGGGTCAGTGAGTAGGGGGAAGGCCGGGTGAGCGAGCCTTGGCCTCCCATGCCATCAATTACTACTTATTATAGAGAGGCTTACTCTTCCAGAGAGCTATGTACCCCCCACCATAAATAATATTAACAGGGCCAGCCTCATCAATCAATACCATCACAGTTGTATTGCTCCAGCCTAAATGGCGGCTTCCATGGCTCTCCAGCCTCAATCAATGACCGTGGCTCCTACAGACTAGCACATGAGGGTAAATCTAGCTCTATTTGAGCCCAGGGGTCTTCAGCCTGCCTTCTCCTGCTACTACAGCATTTTTTCCCCTTCTGGGTCTATCTCTGTCTCACTCCCCTCATGTTGGGTACCCAACCATCACAAAATCTGAGGCTGCTGCTAAACATTGCCAGTGCTGCAGTTTCTGCCAAGCTCTAGCAAGCTGGCTTGTTAACAGTATGAAACATACTCAGAGGAAGTGTCAGAAAAGTGTCTGAAAGACTGATTATGTAGAATTAACGAGTCACTTAATGATTCCACTCCCTCCTGTCTCCACCTCCTTCCACTTTTCTGTGTGATTTCCTGCAGTAAGGGATGTGTTGCGAAGAAGATTTTAAGTTCTTAAAAACTCATAGCCAGTGAAAGCAGGATGGTGCAGGGTCAGGGTGGTGCGAAGCAACACTTCAACAGCTCTGAAACAGCTGTCACAGATCAAACTATGTGATTCCATTTTTTTCACCACCTTAACTACAAATTTATGGAGTGTTTTTGTAGCTACAGGCAGGATACCAGGATGGGCAACATCAGTTCAGAAGGGTGGGGTGGTATTAAGAGCATAATTACGGAAGCAAATAATTAGCGAGTAGAGTGCAAAGCAAGACTAATTAGCCTCATCATGTGCCTGTGACCTTAGCTCTCATGAATCATTCCCTGCTCGCTGCCATAAGAGAATCATTCACCCAGGCACTCCGTGCCCAGCAACCAGTGAGAGACCATAAGTGGCTTCGACAACCTTTGACTTGTGACAGTTATTTTGGTGGCTACACCACATTTATCAGCACTTTGGCTACATCTGTAATTCATCTGTAATTGTGTAGTTATGTAATATTTATATGCATGTGCTATCATGCTAAACAGGGAGACCACACAGATGATGGGGTTTAAATAACCAAAACGTACTGTATTTAATTAAATTCAACTCAGTGAGGATAGGCTCCCGGCCCACTGTAACTTGGTTGAATGTTAGATGATGGATGGATGGATGAATGAATGGCTGGATGGAAGTATCTGAAAGAAAGTGAACAAAACCCTAACTAACTGGGGAGGAGCGAGAGAGAGAGAATGTTAGCGACAAGCCTTAAAAAAAAAATAGCCAAGTAACAACAGGTGAGCTCTCCTCTTAAGACCTACAAAAGTCTCAAACAAAACCAGAAAAAGGTAGTACGGAGAGAACCAGCAGAGTGCTTGGGGGTCATCAAAGTATCTTATTATCACTAAAGTATTTGAGTCTCTGGATTTTTAAATAACTAACCTGAAAAAATATCAGCCACATAGCATAGGGCAGATGTGCTTAAGATTAGGGATGGGTATCGTTAAGGTTTTATCTGATACCAGTACTAAACCGATACTTTTGAAACAGTGCCGGTACTTAAACGGTGCTCGAACCGGTGCTTAAAGAATGAAGAACACAAAATTGGTCCAAAAACCTCTCATGTTCAGCTGTTTTCCACTTCTTCTTTGGTCATTTTAGCCTTTTTGGCCAGGGTGAAGGGAGTATCTGCCATCAAACAAGAAGACAGCCGCATGTAACTACGACGGTGTTTGCTAGTTCACCTAGCCATATTGGCACCGGATACCGGTACCGATCCCTACTTAAGATGTAAATAAAAGATGTTTTAGATGACTTGTCTGGATAAGATTTAGAGCTATGTCATTCTTCTCTTCACTTTCTTGCATGTTTTTAGCATTTGAGACTAATAATGTTGCCAAAGAAAAATCACGAGGAAGGAAGGAAAAAAGGAAAAAAAATTAAATATGAATAACTATTCATATACTTACCCAGTATGTTCAACTGTGTACCAGATAACTGTTTCCTAATGGCCTTTATTGTCACTCACGCTGATGGCATGGATTTAACATCCTCTTTATCTTTGACCTTTGCTTGTGTCAGATCATTTACTTTGATTAAACATGAAAGATTTTGGTGAATATGGTTTAACAATTTAAGGGAATAACCTACTGGAAATAGAAGCGTGCATGTCTTTGCTCACGTTGTATTTTTGTGCCTTCTCCAGAGAAAATAAGCTCAGTCCAACCTCGTCAGTGACTTCAAATGCTGGCCTTACACTGACCTGCAGACTTCAAAGCTTGATCAAGCCTTCCCAAGACAAGAGATTCTGTGCTTCAAGCAATTTGTTAAACAGGGGGAGAGGTTTAGTGTGATTTGGGAGTGAAAGGATGTTTCAGTAGTCCTGGCTAACCCACAGCCAAGCCACTCCGGACATGTAAGAAGCACTGGGGATCCTGTAAAAAAGTCTCTAATGCTGCTTGGATCAGAAAAAACAGGTGGTGCTTTTTCCCAAGAAAGAAAAGGTGCATTATCTGTTAATCAAAGCTTTTATGAATGTTACAAAAGACAAACTGTGTTTGCTATATTTGTCTGTGTCCTGATGAAGAAAAGTTTTAGGTGTTGATGTCGTGTATACCTAGAAAAGCAATAACAGATTCCATTGATTGTAGAATTTTAAAATAATCAAACAGTTTTTTTAATCTCAGTGGCTCACAAATGGGACAAATGGGGTTATCTTGAAGTCCCCTTTACAGCTGTAGAACAGCACAAGTCCATTACTAGAGATGGATGTACTCCTTGTTCACAGTATAGTATGAGTCTGAGTCTCATCTAAATGCCTTCACTGTGGAATACAAGCTTCAATCGACTCATTGACTCCAGTGTCAGCCAAACATGTCTGAGAAGTATCAGACAGGGAGGCGAACATTTTACAAACAGTTGGTTTGTTTTCATACAGGGAAAAGCCAAGAAAAAATGTTGCCTGCAGACTTTTCTCAAAGTAACATCTGGCATATAAAAATGAATCTGAAGCAAAGTAGATTTCCACAGATTCTGTTTTTATAGTAACTTAAATTCTCCTTCTGTCTCCCTATTTGAAATCTTTGATAGTTTGGAAATTATGCTTTCCTACGATTATGTATTGCGTGCAGTTAAAAATGCGTACACTCGAGATGTTGTATTTCCATCATTTTCAGAAGAGGAAATTCCAAACCACTTCTGTATTTGTATCCAGTAATTGTCACAGTTGGCTTAAATCTGTCAAGTGAAGATGTATGAGTGGGTATATAAAACGGACATAATTTCATGGTAAAGATGAGAAATGTTTTTGCTGTTCGATTATTGAACCTTTTCAGACAACTGCAAAAGTCTTTACTCTGAATTAGCATTAAGGTTAAACCCAATTATTTATTTATACCCTAAAATGATGTTTTGAAATCTGTCTCTCCTTTTAAACACTGTAAACAAAGGCTATAAATCATAACCTGTGACAGCCTTAATTGCTACCAGAGGGGGTTAGCTTACTCTCAGTACTGCATTAAGATATCACTGAGTCTCACAGTGTTCTCTGCAACTCTAATCAAGTGTTTATTGTGTAGTAAAAGTGTTAGCCATTTTTAATCATATTGGGGGAGGGGGTCTGTTCTGTTCTGTTGGTTTTCCAGTTACCTACCCTTTCTTCTATCATGGACAACTTATAAGTCACGACTGTATGATTTGGCAGTACAAAGATATATAGTGCGTCCGGAAGGTATTCACAGTGCTTCGCTTTACAGCCTCAATTCCAAAATGGATTAAATTAATTTTTTGCCTCAAAATTGTACACACAGTACCCCATAACATGAAAAACAATTGTTTGAAATTTTTGCAAATGTATTTTAAATAAAAAATAAAAATAAAAAAAATATGATGCCTACACAAGTATTCACACTGACACTCAGAACTGAGTTCAGTTGCATCCTGTTTCCACTGGTCATCTGTCAGATGTTTCCACAACTTGCTTGGAGTACACCTGTGGCAAATTCAGTTGAATGAGCATGATTTCTAAAGACACACCTTTGTATATAAGGTCCCATAGGTGACAGTGCATATCAAAGCACAAACCAAGCCATGAAGTCCAAGGAATTGTCTGTAAACCTCTGAGACTTGCATTGAGGGTCTGAGGAAGTGTACGGAAAAATTTCTTCAACAGTGAAGGCAGTGAGCGCAGTGGACTCCATCATCCATAAATGGAAGACTGCTGGAACCATCTTCCTAGAGCTGGTCTGATGAAACAAAAGTTGAACTCTTTGACCTGAATGCCAGGCATCATTTCTGGAGGAAACCAGGCCCCAATCATCACCCATCCAATACCATTCCTACAGTGACTCATGGTAGTGGCCACGTCATGATGTGAGGATGATTTTTGGAAGGAGGAACTAGGAGACTAGTCAAGATTGAGGTAGAGATGAATGTAGCAATGTACAGAGACATCCTTCATGATAAGCTGCTCCAGAGCACTCTACACCTTGGAATAAGGCGAAGGTTCATCTTACAACAGGACAAGCGCAGGATAACAAAGGAGCTTTTGGACAACTCCGTGAATGTCCTTGAGTGGCCCAGCCTGAGCCCAGACTTAAACTTGATTGAACATCTCTGGATAGATCTGAAAAATACTTATGTGCATGTTATATATATATATATATTTTTTTTTTACTTGTAATAAATTTGCAAGAATAAGTGATATTGTGCATAGAATTATGAGTATTAATGGATTAAATATTAATTTAACATGAAACATGAAAATGTGGAACAAGTGAAGCACTGTAAATACTTCCATATGTATGTAAACAGACTTTAATTTGTCATGTTACTTTTAAATATCACACAATGATCATCTGCTTGTAGACATTTACACAGTAGGAATATTCTGCAAATCAGCCTGAATGTTTTGTCTGATGTAAAGAAACTATTTTAATGTATTCTATTTGTATGTGAAGATGAGTCATTCAAGTCAGAGTAGGGGAGGAAGCGGAGGTTGTTCTCGCTGAATCCTTTCACATCAATGAATGAGCCGGCATAGATTTTATGGAGCTAGGTTGTATTGACCTGTGGCTGACATCTATCTTTTAGTTTCATAACATAATCAGCTCTTGACACATGATTATAATAACCCAATGCAATTTACTGCATTCTCTGCAAACACATTGATTTTTTTTGAACAGCTCCCAGAACCAATTACATTAATATTGCTGCATAATTAGTTTACACATTACTAAATTACTGACAGATTAAAAGTGAAATAGCACAGTTCATACCCTGCCCGCATAACTGCCAGAGAGGAAATTGGATTGAAAAGGTCCTCAGAGACGTAAGCAGTAAAAGGGAAAAAAGCAACAATCTATAAGGGATGCTTATAGCCATGCTTGCACAAGGATATCCTCTCTGCACGCTTGCCAGGTGTTAGTTTCAACTGAGGCATTCAGGCCTAAGTAATTAATATGATCTTTAATTTGCATATCAACATCAATAGTCCCTGATCGCACAAGAAGGGTCAGTTTAGAGCTCTGTGGGTAAGACTACTGAGACTGCCCATGATTATAGTCTTAATATCAAAGACCTATTGAAGGAAGTCTCAGATATGGTCTGCAATACTTCCATTTCTTACAGTATTATTTGTACATACCAGCACCAGTGGTTTGTGTTGTTGAATGTTTCGGGAGTATGGAACCAAGTCTCTCAACAGGGAATCCATCTTGACAGGCTTAAAGATACCTGCCAGTAACTGATCTTCTAGTTAGTAGTAAAGTTGGTTTGGATCAATCAGCATTTTGTAATGACCAATTATAATTATTTGTAGCGATGGGCATGTTTTAGGTATCACAATAACTAAATGGTTGATCCAGTTACCAATTTCATGTACAAATTCTCCTTATAAAGATGGGGTCAGGTTAGAAGGAATGAATTCACATGACTGTAAATGAAAAGAAAATACAGAAACTATCCGGTTGTTCAGTCTGACGTCACTAGCCGTGTCTGGGTCTAAACTCCGCTGCAGGTCCATATATCAAACGATCACTATGGGATTACTGAGAGTTGAAAAACTGTCTAAAGTCTTTCATCTTTAATAAAATGATCAGCGTTCTGCTCTACCAGGTGTAACAATTGAGTTTAACATCCAGGCATCCATGAAAACGGAATTTATGACATTTAACGGAGTTAGAAGTTAGCAGGGAGTTAGCTCGCTAGCTTCTATCTAAATACAATATAGCATGTCCTGACTGCGGGGTTTTGGAAACAAATTAAAACGTACAGCTCTGCTATCACTTCCAGCATAAATGAAGACAGAAAACTAAACAGCAGTGACGTTTGTAGGGTTACTGAAGTTGGGCTAGCTGGTATATAATGATGTGCTACGTGACCGCTAGCGACACAGCTATGTTAGCATAATATAAACAAGCTAACTTTTTTTCCACTCGATAAAAGTTAACGTGAGTGTTCTCAGTGGTCAGAAACAAATGTAATCGCATGGCAGGATGCTGTAAAAAGACCAAACTTCAGCCAGGAGAACAACTGAGATAATCCATCCACAATACGAGGTTAGTCATTCATATACTGCTGCATGGGCTGGGCTGTAGTTACATCGTAAGGTTTTAAAAACTGAGCTTAAATAAATGATTAGCGGTAATAAAAGCCGAGGGAGGTCAACAGTGGTCGCTGACTGTTTTAGGAGCTTTTTGAGATCAAATAGAAGAAAATACATAACATTAAACATGTTAACAACACAAAAGCCATATTAAACGCAGACTACTTTAGACCCGGAAGTAGGATTCGTCGCGTCATCACTGAACAACCGGATATAAAACATCAACTTTGTAAATACCTTCCTTCATCTTTATTGCACCTCATTTCCAGTCTTTAGGCTGTTGGTGGTTGGCAAATGGGCTGCTTGATGGCACACTAACTTTTCAGCAGGAATGTATTGCCTTGACCTTTGATATCCACATTGATCCAATGTACTGAGTGGCCGTTTCCTCAGAAACAAACATATATAATAGGTATTGGGTTCCAATGGTGCTCTTTCAATGTCTTAGGGATGCTTTGCAGCAATATAAATCAATTCACACTTATAGACACAATATGGGTGCATTAGTGCTGACTAGTGATTTGAGAATGGCTGAGAGGTAGAAATTCAATAGGCCTTGATCAGGCACAACCAATCTATCCTCATCAGTCCTCAGTTTCTAATTGTACACAGATGCTTAAGATAGCAATCATAAAGAATTGTATTTTCAGAGATTTTGATTTTATTTTATTGCTAGGTTAATTTGTAAAAACCATAACAACAGCAACAACAACAACAATGAAACACACACAGGAAGAGTACTTATAATCAGGTGCCCTGATTATTAATATTAAATATTAAGCTCACCATGTTTAACACCTTGTTATAAATGATGTCGTTTGTGCTCAGGTGTTTGCTGAAAATGAATTTGTTCATAAATGACTGGGTTAGGTTATGTATGCTAAAACAGAAACTGAGAACATATGGTTGAAGAAATTTGCAGTCTCATTCCATATGCGGTAAACAGCGGTTCTAAGATTTGTGCTTCCATGTTTAATGACTCTGTAAGGTCTTACCTGTACAGTTTGTGATAAATATTGGATTGCAAGACTGAAGCTTTGTTACCTAAAATACTCTGTTTTGCTTTCCTGCTTGTGTGGGAGTATTACGTTGAACCACTGTATATTAAGATCCAGCCACCTCCTGCGTCAATGCCTCTGACAGCTTTTGTCTATTTATTGTCTCATAAATTCTCTCTCTCAGTGTGTCACTTACACAAACGTTGCTTGAACAACAGGTCAACCCAAATCTCAGCACTGATTTCATTTTGTGACTTGCTGGACACTGCACCAGGAGAAAAATGCATTTGATTAATACATTTATATAATTTTCCTTTTTCTTCTCAATAATATTCATCCTCTTCATTTTCCTAACATCTCTCCAGTCCATCTGTCTCGTTGGTTTACATATCAATCTCTGAAGTTGGCAGAATAGACTCAGAGGAAAGGCTATAATTTTCCTTGTTCTTTGGCTGTGTTGTGTGAGTTGGTTTACCGAGGAGGACTACAATAGAATGTTTCAGTGCGGAAGGCCACTTTTAAGGCAGGCAAGACCACTTTTATACATTTTAACTTTGATTCGTCTAATGGATGGATAGAAATATATATTGTGCAGTACCGCATATATTCCATTGGTGAGGCCCTTTAGCAGTGAAAGTTGTCACTCTTGTCCATTTTCTGCCAGTTTTTTTGTTTTGCTTTTGTTTTTTAACATTTAACATGGATAACACATAAATGCATATTTTAATAATAAAGTAAAAAAAAAAAAAAGGCTAAATTGCACTTGTTGTTTGTCAGTTTTATTTGAGGGAAGAATAGTGCTCTGAGTCCAGTGTCCAGGGTAACGTGGCTTTTATTAGTCAGTGCTGAGCAGAGTGGGCGCTAGATGTTACCTGTCCACTGTGCAGCCCAGCTGTTTACTCAGCTGTAGGGCCTCTGTCTCCAGTGTAAGGGCAAAAGGAGCAGGTCACTAAATATTTCATTTCCCAAGCAAAACATGCTTGCCCTTGTCAGGTGAAAAAAAGAGAGAGAGAAACATATCACAGTGATGAATGTGCAATCAGGCTGATTAACTCATTATTAGTTGTCCAAAGGATCCACTGAAGGAAATGAGGGCAAGAATGAAATAGGTTGTTTATATGTCTCGTAGTCAGAGCTATGGATGTGATGTGAGGAAGAGGCCTCCATGAACTTTTACCTCTTCTAGTTAGTGATGGGAAGTTGAATTATGTCTCTCAGTCATGGCGTTTCTTCCCTCTATTAGGGTCTTGCGTTTTCCCGTCATATTTTTTTTTTCATTCAAAGTACAAACCACTAGCAGTAATACATATGGACTCTAAATTTAAATTGGGGGAAAATATCCCTCACAGAGGACTCATCTTTCTGTCGGCTTCTGCCATAACTTTATCCTTATTCCTTCTCTTATTTTCTTGGCTCTTTTTTTTACCAGCAGATGGTGCTGCAATCTCTTCGCACTGCATCTACACACACTGACGCTCTCCCGATCTTCCACAGACCCGCACCACACTTTTAAAAAGGCAAGGGGGTGGTGTATGGGGGGAGTCCAGCCTAGTTCCTGAGTTTAGGCAAATGTTTGTTGAAATAAGTGGAGATTTCCTGGTTTTCTTTTTGGAGGAAAAAAAAGGAAAGAAACAAAGTTTCTTTATAGGATGAGCTCAGGGTGTTTTGCAATTACCCTTACTTGTGCTTGAGCGCTTTTTTCCCCTTGTTGAGTAGGAGCAGACAATGTTTTCCATTCCAGTTTCTTCTTACAGTTGCAGAGTGGGTGCCGATGGGCGCAGTGTTGTGGCTTTTACTGGTGAGCCAAATATCACAGCTAGAATGGATGGTGGAAGGCATTATGGACGTAAGTAAGAGCAGCACTAACATTTGCCTTTATACGTGGACTGAGAGGGTGGTGAGAGATTTCTTCTAAATAGGTTAATAATTAACCTTCTGAGCATCTGCCAGGCCCGTGATGTTGTTGGGTTTTTTTTGTTTTTTTTTCATTGAAGAATTCGTTATGTCAATATCATAGCTGAGTATATTTAAAGTATTTAATTTATTCTTCCATTTTTTTTTAACCTGTGCTTGTTTTAGTTATTTCTATGATTATTATTCAACCACTATTTTTTGTAGAACACCTGTGACTTGTCACACGGACAACATTTGCTTTTCACACCATTAGGAGAGGTGTAGACTGACCAGGAGAAGAGAGGTGTGTATACGCGAGTGTGTGTGTGTGCGTGTGTGTGCATGCGTGTGTGTGCAGTGAGTTTGGGGGGCAGAGGTGGGGGACTGTAAAGTGTAAGCTATTGAAAGGAGGAATGTGAGAGAGCATTATTGCCCGCACTTCATGTGAATGGAAAAGGGGTTAAAGAAATGACAGCGTACAGTGGGTGGTAGGGCCTCAGTGCAGCCTGGGAGGAAATGGAATGAGAAAGTGCAGTCAGGCAAACCACTCATTCACCATGACAAATGGGAGAGGCCTAGGCCAAGGGGATACCTGATACCCCACGGTGGGCTCTGTGCACCTGCCTGGGCTCCATGTGCACCAAAGTGGAAATAAAGCTCAGCCACTTGTAGCAGCACACCTCCACTGTTTACAGAATTAGATAATAATAAAAGTTATACTGAGAATAATATAATTTATATAAACAATTCATGCAAATCAGATATGATTTCAGTTTAAGGCTGTGATTTTTATTATTTATTCCGTATAGTTAGTTACATGAATTACTATTCATGCCGTTGTGAATAATAATAGGAATAATATTATAGACAGCATGTGATGAACTAAAAATACATTTCACAATAAGCCAAAATTATCATAAAGTGTTTCATAAAGTCCTTTTTTCTAATTAATTTAAAATATCTATTGCATTTGAAATGAACTGTACTAAAATTATTAACAAACAAAAAAAATGTACTCATCAAATTAGTTGTACATATTGATAATAAGACAAAAAATGTCTGAAATACTTTTGACATCATCATCAGCGATCTATTTCACAGTGGAAACATGGTTTATTTATGTCACCGTGTTCTTCTGATGTTTCCACAGTTTCGGACTATCTGTATTGATACAACATTGAGTACATAAAAACAATAATTATGAAGCAATATGAAGACGTCTAGTCTAGTAGTTTGTTAGGTTAATTTTTACTTCAGAATGTGCAAACTGAAGTTTTCGGTTTAGTTATAGTTACACGCTTTTGAATATATTTTTCATATATTTTAGTATATGGGCCCACAGATTGTTTAAAAAAAAATATTAGATTGAAATTATGAGCCGACAAAGTCAAACCTCACAAAATCAACCAAATCCTCATCCAAAAGCATTAATATAGTTTCAAGGGGTTAATGAGTTTTTCAACAGGAATGTCACAAGTTGCATGTCATGAGGTTCTAAATTAGGGCATATATCAAATTTCAGAGGAATATTAAATCTTTGAGACCTGTTCAGAATTAGAGGAATACTGCTATAATCCAATTGTGTATGAGGACAGAGCAAGACGCATACTTATACAGCGCAGAAGCAGTCTTCTGTTTAGAAGTGGTACAGAAAGTGTAGTCTGCCTCAGAGCTGCTACTTTTCCTAGAGCGTCCAGGAAGGATTACTGACCATTCCCTATGCAGAGAGATGAGCTGTGGTCACTCCAACAGCAGTCAGTCTACAGCGTCAGGGTGCAATGCAGCATGCTATGAAAATACTCAATCTTGTCTCCCACTTCAGTGTTTAGATTGGGCTGTGAAATGACTGCAGGCTGACAGGAGTAGGACTCGGGGAGGAGGATAATAATTTTATTTCTTTCTCTTTTTTTTCTCCAACCAAACGTGAATCATTTGATAAGTTTAAAAATATCCCATCTGCCAAAAAAAGAGAAAACATTATAAAAATTTTCTTTAAACATTTGGGGCAAAGACGGATGTGAAGTGAAAGAGCTCTCCCTAGAACAACTGTTTTCTATTTCAAACTACACTTATCACACACAAACCGTTGCAAATGAACAGTGAAGAACAGCAGAATATTGTCATGCGTTTTCACTTGTTTTAGTTAATGCGATCACTGGCTAAGCTATGTAAATTGTAAGTGAGCTTAACCATTAACGTACTGTAAAGCATCAGTTTTGTTACTATGGTTACTTGTAGGCAAATAACAGGCTAAAATCTAATGACCACAGATGATGTGGCCCAATGACTGAACTGTTTTCTACTGTATTTTTAACTGAAAGTAACTAAAGTCCTTTTTCAACAATCGCCATAATTGAAATGTTATAACAATATATAAAAACAGTAATAACTTAATCAGTTAATGCAGCTCTTGATAGTAACCTTCTCAGTGTGTTTTGGAAATTGTTTGGTCAGCTTCTTGGTCAGTGTTTTAATATGAGTACATTAAGTTATGTCTGTCAGTATTTCCAACAGCTGCAGCACAGAACAGGAAGAGCACAATTCATCAGCTTCAGTAAATATACCTTCCGCGTGTAAGAGCTAGAAGAAAAACATGGTTGTGATTATTTATTTTTCATTTCAGCTTCCTTCCCTTTAGCATCAAGGTGCTACCTCAGAATGATGCGGTGTTTTTTGTTTAAAAAAAGAGGCTGTGTGTATTTTTTCTTTATAATTTCAATATATTTTTAAGCGTCTTTGCTAACTTTAAAGCTTTTCTGTGTCCCGGGATTGTTACAACTCTTCCAGCACACTGACTCATCAGTAAATAGTGTTCTACCAGATTTGTGTGTTAGAGCTCCTTGTGTATGCGTGACTTTCCTTAGATCACTGTCCTCCACAGCCAGACATTCATATGATGTTGGTTTTAGAATACTCTTACAGTGGTTTTCAACGTGTTTGCGATTTTTAAAAATATATACTTTGTTTTCTTTTGGTTATGCATAGCCTCGCTATTTTAGTAATATATTGTATTTATATGCATTTACCATAAAGCTAGCAGTGAGCATGTTTTTATTCCTGTGCAAAGCATCTGGGTTAATCTCATATTAGTCAAGAAGGATCATTCTCACAAACAGTCTTAGACTTGTTTCACAGAACTATGCTCTAAATTAAATGCACGGCGTCAGTGGATTAGTGTGTATCGCTTTAGAAATCCAGTAATAAGAAGAAGCTAAAAATTAATTGCTGTTTTGTTTTCTTTCTTTTTGAAAAAATATTAACATACTTGAAAAAAGCACTGCAAAGCGCGTTGAATTCCTAGATTTCACAGCTTGTACGATTGCATGCAGAACATTTGATTGATGACTATGGCAGCTTTTACAATTTATCGTCATACAGTTTGTGTGTTATTTAATTTTTAATTTCAAATTTTCACTGGAGGGTTTATGCTATTAAACTTAACATTTAGATTTTACAACCCTCACTTTGTGCTCTAAAAGTTTACCATGGCTCGTCTTGTCTCCTGATATTTACTTTCTATATATAGAGTGCTGATGTTATTTGGTGGTCCTGTGGTTCGTATTATTCAGCTAGACATTCCTCCCCCGATCACATACGGTGCATCTTGTAGTTCCACTGTTTTACTTTCATGCAGACATGTATTTATTTGAGGAGGAGCAGCGGGTAGCAGGGACATCTGTTGCATTAATGTCCAACAGAATAAACAGTATGTTTTGAATTACTGTAAGAATTGACCTTAGAATAAGCCTTATCTTATGTATAAATCATAGTAAGTTCAATATGCTTTGTAAGTAGATTAGTTCATCTGGAGTCCCCCTCCCTCTTCCCCATAGACAGAGTGTCTCAGCAATGAGGGCCTAGAGATGTAATCCAGATTCATAATCCAATGATTCTTACAAGCTGTTTTGTGTTGTTAAATACTGGGTATTTGTGTTGATTTAATATCATTCTAATCTTCTTTAAACTGCCAGTTGCTGTCTGGTTCATCGCCATCTTGTTTATTGCTTGCTCTCTAGACTTGACTGTAGGCTGGAAGGTCAAATCGGATGAGGCCAGTGGACTTCGGGGATGGTGCTGAATAACCGATGTGTTTACTGATGAGGATTTTGACCATTTTCAAAAATAAAAACATTTTTAAATAATATTTAGTTTTGTTTCTTTCAGAAAGTCTTGTGTGAACACCTTCTATTTATATTTAGTGACAGTAATTTCTCCAGCCTGAAAAATTTCCTCTTGTTTCTTTCAAACCTTAATGTTTTTAAAAGAGCAGCGACTTCATTTTCATTTCCCCGTCACAACACTGTATTTAATAATTAGAATTCCTTAGAAAAGCTTAATTAAATTAAAAATATAAATATGTATGGGAAAAATACTTTCTAAAATTTGACATTTACATTATTTTAATTTATCTGGATAATATAAAAAAATATATAAATTATTATTAAGATTTTACTTACATAATGTAAAACATTTTTAAAGCATGAAGGTTAACAGGTGGAACTTTCATGTGTGTTTTGTTTTTGTGGCATTAAACATAATGTGAATATAAAGCTTATTACTTATATAACGTAGCTTGTTGACTTCAGTCCAACAGGTGGTTCTGAGAATTTCAAATAATAGGTGCTTACTGTCAGCAGCCTTTTGAAGTAATCGAGTTCTTATAACGCTTAGTCTGATTATAGTCCATGATATTGTTATTTAGTTTTATTGTACATGTAAGTGGATTCTACTCCCACAAGGTTTTCTCAGCGCTCTGACTTGCATGTCCAATATTATTAGTTGCTATGAGTTCAGCCTGCGCAAATCTGTTAATGCATAAGACCATAAGAGCTTCTTATGTTCCAAGCCAGGTCAGAGTGAAGACACATCAGATTAATATTTGATCATGCAGAAGGGCCCTTAATCAGATTTGCTTATTCCCTTAGCTGAGTGCTCTGCAGCAATTATCATAATTGTTGCGCTAAACATGCTTGTCTTTACGGCTAGCGGTTGGACGTGAGCGTATGCTGTGAGAGGGGGATTCCAGTACCAAACCCAATTAGTGCAGGATGGATGGATGGGCATGCCGAGGGAGATGGAGGATATAGAGAAGGGGAGGGCCATGGGCAGGGATGCTGGTCCAGCTCACAGTGACATAGCCCAGGGCAGCACAGTTAACTCCAGCCACCTGGAGCTCTTCAGGACAGGCTCTCCCCATGCTGTAATCTGCCCTCAGCATTGCCACCAGCGCCTGCTGATACGAGGGAAATTAGAGATGCACCAGGAAAATGGCAATTTCAGTCTACAAGTGTCTATTCAGTTGCAAAACTCAAAGATTTTCTGTGCCGACAGAGTTCTCAAACTTCATAGTATTTTTTTTTCCACAAACGGAAGTCACATTAATATTAATACTGAAAGTGTGTATAATAAACCAGGGGAATATAGGCTTTAGTTTGCATTTGAGGAAATACCAGTACATGTCTGCTTATTAGGACCCAAGAGGCTCATTCAGTTACCCGTATAAGTTTATGCTGAATTACTGAGATTTTATACAGAAACATATGTGATAGGAAGATGTAGATATACAGTAACATTCATAGATATTATCTATCAAAATACATTAAGAACAATGTGACCAGATTTCCAGTAACTTTTCTGAGATATGTGGTTTATTCAACACTGATGGAAGCAACTACATTGATATTCATGTAAATATATGAAGGATTTTTTTGTAATTTAAGTAAAAACAATAAATTAAAGATAAAAAAAAACAATTTTCATGACTATGTTAACCATACAACATATTTTTGAATAATAAGTTTAAGGAACCTACTACCTGAAGCTGAATGAAAAGTGGTTTGTAAAGGAATTGATGCAACTTTGTTAAATGTTTTACAACATGTCGTTTTATAAAACTCCCTGCATTTATTTTTGCTTCAAAATGAATACCTGATCACAATGATCACAACTTTCAAAGTATTTACAGAATATATTTCTTTGGTGGTATTTCTGATGTTTTGCTGAATGTGTAAAGACCTTTTCGATGGAAGACATTTGTGACTCAAATCCTGTTCTCGTTTTAAGCAAAACCAATAAAAAATACCAAAGCAGAACTCTGCTCTGTGTCATTTTGATTGCTGTTTCCTGAATATTCTGTCAACCAACCGAATTGTCATAAATGTGTCTGTTAAATGAATGAGCGCGTGGACCAGTTCTGTCTGTATGAAAGTCATCTATCCTGCTGGAGGCATGGCACTGCACAAAGAAACACTAGGAGAGATGGTCCCCCATTAATCTATGTTGACTGGGTGGAAATTGCATCTTTGTAATGAGTATTAGGTGTGCATCTACATGAATTAAAGCTGAATGAGCCCCTGATTGATCACCTCGTCCCAAATGACGCTGCTTCCATGATCATTATTGTTTAAAAGTGACTAAATCATATCGGGATGATTAAAAGTCTCTGCTCAGAGGGGAGGGGAGATAAAGTAAAGGCACAATGTCTGAGAAATTGCGCTTTCATCCCCGAATTCTGTTTATATAGTTGTGGTTATTTCTGCTAAAGTTCTGGTTGTATTGTCAGAAAGGAGCATGCAACTGAAATAAAGTCAAAGGATTTAAAAAGTAGAGGAAGGAAATTTGACAGATATTGTTTTTGTGGGATTTCAGGACACTACACTACTGATATTTAAACATTTGTAGCTCAAACTGTCATAATAGAGGGCCTTGATAAATGTCAGTGGGAATTATTTATTATGACATGACTATTTATATTAAGTCAGACAATCCACACCAGCTGCAGTTTAGTACCTCGATCACTCCGTATAACAATGATAATAATACAGTACAGACTTGACTGGACCATAAGAAAGGACTGACCCACATCTGCAAGAAGTGTTCATGTAACAACCTTCTTCTCATTTCAGATGTCACACATTTAGCTTTAATGGGATGATATTATTTTTTTCTGCAACCTGACCACATAAAAGATCTGCGAAGGTAAAAAGAGTGCAAAGGCAATGTTTGAAGTCGGGGCCAAAAAGTCCAGGTGTTTTTACAGGCATTGTGGCATTTATGTGATCTAAACTATATGTCTGGAGTCGCCTACACAAAAGTGCTAGACATCCCTGCCAGGTATTCACTTACTTCATAAAGAACATTCAACTGTGGGCAGCTGATTTGCTGGAGTTTGGGTCTCAGCCATATAAACTTGACTGTTTGGACTCCCACTTGACTCTGGCATTTTGTAGAAAAAAGGGCCCCACACATTCAGCAACAGGAGAGACCACACTGAGAATTGAAATGTTCACACGCATTCTGCACTTTTACATTTTGTAATCTTTACATTTGATACATTTACAGGGAACCTGTTATTGTCGTAAGTATAATGAAACTCGGATTTTTGTTTGGCACATGTGTGAAAATAACAGCTTTTTTGGAAAAATCCTCCTTAAGATAAAAAGCAGACCTTGTCACCTTCTATCGTGACATATTTACTGTACCTGGACACACTAATGTTCCTCTGTAATGTCTTTCTGGTAATTATGCTGCCAAGCACCCTGTTGGGGTAATTATACTAAAAACACCCTCATTAGCAGCATCAAGATGTAAACCCCCAGAAGCCTCACTATCTTTCCCCTTGTGCACCCTTGGAAGGCAAGTTATTGGTCCAACTCCACTTCATTCTTAACTTTCTGCTTGTTGCAGTACATAGCAGGATCATATCGCTGCTTTTCACCCTGGTTGCACTGCATATGTTGTATTGAAACTGCACCATGGCCATGAATCGTGTTTCTTCACTAGCTGCAAGTAATACTGTCCTATGGTGTTCATTAAACTGGTCTAAAAGGCATGGACAGCCTGATTTTCTCACAAGGTTGTTGTGGCTGTGTAGCAATTGGTTTAAATGAAGAATGCTTCCAAAGCTTACACACAAGCACGTCAGAGCTGTTTTCAATAATGTGACTTAATTAAAACTTAATTGCTTGAAGTTCTGTAGAGCAGTGCACCGTAAATATCAGTACCAACAGGGTTTCGCTTTGCCCAAAAAGGCTTTGCTGAAATTTGTACAGAGAAATTGCTTAAATTGCAAACCATTTGGGGGTTGGACATAAAGAACGGTAACTGAAAATATAGTGGTAAGTTTTCCTGTGCTCATACAAAATGGACATACTACTTACCATAACAAACCAGCAAAGAAATTATAAGTCTCGAGCTGTGCATTGTCTGGCAATTTGCTCTTTTTAAATTATTCAGAGGCAGGGCTTTTTTATGTCAGCAACTGTGTGTTTTTCAGTGACAAAGCTAGCCTCGCCTAACAGTTTCACTGCGTCTGCCGTTTTATGACTGACATAGCAATAAGCAGATTGTCCAGATATTTATGCCATCTGCAGGCAGGAGAGATAATTAAAGTATATAAATTAATCAACTGCAATTAATTAGAGGCTTTATGTTCACAGCAGTACATCTTTGCATGTATAATTTATATTTATTGATTTGTTTGGTTTCATTAGCCTATAAGATAACAGTGCAAATGCATTAGAGGGGAAAATGCACAATTAGCATGCGGTAAGGGCTGCTGGTAATTGATAGATCAGCGAGCACTGCCTGCAGATATAAAGCTGTGTAAACTGTCATAAGCAGTTACAATTGATGACTGATATTTCGCGCCATATCTCGCGCTTGATTAATGATGTTTTTGAAAGCGGCCCCCCCACTTAATGGGACCCTGATAGGCATGCAGAATTTACTGTTTAATCAGGGGAAAGAATTTATTGCGGTCCAGATCCTGTGTCGTTGCTGGTGGAAATGTATGATTGGTCTCTGTAAGTGCTATGCTGATGTTATTTGGTCCCGTCAGCAGCCAATATGGCTGGGCATTAAGAGCTTTGTGCTTTCCAGTTGATTTTTCATTGACTGTGCTGCCATCGTTCATCACTGGCTGGTTTCCCTTCTGCAAGGCTGGGAGGAGAGCAAGTTGGGAAGTCAATAGCGAGTAACGTATTCACAGCATTCCAGCATTTCCGACAGTGCTAACGGTGTGTAAACTACACTCAAAATGAAAGACACTTGCTTAGTTCCCTGATAATGATGCTGTAATCATCTTGAGTTGCAGAGCAGAAAGTTAATACTTTTGGCATTTTGTGTGACTGCATTTTTCTGTTGTATATATCCTGCTGAAGTGCATATCCAGGTATGTATTCTGTTGGGAGTGGGATTGTGGAGGTTGAGTGTGAACAGAGACATCATAGGTGTAATCCCATGTCTATAGCATTCATGAAACAATAATACTGTAAAGGAAACACAAGTCATCTGAGTCGGTAGCTCCTCCTTCGTGCGGAAGACATTTTGAAGATGTTGTCATTACATGTTGCGTCAATGATAATTCATGTGGCTCTTGCAATATAATTACTGCGAATAGGATGTGGGGTTTATGGGCACCACATGTTGCTGTCTGGGAACAGCTTCTGTGTAGTTTTGATTATGTTGAGGTGGAACGCTTTCTCTGTCTTGCTTTCTGTTAGGTCAAATCAAATACCAACAATATTTTGGGGCAAGGCCTTCATATGTGTATAACTGATTAAAGACTGTAGGTATATATAGTATAGTGTATAGTATAGTTCGACAGTGTCTTTCACGAGCTGTGTCCTACACCTGGGTTCCAGACGTACATTCATTTTTGCCCTGTGTCTCAGACAATTTCCTCCCCTTATGTCACTGTAAATACTCACAGAGACACCGCCCCCTGTTTAAGGTTGCAGATATGTGCAGTAGAAGGGGGAGAAGCGATTTGCCTTCTGGTGATGTGCTCCATATTAGGATCTTACTTTACACCTGCTGGTATCTTCTCTCATTTCCCAGCCTTAGGGCAGCTCCTGAGATTTGTTTAAGATTATTCTTTGGAAAATTCACCAAAGAGCTCACTCTATGTACCTTTCATTATAGTTGCTTTGACTTGGCCTGCTTGCTTATATGAATGTATGCTCTCTTGCCCTCTATGGCAAAAGAATGATGGGAAACTCTAAGTAATGCAAAAAGGTCTGTTGTCTGAAAAGAAACAGTAAGAGAAACCTTTTGACCTTTCTCACCTCCTTCATCCTGGACCCACAACCGAGTTAACAGCTGGAGATGGTTGAGGCCTGCTTTCTTCTCTCATGTTGCTTTAGGAGAAGGTAGAGAGGTAGGCCGCTTGATAGCAGAGCCATATTGACACGGCCAGATCGTTGTGGCCTTAAACCCACAACAGGCTATCTGATATCCTTCTAAGAGATCCCCAGAGGGTGAAAGCTTCCATTTTTCTCAACTTGTGTATAAGTAAACTGCAGGACCTGGCTGGGAGGTCAAATCAATCTCTGCTATTTATTACACAGAAATGTGACACTCCATCTTAAATACTCCCATCCAAAGTGATTTAGCCTCGTGTCTGCATTGTGTCTGCAGAGTGTGTGCTAGTGTGTGTACGTGTGCATGCCAGTGAGACGGAGAGAACTGAATTTTACGACCATTGTGCCAAATTGTCTTTTTTCTCAGACTCGTCTCTTGTAAACAAAGATGGGTTAATATGCTCTTTGAAGACAGTTTTATGTAAAGCTTTTAGCCCTGGTGTATGTATCATATTTACTGTAAGTACACTTCAAACAAAAAGGCAGGCTAATGCAATGAGAATGAGTAAAGATTGTAGTCATGCACAGGTCAACGCTTGAACGCGGCGCCTAAATATGATCACTATCGCATGCTAGTTCAGCACACTTTGATGCTTGTTCAGGTTATGTCTGTATTAAACTGTTCAAACAGTGCAGGAAAATAGGACAGTGACACAGTCATTAGCCCCTAAAGGGGGATGCAATCCTATTTCTGTGGGAAGCGGAGCTCTGTTTACTGCGTGACAATGTGATATTGTGTGGCTCATGCTGTCTTAATTGGAAACAGTCTCACCCCACAAAAGGTGCATAAGACCCCTGATTTTGTGAGGCAATCTCATCCCTCCCCTTTCCCACCCCCATATCCCCCTCCCACCTCCTCCTTCCCTCTGAAGAGCAGCACAACCCCCTGAAGCATTTCCTTAATCCTCCGGAAGATCATGCTCTCCCACTAAATATGGTACCTGTGGACAAACAATGGATTTTTCCATAATAATAAGTTGAAGATTTCATTATGAGTGGCTAATGGATGGACAGGTCTGGGTCTGAGCAGATACACGGAGAAGCATCCGTTTGATCAGCAGCATAGGGTTAATCCATGGTAAGAAATAAGGGAGGTTTAGAGGGGGGTGGAGGGTACTATTGAGCTGGGCTGAATTTACAGCCGAGAGGGCTCAGTAAAAGGATGATTTTTAGAGCCTCTCGCTGCGTATTGAAGGGGAGACTGTCTGACAAGTCATCAATGCACCCCGGCGCTGTACTAAACTAATGAAAGCTGCATTTGATCTTCTTCGAAGAGGTTCAATACCTCTCCTGCTATTATTTAAGTCCTCAGCTTCACCCAAACCTGTTTTCAGATCTACAGAAATCATTAAATTGCACAGTGAAGTAAACTGTGTTTGTAAGTATTGGATGAGGAGGAAATATCTAAACTGCTTATAATGTATCCCTGTTGATTGCATCCACTAGACACTTCCTGACTTGTTTAATGCCTGTCTAAGTCTTTTTGCTCTGCTGTCTTCAGCTAAAATTAGCAACTGTTTACATCTTAAATTACTTTTATTGAATTTACAAATCTTATACATCACATGGGCAACTTTTTTTCATGCATTTAAACTTTTACTGTTTTTGTAAGTGCTTTGTTTGGTCATCTTGTGTGGTCTGATCACTTAATTTTTTTTCCATTGTACTTACTGGACTTGAATGTGAACCAGTCCATAGGACAGCATGTGATGCATATTATAGGCATCAAAATCAAATTGGTGTTACCAAATTATAGCTATAACAGTGAGATGTGGTGCCAGCCATATTCTTTTCTCATTGAACTAAAATAAAAAATAAAGACTGCTTGTTGAATTTAAATTCATGTTCAAAAGTTAAGGGCCACCCCGACTGCACTTGAGAGGCATGCACGGTGAAAGATTTGGTCTGAGCCTGTGCCAAGGAACAGGGCATGCGTCATCTGCTAACATCAATGATGGGGCTGCACCGCAAGCAAAACAGCCCATCCTCGCACTTGAACTGCAGTGATTCAAGGTTATGTTAACTGAAACATGTTGAAGTAATAATATAAACACTGTGATAAACCAGCAGTTGGAAGATTTCAGTAATAAATCTGGCCAGAGGGGGCCTTACTGAAATTTGTGATGACATCAAGTGGTTGTTAGTGTAAAAGTCTCCCATTATGCATCTGTTCTGCATCTATTCAGCGTTCATCCTGCAGCAGCATTAAAGGTTTTATTTTTACTGTGTGTTGCAAATAAATAAATAAATAAATAGGTCATTAATACAGCAAATAGGTTATTAAATAGTTATAAATTGTAAGCCAGACTTAAAGGTCTTCAATTTTCCAAAACTCAAGTATTGTTATAAAAATTAATAATAAATAAATAAATAACATGAAAAAAGTGGAATTTTTTTAATTAACCCAAAACAATATCAAAGCATCATTAATGTAATTTCAGCCTTTGCTGTGCATTCTGAAATCGCAGATTTACTTTTGCAGTCGCTGACAAAATATAAGATAATCATTTATTTTTTCATTTACTGACTTTGTGAGCTTTTCAAAATTTTATATTCTTTTGACAGAATAATTTAAAAGCACAAGTAATCTGAAACTGTGGATAGCCTATGAGTTTAAGTGTCACCCCCTAATTTTCCCTAACAGTTGTGTTTGGTAGGTTGAAACAGAAGCCATGCGTGTCATGAGAGAGAAAGAAAAAGGTAGTTCAAGAGACTGATGAATGATGAATAGTTGAGCCAGTTAGAGAAGACTGTGAGAAAGAGGAAAGTACAGCTGAATTCTCACCAGGCAGAGCGAGAGGGAGCGAGAGAGAGGGCGTTAGAAGAATAAAGAGCAGAGAGAGATGCATGGCAGAAGAGAGAGCTGCTGGGGATAGGCCTGCTAATCCTCACATATATATTCTCCTAATTAATCCTGATTACCACTTTTTAATCGGCCTGCTCAGGCTGCCCCAGAATAAAGTGACACTTCCTAATGAATTAAATCTGCAATTTACAATTGGTGCACTATTCCCTCCGTTGGTTTTTTCAGCCTCCCGTATTGGTCCCGTGTGGGAGCCTCCAGTCTGTCAGTGGCGTGTGGTCTCACTCCACACTAGTTAACTGCTAAATGCTTGGGTCACACCTGCACCCTTTTATGGGGTCTGGCAAATCAGTGGGGTTACTGTTGTGAAGGGAATGATCAGTCCAGCCGCCCCTGCTGTAAAATACATGCAAGACACAGACCTTAATATTCAAGAGTGGCTGTTTTATTTGCACATGGTTATTAGGATAGAAGTATTTTTACCTTGTACTCATCTAAAGCTTTATTTTCCACCAAATCTCCTGATCACTTCTGATATCATAACATCTCCACAGTGTAGTGATTTGCACATTCGCCTCACAAGTGCACGATTCCGTGTTTGATCCCAGGATCGGAAAACTGGTGTAAAAGTCTGCCAAATAAATCATGTAGAGCTGCCCACGGTGTGACCTCTTGTGAATCAGGGAGCAGCTGAAAGTGGCTCCTAACATATAATGGGCTCACACCAGTAGGACTGTTCATATGTTCTGGGGGTATATACAAAATGCACCAAGCAAACATAATATGTATGAGAGATTACGGATACATTGGAAATTGGTGTAAAATGGGAAACCAGAGAACTTCTGGTGTCCATTAGAGACCACTCATTGGTTGGAGTACACCCATCATTGAGCTCAACCTTCATTTTCATTCCAACTGCACAGCTATGAAGTTTCCATGTCTTGTACAGCTGTGACTGTGTTGCATTGACAAAATTAAAACCAACTTTATGGAAATACACCACTCTTTTTTACACACACATAAATAAACGAAACAGCAACCTTTCTGTTGCTGCTAGCAAAGAGTCGAGGTTGATCACTCAAACTTGATACCAGTCTAGTGTTTAATACAATGAAATGTGTTTTTAGGTGGAGAAAAGGTAAACAGATAGATTGCTGACCTTGCCTTTTACTTCCGGGTCAGCAGCACCTGGTGGCCAAGCAGTTTGAGAGCACCACCATAATGAAGTCTGTCCCCCTGCGGTCGGACCCTCTGCCTCCCTCATTTAAAGGGTCCATCCCTGGGAGATGGGATCCTGTGAAGCAGTGATTGTTTCCACGATTAGGTGGGCAGAGTGGTGGAGCCGTGCTGGTGGATCCCGCCCATGGATTCACTCCCTCCACACTGCCGAGGCTGAAAAACAATAGCCAGCTGTCGCCCGCTGGCTGATGTGCTTTTGATCAGCCAAATGAAGGCTGCTGGCATTTCTTATGGCGTGGAGATTGCTTATCGATCTATATCAAAATATTCATGCTAATCCGGGGCAGCGGAGACTATTTTCAAGCCGGGTTAGCAATCAGAGCTGCCGTGCTGTCTGGAGCAATTCGCTGAGCTGGGAAGTCTAATCAGCTCAGGGTCCTGCAGTCAAATGCACTTTGCCGTTTAAATTTGGACCCCTGACATTGATGGAGGAGTCCAGAGAAAGGTGTTGACAAACCAAATTGTTTGTTCCAGCACTATTTTGCTAGAGATCAAGTCCAGAGTAATGTGCAGTGAATTTGTTCATTACTAGCTGGGCTTGGAGAGAAAAGGGCTGAGGTTTCACCCTCTTTCCAGTAGAGAAGGACTAGTGTTTCATGGTTGGAGGGTTAGGGGGGAGTTTGATGGTGATGGTGAGTGTATTCCTGCATTTTTGTTGTGTTTGAATGATAGCCACGATACATGATATGCATGTATTGTTTTTGGTGAATGGTTTGGAAGCGTTAAGAAGGTTGAAAGCTCTTAGAAAAAAGTCATGTGGTTTTATTTGGAATTCCTGGACCACTGCGGCCTGTCACATTTTTGCCATTTCCACAGATATGTATTGTAGGTGCACAAAAATGTCATGAAAAGGATAAAAGAAATGAAAAGCTGAATTGAAATGGACTCCAGAAATATGATTTGTGCTGTAGAAGCAATACAAAATGTATTTAATTGTTGTATGACCAAATCCAATTCATTACTTATATGTAAAAATAAAAACATTAACGCGTAAATCCTGTTGAGGGTGTGTGTGTAGCTTCCTTGATCACAGATTATGTTTTCTTACTTCCTCTGGCAAAAGCCCCTCCTCTGTCCAGTGACGCAGAGCATTCTAAATCTGTCCCAGTACGTTAATACTGTCATGCAATTATTGTGCAAAGAAATCTGTGAAGAAAAAGCATTGCCAGAATGGAGAGATTATCCTGCTGGAGGGTTGAAGGGCTAATGTCTTGCCATATGGCCCAGATTGTAATGTGCAGTGTCCTGCTTCAGGGTCAATCATACATCAAGTATTAGTGTCAGGTGGGGATTAATGCTTAATGTTCCCTCACCTCCGACATAGCACACTGTACTCTACCTGGCTTTGGTTACTGCAGTACATGATGTATTTCTTGGTCTAGGTAGTAGTGAGAGAAAAATGAGGAGTTTTGTTGATATCAGATAGCTTTGTTTTTTTTTAAAGCCCAAAAGTATCTGATCTTTGCTATACTTGTTATTACACTTGCTATTATACGTTAATAATGTTTTTATTAAATCTTTTGGGCCAAGAAAACCTTCCTTTCTCGTCTTTTTCTTTTTTAACAGCCTGTCTGAGATCATTTTTCTTCTTGTGTGGCTAGTGTTGCAGAAACCACCGATTAGTGCGATTATTGCTGTTGTTGACTGATGCAGGGCCATACATTCTGACAGTGGGTGATTTAGCCCACACTTATGGCATAATGTTGCACACACTGCAGCCAGGAATGTTTCTGTGTGCATAATCAAGATTTACTTTTTGGCTTCCATGCTGATATTTAGTTTATATGGATTGTTATTATTTATCCAATATAATCTGATCATATGCACAGCAAAAAGGAAGCTGTAATTTGATGCAGAGTACAGCTAGTAATGCATAACCATATATTATTTGATTATTGCTGCTGTTAAAAGCATCTTAGTTTCTCCTCAAGGCATTTCTCTGTCACATTTTAACAAATCTGTATACTGTATTTTTGTAAGACAGTAATTTCTATGGATCTTGCAATTACCTTAGATGACCTGGTGTCCCCAGCCAGCCTTTGTCACCAGGTAGATTGTTAAGCCAGGTCCTCGCAAAGGACATTAACCTAGATGACTGTATAAGAAATTAACCTCATAATCTCTTTTTGAGTGATTAGAACTAATGGATTCCATTGACACGAGCACCTCAGCATATGAATCCTCTCAAAACAAAGTGGCAAACACAAATGTAGATGGGGCCAAAATATATTGTGCATTGCAACCTTGAAAATCATTGTGATGGAGTGGGTTGCTTACGGGAGTGGGGGTGTGACATGACAAGGTGAGATGTTTCAGTGTGTGAGCGTCTGCGTGTGTGTATGTGTGTGCGTGCACGTGTGTGTGAGAGGTTCACATATGTCAGACGGCAGGATGTAAGGTGCAGGTGTCGCCAGGCTTTGGTGCTGCCTGTCACCTTGTGAATAAACAGCAGTTGTTCGTCGGGAAAGGCAGGACTGATTCATGTGAGAATGGCGGAACATGGCAGATGGATGTACTTTTTCATATGTGTAAATAGTCGCAGCTAGCTATTAACATACCTCTGTGCAGATGGCAAACTGTAATAAAGTACAGGCGATAAAACAAGCCTCCTCGTCGATGGCTGACGCCCAGCCGATGTTTGTTCATTTTTACATACAGTGCAATATGTTCTGTAGCACAAGGGCACAATAACTACTGGGGATATTTAGGAGTGCTTGTTGTTCCTGAATAGTAAACAGTTTTAATGTTGCAGTAAAAGCAGCTTGATCTGCTTTGGTTTCACATACCAGAAGTTGAAAACTTAATTTTGTATTCTAAATGCACTTTGTTCTTCTACATCATATTTGATCATTTGAAAGATTTATAAATGATAATAAACTCCCCATTGAATTTTTTTTGTCTTATTCAATGCTCTAACTTGAGGACTGGGTTGTATCTCGTCATGTGAATAGAGTCAGAACTACCTAGAGGAGGAGCAGCAGGAGAAGTGGTTGCATGTTGGATCACGGGTGTAAGCTGATGTCGGAGCCACTCTGGCCCACAGCTGGTTCCCCTCCAACTAGATGATCTGCTCCTTCCTGACTCCAGAGACCAGAGGAAGAGGCTGAAAAATCCAGACAGAGAGTGAGAGCAACAGAGACAGACGAGTAGAAGGGGGTAGAGAAACAGTCGGGAAGGGGGAGTGTGAGCAAGAGAAAAAGTGGGTGTGTGTGGCGTCAGCATCCAGATGCACCACAGCCACTCGGTGAAGTCGTGTGTGTTTGCGGAGGGCGTGTATGCGTTCGTGGAGCCCAAGGACTTGTTGTCTGGCTGCTGCTGGTTGTGGCAGCCAGCTGTCAGGGGAGCTCAGGGAGAGAGAGGAGGCCAGGTGAAAGGAGGGCCAGCGGCAGACGAGGACTGGAGCCAGCGCTCGCTCACTCCAAATGAATGGTGACAAGAGCGCGAGAGCCATTGATCCACTGGTCACAGCATCCCTAAGGCTGCAACCTAATGTGCTGAAAAAAGAAACATCAGCCCTAGTTGGGGCTCTGGGAGAGAGGCAGCCATCATCAGATGAAACACACCTTACATGCAGATGATCAATAGCAAAAAAGAATGTGGAGGTGGTCATTCAATATGTTTGCACCCATTCTGGACAAAGTCAGAAGAAGAAATATAGTTGTTAATTCCACAGTTACATATAAAGTTAGATGAGTGAATGCAGCGTAATTTTATTCTGAGCGATCACACTTCTTTGCACGTTCTGTTACTTGATAGTTGCAGCCTGCAGTAGATAGTACAGCTTTTAGATCCTGACTCAGTCTGTTTCAAACAAATTAAATATACAACAGTTCGTTTGCTAAGCCAACCATTGTGTAAAAATTACCTCAGAGAAGTATTATTCATTAAATGTGTAACATTGATAGTAATTTTCTTGCAAGGTGTGGGAAGGATTTGTTTTTTTTCAGTCCCTCACTGATAACATTTGAGGTGAAACTTACCATCACACGTATCTTTGACTTGTAGCCATTTCCTAAGATTTTCCACAGACTTTGTTTGAATAATGCCTCTGAGCTACAGTACATGTGTTAGGAGTTAACAAGCAAATATTCACCAAAAATACATGTAAGATGAAACAGAGGAAGCCAAGACACTCTGCAAACAGCATGCAAACATAAAACATTACATTTAACCCAAGTGTTGTTAGAAAAGTGCAGTTCCCATTATTGTTTATCACTAGGGGTAATTACCTGCTGTGGTGCACCTGGTTTTGCACTATTCATTTGTCATGAAAGAAAAATTACATGAATAAAAAAAGCATTTCCTACAATTAGATTCCAGCAGGACCACATTAAAATTCATCACTTACTAACTTAATATTGAGTAGTGTCTGAAATGCTCTGATTTGGGTCTTACTTGGTGCTGTGACACTTGTAACCCAAGTCAGGCAGTGAAGCAAAGAAGGACCATCTGTGGGTGCAACGCCAAGCTGATTGATTGGTGATGCGGACTGAGGGAGATGATTGATTGATTGAGGTTGGTTAGGTGACAAACAATGCAGCACCTAGCCCATCAAGGTGCAGCCCTGTCAGTGGCAATAATCCCTGATTGCCTTTGCTCCCTGCCCACTCACCAGCAGCACCCCCCCAGCCCAGCCCCAATCCCCCACCCCCGTTCACCTCTTTGTCCATTCCTTTGGGAGAAGACATACAGTCCTGTCTGTCCACACCAACAAACACCAAACAGACACGCTGCTTCACCACTCATGCAAAGAAGCACGTATGTACACGTAAACACTGATTTCAGAACTCTGGGATTCAAGCGTTATTGTCTGCAAATGAGATTAGTTCGTTGTGTTTCCTGTCCTCCACTGCTAACTCTCAGCTGTCATCTACTCACCCCCAGCTCTGGTAAATATCAGCAGACTAAGCAAATAACTCTTTTTTTTTAACCACACACTGCATGTGTGTTTGTGGAAAAGTGTGTGTGTGTGTGTGTGTGTGTGTGTGTGTGTGTGTGCACGTGCTGTGTTTGTGTAGGTGTCTGTGTGGGTGTTCCGCCCACTGCTGTGCTGCACACAGTGTTCAGTGTAGCCAATGTGCCCTAGGCCTCTCACGCATATTATTCATATTACTGTTGATTCTAAAATAATTAGTCGCCAGGATATCCCTTTGAGATTGCAGAGATTATCAAGCTCAACTTCAAATACTTCCCAGATTCAGTTAGAACACCACACAGCATCCATTAGCTGGTAAATTTTGTTTCGGGGCATCGGTCAGGTGCTGTTTTATACTAGCCAAAGACAAGCATGAGTCTCTTAGTTTTCTTTTGATTCAGATAGTTCCTCAAAACATGGCCAGTACTCTGTCCAGCTATTATCGATAGATTTATCTGATAATATGATTTTTTAAATAATTTCATTAAGCTCTTTACCACATCCTTGGTTTCTGATATAACTAATTCAAGATTTTAGGTTGCATGTTTCCTACATGTCTGACAGTCTGCCCCGGAGCTCTTCCGTTCAATGTGGGCCGGTTGGCAGGTCTGCTCTGCACATTTGGTGCGTGTCCCACACATTTCCTATCGGGTGGGCATCACAGGCATTTTGCTTTAATTGCTAGGCGTTCTCCGACTGAGTGCAGCTTATTTGTATGTTTGTTTGCCTCCCTGCCTGAGCTATTGGTAATCTATTCTCCCTTCTTAGCAGGAGGAAACTCAGGCAGCCAGTGTCTGGATTCATTGAACTGGCAACAGGGTTAGTGCATTATCATGCTGGGTTAGATGTGGAGACATACTTGGCTGGCTTTCCTTGATTGCGTTTAAAGACCAGATAGCTCAACTTTTCTGAGTAGTTTGGAGTGGTACATTTCCATAAAATGTGAAGTTTGCACACACACACAAAAGTAAAACATTCGGAGGAACAAAGGCAAAATAAAAAAAAAAACCAGAAAAAACATCGTATGTTCAGTTGTTTTCTCATATAAAGTGATATAGTATACAGCACGACTGTGCTGCATATAATATTTTTTTTGCAGCAGCAGTGTTATTGTGAGATTAGGATTTCTTATCCTTGGAAGAAAAATACATGGATTATCTGTGAGGAGATCAGGCTGTACAAAAAGCAGATTCTGTCCATAATCCATTTCTGAATAACAGATCTCCAAGTCAACAACACTAATTATGTTTGTCTAACATTTATATTCTTGCTCTCATTCTTTTCAATGAAAAACTAGAATTTATACTGTAAAGACAGATAAGAGTCACTACAGATCCAACTGCTGTGATAACATTGTTTATTATAAATAATGATACAGAGGATCTTTGATGAAAGCTGTTTTCCTAAGATAAGAAGACCTTGCAAAGAGGGACAAAAACCAAATGTGGAAAGAGTTCAAGGACCAATAATGTAATAATTCTGACATAAATAAAAATGAAACATTCAATCAATTACATTCCAGCATCGTATCTTTTAAAGATGATAAATGTTTATGAGTTAATACTATGTCCTTGCTATTTCTTTAAAAAGACACTTACTGAAATAGAAAGGAATACAAAAATCACACACACAGCCACATGCTCTAAAACAAGCTCTTGGACCTTAGCTTTATTTTACAAATTTTTAATGTTTTATTTGAAGCCAGAATACAGGAATTGCTTTATAAAATGTGAATTTTAGAAATATGAGATTGTAACAGTAATAGGGCGCATGTCTACAGCTCAAATTAAATGCACTTGTGGTTCATGGTTCCAGTTGGCAGTGCTGTGGTGGATGAAGTCAGAATTTAAACTTTTTTTCTTGACTGATTGCATGAAAGTCAAATAGTGGTGCTTAATGTCTTCGGCAACAGGTGTGACTGAGCTTTTAGTAAAGCCCCTAAAATATCTCAAAACACAACTGTACTTTGTTACAATAGCATTTGACCTTGTCTAAACATTTGCGTTAATCCAGCGCAAAGCCCAGTAATCCTTTGTACTAAACATCACAATCAATCACTGTAAATAACAAGGTGACAGGAAAAAAAAAAGAAAAAACAAAACATGAAAAAAAGGCATCATGCTCACTGCACGGCAGCTTGTGCACTTCTGCTTAAAAAATTATATATATAACATTATATTTATTTGAAATTGCCTTGCATTTTAGAGAAATGACGCTGGATTCTTACAGTAGAATAGGTCACAGTGGTGAGGTGCTATAAGTGTGCCGAGCAGTGCTTGAACCTCCTCCTAGCTCACTCGTGCTTTTCTGTGTTTTGCCGTTAACTGGAGGCCTGTGCAGATTGTGGCACTGTTACACATGGCATCTGAAGGATATTGCAATCAGATTAATATCACTGCATACTAAGGTCTTGACATACCACCAGCACAGACAAGTGTGAAATATGTTGAGGAAGTGCATAATCATGACATCTGTTACCCTTCACGGTAGCTCTTAGCACAATATTAACTGAAGAAATAACAGGTTTAAGTACAGTACGTGCTAACGCTATGATAGCCTGTTTAATTGAAATATGACTTGGGCGTAATGAAGATTAAATTAAACCGGGAGATAATCATCTGACACACAGATAATTGAGTTGCAATCCTCGGGCAATTAAAAATAGCTCAGGGAGAAGAAAGAAATAATCATGGTCCTTTACTAGAGAGGAATAAGCTTATTTCTCTGTGATGGGGGACATAAATTCAGCACTCAGATTAAAGAGTGATTAATCAGGGGCAGTAATCCACAATTTGAGAGGAATCAGAATGACATATGTCTTCTTTATGTAATTTACTTTTCTGTCCCTGATTGTGCTATGAGTGCAAGTGTGTGTGTGTGTGTGTGAGTGCGCGTGTGCACGTGTCAGCATGCGTGTATGTGTGTTCTTGTTCTTCTTCTGAGATTTCTCATCTCTGCTCGCAGGATGACTTGATGACTGATCCGATTGCAGGGGACGAGAGGCTGGCAAAATGTTTTCATCTCTCTTGCCCACTTAAAATAGCATAGGAGAGTTCTTGTGCTCCCCCAAACATATGGTCCGATGTTGGTGCTTGGTCTTTTTCAAAAGGGATTAGAGCCTGCAGGTCAAAGTGTCTGTGTGTCAGCGGTGGCACCCTGCTGTATTTCAAGTCTGTGCACTGCCAAGAAACAAACATATGAGCTTAGACACCGACATTCATTTATACACCAGTGGCTGTTAGTCCCCCTCGTTTTGTTTCAGGAGAATTTTAACTGTCCTCAATGGCTATTCTGTCACGTTCATTTTTTTAGTATTTTACTGTTTTGCAGTGTTGAATAAAATGACCTTTGGGTCAGTGCAACACCAGTAGTTGTCCAGCTGTAATTGTTTGACAAAGCAGCAATTAAATACACACAGACATATGATCATGAGCAGACATGGAATTGGGCCATGTTTTTAATTTGGTCAAGAAAAAGAGCAGCTTAAAAAGAAAAAAATAAAGGCCTTTTTTCTTTTACTCCCCACTCTATATCCCAAAGAATTCTTTTTTTTACCCTTTGGAAAACATTTTTGCATCACTTCCTTATTGATCATTGTCATAATTATTGACAGTCAAAATTTAACAAACAAGTAGTTATACTCTTCATGTCTTTATTAAACACAGGGAGTATCCACTTATTATGAACTCTGGAATGTAATGACTCATTAAAATATCCTTTTGGCAGAAATGCCTTAATAAGATGTTTTCTATAGCTGCTTATAAGAGTAGCACAATGCCTTGATTGAGCAGCCCTTTTTAGGCCTTGCCACGGCATCTCCAGAATCTCAGCTGTGTTAAATTCTAGACTAGGATTTGTTTCAAAAACATGCTTTTCTCAGCAGTCCCTAACCATGATGCTCATGCCTCACAGTTAGGATGAAGCTTTGGGGTACATGTGCAGTGCCATTTGGCCTCCAAACAACATGCATGGTTTGCAAAAAACAGTTCTTACTTTTGACTTTTTTAAATGAGCAAGAGTAGTTTGCACTCCTGAATTTTCTCTGTTTATAAACACTTTGTCTTACTGAAAATTGATGCACTTTCACAGGTTTGTGAATTTTTGAGCCACTTTTTTGTATAGCTGTATTAACCAAACTTTTGGCTAAAATAATTTTTTTCCAGTTTACTGTCTTTTTTTAAATCTGTGTTTCATCATTTCACCATGACCTCTTTGGAATAGTTTATTTTAGGATTAACCTGCTAAACTTAGACCTAAACAACACAGGCTTAGGGGCCTATCAGTGACCGCTGGTAGCCACTGGTTGTTGGTCCCCAATTCCCCTGGTCGTTGGAAGTTGCTGACAGTTTCTAAGTAAAATTTGCCGCAAAGAAATATACTGTGCTGCACTGATAACATCTTTGCATTTGCTTTAGTCTTTTGCTTTTATCTGCAAACACTGAGCAGTTGTGAAACTGAATTGTACAACACAAACTGAGAAGTAAAGCTGTGCATTTTATGTTTATGATGGTAAGGCAAAACCTTTCCTTTAGAGGCAAATCTTCTTAATATCTTAACATCTTTTCAAGATTTACAGCTGCTTGCAAAGTGCTTGGTGTGTTTGCAAACAATATGTTGTCTTTCGTGCAGATTTAGGGCAACCACAGCAATCTGCTTGTAACTAAAGCAAAGACGAGGAGGTTTTGCAACCATTTTCACACAGCTACAGACAGCAACCTCCAGCAAACACTCCTCATTGAGGAATACACCTATTCCTGTCACAAAGGTTAGAGGTCAGTCAGGCCTCATGCACCCAGAGGCCCATTTTGAATAGGTGAATAATTTAAACTGTGTTCAGTGGGGTAGTGTAGCATTACACCACACAGAGAGAATAAGGATGAAAAAGTCAAATTACCAAGGGCAAAGGGCACAAGTAGGAATCATCCTTAATTAGTGGTTACCATGGAGTCCAGTTTAGTGTACACAGAGAAACAAATACAGGCTAGCAACTGACCGTCAAGACAACACATAGATCACATACATCACACCAGTGAATAAGGAACTAATGAAGTGATTTTACAAAATGTGACTTGTAATTACTGCACATATAACAGATTGAAAAACCTGGATACTATTCCAGTCATTCACTGGTTTCACCCTGACAGACTCAACTTGCATCCAAATGTTGTCAAAATTGTAACTGGATTCCTTTGTGTGCCAGCATTATTTGTCCATATTAGTCAGGCATAATAACATTTTTATTAGGGGTGTCAAATTATCGCGTTAATTGCGATTAATTAATTACAATGCTATTTAGCGCGTTATGTTTTTTAATCTCGTTAATCTAATTTTTAATCTCTTGACGTCATTGATTTTGTATGAGAGTTGCTATGTTATAAAATCCGTTTTTATGTGCTGGGCTCCTTGTGCTTGACTTGTTGGGGGTGGAGTCACGTCGTGAGGTCAAGGTGAGAAGTGGTGATTAGCTTACAGTGTGGATATGGAGGCGCATCTGAGAGTTGTTGGCCCAATGAACGGGAAATTTGTATTTCATAAACGCCCCGACGGCACCATTGACAAAGGTAAAGTGGTCTGCCTAGAGTGTAAGAAGGAGTTTGCTTACCACCGAAGCAGCTCAAGTTTGGCCTATCACCTCAACGCAAAGCACCCAGCCGCGAGTGCAGCAACAGCTAGCAGTGAAGACGTTAGCAATATAGCAAGCCAGAGCAAAGCTTTTCGCCAAACAAAACTAGAGAATACCCCTCGTATGAGCAAGTCTGCGACCGACAGGCTGACTAATGTTATTGCCAAGTGGATAGCGATGAACTGTAGGCCGATAAATATAGTAGAGGACGAAGGATTGACAGAGGTGTTGCAAATTGCGTCCAATGACCCGTCATACAAGCCGCCGTGCAGGACTACAGTAACGACCAAAATCAGCAAAATGTACGACGGCGAAAAGAAAAACAAACTTGAGATTTTGGCGGAGGATTCTCCCAACTGTGTTGCTATAACCGGAGATCACTGGACCTCAGCTGGCAACCACAGCTATTTTGGGGTGACTGGACACTTTATTGATAGTGAGTGGAACCTCAACTCATTTGCACTGACCGTCATGAGAACAGAAACCAGGCACTTTGCTGATAAATGCGCCGAACAGTTCCTCAAGGTAGCAAATGACTGGGGTATTGAAAACAAGATATCCACCATTGGCACAGACAGCGCAGCAAACATGCTGGCTGCTATGAGAGCACTTCCATATGAGCACATCGCCTGCAATGCTCACATTCTCCAGAGGACCATCACGGTATGTCTCGATAGCAGTGGTTTTGTCGGTGTACTGGCAAAGTGCCGCAAGATTGTTGGTCATTTTAAACAAAGCCCTGCGAGTACCACAGAACTTAACCAACAACAAGTAGCACTCGGAAAGAAGAGCGATCAACTTATACAGGATGTACCCACCAGGTGGAACTCGACTCTCACAATGGTCTCACGCCTCCTATGTAACCGAGAGGCTGTCCAGGCTACGTTGGACCAACAGAACCACAGGTTGGTCTTGCCAACCGAAGCTGAGTGGGCGAAACTGCAGAGGCTGGAGCTCCTGCTTGAACCATGCAAGTAAGTTCAAATAAACACCTTCCCATTTTAATTATATAAACTACTGTTACATGTGTAAAATCAAAATTAATGAACATAACAAGGAACTTTTAAGGACAATTAAATTGGAAATCAGTTACACTTTGATTTAAATGAATCCAGCTAGGTTTATTTAGCAAACCTCTCCACCTCTGCAGGTATGTGACAGAGCTGCTGGGTGGTGAGGCCTACGTCTCTTGCTCTGTAGTGCTGCCTGCTTTTCGCCATCTGTACCGTGTCATGGACATTACTGATGATGATCCTGCCTACGTGGTGAAGTTCAAGAATGCCTTCCAGAAGGATCTGGCAGCACGACGAGCTAATGGCAACGAGATATGGTTCGAGGTGGCCACAGCATTGGATCCACGGTTTAAGGATTTGAAATGTCTTCCAAGAGAAAAGAGGGAACAGGTAGGACAATAAGGTTAAGCTGGACTAATGAGTCCAATTCATTATCAAATCAAACTTTTATTTATTATATGGAACACAAAGTTCTTTACAAGATTAAATAAAATTTAAAAAAAAGCACTTAGTTTTAATCACAATCATTCATTCATTCATTCATTCATTCATTCATTCATTCATTCATTCATGTGTGGACCATTCTGGAGAATATGCTCCAGGCAGCAGAGCCCAGAAGAGCAGATAGTCTCCAGCCCTCCACAGAGGATGATGGACCAGCTCAGAAGAAGAGGAGGAGCGAACTCCTTCTGGGGTCTGACTCTGACTCAGAAGATGGAATTGAGTCTGGAGAGCTGCAGCGCTACAGAGCAGAACCCAGCATCAGTATTGATGACTGTCCCCTGCAGTGGTGGTATGCTCACTCAGGAGTCTATGAAAAGCTGTCAGTCCTAGCACAAAAGTACCTGGCCTCCCCAGCTACCTCTGTACCCTGTGAGAGACTCTTTAGCCTTGCAGGCCACATAGTGCAAAAGAAAAGGGCAGCCTTGCTTCCAGAAAATGTTACCAGGCTGGTGTGTCTTAGCGACTGGCTGAGGAAGAAGAAATGAGACACATGTGGTCAGCATAGCTGCTGTGTCATTTGTAGCCTACTAGAATAGATTGCTTGATGTTCAGCACTTTTTTTTGTGATGGAAGAATACTTTGATGTGCTAACTTGCAGCACTGCAATGTCAGTTTTATTTTTCATTATCTGAAGCAGAGGAATTTCAGTGCTGTATTGCTCAGAAAAGAGCAACTCTGATGTGCTAACTTGCAGCACTTAATTTATTTGATTTTATTTGTATTTATTTTTCCACTTATTTTACAAAAGAATACAACAGTATGTAAATGGTTGCATCTGTTTAACGTTTGTTAAACAATAAATGACTTTATAAAGTCACTTTCTTTGTTATATCAGTCTTTTGGTCTGCCACAATAAGTTGAGGGCTTTCCTCAGCTATTTTTAGGTGAGATTAAAAAAGAGATTAATTAGATCAATTAATTAAAAATCATAATTAATTAATCTCTATTTTTTTTTAATCTCTTGACAGCACTAATTTTTATACGTCCTCATGTTTATTCATTGAATAAAACGCAGCTTTGTGGCTCGGCACACATAACTTTAACTAGCCTCTTCACACAGGCTGTGTTTGAATGCGGTTCTCGTGAATTAATTAGACGTATGGATTTTTAGCCACAGCTTCAAGGACTAAAATCATAAACAATCACAGCAACAAGGTCATAACCCCTGCGTCAAAATGGTTAATCCCCGAGCTGATAACAGCACTACGAAAGGGAAAAAGATGTTATCCGTGAATCGACTGTCTGCTATTGATGTTGGTGTCATTATTTCCAGATTGGCTCTGAATTAGAACAATGGTCATTTCAAGAACCATTTCCTCTTCCTCCCAGCCTGCTGCATGTGGTACACATTAGGCAACATGCCATTGAGGCAAATATCTTCATTTTTATCTTGATTCATGCCCCCGTATTTTGGACAGATTTACAAAAACTTTGCAATTAAATAACAGTGTATTATTTTGCATCATATTGCATGTATTATATTTCTAAATTAAAACATTTTACAAAGTTTTTAAAGACTTTCTATTCAGTTTTATGTATACAGTGCCAAATCACAACAAAAGTCACATTTAGGCCGGTTATATTACATGTTTACAACATTGTATGTCGAACATTTTAACCTCTTTAATCTTATGAATGACTATCAAAATGAAAAGTAAATAAAATAAAATATCATGTGTATGTTTGCAATGCTGTAAACTATGTGAAATGGGAATCTGTAATCCCACCTCTTTGTGGGTAACTCTAGGCAGCCAGTGGGATGCGTGGCACAAAGAGGAAAGAGGTCGGAGGCGGCAGATAGTGAGCTGCAGTGTACTACAGCATACTGGGTCATAGGAGGAGCCAGGAGGACAGAGAGTGTTGTTCCCAGAAGTCGACTGCAGTGAGGCGGGGCGTCAGCCAGCACACCAGCGACCTGCCTTCCCTCCGCCTTCCCAGCTGCTGGGAAAGATGGAGATACCAGCAAATCAGTGTTTGTTCAGCCACTCCACAAATATCCCCTCTCTAGATTGCGTCTGGCCAAGGAAACGGCACTTGACTGGGATTCTGAAATGATTATTGGTGGCAGTGTCCTTCTGGGGCTGCTTTTCTAAATGTGCCAATAAATTTCACATGTCCAGCTTTGTTTTGCTTTCATTAGGCCTCTAATCTCCATCCCAGGGCCAGGCTGATTCTGCCATGAGTGAACTCTCTGTTTTCTCTAGAGCCAGTGATTAATGACTGGACAGCATCATTACTAGTGCTGTGCTCTGGAGTTACATATCTGCTGTTGTTGACACTGCCACAATCAGTGCAACACTATAACATATGTGTTTATATGCCTATGCATGTAAGTTATTTGCAGATGTCAGGTGGTTGTTTTTAACAGCCAGCATTATATTTCATGATAGTATGTTTCTCATGTACATCATTCCTATCCTCATATTATTTGTGTTTGACTTAGCCTCTTAGAGTACTTTTGAGCAAAGTAGCTATTTGTTAAAGACCTTGTTGCGAAAATGACAGTCACATTATGCTTCTTCTTTCTGAAGTAACTTGTATGTTCATATCTCTTGAGTTTCAACATGGGGTAAGGAACATTAATGGACTTAAAGAATCTGACCTGCCAACAACCCCACATCTTTTACAACACGGGCATTGTTCATCTTCTCCTTTTAAAATGTATATGCCTTTTGCAGCTAGCTATTAACTTGACATTTACAATACTTTTATTGACTCTTGAGTGCATTGATTCATAAAAGTCATGCAAGTGCTTATCTCCTAGGATATTAGTCACCCATCCCTCTGATGCTGTAATATCATATTTTTGCTCTTTGTCTCAACTTTGTGCCTCAGGCATGGAGACATATGCATGGCCCGACAAACCATAGCACATTAAACCCCGCCTTGGTGCTGCATTATACATTCAGCTAAGCCGAACGTGTTTCCACATGACTAATAGATGATGCATTCTGTCTGGCAGGCGAGGATTCTACTCTAGTTGAAGGTGCTGGGAACAAGAAACCTTGTTTTTTCAAATAAAGACAGAGTCACCTGTGGAGTAGAGTCAGCAGGTGCCCTGGCTCTCAGGTCTCAACACCTTTATTCTCTAGGGAGCGAGTGTACTGCCTACAAACTGGCTGCTAGAAGGGAAGAGAGATGGGAAGGGAGTTACTCTAAGCAATTTTGCACTTCTCCTATGAAATATGTTAATCTGGTAGAACACCACAAACACCAGTTAGAAATCAAACCCAAAGTTGCTTGAACCTAAAGAGGAAACACTTAAAAAGTATCCATCTCTACCTTGATGAATGATATTTGTACAGCAATGAAGCTTCCATTGTTTATTTTTCCTTTTTCCAGGTGTTATTTTTTTTTCATACCAGATTGAGTATTTCCCCGGCGAGTGAATAAGCCTGTCATTCCCATATTAAACACAATGCTGGTCCAATAAATGGACACCACCTGTTTAAACGGTCAATGTCATGTTAGGGTCAAGCAGGGTCCTGTTTGATTGGCCACATCGAATGGACGGAACACGCCGCATGCCCTCTGTGGTAACTTTAAAAAATGTTCAGGAAGTTTGGTTCACCCTTTACGGCCTAGGACATTTCCTACTACAGGAGTTAAGCACTCAGGACAGGAAACCATTTGCTGTGGCTGTAAGATCTCTTTAATGACTGTCTAACTAGAAACAGGCCGGTCTAATTCAGTGCCTGGAGCCAGCAGGAATGGCCTTGCATCTAGACGTTGTTAGAATATTTACTGCTTCTTCGATGGGAGTCTTTTTGACACTGCTGCAATAAAATTTACAAGGAATCCCTTTTTAGCGTGATGCGAGGCAAAGTGTGGTCAAGAGGGGAAGAAACATGCTTGAAAAAGTAGCTGGCCATTAAAGTTATCATTTGTCTTTGTTTATGTGAATCAGGAAGTACGGATGGCTGACATTTAAACAGCATTTGATCGGCTTTGTCCCCGGTTACCTCAGAATGATGTTAGTTCATGGTCAGAATTATCTGACTTTGCAGTATGTCAGAGAGGGTGACTGTGTTGAATTGTATGGCCTTAGTTTTAGTATATGTGAAAGGGTCAGAGTTGTCCTTGGGAGGAAAAAAGCTGCTGATTCAAACATATTGAGCTGTTAATGCCCTCTAAATTTCTTTATACTGGTGTCAAATGTTGTTATACTTCACATCAAAGCCAGTTTCTTCTCAAGGGACGTGCAGGGCAATCATACAATCCTTGACGCTCAGCACTGAACAACTTAGTGTCTTGGTAACTTTGGGACTGGTAATGGATTAGGGCTGTTCATGTACATGTTCATGTGTTACATGCCTATGTGGGTGTCCATGCACTGCCGTACACGGCGCGTTAGTGCTCCTGCTGACTGAGGAAATGAGCTGGGACCACCAGAGGTGATTGTGCATGTGCAAGCAGAGACCAGGATTGGCTTGTTCCAATCACTGACTGACTAGGCCTGTTCTGTGACCCACCAAGCCTTGTCCCCACCACCCACCACCCTCCCTAAAAATCCTTTGTCTAATAAGCCCAGTGGTGGCCCTTTTTTCTAAAGTGCCACTGTGTCTGGACAAACTGACACACTTCAGTTTCACTGCACCCTTCCACCCTCCTTTCTCTTTCTTCCACTGTGGATTTAAACAAATGCAGTCAAACTCAATTAGAGGAGAGTGAGAGCAGCACAGGAGAGGCGCTGGTAATAGTAACTTTGTTCAGCTGGTTCCTGCTGTGACCAGCCCTCATTTAAATGAGCCGCTTGATAACCCTCAGAAATACGATCCCAGTGAGAGAGAGGAAAGGAGGTAGTCTCTCCACTTTCCTTGTTCCCAGCGGAGCTTCTTTTAACAGGCCTCTCACCTCTCTGATTCAGGGGGCACCTCAGTGACACAGATGAGCCAGTTGGGACAGGGAGGTGGCATTCATTTTCATAATTATCAAAATAATAATGTTTCCATGTGAGAAAATACAAAAAACTCAAAACAAATCTCAAGAAAGCATTTACAAAACTCTTACTCAATTTTTCAAATGTGATAGACTCCACCCATCTGGGGCTCTGAGTGGGATGAAACAAATGCTTAGAACAACTTCAATTTGACCTAGGTTTCCTGACAGCTCCCAAGCAAACTTTGAAGTGTTCTTATCATTGATTTTGTGTTTCTTGTCTTAACGTGTCTCCCAGACAGACACCAACTGAGATGAGTGTTAAAATACTGTTATCCAGATCATTGCATGTGAGGTAATGGAACAATTGATAAGGTGTCCAATCACATACTGGGTAAACAATGCATCAGAAAAATTCTGCCATCATTCCTTACACACTCAAAGCTATATTTGTGCTAACCATGTGTTCACAGTTGTTGAGGTGGTTTTTTTATACAATGCTATTGAGGTAGGAAGCCAAGTGTCGTGAAAAAAACACCCATAATGTTAGTAAAGTTGTTTTTTGTTTTGTTGTGTTTTTTTCCCTGTGATGCGATTCAGTCATGCAATGGATAGTTAGTTTTTTGGGGCATCCCAAAGATCACAGAATACAATGAAAGCACGAATAAGAATGTGTGGCTACATGTATTGTTACTGCATCTTCTAAAATACATTGACTGATGAGCTGTGCTTGAGAAGGGGATAACTAGCTCTGAATATTCTTGAACTGGAGCAAGGGGTGGAGTAGGAGTGCTTTGATCCATTTCCAAGTAAGTTTCCCAGCTGATCTTAAAGCTTGACTGCAGAGCTGCTGCAGGCAGATGGCCCTTTTGTCACTGTGAAAATAAAAATCCAATAAACATGGTAATTATAGAAAATGCTGGACACTGTGTAAGGATCTACTACTGAGCTCTTGTTCTGGTTCTAAGAATGGCAAATACGATTTATGGGACTTTTTGTATGATGCACGCCAGCTAATGGCCACAAACAGTATTAGTCAAACAGAAAACACCAGACGCACCTGGAATTAGACACAAATTTTATATATGTATGTGTGTGTGTGTGTGTGTGTGTGTGTGTGTGTGTGTGTGTGTGTGTGTGTGTGTGTGTGTGTGTGTGTGTGTGTGTGTATAATTTAGGTTTGCTTACATAGTTATTGCTTAAGCTAATTACACATGGCCAGAAGTGAAACATTATATTGAAAGATCATATCATGGTTGGAAGAGTTAGCCACATTGCTCAGAGAATTGTTTGTGATTGAATGCCTCTCTATTACACTGATAGCACATCAGAGAGGAGAGCCTGTTGGGCCTTTGATAGGCAGTTAATGGTCCATAAGGCACTGGGAAGAGATATCTCTGTGAATCCACAGGTCTCATTGCCGATATTCCCTTCTCCTCCCTTTTGAACACCAATCAAGCTGTGACACCAGGCTGTGTTTCCGTCAGCACTTTAAGAGATGTGATTTATACGACCATGAGGTTGGTGTCAGCGCCAGAAAAATTACAAACAGTAAAAACAGGCAAGAATAAAGCTCGAACAGACACGGGTCAATAGCATGCCACTTTAACCATGGCAGAGATGCATTTTAATGTCCTCGGTGTTCTTTTGTGCAAAATGAAAATGGTCACTTGTACTAAAGGGTCTGAATACAAGAAACTTGTCATTCATCACAGAGTGAAGATGGATGGTTGTGGTCTTCTTCTGTAATAATTTTGTAGCCAGGTTATCTGTTAAGAAGAAGGGGGTCATTTTAAATACACGTTTAGCAGTATGAGGAAGAGTCACAGCCCCAGTATGGCAGTGTTACATTAATAACACAGATGTGGGGGTGGAATGATGTGGAAGGGTCCCACAGTCAGGCCCTATTATATGCCACACTGAGGAAGTCTTTGTGGGTGCCGGGCTACACTTTAAGCATCTCTTTATTTTGGCTCTCATTACACGCTTCAATCTCAGAGAAGATATTGTTGTATGTGTGTGTAAGGGACTTAAATGTAATGCAGAAGTCCCTCTGAGGAAGCCAGTGTCACTAACCAAACATTGCTTTTTCGCCTCCTCTGTTGGGTTCAGTAAAGCTCCTCGATAGTGTTGCAGCCCCAGTGGGTACACAATACCATCCTGATTTATGCAGGCCCTTCCATTTGTTATTGTTGTCAAATTTGATTACAATTACGTATATCAGAGCCTGTTTTGTCGTTGTTGATTGTTGCAGGGTGTTATAATCAGATTAGTGTGATACACCACAATAGGAGACACAGCTGCTTGAGAGGCTACAGGCGTCTGCTTGTGGGAGAAAAAAAAGAGACTGGCTACTAACTAATAAAACTGAGGTGGATGGAGACGGTGAGGTTTTTTTTTAGCAGTTGTTGTACACAAGCCAGCTAGATCACAGAGGCACACAGAGATTTTATAATAAAATATCGAAAGGCTGTCATTTGCAAACTGGATTTTGTTTTGTTTTTTGGGACGCCAAAATAGTTAAGTCAAAATAAAAAATGTGTGCAGGTGTGCCCATTTTAATACTGATATAAAGTAATTTATGTAAAAACTGAGCTGTGAGTCATGAAAAAATCATCACCATTTGAAATCAACATCAGCATCCAGTTTATTGTCATTGTAAGCATTGGATAGATTTGTTGAACAAAAGGAATATTATTTGATTTCACTGAAAATCTGTTTTGCAGCATTTTACCTAATCCTTTTCATTGTCTTGCTACTAGTCTTCACCAACCTTTCTTTTTTTTTTTGCTACATTTGGCATCATCTCTGGCCTGCCGTGACATTCTTTCTTTTTAAACAAAGGAGCCAGTGGTTATACTCCTCAGATTATCCCTAAGCCTGAGCTTACTCACCGTACAAAAGAAGTTCCCAAGGCTAAAGAGGAAAGTGGCAATTCTGCTCATTATCGGGACACAATTCAAAGCTATGATATGGCATTATTGATAAAAAGATAAAAAATAATCATGTTCAATTAATTTCATTTCGCAGGCAGAGATATTCAGAGCCACTCGGGGAGTCAAATTCTGTGCATGTAAATCCAGCACACCAGAACTCAGCAGCCAAGCACACAGAAGAAGAAACCATCATGTGTGTGAGAGCGTCTGCTTGGAGATCGCTGCAGTAGAGTCACGCTCTCACAGATAGCTCCGCTCTCAAAGTTCACTTGAATAGGTCACTTTGTGAAAAACAGGTGTTATGTTTTACCTGACGCGCCACATTTGACACAAACATAATTCCATAAAAGCCACTATCCATGACACACGTGCTGGCTCATCTGTGAAGATGACATATATCTGAACAATGTTTTCACATTTTATAGCATTAACTGCTGCTGTGCAAATATTTTAAGGTCAGGCTTTTTTTTTTCATCAAGACAATGCCAAACCAAATGCTGCATATGTTGCATGGCTTTGTAGTAAAAGAGTCTAGCCGCTCAACTGGTCTGCTTCAGTTCACATCTGTCACCTTATGAAAGGAGATATATGACCTTTGTCACCTTTATCATTTTTGAATTTGAACCCTGGAAAATAAACTCAGCTGATTATTAAAGAAAACCAGTTTTGCACAAGAGAGGAGAAAATATTTAATCATTGTTTAATTTGCATATAAGACAATAAATTATGACTAAAGTGGTGACTGGCTGTTTGCTGGCTAATATTGATGTTCCCCGAAACATGGTTTGTGGGGGGGAATCATTATCAAACAGGGGTAGCAGCTGTTCTGTGGATTCTCCTCATGACTTGTCAGAAACATTGTGGGTGTGCTTAAGAAGAGAAAAGGAAAAAGGCCTAACTAGGAAGGAGGAGGATGCAGCCGCAGAGCTGGGCTTGTCAGTTCACATGATGAATGAATCAGTTTCACATCAGTCTAGTGCTGAGCAGCTATAATTGGATTATTTACACAGCAGAGGCACATGAGGTCTGGCCATCCTAACCCCAGGTGGTTTCTGAACTTCTGCTCTTCGGCTAGATTCTGGCCTACAGTCATTTTTTTGTGTTAGCAGTGTTAGCAGTGTTAACTAGTTCTCCCAGTTAATACTAATTAAGTCTGCACATCTGCACAGGCCATTGTGTCAGCATTTTTATCAAGTCCAATAAGAAATATCTGTTTTAGCGTAAAGATAAAGTTCTTCAATTTGAGGACATTGAACTCTTACAGTAATTAAAGTAATAGTAACTAAAAAAGCCAAAACAACTCCAATGATTTTTATATTTCTTGAATGTTTGAGTTTCACTTTGCTAACTATTGTTTCTCAACTTTGAAGACTTTGTTTTAAAATTCATCCACTGAAAATGAAGAGGAGCTTTGTACACTTAAAATTTGAGATTAAAGCACATCTGTGAGTAGGAATTGTGACGTCACAACAAGGTAAATTTCGTTAGTTAAAACGCTTTAGAAGAGAGTATGAAAGTGGTAAAGATAACTTCCTGTGTAAAACTATAAGAGCATTTTGGTGACGACATAAAATGCATTTTATTTTAGAAAGAAATATGGAGAAGAGACTAGGAAAGGACAGATAATGTAGTTTATACTCTGACTATGCATTGAAGTTATATGTTCAGTTTTATTTAGTTTCTTTTTAAATACACATAAATATCTAAAAAATGACTTTGATTTGTTTAAACAGCCCCTTTAGAAATACCTCCTCAGTCTTACTGCTGAGTGCCATTTCATAATCTTCCAGGCGAAATTCGGTGTCACCCTGCTGCTGATGTGTAACTCACAGCTCATGTAGAGGAAGTTCAAGTGACTATCTGGAGCTTGAGAGTTTTTTTGCCCCCTGAGCAGCACGAATATTCAGAGTGGCTGGTGGAACATGTAGTCAGGGAGATGTTTCTTTACAGCAATGCCTGTAACACCTCACCGTGCTGGAAGGGAATTTATGCATATAGAAATTCAGCTTGCTCAGAACAATCTTGGCAGAGGACAGATTCATTTTGTCATGAAGCATTTTCTGTTTTATTTTAGGCAGTAAAAGTTTTAATAGAAGGGGATTTTTAACATTGGATTAATATGTAAATTTCTACGAGGGCTCTTCTCGGTTATTGCTTATATGATGCTTTTATGAGTTTGATTTTGAAAATGAACAGAGCTATTGCAAATGAAATGTAATGTAATACCTGGACAAAGATTCAAGTGTGACCTCTGAAGAACTAAATAAAACAAAGTAGAAATGGCATTAATCATTTTACCCCTCGTTGCATCTATATACATGCATTTTTTATGTTGTTTTTAGGAACTCATTTTTGAGAATTTTACCCAAAATAGTACATTTCAGTAAAATGATCAAATCTTTACTATACCTTAGTTCTTCAAACCTCAGTAATGCTTACTACACCCAGGATCCTCATCACATTCTGCTGCAAAGTGGATTCTCTGTAATTATCACTGAAACCAGCCAGGCTACAGGCCCCCCACACACTTATTTACACTGATTAAAAACCAAAACAGTAATGTGTGCTGTCCAGTGAAAAAAAGTACATACCCATCTTTTTGCATACTGCATAAATTCTCTGGAAAATTCCTCAGGATTGTTTTTTATTAGAGTAAAGTTCCCAGGAGCTGCTCAGCCAATAAAAAGCCAACAAGATAAAAGAGCAGGGAGGATTAGGAAGGGATGAAAGCTGTAAAATTTTCCATATTATCTTGTGAAAAGCTATGTTCTCTGCTCTCTCTTATTACATTTACCTTAATTATTCTGAAGGACGGAGCCAAAGTAGGAGTAATTTGAACTTTCAGCAAGTCATTCCCAGCACACTTAGTATTAATTCTGATACTTTTTGCGTTTCTTTTCTCCATTGCGGGAAAAAACATGCCAGTGACTTGGTTATAAATTAGTACATTGTTGTACAAAGACAACCTGGCTCTAACCCCTCCTTCTGCCCCCTGTGTTGCGTGTCTAAGAATCACACCACAAGTCATGGAGACTCATAAAAGCAGAGCTGAAAAGACACTGAAATATCTGAACCTTGCAAAGATAAACAAACTGAGGTATTCATTGCACTTTTTATGGGCTGTCCACAGAATTCTGTCCTCTTAGGACTTTTTGTTGCAATGTTAAGATTTCAGCATTGCATATCCCTTTGCACAATCAAAGACACGCATGCAGTGCACCCACATACAAAAGCAACTGCATCTGCACATGACCAAGTAAACTAAACTCCCATACAGAACCAGACACACACATACAATAAATAAATAGTTAAATAAATGGTCTTTACTTTGCCCAGTTCATGGATCAGTTTTCACTGTTTAGTTCTAAGAACCATCTGGGTCTCTCCTTTCAGTCTGCTCTGTGGAGCACAGATGCTCCTTTTGTGGTGTGCTCCAAATCCTAATAAGCAGTTAAAATATTTACCGAGGTGTTTTCCCCCCACCAACCACACTTTGCTCTCCTCTTTCTTCCTTTTTATTATTATTATTATTATTATTTATACCTTTTCACAGGCAAAAAATGGAGATGTCCACTAAATGTGATTGATTGGGCTTAAAAATGGCCATTATTGCCATTAAGCTCCACATGTCAGCTGCTGCTTTTGTGCTGGCTGTATTTCTAAGCTAACCAGTGATCCATGAGCGCAGACAGGAGGGGGAAGAATGTAATGCCCTGAAAGAAATGCCCATTTCTCTATGGATCCTTCACTTGATTAAAAATACAGCTGCAGACACTAGCATACAAGAGTCTGAGAGAGTCAAAGAAAGAGGAATGAGAAGAAAGCAGAAATGAGACAGAGAGCAAAGGGGAGAAGCCCTGATGTTATAAGAAAGGGAACTCTTGCTGAATCAGAAAAGTAACTTCTTTCAACTGACAGACAAGAAGAACAATGGCGTGGTAGGTGCATATGTGTACATGTTTAAAAGTTTGCACGTGCAATTATATGGCAAAGACCGAACCGAGTTTCCAGCACACATGGAAATCAAAAGTTGTGGAATGTGAGGTGGGGGCTGGTGTGAATCTGTTTACTGTTGTTGTTACTAAACAGCAAGTTGTCAGCCTGCTGCATGCAGTGAGTTACTGCTCATCATCTAGTGTAAAAATGTGTGAAAATAACCATTAAAACAAGGTTTAAAGAGTGTCTATTTCACATGTAAAACTCATTAATTCTATTTTTTGCACGTAATGTTTTTCTTTATTCATTTTGAGGCTTTATCAAACAGTAAAATAGACTTTGAAAAAAGAACATTATTTAGTAAAAAGTATTAAACTGACATAAAATCATTTAGACTAAGAATAGAAACAACTGAAAAATCTGCTTTTTATCCATCTGTTTTAATGGTGTGTGTGATTCATTTACAAATCATATGAATGCACAACTTTTAACATCCTGATTGTGCATGGCTGGCATCATAATTGTGTGTTTAGATGATATGAGTAAGACATTACCTCATGGGAGATATAAACAGCATAGCCTCATAGTTGTGTGATCTAGTGAGTCATCACAGTCACACACTGTGTTTAGATTTGACTTCCTGGCTTTTGCACGTACTGTAAGTGGACTAATACGGAATTATTTAAGCTACCCAATGGACTAGATGGAGGTTTTTTGCCCACTTCAGGAATATGTTTTGGGGCATTGTTAAAAACAGGAAATAGTAAGTTCACCATGCACTTCCTGTACAAAAGTTTCCACAACAGCTTCATTCCCTTTAGATTAATGCTGCAGAATAACTTGCTCCACAAATCCTCATCCTTTGATAATTTTTCTCCCGTATATGTATAAGGGTAAATACTGCAGTACAGTGGAAATTTTGCATTGCTTACAGGTGCTTTGTTTGAAATAAGGCTTGTAATCAGAAAACTGGAGTGTGTGAAGCATTGTGGTATCTACCTTATCTCTTGTAACGCAGAGGTGGTTCCTTGGTGTTGGATGACATGATCCAGTGTCTCAGACCCACAAGAGACACCAAGGTGACAGTGGCAACAGGGCTCCAGAGTGCTCTATAAAAGTCATCAGTCATGTATGCTCAGCAGCTCTGCCCATTAATTTACTGTGTAGGAGGCAGCTGTCCACCTCCAAATCCTATTGAGTTTTCATGAGAGACAAAGAGTCTGCCCATGCAGACATTTTATCTCACAAGTGACTAACCTGTACAGTATCAGTGACATGTTTTCCACTATTGTTCGCTAGATGGCACAGGATATGCTTGTGTCTGCTTGACTATATTTTCATAACTGCAGACCTGTGTTGATACAGTGCACACTGAGGACAGAAAACACCAGACCACGCACAGGGTGTGGAAAACATGACCTCACACGCGCTGTAGAAAGGGAAGATTCCAAGAGGTCAAAGCACTGTTGTTCCTCAGAGGAGAAGTACGCCAGGGTCCCCGAGGCCATTGAGTGACCTCACCAGGCGATGGATCGAGCAGAGGGCAATCTGCTCAAGACGCCCACCAGCAGCCCATCGCTGACGCTAAAGCTGGGAATTGGATGCAGCAGAATTATTCAATCCAGAGCAGCGAAGAGGTCTGCAGGTTTTTATTCTGCGCTGATTAGATCCTTGTCTCATGTTGAAGCTGCACAGTGAAATCAAACTGGTCTTTAATTGTAATGAAAACCAGCGCACATCATGGCTTTTTGTTGTCTAGACAAGTACAACACAGCTGTGCTACATGCACTACATTTTTTATTGTCGATTTTTCTTCCTCTTCTTTTCCTCTTCTTTTTTTTGTCAGTTTGAGACACAAAGTTATCACCGACCTAAGGAATTCAACAACAATATTCATGTAGGCACATAATTTATACCATCAGCAGTTACATCCATAATGTTTCATAACCAAGTGAATCCCCAATCCTAGGTCTAGTGGTAATTTGCACAGCTGGTTCACCAAGGCAGTGAACTTTGTAACTATTTTTTTTTTCGGGATTATTGTTTAATGATTATAGAAGAAGACAGTGGATTCCAAACTCCTGTTGACATTGCACATCAATGATGCTCACCCTATCATGCCTGACTGACTGTTTCTTTTCCCCCCACCTCTGGCAATATGTCTTTGGTCTCCTTTAAAATAAGTCATCTCCTTTGCTTCCTGTATCTTATCCTTCCCTCCCCTGGCCATCACTCTCTTCCTTTTCTTAGCGAGATTGAATTTATTTGGTGAAGCAGATGCCACGTGGGCCCCCTTTTATAGCTCTGCACCGTTTGTTTTATTTATCTGACAGGCGTCCCCCCGTATTGTCCTGGGTTATCAGCGCTCTCCTGCAGATCGCGTTACTGCCTGTGTGAGGCTCTGACCCATCTCAGGGTTCACCTTTAAATCTGATTCTTATCATTACCTCCTTGATAAATAGTCAAGGCTTAGGAGAAGATTACTCGGCCTGTCCCGTTCCCCTTTTCCCACTGTCAGCGGTGCTCTCTTTTGGGCCCCAAGCTGTCATCCTAGTCTCAATCAGGAGGAAGGCAAGTAGGCAAGTACTCAACTGTGTTCCTCTAAAGATTTGGTGACTTTAGAAAAAAGGGGGGGTAGAGGGGGACTACCAATGTTCCCATGTGAATGGTCTCTTATCTCCAGTGGGCGTCCTTAAAACCCTCTTCCCACTCTGCCTCGCTCCTCAGAGAGTTAGTCAGCACATCGTCATACTGACAACTGAGCTCCCACATCGATTTTTCACACGGTTCTTATCTAGGGCAATAGTTTCAAAAAGGTTTTTTTTTTCTTTACTAATGAAAGTGGTGTCATTTCAGATGTAATACACATACCTGCTATTCCCACTCTCTCACCTGTGCGTGGCGTTATCTGCCACGAGTTTGCTTCAGTTTTGCTATCTTTTCCTGCTTTTCTGTTGCTTTACACCTGTGCTTGTCACCCAAAAATGCAAGATTTTGTTATAGAAATACACCTGCCGCTTTAGACTGCATAACACAGTGGAATTGCAGCAAACATGTTTCTTACCACCACCTCTAATAATGGTGTTGTTGTTTTGCATTTTTTGCCAAATGGAATTCTCTTGTCTAGTACTGGCATTTGCAGAAAATCTTTGCTGCACATGAGAAATATCAAATCAAATCTCCTTCCAGGTTTAGTCTGAGGGATTTGTGTGAGATCTTAGCAAGAAGGTGATATTTTTGTGTTTTTAAATGTTTTACTGTTTGTGGTTCACTAACATAACATCATTGCATTGCATCAATGATTAGCATTTTGCTAAACCCTGTCTGTAGTTAATGCACCAATAACTATGAACTAATAGTTAAGTAACAGTTAACTGATGTATCCAGTAATCATTTGTGAAGTTTGTGTCATCCCTATTGCGAAATCAGTTGGTAATTTATTATAAGCAACCTTTACTCAGGACTTTTTTATTAAGTGTAAAAGATTTTTCAACTTTACATTAATAGCCACAAAACTTACTTAAGTGATTAAATAACTGTCATGTGTACAGTATTAGAAACCTAATAATTTAGGCCCAGGCAAGGATAAAGGAACAGGGAAACCTCTACATGAAGAAAAACAGCGTGACCACAAACATCACCTGATAAAATGGCTTAGCTTTGAACGGTGTGGCATGCATTACAACATTTAATATTTGAATTAGAAATGTCAAACTCATTTTACATCATAACCCACTTTTATCTGAAACTCGGCTATTTAAACTACATAATAAATCTTTCAGATATCTTTTCTTATAAGAAAAAGGAGTGAAATTTCATCAGTAGAGCTCAGTTTTTCTACATGAGAGAGGAATGCTGCTGTAGAAAATTAGAGAAATGTATCAGCACAATTTATCTACTTTGGTGTGGTATGAATAACCTCTTTATCCTTCACATTTTCCAGAGCAGTCCAGTGGGCTGGATCGTAGTCTTTGCCAGGCTGATTCAGCCCCCGTCCTTGTATTTGACACCCCTGCTATAAATTATAATGTAATGAATAATTGATCATTTTAATTCATATTAGCAAATTATTGCTAGCTGTGCATTAAGTAATGTTTACCTAATGTCAATTAATGCTCCCTTATTTTGTAATTTTTTTGTACAAACACCTGCATGTTGCTGATGAGTATACAAGATATCACTGTCTTAGAGAATTGGTGTAACAAACCTCTGAGTATGTGCATGCTTAAAATGTAATTATTAATTTTTCACTGTCTTTTGCTTGCACTATAAGCAACTATCTGTGTTTAAATAATATTTATTAAGGCTATTTTCACACTCAAAGGAGGAAATGTACGGTTCTGCCTGATATGGCGTTTAATAAGAATATTAAACTTTTTTTTAATTGTAGCTGGCAGAAGCTTATGCCATGTCTTTAACTGGTGTAGTATAACAGTTTATGTGTGCATGTCTCCTCATAATCCATGTCAAAGACTATGTTCAAGTCAGTGGTCAGTCATGTGGCCATTCTACCCTGCTGACTTTGATTGATGGTCACTAACAGGCAGTCCTGCGGTCCACCTCAGGGAAATATGGAATTCATTATTTAGTTTCCCATGTGAGGTCAGAGGTTAAATTGAAACAATGATAAAACTGGGGACTCATGGATGGGAGCATGGATGGGGAAGAAAGACCTCACGCTAACATTAGCAGCTGGCTTCTCTCACCTATATCATGTGGACAGTTTTAATAGCAGTAAGCTGAACGAAGTGCCTGACTGGGTGATGGAGGACACTAATGTTAGTCCTGGGTCGCAATATCTAACCCAGGTTCACAATCTTTAAGTAAACATTTCCATGAATGCATATGTTTGACCATATTCGTCAATGTGAGAACTCACAGCTGTTGTCATGGAACCTGAAAACAGCTAACGTACGGTCAGCACACTGGTGGTCTTTCTAAAGGATAATCATATGGCAGATGGTTCTTGTATATTGTTTTAGGAATCACACATTTATCCATCACTTCTTACATCTCAAATTATTTGGTGATGCAGTTCCAACTCAGTAATGCTACTTTCTTTTAAAATCACGACTATTAAATGTAGATCCAAATCAGTATGCCAGTCTGACCTTTTGACCTTTTTGGCATTCTCCTGTTTTGCCCAATTGTTAGACGAAATGATGAATTTGACCTTTCAGAAGCAGCCAATTCAAAAGACCGCCATTTTTTTATGTTTGGGTAGCAGGTTTACAAGAGAGGACTGGTGCATTAATGATGATAGATTCCATACCCAAGGCCTTTGGAGGACAATCACTCCCAGAATGCCATGCAAAAGAGTGACCTCCTGACCTGCATCAGGCCACACAACAGAAAAAAAAGAGAAAAAGAAAGAAAGAAGGAAAAAAAAATCTATAAGGAGATTTGGAGACAGAAGTGACCAGTAGCCAAAATGACTGACCAGTCAGCACAGCATCCTGTTTGCTGGACAAACATACTCTAGCATACAAGCCCCACAGCTGGAGAATAATCCCATTGGAAGGCTCTTAAATATCTGGGCCATGTAAAGTAGAAGGCCTGTAAGATATGCAAATCTTTTTTAAAGCTAATGAAGCACAATCTTATTTCACAAGAAGCTGAATTTTCTTCCAGGAGACAGAAAAAGACAAGTTGAATTGAGTGCCTTGGCATTTCTCTGTGGGAAACTTGTCATCTTTGAACTCTGAGGGGTTCCATCCTCGCACCTCAGCAACCACTGTCTCTGTGAAACTTCTGTTTCCTTTCCGAGGTTTTAGTCTTTTCAATCTATTGGGAATTCTTTTCACCCTCCAACTACTGTACCCCATCCTATTTACATCACACAGTTACTCGAGACTATGTAACAGGATTCAAGACTAACAGCATTCTAAAATTGTATAGTTAAATAAAGTTAAATTTTATTCTGTGGCAGCAGTTACTCACATTAATGTTTATGAACACAGAACATTAATTCCCTTAATTTCCTTTTGACAGGAATAAACCATAACCAGATTTAGCAACAGCACTGCATAGTATATTAGAATTTTAAAGATAGAAAGATAAACCACTGAAGATTTTAAAACTTTCACAAGCTGCTTTACTGCGCTAAAGGTAACTGATTGCTGAATAAACTGTTAAGGCTCATCCATGCCTGTACACATGTTTATGGTAGTTGGCCTATTAAGAATTGAAATATTCGACTGTCAGCAACAGTGGTGTGGATGTTTGAAAGAAGCACCTCATGCAGTGTGAACATTACAACCACATACTAAGCCAGTACACTGTACACAGTAGGCCATTGTGGTTAAACCAAGCCTCACTGATGCACAGTACACCCAACAAAGCAGACACTCCTGACAGATCACCCATTCTGTGTGCAGCAGCTGTAATTTTCTCAAACACCTGCCTTGACTTAACTATCAGCTGTGGTTCCTGTCGCTTTTTACACTTTACCCAAATAGGTTGGCAGTCTTTACAAGCAAGGTGATAATCCTACCTTTTATTGCTGCTAAGAAGGCTACCTGCTCTGGCTTTTGCAGAAATAAACACCCATGCCAATACTTGAAGCCAAAGCCCAGTCTTAACTTTTATTTCCTTTTTTTTCATGCCACATTGATATTAATGAATAGACAAGAAAGAAATTGTGTGACTGTATAATATACATGTGCAACATATTTCTCAGTATTCTAATGACTTTCTTGTTATGTTGTGTATCCCATTTTAGCAGCTTTCTTATCAGTCAGTGCAGATTATTTCCAGTTGACATTACCCACAAAAACACATAAACTTTGACACAATTATTATTTTGGGTATTTTATAAATGAAAAAACTATCCTTAATAGAAAGTATGGAGATAATAGTATATGTTAAAGTTGTAAGTTGCACAATGACTGTAAGCCTGTAAGCATCTATGATAATATCCAGCTGTGTATGTGTGCGCCTGTGTTTCTGTAGGGTTGGATATTGATTAATCCCCTGTCCTTATCTCTCACTAACGCTAAATGGGGGGGGGGGGGGGGGGGGGGGGGGTGTCATGTGAATTCGTAAATGGGACCTTTCATAAAAGTCCACGGGTACAAACGTTGTGTTTTCAAGGACAAATTGTTTTCCATGAAAAACTGATAGAGTGATCTGTTCATCACTGAGCAAACGTTAGTCATTATTTACATTCAGAAAAAAATTCCATTGAAGTCAGCTTACTGATGGCTTTTGCAGGTTTTGGCTCTTCTTCAACCAATTGTGAGAGTTTTTCAGCAGTGACAGCAATGTTGTTTGTTAACTTTACTGGTAGATTATTTCATAGCTGTCAAGGTTATTGCCCATTGGAGCAAACAGGTGCATCATAGTCTGTTGGAAGTAGATTCCCAGAAAGATTGCGGTCCCTTCCTGAAGTGATGTCATGGTGGGATGTAAATTCGTAAAATTTTCCAATCTGATGAAAAAGAGTGAATGTGTTGTGTACAAAAGATTTTTAAATGAACATTTTAAACCCATTATGGCATTCCTAAATACAGCAAAAAGCTGTGGAAGAGGTTTTTTGGTGTTTAGCCATGAGTTTCCACCTTTGAGCTGATGTATTGAAACAAACAAACCAATAAACCAAAAACATGTTTGTTTGTTTTTGGGTTGTTTTTTTTCCAGCTACAGTAATTATTTCATGACTGTTCCAGCTTCTGGGAAAATCCTGTGGATGTGTCATGCTGAATATGAGTATGACCATCCATAGAATTGCAGTAAGTTGTGAAAATATGATTTCATTCATCAGTGTTTTCTATTTACTTAGTGAGTCATACATAGTGAAACCCCTGCCTTTTCCATCATGGTATTAGTGGGCCATGTGGTTGGAAGATGTAATGAGACAACTTTCAGGGGAACAGACAGATTCTCTTGTTGAGCTCTTTGCTGGTTCTTTGTTGTTGCCAAATGGGGATCTATACTATGTTGTTTCTATCAATGTCAGATAGAACCTCAGTGTCTATACAGTGATGGCATTCCTGCTGGGAAGGACTTAGTGATTAAAGCAGACAGGTGTTCTTAGTCCTTGGAGAAATAAAGAAAGGAAACCATCAATGGCAACATGCGGCCATCACGGAGGAACATCCATAAAATAGATCATGGCAAGGAGAAAATGGATAAGAGCTGGAGGCTAGAAAGATCCAATGCACTGAGTAGGGAATCATTGCTGGCTGCAAAACTAGTCCAGAGAATGTCTTTGGGGACACTGGCCAGAGCAATATTACCATTTTCTCAGCATGTATTTGGGAGATTACAAAAAAATCTATTTTGAATATAGCATATTAAAGCAATAACATGTACGATTTTTGAAAAGGGATATTGTAGTCTGTGTTCTTCATCACTGAGTCTGGTCTTAGGGTAGAATCCATAAACCACTACTTTAAGCAGATAATGAATTGGAACACTCGGAGCACTCATTGTATGGTGTTCATGATTAATTTGGCTCGATGCTTATTGCCCGGCTTAAATATTACAGCTTTTTTTGGCATGGCAACTTGTATGCAAATAAAAAACTGAATTTAAAGTATATTAAAATAGTTTTATTATTAGTACTTACTCATAAAACGTACTTATAAAAACTGAAATCATGCGTTCATTGCTCATAGAAAGAATCTGTTTAGTCATCTGCCAGAAGGTGGATTAAACAGTAAGCAGTGAATAAACTGTCATCTTGGAATTAGCATGCTACTGTATGACTTTTGCCAGAAGTGTCCCTCAGGGCTCAGATTAAATCGGAGGTGTTTGTGTATCATTTCATCATATTACAGTCCGTCATCCTGATGGCAGAGCAGTGTCAATGTGGGAAAGCTAATTGAATTTACTGGCTGAATGTGGCACAGCTCAGCCACAGTGGGTCTGTCAGGACAGTGATGACACGTCATGCTGGAGTGTAGCATGTCAGCAGCAAAGACGAAAAAGCCTCAAGCCCGCAAATATCATATGACTGATGATTTTGTCACCCGCACACTACTCCACAGTCACCACAGCTGTATTTGCTTGATTTATATCACTCCTCGTCTAAGAGGGTATTTAGCCTCATTTAAAATATGTCAGTTGCTTTAAAATAGCAATTTTTCTTTTGTTTTTCTCCACTCTGGTGACATTGACACAATGAACAGTGGAAGTATTGTATATTTTGTGCCTATTTACAAACTTGACACAAGATTGGACTCACCATGCAGTTGTAAATAGATGAAGTCTTTGGGGGCACTGGCCTTGGGTGAAAACAGCTCTGGCAGAACTAAAGAGTGATTTACTGTATTCACCACTTTGCCTGCTCTTTTCACTAAGAAATAGGCTGAAACTGAAAGAGGAATAAATGTTGCTGAAGTTTTCCCAAGCATTGCTCAGATTCATTATGTGCATAACTTACTTAATAGCATTCCTTCCTTGTACACTTCACGCCATGCCTACCCACCATGCACTGCAAAGGCTTTATATGCTCTGAGCACTATGTAAAGGCTCAAAGTTGGAGGGGTCGGCAAGGGTAACGTTCGAGTGGCTAAAACATTTTTTTTTCATTCCTGACATTAAGACAGTTTGTATTTTCTGGGTGGCTTTACAGTCATAGTTGAAGGAACTGCTAGTCCAAAAGATAAATGCAATTTAGGGAAATTTTGTCCTCACAGGACAGAGGACACAGAGACCACGGTGTTTTAGAAATTTAAGCTTGTGGTGAGAAAGATTTTTGTTACACAAAGTCCCCACAGCAAACAGAGCTGATTAATTCAGCCCCTCCAACCCCCAACCCTGAAAATGATTCCCCCCACAGCACAGGAGCACTTGGGCATGTTTAGCGCAAATGTAATTACGGCCTCGGTAAGCGGCCAGCTTTTTAGAGAACCCCTTCTCCTCCTCTCTCACTTCAATACCTGATGATGTCATGGCCCTTTGTGGGGTCGCAGAAACTTCTCAAATCAACTGCCACTCATGACCTTTTCTTTCAATTTTTTTTCTACCTCCCCCCTTTGCCCAATTCTTTCTTCCTCTTTTTCTTTCTCTGGTTCATAACTGAGGTTCCCTTCACGGGTTGATCAAGCAGCTCCCTCCCATTGGCTCGTTCTGCTTTTGGAGCCACTTTATGAGAAATGCATGCCCTGTTTAAATGTATTGATAGTCCTCATAGACGTCCCAGTCTTTTGTCCTCCTGGCCTGCTGAAGTCTAAAAAGTTCCAGAACATTGAAAAAGGACTCAGCATACGGCTTTGTCCTGACAATCCCACCTCTAAACATATTTGACTACAGACATATTGCAGTTTGAGGGGCCAGAGCAATGCTGCTTGGAGAATTTCACCCGTTTTTTTGCCACTCTCAGCGGCAGAAAGGAATGTAATCTGGCAAACAAATGTTGTGACAGACAGTTTGTCTGGAGGATTTTATGGCCCGTCTACACTGTTGGTACATGGGTACACCAGCCCTCTCAACAGCTAATGCTGCATGCAGTGCACATTGTGTTTTGTCATATATATTTTGATTAGTGTGCTTTTTCTAAATGTGGTTCTTACGGTCTGTGAATCAAAATAAGAATTTAAATGTACACATTTGAAAAAGAGTTGGCAAATAATGGCAAAGCACTAATGCAGGACTGCAAACACATTATGCACAATCTAATAAAAATGTCCTTTTACTTTAGGAGTGACCAGTGAAAGTGGGAAAATTTCTTTGCTGTCTTTTTGACAGCCATATAGCTTAAAACTGATCTTTCAGAAGATCCCTTACTGCATGTGCCCTTCTTTTGTGAGCAGAAAGCGTGGCATATATAAGGAGTCATTGTCTGTTTTTTTGTATCTCCCATCCCTACGGGAATATTTAAAAGAAAATGACCTCAGTTTAAACTAATGAATTGCTGTAAACACCAAAGCATTGGATTTGATTTGAAATAACTGATCAGACAAGACATAAAGGAAGCTACTTAGTAGTAGTTATTATCAAACAAAGGCATCAGTTTCATCGTCAGTTTTCCCAAATTAAATTTAAGTTGTGTTTCATTTGGTTTCCTTCAATCATAAAAATGCTTACATTTGGAGTAAAATAAATGATACAAATTAGATAGTAACTTCGATCAGTGTGGTGAAAGTGAACATCAACTAAGGGACTTTACACATTTAATTTACACTTAACTATTAGTTGAGTGCCATGCCACTATATAGCAACTGACCAAGAGGCATGATGTCTCTTGTGAGGTTGCTATATAGTAGTGACATCAGTCCTTTGTCATCTTGACAACATAAAACAAATGAATCAGAGATCAGACGACGGGCTGGGAAAATATATAAAGGTTTTCTTCCCCAGTGGGGACTTTTCTAATACAGGTTCATGTCTAATTATATTTGTCAGTGTAGGCGAGAACTAGGGGAGGCATTCATTTGTCCTTTGACCTGATTTTCTATCTCCGTTGCGGTCGCTCTCTTCTTCTCTCCCCATCCAAGTGATTACAGCACACTTAAATGCCTAATTGGCTTTACTCCTTATTAGCAATACAATTATACAGGCCTTGGGATTCTCATGTGTGCAGCCATCTGTAGAAGAGAGACACCATTCAGATCTGTCCATAATTCAAACCATAGTTATTCTTTTACTGGCAAGCCTGGGCCTTTGTTTGTGTTGTATGGTTCTTATCCTGGCTTGCAGGGCCCCTCTCTCTTCTGTCTTTTGATCAGTACCTCACCTTTGTCCTGAATTAATAGAAACCTTGCAGATAGCACAAACCATTATTATTCATTCATTACTAGTGTTTTTCTGCAGATAAATGTATTTAGAATCGAGCTGTATTTTTGGAACAATATTAAGACGACACTGGTTGCAACTCTGGGATTTTATTTTGGATAAATTATCCAAAATTATTATTTTGGATACACACGCCACAGTGCCTGATATGCCTGACCATAACGTTTCGCTCATAATAAAAAATAAAATGTCTTATTTAGAACTGAATCAAACCCCTTTAAAAAAAAGTGTAAAAATAAATAGTGCAGTAACAATATCTCAACTTTCTTTCAATGCATTTTTCCATGTATAAAATCAAACTGAATATTTTATTGTTCTAAGCAAGTTACACACCTTATACACTTTTTCAGAGATTACGTTTTTAGACAGCTTCATTTGAAAGAAAAAACATTGAAAATATTACTACTTGTGTACCACACTTTTGTATAAACTGCAACTACGTTTGGCACTAAATTTTCCATCAGTTACTGACATACTTGAAACATGCTCCAACTCAATTAACTGTATAAATCTACTGGCAACACTTTTCATTCATAGGTTGTACTGACTCCACTATGTTATACAGTTCTATAGAACTTTGAGAGAAAAATAGCTATTATCTCAGTCACTTCTGCCCCTCCTACAAGGAAGTATAACTGACACCTTGACAGTAGGAAGTTTATGTGATCTGAGAAAGCTCACTGAATTTTGGCACATGTGATGGATGGATTAACTCAGCCAGGTATATTAGAGTACACAGTTTCTGAGCTTCATTATCTGTGGTCATATCTGCACACAGAGGAACCCGTCTGTCTGCCTGGGGTCTTCCTCAGTCGTAATAAGACAGCTCTGATAGTATCTAATGACAAGGCAGACACCCCAGTTCCTGATGCCATTATCAAAAGTGGCCTCATCAATCAGACAGCAATGTGACTGGGGATGTGTGTGTGATGAAAGGAAAGATCAGTGATGAGAAGCTGTAGTGGAGAGAAAGGGTGGGATGATAGGTGGGTGGCAGGCAGGAAGAGGCGAGGAGTACACGCCTGTAATGAGGTGGCCCACCTTTTTACCCCTATTCAACCTGTTAAGAGATGGTGTCGTAGGAGGCGGGGCAAAGAGCAGAAGAATAACCCTCTCAGTATGTTTACACACTCTGATGAATAACTCCTAATCTGAGTGCTGTTCATCTACAGAAGCCCATTTAATCCTTTCACTTTATTTTGTATCATCTGTAACCTAAAAAGATGTTTACAAAACCATGTGTAACAAAATAGTTCTGCATTGTCATGTCCTCAACATAACTGACACTTATGTCACAACAATTTCCATCTTTACACAACAGATGTAATTTTGTTTTATGAAATAGATGCAGAATTGAGAAACAGGTGCTGGTAAAGTGTGCATGCATGTATTGTTCTATTGAATTTTGTAACTCCATAATCCTGTTTTGTTTCGGTTAAAGGACATATTGCATCTTGACTCAAAGGCACACTTGTGTTACTCAAGCACAGGAAATTTCAAATATGCTGAATGAACTCTCAAGCACTGTGGAGGAAGGGGTTGAGTTTACGCTCAAGCAGATTAACATGTTTGGAAATTCTAACTTTCTCCATCTGACATCTTTGTGTGAGAAGAAAGGCAGAGGAACCTTTGACAACGGCATTTTTCACATGATCAGGGCCGGATAGAAAAATGCCTTTGAAAGGCAGTGAAGCCCAGGAAAATTGTTTGTTGACCACACAACAACCATCTCACTGAGGCTGTCAGACCTATGAGGCATGAGGAATTCCTTTGGGAAACAGATTAATAGTTCATTTTCATGGCAGTCGCACTGAGAATTAAAAGGGAAACCGAGAAGGAGACAGGAGTGAGGAAAAACAAATATTAAATGGTTTTGTTTTTTTTCGAAGAAATCTGTACAAAAAAGAAATCATGTTCATTTTGTAGCAACATGCACATGCTTTGCAAGCATTTAAAGACAAGTCTAAGTTTTCACCGGGGTTGCTTCGAATAGAAATTTGGTCTTTTCCACTTGAGTACAATGTAATAAGGAATCTGCTTGCAGCCACAAGGAATTTTAAAACAAATCCCTTGTTTTATTTTATTACGGAATCACAACAGAAACAATGGTCTTCCTTTTTTTTAGGAAATTGCTTGCATACCTTTCCTGAATGTATGTGAACTAGCCTGGAAATAAAAACACGTTTATGTCTATACCAAAATGACCCAAGATTCTGATGGTGTTTCTGTAAAAATAAGTTTCAGAATTACAATAAATCGTTTCTTTTACGCGTTGCTTATGATATTGATTTAAAAAAATATGTATCTTGCTTTTTAATGGATTCTGGAAGAAACAACATTTATGCTAGTGTATTTAATAGATATCACATGATATGTTAGTGATTTGTTTTCCTTAGTCTGAAATGGATCTGCAGCCTTTAGGAATAGCACCAAATAATTTGTTGATAATCTGTGTGCTTGTGAAAGGGCAGAGACAGCACATTCTTTTACAGGTTGTGCTAAGTATTCATTTGGAACCAGGACATTAGTCCTTATTTGTTGCCAGTGTCACACTTTATAGCCTTGGGAACACGCTCAACAAACACTAACAAATCACTTTCCCGGGCCACAGTCGGTAACCCTACGGTAAGTAGCGCAAACTTTTGTCTTTTCCCAAAGTTTTTACACCAGTAATTGTGCTAAGTGCAGGTATCAATCAGAGCCCTTGCCATTTACAGTACATTATCTCCTACATTAGCTCAGCTGAATTATGTGTGAGTGCAGGTGGAGACAATGTAAACACAAGCTCTGCAAGAGTGCATACATGTCCCAGTTTAAGAGTAGATGCACACACATGTGCATGCCCTTGTTAGCTTGTATCTATGCGGCACCCATAGCTTTAGTGCCAGACAGAGGTTTGCTCCTCAATAGATCAAGGCCTCACTAATGGCATATGATGCTGCGGCACCCTCAAAATGAGCCATGTAAAAGAGTGACATTATCGATCTTGCCCGGTGAGTCGTGTGGCCTCCAAACACCTGTGATTTTAATGGCACGCTTACTTTTTCATGGCTGTGGGAATAAATCACTACGTAGCAGCGCTGAGCTGGATCAAGGTGGTCCAGCAGTGTGGCAGAGCGCTCCATCACATTTTATATTGTGTTAATAATGTCAGATGTATGCTGGGGAGTAAAGGCCCTGCATGCATTCATCACAGGCTCTGAGGTATACAGGGAGAGGACTGAACAGGGTGTCTAGCTGGGAGACAGACGCCTCCATTGAGCTTTCCGTCATTCCTCCACAGACTCAGACAGAGTCTGCTAGGATCTATATAAGCACCGTGCGACACAGCATACAATCTGTCTGCTGGGCTTTGCCTGGGAAAAGCTCCTTTCAATAGCACTAAATTTGATCCCAGCAAACATTCGTCAAGACATATGCTTTTATTCTCGCCATCAGAGAGGTTAATGGGATTAATCCACAATTTCAATCACGTTGAAATGTAGCTATAAATAATTCATAGTTTCAAAGGAAGGCGAGACTTTTGTTCATTAATTCTTTGAAATTATTTGCACTCTGTTTCAGTTTGATAAATGATGCACAAGAAAAACATATTGAAATGTGCAGAGAAAATTTAAGCTGCTGTCATTTTGGCCTCTTTGAACAGAGTCGAGCCAGTAAGAGTATTACTTCTGCTCCTCTCACTATTTAATGCTGTGCCAAAGAAGAGGGAGAAGATCATCCTTCGATACACCTTCTGCCAATGCTATTCCAGCACACCTTCCAGGAAATAGCCTTAATCTGGTCAGCATTACCGAGAATTTTCGTATGCATGTTCCTGTTGACATGTCCTCTTATTTTGGTCAAAATCAAATCACTGTTTAAAAATATGCACAATTTTAAATATAAGGCCTGCTTTGTTTTAAGGCTTTTTCTCTCAACTAATGTTTATCCTTTGTTTCTGGCAATAAGTTTGTCCCAACTTGTCTGGTCTTTAGTGCCAAGCAGTAATGAAGGCTCTTTTCTTAAAAAGAGAAAAAACTACATACATCAGCATAGGTGTACAACAGGTAGTGAGCAAGCGGCACTGTACAATTATTACAGCCTCTTGAAGGAATACCATGTAATCCAGAAGCATCCATCCCTGCAGGCACTTAAAGACTTTGACCCTTGCACTCCCTTGCAATGTGGTTAATGCAGATTACAATGGTCTGACTACTGAGAGCCCTCCTCACAGCTGCTCCCACCTCTCCCAGTCCACACGGGTGTAATTTAGCAGGCTGGGCCACTAGGTTCCCTGTGGAAGCTTTGAAACAAAGTCAATAGAAATTGGACAGAAACTTTGTTAATGAGAAATAAAAATAATAATTAAGAGAAATTCCCCCCTTTAGACTTGTGTTTAAGGGCGAGATGGAGAAGACGGGGGTAAAAGAGTACTGAGTGGAATTGAACAGGCAGCTCATTTTGTCTGACAGGAGTTGGCACCTTTACACTTCCGTCTCTCTCACTGCCAGTGACCTCATTCAAGCTTAAGCAGGATCAGCTTCTAAAACAACATGGAAGTTAACCACATGGATGTCAGTTTATGATTAACTGAAAATGGTGGTAGTTATTTAAATCTTGGTTTATAGTTATATTGCTGCAAAACATGGTTGTTATAGTTATATTTCATTCCCTTCCTCTACATTTATAGAGTTAGTATAGGCACAGAACAGCAACAGAAAGTTCTATTCTCTTCTGGACAGTATCCAAGCCATGGAATTTATTATGCCTTGTCAGTGAATTGCACTGTGTATTGAATATAGTGGCTCTAAACTAATTGACCAGTATGGTGAGAGGCGCTGAATTAGGCAAAAGAGTCCAGGATGTGAAGTTGGACGTGATTTATTACTTTGAATGCAACTCAAATCAATGGCTCAGCTCCCTAAAACCATTGCATTTCCCAGCTGAAATCATTGTTATTCTTAAGAAAAGAGAGATTATGCGGGCTTAATGAGTTTCAGTGGTTGAATGTGTTTGCGTGCCATTCAGGGGCGAAATCATATTTAATGGCTGACACTCAGTTCATGGCAGGTCCTCCTTTTTCTCAGTGGCAGGTCACCTTCGTCACTGGGAAGGCCCTTTCAGAGGGGAGGGCCAAGGATAGGGTCCTACATTCATGAAAAGAGGAGCACAAACGCTGTGCATGAGAAATGAAATGGGAGAAAAGCAGTTGATTTGCACACAGCACTACAGCTCAGCTTAGGGTTGGCTATAGGCCTCAGCCTGCTGACCTCACTGTGCCAGACTGGGACCTCACTTGCTTTGGGAGACGCTTTTGTTTCTCCTGCTCAAGAAGAACAGTAATTTCATTTCAGTCTCGACAGACCAGTTGCCTTGGCTTCTAGGTGAAAAATGTTGCAGATCGCTAATAAATTAAGATGCTCCTTTTTTCTCTCCCAGGGCTGTTTGTCCCAGTGTCCCAAACTAAGCCCACAATTATATTTTCACAACTGAAATCGCATTCATTTGCAAATCAACCCCCTCACAATTAATTCCCTTAGACTGAAATTCTAAGAGGCCGATGAAAAAAAAAAGAAAAGACCAGCTATAATTTGGCTTTGGCCTGATGACATTTCCCTAAATTATTGTTTTCTCTTTTCACACATGGCTCGCACAGCAACCGGGTTTCTCTCTGTAGCAAACATCCCCAGTATTATACAAGCTAGAACCTTCATGACTGTGTAAGTAGAAAACACGGCCAAGTGACCAGTGCAATCTGTGAATTACCAAGATTGATATTTGAAATTAGGAATAAGGATTGATTGGCTATGATTTAGTTGGAGCTTCTGAACAGTTAACCTCGAGTTTTGTTGCACAAACATACATTTCCTTACTCCAATCAATGTTATTGCTGTAATTTCACCTACTGTCAACAGTGATATGCGTCTCCAAGGAATCGTTCATTACCATGAGGAGTTATGACACTAATGGTCATTGGCTGACAAATGAAAAAGGCCTATCCCAGCTTATTCCAGTTTAATAAGTATTGAATCCACTTTATTGATTATTCACTGCTAATATGCAGTTGCTATCAATAAGCAGCTCTCATTTCAATATAAGTCCAATTATTGCTATTGGTAGTGAGGAAATGAATCCCCCTGTTATTTTCCATTGCCCATATATAATAGCCTCAACCCTACTCTTTGTTTATTCATAACATATAAATGGTAAATAGTGTCTTAATTCTAAAGAAGTGCACGTATTACCCTCACAAGCCTCGGACAGTATTGTGTATCACTGTTTATGTGTTTAGTTTGTTGCAGATAATTAGCAAATTAGTGAAATATTATGAATAAAATGTATTTGAGTCATCTGTGTGCTCTGTGTATCTGACAGTGACTCACTCAAGGCTAGTTGAAATGTTCTTCTACATTCCTCAGTAGAATACTATTAAATCCCCCTTAAGTCTCTCTAATCACCTGGTTACACATAAGGCTGTTTGGTTTTTCAAATCATCTCTAGTTAGAGAAGTGAGGGAGAAAGAGAGAGACATCATTACTCTGTAATAAAGCATCCATATGGTGTAGATGTTGAGCTGGTGCAAATCCCCGCAGCTTAGCTGCAGAGCACCCTGGCAGGGAAGGTCAGGAGCAAATGCTTCTCACTTAAGCATATGTTTCTTCTTCTGCCATGTATATTTCTGGGCTGATGGCATGACTGGGAGCTTACAGGTATTGTGGTTGGTTGTAGGACAATAGAGAATTCTATGTTAGGACTAAGCTCCTCAGATTCATGGTAACAACATAGCCAAGATTTCCTCATCTCAGAATTTACTTGTTGATTGGCACGACAAGTTAAATGAAATGAAATGAAACACTTCCATCTCAGACTGTGACTAAACTGAGGATATGTCAGGTATGATACTGTTATCCTCTTATTTGCCTCCATTTTTTTCTTTTTACTATTTCTTTATTTGACAGAGTCATAAAGTTCTTTGATTAAAGTCTGTTTCTCATATGTGCTGTGTTACTGTGCACTTAGTTGTACAGTAGTACAACAAAGGTTTGGTGGATCATTAATCAAATAATCAATTTCACTGTGATTCTCCACAGACAACCTCTTAAGTAATCTAAGACACTGGGCGTAACGAATTTGGTTTGTAAATCAGGACCTCAGTGTTTCTTAACATTGAGTATTTTTTAATGATGTGAAAGTGTAAGTGTACGCAATACAGGAATGTCTTTTTTTTTTTTTAAATAAAATAACAAGTACAGTACCCGAATATTCAGAACAGACAGGGCTCCACAAATGAGTGGAACACCATGAGGTAGTCCTTACTCTTCACTAACCTTATTTATGCACATGCATCAGCCACATAAATACACACTCAGACACAACCCAGGAAATCTGTCCTTAATCCTACTCTCCCTCTCTGTGTTTATGTGCATACTGTACTCTCAGGTCTCCTGCTAATAATACCTTTCATATCTTTCCATATCTCTGAGCAGCAGAAGCCAATGGCCCACTATGAAATACAAATTCAAATACACAGTGAAAATGTTAAAAGTAATAAGTGTTTAAGTTTAAAAATGATAGTTGGTGCAAAGACTTCATCATTGTAATTACTACATATGATCTCCAACAAATGATAGCCTATCCACATTTTTGAATCACCTTACAATAGCTGTTTTAATGAGTATTATGCCTTATATTTATTTGAGGATAGTAACCACACTAAATTTGTTAACCCTAACAGTGAGTTAAAAAGAACAGTAAAGCAGGAATGCAGTATTTTCTCCCCTTCCCCCAGTCTGAAGTCTTGTACTTTGCCAGAGCCTTCTGAAGTAGATAGTAGTCACCCTGGTCCTGAAGGCTCTGCTCCTAATTACAGAGCAGCTGTAATTACAGAACCTGGATGGAGAGAAAAAGAGAGGAAAACCTAAATCCAGCTATTGTAAATTTAGATGACTGCCTTTTGATGATACCTGTTTTTTCAGCATTGAGAGGTACAAATAATCCCATCAAAGTGAACAATAGCTACACACCTGCCTCTGACACTTCTGTCCAATTACATGCAGCTAAACATTAGCTCTGCCTGCCTCCTTGCTCTCAGTATTGACCTTAAATTATCAACACACTTAAGGTGCTTCAAATTATGAGGTTCTGTAACTTCTCTGCTTCTAATGAGGAGGACTCAGATGAAGTTGTGAGATTCAGTGTTGGCTAATGGCACAGGTTTGCCACATACTCGGGAGTATAACAGGATAATTGTGTAATGAACAACAATAATTATGCCATCTTCAGCTACTTTAAATGAGTTTTGAATGGAAACTGTTTAGTCTTGCACTGATTGTTAACTAATATCCAACAAGTGAAAGCCAAAGCCCCACTTTGAAATTTACTTATGTTTTGGTTCTTTGGCATTTTTTTTACCAGAACATTTTTTTCAAATTACATTTTGAGGAAAATATGCAAATTAAGTATAATAAAATATAAAAGCATAAAGTATATCTGTTATTGTATTCATAAGTTCATCAATTCAGTTTTTATTTTATCCCAGTGAGAAGTCTCAGTGTTAATGAGCTGACCCCAGAGGTCAAAGTTTAAGCTGTCTTCCAGTTGAGTTGTCAGCTCAGCAGGGCCATTGTGTTTAGCTCAATGCGTTTGTGCGTATGTTTTTGTTTACATCCATGCATCGTTATATGTGAATACTTTGTGTGTGATGAGGTGCAAGTCACAAAGACTTAACAATCCACTTCTAAAATGCAAAAGTCTCCTGTGGTAGCATCTACCCAGTCACCTTTTTCTCAGATATCCCACACTTACCCACTGCTTACAGTGATATCAACAAAATCTACAAAAATCTAATCTGGTACTAAAGCTACCTAATTGGAATCACCAGTACTGTTAGAACATTAACAGCCTCTTTTGCCTGTAAAGTCTTTTTGGACGAATCTCTATCAGGCAACTAATACTATTTGGCTGAGACTGAGTTAAAGTGTAAGGGAAAGTAGTTACTGAGTGTTGAGCTGTACCATACCCAGTACCCCAGACATATGCACATAGAGTTGCACGTGCATATGTTAACATAATGAATTATTGCAGAAATAGCAGAAATAATGTGATTGTTTTTGTCATAACTTCCAGTCAGCCCTGAAACGGCAATTAAAACTGTGAACAAATTGTCTTCCTGCCTCGCTGTGGGAGTAGTTTGGTTAACAGCACTTCCTCAAAGGGACTGCTAACTAATTATTTAGGGTCATCAGGCTCTATGTTGCTAGTTTTTCCTTCTTTTTTTGTTAAGACAGCAGTCTTTGCTTATCCTCTCTCAGCTTTACTGTTGAGGACTGGACACCAGTAGTTTAATAAGTTAACGCAAATTCAATCTGTAATCATACCCAATAAGTAAATTTTTTCCTCAAGTGAAAAATCTTCTTTTCTGTCATTAATCTTGTATGTCCTGCCAGCAGGCCTGTTTGCAACCTCCTTTTCCTCTAATCCATTACCACAGGCCATTAGGACCTGCTTAGAGTTTAGGTCTGTTTTTATTGAATGCTTTTTTTACGCCTCTGCGTTTGAAGTGAGCGCCGCTCAGCTGTCATTTCCTGCTCTGAGTGTTTGCCGCTCACGACGTGTGTAATTAAGCACTGTGCTGAGCGTCCCATAGAGTGACCGGCCATCCTACTGATGTTTAATACCCACAACCAGACACAACGCCTCATTGACAGTGCTATGGTTCACTGCCTATACAATTACCCTGCTGGATATACTTCACTTCACCTTCACAGGTACAAAGTGCATCTGCCCACTTTTCTTCATGTCAACCTTGTCTCGGTGTATTTATCAAAGCCAGCTGCAGAGGTGCATATCACCACAATGGGCAAATGGATTTTAGTATCTTATTAAGATATCTGCAAAGTTGCTGTAGAGTTTTTCGTTTATGTCTACGTCTATGAATAAAAGTGTGTGCATTTTATTGATGCTGAAGGTTAAATATTTTAGGCTGTGCAGGTCCCATTGAACACAGATGTGTTTGATGTCCATGAACCACTGCCCATTTGAGTTGCTTTCACAACAGAGAGGATGTTGATAGGTGGAACACAGTTAATATCAAATGCAATCATTACACCATCTGCCTTATTACAAAACAAATAGTTAAAAAGGGGAAAGTAAAATGTGACTCAGTAATCTGTGTCTTCCTACCTCTGTTTTTGATTATTCAAAGACTAGATGGGCTTTCTGGCACATTAATTTCATAGCTCTATGAATTTACTGCCGTGGCCTCGGGCTGAAAGAAACTTTTCAAACAAAGGTCAAAGCAGAGGACTTAAGTAGGTCTGGGTTGTGTGTCACAGCTGGAAATAAGGTCCTGGGATTTTTAGTACTTTATGGGCCCGTCGTGAGGCTGATAATGTGCATTGTGGGAGTATATTCTGTGGCGGAAGAGGTTAAAAAAGAGGGGAAGAGTTAAGTAGCTTGGCCTTCGTGTGCAGAGCTTTAATGAGAGAGCAAATTATTCCAACAATTTTAAAAACAGAAAAGAGGCATACTAAGTCACTGCAGTAATGTGAGTGGAATAGGAAAACTTAAATGGCAAACACATTTATTAAGTGTATATATTTGGGGGGGTTTTTGGTGCAAAATACACACAAAAACCCATAAACTCACTCCCACCCACATTCATTCAAACAAGACCATAGTGTTTCATAGATTTAACAGTGTATTGTTTCTGTGTCAGCCAGAAGCCAGTGTGTGTAACTGTTTCTGTCATGGCTGACAATTTGATAGTTTTTCACACTTTGGTTTGCCAAGGCTTCCCATTTTTCTCCACTCCCCATTTCCGCACTAAAGCCAACTGAGGTTTACAAATATTGAGCCTTAATCCTTGGGCCTCAGACAGCAGGGCCTGCTGTGTGGTGCTCAACAAATGACTGAGTGTTCATGAGCGAAATTAGTTCAGGGAGGCCTCTGTTTCCTCTCTATGTTGATATAGGGGCAAATAAAAAGCTGCGTAAACGTAAAGCCCATGTTTGTGAGTACCTCGGTCAGCTGAACAGCCACTGAATTAAAGCTAAAGGCTCACTATATTTTCCAAACCCATTTTCACCTTTATTTTATTAGTTTTATTACTATTATCCTTAATAGTATTGCTTCAATTTTTTAAACACTATCAAAAAATATGATCGATTTGTAGTTGTTTATTTAGTTTTTTGTAACTTCTTTCCCAGAATAATGTGTTAAATCAAATCAAAGGTCGCCAGTCACTAACATCAAGACCACCGTTTATACTCGCACTGATGGACAACTCAGAATCATTGATTACCAGTAACTGCATGCCTTTGGACTGTGGGAGGAAGCCAGAGGACCTGGTAAGAATTCACACAGACACTGGCCCTGGCTAGATTGTGGATTAGACCTCAGGACCTTCTTGCTGTGAGACAACATTGCTAACCACCACACTGCCCGTTTTTCAGTACCTATGACGAGAAACTGTCGGTCCAGTATTTTGCCCAAGGACAATTAAGCATGCATACTAAAGGAGCCAGGGATCAAGGTGTGTGGATTGCTGCAACACTGTCAGAGCACTGATGCATTTTTCCTAAGTGATCCCCAAAGAACTGATTAGCAGAATGGTGCCTAAAGAAATCTGGAATGTGGCGCGTTAATGTTGGTGCTGACCTCATGAGAAACTGAAATTATACCTGACTTTTACAGACTTTGAAATGCTTTTTTTTTTCTTTTTTAACATATATAGCACACAGATGGACATGAACACTCTCACACGTTAACACACACACACACAACCTTGATTCATCTGATGTTTCTGAGATGCCCATTTCCTCCCCCATGTGAAACCATCTGTGGACTTTTATTTTGTTATTTGTTTGATTCAGCCATGAGATTCACGGCAAGGTTGCACACTGGGGGAGTTATGATGTTTTTAGTCTCCTGATACTGTATGTCCTGAACAATGTGTGCTCAAAAAATAAATATTAATCCACGCACAGACTTTGTTCCCAGCCAAGCGCTGTGTGTGTATGTATCCGTGTGTTCTGGTGTGCAGTGTGTTTCTGTTTCTGGATCGGGCCCAGCTTTAGTCCCATTATCTCTCTGTGTCTTTGTATGTGCTGATTTATTTCAACAGTGCTCTTTTGGCCAAGCTCTGGGTGCCTCCTCTTTGTCAGCTCCTGTGTGAACGCAGAAGCCTTTGACCACCTTTGACAGTGTGAATATTTTAGCTCCTTTAAATATGCAGCCTGAACTTTTATGTAAAGATGAGGAGTGGGAGGGGGTAGGGTGGGGAATAGAAAGGCAGTGTGTAGGGGTAAGGGGGTGTAAAGGGTGTTAGGAGTGAATTTTGTACAAATGTGACATTGGTGGTATCAAGCAGCAGAGAGTGATACAGAATATACGGAAATAAAATTATATTCTGTGGTTATCCTTGAAAAAGGAAAAAACTTACCCTTTTAATTTAGTTTGCTATGTTTTTATGAAGTACAACAGTCTATAGCAGGTTTGTTATCTCTTCCATGTCCCTCTTGTTATTTGTAATTGATTCATCCAGTGGTACACACAGACCTGTTAACTGCACGTTCTCTTCTTTGACCAGAAAAAAACTTTCCACAGCAAGCAGGTGTTGCCAGACTGGAAGTCTGGTTTTTTGCCAGACTTTTGAGATTTTTACTACTGTCGCTGGATACCAAAGTAACATTTGAAATGGGTCTTAAATATTATTGTTAAGTTATTTGGGAGTAGCTCTCAGGTGCAAGAAACACTTCTATGAAGCCTTAAATATTTTGGCATTAAGACTGAGCCACAAAAAAAGATGCACAATAACTTACATGCAGTATTATATGTTAAGTTGCATAGTTAAATAGAGGATTCCTATGCAACTATTCTAAGTCTACTTTTTGTCAGTATTTTCTCATGTTAGTAGCTTTTCCACATTAAAAGTTTACATATTTAACCACCTTGCATAATTTGAATTTTTTTTCCATAATTGTACTTATGTATGTGCCTACACATTCATAGGAAAGGAATGCAAAAATAACCTGTTAGCTTTTTAGACCTTTGACCTCCTAAATACAATTACATGGTATTCTTCTGCAAGGAATCAAAGTTCAGCAATTGGGTCTTTGATTTCTAGGAAGCAGCAGCTTGAGCGCTGGTACTGAGCAGTGGTTTGGGGCCAACAGCAGCACTCATCTCCTAAGTTATTATTCTGACAGTGTTTGCTCAGCCTTGCCGACATATGTTTCACAACTTGAGACGGTTCTGTTTTAATCTGCCAGGCGCTTAATATGTGGACACAGTCACTGGTTGGATTTATTAATCCAGCTGGTGTTTTTTTTTTTTTTTATGAGAGCTACTCTCCTCCTCCCTCTTTGCCCTCTACTCTCCTTCCCCCACCCTGCCCTTTTGTCTTTAAATTTGACTTCAGCGTCAAACCTGTTTCGCTGCGGCTTTAACCTAAAGGCTCAATACACATTTGTTTTAGTTCATTTTAGCTCATAGTTGGAAATGTTAACAAATGTTGACAAATATATCCATTCTACACTGGGGCCACATGTCAAGAATGAACTTTGCCCCACTCTCAGTATGTATGCAAACGTAAACTGATGATCATGTTCGATATTTGGCAAGCTAATCAAGCCGTCAGAATGGCGACAGCCATGACAGGACAAACTATTAAACAGACAGATACTGTGGAGATTATAGAGATGCAGACAGAGGACCTCTACAATCAGACAAGATGGACATGGGAGGGAGTGAGAAGTAGATTTCTATGAGAAGCGGAGGGGGGAGCGGTTGTGTCATGGCAGGGGTAGGCCAATGGAGCGGAGAGGCCCTCATGCCCCCGCTGATCACAACAGGGGATTAATTATGTCAGCATAATAAGTACAAATGGTGATCTGAACGTGGAATTAGCCCCCTGAGCAGAGGCTGCTGCAGCGCGCAATGGAGAGGAAGAGTGGGTGGTAATGGAGGGGGGGATTGTCCCAATTTGTCCCAGTCTGTCTGTCTGTGCAGGCACAGGGGTGGAACTTCGGGTGGGGTAGGTTGTTGTCTGTTGGGCTGGCAGGCTGACTCGCTGGCAAGCTTGCTGAACTGACGGTCTGGGTGGGTGGTGGGGTGGCTTGGCCTGTCATTTCTCTTATGATTTACATGGATGTCAGTTGCAGTGGCAGTGGGACAAGACTGAGCTGGAGGTGTTCTGTCTTTTCAAAGTCTTAGTTTCCTGCGCATAAATTGTCTCAGTCAGTATTCAGCTGAACCGCTTGGAAGCAGTTAGTCTTTAGTTGATGTAGCAATAACTTTACCATGTGATAAAGTCACCATGTACTTTGATTTTGCATTTCTCAATAGTGTTCAAATACACTCCTCCCTAGTAAAGAACACAGCAAGTCTTTCCTGTCTTGTTATGGGTTAGGAGTCCAAGTTTTGGTTGTAACTCTGTTTCATATCCAGGTCATGCTGCCCCAGGAATCAGCCCAGAGGCAACATGACCAGCAGTATACAGTATTCATCCTCAGCCTCCCTGTTGTAATAGCTGTTGTTCCTGCTGGCTCGTTGCCTTAAGCATTTCCCCTTGACCACCTCTCTGTTAGTACAGGACATTTTCTGCACAGAATTTTAAACAAGCCACAGTGTTCTACGTGGTGGGTTACACAGAAAGACCAAAGAGAAATTCAACAAAGTATCAGATAAATTATGTTCATTGGCATAGTTCAGTCATACACTGTAAATAAAAGATGGACCTTTGCAGCTTTAAAACTGGTTCTTATGGTCAAGAGGGGACAAAGCCTGTGGTTGCAACAAGGCGCGCAGATGTAAAGAAGTCTCATGACATCAGTAGATACTCTCCAAATGTATTTGAATCTTGCAGCTGACTTGCAAGATTCAAGTCTTATTAAAAACAACATCAATTCATGAAGTTTATTTAGTAAATTAGTGTCCAGAAGGTTGATCAATCAGACTATGCCATATGTGTGATTGACAAGCTCTGAGCAATTTCACCATCATGTGAAAAATGCTCATCTTGAGGACTAATAGAAGGACCCCACTAAAGTAAAAGGTGGCATCACCATGCATGTCTTTAATGTACAGTCTATAAATCCAGTCTGTAACATTGGAAATCTATTATGTTATTACTTCTAAACAAACATTCCCCACTGATTCAAATTAAAGGTTTTCTACTTACAAAGTGCAAGTTGGCTTTTATTATTAGCAACAAAAGGAAATACAATGTGTTTGTCACCATTGTAATTTTTGATTGACCTCCTTATTTTTTTACCTCCACTAAAAGAAGATACATCAGTTGTATCCACTAGAATTTTGGGAAGTGTAAAAATGTTTCTTCCGGTTACTTCCAGTAATCACAGAGGCCACTTTGTCCATGACCACCTTAAAAAAATGTTATTACATTTTTAATGAAAGGAAATCATTCATTTATTTCGACTGTGCACCATCTAATTTGGTCATCTCATTATATAAAGTGTATAAGGAATATTCTTTAGTCATCACTGGAAGTTGTTTTGTGGCTCTCTTCATAGACACAATATTTACAAGAATAGCAGACCCCAGAGCCAATTTGCTTAGAGTAAGTCTATGAAGTTCATGGCAGCTGGGCCCAGATAATGATTCCTCCTCTACTGCAGGGAGGCACCTGATGGGGGAGGTCATATGCAGACTCAGGCCCCATAAATCCTTGCTGTATGATGAGCACTCTGCGTATGACTTATGGAGCACAGAGGCGGCCAGTTAAGACAGCCACTCGTAAACATGTGGCACGGGCGCCCTGATGGCGCTGTCAATTTTCATATTTCATCAGTTATTGGGACAGGAGTGTTGAATTATATCCCTAGCAAACTCGTTAAGAAGGGCTCTTGAGGGCTGCGCCTGTTGGCTCTGTACTGTTGTCAAGCAGCCTAGAGAGGAAGCGAGTAAGGAAACAAATTATTGTCAATATGTTTTAATTAAGTAGAACTTTGTTAAAGTAAAAGTGTGAATTATGCTTTGAAGTGCCAGTTCTTGTTAAATGCGAACCCAGTGATTTAGATTTTAGATTTTTTTTTTTATATAGTTTAATCCTAATGGGATTTTTCAATTGCGGTTGCTCTTTAAAGCATGTCAATAACATATAGATCCATTTTTTACACAACTGCAGGAGTTATTGAATTGGAAGTGTGCAGTGTCTCTGTCTCTGTAAATATTGGATAGGGTTATTATTATAATGAACACATTTGCTGAAGAATTGGAAATATGCACTTCAGTACTGCAAACAGAAATGGTGCTGATGTTGTAGTGTATATAGGTAGGCACTGTGTTTGGGTGTGTAAACAGGATTTTGAAGGGAAATGGCTTCACATTATCTCAGATTCCATCTGGAACTTCAGGGTATGTGAAACCACAGAAACTACAGTCACTACAAAAATCTCAAGTGAGAAGATAATTTACTAAATTTTCTAGTCACACTGCGACTGTTAAATTATTGTGTGAAATGAATTTGATTTCCAATAGCTGAGGTGACTACTTGTTGGTTTTTTTGTAGTGTATGGTTGAATACTTCTAGTCTTTTATATGCATGCTTGTAGCTTGTGGAGAGGAAATCAAAAAATGCATCATTCTTCGGGAAGTTATCTCAGTGATGATTACTCTAATATACAAGTGAATATGTCCAACTCCCTGATGCACAGGCTTGACAGAATCTCTGAAGATGCACTGTGGAATCTGGCACCAAGATGTTAGCAGGAGATTATTTACATTCTCTTAGTTGCGAGGTGGAGCTATTTGCAGATCAGACTTATTTCAGTACATGTTGTAACTCCTTGGACCACTTTAACCAGGGGAACCACTCATGACTTCCTTATTTGGAAGATGCTACAACTGAATCACCCAGCCATAACTGTTTGGCAGGATAGTTAAGTTCATCTGAGTTGCCATAATTTTTGTAGCTCATCTGAGTGTGGCAATTTAGCCTTGGGGAATATCTGCTAATTTGTGACAAAGATCAACATCCAGGAAGTGACTATGTGAAATACCTTTAGACCACATTCAGACCACATATTGTGCGTTTATATGGACAATATGTGGTCTGATAGTCACTCTCTGAGTAAGAAGAAATAAGTACCACCCTGCTTGAACTAGAATACAGTTTTGGGGTGTACTGGTAAGAACTATTTAATTCTAAATATATTAATCTTAAAAGCTACAAATCCAATAAAGTACAGGTGTGAGTACTATGCTGTTTATACTGGAGTGTGTGTATCCATGCAATCTTTTTGTTTTTTTACCTCTCCTTACTTCACTTCTTACTTCATTTTGTAAATGTGAAAATTAATTTTGTATCAATAGGTCCATGTGAATAATAGAGCATTATGCTGCTGGCTGGCCAGCCATAACTGATGATAAACACTGAGTCATTCCCTTCCCCCCAGGTGAGTAAAGCTCCATGTCACTTACTGGAAAACACTCTCCAAAAGCACAATGGAGAGCTCACACAAACTCACTCACTCACTCTCTCTCTCTTTCTCTTTCTCTCTCTCTCATACACACACACACACACATATGTAAATCATGCTGGACCTTACTAATGACTCACAGGGTAGTTTTCTTGTGTAGATCCCCATACCTCATCATTTCTACCCCCTGAAGCCCAAAAGAACCAGGTGCTCTTTAAACACAGTGAAAAGAGTTAAAATGACAAATGAACATTCATGGCCAAGTTTGTCATCACAGTGAATGCTGAGAAGGCTTTTGTATACACAGGCATAAAAGATGATGTCACTATTTTCAAAAAATATCAGACTTTTAATCATGATGGAAAAATGTATTCATTTTGAAACCATGTATGCATTGAAGATACTTTCTTCATTTTCTTTTTACCCAGTGCTAGGGCTGATAAACTTTAGATAACAAATTCCATTGCATATAAAGTTCATCTTTCCATTTGCTAAAAAGTTTAGCTATAGTAATGTTTTACAGTCATACGGTTACAGTTCATAATGAGTATTAGATTGTATGCAGGCTCATAGAGACAAAAGTGGGGTATCAAAATGCCTCTTGGCGATCTTCTTACAAAGGCACACATTGTGCTTCCGAGGGAAGAACATACAGTAAGACCATTTCCTCTTATTGACGCTCTTGGCAAGTCTAATATTTACCAAAATGTTATAGCTTGACAACCCACAATTAAACTTGTCATAACAGAGCCCATCCAAAAGGGAGACAGGAAGGAGGAGATGCTAGGAATGATGTCAGCTTGGCAGAAAGGATTGGGGCACGGAGACGTGTAAACAGCTGTTCTCAGCCCGTCTGTGGTTCAGACAAATATCATCCATGCCATGCTTTTGTTGTGTTATCAACATCACAATTTAACCGAGTTTGTAAGTACACGAGAAATTTGACCTGGTAAATTAGTGCCTCGCTTGTTAAAAGGTGATTACACAACACAGGTTTTGATTTACACACTAAAACAAGCCCTCACTTATACAACGCATACTTGTCACCGTAGATTAACCCAAAAGTATTGCAGCATTAGTAATGTTATCTGTTACCTCTGACACAAAACAACTCTGCTGTTTCCTTAAGCAACAAGTTTTGTTTTTTTGTTTTTGTTTTGTCTTTTTAAAGGTTGAAAATAATTTAAGCCCATTATAGCTTCTGTTTCAAAAAGGCGTCTGAGTGATCGGATCAAAAACTCTATCTCTTATGAAACAGCATTTGTCTTCAGCTATCAATCTGTCCATTTCACTACTTTGAAGTTGATCCACTTTTGAAACAAAGCAGAGCTCAGTGAAACAGAACGTGGGGGAGAGAGGCTAGAAAACAAATCTCCTTGCAATACATCTCTGAATTATTACCGGGATGTATGTAACCCAAGCCAAAGATGTGGAGTGCTTTTGGAGTCTGTGTAAATGGATCTAGTCAGAGGTGAAGAGAAAACAAGTCTGACCCTGTGCACTGTGTGCTGGGGAGGTCAGCCTGTCTGTTTGGTTTTCTGAGTCTGGACCATGTGCTCTTTTTTTTTGAAAAAGGGACAGCCCATGCTGACGTTGTAAATTACAAGGCAGGCTTGGTTCGTAGAGCCTGTCAGTTTGTGTGTGAGCGCGTGTTTGCCCCTCACTCTGTGAGTTCATGCTTAAATGTGTCTATGTGAGTTTGCAGTTGTGTGTTGGGTCTCTCTGATAAGCCTGGTTACCCACTGTCTTCAGCTAATACCAGACTGCTGGCTCACCAGAGTTTCTCTGACCTCCATACTGTCCTCCCAGCCTTAGGCAAACAGAACAGAGTCCAAATCCAGCACTGTCTGATTCACAAATATGATTCAACACGGAGATGACGGGGCCCCTTAAATGCCATTTACCGGGCCCTGGCATGGCGATAATTGAAAATGTCAATAAAAGTGCTTAGGAGAAATTCCAGCAGGATTATCGCCCCAGTAACATGGACAGACAGAGGGCTTGTCTCTGGAGAGCACAAAAGAACTTGTCTCCATATCATAAAACCTGCACTGTTCCCCTGCTTTCTTAATGAAACTGCTGCTATGCCAATCCCGGGAAGGGAGTTAGAGTAACATCTTGTTTTTTTGGTGGGATGTTGGTGTGTGTGTGTGTGTGTGTGTGTGTGTGTGTGTGTGTGTGTGTGTGTGTGTGTGTGTGTGTGTGTGTCTGTTAGAGGTGGGAGGAGAGGCATGGGTAGCGTGGAAGGAGGGTTGGTGTTGTTGGGGCAGTTTCCCTCCTCTCTCTTTTTCGAAAGCCAGTGTTGTCGGTGCATCATATAAAAGAAGATATACAAGCAATTCACATGCAAATGTTGAGGGTGATTTAGAAAAGAGGGGGAGAAAGGGGAAATGTGCTATTGAAAGCCAGTAGAGGGGTGGGGGAAGGGGGGGGGGGGGGGGGGACGCATTAAGCGTTGGAGAGGGAGGTGTGAGATGGTGGTGCTGTGAAACAGAGAGACATTTGTGTAATCTGGCTTTATGTATCACCACTTCTGAATAATAACATGAAAAAAGAGACTTACCTCATCTGCCTGGTAGAGCCAAGGCATAAATAAAAGGGCAGAACAATGGAATTACTATTACCCCAGCCTCTGTGCCGAAGCTACATCACCAGTATTCTTTGGAGCCACTGGCAAGAAGATTAATGTTTTGTTAAATATCAGTGTGGGAGCATGTGAAGAGGGGAGTGGGGAGGAGGAAGAGGGTCGCTTACTGGGTCTTCTAAACTTAGTCAGCCCTGGATCTCTTTGTAATTATGGTGTGTTGCCACGGATGAGTCCCACACTCTCCCTTCCTAAGTGTTGGTCGGGCGTTGTTATGGTATCAGATGCATGTATTTGTCAAGAGGATTATGGGTAATGTTCCGTGGCGTCTGATTGGACATGTGTGGCTTGCTGCGCTCTGTTTTCATGATGCATTCCTTGGCTCAAAGCCCTGCAAAAGGTTCTGTTTTGCCGTCTAAATGCACTTAGACTGGCTCGTCTCTGTCAGGGCGCTCACTTGTCGCTTTTTGTGATCTGGTTTTAAAATTACCGAATAAGACACTATCCAAAACTTAATGCTTTGGGATTAGGAGTAAAATTTAAAATATGCTCTTAATATGATTTTTTAGAATTCGGTGATATAGTACTGGGTTGGTACAGAATGTCTGAGCAGAAATACTCAACAACAGAAAGCATAAAGAATTTAGGATGGTTTAATGTAAGTGAAATCTTAATAAAGTTGTAAAATATTCATAACATAAAACCATAAAAGGTTACACTTGGGGCTGTGATTAGCCAAAAATAATGGCATAAAATTATAGCTAGCTTTCAACAGGCAGATTCACGTCAGTGAAGCTGAGGCTGGATGTGCACATCATTAAAAAAAGTCCCACCACACATGTATGTATTCCCTTTGCATTTTTCGCCCTATGAAACCACTGATTGTTCAACCCATGATAAATAATTGGCTGAGAACAGACTGACACTACCCCGAGACTACAGCCCTGATTATGCCATATCAGCATTTTGTATTTTGTTATGGTTTAGAAGAAAGTGAAGGGCGGAGTGATGGTGGAGAGTTTTAGACAGAAACAGACATGCTGTTGTTGTCACAGTTGTTTGTGAATTCCTATTAACCTTGTAACTGAATCCTGAAATATGAACTTGGGGCTTTTAAATAAAACAGACCCTTCCCTCCTGTAAAAACAAAACATATAAAGCCTCCTCTTTTTGGTATTTTCTTCCCCACTGATAATATATGTGTTTCTTTATTATGATATATCAAGACGCTATCATAATGTTTGCATTTCTAATCTCTTAAATCTTTTATTTGGACAGCGTTAACAGGATCACACAGACCAGTTTTGTCATCCTATGCTTTACTGTTGCATCCTGTTTTCACATTCTACTTTCTAGTACTACTAAAGAGCTCTAGTTTTGACCACAAAGCAGTACTGCAGCGGTTTGGGGTTTACTTCCTTATGTAATAGCACCTCAGCAATATTTGAACAGGCACATTTCCAGCCTTTTGCACACTTCTTTAACCTCAGGGCTACTGTGGTCTCCCATGCGTTAAATATCATGAGAACACAGAATTTACACAGGCCACAAAAACCAAGAGTCAACAGGAGAGATTGTTTACATAACTGAAAGTCCCAGGTAACACTGACATATCCCAGGTGTGGGTTCGGGTGCATCATAATCAGGATGTGGTCTTTAACACAGAAATATTTAGTTTTACTTTGTTTGTTGTCATCAGCATAAGCCACGAAATCCTGTTTGCTTGTCTGATTTGTCAAGTAATGACTTGCTCCTCTCATTAAACATAAACAATATACAAGTGAAAAGACCCCCATACAAAAACACATAGACATACTATAGCGACAGTTCTTTTCAGAGAAAGGGGCCTCTGCAATTTCAATTTTAATGGGATTTGCATGTGTGTGCGTGCTCGTGTGCGAATGTGTGTGACTTGACCAGACATCCTACCCGTGCGTTAGTAACAGGACTAAAGGAGGGGGGGGGCACCCTCAATATTACATAAATCGTAGGCCCCCCCTGTAGCATTTATGTCGGTGGCTTGTGATCTAGGGTGATAGGCATGTCCGGACATAACTGCCCTCCCTCCCATGCCTCGCCTTTTTCCTCTGTAGCGTGTATGAAAGAAACAAAAGGTCAGAGGTGAACCTGGTCGCATGACAACAGGCTGACAGGCTCAGTTGCTAAGGGGATAGGTGACAAGGTGGCACAGACATGGGGCGACAAGGTGATGGCATGAGGTGACAGAAAAGTTACCAGGTGAGGACAGAGGTGAGTGACGGCATCTGACCAACTCCACTGCATCATGTTTTGTCCCTCTTCTTCTTTGTCTGTCTTTCTTACTGTCATCCGTTCTCTATCTGTCCACCTCTCATGTCTTAGTCGCACCCCCAGTCACACTCCATCACACCTTTGAACTCTTTTTACTTCACCTTGACAGGAAGTGTGTGTGTGGCTTTTTTGTTTGACTTAGTGTGCATGTGTGAATGTGTGTGTACATGTGCGTGAGACTATGTGCAAACATGGAAGTACTTGTGTACTCACACATGTCAGGTGTTCAGCCCTATGTATTTGTGGCAGCTTTTGCTCCAGTTAGACCTTTGTTATCTCACTTTTTACTTTTCCACTTCTTTTTAGTTTTAATCCTATTTGAGTGTTTCACAGCAGTCGGCATCCTTCCTGTTTGCGCTCATAGCTCTGAGTCACAGCCATGACGCGCACAGCCGAAGGGGAGGCATACATACTCCTGCTGGCAGTTGAGGACAACCAGGGGGAGGAAATGAAAGGTACTCCCCTCATTTCATACACCAGCAATCTCACACACTGACTCAGCAACCAACCATGACAAATGTGCGTCTCTGTTTGTGTGCCTATGCCTTGGAACTGCTTACATTTGTATATCTATGCGTCGGGCTACATATTACACCTTCTAAGAATAACTTTGCATTGTTGCATAAATTGTTTGAGATCAGTGGTCATATTTGCACAGTCTGGAACGGAGCAGTCTGTTCTCAAAGTATCAGGGAGATATAATTCAGCAGGGCACTGGAAAGGATTTGACCTGTCTGGCCCTTCACACACCCAACATCTTGTTCTGTGCCGCTCCTCCTTGACAGAGGTGAGAGGAGACACAATAGCAACACTCATTGACCGGGTTAATAAGTATTCTGTCTTGGTCCCAGTCAGATGCTCTTTACCTTCTAATACACTGCCTGTGTTTCTTTAAAGCAGCACAGTGACCTCATGTCTGCTTCACACAGCTTTTGTAAACTAATGAATGACAGGGGCCAGGGATTCTGCTGCCTGGTTGAACAGGGCCGAGGTCTGTGTGTGTGGGAGTGTGTGTCTGTCTATGAATTTGCACATATATAACTTATTCCCCCCTCAACACTCCCATCTCATCTAACGTGTTCTGTGTGTTTACCAAGAGTAGTTTGTATGAGTGGATAACTGCAGGAAAACACTTATGTGTGCGTGAGTGTAGCAGACAGGTAGATGTGTATTGGGTCTGGCTTTTTCTCTGCGTCATATGGGGCACGTCACTCTGCACTTTCTGTTGGATTGTTGGATGAGGTTGTTTTGCCAAAAGAAGAGACTTCTATATTGGGTGTATTGTCACCACAAATGTTCTCTAAATTTTTTTAGAGAACATTTGTGGTTCTCTATACCAGTGGAAATATTGCTATTTCCACTGGTATTTGATAACCAGTGGAAATAGCAATACTTTTTCTTTGAGAGATTAAAAAAAATGTGTTTAATTTGAATGTTTGGATTATTTTAAAGCAAAATATAGTAAAATATTGTCAATAAACCATATATTTGGTTATTTATTCCCCAACTTCTGTATCCCTTGGTGCCTTATTACTTGGTGGATTTTTTTGGCCTTTTGTTGATGGAGGATCATAAATAGTGATCAGTAATTTTATTTTCTCTGTAAGATATGCTATACTGGAGCTTTTAAGACAATGTATTCATCACATAGTATTAAATTGAATTTCTTTTTCAGAAAAGGAAAACATTGCATTTTTCTGGTTATATGCCAGCAGCAAATAAGTAAACCATACAAGTCAATAAGTAATTTTCTCCACTATTTATCCATTCAGGATCAAGTTGGGGGCCATCACTGAGCTAACACAGAAAGATAGACAGTCATTCACGCTCATCTGGCAAAGGTCATCTTCCAAAAACAGACTTTTCTGCCAGATAAGTTAAGACTACCCCATTCAACCAACCATTTAATCATGGGAGGAAACCAGAGTACATGGCGAGAACCTTTGCAGGCACAGCTAGAACATGCAAAATCCCCCACAGAAAAGCCCTAGTTCACCAGTAAGCTCAAATCCAGGACCTTCTTGCTCTGAGACAATAGTGCTAATCAATGCACCACCCTGCAAATACCAAGTTATAAATAAGTGTCTTAGCTACTAGCCAGCCAGATGTTTACCATTATTTTAGTGATCATCTTGCGTTGTATTGCATTGCATGTAAATAATAAATGCATATTGGATAATAAAGATAATAACAGTCATGTTTTCTTGCTTTTGTGATTTCCATTGTAGGATTAAGATCTAAATTCCCTTACAATAAAAGATAAATGTAAAAAGAAAATAAAGGGTTTACATCTATTCCGATTTTCACGTTCATAAAAGTTTGCAGTATACCACATTTTGTAACATTTCCTGGAAACTGGCATGTTTAGAGAACATAAACTATAATTTACTACATGTAATTATTTTGGTGCCACTACCTACTATAGTACCTGTTGTTAACAAAAGCTATAGCCTGCAGCTACTTCTATCTTCACAGCTGTTAAAAGGTGTTCCTTCTCGTCCTGGCAACATCCGACCTGGCAACCATCAGGTGTCCTGGCTCGCCTGCTAGTTTGCTCTCCAGAGCCAGAGGAGAGTACTAATGGATGAGGGACATCAGTGTCAAGGGAAGGAGAGAGAGAGCAGCCGATGCCATGTCCTGCTGCCACGTGTTGTTTGTTTACAGGAAGGTGCCACTTGGCTGTATGCGAGTGTTGCTAAGGGCCAAGGCCTGGATGGAGAGATAGGGATTCCTTACTCCCTAATGACTATTGAGTGTGTCTCACAAGATGACAGCCTGATGAGAGTACCTGGCTGGCATTCGACACAGCCTAGTGCCACTTCCTTACAATGTAGGAAGCTGACAGGAATGCCTTATGAATGTGTATGCATGTTCAGCTCTTAGCAAATAGCCATGAATCAGGAAGTCTTGTGATCTGCTCTCTAATTGTCATGTTTAGGTCTCTTTTAAAGAACAGATGGAAAATTCCAAACCTTAGAGGTCATGCACTGGAGCCACCAGGCCTTTTTTTTTGCTCATGCAAGACTAAAAAAAGGAACAGATTATGTTTACATAATTTTGTAATTTTTTTGTGTGAACCACAAAGCAGAAAAGCAAAATTTGGCTCCAAGCTACACAGAGTATTATGTCATGTTTAGACAAATAGCAATCATTATACAGGGCCATAAATTCAATAAAAATATAGTTTTTACTTCACAGAGAGGCATATGCACCTAAACTTAGAAATCTAATGCATTTTTTCCAACAAGGTAATGTAACTCACAGTGCTGTCTTTTTGTGTCTTATTGTCCTATATATTTTATGGACCCCAGGAAGAGCAGCTGCTGTGTTGCTATAGATAATAACAAACTTAAAAGATAATCTAAGTCATACAAATGTGTTAGTTTAAAGTTTATGAATCTAACTTTTTTACAGTAGCAGCTGCAAATAATGTTTTTCATTTTACACAGCAGGCTACATTCTTATTTGGTTCAGGCTTATACCAGTAATCATACTCCTCAAAGCCCCTCCACACTGCCATAGTTGGGGTAAGACACCTCGCAATTACTTATCTGCATTTTGTTGAGACATTTATAATTCCCACAACCTAATACAGGAGCATCAGCTCAAATTACAGGCTTTAAGTTACATGGTGAGAACTTATTTATTGTGGCACCTTCTCTTTCTTTGCCAGTGTCAGTCGACTACAAAACCTAATTAGTGCTTTCAGCTTGACACCCATTAGCTGAAACCCAATCCTTGGCCTGCTGGTGAAAAATAATTATGACATTCCTCTTATAAATCATTGGTTATGTCCTAAGCCCTTTCAATGGAAATATGATTTCCCACTACAAATTGTCCAACCTGTTTTATGTTCTCCAACACATAATTAAACCCGTGGTGTGTGAGAGGAAGTAATTTTGTTCAAAGGCTTTTGGCAACAGCAGTGCTATGTCTTTTCTGCTTGTTTAGAGAACAGCTACTGGCAAACCTGGACATGTGAGCTGTGTAATAGATTAGGAACAACAGAAACAACATGTGCGAATAACCTGTATTTGTCAGTCAGTCAAGAGACATGGGAAATGAAATACATCACGAGGTGGCAGGGGTGATCTGTGGGTCATCAGGTAAACCACTGGTAAACCACTTTCTGACTTAAAGAAAATGTGTCCACACATTAGAGCTGTGAGGCCCAACCAAGTTTTCTTTATTCTCATTGGGAGGCTGGCTTCAAACCGCCTCACTGTGTAAAAACTGTAGAATTAAAAATACCCAAGGGTGAACTTGCATGCGTTTGATGTGTCACGAAACCCTAAAAAGTTGTTATAGTTCAAATGCAGTTGATCACACAGAAGTCCTGTGAGTCAAAACAAACAGCGCTTTATTCACATCTCATTCCCTGTTTGTGCTATCTATGCCTCCCTATTCATTGCTGTTTTCTGTGCAGTTGGTAAGAACATTTCCCGTTCTTCTTCCTATGCAATAATTTCCAGAATTAGCAATATGTCAAACACGTGAATTTATATAAACCAGTTTCACAATGAGAAACTATTTATTGTACTGATAACACCTTTGCTATCTTTAGTCAAGCCGTACTGTTTGTTACCTGTCCTTAGGCAGAGTTCAGTACTTTACTCAGAACTGCAAAGAGGTATATGTCAGATATTGCTCCAACCAATCAGAATTGAGATTTCTAAGACTTTTTAAAGTAACTTCCAAGAAAAAAATATTACCGTATATCCTACTATGTTGATGCACCCACAAATTTCCATGACTCATTGTCATAGGTTGTGTGTAAAATGACAATGACTATACATGAAAACTCAAGCGTCTGAGACATCAGCACGTCATAATATGATGTGAAGAGCAAAGGGCGCTGACCACTCATCGTAGCGACTTGTACCTATTAAGCATATCCTGCTTTGTTGTCTATTTTAGTCTACCTATGTAAATTTAGAAAATGATTATCATTTTGTATTCAATAAGACTTGAAACAAGTGACTGAAATCACAGACTGAGCACTGGAGTAATTTTCCCATAAAACTGTAGCAGAGACGTTTTGTACAAGCTTTTAGTACAAATAACTCCCCCCAAAATATATTATTTGCCAGGTAATTGCATTTAAAAAGGCATCATTACCACAAACATAGTTAAGAAGGCCAGTTGAGTGATTTGAAGTAGTAGAACCAAAGCCTAGAAGACAAGTGCTGGCTGCATCAACCTTTTATAGGAATCCCTGTCAATTAAAGCAGCCACACCCCTAGCTTTTAGCCTTGATAAAGTTTAAATGGGTGACTAAATCACTGTTCTGAAGTTGTTATAAAGGGGTATACCAAAAAAAAAAAAAGTTTTTTTGTACCAGACTGTAAAGATGCTTTTTAACTCTGTCAAGTTGAGCATTTTAACACAAGGATCCATAATGATTGACTCCCTTTTGAAACCAACCTCAAGTGGCCACTTGAGAAACTGGTTTTTGGCTTCATTATTAAGCCTCTGAGGTTGTTGCTTGATTAGTGTGGCCAAAAAACTCCTACCTTTTCAAAGCACTATAAGTGGATGCACAATGGCCCTATAGCCTCTGCAAGTTTGACACACAAAGTCAAGGTCTGTGGTGAATTTACAGATGGGAACATATGCAAGTGGTCAAAATGGGACTTCCAGGGCACCATTTCCATCCCTCCACCCATGCATCCATCTAGCCATCCATTCATCCACATGGTTAAAGACAATAGCAAAAAATTGCCAATTGTGGAGATTTAATCCTGCTTATAACCCAGGCTGTTGTGGTGGACAGGCTAATCTTCTTCATACTTGTAATCCTCCTGGAACAGGAACATTAACTTAAAGTGTCTGTTTATCTATGCCCTTCCAGGCAGGGAAAAGTAGGATCACTATCCTCTGTGTGCGTGTGTGTGCGTGTGTCTGTGCGTGTGTGTATCCTCTATATATGTGTGGAAAGGAAGTAACAGCCTGTACCAACGTCAGTCAGTCAAATAACAGGTCTGTATGTGTGTCTTCTAAAGGTCATAGGGCAAATCTTGTGTTAATCTGCTAATCCAATTGGCTAGCCGTATCCACATGATCTGCCAGGTTGCACGACAGCCATCCTCTGTTCAGACACACACATATCTTGGCAAACACATACCCACGCATGCCTGCTGTTTACACCCTCCTCGCGACAGTCTTTGACTCCATGACACCAGCCTGTTTGATTCCACTTAGGCTGGAAGCAGATTAGTGAAGGTGACTTCTCCTGAGGGAGAATTCTTCTGCATAATTAGCTGACTTTATAAACCAATCAAAAGCACATTCTGAAGAACACTGTTCTTCAGGTATTAACTCCATGTAGTTTGATAAGCAGGGGCCAACCTGTGCTTTCACACTTGCTATCATGCATGTAACTGTACATGTGATTCTTTTTCTATTTGAAGCTATCTCATTAACAAAAGAGGTTCTGTAAAGGCAAACTCTGCCTGATCCTGTTTATACTTCAAAGTATTATTTGTAGACAGGACTTCAACATTTTATTTGATTATCAGCATGTTGGTAGATGATAGAAGGTCATGTGCTTTTTTTCCCAGGAAGACGAAACTATAAACGGCCACGTCAAAGCATCATAATGAGCTTTTGTTCAGGTATTTATATACTCATGTATTTACCTTGCTTAAGAACATGTGAATATCTCACTTACCTGGACTTAATCATTATAAGACCAACTTTTAATCTTAAGCTCACCCTGTCTGTGCTAACTGTGATACTGTATATGAAAGGCAAATACTGACATGTGGTTCCCATGCATTCAGAGGATAGCAACCACATAAGGGCTGGTGGGCTGCATGGCGAATGTGTGTCTTGCTCTGAAGCACCAAAGCCAAGGCTTAGGAAGGGACTGGATCCGATTTCCCAGGCTGAAGCAGGACCTCAGGGCACTGTGTGGAAACTAAGCTAATTGCAGGATATTGGTCCTTGGATGATTAGAGGAGGACATGGAATGCCTGGTCTGTGATGCAAGCAGACCAAGGTGAGACTAATGACGGATGCATTTTTTTATGTGTTCCGATAAGTCTGTATCCTGCAGTGTTGTGACAAGAAGGGCAGGGTAGCAAGCCACAGTTTAAGGGGAAAAAACTTATAGTGCCATAATTCTCTCTAAAACATACAAAGTTTTAAACTGATTGTGCTAGTATCAATATCCAAACCACAATATGTTATTTAAATAGACAAAAGATGTGTCCAAACATGACAGTCCATAACACATAACAGACAAAGAGTTAGAAAACTCAAACCTCTTTGAAGAAAATGGAGTGCCAGCTCCTCCCCTGGACTAGTTTACTTCAGAGTGTTAAGCCTACTATATTTAAGGTTTTAAAAAGGACATTTCTAAAAAGTCGAAACCACCAAATTAAAGTATAACTTTTTCTGCAGCAAGAAGAAAATTGTAATCTTTAGCAGGAACCTTACTCATAAAAAGGACCTCCAAAAACAGCATTTTTGCATGTAAATCCTTTTAATCACTGTTTTAATCTATAAGTCTCATGTTTAAATGTTCATCTAATGGATTACATTACATTTTCATTTCACTGCGTAACTACATTACATGTTACTACTTACTTCCCAACACTTCATGTTACACATTGTGCAAACCAGTCCTGACACTAAACAGCACAACCCCATGTGTATACCGAAGTCTGTACTCTGTCACAGAACAGTAGCAGCTATGACATGTAATTCAGTTAATAATACAGAAAACTACATATGTGCTAACACTTGTCTTTTATTATAGATGCCTCAAGCCACATGCAACAAGTGGTAATTATTTTCCTTTTGTATGATACAGCTGGTCCAGCTCCTCAGCTATGCTTCACGCAGTTGTTTGTGTCCAGAAATGTTGGCCATATTGGGCAGGAGGCATTTTGGAACCAATGAAGTATTGCGTTCCCTCTGTGCAGACACCAACCCTTTGATTCTGTGTCTGCGTTTAGTCGCCCCCTTTGTTTACAGTGTTTGTTTGATGTTACTTTAGCAGAAAGAGACAGACACCATTGAGTAGTGGGAGTGCTGTTCTGCTGCGTGCCATTCACGCCTGCTGTAGAGTGCGCGGAGTCAAACACAACAAGGGTAGGCCATTGTTTACCACTGGAACTAATCACCCTGATGGCACCTCCATAAATCCCCCTCCCTGTTGACAGTGATTGGAGTGTACCTATGTGTGACCATGGACAATACAACTGCGCCAAAGGCAAATAGAATGGGGGTGCACTGAGGCAATATTTAGCTTGGCCAGATGGCCAGTTGCATGCAGCAGACTTCTTGGCCCTACACATCTGCTCCTTGTGATGTGCCAACAGTGTCTCAGTTTTACTTTTTAAGGCTTTCCTGTGCACCCCGTTTTGTCCCACTACGTTGTGATGATGATTCCTTACTTTACTCGTTCTGTTGGAGGATTCCTTCCTCACTCACGCAGTCTTGTTTTTTCTTTCACACAGGCAGGCTTTTGGTACTTTGAGAGACACATTGGTCTGGGGCCCAGTCAAAAATCCTCTCCTCTAATTTCTTTAGTTCCTTGTCCTGGAGCGTGATCGGATTCAGACTTGTGGTGTGGTCCTGTTGCATCATCAGTCCACACACAGAAGCTTGCTTATGCAGCTGTTTAATATAAATTCTCTTCAACTATCTTTGTCCAGATGGTTTATTTTTACAAACAATACACAGGGCTGCATTCCTACCGAGCTCCATCCCCACCCCTTTACTGTCTGTCTAACTAGACAGCTTCACTTCAGAAGAGCAGAAAGACAGCAATATCATGCTGAGTGTGGACAGATGGTCCAGTGACACCGCTGTCATACAAACAGGCTTCAATAAAAAAGATATATTGACGTGTATTGGTATGGATACATAAGCCATTCATTTTCAAAGGAGACTTACATTTGGACCCACATATTTGTTCATGCATGAGGAGACAGATGTGCATTGAGGCAGAAGAATAAAAAAAATACGTCTACAGATTTTTTATTCCATTGTGTATATTTTTATTAGACACACACTCATTTGTCATAGATCACAAGGTTTCTAGATGATTTCCAGATGTGTTAATGTCACTTGCCAGTGGTTGCATTTTACCCTCACAGCACTACAGCCAGGCACACTTAGCGTTAAAGATACATAGCTTTACAGAAGTTAGTTTGGCTATAGTGTGTCACATGTCAAAGCATCTGACATTAAATAATTAAACATTTAAATATGTATCAAGAGCAACCTTACAAATATAGCAATATAGCAAATGATTCACTCCAGTATGCAACATTAACAATCAGTTTTTCTATATATTAAAACTGAAATATGAATTATTCTACATTTTTGTTTTTACTTTTGAAATTTGATATATTTTGACAATTTGATTCTTAATCACACCGAACAAGAATCAAAACATTTATCACACTTTTTTTACAGCTTACTATTAGTGCCTTAGTGACATGGAAGTGTAAAAGACTCAAGTAATTACATGTTAGAGGCCATACCAAAATCAAAGCTGTGAACCTACAATACTACAACGATAAAATATATACTTTTACAATATATCCAACAGTGGCTGAAATTGAGTAATAATGCTGCTGTTTGACATTTAATTTAAACATGCTCTTAAATTCTCAAGAGTAAATGTGAAGGTGAAAGTATTTGCTCTTTAACTCTATTTCAAAATTTGGAAGTTTGATAATTACAAGCACCACTGGCTACTGTAACCAAACAAACTGATTACATACAACTGCACATTTACATTTCGATGCACCAGCCTATTTCATTATTTAAAAGCAGCAAATGTAAGAGACATTATAGCTGAAATAAACACCTTTTTACATATTTTAGTTTTTTCCATAAAATGTGAGTTTTACCCAGTCCCCCACTTTCACCTCTCCCCAGGCCTTACTGCCACATCCACTGCACATCCTCTGCTCCCTTCCGGGCCCCAAGCTCTGGAGCCTCACAAAGGAGCCCTAACAAGAGAGAAGAAAGAGCCAGTGCCACTTGGACGGGATTACATCCTAGTAAGATTCTTCAGTCCTCTTGGCTGGCCGCCCCTTAACCCTCCCCTTCCCTGATTAGAAAGTGAGCAGGGAAAGGCTGGCTGGATAGAAAAGAGGTCCACACATGTCCAATGAAGTGTTGCACTGTTGTTTGCAGTAGACTTGCCGAGAGTTGTGTCAGTCTGGTCTTATCAGAAATCCTCTCATTGAAGCAATTGTTGTACATGACTTACTTTGCAGTGCATCTGCAGTGTTACACAGAATTAGTTAATAAAAGTAATAAAAGGCCACATTAATACATTTTTAGGCAATATTGTGTGTGTTTGTTATATTGTTTCCAGTCTCATGTGAACTTCAGCATTAGTTCATGCTCTGGCATGCTCAAAATCAAGGACAAGGATGCAACTACTCTCATGTTGTACCTTATTCTGCCTGGATCTGTTTTTAATACCTGGCTACACACTTCCTGTGCTCAGATCTAGCATGTCCTCATGCTGACCTGTCTATCTTGTTTTATGCTTCCTTTACGGTCTGCTTTATTCTACATGACTTTTTCATGATTTGAAGAAAGCTCATTTGCATTTGGAGTTTTCAAGTGACTAACAATTCATTCAGACATTCTGCAAGACATCAGAGTGCTCGAATAGAGGAGTGTTTTTTGCAGTGATTTTCTTTTTTTCACCCCAAATGCTTTTCGCACCACCTGAGCCCCATGCCTTCTCCAAGAGTGGCGGAAGGGGTCAGGTGGCAGGTGGACAAAAACCAGTAGCTTCAGAGTAAATGATGCATGCCCCAGGATCAGTAAATAAGAGGCAATGTGGCATTAAAACAGGGCTGCCCGCATAGCTGCCATTCTTGCTGCTGGGGATGTCAATGGGTCATCTGGATGGACCTGCCACAAGCATAGCACAGTGTAGGTCATGTTTGATTACTACAGATTTTAATTGCTAATAAGTGATGGCATTTTCTTTTTAGTAAAATTAACTAAATGAGCCACCTTTATTATTTTTTTCCATGAAGACAAAGAATTACAGAAAAGTGTGCACATGTGGAAAAACCCTGGATACAAGACAAATGGAGGGAAGGCAATAGCATAAACAAGGTTATAGTCGTTTGTATGTGATGGCATCAATCTTGTAAAAGATGTCTGACATTTAGCTGCAATGAAACTTCAGTTGACAAAATAAAACTGATGAGTTAAACACCACATCCAGTTTCAGCAATTTCTTGCTGCCATTAGCGATTCCTTTTTTATTTGCTATTTCAGCCAGAGCAAGAGATGAGCTGTTATTGTTTATGGGAAGGTGGTAATGTTTGGAGAACCTGTTTCAGTGCAGCAACGTCTCTCAGTGAGAGAGGGAGAAAGACGAAGAGGGGTGGGGGTGTTCTGGCTTCCCCTCAGGAACTCTATCGTACACTGGAGCCAGGGAGGCAGCTGTTTGCTTGCGTAGCCAGGGCTCCCTTTAGCCAGGTCCCTGCAGCACTTCTCAGCTCTCCTCTGGAGCTGAGCAGGGGACTGACGAGGCCTGGAACTCCTCTGTCTTCTACATCGCAGCCAGTACAGCAGCCGCCAAGCCAGTCAGCCAGGCAGGCAAGCCCCCTCCCCAGCCTTAGCACCAAGCCAGGCCCCTTTGTGGTGCTCCACTGCCCAGTAATTGATGCCTTGCAGTGGGGATATATTTAATCACCATAACAAGGAGTTGGTAGGAATAAAATGATCTTGTAAAGGCGCAGCAAAGCCCTCTCTGAACAAGCTGGATCAGATTTTGTGGAAATGTAATGGTAAGATTCGAGTATATGAGTGTACATGCACTTTTGTTCTCTTGCACTTTCATATGACTATTTGGAATCTAAGACACTCACCTACATCTTCCTGGTCTCCCCTGTGTACTTCTCTCCCACGACTCCAACCCAAAGACACGACTGCAGGCCAACAAATTTCATTACAACAGCCCTAAACTGCACAGTTTTAGAGCCTTCTAATTATTCCTCTCTCAGATGTGGTCATGTTGAGAAAGGCCGTAAATCAACAGAAGTACGAGCGCCAGGCCTGGAGCTGTGAGAAAACTGAAAACAAATGATGTGCCCCTTCCCCTGCTTTTTCCTTCTCCAACCATCCCTCTTTCCAACACCTTACCTCACTGTCTGCCTGCTTTGACTTCCAGGGACGCAGAAAGATGAAACAGAAGGACTGACTGAATTGAGTCTGCACGTTTAACATTCTACCTTTATCAGCCTCAGCCTAGACATGGACACTTTTTAATCACCTCTTGCTACTATGCAATTCTGTTGAAGAACTTTGGTATGGAGTCTTTTGCTAAAATGTCGTATGGTAGTGAGATGGTCAACAGATAGCTGACTAGTACCTGGGACCAGGTCTGTTTGAGTGCTCTGCCGTCAGTGACTGCCTGTAATCAGCTTCTTTAAAGGTTCCAGCCAGTAATTGCTCAGTATAGCCCCAAGATAGAAATCAAAGAGATGCTGAACTCATGTTCTGCCTCTCTCTGTTTCTTTCTTGTCTTCTCCCCCTATCCTTCTTTCTTTTTCTCTTCCATTGTGACTCTTATGTATTCTATTTGGAGTCACTGTGAAGAAAAGCATCTTAGCATCTGTTTTTTAGCGTTTTAGGGAAGAAAATCAATTCAAATTGAACTAATGGTAAAATTGATATTGCTTTGAAGAATGTTTCTCCATCCCTCCCTCTACCTCCCCCCTCTCTCTCTTGTCTCTGTCCTGGTTGCATTTTTCCCGATTCTCTGTTCTCTTATCTTTCAACAATTACAAGAGCACTCTAATGGCCCTTTTAAGTTGCCTGCCAGCTGTATTTGCAAAAAAATAATGTCTTCTTCTTCATCTATAGGCAAGTGTAGTTGTGTTGAGGTCCATTCTCATGTAAGGATCGCTGATGCCTTTCCTCTGAAGTCATGATGAGGGCATTAGAGCTGTTTGTCTGGGCACGAGATGTGAGCGAATTCATGAACAGATCTCATGATGTTATGTCAAATCTGTCAACCATCATAAAGGTAACAGGCAGTGTTTGATGTGGTATGAATTCCTGATAATCAAAGCTGTTAATTCTGCCTTCAACGGGAAGCCAAAACCATTACTTGATTAGTCAGTAAGATGATTGTTGGAAAATAATTTATCACATGCAAATAAACATTATCTGCTTATGGCTTTGTAGATAGGAGTGTTGGTCATCATCTAAAGATGAAAACAATGTTTGTTTAGTTTTCAGAGGGTTTGGCTACTGGCTAGATTATTTCAAGACATCATTTTGGTTTCTTGTAATTTATGAATTTATTATTTTTGGAAATGTATAGATTTGATAGTTAATTAAGCATGGAAATAACAATAACTAAATGTACGTGCATATTTTTATATTTCTAAACGTGTATTTTTGCCATTGGACGGTACTGTAGATTTAGACTGTAACAGTGCCTTGCTTTGATGAAAGTCTCACTGTTTTCTGCTGCTACTTTGTCTGAGTTCTCACAAAATGTACCACTTAGCACTAAAGTTTGATTTGTTTGATTCTAATTTTATATGCGTTTTATATGTATGCGTTACATGTGCTTGTTGCCAAACAGCATGGTGTCACTGGGTGAAGTCATCTGCTAAGTCTCATGAGAGAAGACACCTGCAGTTCAGCAGATGTCCCATCAATTATCACCGCCTGCACTTCTCCAACCTCACCCAGCACCCACTCCTGGTTTCTGGAAAGTGGCCCCAGCCTAATCAGACTAGCTTGTCCCTTTGATACAGTGCTCCAGTCTTCCTATCCTTTGGAATTGATTTAGGGTATTTGTGTTTTTGCTTTGATACCAAACCCTTCTGATCAACTTCTTCACATCATATTCTGTTCTGAAACCTAGCATAAACCCTGTAGACTGGCATGATGTTACTTAGCACGATGTTTGCCAAACTTTAATGCCAGCTTAGCCTGTGTTGCACTGTATTCAAGTGGGGAAAAAATGAAGCGGTGTGTCCTTTCCTCTTAAGGCTTAGAAGTTAACCTGCTTAAGAATCTGTCTTACGTGGGATATCAGGTGAGGATCATCCAGCATGATTGATCAGATTGCATCATGACAAAGCACTCAAGCTTAAAGATGCCAATACATAGACGATGCAAGCTAAAGGAAAGAGGCATAAACATGGCAGAGGAAAGCCACAGAGGAGAGACAAAGAGGAGTGTTGAAATAGAAGCAGAGGAAGGGGGAAGATACTGGAGAGAGGAATGAAGGAGTCAAGGAGAGGAGGGTATCAGTCTTGCAGCTACGCTAAGACCAATGAAGATAGAGAAAGAGAGCAAGTGAGGGTTTGTGCAGGAGAGAGAGAGCGACACAAGCCAAGCGTTTGAAGTGGATCACTATAGGCCAAACATCTGAAGAGGACAAGACTGCAAACATGTCACACTGCAGCCTGCTTGCATTTAACAACAGATGTTTGTTCTCCCCTTTTCTGGTAATAGTCTCACACCCAGGTTGGTCTGACCTAGTGAATGAATAATATATACATCTTTTTCTTTTAAACCCATAAAAAAAAGGTGGGTTGCTGGCATGGATGGTCATTTTTAGAAGTCCTGAATTTTCCCGACTGCTAGTTCTCTTCTATCAACTAGAAAGGCTGTAGTGCTTTGTCTAAGGACCTTTCAACACAACTTGTCATAGGAAAGGAGAGACATATTAGTGATTCCAGAGCGTGAAATATCAAAGTGTCAATGTTCAACTTTCTCCTTAAAAAGAAAAGAACGGGGATTTTAAAAACAAACTGCAAATTTCCTACTTTTGCTCCACTTTTCCTAAATATATTGTGGTCTATTTTTAGAATGCTCAGCTAAGTTTCCTCTTTAAATATGTAATTATTCTGCAGCATTAGCAGTCCAAACAGTCTCACAAGGTAGTGGCATCACTGGTCGTGTGCTGGTAATTTATGGTCCTGGAGGTTAAACGTTTTAAAAAGGTTTAATAATTTCTGTTAAATATCCCGACAGGTGCAAAAACCTATGTATCGGATGATGATCAAACCTAGCAATTGCAAGTCTAAGCATGACAAGATACTAGCTCTGAACAGCTTTATACCTCTGCACTCATTTATAGGGGTTGGCAGTGGTGTGAGAGCAGAGCCAGAGGACCTTCATGAATTATAGATATGAGGTTGAATGATTGGGGCAGAGGCCATGTGAGCAATGGACAAATAGGACAGAAAGAAGTTGGCTGATGGGTTGTTGTCCCTGTTGCCCTGCTGTATGCCAGTGCTCATACAGATTAATGATAGGATGCTGAATAAAGCAGGCCTTTTGCCGGAACAGTTCACTGGCAATAAAATGCTAGGCCATCGTGATATGCAGTCATTGATGGAAGCTCATGACCATTTGAATGTGTTTTTAAAGGACTTTTGACAAACCAGTAGATTACAGAGAGCCTTAAAGACTGTACAGCAGGAATACACAAACTTGTATTACTTATTTTAAAAGGTTGCTTTTTTTGTTTATTTGAACTCTCTTAGAAGTTGCTGAGATTGTTTTACATCTCTTATAAAAGTGTGAAACTTTTTTTTCCCACTAGAAAACCAAACAAATATTTAAGGGCAAATTGACATGTGAGGCTGTATAGAGGGGTTGTAAGGAGAACTCTGCAGCCTGTTTCAAATGATGATTTGGCCATGCCTAAAGTTTTTGCTATCACTCTGATAGGTTTCTTTTGTCTGTTTTTTTCTAGCCCAGTAATGCCTTTCGTAGGCATGCCTAGCCTAATAATCTCTTTGGACTAAATATAGAGCATCGCAGTGAAAAAAAAAAAAAAACAAATGCAAGACTTCATCTGGCCATTAAGTTACTTGTCAACCATTTACCTTTGAACCTCTGAAAATGGAGGGGTATGTATAAAAAAGAGTGTAATTCCTGAAAAGTCAAATCAGTGCAAGTGTTAAATTAAATCTGAAAAGTTATAGTACAATTTAAAACCACAACAGTGTTGTGCGTTGGCAAAATTACAAAAATTGTGCCAAAAAAATTGATTTAGTTTATTGTAACGCTTGTGACAGTCAATGGGAATCTATATTCTTCTTTGTGCTGTTCCTTTTGCCAGTTTTTGTGCCAATGCACATTCGTAATACACAGAATTAAAGATTGCCATTCTGTTTTTAATGAACCACTTGTTGGAAGAGCATTGATTGTACAGACATTAAGCCCATGCTCAGATAAGATAACACAGAACATTCTCTAATCTAGCTCTGTCCTACTTCACACTTGACCAGATGGAGATTTTTTTTTTTATCACTTAAAGAAGCGAGAAATAAATCTCTTTAAAAATTAATACATTATTTACACCCACCAAAGGCTTACTGCCCAGTGTAAATCAAGTCCACAGCAGGCTCTTCTGAGTCCCTCTTAATGACTTCTAAAACATATGTTTTTTTATCTTTCTCCTGTTTTCTTCCCTTTTTTTTTTTTTTTTTACTTTTTTGCCTTTTATTGAACCATACACACACTCAGACACACAGTGAATTACACAGTGTCATTTCCACAGTAATAACAGAAGAACAGATCCTGCACTCTACTGATAAAATCTGAAAAGGACACATAGTGACCCCCTTCCACTCATCCTCCACCCACATCAAAAGCCACCCCACACTCTTGTCTCTGTCTTTCCTTCTTTACTCCGTCTTACTCCTTTCTGAGAGGAGCAGAGGGGTGGGTGGTGCAGGTAGTTAAGACTGACCTTATGTAAAGCAGGCCAGCCGCTTTCTTTGTCTACAGTCTTCAGATAGCGTCAGTCAACAAGACCATTGTTGTGGCAGGGCAGGTAACTGTTTTTACATGTACCTTAAGAAGCATCTTGTGGGTGGCACTTTGAGATTACCACTTGAGATTTATTAAAATGGTCAGAGATAAAAAGAACAATGGGGCTTAAGCGGGCTGGGTAAGTGGGACTTACACACAACAGGAAGAAGGGCAATACGGCTGCACACCTACAAACAGGAGGATAAATGCCCCTGCTATTTTACCATCAATTAGCAAACAAGCTCAGAGGTTGGACTGTCTGCAAGACAAAGAAGAAGAAAAACAATACTTGTTTGATTTGGGACAGTAAGGAACAGGCGAGCTAAGAGATAAGTTCCAGGCTATTGTCCAGGTGGCAGCAGGAAGGAGAAGAGATCGCTTGCTTTCGAATGAATTCAATCAACTGAATGAATGAACGCTGCGGCATAATTATCCTGTCCCTTGTGTAATGCAATACAAAGAAGAAGAAATAAGGTTGGAATGAAGATATCTAAAGGGAAATTGTGAACTATGTTTATTTATTTTAGTTTTTTTACACACTGAGTAATTGCAGCTACGGTAATATGAATTATTCCAGTGACAGGTGTCTGTCAGTCAGTGCTGAGGTGCTTAATAAAAATTTGCGAGTTAAAGCAGGGATACTACAGATGTTCAGGCAGACGTGCACATGCAAGCGTATGTTTTTTGTGTTAAGAGGATACATTTAATTCAACTAGAGAATAATTGTTGAAAATACTAGGCTGCAATCCTAATCTGAGTTCCAATCAAAGCATGAGCCTTAGTCAGATTAAATCTATCCCCTACATTTCCATCTGCTTCAAGACATCTCCAAAGAAATACACATTTTCTTTGGACAAGAAAACAACAGAATTAGATTTTGGCCCAAGGCAGTTTTAACATCACTGTTTACCAAATCAGCATGGATTAAAGAGAAGGCCCTTGTCCTGGCACAGGAGCAAGTCTGCACAAAAGGACAGAGCAGCACGGCATTCCTAAAGTTCTTTGGCCCACACTTTTACACACACACACACATATGCATCGTGCATGCACTCTACTATTACCAAGCCTTTGACTTTATATGCAATCAGCTTGTATATTGCTTGGTTGCATTTTTAAATCCGCAGCAGCAAATTTGGGCATCATATGGATAGAGGGATTAATCAACAGGATGTTAAAATGGATGACATCATCATACAAACTCAGGTTTAGCTGGAAAAGTTTTGTCAGACAGTAGAAGCAGCTACTATCACTTTTGACTTTTCACCTTTTTTACCCTCTTTATGACTTTATGAGTCATTCAACGCAGAATAGGATGAGCATGTAGTGATTTGTTGCATTCAGTCTTGTCTTGGAAAAAAGTTTCAGTTAAAAAAAACTTGAGACAGAGTTAAATTTTGCCTTGAAATTAACTTAGTCATCCGGAACTGGACTAGTACATTTAGTAATTCGTACAAAGTTGTTTTTTGTTTTTTTAAGAAAAAAAAGGAAAAAGTTGAGTTTAATGAACTTTGACTTAAGACAAAAGAAGAGGGAACAGACACTCCAGAACAAGTGTTAGTTTATTAACTGCGTTAACTTTTAAAGAACAAAGAATTTGCAAAGAGTTGTGGCACAAAATTGAGGGTTAGGTACATTCATTTGAATAGCATATCAGGGGGGGGGGGTTCTCAATCAAAATATTGAAAATATTTATGCCATTTTAAGTTGTCATTTCCTGAAACAGTTTATACACGTTGCAAAACATTATCGATAACTAAAATCCTGTAACTCCCCCAAAACCTTCAATGTGAATGACGAAATGCCGTTTTCATGGCAATGAATGACTCATGACTCATACTGTGTTAACTAGGGTTGTTGTTTGGGTATTTGGACAGAATGACAGTGGACTGTAGAGGTCTGTTCACCACAAGATTTTAGCACTTACATTTTTATGTGATGGGGAAAGATGAATGTTCCAGTGGTCACGCAATGCATTAAAATATAGTTAAATATAGTTAAAGCAACAATAAAAACAAATAAGTACTAACAATGTGTGCTGTTGAAATAAAACGTCGGCCTACTATGTGCAACAGTATACTAGAGAGAAAAAACATTGTGAATCACTGAACATCTTCTCTCTCCTGCTCATTTGGCAGATTCTCACAAGCCTCATACCCTCTTCCTGTGTTACACTGCAAAGGACTGGATCCTTTGCAGTGTAACACAGGGAGAGCAATCTTTAGCCTTCTGCATCTTCTGTGCTTTTGTCTTCTCCTTGTTACACCACTACGCATCCTTACTTCTCACCTTCTCCTACAAATATTTTCATAGCTACCCACAGAATTTTGACAGTGTGATGAACAGTTTTGCACATGATATTGCAAACAATGACATATATTTATTTTAGTCTCAAAGGCATTAACAGTATTTGTCCACCTTTTTTCTGTCATTTACCTGAATTTCCCAGAACATTTGCAATGACTAACGCTCTTCCTGATGTGCACAAGTACACTGTTTTGAAGGATTTCACATATGGTTTTGAAAAGCTAAACTGGCATTTAAGATTGATTAAACTACAAGTACAGGCATATACTTGTTTAAAGGCAAAGTATGAACCCTATCATCATTTCTCAGTTATGTAATTACTGCCGCCCTTCTTAGTGGTTGTGGAGGTTTTACACAGATGCAGACAGATATGAATACAGTCATTCTTAAGTCATACTGTGATTCATAGTCGCACTATGTCAAATATAAAACCATGCTTTTTTAAGTACCTTTAATCCAAATAGTGTCTTCTCAGCCGAAAGTCTCTGGTTTCACGTCTGACAGTTCACTTTTTGAGAGTGACAGGAGATGACAGCAGGCTGCTATTACCTCGAGACGTGGCCTCGGCTGCAGACATGTCAGCCTGTGGCATTTTGGGTGGAATTGATGATACAGTTACACATGTTCACATATGTCTCGGGGAATTAAGATGCATCTCACACTCTTACTGTCTTTCTGGGGTCGATGTCATACTTGGCCTCTTCGAATGGCCCTGCCTGTCCACAGCTTTCTGCATTTCACACTTTGGATTATTGCTCACTTTGTGTTTCACGCTGGTACATCCTAATATATCAACCAGTGGCTCCACTGCCACCCCCCCTTAAATAACTCAGTTTCACTGTAGCTTGTTTTAGTCCATCTTTTTTAATGACCATGGCCAATTGGATATGTTCTGTTGGCAACTGTCTAGCTCCTCTCAAACACTGGACTATTGTGAAGAAGCATAAAAAAGAAAGTTAAGAAGGCCCTTTGGATATTTAACTGGTATGTGACAGTAAATTGTCTACTGATTATATACTGGTTGTATAATTATATACACATATGTTATGTGTGATTATCAATGCCTGTATATCTGTTTTTTTACATTTATATATATATTTGTATATAAGGCTAATCGCATTGGCATTTTTTTTTTTACAAATTAAATCTCAGACTGCTGGGTTCACAGCTCCCTGGAATCATTTGTTCATCTCCATAAAACAGAACCAAAAAAATGATAACACCCTAAATCTTTCCTTTACTAAGAAGAAGCAGCAAAAGTTGCCAAGCGGAGCGGGAAAACAACATTCATTGCCTATATGATGCATATCAGAACTACTTATTGGATGGTTGAAAGAAAATACCCCTAATAGACCTTCTTTTATTGGCAGAACAGAAAGATCAGAATTAAAAATCATTCTTGATTTAATATGTAAGGCACTGTAATTGATTCAGACTGTCAAATCTAAAAAACTTGTGAAAAATTGAGAAATAACTGTATAATTACACTATAATTAAAATGTGCAAATTTAATTGCTCATTTTACACACTGCATCCTGTTATCTGTGTTCATTGATTAAACCACATCAGTTGAGAATGACCAATATTCAGTTGCACGTTTAATTCAAGGATAGTACTGGTATTGGTTTAACTTGAGTACATGCGCTCACATGCTGGCATGAAGGAAGAGGTAGCGAGGTCATAAAATAGGGAGGAAGTATCATAATCTCTCATTACATCATTCATGGAGGTTATTGCAAAGGCATAAACCACAGCTTCAGGAAATGACTTAACAACTGTCATAAAAGTCAGTTAAATACTGCTCTCCCCACTGCAACTCCTCTACATTTCTGATCAATATATGTTGAAATGACAACGATGTTGTTTTAGTCTTGCAGCAATTTCACTAAGAAATGTATTGAAAGTGTTTTGGTTTTAGATGAAAACTTTATAGGGTAGACTAATTTACAAGACAGCCACAGTTATCATCGTTTAACTTCTTCAACTGATATTTAAAATAACTGCTTTCAAGAATGACCCGTCCATGATTCATTTTGCACTTTCATTAGAGTGCATTCAAACCAGCTGCGGAAGAGTCCTGTTTCAAAATAAAAGACCTGAAAATCTGTGCATACTGAGTCAACATGTATTATGTGTAATCAAGACTATTAAAACCTGCTATGATTAAGTCATTTATCCACATCTCAAGGAACTTCTAAAATAACTTTCCACAGACTTGTAGGTCTTAACCTTGAAATGCCTGTATTCTTCTCTCTTTCTGCCTTGACCCACTCATTGCTCTCCTGAGGTCATGTTTTTGGTGATGTGTCTTACTCTGGGAGTAACCTAAAGCTATTTTATCAACTGAAACAGACTTGGTGGACCTCCCTCTCAGTTGTGTCCCAATTATCCCTCTAAGTCTTGCGGCAGGTATCCAAAATGTCAAGCGTCTTCCATGTTATTTCTCTCGCCACTCCACTCCAGAAGTAGATTCAGTAATTAGTACCTGTGGGATGTGTCAGTGTGATCAGAGGGCGAGGGCTAAGCATGGCTCTGCACCGAAATGGTCTTTCATAACGGCTTGATGGTTGCATTGTTCAGACAGGGATTTTTGTTCGATAGAGCTCCTGAATCTTGACGTTACAGCAGTGTCAGCGGTGTGCAGGTATGGAGTCCTGGGCAGCTAGTTTATTGAGATGGAGCTTAGTGTTCTCACAGCCTTGAAGTGTTGCATTCCCACAATTAGGAAAAAAAAGTATGAGTTTCTTAAAGTTTTAAACTACAGTCTAATTCTCCTGCTAGGATAGAAACTGAAAGGTGAACAATCAGACCTGGACAATAATCAGACACTTTTTGTTAATAAAACGGTTTATTTTTGTGGTTAAAAATGACATTTTTTTCTATCATCAGTCATGTCATCGTATCCATTGGTGGGAGAGGCCACCATAAGCGTTGGTTGCGCCACCATGTTGGTTTCAAAAAAAAGTATATGTATTTAAGTAATCCCATACATTGCAATACTACCGGTAAATGCCACCACTATTTTCACTGGCCTGTAGCACCTGTTTGCTGGATAGTCAAACTAGATTTGAAGTTTCTTCCCAGCATGCATTTACATCATTTGACAGTTTTGGGTGTAACAGAAGTTTCATACATGGTCTCCTTTCTACTAAACTGCATGTGTCTAAATGCCAACTTTTTTCTATAATACAATGTGGACAGGCATTTGAGGGATTAGTTTGAGCACTGCACAAATAAGTCATATTTAAAGATAGGCAAGTATACCTCTAATTCTTTTGTCCAGAAGGATGCTCATTACCAAATATGTTTATTTAGATGGGAGCAATAGCATGCACTAAATAATTTTATTATAATTATATTTATTCTCGCCAACTTCATTTCTAATTTACAAAAGATTAATATATTAATATATAAACAATTATGTCTTAGGTAGAGATTCCCAGTGTGCACCATCAGAAAAACAAATGTGACAATGATCAATAATGATGTTGAGGGACATTTTGAAAGTACAAACCAGTACAATTCTATTGATGTCTTTAATTACATTGTTTCCACTATCCTTGTTTTCACCCTATGAACTTATGAACCCCATATGAAGTACTTCTTCTATTACACCTAGCTTTTTAACTTGCCTTCTCTCTACAGGGAATAAAAACACCTGTAAACTTTTTTCCATTTTAGTATGGTCAGACAAGTGTGATGTGGCACAAAACACAACATTACATTATGAGCAGAGTTCACCTAATTTCAAAACCTCACAATCATTATTTGAGTAGTTTACATTATTTCAAGTGCATAAAGACACAATAAATAGCAGCAGCCTGTTATCTAAACTCAAAAACAATAACTATTTGAATGAACATAAAAGAAATCATGAAAAGGTTTTCCACGTGATTAAATTGCTTTATTTTACCATTATGCAATTCTGTTATTCCAACTTAATGTACTTGAATTGGACCAACTTAATTAAGTTTGAATTAAGTTGATCCAACCCATGCAAATTACATTAGTCCAACAAAAGTACTTAATGCAAATAGAAAGCCATTTACTAACATGGAAATCCTTTCCATGATTATTTTAAGTTCATTTAAAGAGTTATTTTTTGCAGTGTTCAACAAAGTCAGAGTCTGGTTAACATAAAACTTGTCATGTGCTTCTTATTTTCCTCCAATTTAATGGATTTAAGACATAGCTGTCACTCCATCCATCCCCTTGGTCGCAGGAGCCTATCCCAGCTGTCACAGGGCAAGAGGTGGGGCACACCCTGTTCAAGTCACCATTATATCGCACGGAGACGGACAACCGTTCACTCTCACATCTAAGGGCCATTTAGAATCATTAATTAACCTAACCCTACTGCATGTACCCAGGAAGACACAAACATGGAGAGAACGTGCAAACTCCACACAGAAAGGCTGTGGCCAGTTGAACTCAGGACCTTCTTGCTATGAGGCAATAGTGCTAACCGAGTGCCACCGAGATGTCACTTCGTAGTTAAATGCAGAATTTTTTTTTATGTTTTTGTCCCTAACAGGTTAAAAAAAAGTGCTGTGGTTATGCTTTTCTGCCACTTATAATCCCAGTGATTTTCCTGTGGTTTGAAATCTCGCGTGATCTTGTGATATCGCGAGTCCATGCAGCTAACCACTCTTGCTCGATTGCGTCATGTCATTGAAACAAGAATACATTGAACTAGTATTGAGTTGTTGAATTTCATGCAGATCGTACATGATTTAATTACATTCACCATAGAAACATAAAATTATTTTTATATTCAAGTTACAAGTTAGACTCTTGTAAATTTAACAGCCACCCAATTTTGCTTTTTTGAGTGTAGTTCCTAGGACTTTGGGTGGACCCAGAACATATTTTAAACATCACCTAAGCAGTGTCACATATACCCAGTAAAGGTATTTATGCATTTCCATTTTTTCATCTAACTTCCAAATGCATACTTTTATTCTCTTCAGTTTCAAGGTCTCGCAAATAAGAGAATAGGAAATGAAGCAACACTGGGAAGCTGTGGGAAATCGACTGATGAAGCCGCTCAGCTCAGTGTCTCAGTTTGATATAAGAGCTATTCTATGCAAAAGCACTCCCTGCTCGTTTTTTCCCCCTCTCCTCGTGCTTTGTCACTTAAAGAATGCTTGGCGCCTGTGGATTAATTAAAGTCTAAACATTAAATATTGATTGATGCATTATCAGTGGCTCACAGTCGTCTCCTCTCAGATTGATTTCCACTGTGATTTATTGTCATATTTGCAGAGTCATTTCACTTGATAACAAAGAGAAATTGCTTGCAACCTTGGTACCCCCACCATTAGCCCCCCACATTGACAAGCTCCTGGTACTTAGCCCTCCTCCCATCATCCCCCACATTTCTCTTGTTTCTGTTGTCCTTTTTTAGTCTTTTTACTGATGTTTCCTCCTCTGTCTTTGATATCATCCTCAAGCCATGTGCCAAGAAGCCTGTTCTGCCATTTCTTTGGCAGCTATTTGCAATGACAGGAAAATGCAGGGACAATAGAAAATATATGCATAAGAACTAACAGTTCAAAATATTAAGTGAAGCAGAGTATGCATGAAGTGAGTACTTCTGTTTAAAAAAAAATTAAATTTTGATCACGAGAACTGATTTTTTTTCTCCACTGTAAGTGGGTAATCAGGAAAAATGTCCTAAAGTATTTAAATGTGTTATTGCCATCATTTTATATTTCATTTTTTAGGAAAGCAATAATCCTAATACAGCAGGGCAAATTTCTATTATTTCTCCTCCAGTTTTTGCTTCATTTTCATGTGCCAAACATAATTTACGATGTCTCACCTCAGCCGTCAACTGTGAACTCTATTAATTTGTAAGGGGGGGAATCTGATTTATAGACTTATGAGGCCATGTATTCACATCATCATTTGTTAACCAGATATTTGCTGCCAGCTCCCTGGATGATGGCATCATCCTATTTCTCTGCAGCACACGCACACATTGTGGATACATACACAAACACACACATAAACTTAAACGTATACAAACAGCCATCATATATACCGTCTAATTAAGAACTCACTGTGTAATGTATGCTTTATTCTCTCAGCAGGTTTAAGGGCACGTTTTTGTGTTTGTAGGCATGCGTGTAGGGCTGGGAGGGTGAGGAGGGAGGTCTCTGCAGTTTTCACTTATTGACATAATGTCAAAATGTGTTTGTGTTGTTGTTTTTTTATTTAACTAAAATGTATATTTTTAGAACAAAGCCAAAAGCCCTTGGAACTTTAAAGTTCTAAGGGTTTCGGGCTTCGGCTGATACCAATTAGATTTTGTGACATTGAATTATGAGATATGGCCTAATTTGTTTTGGTTGCATCTGTTTGTGTGGATGCAGGAGTGCACAAATGTGTGCCAAAGATCTTGTGGGTTTTAATTCTCAAGCCAGTGCTGAGACGAGGGAAGCATGTCATCCAGGTCTCGCACGGTATTGTATTGCCTGTTAAATTGCATTATCAGTCATGAGGAGACTGTGTGGGAAACAGAGTTTTTCCAAATCAGGTGCTGAAAAAAAACAGAACCCATGTGATGTGAGCATGGTTCAAACCAGGCAAACACCACAGTCTCTCCTTGTCTTCTTTTGAACTACATCTGTTTAAAGAAACTGTTAATGTGTTGCAGAATAAATTACTCCATCAAAGTCATCTGACTGGCTTTCAAAATACAAAAAGTACATAAAAATACTTTGTTTTTAAGGCTCAAGAATAATATTTGTGCCTTTGAAAAGCTTTTGATTGACATTTAATCTGTAGGTATTTCACACTTGCCCACTAAACACACATCCTTTATTCAGAACATTCTGCTTAATCAAGATATCCCCTCTGTGTTTGACATCCATAATCAGTATGCAATGAGGCAAATTATTCAATTAACCCTAATTAACACAGTAATATTCCTCAAATTGCGTGAAGATTAGCCCCGTGCTTTGACTACTTCGAATCATGTTCGCACATGCTGTACAAGCTCGTCTTTTGTCTCGGAGCGGTTAATTAAGGCTAAATTTGCTAATTGTTCATTTGTATTATTCTTATTGGCCTGTCGTGATAAATCACTGTGCTGTAATTCATCTCGCCCCATGTACTTCATCTCTGTCTTATAGGAGCTTGCGCTGCAGCTGAAGATGAAATGTTCATTGTTAGCATCATCTGTCACACCGTAGGAGGAGAGTGATGACACAGCTGTGATTCTTCAAGCTTTACAGTACTAGGCCTCTCACCCATACAGCCGGCTTCAGCAATCATAGTGAATTTCTCTTTTCGGCACCAGTGAAGAAGTAACTTAACAAGCCACAACAGCACAAATCGACATTTAATAGTCTAGTCAAGTGCTTCTTGAGCTCGTGTACTTGTTCATCTACTTCAGCTCATCTCAGTGGAGTTTAAACTTGATGTTATTTAACACAAATAATTATACTATACCAGATGTTGTTGTGTTACATATGTTTTGAGCTGGCATTTGTGTTTTTGGATTAGTAGAAGCTGGGTGATTATTCATCGTTTCCACTGCTTGTCTGTTACTACTTTCAACCACTTTAACCATTTCCAATTCACTGTTCCCTCGCTAACTAGTTTTCACATGCTCACTTGTAACCTGTGGAGTTTCTGACTCAGGCTGGAAACCTATTTGACTGTTTAAATTCCATCTTAAAAATATTTTGACCCTCAAATCATAATCTCTCAATGGTCAACATTTACATCGAGCTCTCATCTGTAATCAGGCGTCATTTCAAGCTGATTAACAAAAACTGCTCGCTTCCATATTCTGACATCACCGTATGATGATATCCTGCCACCCCTCTGGATAAAATCCTCCAGTTGTTGCTGTTTGCAGGAATTTACTCTGAGGCCACTTTTAGATAAACATAACCCAGTGTCTTCTCTATTCTGTGGTGAAGCAGTTCAATAACCTCTCATCTCTCTACCCCGCAGTCTCTCCCTACTGCATGTATTAGCTTCAGCCTCGACCAATCGTCTTATTGATCCCAAATGAAACTCTGAACTCATCAATAAGGTCTTAATGCGAGTTTGTTGTTCAATCACCTGGCATTTAAATCACCCCGCTCAAGTCCCACAAGCTATCCGTTTTCTGTCATACGCTGCACGTCTCACCAATTTGCTTTGTCATTTTGGGAGGAGTATGCAATTATCATAAATATCTCCCAGTGCTCACTTTGTCAACCCCACTGTGCAGCATGAGCACGCCTGTGAGACTTCAGGAGTATGCCCCTTTTTATCTTCTTTGTATCCCACGGTGAAAATAGGTGCCTCTCTCTTACCACCAGTACTTACGATGGCCTATTCTTACACCTTAAATGAGGTTTCAAGAATGTCACAAATGAAGTCAAAGTGCAACCCCATTGATTAGGCTGGTAATTAAGATGTAAATGTGGTTGTGGGCTGGTGAGCGATCACACCTGTGATAACAGCATAGTGCTGTTAACATCACCAGGGGTCTGACTGCCATGCAGTGCACTGCCTTATCAATGTTTGGGGTGATCTTCTGGTTAAATATAAGCTCCGCTCCTAATTCATGCTGTTTGCTAGTCTTGTGCTGCCAATGGCAGATACTAAACTACAAGGTAATGACAATTTTCTCCAGTGGGTGCAACTCTCCAGATATCAACTCTGTGAGAGGTGGTTCTTACGTTAGCCACCTGGTTAAACAAAGGACCCCTGGAAGACATTACAGTCCAAGGGAGAATAACCTTAACTGCCAAAAGCAATTAATGTAGAAGAATTTGTCATGGTGACACATTCACAACTCACACTGACAGAACAGGCTGACATATAAGGGCTTTCAGTGCAGTGTAAGGGGACAAAGCAAGGCATACTTAAGAATGGATTAGGTGTGAAATCTCAAATTAGGTCTATGAGAAATGTGTACATTAAGTTACTTATTATTCTGTCATCGTACGAAGTTCTGCAAACAGCTCTGCCTTTGCAACACACGCACAGACTCTGTGATGTGCTTATACACTGCATCGTTTCTCTGTGAAGAGCAGATGTGAGTGTAGTGTGAATTTAGGTAGACCAGGCATGTGCAGCCGCTGGCAGTCCTTTAGGGTTCGGGCACTCACACTTCAGTGTTAACAGTTTAGCTCCAGTGCCAGGTAGAGAATGAATGACACGGGGCAGGGTGGCACATCCTTGGAGATGTTTGTCAGGAGATGTCCCTCCCTTCTGCGTGTTTACACTCACAGGGGCCACACTTGGCTGTTAGCGGGGGAGAACACTGGGAAAACAGCCGTCTTGTGAGAGCCAAGACTCTTACTGTGAATATTAAAGAGAGACAGAGAAGGAGAGTGAGGGAGAGAGAGCTATCTGGACAAAACAAAGCTGGGTTTGGAGAGCCCGGAGCACATAATAAGCACGACTCTTTCACTGCACACCCAGGGCACTGTGGAAAGTGGGGAGGCCACTGAATGGGAAAGGAAGTAATAAAAAAAGCAAACTTCTTTGAAAAGAGTCCTGTGTGTGTGTGTGTGTGTGTGTGTGTGTGTTTACATTTGTCCTTATCCATCTGAATGTGTGCAGCTGTATACCAGAGTGATGAGAATGCATACCCTATCTGTAGTAGGGTTTTTAGATATGAGATGCTCAGTTCAGTTCATTTTTATTTCAAACATTTCAAACATGTGCCTTCACAGTCATTACAAAATATCATTCCATTATTTGTTTGAAAAGGAGTAGGCAGAAGTATTTATTTATTTGTCCCTACCTCAAGTTGCTAGATCTCTGAGAAACAAAAAGACTGTAATTTTTATCTGTACCAAAACATCATTAAAGAATATGGAGTGAACCTCAGTGGGCCTCGTGAAAATGTAAGGCAAGCTGTGTTGTGTCCCCTTGCCAGACGCTTTGATGGGAGTTTGAAAAGCACCAACTCACCAAACAAGATGAGCCAGGAGGTAGGAGAAAAAGTAAAAGGGCAATGGAGTTTGATGAGAGAGTCTGATTGCCATTCTGTCTGACATGCAGTCTAAATGAGCTAAGAGAGCAGGAGAGGGACTATTTGATTCCAGCGTACGCACACACACAAACACAAATAAGGGCACTGAAGCGTTTTTCATTATTACATGGATTTTTTTTTTTTTTACTTTTTCATTTTCTTTTCATACCTTGTTCGACTCCATAGTAAATTAAATTTATTGACGTAATTCTTATGTTTTATATCTTCCTTTGCAAAATATGAAAAGAAAATAGTAAAAAGAAAAAAAGAAGCAAGAGGAGACATAAATAGGGGAGAAAAGAGTGAGCCGTGAAGAAAAAGGAAGTGGGGAAGTGGTGGCAGTCCTATAACTTGACTGAGTTTACCCCTCAAGGTAGTCTTCTCGCTTGTCATCAGGGAACTGACTTCTCTGATATCCCGTATCCGACTAGACTTCCACAAGTGGGGTAAATAAAGAATGACAAGCCCTCCCCCTTCACCTCCAGGCAGATTTCACTCCTCTTCCCCTTTCCAGTGCAGACGTGGTGTGCAACAACAGTGGAGCTATAACGAAATGCCATCTAATTTCAGTTCTACTCATTGACAATAAAATGCCATATATATGCAGCACTTGCAGAAATTTTGTCCTCTACATATTATGTGGGTAAATAAACACAGAGATAAAAACAGAGATACATACAGTATCTCTGTTTTGTTTTGTTTTTCAGTCTAAAGCACACAGGCATACACACAAACACCAGCTTAAATTTAGTTCCCTCTCGTGTGGTCACAGGAAGCTCAAGAGCACACATGCAAACACATAAGAAGACCTCACATAGAGCCTGCAACACTTTTCCTCCCGACAGATTCCTCATTTTGAACCACTGAAACCCCAGTGCAGTCTCATGTGTGTTTGTGCTTGTTTTAAAGAGCAATTACGGTAAGTACAGAAAGGCATCATATTTGGTGGTGATTTCTTTATTGGGAATATATAGAGAAATATAAAGAAAACAGGGCACAATCTGAAGCAGTCATTTAATGAATTGAATGTTGCTAGCGGTGAGCTTAAATGCCGCTTTGAAAGCACTGTGCACCAAAGTGAATTGCTCTATTCCAGTCAATCAATCAATCAATACATAAACGAATGAGGATATTAATTTAAGAAAAAGCTGAACAAAAAGGATGAAAGGGGGACGAGACAAGATGCAAAGTACGTAGGAAGTTAAAAATTTCATTGACTGGAGAAAAACTGACAAGAAATGCATTTCTTTAGGTGGCCTTAAAATGAAAGACTTAAAATGGGACTATAAATGAATAATTTAGCTAATGCTTCATTAATAGATGCAGGCTGTTAATTTGAACACAAAGCAGCAATCTAAAGGAGTGAGATCTTTCTCAATACACCCCTGACCAGCACCACCAGTAGCTCTCCCAGGTGCCAGACAGTGAGTCTGAAGGCTCCGCCCGGCCTCCACTCCCATTTCTTTCCCTCTGTAGCTCCAGGCCGGTGAGGGACAGGCTGAAGATCAATAGCTTGTGTTTGCCTATAGCAGTCACATTCCTCAGCCAGGACACTGATGCTAACTATCAATAGCAATAAGAGGCTGTCTGAGACACAGTTAACTGCTGGCCGACCAACACAGCTGTCTGGCGGCAGTTGATAAACATCTTGTGCCCAGAGTCACTGCGAATAAACCGCTTGATATGTTTCAACTTTGTGGCTGTATTTACTGTAAGAATGTGTGTGTTTTGTTTTTTTTTTTGTTTTACGTGGCGTGTCTGCTGGCTCGGTGGTTACCTGCACGTTGCTTTGTGTGTGGTTACATTACCCGCCCGGCTTGCTTTGTGGCTGTGACACAGACATTGTATGTGTATATTCTGTATATTCTGTGTTTACGAGCGTGTGAAGTAATGTAGGGATAAGTCGATGTGTAATTTTTAGTTTTGCTTCCAGGTTCTTAAGAATACATAAACACTCAGCTTTCGGTGGGTGATGTCTGTAATTTCTTCAAGATGTTTGGAGTGTTTGGTTCCTCTATAACCTCCAGCCTTAGTGATGTGTGTCAGTGTAATCCGGCTCCATTCTGTGAAACATCTAACCATCTAAGCATCCCTCTTCATCCAAATATCATTTGTCAATGTCATATGAAAGCACAATGTGTTTTTCAAGAATACGAAGGAGCTAAAATGGGAGTCTTGGTGGTCGTCCAGTACCACCGTGTTTGTCGTTAATGCAACTCAAGCGAACATGTTTAATCAGATACAATCAAGTGAATTTGTATGATAACAATTGAAGGATTGAACGATTGCATCACTGTGACTGAGTGTATCTATTTAGAAAAAAACTTGGGTGGACAGTAATGAGAAACAGCCATAAAGCTAATAAACTTAGTGAACTAAAGCTAAAGGTTCGTTTTGCTCAAGTGCTGTGTATATTACTTATCTATATCTATTTAAACGCCTATTTATAAATAAGAATCATCAGTTAATAATCAGTCATATCTGATGCGAAACAAACTATGATTTGAATTTGTCCAAATTGAAAAGTGTAATTAATTGTTTTTAATACAAGAATGCAGCAAGTTATACTATCATAAAGTTTTAATCTCTTCTAAATTGTGCTGTGTTTATATTTTATCTGAAACAAAAGTATTCTAGTGTTTGCAAACTATCCAAAAGGATGCAAATGTAGTTTTACGTTTGAGTGCATCCCGCCTGTAATGTTTGGTGTCCAGTTACACCATTCAGAAAGACACTGAAGCCTGGCCTCTCTCACTAATAACGAGGGAGGGGGGGGGGGGGGGGGGGGTTGAAGCTCTTTGTCAAGGATCCATTGGCACACATCTCCTAACACTAGTACACTTGTACCTGAGTAGCTACAGCTTAAACACAATCACTCACAGTGTTTGTGCCACAGATGGCTGTACCAGTGGCACATGCAAACTCACAATCACACACACACACAGAGCCTGGACATGCAGGATATGTGTGATGGACCAGTGACCTCTAGCACCTCTGCGACACCCTTGAATGTTTGCTTGTTTTCCCTCAAACAAGATGAGATTGAAAGGGGGTGTCTGTAACTGCAGCTGAGATAATGTAAAAACAAACACGGCCCATTGATATCGGGCGATGCTGCAGGAAGATGTCAGAGGGCACAATGGGGGAAAACAATCTGTGGGACAAGTGGTGGCAGGGCTGCTGGGGGACAATGGAAAGGGTTTGATCTCTTAATTAATGGAGGCTAGTCGGTGCTGCTGCAGGTATTGAATTTTAATGCAGGCGATTTTTCAATGGGATTCCTTTGGTGGCAAAACAGTGCTAAATGCTGCATTCTGATTGTCTGGAAGACAAAGAAATCTCACTTCATACTTCAAGTAAATGAACCAATAATTTCTGCTCTAGCTGGAGTGTTTTTTCTTTCCCCATAGCCCTATAATCTGATTAACTTTAGATATGTTTTTTTTTTTGTTATTGTTTTTCTGTTTATTTATTCGTTTTGGTTTTTTAGAAGACTTAATGTGGAATAACTCAAATACTGAGTAATACTGAGGTTGGGCACCCTAAACATAGCAGTACTGTTCTGTTAAGAGTCATACAGTGACAGAGTGTGTGACTTGGTAGAAGGAAAATATGGCCTTATTTCTTTATTTGAGCATGAGGCCAGCTTACAACAATCCCTTTAATCAAGCTCATAATCCTTTAGTAAAGACATCATGGTGCCATTAATAATGCCAGGCACTTGATATTTGTTCTGGGAATGAGGGGGACCATTGACTTCATCAGTTGTCATTAATGAAGAAAAGAAGGAATAATGTACTAGTTTATTTATCCTGCCACAAAATAAAACATTTTAGGGAATTTCAGCCTATGGTTGTTTGTGATTGTATTTGTTATTATTAAAAAGGCCCTTTCTTAATATTATCTCTATAACTTTTTGGTATTTTTTAATAGAGGCTCTTTACTCATAACATATGAATCAAACCTATTGTCCATGTAAGCAGCAGCCCTGTTAATCAGGGACTCCACTCCTCTTCATACATACTGGAATCACGAGACTCTGCTTTCTTGTAAAACCTTGAGTTTTGTCCGCTCTCTCTTTTTGCCATTTGTGCGACTGTTATCACAAATACTACGCGCGCGCGCACACACACACACGCGCGCGCGCGCACACACGTGCAGCTGACCTAGATGAAGGCCTAATCCAGCTAGTTGTAATTCTTTAGGCATCGAGTCGAGCAGGACCGTGAATAGAAACCCACCACGTGTTGAATAAGCAGAAAAAAGGGGGCTTTCTAGTTAGAAATACAGAGTGTGAGGATCACTAACAACTGCGCTTTGGTAGATTCCTCGCTTTAACTATCGCATTATGCGCTCAGACGTGCAGTGTTTCTGAGCTACGTGATCAATCACGACGTGTCGGTGATAATAGTGAATGATGACACCCACGACAGACCGTCTCTGATATGGTGCGCGCAGCATTGATTGCGCATAACCGACAAATGCGCACTTTTTATGCGCCAAAGGCTTCTGTCACTTTTCTTTGAAAGCACTTTCCCCCCACAGTGACAAAAAGAAACTGTTTGATGCGCCTGTTAAATAAACGGTTATTACATTCACCGTTAACCAAAGGTTTTAATAGTTTTTTAAAAAAAAAGGAAATATACATTAATAATTCTATCTTAATATCATTATCATTAGTATGATAAACATTTTTATGTTAAATATTTATTTTTTCCCGCTTTCTCACTCAACAGATAATAAATAATAATTCAGGCAGACACACGCCTCTGAAAAAAGAAAAGAAATAAAAAACGTTTAAGTCAGTTTAAAACTTTTTCAAGCACTGGCACTGAGTTATATCTGTTGGGTCCCCAAACTGTGTCCGCCTGTGTCATTCAGCCCATGACTGTTAACACTGTATCCTCAACCGTCCCGAGTGAATCCCATTTAAAATGTCTCCTGCTCGGCTAGGCTGCAAATCACCCTGTTTACAATCTCACACCAACACTCACATCAATTAACTGGCCATTGATTTTTCCGCCCGGGACATTACAATATTGCAGACCCCTTTTTCCTCTCCTAGCAATTTCAAGTTTCCTGCATATAATTGCACGGGCTTTTTAACTGCACGCGCACATACACATTTTCCCCTACTAATGATAATTTGCTCTTTGATTTTTTTTAGTCACAGCTTTAATTTCGATCTGGTCCCCAGGTTTGTGGACAGTTTACGCATCAATTGATACTCCCTCCCCCCAAAAAAGAAGAAGAAGAAGAAGAAGAAAAGAATGTTCCATTTGAAAATTATGTGTGCTGTTTAATTATTCGACCTAACGCATTGATAAAGCAGATCACTAAGGCCATCAGAGGTATTTGATTTTCCCTCTGCTCTTTCCTTTTTTCATGAATAAGTAAATAGTAAGGCTAGTCGAAACTAAAAGATATCTGACACAAGAGAGGACCAGATCCATCTAGCCTGCAGCTGCTCTTTAAATATTCAGTGAAAAATAATGGCATCCGAGGCATCACCTATAGTAACATTATTATCTTCATTTCTCAAAATCAGCCTGACTGAAAGCTTCGTTTATCTTTTTCAGGTAATAAATCTACTCGACTCAGCGCTCACAAGAAGCTCCTGTGGGATCTCTTGCCCTCTTAAGCATCCCAAGTGAATGCGCACTCCTGTTAATGCACTATTTATAATAATAATAATAATAATAATAATAATAATAATAATAATAATAATAATAATAATAATAATAATAATGTAACTTCTGTAATCCACAGGCTCGATTAAGACATCGTTTTATTTGCTTTGCCGTTATCAGCTGAAATATATTGGCTAATAAAAACATTTACCATTATGATAAAATAAAACATATCAACAGGCCAAACATTTAACTTTTGATAAGGACATTATGCAGTAATTCATGCCGATTTTACAACATAAACAACCCAGTGGATGGTGAATATATAAAGAAAAGTTTAGGGTTTTTTTTTTCCAAATGCATGATGTGAAATATAGATTAGTCCGCGTGACATGGATATGAGGCAAGCATTCGTTAAAAAAGTGTTTGGGGAAGAATTTAAAAGCTTAATTTATCCCCATTCAGATGAACAGACTTCTGTCTCTCCGCTCTTTACCACTGATCATCCCGGCGCGCACAAACCGTTTGGCTCTGCTGTGCTCAATCAGAGAGAAAGAGAGAGAGCGGGAGCGAGGGAGAGGGAGGTGGAGGTGAATGGTAACGTGACTGAATAGCCCGATGACCAATCAGATCCTCGATGGGCCGGGCTCCACATTTGTCCCACTGCCGCACGGGCCCTCAAAGTTTGTTTATTCGCGGAACGCAGTGTGTGATGAAAACGTGTTAGTAAGTAACCCCTCTTTTTGCTAATAATAATCAAATCAAAGTGATTGGGACGTCGGATCTCACTCTGGACTTTTGGGAACGCGTAACGGTGCCATTTACGCACGGAACATGCTGGCGAGACGTTGCGTTTTACCGCACCGGGAGCTTCGCTTCAAACTCTTCAGAAAGTAGGTGTCGGTGTGCACACAACAAGAGCTGTATTACAGCGATCTTTACGCAAGAGTGGAGAACGGACTACCGAGTTGTAGTGAAATTAAAGTTGGTTGGAGATCGTGAAGGTTTGAGTTGCGAGCGTCCCGTCAATCCACATCAACAGGGGAAAAGGAAAAAAGAAAGAAAATAAACTGTGATGACTGCAAAAGACTGAAAGATACTGTCGCGGGCATGGACTCGAGACGCTGACATTCCCCTGTAGTAGTCAAGATAAGCCTTGACTTGGCTAACAGAAGGGGTTAAACCGTATCTAAAGGGAGTTTGGAAAACCCAGCCTTTCTTCCTCATACGGATCAACTCATTGGGTGGGAGCTGAGAGAGAGACAAGAGTCCCCAGCAAATCAGGAGCTAATTGATTAAAGAGACTTCATTTGAATAGGAGGGGGGCTGGCAAGGTGCCAATCGCCTTTCAAAGAAGCCCCCGTATGATTAATCGCAGAGCATTATTGATAATCATAACGGGGCACATGCGCGGTGGATGTTCTCGATTTACGTAATTTTTTAGAAGGTTTTGTAGTCATTTTTTTATTCTTTGCCTGCTGATGTGCCAGCCAGCATGTCGCGGAGGAAGCAAGCGAAGCCTCAACACTTCCAATCCGACCCTCATCTGCCTTTATCGGAGCACAATGGTGAGTCCAAGTAACCCAACGCTCCTTTTATGCAATCACCGTGAATTTTTCTTTCTTTTAAGCGATGTTTTTATTGTGTCCGCGGTCAACTCTCACTGTTAAGGAAGACTTTGAATTGGAGTTTATGCTGTTAGTTTTTTGTTGATTTCTTTACAAATTCAAGTGACTTCTTGATGAAAGTATGGTCGACTTTTAACAAAAGTTGATGCACCGATTTTCCACGAATTTCCCATTATTCAAGTACCAAGAACAATTTGGGGTAACTTGACATTTCTGCGCTGATTATTTTATTATCAGAGGTTAAAACTCAGTTCTAGGCGGTTAATAAGTGAAATATGAGAACACAGATATGGTGCGTTTTCTTTGGGTTTGAGCTCGGTGTGACTTAAAAGTTTCAAAAGTTTTTAATCTTAACTTTAGCGCGTTTTAAATAAATAAATAATCGCTCCGCTCGCACTCAGGCTTCCCTGCGTTCAGCGGTCGGCGTCTTGCCTCGACATCGACCACCCTGTCGCCCCTGTCGGGACTCCCAACTTTTCTTTGGTCCCGGACCGACAAATACCGTATTCCGTGTGCTTCAACTTTGCGCTGCAAACTCGTACAGATATCTCCTTCTTTTATGAAAATATATCAACAGTCTACGCCATGGCTTGTTACTCTTTTTTTAAGTAAGATGAAAGGAGGACAGAGTGCGCCGGAGAACGTTAATGAACAAACATCTTTCCCAGTTCCTCCTGTGACGGTCTCTTTAGTTTACCCGTCTTTAGGCAATTTTTTTTCTTATAAAAAAGAAGAAGAAGAAGAAAACAAATATTTGGGAAACTGAAGTTTTGTCTCGGCCATTCTGTCTCCACAAATACACAACCGATTCGTCCAAAAGATAGTTTCATGTCGATATAGATAAACCGATTTCCTAATTTTAACTTGCGGACTTGTAGCCAATGCGACCATCTTACACCTTTGAAAAAACTGCAGTAAGAATGCTTTGTTAGAAATGTGGTGCCTAAAATGTGAAATGAGTTTGTACAAAGTGGCTTTCAGGACTTTGCATGAGCTCTCAGAGTTTCAGAGGCCAACATAAGCCAGTAAAGTTATAATTAATTGCAAGCTGCTTTGTTTTTGTAGAAAAGGGGAATACTCGAGCCAAACAAGACACTAATAAAACTGCGTTTCAGATCACTGTAGAATAGTTATAAATAAAGCTTTCATTTCGCTACAGGACGTTGCAGCGTGTATTTTTGTTGACCGACTTTTCAGTCATGCGTTCATTAGGAGGAAAAAAATATCCATTAATATTTTAAGTAATTTCATAAATGTTCATAAATGGAAAGAAGCCCCGACTTTGTTATTCGGCGCAGTGTGATCGAATTTTGCCGCACAAAATTTATACTTTCTGCAATTTAAAAATAAATACATCTTTTGATTTAAATTTTTAGAAAAATGGCCTACAGATTTCATGCGAGGAAATAAAAAAATCTGTGCAGCACACTGTGTTTAGCACAACCTGAAAAGCATGTGCATTTCAAATAAATATTTAAAATAAATATTCCTTTCGGGAGAAAGTCACGCATTGAAACGCTGTTTCACGTGATTTTAGGAACTTGATGATTAATGCAAAACCTTGTCTATCCCTGAGTGCTGTTTCTTTCCCCTAAATTTCCTTTAAATCTAATAAAGGGGAGTGAGGGAAAGTCACTTGTTTCAACAACCCATCTGCAGAATGCAAAAATTCCTAATTATGTCTAGGCCATATGCTAAAATAGTTGCAAGTGTCTTGTGTATGTAATTATAAGAGTATGACCATGTTGTCTTTAAGTTTGGGATTATTTAGCTGAAGCAGTGCTCATTATAAATGAGTTGTGTGTCTTTCTAGAGTGTTCTGGTAGCAGAAAGGGAAACAGAAAGTCATTGTATTTGTAGCTGAATATCAGTGATGCTCAGGGCTGTAGTTACTGGGAGGTCGGAGTGAGAGCCACAGAGGGTGGGATGTTGAGCTGTTTTAACCTTTGCCAGCGTCCCTCTGTTTGGAGGTGATCAGAGTTCAGGGCTCACTGTGTTCCTCTCTGCCTTGCCATTGACCCTGCTGATGAGAGCTGCAGGCGGCCCAGCAAGGCCTCAGCTTTTTTATTTAAGAGTGTGTTTGACTGTGGGGCCTTATCAATGTTGTGACCATCCCCTTATGCCCTATCAGAGTGGCCCCCCTAGAGGAGAGATTGGCAGGGCAGCCCCCTTTTGCGCTGTTTCTCCCTGCAAACACAGAGTGCCTCGCTTGTCATTTTGCCATTGTTTATGTGGTGTGAGTTTAGGTGTAGCCTGAAGGACTTGCTTTGCCTTTTTCCCTCCCCTTAAGCTTTAACCATGTCACCGGGGCAGAGCTTCTGAGATTTGAATCTTGTCCTGGACCACGGCAGCTTTAGTGGAACCCCATCTAGTGTTCAGTGGGATGAGTCCTGAGGGCTGGAGAAGATGTGAGCAGAAACCCTCCTGAAGTTACAAGTGTCAAGACGCTCACAGAGGCCCCCTGCGAAAAAATAATGTAGGATCTCTCAAAGCTCTCCAACTTTTTTGACTAATCCTTACTTTCTTGTCTCTCATATTCAGATTTTTGGTCAATCTCTTTGAGGCTCCGTCCTCTTGCTGTCTGCCTTAATGCCCTTTAGCTCTGCTCACTACTTACATTGTGCTATTGATAGACATTCTATCGAAGTTTACAGTCTTTCTTCATACCAGCTTGACTTTATCTTAATTGTAATTTGAAGTTAATCCTTGCTATTTTAGGAATTAAGCCTAATGCTAGCATCTGCGCTGTTTGCTCCTAGTCTTATGTGGACAGTGGATTTGTAGTGATGCATTAATTCAGTTTTGATCCTTTTTCGGTCATCAAGTAAAGACATATTTTGGCAGTGTAAAAAGTCATATGCAGTTGGTGGTGAAATGATTCTTACACTGTACAGCCGTAAAGGCATTTTTACCATTGGCTTTCCTTAAACTTGTGATAGAGTTCGGAAGACGACAATGTCCCTTGCTGCATTGCAATTTGATGACGAGTCTTAGCAGTTCCTTAGTTAGAGTATAGAAATGTACATTTTGGGGGAAAGCTCATCTGTCTTTGCTGTCTTTTTTAGTGTAATTTTATATTCTAGCGATAGTTGTATTTTATCCATGCATTTGTTTTATTGTGGCATTTGTTTGATAAGTTTAAATAATTTGAAAGTGCACAATTTTTGAAAATGCACTGTACAGAAAATAATGTTTTAGTATTTGTTAGGATTTATTCAATTAAAGAAACACACTTATTATGTTTGTGAGTTAAATAGTGAATTAATTAAATTCCACTGTAGAGCTTTTTCTCTGCTGTGTGTAGATTTGCACACACAGACACACACACAGTGAAAACTCAGGTATTTTATTTTTTATGAATAACTCTGCATCTTCCAAAAGTCAGGCAAAAGTTTTTGTTTTTTCTATATTCTTCTATTTTCATCCTGCTCATTTTCATATGATTTGATTTTCTTCACACTAATTTGTGTACAGTGAACCTTGAGAAAAGAGAAAAGGTGTTTATTTAATCCTCACATTTCTCACACTATGAATCAAACACATTTTTTCAAAATTAACGCTTGGGGTGTAGGTAGACGGGTGGGTGGAATTGGGGGGGGGGGGGGGGGGGGATTTAACATGAAAAGTTATCATTAAAGTTGAGTCTTCCCTGTTTGCATGGTTTGGTGGTGTGAGGGCCGGGGTTTACTGTCATGGCAACTTTGCGTTATCTGATGTCTCTGAGCGGAGAAACATTGAGGGAGATAATCCCTGAATTAAACAGGATCTGCTTTGAGTCGACTGAGATGAGCAGGGCCAGGCTGTGCCGACGATCCCCGCCGCTCCCATGCTGTGTGAACAATGGGAAGGCATCCTGTCTCTCTGTGGGGCAGGGCTGCACTTCTCTGGGTTTCATTTGCAAATGAATTCTTGGCCCTGATGAAAGTGTTGAGGGGCCAGAGGCACAATGAAAGGGATTCATAGAGAAATGCAATTTGTAAATCAACTTGTATGCTAAATAGCGAGATTTTAGTGTGACAAAGAGGGAAATGAATAAGGAAAGTCTGGAGCACAGCAGTGGCTCTGGGGGCAGGGTGTCGTCTTGCCTTTTCATTCCCTGACTCGTCCTGTTTATTAAAATGGAAAATTTCAAAACCTATTTCAGTGCGCATTTGGAATGTGGTCGTTACTTTAGAATTTTTGTCTAAGTAACAAGAGAAGTTTCTGTTATGCTTGTTCTATGAACTGGTGTGTCTGCCTTCTTAGTTTTGGCAAGTTTGTGATGCATGCGTTCTCATATGCCACACTGCTCTTTAGCGTTGACCAAGTATTTATTTATTTATTTAATCCCTTTCAGGCATTTTTTTTTCCTTAAATGAATTCACCGATAACTGTCCTTTCTTGGATTTAACTTTTGGGTTTATTGGACAATACTTAAACAAAAGTCTTAAGAATAATAAATATTTTTATTCTTGTAATAGATGGCAGATTTGTTTCATGTTTTTTGGTTATCAACTGAGTAACTGTTTACCTTAAACTTCTTTCTTGAATTTCTTCCTCTTTGTTTTTGCTTTCTTGTGTATATGCAGTAGATGTGGTGCCACAGGCTCTGTTGTTCTTGTCTCACTGTGATTGCAGGCTGAGTGGATACAAATTAGTTTAGTGACATAGATAACCTGTCCAAGATGCCTGTAGTTGGCTGAAAATGAGCAAAGTTGACAGCAAATTGAAAGTCTAATAAGTCCTTCAAATGCTTGATTTGCACCGAGTGGACAAGTAGACTTTGAAGGGCATGGAATATAGGAAATCAATGCTTTTCTATGAAATTTCATTAAGACCCAATGATCCTGACTTCACTCTATTCTATATTTTGATGGATTATCTAGAGAAAATGATTACCTTTGGTTGGCCTGATGAAACCCAGATGTACATCTTCAAAGATCACTTTTAACCAATATTTGAGTAGTTCCCATTGATTTTGTATCCCCTCTTATCATGTTTCAGAGGCCACTACATTGAATAAGGTCTTTCCTCATTTCTGCCAGCTTACTGTTGCCTTTTAATCTTTTTTCGTGAACACATCAGAAGGATAGGTGTTAAAACTGATTAACTTAAGATTAACAACAATTGAATTCAAGAAGATAAATCTGCTTCTTCAGCTGCAAAACATTTCTAATCGCTAATCCTCTGTTTCCTCTTTTTCAGGGGACACAGAACTTTGCTCCGAGGACCCCCCCTGCAAGGAGTCAGACGCCCATGTCTGTAGCAGATGTTGTGCTGAGTTCTTTGAACTATCAGATCTTGAGGAACACCAGAAGAATTGCACTAAGAATCAGTTAGTTCTGATAGTGAATGAAAATCCTGCCTCCCCTGTCGGAACTTTCTCGCCTGGGTCTCCTCCTCATAATCCCGATGACCAGATGAATGACACAGCTAATAACACTGATCAAACAGAGGGCAGTGACCTTTTGGAGCCTAACACTCTTGAAAAAGACGAATCCATGGACGTGGACGTTTCCGGAATGAGCAGTGGTCACGAAGAGGACGGCAGTCATACAGAGAGCGGAAGCCCCATTAATACAGTCAGCAGCCATGCTGATAGAGGCACCTCTGGCCCCGCAGTAGGTACTTCAGCTATCTCTGCCTCACTACCTCAGCTCAGTAACCTAACTGAACTGGGGAACTTCTCCATGATCAACAGCAATGTCATAATTGAAAATCTGCAGAGCACCAAAGTGGCTGTGGCCCAATTCTCCCAAGAAGCCCGTTCGACTGGAGGACCAAGGGTGCCAGCACTAATGGAGCAGCTCTTAGCCCTGCAACAGCAACAGATCCACCAGCTTCAGCTTATTGAACAGATTCGCCATCAGATACTGCTACTAGCCTCCCAATCACCAGAAATACAGGTACCTCCAACTTCTGCTCCCGGCACAATGGGGCCAGCTGCCAGCCCCCTGACCACACTCAGCTCACATCTCTCTCAACAGCTGGCGGCAGCCGCAGGCCTAGCACAGAACCTGGCCAGCCAGTCGGCCAGTATTAGCAGCATAAAGCAGCTGGCTGCAGCAGCACAGCTACCTCAGTCCAACCCAAGCAGCAGTGAGACATCTCAGAGCATTACCACACTGGGGCCATCAACAATCAATCCCCAATCCTCTGACAAAAGGCCCACTCATATGAGTAGCCTTCATTCTCAACTAAGCAGCTCCTCACTAGCAAAGTCATCGACGCCAGCATTTGGAATAGGTAGCTTGTTAAGCTCGGCCGTGAATCCCCTTCTACCTCAACCCCCACCTGGAAATCCCATGTTCTCCAGTTCTCTGTCCAGTGTTGGCACCACTGTAGAGGACCTCAACTCTTTAGCAGCTTTGGCCCAGCAGAGAAAAGACAAGCCGCCAAATGTCAGTTCATTTGAGCATAAGAGCAGCTCTGATGATGCTTTCTTCAAACATAAGTGCAGGTTTTGTGGCAAGGTGTTTGGGAGCGACAGTGCCTTGCAAATTCACCTGCGCTCACATACTGGTGAGAGACCCTACAAGTGTAATATCTGTGGCAACCGGTTCTCCACTCGTGGTAACCTGAAGGTGCATTTTCAGCGTCATAAAGAAAAATACCCTCATATCCAGATGAACCCTTACCCTGTTCCTGAGCATTTAGACAACATACCAACAAGCACTGGCATTCCATACGGCATGTCTATACCACCTGAGAAACCTGTGACCAGCTGGCTTGACAGTAAACCAGTTTTGCCTACTCTGACATCATCAGTCGGCATGCTGCTACCACCAACCATGCCAAGCCTGCCACATTTCATCAAAAAGGAAGATCATTCAATAGCCATAACTAGTCCTTCTGTTACTGCAAAGAGTGACTCAGGTGCCACTGAGCCTTCAGCTAAAAGTAATGATGGTGTATCTGAAGAGGGTGAAGGTGCAACACTGCCTACCTCAAATGGAAAAACTGACGAAGGCAGCAAGACTTTGGGTCTCATGACAAATGTGAGTTGTGCATCAGAAAGCATTGCAGAGTATACAACTTCTACCAGCCCACCCATGATGACCAACCCACTCATGCCCCTTATGTCTGATCAGTTCAAGGCTAAGTTCCCTTTTGTAGGCATTCTGGATCCTCTCCAGGGATCGGAGACATCCAAGTTACAACAACTTGTGGAGAACATTGATAGAAAGGTGAAAGACCCAAATGAATGTGTCATTTGCCACCGGGTGCTGAGCTGCCAAAGTGCACTGAAAATGCACTATCGCACTCACACTGGGGAACGGCCCTTCAAGTGTAAAATCTGTGGCAGGGCATTTACCACCAAGGGAAATCTTAAAACCCACTACAGTGTTCATAGGGCCATGCCTCCTCTTAGAGTTCAACACTCCTGTCCCATTTGTCAGAAGAAGTTCACGAATGCTGTCGTTCTACAGCAACATATCCGTATGCATATGGGTGGGCAGATCCCCAACACCCCTCTGCCAGAGAGTTATCCAGAGTCCATGGCTTCTGATACTGGCTCATTTGAAGAGAGAAACTTTGATGATCTTGACAACTTTTCTGATGACAACACTGAAGGAATGGAAGAGGGTCCAGACAGCAGTGTGCCAGATACACCCAGATCTGCTGATGCTTCCCATGACAGTCTATGTAACTCCCCAGCTCCCCCTGAAATGGCTACCCAGGAAGGGCAAGAGAGGAATGGCCAAGAATATAATAATGAAATGCAGGAACATAATGTGATCCAGATGAAGGCTATTGCAAATGGCTTAATTGAAGGTGACTGTCTCACCAATGACTCCTCATCTCTGGGAGGTGATGTTGAAAGCCAAAGCGTCGGGAGTCCAGCGGTGTCAGAATCTACCTCCTCCATGCAGGCGCCATCACCCACTAGCATGCAGCCACAACCACACAAATCCCCGAGCCTCGAAGAAAGGCACCAAAGGGCCTTATCTTCAGACCCCACCAGTATAAGCCTCTTGCACTCACATCCCTCCAACCTTGGAGCCCTGGACCTGACATCTGTCAGTTCACCAAAAGACCCTTTGGGCATGATTTTCCCCTTCCGTGAGCGTAGCACCATCAAGAATACATCCTGTGACATCTGTGGGAAGACCTTTGCTTGTCAGAGTGCCTTGGACATTCACTATCGAAGCCATACCAAAGAAAGACCATTTATTTGCACGGCATGTAACAGGGGTTTCTCCACCAAGGGCAATCTCAAGCAGCATATGCTAACACATCAAATGCGAGACTTGCCCTCACAGCTATTTGAGCCATCAAATACCAGCCTGTCCTCCAGCCCAACTCCTTCTCTTCTATCTGTCGGTTCTCTAAGCAAACCAGAAGTCAATGGTTTCCTTCATAACCTTCATCCGGAAAACAAGGAGGTACCCCCTGGCTTGGTCACCTCATCTGCCTCAACATCCCCAGTGCTTTCCACTGCTCCACCACGCAGGACTCCCAAGCAACACTTCTGCCATACCTGCGCAAAGTGTTTCTCCTCCGCCAGTGCTCTGCAGATCCATGAGAGAACCCACACAGGGGAGAAACCCTTTGCCTGCAGCATCTGCGGCCGAGCTTTTACCACCAAAGGAAACCTCAAGGTAAATGTCGAAACACCCAGCAAACTATTTGCCTCCTAAAAGTATGTGCGTGAGAATGTTCATGAAAAACGAGTCTCAGGGTTACTATTTAATTTTATATGGCATGTCAGTGCATTAGGCATCAAGATGTGGTAATGTGGTATAATTAATGAAAGGAACTGCTCTTAGAGAAAAAAAAATGGAAAAGCTGAATCATGCATGTAATATAATTATTGGAGAGAAATTCCAGCATGTGATCAGCTAAGAATGATCCAGTGCACACAATTAATTATCAGGTATAATCACTGTGAGTAAGTCAGTCTGTATTTTTCCATAACGGATTCTGTAAAAAATGTCACAGGCTTAAATCATCAAGAAAAAGATCTGCTTAGTGATCTTTAGGATTTTGGGGGATTATGTGGCCTTAATTTACAATTATGTTAGTTATTTTTGAATGTCTCAATCTCCAATTCCTAGTGGAGAAATAAGGGCATATGTTTTTTTCTTGTTTGTTTGGGGTTTTTTTTATTTCTAAAAGATTTAAGAATCAAGCTCAGGCTGTTGGATGATACTAGACTTACAGCGATATCTCACAGTTTTTTTAAAAAAAGGCTCATTAACTTTGTGTAAACTATTGTATATGAGCCACATTAAAATACAATTATTTTGGAGCAGTGTTTCAAAAATGTCCAAGCAGAATGTTGTCTTGTTCTTAGAAAGGGTATGGGCAGAGGTGAAATGTCACATGTAATACTGGCTGGGGCAATGAAACTGGACAGTGCAATTTTTGCTTCAGCCGTGCGGTCCCCTTGTGAGATGAGCAAATTAAAGTTCAGATTAAACAGCATGTATCAGTCTTGCCAAAAGATGTTTACACAGTGTTTGTACTTCTCATAGCATAGGCAGCTAACTGATCTGCTGCACTCAGGGTGTGAAGCTATTTTAATTCACACTCAAGCATTATTATTATTTTTTCCATTGCATCATCTCATGTGCAGCTCTTGTGGCCAAGTTTGTAAACATCACTAGTTTTCATCCCGCTCATTGCTCTGTCTCTCACCTCCTCTCTTTTGTTCTTCTCCCTCTCCGTCTGTGTAGGTTCACATGGGCACCCACATGTGGAACAGCGCTCCTGCCAGACGTGGCCGCAGGCTCTCCGTAGATGGCCCGATGGCCTTCCTTGGCACCAACCCAGTCAAGTTTCCCGAGATCTTCCAGAAGGACATGGCATCAAGGGCAAGCAACGGAGACCCGACCAGTTTCTGGAATCAGTATGCTGCGGCCTTCTCCAATGGTCTCGCAATGAAGACAAATGAAATCTCTGTCATCCAGAACGGAGGCATCCCACCCATGTCAGGTGGTGTCGGAAATGGGGGCAGCTCTCCCATAGGTGGCCTGACAGGCAGCCTTGATAAGCTACACAACACGGAGCCCAATGCTGCTCTGGCTGGTCTGGAGAAAATGGCCAACACAGAGAATGGGGCCCACTTCCGGTTCACACGCTTCATGGAGGACAATAAAGAAATTGCCACCAATTAGTATATGTCCTCAACTGGGCACAGACACATAAAGATGCCTAAAGGCATACTGTACACATATGTAGACACAGACAGAGGAAGAGAACAAGACAGGGATAAAATCAGCTGAACTGCTTTGCTCGCCATTGAATCTTTACGAACATGAGTGTGAAGACAAGTTGCTTTTTTTGTACAATGTACATGTTATAGTTTTAAGGAGCTTATTTATTAGTGATTATAACCTTGCTTGAAACCAAGTGGAAGCATTAACAATTAGGTTTTGTTTATTTTAAAGCCACAATGGGTGCTTTAAAAATGTGCTTTTGAAACTTAGAATATCTGGTTAGATAACCTTACCTTGGCATTAAGTTATTTTCTGTCTGTAGTAGCTATAATTGAACTGTCTATGTTCATGTGATGCATTAGCCCTGTAATAAGCGAACAGACTTGCTGTAAATAATGTACACTGATCTTCTGTAGATGGTCTAACATCTGTGTGTTCATGAATCCCCCCCACCCCGCCTCATCAAGACAAAACAATGAAATTCAGGCAAGGGACTAAATGATGTTGTAGTTCCTTTCTTTCCGATTATTATTTACCTTTATCTTATTTAATGAAGACAAAACATTGAAGTTTGCTACATTTCAAGGGTTTATTTAGTGTTAATTTGTTTTCTCGTTACAGTCTCTGTATTGTACTTTCTACTTTTTTTGTTTACTTCCATTTTTTTTCTTCTATCTTCTGTTGCTCATATTTTATTGTTGTTGAGAGCAAGACGGTTACAAATAGAGGAACATTCAGTCTGGCCTGTTTCCTGGATTTTGGAACTGAGACAGCTAATCAAATTGGAAGGATCACTTTTAGTATCTGAGCTGGATTTCCACATTGCTGCTATGTCCCAGCATCCTCACTGACATCAAGTGCAAAGTTATGTGTTGAAGCTTCTGTAAATATGTTCAGATGTGGAAATACAAGCTCCCTTGCAAGAAAATGTACATAAAGCTCTCACAAGAAGTCCATCACGGCCAGGGGACAAAATGATAGTGTTTTTATAAGTATAAATATATATCGGGTTTGACAACCTTCGGACTGTTACATGCACTTTCTTGGAAAGTTGGAAGATCTTTATGGGTCCAGTTTCTCTACACTTTAATACCTACTAACAACTAAGATACTGTAATTCTTTACTCTAATAATCAAATACATCAGTTTTCCAAAAGAAACATTGTGTGTTTGTGTGCTTTTATTTCCTCATTTTAAAAATACCGTCTCTTTACATTTACTAACAACTATACATAAGAAAAAAAGCAGAAATAAAAAATAAATTAAATAAGCAACTTTTGTTTCTTTTAAAGAATTTGTGTTCACGTGCAGCCTCCACACTTCCGTGCACAAACTACAGAAACGGAGGCTTGGGTGCTGATGGTGTGAGTTTTCCTGCTCTTTAATTTAAAATGAACACTGTTTGAACATCGTAGTTTCTATAGCTAGTTCTCCAGATCTCCAATTAATGACTGTTCCACAGAATCGGATAAATTCAAAGCGTATCCGTGGAAAGGAAAAGGCCCCCTTCTGCAATTTATTTACAAAGGGTTTAAAAGAAAGAAAGAAAGAAAGAAAGAAAGAAAGAAAGAAAGAAAGAAAGAAAGAAGCGCGTCGCAGCGGGTAAAAGGATGGTGTGTCCGGAGCAGATAGTTAAGCAGGAGGTGTCCGATGCGCAGTTGGCGTTATTTTTCTTCTTCGTCGTCTTCAGTTGAAAATAGAACTTGTATTAAGAAAGCGACGAGCTAGTTAGTGCTTTCCAAAGAAGGTTGTCAAGACGATCGCTCGGTTATCCGGATACAGTTGACGACTTTAAAGGCGTTTGCGTTGCATTTTTTATTCAAAGTGAAAAATGTTCCCCTTTTGTATTTCAACAGCTGCATTTAATTTAACACATCGTTGCACATCCTGCAATGCAGGATCTGTTAATTTCTGTCCAGCATCCTCGGCGCGCTCCCCTCCTCTTTACAAAGCCGAAATCCCCAATATTTACGTTTTAGATTTCGAGACGTTGAAGCTAAATGATCCTTACCCACAGTGCCTGTTTTCTTTTTAACAGTCACATCTGTTCCCCTGAGCTCTGTTTGTGCAGTAAATCGGCTTCCTGAGAGATTCCTTCAAAGAACAAAAAGAAAAATAAAACATTCCCACATTCTTGCTTAATTATGACAAATTCTTCGTTTGCATGTACTATTTTAAATATGGTGTATTTCTACTTAGGAAAATTATTATTATCATTATTATTATTATTACATTCTAAATGATAATCTAATTGATTTCATAAAAAAAATAATTTCCAAATGATAACATTAATAATACTAAACTATGTGCTGCAAAATTAAATCATACAATTATAAATATTTGAATAATAAAATAATGGAAACACAATAAATAAATAAATAAAGGCCTGATGAGTCATTTGGCTTATTTTTCATGCAGACTGCTCACAGCTGGGGAGCACAAATATACAGGAGTAAATACATGTTTTATCTCTGTGTGAGTCATCCCACCACTAAGCATGGACTGTGCTCTTGGTTCCCAGCTCCTTGCTTAAGTATCGATTGAGCTGTGCAGTATTACAGAAACACTTGAATCTCAGGTGGCAGGAATGAGTACAATTGATCTCTTCCACTGTGGCTCCCAGCAGTGGCTTTTTGCTCCACAACACACCGCACCACAGGGAGAGCCAGGCGAACACACTGAAACACAATCGCTAAAGACTAAGATGGGCTGTCCCAGTCTGCCCTGCTCACTGTCACAATTTACTGTGAGTCTAGTCAACTGCTCTGCCGCTACATTGAGACTTTGCTTTCAGGCTACTGAGAACATATACACAATATTATGCTGTAAACACATATTCTACAGGTAGACACAAAGTCATGTACACACACATTTGGGTTTATTTTACATCTAATGTTTGTTTTTGTTTTTATTTTAGTTTCATGGTTATTTTTCTTTTTCCTTATTCAAGCTAAATGGCTTGATGACTTTTTGCTGCAGAGTCTGGCAAGGATGGGAACCATCAGGAAAGAAACATTACTCTCTTTAGCTGTAAGCCACTCCTGTCCACTTACTGTACACTTGAAAGTTCATTATAGGGTTGGCTTAAGTAAAGGCTGTGTGCACAGCTGTCACACTGCAAAAATAAACTCACTTGTTTTCTGGTTGTGTCAGAAATCTTTTCATGCACACTTGTGTATATTTAACACAGTTGTCATTATGGAAATTATATTTTTACCTGGAAAACATCTTTATTTCATAATACATAAATGTGGATAAAACAGGAAAACATGAAGAGAAAAGAATGACCTCCATGGCTGATGGCAAGTTTTTGTGCATCATCTGATGTATGCGTTCATTGTAAAATGAGAGGTCAGAAAAAATATATATTTTTGACTCTTAATTTGTGGTTGGACTGAAATCTGTTTAATAGCTGTTGTTTCTCTTTCCTGTACCCTCAACCGCCCTTCAGTGTGTAGGTCAGGCTAAGTTGAAGCTGCACATAGGCGATCTTAGGAAGCTGGAGTCCCCACCCGCCCACACCCACTTCCGCTTTGTGCTGTCAGCCCTGCTGAGTCGATACAAACCGTAGCCTGGGGCCCAGCCTGGACTCCCCACTGAGGTTCTGGCCTACGTGAGATCAAAGACCCACTGAGAACAATAGTAAGGCAGCCGCGGTTCACTCTCCCCGGATGCACCTCCACACCTGTCCATGCTGTCACTCAGGTGACTGACCTGCTCAGAGGCCTACTGTCTATAACAACATACCCCTATGTTCACCTACAAATATTGATGTAGAAATAAAAAAAAAGCAAATCTAAATCATTAATAAGTAATACGCCACTGACTGTTTAATGTGCTTCTGTTTGTCTCCCTAATTTCCCAAAAGGGTGTTTTTTCTGTTTCCTGGTATGTTTGTAAATGTCTAATTTGTGTTGTCATTTCCCTCAAGCCATTCCAGGCTGTTTTTATCTTCCTGTGGTTCTCATCATACTTCCTGTGGAAAGTGGAGGCTGTCTGCAGCATGTGCACAGCTGTTTGGAACACCTCCATATTGAAGGTACAAACATGGAGCACAACTTTTTAGCTCTGGGTTTTCCATTCTGCCACTGCTTTTTTACACTGCCACTGCTAGCGAAGCAATCAAGATGTTTAAGTAGAAACTTTAATCCGCTGAAAGGCAGCTCTTTTACTTCTGCCCATGTGTAAGTTCTACTCAGGGCTCATGAGGCTTTGGAGTTTTTCTTTGCATGGTTTATTTTTATAGTGCAGAAATCTGGAGACTTTCCAAATGTCAAGGTCATTTATCTTGCAGTTCATCCGCTCCTTGCCTTTTGTGTTGTGAGAAAGAGAGGCACAGGCCCATATTGCATTTCATGACCTATTGTGTCAAAGGAGCGCCCAGACAAACAGGTGGGAGCTCTTCGTGGACCAGCCTCGCCAAATTTGAGGCTCCCTGGCCCTTTCTTTAATAAGACACTCATGCTTGCAGAACGGCCTCAGTACTCCGTTTCCCTCTTCGTCAGATGGGAACCTTCACGGATGCTAATGAACATACAGTAAGGGTTTGTCTCACGCTCAGTGAGCCTGCTATCTGCGTCTCCCAGTTTATCATCACCACTAAAATTGCAAGGCCATTTTACTGGGCTTTTACTACAGGGGAGACATTTAGGGTATTGTGATGCTAATTCCTTAAAATGTGATGTCTAGGTTTGTTCTTTGAGGTCAGGGTAGGTTTATGAGACAGGGTCTTTTGACGAAGTACAAGTACCTTTTTTGTTATCACAGAAAAACCTGCAGTCACGGGTTGTCCTCCCTGCCCCTAAAGGCAAATTTAATTTCATGTACATTTCCATTTTAAGATGAATCACATGTTCGCTTATTTTGTACAGTAGAATAGAGACAGATCGTCTTTCTTTGGGTTTAAAGAACAGCTTTGAGATTAAGTAGGCTGATTGTGGCCCTTTCACCATCAGAATTACGGCTGGTAACCCAAGCCAGGTCTGTCTGCTCTGGGGCTTAAACACACACACAGTAGGGGACACTCTCTGTTAATGTCATCTCAGAGATTCAGTTTCCTCATCACAGTCTTACCTCAAGTCACACAACCTCTGACACATATTCTTATTTTTTTCTCACAGTGTGAAAGCATGCTAGTAAGACGGATATTCTACAAGTTATCGATACTGAGAAGTTGTCAGGATGGGATGTCAGAGAGACTAGGAAGAAGCCCTTCAGCCGCCTGTCAGGTGTGTTTGATTCCATAGGTGCAGTGGAGAGATGTCTTGAGTTTATTGAATTTGTCATTTTTGGCCTGGGAGTGAAAAGGGCACCTGTGTGCTGCCGTAAGCCCCCACGCCTGGGCCACCACCTGCATCACAGATGACAGCTGATGTGCAGGGACAACCCTGAAGCAGTTTTTTTTTTTAAAGCACTCCATCACTCACTGTGTACATTATTCATCAGCTGAAAAGCTGATAGGATATTTACTTTGTCAATTTTCTCATAAAAGGCTCATTGGGCACAAAAAAGTCACCCAGGGTTACAACAGGAAAGTCAAAACTATTTCGGAGTCAGTTTCAGTGTGCTGCCAGTCTCAAATTCAAGACTTTTTGAGTTGTAAATACTGACCACCCACACCAATGCTAGATCAAAGCAAAGGGCTGCAACAGTGGCTGAATATTAGCGACATTACTCAAGTGTGTGATAGGTTCTGTTACTCAATTGCTGGCCATGGGAAAATGAGAAAGTCTGATAGAGATTTTGCTCCATTTTACTGTCATTAAGGGGATCTGGGACTGCTATATAGTGTATCTACTGGGCCAGGAACTGTAAAATGTGTAATCTAACGAAAGATAAGAAATGCATTAGGTCATGGCAATTCCCACAATGTTCTGTTTGATATGGAGATGTGTGTGTGCGGGAGGGTGGGTAACTCAACTGCACCATTAGACTTAGTTTGACTCCCACTGGGTCTTGCGGTGCTAAAAATGAATCACTCATCAGGTTAAAGCATCCGCTAAATGGAATATGCTATGATTATGGGATTTCAAGCACACAGAAATGTTTGTGTGAGTGTTTTTTATAGCCTGCCCCCCGTGTGGATCTCTTTGCATACACGGCGTCCTCATGCTCAGTTAACTCTCTGCCACCTGTGATTAATAAGAAATATCCCAGATCCAGCAGGTTAATGTTTAATCAATCAACTGAGAGAGAAGCCTCTAAATGGCCTAGTTTATTTTTAACCACTGCATCACATTAACAGCACCAAGGTCTTGCACAGCCAAAACTCATTATTTCTTTGGTTTCAGCTAATGTTTATCAATCTGTGGTGGAAATATTTTACACCAGCCTTACATGCTTCTTGTCAGAGCTGGGAAAAGGGAGAGAGGTTTCAGTTATCAGGAAGAGTGTTTTGAAATTAAAGGACAGAATGCAGCGATTTTAAAGGCAAAAATGTCACAGGACAGAGTGTAATTGTACACTGAGAGATGATGTAAAATTCCAGCTCACATTTTTTATAGTGATAGTAGATACATTATGAATCATTCACTCCATTCTAGGATGATTCTGCAATATTTGTTACACTGTGTGTTTACTGTTCACTGCGAGCTGCTACTGTGTTACTTGGCTGAAGCACCTGCGCTAGAAATCAACACCCCAGTCAGCAATAATGCTCTCTGAGGCTTGGCCAGTTTACTAAATAATCGATCCAAATAAAAGCAGCAGATAAAATTGACTGACCCTCATATACTTAATTATTGCAGCTATTTGACCAAATAGCATTTTTCAGGATGCTGTGTGTCACAGGCCATCAATATTCCTTTAATCGCCGTTAGTTATTGCCCTACTTTGTTACTGCTGTAGATGGCCAGTCTCCAGTGGTCAGTTTGGCCCAGGGCAGCAAGGGAATGAGATGCTAAATGGTTGCGCAAACAATTTGATTATGCTGTTTAATTCCCGTCATATAGATCTGCCGGGCCTGCTGATGCACTCATTTCTGTGAGGCTGTGTGGCAGAGTGCTGACCTGCCTGCTCACACCACCTGGCCTGAAAAAGCAGGTTTTTCCTCTACGGCCTCAGGATCAATAGTGCATGCTCTGTGGGTATGGACCGGTGTCTTGCAGGCTTCACCTCTTGACATGTTGGCTTTCAGCTCTTGTATGAAAGGGCGGTGCTCAACAGCCAGTCTAAGAGGTGGAACGTAGAAACTTCTAGCCTGTTTGCATTTGTGTCCTCAGCCCTCATCTAGCTAAACTAAGGTGCTGTAATACAAGGAGAGTTGAGGGTTAAGTCTCCCCCATTGAAACAGACCACCTCACCCAAGTGAAAAATGAGAAATGAGCAGGGCAAGCTCTCAGACCCAGTTGCCCAGTTCCCAAAATTAACATTTCAATTCAAAACCAATAATAACGCATTGTGTCTGGCATGAATGAGAGCTGTTGCAAAGGGAAGGCGATACCTCCTGTTCCTGTGTCAATGAAAAAGCTCCTTCATCTTCTGCTAAAGGGCCCACACAGTCTGAGGTCAGCCAGTCAGTCTTGGTTACACTGCACAGGCATGCCTGGGAGGACGGCTCGAGCTTCCCGGTGCCTTTACAAAAGCCAGGAACTGCAAACACACACACACACATCCACACTGACACAGAAACACTCATGTCATGCTCTGCATGAAGTTGATGGCTCTTAAGCTTTGCCAAGGACTACTTAGCACATTGAAAGGAAAGTACACTTTGTGTTCTTTGAAATGAGTTGTAGTAGGTAACTGCAATATCAGATGACCAGTTCAGCATTGGCAGCATATTATGATTTGAAACATAATAGTTGTATCTGGATAAATAATCTTTACATGTGCTTTCCACTTGTACTCTATTTGTCTGTTACTGCTGTATTCATACAGTTGTGACACCTTATCTGCAAGATATTCAGTAAAAACACCCACAAACACATTATATCTCGGGTGCTCATACTGTACGTCTCTGTTCATGTTAAACTGTCTGATATGCTCATTGACAGGAGATTCCAGGCACTCAGAAAGGGCCACAAATGAACACACTGTGTCGGGGGGTTTAGGCTTTGGCTCGTTTTGGCTTTTGAAAACTGGTTTGGGAGCCAGGCTCTATGACTCTGCCAAGAAGGTGTCAGAGCAGACCTCTGCTACACGCTCCCCTCCATCAGAGAGCAGATTACTCTTCTGGGAGGTGAGGCAGAGGGGCACAGGGCAATTCCAAGAGAGGCCCACTGTTGTTCCTACTGAGAATGAAGGAGCAGAAGAACCTAAATGCTACCTGTCTGGTCCGAGTGATGCAGCTGTTGTGGTCTGCAGACAGGTGAGATTTCTGGGTGGGTTGGATTGATGTTTCACTTTTCTCTTGTAGCATTCTCTCTGCTTTCATCTAAATATATTTGTTAGGAACAGGATAATCAGTAAACCTTCAAAAATCAAAGAGGAAGACAATGCAGCATTATGAATAATATACCCAAATCTGCAGACTTTAGGAAAATGGGCAAAAATTTCTGTGTTTCACAGTACCTAGTAATTAACTGTATTACAGCAGCCAAAATGAATGTTAAAGTCGGCTGTATATCAAAGAAACAAAGCCGTCTAATTTTTTCTTTTTAAAATAAGCACAGCCAAATCAGTAAACAAATGAAAGTTCTCAAAAAAACACGAATATATATAAGGTAATATGTTAATATTTAGTTAGGGAGTTGAGCTTCAAAAGAGCTAGTAAACAAATTTGTTACCTTTGGACCGTGGAGGCTAGGCATTTCTAATGATTTCTATTTTTCTTGCAGGTTAAGCTAAGCAGATTCTGGCTGAAGTTTTAATGCTTTCATGAATTCTCTAAATCTTTCCTTTTAGGAGTTTGGCATAGTTTACATTTTAAACATGATTTTACACCAACAGAGTTAAATGTTTAAAACATCATATTCTGCAAAGGCCAAACCGTCAATTATAGTGATTTTTATGTTGAATAAATTTTCCCTTATTAGTTAATTCACTTTTTAAATTGAATTTACAATTTTTTGTTATTTTTTTCACACCATAATCATACCAGAGAAAGTCCACCCTTGACAGACATATAATGAATATTTTGCTCAGCCTTCCTCGGTTATTAACTTAAAATATAGAGGGGGGGGGGGGGGGGGGGCATATAGCCATTCCGTTGTTGTTCTAAACGTGTATGAAAGTGTAGAGCAAACATAAAAACAAACTTCCATTATTGAACATTTCTGTTAAATGGCCAAGAAAGCGTCTTTTGGCAGGCAGCGATGACATCAGTGCCCCCAGTGAAGGGGCCAGCTCCACTAATAAGGCACTGTTGGGATTGCTGCCCGCTTAGGTTGTCAATGAGTCTGTCTTGATCTGAGGATTAGGCCAGTCGTTCCAATTACAGCCTGGTGCCTTGAGGTTTGTCAGGCATTGACACAGACGCCTGTCGATGGCTCGGCGCATATTCCAGGACCCCGCTGAGTGACAGGCGCCAGTGTGCCAAGAGACTATGATGCTCAGTAGGTGTGTGCATACGTATATTGTGTGCATGTGTGTCTGCGCTTGCTAATTTGTCTCATACCTCTCAGCTGTAAGTGAAGTCACTGTTCTGTATGATTGTAGAGCAGTATGTTAGTGCATAGTGTCTTATTTCCACATTGAGGATACCAACACTTTCTGACAGTTATCTTTCTTATATATAAGAACACTAACGTAAGACTGCTAATGTATCTGTTAGCTGTCACATGAACTGTCAGCTACTTGCCTGTTACAAAGAGTGTTAATAATTTAATACAACAGATAACACACTCTTATTACTTATCCTAAGAAATACTCCATATTAACCAGTCAGGCAGCTCAGAGTAGCTAATTTCTTAAGAACAAAAGATAACCTTCACCTTCAGATTAACTGTTACCTTCTGTCTGTGATGCATTGGGATTATTTTGTGATCAAATAACTCTTTTAATGTTGTTGTTGTTGTTTTTGGAGGTGATGGTGTTTCCTTAAACCTGCCTCATCTGTATTCAATTAGGTCTAATATTTGACATCAGAATTTATAACAGATGTGAATGAAAGAAAACCACTATGAAAGAAAATCAGCACAATAACAAAAAAGGGGAAGTGGCTAGACAGTTACCCAAGAAAACAAGAATATTGTTATCTGTCTATGATGGAACTCGGTCAGTGTGACTGCTAAAAATCTGTACAAATGCCAAACCGCATGATGAGACTGATGGTAAACCCTGATTCTTACTTTGTTTTACTCTCTGCATTGGCAATATGGTGTCATATCTAAATTTGACTACTCATCTTAAGAAATGTGGATAATGTACAACTATCAAACAACAGAGAGAAATAGATATAAATATATATTTTCTTTTTGGTTTCTTTTACTAACATTGCATGGAGCGAAACAGGGAAACAGGTAAGGTAGTCTCTCTGACTACAGACATGGATGTATATGACTATATACACAAGCTAGACGCAGCCATCTTGATGTCCAAAATTGCTTTGTTTTGTCAGCTAACTTGGTTAGCAAGCCGTTCTCATCTATTGCATTGTATTGGTGGAACACAGACATGGAGAGCTAACCTGTAATTCGTGTTAAGTAACATAGAAAAAATAGATTTTCATTAATTAAAACTGGATTGCAAAATCCTGGGGGCTGTTAGTCTAATTAATGAAAAACGTTAGATTTTTAAAAAAGCAATCTAGCTGGAACCTACCTGCTAGCTATAGTAGCCACCTCAATTGCAATGCATTACTTTAAGTCTTAAGCCATTTTAATCAGACCACTTCTTACTGTTTTAAAAGTGAAATTAGCTAAAGAGACAAATTTCTGCTATAAACTTTGTCATTTTAACATTTGGAGTCTTGATTTTAGCGACTGCCTCAAGTGGACATTTGGGAAACTGCAGTTTTTGGTGCAAATACATTGACAGTATTTTTCAGCTTTAGAGGTTGCCACTTCATGCTGGTGTCTTTCTTTGCTCCGCCATGAGTCAGAAGGGCTGGACAGAGCAGCGTTCAACAACTTGACAAGGCATGGCTGGACTCAGCCAGCTCTCATCTGGTCATCTCGGCTAATTCAACCCTCCTTCTTGTGTCCACGATAACGCACACTAGAACAAGCACACACATATACATGCTTGTCGCCTGGGAGGCCAGCAGTGACTTTACACCCACAGAGGTGGGTCATGTGACACAGAGTGCTGTGTTCTACGTTTGATACTTAATATTCACCACCTGGTGTTATTTACATGCCATTAAATGAAAGATGTGTGCTGACCTTACTGACTCTATTTATCTGATTTGGATGCAATAATCAAAAGTTCACTTTGTGTGTCCAAAATGAAAAATGCAGAATCTCCCAGGTTACACAAGAAGAAATAACTATCCCACTATGGTTTTTATAGCAATTATCTCCCCCTTTTTTTTCTGAGTGTAACGTTATCCAGCAGCGATGTTAGCAGGCTGTAATTAAATATGAATGCAGCTCTGTTGGTTGTCTGGCTAGTTTGTTTGGTTCAGTGCTGGCCTGAGGAGGAAAGCTCATCAAATCAGTTGTGTTTGTGTCATTCTATACCCCTGGAACACTCCATGACAGGGAATCTCGGTGGTTTTGTGTTAAAAAAAGGGGAGGGGGGGATCACCTGTATTTAGAGTTAATTAATTCAAAATATCTCACTGGCTCGCACTTTAATGAACCCTGGATTGATGAAAAAAAGGGGCCCCTGTACGCCCCCTTGTCCCCGCATTGCACAAAAAACATTTTCAAATTGCATGCTGGTGCAGATAATTCACTTATTCTGTGTAATTGGATGCTGACCAGGGTTAATATGTAGGGTGTCATTAAATGGAAATGTAGAGCTGTAAAGGGGTACTGTATGATACAGGGAACCTTTTCTATAGAGCTGCCCAGATTGTGAGCTCCTTCTTCTAGCTGGCAGGGACGTTCTTTATTTGAGACAACTCAAGCATGAATTCTGCAAAGGAAAGATCGGGGACGGTTATATTCACTTCTGTTTGTTGCCCAGTTGAATGAAATGACCTTTAAGATAAAGCAAATCTCATGAGCAAGTCAGGTGAAGAAAAGGCCGCACAAATAGGGCAGATGTGGTGAAAGGAACTTTTTAAATTCAACAGTGAAGGAGCGCTGCTAGAGTACAGATAGTTAAAAGACTGTTGTTTGCTGGTAACCCTGCTCTGCCACCCCGACAATGCCACATGGGAGGAGGCACATACTGTGGACATTCCTTATGGTGATTCACTGATTGGACACCAGGGATTTACTTTTTTCTAATTTAATTTTAGAGCAACTGTTAAGGAAAAGTCTTGCGATTGTCTAGAAAATTATTTTGGTGGGGGAAGGCAGCAGTGGAATAATACAGGGTAATCTGGAGACTGGTTAATTAAGTTGCTCCTCCATCCTCCATTCATGAGTACGGCCTGTAATTAGTTCTCCAGAAGCAAAGGAATTTTCATCGGATGGGTCAATTTGAATTCCTCCTGACTCCGATGGAGAACGCCAAGCCTCTGCGGCTTCAGGAGAGGCCTGTAACCTGCATTCTCCTTGTGATAGCAATGCTGTAAAACCTAACCAAATGTTTAAATATGTCCTAAAGAAGAGCCATTAAAAGTCAAAGCACGTGGATGTACAGTTAGTAATAAAAACAACAAAATTAACGCTTTCGAGCGCTGCCTCCTTTTTGTTGTTTTTCTTGGTAGTCTAGTGGTGGCTGTGCTGTGCCACGACTCACCAGCTTTGCCACCTACAAAGAGGGCAGACTCTGCGCTGCCTGGATACTTTTGGTGAGGAAGTTAATCATATACCTCAGAGTAGCGCGACACAAGAAAAGCAGTGTTTGTAAACCTGCCCCCACAGCTCTGCCCATAATTGGCTCTACAAGTGACTGCCTCGGCTTCCTGTCAGCATTATATCTGTGTTCACACCAGCCCAGCTGGTAAGACATTTGTTCCTTGAAAACATGGCTGCTGTTTTGATCTTTGGACTGTGAAAGCAAAGTAGCTCTCACAATAGTCGTAATGTGGGGAGGATTTTCCAGGCTGTGGAAGAAGTCAGGCGAAAATGTCCTGCTGCCTCAGGTCTGGAGTGACAAACGCTTTGTTGGCGAAGGTTTTGCTGCTTTATGATATTTAATTTTGTTTGTCAGTGAAAGTTCTGTGAGAAAACATGCAACACAGTTGCACTTTAGATGCACTTTTTCTCAGAAATTTGATAAAAAGTAAAGTAACTTATTTACCCCTAAAAGTGATGAAAATAAAAGCACTCATTACATGTAACTTATCACAATATTTTATTATTTTATTTAGCATGTATTTTGGGGTTGTTATCAAAGTTTTTTCAAAATATCTAAGTAAAATTTTAATTTTGTAGCTCTATAATTTAATCTATGATAAATTCACAGTAACTTATTAATATATATCTAAATCTAATAGAGTTACAATACATAGAAATACTATAAGAAGTTAATAAAATACCTCGCTTGATATTTTCCATCACTGCCAGATGCTAATTAGAGTACTATTATTACTCTATCAACCATATTTAATCCATTCCTAATAGTAAACATGTAATTAAATGGTACATTTAACCCAGTCATGTGTTTAAAATCATGTGCTTTGAATCATTTTTGAACATTGCATCTTGCTTTGAAACATACTTCAAACGGATCTTGTTTCATGAACCTTTGAGAACAGTGGGGGGGGAAAAAGGAGCAGAACAAAGGACTTGAGTGCAACCTGGCATCTTTGTGGCATCTCCATACGGCAGATTGTTATTAGGAGTCAGAGGGGAATGCAGGAGTGGAACTTTATTTTGAAGTTGATACATGGCAGGAATCTGAGATTAAAATTGGAAATGTTAAAAAAATGCTGGTGACACCTCGATGTGTGGAGGGATGTGACTTCCTGTGCAGCTGTCAAGAAAGAAACACTTCCCCGCGCCTCCCAAGCTGCTGCTGCTGCTGCACCTCAGCTCTGCTAATAGAGCATGCAGGGAAAATAGGGGGAAAGAGAACACTTGGAATATGCTTATAATTAATCATAGTAACCCTAAAATTAGGGGTTAATGATAAATTTGTAATAGTAACCACTTGTATGGTATGCTTTACTTTTTCAGAACACACACATTTTCATGGCATACTTTAATTTTGCTTTCATTATGTAAAAAAAGAAAAGACAGAAATGCATTAAAAAATATCCACATGACAGCTGATGGATATTTTTTCGTTGATTGTTGATTAATACCGCATGCTTGAACATATAAGCCTTGGATTATGTATTTGTTGTTCTTTTGATGTTTACATGGGTTCATGACGGATATCTTAACCAGGTACCAGGAAGAATAGCTCAAGTTGCAGCCCCTCATCCACATATTTCTACAGTGGTTGCCCTGAGAAATCTGTCATCTTCATTTTTCACCAGATGCTTATATGGATGAATATGACTTTTCTCAGCCTGGTGCTCCCATTTATAGACATTCTAGATTTGTTTAGGATTTTTTGGAAAACCACACTCTGATGAGCATCCTGCCGGAGACATTTAATTGTGGCTGCTCCATTTTGTGCACCAGCAGCTCTCTGCCTTTTTAAGACTTGTTTATTCAAAAGCGTCCACATGTTGATTGTAACCTTTTTTTCTCTTCCTTTGGTCCATGTTTCTCATGATATTATGGTCTTGGTTGGCTGGGAGGATATGAGTACCTTGGTGTATATAATTAATCTTTTATGTTTATCATCATTTATATCATAAGCTGCAAATTTTCCTTAAGTGGCTTTTTCCCCTCTTCTGGTCATTTTGGCAAGCAAATGTGTATCAATATTAGTGGTTATTGTAGAAAACCTTCCTTTGGTTTCTCTATTTTTCTACTTTTCATACTTTGGGTTGGAGGCAGTGAAAATAAGAAATGAGCACAAACAATACTTTGCATGCTTGAAGAAACACCTCAGTCATAAATAGCAGTTGAGGTGAAGCTAAATATTGACATTGTGACTCCACACTAATGTCTCCTGTGACTTCAGACTTTTGTCTTTTTCTCTGCCTGCATGTGGTTGTAATTGAATTGTAAACAACACCCACCACGTTATTATTTACTGCCCTATGCTGCTCAAACCGTTCGGCCAGCCACAGCCACCGGAGCAAAGCTCTGAGTCACTTTGACATGTTACCTAAAAGGCAGTGAAAACAATATATGGCTAGCTCATCCATAAGTCATGGCATTTGGCGCAGCACCGCATCCAATAGAAAGGGGCTTTATGAATGGCACAAAGTCTGTGAATGATAACGGTCATTAATATGTCCATTGAGGGTCACCACATTCATGCCACATATCAAATCCCCTTTGAATGAGATCAGTTCCCTTCTGTCAGAGCCCATTAGATCCGTCCCACAGCCCCAGTAGCCAGCTGACAGGGGAGAAACCCTAGCCCCAGCCTAGCACCATTAACATTAGAAAATGAGCAATCAGCTGGAATGAAGCGCAAGAGGAGGGGAGGATCATCCAAACTTTAGCAACGATACCCGGAAAATCCAACACAAAATGTATGTCAAAGTGTCAGAGAGGAATGGTGCTCAACAAACAAATAAATGCTTTGCCAAAAGCCACTTGCACCTGAACTTCTTTTGTAAATTCATATATATTTGAACTGACTACTTTTTTAAGTTAAAGCATGCTTCATAGCAGTTGTGTCTCCTTCAAAGGCTGCAGAACTCAACTACTTCCTCTCCACAGAAAATGTTCTGGCCGCTCATAGAAAATTGTGTTGAACCCCTTTGACTTTGCGAAATAATTGAGTTAAAACACTCGATAAAACATTAATTAGCTTAGCAGTCTGGAGCAGATAACATAGATAAAACCCTATGTAATTCATATTGATTAGAATATGCACATTGAGCGTAACCTCTTAAGACAAGTTTTCCTTATTAAATGGACACAAAGCCGAGGTCATTATTCGTACAAAGAAAGATCGCTTTAGATTTTATCTTTTCACATAAAAAGGTTTGATTGGATTTCTTTCTGAGAAAGCCGCACAATCTATTTTATTCAGGTTTGATTGTATTACCTCTTAATTAGTTTGTATATTGAGTAGAACAGGCCTTATTGATTTGAGGTGCATTCATTTGCATTGCAAAAATCCCTTTTAATCCAATATAATCTCGTCCTTACTCAAACAGAGCAGACTGCATCTTCGAGAGGCTCTTTTCTTGCTTTTTTCGTGCTCCTGTTTTTGGCTTGTTTCGGGTTTAATAGAACCTCTTGGTCGAAATTAAAGACTGCATTCTCTATGCAAAATAATTTTCCTAAATTTGGCTGTTTATGTAGAGGTAGTTACATTCAATTTCTGTGTATTTCATGTGGGGAATTGCATGGCGTGTGTGGTAATTTATACGTCGAGTGTAATAACAAGCTGTAGTATTTTCATGTGGCTGTGTTGTGGGCTTTAATTTCGAGCTGTTTCAGTGAATGATTGGCGCTTTGTAGGTGTTGTGTGTAAATCGGCTGCTGAACACCCGTGGAGCCGGTAGAACCGTGTCTCACAGAAATCAGCGTTGGAGGCGTCAAATCCCTCCCACCCGCCCAGCGCACAGCAGCAGGCTTAACAATTCTCTGTAATTAACCTCACCTGAACTTTAATGGCCCACCTCCGGGACCAAGGTCCCCGGCTGTGTAAAATTACTGTCACACATGGAGTCGAGGGGGAGCCTTGCCACAGCGGGTGTGTTCCACTCAGACAACTGAGAGGGAAATGGACCCCTGTGTAACACCTAATACCACCAACACGATGTCAGAGCGCTCCCAGACATTTTGGGGGTGGAGAAGTGAGGGCTGTGGTTTTGAAATGCTTGTGAACAGAAAAGCTGTGAACAGCTGAAATTGTTTAATAATACCTTTATTTTAATTTCAGTTCTGATGCCAAGTTTTTACATCTTCGGAGTTTCTAAAAATGCTGTTCTTTTCTTTTGCTGTGATAGTGATTCATGCTAATGCTAACTATATAATTCTTTGGTTTAAAGTGTATAATTTTGCTCCAATGTTACGTTTTTGATTGTTTGTTATTAAATCTGAATATTAATTAAACAGCAATCATATCAATCAGAAAAAACAGTGCTTATGCACTTTTTTTATATTTAAGCATTAGTCTTTCTATCTGATCTGCCACCTTACTAATAATTTTACTTAATTGGTCTTGTTTAGGCACACTACACTAGGTTAACATCAGAAAAAGCTCACCTTCATGGTAATCTGGCTAGGAGGCAGAATGCAAACGACAATCTCTTGGTGTCAGTCTCTTGGGTAACACTGGCGTTTTCTTTACCGTGAGCACTGGTCATTGTTTTAGAAAGGAAAGTCAACCTTCAGTTTCGCCAGAATTTATCTGGTAGTAAATCAAAAAAGTTCTGTAGCAAATTGCTACTAATTTGCTATTTATTTAGAATCTAGACTAAAAGCCCCTGTGTAGACAGAAAATACCAATTTTTCTCCTGTCCCTGAATTTCCATGTTGCTGTGGTGAAGAGTTGTGTGTCGCCCAGTGATCTTAGGGACTAGGGTATTGATAGATTTGGTCCCTGATAGGTTCCTCCTAAAGCAATTTGATTCTGGGTAAGGGGTCAGATGAAGAACGATTCACAAAGTTCCAATGAAGAAATGACCAAGAGACTACTATATCCTGCCACCACAGGGTTACTGGGGAACACCCTGGAATAAGGACAGGGGAGGGAGCTTAAGGGAGAGGATCTGGTGGCTGGGTCTTAGCCCTTGTGGCCCAGTTGGATTCAGCCAGAAGAGAAGATGACAACCCCTGTTGTGGGCTCACAACCTGCAGAAGGTGCTGTAGCAATGGGGTGAAATGTGTTTCAGGTGGCAGTAAAGAGTGGAGATGGACAGTCTGATGCCCAGTTTTTGAAAACTACCTCCTATAACATGAAAAGGATCCATCATATCTCAGGGGTGGGCAACTCCAAGCCTCGAGGGTCGGTGTCCTGCAGGTTTTATATGTCACCCTGGGTCAAAGCACCTGAATCAAATGATTAGTTCATTACAGGCTCTGGGGAAATACAAGATATGCTGTTGAGGTAATTTAGCCATTTGAATCAGCTGTGTTGGATCAAGGACCCATCTAAAACCTACAGGGCCCTTGATGCCTGGAGTTGCCAAGCCCTGATCTATCTGATTTGGAAAAAACCTGAGCTAGTCCATGAGACAATGTTGGATAACACCTCCCACCCACTCCATGACATGTTGGTCAGTCACAGGAGCTCGTTCAGTGAGAGACTGAGATTACCGAAAAGCACCACTGAACGACACAGGAAATCATTCCTGCCTATGGCCATCTCCCTGTACAACGCATCCACTTAACACACTGTTTGCTGCTACAACTACACATGTTTCTTTTCCAAATATTTATTCATAAGTGACTTATGTATGTATGTATGTATATATATGTATATATTGTACTATTCTTAGTTAGCGTATTGTCTGTCTTGTCTTAATGTTGGTTTAAAATGGAGCACTGTAACAAAAAATAATTTCCCCCAGGGATCAATAAAGTATTCTGATTCTGATTCTGATTCTGAGACTTAGAGATACCAGCTAGCTATAGTTTGGCAAACTCAACGCATGGCTTGGGTCATGGAACCAGTTTCCTACAGAGGTACTAGTCTCTCTTCCAATCTGTATCAACTCTGTTTGCTGCCTGTACATTGGGGTTTTCCCCAGTGGTTGTTTCCTTGTGCTTTTGGGTCAGGGAGCAGGCCCTGACCGACTTTTGCACTTATGTCCTAAAGGACATTTTAGAGTACCCAACCTTCTTTCAGTCACCAGGTGCTGGAGGATGCCACAAGTGGACATCCCTTCACCGACTGTGAGAATTCAACACTCATGTTGGCAAAGACAGTAAAATCTGGCATGGTGTGATCAGGAGGAAGAGTCTGCCTGATCTAAACCCCAGTGTTGTTCTCTTATTGGACCTCTGTGCCAATCACAGTTAGTTTATAACAAACACCTTGTTTGACCATAAGGATTTTCAAGTGCACGAGGCACTAGGGCACTCTAGGCCATGGGATGAATGATCAGTTTTGTGTGTGTGTGTGTGTGTGTGTGTGTGTGTGTGTGTGTGTGTGTGTGTGTGTGTGTGTGTGTGTGTGTGTGTGTGTGTGTGTGTGTGATTCTGGGTATGTCCTACCAGGAGCAAGCCCCAGGGTAGACCAAGGATATGCTGGAGAGATTACATCTCTCAGCTGGCCTTGGGACACAGTGGTGTTTCCCCATATGAGCTGGAGGAGGTGGCTGGGGAGAGGGAGATGTGGGCTTCTCTTGTTAGGCGAAGCCTAACAAGAGATAAGCAGCAGGAGATGGATGGCTGGATGGACAAAATGTTTTCTTTATAAAAACTGTTTAAAAAATGTTTAAAAATCTGAAACAAAACAAAGTTTCTATTAAAGTTTCTTTTGAAGTTTTACACAACATTTATTCTGCCGCAATTTATGTGTTCTTGAATAAGTGGAAGAGATGTAAAGTTCCAATATGGATGAGCAATGCAAAAAGCAGAGATTTGTTCCTCAAAGAGCACCAGACCAGATCAAGGACTGCAGATAAATGCCTGCTGCTTTCTTTATCATGTTCTCTGAGCCACTTCAGTAGTCTGTACACAACAGCTGCATTTGGCAGTGTGAACATGTGCATGTGGGACATAGATTTGAATCCTGTGTGTGGCATGTCTGAGCCCTGGGCTTTGGTGGTGCAGTGTAGATTTAGATACAGTGAGTCTGAAGTCATCCAGTTGCTTCTGTGGTACACTGAGGGCAGGTTCCTGGTGGAGATATGTGTTGTATATGTGTGCTCTTACTCCCAGTGTCTGAAACACACACAGAGGGGTGACTCACAGACGCTATCCGGAGATCAAACACTTCAAGGGGGCCTTGGATTTACCATCTCGCCTTACGTTTTATCTGCACTGTAGGCCTCTGCCATGGCTTAAAAAGAAGGTGGTGATATAGATGGCGAGAAGGCCCAAAACCTCTACTTGGCTGTGTCATTTATACTTTCAAATCAAATCACAAATCAAATCACTTTTTATTGTCACATCACATGTGCAGGCACACTGGCACAGCACATGCGAGTGAAATTCTTGTGTGCGAGCCCCACAAGCAACAGAGATGTGCAAACACAACAACACAAACGACACAAACACAAACAACACAAACTTTTACTTAATTGCAATGTCTCACATGTTAGAGTTGTGCCAGAGTGCTACCTACTATTTTCCATGGGTGTGTTTTCTGTGCTGTGATTCATCTAACCTCATACTAAAACAGCTATGAATTAAATTGTAGCTCATTTAGAGTAAATAAAGCTGAACTTAAATAAGTTGGACTGTCTGATATTTTGGAGGATTTGCGGTTAGATCAGCAAACACTATTAAAAGAAAAGCACAAAACCAAACACTAAATGTATTAATCTGTATGTGTATTCTCTATGGAATTGCTCCTTTTATTTTGTTAGTTTCAGCTTTTGAAGTTTACCTACAGCAACAAGCAAAGTTTCAAAGAGGAGCACTGCATTAACTTGTTCTTAAAGCGTGTCATTCTGTGTAGTGTTTAATGTGCTTAAAGTCGTCAGATTTACATAAACTGATCAGCTTGTGGAAAGCAGCACAGACAACTCTGTCATACACATCAGCGGTATATTCAAAGTGACAGGTTGACAGCTCTGCACACACACAAACACCCAGTGGCTGCGGCAATATCCCCCGAGCCGCTATCTGTCTGCCACTTGTATGAAGGATAAAGAGACAGGATGTGGAGTCGGGGGGGTTCAGGCCTATGACTGAATGCACCATCAATGGGCTTATTTTCATTACAGCCAAACAAATGTGTCACCCCAATCATCACACGGCTGATTTTATCCTTCTGTTACTGTAGCTCCACAAGCATTTCCTTTTGTGAGCGCTCGCTCCTGATAATCCCACTCAGACAAAGGGGCCATGTGCCGCCATAGAGTTCCATGACCAAAAATGTAAAACTAGTCGTTTCCACTTACATACTTTCTCAGTGATATCATGCATAATGAAAGAGTGTTTGTAAGCACTTTTGCTTGTTAAGTAATTCCTATAATCCTATAATTTGCAATAACAGGTATTTAGAGATAAACACTGACTGGAATTCAACTTGTTTATCCATAGTTAAAATGAAGTGTTTATTTTAAATATTTATTTGTTCCTAAAATATTCTTTCATATCCTGAACTGTGACCTCCAAACTTAAATTGTGCTCTTTGTGGGGAGAAACCTTCATAGCAAATGAACCAGCTGGGTGTTGTATAGTTGAAACAATTCTCCTGGATTAATTGAGCAGTGTCAGTGTAATTTAGAGAGGTACAGTTCTCAGTGGGAAAGGGCTCTAGTGCTTTCAGCTGGGCCTTCTAAACCTGAGAAACTCTTTTATTCCACCCTTCACTTGCAGACTGACTCCAGGTTTACTGGGCTGGCCCATCGTAAATTGGACTGGATATCTTCTTTCTCGACTCTGCCAGACTCAAAGTGGACTACAGGGTGACCTTACCAGGTAAAAACTGCATTATTGCTGGTGTAAAACACACACAGCGGCAGGCCTGCTGCACTGAGGTTTCAGTTGTTAATTTCTGAAGTCTGGGGGGCAGATTTCCAAAAGGAGATATTCATTGCAAGAATAATACATGGCCATACATTTCTACTAGCAGTACGCTTTGTGAAGAGTTGTGAAACAGCTCAATTAACATCATTATTTCAGATATACCAAGGGATTAATATGACCCTGCTTTGCTTACCTGAAGGATAAATACATATTCAATTTACTTGCAAGTAATCAAGAGGTGTCCTTTATTTTAGGTAAAGCATTAAAATTAGATGAAAGACAAACTTCTGTTATTTCTGATGGTTTTGTTTACACAGTTGGAAAAGGAAATCGAAAAGATGTAATAATATTTACGTTTCATATGTATTATATAGCTCACTGGATTTTTTTCTCTCATACTGTAATTTACTGTTGAACTTGGGCTACATTTTTTCTTAAATAACATGTATTATGAGAAAAACAATACAACGACACTATTTACTACAGGAAGTAGTAAATTGTTTTCACATGCCATATTAATAACTGCTACCATGGGCTGCGTTTCATCCTCTGTGTTAACTTGGTCTCTAGATTAACTGACACAGTATAGGTTAGTTATCTTATATTTATTTGCATACAGATTTTTATGACAATTGTTCTTAAAGTAGGGTCTGGGGACCCCCAGTGGTCCACAACTCATAGCTAAGTGGTATTTGGGGTAATTTGCTGTAAGTTATAACATTTATTAAAATTAAGTTCACATCCAGTAAAAAAACAAAACAAAACAGTGTCCTTTGCTCCCAGTTGCATGAGATTTGGTCCCATAGAAGATATTATAACTATAATAGAATAGAATAGAATAGAATAGAATAGCTTTTTATTGTCACTGTTACAAGAACAATGAAAGGCAGTTTGGCATTTCTCCATGTGTGTGAAGTACACAATAGCGTAAGTATTTACACAATAACAGACAAATATAGGTATTGCATGTGTTTTGTTTGAAAAAGACAAATAAAAGGTAATAATCATATAAGTACATGGAAAATGTTTTAAACTGAAATAATATTAAAATATTATATATTTAAATAATATTAAATATATTATTCAGAGGTTTTACTGATACTCTAGAGATGCTTGGATAGAGGATACAGCATTTGAAAGTACTGCTGAAGTACAGAAGATGAAATAATACAACAAAATGCAAATAATTTTATTTATATGGGCTAAATTATTGGAATACAGTAATCCTAGTCAGTATTTACTCTCAAAGTAAGAAGAACAACCTGAAGTGAGATCTGTTTTGAACACACACAAAAAAACAGCTTTAAGAAGTGATACCTGCTACTGAAATATTGATGATTAGACTTTTTGTATCCTGTAATGAGGCTTTTCTTTTTACAAAACTGTTGTTTGCTAGTTGCTTTCACACTGCTTACTGACTGACTTTCAGAGTGAGTCAAGCATCATCGATCCTAGGTGGAGGTACTGAAGGTGACTGAGGAAACCCTCAGAGAAACAAATTGACCCTTGACACTGTCTGTAGCTAAGAGGTTCAGTGTCGTGACCGTGTTGGCTTCTGTCACAGCATGTGCTTCTCCTTGGAGTTGTAACTGAGACACAGTGTAAGGATACAAAGAGATATGATACTGTTGTGCGTCAATAACTGGACGTGGGCGTAGTTATGTTACTGACAGTTTAATATACACTTAATTCAGCAGTACACAATACATACTGTCTCCTGGCAAATGTAGCAGAAGATATACTGTAGCTCAAGGTAGATTTCTATGTAAAGACATGAATATGTGGTGCAGGTCTGCCGTGCTACCCTTTTGAAGAGGGTATCAAGTGAACACTTACTCACAGATATGAGGAATGTGGCGCTGTGGTGCGGAGCAGGCTGCAGTCTCTCGAGAAATGTGCCAAAGTGTAATCTGTTGTCTCACTTAGCAAGAAAAGTTCCCCCTATGAAGAACCTGTTAGGCCCTTTCAGCAGCTTGTAAACAGCTCACGTAACCTGTTGTTTCAGCTCCACACTATCTGACTGAAAGCACTTTCTAAGTTGCAGTAATGGTAAAAAAAATAAATAAATAAATAACAACATGACACTGTTTGTGTTGGGCAACACAAAAGCGACAAGCTGAGATGCAGTAAGCAACAACAGAGCCATTAGTGTGTGAGCAACACAGCAGTGATGCTGGAATAAAAAGCTGTAGCGTAAACAGCCACGAGAAGGTGCTTTGATTAACAGTGAGAGCATTCAAGTGTAATGCAGTGAAACAAAGTGGTGGGACAACAGAAACGGCATTTGTACAGCTCAATATGATGAGTAAGTAAGCCTGTGAATGTGTGTTCCCTTGAATAAGTACTGAATGAATCTTCTTTACGCAATGATGTCAAATTCGAAGTTGAGATTAATTATTAATCTGCTTTTGCTATATTTACTGGTATTGTAGAGTGTATTTATTCAAGTAATGTGTTTCAGTACAATTACAATTCAGGACAATTAAATCCCATTTTAGTGTATTTTATGCATACTTTTCAATATTTGTGCAGAAGCATTGCACTTTTCTTTCAATACTTTGACAGCTTTAGAAAGTTACTAGTTACATTTGTACTTCAGCCCTTTATAGGGCACTCATGAAAATACTAGAAAATTGTCAATTTTAACTCTAGTGCTATTTTTGTATTACAGGACTTTTTTGTATTTGTCCAATTTTTTCCCCTTAAAAGTCCAAGGCCATAAAGATACCATGAATGTGCTACAGTGAATTTTTTTTTCCCAAAAAGTGTGTATAAAACAAAATTGAGGCTGTTTTTTGTCCACTAAAGTTACCAAATATGGTTCATTGCCAGATAAAAGGTTAGATTACCAAGATTATAGATTATTGATGAAGCAGTCAGTATGTAGTCACCGAAAGTTCCATGTAAAGGGTTACATTAAAGTTATGTGTATTTTTTTCTATTCATTCTTTTTTGTTTCTCTTTTGTGTGTCACTTTTTTTTTTAATTTTTAACTGTTTATTTTGGGTTTTTCATTTAGTTTAATGTGTGTTTTGTGTATGAATTTTCTTCTTTTTTTTGTAACCAGTTACTGACCAAAAATTCAACTGGGAAAAAACAATTTAATTACTATTATAATTTGTTTAATTACTTATTTTTGTCAATAATTTTGAGCAAATTGTAACACTTTTTAATGTGACTTGTCTTAAAATACAACTTTAAAATTTTTCTCTGACTAACGGTTTAATACTGATGAGGGCTCACAAACTTTTTGAATGACTTAAATCTACACCTGTGTTGTTTTGGCCAGCACTCTGTTTTCTCCTGTGCTCCAACACATAACAGGCTTTTTAATGTAATTATTTGAACAGATAAATATTGTTTGTTGTCTCTGACTTAAAGTATCCATTTCCCTAGTTACAGCTAATACAACCCAAACACAAAAACCTTCAGAGTTAACTGACTTCTATCCGTTCAGGTTTACTTTGGCTCAGGTTTAACAATTCAAATCCATCCTTCTTCTCTTCAGCGTCCTGTCACTACTTGTCGCTCGAGGGACGCCGTGATTTATCGACAAGGTAAACAGCTTATGAATGAGGCCTAAGCTTTAGTTATACAGTTTACAACATTTGAGTAACCACAGGAGGTTTATGTACACACACTTTCTCAAGGCTACTGTTAGGGGAGAGAACGAGGTTGCCAGCCTCATCTCATGTTGAGGGAAATTCTTCAATGTCTTAATTGTAAGCCTGTAAGATTAATTCTGCATGCACAACTCCTTGTGTAAACATTTCAGGGTGACGCTGAGACATTTTTAAACAAGTTTTGAGCAGCATGGAGAGTGACAAGGATTGTTTAAACCAGAAATTGCAGCTTTTTCTCTTTCCTATTTGAAGCCGAATGTCTTGGGGTTAAACTGATCCAGAAATTAGAGGAAGAACAAAAAGAAGAAATGTTGTCAAATTTGTATGCTGCATTTTAAGTTTTAAATCCTAAGTGGGCAATTTTCAGTTGTGCAGAATGTTAGGCAATTTTTATGAAGTGCAAATTTTACAAATTTTTTTTTTTAAATCGATGTTTTTTTAATGATCAAAACTGTCTAACTTTAACGACTTCACTTAAAAAATGGAATGCTACAGATTTTTAAAAAAAATCTCTATAGCTTAGTGTGCCTAAAAGCGAGAAAACTGACAGATGAAAATGTAAATTATTTTCGCCAGTTTACGGTGAAAACTAAACAAAAAAAATCAGCAGACAGATATTTTCATCTTCTGCTAATGTGTAAATAGGGTGCTATTTTGCATCAGCCCGACACAGCCGACACAGTATGTGCTCACAGCCGTCACCAAATTCGTGCACGTGTTTAAACACAGCTATTGTAAAAATGGCCCTCTTCCTGTTGTTGTTTTGTAGAGACTTTATTTTATTCAAGCCTCAGGAAGTGGAATAATTTCAATGCAGATGTTTTTCACTGTAAACAGCCGTAGCAATCTGGGGGGAGTTGGGGGATGAAAGCGTGCATCAGGGAGAGTAAGAAGTGTTTTCCAGAGGTGGAAAGCATACTGAAATATTTTGCTCAGGCGACGGTGGTGTTATTTGATTTAAATGCTAATTACATTCAAAAAATGGCTCCACTAAAGAAAATGATCACAGCTAGGAACTTTGACAAGAAATTAAGCACTTAAAACAAAATCTGCATTGTGACGTGGTGCTTGCATTAAGAAAAAAAAAGGAAAAAAAGAAGCCATCTCCCAAGTTTTGTAAATGGCCCTTACCAACGAGGTCTAATTCCACAATGTTTTTAGGCCCTGGATTCATTATTCTTGCACAGATCTAATATTTACCTAAGCAAAGGCAATTAGTTTAAATGTTACTGAAGCTGTAGACAGGTAAAAGCTTGGTCATTTAGGTTTGCTCATAAAAGAGTTACTTCATCAATAAAAATAAAAGGTCATTATTTAAACAGCTATTATTGGTAGGCTTGACATAAATGTTTATCCTGATGGTTTTCTCACTTTGCAAGGCTTAAAGATGTGCCAACATTAACAGACTGGCAAATGTCTTCCATCAAAATCAAAATCAGACTGTTAATGTAAATGCAGTGTGTACATTCTGATTACGCTTTATTTGCCCTCCCTGCAAGGGCAAGTTTAACTTCATAAGCTCGCTGACATGTTGTAAAACCACTATTTAGCAAGGTGCAGGGAGCAACCTGTGTAATAACCTACTAACAATATTAAAGTTACACACATACCAGCTTTGAGTGAAGCACACTAGATGATAAACTGATTGGTGGCTGTTGATGAAATAAAACATCATGAAGTCTTGTTGAAGATTAAACTTAGATCCAAGGCCTTTTCTATGTGCTGAGGTGTTATGGTTAAATCAACAAGCACTAACCAATACATTCTGACCCAGTGCAAACAGAGCAGCTGACTCATTTGATTAATGAGCTGGCATGATGTAACCTCAGGGGGAAATGGGTTAGTGCACCTGGTCGTTTACACAGTTTTTCATTCATTTGGAAAATGGAGCAAACAGTCAAAGAAACTGTTTTAAAGCACCCACTACTCAAAATTGTACATTTTTTAAATAGTTGAATGATTGACTTTCTGCTAATTTTGTCATGACCTCCCCAATAAATGTCAATCTTTTTGACAGAAATATAGCTTTTAGGTCATGGCCTACGAGTGTTGCGTGTAGGGCAGTCTTGCACACGCATGCACAGTGTTTAGTTGCCTGAAAACACACTTAAATAATTGTGGGGGACACAACCGTCCCTGTGCCCCTTTAGCAAATCTCCTTCTACCCTGAAGATGCATGGAGTTTAACCAGCAGCTAATATTGGTCTGTCATATATTGCTTTTCTTTTGTCTCTGTCAGTGGTCATTAAAAGGTCAAGGAGGTGATGTGAAGTTGTAAAATGGTCTGAGTGGTGCTGACCTATGGCTGCCTGAGCATTCCTAATGTAATAGTAGGGCCCGCGGGCCAGTCCTGCCAATACTGGGCTGATTATAACGAATCAGGTCCCTCTTAACACAATAATGTGATCAATTTCTCATTGCACCAAATGAATAACGTGGCAGACATGGAGCTCCGTGTGACCTGCTGTTAACCCCCTGGATCATTATTCATATCAGTGCCTGAAAAGAGACTGAGGCAAGGAGACAAGGAGGGAAATGGAGAAAGAGATCCATTTAGGCTAATTATTGCTAAGACAGAGGTGCTTTCCTAAATGCTTGAATGTCCTGGGACTGCTTTAAGACATCTGTTGTGTGAGTACTACCAATGAAACTCTGGACCTGGTTTACTTTTCTTTGGGGATTTAAAAGGGGTGACAGATGCTTTCCTATTCCCCAGCTAGTAGTAGCAGTATTTCAGTCATACATCCAGAGGAGGCTGGACAGACTTAGCTCGGCTCAGTAACACGGTAGACCTGTCTCTGACTGCTTTCTCCCTGCTTGTCACCTGTTCCTTCGTGGTACTAGTTAACATGAGGACACTTGGTAACATACCTGTTCTCCAGGTTGACAAAGCCACAGCAGTAGTAGCGCTGTTAAAAGGATCATAATTAGCTTTATCAGCAATGCATCATACATAAGAGAGATCCTCTTTGACACATTTGAGCTCCGTAAATCTGGCCGCTTCTACATTTACTTCAGGTAGGCACTTACCCTTGAATCTTTGTTCCGGCCTAAGTAATAGAGCTGGGTCTGAGCAGGCAGGATTTCTCAGTATTGTAACCAGAGGCCCTGTGCATCTGTGGCAGGACCCATGTGGGAGCACACGACACTCTGGGGCGAAGCTTTAAGCTTTACACGACACCCAGTCGAGCTCGACGGGTAGGATGTGACACGGTCATCGCTCTTCATTTATTTACCTGTGTTGTTTTTTTTTCCTTTTTGTGTCACAGTCTTTTGCCAAGTTTGTGTGCACTTCACCTGACACCCAATATCTGGACCTATTGCTTTCATCTCCTCGAGTATTGGTCTTCACTTATCTCACTCTCATCATCTAACTTTAATCAAGTAAATGGATGCATTTAAATGTTGCTAATTTCACTTTGGTAATTGCATGTGTATAATTAGGTTTGATCAAAGGAGCAGTTTATATAACGTGACGCTACCGATGCATAGTTTCCCAGATCTATAAAACCTTAAACCCAGTGCAGTGCAATTTCCTGCAATGTTTTAGCACAACATAAAATAACTGCCATTTTTCCAAAGATTTATTGTGGAAATGCTAAACACAGAGCTGCTTATTGTGGAATATAATGACAACTCATGTATTCTTTTCTTCTCTTATATTTGACTTTGCCTTAGAAAACAAGCAAAATCACACCAGATGTCTGAATCCTGCTACTTTATATCCAGTTCTGTAGACTACAGTAAATCCCTCTTGTCGCTCTGTTCACACACAGACCTGATGGTCTTAGCATCTGGCCACATGGCTGAATCTCTGTATCTCTCTTTACTCACCAACCCCCACCCCCTTCTTTCCCCATTTTCTTTGCTCCTCTGTCTGGGTTATTCTGAAGCATGTAAAAGGCCTGAATGACGCTTCCAAGGTCCTACACAATTTTATTTAAGCCATTACAGTTCCTGGGAGTATATTCGGGGGAGGTAGGGGGCTCAGTTCCACATGAGAAAACTTCCTCCTCACCAGGCAGTGTTTAAAGAAGAGCAACAGGTGGCTGCTGGCAGAGGGAACCTGAGGCTAAGTGGATGTCAAAGTGGAATTGCAGCTGAATCGCGGCTATTTATTTGACCCTGCTCACATCTGCACTCTTCCCCTCTGAGAAGGAAGAGATGGGAGGGGAGATGAGCAGAGGGGTGTTTTGTTCGGCTCTTCTCCCCAAGTTAATGTGTGGCTGGAGGATGTGTGGCAGGGTAAGGGGGATAGGGGAAATTAAACATGGTATTAATTAAAGCCCTATTTTCACATGTCCGCCCTGACTACCTGTTTATGCATGGAAGTAACATCATGTGCAGACAACATGAAGAAGGCTCAGTGGTATGGAGGTGTTTTTCTACATGGTGTGTGGGCATATCCTGTTAATTCACAGATTATTTTATTATGTGAGAAAAAAACTAAAAATATAAATACAAATGAAAACATAAAAATATGCACTCTGTTCTAAAAAATATTGTAAAGTGTAAAAAAAAACAATAAAAGAAAATTTTTACTTGATATAGAAGTATTACATCTTGACTGTTCATGCTCTCTTGTGCTATTTTTTCTGTTGTCTAAAATAGGGCTTGGCGCTTAATTTTTCCAAAGGATCCCATAAGAACCTGGGACTGTTGTGGAGGACCACACAGATGAGATGAACTCCATTTTGCTCAATATTAATTTTAGCTCTTTATAAACTACTACTTGTAAGAGTAGATGTTAGGTTCCAGTTGTGGCCCCATGGGGAAAATAGTTTCCCACCTCTAATATACCAGATCGTTTCAGTGGGGGACAGGTCTGGTCTGTAGCCAGACCAAACTGTTTCTGGAGCCACGGAGAATGTGGTGTTATATAATCCCCAGGTGTGTAGCTGAAATAACCTGGGAGTTCTTCAAAAGACATTGATGAGAGTATGAAAAGCGCAGAAAACTACTTAGATCATTCAGCATTAATGGTGCCTTCACAGATATCCACTAATGCCCCTCCACACCATCAATGATGCTGACTGCTCCCACTCAACTTTCGAGTGCAAACTTGTCGTGTGGGACCAAACATTACTGCCATTCAACATCAGGAAACTTTTTCTGTCCTTTGCCTCTTCTGTTCTTTTGTTATATAATTTACAAAACACCCAAATTCTTATCAGTTTTAAAATGAAAAACATTATTCTTAAATTGTTGCAGTCTTTCATGAACTATATGCACTTTCTTAATCCCATCACGTTACTGACCTTTGGCCATTTAACCTTATTATTTTCTTCCATAAGGGGATTTTCTTCTTCTTTTATTCCAAGTATGACACTTTTAGAGCCATTTCTGGGCCACTCTCAACCTATTTGCAAAATTTTACCGATAATGAATTAAATCTTCATACATTTTAAAAAAATATATGAATTCGTTGGTGTTGTTTTACTGTTACTAGCATTTAAACAATATGCCTGTCACACCATTATATTATGTTTTAATCTATATTTTACACTTTGCTTCAACTTTGTGTAAATGTGATTCTAAAACCCAATCTCACCTTACACCTCATCATTCTATAGTAAAAACAATATGAAGGGAAAAAGATTTAAAGCAACTTACAAATGGTGCTTTTTTTCCATATCTGTGCGAATAAATGAAAGTTTACAGGAACTCAAGATGCGCCTTTATGACATCATCCCTTAATGTTTTTTTTAGCACAGGCATTCACATTTTCCCTCAGAGTCTCCTTAACCTGCATTCACAGGCCAGTTTCTTTGCTAACAGCCTGGCAAGAGAGTTTCTAAACACCAGTCATGTCAAGGGTTATTGGCAGTGAAAAGAGAACAGTGGCCAGGTCTGAGAAGGATCCCTGCATGTCTTTCCTGTTGGCCTCAGTGTTTCCATGCTGTTATCAACCCAGCTGATAATGCAGAGCTTCAGGCGCTTTTTCTCAGGACCCACAGCACGCTGCCACACATTCTGATGGCGTGACACAGACCTCCACCACAGAGCCCCCTCTGTCTGAAGCAGAGCACACTGCCAGGCAGAGGCCTGCAGCTGGTACGCATATTGGTGAAGGGCTCTGCCAGCCCGCCCCCTACTAACGATATCTGAAGATACAGATCGACTGTACGCACTCCCTTGTTACAGTTTTGAAGAGTTTCAGAAAATAATCAGTCGTACCAAATGCACAGAAAAGCAGGCAGAGTCACATATGCAGGGATCATAAGCAATAATGTGGCAGGAATGAAAAACAAGCCAGTATGACATTTGCTGGGTTCTAAGAAAACGTACGGCAAAGGCACATGTATCTGTTTTCTCCTTTACCTTATTTAAATGCAGTGTTACTTCAAATGAACTGTTACTTCAAACTGTGAGTTGAAAGTGAGTTGAACTAAATGTAAATATTAAACATATAAATGTTCACTTTCAGTAAAACAGCTGTGCTATCTGCAGGGTTTTGCCTTGTTTGTTAAAAAAAATAGTGATTTTTGCATTTCCCTGTTTACCACGTGGCTTGGCATGGAAGCCATTTCATAACTGCACCACACATCTTGGATCTATCACAGTTCCCCTTTGTGGAAAATCCTTATGCAATATGTAAAGCATTTCAAGACAGCTTAAATCAGTTATGGTGTCAGTAAAGTTTGTTTGCTTGTTGATAATAATACTGTGATTATTGTTAGGAAATTGTTTGTTTCAGGGTTCGTCTTATTTTCCTGTTTTATAAAAAATGATAAGGATATTAAGCTGTGACTGATTATTGGTGTTTAGTTATATATGGTGTTAATGAATTATTCTCAGCTGCTATGGCCCAGTGCTTTCCTCCACGTCTGTAACTAAGTGGGAGGTAGCTCCCAGACTGAGACACAGTAAAGTTTATTAAACACATCAGCTGGTTTGCAGCAGACCATTACTGAAATGTTATATTCCAGCAATGAGAGATCAACAAATAGGCCTGGGAAATAACAAGCAAGAGGACTTTGGTCTTTTAAACCAGAGAGCATTATGCTAACTTTGAAGGAGGAATTTATTAAATCTCTTACAACAACTGAGGGGCTCTATATTTAACTTTGCCAGAGCACTTCGGACAAGTATTGGCTGTGGTTTCCACTTGGCTCTGAGAGCAGACTGGTGGCTGCGAGGCAAACTTCTGGAGTCCCCAGTTCCTAAAATGAAACAGCTGCAGAGTGTGACACGCTGAGAGCAGTGGGGCGTACAGAGGAGGAGTTTTCATGAATGAAGTCAGGGGGAGGGGGAGGAGAGAGGAAGCTAGCTCGGGGTTAAACACTACTACGTAGGTGTGTCATTAAAAGGGTTTGAAGGACGTAGAAAGTATGGGTGTGGACTCGGTCTTGGGTCATATAAGTTCAGTTTGATTCATAGCATAAGAGAGGAAACGATGTTGTTGTTTACACTGGCTCAGGGTGCACAGCAACCCACTGTGTAATTTGTAGTGTAGTTTGCACAAATCTGCCCCCAGGGAGCCATGAGAGGCTGTCCTACATAGGCTGTTCCCCTACTGCCAGGGCCCTGTATGTCCCTCTGCTGCCGGCAGAGAAAGAACAGAGCACCACTTGGACCACGCAAAGGGATATTAAAGTCCAACGCTGAAATTAAACTTCAGAGTCTGACTTAAGATGAACCTCCAAAGCTATCTAGCAGCCCTATTCTGCTCTGTGCCAGTACAATATCTATATAATTAATAACCACGGGACGAAAGAGAGAGAGAAATGCACTTTGCCAAGCCAGGGCCGAGCCATGTGTGTGACGGTACAGAGCTCACACACATTGTTTGGATTGGTGAGACAAAAAAATGTGCTATAAAATACTTTCTGCTGAATCTGTGGAAAAATTGCGGAGGGAAGCAACATGCTCTTTACATCTACCTGTCCAATCAGCGTCGGGCTGCTGGGTGGGGATGGCATCCAGCTGGTGTTGGAATATGAGTCACAAATTTAACACATTCTAGTGTGGCAGCGTGGCGGTTGTTTAATATTCTCATGGAGCGTACATAAATGTATCCAGATCATTCTTTGTTGGATAAAATCCAAGTTGAAGAAATTCACTGTTTTTGTTTGTTTGTTTGTTTGTTTGTTTTTAAAGATATATAACTATATGTCAATCCTGTATCACACTGAAATACTACTTACAGTTGCTCTTTTGAATTTATAAAAACTGAACTCAGTTTTTATAACTGACCACAAATCTTTTGAACAAACAGGAAGCTGGCAGCCACCTTCTGATTCCTGTAACTATACAGTTTTTCTCTAACTCGCTTTCGAGTATAATGAAGGTCTTCAATGATGGTTACATCTGCAAAGCATATGCTAACAGTATCTTACAGCGGTCTGAGTGCATAACTTAAATTTTTTGGATGGGTGGTCTCAGTGGTATTTATATTTATTAACCTCTGCATTCTTTGCACCCTGCTTGATCCCCCTTTCCCTCCTTAATTTAGGTTTTTTTTTTGTTTGTTTTTTTAGGTAACTTGTTTTCCAGCTTACTTGCATACTTTCTTTAATGTTTCTTTTATTAAGTCTAAAGCTTAAATTACAGCTTTCACGGGCACCAAGCATAAGACAAACTTTCTAACCCCAGCCACGGGGAGATGCGTATGCTATAGCTTGTGTATTGCTATCTATCTCACAGCCCTCCTCGGCTTCTCCTGATCAATATGGTGAGCCAGTGGTCATCATCACTCATTGGGAACTGACACACACAAGTGAATGTGTATGTACGCACACACTGTGGCCTTTTAAACCTCTGTATCTCCTAGAGTAAGCCATTGAACATAACCCACAGAGCACATAATCCATCTGGCTTTGATTAATGAATTCAACATCCATTTTCAGGCCCATACAATGCCCCTGTATGAATTTTATCAGCATACAGTGACAAATAGTGGTTCTGTTCTCTGCTAAGAGCACTCATTGTTCCTTTGACTAACAGTCATGCAGATGTCACCGCCTCGGCCAGGCTGCCTAGAGTGACTCGTTTAGAAAATATAAATGTTACTGGCTTGTGTATGACATCATTGTCTAAACAATATAGACGCCTATTTTGTCAGCACATAATTGGTATAAATGTATGACTTGATACTGTTTGGCCTGTGAATATCCTAGCTCTTTTAAATGTTTGGGTTAATGGCATAATTGTGTGTTTGTTTTGCAGTCAGCCACAATCAGATCTCATTAATGGAAATGTCAGCATTTTCCTAAAGCAGAAAAACAAATATCAAGCTTCTTTTTTGATAAGAAATTGAAGGACGTTTTAAGGAAACTGCATTTTTGGCATCCTCTGAACATTGTCTTGGAAAGGTTTAAGGCCGACACTGTTACAATACCTGTCTGTTGACTGTAATATCAGTAGGCTATGAAGCACTGATCAGGATGGCATGACCGTCTCCAGGTTCTGGGTGTCCTGACACTGAATAATGCAGCTTTTTCCTCTAAGGCCTTGTATCCTCTCAGTATCCTCATTGAAGATGCCCTCTCATCTCATCTCTCACTGACACATGGAAATGTTCTCCGAGTAAGAGTTTACATCATTCTGAGAGGCTCAGTGATGAGGTTTTTACAATGGTAAACAGTCTGGCCTAAGTGGCGTGCATCTCCTTCTGAGTATGTCTCCTGACTGTCCTCCTAATGACTCAGAAAATATGCACGCCACTCCATTTATGGGCCGTAAAAACAGTCATCCAGCCGCATCCCAACAGACTGTGAAGAGCACCATAAAACCGGTCTCCGTCATATTCACTTACGGCATAGTTCAGAGTGGCAGCTCAACTGGCTGTCATAACATACAGGAGGATTGTCACTGAACTCTGTACTACACCTCTTTGCCCGTCACAAGCAGCCAAACATGAAGTAAAACAGCAGGCGTGCCCTCCCCTGCTACAAAGGGTGACATGAACTAGCAGACCTGCACATAGGAAGTGACACAAACAAGCAGGCCCCAGAGAGGAGGGCCATCAGTAGAGATGATGAGCGACTCTCTGGATGCTCTTTGACACGTGTGGCTGCAGCACAGAGAAGGTGAAGGGAGCAGAGAAGGAAGGCAGTCGATGTTTGAGTGGAGAGGAGGGGTGGGGATGAAGACGGGTGTCGCAGGGGCATGGGGTAGAACTGTGCGCACGACTGCATTATCCGGCTGATTTAGTTATGACAGCTGGTGCCCAAGAGGAAGGCAGCAGAGTGGGGGATAGGATCACCCAGGCTGCAGACAAATGATGATGAAGAGATCACTTTAAAGAACAATCTCCATAATATTTCATGCTCGCTCGGCAGCTCCCAGGCAGCCCGGGCTGCAAGGCTAACTGCTCTATCAATTGATTTGATTCACTGCCGGAGCTACTCCTTGCACATAGTATTTCAAATAAATGACACAGCAGATAGGAATGATATCTACATCAATATTAACCCTGAAAAGAACTAATGGATGCCGGCTGCAATTTGCGCTATATCCTGAGTAATGCATGTGAGGCAGAAGGCAGGTGATGGAAGAGTTATAACTCAGGCTTTTCCTGTCTCCCCCCAAGGCACAAGAGGATACAATTTGACCTACACCCACCCCACCCAACACAAATATACATGCTACATCTTTCCTCCTCCCTAGGCAACCATTTGTTTTTGTATTTATAAAGCACATTATAGCAGACTAGGCTGAACTAAACCATCTCTCAGGCTTGTGGAACACAAAAGGAGTTTATCAGATAAATCACCCTTGACCAGTTAGCTATTAGAGCAGCCAGGAAGTGCAGCCCCGGCACGTATGGTGCTTATAATGATAGCATAGTTGCCTTTTATTAATGCATGGACATGATGCATGCTCCAGTACTGCAGTGGTTTAACATGGCTTAGCACTCTTTAACCTGATCCCACTTACTAACCTGCGTTATTATGAATTCAGCTCAGGTACAAGGATAGATATACAGATTGCTCCCATGAAAGGACCTCAGTGGTTTTCCATACAGAGGTCATTACTTTCAGATAGTGTTAGAATGCAGGCTATTGGAAGATTAATAGAATGTATATGTATAGTAAAAAAGGTCATATTAAAGGGCTCTGAGATGAGAAAAAATACAACTGCACATATTACAACTGTTACATGTAGCTATAAATACCCATGCCAGGTGTATTAATTCATTGCTTTGAGATCTGCTATGGGTGGCAACACTTGCGTAAAGGTGATGCTAGAGCCTCCATTAGCCTGAATGATGTCCACTGAGTAGCTACTGATCACTCCTGTCCCTGATATTTGACCCCTGCCCTAGTAAGAGGAGACTTCAACCACACACAGATAGTGGGAAGTTTGTGGCTTGCCGATAAGGTGGTGATTAATTACAGTGCTGATGGGAGTGTGTTGGGTTTCCATCAGTGATGCTTAATGAATGTCATAATAACACAAGCATCTCTGATCACTTGGGTCAGTGAGCGGTGTACAGATGTATGCGGTGAGGGTGAGGTTTATGTGTGTGCATTTGGGGCTGATAGGGGGATGCGCCTTAGCTGAGACCCCCACCACTCAACAGCCTGCTAATGAGTCCACTAGAGACCCACCCAATACCTTTGATTGTGATGCTGTGGAAGAGAGAGGAGCAGTGCAATCTTTAGCTGGATTAAGTATCTCTTAAGGAGATCTACTTTCAGCCACAATGTTATCAACCCTTGAGTGTGTATTAATTAGGCCTATTGCAAAGGCAAAGCAGACGAATTTGCAGTATTCCCTCTACTCCCTAGCAGGCACACATGCGCACACAAGCATGCATGCAGAGCAAAAAAATGCACTTAATAGTCTTTTGCAGAAATTCACACAAACACAAGGCTCCTGTGTAAGAGTTCAGTTTATTTTAAAGGGAAAAATTCATGTATATGTTTAAAGTGGAGCTTCCACCACTGTGCATGTTATGGCTTGCTGCTGCATGCTTTAATTTGACACCCCATTACATCTCCATCTACATGTTTCATCCACACTGGAGTATGAATGTTTTGGTATTGTATACATCATCCTGTTCTCATTAGAAAGGCTTTTGATATGAAGTGATGCATTATCTACGCACCAGGCAACAGTTGATTGAATGTGGGCCGGTAATGCTGTTTAGTCCCACTTAGAGCAGCCTGACTTTGATGTAAGTACATATTTCCTGGTTGGGGTTGTTATAATTTCAAACATTCACTGACTCATCATATGGGGTGCTGACATTGTTGTGGTTCACTTGCTTTTTTTATCTCTTACATGTGTTTCCTGGACCTAAAATCCACAATTTTCCTCTTCTTTGCAAATCATCAAGAAAAACCTCTATTAACTGGCCTGCAGGTATATTGTTTACCTTTTTTTAATCCCGTACGAATAAAACCCCTCAGCATATGTTAGCAGAGGCATTGATATTTAATCCAATGCCCTCCCACCCTCACCCCCAACTTCATCATAACCCGGATGTTTAAGAAGCATGTCCAACTGGTATGTTTTGACTTGGTTTAAGTGGTGTTTAATGACAATGGACTGGCTGTTCTGTTCCGGAGCTGAGTTAAGAGTTTCTAATCAAACGTTCTGCTCCATCAATAATGCAGCGCCTTGGATCCCATGGAGGACTTAATTGTGGGTGTTGGGCTGATAGGGAGAGCCTTGGCTAGGGGTGTCTTGTTGCACTCTTTAATTAGAGACCCCCGTCATGTCAAGAGCAGGAGCCCTGGGTGTTTACTATGCAGCAACGTGCCCAGCACTTCTTTGGCAAGAACTCCACTGTAACCCTGCCATCAGCTACCGCTCATAGCTTGCTCTTCCTGGAAGGAAAAATGAGGCAGGTGGGGAAAAGAGAGGGGGGACTGTGAGAGAGGAGACAGAGAGGAGATGAAAAACAGACAAGGAAATGTACAAATTAAGGGGAAAAACTTGCTGAATACTGCTTGTATGTCTTTTTAATTCTATAAACATAATTTTGGTATACCTTTGGAACTGTTGGCAGAAACTAAAATAATTTGAGGGAATTATATCACATCCAATCTGGGAACCCACTGGCTAGTCTGCTGTCTTAGCCTGTGTGGACAAAAGCCATTTTTTCTTCACAGGGCTTCCTGTGAGGTCAGTGAATATTTAGGCTGAGATTTCCATTTCCATCCATGGGTTATTCTTTGCAAATACAAACAAATGTCTTTTGTTTTTTCTTTTAATCGACTTAGCCATCAGGCAATAGCTGATGGCAATAGCCAGTGAATTTCACTAGTATGCACAGCATTATACATCTATTCACCTTTACATGGGCTGTTTACCATTTATGCAACCAAAGTCGGTTCAAACTTCTGTTATATCAAAGATTCCTACCAATTCTAAGCATTCATATGAGGAACAATATATATTTAATTCATATCAGGTTTGCACCTCCTCCTTGAATCGCTACCTTATCGTGGTGGAGGGGTTTGTGTGTCCCAGGGATCCCAGGGGCTATGTTGTCTGGGGGCTTTTGCCCCCTGGTAGGGTCTCCCATGGCAAACTGGTCCTGGGTGAGGGACCAGACAAAGAGCGATTCAGAAGACCCCCATGAAAAGAATATCGAGGGAACAGTTTACCCTGCCCGGGACAGGGTTACCGGGGCCCCGCCCTGGAGCCAGGCCCGGGGAGGGTGCCCGAGGGCGAGCGTCTGGTGGCCGGGCCTTAGTCCATGGGGCCCGGCCGGGCACAGCCCGAAGAGGAGACATGGGCCCATCCTCCCGCAGGCCCACCACCCGCAGGAGGCGCCATAGGGGTCGGGTGCATTGTGAGCCGGGTGGCGGCCAGGAGCGGAGGCCCTGGCGGACCGACCCCCGGCTGCCAAGACTGGCAATAGGGACATGGAATGTCACCTCTCTGGTGGGGAAGGAGCCTGAGTTGGTGCGTGAGGTTGAGAGGTACCGGCTAGATATAGTTGGGCTCACCTCTACGCATTGTCTGGGCTCTGGAACCAGTCTCCTGGAGAGGGGCTGGACTCTGTCTCAGTCTGGAGTTGCCCCTGGTGAGAGGCGGCGGGCTGGGGTGGGTATTCTTATATCCCCTCGGCTTGCTGCCGGTACGTTGGGGTTTTTCCCGGTGGACGAGAGGGTTTGTTCCCTGCGCCTTAGGGGGACGGGTCCTGACTGTCATCTGCGCTTATGCGCCGAGTGGCAGTTCGGAGTACCCAGCCTTCTTAGAGTCCCTGGGGGGGGTGCTGGAAGGTGCTCCACCTGGAGACTCTGTTGTCCTGCTGGGAGACTTCAATGCTCACGTGGGTAACGACAGCGAGACCTGGAGGGGCGTGATTGGGAGGAACGGCCTCCCTGATCTGAACCCGAGCGGTGCTTTGTTATTGGACTTCTGTGCTAATCACAGTTTGGCCATAACGAACACCCTGTTCGAACATAAGAGTGTCCATAAGTGCACGTGGCACCAGGATGCTCTAGGCCGTAGGTCGATGATCGATTTTGTAATCGTATCACCAGACCTGCGACCATATGTTCTGGACACTCGGGTGAAGAGAGGGGCTGAGCTGTCAACTGATCACCACCTGGTGGTGAGTTGGATCAGGTGGCGGGGGAGGACGCTGGACAGACCTGGTGCACCTAAACGCGTAGTGAGGGTGTGCTGGGAACGTCTAGCAGAGGCCCCAGTCCGCGAGATCTTCAACGCACACCTCCGGCAGAGCTTCAACAGCATTCCGAGGGAGACTGGGGACATTGAGTCCGAATGGACCATGTTCAGCGTCTCCATTGCCGAAGCTGCTGCATTGAGCTGCGGCCGCAAGGTGGTCGGTGCCTGCCGTGGTGGTAATCCCCGAACCAAATGGTGGACACCAGAGGTGAAGGGAGCCACCAGGCTGAAGAAGGAGGCCTATCGGGCTTGGTTAGCCTGTGGGACTCCGGAGGCAGCCGACAGGTATCGACAGGCCAAGCGGAATGCGGCTCGGGCAGTGGCTGAAGCAAAAACTCGGGTGTGGGAGGAGTTCGGAGAGGCCATGGAAAAAGACTTTCGGACTGCCTCGAAGAGATTCTGGCAAACCGTCAGGCGTCTCAGGAGGGGAAAGCGGTGCTCTACCTGCACTGTGTATAGTGCTGGCGGAGCGCTGTTGACGTCGACTGAGAAAATTGTCGGGCGGTGGAAGGAATACTTCGAGGACCTCCTTAATCCCACTGACACGTCTTCCGGGGAGGAAGCAGAGTCTGGGGATGAGGGGTGTGACCCACCGATTTCCGGGGGCGAGGTCACTGAGGCAGTTAAACAACTCCTTGGTGGCAGAGCCCCTGGTGTCGATGAGGTCCGCCCCGAGTTCCTGAAGGCTCTGGACGTTGTAGGGCTGTCTTGGTTGACACGTCTCTGCAATGTTGCGTGGAGATCAGGGGCAGTACCTGTGGACTGGCAGACCGGGGTGGTGGTCCCCATCTTCAAGAAGGGGGACCGGAGGGTGTGTTCCAACTACAGGGGGATCACACTCCTCAGCCTCCCCGGGAAAGTCTATGCCAGGGTGCTGGAGAGGAGGGTTCGTCCGCTAGTCGAACCTCGGATACAGGAGGAACAATGCGGTTTTCGTCCTGGTCGCGGAACACTGGACCAGCTCTTTGTCCTCTCGAGGATACTTGAGGGTGCATGGGAGTTTGCCCAACCAGTCTACATGTGTTTTGTGGACCTGGAGAAGGCATTCGACCGTGTCCCTCGGGGCGTCCTGTGGGAGGTGTTGCGCGAGTATGGGGTGTCTGGCCCATTGCTACGGGCCATTCAATCCCTATACAACCGTTGCAAGAGCTTGGTTCGCATTGCCGGCAATAAGTCGGACTCGTTCCCGGTGGGTGATGGGCTCCGCCAGGGCTGCCCTTTGTCTCCGGTTCTGTTCATAATTTTTATGGACAGGATTTCTAGGCGCAGCCAAGTGGCGGAGGGCTTTCGCTTTGGTGGCCTCAGAATCTCATCTCTGATTTTTGCGGATGATGTGGTTCTGTTGGCTTCATCGGGTGAGGGCCTCCAGCTCGCACTGGAGCGGTTCGCAGCCGAGTGTAACGCAGCGGGAATGAGGATCAGCACCTCCAAATCTGAGGCCATGGTTCTCAGCCGGAAAAGGGTGGAGTGCCCACTCCGGGTCGGGGATGAGTTCCTGCCCCAAGTGGAGGAGTTCAAGTATCTCGGGGTCTTGTTCGCGAGTGATGGGAGAAGGGAGCTGGAGATCGACAGACGGATTGGGGCTGCGGCTGCAGTAATGCGGACACTGCACCGGTCAGTCGTGGTGAAGAGGGAGCTGAGTGTAAAAGCGAAGCTCTCAATTTACCGGTCGATCTACGTCCCTACCCTCACCTATGGCCACGAGCTGTGGGTAGTGACCGAAAGAACGAGATCGCGGATACAAGCGGCGGAAATGAGCTTCCTCCGAAGGGTGGCTGGCCTCTCCCTTAGAGATAGGGTGAGAAGTTCGGCCATCCGGGAGGGGCTTAGAGTAGAGCAGCTGCTGCTCCACATCGAAAGGAGCCAGCTGAGGTGGTTCGGGCATCTGGCAAGGATGCCCCCTGGGCGCCTCCTGGGCGAGGTGTTCCAGGCATGTCCCACCGGGAGGAGGCCCCGGGGCAGACCCAGGACACGCTGGAGAGATTATATCTCTCGGCTGGCCTGGGAACGCCTTGGTATTCCCCCGGACAAGCTGGAGGAGGTGGCTGGGGAGAGGGAGGTCTGGACCTCTTTGCTTAGGCTGCTACCCCCGCGACCCGACCTCGGATAAGCGGATGAAGATGGATGGATGGATGGATGGATGGATGGACTTTGCACTATACACTGCACCTTCTATAGATAATTTACTCCGTGCAATGAAAATGAAACAAATCTATACTAAATGATAAAGCCTTCTACAAAGATGACACTAGAGAGTTTTCCTCCTATAGTTAATTACTTATCAGTGTGGGTAAGGAAATGAACCATTTTCAAGTACCTTCTGATTATTTGAAAGTACTACTCAGTGTTTGTTTTAAATATCCAGACAAGCAGATGGAAAAATAAAAAGCAACGTTGATATTTTACAGTAAGAGTTGGACTGATGTAGTCTCGGTGGGGCTACAGGCCCATAGAGCTGCTGTGTTAAATAAAAGCAGTTAAGGTGTTAATGGTTTTTTGTATACTTTACCAGGATCATGCATTTTAAAGGGATCTCCAGTGACCTTAAAGTTTGTTTTTAAATAAACAGAACTTGTACAATGGCGCTCAAAATGTTTGACTTCAGATGGTATAAATTGAGAAAAAGTGTCTCTTTCTACATCTCCACTTGAGGCTTGAAGCTTAAGGGTACATTAGCTTCTACCAGCATAACAAATGTGTGGTGCCAGGATGTCCTAAACAGTGTTGGTCAAGTTACTTGAAAAAAGTAATCAGTAACTAATTACTGATTACTTCCCCCAAAAAGTAATCCAGTTACTTTACTGATTACTTATTTTCAAAAGTAATTAATTACTTAGTTACTTAGTTACTTTTTAAAAACACGATTTACAACCTGAAGAGGTGATAAAGTGATAGATCTTTCAGCCCAATTCTACTTTTTCTGCATAATCCATCATACAAAATGTAATCAAATGGAAAAGTCTCTTTTTAAAACTTGTTTTATTAGTTTTAATCTTTTAACTTTATACATCAAGCAAAAATTTAATTATATGCAACATTCTCTGACTTGAAGAAATATGTTTAACATTTAAACATATTTTCTACACATTCCAGCATATAAAATAAAATAGTTTTTTGTGTTTACACTCAGTCTTTCAAATAGATGCAAGTAAAACACAGCAGAAAATAAATAAAATCAAAGACTAGCGGTCATGTTGCTCTATTTTCACCTGTAAAGCAGGAGTGGGGTAGGCGGAGGTGTGCTCTGGTGCAGGTGTGCCGCAGCAGTCAGTGGGAGAATCCGCGAGTTTCTCTGTGAATTTCCCATTACGTCGTAGCGCACTCGGTGCTTGCTTGGAAGTTTAGGGGGTTTTTTCGCTGTAAAAAGAAGTTTTCTTCCCACGCACAACGGACACTAATGTTTTTGTCACTTTTTATGGAATCAAACTCAAAATAAGGTCAGTACTTCCATGCTTTAAACGCTGCAGGCTCATACTCTCTCCGCACTCGATATATTATCCATTGTTGATCTGCACACAGCTGTTGTCACGAATGTCGCACTGGCTTATGTCACTGTCATGAGACATTCTCGCAAAAAATCACAGTTTTAGTAACGCAGCGTTCCTACGGGAAAGTAACGGTAATCTAATTACCGTTTTTGCAAAAGTAATCCCTTACTTTACTCGTTACTTGAAAAAAAGTAATCAGATTACAGTAACGCGTTACAAGTAACAAGTAACGCGTTACTGCCCATCTCTGGTCCTAAAGCATGTTGGGTAAGCATATTTTTAACATTACTATGACATTATTTATCCCAAACCATGATCTTTTACATAACCTCACAACATAGTTTTTAGTGCTTACCCCTAAGAACCCACTCTTTACACACTGAGGAAAGTTCCTGTTAAAGTTTCAACATTGACTCTCGTATAGTTTTCCATACAGTAAAAATGGGTCTGGGCTCTTATTAACCATTATAAGTAAAAGATACAGATTAGTGATCAATAACAAAGAAAAAGACTGCAAAATACAAGGTTCTCCAACACAAAAGAAATTGCAGTCTTCTGGCTGACATTCTTGTCACTTTATCAATACTTTTCCAACCTTCATATGCTGACTTTAAAAGAGAATGTTACCTTGTGGCATTCAATACTGATGCAGCATGTAGACTCAAACAACAGATCTCTGCCACAACAGCCATATATTACTCCCTGGGATGAGATCACATTGCGGTATAAGGAAATCTGAAATCCTCACTCCAACCAGTCGCTGCAGATGGCCGCCCCTCCCTGAGCCTGGTTCTGCTGGAGGTTTCTTCCTGTTAAAAGGGAGTTTTTCCTTCCCACTGTTCCCAAACCACTCGCTAATAGGGGGTCATATGATTATTGGGATTTTTTCTGTTTTCTTGTTATTATCATGCTGTATGTATAAAATTGAATAGAATTGAATGGTTATTTCTTAATTTCCTTTAAAAGTTTAACCCACTTTTCCCACTTGTTCACTGCTTACTTTTTTACAAAACAACATCAAAATGCCACAGAAATCTAGTGCAAACACATGTAAAATGTCTTGCAATTTTGAAAATTAATTTTTTTCAAAAAATTATTTTGCCAGTATTGCTTCCTATGAAGGAGTCCGGTCATGAGGTCATCTTTCTTTTTTACTGGTTGTCCCCCCTCCCTCCCGCTGTCATGGTTATTAGAGCAATTATCGATAACAGGCAAACACTCCACTTCTGGAGTCTGAGCTTCATGTTTTTTATAAAATCAATATGGCCTCCTGGCCCTTATCTTCAATCCCAAAGAAAAATGACAGAATAAATTTGGAGTATGATGGACGATGGTGCTTTTATGTGGTCTATGTAATGAAAGTGATGATAAGGAGTGGAGTGGACTTCCAATTAGCAGGCTTCTTCTATTGTGATGTGGATTAATGTATTGTTTGAAATGGTTACCTGATTTCATTAAATTGCGAGCCTGACAACTGAAAGAGTGACAGGAAATCTTAGGGCAAAATAAGAGAAAGCAGGTGGTGGCAACATGGTGGTTTCCAACTATGTCCTCCAACCAATGTATCTTAAAGTGAACCTTGACCTCATTGCATCTGACCCAATCTTGTGGTGAAATGCAGAGATGCATGGATTTCTCAGTGCAAAACCTCAAGCAACAAATCACATAATTTGTTTGTTGTATGTCAACTGAAATTCTCTCACATTTGACGTGGCGGCTGTGATCTATCTTAATGTTTGCCAGCAGCAAAGTGGTCGAGATGGAGAGCCGCAGAAAAAGATATAATTCAGTGTCTAATCATTCTATCAAGCCACAGCGTGCTTTGTGTTTGTGGCGTGTCAGAGATGGAGGGAGACCCCAGACAAACATCAGGTGTCACACTCAGTGCCAATGAATGGACAATGGTTATCCATCAATCTTCTATGTCAACTTGTCTTGTGGCCTGAAACAAACTACAATGTCCATCTCAAAGCAATTTGATCCATTCAGCTGACTCATTTATCAGCCTGGGCTCATTTGCAATCTAGGCTGATTTCCTGAAGAAAGGAGAGTTGGATTCAAAGGAGAGGATGGGTGCAAAATATTGAATTTGAGGGAAATGATGACCAGTAGTCCAAAATATTGCTTGGAGCACAGCAGCATGGTGGCTCATTTATTTTCTTGATGGATTGTTTATCAGTCTGGGACAATAGTCATGTATCTGAGTAGCTGGAAGGAAGTTTAGAGGGTTTTAATGTGGCAGCGCTGTAGAACAGCCATGTACATCCCCTTCAGCCAACTGACCTCGTCGGGTCATCAGGACTTAAGTAAGAGTGAAAGTCGCTTTAAATGGAGCGAGGCTCCCAGGGACCTAGCCTTGGCTGAGCAGCTGCTGCCGGCCGGCGACTATTACTTTTCCAGGGGCTGACTTTGATGTTTTAACAATCCATACATATTGATTCAGACTGATAATAAACAATTTGATTAGCCTCTTTCTATAGGCTGTCATTTCAATCACTTTCAGAGCTCCGATGGAGTGGAAGTGAGGGCTGTGGAAGGAGGGAGGAAAGTGGGGAGGGCGAGAGAAATGGAGAGACAGAGAGAGCAGCAAAAGCTGAAAGAGAGGGTGGAGGGCTAGAGCCCCCTCCTCAGACAGAAAAAGGAATCCAGCCCTGATTAGGCCTCTGCCTTTGGTGAATTGGACAAGACAGCTGAGCTGCCAGGTTATTAACTCCCTCAGAAAATTCTCAGCCTTCTCTCAGGCCAGCCTGAATACTGCGATCTGGATCGATAAGCAATCTCCGGTGTGTACCAAATGCCTGCTGGATTCATTTGTCTCCCAGCACCCTCTCCCTCCGCTGGACAATACACCTGCACAACTGAGACCCTCACCCCCCGCCTCTCCCACTCCCTTCTTTCCTGAGTGCTGTTCTCACTCTCTCTCTTCACTCCCTCTTTCTTCGTCTCCCTCCCTCTTTCCCTACCTCTCTCACATTCACTCACTGGAGTCTCTGTCACTTTTTAAATAATGACCCTGGGGCTGAAGGAACAACTGCCTACCTCTATTTCATCACAGTGAGTCCCTCTCCTGCAGGCCTGGGTGCCCAGGCCGTCCAGGAGAGAGAGAGAGGGGGTAGAGAGACAGAGTTGCTGAGAGAGAGAAAGAGAGAGAGAGAGGAAGAGGAGGTGCAGGGGAGGGTTTGCCCACGGCAATGGGGAAGGTGGGGGCTGCAGCAGCATCATGACTGACAGAAGCACAGATGTCACTATTGGAGCTCAATCGAGGCATATAAATGACCAGCCCATGGCAACTGTCTAGTAAACATGGAAACATACAAAGTAGCTGAAGTTATGATTAAAAACAAACAGAATAAGTATCCAGCTGATTTGGCATATTAAGAACCTCATGTCTGTTTAAATTTTATTGAACTGCTTTGTACTCCTTGTTAAATCTGGTGAGAATATGAAGCTCTGAATCATATACTTTATCATCCAATACTTTCCATTTCTGTAACACATTCTGTTCTAACTAAATGCAGCTTCACTCAAACTCAGAGCTCCCTCACTCTTACAGGAGGCTCGTCTTTGTGAAGGAGAAGTAAAGATGGATTTACATAGTGATTGTGTGTGCTGATTTGGCAGCGCTTCAGCTGATAACTTTTAGTGATTCGCTGCAGCATTGATCTCCTAGATGGATTTATTGACGAGGGTGGACGGCTAAGGATGGGGGTTGAGTTGGTGGGAAAAGAGGCATGGGGGTGCTTGCTGGTTAGGTGATATGAGGAGAAAACAGCAGATAGCTACTCAGGCGAGGTGGACAGTGGATGAGTTTGATGTTACTTGCCGTCTTTACTTGTTGGCGAGGAGTTATTCCCCCAAAGGAGTTAAAAGCCATACTGTTTCTCATAGCTCATTTCTGTGGATTTGTATTGTCTTTCTATTGTCTCAGTGTGGCTGCAGAGTTGTGACCCCAGAGGGAATTGTCTGTCAGCATAAAATAAAAGCAAGGCCTGCGACCGAGGACTCCATTTCTCCGGGCTAATTGTCACAGACAATGCACACTGCAGAAAAAAAGGGTATGAAGGATAAACCTGGCGGATGTTTAGATTTTCTTATCACAGTGATCTTCCACTGAGCAAAATCAGGCTACAGCTGAAGAGATGCTTATAAGCAGAAAGTCAAAAAAAAACTGTGAGGGAAATGCAGTTATTAAAAGGAGCTCTGTAAATATTTGAGAGGACTTTAATGTAGCGAATAGAAAAACACTCAACAGACAGAGCGCTGTTCTTAGGCGGGGATGTGAGACAGACCAAACAGGAAGTCCCTCAAAAATGTATGCTGGAGTTTTTAATCAGTCAAAGATGGCTTTCTCATCAAGGGTTGATTGCAACGGAACAGTTTTGGTTCATAATGTTTTTTCCTTTGAAAGATCACAGGCTCTGATATCATCAAAGAAAAATTCTAATAATGTAATTTGGCTGATAACATGATAGAGAAAACTGATCTCTTGATTGTTGTAATTGCAGTCCTCCACAACCACAGCGTTATCACTGCCATGTGATGAGCCTGATTCCCAAGTAAGCACCTTTTACTTAATAATGCTGTCTAATGTACACCACAAAGTGCTGCTTTAAAAGACATTCAACGTCAGTAATTTACTAGGAGTTGTTCCGGGCCCTCCCATTTCTCATGTTGTACATTTGTTAGCCATTTTAAACCACCTTAACCTACACTGTAACTCTATCCCAGCAAGAACTTTTTCATTAGCATCTCCTTTTTTCTCCCTCTCTTCAAGGTCATCTGTAATGTGGAATCCATAAACTTCTCAATGAAGAAAGTTATTTGAATTCTTATTTTTTAATGGTGGGGCTTAAAAATTCCCATTTCAGACCTGTAGTTTTAAAATGAACCTCCAGTGTGTATGTCAGCAGATGAAATTTCTGAGGAAAATTGCTCTCATGCCATTCTCGTCTCCTCTCCTTTTCTCTGTCTCTTTCTGTCACACACTTACTCTATCCACACACATACTCCTTTTTTAATCAGGATTTACTTCAGATTTGGTAAATTTGGCTTTATGCTATTTTATATGTGCTTGTATCTCTGGCATCTTACAAAAAACTATTTTTCATGAGCTCAAAAATCATTTTGACACAAAAAATTGTTTATTTAATTTTTTCATATGTGAATTGTTTTTTAATTGTGTTTCATTCAATACTTCAAACTGTATGTGAAACTTCTGTGGTAATTGCAGAGCATTAGTGTAATCACATTATATTTTTGTTTTGCTATACTAAATACAGTTACAATTATGTCATTACTTGGGTTACAATGATTCTTCATTATGTGCACCACAGCTAACAGAAAAGCCCCTTTTCCATTAATACCTGCTCGGATTGACTCAGCAGGGTTTGCCACAGTGTTCAGGGTTTTGCGTTAGGTCATAGTACCTGGCACCAAGTACGTTTTTAGTACCTGCTCTCTCAAGCAATCCAAGCAGGTACTAAAATGTGATGTCATCAGACTGCATCCCACCGATTGGCTGGTCAGTAGCGTCACTTGATGAGTCATGGAAGCGCCTCGTCAACGCCGTGAACGAGTGTGACGAAAAGCCAACAACTTTTGAGGAGTGGAGAATTGGAAATTAATGTTAGTTTTATTGTACTAAAGGACAAGAATGTGATTTTTTTTTAAAAAACTGCAAATTGCACCTAGGTCAGAAACACCTGCATCATGTTGTTAACTTTGCAAACATCTTCATAAATAGCATCCTAACACAAGGCTAGCACAAGGCCTAACACAAGAAATGGAGGCAATTAGTATTGTTGCCTCCATTTCTACATGTTTCTACAGTAAACCCATTGTAGTGATCACTTTCAAGATCACTTTTCTTTGTGATATTGGTTTTGAGTCCAAATATGTATATGTATAAACATTTTACTCACAGACTGCTTCAAAGGGAGCTTTTGATAAAGGGCCACATATATGTGCACTTAATAATAGTACACTTGGAGATAACTTCCTGATCTCAAAATAAGTTTTGTCCTTTGAGTAGAACTGAAGTAATGATGGATTCCATTTGCTTCAGAAGTTGGATGTTGGAGTTGGGAGTCATAAAAATCCCAACTTGAGCACATTTCAGGAGTACAGTCAGAAAAGCAAAGGAAAACATGATTTGTTTCACTCCTTAGCAAGATAGAGCCTTTCATCGATCACTAGCAATAAGTACAATGTACAGCATTTGATTGCACTTAAAAACACAGCTGCAGTACAGTCATGGATAGAGCCTGCTCAGTGCTCTGTATTAAATAGATAGATAGATGGATAGATGGATACTTTATTAATCCCACAAGGGATTGGTGTTACAGCAGCATGAGAAAGAATAAAAATAGTACATTCTACAATAAACAACAAAGTTGAAATAAAAGTGCCAGAGGCGCCTGCTAAGGGTCTTATACTATGAGATAGTACAGGAATTTATGTGTATACAATACACACAGTGATAAAAACAAAAGTAAAAATGAGGTACACTATAAATCTAATAAAAACTGCTGCATGAAGGTATAATACAAGAATATGTTTGGGATCTTATGCCTGACAGGTGTGTTCACCTGTCACAGTATAAAGAGTTATTACACACCTTGATAGAACACAATAGGAATGATTTCCTGAAGCGATCTTTATGGCAGCAAGGTTGAATCAGTCTGAGGGAGAAGAAGCTCTGCTGCCTCAGAAGTGTAGACTGGAGCTGGTGCGATGGTTATCCATGATGGAGAGCAGTTTGTTCAGTGACCTCCTGTTCCTCACTGACTCAAATGCCTCCAAATTCTGACCAATGATGTTTTCAACCTTGCTGATTAGTTTGTAGATCCTGTTGGCATCTCTGACACTAATGCTTCCCCCCACCAGCAGACGGCAACAAAACAGATGGCATTCGATACCACAGACTGGTAAAAAATCTCCAACATCTTGCTGCACACAGTAAAGGATGTGAGCTTCTTTAGGAAGTAGAGTCTGCTCATCCTTTTCTTGTACACAACATCGCTGTCAATTAGGTAAATGCCCAAGTGCCTGTAGCTGTCCAATTGCACAATGGTAATAGTGCAATTGGACTTGAGGGGCATCGAAGTTAAATAAGTGTTTTACTGTTGCTCCATTTTCGGTGACAACATCCCACATGAAAATACATTTATACTTGCAAAGTTTGCGGTGTGTCCAGCGTTAGGAACTTTATTTTTATTAATTTACAAGCCCCCTTTCTTTACTTAGAGCTCGTGATGCTATTATGTATCTTGTGTTACATTGGGAATTGGAATATTCAAGGTTGTATAATAAATCATAAGCATTATAGCCAAAGGTCCTCCAACTATACAACCATTTGTGCTATGTGTTCCAACTGACAGGCAGTATTTCGACTTACAGAAGCTAACACAGTCTATGAAGGTGGAGTATAAGCATAGTCTGAGGGACTTTGGGAAAAGACAGCACAAACTCAGAACATCCAAGAGACTGCAATTCAAGTTTCAATCTACTTTGAAGTTTCAATCATCCTTCACTGTTGTTTTCACGTGTTGGTCAATATGGTCAGATTGAAACCTTAAATATGGCTCTGCTTAAATTACACATCTACCTTCATAGAGGTAAACATGTGTAAAGGTCTAGTTTCTGGATTATCTAGTTACTGACGCCTACAGTCATATAAGTCGAATAATATAAGAAAACTGCACTATTTCAAGGTGTCTTATGTCGCTCCTTGTAGTTACCTTGGTTAAAGAAAAGTGTGTGTGTGTGTGTGTGTGTGTGTGTGTGTGTGTGTGTGTGTGTGTGTGTGTGTGTGTGTGTGTGTGTGTGTGTGTGTCTCCCTCTATCGCTCTCTCATTGTCCCTTCCTGACAGTGACGGTAATGCGTGAGTAGGTGAGCCACCCTCGGGGCTCTGTACATCCATGTCTGACTCAATATAAATCAGCACTTGTCATCACAGACTCATATCACACACTCTGATCCCACATCCCCTCTACAGATTCCTCCTTGTTGTTCGATACCATCCAAGATGCCAGTGGCCAGAGTATTAAACCTGTCCAGTCTTACCGGCAGTGTCTCCCTCTCTGTGTCGCTGTGTTTTCTCCCTCCTAGACCTGAAGCTGCTCCCGCATGGTGAAGTTAAACAGATGTGACTGCATTAGATTCAGCCCGGACAGCAGCACACCTCTGCTGCCCTGAATGCATTCTATAATTATCCACCACACCTTGTATCAGGAAGTCAGCTCATGTCAAAAGTGCAAGTGAAAGCTGGGGTCACTGTCAGGAAAATAAGTCTGATAGTGACAAAGGGCCAAAGCAGCTGCACGGGAGTGAAATAAGATTTAGATAGTGATGCTGAAAACATGTAGTCTGATGGCAGCAGTGACTTCTTTGTTGCATTTTCAGATATTGATTGTTTACTATTTACTGTAAATGTACCTGAGGCAATATTTCTTGTTTGTGTTACCTGCTAGCACTGGATTAAACTTGCTATTTAATTGAAAGGTGATCTTCAAACATGAAACACTAACACTAACTAACAAGATACATGGTTATTTAGTAACATGATTACTAAATAACAACGCTCCAGCAAGCTAGCCTTCCATGAGCCTGCAATTGATTGCTTTGGATTAAATGTTAATGTTATCTTGCCAAAATCCTCATAATGACAATACTTACCAAAATAATTTTGGTTTACATAGCATGCTTCATGAAGGATAAAATTAATGCTGAGCTATTTAACTCAAAACAGCAAACATCATCTGTGTGAAGATACATTAAAAAAATTCCAGAAACACATTTTTCTCTGAAGAAGATATACAACTTTATGGAAATCCATCTGATGATTTTTGAAGCTGTTTGTTATGAAAATCAAAATGATACTGCAATATGTGGTAGTGATTAGAAACACGCTGGTGGAAAGCATTCCTGGGACAGTTGAAAAACCTAGGACATGCATTAATGGACTCTAAAGAATGAATTGATTTGAATACAGTTAATTTCACAATAAAGACCCAATGCATTCAGTAACTTATTGGTTGTTGTATGAGAGATGAGTGCTGCAAATATAAACATCATCAAAAATTAGAATTCATTTGATGCCTCCAACATTATTGATGGAGGAGGAGCAGCTGCCTTGGCCCGAATTCATCCAGCCACTCTGACTGTAGCCACTGATTGATTTTTAAGTTAGGAGGAGGCAATCAGTAAATACTACCCAATCAGAGGCCAAGAACATTGAAAAGATTAGACAATTTGAGGTAATCAATGAAAATATTCTCTGATTTGTAGGCGCTCAATGACCAGCATAAATCAGGCATCATAGCACGCAACTTAGTTTGCAATAAAACAAAGGCCAGCGACAGGCAAACTATAAGAGATGAGTTAAAGGTCTGGGGGAGGAAGTGCCGACTAGCGTGGTAATGAGACGGAATTACAGGCCACATATTCAGGCCTGCTTCTCTTGCAGAAGCTGTCAACAACTAATGGAGTGCAGCAAGTGCTGATATCCGTTATCCTGCTTCCTGTCCACATATTTACCCACTTATTTATCGCCACTGATGCAATGTCATCATTTTTAATGTTAGAGACGCTACACTCCCAACAAAAACAGAGTCCTCCTGAGAGGACCCAATATGAGTACTGACAGGACATCGCCCTCACTAAGTCAATATTATTTTACTTTTGAAAAGCAACTTAAACTCTGTAACTGCACCTTCATAAATAAAGAGTAATACCACATAAAACTGGATGACTTGAATTAAGTGTCACAGAACCAACAGGTCTTATAATGATTGTCATCTGCAGAACACATAAAAACATAAAGACACTGACTCCAATTTGATTTTATCCATAGGGTACTCTGGTTCTCATCTTCATAGTGCATGTTTAGGATAGGGGAGAGTCACACTGTCTTGGCAGGGAGTTGAAACCCACACGCTCCGCCTTAATGGACCAACTAGACAGATGATTCTGACAGCGACCTGCACAAGTGGTTTTGATTCTATCATCCACTATGCGGTTTATCAGAAGAATTACCTAAAGTGCCTCTTATTTTATCATCCACAATGTCAACAAGATGCCATTCTTTTAATTTATACTCACCCCAAAGAATCATACAATCATACATCACACAGCGGCCTCTGAAAAATCACTGTTAAGAGCCTAGGCCAGGTACAAAGTCATTAACCTACGCCATGGATTGAGAGCAAGGTCATTATAGAACACTCCTTTAACATTTGTCTGAGAGCTTCTTTTGTTACTTGACCACTCCTTTATAACACTATCTACACAGACAGAAGCATGCATCAATAAACTCATTTCCTCCTCCTCTGGGTAACTACAAAAGGTCTGGGGATGTTTTTTCAACTATGTAACTATATTCAAGAATAACCTGCAATTATACCAGAGTTTCCTTACCTGATGTGCATTATGTTTCTGCCACATCAAACCTATTTTCTCACTGTCTTCAGGAATTATTAACTGATTAAAAGCATGTGATTTGAGATACAGAAAATAGAATACTCTCCCTGGCGTAGAAGCACTTACTAGATAAAGGTAATCAGGTTTACCTTTACGTAATCAGATTTAGCAGCATTTTTCTGTAAGGTGTTACAGTACACTTGAGGTAAGACCAACACGTGATATCTTATGAGGATCTCTTTGTAGCCTTTTGGAGACCAGAAATTATTTATAGGCTCTAATGTAAGATGGAAATGTTAGCACTGGTCACTTACTAGATTTCTAGTCATAGAAGCAATCTAACACAGAATTACTTTGTAGACCAAAGACCATCATTAACCTATTATGCTTTGTAGAGTTACAAATCACAAGAGGAGATTCACTAGTTAAGTCTAGAACCAGTCCCACATATTTCCACTGAAAGAAGAGTAATCCATAAAATAGTGGGATTTGAAATCAGAACCAATGACGCAAGGATGCTATAGACAGTGATGCACATAGCTGGTACGTAGGTACGCATGGGCGACAAAAATTAGGAATGCATAGTGACACTTGTGTTACCAAGCGCCTTTGCGTACTTGACCATCTCATTTCACCTTACACGTGTGGTTTGTCACCATCTAAATATCCAAAAAAACAACAAGCATTAGGCAGCTACTTTGGTGTTTCGACACCAGCTAAGAAACGCCAACCGGAGGCAGAGCCGAAGAAAATACTTTTCTCGGAAAACTGGGTCCAAGATATGCCATGGCTTTAAGCTAACAATGAGCACACTGAAACGTGGTGCAAGATTCATTCCCATTCACATCTAGCAGACAAATCAGGTGCATTTTTAAAGGCTCAAAGAATTTGAACCATCCTTTATTTGACAAACATGAAAAGAGCAGGGAGCACATGAATGTGGTGCAAGTCACTGCTAATAAACAAGATAGCCGAGAAGAAATTACGAGTCGCTCACGTAACAGATAGCAAGACAAGCAATATTCATATTCTGAGGATATTCCTTTATTGAAGTGGCTAGGAGTAAATGTTGGGATCATGTAGAGTATCGCTCACACCATCTTTGGGGAGTTACGAAACAAATTCCAGCCTGCTGAATTTTGGGGGCTATTTTTTGATTGATCTGAGGACATCACAAAAACCGAGCAGGAAATTGTTTGCATTTCTTGGACTGATTGAACAGACATAACAGACTGTTATGCAGGCATAACGGACGGACTTGTGAGACTTTTTCAGGACACAAGCTTGGATGACTGGACAACAAAGTTGGTCGCTGTGTGCACAGACGGGCTGCTGTCAACGTGGGTATGTACAACGGTATTGTGCCAAAACTCAGACAACTTGCTGCAGTTGGAGACTCCCTTGTGCACATTCTGTGCACGGCACACACACTGAAGAATTGCCTAAAATCAGCTGATCGCAACTTTACTAACTGTGAGACATTTAGCAGTTTTATCTGCAAAAAGGTGGAGCAAAAAAATGCTGCACTGAAGAAGCCGTGTGAAGAAAACCCGTTGTGAAACTGGTGAGTTTCATAATTTCAGGTGGTCTGCATGGAGGCAAAAAACACTGTTAAAAATATAAAGACTATCGCCAGCCATTAAAATGCAACTGGCTATGAGAGATAACAGTGACTTGTAGCATATGTGCACATAGCGTTTTCAATGCTTTCTTTCAAACATGGTTGACATTGGCACCATTTTAAAGACAACATCCATTAGGTTCTAGAAGGAAAATCTGATCAATGGGGAATGTAAGGATGAACTCATGGTGACCATTGGACAGTTTTCCCTTCTGCTTGATAGTGAAGGTCACTATAGGGCATACACTGTTTCTAATGCTGATGTTGACAGAGATAAGACAAACTTACTCAGGGGGTTAATCGAAGAGTTTGAAATTAGATATGACTCCCTCAAGTCATGTGATCATTTCTTAGTATTTGATCCTTCAACATGACCTCAGGAAATGCAAGTCCTCCACAGTTCTGGAAACACAACAGTTTGCAGGATTCTCAAGAAATATGAGGTCACTTTGCAACTTGACAAAGACACCACGGTAACAGAATGGATGCAATTAAAGCAGGCAGGAAAATGCCTGGGAGCCTCTTCTGTGTATGACTTGGTCCAGATAGTAAATACAAGTAACCCCAGTGCTTACTCCAACATCAACAAGGTGGTTAATCTGTCTCTTACACTGCCTTTAAGCATTGAAGCTTGTGAGAGCTCATCTCAACTTGATAAAAACCAAGTACAGATCTCGTCTGACACATGCTCATCTCTCTGCCGTGATGCACATTCATCTGTCAAAGCAGACGGCAGAGACATTTAACCCAAAGCCAGCTGTTGACATGTGGCTGGAAACAGCCAACCAAGTACAGGGTGCATCTGCAGCATCTTCATCATCTACCATGCAGGAATCTGAAGCAGAGGACAGTGAGGGAAACTGCACTTATTAAGACAACGCTATGTATTGGGTTAGTACCAAACATCTGGTACTCACCTGATATAGATCACAGCTATTGCGAAAAATAAAATCACTGACTATTTGTAGATGTATTTCACAGATTCTGTTGCACGAATAATGTTCCAGTTTCTGTTCCACAATTGTTTTTATCTAAAAACCTGCAAAAATGCGAGGTGGTTCTCAAAATGCACTAAAGCAGAACTGCCAAACACTGGCAGTGTTCTGTGAAAAAGAACTAAAATACTAATACTCTTAAGGATATTGTATAGTTATACTTTACCATATGAGTGTGTAGCACACATGTTTGAAAACCATTTCAGTTCTCCTCTGTGTATACAGTATAAATTAGAATGGCGACATTTAGCTCAGTTTAATTCTTTAAAGTAATTATAAGACATTAGTTTCCATGGTCAGCAAATATATTGTGCAAGAAAAAATTGGGGTTATATAGTGCAGATGGACAGAAGACACCACAACATGTGTTTTAATCATGTGTGCAAAGGCATATGTTGGTACAGTACTGACTCCCCTGACTTTGCTTACCCTTGGAAAGCTTTCTGTGCCCTATGATCCAACATCTGAAGAGCTGATAAAAACCCTTCAGTTGCCTCAAAGCAGCTGCGAGGCTTAACATTGTCAAAAAGGGGTTTTTATTTCCCTACCGTTTCGACCTCCTGTGTATATTTTATTGAGCTGTTCTCATCCCACAGCGGTGCACGAAAATGTATTTCAAAGCTCATTAACACAGGACAGGCATGCGTCGAACATGTAGCATCCCTTTTCAGAGACACTTGTGAAAGAGTGTGAGGACCATGGTGAGGGGCTCAGAAATCGTTGTTTTTGATATTCAGTGAGCTTTTCATCTTTTTTTTTTCTGCTGCAACACCACATGAGAGGATTAGGAAAGTTAATGAATTATCCTCACAGGGGCAAGACAGTGTGTGTAAGCTGCACTATCCCACGTTTCATAACATGGAGCTGTTTGAATTTATTGAACTGAGGGCTGAATTTTCCCACACTGATCTGTCCCAATTCATTATACACAGTCACTTTTCTCTATAAGCAGGATGACAGTATGAAAAAGTATCTTTATAAATCAGAGACATTGTTAAACCTAACCAGGGTTGTCCGTAGTGCATTGCTCACAGTACTATTCTACAAGAAGCTAGGTATGTATCTACAACAATTTCTGTGATCAAATCAAGTGTGTGTCTGTGTGTGTGCTTACTGGATCCCTTTGGGCAGCTAATGCTGGAGATTATATGCTCCCAAACTTTTAAGTGAAAACAGTCCACAAAGCTGAAATATCTCTTTAAGATGTCGCCTTTTGCCATTGGCGTCTGTTTGCTCAACTCCCAGAGGCAGCCCAGTATCAAATGCACCAGCACAAATGATAATAACACAGCAAGACCTTTCTATTTTTCCAAATTAGGTTGAACCCCAGATCGGTGCCCTCGAGGCTCGCACAAACGCTCTAATTCTTCCCTGAAGAGTTTTCTCTTCAGTTTTCTATCATATAAAGCAAATATCAAAAATGTGATTTGAATCTTGGGAAAAATTAAAGTTGAAGGGTGCCAGAAGGTGGACCAGTGTAGTGCAGTGGGTGACAGCACACCCTCTCGCTTGAGCTCTCTTTTACAGGCATTGATTGAGTCTGTTTAGCTCACTGTCAGCTGGCTACTACAACGTCTTAGATACTGTGCCCAGAGTCACTGAGCGACTGACCAAACTGCCCCAGGGGTTAATTGAAGTCTCTCAAGTGACGCAAGTGGTCTCACTTTAATGGCTCAGCCCATAAAATACTGAATCTCAGAACAATGAGACAAAAATATTTCCTCTCATGGGCTTTTTTTTTCTTATCGTTTCCCTTCTTGACAAGGGAACTCGGATGTGACTGTGCCTAAAAGCACTTAACTTCTGGAACATCTTGGACAGGGTTAGTCTACTAATAAATCTCTCTCTGATTCCTGCAACTTTGTTATTTATTATATTTATTGTAGGTTATATATTTAAGTAGATTCTGCTAAGCACCAACTGCTTGTAAGACCTGGTAGCACGTGTAAATCATAGCCCGTCTTGATCAAGACTCTTTTTATACATATAGCCAAGTGTTTGGCTATTTGAGTATGCACCTAAATACAAGTGGTTTGAGGTGGTTTTCACTGTTACTGTTTTTCATTAATGAATAACAGGTGCACTGCCATCACAGTGAGAGACTATGTAATTATTGACCTAATGGGGAGTTGCATTTCTTTCTTTCTTTTGTTCTCTTTCCAATTTGAGGATTTCTCGTTTGGTCATCTTCTTGTTTGTTTCATGTGTCTTTCCTCTATGCTTAACTATATTCGGTCCCTTCACTCCCCAGCCAGTCGCAGCAAACAGCTGCCCTTCACAGTGCCTGGTATTGCCAAAGGTCTCATCCTGTTAAAAGACTTCTTCCTTCCAACAGCGGGCAAGTGCATATTTATAAGGGATTGTTGGTCCTCGCTCTCTCTAATATTTCAAGGTCTTTTTCTCGCAAAATAAAGTGAATGTCACTGTTACCTGATACTATATAAGTAAAAATGATTTATGAATTAAACTGATGTACATGGAATAGAGTTGGTCAAGGCTTCTTCTGTTTTGGTTCTGAGTTACCATTTATGTTTTCAGAGTTGTCATATAGTCCTACTTACTCATTATTTCCCCACCGCTGATATCTGGTTACAAAACCCCCCCCAACAATAATTGGCATACAAAATTATCCATAGTGTTAACAAGCTAAAATAAGCTAGTTAAGTTACTTAAGTTAACTTGATTTTATATTTCTTTTGTGAAACTTTTAATGAGACACTGAAGACGTGTTCAACGCTCTAAATAAATAGCTGTCAATATTTGACTGTTGTGGAAGGAAGTCTCAGTTTCTCACACCTCTAACAATCATTAATGGCTGCAGATTACATTGGAAAACTGGTCAGTGATGCTTTAATGTAGGTGGAACACACACAATGCAATATAGCTCTTCAAGTAGTTCTAACCAAAGTTAATGACCATTTTACTCCTTTATTCATTGGCACAAATATGAAGCTAGTATGGATCTTCAGATGTAACTCTTAAAAGATATTATAAAAAACTACAATCAAGGTGCCCATGAGCAGGGCACTGATACTGCAGCAGTGGAACTCTCTTTAAAGATTACAACTACTGTGCAACTACAAGCTGCAAAAGGGCACAGAAATAATGCAATATGTTACAGGAATACAACATCAGCCCCATCAGTGTGATCAGTTAAGAACATGCCCAGAAAAAGTGGAAGGCAAATACTGTTCTATAATGATGCCTGCTTTGCATTGTCGACACATTTTACAGCTACTCCACATCTATCAGTCGAGTGATTCCTCTACTTTGAATCGGAGGTATCTCCAAATGAAATCTTTAAACATCTAAAATCTTTAAAAACTAATTTACCTAATGCATTACAATTCCTGATTAAAAGCTTTGTCTGCAGTTATATTGCAGTGATTTCCAGGTTCCATGATGCTCTCTGCAACTTCCTTCTGTCTGCATCTCTGTGTTTATGTGTCACTTTTTGGATGTTTACTCAACCTAAAATGGTGAGTCATTATATAAGAATGTATATGCAAGTGCGTGTGTGTGTGTGGGTGTTGAAGAAAACAAGATGGTGAGAGATGATGTTATTGGCCAACGTTCAAAATGCCGGCCTTGCATCTCTCTCATTTGTTGGAAGATAATCTTGCCATTGATTTGTAAAAATGCTTTAAAATAAAATGAGTGTGTCTCATCCCACTTAATCACGAAAGCATATTGATCAGGTTTCTAATGAAGGATCATTTAGATAGGGTGGAGAAGAATAGGCTGGCATATCATATTATGTCAAGGAGTAATAGGATGTCTTTATCTGAAGATTCCCGGATATCAGTAAAAGCAAGCCTTCCATATCATCATAATGGAAACCTGCATCACTTTCTCATCTTCTATTGTTCTCTGCTTAAAGGGATATTTCTAATATAATATAGTGTAACTACTGATATTTCCTATTTTCTCTAGAATGATGCGAGACAATAGCAAAGTGACCTTTTCAAATTCAGTATCAGTTAACTCTCACTTTAAATGTTGCATTACTAAGTAAAACTAGAAGTCTCTCATCATGAAGTAACAGCATGCACAAAGTGGCCACTTTATTTAGTACACTCTGCTAATACCAGGTTGGACTTTCTGTTGTCTTCAGAACCACATTAATTATTTGTGGCCAAGATTAAATAAGCTGCATGAAACATTTCTCGTGGATTTTGTTCAATTATGATATTAGACCATGTTGATATGATTCTGTGAAAGGTGGTCATCATCCGTCCCAAAGGTGGATGATGATCTGGTGACAGTGGAGGCCATATGAGAATAGTGAACTCATTGTCATGTTCAAGAAACCTGTTTGAAGTGATGTGGAGCTTTGTAGTATGCCTGCTGGAAGCAGCCATCAGAAGACAAATACACTGTGGCCACAAAGAGATGAATATGGTCATCTACAGCACTCAGGTAGGCTGAGGCATTTAACCATGTTTAAGTGGTACTACGGAGCTCAAAGTGTGCCAAAATATTCCCTATACACCACCACCAGCAGGAGCCTGAAATGCTGGGAAAACGCAGGATGGATTCATGCTTTCACCTTGTTTATGCCAGATTCTGACTCTACCATCTGGCAGCAACAGCGTAAATCAAGATGTACTATACGAGATCACAATGTTTCCAATCTTTTGTTGTCCAGTTTTGGTGAGCCTGTGCAAATTAATTCCTCAATTTCTTGTGGTCTTCTGCTGCCCATCTGCTTATGAGTTTCACATATTCTGTGGTCAGAGATGCTCTTCTGCATACCTTGGTAACATTGATTATCAAGTTGCTGTCGCTTTCCTGTAAGCTCAAAGCAGTGGCGTGTCCAGCGGGGGGGCACAGGCCACCCCCCCAACCAGACTGGCCACCCCAGGTGCCACCCCAAAGGCAAAACAATAAAATTCAATCAAATATCAAATGTCCGATTATGTTTTCACGGTGAAGCTCAGATATCCGAGTGTAAGTGAATGCAGCATCGGCTTCTGCGCTATGTGCATCACGTTAGCAAAGGTAGGAGAGCCAAGCACGGAAGACGGCACTGCAGGAAACAATTTTTCGGTGAAAGAAAATGAGGACAGAATAAATGTCCCGGTAAGTAATATTAAGTTTGTTGAGTTTAGTAAACTTCGGTGAAATTAGAATACCAAAGAAAAAATAACACTTAAAGAATTATTGCAGCCGTTGAATATATCAGACAGTATGCTACTGAGGGCAGCTAACATAAGAGTTATGAGTTATAAGATATAATCTAAGTCGTAACATTGCTGTATGGAGCTGCAGATTTGGTTGCAGGTTAACATAGCTGGACTGGCCATCGGGCATACCGGGCATATGCCCGGTGACTTATTTTTTTATTTTTTTTTTGTAATGGCATGAACAATGAGAGGTGGTGGATTGGCCAGATGCAGGTCGATGTGTAAAAATAACTCAGTTGTTTGGTGGTGGCTATGACGGGGCTTCCACAGAGGCCAGCAGGTGGATGAGGGAAGGGGAGGCAGGAGGAGAGCCCCAAGGCGGCCACCAGTCCGAGTGTCAGGTGAACTGAACTTCAGGTAAGAAGTTATGACCTGCAGTCTATCTGGGTCAGATATAAACCAAGTTTAGGTGGAGTTTATTTTCATTGTGCTGACTTTTTACCCTCAGTTGCAATAACTCGTACTGCGTTCTAGCCAGCTTGACGGAGTTTATATACAGCTGGGTGGGTGCTATGATGTTACTGATAGTGAACTTTATTTTATTCATAAAGTTAGTTAGTAGAGTTGCCAACGGCTCCTTAAAAAAATGGAATGGTCCCTCATTCAGAGAAAATATTACACGTTTCGTATTGAGCTGAGAAGAGACGCAGTTTGTCCCGGACTTTCGCTATAATGAAAAAAAGACACAAAGCTGGATTTATTCTGTCCTTATGCTGCACAGCTGGCTCTTCTTCTCTCATTCTCTCCCCCTGCCTCTCCTGTTGCTACTTCAATCATGAAACTGATCAATGATCAGCTTTTCTCTCTTGTTTATTTATCGCCCACTTTGCGCCAGAAAGAGGAAACCAGCAGATGTCGCGCTAAACAACAGCAGCACGTTTAAGCTTGATCAGCTGTTGTTAGAATTTATTTAATATTAATTTCTAGTATCAGCTGATGTTTGCTGGAGCCACAGCTGTAAAGCTGCTGGTCATGATATCGGTTTGGATGTGTGATGATAGGGAAACATGAAGATGAAACCAGGAGATGTCCTTACTGAATCATCAGAGCTGAACAGATGATGGAGAAACAGGTTTTAGGTGACATGAATGAGTTGAAGGGAAGTTATGAACTGTTTCTGAGAGATAAATAACACCAGGATCCTTTTTCTACGTAGCTGACAGCTGGTAACTGTGCAGGGGCGGGTCTAGCAAAGTTTTGCCAGGGGGCCAGGTAGGGCATTAACAGGGAAAGGTGGGGCACAAAGAAATACTTTTCTTTCTTATTCTCATTTAAAATATCTAGCTTTTATTAAATAATTATCTAAATCTTACAACCAAAGTTTTTATCTGACGTAAAATGTATAGAAATCATACATATACCAACAAGACATCACTGTCACAACAGCATTTGTTTTCATTCAAAGGCTTTATGGCTTTAATACCTGGTGGGCCGGTCTGTAGTCAAAATGCCCGATTTTCTGTCCCAGTCCAGCCCTGCAGGTTAATACTGGCAGTGTCACCATGCCAGCTGACTGTATTTCATCATCAGCCAGTGTTGTTCTTGATCAATATTACCAAAGTTTACCATAAGGCAGCATAGAAAGTATTTACTTGCTTTCAGGTTTTATTCAAATGTTAGTCTTTTCAGTTGTTTCCCCACTTTTTTCCTGTTTCAAAATCAAACACCAGTTTGTGAGAAGATTATCTTCTTTTTTTAACAGGCAGATAAAGTTTTACATTGGAACTGGCTAATTTGTCAATTGTCCTTGAATGCTGAGTAAACACTGACAAAGCACTGATTGTATCTCTTGTACTTTATCAACGCAGTATCTAAAAACTTTGCACCGTAGTGGTTAAAATCTCATTCTAATAAGAGTTAAAAGTGCATTCGGTTATTAGGTTTACAGGATTATTGAATTATGGTTAACGGTTGGTAGAATTTTTTTACATCTGCCACCCTTCTCCAAATCTGTGCCCCTACCTGGCTCCACCAACAAAATTTTCTAGACACGCCACTGGCTCAAAGCAGTCTGGTCATTCTCCTCTCACCTCTGGCATCAACAAGGCTTTTTCACCCAGAGAGCTGCAGCTAATTTTCTCTTTTTAGACCACACAGTATTGTAATTGGCCTTTTGAACAAATGAAAGGCAATATATGTATACAAATTCCCAGACTACTCATACTGCTTAGAAGTAAGTGGCGACTGGGCTAAATACCATTGGATATGGGTCCAGTGATCAAACCTAGCCTTCGATTTGCACAGGGCGTCTTTAGTTCCTGTGTGTGAAATTATATCTTTCTCAGAAATATTGAACAAAGACTAGACTGACTCTATTGGACTACCCTGTACACTGAAAATGTTTTTATGCTAATTTATGTTAAATGGGGTCTCAGCGCAATACAATTTAACTTTAAAGTCTCACGGACGCTTAGCTGAAATAATTAACTGGAATAATCTGAGTTTGGAGGGCAAGTAAGCACTGATATCTGTTATGTGCGCACTGCCACGCAGAACCTCACAACTCTCACCGGGGACTCCTTAAAGGGGATGCGCTTGTTCTGAAACAAAGTTTAGACAGTTGTTACATGATAAATCAACATCTGCTTGAGTGCCAGCATCAATGTAATGGGATTATCAATGTTATTCACCTGTCAGTGATTTTAAGTAGTGACTATCTGTGCTCCCAGAAGTAATTCTCATAGGTCTCTTGCAGCCACTCCTCCTACATCACCTGATATTTCCAGCCCCTCTTCTTACCTGATTCAATTCTCCTCATTAGCCAAAGCAGTGAATATGTTCTCAAACTCATTCTATTACTTTCTTTCCTCTTTTTATTTGTGTTTTTATATGTTTTTTGCACAAATAGAAAAATACTTAAAGGCATATCATGCAGTGATATTAACCTAAAGCTCCTTATATCTAATATATCAATAGTGAGGTGGTCAAGGAACATGGGCCAGTGCTAAACTTTGCCCGCTGCACGCTGGGAGGTGAACTTCCAACTTTGCAGCCAGATTTATCCACTGAGCTACTCAAAGCCATTAACAGTGATGTGCTTATGCCATGAAGTAGAGTTCTTGGCAACAGGGTGACCATTACAGAGTAAACTTAGTGAGTGCCTCTAACAAAAGAGGGTTATGGACTCTCCTTCTTTTCTGTTTGTTTCTGTGGGCCTCTCACGTGTCCTTGTATCCCCAGACTTAGCACTCTTATGCAAAGTTTAAATCTGTAATGCACTTCCCATAAAAGGCCGAAAGTGCCCAATCACACCTAATGGCGGTGTGTTAAAACACAGTGTACATAGCCTCCAGGGCTCCATATACTACCCAGAGTGCATTGACCACAGTGACTACATGCAGAAGGGCACTGTGTTGTGATCAAAGACACGGTGGGGCTAGTGGGGATGGAGGACGAGAATCGGCTCTCATTATGGCTGCGGAACATCCATTTGAGCATTTTTAATATGTGTATCCTATTAGGCAGTTTAAGTGCTTTTTGATAATTGTGCTTTGTACTTTTACAGCACTTCAGTCTATTCCCAGTTCAATTTCCTCTTTTATCGGACGTTTGAAATATTGATCTCTGACAGATAAAAGCAAACACCATAATCTCACTCGGGTGAGCTGGTGAGTGAGTGAGCGTGCGGTGCTAGGGGAATGCACCGGGGGCGGTCGTCCTGCCAACCTCTGTCTGTTTTATTACCTTTATTCGTCAACAGAATTTGCTTACTGCTCTGGGATGTTTATGTAAAGCCCCTGCAATCTGATAGGTGGTTGATATGACCATCTCTCCTAGTGACCCCCCCAGTCCCCCACTCCACCCCCATTCTGTCTACCAGACCACCCGTCTCTTTCCCTTCCATCAACCCCCCCATGACATTTTGCAGAATGCAGCACAGGGGCTCCCGAGGTGCTTCTGATGATTGCCGCTGCTTAAACTGCTGTCAGCGCTGTCAGGATAACAGTGATTTATCTCCATAGCACTTTATGGAAGTTAGTGTTTTCTGTTAACCTGAGCACTGAAATGCTGCTTGGTGCTGGCTTGCAGTCACATTAACCTGAATCAATCACGTCTTGATTTTTCCATAAAAGAAAAACCCTCTGTAAATAACACTCGAGCTATTGGCGCACTGAATACACTAAGCTCAATAGCAGCCCTGCTGAGCTCTGGTTGATGCACAGATATCGTTACCTGTTTCCAATATCCTCGTGCCAACGCAGGGATTTGATGCTTTGACTTGCGTGTATAATTTCTTCAAAAGGGGCAACACTTAATACCGCTACTGTCAAGAGATGCACTAAACCAATGGTAAGAATGATGGAGAGAAAAAAAAGTTTCCTATAAAAATCCTGGGATGGTGAAACAATAATGCACATTGTGTATGAAGCAGTATGTTCTTTGGTCTGACTTAAAATCTGTTCGGTTTCAGATGGCAGGTCTGTCTTGAGATAATAGAAAGACTTGTTTTGATGTTTAAAGCATTGCTAATCTCCTAAAGCTTTAGGCTACTCATCCCACTGCATATTTGCAGGGTTGTCAGTTTGAGTGTGGATGCAAGAGGATGGTCCTCTGAGGAAATGAATATTTTTTTTCAGTTTTTCCTTTTTAGCTTTGCAGACACTATTTGAGATTTACTGCAAACATTTGACCACCAGCCTGGTGTATTGACTGCATTTGACAAGCGTAATCCTTTTCTTCTTTCCAGTCACTTCCATTCTGCAATCAATCAGAGCATCAATGCCCTGTAGACTGCTATGAAGTGCAGAGTGTTCGATCATGAGCCAGGCACCTTGTGGACTTTCGCTATAATATAGTGATTGATTCATCTTCAAAGATATCTTAAGTGGTTGGCTGGGCACGGTATATAATGCCTTTTGTTGACTGCAGCCCTTTCTTTTTACCCAGCTTGCAATCCTTTAAAACAGCAACACAAGCACACACGTCAAAACTTAACCCGAGACAAATACACGGTATCACTTTTGATGTGATTCATTCCCGCTCACCCCTTGAATTTCTCTTGTGGGACAGAACTTTGATTTGAAAAATGCTAAAGTGTTGAGTAGTGTACAAAAAGAAGATGCTCTTTCAGTCTCTTCGGATCTTTACTCTGACTTTCTTGTTTGAAAATTGCAAATTTGAACCTGAATCACAAATAGAAAACGGTTTGGATTAATCTTGCAGTAACCCTGTACTTTAAAGGAAAGTTGCAGCAGACCTATACTTTGACCAAACACACAATAAGGCCAAATAATAGACTTTTAAGTTTCAGTAGAGGCCAGACCAGACCCATAGGTCTGCAATACCTTTATGTTCAGTCAGATGTTTGAATTAGAGTGTGTTCAGGTTTGATTGACCTATTTGGGCTGTGATACCCTTGATCATCTCTGTGAGCTGAAGTTTAATGCTACAGCCGTGTTACCAGAAACCAAAGAGCTGCTTGTGAGTGGAGCGAAAAGCAAGGATGGGTCGTGTGGTTTCTTGCCAAGTTACAAATCTGCCTTTTTATTATATCAACAGGATCAGCACCTTCAAAATCTTGTCCCAGAGAAAATGAAGATAGCATTTAACTCAGACAATGCACTTGTTCTCTTACCGACCAACATGTTCATGTTGGTCTGGAAGAGGTGTGTGTATGTGTGTGTGTGTGTGTGTGTGTGTGTTGGGGTGGTGGTGGTGGTGGGGGAATAGAAGGAGATGTGGGTGGGAGCATTGCAGAAGTAAGGAAGTGTAGTAATTACAGCAGAGGCAGTGTCAGTGACCTCTAGATTGCACTATCTTGTCTCCTTTGTGCCTGCCTTTGCAGCCCGCCTCATTGAGTGAAATTGTATCTTTTCACTTTGGCTCTCTTAAAAATGTGCATGGTATTGGGAGCCAGTGAGGCGTGATTTTTTTTTTTTTTAATGCCTTTTCTCCACCTCCCCTGCACCCCTCCCTCCAGCCTCCCTCAGCTGCCCCTCTCCTCCATCCCCACTGTCTTACTGGGAGGTATTTCATGAACAGCTGGGTCCCGGGAGAGGAGAGGTTAGTCAAAGAGGCGCACTGTGTATAATTCAATGATTATCAGGTGTGTGTATGTGTGCGTGTGTTTATATATGTGCGTGTGTGTGGCCCTCCCCCTTCTATTGGCAGGTGTCAGGTGACAGGCAGGCCATGTCACTGGCTGTCAGCTGGCTTTCTATTGGAGCAGTCACACTGTTCACAACATTACCATAAGCTGATGAGCAAGGCTTGGGCCGTCTCACGCTCTAAGCTGCAGCTCTGATGTCACATAGGAGAACCGGACAATGTCAGTGCTAAAACACCTAAATCTTAACAGCCTTCTTTTGTTATGATTTTTTAACTCATTTTGGGTTTTGATTAGTCTTAACCAGCATTTCTACTGCATGAAAAGTAAATGAACTTGAATTTTTGTTGTATGAAAATCTAAAAATTGGTTTTTTGAAAAGCCTGATTGTGATGGTTCCAAGCTTAGCAATACTTTTATGTAGAGTTTCTTTAGCTGCAAACTCTTATCTGTGGCAATACAGTTATAGGAAACAAAAAACGCTTTTTACTGCTACATTATCTGTTTTATTTGTTTGTATTTTAACAGACCACAGTAAGAATTTGGTCAGGGCAACTGCACATAAATGATCTGATTAGCGTTGCTTAGTCGTAAGTTATCTCTAACAGATAGTTATCTCATTAACAATACATTTCTAAGATCTTAACATGCATTTCTCACTGTTATGTTATCATATTTTTAAAAAGATTCTTTATGTTTTTAAATGCTTCTGACAATCTCTGTTCCATATTTTAAAGCACCCTGATCTACTCATGTTGTTTTTAGAGGAAATTAATTTTATTTGATCATATTTACAGTGTGCATGTAAGTAATCTACACTAAAAAATAAAAAAAACTGTTTTTTGGCTAGCACATATTAACCTCTAGAATCTGCTACCTGAATTATGATAATCTTCGACAAATACTAACCAAGACCTCCTATTACTAAATTCAAATAAACTATTTTATTGGTTTGGATGTGAATTCAAAGTTTGTCTCACATTTCTTTCACCTTTTTAGCATGGTAATTGCTATTCTCCTCCTCAGCGGGGACCTGTTTGAGATGGAAGGGACATGTGAACTTCGTTCGATTCCTAGCTGTTGTTCCCGGCTGTCCTGTCAACATGGCGGGCCATGGGGAGCACAGTAGAGCTGGCATCAACACTTGCAGGACTTTTTAAAATCCAGCTTCTTTGATTTGTTATCACAGGTTATGTTTGCGAGTTCTTAGCAGTGCACTAAAATAAAAGTAAATTTACAATCCTAAACGTGCAATATATTTGAACAGAAATTGGAATCCACATTCAACTGAGTTTTATTATGCATCGTGAATAGCGTTAGTAGCCTGATTGGCACACCAGCACCTGCAATGACAGTTTTTTAGACGTCACGCTTTTATAAAAAAAAACCTAAACAGCGGTATTCTTTTGCTTACAAAAAAGTACATTTTTGAAATAAACAGTAGCTTTATTTCTAAAAGACCATCAGACACTTTTGAAGCTAAAGAGCACATAAAAACGGAATTTGTTAAAGTTTTAAAGGGTCCACGGAAAGTGGCAGCCCTGATCTGATCAATAGCATTAGCTGGGACAAAATACATAAAAAGGGAATCAATGCTAATAAAGTGAGCTCAGCCTCACAAGAAAGCCTCTGCCATTTCCATTCACCTCCAGATTGGTTGTCTTCTTTGTCTACTTCTGTGTGAGACATGGCTGACTATATGTGACACACAGTCCAGGTCAGGGATTGCATCTATTTACACTAAGCCCATCAGTCCAGTCTTATGTAAAAACATGAATATCAGGACATCAACTGATATTACAGTAATGCATACATGTTTCTGTTTCTTGTATCTCCTCAAAATGGTATTTCAAGTGCATGCAGTTAGACTTTTAATGGTAAAAGTGATGCTGAGATATGAACTTATTTGCTGTTAGGCAGCTTCGTTTTTGATTGGCTACAGAATGATACTATTGAAAAATCCAAATATTGTTTTTTAAGACATTGGTTAAAAAAATATTGAGCAAGAAGCTGGTAGGGGATTGGCATTTAAAACTTTTTATTAGTAGTAGTAAATCTGTTTTTACAAACAAACTTTACTATGGCAGCAATCCATGTAATATGTTTTTAAATCTGACCTGGTCAGAATGAACAGGTTCTTTGTTGGTCCAAGCTCTGACCTTTCAACCACCTTTTATGAAAATTGTGAAGGTAGGTTTTGCATAATCTGACAGAGAGACATTTGTTACCACAATCTGGTGGAAGTAATGATTATTAACCTTCAGTTTCTAGCAAAGCAGCAAAGCAAGTTGTAATTCAAAATTGGAAAGAAGCAGTAAAACTAAAAAGAAAAATTCATTTCCACACATGATGCTTAACATAACACAGCAAATACTAAGTTTTGTCAGATAAACTTGATAAGTTTAGTGTGTAATAAACATTTTTCCATACCCTGAATTAAGTTGAATTTCATCTATGTAACAAGAAATCATCAAATGTGATATCTCAGGGTACTTGACACAGGTAAGTCAAGGCCTTGCAATATTATAGAGACCCAATCATTCACTTTGAGCAAGAATTTGACAACAGTGCAAAAGGAAAAAAAAAACTTCTCACCAGTTAGAATCTTTACCTAGTCTTGCACAGTGTTTAGAGAAAAGTCTATAAATAAATGCAATGTCCAGTAATGAATTATATTCCATCTGCTTGTAATGGGGTTTTAAATGTGAAACACCAGGACGCCACTCTACATACCTTAGCTAACCTCCTCACTGTATGAGAGTCTCCCTCTCTTGAGTCTCAAGCACCTGTTAAACTGTGAGAACACTCAACTGCATGACTGCGTTCTCAAAAAGAATCATAGTCCGTCAGCAAAAGCACAAAGTCTTTATCTACAGAAAAATCATTTTATCAATAAATTCAACACAGACTTATAATATTAATGTGAAAATTGATGCCCTCCCTCCTATTAAAGAAAATGCTGTGTTTAATCATGTATAGGTGGGCTATTAACAGCAAATTTATGAAATCTAGTTTTTTTTTTAAAATGTTAGTCATATGGTAGTCTGTTATGAAGAAATGTAGAACTAACCTATGTACCTTTCCTTTGAAAAAATGCTTATCTTTTCAGTGTTCCCTGAAATATTAAAGGACTTATGTAATCTTCTGTATCTGCTTCACCCATGTATAATACAGGATCTGCACACAGAGGTCAAGTTACCCAAGGCTTGTTTGATTTAATCTTCATTCATGGAATTAATGTTCATAGAATTTGAATGAACTCTCTTTTTTTATCGCACTGAAACTTTTGACTTTGTTTAACTTGACATCGAAATCATGTTAAAAGCCACAAACATACAAACACGCCTTAGTGTGTGAACCTTGTTCGGTTTTGGTGAATTAAGATGATATTTTTAATCGAATTACTTGAATCCAGTGCATATGGTGTTTAAGGGAAATTCTAAAAATATATATTTTAATCAAATTATTGAACAATCTAAATATACTCTACCTTTCAAAGCAATTGTATGTGCATGAAAAAAAGAAAACATTTGGGGGGGGGGTGTTGTGGTCTAGTGTGATGTTTTACACATAAAAGGAGGTGGATTTACAAACTTTCTGCGTATCCAACATGCTTTTGACCAGAATAGGATATTTTCCAGCACAGTCTGGAAGCACAATTTCCAAAGAAAGAGAAAAGAGAACTGGTTAAACTTTTGTTGCTTAATGTGTGTGCACATGTGTGTAATTTAAACACACAAACACATTGGTTCTGGAGCACTCTCTGATCACTGTGATCTGGAGCACAGCGCCCCACAGTGGCTCAGTCTGGGACAGGTGTCCTCTCTCGTAGCTCCCAACTGTATGTGTGTCCGCTTCAAGGTGGACAGCACATTTACATAAAGGTGCAACCACTTTGCGCCTGTGATAATCAACACTGTTTATCGTTTGATCAGCTATGATTGATGCTCTGTTAATACAAATTTAAGTTAGCGTATTTTCCCTGCCAAGGGACCCATGAAGAGGTTCAATTACAGAGCAATCTCATTAATTCGAGAGCTTGTTACTGAGAGAGGACAGCAGGCTTTTTTAAATTCTGGAATGCAGATGTGTAAGGGACATAATTAGTAGATAAGAGTCCTAATTGGATCCTGCTGTGTGGCTGCAGAGGGTGTAGCCCTTGCAATGTTTTACAAGTTCCACAGTGTGGAAGTACACTTTTTTTTTTTTAATAACATGCTCACACACATGCGCCATCCGTCACATAAAGTGGGAAGGAGGCCCTTGTATTGTTAACAAATGATTATTGCTGAAGACAAACTTTGTCTATCAGTTGTGTAACATTAAAGGCACTTAAACAGATATAAGTACATGGATAAAATTTGTATTTGGAATTATAATTTGATATCGCTACACATAATTTATCCCAAATCCTTTGATATACCTGAGTTTGATAAAGTAGCAGTCCAGTACACTTTCAATTAAAAGAGCATTTTCCTTTTTTCTTTTGGGTTGACAAAAGCGCAGAGGGAAGGCATCAGACAGTTGTGTGCGCCTCCTTCTGAGCACAGTTGTAATGTTTTATGACAGAGGTTCTTTTTCTCAGCCTTGTCTCCCAGGCCGTGTAAAACGTCACTGATGTGGAGAGCTAAGCAAGTCCGCAGGGCCCCTTCAGAGGCATATCAAAACACCAACCACCCTCCAGTCCAGCACATAGAGGCCGACTTGATTACCCTTGTTAGCTGGCCGTGTTATTTAAGCATGCTTTTCTCCCAGTGGGAGGGGGACCTACAGAAGACTGTACTGATCAATGTGTGGGTCTCCCATGCACACATCCCCTCTGTGTTAGGAGCCCGATCTGTGCCGGGCAAGCACATAAGTGGCACAGCAGGACTGGGAGGCAGGACCAGGGTGGAGGAGGTGCCAGATGGGTGTGGGAAGGGGGAGGGTGGTGGTGCAACCCGGTACTGGCTGGCAGAGTTCCCCCAGCTGTGCCCATTTGAGGGGAAAAGCAGCCCAGAGGAAGCTCCATTAGTTCCTGGGCCAGCCCAGGGCCTGAGTGCCTGATAGGAGTGGCAGCAGAGCAGAAACGCGCTCTCCCTCTTCTCCAGCCTCAGTGACCCTCCACTCTCAATTACTTCTCTAAGAAAGGAGCCTACAGACAATGAACACATCCTCTGGAGCACTGATTTATGCTTCATTCACAGAAGTTTTTTTTCTTGTTCAGTGTGAAAATTGAGAAGAGGTGTCCAAGAGCTGTACCTTAGTCTGGCTTATTATGTGGCAAAGGCCTTCTCAGCATTTACTGCACCTTTCTTTTCTTTTCTTTTTTTTTGAATATTGTCAGGCTTGTACTTTTTCAGCGATAAAATACTTGGACCAATCAGTCAACGAAATCTCCACCATGCATCATGTCTACAAGACAAGGACAAGTCTGAGTGAAAGGCTCAGTTTTCTATAGCCCAACAACCGTTTAATGATCAGATCCAGTCTCTATAGAAATGTATTAACTGTGAAGCCACTTTATCATACTGTTTTGTCTGAAGATTTGACTTGCTGGAGTACAAAAGTGGTCTGGCACACTTTTATAGAAAAGGATTGTGTTAACATCAAAGTCAGACATGCTCTAAGGCACTCCTCCCCACCCCGAGTGATTCATTCACATCAGTGTTTCTTTAGCCAAAAAGAAGCAGAAATGTCTGTATTCTGAAAGATGACACATTCACTACTCATTTTCTCCCTTCTTGGAACAAGTGAGGACGAAAAACACCAGAAAGGACCAGTCAGGAGCCTAAACGTCAGCTGCTTAATGACCCATATCTCTGTTAATTTCAAACTGTTTATTTCTTACACCCTGGTTGCTATAGGCCGGCCACTTTCCTCATTAAAAAAGGACAAGGTCACAAATTTGTGTCAGCTCTGTGATTTCTGTGAAGTTAACAACTCTTATCTCCTGCTAATCTATTCACCCCGATAGACAGTGTTGCAGAATTTCTGCATGAGACACAAACAACTGAGAAACACATGTTCTTCACGGTAAATTCGAATTTTTGACTCGATCTCTTTTAGTTCGAAGCTGATTTATTTCTGTTGTTTTAGGAGGAACACGTTAAAAGTCTGCAAGCTACCAACGGAAACAGATTAATTGTTTCAGTGTTTTACACATGTTTGTTCATTATGTCCTCGTGATAAGCATCTCGGTTTTCAAGGGTCAGGTTTTTTAACCTCTGTTCTTTTGTTTCTTTAAAGGAAAAACGCTTTAGCCATCTCTCCTATTTTCTTGTTTTTATTTGTCTCCCTTTTTTTGTAGTTGATACCACCTAGTTTGGTTTTGTGTCTGTGTGTCTCCATGTTAACTCTGTTTGTGTGTGTTTGTTTATGTGTCTCGTAAGTCTTGGCCAAGTAATCTTGGCCTGGTTGCCTGCTGTGCTGCCTGTCTTTCTTGCTTCCATTGACATTCAGACTGAGCAGCTGTGCCTCTTCATGTTTTTCAATTAGACATCACTTCAAACCAGCCTGTTTGGAATTTAAAAGGCTCCCTTTCCTTGTTTAAACACCCTGGAAACACTGGACATGAAAAACAAATCCAATTGTAGGGACTTTTTTTCTGGAAAAAATATACATCTATATGAGGAATTTTTTGTGTGTGTTGCCTGTGATGGGCAAAACTTTGACCTTTAATTAAGAGTGAATATGATTACTGCTGTGAAGGTACTCTTTAGTGATGGGGGATAAGAAGTGCAGATTATCAGAGGAAGGTTTGACTCACCTCAACAGGTGTTCCCTCTAGGTGCTGGGGAAAAAAAGGCAAAGGCCACAGTAGTGGGACTAAATAACCCAAAAGGTTTGCATTTTTCCAATCACAACAGAGGTGTCATTTATGTCCCCGTCACGAAGCGTGACCTGGACCCAGACTGAGCCCTGAGGAGACACGCTATTGATCTGCACAGCCAAGAAAGCCAGCTGCCATTAAAGCCATGACAGTGGAACTGTACGGCATCGATCGGCAGCGCCGGGGCCCCACCATATTATTTATAGAGGAGAGCTCCATCCACTACTCTCTTATGTCTGATAATTGATGGCAAGTGGGGCCTTGCTTCCTACCCTGACCCCGACAAACTGAAAGTCAGATGGATTACATCTAACACAATTATGATTGATATTATCAGATTACGCCACGCACGGCAAGGCATGCTGGGTGAGCAGAACTGGGGCATGCACTGTTAGAGGATGTCTGGCTTTATTCCTCCTGTGGGAAAAATGGTGAGCCTGTGGTGAAGGTGCGTGTGTGAATGTAACTGAGTCAGCGCATGCAGAGGTCCCGGTGAGGCTAGCGATCCTAGAATATCCAGTACCGTCTTATCTAAGAATCAGATATAAAACACGCATGTTGCAGCCTGTGTGTACTCGTGCATATTAGAGCTTCCACCTGGTTTGAGATGACAATTACAACTCTCCTACAGGTAGTGTGAAACTATCCTTGCAGTTGACTCAAGTTAATTAATACATTTTCCAAAGTTGAAGTTGCCACATTGCCTCATTGATTTATTTCCGCCACTTTCATAAGACTCCCCAAGCAGAATGATTGGATTGAGATCTTCACATTTTCTTCCACCTCAGTTCATTAACATTGTTTTATGGTTTTGTGGGTTTCCCTTTCTTTTTTCTTTTAAAGGATTTCCTTTGTCTTGGTAGATGTATTTAAATAATCAGCGTAGAATTTTCCTAAAAAATAATTTTTAAATGATTTCCCGTGAATAAATTCTACTGCGAAAACATTAGCTTGAAAAGGAGTCAGAGTGTTAAAAAATCAGTTTTGAAGCAGTTTTTGCTTGTAGATCCAAAATTTGACATTTGATTTTGTATGTTTTTATCTACAGTGTGAGAAAGCTTCTCCATGCTCACTCACTTGGTTATGAAACCGCTATTGTAGATGAGGCTGGCTGAAAGTGGTGTATTCACAGAGCTACAGGAGCATGCAGCACAGACTCTTCCTGTCCCATCAATGACCAGCATACTGCTCTCAATCCATTTCTTTATGTAGTATTATTATGAGGTTTACTTGCATTTTTTCCCCCTCTAATCCAATTATTCTGAATGACTATAATGTGATTCAGAGATTGTTTATTATTCAATTACAGGACATATCTCTCTCTCAAACATGCAACGCTTGCTTGTAAAGCCCCTCTTTATAACTAAGAAGTTTCTGCATTCTTTGGAGTTCATCGTGATGGGGAATTGAATTAACATGACAGAAGGAGTAGATCCTTATGAGACTTAAATTCTAACGACAAGTCTGTTAAAATTCATTTTCCACTCTGATTAGATTTAGTGTGATCATCACGACTTCACAGACATGTCCGTTCTTCATTCATATTTGAGGGAAGAAAAACATAAATCTCCCAAATTGGTTCCAGTCTCTTCTTGTTAAAATGATGGAGATTTATAGCTCGACTGTACAAGGTCTAAGCCGTTTGCCTCTCCCTGCCAACATCAGCTTCATAAATACACCAACAAAAATGTCTTGAATGGTCACAGCAATTGCCCCAGATTAAATTAAATGTACATCTTTCTCCTGTTAGATTTGTATGCCCAATTAGTAAGAAAAACTAAGATTCTGACTAGATACTGATGGTGGTTTTATGGCACAGTAGTGCACAGACTACATGTCTGCATAGTGCTTTAGAATGAGATACATAATGACTTCCAGTAGGTGCTGGTCTCCCATTTTATATATATTACTACTTTAAGTAGCTGTGATAGATTTTAGGGTTGGAACTGGAGAATGTTCGCATTTAAGGTATTCAAAAGTGAGCATCCTTTCCTGATGGGAAACTGTAGTACAGTAAATAAAATGTATATTTGAAAATCGTTATGTACATGTGACTTACAGTCTGTGATGTGTGCACAGCACAGTGAGCTGTAAGATCCCTGTAACAGTGAGATGAAGTGAAGGAGGGGACCAGGAACAGACTGGTTGGCTGACTCTCCTGTCTCTCTGGCCAAGTGCATTTTAACACCTGGAGTCCTGGCAAGGTCCTCTCCAAGCACTACACTAGGAGTTATTAAGAGCCCCCAAAAAAGGTGATTCAACTGATGTGGGTGGGGGGTATTGAGTGTCAACCAAACAAAAAAAACAAAAGAATTCCCATTCAAAAGATGGTGTAGCATTACACTCCTGCTAATCTTTATCAGCCTAATTTAATGGTTTGTGATATTTGATTTCATTTTTTACTTCAGCAAAGAGAGGAGGTACTATATGTATGGTGAACATATGGCACATATTAGATTACTCATATATTGTTTTGTTTCTGCAGTATCCTCTTTCTCATCCACTGGCTTCATGTAGCATATGTTCTCTGCCATTACTCATATCACAGAATCTATTGAAGTTTATCTGGTATCTGATACCAGCAGTATGTTATATGTTCATAAACGGCCGCTAAGCTCCAGGTAACTTTTTTTATCCCCCTCAAAAAATTAACTGTAAACTTGTGGCAAACATGGCTCCAAATGCATTTACCTGTTGTGAAAACCTGTTTTTTTTTTTAGCAACACTAGCCTCCAATTATTCAGGGTATTAATCATGCAAAACAGCAAATTGCATCACGTGAAGTTGTCATTTTGTTCTTAAAGATTTTTCCTTTTCTTATTGTTTACATTTTTTCGAAACTACCATAATTTCTGCACGCTTTTTTAATTAGCCCTAATTTCAAGGCACATCTGAGGCAGATAGTCATTCTGCAGGTATTTGCTCATAAACCAAAGTGAACCAAACTATGTTTTGACCTGAAAATGAAATCTCACTGCAATCACAGTTTTACTAAACAGAAAAAATTAAACCTTCCAGATGGTTCTAGAAAAATGATTGAATCAAAAATTATAGCACAATAAAGTGTTTTTTGTTTGTTTTTTCAATTTCAAAGTGTCTGGTTTTGGATTATTCCTTAGGAACAGAAAATCTATGCCGAAGCCAAATTATGACACTCCAAAAGCAAGCAGTAACTGCAGAAAAATCATTGTAAGCATAGATCACGTCTATGGGTATAGTGATTTTTGCAGACAACACAGGTGCAAATTTAAATGTTTTGATAAATGATCACAGATAAATTCTTTTAAATACATTTTTGCAAACAATAAATATAAAAACAAAATAATAATGTTGCGAGATCAAGCCTATTTTCTTTCTGCTTGTACGGTGTGTCCTTCTAAATGAATCATCAATTGTCTCCTGTCTCTGTCATCATCTAAATTGTATTATAAAGTCAAAATGCAGCACAATACATCTTCAGCGCAGCTATTGTGGCAAGTAATTGAACATATCAGTTCACAGAAGCTAATAAGAGCTAGCTTTGTAATGTAGGAATTGTACATTGACAAACGGATTGCATTTACTTCTTTCTGCTGTGCTTATTATCAGTAAGTTGTAATATAAATATGCAAATCTGCTGCTTGAACTTTACAATCCTCAGTTGAGGCTATTCATCTCCTTTAAAGTGTTCATTTACATGTGGAGAGCCCCCATGCATCAAGCCGTGTCATTTTGAAAGCAAATATTAATCAATTTTGCATTGTGGATTGCCCCGGAGCGGTGTGTAATACATGCAGTGTCTCAGCTGGGATGGATGCACGCAAACGGCTCCCCATTCAAACTTCTGATAACTGTGAAGTGCAGGCAGCACCATTAAGTGCTATCACTAAGCTTTATCATATGAGGTGCACACATGCTCCACCATTCCCAACTCTGGACCTTTTTAAAATAGCTTTGTTTACAGATAAAACAACCTTGAATATAATGCTAATTTCCTTTATCCCATCTAGATACACCCAAACGCAGCTACTGTATTCAGGCTGTATTTCTTTGACAGACGTTTCCTTGCGTGCTTTGGACATGCAAGACAAAAATACCATATAAGTTGTCTAATGGATAATTATTTTAAAAAAAATTAAAGCCAGATGGCTTGTTGTCTCGTTGGCTTACGGGTGATGGCACATGTGTTAACTGACACTGAATCTTCCATATTGTTCAGTTGATAATACCTAGTGAGCCACCTACGATAATCTTTCAGGCTGAAGTTTGTCTGAGTCATGCAAACTGCTGTATTTCAGCTGACGCGGTCTGTTAATGTTGATACCCTTCAGAACTTGTTAAGCTCATTCCACTGTTCAGCAGCATGACTATTCAGTTTCACAGGAAGCTACAGCAGTTTCACTTTAGTGTAATGGATTGGAATAATACTGTGATTTCCTGTACTCAGACTCATGGCCCATGTAATTTGGTTGTCGGCATCATGATGTTGTACTAATGAGCTCTCAGTGTTGTGTCATGTTTTCATATGGCACTCCTTATATTGTCTGCTGGTGATGGTGAGAGTCTTTGGCCTTGTTACAGAGCTTTATAAGCCATGATGGATTCATGTCATGTTTATCCATCTGCTCACATGCCCAGAGCTCCTCTCTTCACGGCTGCCTTAGCAGGAAAATATGAGTCTGTTTGGGGTCTTTCTGTTGTCTAAAAACTTGTAAAATGTGGTTATATTCAGTTAGTCATGTTTTCCAGGCAAATTATTTCAAATGTTTTTGGTGATTTGTTTTTTCTAGCAACAATATGAGAATGTGGTCTTGAATGAAATATATCAGCTATCGATAAGAGAGCCATGAAGTGTAGTAGATGCATTCCATAGTCCTCAAATATCAGTCACACTTTAGCTCATAACTAAAAACCTGAGAGTAGCATGTTATGATCCAATGGTTTTCCTTGAAAGTTCTAAAAACACTGTACAGTGATATGGGGAAGAAATAAAGCTTGCAAAGTAATCTACTGTACAGTAATGTATCTGTGCAAAATCTGTGAAAGTCATCACAGTTGCATGGCACCTTTGACCAGTGCAGTACAATCAGATTTTCTAGCTTTGTTGAGGAGCTTTGTTCTAGCATCACTGTCATCATACTGAGTAATACCACATTTGGCAAGGCCGCTGGCGTTTTGCAGGCCGTGTAACCAACCTTACCAGGCAATCTGACAGGCTGAAACAACAGTCCTGATAAAGCCAAGCTAGCAACTAAGTAAAAACTCAGCATACAGCAAATACAGCAGCCTGCCCCCATTTCCCTAAGGGCTGCCTCCTACTCAATAGCGTCAGACACGGCAGACAAACGATGATAAAGTGATCCTCTCATGACTTTGACAGGCCCGACAGACAGCGGCAGGTTTGGCTCACGCAATAACGCCAGTCAGCCAGACTCAAAGAAGAGCAATGAGACACGCGTTTCATCTGCAGCTGAGCAGTCAAAGCGAACACCTACCCTCACAGCCAGGTCCCTAATTATTGCAAACCACTTACTACTAAATAAAGAATATTGCTGCTGTCAGAACAGTCTCACAGTCTTTAATTTAGTTTTTAGAATTTCTAGATGACAAAAAATCTCTTTTGTCAGGAACAGGAGGGTTATTTTTAATACAGTATACAAACATATTAGTTTGTTGATTCTATTCACACTAAATCTTGGAAAAATATATTAATGTTATGAGAATGAATGTGTTTATTGGCCCAAGTGTGAGATGTGTAAACACAAAGCATGGTAAATAGTTTTAGTTTCCTATTGCTCTGAAACTATTTCTCTATGCGGTGACCTGTAATGACAGAAACAATGCAAGTAAACACAAAAACATTGTTTTTTGCTGTCATTTCCTAAGAATCAGAGGAAGTTTTCTGGTTTCTAAATCTAAATTTGTGGTCATAAGTGCGTGGTTATAAGCACAAGTCTTAAACCTGATGAAGGTAGTTAAACTGGCTGCAACAGAAGACTCTCATAATTGCACAGCAATGTCTTTGAACCTACCCACCATAATTCTGATATAACAAAAATGCATCTCAAACGTCTGTATCTGTAGCACAAACTTGTACTCCTCCACTGATCACTATACATGATTACACAACTTCCAGACTAGGTGCACGAGGGCACCTATCAGCCACATCTATGGTACCAATGACAGCGGCACAATGGCTTGATGACATTAAAACGCATCTAAAAGTGAACTACAAGTAAATGAATGAACAGTATTTTTTTTACTGTTTACATATACCAGTTTAGTCAAATGCCTTGCTTGATCTTCCAGGTAATTTAAAGCACCAGGAAGGACCATAATTGCTTTAAAGAAGCAACAAGGCCACAAGGAGAATGGTTGAGCCAAAGGTCAAGCATGTAATATCAAGGAGATCGCACAACTGTCTCCACTGCACAATAGCTTCCAGGAAAAGACACCATGTAGCCATTTCAGCATAAGACATTCATTTCTCTGTTAATTATAGTCATATTGCTGTATTGAAGTCCAGTGTTCTTTAACATATTCTTTGTTTTGAGTCCTTTTTGTCTCAGGTAATGGAATGTCAGCTCAGTGTGATTCCCGTGTGCTGCAGAGTGTTGATCAAAGTGACCTCTGCACCCCTCTGCTCCTGCAAATCAATACACGCAGTCAACAGGAGCTGACAGAAGCAGGCGCAACATATAATAAATGACAATTCACCAACACAATGGCAAGAGCATATCTGACAACTGCTGCTCATGGCAGTCATTTTCATGTGATGCCAAGCTGTTATGTTCAAAGTGGGATTCATTTGCCAGGACTGTCTCACACAGATGCTGATATTACAAGGCTGACTTGTAAGCACCTCATCCCCCAGTCATATGTTCCCGCTGAAGCTGTCCCAGCCAAGTGCTGACAGAGGCAGCGGTATTACAGTTGTATCTTTTTATTGTTGTTGTCTTTCAAAGGGAGCTTATATTGAAAGCAATTTTCCTCTTAAGGGAGCAAATTGTTCACAGAAAATTGTAACTGCCATTGCTTGGAGATGATTGGCTGCATCTTTTGGTGTTGGCAGCCAGGAATGGAAGGATTTCATATGCGGGATTGGAGAGGAAGAAAAAAAAAGGAGCAGCGCATATTAAGATGTGTTGTGAAAAATGAGTGTGAATTTTCACACACTCCGGATGATGGAAAAGGCTGCTGTTTTTTTTGTCAGGTGGAGGGGAAACAGAAATCTGTGTGTATTTTGTTCTTGTGCAAAGAGGTAGAGGCAATGTGTTGTGGTGATGGGAGGTGCAGTTATCATAAACTACTCTGTGAACCTATCAGAAAAACTGTCCATTTCCCTTCATGTTTTGTAGCTTTGTAGGGATCAAGAGGATTTGTTTTTGCTGGCAGTTTTCCCAACACCTGAAACAGAAGGAAAGGGACATCTGGGTTGTGTTGTGGACTAGGAAGCTAAAACGTATGTCAAATGACTGCTTCTAAAACAATGAGAGGGACCAGCAAGGCTCCCTGTTCCCAGACAAAATCTTTGTAAACTGCACATATTTAAATTATGACTGGCTTATAAACATACAGAGCATATGGTTTAGCCATCCTTTTTTTCATAAGCACATAAGAAATTGAAGAATATTTTGACAGTTCTGCCTGCATTGATCTTAAAGTCTTGCCTTTAGGAAATGCTCACATTTTAAAGCTTAGCTTTTAATCGAAATTTAAAATGTAAGCATATATATTCACAGATAAGGTTTCACATCATGAGGGTAGAGGTTCGCTAAGCTAAAAACAAACCATAGCAAAAAAGCTGCCCTATCCATGACAGGCTAAGACATTTCAGGGAAAATATCTCACATGCATTCAATGGAATAAACCATTAAAAAGCCTATCCAGATCCATTCATTCAGTAGAACTGTTTAGAAATTATAATCAGACTAACGGTACAAAGTGTTGTTACAACAGCCACTAGGGCGGAGTTAGCTAGTCATCAGCGCCAGCTTCTGTAGATATCGCTAAAGTCCAACATATAGATTTCAAAATTCTTTTTCAATCTGATGACAACTTTCAAGATTTGGAATATTTTGAACTACCAACATTACAAATTGCACCTTTAATACTTCTCTACACACCTGTGTACAGGACTTAACTCGCAGTGCCAGCTCTCCTGCAGACTTGCTCCCCTTAACTTTTCCCCTTGCATGCCAAATTACGCCTTCTATGCCAAGGGGATTGATTGGGGAACAAAGCCAGACAGTAAATTCACTGCTAGAATTAGAGACTTCTCTTTGCTGTATGGTTAAATAAAATTTACTTTTATTGCAAATTCATTTATTTATTTTGGTACTTTGTCTTTAATATTCAATAATGTGTAGTTCTTCTGATTTCTACCATAGTAATAAAAAAAAAAAGAGCTTTATATAGCTCCGCAGCTTGATACCAAGCATGAATTCTAAAATAGTTTTACTTTTGGTTACTGCCAGTGGTGATGACCATCAAATGAATGCGTCAGCTGTTGCTTGTTGTATGCTGTTAAAATGCAAAGGGATCACATGGCTGTCCTCGTGTTTTCATTTAACTGTGAAAACACAGAAAGGCCTTAATAATGATGTGGTTTTCAGCCTCCCTAAGACAAGATGTGAAGTACAAATCAAATATGCATGTTTAAAAAAAAAAAGCAAATGCCATTCTAAAAGACAGCTGTGTATTTTATTTCTGTTTTCAGTATGTGTTGCAACAATGATGAACCATTGCATCTGGCCGAAATTATTGGTTAGCCATGTAACCAGCCCAATCTGACCTAAAAACTGATGAAACCATGTACAATGTTTAAACCACAGTAACTGATGCTTAAGATCTTCCAAGATAGACAAGAAAACAAAAATTCTTAGCAGTCATAAGAACATCATTCAGCTGAACTGAACATTCAAATTCTCAGACTATAAAAGTATGATCCATCTATTCTTTGACTATCCCATTCAAGTTTGAAAAAGGGCTGGAGCCTAGCTGTCATGGATTGGGGGGAGCACACCGTCACCAGTCTGTCAGAGGACTATTACAGAGGGACAGAAAACCATTCATGCTCATATTCACACCTTGGGTCAATTTAGAATCACTGATTAACCTAACATACAAGTCGCTGGCAGGAAGCCAGGGTACAGAGAGAGAAGCTTTACAGGCGCAGGAAGAACATACAAGCTCTACACAGAAAGGCCTCAGCTGGTCACTGGATTCAAACCCAGGACCTTGCTGTGAGGCAACAGAGGCGACATGTTAAGAGTTCATTTGCAACAAAAAAAGTGTGACTTCCTTTAAAGCCATACTTCAATCTATTGCTGTCTGTCTATTCTCCAGTAAACTGCCCCTCGACATACCACATCCTCCCTCCTCCACCATCACCAACAGGTCGTTGCAGCTGCTGCTAATTACCCACATACTGACATTTCTCTAACTATAGACATAATGAATTATGAAAGTGACAGAGCCAGACCAAACTCACTCAGCAAACATCATGCCACACCTTCCACCAAACCTGTTTGTTTTGGGCGAGCTTGCCTCATCCATTAGTTGTTATTGTTTTTTCTAAACATGACATTGATTCAATTTACCACCAATCAATTTCAAATTGTTCTGACATTTCAGATATGACCTTAAAGCCAGGCAGTCCAAGAACTATGAGTAGGATTAAACTTTTGTTAATGAGGTGATTTCTCTTCACACGGGGCCGTGTGACACGATAGAACAGGAGTGGTCAGTAAAAATTAGATCAATTATTGTGAACGAAACCGCTTTAACTTGATTACCTTTGCACTCGCTAATTTGTGTAATTAATAACCTCCCCTCAGCTGCAGAGAGCAGTTTATTAATAACAATCTATATCTGTGCTCCTTAATGAAATGGCAGGGGCCAGGCCATCCGTTCTGCAGGTAATGTCATAATCAATGGTGCCCAACGCACATGTTAATTACCGTAGTTATTAATTGTTACAGTTGGACTTGAATGCTACATGCTGTCAGCCCCTTTGTCCTGCTATGTATAGCAATCAGTGGATTGAAAATGGCAAATCTAATTAGCCATTCAGCAAGCAGGCTGGGAATCCAAATGAGACGGTATCAGCCCTGACAGCTGGCAGCCGAGGCGCCGTTCACACTGGGCCGTGAACAAAACCGGCATTATCCACTGCCCCGGGAACAACAGGAAAAGGCATGTATCGCAAACTAATAAATACATTCACAGCAGCAGCCTGCCATATCACACAATGGTCTAATGAAATGCTTGCTTGATGCCTTTGTTTGGGTACAAGGAGTGTTTATGCGTTTATCTGTACAGAGTGCACCTCGTCCATCCTGCAGGCACCAGAGAGTCATTTTTAAGGAGGAGAGGGATTCTGTACAAACTTCTGGAAACCATTTTATGTAACTGATAAAAAAAAATTTATTAAACCGATGATTCAAAATCCTTTATTAAGATGAAAAGAGTAAAAAAATAAAGTTGAAGTTTTATTTCAATATGAATTGCAGTCCTGTGTATTTATAATAAAGATCAGCATTTATATAAATAAAGATGATATTATAATAATATAACCCACGTCTAATCCATGAAGCTGCTCCATTCATAGTGAGGTTTTGTATGTTTCATAAACCCTGTCAAGAGCTCATAAGAAGTTTTCCTACAAAGACAATAATGTCTGGATGGTCTCCAGCCCCTTTGCAACCCTTGGATAAGCATGATGGATGGATGGATGGATGGATGGACCTTCAGATTATCATTTGTCTCTTTAAATAATTAGTGTGAATGCTTGTAAAAGCATTCACAGTATTGTTGTTGTAATTTTTATTAGTGTGAATGCTTATCAGCATTCACAGTATTGTTCTTTCAATCTTTATTATTCCATTTTATATATTCCGTACGTTTTTCGGCATCTATCTCCTTCAACACAGTTCAACTTAGAAAACCCATTCAAACACCATTAGATTCCTCTTCTTTAGGACATTACTGCTTGTATTTTTCTCATTTTTAACATTTATATTTTTTAAATTATTCAACTTTATTCAACAAAAATTTTCAAAGGGAGGATCTTCAAATTCTCATTCACCTTACTCGTCTTTCAACTCTAACTACTTCCACATACATTCACATAGAGACACCATTAAAACTTTAAAACGAAGCCAAGACATTGAACTATTCAGCTTGTATTTATCTATTTATCGTTTTATTTTAATGAAGTTTACTTTAAGTGTTCAGATTTGTACTCATTTTTATTTGACTACATTAAAGTAATCAAATAAAGACAGTTTTGATAGAGCTCCTGATGTCAGATGGTAGGTTGGGCTTGCCAGAGGTCGTGCGTTTTCTCAAGTCTATTTTCTGTGAGACAAGTTCTAAAGGATCTTCTCGATGGCACAGCGGATGTTGGTCAGAAACACTTCATTTCCCTTCTTGTTGAAGTGAATTCCATCCTGTCCGAATAGGGTTTCGTCATAATATCTCAGGGAGGGATGTTCAATGATGAAGCCTCCAAAGGAATGAACTGCCTTTCTCATGATTGAGTTTACAGTTTTTTCGCCCATGTCCATCATGTACTTTGGATTTCTGTACCTCCACATTTGGCGTTCGTTGATGCAGGAATATAGGATTGTCATGGAGGGGATCCTTGCATGCAGTTCAGTCAAGTCTTTAGTCATTGCAGAGGAAAGTTCCTGGGCGGATACGAGTCCCAAGTCGTTCCCGCCTGCATGAATGACCAAAATATCAGGTGGACTCTTTCTGAACATCAACTCTGCATCAAAACAAAGAAGGACGCCATCCCAGCGCATCCCTGTTTTTCCAAACCAATGAACATTGGCATCAAGTCCAAAGTTTTCTCCAAACTCGTGGCGTGCTGCCCATTCTCCCCGCTTTATGTAACTTGAGCCGATGATCCATATGTTAGGTACCCTCTTCTATGTCTTGCTCATTTCAGTGTGACTGCAGGGTCTCTCTTTAGAGAAACGCCGTTGCTTCTTTGCTGTGGAGAAGCTTCTTTTGTCATCAAGTCGATCCTCAACTTCAGATCGCTTTCTTTTTGATGCAAGTTTGTTGCTAGTTAAAGCAGATTGATCAACCAATGATAGTTTCATCACACTGGGTGGACTTTGCACTCGAGTGGAGAAACTGCTCCGTACTTGGCTTGTAGACACTGGCTGTTGGGTTGGATCATCTTTTAGGCTCAAAGCCTTCATCATTCTAATGATGGTCTTCATCGAAGATGAAGAGTATTTCTTTGATAACCCAAGCATGATATCACAGCAATGACTTCAGGGACTTTTAAAAACCTTTTGTCAAGACGTGTGAGAATTGCAACTATAAGCTCCGAACTGAAAAACAACAATGAAAAGAGTTGAGGTTACAACCTCTATTTAAGGGGTTTTGAAGGTCTGTCATGTGGAGTTCCTTTGATGTCATCTGCACCTCTATGATGTCACAGAGTAGACCCGCTTTTTGTATGCTATTTCCTTTATCACCATCAGAGATGGGCAGTAACGCGTTACTTGTAACGCGTTACTGTAATCCGATTACTTTTTTCAAGTAACGAGTAAAGTAAGGGATTACTATTGCAAAAATGGTAATTAGATTACCGTTACTTTCCCGTAGGAACGCTGCGTTACTACATTACTAAAACCGTGATTTTTTTAAGAGAATGTCTCATGACAGTGACGTAAGCAAGTGCGACGTTCGTGACAACAGCTGTGTGCAGATCAACAATGGATAATATATCGAGTGCAGGAGAGAGTATGAGCATGCAGCGTTTAAAGCGTGGAAGTACTGACCTTACTTTGAGTTTGATTCCATAAAAAGTGACAAAAACATTAGTGTCCATTGTGCGTGGGAAGAAAACTTCTTTTTACAGCAAAAAAAAACCCCTAAACTTCCAAGCAAGCACCAAGTGCGCAACGACGTAATGGGAAACTCACAGAGAAACTCGCGGATTCCTCCACTGACCGCCGCGGCACACCTGCACCAGGGTAAACCTCCGCCTGCCCCACTCCTGCTTTACAGGTGAAAATAGAGCAACAGGACCGCTAGTCTTTCATTTTATTTATTTTCTGCTGTGTTTTACTTTCATCTATTTGAAAGAGTGAGTGTAAACACAAAATTTTTTTTAAAAAAAATTATGTGCTGGAATGTGCAGAAAATAGGTTTAAATATTAAACAAAATTCTTCCAGTCAGAGAATGTTGCATATAATTAAATTTTTGCTTGATGCATAAAGTTAAAAGATTAAAACTAATAAAACAAGTTTTAAAAAGGGACCTTTCCATTTGATTACATTTTGTATGATGGATTATGTAGAAAAAGTAGAATTGGGCTGAAAGATCTATCGCTTTATCACCTATTCAGGTTGTAAATCGTGTTTTTAAAAAGTAACTAAGTAATTAATTACTTTTAAAAATAAGTAATCAGTAAAGTAACGGGATTACTTTTTGGGGGAGGTAATCAGTAATTAGTTACTGATTACTTTTTTCAAGTAACTTGACCAACACTGATCACCATTCAACTTAGAAAAACCATTCAAGCACCATTAGATTCCTCTTCTTTTGGAGATGTGTGCTTGTATTTTTCTCATTTTTGGCTGTTATGTTTTTTTTAAATTATTCAACTGTATTCAACAAAAATTTTCCATGTAATTTAAAGGGAGGATCTTCAAATTCTCATTCAACTTACTCCTCTTTCAACTCTAACTACTTCCACATATGTTGACCTAGAGACACCATTCAAAAACTTTAAAACGAAGTCAAGACATTGAACTTTTCAGCTTGTATTTATCTTTTCAATATCTTTTATACTTTTTCTTCAGTTCCAGTTTAAGTTTCATCCTTTTTTTTTCAGCCGTTTCAGAGTTTATAATGGGTGTGTATGGGACGGAATGTTGCCGCTAGAGTGAGACAGCTCAACTGCTAGAGTGAGAGGAGGGGGGGAATTTATCTTAAAATATTTTCTTAAAACTGCTGCTGTGTCCGCAGCGTTTGCTCTACAGGTCTGATTTTACCCTCAAAACGTAGCCATCGCTGTCCTCTTTCATCTAATGTGTTTATTATTATAATAGGTGTTATGGTTCTTTCATAAATGTCACCAATGCACAGCCTCCTCCTTCCAACTCTTCCATAGACTCTAATGTTAAAATGGCTCAGAAAGTTCGTTTGAAAATCAGAAGTACAGGCTGTCTTTCCACTGTCACCACGCCAATATAATAAAGTCCACAGGCATGAAAACTGAGAATTCGATAGACTAGACATTGCTGCCACGCACGGTGAAAGAATTTTGTCAATACGACTTGTACTTTTCATTTGGGAACAATTTGTTTCGCCCTGACTTTTCTGTTCATTTTAAGCAGCAAAAGTGAGGTGCATGTCTGTGTGCGTGTATATGGAGCCATTGGGTGCAGTCACTATAGCAACCAGGCTCACACCTGCCTGCTTAACGAGCTCTCTCTCACTCTGCCAAGATTCATCTTAAACACTTCTCTTTCAACTGCTGCTGTGTCCACAGTGTTTGCTCTACAGCCATCATTTTACCCTCAAAACGTCGCCATCGTTGTTCTCTTTCCAACACCGTCTCTTTAAAAGCTCAGGGATGTAAACTTTTTAAACTGTGTGGATCCAAGTGGAGGGATCACATTTTAGTCATTCAGTGATTCAAAGAGTATGAACTTTTAATATTCATTCAGATGTTTTCTGACTAAATTTTCTTTTCTCATTACTTAGATTTTTCTAATTTACATTTTAAACATTTTCAGCTATTTTCCAACTTCTTCTGTGTGAACATCAGCTTTCAAAAGTTCTGCACTTTGGTTTTCAGGTAAAAATTTCTGTATCTTTCATCTTATTCAAACTGTATAACTTAAAATTCAGCAATTAATTCATTTCAGTGCATACATTCAGATTCAAGCATTCACACTGCAGTTTCTTCAGAAAATGCACTTTCTAGTTTTACCTAATTGTTGCTATGGTTGTGAGAGGAAAGGGTTAATAAGAGTACAAAAGGAAGCAGGATGTGGTTTACTGACACAAACCATAATGTGGATTGTGACATAAAAAAAAACCTTAATATTCCCGTTTTTACACAAAGTGGATGACAACACGTAGTTCACAATGAAGCAGTATGCCTTGTGTGTGTCTGGTGTCAGTCTCCATATGCACTGCGCTTATATAATTAAGGGTTAATTCATATGAAATCATGGCCAGTAACTAAATGCTATCACGTGGGTCAAGGTTAACATTAAGAACAGCAAACAGTAGGCAGAGCTGATAGCAAAAAGGTCACAGGTTTCAATTTCCACAATGTGCAACCTGCAGAGACGATGGGGAAAGAGCATGCACACGTGTGCTCTCTGAAAACCGTGCATCTTCAACTTTGCATGAGTCAAAAACAGTGTTTTTAGCATTTTAATAGACTAATCCCATTTTAAAGTTTGTCTTTTTTATTGATAAGAATATCACAAAAAATTGAGCATTATTAAGGATTGTTTGTTTTCTCCAAAAATAAAGGTTACTGCAAAATGCTCCACTGCCATCACCAGGTGTTATTACTGTGACTGTTGTCCAGTACTTAGTGTCTCATTTTTTCATACTGGCACTTGACATGTTGTCATGTATTATATTATATTAGCATTACAAGTAAATCTACTAGTGAAATGAATTCATTTCACTCTTTTGCAAGCAGGCGTACACATATAGTGTGCACGCATTCATTGTTTGCACATACACACACACACACACACACACACACACACATATCCATATTTAAAGCAGGCAGCAGCTTGTGTCTCCATCAAGAGAGCACCTGTAAATAATGCAGTGTTAAAGGTGGCAGCCAGGAGCGAATTACAGGGTGAACAGGTGGAAGGATCCCCACCCCCACAACCTCCACCTACACACCCTTCTATGCACCAACTCCACCAAACACAAAGCCATGCCAAGTCTCACTCTCAGCTTCACCAGCCGTATTCTTAACACCACACGTGCTTCGCTATAGTGTGGTGGGCCCAGGGGGGCCGCCGGCCTTTCCTCTCGCCATACTCAAAGCAGTGATGGGCAATAAAAACACTTCACATCTTAAGTGAAAGATACGACTTTAAATATTTTACACACATTCTGCATATGCAATTTATCCACACCTGGCTCTTAGGACCAACAACATCTGGTAGCTGTTGCTTTAGAGGCAATTAATTCTTCATCCAAGCGACCAGGTCCTTTCTGAAAATGAGAGAGAACAACTTACGTGTTACTTAGATGAGAATAAATGTTAAGATTACAATACAGAACACAACAGCAGTTTAGAAGAAGCAATGATACATGTTTTACTGGGAAGACATCAAAAGGTGAAATGGAGTATTTGGCTATAAGTGTAGTTTTATCTTTTTACAAAAGACAACTATCGTGGCCAATGTGCTGTATGTAAGAATGTCGTTGCTGATTCAAAAAGTGATTAATGAAAATGTTAATTCCACATTTCTTTATACCACAAGTGGCATTTTAAAGAAATGGTGGTGTTTTTTTTAAAGAATGTTGTTTGATGAAACATGGAAGGCTGCAATCGATGCTTTAAAAAAAAAAAAAAAGAAAAAAGACAGAAATGCTAATTTTGTGTCCTGACAACAATCAAGCCAGAGGGACTTGCATCTCTCAGCTGATGAATTGACTTGATAGATCTACTAAATGTCTGAGTGTAATTTTAGAGAGGCACGTGTCCACGGAAAAGAAAAAACAATCTGGGTAATGGTGAAAAATAACTGTCTTTGGACGCCTGAAGAAAAGTTTGGGGGGAAAAAAAACTAAAGAAAAGATTTTAAGATAACTTAAAGTGACTGAGTAACTGCTGAGTTAATACTTCTGGCAATAAACATTTAGGTTGATTACACTACTTTGACTTCATCAGAAACTGACCTTTGAAGACACTAAATAAAACCGGTTACCGTGATGGAGTTAAAACAACACTGAAGTGGTATATTGAGTTAGGACTGATTGGCTTAAAACCATTCATGCTCCACTCTTTTTCATCTTTAGTGCCGGAAATCACTGCTTTCCTGTTGTCTGAATGGCCGCAAACATTTACCTTCCTTCTGCACTGATAGGATTCTTTTGTTTATAGCTGTTTTTTCCCATGGGAATGAAAGTAGATTCGAACTTCAATGCTAAGTGAGAACTCTTCTGCATTTCTGTGCACCATATAACAACAGGGGACACCAGATTACCTTATGAGATGGTGTTTAAGATGCCCATGCTGCCACCAAGGCCTGTGTCCATGGCGTGGATGTGAGAACCACAGCAATGAAATCTTGGCAAGGTTATAAAAGAACAAAACAGTCCTCTGTCAGTGAGAAAGAACAGGCTAGTGAGACATTTCTAATCCAGCACCAAAATAAGAGTTTCTGTTTTGAGAGAATTTTAAAGTTTAAGGTCAAGTGAGTAAAGAATGACTTGTGGTTTATGGAAATTGTTTAAACTCTCCACAGGATGGGGCAAGTCCTAATTTAGCTCTTTCCTAACCCTTCTATTTGTTTGGGTTTGACTGCTGTTTTTCGGTGAATCAAAAGTTTAAGACCAAAGCAGGTGAGGTTAAACTACTGTAATCCTGTTTGCTGTTAGTTTGTGTGGAGGGTGGGGTTAAGGTGTTAGATGGACACTGGTTCTACTGACTGTTTATCATAAACACAGCCTAGCCCAGAGAGGTCCATCTGCTTTGATTTTATTTAGTGATTCCCCCCAGGGGCCCTGAGCTGGAGAGAGAATAACAATACTTGAGCCCATCTGTTCCCATAGAACCAGCCCCGGCTAAATTACCACACGCTACGAGCGGCTGGCATATGCTGTGGCATAAAGCTACAAGAGGGCATTGTGCGCCAGCTGTTCTGTTGACAAATACTTATCTGGCACTTCTGAAGTCAGCTTGCTAAGCTGGTTTCAAGTTTGACTAAAAACTAAACAGGGTAAGGTGTGGAACAGGCCTCCCGTCCGGGGTGGAGATGCATGTATAATGCATGCTGCTTTATCCAGGCATATCATTTTGTCAGAGGTCGTCTGGGGAATTGGGTCACCGATGTAGACTTAAGCTGAGCATATTAGGGCAGCTAGAAGACTGCAACCAACCGAGTGTTCAAAACAGACTATAACTAATCTTTCACATTCTCCCGTAACAATAACAGGCTGTAATCATACTGTTGTTAAATGTTTATATGTCAGTGGATGATGGTAGTAATCCTGTCAGTAAAGAAACTGATCTTTCTATGCGGGGTTAATACACACTTTAAACAGTCATGAATACACCAAGGGATCTGTGGGGATTCATACCTATATGCCTTTAAAATAAATAAATGCAAAAATAAAAATTAATTAAAAGTAATAACACTGAACAAGAAAATAGATACTGACATTCATGTTTGTTAATGGCAGATGAGATGCAAGCTACAGGTACTAAAATCAGTCTTTGTGCATTTGCACTACACTAGCCTGACATAAGTGAGTTTTCATCTGATTCAGAAAGTAGTATCACATCTGTGCCATGGAATGATAGCTGTCAGTTTAAACCTAGCACCATGATTTCCTACCCAGCCCAAAAAAGCCTGGGCATGATAAAGTCTATAATGAAGCCAGCTAGCTGCATCTGAGTTGCTTTATATACACTTTAATTTAAAAAAAAAAAAATGTTTAGCATGAAAATTAATTTTAAAAATATCTATTTCTTCCCAAATTATTAGGCAAACATAAAATAAAAAGTATATATATCATGCTATAACTTGCCATGTGCTTCAGCATCACTGCTGCAAATGAAGACCAAAAAACGCATTAGCCTCATTTATTCTTGTTAATGTAGTTTGACACATTTAAAAAAAAAAATAAATAAAGATCTACTTATTCATGTGCCAAGTTAAAAACCCTTAGTGACTACATGGCTGAAATACCAACCGGAAAACTTGCAAATTCGCTCCAACACCACACAGCATCTGCAGAAAAATTCCTACACTGGCACAAAATACACAAGACTTGACATTTCACCCTTCAAAATGGGCTTTATTTTTAACATTTACAGGAACATCACTGACATAAATTTTCCACCTGTTACATATGTCTACACTGTACAGATGAAAGAGGAAAAAAATAATAATCTCAATCCTAATCTCTGCTCTGAGACTTCTCTCATAGAGAACAAGGCTCCAATCAGTGATAAGCTCCAGCAGTGCAGAAAAAGTTTGCACAGGTGTCAGAATACCTGCAACAGTGGAAACGACCACAGACCAAAATGGAAGTTGTCAGGTGGGAGGTACTTTAAAATTTGTCCTTATACGGTCACCTAATAATCACAACCTAATCCATGATTATTAAGGTGTGATTAAGTGTGTGTGTGTGTATATATATATATATATATATATATATATATATATATATATATATATATATATATATATATATATATATATATATTAAAAAAAAAACAATCACTTTGTATTTAGATTGGTAAGCTTTTGGTTTTTGGGAATACAATGGAATCAAGGATCATCTTTTTATTTATTTTTTTCTTTACATACATTGATGCGTCAAGGTTACCAGCCTTGTGCCTCTTCATTTCCCATCATCTGTTAACTGTTCCATGTGTCACTATGAACATTCAGTAGTAGCTGCTGTTGACAAAAACTTACTTCATATAGAGTAAGAGGACAAGGAGTACCCAAAACGTACACTTTCATGAACCCTGTTTCTTTTTCTTAGAAAGGGAGAATAGTTTGTAATATGTTTAAAGTACAATAAATAATAATATTTTGATCACAACTGTTTTGTTATCTTGTGCCTGGATGGAAATATTGCAAGTTATACTTTCATTAAAGGCAGCGAGAGTCAATACCTGCTTCACCTAAATCATAGGATATCCAATGCGCCACGATGGGCAGAGAAAAGGTTTTGTAAACATAAAACATAATTTAGTTTTACTCATCAACACAATGAGTGACAGACTTAAAAACACTGCATATGAAATTCTTCACATCACACACACTTACCTTAAAGAAAACAGTCAGACTTTTCCAGTATTTCACCTCATTGACCCTATGAATGCATGGAGTGCTCCACCAATCAGCTTTACAACAGCAGCCATTGTACAAGTCCCCCTCCATGAATGTATCTGGCATCTACACTGCATTAGCAATGCAGACCATTCTTTACAACGAGAGCAGAGGAGCAAATTTGTATTCTGTAACACAAAACCGATGTCTCCCAACCGACAAATTAGCACTCACTGTGACTTCAAATGGGGAGGAAAATAAAATAAAAAAACAAAACCTAAATGTTTCCTGATAGGTTCGCTTGGGGATGATGTAAAAGGTGCAGCATTAGTTATGCAAGTATGCAGTAAAACGTGAGACTTTTACAATGGCTACATCTGTTTCTGCAAAACATACTGTAAAGACACTTACACAGTTTGATGGGAAATTATGCAAACCTGTTCACAAAGAGCAAAGAGTCTGGTTTTGATGCAGCTGCACAGTAGGTTGACATCTATACTGTTGATGTTACTACCAAGACTATGCTACTTAGGTATTTTACACAGAAGCGTACAGGTTGGATGAGGATTTGCACACTGCATTACTTCCTTAATGTGCGTTATGGAAAGCGCCCAACATTTTCAGTGATTAAGAATAGCAAGACTCCTCTTTTCTTAAGGTAAATGAGGTGAGCAAGGTCTTCCCACTAGTTCATTGTGTTTTTGTTGCACATGTTTTGTCAGTCACTACAACGCAACATGCCCTCCCGCCCATTATCTCTTTCCTCCCTCAACAGGGAGTGATTCCTCATAATGCCTACATTTGCTTCATCATCCACTACCAATGCTCAGCTGTGAGACACAGGGAAGCTACATAGGACTACATGAAGAACACAACACTTCAACTAATGCACAGTGCAAATAGGCTTCTCCCCCTTTCTTCCATCTCTCCAGCCTCCAGAACCAAACAGGCATTGAGGAGAGTAAGAGGGGAAAGGATTAATTCTGGACAGTGCCCCTACTGGCAGGCAGCTGTTCTTCTTTTAGTTTAATTTTTGGTCTTCCTGGAACTTTTCTGCCTTGGGGAGGTGGAGTGACTAAGGAGCAGGAGGGTAGGGGTCTTGGGAGAGGGTTCTACTTGTACAGGCTCATCGTCGGGCTCTGGTACATGCACATATAAGCATCACACAGGAGGCGTCGGGCCTGGCCCTGGATGCTTTTGGGATCAAGGGTGTGCAGCTCCTCTGGGGTCATTTTCAGGTAGGCTTCCACTTCCGGACAGGGAGAAACTTGCGGGATGTTGAAACCATTCTGCCCTCCTGAAAAATCGCAAGCGAGGTCATTAGAGACAGCAGAATGGACACAACAAAGCTAGGTCATGACTAAAATACCTCTTCAATTTTAATTAAATGCAATCACTATTAGTTGATTTTTTACAACGACGTCCTTAAAAAAAAAGGTGAAACTATAAAGCTGTTATCAAGTTACCAGTGAACAGTAGCACAATCTCATAAGAAAGCAACAAAAATGCTACATAGCAGCTTATGCACTAGAGGGTAATTAAATATTTCTTGGCATCTTAACAAACAATTGTTTGCTTATTTGTATAAATAGTTTTTAACTTATTGTGGGTCGTAGTTTTGACATTAAACAAAGAAGATGTTTTTTTTTTTTGTTGTTTTTTTTAAATGGTAGTAACTTCAGTCAAAATTTACAAAAACGACATCAACAGGCCATCACACGCACCATCACGGTCGGCCATGCTGTCGAAGAAGAGCCAGGCTGAATCTGCGCTGCCATACTTGACGAAGGCCACGTAGTGACTGGTTTCGATGCACAGCACGGCGAACAGCTCCATCCTCTGGCGGGGAAAACTGCCCTGACGGCCTGTACTTTCTTGTAGCTCCTTGGGAATGGACAGTTTGCCATGTCGATGGGCTTTTCTCCTCGGATGGAGGTGAACCTAAATCAGTACAAGCACATATGTCCCGCGTCATACACCATTTGTTACACTGGCCTTTTAGTGACAAACAAAAGATGTTAAACATGTTATTAGAAATATTCCACAGTTATTTAAGAAATATATAAAGGAGATTAGAGGAAACAAAAGTCTTCCAGGAATCCTACTGCCATACAAATTATTTGAAAAATAAATAAATAAATACAAAGAGTTTGTTAAACTTAACACTGAACCACTAGGATTTCTTTGGATTTGGCGCCACCAAATGGCTGATTCTGGCATAGACTTTAAAACTTGTTTCTGGTTGAAGTAATGCTGCAACAACGCCTTGAGTTATTTACCTGTGTATTGCACTTTTCACAGAACTGTTTAATCTTGCCAGCAGTGATGTCCCCGTCCTCATAACAGTCTCGGCACTCGTAGAGAGCCAGGCCTCCGCAGATACGACATTCCCTTGGAGCTGGATAAGAAAACACAAACCTTTGGTATAGTGTGTTGGCAGTGATAAAGTTAAATTCTTCAAAAAATTGAAAGCAGACTGGAAAGCAAGAAAAATTGGTTCCTTTATCTCAGCTGAGCTGAAGTGACAACTGAGTGGAAATTCAATACCAAATGCCACATACAGCTTTGAATCACCACTGACCAGCACATTACAGACCTAGACTGGACATAAATATTAGCTACTCACTGTCTTCAAGAAGATCTGTGATGTCCAGTTCCAAGGAGGGGAAAATTTTGTTGAACATTTTGAAGTCTTTGCCAAAGCGGGGCATTTGGATAATTAGGCAGGAAGGAGCCTAACAGAGAAAGAGAACCCATAGGTGGTCGTCTATAAATGTCCAAGTCATAAAATAGGAACTGAGACTATCGTGCTACAGACGAATAAGAGGAAGTCTTTCCAACAACAGGAAAGAAAAAGAGGATATTAAATACATAATATACGGTATAAACTGTGTAATCGTTAATATCTGGAAATATATGTCTTATTTTAAAGGAAAGGTGCAACTTCTATAGCACATGCTGGAGTAAAACTGAAAAACGTTTCTGGTCAAGTAAATTAAACACTCCAAAAACATTTATAAATAAGTACATGCCAATGTAATATTTCAGTTACAACCTCTTAATTCAAACTCTTTTTTTCTTTGAATGTTTAAAAAAAAAAAAATTAATTAGTATATAAAATGTTTTTAGACTTGCAAAAAAAAAGCTTTCAAACAGTCAATGCACTATAATATCAAACTTTTGAAAATAATTCAAATAAACCTCTGCAAACTTTAGGTCGCTGTTGATGAAAGACCATTCCAGGAGCTGCTGGATGGTGGGAACTCCGACCTTGTCCTTCTTATCCATGAAGATCTGGTAAAAATAACAGTCTTGGACCTTTTGACCTGCTGACCTAGAAAACAACAGCAAAGTCTTTGTTCAATGATCTTCCTTCCTCAACGGAAAAACTAATTGTGTACAGGTCTTGGAAGCTCTTCATGAACTGTGCGCTTTTTCCTAAAAAATGATACAGCAAAGAGCAATTTTTACTTATACAAGCTGAAAAATACCAGTACCAATATTTGTAACAATTTATAAAAGAAGTAAAAATAGTCTCAGAATTTGTGAAATATGAGCGGGAGGTGAAAGATCAACATAAACAGAAAATTTTAACATGTTTTTAAAATCAGGCTGTTTGACATTTAACAGCTCAAAAATTAACATTTGTTTCACTATATCTGCATGTCTCTGACAGACTGTAAAATCAGATTAAAGATTGTCAGTAGCATTCATTCCAAGTTCGGCAACTTGTAATGACACAGCTTAACAATTCATGTACAGCAAAACAACAGTCATAAATGATGACATCCAACTCTTTAAGTCATATAGTCTGCTCATCGGAATTTCAAAGATTTGTAAATAAAACCGCAACATTAGCTTTCAGTCTGTCAAACAAAATTCCCACAGTCCAACCACTTTGCCCATGTTGTAACCCATAAAGGTTCCAGTGTCAAGAACTGTGGTATAAATTTACATATTACAGATTTAGACACATGGTTTAGTGCTGTTGTGACTATATTTCCACTGTCTGGTAATGCACTGATAATCAGGGGGAAGTTCTTTATGGCACATCATAACCCTAACCTTTAATATTATTTTTGTGTGAAAAGTACTGAATTTTTTTTATTACCATCCCTAACTAATTCTTTACGAAAAGCAAAGTAATAACATGTTTTAGCAATTAAAGACTGTTTAGATGGAGGGATGGTGCTTTCTGGATGTTTTTTGTTTAAGAAATGTCATTTAAATGACTTTGAGCATAGCATGGTTGTGGGTGCCAGACAGCCTGGTCATAGTATTTCAGAAACTATGGCTCTATTGGGATTTACCCACACAACAACGTCTAGAATTTACAGAGAATTCTTTGGAAAAAAAAAGAAAATATTCAGTGAAAATCAGTTCTCTGGATAACAATACCTCACTGCCAGGTCTCTCTTGGAAATGAGATTTTTAATCTCAATGAGATTTTTTACCTGGTTAAATAAAGGACTAATAACTTATGTCAGAGGTCAGATGAAACTGCTTCAAGTAGGGATGCACCGATACCGATACTGGTATCGGGGCCGATACTGTAAAATGTGTGTGTACTCATACTCGTAAAAGTTAACCGATACCATGAACCGATACTAACTTATTTCATTAATCAGAGGGTGGCTTGTCATTTTTGTTGTAGTTTTTTAGATTGGCCACTAGGGGGACATCCCGCGCTAAACAGGCACAGGGTTAGACGAGTCAGACTGGCAGCACCAGATAAAAAAAGAGAAACTGGAGGCTGCTGTAGCTAGGCTAAACAAAATGTCAGTGTGGACCAGAACAGCCAACTTTAACTCAGGTTTTGGAAAAGCGATGAAAAATGTCAAGAGAAAATCCACGGGCAGTTAAAATAACAGAGGCTCATTTTATCGCTCTGGATGACCAGCCAATGCCAGTCGTGGAAAACATAGGATTCTTCTCAGCATACTCAAGCTGCGATATGAAATTCCCAGCCGCCCACACATCAGGGAGATAATGGTGCCAAAACTTTCTAAAGAGGTAAAGACAAGCAGTGTGTGCGCGATGTCAGTCCTTGGTTTAACGGCAAAGTGGACTGATGATCCAGATGGGGAGTTCGTTCGTCAATGCCAAATACTTTCGTTATTTTGTTTGTTTGTTTACAATATGGAAACTCTGCAACAATTGAAAAGTTTCTTTTATTCTCAAACCTAATTTGTATTTATTTTATTCCAAACAGAAGTGTTTATTTATTATTCCGAAAGCTCGAGACAGTGCCGGTTTGAAAAAATTGGTATTGTTGCATCCCTAGCTTCAAGCTAATAGCAAGGACCCAGTAACTCAAATAACCACTTGTTTAAACCAGTGTATGCAGAAGAGCGTACCTTGGTAGCCTAGAGTTCTAGACAACACTAGAGGTAACACTTTTGTCACTAAGAATGGGAAACCAATGCTGCTATCCACAAAGGTTCATCAAAACTGGGTAATAGAATATTACTGATAAGTTTTGTTTGTTTTTAGTTTACAAGATTCACATGGATGTCTAGCTGACAAAAAATGCATGAAGATTGTTGATATCATGTCAAAACAAGTCAACATCTTGGAAGAATTTTTCAAAATGTATATAGTATATTAACCAAGTACTATCAAGGTGTATCTAATGAAGTGGCCAGTGAGCATACATTCTCTCCATGGCTTAATCAGTTTTCTTCTTGGTGTTTGAGACAGTCACTTTTGGAGTAGTAAAATATTTTAATTTTACAAAACCTATCAGTTTGGGTATTTTCTGTTGGTATTTGTTTTTTTTAATCTTGAAAAAAAAAAGTAAATTACATAAACCTGTATTTCCTTGGAATTTACAGATTTTCACATTTAGTTGTAAGTTACTTGGCCTTTACCTTAGCTTGAGCAACGGATCCACCCTCAGTATGTGATGGAAAAGGATATTGAGGAACTCCTCAGGATCTGCAATGCAAAATTAACTGAAATGAGTTTTGAGGCAATATTTCTGCACAAATGCCACCATAAACTGTTCAAACTATGAGTGTACGTATATATAGTATATTAATGATTTGGTATGTAAGTGTCTTCTTTTTTTATAGCATTTATTTTGAAATTTGTCACATAAAATCTACATCCTTAGCCAGACACAAAAGCAATACTAGTAGAATGGACACTCTTTCGAGGATGCCAATGTTCACATTTTGGACAGAGAGGACCGATGGTTTGAAAGAGGAGTGAAAGAAGCCATCTATGCCCACTGTGAGCGACCATCTTTGAACAGAGGCGGTGGTTTACGACACCAACTCTCTGCCATCTATAATCCAGTTTTGAGTTCTCTCCCCAGACGCCTTAACGCCCACTCACATCCTGGGCCATCTGACCTCAGGAATTCGCATGATAAGGTGGGGCCAGGTTTCACAATGAGCTCACCCAAAACCCTGGCTGATTGGGACCCACACCCATTTTTACACCTTGGCTCAGGCGATTAGAGGATCGTCAGGGGGGTCCTTTTGTCCCTCTGTGGGGGGGATACTCCCACTAGGTTTAAATCTGGGACTCCCCACCATTTGACCTTAGAACTGAAGAAGCTTCTCGGATGAGATTTGAAACGCCTTCAAACAATTTAAAGAAGTCCAGACACTTTTCTTTACAAGCTCCTTTGACTACTAGTAGAATACTAATAATTGAGACAACTTCCAATATCAATTTCCAAACCCATGATAATGAGCACAAGGTAAGTCAAAGGAGCTTGCAAAGAAAAGCGTCTGGACTTCTTTAAGTTGCTTGAAGACGTTTCACCTCTCATCCGAGAAGCTTCTTCAGAACTGAAGAAGCTTCTCGGATGAGAGGTGAAACGTCTTCAAGTCCAGACGCTTTTCTTTGCAAGCTCCTTTGACTACGATGACCTGGATGACTGAGAACCTTCACAGACATGAGCACAAGGTAAAAAAAAAAAAAAAAAAAGTCTCATACCTTTTTCTTCAGATGTAAATCCAGAAGCAGCTTCTACTTTCTCCAAGATCCTTCTTAGCTTCATAACTTTAGTGGCACAAACATATCCATGTCTAGAAAACAAAGTGGTCTAAATACTCCAATACAGTTTAGCAAATACAACTACAGTTTAGCTTTTCAGAAGCAGTTTGCTTCACATCTAAATTCAGGTTTTGATGGATGGAATAAAAACGTCTTCTTTTATTTAAATGTATGAGCTCTAATTTAAAATTGTTCAGCACTGTTCCAACACAGACTTACAATACTGCAAGAGTTAAATACATGGATCTGAGTATCTTTTAAGACTTACATGCGAAGAGGGTTGACTATCTCTGTACGCAGCAGCTCTTGAGTCTCTCTGTAATATTCTACGTCAGTCTTTGATCGTGGCCTCAGCAGAACCGTGTCCAGTACAGAACTGAAGGAAAACAAACTGCAAAGGACCACCAAAGGAATTAAAATGAATGTTGCCTGTTAGCTAATTGCCATACAATGGTTGTCTTTGTTTACTAAAAAAAACAGACCCAAAAGTATCACAGTTGGAAATATAACTAGCTTGATGGCTGTTTATCCGCAAACAAGAAGATATTTTCTGATAGTAAGATGTTCAGATGTTTCATTTAAATTTTAATCTAAACCTGGAACAAAAAGAAAAATAAAACAAAAAAAAACTGAAAAAATAATTCACTAAAAGCTACTGGTCAAATATCCATTTTCAACATTTGTATTAAATCATGGATACCTAGTTGTAAAACTTCATATGATGCACATAACACAATTTGTTCACTTACATTAGTGTCCATTTTGTTAATTAAGCATCACATGTGAATCTTGGACCTTCCTTACTGTCTACAGCCCTCAGACTGAATTTAATAACCACAACAATAGTTCAAGCACTATTACAGGAATTTCTACTATTCTGGATTGACTGCTTCACCTAAAATGACTGTTGACAGAAACTGCTATATAACTATCTCCCAGTCAGCTCACAGCTGGAGCTCATCCTGGTCAAAGCTTTAAAATAAAATAAAAAATCTATTAAGTTACTGCTTTAAGGCAAAGGCTGGTGAGGCTCTGTGCAGTCAATCGATAATTAAAGTGCACATAGGGCAATAAAACAAATTTCATATACTGTAGATAAAAAAGTATTTACCCTTACACCTAAAGAGTACTGACCAGAAGAGGGTTGAATCCAGGTAGCAGGAGTTGTAGTGACCCTGAATGCCTTTCTTCTTTCCCACCATGACATCCAGGCCATCATTTTCTGTGCGTGGAGGTGTGTTCTCATGTACCACCTCACTCAGGTAACCCCCAAATGCTGCAGAAAATACACATAGTACAAGTGTAAGCACAAATTTTGTGAGACCATTAGTTAAACTAATCATTTTAATTATTGATATACCTCCAAATGACTCACCAATGGAGTTGCAGCGCTCTATGGGATTGGAGGAATGGTGAAGAGACGGGAAACGGGAATCGGGCCGGCAGCACTTCAGCTTCACAAACAGGGCTTTTTTGGGGGGACAGGTGAAATAACGTGTGCCTTTGAATGTGCCATCAGTGCAACCAGGGCACTCTTCTTCCTGGAATTACAAGGTCATGTGATTAAATTGTTGCAAGGTCCTACAAACATGTACTCTAAAAAAGTAACATTTTCTTTAACTCCAAACGTCTGGGAACCAAGGACTGCCTGATCGTGTACTTCTTGACAATAATGTGGCTGTTCAGTATCTGATATACTGAATTTCATATACCTAGTCTATATAGAAGTCAGTTAGTATGTGTTAACCATATGCATACTGTCTGTCTACCAATATATTATTTACCAAGGCAGTGTTTGTTCAAATTGTTTGCAATGATAGCACAATATATTTACACTATGCGCAAAATGGCAATAATATGAGTTGAGCTCAGGTTCACGACAGACAGGAAATGCAATAATAATGGGGGAAGGGTAGGACAAAAACATCAACAAATTAATATACTGCATAATACTGGCAAGACAAGCAGTATCTCTAATTCCTGTCCCTAATTTTACATCTTTGTGTCGTCTCACCAGCTCCAGACCAGCCAGAGGCTCCAGTAGGCCAGGAGGCAGACCCACCCAACGGATGACACCACACAGAGGAGGGTTCTCTTTCACCTCTACCAGAGACCCCACCTCCAAACCTGGTTGTCCTCGAGGAGGTGTTGAAGGCCGTGGCGAGGGAGGAGCAGCAGAAGAAGGGGACTCTGATTGCTCTCCCATCACTGACTGAACAGAGAGTGACAGGGGTCCATGGCTCATGCTGTCAATAGGCCCAGGCTTACGATTGAGACTGAAGGGCAGCGAGTGAAATTTGTTGTCGCTGGACAATGAGCCAGAGGGTGGGGCCCTGGATGGTGGAGAGGACTGGTTGAAGTCAGGGGGTGTGTCAGTAAGTGACTTGGCGGGGTCCTCCCCAACTGCATGAGAGAAAACAAAACCCAAAAGTTAATGTTTTTTAAAAATATATTCTGTAGGCTGTGTGTAGGGCAGAGACTGTAGAGCGGTCTTTAGGGAGGAAAACTATAAATGCTTGTTTTATTCCATTTTTACCACATGCAGCAGATCAGCAGATGGTTTCAGATGGTGATGAATTACTACATGGTAAACACCATTTTTACAGCATCTTTGGGCATTTTCACACAAGTGACGCCAAAGCTATCACACATCAGTGATACATCAGTAGCACGTGGAAACAGTAGAGATCAACCATTAAGAGTCTTTTCATGACCGAACTGATTTTTACTGTTATTTACTGATCAAACTCTAAGAAATTTGTAGTAAAAATGCAGTAAATGGCATCTTTTTCTGAAAATGTAGGTTCAGGGAACTTTGAGACACATGAGTGCCAAAGTAGTGCCATCTATTCATTTATTTTGCTGACAATCTGTAAAAAGAAAATAATAGAAGTAATTCTCAAATATTGGACCCATTGATCAAGCTGAAGAAAACATGAAAATGAACAACAAAAGCTTAAATGGACCAGATATTTGTTATTTAAATGAGAAGAAAATACCAAAATAAGAGGCATCTGTGAAAGGGTATACTGTTGAGTAGATACTGGCAAGCAGAAATAATTATCTGTGTCTTTTAGACAATTGTAAAAAAACAATTGTCCATTGCTGAGCAATATTCTATATGGTGTGAAAATGCCCTCAGCTGTGGTATGAGGTTAAGTAATTGGATATCATTCAATCAATTTACTGGCAGAATCAAGTTACAGATTTTCCATATGTCACAGTGAGTCAGCTTTATTTGATAATATTGAAAAAAAAAATCAAGTTGTGAACAAATATTTCATGAAATGAAGTACACAAGGAAATACTGTACCATTAATTCAAACCATGTGTTTGTGAAATGGGACTTTTCAGATGAATTCCCTATGTTCAGGACAGTTCAGTCACTATGTAATATCTGATGCAAGCTGGAGATTCTGGTAAAGCCACCGCAATTTACATCTGCATTTCCACTGCTGTAAATATAATGTTTCATGCAAATCCTTGAACAGTGAATGACTTGAATGACTGAAAAGCTGAAAAGTGGAACTTTACACACCATCTATTTACAGAAGTGGGAAGTTACTGAATTTATTCCCCACTACCCTTTACAATGTTCAATATACACAGCCCTGTTAGAGGACTTTGACATTTGTTTTCTTGAAATTCAATATGGAAAACTGAGTAATATAAAGAGCATAACATAATAGAAGGCCACTTAGGTTTTAGCCATTTTAGTTATAAAAATTTAGTTCAGTATTTATTATCTATGGATTTTATTGCTTTTGCCACCTAGGGTGCCCGCTGCACAACAACCTCAAACAATCTCTAATAACGTGACTTCATAAACCAATCTCACAGTTTCATTGCCCCTCTCTGAATGTTTTTAACAAATTGTTATCCTCTAAATTGTAACATTTGTTTCTCTGTAATAAACAGACACCATTGCACTGTGGTAACATAGCTTATCCAGAGAGAATAAACAACAAATACATGTTTATTCATTGTGCCTCTCTGAATTTTAAATGTACCAGTGATTAAAAAAAAGTGCGATATAACCAGTGCTGACTGAATTGTCATGACAGAATGCAACTTCAAGCTTGTCCATCTCCAAATGAACTCTTCCTGTACTGAAAGAACCACAGAAATGTGTAACCTTGTCTGCTGACTTTGATACAAATGAGAGCACCAGTGCATAAAAGGCCCAAAATATGCAGGGTAACCCTGAGGAAGATGAAAATGATTACACATTCACAGGATGAGTAAGCAGTTGTGAAAATGGCACATCAGCTATTTGTGACTGTCCTAATTTCAAACAGCATGTGAAATTACCTGAACTAAATGCATTACTGAAATAACACAGAAGGTTTTCAAATATTATTTTGCCATGACACGGCAACATCACAAACAGCTATAGACAGCAAATTCTGCTTATGATTAGTCCAAATTTGCCATGATATTTAGGCACATTATCACCTTTTCCTGCATGTCTTTTAATCTTATTTATATTTTCTTTTACTTTGTGATTCTGTCACTGGATCCAAGGACAATAAATATTCTTAAAAAATTTATTCACAACTGCTAGTGATGATTGGTGATGAAACGAGCAGTGGAAGAAGAACAAAAACAATCAACTTGTTTTCCTACACCATGAGAAACACATAAACAAGACAACAATCTGACAAAAATTAGCCAAGTCTGACTCCACAAACCTAATCTTTTACTAATGCTTTTGCTGGCAAATGTGCTGAACCACCATCAGTAGCAAAAAACAAAAATATCAGAAAGGTAAGGAGTCATTTGCAGCACAAAGCATCAATAAAAGCCTTTAGAAACACCGAATAGCTCATGCAGGTAGAATACCACAAAGAAACACTGAAATTGTGAACCGGGACAAGACTACTGGAAAAGTCCTTACAGCAAGCTACTGCAGCAAACTACTTGATAGTATTGCTCTGTATAAATAGTGTTTACTTAAATCTGGTTGCAATTACTTTTTGTTACCAGAACCTTGGGAAGGGGGGGAAACCTCACAGTTATCCTTCTTTTGCAAAATCAATCACATAACATTTTTTTTGCCCCAAAATTTATGACTCGGAACTCAAAGACACTTGAACAAATCCACTCTGGAACTGTTTTCCTTTCGTTTACATTTTTAGTTTTTCTTGGATAGCTGCAGATAACCAGGACAGAGCGGGGAAATTACATGCAGCACAGGCTCTGACCAGCAATACATTGGAGCAAATTGTGGCAACTGTTGTTTTGATTAGGCACTGTATGAATAAAATGCAATTGAATTAAATCAATAAATCAAATGAGTATCCAGTGCTCAAGGCTTACGGTACCTCGAGGTATTCATTTAGCAGCTTTGAAACGTCGTTCATCAAATTCTACAACATTCTCTTTATATTACCCGTACTTCACGGCATACATTTGATGGACCCGTTTATTTATGGCAACTCACAGTACCAGAGTGTGAATGTCTTTTACTATAGAGGGAATGTGGGAATGGAAACCCTTATTTTGCAACTGTAAATGTATTAAAGCTCTGCAGTACCTCAGATTAATATGTAGTTTGTAAACAGTAGCTTGCCTTTAAGATGGTGACATCCCATGAGTACTTTTTTTTTCCCCCTTTTACCTTCATCAATGTACCATGTGCTTTTGGATTTGGGCTGGGCTGGGGGATCAAGAGAGCTGCCATTTAAAGTATAGTAAAACTCAGACTTGCTTCTACTGCCACACTGATGACCTAATCCTGTAAATACAGCAAGTACATGAAAAGAGAAAGTACAGAGAGATAAGCATAATGTGCACGTGTGCACACTGTACCAGTGTATGTGCTTTAACTTCTCTCACCATGTTTCAACACTGAACAAAGGAAACAGGCATCTACAACTCTAAGGAAAAGATCAATCATGAACGGCAACAAAAAGTTGAAGAGCAGGGTGAGAGGCACTGCATTCACATCAAGTCAACTTAAGCAATCTGTATTATTTTCTTTTATGTGGGACTTCCCGACAAAACAAAGGTATCATCCCTGATTTTACTCATCTAAAAATATTATAAGCTTCAACAATAATTATCTGCAACAAATAAAAGACAGCCATAACTGGCTTATATAGTGTATGAAAAGTGGAAATGTGTAGGATATTTTTGGCTTTACAACCTGGCAAATTTGATGGAATGCCCCTTTAAAGTAAACCCACTGTGATATTCCCATAGAATAAAAGTAAAACCTCATCCATTGGCTTGTGAACTCCTGTTTAAGATGAGCATTGTTAGGATTTTGGGGTTTTGAAACCAGATGTCATGAGCAATGACATCTGGTCTATCTAAGATCTTTTCTGACATATTTACACTATGGATGTTCCTCAAAAGACTTTGTGTCTAGAAGACTAAAATCCTTCAACATTTAAGACTGAGACTTTCTTTGCATCAAAATACTGTAGAGCAGCTCTGGTAAACACACCTGTCATCTGTTTACTTTCTTCCTTACTCATTTAAAGCTTTCATTTACAGACAGAGCAAGTCCTACAAAGACAGCGTGTTAATGATCAAAAAGCTGTTAAGACCACAGTCACCAAGAACAGCATTTATAACACACTAAACCATAATGGATTGAAATCTTGAAACGCCTTCAAGGTCCTAATGCTCAAGAGGGCATATCTACAAGCCTGTATGGCTTTCTAAATGTGATCTAAATGATTCAGAACAAAGTGCCATGGTCAGATGAAACCAAAATTGAGCCCTTTTTGATTGGAGGAATAGTAAGACCCACAGAACAACATCCCCACAGTCAAGCGCAGGGTTAGAAACATTATATTTTGGGACTGTTTTGACAGAACAGTGAGTACAGGACAACTTCACAGTATTGAGGGGCCATGTTTTGTAAAATCTAGGACGAGAATCTCCTTCCCAAAAAAAGAACACTGAAGATGGGTTGTTGATGGATCTTCTAGAATGACAATCACCAAATTATACTGTATTCTAAAGAAGAAGCACATTAAAGTCATTGAGTTTTCTAGTCAGTTTCCAGGCCTTAGTCCCAATAGAAAAACTGTGGAGGAAGCTGAAGCTTTGAGTTGCCAAGCAGCACCCTAGAAACCTAAGGTATTTAGAGAGTTTCTGTAAAGAGGAGTGAGCCAAAATCCCTCCTAAGATGTATACAAACCTAGTGGCCAACTACACTAAACAACTTACTGCTGTCCTTGCCAGGAATGGTTTCTCTATCAAGTATGGTCATGTTTGCTTGGCAATTAAATACTAAAATGAAACCCCCAAACAATTTGAAACCGTTCAATTCTTTGTAAGTAAGGAAACTTAAAAATTCAGCATGGGATGAAATAATTATTTCCACCACTGTTTCCCTAATTTCTTTATTGTGTTACTACAGTTAAGCTCAGGGTTTCAACTACTTTAAACATTAATTTTAAGGCAGCATTTTCAATTCTTATGAGCGCTATTGACCACTAATATGGTCATCTCAGGCAAAAAGTGCTGGCTATGAGCAAGTCACTCCCACCTGTTGTTCAAAACTTCTCTTTGGAAAAGACAGCCAGTCAAAAGAACGACAGATTAAAGGGAGGAGAAGCTAAAAGCATTTTTTCAGTGGATGAACAGAAGAGTTGCATGATGACTCAGATAAGATTTTAAAAAAGGATTATTTCACATTTACATTTTAGACCAGACAGCTACTCTAAGAGAGTCCAAGAATAAAAATACAAAGCTGGAAATAACCATAAGTCCTCTTTAAGATTTATCAGCACATCAAGCTGTGGTTATGTATGTAGGTAGCTGTGCATCATAACTTAGTGCACTACCTTTGCTCTTTGGTTTGCTTTGGCTAGAGGACGACTTGTCACTGGCCGGGCCTCTGGGGGCAAAACTGTGCTTTTGGAGCCTTTGGTCCTGCATGGAATATTCTGTGAATTCCAAAAATACATCCATATTAGAGGAAATTCACATTAATGACCAGTGCAATTTGTTAACTGCATAAACAGTTAACTAGAGCATCTAACTGCTGCTTAAGGCATTCTAATTAGCTGCAAGTTATCTTGCCCCTCACTTGTCCCGCAAGCTGTAAGTAACATTTTCACTGTCAAGTATCAAAACAAGAGGAATTGGGAACCAATAAATAACACGTTTGGTTTAGGGAGACAATTTAAAGTAGTTCTACTTTGAGATAACACATATCTCCATGGTCAGATACTGCTAAATGAATGGTTTTAAAGAAAGGTGGCAAATTTGCAAATTCTTCAATGTCAATTAGTCTTGAATAGTCACCTGACTATTCAAACTTGAATACAACTTTGAACAGTCAGACAGCAGCACAGATAAGCAAATCAATATTCCACTGTGGGGAACAAAGAGCCAGAGTATCTCACTTGACTTTCAAAAACAAGTGAGCCATCAACACAAAAGGCTCTCTGTTCCCGCTGCAAGCAAAACACAAACTCAGAATGCTAGGAAGCAGCTTAGTGCTGGTCCAAGTGAGGCACAGCTGAATGTTATCAGGAAAAGAAATGCTAATGCTAGACAGTACAAACACAGTAAAAACCAGGAACAAATACTACATAACTCACCTGGCATTACGTCACAGATGGGGACAAGTCGAGTGTGTTCCAAACTGGCAAAATTACACAGCAGCTTTCCATCAAACACACCATCCCAGTCCCCGATAGGATTGTCCTGAAAGAGTTGGAGACATGACAACCTTAGATGCTCCTCAGCACTGGAACACTGATTAAAGTGGTGCCACACGTGGTACTTCTCCTCGTATTTTTTTGATGTTCAGCAAGGTCTGCTATATCCCACTCTATCTAAAGATTTTGTTTAAACTCGATCCTCTGTGTTATGATAAACCATAAACCATGCTCATCTCATCTTTTTCCACATTAACCATATCTTCCACCTTAGGTCCTCCTCCACCTGAAAGCTCCACTGTCTCTGCAAGTACAACCACGGTATTCTTCTTCTTCTCTAGTTTGGAATCCAGTAATATGCTTCAGAGGGATAGCCTAAGATAAGCTTGAAGCCAGTGCCACTAGCTAGAGAAGGCAGGGCGAGGCTGGACGCAGAGTGAGGCAGAGCAGTGGGCTCTCCTCAGCTGCCTGCTGGCCCTTTGCCATGCTGTTGGGTCATACAGCACTAAGTCTTTACCTCACTCCCCGCGTGACTGTCTTGCCTTTGTGTGGGAGGCTCAGATGCACCGAGTGGGCTGCTGCTGCTGCAGCTGCTGGTGGTGCTGATAACGATCAGCAGTCAAATGCCTTAGTTATGTATTTCAATCTCTCTATCACTACAATACCATTCCCGCCTGACAACAGTAGTCATAGATACCAGCTACTACAATCCAAGGCAACAAGACGCGTTCCTACGCAGTAACTGTCAGAGAAAAGAAAATAATAAACACAGGCAAGTTGTACGGCAAACATGAGTTAACTGTGATAATTACATGGAATTGCATGCAAATTCCACATGAAATTGTTTATGGATAAAAATGATGACAAATGGTAGAACATTTAAAACATTTAAAAAACATAAAGCATGAAAACTGCAGCAGAGTAGGACATTTTTTTCCTTTTCTTTTTTTATATTTTCACACCAAGTCCTAAAGTAAGAATTCCATCATGAGAGAGGATGTCTAAACTGGTAATTTTATCTGAGCCAGCAGTTTAAATCACTCAGTTTTACAGACTTCTTACTGACAGAGACTTTACCCATAGTCTGTATCAAAATAGCAATACTGACACATTTCTTTATAATAGTTGACTGAATGTGTAAAAAAAAACAAAAAAACAATGAGACACTTGAAACTGCACCGATTTTTCTTAAGACAAATTTGGAGGTATTTTAATTGGCTATTATTCAGTGGTTTACTGCAACATCCACTTGAGACTGAATTGAAATGTGTTTGACATAGCTGGCAGACGTAGTGCAACCACAGATAATAGATGGTCTGAATGTCAGCAAACATGAATGAACTGTATTCAAAGGAAATACACTATATTTTGAAATCATCATTTTCTTTCTTCTTCTAAAGCTCAAAGACAAAATATATATATATTTGTTTTTTTACTAAAATTGCTCAGTCTGTAGAAAAGGTTGTACAATAGCACATACGCATACTATACAACACATATTATTAGGCACTAAGGCATCTCAACTTACTATTACCTGACTGATAACAGTGGGCTTCCAGATTTAGCGTTATTATTTACTTCTTAAAAGAAAAAGAGAATGTTTTTCTGTATGATCTTAGAATATTATGTTGAATGTTTAGCATTTTCCCCAGACTGGAAGGTGAACAAACTGATCCTTTATTCTAACCAGCAGTTCAGAGCACTAAAAAATTTTATTGCTTGTTTCTGCATCTGTCCAGGTGTACATTTATGAATAGATTAACCCATTTAAAGGGAACCATTCTTACCATGTCAACTCCTACATAGTACCCCAAGCTCTCATTGCCGGGTAGCAGGTCACAAAAAATGATGGTGCCTCTCTCTGGTCCCTCCCTGGTCTGCACCAGGACCCTTGAGTTGATCTCCAGTGGAGGAAAGTCTTGATCCTCTTCCACCAGACCGATATTGTCTACCTCCAGCTCACCCAAAGGTTCGTCATCATCATCCTCCCACAGTTCAAGCTTGTCCAAGGCTACAAACACACCACATTCATCCTCACAGCGGAAAAGCTGGCGACCCTGGTAGGTACCTTCCGTGAAGCCTTGACCCCGACCTTCCTCCTGGGATGGGAAAATAGAGGAAAGACAATGAGTCAAATTTAGAGAGCAAGTCAAAACAGGAGCAACAGAGATGAGCAACTTATTCTTCTAATTAGGAGGCCAGTTTGCAAAACGGCTTTCTCAGCGTTCTTGAATAAAGGTGAGTAAACATCCTAGAGCTGTGAGAGCATCTGATCGATTACTGCAGCAGGAATATGACTTGACTTACTGTGATGATAAATGCAAACATTTCTAGTACAGACACTGGATGATATAAGATATTGTGCATCTTTATCCACAGGCAGGTTCTTTGGATAGAAAAACTGCTGAATCACCATTACTGCTGGCAAAGCGAACATACTGAACTCTATGTAGTTAGGAGTATAAATCAGAAGTTTATCATAAGCTTATATGCTAACTGAGGCAGCTATACTGAGGCGCAGTTTGAATGCTTTAGCTCCATCAGCCCACTCAAGAAGACAGCAGCTGGACTTTGAAGAATACAAACAACATTGTGCTGCAATAAACAAGCCTTTGTACTGTATTTAATTATTGTACTGCATGTACAGTCCAGAATGAATAGCCTAGTTCAAAAACTCAGATTTTGTGATGAGATTAAAAGGAACAGAATTAAAATGTTGACCTTATCTTCTTACAATCGAACCAGTTTAAACACTGCATCTCTGTTTTAGCCTTGTGTAAACGGTAAACAGTTATAGCCACTTCCTTTAGAAGTTTAAGTACTAGCTAATAACTTCACATCTGTTAAATAAAACCTGAAATATCTGAAAATAAAACAAGCAATATACATTATTTAATCCCACATTTTTACTCAAAGCCATTAGATGCATGATTCACAAGATTGAAGCTTTACAGTTTGTTTTTTCAGTGTTATATTTACACAAACTGTCATTATCACACTGCTTTTTAAACCAAGTGAATTGAAACAGAAGTTGTCAATGTGTGGCATCATCGCTGTAAAAGCAATACAAATGTGAATATTTTGCTTTTCATTCAGCTTCTGCAGCACTGCTGTGTACCCTCAACAGTCATCAATACAGTTTAAAAAGTCTACAAAAAAGCTTTTTTATTGTTAGCTATGCTATTTTTGTTATACATTATTTCCAAAAATAGCAACAGTTCAAGAATTCAACAGTGCTTTTGTGTAAGGAGAAGATCTTTTTCCCTCCCAGTACCATATAAATGACACTGACATACTTAGACTGACAACCTACATTCTTATCTATACTCAGTTTGTAACACAACTAAAAAAAAAATTCTTGAGCACTTTCACTAATCAGTGCCATGAGATGTAAGCGGAAATAGTGGTACTTCTGTAACTTATTAAGTAAGTTATTTGAAGAATAAGTATTTTATTTGCTGGAATCATTTGCAACAGTTTCCAGTTAGCCATCATGTCAAAAAAAAGTTGCATGAGTCAAGCAAAATCACCTGGTTTCAAACAGCACTCAAGAAACAGTTCCTGTTTTTTGTTATTCCTATTTAGTTTTCAGTTGTTTACACAGACATAGACATAATAACTGGTTTTCAAGATTTTTTAAGGTCATGCTAAAAAGTAATACATTGGTTTTAGTGATTATTTTACTTTTGCAAGCATTTGTCTCATATTAATTAGATACATGAATGAAGCTGAAATAAAACCTTTTTTAAGCCTGAAATGTTCTCATTTAAATTGTTACTTTTTTTTTTTTTACATTTAAACAATTTTGTCAGTCCTTTAAATTTTATTTAAACTATAGTGGTCATCTCATTTTTCATGAACAGATCAAAAATCAAATTAAGAATCTACATGGATACCATGTTTTTGCAAAAATGAGAATAAAACTGAAAGAGATCTCACCAGAAGTTCCACTCCAAACCAGATTCCAGAAAGAGCTCTATCAGGAAGCAGTGAGCCTTTGAAGCGGACCACACCAGGCAGAGGTTCATCCCCTGAGCGCAGCTGGACACGCACCTTGGAACCACAGTCAATATCACGGACACGCTCTAGCCGTGACTTGTTACAGAGTAGCGCATACCGTTCCTCACAGTTAGTAATGGGGAAGAGCAATTCAGCCAACTTCTCATCCAGCTCCAAGACGTCCCGCTCATCCAGGCTCAAAACCACGTTGGTTTGGTCCAGAATACGGAGACTTTTCTTCCCCTTGCATGGGGGCAGCGTTCTTCCTAGGCTGTTGCGCTCCTGACAGGCCTGGCCAAGACTGCCACGGGGAATCCTCAGGGTCTTCTGGGGAGGCTTCTCCACTGTACACTCCTTTACAACCATGTAGAAACGCCAGTCCTCCCTGAAGCCCCCACTGGGCTTCTCCTGGCTCCACAGGGCAGAGCTCATGTCTGCATGCTAGGCAGAAGCTCCAATGTCAAGGCAACCTTGACCTGTGGTCTAAGAAGAAACGAGAAAAATTAGGAAAACCCTCCCCACAAAACCCCCGCCCAGAACACTTAAGGTTTGACCTAATAAGTGAAAGTGATGAGCTTACATTTCTGCAATGTAAATTAATGTGGTTAGACAGCTGCGGTTATGTGCTTTAATACCACAATAAGTTAAACATTAATATAATTCATAACATTAACAATATTTCTAATCTAGAAATTTTCCAAAGCACAAATCAGAACTCAACTAACAAGAACAACTGCTCATTCTGTCTAAAAGTACAATTGAGCAAAAAACAAACAAACAAAAAACACACATTGGAACAGTTTCATTAATTAGATGCAAAAAGATGTGTGATGAGCCATACTGAAATTAACCACGGCAAAACTCTGGTAAAACGGTCTTAACTGCACTGAGAGTTCAGAAAATCTGTGATCCAGTTCGCTTGTTTTGGTTTCTTCTGAGAGATTGTTGTGCTCTCATCTACATTCAGTAGACCAGTGATTTCTATTTAAAAATCAGCACTTTGTGTAAAATTACTACTTATTTCAAATTTCTAAAAATAGAGAGTGAGCAAACAGTTGACTTATTCTGACACTCTGGGTAAGACAGATACTAGTCGGGTGGATTTCCCCTGATCACACCTCAGATATGATTTTTCAACCACCCGACAGAGTCAAGAGCACACAATACTTCTACATCCGTCAATTGTTTCAAGCATGACAGCAGCTACTGAACTGCGACATTTACTCCGTCAATACGCTGTTGTTTTTAAGAGCCTGAGTAACGTTAGACCATTTTTACAAGATTTTGTAAGGCTAACGCCATACATGGCTAAAACCCAACACAGATTGAAAATGAAAGTAATTTCAAACTGACACGCGCTGACCTGCTGTGACATTGAGTTAACGGGGTCTTTCAGATGACACCTACAAAGCGATACTATGACTTGCTTTAATCATCATTTTCCTTTGACAACATCAGCAGCGTGTCGCCGGGCAGAAACTGTCAGTCAAAGGCCCTTTAAGAGAGGAAAGTGGCTAGCGTACAGTGAGCTAAAATGCACCAGACAGTCATTTACGTCCAGTGCCAACAACACGGACACCTTACCTTTGATATGCGTGAATTCGGTTAGTGGCTACAAATGGCTGTCATTTCGAAGTCCATTCCAGTTAGACAAATGCTTCTGAAAACAGGTTAGACTGCTCCCGTAATAACCTCTGATTAGCTAAATGGACAGCTAATGCTACTATCCTAACCAGCTAAGTATCACGCTAAAGTTAGCCTAGCGAGCCGGTCAACAGCAAGAAGGCTGGCAGAAGACTGCCACCTTCCTAAGTGTACTAAAAACATTTAAATACACCTATTCTCCACGAGAAATTTGTGAAATAATACAGTGTATCGCTACATCTATGAGATATATTATTTACAGGAGACGACCACACTAAACTTAATGTATGACGTCCTCGTGTTCGCTGACAGACATTGGTTAGTCGTTTCTTTCTAAAACGCTGATTCGCTGTTTGTTTTGTCAATAACCAAGTCCCACTTTCTGGGGTTTTCCCACGGACGGCAGAAAGTGTAGTTAGGTTGGAGTGTGGCTTCCAAGGCAGATGATGCTCATCAGCTGCAGGCAGTTCAGAAATATTTATTTAAATAGAAGCAATTTTACACTATAATTATGAAATTAAAAAATTGGTATAAAATTAAATATGGCCTAAAAGTAAGAAGATTGACATTATTAATAGTATCATGTACTTAAGTATAAAATTGCTGGAGATCTGTCTGTGAAGGTTCTCAGTCTCAAGTGTTGGAGATCATTTGTAATTTTCTCAGTATAACCAAACAGGTTCGTTATATGTTCCAAGTTTTAAAGTGTCAAAGACAATACAGCCTCTCCATTGTGGTCCTGTGAGATTTCTTCTTCTTCTTTGGGCTGCTCCCTTTAGGGGTTCTCACAGTGGATCATCTGGCTCCATCTTACCTTATCCCTTGCATCTTGCTCTGTCACACCAACTCTTTGCATGTCCTCCTTCTATGAATCTTCTCCTTAGTCTTCTTTTTTTTTTTATTCCTGCTTGACAGCTCCATCTTTGACATTTTTTGTTCATTATCTAAACTGGTCAACCCTGTGCTGTCCCTCTGATCTACTAATTTCTAATCTTGTCCATTCTGTTCTCCCCCAATGAAAATCTTAACATCTTCAGCTCTGCCCTATGCCTTTTTGTCATTGCCACCATCTGCAAACCATACATAATAGCAGGTCTCACTATCACTTCGTAAATCATCCCTTTCATTCTTGCTACTATTGTTCACACCAACTCTCACCTCGACCCACTCCCGCCTGCATACGCTTTTTTCTCCATTTCTCTTGTGCACTGTGCATTTCTTTGAATGGTGGACCCCAGATATTTAAACTCATCTACCTTCACTATCTCTGCTCCTAGCATCTTCATATTTAGAAGTTGTCTAATTCGTCTCTCTCTCATTCACACACAAATTCTGTCTTACTTCTACTGACTTTCATTTCTCTTCCCTTCACCTACACCTCTCTTCACCTCTCCAGGTTCTTCCACCTGCTCTGTACTTGCATTACAGATCAGTACAGATCAGACTCCTCCATGAACTCTTCTGTCAACTTACAACCATTTGGTCAACCTGTGTTGTTTTTAAATGTGCTTATGAATAAATTGATTGATTGATTGATTGATTGATTGATTGATTGATTGATTGATTGATTGATTGATTGATTGATTGATTGATTGATTGATTGATTGATTGATTGATTGATTGATTCCCACCCCAACCTGAAACACATCTGTCTCTCCTACCGCACACCTCATTAGTGTCTTACTGTCTTCATACATACTTCTTGGCCACTGCCGACTTTCTCATACAGTACCACAGTTCCCTCTTGGCACCATCAAGTTTGTTCAGTATGTGACCTAAATCTATATTTCTATAAAACAAAGGGGGAATGATGTGCTGCTGCAATTTCAAGTGTTTGCACTACTGTCTGGGGCCTGTTCATGAAACAGTAACCAAAATAAGATACAACTCTTAGATCATACCATTAAAAATATTTTGCTTGTCATGTCATCTTAGGGTGAAAAGCATGTCTCAGATCAGTAGTTTGAGCTCCAGTTATGGCTTTTTTTGTATTCATTGCTTTTTGGACTGACTACTTGTTACTATTTTTCTAAAATATAGAATTACTCAGTTTCAACTATTACTATTCACAGTATTGTGACCATTCATTTTTTTTTAAAGAAAATGACTAACCTACACAGCATGACTACTTTTGTTTTACAATTAGTACAAGGTGAACTCTCTGAAGCAGCTTTCTTGTAGTTTTTTAAGCAGTCTTTTGGAATAACTCTCCAGGCTTCTTGAAGGACATTCAAAGCTCTTCTTTGGATATTGGCTGCCTTTTGTGTCAAGCTGATCCCTCAATGCTTCAGTAGGGCTCTGGGAAGGCCAATCCATGACTGATGGTGTGTTATTCTATCTAGGTCTGCTTTTACTGCATTGCCAATGTGCTTGAGATCATTGTCGTGTGATCATTGTAGTGCATTATTTTAAATCTGACAGTATTTTTCTGTTTTCTTTATATAATCATTTTTGACAAAATGCCCAACATCACTGGTTCAAATGCAGCTGTCTCTGAAACACAGCTTTCGCAAAGGTTTACAGATGGCTGTAGAGATTCACTGTTATACCTCTTTCCCTCCGTATCTCTTTTCATGCATATATACTGTTGCTGATTTGAAATTAAAAAAAATACATTTGGTTTGATCAGTCCATAAGACCTGTTTTACACATTTTTAGTCCAGGTTTTTATATTCTGGCATAACTCAGTTCTTTCTCTCTGTTTCCCTTCTTTGACTGAGACCATATAACAAGTCAACCACCCTACTATGCCAGTAGAGGTTGAATTAGCTCCAGAATTTAAATATCTTGGGGTCATTATAGACCCAACATTATCCTTCAAGAGTCACATAAATAAAGTGTCCCAGGTACTTAAATTTAATGATTGAAATTTTAATCATATACGTAATAATTTAAATATGAATGTTGCAAAAACTTACTTTTACTCAATGATCATCTCTCATATGGACTATTGTTTGACGTCCTGGTCACTTGCTTGTCCAACAACACTTAAAACTATTGAAAACATTTATAAAAGAAGTTTAAAACTACTTGACAAAAAACCAACTTCCCACCACCACTGTCATGTGTTAAAAAAACATAAATTACTGAACTTCAATAACTTAGTGAAACTTAAAAGAGTGTGTTTAATATATAAAGTCTTACACTCCCTTGCTCCACCACCACTAAAGCAGTTCATTAGGCATAAAGAAAGCTCAGACAGGACCACTCGAGCTTCAATCCAAGGAGACTTGTTTATACCCCACAGACGGACAGCATTTGGGCAGAACGTCCTCTCTGTTAAGGGTGGCCATCTGTGGAACAGTCTTTCTCAACCCATTAGAGAATGCTCGACATTCATTTTGTTTAAGGCAAAGGTTAAAAACTGGTTATGGACAAATCAAGTGTGTGATCATGTATGAGTTGTATAGTTTTAATGTTTTATTTGGGAACAGAATGGTGTGTATGTGTAAGTTTGGTGATGGAGTTTTTATTATGAATGTATGATGAATTTTTATGTCTATTTTTTATGTTTAAGGACAACAGATGGAAATTAGCCTTTGGCTGTAATCTGGCATGTTTACATTCATGTAAAAAAAATTTTTTACATTTATGTTCATTAACATGCACTGTCCTAAATAAAATAAATAAATAAATAAATGTTCTCACCTTATGTGAATCTGATTCAAGTACTTTAGCTGCATTTATTCAATCAGGATTAACAGAATGGGAATTATCTTTTTATAGGATGTTTTTTTAATTACATATCTGCTTAATGAGCATTATATTAAAAGACAGAAAATAGAAACCAGTTTACACACATGACAAAAACAGGTAACATAGACAGCATAAATATAGTATATAGTGTAAAACAGAATACACCCAATTTCCACCAAACATTCCACAGAGTTGTAAACTCATTCCTACAACAAACAACCAGAAAAAAACATCCAACAAAATGTGCTCTATAAACTTTTCTGCTGTGATAAGTTTTAATAAACAAAAATTGAAACTTGTCATGTCAGTAATTTCTCCTTTTAACTTGCACAACAAGGACTGTAAGAATACTCTTTGTAAATGTCCCAGACAGTTTTCTGTATCAGTACAGTAAAAACATACATCTGATCTGATACAGAAAATTGTTTTTCTTTTTTTCCCACTCCAAAACAGCATATTTGCCTCTGCCCTTCTATGCAAACTTCAAATGTAACATTTTTTGTAACCTTAAGACAATGTAACTGGACATGTGTAGCTGTTTCTGACTGAAGGATATGAAGGTGTTACAACTCTTCCATAACGGTAACCACAGACTATACAGTCTTACATTCTGTAGTAAAATTTCACACCTCTTTCCACTAACAACTACAAAATAAAATAAAGAAACAAAAAATAGAAATAACACTTCTGCTGTTACTATGAGTAGTAGAAGTTGTGTTGGTGATGTAAAAGGTAGTATTTGTTATGGTATAAAGCAATGCCACACCACTTCCACCTATAAAAACCCAATAAAGAGGTGTATGTATTTTGCAACCTTGAAAAAACACTGATCCAAATTTTTTTAAACCCTATTACACATATTTTAAATCTCAAATAAAAATAGAAACTATTCCTGTAATAAATAAAATACATTTTCTTGCAAAGTAAAGTCCTTTGCCACTGTAATACAAATCAGAAGATCAGTCTTGATTCCAGTTGCTTCATTTCTTCTACATCCTCCAAACTGAGATCATTGTTTCTTAACCTATAATGCAAAAAGAAGAGACAGTAGTAGTAAATAAATGAACAGGAGACATGGGAACAAAAACAAAGAAAAAGAATATTCTAGCTTACACCAAACTGATGCATTTTTTTCTTGGCACTGAAACTGACAAACAACTTGTCTGGATGCAAACAGTCCAAAAGTGGATGCTCTAAAGAATATAGAGAACTTTGTATTCATGAGTGTCAGGCTTGCTGAGCATTACATACCATACCGATGTCACATATGTATTGTGTTTAAGGGCTTGAATCAGACATTCAACCCCTGTTCTGGTTATGCAGTTTTCTGTCAACCTTTAACAGGAAATAAGAGGGTGGAGCATTTTAAGCACTGCTGTGCAAGCAGTGGTTACCATCAAACCAGACTGCTATTGGTAATCTGCATACAACTTGTGTCTAACACTTACCAAAGTTCCTGCAGTGATGTGCTCTTCCTGATGAGATTAGCGAGGGCACATGCTCCTGCACTCCCTACACCATTGCCTACCAGGCTGTAAGCAAAATGTGCAGGGATGCGTTTTCAAAAACAACTGATAAAGCATCCTAACATATCATGTAAATAGCACATTCATGGTTTTCATAATGTGAAAGTTAAGCAAACATGTTCCAGAATTATTGCAAATCTTACCTTAGCCACACCAGAGAGTTGCTTTTCTCAAGACTACTAGCAAGGGCCTCAGTTCCTGCATCACCTATCCTATTGCCCCATAACCTGAAAATGCAAAGAAATACTGTAAATGAAAATTCATCAACAATGAAACATGACATTTTATGGGAAACACTTACCCTAAGTACGCCAAGGTTTGATTGACTTTCAGTCCCTCTGCCAGCTGCTTTGCTCCTTCTGCTGTTATGTTATTGTTGCCTAGCCTTGAAGAGAAGAAGGTTATTTGTTAATCTTTTGGTCATTGGGCCAACAGTATAGTCACATTTGATGACAAACGCTGACCTTAAAGAAATGAAGACCTGCTTGGTCTTCAATAAATAAGAAAAATCCTGCATGCAAGCATCAGTTAATTTGTTGTTGAAGAGCCTGGAAAGAAACAAAAAGATTTTGAAAGTTGGCTGATAAAATTTAATTTAACTGGCAGTATTAATCATCTTGATAATACATACGCAATTTTCTGAAAGCTGTCACACTGGATGACTTTAGCAATCAGTTTGCGGATGCCCTCATCTGTAATGTTGTTATTTCTGAGGCTAAGGAAGGAACAATAGGCATTTCAGAATAAAAACTGCTCCTCTCTTAGAGTGAAAGCAGTTAGAGAGTTTGTTCACTCTAATGAATTGGCGTTCAATCTATTAACCAAGGAAATTTAACAAAAGAGAAATGTGTAATTTCCACTTACTAAAGGGAATTGCAAATGTGCATGCAGGGGAGAAGCTGTTCCACTCCAACATCACCCACAGAGTTGTTGTCCAGCTGGAGGCCTACAGGATTTCTTAAGTGCTGGAGCACATAAGCAAGCGCAGTGCACTCTACAGGTCCGATATTACAGTATGTCAATTTCAGATGGTCCACCTCCAACTTGCTCATAGCATCTTTAGCTATCTGACTCTCCTGCATCTCATAGAGGCATTTTATAAGCCACACAAAGTCGGGCATTGCATGCATGCTCTTCTTTTCCCCTTGTACAGGTTGGGGAATGGACCTAAAGTGTTTCTGAATGCCTTTGGAAAGGCATTTTGCCACCTGTCTGGCCTTTTTTTCCACCGCAGCGCTGGGGCAGCAGTGGAGCCACAGATTTTGATGGCGCTGGGACAATAGTCCAGACACAAACATGGCTGTGATTTGCAGATTTGGTGTCTCTGCTGCTTTACTTTCCTTCTCTGAAGCTTGCTGTTGTTGATCACTGGAAGGCAAGCAGGCTCCAAAGCAGACACGGGTCAGACCTGTCTCCCTCATGTTCTCTAGCTCAAAGAGCTTTGGGATAACTGAACGGTTAGTGTTACTTGACAAAACAATGAAGAGAGCAGCAAAGAAACATTGCAATGTCACATGACTGAATTCATAGCACTTGGAGTGGGTAGAGGACATATCTTTGCTTTTTATGAGAAAAACCATGCAGATATCCTTTTCAGTTACACCACATGCTTCAAGGTCTGTACCTGAAAAAATATAACAGGTGGATCTTATCCCCTCAAATGCAAGCTGTCCAAGAAGAAGGACTGTTTTTAGGTGCTCCTGTAGCCAGCCTAAACCCATCGTGCTCTTCAGAGGACTTTGGTGCTGGAGAAAGTGCTGTAAGATCATCAGGTAAACATCTGTAATTGTTTTGGGGCTGCCTTCTCCACAGCCCAGCAGCTCCTTGTGGCACTGTGAAACTATCCAGCAGAGAACTGGACTGTGACAGAGTCCAAGTAAAGCTGTGTTCGCCTGCATTGACTCTAAAACCTTAGCGGCTACAGTGGGGTCCCTGTGATGTTTCCGTACAAAACAGTCAATCCCAGCTGGGGAAAACCCTTTCAGGACAACCTCTTTGCGTAGGTGCTTCTTTAACAATGGGCTCACTGCTTCTGAACGGCTAGTGACCACTTTCTGCACCCCCTTCATGAGGGAACCCTGGATTAAGTTGAACAATAATACATGAACAGGTGCACGCTGGGTGGGGCAGCAAACTCTGTGTTCATCTGTAAAGCTCTGCTTGAGCTCATCCAGGCCATCAAAAGTGAACAGGATTTGATGCGGGTGGTCCAAGATGAACTGGAAAATTTCTTCTTGATTCCGGTCTGGCCAGCAGCAGTGCTGAAACAACAACTCCTGGACTGACAGTTCATTGTGCTCTGAATTCAACCTACGACAGCTGAATGGAAATAGAAGGAGAAAGTCTTGAAGGGCTAACCCTCGAGCCCAAAGCAAGTGCAGCCTCTGGAGAAGGGTGCTTTTTCCACTGCCTGCCTCCCCAGATACTAGCACTGTGTCGGCCTCCTCATTCACTATACCCGCCAAACCAACGATGTCTTCCAATCCCAAAGGTCCATGGGCATTAACTTCAGCTAGTTCCAGCTCGCCGTCAGTGTAAATGTCATCAAGAGACATATGGCTAGTTCCCCCATAATTGCTGAGAAAGCAGGCCTGAGCAGACACAGAGCTGCTCAGCTTCTTCTGGTACTTTAAAAACTCTGTGAAAGAAAAATTTGTGAAGAACAGATGGAATGAGTGAACAAGTCATCATTTCATACATCCTGTATCTCTTTGGTAAAATGTGGAACATGCATAATCTTGTAATATAATCTGCCAATTTTGTGTTTCAAAGTATAACCAGAAACCTTCTGTATTTCGGACATTATTCCCATGAGGGTGATCAAGGATAGCTTTACTCATAAAAACAATACATATTGCTGCGATTTTAAACATTGCTTTTTACAGTAACAGACCTTTGGGAGGAGTCAGTTCCCTCTGGTTAAGTGGCAATCCAGGTTCTTGTTTTTGGTGAATGTACTGCAGGAGAACCGATGCTGCTAAATCACCTCTGGATCTAACATGGTCAAGCAGACGCCTTGCCTGATTGATCACATGGACATGGATGAAAATAATAAAAAGTTTATTTTTGACAGTTATTTGGATTGTTGCAGAGTTATATAAAAGACCAACTTACATATTCATAATCTAATAATGCAACAGCAGAAAGAGCTTTACCTTGCTTAGCTTAGCACAAAGACAGGCAGCAAGTGGTAAAAACCTTGCCTGGATCTATACAAAGGCAGCAAGATATGTTTACCAGTTTTCTTTATATTATTTTATATTACTTGTATAATTACTCAGGAATATCAGAATAGTATTAGATCTATTTAAAGTATAGTATTGACTGATAAAGTAACATAAAAAGTAACAAAAATACTCCAGCACTTCTGTCTGTATGACATCTAAGTATCAGGAATTCAGAAATAATGACAAGCTTCATTCCAAGACAGTTTAAAGGTAAAGAACAATTGCATGAAGTTGTCAAACCACATTTTAACAATGTGACATTCAGGTGCTTACAGTACCTGTTGGGTGGGAGTATATATAGGTAACCGCACTTCATCACAATCAGCTGAAGAAAAGTGACCCGAATCCAGCAGAGCTTCTAGAACACCATCAACACAGCCCTGAAGCTTGTGGACAAGGCTCGGTCGTTGAGCCAGAAGAGTTTGATTAGAAGTGCTCTGACGTTCATCGTTTTCTTCTAGATTTGAGCAGGATTCGGAGAAAGAGAGCCCCACTGCCTGTGCTTCAGGCAAAACCAGTTTGAGAGCATGTAGAAAGAGCCCACATGTGTCCACACCCTTTGTATAGACCAGATCAAGCAGCTGTCTTGCATTGGTATACAGTGTTCTTCCTGGTACCTGTATGTTCTGGTAGTCCTCCCATATGAGCGCCCCCTGGGCAAGCAGTATATCCAGAACCCTCTCCAGATGCTCAGCTGACCCACTGCTGCACAGTGCATGCAGTATCTTCGTCCTTTGTTTAAGCACTAGTTCCTCGGCAAGCATTCTTTCTCCATATCAGTGCCCATGCTCAGGGACATTCAGTTTGTGGTTACTTCTGCTTCTTGTGGTGTGAAAACCTGTCACAGCAAATGGCCAAATGTCAACATGTTACTATGGGCCAACTAGAGCTTCCTTCTTTCTTTTCTAACTCTGTTTTAAATACCATACAGCAGTACATGTCATTTTGTGCGTCTTTCTCTTAAGCCATAACAAAAAGTTAAACCAGAATGAAAAGAATATATGGCTACCATTACATACACATCAAATGTGTTGCTGGTCCCTTTAAAACATGTACAAGTACGGAATAGCCGACTAAGCGACCTCAATTGCAGACGTAAGTAACACAAAATAAAACCACAAAAAAGAACACTTACTTGCTTGGCTTTCTTTCCTCCCTCTGTCATACGAACAGAGCCGCTGTAGAGTTATAGGGTCCTACCTCTTCCCTATTCTGCAGCTGAAAGTGAAACTTGCCCTGATTCCAAGTCCCTCCCATAATATGGTAGCTAAATACAGGCGGAGATGTGGCATAGACGCAATGGTCAACTTCCCTGGTGCTTTCCAGAGCAAACAATGGTGACTTGATACTTAAGGTTGGTTAAATATAGCTTGCCACACTCAAGCGCTTACATTTCACTGAGACTTCCACATCCTCTTGTCTCGTTTGCAAGATACTGCATTCTTCAGACCGCAAAGAGGAACTGCAGTTTTTAAAAAAGCAGAAGGTTGAATAGAAAGGGTAATTTGGGGTGGGATTTTTTTTCTCTCTTCTTTTAAAGAAAGTGGCGGAAACTTTTACGGGTCTTAGGTATTTCCAATCCCCATCGCAGTTTGGTGTTGCAACCACTTGATGGAACTATTGCATAAGAAAACAACATGGTGTCAGCACAGATTTTCCACTTTTAACAGTTTCTTTTTGTATCACTAAAGCTGTCTTCTTCGAATCAATTCAATCAGAGCTCAAACTGTGTCTGTGGGCACAAGATACTGCGGTTCAATTAGAAATCAAGCAGAAAATCCCAGCAGATTCATAAAGAGGTTGTAGGTAGGGTTGCCAACTCCCTGAAAAATAAATAAGGGACACCTCGTGGCCAGGGCCGGGCGACCCAATTGTCTTCACCCTTACCATTGTGGTGAATTTTCTAGCTCTTTTTTTGTGTGTGAAATTATTTTTTTAACCATTTGACTTGAATTTGATTTAAGTAGATGTGTATTCTTTGTGATATGAACACATGTGAAACAAATGATCATTTAGCCATTTATTTTTAGCTCAAAATGACAACATTAACACGATAAAACAGGTCTCCTTCTTAAACAGAAGCCTGTCATGCTTAACTTTTGAGAATATAAGTAAATCTTTCTTTAAAAGAACTCTGTCCTGCTTAACTTAAAATAATAGAAAACAATAGAAAGAAAAACATTCTTGTAACAGTGCACATTTAGTGCATTTAGTACAATTGGCTTCAGTTGAGGTATTATTTCAGCTTTTCTAATGCTAATCAGCTGCTCCTGTTTGTAAACCCACTTGCTCCCATGATTACGCATCTTAACTCATCATCATTATTCATCTATGTATTACTTTTATGTATTAGTCATCTATTTGTTGTAATCATCTATTCTTGCAGTTGTTTATTACACAAAATAAATTATATTATCACACTTCTGGCCACATAGCGCTGATATTCACTGCACATGCCCATATTAACTTTTTCCAGCCAGGTGTTTTCCTTTTCCCATTCTTCCCTTTCTCTGAGGGGAACAAACATTGCTGCTCTAATGCTGGGCTCACACTGTGCGATTTTTGGCCCATTTTGAGCCGATTTTTGAGTGATCGGACCGATTTTGGCCTTCATCGTGCATCGTGTAGTATACGTGGGGTAACGAGAAGTGATTAACACCTCACGACCAACTCCCGATCATCAATCGCTCGTGAGGGTCTCACCACAGCCGCTCACACTGCTCGCGCGCAAACACGTAAACGTTGGTGTAAAAGATGGAGCAGCACGGCTGTGCAGCGTGTGATCTGGACACAAGCGATGGAGGCACAACTTGTAGAACTTTGGAAAGCTCATCCGAGCCTTTTCGATGTGGCATCACAAAATTATCACGACCACAACAACCGTGAAAATAGTTGGATTTACATTGCTGCTCAGTCACAGCTGCCCGATCAATGTTTTTCATTAGCAATTTAGCAAAGTTGATGGTGGTGGTGTGTGTGTCTGTGTGAGTGTAAGACGGAGAGAGAGAGAGCGCGACAGATTTTCTGTTATAACCTTCATTTTATGGAGGCACAGTGTGAGCACTCAGGTCGCATCAGAGCATCGGGCGGTATAGTGTGAGACCTGCATCGTGACCTACCAACTGCGAGTCAATCGTGCAGTTTGAGCAGGAGCTGAATAACGTGACTGAAAAAAATTGCACAGTGTCTGCCCAGCTTTAGGTTTACTGTCGTCCGAGACTTGCACCGCAGTGTCTGCGTTTGTTTCCCTGTTGGCCATGCTTCTTGTTGTGGTCATTTGTTGTCTTCCGGTATTTTCTCCGTAAGCGACCTTTCCTCGACCAATGAGATGAGTGGTAATCTGAATTGTCATACTCGTAAGTGTGCTGTCAGCTCATTGGTCACAAAGCAGGAGAGGGGCTGGGAATTATGTTTTCAAACAAAGCGTTAATTCCATTAAAAGTTATAGACTACTTTTGATTCTCACTGTATTACGGGACAAAGTGCGTCCCTTATTAGCTCAATACGGGACGTGTACTTTTGTTTCGAAATACGGGACGATTCCGTATTTTAAGGGACGGTTGGCAACCCTAGTTGTAGGAAATCATCTTGCTACGGTATCAGTTTTACAATGTTAGAACAGAAACTGAGAACCTGCAGTGTAGGCTGCATGCTGTGCATCTGATCTGATCTAAACTTCAAAAAAACCCAACCCTAAAACCGCACATAATGCTCCTTACTCCCTCTGCATTCTTTGAAGCTGAGATAAAATAGGTGCGAGAGTGACTTTTCGGGCAGTCATATATTTATCATTTTCATTATTACAGCTCCCTCCTGAGTAACATGATTAGCTTATTGTGTGTGTTCGCTGTGCCCTGTTCGAGAAAATCCTCAAACACTCAAGGGCAGGAGTAATCAAAGACAAACTGGAGTAAAACTTTCAAACGGGAGTTTCTCTTCTTCTTTTGCTTGTTCTTCTTGTCTGAAAACAGGCAACTCCACCAAGGGGAGTGTAATGCAGAGTGCTCTCTGTCAGGCATCTTACTTGAAGCTTTAAGGTGGAGTTCTGTTATCCAAATCACAGCAGGGGGGTCGAGAGAAGTTTCAACACATAAGAAAAAGGGTAAAATAATGTCGAAAATAAAAAAATAAAATACACACACGGTCCCAAAAGACATAGCTGTATATTTCTGTGCTCTGTTTAGAGACAGTTCCAAACACTTTTTTTATTGCAGGAAAAATATGTAACTCCACTTCATTTGTTTGGACTATATAATATTCTTCATTATTAGTATTATTTTTATATTATTAGGAGCTGTTTTGTTGTTCAATCACTTTAAAGACAACTATATATATATATAAAAAAATCTTTATCCTTCAAGTAGAGGTCCTCTGCCAGAGGCCTGGGAGCTTGATGGTCCTGCACAGTATCTTAGCTGTTCCTGGGACTGCGCTCTTCTGGACAGAGATGTTGCTCTTGGGATGTGCTGGAGCTTGGTGGTCACGCCACCAAATGCTGGGATTACCACTAAGACTACCGTTACCTTCATCCTCCACATCTTCTCGAGCTCTTCTCTTAGCCTTTGGTACTTTTTCAGCTTCACATGTTCTTTCTACCTGATGTCTCTGTCATTCAGTATAGCTACTTCTATCCCTATGGCTGTCTTCCTCTGTATGTGTATGCGTGTTTGTGTATGTTATTTATTTATTTATTTTTCATGACAAGCTTGAAATCGCAAATGACATCAAATTACGCTTGAACCACAGGATCTAATCCCTATCTTGGACTTTATTGGACATGAGTGTTAAGTCTTGACCCACCCAGCACTAAATAACCTCACCCACTAAATCAGCTTTAAACTGCATGTCTATGAGTAAGAGTGCAGCTCGGGGCTGGATCCTTCTCACTCCTGTAACAGAGATGGAATACTTTGGCTGCAGTCATTTTATCACTGTGCATTCTTTCTGTGCAGATATCAAAAGCACATGTTGTGAGCTCAGTGTTAAGCCAGGTGCACTGATGGGCTGTTTGTGTACTGATTGCTTTACCAGAGATTCAGAACTCCCAGAAGCAAGCCGGCATGTTTCATTTTAGTGTAATCTTACAGTTACACAAAGTTTGCTTGTTTTTAAAACATATGTAGTGAACTTTGAAACTACTATATTGCAAAAAAAATAACATAACATAACATAACATGATATGACAAAATCAAACAGTCAAATAATCAGAAGCTGTAATTGATCACTGTCAGGGAAATTCGGTACAATGACACCACAAACATGAGCACACCGATTTGCATTATTGTTAAAATGCATTGACTTAAAATCAGTCAGCTAACAGTTTATGTTTTTGTATGAGATAGTGCTTCCTTAGCAGGTTACTGAAATTATAGTGGCACTTTGTCAAAAAGACTTTGGAAAACAGTCATATCTTTTTTTATAATTAAAAGTTTAATATTTGTTTCAGAGATCAGTTCCCATAACTCCTAGACATAATTCTCTAGGAAACATAAATAAGATGGAATATTAGAGATGTTTTAATCAAAATACAGAGAACTTCAAACCAGTGATGCAAAAAAAGCATTCTTCCCAGTGTGCTTGTTTACACAAGCAGTAAAACTTTTATTTTAACAGGTTGCAAACTAAAAACAACAAGGCAGCCATGTTATCTGTGGTATTGCAGGTTAAAAAGCTGAGTGTGTGGTATATTGACATGCTGTAATATTGCTTTCCACTGAGAGAATGGCTGAGTGAATTACCTCATTCAATTTCTAAAGTTAAAGTTGGAGGACAACTAGTGCAGCATGCATAAATATAAGCCATAAAATGCCTTTTATATTGGAAGGATTTATGTATAATTAGAAATAGCCTCTTCAAGCCAGAAAGACAAGTATTCAGCAGAGGAAGTGGATGGCGTCGCTTTCGGAGCTGACGGGTTAAGAGGAGCATGTGTCCATGATGATGGGTGTGTGTGTCAATCAGGATTTAATTGACAGGAAGATTAAAGCTCACATCTGAGAGCTCCCTTTTTGCAGGAGCAGCCAAGTTGAAGGAGTCTGGTCTCCGGCATCTGCCCGAGGTTTAGGGTGCTGTGCTCAAGGTTAGCGCAAGCACCCTGCTGAGTGTGCGCTGTCTGAGATGGGTCCTACTTGTTGGACATTCATTATCAAACTCTGTTTGCGCCTTTCATCTGCAGCTCTTTGCAGCACTCAACGTAAACTACAGAGGCACCTTGCAGCTTGACACCTCTCCATTCAGTCTGTACCTTAAACAGCATGCTGCCACATCAAAGAGCTGCAGCTGCCTTTGATGTTGCAAAAAGAAAGAGCTCCAATGATCTACTAAAAACCAATGCAACTTTCTGGAGCCTTGTTTTATTCATTTGCTATCTCGAGAAGTCTGGAGTCAGCCTCTGGAAGTCCAGACAGATTTGGACTTTGAAAAAGTTGGACAGTGCAATTTGCAGAATGGCGTGAAAAGGAACAGTCTGCTGCCTTTTGTGTTGTTGTTGTGGCAGGGTTTATATCTTATGGTGAGCTATTTAATTCATAAGTTAAAGCGGATTAAGACTGAGTTTAGATATAAATGTATGTAAAATGGCAAAACAACTTTGCTCTCTGTGTTATTACATCAGTTCATGCAATAAAACTGCAAAGATCAGGCCACATATCAATATCACGGATCCTCTTAAACCTCTCATGCAGACTGCTGTAGATGCAAAACAATCTATTTTAACTTTTTAAAATGGACTCACCGTATAGCCTCACAATCTCTTTTGCTTGGCAAAGGTAAAATAAAGGATGCATAGAACATTGTTCTTTACTTCTGCCATTCATTTGACCAAGTTCTTCAAAAACATAGGGATCAGAATATACAAGACAAAATTAAACTGTGATCCTGTGTTTGTTGTTGTTTTTTTTATACCCAATACTAAATAACATAATAATAACTTAATAAACAGATTGTGTTTGCTTAAAATGTTCACATTGTTCTGGAGTTATGATATATAAGAAATACTGGACTAGTGGAAAAATAACTTTCAGTCCTATGCACGAGCCACCACAGCACCAGAGCTAAACAAAGTCATTGCCATCTTAGTAATTACAGGATGAATTAAATCCTTCTAATTATGATTTCATCAGCTATAACAAAGGAATTGTCCAAAATGAAAAGTGGCATTTAATGAAAATGAGTTCTGGGTCAGTCACACTGAACTTTAACACTTTGTCAGCGTCTTTCCTAATTGAATGAACTTGACAATAATTGAAGTGTTTTATTTTTGCCCTTCTTTAGACACATAAAAGACTGCCATGGCAATTAGCTTTAATTCTCTATTTTCCCCTTTTCTTTTCATGCTCTTGAGGAGGCTGGGACCGGCATATTCCGATCATTTGCATTATCCAAAGCAAATCTGCTTTGAAGTTCTGAGATTCTGTAAGAAAAAAGAACCACTTATCCCACATGAAAAAATGTTCAAAGCTCCTAAATTCACTGGAACAGATGTACATTATCATTGGATTTGCCTTTCCCCCTCTCTTTGCTCCTTTATTGGTAATAGACTACCTCATGTCCTTCTCATCCTTTAGCGTTTAGCATCTTCCCTTTACAGAAGCTAGCACCCTGCTGTGCCAATCCACACTTCAAAGCTTTTTGCCTATCTGCTGGAAACAAAGCACAGAGGACATCTTATGGCAGCCTCTCATTTCCCCATATTTAAGTCAATATCATTGCGTCTTGCCAGTGGTATCACAGAGATGGGGTATTTCTAAAAGACCATTCCTTCTAACCCATGTCTCCTAACAACTCAAATATAACACAGTACACATTCACAGCAGCTGTTTATCCTATTATAGTCCCAGCTAATGTGGATTTTTTCCATGACAGTCACCAGACTCTTCATAGCCTTAAATATGGAATAACCACACACATGGTTATTATCTCAGTAATGACTTTAAACTAAACATAAAAAAAATAATCAAGGTTTAGAAAAATCACTGTGTCACTATTAGGAAGTAAACTCTGCTGTGCTGAGCTCCTCACCTTTAATTACACTAAGCAACTGTCACTTTCAATAATATCCTCTTAGCCAACAGCACACTTAAATACCTTTATGATGTGCAGTGCTGAGAGAGTGCAGCTCTTTATTTTCTTCTGTAAGCTGCTTTTCTTGGTAATTGTTCACTGTAATTGCTGTTAGCAGAGGTTAGGTATGGAGGCCTATCTGCTCCCACCACTCCCCCTGCCAGTGGCAGACACCCTCAGACATTGGTGCGTTGGTGGTTCTTGGTGTCCGGGGATGAGCGTTCAGGTATGCACCGGAGACCAAGGAAGACCAACAGAGGGACAACCGTGCCACTCTCCCGGAAAGAGCTGAGGAGAGCCCCAGATGAGGGGTCACTCAGCAGCCGCGGAGCAGAAGCCGGTGAGCTCCGCCGGCAGCCAGCTGTGCCAGAGTGACCGAGCCCCAGGCCCAGAGGCCGAGGGCACCCCACCCCCCGAAGGGACCTGAACGAGCCCCAGGCTCCAGGCCTCGACAAGCAGCAACCAGGAGTGAGCCTGTGCTCTGAGGGCCTCTGGATGTCTGGAGCCTGGATCTCCTCCATACCTGCTTCATGCCCTGGAGGACGGGGCTGTGGCTCCCCACACCCTCTAGCAGATCATTACATGAAGGAACCTTTTGAATACAAGCACGCTCATGCTCACAGGTATACACACGAGTGCTCACAGACACAAACTACACCCTTTTTGGCTCCTACCTCAAAGCACACTGCGCTGTCGATCTTACGTGCTGCACAATAATATTCAACATTTAGTATTTACTGTTATATTCACATAGATTATCGCGATGATGTTGTTCATTATATTGCTCTCTTTTTTTGCTTGTATTCTCTTTTTTCTTTCTCAACAGGTGATCCAGGTGATTGATATATGTATTTTTTGTTTGTTTGTTTGTTTTTGTTTGTTTTTGTTTTTTGCCCTTTATCACCGTTCCTCTTCCCCGCTGTTTTTCTTTCCCTACCTCTCTTTCTTTCTCCCTTTTCTTTCCCCCAGTCATGTCTGTCCCGTGTGTAGCAAGTGAAAATAAAATAAAATAAATAATAAAAACAAAGGTCAATCAAATGGACCAATACGGCAAGGGATGGTCCATTTGGTAAAGTAAATCCATTGGGCATCTTTCTTGGCCTTTAGACGATAATTCTGATGGCAAAAGAACCAAACGGGACAGGCCAAAAAAAAAAAAAAAAAAGAAGTAGAGTTTATGTATAACTGACTCTGTGCCACATGCTCAGACTTTCTATCTATGGTGTAAGCCAGAAGTTGACCTTCCATCCATCAGTACCTCTAGATCATTTGCACGTATTTATATTGACTATTTTTATTAACTAGACTTTAAACTCATATCGGCACTCGAGTTTGCACAGCATATAGCATTCAAGGATAGAGAAGACCTGATTGCAACTCTAGCAATTAATAAAATGCTACTACTATTGCTATAAACAATAATAGTAATAACAACTGAATTATAACATTATGGTTTAACAGCACACAAAAACACTTTTCAGGTGGATGAAAATGTAATGAATCTGGTTGGTAGACCTTCCTATTTATTGTAATTTATCTTAATTTGCCCAACAGTTTTTAAAGAACCACATAAGCTCAGCAGTAACTCATCATCATCCTCAAAAAGGACAATTAAAGTCTATTACAACTTGCCAATTAGTAGTAATGGAAATCAATACTGATATCTCCTGACACCTTGAATAATTCTTGCTATGTCTGCTTGCAGACAATAACAAGTTGCTAGTTGTTTAAAAAAAAAAACTGTTGGAAAACTAGACATCTGGATTGCGTCTCACAATGGAAAAAATCTTATATTTCCAATTGTCATATGACACAAAGCCCATATCAGCTAAGCTAAGAATAATGATATAATGATATCTGTTTCAAGTTTGGCTTTTTTGGAAGTCACATGATAGTAGTCCCCAGCCCATGTGAGTGAATCCAAAGCCTTTTTTTAACTGCAGGGCAATTATTGGGCTCAACAGAAGAGGCGAGAGTTTCATAAAAAGCACAGTGGGCAGCATTGTAAAATGAAAAAAAAAAAAAAACAATGTCCGTCTGTACTAACGAGCTTATAAAGAAAGAAAGAAAGAAAAAGAAAAAGAACTGCAAAAGAACAAAGGTGGCAAATGTAAGACCACATATTTATTTTGCTTGGCTGGATGATAAATCAGTAGAAGAAGAACAATGAGAGCGTAATAAAAAGGGGAAGTCATTGCATGTGGAAAACCATATCTAGATCTGCTTGTTGACTATAACTCCAAGAGCTGAGAAATGGTACAACTTCAAGTTATAGGCTTATAAGGCTTATACACAGAGATCATTTCAGTTAAAGTTCTTTATGAAATGACAAAAAAATCGTGGATGTTCAGATCTGTAGAGGTTAACAAAGTTGAAATGAACAGTCAGTAGTAGATCACCTTTCTTAAGACCTCCAAATTTGGAACTTGCAAAGCATGTTCTACATCCTTAACACTTTTACCTGCCACACTTATGAAGTGTCCTGAACCAAAGAGATTGAGCAGCAGAGACAGGCTTACAGATGGGAAGAAGGCACTGTCTCCAGTGCCGTCATTTCAAAAGGCGTGAATGCATTATCCAACCGTTACTCTGCACTGGAGGAGAAAATCTCCATGAACACCAAGGCTATTACCAACATATGTGAAGAGTTGAAAGGAGTGGAGATCAAAGTCAGTAAAAAAATCAGTAAAAAAAAAAAAAGAAGAAGAAGAAAATGTCAGAAAAAAAGAAGAAGCAGCCTCATGCCAGGCTACAGAGAAAAGATGATGCAGTAGGATACAGTAAGAAATGACACTTTCAGCTATATGGCATCTGAGACTCGCAATGTAGATGTATGGACTGTAAGTTTTTGAACACTTCTTCTTCTTCTTTTGAGAAAAGAATTTCAGGGTTCATGTAACAAAACATCCATCTAGAATAAATTGCAGTTGGTGGTTTGCAAATTTTAATAAAGGGCCTGAAAGCTCCAGTCAAAAATGGTCAGCTGGTGTTTCTTTTACTGATTGCTCTGCTCTCTTGGTTTTCATTAGTTATGGACAATGCAGCTTTACACAGGGCAATTATGGCATTTATTAGCTTTGCCAGGATCTTACAAAAGATTTCTGTTTATGATGAGCGATGCTCTCCGTGATGCTCACTTGCGTAATCTTTAAATCACTTCAGAATTTTTTATCTGTATACAATGTGATTAAAAGCTTGTGGCTAACAAACTACAGCTCTGCAGGAACTATTATGCTCTTTATTATACTTCAGAATTGCTTTCAGAGGATGACCGCTTTGAGTTCGAGAGCGTTTCTTTAGTTTGTATGCACCTAATGATACACCTCAGGCCAGGACTATACTTTCCTTTCCATCTTTGAAATTTAAAAATCACTAGGATAAGTACAAGTAAGCCTGTCTTATCCCAGGTGGTGACTAAAAGTGCATCTGATATAAATGGATGACCATGTGGAGATTTCTCAAAATCTTAACACTTGGAAGGTTAAAACTTTTCGTGTGATCTGTTGATGGCTACAAACATGTGTGTTCAAACAAATACTGTTATGTATATCTTCCTATGTATGTTTTTCCTCCTTAACCTTATGCAGGAAACATGTTAAACATTAGCCGAAAATTAGCTTCATAATACTAAATATATGTGTTTCCATCGAAAAACAAAAAGTATTTCTGTGGTATGTTTTATGTAGTTAAAGCTAGACATAGCTCATGCTTTCCATTTAAGTGATCACGCTGTAACAACTGTAACCACTTACTACTTACCTCTTATTGGATGTCTGATGCTTTTAATAGCCAATCTTTAAAGCAGTAGTAACAGTAACCTGGTAAGCTGTTTTAGGATAGAAACCATTTGTAATGATGATACATACAAGTTCTGCGGGTTACACTGGCTCGCTCACACAAATAGCCATGTTCGTGAGAGGAAGCCATATCACATTGCCAAGAGGCAGACTCTCTGCAGTTGCCACGACCAGAGATAAGCTGCTAAGCTTCAGATGAAAGTGCATGTACATGTCGAGAGTGTGGCATGGTGAGCAGCTGTCTGTGGTCAGCCTGATTTGGGAGCCCTCTGTGACACCACCAGTTAAGATACAGTGGAGTGGAGGATTTACTGTATACATTTCACCCACACCCTTTTTCATCAGTCCAGTTTAATTCTTGGAAAATAAAAAAAAGTCAATCCACCAAAAAGAAGAGCAAATTACACGAGATATTTAATTAATTAGAAGCAGTCTATTGAGACAATATGGAACTGAGCACTTTAAGATGTGATGGGGCCTGATTATTCGAGACTTTGAATGTGAGCAGAGGGATTTAAAATTCAATTCTGAATTCAACAGGGCTGCATGGTGGTGTGGTTGTGCTAACCACCACACCACAGAAGACCCTGAGCTCAGCTCTGGCTGTGGCCTTTTTGCGTGGAGTTTCAGGTTATCCCTGTGTTTGTGTGGGTTCTCACTATAAGCAAGGAAACTGTAGAACCTAAAATTAGAGTAACATTAAATCATTTGACTATTTTGTTTTTGTACATACTCATTATGGCGCCTTGGTAATATATACATTTTACCTTTTCTGAACATGGATGAAGGGCTGGTGATTATATTGTGCTTTTTCATTCTGATTGACCATTCAACACACTATTAGTCCAACCCTCATTCACCCAATTACACGCACACTCTCATACAAGCTCTTTTTTTAAATCTAGCATCCACACTACTTCAGACACACTTTGATGGATATACTCAGGGTTTAGTATTCTGACAATAGATATTTTGACATGCAGTTACCTTGAGGTCCAGTAATTTCCCCTAGGAGGTACAGTCATGTAGATTGTATCTATAGGGATATTGATACAGTCTACAGTTCTTACAGTCTACAGAAATTGTGCATCACTATGGAGGAGGAAGAGTAGTAGCAATCTATATACACTGAAAAAAGAACAAAAAAAACCCATGATAACATATCTATACATCCCAACTGGTTTCTTATATTTCAATGCACAAAGTGTACATAAGACAAAGTGTAAAGTTTTTATGAGTGCTTAATGACTACTTAATGAAGACATTGCTATAGTTTCAAAAGAATCTGACATGTAGTCAAAAAAGAGGAAATTGACACAGCTTTCCATATTGATCTCTGATATTGTATGTCCTGTGCATAATTTTTAAAACATTAAACAGAAAATATTCTTAAGTAACTCCAGAAGTCAAGCAGTTTAATAGGAACAGGTTCATACTTTAATAAAAGGGTATTTTCCCTTGGCACAGATCTGCTATCAAATAAATAAAGCAATTAATCAAATACAATCTAATATAAACTAAATGTCATGGAAATAAAAAAAAAACATTAGATGACCATGGAAGATGCGAAAAGACAGCTAGAGCTAAACAGGTTTACAGCAAACAGCAAGTGAAAGTGTATATCTCTGTGGGTGAACAGACAGATTTCCTTCCAGATAAGTGGGACGGTCACTGTGGATACTATGGGACAGCAGGAAAATGAAAAACCTTGACAGTTATTTAACTATAAAAAACCCTATCTTTATATATGATGCTGGTTTAACCTTTCTGCAGTCCAATATATACATCAGGTTAAAAACAGTGATGATACATAAATCTTATAAAGCAAATTACTGGTGCATTAGATACTACTGTGACTCAGAATACTGACAGTTCAACAGGACCAAAGTAGGTGCATCAAAAGCAGTTTGTGTGACACAGATTAAAATGTTATGTTTGAAAAGCGGCATTCATACATTGAAATTCATGTTACACTCATGCCCACATAACAATCTGCCAAAAAGAGTAATAAAAAATACATTTTGTTAGATTTTGAGGGACAGCTGAGGACTTGGCTGCTAAGAAACGAAACAACAACAAAAAATCTGAGTTTTCTTCCTCACAAAATATAACCCCGTTACCTTGGTGTGATAAAAGAAACAATAGGGATAGCAACAGTGCTGGTTAGAGAGGGAGGTTGTAAGAACACAAGTTTTCTTAGAGGTTGAGGTACGCTCCCTCAAAGAAAGTCTGCTCGACAAACCAGAAACGCAACTGCTTTCCCAACCCTTAACAAATGCTGTTGAGGCACACGCTATCAAGAACATTTGAGGTTTTTAGTGAAGGTTAGTCTATGAATGTGAAGCAGGGCATTAAAAAAATTCAAATGAAGAGAGAGCTCTGTGTGTTCAGTCAAACACTTTCAGGGTTAAAAGAAATTTTAAAAATTCCAACCTGGCTTTTGGTCTGAGTCACTCAAATTTCTTCAGAAGCTCTCGTCCACCATGACAAATGAGACCACCCTACAGTCGCCTGCTCACTGTCCATTACCACAGGAGAACCATTTTCACACTCGTATTTGGAAACTAGTATCTACAAACCTACAGCGCTGAGAGGGCTCCAGTAGAAATGACTTTTTATCTAGGAAAAACAGTAAGAGGTGAGAAAGCTAAGGCATGGAGCACAGCTGTGACCCCAGCCTGAAAATGAGGCCGTCATTGCCACCAGGTCCCACGAGATGGCCCGTCTGACCGGTGCTTCTGCTGAAAACAGGCTACAGCTGTGAGACAACACCACAGGGCTAAGGGCAAGACTGGCATACGCTGCATTCCTGTGTATTACAATCATACACACACACACCCTTACGACAAACTAAGACAATCAAAAACAATCCTTTCAATGTACTTCAAGTGGATGCATTGTGGACAATTATGAGCCCTGGGGCCTGATTTGCAAAAGCCATATGGTGAAAACGCCCTTCCTCTGAATGTAGATTTCCATTGCACAAGGCACTTAAACACAGAAAACTACAGCTGCACAGGGGCAAGTTCTTTTCAGTGTGACACTGAAAAGTGCTTGCCTAGAATTAAGGAAATCAGCACTCTCATACCAGCAGCTAGTAGGTTACTGCTTCTGTCAGAGCTGAGATGGCACAGGTATGGTGATGCTAGTCCCCTCGAGCATCAGGGGACAATATGAATAGACAGTCCCGGTGCTGGCAGGACAGCAGCAGTGAGCGGTGAATTATGGCTGCAGTGGAGACTGCAGGGCCCCATGTCATCCAGCACCAGAGGAATGAGACAGCTGAAAGAGCACCACAAACAGAGCCTTGTTGGCTGAGCGCTGAGGCCACATGGCGGCACGGTGAAAGACCTGCTGACAGCTGAGGGACAGGAAGATGCCATGGAAATGGAGGGAGAAGCCGTGTGACCCTGGGCAAGGATGACAAAGCTGCTACCAATTGGGGAAAGAACTAGACTTGGAAACAGAAAACCAGAGTGCGCAAAACTGTGGACAAATTCTGGGAGTGTGAATATGTGTCTCTGCTAATAGCCGAAACACAACACTTCGGAAATATTGCATGCATGCTCAGCAAAGCATTTTTGCTGCATAAATAATAAACTGTAAATAAGTCTTGTTAAAGGCCACACTGCACTGTGATGAATGAACACACCCACCTTGTGCTGGTAACAAGGTTTCAATTTATGCAAACATGTCACTAAAGCTATGTGATTTATCTCTAACATTTTAAATATTTAAATAAAGAAAGAGCTTCTTGGAGCGCATCAAGATCTTTACACCAGATATATTCTAAAAGCTAACTGCTGTCTGAAAAAAAAATCACAGGACATAACATAAAATAACATAACATTTTAAAAACACTGGCAACTGAGTTTTGCTTGTGTCATGAGTTGGAGCTTCTGAACAGCACTGTTGAGGGTTGGGATTTTAGTCACTTGCCATAATTACAGGTTACATTTGGGTGAGAGTTGAAAGTCAGTGTGAAGGAGTGTGTGACACTGGATCACTAACAGAGTTTGATAGAAAAAATGAGGCTGCTAGTGGTCTTAATAAAAATGCAGTTGTGAAGGAAAACACAGAGCTTCAGATAGTGAATACAAAGATATCACATTATCAATAAAGCTTATAAAATTGACAACAATATTTACTTTATGTACAGCAAATGTTAGTTAATAAATGTAAGGAGCTATTCAACATTTCAGTACTGCAGATTGTGACAAAAATGTTTAAGTACATTGAAAATAACCTCTGAATACTTAGTCAAAGTCACCTTTACAACAACAATTAGGATAAAATTAGAGGTAGCAGCGGATTTAGGATCGCTCTTCTTTTTCACTTTAGAACATTTCAACATTTTCCTTCCCATTTTTGCTGACGGGGCGTTGTATGCTTAAATCAGAATCTTCATAATCATCTCTACAGCCTACATTAAATACTCACACACAAACGAGTGCACTTCAAGTGGTTTTCAGCAGACAGCGGTGTTGTGACACTCAGACACGCACACGCAGACCCTTGTTTACCCATGCATTCACACAAAATTTCGCTCTCTCACACACACACTGCACCCTGCTCTGCAATCACTTAAATTCCTTCATATGTTTTCATCTTAATGTCACTCTTCCTCTTGTCCCTCTTTTCCTTGAAAACCTTTTGGCTTAGTGGTCTGGAAGGATTGTGGTGCTGGTTTGGAGTTGTACAGTTCATCCAGTAGAGGATCAGAGAACCAGGGCGAGAGGAACAAGTGAGCAGCTCCTCTTTGCTTCCTCTCAACCCCCCACCTTCAAGCTCCTTAGTCTTATATTACTGTACTGTGGCCTCCTGCTGCATACCCAACCTTCTCTATGTTTGGCAACCTCTTTAATAATACTGATTAACAACATGTCAGTATGTGCACCCGTCCCATGATCCTCCTCTCCACCTCAATGTCTATCAGCATGCCACTACATGGGTAACTGCCCAGAGTTTTAGGAGGGAGCAGCCTGCACTCTGTGTCTGCTGACCGGGATGGGTTTTGTGGCCTTACAGGAGTGCTGAGCTGTTCCAGGCAGGATGGAAATTCAGGACTGGTAAAAATGGTGGTAGTGGTGATGGTGTTCGTGGTGATGGTGATGCTCATGCCGCTGCACAACTTGCGCCAGACCCCCCTCATAGAGCAGCACGCTAGGTAGGTCTCTCACCTGCTCCTTCTCCACCACTGGCCCAGGTGCTGGTAGAGGGCCTAAGGCTCTGTAGCCCTGGCTCTCTTTGGATCGTTGCTTGTGTTTGCGGTACGGAGCTGTAGACTGATGAGGAGGAGTCTGACTGGGTAGAGCTGGAGGAGGGGGAATACCTCGGCTCCTCATCACTCTGCCATTGATCTGCGCAGGAGGTGTACGGCTGTGTGTCTTTGGAGAACGGAGGGCATGTTTCCCTGAGTCTTGGCCTCGCAGCCGGGCAGAGTGGAGGTTGTCTGGAGCAACGGTGTCCACAACAGTCTGTAAGCGGCGGTGATGGGGATGGGAGTGACCATTTTCTGGTTCATGGGAGCGAGAACGAGTCTGGTTAGATGACCTGGCCTGAGGCTCTGCTTTAGTCATCTCTGCAGCAGGGGCTGTGAAGGAGAGACAAAAATGTTTATTTTAAACAACTGCAAACAACTACAAACTATGATGGGGTCACAGAACTGACATTCAAAGTGAAGTGGGCCCTTTAAATTCAGTAATAAAATCAGAGAAAATGGAGCAACTCAATGACCGAGTGGTTAGAAAGTGTCATGGATCGCTGTGTGGCAGGCAGGAGGAGGACCCAAAATGCAAAACTCACAGACACGGGGATGAACTCAAAAATTACAGCTTTAATGCTGGAGAGGCAGAACGTAGGAAATACGAAACTAAACTGGGAAAACTAAATACAAAGCTCGCCAAGAAACACAGGGAGGAACACACACAACATGAGGGAGAACGCGACACAGAACTGAGGGAGACGCAGACATAAATACACAGAGGGTTAATGAGGGAAGTGGGAGCACACGGGGAACACAGGTGACACTGATAATAATCACGGGACATGGCAGGAGTGAACACAACACTGACGGTAGAGGTGAAACAGGAAGTACAGAGGTTCAGACAGGAGGAGAGAGAGCACGGGGAGAACACCAACATAACGGGCAGGGGAGACACGGAATAAACACGAAAGGGGACGAGGGCTCATGAATACACAGAGGGGCACACAGGGGGTGAGAGTCACAAAGGGAAAGCACTCAGGGAACAACACAACAGGGCAACTCAGGAAACAGAGCCTAAACAGGGAACAAAATACAAACATACAAGAAAACTAAGAACACTGGGCCAACATGGCCCAGGACCATGACAGAAAGCATATTGTGTGGCAAAGAATGGTATAACCTCCCAGTCTGTGGCATCTCATTCCCCTGCTCTCTTTACCCAAATTTCCCATCTATTCCAACTCTGCTATCTTAACAATAGCAAATGGCAAAAGAAGAATTTGATAAAAGTAAAGTGAACCACAGTGTAAAAAATGCTGTGTGACCAGCTTTCTAATAAATTTTGTCTTAAGGTTTGACGGTAGGATTCTGGCAGCCACGTGTCAGGTTCTTTCTCCGTGCAGATAACCCTGAAACAACTTGACAGAGAGCAGATCTCTGTTAGCACTTTCCTGACAGAGCTAACATTAAAATAATCACGTCATCACTAACCATCAGATCAAGGCTGTTGCTCATTACACCTAATACTTCACTTAACAACAGCCCACTCTGTTGATGGGCTCTAGCCTTGAACACTTGATGTATTGTGCTTGCCTGAGCCCACATGTTTGTACTGGCGAGGAGCGCAGTGGGCTGCTAGTTCCATCTAATGGCTCCAAGCAGGTGCCGCAGTAATGAGGGCCCCTGGATGCAGCTTCAAAGGGCCACCGTCTGCATTTCTCCCTCCCCTCCCCTTCCACTGGCCCCTGTCCACTCACCGGCTCCGAAGCGGGACGTGTAGTTTTCGATGCCTGCCAGGTCCAAGTAGTGGTTCCTGCGTTCCAGGTTCTCATCCACACAGTGGCGCTGGCAGCCAGGCTGGGTGTGGTGGTCACTGTGGTGGCGCCTGTGGACACAAGCGGCACCGCTCATTAGGTAGCAGTTTGGGCCACTGAGGTTCACTATGGTAATGTTTGGAGAAAGTAAAACAAGTGTTCCTTATGATCAGCCTGTGGCACGGTAATTGTTAGAGAAGTGAGATTGTGATAGGAAAATCACTGGTTTGAATGTCAACTGGGAGTACTTGAACAGCACAGAGAGTGAAGTGTCTCTGCTGTTTATTCTTCCTCATTGCAATGCACTGGGCACAGCTAATTAGAGAGTAAAGGAATATTACAGAAGCCATGTAAGAAGTCCTCCTAAAACAAACTTTGCCCCTAGACGTGTTTTGTAGGAATGTTTCTACTTTTAGATTGAAAAATCAGTGGCACAAGCCTTAACATGCTGCTTATTCATATACAACTGTATACACTACAACCAGCAGACACTGAGACACGTACAAGAGAGATGGGTTTACCTTAGGAGTGCTCGAGACTTCTTCTCTGCACTCTTGGGGTCTTCAATGCACTTGTCATTTTTCTCTCTTGGGTGGGGTAAGTCTGAGTATGTGTGAAAGACAGGAGGCTATTATCAAAGAGAGCAACACAGAGCTGCCACACACACACGCACCCAAGCACGAACGACAACAGTCACACAAGCCTCAGAAGAAAGCAACCTTTGTTTTGGGGTTTTACTTTGAAGATCTATAGAAAAGGAAAAACAACAGTGCTTCATTTATTCTATTTTCAACTCCCAGTCTTTTATAAGGCGTGGAATAAAAAAAAAACCATGCAGACTTCAGAAATAGTTTATTAAGGACGTGAGATCTGATGCGGTTTGAAATTAGCATGAAGTCAACCAGCAATCTTTTCAAAGCATGCTCTGCCTCAATCTCTTGACAGATATTTATAGCCGAAACAATAGGACGCAAACACACAGGAATATATACTCTTTGAGATATTTCTCCCTGACGACTTGTTTACCAAGTCGTCAGTGAGAAAAGTTAAGTTGAACGCAGCTATATTTTCCCAGCAGCTCTGAGAAGGGGGGACGAAGAGAGGGGGAGCAGGGGGGAAAAAAGGGAACTTTGGAGAAAAGAAAAATGGCTGTGGTTATCAAAAGGACTCAGCACATCTCTTAAGGTTTCTTTCAGAGTATTTGAAGGCGCTGAGGGAGGGGGCTCTCTCTTGGCTCTGTCACTCCCCCCATCATTAAAAATGAACCCCATTGAGTGGGAGAGATGGAGCGACGCCGAAACTGCAAGGAACAAAGCGCTGACAGGCCTGAAGAAGCCGCCTTTCTGCATGACAACAAACACATGTCTGGATGAGCTGACAGCACGCAACACAAGGGGGACCCCGAAATGCCCTCTCTTCTCCGCTGCTCCCACCCACTGCGTTAATGCGAGCTTTACCTGCGGCACCCTGCGTGCAGCTCCTCCACCGCTGGCTGGAGTCAGGAGCCACAGAGAGCTTGACACGTAATGTCTTGCTGCTGCCAGGAGAATGGTTGACTGAAGCGTCGACAACCTCGTAGATGGTGTGCAGCAGGCTGGTGATATCCTGCAGGAAACAGAAGATGAGAATTTGTTAAATTGGAGAGCGTTTTTTTAATCTTTCATTAATTAAATGTTCAATTTTGCAGATTCTTAGTCACACTGGTACAAATACAGATTTTCAAGAGAAATGGAACATGGGAGAGTATTCTTATGCCGACACTCTGAATCCAAGAATCTTAAGCTTTAAGCATTTAGACCATGCATAATAAATATCATGCTAGCGAAGAATTTACAGAAGTGTCTTAGACAACAGTGAACAGAGAAACTGACATCAGTTACTTCTGCTTTCCAAGTGAAGCGATCAAGTTGGGTATAAAGACAAGTTATAAATTCATAAAAACAAATGTCTTGTCAGTGGCACGGAAGCCTGTCAGGCCTGATATGAGTTGTATAAAGCTGTGAGCGCTGCACTTTCTATATTTGTTAAATTTGTTGAAGATACACATCTACAGTAGCGGCAACATCTAGGCATAGTAACACATACAAACAAGGATCAGATAAATACTATGCTGAAAAGGGGAAAAGCTAAAACTGTTTATACAAACAAATAACTTTTGTTGTCAATACTCTAAAATGAAAAATGTTCACATAGCAGTAAGCTGAGTGACCACACATTGTAACATAGTGCTAGCTCTTGTGGCTCGTTAATCGGTATATTTTGCACTGAACTAATGACTCCCGCTTAAGTATCGGGAACTATGATGGATTCTTTCCTGGGTACAGAAGTAAAATGTCCAGACTCGTATCATGTGCTGCATCTCAGATGTCTTTAGGAAGTAAGAGGGTTTCACTATAACTGCTAAGAATCAAGACCGAACCACACAAGTCTGCAAAAGCATGATTTTTACTCACTATACCACTATGACTCATAAAAAGGACTATTATAAATTCTACAGGGATCAGTTCCACATACTGGTTTCAGACACAGACAAAATGTAAAAAATTTCAATTAAAATAAAATAAAAGCTTCCCGTGTCATTTTTGGGTTTCCTTTTCTTTTTATTTGTGTGAATGGATTACAAAAAAAGAGAGAGAGAGAGCTGGAGAAGAAAGCTTTTCTTTCCCCCCTCCAAGCCGCTGTCTCATGAGCCGTGGAGCCACAGGCAATGCCAAAAAAGCTGCACAGCCAACCACACAGAGGACAGCTCCAGTCTCTTTGCGCTGTTTCAAGTTGTTCTCAAAAAACACGGGCCTTTCTCGATGTTCTCTCAGATCTGTACCAGGCAGACGCAAGCCACAAGGTGCCTCACAGGAGCGGAAACACATACCTTTGCTGGATTCAGTTCTTACAAGTAAGACTGGGTTACAGGCTTTTTCTATCCATGCTTCCCTTTCGGGTGTGGCGATACCAAAAAGAAGTGAACAGGGAAGTTATTGATTTTTATTCCAACCTAAGGTGGGACATGATTCAGGATAAGCAAACTGCCGGCCAGGCTTTTTCTGTGCAAATCTCTTTAATGTGTGAAACATGCAGGAGAATAAACAAATACAGATTTCACGTTTCAAGGATTTCAATTTAAATTTAGTGCATGTTTTTGGCAGTTATTTGGATGTATTCACTGTCTTATTATCACGTCTTCTTTTATTTATTCATTAGGCAATTAAAGGCTTTTCCACTGAAGCAGGCGATTACCTCTCGCGTAACTTTGCCGCTGTTGTCAAAGTCGTAGAGGGTGAAGGTCCACTCCTGCCTGTTATCCTCCTCCACAGACACAGCGCACTCCAACTCCTGAAACAGCCCAGCATTGAATCAGTACCATACAGTGTGTGAGTGTGTATTTGTGTGTCCTGCTATTGCCCTAGTTTCATCCAGAGGGGGAAGTAATAAATGTCCTGTTTTGTGTTGACACTCACTTCAAACTGGAGCTGTTTCTGTGGCCCTGCGGGAGATTGGCTGTCCCTCTCCTGCATCTTCTCCTCCACACAGCAGCTGTCTGTCTTCTCCGGGGGTAAAGCCACTGCAATGGCACACACACAGACACACACAAAGATAAAAGAGAGAGCCTGAGGATGGCAGCATTGGGTGCAGCCACAACCTGAGGATATGTCGTTGCAATCAAGTGCGCCTTGTAAGCTCTGACTTCCGAGTTTGGCAGCCACAATTAAGACATGTCATCCATTCCAGCGCTCCTGGATGTAAAAACACAGCCAAACTCTTAACCGTTTTTGCCTTACACTTTTTATCATTAAATTGTATTTCTATTTATTTGATCCCAGTTATATATTTTGCAAGCAGAACAGCACTTTGATGAGCTTAGGAACAACTTGCAAATTAGGTTGGATTTTCTGTTTGGTTGGGGTTTTTTTTTTTCCACTGGGCTGCTGAGGTGCACTGAAGTTGTAGGTTTTATTTACACTGTTTTTGATCATGCTCAAAGGCTGCAGAAAATCAAAGCACAGTTTGGTTCTCACAGTTCAAAAATGCTTTTTGGAACATTTCATGTTAGCAATCAGAGCAAACTGATCCATGACAGTGTGGGGTCAAGTCCCTACAGCGATAAAAAAAAACAAGGAAGTGATTCTTGTTTTTTAAAAGACATTTAAAGGAGCCTCTACCAGAAACTGAAAAAACACTTTTGTATTTTTCTGCATGAAGTTAGGCAAAGAGTTCATTACTTCATCATTCCATTGAGCAGAAGTACTACAGAATCAAAACAATAAAATCAAGGATGGGAGATGAAACGTTGAAACTGTGACAGCCCTAATTCTCTGGTGGCAAAAGCTCTTCCATCATCCACACACATAGTAATAGTTTTAAGCCGTTAGCTACAATATATTGCATATCATCTCAGTGGGTTCACCCTGAGAAGGGATGTTAAACATGAAACTGAATGGCATAACATGCCTAAAACATGATAGAATATGGCAACCAGCATTTGAATATAAATGGTGGAAGTGACAGAGCTGAAGGTCTCCAAGAGGCCCCCGAGCCCAGCTCAGTGCTGCAGAGCTCACCATTTTATTGGAAAGATATATACCGTACATCACCATCCAGGCTCACGGTTAGACAGTCTGTGGAAAATGTGTCGCATACATTTTACCAATTAATATGACATCGTTATTCACCTCTTTACTGAACACAGAGTCACCTGGACAGGGTTCAAAGTAACAGTGTTGTGCTAATACAAACCACGAGACCTAAGCGTTCTTTCAACCCCAAATCAGTGAGCATAGGTGAGGCTATGTCCCGCTGTTTGATCAGAGGTGCTCAAAGTGAACACTGTGTGTGAAAGCAAATCTACCACTGATGTGAATGCATCTGCACTGGCTCCATGACTCTGCCTTTTGATGAATCAGTTGGCACAAATGTCTGTATAGAGTGCTTCAGGGATGATGTGTTTTTGTAGGCCAACCAGGAAGAAAGCATCGCCATGGTTACCTGGGGAAAAAAATCCATTGAGATTTTTCAAAGATTTTTGGTTTACTGGAGAAAATTTGTTTATGATTTTAAACATATTCTCCTCAAGTTAATTCAGCTGTGACAGTTGTGACATTATATGCAATTACCAAAAGTCACAATGCAATATTAGCTTATGAACAAACAACATGACAACTTCAGCACCACCACCACCACTAATCTCTAATCTCATTTGGTGTGATGATGCTAAATGTCTCCAACAACGTGTTTAGTTTAGTTTAACCTTGTATTAGCAAGCACCTTTTCTGGGATACATAAAAGCTCTGAAATTCACCGGTGGAGTATTTAAATGATCAAAGAGTTGTGTTAACCACTCTTTGTATGTTTTGGTATCTAAAGAAACATAAATTCATAAACCTTGACTTTGAAATGAGTGAAGTGGAAGTGCCTTTAAACATGAGGTCAAAGTTGAGGAAGGAGTTGTTGTTTTTTTACTCTATTACAAGGTTCAACTGTTGCTGTTCAGTTCAAAGTCTAACTTTCAGTGTTGCGTGTTAGCCCAGATCTAATGCAACCAAAATTGTCTTCTATGCTTTGAAATCAAGCATTTGTTTAGAACACAATGCCACAGACACAAACAGTATGTAACTGAGAATCAGGAGGTGTACCAGTCAGGACCTTTACAACTCTATGAATTACCCAGACACATCATTACCTTATTCTCACAGATGTATTCAGCCGTAGCCCCTAGTACGTTTCACCTCTGGTCATTTAGGTTTCCCCTTCCACCATCCCCATCACCCAATCACAGCCACAAAGTCTGTATCCACCCATAAAGCCACACCCCTCACCCCCACCCTCCCCAAACCCCTCCCACCACACTTTGAAGTTCCATTCTCAAACCTTCTGGAAGAGGATCAGACCGGCTGTAAAACAGAATCACTAATTAATTAAGCCAAGTCAAATCTGAAACACTGTTTGTTTGCTCGCCAACAGAGCAGACACAACAGCCCAATTTCTTTCCTCCTGATCCAAAGCAGATCAAAGCAGACCTGTCTCATCCCTGGGTAGGGGAAAATGCCAGAAATGAAAGGCATCATCCCAGGGAGCTTTTACCAACTTTTTGGAAAGAAGCAGCATTTGGGGTCCTGCTGTTTGATCATCTGAGGTGCTCAAAGGGAACATTGTGTGCGAAGGCAAATCTGTTCCGAAGCAGGCTCAATATGGTGGTGAGATGCTTATCTCACGGCTAATGAAATGCCGGGAGGAGTAACAGTAATCTGTTATCACCCTCCTCCCCCCCTCTGACCCCCTCCCAATCACAGACATAAGCCCACTCTTTATGAGTGAAGCTGCCGCTACGGGATTGGCTGCACATCAGATCTGAGGGGCAAGATGGGGGCAGTCGAGTCTGGCACCATCCATGCCAAGGCCGTTCCAGTGACTGCACTACACTTTGCATGCATACGCGTTATGCAAACACACACACACACACACACACACACACACACGGAGAGAGCATCACAGGCAGGTTGGGAAAGCTGCCACACACTATGAGCAATCACACTCAGTCGGCTTAGCTAAAATACTTTATTACACATAGCAGCCCCCCACTCCCTCCCCTATATGTACAGGCAGAACCAGCATGATTTTGGGAAGGCCTGGATGGGATGCTTCTTGTATTGAAAGGTAACTTTTCCTCCAGCAGTTTTGTGACCAGCTGTAATCGCTGTGTATCCAACACGTGAGCCAGATGTGAAAGGATGTGATGATGGAAAGGACTGTTTCTCTTTTTCAACAAAAGGTTAAAGAGTATATTAAAAAAGTTTGCAACGGTAGGTTTTCTTGAATCCTAGCAGTACAGATGTAAATAATCCTTAAGCTAATTTCATCACTGAGCTTTTTTTCCTCTTCTCAATTTTTGCTGCATGTTTTCTTTAACTTACTTCCTTAAGACAAAAGAAGCCCTTTCTCTTTGTTGTTCGTGCTGTCATTTCTTCTCTCTCTCTTCCCATTTTATCTGTACTCATCTTAGTGAAATCTATAGATACTGGATCTGATCAAACTAAATGGAGTTAATGCTATAAAACTTCCACAGCTACTCGTATTAGGGTAGTCCATTTTTAGTAGTAGTCCATTTTTATGTTTACAAAAGGTCAATTTATTCAAGACTGAAAACAGACAACATGAACATATCAAATGCCTATAGAAATATTTTAACAATTCAAGCTATAATCAGCTTTGCCCAACCTGAGATCTAAGCAAGATCTGTAACTACTCTGTTTCTCAAACAAAAACAACATTTTTTAGAGGTCAGTACTATGTAGATATTGACACATAAACTATGAAATCTTTTATTAAGCTGTCTTGAACTGTGGCTATTAATCAAAGTGAATGAAGAGAGCAGCATGCTCTAATTAGCAACATCTGTCTTGAAGGGAGGACAGGCTTGGCCCATACACAGTTTAGCCCAGTTGCTAAAAATCATTTCAAACTCCATTTATCAGTCACATTATCTCTTGTCTCTCTGCTATTATCCACTGAAGTGAAACTGAAGTAAAACGGAATTTTCTGACATGCCTCCAGATTCTGGCTTGGTCTCATTCGACCCTACATTTTTGCCTGCACCTCACGTCCAATCGTGTCTTTAAATGGGAGGGAGAGACTTTCTCCTCCCAGAGCTCTTAATCCAGGATCACATCACATCAGGGAAAAAACATGGGGGAATGGAGGCACTTTGCAGTGCACCGCTGGGGAGGGGCGGATGAGAGATGGAGGAGGTGAAAAGGCAGGAGGGAAAGTAAAAGGGACTTCATCAGCACATTGCTGGGGCTTAGAGAATGGGTGTGGAGCAGAGGAGGAAGGGATGAAGCACTGGATCAAAGAGCCACACAAATACCTGAAGTTCAATTCCAAATAGTGTTTTTGGGATAGGGTTTTTTTTCCATTCAACTGAAACAGTACTCCAACTAATTTCACCACAGAGAGGAAAAAGATTGGGAGAGACCTACCTTCTAAACGATAGTGTTCATTGCCAATCCCCTCAGCACATGCTTCATCCATGGAGTCCTGAGCAGAGAAAGAAAAAGATGCATATATCATTGTTTTAAGTCACATAAAGCAAAAGTCGTCATATTTTTGTCACATAAAAACAAACATCTTTAACGATGCAAATCCACACCACTGCTTTTCAACGCAGAGTGACATGGCCGAATCGAAATTACAGCTTTTATATATCTATATATGAACAAAGTTTGACAAGTGCGCGCTGAGCTTAAACAGCAGCGGAAAGTTTAAGAGGTTGGTAATTGCAGGACTGAAACAAACTAAGCAAAAGACTGGCAGTCAGATTTGAGACTATGAAAGAAATTTTTAAATTACTACCACTGACCCGTCAGCGGGTTCTGAGAAAGACTGTTGGCTATTTCAGTGTCAGACTCTCACTACAGCAGCAGGCTTGGGGATTTCTTTTTATCCTGGGACATTTTCACCTGGGACCCCTCTTCTGGAAGCTCAGACTGTTAGTGCATACCACAGAGGCTGGAGGGATATGTGATCCTTAGAGTTTACTATGGAAAAGTCTGGCTCAGGTATCCATGTGGCAACACATTCGTTCAGCTGAAAATCATTACTCACAGGCTGACAAATGCATATAAATGCATGAATGTTTTTCGTTGCACATAAACCCCTGCAAAAGAAAAGCTTGTTAAAACTGCACAAAATGTGTTAAAAAGCAGACTTGTCACTGGCGATGATTAACCCAGACAACTGTTAACGAACTTTATAAAACAACGTGCATGTTTATTGTGCCTTCTGTGATCATAAATGTGAGAAAGACAGGTGTGTTACAGTGTGAGAGCAGATTTCTGAGTACTCCAGTGTGGTAAAGGGTCAAATTGGCTGATCCTACTCTCCTCAGTCTACTACTGGCTAGGTTACAACACCGTGGGTGGCCCGAGGAAGAGAATACAACTAACCACAGGACAAGGGCTGATAGACTAATACCCCAAAGCAGAGACCTGGGAAAAATCTGTTTGTTATTGGTATGAGTAGGTCAACACAGATTCCAACTTGGCTTCATGACCCTGCTCTACAGAAGATGTCTGCAAATCTGGGCAACTCACACCTGGCTGATTCACAGGAGAATCGGCCAGAGGAAAATTATACGAATTTGATTTTGAGGTTACTTATCCCTGGGATTTCCAGTAAATGTTCTAGTAAGCTGCAGTTATCTTAAATAAAGTATCATTATAGGTCTGATAATACTAGTGTTTACTAGTGGAAGTTTTAATTTCTTATACAAAGTCTCTTGTTTTAAAGAAAATTATTCAGCCTGAGTTCGGTTAATCACTACTTGCCCCAGTCACAGAGACTCCCTTCCACAGTACACATATCTTACTACTAAAGTGCTAAAATAATACAGAATAACACTGCATGATTACTAGATAAAGTATTGACTTCTCTTTTTATATCAGTATACATAATTCCACCTCATTTTTAAACTCAGATAGTGAAAAAGCCACAAAGGAGTGAGACTGTTGATGTGTGCGAACCTATTCAGATGGTTTACAGACACTGTCACAGTCACTTAACCCCAGAAAAACAAAATCAATCCACAACAAACATTCCTTTAATTCCTTACGCACCAAAAAACAGACCCTCACGCACGCACACAAACAGCATCTTGAATGTGTTTCAGTTTTTTGATGAATGATCCAGAATTATTGAGGGGTTAGCCAAGAACATGAGAAAAAGGGGGAAGAGGAATGTACTAATTGGTTGTTGTCTGTGGTGATGGATGGGAGCTATATTATTAGCATGCTGGGGTTACTCTCTGGGATTTGCTCTGGTCAGTGTTAAGAAGAAAATATCTCAGGATTTTTTTCTTTTTTTTTGTAATTTCACATGCACACACCCACACACAAGCAGATCCAAACACATTCGCCTTCTTCTCTGATCAAAACTCTCTAACCACAAATAGATGTGAAAATACCAAAAGACCAAACAGAAATAATTCTAAAACTGGAACAGAACAACCTTATTTCTCCTCTAAAGTGCATTTCCCTTTTCCATGTAGCATGTCAATGATTATTTTTGACAGTCTAATTAAAAACTTCATGTTGTAAAGCTGTCAAGTATAAAGATATAAAGGTTAAATCTGACTTACAAAAGTACTTTACCTTGAAGCATAACTTCTGTCTTTGGCAATGATGGATCAAATCACCAAAATGCCATTTAGTTCTAAAAATAAACATTGTTTGCTTCAAGGTTTCCCACCACTCAATTGGTCACAAGAACAATAAAGCAATTTTTTTTGTTTAGCAACAGAAAAGGGAAGATTTTTACTGCAAAACTAAGATTCTTGGATTATCTGTGCGTTTTATGTGACCTATTTATATAATATGCAGTCAAAGTTTCCAAATAACGAGGTCAGCATATATACAAGTAATTCTCACAAGCCAAATCCTCACTAGACTCTGCTCTTCAGTCTTTATAAGGTCATCTCAAACATGCTGCTATGGATGTAACAACCAAAGCCCCACCCACCTGCTGTTTAAACCTTCTGTTTGCAACAGGCGGCCAATTAGAAGAAAGTTGGCTTCATGAGAGGGTTGCCTTAAAAGGGAGAGAGTGAGCTGAGGGAATTCACAAACGGCCAATATGAGATAGCCAAGATTATTCTGAATAATTGAAGAAAAAAAGGTGGAGCTGGAAATAAGAATTACAGGTCCCTGTTTAACGTCCTCAACACAACTGTTATGTCATTCCAAATAAAAGATGATTGTTTCTAGTTATCTTTTCTTTTCAGCTACACAAATGTCCTTTTTTGTTATTTTATCACCCAATTCTAGATGCAATACGAGTCAAAAACTCCACCAAAAAACACCTGAAATAGAAACAACAAATACTCATTTGCACATAATGAATACATAAAAAAATGCAATTAAAATCACATACTAGCAGCTATAGTTGATCTTAAATATAAAAGTCACATTTTTCAAAACCACAAAAATAAAAGTTTGAACTCATTCGTGCTGGTTGGATTTGAAATGAAAAAGCTCAACATGGATTTGCCCTAAACTGCGATGCTGGTCATCCTCTTGAAATGTATTTCTGAACTAATGAGTGGAGACGAGGCTCGACTGATGCAACATTTACAAACACGTAATGAGTCTGAATGCTCAGGGCTATCAAACGAGAAGACCATGTCTCATTAAATTCACACACAGTGCGTGTCCGCAATAATCTTGAAAATGCATGTAAAACAGTAACCACAACAGAGCCATCAATCTTATTTGGAAAAGAAATGAGGCAGTAATGGGCATCTATGGGACTCTTGTAAATTCAGAGGGCAGAGGTCACTGTGACAGAGCGCTTCAAAGAGAAGATGCCCTTTCACCCCTCTCATCTACAGTAGCACAACCTCAGCTTAGACAAAATTTAAACCTCCATAATGACATAAAATCCACACTGACGCACTGTTGATCTGACTCTGTTATACAATAGGTGTTACAGCATTAGGTGTTTGCACTCCTGTTTCTCATTGAGGCAGTTTTATGAAAACTCAATCATGGAGTTACTTTCCAGTAGTGTCTCTGTGGGATTCAGCCCAAACTGCAGCCTCCAGGGCACAAACAAACATTTTTTTCTCGACTTGGGACCAGCTAAAACAATTTCCTGACATGATGTTAAATGTTCTGTGGAAACCAGAGCATAAAGCATTTCGCTTTCAATAGCAGCCCGTTCTTTCAGAGCTTCTTCGAGCGTTTAAAGTTGTTCAATCCCCTTCACCAGAAAGTGATTTATTACTGGACTGTAACACAGAACACAGTGTGCCAGTCCCATTACAACATCCCATCTACATTGCTCACTGGTCTGAAGGCCTGTTTAGTTTGGCCATTGGAACTGCTTTGGAAACCTCATCAACGGTACACTTTATAAATATGGATTTGGAAGTGCCAAAGACGGATGAAATGTTTAATAATATTTATTGTGCTAACATCATATACAGTGTTACAACTTTAAATGTCTTTTATTTGTCTTATTTATTAACAAAACTGTCAGCTGTTAGATGTTATAAAAAACAATGCCAAATTAACATCATCTGTTTCATTGATTGGGGTTACATTAGTATAAAGCAAACTAAAAATAAAATATTATCTGGTGCTAAAACTGTGTTGAAAAGATTTCAACCTTCCAAAACCCATTAGTCAGAAAATGTGTCTTTAGATAGTCTAGACATAGATGGCGGGTTTACATACCTCTTTGTCCATGTTTAACTCTTTATTAAAGATGTTTTATAATTTACTACTTATTTTGTGATTTTGGCTGTTAAATTACAAAATAAGAGAGTGCTCATAAAATGGGCGGGTCAATGGTAAAAGCAGGTTAACGTCACACTATTTTATTTAAATTGGCAATATGTGTAAGATAGCAAAGTCCAAATCCAAAGGTAGCAAGCTACAAAAAAACGATGACTGATACAAATTTCCAATATTTATTTGTTAACTAAAGGGAAAATGATGAGGTCACTGTTTATTAACGTCGTAGCAATGTACTTCAACTACCTTACAAATTGTATGTATTTGTATAGTGCTTTACTAGTCCCTAAGGACCCCAAAAGCGCTTTACACAACCAGTCATCCACCCATTCACACACTGGTGACGGCAAGCTACATTGTAGCCACAGCCACCCTGGGCTGTACTGACAGAGGCGAAGCTGCCGGACAGTGGCGCCACCGGGGCCTCTGACCACCGTCCTTGTGCCCAAGGACACACGACAGAGACTGTCCAAGCCGGGGCTCGAACCGGCAACCTTCCGATTACAAGGCGAACTCCCAACTCTTGAGCCACGATCGCCCCCATTGTTGTAAACAAAGCTGCCTGGGTAGCCTTCGCAGGAGGCAACACACATGAAACCACTAGCTCCCTGTGAGTTCACTAGGCAGTTCCCACACAGATGCAATCAGACATCTTTGTACAATGGAGCTGTCAGGCTGAAGACTGTTTAAAGTTTTTATAGCAGTGTGCATGAGACAGAATCAAAGCTAATATGGATATATTTGTCATAGCCCAACCTGATACGAAGCCAATTTAATTTTAAATAATTTGTTGTAGCACATTCTGAAGGAAATTAAATTAAAATGCCACAGTCCTATTAACACATTTTACAAATTATTTTCATCTTGCTTCGGGTAGACAACCTCACGGTACTAAAACGTTGGCCTTGTTGGCAGTTAAAATAATATTTTCTGAGATTAATGTCAGTGCGGGGTGAGACACATGGATTGTGTTTTGGCTAGATCCAAATGTGGCAAAGACCTGACAATGGGTAGGAAGGGGCACACAGTTTACTTTAGTAACACCCGGAGTGCTAAAGGCGGATTTGGAAAGGAATCGGTGTTACGAACAGACCAGGATGTCAGAGTGAAACGAGAGACAGCACTGATGGAACCAATGGAGACAAACGAAGGCTGACGACCAGAGAGTATCCGAGCTCCTGACGTGAAAGGAACGAAGAAAGCAGGTGAGGGATCTTCCTTTTGAAGCCATCCCCATGGTCACCAGACTACTACCTGAAAATTGTAAAAAATAAATGACTCAAAGGATCCCTTATTTGAATCCTGAAATAATCAGATAAGTCCCTGATGCAGTTCGTGATGTCTGGACAGACCTTTTATCCAGCCTAACCCAGATAAAAGGTCTTAAAATACCTAGTGGAGGCTCTGTACCAGCCTATCATATCCACCATGCAAAATCATCTGGAAGTCTGACTGGCAACAGTTTTATTTTTCAGCATGACACTAATCCCAAACATATATCAAGGCAGTAAAGGCATATCCAGGTATGCTTTTACTGCACTGGCAGTAAAAGCATACCTGGATAGGTCTGTGAAGGTTCTCAGTCATCCAGGTCATTGTAGTCAAAGGAGCTTGCAAAGAAAAGCGTCTGGACTTTAAATCAGGTTTAAATCTGGGACTCTCCGCCATTTGACCTTAGAACTGAAGAAGCTTCTCGGATGAGAGGTGAAACGTCTTCAAGCAACTTAAAAAAGTCAAGACGCTTTTCTTTGCAAGCTCCTTTGACCATACCTGGATAGAGAAACACACAGTGGAACACTATCACTCATGGATTGGCCTCCCCAGAGCCTGAGCCTCAACATTATTGATGAAGTGCACGATCATCTTGACAGAAAATGAAGCAAAAGGCAGCCACATCCAAAGAAGAGCTTTGAATGTCTTTCAAGAAGCCTGTAAACATATTCCAGAAGACAACTTAAAGAATTTAGAAGAAAGCTTGTCTAAGGGAGTTCAAAATAATAACAACTGTGGTCATATCAAATATTGACATTCTAGCTTGTTACAATCATCCAAACTCTGTTTTTGCCTCATATACTGTTTTTCCAGTAACTGAGTGGGTTTGGTCTTGCCTCCCTGGATAGAGCAAGGAGACAGCAAAAGTGAAAAAGTGAGCACATGTCAGCACAGAACCAACTTGCAGAGGTAAGTTAGAAAGTTGCCTCTAGTGTCATTCTTACACAGGCACTGCAGACATGGACCCCACTGGGCCACTTTTTCTTCAAGTCTGTGTTTGAAGGAAAAGGGTACATTAAAGTGCAAGTAATATGTACTTGTATGTGATTGTGGGGAAAGTCCCACAAGGCTTCTTGGTCTCTATGCTGTCTGCCTTCATGACCCACCACACAGGCTGACAATTTATGCGACTGACGACAGCTCTCCCTGATCGCGCGCCAGGGCTCAGTGGAGTCAGGCCTCGAGAGCAATGGCAGCACTACTGGCACTCCATCAAAACCCAGGAAAAATCTCATTAGAACTGCGGCCCTCCCTCCGTTGCAAGAAAACACCTTCAGAGCTGCACAGTTCTGAGCAGCGGTGCGGACTTGAAGCGGCGAGCAATGCACACAGACAGCCATTTAGCCAAACAGGCAAGACAGGCAGAAAGTGGAAATAGCAGCGATGCTTCTCCAAGTATGGCTGCTTCCCTGAGTCTTTCAAACACGGGAGGGCTGAGGGCACTGACACTTACATAAAAGCCACCAGGCACTGGAGGGGGTGAAGAAGAGTACTGCAGAAAGTGAGAAGTGATTACTCTCACTTGTAAAAGATTCGCAACCACAACATGTTCAATATTTGCATTTATATATGTTAATTCACAGGCCATATCACAGAATACAAACATATGACTTGCGCATCCTCATACCAGGTATGTGAAGACACACTGAAGTTGTCACCATATATTTATACATATTTCCATAAATCTAGTCCACTTGGCAACCGGAATGATTTTGACTGATTCCGAGTAACCTGGACTGAAGCCATTAGGAAAGTTCATGAATTACTAATGGAGAAAACAGCTGTATAGCATGGGGATTTTTCCGAAGCTCCAAAGCACACACACACAGCCCCAGTGCTGAAAACCAAGAGTAAAACAACCACAAAAAATCTTATTAGTTTTAGAACTGCAAATTAGCTTATAGGTGTAGTGTTACCTCAAGAGAGGACCCCCTCCCCTCCCCCCCTCACCATCCTAAAAAGTAAAGTGAGGCAATTTCAAAGGACTGAGCTACACACCTCTTGGAATCTGGAGCAGTACCTATCCTATGTATGCTAAGCGTCACGGTGGTGCCGCTGAAGGAAAAAAATGGACCACCAATAATCATCAAAAAACAGTTTAGACCTGGATTCAAGCTTCTTTTTCAGCTCTTTATGCTGGAGTGCTCCTCACCTTCCAGCAACATTAAACAGCCTCATTCAAAACACTACATAGCAGTAAAACATGACGCTCTGAGATGGAGCCAAGATAGAGGGTGTTGATGTGAGGTAGTGAAGCAATGCACTGCCTCTGAGTGAGGCTTCAAAGGGGATCAGTTTTCACACATGAAATAAAGATCTCAGATAATCATATAGCATAGCAAAGCTGACGTGAGACGGTCCCATTTATGGAGGGTAGGAAGATGGGGCCAATTTTTAAACCACCTACAGCCTGAGAGCCATGGCAAATTAATGTCTCTGCATTTCTCTCCAGCCAAACATGATAAATCTGTTTTTTTGTTTTTACAAAGAGACTACCAGGCTTATCGTGATATGATGAAGTAGTTTACTGAAATCACTCCAGTAGAACAGATGCTTAGGCTGTCTAAAATTTCAGAGCACTGCAGCACTCTGAACAAATGCGTAAGACACATTTCATAAGTAGTCTGCAATGCCAAAAGGAAGTCATATCTGCTCTGTTTTACAATGCAATTTTATGCCTTTGATAAGAAACTCAATGCCTTTCCAAGGGGTCACAGTAAGAAAATCTTTTGATGCTGAGCCTTTCACATGCACCCTTTCACAAAATAACTGCTATCTGGTGGATGCTTTTAATCTGAAGCACCTTACGGTACATCTGGCGTATGCTAGAAGTACTGTATAGTAAACATACTACACAGCTGACCAACACTGTTACCGGTTTAATGAGAAACAAAAACACAACAGAAGGCTTATAATCAGATTACACAATGTGAAAAAGTGTTTCCTCTCCTTCATCTCAACCACTTTGTCTGCGTTGATTTTTCACCCCCTCTACAGAAAGAGCAACACTTAAGTTGAGTGGATAACAAACCTAAAGAATAATTGAGCAATTGCAACTCCTTAAACTTTGTCGACTAAACAGGGCTAAATGTGTAATTTGACGTCTCAGAGGGAGCTTCAAAGACATACACACTCTCCGCAGACTCGGCGGCCCCATGCCTGACACCCCCTCAGTCACGGCACACCCACCTCTCTTCCTGCACCCCAGGAAGGAAATTATAGCCACAGAGTTTGGATCCATCACCAGGCAGGTTGGAGGAAGCAGCTCTATGATTAAAGTGTGCATGGTCAGCAATACACAAAGCTGGAAGGGTTTGAGGAGGCTGCACATGCCGGAGGGCTTACCGTGTTAACTCCAGTTCACAACACAGGTCATGGAGAGATTCTCCACACACAAACATACACACACACACACCAGGGTAAAAAAAATCCTTGCATATGGTGTGGCTCAGCAGACCTTGCCCTGTGTGTTGTATGTTAAATTAAACGACACGTGTCCGTGTGGTGAAAGTGCAAATTTTGCACACGTGTTGGCTTTCTCTTCAAATTCATTTGTTGTTATTGCTTTTTTGTTTTTGTTTTTTTACACCACCATCAAGGGCAGCGATTGGATGCCTTTCCTTTGTGGAGCGATAGTGCACAGCCACCAGTCATTTCTCCACGTCAGATTAACATTGCAAACACTGCTGGTCACATTACCTCACCCACATCAAAGGCTGCCTCCTGAAAGGCTCAGTGGAATATTAGCAGAGATTTACAGCCCTCATCTCTATGCTTCAGAAACATGCTGATCCAAAGTAATCTCCCTCCCCCTCTCGCTTTTTTTGTGTTCTATGTGTGAAGTTGGCCAACACTTTAATGACCCATTTACAAAACTTTTACACCTGCAAAGATAAGCTTTTACAACTCAGCCAGCCCCTCGGGCAGTAAACCCTGCGTGTTACTTGAGGTAACAACCTTGATTAGCTTTTGAAAAATATGTAACCACTGCGATTAACATGTATCACAGTGTTTATCAAAGCCACATCTTGCCAGACAGGAGGAGAGGGGGGAAGCATGGTGTCAAGATCAAGAGTCTAACGCCATGATCGCCCCTACAGCAATTTAGACAACTCATCACGTTTGTTTCGTTTCCTACAACGGGAGAAATATTGGGCTTCATCTAGGAAACTTTTCTTACTTTGTTCAAACCCTACTTGAGATATTGTAGAGTATTAAAAAATAACAGAGCCAGCTCTGCCAGGATTAGATATACTTTGCCAAAGCTGTAAACAAAACTATTAGCACGCATGCTTTACAGCAGTTACCACTCCAACATGTTAACCGTAGTCATTCTGCGTCTTCTTTTACTGAGATGTCTACAGTTGAACTTCTAGTTAACAGAGTTCATAGAGAACAGTCACAGACAGACATAAAGATTACATGTGAACAGAAAGCAAGGTTTTTATTTAAACTTTTTCTTTGGGAGTCAAGAGAGTTAAATGGGATATGAGCAAGAGGTTAATCCTTATAACATGTTCTCAACCAGCCAGTGAACTGCATTTTGGGAATGTAAATTCTCAAGTGAAAGCTACAGTTTGGAAGAGAATGGAGACGGCCTGTCGCTTGGCCTTGATTTACAGGTGGTTCCCGACTGCCAAAAGTAACAAATCACAACATTATGGCCCTCTGAATTCAGAGCCAAGCCCAGTTCCAAAGAATAGGGAAAAGAGAATAGGAGCAGATTAAAAGAGAAGAGAGGGTGTCTTACACAAAATGACACACCTCATCTCCAAAAGCGTATGTGGTTAGATATCTCATGAAATTTGTTCCATTTTGAACCTTTCTTGGCAAAAAGGGCAGAGCAGTTCTTCTGGGGTTATCGAGTGCATGCATGCACTATGGTTGGGTAATTTGCCAAATATATTGGCACAACTACTTCCAAGGTGTAAAGAAGAGGTCAAAACTTCAGCAGCATTTGTATAAAGAACAATTTCATTGCTAGGCTGAAGCAGCTTCTGAGTATATGGGCATTGGCATAGGTCATCATCTGGTGGAGGTTTTTCTTGTTTTGTTTTATTTTGTTTTATTTACTGATCTGACTTAAGAGCTGCACTAGAGCTAAGAGTTGTAAACTGACAGAGATTCTCATCATGTAAGACTGGCAAATCTAGTGATGTAAAGATCTGTATGATCCAGGTTAAGTACGGTGGAGGAAAGCACCAATGTGAAGGTGTTTCTGTGTCCATCACATTTGTAACTAACACGTTATTTCAGAGACCATTCTAGGTTAGCTAGTTTACTTTTAGTAGCTCTCCAGGAGAACCAGGCTGTGCATTTTAACAGAATATGGTATTTGCCAAATGTGTCAGTCATTACTGCAAAATAGGATGGATTATATATTTAAGACAAATGCTTGGAAACACTCTTGCTTCCGTGTCTGAGTGCAAGACTCAATGTGTTACATTGTGTCTAGAGGGTTTTAGTAATTAGTCAAAGCTCTCTTTGAGGAGAGACAGTCCTTCAGTCGTCTGGGTGGCTTCAGACGCCAGTCTCAAGTACTGCAAAGTGTGGGAGGAAAAGGGTTTTAGTCAAGAAGTCTACCTCGAGGGCAGCAAGACAGTGACAGGCACTTCAGCCTTTTACCAAAGACAAATGAGAAGATCCACCCCAGTAACTTCACATGCCAGTGGCTACAGTTTAAAGTTTTTGCTCCAAAATAGCATAAAATGCATGATGATGATGTTTCCACAATGTTTTAAAATCTTACATTTTCTGAACAAAATCATAATTTGTATGTAAGTTTGTAATGTTTTAAGAAAGGACTCTTTTTGAGCAATTTTTCATTATTGGATATACTACATGTCAGATTAAAAGCTGGCACACACCAAATATTTCATCTACTAAGCTAGTTTTGTAAGGTCTCTTTTAGGTCTGCCTTCTGGGCTCATTCCAGCCACCATACACAAGAAAACAACCTGTAGATTAAATGCCATAAAATCAGATCTTTGTAATCAAGTTCCCCCAAATGACAGTTGCTGGTGCATTTATTCAAAGCCAAATACTAAACCTTGTCACTGTAATAAACAGTGGGACTCCGCGTGGTAGGTGGCAGTTATGAAAACCTCTAACATGTGCATGCTGACCAGATGGGACTGACCTCAACACCAAGGTGGCCAAATTCTTCCTTTCTGCCTGTGCACACTCATGCCCATGCACTCACACACACATGAACGCGCAGCATGTTTGGAGCAGCCATCTTGCCAGCCACAAGCCACCACCTCAAAACATCGCTCACATCTGACCTTTTAACTGTGGACTTATAATCTCTGTAATTACAGAGAGTGTTTCAACTTAGCAAGTAAACATAGCAGCAGAAATAGACACTTCAACTACTATATACAAGCGCGCTGGTGCCAGAGGCACGTTTCTATTCATAGCTGACTGGAATTAGTGGCTTGTGTCACTGCTCACCATAATGAACTTGCAGTGGAGTAGTTACACAATTGCAAACTGCTTCCACATTTTACTAACATTGTTCATATTAAAGCGTAGATAAAATTAAAAATAAAATTCCTAATGGTTTAATAGACCAGCTGCATTGTGTCAGAATCGTAATTGCCATAAATAGCATACAGGAAGCATTAACATCCTTTATGAACAATGACAATGAGAAGATCAGAGTAATATACACAAATGTAGGTTTCAATTTAGACAGAAGGGGATTTAATTTAATGTTGTTTGAATTGGGTTCCAAATATAAAGTTGTCTAAATGAAGAGGAAATATTTGATGGTAAAAAACAGGACACTTTAACACTCTAAATACACGCCTATGGTAATAAGACTTGCACATCATCTCTCATAAACCCACAGCCAAACCTATATTTACATTTCAGACCATGTTGTAAGTCTAAAGAGCTTGAAAATTAGACTGCAGTCCCTAAAGACGTACAAATCCTACATTTAAGAATTTTTTTACATGTGAGTGGGACATTTCTGTTGCTATGAAAAAGTTAAGCGAAGAAGTTGTGAGTTTGAAAGACAGGGTAAATGGCTCTTTGGGGAGCAGAGGGCTGATCTTCTCCATTCAGTGCCTACAGGGTGAGGTCCTCCTTGGATTGTGGCACCTGTGGAGAATAAACACACCGGGGGTGGACAGCTTTCCTTTCAGCAGGGTTGATCTTCTGTTTAACTTTCCTTCCACTAAAAACATCCCCTAACAGACAATCCAGACCTCCTCCATCCCTGGCGCCACAGGAAAAGTTGAGGAGCCCTGGAACCTCTGTCAGTAAGAGGCACAATGCTCTCCCACCTCTGTTTACCTAAACCCACTTCCTCCATTCCCTCCACCTCAGGTGGCCTTAGAGCCCTGGTCACCAAAGAGCACAAACACAAGGAGGATAAATACACCAGCAGGGTTCAAGGAAGCTGTGAACTCCATCAGTGGCATTTCCCTAGGTCCAGTTTGTAAGACAAAGATGCGGAAGAGAATCACACTGAGACTATTAGCTGTGATAAATAGATTCACATAACAGGATAAACACATGGATAGTGCGTGTATGTATATCAGTGAGTGCTTCTGCGTTTCATGGTCCACAAGTGTGCATGTTCACTACACACTCATGAGAGCTTGATCGCAGTTTTATGCAGATGTTAATCTTGTCTTATATGAGAGTCAGTTTGAGTGCTCAGTCAAATTATTCAGCACTTACTGCATGGGCCACAGCGCAACCCGCAGGGGAACCCGATAAACAAACAACAGAGAATTATTCAGGGTTTAAACACTTAAACACCCACTTCAGCTGAGCCTTTTAAGTGGGTGATTAAATTGAGCACTGAGCTCCCACAGAAACCCCAGGACCACCGCAGGGTCCCCAGTCACCTAGAGTTTTCTCCCAGACCCATGCACACAACGCCGCCTATCCCGGAAGTATGAAAGTCTAGTTTTGCATTCGCTTTACGCAAGAAAAACATGGAAAAATAACTACAACATATCAGACCACAGCTTTCTCTTCCTCTCAATTTTCAAAATTTTGCAATTGGCTCCGAGAAACTTCTAGCTATCTACATGTTTTACATTTTATTACTCTTATTTATAACTTCATGTTTCTTGTCAAAAATGTAAAAAGCAAAACATTTATAAGTTTAGCATGTCCCATGCAGAAACACATCAAAAAAGATAATGACGTCAGTTAAAGAAACTCTGTAATTAGAGTCGCACCATCCATACTGTTTACTACTTATCAGCCATTTCAATCCACAGGGAGACTAAAGAGGAGAACATCCTCTATCCATTCTTTCGAGTCGTGAAATAAATGCCACCCTCAAGTGCGGAACAAAACTCTCCAGCCAGAAAGACACTTTGATCAACAGCTATCCGTTGCTCCGTACTGAGCATATATTTGGGAAAACAAAGCACAATCTCAGCTGCTAATCCCCTGAGATTCAGAGCACATTCCCGTGGAAGCCTTTGATCTGTGAAGTGCATCCGGACAGCTGACTCCAGACACACTGCACACTTACATGCACACGCTTGAACAGATATGCACATACATGAGCATTTCACTCTGGCTAATGACATGTTAATAATTTTATGTCTACTGAGACCTACAGTGACAGTTCCTTCACAAAGAATATGTTAAAGACTTCTACGTCTTAATAAATTCCGTTGTAGGTATAATATGGTGAAATATATGGAAATTGATTCATTAGATTTAATAAAAAAGAAACACAAGTAACCCTGATCAAGTGTCTAAATGCTACTAGAGCTCAATCTTACACAAAACCTCAACATTCTTTGACATAAAGAAGACACCATTCACAACAGCTGAGAGTTATCCACTCTGCTTTGTCACACAGGAGAAACTCTTCCAGCTTTCAGGAATCTTTTTGACATATGATGCCTGATGTGACATTAAAGCCACGTCCACTTCCTTGAACCTCCCAGTCCCCCAGCTACGCTGATGTCAGCCCAAGACTTCTACAGCATCTTCTCATGGGAAAATAAGAAGAAAATCGCCAAGCCCCTCCATGGCCAGGTGGTACCCCTCCTCCCAAAGGCCAGTGCTTTTCTTCTCTTTAGAGTGTGGCTCCAAACTTTTCTCCCAGCCTCTTCAAAGAGCAACAACAGGCCCTTGGTCCCTTGGGAGCACAGAGGGGGTAGAGCCCAATGGGAGAGGGGCATACGTCACACAGCACGCACAAGAGGGCAGCGGTGGGAAAAGAAAACGCACAGGGAGAAAACAGAAAGAAGGAGAGAAAGAGGAAGAGGAGTCTGCATTTGAAAGGTGCTTTCAGCTTCTAGACAAGGGCCCTTGCTTTGTGAAAACGACAAGGAAAGAAAAAGCACAACAGCAGAAGCGAAAAACGAAAAATGAAGGGGGCGCAAAACCTGCCATGTCTTTTATCAGACTTGGAGGCTGAGGGAATGCGTTTAAAAGCTTTAGGCCTATTTCCAAAAAAACCTTTCTACTTTCAAAAAAACAAAACAAAAACAAATCAAAGACCTAGCAACCAACTGTGAGACAGGAGGAGTTGGGGCCAGAAGTTCCACTGTGATTCACTTCTGAGTTGCATTTGTCGACTGATGTACCTTTGCTTTTTTTCTGCGCTCCTCACAAACTGATGAAAGTTCAGCTGAAGAAAAAAACTAATCCAGGCTTTGGAGAGTGGTAGCTTGGCAAGACTGGACATGGAGGGGGTTTTTTCTATACAGAGGGTAGGGCTTTAGGGTGGAGTGGCCATCAGTGTCACTAAAAACACCCCCCAGCGTGGCCCACTTCAAATGCAGCCTCGTTTCATCAGCCGCAACTGACACAAGGCCACAGGGTGAGCGCAACAAACAGATGGAGGATAGGAAGGGAGAAAGGAGGAGAAGGGAGAAGCAAAAGAGGGGGAAGGGGATTTCAGAATTGAAAGGGAAAACTTATGAAGAAGGCAAGTGACAAGTGGCACTCAGTTCCAAATGAGGTAAGCTCAGAAAGTAGTCACCAGAAACTTGAACTTCCAAGTCCAAAAGTCGTGAAAATCTTCAATCCCTATCAATGTCTCTGTCAGCAAAGAATTTTACAGGCTGCACATAACATATCAGATTTATTGGTACGTGCAGACACCATGCTGTGCACTCGGGCTAAAGTGTGCCAAGGCTCACATGACCTGGATCTCGTGTGTTGAGGACCAACGGGTCCACCTGCCCACACCACTCACTCACTGTCTGCCAAGCTCCCGCAACCTTACATCTGACAACACAAATCATGAATGGGTGTAGAGCCTGCGTGGAATCATCATTAAGTCTTCAAGTGCTTTCAAGTACAAGCCTTAGTGTGTCCGTGTGTGCTCGAACACAATTTCAATCTAAAACCATTAAATGAAGAAAAACTGCCAATGTGAGGCACTCTACTGAACAATGACCACTTTAAAATCTGCAGTGTTCTGATGGGGAATATGGTTTGAAAAAAAAAATGGTTCAAAAGAATTCCAAGCGTGGACTCCCCACTGTTGACACCCGACCCACATTCTGCCGGACCCTGTTTCAGCATGGAGAGGGGGCTTAAAGAATAATGGGTATAAATAACTATCTCACCAGGTATTCTACGCAATATGGACAACTTTTAAAGCAAAGAGAGTAGACTTGTATTTTCGCACAAAAGATTAGCTCCCATTTTTGTTTTATTGTATTTTAAGCTTAAAGCACCGCAGGGCCAGCCTCTTAAACTTCTTCTCACACATCATTAAGTCTTTCAATTTAGTTAAAATGATATGGTAAGCATTCTCTTTAATAGAGGCAAACCTACTTCATTTTAACAACGACTCATGATCACTAAGATAATGCATTATTTATGGAGTCAATGAAACAGGTTTGGAATGACCTCCACTCATGGAATTATTCCGTAAATCCACTGGAAAGGTTGAGACTTGGTATGGTTTGTGTAACTCTTCTTAACAATACTGGGAAGAAAAGCAACACACGGTGCTTATGCCACACAACCCAAACATAAAACGTATGACTATGCAGTTATATAAGACTGTAGGGAAATTACGGAAAGCTATTTCACATCACGACACAGCTTGTAAACCACGTTGCTTCTGATTAATGATTAGGTTAATGTGAATGTTTATTCAAAGGCGACATTCGACCGCTCCCTTATTCACAAGGGGTTTCCGCATGCGGGTAGCTTGGCATATTTTTACGCCAAATGCCCTTCCTGACGCAACTCCCGCGGGATTTGTGTTTCTTCCCGGGATCAAACTGAGTATCTTTTGCTTATTAGGCAAATGTGTAACTCAGTACACTACAGAGCATGAGGGATTGCAAAGTCTTGTCTTTATAAAAATGTAAACTATGCTTCATGCCCTGGCACAGAATGGGGAAAAAAACATAAATGCTTTAAACTTTAATAATCATTACAGATTTAGAATCCACTTTATAATCACAAAACAAAAGAGAAAAGTGCTCAAATAAATATTGATGTGGAAACAACTTTTCTTCTTTTATTCATTTTCCTTCTGAGTTATAAAATAAGCTATTAGACACCGAGACTTGAATTATTTATACAAGCTGAACTCTAAATTGTTCAAAAACATCCAACCCTTTTGGCGGGGGCCTCATCCATCCTGAGCCAAAACTTCACACATGACTGTTGCTGGGAAAAGCAGCATGTGAATATGTCGAGGAAAAAAGTAACGAATGTTTGTTTTTGCAGTAACAATTTATGGTAATTGCATGATAATAATGTGGTTTTAAATGCTTAAATTGCCCGAAGCATATGAACCCCGCTGAACATATAAACAGCTAAATAAATGGAATGGATTTTTGCAGCAGCAGCAGCTACATGCTCTGAAAAAGAAACATGGGATTCAGATTGTTTTTTCTCCATAAAACCCCTCTTCAAAATACATCCCAGTGCCTGCTGTGAGTGTGATCCTGTTACCATATGATAAAGTTTGCTGCAGCTCTGGGCACATGTCAGGATGAACAATTTTTCATGTAGATGCCAAGCTCCCTACACTTTATTCTACAGCTCCGCTTACCAAATCTACCAAAGAACTCTTGCACCAGCAGACAAAACAACAGCGGATTTTATCTTTGGCTTTGGTGGGAATCAGCAGACCTTTTTGTTGCCTTACACTTTCTCGGGTTGTATGCCAATGACTTCTCATACTAGTGGTTCATTAAGGAATTATAATCTGCATGTGTATTTCTGTCTCACTTGTGTTATTTACAGTTCAAAAGCATGGGCATAACATGGTTTCAGCTTGCTGCATGAAAATGATGCCACGGAGCTGCATGTCGCTGATGATAGGATTCTAGTCTTTAAGAACACTGAACACTAAAGGATCTGTCGAGTATTTTAAAAAGGAAAATCATGCCATGCAATAACACAACAGAATATTACAGTAGGTGTGATATATCCTGGATTGTGGGATGCATTTAATAAATTGATGTATTTCTTCTCAAACTGTCTGGATTGTGAGTGGAGGGACTGATTTTCCTTTTCTTTTCTTTTTTCTTTTGGGGGGGGGGGGGGTTGTTGTTGTTGTTTTTTAAATTCTTGATGGGCTCCAATTCCTCAAACATGCTGCCTTTGAGGAAGGCATGGCAAACCAAAGAGGCTTAACGCTCCTCTGAAGCAATTCCAAAGGATTTCCCCGCTTGACAACAGCACCGTGTTTACGGCAATGCCAAAATACAAAACAAGCATGACCTCCAACATTTCTCTCTCCAGCCCTTACGATCCACACTTGTCACCGGACTGTCACACTGAGCTGCTTTCAAGGCTTGATCTATTGTTACCTGAAAAATAATCCCTCAATCAAGTGCATACGGCTGCGCATTTGTGAGCTCAACGGTCTTATTTTGCTCACAGGGAAAACAAAAGTAAGATTGCGATTGGTTTACTTTAATTACCTTTTATCCCGTCATGAGCGACATTTAACTCACCGTGAACAGCCACTGTTAAAAGTTTATCCACCAAAGAGTCAAAAAAGACTGACAACACTTGAGGTTAAATGTAGCTTCGCGTGCTATCGTAGAAGTGGCATTAAAAAATATGAAATAAAATGTTTTTTTAAAAACTGCTTAAGGTGTGAAACATGTACGAGGAGACACGCAATACTTGAGTTACAAGACAAACTTTACAAATAAAAGAAGTCGTGGAGCAAAACTTCATTGTGAATATCCGAGTGTACGTATACAGTCACACTCACCCGTGCAGTTAACCCGCAGTTATTCTTGTGGTGACAGTCCTGTTGCTCGAGGCGCGAGCTCGTGCAGTAGTATTTCTGCTTCACGAGCCAGTCATCGATTCCCTTCCTCGCCAAACAGGCATTCACTACAAAACTGTCGCCTGAAACACAAAAGCAGCAGTATTAGCAGTGAGTACAAACCGTTTTCTTCCTCTCTCTCTCTAGTGTGTTCACACTACAAGCGCGTTAACCTTCAAAGACTCTCGGGGTCTTCGTGCTGCAATAAACTGAGGCTGATACGGACTCTGGAAACTGCTCCGCTGTTCACAAACTGACCGAAATGCTCAGAAAATGTTTGAGTGCATCATGTAGGGGAATAAGTGCGCTTACCTTCTGGACTCTCCCGCGGTTTACAAATAGCAGCTTTTGAGAAGGAGATAGAAAAAGAAAAAGAAAGACAAGAGACAATCAATGTGTAACTCGAAAGTATCGCAACACCCAGCAACTACAGCTGTGATTTTTCTCTCGGGAATAAGACGTCTTACCATGTTTCGAGTGCAGTTTACCCATTTCTATGCATCGAGTTGGAGTTGAAAACCATCAGATGAATATAATCCAAAGAAGGAATAACAAAAAAATAGAGACGCGCTATCCAGACAGAGGAGCGTCCGTGGAGACCGAGAGCAGACTGCGCTCAGAACAGGACCATAAAACCAAGGAGCCAAACGAGCCTTTGATCCAGAGCGCCGCCACTGACGACACGCGCGATAGACAATAGGCTGTGCGACTTCCTTACACCGATTTCAGATTAAAGCACAAGCGACTGGCGATAGCTCAAGTAAAAATGGACCGAGAGAAGGGCATGTCATTCTGACTTTGAAAATAGCAAATATTTACAATGCGGCACACTCTTAGAGTCTTAAAGACGTAGAGCCAGAAACCAAACCTAATCTGGTTACAGGTGCACCACGGGTTAAAACACACACACACACACACACACACACACACACACACACACACACACACACACACACACACACACATACAACAGAACCCCTCAGTGACCCATGTTCGTGCTTTACAATGCTTTTATTATGAAAATTACATCTCAGGTTTTCCGGAGCGTCGTGACATTTTCTGTCTGCCTTTACGCTCCCGTTCGGCTCTGGCTTTCAAGCGCGCGCGAGGTGACGCCAAAACATTCATTTCTCTGTTTCATTTTTGCCAGTTGGGGTCTGGTGGCATCCTAAATGATCCCAAACCAGCGACCTCAGCTGTTATTTCAAATCCAAGCGTGTATGAAACGTCTGTTTGTTGTGGGTTTTTTGTTTGTTTGCTTGCTTGCTTTTATATTAAAATGAAATACAAATAAGCAAAACATAAAATAGATTCACTGGCAAGCTGTGAAACATTTCCCTCGGCTTGGGGTTTGGGTTGCTTACTCGGGCAGAATAATTTCTCTGCGTCTCACATCGCAAAGTATGTAAAATCTTTTCTTTTTTTTCATTATTTTGATTGAATTACCTTTGACGAAGCGTGCAATCATTAAATACACATTCTCTTTGTATTCTCTTTTGACCTCTGACTACTTTTTCACTTTTTATCAACATTATCCTCTCAGAACGGCTTCCCAGGGGTAAAAGTCATTTCATACGGGGCTCCGTGGTCAGTGCCCGCCTGTCTTTTTGGGGTCTCTAATATGAAAATAAGGGTCTTAGTGGACTGAGGCAGCAGATGAAAGCGGGCTAAGATTCTTTTGATGTCTTCAGATATAAGACAGAAGCCACTGTGCCATTTCATGCCAGGCTGCCAGTAGCTCAGTGTGAACGTAATATAACGCACAGTGGGCATCATCTTTTGAGAAAACACTGCAAAGTCGATACTCTAATCATCACCAGTGAAAGACTGAGCTTGAACAGGAATTGAATATTAGATTTATTTATTTATTTTTTGGCACCAATTTTAGCAGCATTACAATTAGTGCTCAATCACAGTGTTCTTTTGGTCTGAAACACATCAAATCCAACCTGATCCATTATGTGAAGTGGAATTTTTTTAGAGTGTTTGGTTCAAGAAATAGATAAAAGAAATCTTTTCCTATCACTTGTACAACATTTTCTTCCTCAGATTCTTGTATGATTTAATCTCAAAGAACTCACACTGTACAAAAAACTAATTAAAGTATTAAGTTCTCAATTCAGTCAAACCATTATGTCCTTTTTGATTTGAATTAATCCGATCAGTCATGTGTCCTTTATTTGGTGTAGCTAGGTTTTATGAACAAATGTTTCACCTGACACTTCACATCACATTTAAACACATATTATAAATAACAGGAGGATTTGAATCATAAGTTTTCTGAGGACTGTCACCTGAACGCAGGTCGTGAGAATTGCATAAAAGGTAATGTTTCATGTGCGTTTTCAATCAAACAGCAAAATGCTGGCATGGTTTTCCTAGAGCTGGATGTCTAAATTTAGTCTTCTTTTGTCGTTTCTGTGTCATGGAAATTTTTTCCTCTCCCTTTAAATCTTAAAACAGAAGTCTTTGTTCAATTTTAGGACAATTTTAATATTTGATGTCCTTGGATGCAAATCCATGTTGTTACAGTGCTGCTAATCACTCCTATACTATCACTGGGTCCTGCTGTCAAGAAGTCAACACTGTGTTTTTATGTTTACATATTGCCTTTACCCGTGTGCCTCCAGCATACAGGCTGCCAGTAGAGCTGGGCGATATATCGAGTTTTTAAAACATATCGATATATTTTTATACGAGATATAAGATGTGACAATATCCTTTATATCGATATAGTCTATGTTACGTTATAATTATAGTTGTGGAGCCGCAAGTTTGCCTCTCTTTCGTCCACTTTTGTCTCTACACAACGTTACTCCGCCTCGCCTTCACTGAAGACAACTCCCCCTCCTACCCCATCGCTTCACGTGCAGGCAGCGACAAGACGGACACGGCAAATCTCCGTTAACGAGTTACTGCGCATCTCCCCATGCGTGGGGCTGGACGGCGTCAACGTGCTAACGAGCTAAACATGCTAACGAGCTAACCGCGCTAACGAGCTAACAGCGCTAACCCTAAAATCCTTTCATTCTCTCAAAAGTTGATAGCGTGCCTTATGTATGAATTCTAGTTGTGCTTGATGGCCGCGAACCGATTTTATGTAGTACACGGCGCTCAGCAATCTGTCAAAAATGTTTGAGTACGACTTTGGTAAGCTAAGGAGCTGCACCGCTTGATAGATTGTCGGCGCATTACGGCTACCGAAGAGCTTCGCGGAGTGATATGTACTGTGCATCAACGTAATATTACCGTATTGTGTGTGTATAAGGACCATAAATGGCACCTGTAAGAGACGTGGTTATGAAGCGGATTTCAAACTCCAGGCTATCAGTCACACAGTAAAACTTGGGAACAGAGCAGCTGTGAAATCTGTCTGTCTTTGTTATTACGCTCAGCGTCTTTTAGTTTACATTTTGACTGCACAATTGTGAGCTCTTTGTTTAGCACAAAAACAACCTTGTTTTCTTTTATTTATGGAGCATTATTATTTAATGAATGCTCATAATTTAATTTTGAGTAATTTTTCATGTACATCTGTGCTGTATGTTAATAAAAGTGCCTGTGTGACATCTGGGACACAGCTTTGACTTAGAACTCTCTTTTTGTTCTTACTTTATGGCTTAAAAAAATATATATCGAGATATATATCTTATATCGCCATCCAGCTAAAAAATATCGAGATATGAATTTTGGGTCATATCGCCCAGCCCTAGCTGCCAGTATGTGAAGCACACATGCTGGCAGCCTACAGACTGTTGTTTATTTGTTTAAATTAGAAGCCAAGCTGATTTTCATTTTTGTGCATATTTTATGTGATCTTTATCCCACTGTATTCACCTGAGGACTATTCCCATTTAAAAAGCACAGTTGTTGATAGCGTTACATTTTTGAGAAAGGGCCTCAAAAAACTTGCTTGTAAAATGCAAAATGTAATGAAGCTTTCAAATGCTCAGCATTGCCGATTTACAGTTTTAGAAAGCCACCTGCGATTCCATCTGTCACAAATTTCACAAAAGTTTTGATACTTTTGTGGCAATCTCCACTCCCACTGAAACATACAGACGTGATCAGACTAGATGTTTTGTATGGTTTAAATATACCGGAGACGAATATCAGCCACATATTCTACATTCACAGGTTTAACTTTCACTGAAGTCTAACCAGCATGGGAGTTTAAGAAGTTATAACTTGTGTAGTTAAGCAGGTAATAACCACCTCTGCCTGGAGGAGAGTTGTTAATATCAAAACTCTAATCCTGCCTCAGACCCGATTTTTAAGGAAGGACACATCTTTCAGGATGTGGCTGTACAGTAGACACATGTCCTTAGGCTGGTCCACATGCACAATGTTTTCCGCATCATGACTCCATCGTCACGTGTTGTACTAAGAGGAATCAGACTCCCCTTTGAACTAGTCTGCCACAGACACAGATGAACGTGTTATTATAGCAACTCGTCTGAATTCGGTGGAAAAGAAGGCCTGTCCCTCTGACACACTTCCTGTCCTTTGAAGAGGCCAACGGAGAGATGGCTTTGCAGGCCCTATTTCCTAGCTTTCCCTTTGATGCCTGTGAGAGAGGAGGAGGTGGAGGGGGGGTTTAGAGCCATCTCCTGAACGTGAACCCCCAAACCTCCAATCAATCCCCATTATCAGGGGTACAGTTTATTTTTTGCCTGACACACAATCAAATCAGAGAATAAATGGAGTAAATATTTCGCTTCTATTGAGGCATTTGTCAAATGGAGTTGAAATCAGTCCCTTGATTATTGCTCTGTTTTTCCATTATAGCAAAAAAATGCTTCATAAGAACAAAGCTAAATTCTCTAGACACCTGTCTGATTGATGTAAGTATTTATTTGCCTAGGGGAGCACCTACCTTGGTGGTCAGCTCTGGCTCATTCCATCATAAAACTGGGCATTCTCCAAGGAAACAAGCATAATGGGGGGTATTGAGGCAGCTAAATTCAGGGGCATCTAATGGTTTGTCTGTGTTTATGTCCTTGTAACAATGTTAGGGGCCTGATGCCTGGAGAGAGCGCTGGAGGGAATGCTGCCTGGTGGTGAAGAGGGGGATGTGAAGCATATAGAGGGAGAGAAGAGCAGCTGCTGGCCGCTTAAAGCTCAAACATGTGACTGTTGCCTTTATCTTGAGGAACAAAAGGGCGTGGATGTTGTAAAGGGCAGAAGACAATCGAGACTGAAGTACAGTGTTGATTCCTGCAGTGGTGGTGACTCAGCCCATTGTAGTGGCTCAGCATGCGATGTGTCAGGCAAAGGGTCTGCAGGGGGGGAACGACAGCCTGGCATGTGTTCGCCTTTCTGCATGGTGGAAGTAATGGAAATAACCTGGATTCTGAATATTTCTAGACTCTTTGGTGTCAGTTGGTCTTTGAGGCAAGTAGAGTAAAAGTGTGTTAAATCACATGAAGCTACACACTGCAACACTGTGCAACAAGTTTCTTTAAGAGCTTGGAAATAAGCACTGAAAAGAAAAATAAAAGATAACAAATTCCCTGCATTTGAAATTATGAAGACCCCCCCAAAAAACACATTTACTATTAAAACCACGGGTTGTGTACATGTTAATGGGAACATTTGTAGTTTATATATAGATTATCCAAAATATTGGAAGACTTAAAGCAACACTCCTAGTCTTGGTTTGGTCCTAACTAGTTTTGTTACAGCAGCATAAAATGTACAAAATGCAAAAAATAAGTATTGGGTAGTCCATCCATCCATCCATTCGCTTCCGCTTATCCTTTTCAGGGTCACGGGGGGCGCTGGAGCCTATCCCAGCTGTCATAGGGCGAGAGGCGGGGTACACCCTGGACAGGTTGCCAGTCTGTCGCAGGGCCAACACACAGGGACAGACAACCATTTGCACTCACATTCATTCAAACATTCACACCTAGTGACAATTTGGATTAATCAATTAACCTATCCCCACAAGCTGCATGTCTTTGGACGGTGGGAGGAAGCCGGAGTACCCGGAGGGAACCCACGCAAACACGGGGAGAACATGCAAACTCCACACAGAAAGACCCCGGCCTGATGGTGGAATTGAACTCAGGACCTTCTTGCTGTGCGGCAACAGTGCTAACCACCGTGCCACCGTGCTGCCTAGTATTGGGTAGTGAAACAATAAATTTGAAAAAGTGCATGTTGCAGACAGCACATTCTAATACTAAGACTGCTGATCCTGTACTTAACATTATTGGTTTGTAGTGTAAAGTAGGGGAATCCTTATCATCCCGCTTAAAAATTCCTTTTTATCTTAACAGCAGCACATAAAACACCTCTAACGGGGCCTGAAGCTCGCTGACATTTCTTTTTAGTAAAATGTGTCTACATAAAGCGAGCAATGAAGAGAGCAAGTGGCGTGCAAAGCAACACACAGAAACGGACCTTTTTTTTAGGAGCACCGCTGAATGACTACTAATTCTTCTGATGTCAAAAAGTCTCCAAATTTAGGCCAATATAATCAATACTTTCTGCTTCTGTACTTCTCTTTACTATCTGTACTAGACACTGGCTGCTTTTTTGAAGCGGTGGGGGTGTAGCCCCATCCAGAACGAGGACACAATTAGTGTATTCAGCCGAAAACAGTGGGGTTCCCCCTTTGATGTGGGGATCAAATGAAGGAGCTGTGTGTTTTTGTCCAAAATGACAGGCTTGCCAGGTTTACTAATGGGTAGCTAATAGAAAGAGAGGTTTATGATGCTCATTAATTACACAGTCTGTCATGTGTTGGAAAGCTAGAATAGAGGAGACGGGGAAAAGAGAAAGAGAGTCGGGTGCAACAGAGGAAGCAAAAGGAAGAGAGTGGGGGTAGTAGTCGTGGAAAGCAGGCTGGGTGTACCCTGAAAGGGGGAAAATATAAATGAATGGAGTGAAAGAGCAAGGGTACGGAGAAGATCTCCTAAAAGATCCATACAAAACCTGTCTTGATGGAAAGCAAGGAGAAGATGAAGAAGAAGAAAAAGAAAGGAACAGGAGGAGATAAAATAATCCGTTCCTAAAGATAAGAGCAGCCACCAAGACAGGAGCTTCAAAGAGCAGGAGACACTCTCATGGGAGCGTGCCATAAACCTTTTCCTCATCTTCAGAGGAAAATTCAGTCCCTGATCCAAACACGCCCAAGCTCTCAGCACCCACCACTCTGCAGGTGTCCAAGGCCCGGCGACTCCTGGGGTGGCACGCACACTTCCAAGCAACTCTGCCTTTGAACTCCTTGGACTCATGTCGAGTGGTGATGGTGATCTGCACATAAGGTGCAAATGTGAATAGTTAATGAAGAGAGAAGAAAAAAAATCAGAGCCTGTCACTTCCACCACAGGAGAGGCTAGTGATCTCTGCTATCAGCTTCAACCAGCACAACTCCTTTGAACCCTCTGGAGACACAGTTTGTCATCTCAAGCTGATCCACTAACAAAAGCCTTGCCAACAGTAACCTATCCGTAGAGACATAAGCCCCTTTTCCATTAATACCTCCTCAGATCAACTCGCCACGGATCGCCACTACTCGACTAAGAACAACTGGTTTTACATTACAATCCTGTACCACTTAACCTGTGTGGTTGTCGTCATAGCAATGCGTTTGAGCGTCCGACGATGTAAATAATATGTGACACAAGCGCTAAAAAAGATGGACGTCGAGGCAAGAATATACCTGCTGCCCGTCTGTGGCTTTTCAGCAGACCCTCGTTGCCAGATTTTAATTTTCGTGAACGAGACGCTGTCATGACTCATCGAATGACGAGCAGGATACGCATTGATCCAAGAAGGTAGTAATGGAAAAGGGGCTAAAGTGGAGGTGTGACTTGTGGGACGTTGCTAGCAGTTGTCACGGTAAGTTTAGGTTAAATGAGGCTGTCCTTATGACTGAGCCCAGCCATTGAACTGTGAGAAACCAAGCAGCTCTTGTCCACGTAGGGCTGGGCACCAGTGGGGCCACTCAGTCAGACAAGGTTTATTTAGCTAAGCTCGAAGTCTCCCACACATAGAGGCTTGTGGTGCTATGGAATTCATTATCCTGGGCTGTTAACAGGCCATTGGTGTTTTGAAAAGTTTCAGCAGCCTTTGAAATTGCTCTCTCTGCTTGGGTTCAATCATGGAAGCCACGATCAAATTGCACTGACTGTTATATCATCTTCAAAGCATTCAACTCAAGAACTGAGGTCCACACAGGTAAACAGTTGTAGGATAATACCCAAATATTTAGCAGCACTTTCTCCCATGGTTTGGCACAGTGAAGCTCTTTCTGCAGAAAGACTTCCTGTCCACAGGCTTTCACACTGAGATCCCCTATCCAACCACTGCAACTCAGTGTTCTAAATTCTGCAAATACGAACTGAGTCACTGTAATACAAGTGTTGAAAACACACAGTCTGACAAACAAAATACTGACTCCTGCTGAGAGAAGCAGTAACGGCACCAGAAGTCATTAAATTTGCACATTAGTACCGTGTTGTGAAACACAGGAGCAAACACAGGTCCTTTTAATAAATTAAGGTAATCCACACAGCTGTAGGAACCATCAAAGTCAATCAATTCGACCATTTTGTCGTTCACCTGTGTATTCCATTGTAAACAATTTAAAAAGTATTAGAATTGCTGCATGGAGTTAGATTTAGTGGATGCCTATATTTTCCTAACTATATGCAGTCACACGTCATATCAGTCTCCAACCACTGAGTTGTAATTTGGATTGTTGTGCTGTGCAAACTAAACTCAAACAGTTAAACACTGTTTATCGTTGTGCAGTACATGATTGCTCTGTATTAAAAGTTTAGATGGCCTTACAGTCCAGGGTCATCTTGTCATGGTTGTCACATAGTTTTCTGCCAAACACTTACCTTGACTAATAGCCACTTTTGCACTAGAAAGCATATGTTGCACATGTACAAATACACACAAGTTAATAACTCAGGTGCTCTATTGTAGTGTATTGTATTGCAGTATTATTGTACGTATAATTGTATTTATGTCTGTTATACATGTACCTTTGGGACTGATACAAATGTTGTTGTAATCAAACTGATATTTCTCATGCTATTCATTTATGAAGCTCTATTGTTTAAACTTCTGAACTACCTCTCTTCTATTCTCATTTCAATCTTGTTAAATGCGCATGATTAATTGAATCCTTAGATATTCATGCACAAACTAAGCTTGGTAGAAATGGTTTCAGGCACTGTCTCCCTTTAAAAACTGGGGGTTGTTTTGTTTTGTTTTATCATTTTTGCATCTCTTCTGTTGCTTCTACCTGATGATTTTCTTTTCAGTGTTTAAAATCTCTCTTGTAAGGGAGAGTTTAATCTCAATAAAAACTATTTTTTGAATAATTTAAAAGAGATTATCCTATATGCTTTACTTTTTCAACATTTTTTTCTGCTATACAAGATAATGCTTGTGAGCTAAAAGTTCAGATTTCAGGCTGTTAAATATTCTCTTTCATACGGTCTTTGGTTTATTTGTTGGCATTTATATTAGATAGATATTCTTAATATGGACATCTCAGGCACACAGCTCCAGCTGTGAGTGTAGACAGTGTTTAAAACTGTTGTTTCAAACCTTTGTTTTTCAAGAGGCAGCTGGATTAAAGTAGAATTGAATGGATCTAAAACAGCTTGTTTTGGATAGTGGATGGATGGACCTGTGGGATATATATAAATAAAGACTATTTAGAACAAGGTGTCATGTAAACTTCTCAGTAGTGTCCAGGAATGAGCACATGGGGATAAAAATGAGAGTAAAGCCCTCTTTTAATCAATTATTTTCTTTGCAGATGTAGATTTACTACTGAGGAAAAGTTAGAGAAGTTAGAGACTTTTATAATATGTTCCCGACAAAGACAAAACATGATGGCAACATCTTAATTAACAATCTAAAAATACTAAAAAACTTGTGCATGGCTGTGGCTCAGGAGATAAAGTGGATCCTGAAGATCCTGAACCCAACAAATCCCCCAATGCATCAGTGCTAGTTGAATGATAAAGTGCTCTGAGGGGTCAGTAAAACCATAAGTGCTATGTAAATACAGGTCCAATGAACATTTAATTATTCACATTCACTAAATGATCAATTTATTAAGCTGGAGGATAATACAATAACATGAAATGCTCTATGGAAGAACTATCAGGAGGATTTTGCAGCAAAGTATTTTTTAATGTCCTTACTTAAAAACAATCTCATAAAGCACATCATTTAACCAGACAAAAGCTGCAGAGTGCTGTCAGCAGAAACGGGCATGCCTCATCAGCTTTGTAAGCAAGTACTTAAAATTTTTTTTCCACAGCAATAAAACATTTCTCAACTGGCTCACAGCTAACACCACAGAAATCTGCCTGTTGATTCTTAGCAAGAAAGCAATTAGGAAATGTTAGAAGAAAAACAATAAAAGCAACACTAATTCCTCACTGGTTGGTTTCTATCTCCATAAAATGTTTCAACCACTGTACAATACAGTGAACAAATAAATAATAAAGATTACTGATTCTTTTTATAGTCCTATTTCAGTCACAAGCCAAACCTATTTAAATTGTAAGTCTTAGCCTCTAAACTAGAATACTGTATGGTTACAATGTGGAGACAGAACAAAGTTAGACATTTAGTTTTTAAGTCTAAGCAGAGTTCTTTTTTCAAAACAACATTCATAGTTTTGATCAATAATGTATTGAGGAAAAAAAATGCAGGGTCAAGCTTTTTCACAAAATATTGTCTTAATAGATATGCAATTACACTGGATATTTATATATGCATGGGTATATCACCGGATTTGATACATGACTATAAGTACACTCATGAAACATGAGTAACAATATTAAGAATGTATAGCCACACTACTGGCTATGTGAAATAGAACAGCAGGGCTTGAAATTAAGCACCATTGGAAAAAGCCCCCAGTGACAAAGCTAAAAACTGTTTGTCAGTCAAACCACTATAGTCATGACTGATATTTCCAGTAATATATAATTTGGCAGCATAGCAATGGGACACCTCACTACCCTTCATACCCTGCTGGGAGAGCAGCATCAAGGCAGAACAAGTATACATCAGTGACAACAGATATATTGATTAAGACAGCATGAAGGGCTTAGCTGCGGTGGAGATGGGTCACAAAGTATCTTAGAGCTGTACAGGCAGGCTTACATAGCATGCACAACAGAGGATACTCAACTAGATGTGTACAAGGCTGTGCGCTGAGCCATTATGCTGAGCTTCACTCTGTGCCCTGCCTAAACTAACTCTATGTTTGATTAAACTTATCATTCAGGCAACATACTGTCACTTCTCCAATTACTATCCAAATGAGGCTCATTGCCGTTATGCTGGCATGCAGCGGCTTTGATTGGCTTCTCTGATGGGATTTTTTTTTGTCTGGGACAAAAATCTAATGTTGCTACCAGCTTATGTTGCCAGTGGTTCCAACTCTTTTTTTTTTTACATTTTTCAGTTGGTATTATCTGTACTTTGGTTATTGTCTTATTTATGTCAGCACTCTAACATTGGTAAGATTAGATCGCTTAGTTTAACACCAAACTCACCTATGTTTGTTAAACATCTGTACAGCTTAATCTGGAAATACTGACACTGATATACTGATAAGCACTGATATTGTGTATCTTGGAGAAAAAGGTAGAAGTTATGTCACTGGAGGTCAGAAAAAAACATTCAGCTGTGTTTTAATTTTTTCTCTTTGGCAGAAGTCTACTTGTTTCCAAAATGTCTTTTAGTTTGGCTTGAGCCAGAGTTTTCACCGCAAGGAGAAATCACCGAAGTTGGTTAGCTTCTGTGTCACTCTATTGTCAAGACACGCCTATGTACCAGCTTGAGCATTTTATGTTGTATACAGACTGTGTCCTTTACAGAGAAGAAGAAACTGCAGCTCCCTCTAGCAGCTGATAAACTGCTCTTAAATTAACCAGACTTCCTAACTCGCCCGCTATTTGTCCCCTGTTGGTGTATGCATTACTACTGCTCACTTTGTAGTACGCAAAAATTTTCTATACGCAGTCAGTAAAGCTGGCTACAGAAATAGTCCTCTTACCTACAGAGTGATGATCAAGGTCAGCTGTTAGGCTACAAAAAAACACCCATCAAAGATGTCAAATGCAGCTGGTGCAGTAAATGACCATCCACAAGCTCCTTTCATCGTGAGAGGAGGTTATACCTTTAGGGTTATGTTGAAGAGTAAAGCCAAAGTCAAACTGAAAGTGTGAAAATTAAATTCACATTTACATTTTCAGATGTAATAATAAAAAAAATTCAAACAGTCTTTGAGTCATTAAAGAAACTAAAGCTTTTACCACCTCTGCTAAGAAACTAAACTGGCCACACAGGTAATGATAAAGTATTTCAGTACGTACATGTGACTCATAAAGTATTGCAAAAGATGTGGAATGCTGCTCAGTACACTGGTGCTTGTTTGGCTGTGAAAGCGTTCTGGATTGAGGAGAGGGGGCAATCACTCAATGATGCGTTACGTGAGATGCTTTCCAAACAGTGAGTGAACTGACCCCTGAAGCCAGGTCACTCCATGATGCCCCAGTGTCCAGCCAGGCTCCACCCTCTCCTGTGAGAAGGGGCAGTTGGGGACTCACAATGCCGCAATTCTTCTCTGTAATGAAGTCTTTTTCCCATGAGAGAGAAAGGCTGGCCCATTGGATGTCTGGCAGTCAAACAACTGACTCCAAAGTTGGGGGTGGGGTTGAAGGTAAATGAAGAGGGGGTGAAGGGTCCAAAGAGGCTTGTCATGTCATTCTGCTGGAGGCTGTCCTATTTAGTTGGGTACCAGGAGGAAATTCAGAGAGGAGCAGGGACTGGAATTGGTACATTGTTTATTGGCTTAAGATAAAAATAAACAAAATCATGATGCTTTACAGTTGGTACAAACGTTATTTTACATCCAGCGATCCAAATACTTTGTGGGTCAGTGAATTTGAGAGAAAGAGAGAGAGGAAGAGAGAGAGAGCATGACCCCATCCCCCAGGCTAAATATAAGTGAAGTATCTGCCAGCTCTCCATGATCAAATACTGAGTTTTAATGCATCTGAATTCACAATATAGTTGATAAAAGTTTTTGTTTTCTGACTTTGCCATAATGCCATTATGGCTTATAGATTCCATCTTCAGTTGAACTGCTGAAATGCAGGTAAAACCTCGTTTAATTTCTACAACTACATTATTAATGAGTCTTTGTTTTGGAGGATGAAGCAGGGTCAGGTTTGTCTCCCTTTGCATGTTGGGAAACATCTGGAAAGCGTATGGGTCACAGTACAGTCTCTGACTGTGAGACTCTCAATGTCAGTGACCTTCACCATCACCTGTTAAAAATTTGTGTGCCAAGTACCTTATAATGCTCTATTTCAGTGACTCTTATTAGTATGGAAGTTTCAAACGTTCACTGGCTTACAGACTAAAGAAGCACCAAATCCTTTCAGTGATCCTTTTTTAACACATAAGGAAACATGCAAGTGATTTAACACATGCTAACATCTCAGAGAGTTTTTAGGCTATTTTTTTAGTAATATTATTCATGCAATTTTTTTTTGTCTGACATAGGGATATGTATACAATTGCTGTAACTTAACAGGAATTTGAATATGCAAAATCTCTTGGCAAGGAAAAAATATTTCTGGCAGCAGAAGCTTTTTTGTTTCTGTTTTAATGCACATGTAGTATAAACTCTATGACCAGTTATGCTTTATCAGGTTTTGGTTGTGCAACTAAACAGTAGACATGCTGAGCAAAAGAGAGTTTTGGAAAATGCAAACTCTCTCTTAAAATCACTGGCTATCATCTGAAGACAATTTAGCTTTTTAAAATTTCTTCTATGTTTATAAACAATGGCTAGAACATGGAGAAGGAAATCTCTGTAAGCCCGGATATCCATTATCCACCATCCAAATAATCTGGCTAGACCAGATGTCCTCTGCTGCCATAGGTTACATCACCACACTAGCCAATGACTTTCCACACTGGTGTTACCTAAATCTTTGACTATTAAAAAATACAAACAGAAAAAGTTAAGCTTTAAAAAATATCATTGCTTTTGTGTATAAAGTCGAAGAAACACATAAAAGCTTAACACACAAGCGTAATAATTAATAATTAGCTGTTGCAACCGCGTCTTGGTATTTTTCTCTTGGTCTGTTCCAGCACAGCAGAATCAAAGAGGAGCTTCTTTGGTTTCTCTGTTGTTGCTACTGTATCTGACTTTGAGGCATGATTATTGCTAGTAGACCTCTGACCTTAAAATGGTATTGCAGCTTAATCCAAGATTACGCATGTTTTCTCAGTACAAAGTACAAATCTCCCTCCATCTATCAAAGTTAAATGCTTTGAAAATCGGAGAAACAGCCCAAGGATAAATCTGTGAGGATAAAAAAGCAACAAATATGAAAAGGCCATTTCTGACCTCAGGACAACCCCAGATACAGCCAGTCACATTATTTGCTCTCACGCAAATTCAGATGGAATGGGAAAACAAACAATGTCCTATTCATATTCTGTTCTTTCTTGTTTAACTACTGCTCACGCAGATCTTTCCCCCTTCATCAGAACATCTACATGTCCACATCTACATCCCCATAATATTGCCTCTAATATTATCTTCTAAGACCTGGCAGCACCTTAATTTAAAGCATTTTGTCATTGGAAGATCGCACACAGAGCCACACCTTGACGTGGCAGACCTCATCACTGGTTTGTTTGCTCAATGTCTCCGGTTGTTCCTCTTGGTTTCAACACAGTTTGAAGTCTTTTCCACTGCAAAGTTTGCAAGGCTGTAATTGGGAGCAGATGAGGAGGCCCCTGCGTGCCTCCAGAGTGATGTCAGCCATGGTGTAGAGAAAAGGACTGAGCGATGAGGAGGGGGTTAAGGGGATGGGTTTGGGGCAGATACATGTATTAAGTAAAGGTGGGCAATTCTTTGCAGATCTGCAGGTGGGCCAACTGGCATCAGCACCACTACGAAACACAGTCAAGGCATTCACACAGATACCAAATGTGTATAAACCTTTTTTTTTTAAATCCTTAATTAAAAGCATCTTTGGGGTAGTGTTAATGAGATAGATTCTTCTTTCCATGATGGAAATTATGGTCTCTTTATGGTATTGGAAACTAAGCAAAATGCTTCTTTGCAACACAAGACATATTAATATGCTGCACAATGTTTTCACCATCTATTATCTAATCAAAGAGACTCGTGAAGCTTTTTTTTTCCCATTTTAAGCTTTAGTGTAACTGCTTTTTGTAGTGCCCTGCTTGTTGAGATTCTGTGATCTAAAATGTAAATTCGTTGAGCACTTTGCTCTTATCCTAGTACACACAAACTGTGCCCACCTAGTGCTGCCCTGACCCATTTCGCTGCATGCAGGACATTTGCATGAAAGGAATGAAACTCGATGCCAAAATAAACATCAATTAAAGCTGTCAAACGCCACCAAAAACAGCTGCAGCTTTGAACAGCTCGACCAGCAGGCTTCAAAAGAAAGCCATCTTTAAAGGGCTGCCTTGCATGTACCAAAGGCCAGGCTGGAATTAGCACGGCCTAGGTTAAAACAGAAATTACCTCTGCTAATGAACTGAGACGAAAGATGATTTCAGTAAATCCTCTGATAAAGTAACAGATATCGCTTCTGTCATTTATCATTCAAGTGCACGTGTATGCAATGTATACATGTGAGTAGTAAAGAAAACATAAGAAAAAATATAGGTTTGTGTTTTCTAATACAGACAAATATGTATTGCTAATATAACTTGAAAACATGAGCACTTTTTAAGCAGACACATTTCAGTTCTGTTTGCTCTTTGCAGCTGTAGATTTCAAATAAAGCACCGCAGCTATTGTAAAGATAAAGGTTGTATAAACAAAGCTGACAGGTTCTCGGGAAGAGGGGAAGGCAAACAAATATTTGTTCCCTTCTTTGCAGAGAGCACAGGAAGAACTGTGGTAATTTGTCAATACAGCCTTTTGTTTGATTTTAATCTATTATGGCTCCTCTACTCTTGTCCATTTACTCATACAGAGCTCCCATTGCGTTACTGCCACGGTTCATTATTGCTTCAATATCATATTTTTTTTTCTAGACAGACTAAAAAAAGGTTTTGTTCAAGATCTGGCTTCTCTTGGGCTCACACACACTGTAGCAAATAATCGCTGCATTTGCTCTTTAGGATGAGTACAGTGGGATTTAGATGAATAATAACCTCACTTATACAATATGTAATTAATTAATTACAGGTATTAAAAAGATGAGAAAGTAAAGAGAACCCAATCAACCATTAATTGGGATTATTATGTTAGTTCCAGTAATATTGCAAACATTTCCCATTTCTCAAGTAACTGAGAGGTATACTACAAAACCAGGCTTTCTTTGTGTTAGCTATTGACAAAACCTAAAACCTCAGAAGGAAATAATGTGTATCACAACAGTAGTTATCAACTTTGTCTGTTAAGCCAAGCTTTCGGCTTCTCCCTCTGTTTGCTCATGTAAAAAGGGGCATTTCATGTGTCAAATAACTCTTTTTGTGAAGCTGCCATGGCTGCAGATTAGAACTCTAAAACTTTAAAGTGGATACATTTTAAACATTAAAGGTTAGCATCCCACAGCCTAATAAGGGAAACATGAAAACTGCTTAAGTAGACCAAAGTGCAGTACATTTTTTTGATTGATCAGATATTATTGGAGTGTGTTCTGTGCTCTAGTTGCTGCACTTCAGCAGACAGACTTAGCAGCAGATCAGAAAACATTTATATGTTTTCTGCACCACCAAAGGAATGCATGCAAATTCCAGTGCAAATCCACAGTTTGCGCTGCTTTAACACCACAGCTGGGCTTCATTTATATTGTTACTAAGGCAGGCCTTAACATCTTGCACATATAAAACATATTTGCCCTTCAGAAAAATCTATACTGCACTTAAGAAAAAGAATCAGCGGCACTTACAGGTGACTAAAAACAAACAAACTCTGAACATAACCAGCTCCTGACCCTCAGCACTAGTGCTCAGCACTAGTTACCATGGGGATTTAGCCAGTTAAAACAATAACCTGATTTTAAGCTCAACAGAGCTCGCTAAGTTATTTAATGTGAATCGCACTTTGTAGTACATCCCTGAGACCACACTTAATACTATGTTGTTTTACTGTAAAGACATCATTTAATACTCGTTTGATATAATGCTGAACGTCTATCGCGTATAAAAATTTGCGCCTGTTAGCCAGCAAGTTAGCACTGGCATTGCCATTGACACTTGGGAAGAGATGAAAAATAATTACTATTTTAAAGGTAAAGGCACTGAATAGGCTCATTGTTTAAAATGGCAGATAGAAGAAGGATGGGTACAGTCAGTGAACTCAAGTTTGTAAATAAATTACTTTTCTTTTAGCCATCTTACTTTTCCTCTGTTTCCGTTACATGACCAAACCTGCCACCACATGTACGCAGGTATTTTAGTAAACGTTTAATATTGTCTATCCATTTTGGCCCTTCGTCAAAACCAAAATGTTTTTTTGTCACTGAAAACTGAGCTTTTGAAAAACTCCTGCCAGCATGAAGAGTTTCAAAACCTCTGCGTCTTCATTACTATGTGGACAAGGAAACCTCTACGATTTTATCTACCAAAGTCAAGGAGTGCAACTTTATCAGACTGTGCTGTGTTATTGTTTGTGAGCTTTTGATTAGCCAATAATTCTTCAGAATTGGGGTGATGTCGCCGCCTGCTGCTTTGCATTTTCATGTGAACAAAGATATTTTTCAAAATGAGCTCATAAAAAATCTCTGTTTAAAAAAATACTTGTGTATGTGTGGACATAGTTCAAGATGGTGACAATAAAGGGTGAAAAGTGTAGAGCTTTCAAGGTTTAAAACTTTGATTTACATGTTTTAGTATGAAAGCTGTCAAAATAATAAGCATGAAAAGGAAGCAATTTGAAATACAGGGAATTATTATGATAAGATCCTAAAACTAAAACTAAACTATTTAATACTTAACGGAACAGAGCCAAGCAAAATATATTGTGCCTTGTTATGGTATGTATGGTATGTTTTTTACCATGTTAGCATGATAATACTTATTGGGATTAGAATGTAATTAATTTTGCAGATATTTGGTCACATTTTGTTAAAATAATGTTGTTGTTTTTTAAATGACCTAATGGTGGCAATAGATGATAAACACCACTAAAGATACTGCTGTTAATTTTGTGGGACACAAACATCTGCATCAAATTTTCCAAACATTTAAGAGTTGTTGGAAAGAGTTATTGAAAACTACCACGAGTGTCAACCAAAGCAGCAGTCAGGGAATTGAGTGTTTGTACAAAATGTTATGATAATTCAGTCAGTAATAAAAAAAAGGGAGAACTATCCAAACAAGCAGTGTTTCCATCTTTAAAGCCACACTGGTATAATGACCAAAAAGGGAAAAAAATAAACAAAAGATAAATATAAAAATCCCTTTTAGACAGGCTCAGTGCATTGTTTGTGCTCATCTGTCTTTGGACTGGCTTTTTACACAGTTTAACCGTGCTGTTACGATTTTTGTTTATTAAAGTCTCCTCGAAATGAAAGCAGAGCGTGTTCCTTCTGCTGTAAATTCTCCCTGATGTAGACAATAAAACATTTTTTGGTCTAAAAAGTTTACGCTATCACATTTTGGAGGTGGTATTAAGCACATTCATATTCCTAAGGACCTAAACAAACGTAGACCTCTTTGTTGTATTTCATACGAAAAGCAAAGCAATGAAGGCCCCGGGACATTTTCTCCACTGAAAGGGTAAACACATTTTCACCTTGCTACACACAGAGTAAAGCACCAGCCAAATTACCAAATTAACACAGAGCCATTTGAACGTCGGAAGAGAAGAAATAAAAGCTTCGCCCGCTTTGATCTGACGTCTGCAGGAGGAATCTTCTAGGCAAAATGTTAATCTACCCTCTACATTGCAGATTACCCCCGCCCACCTTCAAAATGTGACTTTTCTCAGATGGTCAAGGTAATTTTGACCCACTTAGGCTGCTTTGATCCGAAACCCCTTTTAACAGATCCTCCATGCAAGAGTTCAAACTGATTTTGTCACTGCGACCACAGCCCCTTTGCTGAGATGCTCAGTCGAAGCTAAAGCTCTTCGAAGCTGCCAGAGTTGCTGACAGCCAGCAGAGTTGAAAGCACTTTCTAATGCTGACGTTCAGTGCAAGTGACTTGCTGCTAATGGGTTGCACTCCCATTTTTTTCCAGTGTGTGTACGTGGAAGGGGATGTCTGTCTGATACTTAAGAACAGCAGTTTTTTATTTCTTTTCAAGAAAATTATGCAGTTTGCAAATTACCTTGTTTGTGCCTGTATTTCAGATTTTTCTTTCCTTTTTTTCTGAGACAGACTGACACCCTGCTTTATGTGGCTCTCCTTTTAAAGTCTCTCCTACTATGATTCTGGTTGCTCTGTTCTTAGACAGTGAATCGGTTCGGCTTCACAGCGGTACCCCACAGTAGCTGAGAGGTGACAGCAGCAAAGCACTGTCACAGCGGCATCACACACAGAAAAAAAAGAAATGTGATTAAAGAATCAGATAACGAGACAGAAACACAAGAGAGTGTTGAGAGACATGTTCACGGACTCTTCAGAAGCGATCTCAGAGCCTCTTTACTTGGAGACCTGTTCGCTGTCAGCACTACTCTTTTCTCCAACTTTTTTCAGGAATGTGTGAGCAGCATTCTGTCTGAGTTTACTTTGCTCAGTAACCAAAAAGCAAAAGCTTTACACTTCAGCTTCACACTGCAGTTGACTTGTATTTTCATTCCTTACTCTTGATGGATTGGTCACTTTTTCCCACTTAGCAGATATCACTGAAGTGCCTGGTTCAGCTCATGAACCCATAATGCTGGGAGTGTGGAAATATGTCTAGCAGTAAAGTGGTACTTTGGCACTAGACTTTGTAGGATGGCATAAACATAATCAAATGCTTTACGCACCAGCGACCTGTGCAAGGCTCTAAAATATGGAATGATTGCCATGGTTTCGCATTGCTGTCTGTGTATAACACCCCAAAAGTCTTCAACGTGGTTTCAAGGCCAGGTGTGATCAATACTTTATGATCAAACTGTCAGTTTGGCAGCAGGTAACACAACAGGCAACAACAGCAAAACACAGTGTGGGTAGAGTTAAAAGGCAGTTTAGCTTGTCAGGCTTATGATGGTCAGTAACAGGCAGGCAAGAAAAGCGGTTGGCAAAAAGCTGTATTGACTGGTTGACATTTCCCACATGTAGTTAGAGCAGGCAGCCTGCAAAGTTCTTTATGTTAGCTGACCTCTATGCAGGACCACCTCCTTTCAACATTTTAGAGTCTCCTACAAAACAACAGTGCCTTCATGGGCTCACTTCACTTCAGTATCTTTGAAAAACACATTTTAAGTACAGAAAACAGTATAAGAATGTTGTTGTGGGGCTGGGTAAAAGGGGCAGGGTAAGCTAACTGGTGGCTCAAGTGTGAGGTTTCAGAAAGTTTCAGTCCAAATACATTGCAAATGAAAGGAGATGTTATTGTGTGTTTCTTTTTCCGCAAAATAAAATCTGTAATGCATATTTCTATCGAATCATTGGAGTAGAATAAACAGTTAATTTATTCTACTCCATGATCAGGTGAGGTTAATTTTCCAGTTTGGTATAATGAAATTACTGGGCTACTCAAGCATTTAGTGGTTGAATAGTAACAAGGTCTAATATTTTTTTTACCTAAAATAATTTTGCATCGTTTCATTGGAGCAAAAGCTTCAGGTCCCATGCTGTTTGCTTCAGTTTGTCAAAATACACTATTTTTCTATACAGAGCTAAGAAAATGTTGAGATTTTGTCTGCAGAACCAATGAATTCGTTTTATGCACAAATTGAAAAAAATGCATTACAAAAACTACTTAAGGGTATCGACCTGTTTACTCAAGTTCCACCTGTGTAAATATATTTTAAGGACAAGATCCTAATTAGCATTTATCTTTAAACTGATCCTACTAATTACATGAAAAGTCTTTATACCATTAGGACAGTAGTTAATTTTGACCTTTACCATAATGTAAAAGTTTGTATAATGATCGATTATCAAAGGGGACCCTCATAAAAATATACCAAAAACAATGGAAAAGTGTAAAGCTGTTTCCTCAGTCTATAAATATACCTCAGAACAATGAGATGTTTGGTGGGGAGGCGAAGTCACTGAGGTGTGCAGCAGTGTAGAATTTCTCATATAGTTATTCATCTCCAAAGGTTTATCACTCACTACTGAATGTCTTGCATGCAGTGGTAACACCTAAAACTAGGGTGAGGAAACTGGAACTGGAAAAATAAATAAAAAAACTTGAACTGAAAATTACTCTCGCTGCCTTTGATGTTATATGTTTGAATAGAAGACATCCTTTACAGTTACAGCTGTGCACCTCACAATGTCAATCCAAGATAGCGTTTAGTGGGAAGAAATTAGAAATGTGCATATCTGCTGTATAGGACTGAGGAGACTGCAATGTACATAAACCAGGGTAACACATATCTCTATAAAAGAGTGCAGGCGTTTGCAGTAGAACAGACACATACTATACCATACAAAAAATATCACAGGTACAACATATTTTGCTTGGCTCAGTTCCATTAACTATTGAGAAAAAAAGTGACTATTAAGGAGAAAATGTGTGGGTAGAAAACTGGCATGGAAAATTGCACATGCACAAAAGAGCGTGTTTAATATATATATATTTTTAAATCTATCTATATGCCACTATCTGGTAGGTTTTATTTTTGCCAGATGTCCTTTGCATGATTAAAAAACAAAAAAACCCTTGTACTAGCCCTTTGACCAGTGTGGCAACTTGTGATGTGATTAAATGACCAATTAGGGCGGGCTCAAAAACAAGTCAGTTTCCATAGACTCACGTGTTGAGATGCTCAGTTTTACAAAGATAAGTCAGATTTTTTTCAGCCAGGAGACTTTGGATTTTATCCTGTTTGGACCATTGTGTTTTGCATTTTGTTTTACTTTTTATTCACTCTGATACCCATCTCACTTTTTACCTTTGTTTTCGCTTTGCCCTTGCTTGGAATTGGGTTCTGAAAGCTGTGTCCCATCACCAGTGTGTCATGAAAGGTCACGCCGCTCAGAGACAGTAGCAGCTTTGATGAAATAGCATTATTTCATGGGAATGAGAATGGTCTGACTGATAAGATAAACTTGCAGCAACTACTGAGAAATGTGTATGAGCTAGAGGCATTGTTTGTTTGTGTTTTGATTCAAACCCTGCATATTGGCTTGTCTATTTCACAGTATATTGTTTTTCAAGTTGACTAAAAGAATTGACTTCACTTCAAAAGATTTGGTTAATGAAGCCATTTATCATAATTTAAATAATCCACACAAAGTAACAAAGTCACACTGCATATTTATTTGTTTCCACTTTCCTCAGCACTGAGAAACAAGATCCCAGCAAGACAACATCTTGAGTTTCCCCGCACTGTTCCCCTGGGTGGAACCTGTGCTTTTTCCCTGGGATTGGAATGTGTCCCAACTTGCCATGTGGCGAAAGAACAAGCCTTTTAACTTCCACTCAAAAATGCAAGAAATCTGCTAAGAATTTATGTTTCTCCTCTGGGTCAGATTTGCACATTTGTGTCTAATGAAAAACCATTTGGTGTGTGTTTCACTGTGCTCTGGGAAGACATCCTAATGGTAATTAATTGATTCCTTGCACTCCATGGCAATTATACAGTTCTAGGGAGAAATGAAAGAGAGTGCCAGCGTGTTTTGCATTAATAGCATAACCTTCTTTTGGACACAAAACGTGTGATGTCGTACCACAGGGAGTGCTAATTTGCAAAGAAATGTGTTGAGTTGTTATTATGAGAAATCTTAGCCTTTATATTCCCATCTGTTAATGCTATGATAATGGAAACAAAGACCAGCGTCCTTTCTTCTACCAAGGTTGCTCTGTGTAGAAACTCCAAAAACAGACGATTGGAGTGTAAATAAGTGTCCATTTAACATCAGTCTTCCTTTCAAAAGAAAAAAAAAACTTTAAAAGCTGCTTTATGCTAATGTCAAGCTTAATTGGCATTAGAAAAATTGCTCTGGCATACTGAGGGCTCCAAGATTAGCCAGAAAAGAAAGAACAAGATAAAGCCTTCAAAAGGCTTATTTCAGAGGAATTGTAGCGCCCTTTGAACATCATCCAAGTTTTAAATACATTAAAAGCCTGTTGGCATACATGTAAATTAAGCGGTACCAAAGTGTTCCAAAGAATTCATGGTGAATCAGACCCAGGGTGCAAGAATAAAATGCAGAAGAAACATGTCCCAGAGAGAGAAGGGGAGGAATCCTGCCATCTCCCTCAAGCCTCTGCTTTTCTTTTCTTCTCCATGTCCATTCTGCCGCAGGCCAAGTGGCTTAACTAAGATGAAAAGAACAACAGCTAGGAGCTCCCTTGGCAGCAGAGCCCTCACGCTGTCCAAAGTGCCAGTGGTGGACCATTGTGTATAGCACATACAAAAGCCTGTTTAGTGGCACTAAGCACAGAACACCAGGGATTCCTCTTTTTTTCCTTAGCTGTCTGGCCAAACACTGGCACAGGCTGGTTGGGATAGGCCTGGGTGCAGGAATGTGTGTTTCTCACTGTCCTGTACATCATGCACAGTGCATGAATGCAAAGTGGCTTCGGTATCATTGAATAGCCCCTTACCACCTTAACTTCCCATATACTGCTTATGCCACACCTTTGTCCAAGCAATTCCTATAATAAGAAATAAAACAATAGCTATGCTGTTTTTCTGCAACCTTCTGTATCATTGCTTGGTATGGTAATATGTCTTTGTATAATAAGTCCAGACTTAGTAACCTGGTTAAAGTGGCTGGTCAGATTTCAGGGAGGTCTCAGATCCAGCCTGTGGACTTCTATAACAGGCAGGTGCTGAGGAAAGCAACCTCTGTCATGTTGTGTTCAGTTCACCCTCTTTAATGATTTTCAACTGCTTCCATCAGGTCGTCGGTATAAAGTGCCTGCAGTGAAGACAAAGAGACATATATTATCTTTTGTACCCAGTGCTATTATGATGGTTAATAACACTAAAACATAAGGGTTGTTGCCATTGCACACTGCACTTTTTTGATGATAAAATTTAGGTTGTTTTCTCTGGGCTTATTTTTGTGTATTTTTGTATTTGTTTGTTTTTATATATCTCTATGGACATACTGCAAATCAATTTCCCATTGGGGACAATAAAGTTACCATTGAACCATTGACACACAGAGCAGATCATGTTGGGGATGAATATGGCACATCTGAAAATGACACAGAAACAGAATGCACAATTTAGTGTTAAAGACTGAGATCACAAATACAAATAGCATAAATTAGCTTCCTCTGAATGGTCATCTGACTGTGTCTCAGAGGTAGGGTGAAGAGTTGGGTCTTTTGGGAGAGGTTCAGCCCAGAGCAGGGTATTACTTTCAATCTGTATTTTTGCTATAGATTGACCGTTAATGGAAAATTAGTTTTGTTGTGGTGTTGATATAACCAGTTGTATCTTACACTGGCTCAGTCATCTCAAACTCACCTGAGTGCCTAGTGCATCAAGACGGGGGCAAATGGGCGAGTAGGTGTGAGTAAAAATGGGAGACCTGAGTCTGAGTTTATTTTAGCCAGGTTTGCACTGTAAAATACAGAAGATGACAGGAAATTTTAAAGACATAAATTTACATTTACGATGCATTTAGTTTAGAAGCCCCTTTATTCCTGTGTTTTTATGGATCATTAAACTTAAACCCATGATAATCTATGATCTATACATAATCTATGTTACAATGAAACTAAGTAAACTTATTTATTTCAGCATGAACGTTGTTCAGTAAATTTGTCCACCCAAGAGAAGTTAGACTAGCGCTATTACATATAAGAAGCTTGGATTTAATTTACACTTAGCTAAAAGGAAATGACTCTGACTTAAAGTAGAAAATTGGATTCCAGTGTTCGCTTATAAAGAAATATTCATATTGTTTTGTTTTTGTTGTTGTTTGTGGTTGTTTAGATTGTTTTTGCAAAAAATAAAAATGTTCAGTGTAGCAGTAAGAAGATTAGTGTTTAATTCTCACTTTGGCCCTCGGACTGCATTCACCTGTGGTACTGTAACTATCAAACAAAAGCATACATATGTCAGAAGTCTTCAGCCCAAGAATTAAATTACATTCCTTTTTTTGTAAAACACTTTTTTTTTTCTTACCGAATAGAAAAATGATAGAGATGAAACGTCCTTACTTAAGTGCTAACTGCACTTGATCAACATGGTCAAGTCAGCTTGTCTCCAAGAGGATTTACATCTCAAGACGAACAGTGACATGAAAGCTCTGGATCTTCAAGAGGGTGAAGCACTTCATTTAAAGTTAAGAAGATTTAGATCAAAAGGTTCGAGAGAGTGAAAAAAAACACTCAAAGGATGACCCTCACAAAAAAAAACATCATGGCCCTCGAAAGTGCTAAGCTGTACAAGTTCACAGCCTTGGAAGGACACAGTCCGTTCCTTCACATCCTCAGAGAGATGAAAGGGAAGATTGTCTGCTCCCTTTGATTCAGACTTGGCCAGACAAAGTTTAAGAATGCTTGGCAAAGTTTGTGTTCTGAAACCTCAAAGTTCCTCAGGACATCCACTCCTCTTTCCTCCTTTCCCCCATCCTCCTATTAATATCAAACAAGCAGGGAGAGTTTGTACAATGTTAATTCTTAATTACTTGGCTTGTGCGATGCTTAGTTGTGCACAGTGACTGTTTGGTTCTGCACACATTATGACTTTGCTTTGTTGGAACAAATGGTTGGCAAATTTTAGGATATCTGTAAACATTTGTGTCTCGGAACAGCCAGACCCTGTTACATATCCAAATGAAGAAATGGAAATAGAAAGTCATAAAGGAACAAAGGTTTCTTTATCCAGTCTTTTGAGATGGACAATATAGATGGTGACTGGGTGCCTTAGAGGTTAGAGAGCCCTGGTATGTTAACCGAAGCCACAGAACTTTAATTGTTCCCTCCACTAAATAAGAGTTTAACGCTTCTGTCCTTTCAGCACTGACCTGACAGACACAGATTTATTTGCTACACTTTTTGTTTAAATATAACAGTATGAAACTATGCTCATGACTATAATTGTCGTGGTTCCTCTGTCCTTCATTTTCTGTTTCTGTCTTTCACTCTCCATCTCCTCTTCCTTGTACATGTGTCATTGTTGTGTGTCGGTGTGTGAGAGTTAACCCGCCTTGTTTTTCAGGACGGGATTTATCTCTGGTTCCCACCCTCTGCTCTACGCACTGCTTTTTTGCTCTTTGTTTGATCTGTTTTCCTGCAATTGTATTGACCTTGTCATCTTTTGCGCATATGATTAAATAAAATTGTATTCATATAGCGCCAAATGAAAACAACAGTTGCATCAAGGCTTTTTATATTCTAAGAGGAAGGCTGTACAATAATACAGAGAAAACCTCAACAATCAGATGACCACATATGAGCAAGTACTTGGTGAAAGTGGGAAAGAAAACTCCCATTTAACAGGAAGGGGATCATCTGTGGATTGCTGAACTGAACCTGTATCTGTTGAGGAATCTTTCTGGTGAAAATGAGGAACTGAACTTTCCAACTTTTGCTTTTTGGAACCCTGAACTAAACAAAGGCCCAAGCCTGTATGATTGCTTCCCTGTAATCCTGTTATTAAAATGTTGAGCTTTGAGCTTGGAGTCCTGTGTGGGAGCCCTATCTGCCTGAAAGGTTATGGCAAATACAACCCTAAATTATAAGAGTTAAAATCTAGAGATTTGAAGATTCAAAAAGTCATTCAAATATTTTTATGATAAAAGGTGGTCCACCCATGTTTCCGGAAGATTCTTTACATTTCGGGGCAAGTAAAGTGGCTGAAAAGGGAGATAAAAGGGAGCGAAAACTGCAGTTCCACTAATGGTCACTTAAGGATTTGATCCCCATGTTACAGCACAAATAATCAGTTATGGTCACCTCCTCATTTTTTAGTTTAACAACTGCATGAAAAGGTTGATTTATGCCTTAATTGTTATGAATACTTAAAATTATGGGATGGTTGCTAGGTGCCAAGTTTCATTTTCACTCCTGTGTTAAATGTATGTAAAGCCAAGCATTTATGACAACATTCATATAATACCTCTGCAATTTCACTACCAAAACACTTGGCAGTAGAGATATTATCTTCAAATTCATTCACTGCCTTCCAGTCAATTTCAAAAGTGGTCACAGAAGAAGAAGTGGCTGGAAGAAAGAGGACGAAAGGACAGTATTGAAAGGGATAATCACAGTTTTTGTGGGCTGCGTTGGTGCATATCTAAAGAGTGCTGCAGATATGATATTTGCTATGAGACTTGATGAATTATATAAAAGTGTAGAGAGGTCAAGAGGACTTGTACTGTGTCTTTGTAGAGAAACATATGATAGGGTGCCTGTGGCATGGAAGTGTCAGTGAAGTTTATGAGGGTGGTGCAAGATGTGTAAGAGGACAGCAAGACCGTGGTGAGGTGTGCGGTAGGAGTGACTGATGGGTTGAAGGTGGGGATGGGATTACATCAGGGATCAGCTTTGAGACCCTTCTTGTTTGCAGTGGTGATGGACAGGTTATATGCTACCAAAAGGTAATCTACTAATTATGAAAAGGTTATTTTGTCAGTAATTTTCCCCACCCCTAACAGTCAAACCTAAGTGTCAAACAGTTTCCTTGTGGTAACAAATGAAAATGGATGGGTATTTATTTTTCTATTCTTACTGAGCATTCAAAGCACTTTAGACTGCAAGCCATACATTGCCCATACAGTCATGGAGTGTTTTATTCTGTGAACTTTAAGAACTTTAACTACCTTGCATGTATGGCCAATTGAGAATCACCAGTTCACCTAATATTTGTGTCTTTGGACCCCAGGAAGAAGCCAGCTTACCCAGAGGTGCTGGCACAAGAAAACCTTGCAGTGAATTCACAGTGCTAATCACTGCACCACTCTTCCACCCCATCAAAAACACAACTGTAAATGGAGTTGTGTAGTGTCTGATTTAATTTTGAGTAGTTCTCTAAATGGAGTGCAGATATTTGGGACCTCCAGTAAATAACAATTCAGAGGTGTATTGTAATGTTTAATGAAAAATCAAAAAGTGCACAACAAAATAACATCAATGTTAGATGCACACTGTCCACTCCGGAGATGAATTCTGAGAACGCAACACACAACATGTGTTTGGCTGAACACATGTTGTGGAAAGTTTGAGTTCAGTCTGGTTTGATGGTGGCTCTGGAGAGAATCACACATTTCTGAAATTCCAAAGCTTTAGATCAGCCTGACAAGAGTAACTGTTTGAAATAAATCTCTCAAATAACTTTCCATGAGAAAGCCAAAAAAACCCAAAAGCATTTGATTTCAAGTTCTCCCTCTGATGTGCAGCTCAAAGTGATTCAATGTGAAAGACTTTCTGAATTAACTTCAGAGAAATCTCCAAGTAAACAATAATAGGAAACAATATTTAATCACATGCATTTGCTTGTATTCATGCCTGCACATCAGAGGAACTGTTCTCTCTGTAGTGGTGGATGATGCGGACTTCAAATGCGGATCACTTTAATTGACACAGCGCTTCATCTTCAAACTACTGTTGACAATCCGCAATTCATGAGCATAATAATTACATAAATAGTACATATGAAAGGCCTATGTGAGCTTGCAGAGGGTCTGAAGCAGCATTATCAGAGAGTACGCAGCTAGTTGTGATCAGAGTCTCTCCTGACTCCGGCCTTTTAACGGAGATGCAAGTAAGATTACAGCTCAGTGGCTTTATGCTGCCTCCAGCACTCAGCTACACACTTATATGTATATACAGTATTTCACAGCACTAATTAACTGAGCAATCACTTTTAACAAGTCAGCTTTGTAACAGAGTGGTATTATCACTCTGCCACTCCCAAAGGACTTCAGCAGCACCATCAAACCACTGAGAGAGCTCCAGCATTGTCTCTTTGGTGTTCTAAGCCGAGATACAGTATGCTTATTCTTCTGCAAAATAAAATAGAAACTCCAGAAAGAACCACCACTGAAAACATGAGTAACTGTAGATGGATCTGCCGCTCGTGTATGTGAGCAGGCGAGTGTGTGTGTGTGTGTGCTGGTGCATACTTAAAGCCTTGCTTTTCTGCCAAAAAAGGATGTCTTGAAAATATGGGAGTGTTCTTTCAATGCACGTAAGAGTTGGGTGTGCACTGTTAATATTTATAATAGCAGAAAACACCCCACCACTCTAGCTTTGGATCGAATTGTGCCAAATTCACATTGCTCTTATATCTCCCTGTAAGCAGACAGAAGGCTACCAAAAAAGGCAAGCAGATCAACAAGCTGCCTGGACGATGATGTTTTAAGATTACCAGCCAACTAATACACTTTACTCCCTTAATTCTCTGAAATATGAGTTCACAACCAACATACTCTATCTTACTGACATGTTTGGGTTGCTGAGCTGTAAACTACTGTGTCCAGTGGTTTGTTTTCAGCAGTGTGAACAGCACACTGACCTAAGAGCTGAAAGAGGCATGGGACTTTGCCAACGTGATGGCATTTGGAGTCCTCTGAGCAGCCAAACAGCAGAGCAGATAAGGCAGCACTATCTCCCGCTTCACTCTTAATTGTCACACTAAAACTTTTTCATACTAATAAGACACAATAATATTGGGAGAAATTGTGTTACACATGCAATGCAGTTTGTCAAGATTCAGTTTGTCTCCAATTTTAAACTGCAGCTTTGGTTTTTAGTTTCTCTAAACTCACGATACAATAAAGAAGAAGTGTTTTTCATTCATTCACACAAATACTATATTTGCCAGCCAAACAGAAATAATTACTTTCTGTGGTCTCAATAAACTGTAATTAAATGTCCATAAGTGCTCTGAAATAAACCTCCACAGTTAAGCCTTGGTGGTGCAACATTACCCACAGGCCACAGTCCATAACCCTGTACCGTCATCAGACATGCTGCTGTAGGCAGGCTCTTGTCCTTTGTTTTGACAGGGCCGACAGTACCGCCCTGAGTATGTGCTGTCTGTTCAGGGTGACTGCCCAGTAGGTTCACAGTGGTTGACGCTGTCTTGGCCTCTTCCTCTCTCTGCTCTGCTTTCCTGTTCTGCTCTGTTGGCACTTCACTTTTTAATGCAGTACCTGCATTTAAACTAATGCAGCCTCAGTAATAAAAAACCACACTTTTCACACTTACACTTTAAAAATGCATTTTATTAATTCAACCGTGAAGTTTTTCTTCTCTCACTGCTGGACATTTTACAGCCTATAAAACAGCCATTCCCAAGTTATGAATTCCACAGCCAACTTTGGAATCTGAAAATCTTCTGTGGCCCAACCAGATGTTTAATGACTTCTCCAATCAGCAAACAAGACTAATGTGTCTTCTGGTCCCACATTTTAAAGCCCAGCAATAGGAATTCCTTTGAGTATTTTCCATGAGTCCTTGTTTTAGCTTGTTTTGCTCTTCTGACAATTCAATTGCAGATGCTTGCCATTGCTCCACTTCTCAACGACTAATAAGATATTCTGTCATATAGAAATACAATATGTCTAAAGAAATGAAGAGCAGCTTAGAATTTAAACTACATGGTTATGTTAAATCATTTTATTATTTGAACACACATATATATATATATATATATAATCATTTAAATGATCACAGCCTACCTACAGTACCTTCATTGCCTATCAGGAAACCACAGTGTATTTATTTCAGTCTATCCTGACTATAGTAGAATAGATATGAAATAATTTATCTATTAAACTGATACAAACAGACATAAACAAAAATCAAATCAAAATCAGTATTGTCCACCCTCTATTTCAAAAACAACACCAGCTCTTTTGGGTAGACTAGTGCACTTTTTTTTACACTTCATGTAATTTCAGACTAACTCCATGAAGTTAAGAGTAGGGTCCGTTGTTTTTGTAGGACTATAGGTCTTTGTGTTTATGTTTGTTATCTTGCTTCCTAATGACTTTTGGACTCACCAGTTACCTCTTTTATAGTGCTGTCTTCATCAAGATGGATTAAAAAAAATTAAAGTTCTCAAAAATATCTGCACAGTACTCGAATAAAATATTTTTTAAGCAGGGAAGGTCATAGTGGACTCTCTTGAGAGTATGTCACTGACTTTTGCCCATTGCAGGCTTCGCAGCTTGAATCTCCTATCTCACCAATGTACTGAAGCACAATGATTAGAGTTTCTATTGTTTTTGGACAAAGCCGCAATTTAATAAAGGTCTTTTCATCTTTTTTTGAGTGGCCTTGGCTTAAGTTTGTTGAAGTATTATAAATATTTGATCACCACACCAAACAGCACTCTCCCTGTCTCTGCTTTGATTACCTACTGCTGCAGTTAGAGTGCACCCATAGAAGGGTGCTGCATGTACTGTTCTAACATTAACAATCACTGCAATACAGTTTTTGACACAGTACATGAATGCAGACAAAGTCAGCACCACCATGTGATTACAGCTGCCTACACTGAAAGAGGACTGGTGGCATGTTTATCTTCATCAGCTGAGCAGTATATTGTGTTATGAAAGAGTACAAGGAGAACTGTATAAGGAGAAATATCACTGGGGGAGTACTGCAATCCCATATGGAAAACATATTTATAAATCTTATAAAGTTTGTATCTGTCTTGTGTGAAACTTGTATGAAAAGCATACAAGAGTGAAAACACATAAGATCCCTTGAAAAATTATATAAATGAAACTTGTATGTTTTGGATACTTCCTAAAACAATATATGAAAGTAATGAGAAAGTGGCCACTTTCATGAGTAAATCATATAAGCCTTATATGATTCACTATATGAAGTAGGCCACATCTTATGCAAGTCTTTTATAAGTTTTTACTATTTCTTTTCCATATGGGATAGCTTTGTGGTGGAATGCAAGAGGGTTTAAGGGAAATATAGAGTGACTAAGCGACACAAGCATAAAGACTAACTTTTTTTTAAAAGAAGCTAATAATCAGCATAATGTTGATATTATTTTTATGTGAATTATGTTTTTAGTTGTTAAAATTACTTTATGTTGCAGTATGCTACAGAAATATCCAAGTTACTTCTGGGTGTACAGTTGGAGAAAAAATAATGAGAAAACATTCATTTTCCCCATGTTTTCAAGGGTTTTCTAACAGGCTACAGTGTGTGCTGAATCGAGTATTCTGCTTATGTTACACACATAAAAATCTGCTATTACAATACTGCAATTCAGTACTCCAAATACAGTGACAAAAGGTTTGTTTGCACCTGCAGTTTAATCAGTGAATCTCCCAATATTTCTGTTTTTGGTCTTATTTAAAACATGTCTGTGAGTGATTCTGCATATTCCCAAGATATAACAAACTGGGATTTAAAATGTTAAAAACAGTAGACTAAATTATCTGTAGAAATGTGCACATGTCAGAAACCTATAATAAATACAATATTCTTCTTTAATGGTCAATTTGACGCAAATCCTGAAAAAATCTAATTAAAAGGATTTCACTGCATCTTTAAAGCAATCACAATGACACCTTGAAACATAGATATTTCAGTGCTTTATATGAATCCAGCAGCTACTCAGTTGTCCCTGTGGGAAGCGTCATGTATTTTCATTCCTGGTGCACATGTACTTGCTGTGACTGCTCCATACCAAACACATCTGTGGAGCAAAGAGCTGCCAAAACAGTGAAGGGCATTTAATCTTTGCATTCATATCATTGTTCGAAGTCACCAAAAAAGGTGAAAGAAAGAAATGAGCATTTATCAAAAGAGAGGCACTCAATTGATAAACACTAATTAATGATTCAACTATATCATTAATTGGACTGTAGTTCCAGTCACATTTCCCTCTTTGGCAAAAGGCTGATGTATCAATGACTTGCACACTGTGGTCATGCAGGTCGCTGACAGGATTGAAAATGGTCTTCCTCTGTAAAGCTGCTATGGTATTCCCAAGCAAAGCTACATCTCAGCCTGAGGCTATAAACAATATTCAGCAAGTGCTTTACAACATGCAATGTTTAACGGTAGACAATATTAATGGGCTTTCCTCTTTTGCATGGGTAAAGTGATTTAAGCCGTGGCAGGTGCCTGAGAGTGCAAAGAGCTTCTATGCAAAGCGTTACTGCACAAAGGGCACTGCTGTCTGGGCTTTGTAGACAGAATATCCACAGATGTGGAGCCAGACCAGATGGCGTGTACATCTGAGACAGAGGGAGAAGCTGGAGACAGAGGGATAAAGACACACAGAGTCGGAGAGGGACAAGGACAAGGGCCAGACACAGGGCTGCATTAAGCTATGCGAGCGTGGCCATGTGCGCCTGACATTTAGCCGGCCCCCGACTCTCCATTGACTCACTCTGCGTAGCTCCGAACATGCCTGTAGGCCACAGAGGACAATGCCTGCCTTCTCCCTTAACCATCATCAAACACAGAGATGAAAACGGCCACACGATAGAGCGCCCGTCAGAAGTGTAAAATCGCAAATGTAATGAATATAGCTTTGTGGTGTGCCTCATCCTGAAGACCAGCCTTTAAACAAATTGGCCTTGTTCAACCTCGTGCACACCCCCGGCCACTTCATATCTGGAATATAATTTGTCTGGTGAGAATGCAAGATATTTGAAGAGAAGTAATGCGAAAAAATCCTCTCTTTGTACCCTTAGTGTCTTTTACATCTGAGTCCATGTGGTTGCATAACAATGATACAAAGAGAATATGAGATGAAAGTATTAGAACAATTTAAATAACTTTGTCTGCTTATGAAACCCAGATACAGAGAGAAAGAGAGCAGGAGCATGCAGGAAACAGTGTCACCCAATTAAAGGTTCAGCGCAGCCTGTGGGAGAGCCAAAGAGAAACTATTAGCCGGCTCGAGTTAAAAAGGGCACAAAGGGCTGTAATCTTTGAAAAAATGATAACATGGCCTGCAATGGCCTGCAGAGGCTAATTATCAACATTTACTTGGGAGTTATTTGTGTGTCAAAGATTAGAATTAGAATTTGGACTTCTTAAATTTTCTCAACCATATAAGAGATGTTTCTGCATTATAAATCCTGAAAATGTTCCCTGTAGATTAAAATTACCTTCATCAGGCTCAGCTTCATCTTGTGATTTACATCAGTGTGTTAGGTGTACGTTCAGCTTAAGGCAGCTATAAATTTACAATAACAATGTAAAAGCAAAATGGGGCACAAACCAAAATAAAATGCAGAAGTATCTATAATGTTTCTGCTGAGGTAGGAAAAAAGAAGTACAGATACAAAATATTCAAGTTAAAAATGAAGTTTTGAATCAACTTCTTTACAAAATTAAAAGTGAAAAAGTACAGGCTCTGAAATGTATTGCAAAGGTAGCTGGACATTGTGGTATATTAATATAATAATTAAATAATATTAGTACATGAGAATACAAATGTTATTTCAAATCTAAATTCTTATTCTAATGAATGTGCTCAGCTTGAACCTATTATGTAGGACACAAGCAATAAAATAAAATAACTGTTTTCTGTTTCCTACATTGCAGATAGACTTTGCCTCCAAACCTGAACAGGAAAATGAGTACAGTCTGGATCATAACTTACCAAAAATTCTCCAGTAGATCTTCTTAGCCTACAGGCTGTGCTCAGCTAACCTGCTGCTCTTTGTAGATTTACAAATATGAATTCAACAAGATGTCTGCAGTTTCACAAGTTATCTTACTTAATTTACATTGCCTACACTAACAGTATATACATTTGGTATAAAGGTGGATTTCAGTCATTTAATATCGCCTTCATCATCTAAATTGCAAATTAGTCTTCTACACTTGATGTAACCCAACATTGATCATGTGTATGGCTATGGAGGACAGAAGTAGGCACAAATAGTCTCCAGTCTGAAAAACTGAAACAAAGTTGAAGTGCCTTACACATGCATCCTTTCTAATGTTGAATGATGCATTGAGTTTTTCCTTTCCAGTCACTTTTCTCACTCACTATGTATTAACAGACCTCTCTGCATTGAATCATATCTGTTATTAACCTCTGTCTCTCTTCCACAGCATGTCTTTTATCCTGTCTTCCTTCTCTCACCCCAACCGGTCGCAGCAGATGGCCGCCCCTCCCTGAGCCTGGTTCTGCCGGAGGTTTCTTCCTGTTAAAATGGAGTTTTTCCTTCCCACTGTTGCCAAAGTGCTTGCTCATAGGGGGTCATATGATTGTTGGGTTTTTCTCTGTATCTATGAAGCGCCTTGAGGCGACTTATGTTGTGATTTGGTGTTACGACCCCCTCTGCTAGGCGTCAGGGAGGGAGTAACATACACGAGCCCCCCAACACAAAACTGAGTAAAGCAAAAGGTTTTAATTCCAAACTTTAAACAGAAAACCGACAGGGCTGTGCAACAGACCACTGGGCAGACAATTATTACATAAAGAAAGAACAGTCACGAGTAAAAGTTAAAGGGTAACTAAGGCAGGCTGGCCGCACACAAAATAAAAGCTAGGGTTTTAACTAAGGCAAGCCAGCTTCACGCAATCCTACTCACAGCCAACTAGCAGCTCAAAACTCTAATCAGGCTAGGTTTAAAGCATGCACCAAGGTTCGACAAAGGTCAGCAATATGAATAAGTTCAACAAAGATCGACGAGGGAGGCATGAAGGGCAAACTGCATGTTCAGTCCTAAGCAGCCGCCACTGAGTGAAGGACCTCCAGCCTTTTGTAGCCACAGGTGGGTACGATCAGCCACTGATTGCCTCTTGGAGCATCATGGGATCCCGGGGCAGCCAATCGTCCGTGTGGTCTGGCACACTTCATTCTGCATAAGTGAGGGTTGGCACGGGTCTCCCAGTAACCAATCACACACGAGTCCTGGAACACATTGATTTACCTAGAGGAAGGCGGGGCCACCTGAGGCCGGAGGCCGTAACATTTGGCGCTATATAAATAAAATTGAATTGAATTGAATTAATGTCGAATAAGGGGTAACTCATATAGCTGCATGAAGAAGTTGTGCAGAACTTAGCTACGGTTCAGCTCGATATTCACACCTGCTTCTGGACAAAAATCTCCATATTTCATTTTCACAAATACAGTATCTTTACTATATCCAGATTCAAATAAAACAACACCTATATCCTTTAGTTTGTCTCCAAACTAGCACCGAAGCACAGTTATAAACACGGTATTTAGCTTGTGAACACAGGGAAATACTTTGTAGCCCCCAAGAAGACCAATAACAGAGCTAAAAGAACATTTGACTTGTTTGCGGATGCTGGAACTTGATTTGCAACACATTATTTTGCACCATCACTCTGAAAATTCTTAGCATCGACAAAATACTTACTTTGATCTGAAACATTTTTCCAATGATTTCCACACTATCTGAATGCACAATTATTATGTGTTCTAATCTGACTCACTGAGGCCCTACAGCTGTTAATCCACAGTTTTATTGAAGTCATTTGCATATTTTGTTTTTATTGGGTTGCATTAAAATCCTGTGTAACTTAATATTTACGTGTGCCTAGCTCATTCCAAAACAGGCACAAGGATGCCAGCTGAGGACAGAGTGGTCAGCACGGCTGACATCGGCATACCGACGGGTGAGATTACAAGAAACACTGACAGTACTGCACCACACTTGAGTTGCTGTGTCGTATTTACGTAAACCCTGCAAGTCAGTCTAAATGACAGCGTTGGCTAAACAAAGCCATAAGAAGGACGATACCACAAAGACAACAAAGAGACAGTTCAGACAGACATCTGGAAGGCTGAAAGGAAAACAAGGCCAGGCATCCTAAGAGCTGAACAGCACTGTTAACGTGACTGACCATCTCTCTTTTTGACCTTAAACAGAATTCTATTGAAAGGAAGAGCCATTAAACATGGAATTTCAGTCCAATTTGTCTTCAAAAGGAGTAAAAGAGCTCATTATGTGGGTTCTGCTTTTTCTTGACTATTAGAAGGAGACGTTAGTCATGCCTGGTTATCTCACAACCTTATGAGCACAGGATTAAAAGATCAAAGGCTGACTTAGGTTCAGTATTATAGAAAATGTAAGCTTCTTTTTCAGATGCGCTTTGGACTGTGCCTTTTATCCCCTCTCAATGCTTAGATCAAAATATTGGAAATTCATATTCATTTCATCCACTGTCCAATGCGAAATTTATGTCCACACCTCTCATATCCAGGGATGCAAGTGCGTACTGATCTATTTCAAAGTGGACCTTTTAAGACCTTCAAGTCAATTCCCTGTTGATTACACGGGCTTCAAGACTGACAGAAATAAAAACAGGGCTAAGTTTCAAGCAAACTTTGAAGTACACTGAGCTGCAGCAGAGACGTGCTGCTTGCCAGAGCTGGACAGCAACTTCTGACTTAATAAAAATATTCTGTAACCACTCAATTATACACTTGAAGGTTTAAGGGTTAGAGAGTGATGCAAACACAATAGCTCACAACAGCAAAAGCTAGGAGCTTTCTGCTCCCAGTAGTTGTGGACCAATTTAACAACAATGTGCATTTCTGGCACAAACTTCAGACAGTGAAACCAGCTTTGCTGTCTGATCGCCTCATGCTCATTATTCCCAGAGGAGAGTGCTCTACAAAAGAGGATCTGACTTGTAGCAGACAGTTCACTGAAAATAGTGCCCATTGTAAACTGTGTTTTTTTTTCTGTAATATTTAGATGTAGTATATTTTAAAGTGTTTAGCAATACATTATGTACCTATTTCTCTCTTTGCTTTAAACTTAGGTTGATAATGATATTGCCGCCAAACCACAACATCATGATATTTAATCGAGTAACTATGCATGAATAAATTGTAATTATCTTACCCTTGTTCACTGTTTTGTGCCATGCAGAGAACATTTTTTTGAAGTGTCTGGCTTTGTTTAGTCAGACAGAGTTAGCCTCAAACAGACTGGAAGCAGAACTGCCCCTGAGACTAAAATCCAAAGTCATTTATAGTCTTGGACTTCAAGCAGCATCTTAACAATGTGCTGCAGATGCAGTCTTTTTCTTTTTTCTTAAGCAAGTATATCCAGCCTGGCTTGCATGCCAGCCTGCACATGTATCAAACATATAACTTTGTATGGGCCTGTTTATAGTTCAGAACAGTGCTGGAAATAAACTAATTTCTGTGAACTAATGTTGTATTAGAGGCTTTTTCTACATAGAGAAAAAAATTCTCTCCTCCCACAATTTTATCTGGAGCAAAAGGAAAACATTGCATGGTTTTTAAAGATTTGTTAATTTGGGTTTCATTTATTTAATAACAAAAGACATTTTTATCTATTAAATGGCCCAAAATCATTTAAAAAGTATAGTGTTTAGCCAAATAGGGGACTGTCCTCTCCCCCTTCCTCTTCACCCTCTACACCACAGACTTCAGCCACTGCACAGAGACCTGCCATCTTCAGAAGTTTTCTGATGACTCTGCGGTGGTTGGATGCATCAGCAGGGATGATGAGACAGAGTACCGGGCTGTGGTCGACTCCTTTGTCACGTGGTGTGAGCAGAATCATCTGCAGCTCAACGTGGCAAAGACCAAGGAACTGATCGTGGACTTCAGGAAGACCAGGAAACACTTGACCCCTGTTTCAATCCAGGGGGTCAGTGTTGACATTGTGGAGGACTATAAATACCTTGGAGTACACATTGACAATAAACTGGACTGGGCTAAAAACACCACAGCACTTTACAGGAAGGGCCAGAGTCGTCTCTATTTTTTGAGGCGACTGAGGTCCTTCAACATCTGCCAGAAAATGCTGAGGATTTTCTATGAGTCTGTTGTGGCCAGTGCGATCCTCTATGCTGTTGCATGCTGGGGGAGCAGGCTGAGGGTCGCAGATGCCAACAGACTTAATAAACTGATCCGTAAGGCCAGCAATGTTGTGGGGATGGAGCTGGACTCCCTCAAGGTGGTGTCGGAGAGGCGGATGCTGTCCAAGATAAAGACAATGTTGGATAACACCTCCCACCCACTCCATGACATGTTGGTCAGTCACAGGAGCACGTTCAGTGAGAGACTGAGATTACCGAAAAGCACCACTGAACGACACAGGAAATCTTTCCTGCCTGTGGCCATCTCCCTGTACAACGCATCCACTTAACACACTGTTTGCTGCTACAGCTACACATGTTTCTTTTCCAACTATTTATTTATAAGTGACTTATGTATGTATGTATGTATGTATATATATGTATATATTGTACTATTCTTAGTTAGCGTATTGTCTGTCTTGTCTTAATGTTGGTTTAAAATGGAGCACTGTAACAAAAAATAATTTCCCCCAGGGATCAATAAAGTATTCTGATTCTGATTCTGATTCTGATTCAAATAAGACAGTACACTTGCCTTTAATGTATACAGATTCTTCATGCTTGAAAGCATAGTCCCCCAAAGGTGGACTGTGTGAATTAGCCATAATAAAGCCTGTTTTCAGTGTGTAACATCACCCAATTAATCCACACTGTTTGGCTTAGTTCTTTGGCTTGCTTTTTTATTTGCCAGTGTAACAGGGTACGTTAATCAACTACAGATCTGTGCAGACAAGCATCCTAAATCTAGCCGGCTTACCGGAGCTTGTTTGCTCGCTATTTCACGAAACAGAAAGTCTGGTCACTTTGTTTTTTGTGTGTATCTAGTGTTTAACAGTAAACATAATTCATCGTTATCATCTTAATATGAATTTTGATCACTGTGAGCAACAATGAGTCATTGAAAGTGGACGTATTATGGGTTAAAATATTGTGAAACAATGGTATGTGCTTCTGCAGAAACCGCTGTAAGTCACAGAAAAGTACTACTTTATCCACAATCCTGGATTCAAACAGCAGTGTCTCTGATTGGTTAAGGTCCCTGTTGCTTATTGAGCTCGAAACTGCTAAGCGGTGATTGCATTTAGAAAGGAATAATTGCACAACACCAATAACTAGGTTGTACTTTATTATAAACACATTTCAAACCACAAAATATATTCAACACTATTAATATACAACACTAAACGAAAAAGATTAGCTCACAAGGTTGGAAGTTGTTGTGTTTTAAACTAAAGTAAGATGGTGTTCACTGCACTGTAGGCAACTGGAAGACAGCCAAAAAATTGGATGATATCATTATGGCTTCCCTGGAGGTTCTCGCAGTGTCTTATAGGCTGAATAGAAATCAGCTCAAAGGTTGTTATGGCAACTAAGAAATCAGGACATTTTCATTTTTAAAGTTACAATTTAGCTCCGTTCACACATTAGCATCTAAAAAATAAAAAAATAAAAACATTGCATACATTTAATGAATTTAATTTATGTAGCAATTCCTTATGCACAAAACTTTTGATGATCTGCTTCCTAAATTAATATTTCAATTCACATAATTTTCTTTCATTTTAGATACACTAAACCTAAAATGTATGTTCTTAGAAAATCATTCATAATATTTTAAATATATACATTTTTATCTACTAGCTAACCAAATAGTTATAGTGCAAAAAGAAAAATGCATCTTATATGCAGAAGATGAGAAGACAAATTCCCCATCCAACACCACATCATCCAAGATTTTCTGCCTGCATGTATATTAGATATGCTCTTCTTTATTTTCCCCCGATATATACAATGTTTTATACTTGAACATTCATGGTCCAGCACGGCTAAACAAAATTTTCACTTTCTCAGCAGCATCTAATGAACATTTTCTGGCTCTGTTATCTTTTTTATTTTCTGACATCAGTCTCCCACTTTTTAGTTCTTACTTTTTATTCCCATACTCCAAATCAGGTGCTAATATGTAGGGATAGATATAAAGATTTGTCATTCCCAGCCAAGAATCAGATTTTATGCTAACCTTCTGAACAAAAAGATGGGGCGGTGCACTTTGGCAAGCTTCTGAATGTTGGCCAACAGAAAGCCAGAGTTGAAAGAGACCTAAGATAATATCACCCATTTCCAAGGTTCACCTAAAGGCCTGGAAAAGGATTTTTTTTTCTCGCTGAATAGTAAATTATACAAAGGTGACATCCTGGAGTGAAAATATAGATGTTAAAATGACTATATATATATATATCACCCACCCATTATACCTACTTTGAAGATACCCCCCCCCCCCACACACACACACACACACACACACACACACACACGCACACGCACACGCACACACACACACACACACACACACACACGCACACACACACACAAAGCTTAAGATGTGTAAATATCTGTGGTGTGGACCTATTCTTTTAGCATTAGTTAATGACCATAGATCTTAAGATTCACGCAGTTACAACCTGCCCTATTGGCTCCTAGCTGTTTTGTTAGGGAAGAGAAGCGTTTGCACTTCTTCTTTGGTGTTAGATATGCTTGAATCCATCAAGATAAGAAGCAGACAAAAACATGTTTGAAATTATTTTCAACCCTCCAGTGCCTCACATCTGGCCTTTCCTTGGAGAGTATACATGCCAGCAAAACTCAGTAAACCACAGCCAGAACTGAAAAAAAGAATGGCCTCATTGTCATGTTTTTTATCAAACCTTACAATAATTTACCCTTGTGGATGTACCTTTATCAGTGCACATTCTTGGGGACTGCTCCATCCAGTCCTAGCAGAGGCTGTTTGATTAAGATCATAAATTGAACATAGCTGGACAAGTAATGGTGCATGCATGAGGCATGTGCTGCAGGTTGTGTTGTGACTGAGTGGAGGAAGAGAAAAGAGACGGGCCTAGCTGGAGATCATTAGAGCTTGTTAGTGTCCCCGCTGGCTGGGGAGAGAGGCCTCTGATTGGGATACCTCTCTTCTGATTCAACTGACAGTGGAGCAGCAATATATATGGGGTACAGGAGACAAGGACAGAGGAACTTGGAAAGGGTACCTGGGGTCTTTCTTTGCCACTTACAGTACAGCAAACCCCAGAGATGTCCCAGCAGATCTGCAGGTCTTACTTTCATCTGCTTCCCCAAAGCCATTAGTTTAGCTAGGAAAAGGCTGCTAAAATATACATCTGTTTTAGTGTCAGCAAATACCAGCTCTCCTCTGTCTGGGTGCTGCCGCTAGTCGATTCAATATTTAAATCATCAGTCTCCATAAGCGTTTGATGTCAGCTCTTAACGAGCTCTGTCTGTAACACTGGCAGGCCCGTGGACGAAGCGTCTGTTTACTGTCAAGAATGGAAAGTGCTGCCTTCCGCTGTTTCGTCATATGTCGATAAGATCCAATGAGACTACTTTGTTTGAATAACTGCATAAAAGGCTAGAAGCAATGTGCACGTCAGCAAGTCTATTTCATTCTTCCAGCAATTCTGATGACACTTTTGCCAATAGTGGATTTCTGTCAGAATTAAAGGCTTGGTGTCGCGCATATCAGTTGATGCAAATCAGCGGGAAGCACTCAGATTATATCACACTGCAAATATTACGTTTATTTGAGACGAGAGGTGATGGCAAGGAATATTCTAGCTTTGCAGAGTGACATTTAGATTAATGTAATTTCATGCATCGTGTGTTGCAGGTACCTGTAGGAGTGATCAAACAGTGTTTTTTTAATTAATTCTGGTGAGATCTTAATGCATTTGAATTTCCCTAAAGCTTAGACAAAATTTTATGTAATGTCTGATTTTATTCGTTCCACAGCGAAACATCAATGCGATTAACTTTTCATATATTCAAACATTTCTCACAAACATTTAATTCAAATTTCTCACAACTTGAAATAAATACAAATGTGTGCTTGTTTTTAATGGGTTTTCCAAAACCAGCTTTTAATATTTGTATTAATGTGGATGTGATTCATTAAACAGCTTTGTAATTGCAGTTAAAGCAGTACATACATAGGGAGGTGGTCAGAAGGGTATTGCTGTAATTACAGAGAAAATCTAAAGTGGAATTTTATGCATGCCTGTGAACTAACCATTAAAATGAATCAACTGGGCTGTGGGTGTACTAAATACATTAATATTATCCCCATAATTTGCCATTCCCTTTTGACCCAAAAGCCTCCCTAATCTTGAACCCACACTGACCCTTTCAAGCGGCCTCACCCTGCATCTGGATGCTGCGCCATTGCTTCCTTTTCAGGATGTCAAAGAAAAAGAAGAAGATGAAGAAACTGGCCCCCGGAGAACAGTTTTGTCCCACCCCCCAGCAGGATCTCTCCCTCTCTGTAGGCCTCCCCTGGGCAAAAGCGAAGATTAAAACAAACGGGACTTTAATCAGTGGGCCCTGCTTCCCTCTGCTCAGCTGCCGACAGAAGGAGCCCTCTCCAGGAAGGCTGCCTCAAATCAAAGCTTCCTGCTCGCCACTTGCTGCTTCGCCGATCCGTATCACAACAACAAAACCAGCAGAGACAATTATTTATTCCTTTTGATGTGGGTTTTGAAGTTACCCCACCTCTTCCACTATGCCACCCCACCACCACCCCCTTCCTTCACCCCTCCTTTTCCTCACCCAGCCCCTCCAGCTCTCTGTATCTTTTACTCCCAAGGAAACAAGGTCATGCCAGCTTCTCCGTAAAGGGGGCTGCTTTGAAGGAGCAGGAGTTCCAGAATCGACGCCTTTTTCTTATTTTACACCGAGGAAAGCGTGTCGCAGTTTGAGGAAAAAGTTCTCAAGTTCTCTCAGCGTCGTTCAACTTATCGCCACCCCGCTGAGTTTATCAGGCTGTAAATGTCACTTTCACAGTGTAATGTTCTACACTACAAAAGAATTTCATCGAATTACTGCAGTTTCATGGCACAATGTGATTATTCACGGTCACTTCTGCATCGTTTTACTTTTAAAAATTCTGCAGCTTATAAAAATGTGGATTGCTTCGCATGGTGCGCAAATCGGCACTTTAGTGACCAGATTTAGATTACCATCAGAATGGCAAAGTCATTGGTATTTGGCCAACAAAAAAAGTGTACTATAATCCTGCTATATACTGCTATTATCTCTTCTTCTGCTGCTTTACAAGCAGGGAAGAAGGGAAGGCTGTTGTAAAGAGGGCAAAGAACAACAGATCTGAACAGTACTGCTGTCACTGTCCCTGATACCACTCACCCTTTTCTTGGATTTGTGGACTGTTTGCAAATTATCCCTCAACAGCCCTGAAAAATGTCTGAGAGCTGCTTTTCAGCTCAAAATACCACAACATCTGCTAAATCTGTTGCATAAGGCTGAGGCTTCATCAAAAGGTTTGGCAGTGAAAGAGCTCCTCAAACGCGTGGATGGTAATCACGTTTTTATCGTTTACTGAAAGTTTTGATCCTCTAAATTCATTTAATGGGTGGAGGGGCATATAATTCCACCTTAAATGTCTGCCAAGCTGATTTTTGACAAGTCATATGTCATATACTCTGAAACACACCAGGGGAATTGTGGTTTGGGTTTTTTTTAGCTCAATATTGTCGCATTGTGGATGCATATCCCTGTAGCCTATTTTCCATGGCTACATTGTTTCTGCCTCAAATTTTCATTACTTTTTAAAGAGCTGAGAGATTCCTGGTCTTGTACTGACTGAATTATTATTCAGCATTTACATAGTCTTCATTTAACCTGTCAATCACAGGAATTACTTTGGTTTTTTTTCTGGATTTTTGTTTTGTTTTGTTTTTCTCAAAAAATGATTTTTTAAATATTTTGCTCAAAAAATAGCAAATAGGTGCAGTGATTTAGTGAAACATGGCAACATAAAGAGAAATACCCAATTTACACAATACAAGGCAAAACGGAGTTTCGCCTCATATTTTTCAACACAACTCTCTTAGGCACACTTTTCTGTAATTTCTTTGAGGAATAGTTCTCTTGGCTTCTGCGAGGGCATTCAAAGCTCTTCTTTGGAAATGAGCTGCCTTTTGTTCCCTTCTGTGTCAAGACAATCCCACACTGCTTAGATAATGTTGAGGTCTGGGCTCTGGGGAGGCCAATCCATGACATATAGTGGTCCACTGTGTGCCTTTCAGTCCAGGTATGGTTTTACTACACTGGCTGTGTTTTTTAAGTGATTTTTATGCTGAAAAAAGAAATGTTCTGAGTCAGATCTATTCCAGGCGGTAATGCACGGTGAATCAACATCTGACGGTACTTTTCTGTGTTCATAATTACATCAGTTTTTACAAGATTCCCAGCACTACTGGATGGAATGCAGCACCTTACCACGACAGACCCGCCCTTGTTTTACAGATGGCTGTAGGCAATCACTGTTGCACCTCTTTCCTGACACTCCTCCCTACATGTTCATGATAATTTATACCACCAAGTTCATGACTATATAAGCCCTGTTGCCACTGATTTTTTTAGGTTCAGATGAAAATGACTAAAAAAGCAGCCAATACAAAAAATTTGATCTTCAGAAAGCTCAGAGAATATTGTTCAGAAAGTCTGGCTCCTTGGAACAAAAATATAAAGAACTGAGGGATATACTGTGTATACAGTATAAGTGTAGCTGTGTGAGTTAAACTAAAAAAATTAATCTTCGGACAATGCTTAACTCATGTGAACTGCATCATAATTTCCACTGACAAAATGCATTAATGAATATTAATTATTTTTGATTTGCTGCACATCATAAAGATCATGAGTATATGGTTAACTTTCATATTTAAATGTGGCGTGAAGAGCAAAGGGCTCCAGTCCTTAGTTTTCATTAGCCTAGAAAACCATTCTTCTATATTTAAAATGTTTAAGGTGGGACACACGCATTGTGAACTTAAAATTATTGCCATGCACTAAGATTTGAGCTGCTGCAAAATGTTTGCCATATTTTAATTACAGAATCTGAGCTTTATAGTAACAGTAACACCGAAGCCACAAAGCTCTAAACACACTCACTGAAAAGGTTTGGCATGTAAATTAGGTCAGTGAATAGTGATGCTGAGCTTGTTAAGCATTTCATTTTCTGTTTTACAAGTGTCTCTAATTTGCCTTTTTGTCTGCCTTTTTCCCCAAATTGGCCTTTAATTAAACTCCAGCCAATTACAGAACTCCTGAATGACTTTTGTATTCCCAGCTGGACGTGGGGAGGAGAGCAATCTGGCAGAGCTAAAAGTAAAACAGCAGCTGACACCCAGACATTTTACTGTAAGCTGCCCTAAAACAAAACCAGAACTTTATGGAAGTGCCTCTCATCTGCAGATGTTCAAAATGGTGCTGGTGGAGTGTTATATGTCGGTAATCTAGGAGCCTAACTTGTTGTGTCAGCTAGATGCTCTTTAAAGTGGTTTATGGGTCTTTTCTTTTATATTTTGTGTCATCTATATTTAAGAAACTAAGAATGAATGGAAATCATTTTACTGAAACCTTTTTAATGTTGAAATGTCCAGCTCAAATGAAGTGAACATGTTTATTTTAAAAAATGGCGTTTTTTTGCCTAAGTAGCTAATTTCCCCTTTAATGGCAAGCGTATGGGATAATACAGGGTACAGTTAATATAACTCACTCATGTAAGTGTCAACTTAACAACTTTGTGACATCTGGTCTAACTGTGCTGCTTTAAGAGACACACAGAGTCTGTTCAGTTTGAAGTACATTTTGTTATAGATTTTTCTATATATTTTTTACTTTTGGCCTAAATTAGCAACTCAATATATAATAGCACTAGTCGAACAAGACAGCATCTATTAGTTAGCATTCCCGTTGTGAAGCCAGTAGCTTAGCTTTTTAACTCAGTGTTTCATAACTAGATGAGATCAGTGAGGGTAAAAGCTGACCGAAACAAAGAAACAGTACACTGTCCGAGTCAATATCAAAACATGTAATAGACACGCCGCTCCAAAGTGTCCATTTCACATCTTGCATTACCTGCTGGTAATGCAATTTCTGCTTGCAGTAATTGCACGTTTTGGAGAGGCAAAGCGTGAAATGGACGCGGTGGACCGGCGTGTCTATTACACGTTTCGCCGTGATACTTGCTTGCTTGTCATATATCATAGTGATTTGTTAGTCACAAGATAAATCCTGGTGTGGCTAAACCTTTTTCTTGACTATAACAGGAACCATGATTTACAAAATAGAGTTCATGTTGTATTTAGTATAACTAGCGGCTGAGACACTGACCTATCAGGAAAGAGTTTACTGAGGTTGTATACTAAAGGAGTTCGAGAGCCATTTTCCTGTAAACTGAGTGTTTCTTCTTTTCTCACCTCTTTTCACCCACCATGTGTTTATACACCATTCTGCATTTAATTATGATTTGTTATTAATCTCTGTCTTTTGTCTTGTCTCCCTCTCCTAACCTGCCCCTCCCTGAGTCTGGTCCTGCTGAAGGTCTCTTCCTGTTAAAAGGGAGCTTTTCTTTCCCACTGTTGCCAGAGCTTGTTGGAGTTACTCTGTATTTCCCTGTAGGGAAAGTCCCTGTAGTATTTACCTTACAGTTTAACGCATCTTGACATGACTGCGTATAAATAAAATTGAACTGAATTGAATTTCATACATACTATTTCCAGCCAGAGGAGTTGCCCACTACTGGCCAGGAGTCACAATAATCTACATCTCATCTGAAAAATAGTCTCATCCAGTTTAAATCTGGTTGAGTCACTGTAAAGACATTTGATATGAAGTCCATCAGGGCTTTGCTTATTTAGCAGTAAAAACAAACCACAGTTGAAGCTGTTGGAAATGCCATCTACTTTGTAGTGACTGGTTAAAAAAAATGAATTATTTCAATTTGAAGACTCAAAGAGAAGCAATAACTGTTCAAATGAACAAATAATTAGATACTGATAATTGCAGTCTGAACCACTGAAGGCTATTAATTTACAAATTCTCGTGAAAAATGGTAAGGAGCACATTTCAGATTAATTACTGGACACCAGCAGTGTTTTTTTTACAATCTATTCAGTCATCAAACTATTTTAGATGGATGGCTCCGTTTTCCTCACCTCGGGAAATAAAAATACTCTCACGCCAACTCTGGGTGTTGTTTGTAAAATTAAGCAGAGTGAAAGCAGTAATCCAGCACAGATGCACCAGAAAGCTCAAACCCACTCAAATATGCCATTCTAATACGTGAGGCAGCAGAATCCCAAGCAAGTTAAGAGGATTCAGCACTTATCTGCAAATATCAGAGTCGAAAGCCCGTTATTTGCAACAGATAGGTCACCAAGAGAGAGAAAAACAACAACTTAGCAGACCCTCACATACACATGCAGGTCTTTTTGTTCAGGGTTCATCTTATTAATATTTGAGTGATTGGAGTGGTAGCATCTTATCAGCCTATTACACTGCATTCCACACCATAATTATTAGCCAGATAGTTAAACTTTGTATCATTGTTTTTGTTGTTGTAGTTTTCTTTTATATGGTTTCACTCACTGCAAGGCATGGATAACATAAGCTGTGGGTAGTCCCTGAATATATGAGCCAGTTCCAGCTTTGACAGGGCCTTCACAGTTCAAGGGTTTGTCAGGAAAAAACATGCCAATGTGTTGAAATGAAGACTGGGCTGGTTAGCCTGAGACCAGCTAATAAACCCTCTGGCCAGGGGTCTGCACACTATGACTGATTCTAGCTCACTTCACTGAACCTGTCAGTGCTAACCGCAAAACTTATAAATTACTTCAGGGACCTTTTGGCTGTCCAGTTCCACATCACACAATCTGAGGGAGACTGGGAATCAGGCTTTTGTTTTTGTCGTAACTGCTGTAGCGTGGCCAATGCTGGTGACAGTAATTGGTTGACCTTTATACAATAACCCGAGCCTTTTATTAGGTAAATGCTATGTATACTTGGGAGACGACACCTTGATTTCAACCTACAAGTTCCTTTAAAGTAAAGTAAAGCACATATTGTGCTTTTGATATTGGTGCTGTGATGCATCAGTGCTGCATGAAAGGACATGCAAACTTTCTGTGAGCTGAGATGTTGCTAAAAAGAAGAATTGATTAGTCCAAATGAAGGGATGCAGCTGTTTCCTGGGCGATAAATGAATGTGGCACAGGTTGACAAAGAACCAAGTTTCTCTGATTAATGCCGCGTCTGACAGCAAGCGCCAGGCCTGACTGTCACATCAAAGCCACCAAACAAACAAGCCACTAGTGACATTTCCAACCTCCATCATCACTAACTTTACCCCATACTCAGCACTGACCATTTAGTCTGAATTGAGTCATACTCAACGGGGGAGGAGAGCTTTGAAAATATCTCTTTATCTGTGTGTTGCTGTTTTTCTGGGAACACAAAAGCACTGACGAGACCATTTATCTGTGGATTCTTTAAAAGAAAAGGAAAAGCAAAGAAAAAAGGCAAGCCTACCTGATGTTTTCTATCAATTTTTTCTTTTTTCACAAGGCGCTGTCTGTGCCTGCGATCCTTTTATCTGCCTTTCATTAGCGCCTCGCTCGCCCTCTTAGTAGGGCGGGAGTCTGGGAGACAGTCACTTTCTCCCAGCCTGTGATGTTTCTGCAGATTACAGAGGGCCTTTGAAGCCACTGCTCTCCTCATTGCCTGGGCCTCAGACGGGCCCATGCCATCTGTCAGATTGACGGCAAAGTAGCGGAATGGGGCTGAGACACCCTCTGTTGATCCACACTTTTGTCTTTTATGTGTCACATTTGGATGTTGCACGGCAGCCACACCTTTGTAATCTGCTGCTGGCACTCGCCTGAAAAACTGGCCTCCACAGTATACAAACACACACACACGCAGACAGGAGAGAATAATGGCCCTCCGTAATTACTCTTACCTGTGGGCATCAGTCTCTAAATGAGACAATTACCATCATCCCCTCAGAGTGATCTCGGGTTTCCTCCCACTTTTGCAGGGCCCTGGAAATCACTGTCATGTGGGTCTTTTTATGCCTAACCAGTGGGAAGGATCTGATTGTTCATGAGTTTAGGAGACTGTAAGTTTGTGTGCTGCAACATGAGTAAGACTGCAGAACAACCAGCCCCAAGCAACTGCAGCAAGATTTTCTTTACAAGGAAGTTTCTGAAGTGAATTTTCTTCTAGATCAGCGGTCCCCAACCCCCGGGCCTCGGACCGGTACCGGTCCGTGAGTCGTTTGGTACCGGGCCGCAAGAGTTGAGGCTCAGGTGTGAAATGTATGGTTTTCAGGGTTTTTATCGGTTTTCAGCGTTATTTTGTTATCGTTTTTATCGTTAACTCGGTTTTCCTGGGTCTTTTCACGTCTGTTATGAATAAATCTTCTTTTTTTCGCTACCGGTACTAGTTTTATTTTTGTTGTATTTATCCGCGACACCTTAAAGGCCGGTCCGTGAAAATATTGTCGGGCATAAACCGCACCGCGGCGCAAAAAAGGTTTGGGACCGCTGTTCTGGATATTGCTAAATGCTCAAACAATGACTCGGTGTTAAAGTCAGATTTTGAAGGAGTACCAAGGCAGAAAACTAAACCCAATGCTTCTTCCTTCCTTCTGGTGCACCTGTTCTAGCGTAATAAGTGGTTCACAACAAGCGATTTACCTCTTTTCTTTTTAAACAGCATATAGTTTTAATACAAAATAGCAAATGTGGCTAGCTTTGTCATTAAGCTAACATAAGTTCCATGAAAATGCTGATCATAGCTAACTTTTAAATCCTTCCAGCCAGGGTCAGATAAACCTCCCTTTGAACCATTCACTCTGAACATCAGATTTATTATTGAGCCAAAATAGGTTTGCTCTCCATGGTGTCTTTACATGTAAACGTTGAGTTTTTGCCTCAGTGTAAGTTCTGTCCTGTTTTATTTTGGTGGTCTTTGTCCCTTGTGCTTTGTGCTTCATTTGAGTCCCCTTGTCTCGTTAACCCTGATTTGTTCCCACAGTATTTCCCACCTGTTTTCCCCTAGCCTCATTACCTTGCATATATACTCTTTGAATCTCTATATCATTTCCTTCTAGAATAACCACGTTTGACTGCCTCACTTGTGTATCACAGACACATCAGTGGTAAAAGACTACACAGAAGAATTTCTAGTGATGCACAAGGATTTCTTCTTATTTTTCTTCCTCTCGATAGTATGAAGTCCTCATCTTTGAAGTTGTACCATATTTCTTGCTGCAGTCTCTAACTTCTTTTTCCAGTCTAATATTAGACAATTATTGTTTAGGGAAACAGTTTAATGACCTGTTCATGCAGACAACAACAATTAATGGACACAAATAACTCATTAGGAGTTTAATTAAATGCACAAATAATGAATAATGAGGTACTCGGATAACTGTGCTTTTAACGGGTCTTTTTCTTAAAGAGAAAACCATAAATTGTGTTACCGTCAGCAGGTCATAAACGGAGCTGTGTTGTTTAGTATGAATGACAGCTCTTGTTCTGAGATACCTTGTTTATAAGGACCCAGGTTTACTCACTTTTTGAGGAAGGAGCGGCCCCTGATAAACCTCTGAAGGAGAATAAGATTACAGGCAGCGCGCTTCCACCTCAAACAGTGCCTCTCCCTGTGTTGAGATGATAAACTCTCATTGAGTTTGCAAAGACCATTTCCCAGCGGCTGTCTTTCAGTTTATATGAACTTTTCAAACAGCTAAGGATCTGACGAGGATCGTCACCAAGCTCGCAGGCTTTGAACACGACTCCCCTGTGTGTTTTACCCACCCCAGGACCACTGTCTTCAGAGGCTTGGGGAGAATAAAGACTCAGATCGACAGAAATCATCCCCCCACTCCCACCCTATCCTTTACCCACCTTGTTTGTCCTATCACATGTGCTCACACTCACACACTTCCAAATTTATGATGCATGTAAGCATTTTTTTGATGCGTGTGCGCTATGCATTTACACACAGATAACTCCCAAGAATCCCCTGTAGAGTCACACATCAGATCAGCCTCCCTTAAGAGAATCTCGCATTATAATGGAGTTTTCAAAAGCAGAATAATACATTAAGTACCTTCAAGCAAAGAGTGATATTATACTAAAAAATTAATAAATAAATATTAAGCAAGGCCAGTGAAATATACATAGGAGTAACTAGATCAGAGAATACTGTGGCTAAAAACTGAAGATGTCAAACGTTAATAAGAACACATTCAGTAACTAAAGCAGCATCCGAGGTCATGATGTTAAATCCAGGAGGTAACCTTTGGGGCAGAAATAAAAAAGTGAATACATAGGTGCTAAAACTGCACTTGAGCTGCAAAATGCCTGACTTCTTCAGGTTTACCAAAAGGTAACTTCTGTAATCACCTTCTCCAAAATATACAACTTTTATCACCAGGGGCAGCATTTTATCAGTGGGTGTGTTGAAACATTTTCCCTGCTGTTCTTTCAGTTTTTGATATTTCTTTGTAGTTCTGCCCTCATTTCTTCAGGAGTTTTTGTATTTTGCCAGAGTTAGCGTTAAGATAGTCTTTGTTAACATTATGTTGATACATTTAGCTTACATTTTAAGGTTTTTGAAGCTATTTTAAAACACAGGCTTAAAGTCAGGGCACAGACGCGTGTTTGCCAATGTGCAGACCATCAAATCAGTGAAATTACTGCAGCGTTGGTGCCTCTTGCAGCATTTAAATTAAAAGATCTTGTAAATAATATTACCCTTTTTGTGACGCAGATTGTCCAGATGTTTGTGCTTTGGTTTTAAGGACTGGTTTTCTAGCATTTTATTTGATTACTTTTAAGTGATATTCACAAAATGATCTGTGCGCCTTCTATCCACGCACCATGCTGGTAAATCTCACTACCTTAGTCCATCTACACTACCTTGGTGTGACATCTTTGCGGCTATGTCCATCTTTTATAAACAATCTGAAATGTCTATCACATTTCATAACACTTTTCTGCCCTGGAAAAGGTTATATTGACCATTGTTTTGCACTTAACAAGCTTTTTGCAGTCTCTACATCACAAGAAGTGATTGTTAGAGCACAAAAACTACTTTCATCTACAGACTTGGGTAGAATGTTAGAGGACTACAGGACAACAACACGGCGACAATGGCGAGCTGTAAAAACTGACAATCAAACCCACGTGCATGAAGTGTTCTGATTTCAGATAAAAATAGAGTCACCATACACATAGCGCTTTGACGGGGATGAGTGATTGATGCTCAAAGATGTTGCCATGACAGACTGGCATACGGGAGAAAAACACTGAGGCAGAATGATTGGCTTCTCCTCTTTGATGTTTCTGTCTGACTTATTTGTGATGGCTGGTTACATCTTCAAACCCGTTCTGCGTTGACAGTTGTAATGACCCCAAACATTTCATCTGTCATAACTGAGTATCGCGCTCACAACTTCTAGTGAAAAGACTTCTATGACCGAACTTCATCAAATATTCTCACATCCAGCCAAAAGGGCAGACGTTATTCATTTCCATTTGCCATAGGCTTTAGGTTTGATGTAATTAGCAAGAAAAGAAGCTATAACTTTAATATCCAAGATTGAAAACAGAGGTAGGAACAAAAAGTTGCAAAATCAGAGAAAATACACGAAAACACCAAGAATGAAAATAAAGGGGAAGTTGTTTTTTAAATTATTTTTAAGAGATGGTTTTTAACTACAGGACTGTCACCGGGATGACATTTTACAGCCCAACTCAAACCAGATTGTCCCAACACCATAAAAAGGGGGGGGGGGGGGGGGGGGGGAAGACTGTGGTGCTCTGGCTCAGGCAGTCCAAACAGCACATTTTATCTCCAAAGCTGGTTCAGTCAAACCATGTGCAAAACAGATAAACCGTTCAAAGCCTGCATTTGTATCCCTGTTTGTATTTTTGTTGTGTATATGTGCAGACCAAAACATGCCAGTTCCATCCCGTCTGCAGGGCGGGAAGCGGTTTCCCATGGTTCTGTTGGGAAGCAGCTTTCATGTGGAAATGGTCTCCGGGTCCCTTTAGCCCCTCTGTTGTGACAGAGGATAATGAATTTCACAACATCTGCCATTTGTTAACCCTGTTTGGTGTAACTGATCTCCTTTTAATCCATGGACTTCCAATGTGTGCGCAGCTCTGCAGCTGGACTCAAGCAGATGGATCCCACGGCCTCTCTGGGGCTGCAGAGTAGTACTGGACTAGCAAATCTGTAGAGAACACAGACATCTATCTTTGACTGCTGTACTCATTACATTGCATGGACAGTAAATGAAGAACATTTTGAAAGGAGGTTTGTTCTCATGTTGTAGCTATCTAAAATGTTCATTAGAAAGGCTCAAAAAGGCCAAAATGTATTTGATATTAGGGATTTTATAATCACTTTGTTCAAAGATACTATCCAGGATTGTGATACACAATAACATACACCGTACAACACACGTAAATGACTCCAAACTTTTTTTTCTGGAAAGAAAATGTGTATGTTCATGAGTGACTATAAAGCTGTACCAATCATTCCTGGTATGTAAACAATCCAAAATGAAACTAAGCTCCTCAACTTTGTGGAACATTTTGGTGTCTTTCAGCTTATTATTTTGGTTTTAGGGCCTGAAACAATTTCCTCAATTTCCTAACAGCATTTACTATGTAGACAAATCCAATCTCCAACTCATATTTGCTGGAAGTGTAAACAGGCTAAAAATTTGTTTCTGCTGCCTTCAGAGGTTTAAGGGAGGATGAAAATCCACTGTTTTTTGGGGCCCACAAATGATCCTTTATTTGTTTGTTTAATTTTAGTCAAGGAGGAAAGAAAACACAATTACCCCTCAGAGAATTGTGGGCATATTGCTAGGAAACACTTTCCCTGACCGTTCTATTTCATAAGGAACTCAGTGGCTTTTCATCACAGGGAGGGTCTAAATCAAGTTCCAAGTGAATTACAGCTGTATGTGCATTTTCATTTGCACAAGTGACACCTAAGAAAACCACCAGTCTCTGAATTACTACACTAAATTTTCTGGTTATTTTAATTTTAAATATGGCCATGGATAACATGCAACTGATTTTTTCCCCAACACAATAACAGCGAATATGTAAAGAATGTAATATAGTAATTTGCTGGGGATGAGTTTGCTAAGATAGGAGACTCAAACGATAACAGAGTATAAATATCACGTCTTCATCTATGACCAGGAATGGCTCAAATAGTGGATTCTGTCAATCTTCATTCCTTTCGAGTTTTCCACTTCATCTTTTGCCCTTTTCATAAAACCTGGAATGTGCATCAAAGAATGTAGACTATCTTTCCGCCATGAATAAAACATCTGTCATTCATCAGACAGTACAATATGTCCCAATTTAACCGAGTATAACAGCTCCAAAACGGACAGGGAAGCTCCTGCAGCTACAGAGTCCTGCGAAGTCAACATTCAACCAAATATCATCTCTCTTTTCTTTACAGAGGTGTCTGCTTTTTTAACAAATTTTAAATTTAAGTTTTAAGAAAGACCTCAATATTAACCGCTGTGTTTTAGAGACACTTTACTTCACCCGTGCTGAAGATGGCAATATATTCTGCCAACTCATTACACAAACCATTCAGGGTAATTTGTGGAGGGTTCTGCTCCAGTTTACTACATTGCTGTAGGATAAGAAAAAATAAAAGTCTACTAAAGTCTGCATCCAGAGGCTGGAGAGTTGACAAGTGGCATAATTGCACAATTTCCAAGTAAACTACCATATTTATACTATTCATTTATTTTGTCTTTGTTTTGTATTTGATACTTTTATTTCTATGCCACAGTTTGTTTATAAGCAGGCAAAGAATACGGTGAGTAAAATTCCTGCAGGTGATAGCACAAATATACTTTTTAATGTTTGTGACTTCAGAAATATTGTTTTTCTTTTTGTGATGTCTTGCACAACCCAAATAACTTTTTACATTTAGAAAAATATTATAGTTTATGGCTAAAAATGTCTCTGCATAAAACATCTCCAGAATTTCCTTGGCTTATCATGGTTAGCTGCATATAGAAGACATGTAGAGGACATGTGTCTGGGTCTTAAGACACTGATTTCAATCACTGAAATAATGTTATGGAAAAAAGTGCAATAAAAGTATACCCAGTGCATTAAAATTAATATATATGGATCATTTAAACACACCAGTATGCAACACTCTAGGTGTATTAAAGGGTTGCTGATGAATACAGTCAACAGTTGTCTGATGTCAGCTCTAAAAACTAATCTTGATGTAATCCGAGTAAAAATGAAAACCTTTGTTTTAAATTTAGCATTGAGTTTGACCAACTTTGGTTGTAGGAAAGAAAAGCTCAGCATGTTTACTGTGTGACATTTATAGTGGACTAAAAAAAAAGGAAAAAACAAGCTGTTACTTCAGGTTTTTTCTAATATTGCACCACTTGCAAATTTCCTGGCTTCATAAAGGTGCAATACTACATTTTTTCTTTTCATCATGAACTTTCCCTTGTTGTATGTGTTTATACTCACAGTACTGGAGTTGGACATATCTTCTAAGCATCTCGATTTTTTATTTTATTTTATTTTTTACTTATCCATATATTAAAGGAAAATGAACATTCTGTATATGATTCAGGCGTGCTGAATTATCAATACATAACGAGTGTGGTTAACATGTGCTCCCTGTATTTGTATGTGGCTTAAGATTGATTGAATGATTTCTCCAGGTGAACGATTATTATCATATGTTATTTTAAAGGGGGGTCATGGCAAATGGCAGTTATGCAGGCCTGGGTCCGTGATTGAAGTTTATTTCAAAGGTTATGTCGCCTCCTTCCGGCTGGAAGGGCGGCCGTACCCATAGACATGGGTATTACCACCGCCGCACCGACAGGTGACGCTGCAAGTGTATCTACCTCTGGTGAAATTTTACTTCAGCTACCACAGTGCTCAGCCACAGCAGTTGGCCGCCGGTGCAGACCAAAATATAGACAATGGGCAAGAAGCACAAAAAGCATAAGTCCGAGAAGCATGGATATGAAGGTATTTCATCCCATACAGTTTAACTGCTTATCAGAATAAACCGTTTTTACATTTTAAACTAACTCGTAGACCCTGTGTTTTTGTATTGTAGCACTGTTAGCACGACAATAGAGCTAGTTGGTAAACTAGCTTATTGCTAAACTACCTTCCCGACTTAGTTATATGGATATCTACACGTTTCCATCATTTTTTAAAATGAAAAATAATAATACTGAGGTGGTGATGTGTGAATACAATACATTGTTCGCTAGACGTGCAGCGTAAGTTAAATGACTTCGAGTTAGTTGTTAGCGGCTATTGTTTCTAGCTTTCCTAAGCTGCCGTATGTTCTCACTGTAGTCACACACCATTATTTTGATTATTAATCGATATTTGTTTGTACAGAATATGGAGACAGACCACTGAAGCTGGTGCTGAAAGTGTCCGGAAATGAAGTGACGGCAGGAAGCTCGAGCCTTGACACTTTTTATGACGAACAGCCGGCTGACTTTGACAAACCCAAAGACAAGAAAAAGAAGAAGAAAAAGGATAAAGAGAAAAGCTTTGGGTCACCAGAGGAGGAAAAGGGGAAGAAGAAGGTAAACATCATATCTGTTGGTATAGATAATTTAGCATATAATGTTAAATATTTTAAAAGGGTAGTGTGTGTGTGAATTTAATGTATGTTTGTTTGTTTGTTTGTTTATTTTAGGTAACTAAAAAGAAGAAAGGGCAGGAGGCAGATGGAGATGATGACCGGGAGCAGAGCAGGACTCCTATACGTTCAGAGATTGATAAACAGGAAGGTAATGTTAAATATTTCCCAAATTAATACTAACACTTATTCTGAAGGTTGTTGAAAGAATCTTAAGTTATTTTGCTCCTTTCCACAGAAAAAGAACAGACTCCTCTGCAGGAAGCTTTGAATCAGCTCATCAGGCAGCTCCAAAGGTGCAGCAGCATTTATCACCTATTGATCAGGGATAATTGTGCATTTACATTTTTATTTGACATTTAGTAATATCTATAAATAATTAGGTGAGCAACTCACCGCATTAGGTAATGATATTTCTGCAACTAAAAACTGTTTGTGTCTCCTCTGCAGGAAAGACCCGAACGCATTCTTTTCATTTCCAGTGACAGACCTCATTGCTCCTGGTTACTCTGCAGTCATCAAGCGTCCCATGGACTTCAGTACAATGAAGGACAAAGTAAAGAAAGAGTGCTACCAGTCACTGGATGAACTCAAGGTACATGTCTGTGTACTATTGCATTCGGTTAGAAGAAATAAATAAAACCGTTCTTTCAAGTTTAAAGACACAGCTCTTGTAATTGCTGATACTCTAGCTTACTGTAGGACACACTGACGTGGTGCTTATGGAGGACTCCCAGGTCCTTTTACATCCACTAATGATACTTGTTTTGGGTGAAAAAATTAGTATTTTTTCCCTTCTTAATGTATGTTCTGATACTTGATGTTTTTTGCCTGTCTTTGATGACAAGTAGCTTCAGTGCAATTTACAGATTATACTTCTTTGTTTGATCAAACTGCTAAAACTTTGTCAATGATGTCTTCACCTTATTCAAAAAAAATTTAAATCATGTTAAAAATGTTAAGTATATTTGTTTTCCCTAAAGGCCACATTTGAACACATTTTTAGTGTGTTTTAACTAACAGAAGCTGTTGTATTTGTCATGCTTTAAAATGTTACACATGTCATTGATGCAGGTTGATTTCAGGATTATGTGTGAAAATGCCATGATTTACAACAAACCTGAGACAATCTACCACAAAGCAGCACGGAAACTGTTACATTCAGGAATGAAGATCTTGAGCCAGGTATCGTGACCTTGGACCGTCATTTTCTTTGACCTCTTTTACTTGGGGGTAATTTGGGTTCATCAAGTTTTTAAAAAATTAAAAATTAAGGAGCTTTATTTTAAAACAGTGTACATGATAACAGAAAACTTCTGTTTGAAAGCCCCCAAAAATATATTATTTCAAATTATTAAAACAGTGTACATGATAACAGAAAACTTCTGTTTGAAAGCCCCCAAAAATATATTATTTCAAATTATTTCAAATAATTTTTTGTGCATCTAAATTTTTATAAAGCCTAATGTATGACAAACTTTGCAGTAATTTTAAAGTTGTAAAGACGATTTGTGTCTACATTAGCTGTTGTACTTTCTTTGTAGACATCTGTCAGCAATAAAACCTGCACACAAACATACTGCATTCATATGCACCAATTTTTCTTTTATAATTATATAACCATAACATTATTTGAATGGCACTTTTTAAAACACATAGTTCCATAGTAATAGTACAGACAGAAAATGAAACATACAGTCTTACACTCGTTCTTACATACGATGGGTAAACATTTTAAGAAAAGTTAACATATAAAAATTTGCTGTCATCAGTCTTTTAAAACAAGGAAGCTTGTATCAAAGTTAGTGAGCTGCAACCTCAAAAGCTTGGTCGTCTCTGGATTTAAAATAGAAGAGTGTGGAATAGTTCACAGTAGGGCTGCTCGATTATGGCAAAAATGATAATCACGATTATTTTCACTGAAATTGAGATCTCGATTATTTGACGATATTTATTTAACCCTTTAAGACCTATGTTACGTCCCTCTGCAGCTTTTAATCGTCTCAGTGTTTTCAGCTGGTGCTAATTGGCCACACCTAGTCAGGTGTGGATAAAAGCATACCTGAGGCAAGCATTCCGGCAGTGCACTAGTCTTTGCCTTGGTGGCACCAGCCATTTTAGCCAACCTGGTTTTCCATTTTAGGATGAAACCTCTTCTCACCCACACTCTGTTATTCATCTCCTTTTTTTATGTTGCGGCTTTTGAGCCGGGTCGTAACACCTACTATAGAACCAAGTCCACCAGAGCTTATATTATTTTTATACATGCTGTAGTGCCATTTGTGGGAGCATTTCAAGTTGCTATACATCAATACAACTGTTATAGCCCATATTTTAATAATATGTATGCATTAAGTCCATAGTAATTACATAAAGTGCAATAAACTACAAAAAAAATTGAAAATCGCTTTTGTTTTGTTTACATATATTTCTACTTGGAGAAATTTAAGAGGTTTATCCCTCAAAACTTTAAATACAATAAAGTTGCAAAAAATAGTTTCCCACCACAGGAAATTTATTTTGAGTGTTTTCATAGTTTTATTTTGGAGATACAGCAATTTTTATATACTGCAGGAAAAACAAAAAACAATCCTATGATGCAAATTTGCAAAGAAAACAGCATGTGCATCATTTCACTGTGGGAAGTGTTACGAACAGCTGATAGGAACGGCAAAGCGTGTTTCTGGAATATTATGTTTTTGTTCCTGCAAGCGCTTTTTATGCAATTTTTGCAAAGCTATATATGGAACGAAACCGTGACCGAGGACAAGCTGATGGCATAAGATGTAAGTACAACTCCTCCGGTTTCATATGGGTGAATGAATGTAGTGTAAAGCGCTTTGGGATCCTTAGGGACTAAGTGAAGCACTATACAAATACAGGCCATTTACATAAAAAGTGAGTTACAATAATTGAGACAGGAGAAAAGTGAATTATGTACTAAAAGTTCCAAAATAGCATTCAAATAAGGACCCAGGTGTTCTCTACTGATAAATAGCCTGCTGTAAAATAATCTGTAAGTCAGGCTGCTGTAACCTTGCTTTAGGAACAAAGCAACAGTTGGGGGCAGCAGATGCTCACAAACTCAGCACCACAGTTTTCTTCTCCTTGGTTATTTTTTTTCTCTTTCTTAAACCCAAGTAAAAAGCATGTTTTTCACCTTCCCTAATAGGAAAGGCTGGACAGCCTGAAGCAAAGCATAGATTTTATGGCTGGTCTTGACCCTTCTGCCAAACAACCTTTGAAATCTGAGGAACAAACGAGCACCTTTCTGGACCAGAACAAGGAGGGACCTGCGACTACAGACAGCAGCGAGAGGTCACAGACACCCAGCACTCCCAGGTCCTTTCACATGTTGACTTTGCACACGTGTCCTTAAGCCTTGATGCCACATTTAAGTGTAGCTTGGAGAGCCCAGACTGCAAGAGGGATTTTAATAATACTCCTGACCATACTGTCAATATTTTAACCCCTTAAAATTACAGTTGGCCTGACACAATTACATATTTGTAAAATTAAAAGAGTAGAAGGTTTCACATTTGTATCAGCAGAACTGAGAAATATGAAGAGATGCAGCATATGAGTGGAAACAGTTTCCCATAAGTGCACCGTGTTGATTCCTGTGAGCTTGTTTTCCACTGTGGAGCTGGAGGCTGAGAATGTGGGGAATGCCTGATGACATGCTGGGGCTTGTTTTCTCTTGGCTATCATCTTTTACAGCTGTGTTTTAACTTGGTGATGTAACAGAACCCGTATGCTGACATTATGCATTTTATTATGACTCGCTATAAGAGGACGAGCCCCAGAAAGCCACGTAGTAGGCTGTTTTTCATTCAGTTACCTTTTATCTCGTAAAATATGCTGTCTCAAAATCTGTTCGTTGACGTCAGCAAACGCTTACAGGTAAATTATCTGAGGAATGAACACAGATTGTGGGCATACAATGAACAGAAAAACTCCTGCAAATTTCCTCTGCTGTGTGTATACTTTTTGTTGTTGCCACAAAGTACATTCACGGTCACAGTGTCTCATCATCTGGCATCTTTCAATTTGTTTTTCATTTGCAGACAGGACAAAGACTCTAAGGACGAAGCAGCAAAAGCAGAGAAAGAGCTTCAGGAAATACGCAAGGTCATTGAGAAGTCTGGAGGAAAGCTGTCAAACAGAGTGCTGCAGTCTGATGTGAGAAAACAGGGTTAAACACAAGAACACGCTTTCAAACTGATATATCTGATCTTTTAGATCATAATGTTTCAGATGGCATTGTGGTATTACAGGTCCCATTCTCTTAAGAATGTTCTAAATAACTTTGTGGAATGACTTGCTCATAAATCTTAAGCAGTTTTTACTGATTTAGACAAAATTTCCAACACTAAATACATTATCACACAGTATAACGCAGTATTTTGCACCATGGTTATCTTATGAATCAAAATAGTAACCATGGAAAGGAGAAGTTAAACTCATGTATAGCGGAAATGTAATTTCTTAAGCATAAATCCCAATTGTTTACACTTAAGAGCGGATGCAATTTAACTCGCTTTAGAGTACGTAGCCAGCAAGAGCTTGTTGAAAGTTGAAAGCAGTAATTGAATGAAATGATCTGAAGGGTAGATGAAAAAAAAGACATGAGAAGAAGCAGGATTAAGAAAAGTCATTGCAGATTAGATAAGGAAAATCTAATATGAGACATATATTAATCCTTTCAGATTTCCATTACATATAAATTGTAAATATTTACTTATGTTTTCTTTTTTTCTTCTCAGTGAGGGGAAAAAAGTAAGACAAAGCGAACCAACTAACCCCGGCAGATCCTCGTTTAACCCCATAGGGCCAGATTTACTAATATGTTGCACCAGAAAAAAAAGTTCTCTCAATATTTACAAATGGACAAAATTGTAAGAGTTGTTAACCTTTTGAACTTTAGCGCTATTTGGCGATTGCACTCACGCGCTATTTTGCCCCATTTAGGAATTTTGGCCCATAAAGTTGAATCAAGATATACTGATGTTTCCTTTTATTAATAAACAGATCATAGTGGAAGAATAGTTTGTTTTTTTACTTCACATTTTTGTAATTTCTTTAGAATTACAGAACAGCTGCTTAAGGTTGAAAAGACTTGAGTTACATGTTCTGGACACTGTGTTTTTAGTTTTGTGATGTAATCAGTGCTCACTGTTATTATTTTTACAGGCTGTGTGTGCAGTCTGTGACCACAGAGATTTAGAGCATGAATAAAAATGCTTTGCCGCTTTTGTTTTGCCAAAAGAGCTTTGGCGCTCTACTTTAAAAATTAGGCTTTGTGTTTAAAAACCAGTAAGGGCCCCAGTTTAAAATATATCCACACCTTCTTTTTTGTTTTAGACTCTGGAGACGATGTTGTAGAGTCAGTGCTGGTTATTTATCTGATGTCCATTGTGTCTTATCTAATTAACTACAATCCAATAATGTAATATTTTCTCATTATTTTTATTCCTCTTTCACTATCACTGTTTGTTTTGTAGTTGGAGTTTGCAAGGCGGAAGTCAGATGGCTCCACCACTCTGGCTATCCTCAACCCAGCAGATCCCTCAGCAGGAGGTGAGACCATTTTGGAACTATAAAAGAGCTCAATTAGACCAATTATTACAATTTGCCACAGCGGTGGATGTTCATATTGAATATGGCTTTAATGTAAAAAGATCAGCACATATACCATTAATCCCTTTAGGCCAAAAGTGCAGGCTTGAATTTTGAGTCAAAGGGGTTTATGTAGGACAACCAATCAGAAGGAAACAGCTTAAAGAAAGAGGAGCTAAAACAGTCTGTTTTCAGTTGGAGTTATACTTCTGTGTTAAATCTACATCACAGAGACATTATAAGCGCAAAATGTTCTGAAACGCTAGAAATGTAACTACACGACTCCATCACTGCAGCCCACACAGTTATAAATGAAAACACCATCAGCTTCTGTTGTAAGCTCTGGCCGTGGATGAACTGAAAGGCTGCACCACTCTTGAAGTCCAAAAATACAAATATAGAAGCATAATATATCCACTTTACACAACAACATCTTATACACAAAAAAGCGAAATATAAGTTTCCTTTGGCTTCTTTGATTTTAATTTCTGTAAACTATGACTGGGAAATTTTAATGGTTGATTAGTATTTCCAGACCTATAAAAGAAATGATGATGCAGCCAGAGACTTGAGGGGAAAAAACTGTGTTTGCTGTTGCAGATGTGGGTTATTGTCCTGTGAAACTCGGCATGATGTCCAACCGGCTGCAGAGCGGTGTGAACACCTTGCAGGGTTTCAGGGAGGACAAGAGGAACAGGATCACCCCAGGTACGGCTCTACCTTTATGTTTCTCCATATTGTTGATATCAGAGTCTCAAAGGAAAGACAAATTATCTGTGTGCGGCACTTTCCACAGTGTCCTACATGAACTATGGGCCATTCACCTCCTACGCGCCAACCTACGACTCCAGCTTCGCCAACATCAGCAAGGAAGATTCTGACCTTATCTACTCTCTCTATGGAGACGAGTCCAGCCTGCAGGGCTCAGACAGGTATGAACAGCGTGTCTGTATAAGGACCCGAGCTCTGTGTCTTTTAAGCAGCGAGGCATTCCTCACTGATTACTTTCCAGATGTTCCTCTTTTTCCACTGGATTTTCTGTATCAGGAGGAGGTAAACTGTAAGCGGAGCCTCACCCTGACTCAAACCCTTCATCTCTTCGTAAACTTCAGTTTCATCTTGTTTCTGTTTTATTCTCTCATGATGTTCATGCTCATAACAGGTTGGTACATCTTGTGGAACTCCAAAGTGTTCAGAATGAAAAAGATCTAGGGAATATAAAAGCCATAAAAAGGTTTGAGTAGGTGAAGCTACATGGGCTCGTTCTATGATGACGGCTGCAGCCAGTGGGGACCATTAGTTATCCATGACAGAATTTTAATTTCAATTTTATTTTTCTACATAATTTTTAGGATAATTTTAAGGAAATACATATATATATATATATGGTTGATCCTTAAATCATTCAACTGAAAAGTTCAGTAAATGCAAGGTGATTTAAAAAAAAAAAAGAGGGGGGGGGGGGGGGGGGGGCTAAGCAATCAATTTTTCCAAGGGGCTATGGGAAACTGGGACTACTACATATTACTATATGTATTTAGCTTATTGTTACCACATGCTCGTCTCTTGTGTCTGTTTTTTCCTCTAAACGGAAAAGCACAGTATGATTTTTGTTTACAAATTAATGAAAATCTTTAATTACCATTAGTAGCACGTCCTTATTTGACTGGTTGTGTAGGCGGTGCAGTTATTTTTCCACCAATTTGCAGGAGTGTCAATATCAACTACTTGTCATTATTCTCAGTCAACAAAATGATTCAGACTTTTACACCGCTGCTGCATAGGAAATAACTAGTAAATAACTAGTAAAGTTTCATTTGGTTGGTTGTTTAGCAGCTTGTCAGAGTTCCTGGCCAAATCAGAAGAGTATGTGTACAAACTGGCAGACAACCTCCTGGATGCAGTGACAAACGGAGAGCATTCAAGAATCTTGAAGGACACCGAGCAAGTAAGCTTTTCTCTGACGTCATTTGTTGTTTTTTGTTTCAGGACAGGAAAGTCTTCCAGTTGACTAAATAAATGTTTTTGTTTTGCTTTGGGGGGGGGTGTTTTTGTCATTTTTTTTCCTCCAGCAAGTAGAGCAGCTGTCAAATATACAAGAGGACAAGGATACCGTGGAGGTGAGAGAATCTGGAGCTGAAACCCTGATCAAAAAATGTGCAGCATGTAATAGAAATGTGCATGAGGTGAATCGAGTGACGAGTGCCAGCGTTCGCTATGTAATACAAAACCGGAGCCACTCATCCTCATCAGCACTGCTTTTGAAGCTGCTGCTGTTCAGTGCAAAGCATATCACGTGCTCCTCCATTATACCCCATGGATTTAATTTGTGTTCTAGATGGCCTCAGCTGATGACTGCTGCATCCACCAGCTGTGTCAACATAGCAGGGGCCTGGTGTAAAGATGGAAAGAACATTTCCTTTTAAAACACAGCAGTACTACATGCTCAAGGCCCGCTGTTGGAGAATTTTGAGAGGACTGTTTTCCTCTACTGCCCACTGACTGTGAAGCTGAATCGCTCCTCAGAGCAGTAGAGGAAACCAGAGCAGGGGCCCACCGTCAGACAAACAGCGGCCCTTTGTGCTAGCTTCTTGCTGTTTTTGGCCGCCCTCCAGTTTACTCTCATCCCCTGCTCGGGTGTTGCAGCTTTTGATTAGGCCTGATTTTATTGTAGTGAAGAAGTAGCATGACAAAAGAAGCTTCAAAAGATTGTGATGTTCCCTTTTATGTCCAGTGTGGAATGCATTTTTCTAATCTAACTAACCATGTTGTTTCCCCTCTGTCTTTGGTAGGTAGCTGACCCCCAAACATGTGACAGACTGGATTTCCTGCGCTCTGCTGCAGGCCTGCAGATGACTGAGGAGCTTTCTGAGGGTAAAACGTCTGACTTTTTTTTTTCTGTATTTAAAGTGGCAGCTAATTACACTTTTAGGAATGATCAGAACATCTTTAAAATGTTTAATTTGGTTCCTTTAGAAAGCACTATAAACACATGTCATTAATACTTTTCATCTTTCCATGAAAACAAGCTAATCAAGATAAAATGCTTATTGTGCCGAATTCTGTTTCGCAATCATGCTCGTTTTGTCATTCAGGCACCTCCACGTTTTTTTTTCCACCCAAAAGCCCAAATTACATTGATGGACTCATTCAGTTCATCTTTTGTCACTGCCCGGTCCTCAGCCCTGGATCTGTGTTAATTACATGATCAAAAACTTGTGACCTTAGTAATTGTGATGAAATTTTTTGCCAAAATCAAGCACCTAATGTTCTACATCTACATACACATGTAGATCTACATCCACAGGAAACTTTCAGTCACTACAGCCCTGACCCTAACAATTCTTAAGTGGTTCAATTCATACCTGGGTTTTGGTTGTTGTTTTTTGGGGAGTTTTTTGTTGTTGTTGTTTTTTAGGGAAATGGGCAGTAGGGAAAACAGCCCTTTTTTTTTGTTTTTTACCACAGGGAACGTCACTTAATCATAAACATGATCATCAAAATACTGAAATTTACCTGGAGAAAAAAAACATCTTTAAATATCACAGCACTCACCAGACTACCAGGATCTACCTGAGCATTAACATCCTACAATGGATATTGTGATAGAGCATGATGGAATTATGATACAAGTTTGCAGACCTTCAGTTCTCGTGTCATAATTCTTAGTCCCAATTTTTTGCAGGATCTTTATCTTTAAGATTAAAAGTACCTTTGGATGAATGCTGTTGCTATTTAAATAAAACTGAGATGACAAAGCCAACATGGGAATGTATCTTTTCAATTATTCTGCATGAATGCACTGTTACTGTCCCCACTGGCTTCCCATCGTTCTTTGATGGTATGACAATCAAAAAGGGATTTATTTTCCTTCTTAGTGGTATTAATTTTTAACTCAGCAGAAATATTTTTAATGCCTTTTCTTGATGGCAGGAAATAAGAATTGTGGCACTACAGGCAGTTTAAGGACCTGCCTCATGCTGATGAGAAGAGAAATGAGAATCAGAAAACTACAAGTTCACATAGTATTGGGGATATGATGAAAAATCTGTCATGGTACTTTTTAAAATTCATGGCCATTATTTATTATAATATTTGTTCTCCCTATGTATATACATAAGTGTACCGTGGCTCATTGTTCTGTCAAGATAGTACATAATGTAAACATTTTAATGTCTAAAGCTGTTTGAGCGACATATTAGCTGTCCATCGTCCTATTATGTTTCCTTTGAGATCTTTCTAGAGTTCTTCTGTCATCAGCTTTCGGCACCTTCGAGTATTAATGTAACACGAGAACCCAGGGGTCTGTGTCAGGGCTCAGAAACAGTGGCTATATTGTGTTAGAAAGAAATGATTTGCGGGGGGGTTACCAGAAGGTAACTGGAGGAACTCAGAGGAAGTATTTACTTGCTGCGTGTTCTCCTTCCCTCACACAGAAGCCCTGAACATCCAGCAGAAATTGGACGAGACTACAAAGCTCCTGCGCAACTTGCAGGAAGTTCAGAGGGAACGTCTGAGTGCCAAGCAGCCACCAAACATGATCTGCTTGCTGGCCCCGACTGCCAAGGAGCTGGAGCTGGGTAAGAGCCTCATAGTGCATGGGCGTCTTTGTTCTTCCACTAAAGTCAGCTGTAGACCTCGAACAACACTTCATTTACCTCTGTAGCCTGCATCCTTCACAGGTGTGGTAGACATTGGCCTGATTCAGATCACTGGGACCCCCTTTCCAGAATATTTTTCTTTCAATCAATCAATCAATCTTTATTTATAAAGCACTTTTCATACAGAAATGTAGCACAAAGTGCTTTACATGGTTAAAAGCAGCCCACCCCGCCCTCCAACTCACTCCCCACACTCTCATTAACATAAACGATCATGGATACATACATACATACACACACATCCCCCCTCAGGGTCTGCGAGGGTTCATATGGTAAAAGCAAATGTGAGAGATAAGAAGGCCCAAGACCATTAAGACATTTAAAAACCAATAAAAGAACTTCAAAATCGATCCTGAAACACACGGGGAGCCAATGCAGCGTTTCTAAAACCGGTGTAATGTGGACCCGCCCTCTGGTCTTCGTCAGCACACGAGCTGCAGAGTTTTGTAAAAGTTGTAAAGGTGAAATATTATTTTTGGGGGGACCAGAGAGCAGGGCATTACAGTAATCAATGGACTGGTAATAAAAGCATGCGTCAACATCTCCGTGTTGGCCCGAGAGAGAATAGGGCAGACTCTGGTTATATTTTTTAGATGATAAAATCCAATTTTGGTTACATGTTTAATATGTGGGATAAAACCAAGCTCGGAGTCAAAAATAACACCCAGGTTTTTCACTTGTAGCGAAGGACACAGTGAAAATGCCTGTAATTTAGACAAGAGTTTCTCTCTCTGAGGCTCAGGACCGATGATTAAAACTTCAGTCTTGTTCTGGTTAAGCTGTAAAACATTTTTTGCCATCCAAGATCTTATATCTAAATTACAGTTAAAAAGGGCATCCATTGGTCTGCTGTCTTTAAAAGAGTGAACCCAGCGGGGAAAAAACACATTTTGATGTAACCTGTGCCAAAATTTATTTTTTAACCACTTAAACCCCACCCCCCGGTACCGGGGGCAAAAAGGAGGAGATCACGTTTAATCGATTATAACGCTGGTTGAGAAATATAAGTCCAGACATGTGTGGTATCCACAGAAACCTCAGAATCTCAGCCAAAATGTCATATAAACCATTTCTACAACCACCAAACGCACTGGTTAGCTTCCAGGGCTATCACTGACTCCACACACCAAGTTTCACCACGATCAGACCAAAATTCAATGAATGAGCCGCAAAAGAAGACCACAAAAACACACAGTGGCGCAAATGCGCTAAGACAGAAATTGGCTTACCGTCCCAATTTCCTCCGTTATTTTTCGCTGGTAGCCACGTGATTATCAGTAGTTACCATGCCTACCTAGCCACATCAGAGCCGTTTTCCGTCAACAACCTCCATTTTAGACCCACCTACAGACACGTGACTGGACAGATGCAACATGTAGTAAATTTGGGCCCACGTAGGTTTTGGCATTACAACGTCTAAATGGTTGAAGTGACGTGAACTTGGCTCAAACGATTAAAAAGGTGTCAATCACGCAAATTGACCAAAAGAAACCAAAGTTACAGCCCCTCGGAGTTTAAAGGGCCAGAGGCCAATCAAACGCTCTATGCGCACTGCAGAAAAGGGCCATTACCATGTAAATGTGTGGTTAATTCTTCAAAAATATATTTTTAAAAAAAGCATTTTTAGGCCTTATTAATTTCTGCTCTTTAATACCTAAAAAAATCAACTGGCATGGTGTACAATTGTGCCAAAATTGGACATTTTTGTACAACAGCTGGATATTCATGTATTGACAGGGCTGTAATTTTTTCACCGTTTCATTTTAGAAACAAATCTTTGCACAGATGATGTTTATATGTTGGTTACTGAATTTCTGGAACCAAATGTGATCTGAGCCATATTTTTAAAAGGGTTATAAGCTTAAAAAAAAAAAAAAAAAAAAAAATAGGCGAGGATAAAATCTAGTTACTTTTTCTGTGTTCCAGTCTCAGTAACTTTGACACAGTAATATCTGCTTCAATATTTACACCTCTGATGAAATTTCCCAAGTGTTAGCTTTATTTTGATACCAAGATTGTAAGGACAGAGTTTGTAATTGCAGAGAAATAATCAATTAAATTTGGGCATTACATTTTTGAGCAGGAAGCTCAGAAACCCCCTTGGGGCTTAAGAGGCTAAGAGACACATTTTGTGGAAAAGAACTTTTATGCTGAATGGCAATACGTAGCTCTCTATTTCAGATGACTTTATAAAATTAAAAAGCGACCTCTAATTTCATAGGCTATATTTACAATTAATAGGGTTTTCAGATAAACGGTTGTCCTTGATCACCATTTAATACTTTTGTGTTTAAAATAACCTCTTTACTCGGTAAATTGTTACTTAGGATGGTGTGACTTCATGCAGTGCTGAACTGAATTGTTACATGCTGTAACAAGTATTTTTCTGATAACTTAAGAGATAGCCTTGTGGAATGCCAGCACAGGCACCAGCCAATCAAATTAAGCCGAGGGAGCTAGTTCCTTATTCAGTTCAGCATCAAAATGTAGGAGACTTTAAACAAGAAACGTCAATTACTGTAAGTACAGTCAGCCACACTAGGCTGATTATCTTACAATAGGACAAGAATGAAATGAATTTCTTTTTGTTTAAATACAATTTCGCAAACCTGCCCATCAGTTTACTCACTGATTTAGGATGATTCATTGATTGCTTCCTTTCCATGGTAGAGCATTTAAACCATATATTTAAGCCACTTCCAGCTATCAACATGTATCAACATATCAGCTTGTTTTTCCTGAGGTCACTTCCTGTAAAGTGACATTTTGTGATGGATGTAACAGTTCTTAAGAAATGTGGTTCAGTTCATATCAGTTTTCTTTCTTTCTCTCGCTCGCCGTTTGTACTGATAACTTAATAGTTAGTCATGTAGAATGCCAATACAGGCACCAGCCAATCAAATCATGTTAAGTGTAAAGGCAGGAAGCTATTTCTTTATTCAGTTCACCATTAAAATGTAGGATAATTTAATTAATATAATAACAAGGTTAATAGCAGTTCCGTTATCTTGCCTCAAGTGTTGTCACCATGATAAACATGTCAGCAGCATGCTCCTGCCATCACATTTAACATTATTAGCAGTTTGTTGATACGTCTGTATCTGTGTATTCAACAGTTAATAAATGAAAATTTAAGTAAAGGAGAGATGTGAGAAACACCCTTCAAATATGAGTGTTGCCTGTTTTGCCCACCAGAGGACACTGTTTTTGCAGCTCCAAACACGTTGGCAACAAACAGCAGCTGATCCAAGTCAGAGTATCAATAGATATATAGATTAAAACAAACAAAAAATAACCAGATGTAGGCCTGGTAAATACAACCAGTCATACATCTGTTTTTTTTGTTTTTTTTTTAAATCTGCTTTTTCTTAATATCTTAATTTCCTGCTGTCTTCACGTTCATCCTCCTACCTTTACAGCTGAGAAGGTGACATCAAACTTGGCTGAGCTGACTAGTCAGGTGGCCCCATGTGATGTCAGCAGTATCTACGGCATCAGGAAGGCCATGGGCATTGCTGCCCCTCCAGACCCACCTGAGCTCTTCATAGACCTCACTACAGGTAAAAGGCAGTTTCTCTTAAGTTGTGTCAAATGCAGTATGTAACCTTACAAAAAACAGAAAATTGCAGACGAGAACTTTTCCACGTTTTCAGTGCAGGACACGGCTGAAGCCATGGAGACCAGTTGTCCAGATGTGGTTCCAGTTATCGCTGTGTAATGAAATTCCAAACACTCTCATTCAGTGTAATAACTTAAGTTTTGTACAAAAAGTGCTTTTTGTGTTACATTTGTATGCTTTTCGGCCAATAAACTTTTTTAAATAAAAACCAACAACCTTGGCTCTTGTGTAACGCTGCGTGACAAACTGCAGACTTAAAACATTTATTACATTCTGTAACTGTACAAAAGTCAATGTCACATTTGTTCACAGAAAGGCCAGTACATTATTATTATTATTATTGTTGTTAATATTATGTAACCACAATTACAGACAAAATGTTGGTCTCAGAAGATAAGGCCACAAGACAAGTTTCAGAGGCACAGAAAGTGATCCAGATCAGTTTAAGTGGTCTCTGAGCTGGGGCCAGAAAAAACATTCACAGCAGGCAGGTTGTTAGATCACACAGATCGAGGACATCGAAGAGAGCGTCACAGATACCCTTCATCGCAGCATATATGGAGACAGGCAGGCAAAGATGCTGAAAATGGATTTCTTATCTGAGCAGATTAAACACTTACACAGATGGCATACATAAAGAAAATGTATTTCCTCCTGAAATACAGTACGTACCTTAATATTAAATTATTGTTCCTAAGGCCAAACAGCACAGCTGGAATTCCTAAAAGGTCACATAAAGACCACAAAGTGATGGAAACCTAATCTTAATCTGCTTCAGGATTTGCAGTTTAGCCACAAAGTAAAGCTTCCTAGATTTACTTCTATAGATGGGAGCAAGAGAAGTTTCCGTCTTCTGCACAGCTGGTTTCTGACATTGAAACAGCTTAACACATTTATGTCTGGCTCATTACACAGTAACAGCAACAGTGTCCATCGCCTCTCAAAACGAAACCCATACAACTTTCAGATTCAAACAGAATCCACTGGAGATTTTTCCCCCTCTTATTTTTTGTTTTAAAAGACCAAAATGGACATCCAAAATCTCAACTGCATTTGGCTTTAGTACAATACACATTTTTTTTTCTATCACATAAAATTACAGACATGGAAAATAGTACAAAAGTGATCGATCACTTGTGTCAATGTGTTTGTGACTAGAAAAAGATGGTGATTGTACATACTGACCATCTCCTCAGTCATCTCCTGATCCAACCATGAGATGCTGGGTGTTGAATGCAATATCCACCACACAGCAAATAAGCAGTTCCTTTAAAAATCCTTAATTCAGTAACATCACAGGAACGCAGCTAGCAGGTGCGCATGTGTGACCAGCAGAAGTCTGTAAACTAGTTTGTCCCCCAGTTCTTTTTGCAGCATTGACCTGGCCTCAGCTCAGACCCATACCTTGCTGCTTGCTCATATCGGTGCACACAAAGAAAGTTTTGAGCTCCCCTTTCCCCTTCACATTGATTAGTCCTCGACACTCGCATGAGTAGCCCAGGTCCTGCAACACGACAGACGTTTCCTCTGTTACCTGAAAGCAGGCAAAGCAAACGGAAAGGAAATTGGATTAGCCCAAATTCAATGCGAGACCTTCCTTGCAGCAAAATCGTTTTCCCGTGACTACATTAAACAATACGCATCTCAGGTGGCACTTTGTCTCTGCTAATGGCTTTGATTCCAAAGTAATTTACATATTTTATCAAGTTAAAGCATGAATAGCTTTTGATCTGCCAATAAATGTGATACAGAGCATAAAGTGCAATTGGAAGAGAAAGAAACAATGTAACGGTTTTCTCAGAGGTGGTTCTCGTGGCTGGTTAAGGACAGGAGGAGTTTATTTTTGCAGCAGTTGAGATAGGTAAGGAAAATAAAACCCGAGTCCAGTTCGAAATTGGATCTTTTGTAAATGTTGAGATATGCTGTGTGAGAAGTGACCATTTGACCTTAAAGAACATACCTGGATTTTTCCCAGCTCTCCAGTGCTCTCCATTCTGCTGGCTACATTGACTGTGTTGCCCCAGATGTCATACTGAGGTTTCCTTGCTCCGATTACTCCGGCTATCACTGGGCCATGATTAATTCCTGTGGAAGAAAAACAAGCCCCCAATATGTTAAAGTTTAATGCTGTATTTTATAATAAAGTCTGTAAAGTTCATGTGCAGTGTTTATAGAGGTAAAATGGAATGAAAATGTAAGGCTGCGGTGACAGAGGATCAGGGGTACCAGAAAAGGTGAAATATTAGGAAGAAATAAAAGAAACATTTTAATGCATTAATACAGTGCTGCTAGTTTGCAACCAGTTTATAATCAAGGCCATTAGACCACAAGAGAAATTTTCTGAGTGGCCCATAAATTTTTAAAAGAAAAGCTTTTGTGCAGCAGATGCTGAAGTACCTGACTAAAAGACACAGACAATACTGTAACTGCTCTTAAAGACATAGTGAGTCTAAAACAGAGTAGGATTTGCTTTGAAAACATGATAGAAATGTAAAAGTTCACAGTAATTATTAAGATGTTTCAGTGCAAAGACTTCACAACTGATCACGCTACTGAAATGAAACAAATTGAGAAATTCTGTGTATTTTAAACCAATATAAAACGGTACCTCTACTGTCTAACTCTGATAAATGCAAGACTATGGGCACCGGCAGAAACACAAGCTTCAAATCAGCATACGCAGGTATTCTGAATCAGATGGATTCAAAATATAATATGAACTGTTTGAAAAACACGCCTACTGGGTTTGAATTTTTTTCAAGTGTTAACAATATTTCTGAAATGCCTGCACTTGTTATTCTGATCTTTCTGACCATCTCCTTCCTTTCATTTTTGTTCTGCTTACCCAATCCAGGGTCAGGGGGTGGCTGGAATCTACTCCAGTTTTCTTGCCATGTATTCTTTTCGTTTTTAATGGCAAAGATAATGAATGCACGTGAGGCATACACTCACATACAAAAGACTGAAGCAAAACAGTGAAGCTACGATTCTCGCTAAAATTTGGTAGAAAGACTGGAAAAACGTTCTGTGGCCTGATGAGTCTTGATTCCTGCTGCAACGATCAGATGGGTCAGAATTTGGTGTAAACAGCATAACAGCAGGGATCCGTCCTGCCTCGTATCAACAGTACAGGCTGTTGGTGGAGGCATAATGGCATGGAGTAAATTTTCTTGGCACGCTTTGAGTCTCTTAGTACCAACTCATCTTTTGATCCCATCTTTTGACAAATGCTTCCAGCAGGATAGTGTACCATGTCGCAAAGCTCGAAGCATCTCAAACTGGTTTCTCGAACATGACAAGAATTTCACTGTACTCCACAACTGGCCTCTACAGTCACCAGATCTCAACAAAACAGAGCACCTTAGGAATGTGTTGAAACAGGAGATTTATGTCAACAAATCTGTAGCAACCGTGTGATGTTATCATGTCTATATAGACCAAAATACTCTGGAATATTTCCAGCAGCTTGTTGAAGGAGTCCAATCCAGCACTAGCGACATGAAACTCATAAAATGTGTGGTGAGTCGATACTGGAAGCGAGGCTCGCAGCAGGCATCAAGCCTCATTCTGGCTTGTCGTCAGTCGTTTTAAACTATTGTTTTAACTGGTAGTGCAAAGCTGTTCACAACATTAGGTGACTAACGGGAAACAAATCTTCTAATCAATGAATGTACTCAGGCTCTGAGTGCATTAAAGAGAATGTATATCTTTTTAATAAACACACAAAGGAGGTTTTAAGGTGGTTGCACACAGCCACTGATGAAGAAAAATGATGCCACTCAATTAAAAATTTCACTGTTTGTACTATGTGCATTTTTAACTCCAAAAATGTAAATGTTTTGATTGTTTTTATCATAGATGTCAGGACTGTAGACACAAAAAGCGGAGGATGATGTTTGTCAGACTCTAAAAGGTTCTGGCTCTATATTTGAGTAAAACATTCGCTTCCTGCTATTTGATGGACTAAAGTGGCTCATAGTAACTGATCCGTATTGGTAAAAAGAACCACACAGAATGCAGTAAAAATAAAAGGAAAAGATGTATCTGAAATGATGGGCTCTGTTTCACAAAGCTGAATATGAGAGCTACTGATAGTACTGGACCCAGTACATCCTGAGGTGAATCTGTAACATTTTGCATGTTTGCCTACACGTCTTACCTCTCCTGTTAAACTGCACAGGAAGATCCTTGTACAGCCTAAGGCTTCTGCTTGAAATTGGCTGCACACAAAAACTGAACTTCCCTTTACAGCACGATCACTTTGAAATTAGACTTAAAGGAACATTTTGTTGTAACAGTTTTCAGTTTTGTGACCTTCTGAAGCTGTGCTGTTACTCCACAGCTCTGCTGCTGTGTCAAAGTTATGTTTTTAAACCAGAACGTCAGTGAGGTAGTAGCTTCAGGATCCATCATAATCAACAAGTTATTGCTGATAAGAAAACAAATGTGACCTTAAGGTTTCAGTACAGTTCGGATGAAAACCCATTAGGTTATCACAAGTCACTAAATTCCAGTTTCCTTGGCATGGTAAATGGCCTGTATTTGTATAGCGCTTTACTAGTCCCTAAGGACCCCAAAGCGCTTTACACAACCAGTTATCCACCCATTCACACACTGGTGATGGCAAGCTACATTGTAGCCACAGCCACCCTGGGGCGCACTGACAGAGGTGAGGCTGCCGGACACTGGCGCCACCGGGCCCTCTGACCACCACCAGGACACAACAACCGAGACTGTCCAAGCCGGGGCTCGAACCAATAGAATAGAAGCATTATTGCTTCATTAAGTCCCAGATTGTCACTAAGAAAAGAGGGTCTGCAGGAGAACTTACTATGGCCAGTGACATTTCTCATATACCGTTCTTCTGTGAGATCTGTTTTTTTTATTTTAAGGTAACTAGGAAAAATACTCCACCACATTACAGTGGAGTAATTTATGCATGGCTCAACCTGATATAAAGTGGGAACTGCTTTAACACGAAGAAAATGCCTCAACTCCAGAAATTCTGTGACTATTTTTATAGGCATGAGCTTTTAACAACCTGTGTCAGTGAATGCTAGTACTCTCACTGCAAGAACAGTACATGAATGCCAATCATGTACTGAGTAACCAAGGAAACCTGTGCCAGCCTTAACAGAGATGGAGGCTGCACAATGCAGTATTTACTGAATTAAAGGTTTATGCACACTCACCCACACGAAGCCTGAAGCTATTGAAGGAATGTCTGTTGATGCCATCTAGCTTGCCTATCAGAGCGATGGCAAACTCTACCATGATCCCTATCTGGGCGTGCTGCCGTTCTCTGTCCTAAAACAACACAGAGTGATGTCAGTCCACAGCCTAATTATGAGGTTTGGTCATGGCTTGCTTTCAAACAGTTAAAGTTAAAGCCCGACCCTGATCTGAAGTAGTAACTACCTCACCCGATTATTCTCCTGACCAGGTGACCCACTAAGCCCCGCAGCAGCCATGTAACTGCTGCCGATTGTCTTGATCTTCTCCACACCGCTGAACTTTGGTTTGGACAACAGCTGTTGAGTTAGAGGCAAACAAACAAACAAATGAGGGGTGCGCGCATTTATCATCCCAACCATGCCAGGGTCTTCATGATTAGCCCCTGACATTTGTATTTCAGACAAATATTCGGTAAGACTTTGACTTCCTGACCTCATCAAAGTCAGCGATGATCTCATTGAGAAGTCTCAAGCATTCCAGACCTTCTTTGTTGATATCGCACTCGGTGTAAAACTCTTTGAAATCCGGCACCGAAGCGAACATCACGCACACACAGTCATAGGACTGGTAGTAGAGGTCCTGTTGGGAAAAGCACAAAACCAACAGATAAAGCTTGTACAGGAAACATGTTACTTTTATGTTGTATGGAGCCACGCTATCTGGAAGTTATGATTATTTGTAGAGTTATAGTATAGAGTTCTGCTTATATAGTTTGTAGTTTTTCTTTTTGAATAATTACTGCCATGCTGTACTCAAGAAGCTTGCTTGCGTTACTTGCCACTCCTGATTTTCTGTGATAGCTGCAGAGTCATATCACTGATAGTAGGGCTGGGTATCCGTGTACCTGCTCTCATTTACCGTTTTAGCTGTTTGGTGGTTGTTGAAATTTTGTGAGGTTTCACCTGAGATTCTGGCATTTCGGGCAAAAAAAAAAAAATAGATTCAGGATTTTAATGAATCGATATCACGTTATCCAAGCCAGAATCGATTTTAATCGATAAATCGATTATCAAAACCCACCCCTAGCTGACAGTAGCATGCCAGCCAGTTATCTACATTCTTCACTTCGTCACAATTATGGCTCTAAAAAGGGTTCTGTTGTGTGGTTATATCAAACTCAAACAGTAAATGATTGAAATGCACCTCTATATACCCACACTCCTCTGGCACATTCAGGCTTAAGGAGCTGGCCGTTTCCCCCGCGCCATGTTTTTACATTTTCGCATTGTTTCACCAAGGAAATATGAAGATTATTGGGATTGCTACATTTAGATACTTAAACCTTCCTGTTACTTCTACTAACTGTGATAACACTGAAAGGGCAATTCATGCTCAGTGTAACAATGAAGCAGCAAGACACTGAAAGGCATCTCCGCTTGTAGCCACTCCTGATGAACTTTGTACTTTAACCTCCTAATTTTTCTTTGCCGTTTGGGCTGATTGGGACCTAAAGAATGTAAAAACAAAGAATTACCAGATTTTTATTTTACCTAATTTTTGTTTTTGAGAAAAATTAGAGCCACATATGAGGACATTTGTTTCAAATTTTGATAGAACAGTGGCAGTATAATCGCAAGTGGATATCAGGCCCTTGTAGAGAAAAATTAAGTATTTTGGTTTAGATGTCCCAAAATGTGATGTCCACATATGTTTACGCCAGGTTCTAGGAGGTTAAAATATGTCCAGCACAACTTTCTGTGTCCTGTTCTCGGTGTCAGTGAAAACCTGATGAGTAAGCAGCTGGCACCCTGATTGTGTACAGTATTATGTTTCAAAGGTCCCTCTCTTTGAGTCTTTTAAAACCCAAAATCCACATGCTGGAAATAACAATTATTTATTTATTTATTTTAAGATGACCTCAGATAACTGGTCACATTATTGCCGCCTGGTTCATGTTCACTTTCAGTATGTAATGATGGGGGGTTATCTCACGGGAATGTTTTGTTTTTAACTCTCTTCACCAGTCCTTCATAGCATCCAGGGGACTAGAATCAACTTTGGAAATCTCACCTCGTTCTTCTTATTCTCCCCAACAAACAGCGCTGCTACGTGGGCCGGCAGCACATTTTCCAGCAGCAGGCGGTTCAAGTTCTCTCTCGTCTCGATCTCATCCTGCTCTGTGTGGTTCTTGTTCTTTAGCAGGAAGTCCTGGCGGAAGCAGTACTCGTTCTGTAATCCACAGGAATGGCAAGTTTAGAGGAAAATCAGCACAAGAGATAATTTTTTTTGTTTTTTAAAATAATTCAGCAAACAAAAAACTGTCATTTACCTGCAGTGAGATGATGAACATGGTGACCAGGAAAAGCGTGATGTACATGCAACTCATATACTGGGGATGTTTTACCAGCCCTAAACATTTCAGGATTTCTACACTGCAAGACAAGCAAGAACATGACCAATCACAGACTCCACTTTTACTTGGAAAATAATAACTTGCAGTGGTTATGACTTTGACCACTAGTGATTAAAAGTACAAGGTGGCATAACAGTAAACTAAAATTCTCTGCTATAATTCTCTGATTAAGAATCCAATTCATTCATGTATTCAGAAAGAAGTATGCAGATATTGGTGCCTTAGATCATTTTTATTGACTTGTCTGATTAAGATTATGGTATGATGTGTGATAGACCACCCCAGAAGTAGCAATCTAACCTCTGATAAGATTAAAAAAAAACAACAACACACAAACACAACATAAAACACTAAAGTTTCGAAATGAGTCCAAACTCCTTGGTAAGATCACTATGGTTACATCCATCTTTTAAAGACTACAATCAGAACAGTTTCCACTGAGCCACTTTCTCATCACCTGACATTTGCTGTGCCTTTTCTTTTGTCATACTCACTAAGCTTGTTTTATTGGATTTTATTTTGCATTATGAAATTACAGTTAATTTGCTTTAGAGAGGATTGTTATAATATTTTAGACTCTTGTCATATTCTTTCTCACTGAACTACTCGATTTAAGCCATTTGCTCGTTGATAATGTTTTGGCTGCTCTGACGCAGGTCTTGACTATTAGGCTGAAGTAGATCTGATGTTATATGATAAATATTACTGCACTGCAGCCATACACTGATTCAGATAAAGAAAACATGATGCCAGCAGATGCAATCTAAAATGCAACCTTTGCATGTTTGCATTAAGGCTGTCACCATATCCAGGATAATATCACAATCTAAACAAAAAGATTATTCCACCAATCAAAATCCTGCTTTTTTTACTTTCAACTTTATTAATTCACTAGTCTCCCTACTGAGGCAAATAGTGGGGGAAACTACTTGGCTAGATAGTGAGAACAAATGTCCCTGATGCAGCACACAGTTTGTACACAAAACAGGATTATAAAGCTAAAATTGAACGCCCAACTGCAGCAACTCAGTCAAACCAGAAACAAACAAACAAACTCCTGTGAGACAACCACAGAGATCAGTAGCTGGAGAGCTGGAGCTCAGAAAGCTGAGAGTAAATAAAGTAAGAATTAAGTCCTCCAAAGTTCATGGTCTCCAGTGCTTCACTCAGCCAATAAACAACAGCCTAACTTATGTGAGTTGTGACATAAAGTGAATCTGACAGAGATAGTTAAAGCAACACAAAAGTGATTGCTGTCGGTGCGGTAACTTCACTGGTCACAAGCCACAGGTACGTAGATACATTTGCAGGTCATCAGCGTGAAAACAGGAAATAATACATTTCCCGAAAAGCTGTGGGATTCACCCTTTTCCTTCAGTCTCACCTGCAGTTCAAATTTGTGAAGATTTCAAGGTCCTTCTTGGTGCTGAGGTTTTTGCTGTATTCATAAAAGGATGTATGCGTGTTTCTGATAATGATGACGTAATATGCCGTAGAGGCCACAGTCAGAAAGAGCACTTTAAGCTCAAAGCTCATCCGAAGGAAAACTCCACAGGCAATGAGTGATAGGATGCAGCAGTAGACAGAGTACTGAGGGACAGAAAAGGGGATAAAATGGAATTAGACTTGTAGCAAATCTAAATAATGTCCTAAATCAAATTTATAAGCAGCATGCAAACAAGTAAAACACTACACTCTTTTTTACTGTTAGGAGAACTACAATTAATACACACTACTTTACACTAAAATGTAATACTGCTATTTATACACCATCGTGTCTGGGATTAAATCTATCACTCACGGGAAGGCAAGAGTAGTCGTCTTTATCTGCCTGGTCAAAGCACTGCAGGGAGTGGAAAAACAAATAAATAAACAACTGACAAGCAACGACCTGACAACATGCTTTGAAGCTTGGCATGACATTTATGAACAGCACAGCTAGAAATACCAGAGTACTAAATGGATCTGTCTTAGCCTTCAACATGTGAGCAGAGTCTCACCAGGTTGAACACAGCCATGATAATGATGACCGCTGTGGTGATGGTTGCCAGAGGGAGGCGCACAAACGGCCGTTTAACCACTGCCTCTGACACAGCTGGCAGCCACTGGCAACCTGACAGCTTCTCCGGAAACAGGCGCTGCAGTGAAGTGAGGAGAAAAAAAGACAAAATGCAATCAAACAGGTACGAGCAACGTGACTTTTTTACAGTCAGCTATCTGCAGACAGCATGCACGAGTGATTCACAGCTAGCTCTTTCAAGGAAAGGAATCTGTCCGAGTTGAAAGCCAAAAAACTGCATGTCCAGAACAGAATGTCAGATGTCATCTGCAGAGTCAGAAGGGCGTCTATAGTAAGCTGTAGCCCAGTGAATGCAGGAGATAGTTTTCATGCCATGTTTCCATTCTCAGATCATCTAATTCTGGCACAGTGTGCACAAAAACACAAGTCCTTTTCACTCATGCTTTTATTACTTGTGCCAATAGGGTGGGTGGGGGCTGGTGGCAGGGTAACTAAAGGGTACTAAAATCAATTCTTGCGTTTCTGTAATGGTTGATCCACCAGTATGTGCAAGGTCTTTAATCAAAATAATATTTTTAATGCCAATATATAATTACCGCTATTCATGATTTTTCAAATTTATAAGATAAAAAAAAGACAGGGGAAAAAAAGGGAATTTTGTATTATATCTTGACAAGTTAAGAAATGTGAAAAGTTGTGACATTTTTGTCCCATCCCCTTGGTATTTTCTTAAAAACGCTGCGAATATAAAACATTAAAAATAGAAATTTGATTTGATTATATTTATGTACTTACTGGATAATTAAACTTTTTTTTTTTTTACAAAGTAATAACAATAATAATTATCCTTATCATCATCATCATCATGTGTTGAAAAAAAGTCTATAAAGAATTTAACATTAAACTTCTACTTCCCATGCACAAGGAAATTAAATTGAATGTCTTCAGCAAACCACCTGTGTGTTAAGAATATGCAATATTAAAATGTGTTTCTAGATAAACGAGAAACTATTTATCACTGATGCTTGACCAGCATCCAGCTTGGCTTTAGATGTTACTGTAAAGATGCATGAAAGAGTTGTTGTGTCATTAAGGCTTTTTCTCCTGGTTTCTACAAACGGGGCCTGAAAAGAATCTTGTACCAAATCACTCAAATAACCAGATACTGAATGTGAATCAATGGACAAACCTGTAAGTGACCTGCGTAACAGATCGCCAGGACCAGGAGCAGCACACAAAACAGCCCTCCAAATAACACCGCCAGTCTCTGTTGCCTTAGGAAGACACGAATGAAAAAACAAAATAACATCAATCTCCAGCTCATCTTCTAAATATAAAAACGTCTTCGTCGTGCGCTTTAAAACCTTTTTCAAATGCTCAAAAAACTGTTCCTCCGAGTTTGTACTCATGAGAAGAACAGATATTCAAATATCCGAAAAACTAAAAACATACTCACTTCCTTGCAACAAACATCTGAATGATGAAGATACAGAGGAAGATGAAGGTGGCACAGCTGGCGTAGTGTTTGAACATCGGCAAATCCAGGGCTCGATACTAAGAAAGGCGGAAGACACTTATTATGTTTCTTTTTCAGTATTAAAATGACTAAAATGTAAAAGTATGATGAAGCAGTCATTTATATTGAACATTAAATCTCACCAACCTGTTTTGCCAGATCTTTCTTCAGAAACCACAGAGCTAAGCCGCTCTCTTCAAACTTGTACCACTGCCTGCAACACATGAAGGGAGGTAAGTGGGCATGGAAGAAGAAAAGCAGGGAATGAAGGTGGAATCGGAGTTATTAACAGTCTCCTTCTATGAGATTTACATTTCAGGTGCTCTGTATTGTGACTGTTTTTAAGGTGAACACTGGGCACATGCTGCACTGCTCTGTGTTGGATCACACCTGATGCAACAACTTGATGCAACGGCAAAGAAAAAAAATCTCAAAACATGAAAAAACACTGAGGTCATAATTTCTGTTCATTATAAACAAATAATTTTACTGAACACCACAGATCATTATGGGGGCTCTTAACTTAATCTGCATGTTTTAACCTCTAAGATTAACAAAGACATTGCACACAGCTTTAAGTGGAGTTCAGTGAAATGGCAAATAAATGCTACAACATTAATAGTTATCTCTTAAGTATTAAGTGCTCACTTATCATTAAGGCTCCAATTCAAAGGAGGGCAGAACAATTCTTATACAATTTTCTTTATTTCTTTGTGTGCTGAACAGAGAAGGCAAATTAAATTTGCTCTTAAATCTACTTAGATAACCTTTTGTATCCTCATGGTTGTGCATATACAAAAACATCTCTGATAACAAAAAAAAAAATACACATAATTATAAATTACAGTAGAAAACACACACACAAAAAAAACTGTATCACCTTTTTCGTTTTGCTCTTATTATTATTATTATTTTTAAATTGGTGCATCATTTCCATTCAGTTTCATGAAATGAAATCATTGCGCAACAGCTGGAACGATATGCATGTTTTAGCTGCAGCCTCCGATTTCAGAGAAGCTTTATTTTTAATCTGTAATATCTGAAGCTGTAAAGCAGCAACTTCACTAATTATCTAAAACATCTGCACAGTCAGTCAAGGTCTAAAAGTTCAGTCACAGTTAGATTACTAATGTGACATTTCGAATAACAGTTAAATCATTGTCTGTAATTTATTGCTCCATCAGATCCATGCATGCACTTTTAATGTACCAGAGTATAAATTCAGTGACAAAATGTTTCTCTTACGGTCACCATGAGCTTTTTGTTTTGTGCAAATATTTTTGTCACAGACCAGTTAAGCAAAACTGTGGTATCTATACCACAAAAGCACAAACCAAATGAGCCAAACGCGAACAAATTTGTCATCTGTGCTCACTTCTGATCAGCACCTGACATGAGAGGATGCAGGTAAACCAACACAGGGCCTCAGCTGCTGCTGGTTTCAAGTAAAAGCTTGTGACACAGGCTGGTGTCAGATCGCTGAATTTTAAATTGGGTTAATGGATTTTAATATTTTGTTGGTTGTATCAACAACCAGCATTACCAACAACCAAGCAATAGTAGCTGAATAAAAATAAACTGCAACATCTTGGCATATAGAAACGGTCACACAGCCGATCCAGAATTTCAGGGAAACAACAGAGTAAACAATTAGTCAGGCTTATCATCAAGGATCAAGATGTAACCTCAATCAGAAACAATTCAGCAGAGGATTTCCTCCACTGTGCAATTCCTTTAAACCTGTTAAATACAACACATTACAATATTTTATCAAATATGCTACAAATATTGCATAAATTGTGATTCGACCGAAATCGACCTACTTGTTGCTGAGCTCGTCTATGGTAATGGTCATCTCATTGTGCAGCTCCTCATCAAACCGAGTCTTCTGGGATTTCCTGGACCAGAAAACAGAGACAATAAGGAAGTGGCATGCAGACAAACGCAGAGACATGTAGAGTGACTGGAACAGATGCTGGAAAACCAGATCAAGCATGTGGGTCACTCTGGTCCAGTGTAGCTGTGGTTGGAGGCCACTTGGTTAATGCCATTCTGAGCATTAGTGAGAAAAGGGAAACGTAGGTTGTGCCTGCAAGAGTGTTACTGTACGAAAAGGGAGTGTGCCGGTAATGCTGCAGAGATCTGTGTGTTAGATGATCTCAGTGGGATTTGGTTGGTGTGTTTCTGTCGTGCTCCTGCTCGGAAACCCCCTGCTACATCAGGAAGGAAACATTCACACAGATGCAGAAACCCTGATTACCACACAAGCCCCAGTAGGTGATCAGCGTTAATAGGATCATGTCAGTCCACTAACAAAGGTTAGGGGCTTCCGAGATCGCATGTTGCCCTGTTACAAAGAGGCAGCAGTTAGAAAAGGTCAGAAAATACGTATTACACCACTGCACGGGTTAGTGTTAGAACAGCAAGGTTCTCTGCTAAGACAGTAGTTCTCAACCTGGAGGTCTAGTTTTTAACATTTCATTGCTTTTAATTATTACATTCAAACTTAGAGTAATCATCTTTTAAAAATTATTATAAAAATGCATATAAAATATTTGAAGGGGACCTATTCTGCTCACTTCCGGGTCCAAATTTTTACTCTTACACTCGAGTTGCTGTGCATGAGTTCAAAACATTTTTTAATTATCTTATATTGGGACTTGATGCCACCCCTCAGGTTATTCTCTGTTTGGTACACACCGTTTTACGTTCCTACCATCTCCAGCCGTCTTTCTTTCGATTGGTGGCCCCTCATAAACAGAAGGCTTGAATGGCAGGTGGGTGAAGCTTCTATGCTTGTACTCACAACTGTCAAGTATTCTAACTGAATTATACACTCAAGATTTTGAAAAACTTGCACACTTAATTATGAAACTGAGTAACAAATCAACGCTGCTGGCTTCTCTCCCAAGTGGCACAGAATGTATGATATCAGATATGTCACATATGTCATTTCCAGTACAACAAGAAAGACACAGAGAGAGCACAAATGGTTACGATTTAGCCTACTGTTACTACTGAACATAAGTGGGTGAGCTGAGCAAAAGAAGAAAAAAACCCCAATATAATTGTTAAATAATTCTTATTTTGTTCCTCGTGTTTGAAGTTTAGTCATACGGAATTTTAAAGGCTGTTTTTATATGTGTAAATAACATACATGAGTAAAAAGTGACAGCTTTAATAAAAAAATATATATAAAAACACATAATAGGTCCCCTTTAAAACTTTTCTTTCGTTATCTGCATAAAGCGAACTGATTGCAGGGGACTGGGAAAACAAAACAAAACATGGCAAGTGCATAATTTAAAGTAAAACTCAGCTCGCTGTAGTCTGCATTTACGCAAGCGCACGTGAGGCATTTGTTGGGGAGAATAAGCTGAAAGGCTGAGAACTACTGCACTGAAAGGACTGAGGACCTTGCGGGCCGTGAAGGCTCCACTCACTTAGGGTTGCCGAGCGGCGGGGCGGGTAAGGAGAATGCCTCTTCTAGAGACTCATCAAAGCTGTCGGGGTCCAACAGTAAAACACAAATATACATCGATCACAACAGAGCAGCGCAGAGCCAAAAAAACAAAACAAAACAAAAACAAACCACAGGATTTATAATCATTTTAAGATAAAAATTGAGCGTAGTGCAATAACAACTGTCAGTTTTAATCAGAGATCGGTATAATCTACCATGTTGTGTCATTAAAACCGTGTAGATCATTTCACTGTGACAGCCTCAGCCTTATTGGACTGTGAATACATGAATGAAATTGACAGTTTCCGCGATACAGCAAACCTACACACTCTCAGGAAGGAATGCTTGTGCACTTGGATCACACTTATCTCTTCTAATCACATTACTTCAGCCCACACTGTTTTGTGTAGGCGTGTCCTGCCCACTGATCAGTGGCTTTGCTGTTTTGATTCTGCCTTCACCAGATGGGGAGAGAGAATTAACCATTAAAAGCTATGACCACAATCAATTTGGTTATGCATTATTTAAAGCTAGTGGAAGGGCTACTCATATTGCTCAGAACTCCTACCCCTCTGCAGGAATAACTACCACTGCAGCACAGCTTTAAAAAAAAAAAAAAATCTATTTGTTAGTCAAATCGAATCCTCGAGCACTACTTTTGCTTCCATGAAACAGAATCATTGTGAGTCTCAGAAATATTAAATCTGTACCAATCAACAAACACTAATCGTGTAGTTACACTTGCAAGAGCTGTGACCTAATCAGAGCGCTATAAACGTTTATACTCGCTTTTGAAGCACACTTAACGCACTGCAGTTTTCTCCTAAATAATAAGTGTTGGTGCTGAGAAAAAAGGGGAAGCTCCCCAAAAAACTGCTTCACCACGCTAACAGGAGATGATGGCAGTTGTAGTCAAAGCTGGCATGAACTTTGGTGTTAGCAAAGCACCATAAACATTTGTACTCATGCTTGACACAATGGAGTTTTCTCCTAAATGATAAAAACATTCAGCAATTTCTCGCTACTGATTTCCAAGATGGAAACTCTACACTTCAAGACTGATGTATTCTTGAAATTCTTGTAGAGACCAACCTGCCTTCAGACTGACTGTGCATCAGAGCAAAAACTGGTAACAAAGAGTGCAAGACAGGGCAAAAAATAAAAACAACACCATTTGCAAGCATTAATTAGATCATTTTTGGCAAGGCATGACAACAGTGAGCATAAACTGCCCGTCAGACATCTGTGTTACATATTAAGTGACCTACTAATGCTACTACATCTGCTATTTACAACACCGTTCCAAAAGAGCCGTGATGCTTTGTAAAATATATGTAAAAAGAGAATGCAGTCATTTACAGATCTCAGTTTATCCACAATAAGAACGAAATCCCAAAGTAATCATATCATGTGTCCAAACTGAGAAGGTGTTCCATCTTAGGAAAAATATTAGCTCATTTTGAATGTGATGGCAGTAACACGAATCAAAACTGTTTGGATGGGGCAACAAAACTGGTACATTTTGCAAGCAATTAGGTTCATTGACAACAGGTCAGTAACATGATTGGGTATAAAAATAGCATCTTAAACAGGGGATGTTTCTCAGAGGTAAAGATGGGCAATTTCAGAATAACCTAAAATTGTGAAATGCTGACTGTCAAATAATTTACAGTACATAATATCATAAAAGTATGCCAAGAATTGGGAGAAATCTCTGTGCGCAAGGCACAAGGCTGAAAATCAATATTAGATGTCTTAGGACTTCAGGGCTGCTGAGCAGCTAGAATAACAAACAAGAATGGTACCATATTCCTCTTCCAAAAGCCCAGCACACACAGAAGAACATATTCAGCACGCTGCTTGTACGCTCACCGCAAGTTACTCTAGAGGATAACAAGCTAGATGCTATTTGGTGTTTTAGATATCATCTAAAATGACTCTGAAATCTCAGATCTTTCAGAAATGCATACATTTAGGGTATTATGTTAATCTCCATAAGTATAGCTGAATATAGTCATTGATGTAACATCTGCAAGATGTTAAACTATAATATGCTTCTAACTGCTTCAATATAGTCTTACATAATACAGTATTAATAAAGACATTGCAAAGACTTCAGGGTTTATGGACTGATAAGAATGTCCTGGCTGGAAAATTTGCTGGCCAGAAACTCTTTTCTTTTAAGGCAGTTGTCATAATGATGCTACTGAGTAGGTTGGTTGTAAAAGCCAGCGTGCATATGTGTGAAAAAGCTTTTTGTCGATGTCAACTTTCATGTTGTGTTTGAGTCATGTGTGAATTAATTTTGTAGCTACTGGAGCAGCTGAAGATTTGTCTTACCTCTCAGGGTTCTTGGAGCTCGGTCGCAAAGGAATATCCTGAAAAAGATGAGGATAATACTGTAGTTATATAGCATTTTGGTTTGGAAATGTTCTCACAAGACAATGATTCCTTAGTTTTGATGAAAGACATGTAAAATCAATTTTTAAATCTCTTGATTTCTTAAAGCTTTTTAAAAAATTCAATGCTTTGAAAGTAAAAATAAGCTTTTCTGACTTCTGATATGTTTGATTTCCTTTACTTATCACATTCAGAAATAACATTAAAATCCCCTTCTGCTAAATCACGTAATACACACTCATTGCCTTTGCTGCATGCTGACCAAGCATGTATGTGTGCATGGTCAACCTCACGATAATCCCATTCTAAGCCACAAAGAAAACAACAACTTTATTCTCTTTCATTGTCATCTTGATAATAATGTAAATAAACCATGGTGTACAATCCAGCGACCTTACCTTGAAACGTGGTTTGCCATTGACAATCGTGTCTGGTGTGAAGCCGTCTCGGTTCTGCAGGTGGGCGAAAGGTTTGACAGCCCCCCAGGATTCAAGGTAGCGGGTCATACGCACAGATGCTCGCATCTTCAGACCATCATTCACCCGAGGTTTGGGGGGCTTTTGGTTGTTCTGGGAGGACTTAAGATGTAGATGACTTAAGACTTAAGATGTAGATGAACATGCAAAGATTTGATAGTGAATATCATGTACTAATAGCTCAAAGAATCCATCCCATTGGCTCAAAAAGAGATGAAAATTGCAATAAAAAATACATTTATGCAGTATTCTTTATAGTGACAAATCTGACCTAAGATGAGACAGCAAGGAGAAAAAAGGAAAAACGTTTGCTGAGGTCGTGAGAAACAAACACCCAAAAGTATAGTGGGAAGGGGAAAAAAGATTTAAAATATCAACACATATTGTTCTTTGACATATGGCAAGCAACATCCAATTTTAAAAAACCCCACAGTGTGCAAAATACAAAGTGAAATATATAAAAATGATTTACAAGATTAACATGATTGTTTTATTAGTAAAATTCAAAATCCTAACAGCAGTTATCTGTATGAGGAGACATTTGAAATGCTAAAGATTTCTCTCCATCCTTCACAAACTGTGTTTTTTAGGAATATGGACTTAAAGCTTACCCGTGGATCAATGACTAGGTAGGTCTGGACGTTGAGCTCTTTTAAGTAGGTGTCCCTGAGGTGACCGTTTCCTTCTTCTACTTCATACGCCTTGTTTAGGTGCTTCAGAGTCGCCTCTGTTATGTGGACACGTCTGGTCAAATGTACAAAATAAATAAATGAATCTGGTAACTTCAACTTTAAGAGTCGATATTAAATGTGAAACAAGAAAAGGTAAAAAGGGTAGTGCTCCTTACCCTGGAAGGCCTCCTGACTCCATATGATTGGCTAGAGTGACATCATGTGACCATACATCAAACTGCCACTTACGAAGTCCAATCACACCACAGAGCACGTTGCCCGAGTGAACCCCAACTCTCATGTTGATATCCACTCCTGTGGCCTCTCGTACCTGCCTGAAGGAGTTTTGCAGAAATACAAAAACTTGTTTTCATTCTTTAATATTATTTCTATATTTTCAGTAATTCCAAACACAATAACACTGCAAGGATGTATGTGTGTGTGTGTCTCAGTGCATCTCTACCATACATTTCTGTGTTTTAATCTGTATGGTAAAAATGTTCCCCTTAGATCTTCCACGCAGTTTAATATACCTTCCACTGACACTCTTCATAAATAATTAATGCATAAATCCTGGTTATTTAAACATTACACAATCTATCTTGAAAATAACTGTACGTTAAAAACAGCTAAAAGTGACTGTTATAAGAAAAACTTACTTGATGGCTTCACACATGTCCAGACCCATTTTGACACAGTTCTTTGCATGTTTAGGCAGTGACACCGGCAGCCCAGACACACAGTAGTAGCAATCTCCGAGGATCTTGATTCTCATGCATTCGTTTTCCTTTAAAGAATGAGAAAAACGGATAAGTCATTCACAAAATAAATAAATCAATCAATCAATGTGCCACTTTGCACAAAACAGCTTTGCCTATTAGGGCTTAAGTGCCTCAGTCAGACCTTAATTAGTGAGTGTTTCCTTTTTCAGCTGTCAGACCCTGATTTTCTGAGATGAAGATTATTTCACTATAGTGCCAACAGTGCTTTAAGAGGCAAATACTGAAGTGCAAGTTGAATATAAATGGGCCCAGAAATGCCCCTGTGGTCAAGCTTATACTGGAGAAAGCACAAAAACAACATATTTCAGAACATAAAACAGCCATTTGTACTGGAAATGTGGAGTATGGTATAGCCAAACACTATTATGAGGTTAAACATGGCTCCCCTAGCATCTTCATTTAATTGGTCTTGAGCATGTAACTCTTCCTGCCAGAGGGGGCGATCTTTCTAAGCTTTGTCAGAGAGGAGTTCAATCTTAAACTTCCATTTGTGAACAAGCACCAATGCAAACAATGATATATACAAAGATACAGAATGTTTATGATGAAACTTGTAGCCTCAGTTGTAAACGCACTACTCTGTTTTAAGAATTATACTTACTGTTGCAAATTTTTAAGAGGGTGATATGAGATTAGAAAGTGATTTACTATGTGATTGTTTTAAGCCAATCATCTGACAGATTGCAGCATGTACAGCAGCTTTCCCCACCCTTTTTTGCGCCACTGACCGGTTTATGTCCGACAATATTTTCACGGCCTTTAAGGTGTCGCGGATAAATACAACAAAATAAAACCAGTACCAGTACCAAAAAAAGAAGATTTATTCATAACAAACGGGAAAAGACCCAGGGAAACTGAGTTAATGATTAAAAGTAGTAAAAAAAATAATAACTCTAAAAACCAATAAAAACCCTGAAAACCATAAATTTCACACCCGAGCCTCAACTCTCGCGGCCCGGCACCAAGAGACTCACGGACCGGTACTGGTCCGTGGCCTGGGGGTCGGGGACCGCTGATGTACAGTATATGATCTCTATTTTGTTTCCACAAGGCTGAAATGTTAGCATGTTTGCTAGCATGGCTAAATAAATTGGTGTGTTTGAGATTTGTCAACAATGGAAGTTTTGTGTTTGTGCAACCTTTGGGCATTCGACACTTGGATATAAAAGCTATTTTTATTTAATGTCTTAACTCACCTTGGCAATTTGGTCAAACTTGCCAAACAGTTCATTGAGCATAATGACCAGCTCCTTGGGAGAACAGTCACTGGCCAGTCGGGTGAAACCGACAATGTCTGCATACAGAATGCTGAAAGATATTAAGTGAACGAACATTTAACACAGAAATATTCACATGTAATGAAAGAATACCCATTCAACATGTGCAACAAGCATTTATCAAACAAAATAGGTTTTAGAGCTGGCAAAGTTTACATGCATACATGCTTCTGACTTTTTTTTTTTTTTAATACTACAGTGGTCCTGACTGAATAACTCAAAATTCAAATTGTTTGGTGATGTTTTGATTGTAGAAACTACAAGAATCCCACTAATTAAGCCAGACCTTCCCAAAGGGTGGGGCCCCTCCATGGCAGGGAACATTTTTCTTGTAAAACAAAGGGGGGCCTAGCAAAAAAAGTTTGGGAACCACTGAATTAAGCCATCCTTTAAATTCTAAAAGAGGAGATTCCTAAAGAAAACCACCAGGCTTAGCTTACTTTGGGCCAAACCCATGTGATTGCGATTCACATGCCCAGGCTGATAAAAAGAACAAATACTGGCAGAACAACAAATCCTGTCTTTCATCATTGGCTTTCGTCACTCAACCAATTAACAATAGATGCTGACAAGGACTTCATGAAGGTTCTGTTAACAATCAACCAATGTGCAGTGGACTGGAGGATACTAATGGCCATAAAGCTCAAACAGTTTTAGTCCTTCAAATTTGGCCCCAAAACAGCAGCTTTTCTCAGCACAGCCCATTATGATCCATTGTGACCATTATGGGCTGTGCTGATCGGGATTGATCGGGCAAAAATATCTGTACTATCACCCATTAAACTTCAGTAGACCTGATTTAAAGGCATGTTTGGTTCAAATGCTGAAACACAGACCAGGCATTATTAAAACTACCCATCAGCAAACCACAAAGGAACACTGATATCTTATCTGACCTATTAAAGACCCTGACACCACCAAAATAAAGACTAGAAGCTTGGCATGAATTCAAACAAAAAGAGAGCAATGGATTCATTGTCTTAACGTATCTGTATTCACACCAGCTAAGTGAATACAATCACCTGACCATATTAGAGGTTATGTCAACAGTCGTGATTAATCCTGCACGAAGCATGAAGTGATTTGTTTTATCTGGCTTAGAAAAGACTACTGAAGGGAACTATTAAAGAAGTCATCAACTATGTCCAAGAATACCCATGGTTCAGTTTATTTGGAACTGTTAAACTCTATTAAAAACAACCACAAATATTCATAGCTTGTGTACATATAGGCAAATGCACCGAGTGGAGCTGATTACTGACACCGTTGAAGCCTGGCCTGAGTAACACTGGCCGTAAGTGACCAGCGGATGAACACAGATACTGCACCTGCTTCCACTACGTGACTGAAGTGAGCCAGGTGTTTCAGGAGACTGAGAACACAGCTAATTACTGGACTGACTCAGGTAATTATAGAGACTTGTATATGACACGGCCTATCATTTAACACCTTTTTGCAGTGGCCTTAAATGAACATGGAAGCAAAGATGATGCCACAATGGACCTTTGATTGCAAAATTCAAAACCTCTATAGATCTTCAAGCATTTCTTCAAACATCTTAAAAAGAAAATAGTTTAGTTTTGTTGTGTTTAATGCCATTACGGTTTCATTTTGCGTCCACGTGCAGAATATTGTTAAAAAACAACTGCCTTTACAGAGTATTGAGTTTGCTCTTAGGAAAACCTGCAATGCTTTTAGTGACGTGAGATGAGAACGGCGTCCTGTTTCCGCATCAGAAAAATCATTTCGCTTTCAGCTGTCCTGATATCAGTCAGCACTTGCTAAATTAATGAAAACCTCATAAAGCAGAGCTATATTTGGGTCACTGCTCGGAAAACAGACATAGTAATCTCCAGTATTTAGAGAATTTGTCTCGAATTGCTTTTTCCCCCCTGCTTTTTTCTTGCCTTGTTTGTTTTAAGATGTGATGCCTGAGGATTTACATTTAGATTAAAAATACAATACATTTCTTTTAATTACTTAAAAAAGTCCTTTCTAATTCAAAGTCAACGTGATAAATACAATAAAATACTGTTTAAAACGCGGGTCTTTTACAAGACACGCACACTAGATGTGAGTCACAATCCATCTGAAGTGATTCATTTTAAGCTTACACAAATGTAGTCTTTTATTTAGTCTGGAAATCTGTCAGTGTTAATAATTATAAGCAGAGCAAATTCAGGCCACAGACACTTATTTCCAAAATGTCAGATTGGACAGCCAATATCTGCTGCCAGAACAATGAATGCATTTTTTGACTAAAATGAGGCTTCTACAACGAGGTTATTATTTAAAATAATATTGCGATCCCAAAGATGGTTGCGGTTGTACCTGACATTTTCATGCCTCTTGACATAGAGGCTTTTGAAGTTGTTATCTTTGACGAGCCGTTGTTGCTCTTCTTTGTCTTTACAGTCTTGCAAGCGCTCCATTATTGCCAGTTTCATCTTCATGGAGATGTAGACTGGCAACACAGACTGCAGCAGGTTCTCCTGCAAATACAAACAGACACACACACACACACACACACACACAATTAGTTACATAAGTGCAATTTAGGAGAGTCAGGAAATTAAGCTTATTTGACTGCTGCACTCAGTATACAGCCATGAGTGGTCAGGTCCTGTAGTGAACAAAGGTCTACCAGAAACAGAAAGGGTAGAACAGAAGACATCCACAAATATGATGACCAGAACACAGGAAGCAAAAGCTCCAATTAAAACATTTTTTTTCCTGTGACCATCTTTAATTCTGTCTGTAATCACATCATACTTTGAGTCCCAGTCTGTATCAGTCCTATTATTTCCTCAGCACTGTCCCCACACCTGTGAACCTTTACTTAGCATTCAGAGCAGGAGTGGTTTATATAGAGACCAGAATATTCACACTGGGTTAAAAATGGTGCAATGGCACCAAACACATACAAATCATGCTGCTATTGCATCTAGTCCATGATTAACATGAGACAGCAGAAGAAATATGTGTATAGCATGAGCCATAATACCCTGAGGCCTGAGAAATGTTCAAAGTTCGACTGCTTCATTAAGACACAAATCTGACTTCCAAAGAAATGATTAATCCCTTCTCACATCATATGAAGGGCGGCAGGTTACATCATCTGACTACGCTGGCTGAGACGAGGCTTGTTATATTTTAATTCAACAAGTCACTGCAAAGTGCTTCAAATATATTTCCTTTAGTCAGCGAGGTAAACGTATCATTGGCATTTTAAAAATCCTTCAAAACACTAGAGCAAGAGTACTTAGTCTTTTTTGCTAATTGACTTAGGGGACAAACCTTTGTAATTGTGATGACAATAATCATGAGATCTGAGTAAGATATTTGTACAGAAAGCATTAAAATGAAAAGTTGATGTGCAGTTCTTTGTGCATGAATAAATTAGTTGACCTATTTATACATTTTTATGCCATATACATAGGCATACTATTACAGTGATGGATGCTCATGTTAAACCTTTTTGCAACTGACAGCGAATCAGAAGAAATTTTACGAGAAAGGGGAGGAGCGCAAACAACTTCGTCATTGTATTGCTACAACACTGATTGTCTTCATAATCTACAACAGGGGGTGCCCAATCCCGGTCCTCGAGAGCTACCATCCTGCAGCTTTTAGATGCATCCTTGTTCCCACACACCTGAATCAAATGAATGGCTTGTTATCAGGCCTTTGCCAAACATGATGGCATGCTGAAGAGGTAATCAAACCATTTGATTCAGCTGTGTTGGAGTAGGGATGCATCTAAAAGCTGCAGGATAGTAGCTCTCGAGGACCGGGATTGGGCAGCCCTGATCTACAATATTGCTCTATTTTGGGACCCTTTTATTTACTTCAGCTAATCAGGACCTGGCAAACCTCCACTCGCTTGGCACAGAGATACCACTACCACACTTCATGGCATGCAAGGTATGTTATATACCAGCTGATTTGTGTCTAAATTTAGTGCTTTAGTAGTTTACATGTGAGAAATGTCTCTGACTTTTTGGAAAAGCCAAGTGTGTTGTCACAAGACTTATTTCCCTGGAGGGTTTGTGGACACTCTCCAAGCTGTCAAAACATATCAAGGACCTGAGAGAATGAAAATTAATTTTGAGTCTCATTTTTTTTAGTCCAAATACTCACGCTTTTTCTTTTTTTTTTTCAAATTAATTTAAAGGGAAATTAAGAAGTAAGAACACACACATCCATTTAAATGAGTGTAAACAGTAGACAACATACAGTTGTGTCTTCTTAATTACTCAAAAAGCTTACACATAAAGATTACGGTCACCCATTTACACAAACTCTCATGATAATTATACTTGTGCTGCTACACACAAATATATGGGAAGTTTTTTATTTGTTTGTTTGTTTCAGTATCTGGATTGCGGACACCTCGACATGTAGAAAGGAGAAGCCGGAGCAGTAACAACAGATCGTCTGATTAGTGGATCTCTGATGTACCTCCTGAGTCACTACCACTCCGAAGTAAAAACAAATAATCCACATGTAGTAATATTTAAACACAAACAATGTGGGAGAGATCATGAGGGTTAAGAACTCACCTAAGGCAAAGCATTTTATGTGTTAGTCCTTACAGATGCGCGTGTGTGTGTGTGTGTGTGTGCGCGCTCATGCTTCCTCCTCTCTGCAACAATATCACCTGCTTTTTAGTCACAATGGAAAATATTTATCAGAAGAAAAAAAAAAAAGAAAGAAAAACCTCTCATAAAGGGACCTTTGCACAGAGGACAGTATGTAAAGTGCTTCTGGAAATGTCATTCTTTATATAATGTGTACATGTGAATGAAAATGTATATGAACGATCCCTAGTATGATACTTATTTTAACATGTATAAACATTGTTATTAAACCAATTTTATTAATGTTGGTTTCACATGGGAGCATAAACAAACAGTTTGAATATCATTTAGATGTCCTTCACACCCTGCCAAGAAGCATTTCGGGGGAACATACTGGGCTTTTCCCAGTGGAATTGACACAGTGTGCGATTGTCATTGGTTCCTCTTTTTCTCTCGCTCCCTCCCTTCCCCTCTCCTCCCAGCCACAGTTCAAAACAAGAAGAGAAGGTTTGAATGTTAACGACTATATCATTCCTTTTTTTTCCTGCTAGGCAACACTGAAGCCTCCCTGTCAGCATGTTTTATGTCCTCTACTAAGCAACAGTCAAAACAAATGATAAAAGGGGGAAATTGTTGCAAAAAGGCTCCTGAAGTAGAAGAAGTCAGCACAGATGCGTGTAATTTAAAAGGCATCACAGGAAAATCTAATTTGAGAAGGATTTGGTAGTCCCATTGAAAACATTCATGGAAGAGTCAACGTAAGGGCAGCCAAAGGCAAAGCTCAGAAATTAAATGCAATAAAATAATAAGAGTACGGCAATAACGATTATGATGAGCTATTTTCATTTGTCTGTAATGTTTGTTTACATTCTGTGAGGGTTCAAAATATAGACAAAAACTGTGAAATCTCATGATAAAGCACCACGTTACCCAAGCCACTCTTTATCCAGTCATTGCACTGCAGACCTATTTGCAGAAACAAATTTTCATACAACACACATTAAAGCATGCATGCCACACAATGAAAGCCACTGTATTACCTGTTGTCTCTTTTCTATCTCGAGCTTCATCCGCATTCCCAGGGACCTCAGGGTGTCTTGGAAAGTCTGCCTCAGGGTTTTCTCCATTAGGACTTTATGAAAGGCTCCCACCACACTGCCGCACAGAAACACCACTAGGTTGGACAGGAGCTAGAGAAAGAGGCACAGCAGCAGATGTTAGAGCTCAAGTTGAAACACTTGCTATGCACGAACACACACACGCAGGCATGAATCTGAACCTCTGTGTGCCTGCTGGAACGGGACATTACAAATTAATGATACTCAAGTTCCTACGTCAATGGCTTTGGCTTTCTACTGGTCCATTTTTTTGTGTTTAACTTGGCCAGTAATAAACACAATATTTTGACACCATCACATCACACACTGAGATTCACATCTGTAAGTTTTCAGTGTTTTCTGAAGGATTCCTATGTTCTTGTAATTATGAACTGCAACTTGCCATTTTCCTACAAATTATATTGACCTGAAGTGCTGAACACATTCTTCACACTAAAGCAACAATCACAGACTGATTAACATCACAGAAGCAGTAAGAACTAGAATTACTAGAACAATTCGAATGGTTTTACCTGGTTGGCAAGGTAACTGGTCTCTGTGCTGTAAACTTTGAGGTGTATCGTGATGGCCAAAATGTGGGACAGAGAGGAAATGATGCTCAGCACTACAGCGTCCTTCATCTGGAATGGCAGCATTGTGTATACAGAGAAGATGATGAAGAGGAATAAAGGCACCTGGGAACATATAGGAAAGGACTGAGTCATTTCAAATCATTCCTAGTTTTTGGAACAATTACATCATCTGGTGTTTAGTCACAGATCCAAAGCTAAAAGACATTTCACAGCTAAGCTGTAGAAGATTTATGAGAAGAAAAAAAAATCCGTTTTACGCAACCAAACCAGCAACTTGGTGAGAATTAGAAAGTATAAATATTCATCATTTTTTTCTTCTAAATGGAAATATACTACATGCAGAAACAAAAAAAACAAAAGCTAATATTGAATGTCCATGATGTTCTTGATCTCACATAGCACTGCACAGTCCCTGCAACCACTAATGGAGATTCAAAATCAGTTATGCAAAGAATAACTCTCTAAACAAACACCAGTAAAGTCAACCTAGGCATAAGTTCACTTAAGATGGATGGAGGCAAAGTGAAAACCTGCCCTGTGGTCTGAAATTTACTTTTGGAAAGCATCAGTGACGCACACCGGTCTAAAGAGGACAGGGACCATATGGGTTGTTAACAGTACACAGTACATAAGTAAGAGAGCACCATTAATGCACAACAATATAAAAGATGCCAGGAAAAGGTTGTTAAACTTATGACATTTTCAAGAAAAAGACTGTCAAAAAATTTCCATATATTTCTTAACAGCCTTGGTTTGTAGCAGAGAGTCAGATATAAAACCGATGCCTGCAGTCCAGGCCTGTTACCCACTGATAATGTTTGGGACATTACGAAACCCAGCAACAGAAGGGAGGGCTTCAGGTGTTGAGGAGCCGACCACCTCGATGAAAAAAATAAATAAAGGAGAAGGACAAATCCAACACAGTGGGAAACATACCTCGTCCCTGAAATTTAAAATAAGCGTAAGGTCCTGGGTTTGAATCCAATGTGTACTTCTGTGTAGGTGCCTCTGGGGGTTCTCTAAAACTACTCTGGCTTCCTTTCACAGTCGAAAGATAGTTAAAGTGGCAATTCTATATTGGTCGCAGGTAAAATGTAAGTCTGAATGGTGCCTGTGCTAAGCTGCAGCCCTCGATTGGACAAGCAGGAAAAAGTGGATAAGTGGAAAAATTGATTTTTAAATTTTTATTTCTACCATTCAGTGTATTGTGTTTGTAGTTTTTCTAGCAAATATATGGTTTTCAGGACTAAATGATTTAAGTATTTGTGTACATTTTACACAGCTTCCCAAGATTTTTGCCTCTGGAAAAGGCTTGCATTACTTCAGTTTAAACTCTGCTGTAAAGTGAAGTTACCTGGTCCCAAGGTAAGACAATAGGTCCACTGAAGATGAAGGTGTAGCCCAAGGTGAGGTGTGTTGCCCATACAATCAGGCCTAGCAGACGCCTCCATCGCTGTGCGAGTACGTCTGTACACACCAGCACAAACACAGCTAGGAACACACACAGGCTGGCGCTCACCACACTCACAAAGACATAATGTTTGTCGGCTCCCTATAACAGAAGCCAGGGAGAGAAAAATAAAAACACAATTTGTTAAACTCTTACAGGGTTGCTCAGTGTCTTTCAAGCCTGGTTGAAGATGATCAACACCTTATCCTCAACCAGGTTTAAATTACAACATATTGTTTAGATAACATCTTGGAAGTTTGCTCAACTGAAGCAGAGGTTTTTCCACAGAGGACTGCTGTATAACATAAGTTATATCACAAGTATTTACAGTCAGATTTAACAAGAGACAGCTGCTAGTATTTAAACACATTATAAGGCAAGTTTCAGGTCAGTAGCTGTCAGTAGCTACATTTGTGCATGGGCCACAGGTGTATCAGTGGCAGAAGAACTATGTTAGCCATCTAGTATGAAGAAGCGCAACTAATAATAGCACTTCCTGCAATAACCACCTTTATTTCCCACAAGATGAAAAGCAAACATTATGGATTTTGCCAATAATGTGAAGTATTTGTAAATTTTGTGTGAAAAATCTATATTTTCACCTGCTTGCATGTACTGTAGAGTCTACTTATATACTTTTTAAAAAATATTTTAACGAGCAGCTCAATAATTTTTGTATTGTTGGTGAACTCGTACACTGCAGTTGAAGCTGAAGGTAAAAATTTAAAAAAAAAAAAAATCAACATAAAATGCTCCTGAGAACAAAGGCCTATGTGAGATTACTGCGTGTTTTTATTCACAGTTGTCTCTGCTTCATGTGCTGTTGCCTCCAGGTCAACATCTTCCTAATTGAGTTACTGCACAGTGAGAAGCTGGCACAAAAGGGGGGGAAAAAAAGAATGCATTTGTGAAAAGAAGAGCGTTTTTGTGTGTGTGTTTGTGTATCAAAAGCGTAGGTAATTACATGCATGAGAACAGCAGTTCGTCGATGTGTGCACATGATGTGTGATTGCCTTGGACACAAGAGAAAGTAAGGGGTTAAAAGAGCGCTCAGGAGTGAGACAGACGCACAAAGTCAGAGTCAATAGATCTCTGAGCGGAGAAGGCCATCTCTGCATTGTATGTTGATCTTTCTGGTTACCATGGCAGCACTGGAAAAGGCCAGATCTCAACTAAAGCATTTTCCGCTCCCCGTGTAGATGCGAGTCTTGACAAAACCTTTCTGACGGCAGCAAAAGCACAATTACTTCGTTTCAGCTGCGGAGAAATCCACGTGAGCAGATACGGCTTTAATGTTTAACATGTGGCACACCAAGGGGGGGGGGGAAATCACACAAAACTAGCCAGGGTGTTTAAAGTTCTGTGAGACTTTGCACTGATCATTCTGACTTTTATTTCTGTGATTCAGCATCATCACTGACATTCGAAAAAGGGGCGTTTTGCAGTAAGTTTAATAAAAATGAAAGCAACTATATGGAGACAGCAAAAGCAGGTTTCAAGGCCACAGTGAATGCATTTATAGGAGTTACATATTTAGGTCTAAGAGTGTTATTATACATGCTATAGCCATTGTATTTGGATAAAATTTAAAGAACCTTCCAGGCAATCAGGACCCGAGACAGGTGTTAGAAGACACACTTTTAATGCCAGTTTTCTCTAGTTTTTCCTTCATTTATCATCCAATATCCACGACTAAAGAAGAGTTACATAAGTCGAAAGTGACTGCCTGACATTGATGGCCACCCCCTAAGCGACACTGTGCCCCTCCTTTGCATTTAATAAGTGTTATACAAGCTCCAACCCAACATTTTCTCTTAACTCCTTTGTACCCCTGGCAACTGCATGCGCAGAAGAGAGGACAGAAAAAAAAGGAGTGTGTAATGGTATGCCAGGGGATTGCTGAAGGTGTGAATAGATTTTACATATTTTGAAATCCAAATGAGAAGCTACATGTTACCAACATGGACGTGCGAGCGTGAATGTGTGTAAAGTGGATACAAGAGTGATGGAACCAATGTTTGAGAGAGACATGAAAAAAAGGAGTGTGCCAAAAAGACTGCAGCAACACAATATAAGGAAGGTTAAAATGGTTTTTCCAGCAGGAGAAAGTAATATAAGCTACGGTGACAGAAGCTGTAGCAGCTGCCTGCCATCATGCCAAAAATCAACAGCATGCCGCTGAACAGCAGAACTCAATGAATACATGTCTTTTCTTGTCACGGTAGGAAGCACAATTGCAGTCGCTGTGCTCTGACAGCTGCATTGTTTTAAACATTTTACTGCATGTCTTAGTTTTCTCTTGATTTGTTTTATTCTATTCAAATCTCCAACAAAGTTGATGCAAGTTTTAACTGCTGGGTAAAACAATTAACAGAGAGAACGTGCCTCAGAGGAAAAAAGGAACTAAACGCAAGTATTTCTGAGCCCTCTCTAGCCAACCTTGACCTCACATCTCTCTGTGGATAAACGAGACACTGAGACAACATACACTTCACGCCGTTTCCTGCACAAAAACATTATAACCTTATATAATCTTGAAACTGAAATTTGCATTCCCCATATTCATGCCTACTTCAGATACATCCTCCTTCACATCAAAACAGTTACACAATCACTCACTCATTCACACTCCTCTACATCTGTACCCACAGTGCTTTATTCAAGCAGCTATCAAAATAGAGGAGTGTTGTTTTTTTCTCCCACATTTTCACTGGTGACCTAAGGTTTCAAACTGAACATCCAGCCACATCCTGCTTCATAACACAGCACGCTACTGCTGCTGTCCTAATGTGCCAAATCTCTCCCCCAAACACCAATCGACTAACTAAAACTTATCATCGTTAAAGCAGGATGTGACAGGTCTGTAGGTCTTTAAAATAACTCTCAAAGAAACATAAATGATGTTTCATCGTTGGTGCACGTCAATACTTGCAACAGCAATTTGTGTCACCTAGCAATAAAAACTAACAGTGATGCAAAAAGCAGGAAAACTGCAGGTGTGTTTGTATGTTGGCTCAGCAGGTTCTTTCCTTGACTAAATAATAAACATCTTCTAAGACGTGCCTTAAAACAACACTTGAACCAAGCTGAATCTAGAGCATCTTAATTATTAACTGCATACTGTCTTGGATGAGTGATTTCTTTAATTTGCTTTTCTAACATATTTTCATCAATTAAAAGGAAAATGCCAGGTAGAAAAACTGAGTTTATGACTACAAGAGCTGCTGTTTATGTGTAGCATCTTGGTGCCATTGTCATAAGAAACCATGCTGTGAAAGTCAGGTTGTGCATTTTGCATTTTTTTTTTTCAATTTAATTGTTATACAACAGTTTATGGAGGCTACCAATTTTCAGAAATTCAGTTATTCCTTACACTCACTGCATTATTCCTAGATAGGCAAATCAGTAAGGCTGATTTAAAAAACAACAACAATCTGAGTTCCAGTAAGTTTATAGCATATTTGGTGATTTAATCTAATCTAGTCAAGCTACTTTGCAAGAATTACTTGAACTGGAACTTGCACTGGATTCCACTTTCTTGATTCCTACTGTGCCACACCGGAAACACTTTGCACACAAAATGCACCACGTGTGGCTGAAAACCTGCATGCTGGATTCAGCTGTTGGGTAAAATCTTGGCAAAGGAGCCAATTTTCATGACTCAACAGTGCAACCTAGCAATCATATTTTGGAGGATTTAAATTATAATGTCAAGTACAATTAATAAAACCCAGGTGCCCATATCTTAGTATATGAAAAACTGACTTAAGACATTTTAATACCAATTAATACCTTTTATGCAGTTGAAGCCCAAAGATTAGTCACATGAAGGAATTCAAAAGAACTATTGATCATTTCCAATGACTCCCCTCCTCTGCCTCAGAGGTCATGAATATAATCACTGTATTGTTAAAAATCACAGACTGGGATTCATATTTAAAAGGTATAATGCTTTCCAGTGTTTGCAGTCAGTGTAACTTTTAAACAAATGTGTATGTTAAAACTCACCAATCGGAGGGCAAAGAACAGAATAAGGAGAATTACACAGCAGAGCATGGAGAGGCCCAGCAGGAGTACCAGCGGCTGATACTGGCTGATGCAGGAGTATTTGCGGTAGAGTGCCTCATTTCTGAGCTCCTGGTCATTCAACAGGTACTTTCCCTTGGCTGGCATGGCTAACACTTTTTACAGAGGCATAGCAGGTGTTAACAAGGACTCCAGAGGGTAGGAGCATCTGTCTCCACAACTTATTTTTGTGTGTGCAGGTTAGAAGTTTGTTTAAAAAAATGTTCAGAGTTATAGATCTGCTAGTGGCACCTTCCTAGCTGATGAAACTTCTGTCTTTCCGGCGAGGCATCTTGATTGTTGTTGCTTCTCACACTTTCGTTGTGGTTCTCTCTGATAGATTTCTTCTCAGTCTCTCTTCCTCTTGGCCTCTCTTGCCCCCCTTGCTAGTCCTTTTGTGGCTTCTATCCTCTGTCTGGTGTTGGCAGGCAGACCCGCTTCATCCTTTGCCAGCTACTGTGCTGCTCCCTTCAGTGAGTAATAAGCCCGGGAACGACAGACACAGAGGAGGAGGGGAACAGAGTTTAAGAAAGGGGAGGAGAGAAGTTTGGAGGAAGAGCGGGAGGGAAACAGGAGCCGATGACGGAGCAACAAAGGTCAGTCGTGATCCCACCAGGATTTAGGATTTAACTCAGCACAGAGGTCGGGAACTCCAGTCCTGCAAGGCACCTGAAGGATGGAAGAAGGCAAGACAAAGGAAAGAGAAAAAAGAAAATGATAAAGATTTTCAAAATCACACACACAAAATCACAAAACGAACACAGGTTTCATATAAAACATGGCAAAAAAATTAAGGCTCAATTGATTTTAAGGGCTTTTTCATATGCTTTACACTACACACAAGGGAACAAATAGTCAGGCACTTTATGGGCTCATAAAGAGATATCCAAATCAGTCACAGAGCACAGGTTTACTCACACCTGAACTCTCATACTTGTGTAAAATCTATGCATAAAAAACCCTGTCTGCTATGTGCAGGATCCTGGCTCTCTTCTGATCAACTTTCTGTTAGATCTGAATCAAAGATCCAGATGGTTTTAAATATTTTTCATTTTTCATTCTAGGAGAAATTAACCTTTGACAACTGGGACAGTCGCTGTGTGACAGGTGGGGAGTCTCCAACTCCACTGGGACCCAGAACTGGATAAGCCAAAAATTATGGACGGATGGCTGAATGGATTCTAAGGGAAGGTTCGATATTATTTCTTTTCTTCAAGTAAGCAACGTTTGGTCTCTGTTTTTTTATTTTTTGCAAAACACTGCTTTTAGCTTCTCAGAGCTCATAAGTGTCGGGTTTATTATTATTTTTTTCTCAATTTTTTATAATTGCATTATTCTGGATACGAACCAAACGTCCTCACGTGTCACTCTGACCTCTTCCCAAAACATTTTCTACTCTGCCAAATGCAGCATGTCTAGCATATTTTTTATTTTAACAACTTCTTGTGGAGGTCTACTACATGAATTGTTGAGCTGCTTTTACAACACCTAAAATAACGTTTTCAATACGGATCAAATTTACGCCTGATCTCTTTAGAATTTGTGATTACACCAGTGTTTCTAAGTTTTACAGGAAGCAGCCATATGGATGACCACAGTGGTCACATTAACTGAATAATACAAGCTTCTGAGCTCCTGTACAGTTATGCAAATTATTTCTCTCGCATGCCTGCTCAACAAACAAACTAAAGAGCCAGACAGCTACAGCTCAGCTTCCAGTAACAAAAGCAGACAAAGCACAAATTTATGCTTCCTATAACTGTCCGCATGTAAACCAGAACATGGCCTAAATACCTGCTCTACTTTTGAAGAAAACATTTGAGCTGAGGTCCTCACAACCATATGCTAAAAACCAAAGAGAGCAACTGACCATCGTTTTGACAAAATTTAACATAATCCTTCTAAAAGCTGACATTTGAAATTAAATTCCTCAAAAAATAATACAAAAAAAAAATCAAAAAAATGAAATAAAATACAAAGGGGAGAATTTGCACGTTGTTGTCCATTTCTAAGCAACAGAACGAGAAGGTGCTGTCCTGAAGCTCAATAGAAGCAGTTTGAACTTCACACCACTGTTAATAGAAACCTCATTTCCTCCACTTGCTTATATCATTGCCCCAGTGTGCAGTGTGTGGAAGACACCACTTCATACTTGTCTCTCGCATAGCAACTGAAGCGGATGCCATGTGCCATAAAAAGAGCTGAGGGAAGAGTAAGGCAGAGAGAAAAAAAAAGACAGGACACCTATAACACTGCGTGTAGGTGAAGAGTCAGCCGCAATCCTTCAGCGTTGTAGTAATAAAATGCACTGCCACAATAAGTACTGTGAGAACTGGTCCAATGGAAGTTTACAGCCACTTTGAACTCTCCCTTTCACCCCTGCTGCTGGACACAACATCTTCTAGCTGGCTCTCCCCAGCCTCAAATAACACTCAGCCGACACTGAGGGCGGTAAAAGCAACAGGGTGAGCAGGGAGGTAAAATAAAGTGCATAGTGGGGGCTCAAGACCTCCAATTGCATCAGTAGGAACCAGCTGGCCTGCAAGAAGGGAACCCTGAGTAGATGTTTAGTGGCTGTTGACTCTGTAGGATTAATTTACTCCACATAACCACTAAATACCATGTCTAGACCTTAAACACGGGAACAACTGTAAGCACATCCTATAAACATAAATGTCTATAAATGGGGAATGAGCATGTCAGTTATATATACCTTTATGATCACATGCATGGAAACTTGACATGCGTGGGTAAAAACACTGAACCGATGGTGCAAAACATCAAATAAACTTGTGATAACACCTGATGAAAAGATAGGGAATTCAAGAGGAGTCCAGTTTAGCGCATTATGGGATAATTTAACACATGAAACAGTCCAGACAGTGTGTCTACGAGGGAACAAGGGAGCTATTATACCTACACTAGATCTCAAGGACACTACCTATCAATGGACTCGCAGTCCTTCTATTTGCCATCTGGCAATATATCTTCCTATATAACAAACTATACAGTGAAGTGAAAAAAAAAAAACATTCAGCAGTTTTTCTTTTTAAACTGTACTAAAGACACAGGAAAGTAGACCTGTTTTTGGCTTATCCATAAGATTTGTTCATGGGACTGGTGGAGTGAGAAGAGATGTTCGTGTTGGCTTCCTGGACTAAGCTGTAAAAGAAGCCATAATTGTCTAGTAAAAGTATAATTTGTGGGGAAAGAGGCTTTTTAAAACTTATTTTTAGATTTACCAATAGAGGAGATTAGAAGGAATTTAGTTTAAACCTGTTAAGAGATGATTTTATTGGCTCTTAGAATTTAAGTGGAAAATCTAAACACAAGCAGAGAAAAGCCTGAAGTGCAAATGGAGAACAAAGCCAATAAGCTCCATTTTTCCCCCTCAATGACCGCACACAAGGAAAGAAATTTAAAAAACAAAAACAAAACTTCAATCACTGATGAAAGGATGACCCATTGTCTTATGTATTTAATGGGTTTGTCTAGTCTTTAGGTAACCAATCCACACTGCAAAGACTCTCATTGACCACATGTCAAAGCTCTAGGGCCTGACTCTTACACTGCTTTTTATACTTCAACTCTAAAGTAACCATAGCAAAAAAGCAGAACCATCAAACCTGTGGCTGCTCTGTGGCATGGAGCTGGGACAACACACAGGGCTGTATGCCTCAATAGAGCGGAGTCTCTCAGCAAGTAGGATTGAAACTGCTGCACTGACTGCCAGGCCTTTCACTATAAAAGCCTGGCAAATGAAAGGATCACATAGCACCCTTGTAAATTGGCGTCACTGAATCCTCGAACAGCAGCCATACAAAACCAACCAACGTCACTGTGTGCTTGCTTCTGAGCAGTAGGAAGTATAGGTCCTGGAGTCAAGGAAAAGGGAGGGTGAGATGACTGGGAGCTCTCAAAACGGATAGTTCCAGAAGAAAAGACAATGACTATGACAAGTGTGGTAACCATCATATGTGTATGTGACTAAAATGAAAAAGTTACACTAACATACACCTGCCTTTGCAAAAAAATAAATAAAAACCCTTAAACTTGATTCTCATTTTCATTTTCTGGACAAACCCACTGTAAGGCAAATCCAGAGGATGGCACAAGGCAATGAGCAAAGATTATGTTGATGTGTCACACATAAAACTGAGTGCTTATGCATGATTCCAGGCTAACATCCAGGTAGCTCTCGAATGATTGAGGAAGTTCCAGCAGACCTCTGTATTAACAGCCTGAGGACATATTCACAGAGCACAGTCCAATGAATGTAAAGAATATAAGCCACTACAGGTGATCTGTCATGTTCTCATATTTAATGAGTGATTCATTTACAAAACAGACGACAAACAAACTGAGATGCTTAAGAACAATAAGTGATATTTAGTAATACCTGTCAGCTGTCCCACATTCTGAGTCTACTGTTATTATTTATCATGCTGACGACCCTTCACCTGTACAGTTTTAAATTACTATTGCTTAGTTACAAAATCTTAATGACTTGTCCGGATCTAAAATACAAAAAAATAAAAAAATCACTACTGTCTTAGCTCTGCATCACCAAACCAGGGACAGGAAAGCTAGCTGGGGCTGCGAGACCACTTGTTTGACATCCTTTCTCCATATTGACTCACGGATACTTTTCGTATGTTGTGTACCAGCAGTCTGTTAAGCAGCAGAATGACATCTTCAGCCTCTCGGGAAACAAAGCAGGAGTAAGTATCTGCTGGGTAGCCAAAAACACCAGGAGCCTAACAGGAAGCAACTAGAGGTGTCCTGTCAAGCGACTAGATACAGTGCAGCGCCTGGATTTTTAGACCTTGACACAATCTGTTTTGGCTCTGTGCTTTAGCCCATTAAATTCTTACTTTCAGAGTCTGACTGAAAGGGCGTGAATTCTTCATTGATGATTTCAAATTGTATGCTTGAGCGCTGCCCAGAAATGGTCAATCTATTCTATTTATGCTAAGTAATCACCTCATTGGAAATAAGCCAATGTTATCTGATCTAGTTGAATCATCACCAAGCATAAGCCCATTCGAATCCTTTTTATGGAGAGCAAACAGGCAGGCCTCATTCCAAAAGAAAACTACTCTGCTTTTATGGTCGCCTTTGTGTTGGTATTCAATAAGCTTGGACAAAAAAGGGACAAAGAGTGACCTCCGTTAAAGACAGACAACCGCATTTTTCAACCCATGCTCTACAGAGTCAGGGTTAAAGGTGATGTGGGTAAAGGGCATATCAACCCGAGGCACCTGACAGAGCTCGCTTAGTATTACCAAGAATTTAAGTCACACATATCTAAACATGACCCTCTAATTTGCAAATCTCAATGCTGTACTTTACTTTTGTACACTTCTGCACAAAAATTAACTAAAAGCAAATTTATATATTTAGGAACTATCGCTGATTTCATTTTCAGCCATATATATACACACACACACACACACACACACACACACACACACGATGCTCCTTATGGGGACCTGATATGTTTAATATGCTGCTGAGAATATAGCCCAGAAGAAGCGTATAGTATAGCTTTTATTTTGGAAAGATCCATTTCTCTGTAATAAACTCTCTTTTCCAAAGATGAGTGATTTCTCGATCAGATAGATTTTTTTAAAAATTTTGTTGTTTCAGCAACATTAAATTTAAAAACTGTACTTCTGAGTTAAAATATATATTTATAATTTTAATAAATGACAAATTAAAAAGGCATGAACATTTTTTTGTATCGAAAAAAGTATCGAACCGTGGCACCAAAGTATCGAACCGAACCGTGAATTTTGTGTATCGTTGCACCAGATAGAGAGATAGATAAATCTACTCTGTCAGTTAATATAAATGATTGCTCTGTCTGTAGCTAGAAATCTAATGTAAACTGTGCCTGAATCCTGAATTTAAACCAGATGTTACCAAACCTAAACAGAGAGTAACAGTGTGTAGTAACATGAAGTGCTTGAATGTCCTGAATGACTTGCTCCGAGCGCCATAATCAAGGCATAATCAATTATGATTAATACTATCATATTTCAGTCAGTACATGGAACAAGGTTTATCCCAGTCAGGACAGGGGTAGGTTAGGGGTGGGCTACCTTTGTAATTGTGGAGGACATTGCCTGTACACCTTTACATAAACTGATGACTTATGTATGTACAAAAATGCAACCAGCATATTAGATTAGGTTTTGTCCTTTTCCATATCTCCAACTCTCCTCCCAGTACTGTCTACTGGTATTAAATTAACCATGTTGACCAGAGGGAGCTGCTGACCCTTAACAATATTAGCAGGATGCTATTTCAGCAATGATTTAAGCTTTAAATGCTGTTGCTGATAATAAATACAGGAAGTGCAAGCGAAAACACCACGTGCTCGGAAGCTGGCTGCTGCTGCTCGACTGTTTCACATTTGCTTCCACAAACTGAGCCCAAGTCACCAATTTTTCTGCTTGACACAAAGAGCACTCCAACGAGGAGCTTATTGATTTAAAGAAGCATAGAATTTACATCTAAACATATCAACCATCGTCCAAATCCAATCCTGGGAAAGCACTGATTGAATTTGTCTAAGCCATTTCCTTCTCATATGCATTATGGATTGGGAAAACACCTGTAGACCCAACGAAAGGGAGAAATCTTTAGAAAACTTCACAGCTCTTCATATTTAATAAAAAAATATCTACCTATCTGAACTATACATGTTGTAATCAACAAACAGCCTCACAAATGTTACTGTAGCCATTTGACCCCGTTCAATATTTGTACTTGTGCTTTCAACATATATAAGATTGATGACGCACAATGTGAGATGACCTTTGTGGAAGGTTTTGTTTCCCAAAAACATGTAATTTGTAGAGAAAGTTTAGTAAGAAAGAGTGGAAAGAATGCTATACGGTGAGAGAGACCATTGTTTCCAGCTGGTATAGCCAGCCACATCCCCATGTCACGTTTCATAACCAGACAGGCTCCATCCTGTAAATCTGTAGCAGAAGGAACCCTCTGTATGCACCAGCCCATTTCCCCACCACCACCGCTGCCGCCACCAATAAGAAAACCATAATTATCCCTTAGTACGCCAGCCAGCTTACTACCGGCATTACCACTCAAAGAGAAATCTCAACATCTGCATCTAGCAGAGAGGAGAGCTGTTTACACAGCGAAACAAAACCTACCGTGGATATCATGCAGAGCTACTCCAACAGAAATGGGAGACAGCTTCAGATCAACACGGTGATGGTAATTTTCCAGGCTACCATAAAGCTCTGTCTGCTGACAGGGCCATCTGGTGCATGTTTTCTACAATCTACTAATCTACTGTTGTAACTAGTCTTGTTTTAACTGTGTTCATAATTTATAATGTGCATTCATACATGAATGCGCTGGTTTTCTTTCACTTTACCAGCAAGCCACTGAGGAGTCTGAACATCCTTTAACTATGAGTGGATAACGAGTAAAACATTACTAAAGCTTTCACATGGGTATACATGAGTAAACCCAGCCTACAACGCTCTTCTGTGTGGCCACAGAAGCAAAGATTTCCGGGCATTTGGGGAAAATGTACTGGATGACATCTTCTATTATCTCTGGGAAGTACAGACAATGGAGGTCAATCCTGAAACTGCCAGAAATGCAAGGCCTTTGGTTATAATCAAATTCTTGGAGTGCTCTAATAAAAACGACACTCTGCTGGTGTGCATGTGTGAGATGTGCCACACCACACCCTCATCTGTCATCGGTCATGTCTGGCCAGGATCCTGAGACAGGGTCACCAAAAGATGGAAAAACATCAGAGACATGTCTTCTGCGATTCGTTCATATTGGATAAAACTTGCTAACAGATACACTAGATGTAAAACATTTACATTTATGCAGAGGTTTCAGTGGAACTGCACTATATGCATCCATACTGTGTGCATGAAAATATTTTAGATTCTCAATATTTGCTTGTGAATGTTTGTTTAGTGGGTTGATGTCTTGTTCCACATTGAAAACAAGTTGTGGTAAATGGGTCTCAACACAACACAAACAAACAGTACAATTACATAGTATCCATTACACAATAGTAGCAGAAAGAAGACGGGTAAATGTTTGCTTCAGCTGAGCCGTACATGCATGTGTTTGTTTTTCTTTGGGCACACCCCAGACTGATGACAATCTTTGTTTTGAAAGAGTCTGTCAGTAGTCCCAGGAAATTTTTTTCTATAAACACACTAATCTTTCTATATTGTACTTATCACATTCCTGCAGTGGTGGAGTTTCTGCATCAAAATATGATATACAGTACCTACACATGCACTCACCAGCCACTTCATTATGTACACTTTTCCAGTGCCAGGCTGGAACTCGTTCAGCCTTAATTATACATGACAGATTCAACAAGGTGCTGGAAACATTCCTCGGAGGTTTTGGTTCGTATTGATATGATGACAAAGTTTGTCAGCTGCACATCCAATATGTGAATCTCCACCTCATGAGTGTGGAGTCATTTGAATACAGTGAACTCATGTTCCAAAAATACATTCGAGATAATTTTGCCTATGTGACATGGCACATTCTCCAGCTGGATATCCAGCAGCCATTAGAAGAGGGGTACACTGTGGTCATAAAGACATGGTGAGCAACAGCTGCTATTAAGCGTGTCAAGAAAATATCTCCACACCATTACACCAGCAGCAGCAGCAGTAGCAGCAGCAGCGTGAATTGTTGACACAAGTCACGATGGATTTGTGCTTTCATGTTCTATACACCAAACTGTGACAAAGTTTTTCCAATCTTCTGTTATTCAACTTTAGCGCGCCCGTGTGAAATGCATCAGTTTCCTGCTCTTAACTGACATGAGGGGCACCTAGTGTGCTCTTCTGTTGCTGTAGCCAATCTGCCTGAAGGTTTGACATGTAGTGTGTTCAGCAATGCCGTTCTTCATACTGTTTGTAATTAGTACGTTTTAAGTTACCATTTCCTTCCTATTTGCTCAAAGGAGTCTGACCATTCTCCTTTGACCTCTAGCATGAAGACGGCAGAACTGCTGCTCATTTCCCTTTTTTTGGACCGGTCTCTGCAAATCATCGCAGACATGGCTGTGCGGGAAAAATCCCAGTAGATCAGCAGTTTCTGAAATACTCAGACCAGCCTGTCAGTCACCAACAACAATGACACATTCAGAGTCACCTCATCACCATTTTCCCCAGATCCTTAGTTTGAACTTCAGCAGGTTATTTTGACCATTTCTACATGTCTAAATGCACCGAGTTGCTAACATGTGACTGGCTAATCAGACACGTGTTAACATGCAGCTGAACATGACTATTTGTTACTTTACAGTAGCACATTTGAGTTACATGCTCTGACTAAGCTAATCTACCAATAGAGAGATATTGTAGATATGAAAACCATAGCTAGCTAAACAAATATGTAACTGTAAGTGTCATGGCTCGCTGTGTGGCAGGCAGGATGAGGACCCAAAATGCAAACCCACGGACTCAGGGGATAAACTCAAAATCACAGCTTTATTGCTGGAAAGGCAGATCACGGGTAATACAAAACTAAACTGGGAAAACTAAATATAAAGCTCACCAAGAAACACAGGGAGAATCACACACAGCATGAGGGAGAACGTGACACAGAACTGAGAGAGACGCAGACATAAATACACAGAGGGTTAACGAGGGAAGTGGGAGCACATGGGGAACACAGGTGACACTGATAATTATAACGAGACAGGGCAGGGTGAACATAACATGTCGTATACAGGTGCGGGAGTCCCAAAGTAAAACAGGAAGTACAGAGGTTCAAACAGGAGGGGAGAGAGCACGGGGAGGACACAGACATAACGGGCTGGGGAAAACATAGAATAAAACACAAGGAGAGACGAGGGCTCACAGATACACAGGGGCACACAGGAGGTAACCAAATAAGGATCATCATAACTAAATAATCCTAGGAACCAAGGCATGACTAGGGAATGAAATACAAAACATACAAAAACTGAGAATACTGGGCCCACATGGCCCGAGACCATGACAGTAAGCCTTTGATATGTACCCATCACCTTTAAACTAAAGCAACACACACCTTCTATGAGAAACTGTCTGATTTTGTTTGTTTTTTTATTGAAAAGGTCTAGTTCTAGATCGGTTCTACATTAGTCTGTAGTTGGTTCTATTCACACACAGAAATCACATTACTGCAAAGTACAAGGAAAGGTAAGAGCCACAGCTGTGGTGCTATGTACAGTACAGATTTAATGTCTCTCTGAAGGCAAGTTCAAAGGGATAATAACAATGAAAGTGAATGCACATGTGACCTGAAAGCTGAAGGTCTAAAATCCCACACAAAGCCTGCTGATATAAAAAGAGACTTCTAGACTCATATGACTAAAGTTTGCATATAGCATACACCTCAAAAACGTAGCATGCTAATACAGCTGCTATTTCTTGCTGGTTGTTTTTGGCAGGAGCTTTGACAGGAAGTACTGTCAGCTGTGAAGCTAGTAGGCAAAGAAATTATTAGGTCAAAATGATGTTCCCCAAACAGGTGCTGATGGATCACTATGAGAAAGATGAAAAGGAGTGAGGTAAAAAGGAAATATAAATATGCAATGGCTTTAATAAAGAATATAGGACTGACATAAACAGTAGCCCAATGGTAAACGCCAAATCATGTCTGACAGGTTAACTGGGAGCTGTCCCATTCAGTCCACAGGGTGAATCAGCCAATCACAATTTATTAACAAATAAAAAAGGTTGAACAAACAATGTAACTAAAGCTTGACAGACACACACACACACACACACACACACACACACACACACACACACACACAAAACCTTGAAGCCAAATCAAGTAAAAGAGTTAAATTGGCATCATCTACTGCTCTTGCTATAACCACCAGTACATTTACAGTACAATTTTAAATTACAACTTGGAAGGGGCCAGCTTATACTTGCATTATGTGCTGCACTGGAATCGTTTTACAGTTTTGTTTACCATTTTGTAGGTTTTGATATTAATGCAATTCTACTGGCAAATAATACCCATTTTTACAGATCATTCTAGCTTACAGATCATTTAACTAATTATAGTCAACTTCTTTCTAGACTGAAAAAACTCTTGTGGAAACATGTTTCATTGGACACTCGTACAGTACTACTGAGATCAACTTAAACCACAATCATGCAGTGCATGCACAACAAACCAAGAATATGTCAGCACAGTGTTTAGAGATGTGTGGAAAGAAATTTCAAAAGCAAGAAGACACCTCTTAGTTAGTAACAATTTCCACCATGGAAACTGTTACTTGGTATGACAGAGAGCTCCCAATCTCTGACCAAGGTTTCCGAGTAATCAGAACCATCTTAAATTCTGCAAACTGAAAAAGTAGCCTTTTTATCAGAGGCAGCATATCGGCAGTTTCATACATGTGAACTGAATAAACTTGTTCCCGGTATCTGTGGTCAACATCAGGCTGCCTGAACTTAGCCACTGTGCTCCTCCTCCTCACGTTGCTGTGCAATGGCTGATGCAGGTATTTTCCAAAAGTTCAAAATGTATATTTTTAAATGCATAATTGAGATGGTAAAAAAAAAAAAAAAAAAAAAAAAAAACAAGTAGAGAATAAGAGGCTTACAAAATGCTTTTGCCCTGTAGAAAAATTATTTATGCAATGCTTGTGGGTGGGAGGCCAGGAAGCAAGCACGAACTCGTTGTTATTCAAAACATCTGTGTACAGTGGTGGGATTTAGGCGGAGTAGGTGTTAGTGTTAACCTCCTAAAAATTGATATTAAAAAAAATTATTTGGAATATGGAGTAGTCATGGCTCTGATCTATGCAGTCACTGCACGAATCTTTGTCGACTTTAAGAACAAATTTTATCTTAAAATGAATCTTAGCAGCTGTTTGTAAAATATTTTCCTTTTTTTGTTTTATTTCTACAAATCTGATGTAAGAATATAAACAGGGTGTATTAAAACAGCTTCAGGAATTCAACTCATGATTGGAGATTTTATATGACACTTTGCTTACATGCAGGGAGTAGTCAGTCTGTCTGCAAAGGCTCCAAGAGCTGCCTGGCTCTGGCCCAAAATTAAGAGGACCAACGACTGTTGTCAAACACACCCTGTCTCTGGACGCTCGCACCCAGCACACTAGGAACACTGATCCCAAGAGCATGGAATAAGCAAAAGTTATGCAAGTGGCCAACAGTGCTATTACACGACTGGTGAGTTGACAGTGTCTTGGTGTTTACATGCACCGCCCATTTAATCAGAATAGCTGTGGGACTTTGGCTACAGTTATGAAATCATTATACATTTGTCTTCCTCAATGGCCATCTTATCTCTTTAGCGAATGTTTGATGAGCTCCCTGAAGATGGATATTTATCATCTCTTCAGAGTAGTTGTTGCCAGCACTGTGCTGCTCTTATTTCTTCAAGTGTTTACATGAAATACAAATGCTATGCAAGGGATCAATTCACTTTGAAAAGTCTTTTTTTTAAAGAGGAAAAACACACAACCTGCTGCAATTTATTCCAATGGTGTCAAACTCACTCACATCAAGGGCCAGAAACCTACATACAGTTTAGAGTTGATAAAGTTTCACATAGCTTTCTCATGTATAACTGGGTCCACATAAAGCTACTTCTGAATAGTATACAATTTAGTTAAACAAAATAATATTACACCAGAAGCTTTTTCACAAAGCTAAATATTATAACTGGTGATAATACAGAGCAATCGCTTAAACTATATCCTCAGGTATCCTACAAGCTTGACATCGCCTATTTCACAAGTGTGAACATGACAACTCGGTGGTTGTTCGACAAGCTTCAGTAAAAATAATGAGAGGAATAATATTAATAAAGATTCTGGGCTGCACAGCTCTGCTGTGAGTCCAAACTCTCATGAAATGGTCTGTTTTATGGATCAGCTTTTCCAACCTTTTCCATGCTAATGTGTGTTAGCATATTTGTTAGTGAGGTAAGGGTATGATCGCCAGTTTAGTTTGACATGTGTCCTGCACTGGGTGCAGGCCTCGAGTCTGACACCAGATTAAAGTCAAGCAGGCATGCATGCAAGTCAACGGGTAACCCTACTGTAATCAGCTGAAATATGAAGTATTATGGGTCTGTCAGCACTTGAATATTAGGCTCCAGGTAAATGTACCTTTTGTATTGAGCGATACTCTCCCAACCCACAGAACATGAGTGACAAATTCCCCTTCAGGAAAGGATTTTAAATTCTAAAATACCCCAGCAGTGGAAAAGAGGAAAATTTGATTCCTTCTATAGTTGCATGGTAATTATCATTGTTGCATCACCGCATTTGCAAGTTTCTCTTTTCCTCCCACACCATAAGATTGACACGTTAGGCAGGAATAATCCTGCCATTACACTTACACAAGGCGCACGCTTGTGTACTGGCGCAGATCCACAAGCTTTGCTCTGTGATTGCTGTATGATTGTGGTTAGGACAGGTCAAATAGATGAGACATTTCCCCATGGAGACAAGTACAATATTATTAACTATTGGAGTAAGCCAAACACTTGTCAAAAGTCTCAGCACCAGACTGATTGAGTGACTCCCTGCTGTACATGTGTGGGACAAATAGCCATGCAGTGGAAAATAATACACGTGTAATGAGCAAAAGAAATGCTGACAGCATGTGCTATAAGTGCAGCATGGCACGGCGCATTCTGCTAAGCCTTCAATTACAGCTGTCCAGCAACAGAGAGGTCAGACAGTGGGAGTGACGCAGAAAGAGCACAGAGGGATCTCATTACCTCAAATGCCTCCTGGGAGCTATGGATGACTGGAGTAAATGAGGGCTGACTAATAGCATCCTTGTCTCTTTGCTGAGTGTCTTCATTAGCACTCTTAAAATGTTTGTTCCTGTATCAGCCTCCTCATATGACTGGCCTCCGAATTGTGTTTAGTCTGTGTTCCACTTCATTGTAGGCTTTACATTGGCTCACACTTTCTTTCCGATTCTGAATGGAGGCCTTGTTGTTGGCAGTCTGAAAGTATGCGGCAGGGTTACAGTTACACATTTTGCAAAAACCTCCCCTTATGTTTTGCCACTGTAAGCCAAGAAATGTGCATAAAAGCATTGCTGATGAACAGCTACACAGTCAGGAATGTCTTCAGGCAGCAGTACCAATTCTGAGGTTTCTGTGGTTGAGTGGGAAGAAGAGTTTTTGGCTGTATTGGGTGAAAGCAAGGTTACTCCTACTGAGCATCTGTCTGTGCAGGATCTCTCAAAGGAACGGACATGAGTTGCTTCAGTTTCACTGCAGTCCCTCCCAAATATGAGTCACAGTCTCACACTGTGCAGCATAAAGACAAGCTCATCCAGGTGTGAAGAACTCACCCTGTTTAGTGCATGACTCCAGTTATCCTATAATGACATCCAACTCCATCAAGAAAGGGCGATTTTGTATGCATGCTTAAACAGGGGCAATATAAAGTTACTGTTCAACCCAAGAAAGAGTTAACAAATGGATAGTTTCTATAAGTAGCCTGTGGAAAGAAGGAAAACATCCTTCAGTAAGAAGGCTGATTAAATCTGAAACTAACCTTGAACTAATTTTAGTATTTTTGGAGTTATTAGTTCCACATGTTTAATTACTTTTATTTCGTTAAATATTTAGTAAGCGTGCACTTGGCATATTAGAAGAACAACTTCTAACAGCTATTTAATCTGATAAATCGAACTTTTCTTGAGCTACCAGGCAAAATACTGGAAGCGCTGGTTTAAAAATGACTCACTGATCAGTTTAAATTACTACTGATGTAAGAACAAAAGTTTGACTGCTCCTGGGACAGACATGATGTGATCAGCTAGAGAATAAAATATTTAAATGGGCTTTAAACTTCCGTGTTAAATAATCTGATGTGCACCTTCTTAGAAAAGCAACTACATATCGACTCACTGCAGCCCACAGCTGTGGGTACTGAAGAGTGGGGAGCCAGCACGGAAAAAACGTCCCAGCATTTTCTTTGTTTCTACCATGCACACTAATTAATGCACAATGCACCATGCACCAGGCATGAATGCTCTTGCATAGGTTACATTATAGGACCTACAAAGATTCACCACAGAATAAATCAATCTTTAGAGTTTTAGGTGTGATGGTTCTTTTGATTATTTTACTTCCTCAGATCATCCAGGGACAGAAAGAAAATATCTATATAGAACAAAACAAACAAAAAACCTCAAGAAGCAACAGTACTAAGACGAAAAAGTGAAAATGACTCAAAATAAAACCTCAGTGCACATCTTCATAGTATAGAAGGAACATGTCAGCAGTGCAGCAGTGATAGACAAGTTATTAGCTGCCCAAGATGGTGGAATTAGTCAAAGGTCTCTCTGTGGATGCTAACACATGAAGGGTTCCCAGTGAGCCAGCCAGGGGTTAAACATAGAAAAGGAATTAACTAGCTGGTTAATTTCCAAAATAAGAGTAACTCCAATGTGCAAAATTAATTTGACTGCAGATGATATATATGAGTCTTGTACAGAGAAAATGTTTTGGGGGTTTTTTTTAAATGTAAGAAGTAAAGTCTATGTGTCGGAAACAGTTTGATTTTACTGCATATGTAGAAAAAGTGCAAATGTATAAACTTACAACTATCACAATCAAGTAACTTAATCAAATCCAGTGAAAGGCATCGCTTTTGGTCCAAGTTCAGTGTCTGCTAGCTTTTTCTTCACTTGAACTGAATGAAGAAGCAGCTTTTACAGTCTGCAAGTGAGTTTTATAAACACTATAATTTCCCAATTTCTTAAAACCATCAAAATACTTGTTCATAGTGATACAAAGATTAACTAAAAACATTGTGTTGTGTTGAGAGATGGTGCACACACACACACTATTGGTATTTGACACACTCTTGCATCGCCCAGGAGTCAAAAGAGGAACACAGTGAGCTTTTTGTTCAGTATGCTGTCAGCTGTCACCAATCATTGCTTTGATCACACTTACCACACAACGCAGAGTAACTGACTGCGGATGTTGCTGCCATGAGTTTTGGATTGCTCTATCACACTAAAACCAATTAAGATATACATAAACATAAGCTGTACAATCACATTGCTACATTGTTCCCATATTTTCTCTTTATTTCCAAATGTGAAAGAAGATCTGCAGAGCTCAAACATCGAACACCTGCAGAGGTTTTGAGTGCTCTGAGAGCTCTCAGATGAAGGCCAGTCATACCCTGCGACATACAGTCGACCGCACACCATTTCACTTCCTTAACAACCGTGACTCATTTCCCTAACAACTGTGCAAGGACAGTTTCGTAAAAAAAAAAAAAAAAAAATCCTGCAGCCACTGCATAATTAGTCACAGATGGATGCTGTTATGAAAGGAATGACAGATTTTAAGTCCTGTCAAGACAAACAGTGAATCTATTTGGGATAGATAAGCACAGATGCAGATAAGAACCAAGCATTTATTATTCATTTATGGACACACGGTTCCTGTCATCAAGAGGAGCAGTAATGATCCTTAAAAGGCTCTAAAACTGAAATCCATTCCATGATTACTGACAAATGAGAGATGCAGCCACAAAAGCATAACACAAATCTTTATTGCTACAACAACTATCAACTAGAAGACAGATCACCAAGCCAGAATAGATGAGCTTACAATGCATTAACAGAACACCAGTCTTTTGACCGTGTGACACCTGAGCCTGAAGCTTTGGGCTGCTCCACTGGACCACTGCCTCCCAAATGGCGTTGGCAGTGACCCATGTGACAGCCCCACAAAGGAGGAAGTGAGTGTGGCGTATGCGAAAGAAATGATATTTTAAAGACTGTGGCTTTCTTTTTCTACACAACAAAACAGAAGCATTCAATGAAACTATATATGTGCAGAGGCTAATAAGAAGGCCCTTTATATCATAATGAAAAGATCCTGCAATATTAAAGAGAGAATGTAAACAATCAGAAGATAAACTACGGTGCGACGGTGGGGAAGTAGATCGCTGTTTCTAAAGAAGGAAGCGTCTGACAGAACCGTATTAAAGAAGAGAGAAAAGGAGGATATCAAATCATAATTTGCCCATTACGTGTACAGGGTGTTCCCTCGAGACCTTTGGGGAATCCCCAATTACATGAGGTTTGTGATGCTACTAGATTGTAACGTTATTATTTATGACAGTGATATTACAGTAGGATGTGTCAATAAACAGTAAAAATAATAACTTTGTTTTTTTAAACACTCCGAATTTATATAAATTGTAAAAAATAAAGTATATCAATACTGCTTTGTTTGACAAAAATCAATGCATTTTCCTGTTATTTCTAATACTTTGAGAAATGCCTATATTATGCCCGACAATAAAACTCAAATTAACAAAACTAGTTAAAAATACTGGCTAAGACATCCTAATGCATACTCAATCTTCCAGGTAAGGAATTCCCAAAACATTGATTCTGTTCATCTGGCCATTGCGTTTTCAGTGGAAGAGCCGTTTCGTCACTCAACCAAGTCATTTCTTCAGTCCTGGCTAACTGAAGGTTTCCTCAACCTTATAGACAGTACATGTGAATAAAACATCTCCAGTCAACTGAGACTGAAGTTACTTGGATAAGTAATGAAATGTTTCTTCCACTGAAAACGCAACATCCAGATGAACAGAATCAACTTTTTGGGATACTGGCCAAGACCTTTCTTCTCTACCCTGGTGTAAATGTCACTTACTCGTCTGTCATCTTCCTACACTGCAGGCTGGCCTACATAGCTATGCTAATACTGCACGAAAGAGAGCACTATTTTGTTGCCCTACAGCAGGGGTCCCCAATCCCAGTCCACGAGGGCCGGTGTCCCTGCAGGTTTTAGATGTGTCCTTGATCCATCACAGCTGATTTAAATGGATAAATTACCTTCTCAACATGTCTTGAAGTTCTCCATAGGCCTGGTAATGACCTAATCATGTGATTCAGGTGTGTTGACCCAGGGTGAGATCTAAAACCTTCAGGGACACCGGCCCTCATGGACTGGGATTGGGGACCCTGCCCTACAGCATCTGATGATTACATAGCATTATTCAAAATCCTTTTGGCAAATGAGTTATCTTTCTACTGTGTCACCACTACCACAGATTCTCATCAACCACATGGACACCCTCTTTTATTTGTGTATTTGTCTCCTTCTGTCTAGTGCAGTTGCAATGCAACAGGTGGACCAGTGTTTGTTGAAATAAATTACGTTATGGCTGTAAACTCCACCCATGCTTTAGAGTAAACCCAAAAGAGAACATAGCCAAGTAACTTTGGTTAAGTCAACAGACCAATGATGAGGCGCTCCCTTAAGCCAGAGCTGATGCTTTGCTCCTAAGTCCTGACATGTTGCAGGCAGTTTACGCTTGCTGAGAGAGGTTGGAAGCAGGTCATTCTCTACAGGCAACTCTATGACAAGCAGGAGCATTGGGACTTCTAAAAGGAACAGAGCCAGATTGATGCAGCAGTTGGGCATTGTACAGATAACTCTTTAGTTGTATTTTTTCCCGTTTCAAATTCTGTTGTTCATATGTTGACAAGCACTGACGTATGCGTCAGCCAAAAATGATGACTTTACCAAGTGAGAACTGATATTTCTAAAAATCCACCCCAGTTCAGTTTTGGTACATATATTTTTGCTGTCTCTGGGTGAATAAAGACTAAACCACATGAGAAAAAAACAAAAAAAAACAAAAATAAAATAAAAAAATGTATGCCACCATCGCACAAACAACTCAAAAACTCAAAGCATACTACTCTATGAAACAATCTGATAACGTTTTCTGTTCCATTGCCAAAATTGGATAAATCTTCGTTACAGTTCATGATCACCGCTTTGACTAGTGTTGATATATGCTGTAGCTTTATACAGACCCAAACTGCAAAAGTACATGTCAACATTTTATCTGGAAACCAAATATAAAAATACTTGAATAACCCTTGAATAACCCTAGTTGCCCAGATAAGGCACATCTATGACATCTACATAAAGGCATGTGCTTTTCAGTTTACCCGAAACATAACCTTATCTATTCCAATTTAAATTGTGCACCCCAAGACCCATCTGACATTTTTCCAACAGCATTCCCAGCTTTTATCTTAGTCTCTGCACTATTCATTCGATAGGTCACCTACCAGCTCTTCTTCCCAAACAGAGAGCCAATCCTGGCTAATCACTCATTAACCAGCCAAGCACAATGAGCAGCTTGTTGGAGCAGGAAAGTGCCGCAAGCCTCCCTGTGGCATGCAAACACCACATATTTCTGAAAATGTGAATGCACAAACACAAAACAGCACCCACCAAGAGCAGCGCTGTGTACCAACTAAATGACTACAAGCTTGAGGCTAAAAAGCTCTATAGGAAAAAATATAAACACCGAGCAAATTAACTGTAAGAACAGTAATATTTGCATTATATCGTTGAATATTGCATCGCTCCCTAAATATCCTTCAAAAATTGGTAAAAATAAAGACTTTCCTTGTCTTAGAGTTATTCACCTGCTGAATTCCTTTTCGGTTCAGTGTCCTTAGTTACTAATGTCTTTCACAGGCAAGTTTTCATTTCTAAAATGAGTTCTGCAAACTCTGTGTCTCAATGGCACTTCTCCAGATGAGGTGCTCTTATAAGCATTACATAATGTCCTTGAACCACAGCAAGCACAATACTCTGAAAATGAAATTGGGAGGAAAAAAAAAAAAGTAAGAGAGAAAGAGCAGGACACCCACACATCTGCACCATCCAAACTCAAACGAGCATTCAGAGGAGGCAGGCATCGCGTCATGCCAGCTGCAGGGCATTTCAATGTTCAATATGGCTTTCGATCAAGAAGTAAGAGACAAAAAGGTCATCTCATATGTATCCATGGGACGCGAAAACATTTTACAGCCAACAAATCTCTTGCCAGTACATCACAGGCGCATTAGACAAGATTCATAAATCTGAATATAGTATCGATTGGCTCTTTTTGGCAAATGTTTTGCTTTGACTGTGTACATACATCAAAATGTATCTTATCACCCAACTGCTGAAGGCAGATTAGAATGAGTGTTGACACAAAAGCGCTGTGGGCGAGGAGGGTGTCCAGGAAATGGAACAATTTAACAAATGGGGTGAAGAGGCATTTCTCTAATGGCACTCCAAAGCATCCCATCTCAGCAGCACTGATCCTCTCCAAACAGCAAAACTAAGAGGGCATGGCCTTTTATGGCCCCTAGAGAGCTTTCCTGGCAAGATACATTAGTAGTCTTGAACAAGTGTGATTGAAACTGGACACTAGAGGATGACAAGAGAGCAAACAGTAACGGTAGTTACTGTCCTAGCATTTATTTCCCTAAAAACCTACTTCAAAAGTTGAAAAACAGCACAAAAAACCCCACCAGCAAAACCTAAAGGGGTTTCTCCATAACCTTAGAAAGCAAACACTCTCATGCAGTCGTCATTTTGTTGCTTGTATTTGGGCACAGAATTCACAGTATTGGACCACTCTCCTTAATCTTTGAATTAAAGTGTTTTCAGTCCCACTGCTACAACTGTATAAAAATAAATAAATAAATAAAAAAAAAAAAAAAATCACACATTTTCACACAGTCTGTCTTTACACACATTTGTGAAAGCAAAGAGCTCACTGAATTTGAGTCTGGCACTGTAATAAGATTCCAACACTGCAACAAGTCTGCAAATTTCTTCCCTCATAAATATTCCATGATCAGTTGTAAGTGGCAATACTGCAAAGTGGAAGCATTTAAGAACTACAGCAGCTCAGCCACAAAGTGGCAGACTGTGGAAGGTTTCACAGCGGCTTGTCAAGTGTTGAAGTGCATAGTGCGCAAAACAGCTGGGAGACTAACATAAATACTCCATGAGATCAGTATCCCTGATCCCCCGATCTGATATTTGACTCAAAAAGCCAGATCTGACATTGGTGACAAGTAGACACTCTATGGGCAAATCCATTTATTTTAGTTATAGGTTGTGTTGCGTACACCACACATCAACGGCAGTGCACAAGCTGCAGGAGAGCCACAACAGGTTGGAAGAAGCAACAGTTGGCAGGAATTTCATCCCTGTGGTGTCAACAGTTTTTCTTTTGTATGTTTGCAGAAATCTTTATACTGTAAACTGCGGTCAAGTGAGCTGAGTGATGGTGCATTCCCTCTATTCTTAGGTTTGGTTTAAAACTTGCAGTAACTTGCAGTAAAGCTTTTACTGCATTTCATCACTAGGGAAACAGCGTTTAAGTGAAGCCTGATTATAGTCAGGCTGATCAAGTTAGTCTGGATCAAGTGGAACCTATCCCATTTTATTTTGGGTGAGAGGCAGGGACTTCCTGAACAGGTGTGGAAGTTAACTAACACTGAAAAAAAACATTTTCAGAAATACATAGATTTTTTGCCACCCATAAGTCACAATTGCAAATTAATGACATACTTATTTTCTCACTTTTGAGTCATTTTCTCAGAATTTTCAGTTAGTAAGTCATAACTTGGATATATGCAACTCAAACTTTGTAATCATAAACCAAGAGTTTGACTTATCGATAGCAAATTCTGTTTTCATTATTCAGTGTTTGAAACAAGCTTCCACAGACAGCTCACCGGCCCATCACAGGGTAAAACAAGATAAGTTAAGAAGAAAATAAGTGGCACTTGTAGAAAGAAACATGTTTTAAGGTAGATCAGACTAAATCTCACTATATGAGAATCTTTGAAATAAATCTTGGAGATCTTATCATGTGCATTAACAGAACAGAGTTTTTCAGGATTAATAGTTAGTTCATTTTGATAGAGGGCAAGTTCTGTCATGCATACCACATTTTTGCAGTGACAGTCATGAAATGGGCAGCAAGGGCAAGGAATGGAAACAGAGTGGGACTAGAAACAAGTGGGTGTAATAATGATGACTAAAAAGCAAAGACAACCATATTAGGATTTCTCATCCTCTTGCTCTTCAAACAGCCAGCTGTTGCTCTAGCTATACTTAAGAGGTAAAGTCATAGTTTGTCTAAAACATTTCTTTGGTCACAGAGTCGAAAGAACTGCAGGATAAAATGCAATCACATCGAGCAATAACTGATTAAATCAGATGTGGACGTTGCCCTGAAATAAGATTTTGAAAAAAAAAAAATTCATACCAGAAGTTAAACTTTTACCACCATTTCTGCTGTTGCAAAAGTCTCAGAGTTAAATTCAGGATCCTTTGTGTGCCATGTCTCTCTCTTATAATGTATGCAGTAAAGTCTGAAGAAGTTTCTTAAGCGACAAACCTGTCCTGGATGTTTCTTCCTAAAAATACACGGCTCCAAATATCACGGGCTCCTTCTTTTAACTTGAGTATGTGGAAAGCCACAGGTTATCGGGTTTTGTGCTTCGCAGGTCGTCTTAACATTTCTTTCCCTAAGTGATTATGAAGATTTCTTTTACTTAACCTTAATAGCACTGATTTGAAACCGTGATTGTATGTCTGCGTGAATTGAAAGTTCCTGTAATGACCCTGTTTACCATCTTCAAGTAATTTTTCGAACCACAAATTATTATTTCTGCTTCACACTATGATGAAATTCAAAACACACACAGTAGCACTCTACTACCCTACCACGAAATGTAATTCAGAGACGCCACAGATCAAAATTTCGTGCAATTAAAAAGGCACCTCAACATTTTTTGAACATACGAAAGATTGAATTTCCTTTTTTGTGTCCAAACTGACAGAAAATTAGAAAAAGTGACATGTAAACATGCCTCTAATGTACCCTGAATGTCACACCGCCAGACAAAATTTTACAAAGAGCTTGGTAGAATTGTGAAATATTTCTGACCACTTTGACAGCAACTATTTTCTACAAAAGTGCCGCATAAACAGAGCTTAAAATTCTTGACTGTCAGTTGTTTTCTATCTTGAGCTGTTCTTGATGCCCAGGAATATTTCTATTAACTTTAATTACACTCCTCCGCCTTCCACCACTACCGTGCGCCACCTTCAAAATGAGTTCCTACTAATCAAGCAATGCAGAAGCCCCCCAAATCCTGTTCCTTGAATTGTCATTTCAGGTTGGCTCCAAAGAAAAGTCAAGGATTAGTTATAGTTTGCATGATTTTGGAGCTTAGCACTTAGTACAGAATGCATAATCATTTGGACTCTTGTCTTTCAATCTACTAAAGTTTAGACTATAAACTGTCACAGGAGTTGGGCAATAAAACCAAGTATTAGCCCAATGTTCTGTGAGCCATGATTCTGGTGACGTCAATGACATCAGCCTTTGAACCTTGGTTGACTTTAGAGACCCTGTCCCAGTGGCATCCTCATCCTTTTCATCCTATAGTTTCACAACATCTTGTTGGGAAAAGATTCTGGGAGAAACTGATTCAGAGACATCGCCAAACCAGACGTCATCTTCACCCTACTCTCCACGGACTCGTGTTTTTTTAAGACCAAGATGAGATTAGGTTGACTTTAAATATATGGAACAAGTGCAAGCAGTGTGAAAACAATCCGGAGAGCTTGGTGGTTCTGGCGCTCGACAGTAAGTGGCCTGATTCACTGACCGATGTTTTTGCTCTGTTTTTATAGCTGTGTTTACATCCATGCTTTAAACACTGAGCTGTCACGTGTCACTGAAAGCTTATTATCAAGGCACCATGTCAGAAGTATAGTTGAAATGATGTTTAAAGCTAAGATCAGACCACAGGGTACCCTTCTGTAGCAATGGTTTTTGTTAAATTAAAAAAAAAAAAAAAATAGCTGTCTCTATTATTATGCAAGAAATAAAATCGCACAAGAGAGGATAAAGCAAACGAGCATTTACAGCATGCACGATGAAGACTGTGCCGAAAAAGGATTAGCTGTGATCCCTGGGTGAAAGCACTAGAGTCGAGAGTTAATGAGTCCGATTAGTCCCCACTGTGTGTTCGAGGATTAGCACACTGTCCACCTAGAGGAACCCTTCTCCTTTCGAGCCTGAAGGGGAGAGACAGCAGAGCGAGAGAGCCTGCTCCGAAGCAGATGAGAGAAAGCGAGATTGAAAAATGAGCGACGAAGAGAGAAAAGACAGGAAAGAGGGGAGAAATTGGAGAAATTATCAGTGCTGTAAGTGGCTAGAAGCATTTTAAGAACATGATGAGGTCTAATAACAACAGAAAATGCCTATTAGTAAGAAACACTGCCTGTGTGTGTGCGTGCGTGCTTAATGAGGACAAATCTGGATGGAATTTCTCTACTGAGACTGATAGGAAGGAAGTACTCAACAGTAAAGAGGGAAAATAGCTTTATCCTGACACACAACCCCATCTCAATACACTCAAAGAGATCAGACATGTACTTTAAAATGATTGTTCAAAAATGATGCTTCCTGAGATTTGGTGAGGGTTTTAATGTATTAGTATTTAAAAACTTTAAATATGTTCTTGTGCCATTCTGTGTTGCCAGCTCCCACTCTTGTTGGGAAAAAAAATGTGCTTTTTAAAAAAAAACAACAACAATATAGCCAAAAAGAGAAATAAGCATGCTGCCAAGCAAGAACGATACTGAAAGCAGCACAAAGAGACAGCTTGTGTTCCTCTCAGCTTCACAGATGGTGTCAACTCTAGTTCTTAAGAAAAACCTGTGAGAAGTCACATTGTGCATCCGGTGAAGGTTCCCCACATTTCCTGTCAAGGTCATTATCTTTGTCAAGCACAAACCAAGAGTATATGTTGCACATAGGTGTTAGCTCATTTATATATATATATATATATATGCGTGCGTTTAGGTAAGCGACGCACAACTCAGCAAGATTCTCTTCAGCGCTGATGATAACGCTGTGTACCCGTTTCAAAACACAGGAGCGGTCAAATTAAACAGGGCACACTCATCTTCTTTCATTTGCTTAGAAGAGAAAGGCACCATTTACACTGCAAATGCCCATTTACATTTGCATTTAACATAAGTTTACATACCTATATTGAGTTATCTGTACTTTTTTTTTCCTTCACAAACTGAGGCGTGTAGGTGTCCATACTGCTGCAGAACACTTATGCAATTTAATTCGGTGGTTTCCAATGTTTGCAGCAAAAAAAAAACCAAACAGGTCATCTGACTGAAGTTATATTTACACCAAAGGTGAAGTGAAACTCACACAAATATAGCCTGAGAAGTGTTTTTGGAAACCAACACAGAAGGGTTATAATGGATAGCTGGAATGAAGTTACAGTAACGTATTTTATCAAGCCCTAAAATTACTCTTCTCCCCAAGCCCTCTGCTTTATTACTCTGTCCATATAGGCCGTCATTCAGCTCAAATGACAAAAACAAGATTCTGTAGCTGTTGTTAACGTCTGGAGTAGGGCTATGCCATGTCATATTGTCTGCAATTAAACATTATTAATAAATGTCAAATCGAAACATCACTGCTACCGTGAAACCACGTGTTTAAATTCCACAGTGTGCTCAACAATGACACAAGCCTGGGCAAGTTTGAAGGCAAGAGCCGTGCGTCAGCCTCCGAGGACGATTTAGCAAAACCCGAGCTACTTCAACAGCTTCCAACAAAACAAAATACTTTACATAATATACAGGAAAACTGTTTCCACTAAAGATTGAACACAGCTGGTGATGTGCGAAACAAATATAAACAAATGACTCCACCAGGTGTCGCTGGCTGCTCTCCATTATGACAGGAAGAGCAAAGGTGGATAGAAATTAAGGATGTGGTTACATGGTGGAAAAGCTACAGTGGGGCAAAAAAGTATTTAGTCAGCCACCGATTGTGCAAGTTCCCCCACCTAAAATGATGACAGAGGTCAGTAATTTGCACCAGAGGTACACTTCAACTGTGAGAGACAGAATGTGAAAAAAAAAAATCCATGAATCCACATGGTAGGATTTGTAAAGAATTTATTCGTAAATCAGGGTGGAAAATAAGTATTTGGTCAATAACAAAAATACAACTCAATACTTTGTAACATAACCTTTGTTGGCAATAACAGAGGTCAAACGTTTACTATAGGTCTTTACCAGGTTTGCACACACAGTAGCTGGTATTTTGGCCCATTCCTCCATGCAGATCTTCTCGAGAGCAGTGATGTTTTGGGGCTGTCGCCGAGCAACACGGACTTTCAACTCCCGCCACAGATTTTCTATGGGGTTAAGGTCTGGAGACTGGCTAGGCCACTCCAGGACTTTCAAATGCTTCTTACGGAGCCACTCCTTTGTTGCCCGGGCGGTGTGTTTTGGATCATTGTCATGTTGGAAGACCCAGCCTCGTTTCATCTTCAAAGTTCTCACTGATGGAAGGAGGTTTTGGCTCAAAATCTCACGATACATGGCCCCATTCATTCTGTCCTTAACACGGATCAGTCGTCCTGTCCCCTTGGCAGAAAAACAGCCCCATAGCATGATGTTTCCACCCCCATGCTTCACAGTAGGTATGGTGTTCTTGGGATGCAACTCAGTATTCTTCTTCCTCCAAACACGACGAATTGAGTTTATACCAAAAAGTTCTACTTTGGTTTCATCTGACCACATGACATTCTCCCAATCCTCTGCTGTATCATCCATGTGCTCTCTGGCAAACTTCAGACGGGCCTGGACATGCACTGGCTTCAGCAGCGGAACACGTCTGGCACTGCGGGATTTGATTCCCTGCCGTTGTAGTGTGTTACTGATGGTGACCTTTGTTACTTTGGTCCCAGCTCTCTGCAGGTCATTCACCAGGTCCCCCCGTGTGGTTCTGGGATCTTTGCTCACCGTTCTCATGATCATTTTGACCCCACGGGATGAGATCTTGCGTGGAGCCCCAGACCGAGGGAGATTATCAGTGGTCTTGTATGTCTTCCATTTTCTGATGATTGCTCCCACAGTTGATTTTTTCACACCAAGCTGCTTGCCTATTGTAGATTCACTCTTCCCAGTCTGGTGCAGGTCTACAATACTTTTCCTGGTGTCCTTCGAAAGCTCTTTGGTCTTGGCCATGGCGGAGTTTGGAGTCTGACTGTTTGAGGCTGTGGACAGGTGTCTTTTATACAGATGATGAGTTCAAACAGGTGCCATTCATACAGGTAACGAGTGGGGGACAGAAAAGCTTCTTACAGAAGACGTTACAGGTCTGTGAGAGCCAGAGATTTTCCTTGTTTGAGGTGACCAAATACTTATTTTCCACCCTGATTTACGAATAAATTCTTTACAAATCCTACCATGTGGATTCATGGATTTTTTTTTCACATTCTGTCTCTCACAGTTGAAGTGTACCTCTGGTGCAAATTACTGACCTCTGTCATCATTTTAAGTGGGGGAACTTGTACAATCGGTGGCTGACTAAATACTTTTTTGCCCCACTGTACCTCGGCCCAGGTGGTTAAAAAGCTCGATCCTAAATGTAACATTTCAGGTAGAAAATATTTTTTGATAACAGTGTTGAAGCTTGCTACCGCTCTCTGTAAGCTACAAGGATCAATGAAAAGATACTGTCAGTAATATCATTATCGCAAATTTTCTTGAAATCTTGTGATATCATTTTGCGGCTATACTGCCCATCCTTTGCTTGGAGACCAGACAGACTCAGGTATCCGCTAACCAGGGTTGTCACGATACTTGAATTTCAAAACTCGATACTGATACCGAGGAAAATACTTGATACCCGATACCATCTTTGATATCCATGGGGACATAGTGTGTTTTGGACACATAACTGTGTTTTCCTGTCAAATGGACACTGTCTGGTGACATTTGTTGCCTACCTTCTATATTAATGTTATAGCTTTATTACTCAACCATAGCTGCAAGCCACTACCTTACTGATAACAGACAGACAGTGTGGTTAACGGATAATTGCTAATAGTGTTTCATAGTATTATCATCAAATTTTACAGTGGAGTTAGTAATTGGCCATAGCTTAATGAGATAAACACCAAACCAAAGGATGCAAATTTGAATAAATTTGATTACGTTAGCCTACAAAATGACCTGATTCATTTTACTCCAATGCATTAACATTTTTACTAAGGATGCATGACAGTGCAGACTATGAATACATAACATGAAAAATAATGGTTATCAACAAACCCCACTGATGAAGACATGCTAGCACTGAAACCACACACTGGGAACTGCTGTCTTATACTAGCGACATGGTCAGCTGAGGCTCCACGCGAGAGGGCGAAGAAACACAAAACAACTGAACTACCAGTTATTATCATCACAAAGCAGACCCTGGTGTCATTCCCCACAATCTGTTTTGTTATAGTTTGGGATTTTTTTGTGCGCACTCACAGCTAAACCCTGTTTGGGTGCATCAAACTGTAAAATCAATCTGCAAAATTACAACACAGTTTTCATCGTGTCAAAATTACATACATCATACCATCACAAAGGATAACTGCACACCAGTGGCCAATGCTAATGTATAGGTTACGATTTAGATTACAGCTTTTCTGTCAACGGGTTAGGGTTATTTAGGGAATTGCAGTAACGCATTCACCTGCTGAGCCATGACCAAGAATTTAACACCACTGCCACTGCATAGACTAACCCCTCCATTACATTAAAACACATGAGCTCCATACGTCAAAGCAATGATTTCTCTTGCTTGCAGATATTTTACACTGACCATTATACATGGTAGTCTCACCATTTTAGGCTTCAATGTTTTTCACTGCCTAGATTAAATTAAAACAAAGTGATGTCATTAAAAATAACAGCAAGTGGTCAATCCATAAGCCGCCTGTACTTATGAGAATTGGAAAAGGGATCAGATTAGTAATCAAGCAAGTGATACACAGCCGCCCCACAGAAGCTATGTCTCTTATCCCGATGGAGTCAGTAACAGTGAGTAGGCTCAAACAAGCAGAAACATGAGAATTAGCCTATCCATGTACCCAGAATATGATGGCAGGAATGCACATGTCATTCGGTTCTTGGGTTTACACATTTATACACGTCATCACAGCGTAAACAAAAAAAAAGCTTTTAAGCCATGTAAAGAGTTTATCACCAGAACAGCTTTGTAGAGAAGAAACACAAAGCCAATTGGTGTTTTCAGAAGTCACTTGTACAGCTACACAATCTCTTCCTGGCTCTTAGGAGAAGTAATATGGCCTTCATCCACAGTTTAAACTACCTGCCGATGCCAAGAAATGACTTCGCTGCAGCTTCACTTTACGGAAAGTAACAGCTGAGGAAGTGCAACATTAAATACTCAGATGTGATGGAGTTTACATATCATTTCTCAAACTATTTGCAATAAATTATCACAAAGACCGATTTCAAGTGAAGCCATATATTGCGAGTTGTGTATGTAAGCTGTTCAGCTGATGTCTAATCTTCTATTCAGACCAAAGCAAGCGAGTGGACTGTGTGCACATAAACAGATTTGCCTGAAAAGCTATACATCAGCCGACCATTATAATCCCTTAAAACTATGTCCTGTATGTTCTGCTTTCAGAGATCACATCACCTATGCTGTAACATTACATTCAGGCAAAATTATGCACACTGCTGGCTCAATAAATACATGGGCTGACAATGTGCGGTTGCTTTCTATTTAGGAAACAGACTGAACTTCACAACAACAAAAATAGCTCTTAATATGTCTAACTTTAAGATAATAATAAAACTACCTCACACTCACTGTGATGCACCCAAATAATACACGGACCATTTCCTGCAAAAATAAAGAAGCCCCCGGGAAAACTGTTGTCAGTGAGATATAGGAATCAACGTTTTTCTGTATTGTGAATATATTATTAAAATCAATTTAAGGTCATTTTAAATCCACTTAAATGAAATCTGAGCTCATAGATGGATATCTAAAAAAATGGACAAACACTGTGTGAGAAGTTAAAATATTATTAAAATCGGATGGTTAGTTATTTTGATTTCATTAAAAATGACTCATGCTGCTTTCTCTGGGATCTCGCAGCACAGCTCCACAACTGTTGTTTTAATGACCACTAATTAAAAAGTGCAGATAACGTCATTTAATATTAGATCATTTTAAACTGATTTGTAAATAAATCAAATTCAATTTCGATTTTAAACTCAAACAGTAAAGCGCCTTCTGAAGCACGCACTGTGTTGTGCTCCAGTTACTAAAGGACTAAAGCCAGTTTCACTCTGAAATGAGTATACAGGCACTGACGGGGGCACTATTCGTGGTAGAAACGGGGACCATATGTTGTAGGAAGAGATTTGAAGAGATAAAACTATTTTAAATCAGCAACATCCAGCCTGCCAAAAAGCAACTTACTTATTAAAAACAATTTTACCTTCCCTAAAATGCCCTTGTTGGTTTGAAGAACACCAGAGCACGGAGAAAAGACATCACAGGATCACTGGTAGAGTTTAATCCATGCCGAAGTAAATAAACTGGTTATATTTGGATGGGTGCGCTCAATAAATGAGTGAGAAACACTACCAGTCATTACCCGGTGACATACAAGGAGATACACATTTGACACAAACGCATGGCAGACCGAAAGCCCGTTTAGAACAAGGGATAAATCCACTTTCTGATTTCTCACAGTTTCAGACAGTTTCTCCACCTACAACTCGAACAAACTCGCACTAAATATGTGACAAAGAGGATTTCAATATTAACATTTGAAGCTCTAACTCTCAAAGGCAGGTCGCTTAGATCGAGTCAGGAGTGAGTAGCTTCATTTCCGAAACACACCAATTCAACTTCTTGCAGTCTGGATGACAAGAGCAGGCAGGTAAAAATGCGTCAAGGAAAATCGATGCGGAGATCAAGAAAAGTGTCATTTTATTTAACTTTAGACTTCGACAAATTTACACACACACACATATATATATATATAAACCTCGACTTAAATGAAAAGGTGTTGCCAGAGATGGAAAGTTTTCCGCTGAGACATCCTTGTGTTAACCGTTTTCCCCCCGTGCAACCAGTTACCCTTCTCTTGAGCATGCAGGTGTTAATGTGTCAGGAAGGGTCGTTTTTGTTTTGTTTAGTTTTTTAAATCAAACAAGAGTTTAGCATCTTACCTGAGAGACTTAAAGGTCTTCCGGGAAATAAATCGTACATAAACGAACCGGTAAGTGCTCATTGAGTGCGTGGTCCCCGTGCGCCTCTTCTCTACTCTTCAATTGCCCGTGCGCGCGTTGCGCCAAGCGAGCACGCCCCTCCTCCATCACTGTCACACACCAGGGGCGTTAACCAGACTTTTTTCAACATTGGGCAAAGATGGGAGCCCCAAAAAAAGGCAGGGGGGAGACCACAGACCCGGTTAAATATAGTATAGAAAGCATTGGCTACTATTTTGAGGCTCATGCAGGAGAGTCCTATGAACTAAGAGAGATGTATTGTGTGAAGAGTAGTTTTGCACAAGAGTTTAAAACTATTTTTGCTTACGGTGGCTGCAATTATCTTTGATGTTAACTTAATATCTGTACTGCATTTATATTTCTGTCATCGTACTTATTGAGAACACTAGAAACGTCTGTGCAGTTTTGTTAAAACCACCATAAAAACGTCTTTCAAGACTGTAATTTCAAACTTGCACAGAATGCAATGCTGGTTAGCGTAGTTGCCTACAATAAAACCTTTTGGTAAGATGCTGCCACCTTGTGGTTTAAGTTTTCAATACATTTTTAGTAGGGTTTATACATTTTAAAGCTTTAATCACTGAAACAATGTGGAGTATGAGTTACATACAATATTTGCATGCAAAATAAAAGAATTTCAGTCAAATACAGGAGTATTTGCACTGGATCAACTTCCACCACTGGTTCATTTCATGCTCTTGGAGACTTTCAGATGAGCTCCCCTCTGGAGATGTCCCTCTCACACCCCAACACAATGCTGCTTTTCATTTTAAGTGACCTTACAATTATTTAATTTAGTCAACAAAGAGACAGACAATTCAAAATAAAAGTCAAAGGCAGACCAGAAACTTGTCTCAACATATGGTTTAATGATATGGTTTTTATTGCATGGATTGTAATAGCTGCAGAAAAACATTTCAAATGAGTACAGTTGGGGTCAAAGCTTTCCTGCTGTGAAGAAACATGGTCAGTGGACATTCAGATGGCACAACTTGATTCACCTTTCTCCTTGTCTGTCGACCACAAGACCAGCGCTGTTATACTGCATTTTTAAACCTCAGCTGTAGTACTTGAGGATGAGTGAGGTGTTGGAAGGGTAGTGGAACTAGGTTTTTTTTGTGTGTTTTTTTTTTTTTTTTTTTAATAATTCAACACCAAATAACAGTAAGTTGACTTAAAAGTGTCCTGATCCTGCTCCATCTAAACATAACATAGCTCGGTGGTGAGCATAACATTGTGTCGCTACAGTAGTCATTGTGGAGTAGCATTCTATAACGTGAGGTGGTGGTTATTGCTGGCTACTTGTTTTACTGTGGGTGATTCTTGTCACATCTGAGAAAGGTAGATGACGAGGGGACTGCACTGTGCTTCGGTGTGAGACTCCCTCCTAGAAAAACTGTTTAAGTTGAAAGTTTGCTATGTGCAGCTGCCTATTCAGATAAGACACCAAGCTTATGTCAATCACAATCGCACACAAACCCAAAAAAAAAAAAAAAAAAAAAAAAAAGGGAAAAAAACCCCCAAATGCAGTATACAAGCCCAAACTCTGTGGATTAAGACTTGGAGCAATAACTCCATCTACAGGTTAGTTGCTGTACTGCAATGACAGAAGTGTTCTGTTGATTTATAAACCGTAAAACAAATAGTCTCTCTTAAACTAGGTAGACCAGCCACATGAATAGAAAATTCTCACCACATGACTTGTAAAATGGTCTTAAATTGTTCAAAGTACCTTGGTCACTCAACTGTCAGTGGAACAAGAGAGAGAAAAAAAAAAAAAAAAAAAAAAAAAAAAAAAAAAAAAAAAGTAGTAGTAGTACAACAATAAAAAGGTGGCATCTTCCTGTATCCTAACATGCCCGACCCCAACCCACCTCCCGACAACTTATCCCATTTCAAATATAGGACTCAAAGATATGGGCTCTAATGTTAAACACATAGATCCATACTATGTTCATACAATTAATAAAAAAATAAATACATTTAACAAATACAAATGATTTTGTAGTTTGTAAATTATCAGAGAAACAGATTATTATCGCATTGATGACACGTTTTCAAGTGTAGGATTTTGTTGTTTTTTTTGTCCCCCCTCCCCCCAATAAAACCCATTATCGCCCTATACGTTTCAAACCTGTAGTCTTAAAGCCTCTACACTGATGCGACTGAGCTGGATAAGAGAACTCGAGCTCCCTCTGCTCATCTATAGGGCTGTATTGTGAGCAAAGGCTCACTCAGGGCTAACTGTTAACACTGTAGCACACTCAGAAAGCAAACAGGAGAAAAACTAGATGCTGATGATTTCTGTTGGCAATGGGACCCAAAGCAGCGGGAGCAAAATGTGCATGTTTATACGACTTCAAATTGTCTGTAAAAATGTCATACGAAATAGGTTCCTCTTAGTTGTGATTTTTTTTAACAGTTTTTTGCTTATTTTGTGTGTTTTTTTTGTACAAATCTTTTTATAACCTGTTTAGACATAACAAAACAATTTAAATCAACTAAAAACATATCATGCATAAGTTATTTCCCCGCTCTTATTGATTGCATTTGTAAGTGACCATCATTTAAAAAAAAAAAAAAAAAAAAAAAAAAAATCTTCATACACATTTTCTGTTCAACATAACTTTTTTTTGTACATTTTAAGCCATTTGCATACTTTAATTTCTCTTTAAAACCTTTGATCCTATTTTCCAGCCAGCAGTTCCAGGTATTGCTCCAGAGCTGATTCACAAACCTGGCCTGTCCATTCCTGTACAGCAGGAGGCGCAAGAGGCATATTGTGTAGGTGCTGGCTATGGAAAGAAAAACCCCACTCCTTACAAGAAGCTGTTGGGAAGCTGGAAACTGACCGTTTACCCTTTGTGATTTCAGTTCAAGTCCATGAAATTATGTCCATTTCCAATTACGATTCTCTTTGTGAGTTTTTCCTCCCTGCTAGAGGATGTTGCTCGTCACCCTGAAAAGCCAGATTGAAAGAGTTCTGGACGATGTTTCAATACTAGTAGTCTCCCAAGCCTCGAGTCTGGCAGCAGAAGTAAGATGTGACAGTCCGTTGCAGAAAAGGAAGGGAGATCTGGGGTGATGCTAGCAAAATTAACCCTATCTGTAAAGATCCTCTTGTGTAGAGTCTCGCACATTTTTCCTCCTCTTGCTGCTGGCCTGGTGGTGGTGCGGCTTGTTGCTCGGATGGCTTTTGCCACCGGAGAAGTTGGTCTGCTGCCCGTGATGGCCACTCTTTTGGTGAGAACGAGACATCCTGGCCTTGGAGGCAGAGGACAAAACATTTAGTTATTAATAGTGGTGGAATTTCCGTAGACATGCAGCGGGTAAAATAAGCACTTCAACTCAATATATTTCTAGAGGTGCCATTTAGATGAAATCACCAGATGTCGGTAACAACCCATCCAATGCACACATGCAAAGAAATCAAACCACTGATGTCCATAAATTATGTGTAATAATGAGACATGACACAGGGATAAAGTACTGAACAAGTAATACTTTGTACAAAAGTCTTTGTTTGTTCAAGACCCTCCTGCGGTGTGATTTTGGCCCAGTTGTCCAAACAAACAGTCTTCAAAATCTGAAAGTTCCCTTCTATGAACTCTGACCTTTAGTTTTTTGGGAGGTTTTATTTGTTTTTGTTTTGTTACACTGACTTTCAGTTGGATTCAGGTCAGGTTGGCTGGGGCATTGTAGCAGCTGTACTTTCTCTGAAATCAATTGAGAGGTCCCTTGGCAGTGTTTGGAATCATCGTCTTGCTAAAACATCCATCCTTGTTCCAGCTTCATCCTCCTGGTAGATGGCAGCAGATTTTTAATCAAGGATGTGTCGGTATATTTTTCCATTCATCTTTCCTTCAAGTCTATGAAGCATTCCAGTCCCATATGCTGAAGACCCCCCCCCAAAAAAAAAAAACAACAACAAAAAAACAAAACAAAAGCCCAGCCCTATATCATGATGCTCAACTGATTTGTACTTCACTGTTTGTGCGGTATTTGGGGGGGCAATATGCAGTGCCTTTTGACCTCCAGACATGGTGTGCACTATGGCATTAAAATACTTATTGTTTTCTTTGAAACAACTGTACCTGCTGTAGCTCTGTGGTCATTGGCTTTTGGACAACTCTTGTAACAATTCTTTTCACTTCTGTCTGAAATCTTGCAGGAGCACCTGGTTTATGGTGAAATGATGTTCTTTCCACTTCAGGATTACGGCCCCAACAGTGCTCACTGGAACCTTCAGTTTAGAAATTCTTCTGTAGCTGATGCCATCTGTGTGTTTTGCAATAAAAAGGTTGCAAAGGTCTTGCGAGAGCTGAGATTTCAGCTGAAGTCATGACTTGCTATGCCTTTTTGCACTTCCCTTTTTTTCATGTGTTCAACACTTTTTCCCCCTCATGTCATTTCTTATGGTTTCATTTCTTTGCATGTGTGCTTAGATGGGCTGTTACCAACATTTTGTTGATTTCATGTCAATAGCACCTTTAGAAATACATTTACTTGGAAAATTGGTGATGTGTTCAATATTTTACCTGCTGTACAGTGTCAATGTAACTTGCCAGTGATGGTGCAGAAATGTGACAAAAAGCACACTAGAAAAGCTTCTCCATTTCTTTTGCAATCTTTCATTATCCAGAAAAAATAAATACAAATCAAAGTTATCCAGCAGTTACCAGCACAGGGCATTCTAACATTAGCCATTACTCTTAAATATTGCCCAAATTTACTGCAAAAAACATTAAGTTGCATTCTATGATTTTGCAATTGAAATGTTAAAATGTTATATTTATGCATCTGTAGTTCCTCTTGCAACCTATAAACCTTTATAATTTCTTTTTGTCTTATGTGTTCCTCAATCTTTGCTCTTAAACTGGATCTGTTTGAAAAATCTCAATAAGATAAATCCTTGATTTAAAGAGGTTAACAACTATCACAATTAGTCAAAAGTTAGATTGATACGTCTGTGGTATCTTGAGATGTATGTGTGAATTTAATGTGAAGCTGTGAGTACCTTTCCTCCCTTGTTGCCTCCAGGTGGAGTGCTGGTAGTGTGGCTCTGTGTTCTGTGATTGCTGACAGCAGCAGACTTTTCTCTGTGAGCACTGGATCCTCGGCTGGGCTGCTGTTTGGCAGTCTTACAAGGTGTACTATCAGAGTCCTGGGTGGGGGACAAAATTTGTTACAAAATATAATTTCCAAAATATTTTGTCACCTATAAATCTTTCTTAGGAAGCTTTAAATGTTACAGATATTTGCAATAATGTCATATTTGAAATATGTATGCAGCCACAGGACTGACCCCATCACTTGAGGTGGAAGTAGAGGATGTGGAAGACGGCGACAGTGGGGAGGAGGAGGGAGAGGAGCGGAGTGACGGGGAAGAAGAGTTGGAGGATGTTTTGCTGAGAGGAGTTGACAGTACAGCCACCACAGGATCATTGTCGTCATCTGGAACGTTGTTGTTGCGCTCATCAAGCTGCTGCGATTCAAACAATGTGACTTCATTTTCTACAGAAGCCGGGAAAAGACAAATGCAGAGTGAACACATTAAGCCTGTAAAGATTACATTTGGTCTACAATTGGTCTGGAGTTATTAGTACATTCAGCAGACAGTGAACTGCTGATCTTTAGTGGGTCAAAGTTACTTTGCAGTTACTTTTTTCAAACACATGAGAAAACCTGAACATACTGTTGAGTGGGCTTCCCCATTTTTTTCGGATCCATTCTCTGTAGTCATCCACTTCCTGAGTCACACGGATGATCCGGCCAAGTATGCTGTGATAGGACACAAGAGAGAAATACATAGTAAAACAGCAGTCTGAATACAAATGTTATTAGGGTTTGTGTGCATCAAGTGATGCAAGCAACAAAATTTTTTCTTACAATAACTAATAAGTATAAGAAAGTAGATATCATTTCACAGACTGAAGATAAACTGTAAGAAGCCCTTGTTTTTGCTGATAACCCTCCGCTCTGAATGTGACTGTACCAAAACAATCACTGATTCTACTGTCTCAGTTGTTTAAGTCCAAAGAATGAGAATTTCAGTATTAAGAAATTAAATTAGCATTAGACAAGTCCTCGCAAGTTTCTTGAATTTGTTCCTTACCTCTCACTCTCATTGTTGGGGTAGAATTTGGCGATGGGTGACACGGCATGGCTGAGCACCACGTAGGCGTAGTCAAACGCCTGCTTCACTTGCATGGCACCGTAAGAGCTGCGGCCAACATCATTGTCTGTTGGACACAAGACAGAAGGTGAGAACATTACCAACACGCCAATACGATGAAGAATTATCATTTCCACATTGCCCGTTTAATGACAACACCATTTTCTACCATTTAAGTTCTGTGTTGAATCTTTTGATAAGGTATGGCTTTAACCACTTGCACTTTTTAAGGTTTCTGCTATTTCATAATTATTCGCCTTCATTATATATTACATTTGGTTAGAATAACACAGATGGCTCTGCAAGTCTGAAGCCAAAAAAAATAATGAGGTCTTAATTGCAGTATGTGACATTATAGTCAGACTGGAGCAGCAGTTTTTACAGTCACGCTAATATAATACTGAAGATCAGACTGGATTTTCTTTGCTTTTTATTGACACACTGTTTGTGTAGCAAAGGCTTGTGCATTTAAATATGCATGTTGCACCAATTTAAGATTCAACACCTCTGAGGAATTAGAATAATTTCTACCTGGCTGTAGTGGGTCCTCAATGTAGAGCATGGAGGGCCTGTAGCCATCCAACATGTTCTTCTGAACCTCGTCTTTGGCAACGTAGCACCCGCCATCTTTTATCCTGATGCCTGTTTTCAGGTAGTTGAAGTTGCGCCCATAGAGCTCAAAGAATTCAATGAGCAAAACACCAATGTTGATGTTGAGACCAAACACATCCTCCCTGTAGTGAAGCTGGAAACAAAGTACAGGTGGTTGTTAGAAGTACTGTAAATCAGTAAGTTAGCTGCAATTCTTGTTTCTCAGTTCAAACTGCAAATTTCTGAACATTTTATTCACAGGTAAGGGTTTTTATATTTTGTAGTCTTTGTATTTTGTTTCGGAACATTGGGCGGCTGGGTTTAAACTACAGAACCAACCTGCAGAAAGCTGACAGCCATGAGAAAGAGACTGTAGGAGCCAATTCCACCGGTAAAAACCTCATTGAGGTCCCGTTGCAGTAGAAACTGCTTCAGCACCAGGACCAGATAAGGCAGCACAGGATATTTCTACAGAATAAAGACAATAGGGATTATTATATTGTACATTTTTATATAAAGTAGCCTCACGAGAAAGCAAGCATCTTCAGGATTCAGGAAGACCTCGGGGTGATCCCACACAGATTAAGGTCTAAGATCAACTACAACAGTGCTCAAACAATGTACACATCTCTAAAAGAGGGAACTCAGCCTTACAGGTGTTAATACAGAAAAATACATGGAGCAAAAAAAAGGATCATACATACTGAACAGAAACTGTACTGTAAACTGTACCTCTTTGAATTCCTTGATGAGACGTGCAGCTTTCACTCCACTCGTCACATTGAAGCTGATGTCCACTTTAACTTCAGTGTAAGAGTCTGTCAGTTTAATGATGGGAACCTGGAACATGTGTGACACAGAATACGAATCCCTCACACTTGTTATAAAAGACATTTATAATTTTAAATCTGCACCTATAAACTACTTTGTGTCCAAGTGTGTCTGTAAGTGTGAAAACAACAGGTTCACATGCAATCATACACAACTGATAATCCTCAACTAAAATCCACTTGATATTCCCCTACAACTGCTTATAGGCTTTTTAAGAACCATAATAAGCGACAGTTGCAAAGCAGAAAAGGCTTTTACTAAATCGTCTGAGGTGGTATAAACCCAAATGTTAGGAAAAATCTATTAACAAAGCACAGATTGTTAATTAAACTTTTGGAATTGGTTGAAAAAACAAAAATGATGTGATATGAATGACAATGTTAGCTTCAAGATCATTACATGCTGTGCCACTGCTAGAACCACATCACTTTAGTTTGGATGAAATGTACTCTACATGAATCTGATTTATTGCAGATAATTAGTAGCTTGCAATGATTCCATGTTTGCTTTTTCCACAGGTTGTGGCTTTACAGATTTATACCTCTAAACACAGAAGAAAAACTGGAAATGAAGTCTTACTGTGGCTTTGTCCAAAACTTTGATGGAGTTTTCATCTGCGACGTTTTTCTTTCGGAGCGCCTCTTCTAAAGTCCAGAGAGGGAGTGACTCCCACTTCCCAAAAACTACCAGGTCAATGTCACTGTTGAGAGGGGAAAATGAAGAGGAGGGGAAAAAAAAGTTATTTTAATCCAACTCTTCTATATGAGTCCCTCAAAAACACCAACACACCGCAGAAGCATTTCTGGTTTATCTTCACAGCAAAACATTTAGTTTCAAGTTTGTCATGTGACAAAAATATTGACCCTCACTAAACTAAAAACAATGCAGCTTTAACATTAGGTGCACAACTAAAATAACTTCAGCTGAAATTTATCGTCGCACATAAAGACACTGCACATTGTTCCTCTGTACAAGTGAGTGTGGCGTGATTTTGCTAAAATTTTCTACTCCAGTCAACAGGTATTATATGATAAACCAGCTGGATTTGAAGTTCACTTGTTCCATAATTTGTAATCAAGTACACAAAAGTTTTATATAATCCTCATCTTTCTTATACTGCCCTGTCTTAGCCCCGAAGTTCAAAAGTAATTTTAAGGCTGTGGGTTCTCAAACTGTGGTCCAGTCTCTGCTGAGCATTACAAGCAGGGTGTGGACGTGTGAAGCCCAAATGTGTGACTCAGAAGAATTACTTGTGACATCATTTCAAAATTTGAGCATGAGCTTCCATCACTAACTGCATACACAAAACAAATGCCAAGGAAACGCACAAGTGGTCCACCTTAAACCTATCCTGTGTGTTAGATAACTGCAGATAGATGGCAGATGGCTTTGGTTCCCTCTTGTGGAAAAGCAATGTGCAGCTCCTGACAGAGCCTTTTAAGAGTCAGCCAATGTGTATTAAGTCAGCAGTGCCATGTGTCACACACAAGCACCCAGTACAAACAAGAGGCGTGCAAACAAAAATATACACGCAGACCACAAAACACTCTACTCTGGCAGCTCAATACAAACAGTCATGTCTCTAGAAATGATCCAAAAATGTCAAAGAAATCAGTCAGTGAAAAATAAAGCATTAATGAACAGCTGAGCCCTTTTAAAGCGCTCAGTATGGTGTTAAGAGTTCACTAATGCAGGTGGCATGCCTGCCTGTGTGTTGAGGGGGGTGGGGTGTTGTCTTCTTGTTGTCTGTCAGCAGTGGGGAGCCACTCTGAGTAAATCCTTTATGAGCTCCAGGATCAGTGGTGCTAAAATTACTAAACCACTTGACCCTCAAAGCCTGGCTAGACAGAGCACTTTCTCCATAGGTGAGTTAAGTAACTGTGGTAATAAGCCAGTTCAGTTACAGTTTGGCAAAAATGATGAATGCTGCATAGCTCACCTTGTTGGCAGATAAAGACCAGTGCTGAAACTCCCAAACACTTCCACCTGAAGATAAAGGACAAGCAGTTACACACATGTAGATATTTTTTTGTTTAGGATAAGAAATGCAGATAAAGCATGTCACAAAGGTCTTTTTAATCACAATGTTTCTTTAAACTCCTACACACCTTTATAGCTCTGACAACCCATGACATAGATTACCCTGCTGGCAAACTGAAACAAGCACTATGATAGCTTTCCTTGATTTTCCCACGCTACAACTGACTACAACAAAAACCTGTTCTACAGCGTGCATGAATACATTTTTACAGCTCAACATAGCAGTGATTTAGTGGCAGGCTTGGTGCTTTTTGAATGAGACAATCCTACATGTTTACCTGGCAAGATTTCAATTTGGTACAGCAACAGCGTGACTGCTGGACTTCTTGGCATCTAAGCTAATTAAACAGGCATCACACTGACCTGATGACAACGCTGCTCCTGCTCACTTCATGGTGGGGGGGAAAAAATAAATAAAGCTGACCACAATTGGGACAGTGTTGTGCTCCTCATTTAGGAGCTGCTATTCCCAGGGCAGACACACTTTGAAGCACACTGCTCTATCAGCAGGATCAAAGTCAGCGGGTACAATAATGCCTGAGGTGGCAGTAATAAAATGACCCAAACAGTACTGTGCAGCAGCGAGATAACAGAAAACAGGATGCTTTATAAAAGCCTGACGCCTGTAGCCATTAGCTACATCACAAACAGCCTGATTAGTATTGTAAACCAACACTGGTATCTGACAGTTACAGGTCCTTCTCAAAAAAAATTAGCATATTGTGATAAAGTTCATTATTTTCTGTAATGTACTGATAAACATTAGACTTTCATATATTTCAGATTCATTACACACAACTGAAGTAGTTCAAGCCTGTCATTGTTTTAATATTGATGATTTTGGCATACAGCTAATGAAAACCCAAAATTCCTATCTCAAAAAATTAGCATATCATGAAAAGGTCCTCTAAACGAGTAAGACACAGAAAGAAATTTCTGAACGAATAGGCTGCTCCCAGAGGGCTGTATCAAGTCACCTAAGTGGGAAGTCTGTGGGAAGGAAAAAGTGTGGCAGAAAACGCTGCACAACGAGAAGAGGTGACCGGACCCTGAGGAAGATTGTGGAGAAGGACCGATTCCAGACCTTGGGGGACCTGCGGAAGCAGTAGAGTCTGGAGTAGAAACATCCAGAGCCACCGTGTACAGGTATGTGCAGGAAATGGGCTGGTGCCGCATTCCCCAGGTAAAGCCACTTTTGAACCAGAAACAGCGGCAGAAGCGCCTGACCTGGGCTACAGAGAAGCAGCACTGGACTGTTACTCAGTGGTCCAAAGTACTTTTTTCGGATGAAAGCAACTTTTGCATGTCATTCAGAAATCAAGATGCCATCAAGAGTCTGGAGGAAGACTGGGGAGAGGGAAATGCCAAAATGCCTGAAGTCCCGTGTCAAGTACCCACAGTCAGTGATGGTCTGGGGTGCCATGTCAGCTGCTGGTGTTGGTCCACTGTGTTTTATCAAGGGCAGGGTCAATGCAGCTAGCTATCAGGAGATTTTGGAGCACTTCATGCTTCCATCTGCTGAAAAGCTTTATGGAGATGAAGATTTCATTTTTCAGCACGACCTGGCACCTGCTTACAGTGCCAAAACCACTGGTAAATGGTTTACTGACCATGGTATTACTGTGCTCGATTGGCCTGCCAACTCTCCTGACCTGAACCCCATAGAGAATCTGTGGGATACACTCTGGATGAGCTTAAGGCCGCTATCGAAGCATCCTGGGCCTCCATAACACCTCAGCAGTGCCACAGGCTGATTGCCTCCATGCCACGCCGCATTGAAGCAGTCATTTCCGCAAAAGGATTCCCGACCAAGTTTTGACTGCATAACTGAACATAATTATTTGAAGGTTGACTTTTTTTGTATTAAAAACACTTTTCTTTTATTGGTCGGATGAAATATGCTAAGTTTTTGAGATAGGAAATTTGGGTTTTCATGAGCTGTATGCCAAAATCATCAATATTAAAACGATAAAAGGCTCGAACTACTTCAGTTGTGTGTAATGAATCTGAAATATATGAAAGTCTAATGTTTATCAGTACATTACAGAAAATAATGCACTTTATCACAATACGCAAATTTTTTTGAGAAGGACCTGTATAAGTTACAGAGACCACTGTGTCAAAGGTAGTATGGCCATAGAGCTCGGTCTCTGTCAGCATTTATGACTCCACAAAGTACTTTGCAATAAAAGCTATTTGCAGAAACTGTCCTTTTCAAGCACTTCCTTAAAATTCACTTAAGAAAGCATGTTAAAGGTTTTCACTGTGTTACAAATCATTTATTTGTGCAAAAAATAAAATAAGATACGGTAAAATAGACATTAGATAGCTTTCAGATTAAAACTAATAATCTGAAGTGGTGCTTTCACTGACAAACCCCACAAGTGGATTTTTTCCCCCAAAAAATAAATCTATTATCTCTCAATATCCAAACCAACATTCTGCCTAAAGAAAACTTTTGCAGTTGTTAGGGTTTAAGAATAAAATATACCTCAGCACTTGGCCACAAGTCATGGATGACTTCCTTGATTCTGTCCACCACCTCCAGTCTCATTTTCTCTTCCTCTGGCCGTGGGGAGATGTAGTTATAGAAGTCTATAATCTCCTCATGTAGCCTGTAGAGAACAAAACAGTGCTGTCAAAAATAGTGGAAGAATACCAGACTGAAATAAAACTTAAAATATAAGGTATCATTATTTAAAAAAAAAAAAAAAAAATTTAATCTAAAGTTTAGTCATTACTGCATGAAATCTTACTCCATCTGGTTGTTTGTGACAGTACAGCAGTACAATAATATATCATATAGGACATATGCATCCAAATCCATATACCAGTTAAGTAGAGGCAAAGAATGAAAATAAAAATGCAGAAACCACCACAATGTAAATTTGTGTTTAAAAAAAAAAAAAAAAAAAAAAAAAAAAAAACCACACCACACAGCAACAACAGTTAAAAATACATTACTAAAAGTAATTAGTAAAAGTCTAATGCCAAAAACAAAAGGTAAAATTTCGCTCATTGGGTTGAACCATTCTGGGATCCTCTGACAGTAGCATTGCAAATATGTAATGCCAGGAAAAGGATATAACTAGCAGCAGTGTTTCTGCATATAAGCTTTAGTTGCTGAAAATCCAAATGAGAGTATGATCTCCAGGCAAATTATTATAATATTTGAACAGTTTTTGCAAGGACAATTGTTTAGAAGATGCAAGCACTGTATTCATGCACATTTTGCAGTGAGCAGGCCAAAAATTAAAGACAACTCAGCAGGCTGGATCCAAAGACTTGACCTTCCCTTGGCAAATAAATTCATGCTTATCAGTACAATCAAAAAAATAGAAAATAAATAAATAAAATTTTTTGACTGAATTTCATATTATGACAGAGCATACGAGTTGCCTAATGGTGGTGTTCTGAGACACGTAATATCTGGGTGTTATTCCTCCAAATAGCATGAGAGTTTTAGTCTTCCAAAAATAACATAACTAGTGGTGTTTTAAGTTTAAAGCCAACCATTTATATTTGGTAAACTGTCAGGCAGCGTAAAAACAACAGGAACCTCTACAGTGCATATGTCCGTTTAAAAGAAAAAGGGGGAAAGTAGTAAGGGCTAAGCTTTTGTCCTTGGAATGGGTCACTTTGTCCACGTGTGTTGACATTTTCACTGACCAGTCATGTCTACATACACATAAGGAGAGACAAGTTTGTGTGCAGACAATTGACACACATTAGGCCAAAATTAACCAATTCATATTAGACAGTGATACCAGTAAAGAAAAAGCATATGACAGCTGGTATTGCTGACTGTTGTTTAGATTCCACTCCAAAGAGCTTGTGTGTGTCATCTTACTGGGGCTTTATACATCAAGCTCTCCTCACCTGATAGTTAAGGAAACTGAGCCTCACCTTCATCATTTCTTGTTTTCAGAAACTTAACTGTACCTACAATGCAGAACTCTCTCCCCCTTTAGTCAAATACCATCTTGATGTCCTTAAACTAACCCCTGATTTGCTGGACAAAAACATTGTGTGTACAAATTAACAGTTAATCTAAACACAAAAAGATGGCTACTTAAAATAATAATAACAATAATCATAATTAATTATAAAGTAGGCACTCCTATTTTATTAATTAAGACAATTTTATGAAACACCCCAAACTCTGAAAGGGGCACATCATGCCCTATTCTAGATCAAAGTAGCATAGGGCATTTAACTTGAGCAATGATTAGACTAGGAAATTAAGTACACTTTTAAAATCAGGAATTCTAGTTCCATTAGCAGAGGGTCAAGTAGGATGATTTCTAAAAATATTACTGCTGTTCTAACTGTGATAAATGAAAACTTTAATATTTAACTGCTATTCTTGGGTCTCAATGCTGCTCAACTGGCTGTTCGTAAGTGAACGAGTTACTGAAAATGCAAAGAAAAATTGTGGGGAGATGATACTTCTAAGTAGGGCTGGGCCATATTATACAGTTCACGGTAATACCGGTATAATGTTAGGCAACAATAGGAAAATGAAATATCGCGATAGAATATGAGTAAAACGCGCATGCGCAGTGCCTTTGTTTTCATACGCACATGGCCGATTGTTGAGTGAAACAGATGAACCAGAATTGGTTTGTAAAAATGGTGCAACTTCAGTGATGTGGAACTGTTTTGGCGTTTGTCCGTCAGATACACGACAAAGCACATTTTTTTGCAGAACATGCAAGCGGCCATCGTTATTGTCGTATTTGTCGGACTAAGATGCTCTTAAATCTGGGAGTAATCTGGATCCTAAACTCCGTATGCTTCTGGTCAAACGAACACTGCAGCATCACTGAGAGTTAAAAACTGTCTAAATTCTTTCATCTTTAATAAAACGATCAGCATTGCTGCTTTACCAGGTGTAACTAAGAAGTTTAACTTCCAGGCATCCATGAAAACAAAATTTATTACATTTAACGGAGTTAGAAGTTAGCAGGAAGCTAGCGGAAGTTAGCTCGCTAGTTTCGCTAGTTACCTAAGCATGATATTGCATGTTCTGACAGAGATTTCTGAAAAAATTCAAACGTACACCTCTGCTATCACTTCCAACATAAATGAAGACAGGAAACTAAACAGCAGTGACGTTTGTAGGGTTACTGAAGTTGGACTAGTTGGTATATAATGATGTGCTACGTGATCGCTAGCGACACAGCTATGTTAGCATAACATAAACAGTGAAGCTGGAGGACAAACACTAACACTTTTCCCACTTATAAAAGTTAACGTTAAGGTTCCTGATAGTTAAAGACAAATGCAATCGCATGGCAGGATGCTGTAAACGGACCAAACTTCAGTCAGGAGAACAACTGAAATAATCCATCCACAATATGAGGTTAGTCATTAATATACTGCAACAAAATGGGAATAGAGCAGCTGCCAGAGAATTCAACATTAATGAATCAATGGTACAGAAGTGGAGGAAGCAAGAAGAATGAGTTTAATAAAGTTTGATTTATCTGACTGCTTTGTTTCGCTTAATATGCCTTATAATCCCGTGCACCTTATGGTACGAAAAATACGTACTGCACACTGCAGTTTAATGTTGCAAAGCACTTCTTTTTAACTTTAGTGGATATTATACATGGTTATGCTCAGGATGTGTCAGCTTTCAGCAAGGAATTTGCATTTGCACTGTTACATTTTTATAAAGCTTTAATGTACATAAAAACCAGCTTCTTGTTTAAGTGAAAATAAATGGAAGGTTGTCTTTTTGCGCTAGTAATGTTGTGGAGTTGTATTTTGTCTTGCATCAATTATATCGTCAGTTATATAGTTATTGCAAATTTTCAAATATATATATCGTGATAAATATTTTTGGCCATATCGCCCTGCTCTACTTCTAAGTAATACTAACTGAAAACTGATTACCACTATGGGCAGATAAAGACAAGACAAGATCCCCAAAGCAATTTTTTCTCCCCAGAAAAGCATGCTGATATTACATCTGTCACAAAGATGCTTCCATTAGCTGGAAGGACGGTTTCATCTTAAAGAAAGCTTCAGACTGCTGACCTCAAATACAGAAATAAAGTGAACAGAATGGCTTCATTTAGTTTCATTCGCTTCCTTCTTTCACATCAAACATGTTACTGCTGTTTGCATCTTCCTTCTGAAAAGTTTGATAACCTTAAGTGCAGGTTTTTATACAGAACACAAGCTGGTACCACATACAATTCATTTCTTTTGGACATCCAAGAATGCAAATAGTTGTTTGGGTTTTTTTGCCCCACCCTCCAATGACGCTGGAGAAATTTCAGCCTCAATCACACACTAAGTTTCATTTAAGGGTAAACAGAAACTGAAAAGCTCCAATCTGCATTACAGGAGAATTACTTTTAATCTCATGGTTTAGAGAACACACGTCACCATGGCTTCATTCAGGATACCTAAAAATAGGTCAAGTTAAATTAACCTCTGTCAAATGCATTCTCAACAGAACATTGATGTCAAGCAGTTTCACTTACCAACAGCACCACTAGGTTTCATTTTACAGCAAACAGTACTACTGCTTCCTTGTTTTCAAGTGATGAGAGCACACATTTAAAAACAAATAATGAATTCCTCCTCTGGCCTCACCTTCTAGGATCAAATTACATCCCAGTCCTCTGGCCTGCCTGACTTGAAAGCTTCAGGACCCTTGGTACCATTTATCACATAATCCCACTTGCCTATATCACTGTGGTGTTACATAACCTAGAAGAGCAGCTTTCCAGAGAGCTGAGACTTGGAGAGAAGTCTAACACTTTCCTCCAACAAGCTTATTCTAGTGTTTGAAATGTTGCCAGTCATGTTTATTCCCAATTGCTGCCTCTAACATTAGTGCTGCTTCATTTTAAACCAGTTGTGTTTTGTACTCTAATGTAATTTGGTCAATATGTATGAATAAAATATGAATGGAGCAGAGCTGCTTAGGAGCAATGTTGAATTTTCTTCTGACACCACTTTTTGACTCCCCAGTAACGCTGTTCGATATAACATATATATATCGGATGACGATATAAAAACGTCTATCGTTTCATTTTACGCTATCGTTTGTTTCGTGGTGTCGCAAAATAAACTGTTTATGGCAATATTTTTTCATCGTTTTGATGGTCACTGTAGTGGCTATATTAATTTCTTAAAGTTCTCTCTTTCTCTTATATTTAATATACTACAGACGGACAAGCGCCTGTTTTTATGCGTTGTTGTTAGCAACAACGACGGTAAAACCAACGCGTGTCCGCTTGTTTATTTTACATATAAACCTTTCACAATAAAGCTCAAGATCCTGTTGAGACTTTTCAAAATAAACTGAATCACGTGAAAGAGTATGCAGAGTATTTACGGATGAAAAGCAAAAAAAGACCCGTCAGGTGCTAAAAAAACCTTAGACTCAAACGTTAGAACAGGCTTTTCCCCGCAGCAGGCTGTGTAATAAATACTCAAAGAAAACGGCGGCCATTAAATTTATGTCTAAAAATGTATCGTTACATGCATCGGTTAAAACACTCGACTCCAGGTACACGACACCCAGCTGGAAACACTTCACACAAGTCGAGCTGCCCGAGATTCACAGAAAATGTTAAATTTTTGTGATTTATATCGTTATCGGGACGATAGATGTCTTATATCGGGATATGAGATTTTGGTCATATCGCACAGCCCTACTCCCCAGAGTACTGGAATTGACTTTGTGTCGGTCTGAGGAATTAAAGCAGTGCTTTTACTAATCATTTCATTTATAAAAATAGAAAAAAAAAAACTATGAAAAACAGTCTGTGATAGCTGAAAGCACAGTCAAAGGTCTAGTTTTCACCAATCGCACTTAAAAAGCTAAATATTACTATAAAAGTTCAAACAAATCTTAGAAAACATTTAAAAATGTTTTACTTTCTATCAAATGATTGGTTGGTGACTGCAATTCAACGTGTAGGTCCCCAGGTGTCCAGCACCATTAGGCAATGTCATGTATGTATGGGGGGGTATGGCAACATATGTGCCCTAATCAGTGAAATTCACGATATTGCTCCACAATAATCAAAATATCTTCCCAGTCAGTTAAATCACATTTGAAATGATTTATCACAGCGGAAGAGACAGAGCTCTGAGCTCTTAACCGCATAACAAATGATGTTTTAAATGTTATATACCTATGTGGTATGTGACTTTTGTTGCCATGATGCCAGGTCTCTCTTGGAAATGAGATTTTTAATCTCAATGAGATTTTTTTTACCTGGATAAATAAAGGAATAATAATAATAATAATAATAATAATAATAATAATAATAATAAATAGAAAATGAGAAGCAATGAGTAACCATTTCCCTCAAAGCCTACAGAGATTAAAACATCAGTGATCAGGCAGTGATTCAGTGCAGGAGCAGGACTGACAGGTCAGAGGTAAGGATGAAAAACTTGGCAGCTTAAGTTTCAAATTGCTGACAGTGAGGGTGAGACTTGACACAGCACAGCTTGAGTTGAGTTGCTGAACTTGGTTGGCTTCATTCCCCACTAAACTTGGCACAAATCACAAGGACTCAGTTTATGCATTAAAATTTATACTCGAAAACAAGACTGTACACTCCAACCAAATGCACTTTTTTTTTTTATGCATACTTGAATGTTTTTGTAAATAAATTCCTGTAAAAGGGGCTATACTTCATGAGGACACACCCTGTCCAGGAGGCACAATAGGGCCTTCTGGTGGTTGGAAAAATAATTCCAAGTCAAAAATAAAATAAAAAAATAAATATATATATATATATATATATATATATATATATATATATATATATATATATATATATATATATATATATATATATATATATATATATATATATATATATATATATATATATATATACACACACACATCAGAGGTAAGACAGAAAAATTAGGGTAGAGATGCAGGATTGGGTGTGGTGCTGAAAAGCGTTCATGTGAATGAGAGCCATCTGTTAAGTTGGTGAGAATGAAGGAAAAAGAGGTTACTGTCACATCACACTGAGCAACATTTACTGGATGTTCCAATAAATGTATTTACTGAAGCAAACCTTTAGAATTTAATATTTAATGGCCACTTTAAGACATTCCTGTGCCGAAAAACACCTGCTCAATGCAGTCTAGTTATGCACCAGATTAATCATGCTACAGTTCTCGCCATTTTTGTTGGTATATTTAGCCAAAACAAGTTCAAACATTATCCTTTTAGTCAAATCAAGGCTTGAAATTTGTGCTGTGCCAACCTTTGCAACAAAGGGTTCCATGCACATCTACAGCAACGTTACATGACACTGCTGTGTCTATGAAATGACATCTTCAACAACAGTAGCTTTGAACTGACGGGGATGCCTGGAGGCAAACCAGTCGCATTACACACAGCATTGCTAAATGAGGACGAGCACAAACAGAAGTAGACGCGTCAGTGTCACACAGATGGCATATTCATTAATGTTTCATCAATGAACTGATCCGGTGGTAAATGTTGGCCACTGGGACAACACAGCTCCAGTTACACAAAAGCCCACACACTGCTGACTAAGTGTGACAGGCCTGGGTACACCTGAATGATGTACCAGGGTGCTATGGTCTAAATAGGAATAGCTACACCAGAAACCTGATATAGTCCAGGATAGTAGTTGGAGCTTGAAAATCACTCTAATCATCATGTTTAAAAATAAATAAAGTTACAATGGTTGATGCTCATATTAAGGATGTGTGCAACTAATGTTTAAAATGCTGCTGCCCTGGCTAGTCATCAAATACAATCCAGGAGTACTTCTGCTAGTTGCAAACATGTAGACAAACCAGCACAGTTTTGCAGTACTTTGATGTAAAAGAACAGATGCAGCAGTCTCAGTGTAAACTCAACCACATGATTGTTAACCATGCGTTTTCTAGCTTTTAGACTAGGTCTTCAGTCCTCTGTTAGTTGAAACAGTCACCAAGAAAATCTCTATATCAATCACTGTGATAGGTTTAAATAATGAGTTCTGTGTATTTACCACCAAAATTCAGGGTCCTCTAAGCACTCAGTTTCAGACAGTCAACTCGTACCAGGCTGTTAGCATAGAAAGTCTACCCATTTGCTGATCAAACCTTCTATTCGCAATGAGCAATAAGAAAATAAACTTAAAAGAAGAGGAGCTAAAACGCCTCGCTTTAAATAAATAGGGCTCCATTTTTAACTGTCAGCCATGCAAAGCTCACCTACAACAGTGCAATAAACAGAAAATGGTAATAAAATGTTTGTGTGGCTGTTTTTCCTTGTTTTGTTTTTTTAAACTACTAATAGACAAGAGTCAGTTACGATCTTTCCTTTGGAAAATACTGTTTTACAAGTTCACTGCATCGCACTGGAACACAGGAAGTTTCCATAGGACTGGAAGAGAGAAGAAAAAAGGGAAAAAAACAACTACATTCCTCACTACACATGGGAAGACAGTATGACCAGCTGCCCACACGTGCTGTTCAGAGTGGGCCCGTTTTACATGGTATTCACAGGACATGCATAAGGCTTCTTTCTCACTACAAGCTTACACACTTTGGCTGACAGCCAGCCAGTAAGCAGAGAAAGAAAAAGGAGAGGGTGACATGGATGTCAAAGCCAGCAGAAACTAGATGAACCACAGCTCCACTAACAGAGTTTTAGTCACAGAGGCACTGTCTATGGGTGTCCTAGGGTCATATAAATATCTAAAAAAAATAGATGCAGTAAATGGTAATAAAACAATATGGTGAGTCAACTCATTAGTGAACTATTAACCACACATTTAATTAGCTTGTAAGAGATGTACTCTATAACTGGAGCCCTCAGCTAAGGTGAAAACTATGGTCAGGTTTGACATGAGGGTTGTTTATTTTTGTTTTACTCTTTCATTTCTGTGTCGTGGCCGTGGGCATGCACAAACATATCCAAAATATTAAGCACAAATTCAGTTAACTTCAAATGCAATGAACTTGGTACCTTAACGTCTACTTAAATGCCTCTGGACTACTTGCATTAGCTATAAATCTTTGTTACTATGACTTGCTATTTCAGATGTTTTGTCTCCCATGTTTGGAAATGCCATTTAAGTTAACAAAAATGGACACATGTAGTATAGCAAGCTTAATTTTAAGATCGTCAAAACAAAATAATCTGCATTTAAAGACTCCTTTTTGCATTTTTTAAAGCAGGTTTCATCTTTTTACTTTACAGCAGTGAATTTTTGCCCCAACCTAAAAGCTCAAATCACCATTTTGTTCAGGTAGAGTAATGATGAGAAGAGTGCTTTCAGTAAAGTTTACCAATTGACAGGAAGTAAAGCAACATTTCCACAGTTGAATCTGTGGAAGAATCATGAACAGTTACTTTGGTCTTGAGAGCCCTCAGAATCTCTCACCCAGTTTACTGTCTGTAGCATGCTACAGTTTGCGATTAGCTATGGCTCTCTATTACTTTCTAGTTACTACTGTGTAGGTCTCCCAAGGCATGCAAGTTTACTGCCAACTGGGGCCGTCTGCACAAGCAAACTTTTCACAGTTGGGGCAGATGAGCACTTGGCCTTTTGAGAACAGCTATATAATCAAAACACCTATTAGTCTGGGCATAAAACGTCCTACCAGATCACAATGTGTCCTCCACCCTCCTCACTGATTCAATTGCTTCTTTTTTCCCCCCCTTTTGTTTTTTTAGTTTTGTTTTAATTTAACAGTCAAGGGCAAAGCCATTTTAGTCAACACAATCACCACAGTACAACACTACTGACCAAAACAATTATGATTATGAATTTACTAGAGTCACGCAGCCTTGTAATCTAATAAAACTACCTATCACTTTGAATTCTAACATCATGTCCCTGCTGTAAATGACTAACCTTGAGACATTATCTACACAATAAAAAGCACAACATGTGTTCTGCAGGACAGAAAAAGGCCACAGTTCTACCATCTACACTTACTTCCTGTGACCATATCAAGAATCTAAATAGCTGTTCTACATGACTAGAAAATTAGGTGGAAACACTCCCTTCAAGCTCCTAATCTGATTGGATGGACAGAAAGGGCTCAGGTTTCACTCTCAAGTGGGTTGGCTTTGTTTAATGGAAGTAAGGCCGTGTGGAGCATGTAAACACTGATCCATTGCCATCAAGAGGCAGGCTGCTTGCTTGGACCATTTAAGTTCCAGAAAACCTGGAGGAGCGCCAAACACAAATAAGCACATGCCTCTGCCTCTCTAGCCAACCCACATGCCCAAATATAGTGTACAGATTGTCCCATGGAAAAATGCACTACCATATTGCTCTGTTTTGCCATTTTCAAATACCAAAAATGCAACAGTGATTCTCTGGTTTACATACGCCTGCTGCCCAAAACATTGACAAGACAGATTTGGGAAAAAGAATCTAAAGCATGTCACTGCACAGGGGGGCAAAAATGGCAAAAATTTGGCTGGTCACAGACTAAAACCAGACAGGAATCCCAGTAAAAGCTTGAGTGGAATTTTTTATTTTAAAAGTGTTTTGTTTTTTTAAAAACTTCTTTACCTTCTTCTTAAAAAAATCAAAAGGTGAAGAACTGAAATGCTCATTTTCCACTTTTGCCTTATGCCACTCTGTAAAGGAAAATTTGTGTGCCTATTCCTACACTACATTCTGGGTACACAACCAACAGCCCATAACGAAATAACTAAGACACTAGATCTTAGTAGAATCCTGACTGGAGAAGAGGGCTTGAAGGAGAAAAGGATGAACCAAAATGACACCAACAGTAGCCACAGTGGGCAGTTTATGTTGTTTGTTGTTTTGTTTATTAAAAAAACAAAACAACAACAAAATGCTCAGGTACAATATAGACTATGGGTCCGTTCTTCGTACGTCGCTTACTACATCCAAGATCAAATGACACATCCAAGATCAAATCATCGCGCTAACTTTGAGCTCGCTATTCCGGTTCTCCGAACACACCTGTTGTTGACGATTAGTATAGCTGGATGAAGTAATGTGAGATCACTGGGTGGCTTAACAGGGGCTACGCATCGATAGTAGAAACATTGATCGGCAACCCTTTGATTGGTCGGCGAAAATGTCGAAGGAGTGCGCTCGGTATTTTTCGGCAGCAGAGCAAGAACTCTTGATTGAGGGATTTCAGGAGTTTCAGAGTTTAATTAAAACGCAAGGGAACACTGCAAAGGCTGCAAAAGCAAGGAGAGAGGACTGGCAGAAAGTTGCTGACAAATTAAACTCGCAAGTAATTTAATAATAATAATAATAATAATAATAATAATAATAATAATAATAATAGATTGGATTTATATAGCGCTTTTCAAGGCACCCAAAGCGCTTTACAATACCACTATTCATTCACTCTCACATTCACACACTGGTGGAGGCAGCTACGGTTGTAGCCACAGCTGCCCTGGGGCAGACTGACAGAAGCGAGGCTGCCATATCACGCCATCGGCCCCTCTGGCCAACACCAGTAGGCAGTAGGGTAAATTTATTATATTACACTATATTATATTACATTATATCCTCTTTCACATTAGAGCCACAACAGGACCCACTAGAACATGGGAACAAGTAAAAGTGAAATATAAGAATATTCTTCAGAACGGTAATATTTATCACTTATATTGCTTTTAGTCTCTTGAAAAGAGACCCTGAAATAATCTGTTTGTTTATAACAGCAACCAAGAAAAGGGCAGAGCAAAAAAAAAGACAGGTGGTGGTCCTGCACCTCCTCGTCAACAAGTTGGTTAAGTAAATAATACCCTCACGGGAAAATCGATATCTCTCTATGAGCACACTGTCGCGCTGAGCTAAAGGATCCTGTCTATCCCGCAATATACGCTGAATTCTGAGAACTCTCCTTATCAATCTTGCACCTTCCGCAATGGGCTGCTCGCGTATACGGACAGGACATGGCTGCGACAGACTTCCCAAATCCACCTTCGCTTTTATAACCGTGGTCTCTCATCTTGATTACACGAAGTAATTTACAATTACTACTCTAAAATATGAATTACAGCTGAAATAATCAAATACATGAAATAGAATGATTAATAGTACATTTCCCTTTTTTTAGGAAATGACCTGTATGTATCTGTATGGAATCAATGAAAGGATCAAATACTGCATTATCTTTAGTTACATTGATAATATTTATTTATGGTAAAACAGTGGTAAAATATCGCTGTTGCTTTCGTATACATGAAGCGGACATACCTGAGTGGCCGCGATCTAATCTTGTTTACATAAAGTAAGCCTGCTCCCGAGCAGGTTTACACTTACGGATCTGTTGCTATGACAGCAAGTCCCGGATGAGCTTCGGAGAACCGAACGATCCAAGATCACGCAAAATCGTCAACAATCAAATCCAGCTAACTTACTTAGCGAGGTACGAAGAGCGGACCCTATGTCTGCAAATTTCTGTGTTGAACCCACACTACCCTGTTCTCTTAAGAGCGCAGATGAAAGGCTTTAGAACAGTTTTTCACACGTGTAACCAACACTTGCTCAATATTATTATTATTATTATTATATGGCTCACTTAGATAGCTCTTACTAATCACAGATGAATCACAGAGAAGAAACTTGGAAGATTTAACATGAGTAATGCAAGATTTCTCTGGTCATGTTGGCATGATTGTCATAGCAACAGCAACTTGTAAAGGTACAACAATAAATCTTGGACTGAGACAAGCTAGCTTGCATGCTAATACATTTGTTAATAGACAGGGTGATGACTCTCCACAAGGATTCATATTGTCTACAGTTCATCAAACTAGAAGTGCAACCACTTTATTTTCAGTATATTTTAATAACCTGATTTGACTGACCAAAGCCACACCAAATGATTTGAATAAAGCTCATTTGGTTGGCTAACACCTGTAACAGCACTTGACAAGATGAATTCTACTGGACTTTTCACTGCAAGCTCAGCAAGCAAAGCAACAAATCCATAATTCAATTCAGCAAAACTTAACATCATCCCACTAAAAGTGAAGGTGAAGATGGGGTTAACCAATGAGCATGGCTTTGGTCTGATCTTTAGAATCACCCAATTTTTATGAGAGTAGACTTAAAGTCTTACTGTGAACGAAAACTGGTGACTGAGCCTATAAATTCAAATTGTTGAAAACCTCATCAACTTCAATTGATGTTTTGCACACTCATGTCCACAGATCACATGGTATTAACTTCCACACCATTTTGTCATGGTGACAATGTAGGATCACGTGAATAAGGCATTCGGTTGCATGTGGTTGCTAGAGGTTTACTGCAGTTGCTGGGAAAATTATTACTAAAATCCCCACCCATGCACGCCTAAAGACTAGCCAGCCAGCCCCCTGGCAACCACTTGTTGCGAGGGAAAAGTGTATTTCCCAACCAGTTGGTTAAATAGCAGCCTTGCGATTGCTTTGGTGACATATTGCTACAGTTGTACTTTGAATGGCAATGACGGATTGTCTAAGAAACACTGTCCAGCTACTCTCCAAGATGTAGTGAAACTGTGACGCAAACTGAACATGAAGAGGGTTCACCTTCAAAGTAAAAGCTGTGCCTTAGTAGTGTAGCCAACATTTTGCAAAATACAGAGCTTTTGCTTTGAAGGCAAGTAGGGCTGAACGATATATCGCATTTGCGATAATATCGCGACATGATCAAGTGCAATTTTCTAACCGCAAAGGCTGCGATTATACTCTGGACATGTCCAAATTCATGGGCTGCATCCTCCTGAGGCCGCATTTGTAGACCGATTACGTCACAGCGACGCGCCGAAGGCTGTCCAAATTACTACCATATCCCAGAATTCATAGCGCGGCCCAGCCAAACTCCAGTTTCCAGCAATGGCGGCCGCTACTAAGTTTTAAAATTACTCATACTAATCTTTCTGGGTCACAAAATAAACTTTTAACATATTTTCAGGCGAGAAAGTAGTTGTGTAAACATCAAATATCTGCTCGGTTTATCAAGATATCCCATATTTGCAAAAGTGCTTCGACGTTTTCAGAGGCGTCTGCTACCCACCAGCTCGACAGCTAGCCGGGAGCTCGAGGGTTACTGATGCGGCCGAGAACGGCACAACTCCCGGCACATCATTTTCAGATCACCGCGGAGTTTCGCTGCTCGGGTTAAACGTAATATATAAGTCACTTAGACAACCTAAAAATGTTATTGTTGGGCTTTTTTCAGTGTTTTGTTTGTTCGTGAGTAAATCGGTTTGGCTGAGATTAAAGTTATTAGATTAGATAAAATAAAACTTTATTAATCCCCCGGGTGGGTTCCTCCTTGGTTTTCACACAGCTGACTAAACGTCAAACAGAAAACTTATTAAACAGAAGTATGAGACAGTCGAGAATTTACACCAGTGTCTGGTTATATTTTAGATAGCAAGAAGCAGACGGCCGAGTTTATTAAACTCCACCGAGACAGCGGTGACGCTAATCAGAACTAGACCGTCCAATTTCACGCCTTTAAATTTTAAAGGCGTGTTTGTGTGTGTGTTTATACAATTGCTATTATGTTTGCACTTTATGTGTAATGTTACTGACTGCAGAGATCAGTAAGATGTGTGTATTTTTTATTTATTAGTTTTATTTATTTAATATTATTTTTTAATTGAATGACTGTCTAGTAGTTCACAGATGTCGAAAAACTGAGTGTGGTAAAGCCACTGATTTTGTTTATGTATATTTCTGCAATCTGCACATTGCACTGACTTTCATTTTAATGTTTACACCAGGGTTCCTTGTCAGCACTTTATGCTCAGATGTTTGTAAGCTAAAAATAAACTATTGTGTATGTTCAAATATACTGTTGTGATTGAAGAAGTTAAATAAAAATGTCAGTCATCAATTCATGCATCACCTCATGTCATCATAACAGAGGTCTGTCTTCCAGGAAAGAACAGTTTAAAATTAATGTAATATAGTATTGGCCATACTATATGATGTATTGCTTGTCTTTGTTTAATAATACAGAAGACAAAGACCTTAAAAAAATAATCGCATATCGCATCGCAATCGCAATATTGGGGCAAAAAAAATCGCAATTAGATTATTTTCCATAATCGTTCAGCCCTAAAGGCAAGCATTCTCCTTTTCCAGTTTACCATCGTACCCTCTCAAGTTTTACTACTTCTGGGCTTAGAGTTAGTTAGTACGCTAAGATAAACATGAAACTCTATAGGCAAGTGTGCCAATCTCCAGGCAAAAAAAAAAAAAAAAAAGGAAGAAATTGGTGAAACCAATTTCACCTAGCGACACACAGGAACTTGCCAACCAGTTGGAACATTTTTCCCCCTACCAACCAGTGGTTGTATCACATCCAATATGCCGGCCAAATCAAGAAATGTGCACATGACATAAATAAAATAGGACAAGCGGTCTTTGAAATCCCAGGTAACTACATCTCACAGTCAAAAACAGTAGAAAAGTATAGTCTTTTTAAGCAAGAACCAATCAGCCACAAGATACTCTTCTCATGAACAACATGACCATTAATGCTAGCACCCATGACAGCAGTGCTTTTTAAAGCCACTGATTTAAAAGTATATTCCATCTGTCTGACTCAAGGTGTTGCATTAGTGTGCTCCCAGGCTACAACTCCCTAGCAACAAAACATGTATAACAAGGGATATTTTACAGTGAACCATTCACATATACAGTAGCTCTGCACATGTTCATTTTCAAAATACATTTACTGTACTGCCATACATCACATTGGCCCTGTGATTTACTACAGTATGGTTAAACAGAAAGCCTTCCGTGGTGGTTGAAGTCCGATTCTGACTCTGAGGTTCAGGTTTTAGTATTAGCCCAGCTAATCACTAAGGAATGTCCTTAAGCAAACACAGAGCTACAATATTACTATAAATGAGAATCAGCCAAAGACTAAACTCCACACTAGGGTGTTCTGCTTGTCTGCACTTGCCTAACAGGAAGGGGTGGGAAAAGAGACAAACTTCTGCTCTTTAAGAAAAAGAAAATTAAAACAAGAGCCCCACCCACCAAAATATTTCCCCACAGTGATCACATCTAAAAGAAACAAATGACAAGAATGAAAAGAAAAAGGCAAAAAGTTAATATAGGCAGTCTTCTCTCATTGAGTCATGTAGTTCAATACTGTAGACTAATGCTAGAAGACTAAATGTAGTAGGTAGGAACAACAATATAAGCCCGGCAATTTAAACATGCATGCTCTCTACGGAATCAAATCTCATTCTCAGTAAATGAAGTGAGTGTCTCTCAAATGAAGTGATAGTATAGTTTAGTAGCTGCCAGAATCTGCTTTGTGGAAATTATGAATCAAATAACTGCTGAAGTTAGCATTAAACTCCAGTATTTTTTCCCTTGCATATGAATAATGTTGGTACCCAAAGAGTCTTTGACCCCTCTCCAAAGGAAAAGCATTAGGACCATAATAAATATTTCAAAGACAACCAGATTTTAAGCAGGGTTTGTTTGTAAGCAGGGAAACAGACTGATTGCCATAACAATGCTATAACCATGTTGACTATCCATGAGTGCTGGTCAAAAATCACCACCAATGCCAAAAATTCTTTTAACTTGCATTTTCTTTTGCTTTCACAGTGCACTCTGTGTTAAAATACACCGTTGTTAGTGGCTAGAAATAACAGGAAAATAATTTAATTCCTTAAAAGGGGCTACAAACACTCCTTAGCTGTCCACAGACTAACAGCACTTATGATCACACTCCGCAGGCTAATAGAAATCCACAGCGACACTAACTAAAAGGCCACTTCACAACCACAATCGTAGTATAGCATCCATACAGCAGATTTGATCTACCATCAGCCCAGGTTAGCCAACCTGTTTCGAGTTGATTTGCATTCCTTCACCTTGTATTTGTCAGTGTCATGATGTTATTCTTTACCTTTGCAATTTGTCCTCTGTCATATCTTTCACCCTCTGAGCATTCTGAGTACACCAGCATTGAATGCCATTAACTGTTTGTCCTCTCTTTCTCCTTGTACTGCAGGTGTGTTTGGCTCAAGAGCAGAAGGCTTTTGATCTGCAGTTACTGACCCCCACCAACTTACTGACTTTTTATTGTACTGTTTGTCATTTCTCCATTTTCCTTCTCTTTGCTTCCCTCTCATAACCAGTTGAAGTGGTCTGTTTCTTCCAAAGGTTCGTTTCTATTAAAGGAGTTTTCGCCTCCCCACTTTCGCCTAAAGTTGTTGGTGAACGCAAACATGAACTTTACCCAGCAACAGTAATGAGTACGTATAAGAACAAGACTGGGTACACTTATCACTTAACCTAAATGATCACTATAATGTTCTAAATACTACAGAGACTCATATGGTGTTGAATATTTATCCAGAACCACGTAGAATCGAAATAATAATTAGACTGTAACAAGGAGCTGGTCATCGATATGCAAACCATAGAGCTTAACACCGACTCTAAGTCTCTGCAACTTTGGAGGGATAAAAAGCCATTCTTCCACAATATACTTCCTTATTTTGGTGTTTCATGATAGTGGCAGAGAGCACTATCAAACTTTTTTTCTTTTAACTCTGGACTGCAAAGGAGATACCATATGATTTTGGCCAAGGAGCCATGTGAACTCACGCCACTCCCACCACAGCACCTTTTCATAACCTTATATAATAGTCTTAAATAAGGTGCCTTTCAACCAAAAGTATTAAATTTTATGCTCAAATGAGCCTTAATGCAATTAGAAAACATTGCACATGGTTGCCCAACACGATAGGTGGAGCTGACAAAGTGGGTGGGGATGGGATCTGACAGCCTCAATTATCTCAGCATGCAGGTGTTCAAGTTAGGCTTTAAATAAACAAATAAATAAAACACTGCAGGTGAACACCTACTTGGGGTTGGCTTACACATTCACACCCTCATTAAGGGGTCCAATACAGTAAAATAATTTATAAAGGTTCTCTCTTTTCCAACTTCGTTAAACTCTTTCTTACCCTATAATTCCCTCCGAGTAGTTCCTTTCTTTCCATGGCGTGCCCGTGTAACCAACATATTCTTTGTTGTCACCGTTTAAGATGACACTGAATCCGAAAGTGCTAGCTTTGTTGTCCCTTTTTCTTTTGGGGGGCTGTCCGTCCGTGACTCTGCTAACAGCGACCCCGCTGCCGTGCTGTTGCTGCCCTCCTCCACCGACACCGCCCGTACCAACGACTCGGCTGTTGTGGTTGCTGTTAGTTTCGAGTGGTATGAAGTCCCCCTGTACTGTCAATTCTCCATCCCCCATCGGGGCCGACATCCCCTGAGTCTTGGCTTCTCCGATGCCGCTGCTTTTTGTATCGGGTGCCTCGTTTCCTTCTGCGACGACGGCTCCCGACACCCCGTTAACGTTAGCTTTTGGGCTCGATACAGTAGTGTAGCTGTTATTCACGTACAAGTAGCCAATTCTCTGTGTCATCTCCCAAATCTGCATCCACAGGTTGTTAGCGGGTCCACGTTGTTCTGGTTGGAACCAGGCGATCCTCGGATCCATCAAATGACACTGTAGGCAAACCGCCCCCCCGCCACCACCGAGCAATGCTCAGCTCGTGTGCAGCTAGCCAGGTCGCTGGCTAACGTTAGCTAGCCTGCTGTAGCCTCGTTATAGCTGCTGCCCGTTACTTCTAGAATCTACTTTTTTTTTAAAAGAAAAAAAAAGAAAAACAACAGGCTCCCTTGTAGTAACGATGAAGACAGTTTTCGACCCAAAAACATCCACAGCAAATAAGTCAAGAGCCTGAGTCAAGTATTAAAAACGGTAGCTCAAGCCAAAGTTGTAGCAGAAGACTGGAAAAACGTGCAGGCACCGCTGGTAGAAGTACCTCTCTGACCCTTTCCTCCAGATCGTGGGTCCCTCAATGGCGGCGTGTATATCTGTACTTCGCATGCGCGGAGCGAGTGAAAAGGGGGCGGGCAGTGTTGTTACGCAACGGACGACTATTTTTTTTGTTACATAATAGCGTCTGATTCTCCTTATTTGATTATTATAATGGGAGAAAACGTGGGAAACGCGTGACATATAGTGCATAAATAACACAACTCAATTTAGTTAATTTAAAGATAAAACTAATAATTAAACCAACTTTGAGAACAGAAACTCGGGACATATTTGAAAAAAAATTGAAAAAAAAACGAATGTTTAATATAGAATTATTTATCTTATAAAATGTTAAATTGACAGGGGGAAAATTTTCAAGAAAAAAACAGCCTTCCTACTCCTTATTATTAACTTACATCTTAGCATACATACGAAACAAAACCTTATTGAGAGCCTTGCTTTTTAAAAAATAAAATTATGCTGAATGTTACAGACACCCTGGATTTTCTTTGATATTGCCTTTTCTTACCATTAATTGCACCTTTTTAAAATAATGCTAAAGAAAATACCTTCTAATTCATTCATCCATTCTGTAGTAAAAACAGACACTTTGAGCAAAGTAGACTTGTACTCATACCAATACACTGTCTAGCATCCCACTTGCTGTATGAAATCAAACACTTTACTAATTTGGGGTTGCTGATGTCAAAATTCATACTCAATTTGCTCTACAGTCATGTTATTTCACAAGTGGCAATTGTAAATACGATATGAAAAGATGGGTTTTTTTCTATTTATATGCTCCACTACATCCAAACATTGACGAAACATCAACGATTTAATGAAAAGGGCATACTTTGTTCATGTTTTGGATGACAGTGGGTGATCAAGACAAGCCATAGGCATCTCATTCAGTTTGCAGGGTGTGTGTCAAGAGCATGGATTAAGGGAAAGAGAAAAGACTTGTGTTTTGGTATTCCAGTCTAATCAAGGGAGCCACAAAAACACTTTGACAACTGCCACTTCAGTTTAATCAATATATTTCTAGATACAGTTCCAAAACAAAATAATTTATTGTTTACCTTAACCAGGCATCAGTAATGAGACCTGTACATCCTCCAGATTAAATACCACCTCACATTTTTACTGGCTCAGGTAATGAGAGGGAAGAGTCTGATGGGGTTTTTCTTTTCTCCAGAGCCACAACATTCTAATGATTTTGAAGATTCTAGTAGCTTATTTGTTGCCTGGTCATTTTGTACATACATGTACAAGATTTTAATCTGCTGAAGGAAGCAGCTGCGTTACGTTGGTCTAGCATCAACTGAGAGGTCAAAAGCCATCTTAAAGTGTATCCTACTGTATAATAGCCATTATGGTCAATTGGTCGTTCTGTGCAATTAAAAGAAGGCTATGCAAATATACAAATTGTGTTGGAGAAGCTGAAATACAATGAGCGCAAACAGGTCATAAGCGAAGAAAAATTGATTTGCTTTTTTGTGACAAAACTATGAGACTGAATATTTTTATAGGCATTTTTAACTGAATTGAACAAGGTAATAATGTTTTTTCTGGAAATCAGCAAATATTTTATATTTTGATGCAGGGCAGCAATAATCACCCAGTGTGTTTAAGTACTCATGCAGAGTAAATATAGTTCACAACAATGCAAACCATGATTTAACAGCTTACAGATGAAGATGCAATATAAACTTCTAACCAGGCAATTTAAAAAAAAAAAGGGGTCACTATTAATGTCTTTTTCAGCTAATCTAATAAATGATTCTACAAAATCTCAAATCTTATAAAAAGTTCCCATACTCAGTTTTCAAATTCCCAAAAGCAACACACTTTTTCAGCATTTTATTGATCAATTCCAATACTTAAAAATATATATGCTGGTCTTTGAATATTTGTTATGGAGGGAGTCAAGGTAGCTGTTGCAACATACTATGAATATTATTTAAGGTCAGTAAATTGCTCAGTCAGCATCCACCATACCTCGAACCCACGTACGCTCCATGTGGAACATGGGGGTAGCTGAATGGTTTGATGAGTAGGAAAATGATGCGAGTCACATGCTGTGGGGGTTTTGTAGTCATTAGATTTCAAATCCTCTGTGACTTGTCCTAAATCACCTATGAGTGATTTAGGACCAACAAGGCTATGCTCTCAACCACCATCATCAAAACACAACATGAGGGAAAATATTTTGGAGGCACGTTTAGTCCCTTCAGTAGATTTCCAGAGATTTGCAGGCAGCATGCCAGTATATATTGAAGCAGTCCAACACCTTATGAAGACAAATTAATTGAGATTGAGATATATTATCTCAGTGTTTCTACCAGTTTGTATTTGGAAAGTCATGGAAAGATTCCTGAAATGGTTCACATAATGCAAAAGAAGAACATTGAAGAAAAAAAAAAAAAAAATCAGGGTTTATTTCAAAAAGGGTACCGGTATTCCTTCACAGCCTGATGACATATTCACACATTAATTTCATTTTTACTGAAATAAGCAAGTTTATGGATATTTTGTTGAAAAAGTCTAAGAAACCACTGCAAGAATAGCTAACAAGCTTTACGTGAATTTTTGTCAGTCACGTATGATGATATCCAAATTATGACCAAAACAGGGAATTCTGGGATTTAGACAGTTCAGATCTATGTATAATTTTACTGACAGATTAAACAAAATCTACAAAATTTACCATCAATCTCCTTCAATTACTGAAAAAATGTGTATGCAGACCAGTGTCTTCATTGGAAAAAACAACAACTAAGAATTCCAAAGTACAATGCAAAGTACAATAAATGCCATCAATATAATCCCCCTCATAATTATACAGATACTTTGAATAGATCAGCATTCTTGTGGAAGTACTGCAAACACCAACGTCAAGCCCGCTGGATTCAAAGAAGGATGCCCATAAGAAAAGTTGGTGTCAGATCCCACACCTGATCTTTCAAAAATGTTTCAATCAGACATGAAAATACAAACACAGTCTCAAAATTGTTTAAAGTTTAATTTAGGTGGGGAAAAAACCTGCCAACTCCAGCATACAATAACGGTTATTACATTCCCTTCGCTCTGCACAACAAACAGTAAACCATCATTTAAAGAATATAAACATAAATACTTGTTGGTTTCACAACCATATTCTGTCTCGTTCTATGCTCCTGCTAGCATATTTGTCCAAATCAAACAGGCTTTTATAGTCCTCATTTTTTCAACACCTTCTCCAGATAACCAATAAATCTTCTCAGGTTCACTCTGATGTTATCCAGCACACACAGCTGCTGAGGGCTGTATTTGCCTTTTCCTTCTTTACGAATCTGGTAGTGGAAAAAAAAAAGAATTGTTATTCAAAGGAGAATTCACACAATGCAGTGGCGAGATAAGAAAAAAAAAAGGTGCTTCGTATATTTCCAGGGGAGAAAAAAAAAAGCATAGCTGAAAAAATATTGAGAAATTATCAAGCACACAGATCAGTAAAGATGAATTTATCTTTGGTACCTTGGTCTTGAAGACAGGCTGTAGTGCCTTCAGTGCAGGCAGCAGACTGATGTTTTTTGCAGCTGTCTCTGCCTCCTCTCCATCCGCAAACACATCAAACAAAGCATCAAGGGCTTCTCCATTTACAACGAGTTCAGGATCCTTTGTGGCAACTTGAAGCAACGCATTTCCGATCATCTGTGGAAGAAGAGGTTCTTAGAGGAAGAACAACTTTTCCAAAAGAATAAATGAGAGAAAGAGATACCTGCAGGGTTTCTGCAGTGCCCTTCTCTTTGGCTAATGTGCTGCCAGTGATGCCAAGAATGGCGACGGCGTTGACCCTCACGCTGACAACATCACAGCGGGTGGCCGTTTCGCTCAAGCTCATCAGCTGCTGGGGGGTCATACACTAGCAAAAACAAAAGCCAAACACATAGATACTGAGCTGTCAGGAACAAAAACTGTCAACAGAAGCAAGTGTGAAGTGGCAGTGGATTTTAAAGTTCAGTTCAAGGCGGAAATTTTACATTCAGGTCTGTTTTTATGCAGTTACCAAAGACGGAACTAACATATGGAGTATTATTCAACCTGTACACTCCTGTCATGTGTTCTGCAGCCATGATAACAAAGACTATATAATTAGGCACAGGGAAATGTAGAATCAAGCATTTTTATCATTTACCCTCAGCTAGCAGCTAAAAGTCGGGATACCTCGACCTCGGCTGCACAGACTTTGACCTCTTTTTGTAATCACCAAAACTGATTTAGCTGTTTATTTAAATAGTGGCGTCTTATCTACCTGTGGGATATTTTTGGAGGCAATCATCTGTAAAAGAGATCGCATGGCGCTGATGACAGCCTCTAGAAACTCCTCGTCTTTGGGAATCTCTGAAAGAAACATAGTTTCGATTTGTAGTTTCCTTTCTCACAAATGCATACTCACTTTTTTGCCTTCTTTAAATAGAAAAATAACAAATGGTACTATAATACTGCAGAAGAAGTTTTATTAATGTGAGACCTGGAGCACCAAAGACCATAGAGGAGAGATGCTGTGCTGCTTCCTGCAGGGCTGTTGCACCACCCAAAGACTCTGCATCCATGGTGGAGAGGATACTGTGGAGGCAAGTCAGTGCCCGGGATTGAACGCGCTCCATCCTAAAAAGAAGGTGAGACTTTTTATTTAAAAATTTAGAGACTTTAAAAAAAAAAAAATTATTTATAAATGAGAAAGAATAAAGATAGTTAAACTCAGACAGTGAAGTTCAATGGAAGAAGAGAGGAGGATTACTTTTTTATCAGGCCTCTCCAGGAGGGATTTTGATGGCACAAATTCACAGTTTCCTTTTTAGGGAACTCTGTTTTCTTCAGAACCTTAAAAACAGGAAAATATGGAATATTATGGCAGCCCTTTTACATTTGGGAGTGGCTGCGTAGGTGCATATAAACTGTATGTGAAAGTGAGTTCTCTATGAAACTGCACAAACAACGCAATCCATTCAGCCTGGGGGAGAAGATGGGTGAGGTTCACCACATAATCCATCTAATCTGAAATTTGTATTTACAGCAATGCAAGCTAAAATGACAGCTTAACAACATTCACAAGCGCGTCAAAGCTTTGATGATGAACTGGCTGAGATGTGACTGAAGAATCAGACTGTCATTTGCCTTTTGTGGTATGCTGTGGTTGATCAAAGCCCCATGAACTTCAGCTGACAAGCACAATGGAGACATCAGATTGGACACTCCATCACAAAGACCATCGGGACCCATGTCACTTTCATCACTGCTTGATTCCTCCTCCCACTCGTCATCAGAAGGGTCTGAACATGTGCACACACAGAGAGTTAATTAGAGAAATTAACAATGAAGATTTTTTTTTTTTTAATGTTCTCAAATGAGACCTTTGTGTGCATTTCTTGCTATAACAGTTTCTCCGATAGACAAACACATAGTTGGTGACTGTGTCATAGGAAATCTATTTGATGAAAAGTGCCTGGGGTCAGCATGGCTGTCCGTGGCCACACCACTCACCGTCAGAGCAGCACATGTTGACGATGATCTCCAAGGACGTTTGCTGGGCTGTCAGCAAGGCCGTTGCCTCCCTCAGCTCCTCCTTCCCCCTCTGGACAAAAACAATCAGCCATGTGAGTCAACATTCTACTAAAACAATGCCTTTTAGCACTCTTATCACCCAGTCTGGGTTCAGCTGACTGCCACAAAGAAAAATAATTCTACAGATGCATTCCACTATGTCCTTCTTGCGGTGCAGTGAGCATTAAAACCCAGTTCAAGGGTGTTGCTCCTGAAGGAATAAGTGTAAAACTGTGTTTGCATGATAAATAAATGGTTTACCCCAGATGAATCTTTATACTAGTACACTAGAACAACCCAAACAACCCGCAATATTAGAGGGTATTCTGGTACGTCACCATGAATGTCACCCACAATCCTAGGGCCTCGGCTCTGACTGAGCTTAGAGGGACAGCTCTGTCTCGCCGGAGTCAGGTCTGGGGACTGTCAACTTGGTGGAAGCCACAAGTTGGTCCTCAGCTGAACCTTGTTGGGTGTCCCTAATCTGCTCCCCCCTAAACCCGACAGTTTGTCTGCCCTGTCGCTCTGGCTCACATTTCAGCGTGACTCACACACCACCTTTTCACCAGGCATTAATGTGCACCTCAAAAACAAAACAAAGAAACCCTAACAACAAAAAACTTGAAACCAAATTGAGATTAACCCTTTAAAACACCTGAGAAATGGCCCTAAACTTTGACTTATGAGTCATTAGAACCCCAACCCTAATCACTTAAAATTGGTCTAAAAAAAGCCAAATGAAAGTAAGTCAGTTTTCTTCCAGTGAAAAATGCATAATAAGAGCCATAAACTCTTCTACCCCAAATGCCCTCTGTCAAGTACTGAATGAGCCAATAGGCAGCCACCAATGGTTTTACTTTAAGGGATCATTACAGCATAATGTACACCATGTTATAATTAAACCTTAATCAAAATGATACTTTATTTTTGCAGTGGATGCTTACATTGGAATTTTGAGTTTTAAAAAGCTTTGCTTCAGGTAGAATATACTTTTTGTTCAGCATAATTGCAAACATTTGCATTTTTACAGTTGAAAACACTTGTCCACGCTCTCGTGCAAAACAGAGCGTATGCTCTGTGCTGATGAATAAATTAGAAGACAATGTGCATATAATAAAATAATACTGGTCAATATCTCAGACTATTTTACATACGAGTGGAAGAATGCAAATGGCAATACATAAGGGTTTACTGATTTCAACCTCTATGCCCAGAGGCCCACAGGCTGAAAGTACAGAATTTTAATACTAAGCAGAGCATAATTAATTCAATGCATATATAACGGATCAGACAGTTTAGAGGTATGAAACAGCCAATTCCTCAACTGTAACTGTCCTTGCTTTGGTTTTCTTAACTCTAAATGGGCCTAAGAGATTGCAAGAGTTAATACGTACAGGCAAGAGGTCAGAGAAGTCATTATCAACTTTTGCAGCTTTTCCATTCCTCTTCTGTTTAGGTGCTTCCTCCTCTTCAATCATCTCCTCCTCAGCGAGCTCTTCTGGAGCTTGGCCCTCTATGTCTGACACAGCTGGGGCGTTTCTGTGGCGAAGCTCCTCTGCTTGTCTAAGTTCAGGTATTAGCATACCTGCATCCAAATCCAGGCATTGTGATAAGGTAGCTACCACAGCGTTGACGGTCTCGGCCTGACGAGCAGCAGGCAGACTACTCTTCATGTTCCACAGCGTACCTGAGCAACACATCAGACAGAGTTCAGGCTCAGGAAGGGGTATGACACATTACAATTTACAGACTCCTGTGCTGGTCAATTTGTCTAATTGTGGTTAAGTTTAGAACAACAACAAAAAAAGACATGAAAAGGGACAAATTGTACCTGCAGCCAGTGTCCTGAGGAGAGTTTGTGTCACGCCTGGTTGAGATGACAGCAGCACATTCTCCAGGGCTCCGAGCACAGCAGTGTTCATGCTACAAAGCAGCTCTGGGTTATCCTCAGTCACAGTGTGCAAACAGTGAGCTGGGGAACACACAGAGGAGAGTGTGTTTAAAAGCTGAAACTGGGCACAAAAGCTACAAGCTAGCTTTGTTCTTGGAGTTCCTTGCTGGTGTTAGAACCAGAGGTGGGACCAAGTCATTGTTTTGCAAGTCTCAAGTAAGTCTCAAGTTTTTATCCTCAAGTCTCAAGTCAAGTCTCAAGTAATGTCAGGCAAGTCAGAGTCGAGTCTCAAGTCACTGGTGTAAAAGTCCGAGTCAAGTCACAAGTCTGAAACTTTGAATTTCAAGTCCTTTCGAGTCGTTAAAAAAAAACGAAAAAAAGCATGCTGCAGTTATATGCTAAATGTAAATATTAGACCATGTAATTTTAAAATCTGTTTTTCTCAACACATGACAAAATAGTGAACTTAGAAAATATACACAAATTGTGAAATTGCACCTCTTTAAAATGCAGCTCAATTAAACCTAGCTCCAAGAATAATTTTCACCGGCAGTTCTGAGATAAGCTGCATGTTATTCTTGGATGCGGTTGTAGGACCGGCTTTAAAATCGCATGACAAAAATATCATACATAAATAAATGATATTTTAAAAAAATATATCATTTAAAAAAAAAACTGCATCACCAACGTAGCCTGGAAAACATTTGCTAGTTAGATGAAGTCAGCTATCTCATCGTAGCATATTTATATGCATATTTATAATCATACGGTTCTTGGAGTGAGTGCATACACTCATGAAGTTTAGTAACTTCAGGTCACTGCAACAAGCCCAGGTACAGTTTACTGACGGATGGGTGCAGGACCTTGAACTGCACCGTGTAGAACGAAAGACCATCGTACGTATCATAAGTTTACCAGTCTCACAAATTGTCGTCATAAATACACATTCCTTAACCGTTTATTAATAGGACCTTTGAGCTCAACGGTAATTAATTAGTAGTGGAAATAATTTCTGGTAGCGTCACAGAAATGTAGCAGTGACAATAATACAGTATGCTGTAATCGTACTGGGCAATTAGTGATACAAAAAACCTGTTTTATCCTGTGAATAAAAGTATATGTTTTTGTCAGTGTACCATAATAACAGAAGCGAAACGCAATATTGTGTCAGGACAATTCACTATTTATGCACAATAAACAAAGGAGCATAGCGCGACAATTTCTGTTCAGCGCCAGACTTGCTTGTAACCTATATCACCAATTATGTTAAGAAAAATGACGTATTAACTACTAAAAAACACTGACCTTCGTGTAAATGCTTGGAGCAGACTAACCTGTGAGCTGGAGTGTTCTGGGACGTTATATTTGATCTTTGAATGGCTGCAATCCAGGCCATCCGTCGCGTCTTTGTTACTTCGGAAACATGGCTCGAACAATTTCTCCTCAATGACGTAATCCGATAACAACCGATCTCTTTACCCGTCGGCTTCCCGTGGCTGTCATGCGACCGGCTATTGCAGTTAATTATACAACGGCTTCTTGACATTTTTGTGTTTCTTTTTATCGCTGTATAACTGATTTTAATTGAAAGCCTGCGTGCGCTAGTACCGCTTGCCACGAGTTCCCAGAATCCTTTGCGGTTCTACCCGTGAATGACGTCACATTTTCAATCTCTATATAATATGCATGTTAAATTTTATATTTGGGGTAAAATATCAAGTCTTTTCAAGTAAACCGGTTCAAGTCCAATTCAAGTCCCAAGTCATTGGTGTAAAAGTCCAAGTCAAGTCACAAGTCTTAGAACATTTTTTCAAGTCAAGTCTAAAGTCATAAAATTAATGACTCGAGTCTGACTCGAGTCCAAGTCATGTGACTCGAGTCCACACCTCTGGTTAGAACCATATTAATAGCACAGATGTGTTAAGCATCCTGTCAGTACTTGTTAGAGGTGTGTCGCCTAATAAATGAAGATGGTTAGAGAACACCTACAAAATGTACACCTTTATTTAATAAAATCTCAATGTTAAATAGCAAATAAGAATAAATGCTTTAGACATACCAGCAGATATGGCTAGTTCCAGGTTGTGTGGGTGTTTCTCCAGGCACTGAACAACCACATCCAAGAGACCGGATTTGTTAAACACAGACAACGCCTGGCTGCTGCTTTCACTGAAAGACAAACAAATAATACAAAGCATGCCTAGGTCAATAAGAGTGATTTATCAGAGACGATGTCAGAAAACTAAATTCAAGGAATAAACTCACAAATATATGGGGTTTTCTGGATTTCTTTTACTTTTATGTAGTTACTAGACATAGAATACCCTCATGAGCTGATCATTAACCAACAGCAAAGGACAGGTGAATGGATGATGTTTTGGCATGTCCCCAAAGATTTTACAGTCAGACCCATAGCAAGACCTGGCTGATTATGTATGTGGCCAAACTGACCTTTCTGAGCCAATAATAATTTTTTAAAAAGCCTTCTATGAAAACAAATAAGGTCAACTTACCACAGATTCCACAGCAAGTGTACAGCTTCATTGGCTACATCCTCCACTGCATTACTTTGGTCTTTCATCGACACAATGGCACTTTCAAAGCCAGCACAGCACTGGAAAGCAAATGTGTTGCAAATGTGAACAGAACAAGTAAAACAGGTCTCAATTTTCCAATCATTCATCTGAACATATTTAGATCATTTCTGACCCTCAAAAATTTGAGAAACTTTTTATGGCTAATTTAAGTTACACAAAGGCCAACACTGAGCTTGGATTTGATGCCATTTGATTCAGTGTCCACTTATATATAACCACAACTATATTTGCTCTGAGATACAAACTAATTGCTGAGGATATTATAGCTTGATGTTGCTGTAACAGCTGCTGATGGGGAGCAACTGAAGTGATGCGGTGAGCGAAAAGCAGCGATGGAGTCTCACCTCTCTAAGCAGTGCTGTCAAAGGAGTCATGATGTCGTGCTTCACCATGTCCTCACACACCTCCTGACCTCCACATGCACTCAGATTCCTGTCAAGGGAAGACACACACAGACGCACAGTCATCAGTCACTCAGAGGAGACTCGCGGTCAGAGATGCTGTTTGTAATTGTGTGTGTGTGTGGGAGAGGAAAGCAGAGGGGTGGGGGGGAGCCGGGAGATCCACTGTGAGCAATGGTTTTGTTTTGATTTCGAGGAGACAAAATGCTATTTAGGGTTTACTGAAAGGCCTCAAATCAGACTAGAGGTTAATATCAATATGACACACAGTACTGTACTCATCATGCACAGCATGGTATTACGCACAATGTACAATACTGTGCAAAAGTCTTTTCTTTTTTTGCCAATCAGTGCCTTATCAGATGGTGTTGCAAAGGGATACAATACTTTTCTGCATTTGTAATTTCACAGCCAGGACCATATTTTACAGATGGCTGTAGACACTCACTGCTGTACCTCCCTCCCTGTACATATTGACAATTTGAAACAAAAACATTCAAATTTATATATCCATCTATATCTATTAGACCTGTTGCCACTTATTTTCATTCCAGTTCTTGTGTGATTTGGCATGTCTTAGCCTTTTCTCCCTTAAGAATGTCTTCTTGCCAGCCAAACCTAAACTGAGACCATTTCTTATGAGACCTTAGTGAACAGGAAATTGATTAACTAAAAGGCCAGATGTACTTCTCACATCTGTACTGGATTTGTTTTATTTCTTAAGGACATCACTTTCTGATACCGTTTCATTTGCTGTAAGCCTTACACTTCTTCTGTCATCCTCACACTTCTTTTTAAATAGCTATTTGGGAATGAACTTGTTGGTGCAAAAACACTATTTTAAAAAAAGCCTGGAAAACTATTGATCAAGCCCACTTTAAACAAAATGGCAAGCAAGGCTGTCACCTTGTAAGAAAAATTTAAAGAAATAAGGGGTGGCTCAAGACTTTTGCACTGGATAAGTACTAGAAACATTCTGTGAGGTTTAATGCAGTCGTCTCACAGCAGAAAGGTCCTTGGTTCTTCTGCCCAACTGTGAAGATTTCTGTGTGAAGTTTGGATGTTCTCCTTGTGTCTGTGTGGCTTCTCTCTGGATAATCCAGTTTCTTTCCACAGTCCAAAGACATCCACAGTAGGTTAACTTGTGATTTCTAAACTGGTTGTCTGTCTGTCTGTGTTAGCCCTATTAGACTGCTGACATGTTCAGGCTACATCTCAGCTTTCACCCCATAACACCTGGGATAGGCTCCAGTCCACTCATGACTCTGAGGTGGATAAGCAGTTAAGAAAAGGGATGCGTAGATGGGTTTAGGCAAAGCAGCTCCCTGGATAGTGTGTAGAAGTCAACAAATGCCACCCACTCAGAGGTAAACGCACTGGACTATGAGCTGTGCTATTTGTATTCTTATATGCACCTCTCTCTGTGAAGCCCGAGAAAAGTTCAGTTCTGTAACACCACACTGACTGAAGTGATTGGAAGAAAAGAGCCACGATTACATTTTCTAATGTTTTCCAGGGCTTTTGTAGACACATTTCTTAGCTTTCTGCATTTTCTGTTGCAGTATCAACAGTGCTCACTAAAAACTAGCACACAATACATGTATTATGCATATAAGCAAAAAGCATGTGTAGCTGTATGTGTAACTAAAATATATATAAGGGAGCCAAATGAAACGGCACAATGTGACTCATTTTATTTATTTATTTATTATCCAATAACACACTTTTAAAAACTGCAGAAGCATGTGACTGACAACTGACTTCCCTCTACCTGCACCTGACTTTCTTCACAGCAGGAAAAGCACTAACATTACTAATGTCAAGTAGTAATCTGGGGCACACAAATGGGAGAGAAATTAAGGCATGTGGTCAAGCAATAAACGTCCTCACTTGCTGTAATCGAGAGAAGAAAATATTAAAAGCATTGTCTTGCTAGCATAAACAGCCTCTTCTTGATGATTCTCACTCCATCGCAAAGTATCTACATACAACTACACTGTTAACCAAAGGAGGTTTAAACAGCCAGAATGATAATGTGAGGGTCTCACACCTGCCACTGAAACAACTCTGGCAACAACCCATGCCAGGAACTGGCTCTTTGAGGTTTTCAGCAAGTTTCATTAGCTCTTCTGTTAGCAACAATTTGCTGCCCATGGAGCCTTGGGCACCCACAACTCATCATCTGTTTGCCAGTTGTGGGCCCTTTAATTTGTCACATCATCCATAACCATGGGCTGAGCTTCCACTGCTATGCTGATGATACACAGTTATCATCAGGATAACAGTCACTTCCCTCCTCTGTGCCTTGTAAACTGCCTAAAAGACATCAGAATTGGAATGTCGGCAAACTTTTTCAAATTGAACAACAATAAAAATGATCTCTTGGTTGTGGTTCCCAATTCAAAGCTCGAGAAGAGGGAGGTCTCTGGAGGTCAACAACATCAAATCTGCCTCTAAGTCTGCCTTCCAGCACTTCAAGAACACATGTCCATACTAAAACCTTTATTCTCAAACTCTGCAGCTGGCACCCTCACTCATGCCTCATCACCTCCTACTTTAACTACGCCAATGATGTTCTGTTTTGGTCGACCATCCCTATCCTTATACCTCCACCAGAGACTGCCACTTCTCTTGTGCCCTTGCTCATACAAATCACTGCAAACTGACAACACAGAAAAGTTCAAATATGTTTTATGATGACCCCAGCACTAAAATGGCCTATTCTAGCAAAAAAAAAAAATAGGTCACACGTGTTGATTACTTGTTAGATGACCCCAGTGATCCAGGTCTTCGTCAAGTGACAGGAACCCAGATTATTTGTTACACCCAGACTCACCTGAGAGCTCCAGTGGCAGTCTCTCTGACAGCCAGGCTCCGGTCCAGCAACATGGGACCCAGGCGCCTAACAGCATCCCTCTGGAGGAAACCCGGAATGGTCTGACTCTGCTGCACCACCCGAGAAATACTGGCACATGCAAACTCTCGCACATCAGCGCTGGGACTCTGCAACTATAGGAAACGTGTTTAAAAGCACGTGACACCAGCTATTCAAAATGTTAGAAACTGCAAAAATAGGAGCTCTTAAACTCAAAGTTAGAGACATTCGTGTAAGAAGAAGCAGTGTATATTCCTACTTTCTCAAGCAACTCCGCAGCTGGACAGCTATCATCACCATGCTCTTCCTCCTCACCGTCTCCTTCCTTCACCACAGTCACCGGCAGCCCGACCGAGTTGAACTGCGGACGTTTAAACTTAGTGGTTTTACTTTTACCCATTTCACGTGATTATTAAAGTGCGAGTTGCGCGTATAACGCGGCGTTTACTCCCCTCTTCTTTTCTCTGACACTGAGTTTGTTGCGGATCAAACACACGGTCCGGCTTCTGCCTTGTTGGAGGCCATGTGGAAGACTGTTCCCTGCCGTAAAGTGTTGGTTGCTAAGAGAAAGCACGACGCTGTCGCAAAAGCGCACAAGCTACGCATGTGACAAGCTCCATAGGAAGAATAGAAGGCAACAAGAAATAAAGAGACAGCCCTGATATTCCCACGTCTTATGAATTTATTTATTAGGCAAATAACCTTTAAAATAGAAACATTTTAGATAAAATACATGCTGAACAGAAACAGAAATATACCCTCACTCTGAATGTGTAAAATATGTCAAAGGTTATACATGAGTAAATCAGCAGCTTCAATGATGACGACACAGCAACACTGTTTAAAAAAAAAAAAGAAAAAAAAGAAGGGCCTCTCAGTTCGTTTCTTTGCTGAAAATGCATTTCCCATCATACTTCATCTAAGAGCATCCAAAGGAATTAAAGACAAGAAGGCAATCAACAAAGATGAGACCTGACAGAACCCAGGAGCGTGTGGTCACTGGATGTTTGGTCGTGGTTTCAGAATAAGTTTCCCCGTCTGCGAAAAGACAAGAAAAAATTAAAAATAAAATAAAACCTTAAATTTTAGTAAAATGGTAAAAAAATAAAAATCACCATGTTGACTCACATCATCACAGGACATGTTGTATTCTGCTAAAACTGTGCGGCAGCGAGCAGCAATACTGCAGGGGTAACGGTTAAAGACAATAACCAGGAATGGAAATAGGAATAAATCCACTATGTGATGTTCCTCAACCTGACAAAAATCAGCTTTGGACATCTGCTGATACCATGTACAAAAACGGAAACTATTGAGAAATCAATAAACTAAATTCTTTACTGAGACAAAGACGATGGGATTCCAGTCAAACAGGCTGTTTAGGAAGGTGAATGAAGTGACCTAGAGGTATCTGCATGGAACCCAAAAGAGCTGGTCAAATTCTCTAAATACTAAAGAAAGACGCTTCAGTGCTTTAATAACCTCCTACAACAAAATGTACACCAAACCACCCTTTATGAAACCAAAGTCCATTCACATCAAATAAAGTAATTAACATAGCTGACAAGTGCAGTGCAAATCCTGATTAACAGTGCATTTTCTATTCCATGACATAATCTCCTGATATGGTTTTGAGCCTTCAACAACAGGCTGTTAAACCCACATGTGGACTCTGACCACTACACTGCTTCTTATCAAGCTGTTGTCTTGTTTGAGGCCTGTTTACTTATAGTAGGAAAGAAAGCTTTATAAATATAGACTATGGGCAGAACTAAGGCAGGAACTAGACTGAATCATCTCTCCAGTGTGAAGAGAAAATAGGAGTTGACAGGATGGCCAATGTGGCAAACATTTCAAGTTATTTCATTTAATAAGATACTTATTTAAAACTAAAAGTAAGATTTTTCCCTCCAGACGTTCTTTTTTTATATGTCCTGCACAAAACATAAGATACAAAAGTATCTAAGACAAGCTTCTGTTGTCCATCTTAGTTTCACCATGGCAGACCCATGTCGACAGCATCCACCATGACACTGTTCAGCTGTCTGATATGAGTATAATCAGATTGTCTGAGGACCCATGATCTTATCACAAAGGTCAAGATGAAGAGATTAGGAAAAACCACAGCCTGGGAATTATTTTATCTGCAAGGCAACATCAGGCTAGATGTAAACTGTAAGAAGTCAGTTTAATTTTCTCCACAGTAGCCACCAGTACACTACTGCAGATGTGTGTGGTACAGTAAACATAGGAACTTAACTGAATTAAATTGATGGGAAACTGTCACAGATACCTGATCCAAGTACATGAGTCGCTAATTTGTGTTTACTGAAGTAGAAAAAAACAAGGATACATTGATGGCGCCACAACTCGTTTGTGTATTCCAGCGAAGAAGAGAGCTATTAGAGTGATGCAGCTGATGGTGAAGAAGGGATGATTCCATAGGGATGAAAAGAAAGATACCTGCATGACAAAAGGAAACAAAGCAACATCAATCTGGGTGAGAAAATATTTACTTTTACAGATGATTTTTTTAGGATGTGATGGCAACATCTAGCACCAGTGCTTGTGTCTGCTATTTTATGACATAGAAATTAATTAATTAATTAATACCAAATTATTATTAATTAAAAGTGACACTTCTGGGTGGATGAAAAATGTATTTCTTTTTAAATGTAACTTTCAATTTTGAAATTTTTATGTTGCCACTGGCTTTACTTATGAAGTTATGGAGGCTCAGAAATGCATGAAAGACAAATGAAGAAAGACAAGATTTCAGCACGCCCATATGCACTTCAAGGACCTTTAACTTGGAGATTTAGAAAAGAATGAAGGTAAAATTTTGAATGACTTCATTAATCCTGTCAAAGACACTGTAAGATATAAATAAATACAAAAATCTGGAAACCATCTTCAAATTTGGCTGGTCTTCTATAGAATGAGGAATGAAAATTTTTCAGAAAGATGGAGACCTCAAACCATGAACACATCCAGGGAGACAAGCTAAACGTTCGAGATATGCTACAGCTGATGGAGATATTCAGACAGGCAGAGATAGAAAAGAGGCTTAAGGGACAGAAAAACTTCTTATAAGACTAGCCTAAAATTTGACAATGTGGTCAGTTATAGTTAAAACGCATGTGCAGACACTATACCTTGATTAGAACTCACCTAAACTGTACTAATACATGAACAATTATCTATTAATGCATGAGGCTGCTTTTATTGGATCAAAAGTTACCTAATGATACCACTTATCCCTGTTGGCCATACTGTTCAATACAAGGGATATATATATACCTCTGATTTCTCTTCGAGTCAGACTTTCTCGACAAATACTTACTTTCTGTGTGTCTGGGTCTATTAACCAGTTCCAAGCTCCAGTAGCTGTACAGACAGACACCACTATCAGTATCACTGAAAGAAAACATAAGAACAAGATATTTAAATCAACTCACCGTAGAGCTTTATCTAATAGTTGCAGTTTGAGATCAACATGAACTTCTTTCAGGTTAATTGCAATATCAAAAAGATGTCAACCATTGTAACTTCTCTGCTGTTGTCACTTACTTCTCCACCTGCCTGTGGCAGGTTGCAAACAGGAGACATACTCTGTCAGTCTTCTCTCAAAGGCCTTCAGGTCTGCAACAAAACAACAGGACCATGAGCAGACGCTGTGTTTGGACCAAGGATTACGCAGGTATCCCCAGAAAAGCTTTTTTTAGTCTCTTCCCCAAAAGAATGTCATGAAATTCAATCTTAAAATAAAGCCAGCCTTAGCCCTATAGCTCAGTTGGTGTCATCACTCAAAGTTGTAAACTGAAGACAGAAATCCACCATTACTTAAAATGAAGCTCTTAAATGCCCTGCAGGTTTGCTACACTTTCACTTCCAAGCTGATCATATTCCCTACATATGTAAAAATTAAAAAAAAGTTGCTGGCTATGACTCTACGATCCCAGTTACAAAAGCGGGGGGATTTAACAATTAAACATGTGTTTGCGTGTAAATAATGAAGGGTATCAGTGGCTGAATGTTTTGTCAGTTAGGCTAACGAGCATGCTAAGAAAACTAGCCGGCTAACGCATTATTACGCCAAAATTTCACAACCCATCTTAAGACGTTTGCTCAGTAAACATTCCGTGGCTTTGGCTGCAACGACTATACCCGCTGAAACTTTACATTTGATTAATTTGAGTCGCTTTTACTGTTGATTACCTTCGGCCTGTTCCAAGGAGTTCATGTCTGAACCACTGTCTATGGTCTGAGAAGCAGCTACAACACCCTTCCCCTCAGCTGTAGGACAGGCCTGCTGACCAATCCTGATCGAGTGTGTGCGCAGCTAATATGATTGGGTGTGACCCAAATAAGGGGCGGTGCCAACGTTGAAGTCCCGCCTGCTGCAGGCAAACTGCATGGACGGCAGGTTTCGCTTATGTAACAGTCAAGAAAACCTGGTTTCTATGTTCTAGAAAGCGCTCTTACGAATGGAAAGTAGTTTGATATGATTACATAAAAACTACATGGGAGAAAATGCAAGCATCTAATAGTTTGAAATCTTTGAGCAGACAGATTTGAGATAGTCCAATGATTGTTTGAATCCATCCACCCGCACATAGTTCAGGATCACAGAGATGGCATTGTTCTGGAATCCTATTCTAGCCATCACAATGGGAGAAGCAGGGGTACACCTTGGACTGGTCACCTTTCTGTCAGAGGGACAATGCAGACTTCAATTGATTTTATTTAGTTAAGACTAGAAATCAATTGAGTGATATTTGGAAAATGAAAATATGTTCATCTTGACCTTGATCTGTTTATACGTTTTACCGTTCTAAAAGCCTTAAAAACAAAAATAAAATAATAATAATCAAATACTAGACAATTCACTGATATGTTTTTTTCCATCTCTGAACTTGCAGAACTGTATGGAGGGGAAGATAGAAGGAAAAAAACAAAAAACAAAACCAGACTGAAATGATGCCTTGACTTTATTTTTTATTTTTTTATTTTTTTATTTCCATGCAAGTGTATCATTTATAGTCATACAAAACACATTCAACACCACTGATAATCTTTCAAATAAACAGAAAGCCAGGGAGCTTCATTCATGCCAGTGTTCCCAAGCAGGATGTATGAGGAGTAATTTTCTAAAATTCAAGGACTACTCTTCTGTTTACAGCCTGCATTTTGTTCTGCAGCTTCACTTTGAACTTCTCCATCAGCACAGCCTCTAATTCATCTTCTGTTATGTTTTTCATGTTATAGAGATCAACACCTTCATCTGGCTTAAATATGACCTCACTGTAGATCAAGCCAACCAGCGCTGTGAATCCTGTGGGCGTCTGCAAAGAGCAGATGGACTTGTTGGTGAACAGTGAGGTGGGGTCTGTCTGGAGGTCATTGTTCACTTGAAAGAAATGATCTGGCTCACGAGGCTCCAAGCTGAAGCAGTGGATCAGTCGCGTCTCCTTCCGGTTGACCAGACTTGATTTAGCAAATTCTGGGTTAGGAACCTCCGTTCTTCTGCCAGTCTTCTCCAGCATCCACAAATTGTCCTTGCATATGAAGCGAAAGACGCCTCCATCCTGAGGCTGTTCCTTTCCAGAGATGAGCTCGAGGGGCTCCCGTATTTGGCCAGATAATCCAAAACTTACATCTGCTATATAAGCCTTCCCCTCAATGATGACCTTGTTAATGAGATGTACTTCCTGGGATTCAAAGTCATTAATGCTCGTGTCGAAAACTCTGGAGCCCAAGGTTGTAGTGTCATAGCCCATTTGTCTCAGCACCCAGCTAAACAGGTAGTTGTTCTCAAAGCACCAACCTCCACGGGTACCCCTCACAACCTTATTGAAGATAACCTCAAGGTCCATGATTATTTTCTCTCCACAGTGGATGCTGAGGTTCTCAAATGGAATGGACATAATGTGCTGCCTGTGGATCAGCTTCAGTGTTGCAAGGTCCAGTTTATCATAGGAGCCATGGAAACCAATTCTTTTGAAGTACTCTTCCAAATTCATCTTGCCTGTAAAATGCAGGACAACACATTGATAATCATTTTAGGTCTGCAGCATGTCACTTACAAAGCTTTTTAAAAAAGAAAAAAGAAAACCCCTACACCTTTCATTTTGTGTCACATCCATGCCTAATCTTAATTAACATTTCATGTAAGATTATCTCATTAAATTTATAACAATTAAATTTCATTCCAGTTTTCTGTTCATGTAAAGACAATGGAAATGCAAGATGGTGGAAGCATTAGTGTTTTAATAGGGCAGGTTATCCTACCCCTCATTTAACCCTTTCAACAGCTGCTTACCAATACTAGTCTTTGGGCTGTGCTCCCCCAGAAATGTTGAATACAATTAAAATGATCTGAACATTTTGCGCAAACATGTTTAAATATCATTAAATATCATTCTAATGACAAATGTTGACTATAACTAAATTAATCTGAAATTTTTTATCCTTACCTTATTTGATTGGTGTTTGATCAAGGATGTGTTTTGATGAGTCTGGAAGCAAAAACAGGATAAAGGTAAGTGAGCTACTTTATACTACAAAAGGAATGTATATAGCCAGTCTCATTCAATAATATGCATCGATCATGATGGTGATAGGGGTGGCGCATCCCAATTGCTTAGCTGACAGAAGCAATACACAAAACAAATAATGAATGTGTTCATGAATGTGGCTCAGAGTTTCTGCTCCAATGAGTGATGAAAGCCTTTTCCCACAAAACAAACCATATCCTCTTTATTCCTTCTAATGAGCTAGGCTTATCCAGCTCAAGGGAGAGGTATAGTGAGCATCTGCAGCCATCTGTAAAACCCAGTGGACACACATGATTTTGGGCTGCATTTAAATCAGTGTTGGGGACCTTGCCAAAACTGGTACCATCAGAGTTTGATCCACAACACAATATCATCTGGAAGCCTGATTGGCAAATGTTTCCTTTTTTTCAGCATGATAATGATCCCAAACACCCTAGCATTGTAGTCAAGGCATACCTGGATAGAGAGAGGGGGGACAAAATAAAACAAAACAAAAAAAAAACCACACACCACTTCACAATTGGGCACCACCAGTCATGGATTGGAGCCTGGGAAAACTATTCCTGAAGGCTCAATTATAAGAAAGCTTGCCTAAGAGTTCAAGCTGTGTTAAAGAATGAAGGGGGTCCACGTCAAATGTTGGCTTTCAACATATTTAAAGCTTTTTTCTTTTTAAACACACACAGCACCTATAAGCTAAAACGAAGATAACACTCCCAGCAAATACCTGTTTGAATAAATAAGAGGACAACTGGTAAAAGCTTCCTATAAGACATAAAAGTCCTTAACGGGTCTGTAGGTTCTCCTACACTGTTTTGTCTTTGGTGGAAAAAATAAATAAATAAAGATAAAATAAAAGGACCCTGAAAGCCATCCTCTTAGTTTCTGTCAAGTCTTTTGAGTAACTGCAGACAGCATCATGGCGCCATGTCTCCGAGTTTGACACAGGGATGACAGTTTTCTTTTTTTGATGGCAGGTGAATTTGAACACTTGGCTGTGTGGTGGACCTCCGGTAGAACACGGCCAACACTAGTGTGTTGGAAACCCAGGTCTCTTTCATAAATGCAGTCACATTAGCGCAAATCCTAAACCTTAGCTGTGACATTTTGCGCAGGAGTATTTGGAGGGAAGGTTACTTGCAATAACTCCGTTTCAAGGTAAGACCATCAGGAGTAATTACTTGGCCTTGTGTTTCCCGCCGTCAAAATGGCGCTGGCCCCTGACTAAAAGGAGCAAAAAGTCTTGTTCACGGTAAAGTTTTTGCTCAAGAACAATCTGAAAAATTATCTCCTAGCTTGACCATTTACATCTATTGCCAAAGTACAGAAACAGTGTGGAAAATGTATTATCAGTGGTCACTATTAGTTTTTATTTTAAGCACAATAGCTTCATGTGTTGTGTAACTGCTTTAATTAGTCCAACTTACCTGTGGGCTGGGTTGTGCCCTGCAGCTGCGTGCTGTCGGTAGCTAATGGTCAAACGGTGCGTGACTGTCAACGCTCAGCTGCACTTATAAAACCCCAGGTATCACCACTAGAGGCGCTACTAACCAACTCTTTACGAAATTCAATTATATTTATATAAACACTTTTCCTCTCACACGGCTCCAGATTAAATAAGAGTTGTACCAAATCAGGTGCAAAGACTGCAACACTACAATCCACCTCATGCATTATTGGTTATGGCAAAATTCGACATGTTATTCAAATTTGTATTTCAAATCTAAACTTTCGTTTCTTTGCATATAGATTTATTTTATTTTTTTTAATTGGTTTTGACTGCAGTAACATATTTTTGTAAATACTATAAAATGATTGGGAACTCATTATCATTGACTCAACATTAATTGATATTAGGTGCTGTTATTGATTTATTCTGTGTATGAGAATGAGCTGAAGGTTTCGTGGTTTAAGCCTTTTAATTGTACAAGCCAAACCACGCGCCAGGCAGGGGAGACAGAGAAAATACAAGGATACATAGGCTTTTATGATAATTAATCATCATAATATGGTTTGTAGTATTTTGAATTTTATTATTTGGGGGCTGGAGAGAAATTAGGTGGGTCTCGTTGGGAGAATCTTAATCGTAAAAGCAAACACCTCTATGTGTGGGTTTTATGAATGATTTCACTGTGTGCAGTGTTATTGGCTTATCCTGGTTTGGAGTGTGTGAATCCTTTTGAGATCATGTAACTGGTATGAACAGCTGTTTTCTCCCAGGCTCCACTAAAGGTCTCGATTTTAAAGTGTAAGAGTTGGGAATTAAAATTTGTAATTTCAACGTTTTAATTTCAACTTGTTACGTTGTTCTGTTTTCGGGTCTCTGACAGGTCATTTATTGTCGCAAAATAATGACGTCACTTTGGCATATTTAATAGTTATTTCAGGCATGAAGCCATGAGTCTCCTAACTTCATTCACGTTTAAGTACCACAACCAGCTACTTCTTATAAACACGTGAGATTCAATTCGACCACATTTATGAAAACAAAATAAAATATAGGTTTGTGTGTCGACAAGCAGAGGTAATTAGAGCTGCATCTGCTTATCCACGGACGAGACTTGCGGTTTTGGTCACTGATATGAATAAATTAGTGTTATTAGACAAATTTTCACGCAGTTAAACACTGCACCATGTCTATTATACCACAAGGTGTCGTTATCGTACCACTTACCTCTTTCCAAGTCGAACAACTGAGGTAGAAATGTTTCTTTCAAGTGACAGAACATGATTTGTTGTATTTGTTTAATTAAATATATACAATTTCATAGTTGTATTTGAGAAATGCAAAGAAAAAGTTAATTTTGGTACTGATCTCCTTATGTGGTCACTAAAATATTTACAACTCTGGACCTGCAAAAGTGTGTGTGAATAAAATGAAACAACACATTGAAAAAGTGACCTTACTTCTTTCAGTCATAGAAATGCATCATATGAAACGTGACATTCAATGTGACTTATAACTTTTCAAAAACAGAAATTTTGCAAAGCTTGATTTGCAGAATTTTCCTTAGGGATTAATAAAGTATTCTGATTTTAATTCTGATTACTGTTTTAAAGCTTTTTCAAAGCAGGACATCTGCTGGTTAATTCTCTAAAGTGTGTAGCATGCTTTTTTGTTTACAGCCTTCAGTTTGTTCTGCAGCTTCACATTGAACTTTTCCCTCAGAATTTCTTCTAGCGCATCATCTGTTACATTTCTCATGTCATACACATCAACACCTTCCTCTGGTTTGAAGGTGACCTCACTGTAGGTCCAGCCAACCAGTGCTCTGAATCCTGTGGGTGTCTGCAAAGAGCAGATGGACTTATTGATGAACAGTGAGGTGGGGTCTGACTGGAGGTCATGGTTTACCTGAGAGAAATGATATGGCTCACGAGGCTCCAAGGTGAAGGAGTAAATCACCTGTGTTTGCTTCTTGTCTAACAGACTTGATTTAGCAAATTCTGGATTAGGAACCTCTGGTTTCCTGCCAGTTTTCTCCAGCATCCACATGTCCCCCTTGTCTATGAGGCGAAAGACACCCGCCGCCTGAGACTGCTCCTTTCCAGAGATGAGCTCCAGAGGCTCCCAGAGTTGGAGTGACACCCCAAAACTTACATCTGCTATATAAGCCTTCCCATCAATGATGACCTTGTTAATGAGGTGTGTTTCCTCAGAGTGATATTCACCACCAGTAGGGCTAAAAACTCTGGAGCCCAAGGTTGTAGTGTCATAGCCCATTTGTCTCAGTACCCAGCCAAACAGGGAGTTGTTCTCAAGGCACCAACCTCCACGGCTGCTCCTCACCATCTTGTTAAAGATGACCTCAAGGTCCATGGTAATCTTCTCTCCACAGTGGATGCTGAGGTTCTCAAATGGAATGGACATAACATGCTGCCTGTGGATCAGCTTCAGTGTTGCAAGATCCAGTTTATCATAGGAGCCATGGAAACCAATTCTTTTGAAGTACTCATCCAAATTCATCTTGCCTGTAAAATGCAGGACAACACATTGATAATCATTTCAGTTCTGCAGCCATCTCATTGACAACGCTTTAAAAAAAAAAATACATTAAAAAACCCCAACACCTTTCATTTTGTGCTACATCCTGTCAATCTACAGGATGCAGCCAGATGTCCAACTCTAGGTCTAGCCTGGTATGCTCTTCGCTTCCTTACAATCTTAGATCAATCATTCAATTCAAGACACCTAATCTTAATTAACATTTCATGTAAGAGTATCTTGGTGGCACGGTGATTAGCACTGTATCCTCACAGCAAGAAGGTCCTGAGTTCAATTCCACCATCAGGCCACGGCCTTTCTGTGTGGAGTTTGCATGTTCTCCCCGTGTTTGCGTGGGTTCTCCCCAGGTACTCCGGCTTCCTCCCACAGTCCAAAGACATGTACTTTGTGGGGATAGGTTAATTGAAAAATCTAAATTGCCCATAGGTGTGAGTGTGAATGGTTGTCTGTCCCTGTGTGTTAGCCCTGTGACAGACTGGCGACCTGTCCAGGGTGTACCCTGCCTCTCACCCTATGACAGCTGGGATAGGCGCCAGCACCCCCGTGACCCTGAAAAGGATAAGCGGAAGCGAATGGAAAAAAATGGATGGATGTAAGAATATCTCATGAAATTTATAACAATTACATTTAATTCCTGTTTTCTGTTCACATAAAGACAATGGAAATGCAAGATGGTGGAAGCATTAGTGTTTTAACCAAGTGATCCTAGCTTCATTGTTTCAGCTGCTTACCAATACAATTCTTTAAGTTGTAAATGGTAGTAAATGATAAAAATAAATTCTTATTTTTTCATGAAATAATGTGGTTTTTATGGGTACAGCAATTGTTGACTTTAACTTGGCATTTACTGCACAAATTAATACATTTTAACACCTTTCTTTTGGTTAATACTATAAATATCATTCTAATGACAAATGTTGAATACAACTAAATTAATCTGAAATTTTTTATCCTTACCTTATGTAATTGGTGTTTGATCGAGGATGTGTTTTGAGGGTCTGGAAGCAAAAACAGAAAAAGGTAAGTGAGCTACTTATGGTTTTTCTTACTATGCTGCAAATCCATTTCATTTCCCTTAAAGCTTCAAAAGCAAATCCTGCAGCTTCTTTGAATCAAGTCTGATAAAGATGTCACTTGCAGTCATTGCAAATCAGTATATTTAACACTTTTCCTTTCTTTAAGGTAACAGAAAATAACCTGCAACAAGAAATGCAGAGCAAAAATGTTTAACCTTACTTTGTTTGATAGTGTGATCAAAGTTATTTTCTGAGTAATATATCTGTGAAGGCAAAAAAAGAGGGCAGTAACTGATCTCTTCTACCTGGTGAACTTCATGCAATAAAGTGGGTGAGCTTAAACAGCCAAAAGAACCTGACAGTATATTACTGATTTACTTGATCATAAGTTAATCAGTGATAGAGTTGGTGCAACTCAGCTGCTTCACTGAGAGAAATAGTGAGAAGTCAATGCATACATGGAAATAAGTATTTATAGAATTTTATCCATGCAGTTATTAAAGTTCTTTCAGCAGCACATTTAAATTATAATATATACACATTTGGAAAGAAGAAATAACGCATCCCTCGCCTCAAAAGAGAAAAGTCCAGTACACAGGCAATAAAACACACCCACATTAATACAATAATGTCAATGATTTTGCAGATAATGACCGATATTATTCATATCATGGCAATTTCTATGATATTACAAAACAAAATAGTTTCTCTTGAATGTGATCATATGAAAGAATATATACTCTGGTTCTTTTACAGTAAGTCCTGTTGTTGGTTTTACAAAAGGTTTGTTATTAACAGGAGCTTGGTGGACAGACCATTCATGCAGAAAGTTTGAAATGGGTGAAATGTGAGGTTGATTTTATCTAACAACTGGATGTGTACGAGCAGTACAGCCTGATTAGAACTCACTTAAACTGTAATATTAGAAGCATAATTGTCTATTAAAGAACATGGTCAGTTTCATTGTACACTACTAAAACCAGCAAACTGTGGCAGGATAACTGGTAAGTTTAAAGAAAAACAAAAGTTCTTACTGAGAGGAAGACTGTCAAAAGCATATTTTCTGTTGTTAAAAGAGGATGATTTATTTATGTATTGTCTGTCAAAGGACCCACCCACTGCAGGGATCATAATGTGTTATGATCCCTGCTCCCTTTTGAGAGAATAATCGGTAATGACAACATCATTTTTGTAAAAGCAAGAAACCTTGACACAGAACATAGAATAAAACAGCAAAGTATGTTTAATGTCATGACACACAAAGAGCCACTGTCCATTCAAGTCTGTTAAAATACAATTTAGGTTATTCTATCTAACACACGTTGATCTAAGAACTGCCTGTGGATGGCCAAGATGAGGATCTGAGTCTCAGTCGTGTAGAGGTAGAGGCGTTGAGGACAAATCATTTGATATACAAACGTCCTTGTATAAACCTATGACACTATAACAACTTCACAAAACAGGACATTTTAATACTGTGAATTACTCAGTTACCATATATAAGCATTATGATCATTTTACAATGGTGAACAGATAAACAGGTAATATAGTTTGAAAAATAGAAATATTCATGGAATCTTCTTTCTTCATTTCAAGATCAAAATGTTGCCTTTGCAAGAATGTTTTAAGATTGAATTTATTAAACTGGAGAGAAGCAGTGTGCATATTTTCTTACTCTTTCTAGCAATATATGATTTTTTTTGTCAGGATGTCTTCAGATTTGCTCAGTTTTCACCTTTTGCTGTTTTACAAGGTTGAGGATAAATACTATGAAATAAGTTATCTTAGTTTAAGCATTATGATATATGGGATTAATAAATATACAAACATAAAACAAAAAAAAAGTGACACAAAAACATTCAAGGTAGCTATAAATATTAAGATCACTACACTCACTATTATATCCAGAAAAATACAAACATGGTATGTTTTCCCTCATACTGTAAATCATTTTATTTAATGCACAGATACCCTATGTACTTTTAAAATTAGGGATAAAACTCAGATACGTTTTAAACCTAATTTACATATTCTGACAGACTTCCCATAATGCACTGAGCATTTCTCCTCTACTCCCTTCTTCTCACTTCCCACTATAATACAATTCCAAATAAAGCTACTTTCAGCTGCTCCCTTATTTACAAGGAGCTGCCACAGCAGGTGGCTCTACCTTCGATTTGTCATTCCTGGTGGAAACCCAAAGGGAAAAGCAAATGTGTAAACTACTACACTTTAATAACACTAGAAATTAAAATATTTATACTTGCATATATACTTGCATAGCTTTACTGTTGTTAGGTATGCTGCATCTATTTATATTTTCCTGTTTAGTGTTAATCAAATTGAATAATTGGAATTCAAATAGAGTTGTTTTTTTATCGTTCCATCATTCAGTGCACATTATTTAGAGCTTATTTATTTCTGTTTTTATGCAACTACAATTCTGAAGATCTAAATAATTTAATTCATGGAGTTGTCAAATATTTTATTTTGCTGACGAGCTTCAACATAAAATGTTGCTATGTCAGGATTGTTTTCAAAGTGTGTACCAGGATTTGTTGCTCATGAGCTTTAGTTTGTTCTGCAGCTTTATGTTGAACTTTTCCATCAGAATTTCGTCTATCTCATCATCTGATATGTCCCTCATGTCTAAGACATCAACACCTTCCTCTGGTTTGAAGGTGACCTCACTGTAGGTCTTTCCAATCAGGGCTCTGAATCCCGTGGGAGTCTGCAAAGAGCAGATGGACTTATTGGTGAACAGTGAGGCGGGGTCGGTCTGCAGCCTGTGACATTTATCTACAAAATGATCTACCCCGCGAGGCTCCAAGGTGAAGCAGTAGATCTGCTTTGTTTGCTTCCTGCTCACCAGACTTGATGTAGCAAATTCTGGATTAGGAACCTTTGGTTTTCTGCCAGTCTTCTCCAGCACCCACATGTCCCCTTTGTCTATGAGGCGAAAAACACCTGCTGCCTGGGGCTGCTCCTTTCCAGAAATAAGCTCCAGAGGCTCTCGCACTTGTGATGACACCCCAAAGCTTACATCTGTTATATAAGCCTTCCCATCAATGATGACCTTGTTAATGAGATGAGAATCAAGCGGGCCAAAGTCATTGAGGAAACTATTGAAAACTCTGGAACTTAGTGTTGTCGTGTTGAAACCCATTTGTCTCAACACCCAGCCAAACAGGGAGTTGTTCTCAAGGCACCAGCCTCCGCGGCTGCTCCTCACAACCTTATTGAAGATGACCTCAAGGTCCATGGTGATCCTCTCGCCACAGTGGATGCTTAGGTTCTCAAATGGGATGGACATAACGTGCTTTCTGTGGATCAGGTTCAGTGTTGCAAGATCCAGTTTATCACAGGAGACATGGAAACCAATTCTTTTGAAGTACTCACGCAAATCCATCCTGTTTGTAAAATGCAGGTTATGACACCTTTTGTAATATTCCTCAGATAAGACACAGGATACTTTACACCGGATCATATTATACTGAATTTAGTGATCAGTCATATCAAGTTAAAAGTTGCACTTATATATGCAAAGTCGACTCCTAAACATGTTGTAAAGTAGTTTATCACGGACTTGTTTTTGTTTGTTTTCAACAATTCGGTGTAACTCAACCTAAACATGCTCATGACGCGTATCTTCCTGTTTTATCACATTTTGCACATTTTGGGTGGTGCGTTTTGTACAGATACGGAACGTGCAGGCCTGCTTAACTTTGGGCAAGTTTTTCAAGTGAGTAAATTATGTAAAACGAGAAAGGCAATTTCGACAAACGTTCATCCGTGTGCCTGTAAAAGTATACCCTACTTTTTTGTCATCACGATCAGATCGACAAATACGCATACTTTAGGAAACATAAAGCCCGTTGGCCGTGCCTCCCACCGGACTGTTTCCTTTAAGAGTTTAGTGCACTCTTTACTTCACTGATCTCTCTTACATAACACAGCCGCTTACCTTTGGACTTTGAAGTAACCTGCAGCTCTGCGTTGTTGTTCTGGGTGGCAACTGAGAGGAAAATATGACGTCGTCGTCAATTTTCAGTTTGTATCACCGCTAGAGGGACTACTAATCAAAGACTTACGTAAATCCTCTTTTTATTTTACCTTTTAAAAGGATTATTCACGTTTTCCCCTCACACAACTACAGATTAAATTAAAATTCTACTAATCCGAGGGGGGAAAGTCTGTACAGTGTATATAGAGCAATATTTCACTCCTTTATTAGTTCTCACTGAAAACTCCACTCTCTGTAAATTGGTGGGTTAAACTTTTTTATTCTTGAAATGATTATATTGTTTTTAATTGTGGCTCAGAGAAAATATTTTTTATGTTTTTAAGGGATTTGACTGCTGTGAAGCCTTCCTGTAAATATTAGGGCCCTCACAGCAGTATGAGTCACTTTACGGCAACTATCATTTTGATTTCAGGCATGAAGCCAGGAGCCACAGCGGAAAGTTTCTAACAGCAACATCCTGAAAGCAGCCATAGCCACCTTCAGACACCATTGACACAGCTTATACACACAGCAAAATTTATATCGTGTTAATAAAAATATTCTGGTTAAAATCGGTGAAAAAAAGTCAAAATCGGAAGTCTTCGTAGTCTAAAATACAGCTTTCAAAACAAAAGCATGAGACGTGTATCGTTAGTCCAGATTAAAGTGAGTGCTATGACAGTCTGTAAATCTAAACCATGAAATTCGACAATATCTACGGATCTGTTGTATAATTTTGCGTTTAGCTACCATTAAAACTATTTTACAATTTGTCAATGCTTTGCTACATGAAGATAATTTCGCCGGATTTCCTGTGTCCCCGTGCTTAACGAATCAGCGTCACTGGTGAGGAGGTACACTGGTGGTGCTATCTGTCGCTGTTTTGGAGGTTTCCAGGATTACAGTGGAGTTTTGAATGAGTCATATTGGACACTTATTTGTCTCGTTTTTGTCTGCCTCGTGCTCAGGTTGGTATGTCCGTTGAATATGTGAGCTTTTAACAGTTTGGCGCACAGGGCATGTGCATAGTTTCAAGCATGCCTCGCACATACCTTTACTCTACTCATGCAAGCAACTACAAGTATGGATTAGTTAGATTTTATTCACTGAATTAAACTTGCAGTCACCTCGGGAAACAAAAATATACACTGACGTAGCAGCATGAAAGATTTAATAGCTCAGGTGGAACGCGTCATTGAATCTGCAAGCTGTGATTGACTTTAGGTAACCGGAAGCTGTTTAATTACGATTTTATTTTAGTTATTAATACTTTTATTCTTTAAATGCATCAGGCTGATTTATGTGTATTTAAAAAAACAAACATTAATAATATTGTTTTCTTAATTTTCCTCACAGATTCATCCACTTGGAATGGGAAATGCTAGCAAAGAGACGTTTTTAATAACTGGTGGATCTGGCTACTTCGGTAATCGGTAAGAACAATTTTGCCTTTTTTGTGTTATTACTACACATTATAAAATATTTAAATGCAGGCAAACGCTGCAGCATGGGGTAAGCACCACAAGGTGGCGTTATCACACCAGTTATCTTATTAAGATAAACTTTCTTGACATGAACTGTGGTAGGATTGAAGGTAGAAATATGTGCATCTATTGTACTTTTGTCCTTGGTTTACTGTGCCTGTTATTTTGTTAAAATGGAGGACTGCTTTTTCCCCCCTGAAGGCTCGCTCTGTCTCTGCATAAAAAAGGAGCCAAAGTCATCCTGTTTGACATCATCCCCCCAAGTCAAGAACTGCCAGAGGATGTTGTGTTTGTGCAGGGTGATATACGTGAATATCCAGACGTGGAGAAGGCTGTCACAGGGGTGGATTGTGTATTCCACATTGCCTCCTATGGCATGTCTGGCAGGGAGCAGCTAAATCGCCAGCTGATTGAGGCAGTGAACGTACAAGGCACACAGAACATCTTGAAGGCCTGTGTAGAACACGGAGTGTCCAGGCTGATTTACACCAGCACCTTCAATGTGGTGTTCGGGGGTCAGGTAATAGAGAACGGAGATGAAAGCCTGCCTTATCTACCTCTCCATCTTCACCCGGACCACTACTCCAGAACCAAGTCCCTGGCTGACATGGCAGTTCTGAAAGCTAATGGCACAGTGCTGAAGGGCCGCTCGGGCCTGCTGAGCACCTGCGCACTGCGTCCGGCAGGTATCTATGGGCCAGGAGAGCAGAGGCATCTGCCCAGGATAGTTGACTATATAGAGAAGGGGATCTTCAGGTTTGTTTACGGTAAACCCAGCAGCCTGGTGGAGTTTGTCCATGTTGACAACCTGGTGTCAGCACATGTGCTAGCTGCTGAGGCTCTGACCCCAGAGAAGCAGCACCGCGCCGCTGGCCAGGCCTACTTCATCTCAGATGGAAGGCCTGTCAACAATTTTGAATTCTTCAGACCTCTCGTAGAAGGCCTAGGCTATCGTTTCCCAACACTGCGCCTTCCTATCTCTTTCATTTACTTTTTTGCCTTCCTCACAGAAATGATTCACTGCCTCATCGGCCCCTTCTATAACTTCCAGCCGCTGCTGACACGTACAGAGGTGTATAAAACTGGCGTGACGCATTACTTCAGCATGGCAAAGGCAAAGGCGGAGCTCGGTTACGAGCCCAGGGAGTACAACCTGGATGAGGTCGTGCAGTGGTTCAGAAGCAGAGGCCACGGGAAGAAATGTCACCGCTCCTTCCTCAGTCGACTGCTGCTCAACGTCCTGTTTGTTTCTGCCTTGGTGGCTGTGTCTCTGTCTTTTCTGCCAGTCGTCGGCAGTTAATGTAAAGTAGTCTTGCCTTTTGACTTTGCCCAAAACATCATCCATACTGTGTGAAGACTGATTCATCAAAAGACAGTTTGCATATTTTAATATGTTATCATCCATGTGCACCTTTCCTTTTAAAGTCATTAAAACAAGTCCAGCCATCTAAGGACCAAGTCTATGAGAGCAGTTTAAAGCAGTAACATAAGTTAGTTTAATTTTTACATGCTACCTCTTTTTTAACTTGTAAGGGCAAACATCTATGATTACTGGAGAAATACATTTTTAAATATATTTTTGTGCAAAAATTAATAAAACCTGACCTGTGAAATTTGAATTGTGGGTTTTGATTTTTAAACTCCTCCCTTTATCACCAGGAAGACATGTTTTAATTGGTGCATTTAGAAAATATATCTGTATATTTAAAGAAATGTTAAAGATCTTAGCGACTATTTTCTATTGCAGAGAGTAATAACATGTTTTTTCCAAGGTTAATCGAGATTGCATATTTTCGTAATTCTTAAACTGTTTTGCTATAGTTGAAATCCTCATATCGTGTTTTTATGCAGCTTATTGTAAAATAAATCATTAAAAGCATGATCTAGGCCTACCCTTTATTTATATGTAGAAAACGATATCTGAGAACATCTTTACATCTTTGAAAATTGAGTTTTAAACGCATCTGCCCTCCATTAATACTGAATCACTGCAGCTCATTCCTGGTGTAAAAGGAGTCGGACCAGGTGAGGCGTGCTTTGTGTGGTATTTTAGTCTGCCCGGGATGAATGCAGACGTCCCCTTCTCTCTTAAACTATTCTCTTCAGAGCCGGCAGCCCCTTGCTGAGTTGGTCGCAATCATTGTTTCTCTGCAGCATTAACCACATTCCAGAGAGGCGCAGCGCATCCCGTCTCCTTCCCCGCATTCCTTTCACGCGAACGAGTCCCCTGCATTAAACAGCGTTTTGTTGAGATTTTTGCGCTCTTTGTGCGCTCAGGCTTGCACACAAATGGTGTTTGCAGCATATACGATTATCCGACCTACTTTGATTTCTTGCACAGTGGCCGTAAAGGAAATCTAGAGGAAAAACCAACAAGGGGAAATTCCTCCGCGCAGCGCGCCGTTGACTGTAAAGACCTTTCAACTTAACAAAAACTGAAGTTGACAAACGTATCGCTGTCGGCTGAAACTGTGAGAAAGAGTTTGTGTTTTCGGCGAAGCGGGGGAAGCAGAAGAAGACGATGCGGCTCTCGGCGGGGTTTGCGGGCATGTAAGTGGTTTTCTGTGAGTGAGGGACGGCTGTACGGCGGCGTTTTGTTTTGATTTCCATGTGAAACGCAATTAGTGCTCCGCGGTGCTCTATAGTTTGGCTCGCGCAGCGGAGCGCACTCTGAACTTGTTTCTCTCCTCGGAAGCACAACATGGAGCATTACCAGGAAGATTTGGGACTCCGGGCCACCAAACTGATGGAGGACCTTTCTTTGTATGATGCGTACCAGGACGGGATGTACGATGCGAGGAGAGACTTGGTGATTAACCCCGATTTAGACTTTTCGGCTCCGGCACTGGTTGAGCATAAAGCCAAGCCGATGAATGGGACCTCTGTGCTTCACCAGCAGCATCACACAGTGGAGAATTTCTCGTCCGGGAATAAAGTGTACAACGCGGCTCCAGTGCGCCCGGTGAATTGCAACCGGACGGTTCCTGTGGATTTTTGCGCCCCTCAGAGGGACGCGGTTTATAACGAGGATGGTTGTTGCACCAAATCCGAAGTAGCTTTGCCTTGTTATACAGGCACTTCCGAGAGACACAGGAGGTACTCTCTGGAGGTGCAGGGCCACAGGTACAGCACCGGCTCCACCTTTGACGGCGTGCCGCTCAATAAACCGGTGGCTGTGCCCGGCAACAGGTGCAACAGTGTCTGCATCGCCAGCAGCCACGACGGGAGATATAACGCCACCAGTCCTCGCTCCAGCCTGGCATCTTCTCTGTCTTCTCAAGAGCAAAGCAAGCATGCCAGCCCGAGGTCGAGCATCAGCAGCCCGCGTACCAGTCTGGTGGTACCGGGTCAGGAGAGGTACACGAGCCCTAGATCTAGTTTGGTTCACTGCGAAGGAAACAGTGTCCTCAGTCCCCGATCCAGCTATGCAAGCACCGCCAGCGACACGAGTAAACACTCAAGTCCCCGGGCCAGCCTCAACAGCTGTGACTGCTGCAGCAAGCCCAACAGCAACCGCACCAGCGGCATCAGCATGGGCTACGACCAGAGGCACACCAGCCCCAGGTCGAGCACTGCGAGCCAATATTCCTTCACTACCAGCCCGAGATCCAGTTACTCTGACTCTCGGTACGGGCCCGTGGTCAACCAAGATCTGGAGGGAGTCTTGCACTCAGCGCCGCTGGCGAGTCCTCGCTCCAGCATCTGCAGCCAGGACGGGAGCGCAAGACCGGGGACAAGCGCAAACTGCGTGGTCAGCCCCCGGTCGAGCATCTCCAGTCACAGCTCCAGAAGTTCCCGCAGCTCCAGGGGGTCTATGAGCACCTATCCGGATCTGCAGCTTCCTTCCCCTAGGTCATCCATGCTGGGAACCAGTTTACACGAAGATACGCTGCTGCAGGAGTTTGGAGACTCCAACGGAGTTCAGAATCGCATCCATCTCCAGGGGCTTTCGGCAGTGCCTGAACCCCAGCAGCAGTCGGGGCAGACGGGAGGGACCGCGGATATACCCTCAGGGTCGCCTTCCTCTTATAGTTATGTGATGCCTTCAAAAACGGCTTCCTCGGGCCAGAGGTTTAAACTACCTTACCAGGTGACCCCCAGTCGAGAGAGTGGACCAAGCCAGGCGGAGAAAAGGCTGGAGGCGCTCACCTTGGAGCTGGAGAAGGAGTTAGAGATGCACATGAAAAAGGAATACTTTGGTAGGTTTGTTTTTGAAACACACAAAAATACTATTAGCGATGGCCGCAAACACAAAATCACTGGGAACATAAGTCTGTGTTGCAGAATCAGTTTATTGCCATTGTTTATTACACACAGAAGTACAAATTTTAAACAAATACGAAACACAGACTATACATCATTTTCCTGCATAAAACACCCGTGTCAGTGTCTCCACAGCTGGGATTTGTTGCAAGTTGCACTAAAAATTTGTGCTTGTTAAGGGCACAGTGATGATGCCTGCACATAGGTTTGCAATGATATTTCCTAAAACATTTTATGATTGCAAAATTAATGCCATTTAAATATTTCACTTACTCTTAAATATAGAGTATTAATCTTATAAGGCACTGAACACCAAGGCACTAAACTTGCATGGCATAGCATAACTACAATGTGACCTAATACTATATGTTTTCCCAGTTTGCAATCCTTCCTGTATCACTATTATATTTTGGTGGTGAATGGGCATAAGGGTTTGACTCTGTGGCTTTCACAAAACCCTTTTCTAGTTTTTTGCACATATTAAGCAATAAAGGTCTTGCATTAACTTATAGGCAATCAAGATAATTTTTTCATTTAACATTTGATTGAGATTCTGCCTTGTTTCATGAACTTTTCCTGTCTAATGGTTGTAAAATGTGGTCACAGCAGCTCATACAAACAGCCCAATTTTGACCAAGGGCAAGGCATGATAACAATGCCAAAGGGCAGACATCTGCCCACTGAATCTACAATTCAAGGCAACTATTAAAAGAGTATTTTTCTGTGCGGGCAGGTTTATTTATAGGTTTGCCATCTCTTCAAGGTCTGTTTGCAACCTGCTAAAGCTATATCACCACTAACAGCTCCCTCTCTGGCAGATAAGAGTGGGTTTTGCAGGGCAATACTAATTTCTGTCTTGGCAGAGCTAACATTTGCAGAGCGCGGCACGTTGCTGAATGGAACCTTCTGTTCTGCCAGGTCATTCAGAGCAGTGTGGTCCGAGTTTGTTAGAGATTGCGGTCACTGTGAGCGTTGCGATTTAAAGAAAGGCCCTCCCCTTGCCGTTTAGACTCCTTAAGATGCCCTATGTTGAAAATTGAACACGTGGTGGTTACTTTATGCTGCAAAATCTTGACACTAAAACAGTTTGGTTGACCAGCAGCAACACAGCCACAGAAAGCCAGCTGAGGAAGTTTCTGTCTACCTTTTGAATTAATAGCCAGACAAATGGCTGCAGACGAAGAGCAGTAGTTTGTTTTATAGCTGGTGCACTTGCTCAGAGTGAGTCTGAGACAGCTGTTGATTTGTTCCAGAGAAACAGGTTAAAGAAGGAGGATGGAAGACAGGAGGGTGAAACGAGGAAGACAGCAGTGAGGGGAGCAAGAGAGATAAAGAAACAAGAGGGTGGAAATAGATAGAGATGGGGAAAGAAAGGAAAGGGAGGGAGAGAGAAGAATGCAGTCAGACGCTCCTCACATCGGGTCCAATAGAGACAGCTCTGTTTCCGTAGCGACAGTGGAGAAATTGATCGCTGGGCCTTCTTTTCGGGGGGCCCAGCACTGCTTGCCAGTGTCCCACTCTGCCCACTTTGCACTGCCGGCTGGCTCTTGTGTGGCCTCTGTTTGTTATAGTGGCAGAGGAGCTGTGAATCAACAGCTGGCCCGATACAAGCTTGCAATTGAAGCAGCAAAGTGAGTGAGGCCCACCCCACCCTTTTGCTTTGCTGTCCCTCCCTCTCTACCACCACCACCTTAAACCACTGCCTCCCCACCCTGCCTCCCCCGCGAAGCCCTTCATTAACCAGCCAGTGGGGAGTTGGGCAACACCAGACACTTGGCACACGATCTTGGCTGGCGGGCCAGACATAGTTGGTGGGGGTCAAGTCTGATCACCTGCCTAGAATTATAATGGCAGTAGTCATGCCCATGCCTGACACACACATGCTGACTTGTGGACAACAGCACACTGTGTGTATGCTGTACTGGACCCTACGCCTGTACTGGGAATGCACACTGCAGCTGACGAGATTAGAGGTATAGATTTTTTTAAAAGTCTCACTTTAAGTTTTAAGCCTAGATTGTCCGCTGAAGTGTGAAAAGCTACAGGAGCATTCACAGTTCACCAGGGCAGTCGCTCTTGAGGAGTTTAACATGTCCCCCTCCACACATGGTGGGAAGTTAACTGTGTTATTCATTCCCAGTGTGCACCAGACTACATGTGCTTGTTTACAGTGCTGTGAATCACAGCTTTCTCTTCATCCCCTCTCCTGCATCTGTCTTTTGTTATATTGTCTTTTTTTTTTAGAGTAGGTGTAAATCAGGATTTGCTATAATGCCCAGGACTGTAAACCTACTCTATGTGCAGTAATGGAATCTCTCCATTGCAGACGTGCAGAGATTTTAAAGCATCGGAAGTGATGCAACGGGCGACACAAACTAAAAAATCCCTCTGCTTGTGCTACAGGTTTGAGCCTCCATTTGTTTGACTGAAAATCTTCATGTAACCGACTCATATCTACAGAGATTGGTTTGATATTGTGCCTTAAGAAGTCCAACTGACTTCACACTGAGCAGTGGTTAAAGTTTCATGAATCAGGCTGTGCAGGCCTTCTTACAACTCACAGCACGTCCGCTGTTGTCTTTAGTGATGGTAGAGAGGTGAAGGACCAGAGTGTTTATAAAATACTCTCTAATTTACCATTTTAATGTCTTTTAATTATATTAGATCAGAATGGTTGGAGAGATTTTCTTCTATGTGATCTTCCACACTAGAGTTTAGTGTTTTTTCTTTTTCAGAATAAGTTGTAATTCAAATGCACTCACTTATTTCACTGTCAGTCTAATCATTGCACTGTGTGCTTACTACACCACTGCCATCCACAGTTCTTGTAGTGTATATAAAAGATGGATGTAGCTGAAATTGAAGCCAGCACAGAAGCGCCTTAAATCGACCAGCAGGGGGCGACTCCTGTGATCTATGGGAAGTCTTTATGAAAATTGCTCTTTCGCTTACTTCCTCACTAGTTTATGGCCTCAGTTTGTAGTTTCACTTCTTATTGGATACAAAACATATTCATTTTGCAAAATGTGGTCTTTTTTATAGGCAAAAAGGATGATGAAACATAGCATAGTTTACACTATTTTTGACAAATCACTAGCTGATGAGATATGGGCCTATGTGTCCCCTGCCCCTTACTTATCACGCCTGGTTTCAAAACATCAAGATGGTGATGACAAATGTTCAGTTTGAGGCTTCACATTCGACCTTCATGAACCAGTGGGTGACATAATGGTATCTACGGCCATCTTTATTTACAGCTTATTCTAAAATCAAACATTACTGCTTAGTTTTACTGCATCCTGCGAGTGCCAAATGGATATGTTGTGAAATGGGCACATGAGATGTTCAGCTCCCTGTTTTAAATGACTAATAAAGAGCACTTCAGAGATTTTCCCAGCTGCTCTGTAAAGGAATAACCACATCCTCACTCATGAGACCCTTTCGCATTTTTCGCGTGTGTTCACCAAAACACATTTATGGTTGACATTTACATGTCAGTGTATGAAATCTTGACAGTGCTACTCACACACAGTAACTGCAGTATAGTTGCAGCTAGCGGGATTAAAGCAATAGAGGTAAATCAACGTAGCTGCATGAATAAATCATAGGTTTTCAGTTTAGCCGTTGGGTAGAGAGTTGAAGCCAAAAAGTCATGTTAGTAATTTCTCAGCTATAGATCACTTCTGTGGGAAACCAATAAAAATAACAACGAAGGAAGGAGCCGGAGGGTTATTTAAAAAACAAACAAACAGCCTAAAACCACTTATGAATCACATTTTCTTGTTATCAAGAAGCTGGATAATGTGTGTAAAAATAGGCACACGTGGTGATGTGAGAATTGGAAGTGGAGGGTATACACGAGTCTTTTAATCCGTCAAAAAATTGTGTTGTTTCACTAAACTTACACACAACCACCACCACATTTTGAGGAGTACAATGCAGAGAAGCAGCGATTTGGGTTATCGATGTTCAGGCAGATTCACAGTAAGTCACGCAGTGCAGAAATCAATGCACAGGCACCATGTACATCACGCTGTAATATGAGCTGAGTCACAAAAAAGTCAGTAGAAAGGAGAATGTTGAGACTTTCTTACACTCACCTACACATTTCATGCTGATGCATATAGTCTTAGTATAACAGGAAGTTGGCTTCACTCATACAGTAACATTCCTATCTGTGAAGTATTACTGCATCAAAAGACGCTTGTCCAAGTTATTCATAGTTGTCATTCCAAATAATTGGAAAAGGAAGTTCGCTGCTCTGATGCAGAGCAGAAAGGAAACAGAACTTGGTATGAACATTGGAGTATGATGCTAACAGACTGTGGTTTATCTCTTTTAAGCACCCTGGACCCACCCAGACCTTATCAGTTATTAAACAGTGACCTGGTGCCTTTTTAGCAGGTCGAATTAAAACAATGCAGCATTACTATGCTTCATTTCTTTTGAATCACAGTTGTTGGAGATGTAGGTGAGATTTTTTTAGTAACGGCAGTAGTTACTGACTCATTGGTTAAAGGCTTCCTCTTGTAATTACAGTTTTCATTCGATGGATGTAAAACTTTACTGGAGTTTTCAGATCTCACTCTGGCCTGGTGATGGTTGTAAGTGAGATTTTTTCCAAGAAGTGTTTCTTGATTTTAGAGCCTTGATGTGGAGCAGTTACTGAATGAACTGGGGATATTTATCGAAGTAGGAGGATTGCTAAGGCTAATGTGGGCTCAGACAGCGTAATACGGACTCCAATCACTGGAGTCAAACACAGCTTCACGGGTCCTTTATAACACCTGAAAAGCGGAGCATGTTATACATACAGTATATTTTTTTTACCTTCTCTCTCATGTTACAACATAGATTGGGTAAATGGTGTTGAGCAACAGAAGCATGGAGTTCTTTCTTTTTTTTGCACAAGGGTCAGATACACACTATAGGATTGACAGACCATAACGTCACATACCCAGTTTTTGTGCAACCAATGAATCATGTCAATCTTATTTTTCTTTCTTTGTTTTTTAGCCTTTACTGAACACAAAACCGCTAATATCACATACACAGTTTCAGACGTCACTGCCTGTTCACATTCTTGTTCTGGTACACTCAAAGAAAAATGCCTTATTGTATCTGTTGGCTTGTGTGTGTCACCATTTAACGTACTGCCCTTAACCCTTGAGAAGGGCGAATTTATTTGTACGCTTGTCTCTTGTGACAGGTTTGTACATGGATGTAATCATACAAAAATTAACTTTTAAAAAAAGGTTCAAACTTGGACACTAAATTCATTATATATGCCTGGATATGGACTGTCATTTGTATCGGCTTTTTCAGCGATAAAGACCACTTAATATCACCAAAACCTGATTTATGTTTGTACCTGAGCAAACACACACTGCCTCTTAATGTTACACCTTTAAATCTTTAAAGTACAAAGTTAATTTGAGGACCCTGTAATTAACCATTGGAGGTACATTAGTATAGAATGAACCCGCAGGGACAAAAATGTACTTCTTCTCTGTCCCTGAGAGTTTAGTTTCCCTAACAACTATTTATTCCCAGCTGTAATTGCTTGAGGAACGTCTGACGTGTGGCCTGTTCAAGTCATGACAGGATCTTTTTTTAATCATCGGTTTGTTACCAAAGAAATAGTATAATCAAGTCAGAACCTGGCATAACTGACTCAGTTAACTCCACAAAGAGTTGTGTAGAAGTGTAGGATTTAATGCAGTATGTGAATATAAGAGGGACGATTTTAGATTCTAACAGGTAGAAAGCAGCAAAGCAATTACATTACAGACTTTCGCATTGGCAAAATTGTCTGATCAGCTTGGATATTTTAAAGTTCACTCATTCATTCTTATCCCGCTATTCTTCCTGTTTTCTTAGCAACGAGTGCAGTCAGTCCAGGTTACATCAGCTTTTGATTCCAAATAATTAATATGCAGAAACACCTCAGATAACAAGTAAAGACATTTAAGCTGTGGGTGTTTTTGTTCTTTGTGCTCATCCTTTACCAGTTTTCAGTGTCACCGAGTCCTCCAGAGCTGTTATGAAAGTGAAATAACCCTCTCAGAAAGCCAGGAAATTCCACAAGTGCATCACTGAAAGTGTATACATGGTCTGATTTCAGAGATAATGAACCAAATTAAATTAGGGGTGTTGTTGTGGTGCAGCTCCCCTGTTGGGATCTCTTGAGAGATTGTGTCCTCTAGCCACAGTGACCCTGGACTCACCTCACCCAGACTTTGACCCTGCACTCGCTCAGGAATGTGGCCTAAGTGGAGGTTGTCCTGTGTGAGAGTTTGGAGGTTGTTAGTCTGCTGCTGATGTCTACTAATAATTTTAAGCCACTGTTTTTTTTCCCCCTCCAATTGTGTTTCTTCGCTAAAGGTCACAGCACTTTGTGTTGATGGTTAGTTCAGGCTTAAGTGAAGTGGCATTTGAGTCCATCACTTCCCCTCAAGGGCAAAAGCAGCATTGTAATCTGACGGATTGTTCTTGGACTTTAGGGACGGATCGAAATGAGTTATTTCCACAAACCGTCACATGGTTATTGCAGGATTCAACTGTGCTTTTACACTCACTGACCTCTCTGTTAGTATAACTGTTGAATTGCTTGTTGATGCAAATATCTGATCACATGGTAAGAATTTGATGCATTTAGGCATGGTCAAGATGACCTGCTGAAGTTCAAACCAAGCATCAGAAAAAAGGTGATTTAAGCGGCTTTGAACATGGGATGGTTGTTGGTGCGAGTGGTTCAAAAACTGGTGGTCTTACTGGGATTTTTTAATATAACCATCTCTAGGGTTTACAGATCTGAAAAAGAGAAAATATCCAGTAAGCGATTGTTCTCTGAGTGAGAAATGCCTTGTGATGATAGGGATCTGAAGCTTATTGCCCCACTGCTCTGAGCTGATAGGAAGGTTAACAATAACTCAAATAACCACTTGTTACCTTTGAAGCATGTGGAAGACAGCAGCATAGGACCACATCAGATGCTACTCACAATTTACACTGGCTTACCAAAATTAGACATTAGACTACTGGAAAAGTTGTTGCCTGGTCTGATGAGCCTCAGTTTCTGCTGCAACATTCAGATGGTATGAAATAACATGAAAGTATGGATCCATCCTGCCTTATATCATGATGGGTCCATGGTCTCATGTGGTGGTGTAATGGTGTCTGCAATATTTTGTTGCCACACTTAATGTCAACCAAACATCATTTAAATACCACAGCTTACCTGAGTATTGAAGCTGACCATGTCCATCTCTCTCTGACCACAATGTACCAGTCTTGTGATGATTGCATACAGCAGGATAACGTGCCCTGTCACAAAGCTCAAACTGACATGTTTCTTTGCACATGATAGTGAGTTCACTGTACTCACCTGGCCTCCACTATCCCATGCAAAATTCAGGCACTTTTTTAAGTAAAAAGGAGTCCAGCCCGGTACTAGCAATGCGTACCTAATAAAGTGGGCAGGAAGTGTATGTAGAAAGGAAAAGATGGGAGCTGCTCATAAAAAATTAGTAAAATCATAGAACATCAAATGTTACTATAACAAGGACTCCACTCCAGCGGATATATTCACGCAAGTAATGTCAATAACATTAAAGTAGTCAAAAATGTCTTTTAATTTTGAGTATATTTTACCATTCTTTGAATTATTTAATATCCATGTGCATGAATGTAGGTTTATAGCTGCTTATCATGTCATCTTCGTTTACTGGGTTAAACTTTATAGGTGACCACTGCGAGTTTGGCTTCATGATCCGAGCAGTAATAAAATGCTGGTTATGGTAATAACTAATATACTATAATGAAGGAGGAAACAGCACCACTATGAGTTGTAAAGTCTTTGCATGTGTCAGTTTGGTTACAAAATATTTATGATAACCAATTAAGTAAAAACAACATTGGCCCGTTTGAATACAGCTTTTCACAGCAGGACAGTAGAAGAGGATTTTTCTCTCCGCCCTGTCCTTTCTAACAATCCCCTCACTTTTACTGCATTTCCTGTCAGTGCATTTTAATGTAATCATCAGCTTTCCTGATCTAGTCGGCTTCAAACAGTATGATGTAATGCATGGAAATGACAGGAGTCAAATGTGCACAACTAAAGTAGAAATCGCTTCATGAAATATGACTTTAGAATTAATATTCAAACACTAAAATTTGCTCTCTGTCTCTAAAACCTGAACATCTGTAATAATCTCTTTAATGTTTTAATGCTCCGAATTTCATTGTGATATTGGTCTTCAAAGGCGATCAAAAGCTGCCGAGGGAACTGTGTGATATTCTTAGCAGATTTATAATTTTGCAGTGTTATTCATTTGCATAATTAAATAAATGTGCAAACACATTGACAGGTTTCCTGCTGTGTAACAAGAAATGTGACAGGATCAAGTCCAGTAATTGTTCCTTATGTCAGAGTCACACACAGAACAACACAGACTGTGTCTTCACTGGACCATACAGACCTTTTCAGCATCAGTGCAGTCTCTGTCCTCACAGAATCGCAGATTTGTTCTACTTTTCCATTAAACTGTTGTCCTCATCATCATGTAATTGACTCACTGTCTCTAACAGGTATTTGTGTCAAATGTGGGAAGGGTGTGTATGGAGCCAGCCAAGCGTGCCAGGCCATGGGGAACCTCTATCACACAAACTGCTTCACCTGCTGCTCTTGTGGTAAGTAAGGCAGTTATTTTATGGGTGTCTATTATGCTTTTTACTTATTTTCTGTCATACATAAACTGTTACAATGGTGGATGCTCATATTCAACATAGCAACAGTTTCAAATAATGAGTTTATTACCCTAGAAGCCCCTAGAAGCCAAAAGTGCTGGGTATAAGCACTCTGTTTCAGATAGCGCTACTTTTTGCAGTGTGAATGTGGTTATTGAGGCACCTAGAGAAATGTGAAAAACTCTAAAGAGCAGATGGTGATATTTTACATGACCTTTCCTAAAAAAAAGTCCTAGAAATATCCGTATTATGTGTCAGTGTCAAAAACATGTTGCCATCTTCATGAGAATTCTCTGCAGAGGTGACACCCAAGACATCTTATTTCAGCTTGTTGAATTTCAGTCATGCACTAGGGCTTCTGTCTGAAGCATTTTTCTACAAAGTCTTGATATGCGGGGTATGTGTGAAAAAATGTTACACTCATGGTTTATGTAACACATATGTGGAAAAAAACCATTTCCAGATCAGCAACGTAGATTTATAGATGTTTCGTGAGCTATACGTTGGATTTCCCGTCCCTAGACACTATAAAACTAGTGTAAAAGGTCAAATTCAGTGAGTAAATCTAATCAGCATCTTCACCTAAATATGTAGAATGCTACCTGTTTTCTTACCTTTTATCCTGTTATCTAGGTCAGCGGTCTCCAACCTTTTTTGCGCCACGGTCCGGTTTATGCCCGACAATATTTTCACGGACCGGCCTTTAATGTGTCGCGGATAAATACAACAAAAAAAACTAGTAACGGTGCTGAAAAAAAGAAGATTTATTCATAACACACGTGAAAAAACCCAGGAAAACCGAGTTAACGATCAAAACGATAACAAAATAACGCTGAAAACCAATAAAAACCCTGAAAACCATACATTTCACACCTGAGCCTCAACTCTCGGGGCCCAGTACCAAACGACTCGGGGGTTGGGGACCGCTGATCTAGGTGAAAGAGTCATAAGTCATGGTTACATCCTGGTAATGCTAATATTTGACTTTGATTCCAAAGAATTTATATGCATAAATATCTCTGTTAAAATTTCTCCTAAATAAAAAACAATCTCCAAGTTTTATTGGTCACTCTGAGCATCTGCAAATATTGTAGCAAGATGAAAAAGGTTAATATTAATTTTGTCTGTCTTATTGCTAATCAAGAAAACAATAAAAGTAGCTAGTCTGATGTGCCTGTATGTTAGTTTGATGTGTCTCTACTCTAAATATGAAGACTGTGAGGCTGTTTCTAGAATAGGGCTGTCAAACATAAGGCCCTGGGGCCAGAATTGGGCCCAACTGACTCAAATCTGGCCCGCAGGATGGATTTGGAAAATGTGAAGAAGAACAGAAATTTTGGACTTTTAACTGTACTTTCATGTTTTACAGTTTTTCCTGACATAAAAATCTCCCCCCATGGCCATTCATTCCTCACCAAAGTAATTCATTTATTTCTGTAATTTTACACTATGCTAATTAGCCATGCAGACTGAGTTACAACAAATAGCTTGTTGCTTTCAGATGCAGCTGGATGCAGCTGTCAGTCTCATATCGCACACTGTTTTAACTCCCTAAATCAGCTCGTGTAAACTTGCCCACAGCCTTCAGTGGAGACAGTTTTAAAGTATTTGGTCTGCGTGGATGATGATATTATGAGAAGTGAATCACAAAGCGATTCTGCATTAACCTGATAGCAGAGTGATTTTTTTCCTTTCTGCTTAGGAAAATGGTGACCTATTACTTAGTCTCACAAATCTATAATGCATGCGTTGTTTTTCCAGTTGAGGTAAATAGCTGTCATTAACCCCTTTTAATGCACGCCTTTCTATTTAATTTTACACTACCTGAAATCCATCTGTACTGAACTCAGTGTCCAAATGTATGCAGATGACACAGTCATTTATGTGCATACTAGCTCTAAAGAGTAAACTGCATGAAGCAATGGAAAAAACATTAATTGCATAACTTATTTCATACAGAATCTGTCCAAAACCATAAGCATGTTTTTTTCTATTAGAAGAAGCAACTCCCCTCCTCCCGAAATTGTTGCAAAAAGGGCAGAAGGTACATGATATTCGGTATTGTAAATGTCGATTCATAATTATTTTTACCCCCGCAGAAATACATTACAAAAATATCTTTTAAAATAAGCGCATCCTTGCTCATTTTGAGACATATATATAATTTAAGAATTCAAATTGGTTCACAGCTCTCACCCACCCACTCTCCCCAACATAAACACGGTCATTTAGAGTGAGTAAAGATTGAAAAGCTGAGCAAAAATCAGGTAAAAACATTAACATAAAAGTGGCAAAAACATTGTATCTATAAAGGGCCATTGAGCACTGTGTTATATTAATTACTTGAGACACCTGGGTCTGTGTTTGTATTTTGGTTTGCCCAGCTTTTGTGCTCCCTGGAGAACTGATCATTTCAGGAGTGTGATGTCTCAAATGTGCTAATTCTTACAGGCAGCACCAGCCGTGCTGTAAGCTTCTGCCGCTGCTGTCTCTGCCTAAAAAAATCATCATTAGTATCACCAGCTTGCTGTTAGATCTGGTGTTACAGTCTGGATCAAAACATCTGCTTCTTAAAATAATCCCCTAGGCTGGTGTCCGCTCTGTAGAATAAAAGGGCAGCAGCTCTCTGCAGCGGGAACAGGCTAATAATGAAACAAAGAAATAAAATGCTGACATTATTTAGTTTGTAAGGCTGTAATTAAATCTGTTCTCGAGCTCCAAGGACAGTATAGATTGTGTGTGCGTGTGTGTGTGTGTGTGTGTCTTCTGGACGCCCCTGACACTCGACTCCAGCCCTCTTCTCCCGTTTCCTGGGGAAACAAGAGGAAGATCTTGGGAGAAAGCTTTTTAGGCAGGTTCCATTCATATGTGTAACTATACATGGATACCGATCCTCCACCTCGCCCCCTCCGGCTCTGGAAGAGCTTCCTACAATTTAGATGTAACCAAAGCCACATACTTTCCTATTTATTGTGTGCTGGAAGAAAGAGGGGCCAGAAGCTGAGTGTCCAGTTGCAGAAGTTTGGGTGTTTAATGTGGAAAAGTGGCTTCTGGCTTGGTTAAGAGCTGTTTTAACAGCCTTGATAACTTTTTTTGTGGGTTCATTTAGGAGTCAGTGTTCATTGCCAAAACAAAGGAAGACACTGGTTGTTCTCGACATTTGGTCTTTCAAACAGACTTATTTGTAAGACAACCAGATAATTTCCTCTGAGGGCTAAAAATACCCTGAAAACATGCCTGGAGTACTTGTGGGGAGCAGGGTAGCTACATAATAAAGCAGTTATGTGGAGCGTAATTGCTTTTAGACAAAAAACAGCTCCCTGGAGAATTATTGTTGCGTTTATTGGAGAAATCATGTCCACGATTAGTTAACAAGTTGTCTTTTGTGCTTCATGGACCATCTCTCCTCTAAAGATGGTTTATTGGTAACATAAACTCTGATGTTTCATTTGACCTCATGTGAATGGGAATGTTTTCTTTTAAGCAGTGTTTTGAAGACCTCTGAGAAGTTTAGTTTCAAAGTGCCTGGTCTTGTCATAACACAATCCAGTGATTTATCGGGAATTTCGTGCTTATGTCCCCTGTTTGTTTTTCGGGTTCTTTTTCTTCTTTCTGGACTCTGAAGCTCCAGAGTGAGGTTGAGTTTGCTGAGACATTGCTCACTGGTAGCCTTGGGCTTTGTTTAACCATGCATAATTGAGCCCTCCTCTTGGCTTACTCCCATGGTTGCACCCTTTTTTCATGAAATGGCCAAGAATGCAAACCCCACCGCCGCCACCACCACTTCAGCCAACCTTCCCTGGAGGACCTCAGTCAGACAGTCACAAAGTGTACCAGACCTGCTTATCAGAGGGGGCAGGCCTGGCATTGGCACACGTACGCCAAAGTGGATGCAAATACATGTCCACAGGAGGACATCTTGGGTCTAATCAGTTTGAACTTTGACTTTTTAATATGAAATATCTTATTTTTCTTCCTCTAGTGTCCATCATGCTAAGTAGTAAAGTCAGTCAGTCTATGCCACAAGTTTCTGATGGCTAAAATATAACACACATATAATGTTATCACACTTGGTCTGTAAGTCAAATCAACTCAAGTAAAATCAGAAAAATTGTAAAACCTAAGGTTATGGTCTACATAATATCAGCACAGTAAAACTGACAAAAGCGTTTAACCATTGTCTTTAAGTAAACTTTAAACATGAGGTCTTATTCTATTTCTTACTTACTGAGTCTAATATTTAAAATTAGAAAATGCAAAACAGAAAAACCTGTAATCTTTTGTATTATCATTGCTCTTGCTATTTTTATATATTATTAGCTACCAGTTGTATATAAAAAGGCATTAACAAGTGTTATTTTAGCAATAATAAGCATCTGCCGAGGTATCTATGGTTATAAATAGTGCCACTGAGCAGTGAATTTATTCATATCTGCAGCTTTAATTGTTGGTCAGAGCATTAAACATTACCCTGAACTGACTGGATGAGTAATTGTTATGCTGTTGGACCTAGCAATGCTAACCTTAGCCACAGTTTGCAGGAAAAAAAAAAGTCACATTGTGTCCTTGCAAAATGGCACAAACATTTAAAATTCAAATTTTATTGAAAGATTTGTTTCTAATGACTGCTAAATGCAAATCTAATTATTATACAGTAAACTCTGTTTTTTGAGAGCTTTATTTTTCTTTCTAATTTTAGTTTACGATATTTATTTTCCCATTTATATTTGGCATGGAAAACAGGTGTCAAAACATCCCTAATGGACATATTTCTCAACGTAAACACAGGTTAATCGGGCTGAATGTAAAATTTCAGGATGGGCGCGAGACAGGGTGTCGATGAAAAGAAAAGAAGTAAACACTGCACTTCAGACTGGATGAGCAGACTGTCAACCGCAAAACGCCCGATGACTCATTTGTGTGCTACACTGAACCAAAAGGCAGCAACTCAGGGGCTTGAATTTCTTTAATCGTTTACCGCCACAAGTTGCACCTGCAAGGCACTGGAAATCATTCAATTTTCTTTTTTGTTTTACTCCTGAGGTCGTACATGTCATATATATGCAAACTTGTAGTGTTATTAGAAGAAACTGGATGGATGGATAATGAGGATAAGGCAACTTCATTCATTAGTAATCATGCTGGGTAAATATTTCTTCATAGATGCAAGCAGGAGACAACTGTTCTCATTAGCAGGTGGTCAGCGAGCCGGCAGCTAACGAGCCTGTAGCAGCAGTATTGTGTTTGTGACACCCTCGGTGGAACCCTTTCTGCTTTGTTTGGGCTTGCATTTAAGATCCTTCTTTTATTATAATGAATAACAGGAAGGCTGGATGCTGTGAGACATGTTGGAACAAGGATGTGTATCATAACTTTGCCCTCAATTTGGGCTGCAGCTGCCACTTTGATGTTATTTCTATTCTAGGCAAGTTAGAGGTTGATTCAGAAAAATGTGGAAAATTCTATTTAAATACTTCAGACAGGTGATCTGTTCATTGCCAGTCATGCATGAAAAATGTAACTATTTATTTTTAGATTTTTTTTCCTCAATATTGTTTTCATTTACACAGCGTTATAAACATTTTGTTGCACAGCAGATGTCACCTGTTGCTCACAGTAGACCCGTGCTGTATTTTTTATATTTTATTTGCTGTATTATACCTTAACACAGCAAATAAAATATATGTATGGATCTCTTTTTAAGATATATCAAATAAAGATATACATATTACTTTGTCTGCTTTTACGTTATGAAAGCACAGAAAATGCTAAATGAAAAATAATGATACATCACAGACTAGAGCACCCCACCCTCCACCACCTCAAATGAAAATAGGTGCCATTAAAAACAAAATCACACAGCTTATTATTTTTGACAGTAAACAGAACAGATTTCTCTTGTCTGCGTCAACTGTCTTATTTTGTGGACAGACTCAGTTGTCCGCTTGCTGGAGGCTAAAAATGTGCTCATTCTTTGACACAATCGTACTAACGAAAAGGACAAATATTATCTGACTCTACCAACCAAAGCTCTTCTGCATACTTTGGTATTTGAATACTGCTACCTTCCTATCAGCTAAAAGCAGTCTAGCCATTCTTCTGTGACCCCTGACATCAACATTTAGACCAGCACTCTCTGAAATAGTGAAATAGATTTTGAATAATAGTTGAAAATCATTGAAATCATCTTCCTTTTCTATTCTGATGCTCAGAACTCATTTGAACTTCAGCAGTCTTGCCTTGACCTTATCTACATACCTAAAGATGCTGACTTGCTGCCACGTGATTAGCTGCTGAGATAGGCGCATTAAGAAGCAGTTAAATACCTGACTAAGTGGCCAGTGAATGTGCAACATTCAGATTGATTGTAGGCCAGAGACATGGAAAAGTCAACATTTTTCAATGGAAACTCATTTGCTTTTGGAACAAGGACTCAAACTTATTTTATAGACACAACGAACAACATTTGGTTTATCATTGTGTGGCCTTCGCTTGCTGTATCTCATTCATTCTTGCTTTAAACTGGAGGATATTATTAGGAGTTTCTTTTTACAAAAAAAAGCTTCTTTTTTTTTTGCACATACTCATATCTCTCCCATCCACACATCATCTTTTTCTGCACAGCTGAAGACATGCAATCCTTAGCTGTTATCCTGCAGTTCTGTTGCCTTTCGTCTGCAGTTATACATTACAACTCAAAGGGTAGACCAGCAATTTGAAGATCTTTATCTCTCGTTTTGTCCACACAGAAAGCAATGAAATGTCTTGCAAAGATCTGACACTATTGCAATGTTCCTCTTTTTGGAGGTGAAACCTGTCTCTTTGCCAGATGTTTTGCCCTGAACTTTTGCGCATACCCTAGAAGTCGGAGCTTGCATCATTTCTGACTTCTGGATGACTCAAAACTGGGAGTAAATCTGTGAGAACAGTAATCAGAGCATAACATCAAGACAGTGCATGTGTCTGTCCTGGTTTTAGTATTGTGTGGCTCAAAGGGTGTGGTGGCAATTGGTCAAAACAATGTGATGCAACCATATTTTTTTGTTACATGTTTTGTTTTTGTAAATTAAATCCTAATATTTAATTAATCTGTTATTCAGCACTAAGTTTAGCAAGTATCTGTGCCTATGATGTAGTTAAGGAATGCAGTGACCAACGTTACTCCCCTTTATTGATAAGCTTTGCTTCAGAAAATACATAACAGAGCAAAACACTAAAGTTTGAGTCCATTTTTATCCACAGTCTATATGATGTTAATCTCCACTGTTCAGAGGTGGATAATATGCTTACAGCAGACTTTGCTGTAGCCTCCGTGACTGGGGTTTCTCTCAGAATACCAAAAACATGAAGGTCTGCAGAGGCTTGTGATTGCATTGTATGAAAAAATCAGTTTGAAGTTCCTTTGTGAGCCAATCACCATATTTATCTGTTCCTGCAGCCAGGCAAACGCTCTCGTGGTTTCTCTGCCAGAGAGAGAACAGAGTGACGCCTTCTGCCAGCACATTCCTCTCTGTTAGGCTGGTTTATTGTCAGTGACAAAGCGCGGAATTAAATTAAAATACAGCTAACAAAATTTTCTGTTGTCTTTTGATGTGAATGTAAAACAATAAGCTTCTGTATGTACTGAAGCTCTCTCCTTGTAACTGCAGGCAGGTCCGTGCTGTCATGTGAACTGTTTATTCTGGCTAATTGACCTGATTAAGGAGCCAAACTCGGCGGTGTGATTGGTTTTCAGATGCTCATCAGTACCACCAAAAATGTCCAACCTGAGGATGTGTGACGGGTTCACTTTACCCTTTTTTGTAAAGCTCAAATTTGTTTGGCCACTGATAAAATTTGACTAACTCATAAAATCTTAGAGGAAGTAATAATACAACTATTAACCTTGGGAAGTCATTGGTTTTCAGATGCTATTTATATTTGATTAACTGCTAGCAAGAGCAGTGTAAGAGCGAATTTTCTAAGTGCACTTTTAGTAAGCACGTTTTGCCACGGGATAAACTTCCTCTCAGAGGGGAACAGTTATCTCGTGTTGAAACACACCAGCAGGCGTGTCACCAGTAGGAAGTTGACAAATACTTCTTGTTGGAATGTGACCTGATATGATCCACTTCTGTGTCAGCATTTGCTTTAGGGATGTAGATGTTTCAGCTTTTCTATCTGGTCAAAAGGTCAGCTCAGTAGATCAGCAATTCAAAGGTTAATGGTAAAAGATTATATTGTGCGTTGTCTGTTTTATGCTGACAATTTATTTTACCGTATTAGACCCAATCACCAAGAATGTAAAGGGTTTAAGCTGATTGACATCTGCTTAATTGCTCTTACTGGCTTATGTTTGACTTCTGACGTCAATGCAAACGCAGATAACAACAGTTTCACAAGTTCAAGGCAGCAGCGGCTTGAGAATGCAGGTGCCACTGTTACTCCACCAGGTACAAAACCTAAGTGTATGATGGGAAACGGGATTCTATGTGATATGATATGTGACAGATCATTAAGGAACACGATTGTCTTCTTCATATCGTTTTGCAATTGGTTTATATCTAAAGATCTTTAGATAGAAAGAGACAGGGCCAGCAATCAAGTCTGGGGAGATCGTCATGGAAAATGTTTTAATAATATTTCATCAGTTTTTAGAGTGTAAGGCTGCAAAATCAATGGATCAGTTTCAACTGACAGTCCAAAAAGCGTTATGAATTCATGTTCACTCGCTGCAAAGTTTTGAAGTTCATTTTAGTTCATATGTATTTCGTCATTTAAAAATTATGGACACTCAAATGGACAAATTAAAAGGACACACTGTTTTTTTCTTCTTCTTTCTTTGCTTAAAGTTTGTGATTATAAGTGTTTGTAACCTCAGTAGTCATGATTCATGATTTCTGCCAAAGCTGGAAAGCCCTACTATGAACCATTAAAAAAAATAGAGGCTTGGTTTTCATTTTTTTCTACTAAAGAAATTATTTTGTGTCAAACTCTGAAATGTTCCCCTTTCTCTTCGCAGCATGTGGCTGCTATAAGCTCAGCTGATGCAACTGAGCTGCTGCAAAGAGAGCAACACCTTTTAGGCTGCAGTTAAAAAGTCTGCTATTGAGGTCTTAATTCAGACTTCCATTGTTAATGGACTGGACTGGAAAATGTCAGTCAAACTAAAGAAACGTAAAGCATGCTTCATTTCTCTACCCATAGTTTAATTCATCATATTTATGAAAACTTTATTATTTCCTTCCTTTAAATCTTCAGCTTCATATTCAGTGCACTAATCCAGGTAAAGCTATCAAGCCCAACAGTTGAAAAAGTCAGTAACTTACCATTGCTGCAACAGAAAATTAATGTTTGTGCGTGCGTGTGTGTGTGTGTGTGTGTGTGTGTGTGTGTGTGTGTGTGTGTGTGTGTGTGTGTGTGTGTGCTAGACATATACCATGACTAGAGAAGTAACACTTTTTCACTCTGTTTAATAAATGCCTGTCCTTAAAAAAATCAAAAGAGATAACACAAAGATTTTCAAAGTAAACATATCATAATAATTCCTCAATGTTCATAAAGTACTATCCAAAGGGGGGACTCTCTGTGGCTTTGGAAGTCTTGGGTCGAGCTTCATGTGCATACCATGAGCTCAGGTTACACTGAAAGAAATCCTGTCATCTTCACTTCTATTTGAACTCCAGCCATGAACTTAACCTTAAGGGTTGGATTTTTTGTCAGTTTTCTAGAGTTGCAGAGAATAGTCGACACATGTCCTGCATCCAAAATGTACAAAAGATCACAATTACATCTGTATCTTATCGGTAGGAAAAAATTATTCAGACCAGAAACAGCATGCAACTTAACAAAGTCACTGCAACGTGTTAAATCTTCTTTTTGTATTATGCAAAAATAAGATTCCTACATTCTCATTTTGGTAGTCATAGAAAAGGCCACATCTCCCACATGATCCAAGGATGAATCTCAGACACACTAACATTGTGTAGAAAAAATACACAGCTCTCATTTTAGGTGAAAGCGTCTAAACAACCTGGATGCCCAATGAAATGATTTCTATCCTTTCAGTGAAGACGAGTGACTCCTGCTGGGTTTTTTCTTTCTTTTTTGACTGAATAGGCTTAACCGAAACTGCCATACCAGAGGAAAATTTAGCCGAATGATACCTTCGCCATGGTGACACATCAGTCTTTATTTCCATGGCAACACCAGCATTCAAAATGCATGCACTAACAGATGAGCTGAGATTTGTAAATGACCAAAAATTGCACGCGGCCGTCATACGTGCAGAGGTCAGGAGCAGAAAGAGGGAGAGGAGAAAATCACTCATCATTATGTGTCATTATAAACCATACCAAACTCATATGCATGTGGTGTGCTGACGTTCATGGATTTTAAATGCTATTGAAAATTAGCTCTGTGCTGTTAGGCATGTTGCATACCTGTCCTTATAAAATATAAACTATGAAATTAAGTAAATACTATGACTGTGTAAATAACCTAACAAAATCAGTTGTAAACCTCTAGTTTCAAATGCTGTGATGTCAAAATAATGCGAGTATGGTTTGAAATTAAAGTGCCCTGTGTCAACTTTTGACTTAAAATTGAATCAATTGAAAATTGACTCCAGTTAACTAAATGTTTTTCTTTTTTTTAAAAAGTGATGGAAAAATCTGAAGTCTGTCAGTCTTTTTGATGGATTAGATGGTGGATTCATCAAAATATTAAATAAACACACCAGTTGCTGTCTTCTATATATACAACCTAAAATTAAACATACACGGTTGAATCCTCCAGTGAGGTGTCGGAGCGTGATTACGACTGAGTCATGGGTGCAGCTGGTTCCTCATGCAGAAGGAGCAGATTAGGCAGGCAAAATGAACCTCATGGGGAAGTAAGCGCTTGCAGCATTGGAAAGTTTAATCATAAAAAACTTTTGTTAAATTACAATCACTTTCCTGCTGGAAACATGATGCTGGTTATTTCAGTTTTGGGTGTAGCAGCAGAGCGAGGTTGGACAGAGTTTGCCCTTCAGAATAAAATAAAATCGGACACAAAAAGCTTTCGCCTCTGCAGCAGCCCTCTTTGATGCATTTGAATACACTCAATCAAGCACCCAGCTCAAGTCACCTTATATTTGCTAGTTTAGACACAAGGTTGTTTTAGTGCCTCCGCTTGAACTGTCGAATCTGTTTCTTTTGCTGCTGACATGTGGAGTGACCTTACAGCAGATTTTTTACATTTCTATTCTTTTTTGTGATGTACCATTATTTGTCCCTTATGCATTGATGTCCCCATCAATAGATACTCTTTTTATTTGTAGGTAGGTAATGAGAAAATAAGTTAGGAAACTTCACAACCCTGTCCATCAAAATGAAAGGCGATGACAAAGTCTAACACAACCTCTGGTTGGAACTTCTAAAAGTAATAACTAAGACAAGCAAGCAGAGTGAGACATGAAAATGAGAAAAGGGTTTTAAAGTAAATCCCAAACTGCACATCTAGCTAGTCTATGATGCCAGGATGGGTAAAATATGCTCAAGTTTACATGCAGTCAGGGGCCTAATGGGAGCAATTTGACTGAGCTATAATCATGGATCAGGCTCTGTAAAACCTGCAGGTAGATTGCAAAATATAAATAGAGCTACTGATTCAATGCCTTGCAGGACTGTGAGGACATTCGGCCCCTCTGCAGCAATGTCTGGTCACAAAAGGCCAAAGGAGCGAGAGGGAGGCATGGAGCCCTCCCCCTCTTTTTCTTGGTGATGGAAGTGGGCAGAGAGCGGGTGCTGGAGAGGTGCGGGGGGGATGAATGGGACCAGCTAGTGACCTCAGGCAGAAAGAATGTCCCCGTTTGCTCAGTCGGCCTGCTCCCCTAGCAGCGCTCCACACAGTCATCAGCACTGGGGCCTTTGTATTCACCTTCCAGACCCCAAACTCCAGAGCAGAGGCCACAGACCAGCACACAGCAACACCTCGCAGCCCCTGCTGCTGCACTGTTCACTATAATCTCACTGCTCCTGCCAGTTTAGCCCCTTCAAAGTCTCATCTATGAAGAGCTCTTCTTCAATCCTCCTTTTCTTTTTTGCTCCTCGCTACCAAAATGCTAATTGCTCCTCAGTCTCAAAGTCTTAAAAGTCTCACCTATTGTGTGGACAACATTCCTCTGCTGCTCCAGCCATTTATGTGGATGTTAATGTATTGCCATCTCCCAGCATTGTGACAGTGTGTGTGTGTGTGAGTGCATGTGAGTGCATGTGTATGAAATATAGCGACTGCATAAATTTAAGTTTAAAAAAAAAAAGCAGCATCTTTTTCATGCTGGGACACCCATAAAATCAGTGGTGGCTCAGGACGACAATTAAATCTGACTAATCCTGCAGATTTATGAGATCCATGGGTTTCGTCTGCCAGGCTTGGGTGAAGTCATCGTGCTGCCACAGAGACACCGCTGCTGTTAAATGAATTTGAATGGGCGAGCAGTGTGAGATGCATGGCAGGGGGCTGTAGAAGCCAGCCCGCAGCAGAATTTCCTTTTCAGTTTGGATTCAAACTTGGATTCTGATGAATGAAGTCTAACCCAGAGGAATTCAGTGTTCTCACTCTGCGCTAGAAGCTCGGTGTCCTGAACCCGGGCTCACAGTGTGGACATGTTTATGTGTTGTGGGCCTGTGACTTTTTTAGGGTTTTAAAGTTATTTAGAATAATGAAGCGGTGTTGAAAAGCTGGTTGTCGTTTTCTGTATGTGTCAGAATAAGGGACATCCTCCCTCCAGTCTGCTATTGTTGGTCTGTCTGTGAGCAGTGCACAATAGCAGGGAAGAGTGGAGATTTTTGGGGGAGGTTTGGCAAGCAGCCTGCTGTATTGATTGTGTATGGGTTGTGAATGGATTCTTGTCGGGATCAATGGTTGAGGTAATTAAACGGAGGCAGAAAGTTGCCTTTTTTTAGCGAACCATCTGCTCCGCACTCTGTGTGCTGTGGCCGTGGCAGATAAAAGAAAAGGATACAGTAGGATGTGTTTTTGCATGTAAAAGTTAACAGAAGTGTTATATCGCATGTTCTGTCTGAAATAATTGGTTCATTGTTTATTTTTTAGTTTTTTTAGTTTTTGGGGGGCAAAGAAGTGATAACCTAACAAATACAGTCTAAAAGTGCACATTTTCTCTTCCATATTTTTATTATTGATGTCTGCGGGAGGATTCGTATTTCAAGATACAATTTATTTTTCTAATACTGGACCTCGGTGCAGCTACTCAGTTCATTCTCTACCTGCGACATGCAATTTTAACTGCTCTTCACTAGAAGGCCGACATTCTTTCATTTAAGCTATCTTTCTTCTATTCCGAATTCAGCTTCCTTTTCATGTCCTTTACAAACAGTAGGTTTAAACAGTGGGTGGATGGTGCAGCTGTGACAGAAATCTGCAAACCAGCAATAAAGAAAATCGACTATTTTATCATCAGATTTTAAAAAGTGGAAAATTGGATAAGCTCATCTCTTTGCTTTCTCTAGTATTCTGGGATGGTTTTTACGGTTTTACACTAAACTTTGTCAAATCCTTTCCCACTCAGCTAAGATTTTAAAGTGTGGTTGCACCAAAAAAAATTTTACACAGAAAAAATCTGCAGGTCCTCTTAAAAAGTTTTGGAATTTATGCAAAAAGAAAGTCAGTTTGCAAGCAAAGTGGAAACTGTTGCCACAAAGTTGCAATTACTTAAACTGATGAGTCACAGCATTCAAACCAGCTGCCTAATATCGTGTAAATCCTCCTCATGCCATCTCTGACCCTTCAAAGCAAGAATATGGCACCTTTGAGAATGTCATGGCACATTGGCAGTCAAGCCTTTGGGTCATTTGAGTGTTTGTGTGTTGGACTTATTTTGTGTTTGTGATGGTTTCTTCTTTTTACTTCCTAAAACTTTGTGGGTTTCATGGTGTGTAGCAGTTAGCATTGTTCTGCTGAGGTAACATGTTGATGTTTGGGGGGGGGCTAAGGTTGGTGTGCAACAATGTTCAGTGCAATGGTTTTCACAATTTTTGTGTAAGCCAGAATTTAAAGGGATGACTATATTTATATGTTCAGAAAATAGCCTTTGTGTCCTCTGACATATCATTAGTTCTCCTTTTGATTCAGTTTGTAACATCTGGATGTCATCAGTCCACTGGCAGATACCTTGCCTTCACTGGAAAAGACACTTTTAAATCAGACACTTTTGAACGGTCTACCACTATTTTGATGTTGGCCTATTTCTCTCAGATGTTTCATTTGCAAAGTGCTTTTTTATTATTACCCAAACTGTACTGACAGATGACAGTGATGATGATCATTCAGTCCAGCTGAAGTCAAAAGACACATGGCTTTTGTGATAGTTGTCTTTCTTCTTCTTCTTTCAGTAGGTTAACCAAGACCTTTGCTGTATCACTTATTCGTAATTCCCAAAATGTAACAACTACACATAAAGTCTGGGGCTCACGTCAACTTTTTTTAGTTGTTGTTTTTGTTGTTAAAGGAAAGAACTGCTTAAAATGTACCGTTACAAAAAAAATAATTCATACCTTGATGTCCACTTGTGGTATACTGTAAAGTACAGTGTGCTATAATAATGTTTGGTTGTCAGAAAATCCCTCGTCACACTGTTTGGTTGTTGGTAGACAACAAAATAGCAAATGAATGCAAGGAGATGAGAAATAATATTCCCACTGTATATAAGCGGTTCTCTTGTTTACTGTAAGGGTCTGTGCCTTAAGATTTCTAGATCCAAAGTACAAAACTATGAGCATCCACATACTTTTGACTATATAGTCTATATACATCTTTGCATGTTGCATTTTTAATTTGCCGTTCATCTTTTCAGGGAGGAGGCTACGAGGGAAAGCGTTCTACAACGTCAATGGAAAGGTCTACTGTGAGGAGGACTTTCTGGTAAGTGCTCTCATGGTTATTGATTTTGTTCTGTGATGAGTGCATCACTGTGTGTTTGCCTCATGCTGGAGTCAGACGGGGATGCAGGTGGAGCAGAAAGAGCGAAGAATTAGGACCTCAGGCTACATTCTTGAACCCTCTGGAGGAAAAACACTGAACAGCTACAATTAGGGCTTTAGCACCACCCCTTCAATTCACACTAATAATTTCCCCAAGGAGCTCAATTACACTGCGAGCTGCTCCCCGGCACTTACAATTAGGAGGTGGAGAAGGAGGAGGAGGGTTGGACAGCTGCAGCTCTCAGACTCCTGGTCCATCTGCTGCAGGTTAACAGGCCAGACACTGGACCTGATCTCATGCTCCACTGAACACTGAGAATCGTGACCATCATATTTTGTTTACTCTAGCTGTATGTGATTTGAATAAAATGTAACTGATTTCAAACAAGGAAGGTGGCTGCAAACACTTCCTCTAACGCAGATGTTGAAATTGGTTTTGTTGTCCAGATTACACCATAACTGTTAGCCTCATGTGCTGACAGTACTTCCTGTTTATAGGCAGCTTTCCTGTAACCTGCTGGCCTGTTAGGAAACACTCAGATTCCTGTTTTGCAATTTACAATCAACACCTTTGAGATGTCGGGATGAGACTAATCTCCTTCCGCCTCCCTCCTACGGCTGATGCACGGCTAGTCTGGGCTGTCACCCTGGGGGTGCTTCATAGGTGGGGGGAGGTGCTGGCAGATGGTAGATTCAGAGCAGAGATGTCAGGGCAGGGGGCAGCCTGCCCATCATGACCTACCACCTCCACCTGGTAGCAGTGTCTCCATTAGCAGGCCCCTCTGTATCAATCAGGTCATGACCCAGAGGGGGTTGTGTGCTGCAGATGGTCGCTTTAATTATTCGCCTGGGCTTCAGGTTTGAAGGGAAGGAGCTACTGATGTGTTGGCGAGTGTTTTATTTCCTGTAGAAGACAGAGGGCACTAAACTCCCTCAACATGAAGGAATCTTTGACGAATTAGTTATAGCTGTAAAAAAAAGTAATGGAGGCTAAGAGAATGATGAGATGATTCTAAATAAAGCCTGGTCATCTCATTATAAAGTGTATCTATTATGCTTTTATTTATTTCCTTTCATAATTAAACTGTTACATTTAACATGGTCAAAGTTACAAATAATGAGGTCAACACATTAAGGTTGAATAGCTCAACAGCTCACGCTTCAAAACACTGAACACTGGCAGTTTTTTCAGCTCTTGGTTCTGTACAATGTCAGAGAGATGATATCCTTATATGGTCATTTGACACGCACAGCTCTGACTGAGAGCACAGAGGTCCCACAGAAATTGAATGTGCCACACGCTCAAAGCAAAACAAAACAAAAAAATAATAATAATACAGTCACTGGGAAACAAACAATTCTGCTTAGTTGCTAGGTGGTTGACATCCTATTTTTGCTCTGGTGTAAGTGAACCATTAGAAGATGCAGCCAGCCAAAGTGAGCGAAAGTGAGCGAAACTGTAACAGCTTTTTTGAGGCTACATTTACATTCAGTATGAGACAAATAAGAATTGTTTTTAATTGTAATTCACGCAGAGTTCAAAAATAAAGATATAGAGGTGAAAAGGGCATAACTGATCTCATTTAACAAGCAATTCCCTCTGTAGATAAATACAAGATTGAAACATGTTTTCATGCAGAAAGTGTGAAGCATTGCTTTAGATTGCAAGGTCAGTCAGTGCAACAGTATCCAAAAAAGCAATACTCAGCATGATAATCTGCGTGTCTGGTTTCACCCACAGTACTCTGGTTTCCAGCAGACGGCTGAGAAGTGCTTTGTGTGTGGTCACCTCATCATGGAGATGGTAAGAGCCTTGAGCAACGAAGACCTTTTTTTCCTTATCAACCACGTTTTTAATAAAAATCATTAATCTGATTCAGCAATTAAGCATGCTGCTGTGTTTTCACAACCGTTAGAGGAGAACAGAGAATTTTTACTTTACATATTTAACAAAGAATTTTAAAGAAGATACAGATAAAAAAGATGTAGTGTTGTATAATCCAGTATTTTTCCAAGATATAATTTCCTTCACTCATACATATATCTATAGCTACATCAATTTTTCTCCAAGATAAAGTTATCATCTTTTTGTCCTGCAGGAGTCCAAAGTCAATTATATTTGAGACCTTCACTCCAGCAATCTCACATACTGTCTGAATAACGCTATTCCAATAAAAAATTGGACAGCCCTTTAGAGAGTGTAACCCTTTCTCTGCCTATTATGTCCTACTGCATGTCCATACCTGTTATTTAAGTCCTATATAAGAATTATTATTATCTTCTATTTTCTTCTCTATTTTTTTCTGTGTGGGAGTTTAGATCCTCCAGGCACTAGGCAAGTCCTACCATCCCGGCTGTTTCCGCTGTGTTGTGTGTAAGGAGGGTCTAGATGGAGTGCCTTTCACTGTGGACGTTGAGAACAACATCTACTGTGTCAAAGACTACCACACGTAAGAAGACGATCGTTTTGTAAACAAACAGCTCAGCACGTAAAAGTAATGTTTGGCACAAAGAAGCAGTCTGTCTCAGTCTGCCAGGTGTCACGGGGGTACGCCACACCCTCCTGTTTGTTTAATTATTGTCCTGGTATTTACAACCACAATTCCAAAAGAGTTGGGATGAAAACAGAAAGCCACGATTTGCAATTCTCATAAACTCATATTTAATTATCATGTCACATGTTTAAATTGAAATATTTAATTATTTCGTGATAAATATTACATCAATTTGAATTTAATGGCAAGAGCAATCATTTGTTGCGCCCATCCCATCTGTTGTTGGTACACAGTGATAAACATGGCCTCGTCCTAAGTTTTTTGAGATGTGTTGCTGCCAGCAAATGAAAAATGAGCCAATTTTTTTCCCTTAAAGTGGTAGATTTTCTCAGCTTGAGCCATTGATATGTTTTCTGTTCTATTGTGAGTAAAATATAGGTTTGTGAGATTTGTATTGCATTCTGTTTTTGTTTACATTTTAAACAGCATCCAAAAATTGGGTATGAATGTGTATTATATGTCTAAAAACAACTTTTAGATTTAGTTGAGTTAAACACAAGGTTGATGATTTTTTTTCCATTACAGGGTTTTTGCCCCCAAGTGTGCCTCATGTAACCAGCCCATCCTTCCAGCCCAGGTAACGAGCAAAACAATATTACATCTTGCCGTTTTTGAGTGTTACTGATGACTTTGGTTGGACTCAGAGACCAGAATTTGACATTAATCATGTGAACGTCGGGTGTATTTGCAAAAAGGCTCATTCATGTAACTAATTTTTTCCGAATCTATGTAAAAGAGGTGGCAAAATCTAATCTGGGATCAAGAACGGCAATAAGAGATGCTGCTACAACTCAGATACCAACCGGGAGCAGGTGTCCAAGCTCAGATTCACAAACATTTACAGCGTGATTTTTCCCCCCTGGGATCTTTGTCAGAGTGTTGAGGTTTTCTGTAACATCCCAACGTGTCTGAGGGAGAACATTCACCACAACTGACCCAAACTGCACCTTCACATAGAACAACCTAATTCTCACTCATCACTCACTTTCTCACCAGATTTGACTGTCTTCATTTACATCTGCATTCTCAAAAATTCAACTTGAAGAGTCGCCCTTCTGACACACTCAAGGAGATCCACTACACCCACTGCAGATTCAAACGAGCACAAAGTCAGAATATAACTTCACAAAGCAATCGAAAAATAACAGCTCCACATAGCGGCGCCCTGTGAGGGAAGAATCGTCCGATTTTCTTTTTCATTGAATTTTTCATGGATTTTCTTTTTAATGATCTCTTACTAGCACACAATCACCAACAGGGAGATGCTTACAGAAAAAATGTACAAAAACCAAAGCAAACAAAAGCTTTTGCTTTGAAGGTGAAAATAAAAGCCAATATGTTTTAGATAAAAGTAGAATGAATGAATCAAAAATTAATAATAAAAGCTGCAGGGCTCAAACATCAAACTCATCACTTTCTGTGTGTTTGTCTCCACAGGGCTCTGAGGAAACTATTCGCGTTGTTTCTATGGACAAGGACTACCACGTGGAGTGCTACCATTGTGAGGTGAGTCACTTCGACTGCGTACACTGACTGTAGTCTCTCTTTCTCACACACACTTCACAAGGTATGAGTAAGAGTGATCTGCCATGCCTGGGATTTGATTAGAGTGAATTAAGCATCACTGTGCGTGATTCAACTTTTGAGGCGGTTGAAATTATAAAAACACACACAAGGACATATTTGCACACTACTTTAGCACACACACACACACACACACACTAACACACGTGCACATCTGCTTAGTCCCGTAAACACAGTGAACTGTGGTAAGATCTCCAAATCGTGGGATAAGAATAGACTCACTGTTTTCTACCAACGAGTGTGAATCACTGCTCTTGTGGAATGAATGAGACACAGACAGGGGAAAAAAAACATACTGATGGATATCAACCAAAGGTTACAGCTCAATATGTGACTCATTGACAAAGCGCATTGCAGCTCGGCTGGGGGCTTGCTGCTTAAACCCAGCTTCTGACATCTCAGTCATCCTGTCGCTCAACTTGGCTGCTAGATTTTTTTTTAGTTCAAGTGTGCCATGAATGTTTAGTGAAACAAATAAACATTTCACGCCTCCCTGCAGCGATTGAGCAGGGTTTTTTTTCTAAATCGTGAGATCATTTTTACTATCCCCTGAGCAGGATACAACTTGCATATGTCTGAATGGCTGAGGTTCCGCTTCATAGAAATGCATCAGATCGTTATATAAGCAGCGGGTAATCATTCAGTGGAGCTCTGAATGGGGGGTGAGAGGGAGGCTTATGGACAGGAAGGGTAAAGTCTGCAGTTGAATCATTCTGAAGATGGTAAATAATTACATATTGAGGGGAAAAAAACATGTTTTTTCTGTAATGCTGTAACACGACAGTTGGATTTTTGAAAATACAGCGAGAATCACATTGATGCACAGTGAAAATTCATTTATAATATGTACATTTTTAAGCTGTTTATCCGGTTTTAAATCACCCGAGTGGTTAGCAGTCAGTTTATGTAATCCCTCCAACATGGTCAGGGTCCACATCGGGGTCTCGTTGTGTCAGCCATGCGCAGAATTCCTCTGCAGGCTCAGAGATCAGTGTGCTCATTCATCAAAGCATACAATTTGAACAGCCTCTATCCCCGTCTTTGGAGGCAGCTTTTCTCAAACCCACAGTTCCCTCTGGACATCTGAACTCTTCAAGGATAAACCCACTCACTGTCTATGATTTGTCTCAGAGTCAGCACCCTGTTTACAACGAGGGTCCAGAAAGACGCCCACACTGAAGTCACTGGCACAACTTGGTGTCACTAATTAGTTTTCTCATCTGTTCATTTTCTGCAAACAAGCCTGTTTCCCAAAATCTCAAATTATTTCTTTAAGGAAAGAAACTACAGGTAAAGACAGTAAAAATAATTAAAAACTAACTAATAACTTTACACTGAGCAAAGTACTTTTATATTGCAGGTGGCTTAATTTGTTGAAATCTGTTTTTGCTGTTATCAACAGGAAAAAAATACTTTCCCCCCCAAGTTTTTAAGAGTAAAATCTTCCATAAATGTGACTCTGAATGCTATTAAAACCTTCAGGATATAGACTGCTCCAAAAATTGAAAGTTTGGTAGCTATAGGTGGAGATTTTGGGCTTAAAATATAAGAAAGAAATCTGATTTTAAAGATATATGTTTGAAATTCAATATTTACTGGTTAAATATTGAAAGCTTATAATTATTACTTTAAAACCTCTCCAGTTACTTTGCATCGCAGGTCTACAGTTCACTATTTAAATATGCACAGCAGAAACCTGGATATTTGTTGTGAATCACTGGAACAGACAAGCTTAGAAATGAGTATATCAGAGGAACAGCTCAGGTCGAGATGGTTTGGACATGTGCAGAGAAGGGATGGTTGATATATCGGACAAAGGATTGAAGATGAAGTTATCAGGCAAGTGGAAAATAGGAAGATCACAGAGAAGGTTGTGGATCATAAACATCTACTATTTTACTTAAAAAGACAAAAGGTGTTTGCTTACTCGTGCCAAGTAGTGCATGCACCCAAGAGATCCATGTGACAGTGGAAACGTCAGATGAAATTAGACAGTCTTTAAGCTGCAAGCTCACTTCTGAAAAGGTCGATGGGTAATTTGGGGTTTTTGTTCTGATCTGCAAAATGTACAGCGAGTAGTCAAAGTAGCACCATGTGTGCTGCCTCCGGCGTGCTCTGCCCAGGCAGCTCTCTCATCCAAACCACATTGCCAGCTTCGGTCTTTGAAGTACACTCTTTCCTGCTGTTTCCTCCTTTTGAAATCATCCCAACACAATTCTGCTGAAAATGTCTGAAGTTCATGTGTAAAATCTCAAATTAGCAAAAGGTAAATGCCTGACTGTATGATTGTTCCACCAGTCTGAGACATTTTGGAAGCAAAATAGCATAAAACCTCAAAATTTACCAGTGCATGTAAAATACATGTTTTATAGTGTCTAAATGGATTTTTATTAATATGTGTGAGCGTGATTATTAAATATATGTAATTATATTTATTTCAGGACTGCGGTCTCCAGTTAAATGATGAGGAAAGGCACCGCTGTTATCCACTGGAAGGCCACCTGCTCTGCCACGACTGCCACATCCTTCGGCTCCAGTCGCAGGTTCCTGCCCATGCGCCCCCCAGCTACCCTCTCCATGTCACTGAACTGTGATTGGGAGAACTAAGCTCCACATCCCAGGTGATCTGGGACACCAGCAGTGGGCAAAAAAAGGCCTGCACCCTCTTCAGCAGTTCCAGAGAAGCCTCTCTGTGGCCATCTGAGTTACTGCCCCCGTCCTCAGCTGGACAGCCAGTCCGTGGACTAACACACACAGTGCAGCTCCCACCACAAGCCCTGCTATTACATGCTAGGGTTGGGGAAAAGGGTCCCTCCCTTACCCTCCATTTGTGGTCCTTTCCATCCCCCTCCCCCTTGGGCGCCTAACCCTGAAAGTCAACACGCCAGCTCACCCAGAGGCCCCTGATGACGTCACACCTCCTGACCCCAGCACATTCATCAGAAAGAGGGTTTCTGGATTGGAGGAGAAAGCGCAAATTCAACTCTCTCCTTGCTTTCTCTCTCATCCTTTCTGTATCTTTCACTCTTATGCTTTGACTGAAGCAATTTACCACGTGAATTCACCAGTGCTGTCACATCTGAGAACGCTGCTGATGTTAGCGTCAGGAAGGCCGGGGAACGAGCCACTGCATTCCAGTGCTGGCTGGGCCGGACAGGCCCAACGGTGGGCATGCCGTGCCTTCAGAGTGGGCTCTCCCCGTGTAGCTTCTAACACTGAAATGGAGTCCTGCTAAAGGCTATGCAATGGACACCCAGCATTCATGACACAGGGCTGTGATGAAAAACTGTCACCCTTGCACCACCTCGACATCACCGATGCAGAGTAGCACCACAAGCCCAGAGGACGGACTGACATTCCACTTAGAAGTCACAAGCAGTGTCTTAATTAATGATTATATGATGACAGAAAATTTTAGATGCACATAGATTGTCTTTTATATATGGATATATATTTTGCAGACATTTTCCACATCAGATCTTAGATGTAGATTCTTGTTTTGTTGTTTTCTTTTTAATGTTGCTGCGCTCATGGTAGAATCAGTCTAAAGCCTCGGAAGCTTTTGGTCTGTTGTATCATTTCTCCTCCAGGACACAGAGCCTCTTCATGCCTGTCAGAGATTCACAGGCTTTGTAGGAGCAGACCAGGATCAAATAGTATTTGCCTTCAGTTGTTTTGTCCCACTTTGTACACCCAGTGAAATGAGTTTCTTTTAGCCCTTACTCACCATAGAAAGCTTACAAATCAAGCATCGCATTAGTTCAGGCAGGCCTTGAAACTAGGCTTGGGTGCACTCTTCTTCTTCTTCTTCTCAGCTCACCGCCTTCTACAGATCCAATTAGCAAATCACATACAGGGTGCACTATTTAATAAGCTTTAGCCTGCATACAGGTACTACACACCTGCAAGTCACATTGCAACCCATCTCCATCACAGGAGATGGAGTTTCACGCTGGTGCTCTAAGGACAAGGGAGTCCCAGACCAGGCCAAATAGAAAATACTTCTTTTGGTCATGTGCTCCCTGACTGAACCAATGTTATCATTCTCTGTCTTTAACAGACAACAGATGAGCAGTCCCATCGCACAGATTGTATAGAGGCAGCTATACGTTGTAGTTAAATCCTACAAAATGTAAAACAAATATTAATCTTTATTTCAGACCCTTTTAAATTTATCTTCATGCCTTCTGTCATCACACCACAAGTCATCAAAGTTATATCATTAAGATTAAGACTTAGCTTAATCCTAACGTCTTAAGAGATTAGCCGGAGATAAGTCTTTAAATACAGAGGATTAGGGCTTTTGGTGCAACACTAAAGGACACTCAGCAGTCGCACAAGGCAGATGTCCACAGCTCACAGGAAAAATTCCAGCTGTGACTCACTGTTGGAGAAATTTCCAAAAATAAAGCATTCATTAGCTCTTTTTTATCTACAGTTCTCAAAGTGGGGTCTGAGGATCCCCAGGGGTCCGCAACCTATTGCTAAGTGGTCCTCAGAATAAATTCCTGTAAGTTAGAAAACTGAACTTCATTGTTTAAATTCACAGATATAGACTGGAACTATTTGCGCCAGTAAAAGCAGCATATTGGATCCATTATTTCCCTCCCACATTAGGTTGGGAAACATCATATCAGTCTGTCACCAGCTCTTACTTCTCTCAGGGTGCATTATAATGTTCCTGTTACTATTTAGCTCGGTGTATTAGACCGCTGGGTTGCTGGCGCGCATGGAGAAATATCAGCCCACAGCATCTGGTGACACTAAACACAATTAATCTGTTTAGGGTTTATAATATAGTGGTTGTGGAAAAAAAATTCCCCCAGTAAAAAAGTGTGAGAACTCCTTGTTTTAAACTATATAGGGTATATTCTTGGCTAAAGACAGTTTATTCAAACAGTTTTTAAAGCTACAAGACTGGGACAGTGTCGTTTTGATAGGCTGGTGATTGTCATGCAGGTAAGCATATATGATCATTTGTTTCAACCAGGAAGTAGCTGAATTTCCTTAAAAGAGAGACATAAAAGGCCACACTCTCTCTGCTACCATGGGTAAACCAAGCGGGTTAAAACAGACTGAACGCTTATCTACAAATACCTTTTGCTCCAGATCTGTTCAGGGCGCTGTTTCCTGATGTTTTTGCAGACTTTTTTTTTTTTTTTAAATCACATCAGCACATCGTGCATTACTATGAGGAATCTCCACTTGTCCACATGCCTTAAGACAGAACAGGTTTGTTTGTGTGTCTTTCTCTGGTCTGCCATGAAGCCTGCTGTTGTGTTTCGGGAGGATGTACCTGAGAACACGGAGCTGCTGGTCCCACCTGTGTTCTTTAGGGAGTTCCACCCACACCCCCTTCTTTGATTGTGTGTGTGTGTGTTTGTGTGTGTGTGTGTGCATTGGCAGGCACTTATATGTATGTCTTTTAGTGAGTGATGTGCATATATATCTATACATATATGCAAAGGAAGACCAACACGAGACTTAAATATTTTAAACTTCAAGCTGTGGTAGCGTGGAAAAATTCCCAACCTTCTTCATTGGACTGTTATCAGTGTGTTTATTGAACTGGCAGTCTGTTGATCATTCCCTGATTATATTTAAAGCATTGTTTTTGTGAGGAAAGCTCTTAATTCTGAAAGAAATCCTGCACTTCTGCAGATGAACCCCAACAATATGAGCTTATTTGAAATAAGAGCAACTTGTCATAATGTCTAATATTGTGTGTGTGTGTGTGTGTGTGTGTGTGTGTGTGTGTGTGTGTGTGTGTGTGTGTGTGTGTGTGTGTGTGTGTGTGTGTGTGTGTGTGTGTGTATTAGTGGCAGGGCCATGGCACATGCACCTCACTGTGTTTGCAGGGCTCAGCAGCATCCAGCACACTGATCCTTGCGCTCTCAAACCTGGTAATGATTGTGATGATGCTGTCTGTTCATTGCTTACCATATTCCGGATGTTTGTCTCTAATTGTTGGTGTTTGTTTGAACTTCTCTCTTGTACCATACTGGATCTCAAACATGTGAAGTTTACACATGTTTGAGACACACAGCTAATGCTCCAGTAGCTCATACGTCAAACTTTGACCGTAGCACTTAAACTCCACCCGTCAAGTATGCAAACTTGAGTAAAACAATCACCAATTGTTACTTGCAAACACTGGCCGTGCTTTTATTCATACTGTAATACATGCAGGTCTGATTAAATACTACTGAATGTGTCCAAAACAGAGACTGAAGCATAGACTGAAGGCAGGGGTCACCACAGGCCGAAAGGGCTTTTTAATGTAACCTGATGTAATGAGATTCGTTTGAATGTAATCATGACTAGTACGTGTAAAAGAACAAAAGGACTGCATACTGTACGTGATTCATTCCCCCCGTATTTGATGTGTTTAACCTCAACTTTGTACAAGGGTTAATTCATGTGTGCTATACTTGAAGAATGAGGCATTTTCTGAACTTTTGTGTTTTATCAACGACTTAACAAGCCCAGTTTATCCCCTTCAAAGATGTCTTAATTCGCTTGTTTAAAAGTACTACTTCAGTTTCTGCTGCATAGCACACAGGTAGTTACCCTGTACATAAAAAGGCTAGTTTATTTTATTTTATAATTCTGTCAAAAATCACTTGGAAAGAAAAGATATCTTCTCCTACTCGTAGTTCCAATAAGCACATCTGGATACCTGTCACACATCTTTTATATCGCTAAGTGTTTTGATTACCTAGATGGTTCATTTTAAAAAAGGAAACTAGATCTATTTATCTAAACATGAAAAAGTCTAAAGTTATTTAATGTATTAAAATCGGGACGTATCATTTAACTGTAGATGACATAATCTGCTTTTTCAATAAAGTGGTTTTGTAGCTAACTGCAAACGATTTCTGATGTTCGTTTTGTTTTATTCTCTGAATGTTATTTTAATCATAATTCAAGAATTATGTACACTCAGCATCTCTAACTCGATATGTTAGTTACACCTTGACAGTACCAGGGTGGCTGGATTTTGACATAATTACTTCTTTTTTTTTTTTTTTTTGCCTGTCCCGTTTGGCTCTTTTGCCATCAGAATTGTTGTCTAAAGGCAAAGAAAGATGCCCAACGGATTTACTTTACCAAATGGACCATCCCAGCCTTGCCGTAATGGTCCATTTGATTCACCTTTTATTGTTTATTTTATTTTCACTTACTGAATACGGGACAGACTTGACTGGGGGAAAGAAAGAGGGAAAGAGAAACAGCTGAGAAGAGGGACGGGGGAGAAGGGCAAAAAACAAAAACCAACAGAATGAGCAGAAAAAAAAAAAAAGAAAAGAAATAAATGCATATATCAATCACCTGGATCACCTGCTGAGAAAGAAAAAAGAAAACAAGCAGAAGAGAACAAGAGTAATAGAATAAACAGTATCACAATGATATATGGGAATATGACAGTAAATACTAAATATTAAACATTATTGTGCAGCACATAAGATCAACAGAACACAGTGTGCTTTGAGGTAGGAGCCAAAAAGGGTGTAGTTTGTGGGTGTGATCACCCGTGTGTACACCTGTGAGCATGGACGCGCTTGTTTTTTTAAAAGGTTCCTTCATGTAATGATCTGCTAGAGGGTGTGGGGGGCCACAGCCCCGTCCTCCAGGGCATGAAGCAGGTATGGAGGAGATCAAAACTCCAGACATCCAGAGGCCCCCAGAACACAAGAGACCAAGGAAGACCAACAGAGGGGCAGCCGCGCCACTGTCCCAGAAAGAGCTGAGGAGAGTCCCAGATGAGGGCTCACTCAGCAGCCGCGGAGCAGAAGCCAGGGGGAGTTGCAGTGACGCGCCCGTGAGCTCCGCCGGCAGCCAGCCGTGCCTGAGTGACCGAGCCCCAGGCCGAGAGACCGGGGGCACCCCACCTCCGAAGTGGCCCGAGCGAGCCCCAGGCTCCAGGCCCCGATAAGCGGCCGCCAAGGAGTGAGCCGGTGTGTACCTGGACGCCCACCCCCGGACACAAAGAACCACCAACGCACCGATGTCTGAGGGAGTCCGCCACTGGCAGGGGAAGTGGTGGTAGGGGGAGATAGGCCTCCAAACCTTGGAGGGCCTGAGATGTCCCCAGAGAGGTGACGCCTGACACCCAACCTGACATATAGACACAGAAATACAGGCACACACAGATACAAACATCCATTCCCACCCTCATGCTCTCATATGCACTTACTCCACACTCAACCAACGTGGAGACAGACATAAAGAGACACTGTACACACGATCACACTCCCCAAGCGTACTCTACAAACCGGGTCTAGGTACCCTTGCCCCTGGAGGGGGACATAATTACTTCTTAATGATTCAGATTAAGCAAGGTGCTGGAAGCATTCCTCAGAGATTTTGCTCCATAACGACACGATAGCATCACACAGTTCCTGCAGAATTGTTGGCTGCACATCCAGGATTCAAATCTCCCGTTCCACCAAGCTCCAAAGGTGCTCAAAGGACATGATTTGAGCTTTGTGAGACAGCACCATATTCTGGTGGGAGTATGAGAAGATGGGTATACTGTAGTCATAAAGTTGTGGACAGGCTCAGCAACAATACTCCGGTTGACTGTGGTCAGCTGGTAGTGCAGCGCCCAGTGTGTGTCAAACTCTGTCTCTACTATACAAAGGTTAGATTTGTACTATCCAAATTAAGACCAGGCAGAATTTTTCCAACATTCAATTATCTGATTTTGATGAGTCTTTCCGAATTGTATCCTCAGTTTTGGATGGTTCTCTTTTTACCACGTTAAAGGAACAAGGGTGTGGTTAAAATCAGTTTAAAATCAGCTTCACTGAGTCCCACACTGACACTATTTATTTTCTGTAACATTCACTATGAGCCAAGTAATTACTGAAACAATGACTTGCCACTATTTGAACAAAATAAAATTAAAAAACTGCGGTATTTTATACTTTCCTGACTTGCCGCATGCATTGTGTTTTGCTTTTGTGTCATTCATATCTCTCGATGACCTCGTCCTCCTAATTGGCAATTTTTGGATCCATTTTATGGCAGTTTACTGCCCACCAACTGATGCTTCTATCCATATCTCATCAAGCCTCATTGGTATTTCTGTTTTATTAATTCATCTTCATTTAAGTGAACATGTTGTATGGACTGCCCTCTTATCACATAGGCTACACTGTGAAAGAAAGAAGTGTCAAATGAGAACAGGACCTGAAGCAGAAGGCCTGACTAAAGCTGATAACCACTATTATGATTTCTGTTATTCTTGATTAGTTTTTTTTTGTTTGTTTGTTTTCTTTATGTTCACCTAGATACTCTGTAGTCTCAGATCTCTCCTTCAATATCGACAAAGAGGGAGGAATTGTAGTTAAAAGTAATAAAATGTGTGAAAATACAGATATATGATGGTTTTGTACACAGAAGCGAACGTAAAAAAATTTGGTGGACCAGCATGTTGTTAAGTGAAAAATTGTTTGGAGTTGACTACAAGCTGTTTCACCACAGTTGGACAATAAAACGGAGATGCAAACTTCTTCCAAAAGAAAGTCTTCACAGGCTGAAAAAAGGAGTTTATCCATCTTCTTGATGCATGCTCAATCATCCAGGTAGCTATATCCCCAAACGTTGATTCTGTTCATTTGGACGTAGCATTTTCAGCAGGAGAAACGCTACATCACTCATCCAAGTGACTTCTTCAGTCTCAGCTGACTGCAGGTTTCCCCAATCTTATAAACAGTACATTTGCATAATGACTGAAATTAGCACCACTGAAGGAACTGGTCATATCATATGACGCTGGTTTGAAGCCATTTACGTGAAAAGGGAAAGGAGGCCTAAGGGTACATCTTTCACCATATTACTATGCTGTGATTGCAGCCATTCCCCAACTCTCTGTGAATGGTACTCATGGCCATTGATCTGTGGTCTTTGATCAGTGGTTGTTGATCAATGGTCATGAGAATTTGCATAATTATGATGAAGGAACTGACCTCCCAGCCTATTGTTCCTTCAGTGGTGCTAGTTTCAGTCATTATGCAAATGCAGCTGAGACCGAAGAAGTCACTTGGATGAGTGACGAAACGTTTCTCCCACTAAAAACGTTACGTCCAGATGAACATAATCAACTTTTGGGGAGTGAATCCATCGATCCTGAGAATGGACTGAAAGTTGTTTGATCAATCTCCCAGCTATCATGCAGAACATGAACATCAGAAATATTTCTCTATTTCAAAGCCACAAGCTATGTTTGCAAGTGTTTAAACATGAAAACGCTGGGAAATTGTTTTGGGACAGAAGGAATCTTGGCTGGAAGATGACTCTGGTATCAAAACATAGGTAAAAATAAAAAAGAGACCTTTCAGATGCTATGACTTGTTATAAAAAGCCACCTAGTCACACATCTTGAAGAAAACCGATATAATATCCAGGCGACCAATGCTCGGATCAGTTAACATTATAGACAAATAATTTGTATTTTTTTCTATTGAAACTGTGATAAATCGCAATACAGTTCATGTGTATCTCCTTTGACAGGTGAAAATTGGACCCACCCTATATTTACCTCAAAGACCTGTAACTCTGACAGTTTTCATAGTATTATTGTTAGATATACAAACATTATTGTACATAAAAAGATCAGTTAATATGAATGTGGTCAGATGGGAACTTTTTCAGTTAGATTTTACATGAAATCTCCTTTTTTTCTTCTGTGTTCCTGATATGACCCTGCAGGATTTACCGGCTCTTAATGTCAGTGTTTTACAAATTCTAGTGTGCTGATACAGCCAAAAATAAGACTGACATTATGAAATAATAAATAAATCCTTTAATTAAAAACTTTAATTACAACCTTACCCCCCCCCCCCCCCCCCCCAACCACCTTCCCGCCCCCGCTCAAGTGGGAACAACAGAAAGTCCCACACAACATCATTAGTTGCATTAAATATGTGCAAGTGGGCAGTTTTGCCCGCAGTTAGTAAAATACTGTGATATAATCACGTCCTTGCACGCAACCCTGTAGCATGCCATGGACTCTCCCTCCTGGGATACAGCTGAGATCTCTTACGGTCAAAAGTCTGAAAAAAAAAAGACCATCAGAAACCATTTATCTAAAAACTAAAAAAGGAAAAGACAAACTAGAAACAACTAACAAACACAAATTTAAACACGATGGCATAAAATGATAGAGATAAGCATAAACTATGTCTGCTGGCTGAAATCCACTGATGAGGCTGATCCCTTGGTACTGACACTTTCAGAAAACTGATCTAGTGCACAAACGTTCCTGTAAACATCACATTGGCAAGATAAACCCATACTGCAGGGACAAACGTGGAATTTCCAAAGCTTTTTAATTACAGACATGAAAACAGCCTGAAGTCAAGCATAAAATATTTAATGCATTTAGAAGCACAAATATTTTACATACTGGAACAAATTGGTTATATGCTGACAAAACCTCTGGGCATGAAACAAAGCAGTAAAGATTATTTTTCGATTTGTGCAGCTAAGTTATAGAGTTAAAGTTGTCCCTCAGTGGTGCTTCCCTTTAGATCTTACAACTGTCATGCAACTGCTGGGTTGTTGGGATGAATGAAGAGACTGCACCCCTGTGGTGCAGCATTATACAACATTTGGGCTAATTGGAGCATAAAGTAGGTTCATTATCTCTGCCTAATGTCAGATATTAAATTCTGAATATTCTCCGGACCCTTAGGCTAAATACATAAAACCCATCCGGTACAAGAGCAGTTAAAATATTATCAGTTACTAACGGGTGATAGAGAGTCTCCATTAGATGTTCTTCAAGAGAGGTCTGTTGTGTTTTTCTTATTTCCTCTGAATGCTCACTTCAAATAAGATTGAGAGTTTCAGAGAGTTTGAGATGCTCACTTTTTTTCACCCTTGGCTCTGTATGATGCCGAATAGAATGGATGTCCCTAATATTGTGATTTCAGGTACACAATACTAGCTTTGATTGCAGAAAACCTAGCCTCCTGCTGTCTGAACCCTCTGTTTATGAATGGAAGGAAATCTGAGGACATCTGGAGAGGAAGTAAAACAGCTTGTCTGAGGTAGAAGATGAATTGATGATAAAGTATGAAGATGAATCATGCAAAGCTAGGTGCGTCCAATGATGAAAATATAGACGCTGAAAATGAGAATTATAATTTCCCTTTAACTTTGTTTCAGATTTAACATTTTAACAGCCATACTATAAATAATTATGACCTCTGTGACTGAATCACTGACTTTAATGCTTCTATAAATAAACTTATAAAAGTGCAGACACGGGCAGATTTGGTAAGATGGTCTTTAATTGGAAGGGAAGGTAATACAGTTTTTACATGCAAACAAGTCAATTAAATTAAAGCAGGTGCAGAGATTAAAGACAAGCAGCGGGTCAGAAAAAGATGCTTGAACAGAGCAGTTGAAAGGGAGAGTGGCTTGAGCAAAGTGGAAAATCTGACAAAGAAGATGTGGGAGCAGGGGGTAAGAGTGGGTGGGGATGATCAGGTTACGGTGTGATGCCGCAGGTAGGAATGTTTGTGGGCATCTGAAGGAGGAATAGATCATCAAAATGACTGCAAAATGTTATAGAAGTGCAGGAGCATGGGGCAGTGGCTGAACAAGAGGACTGTGTAAATAATCATTCTGTACAATACGATAACTTTTAAATCTACAACTGCATAGTTCACATTTCTGTATAGCTGTGTATCTCATATTTCTGTATAGTTTTTTTTATTTTATTCATTCATTTTATTCATATGTTATTCATATTTATATCCTGTTCATAGCCTGTACATACTTATAGTTATAGCATATTCATAAGATACTTCATACCGTGTACATTATAACATACCATAATAGACCCATTTCTGTAATATACTCACATATCTATATTATTGCTAATATATATTTGTAATATATCTATATCATGGCTAAAGCACTTCTGGATGGATGCAAACTTCATTTCGTTGCCTTGTACCTGTGACATGTGCAATGACAATAAAGTTGAATTCTATTCTATTCTATTCTAAGAGACAGAAAAAAACACCTTAGACGCTTTCAGCTGAATCTGATTGTATTTACTTTTATTGTTGCTTTGGAGACATGAAATAAAAAATGGGTAAATGAGGAATGTGTCACAAAGCTTTTGGGGTTCTAAAAAAACCACAGCAAGGAAACTAACACAGGAAGTATGAGTAAAAGTGGCTAGTTTATAAATGCAGGTCAGGAAGGTTTTTTCTCAGTACACTGGGTCACGATGACAAACTGCATAACAACGAGGGGAAGTGAGCACTGAATAAAAGCTTCTTCTTTTAAATTTCTGCCAACATTTCCAAGAACATACTTTTACACAAATAATGGCTTATCATTGGCTTTTATCAAATATTCCTTAAAAATATTCTCCACTGAAGAACACCAAGTGCATCTTTTCTCAAGGTAAAATGTTCTCCTTTACCAAATTCAGATCCTTGGATGATAGGATTGAACATTTTCTAGAAAGATCTGATTTCAGACAGAAAGAAACCCAAACACAGACAGAAAATCAGGTGGCACTGCAGACGATGGTAGGGGAAAAAACCTTTAAACAGGATAAATCATACTTGACAAAATCTGAGGACATAGCCACAGACTAAATAAGCAAGCAGTTAAGGCTGACCTTAATTAGAAAATAACAAGGGTTGGAAAAGAACAAAGGAAGGAGCTGAAAACACGGAAAACCTCACAAGGATCTTACCTTCAACATAAAACAGGAAGTAAACTGAAAGTGGGACTGGGATGACACTGACAGAGCCAGAGGGGAACACAGGGGGTACATGAAAAAGGAAACAAAGCAAAACAAGAAGTGAAACAATAACAATTGAAGAATTAATATTTAACTGCACAAAAAGAAGAGGAAATGTAATGTGACTACAATGAAGTTTATGGAGAAATTCTTCCTATATGATCAGGAGCTGAGCAACCATATTTTTGGCACTAAGGTATTACCTTATAAAAGTATGAAATTATTTTAAATTCAAGATATATGTTGATGTTTCTATGCATTTTCTCAGCTAGCTCTGTTTTCACTTTAGTTCTTTAGTTTTGCATTATTTCATTGAACTTTTCCTTTAAAAAAAAGCATGCAAGGCTTTAGCTTTAGGTTTTAGGCAGGTAGAGATTTAACAGATGTTTTTGCTGTAAGCACCTGCCTTCTGAGGCTTGAAACGGTGCTAATGACAGCAAAGCAAGTGAACAAAAACCATAACAATGAACCAACAATGCACTAAAAAATTCTTTGGAACTGAAAGGAAACTGCAGTTTTAGGCCATAACCCTCTGTGTGTTCATCAGTATAAGTGTCATCTTATACTTGTTGCATCTTCAAAAACAAAAATAAAATAACTGAGACTTACAATGGAGTATGTTGCGACTTGTTTACTGAACCTTCTTTTCAGTACATGTACAGAACATCAGTGTCCATTTTTACTGCCTCCTACAGGACACTCTCTTCTTCCACTTTCTTACAACATAAATGTAACACAGAACCAATACTGCCTCTCCTTGCGTTACCATTGTAACGACACACTCATTCTGTTTCTTTCAGATGAATAACAGGAATTTAGGATGTAGGTATCTATGAATAATAACTATTATGCATACTCATATATTTATATAACCAACTAATTTCTTGCGATACCACAATACTGACATAAAAAGTCACGCCTCACTGTGTAGTGGTTGTGCAAAAGTAAAGGAGCATGCCACAAGTAGCAGTACTGTCATTTCTCTGAAGATCCTGCAGGTGAGTTGATGGGATTTATTAGATGCAGAAGTCCCTTTTTTTTTTTTTACTACTCACTGGCTAAATTACTGCTGTCTGGCTCCTTCCCCCAAGAGGACAAAATATCAAATTATTCTCTTTTTTCATTTTCAGGAAATACTTGTTGGAGAGCAAGGCTAAAAAAATCCAGTTATAAAAGACTGAATAACTTTAATATAAAATGAAAATGAAGGAAGGAGACTTCACCTGAACAGAAGTTGAAAGAAAATAAAAAACTTGCTCGTTCTTTGTGGCTTTCAAACCACTTGTCTGAAAATGTAATTACAGTAGGGGCAGCTGTATTTATGAGTCTGTGATACACAGTCTGTTTGAGATGTAGATAAAGTTTGTGTGGGTGTACATGAAAGTGCAGCTGCCCACTGACTGAGCTCTCCGGTGTGCTGAACAGTGGTGTTCACTGTGAGGAGCTCTCTGGTGTTGGTTGACAGCTCCATGAGTCAGGGCACAAAGCGCCCTTTATGTGTGTGAGGGTTCCACCCTGAGTGTGTGTGCGGTTGTGTGTGTGTAAGCTTGCAGAGGTAGCCGAGCCCCAGGGGATCGGCTATGAGGTGAGCTCTGTTACACCGCACAGAAGAACACCTTTCCTCTGGAGCACACGGCTCCCTCCACTGCCAGGAAATGAGTGAAAAAATTCTTGCCACAAGATTACCTCACACATGCTGAATCCTTTGTTACTGATGCATTGTCTCCTTCCTGCTACCAAAAATTCCAGCCTCAAGAAAAAAGGTGATGTGCAGAGCTGTACTACAGAGGAATGATGTTAAAGAGTATTACCATGAATATTTGGGAAAGAGACAGTGAAGATAGGTTAAGCACAGTGGTGATGATAAGTGAGCAAAGTTGTGTCTTCACTGCTGAGAATGACCACTGCAGATGCAATGTTTGCTTTGAGAGTGTTGATGGAGAAGTACCGAGAAGATGCAACAGAGTTGCACTGTGTCTTTGTGACTCTAGAGAAATCATATTATACAGTGCCAAGAAAGGAACTTCAAGAGGAAGTCGAGAGTGACAGAAAAGGCTGGTGGAAGATATGTGTGAGGACAGCAAGACAGTGGTAAAATGTCTGGATGAAGTGATGGATGGGTTCAAGGTGGGAGTCAGATTATATCAGGTATCAGCTCTGAGCCCCTTCTTGTTTGTGACGGTGATGGACAGAATGACAGATGAAGTCAGCTAGGATAAACTATGATGTTTGCAAACAATACTAATATTAGCAGTGAAAGTAGAGAGAAGAGAGAAGAGAAGAGAACCTGGAGAGGTGGAGGTATGCAGTGGAGAGAAGAAGAATGAAAGTCAGTACAAGAAAAGACAGAATGAGTGTGTGGATGAGAGAGAGACAGGTGGAAAGGTGAACAAGCAAGGAGTAGACGTAGTAAAGATGGATGAGTTTAAATACCTGACGTTAACTATCCAAAGCAATGGAAAGAGCACAAGAGTGATGAAGAAGCGAGTACAGGCAAGGTGGAGTGGGTGGAGACGATGTCAGGGGTGATTTGTGATAGAAGGATAGCAGCAAGAGTGAAAGGGAAGATTTATAGAATATGACCTGCTATGATGTGTGGCTGGGAAATGGTAGCACTGATGAAAAGACAGGATGCTGCCCTGCAGATGTTAAGATTTTTATTATAAGGGACTAGAACTGACAAGATGAGAAATAAGTACATCAGAGGGACAGCTCAGGCTGAGTGGTTTGGACACAAAGTCAGGGGCAAGTTTGAGATGATTCACCACAACTGTATTAAATTCTGTGTTCCTGTTCTCCTCTGTAGATGTAAAACACACAAAATAGTGAGTCTTCATCATCTTCTCATCAATATAATTTATTTAAGTTTCTGCATCAGTAGCAGATAATATTCCGTACATCCCCTCACTCCTACAAAATAAAATGTATTATTGTATCTATAAAGGTACAAGAACAACATCCCCCTCCTGCCATCTTAGATTTTATATACTGTAGATTTCATATAGCTGAGCAGTTGGAGCAAATTCTAGGAACTTGAGTTACTGGCACTCTGCACTGATTTTATTTTTGTTGTAACTTGGGGCCAAAGATACCACCATTGTACCCTCAACAGAGGGTACCATTGTGGTTTGTAGTCAGTAACTGTAAAAAACAGTCATTGTTTGTAGCTTAAAGGAGCCCAGTCTTGAACATGTGCTGACAATTTTTCCCCTTAATGTAACCATACATATGAATACATATAAACAGACTAAAAAGTACAAAATTGGTTCATAATGCCCTCCTAGTCTTTCTGAACACTCAGAGCTTTGTTTATCTCACATCTGCACCTTCTGTTAACATGCAAGCATGCATGCATTTGAACTCTGGAAGGAAACCAGAGCCTCCAGAGAGAAATCACCAGGCATATGGGAACAAAAACTTTTAAGATTCCAATGCAGAACCTTGAGGAAAGAAACTGTTAAAAATCTAAGACTAAATTAAAAAAATTTTTTTTTACCTATTTCCTATTTGATTTCAGCCAAACATAGAATGTGTTTCTTCATATTTTAATCTGCAAAAAACATATATTTTGACCCTCGAAAAGGTACACTGAGTTTCCTCGAAGTGCAATCATTAGCTGTGTGTAGTGCAGTCATATAGCGCGTACCTGTAGGGAAATGAAATTATTTCTACTGTGAACCTGAAGAAAATCAAATTTCATGCACTGAAAATTAAAGAGAAAAGACATTAAACTGGCAGGAGCTACACTGGTTATGAGTCACTTCATAAATCATTTCAGTTATTGAGTGTAAGCACTAAAAGGAAAGTTTTGTTTTTCTCTGCCAAAACAACGATGTGTTAATTTTTTAAAGTGCATACTCAGTACAACAGCCATATAAAATAATACACTTGAAGAAGTCCGCAGCAGTGCGACTTTTCAGAAACTACGCTGTTTTTTCTGTACACAGATAATACTGACAAACTGTTTGATTAAAGGTGACACAAATTTTTACACAGAATTCACATTCAGTGCAGGTGTAATTTATTTGGCAGGCAAATAATTAAAATCCAAGTGCCAGAGTATGCCAGTAATTTATTAATTTAAATAAAGTAATTTGAATGAAGATCTTTGACCAAAATCAGAGTTCAAAAATATGTGAATATTATTTAATCCCCCCCCCCCCCCTCCCAAAACAACAACAAAAAAAATCAGGACTATTTGGACTATATTTTTTGTAGCTTCTTCAGATTATAATGTTTTCATTCTGCCCATTAAAGAGTTCAGAATATAACACTATAGCCGGTTAAAGCCAACATATTGGAACTGCTAGTTGAAGTTAGATTGTTATAAATATATATATATATATATCTATTAGGGGTGCAACGATACACAAAATTCACGGTTCGGTTCGGTTCGGTTCGATACTTTGGTGTCACGGTTCGATATTTTTTCGATACAAAAAAAATGTTCATGCCTTTTTAATTTGTCATTTATTAAAATTATAAATATATATTTTAACTCAAAAGTACAGTTTTTAAATTTAATGTTGCTGAAACAAAAATAATTAAAAAAATAAATATATCTGATTGAGGAATCACTCATCTTTGGAAAAGAGAGTTTATTACAGAGAAATGGCTCTTTCCAAAATAAAAGCTATACTATACGCTTCTTCTGGGCTATATTCTCAGCAGCATATTGTAGTGGGTCAGGGCTGTTCGGGGTTCTGTTTGTACAGTTATGTTTTGTTTATGTTGCCATAGTGACGGGTGACGCCCTCTTGCTGCGACGGTGTGTCCTTCCGGGGTCAGAGGGCGCCCTGTGTGTTGTTGTTGTTGTTGCTGTGCGGTTGCCGCGCTGAGCTCGCCACATTGGTGTCAGAAGTGGGATGATGGTGGCACCCCATGTTCTGACCCAGTGACTTTTCCCCCGCCTGTCGTGACCGGCGGTGCGCCAAAAGAAGGCACCTGGATATTTGCAAAGTGAAAGCAAAAAACAAGCGCAAATTCAAACGCGATTTCAATATGTCACATATTGACAGTGGCTCACCGATGCCAATGACATAATTACCCAGCTACATTTCCGAAAGAATGCAAAAGCATTGACATATATTTTTCTTCCTACAATAGCCTGACGGGCAGGGCAGAGATAGATTTTGGTAGCCCGACTGGAAAAATCGCTAGCCCGATTTTGCAAGCCCTGTGTTACAGGCATGGCCCTTTAAGGATGAAGCCTGATGGGAAATGTATTCGGGATGTGTGTAGCGGGACTGCCTGGTGTGTGTGTGTGTGTGTGTGTGTGTGTGAAGAGAGAGAGCGGAGAAGGGGAAAAAGTAACGGTTAGCTACAGAAGAGACGGAAAGAAAATAAATAAAAGGAATATAATAACTCCCTCGACAGCCAGAGTTGTGTCGGCGATGCTCGCTGTGAGTAAACTGTTTCAGCCCACTGTACGCTGTGTTCGTGCCTTAGAGAAGAAATAAAGTTCGGTGAAGCAGTTTCCTACGCCTCCTTCGATCTTTTTGCTAGCGGAGTTGACCTGTATAGTAAGCTGTTGCCGGCTACGAGTCAGTTACGGAACCTTCAAGTAACTGCCAGAGGTTTCCTTACTACGGTTCGGGGCCGCGGATCTGGCGCGGTAACACCTGTATCTGATTGAGGAGTCACTCATCTTTGGAAAAGAGAGTTTATTACAGAGAAATGGCTCTTTCCAAAATAAAAGCTATACTATACGCTTCTTCTGGGCTATATTCTCAGCAGCATATTGTAGCGGGTCAGGGCTGTTCGGGGTTCTGTTTGTACAGTTATGTTTTGTTTATGTTGCCATAGTGACGGGTGACGCCCTCTCGCTGCGACGGTGTGTCCTTCCGGGGTCAGAGGGCGCCCTGTGTGTTGTTGTTGTGGCTGTGCGGTTGCCGCCTGAGCAGTTAGCTAGCGGCAGTGTTCTTCTGCAGATGTCAATAAACGGCTGTGCTCCCTGGCTAGCTCACGGGAAGCAAGACCAAACAACACCTCCGTCTCCTCGTTGTCTGAGCTCGCCACATTGGTGTCAGAAGTGGGATGATGGTGGCACCCCATGTTCTGACCCGAGTGACTTTTCCCCCGCCTGTCGTGACCTGCGGTGCGCCAAAAGAAGGCACCTGGACATTTGCAAAGTGAAAGCAAAAAACAAGCGCAAATTCAAACGCGATTTCAATATGTCACATATTGACAGTGGCTCACCGATGCCAATGACATAATTACCCAGCTACATTTCCGAAAGAATGCAAAAGCATTGACATATATTTTTCCTTCCTACAATAGCCCGACGGGCAGGGCAGAGATAGATTTTGGTAGCCCGACTGGAAAAATCGCTAGCCCGATTTTGCAAGCCCTGTGTTACAGGCATGGCCCTTTAAGGATGAAGCCTGATGGGAAATGTATTCGGGATGTGTGTAGCGGGACTGCCTGTTGTGTGTGTGTGTGAAGAGAGAGAGCGGAGAAGGGGGAAAAGTAACGGTTAGCTACAGAAGAGACAGAAAGAAAATAAATAAAAGGAATATAATAACTCCCTCGACAGCCAGAGTTGTGTCGGCGATGCTCGCTGTGAGTAAACTGTTTCAGCCCACTGTACGCTGTGTTCGTGCCTTAGAGAAGAAATAAAGTTCGGTGAAGCAGTTTCCTACGCCTCCTTCGATCTTTTTGCTAGCGGAGTTGACCTGTATAGTAAGCTGTTGCCGGCTACGAGTCAGTTACGGAACCTTCAAGTAACTGCCAGAGGTTTCCTTACTACGGTTCGGGGCCGCGGATCTGGCGCGGTAACACCTGTATCTGATTGAGGAGTCACTCATCTTTGGAAAAGAGAGTTTATTACAGAGAAATGGCTCTTTCCAAAATAAAAGCTATACTATACGCTTCTTCTGGGCTATATTCTCAGCAGCATATTGTAGCGGGTCAGGGCTGTTCGGGGTTCTGTTTGTACAGTTATGTTTTGTTTATGTTGCCATAGTGACGGGTGACGCCCTCTCGCTGCGACGGTGTGTCCTTCCGGGGTCAGAGGGCGCCCTGTGTGTTGTTGTTGTGGCTGTGCGGTTGCCGCGCTGAGCAGTTAGCTAGCGGCAGTGTTCTTCTGCAGATGTCAATAAACGGCTGTGCTCCCTGGCTAGCTCACGGGAAGCAAGACCAAACAACACCTCCGTCTCCTCGTTGTCTGAGCTCGCCACATTGGTGTCAGAAGTGGGATGATGGTGGCACCCCATGTTCTGACCCGAGTGACTTTTCCCCCGCCTGTCGTGACCGGTGGTGCGCCAAAAGAAGGCACCTGGACATTTGCAGGACTTTGTGTGGGGCAATGGGGTCGTCGGGGACGACTGACCCCTTAGGCGGGGGCTATGTAGCGGGTCAGGGCTGTTCGGGGTTCTGTTTGTACAGTTATGTTTTGTTTATGTTGCCATAGTGACGGGTGACGCCTTCTCGCTGCGACGGTGTGTCCTTCCGGGGTCAGAGGGCGCTTTGTGTGTTGTTGTTGCTGTGCGGTTGCCACGCTGAGGAGTTAGCTAGCGGCAGTGTTCTTCTGCAGATGTCAATAAACGGCTGTGCTCCCTGGCTAGCTCACGGTAAGTAAGACCAAACGACACCTCCCTCTCCTCCTTGTCTGAGCTCGCCACAATATTAAACATATCAGGTCCCCATAAGGAGAATCATGTGCTAACGGCTGTCTAAATGACTCGGGTAAAGTTTGTAACATGCATGCTTGTTGTTTTTGTCTGCATCCACTTGTCTTTGCACTAGGATGATGTCGGCGTAAATGTGCAGTCATATTCGTTGTGTTCCCACTAGTGCTCCGTTATCGAGCTACCCCTGCGTGGGGCTAGACGGCTAACACGTTAACGAGCTAACTGCTCGCTAACACACTAGTTCCCACCCATGTAATTGAGCATTGCGTGGCACAGCCAACATACTGTTTTACTTTAGTCCATGACGCGCTTACCTTCAGGGTCATATGTCACATGAAAACCAAAATAATTCCAAACGCCACATCTGAATGAGGGTGGGGAAGGTTCAATTTGCCATGTTGCAAGGAGAGCTTAACTTCTGTCTCGCTAGCTTGCCCTGCGCTTGTCCTTCTGATGATGCTGTCTGTGTTGAGCGCTCACTGGATCTGCGCTTGACAGTGCAGCCTAGGCTGAGTAGTCGAACGCAGATTTACTGAGCGCTCAACACAGACAGCATCGTCAGAAGGAAAGTTGATAAAATAAATTACAAATTTTGTATTGTTCGATACATATGCTTACCGAACCGAAAGCACTGTATCGAACGGTTCAATATCTATACGAGTATCGTTGCACCCCTAATATCTATATATCTATATATCTATATAGATAGATAGATAGATAGATAGATAGTCTATCTATCTATCTGTCTTACTGTGTTTGAGGGTGCAGAAAGACATTTTAGGAAGAGGTCAGAATAATCTGAGAAGATCAGACTTTAATCACTGTATAATTCCTATTTATCCTTTTTACAATCACTTCCAGTATGTTTTAAATATCTTTGAAGATTTTATTGATAACTTTTAATTGGCCTCACTACCTTGCTCCTAGCTATATCTCTGACTTCTTAGTACCATATGAACCAGTGTACACTTTGGGATCCTTGGGAAGCGGACTTTTATCCAGGCGCATTGGAAGGGTCTCCCTGAAGAAATTGGCTGAGTCAGTTATTTTAAATACTTAAAACACACTTTCCCGATTTTACAAGAGTTTGAATTTCCATTGAACAGACCTAACAATTTCTGTTATTTTTGCAACGTCTTCACACATTTTTTTTAATGTCAATTTATTTTGTTGCTCCTGTGAAGTTTGGATTTTGAAAATTGCTATAAAAATAATAGTTATTATTTTATTTCTAAAGAAATTTCACTAGACTCAAATCTCTTTTCACCGGGGTTGTATCCAGAAGAAACATAATAAGACTATAAATTAATAAACATCAGTAATATGTTAGTTTGATTAATGTTCGTTTTTTAAGTATTTTATTTAAAGTATTTTTAAATAAAAAAGCTGATAGTGTTAATTTTAGGAAACACATCCCCTCAGAGATTACGTTTTGTGGAATAAATAAGACAATTAAGCCAAACTAGACAGAATAACAAAATAACAACAACAAAAAACAAACCCTCTCCGGAAATCGGTAATCTTTTCCTAACAATGTTAAAGACATGGATCTAAGACGGCCATATTTAGCGATGTAAAATGATTTTGACATCCTTGAACAACAGGAACCGATTTTTGTCTGTTTCCTATTTTTATTGCTTGATTTCTTTTTGCTTGTTTATTATTTTTTAATGATTCTTTAAAGATAAAGATGTTAACTATAAACGGTCAACCTCCTAATCGTTCACTCCAAAGATCAGTTTTTTCGACATCTGCTAGTCACCCTCCTCTGTGTAGCGTCTTTTGTGGCTCTAAAGGGATTTGAGAAAATAACCCCTCACGATGTCATCATCATTATGCTGGGCAGGGCTTGAAACCTACTTTAAACAGGAAGTCTGACAGACAATTACCAGTAATTTAGTGTCTTGTTTATTTTGACACTGAGTGGGAAAAGAGCCAGATTTCTGTCATGTTAGAGATTCACAAGCAAAAACTACAACCCCAAATGTACTCCACATGTTTACTGATGAAGATGGGAATAGTGAAAGATTAATGAACGGGCCAAATGCTGCAGTTTAGGGAAGGCCTTATCTTCTCGACCTAGTAGAGCCGCGTGATGCCTCTGAGAGAAGATGGCAAACAGACAAAGAGGGAAGGAATGGAAACAAACAAGCATATGGGGCCTTTAGACGAGTTTGATGTGTGGTTGTAGTTAATTACTACACTACTTCAATTTACATTACATGAGTAATTGCTTTTTTGAGGTTTAGCTAGCAAACTAACACTAAATTGTTAACCAGAAACCAGTAAATAAATAAGAAAGAGCACAAAGGTGACCAATTCACTCATTTACAAGACTTACTGAAAAAAATCTCTTATGCTGAACTATTAAATTTTGAAGGTTAAAATAAATAATCGTATCTACACTGCTCTAGCTTGAAGCTACACAGTCATGTCAGCTTGGTTTGAAATATGTCACCACAATCAGAAATAAAAGCTTTGATGTACAAATCTTTTAAAATAAATCAACATTCAACACAATCCTTGTGTTTGTCGCTGTGATATTATGTCTCCTGCAGACTAACAGAGGTTGATATCAGCGTGGGAGTATTATGTATCTCTCACTTTGTGATGCTGACTTAGAGCCAGATGTTGGTCAGTTTATCTGCAGAGGCAACAAAAAATATGATTCTTACAATGGGTGCTTAGTATGCAAAAACCCACACAGAAAACCAGATAACTGACTTTGGGCCTTCCCAGAGGGAAAAACCAGCCCAGCTGTCTGGTAGCTTGGCAGGGAGAAACCACTAAAAAGCAGCCTCTGATTGACCTGTGAGGTCAAGGGCATCTCAAAGAAGTAATTCTGCTATGAAGGATGCATATGTTTGCATGTGATGCTTTATGCCAGAACTGCCTGTACACTATCTGTGTACTAATGTTGGCAACCAATGTTTAGCGTTCTGCTTTAATACCTGAACAAAATCACACAATGTGCACTGGCATGTAGCTGTAATAGTCCTCAGGATTTTGTTCTTGTTGCGGTGATGGTGAGAATGCAGAGAGCAGTTTTTTTCGATGTGGTCCTCAAAATGGGGAGCTGTAGAAAGTTGAGGAGAAACATGGAGTCTGAGCAGTGGTTAGCTGAAGCACTCTGAGGCCTCGTGCGACTCCAGCAGGCTTCCTTTGCTGCAATATGACAAGCTCTGCCCACGTACTTAAGTTAATCTTTATATAACTCCTGTAGTCATGGGAAAAATGAAGCTGGGCTTGACACGATGGCTTTTTTTTTTCTTTTCTTTTTTTTTTATATCCTCCAGAGTTTTACCAGTGAAGCATGCCAGTGAAGTTCAAGTGAGAATGGCAGCTGGCTGAAGACCTGCAGGCACTCTCCTCCTCTGAGGCCTGAATTTCCGAGCTTTTTTACATGCACGGATGCTGACCGTCAAACTGCTTCCACTGTGGCGCACGATGAATACAAATGTGTTGAGAACATGCTGATGAAGAAAACATGCATCTCAGAGGATCTTTCCATACAACAACAAGCACTTCATGCCATCTGGAAGAATTCCAGTTTTGTGCTCCAAAGCTACACCTGACATTGTCAGTAACATTATGGCAAGCAATGTTGAAGGGGGGCAACTCTTAAACACTCCAGGAGGAAAGAAAAATAACCAAGTGGCCAAACCAATAGAGTATGAAGTGGAATGTGAGGGTGTGCAGCGGCATTGTTCAACAAAAATCTCAGGAACGCACACAGATCCTGTTTAATGCTTTCCCGCTGCAATTTGATTCCACTCTCCGCTGAACCGAGTCGGCCCTGTTACTTCTTCATGTTGATTTGTTACAGTTTGTTTATTCCTGCCTCAAAAATTAACCTGTTTTGAATAATAGTGCGCAGAGTAACGCAGAAGTACTAGAGGCTTTCGCTATTTGTGGATGCAGGTGCACATAGGAAGAAGAAGTCTTTATAGGTGTGGCCATGTTCAACTGTTTAGATGTCACAAGGATGAATATTTCAGCCTTGCTTTTGGCCAAATAGCAGATTTTTCTGGTGAATTGTTCACTTATTAGTTGCTGATACGGGCTGCTATTCTCAAGTAAAACAGATAGAGTCATATGTATGATAAATTCCATTATGTAAGTCTCAGTTGATGCATTTTTGTTTTGCTTTGATTGATTGATTGATTTGTTGATTAGGCCCATAAACTGGTTGTGCTGTCAAAAGCAAAAATGGTTCATCAAAAACTCTGTCTTTTTTTGTCAGGAGTTCCTTTGTTTTTTCCCGGTCTGTTATATTTTTTGAAGATAGCTCCCACTGTGTTACTGTTTTTGGTTAAATGTACACTCGCTTTCAGGTTAGTCTGTGTCTATTCTTTAAATCGTGTCCAGTTTCTCCTGTTACAACCAGGTTCAGCAGCAGTTGTTTACGGAAACATTGCTTTTAATTTAAACCACTTACTAACCTCAGTTAAAAATGACAACTTAGAGAGCGTAAAGGCAAGAAGTGGTATTTTCCCCAAGATTTGAAATGAAACTCGCACTGTCACTGCGAGGTAAGTAAGAGGGATGAAATATTTTCACTCCTGTTCAGGTGCTATAACGTTTTCGTCTATTTTGGAGATTTTTACTGTTTGCTTTTTGTATTTTATTAGTTCACTGGACTTTCTTGTTTCAGTAAGCAGAGTTGCAGGTTTGCTCAGCCTCACCACCATGATGTAGCCAGGGCTTTGCCCCTTCATCTAGGACTCAGCTGAGAGTCATCGAGGGATGAGTTTCAGTGAGAAAGGTAACACCATTTACAAAGAATACTCCAAAATTATCTTCTTCTTTTTTTCTAGCTATGAGTCGAAAATGTGTTCTTTTTGGACTGATTTCACTGATAATTCACAATAAGGCAGAATGTTCTCCTCAGACAAACTCACTTTCTTCTGTATCTTGTTTCAGAGCTAGAGATAAAAAGCACAAGTTAGATTTGAAGTACTGTATTGTTGCCTGGCAACAGGACTGAAAACCCAGCAGTGTCTGGGGGTCTCGGTTTCTTTTTTAACTTTCTGTTTGTCCTTACACACACTCTGTAATTGTACCCGGCAGTGGGTTTAAAGTGAAGGAAACACCGTGAAATATATTTAAGGCTCAGGCTGTTTTGTGCATCAAACAGTACTTAACACAATCATGATTTATTCAGAAGCAAGCTGCCTCTCATACAAGTATTATATGTGATCCTTCTGTTTATCAGGAGAATACAAGGAGATTTTGTTACATGTGTCCAAAACGATCATAAAATTAAATTCTAGTTAAACATAGTGCTGACTGACTTGCAGTCCAGATGCTGTTTAGTCCAGTTGTTTGTTTTTCTCTCTAAGCTAAATGGATGCTGTGGAGTCTGGGGATTTGTGGGGAGGAACAGTACAGATGGACTGACTTTTGACCCTTTGTTCCACTGAATAACTAGTTGATTACTGGGTGGCTCATTTGCTCCCAGCAAATAAATCTGGCACTCTGATGCCATCTAGTGGTGTACTGCTTTTTGTTAGTCGCACGCTCACATCATCATTACATACATGTACATATGTATGAGAAAACCGAACATATCTACATATTCTGTGTGAAGATTTTTATTTCAGGAACAAAATTTCGTGTAACAGTAGAGACAGAGTGGGGGCATGCTTCGCTCTGCCTGTCACGACAGTCTAATACAAAAAGCTTTTCCTCTCACAGTGGTAAACGAACAAACGTGGAAACGACAGCATACTAGACAGTCACGATATTCATAATGCGAGAACAAACATACAGAGTGCTTCAGCTCAACTGTGTGGGAGTGACCAGCTGCCACTGCGGGACTCCTGTCCACGCAGCTCCTGAGCTGATAAGATAGATAATACTGTGGAGTCAAGGGGAAGTTATTGAGGTCACTCAGCTCAGGCAAAATTCTTCTTGAGGAAGTTGATTAGTCCGTTGGTGGAGGAGTCGTGGGAGTGAATCTCAGCAGTGTCCTTGAGCTCAGGCTCAATCTTCTTGGCGAGCTGTTTGCCCAGTTCCACTCTAATAATGCGTATGTGAGGGGAGAAGACATAAATACAAGAGATATGATGGGTTCAGTCATGTGTTAATACATTTTGGAAAATCTGCAAAAATGTATCCACAGTGCCTCAATCTGAAAGCTGCACAGTATAACATTAGGCGTCAGACTTCTCTTAAAGCTTGCTTATTTGAGCACAGCAGCCCCTGGTGTTCAAACCTTTGGGTCAGACAATGAGAAGAAAGTTGGCCTAAAGTGGGGGAGAGGCTTGTTTCGGAAAGGGGATGAACGGAGGGGCCTACACCAAGGCATAGTAAATGTTAAATAAGGTTAATTCTGACTGTGAATCATGCAAAATTTCAGCAGAGTCCAGGAATAAACATGTGGAGCTGCGAATTAGCACAAAAGAGAGACTTTTATTAGGAAACTTGTTGTGTATGCTGAAAGAAACAGACTCACCCCCACTGGTCAAAGCTGTTGATCTCCCACATTAATCCCTGGACAAAGATCTTGTGATCATACATTGCTGCAAAAATGGGAAGAATAATCACAAATTCAACAAATGAAATGAAAACAAAGATTGAATTTCTGAAGCAGCACAATAGAGCTGTTCAGAATAAAACCTGCTCAGTTAGTTTCCCATCATAGGTGCAAACACACTGACTGTTACTATGCAACAGTGTGCAACGTCCTGACTGAAGCTCAGCTGGAAATTGCCGCTCTTTGGCTGTTTCAGGAAATTCCCACTGTGTGATCATTACCACCACTGTCTCAGATATCATTTATTATTGTGCAGTCCAGCGCATTTAAAAACAGTGGAAATTATTTCGTAATGTCTCATTTTCAGATAAAACTAACCGGGTTAAATTAGATAATGGTATATGTAGAATTAAATTGATTAAAACGATGTTTAAAAGGACATTAAAGCTTCAAAAGAAATTGTTATTGGTAATGTTACCAATGATAAAACCAGTACAGTGACAAAAGTGGTTTACCTATAAGTACTCCAAGTGTATATGGAGTCAGTTTCTTGAAGATGATTGAGTTGGTTGGTCTGTTTCCCTGGAATACCTGCGGCGATCAAATAGAAACATTTTAGAATACAATTCACTATTTTGCAAAAATGTTTTTTTTAACAAAGTATACATTGCCATGTCCATACATGTCACTGGAGGGCACTGTCCCCCTAACACAAGATATTCATGGAAAGTTTTTGGGGGGGGTTAACTTTTTTAGCTGTTACAATGACTTGACTTTAATTTGAACAAAAATCAGAAGTCTAGTTTAGACACAGATGTAAACATGGTACTTAGCTGTCAGGGCTAAAATTAAATGTTTAAGATGGGTTCAAAAGTGGGTCATTGTCATTTCAGTTTAAGTTTCAAGTTTAAATGTCCACCCACCATGTCACCATCTCAGATTTGCTTATTTCTAATAGGCAATTCCTATTCCTATTTGAAACATATCTCGTTACTGGAAGCTTTTATTTATTTATTTTCTTTATTTTGGTGAACTGAACTGAAATGACACAAGTGAATATCTCTCAAGATCTGGAGAGGTCGTGGTGTTTGTTTTATTGTCTTCGCCTTTCCAAGGCGGAACTGGATCTTGATTCCTCGCCTCTGAACCCGCCCTGAACACACACCTGTGGCTCATTTACACTGATGCTGGCAGACTACTTAAGATGGCAAGAGAGACTGCTTCCTTGCTGGATTGTCACACTACCTAGCATCAGTGTAGCCTAGCCTTTTGAGTATTCCTTGTGCTGTCCTAGAGCTCCCTCCTAATGTTGTTTTCCTCTGTGTACAGGCTTTCTAGATTCCCTGCCGGCTGGATTCCTGTGGATGTGTGTGAGTGAGCATGAGCATTTTGGAGTGGACTATCTGAGTGAGTTGTGGATTGAGTTGAAGAGGAGGGTGCGTGCACCTGCCTTGGACCTTCCCTCCCCTTCAGACCCCCCTCTACTCCCTGGAGCCCCGTGTTATCTGTCTCACTGTATATATGTATATATCCTCACTTGGTGCCACATTGTAAATAAACCCTCACCTTCTCTCTAAAACTTCAAAGTCCTGTGATTGAGTCCTCTGCCTAATAATCTGTGACAATCCCCTCATTTTTTAAATTGCAAATACATATGTCTTTGGGGTTTTAGTACAAAGCTGGATCGAAATTTAATTTGAAACCAGTGTGATTGGACAGGCAGATGATAGAGGATGACATTAAAAAAAAAACAAATATTAAAACATGAATGAAATTCTGTTTTTAATGCAGTTAACTCTGGTTTTCTGTTGCAAAATAAGCTTACTGGCTTGTGGACAGTCAAAACTGAGTTTTTTTTCACAAGCTAGGGTGTTGCTAGTACATTATAGCAAGAAGGTTCAGAGTTTGATTCTCCTGGTTGTCTGAGGAGTTTGAAGATGCACTTAAATGGTTTCTGAAAAAGTCTGCATCCTTGATTCAGACTGTGTTTGTTTGCGGTCCTCTTTGGATGAGATACATATAAGCTAAATCATCAAAGAAGTCAAAGGCAATTTATTCTTCAAATAAAATCAATAAATGCCTCCATTGTCAGACCATGGTCATATTTAACCTTTAAAAAAAACAAACTCCAGTGCATTTCAGCAAAAAAGCCTTCAGTAAGCCTCCAGGGTTATTTGAAAAAGAGAGTGCTTTGAACTTCTTTGATGTTTTAGAGTTTGCAAATGTAGCGAGAAGAAAAGGTGTATTTTCATTTTTCAGCCAACGTTAGACATAAAGAGAGATGTGGGTTTTTTTTGTTTTTTTTAGATGTCTTTTCACTTTTCAAAGTGACACAGTTGTCTTCAACATCTGTTTACAGAGTTTTTACTGGGTGAGTCTCTCTAACCTGCTGTCAAAAACAATTTGCAATCGGGTTTGTAAAAGCAACATGACAGGGAGCTCTCCTCTTAAGTTTAGGTTTTAGTTTGTTGCTGTTACATGCTATCAGCAGCGCAGCAGGTTCATTATCTTTGATAAGGTAGTTTCTCTTTATTCTACGTACTTTGTGTGGTAGGATTTTCTCCAGAGCCTCCCCACTCAGGCCGCTTGCCTCCAGCTCCCTCTTGGCCTCTTCGGTAGTCTTACCTTTCATCAGAGCCTCTGTCTGAGCCAGGAAGTTGGCCAACAGGATCTACAGTCAAATGAAACAGGCAGTTTTAGATAGTGTATTTCCTACATGATTAACAAACAGATAAGTAACAAATTAAAATAATATATTTAAAATGTCTCAGTATCTGGAACTGAAAGAATTCAGCACCATTCTTCTAAAAGATACTCCCTCATTTCTGGGACACATCAGTCCAAAATCTCCTGTACTTGTTTAGCTGGCCCTCGTGCCCTTCGAATTGGGGCATAGTGATCCTGAAACTGATTTCTCCCATAAATATTCTTTAGAATAAAGGTAATCACTCAGAGCAACTTTTCATTGATTTGCGCTGACCCTTTTTTCTAAGGACATGAGTGGAATCAAACCATTTTACAAAAATGCACAGCATAAAAGAACCAACAAATCCACCGCAAAGATCAAAAGTTCAATTTGTTGCTGCGTCTTTAAATAGATGTTGGCATAAACTGGTTTGACCACTATGACAAATTAGAAGGAAGCAGAAAATAAATTGAAGGTCAGTGGCTTGCACCTCAGCTCCAGTGCGCAGCTCTTGTTCTGATGCTAATGTCGGAGGTCTGACAATCACCTCAAGGTGCCAGTGCAATATCATATATGTTGCCAAATAACTTGTCTTGGAGCTTTGAGAAAATGCCCACAAAAGTTATATCAGAACATGCAGCTCTCTTGGGAATAGTTTATTGTGACTTTTCGTAGCTATTTGTTACACTGATTTTAATAATTTCTAATTCCACCCCAAGCTCTACCTCTCGGACAAACCTTATCATAAAACCATCATTTGAAGTTTATGCTTTGGACTTTCATCTCACAAATCCAACAAGCAGCCTCCGCCAACCACCGTTTAAAACAATTAAAAACAGCTCTAATATTGGTCTCTTTATCTAGCTTTATTAAATCTACTAACATTATGCATCCTATTAGCTTGTATGTGTTGCTGAAAAGGTGGTGTATTGGAATGCTTGAGATTTTTTCAGAAAAGTAGTGCTTACGGTTGACTGTGAAATATCTAGGAGGAAAGAAATTCCACAAACTATCCTGTAGCAACAGTGGAATCCTATTATAGTACCACATTTCAAGTCAGTGAATTCTTTCACAAATATTTATATAAGTAGACTGCATGGCTAGGTGCTTACAGGGAAACTAAAAGCACTGTAATTTTAAGATTAAGCGGTATGGCTGAATACTTTTGTCTATACAGTCTAGTAGAGTAGTCTAGGATGTGGTCAAACTCATTTAATATCCTAAACAAGAGACAGACTTCGCAATATCTGCATAAATGCTGCTTTAGACAGATACCTCTCTAACATCAGTGATACCTTGTGGTGCAGGTTGTCTCTGATTGGATGCTGTGATTGAGCTGGAATCAGGAAGTCACAAGGCACCATTCGAGTTCCTGAAATGAACATGTTGAGTCGCATTAGTGACAAACTTAACCAGGTAGCAAACTGGATTAAAGTCCTTTAGTCTGTGGGCTACATGCAGCTCAATTTGATCCTGGACCATTAAGATAATTCCAGTTCTTTAACTGTATATAAGTTTACTCTGAAGAGTTTCACCTGCACTGAAACCATAATATTTTTAAATGAAAACACACCTTATCACTTTCCCTCACAAATTTTGCTAGACAATAGAAATGTATATTTCTTGGTAAATTATTATTTTTTTCTTATATGCTGAGTGATACAAACAGAAATAATCACCAGCCTGAGGTGTCTTAAGACAACTGACAGCAATTTCAGTGATATGGCTCAGATTTCCACATTCACTGAGTCTGTTAATTACATGTAACTAAACTACAATAGTATATACTGTTTTTATGATTCAACAACTCACCAACCTCCAGAAATACTTTAATGTGCTGGTTTTTGTACACAGTCTACATATTTGACAACCCAGGACCAGAAAAAGACCAGCTGAATCAAATGTCTGTTGCTGCTCCCAGGTGGAGTTACCTTGGTGGATGAGCTGGTAGAAGGCATGCTGTCCATTTGTTCCAGGCTCTCCCCAGACTATTGGCCCAGTGTGGTAGTTCACACGTGTCCCATGATTAGTAATGCACTTTCCATTTGACTCCATGTCACCCTAGACAACAAACACTCTCAATATACAATGACTCACTTATATTATTAAAATAATCTATCAACTCTATAAGTTGATTTAAAATAATGTTTTGGATCACTTCTGCATTGTGGGGACAGACCTGTTGGAAGTAGGCAGTGAAACGGTGCATATACTGGTCATAGGGCAGCATAGCCTGGGTCTCAGCGTGGAAAAAGTTGATGTACCAAATGCCCAACAGAGCCAACAGGATGGGAGCGTTCTTATCCAGGGGAGCAGTACGGAAGTGCTTGTCCTATATATGAAAGGGTAAACCTAATTTACCTTTGTTTTCTGTATCATTCTTTAGGGAAAAAATCATAACAATAATTTTCAATATCAGGCAGGTGAAGAAGTGACACTTTGAACATCTCATTATGGTGTACCCACCATCCAGTGTGCTCCTGACAGAAGCTTCTCAAAGTTGTCAAAGCCTGGAGATCAGATGCACAAGAAAAGTTAAGTGATTGTGTAGACTTTTAGCACTGTACTTGGGATGAATATGATTGCTGGTCCACACATATAAGTTTTCATATATGTTTTAGCAATGATTTTAGATACTGACATAAAAATGCAAATATTTCTCCTCAGGATGGACCCAAGTAACCTTGGTATTCCTGTAGTTTAAGCCCCAGCGAGCTCCCTGAAATGTGTGGGTGTGTTTACTGTACATACCAATGTGCAGGGCAATAGCCATTCCAATTGCAGACCACAGGGAGAAACGACCACCAACCCACTACAAGAAAACACACAAAAATTATACAATGTTTTGTCCCATTTTAATAAAAGGAAGCCAAGGTTATGCACATATGCAATTAAAATAAACACCACACTTGATCTTTATAGCTTTGTTAAATAGTAGCAAGAAATGTATGATTTGCCTCTCAGCCTGGCTGGGGGGCTTCTTTGCCTCCCTCCTGCTGTGTGCCCAGCCTGGAGGCTACGGTCTGTGACCGGCTCCCGGTGCAGACGGCTCCCTGTTATAGTGTTTCCTCACTTGGCACATGTGTACCCAGCCCAATTTTACTCTTTAAGTGTGCATGTGTGCGTGTGCGTGTGTGTGTGTGTGGAGGGGGGGGGGGGATATGTGTGTATTCACATTGTTTATGTTAATGAGAGTGTGGGGAGTGAGTTGGAGGGTGGGGTGGGGTGGGCTGCTTTTAACCATGTAAAGCACTTTGTGCTACATTTTTTTTTTGTATGAAAAGTGCTTTATAAATAAAGATTGATTGATTGATTGATTGATTGCTTCAGTCTTAAATCTTTTCCAAAAGTTCTTTTAGGCATTTTTTCTCCCTTCTTCTCTCTTTTGGACTGAAAATACTGTAGACTAGAGGCGGACAATACATTTTTCCAAGGGGCCACATGAGAAACTGGGACTGATGTCGAGGGCCACATCAATAAGCTTAACTCAGTTTCATTTGATTTTAATTTTAGCTCTTTATAAGCTTATTGTGGCAGCCCTCTATAACAGTCCCAGTCTCCCATGTGCCCCTTTGGGAAAATTGATTGCCCACCTTTGCTGTAGATTTTGTGCATGCAGCCATTTTCTCCTGACATAAAGGCCACATTATAGCTGTTACCTTTAAAATACCAACAATGTAACTAAATGCAACTCTCTGACCTTTGATGCAACTCAGCCTTTACAGTAACCTCTGCAAGAGAGAAGGTCACTACCAATAATAACTGAGACTGAAGAGCTTCTGATTACCCGGCAGCTGCTGTTCAGAGAGTCTGTCTCACCTACTTCACAGGTCAAAAGTCTGCTTTATTTATAGCTTCTACTCTCGCTCCATGGCACCGTGTGGACGTGAAAAACCTGCATACAGTGTGTGTGTTTTAAAGCTCAAAGGGCACTCACGTCCCAGAACTCGAACATGTTCTCTGTGTCGATGCCAAAGTCTTTCACTTTGGGCTGAAGGGGAGACAGAGAAAAACAGAAAAGTTAGTATTAGAATGTGTAGATGCAGCGAGAGGCTTATTAACCCTGAAAAAAATTTGGTACAACTTACACCATTGGTGGAAAGAGCCACAAAGTGTTTGGCGACAGCAGCTTTCTGTTGAAACATATCAAATTTATAATTAAGAAAGACATCCTTTTAGTGTAGTAATGAAACTGTGCTGTGCAGGATTGCTGCAAACTCACATCTTTGGCATGTTCGAGGAACCAAGCTTTGGCCGACTCAGCATTTGTAATTGTCTCTTGTGTGGTGAATGTCTGTATATATAGGAATACACATATATTCATGCAGCAATTTATAAGGAACTTTCTGTCTGTGCTTGAAGATTTAGCAATAAATAAATAAATATTCCTCATTTCTTCATGAACATGCTACCTTGGATGCAATGATGAAGAGGGTTGTCTCAGGGTTGAGCTGTGCCAGGGTTTTGGCGATGTGGGTGCCATCAATATTGGACACAAACCACACACGAGGTCCATCTTTTGAGTACGGCTTCAGGGCCTCAGTTACCATCAGGGGGCCCTACAGGTCATGGTAAGGGAAAAAAAAAGTCAGGCCTATTTGTGTTATTATTAATATATGTAAGATTAACAGATCTTTCAAGCTAATCCACTCACAAGATCAGATCCTCCAATTCCAACATTAACAACATCAGTGATGGCCTTCCCTGTGTAGCCCTTCCACTCGCCACTGCGAACTTTCTGCAACACATAAATCGCAAACATTATTTTTGTGGGTCTATAAACTGCTGATAGCTGCATCAAAAAATTCATGAGCAGGGCTACAAAACTGACATAGTGAATTGTTTAAACAGTTCTGTGGAAGAGCTTTTGTTGTGATTTTGTGCCTTTATTTTTGGGTTCACTCACATGACAGAAACCCTTCATTTTCTCCAGAACCTTATTAACGTCTGGCATTACATCCTTCCCATCCACCATGATGGGAGTGTTGGAACGGTTCCTCAGAGCCACATGGAGCACAGCACGGCCCTTCATTTCCACAGCACCAGGAGATAAATGTTAATATACACAGACTCTTACTATCAGCACTGAAGCACTGGGTATTTTTCTGCTGGCTGCTTACACTGCTCGTGAATGAGAAGTGAATGGGTTTTTCAGCTTGCATTTACTGTACTTAGTGTTCATTTTTAAGAGAAATAAAAGAAAGAGTGTTAAGCGAAGTTATGACTGTTTAACAACGAGCACCTCAGTGAAGTTTATCTTCTCTCCAGTAAACATCTTCTCTCTGGCAGCCTCAATGCCTCTTGACTTGGCCTAATGAAACAATAAATATGAATGCTATGTCAGTAACAATTTGGGAAGTTTTAAACTTATGAGCAGTCCTTCAAAGAAACACAACTTAAGTGAAGATGAAACTTGTATCTGATGAACTGACCCCCACTTTCTGCTTGATGAAAGGATTGATTGGCTAATGATTCTGTAATTAATATAAACAGTTTAAAGGCCACAGATCATTTAAATGTAAATTGAATTACCAGGTCAACCAACATTTTCATAACGTCCTCTGTGATGAGGTTCTTGGAGTAATCCAGAAGAATGTCTCCATCCTCAGTTTTCAGTGTGAGGCTATCGGAGACAAGATGAGGATATTTTCTGAGTATCAGTATCCAGACAAAAACTATCATTTTGTCGTTGTGTTGAGGTTTGACATGTGTGTAATGAAGCCACACAGAGGTCTGTTATGTGAACATGTCAACAGATGATAAAACAGAATTAACATTAACTTACCAAATACATCAAACATATCTAAATGTATTCTGTTCTTGTTTTATACCTGAGCTTGTTGAATCTCTCCTTGTCAGCCTCAAACATGTGCCTCATGTTGAGGCCCAGGGCGTGGGCTGTGTACCACTCCTGCAACTTTTGAAAGTTGGGGTCCTGAGTAAGTCCCATGCTGTCCAGAGAGGGGGGCTTGCTGTGCTCCACTGTGCTCAACTATCTTGGCTGAGTGCGACTGAGCAGGTCAGAGAGAGAGCTTTTTGAAGGGCACAGTCTAGATCTAAACTTGCCCCTCCTACAAGAGACATATAATATCCATGACCTGAGCGTGTCACACTTGCCCACTGTCTTGCAGGGTTTGAGTGCATGTAGTTCACTGTGCCACACGGATCATCACACAGGTCAGACAATGTGTTGTACCTTTTCTTATTTTTCTCTTAAATGGTTATACAGTAGTCAAATAGTCAAAAATGGCCACAGTTTAAAATAAGATCAGTGGATGACATAATCACTGTAAGTCTCCAATTTCTTTTCACTTGTTCTGTATCTGTGAAATTTCAGTGAGAGTGGACATCTCTAATATGCCCATCTCAGAGACAAAGAGCACAGCAGTGAGCACAGCAGCCCCTTCCAACTTCTGTTTGTGAGGGGAAGCCAGTCACAAAAAATGGAAGGTGGCCATAAATGTTAAGACTCAGTTAAGTTAAAACTCAGTTCATACTCATTTAAAACTGAGTATAAGGGTTGCATTTATGCCCAAGGCAAAGAAGAATTATATGAACGCAACAACTTTTCATTTTGTAATGAACTACTAATTTACATTTAGTAATATTCTTCTCCAACTATATGTGGGGAAAAAGGAAACATCCAAACTATAGACTAAGCTTTTCTCGCAGGTTTCTCATCCAAACCTGCATTGTAGTACGCTGCACTGAAGTCCAAAAACAAGCATATTGGCTTGTTACTAGTTATGCCTTATTTAGCATTACTGTTCTACAGCTAGTAAAAAAAGACAAGCGACCATTTATGCTCAGCTAGTTCTTGGTAAATGTGTGTAACATAATGTGTTTTAATATGCTTGATTTCAGTACGTGCATATTTTATGTAACACATAGCGATTAAATCAGTTGACCTAACAGTGCAAATTGTGGCTCCTCTTTAATTATCTAAATCTGAAAGTTGTAACCCTTGTTGAGACACTGCAGATCCAGATCAAGTGCAGGCGGTATCCTTTAAAGCTGTGCAGGTGTCTGCTACCTGGAGAGGTTGCATTGTTAAAGACAAGTTTGAGACCTTAGCGCCCCCAAGTGTTCTTATTTAAGCATGAAGTACAAGATGTAACATTCTCTAACAAACATTAGGGGGCGAGAAAACCTTATCCAGAAGCAGCATTAAATTGTGCTGGATTTTATTTCGTCTTAATCTTCATTCCATGTAGTCACAAACCCGTTCTACACTTCAAGCAAAAGATATAATGCGATTTTTTCTCAGCTCACTATTTGGGTTCCCTTTCATTTGAATAACTAGGTTTCCCTACTTTTTCAATCATGATGTTTGATGCTTTCCATGTTTATTCTTACTTCGTGCCTTTGACTATATTGGTTATATTTATGTTATTTATAGTTATCGTTATTATTTATATTAGTTAGAGTTATATTACAAGAATCAAAATTGAAGTATAAGGTTTAGAAACTAAATTAAACAATATGGTAACGCAATCTTATATTATTTTTAAATGGTATTTAAGGCGGTGTTGTAGGAAGACAAAATATCCGGTTGTTCAGTCTGACGTCACTAGCCGTGTCTGGGTCTAAACTCCGCTGCAGGTCCATATATCAAACGATCACTATGGCATTATTGAGAGTTGAAAAACTGTCTAAAGTCTTTCATCTTTAATAAAATGATCAGCGTTCTGCTCTACCAGGTGTAACAATTGAGTTTAACATCCAGGCATCCATGAAAACGGAATTTATGACATTTAACGGAGTTAGAAGTTAGCAGGGAGTTAGCTCGCTAGCTTCTATCTAAATACAATATAGCATGTCCTGACTGCAGGGTTTTGAAAACAAATTAAAACGTACATCTCTGTTATCACTTCCAGCATAAATGAAGACAGAAAACTAAACAGCAGTGACGTTTGTAGGGTTACTGAAGTTGGGCTAGCTGGTATATAATGATGTGCTACATGACCGCTAGCGACACAGCTGTGTTAGCATAATATAAACAAGCTAACTTTTTTTCCACTAGATAAAAGTTAACGTGAGTGTTCTCAGTGGTCAGAAACAAATGTAATCGCATGGCAGGATGCTGTAAAAGGACCAAACTTCAGCCAGGAGAACAACTGAGATAATCCATCCACAATATGAGGTTAGTCATTCATATACTGCTGCATGGGCTGGGCTGTAGTTACATCCTAAGGTTTTAAAAACTGAGCTTAAATAAATGATTAGCGGTAATAAAAGCCGAGGGAGGTCAGTGATCACTGACTGTTTTAGGAGCTTTTTGAGATCAAACAGAAGAAAATACATAACATTAAACATGTTAACAACACAAAAGCCATATTAAACGCAGACTACTTTAGACCCGGAAGTAGGAGTCATCGCGTCATCACTGAACAACCGGTATCTGATAAAATATTGCTGATTGACGGTTTTATTGTGAAAGTCTCAGCGGAAGTGTGAGTTTATTGACTTGGTTTTGATAGTGGTCACACAGACAGGGAATTCGCTGTCAAGAGGGTGGATGCCTAGAGCTGGTAAGCGATGCTTTGATTAACTGAACGCGTACTGTAATAATTTTCTTGTGTTTCACGGGAGCTTGTTTTGTCTTGGCCGCGGTAGTCCCGGCTGTTTTGAGTCTGTGGTGGAGCAGCACCGGGCCGCTTACGTTAGCTGGTGCTTTCTAGCAGCGCTTACAGTCGTGTCGCAGAGAGCTAGCTGGTTTGCTAACGCTAGCTCGCTTAGCTGTGTAGCTAGCTTGATTAGTACTGATGTGTCCATTATCGGACGCACCTTTATTTGACGTGCTTATTTTTCTAAGTCGTGTTAAGCAAAATAATGCAACCCCATAATCGCTAAGACAAGTGTTTTCAGTGAAGGCTCCAGAAGGACTTGACATATTTGTGCAACTGAACGCTCGTATGTACACAAGCCCAATTTCATGTGTGCTGATAAAGCGCATCCGCCTCGGCTAGCGAAGGAGGAGAGGTGGGTTGACGCTGTCGTTTGTTTCTGTTAACACTGCCCCTTGTTTATATCTGTGCACGATGCTTCAGATTTGATCATCGTCTTGACACTCTTACGTGCGAGATTGATGTAACAAGCCTTAAGCTTTTGTAATAACCTGGATTGACTGCGTGTCCGATAACGGACCTGGGCGTTCTCGGTTTGAAGTTACGCGCTGCAGTCGGTGATCATCCGCCGCACAAAGATGGAATGCAGGCTAACGTTAGAGACAAGCTGGCGACACGGACGTTATTTACGGTTCCTCTGGCTACATACTTGTTTCTGTGCCTTTCTGTGCTCCGGCTTGCTAGCTAACACGAAAGCGAGCGTCTGGTTCTAAGTGGCAGGCGGCTGAGTGTCAAAGACCGGGGAAAGCAAGGGACCTAGTGTGCTGGGTACCCACCGGGGGTGGCATTTCCCCGTCATTCGCTTATCCAGCGTTTGGCGTGTTGATGCCGCGAAAGGCTTTCCGGCGACACCGCGTTTAGGGCGTTAAAAGGCCGTATTAATAGCTGCGACATAGTGTTCCCATGACTTGGGCCATGTCATCGCAGAGTTTCGATGAAACCGGCTAACTGCGCTTGCGGGGATTCTGTTACACCTTCCTGCTAAATAGTGATCGTGTTTGACAATAACCCCCTTACAAAACTAGCTAGCTAGTTGGTTTTCTTCCCCGCTGGGGTTTCAGGATTAAGTAACAAGCTGTTGTAATAATAGCCCTAGAGTAGCCTTGCTGTGTTTAATAACACGTACAGAGCAGAGCAGCAGTAATGCTGTAGAGGTCTTGATATCGTATCCTCAGACATGCTATTATGGTCTTTTAATACTCGCCTCTTGGTTTACATTAATTTCGATATATTGACCTTAAATAATCGTACTATAAGTAAAGTAGAAACTTGCACAACTACATTGATGTCGATGTTTTTATATAGTCTCTACAGTACAGAGAAGATGAGTGGAGTTGTATTAATAAATAACGTTGCCCCACTTCTTTGGAGGGGTGTAGCCATCTACAGTCTAGCCAGATGTCTGTCGTTTGAGATCGTGTGGATGTGCTTGTGGTGAAAGTAGAAGCTGTCCTACTGTCTGATCGTGTCTTGGCATAGGATATCACCTATGATTTGAGATGTCTGTGCGCTGATTGGCTATTCATACGTGCAAGGTTTGCCATGAGCAGCCACTCTGATGAAGACTGATAAAATTGTTGTCATTGCATGATTCATATTTTCTTGCTTGTTAGGTAATAGGGGTGTGCAGTTAATTTGATTTCAATTACAATTTTTGCCTTCCAAGGGCTTTTAAATTAAGATAATTGGTATAAAATCCACTTTAAGGCTCTTCTTTCACCTTTGAGGAGCCTCAGTTGATTCCCTGTTAAGCTCTGTTTGGTTTAGTTCAGCTCATGTCAGTTGAATTATAATTAATATTCATGAAGATCAACTTCATTAACGTATTTTCTTGAAGTTTAATAAAACCACTGTTTTTCAGTGGCTTTGTTGACCCTAACACACAATTTCATCTAATATTGTCCAATAGGTGGTTTAGGTTTGCTGCCTTCCAAAGTAAAGATGTTATCATTGAGAAATGCCTGTAAAAGGCTGTGATCTTTTAAACTTTTATTGAAAGTTGTTTTCACTCAGATGACTGTGTTTGTCACTGGTGTTCAATGTTTTTTGTTGTTGTTGTTTTTTATTTTTTGTTAAAGTGAAGATGTATGGTAAAGCCAGTACGTTCCTTTTGTGGAGTTTTGCATGCATGTACAACTGTCATTAAAACAACCCTGAACCTTTGTGTTGACATCTGCCACAGCTGTGTCTCTGTGGAAATACATGCTTTGCACTGCAAAATTCCTGTCTGTTTTAAACTCAATTCCTTTGGATAGCCTTTGTGCCTGAATGGGCACCGTAGCTGGTGGACTAGCACTGAGGCTCCAGTTGTTTTCATACTATTATTTGTTGCCAGTATTTGTCAACATGTGATATATATGACCTGGAGTGCCATTTTCCTCAGTCTAACTTTAAATCCGGATACATGTATGAGGAAGTCAGCAGTCACAAGATTACTGTTTGCACTTGCATCGGGTGGAGTGCAGGCACTTCATGGGCCTGAATGATATTTCCTTAAACAAAGGAGTTTTATAGTCATTATTGTTCCACGTCAAATTTATGTAGGTGAGTCTTACAGAGACATTTCCACTGAGGGGGAAGTAGGTGATAAACAGGAATTCCTTCATTTTGTGTATTTAGTTTTACTTAAAAATTTTCATTTAGACCAGAAAGATTTGCAAGATGTTATGTAGCCAGTAACTACAACTTCCAGAAAGTTGGGAGTCTGTGTTAAATGTAAATACATTGCAATGATTTGCACTGTTTAGAGTTTGCGTTTTGTATGTAGGATTTAAATCTTGCATTCAGTTGGATAGTTCAAATACTGGAACTGGGAAAAGTTATTGCTTACTGAAAAATGGCTTTTCTAAGCTCAAAAACAAGCTTTTAATGGCGATTACTCATGGGACCACATCTGGCTCACATATAGCTAAGGCAAAGAATCATCTCAAGTAAAGAGCCTTTTTTAATGTAAATGTTTGTATTTTGTTGTTATTTTTGGCTGCATTTGAAACAAATGTAATTAAGCTTGAGTAAATTAACTATAAATTAAAGGTTACTTTTTTTCTGGTAATTTTTGTTTAATACATGTAAAAAGTTCCTTGGTAGGTGCTAATTGATTCCCTGTTGCCATTAGCTGATGCTGTGAGTGTGACATGATTTTGACATATAGATGTCTCTAGACTTTGACTTTAATCAAACATGTGAAATTTGGGACAGACTGGACAATTTACATTTCACATGTCTCTGATCATATTAAATAATTTTCAGCTGCAACCCATTTTATTCTGTTAATCTTTTTCCTTTGTGTGGTTTGTGTTTGTATTTTCCTTTGGATGAATAAAACTAACAGTATTTATGTGTGTCAGAGGGCTTGGGTCTACCTCTTTCTCTTACATGGGCTGTTTCAACTCTGTCTGCTAGTGTGTCATGTAGGGCAGGACAATATGGTCATAAATATTTATCATGATATATATTTGAAAATTTGGGATAACAATATAACTGATGATATAATTGATGCAAGACAAAATACTTTACAACTCCACAACTTTATTAGTGCAAAAAAAAACCCCATCAATGTATTTTCAATTAAACAAGCAGCTAACAAGCATACAGTGCGTATTACTCTGCAAGGCTCCTGACTACAGTAGCCGTAATGCTCTGACAGTCCATCAAGCGGTCCATCCTTCGTAGCTTACGAAAGTCTTACTAAAACATTTTTTGACAAATTTTTGAGCGCCATGTACCACATAAAATTGGTTTGAGCTAAGTAAGCACAACCAGAATTCATACATAAGGTGCACCAGATTATAAGGGGCACTGTCGATTTTTCAGAAAATCAAAGGATTGAGGGAGGGAGGGGGCTTCTTCCTTGAAATCTCACCCTTGTCTCCTGGGAAACCAGTTTAGCCTTAGTTTGTGGTCAGCTATTTGCCCCTCAGTCAAATGTTCCCAGTGAGAAGCATGACTGTTCATGCACCAGAGATGATCAAATGAAACAAGACTACCATGAAACTCTATAGAGAAACTTCTCTTTATTAATCCCTGCAGAAAATATGCAGCTTAGACGTTGGGATCAGTTACTAAAAATCAAGCAGTGGAGATGGCAAAGATTTTATAGATTGTTGTAAGGTATTTCAGTAGTGAATCAAACATTTGTCCAGTGTTTAAATGTTTCATAGTCTGCACCCTGTGCCATACCTGCCAATGTATTGTATTGTTTTGAAGCACTCAGTCAGTAAACAGCCTTTCTTTATCCTCTGTGCAAAGGATTGTCATTTACTGAGTTTTGTAACTGTGTGAGAATTAGGAATGATAAAATCTGTAGTGATTTATGGGGTTGCTTTGCTCACTTCAAATCTTTGTTTTGTATTTGCTACGCAACGCTTCAGGAACAGTGAACCGGCTGCTGACAGCAAAGCGTCAGCATTTTGGTTGTTTTTCACATCCTTGATGCCAAGATCTTGTCTTTGAATGTCTTCAAAAGTCTGTAACTTAAATGCAAATTGCGATCAACATGCATATTTTATAATTTTGAGCTTTAAAATGAGTTTTTATTCCCATTTCATTTTGGCTTTTTAAATTCACTTTTGTTTTAAATAGTTTTCAGATTTTTGTTAATTTAAATTTAATTTGTTGTTTTGTTTACTTTAGTTTTCATTAGTTTAATTTTTTTAATTTATTATAATGTCAATGGTATTTTTTTAGCTAAAAACTTTAAGTTCAGAACAGATATTACAATGCAAACAGCTGTGAAAGCAGCTGACTCAGTCACTTCCTCCCACTGTCCAAAGAAATGCATGGGTTAGCTTAATTAGCGATTCAAAGTTGACTGTGTTTGTGAATGATTGTTTGTCAGTCTGTATCCCACCTTTAAGCTAATAGCAGTTGAATCAACTCAAGATAATTAATTAGCTGTAGAGCTGGGCGATAGAACGATAACGATATGTATCGCGATATAACTTTTACTCGATAGAGAAATTAAGCTATCGCGATAGACCTCGCCGCTCTTGTCCTCTTAAAAAAAAAAAGGTCAGCCAATCCAAACTAAGTAGCGCAGAGCCGAACCAATCACAGCCGCAGCGTCACGTCGCGTGACTTGTTACGTACAGCACAAGTGCCAAGCCGCACGTGTGTTTGTTTGGGAAGCAGCCAGCGGGTAATGGAGGAAATGAGTGTGCCGACTAGAAAAATCAACCGAGCGTGACCGAAGAGAAAACAGATGATGGTTCCAATGCCGGAGAGATTGTCGAACGGAAGAGCCATAGAAGTTCCGTAGTGTGAAGGTATTTCGGCTATTTCAAGTCTGACAAAAATAGAGTAGCGTGCACTGTAAATTGTGCCGAAAGCAAGTCTGGAAATACAATAAACTGGTGCATGCGTCACACTGTGCGCCACGTTATTGTTTCGGTGAAATGAATTTCTACAATACTGTTACTGTTAATTCTACTCTCTGCAGTGTTTAAATGCTTACATATACACAGTTACTGTCCGTCCACACATACGACTCGGTTCTGCTTCTATGCCGCAGCTTTGTTTACTTTTTCCCACCGAGGCTTCTAGACTTCTGATTGGCCAACATTTCTGCACGGTTAGGAATCTAGCGCCATCTGCTGCTTTGGCATGTTCATAGCAGCGTTTTCCTTCATTTCTGCCTTTATGTGTGGACAGGATTATTTTTTTAAAACGGAAACGGAAAATCTCCGTTTTCAAAAATACCCGTGTACGCGTGGACGTAGCCTCATTCTCTGACTGGAAGCGCTAATTCGTCATTCGGCTTTTGTCAGACTAAAGTAACTGTTAAAACTGTTTGAAAAGCTCAGCTATACAACAAGGAGAGATTGAGAATTTCCTTTTAGTTCTCAGTTTATTTGATATTGACAAAAGTTAGTCAGTTTTGTCTGTTCTTCTGTAAAACAAACTAAGATTTATTTTTAGAATTAATATTTTGTAAGTGGAATTGACAATTTAGTAGTCTGTTTCGTTTGTTCTGTTTTGAAACTTAAACGCTTTAGCGGCTGCCTTTTGTGTAGTTTGCAATATTTGCCTTTATTTATCTGAAAAAGTCTCATGTTCCTTAAGTACATCTACCCTGTTGAACTTATTATGGGAAATAAATATTTAAATAAAAACAAGCTGCTGATTATTTCACATTTTACTTGTGAGCAACGGCACATTTAAATCTTACAAATATAGTTATTTGGCTTATATCGTGATATATATCGTTATCGCCTGAAATGAAAAAAACATATCGTGATATGAAAAAATCTCATATCGCCCAGCTCTAATTAGCTGTTGACAAAAGGGATGCATACCAGTTTAATAAATTTATATAGCTTATTTATTTAACAGTGGGGTCAGATCAGTACTTGGTATAAGAAGATGCCTTAAGCCATGGTCTCGGGATCGAATAAGAAGTGGTAAAAGCTAGATTGGTGCAGCTATATTAATGATAACATGCATAGTGCTATACTTGGCTTGATTTTCTTTTACTACCCTATTTAGATTTACGGCTTCTGTGACACCTCTATATATTTTGTCATTGTGGCTAAACGGGAAAGGTAAATTCTATCTTTCTTTTTGGCTATAAATACAACTCTCATGCTTGGCATGTAACACAACCTGCAATCTCAGTATACAGTCTGCTCAGTTTAGGCTGAGGAAAGCATTTTCATCCCCACAGGTTGCCACCAACCTTTTATGAATGGAACTGACGTCAGAGCCTTTCATCACAGCTCTCACTTATTGAAACCCACTGGTTAGGCACAGTAAACATGGTCTATTGTACAGAGTTATTTGAAGAGGGTATTTGAGCTTATTCCGATTGCTTAATGTTGACTGTTGAAAGGTATTTAGGCTTTGTGCAAAAGCTTAGATTAGATCAGATGAGATGGGACTTTTATTTAATCAAATGAGATTCATGCATGCATGTCAGCTGACATCTTGATTCCCCGTTAGACTTTAATAAATTTGGGACATATGCTTTTTGTTTGTTCTTAGGGTGATGGAATGTATTAATATAAGTCAAAAGCACATGTTGAAGTCTGTGCAACACAGACGTATGAGGCCTGTGAGTGTGTCCTTTGTGAGTGCGGCCTGTTCACTATTTTTATTGGAGCCATAAGCTACTTACAGTGTGTGTGTTAGGACACTACAGGTTAGTCTAATATTATCCAGCCAGCTGTATCAGCCTCTTGACTGATATGTCTGAGCAAACTCATAACAGTGGTACTTAAGCAGTAGGAAAGGTTTCACTACTGCTTTATAAAGTGCAAATTCTGCCAAAAAATACAATTTAGCAGAACTGGAAAAGTGTTTAGAAACAGTCTTTTGTAATACCTGATTATAAAATCAAATTTATTTTTAGTTTCAAGCCAAAAACGGGACCAAAACAGAATTAGTTATGGGAACAAAACCACAACAATCAAAACCCGCAATGCCTAAAAAAACAGGGCCAGGATTAAAAAGAAAGAAGAAGACGAAGAAGAAACAGACTATATTGATGGGGGGAAAAAGTTGTTATTAATATTAATATTAAATTGTAGCCAAGACCTTTATTTTTCTCTTCCTCTTACAAAGTCATGCAGCTGCATGTGCAAGTGTGCATGTGTGTGTTTTTTCTGTGTGCTGGTATGAGGACACCAGGGCTGCCACAATACTCTCCTTGTGCTCTGTGGGCAAGAGGAGCCTGGCTCAGCTCCTATCACACAGTTGCTCACGGCACTTGTCCTGTCATTCGGACTGACCTCCTCGACCTGTCTGCCGATTCTCAGACTTCACTGTGACTTATCTGCTCTTTGGAATGTCTTCAGTAAAACACACAGTGTAAACTTTGCCTTCCATTTCAATTAGTGCATCATTTTTTAAACATGCACTTTTCATGTTTACATTACATTTTGTGGAGATGTTTTGCAGCATATCAGTTTTTCTGGCCCATTTTTCTATACTCGTATGAACCCACATTAAGAGTGTTCTTGGGGAAATGCATTCCTTTGCTTCATTGGCAACAGATGTAGAGGAGGACATTTTTTTACTTTGCGCTGAACCTTTTGGAGTGTCTAAAAACGGGGCAGTGTGGACTTTCAGGGCAGCTGTTTTGCCCATGAAGGCCGAAATAGACTTCATGAGAGAGCTAATGTCGGGCCTGTGGCTAGAGCATCAGAGGGCTTGTGTTTGCCTCCCAGTGGCAGATGGATAAGGAGCTGTCAACATGGGTAACAGCTGCCCCATCTACAGCTATTAAGCCACCTAGCTTTGAAGTAACAGTGACACAAATATGGCAGAGTATCCAAAAGTAACTGCTGTTATGAACTCTGAAGGTTGCATTAATTAACACAAGGGTGTTTTAATGTTGTAAAACCTATAGAGAAATTTGAATAAAATAAAATGCAGACCCCTGCCAATAGTCAAGTAGAGCTGATCAGTATGAATATCTGTTACAATACAAGTGTAGCCCAGACAGTATTATTTAAGTAGTTGTGGCATTTCTGAATTATTATCAGTATTTCAAGGATTTGTTGCTATTATACTACCTCATTTTTAAGGTAGTCCTTTGTAAGCAGTTGTTTGGCCAGCAGGTTGTAAAGACAGGTACCATGACTTTACTACATGCCCAGTGGCATACTTGGCTTGAAGTTTTTGTTACTGGCGACAAGGAGCTTGCTCCAGGAAACCTAAACCCCCTTCCTGTTGAAGTTGAGCAGCTGACATGTACGGCGAGTGGGGAAGTAGGGCTAACATTAGCCCTAAGCGGCTCCTGCTGGAGGAAGGACACTAAAGTGGGCTGGCAGAACTCCAGTGCATCCGGAGGGACGCTCTTATCACACGTGTTTGTTTGGGTGCAATCTCTAACACACTGTGCCCTGCAACAGGAGGCTGTCAGCCAACAGAGCTACCCTAAGAAGCCAATAGGCCTCATTAATATTGATGCCGTGTCTGCTTCTCTTGGGATATCCTCTGCCTGCAGAGTTTTGTTGCCAGGAAGGAAATGTAGACCATGAACACTCTCTAATAATGTCACTTTGTTGTTTGGGTTGAATTGAGTCTGACTTACAGCACTCATTTAATGTGTTGTTACTTTTGTTGTTCACAGCCCTAAAAAAAAAAAAAACAAGAAAAAAACATAACAAAAACACAACTACTGAACACTGGTATAGAATGATGGGCCTGCCAAATAAGATGGCATTTACTGACATTGGCTGAAAAATGTAGTGTGTCACCAATTTTAAGCTGGCTAAATGATTTTAACTGTGCTAGATTGTGTGACGAAGCTATTCACTTTTTTTTTTTTTTTTTAAAGTGAAAGATAATAGAACCACATTCCTTATACTAGGCTCAGATTAATACCATTGTGATGGTAGGGTAATCTCGATAGTATGAAGTTAATTGACAAATTTTTTTTATTTGAATCAGCATTTTGTTTCTTCATTTTTTCCCCACTATCACTGCTTTTTTGTTAATCTTAAGAGTTTCACTTCCTTTAAGCATATCTTATGACACTGTCCTGGGCAACATCTAGAGCTGAAGTGCGAAGTGGCATATAGACTTTAGGCTGACTCCAAAAGGGGGTCAGTCAACATAAGCCCCCTTTTCCATTAGTGCCAACATGGATCGACTTGCCGCAGTTCGCCATATTTATCAGGGTTTTCAATTACTTTATTGTACCTGGTACATAGTACAAAAATAGTACCTGCTTGGCCATGATTCCAAAGTGATCTGAGCAGGTACTGAAATGTGACGGCAGACTCCGTGGGACTGATTGGCTGGTTAGTGGTGTCACTAGATGAATCATGAGAGCATCTCTTTCACGAAAATAAGTCTGACGAAAAGCCACAGTAGCAGGTTTATCATCACCTTGACGTCGACCTTTGTTGTAGCTAATTATGTCACGGAACACTCAGGTGTATTGCTATAATGACGACCACACACATTAGGTGGTATTCGATTGTAATTGAAAACCAGACGATCTGAGTAGGGGCGAATGGAAAAGGGGCTATAGACTCAGCATTAAAAATCAAAGTCAAAGAATTCTTTTACTATTGGTGTATAGTTTCCCAATTTTTAACTACTTAGATGAGGGTGATTTTTCTTATTATCTTATTAATTTTTTTTTTAAAACTCATCCAACTCCACCTGGATTATTGACTTAACAGTTGCTTTGATTGGCATGTGTCTTAACACAGGGAGATGAAACCAATAGGTGTCTTGTACTTAGCTCACCAATTACTAGATAGCTAATCAAGCCAAGTAGTGTTGGCTGATGAATAACCACTCCATGTGCTTGTCCAAATAAAGGAAATTACAGCTAAAAAAAACAACAACCTAGCATCGCTGCAGCCACAAGAAGCGTGGAGACTTCAGAATGTGGACTCACTTGTCACATCACAATAGCTGTCAATCTTTATACTAAAATAATATTATTGTGAGGCAACATTGCCAACAGTACTGCTCTGAATGTTTGACAGATTTGTTTTTAATTACCACTGTTAATAAAAACGTTACATCCATGTCTTTGTTGTAATGCACTGGCAGCTTGTGTTCCCTTCAGGTGGATTTCAAAGAACTGCAACTGAAATTAATTCATTTAAATACATCCATGTTGTCTCCAGCTACCTGGGTCCGTATCCACAACAGGGTATAATCACTGCTTAAGAAACGATGTCCAGACTTCTCTCAGCCTTGGCGTCCAACTTTTCTGGTTGATAACTGAGACATTCTCAAGCTAGCCAAGAGACTGTTTCTTTATTTTGACCTGGGTTGGACATGTTTGCAATGCCTCACCTCAGAGGCCTCCAGGAGGCCCTCCCGAATGACTGAGGTCCTCATCCTATCACTAAGGAGATTCAGGAGGCGGGAACAGACACAATTTATTTCTGCTGTTTGAATCTGCAGTCTCATTCTTTTAGTCATAACCCACAGTTTGTGAGGGAAGTAATGCAGATTGACAAGTCAGTGAATAGCTTTGCATTCAGATTGGCCTTCAATAAAGCAAACTGGTGCATCTATAGCACTGTAAATGCTAGACCAATCCACGTGTTAACCTCTTACTTTACTTCTCTGCTATTTGTAAACAAGAACCCTGAGATACTTGACTTCCTCTATTTGAGGCAGCAAATCTAAAGAGGGAAAAAAAAAGAATAATTTCATGAAGATTAAATATATCCAACCTTTGTTTTTCCAAACCACGTTCCTAAAGCTGTCTAACTGCTGTCCACAATTAGTTTTAATTGTTTCCAGCTGTGTCCTGGTCCTTTACGTCATGCTGTATGACTAGCAAGCTAGTTTTGTTCGATGTGGTTTCCTCACTGACCTGTTTAGTATATTCATCAAGTTGTTTTGAAAGAAGACTAATCTTCCACCCATCATTTAGCCAAAAATAGTGTGAATGTGTGAGAACAAAAGTAGCCAGCTCTGGGCTAGCCGAGCTTAGGTTTCACATTTACTTTGTAGAAGCTTATATCCTATTACTTATGTCAACTAGCAGGCATTGTGGGCACCTGGCAGGTTCTCACTGTGCCAGTAATCCCTGGGATTTAGAGGCCTGCTGCACTGTTGCCCTAGTTAGCTGCTCTTAACCATTATAGACAATCATATAAAATTAAAATTTGCTATTCCTTCATCAAATACTTCCTAGAGAAAAGTTTTGTTTGTTTGTTTTCCTGAAAGAGAGCGTATCTACAATGCCTAGAATTTCTCTGCATAACTTGGTAGGTGGTAGTATAATTGATATTTTTGTACCACAACTAGATCTGAAAATTTGGAAAGAAATTATAAAGTAATGACAAATAATCATTAATTCAGGCCTCTAAAATGAAAGGATTTCCTGCTTTTCTTTGTTATATAACCCTGCAACCCAAATATTTTCTGGTCTGTTTTAGAGCTTGAACAAATAATTGGTTAATTGAATATATAGTATAATAAAGTTAATTGCATTACATTCTTGATACAGATGTGGGGTATTAGATCTTTGAATAAGCACTGACTAATTTAAATGTACAGCCAAGCTCCAGACTGGTCATCCTAGTTATCCCTGCAGGGTTTGTCTTGTAGTAATCACCCAGTTTTGTTTAGGAAAAGGTTGGCGTTAACATATTTCACTGAATCTTCGTCAATTGTAAACATGCAATACTTGCTGAACAAGTGTTGGAGATGAAACCTCCTGACTACGATGTACATTTGTGTGGTTGTTTTTAAGTAAGGTGTCCTTGTAGCAAATTTTCAAAATAATAACTGAAAGACTAACTACTGTAATGTAAGGGTTAAAAAAAATTGAAAGCACATTTCCCTTGTCCCTTCAAGAGGAGGTCAGTAGTTTCCCTTGGCTCTGTCTCTCAACTCAGTGGCCCAGGACAGATAAGGGTGGGCTGATTTTTGCTGGGCGTCCCCTCTGTTTGTGAAAGGAAGTGAGGTTTTGAAGGTCAGGCGAATGTTGGCGGAGATGCGTAATGGAAGCTACCCTGTATGTGGGACTACCACACAGCTGCTAAACCTACAGTGACAGCATCCTGGATGTGTTACCTAGCTGGGAATAATATATATTTTTTTTTATCTGCCGTTCCTGTTTCATTCCAAAACATAATTGTTTTCAGTGTGATGTTACAAGATAACAGTCAGATTTCTGCCTGGTATATGGAAAGCCGTTTCATGAAGAAAATGGTCGGTCAGGATCATGTTCAGTGTCCTATTGACTTTATTGTCATAAAGAGTGTCTGTTTTAGTCTTTAGTGCCACGAAGCTCTCTGCAAGTGCATAGCTAAGGAACTGGTTTAATGGGAATGTATTCTTTGTTCCTTCCTAAAACACTGCGACCTAAGATGAGAAAAAGGTTATTTTACACCTGCGGATTTAAGGCATGTTTCTTTTGGATCAGTTTACATGAAATGTTTATTTATTTAACTTATATGATTCCAGATTATGTTTAGTATTGTTTTATTGTCAGGAATCTTATTAACTGTGGTTTGTCTTGAGACCTTCTAAATTGCAAATCTTCTGACAGTCACAAGCTAGAAGAGAAGTGAGGCCAAATCCACTTTAATGTTAACAATATAAAATATTATATTCCTAATTCAGTGAAAAGGCCAAAGGGAGATGGAAAAGTCACACAGAATGAGAGTATTGTGACTCCTACTACGTGTAGTTCAACAGACCCCGCAGTGTCTTCCAACAATGGCTTCATGCAGGAATTTCTGTCTGCAGCTGTGTACTGCTAAACCAGACACTGCCAGAGATTCTTTGCACAGACGCTCAGTGAGGTATGGTATTAGTAATCGTCTAGAAATGTACAACTAAAGCACAGCTCTTTACCAAACTGTAATACAATATTAGCAGCAATTTCAGGGAATTGTGGCTGATCGCATCCTTCCCAATCAGTTTTCTAAAATAAAAGCCTTTGAGTGTCACTTCTGGTTTACAACACATAATGGGTAGTACAACTTTATGGTTGTGGTTTGATATCACTGATTGGATGTCACAGCAACTGAACAAAACTAAAGCAAGTTGATATTTTGTGGCTTGCCTATTGTATTGTAAAGTATACATGCTTTCTCTTATTGTTTTCCTTGTCACCATCCAGTAAAGGTTTCATACTAGAATATTAGTTGTTGTTTGAAGGCACATTACTTGACAGTTTATACCTGCGCCATTCTATGTACTAATCCTAAAACTTTAGAAGTCAGCTGAAATTAGCCATGTTTTGATTTTTGTAGAGCAGCCAGTTTATTTTAGGTTGTCACAGTAAAGCAGTTGAAATTAAGCTCATCCTTCCTCTTTGACATGATGTTAACACTCTTCTGTGTCTCTGCCCTTTCCTCCCTTAGGAAATGACCTAGAGGCCTTACAGATACATTTGTGCTTTTGTCGCTCTAATCTGCATCTGCAGAGAACAGCGAGATCTGGAAGCACACTTGTTTCCGCGGTGAGTAATATCTACCTCAGCCAGCAGACGTGGAGAAACCGGGAAGCTGCTGGAGACTTCTGACAGGCAGACAGAGCTATCAGCTGGCCGCTTGCTCACTGCCTGCCGTGTCCTGCTTTGTGAAGAGGATTTGAGACGGACTGGATCTGTCTGCCCTTCGCCTCCCACTGCTCCTCTGCCAGCCACTGCAAAAGAAAAGACGAAGCCACATCCTCTGATTCCAGCATTTACTTGCTTGTGTGTTGTTTTCCTTTTTAAATTGCCATTTTCCTTCCGTGCTGTTGACCAGTGTGTCATTTTCCTCGGATTCATTTTTGCTTTCAGCTTTTAAAATAATTTTCTACTTTTACTGGCTGAAGCTGGTATAGGTTTATATATGTAAATACATAAGTGTATATACTCTGCATACTGTATGAAGGATTCCCCCCCCCCCATTCTGAAGGAAAGTTAATGCACTTTAAAACTCGGCTGTAATACTTTCCTCCTCTATTATGATCGTTTTGTTTGAAGCTGAAAACAGAGTATCTGGAGCTGTGTCTTTGCTGTTTTTTAAGCTAGCATGATGATTTTGCAGCAGGGCTGCATGTGAGTATTTTACTCAGCTTGTCGGTTTTTGATCACCCTTCAGCCTCACCCACTTCTAAGTTGCCTCTCTACAAGGCATACTGAGATGAACCTCTGTGAGGTAGAATCCTTGAGCTGTCTTTATACCTAACTTGAACAGTTTCAGGGCCGTTGAATTTGGCGTTTTGTTTTTTTTTTTCTAAAAAGGACAAGAACACTTTGTGAGGAAAAAGAAACTACAAACAGGAGCTTCCGGTGCTGTTGCACCACCTATGTATTGTTGTAGTGCGCAGGAAAGTAAAATGGACTACAAGCGTCGCTTTTTGCTCGGCGGGTCCAAGCAGAAAGTGCAACAGCACCAGCAGTACCAGATGCCTGAGCTAAGCCGGACCCTGAGCGCCTCTCTGGCCTCCTCTTGCTCTGCCTCTTCACCCATGGGCACTGGGGTAGGCATGTCTGGCAGCTGCCACCCACCTCCTTCTGGCACCTCTACCGCTGTTGCCGATATCCAGCAAGGCATCTCAAAATATTTGGATGCTCTCAACGTGTTCTGCCGGGCCAGCGCCTTCCTAACAGACCTGTTCAGCAGTGTGTTCAGGAACTCTCACTATTCCAAAGCAGCTATGCAACTGAAGGACGTGCAGGAACACGTCATGGAGGCCGCCAGCAGACTGACAGCAGCAATAAAGCCTGAGATCGCCAAGATGCTGATGGAGCTGAGCGCTGGAGCCGCCAACTTTAAAGACCAGAATGACTTCAGCCTGCAGGATGTTGAGGTAAGTCTCCAAATCACACGCAGTCTTTCTATGTGAACTTTTAAAGTCCACATGGTTCACAAAGACAACGTCAGATTGTTTTGACTTCAGTAAAAAACTGCTACAAAGAAATTTTAACATCAATGTCTAAATTTTGTTAACTAAGCTCACAAGCTGGGGTACTAAAGTTAGCCATGACATACTTTATCATATTCATGCACTCTGGAGAGGGGGCTAAGATGCTTAGCTGGTCTCTGTTAGAATGCTGGCTTCATGAATCAGAGTTTCCGGGCTCAAATAACATTCTAATTCCCAATGTTAAGCTGGTGTCAAGATCTGAGGGTGAGGTGTGAAAAACACTGCGGATGTGAGAAGAAAAACAGTTTTTGTCACCACGACATCTTTCACCAGTACTAAATTTGTTGAAGTGCACAATGGTTAATGCAGGCTGCAGCAGAGGTGTTCCTTATGTAAGTTTAGTAAAGGGTCTGTAGACTGTTATCCAGAGGCTCACTGCTAATGTCATTATTATCTTGCTGTCTTCTTTTTGTATGTCTCCCACATTGTCTTTTATTTTTTTGCTGTAACAGTCCGGTGCTATGTATACACACAGTGGTGTGACAGATTTGTCATAGCAAGATTCATCAAACGGCATCCTGATCTGCATCTGTCATATTTTGAATAAAAACTGTGTTTCTGCTCAAGAGAGTTGAGGACTCTACAAAAGAGGAAATACATGGAGTCTATTGGAGACTAATTAAACTGTCAATCCAAAAAATAACAGCATACAAATCCTATAGTTCTTATAAAAACCTGTTCAACTTTTTGTATGAAATCTAGGCTCTGTTTGACAAACTCTCAACTCAAGCCAGGTTCTTGCACACAGGTTAAATAACTTGCATTACACCTTTCAGGACACAATGATAAAAAAGAAAATGGCAAGACTAAACAGGTACTTGTGTTTGTAATGGATAATAATCATCGGTTGATTATGGAAAATAAGGTATTTATCGTCGCAATTCCAGTTTTCAATTTTGCTGTAATTGTGTTGTCATAATAGTGTCTTCAAGGGTGCTGTGAGCATCGAGTAACTGAATCTTAATCTCTGCACCACACCCAAGCAGAAAAAAGCCCATATTTCCTAATGTTTACTATGCCTGCTTCTTTTAACCTGCATTGAATGCACATTTGTGAGCCCGTGGAACAACCTGTAAAAAATCATTGTGGCAAGGACATTCAGACCCAAGTACACACAAAATTGTTTCATGGGAGAAAACACTTATACTTGGTAGTAGACTAAAAGTTAGAGAAAGCAAAAAGTTGAATGGATAAATTTAAGATTTCCCATAAAAATGTTGGATCTGTACGAGAGCCATTTGAAACAGCTGATCACATTCGTCAGTAACATTGTAGTTTGAATGCATGTAACTGAAATTTGTGCCATTTCTGTTACATGCATCATTCGTAACATTGCGCACACATACTGTCCGATTAATTTGCAGTATGTGTATAATGTTAGCAGTGGTAACACCAACAGCCTTCTTTATTTGCAGCTTAACATCCACCTACCCATTCAGAATGTGGTTACACATTGCGCCAATGCTTATTCACCAGCTTGTTTCGACACACCTTATCCAACTGTTCATTTTCTAGATCAGAGTACTGCAGATTTGCACCAGCTCCTGGGGCTGTCATTCATCTTACTTTATTTTATTTTTTTACAACTTCCCGTAACACAATGAGGGGAACTGCTTCCTGATGGTGGCTGTGTAACATTTTAGCATCTTAGGTGTTGTGTATTAATTAAATATCAATGATTAATGTAACTCAGCAATCAGTATTTCTATTGCTGAATAGCAAGAGTAGCAGTGTTTAAACATCTAGTCTGGGTTTTTGTAGTTTGTGTAAAGATATTTTTATAGACTACACACAAATATTGGCAGAACTTAGACCAAGACTAGTCAAATTTCCATACCATTGCAGTGTGCCACAAATGACTTTGTATAGTTAAATACAACACTATAAAGCAAAAATTATGGGGATATTACTCAATCTATGCTACATGATAATACTTTATCATGTAGTAGGAGAGCTGCTACATTGCAGCGGCCAAGACACTGGAGGGCCTGCAGAACCTCAGTGGATGTGGCTGAGCCCAAAACAGGAAACACTTTTGCACCACAGTCGGTAAATCTGACTCTCTGTGGTCTTGGATATGCACAGATGAATATTAGAGGAAGCCCAAGTCTGTGAAAGTTTAGACCGCACAGCTTGGCACTCACATGTGCTGTCTAGCCTCAGGCATAAAAGGTACATTTGTTAAAATATTGAGAGAAACGTACTAATATTTTACTTTACAATGGCCTTTTTTCCAGTGTGTCAAATACATTGATCTCAGAGAAAACACTCTCCACAATAATGTTATGGTTGTAAAATGAAGGATAATGTCCCATGTGAACAAAAATATTTGAGGTAAGTAATCCAATAAGACTCCAGTATATTTTTTAGTAAATATTTTTTAATTTTAGGACAGTGTTTAGAAAAGTGCAGAGTTATCAGATTGAAGTGTACAGCATACGTGCACGGGTTTGTGATGAGTCATCTGCGGCTCATGTTTGTGTTTCGGTTTTGCATTGTTTTTAACAAAATATCTCTACTACTATCGGCCATGGTGTGCTTTGGTAGAAAAGAATTCGCTATACTCAGATTAGACTTGTTTAGACCCAGCTCATGATAATTGCAGCTAATTCAGTCTGTCTCGTACAATGTGTTGTGTTTGTGACTGTTGAGGGGATTTTCCTTTGTCTGCATGACTCGAGGAATGCTTTTTGGCAGTTCGATTTATTATGAGGTCTTCAAAAAGAACCAAATGCATTTCTGGTTTTGGAGAGTTGTGGTATGTGAAGCCCCCCCCCTTCTTTCCCTTGCTCACATCTTCTTCTCCTATTTCTTTCTTTTTTTTGCCCCCAGGCCTTTTTTCACCCCCTGGTTTGTTTTGTAGACCTGGTCTACAAAACAAACCTTCTTTTTCCAAACCACAGCAGAGCTTTCTGAGCAGTCAAAGTGAGTCTACTGCCAAATATGCATGAAATTGTCACGGTTTGTTTGGAGGCTGTTTGCTGAGCTTGTAAGTTTAAACCGCAGAGCAAAGACCAGAGGCAGATGGTGAAGTCCTCGCAATCAGAAAGACCTTCATGGCTGTTTAAGTCAGACGACTGAATAAGCACTCTCAACTTGGTGCACAATGGAAACACTGGAAAAACACCACCTTGGTCTTCAACTGTTAAAAACACGCTGAGGATAAACCTTTCAACACGGTTAAAACTAGGGACGTGGACAACATGCACCATACAGTCTTTCATGAGCGAGATTTTAATTTAAAAAAAAAAAAAGTCTACAGTCAGCCTAAACAGATGCACAACAGTTAGTTTGTAATGAAATATGGCATATCCTGCTGCTCACATGTTGGTGTAACAACATTTCTGGGCGTCCTTCTGTTTCCAGTTCAAACCAAAACAGATTAAAGGTTTAAAATAACCCCATGGAGTTTTTGACCAAGGGTGGGTCCTCTATCTGTTTGTATGAGAGCAAGCAGACTGACAATCTGATGTCCCCGATAAGGTGTGACGAAAAGTATAAGCTGGCATACACAGATGTAAACAATACAGGATTTAAAACATCAAAGAGCTAACTTAAAAAAAAAAAAAGCAAACTATATGATTTATAAGGTCTCTACAAATATTAGATTGTAATAAATAATAAAATAGGCTCTGGTTAGAGTGGCCTCTAGGTCATAGCAGGTCTCCAAAGCAGAGCAAGGTCCACTGTCACTACCTGCAGTTTAAGACAACACCAAGATGGCCAGCTTGGTAGCACTTCAAACTTTTCAAAATAAAAGTGGCATCAGTTGTGGGTGATGTCTTTCTCAGATGAATTTAAAAGATGAGTCAGTTTAACATTTCTGAATGTTTATCAAATATTCTTGGGCAGTCCATCCAAGTTAAAATCCATTGTTATTACGGTCAGTATGTGAGATTGGGCAATTAATGAAGTTATTAAATCTTGGCTTTTTCACAACTGAGAGAAATGGCAACGTTCATGTTTTATTCAATTATACTTGCGGTTTTTGACAACATGCGTGTTTCTTCAGAAAATGCGCGATAGTAATTTATAAAGAGTGTAAACAAACAATAACAACCAAAGAAGTGTGTATGATAGAGGCTGGCGCTCCATGTAACAGTTAGACCAAGCTTAATCTGCAATATCCTTTTCGTTTTACACAACGGAGACCGCTCTGCTCAAATCTGACAATCTAAGAGAAAGCATTGGAAATGAAGTATTTTTTTCTGTCAGATCATAATGGCCATTTTTAAAATTTTCACAGCTGACATCATCCTGATTGCATCAGATCTGCTAATATTTACTTTGAACCCAGCATTAGACCTCAAGAAAAAATGTGCTCGGCACGATACTTTATATATCTCTCTTAGCCTGATTGTTGTGCCATTTAAAGATGAACCCCATTTTAACCAAACTATGAGATTATATTGGATTTTTTTGTTCTGCTTATTTGGCTGATGAAGTTCCATCCACATGACTTTAGAGTCCCGCAGAACAGCTGTTTTACGTTTTTGAAGACTAGAATATCTAATAGGCCACTTCTGAGAAATGTAGGGGTCAGGATAATTGTGACCTTCCTGTTTCTTAGAAATGATTGTGTAAGGGGGAAGATGAACAGAGGTAGGCTGCTTGTTTTCTTTTGTAGATCAGACAGCAATGCAACCCCACTATGTAAGCATCTGGTTGTTGTAATAGCTTCACTCTCCTTTTACCCAGAAAAGGTCTGGACTTCAGGAACTCTACTCTCCCAGATCTGGTGTGGTGATTGTGCAGGTGTTCTCAGAAAATAGAAGTATAAATGTTGATGATTGATTCATGATTCGCCTTGTTTGGTTCTGAGGGAGGCCAGCATGAGCTTGGCTCTGCTGCACTCACTATTTCTCATATTTTCCATGACTGTGTGGGATACTGCACAGCCAATCACATGTGTTATCCATTATCTTATGCTTTAGCCATGTCCTCATTTTTTTTTCTTTCTTTGCTTGATTATAGCAGCCTTTGTAGCAGAGTAGTTTTTGATTTTTTTGTCAGCATGTGCTCATTTTGTTATCTTCATTAAGATATGCTGGTGATATCTACCTCGGCCCTCATTATCAGTGTTTGTTATGTTATTTTTCTGTTTGGCAAACATACTATATCTCCATTGAATAATTGACCTCTGATTAGTTGCTTTAACAGCAACAACAGGTGTTTCTCATGTAGTGTACCCTGGAAATGAGCCCGTATTTATCAGATCTCCAACTGAAGGTGGCAGGGGGATAGGCATCATATTATCCTACATAGTTTAGTGAATCTAAGAGTTTTGGCATGAACTTGCAGTTATGGATTTCATTTTGAGGACTGTAGCGACGGAAGTGTTGGCTTCTCCACCTTTTGCTGGTAAGTTGGAGTTCACTGTCGACTTTTGTACAGTTTTTTTTTTTTTTATTGGCCTCAAAGGATAAATGTTGCTCATTTCAGTGATCCAGTAATGATTTTCCCAGTACTACCATAAAGGTTTTTCAGTTAAATATCCAACAGATTGTCAGTAGATTGCTTTGGAATTTTCTATAAATATTTAAGTCCCCCAGACATTCTAATTTAATCGAATTTAACTCATTCTATTTTTTCCTCTGACTTCTCACTTTGCACCATCAGCAGATTGAAATATCACAACTGATTTATATAACAACACCATCTCCCTGATATTCATGGTCCACATTGATGTATCTTTGTGATGAGTTGTTCAGAACGTATATATGTAAATGTGTATTTGCAAAATTGAGAACTTACTTTAGTGTGGCAGCATTTAGAACTAAGCAAAGACTGTGATGATGCATTGTCATTGTAGATATAAGCATCTTAGCATACTGACATTAGTTTTTTAGTCTAGAGCAGAGCTGTGCCATATAATATCTCAGAGCCACAAGTTTTCCTCTGAACTTGTCTTGTTTCTTTTCAGTCCAGGACCAGCTTGTTGTTATTTTAGTTGCATTATGAGGAACAGATTAAACAAACCACATGATATACTGACATTTTCAACTTTCAGACAGGATACTGACTCTGAGTCACAGAGAAACTTCTTGTTTGGTAGTTTTCTTTTCTTTTTCTTTTGGTGAGCTTTCATATTGCTTGTTGCACACTATATAAAAAACGTTTCTTTCATACTTACAGGGGTTTTCCTGGCTCAGAATGTTCAGTGAGTTGCATTACTTTCTCTGAACTGTAATTAAAAAAAATGTAGTTAAAAAATTGTCGGGAAAGGTAGGTTCTCTAACTTGTTATGCTTGTTATAAGAAAACTCATTTTATAGTTCTACCTCAGGCTTGCTGTGGTAGAACTTTATTTATCCAATGCGCACACTGACTCAGAAAACATGTTGACATCTATAATTTTAAATGAGATTCCCAGAATCCAGTCAGTGCCCGAAGAACTGAAGTCTTGCAATCAGATTTTTATTTTTTATTTTTAATATAGAAAATGAGCCAGGAAGATACAGACCAATTAAAATAAGTTGAAACTGAGTTGCATCAGTAATTGGGAGGTATAGAAAGATTCAAACTGGTACTAATCAGAGCCTCATGGTGTAAGGTGTGATGATTCTTCAGTCTAAATATAAAAGCACATGTTTCAGTGTGTTTTCGCCTCAGCAAACAGTTCATCGGTGGAAATCAGAGTTTGTGCCAGCTCAGACTCTGCAAAAGATGCTGCTTAACAGCCTCTTCGTAGGTTTTCTCTTTTGCACAAACCACAATTAAACTTTGCAAAAGAACATGAAAAGAAGCCTGAATATTCAGAGGATATTTCTGGTCAGAAGAGCTCATATAAATTTGTTCAGTTTCTGTGAGGTCCAGCATGTTAAACATGAGCCCTGCTTGGAATACCACAGTGCATGGTCTTTGAATTTTTCCAGCACTGCTTTCGTATGGAGGATTGAGTGTGCCTTCAAAAAGACTTCATATGAAAAAATGGAAAAATAGACTAGAAGCTTGTCAATGAAATGTGTACCCACACATAACAGCGAGAACTACATTTGAGTTCCCGCTGTAATTATCGTAAACTTAAACAAAATCAATTTCATTTGAATTTTATATTTAGTTACTCTAAAGTTTCACTCTTGAGTCATTTGATATTTAAATGGAATCTGAATGAGGCAGTAAATTCCAAAGTCATGAGCATGTCAAATATGATAATTTATTTGGCAACGTGTCCTATTTTGTAGTTGTTACAAAACCAATGAAACTCCAAAGTCATGGCGGTTTTATGCCTCCAGTCATTTGTGCATCTTAGTTTTGGTGTCCGTGAATTGTGTTAAAGAATGAAGATGGCTTCGTTGTTGTTGTTCCTGTCTGCCATCATAAAGCAACTGCATATTTCTTACTTCAGAACTCAGCCCTATCCCTTGAGATATTTTCAGCAGGTATCTGAAAAAGAAAACCCTGTGACCGTAGCGAACCCACGGTGTCCTATTTCTCTTATTTTGCAAACTGAACAACAAACAGCTTGTCTGAACTCAGCAAGCACTTGCTTGGACACACTTTGTAGTGGAATGATGTCAGTTATTATTGTCAACTTTGCACATGCTTTTCCCACATGTGTGGAATAGTGGATTTTTCTCTCCTTGCTATAATGTTCTTATATAATTATCTATTTATCTATCACTAAAGTTTACTTTATCGTAAAGTTTAGGTTTGCTAAAATCTGGTAAAATGTTGTATTTTGGAAGTTGATGTATTGGTTATAGAGATTTGGTCTTGCCATCTTTCACATTACGATTCTTAAGTTTGTGTAAAAAAACAAATAGGAAATAAGGTAGCAAAGTGTTTCTGAAAGAGAACTTAAGTTTATTTGTTGGATAAGTTTGAGATTAATAGGGCATACAATCGTTGAAAGCAGTAGCCAGACTTTAATCTGCCTGGTATTCATTTGCTGTATGTGTGTATAAACAGTTTAATGGTTGTCGCTAGCATGTTTTTCAAAGCATTTATCTTAATATGCTGCAACTCGAGCCAAAACACATCATGCCTGCGCAACATCCTGCACCAAATTTACCGAAACAAGCATATATCACAGCTTTTGAGGTTTACCTGTCAAGCATGATGATGTTTTGTGTATAGAAAATAGTTGACACACTTCTTAATTCCTGGAACTTTATGGTTGAACAGGCAGGCAAATGCAAAAAAAAAATATTCGATGGAGAAATAACTTGTTGGTAAAGCAACCAGTCATTACTTGACGAATGCTTCATTAGATAGGCGCAAACAAAGCAGCAAGCAGTTTTGTTTTAATCAACAATAACGAAGCCCAGAGGCATGTGGACATACAGGATTCCACCTCTATGCTGAGGGCATCCATATTGTTTGGTTTCTCAAACATCTTGACTGAGCCACATTCAAATAATGAGTGCTCTTAGACTTAAGGTATGTTGTAACTGTAATCTCTGTGTTCTTTTTCCCAGGTACTAGGTCGGTGCTTCCTCACGGTGATGCAGGTCCATTTCCAGTTTCTATCACAGGCTCTTCAGAAAGTCCAGCCCGTGGCTCAGTCTTGCCTGGCCGAGGCTCTTGCCCAGGCCCAAGAGCGCTGTGCCAATGCCCGCTCCCAAAGCTCTGACCTTGGGCCCCTTACAGAGCTGGAAGAAGCTTCCCGCTCATGGAAAGGTGCAGCTGAGGTATGCAGCCACAGCCCCAGGACTTTTCCAGATCTAAGCTTTGGAAATGTGTGGTTTGTCTGTGTGAGGTGAAAAAAAACAGCTTGCTACACATTCCTGAAAAATGCCAACAATTTATGATTTCCAGTCCAAATTTCCTATTTCCTCTTTTCTAGGCTGTAGCCTGTCTGTAAACTTGCATTGCTATGTTCTTTAAAGCCTATCTCTATGTAGGAGAAGCTGTTTTGTAAGAGGACCCAACTGATCTCCTGGCTTATCAGTCTCCAAGGACCCTTTCAAGATTTGTTGTATACAGTGAAGCAGAGAGGAGAATAGTGGGTTGATTGATTTGTTAAACTCGGGCATGCAGAGTGTTAGCCCTGCAGGGAATCAGCCTGGATAGAGGGAGACACCAGAGGGCTCATATTTCAGAAGCTACACAAGATAGGGTTTTTGCAGCATTGAAAGAAAACTATCAGTATTATATTAGCATTATACATTTATTCTCAAGTACTTCTTGCTTGTGGTGAGATTTTGTTGCAGTGCAACATTTCATTGATGTTCCTGCTGTAAATTGACCCAGAGCTCTTTTGTATGCTGCTGTACCCTCAGGCCACGGCGAGGCTGAGAGAGAGGGGCCGGGACGGCTGCCTGGCAGGCATCCAGGTTCAGCAACTCTTTTGCTCCAACAACACAACCATCCCTGAGCACCAGCTGAAGGAGCTCAACATGAAGATTGACAGTGCTTTACAGGTGCAGTATGAGTGTATAGATCAGGCTAGGAAATGAGTTGCTGTTATTCCAGAGTTAGACATATACTGAGGTATGTTTTAAGAATCAAATGGACTTTGGTCTTTGAGGTTTTCTTTTCATTTTAATGGAATAATACAATGGAACTAGATGAAGTCTTATATTATAAAACTATAATATAATTACTTTAAAAAACCGCAGAGAGGAGAAATAAAAACTGTAACATATTAAAGTAACTGATCATTTTCTTCTTCCCTGTCCAGGCTTATAAAGCAGCATTAGAGAGCCTCGGTCATAGTGAGTATGCTCTGAAGGCAGGCTTTCATCTCAACCCCAAAGCTGTGGAGGCAGCCTTACAGGTGTGTTCACTATCACAAATTGTAACCTTTCCATGTCAAGGTGGCATGCTCCCCCCCCCCCCCCCCCCCCCCCCCCCCCCCCGTGTGTGTGTGTTCGTTCCCTTCCCTTCTGCTATTGTAGCGTGTTCGCTTAATTCTCCCGTCACTGTGGACTGGAGTTGGTGGCTGTCCACTGTTCCTTATACTTGCAATGATTTAATGCCTGTTAATTTCCCAGTAGCATAAAGTTTGTTTTTATGGTACTTGTATCATTTTAGTGTTGACACAGGAGTTGATTAAAGAATATTACGAACATATCTCATGTTTTTTGCTGTAATGAGTGTTTTGGCTGTTGTGTGTTTATATCCATGCGTGTGTCGTATAGGGTTGTTGCAGTGAGGCTGAGGCTCAGCAGGCGGGCAGGATGCAGACCACCTCGCAGCCCATTCAGTGCGAGCTGCCCACCATCCCCGTGCAAATTGGCTCACATTTTCTCAAAGGAGTGTCCTTCAATGAGTCAGCAGCTGAAAACCTCAAATTGAAAACGGTATGATCCTCATCTCGTCTACATTCTGTTGTTTTTTTTGTTTCATCATCAAAACATTTTTCAGTGTTTTGAGTGATAACCTTAGCAGATATGTAGGCTCCTGAAGTCTCAAGTTGTTGTTGTTGGGGGGGGGGGGTTAATACAGGTGTCTATATTGTAACATCAGCAAATATTTGTGATAGGCTGCTTTGGTAATGGACCGCCATGTTTTGTTTCTTTAGCACACGATGCTGCAGCTCATTAAGGAGGCCCTTGGGCAGAACGGAGTGACACCCAGAGATGACTCTCCTGTCACTGAGGTCCTAAACCAGGTCTGCCCATCCAGTTGGAGAGGAGCTTGCAAGACAGCTGTCCAGCTACTGTTTGCCCAGGCTGGTCTGGTGAGTATAGATGTTAGGTCAGAGCACCATTCAGTAGTGTTTGTAAGAATTTCAAAATCAATGGAAAAAAAAAATAAAGTGACTTTTATTATTATAAATATTCCTCTAGATTTTTCTCAGTTTTTCTAAATGCTTAAGAAAGTCACCAGAAATGTAATTTATTTAAGTTATTTTATGTGTCTATGCCAAATGATGACTGGTCTTGTTAACATCCACTGTGTAGTTGGTACCTCAGAACAGTGGATAGTAGGTGGAATACCTGTGTGAACAGGCTTCTTCACTGCCACTGAATCCTCCATCTGAGTATCTGGTGGTTTGGCTACTTACATCCCATTGTTTGTCCGACTTGTACTGAAGATGAGCAGATCTGTCTGCTTGCTTTGAGGCAGCCAGGAGGTGTAAACGAACACCAGTGACAGACAAAAGGGAAGAAGCATTCCTTCAGCATCTGGGTGAAGGATAGGCTCGTCTGGACGGGTCTGACGAAATTCAAACAAAACTCCCCCACCCTTCTGTTGAAAAGGAGAGTCGTGGGCAGAGCCATCAGCAAGTCTTTCCTCAGAGTAACACCAGTGTGTTTATGCTTCACTGTTTATTTCCTCTGTGTGGTCTGCCCTGCTTTGTGTGTCAAAACGGAGAGCTTGTTCCCGTCCAGCCCCATGCTAACTGTAAAACAATCCCTATATGATGAATGAGCGCTTTGCATTAGCTCCTTATCTGAGCCTATTACCACCAAACCCAAAATAGATCTTGCAGCAAGTAAGCATGGACACCCACCCTCGCACACGTTGTATCTTCTCCACACATTTACTCACATGCTCATTGTCATGCAATGCACCAAATATGACTCCCACAGAAATGTTTCTCCTCCCTGTTTTCTTTACGCTCATGTGACAGTTACAGTGAGAAGCACCGTTTCTGTTGTGTTCCTGGCAATGTTGCTCACTTTTTTTATGGCTGCCAGAGTGCACTAAAACAACACGACCTTGTCTGTTCTGCTGCATTACTTCTCTGTGTGTGTCTGTTTCAACATATCTGACCAACTGACTGCATCTGTGTGTGGTTCTCACATAGTTTGCCCCCCCCCCCCCTTTTTTTTTTTTTTTTTTTTTTTTAAAGGATGCACCTGCCTTTTCAATAACAATAGGGTAATTTCCTGCAATACAGGAAATGGACTCCTCCCACCTTCACTCCCTCTTTATGACCCAGCTACTCAGGTCTCAAGGAGCCAAGGCCACTTTCAAAGAACTTGCAAATATATTTGACTCCCAGCAGACAGGAAGGCTTACCTGTGTGTTGTGACTTGCTGATTAAAGTCATTCACCTTTCTCACCTTGAACTCTCGCTGCTAAGTAGGAAATTAATGAGAGGTACCAGTAACTAGCATTTGACTTCTAACTATTTTTCCACAACATACCATGCCTGGAAAAAAGTCTTAAATTAGACTGACATTTTCTTTGAGCATAAGTCATGTCCGGTTGCTTTTTAAGACTGTGTCAGTGTGTGTTGCTGTATATGTGAAGCAAGAAAACTTAAAATATAGAGTAACTTTTTTGATTTCTAAACTGTGACACATTTATATTATCTCTGACAGAACAGGTATACATTTTTACTTGATATAAAAGTGTCATGTAGCAGCATTATGTGTTTATTTCCTGAGTGGGCAGAACACGACAAGCCCAGGCATGTCTGACAGCAAGTGCCACATGTAAATGGTGAATCGACTGGTTCTTATATAACGCTTTCTACTCTACCTGAGCACTCGGTGTACTTTATAGCTCATTCACCCAAGTGCTTGTTTTCTGTGCTTAAGTGCTTTCTATCTAATATTCACACGCTGATGAATGCATCGTAGAGAAACCAGGGTCTCGCAAAGATACAAGAATACAATTTGAGTTTATCTTGCCCAAGTACCTCAAGTTGGGCCTTTTTAGGGTTTGAAACCCACAGAGATGCGGTGTTTGGAGAAAATGCATCCCAGCTGTCCGATAATCTTGACACATAAGGGATAACTAAGGGTTTTGACAATGGTCATGACAAATGCATATTAATGATCAAGAAAATGACCTCGCAGCCCATTTGTTCGTCAGTGGTGCTAGTTTCAGTCATTATGCAAATGTTTAAGGTTAAGGAAACCTGCATTCAGCTGAGGCTGAAGACGTCACTTGGATGTGTGATGAAACATTTCTCCCACTAAAAATGCTACATCCAGATGAACAGAATCAACTTTTTGGGTTGTCATGAAAGTGTTTTACTTCATCTGACAGAGTATATACACTTGTTTGTTTACTCATAGTTGCCAGAGTTTGTCTCCTCTACATAATGTTTAGTAGGTTTTTCACTTGCACGTACAGAAATGGCCAACAAGTTAATGTCACGTCGTAAGCGGTCACGTGTCCCCAAAATCTCTATGCAAGCCTCCAAGGATGGTTTGGTAAAAAGGGAGCTACTTCAAATACTTCAAACCTCCAAATAAGCACAATAAAAAGCAAGAATATGCAAGAAGTGCAAAATAGGCAATAAAACTGTTCTCACTAAAGGAGGAAACGGCAAACTTGTTTCACCAGTTAAGGGTCGAGCATGAAAGGAGGAGATGCTAGCAGCTGGTGACATGTAGACCCTGACCAGTACAGGATTTTAAAAGTTCTATATTCCAATATATCAGCCACTATATTTATTTTTCTCAGACATTTGAACTATACATAGATTTACTAAACATTTGTCATGTGTAGTTATTTCTGAGTCCTTGCTAAGATGATATGACGGTGCACTTGAGAAATGTTTTTACGCCAAAAACAATCTTGTCACAGGAACTTGCGGATTACTTTTTTCCTTCCAATTCTGCCCAGATCAGCTGATTGTTGTGTTCGTGGCGTTCCAAACATGGCACTAATAGGGAAGTGCTTATGAAGTTATTTGCACGCTTGAAGAAGTTGATCCTGGTTTTTCAAATGGTGCCAACAGGGAAGTTATGCAGTGACCTCTGGTGGACAAAATATGCAACACTGATACTGACTGAAGGGTGTTTCTCCCAGATCTTCTTTACTTTAACTTCATTTTAACCTTAAATTTAATTTAGAAGCCATTATAAATGCAGATATGAATATATGAGCACAAAGATAATATTTGCTGAGAATTGGTCTGAACTGATATTTCCGGGGGGACAAACTGTGAATGAAAATTTCTGATATCGTTAGATGGTGGTAAAGGAGGGTTTTAATCAGCTGGGTAAAATTGTAATTGTATCTGTCCGTATTCTGTAGGGTTTTGTAGAGTTGGTGTCTTTATACTCGCCAAGTTTGACGTCACATATTTGTAGCACTTTGGACGGTCTTGCATTTCAGTTTTTGTAACCTAGTGCACTGGACCACTGCACTGCAGATGGGTGGAAGATGCGAGTGTACGTTGGGTCAGTTTTTACCGCGATTTTAATGATAGTCCTGTACTGAAGTTAAGAGAGCTACAGATATACAGAGGGAAATGGTGCAACAGTTTGAAAAGAAAAAACTTCGTGGAAAATAAAATAAAAAATGGCAAAAAAACTTAGCAGCAATCCAGCACAACCTTTTTTTTTTTTTTCAGAAGATAAATCACAATAATGGAAAGAAATGGCAGGAAAGGTTAAGATGGCTAACAGAAGGGTATTTCTGTGTCCTGTCAGGTGGTTGTCGATACTGCGCAGATTGAGAACAAGGAGGCCTATGCTCCCCAGATCACTCTGGAGGGATCCAAGGTGGTGGTCCAGGTTCCTTCTACATGGTGAGTACAACGTGAGAAATGCAACACACAAGTTGTTTTTATGAGTTTTTTTTTTTTTTAACGTGGCATATAGGTAATATGTATACATTCTTTAATTGTTTTTGTTTGTATACATGTTATTCAGCCTTTTTGCCAGGAAATCATAATTAAAACAGGTACCTGGGCTGTTTACTACAGTCGCAATCAAAAGTTTAAGATCACTTGAAAAATGGCAGAAAATTATATTTATATTTTATTATATTTTGCATTGTTGGATCTTAACAAGCTTCCAAGTAGAGCGTCAACAACAACAAGAAGAAACAGGAGTGAGACAAAACAATTTTTGAGCATGCATTTTATTGAAGACAACACTTAAACTGAAACAGTTTAAATAGTTAATGTTTTACAGCTGATCAAAAGTTTCAGACCACATGCCTTTAAAAGGTGAAATCTGTGCAAAAATGTGGATTCATTGTCATTTTCTGTCAGGTAGTCACACTGTCATGACGTTCTGATGGTAAAGGCGAAAAACCTTTCCCTTTATGAACGTGGTCGGGTTGTTGAACTGCATAAGTAAGGTCTCTCGCAGTGTACCATCGCTGCTGAGGTGGGGCGCAGTAAGACAAGTCATGTGGAATTTCTTAAATGAACTTGAGGGTTATGGAGCAAAAAAGTCAAGTGAAGACCCAAAGAAATTTCACCAGCAATGAGGCAGAGGATCCAATTGGCTGTCTGTGAAGACACTGGACGATCCTCGACCCAAATTAAGGCGGTTAGTGGTGCCAACTGCAGCCCCATAACATCAGACTGCATCTGAGGCTGAAGGGGTTGAAAAACAAAAAACGTCTTCAAAGGCCTCGTCTCCTTGAGCGCCACAGACCTGACCGTTTGGACTTTGCAAGAGAGCACCAAACATGGGACATTGAAAAGTGGAAGAAAGTTTTATTTTTTGATGAGAAAAAATTTCACCTTGATGCAACGTTGCTGGCATGACAAGCAGATCCCAGCAGATGTTTTCTATGCGCCACAGTGGGGGGAGCGCCATAACGGTCTGGGGTGTTTTCCTTTAATGGAACAATGGAGCTTCAGGAGGTGCAGGGGTGTCAAATGGCCGCTGGCTATGTCCCCATGTTGCAGAGAGCATCCTTCATGACTGAGGGCCCTCATCTCTGTGGTAATGACTGGGTTTTTCAACAGGACGATGCTACAGTACACAATGCGCGCAGGACAACGAACTTCTTCCAGGAGAATAACAGGGGGTCATCCTGCATGTTCCCCTAATCTAAATCCAATTGAGAACCTTTGGGGATGGATGGCAAGGGAAGTAGATGCCCTTCGTGCAGCCATCTTCAACACTTGGAGAAATGTTCCCAGGCACCTCATGGAAACGCTTGCATCAAGCATGCTGCAACAAATTTTTGAAGTGATCAATGGTGGAGCATTGTTTTCAATAAATTGCATGCTCAAAAAATGTTTTGTCTGACTCCCCTTTCTTCTTGTCGTTGAAGCTTTACTTGGAACCTTGTTAAGATCCAACCATGGAAAATGATTTTTTTTCCCCCCCATTTTTTAAGTGGTCTTAAACTTTTGATTGGGACTCTATCAGTTCTTCGTCACACTGGCTTTTAATAAGTGTAAATTTAGTCAACCTTAAAAAGCTGCATCCCAGTGCTGTCTTATTTGGCAGTTGGTTTTATGATGGCAAATATCCGCCGTAGACTGATTTTTATTTATTTATTTATTTTTTAAATAAATAAAATAAGATTGATGAGGCCAACCACTAGTTTTTGAAGACAAGTTATGATGGCTGGAACCAGACAGGATGAAAGACGGGCTGGATCTTATTGTGAAACAGGGGACAGACATGAGCATAGTCTGCAGTCATCAGAAAAGTGTTTACTGAGATCACAGACCAAGAGAGCTGAAAGTTTGTTTTTTGTTTTTTATTTGTTTTTTTATAAACTTCTTTACAACAGGAAGTCTTTTTGCAGCCAGAAGAGTTGCCCCCTGCTGGCCATTAACAAGAATACAGGTTTAAAGTATTAATGTGTTGGCTTCACTTTTCAGAGCCAGAAGCTTTATTCATCCTTTACAAATTCTGTGGCCAATGCTGATGTTTAAATAGATGACAAAAAAAACAAACAAAGAAAAACTGCTCTTACACTGCAGAACTTCAACTTTACTCATTTATAGCATCAGCTGTAAATTTTCAAGCACACCTACACATGTGCTGACTGAGCTTTGGGTAATAAATCAATGCATTAGTATCTGAACCTTTTCATTGTGGGTTTGTGAGCAGACAGCAGAATTTACAGTCCCTTAGTAAACAGATAAGTAACATACAAATCTAGACTGTTGGAGACAGTTGAAAATTGAAGGCAAGTAAATTGAAGTTTTATGTAACAAATCAACACATGCTGTTGATTTGGACGGTTTTATACAGACTTTAAAGCTTAAGGCTCAAGAGGGATTGAGAATGTGTTTGATATAAAATATTTAATAAACAGTGAAATGCTGGTTAGTGCCTTCATACTTAGGTAGTATATAAGAGATTTTTGTGTAAATGATGTGTACTTTAAAACTAAGCCATATCATTGGTATTTGTGGTGTTAGAAAAGTCAAACTGGTTTTTGATTCAGAGCACTTTTATAATGGTCCTGGAAGAAGGTGTTTCTCAGAGGCTTTTATTTAACTGACTTTTTTTTTTTTTTTAAAGTTATGTACTCTAATGCAGTGCTGATATTATGTGTGTTGTAAATCAAGTCAAACTAGTCAAAGCAAGTATTATTTTAGGGAATAGGGGAAGTATTTCTTCTTAAAACCTCTGTGTCGTGTCACAGTACATAGTTTTGTGATGAGTTTGAGTTTTTTATTTTAATAAAAGGAAGTGTGGGATCTTTTCTTGTTTATAAATATCACATGCCAGATATTCATCTCACCTGAGCCTTTATGTGTAAGACATACTGTTGGACTCACAGATCATGTCCTGTCCTGTTGTGAATGTTTGTGTCTTTGGGTTCAGGTGTTTGAAGGAGGACCCAGCTACTATGTCCTTACTCCAGCGAAGCTTGGACCCAGAGAAGACACTTGGTCTTGTAGACGTGCTTTACACAGCGGTGTTTGACATCAACAGGTGGAAGGAGAGAAAGTGAGTAGATGTTAGTAATGATTAACGATTTCATTCCATGTTTTGACTAGCTAACACACATTTCTTTTCTCCTGTCCACAAAAGAGAGCAAGCCTTGCCCACTATTCAGATACAGCTACAGAGAGAGAGCCCAGACTATGGCATCCCCACAGACTTGCCTCCAGGTACCAGCTCCAAGACCTCTAGTGGACTGCCCAAAACTATATCAAAGCTCACTTCCAAGTTCACAAAGAAAGTCTCATCCAGCTCAAATAGCGGAGGCAGTTTTTCCATCCCTAGTACTCCATCTCGCAGCATGCTAACAACCAGTAACTCTGAGGACAAGGCAAAAGGCATGGGCCACAGTGATGGGAGGCTACAGAGCATCCTGCAGATGGGCAGCCTGCCTTGTACCTCTGACTCCACTCAACAAAACCAGCTGGCCAACGGTTCAGTTTCTGAAGACCAGGGGATGAACCTGCCCACAGACCAAGAGATGCAGGATGTCATTGACTTTCTCTCAGGATTCAACATGGGCAAATCCCAGCAAGCCTCACCCCTGGTCAAGAGGAGGAACTCTGTGGCTTCTGCTAATCCTGCTGAGCTGAAGCCCCCAAGTGGTCCTTCACAAGCCACCTCATCAATCTCTCACAGTGCCCTGCAGCCTCCAGCTCAGACCCTGCCTCAGCCCCAGCCTCAGCCTCAACCTTCACAGCCAGTACAGAAACAACAGCCTCAGTCTAATCCACAGCCGCCTCCCCAACAGCAACAACAGCCCCAGCAGCAACCCCCTCCTCCACCACCTCAGCAGCCCTCCCCACAGGCCCAGCACCTCTACTACCAGCACCTCCTGCAGCCCATCACTCAACAAGCGCCTCCCCCGCAGCTTCCTCCCCAGCAAACCCCACCCCAGGTCTTACCACAACAAAGAGTGGCAAGCAAGTGGCTGGGCACTTCTGGACAACAGCCTCCGCCGCAAGGACCCCCAGCAGGGCTATCACCCCTAGGTCCCATTGGGCAGTGGGCATCATCTGGACTGCCAGACTTGAGCTCAGACCTGTACAGTCTGGGCTTGGTCAGCACCTACATGGACAGTGTCATGTCAGAGATGCTGGGTCAGAAACCCCAAGGACCTCGTAACAATACATGGCCCAACCGGGACCAGAGTGAGGGAGTGTTTGGAGTCCTGGGGGACACATTGCCCTTCGACCCAGCAGGTGATGTTTACCTTACAGTTTCATGTTTGAGTTTACATCCATATGAAACAGAGTGAACATTTATTTATATAAGAACAGCTCAACTCTTTAAGTTAAAAAGAAGGCAGACACTCACATCCAGAATATGAAGAAGTTGAGAGCACAAAAATCAGCATGACTAAATTCACCATTTTTGTTACTTGCATTATGCATTTTGGTAGTGATATCCATTAACATATTATGTTCTTATTAAATAAACAAATAATGTTGATTGTGATGAGATGAGGGAACAAACCAAAGAGCCTTTTATTTAGTTTTCTTTCACTGGGTTAGGTTAAGTTTCAGCTAATCCTGCAGCATTGATGGCACTGACTTTCATTATTTTAAAACCTCAGAGAAGCTTAGTAGTGTCTCTAACACTTTGAAAGGTATAGCTGGAGACAAATGTTCAGGAAAGGGGTGTGGGTGGCCTGAGTCTCCCTACAGTACAATCAAGATGAAACCATTAAGAAGATGGTAGTGGGTATCAAGCTGACTGTAAAAAGTTTTTAATTTAAATTCAAATCTTAATCGTGTCATAAAAGAAAATTAGCTTTCAAACATCAGCTGATATCAAAAATAAAGATGCGACTACCAGACAAATATTACTACAGTGCATAAAAGACACTGTAATTTGACTAAATTGAGCAGATTTTTCTTAAAACCTGAAGGGTGACATAAGACACCTGATATAAATATTGGTCAGGTACGATGAGAAGTTGTGGCTAAAACTGTAAGTTGGTGATGTGCGCTGAATTTAGCTTGTGTCAGTTATATTTCTTACAGTGCAGCACACTCTTTTGATTGCGTCGAGGCCCATTGTGCAGAGTTGACTTAAGGCTATTGTGATTTTTCTGCTGTGGTAGACAGTCTGGCTGAATAGATTGAGCTCCAGGGAGCGAAAGAGAAAAGCTGAGGGTGTCAGAAACTCATAGTTGTGTTTATCCTCCCTTTCCACGCGCAGTTGGCTCGGACCCGGAGTTTGCACGTTACGTCGCCGGCGTCAGTCAGGCCATGCAGCAGAAACGGCAGGTACAGCACATTCGCCGCCCCAGCAACACGCGCAGCAACTGGCCAATGCCTGATGAGCAGCACAGGACCTGGTCCCACCCAGAATACTTCAGCGAGGGGTTGGTACCCATACATCTGCTTTTACCACTCATTCATTGCCAGACAAGTTGACATTTTAGCACGTGTCCCACATAGGGATGTTTAAGAATATATAATGACCCTCAATCAACCAAGCTATTTCAACTAGAATCAGAGTAAGGGCCTTTTTATTATGCATGGTTTTAGTTATTCAACCTATGCTGTTTCATTTATATGTGACAGAGATTCTAAAAATGCTCTTATGTTATTGGTTAAAAAACACCAATTCTACAAATAAATTACATTTTATAATATGTGTCTATTACTATTTCAAAAACAGCTGGTCTTTGGTTCAACAGTACTAAAACCCAAAACTTTGGGTATGTCTAAGTAAATTCTACAGTATTCTGTTATCAGTTTAACTCAAAAAATATCAATAAACAAATTGTAATAAAGTCATCATGTTTTTCATCCTTTTCCTTCCATGCTTCTATTTAAAACTGAACCTAAACAAACCTTTGTAGAAAGGTCATTTGTTTATTATTGGGATCTGACCAATCAGTATTATATGTCAGTATTAGCTGTTTGCCAATCTATCTCTGTCAGCATTCATAAGCTGATAAATGAAAAATTAAAGAAAAGAAACCATGTTATGAATATTTACTTAGTTTGTCATAGTTAAGGTCATTCATGCATGTAAACCAGTAATAAGAACCGCGGCAAATGTTAAGATCATTTCTTTATTTTTTGTATGTCAGAAAGCAAAAGAAAATCAGTCAATCAACAAATGTCAGTTTTGGTCTTAAAATTCAGTTACACTCGGTCTATTGTAGGTAAAGATCTTAACATCAAACATTCAATTAAAAAAAGTATTTTTCTAATAAGACAAACTGGTAGTGAGTTGTTTTTAGGAGGAGTCTTTTAGCAGCACTGCACTTACAGGGGTTGATTTATAAGATTTTAGTGATTGGCTTTAAGGTTTGTTGTGACCAGGTTTCAGATAGCATCTCAGAGCTGCTCTCCCCTGCCACTGTGTGCACAGCCTGAGGCAGATAAGAACCTTCTTGCTGTTGATGTCTCTGAATTTAAGATGAGCAGATCATGGTTCTGCTGTTGGAACACCTAAGCTCTGGATAAATCTGCCTGAGGAGCTGTTATCATCTTTTAGCTCAAACATTTGTTTCTGCTGATATCATTCCTTTGATTGGCCAGCCATGGTTGCATTCCTGACATTGTTTTCACTTTGAGAGTCTGTCTCTGTGTGTGTGTGTGTGTGTGTGTGTCATTATGGCAGTGCTCCTGTGAGGCAACTAGCACAAAGGTGTTTTTGAGGACTTTTAAAAGTGTTTGTTTTGTCCAATTAATTTAAATCATGTAAACAGCATCCAGAAAGTCATTTAGGAAAAAAGAGAAATACACTATACAAAATAAAGTAAAATGCAGTACAATATTGTTCTATCTTCTGTTGATGTAGCTTTGACAAAATCATATACTCTTAACCACAGATAAATAAATGCTTCCAGAGCCAAGAGCCTATGAAGTCAACAGTAAAGTGTGTACAGAGGTCAGGGCAGGGGGCTGCCCCATAGATTTTTGAGACTGGAAGTCTTTTTGCAACCAACAAAGGTCACCCCCTTGTGGCCATTGCAAAGCATGCATGTATCAGCAACTTCACATTTTAAAGCCAAAAGCTGTAAATGACAGCAGTATGCAGCATCGTGCTGATTCTCAAATGTGACAAGTACAGATCAGTGCTTTCCTGTTTATATGTTTGCAATGCAGGGATGTCTGACTTTTGGTAGTTTGAGAACCAGCATACTGATGGGTTTCACATATGGTACATTTGTTTTGAAATGTGAAAGCTTTCATCGTCGTGGGCACTGGCATAGTTTTAAACTGTCAAACTGTGTCATGTGATGTTTTGATTATGTTTTTAATTTATCCAACATTAGCAATAAGTGAGGCATTTAGCATGTTTATCCTGGGTGCTCTTGTTTAATTCCACCCACATGTGACACACCATCCTGCTCACAGATGCAAGCAGATAGAAGTAAACAAGCCATCATTGCAGTTATGCGATCTCACTTTTAAACCCTATGCAAAAATGTATCACTTTTATGCAGCTTTTGCTTTGAATAAAGGCCGAGAGATACTGGGCTTTAAATTCATATGTTTAAGTTGTCTAATTTTGTTGGTTTTGTTATACACAGTTTTTAGTAACTAATAGAGAAATTGCTAACACCTTCTCTGGTTGTGCCCACAGTGATGCTGTAAACAGTGGTTGGTCAGCCAATCAGGGGGACTCGGCCAGCTCTAGTGACGAGACATCTTCAGCCAATGGTGACAGTCTGTTCTCCATGTTTTCTGGGCCAGACCTGGTAGCTGCAGTTAAACAAAGGCGGTAAGTCTGAAAGTCATCCACTTGTGGTGTTTATCTTGTTCTGTCTTCCTGGTTTGGTCCTTATGGAGCCCCGCAAGGGACATGGGAGAAGAAAAAATAAAGCTGAAGTTTTGCAAGATCTTGCAAAAGTTTTGGCCGCATTCTTCAGAGGCCGCCAGCTTGAAGCTGACCGGGAGGTCAAGGCACGATGTGCCGGGAGTGTGGTGTTCCCCCCGACTGTAGTGAGCCTCGACCTCCCGTTAGCTTCGAGATGGTGGGTAACAGACGTCTCCTAAAATGTCGGAGCACTTTTGCAAATATGTGATGTCATGATAAACCGAGCAGATATTTGACGTTTACACAGCTACATTCACGCCTCAAAATATCTTAAAAGTTTATTTTGTGACCCACAAAGCGTAATATTAAAACTAAGTAGCTGCCGCCATTGTTGGAAACGAATTGGCTGGGCCGCGCTATGAATTCTGGGATAGGTTGGGTTACGAAGGATACACTGACTCGGCCTTCAAATGTGACCTGCAAAGTATGCAGTCTATTTTGCGAGATCTCGCAAGACTTTTGTTTGCAAAGGCTCATCGTAATTTGTTTTTCTCCCATGTGTCTTTCGTGGCTCCGTAGGTCATCGTGTTTATCTCAGTAAAAATATCTGCTGCAGTTTAACATTCATCAGATACTCTTTGTGAGTATGTTCAGTGTAGATTTCTCTGTCCTCAGGAAACACAGTTGTGGTGAGCCTGAGGTGTGCACTCTGCCTTCACCACCTCTCCATCACATCGGCGACGATAGCCAGGTAAAGTTTGAACCCCTCTGTGCCAGTGAAATGTCACACTTCATTTTATTTTACGCTGGACTAATTATAGATTCCTGTGTTTAAGAATGGTTCAGGAACTCCCCCAAAATAATAAATGTGTCAAACGAATGTGAACAAACAGCTGCTATGAGTCCTAAATGTCTAGGTATCAGCTGAACTACACCCAGATCATACTTTTATGCAATACCTGTTTGTACCACAGGATTCTGCAATGAGTCTGTGTAACATCCGTATAACCAGGCAGGTCATTAATGGTAGCACACAGTGGATGTAGCCACCGTGACATCATGGATTGGTTAGGGAAGTCCCGTTATGAAGCGTTTTCAAGCAAGGGTAGGAATTGGCTCCAGAAGTGCATAATAGACTGCTGTGAACATTCCCATGAAATCCTCCTTTCTGACTCTTGGAATTACCTGGATTTACAAAATGAGCCTAATATTCTGTTTAATATGATCTGAAAGTAGTGATTGAGATTATAAAGTCACCAGGAAAATACTGAAGTCACAAATGTCAGATTAAGTCACGTTCACTTCCTCTTCATTCTCAAACCCAGAAGCTACATCCGTGTTTTACACACATACATTAAAAGATGGCTGTTGAGAGAAAAATTACAGTCTAGGAAAAGCCAAAACCTCTTGAGGAGATTGGGGTAGGGCTGTAAATTAAAAGAGCAGGAGCACTGGTGAAATGCTGCCCCCTGGTGGGGAAGGTTTAGAAACAGTTAGCAGAAGATGATTACAAAAACGCCTTTAACCATTTCTACTATTTTTGATTGCATGTTGACTCGTCATGTTCCGGCCTCCTCCACAGGACAGCAAAACTAAAACTTGGCCTCCCAAAGCACCGTGGCAACACTCCACCCACACCAACACCATGCCCAATCCCAGTTCTTCCTTGTACCAGATGAACATCCCTCCTTCTTCCCAGTGGGGCGACTCCATGCCAATGCTCCAGTCTCCCGTGTGGTCTACTGCCAGCGACTGCTCCCCCTCCACCGGCATCTCCTCTGGTTTTCCGTTCACCCAGCAGCAGCAGCAGCAGCAACAGCAGCAACATAAACCGATGACCAAGGGCTTTAAATCCTTCCCCGTCAAGCATGAGCACAGACCCTCCTACCTTCACCAGTACTGATCCCGATCTAATGTCTAACGAGTCCACGGTGAAGTGCCACAGAGGACCCGTAGCTCTGTTACATGAGCCACTGAGTGGGCCGAGCTACAGCCATTAAACTCCACACCCAGCGAATTGGAAAATTTCAAAAGCCTCACAGGCAACGTAAAGTATACACACTGGCTCGACATTTTTTTGTATCTATATTTTTCCATGTCAAACATCCCCATCAGAAAAAGATGTATTTTGAAGTTTTTCAAACTGCCATGTTTTAACCATGAAAGGTGCGCATGTCGTGCTGGCAGCAGTTAGTCAGGTGGTCGTTTCTCTGTCTGTCGAGCAGAAATTTCCTCAGACAAGAGCTGGAGACGTGCAAAGCCGTCACCCACTTGCTTCTGCAGCTAAAAGTGTAAGTGTGTGTGTGTGTGTGTGTGTGTGTGTGTGTGTGTGTGTGTGTGTGTGTGTGTGTGTGTGTGTGTGGAGGGGATTACAAGGGGGCAGGGGCTTAAAATGCTCTCATTTTGCCCGTAATAAATATACTGTGTCTACATAGCTGTAACTGCCAAATCTCATGCAAGATGACCCAGAATACAGCTACCATCTACTGTTTCATAGCTTGTAAAATAGTGAAGTTGAAATATAAATATTTAGTACTTTTTATTAAGAGGCTTTGAGCAGGCTCAGCATAAATATAGTAAGTCACTGCAGAGGTGTAATTTGAGAGAAATACACTACTTTTTCAACAACTGACCAGAGTTAAGAGTTATAGCAGTAACTATGTGCCATGTTGGTATCGATAGCACTTGCAGAATATTATTTCCAACCAAAGCGTTGTTCGGAAGACGAATGGTGCTGAAGAGATGAGAGGCAGTCTGAGATTATTGATCAACATGAAGTTAAACACCCTACTAGATGTGAGCATTAGGGAACATCTTCATTTCCTCTTCTCTAATTGGCAGTTGTTGGCTCCAGATTGACACTAACTCCCATAAACCTAACGTTTCTTCTTTGTTTAATAACACAATATTTTTTGTGTACAATTATTGACAGTATTAATCTTATTTTTGTATTTTCTTACATGTTATACCATACTGTATGTTAGTATTCCTGCAGACATATTACATAAAACATTATTTTCCACCTCCCAATATGTGAAAAAAGCACATGTTTTTCCTACAGAGTTTAACTACAGCATCGATCTATAAAGGTTACCAAATACGCCATGCTAAACACTAAAACATTGTGTAACGAGGGTGGGTTTTTTGTTGTTGTTGTTTTGTTTTTTCAAGCCCTTGTTTCCTCCGTTCCTATGGCAGTGGGCTGTATTTAAAAGCCCAGAATGTTATCTTTTTGTGATGTTTGCGGATGCCAATGTTGCCTGTATTTATGAAATGACACCATGTTTTCAGAAAACTAACATACTTAACATGTTTACAGAGAATTGTTTGCTGTATATACATATAAATATATATCTTTTTATAGTTAATGTGCTTTGCACAATCAAGATATAGGGTTTGTTGCTTTTTGTCTGTGTTATCTCCCTAACTGTTGCAGCCTTTTTTAAGACATCAGTACAGACCTTGGACTGTAACTGTTAGCTTCTCAGCTGTGTCAAATGGTTTACTAGTGGCTTCTAAAAAAAACACAAAAAAAGAGAAAAATAATAATAAAAACATGTTGCCCTGATAGAAGATATGAAGGGGGGCTGCTTGGCTTATGTTGCTTATTGTTCTCTTGAGCTGGCAACTGAATCTTTCCAAGTGTACCAGCAATGCAAAAAATAAATAAAAATAACTAGCAATTCAAAATGCTGTTGTTTTTTTAAATTTTTTTTTTTTTTTTTAAACATAAGTCTCTTGCTGGTTTTCATTTTTTTCCTCCCGCTTACTTCACCTATCGTCTGCTTTTTATCTGGGCCTGGATTACAGGGACTGCAGTCTAAACAGACCTCCTCCTTCACAGCTGTGTGCTCCAGCGCCAAATGGAGAAAACACACAGCCATTCCTAAGCCAGGCAAAAGATATCTCTCCAGCATGTCCAAGACACAAAACAAGACAAGGAAGCTTTCTTAATCGAGATACAGTTGACCCTCAAAATTTACGGGGGTTACATTCCTTTAAAAAACTGCAAATTCTGGATGTGGTTCAAAAAAAGCCTTTTTTTTTTCTTTTTTTTTAAATTTAAGGTTAGTTTAAACCCTAAATATGCTTTTGTGTGGCATCTTATGGCTTTTAGAACAAAACGAACAACATGCAGATAGCTACACGCAGAGATGCATTAAGGAGAGCTGAATTACGCTCTCGGATTGGCTACTTTCTGCCTCTGAATGGTATCTCACCATCTCAAACAAAGATATCCTTTGAAACAAAACTGCAACTTTGTGGGGGAATACTGTAGCCTGTGTTGTTAGTTTCTGTATAATGTAACTTGGATATATGTAGGTGTGGTAGCTTTCAAGTTGTAGCTCAAGGCCTCAGAGAGGAAAGAAAAACAGCTGGGGTGTTCTAAACCAGAGTGATAAAAGATGCTCCTGCTGAAAGCATTTAAGTGGATGTGAACTCTACACCTCAGGTTTACTATAACTGCAAGCCCTTGTGAAACCCTACACCTGATGTGCCCCTTCCTTATAAATTTAAGTACCTAGTGCTGTTAACACACCTTTCACAGATATGAATGCTGAGGAAGGTGTTGGGTTGACTATAGGTTGTACAGATTCTGCAGAATAATTCAGGCGTAACAGGGGAATAGTGTGCATCAATACAATATAAAATCTGAAGAGACAAAAAGCACTCATGACTAGTGCAAATAAAATTTTATTTTGTTTCCAATTTTGTCCGCAGATATCCAGCTCGACCCTGAAATGGTTTACGTCACTGAAAATGGTTCATACTGAAAACAGTTTTTTTGTTGTGAGATCATTCTCGACTGGCAGGGTGCTTTGAGAGGGCATTTTCTGCCAAGGCTAGAGACCTTTTTCCTGACAAATAACAGGAGGTGGATCCTTTGCTTTCATTGTCCATATCTCCAAGTTTTGTGAACTCCACCTTGGCAGTTTCTGTGCAATTATGCTGTCAAATGACCACAATCACATGCTTCTGAGGAAGAATGCAGCTGTCACAGAAACTGCAATCAGCTGCCCTCTGTGTGCCCATTCACAGCTGCTGCTGAAGCTGATGTGTCATTAGATGTGCACTAGAAACGAAGACAATAATAGAGCATTAGAAACAAGCCACCTCCATCCTCATTATTACTGCTGCTTCTGTGTCTGGGCTGTGTTTACATTTGATGTGGAAGCTGCACTGTCGGGACTTGCATCAGCTATGGTTGCCAGGTAGACAATGTTGCGATGCAGAATCTGTTGGTATCTGTTGGAAAATGGAAAAAAATAAATAACAACACTATGAAGTCAATCAACAGCATTAGTGGAGGAGAGGTTTGTGTAACTTACTGCACACACTCGACCGCGCGTCCTTTCTGCATGTACTCTGTAATGCATCTGATCAGTTGATCGTTTTCATCCAGTAACTGGAACAAAGCAGAGAATCCGGCAGGACCAGAGAGAAATTTAGAGAGCGTAAAGCCACTTACAGCAAAAAATGACAAAGGTTTTCACGGAGTATTGAACCATGTTAATTAGATAAGGCCCTACCACAACCACTTTTAACATTTTTTCTAAACCCGTCACCGGGACAAGTCCGTGTAAAAAGTCAACAGCCAAATGCGAAAAGGTTACCAATTTCCCCCCCAAATAAGGGTGAACGTATAAACCTGTTAGCAAGCTAATTGCTAATCCAAGAACGATCGAGTCATAAAAACAACGTAAAAGCTTCTAAAATATACGTTCTTGGTGTCTTACCCTCTGTATCGTCTCTTGGTTGACTGTAGCTTTTCCTCTGAGTTTCTTTGGTACAAACACAATCGACATGTTTAATTTAATCCTACTACAACGATTTCGCTTTTACGACGCCAGCTGACCGGAGAGCTTCTTCTTCGTGGGACGTATTATGTTCGACTCACACACGGGGAGGCAGGCACAGCCCAGCGGCCGAGGGAAACGTCAGTGGCGGGAGCCGACCAAAGATGATATGTGCAGAAAGATGGAGCACTCCATTGCATCGAAGGCTGAACGCTAGATTAAAGAAGCTCGTTTCCGCCACTGAAAAGACGTACTATCGCATTGTTTAAAAAAAAATTAGATAACCTAAAAATTGTAGTTTTTAAGTCGAACTTTAAATAAATTAATTGAAATTTTGACTTAGGAATCTCCAAGTTTGTTGCAGGTTTTGATAGATTAACAATAAACTGGGGAGGAACTGTCAGGTGTTCAGCTTGATAAAGATGTCTTTCACGTGCATGTATGTGTATTTGCATATACACTCATTTGATTAGGTACTAGTGATGGGATTTCCGGCTCTTTCGGCTTGGCTCACTAAAAAGAGTCGGATTTTTCGGCTCCCAACTGGCTCTTCAGGTTGTTTTGTTGCTTTAATTAATTTATTATTAACAATAATATAAAATTATGCACAAAAGGAATTACTAATGTAAAAAAAAGTGGTTTTATTTATATATATTTATATATAAATATATGCGGTGGCCCCTAGAGACAAAGCACATACACGTAAAAACTCCAAAAAGCATGTACAAATTCCAAAACACATTTCTAGCGTTAACTGACCTTCCAAAACAGAGCTACCTAGATCACTTAAATTGCACAATTGAAAGCATATGTGTATTGTTTGTGTATTTATACACAAGCATTCATATATATTCAAATAATTTAAAAAAAATGTTCATTTACCTGTTACTACCACACACCAAATCCGTTCGTTGGTACTTCCTGGCTTGTGTAGCCACTAGGTAACAAAAGCTCAACACTGCGCCTAGCTTTCTGGAGCACTTCTGTTGTCTTTTGTAAATGTCTTGGAGTTTGTACCTGAGTTTTTAAGTGTTTTAGAGTGTGTACGTGCTTCGGAGTTTGTACGTGCTATGGAGTTTTTAAGTGTTTTGGAGTTTTTACGTGTTTTGGAGTTTGTATGTGCTTTGTCTCTAGGGGGCCACCATAAATATACTTTTATTTATTCACTCCACATAAAATATAATAAATAAATCATATAATACAAAAAACAACTATTCACATTTCAATTTTTAACTATTTAAATTTTCAGCTTTTTCCTTTTAAACAAATTTTAAGTGAAACAACACAAAACACTGCAAACCACAACACAGTTAAATATAAATTAAATTATGAAAACAAAAAGAAGATGCATATTCTCTCTCATATGGGCCTGCATGAATAAACTTTTTGAATCCTTTATCATCTGCAACTGAAAATAGTTGTGGATGATTAGTATACCTTTCTAATGTGACGTTGTTGTCCCTGGCTCTCTTTCTTTCTCTCTCCCTCCAGCTCTGTTCCTGTGCTACTGAGAGTGTAACTACCGCCCCTCCCCCCCTCTTCCCAGCGCAAAGCACAAGGCTGGCGTGCAGAGTGAAGCGGAAAAAAGTGCAAGAGAGAGGGTGAGAGACAGAAGGAAAAAAACCAAGATTCCCAATAAGGAGCCGGCTCGAGTCGTTCACTTCAAAGAATCGGCTCTAAGAGCCGTTTCGTTCGCGACCGACACATCACTATTAGGTATGCCTGATCCACTGTTTGTTTACCAAATATGTAACTAACACACACACACACACACACACACACACACACACACACACACACACACACACACACACAAAACAAAGACACACTTTAGAATGCTTGAACGCTCCTTGATAGGACCTACATGTGATATATTATAGTGCTTAAAAGGACCTTGAACTGACAGCAACCAAGAAAACATTGGAAAAGTTTTGATAGAGTTTTACAACAACAACCAAAACCATTTTCAAACGTTTCTCACCAATTTAAGAGCAAAAAAACACATTTCACCATGTCATGTGAAATATTTGAAGGGAGCATTTTGGGAAACCACTACAAGGTAGAAGCTTTTCTTGGAGAAGGCACCTTTGGTCTCGTAACCAAATGTCAAAATACAAAAACCAAGCAAGCAGTGGCTATTAAAATCAACAAGAGCAAACCTGAAATTTTGCAACAGGCAAGGTGGCAGGTATGTCCTCTGTGTGCAGCGATTCCTGGTACCATTGTGCAGACGATTTGGTATAGAGCACCCGAAGTTATGCTTCATATTCCATATAATGAAGCAATTGACATGTGGCCTCTGAGCCGGCTAGCTGTGGAGCTTGCTACAGGGTTGCCACTCTACCCTGGGAAAATGGATTATGATGTTTTAAAATCCATCACAGACACTCAGGGCCAGCCACCAGACTATATTCTAGACTGTAGCATGGCCACAGAATATTATTTCAGAAAAAACGACCACAGCGAACAGCACTGGACATTTAAGACAGAAGAGCAATTTCAGTATGAGACAGGATACCAATCCAAGGACACTCGACATATAACACTGCAGCATCTTGATGACCTCAAACGAGTAATCACAGTTAGAACAGGACCTGAAAGTGGCACAGATTTATTGGTCAGCCTGATTAAACAGATGTTGGCCTTGCTTGCAAACCAGCGCATCAAACCCTTGGAGGTTCTCAAGCATCCCTTTTTTGACCCTGGCCTGAGAGTTCCCCCTGCATTAAAATGAGGAGCAGAGGGGGACACAAGTCTCCAGCATTGCTTCTTTGACCCCAGACAAAAGTGACAAAACCACAAGTAGGGGTTGGAAAAGGTAATCAACAGCAGAAATACAGTGCAAACAATGCAAATCCAATACTCCTTTAAACCTGATAACAACAGCTTAATATTTTAACAAAAAAATAATCAACTTGCTCCAATATTTATCACCTTGGCTTTTTTTTTTTTTTTAATTTTCACTCCCTCCACCCCAACCAGTCACGGCAGATGGCTGTCCCTTCCTGAGCCTGGTTCTGCTGGACATTTCTTCCTATTACAAGGGAGTTTTTTCTCCCCACTGTAACTTAATGCTTGCTCATAGGGAATCCTCTGATTGTTGGAGTGGCCAATATTGTAGGACAGGGGTCTCAAACTCCAGTCCTCAAGAACTACTGTGCAGGCTGCAGGTTTGACAGGAAGAGTTGGAGTAAGAGAGCCATTGCTAAGAGGTCAGAATAAGGCAGAGAGGCTTGCCTGGGCCATGAAACACCACCATCGGACTACTGAAGACTGGAAGAAGGTATTAGGGACTAATGAATCAAAATTTGAAATCTTCAGTTCATCACTCAGGATCTTTGTACGCTGTCGGGTAGGTGAAAGGATGGTTCCACTGTGTGTGGCATCAACTATCAAACATGGAGGCGGAAGTGTGATGTCTCAGGCTGTTTTGGACCCAAGAGCTTGAAAAAGAAGGAAACTGGACTTGTGTAAATTTGCAAAGATGTTTCATCTCTCATTCGATTTCCCAGGAATAATGTTTAAATTGTAGATCATCCTTTGTTTTATTCTTTATGCTGCTGTAGTAGTAATTTTAATTGCAAGATTAACTGAAATGTCCTAATTACCAAAGAAAGTCATGTCTCAAACCTATCAAGCTGACAGAATCTGACTTTAGATCAGCGGTTTCTGAAACAGCCCAGAGGATCTATATATTTGATATCTACCTAATCAGGTGAGCAGTGGGTGAATATTCTTTTATCATGAATTTTTTTTTTTAAAAATTTGATCTTTTATTGACCATCGTATCAAAGAAAAGCAAATCTGCATGTGAGTTGTGTGTATTTGCTATGTCAACCATTTTTGCTATTTATTGCTTAATAATGCCAATTGCTGTGCAATAATAATGTAAAGACTCCAAACATGTATCAAATATGAGAAACCGTGTTAAGGCCTTTTTTTTTTTAATGTTCTAATAGGCAAGTTCTTTAAAAATACAACCTTACAGACTGCGCCCGTGAGTGTGTACAGGAACTTCTGCAACAAAGGATGACCTAGATGCAACTCACTGCAGGATTTGTGGGAAAAATGTAGGGTCACGTGGAAAACAAAAAACCAAGACGTAAATCGTACAACTCTTTATTTTATGTAAAAACTCCATTTTGCTTCTCAAGAAAACTATTCCTGTTTTACAATTCCAGTGACTGGAAGCAGTAGCAAACATATGAAAACATGTCAGTTGTGAATCGTTCAGTAATATTTTGTCTCAAATTTAATCCTGCTGGTTATTGAGAAAGCCCCTATAGAATGATGCTTTTTACGACTACCATGCAGTGATCGGCTGTCTGTGATTAATCCGGTTAAACGGCCCACTTTCACCTGAACTGTTCTGTTCTAAACAACCAAAGCTACGGGAAAGGATCTATTTCACCTTGTAGTGCTTTTGATACTTGTCTGAAAAGGTAACCTTTTCGTTAAAGGGAGAGCTGTACAAAAACCCACCACTCTGAAGGCACTCCCTAAAGCACTAAATCAGAGCCAAAAAGAAAAAGAGGCATCCCACCACATCCAGTTCTTGTCCCTTTGTTCAAAGTCAATAAAAATAAATTCACTTCAGAGAACAATCACACTGACCACAATGCAACAAGAGCGCTACAAACAAGCTGGAAGGCTGACACCTATCAGCATCGCTGTCATTTGTTTGAACATATGCTTTGAGACATCATTTAATCCACAATATTTCCCATTTTCAGTAAATAATCTGACACAGCTGAGTGTAGTAACAGTAGGGAGGGTGGGGGAGACGACAATTCAGAGGACAACACTGTAAGACAATTCAAAAGTAAGCTGAAATTAACAGAGGACTCCACATGTTTGGGACATTTAACAGGTACTTAAATGATAACACATACTTCTGGCAGACAATCAGTTTAGCTCAAACACGTCATTGTTTTGGGTTTTTTGTCAGTTTTAACCTGTTTAGGTGTCCTTCCCTACAGGAAAAACAAAACACCTTCTACAGATTTTACTAATAATGAATATTTCCTCAAAAAAGGTACAAATAACAGGAAACTGTTAAAAAAAAAAAAAATTTAAAAAAAGAAATACGGCAGTCAACATATACATCTATACCTAATATGCTGTAAACTGCATATATCAAATGAATGGCTGCACTAGGCTGCCAACCTAAAGCTGAAAGAATTCATCTGATTTATGAGGACTGACTGATCTACTTACTGAATACATACGTCTTAAAAACTAGGAGGGACTGGGGTTTTTTTGGTGGGCAATAAATTTGCTGTGGAGCAGGAAGAATAAAATGAGATCAGAATACATTCAGTAAAGTTCAGATTTTTGCTTTTTCAGCTGGCTTTGATCTCACTACATTTGAGAATGAATTAATGAAAAATAAAATGCTTAAAGTCGAGAAAGGATACTGAACACATGCGTCTGAGAGGAAAAAAAAAAAAAAAGTGCAACAGGTGATGAATTGAATATTGGTGTCAAAGAAATATATCAAACGGAGTCGAGGGGAACTGAAAAAAGATAAAATAAAGCTATCGATCACACCGACTGTGATCCGCTCACAGTATCAGAGGGCACTCTGGATACAGCATTCAATATCAAACAATACTGTAAATTAAGAGAACAAACTCCAAAACATGGTATATTTACACGTGTTCCTGTCCATCCGGTGACTGCTTATCAAACTAATATTTCTGGGGCAAAAAAACTAAACAAAAAACAAAAAGCCTCATTGTGAAGCTGAGAGAGGGAGCGGCACTCTCACTGCCTGAACAGTCCACCGTGGTGCTGGTGACCAACAAGATGTCTTCATTTTTTGTCTGTTGAATGCTGAGAAAATTTGTAGGATGAATATAATTTCATGATGACTGGCTACCATTCATCGTGGATCCATCACTGCAGTACTACGCAGCCACCTTGTTCTCCTTCTGCAAAAATGCAAAACAAAAGTTAATCATTTCTTCCAATCTGCTTTATTTGCTAGGAAAAAAAATACATGTGAGATCTTCAGAGAGCATAAGTGATGGACACAGCCTCGATGACACCTCACTGTTGAGCAAAAATCCTGGTACGATGCCTTAAGATGAACATTTTTGCTGTCATGATAACTGAAGAGCGAAGTCAAATGAAACTGGACTTTCACTCTTAGAATGGCCATATTTTACATAATGAACTTAATGTTTCAGACAATGTCCTTAAACTAGTGAGTTCTAAAGCTCATTGGGAAGGTGCCTACTGATATACTGAGTCTTTGTTGCTCACTGACCCCTACAAGACCACAAGGGTGGCCACTGAACAGAACACAATGCACTAGTAAATTGCAATTTACTTTTCACATCTGGAAGCTAAGTCCATCTTATACCGTCTATAATGAGTTCATAAAGGATTTACCCTGTATTCGAAATCAGAGAAATCCCGGCCTCCTCTGCCACCTCTGAATCCGCCTCTGAATCCAGGTGGAGCACCTCGGGGTGGTCCGAAGGAGCCTCTGCTTACCGGTCGCCCTCTGCCTCCACGAGGCCCCATGAAGCCTCGACCGCGGAAACCACCTCTTCCTCGGTTGTGCCTCAGAGGGATGCCGAATGTCTCAGCGTTCATTCGTCTCTCTTCAGCCCAGGTTGGCCTACGATCCCTGAGACACAGACATCAATAAGGATACAGATTTTTTTTTTTTTTTTTAAAGTCACATGAAAATAAATTTACACGACATAAAGCGAGGCATCACAGGCTAACATGAAATTTTTTTTAATCAAAAATTCATTAGAGAGTGAACAAACCAAGCATTAAGAACTAAAAAAAAAAAAAAAAGCGGCTGTACATTAGTGAAGTTCCAACTTTGAGCAGATGACAGAACATTAAAAAGTTGTTTTTTTTTTTTGGATTTTCCTGCACACACGAAAAACCCAAACATCTTTAGTGCTTCAGTGGGCGGCAATGGATGGACTAGTAGCAATTCGGTGTCCCATTCACATGCGAAGCCTCGACTAACATAGAAAAATTCTCCCTTTGGAAAAACCTCTTTCACTTGTTTTATTGAAAGAGATAGAAACAAAAGTCTTTCAGCGTATTGATTAAATACAAAGCATAGTTTATGCAGAGGCAGACTGCAGAATCTCCAGAGGGGCACAAAAAACACAGATTCTGACCTTTTTTTTTTTTCTTAAGTGCAGCTCTACACATCTTTGAAGAACCTTGCTGACAGTTCACATGCCAAATCTGCTTGTTGTGTAAATCTCGATTTTTTATTTTATTTATTTTTTTAATATATAATCTGGCCGGGCTGAAAACACAAGTGTATCTTTTTAAATCTATTATGACTACATGTGAGACTTCACATGAGAGATATAGACGGTGCAACTCTCAGATAAAATGAAGTGCTCTGTGACTTTCTTTTTTCAGTTTCTATTAGGGCTGCTCAATTAATCGAATTTTAATCTCGATTACGATCTGGGCTTTCAACGATCATTAAAAATAACTGAGCCGATTATTAGCCCCTCCCTCATGCTTTACTCTCGCGCTGCTCCGTGTGGCAAATCGAGCGCACCTCTCTGCATTTCGAACACGTGTCACAACAATTAAGAGCAGCGGTCCCCAACCTTTTTTGCGCCACAGACCGGTTTATGCCCGACAATATTTTCATGGACCGGCCTTTAAGGTGTCGCGGATAAATACAAAATAAAACTAGTACCGGTACCGAAAAAAAGAAAATTTATTCATAACACATGTGAAAAGACCAAGGAAAACCGAGTAAACGATAAAAACTATAACAAAATAACGCCGAAAACCGATAAAAGCCCTGAAAACTATACATTTCACACCTGAGCCTCAACTCTCGCAACCCGGTACCAAACGACTCACGGACCGGTACCGGTCCGAGGCCCGGGGTTGGGGACCTCTGATTAAGAGGACCCGAGAGAAGCTCGGAAAGCTAAGCACAAGTTATTTGGAGAGGAGAGTGACTGCCGTTGATTGAAAAGAGAGGTAAAAAAACAAAAAACAAAAACCTTTAGTGGTGTGGAAACATTATGGGTTCGCGGAGTCAGACGTGACTTAAGTAGACATAGTGTGTAAACTTTGCTACAGTGCCGTAGCTGCACCACAGAGCAACACTGCAAAGTTCACTAAACATAGATGTTTACATTTTTCATATTGCAAACATTTGCACTGTTATCAGTATTTGCACACTATTTTATGACAGTCTTTAAAGTCATTACTCAATACATTGTTATTGTTAAATAAATATCGTCAAATAATCGAGATCTCAATTTCAGTGAAAATAATCGTGATTATCATTTTTGCCATAATCGAGCAGCCCTAGTTTCTATTATTCATGTACCAGTCAGAGTTGCAACACCAGTTGTTTAGAAGACTGCAGCAGGTTCACTCTTATCAAAAGTGGTTTTAGATGCCCTGTTTACAGGTCTGGGAAATTTTTCATTGCAGAATATTTAAAATTTGGTTTCCCTTATATTCGCTGAAAATAAATTCTACAGATGCGGTGACAAAACTTAAGTCACTCAAATCTTAACATGCCCTTGTGTAACTAATCCACCACAGAATAGATTAAAAATAAATAAATGGATGTATTGAGGTACCTGGTATCATCACAGGACAGGTTATCAAAGAAGGACTTTGACTTGTCATAGTAGCAGGTATTTATCACAGCCTCCTCTTCCTCAGCAGCACCTTCATTGGCTGGATGCTCTGATTCCTCTCCATTGAGTGCCTTTTCAGTTTTGTCATCTGTAGGAAGAAATGTTGTAAAATCAAACAACTTAAAATGGCAGAAATGTTCACATATGTATCATGGTATATTTAACCTCCAATTTTAGTTGCTGCAGTTTAGAACTTGTTTAAGTGGTACCTTTGAGTTTGAGCTTGTTCTGGAGCTCTTTGTCAATCTCGTCTTTGTGAAACTGGGCGTTGGCAGTCTCAAAGTCAAAGTCTTCGTCAAACTTCACTGTGCCATCCCTGCGCACATTTACTTTGCCTCTGCTGCGGTTTCCTCTTCCACGGCCACGGCGGTTAGAAGACTGAACACCAGCTGAGAAACAACAGAAACAAACTTAAGTATTAAACTTTAAAAAAGAAAAATAGTGCTTCCCACTTGATAAATTACAAAAGTACATTCTGAGGGAACTTTTGAGAATTGGCTGACGTGAAATTAGCCCAAAGCATTTCAGGAAAGGCACTGCCATCCCAACATGAATCCAATAAAGCTTTTCATTATATATTTAAATTTTCAAAGCTGAGTAGCTACAAAATAAAAAAGATGAACACATCAGTAAACAGCAGTAAGTGTTGTGGACATTACTGACTGAAGGTGCAAATTACTCACCACCTTGGCGCTTGTTGGGATCCCGGTTTTCAACTGCACCCTGCTCATTATCTGGCTGCGCTACCTTCGGAACCTCAGGAGCTGAACAGGAAAAGAAAATAGTCATCAATTTAACTTGGCAGGGCTTGGCACTGAGGAAGACAATAATATGAGCTTCAACTGCAGCATGGGTTCAGGTTTATTTGTATTTGTTAAAAAGAATAAATTCAGAAGTTAAACTCTAGTTTTTGGTTCTGTAGAGTAGCCATTACCAAACATAAGATCCAATTCAAACTTTAATCACTTTTGTCATCAAACAAGCCTTACACCTTGTTTATGACTTGCCTGATTAGGCTGATTCTCTATTAACAGCAGTATTTGATAGCCAGTGCTAAATTTTAGTTCTTTCCACACTAACAAGCTGATAATTAAAGACACCAGACAATTTGTATTCTTTACATCCTGTGGCTTTGCATTCTTAAAATAAATAAATAAAATGAATCAACATTACTGATTAATGTCTCTTTTGCTCTGTTATGAACTTACTACAAATAACTTTTTAAACCAGCCACAACCTACACTTTTACCTTTTCTCTGCTCCAGGAGGTCTGGAGGCTTCTGGATGCCAGTGGTGGTGGTTCTGGAAGCTGCTGCCCCTGTCTGACTCCGCTGTCCTGCAGGTGGAGCTGGGGCGGATGATGGTGGGGCCTTCACTGACTGTTCCAGGGTGGGACTCTTTCTTATAGAATCCAGCTGGGGACTAGTGCGTCCTGCAAACAAACAAACGGCAATTAGAAGCTGTTCCAAAGTAGCTGCTGTTATGGAGGGGGAAAAAAAAAAAAATTCACATTAAAAGTGTTAAGTGAAAAACATACTGTCCATTAAAGTCCTGCTTGTGAAGGACTCCACAGTGTAAGCATTTCCCTTGTATTTGTAATAGATTTGTGTGCAGTGTAAAACATTTTTGGAGTATTTGTGAGTAAAAGTAACCTTCACCCCAGTCTACTTAAAATATATAATACACGGTAGTAGTGAAGATGATTCTGTCAGAGCTGAATGATAAGCTTCAGCTACTCACACACTTCCATTTTACTGGCAGTGGATGACACAGATGTTCACTGACAAAAAGGTAAAAATCCAATCTGTACATTTAGAGAAAAAATCTTCACCAGTTTATTAGAAGTATGATGCATAACTGTCTTTGCTGTTTCCAGTTCAAAACACAATAGGGATCAGGTGTGTAGCAGGAAACTCAAAGCAGCATGCAGCTGTGCTCTATTCAAATGAGCAGGAATCAGGTGTTGCTCCAAATTTGCTTGAGAAACAGATGTTTAGCTTGTCTGAGGTCACTACGTAGCATTTAGACAGATATCAGCAATGAAAGATTTAACTGCATCTGCTACATTTCCATCCAAGAGAGTGTTTGGACAGGTTTGAACTTGAAAAACCTAATGCTTTTTAATGTGGTTTAGGGCTGCTCGATTATGGCAAAAATGATAATCACGATTATTTTCACTGAAATTGAGATCGCGATTATTTGACGATATTTATTTAACCCTTTAAGACCTACTATAGAACCAAGTCCACCAGAGCTTATATTATTTTTTTACATGTTGTAGTGCCATTTGTGGGAGCATTTCAAGTTGCTAAATAACTGTTATAGCCCATATTTTAATAATATGTATGCATTAAGTCCATAGTAACTACATTAATTGCAAAAAAGTGCAATAAACTACAAAAAAATTTATATTGTTTTTGTTTTGTTACATATATTTCTACTTGGAGAAATTTAAGAGGTTTATCCCTCAAAACTTTAAATACAAAAAAGTTGCAAAAAATAGTTTACAACAACAGGAAATTTATTTTGAGTGTCTTCATAGTTTTATCTTGGAGATACATCAATTTTTATATACTGCAGGAAAAACAAAAAAAACAATCCTATGATGCAAATTTGCAAAGAAAACAGCATGTGCATCAAAACAAACTATTTCCAGCAGTGCAAGCATCCCAGAAACTATTCAGAAAAGTCAAACATGACCAGTAGAGGTTTTTAAGGCCTACAAGTAAAAAACTACATTTCCGCGAAAATGACGTCACTTCCGGTTTCGGCCAGGAAATGGCGGACATGCGACAGTTCGCGCTGACGTCTGTTTCACTGTGGGAAGTGTTACGAACAGCTGATCGGATCGGCAAAGCGTGTTTCTGGAATATTATGTTTTTGTTCCTGCAAGCGCTTTTTATGCAATTTTTGCAAAGCTTTATGTGGAAGGAAACCGTGACCGAGGACAAGCTGATGGCATAAGATGTAAGTACAACTCCTCCGGTTTCATATGCAAAACAAATTATTGCGCTAGCTTACGTGGTTCAGGTTCTACAGGGATTTAAAAATAGTTACACAAAGCGGAGCATGCTGCTCTGACCGGATTTAAAGGGTTAACAATGACTTTAAAAAATAATATAAAATAGTGTGCAACACCACTGAAGTTTTTTTTTTTTACCTCTCTTTTCAACCAACAGCAGTCACTCTCCTCTCCAAATAACTTGTGCTTAGCTTTCCGAGCTTCCCTCGGGTCCTCTTAATCAGCGGTCTCCAACCTTTTTTGCGCCACGGACCGGTTTATGCCCGACAATATTTTCACGGACCGGCCTTTAAGGTGTCGCGGATAAATGAGGGAGGGGCTAATAATCGGCTCAGTCATTTTTAATGATCGTTGAAAGCCCAGATCGTAATCGTGATTAAAATTCGATTAATTGAGCAGCCCTAATGTGGTTGACTTGCTTATTTCACACAGCTCCTTACCAACTGCTCCAGTAGATCCAAACTGTTGAGAACCAATGGGTGCAACACCAAACTGGCTGTATGATGGGGCAGGAGCCCTGCTGAAAGGTGCATAGGACCCAGGAGCCTGGAATGATGGAGGTGCTGCAGCACTTGAGGATCCAATTGATGACTAGACAAACAAATATACATCCAGTTAAAAACATTACAAGACTTTTAAACATAGCTGTTGACCATGACTGAAAATACTATGATACGATTATAAATGTCTGATGCCTACATTTCAAAACAACAAATAACACAAAATGAATGGGCAACTGTTGGTTGGACACAAAGCTGTTAATAAACCTATGTACATCTTAGAAAGTGTTATCTAGAAGATAGATAAGATACCATATCTAGAAGGAAAAAGGCCTGACTCTACTTTGAATACACTTTATTTTAACAGACTCCTTTGTTTGTGAATCTGGTTTTCAGGGCTTCTACAACAAGTGGTCACTTTATTTTTTTGTTGCTTATTGTATTTTCTAATTGGTTTCTTTATTTTCTTAAAATGTGCAATAATTAAAAACATTGATAATCACTTATTTTCTGTAACAAAGAAAGAAAAAGCAGTAAAACAATAGTTGTCACTTTCTACCTGAATTTCTTTATAGTTGATCCTTGTAATACACAGGTGTTTGAAATAATGTTAACGATGGCCCTACAGCAAAGTTCCTTTAAAGCAAGCTTTGCAACTCAAAATGCCACTAGGCAATTATTTCAGTAATTATTTTGAATGATTACCTCAATTGCTATTATTTAATTATAAAATCACACACACAAAAACTCTACATACAGAATAATTAGTGAGTGTCTCTCCCTTATGTCTCAATAAAGCCATGCCTGTGCCACCATGAGCTAGCATACAAGAAGCCTTAAAGAAAAGCCTTTATACAGCTGTTTTATAGTAATGGAACGCACCAATTGACTTACTTGGACTATGGCAGGGTCCTGCGGCAGGGCACTGGTGGCTTTTGGTGGCTCACAAACTGTTAGGTCTTTAATATCACTTCCTCGGAAGATGATGTACTCAAAGACCTCATCCCGAGGAGGAATAGGCCTGTCAGTGGGCCGATCCTCAGTGCCAAAGGAGCGAACTGTAGGGAAAACTCACAGGTTAACTTACACGACTTTACTTTTATTAATTAAGGAGGAGAATTTCCTTGCGTTAAGAACAAACACTGTTGACTTCACATTAACTTTCAATGTTAGAACTGAATATTATGAATTAGCGTTGAAATAAAGACTAAAGAAAACAGACGCCTCAAGTTATATCAATTTTTGTTAACCACATTGTTCAAAATAAATTCCACATAATATGAGCTCGAGATAAAGTTAGTACTCTTCCCATACGCACAGTCTACCAGGTCTTAGCGATACTGTCAGACAAGAGTATTATAATCAGAGTTTCTAAAACGCATGTTAAAAAATAAACACTAAAAAGAGCCAATAAGCCGCAATTAATGCTTTAACAAGGTATATCTGGTGGTAATTATGTGTCACTTGGTGCACATCATTTGACTTTACCACAATTACAACGTAAACAAAGGACTACAGCGCTTAACTATAGCGCCAGTTAGCTCTGTTGGCTAACTAAAAAGCTAACCAACAAAGCCAAATACCCTAAAAAATGCTGTTCTCCTTCGCTTAACACTTTTACGCTCTTTGAGTCTTGTATTCCCTCTCTGTGTGCCTTAACTTACCTTTAGCGAGAGCTACAGTCGAGTTTTCTGTGTCAATCGTGTACAAAATTCCTTCATAGCGGATCTCGGCCTTGGAGATGAGGCTAATTTTGCTGCCGAGGTACGGTGTCCCTCCTCCGCTCATCTTCGTCCTTTAACTTTATTTACACGCGTACTTCCGAAGAAAACGTTTTGTGTCACACGAAGCGTCGGATGCGTTCTTTTCAGACCTGCAATTCTCAGACTACATAACATATATCGTCAAACGACACTATGAATCCCGCTCGCAACTGATCTCTACCACGACATGGCCGTTTTCATTTTCCTTCCCCTGCCGCAAAGGATTTTGGGAGATAGGTAGAGGCCTAGTCAACTAAAGTCGCCTCCTTTTCCTCTTCCATCCCTTCCACTGTTTCCTTTGCTTACAAATAGAAACGAATGATGTGACAAATATATTTTTAGCGGTACTAACATTTTCGATACAGTTTTGGCTTTTATTTTGTAATTATTATAATAACATTTCCTCAAAGGGATTAAATAAGTCACTAAATAAGGATACTTAATACAGGTTTGAAATTTAACCACACAATAATCTCACGATATTACACGAGATTACATCCGGAGGTTTAGAGCAGAAAATTTCGCAGCCATTAAACAGTCTACATTTTTTACGTGTCTCCCACAGCTGTGATGACGCTGTCCCTGCAAGGCAGTTCATTTTAAATGAAAAATAATAACAACGGTTATTTTTATTTTAACGTCAATGTCTTTAGGCAGAGGCTTCTGAGCAGTTATAGTTAGGCTAACTCAAACTAAATACTAATTGTGAAAACATTTTTACTTAACCACAAATAAACAAATAAACAAAAATCTAGATTTCTTAAAATAATCAGAATAAATAAAAAACAAAAAACAAAAATAAAGTAAACCCCCCCCAAAAAAAGGAAATGTCTTTAGCTTTAGCGTTTGATATTATGCCAATAAAACTGAAACTAGTTATTCCCTGGCCAAACAAATTCATAGTAATGTCGTGGTGATGTAATGTTGCAGTGTTGTGATTTATATTAAAAAATAATGCTTTCAGTTAAATTGAAGTTATTTAACGTTACTTATTGGGTGTTTTGTCTTGTTTTGGCAGAACATAAACTGTAGCTATAACTGTACAAAATGTACAAACATTTCAAAAAATTATAAGAAAAAAAACTCCATAATTATTGCTTATAATATTATTATTTTAGTATTTAACTTTAAATATTACTGTACTTTTTACTAAAATTACTGTACTGTACTTAATATAATATACAACTTATTACAATCTTTCAATCTACAACAATCAAATACAGCTACCATATATATATATATTTTTAAATTTTTATGGTCATTGTTGTTATTTTAACTACTATAACAAAAATATTCCCAATTATTCCTGCTTCTTTTCTCATAATGTCATTTCATTTCAACCCTGCACTGCCTTGCTATGTTGAGCCACTTTAAAGAATAATTTAATAATTTATTTATTATCATATTTATTATTAATATTTATTATCATATTTTAAGAAATTCTAATCTTATTATTGTATGTTGGATTAAAGACATTTTAATTTAATTTAATACTTCATATTTTTATTTAGTCATATTTTACCCAATTGTATTTATTTTTTATTTCATATTAGTTATTGCCAAATTTCTTTTTATTTGATCTAAGATACAATCCTAATGATTTAGGCTATTATTTTACAGATTGTGTTAACTTCATTTTTAACGGCTGTAAAAAAGTAATTTACTAACTGTTTGGATAATAAATGATATATTTCCCATCTTACCTTTTGCAAAGGTAAAAGAAAAGATGCACAGAAAAGGGAAAAACAATACCAAAATCAGACCTAATAATTATATAACTTCTGTGTAACTGCTTTGTTTCAGATCTGTTTTATTTATTCATTAACTTAGTAGCTTTATGTACATTATAACTGTCTTATATCGTTTTAAAATAATCTTTGCTTTCTTCCTGAACCTTTTTCTTATTTATATATCATTTTCATTAAATATGGTCAAAGCTCCTCATATTCTACTTTGGGATGGCGGTGTAACTGCACGGTACTTAGTATGATTACTAATTAATACTCCGTGAAGGTAACACATAATAAATAGGATACAATAACCACAGACTAGGACGCCCCTTCCTCCATTTATACCCCCCTTATTTGATGACGTCAGCTCCATTCCCACAATGCCTAGTAACACGCAGGCGCATTGTAAAAAAAATAGAAGACGGCTATCTGTGATCAGAGATGGCGGGCGCCTCCGACCCCCTGGAAGATATGCTCTTTTCGGAGGTGGATGAAAAAGCTGTGAGCGACCTAGTGGGCTCATTGGAGTCACAGCTTGCTGGACAAAGCAACCCGGCTGGTAAAGCAGACGAAAACGGAGGCGCTGGCTCTGTGGCCCCCGCTAACCATCACTTAGGAAAAACGCTACCAGCTCCAGTGAGCACCACAACACTAGAACAACAACAACAACAAGGACGCCGTAATAAAACTGAGATGCGCCAGGAGATCAACTCTAAAGACGTTAGCCCAGATAAGACTGTCACATCTCCTTCACCGGGCTGCAGCCCTTCTTTTGGCGAGCCTTCCACCACTTCGGGTGACTGTGTGAGCGCCACTAGCAGCGGCTCGCAATCACATGGAGCATCCATCACAACACTGACTGCATCTGGTGTGTCAACTTTGGCATCTCTGCCGCCAGCCAGCATCAGCACCACCACATCCAGCCAGGGCTCTAAGGTTACCGTGGGCACAGGTGAGACGTCGACGGGAGCAACCCCGCCGAGAAAACGCATAACGACGCCGCGGAGGAGCGCTTCGGCGCGGATAAAGAGTTTGAACGGCGCAGCTGTAACAACGCGGAGGAACAGCAACACAGCGGTGGTCGACAGCGTTAGCCAAGTGGATACGAGTGCAAGTACACCAAACTCTGGACGACCCGTCACAACCTCTATTAACACTTCGACGTTCACCTTATCCAACGCGAGCCTGCCTGTGGGTCAGTCGGCTATTGCTCTCGACAGGGGGACTCCTACTATTGCTTTGCATAGACTCCCGAGTCATATTGTTGCCAGTATAGCCCAGAACGGCAACGGGACCAGTGTTTCGGCCTTGGTCCAGCAGGGTGCTCGTATAGGACCCGTTACCTCTTTAGCTTCCCCGGGGAACCAAACCAAAATGGTCACAGACACTGGGGCTTCCAAAACAGACGATTGTCAGTCCAAAATTGTAATGTTAACCCAGTCTAGCGTTGTCAACTCTGTAGTAAATACTGTTTCCACTTCCTCTCCTCCTCTTCCTCCTCCTCCTCCTCCTCCTTCTACTTCTTCATCTATTGTCACACCAACAACTACTACAGCTGCAGCAACAACAACAATAACAATAACTCAGCCTCTGAACTCCATCACACCTGCTGCGTGTGTTACAGGGATGGCAACTAGTTCAGTATGTGGAGCTGGTCAGACCACATCGGTGACCACCACTATTACTATGGTTAGGCCAACAGCTCCCTCCCCAACACCTGCTGTGGCCACATCTGCACAGTCACAACCCCGTCCTGGACTTACAGCCCCACAAAGGATTGTAACCCCCCAACTGATTGTCAGACCGCCTCAGCAGCAGACCACCATTCAGCTGCCCCCTGGGTTTACCATCCCACAAGGTAAGGTTAGCAGGAGGGCTAACAACCAAGCCAGAGAATCCTGGTTGTGGTTGTTAAAAGGGCTCGGTGTGTGTTGGACTCTCCCATAATAGAAGATTGTGTGTGACATCCTCCGGATTTTCCCTGGCTCAAAATAGGCCTTTGGGCATGAATAATCTACATATATGTATGGCAAGGAGTGTTGTACCTTACATAACAGAAGTTTGTGGATTTCCATGTTATTTCTGATCATTTGCTAAATAAATCTGTGTTTTATGTTTGACTAAATGTTTAAGTAAAATATTTTCATTACAGTCCTGGTGATTTTCATTTACACAAAGGTCAAAGTCAAAAATTTTTGGAAACAGGAAAAACCCTGATTTTCTTGTTTGGTTTGTTTGTTTGTAATTGGAAAAAAGATAAAACCGGGGTGAAAAAGACAGAAATCAAAGTATTTATACAGATAGATGCAATAAGCACAAACACCTTGTGTGTGTGTGTGGTAAACCTAGAGCAAAAAACATCAATTTAAATGTTTATTTATGCAGGATAATAATAGTACACTGAAGATGAGTAGAATCACAAAAGACCTCTAAGGAAACTTTGAGAGGCACAGAGAAATGCTTTGGGCAGCTCTAGTGTGCAGACAGTGGCCACTGATGCTTTGAGACTGCAATATGTTGTCAAAAAATATTTGAGTAGATATTGTTTTTTTTATGTAGCTAACTTTTGTTATTACAACAACAATTCAGTAGTCCAGGATTCCAGTAGTTCAAATTATAGCTTACCCAATAGATGAGCCATATTTATATCCCTAATTTAGCTGTTATATTTTAAACAGTGTAAATTCAATAGAAGCTCATATTCTGTACTTGTAAAGGGGCAGGTAATAACAGAGGAAAGTGGTCATAATGGTTTTTGTGCTGCACTGCTTGAATGAGTCATCTGACCTCAGAAATAATAGCTCAGTTACATTTTCAAGAGCATGATCAGAACATGCTGTTAACCTTACTATTGACCTCATGTCCTTTTCTCTTTATGGAAATTCTGCAAAGATAAACAAATGTGTAATAAAATATTTTATCACGGCCAGGTGTGGGGTTATAATAACTGCAGTCCTGGTCCTTTAAAACGAAGGGAGAGTTTGTGTAATTCGCTCATGATCAGAGCCTGAAGCAAATACTTCAGTCTTTGATTATAATATGTGCACTACTGTAACATCTTACAAAGTCTAGATCCTGTCATGAAATATTACTTTTGTAAAATTGCAGTGTTTTATAAGGTTGTAGTGCAGTGATATACCTGCAGTATAACATGTGAAATATACAGTATTTTTTTTAGTGGCTGCTTTAGCTGTTCTTCTGCGGTATTTATGTTGTGGTGTTCTCTAATTTATGTTTCCTGCTCTTCCTTAGGTATGGTGTTGGTACGCACAGAGTTAGGACAGCTGGTGATGGTTCCCCAGCAGGCTTTGGCTCAAGCTCAAGCACAAGCACAAGCTCAAGCCCAAGCCCAGGCCCAGAACAACATTTCTCCACGACCTGCTACCCCCACCACAGGGACATCCTTCAGAGTAACCTCTCCACAGGTGAGACCACAGAACCCACATGATAGCTGGCAGCTGTAGACTCTCACTGCTGCAACCAACGGCACACAGTGTTGCTGTTCAAATGAGACAAAAGGAAGGAGAAAGACAGAAAAATCAGAAAGATTATTATACTCATTTGCAACTCTACTAGTGTAGCGTTGCATTGGTTTAACAGTTTAAAATTATCCATGTTGTTAAACTAGACCTTTACGCTGGCCCTTGTTCAGTTGTTTGAAACAAGCCATTAGTTTTGCTTCTTCAAGCCAACCTTCTGATTGGCTGCCTCTTGCAAACAGATGGTTTGGTTTGAACTGCGAATAGGTGGGGCCAACTTCCCATTTGATGCAATTTGTGATTCTGGGAATTTGGCAGCTATCTTGAATCTTGAATGAGCAGACACCCATAACTTTAAATTCACTAGTTAGTGGGACATTAAAAATGCATGCACTAATTAAATCCAATACAAAGCTCTTCGAAAGTTTAGTAAATCTTCTCCAAAATAAGGTTAAGAATTAAGTTTTCCTGTCAGATTGTATTCCTAGTACTCAACATTACAGCTTCATTACTGGCTCAGTCCAGAGAGCTGATGTGAAAAAAGCATCTCTACGTATCCCACCAGAGCACTGAACAAATGGCATGCCTATCAATGTGAAGGATATAGTAAGCCAAGAGAAAGTAAAACATACATGCACCTACATTTTTCCTATGATAACATTTGCCACAGCACACCTGCTGTGACTGCCTACCATTTACATGGATAAGTTCAAAAACAACTAGTTAAAGTTTCCTTTTCTGGGTGCTGATCTGCTCTTAAGTTGTGTATGCACTGGAAATGAGTTGCTTGTCAAGCATCGCTTTAAAACTGCCTGCTGGTCATTCGCAGATATTCCAGGCTGTAGTGTGGATCCTCTAATGTATTTAGAATCAGAATCAGAATCAGAAAGGGTTTTATTGCCAAATGTTGAGCAGGTTTACAACATTAGGAAATTGCTGGGGTACTTAGTGCAAAACATACTGTCAGACAACGCTTAAATAAACATAAAAATAAAAATTAAAAGTGCTAAGTAGATAGATATATACATGAGTGCAGGTGGTGATCAGTGCCAAACATGGAATGATGCAGTGAACACAGCGTAGGGTCATGTGTAAGTGGTGGGAACAGTCATACGGTTATTGTTCATGTGTCCAACAGCAGAGGGGAAGAAACTGTTCTTATGGCGAGAGGTTCTGGTGCGAATGGACCGGAGCCTCCTGCCTGAGGGGAGCAGGTCAAACAGACTGTGTCCAGGGTGAGAAGGGTCAGCTGTGATCCGAGCTGCACGCCCCAGTGTCCTGGAGGTGTACAGGTCCTGCAGAGATGGGAGTCTGCAGCCAATCACTTTCTCAGCAGAGCGCACAACACGCTGCAGTCTCTGTTTGTCCCTGATAGTGGCTCCAGCGTACCACACGGTGATGGAGGAGGTGCGGATGGACTCGATGATTGCAGTGTAGAATTGCGTCATCGTCCGTGTTGGCAGGTTGAATTTCTTCAGCTGCCTCAGGAAGTACATCCTCTGCTGGGCTTTCTTTATTTTTTTTGACACTTTTTATTTGTTTAGGAACATTTTTATGCAACAAGATAAAAGAAAAAAGAAAAAACAGAAACAGTATGAGGTCATGGGAAGATAACATACACCTGTACATACATCTGCACATCCACACATACATACGTCAACAAGTCTGCATTGCTAATTCTATGCATCAAAGGGTGCTGCCACAAGCTGTAAAGTCCAGCCATTTTCTCCACCGTCTCCTTCCCAAATCTCCCTGCAGTCGCAGAGTGAAAGTCATACATTCCATCAATTTGACGTCTTCCACTATAGAGGTAAAAAGTGTTACAGTGGGAGGATCTCTACAGAGCCAGCGTTTTGTTATGGCCTTCTTCGCAGAAGCCAAGAGAACTTTCAGAAGGTAAACATCATCTGCAACTAAATCGTCTGTAAAATATCCCAGATACAATGAGGTAAATGTACAAGACACGTGGAATCCCAACACCTCTGTAATTATCTTTATAACTTCCGTCCAGAAGGGTCGTATGAGTGGGCAGGACCAGAATATATGACCGTAATCAGCCATGACTTCCCCACAATTCCTCCAGCAAAACGCAGGTGTAGCACTGAATTTAGACTTCTGTTTAGGCGTTATGAAATAGCGTATAATGTTCTTCCAGCAGAAGTCCCGCCACATGTTGGAGTTAGTCGTGGTAAACTGTGTCTCCCAGATCCGTGCCCACCCATCTTCTGTAATCACAATGTCCATTTCTTTTTCCCATTTCTGCTTTATGTAAATCGTTGAGTGCCCTTTGAGCTTAATCAGACATTTATACAGTTTACTTATCAAGGCTCTGTTACTCCCAGAGTCATAAGCATCAATGAAAATATTAACAATCGAGAAGTCTCCACGGACACAGCTCTTCAGTCTTTTGCCAATATAGTCACGGAGTTGCAAGTATCGAAAAAAGTCTTGTTTCCCGAGATCGTAAGTCTTGCATAGGGTATCAAAAGCCATAATTTTAGATTTTACAATAACCAAACACCCAGCAGTGATTCCATGCCACACCCATTGTTTAAATCTACTATCGTGGGAAGCAGGTAGAAAATCAGGGTCATACGCTGGCCACCTCAGAAGTTTTATCTCTTCCTGGAGTTGCGCCTGCTTGACCACTCCCCTCCATATTTTTAATGTAAAAGTGACCCAGTGGCTGGGCGTCAAGGTATCGTCCAAATCAGAAGCCGCGTGACCAAGTCTAGACTGGATTGGCGTGTCTGAGAGAGACATCTCAATAGTCTTCCACCTCGCACAAAAAGATGGATTACACCAACACACCAAGGACCTCAGCTGAGCAGATAAGTAGTAATTCCTTAATGAAGGTAGAGCCAAGCCCCCTTTGTCTTTCGGCAACTGCAAAGTAGAGAACTTCACCCGTGGTCTTTTGTTAAGCCAAATGAATCTCGAAATCTGCTTATTCCATTCCCTGAATTGCTTCTCTGGAATTTGAATAGGTAAAGCAAGAAAAAGATAGAGTAGTTTGGGGAGAATATTCATTTTAATTATCTGTATCCTGTTGCCAAGGTCGAGAGGGAGCAAGGCCCAAATGTTGAGATCGCTATATATTTCTCTATTAATATGACTGTAATTAATATCGTACAGTTGTGTCAGATCTCTAGGCAGAAACACTCCCAAATATTTGATAGCAGTTGCCTCCCAATTAAACTTGAATTTTGCCAGTAGTGCCTGGTCCGGGGAAAAATTAAATGACAGAACTTGAGTTTTTTTGACATTAAGGACATACCCTGAATACAGGCCATATGTTTCCAACATCCCCATTAATACTGGTATACCTGAGCTGGGATCCATGATTGTCACCAAGACATCATCTGCATATAAACACACCTTGTACTCGTCCCCTCCTATTACAATCCCTTTCAACGATGTTTCCTGACATATAGCCTGGGCTAGAGGTTCGATAAACAAGTTGAAGAGGTAGGGGCTTGCTGGACACCCCTGTCTACATCCTCGTTCTAAAAAAATAGTATCGGAGAGGCTACCGTTAATTTTTATTCTGGCAGTAGGGAGAGAATAAAGAGCTTGGAAACATCTTATAAACTCGCTACAGAAACCAAATCTTTTCATCACTAGGAAGAGGAAGTCCCAATTCACTGAATCATATGCTTTTTCAGCATCTAAGCTAAGAATAATTGAGCTTTTTTTCTTATTATTAATGTGTTCGATGATGTGTAAAGCTCGTCTAATATTATCGTGGGTTTGTCTATTTTTCAAGAAACCCGTTTGGTCTTCATCAATCAAAGAAGGCATTACAGCATCCATTCTTCGCACCAAAATAGTTGTGTATAGTTTATAGTCTAAGTTCAGGACACTTATAGGCCTATAAGATTTGCAGTTTAGTCTATCCTGTCCCCCCTTTGGCAAAACCGATATGAAGGCCTCCTTCCAAGAGGGAGGTACCAGACCTCCTTTCAAAATGTAGTTAAAACTAGTTTCCAACAGGGGAAGAAGGCTTTCCCTCATGGTTTTGTACCATTCGGCAGGGAGCCCGTCGGTACCTGGTGATTTATTGGATTTAAGGCTGGAGATAGCTTTAATTATTTCTTCCCGAGATATTAAGGACGTTAACTTACTATTTGCTTCTCGACCAATCGTAGGCAGGTCTAAGGAATTCAAAAAGTCAGTCATCTTATTTACATCACCCTGAGTAGATTGACTATATAAGGATTTGTAATACTTTTCAAACGCTTTTTGAATTTTATCCAGGTCAGTTACAACATTGTTACCAACCGGGTCTCTAATCTTATAAATATTATTTTCAGCTTGCTGTTTTCTAATCCGCCACGCCAACTGCTTCGCCGCCTTAGGCCCCGCCTCATAATACCTCTGTTTCATGAACCTTATGTTTTTCTCTACTTCTTCGCTCAATATCTTATCTATCTCCTGCTTAATCTGTCTGATCTGGTGGGTTACTGTAGTATTTTTATCCTTTAGACCTGACTGTTCCAAGGCCATTAATCTATTCTGCAGTTGTAACAATTCTTGTGACTTTTTCTTTTTAATCATGGTCGACCACGCAATTATTTTACCTCTGAGGACAGCTTTGGCTGCATCCCATACAATACTGTGATTTGTCTCTCCATTATCATTGTCCTGCAGGTACAAGTTAAGATCGGCTGTCATTTGTTTCACAAAAGCGGGGTCATTTAATATACCGGTATTTAGTCTCCACAAAGTTGTCTTCCGTGTCCCGTCCAAATGTAACGTTATATAAAGTCCACTGTGGTCAGAGACATCTCTTGGACCTATTCTGCAATCTTTTATCCTGTGTAAATCCCTATTAAACATAAAACAGTAATCTATCCTCGAATACACTGAGTGTCGAGCAGAGTAAAAAGTGAATCCTGACGCTGACCCATGGATAGATCGCCACACGTCAATAAGCCCTAATTCCGTTAACATTCCTTTAACCCGTTTCCCTCCAGACGTGCTTTTCCTGTCCCTATTATTTGAGTCTAATCTGGGATTTAACAGTAAATTAAAATCTCCTGCACAAATAAGAGTTCCCACCGTTTCCTTAGAGATCAAATCAAATATCTTCTTAAAGAAGCTTGCGTTGCTTCCTGGGGGTGCATAGACATTTAATAGTGTGACCGTCTTATTCTCTATTCTACCTTTTACTAAAACAAACCGACCTTCCTTATCACTTATAGTAGATATATGTTCAAATTTTATTTTATTTGAGATAAGGATAGCTACTCCTCGTTTTTTCCCGGCCCTATACGATGAATAAAATGTATGTCTGAAACCCATCTTTTTTAATTTCTCATGTTCTGCATTATCTAGATGAGTTTCTTGCCAATATGCCAAGTCTACTGTCTCCTTTTTCAATTTGGCAATTAATTTGCTTCTTTTAATAGGGCTATTCAGGCCATTTACATTTAGTGACAGCATTTTATAGAAATTATAAGCCATCAAGTGGATATGTGGAATACAACATAATCAACCCAGACCTCAGAACATCACAACCAGAACTCACTGAACAGCAAACACACAAAACATTAACAGGAGCTTCCAATACAAAGGATATAACAGTATCCTTTGACATTGAGGGGACTGGCCACAGGGTGGGGCCCCTCATCCGACAAGAGGGGAGTGACCGACAAAAAAGCCAAAAAAGGGCAAAAAATAAACGAAACAGTCTCTTATTGCTACTAGACATAACGTGGTGGTTCTCTAACCATGTCCGTAGGCACCAACCTAAAGAAATATGAATTCTGAAGGATACAAAAGTCAGTGTTCCTGCGGTTAGATTATCAAAACTCTACCGCCAGCTATCTCACCGTTGTCCCGCCATCAGCTGTTCACTCGTCTGCTGACACTTTTGCTTGCTCCCTCCGGAATGCTTGGAGTTTTTCCCGCACGTGCTGCTGGAAGCCGCCCCCGCAGTGTGCTGTCTGCGTTTCCCAAGGAAGTAGCTGCTTTATCGTGTCCTCTGTCATCCTGTTGGTTTGGTTCCCCAAGGTGATCTTACCCACGGCTATTCCCCGCTTTCTTAAATCCTCGGCAGCTTGGCTCGCGGTATTATATAGGACATTGCCTGACGCATAAAACACTCGCATCTTACTTAGTGGTGTCTGGAAACGGATCCCGTTGTCCTTCAAAGCCTTCTTAACTGGGATATATTCCCGTCTCCTTTTCTGCACTTCCAGAGAGTAGTCATGATCGAAATACACCCGTTTGTTTTGGATATGTACCCCTTTGTTCCACACCGTGCGGAGAATCTCTTCTTTAACAGAGAACCGGAGGAAGCGCACTATTATTGAGCGTGGTGGGGCGTTCGGGGGTGGTTTCGGTCCCAACGCGCGGTGTGCGCGCTCAATGCCGAGAGCACGGTCCGGGCCGAAATCTTCGCCTAGGTGTTCTTTGATCAGATTTTCAACAAAGGTAGTCACCGACGAGCCCTCCGAGTTTTCCGGTACGCCGTAGATCCGGATGTTCTTGCGTCTAGCGCGGCCCTCCATATCGGACACCTTTTCCTGAAGCGCCCGTTGATTTTCCAACAGCTGCACAAGTGTATCCCTAACACCAATGTCCCAGCGTTCCGAGTCAGCCTGCTGGGCTTTCTTTATGACGGAGGTGATGGTGGGCTCCCACTTCAGGTCCTGGGTGATGGTGGTACCCAGGAAGCGGAATGAGTCCACAGTGGTGATGAGGGTGTCAGTCAGGATGATGGGGGGGAGTGGAGCTGTGTGCTTCCTGAAGTCCACAATAATCTCCACTGTCTTCTGGGCATTCAGCACCAGGTTGTTGTGGCTGCACCAGGACACCAAACGTTCAACCTCCCTCCTGTAGGCAGACTCATCCCTGTCCAAGATGAGTCCACCGTTCGAGATGAGTTACTAGTAGGTCACATGTTAATCAACTGTGTTTTTCACTCTCATTAGTAATCTCTTCAGTTCCTTGCATCAAAGTTTATTGCGCGTCCACCCACTTCGCACTTGCAATTGTAGTTATTTTCTCTGTAGTCTGAAGTCGTAAATGTTATTCAGTTTCTTTGTCTCTGGTCACTAAGTCACCATAAATCACTTACAGTGTGTGGAACAGCTGTCCTCTTGGGTAAGGAGGACAGAGGTGGACCAGCCACCAACTTTAGCAATTGAGTGTTCTTCAGACGATTTCTAATCAGGATTCTTCTCATCAGGTTGTTGTTTGTTTTTGTTTTTTTTACCTGAGCCATAGTGCAGAGACTTTATAATGTATGTATGTATGTATTTATTTATTTATTTCCATTGTCACTCATAAGGAAACACTTCTCTGTTTCTTCTTTTTTGGTATCCATTTGTTGAACTTCATCCACTTTTTGGCTTGCAGCTAGCAGCACTCAGTTTAGAGTCATTCTTATTCAGAAACCTACACAAGTGGTGAAATCTAAACTTGCTGACACACATTATGGGTAGAGCACGCAGGAGGTAGGAACCTGTAGAAAACTACGCGTGTTAGTTACACAAGGGCTCATTCTGATATTACTCTGACTTTCTACTAGGAAGCTGGCAGGTTAAAGTCCATTTAATGTCTGATCTGACATGTCTAGACATTTGCACTCTCACACTGATAAAATGAAAAGGTGAGGTTTTAGCCTTGGGGAATCACTTTTACTATCCCGACTTCAGTGGGAGCTCATTCATCTCTGTGGAGCCAGAACAGAGAAGAGTCGTAAATGACCCTGTGGTTTTCTTGAGTGATGGGATGACCCAAGGGATATTTGACCGTGACTTGGAGGTAGGAAGGAGCTGCCCTGTTCTTGGCATGTAGATAAGCAGGAGAATTTTGAATGACTGGAAGCCAGACAGGTGTACATGGAAGGAGAACTGTGCAGGAATACAAGTACTAGGCAGACATCAGCTACTTGGACTAATGGTAGTGGCCTTATGGCACAAATGTTGTCTCCAGCATTTTTACTAGTCTGGGGTAATTTTCGCATAAGAATTTTGGACAATTTAGAAAGTGTCCGGGTGTTTTCATCAGTTATTTTGTCTTGATGTCCATTTCACATGCACTGCTTGAAATACTCTGTGGTTTAGGTGTAGGAACTATCTGGATGGAGTGCACAGGAGGCAGCACATATAGTGTCCACTTGATAGGTCTATTAGGTAATTGTTTTCTTTTTGTTTGTTTGTTTGTTTAATTTAAGGGCGATCGTGGCTCAAGAGTTGGCCGTTCGTCTTGTAATCAGAAGGTTGCCGGTTCGAGCCCCGGCTCGGACAGTCTCGGTCGTTGTGTCCTTGGGCAAGACTCTTCATCCGTTGCCTACTGGTGGTGGTCAGAGGGCCCGGTGGCGCCAGTGTCCGGCAGCCTCGCCTCTGTCAGTGCGCCCCAGGGCAGCTGTGGCTACAATGTAGCTTGCCATCACTAGTGTGTGGATATGGGTGGATGACTGAATGTGTAAAGCGCTTTGGGGTCCTTAGGAGCTAGTAAAGTGCTATACAAATACAGGCCATTTAATTTCGGAACTGACAGGTTTAAGACTACATTTGATACCTGCCTACTCGCGTGGAACTCGGTTGCCTACTCTTCCTAGAAGAGTTCAGTCCCTGCGTGAAAAGAGGAGATACCTCAGAAGCCTCACTGTTGAGGATAGAATGCAAGATGGCCATCTTTTATTGCAGTATTTGCTGCAAATGCTATTTTGTTGTTCAGGGTCACTCGTAGCTTCCTCGCCAGCTGAGCGAACAAGACATGAATGTATGAGTTACGACTCTTAATAATCTTAAAAAAAAGACCCGAAAACAGCCGACTCCTAGCTACTGTGCTGTGACTGCTCGCTGCTCCTGAAACGTTAGGATGGAGCTCAGCGATATATCACATCACATAAAGCAGCGAAAGCATCTGAATGCAGATGTGCATTTTGCTTTTGGGTAAATAATTCTGCAACCTTCAGAAAAAGTTAGATGGGATTTATTTTTTTTAATAAACAAGTAAATAACCTGCGTAGTAAAAGGTGTCCAGATGTTGTTCATCTATCAATGAATGTCAGATAAATGATTGAAATGGAATCGTATGTTTTCAGTGAGACAAACAGAAAAACAAATTGATTGCAGACATATAGTAGAATTAAAAAAAACCTCTAAATGAATATCAGATGAAACAGAAAGGCCTGATGGTAAGAGTGATAGAGAGTTTGTATAATTTTTTTTTAGCAGCGTATAGAAAGAAAAGGAGATGTTTCACTTTAAAGCATATTTAAAATGCCATAATAATAGAATTCAACAGATGTGTATCTTTACTGTACCTCTAAAACCTGCTGATATTCCACTCTGTGCAAACTCAGCTTACACCAGTGCCATGCATATGATTTACTAAGATTACAAAAACATCGAACTCCAATCCTCATGGGCACATTTCAGGTTTCTTTCTCTCCAGCTCTGCATAATTTCCGTCAATGTTAATGCCACAGGTGGTGACCTTTGTAAAAGAATAATCTGACTGATGAGATTTGAAAAACTGTGATCTAATTATACGTGTGTTCACACAGTCGATGTTGGGTGGGCACCTCCTCATTAAATGAACACTTTATTAGTTGTAGACCCTAATTAGGGTGTGATTAATGCGTTAAACTGTGTAATTATAACAAAAGAATATCCTTGATTTTTTTAATCTATAGATTAAACTGAGATTAATAGGTGAATTAATGTCTCAAGGCTTTTTAATGACTCCATGGGGTCCTCTCATCAAAATTTAACGAGCTCCTGAATCATTAATTGGAATTTGCTTATTATCACCTGTGGATCCATCATTCATTTGATAACTTGAGCTTGTGCTGGTGGCTGTACACCTTTGGAGCTTAATTGCTTTTAATAATGAGGTTACTTGATAGTTGGTCCCCCACAGTTCTCTTTAAATCAAGTGGGACAGCTGAAATGGGCTGGTGACAGCAGAGCACTAATAGAGCTGAAATGTGTGCACAGCTTAATATTTGAGCGTGTTAATGTCTCTGGGCTAGTTTTTCTGTTATTGATCTCAGAATGCAAAACACTACCTCTGCAATGTGAGATGGTGTGTTTTATCGTAGGCCATTTTGGGTGAATATTGTTCCCAAACTATTATTACTATTATTACTAATAACTATTATTCCCATTCCCAAACTACACCCCAAATCTGTTAATATTCAGATATGCGGAGCTGGAACCAGTAAAATCTCGATTATTATGAAAAACCTGCAATCAGTTGTCTAACTGGTTAAATTAGTAGTTGCTTCAGCACTTGTATTGGTTTAAATACACAGGTTTTGTCTGCGTGTAAAAAACAAAACAAAAATGTTGGCACACCACAGAGGATTTGGCCTTACTCTAAAGAAAAGTCAGCATGACTGGGATATTTTTACCAGTTTTTTAAGAAGGAAATACACTCTTCATCTTTTTTTTTCAAATAATAGGAATATGCATAGACCAGTTATGTAGGGTGAAACCAGCTTATAACTCTAACTATATGTAGACTAGTCATGCTTACCTGCATAGTTATTCCCTCGAGACCTGTTTTTAACCAGGAAAAAAATCCTGGTACACACTCAGTGCTACTTACAAATTGCTAGTACTGGGCTTTTTAGAGAGTTTGGTCCATTTGGTCATTTGTCAGCTGCACATCCATGATTGGAATCTCCAGTGCTACTACATCCCAAAGGAGCAGTACTGCATTGAGATCTAGTGACTGTGATTGTGATTGAATACAGTGAACTCATTGTCATCTTCAAGGAACCAGCTTGACATAATCTTGCTAGAAGCAACTTTCAGAAGAAGGGTGCGCTGTATTCATAAAGGGATGGACCTGTGAGCAGCAATACTCAGGTAGGCTATGGAGCTCAACGTGTGCTGAAAGAAATCCTGAAGGCAGAAGGGTGTTGAGCCCCGTACTTGGAATTTGTGCTGTTAAGTGTATATCAGTTTTTTTTCCTGGTTAAAACATAACTTTAAGCGATAACTACACTGGTTTACATATAGTTAAATGAATATTTTTCATCTTAATTATCTGAAATTTATGCCTGTTAAGTGATAACTCAAAATATTTTGGCCATTCCCATCTGATCTCTGGGCATTTTCACCAAGAGAACTGCCTCTCTGAATATTTTCTTTTTCACACCATTCGGTGTATACTCTAGAGATGGTTAGTGCGGGAAATTCCCAGAGGATCAGCAGTTTCTCAAATATTCAGACCAACCTGTCTGGCACCAACAACCATGCCACGTTCAAAGTCACTTAAATCACCTTTCATCCTCATTCTGATGCTCGGTTTGAACTTGAGGAGAATATTTTCTATGCATGCCTAAATGTTTATTGCCATGTGATTGGCTGGTTATGATTGGTTCATATCTGTTAATTTGCTAAATCTCAAAGGTTTAAATCTAATATAGCTAGTTGTTGTCTTCCCCCCCCCAGGCTTTCAAGGTTGCACTTTTCATTATAACCCTAACTGCAAAGACAAAAGATTAGCACTAGAGGGCAGCATTTCATTGCCTATTTTAACTTGACGTGTCTTTTACTCTGAATTTTGATGACTGTTTGTAGTGTTTGCTGATCACGTTGGGCTATGGTAAGATATCCATTCATGCTACCTTATATGATTTCTCTCAGTTTTACAACTTTATATGAAATTAAAATAGAGACTGAAGAGAGTTTCACTGCTCTTACATAAGGTGCAAGAAGAACTGATGTTGAATTTAAGCCTATAATGTTATATACATATAATGCAAAGTATCGTTGTAAACTTTAGTGTTCAGGTGTTTAGTGTTATTGTGCTCTATAGTGGGTAGTATTACATTTTCAGGTAGGACTGAACTGAGAGACATAATGTGATATATTTCAAACCTAAGTCTAACCTCAGGTGCTCTGTTACTTTCATAGTGTAAAAAACTGTAAACTGTGAATCAGAGTCAGTGTCACACAGAGCATGGTCAGACATTCATCTCCTTAAACGTCATGAACAGAATTCTGCATTAGCTGCACAACAATCCTCTCTGCTCATAGTCAGCCAACCTATATCCACCCTGATACGAACCCTTTTCAAAAGAAAGTCGCAGATTGTCATCGCCTCTCACAGTTGATGACAAATTAGTGGGCTGCGGCGTTGCCATCTCGACAGGAAAAGCAGTAGCAGGGAAATGAAAGGGAATGGTGTTTATTCCCAGAGCTCAACCCCTCTGTCGGCCTGTCACTCTTCCCATGACCCTAAGGGGAGAAACGGAAGGCATCCTGAGCTTCCTTCCTTCCATACCTGTTAAATCATTCATCATCCAACTGCCTGATTATTTTAAAAAGCTAACAAGGCTTTGGTTCTCAAGTGCGTTTGTGTGCGTGTGTCTGTCTGAGGGAGAGAGAGTGAGCGAGAAAGTGGCATAGCTAGCGGTGGGATGCACCCTGTGGCTCTTAGCATCACCCTCCTTACCCCCATCGCCTCATCTCTCATACACTCACTTCCTCCAACTCTTCAGTGTAACATTCATTTGGATCCTACTAAACTTTTAGTGGAGGCAAACCCCCTCCTCCTTCTTTCTTATCCCACTTCTTCTCCTCTGCACTGTAGTCTTTGTTTCTTTTCTTCTGTCTGTGACAAGTGCAGTTAATCGTGTGCACGAATTTGTGTCTGTTAGCGTGCTTTGGTCTGTCTGTGAATGGAAGGCTGAGTGCCAGAGGTCAGGGTTGAGGCCCTCCTGGGTTGTTTTGACTAATAGACAGGGTAGCAGGGAAGCAGCCAGGAAGTGTTTATGAACGTTTGTCTGTGTGGTGTGTGTGAGTAAGAGATGAACCTCTTTGGCTTTGTGGCACTTGGCACTGTCCTCCTCATTCGTTCTTCTGCTTTTCATATGTTAGCAAACAATCTTAGGTTACGACACATTTCAGCACTAGCATGAATCCTTTTATAAATGCTGCATTTGTCAAGTTCCATTCATTCTTCCAGTCTTCATTCAATTGCGCAATGCGCATACCGTATTTCGATATGTCACTGTGCTTTGAACCTATTCCACAGATTTTGCAGCCTAACCTGAATTTATACTTCATGCTAGTATGTAGTATGTTCATGCTACTGTGCATCTGATTTATTCAGGTTTTTCAGCCTTTTAATAATCTGTGTGCCCGTAGTTTGCATTTTTATGCCTGGGTTAACAACAAAACAAGCTAACATACCTAAGAAATATTTGAGTTGTCTGAGTGCTTTTGGCCCTGCGTAAATATGTGATGAAAATTTTTGTTTATAGTACAAACAGTATGCATGTAAACATCCTCAAATTGCAACTCGGAGTCAGCAATTTAAGCTCCCAGTTAATGTGTCATTTGAAATCTAATGAGCTAGAGTAATACGGTACTAAATCTGCTGAAATATCCCTAAACATAATTTATCTGTATGAGTTGAGTGATTAATTCCTACTTGTGTATTCTGTGTGATCCTTTTGCACTCATTGGTTTTGTCTCTGTAATAGTAAAGTGTGCCTTAATAAATTGCTTGCAGTATTGCCTTACTTTTCTGCAACAACTTACAGTGGAAATTCTAGACTGTATAAAAGCATAATAATAAGAGGAATGTTTTATACTGTCATTGACACTTAATAGTGAAAGGTGAGTTTCAGAAAAGTCATATTCATTTTTCTGTTTAATTATTTGTTGACTAACCCATTTGTGTGTTTGTTAGGTCTTCTATTCATCCATTAATTTGCTCATTAACTCACTCGTAGTGCATATCAAGTTTAATAAAACATTAAAATGCGATGGTCAGGTGTGTTGTACACAAATATCTGTGGTCTTTTAAATGTAGGCAGGTTCAAACTTTAAATCTGATACTGTTAATATACTGTACTTGATGCACTTTGTTTTTACATATTTTCCTTCCTTGGTGCCAACATCAAGGTTAGGTGAGTATTTAGATGCTAATATCTGTATTGGTTAAACAGATAGAGGACCCAAGCTTGAAGGCTTGAAGTGAAGGAAGAAAGGATTTCTCTTTTTTTTTAAACCATGCATTGTGGCAATGTTGGTCATCATTCAGCCAAAATTGTCACCTCGCAGAAGAAATTTGGCAATATATATTTCAATTTAATTCAATTTAGTGTTATTTATACAGCACCAAATCACAAGAACAATCACCTCAAGTCACTTTATGTTTTAAGGTAGACCATACAATAATACATACAGAGAAAAACCCAACAATCATATGACCCCCTATGAGCAAGCACTTTGGCGACGGTGGGAAGGAAAAACTCCCTGTTAACAGGAAGAAACCTCCGGCAGAACCAGACTCAGGGAGGGGCAGCAAACTGCCGCGACCGGTTGGGGTGAGAGAAGGAAGACAGGATAAAAGACATGCTGTAGAAGAGAGCCAGAGATTAACAAGTGTGATTCAGTGCAGGGAGGTTTGTCAACACATAGTGAGTGAGAAAGGTGACTGAAGAAATACTCAATGCATCATGGGAATCCTCCAGCAACATACATTCTGCAGCAAGAGTCAGTACTCTTGCTGCAGAATTTTGGATTAACTGAAGGCTTTTCGGGGAGTTTTTAGGACATCCTGATAATAACGAATTACAGTAGTCCATGCTTGAAGTAATAAATGCATGAACTTTACGTGCTATACTGGGGTCTCATCATCAGCCCTGTTTTGTGATTCAAGGCCACATCACCCCCTTGGTTCTCTTTGCCATGTTCGAATCCTGAGCAGTTTTTGTAGTGTGGCGTTATTCTTCCTGGGAGGCCACTGCTGTTGGGGAGTGCCTTTGCAATAATTGGGTGTGCACCAATATTTGGGTTTTTATAACCTCTCTGTCACCATGAGTCTCTGGACTCAGCTTAGGGCTAGGTGATGATCTATATTTTAATTTCATATACGATTTTGCTTTTGGTTTGTGTTATTTGTTGTATTACAGATCAAGAGCACCTCCAGGGTTTCTTTTGTTTTCAGTAGCAGGGCATTTTCAGTCCTCCTTAAAATCTCAGACTCACTCCAAATTTAGTTCTTGAGCTAAGATGATTACATAAATCTTTTTGTACAAAAAGTAACTTTTTAAGGTCTTCTGTAAGTGAACCTGTTGAAGGATCATTAATAGTTACCTGTCTGTTGGTTGTTCAGTTACTCTCCACAGGTCCGTGCAGGTCCCCTGAGCCTCATGTTGCACCTGTTAGCTGACAGCAAGTGATGGTTGTCCTTACGAAACAGCCTCCTTACTGCATGACCTTGTTTGCCTCTACCACATCCACCTATTTTTCACATGTATTTGCTTTTTAAAATTATTTTTATTTTTTTATTATATTCAAAGTTTGAATATTTCTCCTGTAAAAGGACACATTTATTTAGTCAATGGATAACTCAAGGTTTCCCAGCAAAGCATTTCACTGTAATGAAATCATCAGTGTTATTCCCTTTACCTGTCAGTAGTTTCAGTGTCGTCGCTGATTGATGTAGGTCTCCTCTGGAATCAGACCCCAGTAGTACGTCACTGTGAGCCAGCGCCACCTGACCAAAGTGCTTTCTTGAGTTAAATCTTCATGTCGACAACATACTGCCACCTTCCTTCTTCTTTCCTGCTGTCATGACCTTTTCTCATCTGTCTGCAAGGCACGATACTGCTCTTTTCTTATTCTGTTGCCCTGTCTCTCTCTCCCTCTCTCACACTTTCCCCCGTCTTTTCTCTGGCTGCCATCCTTCCTCCTCACTCTTTTCTTTCACAGCTGAAACTGGCACAGCATCACTGTCGCTGTGTTTCTTCCTTTGTATCTTTTAAGGTGGCTTGTATTCAGTTATCTCTCCTGTTTCTCTTTCGTCACCTACTTCCTCTGATATATTTATTCTGAGTTCTGTCTCTTTTTCCTCTTCCTTTTTCTTCTGTTCTCCTTTTTCCAGCAATCTCCTGTGACCTCTCAGGCCAGCAGGCAATGTCCTTTGACCCCAGCCAAGATGGCACCGTCTCCTTCTCCTACTCCTTCCAGCCCTGCCCTACAGACTTCTTCTTCCTCTTCTTCTTCTTCTTCCTCCTCCTGCCCTGCACTCCGCCCAGTGAGACAACTCCTCCTGACATGTTATTCAGTCCTCTGCCTGGCATTTTTTTCCTTTGCTATACCAGATAACTGCCTAGAAATAGTGCTGACTGAGTCTAAAGTTTACTTGAAGGTTGTGTACAAGCTGATAATTGACTTCTAGTATTTCGGAGGAAATTTTAGTAAAACCCTTTTCTGTATATATTATACCTGATGTAAGCACTAATACTCACTACTATAATTAAAATTTATTTAGTAACAGCAAAAAAATCATGGGGACATTTTTTTAAGTATATATCAATTATGTAACGAAGTAACAACTTCCTGTTGTTACAGGAAAGAGGATCCTTAGATTATATGGATGTCAGGTCCAGTTAATTGCAAATACCTAGAAGAATTTAAAAGTGATTCCAAAACAAAAAGGGTCTTAGAAGGTCAAACCATTTATTTTCAAAGTGTGCAGACAAAAAAAGGAAAGTATGAGTCCCCTGCATTGATGCCCTAGCTACACATAATGCATAACCTGTACTAAATACTGGCACTTATTGGCAAGGAACTAGAACACAGTATCCTCTGATCCAGATCAAATTCGGATTGTTTTGATTTAACCAAAACTACACTACATAGTCACATCACAAATATAACTGTACACGTAGCCTTGTTACCGTCTACAGTATATGTCACTCAAATGATAGGACCTTAATGTGTCCCCTTCATCTGGCTGTATTCACACCTGTATTTAGAGCTGTCCACTTATGACCACGTCACATAAGATGTATTTTATTGCCAAGTGTGAACAGGCCCTGAGAGATTTAAAAGAGGTGATGAGGGCCTTAGAGTGAGAGACTGCTGTTGGCACCTCATGAGCAAAATTGTGTATATGAATTTTATTCAACTGCGCACACATCATTATGGGTAGCCAACATTTGTTACAGATCTTCCAAGTCAGGTGGGTGACGATTTAGAAAAGCTTTGATGTGCTCCTGTGCTTCCCTGCCTCTAGCTTGTCACCTCCTCCCCTTCTTCCTCCTTGTCTGTTAAGAGATGTCCACCAAAGTAAGGACACCAGATGTGACAGGAGCGCTGTGGCGCCTGCCTCCTGTTCTCTGTGGCCTTGCTGGGAGCGAGGCGTCACGTCCTGTTTATCTCTCTGTCTCTTCCTTGCTCTTCCAGAAGGGCCCTGTGGCACCGGTCGTGGCTGTGACGGCTCCGCAGCAGACCCCCGTGGTTTTGCCTCCCCAGGCCCCGGCCCAGCCTGCCTCCCAGCCAGTGCAGCCTGCACAGCCGGGAATTGCCACGGCCTCTGGAGCTTCTGTCGCATCCCAGGTCTGTTTCCTTTGCCACACTGCCCTCCTCTCATCCTCCTCCACTACCGCCCACACGCCACCCTAAAGGGTGAGGGCACTGTCACAGCTGCCAGGAGGCTGGCTGTGTCACAAGCTCAGACCCGGACCTACAGCTACACCACGTCACACAGCTGGCCATGGACAAAGAGTCTTGCACATGCTTGCGCTCATACATTCACACTATTGCGTACTGACCCAAGGACATAGAAAGACATAGAAGCACAGATTTACCACGAAGTCACATGTATGCATATTCTCTCACACACACACACACACACACACACACACACACACACACACACACACACACACACATCTGTCAACCCAGGTGCTACATTTTAATGTCCTGAATGTAGACTATTCACTGAGTTGTGACAGATACTTTTCAGCCTCTTTTATCAGCCAAGTTAATTCCACTCTTTAAGTTAATATTTAAGGACATGCACCGCAGTTATAGGGCCACTTCCTCTCTGCTTATGTTCTGATCCATTGTTTTACACAGCGACTTTGAGGTTGGGATTTGGTAGTGGTGTCACTGGGGTTTTTTTTTTGTTTGTGTGTGTGTGTGTGTGTGTGTGTGTGTGTGTGTGTGTGTGTGTGTGTGTGTGTTTTTATAGAAAATGAATTATTTTGTTGTCTTCAACAGGAAATGCAAGAGAATGTTAAGAAGTGTAAGAATTTCCTGGCCACACTTATCAAGCTGGCATCTCACAATTCTCCGTCCCCCGAGACGTCTAAGAACGTCAAGGCTCTTGTTCAGGACCTTCTGGTGAGCTTCACAAAACGCTGTTCATATCATATAGGAAAAACTAAATAATATCACTTGTTTAGATGGGACAATTTTGGGGCAAGTATTAGATTTACAAAAACTGCTAGGGACCTGCCGTATACCTCTTTTTTTTTGTAGGCAAATAATTTTAACACCATGTTTCTCATGTATCTAACTAATTTAATGAAATCATAACATGGTAAGTGTGAGTCCATTGTTTTGGGGTTTTTTTTCCCTTTTTGTTTTGCGGTGTAACATATTTTAAATTTTACATTAAAATTGACACTTTTCTGTGTCGTTGTATTAAATATTTCCTACCTGTAGATGGCAGCATGAAACTCTTTCCGAAAGTCTCTTTTTTGTGTCATGAATTTTCATCTCATACAAAATGTGCACCTTAAGTTGTACCCTGAAGTTTCAGGATGGAATGGTTGATGATTCCTTCTGGTGATGGGCTTTCATCTAACTGTGCTTATACCCTCTGGTGTACTGCATGGCTTCTCTTTTGAAATTTAATATATTCTTTACTCTTAACCTGACAGGATGCCAAAATCGAACCGGAAGAGTTCACCAGCCGACTACAGACAGAGCTCAAGTCATCTCCGCAGCCTTACCTGGTACCCTTTCTCAAGGTGAGGTTCTTGCTAGTTAACTTCTTTTTTTTAACCTTCTTCCTAAGCTATATCATCCATAAAACTGATTCCTACACTGACTAATGCAATGGCTCATTGAGCTCATCTTCTTTATAAGTCTCTGAAAGTGCCTATCTAACATTGAACCCTACACCTCTGTCATCAAGTAGTCTTCTTAACCTTGGGCCTGTTTATTCAGTTTATAGCACCTGTAGATACTTGAAATTCTCATCCATCCATCCATCCATCCATCCATCCATTTTCTTGTGCTTAACCAATTCTGGGTCCTGGGGTCTACTTGAAATTGACCCCTAAAATTGTTTTCTGAACTGCCCCTTATCTTTCACCTCTACTTATTCCCTAACTTGGCTCCTTAAGCTGCCCCTCATAGATTTTTCTGAAATGATCCCCCTAAAGTAGTTCTTTGCATGGGACCACAGTCAATGTTAGCCTGGTCTGACAGTTGAATGAGACACACACACACACACACCCTCCCTCTGGCCTGACTTCTGACTGCGGTGACGGTGGCCCCTGCAGCCATTCCAGTAGCCAGCAGGTTTTTTTCAGCCAGCCATGATGAGCATCACATCAAGGCACTCACCCGCCCAACAGGGCCACAAACACATGGTGTCAGGCAATGTTAGGTCATTTACGTCAAAAATCTGCCCTAAAATATTCTCTAGCGAACGACATCAGCTCCTTAGGTCAACTGACAGTGAGTTATCATGCTAATAGTTATGGTAACACTGTATACAGTTTTAAGCATACTGTAGGTTTATTATCCTGAATGCAAATTAAACAATTTCAGCACACAAATAAGCATTTTTTAAATAACAAATAAAAGTCACATGAATCATTGTGCAAACATTCTACAAACATGTGGTCACATGCATCTGCAGATATTTTTTAGCTGTCTATAGCCATATTTTTTTGATAGCATTATGCTAAATTAGCCAGTGACCACAGCGGTAGTTGTTGCAGCTGTGTATGGTGCTTTGTAATGCATGTCTATTTCTCTATATGACTGTAAACTCTGGCTGCCCTCTATCCATCAACAGAAGAGCCTCCCAGCCCTGAGGCTGTCTTTGCTGAATAGTCAGCAGTCTCTGATCCAGCCCCCGCAGCAGGGACTAAAACCAGCACCCTGTGGCACCCCTCCTGCCATCGTCGCTGGGCCAGCTGTCCGTATACGCCACCCTAATAGTGTCAGCACCACTACGGGTGCCAGTGCATTGCCCGCTGGGACGCTCGGACATGCAGCCGCAATGGTATGTATAACGTGGCCCAGTTGGAAGAGTATCCAGTGCAGACACAGTCATCACAATGTTTAAATTGGGAGTTGCTTTTTAAAACTTTTTTGTCCAAACACAAGAGTTTGTTCCCCAACATCACAGTCCAAATGAAACTACATGTGATCTTTGAAGTAAAATATAGCAAATATAAAGATCGATCCTAAAATGTGTAAATGTTCATATGTGTTTCATTTGTTTTTTGTTTTTTTAGCCATGTCCAGGAAATGTGTATGTATGTATGTATGTATGTATGTAAGGTGTCTGATAGAGCAGAAGTTGTACAGTAAATGTGACGCATTTTCCCACAACAGCCCACCATGCATTTAAAAAATGGTAAAATGCAATGAATCCAACCTGCTGGGGGTAGTGTGCTTGTTGATGATGGGTTTTGTTATTTTGGAGCAAGTCACAGTGTGACACCCAACTCACAGATTCACTGAGGACTCATATATTTAAAAAAAAAAAAAAAGGGAAAGGGTGACCCAGGCCTACCCATTTTCTGTCTTTAGAAAATATTTATTTTGTCTTATAGGTTGTTTGCGTAATGTGCAAGTGGCTCCACTGACCATAGCAGATGGCAAAGCACAAGTATCCAATTAGAGGTACTCAATTTACAAACTTTGCTGTTACACTGTTAAGTTGCTCAAAATGGGAGGTGAGAAGAAGTACTAATAACAATGTCTGGGTTGGAGAAAGAGCCAGAGAAAGCATATGGAGAAATAAAACAACTTTTTAACAGAAAGGTTTAATTTTAAAAGATGGGAAAGCTAAGCTATGTCTAAGAATAAAATAAAAAATAATAAGGCAACAACAGATTATTCATTGATACCACACTTCTTCACAAGCATGATATCAACTCCCAACACTTATGAAGCTCGATCACCAGGCTGACCAGCTGCTCTCACTGGCTTTTTATACGTGAATGCTGAATGCTGAGTGAAGTCAGCTGTGACACCTGAATTCACCTGAAAGCAGCACAATACACCCACACAACACCACATAGTAGGTCTTTTAAAGCTATGACATAAGGTTTGTCTCTTTATTTGTAGGATTTTGAAAAATTTGTCAGTGAATTTGGAGGATTTTGTTGTCAGACTAAAGTAGTTTTAAACATGAAGGTTCAGTTATTCCACAAAGAAGTCATTTGGAGGCATTACATTAAGCTAGGAATACATATGCCTAACACAGAGGACTGTATTATATGTCTTTGTGAGCTTTCTGAAGGACTATTTAAAGATCCTTCCCCCAGTTTAATGGAAACAGTTTAACACCACCATCTGTCCTACAAATCTGTGATATGATTCTTGGTATGCAGTACAGTCTCTGTGATGGTTAGTCACACCCATATGTTGCAGATTATAAAAGTGTCATGATTATTTGTGTACAGGAGTCAAAGAAGCAGGAGATTCAAAAAACGACAGGAAGTAAACCTACAAAAACATCGAAACGCCACGAAACCTGGGCTGAGCGCACACACTGAGGAAACACAGACACTACAACAAAAGGGCAATGTGAAATTGTTGCCTATTTATACAAACTGACACGCTCTAAGAGCTAATCAGGGGAATAGGGAACAGGTGGGGAACGAGGAACAGCTGAAGACAATTAAGACAGTTAGGAACAAGACCAAGAAGACAAATAAACCTGGAAGTCACTGACTGACAAAGAGACAAGACTCTAACACACTTGAACTTGACACAGGGGAGACAAGGGGGAAGGCTCGGAGAAACACAAGAGATTATAGAAAAGGTTGAGACCATCTCAACCTTGCCCCTCTAACTTTGTCTCCAAACGCTCAACCTGTGCTGTCCCTCTGATATACTCATTTCTAATCTTGTCCGTTCTGGTGACTCCTACTGAAAATCTTAACATCCTCTACTCTGCCACCTCCTGCTTGGCCTCCTGTCTGTTTGTCAGTGTCACAAAAAGAGGCCGAGCTTTGCACCTAAAGGTAGAAAAGAATTCAAAGTCCCAACAAAATTCATATTTCAGGGTCAAAGACGCAGTACCATGACAGAGGGGGACTGTACCAAGAAGCAACAGCCTTACTTTTTCTTTGGTTTTTTTTACCGTTTGTCTGATTTAGTTTCCAGATTTGATTTGATTGTTTCAGTTATATTTGAAATGTTTAAATTTTTTTAATTAATATTAGCCTTTATAATCATAATACTGTAGTCGGTAGTGCCAGGAGCAGATTTAATAAGTTCAGACAAGGTATTGCAGAACAAAAACCTGGCTCAGAGTCAATGCCTTCTTTTACTTAATGTATTGAATAATATGACAATATTAGCAAAGACTAATAACATGGACCTTTCCTCTATATTTCTAATTGGTTTGGTATTTTTGTTAGTTATTTTCTGTTAGTTTTCTATCCCCAGTTTCAGATCGTGGTATAGTTTTAGTTAACTATAATAACCGCGTTGTGGATACTGAACGTGTGTTTGTGTCTGTGTGTGCAGATGTGCTTGTACATTGAGAATCATGCAACCCCACAGAGCCCAGATGTCTACAGATGGGTCAAGTGAGGTCAGACTCAGATTGGTCTGGTCCAGGCAGAGTAGTGGGCAAGCTAGAGGGGTGTCTCTTTTGTATTTCTCTCTCTCTGTTTCTCTTTCCTTCTCCCTCCCTTTTTCTTCGCTCACTCCTTCCTGGTTTACTTGGGCTGTCACTTGCATACACACACTTTCTCTCCATGCCTTTCACTGTATCTGCCCCCGCATCACCCTCTCATTTCTCTCCCTCTTTCCCTCCCTCTACCCGTTAACCGTTGAAGGGTGAAGCGAGGTAACTAGGTCAGCCCCAGGTCAATTTTAAAGCAATGTGGCGGCCGCAGTCTATGTCCAGAACATGCCTCTGGTCTCTCGCTCTCCCCTTCTCTCTCTCTCTCTCTCTTTCTCTCTCTCTCTCTCTCTCTCCCTCCCTCCACACACACACACACACACACACACACACACACAACCGCAACATAAGCTATCACACAAAACATTAGTAAATGATCGCCGCTGGCACGTCAACAGTCTGAAACCAGAACGCTAGTTGAATTAGCCTAAAAAAAATCTGTTCATACTACAGTGTTATGGGAAAGATTTCTTGTTGTAGTAAAGTAGAGTATATAGATGTGGGCTTACGTTATTTAAGGTTTCTTATTTAATTACAATTAATGCTCCAGGATATCCAATAAGCCACAATCATTTTTGGTTTTGAACCCACAACATTTGAAACAATGCTGTGTTTCAAATGTCAGGGGTTTAATTAGATAAAAAAAGAAGTATTCTATGTTTCTAAACACATGGAGGATAGACCACTTAATAAAGACATTATTTAGAAAATCAAAATTAGATATTTTTAATTTTATATATATATATATATTTTTTTTTTATATTTTTATATTTTTATATTTTTTTTTTGTATTGTGCCAAAAGCTATATGGGAACTAGACCATAAACTTCCTTGGGGCAAATTTTATATGAGGTGAATGGCCTTGATGAAAACTCGAGAGGTGTAAGTAGGCCGCACCACCACATACCATAACAGCTCATTCTTCATTGCAACAGTGTGCAGCGTCAGTACATGTGATGTTCTATGGATGTTTGAACTAAGAGGTTGAAATAATATATTCTAACTTTGCTGGTCAAGTTATTGGGCATCAACAGCAAGGAAAATGAATAATTAATGAATAATAAATAGACATAAATAGTATTTTTTCTGTATTATTGTTTGAAATCTGTTTCTCTCTTTACATAAAACTAACATGTTATTCTTTAATCTAAAAAACATCTAACATTTAAGATCGCTCTAGATGTTAAATGTAGGAAATATGAATCATATGAAAGATGAGCAGTTTAGGTTTAGTGTTATTCCTTCTGCCCCTGATTCTAAAACTTCTTACCTGAGGGTTTCCCCTCTCTCTTAACTGTGTCGCCAGCTGGCCAGAGGTGCTAGCTATCTTTGCTCATTCTGAATGTATTTTTCTCCCGTTCCCCCCCTTACTCGCAGACCCCTGCAGTGGATCTCTGGGGAAAATGGCCTCTGTCTTTTTTCAGTAGCTTGAACAGTAATATAGCATGTGTCAGGGAATGGAAAACAAGGCTAAAAAATATGCAGCAAGAAGCAAACTGGTAGGAATGGATGGCTGAGCCTGAGGCTCGGCCCGTAGCTGCTACCAAGGAAGGAAGTGACTCTAATAGCCCAGCATACTCTCCCACCCCCCGCACCTTCTTCTTCTACTACTTTTTCTTCTTCTCAACTACTTTTTCACCGTGGCCTTGACTTTTTATTGCCTTTGTCTTATCTGCAAATGCAAGAAAATGTAGGTCATATACAGTGGGAGAAATCCATCCTTCTTGTGCATTTAATTTGATCTCTAGTTTCTCTGTACTGTGTGGAGATAGCCACTGTAGAATTCACCACTCTTGTATGTATTATGCATTTATTCTGTATATACTGCTGGTATTTTCACTGTGTTACAATTGAAAAGAAATCAATATACAAAACTCAAGTGGGTCTAGGTCTACAGATTATGTTTTTTTCCTATCCAACTATGACAAAAAGTTTGATTTTTCACTTTCGGTTTTGGGGATCACACAAAAATTGAGCAATGCTTTAGTAGGTGTTCAGTTTCATCCTTTTTAATTTCCATTCTTTATCTCTTCCTTCTCTCCAATTGTTTCCTTCTGAGAAATGCTACAATAAAGTTTTGCTTCCTCAGGGTGTCAAGACAGGAGGCACTGTTGGTGGCCAGGTCCGGATGCCTGTGGTGATTACGCAGTCCATCAGAGCGCAAGGTAAGACATCTGCAGGCCTATTACAGACACATTTGATTGAATTCAATTACATGTACAATCCCCATTCTTATACCAGGCATTTGGAGGACTAAAGTATAGAAAGATGAAAGATTGAACAAACATTTCTTTATATTTTTGGAAACTTTGACTCACGGTTTTCCTCTGATTCTGTTATGCAATATTTACATCCTTCGATTAAGACACCATTGCAGGAAAAATATTCAAAGACGTTCAGCCTTAGTTTAAATGATGAACCAATAAAACAGGTTATATAGCCTAAGATGGCCATTAGTGAAACCGTAAATGTTCTCTCGGTAGGCTGAAGGATGTGTAAACAGGCAGGAACCATAGAGAGAACAGGTGTTTTTTTTTGTGTTTTTTTTTTTTCCTGTCTGGTTATAAAGCCTTCTCAAACATTTGCGCTACTGCTTACTCACACTGATTCACAAACACTCTTCCCACAGAAGCCCACAAATATCGCCCCAACACCAACCGGGTGTAACGCTCCCCTAAGAGAGCTCTGTGCTCTCAAGTGGTGTGTGAAATGAGTGTATGTGTTTGTACCTGTTTGTGCTTGTGCGTTTGTGTTAGTGTGTGTGTGCGTGCGTGTGTGTACAATCGGAGGTGCATACAAATTTGATCTGCCCCCTTCCCCAAGATTGCCTGCAGTGAAAGATCTGTAGGTTGTTTTATGCCCATAAATTGGAATGCGGGGATAGTTCTAAAAATACTTTCCTGTGCCTCTTGGCTAGGAACATGCCTGTTAAAATCAAGTTTAAATTCACTCTGGCAGTCCTTGTGCCTCTCTGGAAAACGTGTCTCGGAGCAGGATGCGGTTTAGGAGTGTAAGGAAAGGCGGTGAAGTGCAGTGATATTGACAGAGCGACGCTCTCCGCACCAACCTGGGGAGAGCGACAGCCCCTCACCCTCACCCCTGTGAGGATGACAGAGACAGCTGAAGGTAGTCGTTAGACAGAATAAATATTTGATGCAGATAGAAGGGGACACTTCAATGATAACATTAAACCTTTCCTTTTTGTTTAGTGTTTTCTTCTTTGTTCCCCCCCCTTTCTTTAACAGGCACAATGGGAAAGGGAGCCATAATCCAAGCAGGCAAAAGTCCCATGGGCCTGCCTGTTCAGATCACCGGGAATCAGAAAAACAAGCTCAATGACCCCGGAGGAGGCACATTCAGGTACAACTCCTCTCGCCAGGAGAGTGACTGTGGAGCATGTTATTTGTGGCTGCCAACACATGGGGGCAGCATTTCACTAAAAAGCTTCTGCATGACTACAGGCTACACTCTCAGCTAAGGCTGTGAGTGTTTATCTGAGTCGCCTGCCTGGCCACCTGGCTGCCTGCCTGCCCGACTGGTTGATCGGTGGTCCTTTCTTCCCATGCCCACCACATAGCAGCACACTGTCAGTTAACAGATCACCCTCACGTTCGCCTTCCTCGTGTCACTGTCACAACTCATCGACAGGATTCCAAATGAGCTACCGCTTAATTTAGAAATAAGATAATTGTGCCCATATGGTTGGAATTTCTGGATGCGGTTCTGAAAATACCTTTTGGTTAAGTCAAACATACAGTATTTAGCCTGCAGCTTTCCTCTCTCTCTCTCTCTCTCTGGTCTTGTCTCTGCTTCAGCTGTGCCTTTGTCTCGAAACATAAAAGGTTCATCGCCCACATGCTGGCCTTTGCGGTCCATGTTTTGTGTGAGTCTTTATGTGTTTTATGTTTGCATACATTCCTCTATTTGTCTGTGTTTGTTTGTGTCTCTGCTTGGGTGCACATGAACATATGTGTATATTCCAGAAATCTAAGAATTTGTGTGTGTATGTGTGTGTGCATATCCAGCGTGCTTGTACACATGTATTGACAGGTGCCGGAGGTTTAGGATTGCCCCTGTGTGACTGGGACAGGGCAAGAAGAGTCTGGGTCACATGGGCCAACGGGTTCATGGTAATGGCTCCCATCTCCTGAGGGGAAAGGCAGCGCCCTGGGCTCTGATTGATAAACCAATAAATCTTTAGCTGCGTTGGTAATTAAGCTGTCAGGCTCGCTTGTTACTGGCGACCTTTTTCCCCCCTGCGGTGATCACAGGGGCCTACTACACACAAATGCACTGGTTTCAACACAAGTCCAATAACACACAGTACCACTGTCACGGAAGAATCATGTCAATGATATTTTGTAGTTTATTTTCTCTTTATCCGGGTCAGGTGACATTTTGCCTGCTCTTCATTTTATGCGTTAGACACTTTATTGTCTATATTGTGCAGTCAACCATCATTGTTTTCATCCCTTTATTTGTCTCTTTCGTTTTCTTCCAACGACGCATACACGCTGACCTTTCTCACCATCACACTGTTACTTGAAGTCACATATGACTTTTCTGACTCCGATATAGATTTAACTGTTTGATGAGTTGACCTCCGTATTGTCGAATTATCTTCATTTCTCACTGTCGCTCCTAATTTTCCACTTTACTGAAAAATGCCTGTGCGTTAAATTCTTAACTTGTTAATGTTTCGGCTGGACCTCGGTTGGTTGCTTTTTTTATGCTGTTACGTTTCGTACCTGAGGATATAAACATGCTGGAACAGAGCTCATTGTTACAAGGTGATCCATCTGACGCCACACTGTCTTCACACCACGTCCAGTCAGACGCGATGACTTGTGTCTGTGAACAGTCGCTGTTTTTCATGTTTACCATGCTGAAAAATGCAGACAAGTTGTTAAAAAAAAAGTTAATTTTGAGTTCCTACAGCCTTTTAAAGACGCTAATATTTAAACACCAACAGCAGGTCATTTGCATAAAATAGTCAAGTAGATCAGATTTAATTAAAAAATGTGTGCCACTGACATAATTTCAGTAATTACTTAGAAATCAAAAAAGGATTAAGACAAGTGGCCAGCACACAAAAAAGTCTAAGTGAACTAAAGTCAGGGGGAATTTGGACATAAAGCCATTTTGACTTAACTGCTTCCTTAGCAGAATTAGAGGGGTGTAGAAGGTATCTGTTGACTGTAATAAAGAAACAAAAAAACAAACAATGGTCAGTCAGCATCTCCGTGCTCTCCCCCACCCAGCCTGCACCATGTTCAGCTGCAGTCTGGGACTGATGTGTGTATGGCTGTCACTCTGAACCGCTGGTCCCAGCAGGCCAGCTGTAGCACAAACACACACATACACACTGCAGGGCTTGTGGGGTTTCCAATGTAGCTACAGCCTTCTGTGTAAGTGCTTGTGTCAGTGTGTGCGCATGTGTGTGTAGTTTACAGTACAGAGTGAAAGCAGCTGTCTCTGCGTCCCCCCCTCTACCCCTCCTCATCTCTCTGTAAACACTCGACATCCGCTGTAATCACTGGCGAGCCAGCCGAGGCCCTCAGCCCTCTGCCAACCTCCGAGCTCAGCCTCAGCCCCTCAAATCCAACCCTGTGCTTCATGGTGGACACACATCCCTGCGCATTAACGAATACTGGCATGGTTGCATAGGAAAAGACACACAGATACACATGCAAAATTAGGATCAAAAGTTTTCGTTCAGATCCAGTGGACGCAAAAGTCCACCAGCTCTTTTCCATCATGTACCAGCAAACTGACTTCATTATGCTTTGCGGTTATATCCTTTGTTGCTGTATAAATTGCTATGTGATGTGCCCGTTTTGCTAAGAAGAACTTTAAAAGTAAATTAGAACTTAAAAGTGATCTCTGAAAAATGTTGATGTTGCTACTTGTAAGCACGGCAACCACAAGATTCGATTATGTTGAGATTTGGGGGAAAAATTGACGAAGAATGAGCAGAGGTAGCTAGCACCTCTGGCCAGCTGGTGACAAAGATGTTCAAAAACTCCAAAGAAAGTGGCAGCACTCCACATAGATACAGGAACGTTTAAAATGCTACAAAATATACTTATGACTCTTAGCATTGATCAGATCGTCACCTACATCACACCATTTCCTTGCCAGGTATTTTAAGTGCTTGGGAATATTAACAGCCTGAGTGTTGTAATGAATTAATAACACTTACCCATTAAACATGAAACAATACTTGACCTGTTGTTGGTCTTTGGAAGGCTCTTAAGCCTATGCTATCATTCATTTTGGTCATTAACACATGTCCTGTCAGCTGCCCATTGAACTTAAGGCTGTTTTATGGAGAATACTTCTCCAGTGGCGCATGTCTCTCAGTGTGGGCACAACAACATGCATGGCCTGGGTGTTAGTCACAGGGATCAATCAGGGCCCCCTGCCTGGGCACAGAGACCTTTATCCACAGGGATAAAGGGGGTGGATCAGTGTGGTAGTCTTGGAGAAGGGGGAGGGGGGCGGAGGAGATCTGAATGCACCCCACACCTACACAACCTCTAAACAGCAAGTGCAATTCTCCAACCTCCTATGGCATGCCCTCGCTGAAACACAAGCTTGATGTGGAAACGACATGCATATGTATTTATGTGGCCTCTGGCTCCGAGTCCCTGAGCCAACCCAAACCAATAACTGAGAGCCTGCTCTTTAGCTTCCGTGGAAGCTAATTGCACATCTGCTTTATTAGTGCAGAGATATAGTCGGGAATATTTTGCATTTCATATCTCACTCTCTCCTTTTAATGTCAGACCTGTCTTTAGCATTCTCGTTTGATTTCAGCCTTGGTGATCTCAAATGGCCCTGAAAACAGATCATCAAAGAAAAAGGGATTACCAGAATTTTTGGATACTGGTTGATATTTTGTGTGCCGATACACAAAATGTTAACTCTGCAGATCCATTGTAAATAATTATTCAAACTACACATACATTTCCTGTAAAGAAATCCTTGGGCTATAGTGCAGCTATAGCTGTACCATCTTGATTTAAAAATAGCACTTTTTTCCTGCAGTATAAATTGGAGATCTTGACCCTATGGTATTATTTTATTTTTTATTACTCAGATAATGAGACTCCATTAGTACAGTGAATACATCTTTTTCCTTTATTCTTCTTTTATTCCAAATAAGTTAACTTTCTTTGTCATTTTTAGTCAAATTATTTGAAATAATACTACTAATAATAAAATGCTCAACTGTTAATCCATGTAATATTGACCAAAAGAATCACTGAAAACCTTTTTATGTACTGAAATTGTATGTACTTGATTTAATTCAGTGGTTCTCAAACTTTATCTCACATGCACAACTTCAGAAGCCAAAACAACACCCTACACTTCTAATTTGTAATCAATCATTAACAATAAAAATGGATCCAAGTTGACCTTCAGTGAATACAGGTTAGAATGCTGTCGTTCCCTTTGTAAATCACATTAACTCAGCTTAGTTTCATTCGATATTTTCCCCCAGTGCTCCATGCCCCACCTGGAGTGGCTCAGTGCCCACCCCACAGTTTGCTGTAATATAACGGTTCATGTAAAAGTAGCCTAGCCAGTTTTGCAGAGATTTTCTAGTCTAAGACTATGTGATGTGTTCTGCCAACATGAGATTTCGGTCTCTCTCTCTGTCTTTCTATCTTTGTCATATGCAAGAAATATATTCATCTATTCTCAACCCTGAGAAGAAAAGCTTTTCATAACCTGAACCTTTTCCCACAATGTTTTTAGTTCACCTAAAAGAAGCCAGATTAAAAAAAATGAGTAAAATATTTTTGGAACCACGAGTTCAGTGCACTACACGACTGTAATGAAATTTGGCATGGTGGTGGGTAGTTAGCACTACTACTGCCTCACACCAAGAGTTTCTTGGGTTTGAATCCACAGGTCATCTGGGGCCTTTCTGTGTGGAGTTTGTGTGTTTTTCCCTGTGGCTTTGTGGGTTCTCCCTGGGTACTCTAGCTTCTTCTCACAGTCCAAAGACATGCATATTTGGTTAACTGGCAGTTCTAGGTGTGAATAGCTGTCTGTCTCATTTTAGCTTCCCAACAGACTAGTGACCTGTTCAGGGTATACCCTGCCTCTCACTCCAGCTGGGGCAGCTGGCACAGGCACCAGCCCCCTTGTGACCCTTAATTAGACAAGCAGGAGACAATGGATACATGGCTATATAAAGCAAAACCTATAATTTTATGTCCTGACGTTCAGTTTACAGAAAAGACTTATGATTATTGTCATTATCATATTATCATCACATTATTGTCATCAGGTTGAGATTTTGCTTTGGCTTTGAGTGATCTTGTGTAGTCACTTTTCCATCATGGACATTGGCCTGATGTGTAGTTTTTAGTTTTTCTTTACTTAGCTGGTTGAGTATGGCCTAAGGTGTGTGTGTGATTTTAAGCCAGGTCAAGTTATCCATAAGGACGTGATAAAGAAAGGTGCACAGCCTGAGGTGCAACACAGATCATAATCCTATGCATCCACGCTTGCGTTGGTGTGTAGATTTTCTCTGTGAAGGCTTAATTAGAGAGCTGGAGGAGAGGAGGAAAAGACGAGAGAAGGTTGAGGTGTGTAGAGTTCAGGGAGCTACTCTAATCGTCTTTGTCAACCTCCTGCCGTGGTGTCAAGTTTCATATCGGCTCTCCGCGGCCGCAGTAAGGAGCAGGAGGGCCTCGGTGGGGTGGACTTGGCTGACGGTGTGTGCCCACACCCCGAGACGCCTGAAAGAACTCGGTGCCCCGTGCTGCACACATGTGTACGCAAAAGCACAGCAACACACATGTAAACTCTGTCGCAAACCACAACAGTGGCATGAACGTAAATGACTACGGAGGTTAGCCAGTGAGTGGCAAGAGGCCACTCTGTGTGTGTTCTGTGGTTCTTTGTTCTCTCCGTCAAAGCCACTCAGAAAATCCGCTCCTCGCTCTAGGCCAGTCCTGTAAGCACAACATGTCACTGCTCTGCTAATTCAGGCCAGGATCATAATCATTACTTGCCAAGTATAATAATTGTAAAGGAATTTTTCCCAGTGACAACTCACAAAGAAACTTGCAGCCTTTTACAGAATATGTAAACCTCTTTGAGAAAGAAACACAGTGACCATAGCACACATTCTGCATGTTTATACTCCTTTGTCTTTGCTAAACTGTAATACTGTGTAAACATAGTGAAGTCTGCATTATGACCATGAGAAATGACCAGTGCTCTGAGAAAATACATCACTGTGTGTTGCACATGATTGTGTAAATAGAGTTTGTTGACATTAGTCTATAGCCAGATTCATTGCAGCTCTTTGCCAATTCTCAGGAGCATCCTTACCGAGCAAAACACAGCTTCCAAACGCTCTTCATCTCCCTGACTCTCAAAGTGTTGACGCAAATAGACCCTGGAATGGGACTTCTGTGCCATTATGAGCAACGTATAGCCCCTTGTAACAAAACTAATGCATAATTTTGTCCAGGCAAATATCCCTGTGAAAAATCTCCTAGTTGACAATGTAATGTTAGGGCGTGAATACACAATTAAGGATAGTGCAAAATGAATTTTCCTGGTGATTTTGGGGCTAAAAAGAAGAGAAAATATTTTGAACACAGCTTCCAGTAGGAGTCAGTAGAACTGTGACAAGGGCCTCTCAAGTTTTCTGAGAGACCCTTGGAGAGCTGTAGAAATTTCACAGGCTTTACCTAAAGTAAAACTTGGACAGATGCATATTCGTCTTGTTGCACGACAAAAATGTGTTGTAAAAATGTACCACAATAAAATGCGTGTTTCCGTATTTTTTTTGTATTTTCGTATTTTTTTTACCATCTACCATCTCGTCCTTCAGGGACGATGATGATATCAATGATGTGGCTTCTATGGCTGGGGTGAACCTGAATGAGGAAAGTGCCAGAATACTCGCCACCAACTCTGACCTCGTGGGAACGCAGATCCGCTCATGTAAAGACGAGGCCTTTCTTCATCCGGGGCTGCTACACCGACGAATTCAAGAAACAGGTGAATCCTGACCACTCATTGCAGAAGTGACATATAAAGACGTGCCAAATGTATTTGCCCCCTTCCTGGTTTCTTGTTTTTGCATATTTCACACACCTGACTATTTCAAACAAATTTAAATATTAGACAAAGTTAATCTGAGTAAATACAAAATGCAGTTTTTAAATAATGATTTCATTTGTTGGGAGGGGGGAAGCTATGTCATAAATTAACTGTAATTAACCATGCTTTCTGGAAAGTTGAGTACAATTTCATTATTTACACTTAGGCCCGATTACTGCCAGGAGCCTGGACAATGCCTGGACTTTAGTGCAATTGCAATGGTTGGCATGAGCTTAAAACAGGTTGCTCATGCTCAAAAACCCTCCATTGTGGCTGATTTAAGACAACTCTGCAAAGACAAGTGGGCCAGAATTCCTCCACAATGATGTCAAAGACTCAGTGCCAGTTATTACTTCATTTCAGTTCTTGCTGCCAAGGATGGCACAACTAGTTATTAGGCTTAGGGGGCAATTACTTTTATCCAATACAGCCAGGTAAGTTTGATGAACCTTTTTTCCTTAATAAATGAATCTCATCATTTAAAAACCTTATTTCCTATTTGGTCGAGTTATCTTTGTCTGACATTAAAATTTGCTTGATGATCTGAAACACGTAAGTGTGACAAAAATGGGGGAAAATAAATAAGAAATCAGGAAGGGGGCAAATACTGTTTCACAGAACTGGAGCTTTTAGGTGTTCTTAATGGCAGATAAAAATAGTTACTGATGCAGTAGGAAAATTCCTCATGTCATGTCATGATAAAAAGATTCTCTGTTGCCTTTTGTGTAAGGACCATGTTGTTTTTGTATTTATTGTGTCATCACTACAGACAGTTTTGATTTTTTTCTCCTTCTGTGGTTCAGACTGAGCATTTCTTGTTTGGTCTTGGTTTAAATTTGATACACTTAAAAATTCTTTCACCTCCTTTAATGAATTCTTCAGTGGCTGTCTGAACTCACTGGACCCCAGGCACATGCATAAATACTTTATGGGTTTGTCTTTTGAAGGCTGGCTGTCAGATTGTCCTCTGGACTAAAGGAACAGAGTTTAGAGGGATGTAACTTGCCAGTGAAATTTTGAATCTTTCTCGGCTTATCAGAGTGTCAAGATCCACTAAAAGCGCACAATATTGCCTGAGCTAATCAATATAGGCGGAGAAGTCTTGCTTGTATGCAGTATCACATACGAGTGATGGTGTCTTCATTACCTCTTTTTGCTAGCGGCAATCCATTTCATTGCTTGATATATACCTAAGGCTGTAGCTGCACGGTAAAACCTGTGAAAACGTGTAATGAGCATTATTGCTCAAAATAACTGTGCCCGGCATCTTGCTCCTGTGCATCAGATCAAAAAACACACAGTATAATTCCACGTGACGGGGAGTCTAGCACCCTCATCTTGTTTTTATCTCAATTAAAGTATCTTTAGTGTAGCATGGAGGCCTGCGGGTCATGTTTCATTACGTGGACCCTTGGCATGGTTGTTATCCCGTCACCTTGGGGTAGAAGAGTTGTTTAAAAATATAAATCTTTCCTCGGGGGGGCACACAGCATGATACGGGGCAGGAGGCTAGGGCACCCCCTGCTGGGGAAGTGGCACTTATGCAGCTTTGTTGTGTCAGTGATTGGCCCCTCCACACTCCCAGCTGACAGCAGTCCGAGGGAGGCTCCCCGAGCATGCCAGCTCCACTCAATCAGAAAGGCTCGGCTGCTCTTCTTCCTGCAAAAGCACCAACTTTGTTCCGATTTAACATTTAGCATCCTGCAAAAAACTTAATTGTGACCTTTCCTGCCCTGGTTGCCCCCATGGAAACACTGGTTGTAGTAGCTTTCTTTCTTTTCTTTTCTTTTCTTTTCTTAGATGTCTTAATTTCCCCTTTCTAACCCCCTTTTGATGTATTTTCTGAATTGTGAATTCAAGAGGGGACTGGCTCTTTCTATCCCCTTCTTTATTTTCATCTTCATGTCTCTCCGTGTCTTGCTTCCTCTCCTCTCTCATTTATCCCCTGCAAACAAACACTTGGGCTGCCCTCGCCTCCCAAACCTGTCTCCCTTCTCTCATAACTCTCCAGGCTTGTCCTTGAGCTTGTGGTGGTGGTGGTGGTGGTGGGGGCTGCAAAGCTAAAAAGCAGCACTCCACCCCCATCTCAGGAACCAGAACACAGGCACAGCTGGAGTTCTCTAGGAAAGCTCCTCAAAGTAATGATAGTCCACTGGTACCTTAAAGGTACACACACACACACACACACACACACACACACACACACACACACACACACACACACACACACACACACAGGGAGCCCACATTTATTGAAAATGTTTTTTGTTTTTTCATTTTTTTAAAAAGCTAAATCTTAAGATGAAATACAAATAATGTTTTGCTGGCTTATTGCCTTTTATTTGTATTTGGAATATCTATAAGTAGTATTTCCTGCTAGCTGCTAATGATCTCTAATGCTGCAAACCCATTTTAATTTCTTTTCTTTTTATCAAGAAACTTGCATACCCTGAAGTGGCTAACACAGACATGGTTGGCATTAGAGTATATTTAACCATTGAACATATCCCTGCTTAAATTCGTTTCAAATTTGTACAAAATAGTACATTTTACTAATAATACAAAAACCTTCTTAAGCAACATTACCAAATCTCTCTTTTTTTTAGTTTGATTTATTATACAGAATATAACAGGAATGAGGTACTTATGCCAATCCGCTAAGCTTTTTAGCACTAATAGTATTTGTTTGTGATCTCTGAGAAAGAATTATCACTATTGCTACATAGGGCTGTGCGATATGACCAAAATCTCATATCCCCGATATAAGACATCTATCGTCCAATGACGATATAAATCACAAAAATGTAACATTTTCTGTAAATTCTGTGAATCTCGGGCAGCTCGACTTGCGTGAAGTGTTTCCAGCTTGGCATCGTGTACCTGGAGTCGAGTGTTTTAACGATGTATGAAACTATAAATTTTTAGACATAAGTTTTAACGGCCGCTGTTTTCTTTGTAAGCATTTATTACACAGTGTGCTGCGGGGAAAAGCCTGTTCTAACGTTTGAGTCTAAGGTTTATTTTTTTAGCACCTGACGGCTCTTTTTTGCTTCTCATCCGTAAATACTCTGCATACTCTTTCACGTGATTCAGTTTATTTTGAAAAGTCTCAACAGGATCTTGAGCTTTATTGTGAAAGGTTTATGTGGAAAATAAACAAGCGGACACGCGATGTTTTTACCACAACGCATAAAAACAGGCGCTTGTGTCTGTAGTGTGGTTATATTAAATATAAGAGAAAGAGAGAACTTTAAGAAATTAATATAGCCACTACAGTGACCATGAAAACGATGAAAAAATATTACTGTAAACAGTTTATTTTGCTACACCACGAAACAAACAATAGCGATAGATGTTTTTATGTCATCATCTTATATCGAACAGCCCTACTGCTACAACTCCTGTGGTCGTAGAAAGATTACCAGCTCTATAGAAGCCTATTGGCAAACAGCCATCTGCTCTCTTTCGCTGAACTTTTCTGATTTCTGAGTGCCAAAATGCAATTATGTGTTATTAAATATAACATGAAGTTAGCTTTGTAAATGATAGACCTCAATAATTGCAATAAAACAAAGCATGCTGTATCATCTATTTCTTATGTTGTTAGCCAAATGAAGGTGCCGTGTCCTTTGTTTTGACATTGAGCACTGCCCTTGACTGGTGATGTAGCTACATCCATCTTTTATATCAGTGTATAGTTGAGCTGAACTAAGATATTGGTTGACCAGTGTTATTGGATGGATACTACATGCTAATACTGTCCAACTTGTCCAGTATAACAGGGTTTCTCTGTAATTTTCTTACTAGTTAGTGAAATACTTTGCTGAAAAGAATTAACGATTCTTTGTCCCATTTGTTTTTTCGGCTCTGCACCTGCTTCATAAGAGGAGGAGAGAAGACTATCTTAAACTCCTTGGCTTTTGTAGTACAGTGTTCAGACTTTGCTTTTGTGAGTAATTGTTTCTCGTTTGCTGTAAGAATTTGCTTTGGTCTTTTCTTGGCATAACATCAAGCATATGTAGAATGGGTGTGCCTGTAACAGGAAAGTGACTCTGCATGATGGCATCTCTGTCATTTGAAAATCGAGTGGTCCTTGTTGTGGTCTTACTTAAATACTGACTCATGACGTGCAGTAGAGAAGTTTTTTTCTGACTTTGTAGTGGTCAGTTATGGTCAATGGATGCTGAAATAAATATCAAAACCAGTTATGGAAACTTGTTGTGTATTTTGAGAAGGAATGACATAGTTGCAATTATTTTAGATATAAACTACAACAGATGGGACTTGTCCATTTTCACTGCCAGGTACTTTTCAGGGAGACTCTTTTTCCAATCAATACCAGCAAGTTTCACAGGAACTAAAAAATCCAAGTATCATTGCAGATTGAGTCTCATCATGAGATTTCACTATGTCTGTTGTTTTAAAAAGTATTTGGCAGCTGAATAAACAACTTTCAATTAGCCAAATTATTTGGGTTTTTTTATTTATCAGTTTTTTATTTATCAGAGTTGACATGTAATACATGCAGATTTAGCGATGAAGAACACAAATATGTAAATGGTAGCCTGTAGGATTAACTTTGGTTTACTGACTAGTAAACTCTAAAAACTGACTTTTACTGTGTCATATAAATAAAAGTGGGGGGGAAAAGCCAAGGACAGTTGGTCACCTGGTGGGGTCTGAAGTCAGTGTAGCATGTTATTTTATTTATTTTTTTAAACAAATATTCTTTCAATTAAACCAGCTCCAACAGGGAGTTTAGGTGTATACCATTTGTTTGCAGTTAGATTTCTTGCCATCTGGACTTTTGTTACGGAGCCACTCAGGGAACTCATAAGTTTTGAACACAATATTGATGTGTCATCATCTTGTGATGGTTTTTAAACTTTTAGCAGAATTGTAGACCTGTTATTTTTTTATGTGTGGTTTACCTTTTTGCTTATCTTGTGTATACTAATATGTTACTCATATGCACACATAGGAATTTTAGCAATGTGTCAATGCAGACAAGAAAGAAAAAGACTGCTTGCAAGGAAACATGGTTGGTGGTTAAAACAAATTTAATAAATAAATATTAAAAAATCAGTTTTATGTCTTTTCTTAAACAAATTTTTGGTGGAACACATTGTGAATTCAGAGAAAGTTTTGAAGAAGAATTTCTAAGGTCTTAAAAACCACAGCACTCCGAGAAACCGGCTGCATTTATGCTAAGTTAGGCAATTACACAATCTTGGATATACTTGAGTTTTGAGTTTTTAAAACATCCTGTTTCACAGACAGCTTCTATTTTGACAATATCTGTTTATAAATTTAATTTTCTCCAGATAGAGGCATTGGAGGTAATGTCAGAGGTAATGTCACCTTGTAGAATCTATATATCAGTTTTCAATATAAATGTTTAGTTCTTTATTTCACTGAACAACACTGCCATCATTAGTGTCAGTAGTTTGGCAAAAAAAATCATACACAAGGTAGCTTAAATGAGTTGAATTAACCACGCAACTGGAAGTGTTACAGTCTTTGGTGCTTGTCTTTTTATTCTTAATGCTATTTTAGTCAGAATTAAACGAAATGTTATAGCAGATCATTAGTCGTTTTCTCGCTGTTTTACATGCTTTTTCTAGGTGAAGAATAATGATCTGTATCAAGTTGAAGAATATGTTTTTGTTCTCTCTCTGCGGCTAAGTCTCTTAAACTTTGTCTGAAATATTAATGTCCCTGATAGATTGCATTTTTTAGGGAGCAGGAGCCTATTAGCGTTTTTCTTTGACCTTGTGACTTTGCCACATGTATTGCCACTGTAATTATAAGGCTAACAGGGCTCCTTCCATCCGTTTCAAAGCTTTAGCTGCTGAGAAGTGTATGTATTGTTCAGCTGATTTAAATAATTGGTGTGGTTTACTTAAAAGGGTGCCAGAGAGAAAATTATGTTAATGGAATAATTTAAAAGGAAGTTGGAAACAGATAGTAACCCTACCAAAGTCTGTCCTCCTCTCTTTTGTTATGACTTCAGATGAGTTTTGCTCCAAGGAAACTAAATTATCCTTCTATGAAAAGAGATGGTCAATGTCGTTTACACACTTGAAGGAGCTTAGCTGGTAAAGCCACTTGAGAATTTGCACTAAGACTGTGAAACAAATTAACTGTTCTGTGCAATGAGTCTTCTTTCTGGGAGTTAATTGCACATACTAATCCAGACAGTTTTTCTGTATGAATGTGTAAGTACAGTGGGTGTATATGTGTGCATAAGTGAAGGTACTCAATGGAGTTTGTGGTCATCTGTTGATGTGCTTTTACTTCTTGACTTCTTTGGGAGGGGTGTGTGAGCTTGTGCACTGGATCTGAAAAGTATTCACAGCATTTCATTTGTTCCAAATGTTGTCATGTTACAGCCTTAATCCAAAATAGATTATAATCACTTTTCACCAAATATCCCATAATGACCAAGTAAAAAGTGAGGTTTGAAATTCTTGCAAATTTATTAAAAATACTAAACATAAATATAACATGTACGTACATATTTACATCCTTTGCACAATACTTTGTTGAAGCACTATCGGCAGCTAATACAGTTTCAAGTGTTTTAAGCTTGGCGCTACAAGCTTAGCAAACCTGTTTTTAAGCAGCTTCTCCCATTCGCCTTTGCAGGATCTCGCAAGCTCAGGCAGGTTGGATGGGGAGTGTTGGTGCAAAGCCAGTTTCAGATCTCTGCAGAGATGTTCAATCGTGTTCAAGTCAAGGGCTCTGGCTAGCCCACTCAAGGACATTTACAGGCTGGTGCCAAAGCCCCCTTTTGTTTTTGGCTGTGTGCTTAGGGTAACTGTTAAAAGGTGAACCTCTGAGGTCCAGAGGGCTCTGGAGCAGGTTATTTTGTGTAGGGATGGTGTTGGCCGGGTGATGAGTGATACCTGGATTCCACTAGACATGACACTTAGCATTCAGTCCAAAGAGTTTCTCGTGGTCTGAGAGTCCTTCAGGTAGCTTTTGGCAAACTCCAAGCGGATTGTCATTGGGCTTTTGCTGAGGAATGGCTTCCATCTGGCCACTCTACCGTACAGACCTGATTGGTGGAGGGCTGCAGAAATTATTGTCCTTTTGAACTGTTCTCCACTCTCCACAGAACAATGCTGGAGCTCTGTTAGAGTGACCATTGGATTCTAGGTCACCTCCCTCTCTCTTTTAAGGCCCTTCTACCACCATTGCTCAGATTGGCCAGCCGGTCATTTCAAACTTCTTCCATTTATTCATGACTGAGGCCATTGCGCTCATTGTGACCTTAAATGCTGGAGAAGTTTTTCTGTACCCTTTCTGAGATCTTTGCCTGGATATAATGCTGTGTCCGAGGTCTACAGACATTTCCTTGGACTTCATGCTCTTTTGTGCTTTGACATGCACTGTGAGCTATATGACCTTATATAGGCATGTGTGTCTTTCCAAATCATTTCCAGACAACTGATTTTATCTCAGGTGAACTTCAATCAAGTTTTAGAAACATCTGATAAAATATCAGTGGAAACAGGATGGACCTGTATGTATATGTTATATATTTGTTTTTTATTTTTAATAAATCTGTACATCAAACAAACTTTTTTTCCCTTTCTCATTATGGGATATTGTATTTATAATTTTGAGGTGAAAAGTTAATTATTCCATTTCAGAATAAGGCTGTAATATGACAAACTGTAGAATAAGTGAAGCATTGTGAATATTTTACAGATGCACTGTATGTGTTTTAATTCTACCTGCTTATCTGCTGCTTTTCTTAAGTCTTAGCAGCAATTTAAGTGACGATATAACAGTGACTTATGACCTGTTTTATAACATTAAGTAAATTAAATGTGGAACAGATGTTACATTAGAAAACTCCTTGTTGGTAAAGTGGAGGATCAATATTTTAGGATTTAATGAAATAGATGAAATTATAAGAAGCAAAAGTACTATGTACTGGTGTGTCCAAAGAATGCATCTGTTTGACACTAATGATGTACTAATCCAGTGATTCCCCAGAGTTTTAGGTTCTGTTTTTAGGACATATATGTGAGCACATGTACACGAGTCTTCGCCATTTATGTTTGCAATCAGTGGCCTCTCAAATGAGTCTCTCATCCTTCAGATGAACTCCAACTTCACCTTCTTGGCCTGCAGCTGGCAGTGATTGTCCTTGTTCTCTTTGTGTAAAGGCACATGAACCAGTTCTTCAGTGCTGCAGCAGGTGCTGGTTGAAGTGGCCCTTCACCTCAAAGTAGGTCTCCAAAGAAGAAGGGCTTTTGGTGCCAATTGCAGAGCAAGATAGTGGAGTTAGAGTTTCTCAAACTGTAGAGGGGGACCCTACTCGAGAAAGGAATGTTGAAAACTGAAAGAACACCACACCGGAAATGTGCTTCATTAACTTACTAGTGACAAAAAAAATGAACAAATGCAAAAAAGGACTTATTCTCTCAGACAAATTAAAAATATCTAAATAAAAATCCTAAAATAGTCTCCATATGTATTTGAGCAGTTGTTGATAAACCTGGGCAAAGTAAGAAATATTTGCAAAACCCTATCTGATCATAGAAATGTCATCTTGTCCTAAATGTGTGTGTTAATATATCTTTCGCAGCTAAAAAGTTTGGAATTACGGAAGTCCCCATGGAGACAGTGACATTCATCTCACACGCCACGCAGTCACGGCTTCGGACGGTAGTAGAAAAGGTTTCTACTATCGCACAGCACCGACTGGACTCCTGTAAGGTAGGACGTTTGCAAATAAATATGTTCTGCCCCCTACACACACACACACACACTCAAAAAAGATATGTTGAGGGGCTTGACAAGGGCTGTCACTTTGAGCTCAGTACAGTTTCAGCATGAAAAAAAATGTAATAATCATGCAGCTGCATTTCTGAAACCGTAGTCTTACTGTTGCATGTCACTTGAGTGAGGCAAATGAAGCACCACGAACTGAAACACAGCAAAACACAATAAAAGACAACTATGATCAGATCAGCCACCTGCCAAGATTTAATTTTATGAGCCTCATACTTTATAACAAGTATGAGTTTTTTTGTGGTGGCCGTTATCCAGTGAAGGAGGGTAGAGTGAACAGAACAATAAATGAGTACATGGGATTGATTACATTTGAATAATAATGATTTACACTGACAATGAAAAATTGATTATTTGGGGGGGGCTTTCTCCTTTTTATGGGAATTATTTCCTGTCATATGAATATACCAATGTACTGCTATGTGTCGTAGAATTACAGTATTTATAGACCTTTTTATAGCGATATTGTGATAATACTGAATAATGAGTGACTGTGTGTCTCACACCCTTACCACACATGCCCCAGCATGCAGCGAGTACTATCCGGTTTATTATAAGACAATCTGACTAAGTGCCTGTTTAGGTAGTAGGGGTGCAACGATACTCGTATCGATGCTGTCTGTGTTGAGCGCTCAGTGGATCTGCGCTCGACAGTACAGTCGAGCGCAGATCCACTGAGCGCTCAACACAGACAGCATCATCAGAAGGAAGAGCGCAGGGCAAGCTAGCGAGACAGAAGTTAAGCTCACCTTGCAACATGGCAAATTGAACCTCCCCCACCCTCATTCAGATCTGGCGTTTGGAATTATTTTGGTTTTCATGTGACGTATGACCCTGAAGGTAAGCGCGTTATGGACTAAAGTAAAACAGTATGTTGGATGTGCCACGCAATGCTCAATTACATGGGTGGGAACTAGTGTGTTAGCGCAGTTAGCTCGTTAATGTGTTGGCCGTCTAGCCCCACACACGGGGTGATCAGGGGTAGCTCGTTAACGGATATTTGCCATGTTGTGGCGTTAACGTCATTTTAATGAGATTAACGCTGACAGCACTAGTGGGAACACAACGAATATGACTGCACGTTTACGCCGACATCATCCTAGTGCAAAGACAAGTGGAAGCAGACAAAAACAACAAGCATGCATGCTACAAACTTTACCCGAGTCATTTAGACAGCCGTTAGCACATGATTCTCCTTATGGGGACCTGATATGTTTAATATTGTGGCGAGCTCAGACAAGGTGGAGACGGAGGTGTCGTTTGGTCTTGCTTCCCGTGAGCTAGCCAGGGAGCACAGCCGTTTATTGACATCTGCAGAAGAACACTGCCGCTAGCTAACTGCTCAGTGCGGCAACCGCACAGCAACAACAACAACACACAGGGCGCCCTCTGACCCCGGAAGGACACACTGTCGCAGCGAGAGGGCGTCACCCGTCACTATGGCAACATAAACAAAACATAACTGTACAAACAGAACCCCGAACAGCACTGACCCGCTACAATATGCTGCTGAGAATATAGCCCAGAAGAAGCGTATAGTATAGCTTTTATTTTGGAAAGAGTCATTTCTCTGTAATAAATTCTCTTTTCCAAAGATGAGTGATTCCTCAATCAGATATATTTATTTTTTTAATTACTTTTGTTTCAGCAACATTAAATTTAAAAACTGTACTTTTGAGTTAAAATATATACCGTATTTTCACGACCATAAGGCGCACTGTGCTAAAAGGCGCAGTCTCAGTTATGTGTGCCCTTACTGTATTTAACACACACATAAGGCGCACTGGATCATAGGGCGCATACAAGTACCGTATGCGTATTTAAAAATAAAGCGGGAGCAAACCTGAATTCGGTACCTTACTCACATTTCTATTGCCGGTAATCGTCATCATCAACAACACACAAGCATACAAGTGTGCATATTTAAAAATAAAGCAGGAGCAAAACTGAGTTTGGTACTCACATTTTTATCATCAATCAAACCCATCGAAGTCCTCATCCTCTGTGTCTGAATTGAACAGCTGCGCTAAATCTCCATCAAACATGCCAGGTTCACTGTCTTCACCGTCAGAGTCACTTTCCGTGCCGTGCGGCTCCTCGGAAACGATGCCGGCTTTTGCGAAAGCTCGAACAACAGTGCCAGCAGACATGTTAGCCCAAGCATCTACAATCCATTGGCAAATTGTGGCGTAACTCGCCCGGCGCTGCCTTCCACTCTTAGTGAAACTGTGGTCTCCACCGGTCATCCATCGCTCCCAGGCCGCTCGCAGCCTTACTTTGAACGGGCGGTTCACACCGATGTCCAGCGGTTGGAGTTCCTTTGTCAGGCCTCCTCCCGGAATGACAGCAAGCTCACAGTTCATTTGCTTCACAAGTTTTTTCACATCGGCTGTGAGATGGGCACGCATAGAGTCACAGATCAACAGCGATGGTGATGCGTGGAAAAAACCACCTGGTCTCCTTACATACACCTCCCTCAGCCACTCTTTCATCATTTCCTCATCCATCCAGCCCTTTTCATTTGCCTTAATGATGATTTCTGCTGGAAACTTCTCTTTAGGCAAAGTCTTTCGCTTAAAAATCACCATAGGCGGCAGTTTCTGTCCATTAGCATGGCAGCCAAGCACAACAGTAAAAGAAGACTTTTCATACCCCGTTGTGCGTATCGCTACCGTGCTGGTCCCCTTCTTCTCCACAGTGTGACTCACCGGGATGTCAAAAGTGAGCGGGACCTCGTCCATGTTTGTGATGTGGCTGGGCTGGATGTTTTTGTCGCCGATGTGTTTGCTGCAGTAGGAGCGGAAGATGGCCAGCTTTTCCTTATACCGTAATCCGCTGGAAGTTGCTGCACTACCGTAGTCCTGGTCCGGATGGAAAAATGGCACCGTTTCATAAAACGAAAGCACCAAGACGGACCTCCTTGGAAATGTTCAATGTTCATCTCTTCAGCTAGTGAAACTGCTTTTAGCCGAATGGTGACCGTCGAAACGCTTCTCCCGCTCGCTCTTTGCTCGATGATCCACCGCTCGAGTCTTTCCTCCAACTCGGGCCACCTCGCCTTATGTCCGCGGAAACTCAGCTGCGTTTTCTTGACCTGCCGGAGCTTGTTTTCCAGCTTCCTCCATTTGCGAACCATCGATTCGTTAATCTTAAATTCTCTCGCCGCTGCTCGATTTCCATGTTCCTCCGCGTAGCTGATGGCCTTCAGTTTAAACTGTGCTTCGTAAGCGTGTCTCTTTGCCATTTTCAGGGTTGTTAAAACAACGATGTCCTGCATAATGCACATACCTGTTCTTTTATACAGGTATGTGCGATTGTCCCGGTATATACGATCAACGCCCACACTTCACCCTTTAACGTTCTCATGGTTAAACACATAGGGCGCACCGCGCTATAGGGCGCGCCGCACTTTTTGAAGAAAATCTAAGACTTTTAAGTGCGCCTTATGGTCGTGAAAATACGGTATTTATAATTTTAATAAATGACAAATTAAAAAGGCATGAACATTTGTTTTGTATTGAAAAAATATTGAACTGTGACACCAAAGTATCGAACCGAACCGTGAATTTTGTGTATCGTTGCACCCCTATTAGGTAGCTACCATATGATTAAGGGCAGCAGAGAAAAAAAACACATCAAACGTATAGTTTGAGATTGTAATGTGTAATCAGAGTATGGTGGTTTATACACTCAACAAAAATATAAACGCAACACTTTTGTTACTGCTCCCATTCCCCATGGGATGGATGTAGAGACCTAAAATTCATTCCAGATACACAATATAACCATCCCTCCCAAACAGTGGTCACAAATCAGTCCAAATGTGTGGTAGTGGGCACATCTGCTATATTGAGATAATCCATCCCACCTCACAGGTGTGCCACATCAGGATGCTGATCTGACATCATGAGTAGTGCACAGGTGTACCTCAGACTGCCCACAACAAAAGGCCACCCTGGAATGTGCAGTTTTTTGCGCTATTGGGGGTCTGGGGACCCAGAACCGGTCAGTATCTGGTGTGACCACCATTTGCCTCATGCAGTGCAACACATCGTCGCATGGAGTCTATCAGATTGTCAATTGTGGCCTGTGGAATGTTGGTCCACTCCACTTCAATGGCTGTGCGAGGTTGTTGGATATTCGTGGGAACTGGTACACGCTGTCGTATACGCCGGTCAAGCACATCCCGAACATGCTCAATGGGTGACATGTCCGGTGAGTATGCTGGCCATGCAAGAACTGGGACATTCCCAGCTGCCATCTGCCCTGAACAATGTGAACCATGATTCATCTGTGAAGCGCACACCTCTCCAACGTGCCAGACGCCATCGAATGTGAGCATTTTCCCACACAAGTCTGTTACGGCGACGAGCTGGAGTCAGGTCAAGACCCCGATGAGGACGACGGGCATGCAGTTGAGCGTCCCTGAGACGGTTTCTGACAGTTTGTGCAGAAATTGTTTGGTTGTGCAAACCAATTGTTCCAGCAGCTGTCTGGGTGGCTGGTCTCAGACGATCTTGGAGGTGAACCTGCTGGATGTGGAGGTCCTGGGCTGGTGTGGTTACACGAGGTCTGCGGTTGTGAGGCCGGTTGGATGTGCTGCCATATTCTCTGAAACGCCTGTGGAGACGGCTTATGGTTGAGAAATGAACATTCAATGCACGGGCGACAGATCTGGTTGACATTCCTGCTGTCAGCATGCCAATTGCACGCTCCCTCATTGCTTGTGGCATCTGTGGCATTTTGCTGTGAGACAAAACTGCACATTCCAGGGTGGCCTTTTGTTGTGGGCAGTCTGAGGTACACCTGTGCACTACTCATGATGTCAGATCAGCATCCTGATGTGGCACACCTGTGAGGTGGGATGGATTATCTCAATATAGCAGATGTGCCCACTACCACACATTTGGACTGATTTGTGACCACTGTTTGGGAGGGATGGTTATATTGTGTATCTGGAATGAATTTTAGGTCTCTACGTCCATCCCATGGGGAATGGGAGCAGTAACAAAGGTGTTGCGTTTATATTTTTGTTGAGTGTATAAGGTAATTGTCATGTTTGTTCTGGTTTATAGTCTTTTCAGCCATCACTGAGAGGACAGACAGGTTTCTTGAACCTGCGTTGTTTATACATCGTAAGCTGCTTTTATGGGCAGAACACAAGAGCTGAAATTAAAGAGAAATGCTGCTGTAGTTTTTTTTGGCACCACTTTATCATGATATGACATAAACTGTTGATGAATGAAAGGTTCAGTCAACAATTTTTTCCTTCTTCTGTTCAGGGGCTGCATACAGTGTTACAAAGGGCCACCAATGGTACTAAATGAATCCTAGCTAGACTGTCACCGTACTTAGAAATACACAAAACACTCAAGATAGGGAATAAAATCCATGGGGATATTGTAGCAAACATGCAAAACTAAACTGCCATGGATATGAAGGCATTTGTATGCTTCAACAGTCATGTAAATACACACTGGCATATGCACATATGCATTTTTTCCCGTTTACTTGTTAACTCACAGACAAAAATGGAACTATAAACACGTAAAAGTTAATGTCAGAACTCTTATTTACCTTTAAGTTGATACAAAGCGCCAGAGCTCAGAGTTTTCAGCCAGTCAAAACTTATAAAAGAACTTGTAAGTGCCCGTCTACCTACAGCTGCATACTTTTGTTATTATTGGTGACTTTACTTCTTGTAGCCCTTAAATATAACTATATAACCACATTTAATTGGTAAACATTAAAGCACAAATTCATCTCTGCTGGAAGGCTATATCTTTGCATCGTTATGAGAAATGGGGGTGTGTCGGGGGGGAGAAACTTTTGAAAATGTGTTTTTCTTGATGCCAAGACGGGAGGATGAGGAGGAGCGAGGAAGAGCATTGCTACTGCTGTCCCCGTCTTGTTTTGTGATTCTTCTTTCCATTCGTTCTTTGCCTTTTTTGTGGTTTTGTAAATGAGGTGTGTGTGAAGGAGGCATGAAGCACTGTGAGCCCAGCTCTGTTGACATCAGCGAAAAAAAGAGAGAGAGAGAGAAAAGACCGAAAGACAAAGCGGCCTTAAAGTGCAGCCGGGCTTCGGCAGGAGCGGCGGCGGGAGGTACGGCAAGAGTGCAGGCTCAGCGCTGCAACAAAGAGGAGGGAAGCTGGATGAGAGAGAGAGAAGGAAAAGGGGGGCGGGAGAGTGGAAGGGGGCTGGTGATGAGTCTCCTCTGATGTGTCTTTGTGCTCTGTGCCGCTCGGCGTCTCTCATCCACTCATGGAAATACACAGAAGAGAGTGATATAGAAATCAAGTGCAAGCAAGAACAGAGATGCATGAGACACATGCAGTCACACAGAAACATGAGAAATAAGCAATTATCCTATTAACTTTTGATGGCCTAAAAAAGTTGTTTTTACTCTTGCCTTTCTATCTCCCAAGTGGGAAGTGATGTGACATTGGTAAAGAGAAGCAATGTCTGTAAATAGAAAAAGTTTGTTGATGTGTTCAGACTGGTGGTGTTCCAGTTGACTTGTGTTTTAAAGTTTCTTTTCATTGTTTAACCAAAAAATGCTGAAGGAATTATGGTTGCTTCTCAACAAATAATTGATTTTAAATATAGATTTGTATGGTCATAGCAATCTACTGTAATTTTTTAATACAATAGTTTAAGAAGATTTAGTTAATCTGGAACTACAGTTAGTCACTGCGCTGGATAAATATCCTATCTGTTTAGGGGAAAAGGATTAGAAAATTAGGTGGATTTTTTTACACCATTAAATCAAAATCAGTGTTTTTAAGGTAATTAGTAATGATATGACATATTGAAAAAGGCGTGACACTGCATAACAACAGTCCACAGCCTGTTGAGGACTGTTCCCTCATTATTGCATGACAGCTTAAGCAGATAAAACATCTGCAGTTGATTCCAAGTGTTGAACTTGCAGAAGGTATATTTTCACTGGAACTCTTAATATGAGGTCCAGATAGATATCAGCGTAAGTGAAGAGAGATGTCAAAAACCTTAGGAGTGACCAAATAAACAACCTGGTACTTTCTCAGAAAACGTGAATGTACTGGCCAGCTCAGTAACTTCAAATCATCTAACCAAGTCGAAACCAGATGAAACCTAGACTAACTTGTACCAGAATGATGGGAAGAGAAAAGTATGGAGAAGCATTATCCCAAGCATACCATATTCTCTATCAAAAAGGGTGGAGTCAGTGTTATGGCTTGGGCATGTATGGCTACTATTAGGATTCAAGTGCACAAGGCTTTAGTCTGCTGAGATTCTACAAAATGCTGCAAAACTGATCGGGCAGCTCTTTACAATACGAATGAATAATAGCCCAAAGTATACTGCAAAAGCAGATGGGATATTCTTCGATGGCCAACTCAGTTACCTCATCTCAACCCAATTGAGAGTTGAAATTCATTTTCTGAAGGCAAAATTGTATGCCGAGAGAGAAACAAGCAAACAGCAACTGAAGGTGGTTACAGGAAAGGCCAAGGAGAGCATGCCAAGGGAAGAGACCCAGCATTTGGTGATGTCCATGAGTTCTAGCCTGCAGGCAGTCAGTGACTGCAGAGGATTTTCATCCAAGTATTGAAAACAGTTCATATATTTAAAATTATGTTACCATGTCCAGTTACTTTTGAGTGCTTAAAAATGCTTTAAGTCCTAAATGGTTAATGTGATAGTTTTGTTAAACCCCTCCAATTAAAGATGATGGTCTGTAATTCAATCACATATTGATTGATTTAAAATACACTGAGGTGGTAGAAAACTGGAAAACTGTGTAACTGTCCAAATACCTACATACCTAACTGTGTAGTATTAAATGTGCTGCCCAGGGAATATAGATGTACACTAGCAGACACGTGAGAAGACTAACCTCAAATGTAAATCATGAAGTAAACAAATCATTAACAGCGAGGAAGAGTCTTCTAAGTGTCTTACATTTGAAATATTCTGTTTTCTTATTAATATCACAACCATCTTGACCTTATTTTCAGTTTGAAATATCTGAACTGAAGGCAACCCAGAGTTTTGAAGTACGTGGCTAAAGCCTTAGAAGTAGCTGCTGAGTGGGACTTGTTCAACTATTACCATTGAAACAGTAATTATCTCTATCTGCTTGTCAGGACGATGAGTGCTACGAGCAGTCTGCAGACGTTCGCTCTCAGCTTCGCTTCTTTGAGCAGCTGGAGAGAATCGAGAAGCAGCGGAAGGATGAGCAGGAGAGAGAGATCCTTTTGAAAGCCGCTAAAGTAAGTTACTGTCGCCTTATCATCCTGTTGTGTGTGTGTGTGTTTGTGTGTGAAAGTTATGTCCCTGTGCAACAGTGTGAACTTGTGTACCGTTGTGTGCATGTGTGAGCATGTTGCTCGTGTGCAGGCCCTGACAGATGAATTAGAGTGTGACACCAGTGGATGAAGTGACCTCCCTTTGTCCTCCCAGGCTCCTGGCCTAAGGGCTCCTCTGTCCTGGCTCTTCCTCCCCGGACACAGCAAGGAGGGGAAAAACCTTACACAACCCGCATGCACTATGAAGCTAACAAACACACTTATCCGCAGCATGTATTACCTGTAAAACATCCTTCTATCACAAGTCCTGACAGCTCAGGTGCAATCTGTATCACCTGAGCTGTTTTCAAAAAATAAACAGCAAGTCAGATCAGATCATCCAAATGTTTTTCTAATGATGTGCAAGAAGTTAATCATTTTGGGGTTTGTTTGGAATAAGATAGCATTAGAAATTAAAGACTGTTCTTTAGTAATATCTAGTCTTACCCACTGGTGCTCAGTAGTCATGGGTCAGACCTCAAATATCTTCAAACTTAATTCATTTTGATCTCATGTAAAAAATAATATAAGATTTTGAGAAATTCTGTTTGTAGACAAGTAAGTGACAAATTAAGGGAAAACCTGAACATTTGACCCCTACAGTGAGGGGTTCAGGGTTCAGGGACTGTAATATAGTGGGCACATTTTGCCCTAACGATAATGTAACATTTTTTATTTACCTTTTTATAGGAAGCGCCTTGAGACAACTAAATAAAATGAAATTGAAATATAAAAAATAGCCTGAAAGATTTATAAAAAATGGAAGAAGAGAAAATTGAACGAGGCAAAATTACCTCAGTTTACCTTAAGCTATACATCAACTGTCCTATTTACAATAGGCTGGATCACACATCGCTTTCTCTCGCCGTTTCCTTGCAGCAGCTACAATGTATCTGAAGCCAGAAGCACCTATACAGCTGTTCCAATCTTACTACACAGTGTATGTTAGGAAGGGTGGATAGTGCTCTGTTAATCCAGGGAGTGGTCTTAATTCAATTCAATTCAGTTTTATTTATACAGCGCCAAATCACAACAACAGTCGCCTCAAGGTGCTGTATATTGTCAGGTAGACCCTGCAATAATACAGAGAAACCCCAACAATCATATGACCCCCTATGAGCAACCGCTTTGGCGACAGTGGGAAAGAAAAATTCGCTTTTAACAGGAAGAAGCCTCCGGCAGAACCAGGCTCAGTGAGGGGCGGGGCCATCTGCCACGACCAGTTGGGGTGAGAGGAGGAAGACAGGATAAAAGACATCCTGTGGAAGAGAGTCAGAGATTAATAACAAATATGATTCAATGCAGAGAGGTCTATTAACAGATAGTGAGTGAGAAAAGTAACTGAAGAAGAAATACTCAATGCATCATGGGAATCCCCCAGCAGCCTTACACCTATTGCAGCAAACTTTACATGGTTCATAGTAAGAGCAAAAACCTAACCTATCTATACTTTTCAAGGAGTTACTTAAAGGCTTGAGTGTGAAAATAATGGGAATAACATAGTATGGTTGTAACAGTCAGCACAGCGTAACCCGACTGAATACCTGTAGGAGATTCTGGAACAATATCAGCACCATCATCAAAACTTAAATAACCGTTTGAGTAGTGATGTTCCATCCCTTTTGTAGAAGTTCAGGAGATTTGTGCAATCATTGCCAAGGTGAGTTAAAGCTGTTCTGGCAGCACTTCTCCCAAAAGCTTTCTAAGACTCAGTGTTATTGTTGTTTTGTTTTTTTCCCTTAATTTGTCGCCCGTCTCCATAAACATCTGCCAAAAAAACTCAGAACTGCCTTTGAGCTACTTCCCGCTGCAGTATTTTTTCCAGGCCTTTACCTTGATTATGCACACACATGGACAGACTCACAAAACAATAGCAGCTATAATATATTGGTGGAGATCATCAAAGAATTAGCTGATAGGTTTGTTGGGTTTTGCAAGTAGAGTACACTTTATCTTAGCTATTACACAAACATCTAAAACGAAGCGTGATCCATATTTAATATTAACCTACAAACCTTAAAAATAATGATTTACTTTCAGTGTGTAATAGCAAAAACATTTTGCTCCATGTGTAGTCAATTGAAAAAACAAAACAAAACGTTTTTTCATCAGATGACAGATGAGGTACACTTTGCTAGGACAGGGTTGGATCCTTTTTTGCATTCAGAACCACCTTAATTCTCTGTGGTGAAGATTCACCAAGGTGCTGTAAACATTGCTCAGATTTTGTCCGTATTGACGTGACAGCACTACACAGTTGATTTGTCATTGAATATGATGCGAATGTCCTGTTCTACTATATCCCAAAGGGGCTCTGTTGGATTGGTGCATCTGGTGATTGTAGAAGCCATTTGAGTACAGTGAACTTAACCTTTTTGTCTCTGTGACATAGCACATTATCTTATCTCAGCAATGGTCAGCAATACTCAGGTAGGCTGTCCCATTTAAATGATGCTCAGCTGGTACCAAGGAACTAACTGGTATGTTAGCCAATCTTTGTGATAAAGTACACCTAATAAATACGTGCTGGTTTATAAATTTTCTTTTTTAGTTAAGACGGCATTTTATAAACTGCAGTTTGCGAATTCGCTTGTTACTGTGCGTTATGTAATGATATGACAATTAGCCATGTGCTTATCCTGCTTATGCTAGTTAGTCATCTGGAGCGGTTACTCCCTTTTTAAAGCTTGCCTTCCCTTTTAAAGCCGTAATAATTAAAGATCCTTGAGGTAAAGGTGGAAATACAATAACGGAGTTTTATTTTGATTATGATCTCCTTTATAAACAAGCAAACAAAAATTATGCATAAGCCTAAAAGGTGGTGAAATGTGAAACTGGACAATAGTTAGACACCTAATTCTCTGTTCTTTAAAATTGTTCCAGATTGAAGGTTACTTTCGTCCAGTTAAACATTGTAGCACAGGACATTTAGAACAGGACTACTTGCCCTAGCCTTAAAAAAATGATCAAAACTAATGGGGTGCTAGTAGCACTGACACATGGCCAGTATTCTGATCTCAGCTTTGTGCATGTAAAGACATTTGTCTCTCAGTAAAAGAAGATCACCACTGACCAGAAAAAGAAAGAGAATCTTTTGCAAATGAAAATGCCCTGCAGTGTAACATTAGCAGAAGCTAGGTTAATTTAATTAATTTTGAATGGAGCCAATGTCCCACAGTAAAGATTCTCATTGCAGCACACCTCACTGTCTTAATTGCATTATTACGCTCTAGTCCTGCCATGCAGGATATTAGAAAATCCTCTAGTTGATGAACAGGGCCACCAAACCCCATGACCTATCTGTTTTTTTTTTTTTGTTTTCTGTTTTTTTAAGATGGAAAAAAAAGACATTGCCTCAGCAGGAAACTAAACTGTAAAGTTGGTTGTTTAAAAAAGAAAAAGTGCAGCTTTAGGATCCTCTTTGTCATGTCACAGTTCTACATGGTTGAGCACTGTAATCATTTTTTTTTCTTTGGAAAGCTCTCTTTATTAACAGGATTACTGAAGAACTTTTGCAAATGTAGCCAAGTTCTGTTAGAAGGGCTTACCTCGGGGCTGTTTGGATTGCCTGAGCTTCGTTGAGGAAAGTCTGACTTCACCTCAGAGCCACGTCTGTGGCTTTTTGGCTCTTGTTGCCATGGCGTTTCAGTTCAAGGAGAAGTTTGGAAAGAAAATTGAACGATATACTACACAAACAGTGCTTGATAATATTGTAGTACTTTCTCTATTATTTAATCATGTATTCGTTTTACTTTTCCTGCTTTTTTTCCCTTTACAGCTTTATAGGTATCACATCTGTTTTATGGTACACTTGCTTTGATATTCTGCAGCCAATATAACAGACTGATTTAAGGGAAAGCAGGAAAAATCCATCCTAAAACACTTACATACTGTTAGGGAGTGGCTGATGATTTAACTTGAATTTTTGGTTCGATTTTTCTGACTTCCTCTAATAACTGTTTCACTTTAAATGTTATGTTTTTGGCTCAGTTCACTAAACTAAAAAGGAGCTTCTTTATACATAGTATTTCATGTTCATCCTTCATTTGAGAGATATAGATCGCTGAATATGTTAAAACTCTCAATAATTCATAATGTTATGTTCTTATATTGCATAAGTGAGCCATTTATTGACTTAAAGTTTCATAAAAAGAAAGATTTACGGTGAAGCTTGATGCCGGCGGTTTGTTGGTGGATATTATTATTTTTTGCCTGTAATTTGTAAAGGAAATAAGATTGATCAGATTTATAAATACTATCAGCGGTAACTTAAAGAAGTATGACAAGTTTCACTCTAAATATTTGGGAGAATATGTTAACTTTGCTGTTTCCACATAGAACCCAGAGCTTAATCAAAGAAAAATAACCCTCTGATTGTCCTCATAATTCATTTTTGGCAACAAAATGAAATTTCAACATTGCAAAACAGCTCCAGAATACATTCCCAGACTGTTTGTATACTATACTACACTGCATTTTTTAAGCACAGTACACTCAATTACACAAAACCAACAAAGCTTGTCAGCATTTAGTACGCAGTCCTCTTTTCCCTTCTCGACTCTGTTCACTCCTGTAAGTGGGGAAACCAGGGCAGCTGACAGAGGAGATGTAAAGCATGCCAGTGGCACCACTGCCCTTTGTAAACAGTCCATCTGTACCTACCCCTCCTATCCTCCACCCACCTCCCTGCCTGCCTCTTTGCTGCTCGAGCGCCCGCTAATTTGACCTCTTGAATAAGAAACGCACTGAAATAATCCTTTCCACCCCCTCCTCCTTCCTTCACAACAAGCTTTACCCTCTGCTATGCCAGCCATTTACAATATGACTCAAGTCTTGAGGGATGCTCTGGCCGACTGGAGGGCAAACACATTAGTCTTAGTTGAGATACCGACCACTACGTGAACTGCCTGATATATTTAAAGCCAATTAGCAGTAAGGCTATGAAGAGCAGGTCTCCGTCCATCAGAGAGAGTACATAAGGAGAGGAAGGGAGGTAATGTTAAGGAGGGAATAGGGATGGCCTGGCGTATGTTCTCACTGATTTGTTGTTTGAAGAAATTAGATGAAAGTAAGATAGCTTTTCACTTCACTGAGATGGAGGCTGTATTGTAAAAATAAAATATGACAGGTTCTCTACATATGTAGAACTACACGATTAACCTTTTGCAATGTTTCAGGGAATAAAATGAAGACATTATAGAGCTACCAAAATCAGGTTAGACAGTAACTGAGAGCTTTGTTTGCACAAAAACGTTAGGGTCGATCAACTTATGCTCATCTTAATAGGGAAAAAAATCAAATGGATAGATTATTTCCAGATTAACAAACAACACGCAATTACTGTGTAGTGCCATAATCTGCCTCTGTTGCCTGCAGTGGTCAGCTGTACATGTACATTTGGCTGCGTGGTGAAGGATTCCCAGGGACAAATACATTCACCCAGATCTTAGCAGCTGATTAAAATAGAAGTGCTGTGTTGTTATGCCAGGGACACACACACTCACACAAACACAAAGCAACGGATAGCCACACTGGCTCTCAGTGACACATAGACAGCTACTGCCACTGATAGTCACCAACATCCTTTCCCCCTTGTGTGTGTGCACGTGTGTGCGTCCTGGCTCGAGCAGAATTTTTAATAACCTCTTTTGATTAGAATCCCCCTCCAGCGGCTTATTTAGGGCTGGATTTGGAGCGGGTTTAAAGGCCACTGCCCCCCGGGGGGCGCTCCATTGCTGTTCTCTGAATTCAGATACGATGTCCTTGACACCTCTGTATCCTGTTCCCATTTTGCACTATTTTTGCTGCCGCAGCAACAGATGAGTAGCGGAGAGGTTGTGGGCTCCTTAAACCAGCTGTTAACCTGTGTCCCCCCCCCCCCCCTCCTTTGCTCCACAGAGTCGCTCCAGGCAAGAAGACCCAGAGCAAGCTCGACTGAAACAGAAAGCTAAGGAGGTAAGCTGCAGCGGAGATCATTACCCTTGACATTTCCCCGACTCCAACGTATTAATTTTTCATGCCTCACTACATATGTAATGCCATTTAAAGTCCGACTTAAAAAAGTTTGAAGAATTATTCGCGCAGATTGAAGCCCAAGTGTGGAAAATGATTTTCTGCGCACCCAAGACACCCTCCACTTCTTCCACTCCACTTCTTTTTTCTTTTCCTCATCTGTGTCGTCTCACAGCAGTGTAAATTTTGACTAATTGCTTTTCATTGGGCCCGGTGTCTTTCCGTAGATGGTGTCCTTTATTTACTGTTAATTTCTCAACTCACTTTTGGCACATCTGTATCTCGTCTTAAAAGTACATTTGTATTAATTTTATGTAAATGTTGTTGCCACATAAAAGTGCGATTATCTTAGCCTACACAGTGCAACAGAATTTATAGTGAGAGAGCAAAATGGATTAACTTTTTATATCTGTTTGTAAATTAGTCCAGTTGCAGTGATGCATAGTTCAGCAAAAGCATAAAAGTATATGATGAATGAGGTTTTAAGATGTACCAGTTCATGGTCTGCAATAACTTTTCCTAGTAAAAAGTAGTAAAAAGAGTTATTTCCTTTTCCAACAGGCAGAGGCATAACACTTAGCTCTGCAAACTGGGAAGTGTTTAAACTGGTATAGTGCATTTCTTTTCTGTACAACGGGGGCGCTTCATCTCAAGTGCAGGTCTTGTATAAAATGAATTCCCAGTGGAGCTCAGAAAGTAGACCACACCGTGTTTTAGTGGATGGTTAATGTTGTTTACGCAAAGGAAAAGGAAATAGCACTTTCACAGTGGAAGTTTGCCTTTTTAATTTTTTGTTTTTTTGTTTTGTCTTGTTTTTTTGTTTACACCCGAATAACTTCACTGGGTGCTTTCAGTCCTTGGCTTGCTAACAAAGATCAAGAGGCCTGCGTGGAGCTTCCATTGAAAAGTCTGAGTAGGCAGGAGGATAAAACGAGCAGCATTCACCTGTTGTTGTTGTTGATGTAGAATGTAAGGAGCACACGGGGTTTTGTCTAACTTGCTTACTCTTTTAAAGCAAGCCTTTTGTTTATTTAAGTAAAGTTTACTGAGCATGCATGCACTTTTTTGACTTACACCATCATTTATACTCACACAGTTCTACACTTTTGGCCACTTATATTAAGGATTAATTGCATCTATCTCGTTCAATGGAAACTCTTGTATTGTTGTTTGGCCAGAATATTTAATTTTAAGATGCACTTAGCCAGAGTGTGATATTGAACTTGTGACCTTAAAGTGACAAGTGCACTTACCTCAGGCTACTTGCGGCACTCGATCGTTTGTCTTCTTCTCTTCCGGACATTTCTTTCTAGCAACAGTGAGCCCTGCTGCAGTTTAGAACATTCACACTAGATCTCAGCCTTCCCATAAGCCCCACATATGCAAATGAAGCAGCGTAATAGGCAGCGCGATAGGTTTGCCCCAGGGGCCATGTGATCAAAGTGGATCTCCTCCCTGTTAAGTGGCAGTCCGCTCGTCATCTGGATACGGCCAGATTAGTGCCTCGTGAGGAGATGCCGCGTGCATGTATGCACATTTTCATTTTCATCTGGAATTTTAAGAAGGTGGTTTGGAAATTGTTACTTTATGTAATGCTTTCTCCCGCTAGATAGAGACGAGGAAAACTCACCAACCCCTCCAACTGCCCCCACCCCCACATACACACACATACACACACATTCAGCTCCCCTTTTCCACCCTCCCTCACCTCTTTCTTTTTTGCTTAATGGCCGTCGTTTCTCAGCCCCCGTGCCTCTCCAGTTTTCATCACCTGACTGGCTCAAGGGGACAGAGCTGGCTGTTTGTGTCACTGCAGAGTCTGTCGGCAGCTCACACATCTGCGCAAATTTCATCAGGATAATGAGCCCGAGCTACTCTTCCAGGCGACGGGCAGAGGAGCCGACTCTCTTTAAGCCCTTCTCCCTGATCACACACACACACACACACACACACACACACACACACACACACACACACACACACACACACACACACACACAGTCTAACACATATGCACACGCGCACACACAACCACTACCACCAAACAGTCATCATTTTGGGGAGATGGAATTACAGAGTGTTATATACTCGAACCAAGTGTTGGCATGTAAATTGAGCTGGCGCATGATTTGTTTTTAAAAAGGCAGGTACATTGTGCTGTGAAACTACTTTTGCAGACCTGAATCAGTGCTGGAGCCTGACAGCCAGGTGTTAACCATGACTCGCAAATAAATTGTATGAATTGAAATGCTCAGGCTGAATGTCTAGTTAAGTCATTTTTAAAATCACACATTTACCTTATAGAGTTTGTTACATATATAAAACAACTGCGTCATCTTACCCTCATTTAAACTGCTCTCTGGGAGTTTAAGTGTTAAAGAATTGTAATAGGTGGGACACTGGTGTTGTGGCCCACTTGGGGCCTTTCTGGATTTTGCATGTTCTCCTTGTGTCCCACCCAGCTAATAGGTTGGTTAAGCAGAAGAAAATAGATGGATGTATATTTAATATGTATTCATTATCAGTGTTATGACCAAGTTTTACAAAAAGCAGAGATAACATTTTTGACTCCTGTTGAAGCCAAAGAAATTAATTGTTTTTAACTACACAGCATTGTCTCTGCCGATTGTCCATATTTAGCTTCCCAGCATGCACCTGTCTTTTTTTGCCCCACATAGTATCTTTGCCTGAGGACCCCACTTACCTTCAACCCGACGAGTGGGCATCACACCCTGATTAGTGCCATGATTAGACCAGAGTTTTCACTTGTAGCAAAGAAATGTTAGAAATTAATAAGCAGATTTCTGGGACATTTATTAAATGCTCTCTAATTGATGAACCATTTCTGTTTTGAACAGTCCACGAGCTTTCTGCTGGCCAGAACACTAACTTTGTTCAGACTGCCTCATAATTTAGGCACTTTGTTCTTAAGTTTACAGAGACTAGACCTGTGTTTCTAAGGGGATAAAACCTTCTCTTTTTAATTATGCAACAATCTGTACCTCTAGCCCTAACCTTAGGACAGACTTAGCTTCACTAAAAAAAAAAGAAAAGAAAAGAATGCCAGAATACAAAAGAAATACAGTGTTCTATTCAGTATGGGTTGTAATGAACATCTTATGCTCTAGGTGTTTCCAGCTGAGCTGCAGGATTTTAGTTTTGTATATTGATGTAGCTAATCCTGTGATTGTGCTTATGTATATAAACCAGCAACCTGAAGCTCAACCTTGTCACCAGCAGTGTAGTCTGGTCAGATAGTTGTTGGCAGAGGTTTTGTGTGCGATAGGCTTAGCACTTCTGTTTCCTCTATTCACTACCATTTGGCCGAAAGGTCAGATGGGCTATTTCAGAAATGCCCCCAGTAAAAATCAATCGGCAAATCGTGGAGCTCAGTTCCTGTTTGTTTTTGTTGTTGGTGGGTCTGTGTGTTCTGTCTGTTCCATCACTGAGGCAGGGGGCCAAGCAATGCCTGATCATTGAAAGTGAGAGAATAAGCGAGAGAGAAGAGAGAGAGAAAGGAGGAGACAGAGAGACAGAGACAAAGAGATGGAGAGAAAAGAATACTGAGGGTGGGGGCAGTGGCGAGATAGAGAGGGAGTTAAGGCCAGTGGAGATACATCACAATGTCAGAAACACAGACACACTGCAGCCACAGATTCATCATCACAACCGCGTCTGCAGGCACAAGTGGATGCAGGAAACGAGTGAAGTGGAGAAGAGGTGTGGAGAGAGGACAGGACAAGAGAGACGAGGGAAGAGAAAAAAGACAAATTGGCTACTACAGCTGGCCAAAATCTGGCCAAAAGCTCCTGTTTGAGTTTGTTCGACCCCGAAAGCAAATAAAGCCACGAACAGTAATATTTCCACTATATGGCACAGTTCATATAAGTTGATTAAAAACTGTCACTAAAGCATTATGCAGTACCTACTCAGCTTCCACTACGATTCAAATTGGACAAATGATAATCATAATAATACCAGCTGACTTGGGATGAAATTGATTTTACAGCTGTGCAGCTACAGGTAATTTTTACCTGAACTGGTGCATTGGGGAGAAATTTAATAACTCAAGTGCCACCTGATCATACTTGGCAATTGCTTCATAAGTAGGCTTGTAATGGTGTGTAGTGTGACTCTTTAGTGTATGTCCTACATAGGTTTCTAATAGAGTCACAAAGGTTTTTTGTTTTGTTTTGTTTTGTTTTAAATGGACAGATCCACATGTGTTCTAGTACATGTTGTTAAAAAATGTTGTTTGCAACTTGTTTTCCTTGAAGCAGAGAACAGTGTAGGCACATATTTTATGGGATACAGCATGCATCAAGTCAGATGACCTGTGCCATCTGTATGTGAGGCCACACCTGTACATATGTACATCACTTCTAAGGGTTCATTGCAGTTGTTTGTCTTCACCAAGCCCAGTTCCACAGCAGGTCCATTATTTGCTGTACCTTGTGCCTCTCTTTAAGTTAGTTAATCTAGTACAATACATATTGGATATGGATTCAAGACTCACAGAGAAGCCTCGTGCTTCACCTGAGCTACAAGGACAGTAGTGCAGTTAGGATATATCGCCTAGTGAGCTGTCACATACTCATGGTGGAACCAAAGATAAGGTTTGCAATGATAACCAACAGACTGCAGCAAGATGCAAGTTTATATCCCTTTCAACAGAATCTATGACGCTGCATTAGCCTTGATCGAAATTGCGCTATCTGAGAGTGAGGTAAAGGAAGACCTTTGTGACTGTAAGCTTTTGAGAAAGTCTTTACTATGCTATTATATTTATGAATGCTTAAGTTTTTGTTAATTGATATTTATTCAAGTCATTATTAACATTTTTTAAATAAATAAAGAAAAAAGAAGTTATAATATGAAGAAATAAATGTTGACAATCAAGAATTCAAACAACACATCACCAAAGTGCTGTTTAGATAGAGATTTACTTCTGGGGATAAAAATCCACAATCTCCAACAGCAAATAACGTAATCTTGGCAATCCAAGAATAAAATATGGAGGTTGCCCACCACCTTTGTGGAAGTGAGAAGCAGTGGAGTTTTATATCAAAAAATATCCATAAAAATCTTATCTTGAACAAAAACAATTATAGAGAGTTAAAAACATATGTTTGTAATGACGAGTTTGTGTGCAAAACACAAAACCGATGTTTCTGTTTTTAAAATGAGCTTTAAAAAAAGCTTAAAAAAGCTTTATTTCCAATTTAACCAGCCAGCACACCCATTTAAGAAGAGCAGAACCACCTAGCCTTATTCTTTCAGACCCAACATGATAGGCAGAAATACCCACTTGCGAAATAGACTTAATTGACAGAATGTCTTCAAAAAGCAATGAAAAAAGTCTGAAAAATTCTGTCATTTACACCACTGCTTCAATGAGTGCCTTTTATAAAATAAATGTTATTTAGAAAGAAGAATTATGGCTACATAAGGAGCAAGTAGTTGATTGTTCACAACACACTTGAAAGCTATTAAAGAGGCTCCCTTCCTGTAAGCGCGAAGTCATCCACATTCCCCAATATAGAGTAAGAGATGAGAGCCAGGGCTTTGCTACCAGGTTTCATCCTCTGATAAACTGGCTATCTCCTACTGTGGCTGGTTAGCACTCTCAAAGGGCTCCGGGTCAAATAACCCCTCAATATACTCCATGTGGTCAGCCCACTTACCAGCAAGGACTTCATCCCAAAGCTCCTCAGTGTTGGACTCAGACTTTTCTCAACATCTTGAGAAATATGACATGCATTTTCCAGGATTAAATACTGAAGCTGAGGACCAGTCTGATGCTCAGCTGGCTCTCCTATTGTGCATTATCCCCAGACTGGACATACCTTGTCCTGAATCTTGGTGTGCAAAGATAAGCAGCATTGGAAGACTTCTCCGGCTTCCGCTTTGTGATCTTATTCAAACATGATGATGGCGAACTTAAAAAAAAAAACGAAATAAAAAATTGTGCTCTGAGGGCAGCCAGGCTCACTACTTGTAGCTTGCAAGTCCAACCCTGTGGAGGAATAATAGAATAGCATAAAAACAAATTTAACTATGTTTTCCAGGAAGTGCTTCACATTTGTCATCACAAGTCATGTCCTTTAGGGTCTGAATAGAGGATGTTTTCAGACAGGTGTCAAGGTTCTGTGATATCCCATAGAGAGTGAATCTGGATTTACCCTTAGTCGAACAAGTGTTTCAAAATTCCTAAAAAGAAAAAAACAAACAAAAGACTTAGATATTGACTTATATTCTTCTCTAAATTGAAAAGAGATCTACATACATCTTAAAAATGATTTCCCAGCATTTTATGCCTTTATTAGACAGTTGATGTTGTTAATAATACAAAAACAAATAAGTGGGGCATTAGTCAAAGCTGTTTGGCTGGGAGGTTGAGGGAGCTCATGGTTTAACACTTAAGCCACTGAGGTCTTAATTTTAGGTGTTTTTGCTAAGATGCTTGGACAACTGCAGACGTGAAGCTTGTGTGCTGTTGGAAAAAACGAAAAGCGCAGGAGGATTGAGATCCTTGTGAGATGATCATCCTTGCTGTTTTAAGCAAATACAAGGCAGGACGAGAGACGCACAAAGGGAAATTAACACCGCAGAAAGCACTAAAACTACAGAAGAAACTACTAAAAGTGAACATTCAGCACATTTTCAGCACTTGATTCAAATTCTTTTAGTTTCCACAGCAGAACTCTGTGGTGAGATTTAGTAACAGGGTGTTTCTTAGAAGCAGCGGGGGGCTTAGTCAAGCTTCCCTGGATAAATAAAGGTTAAAAAATGGTTAACACAGTCTGTCTCCCACTGCCAGCCCAATCACTGGCAGACCTTTAGATGATGTGGGAGGGAGCGTAAGGGAGTACATGGTCTTCTACTCTCCTCTTCTCTCCTCTCATTCTTTTTCCATTCTTCCACATTACCATGCCCTTGCAGCAACACTCCACTTCTAGCTTAGAGTGATTCCAGAAGACTTGTGTGAAACCGAGAGCTCTCCAATGGGAATCTCAAAGGTTTTTGTTAGAATAATTTTCCTCAAATATTTTTTCTTCTTCAGGCATTGAGAGATTTTTTTTTTGCCCATTTGACGCAGCAGCATTGCTTGAAATGTCTTGAACCTCTACCAAATTAATTCTGCTCTTGCTCAACTTTGAACCTTGCATGGCTCCAATTAAAAGCCTGCAGGTATATATCCTTCCTGAGGTGCAAACATATATGTTAGAGTCTGAATTCACTTAGACCACTATTCACGTGAGATATGCAGAGCCTTTTTCAAAGGAATATACTTTACCCATATATTGCCTATATTCTCAAGAACTGTTTGCATTAATGTTTTGTGTTATTTAGATCGTACCCGTTTGTTCAGCCAGTCCTTAATACACATATACATGTGTTTGACTGGCCTTGCCTTCGCCACAAGTGACCAGGTCGTGGCGAAACTGGAATCCACCCACACTATGAGCCCCATCAGCTGCAGCCTCACACTTTGTCAGAAGACGATGTAACAGCCCCTTGCTTTTTATTAGGCCAGTTATATCTCCGAGTTCATAGGCTCTCATCCTCTGGCCCTCCTCAAACTGCTCTGCTCAAAGGAGCGCTGTCCCCCATTAGGTAGGCCCCAGGGCAAAAGCCTGCTACCCTCCTCCACATTTGCTCCCTCTCCATGCTGACTTTCAAAGAGAATTCCTGCTGTTATGTGTGTCCCAATTCATAGTTATTATATTCTTGTCTTCTAGCCTTACAGATACACAATACATTCATTTCACTTGAGCAGCAGCCATCGTGGTCAACTTGCACAATCATGGTTACAGGAACATGCATGTGTGCTTCTTGAGTATATTTTATATATTAGGTTCTTTAAAAAAAATCATTTTTCTAAAAAAAAAAAAAATTTAACAAGAGTGCTTTTAATCTAATATGTTTTCAACTTGATTTCAATTATTTTTCTGAAAGATCACGAAACAGGTTAAGATGGATAATTTATTTATCACATAAGAAAGGTCTGTTTTGTAGGTCCTCCAGATATGCAGGCTACTTAATAGTACACTGTAACCTTATTTTTTATTTGTTGCTTTGTTGTCTGTAGTTCCAACTTCAGTTTTTTTTCTTCACCTCAAGACATATTACATGAAAAAAAAAAAAAAAATAGAAACAGGCTTTAAAAGTACCTTTGGTGTTCCTGTGTGTTTTCGAATATTACAAAGTGCTGTAATGAGAAGGAAAACAACAAAAAAAGGAGATTTTTTTTTGCCTCAGAGGGAGATAGCGACTCGTCTAGTTGCTGTACAAGCCTGTAGGTTCACTTTTCTCTTTGTGCGCCGGAGCACTCCTTGGGACTCAAGCGACAAGGGAATTGGGCATGCTGAGCTATGCTGAGCTATGCTGGTGGCGAGGTGCCAGCCTCCTTTGCCTGGGATATAAGTGAGAGGGAAGCAGGAGGCAGGACATGTTTCAATTAGGCAACAAACACCGCACACAGAGGATAGGAGAGGGGAAAAAATAGCTTGCCCACATCAACTACCTTCTCCCTCCTGACCTTTCCCAAAAATACACTTCCCTGAACTGCTGTGCCCCACCTTTCTCTTTTTTCTCATTTAAAATCTAAAGAGTCATTTTTGTGGAAATCTTATGGGAAGGACAGTAGCGGGGGTCTTTGAGAGGTGATGCTAAGTGTGCCAGCTCGGCCTGCATGTTTCCATTAGATTGTCATGTTGGCTAATTAGAGAGCGGCAGCATGATTCACCTTGTTAATTAGGAGGACTTGCACACCATGTGCCTAGGGGCGGTGTGGGGAAGAAGAGCCCAGCCTCAGAGCCTCCTAGTCGCCTGCTGCCTATGAAGATTCCCCTTCTCATCTACCTTCCTTTCACTCCTTTTTTTGATTTGGAAATGAATAAATCATTGAGATCGTCCTCTCTCAGAGTGTGAATATCTGAGTTCTCATCTTTTCCTGGATGCAAATGAGGCGTGATCAATAGAAGGTGACGAGCGGCAAATCTAAATGTTAAAAAAAGAGAGCAAGACAGGGAGAGAGAAGATTGCTAGACGAAGCACAGCAGCATAGAACGAGACAAAGCGAGAGAACATTTAAAGTAGGAAATTTTCCCTTAGATAAGCAGTATTTTTAATGATCACTCCTCTTTCCCTGTCGCTCCGGTGTAACACTGTCAGAATCTGCTTAACACTGATTTCTGGCTCCTTCATTAAACACCGTTCCTTGGCAAAATGTGTCGTGCAAATGTTATTATTTATAGAAGCATTACTTACTCCAAAGTAAAGGCACGAAGTCTGTAAGACATATTCAATTTATTCATGTATTTCATGCAGTGTCCCTTTATACATTTTAATTCCTGCAAATAAGTTGCATATGAAGAAGAACCACAGGGCTGTGATAGTGACACTCACATAATGACCTTAGCTCCAGGGACAACTGAGGGCTCTAAATAATTGGTCCTTCGCCCTGGAAGGACTTCAGACATACTCAACTTCAGAGGAAAAGGAACACACTGCGCTAAGACTATTAGATCTTGCACATTTTGCTCCATAGGTAAAATACCACAATCACAATTTATGTGCAAAGAATTTATGATGAAACTGAATTTCAAAACAGTTTATGTCGCTTTGTTATTACATTTTTAACTTTGGGTGATTTATTATCTATTATATCTGTCTAAATTATCTATTGCCTATCTATTCAGAAAGACTAGTATCTTTGCAAATCCAAAGTTTTAAGTGCCGTATATAATGTGTCAGAACATATTAGTAATGCACACTGAATATCGCATAGTTTAACTTTAAGCGTTATAAATATTATAAATCTTTAAATATAAATTCACTATAATAATAATACAAAATATTTTGCGGTGTTCTCCTATTTGCAGTTCAGTTTGTCTAATGAAGCCAAACATGTCTCTATCCACACTTGCCTACATTAGCAGGTCGTGGCTCAACTCGTCTCTCTGTAGTGTATGAGTGCAGATGGAGAAGGGAAACCTGATTGGTTACTGCAAATGGCCCCTCTGCCTGCAGCAAACTAACTGCCAGGCACTTCACATGAAGAAAGGCCTCAAGATGCGGCTCACAGATGTTCACGTAATGTCGGCCATGTGGGTGTCAGGTGAATGAGTTGCATGGATTACAGACATACATAAAAAACATACATAAAATGTCAACACACACACACACTCTTATGTTAGTGGGAAACTTAGACAAATGAACACGCAATGTTACAAATACCTGAATTTCAAAAGCAGTCTTTATTAAGAAACCAAACAAACAAAAAATCTATTATTCGAATTCATGCTAAAGAAAAGACATTGCCTTTGCATCAGATTAATTCATTCATATGAAATGAATATAATATAATCAAAAATATTTAATGTGCACATATCCTTTTTTCTGTTTTGTATTAATTATTAATAATTAAATACTAAATAAACATCAGTCTGTCAGACCTACACTGCTATGCACAGTTACATATAGACATGCAATAGTTTCCCAGTGATAATGTCTGCATTGATTTAGCAGAGATTTTTTTCTTTCATGCAAATATTACAAAATACCAAACCATTCTTATGAACAATCAAAAGTTATTACTTTTTTTAAACCTTATATTAATTTTATTATTACTTCATTAATAAATAATACAAAATAGTGTCATCTACACAAGGTCACATAACAGTCTAACAGAATGTTACAAATTCTAGAAATTCATCTAACATTGTCGTGTAAGACTGACACTGCAATCCCTGGAACCACACTGCCAGTGAAGCTAAAAACTAAAACCTTATTGTGTTTACTTATGGTTCCATTAAAAAAGAATAAATATAGTTTTTTATAACTACATTTTGCATGCATTTGATTATATCCTGGTCCTCTGGACGTAATGTACTTGAAGCTGTATAATATATCCACAAGTGTATTAGAGGCAGACCATAGACTGTTTCTGTAAATCCGTGCGCAGACTTTTTATCTTTTTACAATTAGTGAGTTGACACACTGCCAGTTAAAGCCTTCCTGCCTTTCTCTTAAACTGCTGGCATTGACTACTGTTATCATTAATTTAACACTTTTTATGTAGTCAGCATCAGATGACTTATTTTTAATGCTGGCAATTTGGCTGTATTTTAAGAAAAAAGTGATACACTTTAAATTTATTGAGACTGGGTAGTTTAAAAGAGCAAAAGACAATATGCTGTGGTTGTAGTATTTTGGTACATTTTTGTCTCTCAAACTTTTCTACACTACAGGGGCGGAGCGTGGGGGTGGCTTACTGGGCTTAAGCCCGGGTTGTTTTGTCAGAAGCCCGGGGTATTTTGGAGTGTAATTTTTTCATAGTTAGATGCCTGGCTGACAACTGTATAAAACAAAAAGTACACACAATATTCGAAGCACATAGTGCACACTGTGGGAATTTACGACTGTGCGTGAATCCCCCCTGATATTGGTATGATCCGAGCTCAGGCACTAAGCGACTGAGCGAGGGGGCGGGGCAGCTGCTGCCCGTGAGTGCGCTGTTGGACAGACGGACCGCCAGCCATACTAAGGAGAGCTTAAGTTTGACCAGGTACCAAAGCAAATCATTCGTACCGTACAAATAATGTAAATATGACGGTGCATCACGAAAGATTGATATCAAAATGATCACTTGACCAATATTACGTTACTTGCTCTTCAAGTGAATCAACAAATGGCGAAATGAAAAGCCGAACAAATGCTATTTTTTTTAGAGAGTCTTAGCTTACGTGTGTTTATTTCATATTTTCAGTTCTTACCCTCCCCGACTAATTCGGTTTCAGTTATGTACTGAAATATAAGAATGGACATTAGAGGGTTCTTTCAAAGAAAAAACTCAGGTAAATGTTATTTTATATATTTCAGTAGGCTACACAGCAGGATATTCACATCTGTAACCAGATATTTACATACACTTTAGAGATAAAACATAAAAAAATTTACTGTACAACATCAATTTAGAGTAAACTTTTGTTTTAGATAAATATTGAAATATCTTTTGAATTAGTTAAATGTCAGAATAAAGAGACAGAGCTTTCTGTTTTTTATCACTTTCATCAAATTTAGGAGTACATATACACTAAGTTTATTGTTAATTAATAAGAAACTCCAGACGATTCCATTCTGAGCTGAAGAAGCTTCTGATAGGTTAGTAGAGTCCATGTCAGTAAATTAGTGGCACAGCTGTGGATGCATATAAGGCAAAACACAGAGCCTGTTTCTGTGACATGGGAACATCAAGAGATGTCAACCAAACACCAGAAACAGAACTGTGGAGCTCCATAAGTGTGGCTCAATTATGAATACAATTTGGTGCCATTTGCAATTAAGAAATACAGATAGTTTCTCTATTTACTCTTAAAGTTAACAAATATGTTTTTTATATTTATCAATCTAAAAAAAAATAAACATTTAGTCTGATTTGATGTTACAATTAAAAAAGTGTTTGTGTTTTTATCTGAAGAGTTTGTAAATATCTGTATATTTGATGATTGTCAGCACAAAGAGAGAGAGAGAGGAACAGAGAGGGAGAGAGAGGAGAATGAGGACAGAACAGAGATGAACAAGAGCAGGTGAGACACACATGTTAGTCAAATGGTCGTTTGCCAAAAGTATCACCGTATCATAGGTCCTCATGTATCTCTTGATACAGCCCTGATTTTGTTCTGCCTTGCTGCTTAATTAAAAAACTAGTTTAAGGTGTCCTGCACATGTGATATATATTTTTCCCTATATGAAGTCATTCTTTTTTGAACAAAACTCAAAACAGAGCCAATTAATCTTTCAGTCATTTCTACCCGCCCCACAGGGAAAAAAAAAATCCCACATGCATATGACCCTTTTGGGCTAAGCCCCGGGTGTTTCAAATGTCTGGCTCCGCCCCTGCTACACTATTAGAAGATAAAGAATGAATGTAGAAACTGCAAAACAGCGAAGTTTGTACCCATCACTGTTTAAAAAATGTTTGCACCAGGGGCCTTGGGTCCAAGAAAGACATTCACCAAATACAACATATGCTTTGTCTATATAGTAAAAAGCTGCCTGCTTTGTTGTATTGGATCAAAGCTTTTGAGGGGTGTTTGGAGGGGGTGTTAGGACAGACACTAACTGAAAACCCAAAAACCCATGATCTTCCTTATACACTATATTGTGGGCTTTGCAGGGCGAACAGCCCTTTAGCTTCCTTCATAGCCCTGTAGCTGCTTGTGACGTCAAGCAGAGCATGTTCTGCTCTAGCAAGGACATCTGTCTGTAAGCGTCTGGAGGGCCGCAAGCAGTCCCCCAGGCCAGGAGCAGGGGGAGAGGAGAGAAAAGACTTTGTTAAAAACAGCAGAGATGGAAAACGGCAGGTTGGCCATCATGGCTCCTACAGCTTATCCTCCTCTTCACTCCAAGCGTGTCAGACCGCTCTAAGGTTCTTTCTGTATTTTAGACATTTTTGCATCATAAGGGGGCATACTGCTCTTTCTTCTGTGATAAGAAAAACCCATGTTATTTCTTACTTACGTCTTGACAGATACTTTAACGAATCTATTAAGGGCGCAGAGCTCGAGTTAACTTGTAAATAATTCATGATGTTGGGAAGCAGGTGACTGAAAAGAACAAAAAACAGTACAGTTGATCACAGATCAAATCAAGAGGATTTTCCTATTTTTTGCTATTAAAAATATGAGTAATAAAATACGTGAACTTCATAAATTTTAAACATGCTTATACAACAGGTTTCTTCTTATCCTGGGAACTTAATCTGCAGTACAATGTTATAATAAATCATTTTAAAAAGCTATTTAAATCCAGTAGTCATAATTTACATTTACAAAAGCAAAGGAACAGTTTAATTAGAACAATTGTAATATTCTCATTAACTGTTTTACCTTACTTTATAATTGCCACCTGCGCGTATATAAACTTAAATCTCATAGCAAAGCTGTAGATTGATTTTCTGGGTTATCTCAGAAATGTTCTACATCTCCTGACCTTTGCTAATAATTTGACTTTACAAGTCCCATTTCCTTGCCTACAAAGGGCATACCGGCAGACTGGAAGCACTGGTATTTAAGTGACTTCAGAACAGCAGATATTTATGTGGTACCATTGATCGGACTTGGCAAATGTATGCATCTTGTCAGCTGGTTATTTTCCCAGTCCGGGAAGAATTCCAATGGTGACCTTTGCAGTTTTTGGCAATGATTGTACCTATCGCTTAACAGTGCTGACAGCGTACTCCAGAAGGTTCAGAGCGATTATTGCACTTAGAAGTCACGGTTCTGCTTTTTTTGTATTTCTACAAGATTAAAGAATGTGAAAAGATGTCCTCCTGCAAAAAAATAAAAAATAAATCATCAGCATTGTCAGTCTGTAAAATCTTTTTCAGGAACATCATTAGGAAAGATGAATAGCTCTGTTTGTAAAAACATACTAGAAGAGACTGACGGTGTATTTAACAGTATGGTGTCAGAACCTTATTACTGGATCTTGGAAAAGGTAAATATTTTTGCTGCTACCATTTTAAGTCAAGCGGTTTTACTGTCATTCCAAACGTGCAGTGGTACAGTACACAGTGAAACAGGACAATGTTCCTTGCAGGCCATGGTGCTACATATAACATACAACAGACAATCAAGAAAGGTTTACAAAAGGGGAGTTCATAGCATTTGTACACCTCTGTGTGACCATATGAGCATACATATGTAAACATTTAAGGGTAGCCAGAGAAAGTTGTAAGGCAAAGCAAGTCTGCCCCAGCCCTACTCAACTCTGGCTTGTATCCACTGGCAGTCAACAAAGGAAGGTAGACTCTGCATAATGGCACCAGATTGAAATCAGAAATAAGTCTCCCACTGTCACGGCGGCCACTTTACTGACGGGAAACGCAGACTGGAGGGTTGCAGATGGTAAAATGAAGTCTACATTCATCATACAGTCATAAATCTGAAAATGCAGGCAGTTGCTGTGGGCGCTGGGAGCCCATGCCTGGTGCCAACTGCCAGCCAGAGTTGCCGGCATCCTGGTGCCATCAGTGAGATAGCGGACCTCACTCACTCTCTTTCTGTCTCTCGCTCTCTCACTCTCTATGCTCTGTCACGGCTCACTTTTCAGTGGGATTCTTTAAGGTCAGGCCTGAAGAGGTTTGTCTGTTGTTTGTGGCAAAGCCTAATAAGGATAACAGTGATAATATTAATGCAGCCTTTTCCATGTAGACAGGGGCAAAAATCATATCCACTCTGTTTGCCATATCCAGCCACAATCCCTAGTGTGTGACTCTATTCTAATGCCTGTATACATTTGCATGACTTTAAGAGCCTGACTCAACATTTGTCCAAATTGTTACTATTAGTCAAAATCTTTATTTTGACCACTATCCAATGTAAAAGGAATAAATAAATGTAGTTTATTCATTGAGCTGGTTGGTACTGCTGCTATTATTCCCCCTACTTTGTGTTGTCAGCGTGTTTGAATCTTTCAACATTCCGCCGTGCTAAATGTGAAGTGGCAACACCCTAAAGGGCATGCCTTGCCAGCGGGATTTTAGGAAAAAATCAGAAGCAACTGCATGCACATTTAAGATCAGACTTTGTACACCAAAGCAACCTTTTACAGAGCGCCATCTGAAAGTAACATGAAATTTTCCCCTGATCAGACAACATACATGCCTCACGCAAACACCAGTGCCCAGCGAACACATGCTGAGAGATAACATAAAAGAACATGAAAGACATCAAGGCGCACATTGATTGTCCCTGTACGCTTCAACCCAGGCCTCACTCCCCCAGCGGGCAGACACGCAGGCAAGCTGGTGGGTAGGCATTCCCTGTGCTGTGGCCAAGATTGATAGGCATGTGTGTGTGTGTGTGTTGTGTGTCTGTATACTTTGTTTGAATGTTGAAGGGAGTGCTGACACCCTCTGTACCGTGGCCCCAGGCCCTCACACCTCCACCCAATATAAAGGGCAGCTCCCAGCAATGCTGGATTCCCCCTCAACCCTGAGGGTAGGCATGACATTACCTTGGGCAGTGCCTCCCCGCAACCCCCACACATCCTCAGAACCATGTGACTACACACACATAGTCTTTGAGAGGAGCTCGGTTAATGGCTGAGAACAGTCTACCATTTTGTTTTGCTCAGGAAATTCTACTTATACAGTTCAAGAAATCTTGTTTTTTTTTTTTTTTTTTGCAGTCTCCTTTAATTCTTATTCTTACATTTGATCTTAATCTTATATGCCTGACAGTTGTTGTTGTTTTTTTGAGCCTCTGATTGCAAATTGCAGTTTGGGGGTTAGTATTACTGGCTGGCTATATGTAACTGCTATGGTGCCCCTTTATTTGGTTTTGGGTTCATCACAGGGAGATGGTGATATTTTGAAGTTTTGCTCCATCAGTATGCACAAGTAAAAAGTTTAATTTCAGAGTTCGAGATCGAGTTCAACATTTATTGTCAATGAAGAAGCCCAGTTAAATTAGGAATATGTCAACATTGAGAGTGACATTTAAAACAATACAGTGATATTGATGAGAGATCTGTTATTTTATACTTCTTATGATATTCAAGAAAAGGAATCTTGAATATCATAAGAAGTATAAAAAAACGATCTCTCAGCATTATGAAAGAACAACAAGTACAACAACAGTAAGTACATTTGGGAGGAGCATTAAGCTAATGTGTCTGGATGCACTGCCATGATGCAAATTTATTATGTGCATAAGACTTAGAAGAACTGAACAACATGTGAAAATGTGGAAATACTAGATGTGAATCTTATGTTCATAGTAAGGTCTGATTGTTTCTTATGTTTTCACTAGATGCAACAACAGGAACTGGCCCAGATGAGGCAGCGGGATGCCAACCTTACAGCACTAGCCGCCATTGGACCCCGAAAAAAACGTAAAGTGGATTCACCGGGGGCCACGCCATCAGGGACAGAGGTGAGAACTATATTGTCAATGTTTTTTTTATCATCACCAGTTTGTAATGCTGACTTGCTATCGATCTTTGGGAAATTAACAGTCGAGAATTTTGGATTTAATCTAATTTAATCAATCATGTTCTACTATTTCTAGTTAGTGGACATGCCTAGGCAATGACATTGTTATCTTATTTGACAGAAATCTGTGCACTTTCTTGTTATTTATGAGGAACTGATAAGCTAAAAATAAAACAAACAGCACAATTCATTATGATAAAAATATTTTTTTAACTATGAAATTTTAAATAACTAAATTATTACATGATATAAGTTTGAATTCAAATTCATTTTTTCCTCCTTATGATAAAATAGCTTCTTTGCCCAAAGAAGCTATTTTGTGCAAGGATGTCAACTGTAAGAATGCTGTGCATAAACATTTACTCTGCTCCATGTATGATGATATAGTGACTGCTTTGCATGAAAGTGGTACACTGCTTGATAAACAATATAAGCATAAGAAACCTAACATCAGACCTGGTTGGAAAGAACATGTATCCATTAGGGCTGCCACAATTAGTCGACTAGTCACGATTACGTCGACTATCAAAATCGTCGACGACTAATTTAATAGTCGAGGTGTCGTTTGAAGCTTTGTAGGATCACAAAAGACGCAGGAATAAGTAGTAGGATTTAAGAGTGTAATAACGGACTGAAACAGAAGATGGCAGCACTGCATATACAAGGATGCCAGCTGCCGTTAAACCCCGAAGAAGAAGAAGCGGTGTCCCAGAATTCATAGCGCGGCCCAGCTCAGTTTCCAACAATGGCGGTAGCTAGTTAGTTTTAATATTACTCTTATTATTCTTTCTGAGTCACAAAATAAACGTTTATCATATTTTCAGGCGAGAATGTAGCTGTGTAAACCTCAAATATCTGCTCAGTTTATCAAGACACCACATATTTTCAAAAGCGCTCCGATGTTTTCGGAGACATCTGTTACCCACTAGCTCGATAGCGAGCCGGGGGCTAGGCTCACTAGAGCCGTGAGAACACCGGACTCCCGACAGATCTTTTCAAACACACCGCTGTCTTTCGATGCTCAGGTTAAACATGATATATAAGTCACTTAGATAACTTAAAAATGTTATTGTTTGGCTTATTTTAGTATTTTATTTGTTCCTGCGTAAATCGGTTTGGCTGAGATTAAAGTTATAGTTTTTACATGGCTGAATAAACGTCAAGCTGACAGCTGATCATCAGAAGTGTGAGATGCTCGAGAATATTCTCCGGTGTCTTGTTATACAGTGGGGCAAAAAAGTATTTAGTCAGCCACCGATTGTGCAAGTTCCCCCACTTAAAATGATGACAGAGGTCAGTAATCCAAACTCCGCCATGGCCAAGACCAAAGAGCTTTCGAAGGACACCAGGAAAAGTATTGTAGACCTGCACCAGACTGGGAAGAGTGAATCTACAATAGGCAAGCAGCTTGGTGTGAAAAAATCAACTGTGGGAGCAATCATCAGAAAATGGAAGACATACAAGACCACTGATAATCTCCCTCGATCTGGGGCTCCACGCAAGATCTCATCCCGTGGGGTCAAAATGATCATGAGAACGGTGAGCAAAGATCCCAGAACCACACGGGGGGATCTGGTGAATGACCTGCAGAGAGCTGGGACCAAAGTAACAAAGGTCACCATCAGTAACACACTACAACGGCAGGGAATCAAATCCCGCAGTGCCAGACGTGTTCCGCTGCTGAAGCCAGTGCATGTCCAGGCCCGTCTGAAGTTTGCCAGAGAGCACATGGATGATACAGCAGAGGATTGGGAGAATGTCATGTGGTCAGATGAAACCAAAGTAGAACTTTTTGGTATAAACTCAACTCGTCGTGTTTGGAGGAAGAAGAATACTGAGTTGCATCCCAAGAACACCATACCTACTGTGAAGCATGGGGGTGGAAACATCATGCTATGGGGCTGTTTTTCTGCCAAGGGGACAGGACGACTGATCCGTGTTAAGGACAGAATGAATGGGGCCATGTATCGTGGGATTTTGAGCCAAAACCTCCTTCCATCAGTGAGAACTTTGAAGATGAAACGAGGCTGAGTCTCCCAACATGACAATGATCCAAAACACACGGCCCGGGCAACAAAGGAGTGGCTCCGTAAGAAGCATTTGAAAGTCCTGGAGTGGCCTAGCCAGTCTCCAGACCTCAACCCCATAGAAAATCTGTGGCGGGAGTTGAAAGTCCGTGTTGCTCGGCGACAGCCCCAAAACATCACTGCTCTCGAGAAGATCTGCATGGAGGAATGGGCCAAAATACCAGCTACTGTGTGTGCAAACCTGGTAAAGACCTATAGTAAACGTTTGACCTCTGTTATTGCCAACAAAGGTTATGTTACAAAGTATTGAGTTGTATTTTTGTTATTGACCAAATACTTATTTTCCACCCTGATTTACGAATAAATTCTTTACAAATCCTACCATGTGGATTCATGGATTTTTTTTTCACATTCTGTCTCTCACAGTTGAAGTGTACCTCTGGTGCAAATTACTGACCTCTGTCATCATTTTAGGTGGGGGAACTTGCACAATCGGTGGCTGACTAAATACTTTTTTGCCCCACTGTATTTTAGATAGCAAGGAGTTTATTAAACTTCACCGAAACAATCTGCAAATTTCATTAAAATTTAATAAACTATCATCTTGTCTTTATTTTTAGTTAGCACATACCTTAAACACTTAAAGCTGTAAGCTAATGATAGTTATATATGAGCAGATGCTGCTGGTGCAATAAGCTGAACGTTTTATGTCCAATGGATGATGATCTGATTAGTCGACTAATTGCAAAAATAATCGGTGACTAGTCGACTATCAAAATAATCGTTTGTGGCAGCCCTAGTATCCATGTACCACGATGAAGCTCGCATAGCTTATAAATGTTGGGCCATGGCTGGAAGACCTAAACAAGGCCCAGAATTTGAACAGAAAAAATGTGCGAATGCCAGATATAAGTACGCTGTTCGCTTTATAACTAAAAATGAGCAAATGCTGAGAGCAGATTCTTTGGCCAGGAAAATGTTGTGTAATAATATGGCAGATTTTTGGAAAGAGGTGAAAGCTCTTAATAACTGTAAACCATCTCTACCATCAACTGTTGAAGGTGTTTCTGGGGCAGATAACATTGCAGCATTATGGAGACAGCATTACAGTGCGTTGTTTAACTGCATAAAAAGTGATCCATATGAGGACAATCTTGACATGAGTAATGACACAATAAGTGTAAGGACACATGAAGTATATGAAGCCATTCATAGGTTGTCTGATAATAAATCCTCTGGTTTGGATCACATCACTGCAGAACATTTAAAACATGCTAGTTTAAGGCTAGCTCCTCTTTTAGCACTCTGTTTCACTGGGTTTATGATTCATGGCATATTACCAGACTCAATGCTGTGTATTTTACTGGTACCAGTTATGAAAGACAAAGCTGCAAAAGTGAGCTGTTTGGATAATTACAGGCCAATTGCACTAGCCAGTATTTTATCTAAGGTGTTAGAAAGAATCTTGTTTGACAGAGTGAGTGTGTTCATCTCTTCTCTGGATAATCAGTTTGGCTTCAAACCAAAGCATGGCACTGACATGTGCATATATGCACTCAAGGAAATAGTCAGTTTGTATAGGGCTAAAAATTCATCTGTCCTCATGTGTTTCATTGATGCCTTTAAGGCTTGTTAGATTATTCTGTTATTATATGTTACCTTATATATGTAATCAAAATAGTTGAATTATGTTAACTGCTGTAGATCATGTTATACCCTTTAACATAGAGTGTGTGAGCTGTATGTAGTTTAGTTCTCATTATACTTTTGAGTTAACAGAACATATTCACATATTAGTTCATTAGATAAATGTGCATCACTCTGTATCCTTGATCTGCTGGGAATGTGTTACACTGTTTTCTTGACATGCTTAATTGTTGAATCATGAAGAGAAGGTTGTAAGCAGGAGACTCTGTGTCTAAAGACAGGGGAGATAGATAGACCACATTCCACACCCCCACCTTACAGAAAGCAGAGAAACAACTGCCGAGGTCATAACTTAGGCGCTGTAACAGAGAAAGAATGTGATGTTTTGGCTTTTACGACTAGATGGGGGCCACTAGAGACTATAAAAAGCTGAGCAACCCGTCACCATTTTGAGACATGTGCCTGACCCTCTGGTAGCATCTCTCCCGTCCGGACGTTGTAATGCTCTGACTGTTGAATTGTATGGAAATAAATGATTGTTGATTGAGCATATATACACCGAGTATTGTCCTTCCTTCAGCCCAAAGATTCAAAGAATTGGGTGATTTCAACAGGCTTTTGATCGAGTGAACCACAGAAAACTTTTTGATAAACTGAAGAGACGGGGAGTTCCTCAATACATCGTGAGGATTCTCTCTTACTGGTACGCTCATCAGAACATGCAGGTTAAATGGGGAAGCAGTATTTCTGCCCCCTTTGGTGTCAGCAGTGGTGTTACACAGGGTGGGATTTTGTCTGTAGCTCAGGTGGCAGAGCAGGTCAGCCACTAATCAGAAGGTCGGTGGTTCGATCCCAGGCTGCCTACGGGCTGCATGTCAAATATCCTTGGGCAAGATACTAACCCCATGTTTGCCTACTGGTGGTGGTCAGAGGGCCCGGTGGCGCCTGTGTCCGGCAGCCTCGCCTCTGTCAGTGCGCCCCAGGGCAGCTGTGGCTACAACGTAGCTTGCCATCGCCAGTGTGTGAATGTGTGTGTGAATGGGTGAATGACTGAATGTAGTGTAAAGCGCTTTGGGGTCCTATGGACTAGAAAAGCGCTATACAAATGCAGGCCATTTACCATTTGTCTCCAATTTTATTTAATTTATATGTTGATGATTTGTCCATACAGCTGAGAGCCTGTAACACTGGGTGTATATTAGGTAAAGCACTGATAAATCATCTTATGTATGCAGATGACCTGGTTGTTTTTAGTCCAAGCAGTGCTGGGTTACAGGATCTTCTTAATGTCTGTACTGAATATGGTGTGCAATATGACATTGAGTACAATGCTGCTAAAAGTGCTGTTTTGATATGTAGAACCAAGCAGGATAAACAGCTAAATTTCCCTTTGTTTAAACTGGCACAAAAAACTCTTGAAGTTCATAAAAAGGTGAAATACCTCGGTCACTTTATTACTGAGCAAATGAATGATGATGATGACATATACAGACAACGATGTAAGCTCTATGTGCAGGCAAATACTATTGCACGCAAATTCAGCTTTTGTTCACTTCCAGTTAAAGTGGCTTTGTTTAAAGCGTATTGCACACCGCTATATACTGCCCCCTTGTGGTCATCCTACAAGCAATGTAGCATGCAGAAGCTGCATGTTGCATATAATGATGCGATGAGAATCCTTTGCAGGATACCTAGAAGTGGTAGTGCCAGCCAGATGTTTGTAGCTGTGGGTGTCTGGACTTTTAAAGCACTTTTAAGAAAGTTAATGTTCAATTTTAGAGAACGACTGGATGGTTTGAGTAACAGTATAATTGTAGCACTTACAGATCCGACAGTGAGTGGTTCCCGTTACTCATCCAGTCTCAGAAAGCACTGGTTAAAGTGTTTGTGTATTTATTGATTTATTTTAAGTAATTGTGTTTTATGTATATTATGGTTTTATATTTTTACAAATGCTTTATATACTTATTTATATACATATATATATTTAATGGTTTATACCTTGTGTTGGGGGGTGGAGGGGGGGGGGTGGAGTTGTGTGTGTGTTTCTTGTGTCTTGTCTTGTTTTTATGGACATGAAGTCTGCCAATAAAGATTGAATTGAATTGAATAACAATAAACATTTCAACATATTAGAGTTTTACCCAAAGACATTGTTTTCCCCTCAAAATATTGCTTCTTTGTTTAAATTTCTTGTGTAGGCAGTATTCAGTGGTAATTTTACATAGTCGTGTCATCCCCAACTGCGGTAAGTACTCGATAGTAAAAATGAGTCACTGAATATCTTATCTGCAATACAGTGAATAAGAATAACAATGGATAACTGCAGGTAATGTTGTGGTTTCTGATACTGGCTGCTGGTCAGATTGCTGGAACACATCTTAGGTGTTCAGTTTTTAATGCCGTCTATTCTCCTGAATCTAATTACCATCTTGTTGTTAAATCATACTTTTCACATTTCAGAGAATGGTCAAGTTTTTTTTTTTTTGGTAGTCATAAACTTGGCACTTGGTAATGGAAAAAAAAATTTATTATTGCAAATTTTAAGCCTCTGCTCAACGTTATGCAAGACATGAGGCCAGGTTATGAAAGAAACAAAAAAATAACCAGAAAAAAACAGATTATGATGTGACTCTCAATTCTCTTGTTCAACTTTACCACTAAGTGCTTTCTTGGAATAAATTTGGCTACAGTGAAGACCATTTGAGTGCAATGAGCTTGCGGTCATTGCGATGGTCATATCTGCTAATACAAATTATGACCCTACAGTTGTGCTGAAAAAAGTTTGACATGATCTAAATTTTGATGCGTTATCCTGCTGGAAGCAGCCATCAAAGGTGGGTATACTGTGGTGATTATTCAGGCAGGCATTTAACTGTTGTTCCGTTGGTGGTAAGGGGCCCAGTTGTGTTCATTGAAAATATCCACAACATCATTGTACCACCAAACTGAACTGTTGATACAAGACAGGATGGATCCATGCTTTCATCTTAGTTAAGCCAAATTTTGATCATGTCATCCAAATGTAACAGCAAAAACCAAGATTCATCAAAGCAATGTTTTTCCAACCTTCTGTTTAGGGGTGGACGATGCATTGAATATACTCGATGTATTGCGAGTTTTTCAATGTATGCTTGTTAAAATAGCTTTATTGTAACCATCCAGTATAAATAGCCATGGCAATATTAAGCTGTCTGCATGTAATTTACTGTGAGTTCTTTTTTCTCCCACACACTTCAAATGCATCATTAATCCAACCAGAAAATTGTCTACCTGGCAGACTACACTGAGCATGCGTTTTATATACTACCAGATAGGGAAAATATGGCGACAGCGGAAGTTTCAAACAAGCGAGGGAATTTGGATTTCACATGGAGGGTGTTGAACAAGATGCGGTAACTTGCAAAACATCCCGTAAAACGATTGCCGCAAAAGTTAGCAGTACCACGAATTTATTCCTCCAGCTGAAAAGTCATCCACTGCAAAATGAGGACTGTTTTAAACTCTGCATGTCAACGTCTCCTCACACACCAAAGGAAACGTTAAATAAACCAGCTGTGATACCTGTGACTATTCTTGGTCAGTTGTTTTTAGACTTTTATTATCGTTTTTATAATTTTAATATGTTATAAGCACAAAGAGCATTTTTAAAAATTCAGTTGTTTTATTTTCTCTCATTAACCTCATAAGACCCGAACTCTTCCACGGCATGCATTTTTAATTTCTCTTTCATATTTGGTCATATTGGGGCCCAATGAATATAAAAACAAAGAATTACAAAGATTTTTTTTTTTTTTTACCTTATTTTTGTTTTTAAGAAAAATAAGAGCCACATGAAGATATTTGTTTAAAATGTTGATAGAACAGTAGCAGTATAATGTCCTCATAAGTGGATATCAGGCCCTTGTAGAGCAAAATGCTCTACAACGTGCTCTCCGTTGTTTTTTCCCTGCTGATTTTAGCATCACACAGCACAGCTTCTGTATCACGTGGTATAAGGCTCCGCCCTTGTCATTTGTTGAGCAGGAAGAGTGAGCACTTGTTTTCATGCAGAGTACGTCCCTGATCAAAATGCGGTATAATCGTCGTTGTCGTCGTCTTTTTTTTTTTTTTTTTTTTTTTAAATCGTTGTCATTTGGAAATGAGATCGCACATAAGTATGAATCGAGATCGCGATTTTCTAACGATTAATCGTGCAGCCCTACTGGAAAGCCAAACAAAACACACATTAAGAGGCTCTAATGCCCGTGTCTCAATCTCGCGGCCTATGTCACCTCTACTTGCGGCCCGCATAATGAAAATATTTTTTAAAATTATTGTTCAAAAATTCTTTAATATGAAGGCAATAGGCAGAGTGTTACAGGCATAGCCCTAAAGAATGTAGCCTCATGGGCAGCGTAGCCCAGCTGTAAGTAAGCTGTTAAGACTCAACTGTACACTGTGTTCGTGTTTTTCTCCTAAACAATAAGTTCCGTTGGAGCAGCCTTTCAATGCCTCTCTCTGTCTCTCGCTAGCAAAGTTGACCCAGACAACAAAGTAAAGCTAGTTTTCGGCTACGAGCCCAACACGAACCCGACATATTAGCCAGAGGTCCCTTTACTACAGTTCGGAGACGCGGACATATTTTATATACACGCGGAATAGTTTTCTGTACGAGATCGCTGCAAAAAGTGCAGCTTTACCTAATGTCCATCCTACTGTTACTCATTTATATTAAGATTTAAAAATCTAGTTGGTTTTGGTATGGTGAGTAGCCTTCTGTAATAGTAAAAGAACACAGCAATAGTACATTCATGTAGTTGTAAAAGCATGATAAAATATTACGTAATCCAAAATATTCAGAATACGTTAGTCTCATTGAGTAACGTAACAGAGTGCGTTACAAAATACATTTTGGGGCATGTATTCTGTAATCTGTAGTGGAATACATTTTAAAAGTAACCTTCCCAACACTGGAAGCAGGCATGGTTTTAGAACTACTGACACAACAGGCGTCGAGAGTAGCAATGACAAGCCACATTGACCGTGCGACATTCACATGAGGTTTATATGGGTGCCAAAAGGGTTATTTGTCATTTTGCACTAAAGTTATTCATTTTATTTCATATTTAAATTAATTAATACATATTATGAACATTTTGAGCCAGGTAGTTCATTTTTTTAGCAGAGGAACAGTTTAGCAGAGGGCCAAATTTTCATTACCAGATGAATGAAACGGAGCGTTTCAAAAACAGTCGGGCCTGTGGCGTGCATCAAATGATCAGCGATGATTGCCTACAAAGAAATGTCCAAGGAGTGAGTAAATAAAGAGGATAAAATCTTAATCTTTAGAGTGATGAGTCAGTACTTTTCTTGAAATACCAGGAAGCAGGTTTGTCTTGCAGACTAGTTTTGTTGGTCTTATTTATGCCTGTCTTTATCTTTGAGCTCAGTTGTGTTCTTCTACTGGTAAGAATGATTTAAGTTTAGAGATACATCTGAAGACTCAACCTGTTTCACTCAAAGTTAGGAAGGATGAAATGATGGATGTAAGGAAATATCTGCACTGTACAGACAGCACAGCGACACACTTCTATGTGACTTGCCTGTTATGGTTTTAATTAACCTGAACTCTGGTATTACAAAGAAAACTCTTCCGTTACAGGTTCCAAAAGCAACAACCTTAGTGTCACATTTCTGTAGCACAGGGTTATACATGAAGTCATGCCTAGTTGCTGTACCAAATCATATTTTTCCTTTACGCAGCTGGGAAATATTTAAATTCCACATATTCATCTGTAAATATGATGAATCTAAAATAAGCCTGAATTTTGAATGTCAATTGGTCATTTTAATAACCTGCTTATCGAGTTGCATCTTCACATCCTTCGCTTAGCAGCAATATGCTGCAGAGGAGCATGGTAATGCAAACGGTAAAAAAGCATAAATAACAAAATAAAAGCATTATTTCTGGTCCTTGAGTACAGTGCCAACCTCTTTCAGAATGTTTTACCCTGATGGGTATTAGCCCCCGACCTCATGCTGCATTAGAAAAAAAAAAACCCAACCCTGAATTTTCAAACTGTTTCCCTAAATGCAGTTACACAACATAAACATGAATATACATTATGGCAGAGTTGTTGGCTTTTTTATGTTTTTCTCCCTTTTTTAATGTCCTGTATATGTTTAATTATACGGCATAATAAAGTGAAGCCACAGTGTGCCCCTCCTCTGGAGTGATTGCAGAGGGGGCGGAGGAGGAATCTTAACTTATTTTCACTTCGTTTTCACCTCCTCACATTTCTTCATTTCACATGGGCTGGAATCGCCTGCGGCGTTCTCTTTCCCTTCTCCAGAGCAAAGTGAATGTGACTTTTCTAAGGGGGTCACAGGATGCCTGGAGGCCTGTGGGTGTTACTGGACTGTTGCCTGCTCTTAGCTTCACTGAGGGGCTTGTCATAGATTTCATCTCCACAAAAATGAGCCGGGGGCCCTGGCCAGGAGCACAAGCAGCCAACGTTATGAAGGGCCCACGCTGATTATTTCCCTCTGACATCGCATCCTGAGCTTTCCGCATTAATCCTAGACAAAGGCAGCCCTTCAGTGCTGTGCCAGAGCTCAAATTAGGAGCCAGATAATGGCCTTGTTGAGATCCTGTTCTGTTCACTGAGAGGCAGAACTCCTGCTGAAATCCGCTTTTTTTATATTCCTTTACTCCTGCTTATTTTTTCACTAAACAGACCACCTTTCCACCTTGTTTGGACTGTGACGGAATTCACGTGACACAATTTTGCTTCTTTCCCCGCAGCCCGATCCCCCCTTTCAATCACCTTTAATGTGATGGCGGCTTGGCCGCAGTTGGGCCTGTGCCTGGATGTAGATCGCTAGAAGCTGTGAAATTGATAGCCAGTCAAGACTGGAGTGTCTGTCTCCAGCTTGATCTAGTCTGCAGGAGGGAACAAAGGGGGTCTTACAGGGCTCCTCGGGGTGGATTAGTTCCAAGGAACCAATGGCTGTAGCTGCTGGCTGGCTTGCTGGAAGAGGGCCTGCTGTGGCCCCAGTGGTGGGTCAGCACACAGGCAGAGGGTGCTCAGGCGCACATACTCCAACTCTGCCTCCAGCTTAATTGTTCCGATCCTACAACCCTTACCCAGCTATCTGCACACACAGGTTCAACACAAAAGTCAAGGGTGAGCTACCAGTTTTAGGAGTTTGTGATGACGTGTGCTAGCAAAGGGTGTTTGAAGTTGTATGGAGAAATGACCTTTGGCCTCATGAATGCTTTAACAAGTATAGAATGAAAGGGAATTAACTTTTAGGATCATTACTTCTACACATTACTACTGCATCCTACACAAAAGTCAACTCTATTCCATATTCAATTCTTTTCTCCAGCCACCAACATTTGTATATTGTATGTAAAAGCTGGTAAGATGGTATAGATATATTACAGCTTTTACAGAGCTATTTTTGGCTTGTCTGTCTCTCATCCTTTACAGACTTGAGTTCAGTGAATAAAGGATGAGAGACAGACAAGCCAAAAATAGCTCTGTTTATAATGATTATTCCATGACACCCTCTGTACTCTGTCCTTTAACACATTTAATACGATTTGAACACTTTACTGTTTCATTTCCACCCATTGATTTTTGTATGTTGTGATCTCCTCTCATCTCATATGGTGAATCCTGTCTGAACTGAGTTGCTGCAGTTTTGCTAGCTTATGAGAGGCAGAGGCTCCTCTGTACATCTAAGGTTAGCATTAAAGGTTCTGCGATGTAAACTGTGCCTCAGTGCACAATGTCCTGCAGTGTTAAACATGCTCAGAGCTTTGAAACATCCTTGACACATTTATGAGCTCTGAGTTATCATCCAGGCACTTAGGCCATTTATCACATCAAAGGAAGAGCTTTGTTTGTTGACGTAAAAGCGACAATAGCAGCTAAATTGCCCCAGTTTGTACAGCCACACTGGCTTTCTCCTATCTGTCTCAACCAGGCGCAATGCGAGGGACAAAGGTAGGCGAGCGATTTAATAGTGAGCACAGTCTATTTTTCCATTTGAATTCATTTCACCTTCTTTCTTTGAGGCTGTAGATCAGAAAGAAGGAGTGAGGCAATAGAGTGAGAGGCATGGGGAGAGAGGGGGAAAAGCACAAGGAAAACTGATGCCCTTTCCTCCAGCTAAATTAACAGGAATCACGTGGAAAACAATCTGAGTCTCCAATGAAGGAGGGAGGGGGGGGACCATTAAAATTAGCCCCAAGCTATGGACTGCACCCAATATCACTAAAGCTGCACTCACTACAGATGTGGAGGCTGGCTTACAGGCAAACTATGCTCTGTTCTATAGCTACAATTAAAATCAACCTCGCTGCCAAAAAATAGGAGGGGGAAAGAGGGGGTTGAAAGGCAGACATGGAACATCAAAGACAGATTGAAATGTGTAGTCAGTAATAAGAGTGGTCTCCAAGCCCCGAGGTTCTCCACGGTCCCCTTGTTAATGAGAAATTTTGACCTCTGGTTTGTAAGTTAAACTTGTAATCTCGGTTAATGAAGTAAATCAATCCCAACTCGGGAGTGTTCAGTGTCTCTCCCTTTGCCTTCGCCCGCCAACCTCCCCTCTGTCCTTCTCTCTTGTGCTTTTCTCCTTTGCTTACTCCTCCTCCTCCAATGTCCCTCCCAATGTGCCGCCTGGGAGTAAAATGTCCAGGTCTTCAACCAGACAAACAGGAAACTCTGAGAGTACAAGGCTTCCGGAGCTGGAGGGGGTGTGTAAGGACTCAGAGGACTACGACCAACCAGGCTGTTTGGTTAAGAAGGAGACAGGCCAACCGAATGATTGTAGAAGGCACAGCATAAAGGAAAACACTTGCTCCTCCTCCTCATCGCTTTTTCCTTTCCATCTTTTTCCCTTCTCTGTCCAGAATCTGTTGGGGTTAGTATATGGTTGGAAAGTCGTGGCTACTTGCTAATGTTGAAGGAGCAGGGGCAGTAATGAGCAAATATAATGTAGTCACAGCAGCTGCCTCCTGTTTTGTACCTTCCTTTTGCTCCTCTCCGAGTCATACACCAAGTGGACGGTTTTAATGGAAAAGACAGCTAACTTAACCTTCTTGTGGAGCTCTGTTTTTGCCCTTAACCAAACAGAGCCTGTTGTTAAATCCACTGGGAGCCTTGACATTAACCCCTGATTAGCTCTTGCATTTCTAAGATTTTTTTTTCACCTCTAATGCAAGTAAGGGTGGGATCTGAGACGAATGCAACGACTTTAGCATGACTTCTGTGAGGATGCAGTGAAGCATAAGGATTCCTGTGTGAGCTCCCCTTCTCTACATACTACATAAATATGATTAAAGAGGGCACGGAGAGGCTGCTATTGGTTTCATAATGTCAAGAAGATTTTAATGTTAGTTTGACTTTACGTCTCAAGGCAATTCAGTATTTCTACTAGTGAGGACACAAAGGAGACAGAGTTGAGTCTTCCAAATGGTTACAGGGGTTTTTTGGCCAGATGCCATCCGTTTTGAGAGCTTTAACACGGTGAACTTAGCCAACTTTCTTTTCCCCTACACAATGCGGAGCACAGTTGTATCCACTAGGATTTTAACATTATGTTCTGTGGGTTAAAGCATTTAAAATACAGCTATATCATGGAAAGACAAAACTGTTGGTTTTTGCTTTAATTATATCAAATACTTTTCTTTCCACTCCCATTCAGTTCCATTGTGAGCTAACGTGAAACATTAAAACATGAAATTCATGTAATCAATAGATACGCAGTTGACCTGAAATGCTTAAAATCATAGTCAGAGGTCCAGCATTTTAGTTCTAGGTAACAATAGACCGATTTGCAAGGGATGGCATACCTCCATACAATAGTCACACTTGTCACATACGTTTGCGAGCATGTCTGGAGTCACTTCAGGCACTGCTGTTGTTATGCAACCTACCGGCAACACCTGAAAGTCACGAATCCCATCTTTTAATAGTACATGTTTCAGTCATTACCGGTGAACAACTGTAGAATTCAAAAAACTCTGACATTGGATGATTTTTTTTTTTTTTGATACACCTTCCATGCGTGTTTAATATACACCACATGAAAATTGTTGTTACCAAGTCTCTGGACTGCTTCTTTGGGGGCCACTAATGTTTGTACTCAGTTTTGTACATGTATATATCCAGCAGATATTGAGATACTGAGAAATTTTGTAAAACCTTTTACTGCTGGAGGTGCTGCAGGAAAGGTCACAGGATCACAAAGTTGTAATTCGGGTTCCTACTTTTTCCCACCATGGTTATATATGAAAATGTTTAACTAGAAATTCAAGAAAAGTCAAGATCATCAAAGTCTTAGGATTAATCCTCTGGGCATTTTATATGCATGTCCAGCATTTAATGGCAGACCAACAGTTTTTGAGACATCTCAGTCAGCACTAAAGGGTCGGAATAGCAAAATGACTACCCAACCATCATTGCCTTACATGAAACCAGTGCTGCTAAGATGATAAATAAGCACAAATTTCTAATAAAGATTTTGATAAACTTCAAAAATTGTTATCTTCTTTATGGCCTCTTGCTTTAGGATAATAGTTATGAATATTTGTGCAGTTGCTTATCCTGTTTTAACATGATGGCAGGATTAAAATAAACTTTAGTGTACTTTTATTTCTCAATAGCCTGTTTCCTGTTTGTTTCTACACCTCTACATATTTAAACATATTGAACGTATTTAGGGGGCATATAAGATCTTACTCATATGGGTGTATCACCTTCTTTTCTTTTCCCTACAACTACAACCAGTTGATTAAAAAAATAAAAGGTTTAGCTCAATATACTTTACATTGAAAATATAATTATAAAGTTCCAATGTCTTTTTGTTAGTGATTCCTAAATAGAGCATACATCTATACATGTACATGGTAGTTTTAACACAGTAGTCTCCTTATTTAGATAAGAAGCTTCTATATATTCATATTCATGCCAAAGTAGATATCCCCCTCATTTCTGCCTTTAAAACTTTGCCCTGAAATAATGGTTAAATATACAGTTTTGACAACAAAGTTGAGCCCCAGGCACTTAAAAGATACCCATCTTAAAGAAATTAATTACCTCCCTTGTTAATCTTGATATAATTAAATTTCTGAAGAATGAAATTTGCTGCATTTTTTTCCCCCTCCGCCTCGCTGCTATGGAGGCGGACCAGTAATGGCTGGCTCTCTAGCTAGCCTGCTGGCCAGGGACGTGGGGACAGCCTAACATCGTGGGCCCCATGCTGTGCTATACCGCACTGTGCAAACCCACACTCCTCATCCTACGCTTTCACCACTCATAGGGATAGGCAGTGAAAATGCCTCAATCACTCTTTGCCATTCTGTGCTGCTTATATTTCCTCCATCCTGGAGGAGATGGAAACTCCGAGCCTCAAGTTTCTTATTCTTAACATGTGAGAATGGCATGGAATGACTCGAGAACGCAAGAGCTGCTAATAAAGTTGTCAACATAGAGCCTCTGAAACTTACATGGTGGAGCCCTGGAGAGACATACATAGAGAGTTCTTTTTGTTATGGCTCACTTAAGAAACTCCTGTGCCTTTGTGTGACTTACTGTCGTTATTTATAGGACCTCCTGCGATGCTGTTAGATTTAACCCTGATTGCCTTTTGCAGCACAGCACTAGCATTACAAAGGAGGAGTGCATTTTAATGTTGCTATGTATTTAGGTTTGTTGTCATTCACTGTTATTTTATGTGCACTCCATTGTCAGCGGTCTAGGTTTAGGTTTGATCCCGTGGAAAAAAGAAGAAAAATATAGTAAAGATGCTGGTAGGAGGGCAGAAGAATGCCAAGACGGGAGGAAGAGTAGCTGTATGTATGGAGATGGCAAACTACAATTGGATGCTAGAAATGCCTGATCAGAGCATAGAACAACGACTTTATGGATGTGCACATCATGCATCCTGTAAGCAATTCCTCTCCACTCATAGGTCGGTGCTAAATAATTTAGAACAATCTTCACTGTGTAATAGTTGAACTATACTAGTTTGCACTTTCCTATTTTTCTGCCAGAAATAGTTTCTGTGTAACCTACAGACATACATTTACAGTTGTTTGTATATTTAATAATATATGTGGGAATGTATGTGGAAACGAACCCTTGAAATTTAAATAATAGTATAAACTGCTTAAAAAGGTAGAAATTGTTAAGCTTAGTATAATCTATCATGATAGATGTTATTTTTACTACAAATATCACATTATTCTAATGTTTTTAGAAAAATTAAAAATATATTGCTCTTAATCGAGGTAATATTTAAGAACTCCAAGTCACTATTTCTAAAAATATAATTTAAAATGCCTTTATTCTTATAACATGAACATAACAAGTTTCATTGTACAAACCTTCATGAGGGAGTTAAACAGAACTCCTTCCATTTCTTTCAACCTTATTGTGTGTTTTACACTTAAAATGCTATTCGGGGATTTATACGTTTCTGTAGAAAGCAGTATAGAAAGAACAATTAAATTATAATTTATGTGATTTTATCTACTTTCTATTATTAACATGATGCCAATGTCAGTGTCTTTAATTTTCACCTATCATGGTTATTGTCAGTATTATATTAACATCACAATGGTTGAGCAGGTAGGCAGAACTGAACTTGTCCTAATTTTGAAAACAAAACCAAAAACATGTCCTAACACATCTTGGGCGTCAGCTTTACCATAGATATTTGATGCATATTTTAACCAGCCATGTCGACTCAGTGCCTTTTATCAGCTTAACTGTGAGGTGGATTGATGTTAATTATATTCCCTAACTACTAACTTAGTGATATACATACTAATAATAGTATGTATATCACTATGTATATCAGTAATCAGTATCAGCAGGTGTAAATTCATATTATTCACGCTTGGTCTACAAAAAATGTGTACATCTGTAACTAAAACTGAAGCTTCAGATATATTTAAAAAGTTAAAGGTTGAGGCAAAATTGAAATCCAGACAAGCAGATATTTTAGTCCCAGGCTTAAACCGATCAAACAGCTGATCATTACCACTCCTAAAAGCTACTGCCGTTTTCTACCCACCATAAGTCAAGTCTGACTTTGTTACTGCAACCCATTGAAACCTTTTTCTGTAACCCCCCTCTCTGAGACAGGCCCTGTTATGGCTTTCAGTTACACAATACCTACCCTTCATAATCTGGATGAACAACCACATGATTTACATGCAGAGAATGTCCATGCATAAATATCATATCTGTTACAGCTCCCTTGCTGTTCTTCATCTGTTTCATTGTTTTTGTTAAAATGTTGTTGTGATACAGTGTCCTTTATTTTGTATTTTAACAGGAAAACAGAACATCTAAAATTAGCTTCTGAAAATGGTAAAAGAGAACAAACAAGGCGATCCATTAGTGAGGATGGGTTATTGGCTGACTTGCCTCTTCTCATGGCGGCCCATTAAAAGTGGTAATGTCTGCCTGCAGCAGTGCCTGGGGAAGAAGAAGGAGGCCATGGAAGGCATATTTCACATGCATCAGACACTGGAATTAAATAGACCAATGTTCCCTAAAAAGACTGAAGTACATCTCTTTCTGATGTGTGTCCCGGGCAAAAATTCATTGATCTTAGAATGTCCCTTGGCAATTATAAAATATTAAATCCAAGTCGCACTTTTCGGCTCAGCTGAATTTTTTTTTCCTCGCTTTTCACTGCTTTCCATTTGACCAATTTAGAAAAAAAAGTTAGAAATGGATGGCCGTGAAAAAAACGACACTGATAATAAAGGCTGTGCACACTTTCAGATGTCTTTTGTTATGTTTCTGTATTGTTTGTGCAGAACATCTCACATCATTAAATGAATTGAGGTCCCAGCAAAGCTAGGAGTGTCTGAAACATGTCTTATTACACCATCAGAGCTGTGTTAACCAGGAGCACTAGTGATTGAAGCAGACAAGGGAGTTGACTCCCTGTATATGACATCTTCATTTTGAAGCACAAGGTCTTCTGAGTCGCCGATGCCTATTTCAGCGCTCTGGGGACGACAAATATTTGTCAGCTGCTTTCCATTAGGTCTCTGGCCCTTGTGCTCAACTCCCTGGCCTCTTTATGTCCCTCAGAGATTACAGAGGGGGTCTAACAGTTAATTGCCCAAATCATTAAATTTAACATATATCTCAATAAATATAATCAGCCAGCTGTTTGACAAGGTACACAGTTCATTAAGTCCCATTGCTTGTTTGTCGTTTCCCTAATTAAGATTTAGAATCGATCATTGAGTGTGTAATGTACAGTGTAGCTCGGTTTGCACAGGGAGTCTCTCTGCTCAAATGAAAAGGAATGGCATCCGCTTGCTAAAGCTTTACCATTTAGCACACTGACTGCAATGGGAATTAGACATCCTGTGCTAATTAGGGAGGCCAATTAACTGTGAAATTCAGGCATTTTTGACAAATAATCTCAGCAGAGTTCAGACATCACCATGCACATAGATGTTATGAGCCCTGAATGAAGAAAGGATAAAGGCTTATGGCTCTTTCACTGTTTTTGATGTCGGCATATGTTGCTCCTGTTGATTTTGCATTTTCTTTTTTGTGTCAAGTGTCATTCACTCTAACCTACTGTCTCCCAGGTTGGCTTAATATGTTTTACATGCACGTCTTGTAAATTCCACATTTGCTGCTCAATGGCTATTCTGAGTTTAATAATGTACTTGACTACGACACAGACGATAGACAAATACAATACAATCTTGTCTGAATAAGAAAAGAGTTGTAATGACCATAGATTGCTGCTACTTTTAATATTGCCAGGGCTGGCTTTGGTTTAGCCTCTAAGAAGAACAAAGATGGTTGGGCATGTTTGGCAACATTTGACCACTTCTCGTTTTTCCAAAAAAAAGGAATTGGCATCATCAGAAAGCTTCAGTGTTTCTGTGCCTCTCATTCCCATTTTGATTCATGATCACATGTATATTTTAGATTGCATAAATTATGTATTTGTTGGACTAATGAACGGCCTCCACTGATAGAACTTTGGGGGAGTTGTGAATAGCTGGCTATGGTCCCTATCGTCCGCATCAGCATTTTGATTACATGTCACGGCATTTCTGAGCAATGAGATGTGGTTTGGCTTTAAAAGGCTTGTCTGGCCTTTGGAAAAATTTTTTATATACACATACCAAGGTCCAGAGAGCCACAGAATGCAAACATACCTCCTGGGCTGACCTCTGTCACTACACATGATGACTTTGTTGTGTGTTTGCGTATACATTTGTATCGAGGTATGTGCAGTTATGCGTGTGTGGTCTTGACTCATTGACAACTATAAAACAGGCCCCTGCTGTCTTTATTACCTGTTCAGCCGGTCCTAACTGCTTTGTTCCTGCAGTACATAGAAACACATTTACCAGTGCTTGCGTTGGCATTTTCTCTTCACTTGGAATCTAATAGAAAGGCGCCATTACACCATGGAAGGCAATGGCTTTGGGTGCACGCTGAAGCTGTTTGGATACCAGGCAGCGCCGGAGGTGTGTTTGCTGGGCGCCGAAGGGTAGCTCCTGCAGCTGCCCGCCTCAGGTGCAGGAAGAATTGAGTACTTTCTTTTACAAGATGTGTAATTATTATGGCAGACAAGAGTGTGGATTTATACCAAGTCAATATGTAGATAAGCACTATACACACATATATACACACAGCTGCTTGGGAAAGGATGCTGTTGTATGTGGTATAATAAAGCAGGTTGCCAAAATGCTGTGCAGGTAGGAAGTAAGCCTTCTGGGCCTGTGGAAGAGCAATCTGATGGGAGGAATGAGGCCTCCAGAAAAGTGCCAACAGAACCATAATGAGGAGCTCCTTAACTGCGTTGAAATTTTGCAAAGCTGCCAACCATTTTTACCCCGTTTGCCTCCCACACATCTGGATTTTTTAAATTAATTGCATATTACTCTATACGATTTGAATTTCGACAAGTGTCACATACCATATTGTTAGTCAAAAGACTTTTTTGCTTAACAAAAAAACTAGTAGAAGTACAATATAAGTCGGGCATTTTACTGTAACTTTACTGTAAGTTGATTTAACACCATAAATCCCCAGACTGGTAAAGAGATTTGTTTCAGAATAGCTTAGAAAACTTTGGCAGCTTCTCCCCTTCAGCTTTTTGGATAAAAAACAGTGACACTGGGGGTCACGAATGTTCACAGAGACACTCTATTTAAGTTTTGGTTCATCTTTCTGGGCCATCTATATAAAACATGAAACTCCACTCTTTCCCCTGAAGAGCGTGGATTTTAATCAGACCTGCTCTTCAGACAGCCATTTTCCTGCTGCTCATCTTAGCAGGCGCTGCATCAGGTGCACGGGGACCAGTGTCAGCAGCACGGGAACGAGCCTGTGATGGCTAAGTGATGTCAAAAATGGCCCCATTAATGTCAATTTAAGATCAAGGGCCGATTCATAGCGCGAACCTTTGCCATAGATGTGCTCTCTAAAACCCTACATCTCTACTGTGGCTCCTTGGTGTGTTCCTTTTCTTGTAAGTGAAATGTGTCACTGCTCATATGAGGATTTATGTGAAGACTGACAGCTCAGGATACAGCACATGTCTGCCGAGCAGCGGGAACTGTTGTGCTGCTTTTCGTGTCTCATCCTGTGCTTGAGTCAGTGTCTGTTATTGCGCATGGGTTCTGTGTTATTCAGTGCCATGCTATTTTGCTAGTGTACCATTTTCCCTAATTAGGCCATTTGCAGGATGCGTTCTTCTTAGTATGGTCATTTATGTTTGATACCATTCTGAACCGATAGGCTTTTGTTAACTGGTTATTCCTATTTGGAACGTTTCGCAAAGACATCAAAGGGTGGACCACAAGCCTCATTTGGCAACTTCTCCCAGCTATCCATCGGCTGCAAAACACCCCGGTGCCTTGATTATTAACTCAGTCACCACCCTCTCATTCAACTTGAATTAAAAATTAAAAACCAGCAGAAATGACAGTGCCACACCATTGAAAGTAAAGTGTGTAAAACCAACAAGGGCTCATTAGCGAGTAGTTCTGAAGACAAGCATTCTGACTAGAGACTCATTACACTTCTCCTATTTTAACTCTAATTGGGTTCATTTTATATATGAAACGCCTTGAATATTTAATGCTGAAAAAGTTCTACTTCTGATACTTTATGTAGCCAAAGATACTTGGCCTGTGTTAATTGTCCAGGTTATCAGGGAGGCTGTTAGCAGTTTCGTAGCCACTTGTGCCTCACTATAGAAAGTGCCAGAGAAGCAAGACATTGAACACATTGCTTGGTGGGTTATTGGTTGGATTATGATCTTCAGACAAATAAAACTGATTTATTAATCACAACAGCAACAAACGCACCATCTGGATCCTTGTTATGTTAGCTGTTCTGCTGGTGTACTACTCTGGTTGTGGACAATATGGCTTTCCTGTCATTTAGCAGATAATAATTGGCAATATGTGAACAAATGTTATTACCCCCAAATCCTAAGCGGGGTTGCCAACTTAAGCTACAAAGCCCCACCTAATAAAGCCTTTGTACTATTTAACAAGTTGTTCAGCTAGCCAGGCTTAGAGCATTTTAATTAAAAAGATTAAAAACGGTGTTATGGTTTCTTCCTCTAGTTGCCTTCACAAAATCTTTTGTTTCTCTCAGGTTGAAAAGAAAGAGAGAGGGGAAACAAAAGCAAGATTGTGTTTCCAGGCAGGAAAGTTTGAAGTTCTTTGTTTGGAAGTAAGGTTCCGGGTGCAGCAGACTGTTTAGCTTGGTGACCCTGTGACTGTCTTCTGAGGAATTGTATGAGCAGCCCTGCAGAATAGTGCTCCGGGGTCGGCTTTCATCTTAGCAGTAACCTGTGGACTCAGGGCGATGGAATTGCAGCTTTGTCAGTACACTACTAATTAGAAAATTCCTGACCTCGAGCAAGATGTTTTAATTATGTGTTGTGTCAACGAGTTTGCAGATTTAATCCACCGTTGATACACACTCAAGTGTGCAAACTGTGTCGCACATTGTAGTAGATCAAGTGGAATGGAGCACTTTTTTTTCTACTTCGTCTTTCTCTTCCTCGTGTAACCTTATGCCTTTCCTGCACCGTGTTATTCAAGAGCCATCACATGCTTAAGTAGCCAAATTAGACGTGGAGTTAATGTGTTAGCTCGTGAAAAAGCTGGTCTGATTCGCTTTGGTTGTGGGAGGCTGAACAATGTGACAGTATTGTGCTGGGTGTGAGCTCTCTGTTGCAGTGAGTCAGTGTGAGGGAAGGCAGGAAAGGGTTAAACAGAAATTGAGCGGGGATGCTGGGGGCAGCAGTGCTGCAGAACATAGCAGTGTTCGTGCGAAGGCAAGTCATTTCCCGAAACACTGCAGACACATGGCCTGCGGCGCTCTAAAACCTTTGGAGACCAAAATGGCTTGCAGGAGTTAGAAGTAATAAGGTGTTTTTTTGCCTTCTTTCTCCTTGACTGAAATTCTGCACGGTTGCTATGCATTGCCATGGAGCTGTGTAGCTGTTTTTATGGTTTATGTGGGTATTAAGATGCTCTGCAACTGGCCATTTTTGAGATTTGTTGTTGTTTAGTTGTGAAGCAAATGGAAGTTGTTTGTTTTGAAAGTAATTCCCTCATCCTTTTTGCCATGATCAGAATGCTAGACCTCACTCCTGTCCCATTGTGTTTTACCCTTTATTCTTTTAGTTTTTCTTTTTACTGTTCACAAAATGACAAATTAAAAATAACATGTTTGTGACAAGAAAAGAAATATATAGCAAATGGGCTTCACTCGCCTCCATTTTTGAAAGCATGGCGACACTGGCTGCCTCTTATTTAGAAACCTCTGATAGGAACAAAGGCCATCTGCGTCAGTGCATGAACATAAAGCTGTGGTATTAGTCCATTCTGACCTCTGTGATTATTGGTGGACTGAACCAAAACCCTTTTCATCCTTTCCCCTGGTTCTGTTAATCTTGGCTGCCTTGTCTGCTTCAAAGGGGAGCTCCGGCATATAATCTGGGTATGTACATCTGTGAATTATTATTCTAATTCTTTATACGTTTATTAGAGCTGAATAAACTCCACATCAAATACATCACTCGGGCAATGTCAGAAAGCCTGGGGCAAATCAGCCGACATCTGTTAACTCTTTCAAAATGGCCTCATCCAGCATGTCTGTGGGCGTAGAAGAGCGAGAAAAGGGAGAGGCGAGAGAGAAAGTCTCTGTTGCTGATTAATGGCGCCCGGAGAAGAGGCGTTTCAGGCCGAGTGTGGAGATGAAGCGGGGCTGCACTCCCACGGCTGGGCTACACACTGTAAACACTGAAGGGACGAGGCAGCGTTCCCCAACTGAAATGCAGCATGGAGGAAAACATGTGGGAAAGCTTTGCATCCTGGCACATAGTCAGTCAACCAGGCAGTCAGTTAGTCAGCCCTTCAGTCAGTAAATGAGTCGGTCGGTCAGTGAGTCAGTCAAGCTCTGAGCCAGTCAGCCCAACAGTCAGGTCTTCAGTTTGTCAATCAGCAAATCTGCGAGGCCTTCAGTCAACCAGCATGCATGATAGTTTGTCAGCACATCAGGTACTCATCATGTGAGGAAGCCCAACAGGAGTAGGACCTGCAAGCCAATTTAAAGGATCTAAACACCTAATGCAAATATAATTGGAGCACTAAATCATGACTTTGTGCTCTTAAGAGTGACCGAAATATGAAAGAGAAAATTTTCATAACTAAATAGCAGCTATCGTTAACTTCCGCCCAGTTTTTAGCTTTAAAACACTACTTGGTTTAGCTTTTGCTTCGCTTATTTGTCTATGTTATCAGCAGTCTATCATTGTTGTTCTATATATGTCCTCATTGCCTGAGGCTTAGACATAAGAGCTATCTCACCACCAAAGTAAAAGATAAATGTTGTATTATGAACAGCTTCTATTTTTCTTAACCAAGAGTCTAGTATTTGTCTTTTAGCATGACAGCTAAGCGGTGTTTTCTCCCCATGTTGCAGTTTTAGTTAATACAGCGTGATTGTTAGTGTGTTGTCGCACACTGGTACATACAGTACACCCTCTCTCACCACCCAGCCTCTGTCTGCAACTTCTGCCGTGAGGAGTGGAGTGCTGAGACAGCAGGTTGGACTGTGCAGGGCCGAGCAGCTCTGCGTGCCTGGCAAAGTGGGCCATTAACCCACCGCCCTAAGGTGTGACCTGGGCCAAATCCAATATTGGCTTCGGCATCAAGGCACAGGTGCCACTCAGGGTTCAAAGACACAGATCAGCAAGAAACCCACCACCACCGCTACCCTACCCCCTTTCCCTTAAACAGTAAAGGACTGAATGTAAATTGCATACACATACAAGCACCACTACTGTTACTGTTCAACTGGAGATAATAAGTCAAAAATAAGGGCAAGATTAAGAAAGACAGAGAGTGTAAATAGAAATATGAATTGAAAGTAAGTTTAGCAAAATATGAATTCATTTTAGTTCTGTCAAAGTTAAAGTGAGTTTTGCAGTCCATATATGATCTGATAATCTGAAATTGTGATTTGCTGACTTTGTCCTTTCTGGTAAAATATTCTTTTTTTCCACGAATCTCTGATTAACATATAAAAGTAGAAAAAAAATTAATGTCCAAACACACCAGCTTTGTCATTTTCATGAAATCTGTCCTCACTCATAATTTTATAATTGCATTGGGACTTAAGAAGATAATAACACTAAATAATACAAGCCTTGTATTTGTTGTTACCTTTGTCATTATCTTGAAATCTGTGTGTTCTGCCAAACTGTCTGCTCAGATGAAACAGTGGGTTTCTCTACTAAACAAACAAATAAAAGATAAATGAAGGAACATGTGGAACAGTTTTAATATGTTCCAGTTCACTCTTAAAATCACAGTGATACCAGCGTGTTGACGTGGCTATGCACCATTCTTGGTTTAAAACGATGTTAGATTCAGGTGGTCTCTAGTCATTGTTTAGGGAAAATCAAATCTCCTCTCCCATATAAATCCGTTAGAGGGGATGAACTGTCAAACTTACGAAGGAAATGGAGTGTAACAAGTTGAAAATTCTGTCTGGTATCAGGCCATATTTATTGTGAATAACTTCTGTAAATCTTACTTCAGTCATTTAAAGTATGCATTCATGTTCTATTTATAAATCTAATCTGAAGTTTAGCTTCACAAGAAATTGCTGAAACAATTTTTTGCCTTATTATAGGGTCACAACCCAAGAATGTGCAGGACTTGTCCTGTGCTTCAGTGCCTCTCTCATTATTTTCCACTTAGTGTGTTATGCTAATTGCAAGATAGATAAAGCACATTTAGACTTGCTTTTTCTGCTTTTTCGTGCATTCGCATATGTGCTGGAAACCACAGGGAATTAAATAGTGTAACATAATGTGTCTGGACCATTGGCGCGTTGTCATGTATGTCAACACACTGTCGCTGAAGACCAGAGCCAGCAAAAGAGGCCTTATTACAGACGAGCTTTAAAGCCTCTGCTCTCCCCTCCTCAGGTTCTATCCACCGCACTCTCTGTGTTTTTTCTGTCTGTCCCCCGCTCCAAACAAGTCAAATGTCTGAAGAGATGTATCGAAGTATCCCTGCGCATTCTGTACGATGGATATGTCATATGACATAATGCCTCCGAGTGCCCATCACAGATAAAATGACAGATGCTGTTTTTTGCCTCATGGATCTTTCTTGGCCAAGCTGATTTTGAGATTTTCCTTTTTGCTGTACTCCTCTGTCTGTCTTTGTGACTCTGCTCTCGTACTCTTTCCTCTGCTCACGTTTTCTTTTTATCCACCATGACCTTACAAAAGTCTACCATTTTGTTTTTTTTATTGAATTTCAAACACAATTACAGTGTAATTGCTAGACAAGGAGCGAATAGTCATTGATGTCTCACTTCCCTTTCTAACTGACACTCCACCATCTGCTTTGTTTAGCGGTGGTGTTTACCATGCCCATCCCTCTCCTCCCTCCTCTGCAACATTATTTCCTGTGTGTACTGGTGAGAGGCATTGGTCTCCATAGATACTGACAACAACATACCACTGTTTGGGTTGTTGGCATTCCTTATGACGACAGCATATAAAGACAGAGGGGAGAGGAGAGGCTGTTTTGAGTGAATTCCTCTATAAGCGCTGGACTTTCTGCCTGTATTATTTCAATCACTTACGACTGCCCTTGTCCCCAAAGGGAATAAGGCATTCTGGGATCTGCAGTGCACTACCTGTTGACCATGATCTGTCTGTGCTTTCTGCCTCCCTCCACCCCACCATCACCCACTTTAGCCACTGCACCACCCCAGCACTGACTGCCTGCCTGTGGCCAGTGCTGCCCATCCATCTAGGTGGATGGATGGCTTTGATTGGTAAAATCTGTGGCCCTGTCATCAACCTTACTTGTGAGTGGCAGTAATTGGCATGGCAGTAGGCAGGCCCATCTTTCACGTGTGGTCAGCTATGATTGACCTGATTAAAGTGGGGTTGCTCCCCAAAGTGAGGGTCTGGTGTGCCCCAGGGTGCTGAGGAGCATGCTGTACCCACTTGCCCCTAGATGTGGTTGAGGTAAGTTGGCAGGAGAAGTGGCCTGGCTAGCCTCAATCATCATACAGCTTCCAAAAAGGGACAAAATGTGTTCTAAGGGTAATTTGAGACAAGGCATCATCATACATTGTACACAAACACAAGCATATGAGGGGGTGGGTACTGGAGGGACTTTGGTTTTGTTCTTGTAAATTCATACCCATCATATGTTTGCAGTTAAGGCCTGTCTGTACTCTGTGTTTACAGAGTGGTGCAATCAATGTAATTATGAGAGGGTGTTCCTGACTGAAATGTCTGTCTTATTTCTCTGTGCCTGGGTGAAAAGTGGGCACTCGCTGGATTTGTTTCCCAGTGTTTCTCATTTCCAAATGTAAATGCATCTCTTGATTTGTATCAGCCTCTGTATATACTCCCTGTTTTTTTATCGTTCTCCTTTTTCCTGGATCAAATACAAACAACAAGGTCTCCATTTCAGACTGGAACGTCAGCTAAGATCTATGTCAGCAGAGTTGTTTATTTAGAGGAAAAATCTGTTCATAGTCCAGGCAATGTAAAGAGCCATAAAACATACATGAGCAAAAATGTGGCCTTTGGTGCATGTTGCCAATGTTTTGTTTTGTAAGTTTAAAGAATTTTTTTTTGAACATTTGCCTGCACCTGAAGATCTGGACATTATTAGTGTGTCTTTTGATCTCATCCAGCTCTTCGAGACAGATTATTTTTCTTTATTGGAGGTGTATACTTGCTTAGAGGCCACATTCCTTACTATTGATACTGTCAATGTGTTTGCCATTGAACAAAGATTACTTTATTTTCTGAATGGAAACCACATATTGCTTGACTCTAAACAGTTTTGTGTTTTACTATAGAAACTGTTCCAAAGACTTACAGAAAAGAAAGTGAGGGAAAAACTCTTAGTAAAAGGAACAATAAAAAAAGTCATACTGAGTTTGGGGTTTGTGTTGAGGTCACAGCATGGTGGTGCACTGATAGGAGGTGGTATACAGGGCTTTGCAGACCCATATGTACATGTTGTAACTGTAGCTGCACTGTCACCAAGGGACAGTGTCAAAAATACGTAGAACAACCAGTAAACTGGGCTACTCTAGGTTAAGTTGGGAGTTTAGCTTAGCTGTAAAAAAAAAAAAAAAGCCATACAAAAAGCTTGTTTGCAGTGAGGTGAAACCAAAAATAATGAAAACTGTCTATATTTGAGCTATATGCTATCTTTGATGTCTTTTTTGCAATTTGTCTTCTTTGTGGTGGACTTTACTGTCTGTCCCATTCTGTTCAAGCCAACCTTTCAACCAGTTGGCCATCTGTTATGCTTTTGACCTTTTAAATGAAAAAAAAAAAAAACAACCATCCAATGGCAACAGCTACATTACATGCAATGTAGCTGCCGCATTAGTTGAATTCCCACAATCCCTCTCTTTGCATAGCCAAAGTACACAAACAGACACCAATGTGGGATCAAAAATCAATCATTACACACCACAATTTAACTTATCACAATTTGCCATTCAAAAACAAAAGTATTCTCTTCTCTTTTTAGCTGCATGATTCCTACAAAGTCACAAATGAGTTGCCAGAAAGTAAAATACGATTGAGTAAATCTGTCGTCAACCTATCAGTTTGCGATTAAATGGGGTCAAGTGGGCAATTGCGTGGTCTCTGTGTGGCCATATGGCAATTAACTGTGATAAATTAATGCAAAATTGCAAACCTCTTTATCTGCTGAATGGCATAGGCACATGGCAAGCTTCTTGTTATATAGAAATATAACAAAAATACAGCCAGCTGGCAACCAGTTGAGTTGAGTCCCCTTTTTTGCAAAGAGACACATTGCAGATGAGATGTGCTTATCAGTGCAGATGGAACCAGATTTACTGCAAAATATTTGCAATCTGTTTGCATTTATAAATTAAACGTCAGTTATTTGCAAATCTTTGTCAATCTGTCTGAAAGTAATTGCAGTCTGACTGAGTCGGACTGTAATAATTCAGAGACAGGCTGCCTACCCCCAGGCGACCCATGCAGTCGCCTCACAATTCAAAGTGGCTGCCCAGAGCTTGAAGGTTTTGCATGTGTAATGTCTGGGCAATCAGTTGATCATCCAAACTCTTTGGTGATGAAATGCACACAAAAAAAAAATCAATATTGACCACCAACTTTTCTTAGTTACAAGGGGACCGTTATGTTTTTACTGTAGTGTGACTAAGCCATAATGTCAGCCTGCTACAATGCTCACATTCTAAGATGCACGTTGCATTTGTTTAGAAAGCATGGATCCACTGTGTCATAAAAGAGACCTTTCAATTTGAGTTTTATTTTAGGGGAAGAAGTCACAAGATAAGATAAGATAAGATAACTCTTTATTGTCATTGCACAGTCATACATAGTACAGTAGTACAATGAAATTGGAAAAACTGTCCTACGTCGGCACTACATATAACACAACACGACACGATATGACACATCACAACGTAACAAACAACACAACACAGTATATTAACTTAGTATAAAAAAGAAGAATAAGTGTATGTGTATTGCACACTGTTATTATTGCACATTAATTATTATTGCACCTTGTTATAAATATAAATATTATTGTTATCGTTTTAAACATTGTTACCTCCCCCTAAAAAGTCCAGGGAGGTATCCAGTCAGGTCAGCTATTTACATTGATCAGGGCTATTGCCCTGTTGTAAAAGCTGTCCTTGAGTCTATTTGTTCGGGACCTCAGCAGCCTGAACCTCCTGCCAGACGGCAGCAGCTTAAACACCCGGTGTCCTGGGTGTGTGCAGTCCCGTAGGATGCTGCGTGCCCTCTTGAGACAAGAAACAAAATCTAGCAAGTTTGCCTTGTCGAGATGTAGCTCTCAACCTCAATATGAAAGCTGAACCATTATGGTATAAAAGTTGATGTTAGCTCTCGATACATGTTTGAAATGCAAAAGTAAAAGGGTTCAAAAGGACAGCAATCCAAATGTAGTAGGAGTGCTGGGAACAGTGTATGGCTGCACAAGGAGATGACCTTGAAGCGCTTTTACTTAAATTGGATGAGGGTTTTACTGTTTTACTGCTGCAGAACTGCAGAACCTGGCTTTTACATGGATAATATAGCACTTGATGAAAAGCATCGACATATCGTATGAGTTATTTCATTTCACCTTTCGACCTCTGCATTGTCTCCAGGTTTCCGGCAGTACGGCAGGCTCCCCAGCCAGCTCATCCGCCCCATCCACCTCATCACGCCAGTATACACGGCAGCGCATCACTCGTGTCAACCTCAGGGACTTAATTTTCTACATGGAGCAGGAGAGAGAGACCGCCCACTCGCTCCTCCTTTACCGTGCCCTGCTCAAGTAGCCTCTGCTCCACTCAGCGCCCACCTCAACCACCTCCTCCTCCTTCCCAGCCACGTGCCTTCAGATCAGGTCTAATGTTTCAGCTCTGTGTCTCCATATGTATTGTAGTGTGATGTTTGATGTAGCTTTTAATAACAAGAAAGAAAGTGAGAGAGATATAGACAGAAAAAAAAATAAAAATAAAACTGGTGTTCCGTGTCTTCTCCTTTAGCTTCACAGTGTGTAGTTAGATCATTCAGTTTAAGGGCCCCATCATTTCCTATTGCTGAAGTTGGATTTGCCAGAGGAATGATGTGTTTACGTCATAGGACTTGACCAAGACCTTCTTCCATGTTTGTTTGACATTCTTGGCAGAAGCTTCAGTGAACCACCTTAAAGTAGAAATTTCCTTGGCTAAGAAAATATAATAGCATATTGATACAGCCTACAATATTATCCATGAGTTATTTGTTGAACACAGTTCAATGAATGTAGTCTAGCTGAACCTAATAAGTGGGACTTTACAGATTTCTAGACCAACTCATGATTCTGAAACATCCAGATTCCAAATAACAGCAGTAAATTCAATTTCCTTACTATATGTGTAAATAGTTCTTTTTGAATTATTTTACAGCATGTATATTTTTATCACATGTAAGCTTTGTAAGAAAAGGAATAATCCATGTGTCAATATTATGAAACCTGATGTTTTGTACAACCATGTGCTTTGAAAGAGTCAAATTTAGATGGTATATTCTGTAGAGTGTTGTTACAAAGGAGACGCCTCTTGAGCCTTCTTGAAAGGTCATTTAACAAAAAAACACATACGGCACTATGTGACTCCAGTTTCAGACTGGTTTCCCTTGTTGAGTGAGTCAGTATTTTTTAAACACATAATGTGAACATTGTTTTATGACTAGCTGTTTGTAATTTGTCTTATGGTATCATGCCCACAGTAATGGTTTATGAAGGTCAATTTTGCTGTTATTCTGAGTGCATCAGTGGCATGGGAGAATGAAAACAGACATTCCTCTATCATCCACGTTCATAGTTCTTTCTGTACATTACTGATGTTTGGCAAAAACACTTTTTAACTATTTCAAAGCAACCCACACCCTCACTTAATTAATTGAATGGCCAAATTAATCCATGAGATGTTTTAGTGCACAACATTTATATTTGTGTGACATTTGATCCAAAATATAATGTCACAGCAACAAACTAATGGTAAACTGAAGCAAGCGGCTCTGATTTGTTTCTGTTGTTGTCTTTTCTGCAATATCACTGACTGACGAACACTATTTGACCAGAAAGTCCTTTTTACATGTCTTGCATTTTCGTCATAATTACTTTCATCCCCCCATTCCTTAATGTGTTATGTAATGGCATTCATTATGGGTTTTTGTTGTTGTTTGTTTTCGCTATTTAACTAAACATTTTGGCCTCTATGCAGCTTTTCTTGTCATTTTGAAATTTATTTAAATATGGATGACATTTGCAAAAGTCGTGCATTGTAAATTTTGACGGCACTTTTTTGATATCTATTTTACCTGACAACTGAAAGCTGTCATTGTATTATAGCAAAGAAACAGTATTTGCCACTTTCTGTCAAAAGACACTTATTTTTTAACAATTAATATATTTGATCTGTTCTGCTTTTTTTTTAGATTGGCTTTTATGCTCAAGACATTTTCATAAACTTTATCTCTAAAATACCATGTTTTAAAAACAAGCACAACAGTACTTATTGTAGTGATTTCAGATGATTTTATGAATTATTTCTATGGTTTCCGGTCGTTTCACAGGAGGGCATTTCTACTGCTACTGCTACTACTACTCCTAGAACAACAACAACTACTACTACAGCTTTTTAGCCAAAATATTAGGACAATATTCCTGTGTAAACAGATGGAGGAAATACATTTCAGTGTAAGGATGATTTGTAAATATTGTTTACAAAACTATGTGTTTATTAGAACCACGTTATTTTTGGTAAACTCTTGTATATATCTTGAAAATTTCCTGTTTGTGTGAAAAACAATACTTATGTATTTGTACCTATTTTGTAAAGGAATAAATAAGCTGTTTACTAAACTGAAAAGACGACTTTTTCCAGTTTCATCTTTGTATCATTCTAGCAGCGTATGCATAAACATATTTTGTAGGTAGGAGTTTTTTACTCTAAAATGTCTCTAAATGCAAATAATAAAACAACTAAGCAATGTGTTCACCTCTTAGATTTTCAAGGGAGAATGAGCTATGCTGTTTTTTTTTGGTTTTTTTTTACCAAAGTCTACTACTAATTCAGCCTGCTTCATTTCCATTTCTAACATTGCACATGCTAAGTACAAACTGAGTCAAGCGCTGCTGCTCAACTATGAAAAGTCCCTCTAGGTTTCTGCTGCTAATTAAGCAGAAGCATTTTCGAAAAGACCAAACCATTTAACTCAGTGCAAAATATTGGGGTTTAGGAGCATATTGGTTTTTTCAGGATCTCGGCCCATTCAGCCCTGAAGACGACCTTCCCCCTTTGCAAAAATGATGAACGGGGAGCACACACATGCCTGGGTAGAGAAAGGCTGGTGAGATTGCATCAGTTCAGTGAGAGAGGACAGACAGTTGAAATTTCTCATCCTATGGGGGTTGTTCAAAAACATGAGAGCAATGTGACACATGTCAGATATACAGTACATCCTTTTATTATCGCAAATATGCAAGAAAAGTCAAATGGAGACACTGTAAATGAACACATGCCCTTTAATACCACAGTCTAATGGTTTTTAAACACTTTAAATAATATACATTTGCACCTTATTATACCCTTTGAAATGTTTTAATCCATATTTACACAATGTTACGCTTTGAATTCTTTTCATTCTTTTCTGAAGAGGACTGAGATGTCTCTTAAAAACACGAGGCTCCCATAAAACCCAGCGTCCTGATAATTCAATTTACAATAACTGTACAACTGACCCGCCTCAGAAGTGGAGCAAATGTCGTGTGGACAGGCTGAACACTGACCAGTATTTTTACTTAATGGGTGGCATGTGAACATGTCTATGAACTTTCCAGTCCAATTACACGTTCCTGTCTCTGTAGATAACCTGCTATTTCTATACTGAGGTTTTATTGCAGAAACCCATATCTACTCTTTTTTTCTCACAAATACAAATCTTTATTAATTTTTTATTTCAAATGCGTAACCCCTTAGCTCTCGGAAGTTGTTTAAAGTCCATTGTATAATTCACCGTGCCACTTCAGGGAGGCAAACTAAAACTGCTTTCTTTTCCTCCAAAAGTTGTTCTTGTACGTGTAGTTTTAGAACACTGATCACTGATTTTTACCACTCTTCCTCAAGAAACTACCCAGATGGAGTTCCACACCTCATATCACATGAATCAAAGATCTTCGCATCTACACCACAGTAAAGTGGACTGGCTGCACAGTACAGTCTGCTCGGAGTATGTTCGTATTTGACTCATCAGTTTGTTTGGTTTGCTGTGGTGTGGTCCAACGAGCTATGGCGTAGGAGGGCATTTTGAAAATGGGGCATGAGGGATGACACAGCAGCAGGGGGTACAACCCGTGTTTCTACTGGCACCACTGAGCTTGGAGCCTTCAGGGAAGCAGAGGGGGGTGAAGATGACTGTGAAGCGCCCAACATGCCTTGGCACATGAAAGGGCTGGTTGACCATTCCCTTTGAGGCGACTAGATACAAAGGCGCAGGCCACTGGCAGGTCAGAACAAAGGACTTGATTGTATATTTTTTTTAAAAAGACCCGCAGGGAGGACTGCATTTGACTTGAAGCAACACTTAAACTCAGTCCATCTTCACCCACTAATTGGCCTCTTTTAATCAGCAGCATCCAGAAAAACTAAATATTCTATTACAAACAACATAGTCTGAACAACCACCGCCCATTTTTAATGGACTGCTAAAAACAACCCCAGTTTAACTCAAAAAACTGCCAGCACCCACAAAGATCAGAATGGGCTTCTTTTTTCTCCTCAGTCTTTTGGAATGGAAGAAACAGCATCTGTAAGTTACACACAAATATAAAGCATGAAAACTTGGCCTTTCTTGTTTCTGTCTTTGATCCAGAAATGTTGAGAATAAGACCAAAAGAACGAGAGCAGGAGAGAGTAAATGCCGCCCACATGCCTCTTTGTGAATAATATGCTGATGCTGTGAGTATAGTTCAGTTTGGGTTCTGCCATACATACATGTGAAGAACCAATGAAATAATCTTCACTTAGAAGTGACAATCCTGAAACAGAGACCTTGTCTTTCAAACTTGCTCTGGAGGTTCTGTGAGCTACTCTCAAGAAAACTGTCAAGACTGGCAACCTGGAGGATCAAATATTGGTACCCTTCATACAGCTCTGAATAATGCATTTAGTCTTATTTCGCTATAAACTGCAACAAAGAACATCTTTATATTTGTACAATCAACAAAACAGGCACCTCGTCTACTTTGGTACCAGAGTGTTTGTTCAGTTGGAGTTTTTTTTCTTTCTCTTTTTAAATATTTTAATGTCACAGTCTCCTAAAACACGAGAAGAGAATCAGCTTGACTTGGTGCCGTTCACTGGACTCCAGCAAGTGTGTTGAGGGAGCAGGTCAGAGCAGCTCTGTTGGAAATGTTGAAGTGCAAAGAAACATTTAGCATTTAAAGTACATCTCGTGCTGATTATGAGATATACTGGTAAACGTCAGCTTTCTCCGTTGGTCCTCAAGTCTTTAACATTCTAACTCAACAAAACTGCAATACACTTGGAGCGTGTGCAAATTTGACCTGAATTTCAAATTTACAAATGTTCTTTAACTAAGTGTGAACAAATCCTTTGTGCTCGTGTGAGAGAATCCAATCAGAGACCCGAGATATGTTTTAGAGCTAATAAGCAGAAATTCTGGAGCACTTCTTTTTTTTTTCATGTGCGCTACACATTTGACTAAAAACAATGTCAAAACATCCAGGTTTTCTTCCATTCTGGTTCGAACAATGGGACTTTTTCTGGCTCTGAATGCATTGCCAGTCAGATTGCTTTAGCCACATAGCCTGCAGACATCTGAGTTTCTGCAGCTACTGCCAAGAAAAGCTCCCTCACAAGCTCTCAGAGCCTAATGAATACAATTTTCATACATCCTTCATATTGGAGAAAGAAAAAAAGAGACATTAAAAATAATCCTATTAATAATAATTGTTTACACTATGTCATGATAAGAACAGCAAAAGGAGCAAGAAGAACATACTTTAGAAACAACAATGAAAAATTGTAATAAACAATCAGTTGGCAAACGATGTCGTGTTTGGCAAGGTCCTGACAGTCGAAGCCAGGCCTGTAGGGTGAGGGTCATGGGATCTTGGGGGTTGTGGGAGAGGGGGTGGGAGTTCACAACATTAAATCATGTCCTCTTGTTGTCATCCTTAAAAACATCCTGTCTGCCAAATCTTCCTTGTCCCACAATAGACCAGACTTGTCACCAGTCAGAGAAGACTGAGGCCTCACACACAGACACGGACGAAACAAAAGATAGAGGGTTGGGGTGTATGTGGTATGCTGATGATGAAGTGGATTGGAGTTCAAGGCATGGGAGGGGGGAAAACTGTGTCCCTCCAAGAGTCTCGGGACACCTTTTTATGACAAGGTAAGGGAAAAAAAACAACCAGTCACTGTGCTAAAATGTTGAGCTGTCAGCTGCTGTGGTGTCCGTTCGTCATTGTTGTTTTCATCACAGTCCCAGATTCTTTGGGCGTTGTTTAACATAATTAAAAACTTTTGTTGCTGATGCTTTTTTTTTTCCTTTGTTTGGTACTACATTCCCCTTAGAGTTTTTGCAGAGAACTGGTGAGGTTAACAAGCCTCTGCTAATACTTAGGTATGTTGGGGGTGGTTGTGGTCCTATTAGGGCAGGAAGGGAGTTGGAGTAGGCAGGGGTGGGGTGGTGTGAGAAGATGGAAGAAGTATTAGGGGGAGGTGGGGGTGTTGGCAGTCCCTCGCCCAGAACGCTCTAGTCCAGGGGTTCTTGTTTTATCCTGATGGGTGTGTTAATGGAGAGACTTCGCCGGTCCTCACGACACAACACATACTCGCTAAACTGGGACGAGTCCACGCCGCCTCCGCATGATGCTGCCACGCTGAAACCTTTCTGGAAAAGACGCTCCAGAACCTGCAGAGAGGACAGAGAAGAAGGCATTTACAACAAAGGTACCATGTCAGTAAGGACAAGTCTAAATGAAACAGTTTGCAGATAGGATGCAGGTTTCAGGTTTTATACAGCTCTAAGGAATAGTTTGACGTTTTGTGAAATATGCTTATTCTTGCCAAGATGGGAAGATTAATAGTGCAGCTCTGTCCAATAACAAGTTTGTCCTCCTGTCACATCAAAAGCTCACTAACACTTTCGATTTTGTTTGTTTAATCTGCACAAAATCCAAAGAGTAAAAACAAAACAATTCCCTGTTTTACTGTGCTCTGCTTTATGTCTTGGTGAGGAACAGTTGCCAAAGCCACCACCAGACACACTAGAAAGTTAATGATCTCATAACTGCTTTGGCCTGTAACCAATCAGAAAAATTTGTTGCGTTTATACTTCAGTTTTAGTGCAGAGTAACAGATTACAGCATCTTTAGAGGTGCTGGTAGGTTAATTTCCTTGGCTAACCTTGTTTTTAGTCTTTGTGCTGATTATAGTTTAGTATTTATATATAAGACGTATAACATCATCCTCAACAGTTAAACAACTTTGTGTATTTTCCCAAGAATTGGACTTTTTCATTGTTTTAACTTTAACTTTTTGTGTGATAAATCTTTTTTTGTTTGTTTTTGCGTAAAAATTTTGTTGTTCCAGAGTCTGGCCACGGCCAAGTCTTTCTACTGTAAAAATAAAGTTTGCTATCCATTTTTTACTAATGAATGAGCATTTTTACTAATGAAGTTTTTGATATCTACACATCCAGTCAACGGACATCAACCTCCGATGTTCATCAGTCACAACGTGCACCATGTGTCATTAACCCTCCCCCACCTCCAATCGCACACAGTGATGAGATAAATCCAGAGGGCACTCCGACATCACACCATCTCTGCAATATTCATGCTGCTTGTGCTAGATTGGCTACCGAACTGAGGGCATGAGCTCAAAGGGATGAGGAGAGCTGAGAGTGAGTGAGGTGTGTTAAGAGGCTGAGTGTAGCTCAGCGTGGTGATTACTGGAGCTCCTAATTTGAGTAATGAGGCTTGGGTGAGAGGAGAAGTGAGGTCCGTGAGCGAAAGAGAGAGCGACGTGTGGGGAATGACGATGAGGAGTTATGGGTCATCTGAGTGTGGACAACGTGTTGGAGCTGCAGGGAGAGAAGAGGAGATGGGGTTCATGTTACCCCTCTAGTCTGGACAGTGATACACACAGTAGTCCAAACAAGAGATGCGCTCAGACTCAAACGCGTGAACTTCAGCATCACTCATCTGGGGTAATCCATGTGGGATGTTGTTTTTTTGGAGGGGGTATAGATCTAAATCCCAGTGAGAGGAGTGCCGTGTATTTACTTATCCCCCCTTCCTTTTAAAGAAGTGTGCAGCGCATGGAAATGAAAGGTCTCGCCAAGGGCTAACTCTTTCTGCCAGATAGAGAGCCAGAGAAGTTCACGAAAAACAGAATGATTTCTTCAGATGCTCATACACACACACACACACACACACACGCGCACAGACACACATTGACACGTGCACTCGTGGCGAAGGATGACCTCTCTAATTACAGCTTAGGCCCCATTGGCGTGCTACGGTTGAATGTTTAGGCCTGCAAGTCAAAGGGCCGCAGCCTCCTCAGTTGGGGATACAGTGAAGAAGAGCAGATAAACTCACACAACGTGCAAGAATTAAAATGTACAAATCCAAAATATAACAAATGCATACAAACTTGTTGAACAGACCTGAAAAACCCCAGCACCCATCTGCTTTCAAATTAAAACTTAAATGTGCACCGACATGCTACTTGTAAGCAGAAAGGACCACTTGCAAAAGTTAACCCCCTCCCCCTTTTTGTCCTCTAGCAAAATGACAACAACAAACTATGTAATTTGTGAGACAGAAGGGGCAGCAGACAGCTGATGGTGAGGACGGCTAATTAAGAGACCTGCCCAAGCATCAAACACTCCCAAATCCATGACAGACGACGGAGGAGCCTAACGATTATGGAAATGATATTACATAGCCTTCTTTGATCATTGCATCACATTGCATTTTTCCCCATCATCTCTTAACGCATGTGGGACTCCATCATGTTCAGCAATGAATTTGGTCACAGAGGAGAATGGCCTGATCAATAAAGATAGTCTGAAAACACTTTTATCATTAATGCATGGCAACACAAAAGACTTAAGGATATTATTATAGATAGTTGTAACTGACTCAAGGATACTGTAATGACTATAAGATGCCATAAAAAAAAAAACCTTCGCATTCAGTTTGACACAGTGAGTTAGTGCCATGGGGGAATAAACAATATAGTGAATAATTAAGACGTATCCAAGCAAAAGGTTTTAATGTCCACAGGACAATGTCCCGAAATCAGTCCCCGTTGACAAGGAAAAGTAATGCACCCTCTTAAAAAGCTAAAACATGTCTGGTTTCTCAGTTCTGCAGAACATACTTCTGACCGCAGGCTTTCAGATCCCAGCTTATGTTGTACTTATGCAGATTTCTTTGCTTCCTTTACTGCCTCACTTGAGCGAAACCATAACAAAATATTCTAACGGCGAGTTGCATGTGGGCACCCTCATTGGTCGATGCCTCATCTCTAACACGGTGATTTCCACGAAATTGGATTACAGCTAATTAGCAGTCTTTGTTTTGTTTTTTTGTTTTTTCCGTTTTTCATGTCCACCACTTTCAACCTAAAGACAGGCTTCTTTTCAGCACGACACCACAATAATCAAAGCAGGAAATCAAAATAACAGTGAAGAGGATATTGCAGCACCAAACTTTGCTAGTTGTTCTATGAAATCAAGCACTTCCTTTTGTCTTCTCCTGTCTTTGTGATTGAAGCTGAATACAAGTGTCTCTTCAGCCTCTTCATCCCCAGTGATCCTGCATTTGAAGTCAGTCTCGCGGTTGCACGGTCGACTTGGCCGCACAGGGATCTCCCCTCAAACACACGCACACCATTCAGCATTTAACCATCCATCTGAGCTGCCACTCAACCTGGAGTCACCACGGGGATCAGTAGGGTATACATCAGCCTCACTCCTCTAACCTCCCAGCATCTTAGCCAAGATGGCGAGGCATGTATCAAAGTGGATGAGTCTCAGGCCTGGAAACCGGAGCACAATACAATATTGATGGCCACCAGAGTGCACAGACACACTTGCAAGACTTCTCAGGAGGAGTTGTAAGACACTTGCTCCTCATGGCGCAAGACACAGAGATGATTGACACATTATGACACACACACACTGTAGCATGAGGTGGGCGCCACACTCAGGGGGTTGCTTTTGTTTAACTATGCAGTCTTCAATATGTGACAAGGAGCACTAACTGCAGTCTCTGCGTCGTATCCTCTGCTTATCACAAGCATCTGGCATAAAACATCCGTGAAGCTCCAACTCTTTCTAATTCTCTAAGCCATCTGCCAGCTTTTTAAAGAGTCACAGACAGCAAAAACACGTTGACAGAACAGTCTACTTGCAGCTGACTGAGCTCCATTACAAATAGGCACTCTAAAGTGTCTTTAAGCATCATGATTCACCGAGGATTTTTAGCTCAGGTGACCCTTGTGGGAATGCAACACTTAACCCTGGCACAGTAAATACATACTGAGCACAGAGGTGTTTTGGGTTAGGTCCGTCCTCAAAGGGACTGCAAGTAGTTCAACTACTAAACTGAGGAGACTTAAATACACAAGGGCTCCACCTGACTCATCCGCTGACCTTTTCTATTTCAATTTTAGTTACTTGTTCTTGTATTTAAGACACCAAGAGCCATCATCAAAGAAAACTTTGCGAATTTACTCATGTCCTAAAAGCACAATCTTTAAAACTCTTTACATTTTATACCACTTTACACTCCCGCACCACTTACAGAAAATGCAAACCATCATCCAATCTAGATTAAAACAATCCTGGAGTGGATATAACTGTTACAATTATCTTGATCAGCTATTAATAATAACTATTAAATTATTGCTTAGCCCATAAGCAATAGTGTAATATTCTATAAATCTCTTTTTTTTATATTTTATAAGCTCATTTTGTTGTTAATACATCTTTTCCTTAAAATTAGACTTGGAATAAATAAGTTTCATTTGTAGTGAAACATATTCTCATTGGAGCATTTGACTTCGTAAAATTTCCATCACTGATGTTCACATTTACAGTACACTTATTGTATGAGCCATTTCTACAGAGATAAAGATTTTGTGACACTTGATCAATAAAATGTAACACAGAAAAAAAGTGCCATATATTTGATTCATTTCTTTTGATTAAACTACGACTTGTTAATTACCTAATTGTCTTCAGTTGAATTGTCCTTCTCTGTCATTATTCTGATTTACGTTCCACTACCTAATCAGCCCGTGTCCAACAAACGAATTAGAACAATTTTTTAAAGATTTTTCTGGCATCAACTGCTGAAGCTGTCAGCAGCCAGAATTTCCCAGCTTTAATCCTCTCTACACACTGGCTTGCTTACTGTTAATCTTGACATTGTGCTTTACCCACAGAGCCACACAGAAAGCTAAGGGACCCAAAGCCATAGTAGTGTTAATGTCTTACTCTGCCACTCGGGCCACTGAGGAGCGCAGCGGAGGTGTTTGTGTGGCCGTGTCTGCTCTGATGAGCTGTGCTTTCTCTTTTCACCCAGCGCTGGATTGATGGAGTGGCAGCGTGACATGTAAGAGAGTGTTGCGACGTGTTGCGTTCTCCGCCTGGGCAGCAGGGGGACAGGGGACCCTTCTCTACGACTGCCTCCGCTGTCACATTGATGTAGGACGGATTGGTTCTGGTCTGATCTGAGTGCTTCATCATGGTGATGTATGGAACAGCAGGCCCAGCTCTAGCGCTGGGACGCGTGTGTGTACACCTCTGTGGCTCTTTGGCTAAATGTTTTCCCTGCATTCAGTGCCTTTGCTGCTTTTTGTTTCCCCCCGCTGGATCTACATCACAGCGCAGGTGGTTTGCATTACTCCCGAAATTCCATTCATGACTTCATGGAGAGTTACTTGCCAAGGTGGATTTGTTTATTCTCCCTCTCTCGCATTTAAATACACAAGACAACAGATTAAAGAAGTGGCTAAATTTGCAAGGCAACAGAATACATATATATCTCAACATGCAAAGAATTACTGCTGCCACATTTCAAACTATAAATAGATGATACAGTATAATGATATATCACCAATTTTAAAAGCATGAAAACCGAGTCATGGAAATCTTTTCAATGTTCATGAATTATCCTCATGTTTTATCTTATTAAAATGGAATATTAAATGTTTAGAAAACAGGTCGATATACTTAGTGTACAGTAAGGTATGGAGAAATGTGTGTTATCATTTTGTGACCAACTATAACAAGGTCTAGCAGTGTCCAGCCTGGAGGACGAAAGCAACAGTACCTCAGCTGCAATAAAATCTCTACACCTCTGACATAATAAAGTGAAAACAGCACACATTTAAATGTCATCATATATCCATCTCTTTCCTGTCAAGACCTCTTCTGAAACTGATCCAATCACACAGTAAATAAGTTTCAGACGGTGCTGCCGCAGCCTCCCCATGCTCTCCCTGAACTTCCTCTGTGGGCAGGGTGTGGTTGTGTGTGTGTTCCCCTGGGTTAGGGTCCAGGCTTGAAATCAGATCAGAGGCTCATTGTCTGGCAGGTAAGACAAGGATTATTTTCCTAACCTTTTCATTCCTTCACGCAACAATGAAAGAGAACAGAATGAGTAAGTTGTTTGGAAAAATCTCCCCTTACAACAAAAAAACACCTCCATCTGCTCCTTGTGTCCTCATCTACATCGACTCAATGAGCCGGGCCCCTTCACTGTGTGTGCATATGTACGTGTGTGTGTGTTTGTGCTTTTCATTATTTTTTTTAACGAATGCTGTAGAGCTGTATCTTAGAGGGCTCACGAGGAGACACCAAGGAGAGGCCAGAATATGAGACAAGAAGGGGTCGCTGCCTATAAATCTCGCAGATCCGCCTTGTACGAGTTTGTATGAGAAAAGGGTTTCGGCTCACCTCGCCTTCAGAAGAACAGCCTAATAAAAGCCTAAACAATAAAGATGCCGTTCAGATTGTGTTAGTCAGATGTGCTCACATCCCATAACCAGTCTCACTGGTAAACAGAGTGGGAAAATGTTGTGTTAGTTGATGCGGCCAATTAATTATATTGTAAGTCATTTAAAAATCTATAAAAGAAGTATAAACCGGTTTAGGCTGTTTGAGAAATTGTAAGTATGGTATTAAAAAATGCAATACGTGTATTTCAATTGCCTTGAGCGGTGTTATATTGGAGTCTTTTTAAAAAAGGAGCTGTGTCTTAAAAAGGAGTAAAGCGTAAATTATGCATATCATTTTCCCCCCTTTCCATTTCTCTTCTTCATTTTTTCGCAGGAAAACATGGCCGCAGTCCACACGTGCTTTGTCCCACTCGCTCTGCTCTCCTCCCTGGAGGTGGTCTCTCACGCTGGCAGGAAGGAGGTGGAGGTGTCAGAGTGCACTAGCCTGCCTGGGAGAGGCTCTCTCTGGGTGCTGAAGGGGTGAAGGCTCCTCTATGTGTAGGTTTGTTCATGGCTGTGGGCACTCAAGTGTGTTATATCGAGCCTGTGGTGTGAGACTGTTATGTTTCCCCCCGTCCTCTCTTTCTCTCACAGGGTAACACTACTGTAAAACTATTTTTTTCTGAAGTTGCTTTTAATCTCTTACTACTTGACTCCACAACATGGTCAACTCTGCTTGACCAAAAACGGATGTTCATCTCACACCATTTTTCAAACCGGTGCCAAACTTATTCAAAAACAGATCATAAAGCAAATGTATTTGATATGATATTGGCGGTAAATTGCTTTATGGTAATACCGTGCTGAGGTTTTGCATCATTCTCATCCCCAACAGCCAACTGAAGACCATCGTTTGACAAAATGAAAAACTCCAAAGGTTTTTGTACACCTGCACACTCCAGCTGTTGCTCCAGAGTGGCTATTATGCCAGTTATTGACAACAAGCTATTATCTCTACTGTGGCAAAATGCAATATAGTGGGCCACAAATCATGCTAAGTGCCTTACAGCAAAGTTTTGAGGTGTAATTCCAGCTTACTGTTACTGAAGAAAATCAGTGTATATAACAGCATTTATCTGGGAAAGCAACCTGAAAATAAACTCTGCAGACTGGCACAGGACTCACACAGAAGGTGACCAACAGAAAGCCACCTCTCCCTCAGCAGGTTGAGCAAATCCCAGCCAGGTGTTCAAATGTTTATGAAAATGTTGAAAGTTGGTGTGAAAAATGGTTTGCTTGCCAAGCAGAATACTTTGCTGGATAAATGAGTAGATAAATACATAAGTTCCTCTTTGGAGTCTGCATCCTGTGGCTAACATTAAATAAAGAATTGGTAAGAAAAGAGAATGGAGGGGTATACAAGCACAGTATCATAAAACATTGTGTACAGTTTCACTATGCGACAGTTAGAAATAAAACAAATATTCAATATTTTATCTTCATGTTGAAAGTAAGCTAAACTAAGCTGTTTGGGTAAAGATAATGAAACATAATGCACATAGGCATTTTGACACTTTCCGACTCTTCTGCAAGTGCGCCACTAAAGTTACTTTGTGGCTTTCCCCCCCCATGTTGCACAATGTTCATATTAACTACCACTGTTAGTTTCATGATCACGTTGTAAGTTTTGTTGTTAGCAGCGAGCCAGTAAGTTGGATCTTTGCATATTCACGTTAAAAATGAAAGTTTTAAAGGTTGCATCTATAAGATTACAGTTTATTCCTTTTCAGCTGAGGTGAGGAGGTGTTGGAAGAGCTGAATCAGCTCTATATGAGCAAGCAAATTCCTCACAGCTGACGACAGCTGTCAGTTACCTAACTTAGCTGATTTGGTAGCTACAGAATGCAGCCTTGATCATGATGCCGCCTCCAGTTTTAGAAAGACTGTGACTATGCTGCAGTCACATATTAGACACACATCAAAACTTTCTGTTACACAAAGCCATTTTGCTCTTGATTCTCTGCAAGTACCATGATATCACGCTTATTAGTGAATAAATGTAACAGAAAAAATAACTACGCATGAAAGTCATTGTTAGATATCAGCACATATTTGTTATATTGGCACTACACTCAGAGGTGTACACACAGGACAATCTAACTCAAGTAAAACTGTAAACACTGTAATGTGTTTTACACACAAGTCTAGAATGTGATAAATAAATCATGGGCAGAGAAGGAGATGAACAAAGGACAGGCATTTCAGCGTCTTACCTGGACGGAGTTGAGCCTGCAGTAGCCATTGAGGGGAAAGCGGATGACGTGTGTTGGGTCCTGGTTCCAGCCAGCATTGACCGAGTTACACATAACGTCTCCAGTCTCAGGAAAGATCTCCTCAATGAGGACCTTCTCTCCGCTCAGGGCGATCCTCTCGCCCAGGTCAGGTGTGACACGAACCACAAGGCAGTCACAGGGCTGTGCCATCCGTCGTTGCTCGCGCTCCTGCTTCCAGCGCTCGAGCTCCTTGATCATGGGTGTCAGCTGGTAATAACGCGCCTCTTCGTACAGCAGGTGGAAGTCCTGTACAGGCAGACAAACGTACAGATGAGAGCAGTGACTTTGCATGTGTATTATACTCCTCTTGGCAATATGTGTGACTAACACACTATGACTTTCTCTGGATTGCAACTCATCACCAAGGTCACAGAGAAACCCTACACATATACAGTATTGTGCAACATTAATATGACAGAGAAAAGTATATCTGCGGGACTCCTTATGGCTTCCTCACAGCAGCTAATGATGTCCTTGACCAAGACACTTAACCTCTAATTACTCCAAGAGTGGGTTCTTGCTATATATGAACTCTGACTCTTCCACTGTAGTGAAGTGTGTGTTACCTGTGTAGCAAAGGTAACTCACAGAAGATCTAATAACTAATTGCACATTGACAGATAGATAAATTATTATTATTTTTTTTACAAATGGCAAAATAACAGTGTAGGATTTTAAATTTATAAACTTGCACGAATGACAAATTAATCTTAATATAATACAAAAATGTGACCTTTGTTTGTCCCCATGAAGCTAAAATTTTTTTTAAATGCATTTGGTTTCATGTAATACGTCGACCAGATTGAAGAACAATAAACCAAGATCAGTGATGGACTCGGACCAGCAGGACAACACTCTCAATAAACAAAGGATAGCCATGCTGCAGCTCTCCTCCACAGTAGCTCTTGGCAGAGTGGTGTTAGCCTTTAGCATGTTTTAGTGAGCTGACTCCAGAAAGGCCGTCAGTTGGGCTCTGGTGAAGTGGGATGGTGCATTCCTGTGCACAGACAGTCTGCAGCAGATTGCCTGCCTCTCCCTCCTGGGCAGGGTTTGCTGGGGGCCATTTGCCCCTGCGCTCTTGCCTCTAATTTCCCACAAGACCAGATGGCACCATCATTCACCACTACCACAGAAAATACGGGAAGGCGGAGGTTCGCTATTGGAGGCAGACGGGAGGTGAGGAAAAGATATGTGCAAGTGAACATGAGGACAATCATCAGCCAAGGAGGTTTTTAATGTATTCCTCACATGGAGGGAGTTTTATGTTAATAAGGCTTGTGGCCCGATGTTAAGCTCCTATTAGAACAAGATTTAATTAGGTTACACCTAAATGCTGCAAAACCTTTTTGCTAAATAATTAGTAATTAATAAATCTGTGTTCTGATTAATGTTTCACAGTGGCAAACAATGACAGCTTAATTCAATGAATGGACATAGTAAACTGAAGCAAAGAAGTGATTGTCCATTTGGTGACGTTTTTCGAGAAAGAGGTTGCTGGGTTTTTTCGTAGAACAAAGTCCAAACACCCAAGTGAGACAATGTGTGTTTGTGCTGCAAAAACAACATATGTTTCATATAGTCTGCATCATTGGTGGCTCTGGGTGTCTGGGTGTCTGGGTGTCGGCGCTGGCAGCGAGCCCTGATCTAGAAAGAGTTTTTCCCCTTTTCCTTCTCAAGACCACTGCTGGGCACAGAAACAGAGCATGGCAGCAAACAGCATATTCATTAACCCTGCTGCTTCTGTCAGACTCTTTAGCCTTGAAAAGCCTCCCTCACTGTTTTACCCCTTCATCTAAACTGTGCCTTCATCCGAGGCATGTGAACGACACCCAAATACAACTCCATCTGGACACGGCGTTGACGCAACACATCTTAAGCTGACGGTCTAATGTTTAAGATTTCAGAATGCGAAAAGAGGGGGTGGAGGTCCTTTTTTCCCTTTTTCTCTCCCTTACTCCCTGTCTTTTTTCTCCTGGCCTTCTTGCTGCAGCTGACAAAACTCATACTGAGACGCTCCCCTTCAGGCAGCTCTCTGTATCAAAGTGCTACTCCTCATCCTTCACAGGTCTGAAGCCATGGATGGATATGTTTTTAACAGGGGTCTGTCTGCGAGGCACTTTAGTCATCCTGAGTAGAGCAGAAAACAACAGAGTAATCCTAAGCGCTGAGGTGAGGATGAGAGGGAGACAGGGCCAACAGCTCCGTCCTGGCTGCTGAAGCTGCTGCTACTGCTGCCAGCTCTACGAGACAATTCATCCCCCAATCCTGTGTCCAGACAGCCCGTTTGAGCTTCAAAATAATGATCCGACCTGATCGCCCACTGGCAAGGCAACATTTCAGGGAAGGACAGAGGGAGGGAGGGAGAGACAGAGAAAGAGAAGAAGAAAATGATGGAAAATGTCACTATAAGGGAGTTTAGAGGACTAGTGAAGACGTAATGTAGGTTTTGGTCAAAAATGACCCCCCAAAAAAGCAGAAGTTCAAGGTTGTTGAATAACAATGTCACTCAAAAATAAAATAAAATCACAATAAAAGCGACTTTCTGTCATTTCCAGCATCTGAGATGAAAAAAAAAATCAATTTAAGGAGTAATGCAAAATCTGAATAATAACAGAAAACAGTAACTCTTACCGGTTTATAACCATGCCCTCAATATGACTGAGCATTGCTTACTCTCTCGTGATTAATTGTAGTTTGAATAATGTGATGAGGGAGGATATTAATAGTGAATATTTTGTTCCAGTGATGCAGGCTGAAAAATTTCTTTTCCTATTCTGCTCAGACTTTCACATTGATTTAGCAAAACACACAGCGCCGTGGCTGCCAGCAGCAGAACAGACCCAGCCCTGGGGCGACGGCAAGCCTGATTGTGTTCAGATAAGGACATGCTCAATTCCGCCTCGCACTATTTGCATTTTTTTTCCCCGGCTTCACGCAAATTGAAAGGTATGCAGATCAACACAGGCTTATGCGAGGGGATCGTAATGAGTTGAAACAATGAAGTCCAATGCATTCTCTTCCACTGTGGTGCCTGATTGGACTGTCAAGATTTAACAGAGGGGAGGAGGGGTGTATGAATAAGAAGGGAAAATCTAATCGGTACTGAGTCAGGCCGTCATTTGCCAAAATATGCAGGGCTTTCATGTCATGTTTTGTTGTCTGTGGTTTGGCTCTTGTTCAGACTATCCGTGGGGCCCAAAGAGTTTGCCCCTGGCTCTCAGTGGCTTGGCTTTGCCTTGTTACCTCATACAGAATGATGAACAAGTGCCAGTGCAGTGAAAAGGTCATGAAAACTAAGGTGGGGTTGACGTGAAGCGAAGTGTAGAATACACCTAGGAAACTGTATCATGGAATGAAAACCTCGAGAAGGAAGAAGCTGTAGGAAGATAATCATTCTGACAACGTCGCATATGATTGTATGAATACTTGTTAGGTGAGACTAAATCTGTACTAGTGCCAAAAATAAATTTAATCGTTATCTTTTATATTACAGTAGATTAAATGGCATGCGTGCAATGTGAGCGGGGTCATAGGTAGTGATCATCCCTCTAACGCTTCAGGCTTTTTTAGGGTCAGCTAAACATTTTAGCATCTTTTAGATCATCGTTTTGTTTTCACAGCCTGTAGCTTTACTATTTTGGTTTACTCTCATCCCTCACTCTCATCACCCTCATTTCAAGCAGCAGGAGGCAAAAAAAAAGCTCTGTTACACCAACTAAATGTTACCTGGCCAGAAGCAAATAGCATGTAGACAAAGTCAACTAATGAACATAGGCAAGAATTTAACAACTAAAGACACAGATATTTTGGATTTATTGGACTTACATTGGCAGGTGTCCAGAAACACAACTTCAGTGAAATGCTAATGTTTAAAGTTTGCTAACACTCTATCACATCAGCTTCTTACACAACTTTTACAGCTAACACACACACACACAGTTTACTCTGTCAAACTGAAACCTTCACAACACAAAAATACAGCGAATGCAAAAAAGCTCGTACAGATAATACATTTAAATGTAAAACTTTTCACAATTTGCTTTTGTGCCCCGAACATGTGCTTTAAATTGTTTAATACAGGAATATGACAAAGCACCTACATTGTCTGCAATAGATACTGACATGCCACTAAAACAGGACACACATGCATGCAGGTTCATTGTCTCACAAAGAGCAAAGAGCAAGTGCAAAGAAGTACGCATATATGGGGCACCAGGTATTAAACTGGACCTTTCCCTTCCAATTCTAGACTCTGGATGAGAGTTACTGTCTGCATGGAGCTGAGTGGAAGTTCATAAGGGGTTATTTCACCTGGGATCACTTCTATAGAAATTACACTGGGTGAAAAACAACAGCTCAAGGCTTTGGCATGCACACCACCAGACCATGCTCCAGTTAACCAGTTAGCAGTTTACCTTTCCACCATTTAATAATCAGGCTGCATCCATTTTTTCCTCTTCAAAGTTTCTTAACTACTGTTTATGTTTCTACTACACATAATTCATATGATACACTTAAGGGGGGTAAGGCTGTGCGTATCAAGCACAACTAGTTGCACTGTTGTGGTATCAGGTTTATTTTGAAAACATGCTATCAATCAGAGAACAGAGAAACAGAAGTATTCACACTTAAACGTGCAATCTTTCGAAAAATAAAGAAGCACACAGAGTGTGAGCTGATGTCTGGGCAAATGCCTTTTATGTTATGTTGTTCAAACAGTGAGTTGATGGTGCAGACAGGTACACACAATACAGTATACTGTGGTGCAGACACATACCTTGAAGTCATCTGGAAGGAGCAATTTGCTGGTCCTGAGGAAACTGAGAATGTAGCGGAATATCTCGCCATCCCGATCTATGAAGTAGTGCTGCTTCAAGCTGTCCAACACGATGGGCTCGGTGCCATTGAACAGACGACTGATTCTGGAAATTGAAAGACACACACAAACACACGCACGCAGACAGCCGCACACACAAACACAACCACATAATGGAATGAGCCAGTTCCCTTCAAATGCATGAAACAATTACCCTCCATTTATTTTTCAATTTTATTAGCACTAAGCTTGAAATGTATTAGCATCCCAGGTTGAAACAAGGGGCTTAAGGCACCGTTCCTCCATTCCAGACTTGTTTGAAGTGTCCCTTCTGTAGAGAGATTACAACAACACACACGCTTGCTGCTTGTACTTACAGAAATTAATGGCATGAATGTAGCATTACAGCTCTATTATTCCATCTGTCAGAAGGCTGGAAATGAAACAGAGGTAGGAAATGGTGACGGGCCACATATTAATGTGAGAATATGTGGAAAAAGATATTTTACTTTTACAGTTTGATTTCGTTATTAATTCAAGGGGAATTCGGACAGACTCAATCCTACTGTAGGCCATACTGCTTTAATTTAATACAGTGTTACAGCTTGTAATAACACTCTTCTTGTGCTGTATTGTCTTAGTATGAGGGAAAATTGCAGAACGTAATTTTCTTAATGTATGTAATTGCAGTTCGCTTTAATGGCGAGAAGATTATTGTCTTGCAGCTGGAATCATAGGATATTAGTGTTTCTTCCTTTGCAATCTGTGCAAGTTTTTCTTGTAGAAGAATAAAAAGACAAAGCACCAGCTGATAATTCTGATCTAAAACATACACTTATATTTGTGAATATGAACCACCCCACTGAGAATGAACTCAACATATTGACTATTAAATATTTGAATTTGTTTTCAGAAATCCATTTTAAGATGAGAAACATGACCAGAACCCAACAAAGTGTGCTGAGTTTTCATTTTCTCCCTCTATTAAATGGGTTAAAATGAATTAAAATAACTATATTAGTCAACAGAGGTATCTCTTTCACATGTTGAAGCAAGGACACAATAACTTCTAAGATAATGTAAATATCAGTGCCCAAATGATGTGAATAATGATAAACTAAAGACAGTAAATACATATATACTTTTAAGCTTTCACTAAGTATTGACAAGACTTTGCTATAATAATAAAACACTTGTTGCCTCCTAGTATCCCATGTTTAACCCTTTCAGTTTACTGCAAGATGAAGGGCTGGGCTGAAGCCAGCTACAGGGGCTCATCAAAGCAAAGAGTGGAAATTGCTGTTATCTTTAAACTTTCATCACACCATGCTGGTGCCGCGCCTCGAGATACCCTTGGACAGATATTCATTTCCCCTAATATTTGTGTGCTTTTCCTGCCGCTTACCTGCAGGTTCCTCTCTCGCTGGTCTAATGATCTCATCCAGGCACCTTCACTTTATCTGTTTGTTCATTTCCAAGTACTAAATATCCCCTTTTTAATAATTAAAAAACAGTTTTTTAGCATCTCTCTAATATTGAGAATGTGCAAGTGTCCCATTTCGCTAAAGTTTCCGAAGTCTGAAGTGCAATAATTTAATTTGGTGACTCATTTTTAAACAAAACTCACCCTCAGCAGAGAAACCTGGAATGCCTACGCAGTGTAAATAAGCTGTACCGCTGATTTACACGAGAAATCTGTTGCACGTAACCTTCTTAACGTTTTCCGTGCACATTTACAGTACATCGTCTTGCAGAGAAACAGCTCTTGGCACGGAGCTATGTTGCTGTTATTATCATCATTTTGAAGTAATCAGCACTTTAATCACAACAACAGCTTCTAGGTTGGCTGACAAAGTTGTGCGACAAAAGAAAATCATAAAACCTATTTGCAAATATGCCGACCAGCACACGCACGCACACGCACGCACGCACGCACGCACGCACGCACACACACACACACACACACACACACACACACACACACACACACACACACACACACACAAAGCACTGCCTGAACACTGGCATTGTCAAACTCTATTACATGACAGAGGAAGGGAGCTGTAGTGGGAATGTCAATGAACAAACACCAAGGCTTTACTCACAGACTCATTTCGCTTGAATTTACAATTACAATCGGCTGCTTTGTAAAAGTGTATGAGCTTGTAGTTATTGGCTGCATCAGGTATCTTCTGACCCTGATGTGTTGGCTCAACACACAGAAGCTATCAAATTAAATTTGCTCTGTCTCTTTTCTTTGACTTGACTGTGTGAAGAAGGAAAGCAAAGATGGTTCTCCCCCCTCTCTCCCCTCCTGCCATCCTTTCTCTTTTTCACTCTCTCCGACTTTCCTTCTTTCTGTCTCTCTCTCTCTGTATCTATCCTTCTCCCTTACTTGCTTTCTCTCTGGAAATCGATGCAAAATGCTTTATAAAAAACCAATACTCATCTCCCTGTTTTGCCCGAGGTGTTCCTTTCTCATATGGTCTTGCAATTCTTCCAGCTAGAATTTCACCATACCCCTTCAGGCTAACTCTGTTTTTCATCTCCACTTTTTTAAAAAGCAATTAAAATGCTGCCTGTTTTTCTTTTTCTTTCCCTCTCTCCAACTCCCTTCTCTCTCGCTCTCTCTTTCTCTCTCTCTCTGTCTCGCTGTCTTCTCTGTTGGTCTCCTCATTTTTCCCTTTTCTGTTAAATCTCTGAATTGGAGAGTGGGCTGTTTTTAACAGGTAGGTAGAGAGAAAAGGGTGTGTCCATAGGGAGTGGGGGTTGTATAGAGAAATTAAGAGACAAGATACACAAACAGAAGGGCCAAAAAACAAAGAGACAGGCAACGATAGGCGAAAGTACAAAAAAAAACAGAAGTACAGAGAAAAGAAAAAGAAGCACAGAAAGAAACAAACAGAATGCAGGAGAAATGCAGAGAGATAAAGTGGGAGAGAAAAAGGTTTGACGGAACTAAAAAACTTGGATAATGCGTGCTAGTCACTGAGAACGAGGGAGGTGGTGGGTGTTGGAGGTTATCACGGATGGCTCAGATCTCCTACCCTTGTGGTGCCAAGCGAGGGCAGGCAGTGGGGCAGTAGGTGGGCAATATCTGGCAGGATGTTTGCTTCACCAGTTAAAGCCAGCCAGAGGCTGAGAGCTGCCAAAGACGCATCCTCGCGAGGTTGGGAATAGGACCCAGGTAACACTGATTCTGCTTGAACAGACAATGTGTGGAAACTGTATCACTTGTGGACCCCTAACGAAGACAAAGCACCCAGTGCTTCTTGGAAAGTGAAACAAACACACCCAGGGATCTCGGTGAGGCTGTCCAACCTGACATCAAAGGCTGCCCACAATGGCTTCCGAGTAGGGAAAGTCAAATAAGAAAGTTCAAAACCAAATCGCTACAGTCCCTGGCTCTGATTCGCAAAGTCATGCTTGAAGCAACTGTGAAATACTAGATAAACTCATGGTTCTCCAAACAAGCTAACCCAAAGGAAGGGTGATACAGGTTTCAAAATAAGGAAACACACTTTCGCTTTTTCCGAAGATCGTGACTTATGGAAAATAAATGAGAACATTTAACTCAAGTTCCAGCCTAACTATAATGCCTTTGAAAATCTTGACGTGTTAATGCAATCAGCAGCAACAGAATTCGCTGGTTCTCTGGTAATAACTTTCACTGTGTATATCTCAGTTGCTCAGTATCTGTCCAAATTGGGGTTAATTGCAAGATTATGTGATTTTAAAAAAATAAGAAATACTATAAACATGAATGTATTAATGCAAACATCTCCACTTTGGTACTGCCAATATTTGCCTGCAGCTCTGTTTTCTTATCTGTTACTTTATGGTTGTATAATACGGCTATTTCTACTCCGGAGCAACAATTACTTCCTGTTAATATTTAACATTAAGTGAACAGAGTAAAAGATTTATTTGAAAGCTTCAGCTTTATCTCATGGTGTGGTGTTGGTACTAAAAAAGAAGCTTGTGATAATGAAACAAAATAGCAATAAAATAACACAACTCCAAAATTCTGTTACATATTTTGAGCTCAGCTTATAGAAAAGTACATTTCCAGAAACAGAGGACCACTTAAAAAGCATAAAGCCAGTACAGATCTATCATCTCTGGACATAGAAGTCTCGTCTTCATAGAGAAAAATGTCCAGTGGTCCTTTCAAAATAGTTTCCTTGTCTGTGGAACATTTCCCCTAATTTCCTCAGCTTCTGTTCAAGTGACTGCTGAGACTGTCCTCTTTGAGAGCTACACAGAGTGCACATCAATGTTTCATGACCCTTGTCCCTTAATATGGCCCACACAGAAGAAGATGAATATCCACACATTAGTTACTAGACTAACTTTCTCTTGGCACCCTGCATTATTTAGAACCCAATCTATTAAAAGTAATCAGCAACTTCAAACTCTTTAGCCCTGCTCTTTCAGTCGTCACGTTTTCAGTTTTGCCCGTGCGCCTTTTCTTGACCGGATGTAGCTGAACACAGCATATGCGGTTATGCCAGTGTAATTGTTTTGCTTTCTGCTGTCAGCCATTATACTAATTCACACAAAAGGGCCCCTCCTTCCACTGGCTCCAGTGGAAAGTGGAGCCCTGAGGCCAACTGTACGCTGAGGAGGCTGGGAGAAAGAGAGAAACAGTGAGTGTATGCATGTGAATATGTGCGTGTGTGCACGCGTGTTTGTGTGTGATCCAGAGTGAGAAAGAAACAGCACAAGACAGAGGGAGGGAGAGAGAGAAGGAGCAAAGGAGCATGTGTGAAAAGAGAAGGAGAAAGAAAGAGGAAAGAGCACTTAAACCAAATCAACACTCACACTGATATCCGGTCTTTACTGTAAAAACACTGCTTGGATGCTCTGACATGACTCTGTGCTGCATTTGGAGTAAAGACCCTGTGCTTCTCAGAGTGAATAACTTCTTTGTAAAGCGTAAAGCTGCATCAGAGCATAATAAATACAGGAACACAATAGCAATGCACAATTGCGAATACAAATGACACAGAAATGTAAAAACCATCTGTCCACTGGATAAACTGACTATGACACTGAAATAGTGGACAAAAAAAATTGTCTTAATAACACAAACAACGATAAACCCTTTTCTGGTTTAAGCTTTATCTTTCTCATGACATGTTGCACTGGAATAGAAAGAGAGTTGTCAGGGATTTCCTGTCAGCAGACTCTATGAATATCAAGACTTTATTACCAGGGGATTATGTGGATTATTTCCTGTAGCCAATTTGGCAGGTTTTCTAACAACCTGGTGTATGTTTACCTTGGCCCACATGGGATTCAGCTGATGCCGAAATGCAGGGAGCATAATGCAATAAATGACAAACTGCATTAGAGGAAAATATGGGAGGGGTCATTCAAATCAGCATAAAACGGAGTCGTTTTATCATTATTTGAATTTTCTTCCTTTAGTAGTGGCACCTTGTTTGTGGATGGAGCTAAAAATGTGTATAAAAGTGTGGGATGGTGGATTACCATCAGCTCTTACACAGCCTGAATCATCATGCTTTTTTTCTTAGAAGTGGAAATGCTTCATGTGTGACTATAGCAATCAGATAATGAAAACAATAGCTCACAAAATAAAAGGATAAGTCATGCAACTTTTTATTAAAATGTTTTGATAAGGTCATGTTGCAACACATGATAAATGGCGGTTGCAAAAAAAACCCTACAACTTGGAACATGCCATGATTTTAATCACATTTGAAGCTGTTTTACATCAACTTTGATTAAGGGGGTTCTGGACGTTTACGTCATTAATTTTTTTCCAGTATTCCTAACAGCACCCTGATCTGTGGGAAAAATAGAATAAAATAAATAAATAAGGACTGTGAAAAGGGGGCGTAGTGTGAAAATGTGAATTCACACAAACACTACTACTCACATCAGCAGTAAAACATGTGTAAGGTTCTGCACAGCAGCTGAATTTTCAATAGCAGCTACCATGTGAAAGGAGATAAAAAATAAAAGCCCTGGAGGTATTTATTGGAAGATTGGAATAATCACCTTTAAAACAAACAAACAAAAAAGCAATCACATGTATCATTTTTAAGGTACAAAGTTGAAAGAATGAAGAGAAGAGAAATGCCCCCACATGATTTGAAAAGATATGTGGGGAAATTGTCCCCAAAGTTTCACTGGTGACGTCCCAATGCCAGTCAGCTAAATGACTTGCTAACATCTCAGATTCTGTTAGACTTCATTAACAAAACCGCCAGTCAAATCTATTTTTTTAACGATTCACTGTGAAAAATGCAACATAAAGCTACTAAGATAAAAAGTGACTGAAATCTAACTGAATATTTATTTAGGAAACATTTTCAATTATTTAGTTAAACTGGAATAAATGCATAACCGTGTCACATTTTAAACAAAAGCAGCAAGAGACAGAATAAACTACTCTTTAGTTTGCTCATATTTCTTAAAGTTGATTTTAAAAAATAAATAAAAAATAGATAAGCTATGAATTAATACATTAAGATCAGCAGCGATGCTAGAGGCAGGGACTGATCTTACCTTGAATCTGGGTACTTGGTGAGGGTTGCCAGGCTGCTAGTGTACATGTGTCCCCCGACATCGATGTGCACCGGGGCGTTCGCCTTGGTCAGCTGAGCCGGCAGAGGGATCCCCTGAGCGGCCAGAGGAGAGACCGGGGACCGGGTCAGAGACAGCCTTGACATGCTTCTTCCCTCCTGAAAGCAAGTATAGAGAAAAGCCATGGGAATAAAGGTAAAGAAGAAATAAAAAAAATCAGCAGAGTGCTCCTAAACAGGGAAGTAGATAGTATCCTTTCTGAATGGTATCAGATCACTTCCATGTCTGTCTGGTCGCATATTTAGCCTGGAAATTATTGCCACCGCTCTAATTAAGTATGTTTGCATCTTTTCATGCAGCACCGCAGGCGAGGATAGGAGGATGCTTATTAGAATCGGGGTGAGAGAGAGAGAGAAAGAGAGAGAGAGACAGAAGGAGATAGACAGATAGAAAAAGAGAGGGGGAGACGGAGACAGGGTGAGGGGGGAGAGAGAGGAATGCTAGGTGTCAGCCTCCAGGGGAATAAAATAAACTGCTGCTGCAATATTCTAATTAAAGGTCGCCTTATGTGTTAGACGTGATGCGCCCAGACACACCAACCACCAATCTAAGAGTAAGGAAAGCTCGACGGGGAGGGAGCTTTCAACTTTTCTTCTGACACGCACACGCATCCATTCAGTACACAAAAAGATTAAGATTGTCATGTGTCCGCAGATAGTTTGAGGCACACGGGCCTCGTGTATTGCACAAAAACGCATCCGATTTCAGTCGAAAGCAGGAGAAGTATCATGTTACTTGCAGGCCAAACTATTGTGTATCTACTTGCTGTAGCTCAGTGTCGTTGATTAACCACTAAAATAAAGTAAAGTACATGGCACTAGAGCCTACTGTATACAGACTGTGGGTGCATATATTTGGGACTGGGGCTTACTGGGAGCACGCCGGAGCACTCCGAGGTCAGTGCAGAGCTGAATTAGATTACCTGATGAAATGATTGACAAAATATTTTCAATTCGATGCGCCGTCATTTGATTCCGCACTGCTTCAGGAGGAGCGGAGGAGGCGTTTATATCCAACCTACTGGTGCGTAATTTGTTTGCCAACAGCGGCAGGTGAACCACAAAACATCAGTGTGGCCACATTTCAGTGTTACTATTATCTGTTACGAAGCATATTGTACATCACAGAGGCTGAGTTTATTTTTTTAAAGGAAAAGTAAACAAAGATATACTGATCTTAGTCAATTTTCTTTAATAATCACAGAATAAAGGTCACCGTTTCTCCACTTTATCACCACTAGTCCGTGCCTACAGGCTCTGGTTGAAATACAGACCTTCCATTCGAGGAAACCTAAAATAATAATAGGAGCTTCATAGTACACGTGTGTGTGTTTAAACAGACTGATATAATAAAATCCCAGCTTTCACTAAATTATGTGAACTGATCAGTTTTCTGTTGCACATATGGGCTGTTGCACTGTCATTACTGATAGACGGGAGACCTTTTGCCAAAGTCCAGATCATCCCCGCGGCTCTAAGAGAAATGCCAGTGGGCACACTATGAGACAGGAGACTTTTTTTATATAGACCTCCTCACAGCAGTATCGTGTTCGTTTAATGCGATTACAAGAAGACGGGATTACATTTCAAAACCCAGGAACAGAGAAAAAACTTGGAGAGACTTAAGAAGTTTAGGGCACATACACAAAAACACACACGAACACCCATCGGTCTGTCCCATCGCGGGTATTTTCCTCTTTCCTACTTATCCACCAATTAAACAATGAATTCCCTACACTGACATACAATGAAGAACAAATGTGGAAAATAAATATAGAAATCTTCTTACTATCCCGATCACATTCTCATTGATTTCGCTTGTTCCCAACTCTCTTGTTCCCTATCACATACACACAAACAGTGAGTGACACACGTAGACACACAACACATAAATTCCTTCACAAAAATCACAGCAGCTACAGAGACTCAACTTTCCTTCTTTGAATTGCTTTCTTGCTGGTTCCCTTCGCTGACCCCTGCTCAGACATACTGCTGTCGAGCTCACACTTAATGACAGCAACATAAACCCTGACGACCGATCTTTAAAACAACCACGAACCACGGACACAGAAATCTCTGAAAAAGAAACGGTGCGATACAACACTCCCTCCGCAGGAACACCACAAGCCCCTGCTCTGCCTTTAATCTACCAAATGCTCAACATGGCGTCTTATTGCTGCTGTACAATTAAAAGCATAATCCCGACACGTGTAATTCACTACCCGATTGATAAAACACACACGTGTTAACTATAGGGTACAGTCTGGCAGAAAAGACAGAAAATACACTTTGGTTGAGCAGTAGCCCTATGCAGGACTCTCCAGCACAGTTCAACTGTCCTTCACGAAAACTGTACCTCCTAAGCCTACACTGTGCGTAAAAAACATTGGATTCTGTAATATTAAATTGTCACCCTACCGTTTCAAACATTGTAGGGAGTCCGGAGGAAATCCGTGCCGGCGGTCAGTCCCAGCTGCTGTCCGCGTAACCCCCCAAAATTTTCAAATATTTTCTCAAAATGCCCCCGAGTTTGTCACCGAACTACACCGCCGTCCAGTTCCAGTACCTATACTGCCGCACGGAAAAGCCAAGTATTTTTTCTGTATCCGACACAAAACTGCTTTTAAAAGACGCTAGGTTGTGGCCGGGATCGACTGCAAAGAGTCTCTGTGGCTTTAAAGGCTCAATTGCAAGGCTGGCTCGACCTGTCCTCACCAAGCTTCTTTGTACCAAAGCGCACAGGAAGCGTCCTTACCTTGAACATAGATGAGATGATCTCCTTCCCCTTCTCTGCTCTTATTTGGATACGCGTAAAATGTGCGCTCTTATTGGAATCCTGCTTCGTATTTCGGCTTCTTGTCTGCCTTTTTGCCTAAATGAAACTGCCCCTGTGGTTTGTTATGAGAAGAAGAAAGCCAATAATCCTTCTCTAAATAACAGAGCGGAGCTAAAAAAGAAAAATCTTGCTCCGGGCTGCCCAAGCGCCTCTGGGCCAGGGATTAGGCTACAATTAGCTCAACTACACTCTCTCACCCAGGCAATTTTCTCAAGGAAGAAAACGTGATACCCTCTATTCCCGAAATTATGACTACATAGATATAATAACTTATCTTATTTTTTCCGGCAAAAAGTAGTTGTGATTTCGAGGGGGTAGGAAACCTAACAGGCAACTGTCTGTCGCTCAATAGATTTAGAGCAGTAAAAAGCAGATTTTAATCATTGTCATTTCGTCTGATGTAATAGTTCCCCAGGCTGTCCAGCTAGTAGGATTACATTTCCATCTCCATCTCCAAGCTAAATTTAAAGTTTAAAGCGGGCGGGCTGCCATAGTCCTTTACTCAGGCAACATATAATAAAGACGCAATAACTTGTTGATAAAGTCTCAGCAGGAAAAAATATGTTGAAAATGAAGCGATATCCTTGAACCAATATCTTTCATGCTGTGATTTTCCCCCCGTGTTCCCGCTCTCTATTCCTCTCCCTCTCTCTCTTGCCTTAATGTCTGGAATTGTAACGCCAAATTTCCTGCAGGCCATTAAAATCAAATGACGTCTATGGACATGCATGCATGCTGCTGCAGAAAGCGCCCTCACAACCTGCCTGCAGCCAAATGCGCCATTTCAATTATAGCGCAGGGCTTAGATGGAGATATCTGCCCAGAACACCCCCCTCTCTACTCTACAATGAAAGGAGGCAGCCTCCAGACTTTTGGAAAATAAGATTGTGCCTGATTATTGTTATTTTTCAACAGAGAAAGACACAATGCAAGTGATGAAGCGCTAAAGTGTTGCGCCACTTCAGCACAAAGTAAAAGGGGGAAGAAGGAGTCAAGCAGGTGCTCACGCCAAGGAGACGATTATTTATTTATTTGCATGTTTGTTTATTTGCGGGTAAATAACTGTGAATAATTGATGCAACATCGAGCCCAGTAATTACTCCGTACCAGAATCGTGAGAGGGGTGTAATATTCGTTTCTTGATATTTGGCGCCAACCAGTGTAGGAACTTATTATTGGTCCATAGGAAATACATCAATTCACTCAGTATTTTGGAGCCTCGTTTATCCCGAATAGTATTAACATTCTTTTTAAGCACATAGATTTCCAAAGCAATATCACTATGATACTCTTCTAACATTTTCTTATCATATATATATATATATATATATATATATATATATATATATATATATATATATATATATATATATATATATATATATATATATGTGTGTGTGTGTGTGTGTGTGTGTGTGTGTGTGTGTGTGTGTGTGTGTGTGTGTAACAAAGCGAGAGAGAGAGAGAGAGAGACAGATTTATAGAAAATCGGCATAAAATAACAGATATTTAAATATAAAATTAAAAAGTGCTGGTGATATTTGACAGCAAGCTGATGGATGTGTGAGAATGCGCCTCTCCTTGAAGCAAGTGAAGTCTTTATAATTAGAGAGACCTCAGCGTGCCTCAAGCGCTCCCTTCTTCCCCTCTGGCACAGATTTGTTGCTTCCAGAGGTACAGACTGGAGGGAAAGAGGGATTTTTTTTCTCATTAAAGGAAACAAGCCCGGAGTTAGTTCAATTACATGAAGTATGCAGGGATGTTGTAAATTTAAAGATTTAAATAGCTTACAAAGTGGCCCCGGGCCCCATCAGTTAATTTCCTTAATTTATGGATTTTATCGGTGTCTATGTGGAAGGGAAGAAGTAGGTCATCTTGAGGATTTGCATGCAGCTTTGAGATTTCCCAAATCTAAACATCTGTCCTCCTGACCAGCACATCAGCAAGTGAGAAGACAGACAGGTTTCCATTTCCATGTTCTTAACCGTCCAAAAAACTGTCCCTACGATTAGTGTTTTTTCTTAGTTAAGAGTTAAAAAATGTAGATCTGATTGTACTATTTGACCCAGGTAATGAGATTATAGATGTTTGGTCTCCCTGATGCAGGCACAGAGCGAGATAACAGCTCTGATCTAGTTTTCTTTAAAGGATTATTCCACATAATTTCTTCATTATTTTAAATGTTTACTTATGTAAAACTACAAAATGAACATAGATTTTTGCTCAAATCTGAGTCAAGATGTTTATGTTGCAACGTGAAGCATTCAAACTGCATACATCAGTCAAAATTTCAAAGTCTCCTTCAGACATATGTTAATGTAGTATATGAATTAATGCATGACCCCGAGAAGAATAACTTTGCCTCTAGGTTCAAATGCAAGGTGCTATTACTTATGTTGCCTAAAGTGGCACAGAGGACAATGCTGTGCCTTTCTCCAGCTTTATCACAAGAGGATAAAGCTGGAGAATATATATTTCTACTATATATTAATCACAGCATCAACGGTGTATTGCATGCTTTATGCCTCTGAGGGATAAATTGTACTATATTTTTTTATTAAAAACAATTTATTCCACCTTCTTTTTTGTGGTACAGACACATGCTTACCTTTTTTTTTTGTTTTTTTTTTGCTGTAAGCAGGTCAGATATCTGACACCAATGAATGAGTGCATGCTGGTATTTATTTTTTAATCTGGAGGATATACTTATTACTCAAATGAAAGATGGAACATGGCACCATCTGCTGGCTAGGTGTAACACTGTGAACAAAAAAATGCATATTGATGAGTTTAATTATTATTAAATCCTTTATTTAAACATGTTGTCTCATTGAGATCAAGATATCGTTTTCAACAGAAACCTGTGTATGAAAAACATATTCAATTATGACATCAACTTTTTTTTTTAAATCCAGCCTCCCCCCCCAAAAAAAACATAGGGTTGGATTTGATACTAGCATTGGGGTCAGAGTATCTCAGAGGATTAAAAAAAGCATGTACAAGGGATCTTAGTGTGGGATATTGCAAATTTTGGTATTGATCTAAAATCAAGCAAATACAGGGTCAGTACTGCCGATACTGATACTTTTAAGCTATAAAGGCAGCTTATCAAGGGGAGAGCCACGTGTCATGATTCATAAGATGAATCATCAATTTGCAAATTCAGAGCACGCTTGAATGACCACTAATTCAAATTGATTTTTTTACTTTCCCCAATACTTATTTAACACAGAACACAACTTTCACCTTTTATGCATTTTAAAGCTGGGGTTTTTGGATACCTGGAATGTAAATGTGCCCGTCACTAAATCACTTTGGATCATCTTCTGTTGTTCAAATGTGCTATAAGCTACAACTCAAACAGATGTGAACTGGAACACACCTATTTGATTTATAGCTTCTATTTGACATAACTTTGATTTAAGGTTCAGACATTTTTTATAGTGCATGTTTGAAGTTAAAAAAATTAAACGCAAATTAAACAAATAAAGTATCTATCCTATCTTGACAGAATCAATTCAATACCAATGCCAGTATTGGTATTAATACTTTCAATATCTGGGTCTATCCAGCCACCTCTAGCTTTTGGATAAACCTAAATGTCACCTTTTAAAAACGTTCATATAAAGCCATAGAATGAAGCTTCATAGTCTTCTGTAGCTCAGTCCATTTGTAGGCAGCAAAGTAATGAAAAATTCCTTGAAGACGTTTCGCCTCTCATCCAAGAAGTTTCTTCAGAAGCTCCTCGGATGAGAGGTGAAACATCTGCAAGGAAACTTAAAGAAGTCCAGATGCTTTTCTTTCCAAGCTCCTTAGACTATGTTGACCTGGATGACTGAGAACCATCACAGACGTAATGAAAAATTGTTTTTCCAGGTTCACTGTGAATAACAGGTAATGTTAGCACATTCTGTGACCTGAAATTGCATGCAGTGCGTTTAGAGCTAACCAAGCAATTTCTGCAGAAGAGCCTTGTAAATAAACACCACACACTGCCACTTTTTTCTGTTTCCTAAGGTTGACCATCCTACTTCTTCATAGAAGAGTGAGTAAGAAAAGACCTACACCAATTTATCATTGGTAAAGTACAATGTACTGTGATGCAAGAATCAAGAGGCTTCAAGGTGGATGAAGAAACACGACTATAAACAATATCACCATAAGAAATATGAATATCATTTTCTTGATTGGTGTTTCCAAAAGGGCTAATGAACTGCTCACTGATACATTTAGATGATCGCATGTACTTCAAGGGAAGAGCCAGTGGCATAAAACAGTGCCGTCTGCATAAAAATGTACATTATAATTTTGGTACCAGGTGTAATATTGTTTCTATATATGGTGGAATCTGATAGTCAGTAATCATCAATAATAATTCATCAGTAAAGTTGTTATTAATGTACAAGGGTAATGGGTAGTGTTTTCTCCTGCATTAAAATGATAAAATATTTATTGTCTCTTTTTTTATTCTTACTTTCAATTAAAGCCTTTAGGGCATTTGGCCAACATGTCCTTTTTTTGATCCACATAACCCAGGTCACCCACACAACTGTACTACATGTGCACAAAGGTGAAAACAGTAGGCACAATACAGTCACATCCGCCCTTCTAAATGTGAGCATTTGCAAGAATCTCTTTCAAGCATTCCACTTCTACTTGCCCCTCTGGCATGTGGAGAAAGTTTGAAAAGAACGCTCAGAACTTGCTTTTAGTAATCTGCATGCCTTGTGGAGCCCGGTTGCTGTCAATCGTTCCGTTCTTACAGCCATTTGACATTCTGCTTGATGTTGGTGTGTGTCTGAGGTGCAGCAGCGACACTTATTGTTCAGAGAGAGAGAGAGAGAGAGAGAGAGAGAGAGAGAGAGAGAGAGAGAGAGAGAGAGAGAAGGTAAAAGGGTGTCAGTTTATTAATAGAACGTATGGAGTTGTGTTGCTCACAAACACCTAACAAGCACAGCTCAGAATTCCCTCAAGTGCTTAATGCCAGCAATTAAGTTTCAGAAAAAGCTGAGCACAAGGAGAGTGTGTACACTCTGTGTACTTCTGAGAGTTGCTGTTATGAGACAGTTCCACTTTTACAGGTAAAACTGCAATGACTCTGATGTTGTCAAGTTCAGTCTTTGTTTATTCAGAATCTTAATGTGATTGGTTGAGACATTTACTAAATATTAGCCAACTGGAAGCCTGCAGAGTACCCCAAACATGCTAGACTCTGAACCTTGAAAAAGGCAGTGTACTTTGATGCCATCATGGTACTTAATATGACTTCGCTAAAAAACGGAAAATCTTACATATTCTACCCCCTTTTTTGACATCTTTATTGACTGGATACTTTTAAAATAAACATATTTCAGAAAAAAGGCAATTTTCCATATAGACCAATAAATCAATTATAAAAATACAGTATTGTGATAATTTTATATATTATATTACCTGTATTTTTAGTTTTTCTTCTTTGTGCAAAGAAAATATCCTCCTCTCATTCTGGGATGTTATAGATCAGATAAATTAAAAAAAGAAATCTGACATTTTAATAAAGCGGAAAATGTATTTTCCACATTTTAAGAATTGTCTAAAATCTCAAAATCTGCTGCCATCATGTGGTCTAAGGCTCTAAATATTTACAAACTGATGAAAAAGTACCTGTGAAGGAGGTCATCAGGTAATAGAGGCATTCGTGAGTACAGGATGAAATTAGAACATGAGAATGTTTATGAAACTTTGCCAAAATGCCAAGAAATTAGACATTTTCTCTGTTTTGTCAGAGGAGAAGAAGTGACAATGTAACTTTGTTTTATGTCATCTCTTGTATCCGTCACCAAATTTTCATTTCTATGTGCAGTCCTCTCTGAAGTTCTTTGGGGAAAAAACTAAATCCTCTGAAATGTGTTATTCTGCTTCTGGCTCAAACCAGTCTTACAAGCATCCAGCCTCATGCCTTGAATGTGTAAACAGAGGAAAAATGATCTTTTGCTTTTGTTGCTGCTACTATTTGGTTAGCAGTAACAACGTGAACAGTGTGATGTCTCCAATCACATCTGGTATGCATCACATAGCATTCCCCCCGCTCAATGTGCCTTGGGGGAAGTCCCTGGCATTGCAGAGCACCCACAGTCCTCATTAGAGTGCATGTGTCATGATGGCATCAACCCACAGCCTTGACTTATGTTTTATATTTACAATCATCCATCACAGCACTGTCATCACAACAGTCAGAAAACATGGATTGAGTCTTGAATGGTTTGAGCTGATCCAGCTCATGTTTGTAAGTCTTGGTACGTACATTATCCTCGAGGGCCTTTTTCTGTCTGTAGCTATGTTGTTGAGACTAGTAATGGCCTGAGACTGAAGCTTGAGTCCCTGTCCTTTTGTTGTGCGCTGAGCTCCCTAACAGCACAGAGGAGGGACAGGGTTTGATGTGTCTTCTGAAGGCCTGCTGCTTTGTCAACACTGAGGCCTGTGCACTGACACTATGGAAGCTAAGCGCCGCAGGGTGACAGGGAGGGGAGTGGTGGGGTTGGGGTGGAAGGGAAGGGTGGGTCACTGCAGCCTGGTAAAAGAGAGACAGACAGAGGAGAGAGAAGAGAGGCAATGGGGGAAGGGTGCATGCTAGTGCGGCCAGCACCCAAGGCTAGAGGAGAGTGCTCTGTGCAGCAGACTGCCTGATAGGGACTGAGGCTGCTGGCTGATGACATTTTATGGTCACAACATGCAATCCAACCAACTTTAGTTGGTGAAAATCCAGTTTTCATATACTCAATGGTGGTGGGTTTTTTGTTTGAGTTTTTTTTGTTACAGCCACACAAAGAATGACGCAGTTTTGCATGTCATCATGTCCTTTGAGTTTTAGTTCTTTTACAGTAAACACAGCAGTTGTTGGTAAAAAAAAAACTTCTTAAGTCATAACATATGGAAGCACAACACACTATTAAAAGTATTTTTGTAGCTTACACTTTACAAAACAGGACTATGAAAACATGACACACGAGTAAATGTGCATTTAATTCTGTAATTCAGAGTTACTGTTGATAAATTAGGCATATTGTGCCTAAGGAAAATGGTTAAGTGGAGTGAATGAAGGTAACTCAGGTACTTTTATTTAATTTCTGTACTTAAGTGGATTGTTGAGGCATTCTTTTGTTATTTTAAGATGGATAAAAAAGTGTCATCAATTATGTTATAAAAAAAAGATATACAGTAATGAAATAGTTAATAGAAAATAAAAAATAAACCTGACTTTTTTTTCTTTTCTTTTAATGACCTCGTCTTGTTTAGACTAACTTACTATCGCCAAGCTACAACAGTAAAGTTCTGCTTATGCTACAGCACTAGAAACCTATGCATGACTTTTAAAGTGCTTTGACAATGTCGGGTTATTAATTTTTTCCTTCATCACCGGAGTTCCTCTAAGCAGCATAATGCAGTAAAATTTACACAAGGTAAAAAGACGCAACATCTGGGTTTTGCTGAATAGGGTGTTACGAGCCAGTTAACCCATGATATATCTGTTTTGTGAAGTGAATTACAGTCTGAATGTGTTAGCTGTCCTCCAGAAGGTGAAGCAGTGCTAAGGCTGGGGCTTGCCAGAGGCACTGCTCTCTCTCAGCCTGGGCTGGTGCAGGCTAAGAAGCCAGCGCCCCATAGACATTGCTTTCTTTCACCAACACTTTGTGTTAAGTGGCCATAAGTAATACTGGGTGTGTATTATGTGCTGAAAGCAGAGTTTATTCTCTTACACATAATTACTGTTCAGCCATGTGTGTGGTCTCAGTGCTTTCTCATCTGTTTCAGCTCAGACCTCATCGAGTCACTTTATGCCCCTGATAAATGATTGTAACCAGTGGTGCAGTGCAGTGAAGACCAGTCCCTTCATCAGCATCAACTTACTTTTCATTATAAAGTGAATCTTAGTGGTGTTTAGAGTTAATGAAATAGTAAAAGGGCTCATCTAGTCACACGGTCAATATTTGGCTTTATCTGACCCATTAATTCACTAATATTATTGACATACCTTGACATATATACATTACTTTCAGATTTTTGTGACTTTTAAGCATGAGCTAATTCTATTTCTTTCTGGACTATGTTCAGGTTATCACCTGCTGCTTAGGTGAACGTGAATAACATTCACCAAAGCATTCATCAATTATGGCAAAAATATTTAAAATATGTATTCATAACTCCTACTATTCCATTTAACACCTACTGTTTTTAACAAAATAAAAACTGTTAAATGCTTATCATACATAATTTTAACTGCCACCCCCCACCCCTATTTTGGCCTTGAATTTAATATGTCTTTTTTCCCCCTGGCTATCAGGCCACGCAAGGAAGGCACAGTGAAATATAAAACTAGGACTCAATTAAAACGTAAGTGATAGTCATTGAGCTTTTCATCCTTTAAATTAGTCTACTGCCCTCTTGTGGCTGTTGGAATGTGTCTCTGGAAGGTGGTTAAACTCTGCTCGCCTACAGTTCTACTAAAATTTGTAACATTTCTCGATTTCAGCTATCTTTCCATGTCCCGTTAACATTATACTGTCTGTTAACAAAAGCTTGTGCATGCTGAGAATCCAGTAGGCTTTTGTGGTTGTTTGCGCATGCGCATCCCGGATAAACCTTCCTCTGACAGAAAAGTGATGGAAGATCTTTGTACAAGACAAGCTACTGCTGGCTCTGCTTTCACTGCTCTCACTATCATTTGCGACTGGTATGGAAACAGAGGTACAGAGTAAACAGTGTTTTTGTGATCCAACCTCTTAACAGATAAGTTTAGTCTTACCTTGCCCAACACGCAAGAAACTTAATAATTACTTTAGCACGTTAGTGAGAAAAGCCTTGAAGCTCGACAGGAGGCGCCAGGCCCTGCCATGTCCGGTTTAATAGGTGACCTGAACAGGTGAAGGCTCCACCCACATTTTCAGATTACTTTAAATCTACCAAGTTTAATGAGCTATTTCACCTGTACCTCATCTTAATTTTTCATTAATATTTTTAATTCCCTTGTAGAAATTGGTAGTTAACCATGTCATACAGTGCTCAAGTCTTATAATATAGCTGATGTTTCGTTGTTCATGTATTTTAATATACTTCTTTAAAATCAAACTGAAAGCTTTTGTTTGTAAGTGCAGTAAAAACTGTCCCCCCCAGATATGCGGTCCTCGCAGGACAGCGGCACTACAAACATGATTTTGATATATTACTGTATATTTAAAATGAGCTCAACCGTACATATCAGCAGCAGTAATATTAATCCTTAATACACCGACAAGGAAAATTTTTCTGCAGAATAATTACTGTTTCTTCCGATACATTATGCTAGTAATACACAGTTTATGTGTCGGGATGTGTTTTCATAGTGTTTTATTGGTTTTACTGTATAAATGGCTCTGTAAAATTTCCTCCAGCACTTGTCATTGTCAGCTAATTGTAAAAATGTGATGATAACTTTAGAAATAATAATTTTTACAATTCTTCAACCAGGAAGGAGTATAGCAGCTGTAGATGTCCACGCAGAGTGCAGAATATACAAAAGAATAAAAGAAGTGGAGCATGAAAAGTGTTTTTTAATCATGGTCTCTGCTTGTCTTTCTTCAGCGTATACCACTGGCTCCACTGTTTAAGCTCACTGCATGGTCATGCAGTCGTTAGCCTGGTAGCTTCATAGGAGGAAGGTAACTGGTTTGAACCCTGGCAAGGGTTTTTCTGCATGGAGAAAAGCCCTGGCCAGTGATCAAAACCTACTATAATCACATTATGGTAATACAATAATGTACATATCCTAAATCACAGTAATCACATTACAGTTACAATTATGTGCCTGTGTTACAAAGGTTCTTCAGTTGTCTGCACAGCGGTAAAAAAAATCATCAAACATGCCTTTTTCTCGAGCTTCAGTCAGCTGATTTCAGCTTGTGTGCATAGGATAAGAATTTGCGTTGGCGTGAGAGTCCACAGCCTAAGATTTATGATGTTAACTGTAATTATGTGACAGTGCATTTCAGAACATTTTACAGAATAATTTAAAAGTAATGCAATTAAAAAATACTTTCTCTGGGGAGTAATTAAATGATATAATGCATTACTTTTTAAAAAGTAAAAAGTAAGTGTGATACATTACTTTTTTGAGTAATGACCACAGTACAGTATAGCCAAACAACATACACGTTAATGTAAGATTAACTAGTCATCCTAAATTGGCTGTGAGCTACATAGAGTACTAAAAATACATAGAATAAAACCCTGTGTTTGTATATGGTAAACTGTGGCTTGTAGTTGAAAGCACTATATAAATGTCAATCCATTCCATTAATATTAACCTGTCATTTCTCTTTTTTTTATACATACAGCTGAACCTGCTCCTAGTTATATCTCGCTGTAGATGAGTACCATGCTTTAGCAAAACCCTCTTGGCTTTGACTCATTGCTTCCTTGTTGTGTTTGGTTTTTTTTTTCTTTTTGTCAGATTAAATCTCTGAATTGTATCTAAAATGTTCTTTCATCGCATATCGAAACTTTGCAACTTGCTACTTTGTTTTTCTTTTTCTAAATTATTTAGTAGTTGGAGCATGTATTAATATTTTATATTACCAAACTATACAATGCAGAAGATGAATAAGGTCACCAATGACCAGCAGAACCATGCTCCATATCTCTGTATCTCTGGGTTTTAAGGCCACAGCCTCCGTTTTTTTGGCTTACGGAGTTACTAATAAACTGCTTGTTCACTTTGCATTGGAGTTAATGGACAGAAAAGGAGCCGCTGATTTCAAACGAATGCTAAATCTGCTCTGTTGGATGCTGGAAAAAGTTATTAGTTTGCAATTAAGTGAAAACATGTCTGTGTTGTTCACTGTAGCCTTGCCCCCTAGTTGGGTATAAAAGTCATTAATATCATATTTAATGGGGGAATTATTTGATATTCACAAGTGCGAAGTTGCTTCTCCTTTGTTGCAAAAACAAAAACTAGTTTTTAAAGAATCCCCCAAATTTACTGAACTGATATTTTGTTTGTAATGCTCATACAAGAACTTCCTCCTCTTGTAACATGTGCCTTCACTTTCAGTACATAGAAATCTCTCTCTCTTTGAAAACTTGAGATTCATCATCCCCAGAGTCTAATATATAATGCCACTGCTGTGGCCTGCTCAGGAATGAACTGCTGTGAATCGGTGTGGTGCACCTGCCTTCTGCCAGGCAGCCACAGCGCTGCAACCACGCCAGCCAGCCTACAGGCACTTCTAGATAACTCCTGTCTGATTAGCTCCTTAGGAGGACATTGTTCCAAAAGCAATTCACTAGACTCCCAGTATTAATTTAGTCCCGAGAGAGAGGCCCATCCATCCTATGTAGGACGGGCTGCGCTCTGGGCCTACCCTACGGCCTGCTAATAGCACGGCACCTCCTGGCCTGTCACTATAAGTGATAGTCTCTGCAAGTTTGTTGCCTCGTTGTGTGTTTCTCCCATCAGGCAATGCGTTTCCCTCCCTCCTCTTCCCTCCTTGTTTCTCTCCCTCTCTATCAGTGGTGGTTCAGGGCAGGTGTCTTCTCTGTCACTTCCATCACTCACGCTGTTTGACGAAGGGAAGACACAGTTCAGAACATGGCGTGAGCAGAGGGTGATTCATTGAAAGCTTGCCTCTCTCCTTGAAAGGGAGGAGAAGAGAAAAGCAGTGGCTGCATCTTTTTGGGAGGGTGGGGAGTTTGTGAGAGCTGCCTGCCACGGGAAAATAAAAGAAGGTGAGAAAGCTTTCAGTGCTGTTGAAACTCTGAGGGTGACTCCAAAGTGAATAAGGCTGCTTCTAAAAATCAAAGGTTGACTGTGATGCGTGATACACCTTAATAGATAAAGAAAACCAAACAGCTTTAAACTGGCAGGGGATCTCAACTTGTTTATGGAGAGAATGAAGTGTGTTCCTCCTACATATTTGTTGTTTCTGTTTGAGAAGAAGTGCTTTATTTTTTCGAATAGGCGAAGGAAACTGAAGCTGCACAGCTTTATTTGTGTCAGAAAAACTGATGGTTAGGTTCCACCAGCTTTAGAAAAAAAGGTTTTGAAGTTGTGCTTTTGCTTATAAGAACAAAATATGTAAGACATTTTTCCATTTTGCTCCATGGCAATTAATCTAGATTATTTGAGTGAAAAATCCTTAGAGGTGTTGCTATAATCTCCATCATATCACCCACTGGTTTGTAAATTCTTCTGAAGGATATTGATCTTCTCTATAATTTCCTTTTTTTAAGAAACATCTGAGCATTTCTGGACAAGAGAGGGAAATGCGCTTATCAGCAAATGCCAACAAGCTTGGTTATCAAAGTACGTTCAGAGATGGCATGTGTGATTCACAGACATGCAGGTACCCACCTAATTAGTACAAAGTAACTCCACCCACTAAAACTGCAGCACAGGCATTTTAGACAGGCTGTCAGCACAGTTATGTTCACAGAAATCTGTGATATTTGACAGACAACATTAGAAATTCTTCCAAAGGTGTTGCCACAAACTGTCCACTTCAGTGGCTTAAATTAGCTGTGGCCAAGGCTAGCACACAGCCGATGGATCAGTAGAAAACACCTGCTAGTCAAACGGGCCATGCTAAAAAATGAGTCAAAACAAAACGTTTACTCAAGATAGACACCAAAGCTGGGTTTTGTACCAGCCTGAAAACACGTCTCTTTTTGGTGTAAAACCAGGCAGTTATATGGAAGTCTATGGGGATTTATGCAGGTGGCCATGGTGCTTCCATGTTGGATTAATTCCTCAGTCTCTAAGCTTGCTAGTTGGAAAAGTCCACTATACTTTTGTGTGTTTTGACAATTTTTGACATAAGGAAAGGAGCATAAATGTCAGAAACTGTTGATTTTATTTTGAAGACATTGTTAGATCTGTTGCACTCTTGCACTTGATTGTTAACTGAATGCTGAATTACATGTGTGTGATGTTATCTGACTTTTTTGCACAGCCAAGAGAGTTGGCAGTGCTACTGGAAAGCTGTGCTCAGTGTATTAAGGCATTGTTAGGAACAAGTGAGTAACACTGCAACACAAATCAACTGCAAAAGCTTGCCTGCATTATTGTCATGCCAAAAAAACCCAACAACAAAAAACCCCCAACTCTTTATTAGTGTTAGTGTTCCTTTTTTAAATATTTGCCCACCTCTCCAATAGTATTTTTCAGTTAACTGTGTATATCACATATTACTTTTCTCTACTGTGAAAATCTGCCATTACAGACTTACAGACACATTGTTCTGGTTGGAGGGTTTGAGGTGTTTCAGCTCCGTGTTTTTTTAAGAATTTTATACTTATACTGATATTAATCAATTTTGTGTCTGGTTTATGTCTTTATTTCATTATTTGCTTTTAACTCTCAGTGTTCTTCCTCATCTCCTGTCCATCATCATCACCACCCAGATGTTTGCTTCAACCCTCAATGTGTTTTTAAATAAATATACATACACGAAACGTTGCCATGTTTTAGAGAGCAGTGCTATGATATAAACACACAAAGGCAGTGTGAAAATGCATTTTATCAATGCAAATGTTTTAGCCATTCGTGGCAGTTGTGTCAGTTTGGTAGAGACGTAGCCCCAAGGTAAAGAAGCACTTAGCCTTTAGCAGCTTGCGTGACTTCATTATGGAACCTATGTTTATTGATTCAAATTCATTAAAGCTGCTGCATAATTTATATCAGTTTCAGCATATAACCTAATTAGAAGCCTTGCAAAAGCCTTCATTGATGTTTTAGTGAAGCATGACAGGCAGTGACAGCAAATTTGGTACCTAAGTTCACATTACTATACACACCTTTATGTCCATAAATCATTCTTTGAAAAGCAAAAGCATTGTTGGGGTTTGTCATATTTCAGAGCAGTACTGCCATCATGTGGTTGTATATGATATTTCTCTGGTTAGCAGAGGTAACAAACAGCATGGCTTTGGAGTTTTTAGAATAAAGAGTAATAACATAGCTGAATATAAAGGAATTTCCTTCGAAACCCCCAGATACTTATCATTTTATAGAGATACTTATAAAATGGAGAAAAGAGCAATCGGATTACTCATTCTGCCGTGATACCTTTTACATATATTTAAAAACACAACTCATCAAATTGCAAAAATACCCCAGTTTGGATCAATGATCAGTTTTGCTGAATTTTTTTATGCTTACAGAATTAAGGATGGAAATTATCACAAATATTTACTAAACTGGTATTTTGTTTGTGGTGGTCAAATGAGTACCTCCACCTCTGAATGCGTGCCTTTATTTTCAAGTGCACTGTGGAAATCTGTCCTTGAAAACCTGGGAATCATCATTGTGTGAATTGAATATATAACACCACTTCTGTGGCCTGCTTAAGAATGTACTGCTGTGTATCTGTATGGCTCACCTGCCTACTGCCAGGCAGCCACAGTTACTTTTGTCTCTGTCTTCAACTAACTAAATGACGAAGTTTTTGTTTTCAGATTGAGCTGTGTTGATGAAAACCAGCATACCTCACCAAATTAGATTTTGGGAAAGGTTGTGCCCTCAGCAGGACTTGAATTTTGAGATTTCGTCCGTAAATTTATTTTCCACTTGTCGTTTTGCGTGGCTTGATTAATAACAGAGCTTGAGCAAATCATTTTAATGAGGCTTATGTCATTGAGAGATGTGTCTGGAGCGTGCAGCACACTCATTGCCAAAACAAACAAGGGTTTCATGCAAAAGGCGGAGAATTAACCTGGCATGCGTGGGAATCAGCCAAGTTTTGTATTTGACATTTGAGGGAATTTCCTTCCTCTCAGATTTTGTTCTACTGAACCGAAGAGTCAACACCTTAAATTGGTTTTGTTCCGTTATTACATGGGAGATTTTGCAGAGGCATTGGTGCAGTCATTGCCTTTGTAGACAGCCCTTGCAAACCGCTTTGTGTCAGTCTTTGTCCTATACATGTGTGCGTGCGTGTGCCTGCTAATGTCTGTGTGATAGAACTGTCGTCAGCGAATCAGCCGAAACCTGTCATCAGCCATGTTAATGCTGGCTTGAAGGCAAAGAGGAAGATTAGCTGAGGAACTTATAATAATAATACTTGAAAAATGGAGCAAAGTCTCTTTTTACAGTCCTCCCAAGCAAGGCGAGGTTGTTTATCACTTTGGGAAGATGTTTGGTTGCCTCCCTTGTATGTCTGCTTTGGGCCCTTAAGCTGATTTTGCTACACAAGCACGTTCTCTTCAAAGCATGTCAAGATTTTCCACGCACACTAATGAGGTAAATGGATGGCTTTTGTTTTCTCCACAGTTTTAACTTCCCCCAAAGTGCTCTCATGACTTATACACGAGCTGTTGCGGAAATCAGCCTTGAGCATTTAATCAAATTTCTAACTCTACAGAGTGATCAATTTGTGCTGCAATATTCATCTTCCACTCAAGCATAAACATAACCGCACATTTACACAGACACGCACGCACGCATGCAGGCACGCACATACATACACAAGCATGCACTTACATACACACACAGATACAAGAGCATCGTAAGACTGCTATTTGTTTATGTTAAAGTAATGTCATTTTTGTTAGGTAAATTGAAAAAAAATGAAATGCTTGAAAAAAAAATGCTGCTGTGACAGATTTTACTTCCTTTGAGTGTGTGAGAATCATACAAATGACTGTAAATTTAGGCAACATAAGGTACCTACTTTAGTCTATTAACAAAATGGAAATGAAACGAGTCCTTTCCCTCAGAACCGACACTTTATGGCTGTGTGATGGAAGAATAAAAGCACCAATTTGAAGGCACTTAGATCTCAAAATGAAAAGTTGTACTCGCAGACATAAAACATGCATTGACAGTTATTTGCCAGCATTTAGTTTTGTGAGCTGATGTGACTTAACCTTCAGAGATTCTAATATGAGTCCTATCCCTTTGAGGCACATAATGGATAGACATGACTTACTGTTGAAAGAGTTAATTCTCAACACTGTTAACTTAAATATTAATCAGTGCAGCAATAGAAATATCCTACTGAGACCACTGTTATGTAAAACAACGTTTGGAACTCAGGTCACAGACACAATAACTCAGAGTGTTGGTACATTAAATTTTATGGACACTAGAGACAGGAAACATAATCTGTGTTTGTCCCTTTGATCTTTTGAGGATTGTCCTAACACGTTTATTCATTTTGCTTTTAAAAGGGATACTCTTTTTCTAGAAGGACTTACCCGTATATGCTGGGATATAACACATATAAGCACATTTATGATGTACATTTATAGAGTAACGTTTTCAGTTTTGTTACATTTAAGTGACATTTAGAAAAGTACTACCTAACCAAAAAAGCATAACCCTTTGTAAAATAGGGAATAACTACTGGTAGATTTATTTAACATTATTATTCTGACTCTATAGTATATTGCTATATGCAAAACTGAGCAAGTGGATACAATTGTACTATTGTACTTTTTGTTTTACTCGCTTATAAATCCAGCAGTTTGAAGAAATTGTTTTTAAATTATGTTCTTTCTTTTTTTCACAAAGTTAACACTTGCTGTTAGTTGGGTCTCTCATAAAGGGGGGGACCTGCTCTGTGCATCAAAATAATTTCCATTACAGGATCTTGATTGGTACAGTGACATTGTGTGCTTGGGATGGCATAGTGGTGAGGCAGGAGGGTCCTGGGTTTGAATCTGCCAGCTCACAGGAGCCTTTCTCTGTGGACTTTGCATGTTCATGCTTGTCTGTCTCCCCCGTAGCCTTGACTGGTGACATATCGCTGCTGACAAACCACTTCATTGCAACTTGTCTGGGTGTAGCCCACCTCTCACCCCCTGACAGCTAGGATAGGCTCCAATCCCTCTGTTACCCTGAATTGGATAAGCAGTTAAGAAAAAAAGATGATTAAGTGTATTGATTGATCAGTAATAACCCTCCTCCTGTTCATGTGTTGATTACTTCACTCACCTTGACAGTTTGGCGGTTATATCTATTCTAGATTGATTGCCATTTGGCAGAGAGGGGCATGATCCCAAGAAGTCAGTTCTCCTTGTTGTATCACATTCCAGCATTGTCAGATGTGCCATAACAATCGTGGCTACATGAGTTCAATTTTTAACCGAGCAGCTTACATGTTCGTTTTTTCTTAATACCGTCTTCTAATTAAAAGAGCATCAATATCGGGCCTTTGTTGTTTAAAACAGAATTTATATTTTGTTCTCATACCAGTATTACCATGGCTGCCAGCTTTCACAGAGTATCTTTCTACTTGTACACTTAATCAAACAAATTTCATCCTCAGTTGCATCCAACAACGTTAACATCACCCACTACAAACTAAAATATTCACTCATCTCTCTAACTGCCTCGCATTCTTGAATACCTCTCATATTAGTCACACACTGCTTTGTTTCAGAAAGACAAAAATGGCAACCTTATGAACCCTTCTGTGAATCATACCTGTTTTCATCTATCACTGTACAGTATTGCTCTAATAACACATTTTTGGAAGCCATGCGCTTATATTCTGAAATATACAAAAATGGCCTAAAAAACAACAATAGTGTCGATCAAATTAATTAAAGGCACTTGTAAATTATTTGTTGATTTCTGCAGGCCGGACCTCAAGCACTACATTGTGAGAGGGGAAACCTTTTATGGCAATCTTAGTTGAATAAGCAACTGGTCAATTTCAACCTGGAACAGCTTCATGTGTAAAAACCAACTTTGACTATTTTGGTAATTTCCTTAACTCCTGTAACCCACACAATATGGACTTGGGATTTGTAACTACAGGGCAACAGACATTAATGTCAGAATCATTTGTTGTAACTTTTGGTGATATTTGGTGAAAATTTAAAAGGTAATGACATATCCAGCAGCATTATCTGCACATTATTTTTAGTGCTAATTACAGAGTATTTGTAGAACTAAACTAATACATGGTAGAAATTTTATTTGGAGTCACACATGGCTCTGGCTCTAATGCTGCTGGTTTACATTCTGGAGCCCTTTAGCTCAACAAAGCTCACAAATCACTTAACTCGAGATTGACAAACAACATTTTTTTTCAATGAAAAAAAGAAATAACACATGAAAATGCTAAAAGACAGTTTATTAGCAGACACTCATCAGCCAGAAATAACCTCCTGAAAAATATCTTCCTGAAATACACCATTTGATTGGCAGTGTAAAATAAGGCAAAGGGCTTAAGATAATCTTTTTTTTTTCTTTTACAGATTTGCACCAACAATAAACTGTTATACATTCACTTGTTACTGTAGTTATGCTTTTGATCTGTCCGTATACCCACAAAACCAAGAAATCTTCTTTAGAAGGGGGGCAGGGACTGACAGAGTATTTACAAAAGTAATACTCATCATAATGCATTAGCTGTTTTGGCCAAAGATTGGCTACACCTACATAGATTTTGACCAGAACCTAAACAAAGGTTAGATTTTGGCATTGCAAAAGCCAACACTACACTGACAAAAGTTCATACAGTTACCATCACCAAAATTATTAAAGGTCTTAAAAAAGTATTATAGTGTATAGATTTGAATAATATGATTTCCCTCTTTTCTCTAGGCAAATACAACTTTTGTTACCATAAAATAAATTTCCAGTGAGCTGCAAAGGACATAACAGAGCTAAATAGTGACTACTATTTTATTGGAGATCACCCATAGGTTGTTCAGAGAATCGAATAAATCAAATCCATCTTTGCCGCCATTAAAATGACTTTTTCTTTAATCAAGGTGTTTAGTGTGTGTGGGTTGTGGGCTTTTGGTGTGTTATACACCATTTGTAATCACTTCTGATTGTGGCATGTTTACCATTTCACAGCTTAAAGATGAAACAGTAAACCAAGTTGATTTTAACTAAATGTAAATTTTTTGAATACTTGTCTGGGTTTTACGTTACGTTAAACTCAACATTTATTATATTTAATCTTTCCTTGTTTTTCTTTTTTAACTCAGATGAAAACCTAGAGTATTTAACCTCACAACTTTTTGTTCCACTGGTCTTGTATTTAAAATGTCTGAATGTCTAAAACATTTTTAAATATCTGATTGCTTAGGACCTAAAAACTGCTGTTTTTGGGGTTTTTCTTTTGCAGTTTTAACTAGTGCACATAATATATGTAGTCTGACCTGCATCATGTTGCATATTAAAAAGAAAGAAAGAAAAGAACAACATGACTTGCCAGTTGGGTTTTGTGTTGGGAATAGTAGTTTAGCCATGTTGCACAAAGGATACGATAGCTGCAGCCTTCTTGTGTATATATTTTTATGAAAAGATGTGCAGTGGGGTTAAAAACATCTAAACAGGTAGTTCAGTACTACACATATAAACACACAGCACGGGTATGCTATGGGTAAAAATGTCCTCAGCTTGGATGGCTAACTAGGTGGAATGCAGCTCATTTGTACAGGGTCTATTATCCCATTGAGCATCAAAATGAATCTGGGATAAATAATCAAAGAGCTAATTTCCAAAATTGTACATATCCATTTATATTAAACAAAATCTTACCCTAACTCCAAAGCACCAAAGAAGATCAATTCATCACTCAAACATAGCTATTTGCACTTTTTAAATGCTGCATCAATAGTTTGCAGTCATTTCAAATTTTTTTGAGACGTGTTGGTTTTCAGCTGGTGGATATTTTGTTTTGGAAAGAAACTCTTCAGTTACACAACACTCTACACTGATATTACTGAAAGAACAACAAATGACATCAAAAAGGAAGTAACCATCACCAAGAAGAACTGAATATATATATATATATATATATATTTATATTTTAGAAATACATAGAAAAATATATATTCATCTGAATGCCCATTATACAATTTTACACAGTAGAGTCAGAAAAAAGCCTATATGTTGGTATTGAATAGCTATGATATATACAGAGGGGATGGGTTGCTTTATAATATTATGAGGTGGTTAAAGTGGCAGATAAAGAAGTTTGTGCAAACTTGTTATCTGTTTCTTGCTGGAAAGTCCAAATTGTACATTACTGAAAAATGTCATATGTAATATGAAAAAAGTGTTTATCTGTTTTTGTTTTTAGCCTGTATTTTTTTTTTTTTTAAATTTCCAATACCATCGACTGGTAAATCAGCAACACTAATAGATATTGAGAGATATTCATAGCAACACTTTATACCCTGCTTTTAGACACCCTATTGATGGAGGACCTACAGCACATGTATGTGTTAAGGAAAAGCACAAAATGACAAAGTTAGAAGTATAAAATGCTACAATAGGCGCACACAGCTTCCAAGTGGGCAGCACTTGACACATTTAAAGATTTATAGTATTTGTAGTGTTTCATTTAGTTATATTTAGTAAAGCCATTCACATCAAATATCTGTATTAGTATGCACTGATACATAGAGGTATATTGATGCCTAACTTGCCCTAGGTCAAACAGTAAATGCAAACATTTTAAATCATGAAAGGGTTTGACTGTGAACAATTTAAGAATACCAAGGACTCAAGCTACTACATTTATGAATATTGTTGTAAGTAAGATAAGGTATGTGCTTGAAATCTATGGTAAACTTGGTGCTTAAACCATAAACACACATTTACAAATGCTATTTGACCTAGAGTAAGGCATATTTTTTAAAGCCTGTTCAACAATAATAAATCTTTTTAGAAGCTTAATGTTTACAGTTTTAAATTTCTACCTCACCATCTGCTAGTAGTGAATAAACGCTTCGCATTTTAGGACAATTTAGAGTATTTAATACAACAGCACACAAACTGTCTACAAATCAATATAATCTGCTAAAAAAATGTAATTAAAGTGTTTTTGAGTGAAATTTGGTCTCTCTGATCTCTCTGCTAAGACGCAAAGACCTATTTGAGCATGTGAGTAAAGACTGGTATGGTAAAATTACAGTTATGGTAAAAATGTAGTGGAATGTGACTGTGAAAATGTGACGTGAAGCAGTCACGTAATTCTTAAGTCAGTATAAATCTTTAAAAGGCTTAGAATAGTTAAACATCAGATAGTCCATGTAGTAGAAGTCATATACTCGCTGTCTCTCCAAAGCGCTGACCTGTGAAAAGTAATTTTCCGTGATCTGCATAGAGGTCCGCTTGTCACTTGGGTTCCTGTCTTTAAAACTGGGCAATGTGAGGTTAGGTGGTGCCCCTGCCAATCGCAAGAGAAAGTTAGACTCTTCTTCCATGTTCTCAAACTTGCCGATAAAGTCGTAATCTATGAGGCAAGGGTTGCACAGCTGATTTGCCTGCTCCCAGTGGATGTCCATTCCTACGGGCCGGTGGACATCCAGCAGGTATTGGACAAATTCTTTAAATGTGACCCCATTTCCTGTCTTCAGGGCTGCTTTTGATGGGTTCACCCTGTATTTGGAAATGATGGGTTTCCCAAACAGGGAGTGGTAGTAGTTGTTGGGATTTTCAAACTTGTCCCGGTAAGCTGACACCATTCTCTCCAAGGGCTCACGGACAAATATGACTTTGGTGTAGGTTTGCAGACGGTGCATGATTCCCTGTTGGTCAAAGCTATCAAGCTTCTTGAGATGCTGCCCGTAGTGGACTGTGTCATGCTTAATACTCTGAGTGTTGGAGGCCTTACCCGCCAGCACCATCAGGGTTCTCTTCCAGTTGGAGCATCCTGCCTTGGGGACCTGGCAGTATAGCAACTTGTACTTGTCCTCCACAAAGATGCTTTTCACATGATGACGTGTGATGGTCTTTGAAATGCTGCTTTTGTACTTAGCACAGATTTCCTTCATCAGTTGCTGGCGTGCTTCCAGGATACCGGAGAGCTTTTGCCAGCTCTCTGGAGAAAAAAAGCCCGATGTAATGGAGGAGGACATTGGGGATGAAGAGGAAATTGAAGATGAGGATGAGACTGAGGATGAGGAAGATGAGGAAATGGTATTTTTGGTGTGTCGAATTGGAGGACTTGTTTTTAGCAGTTTGCGTTGTCTTTTCGTGACATGAAGGGAACCTATGTCCTGCTCCTGAGACCCAGGGGAGGCTGTTTTTCTGCTCTTCTCAAAATGTGGGAACTGCATTGGAGGGATCGCGCTGGACAGGATGTTTTCTGTAACTTGGAGGTCCTGGAAACTATCAGATTTGCCTCTCTCGCGGTCCCGAGTGGAAAGTGTCTGTAAAACAATGACAAAACAGGTTAGAGTTGATAGCTGCAGACCTCTTTAGACTAAACAAACAAGGACAGTTTCAGGTGGCTATGCAAAGAAGAACCATTAATATAAATATTTTTTTTATTAATATGGTATATATTATAACTTCAGTGTCAGAAATGTACCCCAGATTTTTTATTCTTCAACTAGCCACTTGATGGTGCTGTTTCACTACAGCTTAAAGGTCTAACTTTGGTACACACAAATGTCACACACTGCCCAATGCCATCTATGACCTATCAATAAACTGAGCTGTAATGCCATATAAATGTCTTATAAACACTTAATGAGGAATCCAAATTAGAATCATCTACTGCCTGATTACTATCAGATGATGCCCAAGGCCATCACGCATTCTGACATTTTATTTCAATTAAATGCTGTAATGGCATCATAAAGCCAATGGACTGGATGTATAATTTTAATTTTACAACAGACAAGGTGATGAGACCACCATGAATCTTGGTTCATCCCTCTCCAGACGTAAATGGTCATGTTCGTTCATCTGGAGGGAGGAAAGGATGGGGGGGAAGGTCCTTGTGTGTTTAAGGTGAGTGCAAGGCAGATATTGGTACACATTCTTCAGGGTTTACACCGGTGTGAGTCTCTCTCTGGTGCTGATGATCACAGCAGAGAGACAGAGAGAGCAAACAGGGGTCAGCTGAAAGAACATAGTAGGAACTACCTGACCATTGTAGTTCATAGTATGAAAACAGTTTTGTACATTTTCTAAGCTACAGATCTATATTTAAAGTGGATCCTTACATGTTTTGTTCATCAAAGAGTGAAGCCCTAGACCACGTATTGTTTTGAATGTCCATATGCATACAATGTAATATTCATAGCAGGTTGTCATTAAAAATAGATGATGTATCTTTATTTATGATATAATTTATTTTATCTATGATCCAAACGGAAAAAAGTGATTATTCTGGCTAATTATCTAAGTGTTTGCACTTCCTTTTTCATTCCCAGCCATCTCATGTTGCTGAAATTTATGGAAAAACGTTAAATCTTGATGATCAGTCTTGCTCTTTTATCTTAACTTTCCCTTTTGTGTATTTTGTTTTAGCAATTTAATTGGTTGTTAATGTCTTTTTTCTTTTTAAAAACTTTCTCATTACTTGATTAAAACTGGCTTTTAAGTGATATATTCTTCTTTTTTTTTTAGCACTTCACCATCTCTTTTGCTAATTTTAAGTGAACTCTATTCTTTTTGTTATGTATGTTTATTCCTGATATTATTTGTGCTAATGATGAAAAATATAGCACATTAAAGCCTCAACTCAAATCCTCATTGCCTTTTATAATGATGTTTAAAACATTTAGAACACATTTTGTTGTTTACTCAAACTTTTCAAAGGTTTTAATTTTGCTTTATATGTTCAGATGAGAAAAATTCCATTTACTTTAATTCTAACTTGTTTTTGTGCAAGTTACTGGCTAATAAAAACGAGTTGAAGTCAAAATATGAAGTGATGTGGAATCACAGGGAGGGATAATCATAAGTAATAATTTCTGTAGTTAATAAAATTCAAAACCCCTAATAATTAAAAGAAATGAATGAATATGACTGTTTTTCCTTGTTAATGACCTAAAACACAGCCACATATTTATTTATATATTACACTACATCTACATAATCTACATTATGACTAATAATATACAAATAATTGTATTGTTCCTGCCCATATTGATTGCATCAATTAAAAATTCACAACATAGATGGGGAAAATGCATGTGAACAAATGTGGAGGTGTAGGTTACAGAAACCTTAAGCTTATAAAAGGTATGTATGTAAAAGAGTGTGCTAACTGCCCCTTCTCCTCTGTGCCCAGAGCTACCAAACAAAATTTTGTTGTGTGAACACAAAATGGCAATGATCTTCTTATGAGTTTGCAAGATGCATCTGCAGTTTTTAGGCAGAGTCAGGAAAACCATTATGTATTTGTTTTAACTGCTTGTTAATGCAAATACCTAAGCAGACAAACACTTGGAAACAACTCCTTGCATGTTGGCACGACTAAGACAAAGTGCTGAAGTTTAAATCTAGCAACAGAATTGGGAAGAAGATTTAGGAGACTTTGAACATGGAATGATTGTTGGACCCAGTCAGACTGGTTGGAGTATTTTAGAAACAACTGATCTGCTGGGATTTTCCCACATAACCATCTCTAGGGTTTAGAGAGAATGATCTGAAAAAGAGAAAATCTCCAGTGAGCAGCAGTGCTCTGAGAGAAAATGCCTTGTTGAAGTCACAGGTCAAAGGAGAAAGACGAGACTGCTTCAAGCTGATAGGAAGGCAGTATTAATTCAAATAACTACCTATTACATCCAATGTATTCAGAGGAGTGTATCTGAACACACATTTATCCTTGAATTAAATGTGCTACAACAGCAGCAGAAGACTACACTGGTCTCACCAAAATTTGACAATAGAAGATTGGAAAAACATTGCCTGCTTTAATGAGTCTCGGTTTCTACTGTGACATTCAGATGGCAGGATAGGAATTTGGCATAAATAACATAAAAGCATGGATCCAGCCTGCCTCTTAATAATGGTTCAGGCTAGAGTTGGTGGTATAATGGTGTGGGGGGTATTATGTTTTGGCCCTATTAGTACCAACTGAACATCGCTTAAATGCCGCAGCCTGAATGTTGTCTCTAACCATATCTGTCCCTTTATGACCACAGTGTACCCATCTTCTGATGGCTGCTTCCGGGCAGGATAACCCATCATGATACAAAGCTCAAATAATCTCAAAATGGTTTTTTGACCATGACAGTGAGCTTACTGTACTCAAATGGCCTCCACAGTCACCAGATCTTAACCCCTGGGATATGGTGGAACGGGAGGTGAAGCCAAGAAATCTGCAGCTACTGTGTGATGTCATGCCAGTATGGACTAAAATCTCTGGGGAATGTTTCCAACACTGTGTTGAAGAATTAGGGGAGTTCTGAAGGCCAAAGGTGTACCAATTAACATCTGTGTTCATGTCTCTAAAATACATATATCATTGAACAGACAGAGTTGATAGTAGGATAGCATAGAGGAAGCTGCTGAGCTCCAACAGTAACCATCTCCTCTCATCTAAAGATTGAAAAGAAGAACCTTTGCCCTTGACGCCTCTGCTGGGAAAATGTTTTGAGGACTTATGAAACAGCTGAATTATTTGGGAATGCTAGGCAGCACTGTGTCTGAACCTTTGGAAGCATCATTCCAAAGGTGATGCACAGTTAAGAGAGCATTACATTATGCTTTTCTGCCTCTGGGCCTGGGAATTTTGGCATCGTCACAGCGAAAATGAACTCCCACATTTAAAACAATATATTAAAGGATACTGTCATGATGCCAGGCGATGCAAGCGTAAGCGTAAAATGACCCCAAACATTAAAGTAAATCTACCGAATAACTTCAAACAGAGCAACCAACAGAAAGAAAATCCACCTTTTGGAGTGGCCCCATCAGGGACCTTAATCCAACTGAGAAGCTGTGGAATCAAAAGAAAACAGTTCATGCCAAAAAAATATGGCTGAATAGAAGCAGTTATTTAAGGAAGATTGGTCCAAAATGGCTTCTGAACAATATGCAGGTCTGATCTTGCAGTTATAGAACGGACCTCCTGTTTGATGACTCAAAACAAGATTTCTCCAGGTATTAAATCAAAGGGTTCAATTATTGTTGTTATTGTTATTTTTAAATATTGTGAATATTTAATGTTAAATAAAGGAAATCATATTTGTATGTTACTATATAAGCTTAAGCCCATGTGGATGTATTTGTGACTTGGATAAAGAACACAATGTATACTTTTTACACCTGAAAAACACTGAAAATAGTAAAACAAAAAGAATAAATGCAAAAAAAAAATTTTGCTGACGGAGAACAGAGGAAAAAAACTCCAGGTGTGATAATACCCCGAGGAAACTGGCCTGGTGCAACTGGGATCGTTTACTCACTAAACTCAGCTTCAGTCTGACTGGCTGAATGCACAGTGTGAGGTCAGCCTTTCTACACAGATGCTATCAGACACGCTGAGAGGTACAAGGCTGACAATCACTTTTTTTTTTGCAATAGATAACAGGTGGGAGCAACCTGTGTGTATGTGTTTTGGGAGAAATGGAGTAAACACATACCTCTCTGGATTGCCGTGGAGTACTTCCAAGCTTCACGCCTGGAGAGAGAAGAGAAAAAAGACAAGAAAATCAGTGCTTAGGCAAACAACATGTATTTTTGTCCTCATAGAAGAAGCTGGGAACCTCAAATACACCTCAGACAACCTCCAATAATTTAGTGCTTCTGTTCAGTTAGCACATCTTCTTTCATCCCGAGCAAACTAACACTGCTTTTCTGGTGCAAAGAGGTAGGATAGGTAATATTATCTGAGTAATGAGTTGCCACCAAGCATGAATAGCTGGTAAATGAGCTGTGCTCCCTGTGATAAGCCCTTTTCAGTGAAATGTGGGGAAAAAAACCCTAAACAAATAAAACTGAACTTTAACTAAAAATGAGAGATCCAAAAAAACAACAAAGCGAAGTAACAAAAAGTTTTTTTTTACAAAGAGGCCAATTACAAACCAAAAGAGAGAATGACACACAAACTGAAAGATACATGTTGTTGAAATTTTAGAAATCAACAGGAGAGTGATGGAGACATATAGACTGGTTATGTGGCAGCCTTGGTGACAGGTGGATGTGTATTGGCAGATGTGCAGCAGCAGGACAGACGATGTGCTTAGTGGTCTGTCTCCGGCTGGACATCTCTTTTTCCTTAGGTACCCCACCCCTCACCTCACTCCCTTTCCCACCCCTCCCATCTGATATGTAATCAGGCTGACAGCTCTGAATGGGGCTGCATGGCTGCTGATGGGGTGAGCGAAGACACCTCTGCCTGAGTGGCTTGTCACTTCCAATATGAGGATGGAAGTGATAGGAACCTGCATTGGGTGGGGGGGGGGGGGGGCTGAAGATGCAGGCCACAACCTTTCCTAAGTGATGAGATGTGCAGAGCCCTATCTCACACATCTCACACTTAAACACGCCTCAGTGGGGATAGAATAAAACATGTTGCCTAGATGCAGTGTTGTTTTAGATTAGTATGCGCTAGAGAGCTCTCTGTTGCTGTCTGGCTCTGTGTGTTGAATCTTTGTCTTCATTCTTCTGAATGAGACACTGGAGGAAAAGGCTAAGGAGGAAAAAGAAGAGCGGCAGACTAGGGAAGCGGCATGTGACATTTCCTGATCGTGTTTGGGTGCTGCCAAAAGATTTGATCGCTTAACACTAAAAAGAGCAGGATGGGCATCTTGAATTTCACTTTATATTGAAACGCGAACATATAAATATTTATCATAACACACGCAAATATTATTGTCAGGCAGACACATCCTAGCACAAAAATAGTAACGGTCTGTGAGAGTCTGTTGTTCTAAAGTGAGCCCCTGGTAGCACCAAGCATCTTGTCAAGACACATGCGTGGTTATCGATCTTGAAAACCCCATCAAGGGAGTAATTGAAATCTCCAAAGGTTTAATTGGTTTCTTCTAGGAGGTGTTTTGTCTGGCTGTTGATACATATTTGTCCAAGCTTGTGATACGATGACTATATCACCTTCCTGCTTCGTCCTGCACACTCAGTCTGAGAGAAAATGTTAAACATTTTAGTGAATCATTAACAGAACTGTGAGGCGATAAGATAAGATATGGGAAATCCTTATGATACATAATTGTGACACTAATAACATTTTTAATATTGCTCCTTTATTTATATAATTTGTTATGCAAATGCAAAGGCTGGAGAAACAGGAAAAAAGAAGTGAAACAAGGCATTTAAGCCTAATGCCTTGAAATGAGCATGAAGGATAATTTGTTGTCATGTTCAGCACTTGTGAGTTGTTAAAATTGATTTGAAAATGACTCTGACATGGCTTGATTTGATTAAAATGCTGTTGCAAAGAGGGTTTGAATTTCAGTGCTGAAAATGCAATTCTCTCAAGTTGGGAGTCAAAATTACATTTCAAGAGGAAAAACATTTTTCCATGACAGCGTATAACAGAAACAAATAATATGACATTGTAAACAGGATTTCAGGAGGCTTTGTAAACATCATTTATCTTTGTAGTATGTATTTGGTTGTGCTGTTTGATTGTAATTTCACACTCAGTAAATTCTACTCAGTATAACTAAGCTATTGATTTCAACTCCTGTGCAGTGAAACAGTAATGATTGATAATTGTGATACATTTACCCTTTCAGATTCACATATAGATATAAAAGCTACAGTTAATGTCTATCCTTTTTTATCTCCCAGAAGTTATATTAATAATCTGATGAAGCCAGAGGTCAAAACTGTATCCAGATTTGTTAATGTACACTGCGTCATTCACAAAAGGGACTTGCTACAGCAGTACCACATGTAGGTACCACATGCCGCCTCCCTAGTCAACCAATAAAGTTAAGGTTGTTTTTACACCTAGATATTAAATGTCACTTTCTGGTAGTTCTCCTTTTGAAGCTCTAAAGGTTTCCAGTAAGCAAGTCTACATGCAAGATATGGCATTTATAGCAGAGATCAAATTTTTTTGATGATAGAGAACTATTAAATAGCACAATCTCCTTTTGAGTCTTGTCCTCTGTTGCCCTCTAAAATAACCTTGAGCTGCCACCACTTTTTCACAGACATAGCCATGAATATTCATGCAGACAACCCAGCATTACTGCATAAGCAAAGGCCACATCATTAGCAGATCCATTATCATCCTTCCCTCTCACATATCCTTACGCAACTCTCTAACAGAGACATACATCAAAGATTATCTTTTTCCCTGTCCCTGCCACCGAGGAGGAGCAAAGGACAAAAACAATGCGAAATAATGAGCTTGTTAAGTGAAGGGCTGTGGCCCTATGTTCTGGAAGAACTTGTTAAATGCCTGTTTTTAACTAGTGAAGGGCCAGGAGGGTTCTAAAAGCCAGACAAGGCGTGTCCTTCTCCAGCCTACAATTCAGACTAGTGATGCTGCGCCACTATAAACCTTTCATTAGTCATTCAGCACACTAAGGCACTGTGACCCCAACCAGCTGCACTCCTCTCTCTCTCCCAACAAACCACCCACACCTGCACTCTGCACACACGCTCCTCCTCCACTTAACTCTGTGTGGGAATACAAGGCTCTGGTATGCTGGAAAGACGCTTGAGAATGGTGGTATTAGGCTTTGAGCTCTGGTCCATTGATGTTTTAACTTGTTGTGGTAAGAGATAAAACGATGTTTTAAAATCCTCCAGGACTGGGCCAGAGAGAGCAGCTGCTTGGGGGGAGGAGGAGGTGATGGGTGAGCAATCAGTGAAGCGAGATTAAAGATGTGCTTGCAGAGACTCTCTAAAGACCAAACACAGACCATCTAGAATTTGTGTGCCTTGTCTTCTGAAGATTAGCTTGTGAGAGGAAGCCACACAAAGCACAGGTTTGGCGAAAAATGAATCAGTAACAGATTTCTAATCCAACCATTGACAACATACTGTAAATGAAGAAAACACACACACACACACACACACACACACACACACACACACACACACACACACACACACACACACACACACACACACACACACACACACACACACACTAGACAAATGATTTCCTCTAGTTTAGTGATACAAACCACATTCTCTTTTAATGACAACATCTAAAAACTCTTCAGTATGAGTCCTACAGGAGGACATGATTACACAGCCTATCTGAAAAACTGATTTGAAACTATATTATCATGCCTTTATATAGAAATCAAGGAAATGTGGTGGACAATGACACACCAGTGATATAAAGATCCCAGAAAAATAAACAAGAAGCAAAGGGTATGTGTGTGTGGGAAGCACACTACTAATGTTGACAACTGGTCTGAAGCTTTGACATGTTTGACTTAAAAATAAATAAAAATACATAAATAAATACAAATAAAACCAACAAAAAACATGTCATTTCACCTCATAAAACAAATAAAACAAAGGAAGTGCCAGAGCATCTTCTTCTGTTGGACTCAACAATTGATAGCCAGTCTCCTAGGCTTTTATTGTAGCAGTTTTTATTTTTTCTTTATATGTGTTTGAAGTTTCTGGGTCCAGGTCACAGAGGCAGCTGTCTAAGCAGAAACACACAGACCTTTCTCTCCTCAGCTAACAGCTCTAAATCTTATACAAGCCAACAGAGATGACGCGCCGTGTCCCTGAAGCCACTATAGGCAGCTGAAGGTCAAATAGTGAGGGGACCCGCCTTCAACTGCTGAATGATCGACAAAGCTCCTCCTTTGGGTGGTGGGCCCACAGGAGGGTATACATAGACTTTACCTCCCCCAAGGACCCCCGAAAAACAACACAATCATGAACACAACACAATCGTGTTTAACATAATAAGGAAAGCCTTTGTGAAACAGATTTATTGGAGACAGTGCCACTGTTCTACTGGTCCACCAATAATGGCACATAATATATGTGTAGTGGTCTAAAAGAATGTCTCAACAGATAAAAACAGAAGATGCCATTCTTTTGGATGAAAATATCTGTCAAGTTGCTTCCTATTGTTTGTTTTTTTTGCTGCAGTTTTGCAGGGTCGTATCTTCTTTTGTATTACATTATTTGGCACTTCACTTATTTTCTTTGTGTCCTAATTGTCCTATTTTAGCCTTTATTGTTTGTACTTTGTTTCCAGTGTAGGATAATTACAAGATTCAGGGTCTGTAATTTTTGCTTTGACTTTTCTCAACTTTGCTGGAAGTCCTTCTCTTCAAAAGGTTATCGAAAGCTGTGATTTGTTAAAGTTGCTTGATTGACACTTGTTGATATTACCGTGATGCTGATAATAATGCCATGATCTTCTGACTTCCTTGGCCATTTTAACTGCTCTTCAAAGGGCTCATACAAGGGTTTACAGAGTTAGTGGCATTCATCAATTACATGTTGTTTAACATGCCACATGAAGGCTTCCCTTCCACAACTGACCAAAATCAAGGTCAGCTTCTGTGAGGCCTTTTATATCATCAGGAATGTGCTCTCTCAACTGAAATTCGAATGAAAATGATGGCACTCCCTCCAAGTCATGTTAAATCATTGTGCCATTCATGTACCATAAATAACACATGGTTTAGCTCTTAACTGTCAGTGGCAGAATACAGACTCAGCATACAAAGTCTCAATCCACATTCAATGAGATGAAACCCAAGCTCCACTATGATGTGAGGTTGCGGTGCTACGCTGACATCTTTGTGCTATTTTAATGGCACTTTCTGCTCTGAGACAGTGCGCCTGCACAGCTTGTGTACTTTTGCATTGATCATATTGCCCCAGCATGAGTTTATGACTGGGTTAAAAATGCCACTCTGGGAAGTAGCAAGTTGTATTAAGAGTATATTTTTTGATTCTAAATTCCAGTTCGATTTTTATTGATTATTTGAAAGCTGGAACTAAAGGCTGTAATTTACTTTATGCTATTAAAATTATTTTGAGGTGTCAACGGAGGAGCCTTTTTACTCTAAACTGATACACTGTTTAGCACTTTAGGAGTAAATCTGCTCATACAGATCCCAAATAATATCATACTGAATTTAATGATAAAGAGAAGCTGTCTCTGTGGGGCAGTGGTAATATATATAAATATGATATGCTTCAGTCTCCAGCTTCTTTTTCTGTACAATCTTCAGATTCTTTTCTCATGCTGTTAACTCAGGCACAGAACACAGCAGGAGGGGAAATAATGAACTAGGAAGATGGGAAGCTGCTGAACGGGGATATCAAATATAGCACTGATTACCGTCATGACAATTCTTTTTGACAACATTATATTCTGAGAGTCGATCGTACTTAGGGTGCTTTCAAGGTTAGAAGATACAAAAGCTTCCTAGGGCAGATTTCCATGGAAACAGAGAGCCAGTGAGCTGTGTGTGGGGGTGTGGTGGGAGGTGGCTTGTTTTAATACCGTGTAGAGAAAAGGGCCTGGCAGCTTGCATGAGGAGGGATGTGTAAACAAATGCTACCTGTCAGCTGCACGCTCAGGGTTAAGTGAATTATCTGGGCCGAGACAAGCTGCAAAGCGGCTTTAATTGGCACATATCTTATTTAGATGCTGCAGAGCTCTTGAACTATAGGCACAGTGCACACACTGCAGTACTCTCTTTATGAACTCCCTTGCCAATGGCAATAGGATGCCTATGGGATACAAACATAGTAAGGAGAAATGTTGTCAAGCTTTTTTTTAGAATTCTGAAATTTCTCTAAAATTTCCATGAAGTCCTTCTTTGTGCCGTACTGAAAGTAAACAGGAATGGTTAGATAAAAAAAAGGATTCCTGTGATGATTGTTACAAGACAACCTTAATACAGGACTTCACCATATCCTCTATATAAGATATTTGGACAATGAGAAAATGTGCAGTTTTTCCTCTGCAAACGACCAGAGTAGATTTTAACTAAAAAAGGAAGAATATGATTGAAGTGTAGACTTTTAGCTTTCATTCAATTAGTTAAAAAAATTGCATTAACTGTTTGGAAATTACAGACATTGCAATACATAATTCCTCAATTTCAGAGGCTCAGAAGTATTTATAAATGTAAGGATTCTTTACTATACTTGGTAGAAAATCATTTGCAGTCAATGACTGCTTAAAGTCTAGAACCAAAGTACATGTCCAAATGCTGAATTTTCTCACCTGGGATGCTCTGCCGGGTCTTTAGAGCTGTGACCTTCAGTTGCTGCTTGTTCTCTGCCAAAACACAAGTTTTGTCTTCAATAACTGGCCATTGAAGAATATTCTATTTTGCTGTGTTGAAAAACTCTTGGGTTGCTTTTGCTGTTTGCTTTGGGTCATTATCTTTCCCTGTAGAGGTCATTTAAATTAAATGGTTTACGGGCACTGACCTGACTTTTAAGCATAGCCCACAATTTTCAATAGTGTTAAGGTTTGGCGCTTGGAAAGGCCATTCCAGAACTCCAAAACCAGCTTTGATGTGTTTGAGTCATTGTAATGTGTCAGCTAGCTGTTGAGTCTGACCATAAGATTTTCCTCCAGAAGGCATTTGGCTTGTCCATGTGGACAGCTGCAAATTCCAGCTAAGCTTGAGGGTCTCGACTTTGGAGCAGGGTTTGTTTTTCTTGGTTGGCACCCTCTCAGTCCACGGCAATGTAAAACTTTTTTTTTTTTTTTTAGAAGAAAATACCCTCTTTCCCATATGAGACCTCATATGAGTTACTTAGTTTTACATTCATTAGAACCTTAAAATGATTTTAAGGCTTCATTATTTTTCCCCCACAACTTATTTAATACAGCATGAAGTTCTTCTTGCAAATTTAAGTCAACTGTAAAAGCCAAATTCTAAACTAAAATTCTACCATGTGTGGAGATGACTCCAACGGCGCACCTTCTGTTACAAATATTTAGAATATGCAGATGACACAGGGAGTCCTCATTAACTCTGTTGTGGCCTATCAGGAAATCAATTATGGGTTTTCTTTCCTTCCTGTACCTCATAGTCATGGAAACAAAGGAAATGCTGATCAGCTCCTCTTCTACAAACTCGTGTTCTATCATTCACATCACAAATTCACCTTAAAAAATGACCTCATTTACAGCAATCTGAAATAACCTCATTAACATCAACAAACCCTGCCAATATTGGGATTAAATCATCTGTAAACAAAGTACAGCCCTAAATCCTGTATAGCATAAAGTCAGACATTGTGTAAAGTAAATGTATTTGCTTATTTGCTGAGGTTAGAATCACAAGCAGAAACAAATTCCTAAAATTTGACACACAATTGACCAAGACTTGCTCTTCCCACTCATATTTGTTGGGATATAACATCTTCTGCCCTTTGTGGAAAGCATGCACAATTTTCACTTCACTCTTCTACTCTGCCTCCTGCTTATAAAGGACAATCACGTACAGAAGGACCTGCATCAGCAAAAGCTTTATTTCCCTTATCCCCACTTCACGTTACATTCAAATAAATAAATACACAGCAAACAAGATCTCCAAAACATTTTAGAACTTGCATATTCAGCTAGTTTGGGCACATCACTTAAACATGGGAGAAGATATTGTTTCCGTACACTGTTGGACCATGGACAGCTCCTGGTGCTGAAACAGAGGCTTGCTTTCCCTGAGAGGAAACTTTACCTGAATAGGAAACTATTAGCTAAAATTGGAACTGGATATACAGACAGACAAACTGTGTTGCCCTCAGTTTTCATGATCCACCATATTTTTTTCCTTCCTGATGGCTCTTAATAAAAAAGAGATGATGGCTTCGACTGCTTGCTTCAAACAAATACAAAGTATTCAGACCATAATTGCGTACCCTTAGTGGCATATTTTTTTATTTTTACAAACTCATTTACAGCTTTGTGCACTAGCTCTTAGAGGGATTAGATCACACGCTTGATGACCCCTTTTAAGTTTTTCCACCCATATTTTTCATTTCTTCTAGATTAAAGTCAAAGCGTAATCCTTTTATCACGACCTGTTGGTACACTAGTGGCATGCTGAGGTGCTGTGATCAGATGCTGCTATGTCTTCGTTAAGTCTCTGTGCTCCCCTGTTCACCTCTATTTGCAGTGAGATTGGGAACTGGAATTGGCCCTGTCACTGTTTACGCTGGCCTCTCATTTGAGTTAGCTTCACGTTCTCTTACACACCCCTTGTTTTGCTGTCAGAGCACTACTGATTACAGCTGGGACTGATGAGTCCAGACATGTGAGTAAAGCACAGGGACCTTGGCTGAATACTAAGTGAATATTTTGGAGGCTGCCTCAACATATTGGTAGATCAGCAACTTTGGTATTTGCCCTGCGCCTACAGTTTATGTCCATACATCATACCATCATGAAAAAGGATAAAACAATAAATCCTGAACCAAGTGCAATCATTATAATCCCACTAAGATCTTGCCCTGATAATTTATGCCTTATTACACTAAAATACATTAAAACTTCAAAAAAAATTGTAATAACAACAAATGCATTAAATGCAACTAAAACTAAAAATTAGAGGATAATATTGTAATGCAGTGTTTGATTTGTATGCTGTAGTCAGACAAAGGATTCATGCAGAGAAAATCCACAGATTTAAAAAATTACACAGCCACTCTGGCCAATATTATTTCTTTTCTAAAATAACTTTAGCTCTATTGAACTAGATTAGTTTCACTATGACACATAATTGTAACTATTTGGAAATAGTTACAATCTCAGAAAATTATGATCAGGGGCAAATTTTAGCTGCTAACATTTTTAGCATAGTTCAGCAGTGAACTGTTGGGACTTCACTTTTTAGTGATCTTGTAGTTGCGATTGTTTTGTCCAAGACAACCCACGGGCTAAAGATTACATCACAACCTTGTAAGGCTGGTCAGCATGCAGTAATTTAAATGAAATCACAGAGTTGTAAGACCATTTCTTTTGAATTACATATCGTGCTGCTAACAATGACCTTTATCTCTCCCCACTACTTCAGAGAAACATGTAATTGGAGTTGGGAAGGCAGCTTAAGAGTCTGGACACTAAAGTGTAAACAGCTCAGATTGATTAGCTGTCATAAAAAAACATGCATTATGAGGTGGGAATAGCAGGAGCGTCACCTGGGTTTATGCCTCCAGGAAACCTTATTTCTCCATCAGTCATTCTTAAGCCATCCATTCTTAAAGGTGAGTCTACCAGCTCACCTTTGGGCTTCAGTCACTCCACAAATAAGAACATTCCAGGCCTTCACAGGATCTCCTGATTAGCTTCAAGCGCTTTCTTGTTTTCCTGTTATTGGCTTCAGTTTTCCACTGCATCCCTTCCATTAGTATTCTTTCCCCTGCAGATGCTGATCCTTTATTCTGCCCTCCCCTAAGTGTTTTATCTCCTATCGTCCATTGACTCCCCTCCCTTCCTCTTTAGTGCATCACCTCTAGCTTCCAGACTCCAACCTATAATTTCCTCTTTCGCCTCTCTATGCCATTTGTGCTGCACTCCAGCTACATTCGTGATAACCGGTAAAAAAGGAAAATAGCACCAAACAATAAACAGAACTACAGACCTACAACTTTTGTATAGCTAGAGCTACAACTGTTACAGCAGCAGATTTCTCACTTTGTTCAGTCCTGCACAGATAATGAAAATAAAAGTTCCCTTCGTAAATGCATTTATTCCACAGAGACCTGTAGTCTCACAGTGCTGTGTGTGGTTGGGCTCTGACAGGCAGTGAGGTGTGTGTGAACATCTGAGCAGAGCAGCACTTACTCAGCCCCTCACAGCTCTGTGCTAATGAGAGGTGTATATGTGTGTATGTGAATGCTGCAAAGGGCTGTCACATTGACTGACTGACACTCCTTTATGCCTGAAATAACTCTTACACACGTCAGGTGGATGTTGCCCCAAGGTCCCCGGAGCTGAGATGTCATTTAAGAAACGCAGCCTACATACTGCCGACTACCAACCCACTGCTAAGACTAGATAAGACCAAAAATTGCTGAAAATGTGGAGCTAATCTGTCATTGCTTATGCAATTTCTTTTTCTTTTTTTGTTTTTTAACACCAAAACACTGAAATGACTGATACACTGCTTCAGGATGTTTTGCATGCCACACTTAGGTTTGTGTTCTCCAGTGCAGGGATCCAAACTAGCATTATGTTCACATCATCTGTCTAAGCCTCTGCTCTTTGCTCTGTACTGCCTACTGCACCAATAAGCAGAAGCAATACAAAAAATCTTCCTGTCATGAATCTGACACCTAGCAGCTGACTGTAAAACATTGCCGAGTAAACCACTATGGAGTATGAATTCAGTTTGCAAGCATTTTATATTTTATTTCTTTCTTTTGCTTTCCATGCAAAGCACCAGGCCAGGTATTCAAATATACAGTGTTGCTCTGACAATCTGCTGAAAACCATAGCAAAACATCTTCGATCCAACAGTACACTCCTGGTCTCAGACTGAGTCTGCCTGATTACCTGGTTTCAGCATTTAAAATACTCATTGAGCCCCAAGCCCTCCCTCGTTCTGCTATCTCAGACTCCTTTCTTCTCCCTGTCAGGGAAAATGCCAGAGAGGTGCAGTGAGAGCCGTGCTCCGCTCCCAGTGCTGGTAATTTGACAGCGAGCAGAGAGGGTGCAGAATAATTGGAATAGCATTTGCGTGTCAATGTGACACTGACGAAAAGAGCTCAACATTTAACGTCAGAGGAAAAACGGAAAGTCAGAGATTTCTGGAATAGATTTCACAAGTTGTCTAGAAGTAGTGGGTTAATCAGACAAACTAGACAACTGGCCTTTTGTCAGAGCTGTTTGTGTCTGATGCTCTGAGAGAACAGACTGGAGCAACAGCAAATGATGATTCTGGCCAAACAGTGGGTCTTGTGAACAACAAGCCAATTCTGGCCAGAGTTGGGAATTGGTGATGGTTTTAATTGGACTCAACTCAGTGGGACAGATGCATTGAGAGACGGTTGGATGATATGACTGGCAGCTTTCATGGAGTGATATTTTTCCGAGTGATGTGTCACATAAATTTCAGCAACAATGGTGCTTTCGTACAATTTAGACAATAGAGGCTGGCAAGTTGAAGAGACATATTAATTTTTCTGAGCCTACTTTGTGTTCCACTTCCTGTAAGAAAAGTCTACATTAAAAGCTCATTCCGTAACTTATCATCAAGAGGAAGACAAAACTTTACGACTACAGGTTACAGCCTATAGGATGGTGCTGGCTTTCCAGTGAAGACAACTTTTTGTCCCTCTTGTCATACTGGCCGCTGCTGCCAGTCTTGGAACTGTGGGACAGCAGTGTAATGAGCAGGATTACCAAGGGAGACTGGCAGGAATAGTACGGTATCAAAGGAAATCCAGTCAGTGAGGGATATTCAGACAGCAGTCCCATTCTTTTATTCATTGCCTGTGTGCCCAGAATGACTCAGCTCACTCTCCTGCTGTCAAACCCTGTCATTATCCATTAGTGTGTTTCTGTCTCGCCAGGGACCGCCCACTGCTACCGCTGGCATGCACAAGAAGGTGAATTAATGTTTGTGTGTGCGTGTGTATACGTTATGATCAGGTGCACATATAGAGTATGGTGTGTAGTCGTTTGTGCTTGTTCACTCTGTGTACACACCTGAGGTTAGAGTTTGCCCTCGAGACTGCTGGTAGTGGGCAGGTTTTCTGCTACGATTGTTGTAACACCGAGACTTTGATAAGCGGTATCAAAGCCTTCATTAAGGCTATTCAGTGAGATGGAAAAGATAGATACCCTGCATGTGTGTGTGTTTATTTGTTTTTTACAATGCCATGCATAACTTCTATATTTAGCATTTCTGCCTTTACATGAAGGAAAGTGTTGTTAAGTAGATCCTGACTAAGTGCTCTGACAAGAGGTGCAGCTATCCCACCTTAGCTTTGTCTAAATTGGATGGGTAGGAGTCAGAGAAAAAAAAACAATCAACCAAATTAAAAACTAAAGAAAACAAAGCAAAAAATTGAAAACAAATATAACAAAACAACTATTAAGTTATTACAACACAAAACAAGATTTTGTGTTGTTATAACTTAATAAATTTTTTGTCCATTTTAAGTTATGTTCTTAGAATGGAAGATAATTTCTAGGTCCCATAGAATTTGTCCTTAGCAATCAACGTTTTTCTATCTGTATGATGGACATCGTGTCACCTGTCTACCTTAGGAAGTTTGGTACAGTTCCTGCATCCATTTCTATATAACTAAGTGTATGTATAATCTACCCTAATTGGCAAGGTGGAAATCTGTGCAAGCTCTATCACAACAACCTTTATTAAATTGCAGATGGTTCTTAAATTTCATAACATGTAGGTAGAGTATATCCAACTTTTATGTTGCCCTGTTTGCGACCCTCTGTAAGCCACTTTTTAAAACATGTTTGCAAGTTATTTAAATGTCCAGTGCCACTATTGCTGGGAGTGCTGAGGCATGCTGTATCATTGTATGTAATATACACGGAGGCAAATTTCTGCAAGGCCAGATTGCTTAAATTGTTCAGGTGCTGTACAATCAAAAAGTTCAGTAGCAGAAAAAAAAAAAGCAATTTCGTTTCATCTTGCTGTACAGGAAAAAAACTGATTCATCGAGAAATGCACTCATGAGAATTGCAATTCTGTCAAGTTGCAATTTCATGTACTCATGTGAAACTTCAGTTTGTGTTGTGACTATGTGATGTAAGGGTGTGTGTGTTCATTTGTGTTTGTGTGTGTGTGTGAGAGAGATAAAAAGGCTAAGGAGGCTGGGCCTTAGGCGTTCCTCCTCTCCTCTCTGCTGTGTTCCCTAAGGAGGGCAGGCAACGGGCCAGAGCTGGCAGGCAGGTAGAGATCCAGATAAGACGGACAGAAAGAGAGAAGGGGATGTGTGCATCAGTGCGTGTGTGTGCACGTGTAAGTCAAGGTGGGAGGGCAAACCTATATCTTGTCAGAGAGAGAAAAAAAAGAGTAAAATCTGATGAGAGAAAGTCAGGAAGAAAGAAAAGTAATGGAGGACAAAAACCGACACACGCAAACACACACATACATGAAGGCACACACATAGAGAACTGAGACAGATATGATAGAAAAAAGCAAAAAAAAAAAAGTCTTGACAGGTAACAGAGGATCAAGGAAAAGAGAGCGATGGAGTGAGGCTGAGATGTAATAGAGAAAGGGACAGAGACAGAGTGATGGAGTCAAAGGGTGAGAGACAAAAGGGAAAGAAAGTGAAGAAAGAAACTAGCAGAGAAAGAGAGCATAACTGAAATGGAGTGAGGGAGTTTCATGTCAGTAGTGAATTCTTTCAGGCCTTCTGTATCCAGCTAAGCGGAAAGTCAGCTTTTGCCATCTGTAACACACAACCTCAACGCAACACCAGTGATGGTGTGATGAAAAGTAGAGCTATATGAGTAAGTACATTTATTTTGATAACTCCAAATCTCTCATCTAATAGCTACTGGCTGATTACAGTCAGAAATAAAGTGGAGGGTATATTAAATTCCTGCACCCTGACTGTGAGGAGTGAACAATTACACACCATCATTGGAAACTATGATACCTATACACTGAACCAACAGTTTTGGCATATTTCAAACTGGGCTGAATAAAAGAAGGAAACTCAATCCAACAAATAATGCCGCTAATTACTTTACATTAAGTACAGTTACTGAAGTGGTGAAATGCTTTGTACACACACACACACACACACACACACACACACACACACACACACACACACACACACACACACACACACACACACATGGATACATAGACATGCACTTAAAACTCTTGCCAGTTGTCTTACGTTTTATTATTAATCAGCACCTCACATCATGTGTGTCATGTTTTTCCAAATCTCTAGTGCATATGTGCTTCCAACCATATTAAGAGTGACAAAAAATGAGCTCCATATATTCATTTAGTCTTTATAAACTAGGAAAATTAAGAAAATTGTGTTATTCACAAATCTCACTCTAACTTCCAAAAGTTTCTTCAAATTTTATTTTCCTACATAATGTATCTTCAAAGGATAAATCATCAACCTATTAAACTACTTGCTGAGAGATTATAAATGAAGGAATTGTTTATTTATTTTCTATTTTTCCTGAAAATGACACTCACAGATGTGCATTTCCCATAATTCAGATTTTTTAAATACACTGTTTCTCTTGTTTTGTTTTGTTTCTGTTATGTCCACTGACTTCTGTCTTTTTTGAAACAGAGCTGTCTGTCTCCAATGTGTTTCAGGTTTATTCTGTAACACCTCCAGATGCCTCATCACCTACACCTGAACACCATCTGGTTGTCAGTGGAGCACACATCCAGCTTGAGAGTCCCTGCCATTTGGCCACTGAACTGCATGCTGAGTGGGTGCTGCTGCTGCGTTTTCTTTGGCATCGGGTAGAATTGTGTTTTTGCTGATAACCTGCTTGTTTAGTTAAACCTTTATTTTTTGTATTAGCTACATTTGGCCTTGGAGACCCACTATTGCCTTTGACATTATTTAGCTTATGTTTACTGATAATTACTGGACTGTAAATGAACGGTATTTTATTGCTACACTGAAAAAAAAATGCAAATAGGGATTTTGGGAAAGGGTTTTGCTGTTCCATTGTTATTTCCCTTGGTACCTATTAAGAAAAGGTTGTAACATTCAGTATATTCTCAGTAAAAAACAAACACCCACACTTGTGTGTTATGAGCACCCACAGGAATGAAAACTGATTTAAATATTTACTTTAAGATGCAAGGCAAGTAATGTTCTAGTTCCTAAAGAAATTTCAGAGCAACTGCAGACAGCCAGCATTCAGTGCCACTGCTACATTGTAATTGTGTAGAATGAAAACCAAACAAAGTGCTTTCTCTCCAATAGTCAACAATGTATCCTTAGTTTCTTAATGTACAGAGCTCTGAGGAATGAAGGCAACCATCCAAAAATTCTGGTGTCTGAGTGGGAGGCTGATTTATTGAAAGCGGTGCATGCTATTATAAAATGTGGTACTCTTTGTCCCATAAAATGATTCAGTGCAGCTTTGCCATGTCATTTGTCACAGATTGTCCTTTGAAATGAAAGAGAGAAAAATAAGAGCTTCTGTTTTACAATTTAATCACGCAAGGACAAAACTCACTTTTCTGCAATTGCAATCACTTGTCCATCTGTACATTTAAAGCAACAGTGCAAATCGAGAGAAACTGCCTGAAAGTCAGAGAAATATTTTAAAGGATTAGTAATAAAATTCAGGCATGCAAAGGTTAGATGGAGTTAATAAAGAAAGCAGAGAAATGTGAGACAACACCAAACAAGTTTCACAACGCATCATAACTTTAGAGACTGGATCACATATAATGGTGGAAATGTTTTGAGAATTAAGTTTGCCTTTATTTCATTTTTAGAAAAGCAGAGAAAGATAGGTCTAATAGACAGATAAGCTTCACTTTGTGTTGCTGTGTGTTGCAGAAAATGGACACTTTAATACTTTAACTCCACACCCAGTCTTGTTAGGTTAAAACTATGTAGCTTCCTCAACATGTTATCGTGGTACTCGCTGTTTGAGGCTTCTGACCTAAAACTTTAAGCTTATTTTATCATTGCACTCACAGCTTCTGTGGAATGTGTACAATGAAAAAGTGAAAGTAGATATGCCTTCCCCTACTGCGGCTTCCTGCTTTTATGGCAGAATCTTTTTGTCTTGTTTTGTAGTGTACTGCGCTGTGAGACTGTGCTGCAGAACTTGACTGGTTTCTATACTCTCAGTAGGCAGATCGACTGACAGCTCTGATGTTGCATGAAAAACAGGTTCGACTGATGAGGGCTCCGGCCGAGCGGGAGTTTGGCCGGCGGTGCGTTGCAAGAACGTTGGCTCTATGGGAGATCTGTGTTATTGAATGGGGCTCACTTTGAACTCGGCACTTGCTCAGTAGCTGACAATGGACTTATAACATATGTACCAGTTCTTCAGTTTATGCAATGTCAACAGCCAGGACAGAAGCCCTGGTGGGCTGTACAGGGGATGTGGGGTGTAAACAAAAAAAGGAAGAAAATCAAGAGTTTGGGAGACAGAAAGATGTAGAGAGGCGCGTGAGTGTGGTAGTGAAAAATATCACACCAAGGGGCAGTCTGACAGAAACAGAGATAAAAAGAAATGAGAGAAATGGAGAAACAAAAGAGAAAGAAGCACAAGGCACAGAAACAGAATACCAGCAGAGTACAGCAATACAATATGTGACCCAAATATGACAATGAAATTAACTACAAAGAGAAGTGGGTAGAGATGAGACGCTCTCATGGGCCTCTCACACTGTAATTATTCATGAACTATGGTCAGTCATTCATATGGAGTACCTGTTAACCACATGCTGATCTGTCATCAGTTACACTTATTTTACTACTATTTATTTGAATGCTTATGAAAAACACTTATTATTTTTAAACACAGTTTTCACAATAATGTTTCAGCATCACATATATATTTCCACTAATTAGAGTCAGCCAGTAATTAACCACACACACAAAGCAAACATTTGCCTGCATTTTCAAAGTCCTGTCTGTATTTTATGCAGACAGTACTTTGACTTTTATGTAGTATTATCTTGTACTCAGAGCTGGACTCAGAACTGGACTAGAGCATATTTAAGGTTTACTTAGAGAGACCTTTAGAGATGTCCATCACGTATTTTTAGGTTGTAACTTGTAGTCGTATTTAACCAATCCTATAAACCTATCAGAATTATATTTCAAACTCCAGAAATTCTGATGGTGTGAAAGTTTATAGCTAAAAGTAGCCTGTATTTACTTAAAATTAATAAAGGTGTGAAGCTGTCTATGCCTTTAAATCTAATAATAAACTAAACCTTTTACATATTTGGTATTGTACATCAAATTACAGCAAAGACAAACATAGCATGTTTAATTAAAAAATAAATTGGATTGTAATACAAATGATTGCATTCAAGAGATATCCGGTCTTTAAGTCTGATGTCATTAGCCATCGCCGGGTCCAAACTCTGATTCAGGTCCCAAATCAAACCAACGCTGCGACACCAATGAGAGTTAAAAACTGTCTAAATTCTTTCATCTTTAATAAAATGATCAGTGTGGTTGCTCTACCAGGTGTAACAATTAAGTTTAACACCCATGACATCAGATGACATACCATGTTCTGACTGGGGGATTTCTGAAAAATTAAAACGTACAGCTCTGCTATCACTTCTGACATAAATGAAGACAGAAAACTAAACAGTAGTGATGTTTGTAGGGTTACTGAAGTTGGGCTTGCTGGAATACAATGATGTGCTATATGGTGGCTAGCTACACAGCTATGGTTAGCATAATATAAACACATTAGCACAGTAAAGCTGGAAGATGAACCCTAACCTTTTTCAAAAAAAAAAGTTATAAAAAAAGAAGTGCTGCCTATGAATCGTGCTAGTAAAAACCGAGAGTTGCCGACAGCGATGGCTGACTTTTTCCCAAGGGGCTTGTTCAGATTAAATAGAACAAGATACATAACATTGAAACATGTTAAAAACACAACAGCCTTAATAAACGCAGAGTAGTTTGGACCCGGAAGCAGGGTAGCAGGGAACAACTGGGCATATTCCAGACTTCAAAGACCACAAGCAATACAATTACTTCATGAGTAAAATTATTAAAATTGAATAGAAGTTTTAGATAGCTGGGCTTTTAAAAAAAAATGCATATCACTATTTGTGAGGCAAAATTGACTGTGCTGCGTTGTGTCCCAGCAGGGTTTGAACATCAGATTGAGCTTCATGCCTATGCATCAGGAAACATCTTGTCACGCTGCTTAATCCATTAATCTGTCCTGTGCATCAGTCTAATAGAGAACCATCCGTAGCAAGTGTACGTGAACAACACAATGCAGATGACATCAGGATGATGAGCTGTCAGGGAGGTGATAGACAGACTTGTAGGCAACAGCAGCTGAAAGTTAAAAGGATACAGCCGATTGCTCACTGAAGAGAGAGAGAGAGAGAGTGGAAGCAGCGAACTACCTTGCCAGCTATCCTGCCTAATGATTGCGGCCCACAAACCCACATACCAGGATAGATCAGCCTTGTGTCACGTCAGGGCAGCATTATTAATGACACGCACTTAAAACCTTATTACAGGCCCAGCTCTTGGGCACGCCTGATGGCCCAGAGGTTCAGCCAGGCAGAGATTTGCCAGGTAATGAATAAATGACACGCTTAACCAATCCACAAAAATAATATTTTGCCACATTAATAAAAGAAAGAAAGAAAAGGAGAGTTTATAAAAGTGGAATACGCCTTTCCATATGAAGAACAATTGCAGCCGTGTTACAATAATCACTGTCAGATGGCGGTAATGAACAGGTGAGATTATGGGCTGATGTGATAATATTATTCCCCATGGCCAATTTTTATATTCAAAGAAACTTAAATAGCTGAAGTATGACATGGCTATAGACTTAATACCTGTCATTAATCTTCACAATGCTTCCACAGAAAATGGACGAGAAATTCAGTCGGCTTTTCATTGTAGGTGCCTAAAGAGATGGTCAACCAAAGGCAGGGAGCTATTCAGCTGTCATCAATATTAGCCCCTTTCATGTCATATGTTTTGATAAGCTGCACTAATATATTTAAATTAACAATGGGTTGAATTACTGTGTATGAAAGTGTCATTGGAAATGACAAATTGACAGGGGGTTATTACTGAACTTTGCAGTTCCCTGAAGCTTTAGAGAACATCTCTTAGCTATTGGTTTTGGTTTTGGTTTATATTTTATTTTTCCAGAGTCAGAACAGGTCTTTTGTAACATTAGTTTTGAAGGTAACTTCTTACAGCTTTACCCAATGACAAAAGTAACTCATTATAGGACTTTCACATTAACAAAAAATGATTAACTTTTTGCATTTCGCATTTTCAGAGTGTTTCACATACACATATTGTACAGTACTCTGGTCTACATGTACTTGTGAGGGGACTGACTTTAACTTTTTCCATGGAGAGATGATGTTGGCACTGTTTCCTCCACCACATAACATCCATCCATCCATCCCTTCTGCTGCTTATCGAGTGCTTGGTCATGAGGCAACAGCCTAAGCAAAGAAGTGCACTGAGGTGTTCCATACCAGCTGGGAGGAGGCCCATATAGCATGCAGTAAGCTTGTTAATTTGAGTGACAGCTTTAACTGATACATTGCATATTCAAAGCTTTAGCAACTGCATCATTCTCCTCTTGAATGGACCCTGTCACTTGTTTGTGGGGGTGTACTGAGCTTGCAGGTGTTTCTTCAAAATTGTGAAAAGGAGCTCCTCAGTAGCTGACAGCCACCCACTATTACCCTGGCACAAAACAATATGAATACTTAAACAATGTAAGGGCAGTCCTTTGCCATCTTGCTAGTAAAAATGACTGACAACACCTGACACAGGACTCCAGTAGCACGCAGCTCTGTCAATGAGTCAAGTTTTATTCTGTCATAAGAAAAGGAACAGAGACATGTTGAAACCCATTAAACAGCTGACTGTAATAGTGGTTAACTGATTACTTGAATTGCAAAATTACAATGTTACATTACTTGTCATAAATAAAAATGTTTCCTACTACTCTTATTTAAGTGTAACACTAGTCAGAAGCTAAGAACACTCAGAACTGAATGAGTGTTTTAAAAGAATTGTGCTCCCCCTTCATGTCGACCAATTCTGCTGTACGCGAAGAATGTGGGCTTATATATATTTGTAATCAAGGAACATCTTAGCAACAGCATTCTTTCTTCGTTTCTATATCATCTTAATTGCTTTTCTTTCATGCAGCAAAATTGCAGAATAAACTTATCTTGCTTTTCCACTTGGTAAACATCAAATTCACACTTGCTGTATTTGTTTTTGTGCCTGTGAACCCTTTGCAATTTTTCCCTCTCTAACTCAGTTAACATGGAGGGCATCGTAGAGCTGCAATAAAACTCTGCACCAGTAGTCAGAGAGGATACAGGAAGTTTTAAGTGTTATTTGGGTTGGGTTGCACCCTTCATCTCCCACAGTGCTCTGTAGTAATTGCGCTGTTTGCCAGCATGGAACAAGTGCCTCCTGTTGAGTGTTTCCATCATTTTGAAGGTTATGGCACTTTGATGTAACATGAGCTGCGTCATTTGAATATCTAATGCCACATCCTGCATTTCAGGTGGTTCTCTGGTGTACAACTGAATAATAAAAAAAGAACTACGGAATACTGTATAAAAGATAAAAACCTAGTGATTCCTTAGTAATGTGTTAAAAAGTGACCAAAAAATAGGAAGTTTTTGGTCACAGGGATATAGCTGAATTATAACTGTCCTGCAGTTCAAGTATAATGCCACAGAGAAAGTGTTTGCTAATAAACAGTATAAATGCATTAATATAACAACCAAAATGGTTTTAATAAACCTTAAATGTGTCAAATGAATGGAACGAATGAAATAAAGAAGTAGAGCCTGTGTTGCATTAACATGTGAGCTTTTTTAAAAACTGTATTATTAAATTAAATGCAGGATATGTGTACCAGACACTTATTCTCACTCTGCTTATATTTACACTGTAAGAGCCAGATACTAGTCACTGCAGCACAAGCTGTCTATACTGATCAATTACTAAATGGTATACATTTTCTACGAACTCCAATATCACTGTGAACAGTGATAAGAATGTTCTTAAGATCCAGGCATCCAGGCCACACCTTTAATTGCAACTTTGGTTAACACAGAAGACAAAGATGTGATGTCCTTTTATGCCCATTGCTTTCTTATATGTCTTTTTTGATTGTGACACATAAAATTTTATTTCGTAAAAATCACTTGCTTGGTGATGCTGATTCTCTGTTATCAGGGGCATGTTCAGTGTAGAAAACATGAACAGTACTTTGCTATGGTTTCCAGACTGAGGTATCTTTTATTTCATTAAATGCTTTTCCAGATGTTTTTTTGAGTCAGTTACAACATGTATATACTATATGCTAGATTAAAAAGTATATGAAACGAACAACATCGTTAAAAAATGTTTTGCTAGGGCTGAACGCAGACAGCTCCACTTGTTCATTTTTTAACTGACCAAACTTGAAAATGAAAATATTTTTCTTAACCTTTTATAAATAACTTGCTTCAGCCCATTTGCAGTACCTTGTAGAGCCACGATGTAAAAAAAAAAAAAAAAATTCAAAAAGTGATAACATTTTTTTAGAAGCTAGTAGCAATGTGTGCTTGAAAAACATGGTCTTAAAATGCTGCTCTTCATAGACCATTGTAAATGATGCCACAGAATAAAATGGCACAATGTGCTGTGTAGCAGGTAGGACGAAGGACCTAAATGCAGGACTCGAACAGAGAAACGTAACTTAAAACGGCAGCTTTATTGCTGGAAAAAATAAACTTGTGAAAAACAAACAAAAACAGGAACTGATACCACTAGGAAACAGGGAGCACAGAGTCAACTCACAACATGGAAAGAGTATGACGTGACAACTAACAAAGAAAAACAAAGGGGTTAAATACACCAGCAAGTAACGGGGGAAATGGAAAACAGGAGGAAAGCACAGCTGGGATTACTCTGACATAAGGAGACACAGGAAGCAAAGCAGGACATGGACTACCAAAGTAAAACAGGAAGTACAAGACAATTCACAAAAATGCAGACTAGACACTGAGCCGTGGAACCATGACAGACCTGGGAACAGAGGAAACATGAAGCACAGAGACAAAAGTGAATAGACGTGGAACACAGTGAAGAAACAGAAACAAAACAAAAAACCCTAGAAACCAGAACTATCATTTCATTACAAACAGAAAACCATAATCTGAAAAGTATAACTTATGTCAAAAAACTCACACAACCACTGGGTCACCAGACCTAGTCCTGTGACACAATGTCAACTCAGAAAGGCAATTGTTGACCTTCTTGGGGATTTCCATGTTCCTTTCTGTGTTATGCGCTGTTTTTTTAAGTTCATGTAAAAATTTCACAAAGTTACAAAACGACCACAAAGGGAGAAGATACATTGTTGCTAGTCCAAGTTTTTTCCCACTACATATCTATATCACAATGTAACAAATTCTTACAATACCAGCCTAGCAGGTAGACTGGCACATGTTCAAACAATGAATGTCCAAAGAGACAGAAGCTAAAGAGGAGAGTTTCAGGCATTGGGTGAAAAGTGCTGCTTCAGTGGTGCGTAGTGAGAGAAAAATATATATATATTTTTAGCATTAAAGCATATAAACCTATTGGTTTATGTGCTTTAACGTGAACCTGTAAATGAGTAGCATAAGACCTCTTTAACAATCACAAGCCACATTAGGCAAGGCAAGGCAAGGCAAGGCAAGGCAAGTTTATTTGTATAGCACAATTCAACAACAAGGTGATTCAAAGTGCTTTACAGAGACATTAGAAACAAGAACAAATAAAAAGCATGATTTAAAATTGATTAAAACAAGCAAATAAACTAACTAACTAATTAACAAACAAACAAACAAACAAACAAACAAACAAACAAACAAACAAACAAACAAACAAAACAGTATATAAAATCAAAACAGATAAAATCAGAACAGTAGATAAAATCAGTAGTTAAATGTAAGTTTTGAAATTTAAGCTTAAAGTGTGGATTTGGTGCTTTATTCAAATGCAGCTGAGAACAGGTGAGTCTTCAACCTGGATTTAAATAAACTGAGTGTTTCAGCTGATCTGAGGCTTTCTGGGAGTTTGTTCCAGATATAAGGAGCATAAAAGCTGAATGCAGCTTCTCCGTGTCTGGTTCTGACTCTGGGAACTGATAAAAGACCGGATCCAGATGACCTGAGGGATCTGGATGGTTCATACTGGGTCAGGAGGTCATTGATGTATTTTGGTCCTAAACCATTCAGAGCTTTATAGGCCAGCATCAGAACTTTAAAGTCTATCCTCTGACGGACAGGTAGCCAGTGTAAGGACCTCAGAGCTGGACTGATGTGGTCCACTTTTTTGGTCTTAGTGAGGACTCGAGCAGCAGAGTTCTGAATGAGCTGTAGTTGTCTGACTGATTTTTTAGGTAGACCTGTAAAGATGCTGTTACAGTAATCAAGCCTACTAAAGATGAATGCATGGACTAGTTTTTCCAGGTCCTGTTGAGACATCAGATCTTTTATCCTTGATATATTCTTGAGGTGATAGTAAGCTGACTTTGTTATTGTCTTAATGTGTTTTTCTAAGTTTAGGTCTGCATCCATCACTACACCCAAATTTCTCGCCTGGTTTGTGGTTTTTAGATGTATAGATTGAAGTTCTCTGGTGACCTGTAATCGTTTTTCTTTGGCGCCAAAGACTATTACCTCAGTTTTGTTTTTGTTTAGCTGGAGAAAATTGTGGCACAACCAGTCATTGATTTCCTCAATGCATTTACCAAGAGCCTGTACAGGGCCTCGGTCTCCTGGTGACATTGTGATATATATTTGTGTGTCATCTGCATAGCTGTGATAGTTTATTTTGTTGTTGTTTATAATCTGTGCCAGTGGGAGCATGTAGATGTTAAACAGAAGGGGTCCCAAGATGGAACCTTGGGGAACTCCACATGTGATACTTGTCTGCTCAGATGTGAAGTTACCTATTGATACAAAGTATTTCCTGTTTTCTACGTATGTTTTGAACCAGTTTAGTACAGTTCCTGAAAGACCTGTCCAGTTCTCCAGTCGTTTGAGTAATATGTTGTGGTCAACTGTATCAAATGCTGCACTGAGATCCAGTAAAACTAGGACTGACATTTTTCCACTGTCTGTATTCAGACATATGTCATTAAACACTTTGGTCAGAGCAGTTTCAGTGCTGTGGTTCTGTCTAAAACCTGACTGGAAGGCATCGTAGCAATTATTCTGTTTTAAGAAGTAACTGAGCTGTTGAGAAACTGCTTTTTCAATGATCTTACTTAAAAACGGGAGATTTGAGATCGGCCTGTAGTTGTTCATTTGTGTCTTGTCAAGATTGTCCTTTTTCAGTATAGGTTTGATTACAGCAGTTTTTAGTGATTCTGGAAACACACCTGATAATAAAGAAAAGTTGACGATCTGTAACAGGTCTGACTCTAAAGTCTTTGAGACCTTTTTGAAAAAACTTGTTGGCAGGACATCTAAACAGCAGGAGGAGGAGTTCAGTTTACCTAAGATGTCCTCCAGGTCTTTGCTGTTAATAGGTTGAAACTGTTTCATGGTGTTTAAACAGTTTTTTGGTGGACACAGTACATATCCTGGATCTGCTGTTGATGTACCAATTGCTTGTCTAATTTTTTGGATTTTTTCAGTGAAGAATTTGGCAAAGTCATTGCAGGCCATGGTCGAATGAAGTTCAGCTGCCACATTAGTATAAATGTGACCTGGCAGTGTTAAACGAATAAACGATTTGACCTAACTAAACAATCTGGAGAACATACTAGTACCCAGAGGTGGGACCAAGTCATTGTTTTGCAAGTCTCAAGTAAGTCTCAAGTCTTTATCCTCAAGTCTCAAGTCAAGTCTCAAGTAATGTCAGGCAAGTCAGAGTCGAGTCTCAAGTCACTGGTGTAAAAGTCCGAGTCAAGTCACAAGTCTGAAACTTTGAATTTCAAGTCCTTTCGAGTCTTTAAAAAAAAATAATGAAAAAATAATGTTGCAGTTATATGCTAAATGTAAATATTAGACCATGTAATTTTAAAATCTGTGTTTTTCTCAACACATGACAAAATAGTGAACTTAGAAAATATACACAAATTGTGAAATTGCACCTCTTTAAAATGCAGCTCAATTAAACTTAGCTCCAAGAATAATTTTCACCGACAGTTCTGAGATAAGCTGCATGTTATTCTTGGATGCGGTTGTAGGACCAGCTTTAAAATCGCATGACAAAAATATCATACACATTAAAAAAACTGCATCACCAACGTAGCCTGGACAACATTTGCTAGTTAGATGAAGTCAGCTATCTCATTGTAGCATATTTATATGCATATTTATAATCATACGGTTCTTGGAGTGAGTGCACACACTCATGAAGTTTAGTAACTTCAGGTCACTGCAACAAGCCCAGGTACAGTTTACCGCCGGATGGATACAGGACCTTGAAATGCACCGTGTAGAAAGTAAAGACCATCGTATGTATCATAAGTTTACCAGTCTCACAAATTGTCGTCATAAATACACATTCCTTAACCGTTTATTAATAGGACCTTTGAGCTCAACGGTAATTAATTAGTAGTGGAAATAATTTCTGGTAGCATCACAGAAATGTAGCAGTGACAATAATATTGTATGCTGTAATCGTACTGGGCAATTAGTGATACAAAACAACTGTTTTATCCTGTGAATAAAAGTATATGTTTTTGTCAATGTACCATAATAACAGAAGCGAAACACAATATTGTGTCAGGACAATTCACTATTTATGCACAATAAATAAAGGAGCATAGCGCGACAATTTCTGTTCAGCGCCAGACTTGCTTGTAACCTATATCACTAATTATGTTATGAAAATGACGTATTAACTACTAAAAAACACTGACCTTCGTGTAAATGCTTGGAGCAGACTAACCTGTGAGCTGGAGTGTTCTGGGACGTTATATTTGATCTTTGAATGGCTGCGATCCAGGCCATCCGTCGCGTCTTTGTTACTTCGGAAACATGGCTTGAACAATTTCTCTTCAACGACATAATCCGATAACAACCGATCTCTTTACCCGTCGGCTTCCCGTGGCTGTCATGCGACCGGCTATTGCAGTTAATAATACAACGGCTTCTTGACATTTTTGTGTTTCTTTTTATCGCTGTATAACTGATTTTAATTGAAAGCCTGCGTGCGCTAGTACCGCTTGCCACGAGTTCCCAGAATCCTTTGCGGTTCTACCCGTGAATGACGTCACATTTTCAATCTCTATATAATATGCATGTTAAATTTTATATTTGGGGTAAAATATCAAGTCTTTTCAAGTAAACCGGTTCAAGTCCAATTCAAGTCCCAAGTCATTGGTGTAAAAGTCCAAGTCAAGTCACAAGTCTTAGAACATTTTTTCAAGTCAAGTCTAAAGTCATAAAATTAATGACTCGAGTCTGACTCGAGTCCAAGTCATGTGACTCGAGTCCACACCTCTGCTAGTACCAACGCTTCGAATTAGCTCTTATTTATTGAGTGTTCACTGCTAGTCCATAGGGTTTCCATCCATCATACAGAGGCCTATAATCCATAACCCCCAAAGATTACAGGCAACTGTACATCTGCTAATTAACCTTGATTGCAAATGAAACCTGGGCGGTATCATTCATTACAGCAGGATATACACAGGAGCTCAATTCAGATGTTTCAGCCTGTGACAAACAACACATATAGGGGAGGCTCTTTTCTTATTCATCAGCCCTTCATATTTAGGTTCCAATTGTCTTTGTTCCTCAAGTTAAGCAGCAGAAGGGATAATGTTTTCACAGTGATACGGTATTAACAAAAAAATAAATAAATAAAGGGGCTAGAACTTGATATGATACTGAAGTGAGACATTTGAAAGTTAAGATGAGCAGGGGAGAAATATTATCTTCATAATAGCAAATAGCTTACTTCTTTTCTTCTCTTCATCTCAGGCCTAATGATTTGTTTCATACCAGTATCTACTCCTGTTTTCCTTTTCATGCACATTATACTTTTTCATTTGGTGTCTTCAAATTTCTCTGAAACCATAAAGAAAAAGTTGATATCCATCTAACTTTTGGCCTCATATCAAGTAGAAAAAAATAGTTGAATCCCTAGAGAAGCGCTGTAGGACAGACTGTGTCAAGATCAAAAGACACTGAACACATTATCAGCTTCTTTTTCTTTTCTCTTTGCTTTGTCTGATGAAATGTAAGACAGATAAGGGGATAGTATTACTATTGGCAAGCTGTCTCCAAGTTGATGGGCAGCTTTTGATATTGGTGGTTTTGAACAAAATGAATCACTTTATCTCTTTAGGAGACAGCAATGTGGGCTGTAGAAACAATCCTGATGTCTCCAGTGTTACATTTTCATTACAGTAATTTAGTTGATGTGCTAGTTTGGAGCAACTCATCGTGACTGCAGCAATGAAATAAGCTTTAATTTCTACATCACTTGAATCTCAGCCGTGTGTGCCAACACCAGCGTTCTGAGTTTGATAGCAGGAGCCAGAAGGAGCCGTGTGGGAGGAGTGACATGGATGAGTTTGTGCAGGGTGATGACAGGACGCTGCAGCTTTTAGAATTTTTTCACTTCTGTTTAAGTGACGATGAGAGAAAATCTAAAACTATTACTGTACAATAAAGGATAGAAGAGGACTCCCCCTCATTGTGACCCCTTATGCAACCTCTTAACATACATGTCTGGATTAGGAAAAAAGTATAGCCACAAATTCCATACAACACTGTGTGTACTCCAGTGATGGAATTGCACCAAAACAAGAGAAAGCAATAAAAGTCAGTATGAGTGATGCCAAGACAGGGATCACAACCCTTTTTGAGTCTATATCCTACAGCTCAGAGTGCTGTAAAAGGTCAGCTCTGCTTTCACCGGAGGCGGCTGGAACTGGATTGAGTCCAATGCAACTGGTGTGAAGAGAGCCCATGGAAGGGCAAATCATCCTGACCTGCCAGCAACCCCCACTATGTGGGCGCCACTCACAGTCTTTGGTAATCTTTTCTTCCATTTCTGTGTTTGCTTCTTTTCACAGCTCTCACTGGGAAGCTGTTTAATATGCAAACAAATGCACGTGCACACATGCACAAAGAAAGCCATCTGTTGTGAGATGACTCATTGGAGTAATAATTCTGGAGTCACCTCCTCCAACTGTTTTTGAGTATCTTGGAAAAATCATTCATATTAAATATATAAAGAGATAGAATAGATACAATGAAAGAAAGAAGGGAAATGCATCACTCCAGTGGGTGTGGCTAAAGGGCCTTTGGGTGATACTGACATTTTGCCACAGAGAGAGAATTCATATAGCAGGTCTCTAACATTTCTGTTGTAAAGGGCTTTTAGGAAGAGGAGCGTATTGTGGTGTAGCAGGATAAATGCCACCCACAAAGGCTGCTGTTTCCCTATTTTCTTTTATACCAAATTGAAAGGTCCTTCAAATATTCATAAACATTGCCTTCAAAAAAGAAAAGCTGAAGTCATCTCCTCACCCTCACACGGTGGGCTATAATTGCTGTGAGGTTGAAATGCAGAATTGTTGGCAGTTTGGCGAGGCTGGAGGATGTTTATTCAGGATAATGCAACTTTTTCCACAGCATTCTAGAGCAAGCAAACACTTGAGTTACATGGTCATTGATTGTCAGTGTCCAGGTTTCTTCTTAGACATCCTGCATTTGTATAATAGCACCTTCAAATGCATTCTCATGCTTCGGTGAATTCTGAATCTATCAGCGTGATCTCTGTAAACGTCAATGAGGAAATGTGATTAAGTGATTACGAAGATAAGAGTCAGGTCTTGAACCAGCTCCACTTAACCAGTGTTCTTTTCTTAAGTTCATTCCTTTAAGGTGCTTACCTCACTCATTGTGAGAAAGAATGTAGCAGTAGATGCGAGGATGCAACGATACATTTTTCACCCCTCTCCCAAAACTTTCTGCAAAAGAAACAATGTGGAACTGCAACACTGTTGGTGATACAGTGTATCAAACCACATTTTCCCACATTAAGCATTTTATTACAACATTAATGCAGCTACAGGCATGCATTTGTAATTACCCTTTAGATAATTGAAGTCTTAAATGTTTTCATTTCGAGGCAAAAATGGAATTTTCTAGTGAACATGGTCATGGTGCAGAAAATTAGACATTAATACCAGGATATTAGAGTGGAATTGAATTTCACAGAAAAATGCATAATGTTATATGCTTTCACTCTCTGGGTTATGCCTGTCAAACTTTAATGAAAGGCTGAAAAGTTAAAGGTTTCACCAAAGAGAATATTTTTTTGAAGATAAACTCTGATGATTTTCTGTGCACATGTAGGTTTTCAGTGAAACTGTTAAAACCAAGAGTTAGGACTAGGCTCACAGAGGGTCAGTGGGCTGGGTCATCGACCCAACATTTTGAGTTTATTCTGTATTTGGATCTTTCTTTGTATTATAAAGAGGTTTAATACATTTATACAGTTTAGTCTTGAGTTTAGTTTTATGTTTCTGAGGTTATTTGTATTTCATGTTTTGTTGTTGCTGTCTCATCCCTGTGTCTTCTGTGGGAGTCTGTCTTGTCCTCTGTGTCTGTTTCCTCAGTCATGTCTTTGTTTCTCGCTTCCTCTCTCGCTTCCTCTCCCTCCCTCCGTGTTTCATCTCCCTTTTACTGTCCCTATGTTCCTCTCGTTGTGTTACATCGCTCTCGCTCCCTTGCCCTCCGTGTCTCGTCTCCCTTAACTATTTCCATGTTTCCCTCTTTGTGTCTCCTCCCTTTGTCTCCCCAGTCCGTCTTGCTCCTATGTGTGTTCCCTTCCTCCCGGCCCCTGTGTCAAGTGTGTTTCCTGTTTTATTTTGACAGTCTCTCGTCCTGTGTTCAGTGTGTCTAATTTTGCTTCCCATGTATCATTATGTCTATTTGTCCACTTCCCTCATCACCCTCACCCTGTATTTGCTGTGTGTGCATGTGGGATTTTCCCTTTGTTCTTGGTCATATCGTCTGTTAATCCTTCCATATCTCAGGTATCAGGATTCCCACGGCTCTTGTTTAAATGTTATATGTTAAATGTTAAGTATAATGTTCTTAGTGTTTATTTCCAGTTTAGTTAGCTCTTATGGTCACCCTTTGCCTTTGTTTTGCACCTACTCTTAAGCCACAATAAACCAACTCACTTCTTGTTAAGATTTAGTTTTCCCACCTATATTTATCTGCATTTGACTCCACACCACCAACTCCTATAGCCTGCAGCCACGGACCATGACAAGGAAAGCATTCAAAGATCAGATTCGGAGAAAAAACACAGGTTCAGATGTGTCTCTGTGTGTTTAATGTGTTTGCTATGTGCTTGAATGTGAACACTCTACTGTCAAATAGGGATGCTGAGGGTCCCGTCTGAAAGCAACCCATGCGAAGCTACACTTCATTTACTCTCTGTCATGCCAAAACCTACGGCAGATCTGATACAGAGAATAGTGTTTTAGAACTCTGGATGTACTTGAATAGCATGCAATTTATTTGACACCAAAGCTAATCTGAATTTTCCATCTTATTCCAGACGGTTATCTGTTAAAGCACTGCATCTGTTCTTAGCTGTGGCGTGTTAACGCCCTGTGCGCACGATAAATCGCCACCTCCTGCGAGCAGGAGATGGATTATAGCGCTTTCATGGGAAGAAAATCACCTACATTAGCAAAACGAAAGGCCACCGTCATATACAATGAACCCAGGCCCACATAAAAAGGGAGCTAATTCCAGAGGGAATTGTGTGTGTTATAGAGAGGAAATAGGAAAGAACAAAAGAAGAAAGAAAAAGTAAGTTCCCATGAGAACCGAAAATTAATCCTCATAACAAAATAGTTCCTTTCAACTTCAGGGTAGACATCAGAATGGAACTGTATGGCCACAGAAATCTAAATTGCATATGATTAATACTGAGAGCTGGCATTATGTAGGATTTGAAGCAGCAAAATATCACCTCAGAGTAGAAATACGCTGGATAAAAAAACATGCATTTTAGTTAAAATAAAAAATATATTTAAATAAAATATATTTAAATAAGATGCTGTGTCATGATTAGATTTATGATTTAATAAATCCAGTAGTTATTATAATAAATTAAATATATTTTAATGATAACAGATCCACTTTGTATCTGTTTATCATATAAAACATACGTTGTCGGGGAAAAGCACAGGAAAGGCATGTGTGTAAAAATCTATAGATTTAGAACACTGATTAAAACCATACGCAAATTACAGAAGACTTATTAATTAAACTGATAACGTTATCTTTTTCATAATCGCTTACATAATCTCTGCCAATGCTTTAATTCAAATGTATTACTGATTGTTGTTTAATCTGGTTACATTTCTATCTGAAAACACATTTTTTCTTGCAGATTTTGTTGCCACTTATTCTCAGAAGGATTTTATTTCAGTAAATTTGTGGTCTGTTTAAAAGATGTGGTAGGTAGAAACCCTTCTCTTTTTGCAGACCAAAGCTGAATCTGTACAACAAAATCTTGTCTGATGAGGTCTTGAAAATTGTGGTGAACAATGACCATCACACAGGGCCAGTATTTTATAAAGGTTTGTCCATTCAAGGATACAGTAGAAGCATGGCTCAGAAGGACACACTCCACAGATATAAGCAGCTTCATTCTGAGCTAAAGAAAAATGCAATGTTATGCTAATGAACATCCCATAATGAGTACTACAGTATATTTCATCTCTGCCAATAAATTCTCTTTTATCATACCTACTGGACCTTTAAACAGTATGTTCCAGAACACTGTTTTCAAAAGAACAAGCACACAGGTCTTTGTGTTTGTGCTGTCCCTGCAGGCATGTGCATGTAAGTGTGGCTGTGCTGTCTGAGGGGCAAGCCTGTGTTATTGGGCAGAAGCCCTCCAGCTCTCACTTCTGTGTGTATACAGTCAGAGCAGCAGGACAGACAGAGATTACTACCACCTGTGGCTCAGCTGGGAGCTGCAGCAGAAAGAGAGAAAAAAAGAAGAGAAGGGATGTGGTATTGGAGAAGAGCTGAGTAGAGGGAGGTGAAAGAGGAGGACATAATTAGATGGCAGAGCAAAGCTCATCTCTACACACTCCAAGAATCCCCTTCCTCTTTTCTTCAGAGCACACACACACACATACACATACACACAAAGGCCAACCCCATTGCCCACTCCGCTTCCCTTATGTCTTCATTTGGGAGGAAACAATCCATCAGACAAAGGCCAGTGTACACCTTCACCATACCAGGTACATGCATATGTACACACAAGCATACACACACTTTAGCAGTAAAATACAAAAAACTCAAAATTGCAAAAAAGAAAAGAAAAGTCTGATTTTGATTTGATGTGCAAGCAGTACTTTTCTGTGACCATATGGAATGATAAACTAAAATGCAAACCAAATCCATCACAATTCTAATCTTCATAGAGAGAAGGGTGTTAATACGACATAGAATTTCAGATGAAATAAATTACAGACGAACGAATGTAGAAAGAAGAGCAGCAAGTGGGCTGTTTTGAATTGAAACTGCTGTGGTGGTATTTGTCTCAGGCGCAGGCTTGCATGCAGACATGCCCAGGCAAAGTTGGATCTGACTCATTCTTTGAAAACCTGTCATGGTGTGGCTGCACACGACTTACCAATCGATGGATGCTATCCTGCTTGACAAATGGAATGAGAGTCTGCTGATTCTTAGTCATAGAGGAAAAATTGATTCTGTTTGTGTGTGATTTCCCAGAGCTGTACAACTGCTATTTATTGGGACATCCACAGGATTTTACGGACAGCAGAACAACACTTTTGGCAGAGAAATCTGATAAAATTGTAATATATAGTTGTTATTATTTGTAAACATAAATTTAGCACAGAGATAAATGTATCACATACAGTAGATACATTTACACAGGCTCATATAAACAAAGTATAAAACATTTTGTAAGAAGTTAAATAACTTAAGTCCTATGGATTCTAAAAACGTACAAAGTCCAGAACATTAAGGTTTTAAAGGAGTTATTCATGATTTCAGTGATTTTATTCTAGCTATTTTTTAGGACAAGCACCTGAGGCACTTTGTTTTTTTCTACCAGAGCAAGAGCTGAATGAGTTATGTCTTCAGTGTATTGTATTTGAAAAGGGTAAATAAACCATAAGAAAAATACACACGTCATCAGTGAACTTCAGTTAATTTCTGTTGAATATTTACTTTGTATAGAATGTAAAAACTTATTTTGATGTCTGAAAAAAACAGAACATGCAATACTAGCAAGAGGGGGGCAGAAAGAACAGCAGAAATGGTAAAGGGACAATTTATATAGCATTTTTCGGGTCTTTTCAACCACTCTCTCAAAGCGCTTGCCACTACAGCACACTTTCATCTACTTATACGTTTTACACAATGCTTATTCCATATATGTGGCATATGTTTCCATCAGACACATGCTAATGACATATCAAGGTAACTTGGGGGTATCTTGGTGGTATCTTGATGCATGCATGCTCAGTCATCTGGGTAAGGATATCCCAAAAAGTTGATTCTGTTTATTTGGATGTAGCATTTTCAGTGGCAGTAATGTTTTGTCACTCATCCAAGTGACTTCTTCAGTCTCAGCTTACTGCAGGATACCTCAACCTTATAAACAGTATATTTGCATAATGACTGACACTAGCATCGCTGAATATGACCTCATGGCCATTTGTTAGTCAGTGGTGCTAGTGTCAGTTATTTTTAAAATAAACTTTTTACAAGGTTGGGGAAACCAAAACAATGAAAACAGTGAATATAACCAAAACAAAAGCAAGACTAAAAAAGTAACATCAGAAAAATTTAACCCAATATTTTAATTATGGGCTTAGTTGAATAATATGTACAATAACTAATCATTTAGGGGCCAAAGTTTAACAAACGTGACATATGTTTGCATATTTTAAAAACAGTCTTGATTGGGTAGCTATCAGAGCTCTGCCATTCATGCAAAGAAAACTGCTAATTAAGTGAGCTGTTCTCTCTGACAGGTGGTCTCATAGTCCCAAGGCCTTGGCATAAGACGCTCAGGAGTCTTTAGCCTTGACTTTAGAGAAGACAAGAAACCCTGACATAAGACCTCCAGCTACAAACAGGACCATATGTTTTCCTGATTTTGAATGAAACAGAAATATACATTGTTATTATTATTGTGATAATGATCATTAGATACTAATGTTGACTGGAACTGTAAAAAATGAGTCTTTATTGCATCTCAAACTTCCATTCTATACGATAGTAGTTTATCATAGACAACTGTATTAAAGATCCCAGCATGCAAGATAATGTATTAAAATGTAAAAACTAGGTTTTGGAAATCTTTTAAATTTATATCTTCAGAGGAATAAAATATACCATTTCTTTTTGTTCTTGAGCAGCAACATATATATGAGTCACAAATATAATTTTGCTCTGGCTGTGATTGTTGAAAAAAACATGAATCATTATTAAAGTAAACAAAGCTGTTTACAGCTTTCTGAAATAATAATTAAATTCAATTGAATTATATTCACGTAGTGCCAAATCACAACAGCAGTCACCTCAAGACACTTTTTATTATAAGGTAGACTCTACAATAATACATACAGAGAAAAACCCAACAATCATATGACCCCCTATGGTCAAGCGCTTTGGCGACAGTAGGAAGGAAAAACTCCCGTTTAACAGGAAGACACCTGTGCTAGAACCAGGCTCGGAGGGGCGGACCTCTGCCGTGACCTCTTGGGGTGAGAGAAATAACATAAATAAATATTAGAATGAGTGAAAGAACTACAATTCCAATATCCTTAGGTGAAGCATCACTACTTATAGGTGAACTATAACTACTGATAATGTCTTGATGAAAATAAGCCTATTAGGAAACATAAAATGTTGTCGTTTTGTTAAAATTGTGCAGACATTAGGGTAAACACCATTTTATTGGAAATTCTGCACACAATGAATGAGGTAAAAGCTGGATTATGGTGATCAATTTGACATAAAAGGTTGTTCATTCTTACCTATTGCTACACTGATAATATTTGGACGGTCGTACCAAATACACTAAGTGGAAGGAAACATATTGTACACAGGGATTTATATCAGCAGGCTTTCTCATTTTGAAAAGGCAGCTATTCTTTCTAAATTGGATATAGAAGACAGCTTGGTTCCAAAATGCCACTTCATCGAGCTCCAGCGCACCAGAAACCAATAAATAATTCTCAAAATGAAAGAAAGCAGCCTGAAAAGATCATGCCATTTTTATTATGAATATCCAAAGCAATATTTTATTGTTATTAAAATCCTCTGGTCTATAGACAGTACTTCATATCTCTCTGAAGAGCTGTTTTAATATCCTTATAATTTAATAACCACAGCAGGATTCATTTTTATCTCAGTGTCTGAAACTGCTCCCTGCAACTTAGATTCAGTGACAGCAAATGTAGATGTAGTGCATTAAGTGACACTCCTGAATAATAATTTTATGGCAATGATATGAGGACATCTCTCTGTCTCGCTCTCTCTCTTAATCCATAAAGAGTGGCAATAATTCATATTTGCAGCTAAATGTACGCTGAAAATGACATGGAGGAGATGATTTTTGCATAATAGTTTTGAAAAATTCAATGTATGCAGAATTTTCTGTAACAGTGGGAAGGTCAACAACTCATTTGACTTAATGGGATTTTAATTTTTACTTAAAACTATTTACATGATGTGTATTTGCGTAATACTAGCTTGTGATGAGATAGTCTAAGTGAGATTGTTTGAAAGCTGAGCCTGGGGCTTGAATAGATATGCTTAGTATATGGATTAAAATGTTAAGGAAACCGAAACAGTATCTCTAAATGAAGAGTTGAAGAGAGTTGTGTTGTCTTAGTTTCCTCCATTTACCTCACTAAACTCATCTTCATCATTGTGAAATGATTCAAGCTGAAGTGTGGGTATGGTGATATTCATTTTCAAGCACACACATAGATGAATACACAGACATGCTTTTATCATTTCAGAGGACACTGGTTTTTATTAGTTTCCTGGAGACTTAGTTAATGACCTCTTACCAAAACCTGAGCCAAGTCGTTATGCAAGGTTGGTACAACAATGAAAACATAAGTGTACCCTCCACCACTACAGCATTTCCCCCCCTCTTTTTCATTATTTGTGTTTCTTATTCATACGCTCTTTTCTTTTAAGGTAGATTGCTTTGATGGTCAGGGCTGTGGAATTGAGCTGCTTTGAAATAAATACTAAGAAAACCACAGTACTGAAAAAAAGCTATCTAGTTTATATTGCACCATAATACCATGGGGCGATCGTGGCTCAAGAGTTGGGAGTTCGCCTTGTAATCGGAAGGTTGCCGGCTCGAGCCCCGGCTTGGTCTTTGTGTCCTTGGGCAAAACACTTCACCCGTTGGTGGTGGTCAGAGGGCCCGGTGGCGCCAGTGTTCAGCAGTCTCGCCTCTGTCAGTGCGCCCCAGGGTGGTTGTGGCTACAATATAGTTTGCCATCACCAGTGTGTGAATGGGTGGATGACTGGATGTGTAAAGCGCTTTGGGGTCCTTAGGGACTAATAAAGCTCTATACAAATACAGTCCATTTACCATAGGATGAGTATGTATTACACTGAGCAGTATCTACAGTCTACAGTCCAAGACTACCACCCCAAGTTTCTACATGTAAACTTCAGTACTTGAAGAAAGTATTTGAAGAAAACTGCTGTGAAAGAAACTCTTCGAGGAAAAGGTTTTTCTTTGGATGGTTCGAATTAGACCATAAGCTTCTAATTCACTAACAAAATGTTACTAGAACTAAATCTTTCCTTTTGCTATGTATGGTTGGGTATAGTAGGAGACACACATTGGCATGTCTCCTTTTCCTCAGATACAGTTGCCGCAGGGTACCTTATTAAGAGATGTTTGGTAAAGATGTTTTGGAGAGTGTGTTTTAATTATTGACATGCAGGGACCAGCTAAAACGTATCAATGCCAGGAATAAAAATAGGGATGAGTGCAGATCCTAAGTTCAATACATGCGCAATTTTAACACTCATTCGTTGTGAAGCGTATCGACTGTCTGGCTGACTTTACTGGTGTCATGTATCATTAAAGCAGAAGTATTGATGTAGCAGAACATATTATATATACAAACTGAGATATATATGTCTTGCAAGCATTTTCTAAATTTCTGATCTTAAAGTATAGTGCTGCTGTAAACCCTTTTAAAAATGCTGCACTAAATTAAGACACAGGGGTACCGCATCAAATATTTATCAACTATATTATGAGCTTTATTATTTCCCAGCCTTGGTCTTCGATCCTATCTGTGGTCAAATCCAGTAGACAGACTTTTACTTTGACATCCACAGTTAAGTTAAATGCGTTCATGTGCAATGATGAAGTTGCAGAAATGAAAAGCTCCTGAGTGTACCTTTGGAAAACTTTATACCCAGAGAGCACTCAGAATACATTTAGGCCCCTTGAGACAACTATTGAGGCTATTGAAGTAAATTCAAACTGAATTTAACTGAAACTGACTTCAGCTTGAAGGAAATCAAATTAACTGGAGATGTTTGTACCAAATCAATAAAGGTCACTTAAATTAACCTTCATTGTTACTTTTAGTAATGGATGTTTGCACATTATACCTATCAAAGTGCTATGTTTAATCTATAATTTAATCCATAATAATAACCCTGCAGATATAAAGTGTGATATAATCATCTGCTACTTGGAAACCAGAGGTGGCTGGTGTCTTTTCTCCTCCCAGTGGTTCTCATCCTGCATTGAAGCAGCCCCTTATCCTCACATGGTGACTACCAGGCAGGATATCTCATTAGATCAGACAACAGAACACTAAGCAACGCTCTGCACTGATGGGCCAATAAGGTGCTCATTCAAGCAGGCCGTGTGCCACGCATCTCACATCCCAGATGCTGCCCAACACTGTCAGTCCATTAATAGGAGACAGCAGCATGCTCAGTGATTAGGATGGGTAATGGGGAGTGACTACCTCTAGAGGATCTGGATAGTATGTTGGGGTGGCGTCTATGGACGGTGCTGACAAACCGTAATCCAATATTTTATGCACAATCACAATGAGGAATTATACAGGAAATGGTATACATGCACTTCCCCACATGAAGACAAGAGCTGTAAACTCTCTCCCTACTCTCATGTGAAGGTGGTGGTGGGAATTAGAATGAATGAAAGACTGTGAATCATTCCCTGACTTTGGGCACAGGCTTTCTGGAGTCTCCTGGGGGACTGCAAAGCCTGTATTATGCTAGAGATGCTCAGAGAACCGAGCTGTTAATGAAATAAGAGCTCCTCTGAGTGTATGTTCACTCCAGATTTCAGTAGAGGGTGTTTGCAGGCAGAAATAAGAACTAGGGTAACTCTAACTCGCACAGCCTTGGTCTACAGGTTTCAGTTTGTTCTTTGAAAGAAATTCAGATACACTTTCTATCCAAACAGTTAAATAGATAAAAACAACTCCCTGAGTAGAGTATCTGAGAAAGTGATACATGTAGGTGGCAGTGTGAGATATGTTGTGAATAACTAAAAAAGGTGATATTAATGGTGAATTTACACAGCTCACTGGTTACATGCACAGAGTTTACCTGCTTTTTTCCTAATGTCAGCTTTTATAGTCCACACTCCCACTGAGATATGGATTACATCTGTGGTTAAGAAAATGGATGGATAATTAATGTGTCAGTACATCAGTATGCACTCAAAAAATCAACCAGTATCTTCCTTTTTCTTTAATATTATGAAGTTAGTTAATGGAAGTCATTTTATTTATTCATTCTAATCTGATATGGTAAGATTACCTTATGCCAATCAGAATATGAAACAGATAGAGACAAGTACTGCTGTACAGTATACAGCTAATAGGCAGGTAGTTTTGAGACAATCAGCATTTGGCAAAGCACTGAAATGGCAAACTTGTAGACTGGCAATTATCTACAGTAGGAAACAGTCATGCCCAATAACTTTCTCTCAGTGACTTCCTAAGAAGAGACCCATCATGACGTGGCACACTATGTGCTAGCATATTTCATCATGCTGTGCAGTGGAAAATTTATTCTAATGGCTTAGTGAGCTTCCATTAGTTTTGATTAGAGATGGCACGATACCACTTTTTTATGTCCGATACAGATACCGATATCATTAATTTGGATATCTGCCGATACCGATATGAATCCGATATAGTGTGTTTTTTAATCATTAAAACGTCTTTTTTAATATCTTGCTGCTTTTTGTATAAGTTCATACTCAAGTTAAAAAACAAGCAAACACTAAAGCTATTCTGTTATACCTGTATGCAAAAAATATACTGCACCCAAAATATTTCATAGTTCAGCAATGCTGATCAATCTAACAAACTTAAACCTTCTCCATCCTCCCTATTCTGGTATTTTAAAGAGTAAGCAACCTAACTAATAGGGTTGCAAACTCTCAGCAAAAAAAAAAAAAAAAAAAAAAAAAAAAGGGAACCACCCTCCACCTCATGATGCTTAATTGACGTAATCAACTTTAATTTGATGCAGTGTGAAAAAAATGCACGGAAATCGATTATTTTTCAAGAATAATTAAATAGATTAAACATTTTTCTTCAACAGAATTGCGGACTGCACAGATTGTACCTTCCCAAAGGAAAAAGTACTATAGCTTACTAGGGTATATTAGACTTAATAGTTAATATATACAGTAATGGACTTCTATACATTTTACATCAGATTAAAACTTTGGGTGTAAGATTCAGATAATTATTTATTAAAAGCTAGACATTTTAAATGAGAATAAGAAAGAAAAGTATGTCTTTGTGCACCCTTTTCCCTGTTCATGCCCTATTGCCCCCCCTGGCTAAACTTTGCTAGATCCGCCCCTGCACAGTTGTAGAAAAGGATCCTGGTCTTGAAAGTAATATTAAATAAATTCTAACAATACATCATCAAGCTTAAACTTGCTGCTGTTGTTCAGCCGCTGGTTTCCTCTTTCTGGCGCGAAGTGGGCATAAACAAAGAAGAGAGACGGACTCCCGACAGAAAAGCCGATCAGCTGATCATTGATCAGTTCACGATTGAAGTAGCAACAGGAGAGGGAGGGAGAGAGAAGAGGCAGTTGCTCCATATATCGGTTGTTAAGCTTAACGTGGGAATGCTTTACAAACATTCAGAGATGAACTTACACACTTGCTTTACTTCTCTCTGGGATAACTTCCTCGGAGATAAAATGCTGGTTTGGTAGGAGGCTACAAATACACACAGCTGCTCTATCACGTGAGCACACTGCTCCAAGGTGCTAAGGTTATGAGCCGAGTTACGCCATATCTCAAGTTTCGTGAGGTGCTTTTTTGATATTTAATGGATCAATTACATTTTTTATTTCTCTCCGATATCCGATCCAGGAATCTACATCAGTATCGGACCGATACCGATACATAATATCAGATCGGTCCATCTCTAATTTTGATTACCTCCTATCTCTGTTACTGTCTATGCCCACTTATCTAAAGCTACAGTATAGTATATCTATATTGATTCCAATTTTGCAATGTATGATTTAGATGTTACAAATCTGTAACATATTCATTTAGTGCACACATTTGTACAAACTGAAGAGTTTTTCCATATCTAGTTTTTGCCCCAAAATAAACATTAGAGGCTTTTTTAATGGGAAATTAAAATATACATATCTGAAAATTCATCCAAAATGTGATCATGTCAACCTAATTATTTTAAATTATTTATTAATACCTTATTAATATATAAAATATACACAAGGACATAAATTTTCATGTTGATAAAAAATTTATTTAGAGCCAACACAGAAAGTAGCGTAAACACACCAGACACTTCACTGAGTGTCCCTGACGGCGTTCTGAATGTTTTTTCTGCATGTGTGCTCCATTTGAGTGTCTCATACAACTTGTTTTAATACTGAGAAAGTACCACCATCTGAAACTTTTTTTGTACAAGTACAAACATGTCTGTGATGTGAAATAACTGATGGATGGATCCATCTATCCTCTTCTGTTTATTCTTATCAGGGTGGGGGGCTGGAGGCCTGTCCCAGCTACCACAGGGTGAAAGGGAAATTCTTAACAGTACCATACATTTATGGCAATATTAAGAATTAAGGAAATCAAATACACTGTTGAATGAAACACATGAAAAATTAATGGATGGGCATTTTTTACAGTATACTTCATACATTCATACATGGTTACTTTTTATATGGCATACTTAAAAATAGAGAATCCTGTTAATTAAGTCCCCTGTTAACCACACATGACAGCAAAGCTGGCAAATTCTTTTTGTAGCTATTTTCAGCAATTTTTATGTTACGAGACTGTGACGCAACCCAAAAAAGTTCAATATGTGTGTGCATGTATCTCTGTGTTTGTGTGTGTATTTGTGCATTTAAATAGCCCAAAGTGGTGTCTTTGATGATATTTACTGGTATCCAATCTTCTGTAATATTTTTCTGCATCACAGCCACGCTGCATCAATTCTTTTCCGATTCTTTTTGTTACATGCTGCTCCTTTTTCTGCATCATTGGTAATTGCTGACAGACAGCTCAAATTTAGCTTCATCTCTCTGGAGTAGAAATTCCCAGACTGAGTCTGGCTTCCACAGATGTTTTTTGCAGACTTCAGACAGGTACTGTTATGATGAGTTTGCAGGTAAGGTTTCTTTCTCATGATTCTGAACTGTTTGTCCAACCAAGACTGCACAGAAGCGGTGACCCACCACCCCTGTGTCAGCTAAACCTTTCTACAGTTTTGTGCTATCTCATCTAAAAGTTTTCTTGACCTTCTAGATTGTGTATTGACTTCCACTTAACAAGGATTTCTTAATGGTATTTTGAACAGTGGAAACTGAAAGCTGGAAGACTTTTATATCTTTAATTAGCTTTTGTAGCCATCAGTTAGCTTAATTTTCTGATCTCTAGCGGTTTTGCTTAAAGGAATCTGTCATTGTTGCATGTTATGGTATGAAGAGCAAGAGAATTTATAGTGTCTGGAACTGTCATTAGCATATGACTCCTGGTGGCAGTTTGAACAGTTCAGAGTAGTTCTAACAAGTTAATTAAGACTTGATTAGCTAATGATATTCTGAGACATTACAAGTGGATGGGTTCCAAAATGTTTATACATGTTGTAATTGGTGTTTATTTTTAAAGTCTGTGAAATAAAAATAAGACTGCATTAATGTATGAATAGAGACAGTTACAATCTGATGAGAACTGCCCCAACATTTGCATACAGATGCGTAAGAATAAACTTAAGATTACGCCTAAGGACAATTTTCTAGGCTGTGCCCCCGGTCTGCAAAACAATACAGGTTTTGATCTAATGCTGTGTCCAGCCCTTCAAGCCTTTTTTGCTTCTCAAGTCCTGCCTTCTGTTCACTGGAACTGCTTGTTTCCAACTCCAGGCTCAACTACGAGCTGCCAACTGCTCCTCCCTCCCTCCTCTGTCTCCTACAGTAGCTTCCTGTGTTGGATCAAGGCCCAGTGTTTCCAAGCTTAAATAATGTGCATTTCACTCTTGCATCCCTGCTTCTGAAAGAGGAGCGCACTCCTCACCTGGAGACTGAAGAGTCCTTTCAGTTTGTTCCATCCAGGCAAACGCCAGCCTCATCTTGTGTTTTATTTACCATCCCCCTGAATTATTAGCCTTGCTTCAGTCGGTTGGAGAAAATGACAAGCTATATTATAAGCAAGGATGCCCTCAGAAACCTGATGAATAATACACTCTAAGAGGAATTAATCTCTTTAAATAAACATTTGTGTGATTCATTTGGAGCATGCATCATGGGCCAAAAAACTATACAAAAACCCCTAAAAAACAAACACACATGTCTCACTGTAGCTGTCCTCTACATGGCTAGGAGGGGCTTTTGTTTAGTCAGTGAGGCAGCTAAAAACCCAGTGTAATGCAGTGGATCAAGCTGCAAGCTAAAAAAATATGACTTCCATTTTATCATCTATAGTTGTTTCTCTGTGTGGTTTCTGTGCTAATTAATATGGCATAAGGTACACACTCACAGAGAAGGAGCTCATTGTTTGGGATTCATCAGCTTTTTATAGCAAGTTCTAACTTAGTTAGAAATGCATGCAATGGGATTAGACGCATAATTCAACCTCCTTTGTTTTATTATTGCAGGTAAAAGATGAATTCTTTATTACAAGCCCTGCAGCTTTGAAACACAAGTCTCCTCCCAAAATAGCTGAAATTTATTGCATGGTCCCATTTCCTTAAAACCTGTCTCCCAGGGAAGCTGTTAAAGAGGCAGCACTCTCCATCTGTCACTCAGCGTGAGCAGAGCTGGAAAATTCCTTGGTGGTGATTGTGCCTTGATAAATATGTCATCAGCTGTCCATCCTTTCCTTCCCTGCCATCCAATTTATTTTGCTTGTAATTGATTACTTGCTCTTCTGCACCATGTGAGTTTAATATTACAGCTTGGGATTTTGCAATGCACGCCATGAAACCCCTATTCACTATGCATTAACTCACAGCTGTGATTCAAACTCTTGGAAGCGTACATGGCGGAAGTACCTCTGACCTCATTTTCTCACTTCAGTAGTCAAGTATTACACTTCTGCCTACACCATCAACACTACTAACACCAAGTCCAACACCACCATTTCATCAGTGAGTTGCTAACTCTGGCACCTATTTTTCTAACAAGCCAGAACTCAATGTTCAACTGAAGGCTCACTGGCACCGCATGTCACTACAGAGCAAACATGCAGGCCGCTATAAATAGACCCCTAGTCAACCTTGGAGCTTTGTGGGTCACTGATTGCTTCTATCGATCTTTAGGAATTACGAGGCATAAAAGCACTTTTGCCAGACAAGTCAAGTTTCTGTGCTCAGGGTAGAGTTGTCTAGTGCCACATGTACACAACCAGGCAAAAGAGGACAACAGCGTCATCTTCCCCGATTGAAAGCCTCTGTTTTAAATTGATTTATTCTGTGCTAAAGGCTTATTCTCCCCAGACTAGCACTTGCCTCTGACTGCATGGGGGGACCACTTCTAGAGTGGCACACCCAAGGGTGAGTTGATAGTGGGCTGAAGGCCAGGCGTGACAAAATTTAAATCATCCAATCAAAGGGCAAGGGGTAAGGTATGAACAACCTGACCTTCACAGTATCACAGAATCATAATTCTCCACATAGGTGTAAAGTGCTGAGCTGGTGAAAAACACAGGACTCAGGGGTCCTTTGTACCTGGGAGTAATAGGGCTGGATGCACTGCATACATCAAAGTAATCTGAGGACAGAAAAAAAATATGATTGATGCAGTCACCAACAGGGTAACGCTTCGGGCTGAGAGAAAAGCTCTTTTTGCTATCAAATACTGAGATTCCCTTTTTGTTTCTTTTATTTATTTCTATTTGTTATATGTAATGTTTGACAAATGTTCTTTGTCCCATAGAAGATGCTTCTTTTCAGCACTCTGGTAACACAGAAACCTTTCGTCCCTTTTTATTGCTATGACTACAGCTGCTGGACTCTTGCTGCTATTTTACTCAAAAAGGTTGCAAGTTTTCAAAATTATAAATATATGTATATGCATACATATAATAGATGTACTTTAATGTTTCTACAGGCTTTATGGAGCTTAAATAGTGCAAGATTGATAAAGCCTTTCCACTTTAATCTGTACTAGTGTTTTTATATCTAAAGAGAAAACGGTTTGAAGGTTTCTATGAAATAATCAGCATGTGAACTGAAAACCCACTGAGAACCTGTGACAACTGTGCATCTGCTACATTAGTTTTAAGTGCTTCTTTTTTCCCTGTTGTTTCTACTTTATGTTTCAACTCTTCATGAGCTGTAGATGTATGTGCACTGTAAGGCACCATCTGTTTTAAAACCACCTTTTGTCTTTTTTCCTGCTTGATCTGCATTTTTTCACTTGTGCTACACTGATGCAATTCCCAACTCACATGTCGTGTGTTGAAAGTATGCTTGGGCAATAGATATAAGAATGAGTGCATGCAGGTGTGCCAACAGATAGAAGCCAAAACTGGACAAACTTTGATCTGGTATAGTGAGGATATATCCTTATATACCTGCAAGTTCCACTAAGTGCCATATGCTGATGGTGCTGATGAAGCTTTCTTTTTCTTCTATGCACAGATGAAAAAGTCAGATTTATTTCTATTTTTTTATAAGGAAAAACAGCTTGTCATCCAAAAAACAGGGTATTGATGGCACAATTAAGTGCAAGCTGCTATGTTATATATACTGAGTGGACTTTTTTGGAATGATGATAAGAGAACTCTCCTTTTTCTGCATTTGAAAGGGTTCTTTTGGTATTGGGTATATCCTCCTGGCACAGCTTTAGAAGCTGGGTTTTACTCTGGCTATTGTATTCTAATGAAATATTATTAGCTCACATGGCAGCTCAGCATCAGCATCACCCAGAGGTCACAGTCGTTTAAAGGAAGGATTGCTTAAAAGCTGTTAAGATTAACAAGACAGAATTAAGATGAAGATGGAAGACAGAGTGGCTGCTGATGAAAGGATGGGGAAGAGGAATGATGCTTGATGCTTCACCTTGTATGAGAAAACACATCAGGACTTAATGAGCTGCATTTTGCATTGCTTGTTAATAACACCACAGGGTGTCTGCATATGTTGTATGAGCAAAGTGCATTAACATTTTTCAGAAAATATCAACCATGTGAAAACTTTTTCTCATTAAACTACAGTAATGTTTTTTTCTTGCTGTCTACAAACTCTGAAACCTGTGGGAGTCAAAGAGAGAAAGTGTAAGACTATTATTTTATTTGCAAACTAAACCTGGTGCTGCAACAACAAGTATGAGATGGTTGACTTTTCAAAGCAGTTTCTAGTTTATTCTTTCACTCACAATATTCTTTGTTCCCACGCATACACTTGGGAACTGCTGAAAAATAATGAAGCTGTCAGTTTACATACTATCTCAATTTCATTTAATGCAGTGTTATAAACATTGTATTGGACCAATTACACTAAAATGTTTCTGACAGTAAACACAGTGCACTGCGCAGAAGGTGTTTATTCAGATGAAAACAGGCGATGCACCTGCCTCCGCTGAAGGCATTTGGCTGAAACGACAAAAGAAATCCCTGAACTGGGCCTCCAATCCAAATGGAAATGAGCCCTTCAAGATGTGTATGATGTGCACAGCAGTGGAGCATGGGAATCAGAGGAGATTATGAGGGTTGCTTGCCTTATCATCCTGTGTTTACACGGAGAGAGGCACTCATTTTGTATGCTGTCGATTGAAGGGCATGAAAACTGACAGAACAGACTGACAACTCAGCACTCCACTCATGGGCATCAATTTACCCTGAAAAATCTGACAAGGAGGCACTAAAGAATAATAATAGATTTAGACATACTGATACTCTTCTGTGTTTATTTATAAAAAGAGGCATTTTCCCCTCAACTAAACTGTTTAATTGAGCTCTTATTGACCTTGGAATAAATTCTAAAGTTTGTGTCCTTTACTGTTTATCTCTGGGAATAAAATGGGAACAATATAATATATATCACTGGAAAAAAAATAAAACAAAACTACTATTATGTAAACCAAAAATGCCTTGTGATTTTTTAAAATCTTGTATGCATTTCTGACAGAGCAGAAAATCTACAGAAGCAGTGCCATGGTTCTTCAGTGCTCATAGTTTCAGTGGGCTACCCCAGTGTATTAGGTCTGCTTTTTCTGATGTTAATGCAATTATAGACGCGTAAATGGAAAAGGGCAGCTTGTCCCTGAAGGCACGTTGGCCTCATAACAGCCTCACTACATGTGTATCTAATGACATGAAAATGTGGCAGTGAGGTCATGGATAACATGCCCTGATGTGACAATAAAGAAGAACATGCATTCCTTTGGGGTTTTCTGCTTCAAGTCATAAGCACACACAGGTAACGGTTCCCCATAAAAAAAAATGGAAATGGAGATTTCAGATTCAAATTCATAAAATCCATCAATATTTATGTTTTATGCACTTGTGATTTTAGAAAAAGGTTACCAATTTAAAAAGTTTTGTTGGTGGTGCTGATAGCTTTTCAAAAGTAAACTCTTATGAAAGGGTATATGAAATAGAATTTAAATTATTTTGTTGGGATCTCTCAGAATGAGCTGAAGACAGGGAAGTCATGACTAATGTACCATGCCTGCTGCCACCTCAACTTGACTCTGGATAGTACATGGATGAATGGATTTTTTTTACAGCCTAAAAGGCAACTTGCAGTTCTACATCTTTTACATCACAGATTACTCTATTAGTTTTATTCCATTAAATCATGTTAGGCATTGGTACGGCTGTTTAAAAGATTCATAATTCTAACCAATACTGGTTATAGATCAATAATCCAGGTAAGAAAATCCCCAAAAGTTGAATCTGTTCATCTGACTTTTCATCTGTTTATCACTGAAAACACTATGTCTAGATGAACAGAATCATCTTTTTGGGACGTTAATGCTTCAGCATACACAGACATTTTGGACAATTTCATATTTCCAACTTTGTGGGAAAAGATTGGAGATGGCAACTTTGTGTTACAACATGTGCAACAATGCAGAAAGCAAGGTCAACATGGACATGGATCAGTCAGTTTGGTGTGGAGAGTCTTGACCTCAACCCGATAGAGCACCTTTGGGATGAATCAGAGTGGAGATTGTGAGCCAGACCGTCTTGTCAAGCATCAGTATCTGACCTCACAAATGCGGTTCTGAAAGAATGGTTAAAAAATTCCCCAAAACACACTTCTAAACTTTGTGGAAAGCCCAGATGAGCTGAAACTGTTATAGCTTCAATAGGTGTGCCATCATCATATTAAACCATATGGATTAAGAATGGGATGCCAGTTGAATTCATATGTGTGTGAAGGTAGACAAGCAAACACTTTTGGTAATATATTTGAGCAGAACAACATGGTGCAGCATGATTAGCAGTCTTGACTCAAAACAATAAAGTACTGAGTTTGACCCCACCACCAGGGCTTGCATGTTCTGTCCCTGTCTGCATGGGTTCTCTCCAGGTTTTCTGGCTTCCTCCCACAGTCCAAAGACATGCAGTTAGTGGGGTTAGTTAACTGGAGAATCTAAATGGCACATAGGTGTGAATGTGAGTGTGAATGGTTGTCTGTCTCCCTGTGTTAGCCCTGTGATAGTCTGATGACCTGTCCGGGGTATACCCTGCCTCTCACCCTATGATAGCTGGGATAGGCTCCAACCCCCCCTGCGAAGGATAACTGGAAAAGAATGGATCAATGGAATATAGTGAGCTGGTGCAGCAGGTTCATTCTACAAAGAAATCTACAAGGTTTTTCAGGTTTTGTTGAGTCACTTTTAACTGACTTAAAAAACCACACAGGGATATTAAATATTTAGCATATATCTGTTAGATAAAAAATGTAGACTGCTAATTAACCTTCATTTCCATAATAGGCTCAGGCCAAGCACATACTGAATAGTAAGAGCTTCATCCAATGCAAATTAGCTCCAGTAGGAGTTTTTCATTTCATCTGAGCCGCATAGGATAATACCAAGATCCAGCTCATAACTTGGAAATTAGTGGTAAAGCAGCACCACCCTCTTTTTGCCTGAAAGCTGAGGTAGAAAGCTGACATAAATGTGTCCTTTCAAGTTCTTCATGTAAGCAGACAGGGGCTGCTGCAACAAAGCATGCTGTTCTATGAATCTGCATAAAAATTCATGCCACAGGAGACATTAGATGCAGAACAAGTCAAGCTGGGAAAAGAACTAATATAAGATATATTTTGCAAGGTTCTTAAACACTGTCTCCCCTTCAAGACATTTAAAAGCTAACACAAGCAGAAACGCATAGTACTCCTACATCATGATGCACAAGACTCCCACACATAAAGGTAGTACTGTAATTATTTAGCCAACACAGATTTCATATTCAGACACATATGTAGTCTTTATTGCTTTACTCTTTCACTTCTGGAAGTAGGGTAATGGAGTAGAACAGTTTTACTGTTATTTCATCATGAACACATACTTTCCTTGGATTGCCCATGTGATGTCTAGTGCACAGTACACGCAATGCATTTGTTTCATTTAGCAGGGATCTGGGATGAATTTTGACAGATGTTACATCTAAGGTTAGGATCCTGCTGTTGCTTTTAGTGTTAGCAGCTAAGTAAGCGAATCCTCAGTGGCCACCAGTACATGCTGGGAAATTCTCCATCATACATTCTGATATAAAGTTAAAGCCTTTCCAGAAGCATGCCTTGCAACTCAGCTGCAGCCTTAGTAATGCTTCCAGGCAGTTATACTGAAGCCACTATCTAACGGGAGAAAGTCTTAACTTTAATTGCAAAGGTCATAAAAATTGCATGTGTGTAAAAACAAGTCAAAACTGATAAAAAAAAAAAACACTCAAAAGGATTAGTGACTTTTCCCTCAGAGTAGGCTTTAAACTTTTGAAAAAATAAATTCTATTATGCATGCGTAAAGTTATGTGACATTACAGCTTTATCCTACCAGAGCACTTCAACAGATGGATACAGTGAGCCAATGACAAGCACTAGAAGACTTATCTTTACAGTGATAAGGAGTCAGTTGTCAACCTCTGCTCTGCAAGCATCAGTGTATCCGTATGATTGTCTGTTGTGTTTTCCAGTTTAGCTGCCACTCAGCAGCTAAACTGAAAGCCCTCACATAACGACACATTTTGAACACAATATGCAGATTCATTTGTGGTGATTTGTAAACTTAATTATCATATGGTACACACTACAATTAAAATTAATGAAAAGTTACCCAAACACTAAAACATTTAGAATTTTGGGTACTTAGTTTTTTGAGGGTCGGCCTTTGTTATAACCTCACGTCAGATTTTATACTAATACCTCTTATTGGTATAAAGTTTGAAGCTCTAATCAAACTTCAGAAACTTACCAGTTTTTCTTGCCTCAGCCTTCGTAACAGCTGCAGATCATAATGCCTTGAGCACACTTGTCACACAGAGTGTGCAATAGAAAAACTGAGAAAGATGCATAACAATTTTCTGTGAAGGAAATGGATTGTTGTTTTCCTCCTCTTCAGTAATTTTTTAATGCCTCATCTCGAGGCGAGGATTGGCATATTGCATGTCAGTTTTGCTCAGTGGTGTCTCGGCGACCCATGATTCACTGCTGAGTCATGCAACATGAGCTTATTCAACTGTCTCTGGATGCGATCTAGCAATGAGATGTGTTATATTTTCTCCTCATTAGTAAACACTGTTTGGGGTGCTGGAAAGGAATATCTGAAACATCAGGAGGTGAAGTCCAAGAGGTTGCAGAGTGTGGGCTGGAAACAAGTTGTTTACTTTTTTATAGTAAGGCTTAGAGAAAAAAACCTCCAATTTTCCAGAGGCACTATAATGATCCAGGTGCAAACCGTATCTGTCCTTTTCCCAGTGGCTAAATATTGACTGTGCTTGGTAGCAGCAGATGGGCTGAACGGTGAATGCAACTTTGCTGGAAGGATTGAGCGAGTGTACGAGCGACAGCTGGTCCTTCCTGTGCCCAGTGGACCTGGTTGCTACATCAAGCTGCCTCATTAGAACTAGCTGGGGCTTTAGGAGCATTCTGCCACTCAAGCCACTGCTCTAGTGCTCCCCATCAAATCCCTCATTTGCCTCTGTGCCAAAGCTGAAGGACTATATAATATGTTGTGTCGGCAAGTTTTGCACATCCCTCACTTCACTGAATTCTGCCGGGGTCACCTATTCACATTTGGGGTCATTTTGCCAGGAGAGAATTATGACGTTATTGCTGTCCAAATGTTCACATTCAACTCCGGCTCTCAGTTGGCTCTTAAGTAAAGCATTCTGACTAGGGGGATGTAGCTTTTTACCTGTCATTGAAAATAAAAATTTCCCTGTGCACTTCCACAGTGACACTATAAAAAGTGTCTCAACATAATATGTTATTGAAATGCTTTACCAACATAAACAACTGCCAAATTTGATTGAACTGATTTTCTTTTGTTTCACTAAATGAAAATTCTGTCAGACTGTTTGTGGTGATCATAAGCCCTGGATTCACTGATTTCCACTCAAAATAAAGTGTCATCTATTTCTCTGATGGCTGTGACGAGTGCTCATCTCACTGCAGCCTCTGTGCTGCTGGTAGAAGCGGCTGGACTGGGCTTCGGTTCAGCAGCTCAACTCAACTCTCCTCAGGGCTGCAATCATCTACGGCAGCATCTACTTATCACAGAGGGCTGTTTGGATTACCACACCATGTTTAATGGCAAGCTGCCATATGATGAGTATCATCAGCACAAGGAGCAATACATATTCTGTGTCCCTCCACAGAGTACCGTCTTGCTTATTTCACCACACCAAGTCCCCCCCACCCCCTTATTCTCAGACTCAGTATACAGTAAAAATTGCACTGGGAAAATGTGGGAAAAGTGAAAAACAAAAGCATAAAAGCCAAATAACCCAGATGCAAATATAGCTTTATTACTGACGCTCTTCCTCTATACAGCACAGTAACAGAGTAAAAAGCATCACAGATGTGCGCTATTTTCTGGTGAGATACAGTATCATTAATAACCAATACAATTCAATGGGGATTTTATTTTGGAGTTTCTGTGAAATAAATAGAATCATCAAGCTGTGACAGGCCAGGCAAGTCATTTGGTGGAAGCTTTGAACTGGTTGGAGCAACAGGAAGGTGTGGCACATTTTCTCACTTCAGTCTGCGGCTTCATTCAAGATGCCAAAGTCCTGGCTTAGTGAAAGAGACTTTTAGGCCGTTTAGAGGGTGAACACAATCAGAGCAACTGTGTTAATAAATCAATATAATTCAAAAACACTGCCATAAATTTTACCTTTGTCAAGCGTATAGATTTACTGAGCGAGCTCATGGAGAGCTGTTGATTCAGGAAACACAGATTTGTTTTTCTAAGTAGTGTCACACTGCATAGAAAGTTTGTGTTTGCTTCCATTTTATATGGCTTACAAAAGATTGCTTGCATTTACTTGATGTTTTTTCCAGCAATGGACTTAAACCTTGTGCTGACACCTCTGTAGCTCACCAGAGCAGAAGCAGTGCTAGAAAAGCCATGTATGCCTTCTTAAATGAACCGTTGTGACCGTGCACCTCTGAACTCTGATTTACTGCCATCCAACTACGATTTTAGTATTAAACCAACAGTGCTCTGCCTGAAATAAAGACACAAGAGTCTTTTGTGCCTTGTCAAATTTATTGTCCCCTCCATCGTACTGGACCTCTTGCCACAAAATTAGACTTTTACTGTAATAAAATGTAATATAATATATATAATAAGTCCAATAAAAATTGTAAACAAACGCTCCTCCCCGTAAATACCTAACCGAGTCCCGACAACTACCAACCTGGTAGTCTGGAAAACTCACCTATTTAGTGCATGACTTTTATCTCACACTTGATGAATGAAATAGAGGTATGACTCATAGGCAGTGACAGAGGCATGGGTCCATAACTTGTATATAAGGTATCGAATTAATAAAAAAAAAACCCAAACAAACAGTATATTAGATTTGACATCACAGTGTATCACAGTGGATTTCTTGCATCGATCCATGATACTGTAAAATAACTCTAACAAAGGCCTTTTGAATGGAGTTCAAAAAGTTGGAAAAACTCAACATAGACTTCAACAAGCATTAAAAAATTAAAGAAGACTTTTCAGATATACAGTTATATAATAGATACATAAAGTACTCACTTGCTCTGGCAGTTCTGTTTGGTGTAGCATTGGAACTTATGTTGAAAAATCAGCCAGTCTCTTGGCAGTTCTTGAAATTGTGAAATAGTGTGATATATTTGTTTGTATACAAGGGGACAAACTGTCTTTTCTCTGTGAAGTCAGCACAACTTTGAAGTATATTTCAACTGGAAGTAAATTTCATAACAGCAACCAATATTTTTTTTAGTACTGTCCTCAGAAGGGATTTATAAAACTAAATGGAGCCTTACAAGGTGGTAAAACAACAACTGCTTAGCATTTCACTGAGATAATCTTTTTTTTCTGAGGGTCTATTTTAATAAAAAACAATATATGATACTTTGTTAATCTCAACAAATCAGTGTCAAAACCTATAAGAAAACAAAGGAAAGTCAAAAGTCAAAATTCTAATCCTATCACTGTCCCAAGGGCTGCAAGGCAGCTGCTACATGAAGGGGCCACTAAGTTTTTCCCCCCACACATGCTGATCTCCTTTGCTGGATAGAAAATTTACCATAACCTTTGTTTAGTCTTAGTTTTTTAGTTGTATACTTTTTCATGGTGTTCAATGTCAGACAACCAACTGAAAATGATAAAATATTCTGAGATGTAATTTTTAAAAAATAAATAAATCATCAGATGGCTAATGGCGTCCCAGGCAAACTGTCCCAAGGGCTGCAAGGCAGCTGCTACATGAATGCACCATCTTCTTGGGTGCTAAGATGTGTCTGGGCACTATATTAACAGGGAGAGGGCTCTTGCCTGATGGAATATTGATAAAATGTTTTTTGTTTGCTGCACATTGCTCAGAGAGTTGACGGCTCACTGCACTAAATCATAAAGCCCGCTTGGGCGTACTGCAGAGTCAATAACCAGTTCTTTTTCTATTCTGGGAGTGCTCTCAGCTTCTGGGAGGTCGTCCATTGAAGCAACACTGGTGCTGAAAGACTTACTTATCTTAGCTATGTGCCACGCTTTACATGCGTTTCTTAATAGTCTTACTTAACACAACAAAAACGTTTAAAAGAGTTTGTTTTATAGAAAAGGTAACTCATAATCTGTCCATTCAGAGCACAATATCTTAGTGCTCAGTTTCGTATACTACTGCTGATCTCATTCCCCTACAATGTACATCAGTATGCACTGGGATTCACCCCTGGTTTCTGATATATGTCTGCACCTCTCTACTACCAGACCAGTTCCTGTAAATGTTTCTGTAAATTTTTGCCAAATTAAGTGATTCTGCCTCTGACATCTCCTGTCTGTGTATACTCTGCCTTGAGTAGATATTTTCCCTCAAAACTTGGTGATTTGACAGTTATTCTAAGTGCTTGTGGTTCTCTGTAAGAGCTAGTGACATATATCTTCAACGTGAATGAAATGTTTTTTTCTGCAACGTGACAGGTGGGTATAGCATGCTGAAGCCCTGGCAGGCTGTACTCCAGCAGCAGCCGCAGTGGCAGCTACAGCATTGAGGCTGAGAGCAGGAGAGGGCTTGCCAGGAGAGGTGATGATGCCAGGAACTGCTGTATCATTGCAAAGGTTCTCTTTTCATTATAAATTATAAACTAAGTCTTAAAATCTTCACTCAGGTGTTTCCAGACATTTTAGATGATACCTACGTGCCTTGCCATTCTCATTTTAATGCACAGTCTGACGCTTAGGACACCTACATTTTTAATGGTGACATATGCTTGGATAGTTCTTTTCATAGGTGGATGTTAACCATGGATTACGCGCTCTAAAAACTAAGTCCATGAGTTATAGTAAATTATGCTGTATACATGACATGAATAGCTCCTTTTAAATCACGATGTGAAACGCAACAACCAAAGTTTATGAAGCTTTTCATTTTCATTGCAGTACTAATTGATGGTGTCAAAGATACATGCACAGGATGTTGTTTGGCAGTACAACAATATTATATGCCGAAGGATAATGGTGCACCATTAATGAGTAATAAAGTCTTTGTTAATTTTATTTTCACCTGATGCCTAAAAAATTGAGTTTTATGTTTAAATGTGATGACAAGGGGTCAAGTGTTCCTATGTTACGATTTTGATTTTACAGAGCCATCTCACTATTGACATAACCTGGCACCTCACAGCACTAACGCAAAGCGATACCTTGTGCAGATGTGGGAGTCACCAGCAGTTTTGACAAGACAGTATTTGACACTACGGGAATGAGATAGGGTGGAAGCAGAGGTGATGCAGAGGTATAATTACTCTGTTTGCATTATGGCAACTCATTAAGAGGAGATGATTTTCCTGCCAAAGAAAGTATAACAGAGGTCTGTGATCAATGTGACGTGTTTCTCTGCACCCTGATTGTTGAACTGGATGTTGAGACAGGATCTCTAGGGACTGCGAAAGGGAGACTTGTGATGTGTTTATTTATAGAGTACAATGAGTCTAATTGGTAAATTGGTCTAATGATTGATTCACTATTGAGTTTGGTGTCGTCTAGCTTGACTCCACAGTGAGGGATGTCTGGAAATAGCAGGAATGACAGCAAGGAGAAAGAAGAGCCAATACTTCTCCCCGAGTACATGCTCCTCCGATTAACTGTCCAGTTTCCCCCGGAGTTCAGCCCACTGTAAGCAATTAAGCACATCAAGGTTGTGGCTCAGTCTGGCTGCCACCAGACTGAATTAAAGCCTTATGAAGGTGGTTTTCTATTTAAAATCCTGCTCAACAGGATCTCAATTTTTTATTTGATGTTTTTATCAACTCTGCTTTTGATCCGTTAGCTATTCTAATAAGCGATCTGGGGTCACTTGAAATGTGATGTTTAATGATGGAATTTGGTAAATTTAGCCCACATCCAAAAATATAAATAGTGAATATCCTCAGGGTTTGATGATTCTAATCTAGTTTAGCAGAAAGGTGTAAATGAATCAGATCTGTGGAAGCATGGCATAACATGGTCTTCAGTTTTAAATTAAGCATGTCCCCCATCTGTTTAAAGTCTCATGTGCAGCTGGAGTCTGCTTAAATCCCTAAATTTAATAACCATTATGTCTGTTGGTCATGGCAATCAAATTTTTCCACATAAGTGTTGTTTCAACAAATGGGGTTATTCCTCTCTATGGCAGAAACCAGCCCATTACAAGATCTGATAGGCCCAAATAAATCAAGACTTTATGCATAACAGTATTCCACCTCATGCAGAGGACTTAGCTCAGGGGCCTATCTGCTTCCTGGTGTCAGGTTTGAAATTCAATTACCTGCTGCCCTGGGTAGCTGCTTGCTGGAAGCAAATCATGGATCTGAGGTAAGGTTTAATGGATTTGAAATATAATTTAGCTCTGGCTTGGCTCCTTAGAGACAGGTCACCATTACCTATAACCACATTAGAGGTAATCAAAGATTCTCTTGAATTCGTTACCTTGGCTTCCAGCATGCAACTCGAATGTTCTATTTTCTTCCATCTCTGATGCATTTAAAGGGGAAGTTATGTATAGGTATAAATTCTAGACTTATTATACTGTGGATTTAGCTTTAAAGAATATGACTGCATCTTTTCTTTGTGGCAGTTCAAAGTAAGGGTATGTGTGAATATGTGACTGCATTAAGGATCAAATTAATTAATAGAATAAAAGATTTTCCTTAATCGGTTTCTTCCAATTCAGTTTAAATCAATTCCGTCTGGTTCAGTCTAGCTTTACTAGGTTTCTTTAGAACAACACGACAGCTATTGGGAAAAGCTGTTGTGACAGCAAATATACTGTGGCTCAAGGTGCCATGTTCTTTTACTTTAATTGCAGATTGTAGCTTATTGCTTAGCCCTTTTTTCGAAAGGAACCTTTTTTCAATAGGCAGAGCCTCCCCTTCCTCAGACACCTGTTATTAATTCTCTCTTGTTTAATCAGAGACCTGGGAGGTAGCAGTCGCTCCTCAGGCTGTGAGGATGACAAATGAATTGCCAGGTGAGAAAAATGGACTCAAATTCATTCTCTCCTGGAATTTGTGTTCAGATCCATGCATTGTTCTTCCTCGAGGATAATGGATGGCATGGGTGGGACTTTTAAGGTGCAGCTCAGAATTCCAATAAATAGTTAATGTTGCAAAAAGTCACCCATTACAACTCTCTGACACTTTGGTTATTTGGAAATAGCAGATAGAAAGTCACTATTGTTGGAAACAACCTGAAGAATTTACTGGCAAAATATGCACCCTTTTTAGGCCATTTAAAGCTTCTTCTTTTTTTTGCATATAAATAGAAGTGATTCAAATAAGATTTTAAATCCTTTTGCTTCGCTGTCTTTCCTCCATCAGTAAAGCCACCTGGAAATGTCATTGCTGCTGTCTCCCATACAAATACAATCCCTTCTTCATAGAGCATATGAGGATAAGGCAGCAGCAGCTCATATTTAATTGTCATGTTTCAATAAAGGGATCTTAAAGCACTCACATTTAATTAGTTTTGATGCATGTGTGTCACATGCATCAAAACTAATTAAATGTGAGTGCTTTAAGAAAACAGTGAAATTTGCTTGTTATTGGTCAACAGAAAAAGTGAGATTGTAATGGCAAGTGGACTGCTTTTCTACTCTACCTGAGCACTCAAAACACTTTATACACCTTTCTTTATTCACTGAAGCACTTTTTTCTATGCGTTTTCTCAGTAAATGCTTTCTATCCAACGTTCACACACACATTCATGCACCGATGGATGCATCGGAAATCAGCCTGGGATTAGTGTCTTGCCCAAAGATATTTGGCAACAGACTGAAGCAGCCAGGTATTGAAACACCGGCCATCCAATTAGTAGATGATCTCCTCTACTTCCTGAGCTACAGCCACCCCAAACAGAAAGACTATCAGATTTTTAATGCTTTATTTATATTGTTAAGCTTGATTGTTCTTAAAGCCATTCACCCGTTTCCTTTTGCTCTTCTGAAGGCTGGCTTGGATGGTAGCTGGCTCCTAAATCATTCTTATTATTTACTAGTATTATTTAATGGATGAATGAATACTCTCAGAGCAATGAACATGCATAAAAATATGTTCCCAGGTTTACACGTGTATGTTGAAGAAATATTCCAATAGAAGTCAAAAGTTTTCTAGCAAAAGTATTTACTCTGCGTTGCGTCATCAAAAAGGAGCAGTAGCCCCACTAAATCCTTGAATGGTACCTCTTTTAAGTGTCTGAGAAGTGAAGGCATGTTTTTCTCTTGTCAACTGGCATTTGATACAGGGCAGAAAGGAGGTGACCTTGCCCTGCTGCTGTGAAGGGCTGACTCCAGCTTTCAAACTACTCCCCACTGTCTCCTATAGCTTTAGACAAGCTTTGTGAAATGATGTTAGCTACAGCTGTGGTTTAAAAGGGTTTGCTTATTTTTACTGCATTGTGAAACTTGCAGAACACTTTGGGTAAGTTTTTTTCTTATTGTTGGGTTAATAGAACAACAAAAAGCAGGAATCTGCTGTACCAACATCACTTTGTCTTATTGTTTTTGTGATTTTATAATCCAAAGTCAGTTTATTTTGAGGAGCCGTGTGTGTTTTTAAGCAATATAAATTGCAATTTGTTGGAAAGAAAATGTGTTTGTGGTTTTAAAAATGAATCTAATGCACGAACCTTTTCCATTAGCTTCCACAGAAAATTAGCTTTTTTCCTCACACATCATATTGTGTAATTAAGGTCAAAAACAGTCGAAAAACAGTTCTGCATTTGGAACCTGTTAAAATAAATTCTTTTAAACATTTAACATCCTTTTCATCATGGTCTAAGTCTAATAGTTTAACCCTAGGGAGAATGTCTATGGTTTTAAAATATTGACTATTTAAACAGACTAATGTCGGTATGTACCTGAAGGACATTAAGTGCCACTTGTAAATACAAAAACACTGATGATTGTTGGTAAATATCTGTGGTGATGAAATATTGAGTGAAACTCTTCAGGTGGTTTCCAAAAGGGTTCTGTGGTGTTTTTTTGGAATAAAAAAAATTCAAAAAAAAACATTTCGGCTTCTGAGATGTAATGAAGTTACTGACAAAGACAGAGAAACCTGCTTCCACAGCTTGTGTTTTCTTTTGGACTGTTTGTTATTAATAAAGTCTTGATAACTCGACACCACATGTAGCCATGAATAAGGCAATGACCATTTAAATGGATGAAAATAAGGACAGCATGTTCTGAATCCTATTTGGATCTTGTTCAACATCAAAACAGCTGCCATTTCAGGGACCCACTCCATTACTTACTGACAATAGAGTCTGATAATGTAATACAGCAAATGCTTTGTGCTGAATTTCAGAAGATCCAGATGCCATTCAAAGTCCTTGCTTGCACAAGTCATGCATTGAAGACAAGCTGCTGTCTAGGATTTATGCACATAATGCACAATATGAGTGAACATAAAACCCTAAGAGGGTTTTTCTTTTTTTTACAAAAAGCAACGGATGTAGGGACACATGTTAACAGCACCACAAATTAAGTGTTTTTTTTTCTCATGTTGCAAATATCAGACATAGACCTGAGTCTGTTTTTTTTTTCAAATCAGAATTGCAGCTTTCTTTCTCCTTCACTTATCGAACAATAGTCCTGAAGAATTGGATTTCTTTCCTTAGAGCTATCAGCTTTTGATGTGACACAGTGACTGTAAGAGTCAGTCATAAGGTTTAACAATGAACAGAAAACCTCAGATGTTGCCGATCTTAGCTGTTTCTCAATGCCTTTCTGAAATTCTAACGTTGCAGCTCATGCTCAAGGCATAAATCAAAGTGTGCAATGCTCATTCCAGAAAACTAATACTATTATCAGTGTAACTGAAGCTGACAGAAAATTTAATTAATTACATTTTTTTTTTTTTCATTTTAATGAGCTCAAGTGTTAAGTCACTTTTAAGCATCTGCCTGAAACAAGATAACATTCTGTTAGAGAAAAGGGCTTTACTTTCCTTTTTAATCAGACTTAAGGTCTCAAAGCCTCATTTAACAAAAAATAACTAAGAACACAAATATTTGATGGAAGGAGAATGTTAAAACCCCCCCCCCCAAAGAAAATAAGCATTGGGGGAGCTGACAGAGCGTAGGATTTTCAGTGACTTCAAAGCCTGCAGTTCCATCAGAGCCATCCATATTGTGAAGAAGCAGCCCACGGTCAGGTGATAATCAGGCTGCTTTGTGCTGCATCTACCCGTGTTTGCGGATAATCATGATGGGCCAGTGGGCTGGTGAGTGAGGCCTGTGTGGTTTTCTATCCTTTAGCTATTTGATCACTGTAGGAGGACAGCGCTGTGCAGGGAAATAATCAATGCCAGAAGGCTATAAACAAATAATTATTGTGTTGGAGAAATGTCTGAATTTCTTATATTCGAGGAAGTGTCTGCCAAAGGCCCAGATAAATAATGGAAAATAAATCAGTGCCATTCTAGCTGTTGGTATCACAACTTATCACCAACACCAGTCACTCGGTCAGTGACATTATGTTTTTCATATCTGCAGTGGCTGATACATAGCGACTTCAGCTCAGATGCTAGAGTGAGCTTCCTGCTAATTACGGGGTAATCCCTGTCCCATCCACATCCTTAAGCAACACACTGAAAATAAAGTTGTTCACAATAGCAGGGGAGTGCCTGGCATAGTAGCTTGTGTGCAAGTGAAACTTATTTTGAGAGAAAAAGAGTCAAGAAAAAGAGTGTTCTTTCTGATCGTGATGAAACTAGCGGCTGTGGTGCCATTAATGAGAAGTTTCACATAACGAGATTCTAACATGGCTGGACTCAGCCAGCAATGTTACGCCTTCTTGAAGAATGTCTGGAGGCTGGAGACTCTGAAAATGCAAGTACAGTTTGAAAAGTCTTGAAAAAAAAATGTATCCCAGACTTGTTTTATGAGGTCACAGTGAGGCTTGCAATTTAGCTTAATGCTGATTGAGTCACTGAGGCATTGAAGCAGCTAACAGACAGCTTTATAAATAAAAACAAAATTAGTAATTAATTCACACTACAAAAAGGGGTCTTAGACACAAACTGTTTCTAAGACCTGTTTAAGCAAAGAGAAGATAAATGATCTCATTTTTTTAAACACTCATTTTTTTCTTGCCGTTTTGTTCCTCAATTAGGTTTTACCACTTTGTTTGATTATCCAAAAAAAAAAATAAATACAATACATATTGCCTTTTTAAAATGGCATAAAAATTCATGGCTAACTATATATGTATCTCATCTTTATACATTTTGGCTCTGCAAATATTCACTCGTGTCAAGTACTGCGGCGTGTTCACAAATTGAAAGCCCTCTATGTGTTCAAGCCCTTCTGTCTGAGGGTCCTCATAACCTTGTTCTCATGTGTCCCATTCAAGCTCTGCTTCAACTAGCAAACTCATCCTCCTCCTCAAAAAATGTCAAGCTTCTTAAGAAAAAAAAGGGGAAAACAGAAAAAGGAAAAAAGAGCTCCTGTGGAAATGCTGTTTTATGCTATGTCTTATTGTCTATCCTGATCAAATCCTTCCATGAGGACTCCTGCTAACTGCATAGAAATCAATTTAATAAAAGATTGGCTTTCATTAAAAACCCTATGAAAACACTAGACATCGATCCTTCAACACAACACAAATAGCCATTGTACTTTATCAGCGGTCTGTACTTTGCGCCACACATGCCCACAAATGGATGCTTAAACCTCTCTATGCTTAAATGCACACACACACACACACACACACACACACACACACACACACACACACACACACACACACACACACACACACACACACACACACACACACACACACACAAGGCTGGTTCATCAATGTGATGGGCTGGCTAAGAGTGGCATTAGACTTAGCTCTTTCTGCATGACTCTAAGTGGGAGAGTAGTGGTAACAAACAAGGCAGGCGCTTCTCATGTGACAGAATGATCTCGACAATACACTGGCAGTTGATGTGTCGTGTTGCTGCCCTGGAAAAATCAAAAACGGTGTTATGAATGCAATAAACAAGCTGTGGGTGGGTGGGTGCTTGGTGTTGGGGGGTGGGGGTAAAGAAATGCGTTAAAGGGGAATTCAAAAGAGTACCACTGTAACTGGACAGAGATGAGAACAGTGCCTGCTCCTGCTGTGCCTTCGATTTTCTGCGGGAGTGTTACTTTCATTCTTCACAGCATCATGTAGAATGTGGACTGCCATGCACTGAGCTCCTCTCGTACAGTAGGTATGATGTGTATAAGGGAGCCTGTTTTTTAAATATAGTTTTTGTTGTACATAATAGTTTGGTTGTTGCTGAAAAATTTATTATTTCAGTCTGGGACATGTCTTGGATGTGGCATATCTACATAAATTATCTCTATACAAATCAAGGTCTTGCTATTCTGTTTGCTATCTTCCTAGTATGTAAATGTCAATATTTTTCTGACACAGTGTGTGAATCATTTGTGTCTGAAAGAATCGGCTGGATCTTGTGTCGGGTGGCAAATTTGCTGCTGAAGACAAAAAGTATAAACTTTATGAATAGTTGAATGTGGCTGTGTTGAGTAAGCTGCTGATGGGATTACAGAATTAAGCTTGAGCCTTCTGGAGGTGTCAAATGTCCATAATAATTGAATATAATATGTTATTGGAGGAGCACACTGACATCAAAATGCCCCTTTCTTTAATAGTTTCAAAAGGACTGGTATAACAAAGCTGTTTGCTGGTAAAATAATCATCTCCAAACATATTCCACTCACTGTAGTATGAAAAGAACGAGGCTGTTATATACTGGAGGTGATCAGAAAGTCAATACAAAGCAAGCAGCTGAGTTCAGGGACCTTGAAGCAGCGGTCACAGGTTTTACTTCAAACTGCCCTCTGAGGGTGTGGTTAAGAGAGTCAATATTTGGCCTCCTCATCTCAAGCCTCACAAAGATTTCTGTCAGTTATGCTTAACTTGAATTCGAGCTCTGATAAATGAATCATGGTAGTGAGTGCTTTAGAATAGTTGGTACGCCAAGTTGATTACATCATACCCAGCAAAGCAAAATCAATGCAGTCAATAGAAAAAAAAAAAACCGGTCAGATTCAAGGAGCAGCTTCGTCGCCATCCTCATTCTCAGAGATTAAACTACAAATCAGTTTGTCACAAGCTGCTATGTTTTGAGACTACGAACATGAATGACTACTTCCCTCGACCGGCAGTTTCTAAGCAGTCTTTAAATCCATGAACAATATTCAATTTCTAAGGTTACTTTTATGTAGCTGTTCATAAACAGATTCATTACATGTCTTGTGCAAGCACCTCAAAATAGAAAACAATTCACAAAAATGTCCTCCTTCAGCAAGCCAAATTCCTCTAGGGGAAAAACAATAGCCTTCATATCTTCAAACAAATGCAAGTATGCAAGCTCTGCTGAAATGTTTTCTGCTGTGCTGCACTGTGCATAGGGATGTACTTTGCATATCTATTATGCGCTTTCTCTGTGAACAAGCAACCTTGTGGAACTCATCCGAAATCTGCTTTATATTTCTTTTGAAATCAATATTCAGCTTGTTGCTGTTTTCAAGTCTGCCAACGACAACTGCCCCCAGGCAGCCAAATCATAGGGCTCTTGTGTGAGGAAGAGCTCGCTAATACTTGCATTACTTAACTCTTAGTAAAAAACAATAAGGGACTACTCCATGCTCGTTTGGCATGTTTAGTATTGCGCTGCTTTTAAGTAATGGCTGTGTGGAATCTTTTCAAAACCAGTGTTCAGCTAATGGTTTAATGAAGTGCTACATTGACCTAACATGAGCCTTTGAAAGCTAGTGAAGCTTAAGTATTGGTTTTACCATCAATAAGTTAAGCTGAAAGCAGTTGGATTGGATGAAAAAAAAATTCTTACCTGTCAGGTTATCAGCATAAACAGACAATTGAATGGCAGCATGGGAAGAGAGATGAGAAAAGAAGGACACAAAGTTAGCCACAATTTTAAAATCAGATCAATTCATTATTCATTATTTTATATAGTGTCACATCACAACAATAGTCATCTCAGGGAACAATGCCCCTTGAGGAACAACTTGGTGACAGTGTCTTACAAGCCATTTACTTTCACAACGAAGGAATTCATGATGGATAGTAGAAGAAGGATATGCAAAATGATTGGTCTTTAGCATTGTTTAATAAATAAACAAACAACAACAAAAAAAGTATTGCCGTATGCCTGAATGGTAAATATTTAGCCAAAGGGAACTTGGCTATGTCAGAACCAAATTGTCTTGTGAGTTAAATAATGCTACTTGATCCTTTTAGATCATCTGCCTCTGTCACATCAATACTTTGGATAATCCTTCCTCACTTATATCCATGAGTCGTTTCTGTGGTCTTCCTAGTTTCTTCCTGCCTTTTTACTACGTTTTACTTCCCTACATTTTTAAACAAATATCTGTACTTTCTACTCTTTACATTTTAAAAACAAGCTTCTTATTTTTGGTTAAATGCACTTGAGGCGAGTTATTTTTCACATCGCTACAGGCCTTCAATCATCAAACCCATTTGAGCCTAACAGCCTAAACACATGAAAGGCAATGCTATTCATGTGTTAATCACCAGGGTATAACACATAAAAAGAGATAAAAGAGGCAGAACCATGTGCCATAGTCAGAGGTTAAATTGGGTTGGTAGTTTTGTTTGTTTGTTTGCTTTTTAGGCACAACACCGGAAAGAGTGCAGATGTAGATGGGGTTGCTGTGCTTTAGCATGTAGCTAGTGCAACTAAAGAGGAGCGTGGAGCAACAGGAGCATAAAAGGAATTATGTTTTCTAAGTAGCAGGTAATATAAGGTAATATAAAATGCAGCCTTTCTATCAGCTCAACAAACATCAGCAAACAAACTGTTTGTGTGCAGTTTGGCAGGAAGTGTGCCGCTAGCTAAAGGTACAGCTGCTGTTTTTTACAGGGAGAAAAAAGAAAAAGAGCTAACTTCACTCATAGATAGAGAAAGATACGAAATACAGGACAGCTGAGGAAGAAAACGGGTTAGATTTAAAGGTAAGGACTGCTCAGTGTTATTTGATAAACTGGAAATTTAATACTGATATGTAAGTTCTCACATTTTCAAATGAGATATTTGGTCTGTACTTGTGACATTATATTTTAGTGTGATGGATTTAAAATAAAACACTGTGCTGGACTAGTGCACAGTGGCTGTGGCGTTCATGGTCAGAGTTTGGTTACTTTAAGTGTAACAGAGATTGATTTCAAGTTAAGCTGTTGATGTTTAGACTCATTCACTGCATTCCTCATAACTTTTTTAGTATAAAGGCAGCAAAAACAGTGTACTATGAGTGTAGAGGATGGAACAACACAACTCATAAGACATCTGCTTCCATCTTGTTGAATTCAGCTGATCACAACCTGTACATAAAGAAAATCCACTGGAGCAAATAGAAATTGTGATTCTCTTCCCCACGCTGAGCCACTACAACTGATTTTAGGGTTGCTGAATCCCACTTTAGCCCCTGACTGCACCTACTTCCTGTAGGCAACAGAGAATAGTTTTTCTACTGCTCATTTTTCACTTGAGTGATTTAAGCTAAGTACATTTAGTAGAATTACTATTTCTTTATTTCTTTATTTATTTTTTCTTTTGCCTGTCCCATTTGGATCTTTAGCCATCAGAATTGTTGTCTGAAGGCCAAGAAAGATGCCAAGTGGATTTACTTTACCAAGTGGATCATCATGGCCTTGCCATATTGGTCCATTTGATTGACCTTTATTATAATTATGTATTTATTTTATTTTCGTTTTTTAAAGACGGGATAGACATGACTGGGGGATAGGACAGGGAGAAAGAATGAAAGAAAGAGAGGGAGAGAAAGAAAAATAGAGGGGAGAAGAGATGTAGAATTACAATTTAAACTGAAGTAAAGTTTTTATTCTCATTTATTAATATTATTTTATTTTATTATTTTATTAATATAGCATAAGCTTCTGTTAGCTTTGCACAAAAATAGCTGGTAGAAATGTCCAACAAAGTGCTACTTTTTTACTTTCTTACTTTGAGTACATTTTACAGCCTATATTTTTTCACTTTAACTTGAGTAAAGAAGTTGAATCAGTGTTTCAGCTTTTACTTGAATATGTTTCAACACCAGTATCTGTATAAGTATAGAATGTTTAAACCTTTGCGATCTCTGACAATCCCACCTCTGTAAATGTCCAGCCCATCTCAACCCTGCATCTCTAACTTTGTCTTAAAACTAGAGATGGATTTTATGTAAATGGTAAATGGCCTGTATTTATATAGCGCTTTACTAGTCCCCAAGGACCCCAAAGCGCTTTAAATATCCAGTCATCCACCCATTCACACACTGGTGATGGCAAGCTACATTGTAACCACAGCCACCCTGGGGCACACTGACAGACGCGAGGCTGCCGGACACTGGCGCCACCGGGCCCTCTGACCACCACCAGTAGGCAACGGGTGAAGTGACACAACGACCGAGACTGTATCAGTATCGGTCCGATACTGACGTAAATTCCTGGATTGGATGTGGGAGAGAATTAAAAAAAATGTAATCCGATCCATTAAATATCAAAAAAGCACCTCACAAAACTTGCGACATGGCGTAACTCTGCTTATAACCTTAGCATGTTGGAGCAGTATGCATCAGGTGATAGAGCAGCTGTGTGTATTTGTAGCCTCGCTACCAAACCAGCATTTTATCTCCGAGGAAGTTATCCCAGAGAGAAGTAAAGCAAGTGTGTAAGTTCATCTCTGAATGTTTGTAAAACATTCCCTCGTTAAGCTTAACAACCGATATATGGCGCGACTGCCTCTTTTCTGATCAATAATCAGCTGATCGGCTTTTCTGTTGGGAGTCGTCTCTCTTCTTTTTTTATTGCCCACTTCGCGCCAGAAAGAGGAAACCAGCGGCTGAACAACAGCAGCAAGTTTAAGCTTGATGATGTATTGTTAGAATTTATTTAATATTACTTTCAAGACCAGGATCCCTTTCTACATAGCTGACAGCTGGTAACTGTGCAGGGGCGGATCTAGCAAAGTTTGGCCAGGGGGGCCGATAGGAAAAAGGGAGCACAAAGACATACTTTTCTTTCTTATTCTCATTTAAAATGTCTAGCTTTTAATAAATAATTATCTGAATCTTACACCCAAAGTTTTAATCTGATGTAAAATGTATAGAAGTCCATTACTGTATATAGTAACTGTTAAGTCTAATATACCCTAGTAAGCTATAGTACTTTTTCCTTTGGGAAGGTACCATCTGTGCAGTCTGCAATTCTGTTGAAGAAAGATGTTGAATCTATTTAATTATTCTTGAAAAATAATCGATTTAATTTTTTTTCACACTGCATCAAATTAAAGTTGATTACGTCAATTAAGCATCATGAGGTGGAGGGTGGTTCCCTTTTTTTCTTTTTTTCTTTTTTTTTTTGCTGGGAGTTTGCAACCCTATTAGTTAGGTTGCTTACTCTTTAAAATACCAGAATAGGGAGGATGGAGAAGGTTTAAGTTTGTTAGATTGATCAGCATTGCTGAACTATGAAATATTTTGGGTGCAGTGAATTTTTGCATACAGGTATAACAGAATAGCTTTAGTGTTTGTTTGTTTTTTAACTTGAGTATGAACTTATACAAAAAGCAGCAAGATATTAAAAAAGCAGTTTTATTGATTAAAAAACACACTATATCAGATTTATATCGGTATCGGCAGATATCCAAATTTATGATATCGGTATCGGACATAAAAAAGCGGTATCGTGCCATCTCTACTTAAAACCGCTCAACCCGAGCCACTCCCTCACTATCCTCATTTCTAGTCATGTCCCTCCTTCTCTCTCCCAATGAAAATCTTAGCATCAGCACTGCCACTCCCAGCTCTGTCATCATCAATATCATAACAGGTCTCACTACTGTCTTATAAACACTCCCTTTCACTCTAGCCGCTATCCTGCTAATCACCCCTGACACTCATCTCCATCCACTCTAACGTTCATGCATTCTTCACCTCTCCTGTGTACTGTTGCTTTGAATGGTTAACCCCAGGTATTTAAACTCAGCTACCTTCACTACCCCTGCTCTTTGCAGCTTCACTGTTAGACCTGTCTCGCTCTCATCCAGACACATACATTCTTTCTTGCTTCCACTGACTTTCATTCCTCTTCTCTCCAGAACATGCCTCTCCAGGCTCTCTTCCACCTGCTCCCTACTCATTCTGCAGATCACATTGTTGTCCGCAAACATTATAATCCATGGAGACTTCTCTGCCACTCCTGACTCCTGTGCAGTACCACAGTTCCTCTCATGGCACTACATCATATCATTTCCCTAGATCCACAAAAACACAGTGAAGCTCCTTCTGACGTTCTCTCTACGTCTCCATCAAAACTCAAAGCAATCACCACATCTGTAGTGCTCTTTTGTCATGAAGCCATACTGCTGCTCACTTACTGTCACCTTTTGTCTTAACCCAGCTTCAACAACACTTTCCCAACTTCATGGTATGGCTCATCAACTTTGTCCCTCTGCTGTTACTACAGCATGAACAGATATAAGAATGTTCATGTTATATTTTAAATATCTGCCAAACAGATGAAGGAAAAAAGAAACATACAGAACAAGTACTTGAGGATTTATTTCTTTACGAAGTCATTATTGCAAATTTCCCCCCAAATTTAAAAATGACGATAATTTTCCAAGTCATTGTTATATATAATACAGTGTGAAGTGCTGCCGTGTTGCTGTTCTGCTTCATTATATGCATTACCACATTCTTCTGCTTTTACATCACATTATGCACATTACTCTGTGTCAAGAAGCCGGACACAGCAAAAGGCAAAGAGCAACTTAACCTCACTCACCATGAAACAGAGAAATCTCCAGGGTCGATTCAAGAGAATCTCAAGACAATCCCTGCAGACTCGTTTTCCTTCCTAATAGCTATTTCTCAACCCCCTACTTTCTAATTAATGCAAGACCCATACCCTGCGGTCTTTTATCAGCCTGTGTCTTCCTGCTCCTGCCCCTAGCCATCATCCCTGGGGCCTCAGTGAGGACTGCCCTTGGACTCTAGCCTCTGCCAGCAAATACAGCTTGGCTTTGAGGCCTTGCCCAAGGCAAAATCGACCAAAATCAATGTGTGGAACAGTGTGGGGTGGTTTGTATCATCAGATGAGGTGAAATAAGGTACACTTACATTTGTTGAATTGCTCATTTTAATTATGCAAAAAGGATGGAATAAAGAATGAAATTTTGAGTTCAAAATGTAAGAACTGAATCCAAGCCATTGGTTTTGAACACGTTTCATACCTGTCTCCTTTTTAGGTTTCATGCCCTGCATTCCTGTTTCATAATAAATTGTGGGGGATCTAATAAATTATACAGGGCCCTTAAATAAAACATTAGGAAAATTATATTATAATGAATTAAGTGTTCACCTTAATTCCAATTAATCTACATTTAACATGGTCTGGTTTGTTGAAATTAAGAAAATCACTGGTGGCTGCACTATAAACCCGCATATCATACATATTCTTCCCTAAAACATTGTGCAAATGGTAGTGAATGTTCCTATAATTAATTTAATCTATTAGCATCTGTTAAACAAAACTATTACGCTTTTTGTTGTGATTATGCAGCGATGATTTCCAGAAACAAAAAACCACGCTCAAAGACAAAAACGTGTGTTTTATGGGAACCACATTGTCTTATGGTTTTAATTAAAACTGATGGAAAATACCTTGGGTTCTTTTCTGCGCATTACTGTTGCTTTTTCAAAAGCTGATGTTTATAACTATCACGGTCACACGAGTGCATAATGCATTCAAATTTGCCTGGTCACAGCTTGCCCTTTGATTTTAGCATGTAAGGTTAAAAACATTGCACGCTTTGACAAAATGATTTTTTAAATGTAATGAATAGGAGCAGTCTGCATTTTAAATATGTCGTGATGCCAGAGAAAAACATCTGATTTTGACTGACCAGGCCTTTACACTGAGAATTACATATAGCTGCTTTTGATAGCAAATATAATTATCTTCTGAACCAGTAATGAAACAGAGCCAACCATCTATCTTCAGTAATTACCTCAGTTAATGGGAGTTTGTCTTAAATATTTAATTACACAGATATTAGCAATGGATTTCTAGACTTGAATAAACAGATCAGAGCTAGCTCAAAAACCATTTGCAAATACCTATTAATGTTTGCCTTGAACTATTGGGAATAGTGCAGGTGGGACTGACAATTCAGATCTGTTCAGATAAGCTGTCAATCACAGAACAGTACGCTAAATTGAAATGCAAAACCTGTATAGCTGAATGGTTTGCAGTAATATTACTCTGAGGCATTTGGAATAAAGGTGTCCATCATATAATAAATGTTATGCAGCAGTGCAAATTCCCACCTGTACACTGCAGTGAAAATTTGCATAATAGCCTATAGTGGTGTACTCCGGTTTAATGGGAGGATGATGCGCTATAATTATTAAAATGCTAAAATTCTACATGGTTATAGATTCTTTTGTATAGCTAATTTTGACCTCAAAAAGCAGACTAGCACGGTAATGTTCATGTTTAACAAAGAAAATGGATTAAGGCTTAGGTTCATTGATCCTCCAGCTCTCTGACACATGACTCGTTTGAAGTACAGCTAGTGCCTTTATGTAGCACTAACTCTTCTGTTCAAAGGTGTAGCAGTAAATGTGAAAGGAGGAAAAAAGAGAATCCACCTGGAACAAATAGGTTTCATAGCCTCAAAAAATACATTTTAAGTGATTTTTTATGTTAATAAAATGTTTTGTGGCAATCACTTAATTTCTAATATCGTTAATTTGATATATTACAAACATCACATTTTCATCTTCAGTTCAAAGTTTGCACATTTTCTGCCTATGAATATCTCAACAGGCTGAGAATTACATAAAATGTGACCATTCCCATTCTGTGTTATTTATATTGTTGACACATTGTAGTTCTCACGATCCCCACTAACAAATTTCAGCTAATTCTGATATTTCTCACAGGCACTGAAGGCAGCATACTGTTAATTAATTAGAGCCGATATATTTGCAGTCTATGCTCAGCACAATTAGTCTGGCACTTTCAGTTTAGTGTGCAAAAAAAGAAAATTGGTTGTTGGAGGAAGTGGATTCTTGTAATGAAGTTTAAGAAGTGGTAAACCTTTGGCCCCAACAGACAGACGGACAGACACGCGCACATGGTTTGTTCCTGTGATCTCTGTTGTCCTGGGAAATAGCCTCTGGTAGGGTCTCCCATGGCAAACTGGTCCCAGTGGATGGAAGGTACAATGAGTGATTTGGAAAAATCCCAATGGAGCAGAAATTTCAGAACGCCGTAACCTAGTTCAGAAGTGGGAAACTGGGGCCCTCTCGTGGAGCCAGACTGAGGAGTGGAACTTAAGGTGAGTTTTTTGGGTGGGGCGATCCCCTAGGAGGAATTTGAACGTGTAGTTGGTGTAAAGTGTTGCCACTGTGACTTGACTGTGCAAGCACCACAAACTGAAGTATTACACAAAGTGTGGAAAAAAAGAATTAAAATAAACATCGATGGATGAATGAATAGATGGGTGGGTGGATGAATGGATTATTTTCAGTTTTACTTTGTCTTTTCTTTTATTACTTCCTTTTTTGTAAGTTATTATCTTCACCTGTGTGATTATGCTCACCTGTGTCTTGTTCTACATCTGCCCTTCCTCAGATTGTTTATCAGCTTTCTCTCTGCCATGTTATTTTGCTGTCTTGTTTCCTTATGTGCCCCTTTGTGGTTTCCTAGTGCTTGTGTATTACTCTTTGTTTAACTCTTTGGACTTGGGCATGTCAAGTCAACATCTGTCCATCTACAGTGCTGAATTTGTATTTATTACTACAACCAGTTATGGCTTGGTATTTATATAGTGTTTCAACCATATTCCCTTTGGTAGTATTTTTTTTTGGGCAAATCATTGACATTATACAAATTCTGTTGTGTTGGGGAATTTATTGACAGTTATGGTTCATATTTATTCAACCTTTGAAACTAATCTAATTTTAGGGAAATCTATTATTTTATATGATCACAACTTAGAATATTAACCTTTTATATCAAAACATCTTTTTGGAATATCCACTTTAAAAAATTGGTTCACAGATGACTCTTATTGCCTTGAGTGCTGCACTTTATTTATTTTTTGCCAGGGGATTTAAATTCACATAAGCCCCTATTTTAACCAATCCGCTGTAACTTGTGGGGAACAAATCAGCTGGGAAGGGCAGAAGTGCAGCTCATTACGTGAATGTTGCCATGCTCCAGATCAGTCAGCAAAAATAATTAGGTGTTATATTACCCAGTGTCATATCTTGTGAGAGACTGAAACCATCCAGTAGGGATCGATTGCACTCACTTTGTGTGGGGAAAAGTAATAAACATAATTATGCTTTTTGCTGCTTTTTGAATTGAAGCCACACAGTGTGACTGAATGTGCTGTGTATGTGCACTCAAGCAAAACGCCTTGCCAATTACCACAAATCATAGTCAGCTGGTTTTCTACTTCCTTTAATGGGGCTCAGAACTTTCTTTTGCTTAGCATCGTTGAGTACAGTCCTTTCAACACTTCCATCTAATGTCATGCTCATTAGAATATAAATTGGTTTATGATTACTACCTGCAACTTTTCAACTGGACCAAGTGATAATGATTTGGCTAGAGGTAGAGATGATTAAAAGACAGTCATTATTATGTATACATTTCACTTTTACTGACATTATTACCGCTGATACAGCATGATATCACCTCTGGTTTTTCATCTGAGTACATTCCGTGTGCACTAATGAAAATTGATAAAATCACAACTGGGATTTGTTGGGTCGTTACTGTTGAATGAAGCTGTTAAATACCCAAAGAAACACCAGGGCCATGCAGATAGGCAGCTTGGATATTGTGACTTGGTGGTTGGCCTGTGTACATTTTAATTGCCATTAGGTACAAATCAGTTCCAAGATTTTGTCATAGTGACACCATGTATTAATAGACCTCTCTGCATTGAATCATATCTGTTATTAACCTCTGTCTCTCTTCCACAGCATGTCTTTTATCCTGTCTTCCTTCTCTCACCCCAACCGGTTGCAGCAGATGGCCACCCCTCCCTGAGCCTGGTTCTGCTGGAGGTTTCTTCCTGTTAAAAGGGAGTTTTTCCTTCCTACTGTCGCCAAAGTGCTTGCTCATAGGGGGTCATATGATTGTTGGGTTTTTCTCTGTATCTATGAAGCGCCTTGAGGCGACTTTTGTTGTGATTTGCCGCTATATAAATAAAATTGAATTGAATTGAATTGAATTACCGCTGATACAGCTTGAAATGTTTTTCATAGATTAATTTTGTTACGTTCCCTATGCACTAAAGAAAACTGATAAAATCACATTTTATTCCTGCTACTTCCTCCTTACTCCTGAACGAAGTTAAATACCTGTAAAAACACCAGGGCAATACAGATTTTCAGGTTAGATATCCTGGTGGTAGTCCTGTGTTTATTTACAGGGAGAAATCAAATGCAATTTTTAACCTTTTTAACCTTTTTTCCCCCTAATTTCTCTTTTTGTGCATTATTGCAGGCAGCTGCATATATAAATAATGACCCTACTAACATGACAGACACAGTGTTGGATGTCAGTGTCATGCATATGGAAGCAATTTTATGCACTCAATTTCAAACCTCATCTGCATGCACATGAAATTACTGCTACGTGGTGAGTGGTAGTATAAGGAGATTATATTTTATAGTTGGGTTCACGGAAAACAAGAAACTGGATGTTTGGTACATGGGAGTTTGTTTTCCTTAGTGAATCCCTTTCTTTGCTATAGACCCTATAAAGTTGCCACAAAGGGACATATAAAACTGAGGATTAGCTGTCACTTTCAGAATTTCTGTTGGTTGTGACAAAATGCTAAAGGCAATATATTCCTAGCAACAATGACAACATAGTGTTAAGTAGCCACAACAAATCTGCTTTTCCAGCTGTGATTCACTGTTCTTAAGAAGGAGCTATTTTCCAATGCCACGCTTCTGCTCTGGTGTCAAAAACATGGAAACACAGTTCTAGATCAGAGGACAGACAGTCTGAGTCTTCAGACCTCCTCCCACAACGATACATGAGCCGCCAACATGTGACATAGACGTGTGGATCCCTGTCACAGGGAGAGAATCTCGTTATATTAAAGCTTGATTGATTTCAATATCCTGCCACACAAAGAGCTTGACATTTATATTGAATTAAAAAGTAGGACTTTAATTAATTCACATACCCGCTCAGCTTAATAACACCCTCCTCGGTCACATTGAATTTAATCGAGCATGACTCATTGGAAATGTGAAATGGATGTTTGGTTCAAATAAGCATTCTTAGAAAGAACAATAAATCTGCCTAATGGACTTTAATACACCTGCCAGGCTTCTAATGTCTTATTTTAGCCTCCACGCTATGCAAGAAACTGCTGTGATTGTAGATCAATGACAACAAAGCTACGAATCTTGGTATCTACAATCCTTTGCAATTACTAGGAGAAACAGTAAAGTAATCAGAGTAAAAACACATTCAGTGGATATTAACTGAATTGACTTGTTTAGTTAAAAGCATCTATTTGCAGTTGGCATTAAGAGGCAACTTGGATCTGGAGATTTTGTCAGATAAGGAAAAGAAAAAAATAACACGAATGGGACAAAACACAACATAACCTTAAGAGAAATGGACCATATAAGCCCACATAAATTTCTTTACTCTATGGCCACATTTTCAAGAAAGAAAGCCCACCCAAAGAGTCTAAAGGTCACAATATGATAAGATGAATAGAATCTTGCTAAATCCTGCAGATTGGATGTCATCATCCATGCACCATACACAGACATAAATCACATGTAAATAGCAGGTATAAATGGGAAACAACATTAAATCTCCAAAAGTTGATTCTGTTCATCTGGACATCTGGAAACGTTTCGTCACTCATCCAAGTGACTTCTTCAGTCTCAGCTGACTGCAGGTGTCCCCTCTTATAAACAGACATTAAAAGATGCCCAATCCAACAGAACTGGGTGTCTATTTATGATTATGATTAATAATGGTGATTGGAGACACCTCTAATATGCTTTGAGTAATGTGAGTTAAAGATAAAGTAAATTAAAAAGTAAATTCATTCAAATATTAATGTGGCTGTTGAAAATGAGACTCAAAATAAAAGCAACCTTTGAACTATTACATGTTTTTCTTTAACAACAAGTCATATGTCATGTTGCTGGCTAGCTGCCATTATAGGTAGCGGAAGATTGTCTCTGAAAAGGACCCTTTTTTTTTTTAACGAAAGAGTATGCATGTCTTGTCTGTGTTCTCTCCATATATAAGACAGGCTTTACTGATAAATAAAAATCTAAGTGAGCATGGTCTGAATTCTTTCACTGATGACAAGATGGCCTCTGCACACATTCAAGGTTGATACTCAGTTTAATAGAAAGTCTACTTGTTTATAGAGCAGACATAACGCTGAGAGAAACCTTGAGCTGCCGTGTACTTAGACACCAAATCAACATTTTGGGGTTACTAAGATGCTACCTCCTTGCTGTTGAACAGATCGAAATCCCGAAGATTAAATCTTGAAGCAAATCTGTATAACTCCACATCAATTGTTTTGTGCATGTATTGGGCTTGCAAAAAATAGTAATCTGAGTAACTGTGTCAAGACAACAAATCTCAATAGTGTTAAGTAGTGATTTAATTAAGGGTACCTTATGTGCAGCAGTGCCCTGGCATATTGGTCTTATTGAAACTATTACTGTATGCTGCTATCTCTCAGGAGAGATCGCTTGAATTTTGTACTTAATAAATCACCATCTGAGAATTCTGACACCTTTCACACCAGGCAAAATAAGAAGGTACAAGGATAAATTGTCACTCTTTCAAGTAGTAGTCATATATTCTGTCTAAAAAAGTGTTTTCAGTAGACCGGCAGGCTGCACAACATAAGAAGCAGTGTGGGAAAATAAATAAATATAAAGAACGGCACACAAGTACAGCAGCATGATACAGAGCTTCAGTGAAAGTGTAGGAGGCTAGAGGTGCATTAAGGTCCAGCAGACCATAAGACGGTTTGCCTGAATTAAATGAGCTGCATTGAACAAACAACGCTGAACTATAAACGAGAACTTTAATAACACACACGCGCACAAAAAATTATGGCAACAAACATACAAAGGAATATTTCATGGCTATGTGGTGGAATTGATGATATTGCTGCTTCTTCTTTTTTCCAGTTGAAAAGCTTGTCATAAAATAAATGTGGCTTCTGGCTATGCCTCATAAACCTCCCCTATAGTGACAGCAGACCTTTTGACAGAAACGTCCAATCTATGCAGCAATGGGTCAATGTAGAGATGTGCAGGAGTGTGAGTTATAGCCAAGTTCAGAGTGTTATTTTAATGGGGCTGCCAGTAGTAGCTATAAAACCTTTTGCAGCTTGTTGGCTCTGCAGGCACCATTCATGTGTATTTGTGGTTGATACAAACCTTATAAGCGCTGAGGTGCGATCTCTGTAACACAGTGTCCCAACTCAGGGGACTTTTTAATACCGAAACTGGATAATGACTTCAAGGTCTGCTACACGTGTCACTGAGACAAACGGACTGACAGATCTTTTTCTGTTGCAGGATTAAAATAGTGGTGAGTAGAATAGATTATAGTTGAAATCAATGCTGGATCTTTAAATATGAACCAGGTACCAAGGGTAGCAGGGACATAGTTTTAACATGGAGACATGGACACATTCTAAGCACATCACTTAGAGTTTGATAAATCAGCGACCTTTCCCAGTGCTCCTCTCACACCAACATCATACGAGTTATACTTGACACTCATCCCTGCATAATTACTTTCCAGATGGAATGCTGCCCAGCATTTACAAAGCTAACAAATAAAATAAAAATTAAAATAGGAAACGTTTTTTTTTTTTACCTCTTGAGTCGAATTGAAAAAGAGTAAGTGGTAATATAGAAGCTGTGTTTGTATAGTTAGTTTTCTCTGACCCTTTAAACAACAGTCTATTATCCTCCCAGCGGTTTGCACCCCTGCTGCCTCCTCTCGATTTGCAACACAATCACCAGGCAGTTCTCAAAACCTCTACTTAAAAAAGCTTTCAGTATTCACGGTCAGTCCTGCTAACATCTTCATCATGAGATAATGTGCTTCATGTTTATTCCGCCCGGCGCTAAACTCTGATATTAAATTCATCACCATCATGTTCTCTCACTGCCTCTTTCAGGCTTCGCATTTCATCACTATAAAAGCAGCAGTAAATTGATTTGCAAGTTAACAGAAAACACAGACAGCAAGTAACTACACATACAGTACTGCACAGCCATACATACTTTTATGTCCAAAAAACACATCAAAAACATTTAAAAAGCCATCCTCTTGAACTCAAAACTCAAATATAGGCACATACACAATAACAGAACAGCTAAAGAATAAGCTGCATTTAAAAACAACACAAACGCAAAAACTTTGTAACCACTGAGATATCTTTAACCCTTCTAATATTCATCTTATAACTCATTAAATCAGCGCTTTATTTCATCACTGTGATTGAATAGAAACTACTTTCCCACAATAGTGAAAGGCTTTGTAAGTAATTATGTTATACTGAGAAGCTTTCATTGCTGCATTATAGTAACAATACACACAGACATGGTGAGCGTAGATGTGTGTCAATCTACTCAATAGCGGTTACAGTAATAGACTAGTAAATGAGAAGGCAGGGGTGGTGTGGGGGGTTCACTCCTGAGTCATTTGACATGCAAATTAAATAAGAAGCAATTGCTGTCGACTCTTTATTCACAAGCAATCACAATCTGTAATTCCATGATGTAATCGAACCAATATTCCAACATACACTTCTATTAGTCTATAGACAAAACTGTGATTTGATATGATTTCCCATGTGGTTTTCCAATTTGTGTTTCTCACTAAAGTAAATGAATTGGTTTTACTAATAAGGGTCATGTATTGTAAAACATGCCTCCTTGATGGTGTTTAATTGGGCTGCATTGGCTACTCTGTATATTTTCAAGGCCAATGCTTATCAAAAGTACATTTATGTAAATCCATGTGGTTAAATTCTTTCTATAACAACTGTACTATTGAAAACAACAAGAATTCTGTTTGCACATTGTGTGTTTATCTTCAGTTTGATTCTGTTATTTGAAAGCAAATTCTAATAAATATCAGATATTATGTCTCTTACTTGTACAATTCACGTGACTCTAGCAAATTGCCATTTTACATTCAAGCATTTCCTTAAATAAGGAAGAATTTTTCAACTGTGGTCAGAAGCTGAGCAAAGCAACTCCAACAAAGCTTAAATTGCATTGTACTTTTTTTCCTGTGTGCAAATGTAAAAACCCATCTACACTGCACGGTCTTCTGAAGTTATTCAATGCTTGCATCATGCAAAAAGCACAGAGGGTCATTAATGTCAAACATTTTCAGAATTTATTTAAAAGCAAAGCAGCCTAAATAAAGTTAATCTAGTCAGGAACTGGAACAGATTTGTAAGGTTAGCATCATTGTTACAGCTAGTTCAAGATGAAGGTGTATCTGTTCTCTGAAGTCACTCACTCTCGTTTACAAATCATACAATAACCTTTATAGAGCCAAAATTGTCCCTCCTGAGCCTATTACTCACATTTTACAAAAAGCATTTTGTGCTCACACCTCAGTTTTGCAGTTTGAGGAGATGCTGCAGAGATGCAGGTGCACATGTGGACATAGACAGTCGTTGTAACCATAGAAACTCTCTCGGTGCTGATAGGTTAGCAGAGGGGACATTTAGAGTAGAGGGGGTAACAGGCTGATGTTATCACAGCAATATTAAGGTTTAATGATTCATGGGCAAATAAAGCATACATTATAGCGTGCAATATTTATAGGAAATTTGTTTATTACAATTCAGGACACTGGTCTCATACACTATTACACTAACTATTTTAAACAAATGGTCATGTTTGGTTACACTGTAAGCTTGTTATTGTTAGCAGGGTTGCTCATAAGACTAGCTCAACAAGACATTACAAATGTCTTTAAAAGTTAATGTCATCTTAAAGTAATTTTAACTACCTGCCTTAATATGATTATTGCACACCTATTCTCTAATGTGATCTACTTTTTAGAAAACTACTAGATAGTGTTTAATAAGATAAAAGCCATGATTTAAGAGCAACATTACTAGAAGCAAAAGGTACATCAGCAATGGTCCTGATACCTGTCCATGGTGGTTGCTAAATAGCTTACATATACCCTTCATGAAGAAAATGTTCTCAGTTTGCGCTGGGATTTAAGGAATTGCTAAGGCAGTGTAATATGTTCCATCATAGAGCCAAATTAGCTTATAGTGAGAATATATATGCCACAAATAAAGCAAAGTCTAGGCTTTTCCAGCACCTTAAGGTAACTACTTCACACATACTCTCTGAACTACAGGCTTCTCCTTTGAACTTGTTGCATCTCTTTACTATGGAGCAACTCTCTGTTCATGCTGTCTCTAAGGTCTCACTGGGAGCTCTGGCTTCAGACGACATCATACATCTGCCAAGATAAAGTTAGAGACACAAGGATAAAAGGCAGCACCAGCTACTTAGGAGTCACCGAAGCCTTGGTTTACCAGATAAAGTGATGTTACTTATAGCAACACTAGATTTTACAGTGCAAGGGGCAAGGGTCTCTATCCTTTGTGGTTATGTATAGAGCGCACACAGCTGCCCAAGTTAATTTAAGTGTAATAAATTCATGTGAATTAAACAAATGGAAATTGTCTGTAGAGTTTACATGAAATTTTACATTGTTTACAAAGGTCAGAGTTTCAGATAGACTGCGCAATTCTAAATTAAATGTTTAAAACATTTATTTGCTAAAATATTGGAACATGTTGTGTAATTAGAGCTGACATTTGACTGAGAATTTAAGAATACTTGTTTTCCTGAATGTTTATTTTTTCATAAAATATGTATTTAAAAAAGAAAATCTTGGACATTAGTTACCACCAAAGAATCTCATTTACTGCAATGATCAAAAGAGCAATCATTATGTAAGCTTTGTATGAATCATCACTGATAAAGTATCTTGAAGCCAGTAAAATAATCAGATTGGTGAACAAGTATAGCCTCCATTTTGTGTGAAGTCACCCTGGGGTTATTGCATATGTACCAGCTGTGAATCCCCGGGCTCATATTTGCCGGTGCAGCAAGAAAAATAAGCTTGGCTTGTTAGCTGTGGATGATTTGATTAATAGCTAGCCTTCCTGGTCTCCCTCTCCCATGATGCATGTCATCCTGGAGGGGATACTTGCTTGTCTCATGACATGCTCCTTGGAAAATTGTAGGTGTGTGTTAAACTGATATTTGCATTAGCATACTAACAAGCACTATTACTGTGTGTGTGCTTGTGGACGATCACACCTAGTGAAGCAGGACATGCTTTTTGCTGAATCCTGGAGATGAGGGTAATGAATTGTGTTCCGCATATGGCACATTGATAAACTCACTTTATGCCATTAATCAGCAGCAGAGGGAAATGGGAGAGTCTTGGGAATGTACTTTGACTGACAGGCTAATTTAGTGAGAGGAACAGCTTTTCGTGCAACGAATATGGGTCGGCTTACATGGGCTAATTAAAGGTGGCTACTGCGTGGTGTAGACTTCAGTGCTGATCTGCTGGTACGATTACACTAGTTTTGGTTGGGCTGCCTTTTCCTGGTCTAATAAGGTTTGTGTGGCAGAATGTTAAACTCAGTTCAATTAAATTGAATTCATATAGTGCCAAATCACAACAACCATTGCCTCAAGGAGTGTTATATTGTAAGGTAAAGAACCAAAATAATACAGAGAAAACAGAAGAGAAACCAAAAATCAGAGGACCCTCTGTGAACATGCACTTTGGCAATAGAAGGAAGGAAAAATTCCCTTTTAACAGGAAGAACGCCTCAGACAGACAGGGGCGGCCATCTGCCGTGCCCGGTTCTGGGTGAGGGGAGGGAGACAGGGCAACGACATGCTGTAGAAGAGAGCCAGAGGTTAACAATAATTAATGATTAAATGCAGAGTGGTGTATAAACACACAGTGAGTGAAAAAGATGAGTGAAGAAGAAACACAGTGCATCATGGGAAGCCCTCGGTAGCCTAGACCTATTGCATTGTTACTAAGGGAGGATTCAGGGCCAACTGATCCAGCCCTAACTGTGTGCTTTATCAAAAAGGAAAGACTGTGCAAGACAATCAAATAACACTGCACTGGTCAGTGAATGCTGCTGCCAGCTGGGTGCCTAGCTACAAGCATGCCAACACTGAAATTGTTTGGCAAGGAAGGGATTAGTGTTGATATGATTGCCTACATAAAAGCTGATCACGCTCTGTGATTATCTCTCTCTCTGAGTCTCATCCTCCTCTTATAGCAGTAAAGCTGAGATGGCATTAGACATCAGTCTTGCCCTCAGTCTCAAAATATCATATGCGTTGCCTCTCCTTTGAATTTCTTCTGGCAATTCTTCTTTTCTATTAGCATCTCATTTGGCCTTACACATTGGATTTTCTCACTTTACATTTGTGTGTCAAGCAGCGTTTCTGCTTGAATAGCAGAATAATCCAATCACCGAGGAGCGCATCAGACCCAAGACATCTGACCTCTACTGAGGATGTGATCTTGTCAAAAAGTGTCTTATTTCAGATAACAATTCTCTGCTTTGTTTATAGATCCTCATTTCTGCTGTGTGATACAAACTCATTTGTTTTTTCAGTATTGTGTAAGGCACTGGGGAAATTTCATGGAATATTCACTGTAATAGGAATCTTTGATAAGACTGAATAAACACTAGAGGAGGAGAAACTTACATTGTGAGTTTCAGTCTGCATGTGGATGCCACTTCAAGCTATTTTTTTTATTCTGACTTGATTTAATCAATATACAAAAAGAGAAAAAAAAATAGATCCCTTTATTATAATGCATCTATATTGATTTAATAATAATAATAACTTTATTTGTATAGCACTTGAAAACACAGAGTTGCAAAGTGCTTCCGAGTTTGTTCGGACATGCATTCTTATCTTTAATGTATGGTTTTATCCAAACCCACAGTCAAATGTACAGTCGTACATTCATTCCTACATGCACTCTTCCAGAAGCGCATTAGATATGCCAAGAGCCAAACAAATTCGATATGAGCATGGAACAGTTAAAGCACCCCGCTCAGAATTTGGAAAGACTCAACAGATCTGCTATATAGGCCTGGGCATGTAGGGTTTTGTATGTTATTAGTAACATTTCAAACAAAATTCTGAATTTCACTGGAAACCAGTGAATGGAAACAAGAATAAGGGTGATGTGTCAGTGCCAGCTAGTTTTTATTAACAGCCTAGCTGCTGAATTCTGGAACATTTAAAGAGGGACTAAGGAGAACTGAAAAATGCATGTGAAAAATGAGTTACAATAATTGAGACAGGAGAAAATTAAAGTGTTTACTAGAATTTACAGTATTTTTAAATACACTAAAAAAGTGGGTTTTTTTAGATGTATAGAGTTGAATTGTTTGTTAATGTGGCTTTAAATAGAATAAAAAATATGCACATTTATTTGTTATTGACAGAATGGCAGAAAAAGTGAGCGTCTGTTGTTTTACATTGTAGTAAAAAGCAAACTCTGCAATGGAGACCTAGAAAACTCAAAACACAAGTCATGAAACATGAAATTAATTATCTAATTTTGTCTAATTAATCATTAATCATAAACAAGCAAGAACATGAGCACGTTTCAAAATTAGCGCTATGCTTAGTACAAGTGATCCTAGACATTATGATTTACACATCTACCTGCCTACTTCTCTCAACTGTACTTCTTCACTAACCAGTTACTGCTGTCCTTTATTGTAATACTACTCTTGAAGACAGCTCTTTCTGTATTGCATCTTATGATGACTTTGGGCTCAAAGATATGACCAATTAATTTTGTTCCCTTGATACTTTGTCTAAAACTGTTTGCCTCTCTCTTGTATTCTATATTTTTTGTTGTGAAGTCAGTCGCCTAACCTGTCTACACAGAAAGAAAAGGGCAAACCGCCCTACACTATGCTAAAAGTGAGCTGTCTCTTATACGGCAGTGAGTCCCCTTTTCCAATAAAGGCCAAAGACCTACAATAAAATTAGTTCTATAAATTTACTACTTACGTGTCATTTTATCTACTATAGGCTAACATGGTCAACATGATTTTGGGGGCAGTGCATAATGCAGGATTAGTCATTCTATAGTTTTAAACCAGTGAAATACCAGAGGGTAAGTCACCCCAGAAAAAAATATGCTTTTACAGTTTAAATGCCAAACAAATGACAAGATTACATCATTTTTAAAATACATTTGTGTGTAAAAGAGATACCAACAGGTAATGACAGGCAACTTCCTGAGGTTTGAAAAGCTGCTAAGTTTGGCATTTTGCGCCCGAGGGTGGACTTGAAAATACAAATTGACTTTGCATGTTCCCAACATGGAAACACAAAGCCTTTGCTGCCATAAATTTGTGTGACTTTGATTGTTACATTATGTTCGGGCGGACAGGGACAGCATCGCTAGCGGTAAGCGTAAAGGAGGGGGGCTTGCTGTTTTAGTTAACAACCGGTGGTGTAACCCTGCCAACATAACAATCAAAGAAAGGATTTGTTGCCCGGACACTGAACTGTGTGCTGTTGGACTCAGGCTGTATTATTTACCCAGGGAATTCTCTCACGTCATCTTGGTGGCTGTTTATGTTCCCCCCTCTGCTAACCCCACAGCTGCATGTGACACTATCCACTCTGCCATAGCTCGGCTACAGACTCAGCACCCGAGTGCCTTTATTGTGATCTCGGGTGACTTCAACCATGTATCACTGGACAATACACTACCAACATTCAAACAATATGTGGACTGTCCCACCAGGGGAGAGAAAACTTTAGACTTACTGTATGCTAACGTCAAGGATGCATACAGCTCCTCCTCCCTCCCCCCACTTGGTAGGTCAGATCATAACCTGATTCACCTCACCCCCCGCTATGTGCCAATTGTGAGGAGGGAACCTGTGACCACCAGGACTGTTAGGAGGTGGTCAGAGGAGGCAATAGCGGAACTACAGGGCTGTTTCGAGGTGACCGACTGGGAAACACTCTGTGAGCCTCACGCCGAGGACATCAATGGGCTTACTGAGTGTATCACAGACTACATAACTTTCTGCACCGACTCCATTGTTCCAGCTCAGACTGTTCATTGTTACCCAAATAACAAGCCGTGGGTGACTAAGGACATCAAAGCCCTCCTCAACAACAAGAAGAGGGCTTTCAGAGGGGGCAACAAAGAGGAGGTGAGGAAGGTCCAGGTGTTACTAAAGGACAAGATCAGAGAGGCTAAGGACAATTACAGGAGGAAGCTGGAGTGGAAACTCCAGCAGAACAGCATGAGAGAGGTGTGGAGGGGCATGAAGACCATCACTGGATTCAGGCCAACCAACAGCAGGGGAGCTGAGGGAGGTGAGAATAGAGCCGACGAGTTGAATCTGTTTTTCAATAGATTCGACACCACAGTGTCTGCTCCTACCCCCACAACCTCACCTGCAGTCAGCCTGGAATCCAGAGCCACACCACTGTGCCAGCCTCTCTCTTCACATGTTGCCTCCTGTGAGATTCCTGACACCCCTCCCCCACCCATCACCTTCACTCAATACCAGGTTGAGATGCAAATGAGGAGACTTCACTCAGGCAAGTCTGCTGGACCAGACGGAGTGAGTCCCCTCGTCATCAAGGCCTGTGCCCCCCAGCTGTGTGGAGTCTTTCATAAACTGTTTATGCTGAGTCTGAGTCTGCAGAGGGTCCCGGTGATGTGGAAGACATCATGCCTCGTCCCTGTACCAAAGACGCCTCGTCCCAGTGGCCCCCAGGATTACAGGCCCGTGGCACTGACCTCCCACATCATGAAGACCCTGGAAAGGCTCATCCTGGACCAGCTGCGACCCATAGTAAGACCACATCTAGATCCCCTTCAGTTCGCTTATCAGCCTCGTCTCGGAACAGAGGACGCCATCATCTACCTGCTCAATCGTGTCTACACCCATCTGGACCAGCCGGCGAGCACTGTGAGGGTCATGTTTTTTGACTTTTCCAGTGCTTTCAACACCATCAGGCCGACCCTCCTGGGTGATAAGTTAGCAGCGATGCAGGTGGATGCTTCTCTGGTGTCCTGGATTGTTGATTACCTGACAGGAAGACCACAATATGTACGTCTCCCACAGTGTGTGTCTGACAAGGTGATTAGCAACACAGGGGCACCACAGGGGACTGTCCTCTCCCCCTTCCTCTTCACCCTCTACACCACAGACTTCAGCCACTGCACAGAGACCTGCCATCTTCAGAAGTTTTCTGATGACTCTGCGGTGGTTGGATGCATCAGCAGGGATGATGAGACAGAGTACCGGGCTGTGGTCGACTCCTTTGTCACGTGGTGTGAGCAGAATCATCTGCAGCTCAACGTGGCAAAGACCAAGGAACTGATCGTGGACTTCAGGAAGACCAGGAAACACTTGACCCCTGTTTCAATCCAGGGGGTCAGTGTTGACATTGTGGAGGACTATAAATACCTTGGAGTACACATTGACAATAAACTGGACTGGGCTAAAAACACCACAGCACTTTACAGGAAGGGCCAGAGTCGTCTCTATTTTTTGAGGCGACTGAGGTCCTTCAACATCTGCCAGAAAATGCTGAGGATTTTCTATGAGTCTGTGGTGGCCAGTGCGATCCTCTATGCTGTTGCATGCTGGGGGAGCAGGCTGAGGGTCGCAGATGCCAACAGACTTAATAAACTGATCCGTAAGGCCAGCAATGTTGTGGGGATGGAGCTGGACTCCCTCAAGGTGGTGTCGGAGAGGCGGATGCTGTCCAAGATAAAGACAATGTTGGATAACACCTCCCACCCACTCCATGACATGTTGGTCAGTCACAGGAGCTCGTTCAGTGAGAGACTGAGATTACCGAAAAGCACCACTGAACGACACAGGAAATCTTTCCTGCCTGTGGCCATCTCCCTGTACAATGCATCCACTTAACACACTGTTTGCTGCTACAACTACACATGTTTCTTTTCCAAATATTTATTTATAAGTGACTTATGTATGTATGTATATATATGTATATATTGTACTATTCTTAGTTAGCGTATTGTCTGACTTGTCTTAATGTTGGTTTAAAATGGAGCACTGTAACAAAAAATAATTTCCCCCAGGGATCAATAAAGTATTCTGATTCTGATTCTGATTCTGATGTTCTTGAACATTATTTAGGCAACTGTTTATTAAGTATAACAAGGAATCTTGCTGGCGGTGCTGCTGTGACTTGACATCGTTTGTTGTTAAGTCATATTATGCTTATGAAAAATTATGCGAGAATTGCAAGTAATAGCAGAATATTAATAAGCTATAATTCCTGTCTGCTGGTAAGGGCACTGAAATGCACAGTAGAAAAGGCTAATTAGAAGAGCATGATAAGTTATGGTTTGATGGGTTTTCAGCCCCCTCAGTGTTCACAGTATAAATCTTGTTTACCAGCCGTCTCCTGATGCATACACATTGTTGGCTTTGAAGCTATACTTGTCATGCTTCCACTATCTTTGCTCTGTTATTAGATGGTATGCCCCATATGTTTCATACATGATGCCTCATTGTATTGTGTCTTACATGTAAATTACCCATCTGTTATTGTGTAACTGTCTTGTTAACAGCACTGATTAGCTTGCTATGTTATGAAACAAATCTGTTGTGTTGGAGAGATGTAAGACAGTATATAACCAAAGGAAAGACAGGTAGAAAGAAGAGAGACAAGTGAGTAATATTCATTGTATACCACATCACTCACTGGCATGTGGGAAACTTTTGCCATAGTAACATAATCCTCATCCAAGGCCTCCAGATTTAGTTAAAGGACATGGAGCCTGAATCTTTCATTAAATGAAGACTTATTTCATTATTTACACGGTGTTATTTTCTGCCTCAGTTCACAGGCTAAATGCCAACTGGCAACTCCAAGGCCTATTTAAATGAGTCAAATTCTGGTCCCATCTGCCCTGCTGGTTGCCTTACTCTTGGTTGGGAGTGGGTGGGTAAACTGGATAATGCAGTCAGCCTGTGAGATGCTTCTGCTGTGTCATCTGTCTTCTCCTTAAGCAGCCCACTTACCTGTGTCAAAGTCTTGGTCTCCGCAACACAGAGACCTTAGAGTCACAGGTGGGACCATATCTAATTGGAGCACTTTAACTGCTACATTGTTCACAGAGTCATTAGGCCATACTATCCAATATTTCCCTGTAAGAGACATCCATTATAAAACACTGCACCAATGGGGCAATTAGAACTAGGTTATGGAGCAGGTACTAGATCATTACACTACCTCAATGAAGGATAAGGTCTCAGAATCGGAAAGACGTATCACCAGGGAAATACATTCGTACTTGGTAAATACTAGTCTGTTGTTTTGTTCTTTGACCACCTACTTACAGGGTAATCTCTTGCATCACCATGGTAATCATTAACATTATCAAGTCTATAGCTGTAATATATCTAATCACGGCCGTGGTATGGTCTCAGATAGTCTCGAATGTTTTTCATAGAGTGTACACCCATTCCCAACAAATGTGATATACAGTACTCCCAGAGTCCAGGTTTATCTAGTTAATCACTTGTGAACAACTTTTTTTAGTGAACAGCTCAAAAGATTGTGCAATTTTCTTTTATTTGTAAAATAACCACAAAACTCTCTATAATATAGTTAGAATAAGAAATGAATGTATATTGGCATTGAGAATGAGGTAATTCAAATTCTGAGTGAGATTTTTCAAAGAAAAAAAAGAAAGTGTAAGCCATGCAGGCACTATGGCCTTGTCATTTTCCAATGACACGACAAGCATGCATAATCATGTCATGTACCTCTGGATTTTGTGTGTCTTCTGAATGAACGGCTGCAGTTTCATACAGTCAAACAGAAAGCGTCATTACACACAGTTCTGTCTGCTGAGGGATCATTTGAATAATGTAGGTAGTTACATTATTATTAGTTTCATTCATTATTGACTGGTGGAGTGGTTCTGTTCCTATTACAGAGGGATAACACTTCACTATATGAAACCCTTAATTTACCGAGCTGGGTTTGGCACAACACTGTGTGTTTTCTCCAAGGAGGAAGCCATTATCAGCAGAGCAGAAATCCACTCTCCATAGAAAGTCTTCAGTTTCATACCAAACAAAAACAGGCATTTCCCCCTTTTTACTTAATTTCCCAAACGACTTAGTAAATAAATCTCTGCTGAGAAATAAAGCAGCCTCAATTGCTACTTATCAGGGGATTTGTGTAACTCCAATCGCTAAATGTGCAACAAAGCCAGAAGAAATAAAAAGAGCCAGCACAAACCCATAACATAACATCTGTTAACATCACTCGTAAAGTGAAATTTGACCACGGTGTGCAGTATATTTGAAAAAAATTACAATTTCATTGTTTATAATCCAGTCTGCTAATCTACAGACCACTTTCACAGTGTGATGAAAATTTGAGAATTAATTAAAAGATTTGGCTCACACTAGTATTGCCTCATAGTGAGCAGTGTGCTCCCCTGTTATAACGATGGACAACATAGCTTTCCACTTTGCCAGATGTCCGGTTATCTATTGCTATGAGTTCTTTATCCTGTAAGAAAGCAAGAGGATATTTTATCCCGCTGATTAACTTATTATTATGTCTTGTAATATATTATTTATTGCCTCTATTGCCAGACAAACCAAAGTGTTGTGGTGATGATGGTGGTTTTTGTTGGGGAGTGGGACCTGGCTACTGGAATTGGAATTGTCTCCATTTTATTCAGCACAGCACCGTATGAATATCTCACTGCTATATGATCCATTTAATAAACCCAAGTTTTACACAAGGAGTTCTTGGTGGTGAAGTGCATTCAAGATTGTTGTCAATACTGTCATGAATTACATGTATGTATAGGCCTCCAGAAGATTGAAGAATGGAAATGAATTCAGACAATGTGAGGAAAAAGATGCCGCAATAAGTGAAAGCTGCACTGCAGGATGTTACAGAAACTAAACACACAGTGAATTAGAATATTAACGTTCTCATACATTATTCATGTTTAACACAATAATGAGAATGTCAGTGTTGAAACCCATACAACTGCCAGAGTAGTGCAATGAAGAAAAGTGTAATGAAACTGAGATAATGGCTTTTAATTCATTCCTTTAGTTTGACCACTTAGGGTCACATTTTATTTGATTAAGGAAAATCAGACTATGAGAATATGAGAATATGTTGGCTATAGCTTAGGTGATTCTGGGTTTTCCAGGGCTAGTGGTTTATTATCTAGCCCCTCCATGTGCTTTAGTGTCCTTGGGCAATACACAAACCTGTTTGTCTTTCCAGCACCTTTCAGAAAACGTATCTCTGTTGCAACAAAATGTTGATAAAGCAATGGATTTAATTCTTAAATTAAAGAATCCTACACACTACTAACTTCTGATCAAACTGTCACATCAACAGGCACATATCTGCTGTGGCCACGAGGTTCCAATTAGAGTTTTTTAGGATGTGTTTTCAAAGCTTTACCTAAATCTTGTGCATGAATTAGTGTGCTCCCCACTGGCTTTTTCTCAGGAAGTAATCAAAAGCAAAAAGAATCAGCAGTGTAATTAGAGTGATTAAGAAAGCATGGGGCAGGCAGTGTTTTGGATGCCAAGAACCACTAAGCACAATCCCTGGGTGGTAATTACATGTATACACGACCAGCCTGAGCTTTGTTCAAGGTTTTGCTGCACTGGCCTTCAATTGCATGAAAGTAGTTTGAATTATTCCTCCTGCATTCACAAAGTAAAACTAAAACAAACAAACAAAAAAGCCCCAACCTGATCTCCCACTAAGGAATTTTTTATGTAGTAACTTGGGAAATGTGCAGGTATAAGGAGTTCTGTTTAAAACTCACTCCTGCAAAAACAGTTGTTAACCAGCATTGAGCAGTACAGGAAAAACAAGCTCTTATCACATATACATTAAGGATAGATAATAGATGTGTTTCAGGTATGAATGAGTTGCTTTGCTGAACTATAAAAGGTGAACAACGATATTCTTGAATCAACACTCTGTGACATTTTGAAGGTTCACGTTCATTACGTGGAATGAATCTCCTTAAAATGACCTTGTTGCATGGTTACATCAGTGTTGCGCCTCCTGATCCTACTAAAATTATAGTTTGGTGAAGAATACTGTCTATGTCTAACTTTACTATGAATCTCTCCCCAGACGGTGTTGGGATACACCTGGGCAAAACTGTTGTGATACTGATATATTTTTACTGGACCACTGATGCAGTTTTGTATAACTAAAAAGAGATGCATAGCTCATGATATTCATGTGATATTGGATTTTCCACTAATCACACACACACACACACACACACACACACACACACACACACACACACACACACACACACTGACTTGCACAGTCTCACACGGATGATAGATCATCTCCAATCAGGAAACTCCGCTCACATCAGAAAAGGAGCCATTCACACTCTCTTTTTCAGTTAGGATGCCTTACCTTGGACGTCAGACCTATGACACGTTTCAAATTTTAAGTGCAAATTTCACAAAGTTAATGCCGGTTGTGGCAGACATTAAATATAACAAATTGTTTCTGAGATACTTTTTAATAGTCTTTGAGGGGAAATGGTTAAAAAGTCAGTTCTATTTTAATATTTTTCTCACCCTGAATACCTACTGAATTTTATTAATGAAGTGACTAAAAGGACGAGTAAATGTTCTGTATAAGCTCTGCTTGGGCAGTTTTATAAAGCACGCCCAATCTTTCTCACAAATTACTTTTCTTTGACTTGCTGAGGGAGCGTTTTTTTGTTGTTGTTCTTGGTTTTGTTTTACCAGGGTAGATTTAAATGATAATCAAGTGTATGGACATTTATAAAAGAAATCTGCACAAAAAACGGTTAACTTATTTTAAATTCATGAAATTAACATTGTATTCAAATTTATATTATTTATGTAATCACACTCATCACCCACAAATTACAATATGCTGCGATGTCCTGTTTTATTTAGTCTTGAAAGAAGTTGGGTAACATGAAATATACAAGCATGTTTTAGCTTGTTCTTGTCAAAGTTAGCTTCATTTTTGATATGCATAACTACAAATTCTTTCCAAATTTGGTAGGTATAACGTTTCATTTCCTAAAATGGACCCAAATGCAGATCAGAACTTGGAGTAAAAAAAAAGAAAAGAAAAAGAAAACAAGGTTTACCTTGAACTGGGGACATGGAAAACCCATGTGAGAGATACAGGCGGTAAAACAGTCATCCTTTTAAGTGAAACTGTCACGGACCCAGTTCCAGGGATTCGGGGTCCGTGAGCAGTGTGGACTACTATTGTAGTTATTATTATTATTATTATTATTATTATTATTATTATTATTATTATTATTATTATTATTATCATTATTGTGGTTGTTGTTATTATGGTTGTGTCTGCTGTCCTGTTTTTCCGTGTTGGTGTACTGTCAGGTGTTTAGGGGTGTGTGCTTGTGTATGTGAGGGTGCGGTCGTGGCAGGCACTTTTAGGCCTGGTGGGTGTGGCCCTGCCAGCTGACCGGTCCCACCCAGGAATCCACACACACCTGGCGCCGATCAAGCCTCGTCAGAGGAGCTTCAAAACAGTGTGGCTGAGAGCTCCTCGACGCTGGATCGTTGAGTGACTTCCCGTCAGTCTTAAGTGTATTGTGCAAGGTTAGTGCAAGTCTACTGTTAGGTTTTGTACTCACGGCTGCCTTTGGTATGCGTATTTCCTCAGGAGGAATTGTGGCGACCAGGAGGCAGCACACGGAGAGTACACAGGGAACGGAGACAGAGCACGGAGCACGGGATAAAGGAGAAGACACGGAACGGGAGTTGGGATCGCACGGGGGGATTTATTGTTGTTCGGATTGTCACCACTGTAAATAAACACTGTTGCACTGTAGAGTCCTGCATTTTGGGTCCTCCTTTCCCCACATCCCCACGGTCTGCCAGCGAGACCGTGACAGAAAGACGTAAAGACAAAACTGTTTATACACAGAGGACTCATGCAGAATGGGAACAAGACACAAATAAATGCAAAACAACAGACAGGAGTAAAAAAAACCCCAAAGCTATAAACAACTGGAAACCAGCTATCAGAATAAAACAGGAAATGAACACCAATCAAAACTGATCCGAAAGAACCAACTCTGGGAGAGCACAGAAAGACAAGACAGAGGGAGGAGCAGGAACTGAAGTATGAACTTAAGCTGAATTAAAAAACAAAAAGGATTTAAAAACAACTCCACAACAGAAAATCAACTTAACTGGTAATCAAATCCTAGGGGAAAAAAGAAATCAGGTACCATGCCAGTTTTTCACCTACAAACCTCCTTTTAAAGGATTTTGCTAATTTAGATATAACACAGGTTTAATTTTAAACTAATAAAACTATAAAAATCTTTGTTGTTGCTTCAAGTAACTGCTCATGGCTCTCCAGCATGTTTTTTTATAGCAGCTTCCAGTCACAATGTTCTTAAATATTTGTAAAGAAATCTTATTAATCCACACTCAATTATCATCATATTCCATTTGGTGGATGACTGTGATACAGCAAGACAGTATTAATTCTGAAATTGCACTCTGATTGGCTCCCCATTCGCTTAACAAGGGAATGATCCCCATGAATTTTAGAGACTCTAATTAATCATTTACATACACTGAGTGCCACCTGATAGGTCATCCTGCTGTGCTTTCCAAGTGCTCCTCTCATTAAAATGCTAATCTACACTGCTGACCCACGCTGGTGCTGAGGAAGACCGCTCATAATGACTTTCTCCCTCATGCTTCTTCTTGCCCTCTTAAGACCTCCAAAACAGGAGGTGCCATGGGCCAATAACATGGAACTTTCCCACGAAACAGAAACACCTCAAGGATGTAGATATTCATTTATTCCACCGTGTTCCCTGGTGCTGCCATGGAAATGCAGGGCTCATTACCCAGATGTGATTTTTAAAAAAGCTATTTCCTCATGCCTCACCCAGCTTATCCTTTATACCATAAGTGACTGATATCGGTTGAGAAGGTGTAACCTGAGAGATTATGAACTGCTGGAGAATGATCTGCCTGTCAGTACAATGACACGCTGGGATGTTTGATGAGGAAAGAGCAATCATCAAGTGGGGGGATATTATATATTAAAATATACTGGATATGTGACAGTAATGCGTTATGTTTACATGAGTCAACATATTAGAGGTTGACAGATTTGAGGTATAAATTATTAGCTGGATGCTCACCCAAGAGGATGCGGTCTTTTGTGGGACTATTATTTTAAGACTTTCCTTTCATACTATTTGTGTTCAGTCACTCTTTGATTAATTTTAGGACCTAAAGCCCACTGGTGTAAGAAAGGACCATGGTTATAGTTAAAATACAACATTTTTAAAATTTAACCCATCTGCAGCAACCTTCACTTCGAATTTGTTGATTGCCATAGTGATGACTCTGATGTGCTCTAATATGCCCATCCGCCATACCACATACATGTAGCAAATTAGTAACAGTGAAGCTGTTTAGGGACAATTCACTTTACTTCACTTTAAGAAAGGAAGAGAGAAACATCTCATCAACAAACAGTAATGAAAACTCAGCCTGTGAAATAAAATGTAATGCTGAGGGGTTTTGCCTCAGCATCACATAATGAGTTAGGAGTCGGGCTAACCTGCAAACAGGTGAAGATATACAACAGATGTATTCTGGAAATAAAACCCCCTTGACCACTAAAAATGAAAACAAGCATCTTGGGAGCTAAATTATCTGACATCTGCTGTCCGTACCAGGCAATAACCAATAACACTACAGAACTCTACAAAAAACATTTAAATTGGCATGTAGGTAAATTTATTATATAAAGTGGTACGAAATTGTGTAGATACAGGAATTATTCTGAAGAGATTTTGGACAAATTAATTAGTTTGCCTTTTAGTGTAGGTGTTACATACTACCTTTGTTGTTCCTTCTCTATGTAAATGTAATAATATATTACATGCATATAACCTGAAGAATTAACCACGCTCAAATGATACATGTGATAACGGGTTGATTATTTTGACTAGGCACTGTTGTTAAGCAGGGCATATAAGAACACACATGAACGGGCTGCTGCACAGCAAACCATGCATGCTGGCATCACAAGCCAGAGAACGGCTTCACTTGACTGGTAAGGACATGGCTATGTGGACTCACACACACAACTCACTGCATATCATGACCAAAACACCATGTGCTGTTTGCTAAAATAAAAAAAATTATACATAAAAAAAATTGTGGCTTTTTAACATAAATGAATAGTTACAATAATCATCATTATCCTATCGTTACTGTTGACTTACAAATGTACTTTCTACTTTTCAAGTAGCTCAAGTGTTTTTGCACTTTTTACTATTGCAGAATGTCAGGAAAGAATATTCCCCCTGATGGAATATGTCATTCTTAATGCATTTTATTTAAAATTTAAATATTTAAAATTAGTATGCCATATGTATTAAGGTACTATGAAATTGTAAAACATTAACAAAACATCCTCTGTGGATATTGTAAAACGAAACATTTTCAAAAGGCCTTTAATAATTAGTTTTCTACCAGATTGACAAGGATACCAAGGGTATGATAATTACTGATGACAGTGATGAATATGATGATGTGATTGAATGATATCTTGCTGATGGATAATAGCACTGGCAACATTAGTTAAAAGGGACTGATAAATGGCCTGTTAATGTCATGTCAAGCTGAAATTTGTCCGACTTCTAATTTTGATATTTATTTCACAAGATTTTGAACTCAATAAATCATGGATTCTAAAGTTGAGATTTTTGTGTTGACTTTCCACGTCCAAATCTTACATGTGTTCCTAAATGTACATGTATTGTATTGTATTGTATTGTATCTCCACAAAATTATGAAGAGCTGTGTACTGTGCAAATAATTAAGTGTACAATATGACAGCATGCAAATCTTCAAAATGTTCAAGTACTAAGTAAGGATTCAATTCTTTGTACATATTTACTATTAAGTGGCAATATACTTCTAATAGCATTTATTTATCTGTTTGAATGTGTTGTACCAGTGCAAAAGCATGATTTCTTTGAGAGATATATTCACTATATTAAACAGATATACAGTTATACACAAAACTTTGCTTACATACAAAAGGTGTATTTCTATAACAGCATATCTGTTGTCTTGATGCAAAGAAATGGCACTAGGACGGAAGACTGTTTTATCAGAATAATTACACCCTTAAATATTAAATGTTTATATGCAAAAGATACTGAGAAAGAGACCAAAACATACACTGATGCATAGACAGAATATACAGTGGTTAAAAATAGACATAAAAAAGTAAAAAAAAAAAATCAGAGGAAGACCTGATGTCTTATTTGTTCTCATAAAGCTGTAGCTCTAAGTGTATTTTTGCACAAGCAAGCCTTTGTATTTTAAAAATAGACTTTCATTAATCCTGTCCACGACAGTATTAATCACATCAAACCTCCGACAAAGTGGAGGACAGGATTGAAGCAGCTTGTTATATTCAGAAAACATACTTTCCTATATCTGCTCTTCGATAAAGCCACTCTACAGCAAACAAATGGCTGCAATAACTCCAGCCTCAAACACAATATCGTCCTTTCAGAGAGAGGCATCAAATAAATGGAGCAAACTGAGTGGAAGTGATATGTCACTGTATTAGATACCTCTGTGCCAATATAAGAAGCTACCCTCTGTATCCTTTAGGTTAGATTTACAGTGTTCAGCTTAGCTGTAGCACCTGTATCTTAAAAATATGCTATTTGGGATATTCAGTTAAACCAAAAACATAACCAAAAGGCCTTTACTTTATCACTTTGTGAAATGTATCAGAATTACAGTACAATAATTGCAAAATTGTTTAAAATTAAATAGACTGCTGGAAGATTTACTCAAGGAAAACTAAAAAATAAGATTTGCATAAAGGACAAAGAAGCAGTCTTTTTATTTCCCTCTGCTGGGGGAAACCACTAAGCAGCTAGTATTTATGTACCATTGATACAACGCATTTTATCCAATCTCATTTTCCTTTTTCTGTTTGGATTATACTAAATAAAAATGCATGCCTTTTCATGCAGTCTTCCAAAAAAAAAAAAAAAAAAGGGATTTAACCTTATGTTGACACTCTGGGGAAAAGTATAATTTGAATGGACTATAAAGTACAAGTCAGGTAGAGAATGGATCCAATTAGAAACCTAAGCCAAAGCAGCACAAAAGAAAGAGAATCAATAATACAAATGTCAAGATAGACCAAAGCGGATCCAAAAATTCCCCCATCTCCACTGGAAAGGATAAGAATTTATCATTGTCTCTCTAGCACCTGACTTATCGTCCGCTTAACTTTAGCAGGACTGATAGTGCAGACGTGATTTATCACTGGTCAGCAGAGAGGCTACTGATCCCTGAAAGAGGTTTGTGTTTATGCATTATTCAAACCTTTTTTTAATCTGCAACTTTAGAATTACAAGGGGAAAATTCTTTTGTTCTTTTTCCAAAGGCTTAGTAGAAATGTGCTTTCTACTTTTCTCTTAGTTTAAGCGTATTATTTTATACATATCATCAGGAGAAGCTAAGTGCAGATGTCACTGAAGCCACAAATGATCTTTGTCAGTAAATGTAATTTACATAAGAAAAAAAGGTGTCACCTCACATCATATATTACTGCCTATGTATAATCAGAAAGTGGTTCCTTTCTTGACACACCCTGAGCTCCAATCCCAGACCTCTTTTTTGACTTTGCCAATAATGTTAACAGCTGTAACAAGAGTGAGCCCAATCGATCAGGCTGTGTTATGAGAGGCCCACTGCAGTTGATGTTAGTATCAATTGAGCAGCAATAGAGTGAGAGGAGCCATGTGTTAATGAGGTGAGTAATTAAGGAAATGATATTGAGCCTGCTGACCCTTCCGGCCTTGATGAGCAAGGGGAACAGAGAAACAAACCACAAGGCCAAATTACACTAAGACGACTCATTAGATGAGCTTGGCTATGCAGGGAGGCCTCTCCCATTCTTCACACTTCCTTTGTCCTACATCTCCCACTCACCTGAACATAGTCAGATAGTTGTTATTTTATGGTCAAACATGTGTCATGGTCTTTGTTCCTCTGTTTCCTGTTTTAATCTGAATACAATGTTTTTCTTTGGTTAATTTAATTTCCTGTCTTTGTACCAGCCCATGTGACACTGTTTTAACCTTCTCCTATTATAGCGTTCAGTTTGTCTGTGACCTGCAAGTTTCTCTCCCAGTGTTTCAATGTTGTTCCTAAAATCTGGTTACCCTTTTCATATTGTTCATTTTTGTTGCGTTACCTTCTTGTTGGACATCTGTTAGCTATGTGTTTTTTGTGCGCTTTACCTTCTTGTCTGTGGTTTTGTTTTTTGTTTTTTAACTCTACATATAACTGATCAAGAATGAGCAGAGCAAATATTTTCTATAGATGAGCCTGGGAAGGTAAGACATTTTTTGTGAGTGATAAGTTGTTGGACTTTTTGCCTAATAAGTAAAACCACTTCAGAAATTGAGAGGAGGCTGAGAGCACGTGCCTTTATGGAGGAGACCATTACATCTAGTGCTGGGTTAGCTCTAGGATGGCTAAATATTCAAATGAAATTCAGATCTCAATAGAAGCTAATAAGCTACTAGCACCCAACCAGCTCCATTTCCTGAGTCAGTTAACCTCAGGCCTTGTACATTCCTACCTATTCCTGCCTTTCTGCATACTGTCCTTCAGCTTGTTTCTGAGACACCACCCTATTACACCAGTTATTCTCCAGCCCAGCAGTTAGAAGCCTCCTCATCCTCCTATTCCAGGTACTAAGTCAACAATCTACAGCTCTGCTATCTGTAAGCAATACTTCTGAGTCAATGTTCATCAGGTTTGACATGCATGACCTGGATCTAAACCGTACAAGGTGCTGTTCCTAAGTTGCCAAACTTCAGCAATATCACTGGCATCTCAACAGCTTTTTGAGATGCCAATTAACATTTCTAATAACTTTGATAAGAAAATGAGGCTTTCAACATAACTGACTCACCACCACATAGTGCCACTGGCTTATTGCTTTCTAGCTTTGTTTAGAGCCAGGTGCTCAGAACTCCAGCCACCATCCCTGCTATTCCTTGACTTGCCTTTCCTCCTGTTATTTCACTGTGAATTTTTTCTCACTTCCTGAGTTTACACCTGCATCAACACACGACAAAGTCAGACACCTTACATAGTCATCTAAAGCCACACCACGGTCTCATCCATTCATTTAACATCAATTCCAGACCTGATATGAAGACTGTTTCTGTGTGAGCTGCTGCTGCTGGCATCAAAACTTAATAATTTTTGAGAAAGTACCTCTTGCCTGCCCTGTTTTTGCAATGTCCACCTGAGCTTCTTGGTTCTATCAAACCTTCTGTGTTTCTTTTTGGCAAGAGTGACCCCCAAAACAAGAAAAAACATTAATTACAGTTAACTACACAGCAAACTAAACTTGAGGGATTCCTCATGTGGATGGATAAGTGTGGAGTAAGTGTCAAGACAGAGCAATGCCATAGGAGGACAAATGAGACATGATGCGGGGGAGGTATTGGGCTTTGGCCAGCAAATATATCTACAGAAACAAGAAAAACACCCACAAACTCTGCCAGGAGGAAACACTGAGTCAAAGACACAGGGATGAAACCTACATTAGTGTAGTCATGCCACTGTAAGGGAATAATTGACTAATTATGAAGATACTGTTTCAATTCTTTTTTCTAATTTCAAAACAATGAAAAACCTCTGCACACTGTCTCATGTACTGGTGGAATATTTATTTTGACGGAAACATTTTGGTCTGTACAGTCTTTATCAGGTTAAGTATATTGCCACGCTGAATTTCAGCAATAAGTAGCAACACAATGCGCAGGAGTTCTTTTGCATTGTTTTCAGTTTTTATTTTTCTCACTCATTCAGGTTACACAAGTTTCTTGAAAAGCTGATTTGACATTTTAGGCCATTAAACAAGTTTCATAAGCAGTAATTTACAAAAACCTCGTAGGCCACAGAATCTAGTTAAAATCACAGTTTAATAACCTATACATCATGAACATGCAACATTTTAAACAAGTTTGCTATATATATATGGACTTCTTTATTTATTTTATGTATTTAACCTAGGGTTAACCTAAGGCAGCACACAGGTGCAGTTGTTATGCTGTTGCCTCACAGCAATAAGGTTCCAGATTTGAACCATTTAGTTACCTCAACCCCTTGTATTTAAAAATATTCTGCCCATGGCTGTGTGGGTTTCCTCTGGATACGCCTTCTTTCTCCTAAAGTCATGATTGTTAGGTTAATTAATGATTTGAAAGGCTATGAGGGTATATGTGGGCATGTGTGGTTTATCTCATTGTGGGAAGCTTTTGATGGACTGGGGTCTGATAGCTGGGAAAGGCTCTAGGCCCTCCACGACCATAAGTTAGGTAAGTGATTAAGAAAATGGATGGATTAATGAAGAGACAGTTTCCATAACAGTTGCAACATGACTATTACATATCACTGAAAGTTAACTAGTATATAATGTTAACTGTCAGTTCTAGATGTCATGTCTTAGTAACTGTATCAAATTTGGCCAAAAAAAAAATTTGGCCAAAAAAGATTTTTCTCGCAGTTATTATGTTTTGGCTTTACATTGAATCAGAGGAGTCAGAATATCGAAATCTATTCTGTTGTAGTCAAGTTTGCCTCCCTGTGGACAATGATGAATAGATTGAGGTAAAGCTCAGCGAGTTGATGAAATATGTTTCACATGTTTTGCCTTCATTAATTTTGAGCTACGTTGTTAGCAACAAATTTAAAAGACTTTGGAAAAAGCAATTACTGTATATTACAAAGAGACTGTAATTTGTTTCTATTGTAATTAATGGAACCTTTTGTCATGCTTTGATGAAATAAACAGTGTAGTTTGGAACAAAAATAAATCTCTGCAATACCATTTATTCTGGCAGCTGGAAAAGTGTCAGCTGATTTACTCTGATAATAACTCTGACAAATAATTACTCAGTTTCTTCAGGCATTTCCCCCCCTAAGTACAGGACACAGAATTGAGCCTTTCCCACCCATGTATTAAAGGTAGTGTAAACCATAAAAAGTCCACCTAATCAGCTGTTCATATTTAGCCATGGTAATTATCTTTGTGATCTGTGATTGGCACAGAGTCACTTCAAATAAGGCCAGTCTGCACTGAAGACGGAACTAACTTAAATACTTTCTTTCAACATAGTGTCAATTTATTGAGGTGCAAGAAAAGTGCCTATTTTTTTTTTTTTTTTGCATTTCCTCTTCAAACCTTAGAATACAAAGTAAGGAATTTATAATCACTTATTATCCACGGCATCATTCTTCTTGAATACAGTGAGCCATGAGGATATTCACAGAAATGTGTATTTTTTGTATAGATGTTTGCATGATTAAATTTCATTCTCGGTGTAGCAGGAAGAGTGATTTAAGCCTTAGCTTAAAAGAAAAAGAAAAACAATCCATGAATAATACTAATGCTAATAATAAAATACATTAACATCTCTGGGTTGACAATGCATGGAAACATGGGACACCTTTAGTGATAACAGAACACCAAAACTGTGTTAATTAAAAAAAAAAAAAATAAGGCTGTGACAACATGACCAACAGCCAGCTGGAACTACTTATTACAAATAAACAAAAGGCAAAGGTTAAGCAACCTGGATCTTGGTTGTGTTCAGTAACTGAAATTATATTATTATGAGGATAATAATTGACTATCCTCTGGCTATCTTCCAGTATATTTAAAGGCAATCTGTGTGTAATCACTTATCTGTTGTTGATCTATCAACATTGCAACAAGTAAAAACCAATTTCAAAGTTACATTTTATAGCAAAGCTTTTGGAAAGACGGCCTAGATACAGCTTCTAGAAGCATTAAGTCAACACAACATATTTTAAAATTTTAAGTCAGGTTTTAGGCAGCATCACAGTTGAGTCTGTGCTTATTCGGGTAACAAATTATATTTTAAGAATTACAGTAGTGCAGAAAAATTTGATTTAGAAATTGCGGCACTGGGTTGGTATATCTGGAAAGACTTTGGAATGGATTATATCTTATTGAGTACAACTGAAAATTTGTACTTCTATTAGTGACCATGGCTGTCCTTACTCTGAGGAGTTCCTCACGGGTCTATACTGGGAGATTATAGAGAAATATAACATTTTTTTCCACTGCTATGCCGGTGACAAACAGCTGTATCTCTTAGTGACATCTACAGAGCCTCAAATGTTGCAGACTGTCTGATATTGATAAATGGATGTGTAAATTTATGTGTATCAAAAACATGTCCTGTGGCATTGTTCATCACTAATCATCTCACGTTACTAATGTTTTATTTCTTGGTCTTAGTGAGTCCTGAACAGATGATCGCCAGGAAATCTCAATAATACAGGTGGCAGATAAGTAAACTTACTATTTTTGGGGGAAGAGTTACAGGTGGAAAATCAGTCAAGATGTAGCCTATAAATATCTATGAAAAATGGCACTATTTTACAGCACATTAGGCTACCAACAAATACATTTAAGAGACCGAAGCAGAAAAGATAGTTGGTCATCCACTATTGTATTCCTCATGTGCTGTCTGTTCTTGTCAGCGTCACAGAAAGCTCACTATGCTCCACCTCAGGTGTAACTGTGGAAATGTTAGTGGCAGAAGCGAGGAGTCCAGATGGAGCAGCTGTTGGGGTTTTCCTGGGTCGAGTAAGATTTGATTACATAAATGAAGCTGATGATCCTTCCCAACAGCACACATTGCCTCCCTACAACCCCCCCACATGCATCCTCAGATAGACACACTGATTGCCAACATCAGAATCTGTATCTCTTCCAACCCATCTTTGTCTTTTCAAGATAAGAAGGACAGAGCTCAAACCAGGAGATGCTGCACGGCAGGTTTCTTTTCTCAAACATCCCATGCTCGTTTCCATGCAGAGATGGCCTAAAAATGACATCGACAACCGGAGCCTCATTAATCTTTATAGGAGCTCAAGTCAGAGTTTCCTGCTTCTCGTTGCCTGTCTGCTATGTGGCATATTCTCTTGAGAGCACTATTCAACATCTTGAAGGTGCAGCACGTTGTCACGGCAAAAGATTCTGCACGTGGTAAAAAGCAGATGAAAGGCAAACAGGGTGTGCATTTTAATATAACCTGTGTGAGGACATTAACAGAATTAACAGCTTAAGCAGCTCTGAAATCTCCTCTTTATATTTCCTACACCTGTGCCCATGACCCTGGAGACAGCAGTGGCGCTTAGGTTGTTAAAAGTAAGCATTTGTGTCCTCAGCCTGCTGTCAGTATAGGGACAATGTATGCATGCACCCATGAGGGTCTGTCTCATGTGAATAGATGGACTTTGAAGGAGCAACTTAAAAAAAAGGCTGTTTTTACTATCATGATCGTTTTTATTGCTGTCTTGTTCCAAAGATATTAAACACACACAAAAGGGCACTGAGAAGGTATAATCGAGGCGATGCCCCAATTCTGTCAAATTGTTGCCTCACTGAGTCCTCCCCTGCTTTTTTCTGCAGTGCTTTGTTGCCTGCAAGAATCAATCAGCCCTTTACACCTGAGTTATGATGGTTCCCACTAACATCAATGTGTTACTGTGGCACCATAAGTGAAAGACTTATTTTTTCCAAGTAGCTGACAATTTAATTGCAGTGCCTGAACAATTTCAGCAAGGAAACTATAATTAGATAGGAAACAGCTTATACACAAATTATATGTACAAAAGAAAATATTTATAATGTTGTCTAAAATTTAAAAATAAAATAGCAACTGGATAATTGTAAATCAGCTTAACAATATGTGGCTTAACAACATAAAATAAAATACATTAAACTAGCTAACTGATATCCAGTTATCCTGTCATTCCTGTTATCCAGATTTATTGAAAGCATAGTTCAGTTGTTAGTTGAGTTTAAACTTTAAGAAAAAATTTCTTTGCTATAAAACCATTTTCCAGAAAATTTGGATATTTTGAGCAATTTTAATGATTTATATTTTTTGAAGATTCACATGTGACACTTGTGAAGGGGTCTAGAGAAGTTGTGGAGAACATTTTTCTGCCTGTATCATCAGTCAGCATGGCCCATTTTGTGGTGGGCCAGTGATTTTCTGGAGACGCATATCCATCGAGAACTAACAGGCTAGGCAACAGCACCCTGACTACCATTAGATATCGGAATGAATGCCCTGGTCCAGATCTGGGAAGAGATCCCTCACAAGACCATCTGTTATCTGATTAGGAGGTTGCCCCAACATTGTCACACATGCAATTATGTGGGGGCCATACAAACTGCTGATTACCATTTTGAGTTACTGCAATGTAATTTTGGTAAAATTGACTACATGGACAAATAATTCTTTCACATTGACTTTTAGGGTGTCCTTGAATGTATCTTTCATTTCCATCATAAGATGCATAATCCTTACTACTAAAACACATTCTTGTGTTATTTTGTATTTTTTGAGCAGTATACACTTAAGCTGGTCAGTAAAACATTTACTTCTGTTACTTAAATAAAGGTTTCCATAAGTTAACATTTCATAGTTTTTTTTTATTTTTTTTTATTTTATTTAACAGCATGTTGCAAAATATACAAACTTTTCTTGACATGGTAATTGTAACTTTTCTCTTCAGTTCATGGAAACTTTTCAGGCAGAGAAGAGTTTACTGCATGAACTAAAACACCCATGAGGGGATGTGTTGGAAAAAAAAAACAGAATAGGTTTCTTCCATTAACGTGAGTAGAATTCTTATTTTTAGTTAAGGGTCATGAGCTGTGACCTGGCGCCAATCTTGGTGGCAGAACCAAATGTCTCCAGGAACAAAATGACAAAGATTAACTGTCCCCTCGAGCTTGGAGGCTCATAATTAATGCTGCCTCACTTCCCTCTGTGACTCTGCTAGGAGGAGGATTGCCACAGAGTTGATAGAGTTGCCATTTAAGGGTCAGTCATACCATTTTTGGCGAAACAGAGCCGGCAATGTCTTTGTGAGGTTTAAGCATATATTGTTTTTTATATATATATATATATATATATATATATATATACACACACACACACATATATATATTAAGAGAGAGGGAGAGAGAGCGAGTGAGAAAAGCAGAAAACCCCAGATGTGATAGATGAAACAATCCCAGCAGACTGCAACATCAGGAGCATTAGAAAACAGAAGTGCCAGAGGCTTAAGGAACAATTGGAGCAGATGTGAAAAGAAAAGTTCAAAGTGGTACCAGTGTTAATAGGAGCATCAGAAGCTGTAACCCGGAAACTAAAAGAGAGGCCCCAGCAGATTACAGGCACAAGTTCAGAGGTCGCTGTCTCTTTCTTCAGCAAGATTTTAATTCTTGACTTTTGAATCTAGAAAACAGTCATTTTGACGTTTAAACATTGCCAGTAAATAACGAAAACTTATAATAAAAGGTAAGAATGTCTTCAACAAGATTTTAATAAATAATAAACAATAAACAACACATATAAAGACACAGCTGGCTTTGACAGGTCTTTGGTGGAGCATTAAGTTTTTAAATATGGTATTGGTTCTGCTGGCAGAAAGCTGAGAGGAAACATGCTGAGTAGTGCCAGTCTCAGTGTGGAGTACACTAAACAGCCTTAGAAAAAGGGTGGCTTTGAAAGGCTCCCTCCTACCTCTGAGTGGGCTCTGCAAATCCTTCCATTGAAGTGGGCTTATTTCTTAACAGTGCTATTGCAATTTTGTATGGAACCACTGGAATCCTCTTTGCACATAAACACCCACAATGAAGTTGGCAAAAAAATGAGGAAATATTCTGTGATGAAATACAGTCTGATTCATAATCAATAGAAGTGGGTGTGGAAGGTGGGGTCCTATTTTCTGCACCAATAAGCCGAAGGACCAGTGAGGCATACAGTACAGTATAGTGGGGGTAAGTGTATCATTTCTAGTGCAGGTGGACAAACTCATCTATGATCATTGAGCAGCAATTGGAAATGAAAGGCAGTCTTACTGTATATATGGAGGTTAACTCCCTTAGCCTCTGTGTAACCTTAGTCACTTCTCATAAAACAAGCAGTGCTGTGTTTTTATGGTGCAGGAAGACAAAATACCTCAAAGACTCACAGAGATATCACGAAATAAATATAGGGGGATCTATGTCTAATTCCCTTTTGTGCCAACCTCTGAGAAAATTGGAAATGGGTAGTGAACAGCTCAATTTGTCTTCATGTAATTTAATGGCCTGCACCTGTTATGGGCTCAGTCTAATGCAGTAAAACACAATGAGCAAAAATGGTTCTGACTCAGGAAAACAGGCTGCAAACTGCCTGCCAGTCGCCTGAAAGCCTTTCAATTTTCTGTGAAGTCTGCGCTAAAAGGTCCTAGTGTAAAAGGCAGAATAAGACAAATAAAAGAAAAGGGGCAACAGAAAAAATAGAAAAATAAATAAACCCAAGGACAAAAGTTCTTAATTCCCCTTAATGTCAAAATATAATATTCTCAAATAATGGCAGTCTTAAGAAGGTTGTCATATACTCTGAAAGAAAACTATGATAGGTGCAATTTTCAGGTCATTTTTCCTTACTTGAAAACAAAATTAGGGGGTTTATTTATATGTCAAGCATGAAAACATTGAATAGCTTCTAGAATAAAGGCTGTCAATGGCATGATGGGCACTAATTTTTCATTTCACAAAACTCTCCTCATCACAGATGTGTTCATCATCTGACAGTAATAGAGTCAGAAATGAGGTTTAGATTGTTGTGATGCATCCTCAGAATTGACATTAATGGCCTCTCATTGAGTTGCTGAAGGCCATTAGCTAAAAAGGACAAAGCTTTGGAGTTGAGATAAGGTGGGAAGATGCACAGCACCATGTAATAGCTGTATTTGAAATACAGTGCCCCACTGGGTATGTTGCCTATCCAGAGGGAAATAACGCAGATAAAACATGCTGTATGTTACCTGATTGCAGAGTTGTTCCTGAATAATTTATTTTGGAGACAACACTGCCAATCTTCTTTTGCCATGACGATCAGTGGACTGAATTCAATAAACTATAAGTGGTTAGTATGTGAAATAAACACAAGGTCTTACTGCATTGTGTCACTGGCAATGCGATGTAGTCTACTCTACTGTCTGAGTACCTTTTTGAGTTTTTACATGCACAAGTTTCCAAAGGCTGGCAATTTAAATGAATGAATGAATGAATGAAAACACCTCTGCGCCTTAGAGCAAAGCCTTGTTTAAATAGAGTGTAATCTGCTAAATTGGACAAAAAAGAAAAAAAAAACAACCCATCTGTTACTTATAGTTTCCTATATGAATGCTCAACTTAGATTTAGTTGATGGATTTAGATCCATCAACTAAATCTTCAGGTTCATTCTCAAGCACTGCAACAACACCAACACATACAGAGTGACTCCAATGTATCTGAAATAGCACCAGGTCAAAGTCATTTCATTCTCATTCAGCTGTACAGAAAACAACCAAGAGGATCTATTTCTTGTCATATGACTGGTGCTCAGAGATCAATAGCCTCAAATCCACAAGAGACCCCCCACCCAGTACTGGTTTGAAATCACATTGTAAACAGCCTGAAATAGCTCCTCTGTGACTAATTCCGTCTCTCTGCCATATCTACTGAGATTGCAAGTGGCTTTTTGTATGGACCAGAAAATCAGATTCTTTACCCTATTAGAGATACAACCCCTACACAAATCTGACATAAAAAAATCTGGCTTGTCAATATTAATAGCTAATATGATCAAAGATGGCTGTGCATGTTTTATTAGCCATCTGGCAGCTCAGTTGGGTAATTTAAAAGCAATTTTGGAGTTGTAGCATTTGGGAGAAACAAACAGAGTGGGGGTGTAGGGGCATGAGGTTGATAAGAGACAGAAAGATACACTAGGTGCAGGCAATTAGCTGTATGGCAATCCCCTTGTTAAAAGTCTGGACAATGCCCAGTTTGGATTGATTCAGTGGCTTCAGTCTGGTGACAGCTCCCATATCGCAGCCTCACTGCCCACTGAAGTATGCATTAGGACTTGGCGTTGGCAGCAAGATGGCTTTTACATTTAACAATCTGTGCCCAGACTGAGTGGAAGAGCTCAAGAGACAAGTTAACAGAGGGGAGCCTCCCATCACTTGTCAGCATTGTCGGGGGCAATTCCTTATTATCCCCAGTCTATTGGCCTCTATCCATGTCATTTATCTTTCTCATCACCTTTCCTTTGTGCCCCAAATCACAAATCAAGAGGAGGTCTGGAGGGGATATATGTATATAAATATGTCGAAAATTGACTCACTATGGATTACTTTGCTCGTGCAGACCTCTTTGTTTGGAAGCAGACAGAGGTGGCTTTTATGTGTCTGCCAGCCAGGCCACAGCTCTCTCCATCAATGGCATGCCATTCAGAAGATAAGCATCAGCTGGCAGCCCACTCCACTGACACCACCACTTCCTCCCGGAGTCAGCAGATTACATTTTAGAAGTTGACAGCTTGTTATCACTTTGGATAGCAGGAGGGCTTAATCTTTTGTTCTTTTCTGGCTGGGGGAGGGCTGAGGAGTCACCAGCTCAGGCCACTGAATCCACTGACTTCCCTCCTTGTGCCCTCTGCAGTGACACACATGGTGAATAGGCCACTCTCTCCTCCAGTCTTTTCATTTTTCTCTAAGAGTGCCTGCACTTTGTAGAGGGATTACAGTGATGGAAGCCTCAGCAGTGCACAATGATATCCATTCAACATGTCTCCCTGGCTGACAGGGGATAGGTTCAAGTCTGATTTGATAATGGGTACGCTGGCTTCAGTCTGCAGGGATGGATCAGTGCTCCTCAGACAGGGCTTGTCCTCTGGGAACAATCATGTGGAATCCCTCCCAGAATAATATCCATGACTATAATGGGGGAGGAGAATGGTATGTTTCGTGTACAATAATATAGCTCATACATACTAAGTGTTGAGTGGAAGCTTTTCTTCTCTTTAATCTCTGTTTTTGGCAAAAATGTCACATTTTGCACTTATTATCATTACTATCATTATTATTATTATCATTATTACTACTACTACATCATGTTTAACCAACAAACATTACATTTTCTACTTTACCTTTTGACCTTAATTTGGTATTTCACAACAAGTATTCCCATTGAAGCCCATTCAATTCTAGATAAACCTTATTTTTGGGACTGTTTGGGAGTATTTTTGCATCAAAAATAATTAATCTGTGAAAATGGAAAAAATGTTTTGTTTTTTGGACATTGCATAGAAACAGATTATAACTTTAAATAACATATCTAATCTTTAGATGTCCTGTTGTCATGTTTAATAGAGAATCAATAACACTTACATATTATCAATTGACCTATTTAACAGAATAATAAAATATGCATATTTGCTGGGCTAACAATAATCTAATCTTTCATAATCTTCCCTTACTAAGCAAATGATAAGTTCAACAACTTTGAACATTTGAGCAGTTATTATTACTGCTTTGCTTTTCATGTAACAAAATGTCTCCTTGGTGAGAGCAGTAGTTATATAACCTCTGTCTCCCCCCACTTTATCTTTGTATGTCTCTTCCTTATGGAATATGTCTATAAAGCTCAAATTTTAAAGCATATTTTAAAGCTTTAGACATGGTTTTCTGCTTTTACAATATGTTATAGCAGTGAAGACAAGCTGAAGCTTATGCATCACACCAATGCTTACTGATGAAATGAATTCATCAGAAATATGCAACTGCCTTACTGAAAACAACCCTTTAGCGTTGAGTTGTGAAAAAGTGAGCAAAAACTACTTTGGGATAAGAAGAAAGTACGTTTTGTAAGTGACCAGGAGAAAATCACCACACTCACAGTAAAAATAGGGTACGCAACAACTTTTTTTTTCTTTTCTCAAAGTGAACAAGTGGGATTGGAGTGTAATTCTGGCTTGCAACTCCATTGTTAAAGACAAAGCGTTATCAGCCCGGTTATTATCAAAAAAAAAAAGGAGGGGTCAATTGAATCAATAAACATATTGATTCGAAGTTGGATGGAAACTCTAAGAAAGAGTTTGAATCCAACTTAATGGACCTTGCATGAGTTTCCATGCTTTGGTCTGGGAGTGCAACACTTTTATTACAACTCCCAGCTGCTTCCACCATTACAATTGCCACCCCCTAATTGCACAGTAGACTTTCCCTCTTCAGACACCTCTAGCACAGAGGTTCCTACAGGCAGTTTCCAGTCCAGTCCTTTAAAAACATATCCACACATATATATATGTGAATTTTTGATAATTAAAAATGAATCATCCTTCCAATAAAACAGATTATTAACAAAAAAGAACCAGCCAGGTAAAAAACTATTTTCTTCAAAGGTGTGCTTTTCTCAATACAACTGAGGTCTCCTATTTAAACCACCTTCACCCTGCTTCTCCTGTGCTCCACAGCCAACTTGCATCCTCCCCCCACACACAGGTTTCCAACTTTCTCTCTCCTACACAGAGAAGGGCTTCGAACACTCTAATCATCTCCTCCAAGTACTCAACTCCAAATAGCTGGCAGCTGGATTAGAGTAAATCACATCCACATAGGTGTGACCTACATCACACACATTAAAAAACAAACAAACAAACAAAACCAAAATGAACAGAAAACAATAATCCCAACCAGTGTTTGGTAGGAAATTCTCCCAATTATTCCATTATGCCACATTTTACAACACAGTCACAGAGACAGCCTCGGTTTTTGGTGTGACATAGCTTGAGGAAGACTGACAGCATCAAGAGAGAACATCTGTGATTACTGTCTTCAAAGAAATTTTCAAAAATGAGCCTCTCTGTTGGATCCACCTGGCGCTCAGCGTCATTCTGTTTTATTTCCTTTGGAGTTCATAATGTTACCCAGCGTGGTATTATGGAAAAGGGCAACCTGAAAGCCCCACCCCCAACAGCAGGATGGCCAAGCCATGCTCTTCTGCTCAGCAGGGACTCTAACCCTGTTTGCTTGTCAGTGGCTCAAAAGATGCATCCTCAACTCCGCTGAGCTGAAAGAAAGATCACAGCATATGTTTTTCTTCTTTTTTTTATTTCAATCAACATCCTCTCCCTTATTTGCTTGTTTCCGCTCTCAATTTCCTTTGGGTTTGTGTTTCATTTTTCATGGCTTTTCTGGATAGCACAGCATCAGCTGTTTTAAATTTGTTTTTGTGTTTTTTTTTTACTTTGAAGAGTGAAGAAGAGTTCAACAGAGAACTCTACAGTAATGTTTATTTATTATTTAATTTATATTTACAACTCTATTTACTAGGTTTTTGTCAGGCCGATAGCACTATCTTCATTTTGTATTTAGTTGTGACTCAAACTAAATTCCATTGTGGACAGAAATTTTGCTGACCATTAACTTATATATGGACGTCATATGTTGAATGTGACATGTTAAAAAAAAACAAAAACGCAGTGATAGTACTACCACATTTAAATATCAACAAAGAATTTGGATTTATAATAAATCTAAAAAAAAAAAAATCATAGATCTTAACAATCGCTGTATGCTTGATGTTTGTGCACAGTTTTGATGAGACTAGGCCTTCATTAAAGAGGAGATAGGGTACATAAAAACATTTATGCATACATGCGCTACAATCATTAAAGTGAGATATGATTATTTATTTAGTTATTTATTTTATACTGACCTCTGTTAGAGCAGGAATGCAAAAAATAATATCAAATCTATTTGTACAGACTGAAATAGTGAAGCCACTGGTGAGCAGGATCAGATGGCAGGGTAAACAGATTATACTGCAAGGCTCCCATGGCATAACACTGGGCATTAATGTTAATGGAAAACCACATGACCTTGCAGTTGCCTCTGAGCAGCTCCATTTCAAATCCAATAGACATGACCTAGGTCTGGAAGACGCTAGTGAAATGGTGATTCAGGCACCTGATACCCATGCTTTAAAATAGTCTCTTTTTTCCCTTTCAGGGCATCCCAAAGGTCCCCAATAAGGTTTCCTCCATTCCCTGAGGTGGACAGCAAAAGGAAGAACTGATTGCAGGAAATCAGTTGCTGAAATAGTTTCCAGGATATCCACACATGTCTAATGCCAGATGTCATGTGATCCTAGCACTAAGCAGGTTAGCACTTCTACATCATTTCAATTAAGGTGTGTTTTCATAGTTGCTCATGAGACAGAATGCACTCTGTTTTATGGGAAATTTTATACTTAAGGTTGTTCAGAAGTACTGTGATGTTGGCTTTGCCAAGTATTGCTTTCCAATGCTTTTCAATCTTCCTGCTTTGGGAGGAATGGAGGGGATTGTGCCAACACAACACAAACAGACTTATTTAAAGGAGCTTTGCACACACGCATCAAATAATGGAAAAATGGAATAATATAACAGTGCGATTTTCCATCCTGTGGTGGATTTGCTTACAAGCACAGTACAGTTCCTCTGCACCTAGGGTCATCAGCACAATTTAATTACATTAAGAGACAGCTAAATTGGACTATGCAAACAGAAAAGGCTTAGGGGATTACTGGGACTCTGACAGAGAGATCAAGTTTTTCCTTGAAGCGTGAAACAATATGCCCAGTTCCTGGCAAGGTCCATGTGGATAAACATAGAGGGATGGCCAAGGCAAATTAATTTTTTCCTTGCTTTTATTTACTGTAGAAAGTCGTAGTGTTTCAAAATACACTTTACATGATTATAAAAAACTATTCCCATCTGAAGATGTTCTCACATTTTATGTATTACCTTTCTGTTTTTTTCAAACTGCATGCATTTGTATTGTGTGCATGCTGCCTAATATTTATGACAATATTTATATGTTGTAGAAGAAACATTATCTCACCGTTTTATGAACACTGCTTCCTGTACTGCTACAACCCTAGTGTATGACATTATATATATATATATATATATATATATATATATATATATATATATATATATATATATATATATAGAGGTGTTTTTTTTAACTTCATTCATGGAAAGGCAGTTGGTAGAGACTGACATTTTCAGACCTTGGCCTTTACCAGCACCCCACTCCACCGTTACAGTAAACATCAGCCAGTCACTATGAAACAAGATCAAAGGTAGTGATGATATCTTCTCTACTAAAAGATGTTTTTAACATCCATCCAAGCCACCCAGTAAATGGTCATTACTCAGTTAAGTTCAGAAATGGACCCTTAAAATCTTCAATTTTTCCTCTCAGAAAAAGAGTCATAAAAGCAATCTTTTAGTTGCAGATTTTAAGTGTTTTAAGTTTTTTTTAAATAAAAAAACAAACAAAACATTAGCATATAGCATGTTACTATCAATTAAACTGAGATTTAGCCACTTGCTTACCAATAAATACACAAGCAACCAAGCAGCAGCTGATGCTCTACTTCTCCATCTGTGGATTGCTCTGTGTTGGGGTTCTCGAGGTGAAACATAGGGCAACCTTCCACTCCCTGAAGCAGCTGGAGTCAGACTCATTGGAAAAATGCCTAGAGGTGTAACTTTGTGCAGACAATTTATCTGAACTGCAACCTCTTCAGGTGTCTGTTCTCCCTGTAAAACTGGCTGCTGTTCCTCCAATTGTCCTTAAACAATTACTTCAAAGTGTTCAGGAGATGACTGTGGCCATTTAAAGAGCAGTTTTCTCAGCTACCATTGTGCAGGCCATCTAAACCATGGGATACAAAGCTCCTAAGTACAGTGTGAGCCAAATAAAGAGGTGGAGAAGGAGGGGGTGGCAGATAAAAGCTGACACCCAATGTATTATAACTCTGCTCTATTAGATATGAGCTTCTGCTCGGTTGAAGCACCATAGCTTAAGGCAAAGATACTGCTTGCTTATTGTGCTTTAGCGAGGGGGCTGGGAACACTGTGTAGCCACTGTGTTCTGTATACAGCACACAGTCTCTCATGCATGATTTAGTAAAGTGAAATTCTTACTTCAATTCCAAGTAGTGATACAGTAGAAGAGATAAAAGGATGTGCTTAGGCTGCAAAACGAATCATAAGACATACACTACTGGTTTGAAAAGATGGCTACTAATCAAAAGAGAGAACTCATTAAGGACATGCTGCTGCCACCTATTAGCTTTGACTCACTTGAGGAAGCTCGTAGCCTCCACCTTCTTTAATTGTTCATGTTGGGAGCCTTTTACTTCATTTGTAGTAATGTCATAGTACTGTGTGCGGATGTGGAGCTCAGCCTTGTTTGTGTCTTCTAACTTTAGAGTACCTCATCTTTACTATATTCCATTTTACATATAGAGCAACCCAGTATCATGGCAGAGCATGTAATAGAAACGCCACTCCACCATGCCTACTTCTAGCTTTGCCTCTCCGAAGTTTGAAATGGTTATGCAGGCAGAAGTTGCAGTAAGCTGCAGTACCAGCAGAGGGAGATATTTTATTTCAAGCCAACATGAAAATAATCACGGGAAAGCATTTAAACAGACATTACAACACATTTACACGTACATACATATTAGCCATTATGTATTTAATCATTCTGGCATAGAAGGACGCTGGAATATACTTCATACCTTCCTTGGTTATTAGTGACTTCTTAGCTTTAATATGTTACCCCCACCCACCTGTACTGCACCACACCAGTACTTCACCTCTTTATTTAATCATAGCTCCCAAAACGACACTTTTGTTCTCCAGTACATAATCATCAGTTTAAAAACATATGTACTGACATTTGATAGGTGTAACTGTGAAGTTGCAACCTTTTTCCTTAGCCTAGTTTGAATTAGTTGCTGCCCAACTACGTCAGACTGAGGAAATTGTTTTTGCTGTGTGACCTCCAAATTCATAAGGCAATGGCAAAATTGCTGCATATCTAAATTTCTAAAGTCAGTACTTAGTATTGCTTAGATGTTCTATTTCTTAAGAATAATTTTTTTATTCTACCGTATAGCTATCTAGAATTGCCTTTTTCCGTTTTGGTGTATTCTACATGTCATTCCATTTCTTTATGTCGTTATACTAAATCTATGAATAATTAGTTTCAAAATTCTTCTAAAATTTCAAATGAATAGTTATTTTACTCAAGTTTATCAAAATTAACAGTAACTCTAAATATCTACAATTTAAAACATTTAAACTTTGGAGCAGTGTGACAAAGTGGCTAGGACTGAATTCATTTGTCACTTGCATATATTGTTATTTTGTGTTCTGTTATCGTATAGTCTATCACAATGCTTTAATGTAAACACAGCATATGTAACCTTGGCGCTACACACTATCCCGGGTCTGTTTGTGGTAGCATTGGGTATATTCATTTCATCTGTGCAAATGTTCTTAAAGCTAAATGTCACTTCATCATTAATTGATTTGAATCTTTCATTTGTTTATGTAGTTTGGTTATACTTACCAATGTGTGTTCCTTTGAGCAGGTCCTATGTGTAAAACAGGTATATGGGAAGGGCCGCCCCAGTACTTCCTGGTTTTTTTGGATATGATGTCATTGATCATGTCAATTGGGTGTAACCAAATGAAGGTGTCTCTTTTGTGTAAAATTGTTTATTTAATTTAAAATAACCTCATGAGTCAGATTAAGTGAAGAGATTGACTTTTCAAACCGTTTAGCTGGGTGAATGAGTTTTATTAAGTGGCAAAATTATTTTATTCTGGTTTCTTTGTCTAGACTGTGTTATTTAGTCTACCCTGTTTTCCCAATGGTAGAGGTTAATGAGGTCAAGGTGTGAGTGGAATTCTATATAAAGCAGGTGAGATTTTGACTACCAGGTTCTTATGTTTTATGAAACAGTTGTTGAAAGGCCATGCCAGAAACTAAAGAACACTTAAAAGAAACCTGAACAGTCTGCAGATGCTGTCTTCCTATCACTTTCCATGCTGCTTATGTTATGCTACCTCACAAGCAGTTAGCAGCTTTGTCTCACAGCAAAAGGTCCTGGTTTCAAATTACATGTTTCATGGTATCCACGTGGAATCACTTTGATTACTCTAACTTTCTTCCACAGTCCAGAGACATGCAAGTGTTAGGTAAACTGGCAATTCTAAATCGGCCATAGGTGTGAACGTGAGTCTAAATGGTGATCCGTCTGCCTGTGTTAGCCCTGCAATAGAGTGATAACCTGTCCAGGGTACTAATTTAAAGGAAAGAATGAAATCATGTCTCAGATTGGCAACATGGCTAAAATAAAATGACACATTAGAAATAATAATATAATATAATAATATTACTAAAATTCATATATAGTTTTATATAAAGAGTATACATTGCATAGTATGGACGTTTTTGTTTTTTTGTTAGTTTAGAAAAAAAAATCCTCCTCAAACTGTGTTGTGCTTTTGTTGAAAAATATTGTTCCTTTAAAGTAATGGTCCACCTCCAACACAGTTTCATACCAGATTTCACAAAGCATCTGGTTCTTGTAATCATTACAAGCTCTTATGGGTCTTGGTTAGATATTTCTCATGAATGTTGAATACTGGCTGTCATAGTTTTTGTGTTTCTACATAATGTGAATGTTTGTCTTGCATGTGTGCTTCCGTGTGTGTCCTGCTTGTCATTGCAAATGCCTGTTTTTTCCACCTGACACCGTGCCTGAAAGCATCTGACAATCAGGGGAATATTAGAGGGTTGGAGAGATTCCACTCTGGCTAAGTGGCTCTTATTGCTGTGGAGTGTGACACCACTCATATTCATAATGATTCACAGTGCTGTTGACACATGATAGTGCAGATAGCCTACTTAGTGGATTACAGTTTCTCTGACTCTGACGCTCTCTGATGGTGATGTTGATTGTATCTCCAAAAAGCTCCCTTGACTGGTTCATCATTTTCTTCGATCAAAAATCTGTGAACATGTCACAAATGACTTTGGTAATTAAAAAAAAAAGATGTCTTTTGATTTCAACTGGAACATGGTTCTTAAAGTAGTGATTTTGTGAAATCAAAATAAGGTGAAACATCACCCTTTAGTCTCTGAATAAAAATACCAAAGTTAAAATGAAATTCATAGATTTTTCCAACAGCAGTAGAAAAATGTGACTGACACTCTCATTTGGTTGAAACTGTAGCATAAGCCATAGCTGTGCATATGTATGCAGCTGATCTCTTGTTTCTGAAACATGAAGCAGCTTGGTTGTACACGATTAGGACACTCTTCCATCATGGCTGCTTATACCCCAATCTTCTTAACGCTGAGTGCCAAGCACAATGGCACTGGGTCACTTTGCAAGGATAAAGGTTTAACTCATTTAGAAATTGAATATAGAGCCTTGTTCTTGAGGAGGATTGAAAACTGACCATTTGTTCTATGAGATGGAATGAAAAAGGTATTATTTGGGGAACAAATGTTTTTTCTGCTTCTCTCTCCATCTTTTTTTTCCTGCTCCTTAGTGAAACCAAAGCAAATAATATAACAGCTCATACATGCAATCTACTTTCTGATTTGGAATGTGCCTCTGTCTCCCAGTTTGATTGCATGGTGTGTATATCTGCATTATTGTGAGTTCTCCCAGCTTAATCCAGAAGTCAATTCTGCTTATCTGGATGGAGTATTTTCAGTCACTTTGGCAAGGACTGCCTAAAGCTGGCTTCAGTTTCTGAAGCTGAAAAGCAGCCTCACATCATCACACTACTACAACCATGTTTGAGTTGATATCATATTCTTTGTATGAAATATTGTGTTACTTTTATGCCCGATGTAAGGGGATTCAAACTAACCAAAAATTAAGTGTTTTTCTTGACAGTCCATAGACTATTTCCCTAAAGTCTTGAGGATCATCAAGATGGGTTTTTTTGGCAAATGTGAGATGAGCCTTTGTTTTCTTTTAGCAGCGCAGTGGGATTTGCCTTGGAACTTTCTCATGGATGCCATTTCCCCCCTTATCTCTTTCTTATCAATGAATCATAAACACTCACTAAAGTCAAGTGAGGGCCTCAGTTATTTAGATTTTAAATGAAATGTTATGCTTTTATTGCTTATTCCTATTGCCTAAAGTATTTTAATTTGATTAAATCAATAACTTTGATTTTGACACTACACACCTACTGGTTATCCATTTTTGGATGTGATAATCAAATTCATGACTGTGGATTTGTGACTGGAGCATTTGTCATTACTTTTATTCTGTACTTTAAACAGTTTTTGTCTGTGAAAAAAAAACACCTAAAAGGTTTCTGAGAGCTTTTCAAGCCTATTGAGAAAATACAGTGGAACACACACACACACACACACACACACACACACACACACACACACACACACACACACACACACACACACACAAATCCTAAGAGTAAAGAAGGTTAATATAAAAAATAGCTAATCAGAATATCTAAAAATGGGAAAATATCAGTAAACGTAAAAGCCATACTGGTTAAATCTGTTTTAGGGAAACTACAGACTAACCTGGGCCTTGTTGCTGGACCATCTCTGACAGAGCCTGCTGGTGGATGAAGAGAACCAGACCTCCAGCAGCGAACAGCAGGACAAACCAGAGGGAACAGGGCAGTCTCCTTCTCCGTCCACGCAGGGAGTCCACCACCATCTTCCACTTCATCCACAGCATGATGTAGCACAGTCAGATGCTAATGTAATAAGTTCTGAGGAAAATTAAAGAAAGTGTGAGTATTTTCATTTCTTTGCATCAGTATTGCAGTTAAATCAGTAAATAACACTGATGGAAAATAACATATATTCTCTTAGTTACCATATTTCTGTATATTTAAAATGTGCTCATCCCTTACTAAACCAAAAAATGCAATCAAGTTATTCGTTTTATCAGTGTTAACTAATTAATAGTGTCCATATTATGCAATGTACAGGTTAATAATGTATTGTCAGAGTCGAAAAAATCTGAAACATTTAATCCTTAAAAACCAAAATATTTATCATATATGTTCCAGTGCAACTATACCCACAGTAGCCTCTGTCTCTTTAAACTCCCAGTTCCACCCCCCCCCCCCCCCCCCCCCCCCCACAATGCTGGTCTTGTTCAAGTACATCAATAAAGAAATAATAATCATGAAAATACACCAAAGGAAGGGATTAACAAAAAAAAGCAATAATACAGGTTCTTTAAAGTTTGCATTTTTTCTGCATTTTTGCTTCCCACAAGTGCATTTTGCAGGATGCTTCCTTGTGTTGGAGTACTTTTATATGGTGCATTTTAGCCTGGAACCAAACAAATCTGAACACTCATGTTTAATTTGTTCTGGCAGAATACATCTGGCCCCCTCCCGTTCACACAGATTTGCACTAGGCCTTCACCATGCTGGGCCAATCAAAACCATTTATCTAATGTGTGTTGGGCTTGATACAATTACATCCCTGCATGCTATAGTCCATTTACATTTTCATTTTATTTATTTATTTATTCTTATTTTACGCGTTTCATTGCTCTAATTGGTTACAGGTTTATTCAGAAATATCCAAATATCCAGAGGAATTTTGGAATTAGTGTAAGAGCACACCTTGAAAACTAAAACTGACAAGTTCCACAGTAATTCATATTTGGCCTATTTGACAGCTTTTTCTTTTTACTAAAGTAAATTATCTACTTCTTCCTCCATTGGTAAATATCCTTGAACCTTTTTTTAATGAATGCAGCAACAGTCCACATAGACTTTTGTGTCTAATCAGAGTGATGTTTTCCACTATGCAGCCTGAAAATGAAGGTTAATATTGCATTTAAATGAACACAAGATAGAGTCCTATAATTTTAAACCTGATTATAGCACTTATATCAGAATTGTTTGGTGTCTGTGTGCACATCTACAGCATAAGAAGTTCCGCTAGATTACAGACTCACAAAGGCAAAATAAGCCAGGGTATTTATCCACACCCCAAACCCCAGCCTATTCATGTATTTAAGTTAAAAAAAAAAAGTTAATTGAGTCAGACAAATTAATGGTGTTTAGAAATTCAACATGGAGAACACCTAATTCTTCCAAATAAAGAAATCGGTGTTTTGTTTGTAAGGATAGAGTCAAGTAAACACAATTCCAGTTGGACTGGCATGGGCGCAGACCTGTTCTAAGGTCTGTTCACACAGCAGAAAGACCGCGTAGCATCTGTCTTCAAATTAATATGCAAATGAGCTGTGGTACTACTCGAGCATGTGTTGCCATTGCAGAGAACAAAATTGGCTCTATTTGAGGGATGTCAAAAACTTGACTTTCACATTGCACCATGTGCTGATACCAGAACTGAAAACCATAAATGAGTGTCAAAAACCAGTTGTGACACGTGTTTGCTGCAATTCTTTAATATACAAAGATTTCTGTCAAGATTTACCTTTTGTTGATACAGATGATAAAACACATAAATAAAAGAATGCAGCACAAACACGCAAAAGAAACAGAAATCCAGAGGGACTTATAACAATATCTCACTACATAATCAAGGTAACAAACAGTGACAAAGAAGACATCAAAACATCAACTTGGAATGAAAAATGATCAAATATGCAAATAAGAGAAAATACACAGAATGTAGATAGATGCATTTGTGTTTCAAGGGATGGGAAATGTTTTTTGTGTCACAAAAATCTTTAAAAAAAAAAAAATTGGTCAGGTGAAGTAAGCCTTTACTGAAATGGGCCTTGGCATTTCATCATCAGTGCAGATGCAGCCAGTGATCCATTACTGTTACAACAGTGTTCCACCTAGAGTAGGAGTACTGAACTAATTCAGATGGTGTCCACAAGGGATATTAGGTTTTTCACACACCGGATTTTGGTGCTTCAACACTGATACTGAAACTCTCAAAGGATTCGTCAGCTGTTGGCAAAAGAAAAAAATGATTGTTTTATATCTTTTTTTTGCATCTGTTTCATGGATTCCAGCTAGGTTTAGCTATGACTTAGGAAAGAGATCTGAATAATAGAAACAAGGAGCCATGTAAGCAAGACATTCAAATATAATATGCAAGCAAATAATCAAATGTGAGTCAATGCTACAGTAATTCAACAGCCAGTAAGATGTCACCATGTTTGCGTGCAAACACACATCTGTAGCGTGAAGTATATGGGTTTGTTTTGTATTGTATACACTATCAGTCAAAAGTTTGTTTTTTCTTTATTTTCATGACTATTTACATTGTAGATTCTCACTAAATGCATCAAAATTACAAATGAAAACATAGGGAATTATGTAGTAAATAAAAAAAGAGTGAAATAACTTTTATAACGTTTTATATTTTAGATTCTTTAGAATAGTCACCCTGATTACTGCTTTGCACACTCTTGGCATTCTCTCTCATTGAGCTTCAAGTGAGTAGTCGCCTGAAATGGTTTTCCAACAGTTTTGAAGGAGTTCCCAGAGATGCTGAGCACTTGTTGGCCCCTTTGGCCCTCACTCTTCGGTCCATCTCATCCCAAACCATCTCAATTTGGTTTAGGTTAGGTGACTGTGGACGCCAGGCCATCTGGTGCAGCACTTCATTCATTGTGTTTCTTGGCCCAAACAAATTTCTTCTGCTTGTTCCTTTTCCTTAGTGGTTTCTTAGCAGCTATTTGACCATAAAGGCCTGATTCACACAGTCTCCTCTGAACAGTCGATGTAGAGATGTATCTGCTACTGGAAGTCTGTGTGGCATTTATCTGGGCTCTAATCTGAGGTGTTGTTAACTTGGAATTTCTGAGGTTGGTGACCCTAGCTCTTCCTTTCTCGGGGCGGTCCTCAAATGAGACAAAATATGAAACATATTTAGAGTTATTTATCATTTTTTTCTTTGCCACATAATTCCATATATCTTGCTTCATATATTTAATGCATTCAGTATGTATCTACAATGTGGAAAGTAGTAAAAATAAAGAAACACCATTAAATGAAAAGGTGTGTCCAAACTTTTGACTGGTAATGTATCCATCAGGAAGTGCACACAGCATATAAATCAATCAGTCAGTAAGTCACCACAGGTACTGCTTTAAACAATCAGAACTTTATCTCATTTGTAGTACTATTGCAAATCAGAGTACAGGGTGGGCCATTTATATGGATACACTGTAATAAAATGGGAATGGTTGGTGATATTAAAGTCCTGTTTGTGGCACATTAGTATATGTGAGGGGGCAAACTCCTCAAGATCGGTGGTGACCATAGTGGCCATTTAGAAGTCAGCCATCTTGGATACAACTTTTGTTTTTTCAATAGGAAGAGGGCCATGTGACACATCAAACTTATTGGTAATGTCACAAGAAAAACAATGGTGTGCTTCGTTTCATATAAATGGCCCACCCTGTACTTGTATTGTGGTCAGCAGTGTCATTTTTACCATTTAGGGAACAGAAGGAAACAGAATTATCTTTTAAAAGAGATGTCATAGGAGGCAATACCAGTCTAAGGATGGTATGTATCAAACATGTAACACGACCAGTAGCAAATATTCTTCCAAAGCCCTTAACTTATAGAAAGGTCACTATAGATGACCAGAAAAATTCTAAGCTACATTAAAAATAAAAATTATTGACATGCTGTCAACAACTGCCACTGTAGAGTAAGATAAAAATGATAGGGATACTTTACTTGGACAGATAGCAGCTGAACTGATACTGTTAGGATGCCTGGGTCGTCGACCCAGGGTTTTTGAGTTTATGATATTATTTATACTGTCTAGTTTTTGGTTTCTTTGAGTTCTGTCTTATGGCTTATGTCTCTGTCTTCTTTAGTTGCTCTGTCTTCTACGGTGGCTGGGAAGTGCAAAGCGCAACAAATTAAAAAACGGCAACAAATTAAAAATCCGCAACAAATTAAAAAACGGCAACAAATTAAAAATCCACAACAAATTAAAAAACGGCAACAAATTAAAAATCCACAACAAATTAAAAATCCACAACAAATTAAAAAACGCAACAAATTAAAAATCCACAACAAATTAAAAAACCACAACAAATTAAAAATCCACAACAAATTAAAAATCTACAACAAATTAAAAATCCACAACAAATTAAAAAACCACAACAAATTAAAAATCCACAACAAATTAAAAAACCGCAACAAATTAAAAATCCACAACAAATTAAAAATCCACAACAAATTAAAAAAACGCAACAAATTAAAAATCTACAACAAATTAAAAATCCACAACAAATTAAAAATCCACAACAAATTAAAAAACGCAACAAATTAAAAATCCACAACAAATTAAAAAACCACAACAAATTAAAAATCCACAACAAATTAAAAATCTACAACAAATTAAAAATCCACAACAAATTAAAAAACCACAACAAATTAAAAATCCACAACAAATTAAAAAACCGCAACAAATTAAAAATCCACAACAAATTAAAAAACCGCAACAAATTAAAAATCCTTGACGGAAAGGGATTGTCTGAAATACCGGAAGTCGAGAGTGATGTCACGAGAGGGGGCGTGGCCAGGATTTTTGGTTGAGGCGCCATGTTTCTGGGCCGAACAAAGCGCTAGCGAAAGTACACGGATAACACCAGCTATGGTTCGTACTTGCTGTGCGGTCGGTTGTAAAGTTAGATCGCACGACCGGCAAGGGAATAAGGTTGAAAATGGTTTATCTTTTCATTCTTTCCCCACCTGGAAGCAACATGAGGCAGCTCATGTATCGGATGTTACCAAAAGAAGGCGTCTAGTCTGGATAGCAGCTGTGAGACCAGCTGATATCCAGTTCTCTTCCATCTCCAAATATCTGTTGGTGTGCTCCAGACATTTTCATTCCGGTAAGTTATAGATATGTTCATATCACTCTTTATCGGTCTTTTAAGTCTGACATCACTAGCCGTGTCTTGGCTCAAACTCCCAAGAGCACCTGCAGGTCCATAAATCACACGATCACTGTGGCATCACTGAGTGTTGAAAAACTATCTAAAGTCTTTCATCTGTAATAAAATGATCAGCGTTCTGCTCTACCATGTGTAACAATTGAGTTTATCATCCAGGCATCCATGAAAACGAAATTAGCAGGAAGTTAGCTCGCTAGATTCCATCTAAATACAATATAGCATGTCCTAACTGAGGGATTTTGGAAACAAAGTCAAACGTACAGCTCTGCTATCACTTCCAACATAAATGAAGACAGAAAACTAAACAGCAGTGACGTTTGTAGGGTACTGAAGTTTGGCTAGCTGGTGTAAAACGATGTGCTACGTGACCGTTAGCGACACAGCTATGTTAGCATAATATAAACACTAACTTTTTCCACTTGATAAAAGTTATCGTGAGGATTCTCGGTGGTCAGGAACAACGGCGCTTCGTGTCCATCCCGTGTAGATGTTAGTGAAACTGTTGGGAAGACAACATGAACATTTTATTTATACTGTATAATCTGCAGATTCTGACAGAAATCTGCATATCCTTTGAAGCACCGCTCCTCTCTAAAATGGCAATAAGGATAATTATTAGGCCATATGTAAATAACAAAATAACTTAAAGCAAAGTCTGAAACAAGTCTTTATATTTAAGGGCCATCAGTCAAACAATACTGTTTGGTCTGGGTCTAAACAGAGCGTGTTGTGTGTGACATCTGCTTTTGCATATGTGGGCCACTTTGAGGGTTCACAAAGGAGCGCGTTTGCTGTCACATTTTATTTGTAGTGTGAACAAGCAGACAAAAAAATCGGAATTGAGCATTAAGATTTGCAGTGTGAACGTAGCCATAGTGAGTTCAGTGCATTGATGTGACATTGTCCTGAAGGATTTAGTTATTCTCAGTGGTTAAAGAAATTGCAATTATTTATTCATATTTATTAGAAATAATCCTAATTACATATCTTGCTTCCGTGTTTGTGTCCTTTGTCACAAAAATACATTTTTTACTATAATACATTGATTAATGACCTGCAGAATCTCCTTATCATATTACGTGTCCATAATTGTCACCTAAAGTCAAACTTTATGCTTTCTCCATAAAGTGATTACATACTTTAGTTTCATTTTCTGAAGTCAGGTTTCTGAAAGAGAACAGGCAGATTTGGAATATAACATGCAGCGTTCTATAGATGGATACATAAAAAAATGGAAAATTACATGTATGTGCTAACTTTCTAAACACTTTGTTACATTTATGATAAATGGATTTGAAAGTAGATAAAACACATTTATGTTGGCCTTAGCTCATTAGAGTCTTTGTCTTTAAATTAACTAGTAACTTGTATGTTTCAGGTACTGCACTCTCAAAGACTGAATGAACCAGCATTGCAGCCATGGGTCATTGTGAGCATCACAGGGAAGGTTGAAGCCGCCCACTGCACCTGTATGGCCGGAGTCGTGGAGACCTGCAGCCATGTCGCTGTTCTTCTTTTTAAAGTAGAAGCAACAATGCGGATCTGTGGCACAAGGGCTGTTACAGATGAACCTGCATACTGGGTTTTGCTGGGTAATATGACCAAGATACAGCCAGAGGTTGGCCATAAGATAGACTTCTCCTCTTCAGCTGCCCAAAAACGGCTCTGGATCAAAACATAAACAGACCATCCGTATTGACAGGTAAAAGGAGTCGTCCTCAAAAAAGAAAAATCCCACCTGCTACTGTGGAGGAGTTGTCACTGCTATTGGATACTTTGCTGGAGCACAGTAAAGCTGTGGGTTGTGGGAATGACCCATAATGTTTTATATAAGGGTCTAGATTTATGCCTGAAGTGCACTGCCATGTAAATAATTTGCATTTACTGAATATGTACTGACTGAGTACCACTGTTCAAAAGTTCAATAAAGAAACAAACTAATTTTTGCCTCTTTTTTATTATAGAACATCACATCAGTTACAATGTAGAATCCATGTCATTTATAGTTTATAAAAGACAAAATGTTTACACAAAATCATGACAGCATTTACACGATATCACCCACTACTAACACTACTTAATTTACTATCAATTACTTCAATTTATCTTCTGAAAAATTACCGCTATTTATACAGCACAAGACTTAAGAATATTTAACAGGAGCAAGTTTCATTTTCCCCTGGTTTTACTACCACACTGTTCATCAAAACGGCAGCAAACCTTCACCATCTTATCCAGAAGGGTCACCTCTTCACCCTCACATGGAAGAAGTAATCTGATTGGCATGGTGGTATGTTTGAAGCAGGTCCCTTGTGTAGCGCTGGAACCCAGTCACGATGTTTCATCCATTTCATTGGCTGGTCTGCTGCAATAATGCCAAATAATTAGCAAGTCTATAAATAGCACGTAGTTCTGCAAAATCACTCATTAGGATGTTTTTTTTTTTTTCTAATTTGCTATGACCTCAGAGTGCATTGAAAAGAAAACTAATAGGCTATCTGGTCTTTAAGTGATGGCGTGACAAATCCTGCTTCCAGGCCTGAAGTAGTCTGCGTTTAATATGGGTTTTGTGTTGTTAACATGTTTAATGTTTTGTATTGTCTTCTATTTAATCTCAAAAAACTCCTAAAAACAGTAAGTGACCACTGTTGGCCTCCCACTGCTTCTATCACCACTAATCATTTGAAAGCTCAGTTTTTAAAACCTTACGATGTAGCTACAGCCCAGCCCATGCAGCAGTATATGAATGACTAATCCTATTCATCCTTGTGGATGGATTATCTCAGTTGTTCTCCTGGCTGAAGTTTGGTCCGTTTACAGCATCCTGCCATGCGATTACATTTGTTCCTGACCACCGAGAATCCTCACGATAACTTTTATCAAGTGGAAAAAGTTAGTGTTTATATTATGCTAACATAGCTGTGTCGCTAACGGTCACGTAGCACATCGTTTTACACCAGCTAGCCAAACTTCAGTACCCTACAAACGTCACTGCTGTTTAGTTTTCTGTCTTCATTTATGTTGGAAGTGATAGCAGAGCTGTACGTTTGACTTTGTTTCCAAAATCCCTCAGTTAGGACATGCTATATTGTATTTAGATGGAATCTAGCGAGCTAACTTCCTGCTAATTTCGTTTTCATGGATGCCTGGATGATAAACTCAATTGTTACACATGGTAGAGCAGAACGCTGATCATTTTATTACAGATGAAAGACTTTAGATAGTTTTTCAACACTCAGTGATGCCACAGTGATCGTGTGATTTATGGACCTGCAGGTGCTCTTGGGAGTTTGAGCCAAGACACGGCTAGTGATGTCAGACTTAAAAGACCGATAAAGAGTGATATGAACATATCTATAACTTACCGGAATGAAAATGTCTGGAGCACACCAACAGATATTTGGAGATGGAAGAGAACTGGATATCAGCTGGTCTCACAGCTGCTATCCAGACTAGACGCCTTCTTTTGGTAACATCCGATACATGAGCTGCCTCATGTTGCTTCCAGGTGGGGAAAGAATGAAAAGATAAACCATTTTCAACCTTATTCCCTTGCCGGTCGTGCGATCTAACTTTACAACCGACCGCACAGCAAGTACGAACCATAGCTGGTGTTATCCGTGTACTTTCGCTAGCGCTTTGTTCGGCCCAGAAACATGGCGCCTCAACCAAAAATCCTGGCCACGCCCCCTCTCGTGACATCACTCTCGACTTCCGGTATTTCAGACAATCCCTTTCCGTCGAGGATTTTTAATTTGTTGCGGTTTTTTAATTTGTTGCGGTTTTTTAATTTGTTGCGGTTTTTTAATTTGTTGTGGTTTTTCAATTTGTTGCGGATTTTTAATTTGTTGTGGTTTTTTAATTTGTTGTGGATTTTTAATTTGTTGTGGATTTTTAATTTGTTGCGGTTTTTTAATTTGTTGCGGTTTTTTAATTTGTTGTGGATTTTTAATTTGTTGCGTTTTTTTAATTTGTTGTGGATTTTTAATTTGTTGCGGTTTTTTAATTTGTTGCGGTTTTTTAATTTGTTGTGGATTTTTAATTTGTTGCGGTTTTTTAATTTGTTGTAGATTTTTAATTTGTTGCGTTTTTTTAATTTGTTGCGGTTTTTAAATTTGTTGCGGATTTTTAATTTGTTGCGCTTTGCACTTCCCAGCCACCGTAGTCTCCCCTATCACCTGCATCCCCTTGTCTAGTTCGCGTCTATGTGTATCTTAAGTTCCTATATCCCCTTGTTCAGTCAGTGTTTGTGTCTGCCCTGTTCCCACGTCTCTGTTCCCTTTGTAGTGCCTGCATGTGAGTCTGTGTCTTTGTTCAGTCTGTGTTATGTTTCCTGTTTTACTTTGAAGGTCTCCGTCTTTTCTCAGTGTGTTCAGTTTACGCTTCTTTGGTCTCGTCAGTTCTGATTTGCCCCAGCTGTGTTTCCCTCCTGTTACTCATTTCCTGATTGCTCCCTCTGTGTATTTAAGCCCTGTGTTTCTTAGTGTCTGGGTCGTGATCTACTGTTTTCTTAGCTGTGTGTTCTGTCATTTCTCTAGTTTAAGTTTGTTTTGAGTTTTTTTAGTTTTGTTATATTTTGAGTATTAAATTAAAGCCTTTTTTGAGTTCACGTCTGTCTCCGGAGTCTGCACCTTGGGTCCTATTCCTGCCTGCACACAGCCGTCACCTAACAGATACAGCAGTAGAACCCATATCGAAATGAACAACATGACTTCATTTGCATGTGCCTGGGATAAATTAGTTAGATGCCAATCCATGTTTTGGTTTTTATTGACAACACTGGCCTGAATGTTTTTTCATGCCAATCTATAGAGAAACCATGCAAGCAAAGATAAACTGCAAAAAGTGCAATCAAAAGGTGAGAGAATTGTTTTTTCTTTGAATAAGTATTTGTTATTATGGAAAGGCAAGCTTACATTTGACACAGAGGTGTGGAGAGAAATGCATTTTCTGTTTTTTATTTCTTACAATGTGGTGAATGTACTCAAGGGTGCATCATTTCAGTTCAACACAATAGTCTTCCAACACTTGGAGCTTGTATCAAGCTTGTATCATCTCATGCACAAACTGTGAAAGGTGTTTCTAAAAGTTTTCTGTGTGAAGGTGAAGAAATCTTTGTGTATATGGTCGTAATGAAGATGTAAAACTCTGTGCTCAGCGGTTGTGTTATTTAACATTTTCTTCACTTTCATCTTCACAGCAGGAGCAGTGGAGGCAACAAGCGGGTACAAGCAGACGTTTCTGCCATATTAATATATGCTAGAACATTGAGCCAAATGTGAACTCCATACAGTTACCATGCAAATACAGGTTACTGAAAACCTGTATATAACCTGTATAAGTTATTTGCTTCTTCAAAATTTCTTAGTTTTTGCATATTTGTCATGCTTAAATGTTTCAGATTTTTTTTAAAAGTATTATTTAATTTATTAAGGAAAAATCTACAATGACTAATAACCAGAAAAAACACAAAAGGCTCATCTTACGTTTACCCCCCCAAAAAGAAAAGAAAAATGACATATGAGAAAATATTCTGTGGACAAGACAAAAGTAAACATTTTTGGAACGTTTGAGTCCTGTTAAATCTGGTATAAAACTAACTAGCATTTCATAAAAAGGAGATCATACTAACAGTCAAACATCGTGGTGGTAGTGGGATCTGGGGCTGCTTTGTTGCTTCAGAACCTGAATGACTTGTTCTACTTAATGGAACTTTATATTATGCTCTCTACCACAAAAACCTGAAGACATCAGTTCATGCCATCAGTTCTTGCCCTGCAGGTTAAAACACTTGGGCAATGATCCAAAACACATGAGCAGTGGCACCTCTGAATGTCCCCACGCAAAAACAAAAAAGCAAAGAAGACAAAAGAAGACTGGAGTAGCCTAGTTAAATCACAAGTCAAATCTTTGCATCAGAGAGGCAAAGGGGGACTATAGGAGGAGGATCGAGGACCATTTGAAGAGTAATACCAGCCGGCAGGTGTGGCAAGGCATCCAGCACCTAACCAACTATAAGATCAATCTCGGAGCTGCGGACGGTGACCTGGAGCTGGCAGAGGAGCTGAATATCTTCTTTGCCCGCTTTGAGACCAGGGTACCGGAGGTATTGGAGCCACAGCAGCAACACGCCACCCATAGCAGCACCACCCTCACCCTGGAAGAGCATGAGGTGAGGCGCATGCTGCAGGCTGTTAACCCGAGGAAGGCGGCGGGTCCTGATGGTGTGCCAGGTCGAATATTGAGGGATTGTGCAGGACAGCTGGCTGGGATCTTCACCAGGATTTTCAACAAATCCCTCGCACAGGCGACTGTCCCACTCTGCCTGAAGTCCTCCACCATAGTCCCCTTGCCTAAGAAGCCCCACATCACCGGCCTGAATGACTACAGACCGGTGGCACTCACCCCAGTGGTAATGAAATGCTTTGAGAAGCTGGTCCGCAGACACGTCACAGCAGCCCTGCCCCGCAGCCTGGATCCACACCAGTTTGCCTACAGAGCAAACCGATCCACGGAAGACGCTGTAGCCACAGCACTCCATGCTGCATTAACTCACCTGGAAGAGCATGGTAGCTATGTGCGGATGCTCTTCGTGGATTACTGCTCAGCTTTTAACACCATCCTTCCACACAAACTGGTGGCCAAGCTACAAGACCTGGGGCTTCCATACAGCACCTGCATGTGGATCAATAGCTTCCTCTCGGGCCGTAGACAGAGAGTCAGAGTTGGCCATCACACATCCTCAGCCCTGAGTCTCAGCACTGGCTCACCCCAGGGCTGTGTGCTCAGTCCACTGCTCTACTCTCTCTACACACACGACTGCACTCCTCGCCACCACAGCAACATCTTTGTGAAATTTGCAGATGACACCACAGTGGTGGGGCTCATTTCCAAGGGAGACGAGTCTACGTACAGAGACGAGGTGGAGCAGCTGACGTCATGGTGTAAGGCCAATAACCTCCTCCTCAACACTTCAAAAACCAAAGAACTCATAATAGACTTCAGAAGGAAAAAGGCAGAGATCCAACCACTATTCATAAATGGGGACTTTGTATAAAGGTTGGCAAGCTTCCGCTTCCTGGGAGTCAATATAGAGGAGAACCTTTCCTGGAGTGTGAACACCTCCGAGCTGCTGAAAAAGGCCCAACAGAGACTGTACTTCCTGAGAATTCTCAGGAGGAATAACATCACACAGAGACTGCTGGTGTCCTTCTACAGAGCCACCATTGAGAGTGTTCTAACTTACTGAATATGCATCTGGAACACTAGCTGCACAGGGGCTCAGAGGAAAGCACTCCAAGGGATCATTAACACCGCCCAAAAGATCACTGGCTGCCCTCTCCCCACACTGGAAGTTCTACACAACGCCCACTGTTTTAAAAAGGCCCAAAACATCATAAAAGACACCTCACATCCTGGCCACTCCCTGTTCGAACTGTTGCCCTCAGGCAGACGGTACAGGGCAATCAGAGCAAGGACTAATAGACTCAAACACAGCTGTTATCCAACTGCAATAACACATCTGAATACTACAAAAAAATGTCCATCACGCCACTCTTGTGTTAATCTATGCACGGTCTGAAGCATGTGTGTGGGAATGTATGTGAATGTTTTACTGTTATATCTTATTAGTATTTTAAGTATTCTATCTATTTTATTTATTGAATTTTATTGTTTTATTTATTTTTGATATTGCTAGGGATGATGCAATGATCGGGGACCATTCTTAATTTCGTTGTTCTCATGACAATGACAATAAAGTTTCTGATTCTGATTCTAATTTGGCCTGACCTTAGACCGCTCATGCTCAAAACCCTCCAATGTGGCTAATTTAAAACAATTTTGAAAAGTAAGCCAAATTTCATCCACAGCACTGGAAAGACTCATTGTCAGTTATTGCAAATGCTTGATTGCAGTTCTTGCTGCCAAGGGTGGATGAAGTTATTAGTTAACAGAGCCTGTTAGGTTTGGAGAGCTTTTTCCCTTTGATGAATAAAATCACAATTTCAAAGCTGCACTTTGTATTTACTTAAGTTATCTTGTTTGATATAAAAATCAGATTATCTGAATCATGTAATTGTGACAAATATGCAAGGAGCTAAAACAAAAATAAATACAAAAAAATCATGAAAGGGCCAAATACTTTTCAGTGGCATTGTGTTTACATTACAAGAAAACTAGTATATGTGGACACACACGCCTATCTATTGTACAAGCTATAAACGATGCAAAGTTGTTTGGTTTTGCTTTTTTTTTTAAATTTAATATATCTTTTTTAAATCACCAACACTAGTTAATTAGGTAAAGAAGATGATAATGGTTGGGGTTAAAATATATCAATTACCAAAACTTATCTTTCTCACTAATATAAATCTACCCAGTAAGACTAAATGTGATGCCAAGGTGTCAACAGTGCCCCCATATGTGATAAATCCGGTGTTAAACTAGACTCATTGCAGAATTCTGTTAACCTTCACTTTTTAGTGTAAGGTGGGTTTTAAAGCTTATCATTCAACACTTTGTTAAATTAAATCCATCTTCCACTGCATGGAAAAACTAAAATGGTTACCATCCAGCTGACTCAATTTTCATCCTTTACTTACAGAGTTGTGGAAGACTTTATTGGAAGATAGGAAAGCTGAGTTTTTTCAGATGCTATCTTTTTACCTAGTTTTCTAAAGAGGGTTTGACCTTTTATACCTCAGTGTCATTCACACTGCCAGTGTAAAACCACAGAATGTAATCTTATCACAGGAAGTCATTCCAGGTCTTCAATTCCATTTCCATTTTTTTTTTTTTTTTTAAGTTTCACCTCATATTTTCATCAGCTTACCTTTGTACAAACTATCGGGGTCAGGTAAACACCTCACTGTTATTTCTGCCTCAATATTTAATAAGTACATAAACTGAAGTTTGATTTTATATCCCAGAGTCCAGTCGACAAAGTGGAAATGGTACATAAAGTTGGCAAAGTGTGAAAAAGCTTACATATGTGTCAATGCTGATTTTAGTAACTTGGGTTTAATTATTTATTTTTTGTGTTACCTAAAGCAAGAGGTTGACCTCAGAGGCCACTTTAACATTGTTAAACTGAGACAATGTCACATAAATCTCTGTTGTGAGAATGTTTTGTGCATTTCAGTTTTACTGTGCAAGTTAAGTGTATTTCTAAGTTAATCCCCAAACTTGATTTACAATAAAAATAAAAAATGAAGAAACAAAGAAACTAATTATCAATTATTATCTATTATAATTCAAGAAAAAACTTAACTCACCACTGTGATACCTGAAACATTTTTCTATTTAAATCAAACCAAATGAAGCTCTTGATTTGGTCCCTTAAAATTATACATACTAATTATATTCACCTTTGGCATCAACTTCTAGAGGCCCGTGACAAATTTTCCTTATTATAATAATTATTTTTTTCCTAACATTGATATTACCCTTTTTGTACAGCAATGTTTGTTTTCACAGAAGCATTATCAACATTTTAGCTAAAATGGTGCCAGAAAAAACAGCAGGTTTTTACCACCATTGAAAAACTTGGGCACAGTGCCTAAACATTTGTTCACAGCTCTGAAGAAAATGAAGAAAAAAGAAAAAGGGCTAATCTCTTTTATATAATTATTAATACTGTAGGATGTGTGTTTATTTTACACTATGATTAAGTGTTTTAAAAGGAAATTCTTTAGAAGGAAATGATTGTTTACTTGCATTATTAGAGTGTAATATTATACCAATGGTCTATTTTTCTTTCGACAGCCTCAAAGAGAAGCAGGAGTGTTTTTATACTGTAAAAAGTAGTGTTTTAATCCTGTGGTTTGGTAATACAATGACTTTCCCCTGCTACTAACATATCCAGTGACTGTGTATGATTTAACTATTATCCTGAGTGATCACCATGATGATGAAACTATTCCAAAAAAATGTAACTAAATAAAACAAAATAAAACAAACTTTTAACATGCTAATTCCACTTTAACTATAAAGCAGAGACGAACTAGGAAAAGACAATGCATTCTCAGCCAGTTTAATCTGAAATAATGAAAAAAAGATGAAAATAAAATCAGTACACCTGTCACAACTTGACACAAACATCTCATTAAGATCAAACAACACTTCATCTGTAACGCACTGCATTTATACTCTGCTTCCAAACAGATGTATATGCCAAGAAATGACACAATGTGTCCCATTTTGTGCAGGGAAAGATTTTATTCTGTGTCAGACCGGTAATGGAGATGATTCTGTGTTTGATGTTCATGTATAATACACATCAAAGACTTTTGCTTTTTAGTTTCAAAATCAAAACTGTGGCAGTCAAACACATGTGGTTTACATGCATATAAAGTATTTCACTACTGAGCCATTACTGCAATCTGCTAATGTGAGCACTTTCTCGTAATGAGTTTTGTTCTGCTACAGAATATAGTATTTAATTAGACTAGTAAGGTTTTTACCTTAATATTACATCCATTAAAAGTTTAATGGTGCATGTATATTCTATAGACAGTTACCTAATTGATTAATTACTTCCTTAATCTATATAAAATCAGGCCAATGGGCTCTTTTGGTCCACAGGATTTGAAGTGTCATGCAGCAGTGCCATGTTCTGATTGAAGCTTCAGTTTAAAGTAAGAACATCAGTTACAAGGCAGCTTGGAGCTATTATTCATTCTCTGCTGATGTTACTGTGGAAAAACTGTATGGCAGTATTCTTGTATCTTCTCTTGGTTTGTCGTTACCTCAGTCAATGCAGAGTTTTAAGGTGACTGTGAGCTACTGTTCCTGTGTTCCATCTCCATCAAACTTAAAAGCCTCACACTCTTAGAGTCAGTAACAGTTCAAGAGCTGGGTGTTAACACAGTCAGTTTCTTTCCTGGGCAAAGTTGGTGACCTATGTGGTTGACATATATGTGTATATTGTGTAACAGGGATGATGATGATTTTCAGTGTTTGACTCCAGTCATAAAAAAAAGACTGATTATTTTTTGAAACTGACACTAACATTAAAGGTGCCGTGAGTAATTTTGAAGTTATTTAACAGAAGAAAAATTGGAATATTGGATGGATACTGATTCTTATGTAGTCCTTTTCTACTCTCCCGGAGCACTCAAACTGCTTAAGTCACTGCTAAATTCTGATCAGCTGATTCTGTACAGACTGACAACCTGTCCGGAGTCAACTCTGCATCTCGCCCCATGTAAGCTGGGATACTTTCCAACTGATCCCGAGAGGGTCAGGTGGGAACTTCTCTTCAGATTTGCTGGATTTTATATAGACTGGCCTATAAATGAGCAGTAATCACTGCATGTGAATTTGAAAGCCTCACAACACACACTGGCAAAGAAAGCCGTCCATTTTTATTATCTAAATACTTTAAACTGCTTCCCACTTTACCCACTTTACCGCATTTTAAATGTTCTAGAAAATGTTCCAGGCTATTTCTTATATCTTTCTTGTATAGTCTCTCTAGTGTGACAGTGAGACAGAAAAGTGTTGGCTAGTAAACAAAAAAAAGGGAAGCTGCTGCCAGGCATGCTTCATAAATTAATGATTATCTGCAAGGGAATTTGACAAGCGTAGAATGGGTATAGGATCATGTTCAAAGGGCTTCTAATTGTCTTTATTTATGACAGCCGGTGATCTCTAGGATGAATTAATGCATTTGCTACACTGTTGTGATGAGCCTTTGCAATCAGCCATCAATCCTGCTAGCTATCTTTCACAGCTGTCTGCTATTAGAAAGGGTCCATAGACATGTTAGGAAGGGTTCCCCTATTCAGCAGCAAGACGGCAAAGTATTTCCACACAATGACCTGACTGATTTGTTTATTCATATAAAAGCAACATGCAGAGGTGCCATTGTCCTAAAATGATAGTGCCAGAACCCTGAATTAATAATTTCAGAATAGATTAAAGCTAGAACGCAAAGTGCAGAATTGTGGATTTTTTCCATCACTACACAAGGGGAAAAATGTCCATGTTGTGATTGTCCTTTTTATTTACATGTTAATTCATCTATATAATTATTGCTTGTTATTTATACTTCTGTTCATCTGCGAATAATCAGCTGCTGCTGAAAATGGCAGTAAAACCTGTCATTTGTACATATTAAACTGACATAGTAAAGCCAACTTCACTGCTATAGATGAGCCCTGTCAGTGGTTGTCTACAAATCTGAGACTTGGAACTGGTGTTCTGAAAAATTTCGAACAAAAACGTGTTACATTAATCTCACTAGGAGATTAATCTCACTAGGAGATTAATCTAACACCACAGATGTTCCTATGACTTCATTGCAAAAACGAAATAAAGTCAAATGAATAATTTGAACGTATATAATGTACCCATGCCTACTACAGTGGCCACCAAAGCACTGCCACACCAAAAGCACATTCTAACTCAATTACAAATGAGAAAGCTGTGTGACGGTGACCTGCTACGATGGCCTCAGGATAGATACCAGCTCAGAGCAGAGCAGGTGATGGCAGGTCCAACACAATCAGACATGCTCAAACATAACACATCCTTGTCATATCATGTCACCCCAATAACTGCCAAGGGGCACTACAGTACTCTACTACCCACCTCTCAGATAAGGTTACAGATTAGTTACTATTTATATGTTGGGTCCTACAGCAGCTCACTGACCAGATAAATCACAAGCAAACATATCTATTGAAAACTAGCCGTTTAAAACAATTTATTTTCTTTCAGAAAAAATATTTTTATTTAACCAGTGAGATACTGTTTATTATATTATTGTTCCTCTGTGTCTGTCTTATTTTGTCTTGGATTTTTGTCACCAAGATACTGAAAAATATAAGCCAAATTAAGGAAGCATGATGGAGAGGTAAAACATTGGCAAAGGAAAAACACATTATGTTTTGGTTTTCATTTAGAATTTCAATTTCTTTAAATTGACTGTATTGCTTACAATGTGATCATTAAGTGCTTTTCCGCTTCTATTTGCAAAGTTGCCAATTAAGGTGTTGCTATTTCTCTGGACTGTGTGACATTTTTGTGGTTTCTGTTTTCCAAAAGCTTTCTGGCAGCTCTTTTCCATTTTGAAATTTTCAGTGTAATTAAAGACAAAAACATTTTTCTAGTTTGATTGGGCTTGGGGTCAAAGCTGCAGCCAATTTTCTCTACCAGCAACACACCTGACCCTGATATACCAGACAAATGGCTAATTTGGTAAACAGGCTGTATTATCTGATGCCTTCATTACCATCTAAAACTCATGTAATTACACTTGATGGGCTTTTCTTAGTACAGATGCACTGAAACTTGCCAACAATTCACAGCTAATTAAAAGATATGTGCAGAAGGTCTGTTGTACCGAACAGAATGGCCAGGTGAAACCAGCTGACTTCCATAGCCCATTTTTATCCAAATGTACTTCAGTCAGCAGGTTATAGATCCAAGGGTGGAGACAGGCATACAAATTTTTATGCCTTGACATACTGAGAGACAGATGGTGCAATGCTGGTGCAACTCAGTATTGAGAAGGTATTCCTAATATTTTTAGCCTCTGGACCTGTCAAAGAGGAGCAACTAATCAAGAAGAAGGTTGTGTAAAAACAACTTTACAGACAAAGTCCGAGTTTAATGGAATGTAAAATTCAGTGAAGCAAACACATACGCATCTGCACAACTACACATACAAGTATTTCTCACAGGTCAGACGCTTGTCTCAGTTTGTGACGTGCATCATAGAGATATCATAGACATTGACATATCCTGTATATCCTTTATGGGATGGAACAGTGCAGTAACTTAACCTGTAATTTGCATTAAAAAGATACTGAGATACACACATAGATTGGAGACTAGCTAGTCACTGAATATCCGGGTCCAGAATATCCTAAACAGTTTTTGCCATCATGACTAAAACCAGTTGAACCATATGGAAAAAAGACAACACACACTCATCTATTCTGTAAACTACAGTAAACTATGTAAAAAAAAAAAAAAAAAAGGATCACAAATGTGGCCATGACTATAAGCATTCACAACTACATAGGACACCTATTGGTAAAGTCCTGTGAAAAACAAACAAACAAACAAACAAAAAACAAGCAAACTAAAAAAAAAAACTAAAAACAGCCTGTGTTGCTTCCATTGGAAACAAGAAAGTAAGTAGCAGCATTAGTTGATGATCAGCAAGTTTGACCACTTCTATGAAAGTTCTGTGAATTTGCTGGTCTGAAGAATTCTGATGTGTTTAGAAAATGAACATCCCAGCAAACTCACCCCAATGCTCAGAGAAACTGCAAACAAGAGCTGCATTTAAAATTCAACAGGCCTCAGTTAATATTGCCAAGAGAAAGTCTATTTTCTCTAAAAGAACATGATAACACTGTGTAGCTTTGTAAAGTTTCATGTGAAAAATCCACAAAACTTATGGAACAATGTCCTTTGGACAAACAAGCCTAAGTGGAATGTGTCTGAAGTGTCATAGTCCAGGTGTGTGGCTGTAAAATTCCACTGGATGTCTGAGCATCCCTGGTATCTGCCTATGGGCAGGGCCAACAGCCTCCCTCACCTGGTGCTGATTGCCACAGTTTTTCCAAGTGAGTAAGAACAGTAACTAAAGTAAATAATACAATATATTAAAAAGTTACAAAATGTAACAGAAAAGCTCTAATAAATACAAATAGCTCTAATTATAAATTTCCCATTACAAAACACAAACTTAAATATATGTGGATGACATTGAGCTGTCCTTCATTTCAGATTGACTTGTGACAATGTAATTGTCAAGGCTGGAGTCAGGGTGAATGCACACATTTATCTAAGCTTATGCTATATACTCACACCAAAACATGGAGCATGGAGCAAAATGGTGAAGCGCATTAACCACACATCCTCCCAGAAAGACAGGATAAGTCACTGTACCAAAGAAGCAATAAGCATGCTCATTTATACAATTCCTCATTGCATAATAATTTACATCCCATATGTTAATACACATTTTCAACATAAGTCCTAGTGGAATACTAACCCTGCTCCCTTCTTTTCTTCCTCTTTTTATTGCTTTTTAAAATTTTGTTTTATTTTTTTGCTACTCTATAAAACACTCCCCAAAAACAAATTGCTGCATAATCAATGTCAACAAGGTTACTTCAGGTTCTACTAAAATCTGCAATCTCCATATCCTGTCATGCGATTGCAATCCCTGCCATGCCCTCAACTGAAAACTGGTCCACCTGGTTAAAGGAGAAACTCCCGAACTCCTATGTAGGTTATCAGTCATCCAGGTTGTAGGGGTCTAAGCAGCTCAGTGACAAACTTGAATGTTGAATTGTGTCGGAAACACTGAGGATGAGAGTAGAAAAAATACTTCTAAAAAAAATTTCTGTGTTGCTCAAACACTTTTTAAAAATGTCCAATTTTCCAGTTTTACTGGCCATCATACATAGGTCATGAAGACTGTTGCATTAAATATAGCATTTTTTTTTAAAAATTGATTAAGTAATTTCAGCAGATTTCAGCAGCTTAATTCCTTAATTGTAAATAGGAATGCATTCGCTTCGCTAATGAAATAGTTTTGCAATCTGCATTTAAAGGTGTACATGTGTCCATGTTTGTATCATCAACATAAAAGAAAAACCTGAAGAAGAAAAAAAATGTTACCACAGAAATCCTCTGCATTTATTTTATTCTCTTTTATTGTATAGTCACCTTGGCTTAAATTCTTTAGCCCCCCAATGGATGCAATCAAGAATTCATTAAACCTCAGTTGTTGTTTTTTTTTTTCAAGCATCCACTAAACCTTGACCTGCTTGGATTTACTGCCTTTAGCTCTTCATGTTCCCACCTAGCTTCACATGTAAATCAATAGTGCTGAATATATTAATCTCCCTCACCTTTTTTTTAATTGTCAAAGTAGTTTTGCATATTGCCAGGAGGAAGGTCATATAACATCATTCTGATCTGCTAGATACACATCTGCTTTGTTAGCTCTTTGGGAGGTTTCTGACGCACACATTTTCTCTGGTTTTACCAGTCTGTTTCATAGAATATAATGATGAGATAATATGATAATGATGAAAATAATATTATATTTTCTTAGCTGCTAAAAGGTAAAAGTTACACGGGAAAGCAAGTTTAGAGAGTAACCACTGAAATAACAAGCATTACAATAATCATTTGCAGCGGCAATGATGGACGTATGGAGTTAATCCCAGAATGAAGTGAAGCGCTGACAGAATTAGATTGTTTCATCTTGGTATTTTATTTTGGTATTCTGTGTGCATTGTGTGTAGAGGTATGTGTTTCTCCCCTTTTTATTTTAATAATTTCTTTGCTTTTGTATTTTTTTCAATGATCTTATTTTATTTTTTCCCTCCTGAGTGATTGTCTTTCCCACACTTATTGTTTTCATATGCGGTTAATTGTTGCCACTTGTGTCCTGCACATGTCCTCTATGAAGACCTAGTCTTATCTTTCCCTTGTCTGTCAAAATGTCTTTTTATGGTCTCTATGTTTCTTGGTTCTCATGCTGGTTACCAGATTGCTATTTTCTGTCTTTCCTTGTGCACTGTTTACGTTAATGCTTTGGACTATGTTTTTTGTGATATTTTGCCTTTTGCCAGTGAAGGCTCATTTGTGATGCAGCTGGAGCCAAACTAAAAATCCCAGCTGCATATAAAAATACCCAAACAATGATACACTAAAAACAAGTTGTGTTTCCGTTATTTATTATTTTAACTTTATTGTGTGTAGTATCTCAAAAAAGTATATTTGTAAAGTCCATTTTTGAATAGTATCTGATGCATAAGCTTTGAATAAATACGCCACTATTTGCCACATCCAGCAAACCTTATCTGCCTCTCTGTTTTTAGTTTGAGTCCGCTCAACAACCTTCAGTCCACATGACCTGACAATCTGATAATTCATATGGGGAATTACAGGTACATAAAAAATGCAGACCGTGTGAAATAGGCACATATGGCCTCTGGGTCCTCTTACTACTTTTCTCCTTTACTCATGGGTTGGATTGCACCCTGCTTTGTATTTGTCCTTCAGCTGGATTCTCACTAAATACCTCTAAAGTTCTGATGAATGCACCATGCATGGTTGTGCAGTTACTGCTTTGAGAAAACCTGCCAAACGTAAACACATGCCAAGATACTCAATAGCACCTTTGTACTTGCTCCCAAAGCAGTCTGTGTTTGCAGGATTATATTTTGCAATGAAGACATGTATACACAAGGAGACAAATATACAAACAAAGAGGACTGCAATTTCACCCATGCTATCATTGCTTAATGGTTTAATAACAACTTATAATTATCTAGCAGTGCGTGACCTCATATTCATTTATAGTCTGCAAGATAAGGCCTGAATTTCTATGGACCCTTCCTGGATAGTTTTAACAGATGATCCAATGATTACAGCTGGATACTAAACCAAAAATGGAATCTGATACTGTACCCCAGCCAATGCAAAAGTAGACACACAATTTCAGTATATTGCAATTAATAGCATAGTTTATTAAATAAAAAAAAATATATTTTTAAATATTAAATATTTGTGCTGTAATTTAATTAAAATAGATAAACTCATTTGTTTCAAATTCATTACAATACAGAAATCCCAATATCTGAAAATTGTGTTTATTTATACACTCAGTACTTGGTTGGCAATCCCTTACTACAAATTATTGCATCAGTGCAGTGTGGCATGGAGATGATCTGCTTGTTGCACAGCTGAGGTGTTGTTGGAGCACAGATTGCTTTGATAGTGGTCCTCAGCTCATCTGCATTGTCGGGTCAATTGTTTCTCACCTGTTGTTGATAATACATCATAGAGTCTCTGTGTGGTTCATTTCAGGCAAGTTGGCTGGCAAATCAAACACAGTAATAACATGGTCAGCAAAACATTTGGTAGTAGTTTTGGCACTGTGGGCAGTGTTGCTGGAAAAGGAAATCAGTAACTCCATAAAGCTTGTCAGCAGATGGAAGCATGGAGTTCTCTAAAAGCTGCATTGACTTTAGAGTTGATAAACACTGTGGAGCAACCTCTACCAACAACAGCAAATGACAAGGCACCCCAAATTCACTGATTAGAAGCGGTGGATATTTGTCATATAGAAAAATAGGGACATTCTAAATTGTTTTCATCTTTAAAGCCATAAAACTACAATCAGGAGTTCAAAGTGCCAATGATTTGTGCCACTGGGGAGTATTTAAAGTCTACAGTTTACTACTGTCAGTTTTTACTACTGAGTCTTAGTAACCCTAAGACTCAGTTTCTGATATGTTAACACAACTTTCAACAAAATACAAATCTTACAAAGAATGATTACTGTTTCCATATCAGAATTGTTACAGAAAAGTCCAGCTAGTTATCAATCTATTCCTAAATTAATGTAACAACAAGGAGCTGAAACATGCTTTAAATAGAGTTTATATCAGATTTTATTAAGTTTCACAAGTTTATTCATAGTTCTTTTTGACAATGTCTTTTATTTCTGATAACATAAATAGCAACTAACAATTGTGGTTCCCTGTGATGGAAATGATAGTTATTTTTTTCGGTCATGTGAAGTTTTTTTGCATTGCCTTGTACTAATCTTACAGATGAATATATATACATGCTCCATTTTTTTATAACTAGTCTCGTTCCTCGTAGAAGGTCACCTCCCTTTCTTTAGTCATACAACTTTTAAGTTCCATGCTAGTATTTTTATGTGCTTCATTTTATTTGGCTGAAAAGTACGCTGTGAACTATCCTGTAAATTCCTGTTTTGCTATGTGCTGTGTGCGTATGCGCTGCTGGAATCTAGACTCTTGAGTTATGCCAGAAGGTGGATGAACAGCAGCTCTTTTTAAAGTATCTTTCAAAGTAACATAATCTTTTTGACATTGCCTGCTTTTACTTATATGTATCCATTTCTGTGACAGGATGGCATAGGATTTCAGTGTTTCTTGACAGCTGACTCTGTCAGTGTGGGATGTCCAAGAGTTTCAAATCAGCACATGAGCAGTTAAAAGACATTTTCCCATTTTGCTTAAATTACTTTACTTTGTGTTTGGAAAATTTTAGCTCATCATTGATGACACCAGGCAGCAACGTGGGTTAGTGGTTAGCACTGTTGCCTCACAGCAAGGAGATCCTGGAATTGAATCAGCCAGAGGCCTGGGAACTTTCTATGTGGAGTTTGCATGGTATCCCTGTGCCATTGTAGCTTCCTCTTAATGACATGCATGCTATGTTAACTGGTGATTCTGAATTTGATGTTGGTGTAAATACTTGTATGTGTCCCACATAGGAGACATACAAGGAGACTCATTTCTAACTATAATAGAACCATATGGATTAGTGGAGGCAGGTATACTGAAAATAATGTAAAATGAATACTGTATGCTTTAGTTACAATAGCCCACATTAATCACATTAAAATATGCTAGCAGTCACTGACCTCATGAATAGCTAGTGGGAGGACAAAAACACTCATAATGCATCTTTAAACCACCAAGCCCACAAGGACTTCAGAGTTCTTCTCTGTCTCAGTGATGCTTATTGACTTGAACTAAGCTTCACATGCCCTGCATAGGGCCATTTGCAAGTCATGCAATAAATATGCTGCTCTGTTCAATTTGATTGTGATCTATTGGAGGTGTCAACTTTAATCACTGCAATGGTAACTGCAAACAGGAGCTTAGCCAATGCAAGGCACATTACACTTGTTTCAGAGGAAAGATGCACAAATTTCAACGAACACACACCTGCTCACAAAGAGGTGCATGGAAATTTAAAGTAATCGCATAAGAATATTTCTTCTTGTCTGTGTAGATCTTGCAGTGATTCTCAGTGTCTTAAAAGTTAAATAAAATGAGTAATAATCAGTGGTGTGATCTCTTAATAATATTGTTCTAAAAGCTGATTGGATTATAAACAATTAAATAGTCCATATTTTACTCTGCATAAAATATGATGCATGTAAATATACTGTAACGATGGTTAAGTGTTATTGTACAGTGACATGTTGGTGATCTCTGCACACTGTTGTTGTTCCTTTAAGATTCATGTTTGGTTGTGGTACAGGAAGGGGAGGGGGGACCTGGTTGTTTTGGGTGTGTGTGTGCCAGGCTGGAGAGAAGAGTTGTATGAGGGCGCTCTCCCCGGAGTTAGCAACCCGCTTGCTTATGTGCCGAATAAACGGACAAACTGAGACCCAACCGTCTGGTTCTTGTGAATGTTACAATACATTTAGTTGGAAATACACTGAGGATCATAAATAAAATTGAATCTGGAAACAGGAAATTCTAAGAGAAACTAATCCAGAATCTTTCCATATACAGGACAGGATACTGCTTAGGTAAGCCATTATGGTTTTGATATTATTGAAAATATGTCTTTTCTTTGGAGTCTTCCAAATCCTCCTCGGAAAAACTTGCTTCTACTTTAATTACTTTTCTCAACATTCTGAGAGAAGAGCCCTTTTTCCAGCTCTAATAATCTGCTGCCATTAATGGTTCACGCTCTTTTGACTGCAAAGGGTTTTGATAGAAATGTGCTATTTTCAGTTGCTTTCATTATCTCAGTGAAGCAGATTACATGCTACTGTACTACTGTGTTAGAGAAAGTTGTTTTTAGCTACGTCAGAGTGTTAAATTGTTGTCTTGGTTGGTGAGAGAAGTTGTACACAACTGTAAAATGATTACCAAACAGGTAAAAAAAAAAAAAAAAATGTCTACATCTTTAATTGGCATCTTAATGTTGTTTTTGTATATTTTTCTCTTCTTCTTGTCTTCATTCTTTTTATGATTGGAAAATTTTTTTTTTCTTTTTTCATACACTTGCAATAAAAGATATGGAGTGACTGCTTTATAGAATTTTAGGACACGGTTATTAAACAAAGTTTGGAATTATATTTAATCAATTTAAGTGACTGAATTGAAATGCAGGACACTGCAATTAAATTAAGCACGAAGTAAAAATTAAAATAGGGATGCAAAAACAAGAAAACACAAGAGAAAAATGTTAACACTAACAAACAAAAGAAAAAAAAAGCAAAACAAACAACAAACCAGGACCATGACAGGGAGAGGTACCAAATCAACCAAGTTCTAACCAAAGCTAATTACCAACACCACTCCCTTAAATGACCATAAAAATAATAATAGTTTTTTTTAACAATTTTTAATTGTAATGTTGTAAAACTAAGTATCTAAAATAAACAACATAAAACAAAGCACAACCTTAATACAAAACACTGGCCGCATGTGTGCATATGCACAACTAGTTAATGTTGTGATCAAAGGCCAGATTTTAACTGAGATTGTAGCAAGTTTTAAAAAAATCCTGATTCTTCTTTAACAGACAGGTAGGGTTTTCTAAAAAATTATATTATGAGAGTGCAGTTTGTGCAAAGGAAGCCTTCAAATATCTGTCTCTGCAGATTTCTTCTTTTATACTTTTGGTATTGTGGCAGTACAGTTAGTAAAGTCTGGATATAAAGCAATTTTGCAGCACATGTCCAAATGATGCCCTAAGAATTAGTGATGGGTCAGTCGCAAACGAAACGGCTCTTAGAGCCGACTCTTTGAAGTGAACAACGCGAGCTGGCTCCTTATTGGGAGCCGTGTTTTTTTTTCTTCTTTCTCTCACCCTCTCTCTCGCACTTCTTTCCGCTTCACTCCGCAGTGAGCCTTGTGCTTGCGCTGAGCAGGGGGGGGGGAAGGGGCGGTAGTTACACTCGCAGTGGCACAGGAACAGAGTGGGAGGGAAAGAGAGAGAAAGAGAGCCAGGGACAACAAGAGACAACGTCATCACATTAGAAAGGTATAGTAATCATCCACAACTATTTTCAGTTGCGGATGATTAAGGATTCAGAACGTTTCTTCTTGCAGTGAATCCTATGTATTGCAATTCCAAGCAGGAAAATACTCTCCCAAAAAAATCATCCCAGGCCTATATGACAGAGAATGTGCATCTTCTTTTTTGTTTTGCATATTTTAATTTATATTTCATTGTGTTGTGGTTTGTAGTGTTTTGTGTAGTTTCACTTTAAATTTGTTTCAAAGGAAAAAGCTGAAAATTTAAATAGTTAAAAGTTGAAATGTAAATTGTTGGTTTTTGTATTTTATACTTTGTTTGTTACATTTTATGTGGAGTGAATAAATAAAAGTATATTTGCGGTGGCCCCAAGAGACAAAGCACGTACAAACGCCAAAACACGTACAAACTCTGAAGCACGTACAAACATATATAAATAAAACCATGGTTTTACATTAGTAATTTCTTTTGTGCATAATTTTATATTGTTGTTAATAATAAATTAATTAAAGCAACAAAACAACCTGAAGAGCCGGTTGGGAGCCGAAAGAGCCGGTTCTCTAAAAAGAGCCGGAATTCCCATCACTACTAAGAATCCAAATACTAAAAAGAAAAAAATTATTTAAATGTCAGATATAAACCATCTAGTTCAAAAGCTGTGGTTCTGGTCCAGGTTGATGTGGATTTTGCCTCTTACATTTTGTAATAAAGGAATCCAATTGCATGTATTTCATAAAACGGTGCATCTTCCAAGGCCCCTTTTGTTGCTCAGCAAAGAATAACAGATAAACATGAAAGCAATTAATACAGGGACATGCATTTGAATTGTCCTGTTATTATAGCATTATTGAATAATTTCACTGAGAGCTGAAAACATTGTTCACTAAAGAAACTACATGAAGGATAAATTTGTATCTACAGGATGTACGTGGTTGAGCTTTTTCTTGGTACCCATGGTGTCTTTTACATTTTGAAAGCTGCTCACTCTGTGCAGACACTTTGAAGTGGATGCTTTTTATCCAGGTAGACATACTTGTGCCAATTAAAGGCTAAACATGGTAAATGAGTAGCAACTGTGGCTCTAAGATCAGTAGGGAAGTAGTGGAGAAGGGATTAGACCTGCGGGTATACATCGGTATATATTGCATTGTAATTCATTTTAAAAAATCATTCTGTTACTCCAGCGTGTTCTTTATTGATGTATATTTGTTTATTATTGAGTTTATAATTGGAGGTGCAGTTGTGCTGGACTTTTTAGTGCAGTACTACTTGTCACACATTTTAATTAGTGAATTAGTGAAAAATATGTAAACTAAAAATAAGACTCAAAACATTGGAATTAATTGGTTAACATTTACATGAATGTTAGTCTTTAATTGTAACACTGGCTCCAGACAAGATAGAACTCTTAAGCAAGTGTTACTATGGTATAAAAAACACACGGTATTTAGATCCAGGACACCGTGCCCTTCTTGTTCTAGATGCCCTTTTCAGACTGAAATACCAAGGTAGCATTTTCAAACAGAGCATCACAGACATTGATCACTTGATGAGATACAATACAAACATGCAACAAGTGTAAAGAACATTACCACTATGTATTTATATTCTGCTCACACGTAGCTCTGGTGGCTTTCTTCCTCTTACATGGATTGCAGTGCTCATCATTCAGCACGTGCCCTTATTTAGACTTATCCTCTAAAAATATCATTGGACACTTAATTTCAGAGCTGAACTAGAACTGCTCTTAATACATGTCCACATCAATGCCTCATGTGCATCACACATGTGAGAAAGAAAATAGAGACAGAAAATAAATAACTCAAAAACAGCGGCTGCAATCTTGTATTGTACATGGAACTGGTACTGTATTAATAATTGAATTTACATGCAAAAGTTTTGAACTAACTGCTCTGCTCAGATACTGATTTATTTATTCATTAGATTTTTTTTGTTAAACAGGCTGACAAACTTGAAATTGATTTCTAAGCTGTTTCATATTTTGTTGTGACTTGTGGTTACACTGTTGGACAGCACTTCCTTTAATTTTGCAAACATTTCTATTAAATTTTAATCAGCTGTTTATCATTTTATTACTTTTATTTTAGATTATTATTGTTTCATTATTATTTTTTTCTGGCCTTTAATTTTATCTTAATTTTATTGGTTTGTTTTACTTATTTTGTTATTGTCAGAAAGCAGTGCTATTTTGTTGTATTCCATTTAAATAATAAAAACAGCATTTGTGGACATTTGTGTTGGTATAAACTTTCTTTTTTTTTTTTTTTTTTTTTAGAAATAATGTTTATTAGATAGCACGAATATAGTGGCTGCTTAATTTGGGGGTGGGGGAGAGGTAGCAACATGTCTTTTTCTAAACATGATGATCTTTGGTGTTGGCATTTTATAAACCTGTTTATCTGTATTGTAAGTGTATATTGACTGTGTGTTATGTAAGGCAAAAAAACAAAACTTTTAAGAAGAAATTCTTCACACTGAGAAGCATTGTGACTAACCTGAGCATCTGACGCGAAATGCATTTTCCAGGACTATTTTTATGAACTTTTTGCACAATGGTAATCAGTATAGAGATCAAAAGAAAAAAAAATCCTTGCGACAAAGGTTCCAGGCTGATTTTACAATCAAGATGCTACATTTACCCCATACATGTCGTAGCTAATGGACTGAAAGAACAATAGTCTTTAATAAACCTCAGTTAAATTTGGCAAACTCTCTCCTTTTGATTTGCATTTGATATTGTATAATTTCCCCATAGTCCCTTAGTCCTAAAAATTGGCAATCTACACCTTAGACACCTGGCTGGTGTGGTACATACCCTATCGGTCATGTTTTATTCAGCCATTTACAACATTTCCTGACTTGTGTTTATTCTTTCATTCTTCACTGTTCTATTATTGTCACAAAAAAAGAATAAATGTCTTTAGAAAAATTTCCCAGTGCTATATATATATATATATAATAAAATAAAACCAAACCAAAATATAAGTCCAGTCAGATGAAAACAAAGGGAGGGAAGGTAGTCAGAACTGAGGGGATCTAACTAAAAGAAGGCAACATTGCAGGCATAGAGGACAGTTACAAGTACCTGGGGATCCCGCAGGCAAATGGGAACCATGAACTGCTAGAAAAGCTGCAACCACCAAGTACCTGCAGAGGGTCAGGCAAGTCCTGAGGAGTCAGCTGAACGGTAAGAACAAGATCCGAGCTATCAACACTTATGCCCTGCCCGTGATCAGGTACCCTGCTGGAATAATAAGCTGGCCAAAGGAGGAGGTAGAAGCCACTGACATCAAGACAAGGAAGCTCCTGGCCATGCATGAAGGGTTTCACCCCGAGTCCAACACCCTGAGGCTGTATGCTAAGCAGAAGGAAGGAGGCTGGGGACTAGTGAGTGTCAACACCATGGTCCAGGATGAGGCAACAAACATCCACAAATACATCAGGAAGATGGCCCCAACTAGCGTGCTCAGTGAATTCCTCAGGCAGCAGAAACCCAAGAAAGAGGGGGAAGAGGAGGAGCCATCATGGAAGGACAGGCCCGTGCAGGGTATGTACCACCAGCAGATAGAGGAGGTTGCTGACATCCAGAAATCCTACCAGTGGCTGAACAAAGCTGGATTGAAAGACAGCACAGAGGCACTAATCATGGCAGCACAAGAACAAGCTCTGAGCACAGGATCCTTAGAGGCTGGGGTCTATCACACCAGGCAAGACCCCAGGTGCAGGGTGTGTAAAGAAGCCCCTGAGACAATCCAGCACATAACAGCAGGGTCCAAGATGCTTGCAGGCAGGGCATACATGGAACGCCATAACCAAGTGGCCGGCATAGTGTACAGAAACATCTGTGCCGAATATGGCATGGAAGTCCCTAGGTCAAAATGGGAGATGCCCCCAAGGGTACTGGAGAATAACCAAGCTAAGATCCTGTGGGACTTCCAGATACAGCCGGACAAAATGGTGGTGGCTAACCAATCATAGTAGTAGTAGTGGTAGACAAACAGAAGAAGGCGGTCGTAGAAATAGATGTAGTGGTTCTGAATGGTAAATGGTAAATGGCAGCAATATCATGAAGGAGGAACACGAGAAGCTTGAAAAATGCCAAGGGCTAAGAGAAGAGCTTGAGAAGATGAGGAGGGTGAAGGTAACAGTGGCCCCGGTGGTAATCGGAGCACTAGGTGTGGCGACTCTCAAGCTATGCGAGTGGCTCCAGCAGATCCCAGGAACAACATCGGAGATCACAGTCCTAGGAACAGGTAATGCATGTGTGTGTGTCACAGCTATTTTAAGCTGTTTTGTAGCCTGGGTTTACATTTTTTTAATGACTCTTTTTTAAACTGTTTTTTTTTCTATGCTAGACATATGAAAAGACCTGCAGATGATACATGCAGAACCAGGGCCGTCGCAAAGTGATGACTTTTCTTGTGCTGGGACAACATAGTGCTGGAGAGCTTAATAATGCACTGGTACTTAAGGGTAGTTGGTTTATATTGGCATGTCATGCGGGGGGCTCAAGTGACAATATTGCAGGGAGTATAGCAAATGGACTGGAATTAAGAAAGCAAAAATAATGAATGTCAAATTATTGAAGCTTTGGATTAAAACAGTAATGTTCCTCACTGCAGAAATTGGATATAGCATGTAAATCTGCCGAAAAATAAGAATTATGTGCATGCATAATGTTACAATTCTTAGTTGTGTAAATGAATGAATATAGAATTCTCTATATGTGTGGTTGCTAGACAGTATAAAACAACGTGAACCAATTTGAAAATGATCCCATTTTGTTGCATATAATCATAGTCATTACTGCTAGCAAGAGAAGATCTGGTGAAAAATTTGATTTGATGATTTCACAATTAGTAGAATTGAATTCAGACTAACAGCAGAAGCCATAGGTTCAGAAGAAGAAGGAGAAGAAGAGGAATCTGTTGACTGTCAGGCAAAGTTGTTTTGCCAGAAACACATTTCTATCACTTTAAGATTCTTTCTCTGGAAATTTTTGAAGAAGGGGAGTTTGTTTCCAGTGTTTAATTTTACTGGATAGAACCTAATTTGTCTCTAAAAGAACTGTGTTATGAATTTGTCTGCATAACACATTTAGATAGGACTAGATAGGTTATTAAGTATGGTTCACTTCTGCTTCTACTCGCAACTATGACTAGCCAATTTCCACATTTAAATACTTAAGTAAATATTTGCTTTGAGGAGAGACAAGTTTAGCTTCTAACTCAAGTACAGTAAGGGAGTAGCATGTCAATATTTCAGCTAATCACACACGTTTTGTTTCCCATAACCTTTTGGCAGCTGGATTTTATGTACATCTTGCACTGGTGTTCATGAATGCCTGCTGTAGTTCATTTGAGAAGTTTCAGAAAAGATTCTGATGTCTGTGCAAGCCGGGGGGGGGGGGGGGGGGGGGGGGGGGGGGTCTATGCTTAATCCTTTTTTAATTTAAAGTTTTGTTTTGTGGCCTTGTGGCCTTGTTTGGAGAAAAAAAAGCCAGGACAGTCAAATGTTCCAGAACATATTGCAAGTTTACTGTACATGTGTAGTTTCAGTTATTTCCTAAAACAAGTAAAGTATGACATTAAAAATGAAAACATCTCAATTGGATTTGATGTGAATCTATAATATTTCAAATGGTCAAATATACACAATGCCTTTTTTATTGACCTGTAGTAGCTAGAGGGAGTTAAAAGATTGCTGAATAAACCACTGAGGGAAAATCAATCAAATTTCTATTACACTGACTTGCCTTTTTATTCTTTCATGCTGACAGACACTACTTAAGACATAAAACAAGCTAATAGCTATTATGTTGCTATTACTGAATTCACCTGACCAGACTCATTAAGTGGGCTTGAGCTCTTCAAAGTGGTAGCAGCTGCTGTTGTTGTTGCTTTGATGCCAGTGGAGCTGGATTACTTCGCAGCAAGGTTATGAGCTGCAGTTAGTGGATGCAAAACTTCATACTGGACAGGAGTGATACACTCTGCCGTGTCTACTCCCAGCTGCCTTTCATTTGTTTTGGTTCAAAGTCAAATTTAAGTGATCTGTTGAACAGAAAGGCTACAACAATTCACACACATAGGAATTTCACTTTCCACAAGCAACACAACTAATTTGGACATCTGTTCCTACTACACTGTCGAATTTTGCATTCTATTCACCATGTCTCTGCCTGCAACACTGCTCGTTAGTTTTACCTGTCTATATCATGTCATATTTGATGACATGTAGCCTGATTGCTGTTTGTCTTGTCACTAACAATTAACTATTGCAATTTAAAGATGCACTCACAGAACTGACACCAAAACATTGATTTTCCTTTCTTTCACATCTTCATAGGAAAACATTTAACCAGTCTAGAGATTTAATAATTAAGTCAAAATAAACTAGAAGATTGGTGATGTAATAGGTAATGTGAATGACGTTTAATTTCATAATACTGGTAAGCAAGCACAAGTTGATCAACAAAGTGCATAGGCTACAATTACATGACAAAAGCTTGAAGCAAAATATTAGGGTGTGAGAGTGCATATTCAAAACAATAATGTTGTCTTTATAATTTATTTTAATCTCTTTCATGAGAAATCCTAGAATTCTGAGCTGTTGATAAGAGTAGTTGAAGTGGCAGTGGACTAAAGCAACATCTGGACACAGCAAATCTCCATCCATCCATCAATCCATCCGTCCATCCGTCCATCCAGGGAATGTGAGGCAACAGAAATCTCTTTATGGCAACCCATCAAATACATTGTATTAGAAATGCCAGCATCATGATAATGCTAGAGCAAAATTTAAGTAATCCTCAAAGTCAAGGGGAATCTTCTGTAGGGAGTCACAGTTGTCTGCACAAAATATGATATTAAGGCAACCAGTTTGACTAGTTTGGGATTAGACAGAGTAACAGATGTACAGGTCAAAAATAGACCTGAAAAACCCATTAGCCATTAGCTAGTTTGTTTGCAGGGGAAAGATGTGTTAGCTGGTAAAGTTTCACTTTAACTCCCTTGATAATTAAAATTCCTTCATTGCCTCTAGTTCTAATTGCCAAATTAAAATTCTCAAAGCGTTCCTACCCGAGGAACAACAGGTACTTTTTAAAAGCATAACTACTTTTTCCCCAATTACTCTGCTGGTTATAAAAGAGGAACCAAGTTGCCATTAAGAATCCAAAGCCAATCAATCAATCAATCAATCAATCAATCAATCAATCAATCAATCAATCAATCAATCAATCAATCAATCAATCAATCAAAGCTTTATTCACCACATGCAGGTTGCCCTGCAGTGTGGTGAATAACCCCCGACCTTACACACACAACACAGACATTACATGGGGATACAAGTCGGAGATCGGTAGCGTTACAGAAAAACACTGAAATGTACACTACAATGGGAAAGTACAAGAGGGAAAAAAGAGACCTCTACTCATGCTGTGATTCCATGGTAGCACAGCATGAGAACAGGAAACAAAAAAACTCCTCTGCACAAAAAGCACATAAATGTCCACAGCACAACATTGTAAAAGACATGACAAGCCACAGGATTGGGTGGGGGGTGAGGAGTAATCCGAAGCGAACACAGCAGCCGCCCTGCACAGCGCTACCATTCCAGTGCACATAGACCCGCCGTGTTCACCCACAGGAAACAAGCATCGGAGGCATTTGGAAAGGGAGGGGGATGAGTGTGTGCTTATCAGTGTAAGTGCATGTGTGTGCGTGTCCATAGTTCAGCTCAGACAGTGTCCTTCGCCCTGCCAGGCTAAGTAAACAGTCTACCAGCCAACCCAGGTGGCCTTGCATGGAATGGGAAGGAACAGACTCGACACAGTCGTTATCAGGGAGTTTTTGTTAGGCTCCAGCCTTGAGCCCACAGCTGGCGCCGAAGGGGTAGCCGCATCATAATGGTGATTTTTCTTTTACAAACAACCCATGAGAATTTCAAGCTGTTTTTAACACTCCGACACCGACACTGGTCTCTCAGTCTCCGGTTGGATAGCTGCGAGTTTCTCCATGATGTTATTTACCTTCAATTCTGTGGTCTTTTCAGTCTTTTGCTCACAGAGCAGATTCTGAGACCTCACAACCGCAGCCAACTGATCCGCAATGTAATCCAGCTTCCGCCCAGAGGTGTTGTTCCGAGTGGATTCTTCCCTGATGTAACCCAATATACGCTCAGAGGTGTTATTCTGAGCCTTCACTGCAGCCGTTAGCGCCTCCAAGCTCTTAACCATGCTGCATTCAGTGAGCCCTTTCTGAGAAGCTGCACCTCGTCCCATCGTTTCAATCCCAGCGGGCAGCCTTGGGGGGGTTTGAACAGCCGGTTCCGCTTTCTTAATTCTCCAATAAGCCAGGGCCAAGCCAGCTCCGATCAGCAAGAACCTTGTTATCATGGTTCCGAATAGGTAGATATCTTCAGCGTCCTCGATCGACAATCCCGCCAGGCACACAATCCTCCATGTCTGCCACCTGTCCATCGTGTATCCGGCAGGGAAAGTCCCTCCAGGGCACTCGGGCTCTCCCGAGCCCAGACTTCTCGTTGAGAAAAGGGTGTCAATAGCATTCAGAGACCAGTTGATCAAATCCATAATTCTGTTTAGGTTTTAGAAACAGACTGTGAGAGATTTTTCCAGGGAAGTGAAAAAAGCACGAGACAAGATAAGGACATAAGAAGCTAAGCAGGGAAGATAAGGGAGAGGAGAGGAGAAAAGTGCGACCGCCTTCGCTGAGAGCCAAATGAGATTCACTTTAGTTCACTTTATTACTTTATTACTATAAAGAAAAACTTCACAATTATAATTTACAACTGAGGAGTGCAAGGAGGTCCTACTTCTCTCACATCATCACCAAAAACAGTCATAATGCTCGGGTCTTATTTGCTACAGTTGAAAGGCTAACAAACCCTCCTGTGTCAGTGGCAGCTGAACTTCATTCGACCATGGCCTGCAATGACTTTGCCAAATTCTTCACAGACAAAATCCAAAAGATTAGACAAGCAATTGGTACATCAACAACAGATTCAGGATATGTACTGTGTCCACCGAAAAACTGTTTAAACACCATGAAACAGTTTTACCCTATTAACAGCAAAGACCTGGAGGACATCTTAGGTCAACTGAACTCCTCCTCTTGCAGTTTAGATGTCCTGCCAACAGGTTTTTTCAAAAAAGGTCTCAAAGACCTTGGAGTCAGACCTGTTACAGATCATCAACCTTTCTTTAATGTCAGGTGTGTTTCTAGAAGCACTAAAAACTGCTGTATTCAAACATATACTGAAAAAGTACAATCTTGACAAGACACAAATGAACAACTACAGGCCGATCTCAAATATCCCATTTTTAAGTAAGATAATTGAAAAAGCAGTTTCTCTACAGCTCAATTACTTCTTAACACAGAATAACTGCTATGATACCTTCCAGTCAGGTTTTAGACATAACCACAACACTGAAACTGCTCTGACCAAAGTGTTTAATGACATATGTCTGAATACAGACAGTGGAAAAATGTCAGTCTTAGTTTTACTGGATCTCAGTGCAGCATGCGATACAGCTGACCACAACATATTACTCAAACGACTGGAGAACTGAGCAGGTCTTTCAGGAACTGTACTAAACTGGTTCAAAACATACTTAGAAAACAGGAAATACTTTGAATCAATAGGCAACTTCACATCTGAGCAGACAAGTATCACATGTGGAGTTCCACAAGGTTCCATCTTGGGACCCCTTCTGTTTAACATTTACATGCTCCCACTGGCACAGATTATAAAGAACAACAAAATAAACTATCATAGCTATGCAGATGACACACAAATCATCTGAGATCGAGGCCCTTTACAGGCATTGAGGAAATTAATGACTGGTTGCGCCACAATTTTCTCCAGCTAAACAAAAACAAAACTGAAGTAATAGTCTTTGGAGCCAAAGAAAAATGATTACAGGTCACCAGAGAACTTCAATCTATACATTTGGGTGTAGTGATGGATGTAGACCTAAACTTAGAAAAACACATTAGGACAATAACAAAGTCAGTTTCCATTTTAAATCATGCTTTTTATTTGTTTTTGTTTTTTAATGTCTCTATAAAGCACTTTGAATCACCTTGCTGTTGAATTGTGCTATATAAATAAACTTCCCTTGCCTTGCCTTAACTAATTGAAATTATCCTCAGTGAAAAGAGGAGGAGTGCCTATGAATAGGTCCTACATTTCATTGTAAATTTCAGCTAATTACTTACCTGCTAAAATGTTTGGGAGACTGGGGTAAAACAGAGACAGAAAGAAAAAAAGTAGATACATGTTGTAATACTTGGTGTTGCAGGTTTTCATGCAAATTACATGTAATGATCAGCCGCTAGTGTCATGCAAACAAACTACCTGTTACATGTTTGGAATATTTGGGAACAGTTTGTCAGAAGCAGCAAGGCCAGTTATATGTAACACTATGACAGAAGTAAGGAGTAAGTATGGCACACACTAATATACAACTAATATATGGCAGTGTGTTCATCAATTTGTGTTTCTAAAATCAGTTTAGGTGGGAACAAAAATGCAATTGTTAGCAGAATGTGATAAAAACCTGTGTGACAGGAAACGTTTCCAAACTAGTCTGACTAGTGTGCATGTTTTCATTTTTACACCTACACAAGTAGAACTGCAAAGTAGGGTTTGCAGTTAGTCCCTGTCATAAGCAACAGAAGAAAAAAAAAGACCCAAAAGCAGACCCTGGAGACAAGATAAAGCAGAAATGGATGCACTACACAGCAAACAGAGATAAGACACTAACACACTTAACTTGACACAGAAGAACACAAGGGTAAATAACACAAGTCTATACAAAATAAACCCTAAGTAAAATAGTAATGGGAATAAACAGGAACAGAAAAAAAAACTAAGACAAGGATGCGATGCAAAAACATACTAAGAAGCAAACAGAAGATCTGATAACAAATAAGAATATAATACCCCAAAAATGCAAAAGTCTGGATTTTGGGTTTTTGACCATGACAGTGCTTGTATTAATCCACTGTACCTGTCACAATGATAGATATCAAGAGCAAACTCGATTGCTGCCAGCTCACTCCACTGTTTTAACATGTCTTTTGGCACATATCTGACTACATATTATTTTAATGTTAGGAAAGCCACATCAGCATATTTCTTTTTTTGATCTCCTAATGTATTCTAACTTTTTCATTAAGTAGGAGTAAGCTGTTGAGGAACAGTTCCTGTATTTTACTATAAAGTTCAGCTAATTAGAAATGTCCCTGCTAAAATGTTTGGATGACAAAACAGCAGAGATTTAACACACAAAAAAACATGCAAAATACTTGGGGTTGAAGCTTTATGTGCAAAATGCACATCTACATTTTCTCAACTTAACTATTTACAATAGTGATTAAAAAAAAAGTCAGCTACTAGACCTATGCAAATAAACTACCTGTTATGTATTTAGAATGTTCTGGAACTTTTGTCAAAAGCAGCAAGCTCAGTTATGTCTCTGTAGTATAACAGAAGGAAATACTTTCCACACTGTATTTGAATAGAAACTAAGGAGACGTTTATCAGCAACACACACACACTTTTCAGTGTGTGTGTGTGTGTGTGTGTGTGTGTGTGTGTGTGTGTGTGTGTGTGTGTGTGTGTTTGTTAACTAAATAATGTGGCAGGGAACAAAAAGTAGACATATGTTCATTATTTGGGTGTTGTTTTTTGTATTGATTAAAAATGCCTTTTTTTTTTTGCTTATTTGCTTTGTGAAATCTGCCAGTTTTATTGGGTGAAGGAATGCTTACTTAAAGCACAGCCTGTCTCAGTCAACTATACGAGGCTGCAGATGTTCTCTCTGAGAGCTGTTACACCTCTGCCATTGTGGGCATAGGTTCAGAAAGCATTACTTATTCCCTTTCTGTGACCAAACCTTTCCAACTGCATCAAGAACTCAAACCCACACCTACTTGATCACAAACTTGATTTTGTTACCTGCCTGTTTGTTTCATATTCTCTATGATACTGCTCATGTTTGAACCTCTGACCCAATGAAAACAGGCTGCAGGCTTAGTATTGCCTTCCTGGTGATGTGTCTTAACTTACCACATGTTGGTAGATGCACATCTGTGGCCGTCAAATTCACATTCAGTATATTATGTTATACTTTATGCTTACTGCATACTGTATACTGGCCGTTTATTGATTTAGCAGAATTCTGATAAAACAGAAAGAAGAAGAAGAAGACTATATTAAGTCCAAAGAGCTTTGAACAGGATTGCTTTATGGTCAGAGGAGGATATTTACACTAAAGCCTTCCACGAAAAGCATGATTTAATTCAAAAAGGGAAATCACAATACCCTGGAACAGTGCGGTCATATACTAATAACAGCAGTCTCTCAAAAAGAGTTCTGGTTTCCTGTGAAGTCTCATTTTGTAATGACACCCCCACTTCAGTTGTTTTCTTGACATACCAGTGCAAAAAAACTCTCCCTTCTTGTTTAATGAAAAATAAATTAATAAATAATTTTTTGAAAAGTTATTTTCACAAGGCCTTAAATTAAACGGCCTACTACTTTTAAATGACCAACTTAAAATACATTAAGAGATCAATAAAAAAGGGGAAAAAAGAAAAATGCTGATGTTAATTTTGCTCCGTAAAGGAGGTTATGACAGGGACCAGTATCACTTGTGTAGGTGTGATATATGGTTTTGACAAAATGAAAGCATGCACACTAGTCAGACTGGTTTGGAGACTTTCTGTCAAACTGCCTTTTATTAGATTCTGTCATCATGAGTCCCTGTAAAGATAACAATTTTTTCCCAGCGTAAACTAATGTTAGTAACACACATTAATGAACATGCTGCCATATATTAGTGGGCATGACTTGATGATAATTTAAAATGAGTTCTTTGCTAAGAACTGAACAATGTTCATTCCTTGAGATGGAGGCGGGGTGGTTATGTGTGAATGATGATAGGTCAGTGTTAAGTGACCTATGAATCCTTGTTCCAACCATTACAGGACTGAAAATGAGTGAAAAAACAGTTAATGTTGACCTAGACCTAGAGAAAGCCTGGAAAAGTATTGCTGAAGACCACTTTAAAAATTACCAGGACCACTGGCTTCTTATGAACAAAAAACAAAATATAAAGAAATAAGAGATGGTTCTGCATTCTTGCACAATACTGTAGTTTGAAAAGATTTCTTCATTGGATTAGATTAAAATGAAGGAAAAAAGGAATGTTTGCTGAAATAGTTTTAGCGATCTGAAAAAAAAAAAAGAAAAAGAAAAGATCAACTGCTCAAATTCACTCTAGATTTGGATCAATCTATTTTGCAAGCTATCAAAACAATCTGAAACTATACATCAACGTTTTTGCAGTGAAAGCACCACCTCTTGGTGACACACTGTAACTGAATAAAATGGTGGATTCATAGTGAAAGAAACTCATGATTTCCTTCCATCACAAGGTACAGTGAGTTTACTTGATGAGCATTTCACCAAGTGTACGACTTGTGTATGTTTATTGAGAAACCTGACTTCAGACACAAGTCAAAACTCTGTGTCTCTGCAGTACAATGTATACTTAAACTTAATATATAACAAATAACAATAACAAATATATACAGCCTGATTCGAGTTTAACTATTTTACAGGAAATATTAAATGGTAATACAGAATGACTTTGAATGTGATTTCTTGGCCAACCTTGTTCCCTGGAGTGTCATTTGTAGCACCTGCTATAATTCCAGGCTTAAATAGCCTATGTGCAGTCACCTCAGATCCGATTAGGAACTGATTAATAGGAGTAGAATGGGAATGTAAATTTTTAATGACCCCATAAATTAATCTTTATTTGTATGAAACAGCGAAGACAAGGGTTAACTTTAGTTTTTTAAAAGACATCCACACTGAGCTTATAGTCAGACACTATTGCTTGAATGCTTAATCTTAAATATTAATAGGAGCCCCTCTTTAAAATTTAATGCAAAGCAGTTATGTTGAGGCAATAATACTCCACTACTTAATGTGCTACCCAGCAAGTGTATATAAAAAAAGACAACAGTTTAATTTTACTAAATAAGTTCATTAAGAAACAACATGGCTGAAAGCTAATGACTCATACCCAAATTTAATCCAATTTATCTGTTAGCCATAATACTTCAGAATTAGAGCACTCCAACTGTACACCCATACAAAACGTGAGCTTAAAGTCTTTTTCATTTTAAAATTGTTGGAAGAAATCACATATAAAAACAACGTGGCCACAAATCCTGCAAATAATCCTGCCTACAGCTGGTTGATTCTGCCTACATTTGTCGTATGGCAAAAAGCTATTTGAATTTAGCATTGCATATTTCCTCAGATTCTAAGGCCAGTTTTTAAGTACTTTTACTTTGTCAGGACTCCAAGTCATAATTATTTACATGCCAATTATACAAGAGAGCAAAACATGCAGTTTTTGTTGAGCTAAAGAACTCCTTTAAACCACTTCATAAAGTCACTCACTTGCCATAACTTTTCATTAAGTCAAAGAGGGAGCTGACAGACAATCATGTGCAGCTACAGTGTAATGAACTCTGTGTCTCTCCTTTTTATTAAAGTTTTCCTAAGGAGCTCTTTTTCAGGTATTAAGGAGGTGAATTCTTTTAGTTTTTAACCTTTCAAGACTGACGTAATTCTTAATGTCTTGTGTATTTTGCTCAAAGTAAATACACTGCTTCTTTGAAGGCATGTAGCATATGCAGCTGAATAAAAGCTGTGATTTAAAGCACAGCAGCCCTGTGGCAATAACTAGTGTGATTTGATGCTGCACATCAATGATGTGTATAATATTAGCATTGGTAAGTGCCAATATAGTCTTCGAGAAAATCTTCCAGGCCACTATCAAGCAGTTTTCACTGGTATTTTTCTATTTTGCATTTATAATACTGTTGCTATTACTAGAGGCCCTCCTTTTTGAATTTTTATGCAGAAGCAACAAGTTAATACAGTTGGGAGCATATTTTGCACACATAAAAAATGCACTTTATATAACTGACATTTTCTAGCTAAGTAAGAGATGATACTGGTTAAATAAAAGGTATCATCAGCTGATCCAGAAAATGACTCATTTCTAAAGCTAGTCAGTCTGTTTTAAACCCTATTTAAGATAATATTAGGGGAATATTCCAGACCATGTCCACAAACTGGGTGGATATTTTTTTATATAATGCTAGTTAGCTGTCTCAACCTATGGTTGCTGGAATAGGCTCCAACACCCCCTTGACCCTGATGGGGATAAGTGGAAGAGAATGAATGAATAGCTAGCTAATAAAATAGCTAGTTTAATTTCAGTTTCATCTAAAAAAAATTTTAAGATGCTTAGTATTTGGCCCTAGCTAAAATTTTACCATTGTTTGAAATTGTCGTAATAAAAAGCCAGATAAAAGATGAGCATTTATACCCATATGCATTTGTACCTAAAAAATCTGCCTTTAGAGAACACAGTCTTCCAAGAATAGGACACTAAAGGCTTTCTGGTCAAAATACAACCTTAAACAATTTAAAAAAAAAACACACGACTTATGTTGTGAAATTTTAATATAGGCAAATATCTTTTCCTAATATATGACATCACAATGTTGAAATTGTTTAGCTGCAATGATGGTTGGGGCAGTATAATATTATATGATAATATTTATATTATAATTAAGTAACATCACCAACAAAACAATATCAGATAGTCTTTGTGGCAAATTGTCTGGCCTCCAGTATCTCTTTCAATTATCTTGAATGTTAGTGTCAGTCATGTATGAGACTTGCTCATTGAACCATATGATGACGACAGTGATGATTCTGACTGTATGGAACTTTTCAGGACAGAGTTTCAGGACTGAGGCTGTTGTGCTTTAGAATAAACAGTAAGTGAAGCTGGTAATGGATGTTAAATTTTACCCTTTAGCAGTTTTACGTACCATCCACAGCGAATACTGCTGATTTCAGTGCTAGAACACTTTTCTGCCTAGTTTTGATTCAGCTGCTACACACTGAGAATTGTGACTACTTGTGGCTACATGGGATTATGGAAGATCAAAGTGTCTGGTTTGAGTAAGGTGGCCAGCTGGAAACATCACAGAGACTTTCTGTACTTGCTTGAAACCTCTGCCCTGGTCAATATATACTCATCCCACGCCACAACCACACCCCAACCCAAAAAATCCTTTAATCTTCAGTCACCAATTTTACAGCCTTCCTCTGAGCAGATGATTGGAAATGGACACTGATGTGATTTCACTGGCAAGGAAATCAGGTAAGTGCATTCATTAGTCATATGAGGCATCCTGCAGGGTCAAAGAGGGCAGAGAGTGTGGGTAATTAAATGTGGTAAATGAAAGTCTAATTGAATGAGCGACCCTTTGCCTGTGGTTCTTGTTTAATCATATGGAGAGAAAAAATAACAAAAATGGGATTCATTTTCTTTTATGAGGGTGGATGTAATTATGGCAGTGCAGGAATTAATCACTTAACAATAAACATTAAATAACAATCAAGGTAGATGTGTTTGTATTGACTCAATTAAAGCAGGAATTCAAGGACTGAATAATAAACAGTTCAATGTAAATGAAACTCTAAAACACCAGATAATATCTGACAATAGAAGGATTTACCTCTAACAAATAATATTAAAATGCATTGTGTCAACAGTGAATTTGTAGCAAATGCACCCTAAAAATGATGGCCTTGTCCATTCATTAAAGTAATATAACACTGCCATGCTGTATTGACTAATTTGGTAATAATTCTTGAGAGGATGTAGGGAACTTTTTCCTTTTCCTTTTTGATGATTGATATTCTGCTAAATCTCAACAAAACTAAATCTCACATAACACAGCCACCATATGGTCTATTGTAGGATCATCGTGTGATGAACAATGTACATAATTAATCACTAAGCTACTAAGAAATGTGGTCTAAATAGAAAATATAAAGTGAACTGCACTTATATACTGTACCTTATAAAAAGCCATCTGATCACAAACAATCAATCCGTATACATTATTTAAAAATTACACCGGATTTTTACGTAATTCAAAGGAATATCTTTCAGACAACTTAACAAAGTCTGGTTACATTGAAATGATTGCTATTGTTGCCCTATGAATACAATATTTCAAAAAGAGCTGTGTGAAGTAGGTGCTGATTAAAGGGATTTGAATTGTATTTAAGACATTGTGAATAGTGAAAGAATGTTATGGGAGGCTGATGAAATGATTTAATGCATTTAATCAGCACACTATTGATAATTTACAAAGTCTTTCCTTGCATGGACCTGCAGCTTATTTTTATATACTTTTTATAAGCAATTCCAAAACTTTTCACAATCTAAATTATATAGAAGTTCTTTAACTTTTAATCACTGATTTCAATTCTTTTTAATCGAACTACGTAACAAATGAAGGCTTGAATGCGTTGTCAAGTCTTAAATGAAGTTCTTGGAGAGTAAGATTTGTGGAATTAACTCAAGCTGCAAAACTCTGGCCTGAGCTGCAACCTGGTTCCAGAAGGGTTAACATCTTAGGTGCCCTGTGGTGTGGTGAGGTGCTGGCAGCAAGTATGGCCATGTCCTTCCATGGACTTCCAGGCACCATGCTGTCTTTGACCTCAAAGAGCAACTGCCTCGATATCAGCCACTGAAACAGTAACCTTGTCAGCCCAGGACAAGAAGCTGCTTCTAACCCCTGGGGTTCTATGAGTTAATCCACGTCCTCCAAACTTTTACAGAAAACCCCAGATGAAACTGCTTCTCCTCAACTGTTTTTTTCTGCTCCAAGATAAACGAGCACTGTCACTTCTCTGCACATAGTGTGGTAGCAACAAGGGCAGTGACTCTCAGAGAAATACTGAGATCATAAGCCAACCCCTGAGCATCCCTGCCCCCAAATAATATTCTGTTTTCAATTCATCAGCCTGTCTTCTTTATGGATTTGATTTCCAGGTGACAGGTATTTGTGCACTTATAACGTGGAACATAACGGCCTTCACCGATACTCCCTAATCAAGATTTAGAACCTTTTTTCATGTTCTTCACTAAAATGCTTGAGCAATTACTATATTGTATTTAAGACATCCAGAAAGACAAGAAATCAGTGATTTACCAGTAGTCACAGGACTGCATGGTGTAATTAGATCTCTGCTGCTTTTATTGTGGTTTCAATCATTGCCCAAGGATAAACCATTTATAGACCTAACCCTTTTCAAAATGATACCTTAAATTTAATGACACTTGTAAAAAAAAGATCGCACTGGATTCAGTGGAAAATCCCTGATTGCAGATGCACTGTTAAGTGTCCCCATCAACAACTATTGATTAAGGTATTTTATCTATAACTGCAGAGGAGTCACAGGCCTGATGATCCCCTCCGCTTACACTGAGTGCTACAGTACAAACAGCAGTGAGATAGTGGCCATAGGAGGATAGGATCATTCTGCTGATTGGATTTACAATGACAAACATGTTTCTCATTTGATTTTCTCTGGGCTGCTTGCCATCCGTTGCTTGATAGACGTGCTCTGTATCTGTGTACGTGCTTCTGTTATTGTTCAGAGATATTCGAGTTGGCATAAATGTTCTCTCTCACACACACACACACACACTTTTCTCACTCTCTGTTTCATCTGTCCCTCACTTTCCCTCCTGCATCTCACATAACAAGATGAACATTTTCACTTTCTCTCCTTACTCAGAATCCTCTCCATGCCACCTCCCCCTAATCCTTTCATGGAAGTGACTCACATTACAGCATTCTTCAGTTTAATGCACTTTAATAGCATTAATATCTGCTTTTGCCTCTTCAGCTGCAATAAACACCCCTTACATCTTAAGAAAGCAGCTTAAGAGCAATTGACATGGCTAGTGTACCAAAACAGAAACGTACCTCGGGTGAAAAGCAGAATAACTCATTGTTAAAGAGTAATCTGCTTTTTTTAAATGCATTGGCACTGGCTCCGCACAGCGTGGCACATAGTGTACTGTAAACAGACACTGAGGGAGCTTAGACAGCCTGCTCCCTGTAGTCCTTCCTACTCACTCTCACAGTGTGGAGGAGGCCTGCAGATACGGGAAGAACAAGCGTCCCTGCCACCTTCTGTGCCACCCATGTTGCTGCTGCAGTGACAGCCAAGGTCAGCTCAGGAATGACAGAGGCCTCCTGCACGGAGATAAGACTCTCACAAACATCTGAACCACAGTGCCACTCTTCGAAGGAAAGCGAATCCTGCACTTGAATTATTCATATGGGTCTCCCTCACCCTAAATAACAGCCGGCAAGCATTGTTTGACATCCCGAATGAATAATTAAGGGCTGACCTTTTGTTCCCATTAGAGGTGATAGGTTGATAGTACCATACTTTGCGGGTAAGGCTGTTAGATGATGTGAAAGTGCTGTGTGCAAGAACTATGAATTCTTTGTATGAAAATGAGTCAATAAGCATAAGCAGTGATGCTAAGAAAGTGACACATCACATCTCTGTGGAATGCACTGATGTACAAAGACATAGATACAATCTCTGCTGATTGTTTCTATAAAGCATAGCCTGAAGTCAGTCTTTGCCATTGCTTTCATGTTCTCATAAGAATTGTGCCATAGTTTGTCCCTAACATATCAAAAGAATTTTCATGATGCCATCCTAGACCTTATAATCAGCTCTACGAATCAGAAATTACACATTAACAGAAAATCAATCCCAGTTTGGCTTGCTTGCAGTGACTGATGGTCTATTTCCCAATTTTGTATCTCAAAGAGGTCATGAATCATAAATCCTGACCACAACCCAGTCTATAAAGTAGAGTCAAAATGTTTGAAGTGGAATGCTTGAAGAAAAGCTAACATAGCATGGCTAATACTCTTTGGAAGCATCTGAATTGTCATTTAATGCAAAGAGTTGGTAAAGTGAATGAGAATGTCACTTTTGTGACATTCTCATTCATCTTGCTTTTATATTTTATTTTGTTTGATTAAACATGTGTCAGGATTTATTTTGATTAAAAAAAAAGGTTTTGACAACTTGATATAAATTTTATTGGGAAGAGCATGAGATATATGGGGTGGCTCAGCTGGTAGAGCAGGTCACTTACTAATTGAAGGGCTGGTTGTTCAAGCTCCCTGTGCTCCACTCCGAATGACAAATATTTCTGGCCAAGATACTAACCCCAAGTTGCCCGTATGAATGTGTGCGAATGTTAGAGAGAAAGAGCATACAAAAAAAGGTGCTTGTGTGAATGAGGCAAGTTGTGTAAAGCGCTTTGAGTGCTCAGATAGAGTAGAAAAGCGCTATGAACCATTTGCCATCTGAGTCTCATCTGCTCCACTCTGTGTCTGTGAGGAGGGGCACACACAGTGACACAAACACACACACAGCAGAATAAGTGAGGAGAGGAACAAAATTTCCCACTTAGATCAAATAAAGAGTGAAAAATAAATTAGGTGTATCATACATACAGCTATTTTTTTCATAAAGAGTTTGTGGCCTCAATAACTATTTAATAATTTTCAGTTTTGTAAATTTGTATATCCAATTTTTCCCAACTATATTTAATTCAAATCTGAAATTGTCTTAAAAGTAAGAGAGTAATGTCCATCTCAGGACTAAAACTTATCTTTTCAACGCTGGTATCACAATCATGGAACAGGGATAAAAGCTATATGATATGCAGGCTGTAATCAGTTGAGCCATATTATCCAATGCCTGCCACTAAATCTTTTTCTTCTTGTTGACTGAGCATTTATACACTGTGTTGTCCTTCCTTCAGCCCAAAGATGAAATAATTGGGAGAATTTAACACATCCCATCCATTATTTTTAAGAAAGCATTTAGAGCACACTAATGAGCCACACTGCTGCACTGGATGGCACCTCCGTCTGGTAAGGAAGGGACAGACTTATGAAACTGGCTGTTATGCTATATTTGTATTATTTTCATGTTTGGCAATACATCTTCAACAATAATGTCAGTGAGTGAACACAATGTGCAAACATATTGATTAAATCCTTCTTCAGGGTGTGATACAGACTCACAGCGTGCCTGGGTATTGAGAGGGGAGACAAATGATTGGTTTTGACATTTTCATGTTTTTATTTTTTATTTTTTTGCAAAAGTGAGAAATATGGAATAAAGGAAGAATAATAGAAGATTGAGCAAAGCCCCTTTATTTGTTTCTTATATAGAACTTTTTGCACACAATGCTTCTTTTACTGAACTGGGCTGAAGGAACGGATTTCGGTTCCTTCACAGTGTAAAGAAGAAAACCAGAGCTGCAGTAGAGCCGCAGTGACACACTCAAGGAGAGAGCGACTCAGAGGCGAGCACAGATTCCTAGTTTAAGAAGTGAGAGAGAGACTGGGTGCTGTAGACAGACCATATTTATAGCCAGGGATAGGAATAATTCATTGTGATCAAAGTGCAGATCATGCTCCATTCCATCACGGAGCAGATGTGGCAGAATAAAAAGAGCATGCTTTCTCTCCATCTGCTCTCTAGCGGCTTCCCAAATGGAAACAGTGAGGCAAAGTTATCTCTGTGAAGCCGTTGTGTGTTTGTCGTCATGTGCTCTGTGCGCATTCTCAGGTGGCTTTTACTTCAGAAGGAGAATGTGTTACATCAAAGATGTAAAATGTGCTGAAAAAAGGATTTAAAAAAAAAAGCCTGACACATGCAACAGATCTTCTCCATCATAGTGGGGCGTGAATATCAGATTATGACCTTTGAGAAAGAGGTCATCTGCCTGGAGCCTTTTGCCATAAAGCATATACTCAGAGAACACTGAAAGTCACATTGCTGCTGAACGAGTGTGTGAAAAATGGTAAAACGCAGAGTCAGAGGTTAGAGCTGGCTGAATGAAATGCTGAGATACTTTTTTCCAATTGAGGTAAAATTCCATTTTACTTGTTTTTCCACGCAGCCTTCATACACCTCTTAGTATCATCAGTGAATACTAGCATCAGTATTAACCCTCTCAGGCTCAAATTAAACTTTTTGTTGCTAATTCACAACCAAGACCTGCAGTGGTACTTCTGAGTAAAAAAAAATCATAAAATATGTATGTGGGGTAATCAGGTTGTTAGTTTTTAACTGTTGCAAATCGGCAATGCCTGCCTCGAGAGGGTTAAGACCACCCATGTACAACACTCTCCTCGCAAATACAAAAGCAAGCATCCAATCAAACCAGTGTTTCTCTCACCCTTCATACTCTCATTTTCCAAGGGACACACGTGTTCCTTTTTCTTCCTCTTATTTTGTTTTTGTCTTTTTTTTACTGAGTAATGCTTTCTCTGCAATCATACACAAGCACAAAGATACACACATGCCTGCTTCTTCCAGTTTCATTTTCTCTCCCTCCCACACACCGACACATACACACAAGTGCCTGTTTCTTTTTTCTTTCATTTTCTGTCTCCAACCCTTTCTGCTTCTGTCCCTTCAACACTCTCACTCACACACAGACACACACACACAGCTAGAGAAATACACAGTTGCATACATACACTAGCACCAGCACACAGACATGCAAGCTCCTTCATCTTCTCTTTCATTTCTTCTTCCACCCACACTTTTCCTATCACTACTTCCATGCATGCGAGCACACACAGAGGCGCCTGTACCATTTGCTCTCAGTTTCTCTCTCTCGCTCTCTCTCACTCACCCTTTCTCTCCCAAACCACTCCTTCAATACACACACACCCTCACATACTGTATATCCCTCTTTCTTTCTATCGTTTACTGTTTCTCTCATCCCGTCTGCCTCCCACAATCACGTACACACACCACCGGCAGTCCAGCTTCCCGTACACCCAGCTGGGCTTGGACAGCACTCTTCCTCTGGCCTCTCTTGGCCATCTGGAGTGCAATGTCCCTGCTCTGCTGGTCCTCTGCCAGCCACTGAGCCTCCCAGGATGAACGCAGCACCTTCAAGCACAATTTGTACGCGTCAAAGCTCTGCTGTGTGTCCAGTGACCCAGCTGAGTGAAGTCATTGAGTCTTGCATTTCCCACCTCAAAAGAGACTCATTCTGCTTTGATGACACCTGCACTCCCAATCTCTCTCGATGGAAGACGGCACAGTAATTGATTAAAGCTGCTGAGCAACCTTACTGGCAATTACAACTCTGTTTATTATCTTGTGGAGGGTCTGAATCTTTGCATGAAGAATGAATAACAAATTCTGACACAGAGGTCAAGTACTTCATTCAGCCTTGCAGGTACAAATACACCTGCCTTCTGCTCAGATTGTAAAGACATGTTAGAGTTAGGGAGAGAGGATAACAGCTCTTCTAGTAAAAATATACAAATAATAACAAACTATCTATTAAAGAGCCACAGAACACAAAAAAGCTGTGTGTGTAAATTTTTAGCTAGCCATCCAGTTTTGAAAGCTTATCAGCCATAGCTTTAAGTTCTGAGTAGTCTCCTTCAACACTGCAAAAAGTCCTCTGACTTTGTAGGATATTGACTTAGCGTCTCAAATACAAGAACGTGCCTTTGAAATTAAGGCGTGCCTTTTGAAATTAATCACAACTTAGGTTTTTCCACCTCAAAGAGGCTTTGTTCTGCTTTGATGACACCCACGCTCCTTCTCAGTCCAACAAGGTACTTGATTAAAGCAAGTAAGTCACAGCTCTTGCAATTATAACTCTCTACAAGCTCTTTCAGATGTTAAACTTTTAACTGACCACATGGTTTGAACATGCAGTCTCTTATACAATCAGTTTACAACATTTTATTGGTCTGATATGATATTGTTTATTCAGATTTCTTTGGACAGTGCACTGGAAACATCAAGCATTTGAAAGCCACCACAAACCTTAAAGTTATGTTAGGGATGATTATGTTAGAACAATCTCTTTTGTGCTATAAAAGTGACATAACCCAAAAATACAGCCCTGAAGCCAGTTAGCGAGCAGCGGCTATTTTTATGGTCTAGTGAACACACCAATCTTAATGTGACACTTGAACAACAGCACACAATCTTTTTTCACTTGTTTCTATTTCCTGGTTATAGTCCAGCCACATTTTAACGTGATATAACAAAGGTAATCTACTCATAATAGTGGTATGAATTTCTAAACCTCAACACAACTTTTAAAGTTTTCCCTTACAAACACTGAATGTGAATTGAGTTTTGAGGCACATAGTCATGGTATGAAACAAACAAACAAACAACAACTACAACTACTGTACAGGTACCAGCAGCAAAATGAAAGACCAGCACAAACTCCTGCTGTTCCAACAGAAAGCGCCATTACTAAGTACAATGTTTCCCATGCTGCAGTGGTAAAGTATATGCTGTGTTTTCTCACTCTAATAATACATGTTTCAAAGAAGGAGTGATGTGTGAAAATGTCTGACAGCACAGAAAACTAAGTGCACAAGCAGTTATAAAGCTATGTTTTCATCATTTTTAAACACTTTCTGAAGTAAGTAAACTCTCTAGTGCACTTTAACCTAAGGGTAAATTAACGCAATATAGAAAACGAAGTCCCTCGAGCTTTTAAAACAACAATAAGGGGGAAAGAATTTAAATCAGATTAAATTTAGAAAGTGTCTAATACTGACAAGCATAAAGGACAGACAAACTGCAATACGTTTCCACAGCTGGAGAATGTAAGCTAAACAATCTAAAGACGCATTGATTATGAAACTTTGTTGCTATGGTAAAATCGGACCAAACTTTAAAATAAAACGTACGCATCAGAAACTCGGGGCAACAGATAAAGACGCGATTAAAAAAACGGACGCTGGTTCATGTGTGGCCGTGATACAGACATAAATGAAAACAGCGTATCTTCATTACATTGTAAGGCACTGTACATCACTGCACTTACCTTGCCACGGCTCCTCAATACAATGAAGCTCAGAAGCAGGTGACGAAGTGAGAGGTTCCTCCTCTTGTTCACTAGTTGATCAGCCAAGTCTCTGTTTCAGCACCACGGAAAGCGCGTCCGCCTCTTTGGGGAAATGATGCAAGTTTACGGTTAATGCCGTGAAAGCATTGAATGTGCACACTGAACACGTCTCCTTCAAGTTTGATGCCACCTCGTCGACTCTTTTGCTGGAGCAAACATCACTCTCCTTGCCTGACGCTTTTAGGATGAGTATGGCCAATCATAATGCATCTCATTCTTCACTCTCACATCTTTGCGCATCCCCAAAGAGTCTCCAAGGACCGGTTCTCTGTCTGCCTCTGGGCGGGCACAGCTGCGGTAACGGTGATTTTAAGAGGGGCTTCTCCTGCTAGTGCAGCACATCTTCATTTGCGGTCTTCTCTTTGTCTTCACGGCGATGATACTGATAAAGATGGGGCTGCAAATTTTCACGCGCGCATCGTCTGGTAACGGGAGCGGAGCGGAGGGAGCCGGGAGCAGGAGGAGTGTCTCTGACGATCCGAGTTCATTAAAGACTCTTCTAATATGGATGAGCTACGCGTCTCATCGTTATTATTACCCTTCTTTTCTTACCAAGGGATGGGAACATGGCGCTGAAACTGTAAACTGTACGATATGAGCTGCGATAGTAAATGCGACTCGGCTACAGTAGAGGCGGCATAGAGTTTGATTCTCCTTTATCAGAGATACGAGACTGAGCTATATTAATTTATTGAAGTCCAGGATTATTGATACTCATTCTTTATTAAGAAATCATTAACAATAATGCAGTAAAAGTGCCACGTTGTCAATTTGTGTATGAGTTTGTTTGTGTCTGAGAATGACTTTCTGACTTTCAGATTACGGATTAGTGATAACGTTTAACTGAGGACACAGTCTGGATTTTTTCCTTCTAAATCCTGCGTTTTCTAGACAAATAGGCCTAACATGACTGCTGTTTTCACTGCTGGGGAAAAGTTATTGACATGACCCAAAACAAAAAAAAGATACAAACAATAAAAACAAGAGAAAAACTGTGTTTTTTTGTGAGAATTAGTTATTTTATAAGTATATGGTTGTCTATGCCACTTAATTAAGTCACTGATATAGCCTTTTCCAGAAATAATCCTGTTGTTGGCTGACATTAAAATATCTTTTGGTGGTCTTCCTGCTCAGTGTACAGTTGACTGATTTTAGGTCCCGTTAGTCTTTTCATTGTGAGAAGATCAAGGTGCCACTTCAACAAGTTGGCATACTAAATTAAGCTAGTTTAAAATATCACAGCCCCCAGCCAGTGCGCATTCATCAGCCTCAAAAAAGCACACACGGTAAGCTATTTAATCTTGCACTGATTTGAACTAAAAGATTTTGCCCAGTCATTTTCTCTGAGAAAAAAAGGATTCATAGTTGGAAAAAATAGAGCTTTAATGAAAAGAAAAAAAGCCCCGTGGGATGGATATCAAAAGCCAGTGGATGTGCATAATTTATCTCAGACTATTTCATAAAGCCCCGCAGAAGGGATTTTTAACCTGGTTTTTTTTTTACTATTATGAAAAAACCCTTCTAATATTAGCACTGCTCACTTAGCTCTACTGAGGCAGAATGTTTTCGAGTTTTGTTTCCTAAATGACAGCCATGTGAAAACCTCATTTCACAATCCTTTGAAAATCTATGACACCACTGTCATTTAAATCTCAAAGTGCCAAACATGCTCACGGTTATTATCTGACATGATCACGGAATTTATGTAAAGCAATATTTAATTGTCACTATTTCCATCTGTCATGTTTACAAACACAAGTTGAGCATTTAATCTTGAGACAACAAACATCCTGTATTTTGACTGTGTTGTAAAGTAGCTTATATGAAATATTTCAAGTGCGGTGGGCTGTGAACAATGCTCTTGTTCAGATAAATATTACACATCCTTGCACACGTCACTGTGGCTTTGTGAGAACGTGGCCTTATATCAGGGTGTGGCTGCAAGGAAGCTTGTGAGGCTTCAACCGGCACAGCTGACACATTAACTTGCTCCTCCTGACTTGAGCACATCCCCCTCTGCTGGTGTTTGGCAGCAAAGAAAATTCTTCTCTTGACTTGATTTGGCTGCAAGGACTCTGGGTACAAGTCCAAGAACACTAATTCAGACCCACAGGAAGGCTTTTCTACCACTGCAGCACATGCAGGGTTTATTGTGAAGCCTTTTTTAAATTACAAAGCTGCTGCATGTATGTGGGACAAAACATCGCCGTAGTGCTGAAGATCTAAGACGCACCAGCACAGCAGCTGCAGCTTGTCTCTGGTGGGACTGTGGGCCATTTGTTGTGTGGGGTATCAGCAGGCCTGACTAGAAAATAAGCTGAAAATGATCAGTGTTGCCTATTTTGTAGCAGCAAGGGTGGGAAATCTCTGTATGGCTATGAAATACATCCTTTACTAATTAGATCTATGCCAAAAAATAGAACAGATTCTGGGATCAGATTACCCTGGAAAGCATTATTTTACACCCACATTGTAAAATGGATAGAAATGTTATTATTTTGTGCTCCAGATCAATGATTGGACTATAAAATTTCATGGCCATGTTTTAAAGACTTTTCTCAAGAAACAAAATCTTGAAGTGTACAGGATCATTTAACAGCATCTTGAAATGAAAATGTCACCATTTGTTTTAATGAACATATAGTCTGTTGGACAGTGAGATTCTGATGGATTTTGAGGGTTGTGAATCTTGACACAATTCCCTGTCCAAAAGACAAATAACCTCCTCGTGGCACACTCATCAGTTCCATCCTCTGACTCCTCATTTCTCATCCAACTCTGACATCTGGTGTTACTCACAATCAATAGTGCTGGGATCCAAAGTCTGCCCAGAGCAAGAAGTTGCCTATTATATAGCACCTACCAAAATTTGTCAACACCATGGTAAAAGTATGTTTTTGGTTTGTTGAGTTGACCTCAGAGTTTTAGTTCATCATTTATGGTACATGCATTCAACTGAAATGTTCAGTGGGTTTAAAAAAAGTGTTATTATTTTGAGTGCTTAACAATCAGTGTCTCACACAACAGCTGGTTTGCTTAACCTCTGAAACTTGCATTCACACCTTATTCATTCATCTGTTTTCACCTGTCACTGATTTGTAAAATATAGATCTTAAGCAATGAATGATTCATTACAGTCTGACAGAGAATGTACCCCAAGGTTCAATATTGCCTTATATAATCTTCCTCAAATTTATTATGGACTCAGCAATGGCATAACTCTGTAGCACTCTAAATTGCTCTTTTGGCTCCACTGCCCTGTGATTGATTATGATAAATGGGCATAAGCAACAGTTTAATGAATTACATGAGGCAAAATAAATTCACGATTCTCCATCTGAGCAGGCTGTTTTATTTGTTGGTATTGACTGGTAGCACAGCAATGTCTCCAATTCTGACATTGGTCAAACCCTCAAGTTCCCTGTTCACTCGGGTTTTCGGTGAACTGGTGATTTATCATTGAGAAGCAGCAGAAATGGAAGATTTAGCTTGCTGAAAAATTGAGGGCATCAAGTTTTCACAGTTATATCCAAGATGCAAATGATCATACTGCAAATGTGCATGTGCTTGGCTTAAACACTGCACAGAAGCACCATGTAATTAGATTGAGTCAGCAGAGAGGGTCTGCAATATAGTTTCATCATGGACACAGCATAGGCATTATGTGATAGTGATAGCACTTGAAGCACTACAAATAGAAGGAAAAATTATCTGTTTTCAGTGGTTTATTTGTCCCATCTCTGCTAGAGAAAGAAAAAATTCCCTGATACTTTATCCTGTGGTCCTCTGATGAAGATGAATGCCCTGGTGTTGTGCCTCATTTGAGGTTCCCAGTGAGGGTGCACTAAGCTGGAGTCAGGCCCTGATCAATTGACAGGCAATGCACTGCATGGGCAGCCAATCCCCTGGCTACTGAGTACTCCGGTATCAGGGTGTGGACAAAAAGCATTAGGCCAACCATGGAGATGTGTAGGATGGGTAAACCCTAGGCTATGCATTTTACTCTCTGTATGCCAATTATCTGCCTGGACTCAGACAGACAGCTTAGGGTTATGTTTAAATATTCAGACTATATAAATGCAAAGTCTTCTGACTTTGCGATGGGTAATAAACTGCGTTGTTGCCTCTGAAGTGCAATGTTTTTATGCTGTTTTATCTTTTGCTTTATGTTGCTGCACAGCACTGTTTCCTTTCAACTTCAAATATTTTTCTGGGACCTCTTTTGTCAGGGAGGAGACTAAATGGCCTCAGTGGCTCTAAGCTTTGGTATCTGTTTCAGTGCACCTGCCTGCAGACTAGGTGATGTGCTTTGGGATGGCTTTATTTGGGTTGGGAGGATTCATGCTTGTGTCAAGACCACAGGATGACCTGCCTCTTCGAGAGAAGCTTAAAGTGATGAGTTGTAGCTTTTCTCATCTAGCAGTCATGTATTTGACTGCAGTATCTGCCAGCTTCTGTATAGCACCTGGCTACCAATTTGCTATACCTCAGGTGGAAAAAGATTTAAAATGAACATTAACTGTTGATTTCATGTTGTATCACAGACTGGTACATCCTTGCTGCTTTAAATTTGCTCTTTGTTGCTGTTCTTACAACTTTAAAAGAATGCAATATATAATGACTTACCCATTTTTGTGTAGATTGAGTAAAAGCATGCAACTCTATGCTTATTTTGAAAATAACTGCAGTAAATTTAAATCTACCGTTTGAATTGCAGTAAGAAATATTTTGACTCCCTTGTTCTTTCTGCTGCTTTTTGGGAAACTGAGTAGTCGGTTAAACAAGCTCAGTCTTTGTAATCTACATAATTCAACAGCAGAAGAATTAAGATGAGCAACGGGCAATACCTTGAAATTAAAGAATAGTGTGTTTTGTAGCTTCTACCTCCTTTATCAGTAATGATTAATGATTAACATTGTAGCTCCAGATGCAAAATTTCCTTAGTGGCTTGTAAAAAATGTGGGAGTGTGTTTATATGTGTATATGTCCTGTGTTTTCTCATCTTTACACACTAAAGTTCATTATCTGTTAATGCACCAGTGTTTAAATTGTCAAAAAGCAAACATTTACCGAATATGAATCATATCGCTCTCTCTAACGCTCGTCAAGGAACAACAAACACTTTGTAGTGTACTGTGTATAAACTGTGTTCTAACCTTCCGGGGTATTATCATTAAATAAATGACAAATACTGCTGTGTAAAAGTGGTCTTGCCTCATAATACACCAATCTTCGACTCTGCTTATTGAAAAAGCTCCAGTATGACTGCAAAAAGATATCAGATATTTTCAGTCGGGAAACACTGAACTCTTATTTCCAAACATCAAGAACGAGATAATCTATAGGAAATTGAGATCAGCTTTGTATCTCTTCATTGATAAATCAAATTCTTTGGAAAGAGAATAAGAGAATAAGAATTTGTAGAATAAGAAGACTTTATAGCACTGAAGCACAAATACAGTCTGGAAGGTTTAAATATACTTGTGAATCTTTTACACTTTTGGTCTTTTTTAAAACTTCATGAATAGATCTTGCCAGAGTTCATCCGGATATTGAGCAGAGTGTGAATTTCTAAGGCAGTAGAGTTGTGCCAGCGGACCTAGTCTCTATCTCTGGTGTATTCGAGTTGGAAGAACCCATGCAGCAACACGTGCTCTCTGCCGAAAGGAACACTTTCATACTGCAGTGCAGCAGCCGTCTGCCAGATGAGAATAGCACCTCTGCATATCATTACATAAAAACACATTCTCTCTGATCAGTGAAGCACGCACACTTAAAAAGCAACAGTCTGGGATTTTTAAAAGTTTCCCTCCAAAGTAGAATATCTGCTTTTAACGAAACACAACTTTCATAATAGAGAAATATTCTCTTTTAGAAAAAAGTTTTAGTTTTGTGCAACTGATTTAAAATGACAAAATGTAGCAGTCAAAGCTGGACACTTATTCAGGTATCTCTATTTTTATATTTTGTACATAATACAACTACAGTACAGTCTGCATAAAACTTACAAAATAGTATCACCATCCATCCATCCATCCATCCATCCATCTTCATCCGCTTTATCTGAGGCCAGGTCGCGGGGGCAGCAGCCTAAGCAAAGAGGCCCAGACCTCCCTCTCCCCAGCCACCTCCTCCAGCTTATCCGGGGGAACACCAAGGCGTTCCCAGGCCAGCCGAGAGATATAATCTCTCCAGCGTGTCCTGGGTCTGCCCCGGGGCCTCCTCCCGGTGGGACATGCCTGGAACACCTCACCCAGGAGGCGCCCAGGGGGCATCCTTGTCAGATGCCCGAACCACCTCAGCTGGCTCCTTTCGATGTGGAGCAGCAGCGGCTCTACTCTGAGCCCCTCCCGGATGGCCGAACTTCTCACCCTATCTCTAAGGGAGAGGCCAGCCACCCTTCGGAGGAAGCTCATTTCTGCCGCTTGTATCCGCGATCTCGTTCTTTCGGTCACTACCCACAGCTCGTGGCCATAGGTGAGGGTAGGAACGTAGATCGACCGGTAAATTGAGAGCTTCGCTTTTACACTCAGCTCCCTCTTCACCACGACGGACCGGTGCAGCGTCCGCATTACTGCAGCTGCAGCCCCAATCCGTCTGTCGATCTCCGGCTCCCTTCTCCCATCACTCGCGAACAAGACCCCGATATACTTGAACTCCTCCACTTGGGGCAGGAACTCATCCCCGACCCGGAGTGGGCACTCCACCCTTTTCCGGCTGAGAACCATGGCCTCAGATTTGGAGGTGCTGATCCTCATTCCCGCTGCTTCACACTCGGCTGCGAACCGTTCCAGTGCGAGCTGGAGGCCCTCACCCGATGAAGCCAACAGAACCACATCATCCGCAAAAATCAGAGATGAGATTCTGAGGCCACCAAAGCGAAAGCCCTCCGCCACTTGGCTACGCCTAGAAATCCTGTCCATAAAAATTATGAACAGAACCGGAGACAAAGGGCAGCCCTGGCGGAGCCCATCACCCACCGGGAACAAGTCCGGAAAATAGTATCACACAAATCAAAATTCCATCCTAAAATCTTCACTGCTGTTTTGTTGTTTTGACTACAGTATGTTGACCATCTTTATGTGGTCCTAGCCTGGAATGGTTTTCAGTAAACTTTGACACTTTGAAAAAAAAATATTCAAGAATTTATCCAAGTCTATCATTACTCTAATACCTGAAGGTCAGATTCAGATTTATTCTTACTTAACCAACATAGCTATACCTCTACATCCTGTTCAAACACGCCATCCCATCTGGTTTGGCCATAGTGAGACTGCAATTTGTTTTTCATGAGGACAATGACCCAACACACACTTCTAGGCTCTGAAAAAAATGGCGAGTGAAGTGCTGCATCAAATAGCCTGGCCTTCACAGCAAGCCTAAGTCCAAATGAGATGGTTTTTAAATGCTTTGGGCCTGATTGAGCAGCCGGAATATGTAGGACCTTTTTCAAGACTATTTGAAATACTTCTGATGGTAACCGCATGAAGCTGATCAAGACAGTGCAATGAGTGTGCAGCTATGTTACAATATCTAAATTCTTAGAAGAGTTTAACATTTAACAAAATTTTGCTGGATTTACACTGTTGTGCTTACATTAAAATATTTAGGTATGTTTTATTTAATAGCTTTGATATCCTTAGTTTTGTTCTGTGTTTTAGAAAACATGTTTATAATATGGTTGCAAGAAAGTGAAATTTCTTTACTAAAAATCAAGTATTATGAACTCTGCTTTCCCTCTTCCCCCTCAACACCAAGTTTACCTTGGAGCTACCTTCTCACTCTTTAAATGGATTAAAGAGAATGTGCCCTTCAGGGTTTCCTACTGGCATTACCTGTAGTACTTACTGTTTTTTCTTTTTCAGTCAAGGGTGTTTTCTTCGTGTCACAGCAGGTTGTAGAGAGGCTTCTGACTCAAACTCCGAACTGCTTAATGAACCCAAAGGATCCACAGGGCATGGTAAAAGCACTCCAGGGCAGCCATGGCACTCGAATCAGCTCCTTGGCTTGTCTAAGAGCATTTTTTCAGCTCTCTCTAATGTACTCTGGGACTCAAACTCTGCAGCCAACCTGACCCAGATGAAACCATTCCATCCTTTCAGCGCTCCCTATGGAACCACAACAACATATCCTGCCTAGAAAGTCATGGAGTGAGCCTCCCAAGCCTTTTGAGATCACGGAGACTGCAGGAAGAGCAAGTATTTACGCTCTCTAGTCCAATATTGGTTTTGTCTCTTTGTTACTTGCATATGGTCAATTACAGTAACACAATGTTAAACAGCTGACAAAGCAGTTTCAGCAGAAACATGGCCAACTGCTACTGTTCTCTCTAGTGAAGGGGTGGCTACCGTATGTGGGTATGAGCAGTGCTGCTTTTTATTGCGTGCATTATGTAGCCAACCACACCCAGTAAAGTGCCTGCTGTTAAAGTCTCGACTGTGAAACCTCAGGGGAGTGTGAGAGCATGGTAGATTAAACAAAGTGCTCACTGCAGTATGTATGAGATTTACAAAGTAACTGTCACCTGTGCAGCAAATGTATTCAGTGTTAATTAAGTGTATGATGACACATAGTAGTGTGCATTTAGCAATGGTATTATTACGTGTGCATTAAACAGGACTTTGTTCTTGTTTTGGATACTGGGTATACTGGCTACATTTGGCACTGTCATAGTGGAATGCCTTGTAATGCCTTGTATTTTTCCAGCACACATAACATATCTGAGATAACAGAGTTGTCTTAGCGAGGCTTGAACTTTTCAGCCCACATTGACGTGTTCTGTTTATTTGGTCCTTATCTGTTTTTTTTTTTATTGCTATAATATATTAAAATGCATGTATTAATGGAACACGTCTGGACTATGTGGAAAAAAACTCTGTTCAAAACAGCCTTTCAGTATGGATCAGTTGCACATGATTATGTGTCGCACAAGTAGATAGGCACTTGAGTGATTCAACCCCACTGTGGAAAGTGTGAAGTGCCTTTAGCTAGTGTGTCGAGCTAAACAGAGTTGAAATATGAACTGTATGCTTCTATTGTTTAAAAAGGAAAGCATGCATGGATGCCAAGCTGGCTGTTAGTTCTTACAAAGCAGTAAAAAAAAAAGAAAGAAGTGCAAATAACCTGCAGTACTCCAGAGGTACCTTGCGGCTGAATCTACTAATAATTGCTTTGTTTGCTATAGCTATTTTTTCACTTCTGGACCCTTGAAAAAAACCCACTCTTTCCAATTTATTAACGTTTATATTTAGGGTTTTAGCTGCTTTGATTGAAAGATTTGCCAACGTGGGCAGCTCTAGCTGATGTCTCCCAGACTTCACTTCTGCTAATTCAAGTTGGTGCCTTTTGGAGCATTCTAAAAAAAAAATGTAGCCAGCAGAAAGAGACATCCCATTAAAAGACTCCGTGCTCCATTTTCTAATTCTAGTTTTTTCATATTTTTGACACTTGCATTCTTCATATCAACAATTGGTAATATTAAACTAAGATAACCTGAGTAAATACAAAATGTATTGGGGAAAAAAACCCCATTATGATTTCATTTATTGAGAGAAAAAAACTATCCAAACTTAAGTGAGCAAGAAAGTAATTGTAACAATAAGAAAGACACCTGGCAAAAATGGCATCCATGGGACAGTTCCAAGGTGAAAACCATTGCTGACTAAAAAGGACACAAAGGCTTGTCTCAGATATGTCGCACAAAAAAACCCATCTTGATAACTCCCAAGACTTTGGAGAAAATATTATATGGAGTGACAAGACAAAAGCTGAACGTACTCTTGAAATTTTGAATTCCATCACAAGTGATGTAAAACTGGTGAGCATTTAATAAAAAGAACATCATATGAACAGTCAAACATGGTGGTGGCATTGGGATGGTCCGGGGCTGCTTTGCTGCTTCATGACCTTTAGGACTTGCCATGATTGATGAAATTCTGAAGGAGAATTTCATCAATCAGCTCAAGTGCACTTGAGCTTTGTAGCAGGACAATGATCTAAGTCCTGCATATCTCTGCCTTGTCCCTATTCAATTTTTGGATGCAACTTTCTAAATATTGTCGCAGTTATGCTATGCCCACTTTTTTATATAAATATAGTCTAATCTAAAGTGGATATGTACTGCACTGCTTATGCACCACATTGGTGCTTACAGTCAAACTGAATGTTCAGCAAGTGGGTCATATATGTGAGCTCCACTTGAGCAGGAATAAGGACTCATCTTTACACACACTGATAAACATACTTTCTTCTAAGTCAACCTGCAGATATTTTCCAAGTTGGAGTTTTCATAGTCAACCAACTTTACTTTAACTGACAAGACTTGAGGCAATGAGATATTTGGGAAGAACTTTTTTTTCTTCTCATATTAACTAGAATTGTTGAAAACCCGTAAACAGACTTTGATGTACAAAATCTTTCAAGTACCATTTAAGGCTTGCCTTACTGTGTATAACCAGCAAGGTGTGATGCCATTTAAAATATAGCTATTTTGTGCAGACAGATTAAACCTCAGGACTAAATCACTCTGAAGTGCATCTCGGGCACTCAACAAATGTTGAGGCCAATTTGTTTACAGTTAAAGCTGCCTTCAGCCATGTTTAAATTGACCCATATGGAAAGATATACATGTACTATGCCCTGAAAGGGCAATTTCCAGGTCTGAGATAGCAGGGTTCTCAAACCCTCATGTGAGCCTTCAGATTTCACAGGGTAAAAAATATCAGAAAGCACCATAGGAAACGCATTAGTGAACAGGAACCGAGGTCCAGTGACCCCTGCCCTGAAATATACTGTGAACTGATTTGGCAGTATTTCTTCCACTGCTGTTGTCTTCTGTCTTGTGCTCACAAGACCATGAACAAGCACCAGACAAACCTCATGTGATGCCTCCCAGCATTCATTCAGTTCTGCTTTGGAGCCTGAATCTCACCTATCACCTTAGTTACCTTCTTGATTACCTATAGCCTTTGTTTCAAGTGGAGCCTTCATGTGCACCGCTATACTCTAAAATAGTTCAAATTACATATGGTTTCTTAGCACCAATCTGTTGAAACGTGCATGGCTATTTCTCTTAATTTGTGTGTTTATTACTCTTGTTTTAATGGCCTCTTTTTTTGAAAGGGCTACTTATAAGTAGTAGTCTTGACTTGAGCTGTTTTCAAGTTATTAGAATGGAGGGATTTAAACCTCTGCTCTAGAGGCTTTTTTGTCTTGCTGTCTAACAGAAAAAGACCCAAACTTGGATTGCATTCATTCCACTTACTGTAGAAAGCAACATCTTTCATAACTGAAATGTGGCTAGACAGCTCCCTGTTCAAACTGCTTGGACATTAAGCACCAGTTTCAAAGACTGAAAAGCACGCTAGACTTGAATATTTTGCAGCATATTTAATTGAGAGCAGGTGATGCTCATTAAATGTGGATTCTTTTGCCATTGTTTTGGAAATCACAAGCCTACTAATGGGAAGAGGCTGAAACAAGTGTCCTTTTAGAATCCTGCTCATTAAAGTGTGAGATACAGTTCATGTGTGACCTGCTGAGAAGAGCAAAAACATTCATTTTTATGCAGCGTGTCCGCCAAGGTATAATCATCATCTATTTCGTGACCTAATCTGTCTGAAATATTAGCAGATAAAAATGAAGCCATGAAAAAAAACTTTGAGGTCTGAGGGTTATTTTTGCCTGCTGATAAGAAATAAAAAAAAATGTACTTGGGGCATTCTGTTTGGTTCTGTACTCACTGCACCAGCCCACTTGCCCCCATTCTATTAGTTACCCTCCTGAGAGGCAGAGCACCAGCTGTCCTCCGCCAATCATCCATCACCGTGTCCTCTGGGTGTGGGCACAGGAAAAGAGCAATGAGCAGCAATCCTATCTATCAGCCTCCAGAAGCAGTGAGGCAGAGTTGAAGTTGGTGATGAATTTAGACTACCAACAACAGGTTCCATTAAAACTCACTTGCTTTAACTTTTAGCACGTTACTTTTTACTGTTTTTTCTTTCAATACTTCTTAAAAAGCTGTGCACAGGTTTTATTTCATTTCAAGTTTCAACAGGTTTTTCTGATTAGCTGCAATGCAGCTGTTGTCAGATACTGTAACAGTAACCTCTAAATATAAATGTATTCAAAGGAAGGAAAATCAACACCTATCTTATACCTGATGTGATCATAAAGTTGTGACAGCAGTCATAAAAAATCTAAAACTATACCTGATTTGAATTTAGCCACTTTTAAATGGCAAGAAAAGGGCGGAGGTGTCAAGCTAAGATGCTACTGTCTAAGTGAAGTGATCCAAAGGTTTACAACAAAACAATCTGGTAATGAGGATTGCATTCACATTTAAACTAAGGGATGCTTTTGCATCCCTGGTGGACGTTTGATTTATTGTGTTGTGAACAAAACATTTGCTCAGCTCATAAGAAATACTTCATAGAGTATGTTGTATTGTTTGATTCTGTTTTCACAACAATAGTACTTATTCAAACACTGTCATCCTTCAAAGCTCTGAAACTGCTTTCCTCTGAAAATTACAGCACTCTGAAAAATGCAAAATTTGATTTTCAAAAGCACACTCTGAAACTTTTACATATTACTTCTACAGATTTTTCTGTATTTTGCACTGAAAGGTTATTCCTTTTCTCCCTCCAGACTTAAATTGCAGAAAAAAAAATTAATATCCCTGCGCTACAGCAATTTGTGTGCCAAGGGAAAGTTAAAATGATCCCTACCCTGAAATATACTATTCATTGTTTTGCCAAAGTTTCTCACAAGACTTTGGGAAGCATTATAAGATATTCGTGCTCAGTCTCCAGGTTTCTTCCTCTTTACTTTCTGTCTTTCACTCTTTCAAAGGACACCTTTAGTATATTTTCCTATTAATGTGGCTTCTAAGAGTCATTCAGATTTTGCACTCTCCCCCTCAGGTATGTAGAGTTGAGAAAATAGAAAAACACAGTTCAAGGAAGGTCGAGCTCACTGGAACTTTCCTGAAAACATGATTTTGCTGCAAGTGATTTCACTTTGTTAGAAAGCTGTATTTATCAGAACTAGATAATACAGGCAAGGAACAACCGTAAATCAGATAGAAAAGGAGTAAGACTGTCAGAAAATGGTGGCAGTGGCAGAAAGAAAACAGGGCAATCTGAAAGACAAAGGATCATAAAAATTTCCATTGGTGTTCTGCAACAAGTGGGACCTGGTGATACCAAACCTGAAAACATTTGACAGTTTCTGATTTATTTCATTTTTTTAGTATTATGTTTTTTTCACTTAAGTATAGAAGGAAGGTTTTGCAAAATCTAGTCATTCTAAAACACACTGTGAAGCTTTCCATTAGTCACTTAGTTTATTAGGCAGCTGTGTGTTGTTCCAGTGTTCATTTATTTAAGTGCAAACAGATGGTTCACATTTTACTGTTCAGATTTGAGAGCTGTCATTTCAACCATCTGTCAGTGTGACGAGAAAAAGATGACCTTCCAATGAAGAAAATAATACTGAGGCTCACAAAAAAAAAAAATCTATCACAGAGATATCAAAGTAAATAAAAAGTTTTATTTATTCTTAAGAAGTAGATGCATGAAAAAAAAAATCTTCAAATATCTAAACAGAGTTCCAGATTAAGAAACAAGACAACACTTCATTGTCTTTATAGTAGTTAATAGGGGTGCAACAATACATGTATCGATATTGAACCGTTCGATACAGAGCTTTCGGTTTGGTACGCATTAGAGATGGCACGATACCACTTTTTAATGTCCGATACCGATTCCGATATCATAAATTTGGATATCTGCCGATACCAGTGTTGGGACTAACGCGTTATTAAATAACGCGTTACAGTAACTACGTTATTATTGTGGTAACGAGCGCGGTAACTAGTTATTATGCCAAAACCGGGAACGCGTTACTCATTACTGGGATTTAGATAGGCTCGTTATTCGTTACTTCGTGTGGTGGCTATCGCGGAGCTTCCACAGATTCAATAACATTAGCAAGTGGTGGAAGCTAGCAGGTGGATGAAGGAAAAGGGAGGCAAGAGGAGAGACCCGAAGCGGCCGCTGGTCCGAGAGTGTCAGGTGAACTGAACTTCAGGTAAGAAGTTATAACCTGCAGTCCATCTGGGTCAGATATGAACCAAGTTTAGGTGGAGTTTATTTTCGATATGCTGACTTTTTGTAGTGCGTGCTAGCTAGCATGACGGAGTTTCTATACAGCTGGGTGGGTGCTATGTTACTGATGTTGAACTTTATTTTGTTCATAAGGTTAATTATTAGAGTTGCCAACCGTCCCGTAAAAAACGGAATCGTCTCGTATTCAGAGAAAATATCATGCGTTTCGTATTGAGGTGAAAAGGAACACAGTTTGTCCCGGACTTCAGCTACAATGAAAAAGACACAAAGCTGGAGTTATTCTGTGTCTTTGCTGCACAGCTGCCTCTTCTTCTCTCATTCTCTCCCCCTCCCTCTCCTGTTGCTACTTTAATCATGAAACTGATCAATGATCAGCTGATCGGCTTTTCTCTCTTGTTTATTTATCGCCCACTTTGCGCCAGAAAGAGGAAACCAGCGGATGTCGCGGTAAACAACAGCAGCACGTTTAAGCTTGATCAGCTGTTGTTAGAATTTATTTAATATTAATTTCTACTATCAGCTGATGTTGGCTGGAGCCACAGCTGTAAACCTGCTGGTCATGATATCGGTTTGGTTATGTGGTGAGAGGGAAACATGAAGACGAAACCAGGAGATGTCCTTACTGAATCATGAGAGCTGTGATGGAGAAACAGGTTTACCTTTTAGTTAACATGAATGAGTTGAAGGGAAGTTATGAACTGTTTCTGAGAGACAAATAACACCGGGATCCTTTTCTAAGTCTTACAACAAACAATTGATAGATTGATACATATATACCATCAGAACAGTGTACATCACTGTCACAACAGTGTTTATTTTCATTCAAAGGCTTTATGATTTTTCCTATAATGGCGGGCCGGTCTCTAGTCAAAATGCCTGGGACGATTTTTTTGTCCCAATCCAGCCCTGTATGCAGTTCATCTTCAGTCTGGTGTTAACTACATCTTTCTATTCAGAAGGCAGAATTTCCGAGTTCTGAGTACAATCGAAAGCACCACGACTGCAGTTGTTGTGTTGGATGTAAAAAGCAAGCTAGGATAGAATCAGGCGTGGGATTTCTCTCGTGGAAATGTGCACATTATTTTTTCCTTTCTATTGGTAGGTGGCACAGTGCACTTGTGGCAAGTAAGCAAGCTAGAAGACTGGCAATCTTGCTGGGTATCCAGTTACGGAAGCAACACATTAACAAGAGAATTCTGAGTAAAACCAAAGTTACTTTCCCTAGTAACTAGTTACTCTGAAAGTAACGAGTAACTTGAAGTAACTGAGTTACTTTTGATAGAAGTAACTAGTAATGTAACTAAGTTACTAATTTAAAGTAACTTACCCAACACTGACCAATACCGATATGAATCCGATATAGCGTATTTTGTAATCAATAAAACAGTTTTTTATAAACATCTTGCTGCATTTTGTATAAGTTCATACTCAAGTTTTAAAAAACAAGAGACTGAAGGTATTCTGTTATACCTGTATGCAAAAAATACTGTACACTGCACCCAAAACATTTTATAGTTCAGCAACACTGATCAATCTAATAAATTTAAACTTACACCATCCTCCCTATTCTGGTATTTTAAAGAGTACTTAGTGGAAATATTAGGCAAACTAACTAATAGGGTTGCCAACTCCCAGCAAAAATATTAGGGAACCACCCCCCGCCCTTAATCGATGTAATCAACTTTAATTTAATGCACGTATAAAACAAATGCACAGAAATCAATTATTTTTCTACAATATTTAAATAGATTCAACATCTTTCTTCAACAGAATTGCAGACTGCACAGATGGTACCTTCCCAAAGGAAAAAGTACTATAGCTTACTAGGGTGTATATTAGACTTATTAGTTACTATATACAATAATGGATTTCTATACATTTAATCAGATGACCACTTTTGTTGTAAGATTCAGATAATTCTTTATTCAAAATTTTTAAATGACATAACAAAGAAAAATATTTCTTTGTGTCCCCTTTTCCCTGTTAATGCCCAACCTGGCCCCGACAAAACGTTGCTAGATCCGCCCCTGCACTGACCAGCTGTCAGCTACATAGAAAAAGGATCCTGGTGTTATTTGTCTCTCAGAAACAGTTCATAACTTTAACTCATTCATGTCACCTAAAAGGTAAACCTGTTTCTCCATCACCTGCTCAGCTCTGATGATTTAGTAAGGACATTTCCTGGTTTCATCTTCATGTTTCCCTCTCACCACATATCCAAACCAATATCATGACCAGCAGGTTTACAGCCGTGGCTCCAGCAAACATCAGCTGATACTAGAAATGAATATTAAATACAGTCTAACAACAGCTTATCACGCTTAAACGTGCTGCTGTTGTTTATCCGCTGGTCTCCTCTTTCTGGCACAAAGTGGGCAATAAACAAACAAGAAAGACGGGACTTGCGGCAGAAAAGCCGATCAGCTGATCATTGATCAGTTTCATGTTTGAAGTAATAACAGGAGAGGGAGGCTCCAAATGCTCCAACAGACCGCCGACAGCTCTCGCAGACAACAACCGCTCTATCACGTGACACATAGTGCTCCAATGCACCGAGCTGGGTTACGCCAAGTAGCGCGTTTTGTGAGGTGATTTTGTGATACTTCGGATCGGATTACATTTTTTTATTTCTCTCCAATATCCAATCCAGTAATTTAGGTCAGTATCGGACCGATACCGATACGTAATATCGGATCAACGCTACCCCAAATTGAACCTCCCCCACCCTCATTCAGATCTGGCGTTTTGAACTATTTTGATTTTCATGTGAAGCATGACCCTGATGGTAAGCGCGTCATGGACAAAAGTAAAACAGTATGTCGGATGTGCCACGCAATGCTCAATTGGTGGGAACTAGTGCGTTAGCGCAGTTAGCTTGTTAAAGTATTGACGCCGTCCAGCCCCACGCACAGGGCGATCCGCGGTAACTTGTTAACGGACATTTGCCGCGTTATGGCATTAACGTCATTTTAACGAGATTAACACTGACAGCACTAGTGGGAACACAACGAATATGACTGCACATTTACGCCGACATCATCCTAGTGCAAAGACAAGTGGAAGCAGACAAAAACAACAAGCACGCATGCTACAAACTTTACCTGAGTCGTTTAGTCCTTATGGGGACCTGAAATGTTTAATATGCCGCTGAGAATGTAGCCCAGAAGAAGCGTATAGTATAGCTTTTATTTTGGAAAGAGACCTTTCTCTGTAATAAACTCTCTTTTCCAAAGATGAGTGATTTCTCGATCAGATAGATCTATTTATTTTTTATTATTTTGCTGTTACAGCAACATTAAATTTAAAAACTGTATTTTTGAGTTAAAATATATATTTATAATTTGAATAAATGACAAATTAAAAAGGCATGAACATTTTTTTGTATCGAAAAAATATCGAACCGTGACACCAAAGTATCAAACCGAACCGAACCGTGAATTTTGTGTATCGTCACACCCCTAGTAGTTAAGTGTATGCAATAGTTGCTGCTGTTGTTGTACACTCTTAAAAATGCTGGGGTAAAAATGACCCAATCAGTAACCTAATGCTGGGTCAAATATGGATCGAGCCAACGCTGGGTTGTTTCAACTTAACAGGGTTAGGTTACTGGTTTGACCCAGCACACTGGGTTAGGATATCTATCAAAAAATTGGGTTAAATTGACCAATGTTTGAAGTTGAGGTTACCACACATTGGGTCGAAAGTCAGAACCCATCACATGGGTTATATTACCATTAATATTTGGGTTAAGATTTCTACTTATTATAAAATTCAGCTAATGAAAACTAGATTCAAAACAGATTTTCTCAAAAAATCTTTTTATTGCCGTATGATACATAAAACATGGACAGCAAATTCATAAAAAATATATCAATTAAAGTTACATGCATGTAAAAAAAAAAGTATATAATTCATTATATTATATCAATTATTTCAAATTAGTCTTTGGTTACATAACATGTACATGTTAATACACATAAAGACATGCTATGTAAAGCCAGCTCTGTTTATAGAACAAATTACATGTAAAAACTCTTAACTTTAAAAAAAAAACAACTAATGAATTGATGATTTTTTCAGTATTTAACATACATCAACACTTTGGAAAAGTGGCAAGAGGGAATCTCCCTCTCAGATCATTTCATGCACCTTTATGAGCAACATTTTACGCTTCCATAGCTAAATGAGCCCTCATTCATTTGATCATATTTGAGTCGTAGTTGTTTGGTTAATGTTAAGTTGTCTGTAATCCTGAAGCTGTGAGCTCCAACACTATGCCTGACATTTGCTCAGAGAGGACAAAACAACAACAAAGTAGACCAGTCTGTGGTTGTGAATGCTGGCAATTAATTGTTAGGAGATGGACTAAACCAAGATCAAGTATTATGTTTCATACACTTTACACTGTCACAAGGTTGTACAAACCTTTTTGCCAACTTCGCAATAGATTTAAACAAATGTTATTATTTATGCATCTATAATGTGCATATGACTGAAGATGTCACTTGAATGAGTGACATATAATGTGCATGCATCTTTTAAAGATATGGAAACTGAGTACACACAAACTGTATATTTATTTTTATAATCACAATGACACTCAGTATACTGATTGAAAAACTGCCCAATATTTAGGTTTTTTAATTGTTGTTGTGTGTATCCATTGAAGTCCTGTGCCATGGCAGTCCTTTAAACATGGAAACTGATCTACTATTCATGATGCTAAAATTGCCTTTATTCCTGAAGTTAGGCTGAAAGCAAAAACAGTTGCAGGTAATTAAATTGGATAAGCAAAAACTTTACTTTTCTGTAGATTTCTTGTAAAATAAACGAGTACAAAGAGCAGAAGCTTTGGAAAAATAGAAGAAATCAAACATTTTTGACTGGTCCTCTTTGTTTTCATCACCCCAGCGCATGTGATAGATTGATTATTTGTTGAAGTCCATAATGGAGTAAAAAGTTGTGGTTAAAAGTTACCCAATATATTATTCAATTTATTTCAAATATGTAAATGTATAAACAAGGGTAAAAGAAGTCCCATTAAGAGACGTAATGTAACACAGGCTAAAATAGTTAAAAGAGTTCATGACTATGTTCAACCGGATAATAATCCTTAATGTGACTACAACCTGTGTAACATTCAATCTGTGATCTACTTGTCGAGCCTGGGAAATAATCCATGTGATTTAGTGATCATGATTGATTAGTTATGCCTGCTGTTGCCGGAAGGGGGAGCTCTGGCCACGATGCCTCATTCGCAATGAAGCTGCTGAAAGAGAAGCATCGTGTCTGAGCGTCGTCATTGACTTATCCCCTTTTCAGGTAATAATTGTGCAATTCTGCTGTTGGACTTTACAAATATGTATGTTGAGTTGTACTGACCGTGTTTCCAAATGTACCAAGAGGTTACTAGGAATACTTAGATGACCTGTGTTAACTGTGATGTTAGGATAAGCTATAAGCAGCAAGCTAAGCTAAGCGCTCTGTTGGTGGCTAGCATGAAGCATTATCGTGCCAGACTGTGTATGAAACATACATTGTGTGCATTTTGCATTTGATCTGGACGAAGAACATGTTTATTTTGTATGAAGAGACAAATGCCTATTAGTGTTTTTATATGAATATTTTGTTTATTTTCTGTACATTTCAATTTAATGATCTAAGTTTGTCTATTGATTCATAACCTGTTTTTGTAAATTCTTACATTCAATTTAATCTGTAACTTATAGAAAAGGAAAGAAAACAGTCTTGAGGTATATTGTCTTACAACTAACAGAGACTGTACATCGTTGTTAGGATGTTTAATACTTTTGTATGTATGTTTATATTTCTGAATCATTCGCAATGAAGCTGCTGAAAGAGAAGCATCGTGTCTGAGCGTCGTCATTGACTTATCCCCTTTTCAGCCCCTTTTCAGGGTGTAACATTTTGGAGGCACCGCTGGGATGGATGTGATGAGGGCCCGCTGTCCCAGATAGACGCCCCAGTCATCATTCAACCCCTCACATCAAATACCACGGTGGGAGATACAGTGTGCTGGTTTCGACAGTTACGCAGAGGGACCTGCATGCAACCTGAGGTTAACTACTGGTGCCAGGGAAGCTGCACTGACTCTTCTGCAAAGAGGTCTTACATCACACTAATCTTTTCCACAAGCCACAGACTGAAATGGAGTCTTCAGGGCTAGAGGACCTGAAGTTAGAAGTTGCTGGTACATTGTATACAGTGACAAGAGACATTTTGATCGAAGTTTGTGATTTCCTAAATATTGCTGGTTCAAAACTTGAAAGGGTATCGGGTAAAAGTCGTTCCTCTCTCATTTCCTATATAATACAGCACTTAGAAAGAGAGGAGCTGGATGAGCTTGAAGATGAGGGAATGTCTGAGCTACTGATTTTGAAAGACAAAATTTTGGAGTTGCAACAGGCTGCTCAGAACGGTACACCGGGACACAAAACCTCAGATACTAACCAGACAGATGAGGTGCAGGAACAGGTTGGTGAGGCCTCAGAAGAAGAACAACTGATAAAGGAAATAGAGGCGCTTCAGTTGGCTCTTGCATTATCACGACAGAACAAGGCGAAGCAACCTAGTACAGCCAAACTGTCGATGAGTGTGGGGGACAATAGTGCTAAACAAACCCCTCCACCTTTTCTGACACTACCGTGGGGCAGAGAATTCAAAATAGCAGGTCAGATTGGTGAGCCTGGCCAAAAGGATAAACTAACTTTTTCCAGCCTAGCTCATCAGATTGAACAAGGCATCAGCAAAGGAGTCCCTGAAATAGAAATAGTTGATGCAGTAATTAGGGCAATAGCACCAGGCTTACAATTGCGTAGCTACCTAGAGGGCAAAACCAACCTTACGTTGCCTACCTTGAGGAGGATTCTAAGGTCCCACTACCAAGAACGAGGGGCAACAGAACTTTACAAACAACTCACGTCAGAGGTCCAAAGCATTAAAGAAACCCCACAAACTTTCTTAATCCGTGCCCTAGACTTAAGACAGAAAATTCTGTTTGCATCGCAAGAAGCTGAATCTGGCTTAAGATATGACCCTGTGCTTGTACAGAGCATGTTCCTTCATACAGTTCTGACAGGCCTGCAAAATGATAACATTAAGAGTGACCTCCAGCCCTACCTACAGGAAACCACAACCAGTGATGAGCTCCTCCTTGAGAAACTCAATGTTGCCTGTGCAAATGAAGCAGAGAGACAAAATAAAAAGAAGTTACTCTCTCAGCAGCGGCCAACCACTGTGCATTCACTTCAGTCTGACACCCCTGCAGATAAAAAAGGGAAAAACCTAAAACCTGAATCCATCAGCAAAGCTCAGCCTGACCTACTAAATGAACTTAAAGAAATCCGTTCTGACATGGCATTATTGAAAAATCTTGGTGCTGAAGTCGCACAAATCAAAGAAATAATTCAACAGCCTAGTCCGGCACAAACACAGTATTCTGCCTCACTTGCAGCACCAGAATGTGTTCCCTTTTCTCATCTTGAGCATCTGCCACAAAACTACTGGCCTCCTGTGGGACCTGGACGGAGAGGTGATACAGCTCAGTATCAACAGAGGTTTGCACCACAACGTCAGTATCCTGCTGTAAACCGAGCACGCCTAAGGAAATGCTTTGGCTGCCAGCAAAGTGGGACTGAGTACTGCAACCATTGCTATCGATGTGGTAGCAGTGAACACTTTCTCGCAGGTTGCAGGGCGAAACTAACTAGACCAGACAAAGATCAACCTTTAAACGGACAGTGGTTGCCCCCACGGGACAGGGAGTAACCAATAATAGTGTAACGTCCCAACAGCTTTGCTATTACTGTGGTGTTCTGGGAAAACTCAAAAGACTCAGAAGGTGTGCAGCTTGTAAAAAAAGCACTTATTGTTCTAAGATGTGCCAAGCTGAGCACTGGCCCAGACACAGAAAACAATGCAACAAACACTCTCAGCCTCAAGTAAATCAGCACACGCAGCCAAAGGCAAGTGTTATTCACCCCAGAAGGCTGGACAGCCAGTCCCATCTTGTTGCTCTTGTTGGGAAACGGTGTATAGTTGACTGTTATATACAAGGCCACCAAACTCAAGCCTTATGGGATACAGGCTCCCAAGTGTGTATTGTTGATGAAAAGTGGAAAAAGAAGTATTTACCACATGAGAAATTAAGAGATGTTTCTGAGTTACTTGATGCACCTGACGATTTAAAAATCTCAGCTGCTAATGGTCAAAACATCCCTTACAAGGGTTTCATTGAAGTCACTTTTGGTCTAGCTGCTGAGGGAGCAAACCCTAAAGAACTTGTAGTCCCCATGTTAGTGATGAAAGGCGGAAGTCTTTCGCAGCCCATTCTAGGCTTTAATGTCATTGAGCAAATACTGAAAACTAGTACTATAGAGCAAATGGATGCTGAAAGAACTGAGCAGCTGCACGAGGCATTAAGAGGGGCTTTCCCTTGCCTTAAAAGAGAAAATGTCACAACCTTTATTGATTTAGTGACTGCTAAACAATCACATGATTTTGTTGTGAGAACAACAAAAGAGAAAGTCATTGTACCCAAACACACTTCTGTTCAGATTGACTGTAAGGTGCAGACCCGCCCGCTGAAGAAAGACACTACACTTCTCTTTGAGCCTGACATAAACCCTCAGTGGGCTGAAGGTCTGGAGTTTTGTGAGACACTAGTAGGACTCAGAAGGGGGGTCCCCCCCTATATTGTTCTTGATGTGCAAAATCCCACTGATCACGACATTGAGCTGTCAGGAAAAACTGTTGTGGGCACCTTAGAGCAAATTCAAGCTGTGTACCCAGCGACAGTTTTAGAGAAATCTGACCAGTGCTCCCCATTATTGGTGAATCAAGTGAATGCAGAGAGCGAGCAAATTCCTGACACCTCATGGGAACCACCAATTGACCTTACGCACCTGAGTGAATCTGAAAGGGGGGTGGTGCAAAAGATGCTCCGTGAGGAATGCTCTTCCTTTTCCAAATCAGATGATGATATTGGATGTGTCGACAAGTTGAAACTGAAGATATCATTGAAGGATATGGATCCTGTAGCACGCACTTACCTGTCGGTACCAAAGCCGCTATACAAAGAGATGAAAGAGTATCTGCACAACTTTATTGCACAAGGATGGGTCACGAAATCCAACTCATCTTATGCCTCACCAGTTGTCTGTGTGAGAAAGAAGGACGGCAGCTTACGTCTCTGTATAGATTACAGAGAACTAAACAAAAAGACTCATCCAGACAGACAACCAATCCCTCGAGTGCAGGACATTCTCGACAGTCTTGGCGGCAACTCATGGTTTTCATTGTTAGACCAAGGCAAGGCCTACCATCAGGGCTTTATGGATGAAGGCAGCCGACCTTTAACTGCTTTTGTGACACCATGGGGCCTGTACGAATGGATAAGGATTCCATTCGGGCTGATGAATGCACCTGCAGCCTTCCAACGCTGCATGGAAGAGTGTTTGGAAGAGGTGCGAGACAACATCTGTGTACCCTACCTTGATGACACTCTAGTGTACAGTCATTCATTTGATGATCATGTCAATCATGTCAGAAAAGTGCTTCAACTACTGAGGAAGTATGGGATCAAGCTTAAACCCAGTAAATGTGAATTATTCAAACACGAGGTTCGCTATCTAGGGAGAATTGTTTCAGCCGAAGGTAGCAAAATTGATCCAGCTGACACCAATGCAGTGACTGCCTTGAAGGACAGGAGACCAAGCAATGTGGGAGAGCTGCGAACTGTCTTGGGCTTGTTAAGTTACTATAGGCAGTACATACGGGACTTCTCCCGTATTGCAGGTCCACTGTATAGCTTGTTGAAGGGCACAGCGGAAGATAACAATGTATCCCAAAACCAGACAAACACAAAACAAGTCACAAGAAAGAGTAAAGGGGTTCCATCACACAAGTCAATTGTGTGGACTGAAGAACATCAGCGCATATTGGAACGACTAATAGACTGCCTAGTTGAGCCACCAGTCCTCGGGTTCCCAGATTTTTCTAAACCATTCATCCTCCATACCGATGCCTCAGCCCAAGGCCTCGGAGCAGTCCTATACCAACAACAAGATAATAAACTCCGTGTGATCGCTTATGGCTCCCGGACATTGACTGCAGCTGAACGAAACTATCATCTTCACTCAGGAAAACTGGAGTTTCTCGCACTGAAGTGGGCCGTCACAGAGAAATTCAGAGATTATCTTTATTATGCGCCTACTTTCACTGTGTTCACTGACAATAACCCCCTCACCTACATCCTTTCAAGTGCCAAGCTAAATGCAACTGGATATAGATGGGTGGCAGAGCTTGCAGACTTCCATTTCACCATCCGATATCGCCCAGGTAGAGAGAATGTGGATGCTGACAGTCTTTCAAGAATGCCTTTTGAGATAGAGGAAATGATGGAACAGTGTACAGAGGAAATGGGTTCAGATTGTGTGGCAGCAATAACCCAAGTTGTGGAGACTCCAGATTTCAACTCACCAATGGTCTGCCCCATACTCACCCGTCTCCAGTGTACATCAGTGAGTGAAGAACCACACAACCAATTTTCGGTTACAGAGGTCAAACAAGCACAGCAAGATGATGGAAATATTGGCCCAATAATGCAGTGCAAAATGAGGAATGAAAAGCCAACAAGGCATGAACTTAATACACTAAGTGCCCAAAGCAAGTGTCTCCTGCGTGAATGGGAAAGACTCCATATTGATGAAGATGGTATTCTTTGCAGAAAAACCACAACCAAGAGACAGCTTGTGTTGCCTGAAAAGTACAAAGAAACTGTACTGAGAGAATTGCATGATGAGATGGGTCATCAGGGCACTGATCGAACAACATCATTGATCAGAGATAGATTCTTTTGGCCTTACATGCAACGAGACATTGAACATTATGTGACAAAGACCTGCACTTGCCTGAAACAAAAGATACCATGTAAAGAAGCGAGGGCACCGCTCACCAGTATTGTTACCACACAGCCGTTTGAACTGGTGTCAATAGATTTTCTCCACTTGGACAAGTGTAAGGGTGGTTACGAGTATATTTTGGTGATTGTTGACCACTTTACTCGTTTTGCACAGGCTTATGCCACCACCTCCAAGTCTGGCAAAACGGTTGCTGATCGCATCTTTAATGACTACGCCTTGAAGTTTGGACTGCCAGCACGGATACACCATGACCAAGGTGGCGAATTTGAGAACCAGCTCTTTGCCCAGCTGAAAAAGAACTGTGGCATATTGGGATCCCGAACTACACCATACCACCCACAAGGGAATGGACAAGTTGAACGGTTCAACCGGACGTTACTACAAATGTTGAGGACACTTACTGATAGGCAGAAGACAAGTTGGAAAGAGTCCTTGAACAAGCTTATCTACGCCTATAACTGCACACGAAGTGAGGTAACTGGGTTTTCTCCTTTCTACCTTCTCTTTGGAAGGTCCCCAAGGTTACCTATTGATCTGCTATTTGGTCTCACCTCTGAGACAGGGAAAACAGACCACCGAACCTACATGGAGAAATGGACACGAGAAATGCAAGAGGCATATGACATAGCACGGGAGAATGCAAAGAAGTCAGCAGACAGGAGTAAAAAACATTATGATGGGAAAGTGAGAAGCTCTGTGTTATACCCTGGCGATCGTGTTCTTGTCCGAAATCTGACCCCTAGAGGAGGAACGGGGAAGCTTCGTAATCACTGGGAACAGGACATCAATGTTGTCATCCGTCAAGTTGCTGAAGGCCTCCCCGTGTATGAGGTGAAACCAGAGCAAGGGAGGGGAAGGTCAAGAATCATGCACCGCAACCTGCTGCTGCCATGTGATTACTTACCCCTGGAAAGGCCACCAGAAGTATCACCGAAACAAAAGAAAAGAAGAGTGAGGGAAAAAGACGCAGAACAGGTGAACCAGGAAGTAGAAGATGACGAGGAGGAATGGGGGTATTATTATGGGCCCGTAACACAGACTCAAGTGCCCAGTACAGAGAGGGTCACAGAGCATGGTGATGACCAGGAGAAACCAGAGGCCGGTGGTAATGGACCACTGGGTGAAGAAAGGCTCATGTCGTACACAGAGGAGCCTGCGACACAGGACGGAAATAGGCCACAGGAAGAAGACCATCAAGAGGAAGATGGACAAGTAGGTGGAGAGGTAATGGATGACACTCTAGCATCTCCACGCCCATGCTTGCCTGAAAGCAACAGAGGAGGGACCTATAGTTTGCCAAGGAGGGAGAGACGAGCCCCTAAGGTTTTCACCTATGATCAGCTGGGTACTCCAACATGCTACAGTACAGTGTGTACAAACGAAATGCCCTACCAGTATCAACCCATACAACACAGAGACATTCAACCAATGTGGCCTAATTCATTCCAAATTTGTCAGCCACTATTCATGCACGGATACTGAACAAAGAACAGACTTAAGACTCAGTACAAAAGAGGAAACTAAGATTAAAAACAACTGGATTTTGTGACATTTTGTTAAGTTTTAGTTCATAAGAGTTGTGATGTCGGGACGACATCTAATTTTGTGGGGGAGTGTGTGATAGATTGATTATTTGTTGAAGTCCATAATGGAGTAAAAAGTTGTGGTTAAAAGTTACCCAATATATTATTCAATTTATTTCAAATATGTAAATGTATAAACAAGGGTAAAAGAAGTCCCATTAAGAGACGTAATGTAACACAGGCTAAAATAGTTAAAAGAGTTCATGACTATGTTCAACCGGATAATAATCCTTAATGTGACTACAACCTGTGTAACATTCAATCTGTGATCTACTTGTCGAGCCTGGGAAATAATCCATGTGATTTAGTGATCATGATTGATTAGTTATGCCTGCTGTTGCCGGAAGGGGGAGCTCTGGCCACGATGCCTCATTCGCAATGAAGCTGCTGAAAGAGAAGCATCGTGTCTGAGCGTCGTCTTGACTTATCCCCTTTTCAGGTAATAATTGTGCAATTCTGCTGTTGGACTTTACAAATATGTATGTTGAGTTGTACTGACCGTGTTTCCAAATGTACCAAGAGGTTACTAGGAATACTTAGATGACCTGTGTTAACTGTGATGTTAGGATAAGCTATAAGCAGCAAGCTAAGCTAAGCGCTCTGTTGGTGGCTAGCATGAAGCATTATCGTGCCAGACTGTGTATGAAACATACATTGTGTGCATTTTGCATTTGATCTGGACGAAGAACATGTTTATTTTGTATGAAGAGACAAATGCCTATTAGTGTTTTTATATGAATATTTTGTTTATTTTCTGTACATTTCAATTTAATGATCTAAGTTTGTCTATTGATTCATAACCTGTTTTTGTAAATTCTTACATTCAATTTAATCTGTAACTTATAGAAAAGGAAAGAAAACAGTCTTGAGGTATATTGTCTTACAACTAACAGAGACTGTACATCGTTGTTAGGATGTTTAATACTTTTGTATGTATGTTTATATTTCTGAATCATTCGCAATGAAGCTGCTGAAAGAGAAGCATCGTGTCTGAGCGTCGTCATTGACTTATCCCCTTTTCAGCCCCTTTTCAGGGTGTAACACGCACACACTTTAGGAGCTGCCACTGGAGTCATTTTACTTGGGCCAGCACAGTGCAGTGTCCCAGGAGTGTCCTTCTTCTGACCAAGAAGCCTAAATGTAGCCACAGTGAAAATGCCACACAAACCAACACAAACAAAAAAAAACAACTTATAACTTATTTAGTTTATGTACAAGAAATACTCACTTTTCTCCATAGCGCTCTATTAAGTGTAAAATAAGTATTTGGACCCTCCATCCCTCATATATGGATATGGTGTTCCTCAAGACTGGCAACCAAAGATGTCCCCCTCATGTACCTCACGGATGTTCCTATGTTAAATAATTAAAGTTAAAACACTTTTAAGGTAATTTTAGAATAATTGAATCTACTTGTGATGGCTGCAGTTTCAGCCACACAGTGCTAATGTCTACCAAACATCAGAAGCTTAACCATAACACTACACTTATATTTTTCTTTCTTTAAATGTAGGATTTAATTTACAGGCTAATAAAGAATTGGTTTTAGTTTAGAATGAATTTACTTATACAATTACATAATACTGTATTCTAAAATAAGTGCACACATTTTAGTTTTCACTGTTATGTATGTCTGATTTAATCTTTCTTTGTTTTCTGAGTTACCTCAGTGGCAGCTGCTCCCAGTCCCTTGGTTGATGAGCTGAAAGGTAGAAAAGGGGCGGAGCAAGCTTATGTGGAGACCTGCAAATTGGGTCATACCACTACTCGGGAGCATGGGGGGAAATCAAATTTGTTATGTTAGTTTTAATTGGGTTTTGTGTGTTCTACACCTTTCTGTGTTTTTGTTGGCTGATCAGCCACTGTTTAAGTTCCCCCTTTGTCTCGTTTAGTTAGGTTAGTTTGCTTGAGTTAGCAGTATTGTTTGTTGCCAGCTTATGAGAAGAGTTCTGTTACTTTGACCTCTTTTTTAATGGGCCCAAGATTTTGAATTAAGCCAAAAGGCTTAATACAAATGATATTTAGGAGTCAGTAAATTTGTTTTTGTTTTTTGTTTTATTTTACTTTGATTACACGTAAATTTTGGAGTGGTGGACCTTAAAGCTACCGAGGTAAATAGTTTAGATAGACTGTGTTCCTTTTTCTTTTTTTTTTTTTACCTTTTTCACACAAATGCAACACCCAATCTCATACTTTCTTTGTTCTACATACAGTGATCTCTAAATAGTTTGTCAAACAGAGCAACATTAGCCTAATTTCAAGTAATAAATTTAAACGATGATATCAAGTATTTTTAAGTAGAAATAGCTTTCTTCATCACAAGCTGGCAGGTGTTATCTGTTAAAAGACCTTTAACGAGTAGGTAAAGGTCTAGATTAAACCAACAAATTGTATTATCAACCCTATGATTTTCAAACTGTTAGAATTCACTTTTTACTTACCATGTTTTATTTCATAGTAGTGGAGAAGAATTGAAAAAGGCAGTTTGTGAAGAGTGATGTGGCTTCTTCTCAGGCTTATCTTCAACCCTAACAATTGGGTAAAAATTTGACCCAATATTTTATCAAAGCTGCCCAACCTATTAGTCAAGCTGTGGAGTGAATTGAAGAACCTGGCACATTACCAACCCAACTCCTGAGTCATGACTTTTGAACCAATATTTGGTCACAATAACCCAACTTACAAACCTACGGCTTTTACCCAGCAGTTGAATTGTCAAAATAACCCAGCATTTTTAAGAGTGTAAGATGACCAGTTAAGGTCGAAGATGAAAAAACATCTACTCTGCAGAGTGTGAAACAGGAGTACGAGTGATGGCTCATGCTTTTATGAGGGTCTTCTGCTGGGCTTTTAGAGTGAAGGAGGCAGTGATGGAGGAGCCTCTAGTTCTCCAGGCAGCCTGAGAGCTTCCAGAGAAAGTGAGTAAATCACTCAAGGGGCCTTAGCTTCATCTCACCAGAAAGAAGCCTCATTTTTAAATGAAAACCATTTTAGCATGGATATGAAATAATTTTTCTGATGCAGCTGTGTAGCATTCATCCTTTCTGGTGTGGGAAACTTGTGGTGTTCTGAAAATGATTCCACAGACTTCAGACTTGTATCTTTGCACAGCTGTCAGGAGCACTGCCTGATATGACTTTAATCAGCAAATTCAATAGGTGTATCTAGCTTATCAGAAAAAGGCTCTCACACACTGTAGAGCAAAGCAGACGAGTGCTTCAGGTTAATGCTGATCGCAATGAAAGGAATATTACTCTGATTTTTTTTCTGTTGGAGATTTATATGTATTTATTCAGCCCCTGGCTCTGATGCAGCCCTTAAAAGTTCCTCTGTTGAACTAATTAGAGCTGTGCTGGCTTATCCCTCTGACTATTGTGGTGGTTATGGAAGCTTGCCTACTGGGACACACTATTTCTCACACACTAAGCATCTTATTTTCCCAAGATATCACTGCTGATATAGCTGTAATGGAAGCAACAGTAAAGTATTAACTGTTATATTCACAATTCCCTGCAAACAGCTTGCAAGGCATCTTGCCCAGTGACATTCTGGCGCAAAGATAAATGGAAACTATGGCTTGATTGTAGTAATTTCCTCATATGATATTTTCATTTCTGTTTACGGTTCATTAAGAAAGGAAAAAAAAATATTTAAGGCACCTGACTGAAACCAGTGCCAGAATGGTGAGATTAAACACACTCCTCAAAGAACCTAAATGAAACCTGTGCCCTTCTCGTTGTGACATGGCAGCACTAACCGCTGAGCCACAATGGCTCAGTGGCATTAAGTCACCACAGTCAAGCTGTATCATGCCGTGACGGATGGAGGACAGTTGTGCTCCCTCTGCCTGCAGTGAGCCATCCCACCTGACTCATTTGCTTGACCTTGACAACGAAGTCACTGTGACTCTGATAGTGTAGATGTAAGCACCCTCGGGAGACAGCCTTACCACCACATTCACTAATCCAGTCTGTAAGAAGCCTATACCACTGCTTCCCTAAGGCTTACTCATTAGAAGAGATTGTTCTTGCTCGTGTTGACAGGTTTTGCAGCATGTGAGTACGGCATAACTTAACAAAGAAAAAACACCGTCAGGTGTATTGCAAGTGAGCGGGGGCTTTTATTTTTCGATTGTGAGTTGTCAAAGCTACAGTATTGTCTTGTTTTCTGTGCTGCACTGATCAAAGAACCTGACCTAATTATTAGCACACAAACAAGTGTCTACATTCTCAATTATTCTTGGATTTTATAAAAATGCTTTGTTTAATTATGTTTTAATAACATTATGTCAAGCAACTAGTTGTATATGTATTTATTTATGCTACTTTTACTATGAGAGAACAACACCGTCAGGATGATGCATCCATGAATCCCTGCAGACCTCCATGTTAAGCGGTTTGAAGTTAGCTGCATTTTTCTAGCATATGGCACGTTAGGATTAAATATGCGTTTGTTAATGTTATCTGGTGTCTCTAAAGATGTAACACCTGCTTGTTTGTGGAAAATTTGTAAATGACAGGAACTGGAAAAAAAATGACAGTAATGACTGACAGAGATATCAAAGCAATTTAAGTTATTATTTTTTCTTTCCAACATCATTTAATTTTGATTTCCTTGATGCCAAATTGAACATTTTACCATATTCAAATGTCAAGCTTTTATTTTGTTGTTTTGAAAACTTTAATATGTAGGTACAGATTGCTGCTACTCTTGGGGTTCTTTCAAATAGTTAGGTAGTTAAAGACCGCTAACTTGAAATTAGATCATCTGTCTGGTTGAGTGTGCAGTAGAGGGATATGATACATGATTTTATGCACCACACAAAGCAAAATGGGATAAATGTGGATTCGGTAAACAACGTTAAGGACTTGGATCCATAGTTGGCGATTTGCGGAACTCAGATGAAAGTAGTTAAATAAAACATATTATTTGTCACGCTAGTTCCCAACCGAAATTTAACTATGAATAAATTGTCAGCCACTACACCATACATTTTTAATAGAAATGTGGCAAACATGTAGAACTTCAAATAAAAAAGTGGAGCTATTAGAATTTTCTTTGTCAAAAATGCCCTACATGTTGCTGCTTTTTGTTTTGTCCAAACTGTTGGATGTTCAGCTGCTTTGCCTAACTTGTCACCTAGCAACAAAGTCCATGTGTATTTATTTTTGTGTGACATCTTGACATTGTTTACATTATCTCAAGAGCTTTTTTTAACATTTGCATATAATATGAAGCATCTCTGCACCAGGGGGGTATATATGTGACAATTCCAGATGGCACACATGTGGAATTGTAAATAGTAAGTTAGTGTCTACAGGAATGGGTTCATTTCATATTAAAGAATCACACAAGGGCTTAAATGTTAAATAGAAACAGTTTGATTTAATCTGACAAAGTATTTTTTCAATTTCACTTTTTGTTATAATCTAGAAATACTTTTAACTATGATATTTTACACCCTTATGTAGCAATGCTCGTATCACTACACTAGGGATAAACACTGTGATAGACTTGTAATCTGTCCAGGATGTAGCAGAAAACACACACACACACATACACCCATACATGCATACATACACACACACACACACACATATATATATATATATATATATATATATATATATATATATATATATATATATATATATATATATATATATATATATATATGTATATATGAGGCTTGACTGAACTCTTTGGTGGGGTCATTCAGGCCCATCAAAAGTCGAGCTAAAGTTTATCTTAAACTTCTATTAATTTACATTATGTGTCATATAGCTTTTTCTTTCAACTTCACCAAATCCTGTTTGAATAATCTGCATTGGCTCATCAATAATTCACTAGGAGTGCAACAGTGTATTGTGACTCACTCCAGGAGGGGACTGGAAACACTTTAAAGCAGCCCGCTGTAACTTACAGGGCTATATGTTCGTAAAGGACTTTGGTTTGTTTTTCGTTTGTTAAGAAAAGAACATAGCTATTAAAATATTCAGTTGCAACATGGCACAAATACTCTTGTGGCACCACTTACGAAGAAGGACCACTTGCTTTTTTACAGGCATTGTTCATTCTATGCTCCAAGGGAGCTCTGTTCTGGTGATGAAAGTAAAGGTGTTGTCTGCTCTGCCCCCAGGGTGAACACTGCTCTCACCACACAGATCCAGGCATGGTTTGATATCTCCCCTCCACAGCTTTTGATCCTGCTATGTAAGCAGTGAAATAGGAGGAGAAAGGGCCCTGCTGTGAATATGAAAACAGTGCTGGTGTTTATTAAACAACAACAGAATCTGAAGAATTTCTAGTTTAATAACAACCCCAGATGATTCAAATTATGCTAGGATAAGAGCTGCTTTTTGTGCATAGCATTTTATGGAGTATAGTATGTACTGCAGAATGTGTCTGCTATAAGGACCACATCTTGTCCCAGTGCAATGTTTTGTTTGCACTCCTTACAGCATTTCTTCCTCCAGTGTTGTATGTGTCTTTGGTGAAAAGCTGTTAATGTTGGAATAACGTTAGATAATGTAGAAAGGATATTGCACACTGCAGGGAGACAGTATTTTATTCTTTGCATTGAATATCTTGCAAAATTTGTTTAAAAATACTCTGAGTGAACCTAACTTGCAGGAAAGTCATAATGAAAATAAACATTAAACATAGATATGTATTCTAGGCTGAAAATAGGCAGCATGCACATTGACCTGTGACCTGTAGGATTAGATTGTCGCAAAAAAAAAAAAAGATTATTTCCTGAGCAACCGGCCATATATATTGTTTTAGAACCTTCAAAACCTCTGTCAGTTGGACACCCCCCCCCCCTCCCCCCCATATACTGTATTGAGGTTGGGGGGTGTCTGTTCAAAGCATATGATTTTGCCAGTATGAGTCCTTTTAACTAAGCCCATATGCAATATGAAATGCAACAGCAATGTGTTGCCTTAGTGACATTCAAATTATGAACTGGACTGGTGTTTTTAGATTTCTGTGTATTACATAAGAGAAAATTAAAAAGAAAACTTGGCTCTTGACAGTTCCAGCGTTAAACCTTATTTGAATCGTCCTCTTCTATTGCATGTAATCTCTTCAGAAAAGCCCCTGTGCCCAGTGCTGTAATTACAGCTTCTTAACTTATCTGCAATTGCAAACAAGCCCATCTTGATTGCTTGTAATGATCATCATTTTCCACTTAACTGGTAATCAGCTTTTCAGATATTTTTCATGCGTTAAAAACAGCAGATTTTAGGTCTCACCAGATTTTCATACAGTATTTGTAGCAAATAAAAGAGAGTATGAGGAAGTGTTGCGTTTAAAAAGCATTCACCGGGTCTGAAGTTGTAGAAATAAATAAAAATGGTATGAACTGTTTTAACCACATGATGCAGCTTACTAAATCAAAACAAATCTGTCATGCAAACAAATTCCCTTGTGTAAACTGGCAAATACAAGAGAGATGTCAGTCACACATATAGTGGCACAGGTTTAGACTGAGGATGAGAGCAGTCATAACAAGATGATGGCCTGCACTTGGATTCCTCTGGGTCATTTAAGCAGAATTAAATGACCATCACTGCCCTTCTACATCAGCTTAATTGTGGGGATTTTCTCATGCACTTAGCCCCCTGGTGCGTTTTAAGTATGTTGATAAATGTGGAGTCTAGTACAATACCTCCAACATTAGGGTAAACTCCATGCTGTCATACAAGAAATACAAATCATTTGATGCATTAGTTTATTAAATGTGTGTGTTGTTAGTTTTTTTTTCCAACTTTCTTTGAATCTACTGCCTTTAGTTTGTTTCTTAAAATAAAATGAAACAATTACATTATTGTTGTTGCATGATAACTCAAACTAAAGAAAGTACAGACAGATTTTGGGGTTTGTTGGTGTGGTTTTGACACCTAAGAATTTAAATCAAGCTGCAAAACAGCTTTAAAAGGGTTTATTTTTTAAAATTTCTCTTTAAAGAATTGTAATTGCAAGTCCTTTTTTTTCAAACGGGTGGTTTTCACTCGCATTACAGTCACGTATTTGATAGCTCTGGAATATGTATGTATCAAGGTATATTTCCCATTTCCCTGGAGTCTGTTAATTAGGTGTGGCTTTCAGCCTGAGGTAAAGCAGCCTATACTTGTGTTTTCATCACTAAGAACATGACAAATTAGCTATCAGCATTTTCCTGCAATGATATGCCCTTGGATGTACAGAAAATATCATTGTGTTATATGAATGCACAAGAAAACTTAAGAAAAAAGGTTGTAGAGATGCACGTTTTGCAACATGTGAGTAGGTTTATTGAGTTTTGTCTTCCAATCAACGGCAAGACTGAGATTGTGCAAAAGTGAATCATGCTGACTATATAAATATGTGAAATATTCAATTCAATTCAGTTCAATTTAGTTCTATTCAGTTGAATTCAATAGACTTCAATGTTATTTATAGCATCAAATAGAGAGAAATTCCCAACAATCAGATGACCTCCTATGATAAAACAGCGGGAAGGAAAAAAAAACCCTCCTGATATACTTAATTAAAGTCCATAGACCAACTAATGTGGTAACAATGATAACCAAAAAATATTTACAACACAAATTAAGGTCTTGGTGGCCTATTGTTCCACCTCAATGTCCTAAGTGTTCATAGTTTGTCATATAATTAATATTCTACGTAAAAATGGACTACAAATTACACAGTTGGTCAAGAAATGATTTAGAAAGTGGTTGAGATTATACTACATCTATCGCATTTATAATAAAATATATTCTAAAATATTACGTTGAACCTCAGATGCCCAGATGCTTTGGTACTTATACACTTTCTGTCTGAAGTAGTATGTTTCACTGTGAAATCAGTAAAAGCTTGAGGGCCTTCTCACAAACTATATAAGCTGTCCATATTTCTGAATGTAATACATTGATGCAAATATAAGCTTATGTTTACTTTCCACATAAAGTCCCCTCTGCCCAGGTAATGTGATGTTACAAAGAATTGTATCAATTCTTATAAAGCATTTCTAGCCCTCACACCCTCATTGCACCCCCTGTACTTTTGTTGAACAAGCATGTGATGTTAATTAAAGTGTGTGAGGGTTCAGTAGTTGGGGATTAGGAAGGACATTGGGACTGAACCTTGTGAGTTCAGACAGTTTATCTAACTATAGGTCTAAAAATACCAGCTGAAAAACACTGAAATTACTGCATCAAAGTATGTGCTGAGAACATGAAATTATACTGATAGACTCATGTTAAAAGCAGGTTGCTTTAACTTTGGAGTGAGAGATGCACTGTCCTTTTGGATGCAGGAAAACTTTCCTAAAAGTTCACCATCATAAATCCTGCAAATTATTACTTGAAACTCAACAACATTTTTATGACCTTCAAACTTTGAACTGAAGTCAGATTGTGTAAAGCATTACTCATCTTCTGCACGAGGACACTTTAAAGTAGCTATTCTGAGAAAACTGGACTGAAAACTCAGATTAAGCAAAGGAAAAACAGACATCTGCTGCTTGTTAGAAACAATAACTAACTGCACAAACACTCCCACAGCTGCAACTGCTTTGGTATTTTTATTGCCTGCAGGCAGGTTGTACATCCCCTAATCACTTAGCAACAGCACTGGAGTGGCTGATTGACAGCAGGACACCTATGGCACATGTACTGTAACCAACCTGTCATAACTGTCTGTGTTTATTTCCCACAGCATCCGTCAAACTTGCTTTCATATCTGTACCACTTACCTGTCCTCAACAAAATCCGTTTGAACTGACCTTACACTATGTTGACCTGAACAGTCTGACAAGAATTTATTTTGCAGTGATAGAGTTCTCTTCCAAGTGATAGCCATGCTGTAATGATTATGACAGTGAGTCATTGTGGCTCTAAGTCATACAGTGATAGTAAAATATACCATTAGAATTATTCCCCTTTTGCTTCAGCAAAGCCATATACATTAAAATCATGTTATTTTTCATTACAACTATTATAATCAAATAACACTTTAATTACATGTATTGGGGATAAAATATTAGGCCAGTAATCATGCTGCAATTACCATGTGGCAGTAGGTAATTAGAAACCATTTGCACTAGTATAGAAATTCCATCCACTGTGCAGTTATAATTACAGCTCCATTATCACAGTTCAGGTGCTCTCGCTATTAAGCCTCAGTGTTATGTGCAGCTCTTAATGTAGGACTGCAAAGTTTTGTTCCAGCCCTTAGTTTAAATAAAAGCTTTGCATTGTTTGCTTCTGTGCTACCGATGTATGCTCCTCAGGGCTAATTGCCCTCATCTTTCAGTATGCCTGTGAACATTACTAACTCAAGGATGTGCTGCTTAGCACACTTAAGCTGTTTGCAGATGGGTAATAAAGTGTGCTAAGCACATTTGAGCCATGCCTTTTAAATGTTCCGCTCAGTGCCAGGGGAACTATAAAACCGCATCACTGCTCATGTGAGACACAGAAATCATAGCTTAGTCTTTCCATCAGATTAGTTTTTTTCCCAGAAGTAAGATATAATGTATTAGAGCATACACTATGGATGAATAAATGGTTTGTTAGGTTAGTAAGGCTGATAGATTGATAGAAGGATTTGCACAGTAAAATGGAAAATAGGTTAAAAGCTGTTTCCAGAAGAAAAGTGAATAAAGCATTAAGTAGAAAAAGTTGTGCAAACAGATGCTAGAAAACGTTCAGAGGACAAATACCACCTACTTCTTTTTGGACTATTAAGAATACGAGCATTAAGAGAAGCAAATAATATCAGTCACCCCAAAAACACACCGCAAAGAGCAAGAGCACCAGTATACTCAGATGCCAATACACCTACACTATATTTCCAAAAAGTATTCCCTAACACATCCAAATCATTGAATTTTAATCACTTCCATGGCTGCATCACCAAGCACAATGCAAAGCACCGGATGCACTGGTGTGCACCCCGCTACTGGACTCTAGAGCAGTGGGGACGTGTTCTCTGGAGTGACAAATCACACATGTTCGTGTGGCATTGCGATGGACAAGTATGGGTTTCTAATCATTTCATCATGACTCGCACCACTCCACAAAGCAAGGTCAATAAAGACATGGATGAAACAGTTTTTTGTAGAACTTGACTCGACTGCACAGAGTTCTGACTTCAACCCACCAGAGCAAAGACTGTGAGCCAGCCTTCTCAGTCAACATCAGTATCTGACCTTACTAATGCACTTTTGGAAGAATGGTCAAAAGTTCCCATAAACACACTCAGAAGAGTTGAAGGCAGACAAGTGAATACTTTTGGCAATACTTATAAAACCACTACTTTTGACCCACATATCCTAATTCTGTTACTGTCACTTTCATGTGGATGACAATTACACGACTCTAGTGTACTAGAATTAAAAAAACAAGCAAACAAAATAAACACTTTCTGTTTAAAGATAATGTTTAACTTTTTGTACTTATACATGTCCAGCTACTCAAAAATAACAAAAGAACTTAAAATTATATTCCAAACACGAGTTGAAGTTTCACGAGGTTAAGTCTTTCTAACACAACTAAAATTTAGATTTTTTTTAGTATTTTCCTTGTTTTAAATTCATGTCCACCTATCAGGAATATATTTTATGGTCTGGTTCTCACTGAGGTTGCTTGATAGTGTAATGCTGGGCTTACACTGTGCGATTTTTGGCCCATTTTGAGCCGATTTTTGAGGCGTGCGACCGTTTTGGCGATCGGCCCGATTTTGGCCTTCATCGTGCGTCGTGCATCGTGTAGTATACGTGGGGTAACGAGACGCGATTAACACCTCACGACCAGCTCCCGATCATCAATTGCTTGGTCGCGAGGATTTGTGAGGGTGTCACCGCAGTTTGTCACACTGCGCACGCGCAAACACAAATGTCAGCGAAAAAGACGGCGCAGCACGGCAGTGCAGCGTGTGATCTGGACACAAGCGATGGAGGCACAACTTGTAGAACTTTGGAAAGCTCATCCGAGCCTTTTCGATGTGGCCTCACAAAATTATCACGACACAACAACCATGAAAATAGTTGGATCTACACTGCTGCTCAATCACAGCTGCCTGATCAATGTTTTTCATTAGCAATTTAGCAAAGTTGATGGTGGTGGTGTGTCTGTGTGAGTGAAAGACAGAGAGAGAGAGCGACAGAATTTCTGTTATAACCTTCATTTTATGGAGGCACAGTGTGAGCACTCAGGTCGAATCAGAGCATCGGGCCGTATAGTGTGAGACCCTGCATCGTGACCTATGAAATTCTAACCCCTGCGAGTCAATCGTACAGTTTGAGCAGGAGCTGAATCGCGCGACTGAAAAAATCGCACAGTGTCTGCCCAGCATAAGGTTAATTTTGTGCAGCTGTATATGAATGGATTTTTAATCACAGTGTGATTGTCTTTTCCAATGTGTAGTTCATAAAACACACAGTTTCATGAACGACACATTTGTTGCCAGATACCAATGCCAGTGTTGCCCATGGCATTTGGCAACAAACCTAATCAAAAGTTATGCTTCACACTCCCTTTTGTCAGGAACAAAGTCACATAACAAGCCTGTGAGTAAACAAGGTGCTTAGAAACTAGAAGATGCCCAAATAGGTTGTGAAGGCCAACAGAATAAAGTTGATCTTATTTGTTGTTATCAAATTTTGAGAAGAAACAATACAAGGTTACCTGATTGCGTTTAATTTTTTTTTTTTAATCTAATCCCGTTTTTCTCCCTCTTTTTCTTTTTTGTGACCAGGAGGACACTGCTTTCACATGAATGGGAGGTGAGGTGACCTTTTATTTCATGGAATTACATACCACTGTAATGTGCCCTTCATCTTCTTGCATTTTTCTTTTTTGTTTGTATTTTTGTTTTCATTTTTACATAACAGTAAATAAATCTAATTTATGGTAAACTAAGGCGAAATAAAGGGGGGGGGGGGGGGGGGGGGGGAAGATATAATAGAAGAAAAGAGACAAAATCAGGAGGGATTCCAGATGTGTGTGATCTCATAACCAGGGTCAGATACAATCTACTGTAGAGATCAAACTTACCATACTAATTGTACTGTACTGTACTCTTTCTTCATCAGTATGTCACAAAGTACAGTGGGGCAAAAAAGTATTTAGTCAGCCACCGATTGTACAAGTTCCCCCACTTAAAATGATGACAGAGGTCAGTAATTTGCACCAGAGGTACACTTCAACTGTGAGAGACAGAATGTGAAAAAAAAATCCATGAATCCACATGGTAGGATTTGTAAAGAATTTATTCGTAAATTAGGGTGGAAAATAAGTATTTGGTCACCTCAAACAAGGAAAATCTCTGGCTCTCACAGACCTGTAACATCTTCTGTAAGAAGCTTTTCTGTCCCCCACTCGTTACCTGTATGAATGGCACCTGTTTGAACTCATCATCTGTATAAAAGACACCTGTCCACAGCCTCAAACAGTCAGACTCCAAACTCCGCCATGGCCAAGACCAAAGAGCTTTCGAAGGACACCAGGAAAAGTATTGTAGACCTGCACCAGACTGGGAAGAGTGAATCTACAATAGGCAAGCAGCTTGGTGTGAAAAAATCAACTGTGGGAGCAATCATCAGAAAATGGAAGACATACAAGACCACTGATAATCTCCCTCGATCTGGGGCTCCACGCAAGATCTCATCCCGTGGGGTCAAAATGATCATGAGAACGGTGAGCAAAGATCCCAGAACCACACGGGGGGACCTGGTGAATGACCTGCAGAGAGCTGGGACCAAAGTAACAAAGGTCACCATCAGTAACACACTACAACGGCAGGGAATCAAATCCCGCAGTGCCAGACGTGTTCCGCTGCTGAAGCCAGTGCATGTCCAGGCCCGTCTGAAGTTTGCCAGAGAGCACATGGATGATACAGCAGAGGATTGGGAGAATGCCATGTGGTCAGATGAAACCAAAGTAGAACTTTTTGGTATGAACTCAACTCGTCGTGTTTGGAGGAAGAAGAATACTGAGTTGCATCCCAAGAACACCATACCTACTGTGAAGCATGGGGGTGGAAACATCATGCTATGGGGCTGTTTTTCTGCCAAGGGGACAGGACGACTGATCCGTGTTAAGGACAGAATGAATGGGGCCATGTATCGTGAGATTTTGAGCCAAAACCTCCTTCCATCAGTGAGAACTTTGAAGATGAAACGAGGCTGGGTCTTCCAACATGACAATGATCCAAAACACACCACCCAGGCAACAAAGGAGTGGCTCCGTAAGAAGCATTTGAAAGTCCTGGAGTGGCCTAGCCAGTCTCCAGACCTCAACCCCATAGAAAATCTGTGGCGGGAGTTGAAAGTCCGTGTTGCTCGGCAACAGCCCCAAAACATCACTGCTCTCGAGAAGATCTGCATGGAGGAATGGGCCAAAATACCAGCTACTGTGTGTGCAAACCTGCACTGTAAACCCCAACAGTCTACCTGACTTATAAAGTTTGTGGATATAACAATTAAAATTCCTCACAAAGTTGAAACAACTTAAAACTTTTCTGTTCGGTTAACGATTCAAACAGTTATAATTGTACATGGCTTAGAAGTTAAGAGTAAATACTGCTTTCTTAATTATGATTTTTGAGTAAATGTTTTTTTCCGAGCTCCGCATGTGGACGTCATGACGTCATGACGTCTTCTCTCTTCTCTCTAACCTGAACGACGTTGACAGAAAATTCTGTTCAATATGGCTGCCCTTCTCGAGCGACTGGAGAACACATTTGGAGAAACTTGTAAGTAAAACGGAACCTTCGTTATGTTTATTTTTTCCGTAAAAAAGCAAGTATATTAATATGTTGCAGCCAATAACTTGTTTTCGAATGCGCTGTTGTGTTAAAAAGCACAGACCCAGGTGGTGAATAGTTGTTCGCGGTTGTTCGCGCTCTTTTTCAAACATAGATTATGTCGTCAGTTTTACAGTTTTAACCGATTAAAACACAGTTTTACGAAGAATCACACATAAAGAAAGGGTCTTAGTGATATTTTAACGACCCCTTGCCAACGCAAGAAAGTTGGCGTTTTTACAACAGCAGCCTCATTGTTCGGCAGGTTTTGTTTTTTTTTCTTCTCATTAGCATCATTCAAAAGTGACTTAGCTAGCAGTGGCAACTTCTATCTAAAACAATTGAAATATAGCAAGGTGTTGTATATTTAGTGTGCTGATAAGGTTTTCAATATTTTTACTTTTTCTTCCAAGGCTGAAGGCCAAAGACAAAAAGACAGAAGAAGAAAAAATTCAGACTGCAATTAATTTCAGGTGGAGACAGTAAACACAGGTGAGTTGAAAGATCTATTGAAGAAACCATTCATTAAGTCCCTTAAGGTGAAGATTTCATATATTGATAATGATAAAATTAACACAAATTAAAAGTTTCACTGATAAACACACAATTTTTCCTTGCTTTGAACCCCATGTTCTATATAAATCACAGCTCTGATCTGGAGAACACTATTTTAAAATACTGTGTACGGTTTTTGTCAAATGATTAAGAAACATACTCTCTGTCACAAGAGACAGAAAGGTTGTATCTTAAAAGAAAAGTCTCCAAAATTTAGTAGTCTGATGTCATGCAGTTTCATAAACATGTATTCTCCCCAAAGAATGACACCTGAAAACTTTGCGTTAAATGAACTTTTCTTTTCCCTTTTTAGGAGGCGCCTGATATCAACGTGAAACGCACTGCAGTACTTCGTGCCCTTCCTGTATACCTGCGGGAGGAGGACCCAGAATTCTTTTAGACATGTAATGTAAGTGTATTTTTGCATTACTTAAATTCTGCCAGTAAGATAAAATGCTATGGATTTTTTTAAATACAATTTAATACCCTAGCAGCTACCAAATTGTACAAACAAAATACCCTCTCTGTAGAAAACCCACACACACACAGGTCAGGAGCAGGGCACAGGCGTATCACAGCACTATGGCTATGCTGCAGGTGGCCCAAAAACCAGGCTGAAGTCAAGATTTAGTTTCTTTTTGAGATAAAGTCATGAAATAAAAAATTACATTTTTTTTTGGAAAAATAATAAAAATACAAATTATGTAATGCAAGAAGCTAACACATTAATGTACATTTTTCAAAAAAAGTAGAGTACCCTAACTCGTTACAAAGTAACCCACTACACTGCTGAATGTTTTGCTAGATTACAGGTCATGCTTGTCACATTCTCTCAAACCAACCTTACTTATTTAATTGGGGCGATCGTGGCTCAAGAGTTGGGAGTTCGCCTTGTAATCAGAAGGTTGCCGGTTCGAGCCCTGGCTCCGACAGTCTCGGTCGTTGTGTCCTTGGGCAAGACACTTCACCCGTTGCCTACTGGTGGTGGTCAGTGCGCCCCAGGGTGGCTGTGGCTACAATGTAGCTGCCATCACCAGTGTGTGAATGGGTGTGAATGTCTGGATGACTGAATGTGTAAAGCGCTATACAAATACAGGCCATTTACCATTGATACTGTGTCTATTCCAGGCGGACGCATTGGATGAGTCGACCCTCATTGACACTCCAGTTGCCCTTCTCACAGTGGTTACCGACGGCGCTTCCCAGTCCAGTCCATTTTACTTCCTCAAGCATGGCTGTTTTGGTGAAAGGCGACTAGGTGATGCGTGATATTCCCAGATTTGCAAATGCATTTGCTTTATTGTTTGGCTTGATCTATGCTCTGCATTTAGACTACCCCAGGAAGCTGGTTCACACATTTGCCTTAGTCCAAAATATCTTCATGGGGCTTGATGACGGCAAACCCCTGAAACCCCTGCCTACATGCTCTTAAGGAATATAAGGCAATGTTTGTTAGGACACGCACTCTGTTACTGAGCACTTTGTTTGAAGCACTTTAAGTTTACTACAGGCTTTGGGTGGATTTAACTCCATCAGTTTACCTAATTTTCCTATACTTGACTGCCTTATCTGGTTATTTGGAAGCTGATCGTCTTTGTACCCATTTTAAAAAAATGTTTTTCATTTCTATTTAAAAAAAAGTGATTAGTATTTGACTTTTTGTTTTGCATTTTTGTGTATTTTGAGAAAGATGCAATTAGGACTGATGTCGTCCTTTGTGAGTTTATAAAAAGATAAATGTTCTACACAGAATTTATAATGCTCACTTTATGGTGCCGATGTCCATGTTAGTTGTTTTATAAAAACATTTGTGATGTTTTTAAATTTTCATGAAAAAATGTTAAATAAACAAAATGTAAAGTAACTGAATTTCCGTACTTTTTTTTTTTTTAGTAGTCTACACTCACAACATAAATATCTTTTAATTAATAATCAGATAATTTGAGTTTAGGTTGTAATATAATTGCATTGTGTTGCATCAAAATAATAAACTACAAGAAACACAAAAATATTGAAATTAAAGTATACAGTCTTTGAGTAAAGCTCAATTAATAAAATATAAAATATAATTTAAAATTTTTAGGTTAACAATAAATACAAATTTTGAGTACCCCATACTTAGAAGATATGAGTTTTTGTACTTAAATCTTTTGAGGTAATCAGTTTCCACAAAAGTTTTAAGTTCAGTCAACTTGTTCGGGTTTACAGTGTGGTAAAGACCTATAGTAAACGTTTGACCTCTGTTATTGCCAACAAAGGTTATGTTACAAAGTATTGAGTTGTATTTTTGTTATTGACCAAATACTTATTTTCCACCCTAATTTACGAATAAATTCTTTACAAATCCTACCATGTGGATTCATGGATTTATTTTTCACATTCTGTCTCTCACAGTTGAAGTGTACCTCTGGTGCAAATTACTGACCTCTGTCATCATTTTAGGTGGGGGAACTTGCACAATCGGTGGCTGACTAAATACTTTTTTGCCCCACTGTATTTACTATGGCATTGTCTGAGCCAATAGCTATGTCATCTCAGTTATCAGAGAAGCAACCCATAATTTGTGACACTGACATCAGATTACAGTTAGGCTATTATTGCATTTATTATTGAAAATACTGATGGAAATGGTGATCAGAAACATACCTCAGTTGCTGATGATGGCAGGCAGCATTTATTTTGGGATTGAAACAAAAAGCTGCAATTGTGGAGGTCAATTTATAACAAACACAAAGTTGTCATAGCAGAAAAACCAGTGATTTTCAATTCAGTGCTGCATATATCTATATGTATATGTAATATATGCAATTTAACAATAACTAACAGATTTTGATTTAGGTTACATGACAATGTCAGGACCTCTTGGGCCCTCTTGTAGGTACAGGATAGCATAATATATAATTATTATGGGTTTTTTTTGTTAGTGTGCACAATTGTCAAAAGTGTCAAAAGTGCACCTATTATTCAGTGTCCACAGATTAATGAATCCTTAGTGATGAGTGAAAGTCCAAACAACATTTCTAAAAGCAGAAAGGTTTACAACAAGCTACTCAATTTGAGGAGATATTTTTTAGTAATGCCATAAATTGCAGGTCCTGTGGGTGGGTCAGAATGGTTTATGGGTTCAGGTGTACTGGGTTAAAAAATTGACAAAGCTGAAGTCCAACTATGATAAAAACTCTACATAAACTGTCAAGCACTCACAATACACATCTACACAGGACGGTGCAGGTCTTCTTATGAGCTGTCAGTCAATACTTATAGAAAATATATCAAAAATAATTCATATGTATTGTATCAGATGTCCCTCTGCTTTGAGCTGCATACAGCAATTATTACCAGTGCAATTTTGGCACTGTCCATGGTGCTGAAGTTGCACTGCTGCCTTTATACTTTGAGCTTGCATTACTATTGTAGTCAAATATTAGAACACTCATTTAATAATGTTGTTCAACATTATTAAAGTAGCTACTCTGAGAAACCTAATGTTTGTTCAAAAAATTGTTTGCTAATAGATGAGCTAGCTTTATAACAAAATGTCTCGGGGGTGCCATGAGTGCAGCATTTACTATATATATATATAAAAAAAAAAAAAAAACACCCAGCACGCCCCTGCGGGCAGTTTATCCTTCAAGCTCGGGTCCTCTACCAGAGGCCTGGGAGCTTGAGGGTCCTGCGCAGTATCTTAGCTGTTCCCAGGACTGCGCTCTTCTGGACAGAGATCTCCGATGTTTTTCCCGGGATCTGCTGGAGCCACTCGCCTAGCTTGGGAGTCACCGCACCTAGTGCTCCGATTACCACGGGGACCACCGTTACCTTCACCCTCCACATCCTCTCGAGCTCTTCTCTGAGCCCTTGGTATTTCTCCAGCTTCTCGTGTTCCTTCTTCCTGATATTGCTGTCATTCGGAACCGCTACATCGATCACTACGGCCGTCTTCTTCTGTTTGTCTACCACCACTATGTCCGGTTGGTTAGCCACCACCATTTTGTCCGTCTGTATCTGGAAGTCCCACAGGATCTTAGCTCGGTCATTCTCCACCACCCTTGGGGGCATCTCCCATTTTGACCTCGGGACTTCTAGGTTATACTCGGCACAGATGTTCCTGTACACTATGCCGGCCACTTGGTTATGGCGTTCCATGTATGCCTTGCCTGCTAGCATCTTGCACCCTGCTGTTATGTGCTGGATAGTCTCTGGGGCATCTTTACACAGCCTGCACCTGGGGTCTTGCCTGGTGTGATAGACCCCAGCCTCTATGGATCTTGTACTCAGAGCTTGTTCTTGTGCTGCCATGATTAGTGCCTCTGTGCTGTCTTTCAGTCCAGCTTTGTCCAGCCACTGGTAGGATTTCTGGATATCAGCCACCTCCTCTATCTGCCGGTGGTACATACCGTGCAGGGGCCTGTCCTTCCATGATGGTTCCTCGTCTCCCTCCTCTTTCTTGGGTTTCTGCTGCCTGAGGTATTCACTGAGCACTCGGTCAGTTGGGGCCATCTTCCCAATGTATTCTTGGATGTTCCTTGTCTCATCCTGGACTGTGGTGCTGACACTCACCAGTCCCCGGCCCCCTTCCTTCCGCTTAGCGTACAGCCTCAGGGAATAGGATGAGGGACCTATGGATATATATATATATATATATATATATATATATATATATATATATATATATATACAGTGTTGGGAAGGTTACTTTTAAAATGTATTCCATTACAGAATACAGATTACATGCCCCAAAATTTTTTCTGTAACGTATTCCGTTACGTTACTCAATGACAGTAACGTATTCTGAATACTTTGGATTACTTAATATATTATCATGCTTTTTACAACAACGTGAATGTACTATTGCTGTGTGATTTATTACTATTACTGAAAGTCCGCGACTCCGAACTGTAGTAAAGGGACCTCTGACTAATACGGCGGGGTCCCTGTCGGCTCGTAGCCGAAAACTAGCTTTACTTTGTTGTGTGGGTCAACTTTTCTTGCGAGAGCCAGAGAGAGGCGTTGAAAGGCTGCTCCAACGGAACTTATTGTTTCGGAGGAAAACACGAACACGGTGTACAGTCGAGTCTTAATAGCGTACTTACAACTGGGCTCGTCAGGCACTCTTCTTGGCTGAAGTGATTATTATTATATTTACATGCTTCCAGCTCCCGTTTTTCCTCGATGACAACTCGTACCTTTCCACTCCCCTTTTTCTCCCTCCTCGCGCTCACAGACCCATAACGTGTATGGCAGTCCATTCTCCCTGCAACACGGACTACACTGCCCATGATGCTACATTCTTTAGAGCTATGCTTGTAGCATTCTGCCTGTTAGCTTAGCACAAATACAACGAAAAGGCGCTCTCTCACCCAGGAAACACACAGTCGCAGAGAGAGAGAGCGCGTCGCCCTGTAACCATGGCAACGATAACGCTGCCGCCTGGAACAACAGAACGTAGCTGTCAAACAAAACCCAAACAGTCCTGACCCGCGACAAGATGAAACAGGAAAGTACCGCAGTGTAATCCATTTATTTCAACAAAGTAACTGTATTCTGAATACCACCTTTTTAAACGGTAACTGTAACGGAATACAGTTACTCGGATTTTGTATTTTAAATACGTAACGGCGGTACATGTATTCCGTTACTCCCCAACACTGTATATATATATATATATATATATATATATATATATATGTACCACCGGCAGATAGAGGAGGTGGCTGATATCCAGAAATCCTACCAGTGGCTGGACAAAGCTGGACTGAAAGACAGCACAGAGGCACTAATCATGGCAGCACAAGAACAAGCTCTGAGTACAAGATCCATAGAGGCTGGGGTCTATCACACCAGGCAAGACCCCAGGTGCAGGCTGTGTAAAGATGCCCCAGAGACAATCCAGCACATAACAGCAGGGTGCAAGATGCTAGCAGGCAAGGCATACATGGAACGCCATAACCAAGTGGCCGGCATAGTGTACAGGAACATCTGTGCCGAGTATAACCTGGAAGTCCCGAGGTCAAAATGGGAGATGCCCCCAAGGGTGGTGGAGAATGACCGAGCTAAGATCCTGTGGGACTTCCAGATACAGACGGACAAAATGGTGGTGGCTAACCAACCGGACATAGTGGTGGTAGACAAACAGAAGAAGACGGCTGTAGTGATCGATGTAGCGGTTCCGAATGACAGCAATATCAGGAAGAAGGAACACGAGAAGCTGGAGAAATACCAAGGGCTCAGAGAAGAGCTCGAGAGGATGTGGAGGGTGAAGGTAACGGTGGTCCCCCTGGTAATCGGAGCACTAGGTGCAGTGACTCCCAAGCTAGGCGAGTGGCTCCAGCAGATCCCGGGAATAACATCGGAGATCTCTGTCCAGAAGAGCACAGTCCTGGGAACAGCTAAGATACTGCGCAGGACCCTCAAGCTCCCAGGCCTCTGGTAGAGGACCCGAGCTTGAAGGATAAACCGCCCGCAGGGGCGTGCTGGGTGTTTTTTTTGTTTGTTTTTTTTATGTGTGTGTGGGGGGGAGGGGGTAACCTGAGAATAAAGCGGGTAATTAATGAGACATCTAACTTAAAGTGGCCCTGCTCACAGTGTATTTCAACACGGGCTGTGTATTTTGAGAAACATGGGGAAATCTTGTCTGAATGCTAAAGTCTGTTGCATGAAAATGTCAAAGTTTAGCCAGAGAAGGAAGATAACAGGATAATAGGATAAAATGATATTGTATTAATAGAAATATCACTGCTATAATTTCCTGCAGATTTGGTCACAGATCAATTGCATAACCATGCAGAGTGTAAGACAACACAGAGAGAGTGCAGGTACTAAAAAATCACTGACCAATATAATATTGTACTAAAACTATATTTGTATTTGGTTGTGAGACAAGTGCACCAGGATTGTAGATAAAGTCGGAAAAAATGCAAGAATATTCAGTAACTTTAGTTTTATATGATTTGCCGTATAACATATATATTTCTAAAATCACTTCACAGTTAATTTCAGTTAATCTCTACAGTTGTAAAGAGAGATCTGTTGTGTTTTTTACAACAGTTTATCAAAGAAAACAGTCATCCATTGTTTCACTGGGAAAGGATGGTTTGTGGTGCTGGCTCTCTGTACTACCCAGATGTGACGAGTAAGGGGTGAATCTGACCGAGTAACCAAGGGCTCATATTGTATGACACATATGGCAAACCATACGTGCTAAGTGTACTCCTTTTTAGAATAACAGCAAAGTGTTTACTTTCATCATAGGTGAAGATAAGATAAGATAAGATAAGATAAGCTTTATTAGTCCCACACGTGGGAAATTTGTTTTGTCACAGCAGGAAGTGGACAGTGCAAAAGTTATGAGGCAAAAATTAGAATACAATAAGAATAAATACAGTACACAACTGTACAGAATAGAATAAAATAAAATACTATATACAGTAGAATAAAATAAAATAAATATACAATAAGATAAAAATAGAATACAAATACAAATACTATATACAACTGAGTAAAAATACAACGATGACAGAAAGGATTATTGCACTTAGTATTATTGCATGTGTATGGATGTGTGTGCTTGATCAGTTAAAGTCTTTATTATGGAGTCTTACAGCAGTGGGGAGGAAAGACCTGCGAAATCTCTCCGTCCCACACCGTGGGTGCCGCAGTCTCCCACTGAAGGGAGCTTATTAGCATAGAATTCAAGTGAACTTAGGTTTGTTTGTTTTTTACCTGCGACCTCACCTGCATTTTGGGTTTCATCTTCATGTTACTATGCTAAATCAAGATGTTGTGCATGGTAAGCATTAATCTAAACAGTAGCATGTTTGTCATTGTGAGCATATTATCAAGTCAACCTTGGCACATGGCTCAAAGCAGAGCTATGCCAAAGTACAGCTTGCACTGGCTTGTTCTCATAAAGACAGCCTTACATTCAAACCCCTATGTAGAACCATTACCTGACTATTTTTCAGTGTGGTTTGCCATAGAAACTATGTAAAGACTGATTTTACTGAAAATAGTAAAGAGTAAGGGACCTATTTTAATCAGTTGCTTTTCCCCTTTCCCATGTGTTACATAATCTAAAACAGTCTATTGGACCATATAGTAAAAGATATGTCCTGGAAAGGCTTGTGCACTTAAGATTAATTCATGTATATATTTATATTTTAAAGGGCTAGAATTAATAATATAGTAGAATCTAACAAAGAAATGTGCATTCAAAGTTTGTGTATTAATTTCATGGACATCCTTTTTCTGCAAATAGCGATCTAACCCTCTGTGTATCTCACCTATTTTGACCGATGACTAACTGTAACCCCGTCTGTCAAACACTTAAGATCTTTTTGCATTATAATCCAAAAATTAATCTAAACCATGACACATCAGCTAATTGTGTTGGCACAGCAACAGATAAATAGATGATATTTGAAGGAAAGCCTAATTTTATGACAGCTTTGATGTCAGAACTCCACTGGAAAGAATTCACATTCTCGAGCCACTAATTCTGTTACACAGAAACAAAGAGCACACCCAGCGAGAATGCCACTAACATGAAGAAAAAATACTTTTGGATTTTTTTTGTTAAGATTGTGACTTCACATGTAGTCCAGTGTACTGTATAATGGGTCAAATACTTCAAGCCTTAGTAAGTAAAAGAAAATTGAAGTGATCTTTTAAAACAATGTAAGTTAAATGAATACCGGTTTAATACCAAATTTGTTCGTCTAACAAAAAGAGACATCAAAAAATAAAATGAATCACCAATAGAGCAATCCTCAATAGAGCACTTCAGCTTCCAGGGCCCTCTTTTATAGAGCCAGCTCCCATTTTGGATTCGAAAAACAGACATCCTCTCTATTTTTAAGATTAGGTTTAAAACTTTTTTGATAAAGCAGATAGAAAGTAATGGATTAGGTGACCGTGAATCCTCCCCTAGTTACACTACAAAAGGTCTAGGCTGCTGGCAACTTGCTGTGTTCCTTCTTCACTCACCTTTTTTAATGTTTTTTTTTCACTCACTATGTGTTTATACACCACTCTGCATTTGATTATTTGTTATTATTAATCTCTGGTCTCTACCACAGTATGTCTTTGTTCGGTCTTCTTCTTCTTCCCCTCACCCTCAACCTGTCGTGGGTAGATGGCCACCCCTCTGTGTGTGTGTGTGTGTGTGTGTGTGTGTGCACTGAAAAAAGGCCATGTTGGATTTACTTGATTCAATAGTGGTCATTGGTTGCACACAAATATTTTGCTTTGGCAGAAACTTAAACAATTGAGTTCAATCAACACAACTTTTTCATATTCAGTAAGCCTGTGCATTTTGTGTTCATAAAATGCAATTGAAACATGTTTAGATGAAGTAAGTTGAGCTCTTGGAATATTTTAATCCTTCACAATTTTGTCATTTTATTTCAACACTATTCAATAACTTTTACCCAATACTACTTGGCAACTTAAATACGACATGTAGTCTTCATATTACACAATGTTCTACAAAGTCTAGAGTCTGGTTACCATAAAAATTCAATGGATCTACAACAACTACCATCCTTCTATCTTTATCCTGGTTGCAGGGGGCTGGGAAATAACCCTGAAGTGATAGGTTATAAGGCAGGGTACACCCTGGACAGCTCACCAGTCTATCACAAAAACAAACAACCATTTGCACTTATATTGACAGGTAATTTAGAATCACCAATTAACCTAACTCTAACAACTGCATGACTTTTAACTGTGGGAAGAAACCACAATATCCAGAGAGAACCCACTGCAAACTAGCCAGATTGTGGATTTGAACCCAGGATCTTCTTACTGTGAAGCAACAGCACTAACCACTATGCCACCAATCCAGACTTAATCAAAAGCTATGATTTCTAGGCTTGATACAGAATTTTTTTGTACGTTTTTGTTCTTGACAGGATAAATCACAATAAATAGCATTACCATAGACGTGGTGTGTGTGTGTAGTTGTCTGCCTCTTATAACTCCAGTGATTTTCCTGCAGTTTAACATCTCATGAGATCTTGTGAATTTCATGAGTTCAGCAACTAACCACTCTTCCTAGATTGTATCATGTCATCTCAACAAGAGCAAATTAAGTTGTTGAATTTCGTACAGATCCTTCATGATTTAATTACGTTCATAGAAACATGAAATTATTGTGTTTAAATTACAAGTTAGACTTTTTTAATGTAACAACCACCCAATTTACTTTTTTCAGTATACCAAGAAAAGTAGAGGCGGCTGCTCGATTTGACTGAGATGGATGCCTTCCTGAAATCACGATCCAAAGCACGTGAGACTTTAATCCCGTGCAGTGTCGCAGAAAGTTATTGACTTACTTCACTCGTAGTTTCACATGTAGTTTCTACACTATATAGTTACACTTAACTTTAAAGCATGAGGCACTTGTGTTAAATATACGCAAGATGCTTACGTAAATCCAAGAGCTGGCCAATCCCTTTTTTTCAGTGTGTGTAAGAGAGTGAGAGATTGAGAGAGAGAAAGAGATTTAATAAATGATTTGGGAAGAATAGTGCTGATGTAATGTTTTGAACACAAAAAGGTCAGACATTGTATAATTTCCATCAGCACATATCTATGTGACCTTTCTTTACATAAAGGATTTTTCAGCATTATGAAATATATACTTGAGAGCATAACCTTGAGCCAAATAGAAGCAGGTTGTGATGTTGGGTAACGAGTTTTTAGATTTTTTTTCATGCTATTATTTTTTTTGTGAGTCAACCACTTTTGAGTCACTTACAAATAGTATGACATATAGTACAGTAAACATGCATGCTGTCAGTCCAAGCAAATTAAATGCAGTTAATGGAACTTCTTAACAAATCAAAGTTTGCAATTTTCATCTTCAAGCCTCACTGCCATTTCAAATGACTTCCTGCATCTCATTTTGAGCAAATTATTTTGCTCTGTGCTGAAATATCTCAGTATCTCTTTTCTTTTTTTTTCTGCATCTCTTTTCCTTTTCCTTGAAATGCTAAAACAAATAAGTTTCAGTGATTAGAAGCTGGGGTGCTTTTCATGTTGTGTAATTCGTTGGTGCCTAAATGACTAAATGGTATCAGTTGACGTTAAATTATATAATGTAACACATTTAATATTTGTTAGTAAGCAGGGAGGGCAAAATCTCTCTGGAATCTCCAGGTAGTAATTATTTTTTTTTCTTTTATGTGAAACTATTGTAGCATTTTTCAGTGGTTTTATTTAACAAAGGAAACACTAACCTAAGAAGGTACAAGATTTGCTGGTTCTAGCACAAGTACACTGCCTTTTGGCACCCTGTCTGCCCTACTCTGGCTCTCTTCTGTCCTGAAGAGATGCTCTAGGGAACCCACATCCTGTCTGTTCTTTTGAAGGGGAAAAAAAGCATTTAAAGAAGACATTTCTAACATGCCTTCACCTATGGCACTATAAGGAAATACTGACTGTAACTCGGCAAGATAATTGCGTGTGCAGTCAGAATGGGTATTGGGGGGGGGGCTTTTGTTGGCCAAACAGACAAATCTGTAAACCAGCACACTCTGCTGTAATGGTCTTCGTGCTTGCCTGGCTGCCCTTGGCATTAGATGTAGACCTTTATTACCCTGCAGGAAGCCGGTTCATTATGACCATGCTTCTCCCCTCTGCAAACTTTCTATTTCCTTTCTCCCTTCACTTATTACTAAAGAATATCAGAGAGTTCAAGGGCTGAGCCGCTATCATGATGTAACATTTCTCAAATAAGCCAGGACACCAGCCAGGCATATCTCCCGCTGGAATACACATTTATATATACTGACATATAATTCGAGGTTTGGAAACAAATTAAAAGTTTTCTGTAGTTATGTTATAAATGAAAATGATTTTAGTGCATACATCTTGACACAATGGGTTGTTGCTACAATCTAATTAGAACTTGGGAACGAAGTGTAGAAAAAGATCAGTGACACCAAGTGACGTAATCTCTGTTACCATGGGTTACTGCCGCTGCTGTTATTTCTGTGTATCTATTTTTGTAAAAACATTAATAATCTCTGGTGTCTGTTGCTCAGTGAGTCATCAGAGGCGGTGTCACTGTTGAAGAATCACCGAGCTGGAATCATAAGAGAGTGACTAAAGATAGATCGTTAGATAGAACATCTCACTAACAAGATAACAACTGATTTCCCTGACATTTTGAAGGAATCAAAGGCCACCTGGCAAGAAAAGAAAGAATGCAGCACAATGCAGAGAAGTTGATACTATGGTAACACACACACAAATATCCACATATGTATATATATATCTTTGCAAAATGACTCATATCACATTGATGGAGAATGTTCAGTGGTTTTATATCATAAAGACATCTAGCAGAGTGAAGCCAAGAAGAAAAGTAACAACAGTATTAGGATTAGTTTCTAAGTTTTCGAGTTCAACATTTTATCTATTTGTTTAATGTAGGACTGACTATAGACAGAGATACATTTACTACAAAAACATATATATGGTATATATATATATATATATATATATATATATATATATATATATATATATATGGTATATATATATGTACATTTCCTGTTATCTATTAATAATCCAAGAAATTAATATCTCTGCTGTCTCTTTCTTGTTGTAGAATAATGGGCTACTGTCAAACCGAGCAATTAAACACCACTTACTGAACATTTAGCTGGAATTCAGAGTTCAGCTGCAGAGTGCCGTGACTTTATTCATATATAGTACACCAGAGATGTGATAAATATTCAGGTACCAGGGATAAGTAGCTGATGTAATGATCAGAGAAAGTGGATCTTACACATTGCTTGTTGCTATCTTTTCACAGCCTGTGATTAAGACAGATAAGGAGCTGGAGGTCCTGCAGTAACAGGATTTTCAGTCAAGCCCACTAAAGTGTAAAAACCTTGTGAGGCTGGACAGTTCTGCTACAGGGGGTGAAGCTCCTTCTTCAAGCTCATCACATTTTTCAAAAACTCCTGATCTGAGCATTTTAGAAACTGGAGGTTAGTGTCCTCTGCAGCACTATGTTTAAAGTGTTTGAGACTGGTGCAGCAAATACAGGAAATAGATCGAAAGGCAAGTCTGGAGCATTACAAATAGATGTGTCGACTATTAAATGTCTTATTTGCACTCTGCGCAAAGTAGTATAGCAGGTTTATGTGGATTTATTGGCTTCTATTTATCAAGGAAATATTAGGTGATACACCAAAGAGCTTCTTTACAACAGTCAAGTGAGAAGGCAATATCTCCTTATATTTTGCCAACTAAATGACCAAGGACAAATAATACTCGATCCAAATTTAAAGAAGCACTTTTAATGCAGTCTACCTGTGACTACAATGTTACATCAAAAAATGTCATGTCATGTCACACTGCAACATCAGTGTACATGTGGAGAGTGAATGTAGAATTAGAATTAGAAACCACAACAGTACACAACTCATCCATGAAGTGCAAACTACGCAGTGTTACAGAGCAGCGCCATTAAGTGGCCATAAAAACTGTCCAACATTTTGCTTACTCAATAACTGCAGAAATCCACATCTCCTCTGGTATTAAAATCAGCACAAAAACTGTGTGCTGGGGTCTTCATGGGATGGGATGCCATGAGAAACCCACTGCACAGCAGCTCCTGTGGTGGTGGTGGCCCTGTCCACATTACTATATGTCAGCTCTGTGCCGCCTGGCATTAAAATGCATCCCAGTTAATATGTCTCTCAAAAAAAAAAAAAAACCCTGGGATTTGTTTTTGGAGCAACGCTCTATAAACAAAGACCTATATCCATCATTTCCCTTAAGTCTAAAGACCAAATGTGCTTCCAACTTTTCAGAGGATGCAATGCAGTTCTTGTGGATGCTTTCCTGGAAATTCAAAGAGGGAAAAATCAAAACAGAGACACTAGTTCTATAGTTTGGCATGTTCCTGGAAAACCAATCATTGAAGATGTTTAAGGGAACTGTAAAGAATTTTGAAAATGTTCTGGAAAAAGAAAATTGCACACAAATAAGTGCAAACAGTTGACTTTACACACTCAATTGAGACTTGATTGTTTTGACCACTCTGGAGGTGGTCTTGGCTACTGTACATATGGCTGAGTTATTATGGCAGTATGTAGTACATGGCCATTTAATATGGGCCAGGACATAGTCACATACACAATGCTATAGATTCTGGCAATGGGGAGCCCAAACCATCTCAGAATGTCATCTGAATGATTTGATGTTAGTTTGTCCTTATTTTTATTTCCACCTGTTCTAAAAGCTGTCCACTTGTGATCAGATCACACAGGACACATATTAATGCTGGTGTGAACAAGGCCTAAGGTTGTGCAACTAGTTTCATCAGCTCTGTTCGCCGCACACAGCCAAGCCCATCTGGTAGTCTTTAAGGTATATACTTTTAAAAAAAAATCCAAATCCATAGGGAGTGAAGCCCATTAGCATTAATTTTGACTGCTCTGTAATGTCACTGTTACTGTGGGTAGAGTTTATTGTCTCTATTATTGTTAGTTTTGTTAAATACGGTCATTTTTCCCTCATGTAACACTGTCATCTCTACCACAAGTCTGCTCATCACAAATATACAACCCAGTTCTCTCTGCATATTCATATGTCAAAAAGTATTGAAATTTTTAGACACAGTGACTAAGGGATAAATGAATAAATTGCAATGCCATCTGATTATGTATGATACATTTATGGAATTATTTGTTATTTTTATTAGTGGGTGAAATTAGATGCTCAGCTATAACTCAAAACCTATACTGGAGCTGCAAACCACAACCTATCAGTAGAGTTTGCCACTAAGCTAGAAGGATATTTGCTCATCTGAGATAAAGTAATTGCCAAATTGGGATGTACTATCCTCTTCTCAGTCCACTTCAAAACAGTTTGCAGGGCTTTTTTCTAATGACATATATGAGGTGAACTCTGAAATCTCTGGCTGCTCTATTAGCTGAAATTTAAAGTTTCTTGTTGAAAAGTTTAAATAAGAACAGTCTTTCAGGAGAGGTCAAGCAAATGTGAATTTAAAAAGTGAGCATAGGCTAATTGGACAGTCCAGATTGATAGCATGCACTTTAACCAGGAGAAATAATTGCTTGTCTCTCTTTAATTGATTAATGAGAGGCCTTAGAGATGATTTCTTTCTATACTGATTACAAAGTGAAGACATTATTTACAGTAATTGGGCTGTGGAAAAATAACAAAAAAAAAAAACACACACACACTGATCTGCGTCACTCATAAATTCAGATTTTCTGTTAAACCTGTGAGTCTAACAAGCAGTCACCTTTACATATGATAGTGCAAGATAAAAGGGGCATCTGCTTAAATTAGTTTTTTCAAAGCATTTTTTTTTTTTCAAATCAAAGCATGAAGCACTCTATGTGTTTCTTTCAGAAACTGCTGCTTTTTGAAGGAGAATAAAGAACATTTACCTAGCAGTTTCAGGGGTGGCATTGAACGCCAAGGTTGATTTCTTCTTTTGCCTTCTGGTTAGCCCAGCCTTGAGCTGCCAGAGGCATTGTGCTTTCTGCTCCCATTTTATGCTGGTGATGTATATTAAATGACATAGGTCTTCATAAGTGTCTTTGTCTCATGGGTATGATGAAGACTAATATCTGCACTCCTTTCACCAGCTGTGGCTTTCTCTTTTATCAATGCAGGGATTCTCAGAGAAGTGCAGGGCTCAGGGGGGTGGCTATGGAGTTAAAATCAATAGATTACACATGAGGGAAAAAATGAATTTGCTGTTTTTAAAAGTGGCTGGGGTCAAGGCAAGTGCACATTGGTAGACCTGGCCATATTTATTTGAGCAAGATATTTCTTCAGGTAATTGGAATAACACAAATAACAGTGGAGGTCAGATAAATTTAAAGAAGGGAGCGTGCTTTAACGTCTCTTATGACTAACTGGGTAAACATGATTTACATTTCTACATGAACAAACTTGACTATACAGTTTTTTTCCCACTTCCAACTTATTTTTGTGTAAAAAGCAGCACCTTATTCCTGACTTTACTCAAAAACGAATTTTCAAATGATCTTCTCTATTCCTCTATTATATAAATAGTAGCTAAAGTAGATAGGCTGCAATGCTCTTCAGTTAATGAAGTGTTGAGGAAATGAAAGATGCACTTAAGTGGAAAGTGTGGTGCTGCAGATACTTCTAGTGAGGTGCCATTTTCCACATGTTTCTTCAGAAATTTTGCTGCAGTTGCACGTGTTCGTGTACAGCATACCTGACATCTTTCCTATTGTCTTCAGTCAGTTTCTCCTATGACAACCTTTAAGGTTATAGTAGCACTGCAGTATGTCAAGGGAATATTCATATTCTCCAGAAAAAAAGTTCAATTTTTGAAAAGTTTTATAATACATGCATAACAAGAGACTTGCTTTTTTTTAAGTGATTCAAAATATGGAAGTGGAAGACCTCTTCTCTTTGTACACGTTGAATATACAGTTGATTATATAGCTCAAAGTGAGAGCTGAATGTTAAAGTGAACTGGTCTATTTACTAGTTGACATACATTCCTACCTGTACCTATGGACAACAGTTGTCAGTAGACAATGAAAAAACTGAATTCAAGCCGCATAAGTGAGCTTCTTCTGAATGGTGTCTGAGCACTGGGTGAGGAGCTTAGTTATTTGGGAGGGCCTCAGAGTACACCAATGAGTCCTCAACACCAAAAGAAGCCCATTGAGGCACTACTGGTATCTGAATAAGATGCTTCCTGGACATCTCCTAGGTGAAGTGTTTCAGGCATGTTCAACTGGGAGAAAGCCTGGGGGCAGACCCAAGACCCACTGGGGAGATTACATAACTCTGCTGGCTTGGAAATACTTTAGAAGCTGGCCATAGAGAGGAAGGTTTTTACATCTCTGTTTAGAAAACCCCAAAACCCAAACCGTCATATGCACAAATATATAGATGGACGGATAATTGGTATCTTCAAATTTAGAGATCTAGCTGCTTTTGTGTATTTTTATACTGACGGCACTCACCAGTATCATAGAACATGAAAATCCCACAGTCCCCTAAAATAATACATATTATTTGTAACCATGCTCAATGGAGTCGTTATTTTAATTTAAATCCTGATGTTTCACTTTCACAGAGTAATATATAATTATAATATTGAAAGGGCATTAAAAGTGTGTCAGCAGTGACAGACAAATGATTCCATCATTTTAATAATGGTGTTTCATCAGAAAGGATATAAGCTATTTGAATAACAAAGCAAAACAATGTCTTAAGTCTGAGAGAAAAGCTCAGGCAATTGCATAGGTCTTAAATGTGCGCGGCATGGTGGCACAGTGGTTATAAATGTCAGACCATTCCATTGCCATATGGATTTTATGTCAAGCCACTTTGACATTTTACATCTAAACTGCATATGTATTACAGATGTACATAGATGTACACAGAAACTCCAAAGTCCACAGTGAATAGTTAGAATTTCAATTTCAGATTGCGAGACAGCCTTAATGTAATTTGGAATAGAGATGGACCGATCCGATATTACGTATCGGTATCGGTCCGATACTGACCTAAATTACTGGATCGGATATCGGAGAAAAATAAAAAATGTAATCCGATCCATTAAATATCACGAAAGCACCTCACAAAACTTGCAACACGCCGTAACTCACCTCGGGACCTGTTGGTGGTCTGGATAGCATGTGGAGCTTCGCTAGCAACCCGGCATTTCATCTCCGACAAAGTTATCCCGAGAGAAGTAAAGCAAGTGTGTAAGTCCATCTCTGAATGTAAAGCATTCCTGCGTTAAGCTTAACAAGCGATATATGGAGCGACTGCCTCCTCTTGCTGCTACTTCAATCATGAAACTGCTTAATGATCAGCTGATCGGCTTTTCTGTCGCGAGTCCGTGTCTCTAGTTTGCTTTTGGCCCACTTTGCACCAGAAAGAGGAAACCAGCGGCTGAACAACAGCAGCACGTTTAAGCTTGATCAGCTATTGTTAGAATGTATTTAATCTTACTTTCTACTCAAGGATCTTTTTCTACGTAGCTGACCGCTGGTAACTGTGCAGGGGCGGATCTAGCAAAGTTTAGCCAGGGGGGCCGATAGGGCATTAACAGGGAAAAGGGGGCACAAAGACATACTTTTCTTTCTTATTCTCATTTAAAATGTCTAGCTTTTAATAAATAATTATCTGACACCCAAAGTTTTAATTTGATGCAAAATAAATAGAAGTCAATTACTGTATATAGTAACTATTAAGTCTAATATATATACCCTAGTAAGCTATAGTAGTTTTTCCTTTGGGAAGGTACCATCTGTGCAGTCTGCAATTTTGTTGAAGAAAGATGTTGAATCTATTTAATATTTCTTGAAAAATAATTGATTTCTGTGCATTTTTTTCCACACTGCATCAAATTAAGGTTGATTACGTCGATTAAGCATCATGAGGTGGAGCGTGAGGGGTGGTTCCCTATTTTTTATTTATTTATTTTTGTTGTTGCTGGGAGTTGGAACCCTATTAGTTAGGTTGCTTAATATTTATGCTAAGTACTCTTTAAAATACCAGAATAGGGAGGATGGTGTAGGTTTAAGTTTATTAGATTGATCAGTATTGCTGAACTATGAAATATTTTTTTTTGCATACAGGTATAACAGAATAGCTTTAGTGTAGTTGTTGTTTTAAACTTGAGTATGAACTTATACAAAATGCAGCAAGATATTTAAAAAACAGTTTTGTTGATTAAAAAACACACTATATCGGATTCATATCGGTATCGGCAGATATCCAAATTTATGATATCGGTATCGGTATTGGACATAAAAAAGTGGTATCGTGCCATCTCTAATTTGGAATATACAAATTTTATTGTGACTAGTAAAAATGCAATACGTACATTAAGAATTTATTAATATATTTATTTATTACACATTTCTGATAATAATATGAAAAAGTCAATTGATTCTCCTGTTTCAGTCAACGTATACATTTGAAATGTTTCAAAGCTGAAGACCATGGTTAAAGTTTGGCATCTGCTTGGGTGGTAAAGAAGTTGAAACAGCAGGCAGAGATATGAAGTAGCAGTGGCACTGAGATGTCAGAAGAAGCAACAGGAAATTTGCACTTTAAAAGGCAGTCAAAATGGAACGATGCAGTTGGTGTATAATTTGAGGAGGCAGTTTGGGGGTCAGGTCAGTGACAGCCTGTGTGTCCTATTGTCATATCCCGGGCCATTCTTTAGCAGTTTTTGTCATGTGGATGCGTTCCATAGTGGTCAGCTGCGACATGAATTTGCTGTGCTGTTTTGGAAAACCCTGACAGATGGGTGTAGGCAGTGAGCGGGGTCAGATGCTGTTCAGTATGGCTAAATTAATGCTATCATATTTCATTGTGTGTGATTTACTAGACTGAATGTCTTGTTTTTGACTAACATATTTTACCCCAGTAGATGTTAAAGAACACCTCGAACCTTTAACCTTTTACTCTTTTGTCAGATGAAATCAATACACCATGAGCACTGACAATAAAGGGAAGTGAATTTTAAAATACCACATTGCATGTTAGCCTGATCAAAGTTAAAGATAACTATTGTGGGATGGACTATACATCAACAGAGGACAGCATATAGTAATTTTTTCTGACTTTAATTGAGTAAGTGAGGCACAGAACATCCTCAAGGCCAGTGGGGATAATGGCGCTACACCACCCAGGAGAAAATTTAAGAATGTACCTCAAGGCCACTCATATGTTGTAAATCTGACAGGAGGGGAACTGCACAGATATTTGAGTGATTTAATGAGAGGGTGCTGCTCAGTGTTTGATCTGGGGAAGAGAGACATACACAGTGCAAAGTTAATGTAGTGTATTATCCGATATGAGGTTGTCTCACCTGCACTCACACTAAGTCAATATCGATGGAGGAGGGGACAGTCTGTGACATCCTGGCTTTGTGTCCTTCGCCATTGTTTTCAAGCTGACCGCACCATCTGTCACTGTGGAAAACACTAGTACAGCTCAGTGACAGAAACACTGTTTTTTTTTTTTTTTTTTTTTTTTTTTTTTTTAAATGACATCAGAAACAGCAGTATGCGACATTACGTGATGGCAGAGCTTCAGTTCATCCTTTGTCATTTTTTTTTTTTTTTTTTTTTTTTTTTTTTTTTTTTTTTTTAATAAATAGGACAGGGGGAATGAATGAGAGAGAGAGGGGGAGAGAAAGAAAGAAAACCCAAGGGGAGAAGAGACGGTGAGAAGGGGGGGGAAGAGAGACAAAAAAAAAAAAAACTCCTGGGTCACCTGTATGGAGAAAAAACAAACAAACAAACAAACAAACAAACAGAGGAGACAGCAAACAACAAAGAGCAACATAATAATAGAGAAAACAAAGCACCATCACAATAAACTAGCTAGTCATAGATATCAGTATTTACTAAGTAATAAACGATATTGTGCAGCACGCAAGATAGACAGCGCACAGTGTGCTTTGAGGCAGCAGCCAAGAAAGCTTTAGTCCGCGTCTGTGAATACCCATGTGTGCATACCTGTGTGGATCAGCATGCTTGCATTCCAAAGGTTTCTCCATGTAATGATCTGCTAGGGAGTGTGGGGGGGCCACAGCCCCATCCTCCAGGGTGTGAAGCGGGTATGGAGGAGATCAAAACTCCAGACATCCAGAGGCCCCCAGAACACAAGAGACCATGGAAGACCAACAGAGGGGCAGCCGCGCCACTGTTCCAGTAAGAGCTGAGGAGAGTCCCAGATGAGGGCTCACTCAGCAGCCGCGGAGCAGAAGCCAGGGGGGGTTGCAGTGACGCGCCCGTGAGCTCCGCCGGCCCCCAGCTGCGCCTGAGTGACCGAGCCCTAGGCCGAGAGGCCGGGGGCACCCCACCTCCAAAGGGGCCCGAGCGAGCCCCAGGCCCCAGGCCCCGACAAGCGGCCGCCAAGGAGTGAGCCGGTGTGTACCCGGACGCCCACCCCCAGACACAAAGAACCACCAACACACCGACACCTGAGGGAGTCCGCCACCGGCAGGGGAAGTGGTGGTGGGTGGAGATAGGCCTCCAAACCTTGGAGGGCCTGAGGTGTCCCCAGAGAGGTGGCGTCTGATACCCAACCTGACATATAGACACAGACATACAGGCACACACAGACACAAACATCCATTCCCACCCTCATGCTCTCATATGCACTCACTCCACACTCAACCAACGTGGAGACAGACATAAAGAGACGCTGTACACACAATCACACTCCCCAAGCGTACTCTACAAACCGGGTCTAGGTACCCTTGCCCCTGGAGGGGGGAATTGCACCCAGACCCAGGTGGTGTTACCCTTTTCCCTGCGGTGGGGAGAGGCAGACCACCCCGACTCCGCAGCAGCAGGGAGGCCCCACACCCCAGACCGCAGTCGGACGGCCAACTCCTCCTACTAGCCCCCCCGCTCCAGCAGGCCGCAGAGAATGGGGGTGGGAGAAGACTCCAAACCTCCCTCCACCCGCTCATTGTAGTGTTGATGCATATGTGTTCTAAGGTGCAATTAAAACCCAGGAGGGCATGGAGCTACCTGCCAAGGAGCAGCAGGTAAGCGCATGGTCCCTCCTGCTAGCCCTCAATGACTAAGTGTATTTAAAATTGAGAGGTGGGCAACGACGTCAGGGGTGAGGTATACACCCTGATGGTGATTTGGACTCCGTGATTGTGCCCACCCCCAAGATCCTATATGTATGTGTAATGAGAGTGTGAATAATGTGAATGTCTAAGTTGTGGGATAAAATTGAGGCAGAGGCAGCCAGAAGGGGACAGGGGGGGGGGGTAGCCTCCTCTGCACCCTGGTGACATACCCCCACTCCAAGGCCCTGCATGTGTGGGTGGTTGTGGAGGAGCGGGAAGAGGGAGGCAGCTGGAGATGGGGAGGGAAGGAAGGGAGGGGCAGGTAACCCCTCCCTGGGGCCAGCTCCCCCGCTGACCCCAGTAGGCACTCCCACCCTCCGCGACCCGCCAGGGAAGTACAGCTCAGTGACAGAAACACTGTTGCATGTCACCACTATGTCTTCTTTGCTTTTGCTGCTTTTCATTTTACTGTAATGACATGCTCTTTTTGACACAAAACTTCAATATATTTGACACTAAACAAGTGGACAGTTGTGTCCAGAAACCATGACTAAATTTTAAACTTTGCTGGTTATGTTAACACTTTATTGAGGCAGATTATTTTGGTTTGTTGGAAAGGCAAAGCATGAAGAGGGACAAGCCCATTTACATGTCCCATGCCCTGGCAAGGTAAGTATCCTTGGCTTTAACTTGACTTGGTCAGCCTGCTTTGGCTTTGTCTTCTCTTGGGACATCATTAAATTTCTGTTTCCAGCACCTGAGCCTCTTTTAGGAATCTGATCACGTCCCTCCCTATCTCCCTCAGCTATAATGTGATGTCCTCTTTCCATGTCCTGGCTCAATTTTTAAAACATAAAGTTTCTTCTTACTCCCAAGACCGATTACTTTTTATTCAGCCATCATGGAACTCGGGCTGTGTTGGAAGGCCAGCTGAGCAGACCTTTTAAAATCATTCTTAGCCTAGTTTGTGCCAAAAGAAGGATAGCTGGATTAAAAATCATAACAATGAAGTACTGTGCCACAAAAAGCCCAACAGTAAAAAACAGACCTTGTTGTGGTTTAAAGTCAAGGTCGGTCTAGCATTTTTCTAAATGAAAATCATAGCCATTAATATGTTTCAACAGGACAGTGGCTATGAACTGTCACATTATACATTAATCAAGAGAAGTGTTGAAAGTCACCATTACTGTTTTGGTGCCTCCCTACAATAGGCAATAACATTAAAAAAAAAAACTTTTTTAATCTTATTTTCTATGTGCGCTACATCTAACTGTAAGATCTGGACACTTGGGAAGACCTGTGCAGTTATCAGCTACTTATTCACTTTTTAAAAAAAAACAAATTCATACTGCACTTTATTACATGAACTGCATTTTGTACTCAAGCCTACATCCAATTTAGAATCATTTACTGCGACATGCATATCTTTGGACTTTTGGAGAAGGCAGAAATATCTGGAAGGCATCCACATACAGAACAAAACTGGGAAAAGGCCCCCAGCCGACCAGAACAGGAGAGTCCAACCAAAAACTTTCTTGCTGTGAGGCGACAGAGCTAACCACCTGCGCCATCACCCCATGCACACAAGCATCAACACAGCCCATGTCTGGAACCATTTATTTTACAGTATATGGTTAGGGAACCATATACTGTAAAATAAATGGTGAGTGTGCAAAGGACTGGGATGTTTCCATGATGTGGGTCAAGAATAATATGAGAAAAGCTGTTGCGTGGCTAACACAGACAGACAGACAACCTGGTAATAAATGCGAGCAACATGTATGTAAAGAACTATCATTCTGCTGTCACTTTTGCAATGACTTGATGATGACTTCCTAATGTGTGTATAGTTTTACAACATGTTCTACTTTCTGCTCGTGTTTTATACTAAAATGTTTGTCATATACCTTAATGTCAAGCCACATGCAACTTGCTGCATTATTTAGTATTAAGTTTACTTCTAAGGAAATGTTCAGAATATTTCAAATATTTTAAGCATTTCATATTCTATGCTGTGCCACTGTTTTTGTCTGTAATCTCTGGCTGGTCACGACTAAAATAAGCACACAAGGCACACACATATTGGCCATCATTCATGCACAGTCACGCAGAATAAACAGAAAGTCCAAAGCATTGATCAGGGCTCCAAACCCCCTTGCTACCTCGGTCACAATCAGATCAATGCACTACAACAAGGCTGATCCACACACACACACATGCACGCACACACACATGCACACACGCACGCATGCACACAGCACCAATTATATGTTAAAAGTTAAAATAAATAAATAAAAATTATGCATATTTATCTACCAGACTTTGAGTTTACATAGAGCTAAAACTCAGGTAAGATTTCCTACTAAGTTGTGGCTTTCAAGCATAATGCCGATTGCCTAAATGCAGTGCAAAGAAAGGGCATTCATTCATTCAAATCAATTTTTCATTTTATGGCACCAATTTAGAACAATAGTCATGACAGGGCAATTTATATTGAAAGTTAAAGACCAAAAAACCTTTATTACAATGTATAATTTCATATATTCTCCAGTTCTCTCAAATAAAGTAAACAAAGGTGCTCGATGAGAAAGCTGGAGGGCAAGGCCACTAAAAATGTAATAAACAATACTTGCTTTTTAACTTGATTATAGAAAACAAGGTTACCTTTTCTTCATATTGTACAAATCCACGTATGATACCTCAATATTCACTGACAGGTTATTTTATTTGTTTTGTATATCTAAAAACATGTGTAACAATGACATTTAGCCTTTAATTGGGACCTATGCTGTGTTATTTCAGGTTGCCAGGCAACAAGTAGATTTTTTTTCGGCCAAGAGCAATGACTGGAGCTGTTTCTACTTGTTTCTAGTCATTATGTTGGACTAAATAGTTAGTAGCTCCAACTTCGTGTTGAACAGACAGATGAGAGCAACACTATTCACATCTAAATGTATTTTTCAAATTGTTGAACTTTAAATTATAACCATCAATTAGCACACAATTGAATAAAAAACGCTGAGCCTGTACTTTGGACAGGAAGATCTATCACGGCTGTTGACAAGTCCCATAATAACATGGTACATACACAATATCATCAGGCTGCATAAATTGATTAGGTGTGATGGCTCAGCACTTTCTATGTGACTTCTCTTTTTTTCTGCAACAGCACTGCTGGGCTTTACTGACCTTGACCAGGCCCTACATGAAAAGCATCAAGATTTATTTTCCATTTTAAGCATTTATCTGTTACTGATATTCAAGTAAACTTTCCAAAGGACACTTGAGCCTTAAATCTAGCTATCAGTCATCTGACCCATTGTCACTGACACATCACATTTAAGAGATAAGTTAAGGGCATATAACCATTTAGCAAAAATGTTTTTGAAGATTCAAAATGTACGTATATGTATGTGTTTGTGTCTGCATGTAGGTCTGTGTTTTAATAGTTTTCTCAAGTTCATCTAGAAGAATGATTTGTCTTTCCATACTCACCTGTGCTCTACATGTCATGCTTTTGATTAAAAAATACAAATTTGATAAAGTCTATTCTGAGAATTATCTGTTTTCATGCTACTTCTACTGTCATACTACTTCAGAATGAAGAATCATTTATTTAAAAATATCTCAGAGAAAAAACAACCTGACAGCTAAACAGCTAAAACAGTTATTTCAGAAAACTCATTCCAAAAATACACTGAACAAGAGTGACAGGTTGCAATCAATTAACAATATTACAATGCTGGATCAATGCTGTAGACGTCATACCAAAGGTAGGGACTTTGTTGTCATCAGTTGGTTTGTGATGCCTCAAGCAAAGCGTTTCCACAGTTGTCATCTTTTGATAACAGGCATCGCAGGATATTAGCCAATGGACATAACCTGGTTTTTCCCTTTTTTTCTTTAATAATTTACTACGTTAACATCATGTTTTATTAGAATGATCGACTGAAACCATTGGCCTACCAATAACATGTTTACTGACGAAGATCATAGAGAGGAAGAAGGGTATTTTCCTCATAGACTTGCATGCAACTGTAAGATGTTTTCACAATCAAAAAGCCTGGAAACAGAGCCCAGGAGGAGATCACCGAGTCTTGTTATTTCTCGGGCCCTCAATAATATTCCAAAAGATTTTCATGAATCTATTTTGTGGAATGACACCAGAAACATGTTGCCAGTCTTACTCGAGTACTACCCTTTTCCTGTTGAAGGAACATTATGTTCTTTTCATACTGTTTTGCAGTATATAAATCAGTTTATCCTGCCCCCAGGTTCCCAGCATTTCTTTTGGTCTTCAAACCCTGCCAAGATAAGATTTCTTTTGCTCGATTTTGTCTCCTTTTCAAAGGATTATTCCAGACAAAATGCTACAGGGATGCTTAGATAATTGTTTTAGCTGATGTGTAACTCTGTTGCATCTAGGGCCATCTGCTGTGTTAAAACAGCAACTACTGACCAAAGATATGGCTCAGCGCTACATTTCTCATCTCATGATTCGACTGATATCCTCTGATAGCGTTGTCAGATACTCAGATTTGTGATTAGCTTGTCTTATTTTTGTGCTGGAACATTATTAAAAGGGATTGAATCTGCAAGTCCATTTGTTCTCTTACTGTATTGTACTTGCCATCCTCTGGGGATTGATCATTTGAGCAAAGGGCTGATGATTATAAAAAACAAAAGCTGCATCGGCAGTGGCAGTGGCAGCTTTTTAATTTCTCATCAGTTTGGGCACTGAGATATTCTAGCAGGCCTTTGAGAGGTCTAATGACTATGTGCTAATTAGAAAGCAGGCAGGATGTGAAAGAGCAGGTACAATTGAAGGAGAAGTACTATGGACACAGAGGGACTGCAGGGCTCTGAGAAAAGGTCATGCGAGGCAGCTGTATGACCACTGTGAAGGATAGTACATGACATGAGGACAAAGCCACTGACCCAACACTCTCAGAGCATCCTGACACGCCACGCTCTGCTTAGCACACCTTTCATAAGACACACCTGGTATCTGACCTGCTTTAGCAAAAAATAACAGCCATTTCAAAAAGATTTATTAAAGTTACAAATAGATTTGTTCTCTGTTTCAACCTCCTTTTTTTGCAGTGAGAAGCAATATTTAGAAAACTTTGTCAAATATGATAATGTGATAGCATTTTATGTACTATATGCAGTAAAAATCACATTTATTTTAAAGACTAAGCTACAGCTGCTAGACTCCATTTAAGTGCTGTTGGGCTCAGTGGAAATCAAACCAATAAATGTGGAAGTGCACCTACTGAGCTGTACATGATGTTGTTTGATTCCACGCAATGGGAAAAGCAAAACGGTGGGATGTTTATTATCCATGGGGATTCAGTATGTCGAGATTAGAAAGCATTTGGTGATTTCATTAATGAGTTTTGTTGCATTGAGTGATCACAGTCATGGTCTCCACCGTCAACAATGCTGGAAAATGTAATTACTCTGAAAGTAATTATTTGTGCTCTATTTGGAGGATGACTTTGAAAAGAGGATGGTTGCCTGATGGTGGCTGATGCCCTTGCCTCAAGTTTTATCAGTTTACCACTTAAGAAGTCTCTAATACTGTGCTAATATGTATTTTACACCAGCATACAGATACAGCATTTTTGTTTAGAAATCAAGTTTGTAACCAGCACGTTCTTTAAACTAGCTTTCTGAGTAGTTGTTCTTCCAGTCTGAGAGAGAAGCAAATTGATTTTTATGGAAATTTCTCTTGGGACTGGAGCAAAAGTGCAGTTCCGTGTGGTTCACTGAACAAACAGCAACTTTTCTTCCACTTTGGATGAATTTATATTTAAGCATCTGTTAAGGTTTGAAAGGGACTTCTCGCACAATGAGGAAAAAGTAATCCCCAACAGATAGTTAAATTTGTAAGGAAATATGATTTGAAATGATGCTACATCTGCTGCACATAATTTTACATTTTGTAAAAGAGCATACATTATATGTGCTCTATGCTTCAGGAACTTGGGTAGTATTTCTCATATATGAGATGACACAGGGGGTGAACAAGAACCAGCTGGTTATTATTACAAATAAACACCAAATCAATCAGTTGTATTGCATGCATTAGGAGACTGGGCTGCACTATAACAGTATGGGATGCACATTAAAACTATGATTGAGCTACCAACTGAACTCCTCACTGGGAAGTTAAATTTCTTGGACAAACAGTAGCACCCTAGTATTAAAACACCTACTTAAGTGCCCAGCTAAGCAGTATATCATAGCAAATATTAGGCCTTTCCTTTCAAAGAATTCTTTCCTAAACCTGTATTGCGGCAAGAAACATAATAGGTTTCATCACACACAGAGTACCCAGCTGATGGTTATCATCTAAGACAACAAAGGGACACCAAAGTCTATGCAGGCCGGCTCTGCTTGAAATTCATATAGCTTGGTTTTCCTCTTCATCCTGGATCATACCTGTTGTGTTGGATGGTTTCTCTGATATGCATCACACACTGAAAAACACATATCCTCATGCTCTCATCCCAGCTTTTCTGTATCCTCTGTCTAGCTCTGTATGTTTCTATTGCTGCGTCCATGTAAGGATTATGTGCTGGCAAGGGAAGGACATGGACTAAACCCCCTGAATCTGAGGATTTTTCTTCCTCTCACAGGATGAATATGTAATATCTCATTAACAGCACTTGGAATATGACTGTCTTGTTGAAGTAACATAGTGTGTAAGGCTTTTTGGCTTTTATTTCTGCTGTATCATGTTTTCACAACAACATTTTAATATGGTCGTTGATTTTGGCCTTCACATTTTGTGGTGTATGATGCCTATTTGCTGCTATTATATGTATATGATTTGTATTGAATATGGTGGATGTGTTAAAGGCATTGAAATCTTTTCTATCAAAATTCAGCCTGGACCAATTATAAACTTGGAGGGGTTATGTGCTACATGTTCATTTCATTTCCTTTTGTTTGATGTGCTAATTTAATTTTCTTTTATGCTTTCAGGACTTGTAGCTGATACAGGACAAATAAATTAAATGCTGCTGTGGAGATCTAATAGTGTTTTGCCCTTACTCTAGTTTTATCAGGCTTTATTTCTGAGATTTGCTTTGAAATGCATTATTATGAATGTAATGCAGGACAAGGGATACTGATTTGCGTAAATTATAAATGAGCTTGAAAGCAAAAGTTTCCATGTGCTATTTGTTCTTCCTTACATTTAAATACTAACCCATCATCTTATTGAAGATACATTAATTATTTTGAATCAAATTAGCCTTTAGGATCAGCTATAGTTTAACACTACTGATATTTCATTCTTTTTATTATAAGAGGGATGCTTCAAGTGTGTATGCCTGTCCTTCAATTTAAATTAAAATGGGGCCTGGGTGATTTCAAGAGGTCAGTGTTAGACAGTATCGTTAGATTCATCTTCTTATATTTCTACATGCCCTTACCCATCACTCTGGGTCCACAGCAAGAATGAATAGCATTGGTTCAATAAGGGTATCACTATGGAAACTGCACTTTCCCTGTTTGTCGACCTGCTTGCATGAGGTGGAACCTGCTTCAGCAACCCGGCTAGTATTGCAATGTCCCATTTATTTGATTTGGTTTCTCATAGTATTGGTTTCTCCCAAACAGTATAAACTACTGATGTAGAATATATGAGTAGAGTAAAATCATAAATAAATGTGATACCCCAATAGTGATAGGGAAGCCGATGCACAGCAATAATAATAATAATAATAATAATAATGTATACAGTAACAGTGGTTTGGGGGATTATTTATTCATTTATTTAGTTATTTAGATTTTTTGGTTTTTATTTTGTTTTTCTGGTGCAACACACACCAGTCATAACCAGTCATCACTAAACATAAAAACTATGATAGGCAGTTTTGTTACCCAAACAAAAAAAGTGATGTTTGACACATTACTGGCTACTTTAACAAAAACGTTTATGCATTTCATTTTTTTAATTACTCCAGATAAAAAAATATATATATATATCAATACACTTCTGCCTCTGTCAGTGCGCCCCAGGGTGGCTGTGGCTATAATGTAGCTTGCCATCACCAGTGTGTGAATGTGTGTGTGAATGGGTGGATGACTGGATATGTAAAGCGCTTTGGGGTCCTCAGGGACTAGTAAAGCGCTACAGTGGGGCAAAAAAGTATTTAGTCAGCCACCGATTGTGCAAGTTCCCCCACTTAAAATGATGACAGAGGTCAGTAATTTGCACCAGAGGTACACTTCAACTGTGAGAGACAGAATGTGGAAAAAAAAATCCATGAATTCACATGGTAGGATTTGTAAAGAATTTATTTGTAAATCAGGGTGGAAAATAAGTATTTGGTCACCTCAAACAAGGAAAATCTCTGGCTCTCACAGACCTGTAACGTCTTCTGTAAGAAGCTTTTCTGTCCCCCACTCGTTACCTGTATGAATGGCACCTGTTTGAACTCATCATCTGTATAAAAGACACCTGTCCACAGCCTCAAACAGTCAGACTCCAAACTCCGCCATGGCCAAGACCAAAGAGCTTTCGAAGGACACCAGGAAAAGTATTGTAGACCTGCACCAGACTGGGAAGAGTGAATCTACAATAGGCAAGCAGCTTGGTGTGAAAAAATCAACTGTGGGAGCAATCATCAGAAAATGGAAGACATACAAGACCACTGATAATCTCCCTCGATCTGGGGCTCCACGCAAGATCTCATCCCGTGGGGTCAAAATGATCATGAGAACGGTGAGCAAAGATCCCAGAACCACACGGGGGGACCTGGTGAATGACCTGCAGAGAGCTGGGACCAAAGTAACAAAGGTCACCATCAGTAACACACTACAACGGCAGGGAATCAAATCCCGCAGTGCCAGACGTGTTCCGCTGCTGAAGCCAGTGCATGTCCAGGCCCGTCTGAAGTTTGCCAGAGAGCACATGGATGATGCAGCAGAGGATTGGGAGAATGTCATGTGGTCAGATGAAACCAAAGTAGAACTTTTTGGTATAAACTCAACTCGTCGTGTTTGGAGGAAGAAGAATACTGAGTTGCATCCCAAGAACACCATACCTACTGTGAAGCATGGGGGTGGAAACATCATGCTATGGGGCTGTTTTTCTGCCAAGGGGACAGGACGACTGATCCGTGTTAAGGACAGAATGAATGGGGCCATGTATCGTGAGATTTTGAGCCAAAACCTCCTTCCATCAGTGAGAACTTTGAAGATGAAACGAGGCTGGGTCTTCCAACATGACAATGATCCAAAACACACCGCCCGGGCAACAAAGGAGTGGCTCCGTAAGAAGCATTTGAAAGTCCTGGAGTGGCCTAGCCAGTCTCCAGACCTCAACCCCATAGAAAATCTGTGGCGGGAGTTGAAAGTCCGTGTTGCTCGGCGACAGCCCCAAAACATCACTGCTCTCGAGAAGATCTGCATGGAGGAATGGGCCAAAATACCAGCTACTGTGTGTGCAAACCTGGTAAAGACCTATAGTAAATGTGTAACCTCTGTTATTGCCAACAAAGGTTATGTTACAAAGTATTGAGTTGTATTTTTGTTATTGACCAAATACTTATTTTCCACCCTGATTTACGAATAAATTCTTTACAAATCCTACCATGTGGATTCATGGATTTTTTTTTTTTTCACATTCTGTCTCTCACAGTTGAAGTGTACCTTCGGTGGAAATTACTGACCTCTGTCATCATTTTAGGTGGGGGAACTTGCACAATCGGTGGCTAACTAAATACTTTTTTGCCCCACTGTATATAAATACAGGCCATTCTTGTTACATCACTTTCTTACATGGTTTAACATGCATTGTGACATAATTGCAAGTTAAAAATATAACCTGTAAGCTACTCTCTCACACACTGACAGAAATCCCTGTCCTAATGAGGACACATAGCTAATTAGTGAAATGGAGGTTACAGTGCTACATGCCTGACTGCTCAACACTGCTTTTGTTACCAGGGCCCTGTGCTTCGTACGTCGCTTACTACATCCAAGATCAAATGAAACATCCAAGACCAAATCATCGCGCTAACTCTGAGCTCGCTATTCCGGTTCCCCGAACACACCTGTTGTTGACTATTAGTATAGCTGGATGAAGTAATGTGAGATCACTGGGTGGCCCAACAGGGGCTACGCATCGATAGTAGAAACATTGATCGGCAACCCTTTGATTGGTCGGCGAAAATGTCGAAGGAGCGCGCTCGGTATTTTTCGGCAGCAGAGCAAGAACTCTTGAGTGAGGGATTTCAGGAGTTTCAGAGTTTAATTAAAACGCAAGGGAACACTGCAAAGGCTGCAAAAGCAAGGAGAGAGGGCTGGCAGAAAGTTGCTGACAAATCAAACTCGTAAGTAATTCAATAATAATAATAATAATGGAGTGGATTTATATAGCGCTTTTCAAGGCACCCAAAGCGCTTTACAATGCCACTATTCATTCACTCTCACATTCACACACTGGTGGAGGCAGCTACGGTTGTAGCCACAGCTGCCCTGGGGCAGACTGACAGAAGCCAGGCTGCCATATTGCGCCATCGGCCCCTCTGGCCAACACCAGTAGGCGGTAGGGTAGAATTATCATATCACACCATATTATCCAATATTATATTACATTATATTATATTATAATATGTTATATTATATCCCCTTTCACATTAGAGCCACAACAGGACCCACTAGAACATGGGAACAAGTAAAAGTGAAATATAAGAATATTCTATAGAATGGTAATATTTATCACTTATATTGCTTGTCGTCTCTTGGAAAGAGACCCTGGAATACTCTGTTTGTTTGTTCATAACAGCAACCAAGAAAAGGGCAGAGCAAAAAAAAAGACAGGTGGTGGTCCTGCACCCCCTCGTCAACAAGTTGGTTAAGTGAATAATACCCTCACGGGAAAATCGATATCTCTCTATGAGCACACTGTCGCGCTGAGCTAAAGGATCCTGTCTGTCCCGCAATATACGCTGAATTCTGAGGACTCTCCTTATCAATCTTGCACCTTCCGCAATGGGTTGCTCGCGTAAACGGACAGGATATGACTGCGACAGACTTCCCAAATCCACCTTCGCTTTTATAGCCGTGGTCTCTCATCTTGATTACACGAAGTAATTTACAATTACTACTCTGAAATATGAATTACATCTGTAATAATCACATACATGTAATAGAATGTTAATAGTACATTTCCCTTTTTTAGGGAATGACCTGTATGTATCTGTGTGAAATCAATAAAAGGATCAAGTGCTGCATTATCTTTAGTTACATTGATGTTATTTATTTATGGTGAAACAGTGGTGGAATATCGCTGTTGCTTTCGTATGAATGACGCGGACATACCTGCGTGGCCGCGATCTAATCCTGTTTACATAAAGTAAACCTGCTCCCCAGCAGGTTTACGCTTACGGCTCTGTTGCTATGACAGCAAGTCCCGGATGGGCTTCGGGGAACCGAACGATCCAGGATCACGCGAAATCGTCAACAATCTCATCCATCGTTTGCAAAAATGGCAAACAATTCCAAGGAATTGAAACAGTGGGAACCGGTTCTCAACAAGAACCGGGTTTCGATACCCATCCCTAGCCATGTGTGATTTGGTATTTGCATTCATGAGCAACTGAAATGATATAGCTTATAAAGTGGCTGGTGAGTGTACGCCTTAGACATCCATGCATCTATCTTGTTTGTCAAAAATATTTGTGTTAGATTGAAACAAATTCTTCCTATGCTTCACAAAATTAAACTTCTAAATTATGGTTTACATGTGTTCACTAAATTGACATACCCTATGCAACACAGAAAGATATTTTTGCTTGACAATTGGCTAAATTTTTTAAGGCTTACGTACAGTATGTGTGACTCTCAGAGAACACATATCACCTTTACTGGCTTCTACAACTGAAACACTACTGAATTGATTTTCAGCATGCCCAGACTAAGTAATCCTGTTTGTGTAGCCTTCCGTGCTTATTGCTGCAGTGATTCTTTGGCACTGAGAGGAATTAAATAAAATGAAAACGGAAAGGGAGACTTTCAGGAGCTGTTCCATTTTAAGGTGATACAATTCAAAGCTGAGAATATTCACCTGCAGCAAGCAGACAAAGAGCTCCTAGATAAGAGAAGAAAGCAGATGCCTTAACTGCACTCCTCCAGCTCAGCTTCTCCAGAAATGCAAAGCTTAAATGAAATCAAAATGAGTTCCTTTTCAGGACTCATTAGCCTGCTGAAACATTTTTGTTTTGATGTCACCTTTCTTTTTATTTATTTCTGTTTGTTACCTGTGCAAATATGGACAACAGTGTTACCTCAGCATTACACAAACCAAAGGTATCAAACACATCCAGGCTTAATTTGTTTTTTAATGTCTTTTTCTTTATTGTTCAAAGCACTGTGGGGATAGTAACATTGTCACCCTTTTTCTGGAGGTGATGAGCTCATTGTGTGTGTACATCTGTTGTAGGTCATGATGATGTATAAGCTACCAGAGTCTTGTATTGTTCTCAACACTGATGACAGGCAGGACATGCTTTATCAGATGTTTACACTATTCCCCAGCTCCTTTTGATATTAGCTTCAGTGTGTGGTTACTCTCACACTGCAAATACAAAAGAGGACAACCAGAGAATTACTTATTAGCCATTCATTTGAGAATAACAACATTATATCAGTGCCTTCCCAAACTCACTGCTCTTTTGTGCTGTGACACAGTTTGGTTAAAGTAAAAGAAACAACTTTATTGGGTGCTCAAACATACCAGGTTTGGGTGGGTTTGCTGAAATGACTGATACTCTTTCACAAGTACAACAAAGAACTCAATAGCCAGACACAACTGTTAATATCAAATTCATTGTGTAGAATTATAATGACAAGAAATTATTTCAGCTTTCCCTTCTCAAATACAAAAGATGAACATTAGGCAAGTTATGGATTTAGGTAAGTCCTTAACTCTCTCCTGAGCAGATGTCTTTAACATGGTGAGTGAGTGCATTAGCTAAGCATTCCAGTAAGGGATCCAACAAGCACACTAACTGGATTATCTATGTGGAAGGAGAGGATATGCAGGTAGGTAATAACAAAAAGTGTTTTCCAACACAAGATGAGCAATGCTTTGGCACTGAACGATAACTGACCTGAACAATCTACAGGGAGCATGACATACTTGATGTAAGCTAAGTAATAAAGGTTCAAAAGTGTTATCTTCAAAGTTTCACCTTTGTTGGTAGCACAAAATGCCATAAATAAAATGGCAATGATGTACTTGTCATGTCTGCTGCTGAATGATCACAAAGTTCCGCCACTTTGCCCATGAAATCAAAACCGAGAGACTAATGCTCTCGCCCTGTGACAGCTCAGCCTCCAACGTCTCCTATTGAGTTAGACAATCAGAGGAGAACAGGTCGATGGCTGTTTGCTTAATTCTGACATAATCTTTGGCAGATTGAGAATTTAAGGTTAGGATACTCTGATGATATTTTATCCACATTAAAATATGGAACAATTCAAGTACTGTACCATTTAAGTACTGGTTAGTGTTATTTGTTTCAAGTAAATGATTCAGCAAAAAATATTTGTTACAGTTTTTTTTGTATTAGTGTAGAGCCCACTGATATAACAAAAAGCTTTTGCTTAGAGTTACTGACAAAAGAAGGGTAGACTTTGTTAAAACATTGAGTGTGGATCAGTCTGATTGGGGCTAATACCTAATATACTTAATTAGGTCAGTACCAATGACAATTTTGAAGGACACCATGTCTACAGATTTGCATACTGAGGATTTGTACTCCACTTTTTGTCTCTTTGTTTCAGGTGTTAGAAAATGGCATCATTTAAATCAATAAAACAAAAAAAAAATGTTATATTTAGCTCAATATTAAATTGTATCTGGAATGGTTTTCTGAATGGCAGATTGGGCTTTTAACAGTTCAACCTTGTATTGGCATTGAAATTGACGGACTTTTTTTAGGATAACATTCATTATGGCCGCCCTGCAAACCACTCTGTTTCTTAATTTGAGAAATAAAACGTGACTCATTGCGTCATAATCTTTTAAAGCTCTCCAAATTACATTATAAACAAGGTCAGAGCTTCTCAGAAATAATAAGATTTCGATAATCATTTTTAATCCCCCCACGCTGTTATACCACAAGACAAATTGCATTGCTTATTTATTTTCCATCGGTGCTGTTTCAAATAAACAGTTTTCCTCTCTCAGGATGGGGATTAATGTTTCTCCCCCTCATTCTCCCCCAAAAGTCTGTCTTGTTGAGTTGATCTTGGCTCTGGGATGAGGATGCCTGTGAGGATGCAGTGTCAGACAGTAGAGACACCCCTACCCTACAATGCACTTGGGTCAAGTGCATTTAGGTGTGACCACGGGATTGGTCCCTCAGAGAGCAATTAGTGTTCACTAAAGAATCTGGGATGGTGGGAGCAGTGAGATGTCAAACAATTGCTTCACTCCTCGTCAGCTAAACGGCTGTTACCCTTGCCTCCTAAGAGGGCAAGCTGCCAGTGTTTTGTGTTTCTCTGTGACCATCCCCCCAAGCTGCAATGCAGCTGCAAGCCCTTTAAGATTCAGTATTAATCTAATCACTGCATAATTTTGTGATAAAACATTTTGCGGTGTTAAAATCCATTCACCTGTAAAGTACTTGACTGTTTGGTGATCTAAACTGTCAGATATTCACCAAACGTTTCTTTTTCCATGCATTAAAACCTTGACAAGGAGCTACATTAGATCTGAGCTGTAAACAATCTGCCAGTTCATCTTTAACTACTTCAGAATAGATGAAACTTTTCAGAAAACAAAGAATTTTTTTCTTTTTCGGAGTGTCATTCAGCCCTGTCAATCTCTTCTGAACACTAAGAGTTTATTTATCAAACTGGAACAGGCTGATCCAGATACATTTTTGAGATTTAAATTGCAACATTCTCACTTTAACGTTATATTATAAATCCTTGTTAACGGCTGCGATTACTGCCACTAACATGTCAGAAACTCTACCTTTGATAGACCTGAAGTTTTGTCATTCAATGACATTTTTGTCTAATCTGAAGCACAAAGACGCCTAGTGACAGGGATTCTTTTCGTTTACCAAAAAGAAAAGATCAGTTGTTATGGTTACAAGTTATAAATAGAGCAGGAGTGTAGGTGACAAGGGAACTGAGAGTTTCAGGATGAAAGATACAAATGACATCCACCCCACAATCCCTTGCTTCAGTCTGCTAACTTACAGGGAAATATCACCACAGGCATCAGCTGAAGCGCGTATATAAGCACACCTGAACGGAAACAGATTATCTATTTTTTATCCATTTCTGTTTGCAACTGATTTATCAGGCAAAGTGTTAATGATGGTTGTGACAGTGTAGTTTTAAAGTTGAAACAAAGTAAGGTGTGAGATATTGGCACTTCCTTCTGTTCGATTGTGATTTTTTTTTTTTGTTTTTTTGCACATTGTTCTGTGCCCCAGTGCCCGGCACCAAGGGGCTCCTAATACAGCCTGTAATTAGAACCAGCTCAAGGATTTAATGAAGAGGTGCTCACATGATGGCAGCAGCGCTTGAGACATTGCCAGTGGTTCTGACTTCAAAGTCAGAGATATGGCTTCCCAGCAAAGGCCGGGGAAAAGCTGCGACGAGATAACAAGTCATGGCTTTCTTTTGATTTGTGGCATGCCAGGACACTTACTGTATAGCTTTGCAGCCAGCAAGGGCATGCAAACGGTTGATCAGTGTGGCATTGCACTTCTGGGCAATGAGTATCATCAGCAATAGAGCCCAGTAATGATGCGAGTGGGAGGCAAGATAAGATATGCGGATTTCCTTCCCCTGCTGATTTTCAGTCTGCAACTACCAGGATCACCTCCTATCTACTGTAGAGTGAACTGCCTTCCAGAAATGCAAACTCTGGAGGAGTTTTATGATCAACCCAAAAGGTTTAGAGGAGGTGGGTGTGTTTCAAAGTAATTTAACTATCTTTGACAGCTGTGAACTAAAAAAAAAACGCTTTGTCCTCGGGAAAAGTTAAACGACATTGGAAAGTTATGAATAAATATTAATGAACATTTTTTGGACATACTCTATTACTGTGTTGCTATGTTAGTGAAGCATATGTTATGTGCCATGTTAACTATACTGTCCTTGGTGTTGTGTGCTGGTGTATGAGAACTAATGAAGTAGACAGTGTCCTCAGTTGCATTGCTAAAGGGTGTCCACCCCCACTTTCACATTATATTAACTACAGTACATTTCTTTGAATTCATCCCACTGATAAGATACTTTCTTTTTCAATTTGAAATGCCCTCAAATTGCATTAATTCCCTTTAGAGTGTGTTACATAAGATATTTCCATATATATATATACATGTATTTGTGCGTGCATACGTGTGTGTGTGTGGTGTGTGTGTGTGTGTGTGTGTGTGTGTGTGTGTGTGTGTGTAATGTAGATTTGTTTACACTTTGACTTCAAAGAATTGTGGGAAAAGATGCATTTTCCCCCAAATGTAAAGCTGATTTACAAATGTGCGCCCTGATCTCAAATACGAACAAAAACACTGAAAGGCAGTAATTTCCTTTCTGTTTCACAGGCTTCAAAATAGTTTCAACTGCATATTAAGAATCTTTCTTTTTTTGGGAGGGGGGGGGGTTGGTTTTGTTTGGTTTCATGCACACCACAGTTGCTTTTTCATTACATTTTGGCCTATATGCCTATATTCTCTGAAGTTTATCTTTTTTAATAAATCAAGCTGTTGATCTTATTTGACATAAATTTAAAAAAAAAGCAACATTAAATGCATAGCTATTTAGCACGTTTTGGGGATCCATCCTAAAGTAGTATATAATTTGGAAATTCAATATATTTAAGAATATTACAGAAAATAATATTTAATATCTTGTCTGTTTACATCATTAAATCTGAAAGTAACAGCTGATCATCTTACAGGGGCTTAAGGGCTAGACTATTTCTTCGCCAGAACCAGTCATTTGCAGAACTTTCTTCTGGTTGCATAACTGTAACTCAGTGCCAAGAAAGGCTGAGCAAGTAAAAACCTGTTAGAATAAATGTCAACATCCAGGCTTTAAAAAAAAAACACAAAAAAAAAACAACTTTATTATATTTTAACAAACAAAAAAAGACCATCAAACTACTGAATACACACACAAAACAATGAAACCCTCCCTGGCCCCACACAAAGATCCTACTACTTATCAAAACCACAATAATAACTAATAAACACATAGTTGTAATAATAATAATGGTGATAATAGACAAAATAACCAATCAAATAGAACAGGAAGAAATAAAAGGGTTATGTAAACTGTTGTTTCAGTTTTAGGCCCCCTTCTCTTTTCTCTACCTGTTCCGACTAGGTTCCAGACTCAGAAAGTATGGTATTTGATTCCACTGTTATGCGGACGAAACCTGAGATTTTTGTCCCTCTTAAAAAGAATGAAGCATATTCTGCTAGACTGCTGTTCAATTGCAATCGCTACACATGTAAGTATGAGCATGTTTCTCTCGCTTTTAATCATCATTCCCCACCCTAACTCTCTGAGCTTCTACAGCCTCATATGCCCTCCTGTTCTCTTGGGTCAGCTGATCAGCTGCCCCTGACTGTACCTAAAACTAAGCGTAAGCTCAGAGGGGACCATGCCTTCATCATTGTATACCAATTTGGAATGATTTGTTTTTAAATCTCTTCTTAAAACCATTCTCTTTTTCTTGGCCTTTGACATCATGTGGCATGTTCATTCAATTTTATTTTATCAATTTTTATTCGGTTTTGCTTCATTTTATGTCGGTTTTTCTTCTTGGTTTATGTCTTTTTCATTTGTACCTGTTTTTATGTATTTATTCTTCTGTACAGCACTTCAGTCCATTGTTCTTTACAAAGAAGGCTGGTATGGTATGGTCCCATACCTTATAGTCCACCACATGTTTGTTGTTGTTGTTGTTGTTGTTGTTGTTTTTTTTTTAAGGTAACCAGTCATCAACAGCCAAGTTGAGAGTCAGATATTCTGGGATATTACTGAGTAGCAATGTTTTTTCCCTTCTAGAAGTAAGCTTTTTAGGTCTGAAGGTCCATCTACGTCTAAAAAGAGTGATCAGATCCTCAGAAATAGCTCACCATTTCCATTTATAGCTGCATGTAGGCTCTAAAGTGGGAGAAGCTTCTTAGAAATAAATATCCAACATCAAGCCATTCTAATTTTTTCCTGCTTCCCTATTCTTTCTGTCTTTGCATACAAGTACAGTAGCTACATGTTTATACACGGTGATATGAATAACATTCTCAACTAAATATTTTTTTAACCCAGCTACAAAAACCTATATGTATATGAATTCACATTAGCTCTTGTATCTATATGCTGTGGAAATTAAATGTGTCTATTTAACCATTCAGAGAGGACAGAAAGTTTCACATGTGGATAACAATAAAATATATTATGTATGTTTATATTCTCTTCTGTTGGTCAAAGTATGCCTTTTCCTGACAATGTCTGTTGAGTATCCTGATCTGTTTTGGAGATAAATATAGAAGGTGTACAAGTGGCCTTCCGAGAAATTAGCCTCTTTTTTTTTCTTATTTTTTGTTAAATTTTGTGCTTCTAAAATACTTAAGTGCTTTTCCCAGGCATCATTTAAATCCTTGTTTCACTGTACCTGATGAAGGTCACACAGACTGAAACGTTATAATTGAATAAAAATAATGGTAGGTGAGGCAGTATGGGGAGCTTATTATATTTTTCTCCACATCAGGTAAATCCCTGAATCCTTTTTCTATGAAAACACTCCGATAAATCCCTAAAATGTCTCTCACTAAATACGCCCAGGAATTCAAATTTTACTAATGAGTTGTTCATTTGATGTCAATATTCAACATAGTGAATACCATTTTTAATAGCTATTGATATTTTTCACTGATTAATATAACTGGTCTATTTGCTGTTTTAGCTTTATATCCGAGATATGTAATTGACAAAATGGTTATGAGGGTATAAACTCACTATACAATACTTCTGATTACATTTCTTCTATTTATTAATATGAATCACTTCCTGGATATTTTAAATGTATAAAGACCTAGTATTGTACATTAGGGAACAGAGAAAATATTATGCAAGGGTTAACATGCCAATTATTTGATTAGTACATACTCTTGCAAATAATTAATGTACCAAGTTCTACAGAATTGTACTACCAGACTTTGACTTATGTTCTGAAGTGCAGTTGGTTTTGTACCCTATAAAGAACTACAAGTCAGCAAAGCTGGAGCTGCAACCAAAGATTAATGGTTTGCCCAAGTACGTTTGGGTTTTTTGTTGTTTTGTTTTTTTTGTTTCATTGTTTGTTTTAACTTATTTCTAACTTCTTAAGCATCTGTTCTCCCTGTGAGGCTTCTGACTCATTTGTGCAGCAAACTATCTAGCACATGAAACCAATGACTAATCAACTTACGATCTTGCTTGATCATTTGTGTCATGCACTAACAGTCATAAAATATATATTTACAAATCTGATTTCAGAACCAAACCAGATGCATTTCTTTAATTTTCTATATATGCTATTAGCTTTCCTTTGCACAACTAAAAATATTTTATCCTGGACTCTACATCGTGAAATACAAAAGATAAATAAAAGTTTAGCTTTCATTAGCATGCTACATTTTGTTATTATTACAATCTGACAGGAGAGGCAATTATTTTTGTGATAAAGTGTTAATGTCAAATGAATTAAACAGTTGCCTCAAAACCACCGAGGACAAGGTGAATATAAAGACCAATATATCCACAATTAACCTCTACCCTCTATTCCCCTCTAAACTGTAAATAACAACAGTTTCCTTCATCTGAACTTGTTCTGCAGAGCTGTGCATATTATCAATCCATTACAATGGCACAGACGCCTTTATCATCATTATTCTGGCCATCTCTCACTATCTTCTACTAATGGGTATTTATAACTGTTGTGGAAGTTTTCCATTTAAATAAAGCCTGCAGACGAGCGGTGAGTGGTAGCTAACATTCTTTAATCCAAACACACAAAGAACAGAAAACCAAGCTTGTGGAGAGCCTACATGACCGCGGGGCAGGTCAGCAGAGTCTCACTGAGCCTAGCATGGCTCTCAGTTAAATACCTTCTTCAGGAACAAAAGGCAGTACACAGCTGTTTCACACCTTAAGGTTCACACTCCCTTGCTACCTCCCAGAGTCCTCGAAGAGACAAAAGACTCTTCCTGTGGAGTGGTCTGCTTCCCCCAACTTCCTTACTACACCCTCACCATTTGTCTTAATGTATGAGTGTCAGACATGTTAAAATCCAGTGGCACCAAGGCATTATACAATAAAATAATGTGATTAATACATAAGTAAAAGAAATTCCTATACATAACTTAGAACTATCCATTGTGAAATAAGAAACTGTAGTACATTTAGTATTTTGAGTCTGGTGCTAACATCAACTATAGTAGAAAAATAAAAGAAAGTAATGGACAAAACATCATATTAATAAACTGAAGAGACAGATTTACAGACTAGAAATAATTTACTTTATGTAAAAATGTGTAAAGCGTTAGTGGGTACCTGCTTGTTAAGTGTTTTTCAGTTTTTGTCAGCATTCATCATTCATGTCTCACCACACTTTGGATGTTCTCAGTTATTATGTATCAGCTTATTACAGTTCATTGGTAGCATTTCGCAAACTAGCCCTCTCTCATGAAATGATATTTCATCTCCCAGGTGGAAGAGTTTCCTATTTAGCTTTTTAAATTTAATTTCAGTTTTGACAATTTGTTCACCAATCAGTTTAAATTAGCCCGAATTTCTCTGCAGTGTCTCACATAATTTTTCTTTTATCTTGTGCATTGCCACAGCATTTCCACTTTAAAGGTAAATAATTGATGATGGTGCATTTCAAAACATACTTTTAATACCATAATGTTATATCACATTATAACGTGATATAGCTCTATTTTTTTTTCAACTCTCATGCTTTAGTCATTACAGCAAAATACATCTATAAATAAATAAATCTATCAAAATAAATCTTCCTCGTATTAAACATACACCGCTCGTCTCAAGAAATATATCACACATCTCAATAAAAACTATAAAGATGCACGAAATGACAATTACCAAAATAAACCACTCACATCAAAAGAGACAAATCACAAAAAATTACTGTGTAAAGTTTTTTTTTTAAACACATTTTTCCTATGTGAACCTCATTGATTTGCTGGCTACTTAAACTGGCAATGGCACTCTCCAAGATTTTGATATAAACCAAAGCATCTGTGTTTGGCTGCTTGTGCTTTGCAATCAGTTGAATCAAGAAAATGCAAAGGGGATGTCTTAAAATGGATGTTTTAAAATACTGATGCTACAATACACAACAAGAAAGAGAAACCCATCCCCAACTCACCTAATTGATAGTAGTGAAGTTCAGTTTTTGGGGATTTGCAATTTTCCTTTGTGATATTTATACTCGCAGAGGAGCACAAATTTGTTTTTTTGTTAAATATTTTACCATTTTTCAGTGTGCCATAATATGAGCATTAAATAAACCGTGACCACTCTTTTTTTTTACAGTTATTTCTGTGAGCCTAATTAAATGTCTCCAAAAATACAGACAGCTGTGGACAATGTAAGGGACTGCGTATCCTGCAGACCCAGGGTCAATGTTTTCTTTTTCTTTCCTACAGCTTACCTCTAAGTCCTGTTGAGTTTGATTGACTGTACAGCCAAAAGAAGCATTTGTGTCATTCTGTAATGAAAACAGATGGTCTCCATTTTTTCTACCCTTGCACCGTTAAACCTGAAGGACATTTGAGGGTAATAATGACTGATCTGCCAAATGCCTAGGACACTGGCACAACTGACCTCCACTGGAAAGAAGTTGCATAATAACTGAAATTATTTACCAGCTACACTGAGCGGTTTTAGAGCAATCCAGTTTTAGAATTTGATGAGAATAAATCCTGATGAAATATGTGTGTTGCCCCTAATCCTTTTCAATCATAAACAGCTGTCCCGGGTCATAAATGTGAGCGTTGCTTAACCTGCTGAGAGAGCGGCCTTTGATCTGGATTTGGCTTTGCTCACCCTAACCTGATCCCCTTTTCTACCATCTGTCATAGTTTTATTATTGGCATTTTTAAATTACATTCAAAAAGATAAATAGCATCAATAAGTGCTATTCCCTTTTCATCCTTTCTTTGATTCTTAAACTCTAATTTAAACACATTGAGAATGTACATGTGACCTGGTTATGCTCACTTACATCCACTGAAATCTGAGAGCTGTTGGGTTCAGCTGTGGCCACCACTTCTTTAAGTCAGTTGCAGAATGGTGTAATGTATCTCAGTGTTTCTTACCTGCTGGGAAGCATGTTTACTGTTTTAGTTATTATTTTGGTTTGGCATTATTTAAATGCATCAAGGTCAAGGCTGGAATTTACCTTCAAGACCCTCTGGTTTCAAATTCCATGCAGGAGTATATGAATATTATCCTGCTGTATTTATTTCCAGCTCAGGCAGTAACAGATGTCTCATAATGCATTTTATAGGTGGTTCCCAATATTATACATTCAGGTCAAATAATTCTGCTATTACACTAAAAGCTTCTCACTGGCATTGTGCAATTTCCAATTTCAGTCCCAAATCATTACCTACAATGGTCCTATATATTCTCCTGCATTATTTTAAAAGTCTTCATACTGTAGTAATACTGGTAAGATGCGGTCACTGATACTAAAGTATCAAAACTGAGCTTGCAAGGGAGCTCATATGTGAATATATGTGTGTATTATCACTGTAATTATTATTAAAGAAATTACTTTCAGAATGATAGACGTTAGATGGTATATTACAAAAAAGAATCTGCATGATTAATCTCTTCACACTGTGGTGCATGATAAATTTTGTAATGGAATATAACGTGGTTCAGGTCACAGAAAAGAAAAGTGGCATTGTATGGTTTCCCTTTTGAATTTATAAAGAATGTTGCAAAAGATCTTAAGAAAGACTAAAGTAGAGTATTTCTAAGCAAGTATAATATAAAAAACAGAATATGTGTCATTTAGCAGGAAAAGTTAAACCAGCTTTATGACTAAAATTAGGTTAGGCAGAAGCCTGATGTAGATTGCAATTAAGCACCCAGTTTAAAAACATTTATTCTTAGTTACCTCCCTAAGTGGTTTCATGACTAATATACTTAATTCACATATATTTAAATATAATTTTAAAGACATCTCCAATCAATTAGAGTGATTGTGCAAAGACAGGTGTGAAGAAACTCTTCACTTAATGCATATAAACAAATTCCATTTATAGATAAATTTCAATCATCTGGCACTAGCAATTCAGCAAAATCTCTCCTGCTTATAGTTGATTGATTCATATATTCATCAGTCACAGTTCATAATAATTGATTTCAGTGAGTGTCCATCTGTGTTTTTCAATATATTATATATAGTAACACAGTTAAGGTATAATGAGAGGTTCTGTTCCGAAGATTGTTTCATTTTTCCAGGATTCACACAGACATCCTAAATGCTAAGAAGGAAATTTGTCAGCCTTACATCAGTAATGAGGGAGAGTGGCCAAAGAAAATAGGTTAATATAATGGGTTTAAGAGATAACTTTAAAGATAATTTGAACACATTAAACTCCAAATATATTGGATTACAATACAGGTAACAAAATCTTAACTTAGGCAAAATAGGGCTTTGGAGTTGGCCACTTCCACAGGAATGAAACCTGCCTCCCACCACATTCATATTCCAGCACATGATATTCTGTAGTTTCTGCAGCTTATATAGCTGGATCAGATTAAACTAAAAATTCACTGAGCAATATTTTTTTTGACCAAATTACACAGTCTAATGTGAGGCTGTTAGGTGTTGCCAGCTCATAAGCATCCAGTGTGCATGCAGCTCACAGCCAGCTCTCAGCCTTGTTATCTTCGTCCAGTAAACCACAATTGCTGGTTAACAGGAGACTGTGGGCAGCAGCTCTCACCCACAACTTGTCACTGACCAATTATTATCTACTTTCAATCACAACAAAAGCAGACCTCGGACAGCAATGAAAATTCTACTTTTCACATTGATAGAATAGAATAGAATAAGATGGTCCTTTACATGTACAACAAAATTATGGGTGCTCCACACCAACTGCGCATAAACAGTTGGCATGGAGCAGCAGGAAAATAGAATACAGAAATAATATATCCAATCAAGAGGAATAAATACAAACTAGAGAAATATATGTAAAAAAAACAAAACAACAACAACAAAAGAAAGACACATATTGGAGAACAAAGTGCTTGGCAGCAGTGCAAAAGGACCTGGTCTGAAGCCTGAGTTTAGAGTCTGTGTTTGTGATTGATGAGGTGGGTGGGCAGGGGTGGGTTGTGTGTGTGTGTGTGTGTGGGGGGGGGGGGGGGGGGGGGATAGTGAGAGATCAGCTACTGGTGCCTTTCATAGATCTTTAAGATCGTTGTATAGAACTGAAGATTTTCTTATTTGAACCTTTGTTTACATGCAGCTTAAGGAAACTCTCATAATTTTCCTCTGTACAAAAATATGAAGTGATGTTTATCTTGTTTGGTTCTCTGCTGTTCTCTCATCAGCATATTAACAAGATGGAAACAAGCAGATCCGACTCTACTGGACCACATGTAAGGGCACATGCATGTAGATGGTCATAGCTGCCATATAGTGCCTCAAGTGGCCTGTCTGGGTAAGGCGAGAGGAAATCAAATAGAAGTCAGAGAACCGGTGCGCGCGCTCAGGTGAGTATGTGTGGAGCCGAGGAGAGGAGAAGTAGCTGTCTCCCACGTGTTGTCACGGCCAGCCACATTAAGAAAGCCTCACGGTTCGACTGAGCCCAAAAAGGGTATCCGTGAGGTCAGTGAAACAGAAGTCGCGACTGCGGCAATTTTAGACGGAGTTTCGCTCCGTGTGTGAAGCTTGGCTTGTGTAGCCGCCAGCCGCAACTGGTGGTGCTGAAGGCCACCGTCGAGGTAGATAGTGTGGGGACAGGGAGTTGGAGCGAGAGCTAACTCCAGCTGCGCTTTTCTTTAAGACCTTCCAGCGTTTCCAGTTGGGTTAGGCTGAGTTTGGCCGTTAAGTGAACGTTCGGAGCGAGGGAGCACATTTAGCCGTCTCACTGGGAGCTGACGAGTCTATGGGAGGACTTTAGCCACGTCACGTAATGTTGCCCGTTGCTAGGCTGAGGTTGGATGCATTCTATGGACCCGACGTCGAGGACAAAGTGGGTCATCAAGGAATAGGTTACCCTGCCATCTAGACGACGTCCTGGTTGTTCATCCTCCTTGTTCCGCTGTATGTGAAAGTGTCGCCTTTTTGTAGCCCAGTGCTTTTCCCACGCACTGTCGCCGAGAGACAAAAGTACGGTTTCTATTTTGCTTGCTTTTGTGAACCTGAGACTGGATTGCTCACTCCGGCTGCTGTAACTTGGGCACAGGAAATCAGAGGGAAGGTAGTCTAGGCTGTGTTAATGTCTGATAGTATAGTACACTCTAGGCAGACATCGTTTCTCAAGATTGAATTCTGGAGCCCCTCTTCTGTGCCCGCAGCAGCCAGACAGGTGACAACATTCCTACAGTAGTATGTACTATGGGGGTCACGGACACAGATCCCAGCACCCCTTGGTCATTCAGGGCAACTTGTATAATCCTGCACCCCAACATAGCGGGGGCTGGTAGCCACCTTACAAGTGGCGTCACAAACAGGATCAACTAATTGGCTTGGGGTTGTTACACTGTGATAAAGAATAGAGCTGAGGAAGGCTAAGGTAAACATGTCTGAACTAGAAGATTTGAAAAAGAGCTTTGATGAATACAAGTAGGAAAACTTGTAGTGGGCAGAGCTGGGATCAGGTGGAAGCAGCACAGAGAAACGACCCCATTGTTAGGCCGGTCTACCAAGTGGTTGAGAAGGGCACTGGAATGAGCCATGCTGAACTGTGCATGTCAACACCTGGTACAAGGCGACTTTACCATCAGCTTGACCACCTTAGGCTTTATAAAGGTGTGCTGTATGGGCATGTTAGAGACCCCCGTGATGGGGAAGAGATCAGGCAGCTCATTGTCCCAGCGACCTTGCAACATAAGGTGTATGAAAGCCAACATGAGCATGGGGGACATTTCAGTGCAAAGAGTACCCTCAGAGTGATGAGGAGGAGCTATTACTGGCCCACAATGAGTAAAGATGTTCGGGGCTGGGTCAGGGATCATCACAAGAAACTAAGGCCAGCTGTAGAGGAAGCAGACTCAGCTGCACAGGGTGCCTCCAAGAAAAGGAAGAGAATATATGATTGTAAGTCCCACAGTGCTCTGCTCCAGTCAAGTGACCATGTGCTGTTGTGCAATCACAAGCCCAGGGGTTGGAATAAGATACAGGATAAGTGGGAACCAAACCCTTATTTAGTGGTTAAGCAGAACCACCCTGACATTCCTGTGTTCACAGTCAAACTGGAGAGAGGTGGCTCAGTAAAGGTCGTTCATAGGGATCAGCTAAAGTTGTGCGCTTTTCAACCGCCGACACGGCGGTTAAGGCATGTCAATAGGTCACCAGCAAAGGTGGAGTCTGATACAGAATGCATGGAGGTTGTTTGTGTTCCGCCACCCCCGTGTGTGTCAAACCCGAACACTCACATTGCCCCAGGGGTCGAAGATGTAGGTACTTGTGTTTCCCAGGGGTCAGAGCCAGATTTAGCAGGGGGAGCGCAAGCAGCTATGACTCCAAAGGAACAGGAAAAGAGTGATGAGACCTCAGAAATGAGTGATGAGGTACAAGGAGAGGGGGGCAAAGTTTTGCAGTCTAGGTGCCAACTAAGACAAAATAGAGGAATACCCCTGTAAGGTATAGGGATTAGGTTATGAGATAAGGTACATTGGAATCCCTACTGTGTTTATTTGCCGTTGTATATGTAATTCATATGTGAATGTCACTGAATGTTTTTGGACAAATGACTTGATTTATGTTATTCTGTGTTTTGTTACAGTGATGCACTGCTGTAGACGTCACTGGTATAGCAGGGTTTAGCTGGGGGGAAATGTAAGGGCACATGCATGCAGATGGTCGTAGCTGCCATATAGTGCCTCAAGTGGCCTGTCTGGGTAAGGCGAGAGGAAATCAAATAGAAGTCAGAGAACCGGTGCGCGTGCTCTGGCGTGGGGACAGGGAGTTGGAGCGAGAGCTAACTCCAGCTGCGCTTTTCTTTAAGACCCTCCAGCGTTTCCAGTTGGGTTAGGCTGAGTTTGGCCGTTAAGTGAACGTTCGGAGCGAGGGAGCACAGTTAGCCGTCTCGCTGGGAGCTGACGAGTCTATGGGAGGAGTTTAGCCACGTCACTTAATGTTGCCCGTTGCTAGGCCGAGGTTGGATGCATTCTACGGACCCGACATCGAGGACAAAGTGGGTCATCAAGGAATAGGTTGCCCTGCCATCTAGACGACGTCCTGGTTGTTCATCCTCCTTGTTCCGCTGTATGTGAAAGTGTTGCCTTTTCGTAGCCCAGTGCTTTTCCCACGCACTGTCGCCGAGAGACAAAGGTACGGTTTCTATTTTCCTTGCTTTTGTGAACCTGAGACTGGATTGCTCACTCCGGCTGCTGTAACTTTCGTCAGCTTAACGGACTGGGACCCTGCAGTCAGCTCCTGTTCACTACAGTTACTCCTTCAAAAAAAGAGACTGTATATGGTTTCATATTCAAAGGACATTTTGTTGGAACTGACTCGTAGAAACTGGGACTATTACCCTGTGAACATTGTAAATTGTGTTATGTTTGTGATACAGTGTTAATCATTCTAGAGAGGAGAATTTCTTTGTTTTATTTTATTATTTTATTTATTTTGTGATTTTTGGATCCCCTTTTGTGGCTAGTGTAAACCAAGGGGTTTACAACAGTCAGAATTGCCTGCTTCATTCGTTGAACCTGATTTCTTTTTATTTCTTTTGTATTTTTGTTTCTTGCCATCCATGATTTTCAGGGCCCATCGTAACCGATGGATGGTAAAGTTCAAAGGGCCATCTGAACAAATTAAAGTTTAACATTGTTTAGAAGTGACCGTTTCATGTTTTTGTCGAACCCAAGTTGCCTTGGAGTAGGGGCACCCTAACTATCTGGTTCGGCACAGAAAATCAGAGGGAAGGAAGGCTAGGCTGTGTTAATGTCTGATAGTATAGCACACTCCAGGCAGGCATCGTTTCTCAAGATTGAATTCTGGAGTCCCTCTTCTGTGCCCGCAGCAGCCAGACAGGTGACAACATTCCTACAGTAGTATGTAGGGGGGTCACGGACACAGATCCCAGCACCCCTCAGTCATTCAGGGTTACTTGTATACTGCTACACCCCTACATAGCGGGGGCTGGTAGCCCCCTTACACATACATACTTGCCACCAACATTACATCCATAGGGTTGCAAACACTGTGCCTCTGAAAATCTAATTGATGGAGGTTTTGAAGTAAAGATTAAAATACACTTTTTTTTCAAGTATTCAAGTAGTTTTTTCAAGTAGTATTTACATTTAAGAGAATATTAAATGACTAAATGGTTGTTTCTGGGCATTTTGTCTGTGTGTGTAATACAGCTGTCAAACCACAAGGTCATCTTACTAATAGTTAAAAATCATGATAAATAGTCTATTTACACTGTGTTTGTTTGTCTTGAGAAAAATAAGCTTCATTCATTAATTAAAAATGCAAGGTTTACTAAGATCTGTGCTTCTGCATTAAGTTGACAACACACTGACCTTGGCGTAGTACTCATGTGGCTTCAATAGATCAATTCCATCTGCCAAAACAAGACTGATTGGTTCACACAAGTGGGGCCTAATGTTTCCCATCATAAAAACAGCCTGCATTCGCATGAGAGAAGCAGCCTAAAGATCCATGTACTCTAAAGCGTTTGTTGAGATCCCCACATAATTATTTAAATCTTTTCAAAGGACAAATTGAACCAAGTTTGATTAATCAATAATGATTCATCCCAAGAACTTAAATAAAGAAAAAGCTAGAAGATTTGTTATCCATCTCCTGACCAAGAGACAGTATTACATCTTAATCAAAAAAGTTTTCAAGTACTGAGTCCTACTGGATACCAAATTTAATCAAGCACCAAGTTTTCAAAAGTCTTTGAGATGCTCTCATAGGACTGGTATAGACCACAAGGTGAACCACTGAAAGCAAATAATAACGGAAAGGCATTAATTGGGAAGATCAGAAACCATAAAAGTAAATGTATAACTGAGCTATACTCCTTCATTGTGAGGAAAATGCATTCTCCCTCATCTTGTTCTCAGATGTCTGATTATGTCAAAACAGCCGTGGTTTCATTTCAGACTGTGGTGGTAGTGTTACAGTAATTAGCTTTTCTGTCTCAGGAGCTACTAATCAGCTCAACTCTATCTCCAACAGACCCCCTACTGAGGGAACTACAATTTCCAGTCCTTTGTTAACTCAGCTTTTTGCATGGTTGTGTGGCAGTGATCACTTTTCCCATTCAGGTAGTGATCTACATAGGACATAGCTCAGTGTTAAAATCAACAGAACTTTTGTTTGTTCAGTGAGGAATGGATTTTCTCTCTGAAAAGAAACCTGTTAGTGCTGCATGAACACAATATAATAATTAAACTTAATTATTAGACTTGACCTATAACATGCTATGCCTTGTGCTGTAAATGCACTTTTCTATCTATGCTTGAGTCACTATGCCACTGTTTATTATTATAATAGCCTCAGTTGACAAATTGAATTTAAAAACGCAATTGTTTTAAATTGGTTTTTATACTAATACACAGGATCAGGCATAGAATGCAAATGCAAAGTAGATTACACATTCATTTACATTTTGTAGAAGACTGGAATTTTGAGCAGTCAGAACAGTAGAAGTGTTTCATGTGGCCTCCTGTGCAGCAATTAGAGAACACAACGTTTTAAAGCTTCAACAGGAAAAGGGTTTGGGTGGGGGTGTAAGGGAGAAGCAAAGTGGTTTATTTGACAAAGACCTATAAAAAGGGTCGAGAGATAATAAGCATTTTTTTTTTATCTCTAAGAGCTATCATAATTAATGAAAAGGTTATCTTGAGTTTCTCATTGCTGATTTCTCAGGTCAAACAGTACCTTTTATTTTCCCCGTTTAAAGATTTTTCCCACGTCTAAAAACCTGAAATAAAACTGAGATTCATTTAGAATTTAGAATCTAATTAGGGTACAGTTCACTTTTATACACATAATCTGTTTTATTATATATTTTTTAAAAAATATTTTAATGAAGACTGGAGCTGCTGTGGCCACTACTATTTAAAGTTTACACTTTTGTGTATTTATTTCTTTTTGTGTATTTATTTCTTCTTCAGCACTCCCCTCATTCACATTCATACTTTTGCTTGCTTTCACGCCTGAGCTCACCCGTACATGTAAAACTTAATGCTGTTATTCAACAGCTTGTGAAAAAAAAACATGCTTTCTGCCTTGCCGTTTATATTTCCATCTGGCTGATGGTCATGCACTAACTAAATCGGAGAGATTGGGAGTATGATGAAATTTGTGAATTTGCAAATAAATGAAACTTGCTCGAAGCAGTTCAGTTACAATGAAAAGAAGAGACTAAGATTTAAGTGATGTAGAATATCCCCATCCACGCTTCATTAACTACTGCTCAATTCAGTAATCCTAATTTAGTTATTCAGTGTGCAATGCCCGGTAATTCCTGGTAAATTATTATTATTGTTGATGACCATATTAGAGATATCGCCTCTTTAATACAGGTATTTTGCATTATTTGAAATTTGGCCATATTTAATATGAGCATGTACCACTGTGCTAAGACTTTTAGCACAATCATTAGTTTAATATAAACAAGCTATGACAGAAATTAAACATATTTCAAATGTGATTCAAGTCCTTATGGGCCTTGTATTGTATGGTTTCACATGATGTACATATGTCTGAGACATTCTCATCAGAGGGTAGTACAACAAGAACCTACTCATCAGAGTCCATCTGCCTGCAGAGAGCTTTTTTTGCTTTAATTAAATGCTCTTCTGGTAATCTGAAGAGAGTAAATCATTTAAATGAATAGTGTTTGGCACCACACTCTTAGTATCTGCTTAACTGATGGAAGCATTATTATAAGACTGGCAGTTGTAAGAGAAAAAAAAAAAAAAATTCTGCTCAGTTTTTGGAGTATGAAAATGATCCTGTTAATATAAGGTCTGCAGTTTAATAATATTGAATTGAATTGAACTACATTTATAATAGATGCTGGCGCCAAGACATAAAAATTTGTTAAAATGTTAACAGAAAAAATGTTCATGGTCATACTTTGTTAGCCTGGACAAGAGAGAAGCATCATTGGCATTTTGACTCTGCATCCACTGAAGTGGAATTGCCCTCCAACTCTATGTGGATTAAATCTTGGATGCAAAAAATAAACTTTTTAGGCTTTATTTAATGAGGCAAGAACAGAAAATTTGTAGAAATGATCTGTGAGGGGATATGTTTAATTAGGACAAAGACACGCTTTTGCATCTGTGAGCTGCCCTCATCAATCTCAGTCTTGCTCGTTAAGGTTTAAATACCTTGCTCAGGGAAACTAATCACTGAAGGATGGAGGACAACCCTTATTTACTGTCTGAGTAGGTATTTCTGACTTTTTGGTTATAAAATATCACTGTCTATATATTTTTCTTTTCTTTTGGTTTAAATAACCATTCATTTACCTTTTATCTACTATTATATCCTTCATATTACAAAAGTCTGTGATCACAGCCACACTGCTTTCTTTTTAATTAATAATGTAGTATTTTTGCAGATGCCCTGCCACCCATTGCAAATGTCCAAAGCCTGCAAGGAGCAAAGTTTGGAGTTCAAAGTCAAGCAATTCAACTGCATCAGCACAACTTACAGCTGGGTGCGACAGATAAAATTTAGGACGCAGGGGAATTGGCGCTTAGTCCCTAGTGACAGTGGTGGCTTGATGCCTGTGTCCTAAAGCCTTCCTTTGTACTAGTGGCAAAAACACTTCCAACATTATGTGTGTGGAACAGGACAGAATTTGACACAAGCCACCGATTATTCTAAGAACCAATGTGACATTTTTTGTAAATAGATTGTAAAGAATTAAAAAAACTGGATTTTACTCTGACCTTTTGAAAGTACCGAGTGTATGCTTATGAATATAATGAGTACTGGATAGAACAGGACATTAACATCATTTTCACTATTTTTTTTTTCCTCTATACACACCATAATCAATTTGAAATGAAGCAACCAGGTTGTGAAGGAAGAGTAATCTTTTAGCTTTAGATTAAAAAAAAAAACCCCAACAATAACAACAAGTAGTACCTCTACTTTCATAGACCAAAAAACTGGGGGTACTACATAAAGGACTATTGACTGATAAGAAGCTTCATGGCCAGGTGCGGGCTGTTTCCACATAACTTTAAGAACAATTAGGTGATAAAAAAGTCAGGAGCTGAAGTATTAAAAGCTTATACATAGTAGAAAAACCTGTCAATGAAGTAACAAGGCAAGGAGACTCATTAGAGGGATACTGTAGCAGGAAGTGGCAGAAGTTAATTATTAAAGGAAAGGAAAGCTCAGCAACACCAAAAGGCATAGAGGAGCATGGAAAAACCTCAGATGAAGGACTAGGGGATTTCTGACTATTGATTATTTTTAATTATTGTTGATTATTGATTTATTTTTATTTTTTTAGTTTTTTTTTCATTAAAATGATAGGCACATCACTGACAAAGTGTAAAATCAAGAGATGTCTTCATGAATGTAGAAAAATATGGTTTATCTCAAGATGTAAACCAGTGGTAGCACTGAAAAGGCCATATTAGACTTTGGTAGAAGTCTGCTCAGTCCTGAAAGAAGATTCTTGAAATATTGTATTTTACCAGAATGATGAGTAAGAAGATTGAGACAAAAGGCTCCTGGTCATAAGCATAACATCTCATCTGCTTTGGAAGGCAGTGTTATCATATGAAAATGCATAACTGAAAGTAGTACTAAATTAATGTTGTTTATTCAGGGATCGATGACAAGATATAGGATTAATTTTAGGTGTATAGATCACAAAAGCATCTTAAATCAAAGAAATATAATATATGTATCAAAGTCAGTCACCTGAATTCAACTCAGCTGCACTTCATCCTTGAGTTACTGAACACACAAAAAGATGCCACAAATAAACAATAAGAATGAAAAGTAATCCGTAAATTAATCCAGTACAAATGGTTGTAATTCCTCAGTAGTTAACACCATATTTTTTGCAAAAACCATACGAATTAAAGCTGAATTAAAGCCTGTGTTTTCAGTCATACCTGTATTGCTTCATTTCAAATCCATTGTGGATTACAAATATTGGGTCGCTGTCAAATACGGACCCGACTTAAGCTAAAATTAGGCTCAATATATTGAGAGCAATGGCCTCATTTAGTTTAGAAACCACAGCGGGAGAAAAAGTAGTGGAAAGGTTATGAGTCTTATTAATAATATCACGAAATCTAAATAAGTGTTCATTTTAAGAGTCCAAATAATTTGAAAACTTTTAGAGGAGTTTAGACATTTCCAAATGACATTTCCAAATACTTAAAGCAATGACTACTCAGCTCCATTCTCTCTATCCCACCTATAAATGACCCCGACTAACTCAACAAAGAATAAAGAGGAATGACTTTTATCTGCCCTGATTGTGTGTGCATTTATAAAGCTATTCAAAACTTTCTTTCTCAAGAAAAAGAGACATGAGTCATAATGTCTTGTTAACCTATCGTCAGACATCTAACTTTCATCTCAGTGAAAGCTGTTCATGCTTCATGTGGTGTGTCAACTCTCTTGACAGTCTGTCATCTAGTTCTGGATGCTGTCTTCCATGACACATTGTTTGGCGTTATTCGCATCATGTATCTGCAGTAACTCGTGATGATTAATTATTTTTCAAACTCCCCCTGCATTTTATTAAAAGAGAGTTGCATCTCCCCCTACTGTTTCTACTGTAAATGCTTCCATGCAAAATGAAATCAAAAAGAAATATATTGTATATTTCCAGGTTTTTATGTGTCCTCATCTCACTTTGTTGTGAGAACACTAGGATTTTGATATGAACAACATCTCATGTATAGTAGCTAAACTTTTTTCTCCTGTAAACTAAAAGTAAAATGTATATAACGGAGGGCGTTTATTTGAAGGCTGAGTACATGTAAAAGTCAACATATACACAGAATACATTGGTAAAAAAGCAGATATTCTCTCACACTTTGTTTGAACTGAAGCTACTGTGAGTGTTTGGTGAGTTTCTTAACCCTTGGGCTGTTGGTAAATTAAGTTCTAACTTGTAAACAATGAGGTTTTGTACACTAGTTATGATTTTAAAAAAATTTAAAAAACGTTCTTCGCTGAGCAAGGGCAAAACATTTATGAGCAAATAATTAAATGATAGTGTCCTGCAACATGTGCACGTTAAGTATAAACACATTTGTTCCCAGTAGGTTACAGATTATGTAGCTTCTAATTCTCTTAGTGTGAGCTCATTTATATTCATGACAGTAGATAATTTCACTTCCTCAGCACACTATGCACAGAAAAAAATTGAAGAAACGAAAGCAGAATCTTAGTATTACTGTCAGTGTGTGGTCAGGTGTCTTAATTGCACCATGCCTCTTCCATCTAATGTATGGCAGCACTTATAGCTTAAACAAATAGAGCACACTACAAAAATATTATTAATAATAATATTAAATAATTGTAACTATATCCAATTATCCAGTATGGTTTTATTTTTTTGTTTGTTAACGGTCATGCACAAAAAAAATGTACATTACTGATTAGTAATTTTCATCTGCAGGTAAATTAATGTTGTTTATTCAGGGATTGATGACAAGATATAGGATCAATTTTAGGTGTATAGATCACGAAAGCATCTTAAAACAAAGAAATATATGTATCAAAGTCAGTCACCTGAATTCAACTCAGCTGCACTTCATCCTTGAGTTACTGAACACACAAAAAGATGCCACAAATAAACAACACAATATTTGATGAGGTTAGGCTATGAAACACAAATAAAGAGCTGTATATGATGCCTACATAGCCCCCAAACCTTCCACAGCCTAAATAATACACAGACACACAGTAAATATTATATGGTTTATTTAAAATAAATAAATCAGGAACCCTTATTAGGATATTGTCAAAAATTAAATATGCCAAAAACAGTCTTAAAAGAGGTATTGAACATGATTCCTTTAATATTCTCTGTACTTGTGTGCCGACATTTTTTTTTATTATAATTATTTTTTCTGTGACTATAGAGGAGTTGCATTTTATTGCATATTTATTCCTCTAACACATCATTTTTCATTTTAAGGACAAGATTTTTTTTTAAATTTCACAATCAGAACGTTATCAAACAAACAGTAGTATTTTGAGAAGTGACCCATTTATAAAGACTCTTCTTAGGACTTTCTTTTATGTCTTTAAGGTAATGTGTTTTTGTACTACGGGGCGTTGTAAACGTTTAAGCCAAGACTGAAATTCTACTTCACTGACTGCTAGTGCTCGTATTTCCTGAATACGTGAATGCAACAACATGCCACGTCAGCTGATGTCGCCACGTAAAACTCACGTGACTGCTCTCCCCACGTGACATTCGTCGGACACTTGGCAATATCATGGCTGCAGCAGCGAAGTAGGTTGTGATTGACTAATGAATATGTATTTATTATACGCCTAATAATTAATTGAGTGGTGTTAGCGTAACCTGCTTTGCTGCATGCATGTTTCACTTACGTATTCGCGATATATGTTGCCAGCTAAAAAACACCCTTTATTAACTGTCAAACTGCGCGATAAGTACCCGTTTTTTAGTGAAATATGGGACTTCTTAACTGTTGATACTTGCAGCTACGTTTTCGCTATTGTCTGTAATATTGTGACGCACTTTTGCTTTACTGCATGGATTTGTGTGTGTGTGTGTGTGTGTGTGTGTGTGTGTGTGTGTACCTAAACTGTTGGGTGCGCGTGTGTGTATTTTAAAATCAGTATCAATATTAGAAAATAATCCAAAAAGTTACTAAATATTTCAGGGTAAAACTACATAGAAAGGGAACATTATCTGAGCTCAAGGAGCCACATGATTAAACGGAAGACACAGAGACAGCCTAAAAGCCACAGGAGAACTGGGACAAGTGTACCTTGAAAAGTTGTGCACAAGTCTGCAACTTCAACTGCAACTATTTAGAATGTTAGATATAAAGTAACTATATATAGTAAATTAAACGTTGTCCTCAAGGGCTGTATAAGAAACGCTGTGAATTCCAGCAAAATAGAAAACCAACTTTTGAATTACTTTAGTTTTTTTAATGAATAAAAAAAAAAAAAACTAGCTAGCTACAAGGCTATAGGCTATAAATTGGTTAAAACGATTTTAATTCTTACATTTCAGTCTTCTTGTTCCGAGTTTGTACACCTTGTAGTATTATGCTGATCTCAGCAAAGGTCAATTTTCTTGCAATTGTGAAACAACCCAGACTGACTTATTAACCATTATAAAACAATAAAATAATCTGCTGTGGTAATCATGAAAAAGTCTGCAGTCAGCACATATAAAGTTATCTCTGCTAGAGTGTCCCAGGCAATTTTCAGAGTGTGGAACAAGCAGATGAGACACCTCACAGTATTATGTAATCTAGCACATCAATAGAAATTTTAGGGTTTTCTAATCTTAAATTATTGATACAGTTGTACTATACAAGGTATTATTCCTATTTCTGAGCTTTTGTTGGGTGGAATAGTTGGCTTCCAGTTTCATAGATTTTATCTGCCTTGCTCAATAATAGAAGTGGCTCTATTTTGTTGCAGATACACACTTTAGCCAGTAAACTCAGTCAACCGGGAATGATACTGAAAGCCATCAGCCATTAAATTCTAGGAAGTTATAGATTAACCTTTGGTACAGATATGTTGGGTTTTTAATCTTATCAGCCAAGCTACAGCCAGAGACCAAGATTTATACCCAAGACCTATCACTTACAAGGCTGTCTATCTGTCTGTAGCTTATGTCTTAACTCTTCCCGAAGGGAGTTCGGGCAAACGTTCACCTCTCTCTTTAAAAGTTTGATAGTACTGAGCAAATCCTGAGGATTACTCCCAAATAGAACTAAAAACACGGCAGGTCATCTACTCCTGCTATTTATTCTGGAAAAATCTTTTTTTATAGTGACTGTGATGTATTATTAGATAAAATCTTCATCACTCAACCACAATATTAAAGTTCCAACACCACAATCTGTAGGGCGCAAAGTCCATGTTTTGATGGTTCAGACCACTTTTGCTGACACAAGGAGGCCGGCACGGTATTAGGCAGGGTTTTGATGTTCTGTCTGAGCGCTGCTGGTTTGCCCTAACATTAATTGAGAATTGATCATTTATACTGCAATTATAGACAGATTTGGGACATATGACTCCACTGTGTACTACCACAGTGGTACAACATTAACTGTGTGAATCATGACAATAAATTTTTGCTATATACATATAAGGATATGAGAGAATAGCTGAATGATGCAAACAGTGTGGTAAGTTTAGTAATTGTGTTTGCAGTCTTGTGCTCGCTGATACAGGGCAGTTCTAATTTTGACTCCAACTATGCATCATTTTCTCCAGCCACTACTCCACCCTGAGCCACGTTGAGATATTTTGTCTTCCTGTCCTTTCAGACCTGTCTACTGGCTGGGCAATGACACCCTGAGGGTGTCTGCTGCCCTTTTTGCCGAGAACCGACGGCGACTGTGCCAGGGGCTGAAAGCCAAAGATGGTGTGGTGCCAAAGTCAGTAGTGGTGCTGCAGGGAGGAGAACAGACGCAGAGGTACTGCACGGACACAGACGTCCTCTTCAGACAGGTTGGTACATGTATTGGTAGTGTATTTATTCATTCGTTAAAGGAGCCCAGCCTATCAGTGAGTTTGCTCTTTATTTTAGAGCTGCAGAGATTCCTTGGTTAACTTGATTACAAAAAGTCCTTGAGGGAAATTCTTTGCTTCAATGCTTTGTTTAATCAGTGTAAGCATGAACGTTTCTCTCACACAAAAAACAGAACTGCAACAGAAACCTATTTAGGAGTTTGCGTGTGAAGAAAAAGTATTACACCATTAAGCCCAAACGACCCCCAGTTTTCTCCACAAAAAGTAGGGGAGATGATGCTGTCGTAGTTTAATGTAGAGTCTACTCAGGTGTTAAGAGTTAAAGTGTGTTTTTAAGGTCTAAAACAGCAGGATTGCCATAAAAACGTTCTTCATCAGATCTTCATCAAACCACAAGCACAAATCTGAAGACTTTTTAGCTCCTTCCATCCACCAGCAGGTTTCGGCTTCTCTCTACTCCCAATGAGGTTTAGAATTAATTTCAAGAGCCTTCTGTTTGAGTGCAAAGCCCATCATGGTATTTTCTCAGTATGGCTCTTATGCCTTGTTTAGTCACAACTGCACATGTTTAGCACCTATTAACATGTATTTTACTTATTACTTATCTATTCCATTATTTATTGTGATTTATTTTTCTTTTCACAGCACGTTGGCCAATGTGAGTTGTTTTTAAATCTGCTTGTTTTTTAAAAATTTGAGTTGAATTTTACACAGCAACAAATATACAACCAAGCTTTACAATAATTTTACATTAAAAGCATAAATATGCATCTTAGTCTGACACTATTTTTTAGTCAGGCAGCTTGCTTAAGGCTGACTACAGCCATCCCACTTTCTATTGAAGTGACGCCTTAGAAAGTAAGGGGTGAGTCTAAAAGGGGGACATGGGGTGTACTACACCATATTTATTTCAATAAATTATATTAATTAAAATGTAATAAAACTCTGAGCCACTGACCTGGTGCTGTTAGGCTGGTCACTGAATTATTATTATTATTATTATTAACATAAGTTAATAACTAGGGGTGCACATAAGTGGTCTGCAGGTGCGCATAGGCTATCAAAATAAAAGACGAGCAACAGATAAGAAGTTGGAATGCGCGTTTGCGTACATAAGATTTTCTGGAGGAGGTTAGACATTTGTTTAGGACTCTTAAATATGTTGAAGAAGCTCCTTTAAGCAATTACTTTGGTGTTCCTCCACCTCCAAAGAAATGTCAGAAGGAGTCCGAACCGCAAAAGAAGCGCGTATTCTCGGAAAAGTGGTTGCAGGAGGTGAGCTGGCTTCAAACAAATGGCAAACGACATATTCTGCACCACATCTCTGTGCATCATCATTATTCTTTTGCTTTTGAATCTTTATTATTTCTTATTAATAAAAACAGAAGTATTCTTATCAGATTACTCAATTAATCTAAACTTAATTTCTAAAATAATCAATAGCTGTAGTTCATTTTGTCTGAACAATCAGTGTATTCAATTTGAGTGCACAAACACCTGACCTGGACAAAGTCAGGTTTCAACATTTCTTGTTTGCATATTCTCCACACCCTGCCACAAATATCTTGGACAACCTGTACACTGCATAGAAAAAACTTAGCTGCATTTTTTTTCTTGAATATAATTCTTCTACAACACAAACTCAAGACTGTTATTTGCTTGAACAGAAATCAGTCAGAATATTGAAGGTTTACTTTTGATGTCACTTGACCTAACTGGCTGGACAAAGGAAAGCTCTTATATGTCCCATGAAATAATCTGAACAATGCTATTTCATTAATCCTGTTACTGATTCTTGGATTGTACAGGAGTCTTTCTTCCACTGGGCTTTTGGAGTGACTGAGGCTGACTGCTACGGAGCCATTGATGTGGACTCTGGGAAATCCATTCTTTTTGTTCCTAAACTGCCCGAGAGCTATGCTACTTGGATGGGAGAGTGAGTCACACTAATCCTCAAAGAGCAGTGTACAAGGCCAACATCAGCATCCGCTAGTCCATAGCAGTGAGCTATACCTTCAAGGAAGGGCTGACAGTTATGTTATCAGCTTTTAAACCTTGTGTATTTAATTGTGTATTATATTTATTGTCAAATGCAATATAATATATAATCATTTTATAAATACATAGACCTCCTCAGTCTTAGTGATTTGGACTATAGCAGTGCTGCCCTATAATATCAAGATCACTCACTCACTACAGAATAAATTGTTCAGTTAAACTAGATTTATTTATTTATCCATAGCATTGTTTGGTTGTGTATAAGACGATCATTGAAAACTCTGGACACCATAACCGATACTGACCATCTCACATGGTCATGCTCACTTCCCTAATCTAGAAACCTAAAAGCATCTTTTGTCATATGACTCTTTAAGAAAAAAAATTCACTCAAAAGTAACGTGATCAGCAATTAATGTTCTAGGTTCTGCTCAGTTTCTTTCCTCTCTGAACTCTGTCCTCAATACTGCACTTCTGCTAGTGTGTTGTAACATAGCCCATCAGTAATGTTTTAAGAGACAAGCCTTTGAAAATTCGTCTGATTTTATGTGTATGGTTTGTCTAGTGCACTTGTTCATCAGTTTTATGTTTTTCGTTTATTGACAGGATCTTTCCCAAAGAGCACTTCAAGGAGAAGTATGCTGTTGATGAGGTGCACCACACCTGTGACGTAAGTCTGTCAGTGTTGGTCTTTACAGCCCAGCCTCTCTGGTGTGATCTGTTTTTCTGTATGGTAGCTGATCTTTAATGTTAATTGATAAAGCCATGACCAGGATCAAAGGACATTAGTGCCGTTTTCCTCGCATACGTTGCAGCTCTGAGCTTTTATAGTCATTACCCAGCAAAGGTGCAGTTGGCTCACTCATGAAACTAGAAACGGTTACAAGTGAGAAAAGTCAAAGAATCTTGAATTCAAATTTATTGAAGAATTCTGTGAGACCAAAGGCAGCGATACACGTGTAACTTCCCAGGGGAAGAAAAAACTGAAACCTTATGCTGGGGCAATAGCACTAAACCCTTTAAGAACATTTGATCAGATTTTACTGGTGATTTTATACATACCCTGACAACTATTAGAATTAAAGTTAATTTACATAATGCTTCAAAATTACTGGCCACATAAGTGCCTAGAGCCATTTCAAGATGAATAGCGAGCCTTGCTTTTAGAAGGACTTTGATTAAACAGTCTAACCTTTCAGCTCCCTGGTACAAAGTCAGTGTGACATATAATTATACTGATGTGTGAAAAGCGCAGGTAATAGACAGGTGTATTCACAAGTAGCAGGTGGCCTTTATGGATCCTGCCTCCTGCATGCTACCCAGGCACCATCTGAGCCTAAATTAAACAGTATTTTCAGTAGTGAGAATACTGCTGATGTAAGCCATCTCTTGCTCTGTGCTACAAGTAAGAAAGGGTAACTTGTGAAATTGTGCTATGTGTTTTAAAACAGATATTATTATTTTTTTAAAGAAGAATCGTCACTATGCTAGTTGCACATCTTGGCTAAACCCCTATTGACAACCTTCTACAAGATATGTGCCAAATACATTTTTAGTGCAGGTCTTATTTGATTTATAGTTAGTTATTGAAATTATAATAGAATATTTATGGAAAGGTTTGAAATGATTTCTGAGACATGTTTGTATTTGCATATAATAGGACGATAGAACTAAAGTTATTTGTGTGAGACGGTGTAAAATCTCAGAGGATAGTCCTTAACCTTGTTGAGAAAATGTGGACAGTGCTTTTGGCTCCCCCAAAGCACATGGAGCATTACACTGATAATCCATTTGGTACAACAGTTCATTAGAATGCATAACTGAGAAAGAGCCAAACCACCCATACTCTTAGGGGGGCTTCATTTTGAATTGTATTATTTAAATTTGTAACCTGCACTTCTGTTTGCTTCATTTAACAGCCCAGTGTGAGGAATGCACTTAAGTTAAGGCTCTTTGTAATTGCATGTTTTGAGAGAGTAGAAAAATGGTTATGTTTATCAGTGTTGACAGCAGATTCCCAGGGGAGCTGTACTGGTGGATTGACAGCACCAGAGCTATTCTGGAGGTGTTCATGTTAACAAATCATAAAATATATGCAGAGTACAATATAAGAGTGTTCACTAGCCAGAAAATGCTAAGAGGTTAGCATTTAAACGATCACATAATTATACAGTAATTTCCATGTTTACATTTTGTCCAAGTGATGATTCATACTTCAGATGATATTTCAGGTATTTTAACATCTCTGCACCTGCTTGAGGCGTTAGATATCCTAATTAGTCACAGGTTAAGATGCAAGTCATCTGCCAAGTTTTCCATGAATCAACACCAGCTTAACACAGTAGGTAAAATTAGAAAAAAATAATAAACTGCACGACTACCTACAAATACCCAAGGCTGACATCTAGAAAGACAAAAAAGCAGTTGGTGGTGTTCAGCATTCAGATGGCAATGCTGCCTACAGAAGAACCAAAAAGAGAACAATATTTCTTTCTTATCCAAATCAGGTCATGAATATTTTAGGCAGCACTCAGACATGGGAGGTATTGATGCACACACACACTTTTCATTGCACTACCCTACTTTAAATGCACACAAATCACCTTTAAATTGTTGAATTTGTGTTTTAATAGTATCTGGCATTTTTATGATTCTGTTGTGTTCTGTTTCAATATTTTTTAACTTTTAAATAATAGATGCATTTTTAACCATGAGCAGATCCTCTATGCATCATCACTATATACAGGGTAAATGTTTTCATGTTTTAAATTTACAGTTGAGAATGAGAATGATTTCCTCACATTGCCATTAAAACTGTTCAGACAATATTCATGTGAGTGTCCTTTCAAACTATGTCTTATTCCAGTTTCTAAAATTTGAGCTGCTAGAATCTAGATTGTAGGTTTTGAAGATAAAGCGTGTTTTAAGACAATGGAGTGAATAATTTAGGAATTTTAGTTTTATTAAGGATATTATTATTATTTGGCAGAAACTTTTCTGACAGGTAGATATGTTGTATTGCCTGCCCAGTAAGTGGTGCAGAGGATGGTCAGGATTATCTGTGATGGATAGCAGATTGTGTGACCAGTTTTCCAGCCAGTCATAGAGCCAGACTTCCTAATTAGTTTATTGAGTTTATTGGTGTCTCCGGCTCTGATGCTGCTCCTCTAGCACTGTAGAGCATTTTGGTGCACACATCATTTGAGCTGCCTTAGGAACTCTGATCCATAGAGTTCACTTGGGGAGAAGAAGGGGAGCGAGGGTGAGTGGAGACCAGAGTTTGTGTGGAGGAGACAGCAAAGGGCTGTGAACCAAACCTGTTGAAGACATCGTTTAGCTCATTTGCTCTCTCCAGGCTGCCCACTGGTTGTCTGTCTGTCACTTTAAACCCAGTGATTGTCTTTATTTTACTCCCGTAGGAGTCTTTGTGTTTCCTCAGCTTCACCCTTAGGTCGTGCTACATGCTTCTCAGTTCTTCCCTGTCCCCAGACCTGAAGGCTTTTTTTCTTTTTATTAAGCAGCTCTTTCAGGTCAGTGATCCAAGGCTTTATTGTTCTTACGTCCTGCTGGAGAAGCCACAGAGGCAGGATGGTTCCTGCCAAAGTCACCTTTATTCTGCCACCTGAAAGCAAAGGAAAACTTGTGCTTGTTATTTCTGCCATGCTATGATATGTCTAATTAGTTTTTGTCTGCATTCCTGTAGATAGCCAATGTCCTGTCCAACCTAAAACCAGCAGTTCTCCTCACACTGGTATGTCTCACTCATTCTTGCCCAATTACAGCTAATGCTAAGCTTCTGTTAAGTAGTATTGAATATTGCTGGTATGGGAGTATTTTGCTGAATCATCCTCACCCTAATCACCCCTCTGTACCCTGCTTTATGTTGGCTCCCACCTCAGTTGTATGAAAAATAAAAGAATTGTTTAATTAAGCTCTTATATAGTAGCACCAAATCTGTTTTTGAAAAAGGTTACCTTTTAAAAATGGATGAACTCCTAGATACCAGAAAATATTTACTAAGCTGTATAAACATTTATATTCACACGGTGGTGATGTGATCACTTGTTTGCCTGTTTTATATTTTTTCTGCAGCGAGGACAGAATACAGATAGTGGGAGCACTTGCCGTGAGGCCTCCTTTGATGGAATTAGTCGGTATGTTTAATTGGCTTCAATTTGCATTAACATAATTATACTTTGTTTGTGGATGGGTTTTTTCTGTTTTTCACTAAGAATGCAGAAAACTCTTACATATACTTATTGTTGCTGATTAACCTAATTTCAAATATAATTCAATTAAACAAATTTTCTTGTTATTCATTGATTAATAATAGCATTGTCCTTGGCACTGGTCTTTGTTCTTTTAACTGCATATATTTGCTATTTTTATCATCCTACTCTAAAAAAGGCTCAAGTACTTGTTTCAAAAGAAATGTAACCATTTGCTTCATATTCATTTAATTTCTTTTCTTTTTGCTTTTCTTTCTTGGATTAGCTTCCAAGTGAACAACACTCTTTTACACCCTGTCATTGTGGACTGGTAAGTAATTAAAATTTGTCACTGAAAAAGTCCACTTGAGAAAAAGCACTTTTTGCCTAAGAGTTTGTTCAGTCAGATTCTCGCAAATCTTGGCAATTACAGCTGCCCAGTGAGGTAATTGTGTGTCTGCTATCAGAAACGGGGGGTTTTCTTGTGGTTGTTTCTTTTTCTTTCTTTTTTTCCCCTCTCAATTGAGAAGTGAGATTGTGTGGATGTAATGGACTTCGTGCTTGCCTGGTTGTCCTTGGCATTAGAGCTTGCACCCTCCAGATGAATTGACATTTTCTAAAATGAGGAGGAATGCTTTTCAGGCACACCTCATGGGAAGCGGGGCTTGATTGAACCCTCTGCACACTCGTCTCACTACAGCTCTTTTTTTCCCCTTTTAATTACTGTTACTGTTTGTTACAAGTGCATTGGATTATTTATGTGGATTATTTGTATAGAAATCTTTATTTCATTTCATTACTAAGCCATCTTAGGTACACACAAAACATGAGAACAGCATGGTATAAATTAGCAAGCAAAGTTTTAATTCAAGTGAAAGACTCACATTGTAGACATAAATATTATAGGTAGCTCTGCAACAGTAGCTTATAAAGCATCAACTGTAATAACAAAAAATGACAGATCTCATTTATATACAACTTACCTTAAAATTACCTAAAAGCTTCTCGACACGTGATTCTTACACTTGTTGCTATGTTAGCAATGTATATTAGAAATGACTATTTCAGCCACTAGAGTACAGATGTTGCACTAAATATGGGTACTTTTTCAAACTTTCTGTCCTTGCTCATCTTAATAATGACATTAATGAATGGAATCAGTCCAGTTTTGAGTTTGCATACTACAAGAATCGTCCACGAAATAGCTGCCATGAAAATCCCCCTGGGCAAATTGATAGCATTGCTACTACCGCTCTTACTGGTGGTACCAAACTAGTTAAAATTGATTGTCTCTACAAGTTTTGAGATTGCAGCTAATTTCTATTTACCTCAAATAAAAATAAGGACGTTTGCTTATTTGGAAAATAAAGTACAGGTTAAAGAAAAATACACCAGTTTTCTTTTAGTCTGAGGCCTATATTCTGTGTACTATATGGCTGTAGATCCACTGTAATGTGTAATGTGATTTTCTTAGTCTGAGAGACAGCTGGTTACTCCTTCTCTGTTTGCAGCCGTGTCGTTAAGACTGATATGGAGCTGGAGGTCTTGCGCTACACCAACAGAGTTTCCAGTGAAGCCCACAAAATGGTAAGTTAGCTCTCAGTTAAACAGGCGATTTTTAAAAACTGAAAGTAGTATATTTATGGAACGAAAGGAAAAGGAAGGAAAAAAAATCAGAGCATGGAATTAAACACGCAAACTATCAAAAAGCTTATTACATTTTAAAACTCCCCCAAAGGTGTAAAGATCTCAGGATCCTCTAAGACATTAAACTGTTTAAACACTATCGATTTTAACTTCCTCCAGTAGCTTGGAGGCGAGCAGTTAACTGTGGTAGCATTTGACCAATAAGCTGTAACATTAAAGCAATACTTTACATCTGCACAGGATTTGACTCTATCAACATAAATAACCTCTTCAGGGGCTGAGCAGCAGTTAACCTTTAAAGTCACTCACAATAAGTGTTGCGTGTTAGCTGTTTAAAAAAGAGAAGCTCCCTAATAAGCATCTCTCATACTTATAAAAACCTTATGCCTTTATGTAGTACTTCACTGCAGCTCTACAAAATACAGTATTTTGCACATAAACTGTGTAAAGAACATTTATTAAATGTGTTATAAAGAAGAAGAGCAGCATTAGAAATTAGCACATTTGGTTATACATTGAGCTAAAAGTAAACTAATTAATTATGATGCACTTCCAGTTGATTCTTTATCCATATAATCTTTAAATATAACAACTTTAAGCACACTAACATGCTCTAGCAGCTCCAAATGCTTAACTAGAATAAGCAATATGAGCACCTAATTACTTAGCATATCCCTTCGTAGTGCACATTACAAAGTGATTTTCAGCCTCCATTACTCATGCTGTGTTTACACACTGGTTGTTTACACCAGCAGAAATGTTTAACCACTTTATCAAAAATAGTTAAACTGATGCTCAGTTAAAATGTTTATTTCACCACAAAGCTTGGCTAGAATCCAGTAATGTCCCTGCAGTTAGCTACTGCAATGAAAAGATCCATCTGTTTCTTTATTTCCCTGCCATGTGTATCACACACAGTCAGCTTTTTCTGTGTTTAAATTCACGGTTTATTGTGGGAAGATAAAACCATGGCACGAGATCATGGACATTTGTTTCATAGTTTGATAGAACTGGAACCAACACACCTCCAGCAGAGATTCAAAATATTTCTGCCACAGTGCAGTCAGGTACAAAAAAATACATTAATAAGTTTAAAAAAAGCTTAACTTGCACTCTGTGGACATTGAAGATCATTTTAAAGGAGGATGGAATTTGAATTTAATTTAAAAAGGATTTAGAAAATAGATTTCAAACTTGCTAATCTCATATATTGTTTTTCTTTTTTGCATAGATCATGAAGCATGTGAAACCCGGAAAGAAAGAATATGAAATGGAGAGGTCGAGTTTTTTTTTTTTTATTATTATGAAGACGTAAAAACTTGTGTTTGGTGACAAGACATGGAAGCACACTGCATTCCTTAGACTTTACTTATGCTTGCTTACTTACATGACAATGAATTTTTGAGCAAGTGGACTTAGTCCACACTAATTTGGGTAGATGTTATTCTGATGCATTTACTATGTTTGACGATATGTAATTGGTTTGTTATATATTATAATTGGATTAGTTAAACCTTTGATGTGTAAAATTAGCAGCAGGTGATGATGAATGAATAAATCAGTTTAGATTACACCCTGGTGACACAGATGGAACAAACAGAAATGTCACACCTCTTTGCTTGCTTAGAATTATTAGCTCCAGTGTAGTAGGAAATCTGAAGGCCTTGTTAATAATGATGTGTAACGTAATGACTGGTTACTCGGTAACTGGAAAGTGTGCATATTGCTTCACTGCATGCTTCTGGTATACAAACATAGTATAGGATTAAAATTCAGATTCAGTGCTTGGTTGTAGTTTTGAGGTACTCAAAATATGGGTGCTTAACACAAGAAATATGTAATAGTATAAATATTTCAGTTTACTTTCTTCATGTCTGAGTATTCACTACCCTTGGTGTCTTAGTAGCTTTCCATCATGCTCATTTGTGCTGGCCATTTAAGAGGAATAGTTTAACATCCTACACAGGTCTGCAATGCTGTCGAGAGTCATAAAGCTGTTTGATGTGTTTGGCCATGTGATGATTAAAGAATGAGTGCTGAATGAATTCTTAAAAAGCATAGAGTCAGGAAAAGGGCAGAGGAAGCCTGTCAGGTAATTAGATTTTTTTTTTTCCTTCTATCTTTGCAGTCTTTTCCAGCACTACTGCTATACTAAAGGAGGAATGCGCCACACCTCTTACACCTGTATTTGTGGAACGTGAGCATTGACAATTCATTACCTGTTTTATTTCTGGTATTAGAAATCAAATTGAGTCTGTTCTTCCTGGTGCCAAAAATGAATGAAAGAAAACCATTGCTGTAGTGCTTTTTTCCTTTAGAGTTTAATACCGGCAATCGTAGCATACTGATCATACAATCGAGCAGTTGACCCTGACACCATAGCCCTAGGCATTAGAGCACCAAATACTCTGTTCCTCTATTAAGTTGAGCGCTCCTAGGGGGAAAGAAAATACTTCAATTTTCGACAAAATTGCGATACATTGGAGGAAACTATGCTCCTGCAGTACCTTCAAGGGTATATGACACAGTTGAGCAGGCTCCATGCATCTCTTCTGTATCCCTGGTGATTTGTTGGCCAGAATAAACTATGCTCATTAAAAAAAACTGTATTAACATCCCCCCTTTAGCTGTGAGCGAGCAGCATCATTATGGATGAAAGATTTTGAAATGCTGTTAATCATGTTCTGGCCTTTTGGGTTAAAGGCCATGCATCATGAACATTGTAAAGATTAGTGGCCTGTAGATGAAAGCGTTTTTCCTGTTAAAACTAGGGGTTTAAAACAAGAGACTGGAATCCATTTGATGCTTTAAAGTATTCTCTGCTTTGAAGAATAATGTTATTTATGTTTTGTGACTGGTGCATTGTTTATTCCCACCAGTGGCAATAATTCCTCTGTTCTCCATTATGGTCATGCTGGCGCTCCTAATGACAAGACAATCGCAGATGGAGATATGTGGTGAGTACCGATGGGTTGTGGTTTTTTTTTTTTTTGTTTTGTTTTTTTTTTAATGAGTGGGGGGGACTACAACCACCTCATTCTTCTGGATCTTAATTCAGAATGTAAGTAAGTAAAATTTTATTTATATAGCACATTTCTAGATAAAAGATCACAAAGTGCTTTACAAGGTATAAATGTGTACAGATTCTCCTAAATGAGCCATTTCCCAGCATGCAGTTTTTGTCAAATACCATCGCAAATGCCATCAAGGTTACTGTTCTTGTGACCTTTAGTGACTTTGCCATCTCTGTGCATCTCTTTTTATCGAAAAGCATGTGGAACACAAACATAAAACATGTTGGAAATAAATTCTTTAATAATTCTCTAATCATTTTTATTTGTTTTGTCTCCTGCAGTCTCTTTGATATGGGTGGAGAGTACTATTGCTACTCCTCGGACATCACCTGCTCCTTCCCAGCTAATGGCAAGTTCACTCCAGACCAAAGGGCCATCTACGAAGCCGTCCTGAAAGCCTCACGTGCGGTGATGGCTGCCCTCAGACCAGGTTATATTATTTTACCGAACTAAAATTAAAGTGAGCAAATGTCAAGAAAACTGAATCTGCTGTTCTTATTGAAACATAGCAGCATAGGGGTTAAAAACTAATTAATATGTTACAGATATAGAAATCTGTTTTTCTTAAGCACAAATCATAACTGATCACCATGAGGATACTTGTCTGTAAAGTCTTTTAACTGGTTACACGTGTAGTGTTTTAGGTAGTTACAAAAGTATTCTTTAGTATTCATTACAATTGGAGCTTTGAAAATAATATCCTTGTGAATTACAGTCCCTAAAAAATTAATAATCTTTTAAAATAACACGCATAGTTAAATTTTTAACTGCTTTGTTGTTCATTGACAAAAATGCTTGTTTTAAAGGTGTGAAGTGGACCGACATGCACCGTGTGGCTGACAGGGTTCACCTGGAAGAACTTGTAAAGATTGGCATCCTAATTGGCAGCGTGGAGGACATGATGAAGGTCCACCTGGGCTCTGTATTCATGCCCCATGGCCTTGGACATTTGCTGGGTATTGATGTGCACGATGTAGGAGGTTACCCTGAGGTGAGAACAGAACTCTTGTGTTCTGCAATTTCACACAACACAACAACTAGTCAGCAGTTATTTCTGTGACAGTAATAGTCTGAAGACAGTAGAGGACGAAAATATTTCTGTTACTGGAATATTGATGTGTCCTCAGTAATAAAGAGACCATTGGTGCAGAAGTGAGAGAGGAACTAAATTAGGCCAGGCTGCAAGGAACAAGTTCAGGATGAGGACAGGAGCGAGGGGAAGATGAAATGTCATCTGAACTTTGAGCACAGATAGTTTCACGCTGTGGTGGAGGAATTTGTAGTGATATTCAGTTTTGACATGTAAATAGAGAAGTTGGTTAACCCTCAGCATTTCCAGTAGAACTACTGAATGTTCCCCTGCTGACAGCAACAGTATGAGAATTAAACTTTGAGGGGGTGGGAATCACTGAATGCAGTGCTCAGTGTGTGGATACATGACAATGCTGTTAACTGACTTTGGTAAGTGTGACAGGAAAATATAAAAATGATGAATTAATAAACTTCCATGTTATATGGCTCTTATCTGTCTCTTCTTCTTGTTTGAGTAAAAAGCATTTTGATGATTTTTACATAAAGTCTTGCATGAAAAACCCTGGAATATTTTGACTTTGATGAGCAAACTGACAAAAAATATAATAGCATTTATTTATGGTATCAGATACAGTAGTTGGATAAACCTCAATTTAGTCAGTTTTGCACATATTTTAAAAGTACATTTATTTAAATAATTAAATAATACTACTGTCAACTGCTGTATAGGGTATCGAGCGAATTGACGAGCCTGGATTGAAGAGTCTTAGGATGGGCCGCCTGGTGCAGGAACGGATGGTTCTTACCGTGGAGCCTGGCATATACTTCATCAACCACCTGCTGAACCAGGCCCTGGCTAACCCTGCCCAGAGCTGCTTCATCAACAACCAAGTGCTGGCTCGCTTCCGTGGCTTCGGAGGGGTTAGTATGCTTGCACAGTTCTTTTTGTTGTTTATGTTAGACCAGGGTGGTAACAGAACAAAGGGCCAACTGATACTGAAATTAATTCAGCTTCTGCTTGGTTTACAGTCTGACAGGATTGGTATTCTTTCATGATTTGCTAAAGGCCAAATGTACAACTTTGAAGAAAAAAGCTATAAAGATTGAATAATGTCACTTTAAGCATGAAAATGTCAGCCAGTTTAAAATTTAAGGTGCTGCTATCTCTAAAATTGTGTCTGTAGAGTGTGCTTTTTCTTGTCCCACCATCTTTGACTTTTTATATGTAAATTAAACACTGCAAGATCTATTGAATGTTATGGTATTTTAGGTATTGTGTCATATTTTTGATCAGTTCAAAGTCACAATAGAACCTAGATTGTCATACAAGTACTTATAAAGTCTATTAACTGAAAAGTAATATCACAAATATGTTTAGGCTAATTAATGTTAGAGTAACAGATTTTCTGTCACGGCCATTTAATGACAAATCCTGAGAAATCAGCAAAATAAATGTGAGGATGTATTCCTCCAAAGAAAGTAGTATAGTAGCTCAGATCAACCTAAAATACATTTCAAATTGATAGTTTGAGTCTTAAACTAGGGTATTCCTACAAAATAATCAGCAAATGAAAATGTATATTTAAAAAACTTTCAGTAACTGGTCCAGCTCATTTCAAATCTTTGAATGCCTCCTGCTTTTGACTATTTTCATGTGTCACTAACCACTTTGTTCCTTCTTTCTGTAGGTTCGCATTGAAGATGACATCGCGGTCACAGCAGACGGCATAGAGCTGATGACTTGTGTACCTCGTACAGTTGAGGAGATTGAAGCTTTTATGGCTGACTCCACAAAACCTTTCAGTCCAGTTGTTTGAAGAAACTAAATTAACTTTCATTGAAGTTTTCTATATGATTACTGAGGAATATCAACATTAATCAGTAAAGCTCAACTTATTTCTTGACTCTCATATCTTAATCATGAAACAGATACGCAATCGAGATCAGCAGCATCACATAAAGCTTTTGTAAAGTTTAAAGTTCTGATGTACATTAGCCACTGTCAGTTTTACTTGACAAACTTTACAATAATACAGTATTACATTAAAATCTTTGTGCCTCCAAGGAAAATACATTTCTGATTTAAAAAAAATATTCTTATATGTTCCTCTTTCTAAACATTGCATTGAAATTGCCGTAAATAAATCTTTTAATTTCCAGCTGTGTAAAAGACTTGTTCATTTATTGGTCAGTTAAAAAAACATTTGTAAATATACAAATTGTTACACTTGACAAAGAAATAGTGCAAAAAAGACTAATTAGTGTAAACTGAATGATGAGTACTTCAGTTACTCACCATTCGTAAAGTATTACTGCAAGTAGGACTGCACTGATTTATTTGCAAATAAGACGGCATTTCGAAATAGCACAGCAATAAACATTGTTTGTTTCATTAGTGCTGTATTGATGTAGCTGTGATGCAGTTCCTTGTAAAAATACATTTGTGCTCATAAATGGTGTGGTCTGTAAAACAGGTATTGTGAAATACATGTGTATATAAGGGTGCAACGATACACAAAATTCACGGTTCGATTCGATAGTTTGGTGTCACGGTTCGATATTTTCTCGATACAAAAAAAATTTCATGCCTTTTTAATTTGTCATTTGTTAAAATTATAAATATATATTTTAACTCAAAAGTACAGTTTTTAAATTTAATGTTGCTGAAACAAGAAAATAATAATTAAAAAATATATATATATCTGATCGAGAAATCACTCATCTTTGGAAAAGAGAGTTTATTACAGAGAAATGGTTCTTTCCAAAATAAAAGCTATACTATAGCTTCTTCTGGGCTATATTCTCAGCAGCATATTAAACATATCAGGTCCCCATAAGGAGAATCATGTGCTAACAGCTGTCTAAATGACTCGGGTAAAGTTTGTAGCATGCATGCTTGTTGTTTTTGTCTGCTTCCACTTGTCTTTGCACTAGGATGATGTCGGCGTAAATGTGCAGTCATATTCGTTGTGTTCCCACTAGTGCTGTCAGCGTTAATCTCGTTAAAATGACATTAACGCCATAACGCGGCAAATCTCCCTTAACGAGTTACCGCGGATCGCCCTGTGCCTGGGGCTGGACGGGGTCAACACGTTGACGAGCTATTGCCGCTAACGCACTAGTTCCCACCAATGTAATTGAGCATTGCGTGGCACATTCGACATACTGTTTTACTTTTGTCCATGACGTGCTTACCATCAGGGTCATGCTTCACATAAAAACCAAAATAGTTCCAAACGCCAGATCTGAATGAGGGTGGGGGAGGCTCAATTTCAGGTAGTGTTGAGGCAATTGCCATGTTGCAAGTAGCTTAACTTCTGTCTCGCTAGCTTCCCCCCCCCCCCACACACACACACACACACACACAAACGAGCACTCTGCGATCAGTGGATCTGCGCTCGACAGTGCAGCCTAGGCGGAGTAGTCGAACGCAGATCCACTGAGCTCTCAACACAGACACCATCGTCAGAAGAAAAGTTGATAAAATAAATTAAAATTTTTGTATTGTTCATACATATGCGTACCGAACTGAAAGCACTGTATCAAACGGTTCAATACCGATACGATGAGTATTGTTGCACCCCCTATTTGTGTGTGTGTGTGTGTGTGTGTGTGTGTGTGTGTGTATATATATATATATATATATATATATATATGAATAATAGCTTGAATTACTACAATAAATGTTGTTTTAATTGCATGATTTCTCACAAGCATAATACAACAGTGACACTGAACATGATGAAATCTGATCAATTAAAAGGGGTATACATCACTGTAGTATTTGGATACAGTGTTTAAGAGGATTATTGCACCAGAGTCAATTAAATGACAAACTACACTAAATGATCTCTAATGATCATTTTTAAGCTTTATTTATGTTTAGTGAATCCCTAAATTGTTAATTTCATAAAATTGTGAATGTCAGGAAGAGACCCCGGCGGATGGTGCTGACAAGGAGGGGGTCAAACTGCGGGCTGGCACTAGCTGGGGCTCACTACTGGAGCTACCTGCGGAAGCAACATCAATGGAAACACTCTCCAGGGTGAGGAAGAGAGCATACCAACTTCTCCCGCTCCCAGAATGGCTATGCATGCTATCCTGTAATCTTCCTAGAGTTAGGGAAGGTAACTGTCTCTTGGAAGGGCCGCCCGTTCAGCAGCAGAAGCTCTATACAGGGGGCTTCTTCCCTTTGAGGGCATGAACCCTGCCAGCCCTCTGGCACCCCTCTGGGCCTTAGCAGTGGTGCTAGAGGGGCTTTGTGGCTCTCCATTTGAACCTCTGTAAGAGGCTGATTTGAGGCATCTGTCTTTAAAGACAGGATTGCTACTAGCTTTAACCAAGCAAAGGCTGCATATGCTATGTCCTCTTTGTATTTTGCATGCTTATTTGGACAGGACGAAGGATTTTTGGAAAAGTGACCAGCTTTTTATTACGTGGGCAGGCCTATCACTAAGCAGCAGCTCTCACACTGGTTTGTGGAGGCAATTGCTCTTGGGTATACGAGTTTGGGGCAGTAGACACCAGAGGGCCTGCGGGCTCACTTCAGCAGTGATCTGGGCCCTTTTTAGAGGGGTGTCAAGCCAGGACATCTGTATTGCAGTGAGCTGGTCTTCACCTCTCGCCTTAATGGGCTAGACATCTCCACTCCAAGTGTAGCCCAAGAAGTGCTGGGCACTGGGTCCTCACTTGGATACTGGCTATTGTTGTGACTGCATGAGATAAGCTTGTCTGGCAATACGGGAATTTCCATTTCCCATAGTGAGACATCAAAACAAATGCTAGGAATGAGAACTTTAGGTTACTTGTGTAGCCATGGTTCTCAAAGTAGCCTGAGTGAGATGTCTTACCAGACAGCCCTTCTTGTTGAGGCGAAGTGAGAAGAGGTGCTTATCTTGAATAACGGATACGTAATAGCGCAAGATATTTAAGCATGGGTGGTTTTGCCTGACATGATTGTTGCAATCCCCAGCCAATCTGGATTGGCAGAACAAGAGGAATGAGGAATATGCAAGGAGGCTCATCCCATAGTGAGATGTCTCACTCATGCTAATCTGAGAACCGGGATTATGCAAGTAACCTAAAGTTTGCATGTGGCGGACGACACCACTGTACTTTATGATTAATGCTATTAAATGCTGCAGTGCAGTGTTTGACAAATAGTATACAAGTCAACATTTCTAAAAATTAAAATACATTTCCACTGAAAATGTTAAAGACTTATTCAAATGAGACCTTGTGTTGTAAAGTGTCCCTAAAGCAGCTTCCATCTGTAGTTTTGCTAGTGGATAAAAAGCTGCTAAACATATACCTATTACTTTAATAGACTTCATTTCCAGAAAACATTCATCCACTTCCCCTTTGTTGTTTCGACTGTAAAACAACCAAAGTTATACTTATCTGACAAAATATGCACCACATACACCAATTACATCAAAAACACTTAAATGCAAGGCAAATGTCCTGCAGGACGATTTAAGCATTTGTTTAATCTAAGATCATTGGTTTAAATGTTCGGTAGAATTGATGCATTTCTGTGGAACGTTTACACAATTTTTTACAAGCAATTCAATCCTGAGCGTGTTGTGTGGCATGAATAAGCAATGTGTCACAGTGTGCATATTTTCCCTTTCGGTTACATTACTAATGTCAGATAAAAAAAAATACATACAGCTAACATTTAATTTCAGGCTTGATCCAGTGTTGTCAAAACATTGACTCATGACTTGTCAAACCTTGATTTTTCAAAATTAAATTGCACTTTTTTAGTTGCTGCTCAGTGAAGACAATTTGTCACAAAGTTAATGGAACTGATAATGTGGGTCACAGCATCACAACATAAATTATTTTGATAATAATGTGTGAACTTTTCACCCTCAGTGTAGTGTCAGAGGGAATATGGTGACAATGTGAATGTCCTTTTCTCATCAAGAACTGGAATAGCTGGACAGGGATAGCTCAGTAGGTAGAGTGGTCGCCCCATGATCGGAAGGTCGGGGGTTTGAATCCACTGAATGGGTACCCCCTGAGCAAGGTACTGTCCCTACACACTGCTCCCCGGGCGCCTGCTCAGTGGCTGCACACTGCTTCACTCAAATGCAGAGAAAAACAAGTAATTTCTCCACGGGGATCAATAAAGTATGCATTATTATTATGAATATTCAGAGACAGAAGTCAAGGGAAAATGTGCTGCAAAACCATTTGTAGCTGTGTCTCAGTTACTCTCAGCGACCAGAGTCTGAAAGAGAAGCAGCTTTCATGTTATATATTGTTATATACTGTGTGAAGTTTGCATATTTCCCTAATGCTTGGGTGGAGTTTTTGAAATGTGCAGAGTAAAGCTCTGTATTAATTCTGGTTAATGAATAGATAAAATGTGACTTGTAGTCTAAAGAGGTTGAAGTGGTCAGTAAGACAATAAGAAGTCTATAAATGTGTGTATGTTACATACAGAAGGCCCTGCCCAGGTTTAAACCATGATCTCTCTTACTGTGAGGCAACAGTACCAACCACTGAGCTACTGTGTTGCCATCTGTTTGACTACACCTTATTACGCCTACACTCCAGCATTAGTTTTTTGGGTTGTCCTAACTGTGACACAAATGTTCCCTTGGATGATGTAAATAAACACACATTTGATGAATACTTTTAGCTGTAATTCAAGAATACGTATATTACTACTGAGAAATTTCACAAAAATATCTAATAAGATAAAATTATACAATTACGATATTTTATATCTAAAAGTCAAAGGTAAAGTTTGAGCTTTATCTTTGAGCTTTCTTGGCATTTATCATGTTATGGAATAGAAACAGATTTAAACTATAACTTGACTGGTTGGTGAAGTCGTACAAAAGAAGGCTTAACTTTTTTTCCCCAAAACTATTTCATAACTGCCTCACTCTTAAAAACAAGAGTATGATCGTAGTGGCTTTTGCTCATAATTATGTGCTTTCCTTTACTTCAGGGAGAAATAGTTGATGGTAAGTCTGTGTCAGTGTTGGTCTTTACTGTCAGTTTGATATGAGTTTCCTGTGCAGTAAATGAGGATACGGCATGAACCGTGACATTTTACTACAACATTAGTGTATTCAGTTATTCGATAATGTTCTATTTATGTCATCATAACTAATATTAGATAAGCTCTCGAATCTTCTACAGTTGAGGGCACAAATTATTCCATCCATATTCTTGACTGCTTATCAAGTTCAGGGTCCCAGATGGGCTGGAATCTATCCAAGCTGTCACCGGGCGAAAGGCAAGGTACACCCGTGGACAAGTAACACCAACTGCAATACTAATGAAATCTCAGACCATAGTCATATCTGTACTCAGCCTTCATTCTGAAGTCAGCTACACCCCTCTTTGTGTAAAGCTTTGTGACTGTATCTTGCTTGTTTGGAACGCTACTGATAAAATCTCTCCACAGACAGATATATAAACTCCTGTTTTAGTACTCAAAATTGTGTTTCCAAGTGCCTCTTGGCCTACTTTTTTTTTTTAAACAGTGAGATGTATAGTCACACAATTTAACACACAAATATTTTATTTATTTGTGAAGTCTATTCTTTTTAATCCTTATAAGTCATTATCAGTGAAGACTCCAACCCCAGCATCTTTACAATCAAAAAATATGTTTAATGTATGTGTTTTTTAGGGGGCACAACAATCACATGTTCTGATAAATTAGGGTTAGGATTAGGGTTATCTCTAGGGGTGGGTTTCAATAATCAATTTTCCGATTCAAATCAATTTTAGCTTGAATAAAGCGATATTGATTCATTAAATCCTGAATCGATTTCTAAATATAAAGTATTTTGTCAGAAACGTCAGAATCTCAGGTTAAAGCTCACAAACAAACAAACTGTAAATGAGTTTAATTACACATGCTGCATTTGACTTTACAATGTTATATGTATCCAGGGTGTGGTAACATTTAAAGAAGTTCATGTGTTTTGAGGTGCCCAGGTGAATTATTCTGACTGTGGCACCATCTCATGGTAATGTTATGAATGGCATTGTGCTACAAATCAATGCTGAATGACTGGAGCAAAACACAAATAACAACAACAACAACATGAGGAAAACGAAATGTAATTTAGCTTCTTTAACAAATACTTTAACAAAAGTTTTGAAAACGGGACACTGTTTTTTTTTTTAATAACATACCATCAGCTTTATTAAGGTTAATAAATCCATTACTAGTGCTTTGGAGAAGGAACATAATTTTGGAGTTGGGTCCTAATTAACATAATAGACCATCCTCATAGTCCTCATAGACCATCATTCACTGGTGAGGCATGCGCAAATAAGGAATTTTGTGTTTTTATTTGGTATACACAGCTGATTTCTGATTTTCTGATGAGCAATTAGGCATGACGAGCTTTAATTTTTAATAACTCGTAGGCTTGCAGCAATGTTAGCTCTCCATAATGCCAAGTCAAGATAATAACTGGATTTTTGTCCTGCAGCCTGTTTCCAGAGGGTAGAAAGGCAAAGCTCATCTTAATGTTTTAAAAAGATCGCTCCACCTAAAGTTGTTCTCATTGATAGCTTATAATGAATCAGATATGAAACAGTAAATTTATTATTTAGCAATAAATGCAAAATCACTATAAACTGTCTTTTATTTAGCCAAGTAGTCAGTGATTGTATTTTAAAACATTACATTTGTTTTTTTTATTGTAAGTTCTGAAGCATGTGAAACCTTGACAAGTATGTATGAAAATATGCAATAAGTGCTGTGTTTTACCAACAGAACCTACTGGGAAGGCACTGGCGCGCCATGAAGTGTGAGCTCATCATTATGCACAGCTTTGCGATCGTGTCAAGAGCCATAAAAGTGTTTGATGTGTTCAACCGTGTTTTGCTACAGGATTGACTGTTGATTTACATTTTTAAAAGAAGCAGGAATATATCCTTCAGGAGATTTATGTGTTCTCTGATCTCTGCTTTGCTAAATTCGTTTAATTTCCCCAAAACGCACAGCATTGTTATGGGTGGAGTGTTTTCAGATGTTGCTTCTAATAATGACTTAGCCTTTTGGAATAAAGGTCATGTGTAATGAATTCTTTCATTTTTTCTGGTCAGGGAGAGATTCAAAATGAGGAGCTGGTAAACACAGAGGGAAATTATCTAGGTTTTCCATCCGTCCGTCTATCCATCCACTTATCCAAATAAAGGTTGGGGGGCTAGTTTTTCTAGATAAAACTTTAAAAAGAAATGACACTAAAAAAAGCTGCAGTTCATTTGTTTTTGAACTGAAGTGCTTTATTTTATTCAAAATAGTTTGGCAAGCACTGAATTGCACCTCTTTCGAGAAGTCATGAAGCCATCCTGCTGATTCTCCAAGTGTGCAGTTGTTTTCGATATCAGACAACTTGGTCACACAAATTTTACACAGATAACAGCTATTAAAAACATGCTGCTATTCTTTAGTGCATCCAAATAGAAATTATATATAGATATAAACTCCCCAGAGTAACTTCATCTTTTGCTTTAAAAATGCTACAGTAACTACATGCAACTGATGCAAGTCTTCCATTTGTGAAATTACTTCAATTTCACAACCTGTTAATAAAATAAATAAATAAATAAAATAATAATACTTAACTGTATTTTATAACTGGAATGTGCACTAAATTACTTCCACATAAGCCACTTTGACCAGTTGCTTATCAGTAAGTTCCCTCTACTACAGCATATATGTTTGACTTTTCACACCTATAGAACATTACATATTACACCATCTCATTATGTATTAAAAAAAGCTATGCCAAAATGCAGAAGCATTGTGTGAAAAATTAATTACACTTCGTGATTCAGTTGCACTTCAGCATTTCAATCACATTGCGGTTTGGGCTTTGAATGAGCAACTGCAACACGCAGATTCTTTTCTTTTTTCAGCCATTCAGTTAGATTTGAGATGCTGTGAATGGAATCATTGTCCTATTGCATGACTAAGTTTGGGCCAGACTTTATCTATTACACAGACAGCCTCACATTTTATTAGATAATACAATTATTATATTATTATGACTGTGGAATCGATAGTATCAGATAGCATCTACACCAATCAGCCGTTGCATTAAAAGCTTAACCTCACAATCTATGGACCCAAAGGATCCCAAAGGATTAATGTCTTGGTGCAGCCACCACAAAACACCTTCAGAGGTTGCATGTACATGTCTTGATGGCTCAGACTTCTTTTGCTGACACAAGGTGGACATAAATACTATAATGCAGGGTTTTTAATGCTGATTGCTGCATTTTAGGTTTAACATTAACGCTTTCATGCATAGTGGTCACAACAGTGGACAGCTATTCAAAGGCTGTTTTCTTGTATTTGTGTCAGTGTTGATGGTATACTTGCACATAAACCATTACATTGGACACTGATGTGTCACTCCATACCCTGCAGCCCACTGGTGGCAGTGTATGTTACTATAGATGTAGGATGTGTTTTATTGTAATTATTGTTATTTAACCCTTTCATGCGTGAATTTTAACAACCTTGATCAGATTTTTTTTCTTAAGTATTTTTGCTTTGATCTTTTTATGCCTAAAGATGAATAAAAATACTTAAGAAATCCTGATTGAGGTTGTCATAATTCATACATAAAAGGGTTAATAATGGAATTATGGAAAGGTTTGGTTTCTTTGGGAAACCAAATTCTATTGTGAGAAAATCAGAAGACAACACTGAATCATATCTCGGGTGTTGCATTAGGAGGACCATCTTGCATAAAAGTCTGGCAAAGACAAATATGCAGAACTGCATGCTGTGGTGACCACTCGCATTTAAGGGAGCAGCTAAAAGTAGTTTAATCTTAGTGTGATACAAATATCAGGATATCAGAGAATAAGTAAATGATGCAAGCAGCATGGTCAGTGTGGTGATTGTGTTTGCAGGCTTGTGCTCTTTGATACAGGACAGTTATAATTTAGACTTCAATTATGAATCCTTTTCTCTACTCCACCCTGAGCCACGTTGAGATATTTTGTCTTTCTGTCCTTTCAGACCTGTCTACTGGCTGGGCAATGACACCCTGAGGGTGTTCTCTGCCCTTTTTACCGAGAACTGATGGTGACTGTGCCAGGGGCTGAAAGCCAAAGATAGTGTGATGCCAAAGTCAGTAGTGGTGCTGCAGGGAGGAGAAAAGGCACAGAGGTACTGCAGATGTCCTCTTTAGACAGGTAGGTACTTTGTAATTTTGGTTTTATTCATTCTTTCTCGGGCCTTAAGCCAGCAGTGAGTTTGCTCTTGGTTGTGTCTGATCACCCAGAGTGCATTTGATTTGAGTGGATAAACACCTCACTTGGTGAAAGTCAAGTTGCAAGTTTCTCCAGTTCTCATAATCAACCATACTCTGTCACAAGTATGCAGACCAACCTGCACATTGTATAGGAATCACTTATCTGTATGATCAGAATCAGAATACTTTATTGATCCCTGGGGGAAATTATTTTTTGTTACAGTGCTCCATTATAAACCAACATTAAGACAAGACAGACAATACGCTAACTAAGAATAGTACAATATATACATATATATACATACATACATAAGTCACTCATAAATAAATAGCTGGAAAAGAAACATGTGTAGTTGTAGCAGTAAACAGTGTGTTAAGTGGATGCGATGATCTTGGGTTTTCCACCACGTGAATTTGAACAGACATCAGTTGCCATATTGAAGGTTATTTTTGATGTCACAAGTGGCCTGACAATGGGAAGCTCTTATATTTCTTTTGAACAAAGCTAGCTCATTAATCCTGTAACTGATTCTTGAATTGTACAGGAGTCTTTCTTCCACCGGGCTTTTGGAGTGACTGAGGCTCACTGCTTAGGAGCCATTGATGTGGACTCCTTTCTTTTTGTTCCTAAACTGCCCGAGAGTTATGCTGCTTGGATTGGAAAGTGAGTCACACTGATCCTCAAAGAGCTGTGTACAAGGCCAACACCATCACCAGCTAGTCCATAGCAGTGAGCTGAACCTTCAATATTATTATTGCCAAATTTAATTTAATATTTGGTATCATTATCTAAATTGCCTCAGGGCTGTTTGACTACAGCACTGCTGCAGAATTGCAAGTTCACATAGAACAGTACATTTGTATTTATTTACTTAAATAGCTACAAAATTATGTGAAATTGCAAATTTGATCGCTCCACTTTAAAAATTGTGAATGTGACACGTTATGGATTAAATAAATGTTGCTCCACATCGATTGTTAACGTGTTTAAGATGATCAACATTATAATGTGATACTGACCATCTGACCATTTGCTTTTCCCTTATCTATAAACGTAAAAGAATCTTTTGTCATTTTATTATAAAAAAAATAATAATAACTGTCACTCAAAAGTAATTTGGTAAGCACTTTATGTTCTGCACTATTTTTCTGCATTATTTTTTTCCTCCGAATTCTGTCCTCAAAACTGGACTTCAAAGTTATAACATAACCCATCAGTTTTGTTTTAAGAGAGCCTCTTAAAATCTCTTTGACTTCATGTGTATAGTTTGCTAAGTGCACTTGTTTTTGTCGGTTTTATGTTTTTCATTTTTTGACACGATCTTTCCTAAAGAGCACTTGAGGGAGAAGTATGCTGTTGATGAGGTGTACTTCACCTGTAAGTCTGTCAGTGTTGGTTCTACAGTCCAGCCTCTCTGGTGTGGTCAAAGCATCTTACAACCTTAATTTGGGGCAAAGGTAAGAAACTCTTTGAACAACTTTTATCATATTTGACTTCTGCTTTTATACATCAGTGTTTATATCCATGTAACTATTTAAATTAAAGGTAATTTAGATAATGAATCAAAATTGGTGCCTAGAGCTGTTCAAGATGAATAGTGAGACTTGCTTTTAGAAGGACATTGATTAAACAGTCTAACCTTTCAGCTCCCCGGTACAAAGTCAGTATGATGTATAATTATACTGATGTGTGAAAAGTACAGTTAATAGTCGGGTGTATTCACAAATAGCAGGTGGCCTTGATGTGTTCTGCCTCCTGCATGCTCTACCCAGGCAGCATCTGAGCCTAAATTAAATGCATGCTCTACCCATGGGAATTAAATGCACTATTTTCAGTTATGACAGCTCTGCTGATATATGCCATTTCTTGCTCTGTGCCACATGTGAGAAGTTATGCCTGGCTCATTTAAACTATAATAAAGAAGGGAGTTCCAAAGAGGAACAATATTCACCACATCAAAATGTATTAATCATAATCATAAAAAATGTGAAAGAGAATAGGAGTTAGCCTAAGGGCATGTGTGGCTTAAACTAGGGATAACTACAACACAATCAAACCAAAGCAAATGAAAGCAAACCAAAAAAAACAAAACAAAGCAAAACACATCTGGGTGCTTGAAAGGGATCAGTCAGAGAGAGGGAGAGTGTGAGAGAGACATCTTGGAAGGCCACGGGCTTGTATGGGCTCCCAAGCAGCTGAAATAATTTCCTCTATTAGAATGGAAGAGCTGTCAATTAAGACCTAAAAAATAAGGAGGTAACAGGCAGGCCCAAAAACCAAGACTGACACAAGGCCTGGGGCTGTCATAAAGGGCAACTTCAAAAAGTGTAATAATCTGATTCTCCTAACATTTTTCAGAAGTTTATGTGTTTAAAAATGCTGATGTTGTGTGGTGAGTGGTCTCAAACTAAATTTAGATTTTTGTACTGTGTACTTGGGCGATATCCCATCAGCAGCCTCCTTAAAGGACAAATTTTTGATAAACATCCTGTTGGGAGCTGGCAAAAAAGCGCTTACCAGGAGGTGGCTGGAGAAAGAGCCCCCAACAAAGAAAGATTGGATAGGAATAATGGAGGAAATATATAGAATGGAAAAACTTACTTTTTTTTTTACCTCAAAATGGACCAATTTCATAAAAACTGGAGAAAGTGGGAGAGATTTGTTGAAGGTGGTAACGTGGGATGAGATATTCATGCAACTACTGGAAGATGGAAGGTCTACTAAGGATGTGGTCACGTTTTGTTTTTTTTTTTGTTTTTTTTTAAGGTAGTTTATAAAAGAGACTGGAAATACCCTTCCGAAAATGATCAGGGATGGACTGTAAAGTGCTGAGTGGACAGTAGTAAAAACCTAACGACATGGGACCTGATCTGCGGGTTTCACTGTGCCATTATGTTATTGTTAGTGCATAGTATCTTTATTTGTTTGGTTGTTTGTTTTTTTTGTTTTTTGTTTTTCTTTTGGGGGGGGGGGGGGGGGTGTTGTTTTTTTGTTTGTTTGTTTGTTTGTTTGTGTGTATTGCTAAATTAAAGTACCTTTTTATAAAAGAGCTTATGAGGTTCTCAGTGGCAGAATATAATCTGCAATAAGACGTTATTTTTTAGCAAAGCCAAAGGAAAATAAGAAGGTACAATCTGCACAGAAATGAAAATTTGTGAGATATATGATGAATTCTGATTTTACAAACTTTTCCCTTCCTATTTTTTTCTGTTTTCATATCAAAGCTGAATGATACAGGGCTGGTGGTCCATAAAGATGACTGAGGCTCAAATTTTGTATCTCTATATGTAATCATGGGAAAAGAGGGATTTGTGTTTGGTCTAAACACACCATGAGGGTGAAGTGATGATCATGAGCTGTTTGTTTGGTTTTTTTACTGTTTTTGTTTTTTTCATGTGGATGACTGTCATAATTACAAAACTTTCAATAAAAAAAAAATGCTGATGTTGCTTTTGAAAAAGAATCCTCACTGTGCTACTTCTTCTACAGTAGGCATGAATGCATGCCTTGTTATGGCAGGTCCCGTTTCATTTATATCTTGTGAGAAAGTCATGTTATTGAAATTTTAAATGAACATGCATTTAAAAGTTTAAGATCACCTGTGATATGATAATAGGGACCTGTGCTGATATTTCTGTGGGATGATGTGAAATCCCAGAGGACAGTTCACAATCCAGTTTTTGGCTCCCCCAAATCACATGGCGCATCACAGCAACAATCCGTTTGGTGCAACAGTTCATTAGAATGCACAATGGTGAAAGATCTCAACCACCAATACTCTTAAGGGACTTTTATATTGAATTTTATTATTTAAATTTGTAACGTGGAATTTAATTTGCTTCATTTTGGCAGCCCAGTGGGAAAAATGCAATCAAGTTCAGGCTCTTTGTAATTGCATGTTTTGAGAGACTGGGAAAACGATTATGTCTATCAGTGTTGACAGCAGATTCCCAGGGGAGCTGTACTGGTGGATTGACAGCACCAGAGCTATTCTGGAGGTGTTCATGTTAACAAATCATAAAATATATGCAGAGTACAATATAAGAGCATTGACGACCGAAAATTTGCCTATAAATTGGTAATAAATGATCACATAATTTTACAATTATTTCCATATTTAAACTTTGTCCTATTGATGATTTGTTCTTCAGATTATATTTCAGGTGATTTTACATCTTCGTACCTGCCTGGGTGTTAGATACCTTTATTAATCACAAGTTAAGACACAACTCATCTGCCAGTTTTTCCATGAAGTAATACCAGCTAAACACAGCAAGTAAAATTGGAAAAAGTAAACTGCATGACCCACAGCTGAGATCTAGAAAAGACAGAGTTGGTGGTGTTCAGCATTCATGTGACAGTGCTACTTATAGACAAACCAAGAGGAGGACAATATTTCTTTCTTATCCAAAGCAGGTCATGAATATTTTAGGCAGTGCTCAGACTTGGGAGGTATTCATGCACACATACTTCAGGGCAATACCCTGCTTAAAATTCTGGCAATTTACCTTTAAATACTTGAATTTGTGATGTAAAAGTATTTGGTTTTCATCTTTATTATTTATTTTTGGGAGAGTGTTTTTAGTTTCCATATCTTTGGCTTTCTTAATATAATAGATGCAGTTCTACATCCATCAGGTTACATTTGCCTTCTTGGCTGCAAATAAGCTGTTGAAAGAATTCCGTGGACTTCAAAGTTCTTTCATCTTGCTTTAGTTGACTGATGTGTGTTTTACTCCTTAGATTTACAACTACTGCTAACATTAACGGTTTTTCATTCATAAACTATAACCCCAATGCCAGAAAAGTTGGAAAGCTGATCAGAATGTAAATAAAAACATACAACGAGTGAGACATTTTACTATTTCATTAAAAATACAAGTTCATCTTGAATTTGATTGCAGCAACATGTCTAAAAAAAGGTTGGGGTGGGGGGGGAAACAAAAGGCTGATACTTAAAAGAAACAGATGGAGTAAGATTTTGCTAACTAATTAGATTAATTGGCACCAGAAGAGTAACATAACGGAAGATAAAAAAGAGCATCTTGGGGATGGACTTGTTAGAGTTTCGCAGAGGTAAAGATGGGCAGAGGTTCATCGGTTTCCAAAATACTTCATCTCCAAATTGTGGAACAGTTTCAGAATTAAGTTCCTCAATGTAAAATTATGAAGACCATTGCACAGTACATCAACAGTACATTGCACAGGTCGGGTCTTAGACTCCACCTCTCTGGGAACTCCCAGGCCCTCCAAAGGGTGGAGGCCTATCTCCCCTCACCACACTCCCTGCCGGTGACCGATGCCCTCAGGGGTCGGTACATTGGTGGTTCTTGGTGTCCGGGGCTGGGCGCTCAGGTATGTACCAGCTCACTCCCGGTGGCTATTTGGCGGGGCCTGGTGCCTGTTGCTCGGTCAGGCCTCTTCCGGGGCGCGGGTGGCCCTCAGGCCTCCGGCCTCTGGGCCTGCGGCTTGGTTCACTGTGGCACAGCTGGCTGCCGGCAGAGCCGGCGGGCACGCCGGTGCAGCCCCCTCTAGCTTCTGCTCGGTGGCTACTGGGTGACCCCTCGTCTGGGGATCCTTAGCCCTTCCCATGAGGGTGGCACGGATGCCCCTCCGGTGGTCCTCCTTGGGCTCTCGCACTCTGGGGCCTCTGGATGTCTGGGGCCTGGATCTCCTCCATGCCTGCTTCATGCCCTGGGGGACAGGGCTATGGCTCTCTACATCCTCTTGCAGACCATTACATGTGGAAACCATTTGAATACAAGCGCGCTGATCCACACAGGTGTGCACACGGGTGTTCACTGTTCGTAGACTTAAATCACACCTTTCTTGGCTGCTACTTCAAAGCACATTGTGTGCTGTCTGTCCTGCGTGCTGCACAACAACATTGAATATTTAGTATTTACTGCTGTTTACACTTAGCTAGATTAATGCGATGGTGTTGTGTTTAGTATGTTTCTTTGGTTTTTTTTGCTTGTTTTCTATTCTTTCTCTCTCAACAGGTGTTTTTCTTTTCCTTCCTCTTTCTTTCTCCCTTTCCTATCCCTCACTCATGTCTGTCCCGTCTGTAACAACTGAAGATAAAATTAAATAAATAATAAAAACAAAGGTCGATCAAATGGACCAATACGGCAATGCCATGATGATCCATTTGGCAAAATAAATCCATTGGGTATCGTTGTTGGTCTTCAGACAACAATTCTGACCGCTAAAGAACCAAATGGGACAGGCAAAAAAAACCCCAAAAAAACCAGTACATTGCACAGTACTATTGCACAGTACATCAACAGTACATAATATCATCAACAGATTCAGCGAATCTGGAGAAATAACTGTGTGCAAGGGACAAGGCTGAAAATCAGAATCGAATGCCTTTGATCTTCAGTTCTTCAAGTGACAGACATGATTCTGTCATGGAAAACATCAAATCTCTTTCATTGCATTTATTATAAAAAATAATAATAATAAGCTGCTTAAAACGGCCTTTGATATGATTTCTCACACTATCTTTCTGAAAAGACTTGCATTCATTGGCATTAATCATACCCCCCTTGCCTGGTTCACCTCATATCATGCAGATCGCTCTCAGTTCATTAAACTCAAATCTTACTCTTCAGGTTCATTTTCTGTTTCTGCTGGTGTGCCCCAGGGTTCAGTATTGGGGCCTCTTTTATTCATTATTTACATGCTTCCACTTGGTCACATATTTTGGAAATACAACATTAACTTTCACTGTCACACAGATGACACTCACCTGTATATTTATTCCAAACCCAATTTCACCCTTCCACCCATCTCCCTTTCTGACTGTCTCATGGAGGTTAAATCATGGTTCTCCTCCAATTTTCTAAAACTCATTAGTAATAAAACTACTACTCATGAGCACAGCTTCCACACTAACCAAATCCCACAAGTTTTCCATTAATATTGACAACTCCTCCATCCTTCATTCCCCTCAGGTTAAGAGTCTGGGTGTCATCCTCGACAGTTTCGACATTTCAGTCTCATATTAATCACATCACCGATCCGCCTACTACCACTTAGATAACATCAATCGTCCCCAGCCTCCCAGCCCCATGCTGCTGCTATGCTTTTCCATAGCCTTGTCACTTCTCGGATTGATTATTGTAATTCTCTTCTCTTTGGTCTCCCTAACAGGTCCCTTCATGAACTGAAACTCCGGCAGAATTCTGCAGCCCAGATCATAATTTGCACACCCTCCAGAGAGCGCATCACCCCTGTTCTTCAACTGCTTCACTGGCTGCCTTTCAAAATATCACTTCTCACTTTCAAAAGTATCCGTGACCTGGCCCCTCCCTACTTATGTTATTTAGTCCACATTACTATTCCTTTTCATTCCTTTAGGTCTTTGTCCGCCACTTACCTTATTGTTCCCTCTGCCCAACTCACCACTGTGGGGCACAGAGCTTTCAGCCGTTCTGCCCCCTCAACTTTGAAATTCACTTCCTCCAGATTTCTGGAATATTGGCTCTCTTCCCTTATTTAAGTCAAAACTCAAAATCCATCTGCCTTCTTTAATACAACTGAAGTTAAGCTGCTAGAATGGATGAATGGATTTTAGATTTTGAGGATAAAGAGGGTTGGAATACAGTAAATACAAGAAATAATTTTAGCTTTATTAATAATAGTAACAGTACTAAAATATCACTTTATTATCTGTGTGCATTGAATTAGGAATCTATTAGGTGACATTTAGGCTGCTGGCAGAGGAGTAATAAAGTCTTTTGAGTTATATCATTCAGTGTGCTGCTGAGTGCTAGAGAGGCCACATAGGCACAATGGTTCCTTCTAAAATGACCTTTATTCTGCAGCCTGAAAGTAGCAGAAAATTTGTTCTTGTTAATTCTTCTGCACTGAACAGCAGATAGCTGATGTTGTGTCCTGAAACCAGCAGTTTTCCTCACACTGGTATGTACCAATCACTGAAAATAAGTGTGCAACTATTTGGTAATTTTTGCACTAATCACCCTCCTGAACGCTACTTTAAATTGGCTCCCAACTCATTTATATATATATATATATATATATATATATATATATATATATATATATATATATATATATATATATATATATATAAAACCTTTGTTTAAGCCCTAATATCACATTTGTTTTTTTTAGTTTTCAAAAAAACAAATTAACCATACACACCAAAAACTTTTTTAATGCTGTATAAACTTTTGAGTGCATAACATGGCACTATAATACCTTATTTGTCTGTGTATTTTTTTTCTGCAGTGAGGACAGAATACAGATAGTGGGTGCATTTGCCTCACCATCTGCCTCCTTTGATGGAGTTAGTATGTTTAATTTCACCAACTAGCAAGATAACTATCAACATAATTATACTTTCGTAATGGATGTTTTTATTTTTATTTTTTAACTAATGTTGCAGAAAACTTGATATACTGATTCCTGCTGACTAATTAAATTTGAAATGTAATTCAGTTAACCAAGCTGTCTCGTGTTTGTTGATTATTACTTTAATTATTATTTTTATTATTTATACACTTTTTTAGCACCTTTCAAAAACAATGTTACAAAGTGCTTTGCAAGACAAGACATAATGAACAGCAGTAAAACATTTTCATTTTTATTTTTTTTAATTAGCTTCCAAGTGGACAACAGTCTTTTAAACCCACTCATGAATGCAATGGTAGGTAATTAAAATGTATTACTGAAGAAGTCCACTTAAGATAAGAATAAAAAAGCTTTTGCCTAAGATTGTATTTAGTCAGACTCTCACGAACCTCTGCAGTTATAGCTGCACAGTTGGGTAATGGCGTGTTTGCTATCAAAAACAATGACTTCTCTTATAGACGTCTCTTTTTTTCCCCTTCCTCTCAATTTATGAGTGGGTCGGTGTAGATGTAATGGACTTCGTGCTTGCCTGGTTGTCCTTGGCATTAAGGTTTGCACCCTCCAGATGAATTGACATTTTCTAAAATGAGGAGGAATGCTTTTCAGGCACACCTCCTGGGAAGCAGGGCTTGATTGAACCCTCTGCCCCCTCTTCTTACTCCAGCTTGCATGGCTATCTTTTCATGGGCTTTCTTTCCCTTTTACGTTAATTAATGCCTGTGTTTGGGGTGAGTGCCCTGTGTTATTTATGTTGTTCATTTGTGGGAAAAAAAAACTTTAATTCGCTTCATTAATAAGCTACAACATGCGCACACAAAAAAAAATATAATAGTATGAATCAGCAAGCACAGGAAAAATTTGATTTAGGTCTAAAACTTACATTAGTTGTGGACTGAAACATTTTCATCAGTTCTGCAGCAGTCGATTACAAAGTTTCCACTGGAATGACAAGATCTCATTTAAAAGCTGTGTGACACATGGTCCTTGCACCATTCCTCTTTTAGCAGTTTATATTAGGTTTATTTCAGTCTTTAGAGTACAAATATTGCACTAAGTGTTGGCATTTTTTTTTCAAACTATGTCTGTTGGGTGTGTGGAATCGGTGTCATTTTGAGCTTGAATACCACAATCAGCAGCTGCAAAATAGCTGCTGATTGTGTTATAATGTAATCCACAATGTGGTATATATGTAATCCTGCTGGGTAATTGACCGTGTCAAAGTATAAATGCTTGTTCTGTGCCATTTAATAACTCTGTTATATATCACTTAAAGTACACACAAAGATCAGCCACTTGGGACAGCTCTCTATTGAGGATACTTGAAGCAGAATAAACCACCAACATATTCTTATTTGTTATACATTACTTACATATTACATTTTTTTTGTGCATGTGAAAAGCTGTGCATAACTTCCCATTTGATGTGTCTGCTTACTAGAGAAGCTGTAAAAACTAATTGTGTCTGCAAGTTTCAAGATTGCATCTGAACCTGTCACAGACAAAAACAAGCACTTTTGCTTTGACACAAACTGTTGACTCCATAAATTATATCGCAACAATTTTTTCCTCAAAAGACAGGAATATGGGCCCCCTCTTAGAAAAAAGAAAGTTTTCTTTAAGTGTAAGAGTTGTTTTCTATTTATTGCATGGCTGTAGATTCACTGTAATGTGCATTGAGTTTACTGGTCAGAGAGACAGCTGGTTACTCCTCCTTCTGTTTGTAGCCGTCTCATATGGAGCTGGAGGTCCTGTGCTACACCAACAGGATTTCCAGCGAAGCCCACAAAATGGTTAGATCCTCCTGAGTTAAACAAACCATCCTTGAACATACCAAAATTTCAAAAAGAAAGGATTCAAGGTGTTAGGATCCTTGTGATAATATTTGACCAATAAACTTTAACACTAAAGCAATTCCTTACGTCTTTCTTTAATGTTCATTGGAAATCATTTTTAGGAAAAACAGAAACAAGTAATTTTCAAGCTTGATAACTGCATATAGTTCTGCCCCCCTAATTAAAAATAGGGGGGCAGAAAAATATGAAATAGAGAGGTAAATGGGAATATTACTATTATTTTTTACATTTTACATTAGAAAGATGTAAGGGCTGTGTTTAGTGACAAGACATGGAAGCACAAGCAAATGGATTTATTCCACATTAACCTATGTAGATGTTATGCAGACACTTTCACTGTATTGTTGTGTGTGTGTGTGTGTGTGTGTGTGTGTGTGTGTGTGTGTGTGTGTGTGTGTGTGTGTGTGTGTGTGTGTGTGTGTGTGTACGCACACAACAATACAGTGAATGTATATATGGAATTAGCTGCCTATGGCTTTTAGTCAAGCCAAGACATTAGAGCAAAACACAGAAAAGCAATTTAAAATGATATTTCGGTTTATTTGGCTCATGCTTATTTTTATTTTATTATAAAAGCTATTATTTTAGTTTGGCTGACTTTCAATACTCTGCCGTCAGAGTAGCTTTCCATGAGACTTGTTTTTGTTTACCATGTGAGAGGAACTATTACCTGTAATAATCTTCTTGAGGTAACAGGTAATGCAATTTCCAGAAGAAGGGAAGCATGTACAAGTAGAGTAATTTTTACAAAAGTGGAGTTGGTCTTATGCAGACAGCACAGTCTGAAAAAGATAGGTGACTCCAGGGTGGTGGAAATGGTGCATGTAGCAAGGCAGCAGTGGATGGGGAGCAAGTGAAGGCAGAGGCAAGGATTAAATTGTAGATACTTAAAGATGAAGAATGATGCACAGAGTTCAGGGAGGAGCTGAGACAGGCTCTGGGTGGTAGGAAAGTGTCAACAGATGACATGGAAAGTATAGCTGAAGTGATGAGGGAAACATCCAAGAAGGTCTTTGGTGTATCATCTGGACAGAGGAAAGAGGGCAAGGAACTTGGTGGTGGAATGCAAAAGTACAGTAAAGCATTCATTGGAAGAGATTAGCAAAGAAAAAGTGGGATAGTCAGGGAGATGATGAAAGTAGACAGGAGCACTGGGAAGCTAAGCATACCAAAGGGGGAATGGAAAAGGAAGAGGCTATTAGTGAGTTGTATTTGAGCTGGACACTAAGTAAGGAGAAAAAGACTTGTATTGATTGGTTAGACAAAGAGATTTTGCTGGATGGTGCAGCCAGTCAGGGTGGTTAAGGACTGAGATGGAAATGTACTAATGAGTGAAAAGATGGAAGGAACACTTTAATAGCTGATTAATGAAGGAAACAGAGAGTAGGATGGATAAGAGAAAGCTGGTGAATCAGAAAGTGGACAGGGATTAGTAAGGCAGAAGTGAGGGCAACAATGAAGAGGATCAAGAGTGGAAAGACGGTTTGTCCTGTGGACATACTGTGCAGTGGAACAATGGTGATGAGAGGAGCTGTAGTAACTATGGATGAAGTGATGAGCCATACCATGAAGATATGAGGTATCAAGAGAATATCACAATGCCATTGTGCCTTTGTAAATACAGAGAAAGCACATGATCGGGTACCAGGAGAGGGACTGTAGTATTGTATTAGGAAGTCAGGAGTGGCAGAAAAGTATGTGAGGGTGGTGCAGGACATATGAGCACAGTGGTGAGGTGTGGAGTATTGCGACTGAGGTATTTCCTGTGCTTGACAATGTGGTGGTTAAAAAGTGAATGACTTCAACGAATTCTTAAAAAGCATGGAGTCAGGAAAAGGACAGCAAAAGTTCTTCTGCTAAAAATTATTTTTTCTTCTTTGCAGTCTCTTCCAACTCTACTGCTACACTAAAGGAGAAATGTGTCACAATTCGTATATGTGTGCTCTTCTTCCAGGAGAGGACAAGTGAACTTGAAACAAGGGAGCTCATATGACTCCTGTTTTAAAGTCACTACACTGGCTACCAATCAGATTTAGGTTCCATTTTAAAATTCTAGTTTTAACCTTTAGAGTACTACAGGGACAGGCCCCTCCCTGTATTGATGATTTGATTCGTACACATACCTCTTTTTATAACCTGAGGTCATCGAATCAAAACCTTTTAATGGTCCCCCACACTCGTTTTAGAATTCGAAAGGACCGATCTTTCCAAGCTGTTGCACTCAGACTGTGGAATGCACTATTTCTACGGTGTCTGGAGTCAGTGGAGACCTTCAAAAAGCAGCTAAAACCATTTTTATTTCAAAAAGCTTTTAATTAGACCAGGGTTTTTATGATGTATTTATAACTGTATTGTGTTTTCTTACCTTTCTTGTAAAGCACTTTGTGACACATGTCTGTGAAAGGTGCTATATAAATAAACTTTATTTACTTATTTACTTATGTGTATCTGTGCATCATGAGGATTTATTAATTGATCCATTACCTGATTTATTTCTAAGGACTTCATACAAACAAAGAAAGTACAGATGTACCTGCACTTAGATCAGTCAAATGCTTGCAATGATATAATTAATTATATCTGCTTTATGTCTGCACCAAATGTGGCACTCTAAGACAGACAAAAAGTTAGCCTTCAGTTTTTAGATGATGCCATGTTTGTTGAGATGCTTGAGCACAACTGGTGCAAAGTTTAGATTTCACTTTTGGACCATCTTTGTCAACAAAATACAGCCACACAAACGACTCCTCAAATATAAAATCTATTAATCTCGAGAAGATGTTTAGTAAATATAAACGTGAAATAAATTGGACCATTTTAGGTTAAGTTAGTTAAAAAGGTATTTTCAGTCTGATCCTCCTGGTGCAAAAATTAATGAACAAAGATCATTGATGTAGTGTTTTTGTCTTTGGGAGTCTAATGTCGGTGATTGTAGCATATTGATCAAACATTCGAGCAGCTAACCCTGAGACCATAGCCCTAGGCATTAGAGCACCACATACTTTGTTCCTTTGTTCTTTTAGAGCACAAAATGCTGAGTTTATGACATAGTTGAGCAGGCTCCATGCATCTCTTCTGTATCCCTGGTGACTTGTTGGCAAAACAAACCGTGCTCATTAAAAAAAAATACATTAACATCCCCCCTTTAGCTGTGACCTAGCAGCATCATTATGGGTGAAAAATTGGGAGATGTTGTTAATCATGTTCTGGCCTTTTGTGTTAAAGGCCATGTATTGTGAACATTGTAAGGATTAGTTGCCCGTAGATGAAAGCATTTTTCCTGGTTAAACTAGGAGCTTAAAACAAGAGACTGGAATCTGTTTGATGCTTTAATGTATTCTCTTCTTTGAAGATTAATAGTTATTTATGTTTTATTACTAGTTGTCTTTTTAATGTATGCATTGTTTATTCCCACCAGTGTCATTAATCCGTCTGTCATCTATTATGGTCATCCTGGGGCTCCTAATGACAGGACGATTACAAATGGAGATATGTGGTGAGTACCTTTTTGGGGGGTGGGGGCTTTTTCTCCTACATGAGGAATTTTTCCACTCAACAATATTTAGTGAAGGCCATCAAGTGACATGGTTACGGTTCTTGTGACCTTTAGTGACTTCTGAAATCTATACACGTTTTTGCACTCAAGCATGTAAGATATGCAGTCTGTTTGACATGGGTGGAGAGTGCTATTGCTGTCCTCAGACATCACCTGCTCCTTCCTAGCTAACGGCAGGTTCAGAGGACCATCTATGAGGCCATCCTGAAATCTTCACATGCTGTAATGGCCGCGATCAGACCAGGCTATATTATTTTCTAATCAACTATGGAAATGGTCATGTAGAAAAACTTAAGGGTTACATGATAATATATTATAGAAATATGCTTTTGTTTTTAAGTACAAATCATAACTGTGATGTCTTTTTAAAATCTTTCAGTAGTTAGAAAAATATACAGTTGGAGTCTTGAAAATAATGTCCTTGTGAATTACACTGACAATTCAGTAAATTTTAAATAACATGCATAGTTACATTTTTAACACTTTTTCTGTTTATTGACAAAAATGTGTATTTCGAAGGTGTGAAGTGAACCGACATGCACGGCTTGGCTGACAGGGTTCACCTGGAAGAACTTGTAAAGATTGGCATCCTACATGGCAGCGTGAAGGACATGATGAAGGTCCACCTGGGCTCTGTAATCATGCCCCATGGCCTTGGACATTTGCTGGGTATTGATGTGGAGGATGTAGGAGGTTACCCTGAGGTTAGAACACAACTCATAAATTCTTAAGGTGGCCTACAATATAACAACTAGTCAGCAGTTATTTCCAGGACAGTCTTAGACTGGAGACAGTAGAGGATCAAAACGTTTCTGTTCCTGGAATATTGATGTGTCATCAATGATAAAGAGACCAATGGTGCAGACGTGAGAGAGGAGCAAAAAGAGGCAAAGCTGTGAAGAACAAGTTCAGGATGAGGGCAGCAGTGAGGGGAAGATAAAATGTTGTTTGAACTGTGAACATAAATAGTTTCATGCTGCAGTGGAGGGATTTGTACTGATATGCAGTAAATAAAGAAGACAGTTAACAGTATTTCCAGTAGAACTGCTAAATCTTCACAAGCTAAAATCAACAGTAAGAGAAACACACTTTTGGGGGGGGTCAGCTGAATGCAATCAGCATTCCTAATTATTTAAGACCATGTATGTGAGGAGCAGGGTTTTGAATTCAATTCTGGATGTAACAGGGAGCCAATGAAGGGAAGCCAATACAGGATAAATCTGCTCTCTCTTTCTAGTCCCTGTCAGTACTCTTGCTGCAGCATTTTGGATTAGCTGAAGGCTTTTCAGGGAGTTTTTAGGAATTACAGTAGTCCAGCCTAGAAGTAATAAATGCATGAACTAGTTTTTCATCATCACTCAGAGACAGGATATTTCTAATTTAAGAGATGTTGCGCAAATGGAAGAAAGCAGTCTTACATGTGTGTTTAATATGTGCATTGAAGGACATGTCTTGATCAAAAATGACTCCAAGGTTCCTCACAGGGTTACTGGAGGCCAAGGTAATGCCATCCAGAGTAAGAATCTGGTTATATACCATATTTCTAAGATTTTCAGGGCCGAGTAAAATACCAATAATTTACAATAATTTCCTTCTCTCACCCCAACTAGTTGCAGCATGGCCCCGCCCCTCCCTGAGCCTGATTCTACCTGTTAAAAAGGAGTTTTTCCTTTCCATTGTCACCAAAGTGCTTGCTCATAGGAGGTCATATGATTGTTTTGGTTTTCTCTGTATCTATTATTGTAGGCTCTACTGTATAATAGAAAGCACCTTGAAGCGTCTGTTGTTGTGATTGGCGTTATATAAATAAAATTTAATTGAATTGGAAAAAAAAGAAACCGAGTGTGGAAATACCTTAAATCTGCGTTATTTCTGACAGCCGCCAGATCAATCCTTGAATGACAGATCATTCTTAAATGGTTTGACAAACAAACAAAAACCTTCTTCTGAAAATGAGCAAAACCACCCAGAGAAAAGCTTTGAATTCTTTCAGGAATCCTGGGGAACTGCTGCTAAAGACCAATATAAAAACTACAAGAAAGTCTGGTTTCTTTACTGTACTGTAGCTTAAAAAAGCCTCAATTTAGTCAGTGTACATTCACCACTACTGTTATTTACTGTTTAGGGCACTGAGTGAATTAACGAGCCTGGATCGAGGAATCTTCTGATGGGCCACCTGGTGCAAGAATGGATGGTTCTCATGGTGGAGGCTGGCACATACTTAATCAGCCACCTGCTGGACCAGGCTGGCTAACCCTGCCCAGAGCTCCTTCATCAACAATCAAGTGCTGGCTCACTTCTTTGGTTTTGGCGGGATTAGTATGCTTCTTTTTGTTTATGTTGGACCAATATGGTAACAGAACATAGGGCCAACTAATACAGAAATGAATTCAGCACAAAGTATGCACTTGATACTTGTACTGCAGTATGTCAGGATTGGTATTCTTTCATGATTTGCTAAAGGCCACAAGTGCAACTTTGAAGAAAAAAGCTATAAAGACAGGATAATGTCACTTTAAGCATGAATACATCAGCGAGTTTAAAATTGAAAGCCCAACTATCTCTAAAATATGTCTATCAGGCCTGACTTTCCATGTCTTTTTACTTTGTCTTGTCTTTAAACACACACTTGCATATAATCACTTGCTTTGGGTGTGGACAAGTCAGACACTGTTGCATGTAGTGAATGAATTGAATAACTAACATTTTAACATATTTTTGATCAATTCAAAGTCATAACAGAACCTAGATTCTTATAGATTTTATAAACAACTTTATGAGCTGGAAATGATTATGGAGAATCACAAATTAGCTTTAACTAATGGTGTAAAACTAACTTATTTTTGTGTCAGAACCATGTTGGGAAATTTCAATTTCATATTGTGTTTTCATTGTCAATCTTGTGTGACTTTTTTGTGCAGTAAGTGGACTTGGTGATGTGAAGTGAAATGCCATGAGCCATGACATCACTATAAATAACATTAGGGCCTTCAGTTATTCTATTATTTGTAACTCATGTTAGTGAGAAGAATTAATATTAAACTAGTGCTCAGACCTTGCATAGTTGAGCTAGAAGTCAATCAACATATTTTTTTTTTACTTCATTCACCTATTAATTATATAAGTAAATAATGTAACCATTGTCAAGTTAGAATCAAAAATGCTATGCTCAAATTAAGCATCAATATTAACTAATAGGCGACCGTGACTCAGGGGGTTGGGAAGCGTATCTGTAACCGGATGGTCGCCGGTTCGATCCCCGGGCTCTCTGTCCTGGTCGTTGTGTCCTTGGGCAAGACACTTTACCCTCCCGCCTACTGGTGTGGGCCAGAGGGGTCGATGGCGCGATATGGCAGCCTCGCTTCTGTCAGTCTGCCCCAGGGCAGCTGTGGCTACAACCAAATTCAAATTTTATTTGTCACGTACACAGTCATACACAGTACGATATGTAGTGAAATGCTTGGACAACTGCTCGTGACCTAAAGAAAACAAAAAAGGAAAAGGCTATGAATAAGATAGGAAATAAATATGAAAAATTAAAAAGGGTAAATTTAACTAGGAAGGAATAAAATATAAATTAAGGTTAAAAATGAAATAACTGTACAACACAAATTAGAATGAAGGGTAAATTTAACTGGGAGAATAAGATAAAATATATAAATTAAAGTTGAAAATAAAATAACTGTACAACAAAATACACAATATAGAACTATATAAGAATGTATGAAGAAATATAAATAAATATATACACAATAACAGCAGCGTGATTTAAGTAATGAAGTGAAACAATGTCCAGAATGTCCAGTGTGTGTAAGAACTGTATGTGTAGGTCAGTACTGTGTGGTGGTGTGATTGAGAGACCGTATCGCCTGCGGGAAGAAGCTCCTCCTCAGTCTCTCTGTGTTGGTCTTCAGGGAGCGGAATCGCTTTCCTGACCTCAACAGAGAGAACAGTCTGTTGTTGGGATGGCTGAGGTCCTTCACGATCTTCCTGGCCTTGGTCCAGCACTGCCTGCTGTAGATTGAGTGCAGGTCAGGGAGCTCGGAGCGGATGGTGCGCTCAGCTGACCGCACAACCCTCTGTAGAGCTCGTCTGTCCTGCATGGTGCTGTTCCCGAACCAGGTTAAGATGTTTCCCGTCAGGATGCTCTCTATGGTGCAGGAGTAAAAGTTCCTGAGCACCTTGGAGGGCAGTTGGAAGACTCTCAAGCGTCTGAGGTGGTAGAGACGCTGACGGGCCTTTTTCACCACGGTGTTGATGTGACAGGACCATGACAGGTCCTGCGTGATGTGAACTCCGAGGTATTTGAAGCTGTCCACTCTCTCCACTGGGCACTCGTTGATGACAGGGGTCTGGTAGTTCCTTTCCTGCTTAGTGCTGAAGTCCACTATCAGCTCCTTTGTCTTACTGACGTTTAGAAGGAGGTTGTTCCTCTGGCACCAGTTCTCCAGATTCCTAATCTCCTTCAGGTAGGCCGTCTCGTTGTTATCAGAGATCAGGCCCACCACGACGGTGTCGTCAGCAAACTTGATGATGGTGGTGGAGCTGGTAGTGGCCACACAGTCATATGTGTACAAAGAGTACAGCAGGGGGCTCAGAACACACCCCTGGGGGGCTCCAGTGCTGAGAGTGGTGGAGGCTGAGACATGTCCGCCCATCCTTACTGCCTGTGGTCTGCCAGTTAGGAAGTTGGAGATCCACAGACACATAGATGAGCTGAGTCCCAGATGCTCCAGCTTGGTGGTGAGTGTGGAGGGAATTATGGTATTAAATGCAGAGCTGTAGTCTATGAAGAGCATTTTAACATAATTCCCCCTTCTAGTGTCCAAGTGAGTGAGTGATGTGTGGAGGAGATGAGAGATGGCATTGTCTGTGGAACGATTTGGACAGTAAGCAAACTGTAGTGGGTCCAGTGTGTCTGGTAGTGAAGAAATGATGAAGTCTCTGACCAGGCGTTCAAAGCACTTCATCACTACTGAGGTGAGGGCTACAGGGCGATAGTCATTGAGAGAAGCAGGGTGGGGTTTCTTCGGGACAGGAACAATGATGGACTCTTTGAAGCATGTGGGGATCACCGACTGAGATAGAGAGATGTTGAATATCTCAGTGAACACAGGAGCTAGCTGGTATGCGCAGTCTCTTAGGATACGACCTGGGATGCCGTCTGGTCCTGCTGCTTTCCTGGTGTTCACTCTCTTGAAGGCTCTCCTTACTTCATGCTCGGAGATGACGAGCACGTTTCCGGTGCTGGCAGTATCTTCCTGTCTGCAGCCGTTAGCGCTGCTAACACTAGCATTGTTGGAGTCCTTAGCTGCAGCCTCGAAGCGAGCATAGAAAGTGTTCAGCTCGTCTGCCAGAGTCATGGCCGCGTTCGTCATACCGGTTGTTGGTGCTTTATAGTCCGTTATTGTCCTTAGTCCCCGCCACAGGCTCCTAGAGTCACTCTGTTGGAGTTGTGACTCTAGTTTCCTCCCGTAGCGCTGCTTCGCCTCTTTCACCGCCCTCCGCACGTTATATGACACGGCTTTGTACGGGTCCATGTCCCCCGTCATGAGTCCCGTGTTGTAGGCAGCGGTGCGGGATCTCAGAGCGTCGCGGATGGTTTTATCCACCCACGGCTTCTGGTTGGGAAACGTTGTGATAGTCTTTGTCTCCACGGTATCATCCGCTAGTTTCCCGATGAATCCCACAACCGCTTCCGTAAACACGTTGACGTCATCGTCGGAGCTGTTTCTGAACATGCCCCAGTCTGCGTCATCGAGTGCGTCCTGTAACGCGGCCACCGATTGATCCGTCCAGCGCGCGACCTTCCTCTGAACCGGAACTTCCTGTTTCAGCCTTTGTTTGTATTTTGGGATGAGGAAGATGGCGGCGTGATCAGATTTGCCAAAAGGAGGGCGGATTGTGCCTTGTAGCCGTCCTTGACTGTAGTGTAGCAGTGGTCCAGTGTCCTTTCACCTCTGGTGGGGCAGGAGATGTGTTGATAAAAGTTCGGCGCTGCGCGTTTGAGGTTGGCGCTATTAAAGTCCCCCGTCACAATAAGCGCAGCGTCCCGGTGTTGTGTCTGGTGCTGTGTGAGTGCCTCATGCAGCTCGCATAAGGCGGTGACCGTGTCCGCTTGTGGTGGAATATAAACGGCACTTATAATGACCGATGTAAATTCCCGAGGTAGATAAAAAAAAACGTAGCTTGCCTCCACCAGTGTATGAATGTGAGAGTGAATGAATAGTGGCATTGTAAAGCGCTTTGGGTGCCTTGAAAAGCGCTATATAAATCCAATCCATCATTATTATTATTATTATTAATAATAAATACAAATTCACTTTAAACTGCGGTGTGTTTTGGCCCAGTAGTCGATGACTGCAAAACACTTCATTTTTCTACTTTTTCCACTGTAAGTCATGAAGAATGTGAAACCTGCACTAAATGATTATGAAACGTGAATGAAGCAGTGGAGAATGGGAAAACAAACTATGTCTCTACATGGCTTTGCTATGGTGTCAACAGCCACAAAAGTGTTGGTGTGCTTGACCATGTGATGATAAAAGATTAAGTGTTGAATGAAAATTTTTAAAAGAAGCAGGAAGACTGATAGTTATCAATTTTCTCCGATTTGCTAAATTTGTTTAATCATTTTTTAGTACCTCTGTTGTATCCATGGAACATAAGGTTTTTAGCTGTCAGCGCACAGCATTGTTATGGATGGAGTGTTTTCAGATGTTGCTTCTAATTTCGATTTAACCTTTTGGTATAAAGTTCACGCGTAATGAATAGTTCCTGGGGGTTTTATTCCTGATCCAAACAAGCAATTTCCCCACGGGGCTCAATAAAGTACAATAATGTACACACTTTCTTCTTCTTCTTCTTAAAAACAAGGACCTGAAAAGCACAGAAGAAATTATCTAGGTTTTATATCCATTCATTCATCCTTTCATCCATCGATTATCTTAGCCCCTTATCAAATTCAGGATGGGGGCTAGATTTTCTATTTTCTGCCATATTCACTTTTTACATGTTTTTATAGTTTTTTTTATTTATTGTTTTTGGTAAATAATAAACACTCAAACTATGCGTGAATATGGATAGAACATTTGTGGCCATAACTGTACAAATAGATAAATTACACAATTATTGAAACTATTATGTGTGTTAGATTATTAACTATCAAAGGTTTCAGTACAACTTAGTGCTGAACAGTTCATACACAATGTACAATGTTTGTTAGTGTTTATGGCTGATCTGTTCCCTGACTGGCCCTTGTTCCAACAATAAGTTGCACCTTTGTCTTTTGTGTTTTTCTTTCGATACCCCTCTGCTCCACCTTTTCTTTTTTTTACATTTCTATAACACCAGGAGTCTATTCTTCAGGAAAAGTGGGTATCTTGCATACATAAAGGATAGGTGAGCAAAAGAGAGCAGGCAAATTGATAGTCACATATGATGCATGGATTCTGAGAGCTCCCTCAGCTCTCCTTTAGCTTTATTATAATATTGCTATTCAAGCCTTTTGCTTTCGAGACATGCTCTGGATTCTGAAATAGCTGGAATATTGATGTTATGTCAAATCAGGATACAGCCACATTCATCGGTTTAACAATTTATTTATTTTTTTGGACAAGTCTGCCTGTGTCTGGTAATTTAAACACGCAATTGTATTTTGCATTCTCTGATGTTCATGGATCAAAGCTGGTGCAGGTCTTTCTGACAACATTAATGAAAAGGTTGTTTTTACCTTTCTGGCTTTGCACCATTCCAAGAGACAAACTCTTGAGTTGAAAAATAAAGCCAACAGAAATGCCCCAAAGTGTTTTTCCTCTAGTGCCAACTTGAGTTAGATTTGTCTCTTTATTAATTTATTGTAATTTTGCCTCTACAGCAGATTTTAAATCAAACAACCAGGCTCCGATTAAAGTGTAGTGTTTCAGCCTTCCCTAATGGGTTCTAACAAATTACAAAGAATTACTGTTTATTAAAGTCTGAAATCAAGTGACAAAAGTATATATATTTTAAAAAACAAAACATTGTCACATTGTCCAGAAACTTATAGGCTTAACTGTAGATGCCAGTTATCTGTGAATTAAATGATGCCAGATAAATCTATCATCACTAAACATTCAGACCTTTCTAAACTATAGACACAATGTGTATTTTATTTATTGTCTATAAAAGTTAAATTTTCAGAGCAGGTCAAACTGGAAGCATGTGAAATATTAACTTTATTTTCTGAAACTAAGAATTGGAGAAGAGACACAAACTGCTGCATCAGATGGTGAATTTTCAAAAATCCAATAAAAAATGTATATGCAATGAGTGTGACCCCTCAAAACATTTTTTTTAAAAACATTTAAAAGTAAGGTTGAAGAGTTTATGGAATTTTAGCATTTCACAAAAAGGAAGCATGAAATTTCACATTGTCATTCTCTATCATTTTTGACACCTCACATCTATCTTTGGAACACTTCAGGGGTTCATAGAGAGTATAGGAGATGTAGCTACTGTAATAACTATCACTGGTTTTGGACTCTGCATTGTGAAGTGTCAGGACACCTGTCAATCAATGTGGCCCTGCCCCTAACTCAATTATCAAGGTGGATGAGTTATAAAATTGAAGACAAAAACTATCCATAGAGCACCAACTATTTCTAAACCAGGATTTAAATCTTTCTAATGCTGTAAAGTTGCATCTAGCTTCTAGTCCCACTCAGAGAAACTGCAGTTTTTAACACTCCCACATTGGCTTCAATTTTAAGATGCATTTTCCCCCTTGGGGTAATCCTAATTCGAAATCTATAAAGAACTTGAAAATACAGCAGTAAAATGCAGCCTTTTTGCAAATAACAGAAGAAATTAATGCTGCAGAAAATCGTTAGCTCAGCGGTGAAATAAACATTTTAATTTAAGTTTACTATTTTAACACTGAGTGTGCTCTCGCTGCTGTGTATTTCTAATTTGAGAACCGCAGAGCTCTGAAATGAGATTCATTTAAATATTAAAGGTTGCTGTCCCAGAGCCTAATAAAGAAAATGTGAAAATTGCTTTAGACTGTCAGCAAATCAAAGGGGAATTAATTTTATTGACTGGATCCTTGGTGATAAATAACCTGATCGATTTTCTATTGGTGTCTTTGCACATTGTTTTTTTTTTTTTTTTTTTTGGGGGGGGGGGGGGGGGGGGGGGGTGTCAGGAAAATAAAGTAACCTGTTTTTGGTAATTCAGTCATACACTTTTTACTCAAAAATGTATTTTCCTGATTTCTAGGCTATTACCATGAAGGGTGGTTGGGTTACTATTTACTACATTGTTGTGTCTACCTTGCTTATTAATGGAGGTGTCACTGTTCTCACAGACGTCCAAACTCATTCAACCCAGAATTACACCTAAACCTGCCAGCCATGAAATTCTATGAGAACATATATTATCCTTTTGAATCAGATATCAGGCAAGATCCAGTCAGACACCAAGATTTATATTTACAACCTCACCTACCTGCTTGTTGATGGGTCCATATCTTGTGTTTTCACTCTTCATGAAGGAAGGTCAGACTGAGTATCATCTTGCTCTACTGAACAAATCCTGTGGATTACCTCCAGCTACAACTAAAAACATGCTAGAGCTTCTATCTTTGCTGAGCAGAGTAATTACTCTGGATATAATAGTTATAATATTGATTGTGGAATGAAATAATAACATCACATAACATCTATACCAGTCAGCCAAAAGATTAATATCACTGCCAGGCGCAGTGAATAGCAGCGATCACTTCTTTACAGTGCAGTTTCTGCTGGGAAATCTTGAATTCTGGTATTCTTGTGGATGTTACCTTGACATAAACTAACCACTTAAAAAATGTTGTAGACTAACTCCAAGAACTCCCAAGTGGCATCTACATGCCCAGCAGTGCTTGAGGAAAACAATAAAGAGCCCGGGGCACTGATGATGCAAACTCCCTGGATCCCAATCCGATCAAGCATCCGTGTTATGCACCAAAACAAGCCCAATCCTTGGAGGCCCAGGCCCACAACTCAAAGGACCCAAAGGATCCACTGGCAACATCCTGGTGCCAGAGAGATATGTCACTCTCAGAGGTCCCCTGTCCATGCCTCAGTGGGTCAGAGCTGTTTAGTTGACCTCAAGGGAGATCTACACAAGATCAGGCAGGTGGTTTTAATCCATCTACTAGATTAGCAGATTGGATCATCAGGACATTTACCAGTGACCAGGTAAGTCAGACATTAGCTGAGAAGATAAGAATTAAAATCCATTCAGAAGTCAAGGAGGTTCACAAACAGTTCAATTCAGAACAAATTAATTCATTTCACTGAAATCTGACAAACTCTAGAAGGACTAGCAGTTCTTGTGAATTTTGGAGGGACAAACAGATGGATGACTGGCCGTTGCAGAACCTCATCAGTCCTTTGGCAGGATGACCAAAAAAACAAAACAACCAGAAAAAAATATTCTATTGACATCCAGAGATATAATTACAATGAATTCTTTTTGGACACAAGAGTCAGGTAAAGAGCATCAGATGTCTGTGTTTTCTCAGACTTATCTGCTGGCTGGTTATTGTCATGTCGATGATAACTGCGCCACTCAGAGGTTATTTTATTAGAGTGCACAACGATCTCACCTATTCAAAGTCAGGGTTTGAAAATTTCCTTATGACTCATAATCACCATACTATACTCTGAAACAAAATTGTAGGCCAGCCTGCACACTTTGCATTTTGTTTTGACCAGAAATATTTTGGAATATTAAAGGTTCATTTTTATTTTCACTTGGCATACAGTGTAAAGAAAAAAGCATTTTATATTTCTTATATTATGCAATAAATACAAGAAATGTCTGTCATGATCTTTAAAGCCCAGCTGTTCTAGTGTGACCTTCTTTTCTGTGCCATTACTGAACCTTAATGTTAATATCTTAATAACTTAAGACATATCAGTGCCTTAATAAGCCTTTTTAACACTTGCGCCGCATCCTTGAACTTTTCTAGACATTACCCTACATTCCACCAGAGACATTATAAGAGAAAGAAATGGCACTCAAAGAATCCAAAGTTGAATTCTGTTGTGGTAGACAGATAACTTCCAGCTGAAGAAAGCTTTCCCCAACAATTATTTTTCCCAAAACATTATTTTGGGGAAACTGAGACAATATTTTAAGCAGTTTTTGTCAGATTTTACTGGTGAATATATACATCAGTTTTTATATCCTGGTGACTACTAAAATTAAAGTTAAACTTAGATAACTATGGCCTTATTAGTAGGGCTGCCAAGTGACTAGATCTGCTTCTAGCACACTGACGACTATCAAAAAAAACAGGAAGCATGAGACAAAAGCAGACTTGACACAGAGACGTGGACATGACAGGTTTAACACCAAGCACATAACGTAAAACTGAACAGACTAAACCTTCTCTAGGGATAAGACACCAGGCATACGAGGGAGGCACAGAGACAAAGAAGACACTGAACAGAGGGAGCACAGAATCAAAACCTAAGAGCTAAACTCTTAATGGGAATAAAACAGAAACACCAGGTAACAAAAACAGCAATACTAGAGAATCAGAACAAAACCCATAATACAGAATAACACCAGAGCTTAAAACATTAGGTCTCCGACCCAGGACTATGAAGAGAATTTTGATTAAATTGTCTTTAACCTGCTAGCTCCGTACTACCTGTATGCTCTACCAGATTCTAAACTACATTTCCTTTGGTGAGAATGTGGTTGAAACAAGTCATCCTATCCTTTGATGGAGGACAACTTCAAAAATTCTCCCAATCTGATTGGCCCAACATTATCCAGAGTTCATGTTGGAAAACAGTAATAGTGTTTGTAAATATGAAAGTGGTCATTTCAATTGTACCTCTTTGTAACAAAAAAAAAATATCTGTGGCACCAGATATAGTGTTTGTACTACAATCTTCTAGAAGTTGTGATTGTATGAATCATTAGTGTAAGTCCTGTTCCATGTGCATCTCTTCAATAAAACACGTTTTTTAAAATTTGAATGAACATTCATGAAAAGTCATAAACTTTGATTTATTGGTGAATATATTTTATGGAAGTATGTAAAACCTCAACAGGAGTACATAATGTAGAGATGACATGTGGACAGTGCTTTGGGGTTACCCAGCTAAGAAGCTAGTTTTTAAAAAGATGAAAGTATTTTACATTATAAAGTCCATATTTTCTGAACATAGGGAACAGATGCATTAACTCTACAAACACTTGACTGGTCAGAATTTGATAAGAAATAATGTTTGCTTGTAAAGCAGCCCTTCTTTGGGTATCTGGTTTCTCCAGTTCTCCCCCCGTCTCACTAAAGATTCCACCCTTTTGTAAGAATGTGTAATTATGGACTGATCTACACAGACTGTGTTAGTCATTACGCAAATATAAATTGCTGCATTGTTAGTAGATCGCTCTCAAACATTTTCACTCCCATTACCTCTTTTTTGTGATGTGGTGTGAGAACAAATGTAAACCACTGATTCCTGTAAACATTTGAACGCTCTTGATGGGGACACGATGACTTGTTTGCATGTTTGCATTCTTGTTCTGCAGTGACGTCAAAATACAAATAGAGGGAGCATCTGCCATGAGAACTCCTTTGATGGGATTAGTTAGTATGTTTAATTGGCATCAAATTGCATAAACATAATTATAATTTGTTTGCTGATCTTGTTTTTCTATTTATATTTAAGGATGCAGCAAACTCTTAGATGTACTGAGTATTGATGATTAACATAATTTCATATATAATTAAATTAAGCAAGCATTTTTACTTTTGTTTTATTTGTTGATTAATAATGATGTTACTGTTGTTTTCTTTGCACTAGTATTTGTTCTTTTGTTAACTGTATGTGCTAACAATTTTAAATCAACCCAATCTGACCCTAAACCCTTTTGGAAAAAAAGTCTGAGATGGTTGTTTTATTAAACGAAATGTAACCCTTTGTACCATATTGCATTTTTAAGTATAATGTGATCCTTTGTTGTTTTTCTGTTATTATTTTTTTGTACTAGCTTCTTAGTAAACAACACTCTTATACACCCAGTCATTGTGGAATGGTAAGTAATTAAAATGTATTACTAAGAAAGCCCATTTGCGATAAGAGCAAAATGGTTTTTGCCTAAGAGGTTGATCAGTCGGATTCTTGCAAACCTTGGCAATTACAGGAGCCCGGTCAGGTAATTATGTGTCTGCCATCATAATAAGAAATAGGAGCTTCTCTTTTGGTTGTTGTTGTCCTTTTCCCCCCCTCTTAGAATAAGAACTACATAATGGACTCTGTGCTCACCTGGTTGTCCTTGGCATTATTGGACTCTCCAGATGAATTGATGTTTCCTGCCTGTGATGAGGAGAAATGCTTTTCAGGCACAGCTCATGTGGAGCGAGGCTTGACTGAACCCTCTGATCCCTCTTCCTGCAGGGTTTTTTTGTTGTTGTTGTTGTTGGTAGGCTTTAATTAGTTAAATGTTTCTTATGAGTGCCTTGTACTAGTTGTGTGGTTTATTTGTGTAGAAATCTTGAATCACAAGTGAACACAGAAACAAATAAGAACAATATGGAATGATAGCAGTTGAAAAAAGCAAAGTTTTGATTTAAGCAAAAAATACTGGTACATTTTATAGTGGATTGAAATATTTCCAGCTCCCCACCAATCAATATGTATTTACTGGGATGCCAAGAACGACATGACAATATCTGTCTTTTCTGGAACAACGCTTTCAAATCCGGGGACCAGGAGGCATACAGTGCTGCCAGGGCCAACCTGAGAAGAGGCATCAAGACTGCCAAGCAGCAGCACAGGAGGCGTATCGAGGCCAGGTTTGAGAACAACACAAACCCAAGGCAGGTCTGGGAGGGCATCAGGGCTATCACGGACTACAAAAGAAGAACACCATCACCCTCAGCCGACAGTTCTACTCTGGCTGAGGATCTAAATCTCTTTTATGCCCGTTTTGACAGGGAGAACACCGACCCTGTCCTGTCCCCTCTCCCCTCAACCGACCCTGCTCCGGTCCTGAGCACTCATGAGCTGAGGCGTGTGTTCCGGAGCATTAACACCAGGAAGGCGGCCGGGCCGGATGGAGTGCTGGGCCGGGTGCTAAAAGACTGTGCTGCGGACCTGGCGGACGTCTTCACCTCTATATATAACACCTCGTTGTCCTGTTCACTGGTACCATCTTGTTTCAAAGCAGCAACCATCGTTCCCATCCCAAAACAGTCAAATGTCACATGTCTGAACGATTTCAGACCTGTGGCACTCACCCCCATTCCCGCCAAATGCCTGGAGAGACTGGTCATTAAACACATCAGAGCTGCTTTTCCACCATCCCTGGACTCGCACCAGTTTGCATACAGGGAGAACCGGTCAACCGAGGATGCGATCGCCACAGTGCTGCACACATTACTGAAGCACTTGGAACACAGGAACACCTATGCACGGCTCCTCTTTGTAGACTACAGCTCGGCTTTTAATACCATCCGGCCATACAAACTCCGTCCCAAACTCCACCAACTGGGACTTAACTCCTCTCTGTGCAACTGGATTGTGGACTTCCTCACTAACCGTAGACAGAGTGTCAGAGTGGGTAAGAACACCTCTTCCACCCTTGTGGTCAACACCGGTGCCCCTCAGGGGTGTGTTCTGAGCCCTCTGCTATACACTCTCTTCACCCATGACTGTATTTCCTCCTGCACGTCCAATCTCATTGTTAAGTTTGCAGATGACACTACAGTGCTCGGACTTATATCCAACAATGATGAGACAAACTATAGGACAGAGGTGCAACAACTAGAGTCATGGTGCCACGACAATAACTTGGTCTTAAACACCAAAAAGACCAAGGAGATCATTGTAGATTTCCGGAAGAGGGGTCATAACAACCATCTGCCTCTCTTCATTGGCAGTGAGGCGGTGGAGAGGGTGAGCAGTTTTAAATTCTTGGGGGTAACTGTGACCGAGGACCTGTCCTGGGGCAACCATATCACCTCAGTTGTACGGAAGGCCCAACAGCGCCTCTACTACCTGAGGAGACTGCGGAGCGCACACATTCCCAGATCTCTGATGTTGAACTTCTACAACTGTGCCATCAGCAGCGTTCTGACGTATGGATTTCTAGTGTGGTTCCCCAGCTGCACCAAGGCCGATCAGCAAGCACTCCAGCGGGTGGTGAAAGAAGCTGGCAGAATTATTGGAACAAGTCTGCCAGAGATCAGTAATATCTTCCCCACTCGCTGTCTGAGGAGGGTGCACAGTATCCTGCGGGACCAACATCACCCTGTGCGCCACCTTTTCCATCTGCTGCCCTCAGGGAGAAGGTACAGGTCTATACAGGCCAGAACATCCAGACTGGCCAACAGCCTGTATCCACAGGCTGTGAGGCTCCTGAACTCTCTGCCCCCCTCTCACGGACAATAACCATATCCAACTTCTTAATAGCAATGAACTGGTCTGCATTGGTGCATCATATCTTTATTCTCTTCCCCCTCCTGCCCCCCCCCCCCCCTCTTTCTTAAATAGATAACTATCATATCTGATATCATATCTCACAGTACAATAATATTGAATGGGTTGCATTGTTGTATTTTGTCATGTTTCTCAGGTCTTTGTCTGAATTTCTACGAACATTATTGCTAAGGATTGTCTTATTGCATTGGAGTCACACTGGGTTAAATATGTACACTTGGGTTTTAAGGGGTATTTATTATTTTCTTCTTTTTTTTGGGTTGTATGGAAGCCCCAAACGCAATTTCATTGTTCTTGACAATGACAATAAATAAATAAATACTAAATACTATATCAGTGCATGCATGAATTAAAGCAGTCCTTATTTGACTTGACTTTCAACTAGTCCCGTTTTATACAACTTCAATGCAAATGAAGTTACCACACTTTCAATGAAGCATATTTTATGTAAATGCATCTACTGTATGTATGTATAGATAAGTTGATAGATAGATATATTACTAATACCATATTACTAATATTTTAACTACATTCAAATAAATAATAATTGCCGTGGTTATAGGTGTGGTACAGTATTATGTAATGTTTGGCCTGTAATGTCTGTGATAGATCAGGAACTGCCAAGAATACATGAAACAGAGAACTGGTCAGGGATTTGATCTAGATTCAGAAAATGGTTGTGGTCATGTTGGACTCATTAGCAGACATATAACAGACACAGGCTTATAACATTTAGTCAGAGGCTTGAAATAGAAAATAAAAAAAGGATGATAAGGTTAATTATTTCAGTTTGATTTGTTCATGTTTTTAATATTGCTATGTCAGAGCGGCTTTCCATCATGCTCACTTAATTGCATGATTACATGGAGGAACCATTAAACATCTTACACAGCTTGATCCACGAAGGTGTTTGATGGGCTTGACAGTGTGATGATTAAAGACTGTGTGCAGAATGAATTCTTAAAAAGCAGGGAGTCAGAAAAAGGGCAACAGAAGCTGATTAGTGTTTTCTCTTCTTTCTTTGCAATCTGTTACAGCACTACTGACACAACTCATAACCCTGCCTCTGTACAATGTAATGGTTTATCAGTTAGTTCATTGCCTGTTTTATTTCGGTTGACATCAGAAAGGTGTGCAATCAAATTAAAACTGACTGAAGTTATACTTACATTTTGCAGTGGAAGTATGTACATTATCTGTACATACCTGCTATCCCTATTTGTCTTACTGAATTATAAATAAAATGTCAGTATTTGCAGCATATTACATTTTAACTCCAAGTTGACGAGTTGTACCTTTTTAATTTACAAATTAATTCCAGCAATTGTAGCATATCAACTAGTCTCCAAGACTACAGCTCAATGTTAGAGCACCTTATACATACATTTTCTGTTTCACTGGGCACTCTTGTGAAAAAAAAAAAATACTTTTTAGCATAATGCAGAATATATTACAAGTCTCTTTGTTACTCCTACCTTTAGAGAGCACTGTGTTGTTGTTTCCAGGTGAGTTGTGGTCAAAACTAAATCTTTACAACACTATATTAACATCCTCCCTTTAACAGGGTACCTGGATGAAAAAGCATCAAGATGAAAAATTGTGAGACGGTGCTAATCATGCTCTGCCATTACTATTTAAGTCCATGCATATGTACATTCTAGGGATTAGTGGTCAATATTTGTAAATGATTTCCCTGTTTAGAATAATAGCTTGAAACATGAGATTGGAATACATTTGCTGCTTTAGATTATTCTCTCATTTTGAAGAAAAATAGTTTTATATTGTTATTTCTCTTTTTAATTTATTTATTCCCACTAGGGGCAATAATTTTCTATCATATGGCCATCAAGGCTCTCCCCACTGACAAGACAATTACAGGTGGAGATATGGTAGTACTTTTCAATGATTTTCAGCACTCCAGGCTTCCTGCTTTAAACTTAAACATGATAAAGATTCTCCTAAATGAGGAACTATTTTATTACTGCCAGACATTCCAACCAGCAGTCTTTTTAAAATACCCTTCAGCAAATCCCTTCAAGCGCTATTGTTACTGTTCTTGTGCTGTTAAGTCCCTTTGCCATCTATTTACATTTCTTGCCCTTAAAATAAAGTCTGCTTAATGACCTGATGTTTTGTGCCCAGCAGTCTGTTTGAGATTGTGGAGAGTACTACTGCTACCCCTCTGTTATCATCTGCTCCTTCCCAACCAACAGCAAGTTCAACCCTGACCTGAGGACCATCTAAGACCCCATCCTGAAATCCTTAGACACTGTAATCACTGCTGTCAGGTCATATTCTTATCGGTTTTACTAAGGACACTTCATTTAACAACCAGATTTAAGGAAATGTCATTAAAAGTGAATCTTTTGTCCTTCCCTAGAGGGGCCAAAATTAGTCTTTATAGTTCCAGGATTATATTTTCAGGATTTAAGTACAGTTAAATATGTATTATTTTGTATTCACAAAAGTTGGAGTGATCTGAAAAGTAACGTCTTTGCAAATTACAGTCCTAAGTAACATGTAAAGCTGCCTGTAGCATGGAGGACATGATCAAGGTCACCATACTGGGTCTGTATTCGTGCCTTGTGCCGTCCGACACTTGCTGGGGATGTGTATGATGTATGAGGTTACATGTGAACAGAATTCTTAAATTCTGAGATTGCCCACATCACAACAAGTAGTCAGTAGTTGTTTCTGTAGCATTCTCGAGACAGTAGAGAATGAAAACGTTTCTGTTCCTGGAATATTGATGCGACATCAATAATAAAGAGCCCAATGGTGCAGAAGTGAGAGGGGAACAAAAAGAGGCCAAGCTGCAAGGAACAAGTTCAGGATGAGGGCAGGAGCGAGGGGAAGATGAAATGTTGTCTGAGCTATGAATCCAAAAGATTTCATGCTGTGTTGGAGGATTTGTACACAACACCTCCCATTTGACAAGTAAAGATAGAAAAACAGCTACTCCAGTGGAGCTGCATCAATGTTCACCAACATTTTATGAAAATTGTGAAACGAATAATATTATTTCACCTATTTTTAGGGGCATCAAGCATATTGAACTGGCACTGTTTTGATGGGCCACCTGGTGCAGGATCAGAGGGTTATCAGCATAGCAGAGCCTGGCATATACTTCAGACATCAACTACCTGCTGGATTAGGCCCCGCTAACCCTTCCCTGAACTGCTTCATCAGCAACCAAGTGCTGGCTCACTTCTGCAGCTTTGTAGGGGTTTGTGTACAGTTGTTCCTAAAACCCTTTATGAGCTATTCATACTTGTGTAATTCTCTGTCTGGCATGTTATCAAAGTGAAGGAGAGAAAAACACTTCAGACATTTCAGTCTGGGGGTCTGTCATTTTTCAATTAAATAAATTATCAAAACCCACAACCTGCATTTTCTTGTAAAGTATCCCTAAAGCAGCTTCCAAGCCGTTTTGCTGATGGCTAAACCGAAATGTCAGATATACAGAACTGTGTATAATTGAATCCATCACAGAAAGCACTGATCAATATCCTCTTTGTCATTCTGAAACTGGTGTCTGACATTATTTGACAAAATGTCAGACACCATGCTAAGTAGGACACATCTGACATTAAATTGCAAGCTTGATTATTGAATTTCCAGGATGTCAGAGTCCAAGACAAGTTGATAGTTCAGAATTAATTTGCAACCATTACAACTGTAACTCAACCACTTCAAAGTTAAGTCAATATTAGCTTGGAAACAGTGAGTTCAAGTATTTTCTGTTGTTTAACAGCTTATATGACCTTCATTTTATATTTCTTTCATTTTAGAACAATCACACCAACAGTTGTTACCTTCTCGCCAGGTTCTTGCCCATTCCAGCTTTGTGCAGATCTGCAATGCCCTTTGACAGCTTTTTGGTGTTGCCCACAATGATGGAGAGGTTAGAATGTTAGAGGTTAGAACTAATTCAACAGAATCAGAAAACTTTATTAATCCTCTAGGAAATTATTGTCTATGTATTTACAGTTGTGTTTTATATACATAACGAGTTGGCAGGTCCACGGGAGCCAGACTTCTGGCTGGGTTGTAGGGCATCCCACAGTTATACATGTTATAATGTTTTGCTGAAATATCCTGAAATCCAGCTGTGTGTACTGTTTCAACATTGGATGTTTCAGGTTGGTGGAAAACACAAGTATTAATATTAATTAAAATCATCTTTCTTGGGATACAGTTTTTATGATTCAATCAATGGATTCACTTATCTACTCATTCCCTCCCTGTTAGCACAAACACTGCTAAACACTAAGCTATCCCCCCTCAACACATTATTTCCCAGCATCTTTATTTAGGTTTCTGTCTACACAGTGAAGTTAACATAAGATTTAACACAGAAACCCAGACAAGTGGACTAAACCATCTGCTGAGCCATTATAGGAAGAGGAAATAGGTTTCCTTATATTGAGACTGGCATTCTGTTTAGGCCATCTCTTTTATGGTCCACATATTTCTCATTTTCTTTCTCCTATTTTCTTTCTCACACACTTTTTGACAATTATGACTGCTTTACCACTAATCATGTTGGTTGGCCCCATCTAATATTGTAGGATATTTACTTTATACTTTAAAGCCATTTGGGACATTTGGATCTTTTACTTGCCTATTAATATCCTTCAAAATGTGAATCAGCAGTACTGCAGTGACTGAACATGACTGCTAAGGAGCCACTGACGGGGCCTCTGAGAGCTGTACAATATGGATGAAAGTAAGTCACACTAATCCCCCAAGAGCTGTGTGCACAGCCAGTAGTCATCATCAGCTAGTCCACAGATGTCAGCTGCGAACTAGCTCAAAGGCAAAGTCTTTATGTTATCACCCAAATAATCTCATGACACGTTTGACTACACATGCTGTAAATTTAGTTCATCTCCTCACACGGATCCTTTATCCCCCCATACTATCACATGACCTCTTTTAAAAACAAGAATATGAAACTAAGCTCTTTCTGTAGTTTATTGCACTTTTATCAGTTGTGTTTGCATCTGTTGACAGGATCGTTCCTGAAGACCACTTCAACATGAAAAAGGCCATTTATGAGGTGGAGCGTGATGCAAGTCTGTGTTGGTTTTGGTCTTTACTGCAGGTCTGATGTGACCTTTTTTTCTGTGCAGTAATTGAACCTTGATGATATGACATGAGCCATGACATTTCTACAAAGGACAACAAGGGTGGCTGTGGCAGGAAGTAGAGGAGGTCATCAACATTTGGACAGGCTTCTCTAGCGCACATATTGATGTACCTTACTTGAATCCTAAATTAACCCCAAACTATGTATAGGTGTGTGAGTATGCATGATATATAGATAGCAGCTACAGGAAAATAGTCACGAAGACTCACAAAATACAATATGAATTTCAACTAAATTCTAGGTGAGTAGCCAGACCTTCCATCCATTTTAATCCATTTACTTCATTTCAATTACAAAAGTGAAATTTAAAAATTAATTGCTTTTAGCCAAATATATTTAGCACAGCATTTCATTTAAATTATACACAAAGCTGCAGCCTTTCAGCACTCAGGTGGCATTGCTGCCTGGAAAAGACCTTAAAACCATTTTGCTCCAATCCCAGTGAAATCTCAGATCACACGCTGCAATTCAGCCCTCATTTTTTCTAGTCGTATAGCCATATCTTTGTGCAATTTTAGCAGAACTGAACTGACAAATTCATAAAATGCCAACTCAAAACACTAAGCTACCAGCGCCTCCAGGACAACTTTTGCCAGAATAACGTACACACTTCTGCAGACAAACTCACAAGTTGAAAATAGTACCAACTATGCTGTCAAAGCTGGCAATAATATATCTTTGTTGAAAATGTTTCATGATTTTTTTTTTAATAAAGCTGTCAGTGTACGCTGAGCATTGCCTCGATTAACTTGTAACTACTTTCTATTCTTGAATTCTGTCATTTTTAACGAGTAAGAATCCAAATATTTGGTTTCCCATCAGAAACCTTCCTAATAGCTACTAAAACACGGAATACCTTAAATGAATCAAGATACTAGGATCCCATAAGGCTGCAAACTGTTTAAGTGGTATTGATTTGAACTTGACACAAGTGCTCAGAGCAGAGCAGTTAACACAATTGCCTTTGACCAATAAGCTGTAACATTAGAGCAATATATTTGCAATACTGTCTCACGAAATTTCAGTTATGACCTCTTCTGGAGCTGTGCAATAATAAACAGTAAATCAGTTAGTGCCTGACTTTCTCAACTTTTTGAAAACTCTGCTCAGGCTCCTCAGGGTTTGTACTTTTTGAGTTCCTTGAAATGTTTTATGTTTACTCTAAAAAATCTTAACCACACATGAGATAAGGACTTCACTTGGCAGGCCACAGTTCTCCCCGAGCCCCACATTGCATCTGAATGTTAAAGTCTCGTGTGGCAGGGGCTTCACTCCAGGAGCAGGGAATCCACTTTGAGGTAAGGCAAATCAGGCTGACACTGGCGCCATCACATGGTGATGTTAGGAATGACATCGTAAAAAGTCTGTTGAAGCAACATACACTATAGCCTTCATCAACAGGATGAGGATATTATGCTAAATATTTTTTAACAAAGCATTTGAGTCCAGGGCACAGCTTTCTGATAAGACATTTAAGGCCGTTCATACATACTATTAATAAGTAATAAATCATTTCCTAATGTTTTCAGAAGTGTAACTTTATTATCTTTATGAGAGTAAACGAATGGACTGTTTAATCACGTGTGTAATAAGACAAATCCTGAAAAAACAGAGACTAATATCACTTAAAATGGGGCACTTTATGCTCTATAATAGTACAGCTCAAAGACAAAATTATATTCAATGTAAAAAAATTCTTTGCAAACATTTATTGCTTTAGGTTTGGAAGATTTTTATTAATTTTATGTTGAAATTCACTTAATTCAGATGTAGTGTTTTGATAGAAACATGCCTTTTTGATTGTACTGAGTGATGATACTGCTATTAAATCCACTAATGAATGGGGTTGTGCTTCTAAGTTTCTAATAATCCCTTAGCAGTGAGAATTTTGTTGTTGTACTGAACATATTAAAAAGCTCACTACAAAAACAAGGAGGATTTTCCATTGTAATAATGTTGGCATCAATAGGTTACAACTGAACTATAATGTAACAGTAAATTGTTTAACAACTAATAGCAAATACACCACCTTATAAACTCATTATAGACTGTGATTTATTCAAATCTAGTATTATGATTGCATTTTCCCCCTACAAAAGAAGAAGCATGTGAAGGCTAGACAAACAGAGTATTAAAATTGATAATAAGCGGTGTATTTTACCAATGGAAACTAATGAGAAGACAATAAAACACCACATGTTGCTGTCAAGAGCCATAAAAGTGTTTGATGTGCCTGACCATGTGATGATAAAAGATTGAGTAGTGAATTAATTTTTAAAAAGAATGGAGGCGGAAGAGGACAGTATAAATCCTTTATAAAAAAAAGAAATGTATTCTCTGATCTCTCCTTTGATAAATTATTATTATTTATTTTTAGCTTTTTTTCTACCTTTCAGCTTGTCAGAAAGCTGGAACACTACTGGAGGGATTTGTCGTAATCAAATATCTGTGGGACATAAGGTTTTTAACTGTCAGCACACAGCATTGTCATGGAAGAAGTGTTTTCAGATGTTGCTTCTAGTCATAGTTTGGTCTTAGAATGAAGGCCACAAGTAATGAATATTTCTTGGAGTGTTTTTCTCGGTCATGGAGAGCTTAAAAAACAGAGGCATAGTTGTTGGATTCTTTTTTCTTTTCTTTTTTTTACTAAAATCTAAGAAAGACTTAAACACTTAAAGGACTGCAATCCATATGATTATGGACTGAAATACTTTATTTAATTGTTTTAATCCCAGAACACATTGTCACTTAGTGATGTGGAAAATTATTCAGATATTTATTCAGATTTCAGACAAATGCTGACTCGACCTCAGTAATGAAATGATCTGGGCAGGGCTACTGTGACCTTGCAGAACACATTTTTACTGGGAACTCAAGTATTAATACGCCAGTTATAGCAAAATTTCACACAGTTTCATGTGCCAGTTAAACTGTTCAAAAGAAAAGTTGTCTTGCATCAACGTGGCATATTTGTGTCCAAACAAACAAAACATCATTTTTTAACTGCTTATTAGCTAAAAATTGATTTGAAAGAGTCCTGCAAATCACATTTTCTTAATAAATGCCACTCTTTTTTAGAGGCATACAATTCTAAAAATGCAATATGCAACTTAATGGAAATCATAACTTTTGTTTAAAAAAATAATTTGGACAATATTTTGATTTACAACAAAACTGTAGTTAAATTAAATAGTTAATTATAACTACTACTGTGCCATTTACAGTTAATATCTGTGTGTATGTGTATTAAATATCTGTAAATTTATATGTTAATGGAGTTATACAACCAAATACATGTAACAAATTGTAAGAAAGGATTTATGATAGGGTGGGGCATGAACAAAAAGAAAAAGTGGGTATTATTTACTGAAGGAGCCGGGATTAAAAGAAAGTATAAATAAAAAATAAGTATTATATTTTCTATATATATTGTTGTATTATTTTAAAATGTTCAAAATAAAGTCATACACTATATTACAGTAATGTACAGTCTGGTAAAATTGTATTACGTATTTGTTTGTCTTATCAAATTTTTATACCTGAGGTCATTATTATCTTGTCAACTGTATTTGTCAGCAGCTCCCCTATGATACTATGCACTGGTTAAGCAAAGATTTAATCCCTGCATCATGGTCTATATATGAAATAATTTAATTTTAGTTTTTTTTTCCAAAGAAGTTAAATGGGTTTCTGCTCTTTATTTAAGAAGTTTGTAGTCTGACCGTACAAGAGTACTTCATGCATACACAGACTGGGTAAAGGTTGCACTTGGTTAAGAATTCACCCGGAAGAGATTGTGGAGACCATTATTCTGTATGGCAGTTTGGAGGATATAATGAAGTTTCACCGTGGGCTCTGTATTCATGCCTCATAGTCTAAGACACCTACTGACCGCCAATGTGCAAGGCGTAGGAGGTTACCCTGAGGTTAGAACAGAACACAGTTCTATGGTTGTCTGCATCACAACATGTAGTCAGTAAATATTCCTCTAATAGCCAATGTTTCAAGACAGTAGAGGATGAAAGCACTTTTCTGTTCCTGGAATTTTGATGTGTCATCAATAATAGAGAAAAGATTGGTGCAGAAGTGAGAGGGCAATAAAAAGGGGTCAAGCTGCAGGAAGAAGTTCATGATGAGGGCAGGAGTGAGGGGAAGATTAGATGTTGTTTGAGCTCTGAATACAGATGGTTTCATTCTGTGGTGATTTTTGCACACTTCCACAATTTCGACAGCTAAATACAGAAACGCTGTCGCTCCACTGGAGTTACTGAATGCGTACTAGCAGAAGAAAAATGCTGTGAACCAGGGCTAAGTCAGTGGATATATTAATGGCTCATATTGTGAGCAATAATTTGCTTCACTAATTTTATTTACAGTAATACAATAAATACAGATTAGATGGCAGAGTGAAATGTCATTAGTTTAAACCTGTTAATCTTTTCAATCGACCAGAAACAAAACAAAAACACTTTTGCAAGTTCAATGCTTATGCTTAAGCTCAATGTTTTAAAGTGTTAATATCTTCATAGGAAAGACTATAAGTAATTAGTGCATTGCTCCTTCTCCATCACTCCAGGATCTACCACAATTTCTGTGCTGTGCTGATTATATTTGTTGGGAGTCTACATGCCAAACTCTAACTGCTGCAAAAAAAGAATGCACAATGTGATGTGAAACTGATTCACAAGGAAAAGCTGCTGAAAAGTCTACTGCCTATTAGAGAAAATTTCCTCAAGAAAATTAACATCGGAACAGCTGGGATCTAAAATAAAGCAAATACAGATGTTTTATTAGTTGCAGTCATATATTGAATACTTAATTCAGTTGTTTCATGATTGAATTAAGATTTAAAAGAAATCATGCCATCATGTTGACACTTCAAAATAGTTATTTCTCTGATAGAGGAAAATATCTGCAAAATATCTGGATACAGTACTTATGAATCAGAGGTAAGTTAATCTTTCTTGGAGGGAAACAATAATAGCATTTACAACAAGAGCCGAGCATTTCAGAGGTACTGTGTGCACTTTTGTACAAAACTGAAAATGGCTGTTTTATGGTAGAAAAAGATTGGTCACTAATAAGGATTTACTATAAATGCAAACCAGATGTATGTATCACCATATCAAGAACTGTAAAACATTGAAATGATTTCTCTTTAGAGTCAAATGTAAATAATATATTATAGATAATTCAGTATATTTTTTTCATAGGAATTACACAGTGTGGAATGATCATATCCCACTAGAAATAAAGAAATATGTACAGTTAGTTTCAACTCTCCAAAAATGCAAAAGTTTTCTGATTATCTGCTTCTGTCATCCAGCAGGCTGTGAAATGCCTACACCGAGTTCAAAGTTGTGACTAGTTTAAAGGCAACAAAAGTTTTATCACCACAGCTAAAAAGAGGCCACGGGTGGTTCATGTAACAACAGGGAACCACACAAATAAATAAAGAGGGAGATTTTTCTTTCTCTTCAGTTACTGGCAGAGTGTTGGGCTGTCCAAGAAGCCTGAAAACCATTTTTTTTTTTATCATTCACATTGTCATACATACATTTATACATACATATTACATAGGCTGCTTTTGGACCTCGTAGCTGTGTAGGGAGAAAAAGACATGGTTTGCCAGAAAACAGTCAAATATATGCAATTGGCAGCAGGGAAGGTGCACAGTATTTGTTTTTCAGGAAAAGGTGGTGATCTGCTACTGTCGGCAGTTTGGTGAGGTTACATATCTTTGGTCAGCAGTGGATGCGAAATAACTGACAACATGTGCGATTACATTAACTGCCATAAATCTGAGTTCTGCTGTGTAACCATATATGGTCCATGTTACACAGTCAGCTCGTGCTCTCCTCTTCATAAGTAATCCACAAGCGTCATTGTCGGTAAACAGTACCTGCAAACTGTTCCCACTGAAGCAAAGAAGAGGGATTCTTTGAATAAGACACAGATCAAATCCTTTAAGTGTTTTAGATTCTCCACTTTGATACTGATGCCTCTCACCACAGCTGACATCTGCAGTGAGTGGATTCTTGGCACACACCATTTTTCCCTCATAACAGCTGTCTTCAAATAAACCAACAAAAATGTCCCTTCTTCACTTTCCACAGTTGGCAAAAACAACAAGTGCCTATTTTAGGCAAGGTCCAGCCAGTCTATTCTTCCCAGCTGCCACAGGACCAGAGGGCCTCCAGGGGGTACTGACTCTGGACCACCATGGAGCGGAGTGACCCTGGTAGAGAGCGCTAGCTTTGTCGGCGATAGGTCGACTGTTTGTGGGCCACCCGGGAACATGAAGCACAGCATGTTGTCTTGTAGTAATCATACACGCAGAGGCGAGCCTGGACCACCACATTGCAGTTGAAGTATTTGTCTCTGCAGTTCTCATCTGAATACAAAATAAGAGTTGATAATATAATTCAATAAAGATATGGCAGTGGAGCCACAGAGTTTCAGGGAAACTGGGAGGACATTCCCTTTATTATGCTCACAATGTGTTGATGCTAAAAATCATCAATAAATATTCATTCAGGTCAATCGTATAAAACATTGACTGACCTATCAGAGGTATGCAGGGCTCTGGGTTGCAGTCCTCCTTCTCTTCTGGTTTCAACTGCACATCGCAGCCCTCTCTGGACAGCATGTCATCAGACAGACAGCGCACCTCTCTCACACGGAAACCTCCTTCACATGTTTTGGAGCACTTGAAGAGCAAGAGTCAGTGACAGTAATCATTCTCATATGCTTGCCCTAAAGTCAGTGAGGATATCACAGCGAATATTCTAAACATTACGATCAAAATTTGATCAACTATTTCAATTAAATTTCTAATAGGGAAAATGGGATAATCTGGTTTTGAGGTGTCAGATGTAAAAAGGTGATGCTAGGCACCAATCCGAGTTTAGTGGGCTGCTTGGGTACTGTCAGTTAAATCTGACCAGTCAGAATCCTGAAAAGAAAGGTTCAAGGGAAATTGTGCTATTGATGTCCTTTAATTAGTATTAATTAAACTTTACATTTATTTAATGTCAAAAACACCAGGACACATTTTAGAGGGTTTAAATAAAACTGTTACATATTAAACGGTAACAAAAATGGTACATAGCAAATAAAGATTTATAACCTACTTATTTATAAGTATTTATAAGTAGGTTATAAATCTTATTATAAAATAAGATACCTATAAATATAGGTTATAAATCTTATTTATAACCTATATTTATAACCTACTTATTACCTATTAATCAGGAGACTCATCAGCTAGCTCTCACAGATAGTTAGCTCTCGGAATGGGAAAGGGGCTAAAACCTGCAATCTTTTTAATGAACAGCAGGGAGCGACTCCTCTGCTTTAAAAAGACAGATAGTATAAAAGCCAAGAAAAAATAATTTATAATATATAATATGTATAAACTCAAAATCCTGACGAGTTTGCAATCTCACGGGCAAGTTTCAAGAAATTTTAATAAGGCTTGACATTCATTACTATTTAGAGTAAAATAAATGACATAAATAGGATTGGCTTTAGAGCAGGGCTATGTGTGATTGGCAAGTCGCTGCTATTGGCTATGAAGTCTCCACAGAGACAGATCTACCAGTTGTGATATGCGGTTAAAAAAGTACCTAAGGGTTCAAAACAAAGTGCCCACAAACCAATGAGTGACATCACTGTGCCTACACCACTTTTATGTACAACTCAAACAACCATCTACGATAGATTTAAAGTGATTTCTTATCAGTCGTTTTAAGCACTGTGAGGATTCTAAGCATCTAAACTGTGATAGAGGGTTTTATATCTTACTCACAGCACTCCAGTCAGTGTGGTACCACTTTGCTCCACAGGCCTTGAGGCTACAGCTCTGCTGCCTGAGAGGTTTGTCCAGGGATGAGCACTCATATGGTGGCATGACAGTGAATCCTTCATTTGACTTCATCAAACACACCACTGACCTCTGCTGGGTGCCGGTGCCACACTCTGCAGAGCACTATGTTCAGTTAAACACAAAATCAGGAAAGAAAAACCCATGTGACATATTAATGTAAAGTCCTACATATCTGACAACTTCCCCGTACGTACAATGTAACCTCCAGTTGTGTTCATACCTGGCTCCAGGGTCCTGTGAACCACTCAATTCGATTCTCACACGGACCGTTGTTGCAGACCTGAGAGTCTGCGGGCCGTTCGCTGCCACATCCTTCCAGAGGGAGACTGCTGATTTGGTTGGTCAGGCAGAGAACTCCCCGTGTCCGTACACCCATACCACATTCAGCTGAGCACTGTGGAGCAAAACGTATTAGAGTTTAGGTCAAATTTTTGCACAAAGTAGAAACATAGGGTGAAAAATACATTAAAGAGAACGCACACAAGTCAAATGTGTGCAAAGGTGGTATGAGTTTGTGAGGAGGAAATAGAGAACCTAACTGTGCCCACTTTGAAACTTCATATCTTAGCTGGCTTTGTAGTTCGTATGTTTCAAATCAAGAGGAATCTAGGCAATCCTGCAAAATTAAAGTCATTCACTTTCCTCTTTTAGTCCTATTGTATTGCCGTAAAGTTAAATGGTATCATTACTGTAAAACAAAAAACACGTGCTTCTGTTGGATTCTCATGTCATCCACCGAGGTCTTCCTTTCCCTGCAAGAACTTAATATTTGTTCATGGCTAATCTGTTCTGCTGCTTACAAAAGTCATGCAATGTAACCTGAAAGCAGGAACAGCCTAAAGCACAGCCTATGATCGCGTGGCAACCACTGTCTTTATTGATTTTATTTTCTCACAGTTTTCCTCATAGGCATGAAACTTTCTACCTGACCTTAGTTGTATGTTTCCCTGCTAAAATCATCAAACGGTATCTATATCAGCTGGCCATCAAGAATAGCTACTTGAGTGATGAAGACAGACCTGTATACAAAGACTAGCTCTGTTATTAGAAATGAATGAAAGTTACTGTGTCTCCTGCTGACACTTACCCTGTTGCCCCACTCAGTGTAGAACCAGCTCTTGGCACAAGCTCCCATATCACAGTTCTCCACATCATTGGGCCGCAGATTCATGTTGCACTCCTCATCAGGAACAAAGTCGCCCACATTGCTGACACAGTGTACCTCTCGTGACCTCTGACCCAGCCCACATGGCACAGAGCACTATGAAGATACATACTACATGGATAGTGTTGTACTATGGAGGTATGTATAGCTAAGGAGACTGTACCATTTTCTTTTCATGAGTGTGCTTATTTGCTCAATTTAGATATAAGATATAAGAGTAGAGAACAGGAGTACAGATTCAAGATAACTTTCATAACTTCAGGGTCAGTTCAGAAAAGTCTTGTAAGTTAAATTAAGTCTGACTGCTGCCACTCACAGAAGTCCACTCTGAGCGAATCTGCCACTCACTGCAGATCTTTAGCTGGCAGGTACTGGCAGTTTCAGGCCGCTCCAGGTGTCGACAGCGGCTCGTGTGGACATTGAGGGTGCGGTTGGCGTAAACCTGGCGACACAAGACCTGCCGATGCTGCATGCCCAGACCGCAGGTTTTGCTGCACTCTGACCATTCTCCAATATCCCAGCTATTAAATAAAATGAAAAGCATTAGTGTCCAAAATGCGACATTCATTTGTTGTATTTTCTGTGATTTGTTCCTTTAGGGACAGAAACTGTACAAAATTAAGAGGATGTAAAAAAACTTGGTTCACCTGAAAATCATCAATTTCTATATTTTAAAACAACAGTTTAAAAAAAATTGTATGAATATTTCCACATGGATGGTAAAATTTAAAATACATTCTTCCTCGTCATCTCTCAGTGTGATCTGAAATGCCTGGATAGAAAATTTGCTTAAAGGATCGAACCTTGGGGTGATATTTACAGCTTATATTAAGGCTTCATTGCGTACATGCATACTATTAAGTCAACTTGCATGTAGAATAAAAAACACTTTTTAAATTTATACGTCTGCAATTTGCACTCTAGAAACAGAGGATAAATTTCTCACAATGCTGGGCAGGGCTGCAAGTTGCAGGCCTCTTCCTGTGGACTTGGTCGGCTGCTGCTGTCACACAAAGAGTCCGATACCTGGACCTGAGTCAGCCGGTTGACACAGTGAAAGATGGAATATCTGAAACCTAAAAAGTAGAAATTTAGGCACTAACTCCTGAAACAAATTTTGATTGTTGTATATACCGCATGGGAAAATCTTTTGTGCAATTAAAAGTTCAGTAAAGTCATATTTTACTCAATGTCATAAAGACCAAATGATTAATGTTTTAGCAATGCAACTTTTGAGTTTTGACTTTAGGTATAGTTTAACATGCACATGGAGACACATAATTTTTACATAATTGATAACTGGATGTAACATAATTTTAATGCCATATAAATGCAGACTTGCATCACAAACAGATATATATACACATCAAAAAAAAAAACTGTAAAACCTCAAGCAAACTTTTTTCACCGTTTTGTTATTTTATTACTCTCTCTGTAACTAAAAAGAAAAAAAAAAGCTCAACATAAACTTCTTTAACTGACCTTTACCACAGGAAGCACTGCACTCTGTAGCACCAGTCAGTTTCCAGTTGTATTCTCTCTCACGTCTGGGTGGCTGTACGGAGGGTACCTGGTTTTCAGTGGGAGGAGGCGAATATCTTCCACTGCCAGCTGGATTAAAGTTTTCCTGATGATTCTGCTGGTCGTATCCATCCTGTCCATTCACAGCATTCCCTAAGATGTGAAGTGTCATCAATTTGATATACTCTATGGATAGATATAGCTAGCTATATATAGGCCTGCAACGAACACGCACTTATTAATTTATCTAAAAGTTATTTTCTCCACTGGTTGTTTGCTTGGTCGTTTGTACACAGTAGGAGGGGCCAAAAGTGGGTCTTATTTACCTTCCGGCCTGCGGCTTGGTTGCTGAGGGCTCACGAGCTTCTCAGATGGGAGAATGTACTCATAGTGAACACCAGGATTTGGCTGCTGGAAGATCATCTGAGTGAAAGTAGATGAGACTTAGACAACAATTTCAAAACAGAACTGTAAGCCTTTCAACATTTGCACTTTCAAAATTTTACGCCGTTTCTCAGGTCAGCAAAAACAAAACAAACAAACAAAAACAAAACAAAACAAGGAGACCCACCACCGTAACTTTCTTGGGGTTCAAGCTGATTTTTTTACTCACATAAACGTCCAGAATCTCATTTGTGGGGCCTTCAGCGAGAAAGGATTCCCCAGCTGTGCTACTGATTTCATTGGGTCGGCGGTAGGTGAACATGGTCCCTGCACCCTCATACTTTCCTGGCCGGTCAATTGCCCAGTTTCCATTAATGATTGATCGCCCTGATCGGCTTCGCAAAGCTGGTAGACACAGAGAGACTGACAATCAAGACTGACAAACACATGAGAAAAACATGTAACCAAAAAGCTCTTCTATATAATTATTGTTTAATGTAAAACTATTTGGCATAATGGGATCTGTATTCTTTTTAAAAGTGGCTCAAACCCAAAAAGGTAATTACAGTAGCTAACTGAATAAAAGCTCTCACATGCACTTTCAGAGCAATGTCTTTTTCAAATGTGACAATCTGTTTGTGCTGGCAAATCTTTCATGCAAATCCTGTAACAAAATCTCCCAAGAGGTTTTTCCACTGATTTCATGGATTAAATACAAAAGGGCCATTAGAAAGACATTAGAAGTGTAACATTAGACAGGCTTGTAAAAGAGTGTTTGGACAACTAAAAGCACTATTAGAGATGCAGAGCGTAGAACAAAGGCCTATTGAAGGGAAAATCAGGGACGTGATGAGGATATAGTTGATGGCTCCTGCCTGATTCTAGTCTCGTTTGCATTTTAAAACATATGTTGCTCCCTGGAACTGTGTAATCTTTTTATAAATTCAATGCATAACACCTTCAGATCATTCCTCTTTATTTTACCTTTATAAATGTGCCACAGATTTTTAAACTGAAAACATATCCACTTAGAGAACACACGTTTTTTTTCTTGCTATGTGTGAATGAAGAATGAAGAGTTTGTAAATGCTGTATAAGGTGCAGCAAAGTTTTTCATATAAATACTAGTATTTTTTGTCTGTACATAACTCTGTGTACTTGTGTATATAAATGGTCAGTTCAAATTAAAGAAAGCTGAGCATACTTGGCATCTAAGCAGCTGGGGTTTGAAAGACAGCCACTGAATTCGTCGTCTTAATGTTTCCAGTTTTTTATTTTTTTTATTGGGTGGTGAAATTCCGCACTTTAATTAAAAAAGATTGTGAGTCCTGAAGGGTAAGATCCTCTGATGAAAGCATGTTTATGCACTTTCCTCAGGGAAAGCAGTTGCGGGTGGGTGGATGGGGGGTGGTGGGGTGGACTAGGACTGCTCTCCTCTTCCTCTAAACCCAATGCTGAGTCAGGGCAAGGTTCTCATTAAACAATGTCTGACATTCCAACAGCCATTTCTGAATAAATAAGCCTCTACTGTCCCACTGTTGCACCTCAGTAAAAAGTGTGGGTCACTCAAAGGCTCCACTAAACAACATTAAGACACAGTGGGTGGCGATATAGGCATAAGGCCAAAGAAATCCTAAAAAGCAAAATGCTGTTTAATAAAAACAAATGTAACAAAACAGCTCCTACCTGCTCAGGCTTATTTAGTGCTAATGTAACAAACATTTCTCACATTCATCATTTAATGATTTCTTTTCATGACTTTCTTTTCACTGGTGTCATACATGTAACACTACGCATGGCAGATGGCGGTTTTCTGACGTATGTTCTGAGCTGCTGAAAGCAGAACTCTGCAGCAAACTGTGACTAATGAAACTGTAAACCAGGATGGAAACTAAAATGCTCTATTTGCTGCGAGACAGCTAAATTAGCAGTTACCAACGACAAGCACTCTTAGAGGCCTCTTATTTAAAGTATATGGCCAACATTCAAGCATTTCTATACTGTTCACACAGTTTTAGCAACTAATACCTAAAACCTCTTTTCTCAAGCAAACTAGCAGATGTCAAAATATTATTATAGTATGACTGATGTGCTGCTAAGAAACGATCTCTGTTATTTTTTTCCCAAACATAATTCATTTAGCTGTCACATATGCAATGAAATATAATGTGATGTGAACGGAAACATTTTTATATTTGGCATCTGCGTTTAAATAAAGAATATGCCCAACACAGCATGGCAGAGAGTAAAGACTGAGTAGGAGTAAGCACTATGGAGGAAGGTGGGGCTTTTAGATTACAGGTCATTCAGGGCCACTGTAGTCAAAAGAACATTTAAATTACTGTAGAAAGAAATAACACTCTCTTTGGCTCTATTAGGAGAGCACACGTCTCCACAATTCCACAAAGCCACAGGAGGAGATACCAGCTGTAAGACTGTACAGAACATCAGGCTTCAGTGACAACAGGTATGGCCCCGAAAGAACATGAAAGGAAGATGGAGTCGAGGGGAGTTACAACGCGACTTCAGGCACAACTGTGGTCAGGCTAATGCAGCTTAAAACACAGAGTGTATTAGTTGATATAGAGCATAGCTGAGATCCACTGAAGATTATGACTGATCTTGACTGCCTGAACGAATGCTGAACTAATAAAGAGTAACAAAAAAGTGGGAAAAAGGGTGTAATTTTAATTTAGGTGCTTTAAATTACTTGTTAGTGCTCATAATCAAAACAGTGAAATGCTAAAGCAGTTCTGTTGGCTAAAATGCTAAACTTAACTTATACATTCACCCAGCTGCAATACAGCAGCTAGAATAAAATTAAGGAAACCAGCCATGAGCAAGAAGACAAAACTGCACTAACTGGCTATTCTTCGTCAGTACAGCCACAGCACAGTATCCTGTGAGTATGTTTACCACCCACCTAGGTAGTTTCTGCTCTTCACCATCTCAGTAACATTGATCTTGGTGGCTCCTTCTGGGATCTCCACTATCTTGTGATAGCCGATCTTGGATAAACTATGTTTGAACACTCCTGAAACCAGCCTACAGGTTGAGTTGTCACCTCCACACACGCCACACTTGTCCACCACCCTTCCTGATCCGAGATACTCATCGCATCCTAGACTCTGCGGGACAGAGAGAGAAGTAATGAGGTAATGAGATATAGTGATAATCTTTACTTAGTGAAAGAGCAGTAAAGTGTGCTAATCATAAAACATTTTTAGTGAAAAAAATAGGAATAACAGAGATTATGCAGAATAAACACAGATCATATAGATCAAAAAATCTGCTAAATAAACACAATGAAGTCATTTACTTAACTATAACATAAGAAAGGCTAATTAGCATGATCATCGTTACTTTCCAGAAGGCATCGTTTTGGAATGACAGCCTCTGAATTGATGGCAAATTTCCTCTCGACAGTATGAGGTTTCTTCATCACACTGGTGGCAATAAATTACAGGATACTTGGTCACAGTAAAAATAGAACAGTTAACATCAGCAATCCATAAATTGAGTCAAAGCAGCAGTAAAAGTCTGTCGCTGTTAAACAGGTGGCCCAGAAGTCAAAACTGGTTGCAGTGCGCTACCGTACAGTCAGACATGCTAAGCTTTAGCATGTCTGACAAGCTTAAGTCCAGTACAACCACATTTACCAACATAACGGTAGGGAAAGAAATTGTGACACGAAAGAGCCACCTTCAAAACTCTAAATCAGATTACAACTTTCACCAGGCCTTAATGTAAATTCACAGATGCAGCTGATGCATTCCACTTGGTGTAACCCCAGCATACTCCACTCAGCATAAAAAACTGTTAAATATAACCCTCAACGAAGAAGACCAATACTGGTCGATTTCACCATTTCACATATGTTCCTGTAGTGAAATGATCTAAACAAAAATAAAGGAAGTATATAAGAAAAAAATAGGATCATCCCCATGGATTTTGCAGAAATAGATCACCATAAATCAGTTGCAGAACAGTGAAAATACAGAAACACAGTGGAAAATGGAGAAACAGGTGGAGAAGGGTATAAGAAAGTGATGAAAAGAGAGAGAACGGAGAGGTGGAAGAAGAAATAGTGGCCATGGGTGGACTAAGGGGGTGAACTCAAAATGAAATTCTTGCTCTCTCCCACCCATAGCAGGCCAGTCAGCTCTTGGCCAAAGCATCAGCTGGGCCAAAGCAAACATGAAATGCCTTCTTCAACACAGGAAATAAGTGATGGGAGAAAAGAACAGCAAACTAAGAGTGCTGAAATTTTTTTAAATAAAACTCCCAAAAGCTTTGGTGGTCAGCATGGAATTATGTTGGAAACTCTGTATGAAAATCACTAAACATAACAGAATAACATTCAGAGAAGCACCGTTGCACTTTATGATCTCACTTTACAGATCGACGAATACAGAGCAATTCAAAAGCTACAATCTGGCTGTAACGAAATGCATAATATATGGTAAAACGCATCTGAGGACATTTAAACTGGCTACAGCACAGCATATCTACCATGGAAAACAAATTAAAATGGAGTCAAGTAGGGCTGTCTGTTTAAATGACTACCAATGAATGAATATCTCCTCTGCATCTCCATTTTCATCGTAAATCCCTTCAAACTAAAACAACACCATTATAGAAGCGAGGCAGCATTTGCCTGAAAAAGGGAAAAAAGTTCCTCTCATAAAACAGATGCTGACATGGTGAGAGGTTATCTGTGGACGTTTGGATGGGAAAATGTTTAAACCAAAACACGTTAATGTAGGAGTGGAGAATTTATTGACTTCAAATCTGAATAGTTAGTGTAATATATTGTGACTGTGGATGTAAAAACAACCAGGATTTTCATTCTTCTGATATGAGGAAGGGCCAAGAGATTCTGCACTCTGTACACATATTAGAAAGGTAAGGAATTTCTCGATATCGATATCTCGATTAAAATCAAGGTTTTTTTGGTCTTGTAAGTTGTACAAAGCACTAACATTGCTCTGCATACTTTTCTGACAAACATGAGTCCATCAAAATGATGTGAAGACGGTGACATTTTAATACATCTTTAACATCTATATATCACTAGCTGCTACAAGTTAAACAAACAGAAATCTCAGTGTGGCTGTTAAAAAAAAAGAGACAACTTTTAAACCTCACCCTAGTTTCTGAGAACACGTCAATGTTTTTTTCGCCTTCTCTCTGTGGGTGGTTTGTGCCATCTGTTGAGGAAAACCACCCTGTTTTTAGTGGAACTGTAACAGGATTTTGAAAATGTCGCTAAAGCCCACCTTCATCTGGAAATGGTTACATGTGTCAGGACAGTGGAGTCGACCTTAAGTTAACTCATGAACACTGAAAACAGCATCATCTTAAAGCAGATCCTGATGATATTTTCCCACGCAATGCAGCTGGGTTAAAGTCATCACATTGCAGAGTTTTCTGTAACAAACTGAATTCTACACAGTTTTGCCAAAGGCACTTGTCACTGGAGATATCATCTACTCCCAGAAAACACAACAAGACATTTAGAATTAGACACAGATCCTGAGAAGTGAGCCTGAGAAGTTAGTCTCTTTCTTATTGAACAGCAAGTCTATCCTTAGTGGCCTATATTTCAATGTACTTCTCGCTGCAGCTTTAATATTTGAATACTGAAAAACAGTAGAGCAGAGACCTCAGGACCCACTGCTTAGTATTGTGGTCATGACTGAAAATCCTAAAATGATTTAATATAAATAAATAATAAAACACTAATGACGTCATGTAAATGCAGAGACATTAACCTCTTGAACCCAATAATCTATTGTACTCCTTTGCTTTAATGCTTTATTGCATAGCCAATACATGTCTTCTTCTTACGGCCACTCATATATGACACTGTTTGTTCATTAAAAGTAGTATTATTGTTCATATTCCAGCTTTATAACTTTGCTGTCATCAGATGATTATTTATGTTTTTAATAGGTCAAGACAATATATATAATTCTATTTTAGATTTGTTATTAAGTCGATTTTGTAGTAGAAGTATGTAAAATAGAAACGTTACAGTGTGTAAAATCTCACCACTAGATGTCAGTAGACTGCAGATTGCAGTCACCTAAGTTCTGTTTTCCCCTCTCAATTAAAGTGCATAATCCTAGCTATGGTGGCGTCTGTAGAGCTCTGTTTATCTGTATTGAGGGAAGGCTTTCGATCTGCTGTCAGCTGTCAATGTGTGTTCACGTCTATTTACTTTGGACAGACGGTTCAAATTCTTTAAGGAGTCCAATGCTCTTCAATTACACCTTTACCTTTACCTAGAACGTTTCTACCTATCTAGTCACATACATAAAGAGCCATTAGGCAGAACAATTCAATTAAATTCAGTTTTAATTATATAGTGCCAAATTACAACAACAACTGCCCTGAGGCACTGTATACTGTAAGGTTAACACTCTATTAACAGGGAAAGCTCAGTAGGTAGGGTGGAAGCCCCATGATCAGAAGGTCGGTGGTCCGAATCCACTGAATGGCTACCCTGAGATACCCCTGAGCAAGGTACCGTCCCTACACATTGCTGCCCACTGCTTCACTGAGTGAATGGGTTAAATGCAGAGAGGAAGTATACCTTCTTTCTTTCTATAATAATACAACAGTGATGCCCATCTCAGGCGCTGATGGTGGGCAACGTGGCACAAACCAGCACCCCTACCATTGTATTTTTAATGGATTCATTCCAAGTTAATGAGAATGGATCAATTAATGCATCATTTTGTTGGAAGCCATAATTAACAATGTACATTTATGAGTACAATATACTTTTTTATTAAACAAACCCAAAAATGGCTTCCTGTGACTTAAAGTATTTCTTAAACAATTTTTATATTAATTATCTTATAATTATTGACCTAAAAAATTATCAATTTTAAACATCAACCACGTGATAACAGTGACTGTAGACCACCATAATCAGCTGCTTTTTCTAATATTCCAGTTTATCTAAACTCCCGTCAGTATACAGTACTGTATAGAGAGTATACGAGGCCAACAAGGGAGTGTGTCCTGATCTATAGTTTAGAGCAGGACATTACTAGATATATATTATTTTTGGATCTTTTTTGTACACTGTTTTAATTAACCTAACAACCAGATGACTAAAAAACTGGTGACAGACTAGACTTAAAAAGGTATACATCTATGTCTGTAACTGACTAATCCATATATATTTGCAGAATTTGAGAACCAAAATGAACATTTTGTAAAAAAACAAAAAAACAACAAAAAAACCCACAGAAGCCATTAGTGTAGATTAAAAATTCTCATTTTTGAACTACAGCAATAAAATTATTTTATGAAGTTAAATGTCAATTTAAAATAATTACAGATAGAACAAATGTCCTGCTATATCCGCCAGTAAGCTGCTAAACATTCTAGTCTACAATTTGGCACCACGGTGATAATTTGCAGTGGATTTATCACCACACAGTGCTGTATCTTTGTTTCAACAACAACTTCCTAGAAATTAGGATGATAACAAGAAAAGAAAACCAGTAAATGGATTTGAATTATCTACAGTTTTGGCACAGAAAACCAAAATACAAAGTGAGCAAATCTGTACACTGTACTGCAGAGACACGTTGTGCACTGTTAATGTAAAATAATGATTATTGAAGTTATAAAGTGTTTAAAAGAGTCAATATGCAAATCTGATGTCACATGTGCTCATATACACTACTCTTTATTGTTATTGTAACTAAAACCTTTATCAAAACATTGCAACTAAATTCTTATAAGTCTCTTAATGAGTTTAACATTATATTAAAAGGATATAAAGGGACAATACAGTAAATGATTAACACAGTGCCCATGATCAGTTTGTTGCAATTTTGCTCTTACAGAGGCCACGCAGCTGTAAGGGCAATACATGTTTAGAGGGAGCGAATGAATAAAATATCAGATTTGCGAAGAATGCAAAGAAATGATATTTTCTTCCTAATAGCAGCTGGCATAATTTTACAATTACCTTGCAATAATATCCATGCTGGAGGCCTGGTTTGTGGCTACACATTATGAATAAAAAGTTAATGCTCTGAATGATATCATCCTGAAATTAACAACAGTGCTAGATGTAGCTCATCTGTACTGTAGTAAATCAAGTTAGAAATGTCATGGGGGTGGGGGTGGGGGTGGGCACGTTTTACAGCATCCAGAGGATGGTCGGTGTACTCCAACCCACCTCTGGCGCTGGTGCCCTACCCTCAATTTTGTTTGTGTCCGTTTGTGTCCGCGTGCGCCTGTTCGTCTGTGTCTATATGTCAGGTTGGGTCTTAGACTCAACCTCTCTGGGTACATCTCAGGCCCTCTAAAGTACGAAGGCCTATCTCCCCTCACCACACTCCCTGCCGGTGGCTGATGCCCTCAGACGTTGGTGTGTTGGTGGTCTTTGTCGTCTGGGGCTGTACCGGCTCACTCCTGGTGGCCGATTGGCGGGGCCGGGCGCCTGTGGCCCGGCTGGGCTCCTTCCGGGGGGTGGGGTGCCCTCAGGCCTCTGGCCTCTGGGCCTGAAGCTCGGTCCTCTCTGGCACAGCTGGCTACCGGCAGAGCCCGCGGGCACGCCACTGCAACCCCCTCTGGTCTCTGCTCCGTAGCTGCGGGATGACCTCTCCTTTGGGGCTCTACTCAGCTCTTCCCAGGAGGGTGGCACGGTTTCCCCCCCCCCCCCCTTTGGTGGTCCTCCTCGGGTCCTTGTACTCTGGGGCCTCTGGATATCTGGGGCCTGGATCTCCTCCATACCTGCTTCATACCCTGGTGGACGGGGCTATGGCTCCCCACACTCCCTAGCAGATCGTTACATGGAGAAACCTTTGGAATACAAGCATGCTGATCCACACAGATGTGCACACAGGTGTACACACGGGTGTTCACTGACGCGGACTACACCTTTCTTGGCTGCTGCCTCAAAGCACATTGTGCGCTGTCTATCGTGCGTGCTGCACAATATCGTTTATTATTTAGTATCTACTGTTATCTACTGCTAGCTAGTTTATTGTGATGGTGCTGTTTTTTTTATTATGTTGCTCTTTGTTTGCTTTCTCTTCTGTTTTTTTTCTCCACACAGGTGATCCAGGTGTTTTGTTTGTTTGTGGGGTTTTTTTGGTTTCTTTCTTCCCCCCTTCTCACCGTCTCTTCTCCCCTTTGGTTTTCTTTCTCTCCCTCTCTTTCTTTCATTCTTTCTCCCTGTCCTATCCCCCAGTCATGTCTGTCCCGTTTGTAGCAACCGAAATTAAAATAAATTCATAATTATAATAAAGGTCAATAAAATGGACCAATATGGCAAGGCCATGATGATCCACTTGGTAAAATAAATCCGCTTGGCATCTTTCTTGGCCTTAAGACATCAATTCTGATGGCTAAAGATCCAAACGGGACACAAAAAAAAAGAAAAAAGAAAAAAGAAAAAGAAAAGAAATGTCATGGAAAACAGGCACTCCTTGGCAGAGGAACCTCTCAAAGCAGAAAAACACTGTAACTGCTGCAGAAACTAAATCTTTTGTGAGGTTTCGCCAGGCAGGGTTATTTGTGTTTTTGCACTTTGAAAGTTTGCCACATATTAACAGGGATAACAGCTCTTTGTGACACATGTCTGGAGCCTGACAACACATTTAAAGCAATTTAATCCTTGGTTGAAATGATGCTTACTTCTCAACATCATGATTTACTCACATGAAATAAATTCTTGACATTAACAGGCTTATAGAAGGCAGTGGCCTACATCTTATTTCTTACAAACTACCCGAACTACAAAGCTCCAAGCTTGGGAAAACAAAGGCACCAGTTTCTGCACATTGTCAGATGGTGTTTAGGGTGCTGAGACAGAATCATCTGCAGCTGACAGACACATCCAGTCCTGGGGTGACAGACTGACTTACAGCAGCACATGCTTGCGGCTAGACCACCGAGCTACACTGCAACGTAGCATCCAGATGTGGGCAGCTGCACTATACCAACTAGGATCTAGGAGACTACATGAGGTCCATTGATGTGTTTTCAGTTTTAGGCTCAACATAACACAGTGATTTACATGTTATGCATTGCCAATATAAATTTGCATATTTCAGCTTCAAAGACTTGTTTATTTGTTATGTCCAGATATAAGTAAATTCTGTCCAACTGTCTTACACAGATAGCATGGACACAGCTACTGCAAGTATGATATTTATGTCATTCCTATAGCTTTCTTCTTTCTGTTTAATGATATGAATGCAGTAAAGCATTTTGACTTCAACAGTACATAAAAGGGTCGGCAGAAAGCACAGACAGCTGGCAGCAAGTTATAAGAAAAGAAAGCGAAAAAACCTTAAAGTGAGTAAAACTGCAGTTCCTTGAAATAGCAGTTGAGACTGGTTTCAAAAGCTAGCATTAAAATAATGATATGACAAATAATTTGTCACACTGTGTAGTCAGGCGGTACAAGACCCCTGTGCTCTGTTTTAGTGAGTAAAATTCTAGTGTTTTATTTGTTTTATTTGTACGATACACACGCCTGTAGGACGCACCCACAGTCGATATATGTACTGTGTTATTGTTTTAAGCTATAGTGTTAGCTGATAACGGAGAACTCCACTTGAAAATATGCTTCCTCCAGGCTTGAAAAAAAACCCATAAAACAAATAAAAAGAAATCAGAGCATCAAACAATGACGGTCATAAGCCAGAGGGTGACATAGTGGCTGTATCACATTGTTCTGCGGTTGGTTTTTTTTTTTATGGCAATTTGAGTTTAAAATGACAACTCTCAGGTCTGACTTTCTTACCCTGAATAACTCACATCTTGCTGGGCCAAACTCTGCAGAGAAAAAAAAATGTAATGGAGGCGGTTATGAATAAAAGGAAGTTTTCTCAGTCTGGAGAGGCTGCGGTGGTTAAGCCCCCCCAAGTCTTAATCCACATGAATCCACACTGGATCCCCACCATAACCTTTTAACCTGTGTTTTGGCAGTTTTTCCCTCAGAAAAGCAAAAATAACAATACTGTGAGCCATGAACTGCTGTCTCCTTTTCTCTATTTTCATTATACCAAATATACCAAAGCAATATTACTAACACTTGTGTAAACAAAACTGACACAAAAGTGGAGGTTTTAACTCTTTAACTGACAATGAATTAGACATCGTGCTTTCCACCAAGACGCTTCTCACAATAAAACTACTCTTACATAAAACTGCATCCTGTGATGGAATTAGTCCAGTACTGTAAAACATATTTATGAGCATAAGGTTAAAGGAGCCTGTTTGGTGCACATGTTGGGCATTTCTACAGATTCACACATAGAAAGGTTGTAAAATTCTTTGGAAAATGGCCAATGAAGTGATCATGACTTGGTCAGCTGTGACGCTCAAGTTCATCTGGAAATTCAATACAGCCCCGACTTGGCTTCCAGGTTGAGAATACAGAGGCAGTATCATCCCAACGACAAAGAATTTACAGTGGAAGTAATTTCAAGACGTGATGTTGTGTCTGGAAATGACATTATGGATATTGTACAAACATTTCTAGGACCAAAAAACAAAAAATCTGTAAAGATTGATATCAAATATGGTTGGAGGTTTGGTTTGGATTTAAATAAAATACACAAAGCGCACATCAGACCATAGTAGCATCTGTCCCCCACATGTTAAGATGCTATGGAACTTTAATTGGCTTTAATGAGGAAAGGCCTGCGACACTGCTTTTATCTCAGTCAGCACTTCAAACACATCTGTATCTGTGGAGTTAACATTACTATTGAGCTCTCGCATGACAATCTTAAACATAAACTGACATGACCGAATGATTTAGTCTTTCCTGTGTAAACAATTTAGTTTAACAACAGAGAAAGAAAATCCTCCTTCACTGTTTTGCAGATCACATTAACCTTTATGCTAATTTCTATATTTAATAATAGACTTTTCTGGAAGTAAATCAACAATATGACCAAAACTTGCAGATTTATTTTAGTTTTGGAAATCTGGTTTATAAAAAAAGAGATGACTTTTCTCTAAGCCAGTCCTCTAAACAATGTTTGCCTTGTTTTTATTTTTGAGTTTGTCCACATGTCTGTGTCCTTGGGGTTGTAGTATTTCAGACAAGAATTTAAAGAGACTGAAGGATAGTCTTTTCTGTGTCCTTTAAAACCCCAAAACAAAAAGCTGTTATTGTTCAGCTTATTACCAGCAGAGCCTTAGTTAAGGAGGACAAGGAATATTAATTGCATTAAAATATAAAGCAGCAAGTTACAGTTTAAAAAAAAAGACCCACTCTGATACCTCATACACTGTTTACTATTTCTCCCTGCGGTGACAGCTAGTGCTGGATGATAGCATATTCATTAAATACCAAAGTTACAAAAGGCTGCGTAAACAGACTTCCAGCAAACACTCTTTATCACACAGCTTTGCACAAAAACAAAAACCTGCAAAGGTCACCTTATAAGGGAAAGCTAGAGTCTTTTAACACAATATAATGTGTCCAGCTATCAAGCTTATGCAGTATTTAAGAGTTCGTTTACAAGTTTCTCCTTTAAAAAAAACAAAAAACACGTCTTTAAGCTTAATTAAACATTAAGTGTACATGGTAGAAAAGAAACAAACTGAGATTGTCCACTGACTCTAACCCTAATTATTTCAAGATAACAATGATATTCAGTTCTGTTCAATTCAATTATATTTATATAAGCACCAAAACACAACAGTTGCCTCAAGGTATTTTATATTGTAAGGTAAAGACCCTACAGAGAAAACTCCAACAATTAGCCCCTAAGAGCAAACACTTGGCAACAGTGGGAAGGAAAAACTCCTTTTTAACAGGAAGAAACCAGGCTCAGGGAGAGGCAGCCATCTGCCATGACAAGTTGGGGTTGACGACTCGTGCAATCAATGTGTTTTCATTATATAGTTACACCAGTCACCTAGAAAGTGCATGTTCTTAGCAATTGGTCAGTTGCCACTATATATACACACACACACCGCAGGTAATTTCAGCTACATTTATACTTTTAATTTAGCCAAGCACATTTTGGCTAAATATATAGCTAAATGATTTAAATCTGCCATCACAAATGAAACATATTATGAGAAAAAGAATGATGCCAAAAGAGCTTAGAGTCTGTTTATGAATGTATACATGAAAATGTCACTTCATCAATATCTCAATACTTGCAGATTTGATCAGTTTAGAACTTTTTCTCAGATTTTGCTTCTATCTCGAATATGCTGGTTTGAAGCCATAAATAGAAACCAAAGCTCTAGTGGTTTTTTTTTTATGATAATCACTCAGCCTTCCACTCTCCAAAACACAGCATGTTTTGAAATCAATAGCAAAAAAGTTCAACCAAAATGGGCTGACAAGCTGGAATTAAAGTATTTACTGTAACATTGGATAAGCAGTAAGGACAAAACACCTGTGGTTTAAAAAAATACAAATTGCATTGCATTTCTGTTTCTGCCGATAAAATAAACAAATAAGCAACTTACCAAAATGTTATTTTTGAATTTACAAGGTTCCACACTTGATTTCAGGCTACTGCATGAAAGCACATCTGTAACCTTTTATGTACAGAGAGAGTGGCAAGATGTTTGATCCCAACAGTAAAAAAGAAGCCTCATCCAAACCACAAAATGCCCTCACAGACTATAGAGCAAAGGGCACAGTTACTTCACTAAAGGCATCCATGCTTGTAAAACACTCAGAAATAGAAGTGTGATCAATCTACAGCCATTAAAACGTATAGAGTTTCTCCTGACTTCACAGCCCTGATTTAGAAGAACTGCTTTGGAAAGAGAATCACAGACTCTGAACAGCTCCTGCTGAGAACATCCACAAAAAGACAGAGACTAATCACAGGGGCTGAACAAACTAAATACTGCCAGAATTTTGCAGTGTGTGCCAGTAAAACGTATGTGATATAAACCACAATACTGCTGTAACCATAATATTCTGTTTGGGGGCCTCTGAGACTTCAGGTGGCCTTTAAGAACTCAAAAACTGAATATGAGCTGATTGCTCTGTTGTCTCCATCTGTCAATTACTGTCCCAGTTTTAACAAAAATCAGCCTCAAAACATTCATTACGCATTATATATGCTTCACAGTGGGTGCTTAATGTAGCCAGTATATTTGGGGGTTTCCTCAGCAATACATTTATCAGCCAGTTTTATCAGGATGAAACTGACAATTGTTTTGCAATTATCTGTGAATGGCTTTGTGGCAAGTAAAATCATTGTATTCTACTGTTTTGTCAACATATCTGGTTTACAAAAAAGTCAAAATAAAACTATCTAAAGGAAAACTAAATATATGAATTGAGTTGATTTTAAATGTTGTGTTTGCAAGTAGAGCAGTGGGGTCAGTCTAATATCATATAGATATTCACAGAAAATACAGGCAAATAGTAGATATAACAGAGTTATTCCTGCACGAGGCAGTGTCAGCTGTCTTTATCCTGTAGTTATTGAGAATGTAAATTAACATCAAAGGGGTTTTCATCAATTCAGCCACGTCTTACCAACTGTTTATGTACTGATATATTATAATGTTTATTTAAGCTTGATAGGCATGTAGTTTAAAGTCATATAAAATTTGGAAAGACATCCTCATCAAGCCTGTTGGCACATCATGAGTTTACATTAACACCCGCAGGCATCTCACACTGGCCTCATTAATTCCAGGCAAATACAGGTGATGTAAAACCAGATGAGCTGATGCACAAGTGGTGACAGGCTAATGCAGGATGACAGTCTATCCTTAATAGAGCTTTAAGTACATCTTTATAGTCCCAAGACAGGCCTGACTCACTGAGTCTTCCACTAGGAGGGAAATCTAACTCCACAAGCAGCCAGTGAATGTGCTGTGGAAAAATAAACAGCCCAGAGAGCAAGCAGAGCCACAGTGAGAACAGCAATACTGTAAATACTTCCACTCAGTAGTTGGACCACAAGATCATGGGGCTATAATGACAGTTCAAATTATGGAGTGACACTGCCCAGTACTAATTGCAACCACAGGACACTAGATGGAAAGAAGTACCAGGCTTACTTGCAACTAACTCTATAGATTTGGATGTTTTACTCAGACCTCTAATCAATAAAGTAAATAGCATTTCTCATGGTGACAGGCATGAAGCCACATATCAGCAACATATCAGCAACTGTAAAGAGTACAAAACAAACTGAAAAAGATGAAGAAATCCCCCTTCTGTCATGGCCAGAGTATTGGTATCAATGAAAATCGCCCCTCTCTACCAGGTTCCCCCAGGACTCAGAGGTGAGGCAGATCCTACCTGTGACCGCAGCTTCCCCTGCACACGCATGTGGAGGCAGACGAGCAGCAGAAGAGCCAGTCCTGACAGCATTCTCTCATGTGGGCACGGAAATGTTCAAGCGGTCACTGAGGCGTCCACACGGGTCCAGTGGCTGCTCCCGTCAGCCTCTTCTATACCGCTGTAGCTCAGAGAATGCCAAAAGAACCCTCTCACTATTGAACTGATCTCTATGAGCTCCCCTTGTAAACTGAGCTGGGGGAGGTGCAGCTGGGGGAGGTAAGGGGGACCAGGTTTTTTTTGTTTTTTTTTTAGAGGAGGGAGGGTGAGCGGTAGAGAATGAACTGGAGGGAGAGAGAAAAGAGATGAAAAGCAGGCAGAGTGTAAGAGTGTGGCAGCTACAACTACAGTAAATTGGAAGTTAGAGAGGAAGTTTTGAAGACTTTTTTTCAGTTTGGCAAAAAGAGAGGAAGGAAATTCTTGAGGGTCTAAAATGAAAGTGTAAGATAACCCGCAGGGTTATGTGCTACGACAGGTAGGCATGCAATCTTCAAAAGATGCCAAAAAAAGTCAATTACAGAATTACACACTTAAGTAGAAGTTCACCTTCATGCTTGTTACTAATACTACAATGACACAATGCAGAAAAAACTTCACCTACAAGTGAAAAAGAACCCATATGAAAAACACATTTTGTTTGCGAACAACAACTCAAAAACAATAAGATTCTTGTGTCCTATTGGAGCCACATTGCAGCGCTGGAAGGATAACTGCTGCAGCCAAGAAGACCTGACTCATCATATGGTTTTCCTATATTGCACCACCATTGTTTCCACAACATTAAATCCTAATTCACCAGGACATTTTGAGGTAAGGAAGACACTCTTCATCATACTATGTGACAGTTGGTTTTCACATAATATAATATACACAGCACAAGCACATTGGGGCCGTTGTGGCTGGACCTATCGGAGCACAAAGAGACCCTTGCAAACACAGGCCAGAAATAAGCTTAAGATAATTGAAAACTTTTCTATTTTGAAAAGGCACATGGAAACCATGGAAACATGCTGCTGCAAATGGCTTATTGACTATAAGGTTATACCTCTGATGAGCAAACAAAGGTCAGACATTCTGTTTAATAACAGAAATAAAAACTAAACTGATAAAGCCCTTAAATCTTGTGCCCAAAGTTCAGCAAGTTATTTCAAGACTTTATGTTTTAATATCTAACATATTGTTATTTATGTTGTATTGTGAAAGTGTGTGGAGACTGTAGGTATGAGTTGTAATTACTACAAACGACCAGTCACTCACTGATTCTTTGTTTTCAAAGATTTTGACAGTGATGTGTATTTGTGAGCCTTGTGATGAATACCATGTGACTACTTTGAAAACATGATATGTTTGCAAGAAACGGAATCAGACATTTATTCAAACAATCGTATCATTGTGTAACACAGCATTTTTTTCCTCAATAGAAAAAAAATTGAATTTAGTTCACAGTAAGGTATCACGCACATACCAACATTCAAAATTACATTATGACTGCTGCACATGACTTGTATTTTGTCCACTCACATCAAATGTTTAACTGCACAACAATTAAAACTACAGACTCTGCAATTTATGCCACTCCTTTTTGGGAAAAACCATGACACCTTAAGCTGAGGTGCGATTCTGCCTCACAACTGTTTAGTGTAAGGTGGTCATATTCAGATTCAGTCACAGCTGACTTAAGGCAGTTTCTGTCTCTTTTTTTGTTTCCGAAAATGGTTAGAATTACTTTAACGGGGGGGAGGGGGGGGGGGGGGGTGGCTATGTAAATAGTAAAACTCAGTGACGTGAACATTTTCAACAGCCATTAGGTGTGCGCTTTCCATTCTGTCAGCCAGTTTCTTGTCCACATTATGCCGTGTGTTCTTTTTCTTTTGGTTTTCAGAACAAAGCACTCCAACATGCAGCTGTAGCCAAAAGCCCCTTCTCCTTCTGCTCCACTGTACAACAGTTTTGCTTCCTGTAAATTTCCACCAGGGGCAAGAAGAGAAAGAGCATTGTAATATGTTTAGTTATTCTCTACACTGATCACTTGGACTAGTGACATGCTTTCCTCAGAAGTGAAAGTCTTTTAAAAGCCTTTCAGTGCTTGATAGGAAAGAAATTTAACCAAATACATATATGTAATTTGTTTTAAAAGACTACTACAATCTCAGGAAATAGGAACAGGATAAAAAAAACTACACAGGTTTACACAGAAGAACTGAAAATGTTTATTTAATAAACTGAATAACCGGACACCAAGACTCGCTTTGTCTTGATACAACTAACTGCAAATTTGAAATGCTTTCAACAGCAGCTCATGCCTAATCTGCTTCCAGTAAAACTATTAGCTACTATGAAGCTTGGAACCTAAAATTTATGTGTGCAGTCACATGTTTTAAGTGAGCTGAACAGCGTGCCAAATATTTGCTTGGTAATGATATGTATTTTGGCAGTATTCTTAATAAATCACACCCTTCCACCACCTTCTTTTTAATATGCTGTTAAACTGTTTCACAGAGCTAGGCACTGAGTGCAAGGAGGACCAAGAAACAAATATCTGCACACCTGCATCTGGCTTCGATTGTGTTGGAAGTATGTCAGCAAACACACACATGCACAAACACACACACACACATACACGCACACAAAGTATTGTATTGAACCACTCTAACTGTAAACACAGCTACTACTTCACTAACCTTCCCCTTTAGTTAAAACTTATCTTCTCCTTAAAACTGATCGATTTCCAGATTTGCTTTTTTTCACCATGGGCCACACACATACAGTACATACCATGAACCAGCATGTACATCTTGCACAGTAAGCAACCAAGTGACAATAATCTCTCCAGTCAAGCACGGCTGCAGACACATAGGATGGGAATGGCCCCTTTCAGCAGCACATCTGTCATGATGAACATACAGACATCATCTTCTTCTCCCTTGATGTTTCTCTTTCATTACGGAGGCATAGCCCAGAGGTTGGACAGAGCCAGACTGATTCTCCAGTATATCCCAGGATCCTTCCCTCTACAAGTGGGTCAGCTCTGAAGCAAGCTTGGCTTAAGGCGACTGATTCCTCCAGTTTCCAGCCCACACACGCCAGAGTCATGCTCTACTGCAGGTGGGCTCAACATTACTGTATACTGTCAGAGTCCAACAGACACATGCTCATATAACCCTGTATTCAGCTTCTGTTCTTATTCTCGGTCATGTTTTTAATTTCTTGCCATTTGCTGTTTGGGTGGTATTTAAATCTAAAGTTAAGTCGCCAAAACTTGACAGCAAACATTTTTAGCAAGTGTGTCGTCAGGGACTGTCTACCTGACAGCTGTAATATCTTTGTTACTACTCTTTTACACTTACATCATTCTTTCCTTGTGTTACTTTAGAGTAGAAAGAAGAATACCTGCAGAAATTCAACCCCTCCAATGATCTTTATAGACCTCTTGTAAACACTTTACACTGATTTTAATTTGGTCAGTAAAAGTCAAGAAAAGGCAGAAAGTAGGAAGGAGAGAAAACATCATCATTTTGGTGCATCTGGGATACATATTAGTCAGCAAGGCCAGACATGTAGGTCCCATGATTGTTCCCTTCAAGCAATGTGTTTGACTGAAGAAGGCAGGTTTGGAGTGGAGGAAGGCAAGTTAATGAATAAAGCAGGCTGAGAAGGGAGTTAGGATGGGAGGGGCAAGGTGTGGCTGAAGTAAGCTGCTGCTTCTATTTGTCCTTGGCCTGTGATGGACAGACTCTGCAGCTGAAGTTATATTCCTGCCACGAGCTGTGCAAAGCCAAGTGTAAAAGTCTTCACTAAACACTATAGCAGCCATTGTCAAACATTAGTCCCTCATCGTTGCCTGTGCTGTTTGAATTAGCATAATGGACTACGTGTCCTCCTACGTGGCTATCACTGTAGCTTGATGCTATACTGTACATCTACTGTAAATGTCAGAGGTAGTACCTGCATTCATGTTATAGGTTCATCTTCTTTTGACTTGCTCAACTCCACCCACTTTTATAGTTTATAGTTATAGTTTATTTATTTATATAGCACATTTTATTACAACAGGAGCGTTGACCAAAGTGCTGTACAAAAATACAACACACCTAATAAAATAACTGTACAAGAATACAACACACCTAATAAAATAACTTAAGAGTATTGAGATAGCAAAACACCAAATATGAATTAACAAATAACTCTCATGCTGTAATAAAAGCCAGTAAGTACAAATGTGTTTTAAGATAAGATTTAAAAAGATTGACAGTAGGAGCCTGTCTGATGTGTAGGGGTAAATTATTCCACAGCTTAGGCGCTATGACTGCAAATGCTTTTGTGTAATGAAATAAGATTTGATGTGATAGAGTCAAAGTTTACTTTGATTCTTATAGGACTAACCTAATGACATGTTGCCATACTAGATGACAATATCAAATTGTAGTAAATAATATTTCTGCAGATATATAATAATTTGAATTCAGTGGGTCAGTAAAGTCAGTAGGGGGGTGGGGTGGGGGTTGGTTCCCTGTATTTTCTTATGGAGCAATGGGAAGCCTCTGCATGAGCAATCACATTCCAAACAAATACCTTTTTGCTTTGATAATATCAATACCTTTATCTGAGACAGATGAAGATAAAACAGAAGCTGCAGACGGAGGAATGTAATGTGGGAATGATGTATTTTCATAGTTCTTAATTAGACCCTCCCTGTTTACATCATTCAAATGCAACAGCCCAAAGTCTCTAACGAAGGATTCCGTAAACAAACTTCACAACGATATCATTTTTTAAACCAGACTTTAAAATACAAAGCCTGAGGAGATATTAAATCAAAGCTCTTCACAATATGTTCACATAAACTACCTTTCTAAGGGCTCCCACACACTGTGAGATTTCATGCAACATCGATGATTTAATGCATGCTTAGTGTACTATAATAATACCTAGTGAATCACACACTACAATAACAGTGACAGTTTGTCTTCCTGCTGTGTTCTCATCAGTACAGTCACGACAACAGCTGCAGTCAAACATAAAAACAAAGTTCTGCTGCCGCAACTACACTAGACTTCTTTACTTCTTTACTTTAATGGCAAACATGTTTTTTTTTCATATTTTGTTTGTTGTGGGTTTTTTGCTTTTCACAATTGAATTGATTGTTCAGTCTTTCACATGAGTATCTTCATTTTTTGGCTCTGTCATAATTTTTTCCCAGATAATCTTTGGTGTCAGTGTCTTTAAACAACTTTGAACCTCTCTCACTAACCTGGTGATTATGATGTACCATGTATGATGGACCACAGTTGTGAAACCACAGCCAAAGATATTACTATAATTCTTTTATTGTCTTGTCTTTTGTATGAGGCAGCTCAAAACTGCACAGTGTTTATCCTGCTTAAGTGATAAGTGAAGAAAGCGTATAAGAGTTTTTGATAGCTAATGTCAAAGTCAAATGAGTTTATACATCTGCTGGCGGTGTTTAATTAATAAAGCTGTTAGAATTAGACGTCATCAGATAAAATCGTATTCACGGTGGAGTTTGACCCTGAACAGCAAGAACCTGGAAGAGAGCACAGAAAACCCATACATACCTATTCACACCTGCAGTTCTTAACTTATTTTAAAATAAGTCCTCCTGACCACATATTGAGTGCTTGAGATCACTGACATTCCAAACAAACCGATGAGGCATTAAATGTCCTCAACTGTCTCTTCATTTGACAGCCACCCAGACAGCAGCAAATTACTGTCAACAGCCGTCTCTCTGAAGAAGACCTCTGTGACTCCTGAGTGCTAAAAATACAGTTTTGTATCCATATAGTATAGCCTCATAAACCTGTATGGGAGACCGGGAGATATTAGGAGTCATTGCTCCATTTGTAGTTCAACAGGTTGTTTATCATCCATCTAATGTACCATACATTAGCTAAAGCCCACTCATTGCTGTTAATCTGTTGTATCAGCCAATTATCCCCCTACCTCCAACAGCCTTGTTTTCCAGCTATTCCATTCCTATACAGAAACTCCAAAACTATTCAAAGCTATTTAGAAACGTTAGTTTCTATCTGGTGTCCTCCTTAACCAAACATGTTGAGCCCACAGCTTAGTTAGTGGAAGGCAAAGTGCCAAACTGTGAAAAAAAAAAAGCATCACAGGCTGAAAAATGAGACCAATATTAAATCTACAGCTCAGTAGATACAGAGAAACAATGTGGTTCTATAAAACCAATTATGTAAGTATTTAGTATATAAATGATAATTTCCTCATAAAAGTCAACGTTTTCTTTAGTTTTTGGTTGCTTATCATGTAAAGTTATTTATCTACCAATATCTAGGGAAGGTATTTTAAGAGGAAAAGTGCTTGTACAAATAGTTTATTTCTGCTGACACCCATATTTAATGTGCCAGCCCAGATGTTGTTTAGCTGAGCTGTGAGAATATGATCAGGAAATGGAAGTTCAAACACTTTTGCTCTTCCTGTGGTCATATAGCCCCATGTGGAGGCTAAAGACTCAGACAACACAGCAACAAAAGTCTACAGCTAGTCCAGCAGCTCTTACAGTAACCTTATAGCAACTAGTAACATAGTAACTGATGGTTACTATGTTCAGCTACTCAGTTTAATGTGTTAATATGCCAACTTCTCTTAATTTGAAGTAAACAAAAAGCCCTCGATTAGCATTCATTTACATTTGATCATGAACTAATGGACAAATTGAAATGTCCTGTAAAAGTTAAGGAAACCTATTATATAATAAAATTGCCCACAGTGGGCATTAATGAGTATACCAAATTTAATGCCAATCAAAGCAACAGTTGTCTGAATATGATGGCAAAACATAAAAGAATCACGAACCACAAAATTATTAGTCACTCTAGGTATCAGCCATGTAATTAATGTAATTCAATAACTGCCAAGACATTTTCTTATTTAAAAACCAAACAAACCTGACCCCACAAATGGAAAACCAAGCTAAGGTTATCAAGATTCTATCTGAAAATGTCATTGCAACTCCTCACTTAACCAAAAGTAAAATACAGGAAATACATCAAATGGAGATCCCATCAAATGCAGACACTTTTCTTTCTCACAGCTTGATTGAGGCCCAAGGTTAAATACCCCCAATCTCCTGAGGAAAGACTTTATGAGCTGTAGCAGAAACCAGCAGAGACCAGGAGAGACGTGATGGAGCAGAACAAGTGTCTGACCCCGAACCTGAAGTGCTGAAGCCTGCTGAAGCTCCACAGGTCACACAGAGGCAGTAACCAGGCCGATGTGGGCCAGTTAGAGCCGGTGGGGGACAGCAGGGGCCCATTAAGATCCAGGAAGCTGAGGCCTGACATTAATCTGTCATCTCCCTCACATCTTTATATTCATTTGTCTTAACTGTCATCCAACTGGAATTTCTATATCCAAGACCCCTGACAGCGACAAGTGCCATAACAAGTGTCTCAGTAACTCTGGTAGGTCCAGTGCTGTGGCTGTATACATGAACCTGACGTTCCATTCCCTGTATAATAGAGCAAGAACCTGTGTCTCAGGAATTTTGTAAGAAATTTGTGTCTTGTTTTCTGTACAATTTATGCTACATTTTGTTTAAAAAATTGAAAATGCAGAGTTAAAAATGGAATTACAAGCACATTTCAAGAGCTTTGTGTCTGTGTTAGGAGAGACACCTAATATAAAGCCTTGACAACAAAGGCAAGATGGACCACTATACACCATAACGAACTGAAATACACAAAGAAGTAAACGCAGGCCCAACCACACCAAAGAACCAAACAAAACAAAAAAAACATGGATACAAAAACTCAGAACTGGTTCAAAGTCCCAGGAACTTGACAGAAGCATCAAAAAGCAACACACCATGCCACAATCTAAAGAAACAGCTGACAAGCATAATTCACACCTATCAGTCTGCAAAGGGTTTGGGACTCCAGTGAACTACACTGAGAGCCATTATCTACACATGGTTAAAACTTCAACAATGGTGAATCTTCCCAGCAGTGGCCGACCTATCAGAATGATTCCAAGAGCACATCAGCGACTCATCTATGAGGTCACAATAGAACCCAGAACAACATCTAAACAACTGGAGGCCTCTCAGCTCTCAGTTAAGGTCATTAAGGTAATTCTGTTTTCTACCAGAAAATCCTGGATGATAGTGTCCAGCCATGGGTTCATGCCCTGAAGCTCAAGCAGTGATTATAAAGACACTAGGAAGTCCACTACTGAATGAAAGAAAATTCAGGGTCCAAGTGATTGTCCATAATCATATCCAATTGTGATGCTTTGAAAAGACATTTAAAAACTTAATGTGCTTTTTTCAAGTTTTATATTAAACACTTTAACCTCCATGCCAGGTCATACACCATGCTGAAGTATCAGAAGAGCTAAAAGTAAGAATTTCATATCATATCTTTTGACGTATGTCTATTAGCTGAAGACAGGCTCTGTAACCATGCAGTGAGTGATGACGGGGAACACCCTATGAGTGTGCAGCTGGGGCTTGTACTGACAGAGATGGGATTGAGGTATCTCTGCCAGTCTGTGCCAGGTTGGCAGCATTGCAGAGCTCTCATCCCCTTTTTAACAAGTCTGTCTGTCCACTACAGTTGGGGATGCATAAAACAGATGCAGCTGTCAGAGTAAAGAAGTGAGGAGTGGCCTTGGCTGTTGTTTGATGAGTTTTGGCCTGAGCCATGCTCTGGGATCTGGATGCTGGGAAACATGCCAGTCAGGGAGGAAGGCCATTGCTAAGACCTCACCATTGCACCGGGTTGGATATCCCATAATTCTGTCATCTTCATTAGGAAAGAACAATTCATCAAAACCTGTACTGGAATCTGCCTGGTCAACCTTTCAGTTCTTATCAGCAAACATTAATCCTAAGAGAGACCAAATCAAAAATATTTTAAAGACCAATACGAGACATAATCAATTTATTGTCCACACAGATCAAGAAAATTTAAACTTCAGCTTTCAGAACTGGATTTCCTGATTTAGATGGTTCCTGCCTAACTGTGTTGAATGGCAGGGAGTAGTGCAAATCCACTACTGCCTCTGTAATAGTTTAGAAAAGATAGATTTTCTTTCCTCAGGTGGGCCCACCACCATCAGAAGAAAAGTGTGTGGTCAGTGATCGCCCTTTAAAAATATACACACCCTTCTCAAATGCACTTCCTCAGTATAAAAAGGAGAGAACTCACAGCTGCACTGAATTCTCAACATAAAGGGATCTTTCTTTCACTGTTCATCTGAAATGAGTAACTACATTCATAGGACCTGGACTTTCCCATGTGCACATGGCACATACAGCTCATTGGAAATATTAAATGTTTCGGCTTTTAAAAGATAAAGGTGATCGTACAAAAACTTATCAGTCAGGATATTAAATGTCCTTAACAAGTCAAAAATTCTGATCATAGAGACATAGTCTTATAATTTTACCAAAATTGTTAACCAGTTTCTTAAACTATTATATATGTCACATGTAAAGTGTTAAACAGTCTAACCTAATCCCTATGGAACCAAAAGAACCTTTTGATTACATGTCCATAGCCATTTATGTGTTAATGTCCTGAACAATGACTAACTGTTTAGCTTGACTTTTCTGTGTGGAGTTAGCATGTTCTCCTCATGCATGAGGACTCCTGGAGCCCAGCTTCCTCCCACAGTCTAAAGACACGCACGTTAGGTTCACTGGTGAACCTGAACTAGCTGTAGGAGTCAATGAGAGCATGAATGGTGGTCTGTGTTTCTCATTTATCTTCTCTTTCCCATCGTTTGTATTTTGTCCTTTTTCTTTAATGGTCTCATTTTTTTTCTCCTTCTCTTACCCCTCACCCCAGAGTGATCACAGTAGATAGCTGACGCATCATCCAATTTAAAAGAGGTTATTTCTCACTACTGTCACCTGATGCTCGATCATACGTTATCATCTGATTGTTGGGGTTTTCTTACTAATATTGTGGGGGGCTCTAGGAATGTTGACCTATCCAGGATGAATGAGACGAGAACTGGAACTTAGGCTAAGTAAATTGCTGGATGGATACTGTAAAAACAAATGGAAAGCAAGGGCAAGAACAAGAAAGTAATCCTGAAATCTGCCAAGCACTTTACCATACAGAACAAATGATCCATGTGAAGCCACCAACCAAAGGGTCCAATCTCTGGGGCATGTTACCCACAATAATAGACTGACCACTAAACCCACGAGCGGCATGCGTTAAGCCTGTAACCAAGCACATTTCCAAAATGTTATGCCATTTTAAGTGCACATGCAGCAAGAAATTTCAATATAGTCAGTGAATTGAGAATAAAATACCATAAATTTGTCCAATCAGAAGAAAATAAATCATAATCAATTAGGTGTTTGTCCATCAGGTTAAAAAATATGTGACCAAGTCCAAAGGTCAGAGGAAGAGAAAGAACAGAGGAGGGCAGTTATATGCATAATATCAAAGATGTCATGGACCACAGTAACTATGAACTGTGTGGTAAAAGGCCATGTTTTCTCTGTAATCAGTAACAGATCATCACCACAGCAAGCGCATAACTTTTATGGTTTGAATATGGAGAGATAAAATAACAAACTCATTGAGAGACATTTCCTCCTAACCCAAAAATATAGTCCAAATGTTATGAATTAATTTTTCATTATTATGATTAAGTGTCAAAAATTTGCTTGTGGTCACGGTTGCAAACCACAATGAGACCAATATGAATTCCACAGCTAAAATTACGTCCAGACACTAGTGCAAAGGTTTGTGGGGTTTGTTTTTAAAAAAAAGAAGAAGAAGAAAAAAAAGAAAAACAGCTCAAGATTTAAAGAGATATTAAAGAACTGTGAGGTAGTGGTTGTAACATGGGACTGTAACAATGATTTAAACTCATGACTTTGTTCCCTTGCTCTTCCTGACCGCTCATCTCTGTTGTTACATGTCAGGGGTGGGCAGCCTTTTCCTCCTGCCGGCCACGAGGACTTAGATAAAGCAAAAAAGCCATAAACTGGATGAATCAAAATGTAGGTAAAGGTTACACTGAAACTGTTATTAACGTTACAATAACCCAAATGCTATTTTGACAGTTAAATTGCCCTACATCTTGCCAACTATCTCATGCACTACTGAACAGGTCACATATAAAACACATTGCACTGGAATCAAACTACCAGCAGCAGAGTCGCTGCAGTAATCTCCCTAGAGATTGCTCAGTATAATGTTGCCTTGAGCATAATGCTAGGGGTTATTTTGATCCTTTTTCAGTATGTGTGAGATGGTCTAGTTCCAGCACAATGATGCACACATATTCACACACAGCTTAAAAAGAGAATTTCCAACAGAGGGAAGGTTCACTCAGTCAGAAAATAGACTATAAGCCTAATAATAATTAATTTTAAAAAAATCACCTGAGGCAATAATTTGCGCTCCTCATTCTACAAAACGAAGAGCTTGATGTATAAAACACCATGTATCATTTGAGAAATGTTATATTAATTTATCTTGTCAGGTGTAAGAGAACGTGTTGGGGTAGTCAATCAATACTGTAAAAAAAAAAATAAAACTGCCCAAGTTATCCAGTAACAATCCATATACAACAACGTATGCAAGTACTTTTAATCAAGCATCATATTTAATTAAATGTGTTCTTCTTATCAAGCTTTATTCTATTAGAATTTAAAGGAAAATAATGTACTTAGTAGGGCATGACAATTATCTAACAGCTCCAGTACAATTATTTATACAATAAAAGTAAGAAAAATTCATAAAATGTAATGACTGGATATAAATTAAACAACTACATGAGTTAAACTAAAAATAATTAATCTATTAGTTATCTGAAAAAAATGGGATAACTGTTTGAGCCCTTGTTTAAAGGAAAACATAGTTTTAGATTTGTCACTTTTCATATTTAGTTTAATTTTTAAAAAAGTAAAAAAATTGATACATTATCTAAAAGATCCATAAAAATGATCCTACAGTCCTGTATGAAACATTTGCTCCAACTCAACTAAATACAACAACAATATTCGGCTTTCACTTTATCTCACGATTAACAATAATTTATTGATCTAATCATTGGTGTAATATGCATGAACCTTGGACTTTTAGTGATATTTACCGATGCCTCCCCCTTAATGAACCCATTTTTAATGCAGGACTTGAGAGTATTTATAGTGCTTCAGGAAACACTCTGAACCCCTCTCTCATCTGTGGTATCATTTGCTAAAATGATGAATGCTTTAAATATTTACTTTGGAAACATGATACACAAACACTAACTATAAACAGCAAACGTTACACATAACAATTTTTTCCTTCTCGAGAATAGCACACAGTTGGACAAATACCTTTTTTCTCTGGTAATGTGCTTTGGACGTGTTGAAAAATGTACAACAGTAGTATGTGCTATGTACAGACGGGCTCTGACCTGCTGGATCGACTAAGTTTGAATAACTGGTGAAAAATTATTGTATGATTTGGCTCTCATCCAAATACAGAAGCATCAGAGTCTCTGGCAGAGCTCTAGGAGTATATCCGTAACACTTCTCTGTGCCTTGGGGACAGTTTAACAGTTTGTGCAGTAGCTTTGTGTGAGATATCTTCTGATTAATTTGGTGTCAGAGTCTTTTTCTTCACAGAAATGTAATAAGTATTAAGTTTACTTTATATTAATTTAGTCTAGTCTAGCAAATAGCCAACGAAAACTGTTTGAGACAAAAGAAAGTACGCAGATTTTGATGAGACAAAGAGAACACGGAAAACTGCAATTAAAGAAACACAGCGCTTTAAGTGGTGCTATAACAACCATCCAAACACAGACCAAACTCAATTTGTTAGAGCCAACATTTCCCATATGAGCTAAAAAATAATAATAATATCCATCTTGGCCTGCCATTGTTGTTGTCTTTTTGGCCTTCCCATATGGAAAAGAAATAGAAATGACTTATGCCAAATATTTGGGTTTTTTTTATGTCTTATAACATTTACTTGTCTCTTTCAAAAATTTCTAATGTAATTATCAGAATTAAGTATTTAAAAAAAAGGTTTGTGTTTTTCTATTCCATGTGGATTACCATGGAGAAGCAACTGAAAACAGCAATGAATGTATGAAACATGTCGTAAAATACAATCTGGTATTTAACTCTAAAGCGCTCCTGTTGTAACTTTCAATCATGCAGCTTCAATCTCCAAAAAAACTCAGCAAAGTGGCAATAATGTTATGTATTTCAGAGGTAACACATTACCCACTATCACACCAGCACGATTGACATTTCCTCTCCAATAAAATGCCAGAAATAGTATACATTATAATGCGTTTTAACAGGAAACAATGCATGGATATCCAAAATAGATATAGAGTGAATGGCAATAAAAATATCATTATTATCATCACCAATCTGGGTTTTAGGCCAGTTACTGGTCAGGTATGGAAATGTTACTTCCATACTTGACCTGACCTTGCAGTACTCTCTGCTCATCTATAGAGCATAGTAGTTGGTTGGCTCCTGGGTCCAACTGGGCTTTTAAAAGCAGAGCAGCAGCAGAGCAAACTAAATCACTGAGTAATTTGGTATTTTGATCTGTTGCTCGCGTTAAAAAATAGATGAGTAGAAAGTTTTAAAATTTTATGTTGAGTGGGACTTAATATCCTGAGCAAACCACTGAATATCAATAGCTATGATACGTGACTCTAGAAGACAAGGATCAAGTTAGAGGATCACATTTATGTCAGCAGGACTAATCCTGTGGGGATCAATACAATCTCCATCAGAAAAAGTCTTATTATTGAAATACTTGACACCACTAATACATTTGACTTCACAAACATTGTGCTACTGATTTGATTTTTAATGTATTCTACTTAGGGCGACCGTGGCTCAGGGGGTTGGGAATCGCATCTGTAACCGGAAGGTCGCCGGTTCGATCCGTGGACTCTCTGTCCTGGTCATTGTGTCCTTGGGCAAGACACTTTACCCTACTTGCCTACTGGTGTTAGCCAGAGGGGCCGATGGCGCAATATGGCAGCCTCACTTCTGTCAGTCTGCCCCAGGGCAGCTGTGGCTACAACTGTAGCTGCCTCCACCAGTGTATGAATGTGAGAGTGAATGAATAGTGGTATTGTAAAGCGCTTTGGGTGCCTAGAAAAGCGCTATATAAATCCAATCCATTATTATTAAAGGTTTTTAGGTTAGTTTTTTTTTTTTTATCAATTAGTTATTGCAGCATTTTGACAAGCTACAGGGTATCATGTGGGTCAAGCAGAGTGCATCAAACCAGCTGACTATCAGCTGATCCAAAGAGGTACCAATGATGACTGACACTTCAAACAGTCTGTTCAAGCAGCCAACTTCCCCGCGATTCCTTCCTGCTCCATGCTGTTGCTGTTGCTACTTATGATTGGATCTGCTGCTTTTCCCCTCTACCTGCCCTGCCTCTTTCTACTGTGGTCTTTTTTTATCAATATAGTTGCAATGATATCTCTTGTTTCAGAGATTATGTATATTCCATATGTCAGGTATATATCTTCAAGGTCCTGTAACCTCCAGGAGGGGAGGGAAAACCTTCAGCGTCAACTGCAAACATTTATAAATTCCCACAATAATATGAAATTCCAATCATGACTCTGATTAAATTAAATTATCCAGATGTTTTCACATTATATCTTGGCTTGTAGCTGGGGGGGATGTCCTGTTCAGAAGCCTGGACCAGCTGAGAAAATCTCAGTGGAGAAAGAGATGCAGAACAAAATCTCCTTTTCCGAAAAAACTTCTTATGAGTTTCAGTTTTTAAATAATAAGCCAGAACATGAGAAACTGGAACATAAATGGGCATTTGCAGATTAATCATTTTTTGATTCAGACACGCAAAACAATTTATTTTTGATGATTCAACAGTACCCATGTGAAGGATAACAATGCCGATGAATAGTGTGCGTTAGCAGTGAAATGTGAGATCAGAAGGCTTTCTGTCTTGATTAAATCTTAATGTCGCAAAGACTGTTGCTGGATTACAGTTCATGGGAAAGACACTGGGTTAAAAGAGTAAGGTCAGCACAACCAATTGCAATTGAGCCGTGTTTTAAACACATTTCTTGGAGTTAAACCCTGATCAAACAACAGTCACAGTGAATCCAGCACAATGAATACATACCTAACTATAAGCCCACACAGCAACAGCGTCCTGTTTCCAGTAGGGTAATTTTTTTATTTTTGCTGCTTTGCGTCACAGATACTGTACAGTCATGATTCTTATGCTGTGCTGCCCTCTGGTGCTCAAAGCCATCTTTACACCAGTGCTACCGCCTAAGTGTGTAAAGGTTTACTTATATTATAAATGTTTTACACTCCATCTGTACATTTGAATCACTGCTGCTTTACCCAAAAAAGAGGTCATGAAGAGAAAGTGAAGCTCCACTCTAAGGTCATGAAGGATGCAGCAGAAATGCAGCATGAAAACATACAGAGCTTGATGATGACATATTATGTTTGATACAAGTGAGAACAGTTAGAACAAAATGTTGCCCATCTCAGCAAAGCCCTGCAGGATCTTGTAAATAGATGTAATCATGTAGCATGTAGCATTACAATAAATAATACAAAATCCTTCTCTTTTCTACAGTATGTCAGAAAAAGGGTCAGTGGGTGGCCTACCGTACACTTTCCTGCCACACAGAGAGAAGTTTCATTCTGTCCACATGGCGTCCCGTCGATCACCCTTTCTGACTGTCGCACGTAGAACCTGAACCCTATGGCCCGGCAGTTGAGTTCACACTGCTGCTCAATAGGAACTGTAAACAGATTTAGGTATCATGATATAAAGACATATTTCAAGATATGAAAATATGCTGGTTTCACAATACACACAAACAAAAGTAAATTTAAAAAAAACATCAACACATCACTGATGAATGTGCTGACATCCATCTTTAAATATGTGTAAAAAGTTTTGACACTCTCATTGTGTGAATGAAATAAACGTAGATTTTACCATTAAATTTATTATTTTGTAACTACATGAAATCCAGCTGGATTTAAAGACTGAATCCACATTGAAATAAATTGCATATGCATATATGATACATGGGGAGTAACTGTACTTTGATCATATATTTAAATTTGCTAATCTTTTCAAGCACATATCCTTTTGGACACTTTCCAGGCACCATCCTGACCAGGCATATTAAACTACTGTTTTTGCCTTTTATGGTCATATTCACCAAGTTTTTTAAATCATAAGAGTTGTTATGGTCATTACAATATAATGTTTAAGCGCATAATTTACCAAAACATTAGAGTTCTGTGAAAAAAACAAGTGTTACAGTTTTACCCTGTGGCTGTATTCTGAAAAGAACTAAAACAGCACTGGACTGGCCTTGGCTGCTGTTTTAAAACTAAAAGGACAAATTCTCTCTCTTTAAAATGTTAAACATGTTCTACAAAAAAAGATCTTTAATATTGACAAAGGATTATGTTTGATGCAATAAAAGCTGCAAAGTCTAACCTCTGCTTTCCTTTATTCGTGTGCTTTACCAATTAGATATGCTACAAGCCCAAAAGCCAGGCATTTCTTAAACAGATGTACAAGAGTATGTTTAAGCACTGCTCAAGATGGGTGTCAAATGACCCAGACTTAACCTCGTATGTGTACCTGAGGTTATTTAATCTTTATATCTGTCTTATCCATCAGTTAAGGCCACAGCACACAGACAAGATCTCACAATACACATCTGTTTGACAGGATATTAACTCTGGAGGCTGGTATTTCCATTAGCTCAGACAAATGACAGATAGTCAGTTGTTTTGACTGTTGCCTGGATACTTCAGGTGAGTACGTTAAATGAGTTCGTACGTATGAACATTCATCAGTAAGCCTACGGACAGGTGGCATACCGTAGTCCTTACATCAAGCTACACATCAGTTTAAATACGTCATGGGTCAGGGAGCTGAAGGTGTAACACAGTGTGAACATGCAGTTAACTGTGAAATGTGTGACCTCAGGGTTAGGTGAAGCTACTGACTTTGAGCGGCATTTATTACTTCTTCAACAACACTTTACAGGTATTTAGTCATCTCTGTGTTTTAAACTGAGGTTTAGGTTTGCTTTTTTTTCTTTTTTTTTGCCTGTCCCGTTTGGATCTTTAGCCATCAGAATTGTTGTCTGAAGGCCAAGAAAGATGTCAAGCGGCTTTACTTTACCATTTGGATCATCATGGCCTTGCCATATTGGTCCATATGATTGACCTTTATTGTAATTATGTATTTATTTGATTAGATTTTTGGTTGTTACAGACGGGACAGACATGACTGGCGGATAGGACAGGGAGAAAAAAATGAAAGAAAGAGAGGGAGAGAAAAAAAATAGAGGGGAGAAGAAATGGTGAGAAAGGGGGGGAAGAAAAGAAATGGCCAGCACCTCCTCCCAGCCCCTCAGCCCTGACGGTTCACAGAACAGGGGTGAGTGGAGACCCCAAACCTCCCTCCGCCCGCTCATATGTAGTGTTGCTGGGTGTTGTTCTAAAGTGCATTTAAAACACAGGAGGGCATGGTGCTTCCTGCCAGAGAGCAGCAGGCTCCTCCCGAAAACCCTCAGTGCATTTAAAATTGAGGGTAGGGCACCAGCACCAGAGGTGGGTTTGAATACACAGACCATCCTGTGGATGCTGTATAACGTGTCCACCCCCAAGGCCCTATATGTATGTGTTATGAGAGTATGAGTAATGCAGATGTCTAGGTTGTGGATGGTGTAACACAGTGTGAACATGCAGTTAACTGTGAAATGTATGACTTCAGGGGGTTAGGTGAAGCTACTGACTTTGAGCAGCATTTATTACTTCTTCAACAACACTTTACAGGTATTCAGTCATTTGTGTATGTGACATACATACACAAAAGAAGCAAAAAATAATCCTAATATTGACAGCGCTAAACCCCTGCTTTAGTTTTTACGGGGGATTAATTGAGTACTGTCAGTCTCAAAGTCTGAAACGTTTGTCTCTGTCAAGAGATTTCATGGCTCAAGCCTTTTGACTTAATCATGTTGCCCTCAGGATGAACTGTTAGCGGCCTCTCAGCTTTTCATCAAGTGGCATCATTAACTCAAAATTTTTAATAGTAAAAAGTCAGACTTAGGATTAGAATATTTTTTATCTACCTGCAAATTAGGAGAGTGCAAGGGCAAGACCATTACAGTGACGGTAGCCCAAATCAATACTGACTGCAAAATTGACATATGTGAGGAAATTTTGCCCTTTTTGCTCAGTTAAAGACAGTAGAGACACAGTGTCCTTGTTATATGCTATCTGTTATTCTGGGGTAAATATGCATTTAATTCTAAAATAAAGTGAAAATTAATTTATTTGTAGCTCTGGCTCTATATACCACTACAATAGATTTTAAAATCAAATCAGTTATATGACAATGAAGCCATGAGCTTTGAGCTTTATTTCAAGGGGTTTAACAAAAACTCTGCATTAACTGTAACTGTCCAAAGTTTTGAATTAGTGTTTTATAGGATTCCACTGTAATTTTAAATATGAGGCCCAAACAGATGCCAGTGCAAGTGAAGGTGCCATCATGAGATTGAAAGAGCAAAATAAGCCTCAGAGAGAGAACAAAAAACTGTAGGACTAGCCAGATCAAAAATCTGGTATATTGTTAAAAAGAAGGAGTGCTTTGGCCAACTCAGTACTAAAGAACACAATGACCATTATTTTCATGGTTAAGAAAAATTATTTTACAACTAGTCAATTAGTCGATACTGCAAGAGTTTCTCAAGGTAAATAAATGGGATCAGTCACCTGATCTCAATCCAACAGAGTATGCTTTTCAGTTATGAAATATAAAAAAGTAGCAACTGAGGGCAGCTGCAGAAAAGGCCTGGCAAAGAATCTCCAGAAGGGAAACACAGCATTTCATGATGTCCATGGGCTCTAGACCTCAGGTGGTCACTGACTAAAAAGGATTTTCATCCAAGTATTAAAAACAATATATACAATCCTTACAGACAGTCATCTCGTTCTCGTCTCTAACAAAAACTAATATGTCAGGATGTACAATCCTAACATATTAGTTTCCTGCTTATATGTTTTGCATTTTAAAGAGAAAAAAAGTCATACTGCTTGTATATACAATCCTTACAGGTAATACAAAGTTATATGACAACTCTGAATTAAAGCAGAAACTCTACATTTTGATCATATATCGACTGTCTGATTGACTGTCAACTATGGTGGTGTACAGAGGCAAAACTACAAGAAATTTTGTCTTTGTCCCGCAGATTATGAACCTAACCATATATACAGTTTATGTATGCTCACACTGCTCATAAATGTAACCTACCCTCATTAAAAGGTTCCCACTCGTACAGTCTGCCCATGAAAGGCTGGTTGTTGTAAGATGAACACTGGACAGCCCGGATGTGCCTGCTGGATGGGGGACAGGCCTGTGGAAGGACCAGTGAAATACAAACATGCATTTATTTTCCATGAAAACACCAAGTCCGACAGGTAAATCCCTTTGTAACTACAACCGCGTCTCACTGTCACGCTCTGTAGCCACTGATTTACTGATTGCTACAGTGAGCCTTCACTGTTTTAACTGTTTCCACTCCTCCACTTGTAGCGCTGTCTTTTTAACAAAAGCACTTAGATTCCAAGCATATATGAAGGCTCCAGAGTGAAACCCAACCTCCTTTAAGTCTCCATACATTATATCATTTGTCTAAACAAGACTGGTCTGCTTTACTTTACTTGAATATCTGTCATCACACAACATAGAGATAATGTGCAGAACCAGAGGTTGTTTCAATTCATTTTAATGCACAGAATCAATTCAATAACCTAGAAGATTATCCACATACTCATGCATTTAAGCTGGTGTTAAACTCGTGAAGGTGCTGTATGAGTTATTAAGATTATGGGTTTTTCCCTAGTAATTTAAATAAGGTTTAATGTTTGATTCAAACACACAGACAAGTGCAGCTCTCTGGTGAGCTCTGCTATAAAACATCCACTCATAAGTTCAGTATCTCAATCAAAAACTTTACAAAAATAGATTCTGAGATGGTTTTGAAGATTGGTTTCAAGTTTGAGCGGTGGCCATGTGGCTCTGGAAAAGTATAAACTATTCACACCCAAAGCTAATGAGTCCACTACAGTGCAATAAATAGCATAGGCTTTCTAGTTTCTAATTAATATTAGGTGTTCTTGTTCAATTCTTCAACTCAGTCATTGACAATTTGACTAATAAACTCTAAACACATTTGAACCAGGTCTAATTATCCAAATTAAACTGTTATGGTAGTAGAGGACACATCTACTACATGTCTAAACAGTATAGGGCTTCAAAGTTAAAACTAATGGTTTATAATTTGAATGCTAGCTTTTCCTTTGCACACACAAACAAAAGGAGCATTAAAAATAATGAAATCCAGATTACTAACAAACCAGTCTGAGAATACAAACAAAACGCAGACTTGCATACATTACTGTTGCAGATCCTGTAGCGAGCATGCTCCCCAGCACAGAAGGAAGAAGGCAGAGGGTTGTAAGGTCTCACTTGATGCTGCTTAGGATTGGACATGTGGCTGCCTGTATGGTGCTCCTGTTGGACCTCAGCCTTGTTGGCTGAACTAGGCTGGTAAAGGGGAGCCCAGACTTGGTTATTTCTGGGATGCTGTGTCCTGGCATTAATGTCGGGTCTGCTGTAGAGATGGAGATTGCTGGAAGCATTAGGGTTGTTTAACCTGTGGCTACCATGGCCTCTAGCTGTGGGGTGGTGGGAATTAGCTGCAGCAGAGCGTCTGTGTCTGTGTGGGCGAGGGATCTTAGAGCCCTGGCCTGTATCCGTCTGCAGTGAAGTAACATAGGGCGCCCTTCCATAGCCATACTTCCCTGGGATAATGTTTGTTACCCTCCTGAAAACACAAACATATTAACACTTAGTGTGCAAGTGTAGTTATCACTTCATCTCTAGGCTACACATGTCCCTATCGAATACCACAGAACTGAATCCAGTCTGCTACCGTATTTCTACCGACAATGTTTTAAACTTGAATCAATATCTTTTTTTATTGGAAAGGTTTAGGTTTAGCGAAATGCCATCTTTTATTGAAGAAAATGTCAAGGCCCGTCTTCTGAACTACAACTTTTGTGATGCACCAGGATCTCATGGGCAGAATTCTGGGAGCTTTTGTTGTTATTTGGCTCCTTCGATTCCAACTCAAACAACCCCCCATTACTCAGCTGTCAGTGCTATTTGTTTAAAGGCAACCACAACAGGAAGGAGGTCACAAAGCTGCCAAGCACAAGCCGGGCTTTTGATTCCAACCATAAAAGACTAGTTTCCACTGCAGGGCAGTCAGATGTGCCCACAATGATGGCTCCAAACAGTCACTTTTAGGCTGCGCTGCTCAGCATGCAGCACAGCCATACATGACTCACTGAAAAAGCACAGAAGCTGAAATACTTTTATTTAAAAAAGGCTCATTGTGCCTTATAACACATCAACATAGTCGCATAAAATGCATAGATATAGAAATATGAATTGCAATATTTGTTCAAATGTTAAACATTTTGTAATTTTCAGATAAAAAGTTTAGTAGTTTAAGTAGTCGCAGGGTCATGAATTCTGACAGTAACCTGGTCATAAGTCATAGCAGACTGCCCTTTTAACTAGTGTGTGGTTGTGGAAAAGGGGGTAGGGGAGGTTGTATACAGAAGACACAGAGGGGAAAGGATGATGTTCATTTCGTATAATGGTCTTGACCGATAACGTTGCCAAACAGTTATGAGTTGACTGAAATTAAGTAAAACATCCTCATTCACTCCAACATATTTACATAGTGTGTCTAACCATCAGTGTCACAGAGTATGTCACAGTCAAGCAAGATGAAATATGGAAAATAATTTTTGACATTGTACTTTTTGTCAGGATAGCTCAACCTGTGCCAGATGCTACATTAGTCATCTTCCACCATGACACGCTATATGGACTAAAAGCAGTAATTGCTGGGCCCAACTTCTTTTCATTTGCAATGCCCCTGTCTGTTGGGTCAGATTGCTATTGTGCTGGCAATCCTACAATTAATCCCATGTCTCTGTGCAGAATAATATCTGCTAAAAGTGTGTACCTGCGCCCACCAGGCCTGTTCTCCTTCTCTTTTCTCAGCTCTCCACGGCTGCTGCTGTTGTAGGGTCTGACTGTGCTGCGGTGCAGAGGAACTGTAGGCCGAAGAGCTGAAACTATATGGCCTGGTTGATGAGGCTGAACACCAGCCCCTCTGGAGGGGTACTGAGATGGAGCGTACACGGGTAGGCACGGCCTAGTCTGTTCTTGTACTCCTTTTCCACAGGTCCGGGAGCAAGCTGACCAGGGACCCCAGACACCCCAAGATCCCTGAATTTCTCCATGCTCTGCCCTAACTTCCTCGTGGTGCTCTGCCCTCTGAGGAACCTGCATGGAAATGAAACATCAATTAAGGGCATCACAAAGTGCAAAGAAGTGGAAAAGTGCTGCAAGATCTGAATGTCAAAGATTTGTGGAAAGCCTCAGCAAGACTTTAATCTTTAAAGATAATGGCTTTGAATAAAAGCTTACATTGGGGACCTCATCACATCACCACAACTATCCTGCCTCTCTGCCCCCCACCAGTGCTCATGAAATAGACCTCTGTTCATGGGAATAAAGGCCTGATTTGGCTGATTAGTGGGTGTCTGTTTGTGGTCTATCCCCTATTGGCTACCTGTGCTTCTCACTATTGACTGTGTCGCTGTGCCAGGGACATATTAGCAGCGATCACTCTCTGCTCTCTGTTTGAGGAATTTGCCAGCAGGAGTCCTTTTCCAAGCTGCCTTTATCCGCAAAGTTGCGTGGAAATCCTGTCTTTAAGGAGTGCTTTGTCGCCTTTCACAACAACCTCTCTGGGCAAACACATGGCTGTAGTAAAAGCTCAGCTGCCTTTGACTTTTAGTGGATGGAAAGAGAATACAAAAGCAGTAGGGAGAGTTGGCAGGGAGCTTCTTCTGCTGTCAGTCAGCCTGTGCAGCTATTCAGGGAAGCCCTGGACCACCCCTCCGCCTCTTCTGCAGCTTCGGCTTTTGTAACCCAAAGCCACTGTCATCTCTGGGTCACCCAAAGGTCACACAGCTGGACCCCCAGTAGAAACACACGGAGGCAATTCACACACACACCCTTCTTTCTGACAGTTCTGTTGGTCAGCCATCTTCCATTACTTGTGTCTCTGCGGGGGTCAAGAGGTGGATTGCTGACAACTAAAATCAGCCCTCTTTGTTTGGCTAAGGCCGACAGATGTTTTCACTTTCCGTCTCTACAAGTACAGATTATCACCGTGGTCAGGTTACCCCTGGGAATACTCTTATTCACTGTTTTGGGTGGCATTTGGCTGTGCTGGTGAGAAACAATCATGCATGCCATCTTTGGAGATGAGCATTCCTGTCTCTTTTTCCAACCAAGCAATTAGACTAAAAGATAAAACACCAAAAAGAAAAATTCCAGGAAACATTTGATGGAGGTCTACCATCATGAGAATTAGGACATCAAGAAAATCACACATGTTAGAACACTGACATATTTTTTCTAGTAGCTCCATCTCCCATGCTCACCTTTCTGTGGTCTGTTGTGTGCTGGCTGCCCAGGGGATCTGACCAAAGTAACAATAGCAGCATAGACAGTCTGTAGGAACCAGAGAGAAGTAATTACTGGTCATATTTACAGCTTTACTCCAACTGGTTTATTGGCTTACAATATAAATTATGATTTGCTGATACTACTATTGAAATATTGCTGAAATACTGACATACTGTTATTCAGCTTCTATTAAGGATAATCAGAGAATGAGTCAGTCTCACAAAAAATGGGAACACAGACATAAATCTGAGGTTAACCACAAATGAATGCACCCGATATTAATTTACCTGACAGTCCAGACACAGCCTCCTTTCATACTTCCTGGTTTCTTAAAGCTGTACACTTAAATGTAAAAAGAGAAGTTGACATTAGCATGCACCTGAGTGGTGGTGACATTTTCAGCTCTGATGTGAGGCTACAGTCCAGAAGTTTCAGAGAGTTGGATTCTGTCTAATCACGGTCCATCTACAGAACAGACTCAGTTTACCTTTTTAGCTTGGCATATATTCAAAGGAAACGTTGATTCTATCAAAACTGGTACCTTTTTTTCCTACCATTTCACTCTAGAATCCATTTGAAAAAGACTTTTACCCACCTGACCCTGTGATGACCTCTTAACTTCTGGAATCTAAAAACTGCATCACCGCTGACAGCAGGTTTGAGTTGCGGTCAGAGAAAAGCTTTCACCTGTCACCCCTTACCCTATAACCTAGGCCTTCTTTGCACATTTCCTACATGAATTTTATTGACACAAATGAAATGGTCAAAAAGACCTGAGAACTGCCACTTAGCAAACACCGGGAAAACACTGAAAGGTGAATGGGGGTGGTAGATAATTAGTTGTGCTGAATATCATAGAGTTTAACCTCAGAGCACACTTTTGGATAGAATAATGCTTTTTGAAGGTCGCCCAGCAGACAGTAACGTTTGATTAATTACTGCGATTCTTCCCTCAGAACGCAGGACGCCACTTCCCGTAATACACATTCACTTTACTTGCTGTGAGGATTCATTTATTATAGTTAAAGAAAAATAACAAGAAATGATAACAGTATGACAGAAAGGCCTATAGCATCATCTCCACCTACCTGTACTTTTAGTTACTGACGCGTGTATGGTGAAGTTATTTGCTGCCTCACTGTAAGCTCTAAGTAGTAGGTCCTATCAACGCGCAATCCTCATGGTCGAAACATTAATCCAGGTAGAAATGCAGGGCTTCCCTCTAGAAACCTGCTGCTGAGCCATGTAAATCAGTTAATCCGTACCAGAGTTGTGAAACAAATCCAGGCAGAGTGTAAACTCCAGACTCTAATCATCACGGTGACTCCGGTGGTTCTACTTTTACGCACAAAGCCACTGAATGACAGAAAGCTGGAAACTGACACAACCCACAGAATGCGCCCTCTGCTGCGCCCCCTGCCGCTATGACTACGTTGTCTGACTGTGTGTGTTTGTGTCTCGTGTAAATATTGAGGTGTGCGCCTCCTTTCCAATTCCGCGAAAGGTGGTGGTGAGCTTGGATGTATTTATGTGTAAAGTGAGAGGGAAGTGGGGGGTTTATGTTCCTCTCCAAAGTCTTTTCGACACTCCTCTCGCCGTGAGCTGCAGGTCCTTAATCAAGTCAAAGCTACTCCCATGTCTCTGACAGAGGTCACAAAAAGGATCTAAGTGCTGAAAAACTGAAATGCTAGTGTATTAGCTGCATTTAGCTTTTGTTCTCTAACACTGCATACATACAACGCCGCAAGGACGCCAGTAACTCATATTTGTGAGGGTTATTTTGAAATACAACTTTCAAAATATTGCTCGAGTCTTTGTAAAACTTGCAATAGTTTTAATCAGCAGCAATTAAAAACAAACTCAATATATAAAATAACAAAACAGCAAAGTTAAAGGGCAGTTTTATCAAAATAATGTTTCCCCTTCTTGCCACAAATAAAATACAGCCAGGACTTATTAGATAATCTAGTTCATGCCTCTGTAACATGATCATTTTTTATCTAACTTCTACAAAATGACATAGAGTCATTGAAGAAACTGTTCTGAAAGAAATGCAATTTGCACAGTTTTGTTTGCATGGATTTATTGTTTGGTCATCCAATAAACCAACTCATAGTGCTATATGTACAGCTTCACCTATACTGTTTCAATACTGGGAAAATGCAGAAAACCACAAAACAGTGAATTTAAACTATAATTCACAAGAATTGTCTTGATTTTTTCCAGGATGTCTCAAAGGAGCAGACTTCATTAAGTGGGATTGGTACTCAGATGCAGCCAAAGCAAATATACAAAAACTGGATAAAAGACTTTTTAGCTAAATGAAAACTGGAGGCATTTTTATATGAGGTAGATCACATGTGGAGTAACATTTGGCTTCAGGCTTGAATCACAGACATTTGCTGTTTTATTTTTGCAGAGTAAAAAAGCTCAGTGTATTGTTCTTTTCAGTCTGTTTATTTAGTTTGAAAAACAGAGCTATGTATAGCAGAGTGGTTTATACCACAGCAGCTTATTATAGCCATCATTCATAAACATGCAGCCTTTATTATAGAGTATAGCCAACATAATCTACAAATATTGTGAAATCAGTATACCAATATGTCTGTGCAGCCTAAGTCTGTGCATAGAGATCCATCACCAGTGGCACTAGTGGCACTAGGTACCACTGCACTGCAGTATGTCTCTTTGCAGTATGGGGAGTAAAGTAAAGGGAGCTTGCCCCCACTGACTTTTCTCACTAGTGCATAGATGCTGAGACTGCTCAGGCATTTAACCTTGAAGTTTTTAAACCTTTCTTAGACAAACAATACTGTTTGAGATGATTGGCTGACAGTCTGTCTAGACAAGATTTAAAGACAGTGGACACTACTGTCTCACACAAGGTGAACATGTACACTGTCTCTGGACAACACTCAAAAAAATTTCATGAATGTGTCTAAAGGGAGCAGTAGAATGACAAGCTATAGTAAAGCACCATCTCCCTTTATTTATTTACATTTTTTTTAAGGGTTAATGTAAGTTGATCTTCGGGGGAAATTTATTTTGCAATCTACATCTAACTCATAATTCTGAAATGCAATTGATTAACTAACAAGTCAAACCACTGTTTCAGATCATTATTTTTTGCAGCACATGGCTCACAATAAACAATACACTTGGTTCATTCCAGCAGAAACTAATAGTTGGTTCTGTGAGGTGGAACGAATTGGCAGCCGGCTCTCCAGACTGCAGAAAAATCTATCAGAGTTGAGCATATCAACACTGCAGCTTCTAAACCAGCTCTTAGGATTTTAGTTTGTCATTCACCCAAACAGAGATTATACAGATAATATTGCATGGGTTTAGTCAACTATTTTATAATAAGTACAATAATGAACTCACTCTCATTTTACTCCCCCTTTTGGGTTTACTGTGACCTTCTACGTGTGTCTACATTATAATTACACCATTACACTCATAAACAGACAACTGTAAGCTTTAAACCACAGCTGAATCAATCAAGCCTGTAGCGTGGAGGTTTAAAGTTGTCTGAGAAATCAGAGGTACACAAAGATGGAAAGAAAGTTAGTCCATTATTTGCATTCTGAAAATGAGATTGTCTTCACAGCCTTGCAGAAATCCTCACACTAGTTTGCCTCTCATTATCCAAGCTCTTCTTGGCTGATGGCCACTGTGCATTGGCAGCTGAGACGTACAGTGCTGCTGTTGTGACAGAAAAAAAGTGCATTGATTTACTGTGAGCAAGGATCCAAGTGCTCAGTTTTCAGGCGTAGATAAAAGCTATTTTGATGATCTACTGTAGCCAGTGCTAACTGAGATAAATTGAAAACCTTATGCTTTAATCACCCACTTTAAGTATTACAGCTATAGATTACTATCATGTAACCAGACTAATCCTTGCTGCAAACTCAGCAACTCTAATTGAAAAAAGAACTATATATATTTTAATATTCAGACATAATAAAATTGCATTTAATACACATTGCACATTTAATACAAATGTCAGTGTAACGTCCTATGATAAACAAATATGTATTTAATTTGTGCCGCAGATTGATTGACAGTTATTTCTCACCAAGACATATGGAGCACATATTCATGTGTGTAGCTTTCTAGACTGGATGGAGCTCAGGAAATACTAAACTGTCTGGACTTCTCTCCAGCGATGAGACATTGCTCTCATTTTGTGGCTCTGCATCTGTTTGCTGTCACTAGTCACAAAGTTCTGTCAGTCCTTTGGGACTAGACTTTTCTTGCAGTGTTGACACCTGTAGTCTCACAAACTGACAAAATATAACAACAGTGCATTGCTGATAGGCAGCAATGTTGTGCATCAGACGTGTTCAAAGTAAACAAGTTGTCGCTTTCTGATAGCAGACATTTGCACTGAGAGCTTTCCTGTCAAAGCAGAACAATGAGCCTTCATATGAAATCATCATGGGACAGTTGCCCCAAAAACAACACATTATACCGTGTTTCTTTTTATACAACAACTGCGATGTTCTGGTTCTTAGATTTAACTGCTCTATCAGAACAGATGCTGAACTATACTCTGTAGCATGGGCAGAAGATTGTTGTGGGAGAAAAGTAAATATGAATGTCACTCACATTACTTTTTTTTACCAGGAAATAGCCACCGGGCACGGATGTTCTTGCCTTCTTCAAGTCAAATGCCCCAAGAAAGGCACTGATCTCCAGTGAGGTGGATGACATATGACAACACGACCCATCAGCTTGTGTGGGGCTGTTTGACACTCGTGGTGTTACTCCTCTGGCTTGGTGCCATTCCCTGCTGACTGTCAGATTAAATAAGGGTTAAGCATTTTTTGTAGGGTTAAAGAGCAGGTGGTGGGAAACAGGTGAAGCCTCTACACCTTCGGGGACATTCCAGTCTTAGTTCACACTACCTTCCTAGTTTTTGGACCTCCTAGCATGAATGTAGAGCCTCCGCCTTCTGAAATACCAATGGCTTGTGACTGACTTTCAAAGTGAGAATGGCATATTTTAAGAAATGATCTAACTGGATGACCTAGCCCCTTCACTGCAGTAGAAACATTTATCAGAAAAATAATTAGGCATACTATGCAGACAATCTCAGTGTTAATGCAGAATTGTTTAATACTAAGCACAATACAGAAAATCAGTGGTAAACAAAGAAAAGACCTTGTCCTTGTTTGTGCCCTTGCATTTATGCCCCGCAGGAAGAAATGAGAGAGCAATGGATGAGACAGGCTTTAAGACAGAAAAATCATTCTAGTCTCAAGAAAAGAGACACTGGTCATTTTCAGCTGATGATATTAATGGTGTAGAAGGGTCATTCAGATGGCTTTTAAAGTGCAGACAATGCTCCCTAGGGGCAACAATGCACATTGAGTCACTAAGTCTCTTTAACATTCTTCAAGTATTATTTACCTTCAAGCTCTGAAGACTCAAACTGTGGGTTTTTAGTGAAAAATCTACATTCAGACAATTTCTTCAGACACCTATAAAATAGTCTACGTACATTTCAAGCAGAAGCTTCCAACAGACTAAGGAAATACACCCTTGTGTTTCCAAATGCATTAAAACTGATAAAGGGATTATGTGTTATCCATTTTGAAATTAAAGGACGAAGATGCCCAAGAAAGCTCTGTCCACGTGTGCATGTATGTTGCCTAACAGTGAACCTTTGGTCCTTTTCACTTGGTCTCAGAGAGCTTTGCCAGGCTGGCTTGGCGGAAGGTCGCTTGGTCCCTCATCTCCAAGACACAGTCTCTCACCATCTCTGCAAACATGGAAGGCCAGAGCTTGTGTAAAGCCTCGCCCTTCAGGTTGGTGTCTGATGCACTTTGGACCAACTCCTGTAGGTACTGCTCTACCATAGTAGCACGCTCTGACGACTCCACACTGCCCTCCTGTGAAAGGAAAGAGAGCTCATTGTTGTTGATTCTGTTTTTCTATGGCATGGGAACATGTGAAACCATTGAGATTGTCTATTTTCTCTATGAACTGCTCACAATGGGCTGAAAAATATAATAAGTACACAAACTTCAGATAATAACACACAGACAGTAATAATCCTACATGTCTTTATTAAACACACCCATAATACAATCATAGTGCAAAAGTGAAACCTTAGATTCTTAGTTCACAAGGAAAATTTGCACTATTCGGATCGGATCAATTCTAATGATCTCTGGTGCAAAAAGCTTTCTTGACACTTTCTACTGCTGCAACACCCAACATCTACTAAGCTTTGTTTCAAGGACAGCTAACGACATATTATCCTGTAAGACACGTTAATAAAAGATGGGAAGTCTAGAAAAACAAAGTTAAAGTTATCAAAATTTACCTGGCCGAAAAAAGCTATTGCTCAAAAACTGTTTGGCTCAAAAAACGAATTCAAAAACAAATTTAAGGTTTTGGAGTGCCTGAATCACAGTCCACACTTAAATCCTACTGACACACTTTGACATGAACTTAAACAGGCCACTCATGCTTGAAAACCCTTCAATGTGGTTGAATTGAAACAATTCTGCAAAGACGAGTTGGCAAAAATTCCTCCACAGTTTTTTTTTCACATGGAGGTAGGTAGGTTTGGATAACTTTTTTCCCCTCAATAAATGAAATCATCTCGTAAAAGTGCACTTTATATTTTCTGGAATCATCTTTGTCTAACATTAAAATGTGCATAATGATCTGAAACATGTAATTGTGACAAATTTTCAAAAAAGGAAAAAATCACTAAGAGGGCAAATTCTTTTTCACAGCACTGTGGTTGAGCAGACAACTAATATGCCGAAGGCTATGCTTCTCTCTGCTGTGCCCTGTGTTTGAGTCGACTTCAGAGTATTTCCTGCAAGTCACTCTCACTCTCTCTCTTCATTTTACGGTCTACCCTACACTGTGTGTAATAAAGATCTTTCTTCATTGAGCATGCCATGCTTCACTGTTGGAGATGTTAAGATGATAGTTTACTCCCATTCCTCTATTCCACTAAGCTGTTTCTTGAGTCAACATTCAAATGATTTCCATACTTATTTAAACATACGTATAGACTGTGAACAGAACAACATAATTTGCATGTTTGCGTTACAAATTCTAATACATTTGGTTTGTTCATTTTTCTATCTTATAAATACATTTGTTTTTCAAACAGAAATGATAGGAGTGTCTTAGATTAGTGGAAACAGAGGTCTTACATATCGCAGTACGCTTTTGTTAAACATACAACTAAATTATAAAGTCAATGCTGGCGTTGATGTTATAATGAAATTGGGTAAAAAGCCTTTATCTAACTTTAAAAGAGAGGTGAAAGAGGTGACCTGAACATGGGGCAGAAAAGCAAGAGTACTGTCATGCCAAAACAGGTACTGGTGCCTGATCTGCACAAACATGTCAGATGCTCCACTCTGTCCTCAGTAAAAGGAGTTTAAATTGCACCCAAATAAAGCAGGATGAAACTGCATTAGTGCAAGTGCCAGTTACTAAGAGGCTACAGTAGCTAGAGGCTTAGGCTTCTCCAATGTGCTGTTATCCCAAGTTCACTGTATTTATTGTTGCTGAATTTAAGAGAAAATAGAAATTTGAGTAATATTAAGTAATCCCAAGTGGAACCATGTTAACTGTATCTGGTTGAGGAAAGTAATTTTAAGATTTCAGAAATTGCTGTTTTTTCTTCGGCTTATAATGTGTGTTTTATAAGCTATGCCATCCAATGCAAAGTTTCTGCAAAGCAACACTGGTGGTATTAGTTGCACTTGTTAGTGAAACCTTTAGCAATGATGATGATAAAACAGCATGCACAATATCTTTTATTGCTATAATAGTTGAAAACCAACTTTCAGTCCATCTCACCCATACTGCTCACTCCTGCTTTATCTGACTTAATCAATGCCATAACTGTTGCAACAGAGGCCTGCTTTGTTCTCTGAATATAAATGACTGCAGATCAAGATACAAGTTTCACAGTACAGTAGTCCTGCATGAATTAGAAAGGACTGATTCTGTCAGTCCTTTGGGACTAGACTTTTCTTGCAGTGTTGACACCTGTAGTCTCACAAACTGACAAAATATAACAACAACTCAAATACTGATTCCTGTTCGATGGTGCATTAATGACCTGTGTGTTATTTGTATGAATGACACCAGAAGCTGACTCCTGTTCAAGTCATTGTTTGTATTTTCTCTTAACCTTCTTTTGAAGATGAAGTACAGTCAGCACTATAAATAAGAACTAACCTCAGGGCTCTCTGCACTGCAGTCTCTGCTTGGATAGTTAAACAACGCTCTGCTCAGGCCTTCTCCCAGGAGTTTCCCATTATCACGCAGCTCCTCTGGACTGAGTCCTGCCCGCCGGCCACGCCCCTCCAACAGGAACTGCAACTGCCGCTTCCTTCAGGGTGAAGAAAGACAAGAAAGAAGAGTAAGTCAGATATAGACTGAAAAAACACAAAGACACCTGGGGAGAAACAGTGGCTGCAAGTGAGTGGCACCACTATAATAAAGGCATGTTTTTGTATCCATCAAATGGCACTATCTCAACTTAATACTGTGAAAACAGTTTCTTGAGAAATAAGGGAAAGGGCTCACTTAAGAAGTCGTCAGAAATGACAGCATTTAAACAAACACTGACAGTTCAGAAAGGTCAGTAACACTCAGATACTTTGAACAAAAAAACACCATAATGGATTAAATCCAAGAAAACAGGCAAACAATATGTAAAATGTTAATAGTCTTTTTGAACTATTTCCATGAATATTTTAATGTCTTTAACACAGAGAAGTACAATACACTTATTAAAGCAGTACAGCGCTCTAACATAAACTACATCAAATGTTGCTGTCTATCAAAAGTAAATGTCATGTGATACACTACTGCACCAACATGTACCACAGGTCAGTGCCAGGATGCTGAAACTGTCTTTTCAGAGGAAGCTGGAGGCAAACATTCCTTTTAAGATAAGACAGTTTGTAGAGTGTGTGAATGCATGTGTATGCCAAAACACATCAGTGTGTGTCATTCACACATTATAATGACTAACACAATAATACAGATACGTGGAAGTTAGATCTGATAAAAAATTTAAAAAAAAAACTTGAAACAACACCTTGGGTTTGATATATGATCCCACAGTTTCAGCCTGAATTTTACAAACACAATGCAGATGGCATCTGTTTAATGCTGAGGAATTTAGTTGTATTTTGTCCATCAGAGACCTTAAGCAATATAGCAAGCATGCCCAGTTACAGCATTAGTTTCCCTTTGATGTCTTCACCACTCAGACTGAAGTTAAAGAACCCTGACAGGTGTGGGTGGGGGAGGTAACTTAACTTAACCTAACTGATTAAAGGTAGATAGATCAATAAATGGGCCATTCTCTCTCTCAGCTTGTTCACAGTGCATCAGTTCTTTATTACTATATTTTATACTTTATATTACTATACTCTATACTTTATTACGATATTCTATTATCTTTATTACTTATCCAGATAAATGACATTATAACTCTCTTTTTCAAGAAATGGCCACGAGGATATTACAACCATTATAAACGCATACAAACACAAATACAACTGTCACACACTACAAATGAGTGAAAATGAACAGTTGTTGAAAGCAGAGAATACACACTACTGAATCTTGCACATGTAACTTTATACTGAGAGGAAGTATGAAATATGCTTAATGCAGGTATAACACATGTTATATGAGAAGGAGAAGCAAGGGACAGAGAGAGGACATTAGCATTTTATAAATGATTTTATAAATGAAAAAAATATATATTATTGATTGGTGATAGCAATCTCTGTTCTGGTCCATTAAAGGACTATTCACATCTATTACAGGAAAGACAAGAAGCACAGATTTTGTATGAAATTAAGGCAATTAAATGATTAGATAAGTAAGCGATGACTATAGACTGACTCAATGCCAAATTTTAGAGGAGCTCGTGTGCACAGAAAAATCAGATAGCTAATATATGCAATATAAACAGCATCACATGTGTTTCCAGTGTCAGCTCCTTATGATGCAAAACAAAGTGTGATAAACTGAAAGTGTTTATTATAATGAGATCATAAATTCCATAGTGTAGGATGATGTGGGTTTTTTGGGTTTTTTTACTAGAACGCCTGTGGCGCACAGATAAACGCAGTCTGAATGCATACCTTTGCCACGGCTACAAATGCTGCATGAATTGAGTCCCTGGATCCAGAGGCATATCTGACTACATAAAAAATTATGTACAATAATTTTTAGTATTTCTATTAGCTATTTATTTTTTGCAAAATGTGATGCACATGATTTTTTTGCCATATCTTGCAGGTCAAATCAGTCCATAACTTTTAAAATCATTTTGCAAAGAAACCCATCAAAACATCTTACTGATAAAGGCACTGATGCAGAGTTATGCAGCCATCCATAACTCTGCATCGAGGAGACGCTGCAGTGACAGAATCCCAGTGGGGACAAATCCTGAAATGCGCAGAATGCCTAAACTTACTGACCATGCAGGAACTTAATTCCTCACTAGTGTTTAAGGTAACTCTTCTAAACAAAATAGGCATAACAAGAGCTCAGCATTAATTTACCATCTTTTAATACTGTTTGCTCACTCATAATCCCTGTTTCCAGTAATTTCTTTTTTATTATTATTCATGCTGGGAAACTAAAACCACATTTTATGTGAGAAACAATCTACAGCAGTTTTCAGATTTTTTTTAAAATAAGTGAGTCAGATGGATACAAATTATTCAAGATCCTGCATGCGGATAACAGTGAGTAAGATTTCTGCACTGATATGAAATTAATCTTTGGCCTTGGGCTGTTGTGTGTTATATATTCATAACAGACTCCATGAAGCAGAGGTGAGATACAAAGGATACAAAGGCAGTTGAAATTGAGTTCTAGGTTGTTTAAAATAAATTTGTTTACATTTTATTCAACGTGCATTAGTGTGCCCATCTCCTGATGGCTGTTTCCAGCAGGATAGTGTCACAAAGCTCAAATCGTGTCAAACTGGTTTCTTGAAGATGACAATGAGCTCACTGTACTCAAATAACTTACACAGTCACCAGATCTCAATCCAGTAGAACCAGATCCAGTAGAGATTTTCAATCTTTTTCAATCTTTTTTTTTTCAATCTTTTTCAATAAATGTTTCCTGTCAATATAACTAAAATCTATGAGGAATGTTTCCTTTGTGATCTGTGCAATCAAAAATTAAGGCAGTTCTGATGCCAACATGGGGTAAAACCTGTTACAGGCAAGAGGTATTCAATTATCTGGGAAGTATATAATCCTTAATTTATTTATTATCCAGGTAGATATCACTGAGTTCAAAAAATGTCTTTACAAGAAATCTGGCCAAAGTAGTCTTGTGCATGACAAGCAGATTTATTTTCCTTGTTAGGATGTTTTTTAATTGACCCTGAGAGACAGACCTCAAGAGTTTTTTGGCTGGGGAGAGAAAGGAATGTTTGTGTCTAAATGCCAAGTACCCACCCTTATCCTGAGACACATAGTCTAATTCCCCTGGCTCCTCAGTGCCAGGCTCTGTCTCACTGTTACTCACACTCATATACCCACAAAACGCTATGCACAGGCATGTACACACATGTACAGAAGCCTACATCTGACACACATTTAAGGATCCACACATTTTTGACATACTTAAACAAACAATCTACATGGTCCAAGACACAGCACACACCTGCCATTAATCTGTAGTTAATGCTATGTTATGGTTAAACATCTGGAATCAAGTTCTCACCTGGACTCCTCAAGCAGCAGAAGGAGCCGGCAACGTGGAGTTTCGGTGGCTGCTATATGGCCCAGTGTTCCAAATACACGTTCTGCAGCGATAACGTCGTTCATGGTCACCTAAGGTGAATACACAAAGCACATACATACACACAGCACAATATATTTCAGTGACAAGCTTTTTCATGTATTTCCCAATACGAAATGAAGATTTACAACTTTATTCATGGCTTCGGCTTAGCAAAAAGGTTTGATACCATTTAACAGATGCAAGATAGGATAAGACATGAAAGTGGCAGCTAACACAGAGACAAGACCTTTGATAAAGGTCATTTATCAAATCAAGTCTAAAATGGGATCTAATGTAGAGGCAATATCCTCAGGTACAGCATTCCAGGAGACACAGACCTATAATTTATAATTGTATCTATGAAGCACCTTGAGGCGACTTTTGTTGTGATTTGGCGCTATATAAATAAAATTGAATTGAATTGAATTGAATTCATTTAGGGCTGGCAACAGTAAATTAATGGTTTGACATGTTTTAATTAATTAATTGCCCCTCTGTGAATCGCCACCTTATCATGGTGGAGGGATGCATGTGTCCGAGGGATTCCATGGACCATGTTGTCAGGGGGCTTTTGCCAAAATATCTCACTATCTATAAGCACCAGGAATGTGTTAACAGACCAAGCTAATCCTCACCTCCTGGCCATTTATCCTCTGCAGGTTGAAGTGGTGAAGACGATAGATGACAAAGGAGCGCCAAAGAGTCAAACTGACCACTGGGTTGCCGTCTGGGTGTATGGTCAGCTGGTCTAGGCGCCTCACCTGAGCCAGGGCTGCCAGCTGCGGCAGACGGCTGATGTTGGTTTCCAGGAATATCATATGCTACCGAAAAGAAACAAAAGTTGGTACGTGTTAAAGCAATAAGTAGTTGTTTATATCAATAACTCACTAAATTCAACTAGGACTTAAAAGATTGGCCTTTGGCAAAAAGGGTTTAAAAGATATATACAATATATTAAAATATTAAATGATGTGATTTTTTTATACTGCCTTAATTTACACTGCCTCAACAATATACCTGTGAGGCAGCTATAAGTATAAATTATGAGCCCTACCACTGACTATTAAATTTATTTGTCTATTGTATATTGGGTTAATGTGGCGCTCTACAAGATACATTACGTAATAAGAGAAATTAACTAAAGGTTCAGGGACAATAACTATGTACTATGATCTGGCAAATAGCCACTAGCCAAGACCGTCTTTTGGTGTCATGTCATGGAACTTTGGTGAGTAAGGTAAATAAAAAATGCATTGAGCGTATTCCTTCCTTCCTTCCTTCCTTCCGTATTCCTTCCTGATTAATTAATTAATTAAGTCATCACAGCTGCACAGCTAATAATATAACATGGCCTCACCGACAGATTTGGGAACTTGACTCTTATTCGTGGCAGTGTTGGTACTATGGCATCAAAGTTGATGTAGCGGAAGGTTATTACAGTGACAGCACCAGCAGTCTGAACACCCCAGCCCCTCTCCAGGGCCTCCAGGGCTCCAAGTCCAAATAAACGCAGGGTGTCTCCATCCAGCTCTGCCAGGTGACTGTCAGACAAGGACAAGCTTTGAACACTGCCACTCCCTGCCTCCACAAGCCTGCAAATTACATACAAACACACACGAAAACACTCCTTAAGTTAATTTTCTGATACTAAATGCGCAAATTGTGGGGTTTTTTTTGTGAAACTTGAAGAATGTCTTCATGAAAAAAGTGTATGCTACATTTGCTTGAAAATTCAGGCATTGTTGCTAAGAGAAGTGGAACACAAGAGAACACTCACTGGTCTAGTCAATGTCCTGTTTGTGCTGCCCAATTACTTTCTATACTCCTAGACAACAGTTGAAGTGCCCTTCTCTGATAAGAGAGTCGTGAGAGTAGAGAATCTTGGCGAGTCTCAAGGAGACATAATCTCCGTCTGGGTCTGCTGACACTCAAGGGACTTTTCAGCATAGCAGGGCATCAGATGGCTACTGGCTCCACCCTTCAACAGTGATCATCCTGACTTCAGGCCGCCAATAGACAAATCACCCCTATTCATGTTTCATATCCTCTTGACAAAATGCAACAGAAAGCCAAAGTACTTTTAAGATTAATCCCTTGATTACTGAAGTCTAATCCAAGATTACACAGAGACCAAACTTTAGAAAGTGTGAGTTTGAGTTGTGACCTTAGATAGGTTTTAAATAGATAGTCAGGGGCACAAAATATAATGTGAACAAAAAGAGTATATTTAGTTTTCCATAATGAGGCTGCAGAGGTGTGGACTCGAGTCACATGACTTGGACTCGAGTCAGACTCGAGTCATTAATTTTATGACTTTAGACTTGACTTGAAAAAATGTTCTAAGACTTGTGACTTGACTTGGACTTTTACACCAATGACTTGGGACTTGAATTGGACTTGAACCGGTTTACTTGAAAAGACTTGATATTTTACCCCAAATATAAAATTTAACATGCATATTATATAGAGATTGAAAATGTGACGTCATTCACGGGTAGAACCGCAAAGGATTCTGGGAACTCGTGGCAAGCGGTACTAGCGCACGCAGGCTTTCAATTAAAATCAGTTATACAGCGATAAAAAGAAACACAAAAATGTCAAGAAGCCGTTGTATTATTAACTGCAATAGCCGGTCGCATGACAGCCACGGGAAGCCGACGGGTAAAGAGATCGGTTGTTATCGGATTACGTCGTTGAAGAGAAATTGTTCAAGCCATGTTTCCGAAGTAACAAGGACGCAACGGATGGCCTGGATTGCAGCCATTCAAAGATCAAATATAACGTCCCAGAACACTCCAGCTCACAGGTTAGTCTGCTCCAAGCAGTGTTGGGGAGTAACGGAATACATGTACCGCCATTACGTATTTAAAATACAAAATATGAGTAACTGTATTCCGTTACAGTTACCGTTTAAAAAGGTGGTATTCAGAATACAGTTACTTTGTTGAAATAAATGGATTACACTGCGGTACTTTCCTGTTTCATATTGTCGCGGGTCAGGACTGTTTGGGTTTTGTTTGACAGCTACGTTCTGTTGTTCCAGGCGGCAGCGTTACGGTTGCCATGGTTACAGGGCGACGCTCTCTCTCTCTGCGACTGTGTGTTTCCTGGGTGAGAGAGCGCCTTTTCGTTGTTGTTGTCGTTGTTGTTGTGCTAAGCTAACAGGCAGAATGCTACAAGCATAGCTCTAAAGAATGTAGCATCATGGGCAGTGTAGTCCGTGTTGCAGGGAGAATGGACTGCCATACACGTTATGGGTCTGTGAGCGCGAGGAGGGAGAAAAAGGGGAGTGGAAAGGTACGAGTTGTCATCGAGGAAAAACGGGAGCTGGAAGCATGTAAATATAATAATAACCACTTCAGCCAAGAAGAGTGCCTGACGAGCCCAGTTGTAAGTAAGCTATTAAGACTCGACTGTACACCGTGTTCGTGTTTTCCTCCGAAAACAATAAGTTCTGTTGGAGCAGCCTTTCAACGCCTCTCTCTGTCTCTCGCAAGAAAAGTTGACCCAGACAACAAAGTAAAGCTAGTTTTCGGCTACAAGCCGACAGGGACCCCGCCGCATTAGTCAGAGGTCCCTTTACTACAGTTCGGAGTCGTGGACCTTCAGTAATAATAATAAATCACACAGCAATAGTACATTCACGTTGTTGTAAAAAGCATGATAATATATTAAGTAATCCAAAGTATTCAGAATACGTTACTGTCATTGAGTAACGTAACGGAATACGTTACAGAATACATTTTGGGGCATGTATTCTGTATTCTGTAATGGAATACATTTTAAAAGTAACCTTCCCAACACTGGCTCCAAGCATTTACACGAAGGTCAGTGTTTTTTAGTAGTTAATACGTCATTTTTCTTAACATAATTGGTGATATAGGTTACAAGCAAGTCTGGCGCTGAACAGAAATTGTCACGCTATGCTCCTTTATTTATTGTGCATAAATAGTGAATTGTCCTGACACGATATTGCGTTTCGCTTCTGTTATTATGGTACATTGACAAAAACATATACTTTTATTCACAGGATAAAACAGGTTTTTTGTATCACTAATTGCCCAGTACGATTACAGCATACAGTATTATTGTCACTGCTACATTTCTGTGATGGGTACCAGAAATTATTTCCACTACTAATTAATTACCGTTGAGCTCAAAGGTCCTATTAATAAACGGTTAAGGAATGTGTATTTATGACGACAATTTGTGAGACTGGTAAACTTATGATACGTACGATGGTCTTTCGTTCTACACGGTGCATTTCAAGGTCCTGTACCCATCCGTCGGTAAACTGTACCTGGGCTTGTTGCAGTGACCTGAAGTTACTAAACTTCATGAGTGTATGCACTCACTCCAAGAACCGTATGATTATAAATATGCATATAAATATGCTACGATGAGATAGCTGACTTCATCTAACTAGCAAATGTTGTCCAGGCTACGTTGGTGATACAGTTTTTTTTAATGTGTATGATATTTTTGTCATGCGATTTTAAAGCTGGTCCTACAACCGCATCCAAGAATAACATGCAGCTTATCTCAGAACTGTCGGTGAAAATTATTCTTGGAGCTAGGTTTAATTGAGCTGCATTTTAAAGAGGTGCAATTTCACAATTTGTGTATATTTTCTAAGTTCACTATTTTGTCATGTGTTGAGAAAAACACAGATTTAAAAATTACATGGTCTAATATTTACATTTAGCATAACTGCAACATTATTTTTTTGTTTGTTTTTTTTTTAAGACTCGAAAGGACTTGAAATTCAAAATTTCAGACTTGTGACTTGACTCGGACTTTTACACCAGTGACTTGAGACTCGACTCTGACTTGCCTGACATTACTTGAGACTTGACTTGAGACTTGCAAAACAATGACTTGGTCCCACCTCTGTGAGGCTGTCTCATATATACGGCTTGTTTAAAAAGTCACCATTTTTGGAGAGTGGCCCTCAAACAAAAGCTTTTTCTATAGCCCCGAGTAGGTGCAGTTTCCTCTCCTAGGTTGAAAAAAGGTTGCCATAGATTTTTAAAAACCAAACAAGTACTGTCAATGAATAATTGAACTAAATCAGTAACATGCCTTTTTAAAATGAGCAGTTTGCTACAGGAAGTGTTGTGTCTCAACTAGATTGACAAGCTTGACCAAGTAAAGGAAATGCAAACAAAAACAGGTTTGCACATTTTTGTGTGTATTAGTGTGTAATTTCATACTTTCAAAATCTGTAACGTGTTTACTCTTTGGACAGAAATATTGGTATTAGTATTTTATTTTTTTGTGAATCTGCAGTTTGTTGTCTCAATCTATTAACCACTGGTCTAAAAGCTGTTAAAACTAATAAACAGTAAGCAAATTGGAAGAAATTAAAATCATAAAGTCCATGTGTTGTCTACAAATTTCATACTTACAGAATTCATATGCTGATTAATTAACTGTGTAGCCACACAAATAAGATGAAAAAAAATGAGACAGAACTACTACATGTTCCACTAATTATATTAAAAAGTGAAGACAGTGAGAATGATTATATAAGATTATCAGAGTGTCATAGTGAAACCTTATAGTTATCAATATAACATGTTCAGCCTGCTAGGGGAATAAGTGACACAACTGACTGACAATGTGCTTCTCATCAGGTGATGGATTGATCTTGGTGATGGATTTATTTTTGTGTTAATGTACAGTCGTAAATAAATACAGTAGTCTACATAAGACTTCTGTGAGTTAAACACAGTTTAATTAGTGTTAAAAATAAGCTCACTTGCTTCAAATTATGCTTTCCAGTAATCACAACAAATCAGGCACTGTGTCATTTCAGGCCGGAAATATATATATATATATATATATATATATATATATATATATATATATATATATATATATATATATATATATATATATATATATAAATTCTTGCAGTTGGAAGTAACATTTTCAAGCTATACTGTTCCAGGCTGAACTAAATTAATCATGTAATACAACCTGAACCTCTCACAATGCACCACTCACTGATGAGGAGTGTCCCCCTCAATCATTATGTTTTTACCTAGACATATTACTCCAACATAGCGAATGTGATCCACCACTCACTCTGTGGCTTGTTAGTCAAATGTCAAGGGACGGTCATGGTGTGGGGGATTCCACAGATGTATTAAAGAAACTGATATGTGTAACAGTCAGCCTTTCTGTCATTTTTTCCCCAGTGGCCAAAAATTGAACTTACACTCAAAAGAAAAACCCTGAAAGTTTAAAAAGCATTTTCTTAAGTACAGCGATTACATCGTATTCAGTCATGTGAAAAACTAGGAACACCCCATCATGTAATAGCTTGCAGAACAACCTTCAAGCCTGGACATTGACTTGGCCATTCAAATACCTTGATTGTTTCCTTTTCAGCCATTCTGTTGTACATTTGATGCTGTGACATGGCCTCACATAAAATACACTGGCATACAGAGGAGTTCATAGTTGACTCAGTGGCTACATGGTACCCATGTTCTGCAGCTGTAAAAGGAACACAAATCTGCACTACTATGAATGACAGCTGGTCTGTGAATGTACTGATATTGTGTTTACTTTTTGCCAAATGTGGTGTTGTGCGGTATGGCAAAACAACGCCACTTTGTTCATGTTTGTCAAAAAGACACTGTTCCAGAATTCTTATGGCTGCTATGTTCTTTTCAGAGAAAATAGATTTTTGCTTGGTAACCTTTTCAAACAAGCCACAATTTTTCAGTCTTTTTATAATTGTACTGTCATGAACTTTAACATTTAACATTCATACTTGCTAGGAAGGCCACTACTAGGAAAACTGTGGAATTCCATTAACATGCACTTGAATGCTACAAACCAGAAATCTGCCACAAACTCTACACTTATAAAGGTGGTCACACATGCTGATGATCAGTTAATTAGATGCATTTGATTAGTAGTATCTTCTTGCAACTTATCCTCCTAGTTCCTAAGAATGTTCTTAGTTTTGTACAAGACTGCACAGACTGCTGTGCAAATGTTTTTTTGTATTGTTTTTTTTTCCACAACTGTATAAAAACAGTACAAAAACAGTACAAAAGGTCAGAATTATGCTTTTTATATTAGTACATATACCAACCTTACAAACATGGATGCCAACATGTACAAAGGGTTCAAATAATTCTTGCAACAAGTGCAGTAGAAGGAGTGCATCCATTTTTTTACATTTTTATTTTAAAAACATGTGTGGACATTGATAGATGACTATTTCAGATGACAAGATCTCTAAATCAAAATCTCACTGACTGCAAGCATATATGTTAGATAAAGTAGTAGCAAAGAAGTTTTAAAACCGTAAAATTCAAGTGGGTCGTGTTTCAAGTGCACACATGGACAAAAACATGGAACTAGACGGGGAGACGCCAGACTCTGAAAGGCAGTTTAATATATTTAAGGAACATGCCACGCCTCCAAGATGCAAGAATGCCAAAGGCTATAAATCAGAAGGAGTTGAAGAACAGTGCAGGAGATGGAGTGTAGTATGTAGATAAGTCACATCAAGAATGAGAGTAACTTCTAAACACCTGGCAGCATGCCATCAACACAATCTGCACTGTCACATACTGTTCAGCACAGCTGAAGGCTCCAGGTGGCCCTGAATCCCCTTATGACATGAACCCATGTACACATGCTGAGAGAAGAAGAGAGCAAGGCGGGGAAAACGGAGTGAAGAATCTATCACAATTATACAGCTCCTGCTCGCTCAAGGAATTATAGGGAACAACATTTCATTTAATTAGCGCTATTTAACATAATCCAAAAGAGGTTTTAAAAGGGACATCTGTCATCTCTTAACAACTGAATCCCACCACAGAAACAGCTTGTACAAATGCCTAAATATTGTGAGGTAGTGACACATATGAAACTTTGAACCGAGCTGTTATTTTAACACGCCACTCCATCATTTCCATCTTGTAAAAAGTGAATGCAATTTATTAAGATGCAGGCTTACTGGGTACTTAGTGTTGCACAGAACAGTCCTGTTTCTGTAAAGTATTCCTACAGCTTGCACTGGTTTAAAACGTCTTAAGTTCTTCCTTCACTCATATAGCCCACTAAATCTTTTTCTCACCATTGTTCCGGTATCTAACTGATTTATGTGCCTCAAAAAAACAAACACCTGTTCAGGATCTCTCAATTTCATCAATGTATAAACACTACAAAGCCCCTTCCATCTCTTCCCAACTCAATTGCTGAATTTCTGGGTAATAACTCTTCTATTGCCATGCAACCCTTATTGCATCTGTCAGGGGTAATGAGGTTAATTAAATCTAAGATTTCACAAAAATGAATACAATCAAGCCTACATAACAGCCATAATTTGGCAATGATACAAACTATTGTCCCATAAATTTTAGGAGCACGATGATACTATCAAGCTAAAAGTGGCATCAACATTTGTTTCATTCGTTCCTTTCATTGGAAAGGGGTGATTTATCTCTGTATTTAAAGAAAGAACCAGAGATGACATTATGTATCCATGCACTCTATGGGGGAGGATGTTGTAATTTTCTTCAGGGTGTAGTACTTCAACAGCTCTTCGAGGTAATCAGGACCACACTGTGTAGGCATTACAACATTCTGTACACCCACCCAGTGGTGAACAAAACAAGTTTTAAATTTCCTAATTCTCATATTTCCAAGCATTTTGATTTTTTACCCCTTGACCCTTTCATACATGTTGCTTCTCTTTCGTGTTAGTAGTGGTGCCATGGTTTGTAAATTCCCTTTGTATTTTGTCACACAGTACAAGCCAAAGTAATTCAAGTCTTAGCTGATAAGACTATGGCAGACTTCGCATCACTATGACCTGTTAAGCCACGTTAGTAAAGTTATAATAGACCAGTAAAAGAAAACCACTGGCACTGAAGATTTTGCTTTAGGGCCATTTTCATATCCTGGTGCAGGAAGAAAGGGCCCTCTTTGAAACATGTAATAATAGCCCTTAACACAGCGCACACATTCATCTCAACCCTCCCACTTATAATTCATCCAGACTTGTATCAGTCTTGATAGGAAAGAATATAAGGGCATTACTTCCACATTATACTGAGTCCACACTACTGATTTAAACTTTTTGCAATGTCATGTTGTAAATATTTGAAAGAAAAGAACTGTTTTCAGACATCTACATGTGCATCTGCTCATCTTACCAGAGTTCAGAGAGCTGAGGAGTAACCAAAGGCAACATGCCTGAAGTAAATAAAGGGGTAACTGTGCTGTAAAATAATATTTTAAGGTATGTTTCACACACCAGCTGTTGCAGTATCTGAATATATTACCAGAATGATCCCTACATGTTCTGTCTAGGCCATTCTGCCATCTGTTAATAAGTTAAAATGGTACAGCAGCTGCTAAAACACTGCATTTAAATGTGACAAACAGTACTTTGTTAATAGATGTTTCAAGGGGGCAGGAGTCAAATTATGTGAGATTTTTTTCAGTGCCTGTGATCACTTTAAATATTTAAGTAAAATATATCATTGTGGCATTTTTGTCTTACTTGGGGTCTCGTGGGCTGTTTGGACGGCTGTTGGTCTGGAGTCTGATTTCTGTTCCCCCAGATGGCCGCTCTGGTCCTGAACCTGGGCTTACCCGCCTGATGAAAAATAAACAAAAATTTTCAACAACGGACAAAAACAATTCTTTCTAAAATCCTATAAGATAAAAAATAATAAGTAATAAAAGATAAGTAATAGTGATAATAAGCCGGAATCACAAAAACAATCATTGTTATATTGTCTCATCTTTCTACTTAAAAATATCTGCACACAGGATGAACTGTGACAATTATATGCAACACAAAAGTTTACACAGCAATGTATACAGTTCCCTCACTGTTGCATTTTTCACTTTTCTCTCCTCCCACCTACACACACGATGCTAATTTACTTCTATCAGTTACCAAAAAGACTACATTTTTCATTCATGATCACTAATTTAAGTATTAACTGCTCTGCTCAACTTCATTGAATTGTTTTTCATTGATTTGTTTTGTGTACAGTCAGGAAGAACTGCCATATTTAATTTTTTCTTAAATAACTCATGAATGATGGAAATGTTTTTAGTTTTGCATGTACTTGTTTATCAACCATAGAACTAGTTAAATGAAAATACATTTTTTGACTCAGTTACGGTGGTAGATGAATTATGAGCATAATTACTTTGGTAATTATGTAATTACCAAAGTAATTACAATTATTCCTGAGGGAGGCATGAATCGCTGTGCCAAAATTCTGGCTCAAAAGGAAAATTAAAAAGTTGGCTAAAGGCAACACTGTATGTATCCATGAGTTACTTCATTCAAAACCAAGTTGGTAGATCGATCAACTGGAAACCAATCTCCATTGTGAAAAGCTAAAAAGGTAGTAAAAACAGTTAAAAATAAACCATGACTGAAACCACAATTCTAACTAGACCAGGAATATGTAGTATAACATAGTTTGCTCATAACGTCAGTATCTTAACCAGTCACTGTCTAATTTTTACTTCTAAAATCCATCTTAATTTTCTGTACATGCTGTGTGTACCTCGGTTCATCAGGGGAAGGTTCCTGTGTAAGGCCATTGGTCTGGGCGGGGCTGTGAGCCGGGCTGTTCTCTGGACTGACTTCTTCTTTAGCGCCATTTGTGGATGGGAGCTCCAGGCAGGCCCTGACACCCTCCCACTGCTGTGCAGCATTACGGATTGCTAGACGCCGCTTCTCCTTGATGAACAGAACACACACACAAACATACACAGAACAAAGAAGGTTTCAAGTGTCAAATCTCCTGAGCAGGACAGAGCTAGCATGCTAATAGAACCTCTGTGTGTTTTCATCAGGTCACAGAAAATCATATCCTTCTTGCCTTCCTCATATATATATTTTACTGGGATACATTGTTAAAGAAAGCATATACAATAAAGTACAATAAAGTAAGACATTTTACTAAAGCAGATATAGAACTCAATTTATATTAGATTTGAAATTATATAGTGATTTCTTAGTCCAATTCATTTGCTTCTTTTGTCACACTACAGCATTATGATTTAACAGTGTTTGCCTTTTACACCAGAAAAATGTGACATCCCACCCTGCAAGAGAGAAGATTTCTGCCTCTCTGTTCTATTTCAATTACTCTTACTTGGACAGCTGGAGTTGCAATATACTCAGCTAAGGAATGTGCCACTCCTTGAAGCAGGGATGAGTATCAGTTCATGGTAAGTCCTTGGCCTTTGTGAACCCTTGGCTGTGGCATTCACTATAAAAATTTCTCAACACCAGGGATTAAAGAGAGTTAGGTAACTGAGAGACAACGAGTTTCGGCATAGGGTCCATCTAACAGTTAAAGCAGCAGGAGCTTTGGCACACACACACAAACATATTTACCGCAAAACAGATGCATGTGCAAAGCAGAACATCTTAGATCATTTAAAGCTATAAAGTGTCATTTATAGACTCCTTTACAAATACAGTACCCCTGTGAACTCTGTACAATACTCCAGATTCCATCTAAAAGGGTTTTTGTATCATACAGAAGAAAAGAGAATGCATTAAAAGAAATTCACATCTATGAAGCATCCAAAATATGTACACTATTAATGAGCTTCATCAGTCCCAAGAGACATATGTCAAAAGAAAAAAATAAACTCATAAATAAAAATCCTTATCATGACCTAAATATTTTAGAGCCTTCTCATTAAATATGTTTTGAAGGGCAGACTGATGTCTGATGAGCTGCTTTTTTTCTTTAAATGCACATTTAAGCCTGAACCTGAATCTCATAATTATGAGTAATTCAAAAGATGAATAAACTACAAATCAGATATCATCACCTATATGTGGCATTTTAAGAATGTTAAAACCTTACTGCTTATTATTGTCCTTCTACATACTAACTATATAAAGGGTAATTATGAGTTTATTCACTTCTTAACAGACTGTTGTGTTGCTGTCGTCTACAACGTGCATTTGCATCCTGCCAGCTAAAGACAGCAAGAGTGAATCTTGTCAAACTGGTACCTTATGAATGGTCTGCTTGTGACTCTCCTTCTTCTTTTCCTCCTCTTTTCGAGCCTGTACACCTGCCATGCGCCGATCCTCGTCCTGAAAAAGAAAGCCGGTGCAATCAGAGTGTCGCTCCATTCAAGAGTTCTGAATTATTCAAGAGAGAGGGGAACCACAAAAGACCCTGTCAGGACAACTGTTCTCTACACTAGAAATGGACCATTATGGAGGCTGGTAGATAGTCTCACATAAACCGGCTGCATCACTGGATTATCTGTCTGATTTTCAGTCTCAGATAAACTGAGCCCAGCTGTTGGGGAAAGCCAAAACTCCCAGAATGCAATGCAGCCAACACAGTCTGAGTGTGCCAGCAAAGAGCAGGGGGATATTCAGCTGTCTATGGCGAGCTAGTAATGACGCAAAATGATGCTCAATTCTGATAAAGACAGGCAAAATGCTGTCAGCTGGTAGAGACAGTTAAGAATCCAAACCCATATAACAATCCTTAAAATTAATTTTATAATAAAAACAACATATAATATCAAAATTAAAAAGCTGTTTTAACCTGATGAATAACTTCTTGACTGCAAAGGATGCTATTGTTCAGTGTCAATACATTCTTTGTTTGTGCACTTGCCAAAACAATGAATGTTTGGACAACAGCTCTCGGTTATGAGGCTGTTAAGATTTTCAATAACGTTCCCAGTTAAAATTTGAATGTTAAACATATTCAGGTATTTTTCTGAAACATAATAGTTGACTATTAATGCTCTAGTCTAGCGGATGTGTGTTATCTGAATTTTATTCTCATTTTCCGTTTTTGATTCCTAAAGAACCGTCTACCCACCAGTCACCCAGGCATGGGCTTTCACAGCATAGAGGTAGTATGGTTCCCTGGAGACATATATTCCAAATCAGTTATAATATGCTTAAAGAAATAGAAACCCCAATGCTAGACAAACATTTCTGTCATTAAGTCAATGCTGTGTGTCTCCCTAAAGTAAACTCTGAAAATGTAACTGATTTGTATCAGGAATTGGCAGCTGAAATGTGGTGGAGGTGCTTTTATTGGACCACAATAATCCTGAAATTTGCTAATCCTGAAACCTCTTATGATTCAAGTAAAAACATTTTGAAATCTGAGTTACATGTTTTGTTTTTTGGGGGTTTGGTTTTACTTCATATCAGCACTATGTTTTGAGGGCAAGGTGTGTGGTACTTACAGATTCCTTTAAAGTGCAAGCTCAGACCTGGGTGCTCTCTGCCTGACAGCTTCTAAAAGCACGCTGACATTTCATGATAGCACATTTCTGGCAAACTGTACGACAAAAATGATTTCATGTTTTCTGAGAATAATCACTGTTTTGCTACATACACTGTGTGTAAAATATATGTAAATGTGTAGCTTAGAGTCATAACTTAGTCACTGAACCACTTTGCTTTTAGCATAAAACAGAGCATAATGAATGCAGTACCACAGTCAGACTCCAGAATATAGCACTGTAACGTTGTTCATACAACTTGGTGATACAGAGTGACAGTGAATGGGAAACTATGTGGGTTCAAAATAAATTTTAAGTGTGAAATCATAAAAACGTTTATTTCAAGAATGAGTCGCTCTCAAGAATCAACATGTAGGAACATCAGAGGGACAAAAAGTTTGGACCATTAGCTTAACATGCAAGTGTAATGAGAATATGGCATAGGTTTATTAAATATCAACCACAGCAAAGTCATAAGCTGTGAAGGTTTAATCGCTTTAAGGCAGCTCTTTGCTTCTAAAAGTATTTGTGAATATTTCTTCCCTATTTTTAATAAGCAAAATATAGCAAAACAAACAGTGTAACACAGTGTTCTCTGATTGTAGCCGTGCAATTTGTTGTAAGAAGAAAATAAAAATATCTGAAAGGACAACAAAATATCTTAACAGTCACAGCTGAACTGGTTAACTGGTGGCTGATGTCCTGTTTATCACTTTTAAACACACACAGTCGAACACGTCAGTCTTACTGTGATGCGCTTCATGTCCAGCTGTCTGAGATGAAGCACACAGCGCAGGACGGCCTGCTTGTACCATGTCTCCAGGGCTACAGGATTCCCATCCAGCGTGAGCTCAGAAAGGGAGCACGACTCTCCAAGGCAGGCTAGCTGGTCAAAACTAGAAACAAAGGATGAATGTTTTAAACACACTCGTGAATTTCAGTGGGGGGGGTACTTTTCCAGTACAAAGACTGGCTACGCTAAATGCTTTACGGTCAGTAGCAAATACTGGGAAGTCATGCAGACACTTGAATTCCTGCACTCTGCCTGAGTGCCATTTAACTCAACGTAAGTTAGTCATATCCAAGTTTGATTCTCATAAAGCAAAGAACTCTTATCAATTATAATTTGTTGTATTACACATTACAGAAAACATTGCAATCTACAACTACTGATCAGCACCTTAGCTAAGGAGTTAGACAATCCTTACCCTATGTTTTATGTTCTCTGTTACTGGTTGTCGAAATCAGATAGGCCACTGTTCAGTGTGGAATATGCTGCTAAAAAGTGGCTGTCTCTGTATGTTTATATGCTTTTATACATCAGTCTCAAATTTTTTGGTTCCTTCTCTGGTTCCCTCCCTTTTTTAAATGCATGTGTAAAAAATTAAATTATTATGGCTTTAGCTCTCACAAAATTTCACCAGGATTTTTCCCCAGAGTCAGAACAACATTAGGCAAAAAAGCTTTCAAATATAAGCTACAGATGGACCTGAAATTGTACAGCTGGGAATTTGGGTACTCTTGGTCAATGGACTGCTCTCAAAGCTCTACTGTAATTTATTTGAAATTTGATCTATTTTTACCTTATTGCATGTAATTTGAATTTGTATGACAACTGTGCATGTGTTTTATACAATGTCCCCTGCCCTCAGGTCACTTTTGAAAAAAATTGACAATTTTAAATGAGACTTTGAGTAAATGATATTAAAAATATATATATAAAAATACATTTTGCAGAACCTGAATCATCCACCAGACAATCTCACTATCTTCGTTTTATTCCTGACACATTTTGTCTTGCTTCGTATTGACAGAATGGAGCCGGGCTAACACATGCCATGTTAAGCTGGTAATTCAGCAGGCACTCTGGCAGCCTGACATTACTCAGGGGGCAATGAAGAGAGACAAATCTGCTACACTGTTGATATCACCCTATGGCAAAAGGAAACATGAAAAAGCAAAGTCACGCCATGCACAGCAGGGGATATTCTATCGTTGCTAATTTATGATAATAACCTTGATGAATCATTTGCCTGGAACCACTCAAAGTCCTAGTACACTGTGCCTGTTCCTAGCCAGAGGTTTAACTAAATGCTAAACACCATGCTGGAGATACCAGGGGTCTTCCAATCTCAAACACTTGCAGTAGCTTAGACCCTTTCTGTTACGGAATATTAATTCCTACCATATAAATATAAAAGAGACATAAAATAATAAACATAATAAAGAGATGCTTGAGTGCATCTAACACATTCTGCCTAATTGGTGTATTCATAATAAGGAATAATAATAACATTAATGATGAAGACCAAAACCTTTACAAAAACAGAACTTCTAATTCTTGCACCATCCACCAGTTTCTGATTGCTACTAATGGTCCAATAAAAAGTGAATATCAAAACTATTTTTAAGATGTGAGTACAGAGTGCGGTGTGAATGAAAACTGTAGCTTCAGGCTTTATCTATACTAGCACTACCCTGCACATATTCTTCAATGACTTATTGGTAATTATTAGTTCTGCTTTGATCCTATTTTCATAGGGTGTCTTGTTTTGTTTTGTTTTGTTTTGTTTTAAAAATCAATATCAATGTAAGCTCAAATGAATATTTCAGTCTTAATATTATTTCATGAGAGATGTTTGATCCAAGATCCTGAACTGAGTAAACTGACTCCATCAAGGTGATGAGTGTGCTCTGTCTCTTTACCTAGCAACAGAGCACAGCTGTTCTCCTATCAGCACTAAAGAGTTCAAAAAGGTGCACACACGCTAACCAGCCTTCTATACTGCCACTACATGAGTACATTAAAGACGATACATTAAAATACCCTATCATGGAGCAGGATAAATGATACATATATGTTTCGCATAATCAAAATTTACTTATATTTTTATTCAGATATTATATCTGGAACTAGATGTCACTGTAAAATCAGAAGTTTAAGAATATAGGATTTTATTCCTTGCGACTATGTCATGATTCTCACAATGTGTGAAGCATGGAGACACAAGAACAGCAAAGCTGGTTTGGACTGTCAGCTCAGATCTATCAGAGCACAAGGTGACTATGGTCAAGGGAGCCAATGATCCCACAGAAATTATCCTCCACTAGGCAAAAATAAAGCAAATGGCCTCATTTAGTGCCAAGATGATGCTGTGTTAAGTTTATTCTATGAGCTGGGCTCAGAAATGAAGAAGAAAAGAAAAGAAAGGAGGACAGATACTGGAAAAAAGTGTGTAAAGCTGTCTGACAGTTAGCACTAAGACAAAAAAAATCATACCTCTCATTCATCCTACATGCCCTTACCTAGGTATATTTTCCATTAATTCATCCAACCTCCAAATCTGTCATCAATAATTATCTTCTCACAACCTGCTTCTTTGTTGCCCAAATAACTTTAAACATTCTCACACCCATTTCTTAGGTAACAGATGATTAAATACTAACAATAAAGAGCACATCGAGGATTTGTTATTTTCTAGGTTGCAGAAATTGCCCACTACAGCAAATCTGTGAGTGTGTCTGGCTGTGGGTGTGTATTCTCTGCCCAAAGCCATGGGAGGGGACGTGGCACTGTCCGGCCACCATCCCTATTTCTATCCTGCGGGGAGGAGGGAGTTAAGCGGTACAAGCTCTTACCTGGTGATGTTGTTGCAGCTGAGAAAGAGGCGCTGCAACAAGGGCAGGCGGTCCACCTCAGTCTATAAAGAGAAAGAGGGAGAGGGAAGACAGAGAGATGGAGGGATGTGAAGATGAGAAGGTGCTCAGGAAGAGGGCACTGCATCGTCACTGTCGTCAAGGCTCTGTATCCCTCTCCATTCCCTCAGTCACCTTGCAGCTCTCAGCTCCAGCATGCAGCATCCCCATCCACCCTGCGCATGCACACACACATACACACACACACACATATAGCATGCTGCCTTGTCTGCACATGGAGAGGAGGGGCAACAGAGAGAGAGAGAGAGGAAGAGAGCGAGAATAGATAGAATATGAGGAGGAAAGGGGGGAGGGGAGAGTGGAGAATGTGCTGCGCTAATGCAGAGATCCCCTGCTGCAGGAAGCTAACTTGAAATGCTCAGTGGAAAGCATAGTGATATAAAACGAGCAGCTTACTAAGGTAGTGCACCTCATCATGCAATAGCTGGAGAAAATTCAGTGGAAACTGACAGGGATGTGGAGAGTTTTACCATCAGGCAGGCTCAGCATCACAAATCGATGCACAATTTACTGAGGGGGTGGGGGAAAAGCAGCAGCTGGGCAGCTGGCACGCTGAATTGGACACACAGGGACAAGTGCAATGTCATAATCACGTAAACTATTTGGATGACAGCATGGGGTAAATCACATTCTCTAGTATCAAGGTCTGGGCTTTCTTTATGTGTGTCGCTGGACAATGTTGGCTATACTGGAAGCAAAGAGGACACTCCCATCAGCAGTCCGACTGGGCTGCGTCACTATCCACCCACACTGCAGCCAATGCCTCACAAACCTCCTTCAGTTTCCTGCTAGGCTCTGTTCTATTATGAGGTTAGACTGGTGTTCAGGTCATGCTAGCACCCCTGCAGAAGAACAGTGCAGCCAGGTTTCGTCATTTAGAAATCCACAAAATTCCCTCCCACACAAGCATATAGATATAACACAGTTATGCAACACTGCGTTATCAACTGCATATAAGACCAACAAGCTGAGTACAGTATATTTACTACAGATAGAGTAGTAGGCTATGCAACATCAGCAGTAGTGCTAGAGATAGATAGATAGATAGATAGATAGATAGATAAGCAGGGTTTATTTATTTATTTCTTCTATGACAAATGCAAGTCATGCTATGCAGTGCTCAACCAACTCAACCATCAATCACATTTACAGTCTCTGTCTATGCCTGCTTTTGTATGGATGCTAGTGAACTAGCAGCCACTCCTGGCTGTCTGAAACTAAATATAGCAGCCCTGTCTCAGACAGAATGATGTCATCACTGAGCTGATGAGCTGCATAACAATCGCCCACCAATGTGGTCCTTTTTTAGGAAGTCTCATAAGAGATCAGCTTACAGGATCTCTTATGAGGCTGGGTAGAGCGGTGTGTGTGTGTATTCTTGTTTGCCTGTATGCCTGCGGGTGTGTATTTATGTATCTGTGTGCCCGTGCCTTCACCTCTTTATCCCAGCTCCACCCTCTCTTTACTGACAGCTTGCGTGTCTTCATTTTCACACTCATACTCAGCTCTGGCTGAGGCATTATTCAATAAACACAGAAAAACCTCTCATCACTGCTGTCTCATCTGCATGCAACACCAACACACCACAAAAGAGCAAGAAAGCTGCTCATGTAAACACAGGTACATGTGGCTGCTGGGAGGGTTTCTAAGACCGTAAGCTGGTGGGTTTTGTGGAAGTTCCTTCAATAGCACAGGCTTGAGATGTGATTTCATCTGCTTTATGCGACTGCGCATTATAACTGCAGATGCTGTGACATGGGGCACACTCCTGTGTTGTTCTTGCATGACCTTTGAGACACTTCACATGTCAGCCAAAACATTTTGTGGTCCTCACTTGGCTTTTAAGTTGTAGAAGTTAAGAGTTTCTCCCTGCAACAACATAACATAACACACAGTTTCCATGTTCCCAGGCCATACTGGAAAAACATAGAAATTACTAAGTTGCTGTTACTGTTTACTGACCTGTTTTGGGAAACACTTCAAGCTATTTACTCAGGAACATCCAAAAATCCTCTTTCCCATAAACCGTGTCAATATATAAAACTCACCTAATTAATTACTCTACAGTAAAACTACCAAAGAGCAATATAGAGTTTCTACATTTTTCTATGTAGTCTTTTGGCTCACAGACAAACCCTTCTGTTAATGCATAAAGTCAGTCTGCCAGTGCCATGCCTTTTTTTCTTAGACTGCTTTATCACTGCTCAAGCTGACTGCACTTTTCTTTCAAACAAATCATCATTCCCACAGCCAAAAATATAAAATGGATCCCTTAGTGACATGCAGCGAATTTCATAATGGAAAGGAACACCTAAGAGGAAGGATGGATGACTGGGTGCAAAGTAATCAAGTTTAAGAGTTGCTTTCAAAGAAAGACAGTGTCAGTGTTTTTTTCAGGTTAAGAATTTCACTTTTTATCTGCTTTCCCTTTCATGACAGAGAGAAAACCTGAGCACCTGGAACGTGGTTATTTAGTTTGTACAAGGTATAAGCACTTGGCAGCAAGCAGCAATAATGACAGAGACCAAGAAACTGCTGAGGGGTAGCATTTTTCCTCTCCTGTGTATCAAATAAAATACAACATCCGATAATTAGGACTGGAAGTGTTTTGTGATCAGAAATTGCAGGCAGACGGCAGGCTGAGTGACGGGAAGGGCTTTCAACTGATTCAAAATGTTGAAATCCGTTTTTATTTTCTATCTTAAAAAGCATGAAAGGGCTTAGGGGATTTGCATACAAATGAAGGGGCCTGTTTTGGCATGCACTGTTGTGTTTATCAGATTAAAACTATAGAAACCAAAGGGAGTAAGTTTCCGTGTTTAGAATATCCAGTTTCTCTTTCAGCGTGCCAGAAAGTCGGTGGGAGGTTGTGGGTAATGAGTTATGTCTCCCTAGGTAACACCAACAGTGATATACTCCACCACCACTTTCTCACAAAGGTTTCATTAATGTTATTTTTATTTTTGTTATTTTGTGGCTGTAAAAACTGATATGTTGATCCATAGCAAAGGTAACAGTAACCATCCAAGGGACCTGGTCCACAAGTGGTAATTTGAACATGAAAGATAAAGTACAATTGCTATTGCTTTCATCTTCAGAGGCACATTTTCTGAACAGTAATAAGAAAAAAAATAATTGGTAGCTGCAGGAACTTCAAAGAACCACAGGGTAGCTGTAGTGTTGGGATATAGCTGTGTGCTGCATCACACTAGGGTCTACAAGTCGGATATAGCTAAGTTAAATCAATGCACAATGTAAGATCTAAGCGTGCAAACATTTTTGTATTTGTACTTTCAAACTGATGGAAATAAGGGAACTGAATAAGCGAACAGAAAGAAAGGCCAAAAAGCAGGAAGTGCTTTTGCTTTTTGTTTTTTAACATGAAGGAAAAGGACAGTACGCATGCAAAACACTTACATACAAAAATCTATAATTAGTTGGAAAAGAGTTCCCTCACCACAACAGAGATGCAGTTCTGCCCTAGGTTCAGTTCAGTCAAAGAGTCAAGACCCTGCAAGTTTTCCATTTTGGAGATGTTGTTTCCTGCTAGGTTCAACACTCTTAATTCACTCAGATGAGACACATTTTCTATCCTGCAGATCTAAAGGAAAGCACAGTATGACAAAATTAGTTAAAAACAAAACTAAAATGCATGTAAAAGAGCAATCATATCATATATTACCCAATTCTATGCAGTGAGGCACAGATTAAGGCTGGATTAGCAGAGTATAACATACTTGAATTGTATATTTGAATTTCTTTCTCTAAAATGACACACATGCTGTCTGGCTAACCAAATCATGAAAACAAAAGAAATAACTAAGAGTCAGTCAATGGTGGAATCTTACCCCACCTTCTCCATCACACTGCTTGGAGAAAAAAATTTATAAACCTCTGTAAGAGTGACATTTTTAATACTTCACACAAATTCCCAGTGGCTGTTATCAAGATGGTGATGTATTTGCCTATTCCTACTGTGCACACTATAAACATTAAGAAAAGGCGGACAATGCTTTACGAGTTGATGATTCTGTGAAAACACAAAATCCAAACATAACTGCTGTTTAAATGGTAAACAGAACAGATGGATTGAAAATCTATATTGAATATGAGACTAAAAAAGTTCTTGTCTAGGATATCTTTTCAGATGGTCTGAAATATCAGTGTTTATAAATGTAAAAGCTAAAGAGACATTTATTTAGTAATATAAAGCAGAAACACTGCAGTATGATCTTAGTCAGCACCACAGCATAAATTGCATCTGCTTTATATCTTGTTTTGGGAGCTTAGATAGGTGTTCATTAAAATAGGAATAAATAGATTATGAATTTTGGCCCGAAATACAGTCTGCACACTGTAAGTGTTCATCAATTTAAACAATCGAGCCACCATAATAAATGTTGCTGAGAATCATTAAACAAAGGGGCAAGTGTAGACTTTTTACCTATATCTCACTTTGGGAATTGATAAAACTAATTGTTCTGTAACACGCATTTTAAAATCAAAGGACATAACCTTTACAACGGACAGACACATGGATATGAATTCATAAACTCTGTATCTCTGTACACACTGAAATAGATTTTGGATAGCCCCATTCTAAAATATATGAGAATCTTAAGTTACAGACTATGAATTTGGTGATTTCCAGTGAAGAAGGTCAGGACCCGGAGTTTGGCAAGAGGCTTCTGTCTCACAGGTAAAGGCCTGTTCTTCTACACTTGGTATGTTTATTTCAAATGACATAGGAAAAATAAGTATGTGTCACAAGTATCGTTGGTCACGGATATTCTTGTGGGGAAATCCTGTCTAAACTTCACCTCATCCCAGAGTGATGTGCCAACCAAACATGGCAGACAGAGTCAAACTTAATCAACATCATCATTTGTAGGAGCGAGAGTTCTACATGACTTTAGCCAACTTCTCTAAGAGAGTGATATTTTTTGTCTTTCAATTCAGTGACCCCACAGGGCATTCTCAGCTATTTCTTGAGAACATTTAAGTCAAACTGTTCAAGTGGAAAACATCACAGCCTAAGTAAAGAATTGGTTATTCAACAATCTCAGTTCACATTGTAACCCCAAGACTTGGTCACTGAGACTGAGTGGGTTGAAGGCCGACTCCCAGAGAGAATATCTCATTCTGAATAGCTCCAGCAAACTGGAAAAGAAACCTCTCGCTGGTACAGCAATAAATGGGTAAAATGGCTGAGTTTTAGATGTTTGTGAGCTTCCCAGCTCAAGGATGGGGGGAAGAAAGGATAACAGTGATGCAAAGCTTGTGGTCAAAAGGGGGGGGGGGGGGAGACAAGCAGCTGGTGTTCTGTGGCCAAAAGTCACTAAACAACAACTATAATTCATCCACTTCATAATCTTGAATTATCATTATGCAGCAATTCAGAATACATTTGGGTGGTCAGATCTCTTGTGAGTTTGGAAAATGTGTTAAAAATATGACTGAACAGTTATTGAGCTGCACAAAACAGAAGGTTTTAAGTTCAGTGTTTGAAAGACAAACTGGCCCTGTGAGAATGATAGATTTATCATCTGCTTTACAATAGGTGTCTGCCAGAGTACGAGCCTAAATATAATGTGCTTGCATTACAAATAAGAGCAAAAGAGCTAAAGAAGTTTCATTATTAATTCAACTGCAAGATTATAAAAACTGCTAAAATTAACCATATATATGTAGTTAGTAAGCACAAGTCAACACTGTTGAGGCAACAGAGAAATCTCTGTCAGGAAAAATAACGTAAAACTAACAATCATTGAATGGCAACTGTAATGCTTGCTCATGTAAAGAGCAACCGACCTCAGAAAGAGAGCAAGTCTTACCAGAGCTCTGGAGTGGCTCTCTGAGGAGGCGTGTAGGCGGCATTCTGGCAAAACACTAATTTGACCAAGGGAAGCCTTTCTATGTTGTCTTCCTTTTCCATTAGTTGTTAAAATTCTCATTTGACATAATTTTATTTCTCAGGCTTTTAATATCATTAAGCAGGCTCTATTCTCAAGGAACAAAACAGTATAATAATAGATAATAATAGAATGAGACAATTTAGGAACACTATAATCTACAAGAGTTCAAAACATTACCCAGTGCTGAAAACATAAAAAAAACAGTTCCATCTGTTCGATAAATTATGCGATGGCCACTGAGGAAATTAATGTGGGAGTAGGTATTAGACAACAGCTTGTGGGTTCTGATGGTTTTCAGTGCTTTCTTCTCTTAGAGTGCTGTGAACTATGTGAAAAGCTGAAGTTAAGTGCCCAAAACAACGAGCCAGATTTCTGGCTTTAAAAACAAACCTCAGTATTAAAGTGAATTAACTGCTCCTAATACATGGTTTAGAACATGGAAGAGTCAATCCGCTCATACTGAACTTTGAAGCCTACAACCATGATCAGCCTTTACACCACTGGCAACTAAATTAACACTGTTTAATATACATGTCCTGTAGGAGGGATGACGGTAAAGGAACAGCACCTGATTGTCATGCAAATCCAACATATTCAGTTTAGACAAGCTGTCCAGGCAGCAGATTTCATGAATTCTGCAAAGTACAAGGAAAAATGTGACACATAATGGGAAAACACAACATGAAACAGAATTTGTCTGTAGAGTGGCAACAGTTACGTAACACGTATTATGTTAATTCTGGCTTAATGAAAAACCAACAGGAAAATTTAAAAAGGTTGCAGTTTTTGAGGGAACAGCAGCAGTACAGGTAATATCCAGTAATATATTGTTCAGAGCTCTCCATGTGGATGGAGATCATATAACACTGAACAATAATTTGCTGTGGTCTTTTGAAAATGCCAACAAATAAAGTAGAGGAATTTCTTACTGTTCAGTTACTATGACCTCAGATACTGATTTGCAAAGACAAATGTCATGTTTGAAAGAAAGTGGAAGAAATGCCAGAGTTCACCTGTAAGATCTTTATGTCAAAAAGATGTGACTTTGATCCTGAACCTGCTGACGATTGCTTTTCAAATGAAACTGGGTTTAATCATTTCTGATGCTGACCATGTAGCCGTACCTAGTTAATTCAAATGTATTAAATGCTAAATGTAAACAACATTTTCATTTCATGGCAGCACTGTTGAACCCCTTTTAACTATTAATAAATGCTGCAACTTTCATTGCATATTGACCATATTATTAGAGATGTTTAACAAAAGAACAATAAAGCTACTCAAGTGGTTATCTTGCATTAGCACAACTGAACTGCACATTGTCAAAGTCGATTATGTTTTTATCATACTAAAAATAAGCTTCATAATATCTATAATTGTACTATCTGTGCTGTCTTTGTTTGTTTACACTTCCTGTCATGGCAACTAACCTGTTCTTCCCCAGTATGAGGATCTTGAGAGACCTCAGAACTTCAATGCCAGCCATGTCACTGATGTGATTGTCATGCAAATTCAGTAAAACCAGCTGCTGCAAATGTGACAAATTTTGGATCTTTGTAATTAGATTGTGCTGAAGGTTGAGAAACTGCAGTTCTTTTACAAAGTCCAACTGTGGGCATTCCTCCAGAGATTGTCTAAAGTATTGGGGGGAAAACATATCACAAGATTTAGACTTTAAATAAAATCTATACATTTTTGTAACAGAATTAATGAAACAAATATTGTCAGCTCAGGTTAATGATTCAAATAACTAGATCAGTTTTTCAATATACATATTAACTAAGTGATTTCTGCTCAGTCTGTCAGTAGAATATTTAGTCAGAATTACTGCCATTTTATCTGGAGATACTGGTTAGTTATTTAAAGAGACTCTGCTGCTCCCTTGTGGCAATCTTAAGCCTTTGCCATTTTAGTTAGTCTCATGGTTCCTACAGCAAATGATGACTGTGAAGGTCAGAATGAGTTAATAAAATTCAGTGGCATAAGCATGTCAGAAGAATATGAATGCCTTTGCAGGTAAAAGATTCAAAGAACAGCTGATACATATGACATGTTAAAGATAGTTCCAGCTTACAGTGACTTTAAGCTAGACAGCAATGTACTACAACTCTGTACTACAACACATACACTTTACAGACAATATAGAATACATAGGCAGATAAAGGGTACCTTTCCAAGTCAATTCGTTGAAAACTGGATGTGAAAGGCAATTGAGTGGAGAGAAAACCAGGCACAGCACTGTAATTACATCCAGGAAAATCACCTGAAATAGATATCACAAACTGAAATCAGGGTACACTTTAAAAAGCAAAGTGCACAACATAAAATATGTCTACAAAACTGTGCATGCAAAGGTTATCTTAATTCTATCATTTTTTAATTGAATAGTACCTGCAGGTTTTGCATTTTTTAAGGCATGGCCAAAAGTTTCCCCCGTACACTGGGTTTGTCTCCTTGCTGTGTGTCTTGCTTTGTATGCAGCATTTGAAACGGCAGCTCCACTGAGCAGCACTTTTTGATTATATGTACATTTGTCACTTGCAAATAGTTCCTGTACAACTCTTTTCTGGATGCCTGCATGTAAACTGTTTTCTACGAAAGATAAAATATAGTAAATAAGTGCAAAGAAAACATTTTTACACAGCAGTTGCATGTCAGTGGTTCTAAAACTGCGGAGCAGGCCCCACTGATTAGACTTTAAGCCACTGCAAGTGGGCTGTGGACAACCAGAGAAATGTGTGATGTAAACTTTGGTTAAATTAATATGACTCTGAAGGGAAAATGCACAAAACAGATTTTTCCTGAGACTATTATGATGACTTTTATTTCTCTATAATCCAAAATAGATACTTACTATTGTTGATGATTTATTTTAAAACTGTAGCATGCCAGATGACCTTTATTGTCTTCTGAAGCAGGGCATCTCCAGAGAAAGTTTGAGAACCACAGCCATGCCCAGTAATTAATATATGCAAATATGCTGCTGAATCACACAAAATCCTCTTGGGTGGTGAGTACTTGAATGAGTTAAGTGGGTCAAACCTACCTAGGTCAGAGTGGTTAAATGTTTCTTTTACATGATCTTGAGATTCACTCTGAAAAAAGATAAAGAGACCAACCTCTAAACGCCTTGAAAACTATAAGCACTACATAGCCATTACTATTCCAGTGTGCTCTTTTAATGACTCACCATCGCTTGTGCTCTCGCTGGCACGAGAGATTTCACAGTCGTGAGGTGCAACTTGCAGCTGTTGATCTACAGAAATATTGAACAGTGTTTATCTAATAAGACACAGGCAAATATGCTCAGACATAACCGTGTATCGACACTTTAAGTAGTGTTTGGAAAGCGTCCGTAAATTTATTAAAAACGGTATTTACCATAGGGGTGAGAAACATCCATTTTTCGCTTGTGTTCTGTTTATGAGAGCGGATGATTTTACCCTCGGCCAAATCCTGCTCCATCTAGCTAACGTTTACTGAAGATGGCAGTTAAAGCACACCTGACAAAACAAAACAAAAGAAAACTCGTATTATTTATGAATGATTAAAATAAATATGTGAATTCAACTGCTACAGCTAAGTTATAGCCTAGATTCGTTTCTCGTACAGAATAGCTCTTCACCTCTGCAGCTACAAACTTCCCCGAGGGCAACACTGTTACCACGGCAACGACGGGCGTTGCTTGGTTACACTCACTTCCGGTGTCGCTAATAAGCACTGTGCAAGGAAATGAGAACACGTTTCCCGCTTCGGTGGTGTTTAATTAAGTCAACGTGGGTTTTTCTAAGTAATAAGACTTAATAATAATCGGGAATTTACATGGGTCTCCTTACCCTTTTTCAAAAACTGATCCTGAATATTTCTCTGTAACAGCTGACCGCATCAGTTCAGTTTAGCTGACTGTGGACTCTTTAAAAAACTGCTAAAACCTTTTCTATTTAATCATTCCTTCTGTCGACATTCTTTTGTAATTTCAGTTGTACAGTGCTTTGACTGTGAAAAACAATATCTAAATAAACTTTACTTACTTATTAAGTAATCAAAATACAATCAAGTACTGTAACTATAACCTGGTCTCACATCTTGCAAATCTAATTCAGGCTAATTATGTTTACTTTTTTTTGTGTTTGGGTTATATAATTGTGATTACATGTAATCCATTACTAAACACCCCTTAATTTGTTTATCTTTTAATAGAATATATTATTGCCTTGTAAGCTATTATTTCATACCATGTTTACATCAAGGTTATGTCACAAGTTAATTTGTTTTTGGTCAAATTATCATGAAACAGTAGAACTGGGGTACTGAAAGTAGTATCCCAAAGCAGCAGCACTGGCTCTCTAAGCTGCTGTAATTAGTCTTTCACTTTATAAGCTGCATCTGACAAAGTACATAAATAACAGAGAGTGGGCAGTACGAGGGTCACTTGGGGCTATCCGTGTTTACAGAGTATTGAGTCTTGTTTCCATTTTACATCACACTGAAGATCATTCTCAGTTAAACAGGTCAGGGATAGCATTCAGCCAATCAAATATCCCCTCTCAGAAGACACCTATCTCAAAGTTAATGCAGAAGAAAAAAGCACTGCTTTGACATAGAGGTAGACCAAGCAAAAACTATTAACCTTTGCCCTGGTCAGTCACACCAACTTTTGAGACTGAGGTAGAGTCAGTGTTTTCAAGCCAGCCAACCAACAGAAGAAAGTTAGATAGGTCGAAAGAATATGAGCAGCAGTATCTTCCGCATATCCTAATTGTAGTGTAATGTGTAATATGTAACACAACTAAACAACATTTGCATATAAAACACATTAGCTGTGTATTGTATGCACTTCTCCCATCAAATTTCTGAATACAATTAAACCAAAGTATTTCAAAACCCTGTAATTACTTCGACCTGCACCTGTGAAAATATTGAGGGTTTTTTTTGTCACTACTTTATTGCACTCCATATAATTGATGCAGTGCTGACAAAAAATAAAATTAAACACACATTAACACTCGTAGCAGACCTTCTGCACTGTTTTTCTCTGTAAGTATAAGAAAAGGCACAGGTGCAACACATAGCACTAATTATGTTCTATTTAGCTGTGTCGCTAAGTCATAGCTGCAATTTTGGAATTTCTCAGAATGCTGATTCATCCACAGCATTAGCTTCCTGTGCCCTCTTAACATTTTATCTGTGCAGCTACCTGAATTTGAATGACAGTTAGTTAGTTAAAAGTATGTGGTGTATGTAACACAGGCCTAATAGATCTAAACTAGTTTATAGACATAGCCATACTTTATATGGCTGTACACAACATGTACAGCCATATATAAGTACACAACATGTATGAGTACTAAGCTGAAAACAAAAAAAACAAAAAAAGGGAACTGAATTAAAAACACAAATTGCTATACTGAGTTGATGACTGTAGAATCAGAATAAGAAAATACACTGGCCCTGTTCCCAAACTGCTTTTTTAGTGTCTACTTGACCATTGTCAAGTAGAGATGGAAAAATACTATTTCAAATGTATTATTATTGAGAGGGATTATTATTGATTGGTGTATTTTGGAGAGCATATGTACAGTTTTTTCTCTTAAAGACAATGAACTAGATGACCTTGTGGTGCTCAAAGGCCAAAAAAATGATTTTGAAAAACTCATCCACGGTGTTTCTTCCCAGAAATCATCCACTTGTTCACAGAAAATGATGCAGAACCCTTGCTGATAATCCAGTGAATGCTTCACTTGTTTCATCATGTTACAGCCTTATTCCAAAATGGATTCAGTTCATTTTACCTCAATATTCCATTCTCAATACCCCAAAATGACAATGTGTAGAAAGTTTGTTTGAATTTCTTGCAAATCTTTAAAAAAAAAAACAAAAAAAAAACATTAACAAACAGTACATAAGTATTCACAGTCCATCTGTAGGATGCTCAGTTGATTGGACATGAGATTGGACATAGAACACACCTGTCTATGTAAGGTCTCATACTCGACAGTCCCTGTCAAAGCAAGGAAGGGAACAGAAAAATTCCTGTGGCACTGAAGGACCCAATAAGCACAGTGGCCTCCATCCTCCATCGTCAAATGGAAGAAATTTGGAACCACTAGGTCTCTTCCAGGCTTGTATTGTAGAGAGGACTCAATAAAAAACACACCCTGTGTGGACTTTACCAGAAGGCATCTGAAGGACTCGACCATGAGAAATGAAATCTTGTGGTCTGAGACAAAGAATGAACACCTTGGAGTGAATGCTGAGTGTCATGTCTGGAGGAAACCAGGCACCACTCATCACCTGGCCAAAATCATCCCTGTAGTGAAGCATGGTGGTGGCAGCATTATGCTGTGGGGATATCTTTTTGGCAGCAAAAAGTGGGAGGGTTGAGTCAGGGTAGAGGGAAAGATGGGTGGAGGAATGTACATGCTTGATGATAACCTGCTCCAGAATACCCCATCTCCCAACAGTACAACAAGCCTAAGCACACAGCTAAGATAATAAAGGAGTGGCTTCAAGACCACTCTGTGAATGTCCTATCAGAACCAGAGCCCAGACTTGAACCTGATTGAACATCTCGTGAAAGATCTGAAAATGGCTGTGCACTGCTGTTCCCCATCCAGCCACATGGAGTTTGAGAGGTTCTGCCCCAAAATAGGTGTGCATTCTTGCATATAAAGCTCGTTGCATCATATGCAATAATTGTTGCCAAAGGTGCTTCAACAAAGTACAGAGCAAAGTCGGAATACAAGTTATATTTTTGTTTTATTCTTGTAATATCGTAAACAGAGGGTATTTTGCACCTTGTCTTTATCCATAGATTTACCAGTCTTTTCACTCTAAGAACCATTTAATCCAGGGGGTGGTTAGTCAGCAGCCTTGCCAAAACAACAATTGTCATAAAATAGATTATGATGTATTTTCAGCCCTTTTTACTCTGGCAGTAATAAGCTGTTGCTAAGTGAAGACAAGTCCAGATTCATCAAAAGGGACATCCCACACACTGCCTGTCATTGTCTATTCATGAAGCACAGGCTGACACATATGATGGGAGGTGATGAACAGTTTGAGTGGCAGGCCATATTGACAAAGTACTATTTAAATTTAGCTCTATATAGACAGATATTTGGTGCTCTAATTCAGATTGTTGTTTCCTGGACAGAAAACAGACACAGCACCAAATTTTTGTTTTGCAAATTTCTGCCATTACATATTTTGTTAATACATCAAAAGTTTAAATTGGCCAAAAAACAACTACAAAAGATTATAATTATAGTTAACAAAGATCAAAGAGGTAGATATGTCCACACATAAATATGAAATGAGTACAGCTTGCCCTCAAACATTTGAAATGTGAACCTGAAAATATCACATTCTGTATAGGTCTGACATACAACACAGCAAAAGGTACATATATTGTTGGTTGCCAGAGAAACGTATACCCTCGGGGGATGTGTTTTTTCATCATGAAACAACAAATAATCAAAATATAGTGTAATTGTACCATCAGTGCTGATTTGTTGGCAAAAGCACAGTGTGGCCTTTGCCTTGACTGACAGATGAAATCTAGATATACAAACATCATTTCTAAACATTCAAAAGGAAAAAAGAAAGAAGTGTGTGTATGCCTGCATTTCTCATGCTGTGGGGATATATAACAGATCCCCTTTAGTCATATTGAAGCGATCTGCCTCCCTGCTACGGACAAAAAGCAACCCCCATGTGCGTGTACATGGTTACAGTGTAGGGCGAACACTTGGGTTAAAGACAGAGAGACAGAAAAAAAGAGAGAAAGATTGCAAGGGGGTGACTGAGTTCGCGCCAGTTTTTCTTGTCATTCAAATCGGTTAGCAAACATTTTTGGTTAACCCTTAATAGCTGAAACGATTTATGTCACATCACAGATTGTGTGAAATTAAATTAACGTGACAATGAGGGGTTAATCATTTTAAACATTTATTTCCTTGTGCTTCTTTAAGTATAACTGTAATTCTGTCTTTTTGCCTACAGACAGATTGTATGATCCACAGTATCATTATATGTTACATAACAAGGTCAGTGTTTGAAAAAAAAGTGTAATAAGAGAAAACACACAGTGTAACAAAACTGAAAGAATTACTTTAATGTATGCATGCCCAAACAGCACTTTATTTGTCATGTGGATTGGAATAAGTGGGGACTAGCAGGGTTACAACCATGACTCATTTCTTCAAACAGGAAAGTAAAATAGAAACATGAAGGGGAAAATTTGCCTGGTTGTTCAGCACCATTCTTTCGATCATGTGAAATCATACCAATAATGGCAGGGTCTGCTAAAGAGACGAGCATTAGTGTACATCCTTACATACTTAAAACAACAACAAGACAGCAACATCAAAAATAGCAAATAAGGTTTTCACAGTGGTACTCTTTCTATTTAAGAATCTTAAACTCAGGTGGATATACTGCCCATCTGAAAGCTTTCTCTGAATTAAATGAGTCATTTTAAGTGGTTCCTTTGCTTTTAAACATTTGCTAGTGGCTGTCAGGCTGCACAGCTGTGCTAACATAAATATAGTAACATTAGCACCAGCAACAAAGATAAAGAACAGGCAATGTGGATCCAAATGTCATATATTTAGGGGAAAGGTCATGGGGTTACACAAGTTTTTAGGGTAATGTCAGTTCAAAATTTCATCATAACCCATCCTAGAGCTGTTGAGATGTTTTAACCCTAGCTGTTGAGATGCAGAAAGTAATGAAACCCTGATTGATTGATTGATTGATTCTTTATTTTGAACATGTTGAAAAAGTACAACAACATAGAAGTAAAAGAGACAAATAAACAAAACAAAACAAAAGGAAAACGAGCAACCACAACTACAAATAACTTTCATGTTCAAAAAGGAGCAGGGAGAAGCACAAGCTTATTTAATCCCACCCCTTTTCCACTATCTAGTAATCAATAGACTACAGAAATACCTCCTTGCAATTACATTATATGTTATGTGTTCTTTTTATTTATATATATATATATATATATATATATATATATATATATATATATATATATATATATATATATATATATATATATTAGGGGTGCAACGATACACAAAATTCACGGTTCGGTTCGGTTCGATACTTTGGTGGCACGGTTCGATATTTTTTCGATACAAAAACATGTTCATGCATTTTTAATTTGTCATTTATTAAAATTATAAATATATATTTTAACTCAAAAGTACAGTTTTTAAATTTAACCCTAACCCTTGTGCGTGTTTTTTATTTTGACATCGAATGCGCACCTGCGGACCACTTATGTGCAGCCCTGGTTATTTAGCTCGTCATATCGCAGCCACGGAGATTCTTTTGTCCATGAAACCATAAAGCTGCACTTTCTTTTTGCCTTATAGTCTGATTTGTCATAACTTTTCCGTTTTGTGGTAAGCTTTTCTTTGGCTGTCACTTCTTCACCCTGACCTGTCTTATTTGGCTCAGCAGAACTGAAATGCTTTTAGACATGCACTCACATAAGCTCAGCGATTCTCTGCGCGATCAACCTCTCACATGTTTAAGCTTGCTGCGGGAGATTTCACTTGTCATGTTTGCATAGTAAGCTAACGATTAATAAGACGATGTCAGAGGAATTGGTGCACAAATTATCATCACTCACAGATCAGTGCTGTCGCTCTCTATACACAGTTCACACGATTGCAAAGTGAAAGCAAAAAACAAGCGCAAATTCAAACGCGACTTCAATATGTCACATATTGACAGTGGCTCACCGATGCCAATGACATAATTACCCAGCTACATTTCCGAAAGAATGCAAAAGCATTGACATATATTTTTCCTACAATAGCCCGACGGGCAGGGAAGAGATAGATTTTGGTAGCCCGACTGGAAAGATCGCTAGCTCCGGGACGTCGGGCTAGCGATATTGCAAGCCCTGTATCTGATTGAGGAATCACATCATCTTTGGAAAAGAGAGTTTATTACAGAGAAATGGCTCTTTCCAAAATAAAAGCTATACTATCCGCTTCTTCTGGGCTATATTCTCAGCAGCATAAGGAGAATCACGTGCTAACAGCTGTCTAAATGACTCGGCTAAAGTTAGTAGCATGCTTGTTGTTTTTGTCTTTGCACTAGGATGATGTCGGCGTAAATGTGCAGTCATATTCGTTGTGTTCCCACTAGTGCTTTCAGGTTAATCTCGTTGAAATGACCTTAACGCCACAACACGGCAAATCTCCGTTAACGAGCTACCGCGGATCGCTCCGTGCATGGGGCTAGACGGCCAACACCTTAACGAGCTAACTGCGCTAACACACTAGTTCACACCAATGTAATTGAGCATTGCATGGCACATCCAACATACTGTTTTACTTTAGTCCATGACTCGCTTACCTTCAGGGTCATACGTCACATGAAAACCAAAATAATTCCAAACGCCAGATCTGAATGAGGTTCAATTTGCCTGTTGCAAGTAGAGCTTAACTTCTGTCTCGCTAGCTTGCCCTGCGCTCTTCCTTCTGACTATGCTGTCTGTGTTGAGCGCTCAGTGGATCTGCGCTCGACAGTGCAGCCTAGGCGGAGTAGTCGAACGCAGATTCACTGAGCGCTCCACACAGACAGCATCGTCAGAAGGAAAATTGATAAAATAAATTACAAATGTTGTATTGTTCGATACATATGCGTACCGAACCGAAAGCACTGTATCGAACGGTTCAATATCGATACGAATATCGTTGCACCCCTAATATATATATATATATATATGTTTCTATCTATCCATACATACATATATACACATACACATATATACTCATTCAATAACCCCAGTAACACCTCAAAGGATACACAACCTACAGATATATATACCCATACCAACATACCCGTGCACCCGCACACACATGAAAATATTAGACAAGAACATCCTATCAAATCTCTACCTCCTCCCTGTACCCTGTAAAAACCATATCCTTAAACCGCTTTTTAAACTGCGCCATGCTCGGACATTGCTTCATATCTTTACCTAGTCTGTTCCACAGCTTCACTCCACACACAGAGATGCAAAAACTCTTTAATGTTGTACAGATACAAGGATGTTTTAAATTTAATTCCCCCTCAAATTGTATCCCCATTCCCTTTTAGAAAACAGTTTTAGAATATTGTCAGGAAGCAGGTTTTTTATTGCTTTATACATAATTTGTGCAGTGAGAAAATGAACCAGATCTGTGAATTTTTGATTTTAATAGAAAGTTATGAGCATGACTGACCTCTGCTTTGAGGTCATAATACATTGATATATTTTAATAATATGGTAACATTTGTCTTCTGAAAGTAAATCTGTAAAAATCTAAAACTGAGAGGTTTCAGTCCTAATGACTGGTTAATAAGGACTCACACAGCATCAGGAATTCAAGCTTTATCTTATAAAATCAATGCCATATTGGGTTGGATTTAAATCAAAGGCTGGACAATTAATCACTGGTGACAGCACATTTGCTTCCTTACCAGAGCCGAACCTTTTCCTTTTCATTACTCTATAACTGAATACCAGAAAATTATTGTCTGGTTTACAAACCTGCCTGTGGGCATGCAGGTTTTTGAGGCCATGGCACCTGACCTATGGAATGCTCTTCCCGCTCACATGAGATTTGCTGATTATACAGACTTCAGAAAATTAGCTAAAGGCATATATGTTCACTGGGGTATTTCAGTAACATGTTTTATATCAAGTCTGCTATTATGCAGTGCACATTTTGTCATTTCATTGTTATGCTCTTAATGTTGTTTTAATAACTGTGCAGTTTTGAAATCTATAAATATGTCTGTATCTTTTAAATTGTTTCCAGACTTTGTATGCATTAGATTACTTTATATACTCTGTTTGTGACTAATTTAAATGCCCAAGTGGGATTATACAAGCAATCTAATCTAATTGAAAACAGAAAAGCTCAAAAAAGTGGGAAAAAAGGAGTGAAAAACTCTTTAAATTCCCTCTTTCATGGTTAATGTTCAGTTTTCTTGGTCCAAGAAGTAGAAAATACTCATGATGAAAGATGAAAGAGTAAGATGTGGACAAAAAAGGTGCCTCCAATCAAAGAGTTCTGATTTTTGAAACTCCCCATAGTTCTTTTTTACTTTGTTTTTGTTATGAGATGCAGATGAATCATACAGAGCCACTCCAATCACATAAACAAGATTTTTTTGTACCTCATTGTAAATTTTTTGTAAACACTATAAAGAGATGAACAGATGTTTGAAAAAAGAAATGAAAGTGGCTATGTATGCCAAGGAACAATTATAGTTAAGAGGAAGTGGACTGCGGGATTATTTAGAGGTTTTTACCATGAACACAATCACCCTAACAGTGTTTTCTGACTTCTGTTTCACAGAAAACTTTTCTAATTCACTAGATTTACAAACCGAAAAAGACAGAAAACACAAATGCAATCCTGGGTATTTCTACAAACTGGCAGGCTCTCTCAGTTGATCCTAGCAGATAAGCATACAATAAGACACTAAATGCTTTAGATTATTTGTTGGCAAACTTTTCTTTCCTTTCTCTCACTCATTGTCTCTCTCCTTCCCCCCTTCTCTCCCCATGTTGCATTGTACACAAACTGGAGCACTGTATGGCATGTGGTGCAGAGAATGAGTCAGACTGCCCACCAGCTGTGAGCCTGGCTTGCCAGTGGGGAGGAGTAAAGATATTTCACGCAGGGCTGCATGACATCGATGTGGGTGATTTGCAGGGTTATTAGCTGAAAGCCAATGGCTAGCTGCAAAAATGGACCTCAGGTAAAGCCTATAAAAAAGTGACCATATGATTATAATTATAATATTCCAGCTGGACACCTACATACATTTCCTCTATAACAGTAATGAAATCAGTGACTCTGAAAATATACTTTATTCTTATTAAGGGCTCAGGGCCTAAGTCAAAGAACAAAAAGTTTCACTTTTATATTACTAGTTTCATTAAAGAGCAAGCAAAGTAATAATTACAACAGAAGTATGGTTTGGTAGGAAATGAACACATTTTAAATAAAAATGTTAAATATTTACTGTTTTTTTTTACTTACATCAACAATGGTCACTGATATTGGCAATCATTTTTGGAATTAATATTCTTTGGATTAACGTATGGTAAATGGCCTGTATTTGTATAGCGCTTTACTAGTCCCTGAGGACCCCAAAGCGCTTTACACATTCAGTCATCCACCCATTCACACACACTGGTGATGGCAAGCTACATTGTAGCCACAGCCACCCTGGGGCGCACTGACAGAGGCTTATTTCAAATAAAATTTAACAAAAAGTAAAAATCCTGACATGGCTTCGAAACAGTATATTGCAATAACTTAGCAGGAAAAAAATCTATAACAAGAACATAAAACTGTTTTTTTAAACCTTAAACTGCCAGTTCAGGGTGGGTTTCAGTGGGCCCGTACATTTGGCCAGTTGCATACAAATCTTGAATACATCGTTTTTGAATAAAGTATAACAGAATAAAACAAATATAACGTTTAGTTATCTGTACTTTTAACCCCTTGCCGCCTCTACCGTTCCCGAGCGGCTACTGTTGTTCAACTTTCCTGCTTGCTTTGGGGACATGTACCTGTAAAACTTGCCTCCTGCTTGCCACTACACGCTAAAACCCTATTATCCAATTAGCAGCGTTAGCGGAGGGGTTCGTCCTTGGCACGCCAATTTTCCAATTAGAAACACGTGAATTTGCTCCCCTACTTAGAGACATGTGGCCGGGACGTTCGCGTTTTCGCAGACTTAGGCAACACTCTGGGGGGGAAACTAAAAATCAAAACATGTACGCTTTGGTGAACGCCTTCATGCGTTGCCTCTCCTTTCTCTTGCCTCCTTCTTGGCTTTGTGTCAGCTTTTGCTTGTGGGTTGGGAATGAGTGCGAAGAGACGCTACAGCGGCCCAATCCCAGAGCTCGTTTCAAAAGCAGAGAGCCTCTTACATATGAGGAAGTAAAAGCAGAAGCAGAAGCACAAGGAGGCTCCAGACCGTCGGTCTCACCAGGTCCAGACTGCGTCTCGCTGGCTGCTACAAGCCCCGCTGCTCCTAAGGGCCCTTCGTCGGGTCTGATTTGGATAGGGGGTCTCTGGCGAGCCGTGGAGCGCGTCTTCGGAGCCCCCTGGGTCCTTCTCCGCCATCACCTGTGCCCGAAAAGGCGACGTGCAGCTTTGGGCGCCCAGTATCCTGTCTGTGCCTTTGAGTCGGGTAAGATTAAAAGCTTCCAGAGAGGCGCTGCTGCTGCTGCTAAAATCGTGGACGTGAAGGGACCGGGTGAAACCACCTTTACTTATTCGAAGAATATGAGCGGGTCCGTGGGGGTACCCAGTGTGAACTCAACGGAATGCGCCTCGGATGCGTCGGCGGAGCAGGGCATCGATGAGGTAATTACCGTGGACCAGCTCTCGCAGGAGATGGGGACGGTGACGATAACAGTGGCCATTCAAGCGGCTGAGGACGAGGAACCCGAGGAAGTGACATCCAATAATGCTGACTTCCTCGGAGGTAGCTGTAGCGAGGACGAAATCGGAAGACATGACAAATCGAGGTTTGTGTTATTTGCTACTTTAAGTTAATTACCGTAATGCCTAGTGCTGTGAAAACTCAAACTAACTAAATCCTATCCTACACGTTAATGTGAAACCTGTTAGTTTAGTTGTTCAATTCCCTCCAAGGAAGTTCAGCAAGGTTGGAAGTAAAACAAGTGACTGTGTTAGTTCTTACTGGAACCCCACGAGTGTCTTTGTGCTCTGAATTTTATTCTTAAGCTGATGATTACAGCACGGGAGCAGCTTTGGCACAGTTGGACTGTTTTGTTTCAGTATAAGAATGCCACTCACATGAAAGGCTATTGTAGAAATGTCACAAATTCCAACAGGTGCATCACAGGCACAACAAAACCCGGCAACGAGTGCAGTAGATGAAAATAGATGCTTACAATTGGGAGTGTAAATCCTCACAGACACGGGTGAGGGATATTATTATTTATTATTATTGTCTTTTGGGTTGGAAGTGTTTAACCACCAGTAGGCAGCATCATAGCTATAAAGCTAGACACCTGAGACGGAGAGATAAAGGATGGCACCTTCACTTTAATCTAATTCCCCTGCGTCATGGCCTGCTATTTTTATCCTCTGGCCTATAAGGTCCCTACTTGAACTACATGCACAAAGAGTGAGTCAGTGGTAGAAAGGCCAAAGGGGAAAATAAATCTCTTTCTTCATACCAAGCATTTGTTTACTTGGAGCTACTGAGGTGTGACCTGTGTGACAAAGGGCTCGGTAACGCCTGCAAGCTATTGCTTTACAGCACGTTTTTCACACAGCTGGTATTTTAAGTGGTTAAGGTCTAGGAATCGTTTTTAGGACGTGTTAAATGTAAGCTGTTGGTTTGTTAGTCTAATATTCCTCCTGCATTCCTCCAGAGAACTTGTGTAGAGTGACTTGAAAATAAATGTATAACTATCGAATAATCTCTTGCGTTGTCTTTGCTCGTGCCTCTCGTCCTATTATTTGAGGAATGCAGTAAGGTATTCTCTTCTAAATTCTTGTCGTGCTTTATCTGACATCCTGGGGAAGATGTGGGCTCGTGCCAGCTGTATGGTCAGTGGGCTGGAAAGCTGCTGAGCGAGGGTGTGTGAGGGAGGAGGCTGGAGGAGGTGATGAGTCATCCACAAAATTTCATTCAGACCCTCACTCTAATCTGTAAGGCTACCTGACTGTGCAGCTTTACGGCAGCTGTCAGGCTGCTGTCAAATTATGCCTCAAAGCTTCAGTTATGCACTGTTGATACCAGTTTTTGTAAACTGTGTGAAGTTGATGTGGTGAACCACCATATTCTATGTGGGAGGGAGAGCCTGTGTCTCTGGCCTTCAGATGGAGAGGTCTTGGCAGTTTCAGGACTGGTGGGACACTGGTGTAAAGGTCTGGCACTGAGGCATGGTGACTGTGGCTAGAGACACAGCTTGTCAACTGCTGAAAGAAAAATCAGGAAGGAGGGAAGCAAACGGTCAAACGCTTCTCATGCCAGCATGTTGTTTGGAGAAATGACAGGATAAGATTGTATTACTGCCAAAAACTTGTAAGCCTCTGGCTTATTGTATTAATGAAAGTAAAATGTGTAACAGTTGTAATGTTGGTGGTTGAGGATATGAAACATTCTGCTATTTCGGTAACGCACTAAAAAAGGTTCTCTGGCCATGATGCACGTTATCTTCCCACACACAGTGGTGCCGGGACCAGCGGAGGAGAACTGGAGGAGGAGAGCTGGCAGCCCCCGGATCCAGAGCTTATCCAGAAGTTGGTTACTCAGATTGAGTACTACCTGTCTGATGAAAACTTGGAGCATGATGCCTTCCTGCTTAAACATGTCAGACGTAACAAACTCGGGTTTGTTAGCGTCAAGTTGCTCACGTCCTTCAAAAAGGTAACGGTGGCAAAATTTTGAGGTAGTCTAGAAACACGGCAATGTCTCATTTCAGTACACATCAAACTAAGGTGGGAAAGTACACACGCTCTTCTGCTGCTGGCTAAAACATACACATCACATACTAAATTTTATACTAGAGACTCAGAATTATGTCTTGTATTACTATAGATTAGCCAGTGTGTGTTGCGTTGCACATTGTGATTTATAGTTGACCACAATGAATAAATTAACTTTTAAGTAATGCTGAGAGAAAAGGTAGTCTTAGAATTGAAATATGGCTAAAGATGAAAGTCATTTTTATCTCCTAGTGACAGACGCTTGTGAGAGCTGAATAACAATGACTGGCTGCTTCTAGTGTCAGCATGACTAGCTGTTGCTGTTTGGTGATATTCTCACGTTAATTCACAACAGCTTGTGCTAATTTCAGCTCAATTCAGATGTGTTGGCTTTTTTTTAGATCTGTTTGCACAGATTAAACCTAGATTGTATTCATGATCATTCACACATTTATTACCCTCTACTCAATATCTCTGTATAGAATAAACTCTTGACAGATTACATTGGCCAGAAGAAAAATACTGATGTGCATTTTCTAAAAAAAAATAAAAATTCTGAATTTGATGAATAAAAATCTTTCCAGGTCAATATTTTTAGACTCAAACAGAATAGTGCTACACTTCAAAATAATTATTTGCCTTGCACTTGGTGCAGGCTCTGTTCTGAAAAAGCAAACTGTCATGACTGGTTGCTTCTTGCAAACAGTTTGAACAGCAGGTGGGTGGGACTGTCCTGATGACATCCAAAACTTGTACCTGAGAGGATCATATTGACATTGTTTTGGGTTTTTTTTTTTTATGTAATAAGTATACACCTGTGCAACAGTACATGTGGTAGATGATAAAGAACATCATACTCCTTACTCTAGTCAGTTTAATTTTTCCTTCGGTGCAGTATCAAGCAATGTACAGTACTTGGGTAGTGACAGCTGTAGACCAGTTTAAGGCATAGTGAGATACTTTAACAGAGTACTAGTCACTACACATTTGGAATGTACTATATGGCAAACTGACTATAGTAAGGGATGAGCACTTGCTGATTTAATCTGATTCAACCATGAGCTCAGAATCACTGAGCTAAAACATAAGTTTGGGCAATATAGTAAAGTCAGAATTTTTGGCTTAAATTAATGGGTATAATTAGAGATTTAGGAAGTATGATTAACAAGAAGCTGTGAAACATTCTTAGTCTATCTTGGTGACAGACTGAAGTTAGCGTGGCCATTTTTACTGAAGCTTAACTCATAATTAAAGGTAGTTTCACTGAAATTGTGACCCGATGGTCACTGGGTATATGACTGTAACAAAGATGTTGTTTGTTTGTTTGTTTTTTCCCCAGGTGAAACACTTAACTCGTGACTGGAGAACCACTGCTTATGCTCTGAGACACTCAAAGATCCTTGAGCTGAATGATGAGGGGCGTAAGGTGCGACGTAAATCCGCAGTACCAGTCTTTGCCAGCGAGTCACTGCCCAGCCGCATGCTACTATTAAGTGATTTGCAGAGGTGGCCAGAGCTGGCTGCTCTCACTAAGGATAATGGAAGTGCTGAAGGAGGAGCCACTCAACAGGAGCAGCTGATGAAGCTGTTACTGAAAGCATTTGGAACATACGGTGCCATTGCCTCTGTTAGAGTCTTGAAACCTGGAAAGGACCTGCCGGCTGACCTGAAGAGGCTGAGTGGTCGCTACGCTCAGCTGGGCACTGAAGAATGTGCCATTGTGGAGTTTGAGGAGGTGGAGGCTGCTGTTAAAGCCAACGAAGCTGCAGGGAGTGAGAACGGAGGACCCAGTTTACTGGGGTTGAAAGTGGTTCTGATTGGCACCAAGCCGCCTAAAAAGAAGGTACCAAAAGAACGACCTCGTGAGGAAGGAGGGATGCGGAAAAGCCGCTCTCTAAACAGCCGGGTACGAGAGCTTCAGTATCATGGGGACGACTCTGCTTGCAGCTCTTCGGAGACAGAGAGCACCCCTACATCTCCCAGATTGGCTAGAAAATCCCAGTCGTGCAACAAGCTCAGCCCCACCACTGCAGGCATTAGCTTCCAGAATAATCACCTGAGTCCAAGTATGTCCCCACGTAACAGCCCCTGGTCTAGCCCTCGTGCTAGCCCGTGTTCTCAGCGCAAATCTCCTCATTCCCACAAGTCTCCCTTAGCTGTTGAGGGTAGACTGAGCCCTGAGTCTGGACGTCGTTGGGCAGATTACTCCTCAGACAGTAGCCTCACACCTTCAGGGAGCCCGTGGGTTCAGCGGCGGAAGCAGGTGGCATCACAGGAAAGCAGCCCGGTCGGCAGCCCGATGCTGGGTAGAAAGATCCAGAATGCTGATGGCCTGCCGCCAGGAGTAATGAGGCTGCCAAGGGGTCCTGATGGAACTCGTGGCTTTCACTGTGTGGCGATTGAGAGGGGAAAGACTGCTGCTACTCAGACTTGATATGTGGAGCCTCATTATGTATTCGCTGACCCCCCCAGAAATAAAATGAGATATTGGAAGTTTAAACAGTTCTTGGCCATGTTGCTCAAGCCCCACCCCACATTTCAGACTGTGTAGATATATAATTTTTTTTTTAGTGCATCAGTTTTGAGTCTTTGTTATATTTTTATACAACATTTTGAGTTACCATGGTAACATTAGTGATTTACTAATGGAAATTTGAGTGAATGTAAATTAATATTGTTTTGAGAGAGAACTTTGAATACACCACTGACGTGAACCATGCCACCTCCATTGTATGAGAGCTTGTTCTACTTGGGGTAACCTGGGGGAAAGGATTCAATTTTTTTTTCTTTTACTTTTTTCTTTTTTTTTTTTTTTTTTTAGTTGGGGGGGGGGGGGGGGGGATTGTCTTGTCCTCTTGTATGTGTTTAAAAAAGGAAAAAAAAAAGATCTTGTTTGTGGATGGCGTATAAATGTGTAAGTCTCACAGGCACATGGACTTGATAGAGATATCGCCATATGCCTTTTCTGTGTCTGTCTAATGTGAGTTCCATTTTTACAAACTACTTAAACTGAGGCCATAATTGCTCCACTGCCACGAAGATTGGAATGTTCAAATTGGACATTATTTTTGTAAATTTGTTTTATTTTTATTTTTGGTACACTTGGTTGGAAAGGTTCTCCTTATCCCTATACATGTTCAGCAGTTAGCTGCTTGATTGTTGCTGCTTATTTTTTTTTTTTTTTTTTTAAGTTTTACTTCTCCTTGCCATGTTTTCATCAGTCTAAGCCCACAATGAGGTTTGAGGGATTTTCAGGTCGGCCAGAATAGATGCTCTTATGTTCTTGCCTTTACATCTGAGATGGGGTATTTGTACACTGCAATTCCTATTGTACAAATAAATCACTAAATATGCACTCTGCCTGAGTTCTTTTTGTGACATTACTTTTGGTCATTTCAAATGAACACGACTAATCTTATTTTTGACTTCAATATGTGAGCAGGATTAAGTGAGATGTTGTTACTGTGCCCAGACTGTAGAAGCTATTCCAAACTTGGAAAGCAAAATTGGCTCATTCAAGTTGTTGGGTTTTTTTTGTTTTTTAAATGAATTGCACAGATGGGAGGATGATGACATTTTTTGGATTATTTGATCCTATGTCTGTTTGCTCAGTTTATGTAAACATTCTTTTACAAGCCTTTCAGGGTCTGCTATGGAGAAGCATGTCCATGTTGCTTTCCTTATACAGTTACATTTTTCCTGCAGATGTTCCTTTTCTGCATTTTACATACAGATTTTATGTATTTGGAAATTGCTAGCCACTCAATGACTACAAAAACAACTTCCTACCACAATAGTAAAATATCAGAACAAAGGAGGCCAAAACCAATTGTTTGTCCTCAATTCAGATATTTCAGAGCTTTGTTTTCCCTTTTGCACAGATGAATCATCTCTGCTCATTTGTATAAAACTAATTACTCCATTGTGATCCCATGTTGTTGCAAAGCCAAATGAAAAGATACAATGGTGGGTATTACTTTTTATGAGCAATGTAATTTGTGCCTTGTCCTCAGGCGGTTTCCAATAGTTCTGAGCAACCATTTAGATATGAAAGAAGGGACCGTGCTGTTGGATGCTCGTAGAGCTGTTACGACTTTTAAATTCATGTGGTTGCATCATTCTGTCGATCCACGTTTTTGTTAGAAATCTTATTTCCTGTAGGAGTAAGCACAATGGGAGGACACAAGCTCTTAGGCAGTGTTGGATGCAGAGGTTCAGGGACTATGCTCTAAAATTCAGAGATGCAATGGGACTAAGTGGGGTTGCGTAAGAGAGGGATGAATAAACTTTTGTTCTCTTTGCATGATTAGCAATTCAAAATTAGGAAGTCGTGATACTGTCTGCCTTAAACAGATAATATTTTGGCTCAACTCCATGTAACTGTTAATGTTAGCAGTGAGAATAATGACTGTTTGAGAAAAGTACCACAAGATTAAACTATTATTCTCATATGATGATTCTCTATAATAACCATTAGGGAGAGTTTCATACTTACACCAAATAGGATAAAGACAGATAATAGAAAAACCAACTATCACAGGGGCCATTATTTGTAATTGGGCAGTGTGCAGTTACATATGAATAAAATTATTTAGTAAGGTCATTACGCTATTTATTTAGGACTTGAGAGAATTAGAAGGATGTGGAGAGTACATTTGTTAAAGAATAAAACTTCACAGCTTTTCATATGTATTAAGTATTGTATAACTTTATGTAACACCACTGTGAATTAAGCAGTATACTGCTGAATTACTCCATCATTGCATTGCTAGTTATTTTACATGGTTTTAAAAGCCTATACCATATAGTCATGTAGTCATATTGCACACATTTACACCATTACCTATCTATGCTAAACCCACTGACTAATTGTACCCATCAAGTTCACAGTCCAGATAAATCCATTAATGTGAGTATGTAACAGTACAGCATGATTCAAACTGAGGTAAGGCTGGAGCAGTCAGTAGGAACAAATATTATCAAGAGTATATTATGGATGCAGAGTTGAAAAGCCTCTGGTTGGTGTTTAAATTACAGCTCTCCAAGAAGAAATAATCACTAGACGTCTCCTCCTCAACTCAGAGAAGATGACAAACACTTACATCAGTCTGTGGGAGGGAGCTGTAGTGACTACGAGTGGGTGGAGTAAAAACTGGGGAACTAGAATTAGGGTGGAGTAAATTTACAACGCTCAGCAAAGCAACCAATTGGAAAAGTCGTATCAAAGCCCAAGAACCTGCTAGAAAGGAAATGTTTGGGTTTTTTTCCCCTTTCTTTCATTTTTTTTCAAACCTTGTTATGTAACGTGGTTGCATATATATTTATATCAATTTTAGAATTACAGCCTAATGCATTAACTGAACTAACCATTACCCTCTGGATAAACATTTTAGCTACAGTCCCCTGCAGCTATTCAGTGCCTTGTTTATGGGCTCTTTAATGATATTTTATTAAAAGGGGAACATTGCCTGGCCACTGCATTACCCTCCTGGTGTCACAAACCTGTGGGTAATGAAGGTTACTGGCACCTTTCACTTTTTAATTATATATATATATATATATATAAAGAAACTGTCCTGTTCAAGTAATTGTAGTTCTGCTGTAATCAACTGAGTATGTCAGTATATTTGTGTGGCCCTTCAACTGACAATATTCACCTCTTATTTTTCCTTTCAAAATTCTCTGGTGTTACCATACACTATAAATACATTTAAAAAACACACATGCACAGTGAATTGGTTAGCAGTGCTGTGTACATTTGATAAACAAATATTTCACAATTTTATTTTCTTAACTAAAAAACAAAATTTACAGTGCCCTTACAGAGGAAAAAAAAACAACTTAAATTGACACATAAAACATATTTACATAATGTGGGTGAATTAAAAGATTTTACAGTGTTAGTACACAGACTTCTGTAAAGGATGATGACGATTTCACAGAAAATTGCCACTTAAATGCAGAGGATATCTCCAACACGGAAATCACAAGGAGCCGAGTTTGCTATTGCAGCACATTTCAAGCGTTTCAATATTTATCACAAACACAATCATACACCGATTGTTATCTGTTCTGCAACTGAAATCCAACTACATGCTGCAGGAAGAGACAGTTACACTACTTCCTTGTGGTTTACTACCCAATGCTGTTGTGAGACTATAGTAGCTTTCATTTATTAAACATATGAACTTTTATAAAATAAAATGTACCCCTGTTTGGAGAGTGTTCTTACAGGTGTGACCTGCACTGCTGAATGAATGTAGGTGAAGAAATAAAGTACATGCTGAAATAACTGTTCAGGTTGTCCACTGAAATGACAATCAATAAAAAAAAAAAAACGCCTTAAATCCCTTCTGCACATTCATACTTTCAGGATATAAATATCACCTTTCAATTTGTCCTTTGTGTGGTGACACTATAAAATTCTGCATGGCCATGGTTACCATTTGACCCCTATTAAGGCATTTAACTTGCAATAAGAGAGAAGCAATGCACAACTCCAATGGAAAAGCGTTGCTCCACAGGAAACCACAGGTACCTATCAGCAAGACAGAGCCTAACCACTAGTTAAGTCAAAGAAACTGGACAGAGGTAATTACCGGTTCCTTATACTCCTGCACAGCACCATCTGCGCAATCTCAACAGGACATGGACGCAGAATGATTGGGATCAATCTGATGGTTGTGTGGGTAGAATCATCATTTGTGTGATGAAGAAAACACTTCCTGCTTGTTAGCAGATGGGATGAAGATGTGTTACACAGCGAACTTAGCCAGCCAAATGTGCTAAGAACACAGCATCTCAGCTCTTCAGTCCTTTGAGAGTGAAGCAGTGTGAAGAGCAAAGCCAGCCATGTCCCCAGGGCTTTGCTTCAGATATAGAGAGAACCATCAACGGGTCCTACATAACCAACCCCTATTAGAAGGACGTCAATCAAAGTCCAAATGCCTAGGCCTCCAAAGCTGAACAGTTTGCCCAGACCCTCTCTCCACTGGCCCAGGTAAAACCGGTCCGCTCCAAAACCACCAAGTGTAATGCTATGGAAGGAACCAGAAAAAAAATAAGTTTCATCACATATCCTAATCAATAACGTGTCTTTACATTTCCATTATTTAAGCTTGTTGTAATGGTTTTAATATTACTGTCAGTTTTACCTGAGTGCTAATGCTGTTGACCATTTGTATCCACCAGTCCAGTTACAAAATAAACGTTTTGGAAAACGTCTTTTACCTAAAAAGAAGTGAAGACATAGTGAATGCTTTCATGCACAAACAAGCAAAATTTAAACAAGCTGACTGAAAATACAACAAACATTACATCAAAAATGTCATGTGGAAATTTAAATAAATCCTCGCCAATCAGCTGATCTTAATGCCAGCTCACATCCGCTGATGTGTTTCCATCCTGCTGATAATTCGCATATGGGGCTATCCTATTTAAGCAGCTTCAGCCTGCATACAAATGCTGCTGTGTCTGCAAGTAGCTTTGCAACCCACCCCAACCACAGCTTCTTCACTTTATGGTGTTTCTGACTTAAATGTCTGCTGTCACAGATGTTTTATTCTGTGAAGAGGTCCTGCTCTGCCGCTCTACCTGCCTGTGCGGTTTCCAAAAATGGCCAAGCAACCATAAGGGCTCTTTAGACAAAACCCAAACATAGCTCTACTGCAGATGAAATAACAATCATACTTTGACTAACATTGTCCTGACTGAATAGGAGTTTTCCTTTAATAGCAACCATGAATGAAAACCAGTTTAACTTCATGCTGTGGACAAAACAGTTGCTGCTCTAGACTGCATGACTTTAACTGACGACTTTAGAACCTAATTAGGCTTTATAGTGGATCCTTGATCATACCTAAGCAATGTACATGATCTAAGACATCACAGGTGGCATTGTAGCGCTTGCGTGGGCAAGAGACTGTCATACAATTGGTGGAGTTTGTGCAGCGATACTGGGAAGGGTCCAGCTGCCAACAGAACTGACAGATGATATTGAGAGAAAAATTGGTTTGCTGCTGTCCAGACTCTCCCTGTAAATACAAAGAAGAAAATAAATTTCACTACACAGCAATTCCCAAATTGAAGCCTTACTAACCCTCTTAACAAACAGATAAAGATGGTACAGAATTACTACAGACAAGAATATTTGACAATATTACTCACTATGCAGTGAACGCCTTTTTTGGGTCTACAGGTAAATAAAGTTGGTTTGCCATATGTGCACTTGAGATGGTAATCGCATTGAATGCAATGAGCTGGCAGGCGGTGACACAAACCCCCACTAGGACATTTGGATGTGTCTTCATCTGCAGGAAACACTACAAAAAGTCCACCACAAAGTTGCATTATCTATTTTAAGACATTTTCAAGCATGAATAATAAATATTTTGTGCAAAGTAAGCAGGCTTTCATTAAATCTGGCTGCTGGTGGTGGCAACAGGCTGTGACTTGTGATAACAGACTGTGGCGGCAAAATTAAAAATACTCCGCTTTCAAAGAGGGCAGGCCATTAAAGAGTCCTTGAGCAAAGCTATTTAGTCTTGATTGCTACATTATAGCTGCATGCTGGGCAGTAAAGGAAAACTGTTGCTGCTGTTGTTGAAAAGCAATTAACTTAACAAATTCTGGTTGAGATCAAGACTTTACTTAATGATATGCAGGTTAACAAAGAAAAAAAAACATGCAATACTTAGACAATGGAAATTAATTGTGTCTGAAGTAGGCAGTATTACTCTGATTTTGCACTGCATTTTATTCAGGTTCCCAGATAACATGGACATTCTTAAATATATGTAAAAACCTGCAGTTTACAATCTCATTACATACAGGAAATACAAATTTATAGTGATGCTCAAGCATGGGAAATAACCAACTTCAAATATGTCAAGTCCATCGCAATTGTATTTCTCCAAGCTTGGTTGTTTTTTTTTTTGTTTTTTTAATCAGTGCTGCTATGTTACAGCACAACTCAGCACCCCCAAGTCTCATGCTGTTTCCATCCTGTGTTCAGACTCAGAAATAATAATGTTGTATATAGAGCAGGGCGATATGGCCAAAAATATTTATCACGATATATATTTGAAAATTTGCGATAACGATATAACCGACGATATAATTGATGCGAGACAAAATACAACTCCACAACATTACTAGCGCAAAAAGACAACCTTCCATTTATTTTCACTTAAACAAGAAGCTGGTTTTTATGTACATTAAAGCTTTATAAAAATGTAACAGTGCAAATGCAAATTCCTTGCTGAAAGTTTAACCAAAAGGCATTTCCAGTAGAAATGGGCTGACATATCCTGAGCATAACCATGTATAATATCCACTGAAGTTAAAAAGAGGTGCTTTGCAACATTAAACTGCAGTGTGCAGTATGTATTTTTCGGACCATAAGGTGCACGGGATTATAAGGCACATTAAGCGAAACAAAGCAGTCAGATAAATCAAACTTTATTAAACTCATTCTTCTTGCTTCCTCCACTTCTGTACCATTGATTCATTAATGTTGAATTCTCTGGCAGCGGCTCTATTCCCATGTTGTTGCAGTCTATTAATGACTAACCTCATATTGTGGATGGATTATCTCAGTTGTTCTCCTGACTGAAGTTTGGTCCGTTTACAACATCCTGCCATGCGATTGCATTTGTCTCTAACCATGAAGAACCTTCACGTTAACTTTTATAAGTGGAAAAGTGTTAGTGTTCGTCCTCCAGCTTCACTGTTTATGTTATGCTAACATAGCTGTGTCGCTAGCGATCACGTAGCACATCATTATATACCAGCTAGCCCAACTTCAGTAACCCTACAAACGTCACTGCTGTTTAGTTTCCTGTCTTCATTTATGTTGGAAGTGATAGCAGAACTGTACGTTTGATTTTTTTCAGAAATCTCTCAGTCAGAACATGCAATATCATGCTTAGGTAACTAGCGAAACTAGCGAGCTAACTTCCGCTAGCTTCCTGCTAACGTCTAACTCCGTTAAATGTAATAACTTTAGTTTTCATGGATGCCTGGAAGTTAAACTTCATAGTTACACCTGGTAAAGCAGCAATGCTGATCGTTTTATTAAAGATGAAAGAATTTAGACAGTTTTTAACTCTAAGTGATGCTGCAGTGTTGTTTGACCTGAAGCATACGGAGTTTAGGACCCAGATTACTCCCAGATTTAAGAGCATCTTAGTCCGACAAATATGACAATAACAACGGCCGCTTGCATGTTCTGCAAAAAAATGTGCTTTGTCGTGTATCTGACGGACAAACACCAAACCAGTTCCACATCACGGAAGTTGCACCATTTTTACAAACCAATTCTGGTTCATCTGTTTCACTCAACAATCGGCCATGTGCGTATGAAAACAAAGGCACTGCGCATGCGCGTTTTACTCCCATTCTATCGCGATATTTCATTTTCCTATCGTTGCCTAACATTATACCGGTATTACCGTGAACGGTATAATATGGCCCAGCCCTAGTTGTATAGATGCTAAAAAGTGTCTAGGTCTACCCTTTCCCCCCCTTACAAATAAGACTGAATTAGGGAATTGATAAATAATCCTGATGTATGAGCAAAATCAATAGCAGCAGTGCTACAATGAAATCTTACCAATATCTTTAAGAAAATGTTACCTTTAAAATACATTTCAAATAATCCAGCATCAACCTGTGACAGGTGTGCCATGCTTTTTGCCCTAGAACAGCCTTCATCCCTCTAAAGAAAGGGGTTTGAGTTCAATTCATGAGGCATGAACTGAAAGTCCTGGTTAACAGGTTATTAATGGAAAACTGAGCTTGCTTACTGCTTAATAGAGCCGCATTTCTTTGTTGTTAAGTGCTATAAAAAATATTAAACAGAACGTCCTCTTGATGTACAAGTCACATCTTGTCACATAACTTCTTTATACAAATGAATCCTCAATTTCTATTTGAACCAAGCGAGGACTTGTTTTTCTAGCTTCATTTTGGACTACTATTCAAAAACTCACACTCAAAGATTTAAATTTGGAGTTCAGGAAACTCTAATAGTAACCGTTGTGAATGCGGCCCTTAGTCAATCTGTTTTTTAGTTTACAAACAGTAAACTAAAAACCACACAATATATAAATTCATTATTAATAAAAAAAAAAAAAAACAGTTAAATAAATAACGTTACAGTCAGTATGTTTAATTTTGATATTTACCTGAGGCTGCATCGGGGACCACCGGGCTAGTGATGAAAGGTCCATCTCTTGTGTAGTGGGTCTCAACATTAGTTGTGCTCAGGGAACCTGACAACAAAGCGGACAGGTCATATATGGTTGAACAGAAATTAGAAGTCTAAACACGCGTAAGCAGCTAGAGACACTGGTTTTTCTTTTAATAAAACGTGCTAATTATTGCTTTACAATAATTTTAGGAAGCTACTACACAGAAGCTACTCGCTGACATGTTCTGTCATGCTACAAATTAGCATAAACAATGAACTGTTAATTGTCATAGCTTAACTTGCATACGACACAATTAACAAAAGGTGTTTTTGTAAAATAAATGTTGAATCCGTGTTGCTCACTACAGCCAATGTTTTCATTGCTACCTAGCTAAATAAACCAGTGTTATGCTAACTTGCTAGCTAACCACCTCATGCTAATTCAGTTGGGGAAAGGTAACGACCAAAGCGAGATCTATAAGTGTATTATTGTAAGCATACCGTTAACACACTGTAACATAAGGTCCATAAACAATACAGCGATAATTCCGTAGCTTTTAAGGCACCGTCCTCTGTCCGGTCTCCAAATCTGACAGACACTAGCCATTGTTACCGCAGAGCTAAAGAGAGCTGCATTCAGGTCATGTAGGAAACTGGAGTGCTAATAGTCCTCTGATAGTTTCAAGCACGGAGATAGAGCAGTTTTTGTTTTGTTTTCTTTCTTTGTTTTAAATTAACAAAAATCACTAAAATAAAACCCCAAATAAGATCTGAAAATATTTTTCGTTTGAGGTCATTCTAATACAAATTAAAGGTTAGGCAATAGGGGAAAAAAGACTAAGAAGAAGAAGAAGAAGAGCCACTTTAATGTAAAAAAAAAAGTAAAAAGAAAAAAGCAAAACTATTATCAGGTTCTTTGGTTATTTAGTTAAAGCTGTGAACATGCAACGGAAATCATATTAAATTTCATATATATGGTGTTTGATAGAGGACTGCATTAGTTTAATCCTTTACCCATGACAAAATACATTGTGTATTAATGCCATTCCATAAATGCAGGACATTTTCTGCCAACCCATGAATTTGAAAATCTTGAAAAAGAATTTGAAAAAGGTCAGTCCTCTTTGAACTGTGTCAATGTGTCCAATTAAAGTGACCCTGTTATGTATATTACCAAAAGCAGACAAATTAATTTCAGGGTTTGCTGCCTTTATCTATACATCTACATTTTATTATTCAAAAGTCTCTGGAATTACACTGCTAGCATCCTTTTCTAAGAAAATACTAGGACCGATTTGCAGTCCTGTTACCAAACGTATAAAACAAACATTAAAAACATAAAATATTAAACATCACATTTATATCATAATCTATAAAGAAATCCAGCCATTTTAACTTCAACCTTGTTACTGCATCATACCGATAAAATAAAAACAAGCCTTGAAATAGTTACAGTAATCTTCAAAACTAACTGATCTTGTGACCTTAGTGTAAAACTAGAATAGAACTAAAGCTAAACAGAAATGTGCTATAATAAAAGTTTGAACCTTTCCCATTAAGATTGATGCAGCAAAAACCTTTCCCGTCTTCATCTTGCTACCCCTGGTGCATGTTTTAGCAACAACATTTTGGTCCGTTCTGTTTTATAAATTCTTAACTTTTTATGGAAATCACCTTTCTGGCGAGTCTATCACATTGTTCTGCATGCTGTGAGTTGTTAGAAAACAGTGAGGAAAACCATGGGTAAAATAAATTTTACCACCTGACACTGGTATGTTCCTGATTTGTTATTACATGCTGTATGAGGAGCTGGCTCAGTCTTGCTTATTACACAATAACAGCTGGAATTCCCATTATTGCCACCTATTAATCTACAGGCTTCATTCCAAAGCAACAGCATGATCAACAGTTATTACTTTGGAACAAATAAACTGATGAAGCATTAAAAAAAGTAAAAGAAAATTAACAAAAATGTGAAGACTGTCTCTACAAAATAAACCTATTGTAGTTTGTCATGATATCAAACTACTTAAAGATTAACATCTTCTGTTGTGAAAATAAAGAAACAAAGCACCCACATTTGGAGAATTTTTTTATTATTATTCCTGAATTTCCAGGCAGATCTTGGTGAAAATAGATTAGTGTAAAATTCACACAACTTTCATGTCTTCACGTCGTTTCCTTAAGTTATTGAGTAACTTTTCTTGAGATACACTTAGATTACCTTGACATAATTTCAAACCCACGCTACCTACAGTTTTCCCCCGTTCACTGACGATCACAAGAGCACTGCAGAGTAGTTGTGCAGGCCCAGTCATTACATCCACTTACAGAGTATCAGTTTATTTTGTCTGCACTTTCCCAAAAACCATCTTGTGTCCCTTGTTGCCGTTTCATGTTTGAAGTATTAAAATCCAAGCTGTGCCTAGATCAGAACTCCTCTTCTGCATTTTGACAGCGAGACTGTTTGAGCAGGGTCAGGCGTGCCATCACCTCGGACACCGGTAGTTCTCCGTGGACTTTGTTGTCCCTTGTGCGCACATTGACACTGTTAGTCATCTTCTCCTTCTCTCCAACCACTGCCAAGACACAAGACAACAACAACTTTACACGGGCCAAGTTTCACCACACACTCCCACTTTGCGTGCTGAATTTGTCAGCTGTTGGTGGTTAACCAGCTTGGAGGTCTGTTTGGCTTCTAATCAATCAATTAAGAATGTTTATTTTGATGACTTTGACAGATTTTCACTTATTCTCTTCCTTCACTACATCCAAAAATCTTCTGTGACACACCTCTTTTCTCCTTCCTGTTAGCTCCATATTCAAACACCCTTTGATAATGTATCCACTATCCCTCCTCTGAGAATGTCCAAATCATCTTAACCTTCAATCTTTAACTTTCTTTCCAAACCGTTCAATTTGAGCTGATCCTTTGTTGTACACATTTCTAATCTTGTCCATCCTGGTCACTCCCACTTGAAATCTTGGCTCGACTGCCTCCAGCTTAGCTTCCTATCTTTTTTTTTTTGGGCCACCATCTCCAAACCACACAAAATGGCAGCTCTCACTAACATCTTGTAAACATATCCTTCCACAAATCACCCCTGACCCTCGACTCCCTCAACTCTGCCAGCACTTTCTTCTTCACTTGTATTATGTATTGTCCATTGCTTTGAATAGTTGACCCCAGATATTTAAACACATCCCCCTTCACTACCTCTACTTTCCTTGCATCTTTACTGTTACAAAGGTCAAACTCCTGCCTGACCTCATTTGATAAAATGTCCATCACCAATAACAACAAGAAGGCCTCAGAGCTGATCCCTGATGTAATCCCACACTCAATCTTAAACACATCTGTCGTACTCTTACTGCACACCTCACCAAGGTCTCACTGTGCTCATACATGCCCTGCACCTCCCTCACATAAGTCTCTAGCACTTGAACAGTAAAGTTTCAGGCATTTTATTCTTATCCATTAAGCAGGATCTGATCATCACAAATTCATTCTGAAGCAAGACTATGACCTCAAGCATTCTGACAAAGAACCACTTTTCCTGACCAGAAGAACAATGAGTCCTGCAGCAGATGGCCTGGCCCCCACAGGGCTCAGAACCAACATTAGTGATTCAGTTTGGGAAAACATGAAGAGACAGAAGACACTGACACAGCCTAAATCCAAAGAACTGTGGAGAATTTAATTTACTTTGTACCGTGTTAAACTATGGACACATCGTTTTCACTCACTACAAATGTACAAGCATCCTCATTTACCCGTTATAGACCACACCTTTGTACAGTTTGTTACTTAATGATCTAACTTGGGGTTTTTATTTTTCCTCACCAAGAATGAAGTTATACTGTGCCAGCTGAGCATTGCGGATTTTCTTGTTTAGAAGGCAGCTGGAGTCCAGATCAGCATCTGCCATAAAACCAGCTTCTGTAAACTGCTTACACACCTGACATGTAGAAATTGTATTTGTTAATGTTCAGTACATTTCAAGAACTTTCCATACTTATTGTCATTAACTACTGCATTACAAGAAAGAAATAATCAGAGACTAAGGCCACAATGGGGAAGTCATACCTTCTTTGCGTAATCCTCACAGGATGGGTTGACAGGCACTAACATCACCTGACGTGGAGAGAGCCACAGAGGCCTGGTGGAGGGTGAAACATGGGTATTACAACTTTCACATAGTGAACGATAGAAACATGACATGATCTGTTTCCTCAACAAAAAGGAGCTAAAATCATGATCTGAGGAGGTAAAAATCATGCCATAGTTGGAGAGCTGTTAGTGACAATACAGGTAGAATTTTATAGTAAGCCAAGATGCCTACAATAATTATAAAGACCAAAACATATTTCTAAATAAAAGAAAGATCAAAGCAGTGGGTCATAATAGCACTGTATGTTAGTAGTTTTAGTAGGCCCATTGTGCTTATTGCCATCTCTATTTTGAACTCTAGTAAAATAGCTTTGCATAACTAAAATTGGGCTTCATGATCATCATTTGCCTGAAATAAGCAGTTTTAGCTCCTTTGCCTCCTTTTTAGACAGCTCTCTCCAGATTGGGCCAATCTCACAAATAGCTGGTTTGAACATCAGGTAGGTGGGGCTTCTGGTCTTACAGCCAGATGTGTGCCTGGGATCACCACAGGACAACTGAATGCTTGAAGACTGAACTGCTGGCTCACCAGGACTGCCATTTAAAATTTTAACCTTGTTTAATATGAGCATCCACTATTGTGACAGAAAGTACCAAAAATAATGGGTGTTGAATACAAAAGTAACCAAAACAACACATTACCATTTCCCTGCATAGTTCTCTGTCAGAATGGCAATCATCCTTTCCACTGAGCCTAAAATGGCACGATGGATAATGACTGGTCTGGATTTGTCATCCCCATCTTTTCTGTAATTGTAGCAAAAGAAACAAAAATAAAAACACTTATGTTAAATATGGTTGAATAAAAACATTTTGATGTATTGTTATATACACACTGACTTAGCAGCTCAAACTGGTTTTAATGTCAAGCACTCTTTTATTATTAACCCTGCAATCATTCTCATACCTTCCCATTGTCTTTCCAGAGACAATACTTTTCTGACACAGACGTCTATACAACTATAAACACCATTTATCCATGCACTGCCTGCTGTCTATTGCTGCACAGCACGTGTATAATTTTCCCCATGGTGTGTATATTAATTGAAGTTCCCTGTGAGTCTATAGCCTGCCACCTGCACAATGAGTTCAGATTTGCATAGAGCAGCACAGGCTGAGACATCTTATCCAGGAGGGGCTTAATGCGTAATCCTTGGCGCTGTAAAGCACACAGACTCAGCAGTGTGTCAATATTTTTATTAGGTGACTCACCCCACAAAGGTCAGATTGAAGCGGATGGGCAGCTGGAAGTCCAGCTGAATGGTTGCGCACTGGTGGTAACGTCCAATAGCATCTTTGATCTTAATGTCAATCTGCAATAACACAGAAAGAATTATACTTCTTTCCAGACCACAGAAGGAGATTCAAACTGAGCCAGTGTTTGGAAGGAGTTTAAAAAAAATGAAATAAAAAGATTCATTCAGAACCTTGGGTCCATAAAAAGCACCGTCACCAGGGTTCAGTCTCCATGGCTCTCCAAACTCATTCAGGCTGTTTTCCAATTGCTGTCAAGTATGAGGTAGAGGTTAGCATGTACTTTAAACAATACAAGGCAATTACTGTAAATCACGCCAAGTAGAACTACAGTAAAGTCCATACTTGGGTATAGAGTTCAGTTTTAATTGGTGCTCTTATGCAATTTATAGCTGGACACTCGAAGGAATCAAGCCAAGAAAATGAGTAATGTCTTTTTTTGACAACACACCACCCACAGACAATCATGAAACTTCACAGATTTGACACTACTACTGCATAATTACATGGCAGGAGACCGATACTATCATCCAGAGTAGTTCTGTGTCAACATGAGCTTTTATTTGCTTAAATCTCTGCTATCCCTTTAGATTTATAATTCAGTAGTTGGATTTCCCTTTTTCACACGATTAACTACTTAAACTGTGACTCATGACACAGTTTACCTTCTCAGCTTGATTCCACACAGCAATGTCACCCAAATACTTGTCTGGGCGAGTGGAGAGGTGAAGCTGGAATGAGAATCCAAATACATCGTAAACACAGCGGAGGAAGTCCAGACAGCCCTTCATCTCTGACTCGATCTGTTTGAAAAAACATATATACACATATGACTCAGCATTTAGGAAATGACTCATAATAAGCAGGTACGTGTTTTTAAAAGATGTTTTTCACATCTTGTTAGAAGCAAAAAACATCCCACAGAAATGTTAAAAACTACTGATGTTGTGACCTGATCCATTGTGCAGAAAATGTGAGCGTCATCTTGCTGGAAACGGCGCACTCTGGTCAGCCCGGTTAGTGTTCCTGACAACTCGTTTCTGTGTAGGACCCCAAAATCTGCCAGCCTCAGCGGAAGCTCTCGCCATGAGCGAGGCCTGTGGCTGAACATCAGACTGCAGGAAAACCAAATTAAATTACTTATATGTATGAAGTAATGTGTGCGATTTTGATATACAAATTGAGAAGGAAAACAAAAAAAAACAAAAAAAAAAAAACAGTATTTCTTTCCTGAGAGCTCTACATTTACCAGTGCCCGGGGCAGTTCATTGGCTTCAGAGCAAATATGTCATCTTCCACGGAGAAGGAGAACATATTTTCGCTGTAGTGCTGCCAGTGGCCAGATGTCTCCCACAGTTTGCTGTTATAAATGTTGGGGGAGGCTACTTCCTGAAAGCCTCTTCTCCAGTACTCATCCTAGAAAAACAACAAACCACATTGGCTAAACACACCATTTAGGCTGCACAGGTACTCAACTGAATCATGACTTCTGGCATGCAACCTTAAGCTGCAACAATGGAAATCACATTGTGTGGGCTGTATTTATCCATTTGTTGCCATTAAGCAAAACATTTAACAGGCTGTTGAGCTGTTTAGCAGCCAACAGTACAAAGACACTAACTGGAAGAATTTCTGTCAATGTGCAAAACTGTGAATACCAAAAAGGAAGTTGCTGAAAAAGAAAATGCTTGCTCACTCAGCTTTCCTAGTATTATTTACCAGAAAATGGAGAATTTCAAAACCTGGAAATAAATGAGTGCATGTACTGAAATACTCATGACACTTCAGTCATGAGCTGGGTTCCCTGCAAAGTAACTTCTGACTATTAAATGTTTTGGTGAGATCTTGGAAAGGGAAATGCATAGCATGCTGGTATAATTTTCTCTGCAGTTTTAACAGCTATAAGTGATGTGATAATGATCTTACACCCTGTCTGTGCAATGTATGAGTTTGTCTTGGCATGGCTTGGTTTGGGGGTGTGTGCTGCGAAAGTCTTCAAGATGTTAGCATGTCTTTCCAAATACACCACGGAGACAAGTTCCTGTAGAGTCAGTGAACTTGTCTGAGCAGTTGAAGTTACGCTGAAATCTGAAGACTGAACTTTAAAGACCTTTTGAGAACTTCCAAATGTAGAGAATCTGCAGCTTCAAAAGTACTATTAATTTTCCTACTTTGACAACATGTGCAGAGAGGACTGGATACAGCTATTATCTTCAACTAAATGTACAACCCCAATTCCAAAATGTTGGGAAGCTGTGTAAAATTTAAACAAAACCCAACTATCTGTATGGTAGTACAATGTAGAAACTGAGAAAACGTACCACTTTCAAAAAAAAAAAAAAAAAAAAATACTGTCTCCTTTTGAATTTGATGGTATCAACATGCCTCAGTCCCTTGCATACAGAAAAGTCTCCAGACTAACAGACTCAATCTTCTGATATTATGCGCTGCAGATTAGATACTCAAAGTCTTTGCAATTTGTTGTTGGAGAAAATCATTTTGAAATTGTTTACTTCTGAGGAACTCTGTTGCTCCAAGATTCTCTTACTGTTGTCAGTTAACTAGTTGCAAAATATTCACCCAGCTCTTTTTTTTGACCACTTTGTTTTCCCACCTTTTGACACTTGTTGCTTAAATTTAAATTGAGCAAATATTTTTCATGAAATAGTAAGGAGGTCTCAATTTAACAATTGGATATGTCGTCAATGATATATTGTGAATACAATACGGGCTTGCAAAAGACTGTATTCTATTTTTATTTGCATTTCACACATCTTCCCAAAATGTTCAGAATTAAAGAGTTTATGTACCATTCAGTTTGACCTATATTTAGGTAAAAGGGCCTTCATAAGGACCAGGCCACATTTCAGATTACGCACTGTCAGGGTCCAACCAAAGTTTTCTGAAGCTCTGAGGTATTGATGAACAAAGCTGAACAAAGCTTTTCACTTGGTGTTACTGTTAGAGAATTGTGGATAAATATGATTGTCATTGTGCAAGATGATTAGATCGTTAACAGGACGATTAGATCTTTAGCATGAATGCTGACTTCTGTTTCCTACACAGACACACATACACATATCACCGATCACATCACATGCTCATAGACACACATCAGATGTTCTCTTTTGCAGACACACATGACACATGTTCACATGTGAGTGTTTTATCTGTTGCATGATTAATGAGATGTTTGTGTGACCACAGAGTTAATAAAAGGCTGCAGGGGAGGCTGGCTCTTTGGAGTTGTCTGGGACCAGGTGAGGAGCTTGCAGCTCCAAGACCCTGGTCCAATCTGCTCCCCTTGCAAGTTAAAATGGATCGAGCTCTGTCTTGCTTTGTTCATGGGAATAAGTCTCTAAACCAGTGGGGCCTGCAAAGTGCAGACCTAACAGTTACGCTACTTATTTTTGAGCTTCTGTGATTGGAAAAGTCACAGCGAGTGGTCTGCAAGCCATTGAGAAGGCAATCACGATTGCTACTCTGAAAATGCAAAGCACAGTCGTCATGGACTGTAAAATGATTGTAAGGGTTTCTGTGGTTCAGTAAAGTCCTTCCAACCAAAACTTTACTGAGACAAACGATCCTAAAAGTCGACACAGTGTAATATGAAAACAATGTATATATGAATACTCTGGATCTGAGGCATACAATTATACACAAACAGTAATGATCCAAGCATTGACCTTAAACACTGCTTCACATCTACTGAGCTTGTAATACTGATATTCAGTTAATATTATCTGAATGTTCCTATAACATTTTCTCAAAATGATAAAGATATTGGAGATAAAATAAGCATTTGGCTGTATCTCCTACCCTGATGAATTCTGTCAGTGTGTGGTAGATGTAAGCTCCCCGTGGCATGAAGAAACAACTGCCTGGGCTGAGATCATGGAAGAAGAAGAGCTCTTGGTCCTGTGAAGCAGACAATTATAAAAATGATTTCATATCATCATTATCTGCAGGTACAGCCAGGAATAAACTCCATGCACAGCAGACCATCTGTCAGTGAATGACTGCCCACAACCTAACAAGAGAACAGAATAAACTTTTATCAAAAAGACTTAAGACACAATTTAATCACTATGGTAAGCACTGTTAAATCCAATTGAATAAATATTGTATTAATGACAATAAACTTTGCACTTTCCTTTGAAAAGAGGCTGTGAGATTTCAGTTTCTTGGCACTTACTTCTAGAAAGACCCCAATTACAGACCAATTTGAAATTCAAATCATGCAAAGGATTAAAGGAATGGTTTCTTATGAAAAAACACACACAGATACACACCCTCATCTCTATGTGTGCCAAAACATATTTGAAGAGTTTTGTTAAATTAACACATTAAGACCAGCTACTGCATTACAAGAATAGACTGTAGTAAGAGATTTAAAATGTACTGGGTCCATGCTGAACTATAAAAATAAAAAAAGAAAAAGGGAGGGGGGGGGGTGTCAAATTAGAAAAATACCACCGAACACCGTCTTTAAACACAACATGTCACTTTTGCCGCCTCCCTCCAACTGGCTTTGACAGCCTTATAGCTTGTGTTTAATATGGAAACTGCGTTGTAATAAGTGCTGATTGAGGTGTTGCCGTCTGTGTCTCCCATGCTGGGTAACCACCTGGGGCACTCTGATGACTCACTCACACTTGTTCTGAATGTGCCAATGTGAGGAAACACAGTGCCCTCAGCTGGTACATAGCAGCAACAGGCGATCTGGTTTTCAAGTGAGAAACCTCACATTCGATCAGTCTTGTATGGCACTGAAAATATAGAGAAGCTGAGAAATCGGTTTGGCAATGAGTTCTGCTTGCTGGATTACATAACAAGAGAACTCCTCTTCAACCTCTCAAATAAATGCATTTCATTTCCCATTTCTTGTGTGCATGTTCACAGTTAATGCTTGTAGTGTTGGTCCAGGTTTGTTTCAGTGTTTTGACACGTCTATAGAACCACCGAAACAAACTAGTGAAGAAAAACTTCTACAAAAACCTGAAAGTGGATCTGTTTGCCATCACATTACATAATTACAAATTAAATTGCACTTAGTACTGGGTTTAGGATTTGGTTTTAGGCCTGAGTCAACTAGGCATGCTAAAACACTACTGCCTACAATGACTCACTTTTCCAATCTTGCGATGGTCTCTGTTCTTGGCCTCCTCCTGAAAACGTTCCCATTCCTTCAACATCTTTGAGTCTGGGAAGGATATCCCATAGAGCCTCTGCAGAGTCTCCATGTCAGAGCGTCCCTCCCAGTAGGTGGAAGAGTTCTGATGACAGAATTAAAAATGCTTTTTGACTCAGTTTGTTAGGTGCTTAAGCCTATGACAACATTTTGAAAAATCCCTACAGTTTGCATACAAGTAATCCCTCCAAATCTTTGGTGTCAGACAGGATTTTTTTCCTACTTTGCACCTAAATAGTGCATTCTATATTCCCAGTTGGAATTTGATTCTAAAGCGCCCTCTCAAGTCCAATTTCCTACTCAGAAAGTCAGAGCAGACTCAGCAGCCCAGAGCTATCAAGCCAAGATGGCAGGACTGCCCATAAAGGGTAGTAAAACTTAATCTATACCGTCACTGTTATTTATTTGCGACTTACCCAGAGCATTGATCGGGTTCCATCTACGAATGTGCAGCAGCATAGTGCTGCATTGCTCTACCTTACTAAGAACCAAAACAAATCTTGATTTTCCTCGCTTTTTTCTGGAATCCGCTAACAAGTTCTGACATCCCAGTTCCAAGGTATCTGGAACACAGCACCAGTGTGATGCTGTAGAGGGTGTATTCTTGCTATAGTCATCTTGGGCATAAAGATTTTGCTGTTAAAACCTTCTGTTCTTTACAAAACTGTGAATTAGATGAAAACGGACTTGAAGGGAAAGGCTTGGTTGATCTCAGACAATCTCAGATCTTATTTTTAACTGTGAAGCATGCAAAGATCTCTACTAGAGTCCAAGAACAAAAATATGGAGTTGGAAATACCTTGTAGATCTTCATGGCCTTGATCTTGCCTGTATGTCTGACATGTGGACCTCTGCACAGGTCAATCAAGGGTCCACATCTATCAAAGAATTGTGACTTACAACAGTTAGCATTACAAGAAAATAAAACTTTAAAAATAATAACAGTAACACAGTGGACATTTCAAAAACACAGCAGTTCAAGTTAAAAATAAACATCTTACCTATAGACTGTAGTAGTTGGGGTGGTGACTTTCTCATTGAGAATGCGGCATTTAAATTTGTTGTACTGGAAGATGGAAACGGTTGGGGTTAGTAAGATATATAAGTCTAAGCAGAAGCAGAAGACACCAGTCTTACCTCTTTCACTCACCTTAAACATTTTTAGTAGTGTCTCCTTGCTGACTTCAAGTCTCTCAAAGGGCTGTTTTTCCTTCACCACAGCTTTACATAAAGATTCCAGGTCCCCAAACTCCATGCTGGACACACCTCTGGAAACAGCAAACATATTAAAAAGGACTCTAGGGAAAGGGACAGCCAACTGGCACAGTAATCTGGATGACATGTGGGTCAAAATCAAAACCCAAGAAGTAGAAACCATCACAGCTCACATCAAGTCAGTAGATGGGAAAATTAAGTTCATCTGGGAAGATACAAAGGACTCCTCGATGTGCACATTGAGGAGAATGCATTGAGGAGTGCAGCATTGATGTTTACCAGAAACCCCCCTCTCGAACACAAACTTTGAGTAATCAGGACCCTGCAACACCAGGCAGAAAACGTTTCCTCTAAGCCAGAAGGGAAAATGAAGGCGCGCACACACACACACACACACACACACACACACACACACACACACACACACACACACACACACACACACACACACACACACACACACACACACGAGAATCTTCTCCAAGCACAACATCCCAGTGTACTTCAGACACAGCCACACACTCAGACAAAAAAACAGGTTCATCCCAAGGACAAAACACCCAAACACATACTAAACAACATAGTGTATATGCTGTGCAGTGCAGCAAGGAGTGCTCAGACCTCTACATTGGAGAAACCAAACAGCCACTCTATAAACCCATGGCACAACAAGAAGAGCCACCTCAACAGGACAAGACTCAGCTGTACATCTGCATCTGAAGGATAAAGATCACTCCTTTGAGGATGCCAATGTTTTCATTTTGGACAAAGACAGATTGTGTAAAAGAGGAGTGAAAGAAGCCATCTATGTCCACTGTGAACAACCATCCTTGAACAGAGGGGGTGGCTTATGACACCAACCGTCTGTAACCTATAATCCAGTTTTGAGATCCCTTCCCAGACGCCCACTCACATCTTGTGTCAATTGATCTCAATAAGTCACATGATAGGGTGAGGCAAGGTCTCGCAGTGGTTTCACCTGCAACCTCTGCTGATAATGACCCACACCTTGGCTCATGTGATTAGGCACATGATCAATACTGGGCCAACAATCCTCTTAAGGGACAACTCCCAATAGCGCTTAAAATCTGGAACTCTCCACCAACTGGTCTTAGAACTGAAGCAGCTTCTCAGGTGAGAGGTGAAACGTCTTCAAGAAACTCGAAGTCTAGCCGCTTTTCATTTCAAGCTCCTTATATTAAGGGACTCAAGGTTAGTCAAGTCTGACATGAGGATGCTGTGGACCACCAGTCTATAATAAAAATCTCAAATGCATACACATGAATAATGATGATTATTGGCATGATTAATGCCAAAATGCCATACCAGAACATTCAAACTCGAATACAAAAAAAAAAAAAAAAAATGTATGGAAATATTGAGCTATTAATGGCAATACTTGCTCACTTTTGTCCATCCAGGAACATGTCGTAGTAGAAACCGTTTTCTATGGGAGGTCCATAACATAAACAACCCCCATAAAAGCGCTCCATTGCCTCCCCCAGGATGTGAGCACTGGAATGCCAATACACCTAGGGATTAAATAACATTAACATTCTTGTGAGAAAAAAAAAAGTAGTTACAGTAACTCAGTGTACGTTTATGGATGCCCTCATAAGTTTGTTTTGTACAATATTGAAAATATTTAAGAATAAAATTCATTGAATGATCTCAGAAACTGATTTGCAGTGCATTTATGTTGTGTCCCGCCAAATTCTGTATTTACAAACAATATTAAATAATTATTGACAACTTTAAAGGTTTAAGAGTACTCACAGCCTGAGCGTCCTCATTGTCAAAGCGCAAGATCTCAAGTGAGCAGTCCTGCTCAAGAGGCCTGTCCAGATCCCACAGTTCCCCATTTACCCGAGAAATCACAGCATTGTCAGCAAGACCCTGACTGAAAGACAAATGCAAATCTGTGTCAGCGGTTTCTCTCATTATGATAAAGCATGAGAATTAAGAATATTTGCAGAAAAAAAGCATAAAGAACACAGAGGCAACATTCTCTGTTGTTATTATTAGTAAATACCCACATTAAGTAACACAATTATTAGCTGATTATTAGTGATGAAATCAGTGGTACTAACCTGATATTACAGGCCAGCTGATATGGAGTAGTGACCCAAGCTTTGCCCTCCACCTTTCTCCCATCTGGGAGCTCCACTGTAATGGGCTTACGGTCTGCAGCTTTTTTTGACTGCAGGGCATCGCTCTCTCTCTTTAGTTCCTCATAAAGACTGAGACGCTCTGCAATGTATTCAGGCCAGGGACTCAGCTGAAGCAGATAAAAAATAAAATAAAAACAATCGAAGTCAAGAAATTGTCCACACTTTGGTATCAGCGTTTGGATGAACAGGATAACTTGCAGGTCCTGTGATCAGCACCTCTTTCATGCCTCCATCTCCTTGCACCTTGTCGTGTTTCTTCCCTTTCTTGTTCCCATCACCTGTTTTTGTACTCACAGTTGCCACCTGTTAATCAGAAAAGAGTGTGCTTCTTCAAACCTGCAATGTCCTCTTATCACGATTTCTGCCAAGCCACATTATCAGCCTATTCACCGCTTAAAGAGTGCAAACACATGGGCTTGACTAGGGTTGCTATTTCTGGAAATGGGGTAGCATAGCTTGCCATTTCACGGGACAGAGGCCCGCTACTCATAACGACACAGGACTACTACGGCTCACAGCTTACTCATATTACAAAAAAACCGATTTAAACTACACCGGTCTGTATAATTACCTTGTTATTGTCAGCTCGGTTGTTTGTCTGCTGAGGTTTGGTGGTATTTTTCTGCGGAGCTTTGTCACACTTGGCTCCTTGTTGCCTCTTGCCCCGCGCCTCCTCCAGCTCCAACTCCGCCTGAAGACCCCGCCGGAGGTGCAGCAGCCGATACCTGAGCTTCTCATTCTCCGTCCGCAGGTTCTCCAGCTCCGGAGAGACCACCGCGAGACCGGCGGCGTCTAGACCTTGACCCAGTCCATCCCGGAGCGTGGATATTTCCCTGGTGAGGAGCAAAATTTGCTCCTCCTGGGCGGCCAAACGTGCAGCCAAGCACTCCGCCATCTTTAAATGACCACCAATGACAGCTGACTTCCGCTGAGCTTTTATAGAAAATAAAAGCCTCGACTCCAAATTGTGGTAAAAGGACAAACCAAAAAAATGATCTATCTCTAACCAAATTAGATTTGATATAGAGTTTTACATGTTTTACATTAATACTAGGTTAAAAAAAAGGATTTATTCAGTTTTAAGCAGATCTTTTAACTGATCTCCTCGAGAAGTGAGTAATATTTTTGTGGGTGTTACAATTCTAATTTCCTAGTATACTAAACCGCTATCAAAAACGACTTTTTCATAGAAAGCCATCGCTCCCTTGACTTGCAGTAACGGAGTATCAACACTAGGAGGCAGTAACATATTTTTAATACGTGTTGACGTCAGCTGCTGTACAGCATGAGACAGTCTAACAGCAGGGATGTAAACAGTACTTTCCTCATTCATATGCTGCGGCTGGCCTACAGGTTCGTGACAGATATTTCCTGGTCCATTTGTTATTTTTGTGTGAACCAGGAAACCTGTATATACTCTGTGTTTAATCCGGGCATTGGTTTACTTCGAGTACATCTAGTGGCTGTGTACATACTAGCATAATGTAAAAGTGCTAAGTTAGCTTGCTAGAACTTCTGAAGCTAACAGGGTAAACAGGAATGTGTGCACTTTTAAAGAAAAAAAACTGTTTACGGTTCTTTTGTGTATTAGGATGATAAATACTTGCTAGACGAGCATTCATTAGCCTGTCTGAAATTCGGCATGAATTCAGGATACAACAACCGAAAGTAAACTGAAGCTATAGTCTTCACCAAACTATTGATTTGCCTGCCTGGATAGAGAAGAATAAGTGACGCCAACTCAATAAAATGTTTATACTATAAACATGTATTTGATAGAATATTTGAAATACGCTTTATTGCAATAGTTTTGAAGCGATATGGCTGTGGTCAGACTGACGACTTTCCCTTCCTTCTCTTCGTGCTGGTTAAAATTAGGTATTTGGTATTAACAGGCAGCATATCGATCTTAAATTCCAGCTTAGATCTGTGTGGGAGAATCTCATGCTGGTGGCAACATGGCATCAACTTCCAGCTTTGCTCCTCCAAAACTGTCAGACTTTATTCTCACAGAGCGGCTGGGCAGTGGTACATATGCTACAGTCTACAAAGCCTACAGGAAGGTGAGTTAATCTGTGATATGTAAATGTGGGTATTATTAGTCATTTTGATTATATACCACACATTTTACATTCCTAATTCTTTCTGCATTTAAGGCTCACACAGAGTATGTTATGCACTATGCATAATAATGTCAAAAAGAAAGTTTAGACAGGTGTCCATGCAACCCTGCGCATTTGATTAATTGATCATCTGCAAGTGTGACAACTTCTAAAAAAGCTGAGGTTTTTTAGAAGTGGTCACCTCAACTCTAACTGAATTTCCTGAACTCCGAGTCCTAGCCTAACAGAGGCCTAGCCTAACTCCAAAAGCCTCAGCTAGCATGTTAAATGTTCAAGTTCATGATGGTAAAGTTAGAAAAAGGCGGAATAATATGGCTTGCTAAGAGGGGTTATCAGGAGAAAAGTTCTTATCTCTCAAATCAACATGGCACATAACAAATCAAAAGACTTCTGAAACAATGTCCTTTGGACAGACAAAGCCATAGTGGAGATGTTTGGCTATAATGTACAGCCCCTACTTAGCAAAAAACACAGCATATCAACACAAACACCTGCCAACTGTCAACAACATTAGTGGAGTGGTAATTTGGGCTTGTTTTTCAGCCACAGGATCTCGGCACCAATATTGTAGAGTAAAATGCGAGGCTATTTGACTGGTAGTTAAAGCATTGTCTTAATTTGGTCACGAATGGTTGAAAAAGAAAAGAAGCAAGATTTTGGAATGGTCCAGTTAATGTCCAGAGCTCAACCCGATTTAAAAGCGTGGCAAGACCTTAAGAGAGCTGAATATAAATTAATTTCTACAAACTTCAGTTAACTAAAACTACACTGTAAAGGAGAGTGGGCCAAAATTCTTCCATAATGTTGTGAGAAACTGTAGTCATGCAGAAAACGGTCACAAGTCATTGCTGCTGAAGTTGGTTCTGTGGACTTTTGAGTCATGGAGCGTACTTGATTTCTCAAATGACTATGCAGTCCTGTTAAAACCTTTTTTTGTTTGTTTGTTTGTTTTGCAGGGGAACAGTCGAGAGGTGGTTGCAGTTAAAGTAGTTGGAAAGAAGACTCTTAACAAGGCTTCCACAGAAAATCTGCTCACAGAGATTGAAATCCTAAAGACTGTGCGCCATCCTCATATAGTGCAGCTGAAAGACTTCCAGGTTAGCTCATACATGTGTTTTAGTATAGCTGGTACTTATGCAAGGTTTTTTTTTTGATGAGCAGAGTTTTGTGTCCCATATTATCTGTCTGGCTTTTTAATAACTGTTCATCTAGTTCAGGAATATAAGGGCGGGAGCTTCTCCCAGCTGTTGTAGGGTGAGAAGCAGGATACACCCTGGACCAGTTGCAGCAATCTCCCAAAATAAAAATAAAAAATACTGTAAATAATATTTTTGGTACTTAAAAAAATCAATAAAATAGGAAAAAGGAACAGAAAGGCACTAGACCCATATTATTATATAAACTTTTCCCAGATTAAATAATAAATTGTTTTAAAATATTTTGTTATTTACAATATTGTGTTTACTATATTTGCACCTTTTTCTACATTAATTGTTTGGATATCACTTTCTATATAATTTTCTAAATAAATTTTTTATATAATTTCTCTCTTGTTTATATGTTTTCTTCCTGTTTTCTTCTTTTTTAGCTGATATTTATGTTTTTAAAACATTAAGAAAGATATTAACGAAATAAATGTGAAATAAAACTAATACTCTTGCTTCGACTCTGTCCCTCAGTGTCTGAACTTTTCTTTTTCATCAGTGGGATGCTGAAAATATTTACTTGATTCTTGAATGGTGTTCTGGTGGCGATCTCTCCTGCTTCATTCGCAGTCGCAGGATTTTACCTGAGAGTGTGACTCGGCGCTTTCTGCAGCAGATTGGTGGGTGATTCCCATTTCAAACAATATTGCTGAAGTTTTATGTGAATGTTTTTGATGAGAGACTTGTTTGAAAGCAATCAGCATGAAGCAGGTTTTTACATACCCGTTTTAGGAAGTCTGGAAATTAAATCCAATTCGAAAACTTTTTCAGCTGTGCATACTTGTTTGTGGAATAAAATTGCATTCATATTCTATCCTGAGCTATTACATCTGTCCACAAAAACAGCTTGTGCCCTCCAGTTTCTTCATGAGCGAAATATCTCACACCTGGATTTGAAACCCCAGAATATTCTGCTCAGCGGCTCTATCCTGAAACTAGCAGGTGATCACATGCACTCACTAAACAACAAGCACGGGAAGCTAATGTTTTACTGTAAACATGCCAACTGGTAGAGAATAAACAGATAGTTTCAGATGTAATTTACTTCCTAATTTGCCCACAGATTTTGGTTTTGCACAATACATGTCCCCATGGGACGAGCAGAGTGTCCTGAGAGGTTCTCCTCTCTACATGGCTCCTGAGATGGTGTGCCGTCGGCAGTATGACTCCAGGGTGGATCTGTGGTCTGTAGGAGTTATTCTCTATGGCAAGTACTGCGTGTTCACATATTTTATCTCTTGTGAATGTGAAATGCCATCAACATGAAGAATACTTTGCTTCATTTGTCACTTGTAATGCATTTGTGTTAGACATCTTGGCAACTAATGTGGTTCTGGGTACACAGAATCTGGTGTAATCTGTCCTGTGCCATGTTGTGTGTCTCACTTCTGACAGTAATTTATAATATCTTGACACCACTCCTTTTCCAGCAATAAAAGGCTAATCAGCTGACTGACCCTGCAGGCTTGAAAGAGCTCACTCAGTAGGCTAAAAGTAGAATTGAACTATTAATCATCAAGTGACAGAGTGGTGAAGAGCCCTTTATGGGTTTTTAGTGCAGTAATTGTGCAATAATATTGTAATAGCACACAGCAGTAACGTGTGCTATCGGTGTGACACTGTACAGTGCAAAATGAAAAGAATATTTTATATTATGTGCTTTTTAGAAAAGCTAAGTAGAATTAATTTAATTTTTCATTTGCACAGAATTTTTCAATAAAATCCAACATTCAAGTTGTTGATTGTTTTAATATCTATCTGTCTATCTGTCTGTCTATCTGTGTATCTGTGTGCAAGAGTTTATTAAGATTGCTCAGTTGAATCACTTTCTTTATTTTTTTTATTATGAAGTACTCAGTAATTATTGCATAATTATTCTTTTGTAATAATCTACTGCCCATTGTTTTTGTGCACACAGAGGCATTGTTTGGCAGAGCACCATTTGCATCAAAGTCATATGCTGAATTAGAGGAGAAGATCAGGAGCAACCAACCTATTGAAGTAAGTTATGAGCAATCTGGTGAATGTGTTAGAAAAACTTGAATTGCACTGGTTATGAGCAAATGTGCAAATGACAATGACTATTCCAACTATGGATGTAGAAATCCTGCTGAATGCTATAGTTATGTTTCTTATGTTTATAAAAATTGCTCGTCAGTATGCAAAGGCACAAATTTAAGCATTTCATTTTGTTACATTTGTACAGTATCTCCATAGTATATTGGGGTTGATCAGGTTTTCCAGATTGATATGTATCATTACATCTTCTTCAAATTAGATAGCATAGTAATAATTTCCTAACAGTAAATCTGAAATATGCTGTAGGTGGCCTGTGTAGAAAACACAACAGTTGCAAGTATTTTTCTCCCATGTACTGGATTTAACCACTAGATGGCAAACTATTCCACTCAAGAGGAACCAGCAATTGAAGCTCTACTGAAACATGACTGGTCCTCTTAAATCACCTACAACATTCAAGACAATCTGAAATGTCTCTTCTAGGAAGCTGAAGAACATGAACTTTTAAATGATGAGAAATAATAAAAGATACTAGATGAATTTGAGTGAAATAAACATCAAGACAGCAGCATAAGCTGTTTGTTTATTCCCTAAATAAATGTTATCCTCTCTTAGCTTCATTCCATACTTTTACTCTTCTCATTTGTCCTCTCCTGCAGTGATTCTGTGGTCTACTCCAGAGTTTGACAAATACTGATTTAAGAGGGCAGTCTGGGACTGAAAACTGTGTTTACATACAGAAAACAAGGGCTTGTGATCTCTTAAAAAAGAGACAGAGAGAGATAATTAATTAAATGGCTTAGTAACTAATAACTCTATTTGTGTCTTTGTCCTATTTTTTGCCACATGCGCAAACCACATTAGGCTTAAGATTGGAAGAATTATCAAGAAAACATGTGCTTGTTTTACCCTTTCTTTAATGGAGACAAGAAAAGGGGAAAGAGGGGCGGAATGACGTGCAGCAAAGGTCCCATGACAGTAATGAAACCCTCTGTCCAGCCTTTGTACGTGATGGGCTACTGGGGCATCCGCGATCCGTGCACTTTAATGTTGGAGGACTTTCAAAACACTAGGATTCTTGAATCAGACATTAGTCTTAGACTTAATTGCTTGCATTAGCACATGGCCCATTATCCAGGGATTCACACAGAGAGTTTAAAGGTCATCTTTTGACAGAAAGTAGCAACGTGAGACCAGAGGGTCTGTGGTAACAATGTGCTGTCCTTTTTCCTTGTATCACCATGCCGATTGGATGCAATGCAATAAGGTTGTGTTTTGTATCAGCTCCCTCCCGGGGCCAGGGTATCCAAGGACTGCAGAGACCTTCTGTTGCGGCTGCTGGAGAGAAATCCAGATGCCCGGATTACCTTTGCAGAGTTCTTTACCCACCCTTTTGTGGATATGGAGCACATGCCAACTGCAGAAAGTATAGTGAAAGCGGTAAGAGACTAGGATTATTCCAGATTTTCAAGAAATATTTTGTATGTGACTGACTTTTATACATGCGTTTGTAGGTCTGTAAACATACTTTCGCTGTGTGGTGTTAATGAATAGACGTTTGTATCCGTTTCCAATCAGTAATACCACTTTCTGTTTCTTCTTTCCAGAAAAAGCTGGTCCTACAGGCCGTTCAGAAGGACCAGGAGGGGGAGAGGTCTGCAGCACTCTCGCTTTACTGCAGTGCTCTTGAGCACTTTGTCCCTGCTATTTATTGTAAGAGCAACAACCACCATAATATCCTGTCTATGACTTAAGGCCCACTATGATGCACTGTCTTTGTTCCAGCACAATAAACTGGCAAAGGAAACTCAATAAATGAAAAACCAACACATCTCTTTTCTTTGCCCTCCCTAGATGAAACAAATTGTCAACGTAAAGAGGCCCTCAGGCAAAAGGTAGGCCTGAAAACAGTCCTCACATTCACATGTGGATTGCCCTCTATTTTCAGTTGCTTTTTTCCCTATAATCCAGTGGCTCTCACTTGTAATGAATTCTTCTTTATGAAAACCATATGTGTGTATAGAGAGCATGAGAACCATATGTTGTGGTTGATGTAATTAAGTTAAGTCAATGTAAGCGGCCTTTCCACAGGTCAGGCAGTATGTGTCCAGAGCTGAGGAGCTGAAAGCCCTGGTAGCTTCGGACAACAGGCTGAGCTTCGAGCAGGCGCGGACTTCCAGGGACATCCTCCGAGGTAAAGAAACAAAAAATAAAAATAAAAAACATACATCTCCGGGCAGAGGCTGAGGCACCACATGGCTCCCAAGCTGGATGTAGCCTGCTGTATTTTGTTTTACATAAGCACTGTGCTTGTTAATCAATATCCTATGTTTACACCACACATTATTACCAAGGCCACACACCAGTCTTTGCAGCCTTCATTCAAGCAACATGTCTGTGAAGTCCAGGTTCACTTAGTGCTGCACTATGAATCAAACTTGAGCCTTGTTTAGCCACACACTGTGTATCATTTTTCTTTTAACTTAGATCAAATAATTGGATGTTTACTTCAAAATGGGTTTTTGTAGAATAGCAAACATGCAAAGATGAAACATGTAAAACTTTAATCAGTATTAGAAGGAAAAAAATGTTCATTTCTCTTTGTCCTGGAGGTGAAATGTCTGTGAAGGTTTTCAGTCATCCAGGTCATCGTAGTCTAAAGAGCTTGGAAAGAAAAGTGTCTGGACTTATTTAGGTTTCTTGAAGACGTTTTACCTCTCATCGAGAAGCTTCTTCAGTCTGAAGCTCAAACAATTACTCAAATATATAACTAAACCACTGTGTCCACAATACAGTTTGTCATAAGATGCATCAATATTTCATGCTAATTTCAAAGTTCTGCATATGTTTCAGTAGAATGAGTTCTGCTGTGTGTCCATCTAAATTCAACAGCAATGCAAAGTAGTTTTCTGTTTTTCTTCATTTGCAGAAATGTCTAAAGATCAGCCACGTCTGCTAGCTGCTTTGGAGATGGCCTCTACTGCCATTGCTAAGGTTAGATGGGTTTATTGCGGGATGATGTAGTTACACATAAATTGTGTAGTAGTAGTAGTGGTGCTAGTTAGTTTTTAGTTACTTGATATACTGGCTTAAATAATTTCTGCCTAACTTTCCTGTATAGGAGGAGAGTGGATCAGATGACCTTGAGGCACTGGATATGTACCAGCAGTGTTTAGGAGAACTACTGTTGGGACTAGCAGGTAGACAAATACATTTCTTTCGTTATAACATCAGTTATTCAGATTTTTATAGATGTTGGTTGCTGAGCCACTTCACCGGTTCTTAAGGTAAGCTAAAGTGCTAAAGCATAGGGAATGCTGAAGTGTCACCAAAGACAATGAAACCATCTTGTAGTCCTCTATCTGGTACTTTCTCTGCACACTGAGACTGTAGCAGCTTTGTTCGTGTGTTTGCAAATATTTGGTACTAGAGAGAGAAAAATAAGAAAGATTTTGAAGAAAAATAATTTTAAAAGGCAGCTTGGCACTTAGAGTTATGTAAAGTGGGGTAATAATGAGTAGGCTAGGACTCAGAGTTCAGGAAATTCAGTTAGAGTTGAGGCTATAGCTAGGTCAAGAAATAGCTAAGGAAAAATGATCCTCAAGGGAAAGACGTTGGAGAGTGAATAAAGAGTAATTTAACTAGAATAAGAAAAGATACTAAACATGACAAAGGGTCTTTTAGAGAGGTGGATGCAAAGAAAGGGTGACCGGGGGAGAGTGAAAGGTAATCTGAAAGGGTGAAAGACAAGAGACTGTGAAACCACAGACTTGGAGAGAGATGGGGACACTTAGTATGACAGACAGAGTAACAGAAGAGACTCCAGTGACTCTGTCTGTGGCCTGGCGTCCATTAGGCTGGGTTCATGAGCTCATCTGGAAGATCAGCCCAATGGAAGAGGTGGAATAGAGTGATCCAGATGTGGCTTTGAGCTGGGATGAGACCCGTGCCAGCACCCTGTGTGTGGTATGAAAGCCTTGCCATCTGCTTCCCATTCAGACAGAACACTTCACTTATTTGTGTTTACACACTGGAAACAAACAAAAACTATTATCTTTCTAATAGACAAGAGCTCTAAGCATTCAGATACTGCTTTTGAAACAAATCTGGTCAATTAAAAAATACTGTTACTTTTTCACTTGAAATGGATATTAGTTTCTAAAGCTGTCTGAAGAAAATTTTTACACGTGTAGAATAACGCTGATAGCTTTTTTTTTTTCTTTTTTCTTTTAGATTTGTTATGCTATACTGGTTTAGTTGGTTGGTGAATGCAGTCTCAACCACCTTCTCTCTCCAGTGTCAGGGAGCCTTGTTGTGGCAGAGGATACCATGAGGAGTATAGTCGGGGGAAAAGATTGGTTCTTTGACTGTCTAGGAGCTCTTTGCCACACAGCTTTTCACCATGCCTAACTACCACAGACTCCTCTTTTTACTGCTCATCTCTCTCCATTTTCTGTGAGTCTTCTCTTTTGGATGGTAGTTGGTGAAAACACTGGCCTACATTAGAAACCATCCCATCTTGAACCTCACTAGTGAAATCCAGTCTTGTAGTTGACCTCTCCCAGAACAAACTAAGTAATTAGGTATTGGACTTCTCTCCTCCCTTCATCTCCTCATTATTTTCCTCATTATTCTTATGTCTTTTTTTTTCTCCTCTTGGTGAGCCAGCCGAGCCCCAGGGCCGCAGGAGGGAGCTGCTCCACAGCGAGGTGAGTGTGTGAGGAAGGGATTCTGGTTCAGTGCTCACAGTAGGAACGACAATCTCCTACCTCCACTGAGCCCTCAGCTGATCACCTTCCACAATACACACTCCATCACATAACCTGCAAGCATTTTTTCCACTCATCAAATACGATTTTGTTTTTGTTTTGTTTTTTGGTAAAGAACAAATAATATAATTCATCATCTATAGTTCCTGTAACATACCCATAGATCACTGTCCACGTAGATAATTGGATATCTTGTATTACCAGTGTGTCACGTGACCACTCTTGCAGAGGTACACATACTGACAAATTATCAGTTACATAAAGCTTTATGGTGCTTTTTTTTTGGTTTTACAATTTAAAAACTTTGCTAAAATTTAGCTAGATGTCTCATTCATAGACTATTGTTTTTTCTAATCCACTTCAGTTACTGTAGAGGCTGGAAAGCCTCTGTTGCAAAAGAGTAATGTCAACTTTAAAGTCAGTCAGCTAAAAATGAAATGTTTTTAAAAATGTGGGGATGTGATGAATCTAAAATGTCAAGAAGGTCAGCATCCATTTATTTATTTCTAATCTTCTTACACTTGCGAGAACCTGGGGGAATAATAGCCATGTTTTTCCAACATCCTCAACGAAGCTGAATAAAACCCTAAATTCTGCAATCCTGTAAGATTGCTTACTGTAACTTTGAGGAATTAGGATCCTGGATTCTTGCATTGATGAGGTGTTGTGTATGTCTGTTGGTAAAGCTCCGGAGTCTTTTGTTTTTGTGAAGATTGTTAATCCAGAAACTGATCCAACAACAGACAGCCATATTTCAACAACAAAGCCAAAAAAAAAAGGGGGGGGGGGAGGGATTGAATGAGCCGTGTAGACCTCCCTATTTGAAGTTTTATGGGTGCTTGTCTTAAGTAAATTCAGCTGCGGCTGTAATAATCTAATGCAGCATTAGGGAGGCGAGTTTGGGGTATTAGATTGAAAGCATGTGTGTATGTGAGAACCTAAAAAAGCCAACACATGCTGCCATGGCTGGCCTCCATGTGCGTTCATATCTACTGTTGAGCACACTTTGGTCTCTCAAAGCTGTAATTCAATATTCTGGCTTCTCAGTAGTGAGTCATAGCTTGGATCTAGCTAGTGTATGTTGACATAGTGTCATTATGGCTGAGCATACATGGGATCTCTTTGTCTTGTAGCCTTTGTTGGTAATAAAATTTCTGCAAGTTATCAGCATGCCCCATATACTTTGCTTACCCGTGTAGATTTGTTCCACATTTATTGTAGTTGGTGATTAAAGGGATTGTGATTAAAGTTTTGTGGCTACATAAGGTTGGGGTCAGAGCCGGATACTAAAAACCTGTGGTCAGAATGATTATTTGGCTCCAAAGATTGGTGTTTTAAAGGGACATTATGGACGTCATCAATTTAGGTCTCCCGTCATTACGATCCTCAGATGTTACTTCAGTAAGACCTGAGAGAGCTGGCTTTAAATTGTGACAAAGTGGGGGTACAACTAGGTATTAGGTGCAGCCAAAAACCTTCATGATCACCAAAGGACTGATTACCACAGTAAAGAGCGTCCTCGAGCCTTGTGATGACAGCAGTTACCGCTTGCACGTGTGTGCCATATGAAATCTTTTCAAAAAATAGAAATACTAAGTTGCAGAGATGATTGGTTTGATCTGATTTAATTCAGGTTTTGCCAACATGCATCCAGAATTTATTGTTTGTTTGTTTGTTTTATGCACAAAAACAGCACAGTGTAGAGTAAATAATAAATAAAATACATAATACACAACAAAAAACAATTAACCATCTGTATACTTCACTTAAAGGCAATTAAGTCACAATAAAATGTAAAAAATTAGACTATATGGTCATACTGGAAGCTGTCTGAGAATTACTAGTGTTATGTAACCACAAACTACAGCTGAGGGTTGTACTAATGTGTTTTGTTTTACAGCCTTTTGATAACAAAGAAGACTTTTTATTAAAAACCAGAGAAAAGGGGGATCACTGAAGTCTAGGAACTATGAATATCTGTACAATCTGTTATCTCATCTACTATGGGATGGATTATATTTTAACTAGTCAGCCTTGCTTCTGGATTCATGCTGCAGGCACAGTTAAAATCCTGAGTAGAAAACATGTTTAAAATGAAAGCCATTGTGCCTGTGTTGTAACTGTGTATCTGTTACCAAATTTATTGGAATTTTGTATCTCATCAGATTAAAAGCCTCATGAGCAGAGCTGAATACCTCAAAAAGCATATTAAGGTAAGCATGCACTCCTTCAGCGTAGATTCAAGTGAAGGAGAAGAAAGACCCCAGACTGTATGAGAAAACATTTGATTTACAAAAAAAACAGAGGTAAGGATCTTAAGATACATGTTTTGTTAATTTTTCAGATGCAGGAGACTCAAAGGGACGTTTCTCTGGATCGAGAATCTCTCGCAGAATCCGTCAGAAGTTGTGAGTCTCCCTGTTGTGTTGTGTAATCATTACTTTTACTTTTTTGATTTTACCTTGCAGCCATTCTGATAAGTAGCTACAGTATATGTAGTGTTAGTGAGGGGATGTGGTGGAAGTTGCTGTAGGTGAGGAACACACATCTCAAGTTGCAATGAAATGTCCTTTCACTGAAGTTTTTTCCACTAGTAAAATATGAGCCATTCTGTTGCTGCTCTGGCCGCCCTGCTGGGCTCCCTGACTCTTTCATTTTATTTCCATGCAGCCCTGTCCTCCCGTATAGCCTATATTGTGAAAGTGAGACATATTCAAAGAAAAAAATAATAACTTTAAAAAATCTAAACTCGAAACTTCTATTTAAGGGTTGCTTTTTGTTCCTTTTGTGTCGCTACATGTCAAACGTCTCCACAAAGTTAAGTTTTAATATCTGCAAATTTCTGTAGTGGTAACCTTTGTAGACAAAACCTAATTCCTCATATTTTCTAAGCTCTGCTCCTAGATGGATAGTAAATACTTAAAGTCGGGACAATATCCTGTTCTCCGCTAGGGATTCCTGGGGAGTTATGAATTTAAAAAAGAAAAAAAGACAGGAACGGGGGAAGGCAACTGATGACTGTAGAGGCCGTTTAAGTTTCATGAAGAATGTGGCTTCTTATTCTGCTGGTGTTATTTTAATAAAACCACACCACAGTTAGCCTGGCTGGCACTAATCCAACAGTAGCTGTAGTAGAGAGGGTCGCAGCTACGCCCAAGTCTGTCTGGTGACCTTAGACTACACCAACATAAGCATAACCAACTTTTGCTGAGAACTGAGATCTCTAAACTCCTCTAAAAAATCACATGTCAGACTGTCTTGGTAGTCCATGTACAGCACCTTTCCCTTACAAGCCTGGAGCCCTGAATATTTAAACTGGCATCATATGCATGATCAGTGTAGCCCAGCAGGGGATAGAAATGAAGGTCTTGGCAGATGAATATCTGATAACTCCATTTACATAAAGGTTTATTTATGGAAAAGGACTGGATATGTTCTGTTTGGCTCATGCAGCAACAAACAATAAAAGAGGACTCGCATCTCCTCCAAGGTCACGATTTAGTGTGTTTACAAAATTAATTATATTTTATCAGTGTCAGTGGCTGTTTGTACTGGCTTTGTTCAAAGATGAGTTGGCTTAGAGCTGTAACACCTCAGAAGAAGATTGTTATAGAAAATAATTCAAAGCTTCTTTTGTTACCCTGATGCAGAAAATGTCAGCAAGAAAAAAAAAATACACAAACAAGTATAAGCAATTGGATTTTCATGGAAAAATCTGAAACATGGGGATCATGCCAGAATTCTGATGCAGGCCTTATAAGCATAGAGTACATTTTATTCTAAATGCAGATGATTATTAGTTTCTGTCACTGCTATAACATCAGTATTAAAATCACAAGAAGAGTATACATATACTGCAAACTACATATACTATTTGGTGGGATGCCAGTCTGTCTATGCTGGAGAGTGGACAGGAGACGACACACTAAAGCACTTTTCACACATGCACTGCAGCCCTGGACTCTCCTAAGTATTACCTAACAGAGACGCATGTGAGGACTTGAATATCTGATGCAGTCAATTCGGACATTAGCTGGTCTTTAATCTGCCTGTACTTTCATTAAAGTTTCACAATTGAATTTAGATTCAGAAAACTGATTGATGAAGTGATATCTACGTAGTGTAACGGTGATTGCTAATTATGCAGTGGCACAGACAGAACACCTGGGCTGCTGATGTGCACTTCTGTACACAGCAGGAGAAGGAGAAAGACATCACATTTAAGCTCATAGGTAGTAACACAAACGCGCATTAAGTTAGATAATTAATTTATAAATAAACTTTAAATGTTTATAAAGAGTTGTTTTTATAAAAATGTTGAAGATGTTTAGTCTAACACACTGTTTTCCTTTAATCAGTCGAAATGAATAACATAAAAGTTTCCTAAGCAACTCTGGAAAATATTCTTCATCTTTTTGGATGCCAGATGTGTTTACCGAACCCTTAGAGAATAATTATTTCAAATGTTGTAGGAAATGTGTTGTAATCTTGAAAAAGTGGAGCTTGACACATTTCTGTCTTCTCAGCCTGCTGTTTGCAGTAAACAGGACAGCCACCGTGGGAAGACTGGAACTCCTCGGCTGTCTGTCAGTGTACAGGTTGGACACAGAGCCTTCACCTGACCAGCTTTCTGCTGTAGCCAAATCACACCACATCCTAACCAACTGAGTACACTATCTGGGTGGGATATTGCACTTGCCAGCCAAATGTGGTCAATGTTTTGGCTGATGCTGTAAAGTTTTTACATGAAATGATTGGACAGGTAGTGAACTTCTGTTTATTATTTTTCAGGAAAAAAAAAGTTGGCTGGTAAGAAACTCTTGAATTTTGGATTTGCACACTGCTGAATGTGAAAGTTCCCTGTTCTTTACACTGTTGTTGCCCTGCTTAGCCCGAATCCCCTCCTACTGACACACCATTGATATGTAAATGGTGGACAGCTTGTATGACAATACAACACTGTCACGGCAACACGCAACTGGCACTGTTGCATTTTGGTTTGGTGTAGAACATTCAAATGTATTTGAAGTTTAACTAAACCTACGAAAAACTGAAAATACAGATGTTTCAAAAGCATTTTCAGCAAATAGTATAGATGATGTGTACGATATATGATATAGAGGCCTGTACAAACAGCTACATACTACTCCGCACCCCCCTTTTCCCCCCACTGCCTTTACTGTGGGTGAACCACAGGCTCACCATGCTCTCTCCACTGATGGAGTTCTCTCCACCGCTATGAGGGGAAAACTGGAGAGGTGCGGCCTCTGCCTTATTTACACTAGACATGCATTTTCTTAGGTTTGGCACTGGCTTTAGATTTGAGGGATACACTGAGTTGTGGAGTTCAAGTAAAGCCTTCATAACTGGGCCTCTGTGAAACGGTAAAAAACTTAATAGATGGTGGCAAGCCAATGATCCTCGCTGTTGTAGGTCTTCACGGACCGTTTAGATTTCATTTATTTGAATATTCCAAAAGGGAGCTTTAATACAATTATCAAAAATATTATACTGTATGTTTGTTTGCAAGATTTTCATTCTGCTGTACTGTTTCATTATTTAATTTCTTTATACAGTGTGAATTTTAATATGTATTTATTAAATGACAAATCACAAATGACAGTTCTGTCTCAAAATAAAATCACAATCTTTAAAAATTGTGCAGTCTGAAGTTTTGTCAGCAGCACGTCGCAAACACTCATTTTTCAGAATCTTTGCAAAGATTTATTTGTCTTCGTGTGAACAGCGCTCCTGGTTCCTCACCACTGTCATCATCTGGAAGTGCGCTCTGTAGAAACAGCTGGCTCGTGTCCACGAGGGGTGGAGACAGGGAGGCAGGGAAGGGAAAAGTAAGAATACTTGTTAATAATATGATTCATGAGATGAGATAACGGATTCAATAAAATGTCACAAAAACTGGAGAATGGTGAGGAATTTATTTCATCTGCATAATCTCTCTTGCCAAGAATGCTACGTCCAGGTTTTTTCACAAAATTATGTCAGTTGAAGACCTAACATGATAGATCCACATTTTTATTCTGTGAAGCTTTGGCTTACTGTTATCTTTTTTGGAAAAGTAAAATGATTGTCCCACTCACCCGCAAAATAAGATTTTTGCCTCTTTGGGGGGAAAACAAGGCCTGTCTTACAAAGTGAAAGTTCGGAGTTTGAAAGATGTGTTTACCATGCAGTTTCCAGTGAAACACAGTACTGCTCCATTAATGGAAATGCATGAATCTGTGTGTGTGTTTTTCATTTATGCTAAACTCTAAAAGCCAAGATATTTTGATTTCCACAGTTCTTTGATTATTCTTTTTTTATTTCTGTGACGTTCGCTTTTTCCAACTTATTTCCAATATTAAATTGCCCATTTAAAAACTGGATCAGTAGATCAAAAGACAAAGTTTTGTGAAAATCGGAAAGAGATGTATTTTGATATCTTAAAAAACTGCAGCTGTGGTTGTCATAGGTTTACGAGCGGTCTTCAAAACCAGGACTCAGATTAATGTTTGTTTTCTGTGCTCTCATTTAGCTAATAACAATCACCTGGTCATGCCAGGTGTAAATCAGTACCAGACCGTATGGTTAGAGCAGAAACAGCATGGCCCCGAAGCAACGGGATGAAGAACCATTGGGTGATGAGTTTGTGGCTGTGCTATGGAGGGGGCTGTAATTGGCTGTCGGTGCCCGTGGTGTTGGCTCAGTTTCTTTGCTTTAATCATAGCGCGAGCATGTTGCTGCCAGGAAAACTTTGGATGCAATTTTGACCCTTGTGCTTGCTTTGTTGTTTCTGGGAGTACTGCCAATTTATATTGCCTTCTTAAAAAGTCTGCTGAATAACCTTACAGTAATGCAGCCCAGAATGGGAGCTTCTTAGATGGAAAACTTATCCCACAACCCCTCCTCCAAAACATCACCGATCCTCCTCTCCTAAACCACGACCTACAGCATTGTGGCTTCGATCAGTCTCCATATTCCCTTCCTCCCTCTCTTTTTCTTTTGGTACTGTTAAAGCTACACACGAGTAGTGCTGGTATCACTGTTGCCTATAAAGAGGGGTTTGTATGTTCTGGTCCCTAAGGAGCTGGGTGACCTTGACTCCATCATCCCTCTACATAGAGAGCAGGTCGGCTAGTTGCTATGGCTCCATGGCTGTCATGAATGGAACATTGTATGCGTGTGACATAAGAACCTCCCAAATCCATGGGTCACCCCACTTTGGAGTTGGGGGAACAGGGGGGTTTGTTTTAAAGAAATGTTGAATAAAGATAATTTAGAAAATGGGCTCCAGCACACTGCTCCCTCTGTAACCCCACCCCCCATTCTCCTCCACACACAATCCCCAAGGCTCCTCTGTGCATGTTTGTTTTGACTTTGCTCCCAGAATTGGGGGGACAGGGTGTTTTTTTTTTTGGAGGACTTTAAGATGCATGGCAGTGGTTAAGACAGACTGAACCAAAGACAGTCTAACTACATGAGATGGAGTCGTGCTATATTGTAGCTGTAGGCTGCATTGTTTCTCTATCTCGCAGCAGACAGTTGGACCTACTTGAGAATTCCTGTGGTTTACAAAAGAAAAAAAGAAAAAATCAGTAAAGGCTGTATAGAAGTTCTCTCCAGGCTTGGAGATGTTACTGAAATTTGCCACCTGTTAGCTCAAGTAACAAACTTCCAAAACGTAATTACTCAACAAATGTAGGTCTGTTTTTTTTCACGCAAGTATAGTGGAAAAACGTTACTCCTCAGTTTATTCCTTTTTTGTTTGTCCGACTGCTTGTACCATTTGGACATGCCTAAAGTAACATTTGCAGAACAGGTGTGCAGCTCAGCTCACACCTAACTGCTAATGCTAATGATCATTTCACAGTTTGTTAACGACTTGCAAATACCTCAGTAACTGTGGAGGAAGCACCAAATGGTGGCTTGCTCTGAAGTAGTTCATTATATTTTCGGTCATTAGCAAAGTCACACTGACACTGGGAAAGTTTGAAGGTATATGATTAAATCTTTCCAGTATCGGCTTATCTGCTTTTCTCTACCTTTTTCCTTTTAAAGGTTTTGTGCTTTACATCTACGTAACTATGACTCATGTGTTTGAAATGCAATATAGTACTCTTCAGAACTTCCTAACTCTTACAACCTGACCATTACCGCCCATTTCAAATGAACAAAAGGTAAAATTAACACAGGATCCAGTACTGAAAGCAATACTGACAAAACAAACCCACTCAGTCCCTTAGCTGACTTGAGAATGACTGTTTCCAGGAACCCAAAATGCTAACGTCATATAACTATTTTATAGTGAAACTTTAATGTGAAGAAATATGATTAAAATATAATAAGTGCTAGTATGTGAAGGTTTACACATTATATGCAGATTTAGCTCATGCCACATATACCACTGAAATATCTAGACACTTTTGGATGCGCCCTTATTTCCCAAGGGGTTGCCACAACGGATGAATCTGCATGTTTGATTTGGCACTGATTTTATGCCGGATGCCCTTCCTTTTCCCTTTTATCCAGCTTTGGGACTAGCATTAAGTACATTAGCTTGTGAGCCCCTGAGACTGAGTTTGTTTCCTCTGAGTGTTGGACCACAGATCTTTTGTGTGTAAGATGAATGGGTTGAAAACTACCGCATGGATCCTCTACACTACTTTTAAAAAAATATTATCATTAAATATGCACATACAGTCATGAATGCTCCACTGACTTTGAGGTAATGTACGATCACCAAAATATGACAGGGAAATGATGTAAAAATCAAGCACACATTGGTTAAAAGTTCAACATTATTTATTCCTTTTTATTCTTGGGCTACATTAGGTCATATATGTATTATAAAACGCATCCTCCAGTTTGGAGGAAGGAAGACGTGCTGAAGTGTTTACTGCTATATTCCCAAAAAATGAGAGGAAACATTGAAAACTACATCCAAAAAACAGGTTTTGTGAACAAACTTTGAGCTACATTTGTTTATATTAAAAGCATTTAAGCGACACTTGTTTTACTGCATATGACGGTAAAATATATACACATTCTTCATACTATAGCTTCATAATTTAACACTTAACATTCATTGTTTAAGACTGCATTTCAAGTGGCAAAGACACAAACTGGCAGCTTCAGAAAAAGTGATCAAAACTAACAAAAACTTTGTTTTTAATTTTCCCCTTTTTCAGCATAACGTGGAAGTAAGAAGTCAGACTGAAAATCTGCTGGTTTCAGTCCCTGGACCTGCAAACAGGTAAAATCAACCACGCAGCAGCTGTTCAAAGCAATGTGTGCAAGTACAAATATGAATGTGATGTTTTGCTCTGACGTTTTTAGCCTCGAAACACACAAAAGACTTCAAAGTACAATTACTGAGGAAAGGATCCCCAACATGAAAATGTAGAAGTTGTAAAAATCTCATATTATTAACTTGAGTTTATCTGTGTGTGTGTGTCATTTAGAAAATAGCTGGGTAAAACATTTAATTTAAAAGTATCCTGACAAATGTATCCTGACAAAATGAAGAAACACTTTCAACTTCAAGCCAACCTGTGTGACATAAAATAAGGAATTATAACTATGTTTGCTCACAGTGAACATCAAGACTACTTCTTGATGTTTTGTTTACCATTTACTGCATTGCTGCTTTAGTGTTGCTTGGTGTTACTTTAGGTGTTTTGTTCAGCAGAGTTTGTTTTGTTCATAAAACCTGACTTACTCATCCTTAACTTGCACAGTTTGTTACATATATGTGGCTTAAATCCAACATTGTGCTTTGGAAAAAGAAAGCAAAGCACTGTCAGACCACCTGTAGATGTGAGCAGTCTTGTGGACAAACTGTAAATGTTGTACGTTGACTTGTTCACTCCAGCAGCTGGCAGTTGTTCCTGGAGTGTAGCAGCAGTGTGAAAGCAGTAATAAAGATAGGGGTCTCCTTAGAGGCCTCAAATGGGGGTAGGCAGTAGAATGGAGGAAGAAGGGGGTGAGGGTGGTCTCAGGAAAAGTTCAATAACACAATCTCAAATGGGGGAGGGGAACAAGACAGAGTGCTGGAGAGGCGCTTCAGTTAATTTAAGTACTTGATCACACACCCTTGCCTGTCCTCTCACTGTTCCTACAAATATTTGAAGTGTGGCTGTTGCAACAATGAAAAGGCCCCTGAAATAGAGAGCAGAGCAAATAGAGACTGGATGGATCCAATGTTTGTCCAAGGTCTTAATAAGGCCACACTTCAAGTACCATTGAAAGCAAACCAAATAAACAGGAGCTGTTTGAGGGCAAACAAAGTGGCCGTGCGCTTCAACAAAATACGGTCTGGTTAATTTCCTCTCACTGCTACATGAAAATGTTTTTGATATTTTTGACAAAAGCTTTCTTTTAACTTAAACTGGTGGGGAATTTTAACTCGGAAAACTAAAAGGAGCATGTACAGTATACAAATCGAAAGGAAATACTTCCTGAGTGAGATGTGCATGGAGAATTACTAAGGTTGTGGAAATTTTACACAAACCATTACAGTGCTGTCTGTCACCATGAAACTAGCACGAGAAGTTTGAGGGGCCCAGGGACGAAAAAATAACCTTTCTCATCCTGCAGACCTGAATTCAAGTCCTCTGCCAGCAAAGCATCGCCTGCTCAAGTGTCTTTGAGAAAGTTACCAAGTCCTTATTAAATTAAATACGGGATAATTTTGCTTTTGTACAGTACATTTTATTCATAAAACTGTAAAAATACCCATCCCCTCAGTATAATATCCGTGCTGTAAGAAGAAACAAGGGCAACACGCCTCTGGATAAGCTCTGAGAAGCAGAGGAGTTTTCACTAAAATCCACCTTTTTGTCATTTTTAGGGTAATTGTTTTTGTTTGGATCTTCATAACCTTTAGTCGGGTCTGAAACAACGCTGTGGTCTCCTATGGAGCAAAGTTTGCTCATGTTCTCCTTGACCACTTCACACAAAGGCCTCTCCACTCCATCGCAAATGCAGCGGTTCAGAAGCATGCCGTTTGGGATGAACAGCATCTGCTGAATGGTGGCTTTACACCTGGAGGAGCACTTCCGGCCATTGAACAGCTGCCCGCAGTATGACATGTAGGCTGCCAGGGAGGTGTGGCAGTTGCTGTCTTCCTCGCAGCGCTGCCGGGCCTCCATGCACCCTATACCTCCGGCGTCCTTCGGGTGTCTTCGGGGCAGGCACGGCTCTATGGCCCGCTTGGCGTTGAGGCAGTCCAGATCTTGAGCGCAGTCGCAGGTCTCCAGATCTGGCCCACTGCGGGTGTGATTCAGCCTTATCAGCGCGCTGATGCAGTGGCTGGGGCATTGCTTTCTAGTTCCTTTGATGTTACCTTCACATGCTGTCATGTATTGATTGTATGCAAGTTCGCACTCGGGTTCGTCGTGGCACCGGAGAAGCGCCTGCCAGCATATTAGCTGTGCATCCAAGGCCACCAGCACCCACGGGAGAAGTGCCAGGGCGCTGCACCAACATTTCATGCTTGGATGGAGTTGTAGTTCGGTGACGTGCACTTTCTCCACCAGCACATTAGGATCAGAGCGACTCAGGCACAGAAACTTTCACACTGAAGTTCATACAAGTTTTCTTTTCATCCGAGAGTTTTCGCAACAGACAACCTGTTAACACCGCAGCTCTTTCAAAAATTCTCCACTCACTTTTGCACCTTGGATGAGTTTGGCTCCTCCCGGTGAGATTTGCAACAGTAGAAGTCAAGATCGGACTCAGGGGATTCACCACGCGTAGTTGCAAGAAACGGAAAAGTCAATTCGGGAAGCATGTCCGTTCAAAGACGAGAAATCCAAACTCCAAAGTGCAGTCTGTCTCCGCATCACCGGTGCAAATCTGAGGTGGCCACTGAAACGCGCCATTGGGCTATCTAAAGTTTACAACTCTAACTACAATTAATGTACACAACTCAGATATTACACTAGAACTCTCCTGCCATTGCTAGTTTCGATTCTTCCCGGCGCTACTACTTTTAACATCCATCCACGCATTCATTCCAAACTTGTTTTGTTTTTTTTAGTTGAGAGCTATTTCTCTCAGTCCCATTTTGTCCCGCTATGTGCGTCTTTGTCCTTCTTCTGGCTGTTACGCTTCACGGTCCGCCGAGCATTTCCCCACAACACCCCTCCTCCACGAAAAAAAAGAAAGAAAAAGTCGCGCCTTTCCCCCTCCTTCTCTCATTTACAATCCTGGCCACCGATTGGTCGTCACTGAGGAGTCAGCCGTGGGACCCATTTCCAGGCCCACAGCAGCACAGCTCTGAGCACAAATCCTCTCAGTATATGACGAGATAGGCTGGATGAAACTGTTTATAATTTTCCTTGTATGAAACCCAGGATCTGTGTGGTCCTCCTGTAGCAAAACATAAGTGAAAGGGGGAGGCAGGCAGGGGGAGCTTGCAAAATGCATTCCTTTGCAAGAAGCTCACATCTGCAACTTCACTGCTCCAAATTTCAGCGAAGAAAAACAAATCTGTTTCTCCGGAGCAAGGAGAAACCTCAGTGATGGCTTCCTCGCCGATGAGGATTTTCACTTAAAGGTTCTCGCTAATTGTCTCCCTCCCTCGTCTCCCCATTCTGCAGAGTTTTTTAAGCCTCGATTGATAGAGGAGAAAGGGAGAGAATAGTATTTTCTGGCCCGTTTCACCCTAATTGTGTCAGATTGGCCATGCGGTGGCCCAGTGTCTTTCCAGCCTGAAGATTGTTCACGCACTGCAGCCTATCAATAGAGAGGGGTTCAGCATCAATATATTTTACAGCTATTCCCTTTCACACCACACTTGAAAACTACCAATAGCCCAGGCGTTCCTGCCATTGAAATGGAAACGAGCTTTTCTAGCTTCAGGTCTGCCCTCACAGAGGGGCTGTGCCAGTTTTGCACAAACCACACTGAGCAGATGGGTGCCCAACCTGAAATCTGCAAGAATGCAAAAGAACTGATAGCATTCTGGTAATTATTGTAGCTCTGTGTCTTTAACAGGGACAGAGTCAGCACTGGAGCTGCAAGTAACACTTTAAATAGTAAATTTGGGCCTTTTTAAACTTTAGTTTAACTTACTTTAATTTATTTTAGTGTTAAATTAAAGTTTGGATGAAATTTATAAAGCTGTAACTGGCAATTATTACTTAAAACGAGTCTAAGTAAGTGCTAAAATATAATTTTGTTTTGTTGGGTTTATACACTAAAACCAGTTGATCACGTTTTGGACAAGAGCAGACATTTTAGAGAAAACATGCAGATCAACACACAAAAAGACAGCTAGTGCATATATATGAGATCAGTCAATTAAAAAAACTTTATTTGCATATCACTTTTCATGCAAATCACTGCAGTTCACTGTGTCTCACAGATGATTAACAGAGTATAATAAGTGAAAGCCACTCAAAATAAACTAAAAAGATAAAACATCATGGAAATAACATAAAGAAAATATTCTTTAAAGTAAAAGTATGCCAGTTAAATTAAGAGCAATACAAATAATAAATAAAATAAAACACAATGTACGGGAACAAGCCGGCTCTAATCTGTGAAAAATGCTGTGATGAGAGCAGTTAAAATGAAAGCATTAAAAATCAAATAAACCTACAACTTAGACACAATGAGGTAATAAAAACAAAGTAACTTCTTGAAAAGAACACTCAGTCAAAAGCCAGATTGAAGGCATATGTTTGAAGTTCAAATATTTCAACACTTCCAACTGCAGCGCCAATCTGAGCTAATGAAACCTTACCTACACAACAACAACGACGATGGCGACAACAACAACAACTGGTAATCATTAACAAATATATAATATAGCATAGAAAATTTTTAGGTGTAAATAGGAATAATCAAATGAGTTATGGGTTATTATCGATTATATAGTGCAATATAATTAAATTCTATTTTATAATCTAATGATATGAATGGTAATGCCTTTTAACAGTATTCATGATTAGTAAACATGATCAACTACACTAGTTTTAGTATATAAATTTATACTAAGGCGCTTTCTAAAATGAAGGAAGTGAACAAAAATAATAGTATATATGTAATAATAATAATAATAATAATAATAATAATACCTCACCAAAAACGACCATCCAGCCTTACATCCACCTTTTTAGATCTTCTTAACTGCTTTTCCAGTTCAAGGTCAAGAGTCAAGGGTCACAGGTGAACTTGAGTCTATCTCATCTGTAATAGGATGACATACAGGGTACACACTGGATACATCACCAGTCTGAAATGTAATTTTTGCTAAAATCCTCAGAGCACCCATTTATTGACCTGCAGTGACCCTTCCTTGTAAGAGGACAAAGTAAACGCAAACCATGCCATTAAAAAGCCCCCCACAGGATATCAGAGCCACCAGATTCCATGACTGTAGCAGTTCTCAGGTGGACACCATCCACTCACTCACTCTTTGGAATATGCAGTATGCCCATTTGACTCTACATTTTCCCCCATCTTTGCCATCCTTTGTCTTGTGGATTTTGCACCTTTGAACTCTCTGATGTGTGTATGCCCTCAACCACAATATAGAGTTCCCTCCATGAATCTGTCAACGGATTATTCTTGATGACAGTCTGATTACAGTGACATTTCTCAATCACTTGAAGAGTGACTCCATAATATGGTAGTTTACACATTTGCTAACAAGGAAAAGCTCCCTAGTTCAATCGTGGTAGGACCTGACCCCAAATCCCATCGGGGCTGGGTCAGGAAGGGCATCCAAATCAAATAAGCAGAGTTACCTGTTATGGTAACCCCCTTCCAAATAGCTGTTAAAAGTAGCTTCTGAGTCCTCGGATACTTACTGTCTTTGCTACAGGGATGAATGGACAGTAGTCGCTGTTCCTGTTGAAACAGTGTCTGTTTGAGTAGTTTTTAAGATTGAAGCTCCTGCTTTAAGTGCTTGGACCCTATTTCAAAGTCATGACTGCATTCATAGCATTCACATAGAGAATCATCCCTGAGCTAAAAATTATTACTGTGTGTATGCATGCTGTGAACTGGTGCATATGTGAATGCATTCATTGTGTTTCTCCACTTATTTGTTCGGGTTTTTCCTTTAAACTTTCCTCTTTCATGTGTGGATTACTTGACTCATTCGGTCAGCACACTGCTGCCAGAGATAATGAGGATGTTTTTTAGATTCATTTGAAATATTACATTCTGTTCTTAACATCTTTTAATACTAGTTTTAACGCTAATACTAGTTAATACAGCCCGGCTTTGACTTGTCAGTCACAATCTATGGGGCTCACCCAGAAGCCTCCCTCATGAACAAATCTGTAATTGTGAGTGTGTTTTTATCGCCCCCTGGTGTTCAAGCTGCTGCACATTTAACAACATGCACAAACGACACACTAAACCTCGAAGCCATTTAAACTCAAACACAGTAGAAATGAATTCAATTAATAAATAGAATATAATAAAAAAATTTATTGCAGTTAAAACGCAGAAGTCACTGAAATACTTTCCAACAGAATGACAGAGATACAATGAAAGAAAACAAAAAGGTCAAAGGAGAAAAACTGCGTGTCATGGTAGCCATTTCCTGAAAAATCTGGACCACAGAATGACACCACAGAAATCATATATATGTGTATATTGTTATTATTATTGAGTTATTGAATTATTATTTCAAGTCACAAACACTCATACAAAGCAAAGAGTTTTGCTTTATGGCTTCATTTCCCCCCATGAATATCGTCTCATGATGAAACATGACATATTCTAGTAGCTCTGTTTATAAAAGGACTTATTGCAACTTTTCTTCTTCTTCGTATTATTGAAATATTCTGAATATATAGATATATATATATATAATTGTGTATCTAACAGATGACAATAATCACTGTAGTGAAAAAATGTTGCCTCCGCTTTCATTCAGTAGTAGTGTGGCACCTACAGTGAGGAAATTAAAACTCATACAGTAAATTAACAAAATCTTTTTGGCCACAGTTTAAACTTAAAAGAAAAATATTAAGTAACACAAAGCGGGGAAAAAAAGTTTTTGGCCGTAGAACCATAAAAGGAATGAGATCGGGGACAGATGTGAGATCAAGCCAACATCACCTTCATCACCACTGCTACATAAACTGAACACTGGCAAAATGTAGCATATATGTAACATAACATCAACAGCATCCTCCCTAATGTCACCCCTACCTTCACACTTGGCTATTAATCAACAATACCACAGTAAGCCCACACTGACTGAGTGCTCTGTAACACTACGATGAGCACTCCCGGCTATAGGGTGAGTTTTTTTTTTCTGTTTTACAAAGACACCACTTGACGCATCACACTGGCTAAACAACACGAAATCCACCAGCACGAAAGAGCACTACTGAGACGGAGGGGTCAATGAGATGGAGGACAGGTCAAAGGTCACCTGATGGTTGACAACACTGCAAGACCCAGTGAGTTGATGGAAACAGAATGACTCGCTGTTGACAGTATAGGCAAACAGATACCTGTACATCTAACAGAACATAAATACTTGAATGCGGACTCTGTATTTGGATTTATACACACACACACTGTCGTTACACATCTGGACATATTTGTGCCTTTTCCTTAATGTTGGTCAGAGTGTTATCAACACAGGCTTTGGCATACAACTTGTAAAGCATTTACATTTCTTCTAACTGAGCAGCTTTTATTCTTTTAACCTATAAATGCAGCATATGTGCAGAAATACTTCCAGTATAGTTGATATTGATGCTAGGTTAAATTTGGGAACACATGAATTACACGTAGCAAAACTATCTGGACTTTCAGCAAGACATCATCTGTGCTTGCTTGGTAATTATTAATGGTTTTTAATCGAACAGGAAAGAAGAAAAGAAAAAAATTGAAACTTCTTCCAAAAATAAAAAAAAAATCAATAAGGCTCGTCTTTGTAAAAAGTAGCTTTTAGATTTCGGAGCTCAAAAGAAGACAACCTTGTACGGACATCCAAGGCACACTGAAGTACAGAAAAATCTAAATGATATGTCTATGAGAATATTTAAAACTGATGCAGCAACATTAGCAAGCTACTTTTGACCAAGATCAGCCCATTTCTACCATGTTGCGCATTTGTACATGAAAAATAAACAGAGCGAGCTTTTATTTTATTTTACCTACATCAACTCCCCCAAATTTAACATAACACAGCAATTAGTGTCAGCTTTGTTTATGTGTGCTTTCATTCCAATGAAGCAGCTGATCTCACTGATGCGCTTATTGAAAGTGCACGTGTTCATCACTGAAATCAGTTGCTGTGTGTTTGGAAGCAAGAAAATCCTGCACACACACACACATACACACCTGCGACCTCTGCTGCAGAATCACATTGTGTTATCACAGGTCACATGAGGTACAGAGAGCTGGGGAGGTTATAGGGAGTAAAGGATTTAATACACTGGAAAAACCTTTCTCAGAGGTGAAACTGCTCTAAGGGCAGAGCTATTTTAATTGGCTAAATCTCAGTGAGAGGAGCCACATTTTTGGCTAATTGGCAATTTATGTAAAAATATGCATGGCATTCATGACCTTTTAAGATATCGGGAAGTCAAAAGGCAAACAAATTAAGCCGTTTCACCTGGTTGTCATTGTGGCTAGAATTGTATTGTAGGTTTGTAAGATGTAGCCAAGATATCGTACTATAAGGCTTCTGTTTAACTTTGCACGACCAGAAAAAACTGTTAATATGTGGCTCTGCCAACTGACATTCCACTACAGCAATGAGAAAATGTCTACCCCCGGAGCAGCTCTGCCTCTGAAAATATTTGTACAAGAAAAACTCTAATCTCCTGGGCTTGGAGTTGGCCAGATCACATCAGACTGCAATTCTCCGTCTGCTTTTTGAGGTCTTCCAGTGTGGCCTGGGCTTTGTCTTTCAGCTGGTCGATGTCCACATTCTGGATGTTGGACAGCTGGCCCAGCACCGACTGCTTGTGTGCTTCCTCCTCGTTGTCCTCGGCGATCATCTTGGCAAGCTCTGTGGGCAGCACCACATCGTCCCCTGCCTGCTGGATTTGGGTCTCATCCATCTCATTCTGAGGTGGACACACATGGACAAAGATAATATATATCTGACGTATAGCCATGTCCACCAGGACCAACAAGAGAAAGGACAAGCTCTTCCATGGCTTGGAAAGCATAAGAATATGTGATCTTCTGTCAAATAATAAGAAGTAATAATGATGCTCAAGGTCACCTTACATCATGAAATTAATGAATCAGTAACACTTAAATATTCCAATAAGAAAGAACATTACTCAGCAATTGATTAAAAGTAGTATTAACATAGTACTATTATTCCTATTGCCTATTCACGATACAGATTTTAAAGGGGAGGATTATCTTTACTTTCTTTAGATTATTGGATATTTCAGTTAATTTACCTTTGGTAGTCTGTACTTTTCCCGAAAATGAGTTCTAACTGTGGCTCGCTCAGCTTTCTTCTGAGCGTAATGAGCTTCTCGTTCTTTTCTGCAAGAGAGGACGAAAAATATTTTGGGGGCACAATTGAAAAAGTGAAGCTTAGGTTCCAACCAGAGGTGACTATATAAATATATACATTTTTAATATGCGCTTTTATTTAAATGAGACATAGAAAATGCAAATGTTAACTCCAAGATCTTTACTTTTGCAGTGGGTATCGCACCAAATATTACAAACCAAATATGCCGTAAAATAAATCTGGTACTTCTCTAAAGTCAAGTGAAGTTGCATCTCAGCTGTAAAATAAACATAAGGCTTCTGCTGAATCTGGATCATGGAGGCCTTGGAGCCTAGCGTTACCCCGTGTCCTCCTAACGCTAACTACAGGGCATACAGTGAACAGAAGGTGGAGCAGCAGCAGTGCCGCCATGGGGAGAAAAGCAAGACATGTTTTGCTTATGCTTATAAACCCCAGATGCAGCATCCTGACAGTCCGGCTTTCCTCTGAGGGATTTCAGTTTTCTCGGGTTGTGGACTAATAGATCTGCACTCATTACCACTCACATGCTGTCAGTCTGTCCTGTACTTACTAACTTAAGCGGTACAGCATGGTCTGCCTGATGAGCCTCATTCATGTTAAATACCTTAAGTCTGTAAAGGAAAACCTGAAAAGAGTGAGTTACTCTGCAAAACAGGTAGTTAAACCAAATACATAGGAAGTACTGAGACATTTAAAAATACTTATCTTGGTGAAACTGAATGTTGGGCCATATCAAATGTCTTTTAGCCTACTTACATTTGTCTCTTAAAACTCTTAAAAACAGTCCATTATACAGTGTATGAGGCCTCCAGCAGAGGGCAGGCTGTAGGCTCCTGGCAATGCCTTTGCCATTCAGTGTCACTGGAATATTTATGGCTTTAGTGTAATTCGTAATTGTCCCCCATCATTTGCTAAATCAGCTGATATGCCTCTTACAAATTATGAGTCAACAGATATAATCCTTTACAATTTTGTGTGTACAGCCCAAGGTTGAGCATAGCATGATTACAGAAACAAAAAGCAATACAAACACAAACATTGTGGATGATTTTAATCAAAGCAAAGCTACAGTGAAAGAGGCTGCATTGCATGCCTAAAAGGATTAGATCAGCAGCATCATCTAAAAGCAGAGGGACACTCCAAGACCAGCGGCATGGTTCAAAAAGTGTCTGTACCCAATGTGTCAGGGGAAGGTCGTTTTATGTGGCGTTGCAGCATTCATGGAGGCGTCCATGTGAGCCTGAGTTCACTTCATATCAACGTGAGTAGGCCAAACACCGAAGGGCCATGTGGTGCTCACTTGCAACCAATGACCGGGGCTTTGTGCCTTTCTTTCTCAAGGGCATCAGATGACCGGGGTCGTCTCTGTGGTCTTCGCGTTGAGGGTAATAAAATGTGTGTATGTGACACGTCAGCATCGCCAACCCACCCTCACAAACCATATTCTGCTTCATTCTGAGCAGAACGAGCTTCTCAGTGACCTATGCTCGTGTTCAGCACCTCTGACTAATAACTCGCCTCCGAAGAAGGTCACATTATGACGGAAGAGCATTAAGCATCTCGTCATGCCTCCTATGGAGCTCAGTGGGCTGAGCTGAGTGTTAATACTGCTAGAGTTAGGACTTCACCTCCCACTCATTTTGAAAATGTCTGCCCATGGTACAGTGAAACACTTTGGATAGACGTGTTAGATGATGAGGACGATACATTTGGATAATTTCCTTTTAACAACAGGACAGTATGTAGTGCTGTTTGGGTTCTGAACAAACTTGCAGACAGAAACCAATAAAATCAGGTTTATTTGTCTTGTTTTTCTGCAAAAACCAGATCTGAATCCCTATCCTGGATTATTTATAGTAGCTTATTATATGACGTGGAGTTCTGCTCTGAGGATCACACTAATCAATAGTGAGTTGCTGTCTCCTGGGTGAACTCTGCCAAATGACCTTGTTGTTGCCTTATATTCTCACCTAGTGCACTCTGAAATTAAACTACATGATAAATATAATAATAAAACAGCGTGTAAAGAATGAACTTTGGAAGGTGAGGTGAAGGTGATAAGGGAAAGATTGAAATGATATAAAGTGGAAAAAATCAAGTGAATTACAACAATTTAAGTCAAAGGCAATATTTGACATATTTTTGCAGGCATCCCCTGGCTTTAAATCACTGTCATTTTGAATAGTTACTTCTGTATGATTATAATGACGATGATGAGAGTCGGTTAAAAGCCGAAACTAATTTGTATTATTGTTGGTTATTTGCCCTCTAATAATCACCACTTTAATTACCACACAGTCCGCTCCATTATTCAGCCGCACGCACAGCATTAGGAACATTTTTTGCCACAGGCACGAATCCCTGTAGACATTTCCGTGGAAGAATGATTCCAGGAATCCCAAATTAAAGACGGCGCTACACATTTTTGCCGAAGCAAAGAGACGGAGAGCTCCCTGGGCGAGAGGAGCAGCTGCGCGTGGAGTGTTCATATTATTGCACTGGTGCGTAAAAAAAGCGCGTGGCGCACTGGGGGCTTTCTGCTATTTACACAGAAAAACACACTGTTTAAGCATGCCACGTTTCCACCCCCTCACCCCCGACACACAGGCTTTTTTCATCACAACTTTACAATCAGAAACTTCAATCATTGGCTTACTTTTCCTCCTCTAACTGTTGCTGATATTGTTCAAATTCCTCTTGAGTCATTCCCTGCGCGGCGGCGTCTGATTTCTCCCCTTCGGATTTCTCCTCCGTCAGTCCTCCTGTCAGGTTCTTCAGCTGTCCTCCCACCACGTGTTTTACCATGAAAGCCATAGTTGCGCTTTGGAGAGTCCTCGATTTGTTCGGTTAAGAAGTTGAAGTTGCGATGCGCTCTTGGGCAGAGTGATGATGGGCAGATATCAACCAAGTGCCGTTTAAACGAGTATGAGACTTGTAACTTTCAAAGGATGACTAAGAGCAGTCAAAGCGTAAAAAGTAGAAAATAATTCCGACGATGCGTCGAAGACCGAGAATTTCAGCACCACTGGCCCTGGACAGCTCCGTGCCGAGAAGGATGGAGAGGAGCTGCTCAGCTATGAGTCAACAACTTTGGCGCTGAACTCTACCAATCCTGTGACTCCGTCCGCAGCCACCACTCCCTCCACCCAATCCCAAGCACCGCCGGACTAGGTGTGCGCTTGCACAGCGCGCGTCGGCATCGTGGGCTGCGCGGGATCCCGTGATTCGCCGTCTGATTATAACTTGCAATGGATTCAGACAGATTTCCGGAGGGGGTGTGGGGGGACAAACAACACGTGACGAGCCACAGTATCTCCTGGCTGTTTTGGTGCCTTGGTCTCTGTCAGGGTCATCTGCGCGCTAGAGCCTACTACAGAGTTTGTCAGCAGACAAACAGAGTATTAATTGCAAATTAGTGGGATGGTTGTCTGTTAACCCACGGCATTAGCTTGGTTTGTTGGTCTAATTGCTTAGAAATGATGAGTCCTCTCTGTCTGCTGCACATGAATAGGCTCCATTTCCAACAAGATGAGTCTGTGTACGTTGCATGGGCAGATTCAGCACCCTTGTAAATATCCATTCTACTTGTGGACTAGAGTTGGTAAATTTGTCTCCATTGCATCACAGTAATACAGAACAGTACTGTACTGATCCAACGTCTTGCAAGTGAGGTTGTAATGTCAGTATTTTGTGCTTGTTTGGCTGTGTTAGTGTGTCTTTGATGGGGCAGGCGGGGTAAATAGTTGAACTTCCATGAGCAGATAATGCGTTTTAGTGAAAGGCTGGCTGCTTCTTGAGGTTACTGGAGATGACGTAGCACTCAACTAGAAAGCCTCATTTCTAAAAATATGACCTACATGTGTGTGAGGGATGCTTTAAATCTCTCTTCCTGTGAGATTCTTGACATCCAAAGTGTGAAAAGCAACTTTGATCACAAGTCAACAACTCCAGTGTCCTGATCCTCGCAGCAGTCTGACACCGAGCCTGGCCTACTTTCCCCATCCCTGTGGATCAGGAGAGACAGAGCCCGTCTCAGTGTCTTTTTGTCACAGGCTTAGCAAGGCCCTGTTAGCCTATACCTGCCTTGCTTAAAATCTCCCCCTAACTTCAAAGCTGCCATTGGTGAATAGATTGAAACGTAACATAGTGAATAAGATCAAAACTGTAATCTCTGTGAAATTAAATAAGAAGAAAGAATTTGCCTAGCCAGCATGTTTCAACATCAATTTATATCCTTTGGCTTTTGATATTCAAACCCAAGGGATCTGTTCCAAGTGCAGGTCCCAATCACTTTTTTTCTGGATTATTACTTAGCCCTGACTACAGGTGCTCTAGCAGGAGGTTTTAATCCAAGATAACATATATGACATACATAGCTCAATGCTTAAACTCATACATTTCTGTAAAGATTGACTACATCCCTCTCTTGAGGACATGTGGTGGCTGAGCTTCACAGAACAATCACAGCAGCGTGAAAAAAAAAGAGCCGAGGCGGCGTGTTTATTGGCAAGTACAACAAATTATGAGAAATACACCAGCTGTTTTCACACCATACTTGTGATGCTCTGTCATCACTGCTATCACCCAAGTTATGAAGACACAGAGAGACAGTTTTTCAGTATTTTCTATGTTGTCCTGTGCTATGTTTGTGGTATTTCTGTGCTCCTCTTCAGTTTGCAGTTCAGTCAGCTTTGGCTACCTGCCATTGTCCAAAAACACATTGGGTTTATTGGTGATTCTGAATTGAGGTATGTGGCTGCTTTTCACTCCGTGTCAGCTCTCAATTTTGGTTTACAAAGCGCTATGAATTCCAGTAATTCATAATTCCAATGCTAGTTTGTTGGTTATTAATGTTGATTTTTCTGGGTCCAGAACTGATTTGATAGCATGTAGCTCAAATCACAGCAAAGCACTATTTTGCCCTAGACGGTTCGATTACTGATGAAACTACAGACAAGTACAAATTGAAGGAAACACAATCATAAAGCGTCTCATTAAGGCGTTGGGTTACCAAATGTCCCATATTATCTTCAATGCTGATACCCGAGGTATCCTGCAATCTACCAGCCAAAGCAGTTATAACGCAGAAATAGAGGCCCCCAAAAAGCAAGCCTACTGAGAGTATAGACCACCAGCTTTCCAATGTGTGGAGGTGTTAAACACATCAGTCCAGAATCTCTCATAGGTGTTCATGTAGTGGGTTGAAAGCTGGTGACTGTGAAGGTCAAAACATGAAAAAAACACTAATTCAAATTAATGTTTTGTTGTAGTTTGAATGTGATCATTCACAGCAACTTCATATTGATTTGTTGTGACCATAATGGCTCAGTCACACTAGAGTAAAAATAGGATGGCAACCTTCTGGCGACTAGCAAAAATTAGTGGTTGCTTTTTGATTGCATTGAATTTGAGACTGAGACTGAGCATACAAGGCCCTTAACCTCTTGGTGAACACTTTTAAGTGACAATTGCAGAGGTCACTTAGTGGGAGGCAACCTGTATCCAAACAGTCTCGCTCCAGCTCAGACTGTCTGGACTCATTCTCACACAGATTGGTGAAGGTCTACAAATAGCTGCCATCTAATTTATAAATGCAGAAAGATTTTCCAGCACACTGTAACCAATCTGAGTCAGTCTGTGCAGATGAGTGTAACTTGTCTGTGACACATCTCTTTGCAATACGAGACTCAGTTGATTGCCAACTGATTGCATTCAGGTTATATTTCTTTATAAAAGCGAGGTTATGTCATTTTGTAGTTGAACCACTGTCCTGTAGCAGCTGTGCCACTATTTGTAGCAGAGTATCCATATTTCTGTTTTAAATCTATGACATTGGGGCTGGACTCTGAATGCAAGAAGTTAATGTGAATTTCTATTTAATGATCATTTCTGTGTCAACAGATTTCATAGATTCGGGATTATTTTATGTAATAAAAATAATAAATAAGGTAATAAAACTGCAAGTCAAATATGGTCTCCCACTACTGTTGTCTCTTCTGTGACTGTAGCATGGAAAGTCCCACTAGAGACAACAGTGGTAAGAGATTCAACCTCAGGACCGCCTCAATGTAGTGGTCAACAGTTCAGTTTATTCTACTGAGAGAACTGACAGAAGTTCAGAAGATTCCATAGCAAAAGGTGTGTCAGCATATATATTGTTATCCAGAAAACCTGTATAGCTGCATGTAGATATTATTGTTTATTCATACTTGGAGTATATACACGATCTACAAATGTTCATGAATTTTTTTAAGCGCTGTGTCCTGCAACTTAAGCAAACTGGAGAGAATATTAGCACTAAAGAAAAGCCAAACTATGTCAACACTGAATCCTGTCAAAATTCTCTTGAAAACAAAAGGAAGCAAAAATGTGGTTGCTGTTTCAGTAAAAATATCTCAAATCAGAGGCTGTTATCAAGCCTTCACTTAGAAAATAGAAACATTAAGAAGGACTTAATCAGCTGTATTTGTTAAATAAGAGCATGTGGGATTGAAATGAAACACTCTTAGTCAAATGGAGGAAAACAACATTACTCACAGTTCCTGATTTAAAAATAGACTCATGTTAATGCTCCCTGGCTCCTGCCGGTGCTCAGTTCGTATTACTGCCTACTCAGATTTGACTGATGTTTCATTGTACAATGGAAATCAATCCCCAAGGTCTTTGTAAGACGTATTTGAAGCATACATGCTTTATATATGTACGCATAAATGCATGCATAGCCTCTACACAGATGTTTACCGTAAAATTCATGCGTGGTTGCACACGTTGCTCAAACATCTGTGGTACAAAGTCCATATAGTAAAGTCTATAGCAAAGAAAAAACACTTTAGTAAAATGAATGTGGAGTAGGGATAGTATTTGGTCTTTCATTACAAATAAGAAGAAAATTTCAGGCAGCAGTAAGAAAAGGTTAGACAGGCGTGACATAATGTGATTGTCGTGATCACGGTGCGAGTGAACATAACCGAAAGCATCACGCTGGCTTCCACCCAGTCACACTTCCAGTCTGGTTACACTTGATCTTTCAGGATTAGGAGGCTGTGTGGGATTGGGAGAGATGGGCTTATGTACACCATCACTCACGCTCACTGATCCTCAGCAGCCGAGTGTTACACCTTTGTTTCTCCAGACAAGGGATTAGACTCATCAAACGAATGTGCCCTGCAGCAGACAATATGCACATTCAGGGAGTTTTTAAATGCACACAGGCAGAGATGACGCCATTAGCAAGTTACTCGGAGGCCTGTCTTAAAGAAAGCTGTGGGCGTGTTAGTGTGTATGTGGTGCCCCCCTCGTGAGATGACAAATATCACGCTAATCCCATTAGAAGTGCAAAGTGCTCTGTGTGCTCAGTGACAAAACTATTTTTTTTTGTATCAAGCAAGCATCTGACACTATTTGCAAGAATTTGTTTTTGTTCTACCTGCATCAGGGGTGGACCAGAAATCAAAACAGACAAGTGGGGGTCGCAGAATCATGGAATCATATGGTGGAAAAGCAAGTCACCCCAGGGGAGGTGGTTTGATGCACTGCAGGCTGTCTAGAAGGTGTTGAACTACACCACATGTCAGCATGGCAGCTGTCCCAACAGCTAACATCAACTACTTCCACATGACATGAATATTATGGCCTTTTAAGAAACCATTTAAACTTGATGCTTAAATCTACACAGAGCCCGATCTGTATCAGTTCAGCCAGGCAGAAAATTTGGATTTTATTTGCTCAGGTTGTCAGAGATAGATATCTCCCTCTGGGATTTCTGCCTTTTCCCAAATACAGTGGAAGCAGATGGAATTTTGTTTGTGGGGCTTGCAAAAAAACAAAAAACAACAACAACAAAAATATTGCCTTAAAAATTTCAATGAAATATCTCTTTCCAGAAACTGTGCCTCAGCTAGATTGGATGAGCCACAGAACAGATTGCCAACCATTTTCAGAGAGACTGTTTCTTCAGTAGAAAGTAGTTCAGATGGAAAGGGTTGACAGGGAAGTCTGTGGATTATCCAGGGTAATTGGGACACAGTTTTTGGAAAGCGATGGAGATTTTTTCTAAGTTTCAAACACCTCAAAAGAGATGGACTGGTCCAAGTAGGATGACAGAAATATTCGAGACCAAACTCGAGCTGACACACCCTCCATGGATTCATATCGATCTCATACCTGCTTGTAACAATACCACAAACCGCAAAGGGTAAGTGAGAAGAAATGGCCTACTTAGATGCTTTCCAAGCATGTTTTACCATCAGTGAGCAAGATATTATTATAAAAATCATTCCGTAAGTCAGCTTCAAGTATTTTTTTTCTTACAGTTTTACTCACATTACCAGGATGTGCCATGTTGTGTGAATGTGAATGAAATCATTCAAATCAGCGGATGTGTGCTCCCTGCTTGCATTTCGACCTCGTGACAAAGTATTCTTTGTGCGTTCAGTAGATTTCATAGAGTCCCTTCGAATTTAACATGAATACGTTTGCATGGGCACAATGGCCAGGAAATGAGTCATTCAGAGAGAAGGAAAATGCTGTATATTGATTACGAAAAGCTGAAAGCAGGAACCAAGGCTGGAATTCTCATTACATACTGGCGTGGTTTAAAGTGTGAAAAGAAGCCGCTAAGAGACACACTCGGTGACAGAATTCACAGCAGAAGGAGGCGCAGATCAAAAGTGAGAAAGATGAAACACAAATGTTCAGAGGATTCAAACTGAAATAGGTTGTGAAATTGAGTGTGAACAGAAAAAAAGGACTCAAAATGTGTGCAGCTGCCTCCAAAACTGCAAGCACATTTGAAAATTAGGAAGATAATTTATCACAGGGAGTGTGTAAATCATTGTGATTACTGTTATGAAAAAGTATGTCTTTTGCAGACATATAAAAGCTGAAACCCTTTCGATACAAAGACAATGCCAAAGTATTTCAGCCGATGCTGCTGAGAACACCATCTGCTTAAACAGCCTCACCTAATGACAATAGAGAGTTAAAAACAGGACGTCAAACATAATTGCAACTCTGACAGTGGAAACTCTCACCTGTTCTCACCCGTCTAAGAGAGGCACCAAAACCTCCTAAAAAGCAATTCTGCCAAAGAAATAGCTGTCAGGGTGCCTCTGAATATCTAGCCAGTCCACAAAAACTCTGGCTGTACTGTTTTTTTCGCAAAAAGCCATAGAATCCCTATTACTATTACTATTTGGTGTTCATACCTCTTATATTGCATGTTAGTCAGTCCAAGGTCTAAGTCATTATTGGTGATGACCCTAACCCTATATCTATCTATCTGTCTAGCTATCTATCTATTTATCAATCAATCAGGCATCCTAGTAAGGCATCCTAGTTAGATACCTGAACCACCTCAGCTAGCTCCTTTTGCTGTGGTGGAGTAGCGGCTGTACTCTGAAGACCTCACCATCAGGAAGCTTATTTACACTGCTTCTATCTGTAGTCTCAGTCTTTCTTTCACTATCCACAGCTCATGACCTTAGGTAAAGATAGGGGATTGCTATTTTCTCTTTCATGCTCACCTCTCTCTTTGCCACGACAGACCATCTGGATCACTGCTGACGCACGTGACAGAGTGTACCAAATGTTCTCATAGACATCTCAGGTTATTACAGTGAGACTCAGTGTGAAAAAACAAAAAAGAAACAAGAAAATGCTTCTGATCACACTACTGATCTCATGAACTGCCTCACAGGCTTAAGCACTGTGGGATCTTGAAGACACTTCTGTGTGGTCTCCAGTGATGATCCTCAAGATGAAAGTCTGCACAAATCTGCACAAATCTGAGGTCTGTGGTGTAATCTGAGATACATACACATGTGGTTCTCTAAAAGACAGTCTAAAATTGAAATCGGAGACAGTTTTTGTTTTTTTATTGGTGAAGTTTTGGAACTTTTTTTTTTCTTCCTTGCACGTGGCCTGCAGTACATTTCTTAACACACACACAAGTCATGTTTGAACAAGTGTTGTTTCATCCCTGTGCTGTGCTTTTAACTGCTGCCAACCTGTTTAAACCCACATCAAATGCAACCCCTATCTCTATATATGCACCGACTAGTATTAACATTAGCATGCTCCAAGTCTTTGCATTCAAATGCATGAACTTGTATTAGTATAAGTAGCTCTGCTGGCTTTAAACCTTATAAGCATAGCGGCTTTATTGCCTTGCTTGGCTACCGAGTAGGCCGAGTCGTGCATCAGATAATTAAAAAAAATGTCAGGATTTGTATCCATATTTAATTGCAGTTAAAATGACCCTTAGTTGTTCAGTTCTTATATAAACTTAAAGTGAAGATGAAATGCTAAGTAAAACTCAGATATTAGCATGTTACATAAGGAAAGTAGCCATTTTAAAAGTGATGTTAGAGACAGAGAGAGGATGGCAAGCAGCAAAGATCACAGGTCAGCTCTGAGTTCACATTATGAGCATATGGCTGGCTGCTAAGCCTGCTCAGGCGCTGTAATGTCTCTACTTATTTCCGTTTTCTTTCCTCTCATGCTTCTTTACACCTCTCCTTTGCTGCTCTCACACACTTGCCTTACTCACTCTCATTCCCCTCTACTAACCCGTCCTTCTTATCCACCCCTCCTCCTTCCCCTTTCCTCAACCCCACCGCTCCTTCAAATCCCTACCATCCTTCCTCCATCCCTCCCCCTTCCCTCGTCTCCCCTGCCTGATTTAGACCTCTTGCCTGAGAGGAACATCAGAGCACAATGGGTTAGTGCTGGCTGAGCTTAAATGGAATGAGAAAACTGGAAAATTCTCTTTCATGAATAGATGCAAACAATCGGCAGTGTGAGGGTGAACGGGGCAGAGGAGCATGGGCTGGGTAAGTAAGAAGAGTGAGATGAGGATGGAAGAAAAATGGCTGATGAGGTGGCTGAAGATGGGTGAAGGTCAAAGAAGAAGGAGCAGGGAGGAGTGACTGAAACTCACCCTAGAAGTCATTTTGACAACAAATTGTTTCCTGACATTTGCAACTTAATATACTGTACTATTAATATACTGCACATAATCTTGTGTTTGTGTAAATGGTATTTTTAGGGGAAAGGTCCTCAAAGTACACATAAGCTATCAACATTTCATGTTGAGTTTGAGGTTTTAAAGCTTTGAAAGGATTTTCTTCTTAGTGTCTTAGTAAGGAAGTCAATAATCTTCAAATATATTTACTTCTTTAATTGAAACGTACTTAATAACTTTCCAAAAGTATTAGTTAGATGCCAGTTAGCAGTGTTAAAGCGCTAAAACCCAGTTGAATTATCTTATATGTGATAAATGTTCTTCTGTGTCAGTGGAGTTTGTCTGGGATTAATTTATGCTGTTACCAGATTTAATTAAGAGACTCACAACCATACAATATCAACTTGTCAATTGCAAAATGGACCCCTGAAGGATAAAGGACGCCGTGCTTTGTTGTTTCCTTTTGACTTTAATATGAACCATAACTCCCAAAGTGAGCAGTGTGCTTCAGTCACTAAGATTTAAAACTAAGAATTGAGACCATAAATCTGTCAGGAAAGTGTTTACTGAGATCAAAGGTCAAGGGAGTTTTAGGAAATTTTTCATAGACTTCTGAACAGTCTGACTGTTCAACATGAGGAGTTGCCTCCTTCCCAAGGTTGGCCGAGCTGTTAACAAAGGAACAGTCAGTTTGTGGACTCCATCACTCTACTGTGTTGGGTATAAATGTCTCTGAAACATAGCAAAGCATACGAGGTCCAGTTTAAAGCTGGAGGGCAGATTTTCTTATCTTTGGTGTTGCTGAGTTTGCCAGTGCATTTCTTCTTTTTAAGAATGTAACACATTATTGATTTGGCCACTCCTGAAGTGTTTGCATTCTCTCTCTGACAGATTTATTTAGTTTATTCAGTTAGTCTCTCTCACTTCCACTAACATCACTTTGGGTAAACAAAGACAAATACAATACAAATACAAATTCAACACTTTGAACCAATTTCAGATATCATGTTTGCATCATTTGTCATGAAATTACAAGAAACAGTCCTTACCTGGGCATGAAACTGCTTGTCAATTAGTTGTCGAATTAATTTTGAGCTGCCAACAATTGAGGGGCAGGGTTATGTATGAAAAATTATTGTGATTCCCAAACACTTATAAAAAAAACCCCTCAAATTGTGTGATGGAAAAATCTAGGAAGCATCAAAGAAAATTACAGCTGGGAAAAAAGGGAACAACGGCCTTAAATAAACACAAAATCACTGTTGTGGCTTTGGCTCATTGAAGAATGCTAAAACATGAGAAGAGACTGATGACACACAGGAATGGAGACAGCTTTGTAGCTAACTATTACCTTATTACTCTCTTAGTATTGTGGAAATATTTATATATATAATTAGTATGCATCATAAGTCTTATGTACTACAAGTTTCTCTGTTACTGGCAAATTCTGGGAAATAAAGCTTTCCGAACTCAGACAATACATCTGGATCTAGAAGGTGTAAATGCATGCAAATGTACTGGGATGCAATTGCCAGACAAGTTGTCAGACGGCACAGAATCAGTCTCACAATCACTTAATCGGCACTTTTTCCTCATAAAGCTACAGGTAGTAGGAATAACGTTGACTGACACTGGGGTGAAAAAAAAAAAAAAACACAAAACAAAGCAAATTTTGCACAATAGCACAAACAATATTCACGACACTGTATTAGCAATTACAGATTGCATGTTAATTCCAGGTGCAAATGAAACACCAATGTCATCTGATTAAACTTTCTTTCATTTCTACCTATTTGCATTAATTTTCTACCTAATATTAACCATTAAAACTTGGTGTTCCTTGATTTCATGTCATTAGTGTGGTTTCCGTCTGCAAAAAGGTTCTACAAACCCACAGTACAATCCTCAGCAGACTCATTACACATTATATAGCCTGCTGTGTGCATACTTTATATCCCCTGTGATGCATCGTGCCGTAGCTTTTCCATACATCTTGTCATCTTGTTGTGACCCTGAGGTCTCCCTGAAGCACTCCATGTGTTTTCAGTGTGCTGCACAGTTCCAGCTTTGTTTCTCTTTCTCTCACACATACACTGACAGACAGGCAGACTTCAAAGTAGTCACAGAGGCAAACACTTCTCAACAACATCATCTAGCTGCAGCAGCTATGAGGGAGGTGTTAGTATTCCGATGTACACACAGACACATAAATTTACCCAGTCCCCGCATGCGCTGCCATGACGGCTACATGCATCCATTTCTCTCCGTTACATAACACCCCTCCCCAACCCACACAATGAGAAGTTATGACAGGAGTTATGACCCCCAAGTCTGTAACACATGTCTCTCTCTGCTATTTCTCTCGCAAACACACGCTCACACATACATGAAGGCTTTGCTGTCACTGACATGATGACGTTTCCCAGCCAGAGTCACATGCACAAGAGCCACAGTGGAACTGTTTTTATATTCAAATAAACACAGTCTCGGTGTGTTTACAGAGAGATCAACAACTCTTACAGTTCAACCTCAGAAAACCTGCACTCAGGTCTGGTGTTACTTAGGCTCACACAAAATTTTAGGATTCAGACAGAAAAAAAGAAGAAGAGCGAGGCAGAGGACAAAGCATCTGCCTCGGGAAAGAAAGCAATTTTCTGGACTTTTTGAGATCCTTATGGCAAAGATTCAATGCTCAGAGCCTCTACAGCTCACACTGTCTGCCACACTGACCCAGCTTCCACTAATACATCCTCACTGCCCAAGTGCGTATGATTGTTTGCCTTTGCGTGTAGCCTCTGTCTGTCCATTCACTGGAAGCTTTCAAGTGCTCATGTTTACATGCTCCCAGTGGACATGGCCAATCTATGAGCATCTGAACCACTGCAAATATGATGGAGTTAGGACAGATAAGAGTGGAGGCGGAAAATGCCTATATGTGATGACATGTGTATTCACACGATAACAGCTCTCTGTCTTACTGTATGTGCTATAAATAGTTTGTTTCTACGGAGGAAAAAAAAAGGAAATTTTGTCATCACTTTGCAGAATTGTGACCCTAAACATTTTCTTTTCTATCAGCAGTCAAATGTAAAATGTCGCCATCCTAATATATGCTCCAACTAAGAGCATCCTCTCCCCCTCCCTCTCTGCTCCTCTAATAAACAAACACCACTGACTTCCTCACACAGCTCAGGACAGACCCCTCTAAGCTCGCCATCCCTGATGACCTCATCTGATCTCGGCCCTCACACATCGCTGCTTCTGAATCCTAGTTATCCGTAGAGGCCTCATATCTGTAAACACGAAATACGCACACGCAGTGATTTAATGAGAAGCTATGTTGTTCCCCATGTGAGGAGGGAGTATGAGTCAGTGTGCGTGTCTGTGCGCACATGCACTATGGTGGGCGGAGGTGGAGCTAAATCGTCCTCATCCTGTCACTTCCTCTGTTCCTCTGTCTGCAAAGGTTCTCGGACGACTGTACAGATAAACAACAGACTATATACATAGGTTATAGACCTGCTGACAAATTAATCAGCTGCTGTTGTTTTTCAAAAAGATTTGCTAGATGTGCCAAAAGACCAGACTTTCAGGAAAGTACAGCAGATATAATTGCTTTGACTTGCACCACAATAAGTGTGATAATTAGACTTGTGTTATTTTGACCTATAATTAGAAGAAGTACAAATAGAGTAGGAAGACCATTATTTTTCTATTATCTTGAAACTGATTTTCTTGAATATCAAATGCAGCACACTTTCAAGTGAGTCTTCTACATGAATTTTGGAAAATTTGCTTTCTGCAAAAGTTTGATATCAGTGACACTGTTACATAAAGTGCAGTCAGTTTGCTTTGCTTGCTTTTAAGTACCATGTAGTAGCTTGCATCAATAATGGGGCATGAATTGTCCTGCTAGGTTATGTTGCACTTTTCTATGTACTCTATTTTTGGTCCATTGTGACATCATTTAGTGACCAGTGCAATTATAAATCAGTTTCATTTTAGTTCAATTTATGTAGTGCCAGTTCATTACAACAGTTTATATAGTATATAGTGAGGTAAAGACCCCACAATATTAGAGAAACGCCCCAAACATCAAATGATCCCCTATGAGAAGCACTTGGCGACAGCTGTAAAGAAAAACTCACTTCTAACAGGAAGAGACCTCTGGGAGAAGCAGGCTCAGAGAAGGGTAGCCATCTGTTACTACCGGTCAAGGGATGATGGCAAAGAGAGCAGAAATTAAGAGGATAGAGAGACCACAGAGTCCTCTTCCTCTGCCAGTCCCTCAGTAGTGAACATAACTATGGTCATTAAAATACTTTCACTATGAGTAATCTTTGCAATGTCAGAGTTATTATTGAATGTCCACAGACCAGAGTAAGTGATTTATTGTCAACTGTTTTATTCAAGGCTGTTCCCTTACAAGGAGAAATTTAAATATTTAAATCCTGCATTTCCTGTGGGGTATTTTGATAAAACACACTATTTTAAGTGAATGTGGGCCCTAAGGAGGTTTATTAAACACCTGTCTTGTCTGTCATTCATTTATTAAAGAATATACCTTTGCAGCTGTCTCAGAAATAAACTTACATCTCAAAGGACTGTACATAGCTTAAATCCTGCCTTGCTTTTTTTGTTCGTGTTTTCTTTTCGGGAGGGGGGGGGGGGGGGGGAATTCACAGAATCTTGATGGCTTAGTGAGCTTTGCTGAGCTTAAAGTTTTCTGTATCATGAAGAGACTTTGTTAAATCACCATGGTAACAACATGGACCATTTGCATTTTTCTGTTACATTTTTCATGCTCTTCGTCAGTTTTTATTTGTTTCAACATTTTTATCAACATCTGATAACGCCTCTGATTGGAGCAGGCTGCACCAATGGGCTGGACTCCTAGGGACCATCCTGTGTACAAGAAGAGTCATGCGATGCATGAACCATCACTTTTTATGTGAGTGTGCACAGAACCCAAAGCAGAAAGTCAGCTTAACAGAGAAAGTTGATAACCATATGTTATGTTAGGTGATGTGCTTTCTAGTGGGTTAAAAAAAAACCTCCACCAACCAGTCGTTCATGTGACCCTCTAAAATGTTGCTCATAGAAAAGTTATTCTAGCACTGAATTTTGCCCTCCTCTGACATCCGAGCAAGGTTTCTCTATAACAGCTCACCCAGAACAGCACAAGGAATAGTTACATAAGATCCCGTCTATTGGTAAATGAATCTGCCCAATCCTCCACCCCTCCACTCCAACAACATGAGGCTGGCTTTGATGAAACCCACTGAAAACAGCTCACATGCTCTACTGAATCAAGCCCTCACCCCAAAGGCAAACTCATCATCTCCATCGCTGCTGGAGCGCTAACGTCTCACCCTCTCCTCCTGTGAAACCTCAGCTGAATTCAATCAACTCCAGCTCAATCAGAGCGTCACTGCACCCATCACAGCTGAAGGTGAAGGTAAGGTTAGTTGCTGAAGTAGGCCGCTGACATCTCAGGAGTCAGGGCCGAACGTTGGATTTATGTGACAGGCTGCCTGAAGACGTTAGCATTTCTGGGTGTCATGGATCCCACCAAAGCTATGGCCTCCATGCCAAGTGACTGCATAGGTAGGCTGCATAGATTTCTCTCCAAGCCAGTGGTGTCCGTCACGACTTGTCCCCGCTAACCACGAGACCTGTCACAGTCCATGCACTCCAGTGCACACCTGGCTGATGCATCACACAGCAGTTATATAAACAACAGGGAAAAAAGAAAATGCTTTATTAGCACCGACTGTATCAGTGAATAATACAAAAGTGAACAAAACACTTTTCATGACAACAAACACACAAATCATGTAAACAAAGTAAGAAGATGGCTAAAAAGGAGCAGGAGATTATTCCCCGGTAAAATTATAAGATGCTGCTTTGAAATCTGAAGAGATTTCAAAAGTTTCTTTCTTGATATAAAGGGCAGGTTTGTAGTTTTGCACTGTGCATCACAGATGTCTAACATAACGTCTCTGTGATTCACCAAGGAGCAGGGCCGCATCTAATATAGGCATTGTATACTTGCAGTACAGCACAGGGAACTTGACATGGCTGCATTTTGAACTTTAGATTGGTCAGCTTGAACAGACAGCTACGAGGCACACTGGATACCCATAAACCTTTTTAAGTATCTTTAATTTTAGTTTTTTGCAGAAGCAGCATTTCAGGCTTAAAAGTTGTCATTTTTTGATTGATAGATATGTGTCATTTGTATGCTAAAAAAAAGGGATTCTGAGGCATGTATGCACAGAGCTGCTATATGTAACATGATTGACAGCCGTGCTTTCACAGCTTTTCTTGTCACATGTTATGAGAGATGATGGAAGCGCTTTGTGTGTCTCTTTCTTGACATTTTTCTCCAAATTCATCCCCAAGTCTAAAGATAAACATTTGACCAATCTCCTGCCATCCTCCTTCAGGATACAAATTGTTCTTGTATCCAAAAGCACAAAATTTGATGGCTGAAGTAATGTTTCTGCAACAGCTTCCAGTGAGTAAGGATCTATTTTGGCTGCTGATGTGCCAGGGTGGTGATTCAACCTGTCAAGAAAGGATATGAGCTAGGAGAAGAGGTAAAAGATGACATGATCTGTTTTAAGAGGATCATGGTGGAGTAAAAGCAACAGTTTGTAGCTGACACGAGGGCTGGACTGTGAAAAAAGGATTCACAGATTTTTAGACTCACGAAGCCCTGTGGACTCCATGAAAAAATATTTTCACAGGTAGATTGTGAAAAAACCTCAACTGGGAAACATGTATGAATTCCCCTTTAATCCTTATGAGTGCTCTCTAATGTAGTTGGAAAGTGGCCATGAGACGAGGACTTGGCAGCTCTAAGTGTCAATGTATGAATATGGAAGTAGTAATTGGTTCACTTTAATCATTAATAATGGGTTTTCAGGTAAAGTGCATCACTTCCAACCTTGTGAACCTTTTTCATCTCGCTCCTTCCAACTTACACTGAGGTCACAACTAACACTCCCCCCTCCTTTAGCCAGCGTAGGGTTAAAATGAACATTCTTGGGAGCCACGTGAGTCACGCAAGACATCACTGCCTACGTCTGTGTGGGGGGGCTGATGAGTAATCTAGTTTGGACTCAGGCAGAAGGCGAGCTTTTGAAGCCAAATCTCAGTGGAGTGGGGAAATATTAAAGCACAGACCAGGGTAAACACACTGCTAATGCAACACTAATGAGAGTAAAGGAGTCAGTGAGCGACCTTGAATAAAATTTGAATGTACAACATGGATTTGATCACATTTGGAGTATCACGTCGCACTGCGCGACTCACATAATGTCATAATAGGATAATATTACAGATAGCTGGACAGGAATAAACTCTTGAGTCACGTGACCAAAATGTCACTCAACACAAAAGTGATGATGTAAAACTGGGATCAGGTTTCAGGAGCAGCAGTGGTTGAGTGTAAATCTTAGGTAAAATGTACTCGTCGACCGAGGTCACAGGGGTCGAATGGCAGAGAGTCACAGTAATCACACCAAGACCGGGAGAGCAATCAGTACTTAGTGAGCTGAAACAATTAGCAATTAATTAATTAGTGACTGACATTACAACAAATCTGAAATAATTTTGATTATGGCCTCATTTATTTTTTTTCACAATTTTGTTTAATATTTAGGGATTCCCTCTCCGTGAATCGCTACCTTATCGTGGTGGAGGGTTTTGTGTGTCCCAGGGATCCCAGGGGCTACCCAGGGGTTGTCTGGGGGCTTTTGCCCCTGGTAGGGTCTCCCATGGCAAATTGATCCTGGGTGAGGGACCAGACAAAGAGCGATTCAGAAGAAAACATCGAGGGAACAGTTTACCCTGCCCAGGATAGGGTTACCGGGAGCCAGGCCCGGGGAGGGTGCCCGAGGGCGAGCGTCTGGTGGCCGGGCCTTAGTCCATGGGGCCTGGCCGGGCACAGCCTGAAAAGGGGAAATTGGCCCATCCTCCCGCAGGCCCACCACCCGCAGGAGGCGCCATAGGGGTCGGGTGCATTGCGTGCCGGGCGGCAGCCAGGAGCGGAGGCCCTGGCGGACTGATCCCCGGCTGCTAAGACTGGCAATTGGGACATGGAATGTCACCTCTCTGGTGGGGAAGGAGCCTGAATTAGTGCGTGAGGTTGAGAGGTACCGGCTAGATATAGTCGGGCTCACCTCTACGCATGGCTTTGGCTCTGGAACCAGTCTCCTGGAGAGGGGCTGGACTCTGTCTCAGTCTGGAGTTGCCCCTGGTGAGAGGCGGCGGTCTGGGGTGGGTATTTTAATATCCCCTCGGCTTGCTGCCGGTACGTTGGGGTTTTTCCCGGTGGATAAGAGGGTTTGTTCCCTGCGCCTTATGGTCGGGGAACGGGTCCTGACTGTCATCTGCGCTTATGCGCCGAGTGGCAGTTCAGAGTACCCAGCCTTCTTAGAGTCCCTGGGTGGGGTGCTGGAAGGTGCTCCACCTGGAGACTCTGTTGTCCTGCTGGGAGACTTCAGTGCTCATGTGTAATGACAGCGAGACCTGGAGGGGCGTGATTGGGAGGAACGGCCTCCCTGATCTGAACCCGAGTGGTGTTTTTTTTTATTGGACTTCTGTGCAAATCACAGTTTGGCCATAACAAACACCTTGTTCGAACATAAGAGTGTCCATAAGTGCATGTGGCACCAAGACGCTCTAGGCCGCAGGTCGATGATCGATTTTGTAATCGTATCACCAGACCTGTGACCATATGTTCTGGACACTCGGGTAAAGAGAGGGGCTGAGCTGTCAACTGATCACCACCTGGTGGTGAGTTGGATCAGGTGGCGGGGGAGGACGCTGGACAGACCTGGTGCACCTAAACGCGTAGTGAGGGTGTGCTGGGAACGTCTAGCAGAGGCCCCAGTCCACGAGATCTTCAACGCACACCTCCGGCAGAGCTTCAACAGCATTCCGAGGGAGACTGGGGACATTGAGTCCGAATGGACCATGTTCAGCGTCTCCATTGCCGAAGCTGCTGCATTGAGCTGCGGCCGCAAGGTGGTTGGTGCCTGCCGTGGTGCCTGCCCTGAACCAAATGGTGGACACCAGAGGTGAAGGGAGCCACCAGGCTGAAGAAGGAGTCCTATCGGGCTTGGTTAGCCTGTGGGACTCCGGAGGCAGCCGACAGGTATCGACAGGCCAAACGGAATGTGGCTCGGGCAGTGGCTGAAGCAAAAACTCGGGTGTGGGAGGAGTTCGGAGAGGCCATGGAAAAAGACTTTCGAACTGCCTCGAAGAGATTCTGGCAAACCGTCAGGTGTCTCAGGAGGGGAAAGCGGCGCTCTACCTGCACTGTGTATAGTGCTGGCGGAGCGCTGCTGACTTCGACTGAGAAAATTGTCTGGCAGTGGAAGGAATACTTCGAGGACCTCCTTAATCCCACTAACACGTCTTCCGAGGAGGAAGCAGAGTCTGGGGATGAGGGGAATGACCCGCCAATTTCCGGAGGCGAGGTCACTGAGGCAGTTAAACAACTCCTTGGTGGCAGAGCCCCTGGTGTTGATGAGGTCCGCCCCGAGTTCCTGAAGGCTCTGGACGTTGTAGGGCTGTCCTGGTTGACACACCTCTACAATGTTGCGTGGAGATCAGGGGCAGTACACCTGGACTGGCAGACCGGGGTGGTGTTCCCCATCTTCAAGAAGGGGGACCGGAGGGTGTGTTCCAACTACAGGGGGGTCACACTCCTCAGCCTCCCTGGGAAAGTCTATGCCAGGGTGCTGGAAAGGAGAGTTCGTCCGCTAGTCGAACCTCGGATACAGGAGGAACAATGCGGTTTTCGTCCTGGTCGCGGAACACTGGACCAGCTCTTTATCCTCTCAAGGATACTTGAGGGTGCATGGGAGTTTGCCCAACCAGTCTACATGTGTTTTGTGGACTTGGAGGAGGCATTTGACCGTGTCCCTCGGGGTGTCCTGTGGGAGGTGCTGCGGGAGTATGGGGTGTCTGCCCTTTGTCACCGATTCTGTTCATAATTTTTATGGACAGAATTTCTAGGCGCAGCCAAGTGGCAGAGGGCTTTCACTTCGGTGGCCTCAGAATCTCATCTCTGCTTTTCATGGATGATGTGGTTCTGTTGGCTTCATCGGGTGATGGCCTTCAGCTTGCACTGGAACGGTTCGCAGCCGAGTGTGAAGCAGCGGGAATGAGGATCAGCACCTCCAAATCTGAGGCCATGGTTCTCAGCCGGAAAAGGGTGGAGTGCCCACTCCGGGTCGGGGATGAGTTCCTTCCCCAAGTGGAGGAGTTCAAGTATCTCGGGGTCTTGTTCGCAAGTGATGGGAGAAGGGAGCCGGAGATCGACAGACCGATTGGGGCTGCAGCTGCAGTGATGCGGACGTTGCACCGGTCCGTCGTGGTGAAGAGGGAGCTGAGTGTAAAAGCGAAGCTCTCAATTTACTGGTCGATCTACGTCCCTACCCTCACCTATGGCCACGAGCTGTGGGTAGTGACCGAAAGAACGAGATCGTGGATACAAGCGGCGGAAATGAGCTTCCTCCGAAGGGTGGCTGGCCTCTCCCTTAGAGATAGGGTGAGAAGTTCGGCCATCCGGGAGGGGCTCAGAGTAGAGCTGCTGCTCCTCCACATCGAAAGGAGCCAGCTGAGGTGGTTCGGGCATCTGACAAGGATGCCTCCTGGGCGCCTCGTGGGGTTGGTGTTCCGGGCATGTCTCACCGGATAAGCTGGAGGAGGTGGCTGGGGAGAGGGAGGTCTGGGCTTCTCTGCTTAGGCTGCTGCTGCCCCCACGACCCGGCCCCGGATAAAGCGGATGAAGATGGATGGATGGATTTAGGGATTTGGCTGATTTTTTAATGGTGGAATTCTTGGTGTTTGTCGAGGGCATTTTGCACAATTTTATGATGTTTTATAAATTAAACAATCAGTCTGCTAATCAAGAAGGCAGCCTACAGAGTCATTGATAATGAAAATTGTCCTTTATTTTGTTAAACTGTCAGTTTCAGCCCTAGAGAAGAGAAAATGTTGGGTATTTATTGTTTGTTTTGGTTCTCAATAATGAGGATGTGCATAGAAGATTCCCAAAATGCTGCACAATAATTGCAATCATAATTACTGCAGTTCACAAAGTGATGAGGGTGGCTATAATCATACAATTATGCAAAATCTACCAGACAGATAATGTAGATGCGCACACACACACACACACACACACACACACACACACACACACACACACACACACACACACACACACACACACACACTCTGATAGAAAAAGGCAGAGGTAGCAGCATGCTATGATGATCAACAACATGATAATAAATAGATGCTTTCTAATGCTCACATTATTACAGTGTCCACACAACACATCCTCAAATAAAGCCGCAGAAAACTACAGTGTGAGACCCACAAATCGGCACAGGAATACAACAGCAATACCACTGAAGCAGTGATCCATTAAATGAAGAACACAACGGGGCAAAGTGGGAGGGTCAAGCGCTGCCCCGAGTGCACTTTATATTTGAGGTAAAGTATACAAGAGAACAGAGCAGGCAAATTATCCATATGATCTCTTGAGAAAAAGGCTCCTGCATACCATCTTTTACTTGTTTTAAAAAAAACAACCCAAAACATGGAGAACATATGAGCTTGCTAGCAGCTTGCTTTGACGCGGCTACGTGATTATACATGTCTGTTCACATGTGAGTTGCCACAATGCATCAATTTAATTAATGTGAATGTGCTTGGAGCAGCCCGGAGTCATTCCTGCCCACCGTAGAGGGGCTGTTATGTCACTCACACACAGAGCAGGAAACACACACACAAACACAGAGAGAGAGAGTTATTTACAGACATTTTCCTGCCTATAAACGTGGAAGAATGTTCTCCTTGTATCCAACACACATCTCTGGTCATTTGTTTTACTTGGTGAGCCATTCCTCATTTTCCTCTTTTATTTTCATTTTCAGAGCCGTTTCTGTGAGGTAGTGTGTGCTGTAGAGCTGCAGCTGCTGAGCCACACACTGACTTCTGGCTGCATTCATTAGCTCCTGTGCTTCTAGGAGGATCTGGCTAACAGCACTGCACAGGCTTTCAGTCCTCATCTGTGTCTCTCCTCCCCCTTCCCTCCTTGCCAGGCTGCAGGAGTAAAATTCAAACGGTGTGTGTGGTCACCCTCGTGGATAAATGGTGAGACAAGGTGGGAGCTCTGAGAGCGCACATGGCAATTGGCCTCTTCTTAAAATGTTGAAAAGCATGCATTTGTAATCACAAACAAAGGAAAATCAGTCTAGTTGCCAAAGGTTTTTTCCCCTAAACGCTAACATTTTTCAAGCTTTGGAAGAAAACAGTGGAGGGTATTTCATACACATTGCTGCAGGACTGAGCCGATGTCCTCCCTGACCTAAAGGCAGGCCTTAAATTACAAACATCCACCCAAGAAATCCAGTAATATAACTGTGAACATACAGTTGTGACAAGCCTTTGACTGGACGGTTTTATTTGCAGTCTCCCAGGCATTTTGTGAACCTTAACATTACTTGCGGTTGGCTGCAGATCCTCATGTGTCACAATAGTTTATAGTTTGTCTTCTGTGGGTGCTCACAAAGTCACAGAAACAAAGCCTGGGTCATTTGTGAGGGTGGAAAACCCGAAAGACACAGCATTCATTTTCGAGACAGGAAATGTTCAGACGTCTCCTTTTCAGTTTATCCATTACATCTCTGCAACTGTCACACCAGGCATGTCAACATAGGCTATTAGGCTATATATAGTTATGTTTTTATGGCTGGCTTAATATTTACAAGTCAATAATTCTATTTGTAAATCCTGTTTGGAAACTAGTGTGCACCTATTAGTGCCTCGTAGATCCTGTGTGTTCCTTACAGGGTTTTTTTTTTGTATAGAAAGGTGCTGTGCCTTGTTTGTCAAGTACACCCACTGCAAATGGTAGACAAAGACGTCATCTGCTCAGGCAGCCTGCCACCCAGCCTGCTCCTCGTCTATAAAAAGTGATAACAAACTCCTACTTCTGAATGACAGCAAATGTCAGACTATAGCTCTGACTCACTCTGTGAGGATTCATCAAACCTCACATCATCTGCCAGGCGCCAGGCTGTCAGGAGAGAAGAGTCTTTCAAGCTGAACCAGCAAACTTTGCACACTAGCGTCTCCAAATGGCAACGAGCCGTCCGTGGAAACTATTTGAACTTCAAAACCCATAAATCCTGTGAGGTGACGTCAAGCAAACTAGACTCCGTTTGTTCATGTTTACCGACTGAGCCGGCACACTGGGATGACAAAAGGTCTAATTTTAGTATGTCTCCTCTTTCTCTTGCAGGAGTTGAAACATTTTGCAGTATGTTTATGTTGACGCGATATAGTGATTATTGTGAGGCCTTGATTTGTTTTGGTTCTGCAGTCCCACTAATATTTCAATACATTACATCTCAAATAGGACCTTTTCTTATTTGTGCAAATCACTAAGCAAACTAGCCATAACTCCAGTTTCCAGCAGCTCTTGTACTACCGCATTAATGGTGAGCAGGACTACTACACGGACATTGCTTCCAGGTCTGAAAAATTAAATTCGCCAATGAGCATGCGCTTTCACAGTGAGACCCGCCCCTCTCCCCCTCTGAACACCCCTGATTGATTAAAGTCAAATGTATTATCAATTATCAAAAGTGGTGCCAGATAAATTTATGTAAATGAGCGACTGTGGACTTTACACTTTAAAATATAATTAGTTTACGTACAAAAATGGTTATGAAATGGTTATGATACTTAAAATTTTTTAGTAAAATTAGAGATGATGAGTTTAATAACTTTCTTTTTTGAGGGTCGCACCTTAATTTAATTAGGAACGCATACAGGATGAGTTATGTGAACTGTCAAGGTAAGTCAGCATTACTTAATTTTAGCTTGAGCTGATTGAAAAGAAACAAAATTAGTATTTTCTTTAAGACTGTAAAATGCCTTTTTTTCATTTTAATTTTTTAACCTGTGCTCAAAGAACTTCACAGACACGGAAATACTTGTTTGTTCTTTTGTATTTTTTGTATTTTTTATTTTTTTTAATTTCTGGAAGTGATTAATCGCTACACGACTCTTTGGCATGGCGACCTGTTGCTAGCTAAACTTGGAGATCACACATCCACAACAATCAAAGCCCTGACACAGCATATTTAAAGTAATGATCCCAATAAAACTAAGTTAATTATTTAAACGTATGCATTAGAAAAATCTAATTAAAATAAAATTGAACAAATACGCAGGTGAAAAGTTCCAATAATCCAGAACAGGCAGATAAACCAAGGCCGAGTATAAAAAAAAGTTCAATTCACTCACACACTTTAAGGACTTAACAGTTCTGTATTTACAGCTCAGTGTAGTCTGCTTGAAATTCACTATATCTACATGTTTAGCAGTCTTGACTAGTTGGTTGACTTTTGCAAAGAAAATGCCAGTGAAACACAAAAGACAAAACTTTACAATGAATTTAAATGCTTTGAAAAGATGCAGAGACTTTAAATTGATTAAAAAGCTCCAGGGGCTGAGAGACCACTGCAAAGCTGAGTGATAATTTCATATTGTTTTGGTGAGTAAAATATCTTACATTCATTTGATGGATTGTTAGTATGAAAACACTGATTGGAGCAGCTTTAAAAAGAGCATTAAAATTGTTAAATGTAACCTTTTCTCCACCTATCAGTTTTGATTGTAGCATAGTGTTTTCATCTTTGTCCAGATTTAATGCTTTTCCTCATTTATTCGCTGCAGATTTACAGCAGAAGAGAGAATAATACAGGTAGGAACGTTACCACAGATTATATGATGACTCCTCACAAGGGCCAGAAGGCCCTTCACCCTCTTCTTGTTGGGATGTGTGTTGGCACATTCCCCCCCATGGCTGGTAACCAGCAGGCCGCAGGCCCAGGGCACGAGGTGGTGAAATGTCAAGAGCAAAATGTAAATTCATGCTGACAAGCGATGCAGAAAACATGTTCTCTGCGACTCAGGGAACCTTGATATTTCACAAAGTCAAATGAACATGTCAGCCAACACTGCAGGGCAACCATTGGGTTATTTAAAGAGGAGGCTCAGAAAGCAGGCCGGTGTTACGTTACATGCAGGAGGGACTGTTTTTCATGTAGCTCAGCAGGCAAAGCTCTCCTCTGATTGTGGTTGTTATCCTCCTTCCACAGTCTCGCTCCGCCTGTGAGCCATCACCGAGTCCCACAGTGAGATACAATGACGATGAGACACAAGAGGACACACAGTGGTTCACGTTGGACCGTCATTACAAAACTGCTTCGCTCTCACCCACCAGGTCCGCTGTTGGACCCAGATCCTGCGCGTTATCTGTCCCAATACACCAAGCTCCCCAGAACATCATGTGGCCCACAGCCTGAGCTATGATTAGCAGCAGGACAGCACCAGGACTCAAACCCCCTTCATCCAGGCTGCATTATAAACTGAAAAAATAAAGATCAGAGTCTGGATGCTTTGGAACCGATGACTTTATAAATATGATATCAGAGTCTACTGTGAAAATGTGATCTGGACGGCACTTGTACCTCATGTCTTTTGCATCACTATGATAGAAGAAGCGTGGCTCTGTGAATGTCGCTGTCAGTCTTAGATGCACTTTGGTCCAAACTGAAATATCTCAGCAACCACTAGATGGACAGTTCCGGGGAAGTGGAATTAATCCTGGTTAAAATCCTGACTTTTCCTCTAGCACCACCAGCAGGTTGACATTTTAGGGGTTTTCAACTGACAAAACTATAACAACGACTGAACAGCCTGTCACACTAAGATTCAGACTCTTATATTGGACCTCTATCATTACTATCCAAATAAAGATGTTCATATCAGCCCAAAACTCTATGCTAAGATAAGGAACATGGCAGAGATTACTGTCAATTCCTGCCAGTATGGATTGAGACTATGAGCCTTATGTGCCTCATCTGCTGCCCCTCCTTGATAGCCAGCTTTTCACTACATTTTTATTGCATCCGACTGTTTAAAGGACTTAAAGCTGCCTGATCAGTTAAAAGGTAATCATCAATGCTGTTTCTATTATATTCATAATATTTAAGTTTGAATATATTGATTTTATGTCATTATGTGGACAAGATTTGTCACTAGAAAAATTAGCCTGGGACCAAAATTCTGCTCAAGGTGGCCAGGTCCTGTGGTTGAAATCATGCATAAATCATCACCCCTCCACTGCCGTGCTCATACTGAACCCTGCACTTCTCCCGATATTTCTTTGTGCTTTGCTCAGTTTTATCTTATGGTGAATTTGCTGGGATGTCTATCCCCGTGCCACTCTTTAAGCACACACCGGAATGAGCCAGACCAGCAAATTGCCAAAAAGGTGATCACACTTGCTAATGATTAATTAATCAAGTGCATTTGATTAGCACTGCCTGACTGCTTCTTTACCCTCTTAATTCAGCAAGGGTGTGCTTAATTTTTCACAGGTCTGCATAGAGCCCTGTTAAAACTCTTTTTCACATGAAAGTACGCCCCGTGATAATGATCCTCATAAAAGAAAATATGATGTTTTTTAAAGAATACTACTGAAATTATGGAGCATCATAGTGCTAGAAAAATAAGTAATGTGAATTAAAATATGCAAGATTTGGACCCCTTTGTGCTTTGGACCTGTAACTTATGGTACTTTTATAAAGGTATCTACCATTGCAACACACACTGATGGAGTGTTTTTAAACACAGAACAAGAACTGTGAATTTTTCCACCCATATAGTATCAAAAATGTTTTTGAATGGGATCTTTTACCAAAAACCATTACATCTTACATAGAGGCCAATGAACACTCATGGATATCTATTAATATACATTTCAAATTGATGGGAAAATAAACATAAAACTAAAGATTAAAGTGCTTAATTGATGTGTCTACTCATCGTTCTGTACCAAATTCTTTTTATGCCTGGGTTAATTCATAGCTAAAGAGCTCCCTTTTCAGCAGAGGATGTCCTGATGACACTCTCTGACATCTGAGATCACGCTCCCTTCTGTCATGGTGTACATGAGCTTTCGCTGGCTGTGCTCATGAGTAGTTCCGTTTCTGATGTCATGCCTGCTGCACTCAGACACGAATAATTCAATGAGCTCTTGATGTGACTGAGAGTTAAATGAAGCTTCAGTGCCACACTTAACACAAACCGAAAGATGCAAAGAAGAATGTCAACATTTACAATGCAGACATGACTGCTGATCTCACAGCAAACAGAGCATGCAGTGGAGTAAAGAACATATGTTGCATATGGCCAAGAGGGGAGTGATTCAGACTGCTAAAAACAACCGTGACCCTACTCTGCAGTGATACAGAACAAGGTCCAGAATACAGCATCACACACAAGGACAGAAAAGTGCTATCAGTGTTTGAAATGTTAACATCCTTGTCAGTCCCTAAATAGAAGCTAATTGCAGCAGGAAGCAGCGTGTTTTTAGGCTTTTTAGCGAAGTGGTGAGGGGCACAAAGCCAGACAGAAAAAGACATGTGATGTGACCAAGGGATGTGTCCATGTGAAAAGATTTCTGTCACCGAGGCCACATTTGACACAGCCAGCCACATGTTGGCCTGATAATGTCAATATCATTTCCTTCATCAGCTGTCAGCTCAATGCCCGCTCCTTGTCACTAAAACAGTGTGAAAATAAAGAACTCCCACACTTGGTGACAGTGCTTGAGCTGCACAATAAACCCCCTTGAGTCCTAGAGTCAGTAATTAAGGGGCATCCAAATGTCCCCCCCCCCCTACAGTCTGCTGCATCACTGACAACAATCTTTAATGGAACAGTTCAACATTTAGGTTAAGACACTTTCTTGCTGAGAGTTAAGATGAGAAAATTGTACAGCAGTCATGTCTGGGTGCCAATACAAAGCCTAAGGCATCAGTCAGCTACTTCAATTTAGCCTGGCTCACTCCAAAGTTAACAAAACACACCTGCATCATTAACGTCTGGTTCAGACCAAGTTTAGCTTGTTTTTTTTAAATTAAAGTAATGTCATGTGTTTGGCAGGGGAAAAGTCCGATGACTCACTTCTGTCATGGTGTAGCCTACTGAAGTGCAAATTTTGCAACCTCCAGCTGCTTCAGGGTATTAAAGGTTAACTACAGCGGAGGTGGCCCATCTGCATACAGGCCCTGCGAAAGTACTCATTAAAAAACTGCAGAGTAATCCAAGCAATGCAACCGAACCGGGGGCTTGAAGAACCCTTCCATCGTGAAACCCATAAACAGCACATGATACAAGCTTAATGTTTATGTGCTGCCTGTATGTGAAGTTACACCCCCCACCTCACCCTCATTCTGTCACGCATGTAAGTCTGTCAGGTCCAGCTTGACGTGTGGGGGAGGGACCACACAATGCACATGCCAACTGCACAAAAACATGTGCAGAGCCCTGAGCATCTTCCTCATCCTTCCCTCCCAAAAACTGTGTTGGTGTAATCAGATTACACTGTCAGTAGAGTTGTGCCTGGCTGCTGCCAGTAGCACAGATCCATAACTTATCGAAAGCTGATTAACACATCAACCCCCGTGCTTGTGCCTGCTAAGAACGAGGAGCTGTGCGGTTGTCAGGATTACTTAAGTGTGAACCAAAGACTGAGGCTTCCAGATGTGAGAGCAGTGCATTAACCGTCACTGATATAACCACAAGCTCCTGTCACTGTGACACTTCAAGCTGGGCTTTACATTTTAAAATATACTTTAATAATCGCACAATAGTTTACTGTAATATTAAAGAAAAAAAACCAAATAGGGTATAATGAGGTGGAAGCAGATGAGCTGCGACAGCAAATGGCGTCTCATTAAGAATCCAAACGTCATTAAAGGATGCAGCTGCTTCTGACCTTTGACATGGATTGAGAAAATCTCTCGTTTGATATCTTGAGTGCCTCCTTCAGCACTGCAATTAAATCTGAGCTGAAAGCTCTGCGCTGCTCCTTTTCAGCTCCCTTGGGATCTCAGACTGTAGGATGCCTCCTGGTGGTGACTTCTGGCAGTCAGATGACATCTAGAAATCCTCCCCCAATTCCCTAATGAGCTGTAATTTTCACCAATAGCAGAGCTACTTTAGGATTTTTTTTTTTTTGCAGGGTTGGCTTCTGCAAAAGGCCCGTCTTGTGCAGCCATGGCAGGATGGTAAATTGGAGCTGGCGCGATGAGTCCTGACAGCAGTACAGTCTTGGCCACGAGCACAAACTGACGTGCTTACGTAACCAGCCTATTGTTACCGCCCTGTCACTGCCATTAAAATTCATAGGATTCACATGAAAATGCGACCCAAACAACTGTCTGCTGCTGCACTGGAAGATTGAGAAGCAGGCGGATGGATGAGATTCAAATGAGCTAAAAGTGAAAGCACCACACAGATGGCCAGTCCACTGAACTCTTGGTCCCGTTTCAGCCTATAGGTCACTGTACTGGGGACAACTGGGCCCTCTCCAAAGAGCAGAGGAGGCACAGTGAAGGCAGCACTGGGAACAACTCAGCTGACACTCCTTCACACCTTGATGACAAACCCCATCTGTTTGTAGCAGTACTATCAAAGAATGATCACATGAGGATTATTTATAGCTGCAGGTATAAAACACTCCTCTAGATCAGTCGTTTTGCTTTCTGATCTGCATCACAAAAAAGGTAAAGAGTTGAACGGTTATATCAAAGAACTCTTTTCTATTGTTGTGTTTTGATATTATTCCTTTTACAAGGGAAAATAAGCATTTTTCATCCTGTTAGACATCTTTAACCCTTCACATTTACTTTGCAACTCACTGAAGGGCATTACAATGCAGAAAGCCGAGTGTGGATTTAAATGTCTCTTTAATTGGGATCAAGGGATTTCCTCATTATCGGCAGAGACAAAAGGAAAATGGCAAAACAGCAACCAAAAGTAATTTAAATATAGATTCACACAGCTCATACTCCCTGGAGAATAAACCACGAAAGTCGAGAAAACGAAAACAGGATTTAGTAATATTTCCACTAAGGACTGTGATCATGATGTGGAAACCCCCCCCCCTTCTTTTTTTAGAACCATTAATAGCGCAGTGCCCATGTGGCTTTATTGTACCGGGATGTAAACATGTTAATTTTGTCTGGTGGAATTTACTTTGGAGCCAGCCTCTAGTGGCCAACAGAGGAATTGCAGTTTTTTTTGGGGCATTTTAGCATTTGCTTTATTTTCAACCCTGAAATTTGGCGCTTGTCAAATCCAAAAACCACACATTCATAGAGGTGGGGAGGTGCTTGTACAGTAAGAACAGCACTCCTCCTTCTAAAATATGCTCTCTCTCTCTCTCTCTCTCTCTCTCTCTCTCTCACACACACACACACACACACACACACACACACACACACACACACACACACACACACACACACACACACACACACTTAGATATAATTATGCAGGTGTTTCCACACTGTTCAGATGGAATGATTTATTCATAATTATGATAGCATAATAAAACAATGAACATTGAAAGCACTGACAGTTGAACCCAAGGCCTCTCACACACAGCATGCACCACCCCGACCCTAGCATTCACAGAGACACTGAACATCCCTAACGGCAAGTTGCTCCTGGCTTCTGAAAAGCGTCCTTTTTTAACTCTGTCCAAGTCAGTTTTTCCTTGTTCTTTTTTTTTTAATCCTTTAAATATATTTTGATATAAAAACAAGCCCACGTATGATGAATCAACCATGTTTGTGAACTGCCTCTCCCCCTTCTTCTCCTGTTATTGCCCTGCCACCCAACCACCCACCTACCGCTCCTCTGGGCGGTCTTTAAGGAAGGATGAACATGACACTGGCCCCCTCCAAGTCTCCTCACTTCCTATTCTCGTGCTCTTCATGGACGCTTGGATTAACAAAGCAAAAACCAAAAAAAAAAAAAAAAAAGTCTGATGTAAAGATGGTGGAGGTGAAGGAGATGCCACTTAAAAAAACCCCAAACAGTTTCATAACCTCTGGAACAAAGAAAGCAATAAAAAAAGATTTTGTTTAAAAAATAAAAATTGAAACCATAACAGTCCAATCAAAAGAAGTGTTGGAGGGAAGTCTGGAGCTCTGTAGACTGGAGGCACTTTGGCACAGAGCGAAGGCCCCACACCTGACAACAAGGCCGAGGGAAAGCAAGGAGGGATGCAAGGAAGGAATGACAGAGTTGGGCTGAAAGGCATGCAAAGCCACATGGTGATATGGGAATCTGGGAATGATCGAGTGGGGTGGACTGGAGAAGAAAAGAGCACCTGACAAACGTGGAGGAAAAGGCCAGCCTCCCCTCCAGTTAATGCCATGTTCAGGAGAGGAGGAGGAGGGGAGGAAATACAAAGAAACAAAAGGGAACTTTCACATAGAAGAAGAAGAGCAATTTGGACCAAGTGACAAAGAGAAGGGAGAGTGAGTGAGCAGTGGCAGGTGTAGGAGGAGGAAAGAGAAGCGGCCCATCGCGAGAAGAGGAAATTGTCTGGCAAAAGCTATACAACACAAACAGGAAAACAGTCCTAGTGTGAAAGCAGAGGACGGCTGGTGGACGGTGGAGGTCGGGGGAGGGGGCACAGCGTAGCAGTCCCACAGGTCAAGAGGCTTGGCAGGTAGGAGGAAAGTGCTGTGGTCCCTCTTCTCCTTCTCCTCCTCCCACTTTACAGCTGTGCTGGGCTGCATCTCGCCCCCGTCCTCTTCCCCCGGTACCCCCCACAAGCACCTCCTCTTCACAGGTAGAGCTCCTTGGCTCTGATATGCTGGAGCTTCTCCCTCAGCATGCGGAAGGAGGGCCGCATCACGGGATCCAAGGTCCAGCACTGCTTCATCAGGTCGTACACCACGGCGGGGCAGCCGTCTGGGGCATCCATCTTGTACCCTTTCTCTACCCGAGGCACCACTTCTTTCAACGGCTGAGAGACACAGACAAAGAAATGCTGACATTAGCTCAACATTTTGATCAGTCAAACTGATGCAATGGACTCAAAGGTGATGCAATATTCCAGGCAAAGGTAACTACATAACAAGAATAACTAAAAATAACTAAAAATGCGAACGTATCAACCGGTGACACATCACCTGCTTCAGTTGTTTCATGGCATGAATGAGGCCAACACAGAGAACCAGCAGTTACACTGATCTTGCACAAAAATAAATAAATGGTTCAGGCAATAAAGCCTGCCATCTGCTGGTGTATGTCAGACGTCAGCGAGCCACAGAAAATCCCATAAAGGTACTTACAATTCTAGGATAAGGCACACGCCCAAAGGAGTAGATCTCCCACAGTAGGATCCCATAACTCCAAACGTCTGACTTAGTGGAAAACCTCTGTTGGATTAAGAGAGAAGCCGAAATTCATACATTATACATAAAGGCATTCAGAAAGCAGATCAGGCTTGCGCCTCCCTCCAGACCAACAAAACCAGGTCGTACAGTACATGCACCCCCACGGTGGATTTTAAACCAAACAATCAAGATGTGACTGAAGTGCACACTTTCAACTTTAATTCAAGGGCATTAACAAAAGGACTGCTTAAACTTAAGGAATTGCTGACATTTTTATAGACAGTCCCTCATTTTCATTTTAAATATAAAGATTTCCACTCTATAACTGTCCATTTCCACTGCACTGCTGCCACAGCCATTATATTTTGGTCTGCTGCCTTGACCCTCGCATATACACACACACACACCGTCTGTGTTTTTTTAAACCAACATTAAGATGTTGGCATCAAATTCAGAAACATTTCTCATTCTCAACATTTTCAGTTAAACTCAGGCCTTAATTCATTAACATTTCAGTGAATTTGTTTACACATTGTCCTAACTTTGTTGGAAATAGAGCTGAATAATTATTTTTCCCCCCCATATTTGCAGCTTGTTCAACAGTCATACACTCTTTGCTGTCAGGCTCTGGGTGCCCAGAGTTACTTTATCTGGGCAGAAATTCTGGGCAGCTTGACAGATGATTCGATTAAGATGTTGAGAAAACCTTTGGGCTTGCTTTTACTCTCCAGCAGGAAAACTGTTTATGAGCCACTAAACACCACTCTTTGTTAAAATGGCCTCTTTAAATACTTTTAGGGCAGACAAACACACTATTAATGAACTTGCTAGACCCGGGATCAAGATTATACCACTATTTAAAAGACTGTCTTCGACTGGCACTCTCATTCAAATAAACTGATATCCTGCAGCCTCCCCTTTTTAATCCATTTTAAATAAACCGCCCTTATTCAGATCAATTAAGAGTCGAGTCAGCAACATCAACCCTGTCTCATCCCATCACCTTCTCTCTTAGTGCTTCTGGGGATGTCCATTTGACGGGCAGCTTGGCAGTGTCCTGTATGGAGGATGCCTCCTTGGTGAGGCCGAAGTCGCTGACCTTGGCGATGTTATCGTCAGAAACCAGCACATTGCGAGCCGCCAGGTCTCTGTGGACGAAGTTATTGGCCTCCAGGTACTCCATAGCTTCACACACGTCACTGCCAGGAAAGAGGATGAGTGAGAACTGGCTAACTAATATAGGGCAATAGGTGGTTGAGGATTTTACTCAACCACCTATTGCTGTCAGGAAAATTAGCTTGGCTAGAGGGAAAACTAAGCCATTATGATTTTCAATTTAGTTTCAGATGTAAATGCTCCAAAATGTTTTTTCACTACTGTAAGTTATTTCAAAACTTACAAGGCTGGCACAGAAAAATGAAACTTCAACTGATTAATTTGAGACAAACATATAATAATGCTCATCTGAAAGCTTACACTCATTCTTTGTACTGATCACAATGGACTTAACTTGCTTTAGATAACAATATTAGCTAGATAATTATTAAATTAAAATAAATAAGGATGTATGAGTTGCAGCAAACAACGTTCATGTTACTGCTATGACACTTTTCTCCTGAAGTTCAGTAAGAACGCAGAGGGTTAAAGTGGCAGTGATTTAGTTTCAGATCCCGAAAAGAGCAGTTTAAAAATGTTCTTTTAAATAATTCTTTAAATAATTGCTTGAAAGAGACTCACAGTGAGAACTTGAGTAAGCAGTCTCCACCGAGAACAGTCCGCCCTCGAGAGCGCAGGTAGTCCACTAGGCTGCCCTGTGGTGCAGTTTGGATTATTAACACAATGCTTACATTCAAGAAAGTCTCACAGAAAACTGTGTAGGTACATTTTTTAGCATGAATAGCCTGAGTAAAAACCAAATCGACGACCCCGTGCGAAAAAAGAAAACATGTCAAAGTATTTTTTTTTTAATAAGGGGAAACATTTGTTTCATCTGTACAATAACAAGTGTTTTAAAAATCCATTTGCTGTTTTACATGAGGTCACAGTCGTCATCATTTCTTGGCTTAGAAGCAAATGCCTCCTCTAGTGCACAACCTGTAACCCCCTCTGCAGATGAAACAAACAAGATATAAATCTTTTTGTACCCGCTGAATGGGGTCAGGTCAGGTGTTTTCCAGTGTCTCCTGTCTTTATGCTAAGCAAGGCTAACAACTGTTTCATTAGCGTGGTTTTGACTGTGTTTTATTCTCCTAATGTACTGAACTAGCGTTTAAATCGCAGAGGGTTAATGCGAGCATGTACCATTTCCAGTTTTAGAACTTGTCATAAAAGAGCACTTGGGCTGACCTTAGCCATGTATTCTGTGACGATGTAGAGACTGCCCCTCTCCTCCACGATTACCCCTAGCAACTGCACCAGGTTGTTGTGCCTCAGTTGCCTGTCGAAACACAGAAACAGAGGGGGAAAAAAATATGCGGTAAGCATGCAGTAAAATATTTTTTAAAAATCATGGTCAACTTCTACCCACAAAAATGACAAAGGATGACCTAATATTTGATGAAGAAACATGTCTGCAGACAGAAACATCTGTGGTGGTGTGAAGTACAAAAAGCAATAGCTGCGGATCTTACGTCATGACAGAAGCCTCAGCGATGAAAGCCTGTGCTGTAGCGTCATTTTTGATGCACTTGACCGCCACCTTGGTCCCTCTGTAGTCTCCTACCATCACATCTGACAAGGACACAGAGGGGACAAAGTTTTAGTACATTCTCCAAGGTGACCTTGGCCTGATGTGAGAAATGAAAATGAAATATGAAAATATCCTGTTTAAATTTGGTTCTTACCCCCAAACTCCCCTTTGCCAATGGTCTGGAGGAGTTTCAACTCTTTTCTGTTCAAGGCCCAGCCACCTGCCAAAAGAGGACGTTAATGACACTCTGCAATCATAATGTAAGTAATAATATTATTCCAAAAAGGCGTTATGAAAAAAATCCTCTGTTCATGACTTTGCAGTTACAGCAGCTATTTTCTTGTTAAAATAACTTTGACAATGATGTATATCCTTTAAGCAGGAGAATTAATCTTTGCATTTCTCTAGTGTAAGAATTAGCTGGGTCAGATGGGTATGTGAGGGTAAATAAAGACAGAGCTGGAGATTGACCTTGAGAGCCGGTGAAGCCCAGCAGTCGTTCCCAGCCACACAAAGATTAACCACCCTCAGTTGATTAATGCTATTAAAGCTCGTAGGAGACGCAGGATTTCTCTGTACACTGTGTGTGTGTGTTCATGCATCTGATACTGTGAGGTTAATGTGGCATATAAAGACAAGCATAACAAAGTGTCCCTGTGTGTATTGGTGCCAGTGTCCCTGTAGGGCTGTGTAATGAGCTCTGTGTGCTCTTACTCCTAGAGAATTCGTCTTGCGCTGCCACTGTTCCCTCCATCAACTTCGGTTTAATCAGCCTGGTACAAAGGCCATCAGCGTCTTTGGTGTAGTGCTGGAGAGAGAAAGTTTGAGAATTAAATACAATCTCCATGCATAAAGAAAAAAAAAGTATGTATGCTTCAAGTGTTAAAAGTTACAAAGAAAATCCTCTCTCAAAAGGTTTTCCCTGAATTTAGGTCAGCAGTATATACTGTACTGTGCCACTGTACCTAGCTGAATGATCCGATACGGATGTTCTTGGATTACTTCATACTGTTGAGTCTATATACAAGCTTTTGATATGCAAAACAAAAGAGAGGCTGATGTTCGGGGCCACCCTCTGCAGAAAAATGTGACGGTAGCGATGAAAAGAAGATTCAAGCTGTGTTGTCAGATTTTATGAGAGGAGGCTCCATCCACCAAACAGGTACAGCATGACAGGTTTACCTTTTATCAACATGCATCTTTGTTAAAGACGAGGAGGCTCGTCTTGAGGGACGACAGAATCCCGGCCTCATTTCCATATGAAAGATGGAATAAAACAGGAGCAGCAAAGTTGGGAGGATTTACAGCAGAGTACAAAGCGAGAAAACACAGTAAGGTGTTCGCCTGAAGTTTAAGGGCTGCTTCTGCTGCTCTGTAAAATTTAACTCCAGCTCCAGTCAGAAGTACTCTATTAAAGCAGTGTGTGTTTCTAATCAGCTCCAGTTACAAAAGACATGAGTACATTTTCAGATTTGCCCTTTTTCCAGCTCTAAAACAAACCAAAAAAATCCACCAGAATAAAGTTTTATTACTTTAAAAGCTCTATTTTTTTTCTTTAAATTCGTGTAGTTGAAGAGACAGATGATCCACTATGTCTAAACTTACTAAAGGTCTTTTATGTGTCTTTCACTGCATTTCCATTTGAAACGATTCCTACTCATGTTACACAGAGACTCATCCACTGTGTAAAACATTTTAGCTTCCTTCCCTTTAAGACAGATTTCTTTTGATTGGCTGTCCTTTGGTAAAGTTTGTGGGTGGGTCTCCTATGCTCACAGCCTGAGTTGCGTGTCTGAGATGACCAAATTATGGATATCAGCCCTTACTGACATCATGCAGACCCATTAGTAGACTTGTTTGTTACTGGAAACTTTGAACATGTTTAATATGATATGAGCATCCACCATTGTAAAACAAAATAAGAAAAAGCATAAGGTGTAGTCTCTTTAAGCTACTTCAGATGTGGACAGATCAAGGGACAACAATACGGAGGGCAAGTCACTTATAAAATTACATCCCCTGCAGCTTTGGCTACTATATAAAATGCTTAAATAATCACTACACTACAGAAAAGTAACTATCAACAGAAGTCAGTTAAAAAACAAACAAACAAAAAACACAAAGGAATAAAAATCTACACTTTAAAGTCAGACACACTGTGATGAAAAGATCACACTTGGGAAATGTTTAAACCTCTGCTGGACACTGTCAGTATTAGTGTAAAGGTGAGGTTCCTGGGGAGCATTTACTGTGGGAACAAGGAGGAGGGTGAGAGGGCTGGTGCATTTGCACCAAGCTGACAATACAGGGATGACTCGTCTACCTACAGAGAGCTCTGCTGTCAGATGGAGGCAGCGTGCAAAGTATGTGGTACAACCGGTCTTTGGGCCACTCTGGCATGTACTGTTGTTGGTCTGTCTGCCAGCCACGGAGAAGAGTGAGGTTATAACATATAAACAGCTGAAGTGACAATGACAGTGACAAGTGTCCACTGCAGCTGCTGTCTCTACTTTTTATACTGTATTTCTGATCTTTTAAGATTTTTTTCCACAATCCTCTCATTCAAGATGAACTCTTCTGTCACTCCCTTCCCTATTCTGGCCCACTTGTCAACCAATCGCCTTTCAGCAGACGCATACATCATCTGCTTCCAGCGATGTGCAGATAGGTTTTGGAAGACTGCATGGCAGCAGACCTGACATGGGTGAAAACGCCTCTCTGCTGTCTGTCCAAATGGAAACGTGTATGCAGACACATTTGTGGGACCATATTACACTTTACAGTTCATCCTTATAAAGACAACAAAATAATCTAATCCCAGTCCATATCTGCTTATCAATTTAGGATAGTATTACAAAGGCAAGGACCCTGTTTGTCACGGCAAGTAAAGAAATAAAGACCATCTGCGTTGAATTGCAAAGGCAAAAAAAAAAATCATGTGAAAAGAAATCAGTGCCTCCTTAAGTGATAGCAGAAGTTACATAAATCATGAAACCTCTTTGTGACCACTGTTACACAACTGTGGACTGATGTGATGACTATAGACTGTAAGATATGATTATAACCACCAGGGGGCAGCATGGTGAAGGAAGGCTGAAGACAAATTAACTGCACATGTAAAATAGCCACAGTTATACACAAATGATGCATTTAGATTATGTATAGCATTTATCAGGTCATTATTTATCATTTCTGAAGCGTTGCCTATATGATCTTGAAAAAGACAGCCCTGAACGGACCTTAATTAGCATTGCTTATGTAACAAATAATCACTGAAATGCAATCTTAGAATGCATGACAATGTGTTTTTAGAGCACAAGTGGCTAAATCACAATCTTCCCATGTGTAATTAGCAGAGAAAGGTGTGATCACAGAGTTGAAACAGCCAGTGAGCACCCTAACAGACAATACTTTGACTGTGCAATTACACCCCTAAAAATACCATATGGAGCGAGCTTTGCTTTTGTTTTTGTTTTGTTTTGTTATTTTTAAAAACCACGTGCATCAGAGGATGCGCTGACTGAAGACAGAGGTCTGCCAGCATTTGATGTGTAGGTCTATATGAAGAATAACAGAGCAGAGGAACACCGAGCGAGCCGGAAAAACACACAAGAATGTAAGGAATTCTATCATGTGCAATTATAGAGAAAGAAGAGACAAGGGAATGCAGACAGGCTACAGAATAAAGATGTAAAGAGATATCGAAAGAAAGAAACATAGCAGGGTAAAGCAGGGAGACGGAGACAGTGGAGGGCGAAAGGAAGATACAGAGATGAGAGGAGGAGGAGGACAGAAAGCAATATGCCAGGTATCCACCAGGGAACACAAAGACAGAAAGAAAGGAGGAGGGAGGGAGGTGGAGAAAGGAAGTAGAGGCTGAACTGAGCCCGGAGGGTGAGTGTGTGTTGGAGAGTGTGTGTGAGAGAGAGAGATTGTGGGTGGCTGATAACAAGAATGCGCTGGGGATGTAGATGGTCTCGTTGCCAGCTGGCACATTCCTGCCTGTCCACTTCCAACGCCCCACAAGGCAAAAAAGATGAGGCCCAATTAAAAGTGTGATAGCCGCCAATCCAGCTCTTCTCTTTATCTAAGAGGATGAAAGGCCTTTATCTCGCTCCCTCTCCGTTTCTATCATCATGTCTCCCCGTCTTCCCCTTTCCACACTCCGTCCTTCCTCTGAACCAGCTTACAGAGAGCAGTCAGGGAGTGAGAGGATCAGACAGCTTTTTGAAGGATACGTACTTGAGTCAGAGTTTTGGGAGAAGTCCACAGAGATATTCAGCATGTGTGTCCTTTACAGAGTTATGTAATCAAACTGCTGCATCATTTATCACCATATAACTACCACAACTTATTTCTATTAGCTGTCGTGCCATGCAGTTTAGAAGATGGATTCCAATTGTTTACTCCTAATAAAAAAACAAAACAACTTTTTTGTTGATTCAAACAGGTTTACATTTTCCTTTTTACCAAACAAATAAAAAATAATCAATAACCAAAGACTGCAGGTGTAATGTAAGATAATCAGCTTTTAATGCAACTGACTGACTGTCACAAATGCTAGGGGAATGTGATGGGATCATTGGGTGACCTAGGGCTGCTCAATTAATCGAATTTTAATCACGATTACGATCTGGGCTTTCAACGATCATTAAAAATGACTGAGCCGATTATTAGCCCCTCCCTCGGGCAAATCCAGCGCACCTCTCTGCATTTCGAACATGCGTCACAACAATTAAGAGCAGCGGTCCCCAACCCCTGGGCCTTGGTCCGTGAGTCGTTTGGTACCGGGCCGTGAGAGTTGAGGCTCAGGTGTGAAATGTATGGTTTCAGGGTTTTTATCGGTTTTCAGCGTTATTTTGTTATCGTTTTGATCGTTAACTCGGTTTTCCTTGGTCTTTTCACGTGTGTTATGAATAACTCTTCTTTTTTTCGGTACCGGTACTAGTTTTATTTTGTTGCATTTATCCGCGACACCTTAAAGGCCGGTCCGTGAAAATATTGTCGGGCATAAACCGGTCCGTGGCGCAAAAAAGGTTGGAGACCGCTGATTAAGAGGACCCGAGGGAAGCTCGGAAAGCTAAGCAGAAGTTATTTGGAGAGGAGAGTGACTGCTGTTGGTTGAAAAGAGAGGTAAAAAAAAGACTTCAGTGGTGTTGCACACTATTTTATATTATTTTTTAAAGTCATTATTCAATACATTCTTATTGTTAACCCTTTAAAGAGCCGCACGTTCAGTTTTGTTTAACTATTTTTAAATCCCTGTAGAACCTGAACCGCGTAAGCTAGCGCAATAATTTGTTTTGTATATGAAACCGGAGTTGTAGTACTTACATCTTATGCCATCAGCTTGTCCTCGGTCACGGTTTCCTTCCACATAAAACTTTGCAAAAATTGCATAAAAAGCGCTTGCAGGAACAAAAACATAATATTACAGAAACACGCGTTGCCACTTCCCACAGTGAAACAGACGTCAGCACGAACTGTCGCATGTCCGCCATTTCCTGCCCTAAACCGGACGTGACGTCATTTTCGCGGAAAATGTAGTTTTTTACTTGTAGGCCTTAAAAGCCTATACTGGTGTTTTTATAAGTCATGTTTGACTTTTCTGAATAGTTGCTGGGATGCTTAGAACTCGAATTACACTGCTGGAAATAGTTTATTTTGATGCACCTGCTGTTTTCTTTGCAAATTTGCATCATAGGATTGTTTTTCGTTTTTCCTGCAGTATATAAAAATTGGTGTATCTCAAAAATAAAACTATGAAGACACTCAAAATAAATTTCCTGTTGTTGTAAACTATTTTTTGCAACTTTTTTGTATTTAAAGTTTTGAGGGATAAGCCTCTTAAATTTCTCCAAGTAGAAATATATGTAACAAAAACGATTTTCAATTTATTTTTTTTGTAGTTTATTGCACTTTTATGCAATTAATGTAGTTACTATGGACTTAATGCATACATATTATTAAATTATGGGCTATAACAGTTGTATTGATGTATAGTAACTTGAAATGCTCCCAGAAATGGCACTACAGCATGTATAAAAAAATATATATATATATAAGCTCTGGCGGACTTGGTTCTATAGTAGGTCTTAAAGGGTTAAATAAATATCGTCAAATAATCGAGATCTCAATTTCAGTGAAAATAATTGTGATTATCATTTTTGCCATAATCGAGCAGCCCTAGTGTGACCTAATGGACAATGAGATACAATATTTAACTGTAGAAAATACGTGATATAAGAGGCTTTTAGCTCTGTAATAGACTAGAAACAAGTCTCTCGTACAGTGTTAACTGTGTTAAGATCTAAAACACCTTTGATAGACAGACGAAGCATATCTGAGAGGATAAACAGTTGGCCTGAAACAAACAGAAATATAAATTCTCATAGGAATTATATAACAACCTTTTAAGGGGAAAACAAAAAAAACCAAAACAAAACAAGTAGGTTTGTTTTCCTGCTGCTCTTCAGTTTTACTGAAGAAACTCTGCTTGTTTCGGCTGCTCCCTTATTCACAAGGGGTCACCACAGCAGATGTAGCACATGTTTGATTTGGCAGATTTTTTCCACCAGATGACCTTCCTAACGCAACCCTCCCACAGGAGGAGATTTAGTTCCTCTCCTGGTCTCAAACTGGGATCTTTCATGTGTCAGGCACATGTGTTAGTTGCTAAACTATGGCGCCACCCTTTCTGAAGAAAACCTAAGATGGAATAAACTTTGTAAAATCACCAACTTTTTTACTGTAACAGTTATTTTAAGGATCGATACTACTTAATTTGAGCTACCTAAATAAAATGTAGCCTAACTCTCTGTGACCTTCAGGATAGAGGAAGTATGCACTGGAACATTAAAACAAGGTGACATTTAAAGTTTCATTTTCTTACAAATCGCTCTCTTTGACGTTCAGTTAAATGCCTCAAGTCTTTCGGCTCTTAAAAACAAAAACCAGCTGGAAATGATGATGATGATTATGAGAAGGCATTCATCGTTTTTTTACTGCCAAACTGAATGCCAGTAGTACTATTAAAGGTGTTCTGTCAACAAAATTAGACTACAAATAACAGCTATATGCTCTCCATCCTTCCTCACCTCCACCAGCTGCATGAGGTTCTCAAAATACTCTTCCTCGTCGATGGTGAGTTTGCCGTTGTGGTAGATGATGCGGTAGTGCTCCACCTTGCCATCACAGCTGACACACAGGGTGTAATCTCCAGGATAGTTGGTGCTTTCCCTCACCAGGAATAAACCCGTCTCTGGAGGGTAGAGGAGCCGCTCGGCCTGCTCCCGAGTTATCTTCCCATGAAACCAGCTGGAGAGAGTGAAGAGAGGGGTGGGAATGAAGGACGTGAGGAGACAAAGAGGGAAGAGGGAGAGAGAGTATGTCAGACAAAAAGGACACACAGGATTGACTGGAAGTGTTTTATGGCCGCACACAGAGTGTTTATGTAACAATGACGTTGTTTGATCTATGTACAGAAACTCAACTTGTGCCGTTTTTTAAGAATATATCTCCAAAAAGAGAGAGAGAAGAAAACAACTAAATTTCAACCATACAGAGGTACCAAATTCCATGTATCATGGCCCACAGCATTCCTCTGAAATGAGAAGTGAAAAACAAGAGGGGGGCAGTAATGGGAAGCCGACAGCAGCACTTCCACCCTGTTCAGCTTGAATGGTGAAGGGGCGAGGCTGTCTGATCTTGGGGAGACAGTGAAAAAGTACCTGAACCCAAACAACAGGAAACATGGTGCTAAAACGCACGCACGCATGCATGCGCACACACACATACACAAAGCCTGGGGCAGAGTCGGAAACTGACATACAGGCACTGCAATAACAGGAAAATGCAAAAGCTGCTCAGACAAGGCGGGGAGCAGGATAAAACCAAGTCACCCATTCCCGACTGCGGTCAGAGAGACCAAGAGACGGATTGAACTTTCACCACCCGCTGTAGCGAAAAGGAGGGAGATCAAAAACCAACTCCACCTCCTGTTAAGTTAAAAAGCCGATCACAATTCTGTTGGTTGTGGCAACAAAGAAACGCTTGCTTCCTGATTTAGAAGCTAACTGTTACACAACGAGCATCAACCTCGCCATATGGCTTGACAGGAGGCATCTATATGCTACTGAAGGACGGATTAGACAGCAAGATCACACACTTTGATCTACTCAACCACCATCTTTACAATCATCTGTTACAAAAACAGAATTTTTTCACACAGCTGTTGCTTTTAAATGATAATGCATCCTCCATCGAGCTTAAATGGTAAATGTTTTTTAATCTTTGTTAGATACATTTCAGTTTCCTACAACAAAAGCTAACACCCTATTTCAGTATTCTGAATTTCCTTCCATTCATGGCTATTGATCTGTGGTATTAAGCATAAACACAGGGGGGTATCCCATGTACCCTGCTGATTTCTGCCACTATTTGTATGAAAGGTCACATTAGCCACCAAGAATTGCAAAGGACAAAGTCTCCTTATCGGCACTGGCTGGTCAATGGGTGGTAATTAACAACTATGAATGATTTAGCCCACTTTCCTGTGGCTGCCTCTGTCACGCCCTCCTCCTCTTCAATCACTCCACTTGGTCTCCTCAGACAGCAGAGGCCCTTGTGGTAAAGCTGCTTAACATGGCTCGAGTTGATTAGATCAGAATAGGGAGCTTCTCCGATGGAGAGAAGCTCTTTAACTCCCAATAATCCGAGAGCAGGCGCCAAGAGTGGATGGCCCCAGTAACACAAAGCCCAGTGGTAGACACACACTTGCTGCTTTGTCTCCAGAAATTAACCGCAGTTTTCAGAAATGACATCATATTGAAATAAAAGTGAACAACATGTTCAGCACAACTTGGAAGGAATGAGTAGGACAGCGCAGATGAATACGCCAGCTTTCTTTAGGGTGGTTTGGTTACATGGGTCAGATATCTGCCACATGAGGGCAGTAGATGGAGCAGAGTCAAGTAAAGGAGGCAAGCGCTGTATCTACAGCCGAGTATCAACCGATACGGGTGAACGTTAAAGCAGAAAACCACAGATGAACCCTTACGTAACCCAGAAGAGAGGGAGAGGTCCTCTCCGAGACATTTGCTGATGATTCATAAAAAAATCCAAAAGTCCCTGCAGGATACAGAGAAACGAATTCTGATGACTTGAGTTAAAACACTGAACTATGCAGTGATCTCAAAGGCAGCAATTAGAGCAGAAGGTCAGGATGTGAAAGCATGCTGAATATTTGGGAGTCAAAGAGCAGTGAGTTAGTTTCATAGCACCCTCTTCTTCTTTCCTCCTTTCTTTTAGAAAAGCAACTCTGAGAAGGACATTTGGTTATGGCTGAAAACAAGTTTCATTAAATTCATTCTGAGCTACAGATTAATTACAGCTGTTCCCCACGTTAGCCTTTAATAATCAGTGTTGTTGTGTGCACACAAATCCCTTGTAGCTGCACAAGGCTCATTTTAAGTTACTGCACCACCGGGCCTCCTAATATCACACACAAAACATGCCTGAGCTGAATGACACAGTAACCGAATTTAAAATGGTGTGAACAGACGGTATGAGGTGGCAAATAGAGAGGTCAACGCTTTCAGCAGCAGTTGATGAAGGGAGACAAAGAGGGTCAAAAGTCTATATAAATGTTTCCTGCCAACATTTTAAGAACATATCACTAAGAATAGTTTGAGCTACACATGCAATGCTGACAAGACTGCATTTCACTTTCTAACCGCAGCTGACACCTTTATTGTGTTAATGATTTCCTTCTAGGAGCACGAAAAGAGTTCATTGTTGCTGCACGAGGTTTGAAAGGTACAAGGAAATAAATGAGCAGCTTATGTATATAACTCCTTACTGTCAAAGAAAATTGGATACTTCCAATACTGGAAACACTGAGAAACTGAAATACAATCTGTACTTTATCTTTGACTTAATTAACTTAACTATGCCCATTACAAAAAACCACAACTTTGAGGTCCAACTTACCATTCTCTTCTTGCAATTCATGTACTTCCTACTGAAATTAAGAACTTTCTTCTGCTTTGCAAAGTTTTAAGACTTGTTTATTACCATCTCAAGAGTAAACACAAATGGTCTGGCAGCTCTCACAGCTTTCAACATCTTATAGCTCATAGCTCGGTTGCAGCAGCTCGGCTTTCCTGTCTCCTTTCATTTGAATATGCCTCTCGTTATGTTTTCCTCGTTTTGAATAGCTGCATTTTCAAAGAGCCCGAAATGTCACTCAAATCTAGTGCACAGCTGGCTGTAGCCTCTATGGGTGTCTGACACAGACAACAGAAGACAGGGAATTTTCATCTTTTGAAGTCAAGACTAATTTCTCCCTCTCACAGCAGGAGACAAAAGTGAATCGGGCTATAACAACTTGTTCATACATAAAGATGTCTGAGATACAAGACACAGACCATTAGTATTTTGATTATAACTGTATTCTGTCGCAATCCTGGAGAACTTTGGTAGTTTCCTAAAATGTTATTTCAGAATGAAACAGTTCTGCAATCCTACAAAAAAAAAAAAGAAAAAAAAAAAAAAAAGTATTTTATCCTCTTACATTGCATTAAAAAAATGTTTGTATGGTCTTAAAAATAAATGCAAAACACCACAAACACACAGACATGACAGTTTAACTGGGATTATCCATTCTAGTACTCACGGCATAAGACTGAGTTTCCCTCCTGACTTGACGCCTTCCCTTTTCTGGACATAGTTAGCTGGGATGGTGCCCTCTCTGCCCACCTGGTTCCTTGCTCTGTACCAGTTTGGATCCTGAAACAGTCGAACACACCACAACACAGCTGAAATACCATAACTAAGGCGGGGTACCATTTTTATACCAAGTCATTTTGTGGGTAAGGAACACTTCTGTACCTTAGAGATAACACAACACAGAAAGACACAGTAGAGAATAAAAGCCAAAATCCACTTCAGCCCCATCAGATATTTGTGGGCACAAGCTGTTGCATCAACAGAAACCAGCGAGTGCCTCTAGCTAAAAGGAAACCCACCAACTGAAGCAATAAAGCTGTTTGATAGGATTAAGTTCATTGCACCTTTTTAAAAGCTGATACACTTTTTTTTTTTAAATGTAGCTCTTTATTTGTCTTGTCATTTGTCATACAAATGAATAAACTAACTACTTTGTTAGGGACAAAACTTTTGGTTGTCTTGTCTTCTGACTTAAAGTACAAAAAACTAGGATTGTCTCATGAAATACTGCACAAATCCTGTTATAGGTACTGTTGCTGACATTTCAAGAATGAAGACAAATCCATGTCCTTTTACATCTCTGCATACATCTGTATATTGTTTTTAACATACAGAGAACATTTTACAAGTCCAATCATTGGTGAACAATCCAAAAAAAAAAACAACCCTATTAACTGTGAAAACCCATGAAGAAACAGAAACAGCTTAAACAGTAACTTATTCACTGAATAATAATTGCTAGGATGGCAGCTCTGTGGGTTTAGTTAGAACAACCATATTCAAGGCACTTGTTTTCTTACCCTGGTGACTCCGATGATGGTCAGTACGTCTCCTTTACAGAAGGGTAAGTCCTGTTCATTGGCAGTCTGAAAGTTATACTTGGCTACACACTCTGTGCCAGTCGACCATGGTACCTAGATTATAGAAAACACAGAGGAACCAACATTATCTAGAGGTGTAACTCATAAGGAGCTAAATGAAACAAATTACAGAACACAATAAAAGAGTTTAGAGGTGGAGAGGCAATTGGGGAGGGCGAGAACAAGTCCTAATCACAGTGTTATGAGACTAGGATCCACTTATTAAAACCAAAGCCTGCCAGCATTACAGTCCTTATTCTGAATGTTTCTTTAGAGAGTTTACTCTTCTTCTTATGTTGTTTGTTTTCCCTTTTCAAATCTTTCAGGACCGTGTTAAATCTGTTCAAATCCAATAAGGCCTCAACAAATAAAATCGTAAGTAACACTTTTTGCAGTAGTTTCCTGGTGCAGTACAGGAAGTTTATTTATTTATTTATTTATTAACCTTTATTTAACCAGGAAGATCCCATTGAGATTAAAAACCTCTTTTTCAAGGGAGACCTGGCCAAGATAGGCAGCAGCAGATGTCTCACAGTTACAGAAATTACTCAAACACAGGCAGCAACAACACACATGCAACAATAAGTGAAAGAATACAAATAAAATAAAAATAAAATTCAATAAAATTCAAATAAAATAAAAAGTCAGTTAAAATGACAATCAATCTAATTGAAACAGTTGCATGTTATGGACTTGGCCTCAAGGATTCGTAGTTTAGATTTAAAATCACTTAATGAAATGAATTCAGTCATTTTCCATTCCTTCTGCAGTTTGTTCCAGGCCGAGGGTGCTAAATGGACAAAAGCTCTTTTTGTATGAACATTAACCTAGCAAGTAATTTTCTTCCCCATGTTTAGAGAAACTGGAGCTTTCATGGAAACTTGGGAGTAGGGATGGGTACCGGTGTCCGGTGCCATGATGGCACCGGTTCTGACATAAACGGTAGTAACCAGACCGAAAAGCAGCGCACATTTCGATGCTTTATTTCGGTGCTTTTTTTTCCTGAGCTGTGATACACTTCTAGCCAATCATTTTACGTTTCCGAGAATAGTAGGCGGGCCCAGGTACGTACGTTCTTTTAGAGCAGAGCTACAGATTAAAAATGTCCAAGCCGAAGCGGTCAAAAGTCTGGCTGTACTTCACAGCAAAATATGCAAACTCAGCAGCCTGCAACAAGTGCTTTAAGGTGATACTGTGATACTGTCAAAGGAGGTAACACCTCAAATCCGATGAAACACCTGGCGATGCATAGCGTTTTTTTAAAAGCCCAGAAATGCGCCGTATTTGATATCTTGCTGCGAGACCTCACACGAGCGCATCTACTGCGGGTGGGTTGCCTGTTATGCAACATCCCCCAAAAACACGAAGAGGAGAGTCCTGGCCCCTAGCCCTGCCAGTGTAGCAGAAATGATGACGGATGATGATGGCAGCAGCAGCCGTTCTTCTCTGCGTGAGTAGCTAAATGTTGTTCGTGTGTAATTTACGTTGAGTAGGCTAACCACGTTATTACATTAATGCATGTAAGGTGAACTAGCAAACATCATCATAGCTACATGCAGCTGTCTTCTTGTTTGATGGCAGATGCTCCCTTCACCCTGGCCAAAAAGGCTAAAATGACCAAAGAAAAAGTGGAAAACAGTTAAACATGAGAGGTTTTTGGACAAAGTTTGTGTTTTTTCCATTGTTTAAGCACTGCTTCCAGCCAAGAGTGATACCATATATGCCCCATAGCTGCAGAAAAGGCTAACATTGTTATCTTTTTACAAAAAACAGCTGAACATGAGAGGTTTTTGGACCAATTTTGTGTTCTCCATTCTTTAAGCACCGGTTTGAGCACCGTTTGAGCACCGGCACCGTTTCAAAAGTACCGATTTGGCACCGGTATCAGATAAAACCTAAACGATACCCATCCCTACTTGGGAGATTACTGTGCTAAACACTGAGCCACTGTTCAGTCATTAAAAGAGTTTATTAATCTAAAAATTAAACGTTAAATGTTGTGCATGAACAAACAGTAGGTTTATTAAATCTGCTGACCTCAGCTTATTCCCAGCATAGCCCTGCCAAACCTGTACCTGCTTAGAGATAAAATAACCCTGAGAGAAAAAAATAAATACCTGTGTATGTGTGTACCCAAAACAATGTGCTTTCAGTGAGAATTATTGCCTGTTCACTCCACTGCAGTGACTTTGAACCTCAGCTAAAGCTCTGCCATATAGTTGCACTCACTATCAATCTTGACTTGTCTAAAAGCCACAGCTGCAAGAATCACATATAAATGACAGAAAAGAAAGGAAAACAGAGCATTCAGCTCGCACTGTTAGATCAGCAAAGCGGTATGATCACTATCATGCCTCAATAACGTGAAATGACAAAGCCAGAGAACAAAGCAGCAGGTGTGAGTGAGCGAGTAGAGCCCTTGAACAAGCTGCTTTATTTGCAGTGGAGGCTGTGAATGTGTCTATCGCAGTCAATAGAGCGTTACGAGTTTGATGGCTGCCGTGACACAGAAAAACCCCCAAAAACCATTGCATCTCCCATAGCCTTCATTTCCATGTGGTCACATCAAGAAAAGAACTTTATTAAACTGAGGCTCTGCTAGACCTAATGTGTCATTGGGGGAAATTTCCTTGCGGCTCTTAAGTAATTTAAGACATAGCCTCATGCAACACACAAAACAGCTGGGGAAGAAAACTACGGCTAAATTTAACACCAAGTTGCGTTCATATATTTTTAACAGCAGCATGTTTTCCTTGTGTTGTTTCCTAAGAGGGAAGCGCTCGAGAAGAGGATGTAGATCATCCACCTCGAATTCACCTCTTGGGCGATATACAAGTCAGTTTATTGTATTTGCTTACTCCACCTCTACAGTCTCCACCCCCATCCTTACATTGTCAATCTTTACAGAGGACTTTACATTTATACTTCTGCAAAGCTTTGAATTTTGATGCTTAAATATCTAGAATAATGAAACTATTATTAGCTACAACTTGGACTGATTGAGAAAACATTAAAAAAAGCTAATAAGTGCAAAAAAGCATAATCAGCTAGATTTCATTCATCTGATGCAATTATATTTCACAAGATGGTTACATATTTAAAGCGTTAAGCAAAATGCAATTCTTAATCTTCCTAAATAAAATTCTACTATTTAAATATTGACAAGAAAAAGAGAAGTTAAAAGTAGTTGTCAGTATAACTCAGATACGTGCAATTTGAACTTCCAGCTTTGTGCTAATAGGAAGCTTCAGTTTACGATTAGACAGAATATAGAAGAAGGATCAAACAAAAGTTAAAGTCTTGAAGTTTTAAAAAGTGCTGTGATCACAGCATCAAGAAACCTCTGGCAGATCAAGGAGGAGTATGCTACAGTGTTGTCTTAATCTAGAGAGAGAGATGCTTGTCATCCACATTAAACAACATTAACAAAACCAGACAACTGTTGCTTGGACATATTAACCTCCAGAGGGCAAACGTAATGCAGCAACTGAAGACGTGAGGAAACTTTTCTATCTTTACAGAAAGGCATTATTAATTTAATGATTTGTAAACAAAACCACGGGAACTTATTTGGAAGAGTTGCACATGTATATATATCTAAAGTAAGAATAGTGCTGTTGGAAGATCAGATGTCTGTATTGGTGGTATTTCACAATGTTATGCTAGCAGCTTTTCTTTGTGTGGTTACATTAGTTTTTTGACTGAACTGTAACCTGTGGGCCAGCTGCTTGATGTGACAGAAAAGCTCAGACGATTATGATGTGTCATCGTTATGTTCACTTTAAGACTTGTTGGGAAGCCTTTACTGCACTCAGTTACATAATGTGCTCTTGTCAGCGTGATTAATATTATTTCACTTCATCTATCTTGTCAGCTCCACTCTACATGTGATGCACGTGTGAGTGAGCGCAGGTGCACTCAGTGAGAGCAGGGTAAAAAGAAACTATGGCAATCATAAATGACAGTAGTACGCAGTGAAGACTCGCTGCACTGAACTGAGAGTAGAGCAAATAAATGGGGTCAACCATTGTTTCTCATTTTTATTCACCTAAAATTTACTAAAGAAAAATACCAATTCATTAAATTGGATAAAGTTAGGAAAGCAGTTTTAACTGAAACCTGATATGCCCGATACATAAAATAAAAAAAGGTCTCTTCCTCAGGAGTGTACAGTGTATTAATGTAAAACTGGTATTGGGGTGATACCAGCAGATACCCAAAACAAATGTATTAGATTCATAACTGGGAAAAGAGTTAGATCTAAAGCTTTTATAGACTTTGTAACCATCCAGAACAACTAAAACATGCTAATGAGAGAATCTTGAGTTTTCATTTCAAACAGATTCTTTGAAATATAGAGAGGAAGAGGATTTTTAATTCTATTACACGTGGACACAAAAAGTGTGCAAGTAAAGGTGGAAAAAAGCAATATGTTCTTCACTTACATGGATCCCAGACATGATGAAGGGAATTTGGCAGCAGGTGTCCTCAGGCAGGTAGCGGTCACTGTTCAGCTAGTACCATGAGAGCTGTAAGACATAAAGATAAAGGCATTAGAAAGACAACAAATGTATTATATAAAAACTGCTGAATGATCACAGTGTATGTCATAACAATAAGAACACAAACAGCCACAAAAGCAAGTCACAAGCATATCTCACTGGCTGGTTAATCAGCCCAAATGAAACAGTTCCAACAACTCTAGCACTGATCTGATCACTCTACAGCTAGCATGGCTGACAGATTAGTGGATGGTGTCTGCTACAAAGTGTTAGTAGAGATTAGGGCGAATGTGATTTAAATTAAAAAAAAAGGATTAAAATAACGTAAAACGCCAATCTATCCATTCTCTTATAGAGAACAGGACACACTGGACAGGTCATCAATCCATCGCAGGGTTAATATGAACAGACAACCACTCATGCTCACGTCTGACCAACTTAGAAATGCCAATTTACCTAACCCATGGATGCCTTTGGACTGTTGGAGGAAGTCAGAGTATCTGGGGAGAACTCTTGTAAACATGGAGAGGACATGCAAAGTCAACACACAAAGGCTTCGGTTAATTCAAACCCAGAACCCACTGCCGCTTTAAGACAATAACCAAATGCAATCATTGCACAGTAGCAATCATAAGTTTACTTACTGTCTAAAAAAAAGAAAGCATTTTATTAAAGTGCTTAACTGCCACTAGAGCAGGGCGATATGACCAAAAATATTTATCACGATATACATTTGAAAATTTGCGATAACGATATAACTGACAATATAATTGACACTAGACAAAATACTTTACAACTCCTCAACTTTATTAGTGCAAAAAAACCCCCAAAAAACGATCAAAGTATTTTCACTTAAACGAGCAGGTGTTTTTTATGTGCATTAAAGTTAAATAAAAATTTAACAGTGCAAATGCAAATTCCTTGCTGACAGTTTAACCAAAAGGCATTTCCAGTTGAAACTGGCCGACATATCCTCAGCATAACCATGTATAATATCCACAGAACTTAAAAAGAGGTTATACACGCACAACACGGTAATATTATGTTGAAGCACAGTATGTATCACTCTGCGAGGCTCCTGCCTAATATAGCCGTAATGCTCCGACAATCCATCAAGCTGTGCGGGTTCGTAGTTTAGCAAAGTCGTACTAAAAGATTTGACAGATTTTCGAGTGCCGTGTACCACATAAAATCGTTTCGAGGTCAGTAAACACAACCAGAATTCATACATAAGGCACACGGGATTATAAAGGGCACTGTCGATTTTCAGAAAAATCAAAGGATTGATTTTAAGTGTGCCGTATTTTCCAAAAAACACTGTAATAACGACGGCCCGCTAGCATGCTCTACCAAAAATAGTGCTGGCCAAACCAGTTCCACACCACTGAAGTTACAGCATTTTTAAAAACCAATTCTGATTCATCCGTTTCATTCAACGATCCGCTTTCGCCCTTCTCATTCTCCGCCATGCTTTTTCCACCATGTGCATATGAAAACAAAGGCACTGTGCATGTGCGTTTTACCCATATCCTATCGCGATATTTCATTTTCTTATCGTTGCCGAACATTATACCGGTATTACCGTGAAAGGTATGATATGGCCCAGCCCTAACTGCCACATTGCATTTTAAAAGATTACTTTTTAAATTTTCTACTGCACAAAGTCTTACACAACACAGCGTTGTTATAATGAAGCAGAAGTAACACTAGGTGCAGGTCTCTCACGGTAGGCTCCATTCAAGCATCTTACTTCCGTCCAGTCCAGAAAACAGCAAGTTGAAACAGGGAGGGTGGAGCGTAAGTAGGAGGAAGTTGCTGACGAACAGTTTCCAGTGGTTCTTATGGAGGCAGGAAAGGGCTGTATTTGGATACCAATGTGAACATGTCTACACTGCTGATCTTTAGACTAATTTTAAATGGTCTAAACCTAACTTTAAAATAAAATCAATTTAAAAGAGGTCAGTACTGGGGGAAAAACAACAACAACAACAAAAAACCCTTCAAATTGGACTGTGACTTGTTCTATGTATTGTAGATGGACTTGATGAAAAACAACCTACAGCTTTCACTTGGATTATATTTCACTGAGCATAAGCAGGCGATTCCCCCAACTTATGAAATAACAGAGCTCTGTGTAATTTTAGATCCATGAATATGATGCATCTCCTTCAAAGAGCCTGGCATTCTCCCTAAGAGCATCTATAGCAAAGCTTCACAGCCCTACCATATCCTGTGTTGAAACAGGAAACAGCCTAATTGCAGACCACTGCAGAGCAGTATGCAAACTGACAGAGCCAAATATATCCAAGGCCAGGCTGCTCCTGTGAACCCAGAGGGTACTTCTTTTCCCTTTACCATTCTTTACATCTAAAGCAACCCTGCTGGAACAGAGCAGCCACACTTGCTAGTCAATGGAAAGGAGACAAGTGAGTGCTATTCTTATCTTGCTCCAGCGCTGAGGAATAGCTGCAAGCTATTCAAGAGCTTCAACATTTCACTGATCACATCACTCTCCATGAGTTAAACAATTCCCGGTGAATATTACTTTTTTTTTTTTCCTTGCTTTTATTTTTGCTTAAAATGTTTATCCATAACAGACTAGCCTAGGAATGTGAACCTTCAGTTTTCCTTTAGCCTGATGTAAATATGAACCATGATCCTGGCCAGATGAGCAATAAGCACAAACAACAAAATCTTGTAAAGAGAAATGGTTCAAGTGTATGGCTGTTCAAATATCACATCAAAGAGTACATTTTTAATTCAGGCTCACAACCCCCCCAAGTACCACATGTACCACACATGAATGCAAATCACTTCTTTCTCCACGCCCCTCCTCCTAATTGTCTTCTGTTGTGTGACAGGAGCTGAGTGTTATGGCAACACACCAAGTGATGTAACAGTAGGCTTTGATGCAGCGCTGCTTTTCTCTCTGCTGTGCCAGATGCCAGTAATAATGTTATGGTTTTATTTTATGTGTCGTTTGTATTCTAACCTGCATTGTGTGTGCCATCCTGTTCTTTTTAAACCTTTGTGATTCATATCAGCTCCTGCAACCTACTGCACTTTGGTGGATGTAGATTAAAGAAATTAAGTGCTCGCCTCCCATCTACAATATGCCTGTATGATCTTGTTTCACCACATTAATATTTCAGTGCATCGAAGCTCTTAGACAACTTTCTGCATTTTCCATGACCTCAGAGAATACAGCGATGTTAACTCTTGTTTCTGTACTATACACCCCCAACCTGATTCCTGAAGAGCTGTTGCTCAGCGCACCACAGAACACAGATACAAAGAACTATCAAAAACTATGACAGGACTGGGTTTTTATTATATGGTGTCTATACTTCACAAATCAGCTCTGAAAAAAAGACAACTGAGATAGCGGTAACAAAAGATGATTCATACACCCCCACGTCAGCGGACAGGACAGTTACTGCAAAATAATCTATTGCTTCATTTTATTAAAAAGAAAAAAGAGAGAGAAAAAGACCAAAAATGTCAAAACAGAATTAACAAATGTTTCCTTTGAAACAAATGTAACACTGACGTAGGGTCTCTAATTGTGTTATTGGTTCATTTTAACACATTTTTGGTTCATTTGCTTTAAGAAGTTGTAATTTGTTCCAATATAGAAATTTTCCTATTGCATAATTTCATAAGAAGTGAAATGCAAGAGACTGATTCTGACATAAAATAATGTTGGAGTTAAAGTGCATTTTCGAATTCACAGTTCTTAGAATACTGGGAAATTTGTGTCATCTAGATATAAAAGATTAAAATCACTATTTAGTGATTGCAGAGAGCAAAACCTCAGGGTACTTGAACTGATTTAACCACTGACACAAGTTTTCTTTTCTTTTTTTTCTTTTTTTACCCATTTACTGAAAGATATTTCAATTAGAGTTATTTAATGGACATGGACATAATGTGTAGACTCTCAGCTTTCAATTGAGGGTATCCACATTCAAACCCGATGAAGGCTTTAGGAGTTTGAGCTCCTTAACATGTGCCACCATTTTTTTTTTTTAAAGAACCAAAAGTATTTGGACAATTGACTCAAAGGCTATTTTATGGGCAGGTGTGGGTAATTCCTACGTTATGTCATTAATTATCAGTTAAGTTGTATCAGTTGTGATCCAAAGCATACCACATCTGTAAGGCACAGCAGAGGTAATGTGATGGCTTGGGCGTGCATGGCCAGTGGCACTGAAGACACTAGTGTTTAATGATGATATTCTGACATGTTCAGAGACATATTGTCTTATCAAATCAGCTACGTGCGGTCACACTGATTGGGCGGAGTTTTATAATAAAGATGGGCAATGACCCAAAACAACAGCCAAAGCAACCTGGGAGTTTATTAAAGCAAAGAAGTGGAATATTTTTGAATGGCGAAATAGGTCACCCGATTTTAACCCAACCAAGCATGATTTCACTGGTTTAAGAATAAACATCAGAAAGAAAGACCACAAACAAACTGCTGCAGTAAAGACCTGACAGAGCATTAAAAAGGAGGAAACCCAGCATCTGGTGATGTCCATTAGTTCAAGACATCAGGCTGTCATTGCCAGCAAAGAGTTTTCAACCAAGTATTTAAAAAATTAACATTTTATTTTCAGTTATTTTATTTGTCCAATTGTTCTAATTATAGCCCCCTGATGGGATTGTGTTCAAAAATGATTTTGTTTCTCATATTTTTATGCAATCTTTTTGTTCAGCTCACTGAACTAAAGCTAAACGTCTGCACTTCAACTGCATCTGAGTGGTTTTATTTAAAATTTATTTTGATAATGTACAGAATCAAAAATGTTCCTGTCCAAATGTATATAAACTGTATAGCTATGATCTTTGGCTAAAGAGTGGATATAAAAAACTGGGCACAAATGAGATTCCTCTGAGAGGTGTCTTGGCTTGGTTTTAGAAATATAGTGAGCAGTTCACTCATTCAGAAGGGGCTCTGAGTAGAACTGCTATTAGACAACATCTAAAGTAGCCAACTGACAATGTTGAAGCATCTGACAACAATGTCTCCTGAAGACCTCCTAGGTGGGGTGTTTTGGGCATTTCCTACTGGACATCCCATAGCAGACCCAGGATACATTGGAGTGATTGTGTGTATTGCCTGTCCTGTACTGGGAATTCAATAGAGTCTCTTGGATGAGCTGGCCAGGCAAAAGTATGTATGCAAGCACAATTAGATGGCATTTAGTTAAGATACAGAGTCTGTGTTACTGTTCATTATTTAATAAACAAAAATATATTTTATGCTTGAACAATTGATATCCAACTTGAAAAACAAATATAGTCCTGGTCATTTTCTTTTTGGGGAAGACCAAAACCTCTTTGGGCAGTGCCAACATGGAAGCTACAAGAGCATATTTTTGCTTTGGTCGCAAGCTAAAATCTTGTCCATTAAGCTTTAGGGGTGGGGGAAAAAAATCGATACTGTGTAGTATCGTGATATTTTGTTTGCTAATAATGTATCGATACAAGGACAGCAGAAATCGATATTTTGTTACAAAAAAAGTTTTTGTGGACTGGAACTCTGACTTCAGAGCATGTTGATCAGCTCCTTTTTCTGAGCAAGAATCCTGACATTCCTTCACTGTCCAAATGTGTTTAACTTGTTTTTTGGCAGCAATAAACATGACAGTTTACTTATTTTAATTTAAAACATGTTTTATTTTAATTAAGTTTAAAACTTTTTTATTTAATGTAAAATTATATTTTGTTTTAATTTACTTTCAAATTCTTCAGTTGCTGAAGGGGCTGCATAGTTTTCATAAATTGCATAGTTCAGAATAGCTATAATTGTACCAGATGGTTGCATTCAGTTAAGTTGGACTAGACTGTAATACAAACCGTTCAGTTTGTCAACAATAAAACTGAAATGAGAGAAAGACTGAGTGTGAGACTTTGTTATTAGATAAAATGAATATTGATAAAGTTTACCTTTATGTACAGAATCTGAATATCGCAAAATATTTTAAAAAATTGCAATAATATCGTATTGTGCGTTAAGTATTGTGATAATATCGTATCATGGGATGTATGGTGATTCCCACCTCTATTAAGCTTATGGTTCTAGTCCAGCTCTTATTATTTGACTCAGTCCAAGAAATGCAGCACTGGTTTACTAGACACCTATCATTTGCCTGCAACTATGAGAATGTTCAACTGATTGCTGCCATGTCAGTTTTCCTGGATAAATAAGAGCTTAAACAGAAATCACCAGAGAAGGCTGGTGTTTAACTGAGATTGCTGTTGTTGATTTCTAAAATTACTGTGACAAAGCCTTGGGTTATGCAAGCTCAAGTCCACAGCAGGCCCAAGGCCATCCACAGATTACAATCTAACAGTAATGCTTCTACAGGAACTTATTAAAGTCTTTTTTTTCCCTTCTTTTTTTTTTTGACTTGGGGGTGGCAACTTAGCTTGACCTAGATTTCTGTCTGTTAAACAGCCAATAACTATCCTGAGGGAAATTTTATTTACTTAGACAGCATTATGCCACAGCTCCCATCACACTCAACAAAGAAGCGCATTATACATAAAACTTGTAAACAACATTCCCAAAGAATTCCAAGACTGGTTAGTCAGGTAATGCTATTCAATCTGGTGCCAAGAAAGCTCCATTCACAACACAAAGTGTTTTCAGTGCATTGCACGTTTTAAATTCCAGCTGTGTGTTGGTTCTTGGGAACTGCTAGTTTTCGACGCTGCGCAAACTCTGCGCAAACTCTGCGCAAACTCTGCGTCTTTTGGCAGGACTCCAAACAAAATCTATATTTTGCAAAAACAGCTTTTTACTTAGTAGTCTTACTAAAAGGGGGCAATTAATCAAATAAATTATTCATCATTTATGACTTCTTGAAAGACCCCATCTTACTCACATGAATATATGTTGGGTAAATTAACTGCAGACACTGTCAGTTTGTTTCGAACTTCAAAAAATTAAAAGCTTATAGAACTACCAAAAAACTAGTTGCTGTCAGTGAGTGTGTGCTTTTGATCTATGTTTATGTTCACCCACACACTGATGCAGCTGGCATGCTTGGACCTACCAAGCATCTAGTGACATTAACTAATAAAACTCATCTATGGGGGCAATTAAGAACAGAACAGAAATGAGGTGCAGACAAGGAAGAGCTGGTGCACACAAAAAAAAATGTTGTGGGTCTTTTGGTTTCCGTAAAAAAGACTGAACAAATCTACGTGTAAACTGCAACGTGTAACTGCAGCAGCTAATACTGTGTGAATTTGAATTATTCACTGAAGCAGTAGTAGTAAATAAACACTGCAAATGTGAACATACATTAGGCATTGTTCATTCTTGTCAAAGTCAGGACACGGTGGCATTTGCCCACCTGGAGCATTTGGACATGTCCCAGTGCCATGAGTGCCGTTTTGGCCTGCTGTAACCAGCCAACTTGTAATAACATTAATAACTAGTAAGCTACTGCTAAACCAACAAACAGGGTTGAACTACAAAATTAGCAGTCTGGTGGTTTGTGGCGTGGAACAGAGTTGTGGCCTGCTCATGCGTCAGACTATTTTGGGTTCTCTGACTGTTTTGAAGAAAAGCCACAGCGTTATAAGCCAACTTGGGTTGCAGGTTCAAAATTATTTCTAGTTGTGCACAGATGTGTATGATCAACAAATTAAGAAGACAAAGGCAGGCCATTACACACTACCCCAAAACCCTGTTACGCTTCCATTTACAACCAAAAACATATAATGCTGAACTAAATTAGACTACATGTTTTACTGTAAAATTAAAAGTGAGTTGATGATAAATTACAGACAGACAGACAGACAGACAGACAGACAGACAGAAAGACAGAAAGAAAGAAAGAAAGAAAACAACCAAACTATTAAATTCTGCATTTAACTGACAGCAGATAAAGTGTTATGGAAACAAGAAGAGAAGGAAGAAGCAGAGAGCAGAGCACAGACAGCCATGATGCAGCACCCAAGGAACAAAAAGGGCTAAGGCCCTGGACTTAACAGCCCAACAGAGCAGTTTGGTGGTGCCTGGGCTTGAACCAAATTGTAGTGTTTTTAATAATATATGCTGCTGAACAAATGAGTTTATATATGTATAAACACTATTTACTAACCTCATTTTGTGTAGAGTAAATAAACAGACTGTATATTTTTAAACAATGACGTATCAACAGTAATGTCTTATCTCTAGCACATGGAGTTATTACAATTATGGCAGTAAGTGTAGTGCAGCTGTGACTATCGAACCTCAACTCAGACACAATACAAAGTTTGTATTGTATTTGTATTGTGTAAAAAAAAAAAAGGCAGGGAAATATGGAAATGTGACCTACTGGGTATGCAAATATACAGTATAAGCTTAAACTAAAAAAATACAGCTTTTGTAGAGTGAACAGTTAATCCATCACTTCCTGACAGCCTGGCTGTTCAAACTGTGAGCTTTGCACTCGAATTGAGTTTCAAAAATACAACCCCACAGAAAATGTTAAAAGCCAATTTTTTAGAAAGAAAAACAAGAATAAAAAGAAGGGGCAGTAACTAACCAAACAATGTCGTTATTAGATCACAGCATACAGCAAGTCCAACGGGATGACAGTTAAACAGAAATATTTGGCAACAGAGTCATCCCATCAGAGGACAAGTGTCTGAAAAAAAAAAACAAGTACAGGGTTTTTTTAATAAGCTTTTGATTTTCAAAATCAACAGCACACTGGTGCAAAGCTGTACTGAAAGAAACAGGGTGAGGGATTAAAATGGACATAAGAAGAAATAGCAGCAGGCAGGCTTTGTGGTGTGCATTTGTCTTCGTATCTGCATCTGCAACTACACTGATGTGTGTGCATTCAATGTGCCAAGAGACTCCCCACAAGGAAGCAGGAAGTAGGCACCAATTAGTGGAAATGCAGAGAGATGATGTGCCTAGAGATGCAAGCAGCTTCCCCAGACATTTAATAGGCTTCAGTGTCCACATGCCCTTCATCTGGATGAGCTGTCGTCCAGCACAGCAAGCAGCCACTACCGAGGCTCCACATGCTTCACTGATCACATGACTTTGACTGTTCAGAGCAAGGGCGAGGCAAAAAAAAAAAAAATCACCATACAACATAATTTCTCCACAATTCTAAAACCAAACCAGTGTTCAAAAAGACCGAAAAGCTTAACTGAGGGTGAATTCAGCTGATTTTCAGGTGGACTAAAAGTAGTGGCTAGTGGGTCATTCAACATGTTAGCTCTCAAAGACAAGCATATGGCATTTTTCACAGAGAAAAACATTTGAAAATATACCATATCAATATACACTGATGATAAAGTACTTTGATCTGATCGACTTATAGGCTGAAGCAGCCAAACAGGCAAAGCTATATGTGGAACGAAACCGTGACCGAGGACAAGCTGATGGCATCAGATGTAAGTACAACTCCTCCGGTTTCATATGCAAAACAAATTATTGCGCTAGCTTACACGGTTCAGGTTCTACAGGGATTTAAAAATAGTTACGCAAAACGGAGCGTGCTGCTCTGACCGGCTTTAAAGGGTTAACAATGACTTTAAAAAAAATAATATAAAATAGTGTGCAACACCACTGAAGTTTTTTTTTTTTTTTTTAAACTCTCTTTTCAACCAACGGCAGTCACTCTCCAAATAACTTCTGCTTAGCTTTCCGAGCTTCCCTCGGGTCCTCTTAATCAGCGGTCTCCAACCTTTTTTGCGCCACGGACCGGTTTATGGCCGACAATATTTTCACGGACCGGCCTTTAAGGTGTCGCGGATAAATGAGGGAGGGGCTAATAATCGGCTCAGTCATTTTTAATGATCGTTGAAAGCCCAGATCGTAATCGTGATTAAAATTCGATTAATTGAGCAGCCCTACCTATTAGGGACAGTTAATTTGGATAATTCTTCACAGGAAGTGTCATGTCACTCATCACCATTATATGAAACTACATGTTAAACTGGTTAAAATCTAAAATTAAAAAGAGACAGGCGATCTCTCCAAGGTGTAACCTGCTCCTAGTTGACACATGCCAACACCAGAAAGCAGCAGCAGCGGTCCACAAGGCAAAACGCAGGAAAAGTTGAAGGCATGAATTCACTGAAATATACAACATATGTTTAAGTTTGCATAAAACCCAAAGGAGGAAATGACTTTCTTGTAAACGTTTTTTCATCCAAACACACACACACACACACCTCAGGTGTATGTTTTAACAGTTGCGTAGCTTGTTGCAAAGTGTAAACACAGCTTAGAATTGCTTCGTCTTCCTTCTAAAAGCTCTACAGAGCTATTAAAGCTTTTAAGTTAATGAGGAAAAGAGCTACAGAAAATAAACTGATTCCATGATATAAGCTTTAAAAACATCTGCCTGATTTGTTCCTTTACACTACATGTATTAATCCTAATTCACACCATCTAGATTGTTTAAATCAAAATTAAATGCAATGGAAGAAGACTAAAGTAATTTTTTTATTGCTGAGATGCTGGTGGATGGTAAGAATCTTGGTTATGCTTTGGTAAGAAACTTATTTGAGGTTGTGGCGTAATCACACCTTAATATTGCATAAAACAGCGCTGGTCACATTTTCTGGACACCTGTTCTGCCATCTGATTGCACCATCCAGTCTGCACACCAGTCAAAACGAGAGGGGGAGAAAAAAAAAAATCAAACAAACAACAAAACCAAAATCGGACAGAGTGGGCAGCGTCAACTGAAGTTGTCGATCACTTGACTTAAACACCCTCAGCACTATGGCTAACCTTTCAGTGCAGCTGGCTAACAATGAAGAAGTCCCTGGAACTACACATGCTCCAAAAACTACCTTTATTTTTTAATCTTCACAGAGAGTAATAAATCTGTGACAGCTTTTGAAGCAGGGCTCCGTGGTGTATACATTTGGATCGATACATGTAGGGTTTTATCTCCACTTATTCCTTTTTTGGTCTTGAAAGACAGTTCTCGGATTATACCAGGTTGAAGTCAGAAGAGAAAGCCATGTTCTCTCCAAGTGTTTGCAGAGAACCCTGAAATCTCAAGAAGAACAGAGCGGCAGGAGAGAGGGAAGGAAGTTCAGAGAAACTGTGGCTTACTCAGTCATTATGACTGTGTGGCTCCCTCTGCCATCTGCCACATGAAACATTTCTAGCCATCGCCACCACCTTTTCTTTTTTTTAGCCGAGGTGCTGCTGTAACTGTCCCACAGAAATTCTTGTTCCTATTTTGACTTTCTGATTTAGCAGCAACAGAGACAGACGGACGGTTGCAGTGATGTAGGCTGAGGCGATTTTGTGGTCTCAGAAACATTTATCCAGTTTAAAAATAGTGCCCAATACATGGATAATCATAAAATGAACTTAGCAGCTGCAGCTTAAATTATTTTAAGATTTCAAATTAAATTTTAAACATAAGCAAGTTGTGATTTTACCAGAAAACCTGCATAAACCTAAAAGAAATTATTACAGTAAATACTAGTCAAAGTCTGAACTGAGGAAGAAAAGACAAAACAAAACAAAAAAACCCTCCATCCTTTCTTTGCAGAAGATTAAAGGAGTCATGCGTGTATCTAATCCGTCGACCCCTATTTTTACCTGGCTCAATAAAAAAATAGAGCAGCGTGACACAGAACCCTCTCACTCTACAGTCAGACAGGCCAACTGACTGACAGACAGGTGGGAAGACAGGAGGCAGCCGTCCAGTCTGCTTCTCTGACGTAACAAGTGACAGGGTTGAGCTTGCCGCTGATGACAAATTACAAAAGCAGAGAGACAGGAAGTGAAAGAAAGAAAGGAAGAGGGAGAGAGAATACCCCCTTCCTCCTACTCCTCTCCACCTCCCCCTTTGAGTTCTGGGAGGCTGCTGGACTGGAGAAAGCAGAGGGGAGGAAGGGTAGTGGTGACGGCTTATTGTTTGAGCTCTGTGTGCTGCGGTTCCAGTCTCAGCACACACTCATACTAGCCCAGCTATTTATATCCTCTCAATATCCATGCAGGCGGAGGCAGGCTACAGTCATTTTCATCATTTCCTACATTCTGGAGACAAAGAAGAGACTACTTGCTGGGAGTGAGCCTGCTTGGACTACTTTTAGAGGATCGCCCCATTATTAATTGCGTTGCATTTTTGGTTTTCATAAGAACATACATTAGCTGAAAAAAAAAAAAAAAATCCATATTCATACAATTAGCTGAACGATGATTGTTCAGTTAGTAGCACCAAATATATTAAAAAGGGACAATCAACTCTATTAGGACTGCATTTAATGAAGTCAGGGGAGTTGCTAGATAAAGTCTGGTCTAATCTCAGACTATGCAATGCATGCTCTACGAGTTGCCAAGGCACCAAAATGGCTTGCTCACCTGACTAAGGAGAGACAGAAGAAATGTAACAGATGCTTGAAATGTTGACTGTAGTTTCTGTAAGTATTTATCATCACCAGCATTTACCTTCAAGTTACTCTAGTTCTATTTTGAATGATGGGGCACAGAGCTCTTTGTAAAGGTTTATTCTGAGCAATTGTGATGGCAAGAGTCAACAAAGTGAAAGCAATACAGGTTCAAAAGTACAGTGCAAGTAGGTGTGTGTGGGGCTGGCTGTACAGACTTAATTACATCCATTAATGAGATGGTAGGTGTGACAGACCAAGGAGAGCTCAGTGGTGATGTTATGCAAGTGTTCATGTTAAATGCAGAGGTGAACAGAAGGAAAAGATGACTTGGGTTCTTGGAAGCTCCTCAAGTAGAGATGAGAGGTCTGAGACAGAAACGGACGGGGGATTGCAGTCCATGTGAAAAAAAGTTCACTGGAGAAGCAGTTTAACAAGGGGGCTACATCAGCGAGCCAGGTGGGAACGGAGACATAAAGCCCCGTGTTCAGTGGGTAGTAGTGACAGAAGTCAAACTAATAACCAATGGATTGTCCATTAATCAAATTATCATTGATGGGTTTGTTCTTTGAAAATCGAATGCTTAAATTAGTCCCAGCCATTAAAATGGCCAGGCTGCCTGCACAACTAAAGTCTGTAGCCATTTTGCACATGCACTTCAAAACTTTGAACTTTTCTAGATATTCTTTCTTTCGTTAAGTTGTAACGACACAGAAAAAATAAATAAATACTGAATGCTTTATTGTTACTCCGGCTTGCAGGCTACCACATTTATTACTTCAAACAAAATAAAGGGAAAATTCCTACCATCACTTATGACAGACTACCTAATTCAAAGTGTAGCTCTATTACCACAAGCAGCATTACACTGCAACAGATGTTACACAGCAGTATTTACAGTACCACAGCAGAAGTCTAATGTAAACACAAACGTACCCTAGGGAGTGTTTTCACTGGAAATTTTAAATAAAAGCTGCTTAGCAGGTTAACAGTAAAGTAACGTAACCTTCTAACTCTTCAGCAGCCTGCACAATATGACAGAAGGAACAGTCTTCTTGCATATTTTCAAAGCATTGTGCTTGTTCAACATTGCTGAACTAGCTTCCTTTTTACTAAATCGTAATGCGTGCTACGGAACATACACTCATGGTGCCCTCATGTCAACGACACACTTTTAGGCCACATAAAAATTTACACCCGTATTTATTGCAGATCATGTTAAATGTGTCTCCACATTGTAGTGGTTTACACATTTGCCAGAAAAGTGAAAGATCCCGAGTTTGATTTTGAAAGGAGACACAAATCCCTTTTGGGATTGCATCAAGGAAAGCATCCAGAGTAAAAATCTGCCAGATTAAATATGTGCGGCTACCTGCTGTTGCAGCCCATTATAAATAAGGGAGCACCCAAAAGTAGCTGCTTCTTCTCCTAGCAATTGTCAGTATTGAGATAATTCTGATCTCAATACTGACAAAACCTTTTCTGGAAATGAGCAGCCCTGTGAAAACATCCCTAACAAACTGCTGTGTGCTAAATGTGCCCAGATTCTCCAGATTTTCCAGACTCTGTGAAAACAGCTCAAGTGTGGGAAACAATGCAGTGTATATGTGTATATAAACAAGCACACGCAGTCATGGCTTAATATACTATACCTTAAACGTGCACATTTATATACGTTATTGGTTTAAACATCCTAGGAGAGTGACTGAGGAAGGGGATACACAGAGAAACCGCCTGCTGATTCTGCTGCTTTCATTGCCTCTCCTATTCCTTTGATGCTAAACCACGACAACTCCTCTATTCAGAGCAGAAGAAGAGACGAGGAGGCAAAGCACGGCGATGGAGACACAAAGAATCTCATTAGAAGCAGCCACAGCGGGGTTCGGGTACAATATGGCAGCAGCATTAGTGGCAACAGCAGCTCAGAATCTCTTCAATAAAAGCAGCATTCAGGGGCAGTGGCACTGAGACCACGCAGAAAAAGATTCAGTGGACAATAAAGGAGGGAATTAGGGAGAAGAGAGGCATACAGGGAGAAGATGAAGCCAAAACCCAAATTGCAAATGACACTTGAAACTATTATGGTTCAAAACGGTGATTATACAGACTGCCTGCACAACGAGTAATCCCAGATTTGGAAATAACCGGAATATTTTCCGCCTTTGAAAATAAGGTAACTACAAATGGATGTTACTGCTCAAGAGAAAACAACAACAGCTAGAAACAGAGCGTTCTTCTGAAAAAATGAGAGATACACTCATCAGGTTGTCGTGGTCAACGAGCGTTTGACTGGCCAGACCAATCACAAAAGGCAGTCATTGATAAATCCTTTCTGCTCAGCAATTACAATATTTATATAGTTTACCAAATTTAATTGACGAATCACTACTATACTTTTGATCTCCACATTATATTTCCAATTTAATATACGTGTGCTATTACATAATGTTTCTTTAACTGCCAACAGATCTTTGTAACGCAATTAGGATGCAGAAAGAGAGAGGAAGATGATACTAAATGAGAGAGAAAAAGATGCTCACAGATGGAGAGGACAGAGATCAGGAGAACAAGGACATAGAAAAAAAGAGGAGGAGTCAGACGAGCGTAGAGGACTGGTAGGTGTAAATGACAGCGGCTAGAGGCATGGAAGTGTGGTTTCTTGGCAGAGGACTCTATCTGCTCATCCTTAATGCAGTCATCTGTTGGTTCCATCGCCAACCATGAATAATAAAGGCTCCACCCTGCTATGCCAGTACTCTGAATTATTAATTCACAACCACAGACTTGCATTAGCGCACACTATGGGGTACGGACACATTTGCCTGTTTAGACTTGCGCACACAGTGTGTGTGTGTGCACATGCATATTCACCACACTGACAACGAGTGAAATTAGTGTTCTCTCTGAAGCAGGTTTTTCTTTAGAAAACTGCTGTGACAGATAGAAAGTGATGTTTCTTTGTTTTTGTTTACTTGGGGTAATCATTACTGTTACTTCCATGTAACTATCAAAGCATGTCAGATTTAATAATAAACAACTGTAGAATTACTAAAACAAAACTATAACAGGAATTTCTAAAATCAACACATCAAAATAATGACGACACGTAGCTATCCTTTTGCTTTGACAGGGATAAACTACACTTAAAATATCTCGCAAGCATAACCAGTTCAGAATTACTACTGTTTCAGCCATAATAGTACACCCCAAGAGATACTATTAACTAGGTCATTGGTTTCTTTTCATAGGCTTGGTTAAATGATGTAGCCCAATTAGCTTAAAGGAGAACTGACAGATATAAATGTGCAATGCTGCTGTGACTGTATGTTAAACGCTCAACACTGAAAATGAGGGACGGTCCAAAGAATGGCTGTGTGCACGACAGAAATGAAAATATTCACATTTCACCATATAAACAATGTCCTACTTTAAGTCCTTTTAAAATCATACTAAGCATGCCTAGGACGTTAAAATGCAAGCGCACACACACCAAAAACTCCTCTTACTCACCTGCTTTGCATCTGCTGCAAAAAGAGCCTAACTGAAAAGACACTCTCCTACACACTGTGCCTCTGTTAAATCAAAGCAGAAAACATCTCTGCTTCCCCACACAGATACCAGGCAACACAACCTGCCAAACAGTCTATTGTTGGGCTGGAAAACAACACAAGACTAGCAGAAACAAAAAACAGAATGAGAAACCTGCAGTTAGCACATTCGCTCAGAATATACAGCTGTGTGAACGTTTTAGTGCATGTGGTTCTACGAGAATGTGTAAACTGGAAAAATGCATTTAGGCAGCACATCCAGATCTTGTTTTTACCACTGGACACTGGGTGTTAAGGTGACAGTAATGGTGTAGGTGAGAAAACCCAGGTAGACAGCGAGGCAGGCATGAGGTATTAGGAGACTTTCTGCTAATGCAGAGCCAATGTTTGCACAGACAGCAGCTCCAAATCTTCCCTGCAGAGAGTAGGACTTGGGGATTTCTTCTGCAAATTTATGAAAGCTTGACAGACTTCATGCACCGATAACCCCATTCACTCTCACAGTCCAGGGACAGGCACACAGCCTTAAAGTGAAGTTTGATGCACTGTATGACCTTAAATACAGTTTTATACCTTGGTCAGTAAAATAACATACAGAATTAGAAAATTACAAAAAATATGTTATACAAAAAACAAACAGACACGGTTTACTCTGCTGAGATTTGCAAGTTGACCTGCAGAGTTCATAAAGTTAGGGCTTCCTCCATTTGTGATTAACAAGTACATACGTGATTAACAAATTGAGCCAGTCTTAGGCCATTTTCACACCTAGAGTTCGCTTACTCTGGTCCGGATCAGTTGATGAATTTGTAAACTTGTAGCTTTTACTCATGGTTTAGTTTATTTTCACACAAAGAAAAATCCAAGGGAACGTGTCACTACAACCCAAGTGAGAGTTTTAAGTCTGTTCTGGGTGGGAGTAACAGAGTAAATACAGGAAGAAGGTGCTGTACTGGATGACTATTGGAAAATATTGAGTATTTACATTCATTTCACAGATAGTTGCTAGTCTGTACAGACCTTTGCACATTTATTGTATCTTCCCGCATTGAGAATTCAAAGTTTATGTGGCTATGGGCTTTTTATTCCTTACCTCAAACTTGTAATGTACACCTGGTTATTGGTTCGCACAATAAAGAAAGCACTCTGGAGCTCATTTGGGACCATACCGAGACTCCTCCTCCAAAGGGTCTCAGTGCGATTGTTCTGGTCCCTACCAAAGTGCGATTACTGTGTTCACATCTGCACGAGCGAAAAGTACTAATAAGAGAATTATTTTCACAGTTAAAACTCACCATAATACAAGCTATTAAAATGCACCAACGCTGAATGCTTAGCTATAACACAATACAAATACAGGACTTTTCCACTTTTTCACAATGGGCCGTTGGGGAGTGCCTACACACATAAGGTAGATTGTTCCGCATACAGTTAAGACAATGAATCTACTACCTTACTCAACAAACACATATACAGTCTTCCTCTATTTCTAAATCAACAAATGTATTCTATGTTTGAGGAAATTAACCCCAGTTTAAAAAGCACTGGTTAAAATTATTTCTCAGGAATCCTGATATATCCATGCATAACTATGGTATAAAAAATTGAAACAGTATTTATTAGTATCATAACTTCACAATGAGCGTGAAGGAACCTCCTGTGCCAGTAACAAAAAATCTTCTGCTTGCCCTACTGAGACATAAAAACAGGAAGAACATTGGACAAGAACCACAGAAAATGATCTAAAAGTCTAAATTACTTGAGACAACGAGATTAAAACTCAAAAAGACCAAATAAATACTTTGGGAGAAGTGTCTGGATATGAAATGACCCTGAATTCTTACATTCCCAGGAGACTCTGCCTTTACAGAAACTTGAGAAGGATGGGTTTATTTTCCTTAGACACTGACCCCATAAAGTTGTCGACATCAGGAGTCACAGCAGATGATCTGTAAATGAGTGATAAAATGTATGTACACAACTCAGAGTGGACTATGAGCCTTTGTGTGAGTGTGAGATGCGCAATTTTATGAAAATTAGGTTCATTTGGATAAGCTCTTAACTGGTTAACATATTCAGTCAGTCACTTTTTTATTTGTTTAGTGCATTGTACCTGCGTCACTTTTTTAAATTTAGACTTATTTATTCATTTTTAATTTGCATGTACTGGTACGTAGAATACAATTCTGTTGCAAATACCAATTTTGTTAAAAACTGTTCATTTCATCCAAGCCTGGAGTCTGAATTGTCAGTTTTAGAGCCTTCTTTCTTTTGTTGTTCTGTTGTAGTGCACTGAATTGAGATGGTGATGCAACAAATGTCTTTGTGATGCCCGTAGACTGACAGAATATGGAAAACTGAAGACATACAGTTTAAAAAGCATACATTTTTCTCAAGACATCCCAGGTTGTTCACTTGTTTTGTAGATAAATGGTTTATTAAATATTGTTTTCATATTGAAATGCTTATTTATAATATAAGAGAAAAGAATAATCTGGAGGTGTTTTGAATAGATTATTATGGAACTGTTTTATTGGGCCAGGGTGTCAGACAATCAATCATACAGCTTAGTAAGAATATGCAAGAAAAAGGGAAAGAGCCGAGTTCCGAGTAGAAACTAGTTATACAGTGCAAACTATGCAACCAATAACACCTGCTAACATGCATACTACTAGATCAGCCTTCAGTGTATTTCTAAAAATACACGTTTAACATTGAGGTTCCATTGGACCATGTGTAACAGGACTAGCCTGGGAATTGAAACTTGCAAAAGAAAAGCCTTGTTTTCAGCCTGAAACTTAAAATGACCATGATGGTGGACTTGATTTATAACAAGATCCAAGCCACACAATGCTGAATCTAATGAACATGTAAGATTCCCATTGTGTACGTACCCTAAATAAACGATCCTCAGCAACAGATACAGAATGTAACGTAAACTTCCTTAAAGACCAAATAATTATTTATTTTACCCGCCACCATTATTTAGAGTATTAAGTGCAACAAAAATATACTATTTCTCTCTATTTTCAATATTTCAAGTGCTGACTAAAACACGTGGGCTATACTATTAAGCTATTTTTGTGAGGTAGGATTTTAATTTATGAAACACAATAGGCGGCCTTTAATCAGTCCATCTCTAATCTGTAATTATAAACCCACTTACATATACATCTATTCAGCTGCCACCTACTGCTCAGAATATTATTTTCTTGAGATTATTAGCTGTTGTATCAGAAACATGCTCAGATGTAGGCCACAGTTAACGATAACCATCTGCACTTTTAGTGTAATCTCTTCTAAGACAAAAAAAGAAAGAATAAAAATGTTGCTTTATTAAAAAGATAGCCTGAGGGAAACTGCACACAAAATAGATCAAGTAAAATCTTCCTTGTATTAAAGAGGAGCTAATTCAGGTCACTTTACATCTGAGCACTTTGTGTGACATCATTAAAGCACAAGCGTTTACTGTATCTTTGAAGTGTATCCGATGACTCGAACGCATTGGGGGGTTGAAGAGGGCAGATAAAAAGAGGAACTGCTGAAGCCTCCCTGCTAAGACAGGATTCATTGCCATTATCATCAGTGAATCATCTTGTATTCTTTTTAGAACAGTCAAAATAATTCCAACTGGGTTTAATGTCGCCATAACTGAAGCAAAGGAATACACCAACTTCATAGTGACTGCACTACTTCCTCCGTATTTCCCCCCACTGGCCCAAATATGAGGCGCTTCAGTGAACCAGGACGCAGGTGTTATATGTAGAAAGTCAGACTGAACAGGCAAATGAGATTTAACCAAAGGACCAAGCATCCGAACACACAGGGTATATACACAGCAGAGAGGTGACAAACTAAAGAAGCCTTAAACCACGAATCATATGATGAGGAGATTTGGTGCCCCCTCATCCCGTGGGAAGCATTTTATGAATTTTTTACAAATTAATACACAGTAGTTCTGAGTCATCACATTGTCCTGTGATTAAACTTTCCATCCTGGTGGAAGTGGTCTTTTCCAGGATGTGCACACCAAGGGTGAATGAGTGGTTTGATGAATATGAAAATGATGTGAATCACATGCTATGCGCCTTGCAGCCACTACATTTCAACCCAACTGAACACCTTTAGGTTGTGTTAAACTCCGCCATTATCAAATAAGGTAAAATCTTTTGGAAGAATAGCGTTCCAGAGACTTGGAAAAAGTGCACTGAAGCTGTTCTGACAGAATGGGATGTCCTAGCAATTGGCTAATAAACTTCGTGTAGACAAAACTGTCAGTTTTTCCTTGTATCGTGTAACGTGGTCCATTCAACTAGTTGATTTATAGATGAAAACAACCAGACAGAAAAGGAACTCTACTGAAAAAATCCTGTCAAATAAATACACTGTATCGCAACAAAAATCCTTTAACTGACCTAAACCTTTGACTGGACATATTACATGGGACAGCTGTTCTGAATATGTCAAAATCTCAATGATCTTTGTGCAATAATCAGGTGGCAAGACTCAGATATTTTCATATAATTTCTTCATTTTCTTGGCAAAAGGAACCTAAACTGGATAATAGGGCTGCCACAAACGATTATTTTGATAGTCGACTAGTCACCGATTATTTTTGCGATTAGTCGACTAATCAGATCATCATCCATTGAACGTAAAAGTACAGCTTATTGCACCAGCAGCATCTGCTCTTATATAACTATCATTAGCTTACAGCTTTAAGTGTTTAAGGTCTGTGCTAACTAAAAATAAAGACAAGATGATAGTTAATTGAATTCTAATTAAATGTGCAGATTGTTTCGGTGGAGTTTAATAAACTCAGCCGATTTACTCAGGAACAAATAAAATACTGAAAAAAGCCAAACAATAACATTTTTAAGTTATCTAAGTGACTTGTATATGTTTAACCTGAGTAGGGCGGTGGGTTTGAAAACGATCTGCCGGGAGTCCGGTGCTCTCATGGCCCCCGGCTAGCTATCGAGCTAGTGGGTAACAGACGCCTCCGAAAACGTCGGAGCGCTTTTGAAAATATGTGGTGTCCTGATAAACTGAGCAGATATTTGAGGTTTACACAGCTACATTCTCGCCTGAAAATATGTTAAACGTTTATTTTGTGACCCAGAAAGAATAATAAGAGTAATATTAAAACTAACTAGCTGCCGCCATTGTTGACAACTGCGCTGGGCCGCGCTATGAATTCTGGGACACAGTTTCTTCTTCTTCGGGGTTTAACGGCAGCTGGCATCCTTGTACATGCAGTGCTGCCATCTTCTGTTTCAGTCCGTTATTACACTCTTAAATCCTGCTTTTGGGATCTTACAAAGCTTCAAACGACGCGTCGACTATTAAATCAGTCGTCGACGATTTTGATAGTCGACGTAATCGTGACTAGTCGACTAATCGTGGCAGCCCTACTGGATAAGCAATCGGGAAAGTCAAAATATAAAGGATAGAGTTGCTAATCTATAACAAATGGAGCCACTGATATAACATGATTAAACAATGTTTTAGTCATGTAGCGCATGTTAAAAAGTCTGTTGCAGTGGTTTAAAAAATACATTAACATGCATGTAAGACCTATACAGATATAAACAAATGTATATATATTAATATATATACACATTTTAAGTTCTTAAGTGCTGTTGTGCTTTAGCCAACAGGGGCGATCGTGGCTCAAGAGTTGGGAGTTCGCCTTGTAATCGGAAGGTTGCCGGTTCGAGCCCCGGCTTGGACAGTCTCGGCCGTTGTGTCCTTGGGCAAGACACTTCACCCGTTGCCTACTGGTGGTGGTCAGAGGGCCCGGTGGCGCCAGTGTCCGGCAGCCTCGCCTCTGTCAGTGCGCCCCAGGGTGGCTGTGGCTACAATGTAGCTTGCCATCACCAGTGTGTGAATGTGTGTGTGAATGGGTGGATGACTGGATATGTAAAGCGCTTTGGGGTCCTTAGGGACTAGTAAAGCGCTATATAAATACAGGCCATTTACCATTTACCATTAGTCACTACCTTAATAACATAAGACAGCTAAAGTCGCTATCGGGTGATGCTAATAGCTAAACAGCTAACGTTACCATGTGTGGTGTACCATTTAATACTTCAATGGGAGGTTTAACGGCCTTCTCCAAATTTGTCCTAAAGTGCTGTTCACTGCTGTGAATGTCGTCTACTAGTGAGTGCAGGGGCTGTGTGCCTGCCTGTCTGAAGTGGTGCCTGAACTACAGAAGGCAGAGATCATCCTTTTGGTACTGACGCCGTTGCAAATTAGTATCCAATTCAATGAAATGGGCTTTACACCAGCAGCGAATCATTTGGTCTTGTGCTCTTCTGCATGATTCCACTGAAAGAGGAAGTGTCCAACTGTTTCCCATAGCGAACACATATCCTTTTCCTCATTAATTTAAATCAGCTCTTGCAAAATCCAAAACAAATTGATGTCATCAAGTTGATCTTTCATTTAAATAACCAGTCACTGTGTCTGCTGCTTTTCACCATGAGGTAACTCTTGGTAGACAGGTAAGGTGGTGTATTGAAGGATGATCCCAGTGGTTAAATGGCAGTTTAATTTTGGACTCAGGGGATTCTTTAGCATGCTATATCTAAGGTATTACTTCATGTTAAAAATGGTTGAAAAGATCTCATGGGGTTGTTATCAGGCTTCTTTTCTGATGACAATACCTCTTAAAAATATAAAGCAGCCACACAAACAGGAAGCTTACATATGAAACCAGAAAAAATATTTATGGACAGCTGTGACTCATCACACACTGAAAGTACAGAAAATGACAAAATTAATAGAAATAAAACCGTTTTCTTGGTTGTTGGTAGTATCTTCAGACGTTCAGTAGCAGCATGTGAACAGGCAAACAGGAAAAAGCTAAAATGTCGGATTATATCATTATCCTTTTGTTAAACAGTTCCCAGTAGGAAATCTCCGGAGCCCGTGGGCGTAGTGAAAGACTAAGGCATGTGTCAGGCCTACAGCTCTCCTCATTGCCTGCATTGTGCAGCTAGCCAGCAGGCGTGGCGGTAGAAGGCCCCCGGTCGTCAAGGAGCTGTCCAGCCGCTGCCCAGATGGAAAAGCCAAGCTGAGTTTGCATGCAAGACGGCTGCCACAATTACACTATTCTACTGGGATGCATGATCAGTAGGAAGAAGTGGATGTAGAGGTTTTGCCTCTATTACAGCACGGGGGATGGGGGACGGAGGTCAGAGAAGATGCAGTAGTGTGAAAAAGAAGGGCGAACAAATCATGAGTGTGAAACTGTGCTAAACATCCATACAGAGAGATTAATATAAAACAATATACAAAAAAATATAAATAGCTACGTCTTCAGCAAGTTATCAAACTGCTCCAGCTCTAACTTAATGGCCTGCAGCATGTCCTTGTTTTGCTCTGCATCCTCGCAGAACTCAGTGTGGTGGCACAAGAGTTAGTTCTACAGCTCCTGCAGGTGAGACCAGCCCTCCAGCTCAGTCCAAGACACCTGGGCTAGAATATATTTGAATGTGTGATTTACAAATAAATCATTGGAGAAGAAGCTACAAAATGTTGAAGACTGCCAAAACAGCAACCTGCCAGCCTGCCATTAGTAGAAACACATGAAAAAAAAAGGACTGTGCTGCTTATCAGTTACAGTTACTAAATTGAATGAATTGTTACTTAGTCGGCTATTAATATAACTGGACCCAGGAAACTGATCTCGATGTTGCAGAGCAATGTCGACTGATATTAGCCTTTCTGTCAGTTGCTGGTCTATCTGCAAATAAGATGACGATTCACATAAGGAGACCAATGTTTATCTGCTTGGTCACATCAATTTTATAGTTTTTGTGCTCTGGTTTCAGTATTTTGTAAGACTGGCTTTGTGCTCATTCAAAGACAGTGTGATGAAAAGTTAAAAGGTTGTGATCAGTCCTTTAATAAGATGGTAAATTTTATGTTTTCAGGTTTTGCACTGTAACCTGAACCTGTAAACTACAGTAATGAGTTGGATAATGACTCATCAAATAAATCGATTATAAAAAAATTCAACACAAATTCTTTGCTTTAATGCTTTGTTTAACTAGAAAAATTAGCAGGAGACCTTCATCAAACATCCACTGCAGTTTGTTTTAGAAAAATCAGTAATCCTCCAGAAGTTGTAATTAACATCTGCAGATGAACTGTTAACTTAGTCTGATACCCCATGTTTAAATTATATAGCATGGTGAAGGCTGACAGCAGCCGACCTATTTTACATGGAAGTGACACCTGCAGAAAACGGGGGTGAATCTAAAGGGGAGCATGTGGTGTACTAGACCACATTTATTTCAAGGCTTTCGCAACATTTTCAGATTAAAAGTGAAATAATATAAAATATCATATTAATTAAAGTGCATTAATATTTAAAAATATAAAAATAAATGGGTTTTTTTTTTCACAAGCCAATAAAAATGTACATGGGCCAGTAAAACTTTGAGGAAAAGGTTATTATTAGGTTAGGTTATTATTAATTAACATTTACACCATCATAACATCTTGTTTTCAGCAGCACAAAAACTCTCCTTCAAAGTCCAGGGCAAACTTCAGAATGCTGATATGCTCACTTCTCTTCATTGCAGCCACGACATCCTCCTTTAAAGGCTTATAAAATAACTAACTCATTCACTCGCACACTTGAACAATGTACGCACACATATGCACATTCCTTTTGGAAACCACCAATATGGCTTGGGTTTTGTTTGTTTTTTCGTTTTTTTGACAGACATATGCAGTTAAACTTTAAAACAGGCCACTCACACACCGACTCTATTCAGACCAAGTCTTTTCTTTGCACTACTTCTCCAATGTGCACCCACAATTTTGTTGTACATGTACAATGACAATAAATGGAAGTTCTATTCTATTCTAATTTCTAAAATTGAAACCAATGAGCAGTTCGTTTTGAAAGACGTATGTCCTTTTACTAATGTGACAAAAGTATTTCGTATCCAATTAATCGGTGGAATAATCAATAGATTACGTGATTACTAAAATAACTGATATAGACAACATTATGATACAGTTGTATTATAATGTTATGCTATATGATGAAAATTATGATCACCTACCAGCTGAGACAATTAATCTGTTGTTCACTACACAGTTATATCCAGTGATACTGTGTGATGCACCTAAAAAGGGGAAGGAGTGCAGGTGCAGTGCAGATGTGCTGCCAATTTCCGTTTCTATCATTCTTTCTAATCACGTGTACCACGTCTTGCCACTTTGCATCTTGCAAGGTCTAACATAAAAGTGCATTACTCAGGAGGTATACACAATAAAAGCAGCAGACACAATACATCACACTGAGCTACTAACACACGACACCACGATGCTAAAATGAACACAGCCATGAAATAATTGATGAATTCATCCATGCAGAGTGACATGAGAGCCTACTGTGCCTTGCACTATGTGTGAAATCCTGTTGCTCATGGATGTCAGTATTAGAGACACAACAGTACAAACATTTCATATCAGAATTATTAGTATTAACCAAGTGCTTCTAAAAAGTGATGAAAATGCTAAAATCTACTGATACACATACCAAGACAGTTTCGCCAAGCTACATCCTGTCCCCTAAACATCTACCAAGGCAGCTCCCTCTTATAAATCAGAGTATTTCAAGTAGAATGTGCGTGAAGGACACTCTCTCCTTTTGGGTGACAGAGGCGAAAGAACAACTGCAAATAATATCCAGTGTGAAAGCAGTTATACTGTTTTATTTGTTTACTCTTGTCTACAGAACACAACAACAAAGCTGTCAGCTTCTGGACTTTAATAAAATATGTTGGCTGGGTTACTACATAGCACGGTATCATGGGAAATGAACAAATATAGTCTCCAGACAAAAACCCACCAAGATAAAAGTCACATTAAGATAAAAGGGTACTTACCTTGCGTTCCCTATAACGTGATAACAAGCAATTTCACTTTAAATGATTAAAGAGACAGCATGCGCTGAAGAGAAGAGTCCTGTGGGGGGGTGGGGGCAACTAAACGATGTCATTGTGTTGAGGTCAGCAGGGCCTTGGACAAGCTTCAAATGTGCAATGAGATGGTCAGTGTAAAGACAGAGAAGCCATTACTTCCCTGCTGAGCACATAAGCCAGGCACAAAGCTTAATATGAGACAGTAACACAGCTCAGCTTCTTGCAGATTTAGGGATCGAGCAGACATAGTCCCCCCCCCCCTTTCCTTCTCGTAACCCATTGCTAAATAGAAGAAAGCTGACATGTATCCAGGCCAGTAGGCTTGTATTGTCACCTTTACTGCTTGTCAAGCTGCACCACAATCAGGACTACTCTGATCTACCCATCAGTCATTCAGGGTGACGGGGATGAAGCTATTGACAAAGAGACAATAGGAATGGACAGAACTAAGTGTGGTCAAAGGTTTCCGTCTGTAAGGTGTGGGCCACCATACTACATAAGTCTGATTTTTCAAATAAAGAGCTGTGTGACCTCTCATCTCAAAGCACAATCTCAGCTTTTTCCAAAATATGGCATTTTCTAACATTTAAGGTAAAGAGTTTTCAGATGAAAACAAGAAAATGTACTTCCAGGGACCCTCAGTGCACTATGCTGGACATTCAAGCTTATGGGCAGCAGGTTAGCCCTGACAGACACAGCATATGGATTCCTAACATGCTGCAGTCTGGCTCACCAGATTCCTCTGGGGATAACGAATGCCAAGCCTGTGCACCCCCACTTCATGCTTTGTAAAGGAATTTATTTAATAGAAAACCAGAAGCTTCATCCTGCTTTCATCAGCACTATGTGCTCATGATAACTAGCACGAGTCAAGACAGGTGGGGAAAAAAAATAACTTTGACAACAAAGGAAGAAAAATCTACTCTTTCAAGTTATTGTTAGTTTTTGGCTTTAATTCCAGTTTTGGGATAAACTCTTAAACCATTGTGCAAAATTTAGAGGCAAAAACAGGTGTCTATTTTATATTACAATCCAAAAAGAGCAAGGCAACTATCTCTCCCATCAAACAGCTGTTTTGCTTTCATCCAGATTATAATGCAAAAAGCCAATCGCTGGTCAAACCTGCTGAGGCAATCAGTTATTAAAATAGGCAACAAGATCTGGACTGATGATATTTGAGATTTCAAGCTACTACAACATGCTAATGTATTAGATAACAAGAACTGGCACAGAGATAATACACTAATCATAAGATTTGTTCCCTGAAAACAACCCTGGAGTAAGATCAGAACTGATTAGGTGTACTACAAACCATTAGAGTTAGACAGTCTTCTCCTAAACTACACAGTAATATTATGTAAAGTACAAATACTCTATAACCATGCTTTTGGGTACTCAAGTCTTGGCTTGTAAAGGTATGTACGTTTCAACATTGCAAACAGGCAATTATATTTAAGTTCTGTGCACGGAACCTGCACACAATGCCAAAGCTGCAGGGACAAGACGAGTCGTAATGCCAATTTTATAAACTACCAATAGGACTGAAATATGAATATTGCAGCTGTGGCTAGTGCAGTTCATGTCCTTTAACCTGTGAATGTATCCTTGAGCAGGACACTAAATCATCCCTATGTAATTTTAGTTAAACCTGACCTTGCACCTTCCGGTGGAGCAATGCCAAGTGAAAAACAATTTCCCCGTGGGATAAAGAGTATCACATAACTAAGTGTTTTTTTGGTTGTTGTTTTTTTTTTTTTTAACAGTTATCGTTATTTTATTGGTCCTGCCCTAAAACCAAGACAAATGCTGAAGTGAGTAAGGATGTTAGCAAGCTTATATTAAAACATGAGAGATACGAATTAGATTTTCCTCAGGAAAGGGGCTGGACCTCAGCTCGATCCCTGTGTTCTAGTGCAAGGCGGACGAGGCTAAGATTACTGGACCCATTATCGGACAGAACCAGTCTTTTGTCGCCCTTAATTCCCAGCAACACGCTGAACAACACTAAAAGGTCAGACCGCAGTATTTGTGCACAGGGTTGTAATTTCAACGACACGTTAACTGAACCTCTACCTTTAGATCCACCACAAGTAAAAAAAACAAAAACAAAAAAACCCTGGAAAATCTGCCTGTATAACAATGCTGTACTTTTTGTTTTGTTTTGCTGGACCCATGTTTTTATTTTTGGGCTTCCACGCGGTATTGCACCACAGCGTTTCCACAGACAAAGACTGTCAAAGGAAATGGTCAAGTACCCAAGACACGACCAAGGTGTCCGACTATGGAATCAGATGAAAGAAAAGGGTAGTGACTCGGGAGATTTTCAGCACAGGCGCGTAAATCTGGGTGACACAAGCATACAAGGCAAAGATCATTTTAACAGATGCTTTATTTATCCGTCTTCTGCTGTACTGTCAAGCTTACTGACTGCATTGGTGGGGGAGTAAGGAGTTGTAAGTAAAATCAGTTCAAGCCTAGCATAACACTGAATTGCGTCCGATAATGGATCTCGTGACGCTACGTTGCTCGTTAACTAGCAGCTCAAGCTAACACTCCCATTCGGGTTTGCGCTTCACAGCAGCACCTATTTAGAGCAAACGGCACTTTCATTCTGTTAGTGAATGTAAGATAAAAACCTGACTCTAAAACGTAACAGAAAGCCCAGTAATAACACTCCTGTGTGGTGTAGCTCCTGAGCCACCCCTGTGCTAAAACCCTGTGTTGCAGCGGCAGCAGCAACAAACCCAAGACAAAACAGTCAATGCGCTGTGGGCAACTCACCCAAAAGATACCACTGTGCTGTCGACCATATGCTGCTGCAGTTCAGCGATGAACACCCATTAGAATGATTCCTGCGGTTGGGGAGCATCCAGGTGTTGCGGTGTTAAGATTACACTATTCCAAACCCTGCTTCGCTTTGACGGCTGTTGTCTGTGCTGAGACCGCATATGTGTGTATGCTTATGTGTTTGCGCGTGTGTGTGTGTATGGAGCTTTGTGAGGCCTGCTGCTGGAAGGAAATGGTCTCCACTCCGTCAGTGCAAAGCGCATGCGCTTGGGAATGGGAATAGCACGGCCAACGGGCGAGCGGTCTGTGAGCACAGCCGTGTGGCCAACAGGTGAGATTGTCAACCGATGGCTGACTTGTTACAGCGGAAGGTTACCCGCTAAATAGCCACCTGCTGCCCTTTCCAACGGGATAAAGCCGCGGTGCAGTAATACAGGATACAGGATAGATATACGCTGTCATTTACTAGTAATAGACTGCAATTAAAACAGATTATTAAGAATTTCAAAGTCTTATTTGGTTTTCATAGACATAAAATTCTTTTCTTTCTCTCTTTTTTGCAATATTTTCCAAGTAACCTATATTTGACAACAGCATGATAAAAATGGAAATTCTGTTTTGTGGTGCCACCGCATTATTTTTAGTGGCCCCCATATGGCGACCCCTATGAAACTATTCTGGAGGCGCCCCTGACTGTTAGGGCTGCGTGGTGATTTAGTGCAACATGTTCGAAGAATAAAGTGGACTACAGCACGTGTGACCTTTGATAGCAGTGCTCCAATGTGTTTGTTTATTTTTATAATTCCATAAGGTACTGTTATTCAGACCGAAGGCATGAATAATGTTTATTCAGTATACCTATCTACTTTAACGCAGGGGTGTCAAACATAATGCCCAGGGGCTAGAATTGGCCCTCCAAAGACTCTAATTCAGCTCATTGGACAGCTTTTAATTAAAGTTAAGTACAGGGTGGGCCATTTATATGGATGCACCGTAATAAAATGGAAATGGTTGGTGATATTAAAGTCCTGCTTGTGGCACATTAGTATATGTGAGGGGGCAAACTCCTCAAGATGGGTGGACTTTTGTTTTTTCAATAGGAAGAGGACCATGTGACACATCAAACTTATTGGTAATGTCACAAGAAAAACAATGGTGGGTGGCCCACCCTGTATATTTAAGTATAACTTTTAAGTTTCATAGGTTTTACGTTTTATAGCTTTTCTGACTCTTTTCTACCATTTATACTATACTAAAGTAAATAAGTAACAAAAAATAACTTTTTGGTATTAAAATTAGCAAAACATTGCTTTTTATAATTACACTGAAATCTGGGAAGTCATCTGTTAGGGGTTTTATAACAAAGTGGAGCCATGAAGTGGTAGGCCACATAAAATTAAAGAGAAGGGTAAGCAGATGCTGATGCAGGTGGTGGGCAAAGATTGCCAACTTTCTGTGGAGAGCTTCATGGAATGAGTTTCCATTTCTGAGCAGCTGCATCCAAGCTTTACATCACCATGTGTAATGCAAAGTGTCTGATGCAGTGGTGTAAAGTGCGGCACCTTTAGAGCAGTGCAGACGTGACCTTGGAGTGACAAATCATAGTTCTCCATCTGGCATTCCGATTGACCGGGGGGGGGGGGGGGTGTTATGGTCTGGGGGTGGCCCCTTCCTGTGCACAAAGAAACGTTCATAAAAACATGGATGAGTGAGTTTGGTGTGGAAGACTTGACTGGCCTGCACAGAGTCCTGACCTCAACCAGACAGAACGCCTTTGAGAAGACTTAGTGTGGAGACTAGAGATGGCACGATACCACTTTTTTATGTCCGTTACCGATATCATAAATTTGGATGTCGGCCAATACCGATATGAATCCGATATAGTGTGTTTTTTAATAAATAAAACTGTTTTTTTAAATATCCTGCTGCATTTTGTATAAGTTCAAACTCAAGTTAAAAAACAACAACACTAAAGCTATTCTGTTATACCTGTATACAAAAAATACACTGAACCCGAAATATTTCATAGTTCAGCAATACTAATCAATCTAATAAACTTAAACCTACTCCATCCTCCCTATTCTGGTATTTTAAAGAGTAAGCAACCTAACTAATAGGGTTGCAAACTCCCAGCAAAAATTAAATAGATTCAACATCTTTCTTCAACAGAACTGCAGACTGCACAGATTGTACCTTCCCAAAGGAAAAAGTACTTACTAGGGTATATTAGACTTAACAGTTACTATATACAGTAATGGATTTTACATCAGATTAAAACTTTGGGTGTAAGATTCAGATAATTAATTATTAAAAACTAGATATTTTAAATGAGAATAAGAAAGAAAAGTATGTCTTTGTGCCCCCCCCATTTTCCCTGTTCATGCCCTATCGGCCCCCCTGGCTAAACTTTGCTAGATCTGCCCCTGCACAGTTAGCAGCCATCAGATAGAAAGGGATCCTGGTGTAGAAAGTAATATTAAATAAATTCTAACAACAGCTTCTCAAGCTTAAACGTGCTGCTGTTGTTCAGCCGCTGGTTTCCTCTTTCTGGCGCAAAGTGGGCGATAAACAAACAAGCAAGACGGACTCGCAACAGAAAAGCCGATCAGCTGATCATTAATCAGTTTCACATTGAAGTAGCAGCAGGAGAGGGAGGGTGAGAGAAGAGGTAGTCGCTCCATATATCGGTTGTTAAGGTAAACGCTGGAATGCTTTACAAACATTCAGAGATGAACTTACACACTTGCTTTACTTCTCTCTGGGATCACTTTCTTGGAGATGAAATGCTCAACCAGACCACCTACAGGTTGCATGCCACAGCCGCTCTATCACGTGATGCATACTGCTCCAACGTGCTAAGGTTATGAGCCGAGTTATGCCATGTTGCAAGTTTTGTGAGGTGCTTTTTTGATATTTAATGGATCGATTACATTTTTTATTTCTCTCCGATATCCGATCCAGTAATTTAGGTCAGTATCGGACCGATACCTAATATCAGATCGGTCCATCCCTAGTGGAGACTGCACTGTACTTTGAGAAACTGTTTAAAATGGTTAACCTTTTTAAAACAAATTTTAAACATTTGGATTATTACCTTTTACAATGGTAATAAAGTTACCAAGAATCTTTGTGAAGAACCATCTGCAATTACTATGTCTAAAACACCAGCACATCAAGTGATGTTGAACTTGTTTCAGCTTAATGGTGTAATGTCACACTGTATACACTGAGTGGATGTAAGTTTTTAAAGTACCTTAGCAAATCATTCATAACTATTCATATTCTGTAATTATTCTTACAGCAGTAACCTTTAGGAAATGAGGGTTAGAAATACCCTAAGTTCAAAGAACAGAACACTTCTGAAAAGATTAACAAATAATGCTGCCCCCTGGTGGTGATAGTTTGAGTTCGCAGTTTAGAATTTTAAAACATACCTTTCCATGCTTTGCTGGTGGTCCAACAAGCATAATTTACGAAAGAAAATGTCCTACAATAAAGAGTCATTTGTTCAAACATCACTGGGTTTTGTAGTAAGAATTAAAAGGCAGACAGGCATTGAATTCAACATTTTTATTTTGCAAATCTTCTCCTTTTCCCCCCTTTTACACCAATGAACCTCAAAATGAGACTTCTCCACAATCAAAAATCCAAGGCATATTTTAAAACGTGAACTGATGAGTCATGATCACATTTTAGTCTCCGCTACAATGAAAACAATGAACGGTGAGAATACACAAGAGGCTGTAGTCACTGTGACCTTTGTAATCCTGAGTGGTCACTTTGATATTGTGAATATTTATTTTTCTGCAATTCACTCACTCTAAACAAATTCCCTGATTCCTTCTTATTGTTTTTGGCAAAATACCTATTGCCATGTTCTAACAAAACATGACAAATCAGCAAATGCACAAAAAGAAATGTGTATGGACACCGAAGATGAAGTACAAAAAACAAGGAACAGTTATTTACAAATGTAACAAGTTAACTGAGTACATAAAGTGTAAAACTGCAAAGCCTTCATATTTATACCCTTACATTTCAACTATATTTGTTTGATGCAAAAAAACGTTCATAAAACCAGTCTTATGAGCTTTTGAAAAACTGTTATTGCTCCATTTCAAAAGTGCACAGCTTCAGTTTTGAAAATAAAATACAGACTTTTTTGTTCAGGTACAGTTAATATTTTGCTGAAATGTTAGCTTTAATAGAAATTTTTCATGATGACCAAGAGCAAGTCAGTTAGAGAGGTAATTTAACTGCAAGTGCCAAAAAGGAAAAAAGTTATGCAAATAGTAATAACAACAACAACAACGCCACAATAAATAGCAGTAATACTTGGAAAATCAAAGTGGTAGAAAACTACTATGAACTAAAGACACCAACTAGTGTAGAAAGAGTGCTACCACAATATCAACGAAAATATAAACTTCTGTTTTTCCACCTTTTTAAGAAGTTATTCCTGAGATGTGTTCAAAAAAAATAAAAATAAAAATATAGATTCTGTATAATATCACATTTTCAATCGAACATGCTACACAATTTATATGACAAAGAGCACCCTTTTCAGTAAAAAAACAAAAAACAATACAACATATGGAAATACAATGGGCACAGACCTAAACTGTGGAAGATGAATGGCAGTTTTGACTGGCAGTCAGCTTTAGGTTGAGCGCCACTCCAGGTCCGGGAGTCATGATCTGACTCCACATGTAATTTAAAGAAGGAAATAGGAACTGTGTATTTGCTACTTTGACTGGTCACAAGGTCAGAGGTCAAAGATACTCACAGTGGTCAGCATTTTGTAAACATATTCACATCACCACAGAGCCCTTATCAGAACGCACAAAGAACAGGAAACCTCTCCCCTTCCAAAACAAGGTGTCACACACAGCGTAACACACAGTTTATTCTTTCCAATGATGCTTCCAAAAGTATCAATAAGTGTCATACACATTGCAACACAGTTTTGCTTGGGGCATGTTGTTGCTTGTCTGCACACTCAAATGACCCATTCACTCCAAGCACCAATAAGTATAGACTCTGTTATACTGAGTGCAGAGGGATGACGAATTTGCATCCAAAAGGTGAGTGGTAGTTGATTCCAACTTCTTGGTAAACCATCTTAGGGAGGCCAATATCACAGAGGTAGACTCTGCTGTCTTTGTCTGCTAAAGGCAGTGGAAGTCCTAAAGAGAGGGTCCACTTTGCGTCCACACTCTGAGGCTGCTCACTGACTGGGGGATCAATACTTAGGACTGGAGCACGGTTCTTGTTGGCCCAGTCAGCAACAGATTGGTACCAGGACTGCTCTTTCAGCAGTGGATTCTCATGGCAGTCCAAGCAGTTGATGACGAGATCGACTGGGCTCATGGGCAAGTCTGGGACACAGCCAAAGAGGGAGAATGTTTTTTTAGTTGTATTGCAAAATCATAACACAGAAAAAAAATATATTAGTGCATGTGATCCCATTACAAACAGTACATTGAGACACTACAGGAATTGAAAGTGCCAACACATGTGGCACTTTCAATTCCTGTAGCAAGGAGTGAAATTATCACCCCTTTCAAAAAGATGTTGGTGCATCTCACCATTTAGCTTTTAATCCAGAGGGGTATACTACAGAGCTCAACCTATATATTAAGTATTCATTGATGTATTATGTTGGTACTTATAAACACCCGATAAAAGAAAATGTAAAAAGTTAAGAGACAGGAGACACACCCTTTTACCACATTATGAGTCAAATAGTTCATCCACCAGAGGACATTCTGCAGCTTGCCTGTTGGCAACATGTTTGGATTGCTATAAACACAACAACCAGCTGATCCGAGCAGAGTTGGGCAGAGCATAAATGAGTAATCCACGATTTGTTATGACAACAAAACAAGAATATTTTTAAACTGCAGTGTCACATTATCTTAGTAAGGACTCATAAATAACCTATACATAACAACTGTTAAGGAAATGTGTTTATGCTTTATGTGTGTGGAAGAAAAAACAAAAAGACAAAACACACACACAAAAAGGGGGGTGGGGATAAAAAGTCTCTCCCTCCCTCCCTGCAAGACTTCCAGCTGTCTTCAAGATAACACTGATCAAAATAACAGTAAATAATTATAAACCAAGAGTGGATTATCTTGTATTAATTTAGACTAACTAAAACTTTGCAGAGATAAAACCAGTGTTTTGATTTATAAGTTTACGTCCAAGATATCAGTATGAGCTCCAAGCACAAGAGTCAGGAGTGTCTTAAATGGTGCACCTCCACTAGAGGGCAACATTTGCCTATGATAGTCAGTTACAACTGGGCAAGGTTAACACAGTGCCCCACTTTTCTAGCAACATTGTTGAGACCTGTGTAGGCTACAGTGTGAATACAAAATACTTTAATACTAATACTGGTGGAGTTTTACCTTTGACGCTGGAGACCTGCTTTCCGCTTGTCTTGCTGAAGAGGTTGACCTCACTGGTGACCGACTCTTGCATCTTGACAAAATTAGGCAGGAACAAGATCACCTCCACTTCATGGTTGGCTAAGTGCCTACCACAGCTGATGCCTTGGGCTCCCTGAACATGGGGACCACACAGAAGGACTACGGTGGGTCTCTGGTGGACATTTTTTGGTGTGAGCCTATGAATATTTGAAAAAAGAAAGATTTCTCCATAAAAATCACAGGCAATGACAAGCCCATGAATTACTTTGCGATCAAACTGGCAATGCAAGTCTAAACCCCATCTCAAGGATTTTGTGGGAAGTCAAACACTCATTAAATTTCTGTAGAAAAGAAAAACTGAACCCCACCAAAGGTTTGTTAATTTTGATTATGGGAATTATGACAATGGTACTTGACTAAAGCATGTGAGCTATACTAAGTATTTTATTTATAATTACATTTTTAAAATATCCCAACCTTGATAAATCTTAAATAAAGTCTTCTATATTTACAAGGTTTAATATTAAACTGAACAGAAGAATTGAGTGCCTGCTGGTTTTCACTGAAATAGTTGTGATTTTGCACTACAACACAAAATTAAACCTGATCTGAGTGCACTGTACTTCCAATTTAAATCTGACTCATGCAAGTATTGCAGTGCAAAGTAGATGAAAGGACTGAGGCAATAAACCAGTTTTGTTATGAGCTACTGTGTTGTGTTTCTTTGATGTTAAATAAGCCTCTGCCACACTTAAAAGTACATGTAAATAATACCGAACAGGGTTTGCTTTGGTCTTTTAGGATGTTATTTAATCTTAATGTAGAATGTAGTGTCTTCCTAAAACAATAAGCCTTGTTTTTCAGACAAGGATGTTTAACACACTGTTGTACATTCTTTTTCTTATAATACAAACCACTAACAGTAGCTAGCCATGAGACTGGGAAGTCTAAGGTGCTACTGAAGCTAGGACTGGTACTCCTTACCTGTTCGGTCCACCTAACAATGTGAGAGCCATCTGACTGGAACAAACACCGACTGCTTCTAGCCTGCGCTCAAGAGAAAGACCCCAGCGCTCTGCAGCTGCTAGGAGTTGTTTATGAAGCTCATAGGGCACGGTGGGAACCACCAGACCTGTGTCTGCAAAAAGAAAACGTGAGATAGAGACTGTGTTAATGTGTTTTCATTTCAGCACCAGTTTTAGTTACATTCTAGAAGCAAAACATTTAATAAAACTGAAGCCATTTAGCCATTAATCTCCATCAAAATGGCTTTAGAAACAAAAGTAGAAGCAAAGTCAAATCTAATAATAGGACTTTGGTGATAAGGACATATTAGTCTACAGATAAACACATTCCCAGGTTTTCCGGCGGACAGTAGTCGGGTTGCATTGAATCAGAAAGTAATTCAAATAACTGGATCGCAAAAAAAAAAAATAAATAAATAAATAAATAACAGTAGGGCTGTTTGATATAACGATATATATCTGATGACGATATAAAGAAATCTATCGTTTCATTTTACGCTATCGTTTGTTTCGTGGTGTCGCAAAATAAACTGTTTACGGCAATATTTTTTCATCGTTTTGATGGTCACTGTAGTGGCTATATTCATTTCTTAAAGTTCTCTCTTTCTCTTATATTTAATATAACCACACTATGGACGGACAAGCACCTGTTGTTATGCATTGTCCTTAGCAACAACGACGGTAAAACCATCGCGTGTCCGCTTGTTTATTTTCCACATAAACCTTTCACAATAAAGCTCAAGATCCTGTTGAGACTTTTCAAAATAAACTGAATCACGTGAAAGAGTATGCAGAGTGTTTACGGATGAGAAGCCAAAAAGAGCCGCCAGGTGCTAAAAAATAAGCCTTCGACTCAAACGTTAGAACAGGCTTTTCCCCGCAGCACCCTGTGTAATAAATACTCACAAAGAAAACGGCGGCCGTTAAAACTTATGTCTAAAAATGTATAATTTCGTATATCGTTAAAACACTCGACTCCAGGTACACGACGCCCAGCTGGAAACACGTCACGCAAGTCGAGCTGCCCGAGATTCACAGAATTTACAGAAAATGTTACATTTTTGTGATTTATATCGTTATCGGGACGATACATGTCTTATATCGGGGATATGAGCTTTTGGTCATATCGCACAGCCCTAAATAACAGTAATAATAATTTTTGCTTGACATCATGCAAACTCAAGCATTTCATGAACATTTGCGACAACAAATAAACCTGCAATAGAAACGTATCTGGGAGCATGTGTGCGAATAAAAAGTGCGGCAATATGAAGCTCATGCAGCCCTCAGCTTCTAAACAAAAAGACTGATAGCACAACAGCAGCAGTGAAGATGATGCTGCCATAGTTTAATGTGGAGTCAGTCCACACACACAGACACAGAGAAGAGCATTGGGGGAGCAGTTACCGAGGTGGTGAACTTAGGTGGAAACTAGGGATGGACCGATCGGTCCGATACTGACCTAAATTACTGGATCGGATATCTGAGAGAAATAAAAAAATGTAATCCGATCCATTAAATATCAAAAAAAGCACCTCACAAAACTTGCAACATGGCATAACTCCGCTCATAAACGAAGCACGTCGGAGCAGTATGCGTCATGTGATAGAGCGGCTGTGGCGTGTGAGACTTCTCTGCGGTCTGGTAAAGCATTTGGAGCCTTGCTACAAAACCGGCATTTCATTTCATTTCAAAGTTATCCCAGAGAGAAGTAAAGCAAGCAAGTGTGTAAGTTCATCTCTGAATGTTAGTAAAGCATTCCCACGTTAAGCTTAACAACCGATATATGGAGCTTAATAGTTCTACTAAGTACTCTTTAAAATACCAGAATAGGGAGGATGGAGGATTTAAGTTTATTAGATTGATCAGTATTGCTGAACTATGAAATATTTTGGGTGCAGTGTATTTTTTGCATGAAGGTATAACAGAATAGCTTTAGTGTTTTTTTTGTTGGTTTTTTTTTGTTTTTTTAAACTTGAGTATGAACTTATACAAAATGCAGCAAGATATTAAAAAAAAATGTTTTATTGATTTAAAAAAATACACTATATCGGATTCATCGGAGTCAGTATCGGCAGATATTCAAATTTATGATATCGTATCGGACATAAAAAAAAGTGGTATCGTGCCATCTCTAGTGGAAACAAATCATTTTTCTAGCATGTTTTGTTTCCACTTGTTACTGTAATCACCAATAAAAATTTTACTAGGAAAAAGTGTGGTTCATCAAATGACGTGCTTAACAAGCTCTGACATGATCAAAAGTGAACTTGTAGCTGCTTCTGTCCACGGTCGTTTGCTTTACACAGCAAAAGCTGCAGACGTTAAAATATGACAATGAACTGTTATGAACTTCGTCTGACACCATGTTTAAAATAGGCAGATTGCTGAAGGCTGATGATAGCCATCCCACGTTCTATCGTTGTGATACCTGCAACAAGGAGAGGTGAGTCTAAAGGTGAGCATGGGGTATAGTAAAACATGTTTATTTTGAAGGTTTAGGTAAAATCATTTTTCAGATTTAGTCAATTTTAAAAATAATATATAAATAAAACTGTATTATACATTTAAAAATATACACAAGGAAGCTTTCTTGCAGGGCAGCACAAGAAAGACATACATGCTTTTAACTGACATTACTTTACGTGAGATTTTTTTTATTTTTGGATTTCATTTTAATATGCCATGCATTTTTGAGAAATCTATGCAGTTAAACTATTAAAACATGAATTTTTAAAATAGAAATTAATGAGACTTTTATTTTGAAAGTCCTGTGTTTTTTGTTTTTAATATTTATTATTGCTCATTAGTAAGACTCTTAATTAATAAGAGACTAATGACTCTTCTTGTCATTGTTTGTTCTAGTATAAAGTGATCACAGTTTTTTGTCCTTGTCACATGATCTGTAAATAGTATCTCTATGTTTTTACTAGCTTGTGTTTAACACCAACCTGCCAGAGGGTCTGGAGATGGAAATTAGCCCAAGGCTATAATCTGGCATATTTACATTTGTTAAACTGTTCATTAATATGTATTGCCCCTCTTTCTAAATAAAATAAATAAATACATAAAGACAAAAGAATGTCTTACCTAATTGCTTGATTAATCGGTTGAATAATCAATAACATACTGGATTAGGGCTAGGGCTGCAGCTAACTGTGAGTAAACTATTGGGGAAAAGTTGTTCTTCCTCTATCTGACCTGATCTTGCTCCCATCACAAGATTCTCCATTTCCCTTCTTGTTTGTCACTGCTGTCTGAGCAAACAAAGGAAAGATTGGCAGCCTTTAGAAAAGATGGCAAACATGAGGCAGTCAGAGTGATAACGCCTATTCCCCACAGGCCCTGAACTCACACGCACCATCACATGGTTTCTGACCAATTCCCAGCTCTTAGCTGCGGGACAGGACTGCACTGCACTGGACCCCCCACACTGGCTGCTTCTCAGTCAAAACATGCAGCGGGTTCGCGTGACAAAAAAGGGGGGCAAACATCACACAAATATGAACACCTGCACCTGTATCCCAACATCTTGTGGTGAGAAACTGGGGAGGGCTAAAGTAAGATGGATGATGGTGGTGATTGGGCCAAAAAGTGAGTCCATTCATCTTCTTAAAAACACACCGTTACCCATGACCAGATGAACCATCAGACAAAGTATTTAACCCAAAAACATTATGCATGCACTATACACTTTTAGGTAAGATTTGCCACCTTTTGACTTCAGGAACCTTTAAGAACTGTGTGAAGCACTCTCCAAATCGTTTTGGAGGCTTCAGCTACTGGACTGTTCTGTCTAACCTAATGACTCTTACTTTGGACTTCTTAAAAAATTCTGTTTTTAATTAGCTAACTATAGGAGCCAAAAACAATCATTTTAAGAGCACCGTTAAGAAAAAAGTAAATCATTGTTACAAACTCTTAATACACATTTAATTAATTACTACAAAAGTAGCTTTTGGTTCACAAGTCAACTTTTCATAAGAAGTCCTATTTCAAGAAAAATTCTTAAATCCCTTTTTAAATTGCATCCTTCATACTATGTAACCAAACACAATTGTTCTTGTGTATTTCCTTGAATTACTGTAATGTATATCTGCAGTTTGTTTTTCTTTTTTTAAAAATCACTGTACAAACTAAATTGTGTGGAAAGCTTCATAGAGGGTGTGCTAATCCCTAGCTATCCATTGCCTGTGGCACATTATAAGGGTAATAAGAGTCAAGCTGGGGGAACTGTGCGGCTCAGGGTCCCTTTGATAAATAAAGCTACTGGGAGGCAGTTAAGTCCTTAATGGCCTCTTACACATCTCCAGCCTGGCAGCTGAGAAGTTGGTGGCCTCACTGGTGTGCACAGAACTTACACTGACACAAAGAGATGCAAGCACGTGCACACACACACACAAACACAGACCCCACATCACACTCATATACACCCACGACTTTGCACCCAGACATGCAACACTCAATGACACACACATTCTACACACACACACACACACACACACACACACACACACACACACACACACACACACACACACACCCTCATACACAAGATAATTGCATATAAACACAGAGTCTCATGCCGTGCCTGACCGAAATTCTTGCTTATCTTTAGGTCGGCCCTGTTCCCCTCCCACTATTCTTTATTGATACCACACAAAGACTGCTAATATGTTTCAGTGGGCAACAAAAATCTAGAGCATGCCAATCCTCCTGTGAGCGATAAGCACAGGAAAGTCAACTGGTTCTTGTCATGCAAGTGCTGCCTTAAGTGCCAAGCTCAGAGGAAGTGGGTGTTGCATTAGTATGCACTAATTGCTTTTAAACCAACCCATCAGGTGCGCTTCGTAACTCTGCTGCTTAAGTTTCTGCAACCAAAACGCCCCACCTTTCTCTCGCTCTCACATATGCATACAATTCACACACACTCTCAGTGCAGTATTAAAAACAGACTAGCTAAACTGGGTAGCTGTGAGTATACAGCAGCGCTAAAATAAACTGAGCTGGAAGTTATCCTTCAAGCGTGACAAGGAAACTGGCAAGACTGAAAGCAATACGCGCTGGTTGGATACGAGCCATGTGTGACTAAGGCTTGCACTGGGGTAGGGAGGGAAAGCAGCCCATTTCATTCACTTCTGTTCCACTTTAAGAGTTGCAGAGGTAGCAAGAAGAAAATAAAACTAACATTAAAATTTGAAATATTACCTTTTAGTAATTTAGTGGTTCAAACAGCTTAATATTGGAGCGCCACAGAGGTTTTTGAGTCTCAGTCTTCCTTATTGTTTTTACCTTTTCTAGGCACTATTAGTGCACATAATAACAAGGTTAATATATGTGCAAGTAACTCCTATGAGCTCAAGCTCATGCTATACATTGCTCTAAACAACCAGGTCAGAGTTGTTAAAAATGGGTTGTAACGATTCAAAATATGCTTCCATCTATGCCAACAAAGTGATGCAGCACGAATAGTTAAAGTAAAAGAAGCTCATATTTAAATCATTGCAAAATGTTTTCTAATTTGGGTTGCCTGACCTGAAGTTTCACTACAGTAGGGAAGAGAACAGCACAACTACAGAGGCTGCAACCTTCACAACAATGACTTATAGAAACAGAATCTTAAATCCCCATGTCTGCTTGTTATGTCAACCTAACCAACAGCTGGGCACTTTGTTTTACTTTCTGTGTTCTTGCACTGTGGTTTTATCTGTTTACTGGCAAAGTTTCCAGGTCAAGAGCACTGCGGTTTTTTCCTGCTTCAGAGGTGCTGTTTATGTAAGGCTGTACGGCGGCATACTAATTACAGTGTGCAGAGGACAGGGATTATGATGACAGCCCTGGGAAGCAAATCTGTCTGCACGGTAAGAAAGGAGGCTCTGCTTGGAAGCTATCTGCAGAATGGTTGGCAGCTGCTTATACTGAGCTCTCCTGAGTCACCACATAAAACTGTCGATCTGGGATAAAAACACCAATGTCACACACACCCGTCACCCTTGTACTAATATCTAGTCTTGCTCATCTTCAGAAATTTACATAGAACCATGCATCCTGAGGAAACAATTTAAATTTGAATCATTTGGTGTCAACATTATGTGACAATGCAGGGTTCAACACCTGACATTATCCAACGGTCAGCAAAATATGCAAATTACATTTGACCACAGAGACAACTAAGAAGCATACTTTGACCAAGAAAAATGTTTTAAAAAAAGCACCTCATTTTAGGGTCTGCCTGTGGCAGGACTAATTTATTCTTCAGTTAATTCCGTATCAGACCACATCAGTAAAGTTTAAAAACAGGCCACTCTTTGTGCTACAGCCATTACTGCTCACCTGACAACAATCACATCTTTGACTTCAGGGCCTGTTAGCCATTACCTATCTTGTGTCCGTGTTAACCAATTACATAATATTCCTAGATTGAGCCAGTTTGAGAAAGGAGAGGGCCATCATTTCTATAGGCTTATGCCACAAGAGGTTGCAGAAGTTGCATCAAATGGCAAACAGTTTAAAAAAAAAAAAAAAAAAAAAAAAAAGGGGAAATGGCCTGTATCTGTGTTGAATAAAAGAGACACTATTAAAAGCTCATTTAATATCAATTGTAATAGAGACTATGTCACCATTTGACAAAAGCCATAACCCTTTCGCCAACTGTGCTTGTCAAAACAGTGCTGTTATATAACCAGAGTGTACACCTAGCCAAGGTTGAAACAGTGGGAGAAAAAACTACTCTGTCCAAAACAAACGAAACTAAAGACACACTTAAAAATGTCCTGTATATTTAATGTTCACCATCTTACATAAACTTAAATAAGAATACTTCCCACGATGCACAAAGTATTAATGAAGGTGAGTCAAACTGTGTGGTAGCAAGATTAATTTTGTTCTTTTATCAAATATAGAAAACCAGTCAGAAAAGGCCTTGCATTTACATACTTCATTCTTATCCACTATTTATTTCTGTGAGGTGTGATCACAGAAAGAGATAAAATAAACAATAAAACAATAAAATTTGCCTGTTACTCATTCAACATGACATCCGAGTGAAGCTGATATTTTTCAGATGTTACCTCAAAGTCCTTTTATGACCAATTAGAGAACAAAATCACAACTCTTTAAAAGTGACCTGAATTTTGCGTGGAATATTGCTAGTTATTATAGCTGGGTATCCAGCTAAAAAGAAACAGATTTCTACAGTTTTCAGGTGTAGTCCACAGTTACATAATTGTGTAAAGAAAGGATCTTTTTTGTTTTTTTCTTTTTTAAATATTCACAGCGTAGTCTAGCATGGATCACTCAGAGTTTGACTACTGTTTGAATGTCCTGAAGGGTCTGGCCAAATGATCTGAACTAGGCTGTCTTGCAGGGCAGAGTACAACTGACTCACCGTTGGCTCCACTTGCAGCTTTGGCTTCTCTGCAACTTTGTCTACTTTTAATTAAAATGAAGTTAAATATTTTGAAACACTGGACCACAAATGGTCATACACAAATGTGTCCTTGCCACAAAAAATTTGTGTGTGCATCTTCTTCTTACCCGTACAGTATTCCTTGCCCCCATGCTGGGGCACAGTTATCTGTCTGTATGTGACCGGTTTCACCTCCAGAATATTCTCATCATGGCGATAGGACTGGGTCTTCTGCTCAGCCTGTGTATTGTGATGTTGTAACTTGTTGCTGTTGCTACTGGCCCCATCAATCTGGGAAAAAACAGCAGCCTTGTCGAACAGAGCCAGGTTTCCCTCAAAATCAAAGTCAGTGTCCAGATTCTCATCAGTCCCATCACCAAAGCATTCATCATTCTTTGATCTCTGCCCTCCAGCCCCTCCATTCCTCACATTGCTTCTCCTGGGTGTGGACTGTGTCGTCCCTCTGCTGTTTGATGAACCTGGAGACAATGGAAAACACAAACTGAGGATTGCTCACATAAAACAGGATTTGGTGTTGGACAATGCTGGCAAAGATTTAATCAGAACATTATCAGGGGTAGGTGCACAAATGGGACCTCATGATCCCTGAGGAAAAGAGTATATGTGCCATTGCAAACGATTCAAAACTTGTTATGGATTTAAATACCCAAGCATGCAAACATTTGAAAAAAAGAAAGATTACACTCAATCATCAGAGGTGGTCTGTATGAAGTTAATAGTATATCATGTTAGCATTTTGAGCAGATCCTTTACTCTTACTCAAGGAGGAAAAACAATAGAGTTACGCCACTACATTTAAATAAATTAAATAAAGTAGCAATGCTTGTCTTTTTCCATACATTTATATACTAGCCATTAAGATGTTCATAGTTTGCTGATGCTAGGCCTGCTGGCATAGTAATATTCCACTACAGCCACACGCCCTCATTACTCTGTTCATAGCTGAATAATGGTTAAGGCGAAAACAGGAGGATCAGATGATACAAAGCAAAGTGTGCCGACTGCTTACGTTCTGTCTTATTGTAAAGAGCCAAAAAATATAATACAGTCTGTTACCGAGTTTGTAAAAAGAAAACTTATTCTAGACTTTTAGTTGGAGTAGAGCAGGGGTTCACATTGATGTGAACCTGGGGCACTTGCAAAGTGCTCTGAGATTACTTATGTTTTCAACTGGTAACAATAAAAAACTGAACTGAAATGAAAATGTTGACCGTCTCTACTATATTTGGCAGTAATGTGGTCCTGGCATGTGTCACATGTTAGATCCAGTTGTGAATTTTCAAGACAAGCTGACAAAAGGAGTGTGTTCATTTAGGTTCATTTTTGTAAGCTAAGCCTGAGCATGTGTCAAATGATGCCAGTCTTTTACACACATAAAATGACACAGCAATGTGTTTTGTTTTGGTTTTTTATTAAAAAAAAAAAAAAAAAAAAGAGGAAAAAAAAAAGTTGGTCACCATTTCTTAGCTTTGTTGAAACCCCCCCCCCACCAAAAAAACCCCAAATAGATATATGCATAAAAATAGATTTAAAAGTATTCTTAATTTATAAAAAAAACAAACAAACAAAAAAAACAAAACAAAACACCTAGTGTACCTCAAATTGAACAAAATATTACAATAAAAATCTGGGAATTATAGTGTAATTAATCTCTACTATGGTGTCATTTAGAATCTAAAGAACAAATTAATCATATAGAACTTCCCGTCTGAATCCCCAGGATTAAACCCCATCAGCTGCAGGTTCGGAGCGGGGAGCCAAAGGCTCTGCTCTAAGCTGGCACACGCCTTTTTTTTCCTTGAAACACAGATTATTTTAAATATATATATTTAATCTGTCAGACCCCACTTATATCCTAATCATCTCTAAATGAAGCTAGGAGCTGTCATACTATATTGAAAGCCATTGTGTTATAAACCGTGTAATCCATACACAAGTTCCTGCACTCAGCAGTTTCAAATTCGGACTGGGAGGTTGCAGCCCTTTTATCTTGGATAGCTGTTACTGCAGACTCTTATCGTCTCACGGATAGTTACGATAGCTCAATGAGAACAAAACACTGCTAACACTTAAAAGGTCCAATGGCTGAATGAGCGGTGCTTGATAAAGTTTATGTACATGTAAGCACCAAAAAAGAAAAAAAAAGAAAACAAAACAAAAAACAAAACAAAATGAACCAAGGGGAAAAAAAAAAAAAAAAAAAAAAAAAAGCAAACTGGAAAAACCTGGCCTTCAACCCCAACTATCTAGAGCTCTCTCACGCTAACAAGGAGACACACTCACACGCTACTGTCAGTGTGACAGCTAAGGTACTCTGGCTTCTCTCACGCTATATGCTGGAAAGCATATTGTCATCGTACACTTTGCTTGACACAAATTTGCCAGCAAAACTAATTTGACACCGCTGTAGCTCTATTCAGCAGTGAATTGGTGCCCAAACATGCAATTACTTTTTACATCACAATATTTTTTTTTTTTAAAGAAACTCATATATATATATATATATATATATATATATATATATATAAATAAATAAAAGCTAGCGTCTTATTAGAGCAAGCCAACAATGTCATTATTTACAAGGAAGTGTTTTGTCATGCTATGAATCAAAAATCTGAATGAACTTGGCAAAGCTCCAAGTTAAACAGGCTAATGAATAACAAGTAGACAGACAGTGAACCTTACTGATTTGAGTTTAGACAGTGCGCCCCAGGGTGGCCTCTGTCAGTGCGCCCCAGGGTGGCTGTGGCTACAATGTAGCTTGCCATCACCAGTGTGTGAATGTGTGCGTGAATGGGTGGATGACTGGATATGTAAAGCGCTTTGGGGTCCTTAGGGACTAGAAAAGCGCTATATAAATACAGGCCATTTACCATTTACCAAACTTCCCACAACAGATACAACTACAGAGGCCTGGAATGTTCTTAACTGAAATGTGAGTTTAGGTAAGAACACAGTGTTCAAACTGTGAAAGCGTTTCATAAAACAATACATTTTATTATTTTTAGAGATCTTTGTGGTTTTCATTAAATTGGTCCTTGCACTACTCAATATCTGGTTTCATCAGTTATCATCAGTGATTAGAAGAAAAACAAACAAAAAAACCCCCAAACAATCCCTACGACGTAAATGTGACTAAAATAAATAAATAAAACAAAAAAATTAAAAACAAAACAACCACATTAAACAGACACCAGTAAATACATTTGAAAATGCAAAGCTTAGAAGTGCCATGAAAACTTGTTGGTGAGGAGCAAAATCAAAATCAATCAAAAATGGAAGAGCTGCTGATGATTGTGGTGAAGCACATGCACACTGATAATCAAAAGGCAAAGTCAAATAAAATGACCTACTTACATACTTACAATAGACTCTCGAAGTCTATTATAACGGCAGCATTTTCCGATTAAAGGAAGTGTGTGAGGTTACTTAAAGAACAAGGATGTTCGTGATGGCATGGAAAACACAATAGGAAGGCAACAATGGTGGTACGCAGGGCAGTACAAGTGTTTGATTAGATTTGCAACTAAAAATAAATGGTTGCAGATTTTAATATGCATTAAGGAGCACGTAGGCATTTGAGTCTCACACAGTGGGCAGCAAAGAGGCAGTAAAAACATTTCGTATTTGGCTTTTGGATTTATTTATTTATTATTTATTTTTTAACTATGATTTCACTCCATATAAGCAGCTCCTCCAAAAGACAAGTTGAATGAGATCTGTTTGGGGTTAATGAAATCAACTGTTCTTCTATACCCCTATGTATCCTCCTCTATATTCCCTTTGTGCTCTCCAAGAGAGATCATTAACAGATATTAAAAATAAAAAATAAATAAAAAAAATTCCTAGAATCTGTGATCTTATGTGTGCAACAGCCCACCCTGCCTTCCCGTCTTTGTGACTGGGGGCTTTTTGGGAGCATGGCATTGCGTGTGAAAGGACCAGCCCAGCCCAAGCCACTCAGCACGTTGGCCCTGTGCAATTTGGGCATTAGCTCCCTGGCCTCCAGCCTGAAAGCAAGAGATTAAAATAAAAACTCAAAGGTAAACATTGCTTCCACAATTGATATCGCTTTGGCGTTCCAAGCACACTGGGACAACATGGCTTCCTGTCGGGGAGGGGGTGTCGGTTTCCTGTGCTGGCCAGAAGCAAGTCAGGGAAATGAGATTGGGGGGGGAGAAAGAGTGAGAGAGAGAGCAGGGCACTAAGCACAAAAGCCTGGCTTTGCATAACCTTCTCTTTAGGAGCAGACACCAAGAGGGAGGGGTAATGTTTATTGATTTTAGTCACACACGTATTGTAAAGAGGAACTTTGGTACAAGTGTTTAGCACGCTATGGGAATCATAGTGGGGAGTTTTAGCGAGGCACTGTTTGGTCCCAGGCTCAGGTTTCTGAAGAGAAGGCAGCAACACGCACACAGGAACTGACAATGGATTAGCAATTTATGACTTATGACTTGAATCTATGACTTATTCATTTAATGAAACATGGAAAAGACCAGTTTTCTATTGTTCACGTTTCTATTTCGATGTTCAGGACGTAGTGTTTAATCACACTGGAGAACACTGGCAATTTTTTTTGACCCCTGACTCTTCCATTGTTTGGTGATCCTGAGTGTAAAACTGAACAGACTTTAAATGACTCCAGCAGAGGCCACAGAGCTGTCCAAGCAGATTTCCTCCTTATTTGCTGCTGACTAGAGGAAATACTGTTTTAACTTTTATCTAATCAGGAAGGTTGAGTAACACATTCTGATTTTTACAGCAATGTGCACAACTTGGGACAGGAAAATCTAAATATGTGCTTCAGTGTCAACATGCATCAGAGTTTGCATGTAAAAAAAAGGTTACGACTGACAATAATAATACCCCAAGATCTTGGTTTTATATTTAAAATGTCGATATGAGTTTAAAAACAAAAAACAAAAAAAACAAAAAAAACCTCTAAAATACAAAACAGAACTTTATCATTAAAGTTACAATAACAGCAACAAATTAATCAGTTAGTTCTGAAACTAACATCTGCGAAAGAGATGCATTGATCACAAACTGACCATCATACCAAATGAGATACCTGTATATTCCTCTATAGCAAAATCTACTGTGCAAGATAAACAAACAATTTAACAATATGCAACATAAAGATGGTAGAATCCATCTTTAATAGGGTTAGTCTACTAGGGTTAGTCTACTTTATCACCAGCTTCTTTTGACAAGAGATGCCCTTGGTAGCCTGAAATCATAATAAAAGCTTATTTAATCCTGTCAAGGACAAGGCTAGTGCATTCACTATTCTGATAGTGGGGATCTCATTGGAGCGTCACTTACCGTATTTTTCGGACCATAGGGCGCACTGGATTATAAGGCGCATTAAGCGAAACAAAACAGTCAGATAAGTCAAACTAGAGATGGCACGATACGACTTTTTTTATGTCCGATAACGATATCTTAAATTTGGATATTGGCTGATACCGATATGAATCCGATATAGTGTGTTTTTTAATCAATAAAACTGTTTTTTTAATATCTTGCTGCATTTTGTATAAGTTCATACTCAAGTTTAAAAAACAACAACAAAAAAACAAACAAACACTAAAGCTATTCTGTTATACCTGTATGCAAAACATACACTGCACCCAAAATATTTCATAGTTCAGCAATACTGATCAATCTAACAAACTTAAACCCACTCCATCCTCCCTATTCTGGTATTTTAAGCAACCACCTCATGCTCGTGATGCTTAATCGACATTTTACATCAGATTAAAACTTTGGGTGTAAAATTCAGATAATTATTTATTAAAAGCTAGACATTTTAAATGAGAATAAGAAAGAAAAGTATGTCTTTGTGCCCCCTTTTTCTGTTAATGCCCTATCGCCCCCCTGGCTAAACTTTGCTAGATCCGCCCCTGCACAGTTACCACCTGTCAGCTAAGTAGAAAAAGATCCTGGTGTAGAAAGTAATATTAAATAAATTCTAACAACAGATTATCAAGCTTAAACATGCTGCTGTTGTTCAGCCGCTGGTTTCCTCTTTCTGGCGCAAAGTGGGCGATAAACAAGAGAGACGGACTCGCGACAGAAAAGCTGATCAGCTGATTATTGATCAGTTTCATATTGAAGTAGCAGCAGGAGAGGGAGGGAGAGAGAAGAGGCAGTCGCTCCATATATCGGTTGTTAAGGTAAACGCAGGGATGCTTTACTAACATTCAGAGATGAACTTACACACTTGCTTTACTTCTCTCTGGGATAACTTTCTCGGAGATGAAATGCCGGTTTGGTAGCGAGGCTACAAATACTCAACCAGACCACTGACAGGTCTTGCACGCCACAGCCGCTCTATCACCATACTGCTCCGACGTGCTACGGTTATGAGCAAGTTACGCCATGTCTCAAGTTTTGTGAGGTGCTTTTTTGATATTTAATGGATCGGATTACATTTTTTATTTCTCTCCGATATCCGATCCATTAATTTAGGTCAGTATCAGACCGATACGTAATATCGGGAACCCTCATGTTAACTTTTATCGAGTGGAAAAAAGTTAGCGTTCATCCTCCAGCTTCACTGTTTATGTTATGCTTACATAGCTGTGTCGCTAGCGATCACGTAGCACATCATTATATACCAGCTGGTCCAACTTCAGTCACCATACAAAAGGTAACTGCTGTTTAGTTTTCTGTCTTCGTTTATGTTGGAAGTGATAGCAGAGCTGCACATTTTAATTTTTTCAGCAATCTTTCAGTCAGAACATGTTATATCATGTTTAGGTAGAAACTAGCAAAGCTAACTTCCTTTTAACTTCTAACTGTTAAATTTAACAAATTCTGTTTTAATGGATGCCGTGAGGTATAGGGACTTGTAAGATGTTGCTTTAGTTATGGTGACTGAAATGATAGTATTTTATTAGTTTGTTACTTAAGACTAATAAGCAGGTATCAGCATCTGTATATTGCACCTGTAGAGTTGATAGGGCTTGCCAGTGTTAGCTGGAAACTAATATGGTTCCTTCTTGCTCAAAAACAAAAAATATCAAGAATAGCCATTAAATTAAGTGGATGGGTGAGTAATATCACAGTGGTTATGTTAATCTTTTGCATGCAGTCTAAGGGCACATATCAACCCACAGCATAGGGCTGGGCGATATAACGAGTTTTTTAAAAATATCGATATATTTTTATACGAGATATAAGATGTGACAATATCCTTTATATCGATATATACGTTATAATTATAGTTGTGGAGCCACAAGTTTGCCTCTCTTTCGTCCACTTTTGTCTCTACGCAACGTTACTCCGCTTGCCTCTCCTTCACTGAACACAACTCCCCCTCCTCCCCCATAGCTTCACCTGCAGGCAGCAACAAGATGAACACGGCAAATCTCCGTTAACGAGTTACTGCGCATCGCTCCGTGCGTGGGGCTGGACGGCGTCAACGTGCTAACGAGCTAACCACGCTAACGAGCTAACGCCATGCAGCCCACAGGGGCTGCACAGCCTAAAATCCTTTCATTTTCTCAAAAGTTGACAGCGCGCCTTATGTATGAATTCTGGTTGTGCTTGATGACCGCGAACCGATTTTATTTGGAACACAGCGCTCAGCAATCTGTCAAAAAATGTTTTAGTACAACTTTGGTAAGCTACGGAGCTGCACCGCTTGATGGATTGTCGGAGCATTACGGCTACCGAGGAGCCTCGCGGATTGAGACGCACTGTGGTTCAACGTAATATTACCGCATTGTGTGTGTATAAGGACCATAAATGGCACCTGAAGCGAATTTCAAACTCCAGGCTGTCGGTCACGCAGTAGAAGTTGGGAACAGAGCAGCTGTGAAATCTTTGTTATTATGCTCAGCGTCTGTTAGTTTACATTTTGACTGCACAATTGTGAGCTTTTTGTTATGGACAAAAACAACATAGTTTTCTTTTATTTATGGAGCATTATTATTTAATAAGTGCTCAATTTATTTTTGAGTAGTTTTTTTCATGTACATCTGTGCTGTATGTTAATAAAAGTGCCTGTGTGACATCTGGGACACAGCTTTGACTAAGAACTCTCTTTTTGTTCTTACTTTATGGTTTTAAAAAAATATCGAGATATATATCTTATATCGCCATCCAGCTAAAAAATATCGAGATATATCAGCACAACAGTCACTCCCTACCTGTCCAACTCTCGAGCTTACCCGAAACAAAGCTCAAGTTCACGCATCACCATTTTGACAATGTGAAATCCAGGAGATTGTCTTTGATGTGTATAGAGTGTGCATTCCAAGCGTGACAGTTTGGCTGGGAGTGGTGTAACGCTGCACTACTTCAAACAAACCAACTAATTTCAAGTCTTTTTTCAAATCAGTCAAGGCACCTTGCAATTGCATCTCATAATAGCTGTATGCTTTTTAAAAAAATTCAATTATCATCCATTCACTTCCACTTATCCTTTTACAGGGTCGCGATCCCAGCTGTCTTAGGGTGAGAGGTCACCAGTCTGTCGCAGAACTAACATATAGACACAGACAACCATTCGCACTCATATTCACATCTATTTGCAATTTTAGAGTATCCAATTAACCTATCCCCACCAACTGCATGTCTTTGGACTGTGGGAGGAAGCTGGAGTATCCAGAGAGAACCTACGCAAACACCGGGAGAACATGCAAATTCCACACAGAAAGACCCCAGCCTGATGGTGGAATTGAACTCAGGACCTTCAACAGTGCTAATCACCATGCTGACATTCACTTCCACTTATCCTTATATTACTCAGTTCAAAATTCTGACGCGTCCTCCTTTACATTGAGCTGATCATACACTGGGTGATTTTTTTCAGTCGCGTTTGAGCTCCTACTCAAACTGTACGACTGAATTGCAGGGGTTAGAAGTTCGTAGCTCACGATATATGTTCTCACACTATATGGCCCGATCCGAGGGGCGACCAGGATTTCAAACAGGTTTGATTTTCTTGTGACCACACGATTGCTGACTGGGAGCTGGCTGTGAGGTGCTAATTGCTTCTTGTTATCTCTTGTATGCTAAGGCGAAAATCGGGCCGATCCCCAAAAGGGTCGCACGAGTGAAAAATAGTCTTAAAATGTGCGCAAAAATAGATAAATAAATAAAAAAATAAAAATTTAAAAAAAAAAAAATCGCACAGTGTATGCCCAGCTTTACATTACATCCAGCAATTTTATGCTAGTTTCTTGTTTCTATCAGATAAACATTTCCAAATCACTGGAAATCTGTGATTGATTGTTTGGTGAAAGCAAAGTGTGTATATCAAACTAGTGTTAGGTCAGGGTGGCATACAAAACTAGTCGTGATAACCAAACTCTTTGAGCTCCCTTCCAGTATCAAAGACAAATTGATACTGGAATACTTTTTAGTTTCAAAAAGTGATTTTTTGAAACTAAAAAGATGAATAAATAAAAGAGATAAATAGCAGTACAAGTAAAAACACAATACAAGTTAAAAACAGTAAGAATTTAAAAACTAAAAGCCATTGTATCAGGCTATTAATCATTTTATAGTTTAGATTTTATGTAACCAAAAATGATTTGCACTTCCTTTTTGTTATTTGGTGAAGAACATTTCGATTGTACAAACACAAACTCTGATGTTGAGTGATACTGCACTTTTGCCCATCTTCAGTGAGGCAACTTTCAGGCAATTAAAAGTGTGATTGGGAAATATGTGAAATTGCTGATTGTCAACAATTTCACATATTGCCCAATCCTATATTGTCAGTGAACAATATCAATTTCATTTTCTACTTAACAGAAGAGAACTCTATGGCCATTGCTGTGGTAAATTCCTGTTACGTATTTCATCACTCTCAACATTATTGCTGCACTCTGCAACAATAGCCCTCTGTGATTTGACAACTAGGAAACAAAGCTTCACAGTAAGCAATAAGCTGAAGTCTTAAAAACACAGGGATTTCCCCATTTTATAAAGATGTCAAACTGTCTCATTGTTCTGGAACAACTGTAAAATAATATGCCACCATTCTCGTATGATAATGCCTAACCACATGCTTTCCAAGCTGTGTTCAGTTGCTGTAGTTTGATTAGCACATCCTTTGTTGAGTCTAAAGGTCACTCGGTTATCTGTCATATCAGTGGTCAAGATGTTATATGAACGGATGCTTACAAGTACAGCATTTGTCTCATGTCATAGCAAAAAGGTTTCTGACATGTTTAAAAACATAAATTTGGCCTTTTCATTGGTACAAAACAGATTTTTTTCTTCCCTACAAGTCCAAAAAAAACAATACTTAAAAATGAAAAAAATGAATTTAGTAATTTTCACCATACATTTGAATTTTGTTATTACTTTCCAAACATTAGACTTTGCATCAAATAATAGGAATATAATTAGATAAGTAGAACATAGAACAAATTATTAAAGTGCTGCATTTTTGCCAAAGTCTAAGTTTGTGTGCACCTGCTTGAGTCTTACCCAAGAAGGGTATGGAAGGAAAAACAAAACAAAACACTAGCTTATTTTTGTTAACATGAACAGAGGTGAATTACACAAGTGACTATAAGGTACTGACCTTTAGTGTTAAAGTGCTTTATTCCTATATTAACTACCAATTAAATAAACAGCTAGATGATGAAATGTCAATTCTTTCAGGTCATGACCTACCTTTACGGGGGTTGCTGCTCAAACCGGAGCTGTTGCTTATTGCAAGAGAGTGATTTGTTTTGTTAGTCTGGCCATGGCGTCCTGTTGATATGTAGCTGGGTTCTGTTGCAGTGTCTTTCCCAGCGCTGGTCTTGTTGACTTTGTTCTGGATATCCAGAAACTTCAAGTCCTTGATATCCATAGCACTAAAAGGGACAAAAAAACAAAAACAAAACTAACATTACTTGGAATCCAAATGGTACTACGTTAATAATGAAATATCCATTCGTTACATTGCTGGGAAATAATTTTCAATCCAAAACCAGAAAAAGTGATATTAACGGAGTTCTTGACTGGTTCTAAAATTTTAAATTAATATATTTTGCCTAATTTTAAAGCTATTCATTCAACAAGCACTTACAGTCAATTCGTTTGTCATTCATAGAAAAATATGGAGTTTGGGATGACTATGTTTAAAATTTTCAATGAATACATGGTGATGCCAAACTTAATAAAAACTAAGTAATACTGGTACAGTTATGGAAAAAAATAAGTATATACCATTATTGACGTCATGACATTTGGATAAACAAAGACTTGATTTTCTCTCATACTGGGCCTATTATTACATCTTTTTGACTTTAGAAGCCACTATAAAACTCATTATCACAATACTGCTTGTTGAAACTGATGCTGTCAAACAATTTATGTCCACTGTTACGGTGGAAAAAAAGAACGCATTTCTGATTCGTCTAACCAGAAGTCAAAACAGGCCTTCACCTCTGGGTTTACTGGCAAGCAGTAGCTTGTGCTGATGTTTTCTGTGGTGAGCATGGATTCCTTGAATTTGAAAAATTTTCAGTCAACTCAAACTTCAGTTCACTGCAAAGAGTTCAATAATCATTCTTTACTTTTAATTGCTAAAACATGATCAAAGTTCAACATAACATGGGGATCTGTTGAATTATTAAGCAAGGTAGTACACTTGTTTAGTTTTGTATTAATTTCCAGATGCTTTTTATTTCAGCAAAATAAAAATGTGACATGTCAGTAGCACGCACTGAGGATTTTATACAAACACACACTATTTTCAAAGTTGTACTCATGCACTAAAGGGGAAGCTGAAGGGTCTTTAAAAACACACACACACACACACACACACACACACACACACCAAGGAGAATTACAAAACCTGGTCAAAGTTCTGAGCTCCCTGGTGTATTCTATGCATTACCTGAATGTGACCTCAGGAACAGGACACTTGACTCCATTGTGATAAGGATGTTTCAGGGAGATTGTTTGGCTGACTCGATCAACAGATGAAACCTCACCCTGATAAACTCCCAACGTTGCTCCACAGTCTATGGACACAACACTACCCACCCAGTCTGTGGCCATTCTCTTTACAATGATCCTGTTTTAAAAACAAAAACGGAAAAAGGGCTTTAGTGAGATAAGTGTTAGATAAATGTTTAACAGGCTAATTCAGTGTAACGAGTACATACGGTTTGCAGACTAATTTATTAAAAGTTGGCTAACTTGGGCCATTGTAGGCATGACCAGCAATTAGCCATCTGGCGTACAACTTGTTTTTTTGACCAGAGACCTTATAAGAAAAAGACTTTACACTAAGAGTCCTGAACGCTGAGTATAAACTTTGCGTTAGTAAAAGCGGCCGTGGAAGCTAAAAATCACAAGATAAAACTAGATTTTAATTAGCTTAACTAACCAGCACCTGTGTGGTTGTGGTGGGCGTATTACAAATCAGACGTTTCACAAGTAGGTGTAAATATTAGCAACCTACCGTTTTAGCAGGAAAGCCTTCGTTTGTCATGTTGTAATACTTAGTTATTTATTTAAAAATGACCAAAGCTGTTGCTGACATTCTTGTGAGGACAATATTTAAACAAAATTACGCAAATCTCAACATTTCGCCGTATACCAAGGAAGCTATGATAGCTAGCTCGGTAGCTAACATTAGCTTGTCTTCTGTCCCCTCTTTTTTCTTTCTTTGTTTTAATAAAAGCAGATTGCAGCAATTTTGAATTTGGTTTCTGTCGCCGTTGAGCTAAGAGCCTAAATCTACTGAATCTACAGTGGGTAGATTTACCTTAGCGAAAAGCTGTGGTGAAATGTCAAAGCAAGACAGAGCCCAGGCTGTTGTTTTTTTTTTGTGAGCGCTGTGTTCCGGGATACTACGTCACTTCCTTTATGTCCCACGTTGCTTTGTTTGTGTCTGTCTCCACTCATGTGACGATCAATACTCACACATAATCTCACTATGTACACGATTCTTCTACAAAACTAATTATATTGTGATTATTTATGTGTTATTTGTTTCTTTATTCATTTATTGGCGGTCTTTTTTCCCCCAAGTCAAGATGAACGAGAACAACTAATTAAAATACATTTTTATTTGTGTATCAAGGTTTCATGCCCTTACATTTTGTACATTACCAACTGAAATATAAAAGTGTATTACATATATTCCAAAATCAATTGATCGCAATGCTGTCTTGATAAGTCATATAATTGCACAGCAAATATAAATGTTATGATCTTAAAAACAAAATAAACAAACAAACAAAAACAACATTATGAAATACAAAAGTCTTGGTGTTCACTCAAAATCACATTTTGGGATACAGATATAGCTTCAGTGTGTCTTACATCCACAGCATAATGGAATGCAAATAATTAGCTTACATGTGTAAATGTTATCACAAGGTAAAATATGTTCACTTCAGAGTCCCGTAGAAAAGGTTTGGTTGCAGCATACTAAACTATCCACCCAGTAAGACATATGCTTTGTCCCAAAGTTCAGTTGTTTTGTTTTCATTTCTGAATGGGAGCAGTTTATATTGCTGCTAACAACACAGCAAGAGAAACAAACTAACTCCTTAAACTTCACTGAGAAGCAGCAGCCATTTGCAGAAGTATCTCTTAGCGAACCAAAAACAGAACAAGAGACACGGACCTAGACATCACTTGTGCAATAAGCAAACTCTGCTTATTTGCTTTAATGCTATTAGCTCTATAAGCCAAATTTGATATCCATTGTCTTACATTCTAACTTTGATCCTTACAGCTTCAGCTTATATCACCTACTAAGTTACAAATTGTACATTACAAGGAACCTCACTGCTCATTCTTAACTCGCATTGTGGCTCTCAGATGGTAGCGTTTGTGCTTCATTGTTAGACCATACTCTGGGGTCAGGTCTAGCTGGTCTCCAGGTAAAGCTTGAAAGTTTAGTTTTTGAATGAGGATAGCCAAGAAGAGGAAGACTTCATTTCGTGCAATGACCTCGCCAATGCAGCGTCGCTTTCCCAAGCCAAAAGTCATCACCTTCTCTCCCTCTACCTTGTTGACCTCAGTGCCATCAGCATTCAGGAAACGTTCTGGCTTGAAGGAAAATGGATCTTCCCACAGCTCCCTGAAAGGTTCAGAAAAAAGAGGAATAAAAAATATTGCGCTAACAGGCTTGAAAGCTTACAAATCTCTAGGCAGATTTGGGGAAGGAAATAAAGACTACTATTGTCTTTCTTTACAACTATCCATAAAATGGCCTGGTGAAAGACATGTTACTGTATTTCTCTAGTATAGGGTAGCTTTGAATATGAGTCAGTTTGCATCATTCGTTTTGGCAAAGTAAAAATGTAGCAAAGGAAACCTACGGGTCATGGTTGATCTGCCACTGATTGATGAAGACACAGGTGTCTTTGGGGATGAAGAAGCCATTCAGTGATGTGTCTTTTGTGGTGCTAAAAAACAACAAAGTGTTAATTCATTGCATAATGACAGGTTTTCACGTTTATTTTTATGACTGTAAAAGCCTTGTTTTGTGTCCATCTTTTTGGTCTTCTGTGATACTTAGCAGGTCATTTAACACCTATATCCTTTTACTTTCTTATTACAAAATGAATGAATCTCACCAGTGCGGGATTGTGAAGGGCAGGTATGAAGAATGGCGAAAGAGTTCCAGGATGTAGGCTTCAAGAAGGGGCAAGTTGTTCCGATCAGAAAAAACAGGCATACGATCGAGACCTACTTTTTCCTCTGAAAATGAAAAGAGATGATAAAATATTAGCGTACGAGAAGATGAGGATTGACATTGTACCTTCTGACTCTGTCAGTGATTACCAAATTACAGTTAATCATTCTGCTTTGAGAGCAACAAGATGTATCGATGCACTTTCTTATCATTTAGTTGTTCTTTTATCAAAAATCTATCATGTAAGAGAAATACAATATGTCCCCAAAAAAACTATACGTACTAATTTCTTCAAAAAGCCTGTTCTGGATCTCAGGGTAAGCCACAAAGTACATCAGTGACCATGACAGAGCAGTGGAGATGGTGTCAAAACCTAGGAGAGACACAAAAGTTCGGTCAGAATATTTTTTTCTCCGAAGTTATGTTCCTTTATGATTATATCATTTAACACAAAGAAAATAATTCTCCTACCAGCTCCAAATAGATCATTGACGATTCCAACAATCTTCTCATCTGACATCTGGACATTTGCATTCTCGTCCAGCTTTCTGTCCTCGCAGTGATCTATGAGGGAGTCTGTGATGTCACGGATGTTGTCCTAAAAGTGGATTTAAGGACCATCTAAATTAATGTCTGTAATTTCTGCAAAGTACAATGAGCTAAATAATATTGTATAGTGTGAGGCGTACCTTGTCAAAGGTGGCATAGTGCTCGGTGACAAGCTTTTGAACGAACTTGCTGAAGCGAGCATTGAGGCTCACAAATTTTTTCATTTTTGTGCTGGGCAGGTACTGAAGAAGGGGGATGAAGTCCGCTGGGTTGCCACTGCCCACAACCTTGACAAAATCATCACTGAGGTTCACTAAGCTAAGCAGCTCATCGTCATGGTGGTCATAGCGCCGGCCAAAGCACATGCCACAGATGACATTGGCAACAGAGACGACGACATAGCGGAAGGGGTCAAAGCTGCCTTTGGTCTTCATGACAGTGTTGAGCTCTTTGATCAGATACTCAGTCTCTTTGCTGATATGTTCCTCCAGGGAACATGAGTACTCTGGGGTTGTGCTATCTAAGTTGGAAAAAGAACGCAGGGCACTGTAGGCCAGCTTTCTGCGGGCACGCCAAATGCCAGCTTGGTCTGTACTGAAAGACAGACTCTTGCCATCATTGATGTAGCGAAAGCTGTACAGGTCAGGTCTGCCTGAAAACTCGTCCCCTTGTTTGATGAGAGCCTGTCGAACTGTTTCATTACCACTTAAAACGACCACAGGACGCATGCCAATCTGGATCTGGAAGACGTCACCGTAGCGTTTGCTCATAGAAGTGAGACTCAGGTAGGGTCTATTTCCCAGCTCTAACACATTCCCAATGATAGGGAAGGGTTTTGGGCCAGGGAGTTGCTGAAGCCCCTCGGGAATCTTGTTTTGTGCATTCTTAATAATCAGGTAGACCAGACACGCTGTTGTCACAGCCACCAAAACATGTGATACTGACAGTGCTCCAATGAATGGCAGTATCATTAGTGCCATGATGACGTTTTTCTGGCTTCAACCTGTAAATTAAATTGCAGGTGCATTAGAGCAGTGTAGACAATGGAGAGAGAGAAATAAGTGTTACGCAACATGTAGAAAACATTCACTATAAAGTTTGAAGTAACTGAGAACTGACGTGTATTTGCATGTATCTATTTGGCTTTTTATTTTTAAAAGCACACCAGCACTTATTACAGGTAGTCTATGCAAAGTAGTGGCCTATGTGTATAGGTATAAATTAATTACTACAGTCTATGATTCAGGTGAAAATACTAAGTAATGCATCAAAGTTATTCTAGCAGAAATAATCTCCATTTTGCACTTCTCTTTTCTTCCAGCTAATAAGTCAGTCAGCCTATAAATCAGTCTGCTGCATTCTTGCCATTTTGTATATGCATGTTTTAAGCTTACCTTTGATGAACTGATGCAGGAGAAACGGCACTCTGATTCCTGGAGTAGTTTTTCCAAAGTGCATGTAAAATGTTTGGAAGAGTTGTTGTGAGGTCACACTCTTGATGTCCCTAAAATCGGCAATGGACTCCTGCTTTATACTGTGCTCGACAGCTTGATTGGCTACTGTTTGTGACGTACCCTGCCCCCTCTCCCTCCCTTTTTTGTCATGAATGAACTTAGTACAGAAAAAACTGTGCGTGCCTGCCTGCCTGCGCGCGCGCGCGCGCGTGTGTTCTGGAAAAAAAATACATAAGAAATGCAAAGAGGAGTCATCATGTCTTTATCATTTATATGAGTTTATATTTTTTGTTTAGGGCCACATATGGCACAATCATTTTTTATAACTTCCACAACTGTAGAACGGTTTTTAATCTGTGATTACATTGCCTTGTGCCAACTTTCTTCGGACTGATTTAGCTTGTTTTTCGAGTGTCACAGTCTGAGCGGTAAAAAATACTGTTCTTATTCTCATTGCCAATGATTGCAGGCTGTTGCATCTCCGTGATTCTTGCCCAAGCACTCGGTGATGTCTCAGCAATTCCTTCGACCAACTTATAACCCGCTGTAACTTGTATCGATAATTTAGGGCAGCTTGTTACTAGCGTGATGTGAAATTGGTTTTACTGGGCAAGAATGGACAGCGCAATGAGTCGAAAATCACCTACATCATTGCAGCCCAGTTTTGCATGAAAAATGTATCCCCTAAAGATGATAACTTATTGAACTACAGAAGGACCTCGTCATGCTTAAAACATTTGGAGTTAGAACGGACGTTTGTGACAACCCCCCAGTTGTAACCTCCCAGACGGCTTTAAGTCCTGATAAAACAGTCAGATGCCATTGCGTGCTTGTACCTGTTAGTTCTCCGCTGGAGTTAAAGATTGACCAGTTGCGTGAGAGCACAGTGATCAAGCCCTCACCTCTCCTTTGAAGGGGATGCTGGAGGGGAGGGAGAGAGGAAAGGAGGGAGGGAGGGAGAGCAGTTAGGTTTCACTGCTCGAGCGCTGGGACAGATACGTTCAGTATTCATATCTTATTGTCACCACTTTTATTCTTTCAGTATATAATTACACAGAACACAGTGTAATTTAGGGGTTAACAACTGCATTTTAATAATAACTTCATTTGAGAAGTGAAGCTTTTTAAAGTTGCCCCCACCCTGCAAGTGTATAAGTATATTGATTAATTATTTCCCTTAAAATATATATAGTCTTTACTATTATACGTCTGCATGAGATTTGTTATAAAGAAAAACTTGTAGAATTAAGTGTTAATAAGATTTAAAAGTCTGAACTCTTAAACTATCCTCACTTGCTTCTAAGCAAGAATCCCGCACAGAACGCAACCTGCACTTTACATTTCACTGATCTTCAGTTTGTGTGATCACAGATGTCAAAATGTGTTACTATAAAGTTCTCGGGGACTTATGATCAGAATATAGATGACCTTTTTCAACATGACCTAATTGTATACGTTTGCTTTTACAATCAACTTACTAGTTGTGTTTTTAACGTACAATCACAATGTCATCACAAAGCAATTTAACGGTTATTCAACAGACAGATATACATTTTATTTTTTAGGCCTGTGTATTAGTGCTAATTAGTTAATTATACGAAACATGTAATATTCTGAATATTTGTTCAACTACGACGTGATTGGAGGCAAATGTTGATTTTAATGCAGCAATAAGTTCTTCAAAAAGTTAATTTTCTCTGAAAGTCCGTGTGATTTGTATTTACCCGGAGCTTTGGAAAGACTCTGAAAATCATATTGAAAAATTGTTCTCAGTCCATCGTGGGTTCCGAATTCTTATTCCAGCCACAGCAATGCAAAGATGATGAACTAAAGGGTTGGGCCGTGTTGGCGGTTATTATTATTATTATTATTATTATCATTATTATTATTATTATTGTGAGGGAACAAAAACTCAGACAATCGCCATTTCTCAGAAAATAGATCTTAAAACAGTAGATCAAAAATGTCCATGATAGCATTATTTTTTAAGCAGCACTGGTAAAACATTAAAAATGACCAATCAAAGCACGGCGTTCACCATCGCAGCCTTTTAAATAGTGTTGCTCTGGAAAAATCCTGATCAGAAGTGTCAGTTATAATTCGGGCTTTAAACTTTAACCAAGCCTGTTATTGGGCCTAATTTTCTATGAAATACACATTTCATTTCACTTCATTTTATTTATTATTATGCAGAGTGACATGAAAAGTCTCTGCGTTACATCCTGAAAATTTCTACTCAGCCTTAATTTAAAACACCACCAAGAGTGCTCTGACCACCATACAAGCTAAATAGCAGGAAAAAGAGAAAGATATTATGGACAAATGTATTTTAATGCGTTTTGCCCGTGATATAGACATTTTTAAGCCTAAAGACTTTAATTAACTTCATCAAGTGAATGTGGGTGGAAAATTAATTTTTAAAAATGAAATCTATTCTTTGGTTGTTGAAAGTATCCCGTTCGCTTTAATAGGGTGTAGCACATAACCACAATTTATTGATTGATTTGCCTGTTTACTCCCCCCCCCCTTTTCTTTTAATTAAGATGAAAAAACTCACGAATAACTTTAAACTAGCACACAAATAAATAAATAAAGGCAAAACTTTTCTTTGTTCATCTGGGGCGCAAAATCGGCGACGCTGAGCTTTGTCGTGCTCCTCCGGGATGGGAGTGCTGATTCTCCCGAGACTCTGCAGTGCGCCACGGCGCTGCGCCTCTGGTGCTGCAGATTGCGTGAGAAGCGGAGCTGCCGTCCAAAGGGGAGGGTCTCGGTCTTCTGGACAATCCTAAATCTGCTTGGTCAAGTCACGCGAAGGCAACAGCCTCTGGAAAAGACACAAGGGTTTTAAACTTGCAGAACAAAGAGCGCAGACACTTTTTTTCTCCACCCTGCTTGGGCACGAAGGTGCACATATTTGCGCGCTATAGCTTCTGTAAATGCGAGGATCTTGGGGCTTTGGAGTCATGCAATCTGTCACTCAGGCTTCATTCACTGCAGTCATGTAACACCGTGGGGCCATTCCGAACTGCCACACAGGCGAGAATCCACCTAAAGCAGGCAAAGAAAGTTACGAAAACTGAAACTTAGGAACAAGGTGAACCAGTCACCCTTTCTGTCACGCAGCAGTTCCCAGAGGTTTTGCAAGGATAAGAACAAGGTGGATGGAGTTTCTGGGCAAAACTATTAATTAATTTTAACAAAAGAGGTCACTGCAGTAAAAAGGGCTTTCAGATCTGTGATCATGTGTGGTAATCTTCAAATATTTTCTTTAATATGTAAAGAAACGTAACTGCACAATGATCTGCTGAAGTTAATTTTCCTTTTACAATGAAGCAGCTCTATTTTTATTCACAATGTTTTAAATATGTCACATTTTTACTAGCCCTACAAACTGGTTGTAACAATATATTTTATATCATTATCGTAACACCATAAATAAATTATAAAACAGGTTTATAATGCAGTTATGGAGGGAAAAGATTATGTTTACCTTGCATTAAAACCTTTGCAACAGTTGCAAGATTTTGCCAAGCTGAGGAAGTAACAGAAACTCACCTTTCAGCAGTGTCAGAATTCAATAATATGAAAAGAATAAATATTAACTTTAATGCAGTCCAGTGAACCTAAGTAAATCCAAAATCTGGAACAGCATTGGAGTATCCCTTTGGCATTATACAGTATACACCACTTGAAGTGTTTCCGAATCAAACGGATCACATTTCAATTGTTGCATTTGTAAGTTGTGTGATGGGTGTCAATAAGCCCCAGGGATAAAACTGAACCCGATTTGAGATGAATGCGACTGAGATTGTGTGCGGACCGCCTGACATGGGAGCTTTTACAGAGAATACTGTGTTTACAGTGGCTGCAGGAGTGTGTGTCACATCACAAATGGTGAGCAGTATTCAACAGCTGTAAATGCCACAAACGTGGGGAGCAGGTGAGGAAAGATGTGGGAGCATTGATGTGAGTGACAGGAGAGTTGCTGTGGTGAGGGGCACATTCTTAACAGGATTAAAGAGATTATTTGCTACAACGGGAAGCCATCAGCTGTGCTACTGTATAGATACTAAGCTGTGTGTACAAATGACCAAAGAGATCACAGTGATAGGCTGTACATTGGCCTGAAGGTGCTTGGTCTAAGTTTGCAAATGTGTCCATTTCAGAGAAGTAGGACTGGGAGTAGAAAAAACAAGAAAAAAAAAAGTTTTGCCCTCAGCCATATACCTCTTAAAGAATTCTTGGACATAAACGCTGGTGTAATGACTGTGAAGGTTGGTAAGTTTCTACTCACGCAAAGGTTGTCACGCACACACCTTGAGAGCAGGTGTGTACTGCCTAAGTGTGTGATCGTGGTTCTTTGCATACCAGTGCTGTGAGGAGGCTGGTTTTTTTCTGTGTGTTAGTTTCGTGATTTAGAATCAGCTGAGAAATAAAGCACACCACTCTGGTTCTTATAATGCTATAATTTGTTTTTTTTTTTAACTCTATAAAATAATAATGATGAATGATATTTATTAGATGATAATAATCCACACGAACGACTACAATCATACAATACTTGCTTAAACCATCTGATAATCAGTCAACCCAATTTTTGCTGCATAAAACAGTGGAGGTATACCCGGTCTAGGATAGCTGTACTGACAGCTGTACAGTACCTCCAGGGAAATAAAACAGAAAATAGGAATTTCCCTTCAATGGTCTTAAAGGAAGAATCATGTTTAATTCTTATCACCTTTGTCTGTGGAGTTTCCCTTGTAACTCTTGTCAACAACAGGTCTCTTTTTCATGGGTCTATTGATTAGTTATGGCACCTGTTTTCTGTTGCTCTTACATTAAATTGTGGCTCATTAGCTGATTTTGAAAATTTTGCCCCAACTTGAGCAACACATACAATAATATTCTAAATCTTAGTGTATTCAACAATTGCGAGTCAAGCCCCGGGGCTTTACATTTCCCATGTCTTTCATCACCATTTCTTTTTTTCATCTTTGGAAAGATTCTTTTTGAGCCACATCAGAGGATGCAATCATTTTCATTTTCACAGCAGTACTTCTCTTGATTAGTAACCTGAGTTTCATGTGTGAAATCACTGTGTGCCCTTCTAATGCTTATTCAGCTTCTCCTTTAATTGTGAATTCAAAAGGTAAACCTCAAAGTAACACAAATGTACAGCACGTTTACTATAAATGAGACCAAAGCCCGACCAGTAGGACATCAGCAAACAGGCTCCTGGCCTTGCGTGTGCCCCATCGAGCAAAACTTAATAGGATTATTTTGGGCTGCAGGTCATGACACCACACAGGAATGTTGCCTATGAGCTAATACACATATGCCGCATAGGTATTAATATGAAGCTAAACCCGTAAGTTTGCATCAAACACTCCACAGGCTAACATGAGCCATATTTATGGATTAGCTCATGCCTCACATAACTGCATTTATGCTTTATCATATCATCTGTTGCATTTGATATGATCAAAGGTCTTCACGACAGCTTAATGATGTAGAGAAGAATTCCCGCTCAACTTCTCTTAACAACATAATAAAACACAAAGCATGCTTACCTGTGTGTTTAATGAACATACAATGTACCATTCTTTGCTGTACGCAAGGTGTAAAAGTTATTTTTGTCACATTAGATTTTAGTCTACAGCTCCCCTGCGCATGTTAAATGTTTATGACTATCTATTGAGCAATGCATCATATTTGATTATGTAAGTAGCTTATTTATTACACAGTGTTTTATTTATTTAGGGTCTTTGTTTTAGTTACAGATCCCATTTGATTTTTTTCCACTGTATTTTAGGGACGTGTGTATCATGACATTTGTAATTTGGAGACTGGAAAGAAAATTTTTTAAAATGAAATTACATACGCTTGTCAAGTGAAAAGTGAAGATTGATATCCCACCACTATTCTGAATGTGAGAATGTTCTGATTTTGATACAGGTCAGTTAAAGAGTGACCCTGCTGTCACCCAGTGAAATTGCTGTTTTATCAAAAACCCAAGCCAAGCAACTAAACATGCATAATATGTCCTTTGGTGCTGAACACACTACTGTTCTGTTTGAAAGGATGGTAAGATTTATGTGAATGCGAAAATAGCAGGAAAAGTGGTGGTGGACTTATTTTGAAGCCTAATGCTTTTGTTTCACTTTGTTTTAACTTTAAGTTTAAGCACTACAAAATACTTGATTATGTTTAGAATCCTGGTTTGAGTTAACAACATGCCCACAGATCATAACTCTGCATGTTAAAATGATACTTAAGGCTTCTTAGTTCATTAAAATGTGCTCACATGAGGTCCTGAACAAATGCCCAGTTTGGATAAGTTTTTGAATAAGTTGCTGCAGTCAGAGGAACTGTTAGTGTAACAACTTTGACAAAAAAATCAGCGATTATAGCCAAGGAATGAGGTTTTGCTTAGAGGTGATAAATCTTATTTGAAATATAGTATTTTCTGATTAGCACATATTATATATACCAGTATTACTCAGGTTTTGGGAACATTCACTAAACATGGACACGACACATTAGGAAAATGCATATGGATTTGTCACTGCAGTAATTTCGCAATATATGGCCTCCTTCACATTTTCACCATCACCCCTGTATGCTACACAAAAACAAACTAGCCAACATTTTGGAAGGCTGGCACTAATATGCTCACCAAAAACAAAAAACAAAAACATATTAAATACTGTAAGGGGAAACCCTAAACATAATGAAAAGCTGGGATATCTGCAGGGTTGTGCGCCTGCTGCACTTCATCAAACAGTAATTTCATTAACCTCATATTTAGATGTGAATTTTTTGTCTGCACAATTTTAAAAGTGAAAAGTGTCATTTTTTTTTTAGCATTAAATGTGAAAATATTGGGATTAGGTTTTATGTCATGTTCTTGCAATATAAAACAATTCGCCTGAATGACACAACAATATGACTTTTGGTACCAGCACAAATGTGAACTGAATAAACAGAACAGCTAGGAAATGGTGGTGGTGAAATGTTGTTGTTTTTGGTTGATTTGAATTACACACTGTAGAGCACACAGTGCAGTTGTCTTGTAATTCTGACCTTTTTTGTGAAATACACCAAATTCACCAGATTTTCAGGTTGATCTTACAATAAATGTATCCAATGTACACTCTGTTCATTGTATTTATAATCAGTGTTAAACTGATGTTAAAGTTTAACATTCAAAGCTCTAAGAACTGAAAACATATATCTCACTTATAAAAATCTATAGTACTAAGTGTTCTCTTTCTTTAAAGTGATCTTAGGACAGTTCAGAAGTGATAAAACTGCAGTTTATCTAAAGGCCAATGACTAGAGCAAGTGATTACACCATTTTAGAGGACACAAAGTCAGTTTAATCTTTTAGGTCAAAAAAAGAAGGCAGAACCAAAAGATAACATGTCAGGGAGGTCATTGAAACATGCTGTCTTTCACACGCAACCATAAACACTTTGCATTGTCCCTAAGGGGGAAAAAAAAACCTTTTCACACGAATTGTGTGCGTCTGTATTTGCATGCCGAGGAGGCAAATATTTTATGTGAGTAATGGTGAGGAGGTGGTGTGTGTGTGTGTGGGGAGGGGGCTGCTGGATCACCTTCCCTTCCTCACCAGGCGTAAATACCGCATTAGTAACTGAGCTAATGGTTGATGATGTCCCCTCCCTCCTATCCCCATAACTCTCCTCTGTCCTTATGCAAGACGGTATACTGGCGAGTTGTGGCAGGAACAATAGTTGCGTGCGGAAATATCTCGGTCATTCATCTTTCTGTCACCTCTTCCTGAGCGGAGCACGAAGGTGTCATAACTGAAGGAACAGGCAAAGAGAGAGAGCGATCATAAAGCAAAAAAAAAGCTTGAGATCGCGTGTCTGGGTCGAGTTATGACCCGCGCTGCAAAAAGTAAACAAAAGCAGAGCATAAAAAAAGAGAAGCCTAAAACTAAACAAATAAATACACACACACGCACAAATATGTATATATAAACTTGCCCCCACCTGGCCCTGAATGATCTGAATTGAATCAGATAAAGATAGAAAGTAGTCTGGTAGACTCTTTTGCACCACCACCACACACATGACACAAATGACAGCAAATGATCATTGCATACTTCCATGAACTTAGTCCCTGGATCCAGAAACATATTTGGATGTGAATCAGTTAATTATATTCTGCTGAGGTAACCTAGATGATATCTTCCATTTTTTTCCCTATTTCAATTTGATATGTAATTAGATTTGATGGGAAATATAAAATTCTGCCTTTTCTTACAATGGTAAATAATCTTTGCAGAAATTCCTGAATCCAGATCAAGTCCAGATTGACTCCAAATCGGTTCTAAGAAGACCTAACTCCCAACTAATAATGTATTCATGCAAATACATACATAACATTTTGAGTAATCCTGCAAACAAACAAGCAAAATCAACAGCATAACCTCCTTCTTGGCGGTATCAATATGCATACATATATAAAAAAGACAAAAAAGAGTTGCTGAATGTCGCAAGCTTTGTATTGTGTTAGTTTTGTTGGTTATGGGATATCTGCTGACTGACTGATTGCTGTAGCTGAAAAAGAGTAAATGAGCTTTGGGGTCATGAGACTGTAAGTGTCTAGCCCTGGCCTGATGCTGGCGCCTAGGTTAAAAAAAAATCTCCAGCTTCATGCAAGAAAATATTCAAGGCTCCTTTAGTCAATACCATTAACATTGTCTATGCAAAATGTAAAGGGACTTTACATGGTGTCAAACCAAACCAAACTATAGACTGTAAGCCTGTTTTCAGGCTCTAATTACTGCTCTGATAAATGGACCATGTACTATTCCTTTACCACTAAACAATCATCAATAGCACTTTTGTACATGTGGCACCACTGCTGAAGGTCCTCCCAGTTTTCTGTTTGTTTGTTTATTTTTGTTTTTTTCTGTAGGATAAACAGTGTATAGGTTTCTTTTGCAATTGTTAGCTGATCTTCGTTTCTATTTTTTTTCTTCTTTTTGTCTATGGAGAAATAAGATATGGTTAAGCTTGGCACGCAAAGCAAGTCACGCATGACACAATTTAACCTCTTCTGCCCCGTTCACACACAAACGCGAACGCAAGCACACATACACAATGCCCCCACCATAACCTTCATTCTTTCTGCAGTACAAACCAACGGCCTGTCAACGAGCCGATCGTCTACAGGTTAAACCAAAGATCGCGATTTTAAGAGGTTTCACTCTGCTTTATTTTAAAGAACTGACCCGAGTAGTGGCTTGTATTGCAATTTCACGTCGATGACAAATATATTTACGGAAACTGTTGTGGATAACCATACGCACCGAACTGGGTCTTTTATTTTTAACAAAAGTATAAAGACGTGATGAAATGAATGATAGTTCATTTTGGTTAAATTTAAATAAAAAGTTTAAAAAAAATTAAACTTCAAAATACTTTTTTATTATTGTTATTAATAAAGTCAGAAAACGTCCAGATAACTTCCACTAGTACTTCTTAGCACGTTGGATTTGACACGAGGAAAACAGTAAGAAAAAATAAACTAGCAGAAGTTCAGGCCTAAATGTTGCGGCCAGGAAACTAACTATTTTCTTCCTGAGTGAGTGCTTCCCCGATAGACGATCTGCGGGTTAATCATTGTGCATTGCGTGCAGACTGTGTTTGCTCGGACAGAGCCAAGGGTCGGGAGGTTGTGTACAGAAAGAGCTGAGGGAGGTATCCTTCACCCTTCTCTATCATAACAATCATCGGCCGTTTTTTTAGACAGCACGCAAAGTTGTGCAAAAAACGGGAAAGAAAAGTTTGCATTTGTGCAATTATGGAGCGATTATGCATTTGTAGCCAGCTAGATATGCTTTGCAGTGCATAATGTCCTTTTCAGAAGCAGTGCAGCCCTGCACAAGTTAAAACAAAATCTGGAAGAAAAATTAATAATAAACTATACTGAATGAAGAATGCATCTAATGAGTCACACATCAGATCCTTATAATACAAAATGTCCCATATCATAATTTTTTTCAGTCATTCACACTATTAATGTAGATTATGATTAAATAAAGTGACAGTTGTGCTCTGGGGTAACCCAGGTACACTGACCAATGTAAATTCACCTGCAGAGCAAAACTGAAGAGTAATGAAACATTTTTTGATGACGATTGAGTCCATTAGAATATGACAGCTTTTACTAAACCTGCCAGTTTGCTATAACTGTCCCAAAATCTGTTTGTGAAAAGGGCTACCACATTCTTTAGCTGCTTTAGGGACAAAGAAAGAACTTACTAGATGATGATTAAATTTCTGATTTGCTAGTGGGACTAAAGAGACTGGCAAACTTAATCATGAGCCAAAAGCCAAACAGGCCAGGTCCTTATAACTGCACTTTTATTTATTTTTTTATATCAGTAGAACCTGATTGCTTGGGTCTTCTCTTAGTCGCAAAATCTATGTTCTCCAGGCACCGGAGAACATAGATTTTATAGAGATGAGTGAAGTGCATGTTTAAGTCAACCACTGCTATCAGCCCCAAGTAAACAATTATCTTATAAAGCCCACCTTGTTTTCATGTGGCTCACGAATTAACCGTGCATGTACTGCCAGAAAAGGGTGCTGCCACGTCCTTTGTACATTGTACTTTGAACACTTGACTGTTTTCTTTATTTTAGTTATTTTGTTTGTTTTGACTGTTTTCTGCACCCCAAAGTCTTTTCCAGAATTGTTTTTACTATCAGCATAACCTAAAATAACTTAAAGCATATTGCTGTTCTTCTGCACTACGCTTTAATTCTGTGGTGAGAAACCGTCACATTAAAATGTCTTGATATTTGTTATTTATTTATATATAGTGATTTCTCTCAGAATTCAAGTTTGTGCAAATCCAAAGAGATGAATAATTTCTTCATTTGAAGAAGCTCTGGTTTTTGCAGGTACACTTGTAGCACTGAGACTATTGTGTGCCAAACTTTATCTCCTTAATCAGTTTTCTTTGCCATCAGTTAATCATTTGTGCATGCTAAGGCTCAGACATACTGGTTTCATTACACGTGGTGGGAAAAAGGAGGCTGGATGACAACACTGTGGCTGATAGTGCTGACTTAGCCGGTGGGCAGTGGTATGAATTACACAGCCACCAGCCCTTTTTTGTACCAGAGGGAATAGGTTTAATTGTGTGCATTGTAAAGCACTCCAATATCTGATCTTCCTCTGTCTCAATATGCTCTTTTATGCACTGCAGTAAGTGACAAGAAGAAAGATAAGAATAAGGACTGACACATCTGGCCAGTGGCTTTGTGAGTGTGTTTGTACGTTGGCATTTATGCATGCACATGCAGCTATAGCTGACAGGGTCAGACTGTGAGCAGTTATTTTTATCTTACATGCAGGGATGACATGTGAGGTGTGTTGGTACAGTTGTAAAACATGAAAATGAGCAATCCAGGAAGAGATAGATACTGACAGTGCTGACAGTGCCAGCTTGTGTTTGTCGTGCTGGCGTGTGTGATAAGTGAGGGCAGTAATCCTTCAGATTGTTAGCTCACAAGCTTCATACAGCAGGAGACCAAAGATGGCGTTCATGAAACTGGAATGCTAAAGAGACACAACAGAAAGTACAGAAGAAACTGCCACACCTAGCTTATGTATATATCACAATGCTTGTGAGCGTGTTATTTGCTGCTGCAGGTATGTGTGAAGGTATGGTAGATGTCAGTGGTGTGAAAATGACAGAGAGAAGAATCTAGATACTTGTTGCCAATGGGTGTAACCTGTCTTAAATAAATGTTGATTTCTGCAGGGCAACAAGGATTGTCATCCACCCATAACAGCATCTTACAAACACCATAACAAAGCTTTGACTTTCTTCTGTAGATCTCTCTTTTTTTTTTTTTTAAAGTTATAAATTAGAGACGAAGGAAATGCTACTGATATAATATGACATGTGATGAGTCTGCGCTCCAAATGAGGTTACAAATACATCTGCCAACAGCCCATTACCCTGCCTGTCGGATTAGAAATTATTCTGTTTTGATGTCAAGCCAGTTTTCCAAATGTAATTTATGAGCAAATAAAAACCCTTTCTATTACACATTTGTAATGTCAGACTGAACAGCTTTGATGTTGCACAAAAATTGTTCCCTATAGTTTAGTTACAAACTTGCTTGAAGCATTTAACAAACACATTTTGTTGTATTAACTTGTAGGTTTAATCTCAACTCAAGAACAATGAAATTCAAAATTATTATTTCCACAGATTCTTGCTTATATTTGTTACATTACAAGAGATTTGCCTCTCGCCCTATGACAGCTGGGATAGGCTCCAGCGCCCCCCGCGACCCTGAAAAGGATAAGCGGAAGCGAATGGATGGATGGATGGATACAAGAGATTTGAATATGCTTTAGTGTCCTGAGGTCAGAACCTTTTAACTTCCATCCTACAAACTGGCTGGGCAAAATCTTGCAAGTAAAGTACTGTGGAAAATTCTTGAGGCACCCCTCATTTCTTTAGATTTGCTTCCAAGGAGCCAGAGAGAAAGTCTGGCAACTTGGAAGCAAATTAAAGTGGTCTTGGACAATGGTTATCCAGGCTATCTTAAGGCCTTAAAAAGTCTTTCTTTATATGTTGTCTGCTTTTTCACTGATTTTGCAGTCCAGTCTCTGTGCCTGTCTCCAGTCTTTTTCACAGTGGTGTGGAAAAGTGTTTGCCTTCTTCCTGGATTCCTGTTTCTTTTTTGTACATTTGTTAAAAGCCTACATGACCCTGTGTGAAAAGGTGATGGCCACCTAAACCTAATAACTGCTTCAGCCACCTTAGCAGCAACAACTGCAATCAAGGATTTGAGACACAGGCGATGAGTATTTACAGCAGTAGGGGAGGAATTTTGGCACATAGCAAGCCTTCCAGGTCCTGAGACAGCCCCAGATCATCACACTACCATCATCATATTGGTACTGTTTGTATGATGTTCCTTTTCTGAAATGCTGTGTTACTTTTACCCTAGACACACACCTTCCTTTTGTCTTGTCAGTCCACAAAACATTTTCCTAAAAGTATTGGGGATCATCAGGATGTTTTCTGGCAACACTGAGATGAGCCTTTATATGCTGTCATGTGATCCAGGGTCAAAAGAGATTGAGCTCAACTGCTCAATACTGAATACTGACTAAATAAAATAAATTAAAGTAAATATGGTTAAGTTAACCAGTTTAATAGATCAGAATAAAGAATAACAGGGATTCTAATAAGCCTATAGAGTCTGATCCTAGTGTGTGTGGGTGCATGTGCATGTGTATGTGGTGCAGGATGGTGGTGAAGGTGACACACTGGAGCCACTAACCTCAGAGAATGTCTGACTTACAAAATGACTGACTGGATTTAATACAAGATTTCATAAAATAAATACAATTAAATAAATGGTGTTTAGCACAGAGTTTTAAAAAGTAAATGTATTCCTCTGTATTTGAATTGAAACAGGATTATTTTACATAAATGTTTATGTAAATAAATGTGCTAAAGACAAATCCAGCTGCAGTAGAATTACATAAACTGAATAAAACATGAAGTGAATTATATCCATATGTGACTGAGTGTTTAAATGTGATGTGAATGTTAAGAATAACAAAGAAAATGTAATGAAGTGATTTTAAAGTTTAATATTTTTGTTAAATCTTATGTAAGTCAGATAGATAGAGAGGGATAGGCAAGGTGTGGGTGGACATCAGATGATTAAATGCCAGCAACTTGATTGGATGGCAAAAATGTGAAGATGTGACGTCCAGTAAAGGAAGGGGGAGAAAGGGAGAGCAGTTGTAAAAGTGGGGTGTAAAAGAGATTTGGGGTTCTTCCCTTTTGTCTTCTGCGAGATGACCAGTTCAGAAGACTGGATCTAAGAGGTTCACAGCTGAAAAGTCCAGCAGAGGCTCTAGAGGGGGAACCAAAGTCCAACCTGTGAACCTGTGAATTGATTTTGGAATTTTTGGCTTTTCAGCTTCTCATTTTTGCCATGTTAGATGGTTAATTCAAAGGATTTTGATTTACATGATACTTCCACTGAATGCTCAGCTGTTTTCCTATTGGGCGTTTATCATCAACTTGGAACATAAAGATAAGTGCATCTTTGGATCTAACTGTGCCCATCCTTTCTCTAACCTCCCTCCGCTAAAGATAAGAACAAACTCAGCATTAGCTCAGAGTAGGTAAATTAAATGAGTATAGTTTAAGTGATTTGATTATTGATTTTTACTATTTGATTTAAGATTTGGCTTTGCTCTTGCTAAATTTCTTTAGAAAGAAAGTGTAGTTTATTGATCCCCGTGGGGAAATTCCTCTCTGCATTTAACCCATTCACTCAGTGAAGCAGTGGGCAGCCATTGGGCGCCCAGGGAGCAGTGTGTAGGGACGGTACCTTGCTCAGGGGTACCTCAGGGTCGCCGTTCAGGGGAATCAAACCCCCAACCTTCCGATCATGGGGCCACCACTCTACCTACTGAGCTATCCCTGCCCCCTTTTAAAAAAATTTTCCTGCAATTAAAGTCCAAATTTTTTACTTTCTCTTTTTTGCCTTTTATGAAACCGTAAAGGCAGAAGTCTGAATATTATTCTTTATTGGTGCAAATAGCTCTTACAGGTTACCCTAGCATAATAAAGCAATCTTTCCTTGGAGCCTGCTGCCCAGGCAACTAAAATCATCCCAGAAATAACAAGTGCCCCAATCAACAGGAGAGCTACCTGTTACAACTGATAGGCTTTGACCTGCAAGGATACTCAGGTTGCTTCACATCAGGGTTAGCAGGGAAGACACCTGGATGACATTACATGGGCTCCAGACTCCAGCATTATCTACTGGGTAAGGATCAGGGATTAGGATTTATACAGGAACTGAACTTCCTAGGATTTTTTTGTGAGCTTAACCAAACAGTTTTTGGATACTGAACCCAAGACTCTGAGAAGTCAACAGCTGGCATATGTAGATCCATCAGGGCAATAAAAGGAAAGATGTTCTTGCATGGGTGTGGTGCCAACTATGTAGTTGCTTTAGTTTCTTGCTCACAAAGGTAGGTGAGTGTACAGGTATGCTACTTTGCATTCCAGTTCCCGTAGCATGACTCATGTATTTGCTTTCAAGCAATCAGTGGTAAGGACCAGCACACATGTTGGGGAGATATTTTGTGTAAACATAGGTAGAAGTGGCTGCAGCAATCTGTTTTTTTAAATAATGATCTATATTGAGGCTAAAAATTTGGTAAATAAAGATGACAGAGTTCGACCTAAAGTAATGTAAAGTTTTTTTTTTATCTCTGTGTGAGATCGAATTTCCAGTTATTAAAGTATATGCTTCAGATCTTCTTGGTTTATTCAGTGTTATTGAGTTCTTGGCTCCACATAAGAAAGTCAGACACTGCTAGACACATGAATGAAAACCTTTTTGTGAGTGACAGCTTCTTGAATAGAAAGTTTCCTGCTGAGGACAAGTTTCTTTTAAGTTTACAACAGAGAAGAACTCTGGTGGTATGAACATGAGAGCTGTGTACTCAGTTTGACTTTGAGTCCTGTTGAAGTCTAAGAACAAAGCCTGAGAGGAGAGTTGTATGTGTATGTGTTGGGAGTGTCCTTTTGTAAATGACTTAGCATTTTTTTTTAGGTTGTGAATATTTCACCCTAAATTCTGACGAATTACACGAACTACTCAATAAGTCTTCAGCTATATTATGAAATGCTACAAGTCAGAACACAGACATGCTGGATATCTTTTTTTTTTGTCCAGTCACTAACTAAATGTTATTGAATGTTGTTATGTTATGCCATGTTATTTGTCAGCACCACAAACATGATCAACTGGTTCAGTTAGAGACTCCAGTTAGCTGAAGGAAGGCCTTCACAAAATTTCTCCTTAAAAGTTGTGAATTTAAATATGGGAAATAAATGGAACGCTAACGTTTTTGGTACTCCTGTGTTGACTTTATTTATTAAAATCTGGAGATTGTTTAATTACCAAATACAAACGTACATTTGTCTTCATCTGTTGCTGTATGTTGTGTTCTAGTTAGAAAATGTTACATGTTAAACAACAATTGACTGTCTGCATGGATTTCCGATGGCAATGGTCTGCTAGTATAACTACAGAAAACCACAAAGAACCATTCACTGTGATACAAATGTGAATATGGTCTTCATTTAGAATAGAATAGAATTCAACTTTATTGTCATTGCACATGTCACAGGTACAAGGCAACGAAATGCATTTAAATTTTACATCAGCACCGTGTAAATATTTGAGCAGAATATATGAGGTTAAGCTTCTTTAGCAAAACATATCAGTATCAACAATACACAGCAATCACCCTTAGGTCATAGAGCTGAGTCAACAGTGTGTCAGCAGTGATTCAAAGTTATGCAACAAAGGAATGTGAACATAACAAAGAATGAAGTTGTATTACAGTAACCAAGAGCTCAATACAAAAATTATAGTTTTCTCACCGCAAGGAAGTCATTCTCTTAATGCAGCTCTCAAAACAGTGAAGGCATTTTTACTAACACAGACTCACCTGTGCAAAAGACACTGCAACAATCAGAACTTTTTTCATATGCGTCAAAACATGAAAAGTCAATCACTTACTTCGACTCTGTGATGAATGAATTAAAACCAATCATTGCCGTTTTAAGACAACAAATAGATTTTTTAGTTTTTATCAAAATCTCATTGACTTTGAGTACTGCAAAAAAGCAGGCGTAATGTAGAGTAAAAAGTATTCAGACACAAAAATGAGGTGTGGATGATTCATTTGAAAATTTTAAAACTGCTGAAATGGAGGAAAGCAATATGACACTTGTGAACTACATGCATCAGGAAACAGACAAATCTGAGACAGCATAAATTACTGTATAGTCCAGTCACACTAGATACATTCAGCAGCTGCTTTATAAGTTATGCTTGTTCAACCGCTCATTAATGCAAATATCTAATCAACTTATCACGAGTCAGCAATTCAAAGCATGTAGGCATGCACACATGGTCAAGACAGCGTGCTGAAGATCAGACTGAACATCAGGAAATCAGGTGACTGAAAGTGGAATGATTGTTGGTCTACGTGTTTGAAAGAAAGAAAGAATATTCTGACAGCATGGGTTTTCTTTCCTTTGCTGAGTATACTATTATGAGTCAAGAAGGAAATGCCACTGTGCTGTAAGGATAAACTAAAGAAAGAGACATACTGAAACTCCCTCACAGCCAGTTGATGTTTCCTGATTTTTGTGATGTACTATAAAACAAAACTCCTTTTCAACTGTCTGTCAAACGTTTTTTCTCAGAGGAAATTTTCCTTCCTTCTTTCCCTTTGGCAGTATCTCTCAAAGCATAGCATCGGATGCGCAGATTAAACCTAGCTCAATCTATCCATGAAGCTAAATGATGCAATGAGTTAAACTGCAGGAATGTCTTAAAGATCTCAAAGACGTCGATGACCTCTCATTTACTCTTCTAAATACAGGTAAAAATGAGCTTTTTATACTTAGCCCGAAAAATTGCATGTAACCAGATACTTACTCTATATAGCATTTCCTTGGCCTGCAGGAATACTGTGAGGAATCTTGGTGTTTTCTTCGATCAGGATATGTCCTAAAAAAATATGTATGACTCCATTGTTGAATTTAAAGTATCTCTCTAGAAACATCCTGAGTGATACTGAAAAACTTGTTTGTCATTTTGCTGCTTCTAGGCTGGCTCCATGCCAAACAAATTAAAAATCCTTCTCCCCACATACAAGGCCTTGAATATTCCAGCCACATCTTATCTCAAGGACCTCATAGTACCATATCCCTGGCTCTCTTTCATAGTGTGTGTGTGTGTGTGTTTGTCCTGTTTTCCTCCAGTCACCCCAACCAATTGCGGCAGATGGCTGCCCCTCCAAGAGCCTGGTTCTGGTGGAGGTTTTTTTTCCTGTTAAAAGGAAGTTTTTCCTTTCCACTGTCACCAAGTGCTTGCTCACATGGGGTTGTTTGACTGTTGGGGTTTTCTTTGTATTATCGTAGGAGTTTTACCTTACAATACAAAGCGCCTGTCAAGCACATTAACCAGTTAAATAATCTAACAACAGGATCTGTTGCATCTTAAGATGTTGAGGTCTAGAATGTGTACACACTCAACTCTTGTTGATAACGTCAGTGTCCTCACTGATTTCAGGGGAAGTTTTTAATCCTTCTCATATTGTGTTCTCAAACAAATGGAACTTGTTCTGATATACTCACAGGGCTAAAGGATTTTGTGATCACAAGTCACTGATGAAGTGAAGATCATAACCCTTGTCTATGTGCAAATATGGACAAACTCCAGATATTTATTGAACTCTGCCTGACAGCTTTGGGCTTTTACCAGTCAATCAATATTGTGATGTCAATGCTTTGCAGTCTTTTTGCATTTTTCAGGTGTGTCTCGTTTTTCTGGTTTGTATTTTTTTAAATAAATTTTTCATTTTTTATTTCATTTTAAATTTCTTGCTTTGAGTTATTTTTAGTTTTTATGAGTTTCACACAGTTTCACTTTAGTTAGATATTTGATTTTGAAGGCCTGTGACACACAGTCATGATATCTAAATCTCAGGTGACATACTGTATGTACCAAGACCTCCTGCCTGACAAACTCTAAAGATAAATGCATTTGTTGCATATTTTCTAAAATGCCCTTTTATTAGTTTATTCATTTTTTTATTTATTAAAGCTAGCTGCATTTTATTTAGTGGTCATTTTTAGTTTAGTTTTACCTAATTATAATTACCTTCAGCTGATGTAATCCTAACAGTTTGTAACATTTTTTTAAGCAAAAATTGTTTCATTGCTTGAGAGTTAAAAAACAAACAAACACACAAATTGGCATCTTAGTCATCCTAGACCTGTATTTTTCTATCAAAGTATTTTAAAGTGCTGTTAAACCAAATCTAAACATCAGGTCATGGGGAAGCTGAATGAGCTTTTTCAGGTTTTGCCTTCTTTCACAGTTTTTTTTTTTTTTATTGCTTACACATTTAAAGATAAAGCAACAGTGCTGATATAAATGTAACAGTGCTTGACATGTAACTGGAGACCAAATGGGAATTTGGCAAGGCACTTCACCCGTTGCCTACTGGTGGTGGTCAGAGGGCCCAATGGCGCCAGTGTCCAGCAGCCTCGCCTCTGTCAGTGCGCCCCAGGGCGGCTGTGGCTACAATGTAGCTTGCCATCACCAGTGTGTGAATGGGTGGATGACTGAATATGTAAAGCGCTTTGGGGACCTTAGGGACTAGTAAAGTGCTATACAAATACAAGCCATTTTACCATTTATTACTGTTTAATTATTACCCCCCCCCCCCCACACACACACACACACATTCTTTGTCTTTTTCTTTTTTTACACAGAGCTGTCAAGTTCACATCATCATTTTTATATTTTTATGATTATGTCAGTGGATGAGTTTAATATTCATTTGAATTCCACTTCAGATGTTCTCAGATTGAACAAGTCGTTGCATGTTGATTATAAAGTTGGAGACCATTGCCTGCAAGGGTAATGCAAGCAATTGTCAAAACTATTGGATGTTTTAATAGATGTTTCTTAACATTTGGCACATGTAAAAAGGAAATGCTACAGAAAAACATGCCCCTGGCCAACATTTGTGTAAAAAGCTGTTACAACCTGTGGCTCATAAATAACTACTGAAAAAAATCTGACTCTGCTCTCCACGCCACTTTCCAGCCAGTTCCAGGCAGCTGCTGTCTAAGCAAGATCTTTGTTATGGTGGGAGTCGTTTCGTAACACTAGTGGTGTCTGCACATTGTTTGCCAAGCTCTAATTGAATTATCACCCCCTTTTCCAAAGCAGGCCACTTGGAAATTCCACCATTATAGATACCAATATCATGCGCTAAAATCCTGCCTGCCTAGGCCAAAAACAACACTTTGTGATGCTGTGCGTGTCAGTGCCTATGTGTGTGTGGTTGTGGTCTGCACCAGTGTCAGCAAGATAACTGGCTTTGCGTGTATCAGCCTCGACAATCAAAGTGATTTGCACTGAGATTGAATGCTCCAGGTGTCTGAAGCAAATCTTTTACCCACATCAGTGCCATCAGTTGATTTAATGGTTTGTTGACATGCCATCACGGTTCTCACTTTTATGTAACACATTATTGGGAAGCAGATGTAGTTCAACTGACTTTGAAAGCTGCAGCAGCACTGTTGACAGGAGGTGTTACAACTTGCATTTGTTTTGAAGAATGTGACGACTGTGGGAACACACTTCATTAAAGGAATATTTTTATTATTTTTTTAAACCATGACGTGAGCCACTGTGTAATGCTGCTATTAAGGAGCTGTCAGGGAAGTAATTGACAGGGGATTGAAAACTGGCAGCTGTGAGAAGTTTTTCCAAACATTAATCAGTGTTCTTCAGATGCTTATAAACACCAGTGACAGTGTGAAAAAGGCTAATAGATGTTATGATGAATTGAAGCTGAAGTACTGCATGTGCTCGTGTTTATACTAATTTAGGAAATTAACTGAACAGAGCAAGAAGGACTCTGGAACAACTTGCTCAGAGTCTGATTGGGGAATAATAATTTTCTGCACATACCACGAGAAAAATGAGCATTTGGTCAAAGTCCAGGTTGCTAATGCAGAACACATTTTGCATAAGAACATCTAAAGTAATGTAAAAATGCCTGTTTTTAAGGGACCGCCGTTTAACCTCAGCGTGTTAAGAGGGCTCGCTAAGCTTGAGTCTGTAATCTTTAAAAACAGTAGAGGCTTTATGTATCCATGGTAATATTATAACACATACACTGTGTGGATATTGTTTTTACAATTTTTTATAAATTAGTGTGAAAATGAAAATCACTAAAATGACCATTTAAAGGTAATTTTTTAAACACACATCTACATCCCACTTCTGGTTTGGCAGAATCTGCAGATGCAGCTTGTAGCAATGCTCATGCAAATTCAGACCACACACCATTACTTCCACAGGCATGCTGAAATGATCTATATGTAAACATGCCATGTTTTTTCTTGCAGTTTCAGTACAAAACTATCCAAGGCCTAAAAACTCTGTTTGCATTAGGAGTGTGTGTGTTATTTTGATAGTCTTGTGTCTCCTGTGCTTTGTATCGGCTTTTACTTCCCCTGTCTCATTTCCTGATTTGTTGCAGCTGTCTTCCTTGGTGTTTCCCATCTTCCTAATTATCTGGTGTGTATTTAAATTCTCAGCTTCCGTATGCTCTTTGTTATGTCCTCTCTTGCAGTTTTTTTTTTTGTTGAGTAGTTGTTGATTTGGTTTCCTTGCTCCTGTACCTGCATTATTTTGTATTATGATTAAAGGACATGGGAAGTAAGTAATGAAACTGCTTGCAAGTTTATTTCTTACTTTCCAAGTCCTGCGTTCCTGCCTGCTTGCCAGAATGGCAGGCAGGAGTCTGACCTCATAATTAGTTTGTGGGTTACTATGTTTTTTTTCTGTTGTTTTTTCTGTTGTTGTTGTTGTTTTTTTTAAACCCTGCAGTAGAGTTTTATGATTTAAGCTTTCTTTGTGTATTAAAGTCACCAGTGACCATCTTTGGACAAAGGGTGGAGTGCTTATTATCAGCTTGTATTAGCAAGGTGCATCCAAAGCATTCCACAGACAACTTCTAATCGATGCTAACAATTAAACAATCTGATAAAATCATGGAAAAGCAGCCTTTGATTTGCAGCTTAATTTTTCAGCATCAGAGGTTTGTGCTTGGCCTAAAACTATGTGAGTGTGAGTGAACAAGCAAATGGTGTGGGTGTAAACCATGGTCTTGAACTTGGAGTTAGTGATTCTCATTCTTGCTGCTTCACACTTGGCAGCAAACTGCTGGAGGTCACCAACACTCCGATTCAGGGATGAGTTACTGCCCCTAGTTAGAGGAGTTCAAGTATCTTGTGATCTTGTTCATGAGTAAAGGGCGAGATTGGCAGATGGATTGGGGCAGCATGTGCTGGTACCAAGGTGTCAATTTACAGGTCAGTCTATGTTCCTAACCTCACCTGTAGTCACGAGCTCTGGGTAGTGACTGAAAAATTAGGTTGCAGATAAGCAGCAAAAATGTGTCCATAACTGAGCTCTCACTTAGAAATAGTGCGAAGAGCTCTGTGCTTCAAGAGGGACATGGAATAGAGTCGCTACTCCTCCACATCAAAAGGCGACAGTCGAGGTGTTTTGGGTATTGACTATGATGCCTCCTGGACGCCTCCTAGGTGAGGTGTTCTGGGCATATCCTACTGGGAGGAGGCCCCGGGGCACACCCACGACTTACTGGAGAGATTACATCTCTTGGCTGGCTTGGGAACATCTCTAGAAGAGTTAGCTGGGGTGAGGGAAGTTTAGGCTTCTCTGCTCAGACTATGACCCGAACCCAGATAAGCGGCAAAATAGATGGATGGACACTCATGAAAAGATTTTCCACATAGTCACTCAGCGGCATATATGTTTACACCTGTCATTTAAAATTTACATGCCTCTAAGCACGTAAAATGAAAAAAAAAAAAAAAAAACATGCTGTAAAAGTGTCATTGCCACAGGCAAGATGGGGAGATCAACCAAAAAGATAAAGGTGTTGTCCTCACGCAAGCAACTCTGCAACCAGAGGCAACACTCTTTTTTTCCCTTTTCTCTAAAAACAAGAGAGAGCAAGAGAGAGAGCACTGAACTTGCTCATCCGGTTTTTCACACTCTTCACTCTACAGCGTGCATGCGAACGGCTTGTAAATAACAGAGGAAACCAAGGTGTATAGAGAGCAAGTGCCTCAGGGCAGGGGAGTTTACACAGTGTGTTGCCATTAATCCGCCCTCTCAGATTTTTCTATCCAGTTCTGCCATAATGATGCCAATCAACGGGAACTTTCCTGTGAAGCTAAGTAAAAGATCTTGGCAACTCTTTTATATGCATTCCTCACACATGTGATATTGTTTCTGTGCTAAACCATCCAGGAGACACTACTGTGGAGAATCAAATCAAGCATGTCTCATTCTCATGGCAAATTAATCATGCTTTTATAACACTGAAAAGCACTTTCTACATTGATACTGGGCTGCATTTATATAGTGCGTTTATCAAGTCTTTTCAGCTACTTGAAATACTTTTTATAGTACAAGTTAGACCAGGGGTGGGCAATTCCAGGCCTCGAGGGCCGGTGTCCTGCAGGTTTTAGATCTCACCTTGGGTCAACACACCTGAATCACATGATTAGTTCATTACCAGGCCTCTGGAGAACTTCAGGACATGTTGAGGAGCTAATTTAGCCATTTAAATCAGCTGTGTTGGTTCAAGGACACGTCTAAAACCTGCAGGGACACCGGCCTTCGAGGCCTGAAGTGACCCACCCCTGAGTTAGACTCAACGATTCACACACGGTAGTTATTCTATATACTATCACACACACAAACAGAAACACCATAAAGCATGTTTTTTATGATGCCCATAATGTCCACATGGTGCATTGGAGAGAATTTTGCGGTTCGGTATTTTGGCAAAGGACATGATGACATTGTGATTAAGAGAGAATGAGATCTAACCACAAACCTTCAATTTAGTATATGACCCTATTGCATTTGCAAACATTTATCTAAACACCAAAGTTCTGTGAGCTTACATTTGTACTTCATCGAAAATGGCAAAGAAATCCTAATGAACATCAGAACCAATCCAGTGTGTAGACAGCTTCTTTTCACAGGATGACAAAATAGCCACTGTTGTAATGTCAGGTCATGATTAAGGGATCAGTGGCCACTCAAACAGACACCTGCAGGACAACAGATAATACATACTGATCATGGGATTGGTGGCTTGCTTTTGACACAGCTAATAGGTTCATTACTCATCAGACAAGCTCAAATTCTCAGGCCTCTTAGCAGCTCCATTATGAAAAGAATGATAGAAGTCGGCCTTCATTCGGAAGAGGGTGTGCCCAGAGACAAGGACTGGAAGAGGAACAGGCTTCAGAGAGTAAACTAGGGTGCTTAGTACTTGGCCTCAGGCACGTACCTAAGATTTAAGAATGAGTTAGCGTGTCAAGATAGCGTGTCTTGCAGCAGACCACGCCTGCACCTGTCAGGTGTTCTGTGGCATGCCTAAGTTTCGTGAGGGAGCTCTTGTGTGCGTGTCTGCATGTAATATGTGTTTGTTCGCCTTCTTCTTGTTGCACGTAGCTGAATACCACAACGATGATGGGCACTTGTGATTTACCTAGCTCCTGGAATAGGTACAGATCCCTAGAAACAACTAAATATTTATCAAGAAGTGCAGTGGTTTCACCTGCCAGGCCATCTAGCATCCTCACCCGTTTGCTGACACATGAAATCTGGTTAAAGATGCCAAGATTTTTGCATCAAATACCTGAATCATCTTTGTCTGTCTTGGTGTGTTCTCTGGAGTTGCACTGACTTTGTTACAACATGCTCTTAGGTTCAGCATTGTTATATTTTTTGGGTCACTTTTTAAAAATTGTATAATTTATATTTAAAGCAGAAATTATTATAATATTGTAGGCAATACCTGTAGGATGCTGCCATATAGTATAAATTACCCCAGATGTGCAGGTAAAAGTTGCTTTTACATGCCTCTTCCTCTTAAAATACACTTTCTGTCATAAAGGTTTTAACAAAAGGTAAAAAAAAATGTAGCTCTTCCTAAAAGCTTTTCAAACCAACTTCCTTGAGTTCATTGTTAATTTTGCTATTGCCAGTTTTGGACGAGTAGTTTATTGGATTAAAGTGCTGAAATACAATGAAAACAGTAATGTTATGGAGTTGCAAACCAAAGCAATGTGCTGAAAGACACTTTAAAGCTCTGTGGAGCTTAGGCAAAATTTCAAATTAAGTGTAGGCTTGCTAGTACAAGCAGCATTTTTGTAAACTAGTCACATGATGCATTATGAATATAAAAATGTTCATTCAAGTCTATTTAATTCAATTTAATTTTTTTAGAGCTAAATAGCAAAAACATCCGATTCAAATTGCTTAATATTTTAAGGCAACTTTTAAGTTTGCGTTCTTATAACAATGGGAGTAGAAGGGCTGATTTTTGTAATTCATTTTTAATGTTTTTGTGTGTTTTGCCCAGCTACTGATTGAAATTTGCCTCCACTCCAAATAGCCATTGGCTGATTATCATTTGGACAAACAACATGAATTAAACACGTTAAATGTATATATACATTATATATTTATATGAGAGAAATATTTGTGTTTGTGTTACCTAGTGGCCATGCAGCAAGTGAAAAACATAATCGCAAACAACAAGATTCTGGGTTTGACCCAACTTCTCCGCAGCTTCTTTTGCAGGTCCTCTGGGCTCATCTTTCTCACACAGGGTTCACTTAGCAGAATTACAGTCTAGTTTGTCTAGTAGAATGGATTTTCTATAGATGTGATTGTATGTGTTTCAGATCTCTAATCACCTGTGACCTGGATGGTCTACATACATGCATGCATATTCTTGGATACTATGGGAGAAAAAACCAATGAATGAATGATTAAACACAGAGACTGAGAAGAGGTGAGTGGAAAAGAAATGCTCCCCATTTACATGCACAAACTGGATTCTGTCAGATATGATTCAAACCACTACAGTGCAGCTCCTTTAATGCCAGAGTTATAGTCTTTGAAGTGAAATATTGTGGTCAAAGCTATCGAATGCTACACCGAGGTCTCACAGGACAATTGCTCCACTGTGTTTTACAAGTGCTGTAGAAAGATGTCGTGTTTTCTCCTCGCTCTTTATTTGCCATCATTTTGGTACAGGCTGATCTCTCCATAGAATGATGCATCAGAAGTGGACCACTTTTTTTTTTGATGATTTTTGGCAACATCTTTGCTTGAGGCTCATTTGTACCTTGTTGTGAACACTTTTTCTCAATAAACTTCTCTGCATGACAGACTTGAATAGAATAGCTCTTTACTGTGACTGCACATGTACAATGAAATAATGTTGTTTTTTTTTCCAGAATCCGATTATTAAGTGATGACGTGACGAATCCTACTTCCGGGCCTAAAGTAGTCTGCATTTATTATGGCTTTTGTGTTGTTAACATATTTAATGCTTTGTATTTTCTTCTATTTAATCTCAAAAAGCTCCTAAAAAAAGTCAGTGATCACTGTTGACCTCCCTCAGCTTTTATTACCGCTAATCATTTATTTAAGCTCAGTTTTTAAAACCTTACAATGTAACTACAGCACAGCCCATGCAGCAGTATATGAATGACTAACCTCGTATTGTGGCTGCATTATCTCAGTTGTTCTCCTGGCTGAAGTTTGGTCCTTTTACAGCATCCTGCCATGCGATTACATTTGTTCCTGACCACCGAGAACACTCACGTTAACTTTTATCGAGTGGAAAAAAGTTAGCTTGTTTATATTAGGCTAACATAGCTGTGTCGCTAGCGGTCACGTAGCACATCATTATATACCAGCTAGCCAAACTTCAGTAACCCTACAAACGTCACTGCTGTTTAGTTTTCTGTCTTCATTTATGTTGGAAGTGATAAGAAAGCTGTACGTTTTAATTTGTTTCCAAAACCCCGCAGTCAGGACATGCTATATTGTATTTAGGTGGAAGCTAGCGAGCTAACTCCCTGCTAACTTCTAACGCCGTTAAATGTCATAAATTCCGTTTTCATGGATGCCTGGATGTTAAACTCAATTGTTACACCTGGTAGAGCAGAACGCTGATCATTTTATTGAAGATGAAAGACTTAAGACAGTGTTTTAACTCTCAGTAATGCCACAGTGATCATTTGATATATGGACCTGCAGCAGAGTTTAGGCCCAGACACAGCTAGTGACGTCAGACTGAACGATCGGATTGAAATGTAGATAATAATATGCTTAAATCCTGGAGAGTGTTCTTCACTTACAGTACCTGGATGTCGAGACAGTTTTTTTTAATCACAGAAATGAAGCCATGATCACTCACCACTGTTGTCTTCTATGGACTTTTGGCAGTTTTTTATTTAACTAATCCCAATTTTCTTGCCATGCCTCCAGTAGACTTTTTTTGTTGTTGTTTGTTTTTAGAGAAGGATTAGGATAAGGATTCTATATAATGAAATTATTCTGAATGAACTGTCTTATCACATATGGGTCCTTGTGGCTATCATTACTCAGGGGTTAATGCAATATTTATGTTCCTCCCCTTGAACCGAAGCCCATATGCATCATATAACTGTAGCTGTGGTTTTTGACCATGGGTAGGATGACTGTGCCAGTGTCCCACAATTTATAGTCCTAAGCATATTTCCTGAAAAGATCTGCATAGTTTACTTTTTGTCACAGTCTGGCTGAGGCAGACTGTATGTGTTTGCAAGAGATGACTTAAACGCAGACCAAAAACTGAACGTGACGTGGATTTAACAAAAAACAAGCCGTTTATTGAGGCTAGGAAACAAGGTACAAGCAAAGGGCATGGGTGAAACTAAACAATAACCTAAACTGGGTGAACTAAAACTAAACATGGTGAACTGCCATGGATACCTGAAGTTGTGACGTGGATGAGCAGACAACCTGACAAGGAATGACTGAAGACACACGGACTAAATACACACAGGATAATGAGGGAAATGGAAACACATGGGGAAACAGCTGACACACATGAACATAACAACGTCACAAGGGGAGAGTAAACTAAAAACATTGAACATAGGAACACAGGACCCCTTCAGAATAAAACAGGAAACGCAGACATGACAACCTGAACTTGACAATGTAAGACACAGACATGAAACACATGAAGGGCAAGGGAGACTTAACAGGGGTTGGAAGACACAAATGAACTAGAAAAGCTAATGAGCTTAATCATATACTATAAACATCAAAATAAACTAAAACTCAAAACACTGGGTCATAAGTAGGGTTGCCAACCGTCCCTTAAAATACGGAATCGTCCCGTATTTCGAAACAAAAGTACACGTCCCGTATTGAGCTAATAAGGGACGCACTTTGTCCCGTAATACAGTGAGAATCAAAAGTAGTCTATAACTTTTAATGGAATTAACGCTTTGTTTGAAAACATAATTCCCAGCCCCTCTCCTGCTTTGTGACCAATGAGCTGACAGCACACTTACGAGTATGACAATTCAGATTACCGCTCATCTCATTGGTCAAGGAAAGGTCGCTTACGGAGAAAATACCGGAAGACAACAGATGACCACAACAAGAAGCATGGCCAACAGGGAAACAAACGCCGACACTGCGGTGCAAGTCTCGGACGACAGTACACCTAAAGCTGGGCAAACACTGTGCGATTTTTTCAGTCACGTTATTCAGCTCCTGCTCAAACTGCACGATTGACTCGCAGGGGTTAGAAGTTGGTAGGTCACGATGCAGGTCTCACACTATACCGCCCGATGCTCTGATGCGACCTGAGTGCTCACACTGTGCCTCCATAAAATGAAGGTTATAACAGAAAATCTGTCGCGCTCTCTCTCTCCGTCTTTCACTCACACAGACACGCACACCACCACCATCAACTTTGCTAAATTGCTAATGAAAAACATTGATCGGGCAGCTGTGATTGAGCAGCAGTGTAGATCCAACTATTTTCACGGTTGTTGTGTCGTGATAATTTCTGAGGCCACATCGAAAAGGCTCGGATGAGCTTTCCAAAGTTCTACAAGTTGTACCTCCATCGCTTGTGTCCAGACCTCACGCTGCACTGCCGTGTTGCGGCGTCTTTTTCGCCGACATTTGTGTTTGCGCGTGAGCAGTGTGACAAACTGCGGTGACACCCTCCCGACCAAGCGATTGATGATCGGGAGCTGGTCGTGAGGTGTTAATCGCGTCTCGTTACCCCACGTATACTACACGATACACGACGCACGATGAAGGCCAAAATCGGGCCGATCGCCAAAACGGTCGCACGACTCAAAAATCGGCTCAAAATGGGCCAAAAATCGCACAGTGTAAGCCCAGCATTACACTCACACAGACACACACACCACCACCATCAACTTTGCTAAATTGCTAATGAAAAACATTGATCGGGCAGCTGTGACTAAGCAGCAATGTAAATCCAACTATTTTCACGGTTGTGTGCCTCCATTGCTTGTGTCCAGATCACACGCTGCACAGCCGTGCTGCTCCGTCTTTTACACCAACGTTTACGTGTTTGCGCGCGAGCAGTGTGAGCGGCTGTGGTGAGACCCTCACGAGCGATTGATGATTGGGAGTTGGTCGTGAGGTGTTAATCACTTCTCGTTACCCCACGTATACTACACGAGGCACGATGAAGGCCAAAATCGGTCCGATCACTCAAAAATCGGCTCAAAATGGGCCTAAAACCGCACCGTGTAAGCCCAGCATTAGAGCAGCAATGTTTGTTCAGAGAAAGGGAAAAATGGGAAAAGGAAAACACCTGGCTGAAAAAAGTTAATATGGGCATGTGCAGTGAATATCAGTGCTATGTGGCCAGAAGTGTGATAATATAATTTATTTTGTGTAATAAACAACTGTAAGGATAGATGATTACAACAAATAGATGACTAATACATAAAAGTAATACATAGATGAATAATGATGATGAGTTAAGATGGGTAATCTTGGGAACAAGCGGGTTTACAAACAGGAGCAGCTGATTAGCATTAAGCCAATTGTACTAAATGCACTAAATGTGCACTGTTACAAGAATGTTTTTCTTTCTATTGTTTTCTATTATTTTAAGTTAAGCAGGACAGAGTTCTTTTAAAGAAAGATTTACTTATATTCTCAAAAGTTAAGCATGACAGGCTTCTGTTTAAGAAGGAGACCTGTTTTATTGTGTTAATGTTGTCATTTTGAGCTAAAAATAAATGGCTAAATGATCATTTGTTTCACATGTGTTCATATCACAAAGAATACACATCTACTTAAATCAACTTCAAGTCAAATGGTTAAAAAAATAATTTCACACACAAAAAAAGAGCTAGAAAATTCACCACACTGGGAAGGGTGAAGACAACTGGGTCGCCCGGCCCTGGCCACGAGGTGTCCCTTATTTATTTTTCAGGGAGTTGGCAACCCTAGTCATAAGACCCAGGATCATGACACTTTTATCTAAGGCTGGTATCTGACTCTTTCGCTACGTGGTTGTTTCATGGGTAACAAAGAAGAGATGAATGATAAATGTGGAGCTATGCTGACTTTCTGCTGAACCCTGCACAATTCTGAAGCTATTTTTATACCTTTTGTGAAAAGGAGTTTACTTATCCTACTCTGCTTTTTTTTTTTTTTTTTTTTTTTGCTGTTGTTGTTTTTGGGTTTTTTGGTTTTTACATTTACAGCATTAAACTAAATCTCAGGTACCTGGTAATAGAATAAATGCGTGTACCATATTAGAACATGAACAAAGAAAAAAGAAGTATAGACCAGCAAGTCTACATACAACACTTAAATTAGAATGAAATTCTAAGTCCAAAATATGGACTGACAAATAATTTTTTGAAATGTGCAAATCACACGTATGGTGATGGCTGTTTGCCCCTTGAACTTTGCTTTCCACTGGGGAGTCACATCCTCTGGATGACTATCCAGAGGATGTGACTCCCCAGTCCTCCCCAATCCTCCTTTTTCTGACAACAGAAAATGTTTGAGTCATTTTAGCATACAGCACATAACCCATTTCCATCAAAATGTCACAAACAACATCAATTTTAAGAACTGTCTCAATATACCTAGCTTAGAAGCATTTTTGATTTTATGTCACGAGGGAGTGTGTGGTGTCAGAAAAAAATGGGAAAAGAGAGAAATGAGGACATGAAACAAAGGATCTGGCACTGGACGCAAACCGGGGATGTTGTGGTTCATTGTCAGGTCACCAGGCTGCCCCACATTTTAATGTTTATATTGATGCACATGTATATTTCCTTCTATGGTGGATTATATATGAAAACCTTAACATTTATTTCTTTTTTCCCTTTTTTTTCTTTTGCAAAATAGTTTTTGCATCTTGGTGTTATTCTGGACTGTGTAACGGGAGTTACTACATGTAGAAAATCATCTTACAGTTTGGGGAATACCTGAGTTGATTCTCTAAAATGCTTTTCTGGTCTTTTGATTTACTAGGTTACTGGGAGACCATCTTTGGCCCTTAATACGTATATCAAACAAATGATATTAAAACATGGTATTTCACAAAAAGGGATCATATTAACTCTATTAACTTTCCAGGTTGCATACTGAAACACACATCCATTTGCATCTCCAGAATCAGCCGAAGTTTACACACGCTTCTCTCACTCAACTGTTTAAAGTGACAGCCCTGTCGTGCATGAGGTGTATTTATGGATAGCCCATAGTGTGCCAGCACGGAAATTCCTCTCATTCTAGGAAACATCTGGCCAAATTTTATCTCTTGTATCTTTAGTCTCATCTGAAGATGCCAGCAAATAGTTACACAATTCTACTAACTGTAGAACATCAGTGGACTCTGGCATCCCAACAGCATGGACTGAGAATACTTTTAAGGTCTGTTATTATAACATGGGTTGGTAGAGATATGAGTATAAGAGCAGTCTTAAAGGAGATCTCAGGTATACATTCATATGAAACCCACTTAGATTTTATCTTGCATGCTTGCCAGAGTAAGGAAATAAAAGCTCACGTGAATTAGAACGCAAGTCAATGTAAAATATTAAAATGTAAAATAAGGAAGAGCCCGTTTTGTTGATCTTCTGTGATGGAGGAGACAAATCTATTGTGAGTGATGGTATGTGAACTTCATGCATCAAGATGTACTCTGGTGACCTTGCCTCTACTGTCCTCTACAGGCTGAGAAAGAGGCTTCCAATTGCATGACAAGCGGTGAAGGAAATGAGATAATCTCTTTCAGTCTCCTGCCTTTCTCTTACTGACATGGTTCTTAAATTGTTTCATGTTGTTTTTCCTGATCCCGTTTGCACGGCAGGGGGTGGAGCTGTTAAGTGAGAAGTCTGTCACGAAGTGAAACACACACACACACGTAACAGACACTGATATATGTGTGTGTGCGTGTGTGTGTGTGTGTAAATGCATATATATTAAAAAAAAAGTTTTATATATATATATATATATATATATATATATATATATATATATAAAAAAATAAATAATATGTGTGGTGAACCAGATCACAGCACAAATCAAACATATTTCACAATCTCTTAAGTTGTGCACCCCACAAGCTCAAACAGGCCCTCGCTGTCAGCCTGCACTCTATAATTATCCCTACAGCTCTGTACCCCAAGACATTTCACCTCTGACCTCTAATTGTTACACCTTTCATAATAACATGCAGCCACGTGATGGTTCAACAGTCAGCGCTGAACATAATGATGAGCACCAGCCTGTACATGAATGCTAGGATAATTCATGTATGCTCAAAAACATGGAGAAATATAAACACCTTCTAAGTATGTGATGGTTTGGTGGCAGGGCCCTTTGATCAGGTAAGTAAAAACCTGGGTGGGATTCACAAAGCAAATTAAAGAACGCAACGCTTTGCTTTGAGAAAGCACCATCTGAGAATTAGCACCCTCTGCTGGTGGCACTGAATAAATCCACACTTGGTTTGAAAGTCAGAATCATCTTTATTTGGCCAAGTTTGTGCACACAAGCAGGGAATTTGAGTCTGGCTATACTCTTTTTAGTGGTGAGTAGTTAGTGCACTATGTCTCAGAAGGTTTCTGGATTTCAAACTACTGTTGGCTGGGTCTTTCTTTGTGAGTTGTGCCTGTGTCTGTTTTTCACAATTACTCAACCTTGCTTTTTCAGTGCAGCAACAGTGCATGTTAGAGTTGGAATTGGTATGAGTGTAGTCTGTTTTTTACCCAGTGTCATCTGGGACAGGCTCCAACCCCCTTGGGACATAAATTGAAAGAGTATGAGTATGAGTGGGCTATAAATTTGGCAATTGCTATTAATCCATTTATGGCACAAAAACCCCCAGGTTGTCTTATCAAACTGAATTGGTGATTATTATGTTATTATTATTATTATTATACACATTTATTCATCACCAAAATCATCCAGATGAAAATACTAGAGTCTCAAATTAGTTTATTGAGTTTTCCATTGTAATGTACTTATAGTGGACACATTTTAAACTGTGTTCATATTTTCATATGGGGAGGATAAATCCTGATAGCGATGCTTCCGGTTGCTCCTAGCAACCTTGTTAAAACATTTTTCATATAAAAATTTTATTATGCTGAACTGAAGTAAAATAGACCATTTAGGGCGATTATTAGCTGTTTTATATTTGTGTATATATTATTGCTCTGTGTAATTTGAGAATTCTGCATAGTGTGCTGTATCTAGAGTTAGAGCTCCTGGCTCTACTCTTTTGGGACCTCTTGGGCTTTAATTTCCACATCTGCTTTATTTTGTTGTGCTCCTTCTTCCTGATGTCTAGGAAATTGTCTAGGAAATTATCAATCCTTTAGCACATAAACACAGTATAGTGATCAGTATAAGGTGAAGAAAGCTGCTTCTGGTCAGATGGAAAAAAAACACACAAACACAGAAGAGTGGATTTGGCAAAATGAAATGGCTGGCGGTGGACAGATGTAAGGGTATCAATGGTTACAATAAACAGCATGAATGTTGTGTCACAAGACACGATAAGATAAGATAAGATAAGATAAGTTTCTTTTCACTAACTCATCTACCAAGGCATTTTAGAGAGTATAGCAGCTGTGGCAGTTTGTCTTATAACAACAGCTGTAATCTCGACATTTCGACTTTACTCTCAAAATAATCAGTAATATATATGTTTTTTAACATGGCTCTCATTCTCCTCTGTAACTTTTGCTACATGCTTTGTTGAAAACCAACTAATTATTACATCTTTTGAAACTGATGGACAACAAATTCAAATGGAAAACTACAAAATAACTACATTAAGACAAACCTTGACAAGCACTCAGTTTACCCTTTTCATAATTTACTTAAAAAAATAAAATAAAATAGAATAAAATGAAATAAAATAAAATAAAATAAAATAAATGACCAGCCGTCTTCTTGTCTGTCTTGCTGGCTCATCCTCCAATTTTAAAAGATGTTCAACATTCTTCTTGAACATGTTCATAATGAACCCATTAAACAAGTGAGTTTAAAGATTATTATGTGTCCATTTTTTACTTTTTAAAATCATTTACATCACTTCATATTATTGCTAAGTGGTACATATCAGGTGATTTCTATGTGTTAAATGTTTTTTCTATTAAAATTGATCTTCTTTAATTTTAATTTTAACAATACCATACTCATATATCTTTATTTTCTGAAGACCCCCTCAGAGGTTAGCTGCACAGTCAGTGTTCATGGCTGGATGCCACAGGCAGGTGCTGAGGAGGGTAACAGCGCAGGGCCTGGGTCCTCATACCAGTGCCCTGGAGGCAAACTGTGAGTGGCACAGCAGAGCTTTCATGAACAGACTCAGAAACAGGAAGAGATGTAGACGATAAAGTCGGTCGTTTGAAGTGGTTCTGCTCAGAGGCACAGCTCAGAGACTCAGACATAAAGGCTCACGCGGCATCTTTCTCACTCCATGTCCTGCACGCACACCCTTCACTCTCACATCCACTTGAAAGGCAGCAAAACAGCGCTTGCAGTGGTCAAAGCATCAGATTTCAAAATTTAGGTTGCTCTCTTTTACTGTCTGTACCATTGTTGAAGTTCAAGCAAGGCTCATCCCAGCCATAAGTTTAGGAATTATGTACACGCTAACATTTTGACCGCCAGCATCCGTTATCCTCTAAGCAAAGAGTCAGGATTGATATGTTGTTTGCTGGGATCAAGTAATTGTTACTTTGAGGTGGACGTTAGAGGTCAGGTATTAAGCATGTGATCTCCTTTTCCAGAGCCCCACTCTACAAAATCTGCTTCCCCGCTGTTATGAGGAGGACTGTCCAGAGAGATTCCCCGCTGCTCCCCAAACACCTTCTCTTGCAGTTCGATTATGTCATTTCGGATGTCAGCCATCATTAGCAAAAGAAAGTCGAAGGAGCCAGGTGGACCCTAGAGACAGGCGAGAAATTGATTGGTTAGTTAATTAATTGTGCACATGCAGCCTGAAAATAAAGGAAAAGCTGAAAGCCCCCGAAACAGTGCAGCTCCTTGAATGGTCACTAAATCATTACTCCAAATGTCAGTTAGCCCCCATAACTAGTTTACCCTTTACATCACAGCTGTAAGCTCACTCTTTTAAATTTATTCTAGACTTAAATATATGGGGTTGCAGCCACAAAGGGATTTAGCAAGTAGCTGTCTGCTAGTATGTACCACCTTTTTCCCATGTTTGTGGCATTTGTTCCTTTTAAAACATGTTCAGTGAAATTATCTGATGAATAATGTGGACTAATATTACAACAGACCAAAAAGTCTGTGTTCCAGTTTTCATGGTTAATTTTTAGCATGTTATTTTTATGCTACATTGCACTTATTAGCAGGTACTGAGTGTCTGACTGATGCACACTTAAGGTGTATGGATGCAGCTTGTTAACCAACCTTGCCAGACTTTGTTTTTTTTAACCCTCTTATCCAAATATGATCACTTCTAGCACCTAAAACGCTTAGACTAAAGCTTTACACCAGGGCTTCGTAAACAAGTAGGTGATTTCACAGTGGCTATGTCTATCATTGATATAGTGTGTTATAATCCATACATCTATAATAACTTACAGGTGGGCCTCTGGGACCTGGAGCTCCTCTGTCACCCTGTAGATGAGAAACAGCACACATTGATTGAGTTTTAACCTTTTAAACTGTATTCAGCTTGCTTGCTTCCATGGACAATAAGACTCATAACAGGGTGTACTGTAGCTTCATGCATGGGAAGAGCATCAGTGGTGAGTTTAAATGTCAGAATGGTGAGACGAGGTATAAGAAACAGTTAAAAAACAAAAAAACGTAATAAATGTTGTTAAGTTTGCTTTTCAGAGCAGGGTCTATTAAGAGTGCATTTGAAATGTGTGAGCCAGACACAGACAAGCACAAGATGGCGACTGGCGATGGTGACACAAAAGCATACAAAGACACATAAGCAAAATAAAGTTGCTATAACAACCTTTAATCCATCTCTTCCTGGCGCCCCGGGTGGTCCCTGTATAAACGATTGAGAGATGGGTTTAAGAACAGCAGGTTTTCTTTTAATCACAGCAACAGTTACCTGCTTAAACTATTATCATACAGTTCATCTATTCATCTTTGAGCTACCTCTTTCCAGTGATGCAGTACTGGTGTCTGACACAGAACAGATTTTTTTCAAGACATACCAAGTTTGCTAGTTCCAAGTAGTGACTACTGATATCAGTGACTATTGGAGGCTCTGCTGCAAAAAAAGACTCATAAATTGCAGGTACAGTCTTCAGATTCATAGTGAATAGCAACTTATGCTGCCAACATTACTTGTAGGATTTGGTTGCTAATCCGCTGAAAATGGATTAATAATACGTCTCTACAAACATCAAGACAGAACTGGATGCGTCCCAGCACCAGTCATGTCGCTGCGCCAGTGGAAAAGGGTTATTAGCTTTATGAGCTGATTGAAGTGGGAGGTAAAGCCTGTAAGAACACCTAAATTATGGTGCCAGTTTCTTTCCTTACCACTGCCCCCCTGCGGCCTCTCTTTATGTGCTTTAGGTCAGGCTCTGGACCCATAGGTCCCATGTCTCCCCGAGGGCCAGGAGGTCCAGGAGGGCCCCTCTCCCCAAGGTCACCTCTCATTCCAGGTTGCCCTGGGTGTCCTGGTAGAGACAGAAGAAAAATATTAACCTCAGTGGAGTCTGGCATCCCAACAGCATGGGCTGAGAATACTTTTAAGGTCTGTTATTATGAGCGAACATCATCTGTTCAGAACATTTCATTTGATTATTTTCCAGTAAATCTATTGGGTAAATAGCCAAAATATTTGCCACTGTAATACAGTGTCTGTAACTAGAGGTGGATCTGTCTCTAGGATTTCCATCAGTTTCATATTACCTGGGACGCCAGGAGCTCCTGGAGGGCCAGGAAGACCAGAAAGGCATGGGCCATCAGGTTTTTTTCCTGCTCGTCCCAGACTTGGTTTATTACTGCTGTTGGCCAAGCCAGGTACCTTCAAAAGAATAGAAGAAAGTTTAAACTAAAATGAATTTAAAGGTCAGATGTGTGGTCCAACACAGTTTGACTTTGAATAATTGAATAATTTCTTTAACATCCTCAGTTTTTTATGCAACTATTAAGTCTTGCTCACTTTTTAGCCATCATCATTTACAATAAATGGTCTGATTGACTGACTGAAAGAGTTCATGCTTGAATGCTTGATTCAGTCATTTGGTTTAACTGCTATTACATAAAGATGTTACCTGGTTGGGTGAGTGTGTATTTCCCAGCTTGAGTTTCAGCTGCAGTAAACTATTTTTCATGTTCATAAAATCTTGACAGGTGAATGAGCAGGTACCAGAACTCATCAAGGTATCTGACTTCCCTGATGAGCTCACTGCAAGAAAAAAACAAGGAAATAAAATTCTCAAACTGTACTGCATGCTGTTAAGTTAAATAACAGAAGAAAGAAGTTCAGTCAATTTTTTTGAATTCATGTGAGTTTAAATACCACCACAAGCAGTACTGTAATTGTAATTGTAATTACTGTAATTGATTTTTGTTTTCGTGTTCTTACTTTTTTTCTTTGTCTCTCTTTTATGTCTGTCTCTTAACTTCCATTTTTCCACTGTCCACATTTTTCATGGTTATTTCCTTCTGTATTTTGCCTTCACCTGTGTCTGATCTCCATCTTTTCAACCCTGGGTTTATATCTTCCTGTCTTCCCTCTATCAGTTGCCAGTGTGTTTGCTCTGTGTTTGTTTTTCCTGTTGTAACTCATGCTCCTGTTTTTGGTTTGGTTTTATTTTCATTCTTTAACCTTGTGTTTCTTTCTTTTTAAAAAAAAAGTTTTTGATGTTTTTTTGCATCACCTAATAAAACGGGTTCTTGTCATTTACTTTCCTGGCTTTGCATCCTAAGTTTGTCATGCATCTACTCACAGTTGCAGTTATTCAAACAACCTTCTTCTGTTCAACCTCACATAAAATCTCACATCTATCTTTGTTATAACATAATCTGCCCTACCACCAGCTGGAAGCGATATCTTATTTAAAACAGCCAAAGGCCTAAAAGAATCTGCTACAAGTTCTGTTTACAGCGATCAATTTATTTATAAGCACATCTGAAAACAACAAAGGTTGACCAAAGCGCTCTACAACTAAAATGAACGAAACAGAGCAGGAAAAATAGAAGACAAAAAACATAAAGCTCAAAATGATGCAATGATGAGTGGCACAGAAACTTACAGTTGTGTATGGCAATGCAAGAGCGTTGATCCGATGCAAGTATGTAACCACTGCGACAGCGACACTCAAAGCTGCCCACTGTGTTCACACACTCCTGGTCACACAGACTGCTGCTTGGGGCCTCACACTCATCAATGTCTGCATATTTTTGTGTGATAGAGACAGAAAGGGGAAGAAAGTAGTAAAGATAAAGTTAGTTTACAGTAAATCTCAAGTAAAATTTGAATGTTTAATTCCTACACTTACACATAGTAATTTCTGTCCATTTGTGTGTTTTCAGGTTAATCTTTTATTGTAGAATTTGAAAGATGAAAGTCACTTTGAGGTGTTAAATGCAATTAAGAGCTTTTTAGAATTACTTTTCCAGGTCCTGGTCTAAGCCCAGAAAGCTGATGGTAATAGAGAGAAAATGTTTTGCTGCACAAAACCACAAGAGGGAGCTATTTCACCTGTTTAGTTCCAAACCACACTTGTTACTTAGATCACTTTCAAGAATAAAGACGTGTGGTGCAGTGAATGACAAATAGCCTATGCAAAAGCATAGTTAATTGTTTTTTCCCAGAGATAATGAAAACTGACCCAGGCAGTATGGAGATTTGTGGTTGCGGTGTCTTTCTCTGTCAAAGCGATATCCAGGATAGCATGTGCAGACAACTCGTCCAAAGTTATCAGTGCACTGCTGCTCGCAAGGTGACGCAGCACACACATCCACACCTATGAAGAGGAGTGTGGTGTGAGCATTTTATACAGCTTCATTACTGCTTTGTTTCATTCATAGAGTTTCAGAACAAGTAAAGAAACATCTCAAAAAGGGTTTATACATATCACAGTAGGATGGGTGTAACACAAGCAAAACATTTACTGGCACAGTCTGAAATATTATCATGTAACTCATATCTGTAACTATCTGAAGTTTCCTCCATATTCAACACAAACAATTTGTGGACAAGAGATTTTTTTTTCATAACCTTACATCAGTGCAGACTCTGCATGGCTTTATTCAATTTCATTAAGTTCATGTTTTACAGTATCTAATCACAATGAATGTTGGAGTTTATATACGCCACTGCAACCTAGAGTTGCTTGCTTGTTATTCTGCTGTTTATATGTATTTCCCCATCGTGGGAGGGGCTGTCAAAGCAGAGACACCCAGACCTCCCTCTCCCCAAACACCTCCTTCAGCTCTTCTAAGGGTGAAACAAGGAAACCAGGCACGAGACGTAATGTCTCCAGTATGTCCTGGGTATGCTCCAGGGTCTCCTCCTGGTAGAACATATCCAAAACACTTCATCTAAGAGGCACCCAGGAACCACCTCAACTGGCTCCATATAATGTGATCGAGTAGCAGCTCTCCTCTGAGCTCCTCCTGAATGACTGAGCCTTTAACCCAATCTTTAAGCCTGCGACTAGTCACACTAAGTCTAGGATTTCATCTAATAAGTGTATTGTCAGATTTTCAACAGAGTAGTTCATGTCGTAGTTAGTATAGAATATAACTGAAATCCTACAGCAGCCTGCATTAAACTTGTGTGCTATTAGGCCAAAGGAACCATTAAACTGAAACATTAAAATGCAGTTATTTGATCTCTTCTCTGGGTTTCTGTGCCTCACTTATAGCCTCTGGCTGGGGCTGTAAGCACCACAGCATTTAAAGATTTTAATGGCATGTCAAGCAAAGTTAAGCACTGATTTATTTTGTTTATATACTTTATTATAATTTTATTGTTGCTCAAGTTGACTCAAGTTCAAATTTTAACCTGCTGTAAGAAACATACTACAGATATGATCATATCTATTGTCTATCTTCAGTCTCTCCTTATATATCAGCTATTCACAAATAATTTAGGGAAGCATTCGTTCTTCGTGGGGTCATGGAAGAACAGCACCGTCTAGTGTCTGATGCTAATTACTGTTACCATCTGGAAGCACAGGATTACAGTTTTAGAAAGAAACGAAATTGTTTAGCAATGCTTTTCACCAGCCCGTGAGAACATGGCCATGAAAGCTGACAACTTTCACAAGAATCAGATGTTTGTTATGGAAAATCACAGTTGTCAGTTGTCTTTGCCAAGACATATTATTTTTTATGTGCCGTTTGTTTCAGGTGACTGAAGTGTGCAAACTGTATAAAAGGACTGCTAAACTGACAAAGGTGTTCCACATTATGTTTTGTACAGTTTGTTGTGTTTATAAACTGCCTTCGAGGAAAACAAAATTGCATCAGATTTGAAACATGTGGATCCAGATGTGAGAGTTTATGAGCAAAACTTATGCGATGGAGCAAATGGTTTACCTACTTTCAGGTATGCACTGGCCCATCACAAATCTGAATCCTTTACAGCACTTCCTCCTGAAAGAAGAAAAGGAGAATATTCAATGCCAATTTCAGATCAGCTGGGAAAGCCATTTTATTTTATTTTTTTATACATGAGAAGAGTGATACCGCCGTTATATGTTTGATAAATAAAAAGCCGTACCCAGATGTTGATTTGCTCAGCGAGAAACAGAAAACCTCCATATGTAATAAAAAGTCTGCAAACCAGCACTTCTACAGTCAAACCAAATGTTTCAGTTGATGTTGACTTTGTTACATATTGGATCACGTAATCAGACAATTACAGAGTGGTAAATGAAACAGCAAAAACAGGATAACTGCTGTGATGAATCTGCATTTTAACTGTGTAGCGCATTGCACTGATGAAAAACAGGCCTGCATGATGCACTTTTCTATATAAATGTGATTTGTTGCCCATCAAGTAGAAATGGCTGTTTTAATTAGTAAAGAGCCAAGAAGCAAAATCTGCTTAGTAGAGTCAAAAAATCTTTGCTTCAGAGAGCAGTAATTAAATTGAATAATTTCAGCACTGCAGTTTTATAAGTTTGTTGCTGTTCACGTGAACTTTGTAAAATAAAAAATATTTGGAAAGTGTACACCGCGAGCCAACTGTTGTAGTATTTAAACAGTGTATAAGTGTATAAGTGCAGCTGAAGATAAACGTGAGGACAACAATGACATCCTGCCACCCTCACTGACAACTAACACATCATCATTTAGAACAGCGGTCTCCAACCTTTTTTGCGCCACGGACCGGTTTATGCCCGACAATATTTTCATGGACCGGCCTTTAAGGTGTTGCGGATAAATACAACAAAATAAAACTAGTACCGGTACCGAAAAAAAGAAGATTTATTCATAACACACGTGAAAAGACCCAGGAAAACCGAGTAAACGATAAAAATGATAACAAAATAACGCTGAAAACCGATAAAAACCCTGAAAACTATACATTTCACACCTGAGCCTCAACTCTCGCGGCCCGGTACCAAACGACTCACGGACCGGTACCGGTCTGAGGCCCGGGGGTTGGGGACCGCTGATTTAGAGGAAGGTATTCGGCACTAGCAGCACCAAAACACTAAAAAGTAAAGAGCAGCTTATTTTATATGCATTATTAACCTGCATCAAAACAGTATTGGAAATGAGAGAGGCCATCCTTTACAAATAATAGTAGACTTAGAGTCAACTAACTAACTATTGCAATAATAAATAAACCCAAGAACTCAAGTTCATTTTGGCAATCTGCTGACAATGCTCATTTGTCAGCAGGTCATCAAAGCTGCCTGAGGGCTACTGGTCTGTTTCTCAGTTTCACTACAGTTTTAAAAAAGTAGGTAAAAACAAGCTGCAGTTACTTCTTATTCTGAATTTTAGTCACAGTACTTAAACTATGAATTCATTTAAAAAAAAAACAAAAAAACAAAAAACAAAACTTCTTTACAGTCTACTTTTGTGATGTAAACTCCTAAAGTCTTGTAGATGCATTTTTCCCTAAGTCAGCATTGCACAAAAATTATTGGGCAAGGAATTTTCTCACACTTGATTTAGGGTGTTTGGAAATGACAGTCGTTCAGCAATCCCACAACAATCCACCACATGTTACAAGCAGCACAGCTGGAAAAAAACAGAGGAAATGGCTCAGAATTTCTAGCAGCACAGCATGCAACAAATATCACACATGCATGCTTGAAAAAACACAGATGAATTCCCAACTCCTATCCCAAAAACTGCAAGCTGTTACCGGAGGGGATTTAGCATGCTGCTTCAGTCAAGGTCCCCTCAAGACAATAAGTTGCTTTTATTTTCCTCCAGCCTCCATGCAGTGTAACCTTAAATCACTATGAGATCCCCCTCCCTCTCTTGAATGAAAAATAACCTATAAAATAGCGAGGCCAGCCTAAACTGATGAGATCCAGATGAGAGTGGCTTTAATCTGCAGCCTGTAGCGTGGAGTGTTGAGAGGGATGTATAAAGCCAGGCTCTGAGCTGAGGTGGAGAAAGGAAAGTGAATACTGAGATGAAGATTGTCACTCATTGCATCAGTCAGTCAATCCATCAATCAATCACTCAGTCAGTGATCTAAGTTGGGCTAATGTGATGCAGATGTACGTCTGAGCAGGAGGGTTTCTTGGATTTATATCGTTGGCATGACAGCAGCTAAAAAGATTATTTAGCTTGAAGATTAAAGTAGATCTGGTTCTGATCAACTTTAGAACAGCTGTAATTTAGGACTACACATATGGCTTAACGACCCTATTTATTTGTTTCAGCAACCCATCGGTTTGTAAAAGTAGAGGAAAACATGGTGCATAACCAAAGAAAAGAAATGGCCCAGTGCATGCATAAAACTACACACATCCCTCTATGCTCTTTTTTCTTTCTCACCCTGAAAACTTATCTGAAATCTTATGACTCCTTCACTTTCTCTTGTTGAAACAATTTAATAATTCTTGAACTGCTACAGTATGAAGCAACGTGTTATGTAAGCCACTGTTTTTCTCTCCTCTGCTACGTTCTTCCTTCTTGTCTTGATCATTTTTCATTCACGTGCGCTCCTTCTCTCTCATTGGTTGTGCATGTTGACGATCACATATTGAAAGCCAGAGGTGTAGAGTGTCTGGTTCACCACCACCGCAGAGTCAGCTTTAATCCTGAGCTGTTTTTGCAGGTTTGTTTTGTTAGCTATTAGCTGAGTTACCAGCAGACATGTTTTTGGTTGTGGTGTTAATCATTGACTGTTGAGTATTTTTTATTTTAGGACAGAAGGCAGAATCCAAAGAAGCAGTACTTGGCTGGTTCAAGACCTTCTCTCTCATTTGTTTGTTTTGGCCAGGGCTTCCATCTCCCTTATTTGTGTTCGGTTTTTGCATCATTAAATTTGCTTTGAACTCCCAACAGCTTGTGGCTTCTCATAGTTTATGGGTTCCTCTGAGCCAGTAATTTAGGGACCGTAACAGCCACTCTGAACTTTACATGTATGGCTTTGACACAATGGGCACTTTCACCCTGTTTACAAATGTTTTTCCCTTGAATTTTAGCCAAGCTGTTCATATTCCCCACAGGGTAAAATCCTGGAACACTTCCTACCTGACAAACTAATTGCATTCCCATAAGCGTCGACTGCTTACTGCTTTTAGAGCTAATTAGGCAATAATAATTGCTTGACAATTTTTGCTGGTGAAATTTTGAGTTGTGTGTGCAACTCTTTTAACATAAGTCACCCATAACACCTTTCTCTGTGCAGATGTGTATACACAAATATGCATAAGGCTGTAGAAGTGTAATTCCAGTGTCTGCTCATTTCAACAACAAACCAAAACAACTGACAAATGTGTGCTGTGTCATGAGTCATCTTAATATAACAGGGAAAAAAAGGTGTCATAAATATAAGAAAGTGTTCATAAAATTAGCTATAAACACAGTGGCATGCAAAGGTCTGGACACATAAGACGCAACTTAGCAAAGAATTAATTCCATAATTGATATAGAGACACTTTGATACTAGAAGCAAGTTTGGAAGGAATAAAATAAAATAGTTTCACCAATAAGATGATACCTAAAATGCTACAAGCCAAACACGCTGGCTTGTTTCTGCATGGTGTTCAGTGGGTCCTTAAAAAAAAGAGAAAACGGTGCAAATGGAGGACAAAAGGAGAAGTGGCAAGCCTATAAAAGAACCAACTAAAGAAGATGAACAGTACCTGAAAGTCCTAACCTTAAGAAATAGGAAAAGGAAATCCAGATAAGACCTGAGACAAGACCTGAGAGCTGCATCTGGCCTTTCAGCTGATCTTTCTATTGCCCAACAAAACCTAATCAGAAACGGTCTCACTGGAAGGGTGCAGACCAGGGGAAGGCAGGGGTATTCAAAAAATATAGAATAACTGGAGGTAAAATGAGTAGCAACTTGTCTTATGGACCGATGAAGCCAAATGTGACATTTTGGGGTCAAATCCTTGTCAAAATGTGCAGAAGAGGTTGGTAGAGAAGTACAACAGTAATTGTCTACAGCCATCTGTAAAACATGGTGGCGGCTCTCCCCTGGTTTGGAGCTGCATTGTCAATATGTTTGGAATTAGAAATGCAGAAAAGTATCATCAGATTTTCATTCGCCATGCAATACCATCTGGAAAGCATCTGATAGGCAACAGGTTCATTTTTCAGCACGGCAATGATCCTAAACACACTGCCAATCCAGTAAAAGCTTAGCTGGATAGAAAAACACACAGTGGAATACTACCAGTCATCGACTGGGCTGCTTGGAGCCTGGACCTCAACATTATTGAAGCAGTGTGGGATCATCTTGACAAAGAACAGAACAAAAGTCAGCCAACATCCAAAGAAGAGCTTTGAAATGTCCTTCAAGAAGCTTGGAGAACCATTCCTGAAGACCACTTAAAAAATTACAATAAAGCTTGCTCAAAAGAATTCACGCTGTTGAAGAATAAAGGTGGCCATATTGACTTTCAGGGTTGTTAGAATTGTAAAAACTCTGTTGGTGACTTATATACTCTGTCTCCATGTATGATTGCACATATGCTGCAGCAAGAGTACTGACAGGGACTAGAAAGAGAGAGCATATTTCTCCTATACTGGCTTCCCTTCTTTGGCTATTAAATCCAGATTTAATTCAAAACCCCGCTCCTCACATACAATGTCTTAAATAATCAGGCCCCATCTTATCTTAATGATAAGATAGTACCATATCACCCCATTAGAACGCTTCAGTCTTGCACTGCAGGCTTACTTGTTGTTCCTACACTATTTAAATGTAGAATGGGAGGGAGAGCCTTCAGTTTTCAGGCCCCGCTTCTGTGGAACCAGCTTCCAGTTTGAAGACAGATCTCTACTTTTAAGATCAGGCTTAAAACTTTCCTTGCTAAAGCATATAGTTAGGGCTGGATCAGGTGACCCTGAATCCTCCCTTAGTTATGCTGCAAAAGGTGTATGTTGCTGGGGGATTCCTATAATGCATTGAGTATTTCTTCTTCACTCACCTTTCTCACTCACAATGTGTTAATAGACCTCTCTGCATTGAATCGTGCTTGTTATTAATCTCTGGCTCTCTTCCACAGCATGTCTTTTGTCCTGTCTTCCTTCTCCCTGAGGCTGGTTCTGCCGCAGGTTTCTTCCTGTTAAAAGGGAGTTTTTTCTTCCCGCTGTCGCCAAAGTGCTTGCTCATTGGGGGTTATATGATTGTTAGGTTTTTCTCTGTATATAGGGTCTACCTTACAATATAAAGCACCTTGAGGCAAATGTTGTTGTGACTTGGTTCTGTTAAATAAAATAAAATTGAATTGAATATTTCTCTGTAAAAGAATAAAAAAAAACTAGGGGTAGCTCAAGTACTGTGTCCTTTATATTTTATCTAATGGTATGTCTTTAAATTTCATTTTTTGCACATTGTTTACCTGCTTGTAAGTATATTTGACTATGCTAATTTAATTCCAGAACAAAACATATTTTCATGATAATAGTGCTGATAATATGTAAAGTACAGTTGAGCTTTTAAAATGTTGGCAGAACACTTCACAAGTACTTGATGAATGGCCTAAGATGTTCATAAACCCTCTATCTCCTGTGGAGGTAAACAGTGTTTGAACTTCTCTACCAAGCCCTTGTTTGTCAGTCTTCACCGAAGCATATCCATCACCTTTGATGTGTGTGTTGTATTTGAGGAGTTATGATACAAATGTGTAGAGAAAAAACAAATCTGAATGGTAACAGAATCTGGTCAGCAATAGTGAATACTAACTGAACTCACTGCACATCTGTAAACTGTACATACATAAGCAGCATGTCAGTCTGAGCAGCTCTCCCTTGGGTGTCTCTGGTGGGTGGGACAGTGGAGGCTGAGGCGTCTGGACAAGAAGTTGAGGGTGGAGGAAGAAGTGACCCGTGTGTTTTTGTTTTGGAATGTGAAAGTATGTCGGTCAGCATGACACAGCCTCTAAAACACACCCCATTAAACTGGAATCAGTCTGAGCTTTGTGTGTGTGAATGTAAAGGTTTTAAAGGTTTGTGCGCTGGGAATCTGAGTGTGTTTCTCATTCTCTTCATTATATATAATAGTTTTAGAAGTTGTAGTGTAATTTTGTTGGCAAGAAATGTTTTATATTGGCACCAAATATTAGCAATTAGTGTCATTTAATTAAAAGAAAAAATGTCGGGATCTGCCTGCCAAAAGTCAGACATTGTTAAGCATGCATGCTCATGTCTGTGAGAATATAGAATACATGTGTATATATGGTCTTATGTGCAGGAGAGTCTGTGTGAGGGCTTGGATGCCATCCAGTAATCTTGCAGCCTTTTAATGTCAGTCAGGATTTATAAGCGAACCAAACGATGATGTTAGCAAGCACCCTCTCCGCTTTTTTCCATGTCCTCTCAGTGCACTTTGCTTCACTCTCCTTATATTCAATCCGTGATTTGAAACACGTCAATTTATATTCAGCCCGTCCTATCAGCATTACTACTTGTTGACATAATCTGTCTCGCTCTCTCATCTGCTCAGACTGACATGATGCTGGCCTCCTGTTGCTCTCCAGCCAAGAAACCTGATGAGGTGTCTACCTTTTCCATCTTCATTTCATGCAGATGAATATTGTTCCATCCTCCATAAGACTTGCTGAGGCCAGGAATGGTCACAACCTTTTACAACAACCTTTAAACTGTGGTGTCAATAAGGACCAGCTGTTTGCTGAACTTCAAATGATGCTTCTTTTCCCCCAGAGATACTATGAAGAAACCATTAAGGGGACACAACAACTTCCCAAAGAATGTAACTTAACACAAAGTGTCCCATTTTAACAAATCCTTTTGTCCAGAGTAGGAAGCAACAGTGTCCACATGTATGGACTATTTGGACCTCAAAAAATGAATCCTGTCAACTTTAGTAATATTCTCAATGTTCCTTTAGCCCTACAAAAAGCAGCTAAATGCAATGACAGAGGTCACATGACTTGTAAACAACTAAGACATCAACAGCACATTAACCGTCATGATCATCCAACAACTTTCTCAAACATTAATCAAAGTTATGGCCACGTGAAGCTGACCAACAAATAGAGACATATTTTCACATGCAGCCAATTTAGAATCAAAAATTAAACTAACAAATATCTCTTTGGACAGTGGGAGAAAACATGGAAAAGCTCCAGCTGACCAGTAGGTTAGAAGCCAGAAACCTCTTGCTGTGAGGTGACAGTGCTAGAAAAATGATACCTGAAAACTCCTGGGCTTCCTACTACCTGATCACCAACAGCATGCTCGTGTGCTAAAATAAGATGGTAAAAAATAAAACTGCCAAACATGTTCATGTGGGCATTGTTACAGGCATTGCTAAAGTGTGGAAATATTGTGGATCTATATTTGCAGAGTACTGTTTATATGTGATAGTTTATCTCTTTACTGTGATAGGAGCTGTGCCAGTTAGAGCCACTTGCCTGCAGCACACAAGAGTTCAGTTTTGGCCCCTTTCAGCTTCCAGAATTTTATAACACTTTGAAAAAGACAGCAGCATTATAAGAACATCGTACTACGGTGGCCCTGAGAGTCCAAACGGACTGCAACTTAAGAAAACACCAGCAATAAGAAAAATGCTGCAAAAGCACACAAAGCACAATGGAAATGGGAAAAACGACAACGGAAATAGGAAAAAACACAAGGGAAGTGTTTCTGGGGAGACAATAACCTGACGGACCAGTTGCAGGAACCCAAAACATGGTAGTGTTTTATCATGATTCATATAATACTGATGACGTATTTCTAGGCTAATAGTTAGGCTAACTAAGCTGTAGTGCCTCTTCACCTCACTGTGCAATACCTTTGTGCAATACTTTTGTAAATAGTCAATGGTGCAAATAGACCACAATACTTGAAATGTGCAATTCACTTGTATTTTTATTTTTATTCCTATTTATTCTATTTATCCCCCTTCGTATATTTTATTTATATTTGTCTCTGTATTTATATATGTGTGTGTGTGTGTGTGTGTGTGTGTGTGTGTGTGTGTGTGTGTGTATATATATATATATATATATATATATATATATATATATTAGGGGTGCAACGATATTCGTATCGATATTGAACCGTTCGATACAGTGCTTTCGGTTCGGTACGCATATGTATCGAACAATACAACATTTGTAATTTATTTTATCAACTTTCCTTCCGACGATGCTGTCTGTGTTGAGCGCTCAGTGAATCTGCGTTCGACTACTCCGCCTAGGCTGCACTGTCGAGCGCAGATCCACTGAGCACTCAACACAGACAGCATAGTCAGAAGGAAGAGCGCAGGGCAAGCTAGCAAGACACATGGACCTCCCCCACCCTCATTCAGATCTGGCGTTTGGAATTATTTTGGTTTTCATGTGACGTATGACCCTGAAGGTAAGCGAGTCATGGACTAAAGTAAAACAGTATGTTGGATGTGCCATGCAATGCTCAATTACATTGGTGGGAACTAGTGTGTTAGCGCAGTTAGCTCGTTAACGTGTTGGCCGTCTAGCCCCACACACGGGGCGATCGGCGGTAGCTCGTTAACGGAGATTTGCCGTGTTGTGGCGTTAAGGTCATTTCAACGAGATTAACCTGAAAGCACTAGTGGGAACACAACGAATATGACTGCACATTTACGCAGACATCATCCTAGTGCAAAGACCAAAACAACAAGCATGCTACTAACTTTAGCCGAGTCATTTAGACAGCTGTTAGCACATGATTCTCCTTATGCTGCTGAGAATATAGCCCAGAAGAAGCAGATAGTATAGCTTTTATTTTGGAAAGAGACATTTCTCTGTAATAAACTCTCTTTTCCAAAGATGAGTGATTCCTCAATCAGATACAGGGCTTGCAATATCGCTAGCCCGACGTCCTGGAGCTAGCGATTTTTTTCAGTCGGGCTACCAAAATCTATCTCTTCCCTGCCCGTCGGGCTATTGTAGGAAGGAAAAATATATGTCAATGCTTTTGCATTCTTTCAGAAATGTAGCTGGGTAATTATGTCATTGGCATCGGTGAGCCACTGTCAATATGTGACATATTGAAATCGCGTTTGAATTTGCGCTTGTTTTTTTGCTTTCACTTTGCAATGACAGCACTGATCTGTGAGTGATGATAATTTGTGCACCAATTCCTCTGACATCGTCTTATTAATCGTTAGCTTACTATGCAAACATGACAAGTGAAATCTCCCGCAGCAAGCTTAAACATGTGAGAGGTTGATCGCGCAGAGAATCGCTGAGCTTATGTGAGTCCGTGTGTAAAAGCATTTCAGTTCTGCTGAGCCAAATAAGACAGGTCAGGGTGAAGAAGTGACAGCCAAAGAAAAGCTTACCACAAAACGGAGAAGTTATGACAAATCAGACTATAAGGCAAAAAGAAAGTGCAGCTTTATGGTTTCATGGACAAAAGAATTTCTGTGGCTGCAATATGACGAGCTATATAACCAGGGCTGCACATAAGTGGTCCGCAGGTGCGCATTCGCTGTCAAAATAAAAAACACGCACAAGGGTTAGGGTTAAATTTAAAAACTGTACTTTTGAGTTAAAATATATATTTATAATTTTAATAAATGACAAATTAAAAAGGCATGAACATTTTTTTTGTATCGAAAAAATATCGAACCGTGACACCAAAGTATCGAACCGAACCGAACCGTGAATTTTGTGTATCGTTGCACCCCTAATATATATATATATATATATATATATATATATATATATATATATATATATATATATATATATATATATATATATATATATATATTTCATTCTGTAACTGTAACTTCTGTCGGTGCTGTGTTTTTGGAAACCGAATTTCCCAGAGGAGCCCACCAGAGGGATTAATAAAGTTCTATCTTATCTTATCTTATCTAACACACTTACCTCTCATCTTTTCTTTCCTCACACAACCAATAGATCCTCCTCTTCTTTTAAGTGTCTTCCAGCACAATTCTTAGCATATTTTGGTTCCTGCAACTGGTCCGTCGGGTTATCTCCCCAGAAACACTTCCCTTGTGCTTTTGAAAATCTGTTGTTTTTTTCCCCATTTGTGTTTTGTTTGCTTTGTAACCTTAGTAGATCAAAATATGGACCTACAGTACTGGTAATTGCCAATAAGTATTATTACTTGTATCCCATAAAGCACACAAATACAAATGAAAGTACAGTTTCATAATTTTCTTAAGAAATAGCAAATAGCTTTTCTTCAAGTGTTTTCTTAACAGTCATAAACAATGAATCTACTAAAACAAATAAGCAGCTGTTACGACCCCCTCTGCTAGGCGTCAGGGAGGGAGTAACATACACGAGCCCCCCAACACAAAACTGAGTAAAGCAAAAGGTTTTAATTACAAACTTTAAACAGAAAACCGACAGGGCTGTGCAACAGACCACTGGGCAGACAATTATTACATAAAGAAAGAACAGTCACGAGTAAAAGTTAAAGGGTAACTAAGGCAGGCTGGCCGCACACAAAATAAAAGCTAGGGTTTTAACTAAGGCAAGCCAGCTTCACAAAATCCTACTCACAGCCAGCTAGCAGCTCAAAACTCTAATCAGGCTAAGTTTAAAGCATGCACCAAGGTTCGACAAAGTTCAGCAATATGAACAAGTTCAACAAAGATCGACGAGGGAGGCACGAAGGGCAAACTGCATGTTCAGTCCTAAGCAGCAGCCACTGAGTGAAGGACCTCCAGCCTTTTGTAGCCACAGGTGGGTACGATCAGCCACTGATTGCCTCTTGGAGCATCACGGGATCCCAGGGCAGCCAATCGTCCGTGTGGTCTGGCACACTTCATTCTGCATAAGAGAGGGTTGGCATGGGTCTCCCAGTAACCAATCACACACACGAGTCCTGGAACACATTGATTTACCTAGAGGAAGGTGGGGCCACCTGAGGCCGGAGGCCGTAACAGCAGCCACAACACTGCAGTGTTGAAAAGATTTTTAATGAAAGCTAGGAATAAACTGATCAGTTTTCCACTGTTATTGTGTTGGATAGAAAAGTTTATATTAAAGGTGCAGCATGATTTGGATGTTTATGTTTTCATTATCTGTTCTGCCCTATGAAGTTAGCTTACAGGAACCCATGGCCTTGTTACGACCCCGGTTCACCCACAACTCACTAACAGGCCTACATGTACTGCTTCGTGTTAGCTGGCCTACGCTACTGACATTTCTGGCTCTCCAAGTATACAATAAAATATAAATACTTTATCTTGTAATTAGTAGTATTAAGAAAATACATGGGTGATAGAGAGGTCTGGACAGGATTTGGGCAACCTCTTTTGGCTTTTGTTGATATACTGTCAGTGCGGATGTAATTAACTGTGACAGCTGGCTGCTGTTTTTGACAGCTTGTGTATCTAGAGGACAATTAATTACCATACACAAATCATTGGAATTCGATTGGGCACTACATGGTTTGTGCTTATCCAATAAAAGACCTTGATTAATGATCTGTGATTGATACTCACACATCCTGCAGACAAGATTCCCCAAATTCTTGTTAATTTTGGGAGGTTGAAAGAGAGCAATGCAAAATCTATTAAAAAAAAAAATGACTCAACGGTGTCTGTTGATAGTTTAGCTTTGTTTAAATGTTTAAATGCAACCTCCAGGAGGTCATAACTTCTCCATATTATAGCATACAAACTTTGGTTCTGTCCATCTTCTCCAAACAGTCAATTTTGCTGCGGGTGGCTGACCCGTCAGCTTCCTGCCCAGCATGGGGTACAGGCAGGGCCATGTAGGATCCCAGCCTGCTGTGGGAGCTGTTGCCAAAACCAGCATGGCGGCATTGGAAGAAACTCGAGGACAGTTTCCAGAGGCAGGCCTTGGGGTAGATCATTTTACACTGAAGATTATGTACTTTAGCAAGGGGTCTCCTTCCAAGGGGGGAATGTTCATTGTTATGTTTTTAAATCCGACAGTACCTTGATTTATTTTTGCATTTACAGGTGGGAAAGTTCTGCAGAGGATATTACTTGTAGCACATAGAGAGAACAGTGGTCCCGACAGTAGGTCAGTGCGTGTATGACACTTACCATGAATATTGCTCCAGTCACTGTGCATTACAACTGCCTTTCATTTAACTGAGTGCTATTGTTTTGCAGAGTTTATACAGGGAAGAATGGGTAATAGGTCTTAGCATTGTCTTTGGAAATGAGTCTCATTTTATTTCCCATATCTTGCCTCAAGGTGCCAAGATATGTGATGAACTGAGACAGATGCTAAGATGTGGCAGGAAATATCAAGAAATAAAAATAAAGGAGGTGGACATTGATAAGAGGTTTAAAGACAGGGACGAAGGTTTTTGTTGGTTTAGAGTTCTCCCTCTTGGGACTCTTGTTGGAGGAACACAGGAAGTGGAGCTCAGTGAAGGTCAACAGCCCCTTGACATACTAGGACAAGAGACTGTTAATGTGTGAATATACGTGTGTACATCTTGTCATTTTGATGGATGCTGCTTACTGATGTGGCATATATGTGTCACAACCGTGTTACAACATGTGCATCAGCTGTGATGTAAGTGATTTATTTGCTCAACAAGTCTCACAGTCGCAGGCAGTTCAGTAACTTGGCCGGCTGTGGTGGGTACAACGATGTGATGATGAATTACACTGAAGCACATTAGCACAGTGAGACTGAACAACAGAGCACAGTTTTGGAAGGAAGCCACATTTATCTTTAAGTCTTTGTATATATATGTTCTTCTGAGAGTCACTACTGTCCATTTTCTCTGTTGAGATTTGTAATTTTCTTTTCAATGTGCTGCTAGCCTTCTTGTGGTTTAACTCTTTGAAGAAAATTTTATAAGGTGTTCTTTCCATAAGCCCTTTGTGTGGGTTTTTAAATCTGCACTGAAAGCACATTCATAGTACACAAGTTCATACTTTTCTACCCATTGTTCCACATCACAACTGAGACATCAAGACAATTCCAACTACTTGTCCTTCAGAAATATTCCCAGGATCTCTGTCTCCACAAATTAAACAAAACCCGTCCTTACGTCAGCTTCCCCCTAAAGGTGTGATGGTGTTGTCCACATCACAAGTGCATCTCTTAGTGTATAATTGTATGTGTGTGTTCTTTTCAACTCGTGTAAGTATACATATGTGAAGGTGTTCAGCACGAGCACATCCTCTCTGTTTATTTGCTCTGCCAGCCCACTTCCAGGACCCAGGCCTCAGGGGACCCATCAGATCTCTGGTCTAACAGAGGACGCTTTGACTGGGAGCCCAGGAGGCCTGAGCCACTTCCACCAGAGTGCAGTCTGACCTGCACTTCTCCTCCCCTGTGTTATGCCTCACCTCTCCCCATTTGCCACGATTTCTCCTGCCTTCCTCCTGCCCTGACTCACTTTAAAAAAAAAAAACCTCTTAAACTCTTCCCTTAATTTTTCACTATACAATTTTGCGTGTCTTAACAACAGAGTAACAGCAGCAAACTCTTAATTCTATGCAAAGGAAAACATCCTTGCTGGAATTTGTGAAACAATTCCTAAACCAGACCCCTTACGTCTTGTTTGCACTTTGTGCCATCATACAGAAAACCTCAGACCACAGACGAGTTGGTCAGCTTAACCTGACAATGTCATTGTGATATTTTGTAAATGGTGTTTTGTCATGCATGATTTCCTGGAAAACTCCTTGCCTGAATTTCATGATTCATTTTCAAATTTTATGGCAGATTGTTAAACTAAGGACTGTGGTTTTAATTCAAAACAAAATTGGTTAGTAAGTGCCCATTTGTTAAAGGACTGGGACACTTATGAGGCAACATGGGATTTTCGCTTCATTTTGCTGGGGGAAAAATTTCATGTAAAAAAGTTTGCTTCAGTCATTCAGATTTCCCTACCTCTTATTCTCATGTCATTTCAGAGCAGCCACTTGTGCCTGAACTCATTTGCTTTGTCTTCCAGCCTTTTATTGTAGCAGAACTTAAAACTGAAATTTACCTACAGAAAGGTCATGCTGTGAGACAACGCTGCTAATTATTCCACCACCACCGCACCACCCATCAGCCTATTGTCAGAGCCATGAGAAATTGTAATGAAGACCCTAGAATACAAAAAGTACTCTTACCCAACCTGTAAAATATAATAAAAACAAAGCAAAGTACTGATAATCACTTTTCCTCTGTTCAAATCCCAAAGTCAAGCTAAGCCATAATCTTAGCAGGTCAGCTGATATCAGTGGTATCAGTGGTAGCCTTCATCAGCTGATGCCTTTCTATCTAGCATATCATTTTATAATTATGTTCATCCAAAATAATTAAATTTTATATCTATAACAGTTAGTTATGAAATAAGCTGAGCTGCCCTGTCCACAGCTGCTGTGTACCTACATGCTGCTTTGTGGCCCACCACAACTCTTTTCACATTTATTAAGTATCATACTTGTTGTCACGGATACCTACTCTGTTCTGTGCTTGGGGTTTGCTCTCACTACAGCCTGATTTCCATGTGTGCACAATGACGGGTATCCAAGAGTGGGGCCAAACTTCCAAATGTAAATTCATTCAGATGGAAATAACAATCATGTGACTAACACATGACACTTTTTCTCAAATGTGGTGATATGTGTATATATCTGAGCTCCACATTCAGCAAACACGGCACTTGTTCAAACAAACTGGCAGCAACAAATAGTATATATCTACAAATATTTTTGCCTCCTTTCCCAGCAAAAAAGCAATAAATGTTAAATATTAAATGCATCAGACTTCAGGGCCAGAAAAAAATTACCTTCTTTTTCATCTGGAAATGATGACAGACACTGAACAGCAAGTCATTTTTGCCAAAAACACAAGATAAAATCACCACATATTTGAAATCTATGTAAATGTCTGAAGGGGAAAAAAAAGCAAAATTTAATAAAGTGATGTGACAGCAGTTGAAAAACAACTTTCAGCTTGGCTTAAAATCTCAATAAATGACTTTTCCAGGCTCTGGGAAAGTTTTACCTCCATAAGCACCAAAAGATGAAAAATGTAAAAAAATAGTAACCCACCTTGTTGCAGTTCAAATGATCTCTGCATCAGTTTTATGCATAACTCTTTTACAATGTTGGCAGCCATAATCACCATTCTTAAAACATCAGCTGTTAACTCTTAAATTATCTTAAAACAAAATGAACAGAGCAAAGCAATTTCCAGTCATTTGGACTCTGCTTGTTGGAGTTTGAATCAGAACAGCACTGTACCTGACTAAGGGCTGAGACTGAGAAAGCCTCATCACTTGATGAGAGTGTCTCAGAGCTCTGCCTGTGGTCTCTGGCCTTTGTGACCCTGTCGTGGCTCAGTGTCTCTGCAGGAATGTGGCATCTCTGACCCTCTGAGCTGCTTTTCTGTGACAGACACATGTATGATCTGCTTTGTCCAAGTCTACAGGGACATGAAAGTATTTGGCATTTTACCTGACATGAAAAAAGAGCTTGAATGGAGAACACATGGGGAAGGAGATGAAGAGGACTTGACAAATTACATGTTTATGCATGTTTATAGCTATATTTCTATGGAGGCATTTCAGAGTAAATGTTTAAAATGCTGCCAAAAGCAAAATGTAAATATAAAAAAATCTTGGGTTTTTTTGCTTCTTGGTTAAATTTGAATCAAGAGGTTTCTGACTCGTAAGCAGAGCCAGACAGGAAAGCACATACACCTTAAATAGTAAATGACTGATCACCATTGATATTCTATAACAGCTAAACACGTCTATCCCTCTAATTGGCAACAATTTTACAGTTGGAGTTTCAGTGTTTGTAGCAGCTGTAATGTTTCAGACCTCAAAAAGTCTTTGATTTACTCACTGGCCCACTGATACCAGATGTTAGTGCCTCTTTCCCACATCACGAAGGCATCTTGGGAGACCACAAGAAATATTGTCATTTACCAAACCGATGTGTTTCCATCACATTACTCACTGTATCATATTTTGGCTTAGCATACTGGCAGAAATTTAGGTGAATGAAAATCCAGCAGTGGACTGGCAAACTCAGACTAGTGCTTTATGTGTGACAAAGAGAGAGACGCTATCAAAAGTAACACTTGTTTTTTTTTGTATGGATACTATTTATTTTAACATATTTATGGAAGGAAACCACTGAGATGAAAATAAGTGTAAGAAAGAGTGGTGGGCATTCTGAGAGAAGGGCAACCAGGGACCAAAGAGGAATGGCTAAGTGCGAGATAAGGGTGAGGGAGCAGCTAAACATTGAGGTCAACCTAACGACAAACCCCTCATAATGATGTGTCTGGTTGAGTTTACATGCCAGACAGGAAAAAGCTGCTTCTTAAGGAGGACCTTTTACTAAAAATCTCACAAGAGAAAAGTAATGAACTGATAAAACCAAATAGTTCTTCCAGATCTTCTAAATGGCCTCACGACTTCGTTGATCTTGGAAAACTTTGAAAGCATTGCAAGATTTATCACTGTTTTTATCTGCAGCTCCCCAGTTGTTGAATTCCACACCCCCAACATTCCCTATATTAATTTTTTGCTACACAATACACGTTTCATGCACACAGGCACATGCACACAGCTGGGCTTGTCGAATTCAGACAATACCACAACAACAATGTCGTTCCGGTCTGTTATCAATTGGCTGGTGATTTGTTTTGTTGAGGTATTAATAGTGACAGGGTGACCATAAAAGGGCAGAACAGAGCTAATCTAGAGCAGATTGTTTGCCAAAAAACAGCCATTGTGCTTGTCCAGAGGGCCGTTCAGGTGTGCGCTAATCAGAAAAAGATGGAATATGATTAGTGGAGTTTTTGGGGAGGTCCAACTCTGGTCTAAAGCCTTCCAAAGACAAGTATGCCTCCATTAAACACAGGAAGCATAACTTTGAAGAATCATAAAAGGTTTTTTTTCTGACAAAAGGTGTTTCTCATTGTAATGAAACATAGGTATAGGTATACAGCTTCATAGAAAAAAATTATTTGCCGACTCCAAGTGTGAGAAAAATGAACAGGTTAATGTTCCCTCAGCTTGGGGTTTGTTGATCGTAATCCAAAGTACACAGACAGAAAATGCCAAAGGGAGAAAAGTGAGTGAGAGTTTGAATAGGTTGCCTCTGCGGACTCCTGGATGCAATGCAAACAACCTCTAAGAGGATCGAATTCAGTCCACTATTTTTTTCCACTTGATGAGAGTTTCTCTGAGATATTAAGAGCTTGAGGGTAAATTTGACCTTATCTAATGTGTGATGTGGACTGCGCTGAGCTGTCAGTACCTTTCTTTCAGTATAAAAATCCCCAGAAATCACACATATACTCTGTAGGTATCAAATATGTGCACACATATGTTTACGGTTTAGCTCATTTTGTCCCACTCATTGAAACTATACATCTATGTACAAACTAAGACAACATTTACCCTTATGGACACACACTCACCAGCATAAAGGATGATCTCATTTATGGGCACCTGTACACACAATCATTCAAAGGCAGCTACTCACATAAAAGTATCAAATGTAGTGATATTCAATCCAGAGATCTACGAAGCACACGTGCACATACTGCTACAGTTTGTTCAAACACACGACACGCACACACAGAGGGATGCATATGTTCCTTATTACTGTACCTGTTTTAGAGTGAAATTAAATCACCTCCTTCCATTCTTCAGTCAGGGGGTTTCCTGCTGTTTGACATGACGGATTTTAGCACCTAATTTCACTGTTTACTGTTTTTCCAATTTTTGTATTAATTCTGTCACTAAAAGACAAGCCTACCGGGTCTGCTGGTGAAATATAAGTTATTCTGTGATTGATGATTAAAGCATGTACAAACAGCACATTCATCATGAAAACAGAAAATAAATATAGCAATCAGTTTCAATAAGGTCTTTAGGGAATCCTTTGGAGAAAGGATGAAACTCCCTTAGTTGCCTCAAAAATGGCACATTTCAACTCAACTGAGAAACACTGAGTTTCTTTTCTTTTTCTTTTTTTCTTTCTTTCTTTTTTTTTTTTTTTCAGCAACATTGGTGTTTTTATAGCTTGTTTTATGGCTTGTAAGCAGAGGGAACCACTGCATGCAGTTCCTTGTAGGTCTTTAGATACAAGCCACACACATCATAATGTAGCACTCAGAAGAGAGAAAACATATGGGTATGCCCACACATGTGAACACTCCTGCTTCTCATCACCTGCTACAGAGAGCAGCTTTCTTTACAACCATGCACAGCTGATGCGTCTTGCCTGTTTTTTTCTTCATCGCCACATTTGTTTTACACGTGCTATCGTCGCCACTGCAGGAAATTATAGAAAAGAAAGGTTAAAACTTTTAAACATGTCTTTTAGTTCTTCTTTGCCTGGATTACTGTTAGGAGCAGTTTGTATTTGATTTCTTTCTATCAATATTCACAGCACTTTAGGCAAGAATGTGAGTTTTAGCTCTTCTTGTGACATGGGATTATTATTTTATCATCACACACAATATAGATGTTTCTTCTGTGTGGATGAGTTTTCCGGTTTCTATTTTCATACACCAGTTTTAATTCTACTAACCAATCATGTCTGAGAAGGCTGGAGCATGACAAACACTGCATTGCCAAAATGCAATCTCAATCTCTGAAGATGTTTTAGGTTTTTATTATCTTGCACCTGGAAATGTACCGGTTTCACTGGAAGACCTGAGAGGTGCTGTCCACAGACAATAGCTGAAGGCTTGCCAAATGTATATGTCTGATTTATATGTCTAGAGGAAGTAAAACAAATGCAAAAAACAATACCCTGTCCAAGTAAACATAAAGCACATTTATGGCTAAATTGTATTTAGATGCGTTTCAGGCCTTAGGTACAAAGTGGACTCTGGCGTAACTGAACAGAAATACACTAAATTAAACACAAATGTGAAAATGCCAATTCAATGTTCTTTTTATTCAGTTATACATGAATAAAATATCAAGAATTAGCTCCATCAAGATAAAGAGTTAGTTGTGCCCGTTCTATTGTCAAGTGCTATTGAATCATTTTAAAGGAGTCGAATAAGAACAACTATATAATTAAATAAAACAGCTGTGCAACTTATACTGATTACAAACGTCACATCTGTTTCATGTATAAGTTTACATGCTACTCAGGTTATGCTGTTTGTTGCCATATTCCATGACTTTTTCCACCTTTCTTTGCCTTTAATGATGAATGAACTGTTACTCAGGTTTTTGAAAATGTGTAAATTAAAAATGTGTCCAAAAATAAATGCATGGAAAAACACATGCGGTCTCACTATCATGTCCTAAGAGTTTTCTGTCTATTTGAGCTTCACATTCTAAGTTAATATATTTTAATGCTGGTTTATGCTTTATTGAAAATCTAAAGTTCAATTTGATTTTTATGTTTGCTGGATTACATATTTGCTTTTGGTTTCTTTATTCTAATAAATAATTCTAGAAAACTTCATCATGATTTCAGTGAGTCTTTGATTCCTGTTCTTACTTTATAGGTATTCTGGTGATGACTTTCATTATGCAATCTTGTGTTTTGGTTTATGTCTTGATTTCTTTTCTTCGCATCCCCCAGTTCCTTCATCTAGACTTCCCTCTGTCTCATTTCTGTTTTAACATGTCGGTGTCCCTGTTTTCCTCAGTCTGACATCTTGTTAAGTTCCCTCTACATTCAACACAAATCAGCTTGCGTGCTCTCCATGAGTATGCTTCATCACCACAACCTGGATGACTGATGTTATTAAAAAATAGTGACAAGTCAGAACATATATGACATGTATACTGCTTAGTGTTAACAGGGGTCCCAATTTGTTATCTCTCTCCCCCACATATTTACATAATGCCCCCAGATTTGCAAGACTACAAAAACCTTTGTGGTATCTGAAATCTCTAACGTTTCTGATGCTTCTGATCCAATAAGGGAAACTGAAAAGTTGGGAATGGAGGGATAGTGGATAGATAGAAGGGGTAAGGACCCTTAGAGAGGAAGTAGAAACTGAGAAAATATGTGATAAATGTTATAAAAGGAAACAGGAGACAGTATGATAAAATGTTAGGGAGGAAGGACACAGGAAGGTTGAAAGAAAAAAACAAAGCATGACGGGCCAGAATGGATGGATGTGTCAAGGGATAACATGAGGAGTAGATAAAAAATAGAAAAAGTTCAAGTGACAGTAATGGATTCAGAGTGTGATGAATGAAAGAAAAGAGTTTGAAATGAGAGTGAATGTCATGTGGATGTGAGCGGAGCAGAGGTGATGTCCTCCTAAGGGAACATCTCATTCACCCAGAGCGACCCGTCAGCAGAGCCTCACTCAGCACTCCACCACATGTAGTCATCTAGGTGGGAAGCCAGCTACAGGAGAGAAAGGAAAAACACACAGCACAACCTGCCTGCATGCTCTGATTTCCACTTTCTGATCTTTTTATAGACCTTTACAGGCGAATCCCCCACTGAGGCGAACGCTCCAACTGCCAGTGCGCAGCTTTCTTCCATATGGATCAAAAAGATGCCTCTCTTTCCAAAGTCACACAACACCTCCTTTACTTTTCTTTCTTTTTTTGTCATCTTGGCACCTTTCTTTAGCTCTCCCTGCTGTGCATGTTTTTGTTTCTTTTTAGTTATACATTTGCATTAATAAGGGATATACTGGTTGCTTATGGACCAGCACGAAATGCAAATGGTTGTTTTATAACGACTACTGAAAAATTGTGTTTTTCTCCAGATTTTATCATAATTACATAAGCTACAATTTATGTCAAAATTAATTTGTTAAATATGGGCAAAATCTGGGTAAAATATTGCATATCACTGCATTAGCCTTCCTTACATAAACAAAGAAATCTCTTTCTAAACTCCAAGGCTGAAAAAAAGTGAAAACTACATAATGGACGTTTCTTGAATCGATGGTTTCTTGAACACTTGGCATAGCATCAAGCCAAAACTGGGCAGGAAAAACAGTTTGGAGGGATCATGAGTCTCTTCTTGTTCTTTTTACTGCTCTTTCCCAAGTTTCTGGAGTTTTCTTTGTGCAAAATGTCAACTTGCTATCAAAGAAACATGCACGCAGAGGCTGTTATATAACTTATCTAAGTTATTTAAATTGATGAATGCATGTTGGGTGAATGCCAGTAGTAGCATGCCAAATTATATTAGTTCTCATGTCGTGAGTGCCATTTCAAAATTTGCTTGATGACTCATTTCCGTTGTTTGTGTTTTGCTGTTGATTTTTTTTTTTAACAACTAGTGATTTCAGTACTTTTTAAATATACATTTTATTCCAACTAAGCCTTCAAGCTACCCCATTTAATATCACTAAGTATCTAAGAATGTGAAGAGTCCCTTTAGGATTCAGAGCTGAGGCAAAAGCCAAATCTAATGCAATAAATCCAAAGGAGAAGAGAGAGAGTTTAAGACCCTGACATAACACAAGGTGTCACAGAGCAAAGCTCACACACAGAGACACACAAGGATAACCATCATCACAATCTATCAGCCTCTCAATGAGTTAATCAATCACCTCAGCATGTCAATCAGTCAGTCAACAAATTGGTCAGTCAGTTAGACATTGAATGATTTGGTCTATATGAACTTTGAAGTTAGGGAGTCATTCACCCGGAAATAAGTGTTAGTTCAGTTTTTACTGCTGAAACTTTACACGCACTCCTCACTCAGCGGGACCGTGACACCAGAGACGTTCCCTTGTGGCCTCATCTTACCCTTTCCCAGGACACAAAGGTCCTAAGAGGTGAAATTATCAGGACACAAGCAAAGGCTGCTGGGTCAAATCAAGAGCGACTAAAGTGTTTCCTGTCACACTTAGTTCTTTTTCCCTAAAGAGATCAGCCGTTATCATTTTTGACAAGGACAAAGATGGGACCAATTTCTCAACACTAACACAACACTAACATATCTGGTTAGCACAAAAACTGTCAAAGCTGTGTAATCACCTTCTCTTCAAACCAGCATCTAACATGTAAAAAACTTGTTGTTTATTACATTTGACCTGACCTCTACCCCAGCATTAATACTGAGGCTACTAGACGGAGGCCTGGCTTGTGTCTCCCCAGAGCAAAGCAGAGCTCAACTAGAAAGAGGGAAGCTGGAGAGTGGAGATGGAGATGGAGTCCAGGCATGGAGGTGAGTCAGACTCCGTCGGGTCCCAGAAATGAACACTTTAAATGTTTCTGGGTGACACATAGGGCGGCTGTGGGTGGAGGGGGTTGTGTTTGGACTTGGTGCTTGGGAAGGAATCTATGCCTCTTACTGAGCACTTTGAAAGTTTCCATACATGTAAATATTTTCACCTCATCTGTTCTGACCAAAAGATATAGAAAGTAAAAGAAACATGCTGAACTTTTGTTTAGCAGGATGTTCTAATTGTGCTATAAATATACATACACTGTGGCATGACCTTTAAAACCACTGCTATCCACTCTTCAAGTATTTCGTGACAGGACTACATGTCTGCTACAGAATATGATTACAAGAACGGGAATCATCTGGGAAACATAAATGGCATGTGCACCAATCTTTCTAGGAGATGTTTAAATATTCCTCTACATGGCTGAAAACGTTGACTGGCTGGTGGCACAAGATGAACAGTCAGGTACATGGCAGAGGGTGTTACCCAAGCAGTGCTCAGTTTCATGGTAATCAAATCAACAGTTACGGGGATATTTTAGTCTGAACCAACGAACTGAAATAACCTGCTATAAAATTGACTTTAGAGCCACATCACTGTGTAGTTAAAACCAAACTGGGACGGATCATTCTTTCCTTAATAAAATGGATTTTCTGCACAGAAATGTATTGTTTAAAATCAAAAGAGAAACTCTGGCCAAAACTGCTTTTTGGAAACTGCATACAGCTTTCATCTGATATGAAATGCATTTGAATGCCAGGTACTGCAGTCGGCATGCAATCACAGAGGCGAAACAGCAGGATTATTGAAGGAAGCAGTTGTGGGTAGAAATTTAAGGATGAATTAAACTAAACCTCATAATGTTAAAGCTTGTATTATACCTTTGACCAGTGGAGCGCTTCAGCATGTGTGTTCCTTCACTTCTAGCCTAATCATAGGCAAACATCATATTAAATACAGTTAACAGGTCATTTATACAGGGGTTAACGTTAGAACATACATTTGCCAGTAATATTCTGGCCTGCTTTTAGATCCTCCATGCTGACTTGAAGTGAGGACCGCGAGTGAAGAATTTCCTCTATGGACGATTTTCAGACAAATAGAAAAGACGAATAGTGAAGGTGAAGGAAAAAATGTGTGGAAAGGCTCAAGATCGTAGTGATATCAGAGACCCCCGCAAAGAAGCTTTAGAGGGAAAAATTCAGCCAACATGACCAAGGACTTTGTGACTCAGACCTGAGATATTCCTGGAACCAAAGTCAGGGAATGATTGCAAATGCAGTCAACTGCACAGCATTTACTGACTTTAGAAATTCCTCCCACATATGGCTACAACTTTCTAATGTTGTCAAATAAAATAATATGTAAAGCTGCAGTTCTTTCTTCAATAGCCACTGAATTCAGTAATTCTCTCTAAATATAGTAGTAATTTTACTGATGGTGACAGAACATGCTGTTTTCAGTGCAATAGTAAAACCCAGAATCAAATATTCTTTCTACAAGAAATGTGCATAGAGTTGTGAAGAGAGTTTCATGCTTATGACGATGTGACGCTTTTGGCTGAGCTGTTGTCTTAGCTAGCTGTACACTTTGCTTCAGTGGATAGTAATAATAATAGTTCTAATTATTAGCAATGCTAAGTCATCTTGTTCCAGTGTATTTAACTGAAGGCAAACTTCTCTGCACCTGATTTCCTGATTTCCTGAACTCACACTACAACAAATGAAATAGACAAAAAGTTTGTTATGGGTTGAACTTTTAAGCCTCATAGAACACAGAAATCTGGTAAAAGTACTACGTTTATCATGCTATTTTATGTCTTACTGAGCACTTTCACACACTGCTTTTATTCTATTCTCACAGACATTTCAGTTCAGTTCAGTTCAGTTCAGTTCATTTTTATTTCAAACATTTCAAACATGTGCCTTCACAATCATTACAAAATATCATTCCATTATTTGTTTGAAAAGGAGTAGGCTGAAGTATTTACTTATTTGTCCCTACCCCCTCAAGTTTTACCTCTCATTCATTTAATTTTTTTTTGTCTTAAATTAAATCAGTGGATGTTTTAGATAAAATTTGTGGTTCTTACCCAAAACTTTGACATGCAGACTGGCGCAGCTGGAGACTGAACCAATGACCCTCCAAATGAAGGAGAACTCACTCTACCTAGCCACAGCCACCAATTGCAAAGGAAATGTCCACATCCTCTCTATACTTGAAAAAAACATTATGTTATCCTACAGTCTGTAAATTAATCCCAAAGATGAATACCGCTTAAGAACTTCTCGGATATGATGGAATAAAAAACTATAATGATCCCGTTGGGAGGGATGGATCATTGTAACAACAAAAGTAGCATAAAGTATGGAAACAATTAGGATCAACCATGTCTCCCTAACATTTATCACCATCCCCTACTTGCATACTGTAGCATGATGTTATGGGTGTTATCTACTGCAGTAATGAGCCCTGCAGGGTATTTAAACTAGAAAATGTCAATCATGTGAAAAAATTTGTTTATAGTTTAGTGGAGCACATCAGTCTTCCATCTGACTCCACAGCTGAGAGCGCTTAAAGCACGAGGGCAGAAAATTAACTCCCATCATCATAAACCTGCAGTAACTGCCAACACAGACAATACAGAGACAATTCATACATTCTCATGTATAAACATGCAAACTGGCACTCACACTCACTCAGAAACAGGGTACAAATCATGTACATTTGGCTTGGCCAGGCTGAAATTTGACCACCAGTGAAGACAGAATAAGAACACAAAGTGGGTAGAACAATAGAAATGCAGAAATTGAGCTGATTCATCTTCATTGCTGTGAAAGCCACAGTGGCGAGGGGACATGCGGTCTTTGTTTAGATGGTGAGTTTAGTTCTGCACAACACCAGGAATCCCCCCTGAGACCGAGACATGTCATTTACATTTCAGGCATTCAACTAACATTAAGGCAGATGGAATACAGCAGAGGAAGGCAACACCAAAGCTGAGATAATCAGCGAAATAAACATTGACAGCAACCACTTGCAATACATGGTGAGTCAGAGCTTCATTGTGCTGACAACAGTTTGGACTAATTTGTATTTATTTAATGAATGCAATACCAGATTCATAAGCGAATGTCCAATATTTGTGAAATATGACTGTCAAACATTAAAAGATCCTTTTCATAAAAGTGAAACAGCTCGTGGTAAGAGCAACCATGATTTAAGTTCCATAATTTCCTTTGCTGTTTTCACAGCAACTAAGCTCATTTTCTTTGGAAGGTGTGAATTTTTCCAAACGCCTAACATGTCTTCTTCAATAAAAGCTATAGAAATAGCACATATTCCCAGATTATTTGAATATGAGAGACCAGTGCCAGGTAAAGAAATACAATCCCTGAGAACCAGAAATTCCTGGAAAATGTACAGCCTGTCTGGACACTGCAATGCTGCGGGTTGAGATTAGACTGTCAAACTGACCCGGTGTGGGTCACATACAATTGAAAGACTTCAATTGTCCACTTATGGCTTAGCCACGACAACTCAGCATGGCAGGCCTGTCAATCTGTGGGTTTCTTTACATGTACAGAGGTCATGTGAGGTTATAATATAAACTATTTTCAGCAGAATTGCATTTGGTATTCTACGGAGGTCTTTGTAAAGAGAGGGAGTCAGCATTGTCGCCTCAGAATAGTGTAGGCTTTCTCACTCAAGGCTATGACAAAATGCTGTAAGATTGTGGATGGAACCTGCGTTTTGTCTCACATATTAGATTAATCAGTGATTTGACATCGCCCAACATTCCAACATGTATCATCCTTCTGGAAGACTAGGGCAGATGCATGGTTTTGCTTAACCAGAAAGACTATCATGAAACAATTTTGTCACTGCTCAGTGACAAAAATACTCATGACCCTGTGAAATGAGACCCAGGTAGTGGTTACCGGAAGAGGGTGATATATTGTCTGAAGTAGTCAGAACAAGAAAATGCTATTAACCCAGGGAAAGCTACGCCAAGTCTGTATAGTTTACCAAAGATACATAAACAGGGTGTACCTTTAAGACCAATTGTCCATATGATCAATTCAATCACCTATAGCATCTCAAAGTTTCTGGCTTTGATCCTCAACCCGTTGGTAGGTAGCTATAAACACCACATCAAGAACACCCTGGTTTTGTTGAGAAGGTAAGAGATGTTATTATGGAGGATGTTACATCTCTCTTCACTTGTGTTCCAGTCACTGAAGCAGTGGTGGTAATTCGTAAGAGATTACAAGATAACTCTAATCTCAGCAACAGGACCACTCTCAGCATTGACCAAGTGTGTTTGCTTTTGGAACTGTGTCTTCATTCTACATATTTCACATACAATGGTCAGTAATACAGGCCGATGGGTCTGCCATGGGTTCCCCAGTTTCACCCGTTGTGGCCAACGTGTACATGCAAGAAGTGGAAAACAGGACTCTGTTATCCTACCCTGGAACACCACCAAGTCAGTGGTTCAGGAATGTCGATGACACCTGGGTGAAAATCAAATGTGAGGACGTAACACAACTCACTGATCACATTAACTCGGTGGACAACACATCAAGTTCACCAAGCAGGAGATGGTAAGTGGCAGAGTAGCCTTCTTAGACTGAGAGATTTCCATGAGTAATTGGGGACGTTTAAAAGTTGTAAAATGTGTACCGTAAACCTGCGCATACACATCAGTATTCAAGGTTTGACTCTTGTTGCGGTTATCCCAGCTGGACATTTGTCAAAGCTGGGAAGGCACCTAAAGAAAGCTCCAGGTGACCATTGATCAATGACAATTGACCATTGATCAGTTGACATTGATCAATGGTCTTTGTCAGTGGTTGTTGATCAATGGTCTTAATAATTTGCATATTAATGGTTATGAAACTGACCTCACAACCCATTGTTTGCCAGTGGTGCCTTTTTCCGTTATTGTGCAAATACACTGTTTATAAGTTGGGGAAACCTGCAGTCAGCTGAGACTGAAGAAGTCACTTGATTGACAAAATGTTTCTCCCACTGAAAACATTACGTCCACATAAACAGAATCAACTTTTGTGGATTACAGGGGTGTGTCCTGCCTTTTGGCTTGTGACTGCTGAACAAGACTCCAGTTTCTAAACAACCCTAATTGAATTAACAAGATGGATGGATGGATTAATGGAAGAGCAGATAGATACAATAGAATGATTTTCCTAGGATTCTATACGACCAAGCATTTTTGCAACCAGAGGGGCTGCCCCTTGCTGACCATTGAAGAATATAATTAAAGAGTGGCTGTATCCACCCTGCATATAGAGTTTATGCCCCATCATCAAAAGGCCAATTTTCCAAAAGCTTATCTCTATCCCAATTAATAGGTTGCCAGTCTATGGCTGAGTAAACAGAGAGAGATAAATTAAAATATATGCACACATAGGACCAATTTTAAATCACCAGTTAATATAACAGAGACCTTTAAACTCCACACAGAAGGGCCCCAGTCATCCAGCAGATTCAAACCCAGGACCTTAATGCTGCGAGGAGGTAGTACTAACTACTGCAATACCATAAAGCTGTAAAATAAAGCAACAACGAAATAACACTGTGACTTCCCAAACTGCATTGTCATTGAGCATGCCCATAACTAAAAATACCCAGGATAATTTAGACAGTTAGGTTTAAATGCTCCAAATTATTTGTAATTGTCTTCCTTATTATAGTGATGGCCAATTAAGATGTCATGTGTGTAGCTCTTCATCAGCATGCTGAAATATTTTAGTTGATCAAATGATTTATTCTTATCTTGTAACAATTGCACATTTGCTAACTCAGATATATAAAAAAGTGCATGTTCTGTATTATCTGCCCAGATATACCACTTTGGCTATAGCACATGCTAATTCAATGCAGGTTCCTCCTGATGTTGCTCACATGTGTAAAATAATATAAAAAGCAATAAAACAACAGGATTCATGAGTGACTGAGCCAAACAAGACCTCACACAATGGAAGTTGCCACTTTATCTGCTCCATTTATCCCTTTTAGGGAATAAATCTGGCTCTAATGCATGTTATCAATACAAGAGGGATACACTGCAGTTCTTTGACCTTAAGCCTTTTAGAACATGTTCATTCATCACAATACTAGCCACTGTAAGCTTGACTGGTCAAGTCCAGTAGATGGTGACAAAAAATAAGAGAGAGTAAAAGCCAGTTGCACTAAAATTGATGTTGCCCATGGATAAGTCTGACACACAGAGCAGCAGTAACTAACAGTAATTGTCTAGAGAAATGTGCTGGATAAAATCCAGAAGATTGATAAATCTATGACGGACGATGAAAACCAAATATGCGAGTCTCATGAAGTACCTCTTTTAATACAGATGAATACGTGGTGTGGCACTCATCAGTTATGTCTGGACAACATACAGCCTACGCTAAAACAGAATTGAACGTCATATATTATATACGCAATGAACCAATCTGGTTTCCCCCTGAAGTCATCTGTGAAATCTTTTTGATCCAGGTCTGTGCTGAACAGAGAACAAAGAAAAGCATGGCAAGGAAAATACAACCTCATCTAATCCACCTCCTCCAGCACCACAGATCTCTCATAGAGCCAGAAATTAAACAAGACACAGAGCCTGTTACAGTCTAACCTTGAAAGCAAACAGATCACATGGTCTGGCCTCACACCAGACCTGGTGCCTCATTTATTAAAAGATATTCTTACACCAACAAGCAAACCTCAGCCAAAGTTTGGCTTCAGACAAAACTTATCTCGGTGTCAGCATTAGTGATCCATGTTAACTTTTTCATGTTGTGTGTGATGTATCAGGAGGTGAAAGTCTTATAAAGTACCATAATGTCTGCATAACCTTTGTTTCAAAACACACAGAATACAATGTCAAACATTTTCTGGAGATTATGAGTAATAAAGAAAAAGCACGAGAGAGGGGCCAGTTACTTCAGGTAATATTTCATAACTTTAGAGGATTGCTCCACACTATATCCCTCTAATCTCTGTTCAACTTTACTTGACTTTGTACATATTACATAAAAACTGCCTTTATTAAATGCTGATTCAATAGCTCAACCAAATTTGGTGTTGTTAATTAAAGAGGTTTTTGTCCTTCTCTATGTATAGTATAATAAAAATAGCTAATCACTTCACAGACTGCTTCTACTTTTTAGGTTAAAATACAGGCCTTACTCCCAGGGGAAGGGGGATTCTTTCCCGAAATGTTTTAGCTTTGGACCCAAACTCAAGTTCTGTTTTATTGTCACAGGGCCAGGAGAGTGGAAATCATCTCCGTGCTGATGGAAACTTCAGGGAAAACAACGTTAGTGTTGCTAAACACTGAAATTATACATTCTCTAGTAGTTATCAAAGAGAATCAACAACACAAGTTAAAAAAAAAAAAAGAATGCTCTGAAAGGTTATCTGACACGTTTATCTTCACCGAGGATCGTCATTTAATCTCTATGTAATGACCCTTGGGAATTTTTTTATTTTTCACTCCCAAGTGGATATGTAGAGTTTCCAAAAGGGGATAAACTATGTGGATTTGTGGAAATGACACAGCAGAGTGGTTTAGTGGTTGCAGAAACTGTTCCATAACCTCAGAATAATTCATGTTCAATTCGCCCTACAAGGATTAACAGGCACTCATCATTTCCTGTCACTCTTCTAGGGAAAACAATAGATATAAATGTGTGATATAGAGTAACTGACTGTTGTCACACTTAGTGGCCAAGATTTTAGGCCCTCGGGGGTCCAAGGAAAATCCATATGTATGATCTGAGTGACAGCTGCACAGCTTACCTGAAGCAAGTGCCATTCTTCCCATCGGCCCTAATGCAGGGATATTCCACCGTCAAGATTTTATTATCAGGACACTCCATTCTAAGCAAAAAAAGGAAAAAGGAAATATGATTGATTGGCACTGTTTTCCAGCAGTGTTAAGCTACATAGTAATAAAACATGGTGTGGGGAAGTACAAGCAAAAAGAGATCCAAGGTTGGATTTGAAAAGGGGGATGTTACAGTTTAGCATGGAATTCCCCCATATTCAAAGTTTGATACCACAGGGAATCCAAGCTATTATTTGAAAGTACAGTTACATAAAAGACCGGTGTGAATCTAGTCTGCATGTATGCAAATGCATGGCATTATTGGAGCCCAACTGATTTTTAAAAATTTAGATTTCAGTTTTTGAATTGATATTTGAGGGTTTACCCTGATTCACTTTTAAAAGTATATATGAAAAATCTTCTGTTCTTTACAGTTGCAGTTTCTCCACCTGGATAAGTTTATGCTTTTATTTGTTTTATATTTTTGTAAATTAAAGTATAAATTTTGCAGTGTTTTAATCAAATAAACAAGATACTTAATGTCTTTTGACTTGCACTTACTTGATAATACAATTATATTGTTAACGTAAACTCTAAACTAAATGAATACAAATTTTACTGAAAAGGTTTTGGTGAACTTGGTGTTGACCAAGAAAGGTTTAGAGTGGCCAGATTTACAATGGATAAATCATACAGTTTGGATATTGCTAGACTATTACAGGCAACTATTTATTTGATATTTGTGATATTGCTTACAACACTTTGACTGTCTGGTAACATTTTTCTGTCAGTTTTCAATATCATAAGACATAACAGAAGAATCCCAGAGAATATTGTTAATTTAGAAACATAATCCCAAATAACTACTCTGACATTTTCATAAAAACTTAACAGCCAAAGAAACAGACTAATATATCAATACAGTCATATTTCCTGTGTGCACAGCCACTACTAACACTACCAGAGGTAGTAATGTGCTCGAGCAAGAAGGGCATCAATCACAGCGGTAATTTTCATTTCTCCGTAATAGAATCCGATGAACACACATACCCTGGAAACATAAATCTGAAGATGCAATGCCCATGTTTTCATGTGCTTGGACAAACGAAACTCTGGTTAATTACCCCGTGTTTAACCTGTTGCTTTGCGGTTTAGTGGTTTCCTCTTGTCTTCTACAGAATATTAGGAGCATGTGCTCCATTCCCATTGACTCCTCACCTCCTGACCTACTCTCTCCGGGCATCTTAACAGCATCTGTCATATTATGTCTGAGCACAAGCAACATTTGGCTCTCCTCACCGCAACCGATTTCAACCATTTGGACTTTCCCTTTGCTTTTTGCATTTCCTTGAGCATCACATTAGATTAGACGCTCTGCAGCGGTTCATCCAGGGGTCTCCGTGACAGGCTGCTCACAGAGCATGTCGCAAAGAGCAGAAACCCATAAAACGTAGACTAAACTCTGTTATGATTTCTGGCACCGTATGCTAATCTGACAATGAAATAACTGTTTTGAGGTTTAATTGAATGCCAAACAAATGTAATGAGTGGAGTGGTAGCTGCCAAGAAACTTGCAGAGCTTCAATCTCACATTAATTCATAAAACCACCGTAAAGCATAAATAAACGATAAGTCAAACATTTTCGTGCAGAAATTTGTGCTACTTTTGAAACTTTTTATACTTCAAGATAGAAACGCACATAATACAACTTCTCGTAATTATGAGCGCAGCAGACATAGTTTCATCATCACACTGCCGTTCATTAACAATAAACAATATTGCTTATATGTGACCCACAACTAATATCTCTGAGACTTACCCTGAGGTGTCCATTGCAAGCGTCGTCCTGATGGAGCTGGCACCAGATTCCCAGAGGAAAACGACACAGAAAACGCAAAATGGTAAAAGAGTCGCACCATAAAGCTGACCCATGTCCCTTTTTGCGCTCCGGGACAAATGATCTTCTCGAGTGAAAACGCCTTAACATCCGCCAAACGCCACTGTTTTCATCTGTCAGTGACCCGCGCGGGTAGTGCCATCAAAATATCACAAATCCCTGTCAAGTATCCCGCAGAGGAGACGCACATGGAGCCTGTAGGATAATAAGTGCTGCGCAGTGCGTCCGAAGCCCCCTTCCCAACTTTACGCACTAAGGCAAAGACCTCTTGGAGAGCTACTGAAGGGTTTACAGCTCACTGTGCTCTCACTAATCCCCCCTGGATTTACATTCCAGCCTCCAAAGAAGCGACTTAACGCAACTAAGTATACAACCTTACTCCCCATTGGTGGTGATGACGTTAAACATAATAATGATAAAACAATAAATTGGCTAAACAGCATACATGAACCTAAATGACCCCCAGGCTTTACCGCTGTATTTGATAAATACATTCCTTGGAAGAAAGTCAAGCACCCGTGGCGTTGTAAAGACTTTTTAAAAATGCTTTAATAAGATTGAAACTATAACTGGTGTAGGAAAAAAAAAACTACTAGGCTGGCCTGATGAACTGCTCAGAGCATACAAAAATATCAAGAAAATGCAAAAATATGTTCGCAATAAAGCAAAGCTTCCAGTTAGACATTTGAAATGTGGACATTGTGAGTTTATCTCCAAACAGTTTCATCATGTTTGGATTTCATTTTGGAAACAGCTTTACTGAGTCTGTCCTGCCTTACTCAGAAAATCAGAAATGCACTTTGACTGATGGAGTAGAATGTTGTTTCCTAGAAGCGGCAGCCCCCTGATAGATTTTTTGGAGAGATCCATGAAACATGCATTAATAGTAATAATAGTTTTATAAATAAAGCATGTATTTGCTCTGGTCAGTGGCCTGAATTTATATTTGGTAAACATTATTTAAATTTAGATTTGAATACTTAATTCATAGAGCTCATGAGCTCTAACCTTCTAACCTCTTTGGCACCAAAATGACTTGACTTGACTTTACTTCAGTCTATTTTATTGTCTTGCTGCCATTCTATAAGACCCAGTAACGGGTTGAGTGTAATTGATCAGACACTCTTCTTTCATAGTATGCAAACGTTTGAATGTCATCTGCATACTAGACCAGGAAGTTTGTTGAGTGAGTTTGTGAAGTCTCAGAGCCAGGGAAGTATTTATTTCTTTGATGTTTGCAATATCTAGCAAAGGGTGGAGTGATTTCTAATAAAAAAGAAACAAACAAACAAATTCCTGGTGTCAGCAGAGGCTGGACTTGGTTTAGGTCCCAGAAATGAAACCACAATCTCCAAGATCGATCCAGATCTAAAACTTGCTAATTTCATGAGATGCTCAATGCATGGTTTCCAACTTACAGCCAGTCAAAGACAAATTATCTCTTCTGTTGTTGTCCTGTGAGCTAATGCAGAACACTGAAAACATTTTATATGCTGTAAATAGGCATTCAATTTCTTGCAAATTGTATAGAGCATCAAACTGAAGTTACTGTTGACTGCTGACAATCTGTCACTGTGGACAATTCTAGAACTGAACATGGTCAGTGCAATTAAAGCACATTTGTCCATTTGCTTGGCTTGGAAAATATCCTGAAGGTGGAGTGGGTACAATTTATAATGCACCCTATATGATTTTTTTTCTCTTTTTTTTTGTAAATAGCCCCTGTGCAGAGGTCAGTTTCTATGCATACTAATTATCCACCCATTATTTTTAATCATACTTGCAATCACAGCCTGATTGCCCAACGTAACATTTGCCATGGGCTTTTAGCAGTGGATTGTGTGTCACTATCTGATTAAGTCACCATACTATCCAGCAAAATGTTTGTTATTTTTTACATTATGATAAATTTCACTATGCATCATGACATTAAAGGAAGTCTTGTTAACTGTACATTTAATTTCTTTTTATTAGGAATGAAAAAATATTCCTCCTTTCCTTTGCAGGTCTTTTATATCAGTATTTAATTCAAGATGAGAAGATTCCGTACCTTTATTTGTCTGCTTGATATATGGCTAATACAAAACAACATTAATACTAATTAGAACTCAACCTGAAAGAGTAATTGAATGAAATCAGAGCCAGATTGTGGAGTGTAGATCAAAATCTTGTTCTTACAACATGAATCTAACGTGGGGGAAAACTATTACCAATCCTGTGATACACTTTTGCAGCATATTACACATACATACATCAGTGTACTAATAATGACATATAGGAGGGTAGTTCATCTTAATTTCACTTACCCAACATAAGCTCCTACACTAAAGATTAAGAACACTTTAGGGGATTTTGCTGCCCGTGAATGGGATACAAATATTTTAGGGAGAGCTGCTTAGTTACCAACTGCATGCCTGTGTTTCTGTGGGCAGCTTTTGATGATTCACTGGAAGAAATAGTGTTATTCATAGTTGTGAGCGACGATCTGCCCAACAGTCACCTTAGAGGGAAGCACAACACACTGGCCAGAGGATGGTCAGGCGATGTTAGCTAAGTCTGTACTCAGTGGTCTGTTACACCGTCACTCCCCTGGGTACGCGGGATTCCTGGCCACCATTCAATAGAAACAGCTGGTTTTATTCACCGCAAATGAATCACACTAGAAATACACATGCACTCACTTACTAGCACTGTATACATGTATACACATAGTAACATGGTCTCTCACATCAAATTAAACTGCACAATCTCCTTTGGCTCCATTCCCTCTAGAATCAAATAAATTCATAAAATACATAAAGTAGCATTATTACAGAACCACAGCAAAAAGGCAGCTGTTGAAACTACGGCCTCTGCTTCATTATTACGACCACACAGGCCACGGTTCCTCTTTTCCCATGAAGGAGAGTCTCCTTTCTCCATTTTCTTTGGTTGTGGTTTTTATTTAGTGTTTTTGTATATGCACATAAGCAGGCAGGAACAAATGTGTTTTTCATCGAGGTCTGAGGCTGCATTCTGCTTCGTTACCAACTTCTTGTCACTCATGGATAAGACCAGCCAGTTGTGAAACACATGAAATGAAAGACACATTCAGAGGGAATTTAAAAAACAGTCGGCTATTCTGCTGTGTTGCTCATTTTAAATTGCACCTGAGAAGTTAGTGCTTACTTTTATCACCTGAGCATTACTTGAATGTTGTCAATGAATAATTGCTTCTAATCGGTTAAAGCAGCTCTTTAGCTATACTGAAGCACTTATCTATAATATAGGTGAACAGGCAGTGCTAACTCTCAGTAGGATTTAAGACTGACCTCAAATGATTTAATGCTAAAAATGTGGTGCTCATATATCAAAGACTTTTGTTTAAGTTAACAGTTTTTGCTGTTAAACATCTCTTTGTTTTTACCAAGTCCTGCATGAGCCAAATGCACTAAAGTCACTTCAAAGATGTTTTTCATTGGTTTTGGCTGATACCAGCAAAGCATCTGAAACAGCTGATCGTTACCCACTAATGTTGTTCTTTTGTGACATGTCTAAGAATGTTGAGCATGTCCACAATGAGACATAAGGCGCTCCAGGAGTACATCCCTGAATGATATTATCTGTGTTGGATACATAGAGGACATTAATCTCTCTTAAAGCCTTGTCTTGTCTTTCAGACAAATCCATGCAAGTTGAGGCTAAACATCTGAACACAGAAACACGAGAATGAGCCATTAGAACATGTCAGGGAGCAAACAGTCAAAGGATTCATAGGCGCAGGTGCACTGTTCAAAAAGTGGGTTTTACCTAACCCCAAAATACTTAAACCTTTCATGCATGAATTATGACAACCTCAATCAGGATTTTCTTTTCATCTTTAGGCATAAAAAATATTTTTTTCAAAGAGTTTGTTACATGCCCACTTAGGTGGACAACATACGTTTTGACTTATGAATTTGACAAATGAATAAATAATATACACTGTGTAAAAGGTTTATGTGCCAGTATACCATCATCACTGACACAAATACAAGAACACAACCTTTGAATAGCTATCCACTGTAGTGACCACTATGCGTGAAAGGGTTATAAAAGAAAAAATAAGCTAATTTGAAAACAATTTGTCTAATAATATGTGACTGCAACAGGAAAGAACTCTAATGTGGTAATGGTGCAGTATACTGTGAATCCTTAAACCTGTATGTCTGACTGATTTATTTCAATTGTGTGGCTGTTGTTACACTGTGCGTGATTTAAAAAGAGAGACCTATTTTGTGGCTGTAATCATTTATTATTTGTATCTGGGTTTAAAATGTCTCGGTTGATGTTGGCAAAGGTGGAGTACATCCAGGACATGTTGTCAGCGCTAACACAGAAAAACAGCAGGTACAAACCTAAACCTTTTCCTGCTACTAGTGCTAACCAATTCGAGCTTTAAACTCAAACAAATGAAAAATAGGATTCAATCATATTCAGTCATTCTTTATAAACATATAGGTATTTATTATTAAAGTATGATGACTTTCTGTTTTCATTATTTCTTTGAAAATGTAGACAACAACCTTACTGTTTTACTTTTTTAACTAGTTGGATTTTTCATTGTCAGATATATATACATACTTATATTGTGTTTCACGAGGTAAGTACACAGGAATACTTTTTTTATTTTGGTCAATTAGATCTTAAATGAAGTAATTATCAGAGGCATAATGTGTTAGAACGGTTAAAAATTACTTTGACTAATTGTACTTCATTATAGTATTTAGTTGCTTATTTATTTTTGCAGGCACTCAAACTTCTTTATACTGAACAAGTAATATTTTCAAAAAACGTCTCCATTGCCAGGTAAACACAGCAGAAAAGTGATGAGCTCATACCACAGAGCTGCACAGACATAACTTATTTTTATGAGTGTGTTCCAAAGACAAATCATTGTAAAGCTTCTCTGTTTTTAGCACACAGAACTCTGTGAAACTGATTTAGTAATAATTGCACTCTTCCAGTTAAAACATAGGTTGTCATAAAATACTGACAAGAAGAGTCGTGAATCATGTTTCTGGTTGGGACTCTTATGCAATTCTGTTTCTATTGTATTGTGTTTAGAAAGTGAGGGAGTTTACAAAATATGCACATTGCACGCCCTTCTTATCACTGGTAAACACCTGAATCTCCAAGCCAAACAACACAGAAGTAATCCATTAGTACCAGGAAGGACAATGTGGAAAAAGTTATTTTGTAATCTGACTGATGTTGCACAATTCAAATGTTTTGTTGCTGGATTTAGCAGTGCTAAAATTTAATACACTGACACTTGACTGAACTTTCTACAAATGCCTTAGCAAGCTTTTTGCTCCTTTTTTTTATTATTTCTGACAATTTGTTGTTTTTATTGCAGCAGACAGCAGCAGGCTTTGCAGAAACCTTTTCCCAGCAGCTCCGGTCTTTTTATTGCATCTCGTTTTTACATTTTGTCAAGTGTTGAGGTCAGTGTCTTGCAGTACCTGCCTTAATTCAGTCGTCTCTCACTAACATGGACCTGGGAACCTCTGAGTGCTGGGACAAGGTAGGGACTTATATAAACACAGCAGCATTGCTTCTTATTGTTTCATGAAATTCAAACTGGAAAAAGCAGCCCCTATAAAAAGCTCCAGAGATGTAATGCAGCCAGTGGAAAATTATTTTTCTAGTTTATTTTATAAGGTTTTATCCTGCCACCTTCCAATTGCTGTTCAACATCTGATTTTCAACTTGAGATCCAGGCCCCCTTTGGAAAATATGATATTTTGCTGCAGGTTTGCTGTATTGAATAAAATGGAGCTACATGTATGAATCATTTAGGCAAATTTGCCACAACAGTTAAACTACTCTAGTGTCTCGGTTTCCATTTGCCTGCAGTTTATCAAGCACAACGAATTATCAAATCCTGTTCCCCAGGCCTTTTGTCTACATGACCCTTGTATAAGAAAAACTACTTAAGTACTTTCTTATTTTCCACCACTGCTGAGCAGAACCACGCTCTTTGACGTCCTTGATTCTTCTCCTTTTGTTGTGTCTGGCTGCTGCTCAGACAGAGTTGATATAAAATCACTCTTTCTGGATAACATCAGCTTTCTTCTTGTGTTTCATCTAGAGATGTTAAACAAGAAAGACACTGCACGCAAAAAAATCCTGAATAGAAATTTATATAAGTGTTTTGCTGGTGAGTGTCCTGACACTGCTCAAAGCCAAGGTAAAATTAAACACCAACCGGTTTTTACTGGTAGTTCTGTACAGCAGTATTTATATCACAGTCACCATTAAAATTACTGTTTAGACTCTGTCCTGATTAATTTTGGTGGGAGCTTTTTTTTTTTTAAATGTCCAAATACTGCCCAGAGGCAAGTCAAAATTGCTGCCAAGTGGTACTGTATGACTTGCTTCTAGAAGGACTTTGTCTCATCTGTGTTCCTGTAGTCCCTGTTTTTCACACATCGTTCACTGTACACTTTACAAAAGTATATCAAAAGCATGCCTCTTTTGCTGCAAATGTGTTTTTAATAGACCTAATACTCAAGACAACTTTTTTGTGACTGTGATACAGTACATAAATTGTGCAGCTGCCTATAAACAATACCATGAGGGTCAATTCAGGCATTGTCTGGGATTTTAAAATCCTTGCAGTATTTCACCCCACACATAGAGACCACATGCTAGCGTTGTGCTGCAGCAAGACCTCACATGCAGCTAAGATTTAGTGCGCACCTCTAATCGCCTGTCATTGTTACTCTCTGATCTGATTAGCTCTATGTTTCTGGGGAGCATTTTAATTGAAGTATAGCAATTAACTGAAGTGGTCTGCTGCTGAGTGGACAGTGAGCAGACCTCAGTTTTGATCCAGTGTGTTAGTACACTGAAACTGAAACCTAAATACGGACGCTGACTCCCCTGTCGCCCTGTCTTACTTTGGTCACAACATCACCATCACAGTTAATTAAGAAATAAAATGTTCCCCATGAGTGTGAATGGAAGGATGAATAATGTCTTTTACATTGTGTGTGTTCTACCACCATCTCTCTGTGTGACTTACTGCATGCAGGAATTTGTCTCAGGGCCACACAGCTGCACCTGGTATGGTGCCGTCTGATTCACGACAAGAGTTTCGCATTATCTTTCCAGAGGTGTTTAATTTGCAGTTTAACAATGCAGAATTACACATTTTTCTCATTCTGCACCCCGCTTCATGCTGGCAGCATATAAATTAAAAGTCAGTCGGAAGACTAGAGTTCCAACTACGCACACTATTTCACTGTTATGTATCTTGTGTCTGTCTCCATGTGGTCTAGTTTATCTAAAGGGATAGATCCCTGCCAGGTACAGATTCTTGCTGTGGTAATGCATACTTGAAATTCAACAGGCATGTTACAGTAGCTCAAAGACTTTTGGAAATTCTATCATTTTATAAGGATTCTGATACAGAGAACTAAATGCTGGTGTCCCCCATCAGTCCCCCTCAATATTTGCATTGCAGTTCAGTCAGGGGTCTTTGTAAGCATCATAAACCTTGTGAGTCTCCATGTTCAGAAAATTGTTGAGGGCAGAATCTAAAAGGCCCGCTTTTCCAGGCTCTGACCCTGCTGTGTTGTTGCTCTGCTCAGTGTGTGAAGAAAGGTCCGTCCTCTCCCACAACTTGTAACCCCTCTCATCCAAGGAGGTCATGGCCATGTTGGGAGGCATTCCAGACGTAGCTGCTCTTTCTAGACCATTAAACCAATCAGTGAACACACACAAAGTGTTAGCTTTGTCTGCATGGCCGAGCAAGGGTGCTACTATAGCGGGACTCCCCCCCTGCCTGCCTGATCGGGATTTAATGTAGGGTTAACCCCCTACATCAGTTTACACAGCTTTTTTTTAAAGCCACTTAACAATCTGAGTACCAGTGGCATGATTGATGGAGGTCACACATGGGGCAGAACTTCTTTTTTTTTTAAGAAACCAGAGGGTGCATTCTGTTCCAATTTCACAATAAGAACTAATAACAATGTTATCATTAGGGAGTATTTGAGCCATTACTTCATGTGGTTCACTGCAGTAATTCAAATTTTTATCTTGCTGTCAGGAGTTGGACAACACCACTCTCATATGTTTGCAAAGTATGCAAGTATCTGTTTGATTTGTCCCAAAACTGGCTGAATTGTGGTCTAGACACAGTCTTGGTCACCTGCAACTTCTTTTAATAATATTTTTATTAGACACAGAAGAAGATAGTTGTTTGTCTTTCAATAGAAACCATTACCTAACTTTTAATAAGCCTCCATTCGTCAATAATAGTAATAAAATTATAATAATGGAATAAATTTTATTTATTGCAATCTGCTTTTACACCTGCTGGCTATATGCAGTTGGACAAGCTTATTTCAGAACCCAAAAAGCAGATGGTGGCACGTTCATATATTTTACTTTAAGTGAACCGGTTTAGTGTATTTCATTACATCTAATAAAGCATCGCTATTTATCCCTTTTTTGTTGTTCTGTAGATTGCTTCATCATACCATCATCTGGCAAGCCAAGTCATATCCGTCACAGTTGGCACAGTGTGAGTACACAGCCGCTGTGCTGGACGGGGTGACGTGTTGTGGTGTGAGTTGTGTCAAAGCCACATTTTGCTTGTGAGAGCGTGTGTTTTCAGCTGCTGACTGCTGGGTGCACCTGTGAGAGCAAAATAATCTCCCCATTTCAAAGCTTTCTACAAACTATAAATCATGGCAGAACTCAAAGAGGCAAAATGGTAGTAAATGAATTCACAACTGTGAATAATTGTTTTAGCCGGACCGCAGCTTTTGATGACGGCTATTTATTTTTGAAAGACGAGATGATTGCGTAAAGGTTAGGGCAACATTTGAGTGGACTTGTACAATTTCTCCCCCACTGCTGTTATAAATGAGCATTTCCTTGTTTGGCTAGGGTTGTGTTACACATTGAAAGAAAAAATACAGTAATATTATTTTGTGTTTTTTACAGAGCGGTTTCCTCTTTGCAAGAAAAGAGGAGGATGTGTGAGGGATAAAACACAATGCGGCGTCCTAACAGCTTATTTATCATCAGTTTCATTACAGCTGCATTTAGAAATCCAACAGCTGTTTCAAAACCAAAAAATATATGAAGAGCTTTTTTTCTATGCAGCATTTCCCAAACTTTTTTTTTTCTACTCATAGACTTTCATGGGTTTGGGGATTGTTTTTTTATATTATTCATGTCCTTCTGTGTTTTTTCTTCCTTTGTTTGCCCCTTGTTCTGCCTTCGTTGTCATGATTAAGTTCACCTGTTCCTTATTATGCCTCTCCTTCATATATAGTATATTCCTCCTCAGCCTTTAGCTGTGTTTGCATTGTCCAATCTTTCACTCACTCCCTCTATTATATAGTGATTTCTCCATGGTAGACTAACTAGCAAACAATTGTAGACAGCTGTTGATACATTACATGGGTGTGCCACTCTTACATAATCATGATCCCGATATTCATAATTATCTTTGATGCTTAAACAAGGGCAGAACATCTGCAACACATTTGAGGCCTACCATTTTTTAAATACATATTGTAACTGACAAATCTCTGCACAACATTTAATTAAAGATGCATGCCACACATCTGTGCACACCTAACCTTATTTACAAGGTGTATGGAGTACCTGATGATTAAGTGCCGGCCATTCTGGCTACCGAGGGAATTTACAGCAGTGATTATTACGGCTGTTTACATTCCCCCACAAGCCGACACTGACCGAGCACTCAGGGAACTGTACAGCGCGATCAGCAGCGAGGAAACCGTACACCCAGAGGCAGCGTTTATCACAGCCGGAGACTTTAATAAGGGAAACCTGAAGAAAGTCTCACCCAAACTCCACCAACACATCCATTTTAACACTCGTGGAGATCGGCTACTCGACCACTGCTACACCTCTTTCCGGGATGCGTACAAAGCCCTCCCCCGCGCCCCATTCGGCCAATCAGATCACCGCTCCATCCTGCTCCTGCCCGCCTACAGGCAGAAGCTGAAACAGGAAGCTCCAACCCGGAGGGCGGTGCACTGTTGGACGGACCAATCGGAGTCTGCGCTGCGGGACTGTTTTGATCACGCGGACTGGGAAATGTTTCACGTGGCTGCTAGGGACATTGATGAATACACAGACTCAGTCTGCGGATTTATCAGGAAATGCGTGGAAGATGTCGTCCCATCCAGAACAGTTAAATCCTTCCCAAATCAAAAACCCTGGATTAACGGAGATGTTCGCGCGGCACTGAGCACCGCCTTTGCCTCCGCGAACACATCGGACTACAAACACGCACATTACCAACTCCGGAAGACGATCAAAGCAGCCAAACGTGAGTACAGGGACAGGGTGGAGCAACAGTTTGACAACCCTCGGAGTATGTGGCAGGGACTAAACACGATCACAGACTTTAGAGGGAAAACCAGCACACCGCAGACCACGGCCTCTCTGTGTGAGGATCTAAACGTATTCTACGCTAGATTCGACACAGCGAACACCATGAGACCGGACAGTGTGCGCACCGCGGATGACGTCAGTGCGCACACTGTGTCTGAGGAGGATGTGCGGAAGTGCTTCAGGAAGGTGAACGCATGCAAAGCTACTGGTCCGGACGGGATTCCCGGCCGCGTCCTCAAGTCATGCGCGGCTCAGCTGGCTGGAGTGTTCACGCACATCTTCAACCTTTCCCTCTCTCTGTCTGTAGTCCCAGCCTGCTTCAAAATGGCCACCGTCGTCCCTGTACCCAAATCCTCCACCATCTCCTCACTGAACGACTGGCGACCTGTAGCCCTGACCCCCATCGTAAGCAAATGCTTCGAGAAGCTGGTCAAGGACTTCATCTGCTCTGCACTACCCGACTCACTGGACCCTCTACAGTTCGCATACCGCCACAACAGGTCCACTGATGATGCCATAGCCCTGACACTACACACTGCCCTGTCACACCTGGAGAAGAGAGACACGTATGTGAGAATGCTGTTTGTAGATTACAGCTCAGCATTCAATACCATCGTTCCCTCGAAGCTGGACAGGAAACTGCAGGATCTAGGACTGAGCAGCTCCCTCTGCAGCTGGATCCTTAGCTTCCTGTCTGACAGACGCCAAGTGGTCAGACTGGGCAGCATCACCTCATCCCCCATCACACTGAACACTGGTGCTCCACAGGGGTGTGTACTGAGCCCTCTCCTGTACTCACTCTACACCTACGACTGCACAGCCACTAACAGCTCCAACATCATTGTGAAGTTTGCGGACGACACTACAGTGGTGGGTCTTATCACCAACGGTGATGAGACGGCTTACAGGGAGGAGGTCAGCGCCCTGACCCACTGGTGTCAAGACAACCATCTCACCCTCAACGTCGCAAAGACAAAGGAGTTGATAGTGGACTTCCGGAGGTGCAGAGAAGTACACACCCCCATCACCATCAACGGCGCTGCTGTGGAGAGAGTGAGCAGCTTCCGGTTCCTTGGAGTACATCTGGCTGAGGATCTTACGTGGTCAGTACACACAAACAAAACAGTGAAGAAGGCGCAGCAGCGCCTCTTCTTTCTCAGGAGACTGAAAAGATTCGGCATGAGCCCCCGCATCCTCAGGACCTTCTATCACTGTGCCATTGAGAGCATCCTCACTGGATGCATCACCACCTGGTATGGCAACAGCACCGCCTACAACTGCAAAGCTCTCCAGCGAGTAGTGCGGTGCTCTGAACGGATAATTGGAGGTGAGCTTCCCTCCCTCCAAGACATCTACAGGAAGCGGTGCCTGAGGAAAGCGGGGAGGATCATCAAGGACTCCAGTCACCCCAGCCATAAACTGTTCAGACTGCTTCCATCAGGAAGGAGGTTCTGCAGCATCCGGTCCCGTACCAGCAGACTGAGAGACAGCTTCTCCCACCAGGCCATCAGACTGCTGAACACGTCATAGACACCTCAGCTTCACTACTGGAACTTTAACATTATGCACTCCATACTGTACAGTAATGCCACTGTTTTGCACATGTCTCACTCTGTATATTTATTTTATATATTTTATTTATTGTTTACTCTATTTAATTTGTAAAATATGTGTACACACACACACACACACACACACACACACACACACACACACGTAGAAAAATATTTAGTATACACATCCAGAAATGCATATACTATTATATATTGTACATATATTTATTAGTTTCAGATGTAGCCATTCTTGTATTTTGCTTGTTTACATTATTGTATTTGCACAACTCTGTTGCTTGTGAAGCTCGCACACAAGAATTTCACTCACATGTGCTGTACCAATGTACCTGCACATGTGATGTGACAATAAAAGTGATTTGATTTGATTTGATTACAACATACATGAAGCGTATCCACCTACCAGAGCATGATGAAGCTGCATCTGTGGAATTACGTCAGATAAATTAAAACTACATTTTGTTTTTTAGAATAGCCTTTATTGTCATTGTACAGAGTACAACGAAATTGGAGTGCCACTCCCTTGGTGCAAGTTTCAATAATAAATATAAATGTAAAATATAAAAAGTACAAAAAAAACAATCGTAAGTACTCAAACAATAGTATGTACAATATATACAGGATAGCAGCATTAATATAATGACAGTATGAATAGCAGCATAATATAATGACAGTGACGGTATGGAATAGGTTCAATTGTTTTTGTGCTTATTTACTACGGTGATAGCTCTGGGAAAGAAGCTATCCCTGAATCTGTTTGTCCTGGTTTTATGTGACCTGTACCGTCGGCCTGACGGTAATAGTTCAAACAGTTGGTTGCTGGGGTGAGAGTGGTCCTTGATGATATTGCCAGCTCTGCTGAGGTACCGAGAGTTTGCAGTGACCTCCAGGCTGGGCAGAGAGCAGCCAGTGATCTTCTGGGCTGTGTTGATGACCCTCTGCAGTACTTTCCTGTCTGCAGCTGAGCACCCTGCATACCATGTTGTTATGCCGTACGTTAGGATGCTCTCTATGCACCAGGGTGCAGAGGAGGCTACCCCCCCCCCCCCCCCCCCCCCCCCCCCCCCCGTCCCCTTCTGGCTGCCTCTGCCTCAATTTTATCCCACAACTTAGACATTCACATTATTCACACTCTCATTACACATACATATAGGATCTTGGGGGTGGGCACAATCACGGAGTCCAAATCACCATCAGGGTGTATACCTCACCCCTGACGTCGTTGCCCACCTCTCAATTTTAAATACACTTAGTCATTGAGGGCTAGCAGGAGGGACTATGCGCTTACCTGCCGCTCCTTGGCAGGTAGCTCTATGCCCTCCTGGGTTTTAATTGCACCTTAGAACACATATGCATCAACACTACAATGAGCGGGTGGAGGGAGGTTTGGAGTCTTCTCCCACCCCCATTCTCTGCGGCCTGCTGGAGCGGGAGGGCTAGTAGGAGGAGTTGGCCGTCCGACTGCGGTCTGGGGTGTGGGGCCTCCCTGCTGCTGCGGAGTCGGGGTGGTCTGCCTCTCCCCACCGCAGGGAAAAGGGTAACACCATCTGGGTCTGGGTGCAATTCCCCCCTCCAGGGGCAAGGGTACCTAGACCCGGTTTGTAGAGTACGCTTGGGGAGTGTGATTGTGTGTACAGCGTCTCTTTATGTCTGTCTCCACGTTGGTTGAGTATGGAGTGAGTGCATATGAGAGCATGAGGGTGGGAATGGATGTTTGTGTCTGTGTGTGCCTGTATGTCTGTGTCTATATGTCAGGTTGGGTATCAGATGCCACCTCTCTGGGGACACCTCAGGCCCTCCAAGGTTTGGAGGCCTATCTCCACCCACCACCACTTCCCCTGCCGGTGGCGGACTCCCTCAGGTGTCGGTGTGTTGGTGGTTCTTTCTGTCTGGGGGTGGGCGTCCGGGTACACACCGGCTCACTCCTTGGCGGCCGCTTGTCGGGGCCTGGGGCCTGGGGCTCGCTCGGGCCCCTTTGGAGGTGGGGTGCCCCCGGCCTCTCGGCCTGGGGCTCGGTCACTCAGGCGCAGCTGGGGGCCGGCGGAGCTCACGGGCGCGTCACTGCAACTCCCCCTGACTTCTGCTCCGCGGCTGCTGGGCGAGCCCTCATCTGGGACTCTCCTCAGCTCTTACTGGAACAGTGGCGCGGCTGCCCCTCTGTTGGTCTTCCATGGTCTCTTGTGTTCTGGGGGCCTCTGGATGTCTGGAGTTTTGATCTCCTCCATACCCGCTTCACACCCTGGAGGACGGGGCTGTGGCCCCCCCACACTCCCTAGCAAATCATTACATGGAGAAACCTTTGGAATGCAAGCATGCTGATCCACACAGGTATGCACACATGGGTATTCACAGACGTGGACTAAAGCTTTCTTGGCTGCTGCCTCAAAGCACACTGTGCGCTGTCTGTCTTGCGTGCTGCACAATATCGTTTATTATTTAGTAAATATTGATATCTATGACTAGCTAGTTTATTGTGATGGTGCTTTGTTTTCTCTATTATTATGTTGCTCTTTGTTGTTTGCTGTCTCCTCTGTTTGTTTTTTTTGTTTGTTTGTTTTTTTGTTTTTTGTTTTTTTGTTTTTTTCTCCATACAGGTGACCCAGGAGTTCTTTTTTTTTTTTTTTCTCTCTCTCTCTTCCCCCCCCTTCTCACAGTCTCTTCTCCCCTTTGGTTTTCTTTCTTTCTCTCCCCCTCTTTCTCTCATTCATTCCCCCTGTCCTATTTATTAAAAAAAAAAAAAAAAGACAAAGGATGAACTGAAGCTCTGCCATCACGTAATGTCGCATACTGCTGTTTCTGATGTCATTTAAGAAAAAAAAAAAAAAAAAAAAAAGGATGCTCTCTATGGTGGCTCTGTAAAATGTCACCAGCAGCCTCTCCTCCAGGTTGTTCCTCCTGAGCACTCTCAGAAAGTGGAGACGCTGCTGGGCCTTTTTAACCACCGCTGTAGTATTTGCAGTCCAGGAGAGGTCATCAGATATCTGCACGCCCAGAAACCTCATGGAGTGTACCCTCCCGTGAATGTAAAGTGGGGCCGGGTCTGCTCTGCCCTTCCTGAAGTCCAAGATAAGTTCTTTAGTTTTCGTGGTGTTCAGTTGGAGGTTGTTAACTGAACACCACTCAGTCAGTCTGTTGACCTCATCTCTGTAGTCCGACTCATCCCCCCTTGAGATGAGTCCAACCACTGTGGTGTCATCCGCGAACTTTATGATGGTGTTTGAGAGATGGGTAGGGGAGCAGTCGGATGTGTAGAGCGTAAACAGGAGGGGACTCAAAACACATCCTTGTGGAGACCCGGTGCTGAGTGTGATGGTGCTGGACCGGTGGGGGCCGAGTCTGACAGACTGTGGTCTATTTGTCAGGAAGTCCTTGATCCAGAGGCAGATGGGGGTGGAGAGTCCCAGGTGAGACAGTTTCTGGACCAGGATCTCCGGGATGATATGATTGAATGCTGAGCTGAAGTCTGAAGTAAACAACAGCATCCCCACAGTTGCTTTGGCTCTGAAAATATTCCACAAGAGAGCTATTTAACAACATATTACTTATTTGTTATTTAGAGTAACAACTAATGTGTGTTAGGTGTTTTACCTTGTAAATCATTCTGCTCAGGCACAGGAGAACGCGGACCGTTTTATAGTTCTGTACAATAATTTTTGATTTTGTTAGGTGATGCTTTTGTAACACCTACAGTGTTACAGGATAAGGGAAACAACATACCCTCAATGTGGTGTGTTATAAAGTGAATGAATGCATAATTCAAACACATTTTTTCTGTTTATGTATTTTATTCTCTGTGCATTTTCAATTGAATCCATGCCAGTCTTTCTCGTTATCTTGTCTGCATTTGGATCAGCTTCATATATTTAATTCAAATGTGACAACAGACCGAAGCTAAAGTAGACGTCTGTCTACTTTAGCTTGATAATTTGAATCAGTTCAAATGAAAAAAGCAGTAAAAACTAAAAGTTAGCTCTACAGATGGTTGGAAGTGATCAGTGCCAAGCAGTAATCAATTACTCATTACACATTAATCACTGGGAAAACATACAACAATTCATTATTTAATGGTCAGCAAAATAAATATATTATTCAAACCATCGTATTTGATCGTATTGTTACTAAACGTGTAAAAAGAGAAAGCAGAACATTACGGTTTAATAAGCAGTCTCACAGTTCAAAGACGTGCAGCAGCTGATTTTCATGCCCTGCAATGACTGCACTGTTAGCACTTTAATTAACCACATTAAATGCTTTATTTTCAGTTGTCACAATATAGAAAACTCCAAGTCAGTTTACCCTAGGCCACAATAGCTCATACCCAGCCTGCTACAGTCATTAGCTGTCACCATCAACCTGAAAGTGATCAGTAATGTGATCACAGAGGGTTGCACTCTTCACACAACAACCACAAACATGATGTAACAGTCTGAGCAGTCTCGGGGCTCAACAGACATTTGGTTCTTAACAATTTGTGTACAAAATAATCCACCATTTTAACTCGACAAATACAGAGACACTAATAGAAACAAGCCTCCACTCTGAACTAATAAAGAGATTCCATTAGTTTAAAACCACTAAACCACATCTAATGTTGATCTTCTTGTGTCTTTGTTTCTGTCCGTTCCATCTTAACCTTTTTTGGTTCTTTGGAAATTCATCTTTAATTTTAGTTTTCGTTGTATTTGTACTTAAAAAACAAAACAAACAAAACAATATACTATTTATACCATATTACACGGCCATATTTCAAAGAGAGTCATTTAAAAATATTATAATTATAATGAAGTTTCATGAACTTTATACACGAATTCAATCATTTTCAAACACTTTCAAAGTAGTGTTTAGTTGGGGACCCTCATAATTTGACACCCCTCATAATCCTCTAGAATACTTAGTTCCAAACTGACCATCTCCTGGATCTTGCAGCATGAACCCTGATTCAAGATTCAAGATTCTTTATTTGTCACATTATACAAGTACAACACGCACTGAAATGTATCCTGACACGCTCCTCGACTGTACAAAAGGGGAGAGAAGAACATTATATACATTTATTAAAAGAAATGAGATCCAATTTGGTAAAAGACTAGTTTGCTAAAAACATTTGTTAATAATAACAAAATGTTAGATTCTGAGTTTGGCTCGTGTGTTTGAATATTTTACTTTTACTTTGAAATAAAACACACATCAATTGGGATTAACAACCAAACCACCAAAACCAGTTGGAAACACTCCAGTTGTTTTTACAGCAGACACTAAAGCTGTTTAGTAAGCCTCAACAGTGACGCCATTAGCTGTCATGTGCAGGCACCTGAAAGAGAAGCAGCTACATCAGCCATCATTTTATTGTTTAGCAGTGGTCAGTAATCAGGCATCTTACAGCACACTTTTAATCTTCCATAATTAGTCTCTTATTACATATAACTGGCCTCAGACGTATTGTTATATCATCTATTATTTATCGTGTTTTAATCACTGTGCTTGTTGCTCTGTCTTGCTGCCTGATCTCATTCTGTACTTTTCAGCCTTTCCTGGTTTCTGGATCTGTTTTTTTCTTCTTTTTGATTTTTCTTGAAGCAGTTGTTTAATTTTCAGATTTACATTACCAGAAGTGTTTCGAAACAACTATTTGAAGCAATTGTTCCATTTGCGATCGATAAACACTGTCGTGTGCCTCACTTTCTGCAAGAATTTAGAGCATTATAACAACATAACAAGCCCACACGGTTACAGTGTTTGCTTCTGAGAAAGAATGATGTTGGTCATGAAAACTCATGAAATGGCAAAAAATGTTTAAAGGGCAAATAAAGAGTTTTCGTTTACTATTGTTATTGTTTTTATACATCAATGCACCGGTCACCTCTCTAATTACAGCAGGGTGATGAATCCAACTAAGTATCAAGAGTCCACATTAAAACCAGTTTAAGCTTCCAAATTAGTAGAATACTTGACATTATAGGCACTTTCTAGTTTATATTGCAATATTAGCTTTGTTTATGAGGCATTCATGTTATGAATGGAACATGTTTTTGACCAATCAGATTGGTTGGTTAAAGCTACCTGTTGTTTTACAGTTTCCTTTTGCTCGCATTGCATGAAGAAAAGAGGGGGAGAGAGAGATGCAGTGTTCCTGTGGTCACTGACCCACATAAAAGCCCCCCTCCCATTATTCCATTTATGAGGATGAATATGCACACATCCCTGCAGACTTACAGGTCAAACCTTGTAGACCCAATACAGATATATGAGATGCAATGTAAATAAATACCGAACAAACTGGACTCCTCTTTTTTTTAACAAGCCAGGCATTATTCTACAAAGCAGGCAGTTTGGAAACGGGTCTGAGTTGGTGATGTTAAAACTTTAAAGGTACCAGTAAGCAGGAGCAGATGGGGACAGCAGGCAAGTCTTTTGTGGTGCGGCCCTCAAATTGCTCCATCTAAATGTTTGGTTTTATTATTTGGCTGTCTTTACTGTTCCCTGTAAAATTTGGATTTTGTGAACATCGTCATCAGGATAAAATGCAGAAACAAGGACATTGTCGTTAAAAACTGATGATTTGCAGATTAATTAAAGCCATCTTGTTTTGTTAACAATACAATAATGAACAAGAGTTGGTCTTCTGTAGAAAAAGTGCGCTGAAGAGATCAGTTGCGAAACATCGACAGCAAACATCTGTACCTAAGTGCAACTGTCTTTCTAACTCTAAAGTCTAACTCTGGATGAAAAGAATGAAAAGAAAACACAAACATTCCCCTGAAAGCTTTCACATCGTCAGCTTATAGTTCATAAATTCCCTAACTGATTTTGTTTGTACTTTTACTGTGCCCACGTGTCTTTTATTTTGCACAGAACAACAGCCCACAATGCTGAGAACAGATGGACAAACCTTTTTCACATGTCTGTGAAGCTTTTCTATTGAACAAAGCTAAGAAGGAAAACATCCTTGCAGCTGTATTTCTGATTATGGCCGTTGAACTCACAGGACTCATTACTCATCAGTTAATTAGTGCAGAGTACACCACATGAAGGTTACATCATCTTTTTAAACTTGTTTTTGGTTAACTTTGTTTTCATGTTCTAACATTTTGTTGTAGTGCACTTTATGATGTTTATCTTGAAAGGTGCTATACAAATTAAAAAATATACTTTGCTTATTTGCTTGAATGATTAATATGCAGTGACTTATATTTGGTGAGAGATAGCAGACACATTGGCCAAAGGACACTGAAGAACTGCCAGGCAGGAACAAAGGAGGAAGATGACAGAGAAGATTCATGAATGTAGTGAAGAAGGACATGTAGAAGGGTTGGAGGACACAATGGATACAGTGAGATGGAAGCAGATGATCTGCTTTGGCAACCCGTAAACGTAACAGCTGAAGGAAAAAAATATAATGCAAGATGATGCATAGAATGATTTTCTATGTATTCTATATGTTTAGTATGGAAGCCCGTTTCCGCCACTAAAAAAAAAAAAAAAGGATCCATAACTCAAAATTTCGAGTTATTATCTCGAAATTTCGACATATTAACTCAAAATTTTGAGAAAAGCAACTTGAAATTTCGAGTTAGCGCTGCCAATCAGTAATCTACGTGAATGACGTCATTTCCATGTTACCCGGAAGCTGAAGCCCTCAGCTACAAATGCTACAGCTAAGCTACCGGTATTACATCCAGTCATGAATGCACAGATTGCTGAGTGTTTTCAGCCTGGCTTCACAAATGATGAAATCCCTGTGTTATTAGCTGAATCACATGGTGTTACTATCAGCAAACATACTTTAATTTGTTGGGATCCGTTTTTGAGTGCACGGTCCTGCGCCATATGCTTCCGGGTAACAAGAAAGCGACCTCATTCACGTATATTTTTGATTGGCAGAGCTAACTAGAAATTTCGAGAAAATAACTCGAAATTTCGAGTTATGGATACTAGCTTTTTTTTTTTTTAGTGGCGGAAACGGGCTTCCATAGTTTAGCATGGTATTAGATGAGAGAGGGCATAAACTCAAGCAGGCAAGCCAAGCAGATAAGGTGATCACAGTGCCAATGCACATCACCGGATGCCAAGGCTATTATCCATCTACGCCTCCAAGGGGCAAATCTATTTGAATCCTATTTGTTGCTTTACCCTGTGTACAGCTGCTGCGCATTTGCAAGTTGCTTTGCAAAACACTTCCACTGTAGCTCCTCTTTTTTTCCTTTTTTTTCTTTCTCTGACTTGACAGCTTTGATGTGAAAGGTTTACTGCAGATTACAATAACAAATAATTTATATTCTAATGATCCTGACTGTGGTGTTTTTGTCTGCTTGTGAGCATATTTTCATATACATTATGTGGTACAAAAACCAGGAGAAGAGAATGTTCAGTGAGACCTTTTTTTTTTTAAATTAAGACACGACAAAATAGCCTATAAAGTTAATTTAATTCTTCTGAAATTAGCTTTTTGGCCTGGGAACCAGGCACTGTGCATAGCTTCCTCTCTAATCATCAGGCTCTCGTTTTGCTTGCAGCGTGCATCTAAACAAGAAGGCTCTTTGTGTCAGACAGCAGAGGCAGAAAAAAAAAAAGAAACAGTGGTAATTTTCCAGCTCTGTTAAACTAAGATATTGTTCTCATGTGTAGATTGCTGTTCTGTCAAGTTAATTAGATAAACATCAGAGAGAGGTTTGTTTCTGAGAGTTTAGCACCTTTTGTGAAATACAGGCACTCGTATGTGCGTGCAACTTTTTTGACTGTGTTTATGTGTTTTACAAGACTGTGACTGAATCTGCATGGTCATCAGATGTTCACCTTACAACACATTGCAGAGTAAAGGCAGATAAAATGTTAATAGGGAACAACAATTAGTCTAGTCATAGTCATGACCACAGATACAAAGATGGTCAGACTAAGCTCCTGTTTGATTTTGTTTTACTTTTTAAGCTTTCCTTATTAGTCTCTCTGTGATTTACATTAGTGCCAAACACAGGAACATTTGTCTCATTCTCTTTGATTTGACTGACTGAAACATCATGAGATATGATTTTAATTCAAAATAATATGCAGTGAAGGTAATAAAATATAAAAGAAAGCACTTACAACATGTGTACTGTAACTGCATAGTAAAATACAGTAAAAAGTAATTGTGGGTTTTCCTTCTCTGTTTTCTAGCCAATGTAAAACACTCAGTTGACCTTCTGCATATCACATGTTGAGCCCGAAACATTTCCCGTAACATCATTGTCACATAATCATCTGACTCCCATTATTGGTTTACTCTTATTTATTTATTTTCCCTGGCAGACGAACAGAGCAGAGGTGACGTAGAGTCGACACAGTCTGCTGGCTGGGAGTGGTGTATATGGAGCCTTCGGTCAGCAGCTCAGAAATTAAAACAAGACTCATAATGACTGAATTAAGAATGCATACAGTACACATCAGTGCCATCATTCTTTGTAGGTTTTTTATTCATGTCTCTTTATACATGTTTTATTCTTGTACCATTCTTGACACCTGATAACTATGGATGTGAGAATGAGAAATGATGTCCCTTTATAGGGATGTGGTTCTTATTTCTTATAATGTTATATAACTGAAGAACCTTTTTTATATTATCATTTAATTGGCATAGAAATCCTTTATTGTCTCGCCAGAAAATGGACCAACATTGTGGATGTCTCCTAATATATCAAATGACAAAGTGAATAATCCTTGTATTACCCAAGGAAAATCATTGAATTTTGACATTAATCTGTTTTGGATGTGGTCAATTCCATTGTTTTCAGTTGTATTTCTCCTACAGTAAAGTATTTAGAAAATAAGTCTCCTGAGATATTTAACTGGTTTGACATTCTTTAGAGTTAAAAACACAAATGTCATCCTTTCCATTCTTCAACTGCTTTAAAATTTTGTGGAGTTTTAAAGAATGTCTTTTCGTGCAGATAGGCCTGTCAGCAAACACAACAATAAAGATAGTCTAAGTAGAAATGAATCTCATCTGTTTTTGCTTAAACTGGCCCATTGTTTACACAGAGCAGAGAGAGGCACACTGAGTCCAGCTGCTCTGGAATATTTGAGTTTCACTGTCTTCAACACATCTTCATTGTAGTGCTCACCAGCCCTCTCTGCAGCTGTAGTCATGCACCATGCTGTTCCCCTGAATGCACACCAAACCTTCTTTAGGGTAGTGTAGATCTGTGCTAACATGCTATGCCTTTTCAGACACTGACAATTTGATATCTTTCATTAGCTATTATCACCTTCAGCCCAAGTGTAAGAGTCTATGAAAGTAGTGGCAAATGAATTGTATCATTTGTCAGTCATTAGTTAAAGAAAAAACTGAATTAAAATGATACAATTTGTGAGGATGCATTGTTTCAAAGAGAAGAAAACTCATTAAAAGACTGCAAGAATATTATGAACTTGGTTGAGAAGATTCTTTTTTTTTTTACACAACAGCTATGGGATAGATAACAGAATAAATAGCAAAATGTAAACTTAAGAAAAACATGAAACTTTTTATTATGCAAATAAAATAAGCATATTTTTACTTTATTTCAAAATGTAGACTGAAATATAAATATTAATACCTAACAGCAATAAATGACTGGGTTGATATTAAAGCAAGTTATGATGAAATGTAAAGAAAACTCATGCAACAACTGATAAAACATGTATGTATTGCACTTCGTAAGAGTCATACATGCCTACTTTGGGATTGTGAGAGGACTGCTGTTTAAGACCTTTGCAGCTGCCCCTGCAAGAGCATGATCACTCTTACCTAAACCTTGAACGTACATCCGTGCTGTAAAAACAGGAGCATTGTTTTTTGGTTTAATTATTGTGAGCCTCATCAGTGCATCGTAAATACATTCCAGTTGTTCTTTGTAAGTGTTTAAACACTCTGAGCCAAATGAGTAAGAGTTTGCAACGGTCTTGGCAGTGATTAGAGTTAGTTTGAGCCCCCACCCAGTTTTTGGACCTTTCCTATAGTCTTCAAATGGTTAGTCAAGAACTCAGTAAGCATGTCAACATGTTTACACCCTTTTTCTGCCAATCTCTGAGAAACATGAACGGTTTTCATGTCTACTCCAATCCGCCAAGCATTTGATCCAGTGCAGTTGGACTTGAGACCTCTGACCGTGCTGCGATTTTAAGGCACAGAGCAACCTGAGCCAGAGGGGTTAAAGTTCTGAGCTGGCACAAAGGGGCGTGAAACTTGGTCTAATCGTGACACACTGTTCATTAATCATGGTCACAGAGACTTCTAATAAAGAAAAGGAGGCGGATCTGATTCTAGCTGTAGTTCTCTGATCCTGTACCAGGTTGCAGTGGGCTCCAGATGTGAGGGTGGACTGTGAAGTCACTCACACACCCATCTCCAAGCACGCAAAATGCCTTGTGCATAACATGATGTGCAATGAGGCATGTGTTTGCTTTGAAACAATGTAGGTCAAATGTGGCTTTCTTGTGTTATCAATATGGATGGAGAAGTTCTCACCTGGAAAACGCAGCTGCTGTGAACTTCACAACCATCTTGTGAAGTCAACAAGAGCAGCAGCTGTTTCTTCTGTCAGTGCGCTGTTCATTACGTGAATACAAGGACACATGCCCAAACTCTTCAGGTAAGTTTGAGTCATGTAGATGTGACCTCACTGACAAACGCCAGGTTTCACAAGTTTTCAGTTACAGTTTTCAGCCTGCAGATGTTTTGTCTCAGACAGCCTCTAGATGGCAATGTTCACACAGATGTATTTAATACTCATGGTTTGTTCATGGTTTGAAAAAAAATTGCCTGATGAAAGCTCACTTCAAAGCATCTGCTTTAAAGCAGAAGTTAATGTGCAAAAATTAACAGATAACAGAAAATATAGAAAATATAAAACCTTTATCTATATATAATATAACTTACATCAGTTGTAATACATAACACGTATCTGTCTGTTTCATCTTTTGCACACATCTGTTTAAAACTTACCTAGAGAAAAGCACATGCAGTATGGATAACATTATTGTTATCAATTATAGCTGTGTCTTTCTTTCTAGTGCGGCATTTTCAAATCTTTGCTGTGATTCTCAATGATCTAACTAGTAATAATGCTCGTGTGCTTATCAATAATAAGGAGTTATCTTATCTTATCTTAATAAACAAACGGCTTCATTTGTGTTGTAAAAACATAATTTATGAAAAACTGAAATTGTTGTTGCAACTATGGTTCATTAGTAACCGTCAGTACAATTAAGCCGGTATTAAAAGCACATGTTTACTCATAATATTAGAAAATGTGAGTTTTTTTATTTGATCCAGTTGGTGCGCACAGGACCGAGTCGCAGCTGGAGGCTCAGCAGCTGCTCTGCTTCATAGCAGACATCTTGACTTGTCACAGAAGGGAAAGCACAGGTGTAATGGTATGAAGGTTGAGTTTTGCTTAGGGAGATCCCTCTTCTGTGTATTCATGTTTAATATCATGGCTTAATGGAACAATTAATGGAACTGAGCCACTGTTATTATTTGCCTCCCATGTTTCAGCCTCAGGTGCTACTCACTGCTTTCTATCTATAAAGAAAACTGAAGTTCCCAAGAAGTGTGAGATTTTGGTTTTTACATTTCACTGATGTACAGCGTACAATAAGAAAACACCTATTGACACTGAAGTAATACATGCAAATATAGAATGAATTGCATTACCCCCTATGTGTCTTTAGGTCACTCCATTACCAGGGCTGTTCTGTCATTTTGTTTTCATAATTTTATATAGAATAATCTTTTGTTTGTGGAAAACACATCTATAGTACTTCTATACTTCAGAGTCAGGAAAAAAAAGCAAAATGTAGATATTCCTCTTGGGAATTTGCTGTTTTAGCTTTATTGATTGATGTTTTAATATTATTAAACACATAGGGCCTGTTATGAGAAGGCCAAGGCTCTCTGACAGAAAACAGGTTACCTGCTGTGTCTTGCTTTGTCTCTGCCCAGGAAGGGGTAGAAAGCTGAGGGAAAGTATAAAGTTGGAAGTGTAACTTCATTCTGGGATTTTGTTCAAGACTGTGGTCAGATCAAATCTGATATATTTCTGAAAGATATTTGCTTTCTTGGAACTGCCCTCTGCATGCATCATTAAAAAAGTTTGGTCAGAATTTTATCATTAGAGTTCAGTGACCAAAGAAACTGAACAGTGAGTAGATGTGAATGGAAAGTTGTTTTGTTTGTTCACTCCCGGTGGACTTTTTCAGTACTCCTGAAGAAGACAGAAACTTTTTAATCTTGTTTGTCATGGAGGGGCAGCAAAACAGTTGGTTTGAGAACGTAGGCGGCACGCCTCAATGTTCAATTTAGTCTAATAAAACAGAGAAGGTGGACACGTCACCTCCACCCCGGTTCTAAAAGGCCCTGCTGTCTCTTCAGGTGAAGGCAGGTGCTCAGTGACAGGCAGTAAATGTCAGAACGTGGGTCTAGTAAAGGCAGCCAAGCGAAGCAGTGAGTCATGGATGCATCCTGTTGTGCTGTGATGTTCAAACTCTGTGAGGCTAGAGATCATTACTGTCTAACTTGCTGAAGGGTATATTGTGTCTAAGTAAACCCACACAAAACATCAATGATGCTTTTACCTGCACACAAATTAATAAAACTTTGCACTATGTTCTGTTTCAGAGAGGAATTATTAATAATATCTACTCAGAGGTCATTCAGAGTGTTGAACAGAAAGGTAGACATGTGGACACACTGTGGATCAATACAGCATATTAATGGAGGGTTGTTTAGGGACTATGAGTGAGGGACAGCAGCTCACTGCTCTCTGCGCTGGTGTGAGAACACAGAGTCCAGGTCAGTAACAGTACAGGTAGCTTATTTTAGACCACTAATTTCTTACAGTAGAGAAGGTACAACATTTGCCTTTGTGGTTCACTGTGTAGCAAAATCGCACGCACGCGCGCACACACACACACACACACACACACACACACACACACACACACACACACACACACACACACAATGTAAGGCAAGAGAAATTTAGAACCACTTTCACATAAGAAACTCTTCATTGGTTATTAGTTGTTTACTGTTACAATACGATACTTTATTAAGGGTCAATTCTGTTGTACCAAGATATGAAAAACTAGCTGAATCAATTAATGATAAATCAAGACAGTGTATACCTAATGCTGGTCCCAATAAACTCTTTGCCAAATTAGTTTTTGCACCACCTGTCACAAATTATTCAATCAAGGTTTTCTGTAAATACACTCCCTGCTTCCTTTATCCATTAAATTTCTTTTTAACTCTTTGTCATTTACCATTTATTGTGTTTTCTGTGATCATTTTCTTTAACTTTCATCTGGTTATTAGTACATTTTGTTTTAGTGTATTTTTGGTTTTTACTTTTTTGTACTGCGATTTTGCCTGCCCTTTATTTGCATTGCTTCCCATCTGTCTACCTAATAGTAAATAATTTGATTTATTATTACTAATATAAAACTGATGTGTCACAAAAAGATGAGACCTCTTTCTAACTTCAGCTCATCTGTTAAGTCATAGGTAGCCAGGTTGTTACAAAGATTAATAGATATAAATGTTTCTATTTGCTTAGAAATGAGTGTCTGATCATATCAGAATAATGTAATCAGGTTTGCGTTGAAAACAGGAAGATAATACATTTTACGATTATTATTTGGACTTATCTCTTTCACTTACACATATTAATGGTTTCAAAGTAATAAATGTTCTGTCTCTCAGCAACAGATTCAGGGAACCTGAGTGGCAGAGTTGCTGCAGGCCCACACAGAGAGAACTGCGAACAGATCAGCAAAATCTCATTTATTTAGTCTCCCTCAGGAGAGTGGGCAGATCAGAGGAATGGAGAAAGAGAAGCATGTCTGTATCAAATGCTTTACAGCCCCACACCAGCAGGTTTCATTTGTGTCCTTTTCACTAAAAAGGTTTATGTGCTTTCATGTTCAAATGATTTATTCCCATTACAGCACCACAGAAACACTTCGGGGGGGAAAAACATCCAAAGTCAAGTAAAGTTAACATATGTTGGAATACAGAGGATACTAATAATCCACTAGTAGATTTAAATTATTTACCAGTTACATTTAGTATGCATATATTAAGTTATATCAAAAGCTAAAAAAAGGCTCTAAAACCATGCTTACCTGAAAATAAATATACTGAATAAATCAAGCAAATTAAGGTTTTACATGGGACCACGTATATGTAATATAATCTGAGGTTTCAAACATATCTACAGCATTTTCATGCCCCACTTCATGGATCAGGTGCAGAATACAAAGCCTGACCTGATATGATAAGTATAACTGGGTGCAAGAATGTGTTTTCCAGCCAACTGGCCTTAAAGTTTCCGATGTCATGATATTGCAAGTCACAAACACTTGAGACATAACTCTGTGTGCTGGTGTGTGATAGCAGTCACATTCAGTTGGTGATCTGATATGAGATAAGATCACCCCAGGAGCTAGATTGCATCACCATTAGATTGCACATCCTATGGATATTTATAACTCGTTGGGTGGACGTCACAATGCTGGCAACAAGAAACAGTGACTGGAAGATTTTGTCATGAAGTTTACATTTACCACATTTCTGTCAACACCACATAATTTGAATGCAACCAGGTTTAGTCCAGGGGGCAGGTTTCAATCTACTAACTACCATTTAGTGACTGTCTCTATGGAGTTTTAGTTGGAAAAATGACACACAATTATTATTATTATTATTATTATTATTATTATTATTTTACATTTCTTTTATTGAGCGCAGAACCTTGAGCTGTGAAGTGAAAAAGAAACGTTTCCATTTTCCCATAAAGTCATAATAATGGCTGAGGGCATTAGTCAGTTATTCACCATTTTTCACTGGAGCTGCTCCAGTATTTATTTCAGGGATGTCATACAGCTGTTCAGCGTCACAGTAAATGTATCAACCTATTTTCTTCCACTTATTTAATTCAGGGCTGTGAGGCTGTAAATTGTACATTTCAATGTGATTAATGCAATTACCAGTTTCAAAAGACCTCTTTAAGCGACATCTCTCAGCAGCTACTGAATGGATTATCGTGAAATGTTGAGCAAGCGTTCGTGTTTCTCAGGTAATTACCTGAGAAACACGAACGAGATACTGTAGCTTAATTAAGCTACAGTATCTGGACTAGCATCAACACACAGCCACAAAGACATGTGACATCATCTGTGAAGAAACAAATTAGCCAGAGAATCTACAATAGTATCTACAATACTATCTGAACTGTGTTATCATCTCTTCAGGTCATGCATTTGCCTTTGTTGATGACACCTAGCAATAACAGCAACAGGCTTTGTCCGTTAATTGCCTAGCAACAGCTCTAACTGACCTCAAACTCAACAGTGCACCTATCCCGATCCCCAGCAAGCAGACTAGCAAGTTTGAAGTGGATCAGATGACTAGTTGTTCAAAAAGAAATAGAAAACGTCAGCTCCACTTCATGGACAGAACTAATGGATCGATCAAGCTAAATACAAAATACAAAATAACTTCATGTTTTAAATTTTCTTCTTTTGGCTGCTCCCTTTAGGGGTCTCCAGAGCTGATCATCTGCCTCCATCTCATCCTTCTCTGTCACACCATGTCCTCTGTTACTCCATTCATGAATCATCTCTGTGGTCTTAATCTTATCCTCCTGCCTGAATGTAATATATTCACAATTCATCTTCTGCACATGCCATCCTTCTGTCACAAACCACCCCTGACACTCCATCCTCTCCATCCTGCTCTTTCTTATTCACCTCTCTTGTGCACTGTCCATTGCTTTGGCTGGTTGACCCCAGGTATTTAAATGCATCCACCTTCACAACTTCTACTCCTTGCAACATCATAGTTTTACAGACACGCCCTCAGTCACACACGTCTCCTGACTGGAAATAGTGACTGAAAAACTAAAATCATGAGGAAAGTGTATGCTGAGATCAAAAAGGGCAGACACCGAGGGCCGGCAGAAAAACTTTTTCAGCTACAACAGTCACCTCCTGGTGGCCATTAATAAAAATCAGGTAGAAGAATTGTTGCGTGGCATTGTAAGCATTTACATTCCAACAGTAAAAGCATCTTCACTAAAACGTAAACATTACAACTCAAAGCCAACATGAAACAACAAGCCTTGTACTGTGACAGTAGCAAAATCCTCACGGACATTGGTAATGAGCTAGCATGCACAACGAAACACCTGACATTGTCATAGCTGAATGAAAGTTAGTCACTGTTAATTTTATTATTTAGACCAGTGCGTTTGTAATATGTTTCTGTATGATCATACCATCAAGAAACAGTTTTATTTATCAATAAGAATTTATTATACTTTGGAAAAAAATCCTTTATTGATTTTTGTTTTTTTTAATCCTCTGAAAACATACAGTACACAGCTCAGACATAAGACAAGTCACCGTAGGCATTCCCATGGATAGTATACTACACATACAAACACACAATTCCTAAATAAAATTTTATAATTAAAGAATCATTTTTATATATGAGAATGCTCCCAAATGATGTTAATAACTATACATCTTTATATATATATATATATATATATATATATATATATATATATATATATATATATATATATATATATATATATTCTAGTATCTTTTAATATGAAATTCTTATCAAAAACAGAAGTGGTTTCCTTAGTTTTGTTATTTGCTCCCTAATTTTTTACTTATCTAATCATAAGTACTGTAGGTAATCTTGTGTATTTTAGATAATGGTTAGTAACAAAAACATCAAAACAGCTGCTATGGACGGATGCTGCACAATAACAGTAAGTCATGCTGCTACAGTAAGACAGAATGGAAAACAGGGGTCTGAAAAATGTGCAGGTTTTATAATAATTTGCTCTTCATTAATGTTAAATATGCATATACATAATACATAATATGAAAATACAATGTATAGCTGAATTAAAATCAAAATGTCCCCTCATTTGTAATTCTAGTGGCTATAAAGAAAACTAAATATGTTTCCCCTTTTTTTTTTACTCAAAACAAAAAACGGAATAAAGGTTAAGAAGTCACAATGGAAAGAATCACAATAAATGCATGGTTTAAAAATATTATTGATACAGAGAAAACAGCTTCACAGCTGTGCTTAAAATATATGTAATGATTTGGATGCAGATGAGGTGTTCTTTTTTTTTTTTTACTTGTATAAGTCTGTCAATGTACATAGAAAATCATGAAGAGTTATTATTTAATAATTGTTTTTTGATAATTGGCAGAAATTGTGATCATAGCTATTGAAATCATCCTCACTAGTCAGCAAAGGGCGTCCCACGCTGTGTCAGTCATTCACACTCTCACTCTTACAGCGCATCTGACTGGATGGTATGCCAGCGAGTAGTTTCTATTTGCCCCCGACTGCAAATTTCCCTCCAGTGTTTCTGTCCCTCCTCTGAAGCATCAGTGCCAATCAGCACCCGACCCAGAATGCTGCTCTTAGTGTAGAGGCGCCCCTGTAGATAAATCAAGAAAATGAAGATGCGACAGAGATCTCAGAATAATACGATACTGGTTGGTGACTTTTGTAGAACTTCCTACCTGCATGACGATGAATTCAAGCACCAGTGGTAGCTGATTTATGTCACCGGGAGGCAGGTCAAACAGGAATGGTGCGTTCCAGATGGGGTTTGGACCACTGGCCCCTTTAGTCTCCTTAGTACCAATTACCTTCCCATCCTGACGCAAGTTAATGACAACATAGTGGTCTGTTGGAATAAAATTACATCCTTAGTTATGATTATAATCAGATTGAATCAGTTTATTAAATTACATTTCCTTTCTAGAAAGGTCAACAAATAAAAAGGAGCAGCAAACATCAGTTACAGGAACATTTTCAGCTGGTGCTAACAAACCAAAGCAACCTCTCTGCAGGGCTGTGTTGCTAGATTCACATAAAATGATTTGCAACAGTTTATTTATATCCTTAAAATTCCCTCTGCTCTCCTCTCTTCTCTAACTGTTGCATATCTGCATGATCACATAATCTCAATAATCCAGTCAAGCGTACTAATTCGATTTACTAAAACTAAAAGCAATGTGCAATCGTGCATCTGCAAAGCCCATTATTCATATATTTGACACGGGTAATTTGATGTTAAAGCTCATGAGAAACACATAACTGACTTTATGCTTCAAAGTGTCAGTTTAGGTTGTTGTTTTTACTTTGACACAATTTCCTACTTCCTCCTCTGCTCTTCAGCGAGGCTTTAAATCAGATGGCACAGACGGGGGGAAATGACACCAGGGCGATTTGTTCCTAATCTGATTATATAACAAACCAATCAGAGATCTGGTCTGTCTGACCATAGATGGGCAAACAGGAGACAGAACAATAGATCTGTATACTTACAATGTGCTAATGGGAAATTTAACCCTTCTCCTTTACTTGGAGGAGATCATGGTTTACTTCAATACACCACAGAGCAACCAGGCATTACATTTTATTAGTATTTTTTCTGGACTATTAAAACATGTTTAAAAAAATGTTATGATTATTATAAGGGTTCACTATCTTTTTGGTTTGTAAATTTGGATTGTCCTGGGTTATATCATTTTGAAAATGAGGTGGGCAGTAAAAACATAGACTAAGGCTTCAAAAGTTTACAGTACATGTGAATCAAAGAGTCCATCGAAATCCCAAGGCACAGTGAAAGTGAAGTGGGATCCCTGGTCCCCATGCTCAAAGTGCTTCACCAGCTTGTCTCACCAACACCACTGGGCAAGAGTGAAGCCAGAGGAAACTGGTTGTGGTCCTTGGGTCCAAATTGGTCCTCTGATGTATTAAATTCGATTCAATTTTATTTATATAATGCCAAATCACAACAACAGTTGCCTCAAGGGGCTTTGATCTGGGCATAGGGACGGAAGACTAATCAGATCATAACCAGCCAGGCAGTAGAGTGTGTGTGACTTGTATATTAAAAAATACTAACATTTACTTTTTACTGCTCAGTGCAGAGAAAACTATATGCAATTTTTTAAAATGCAAAATGTATGAAAGGGTTAATAATCCACACTTAACATATAAGAAAATGTTCATAACACACTTGTGAGCTAGCTTTGTTGAGGGTGGGTAGAGTTGTCTTTTTTCCTTCTTTCCTCTACCAGCTAACACAGATCAAAAGGCAGGGTACGCTCTAGACAGGTTATCAGTCCATCACAGACATAACACAAGAAACAGACAACCACACACTCTCACATCCACACCTTAGGCAAATTTATGAGCAGTAATGTCATTATAATTATAATCTTGAGCAGTGACCAATTAACCTAACAAGCATATCCCTGGACTGTGGCAGAAAACCCAGTCAGGAACGAAGAAACATTGCAGTGCATTCCAGTGCACCACTCTGCCACCTTATTACTAAAACAACATTAATATTACACTATCTAAATATTACAGAAGCCTTCAGTATTGTGATATTCACATCGAACCACTGATTTTTTAAAAACAAAAAACAAGCAGAGCAGGACGAGCAGGACAAAACGTTTGTTGCTTTTGGTAATCTTTAGGATTAAACAGATTTAATTTGGGTTCAGCGTTTTGGGAGGAATTTCTCAAAGGTAATACCAAATGCCTACAGAGTAAAAAACATAAAATGCACAAAGTCAGAGGCTTTGATAAAGTAAAAAATCAAAGTCAAAATGTAGTTGGGTTAGTTAGTCAGTTTGGGACACTTTAGTGTGAAATTAAAGATGACACAGGTATCTGGCAGAAAACCAGTACTTCACATCCAGAGATAATAATCCATTAACTTATCAAATAAAGTGCTACTGTTATTTGATGGCACCTGACAATGACATCAATTAACTGTGAGCTGAGTTATCACGAGTTTCCCACCAATAGTCAGTGTCTGTGTCTTTTAATTATGGTTTTGATTAAAATTGGGCTTTAAGGAAGGCAATGGCAAAAATAGTCTATTTTGTAATTTAGGTATGATGCTTCCTCCCACAGCCCAAAGACATGTAATTAGTGGTGTTAGTTTTAAATGGACATTCTAAATTGCCCATAGGTGTGAGTGTCAGAGTGAATGGTTTTTACTGTCTCTCTGTGTTAGTCCTGCGACATTCGGGCAAACTGTCTTGGGTATATCCTGCCCCTCGCTCTATGGTAGCTGGGATAGGCTTTAGCCAGCAGAATGGATGAATGGATAAAGGTATGAGTGTAGTCTTCACCTGGAGCTCCTGGGATCCTTGTGAGCTTGGCCAGATTCTCAGCCTTTCGAACCATCACCTTGATGCGCTGGGCTAGTGTCTGGTACTGCAGCAGGATGAACAGTTGCCCCAAAGTCCGTGGCACACACACAGAGCTCTTCCTGCGGCCCAGCGTTTCCTGAGAACTCACACTCTAAGGGTAGAAAGGACGGAAAGACGAAGAGATAGAAATGTGAGGCTTAGGAAGAAGGGGAAAAGTTGTCTTTCACTCAGCAGATGTTTGCTTCATCTGTTTGGGGAACTGTGGATAAAAACCAAGGGAAAGAGGTGATTCAAGCAGTAAAACCAGAAGTACTCATGAATATGCTTCTATAGTGCTATCACTGAGTGAGTCGATCAAAGCAGTAAGGCTCAGATCTGTGAAAATCAATGTTTTAGTTCTCAATCAATGGGGTTTGCTGTGAATCATTGCCTGTTAATATAAAGGAACAGGTCAGAAATTTAAATCTGAATAAGTTTCTGCAAAACATCATACGACATCTTGGGTTCACCTGCCAGAGGAACTCAGCAGGGCTAAATCTACGCCACTTTTTCAGTCACTTAAATCAAATCATCGATATTAGAGGTTGTCTTTTGTGTGCAGCTGTCATGCTTGAGGATTCCATTTGACCAGTCATCCTTAAACAATAAAGACATCCATGCACTGTGAATAGAAGCAATAGCTCATCTTTAAATCTGATACAAATTTTAATCTGACTTCATGTCAGCTTTCATTAGCTTTCATTGGTTGGTGAGTCACATTCTGCTGTCAAGCTGCTGTGTTAGCCCGTCAGCGACTTGCTGATGCTGGGTAGCAGAGTGTGAAGTCAATTTCATTCAACAAGTGAGTTTTGGTTCACTGCCTCTGACTGTCACTAACACTGTCACTCAGTAGCACTGCCTTGTGGGTAGGTTTATCCTTCTTTTTCTGATTTTCTGTCAAACATGTACTGCAGTTAGATCCATAAATTTTTGGACGATGACACAGTTTTGCCTCTCAATGGATCTAACAATTATTTTTTTCTGTTTAGGAATTACAAACATTTTTACACATAGTAACCCGTTTTCAGAGCATAAAAAAATTGAACAATTGACTGAAAAGCAGTTTCAGGGTGCAGTGAGGCATGTCCCCACATTATTGGCAAAATAAGCCGAAAAAAGATCTGGGGTTGATTCTAAGCTTCTAGTGCATTTACAGTAGCAGCTGTTATTTGAATATAAGGTTTCAAAGAAATATAAGTGCAAGTGAGGGCCATCAAATAAACAACCTGGTGGATTTTTTAAAAATAAGGAATGCACCGGTCATCTGAGCAACACCAAAGGGCATGAAAGACCACAAAAGTCAACTAAAATTTAGTTGACTTTGAAGTTGGGGTTCTTTTCCTGAAATGCATCTTATTTCTCTTTCACTACAAGGAAAAAGGCTTGATGCTACCACCTTTTAACCCCTCCTGGATTATGGTTATATAATTTATATGAATGCCTCTGCTCATTCTCTCCATCTTTTAGACTTTTGGACTGTTGACTGGTCCTCATTCCCCATTTGCAGGAAGGTTCATTGGTTTAATTTTATCTATAAATCTATTTGCATACTCGCCTCTTATTTATCAGATTACATGTTACATAAACATTTTAGTCATAGTCTACAGTCTCAAGAATTCATTACATTCAGTGTTCCATCAGTTTGTGCAGAACTTGGAAAGAACACTTTCTCCTTTTCTGCCTCGTCATCATTGGATACATTGCAGAAGTACTTGCAGCTCTCTCAATTGATTTCACTTATAGACTTTGAAATTAAAAATGAATTCCCAGTTCCTAGTGAAAGCTTCATCCTGTTCTAAATGTTTTAGATCAGTTCTACTCTTGTGCTATGTGATATCTTTAGAATAGAATAGAATTAATATGGTCATTACAGCTCTGGCTGTAAACGTAGTAGTCCCACCCAACTGCTGTTGGCTTTTAAGAAGAGGGTCACCTTATAGGAATCAGTCCCAGTCGGAGATAGAGAAGGATTATTTTGAACTGTGAATTATGCAAAGCTACTATAGCAGAGTCCAAAAATTGAAAAAAAAAAAAAAACTGCAGAAGATCATAACACAGTTTCATGACACAATTGGTCTTTTCAAAAAGCATTGGTCATTTTATACTCTGTTTAAAGACAGCTTACTAAATGTTCAACAAATGTTCATCATTAGTTTGAAGCCATTGGGCTTGTGTAGGCCGTCCCTTCAGGAAGCCTACACAAACATTTTTATCAGACTTTTTGGAGAAAGAAAATCCTTGAAGTGTAAAATAGAACAGAGGTCTCACAACTCAGGATTACAATATGTGATTTACATTGTTAATGCAAATATGAGATTGTTTGGGAGTCAGTTCCATAATCAAGTTTTGCAACTATATCATTGTATAAAAATATTTAATTTTCTCTGTAATTAAAAAAAATCCCAAAGCAAATTCTTTTCCACCCACAGATTATATTTTACATGAAAACATCGCGTTATGTAATTTTCTGGCTGTTATTTTTGCAAACAGACTATGAAAGTCTCTTCTTAATTGTAAATCATCTCGAGTTATTTAACAAACAGATTCTATGAATCATCCAATAATTTCCAAAAAACAGATGCCTAAAGAGACTCTGAAATATTTTCCTCCAACCTAATTTCTGTGTATAAGTAGGAACAATTGACTGCACATTGATATTCTGTAAGCAACAACTTATATTAGCTTCCCATTACATCAGATAAATTCAGGTTTATTTATACCATAGAGCGGGACATCACACAAAAGTTGCCTCAAGGCACTTTATACAGTAAGGTAAAGTGTTCTTTCACCCACAGGTGTAGTGCTCGCTCACTCGACCGGCCCTCCAAGCTTAGTGACACACTTGGGAACATCAGGTAGTGCTTATAAGAAAGGAAAAAAAATCGATGTTTTACACCAGTTCAACACTATTAACCTTAAACCTATAAAGTAAAAAGGTCACTTTAAATTTGTGAGAGTTTGTACTTTTAACCTTCTTTCTGTAACATGAATGCTTTTTGCCCCCCAGTAGCTGAAAGGTTATTTGCTATGTAACAAGAAGTTGCATTACATTAAAGGAAGAGTAATAAGTTAATTGTAACAGCTGACTGATGCAGTGATACAATATAATACGATACTTAGATTATTTTTGTAGACTTTCTGCATCCTGGTGGGAAATATTATGTGAAACTCCAACTCTGCAGCTTTCTGCTACTAATGCCAGCTAAGCAAGCAAAACGGTTCTCTGGTTTGTTTATTTGTTTTTTGTTTGTTTTTCAGAAAGGCTTCCCTAATGTTATTTATTTTTCCCTTCCTATACTCTCCTATACTGGAGAAAGTGGAAATTTGCCAGGAACGCTACAGGACTGTGATTTAAAGTGAAAACAAAGAGTGCATTTACATGAAACAAATCAAAGTTTGCAGATCATCCTGATCACTCCACTTTTGCTTGAACATATCAGCCCCTCATTCCCATAAAATGTCAAAATAACTAAGGCAATGCAGATGAATGATTAGCAATATTTCAGCTGATCCCATTACACTGATAAAGAAAACTGGCCCTTTACTATCTATGCAGAAGATTTCTACAGCTTCCAATGCACAGTTGATATATACATGAACAAGAATACACAAGAACTATTCAGATTGCTGAGCAGCTGTGTTTTTTCTAAGTAAACTCCCGCTTTGTATGCACACACCTTTGTGCCAGGCAGCTGCTGTTACTAAGAAAGAGGAAGGTAAAGGTGTGTTTATGTGGAGAGTTTGAATCAGGTATAAAGGTGAGAGACTGAGGTGGGTATACCCAGCTGATTGTCACTTTACTGTAAAAAGCAAGTTGGCACACCCCAAGAGAATCCAGCACGTCTCAGTGTGACCTGAAAAACTAGGCTCAACTCCCTTCAAAAGCTTGTTATTAATGTCTCCTGGCAGAGTATCAGCAGAGCCGCAGAGGCCACAGCGTGGGCACACTGCCCATTTGCTGCACTCTACTTGTTTGCTCTGCAGTGGCGAACAACAGCGTCACCATGACTAACAACAGTGGAAAAACAGGCTAATGGGAGAGCTGATTAGATGCTACATTCCTTCATGGGAAAACCATGATACGTGTTATTTATGACTGAAGTGTAGTTTTCCCTTTCTATTAAATCAAATGAAAATGGAGACTGAAATTATACTATCAAGTCAATGAAACCAGGAGAACAAAAGTAAATTTATTTGATTGAAATTTTGACTGAGTTAGGGCAGACACGGTACTTTTAATTTAGCTACACAAGCAGCATATGTGAGGAACCAACTGTTCTGCAGACTTTGATGTGTCATATCATGTATAATGCTGCTTTTTTTCACTGAAAACAAACGTTCACCCAGGGCTGCTACAATATCTGACTTTCATCACACATATATATTGTAATAATAGCATTTTCACAAGAGAAAATTAATCACTAAAAATGCATTTACACTTGAACTGTAAAAACGGCAACTAAATGAACCGAGGAAATCTAAAATAGAATCACTTGCAGGAAGCAATAAGAGAGATTTTATAACTACCCCCTCTAAAATACCATCACTGATCATGTGTACAGTTGTAGTCATGTATCTAAACAGTTGGCATTGGTTTTTTAACTGCCCTAGATTTTGGTGGTTACCAAAATGCCAATCTGGGTAAGTACTCAAGGACTCCCCACCCAGATGTCCACCTTTAGCAGGCAGCACTGTCCATTTCCTGCTTGATTATAATTTGCAAAATCTACATTAAATTGCATTTAATATGACTGGAGAGCAATAGAACCCATATACTCATTAGGAAATTGTTGCATCTTAGTTTGAGTGAGCAGTCCAGTCATTTTGTCTGTTTTCCCTTTGATTTCTGTTAAACTAACGATCTGGTGGCTGTAGCTTCATACTTTCTAAGCAAACACAGGTGGCGAAGAGACAGTTTCAGATGTAACTCTTTACTTTGTGCTCTTTATTTCTATTGAAGTTCTAAAGTCCTGCATGTCTCCAAAAGTTGATTCTGTTCATCTGGCCGTAGCGTTTTTTAGTGGGAGAAACATTTCGTCACTCATACAAGTGACTTCTTCAGTCTCAGCTGACTGCAGGTTTCCCCAATCTTATAAACAGTACATTTGCATAATGACATTTGTATAATGACTGAAACCAGCCCACTGAAGGAAAAAAGTCCTGAATGCTGTTAGGAGATATTTAAAAAATAATAATTTTCATTTGTTTGGTATTGTTACCAGATAAAGCATTACCACATACTCTCTATGGTATTTCACTATGCTCCCTGGTACTGTGCATTTATTTTAGGTCTCTTTTAATCTCAAGTTCAAGTGTTTAAAGTCACTTTCTACAAGCATAAGGGTCAGAGAAGCTTTTATGGACAATCTGTTGTGTTTTGGAACTTGCATTGCCCCTTTTTTAATTGTAATACCTATGCCAAATAAATTTCATGATCAAATCATCTCACCATATACCTTTTTCAGCTTGCTCTTAGTTGGGCAGAGCTGCCTGGTGTAGGTGGTGGCAATGTCAGGCTCCCAGTCCAACTTCTCACAAGGCAACTCCACTATCCCCAGTGCAGCCTCTCTTAGACCAGAGAAGTCCCTACTGTAGACAGCCAGTTTCAAGGTACAGGTCCGCAGCTCTTCCACAGAGCTCACCTGCAGTGCAAAGCTCTGGTTGTGGAGTTCTGGGCTGAGGCTGCGCCGTCGTGAGGATATCTGCTGTGGGGAAGGGCAAAGTGGAGGAAGGCTTGCCCTAACAAACACCCCACTGCGCCTTCGACTGACCCCCAAGAGACCTAGGATGTTGACCACCAGGGTGCCACAAGCAGAAGAGAAGACCACGGAGAAGTGAAGGAGTGGAGCTGGTTTGGGAGGGGAGAGAGAGTTAGAGCCATACTGTGATGGACAAGGCTCTCCCTCCTCCACAGGAGGTCTGACGGCGCTTGCAGTCAGACAACTGCTCTCACTGTAAATAAAATTTTCACCAGTCACAGTGCAGCGCCGGCCGATTGCTCGACGGGATTTAGGCACAAAACTCAACCTGGTGAGAGAAGGCAAAGAGGCTCGGCCATGTCTTGGAGGTTTATTAGGTGAACAGGGAACTGCAGGAGTGCTGAGGCGCCGCAGTGGAAAAGAAGATCTAGGAGATTTTACCAGGTCAGCTGACCTGGTAGGGCTGGAGTCAAAGGGCAGAGCAGTGAGGTCATCTTCAGAGGGAGAAGAGCTGCTCTTAGAGAAAGAAAATTCAAACACATCCCCATCCAATTCTTCATATTGCTGTTTCACAATTTGCGTACAGGGAGAAGGAGTCAGTGTCACAGTCACACACTCTGCAGGATGAGGAGACAAAAAAACTGCTTCTTTGTCCTCCAATGAGGCTTTCTTCCTTTTGCGATAGCAAAGGATGCAGCCAAGAACTAGACAATAGCAGAATACAGCTAGACCCACAGCCAGCAGGATCTGCAAGTGAACTAGAAAAAAGGTATAAATATAAAACATTAATATTATGTCGTAAAAATGCAAAAACTAGAAAGGAACAGGAAATCAAAGCACACAGGTATAGATACAGGTATTTGAAATGTGAAGCAAATGATTTTGTTTGACTGAAGGCTCAGAAAATTGAAGGCATATTCATTACAAACAAAGTTACTGCAAAACATCTTGTTGTGGCTGCATTCTGGAGGAATTGTCATCATGATAACGATATAATTTATATTGTTGTAGTTGCATTTTTGATCCAAGGGAGCACTGCACTGCTGTAAGATCAATTATTTCTGTTTTTATTTATCTTAGAAGCATCCATGTTTAAAAAATAAAACAGGTTATTGCATACTGTAACATCACCTTTCGTTTGCATCAAGTTATTATGATGAGCTAAAAGTCCACTTTGGTGTTTTAAACACCTTTAAAACAGGAAAGAATATCAAAACAACCACAGACTGAAGCTGTTAAAACAGAGCCCTGATGCTGATTTAATGTCAGATAATGGGATAATGTATTGAGATGACTCATGCATCAAACACACTCGTGGACAGCGCAGTAAGCATGATTATTGTGAGGTAAACAACCAACAATGCCAACAGTAAACCATTACTTGTGTTTTTGAAAGTATTAAGAGTAGGTCCACCACAGTTTTGCTATGAAGAGGTATACGGTCTTACCCCCAAAAGGAGTGTCTCCCTCACATCTATAAAATTGCTTATCACAGGAGACTTAGAGAGTCAACGCACTCTGCACCCTTTAACGCCACAATTATTACTTACCACAATTATTCACTTATTACATTAAGATGGGATCACAATCAAAGCAGATCAATTTCAGCCCTGTCAAAGTCCAGGAGCAGGGAGCTCCTCACTCTGCCTCAGTCATGACAGTACAGAGTGGGTGGATGCAGCAGTGATGTTGAAAATTAAAGGCTGATGGGATTGCTCTAAGATATGAGTCAGCCTGACCAGCCAGTGGACATTATTGCCAACCAATTGATGTGATGGTGAAACCTGAGTAGAGATAAATCAGCATTTAATGCAGATTTCTTTTTTTCTTGTTTTTAATCCTGAAGGACGTGTGTGCATTTTGACATGGTATGCATCATAGCTAATCCTACACTAAACATTTTTAAATGGCATGCAAATAACTGAATTAAGATCACTGTACTCCCTAGGTTGTTTTTTTATTGTTATTTATTTATTTATCCATTTGTTTTATCTTCTTCATACCAAATTATCTAAAACAACTGTAACCAGGATACGTTCCCACTCTGTTTTTGCAGTTCATGTATCAGTGCAAAAACAAACTGATTTTTAAAGCTGTTTCTATTTTCCTCTCGGTTATTTTTCGTGTTTGAAATCTTTTTAACAGCCATAAGTGGAAAAAACAAACAAACAAGCAATCAAATAAAAAAAAAAACGATGTTATGCTCTGATATGTTTCCCTGTCTGAAGAATAGACCATCGGGACTAAGGTACAAATTAAAGCAAACACAGACTGTTCATTGACAAAATTAGTAAAATCTAAAAAAGACACCGAACATTTCCTACCTGCCAGCATGTACTGCGACATGTTCCCACGCCGTTTGGTTTGTGTGTGGAGTCACTGTGAGCACCGTTTATGAGAGTGGTTCATCACCAGTGCGCAGGAACCTGAAGCCTTCCAGCCAATAGATTCATCGGGTAACTGGGCTTTTATTTCAGTTGCACTGACCGTGCATTGAAGGCATAAAAAGGTGCTGCCTCCTTACTACAGTTCAGCCAACCGACGTTACTGTTCACTTTACAAATTTATGAGGCACAGCAGCTAGGTTTATGCTAGATGTCCTGCAACTGTAACCAAATTAAAAGTAAAACAAATGCTCAGGCAGAATATCATATTAAAATTCATGCATGCCTATCAATAAGTCAGATACGGCGTGCTATTGATTACATCAATCTCCAAGTAATGATCTTCCGTGACAATAGTAAGGGACTGTTTGAAAATTACTGTAAGCTGAAGTCGAAGAAAAAGAGAATGTGCTAAACTAGTGAATGTGAATGTGATTTACTGAAATCAGGTATTTGACCATATGCTTTTTTGCAAGCCTTAAAAAGCTTAAACGGCTAAATCTTAACGGCTTCAATTTTTTATGTTATAAACCAAGCACCCCAATGACATTGCACTCTGATTGGAGCTCTCTCCACCTGCAGAACACACACGCGCGCGCACACACACACACACACACACACACACACACACACACACACACACACACACACACACACACACAAAACTGTTCAAGAACAAAACACCTAAGATAATGGCTGCTACAAATTTCTTATCAAGTGTCATAGGGATACACAAGAGCATCCCACATAATACCAGAGATTCTGCTGCAAAGATCCTAGTACCAAACATCACAGGACACACCCAGAGGATCACGGGTCCATGCCCAATAAATCAGTACATTATCTGGACACAATATTAGGTAAGTGGGTTTTAATATTGTGGCTAATTATTGCCATCGGTTGGGCCATCAGATTTTTTGCAAGTCAGCTGTGAAAAACAGTAGAAATAGCTGCACCAATCCAGATTTATTTGTATATAAACACCCTATTAAACCACATTGAATATTAATCAAACCTGCCTCCAAGCCACATCTTTAAGGTGCCCTGCAACAATGCTACGCAATGCTACAAGTTACTTTACATTTACTAAGAAGCTGCTTTTGGTGACAAATCGAGTATATAACGCACTGTGTAGAACTTGCAGGCACTTAGAAGGAGACAGATGCCTCATTTCGAGCTACACACCCCATAATTATCACCACCATTACTACATTAAAAAAATAAATACAAATTCAAATTGAACTATAAATAAGACTTAGACTTTTCCTTTTCACCTATCTCCACACCGTGTCACACCCTTTTAATCTTCAAGAGAGAAAAAACAGTCTGTCCTCAAAATCCTCAGTCTTAGAGAGAAATTATATGCCTGAAAGCAACAATGTCCAGCCATGAACTATGGGTATTGTTGTGCTATAAATACATTTATCTTAAGGCGAAAATGGGCCTTGACGGAAGTTTTATGCTCTTCCAGATTAAAATATTACATATCCTGGAGGGTCACTTTTTCTGAGCTTTTGTAAGGATGAATCAACTATAATATGACTGCAAATTAAAGGTTGTCTTTTCTTTTCCTTAGTCTGGCTCACTGTGCTCTCTTTTCACAACCACAATCAGAATCAGTGTTTCTATACAAATCAAGTATGTGTATATGTTCACATGCTTAGCCAAGTGTGTATATTTACAAGGACCTGGGCTCTGGTTCTCTCTTTGCTCTCGCTGTACTAAACAGAATACACAAACGTACAACACATAAGATGGCAACGCAGAAAACAACATGTATAGCATTTTTGTATTTATATTTATATGTGCAATGGTGCAGAGTGCAAAGGTGTTGGGGTAAAGTATGGAATAAATAAGGGCTGGATAACTGGTTACCATATACAGGAGGTAAAATAACTACTGAACACATCACACATTTTCAACTTAAATTTGAAGTAAATTTGTCAATATTTCCAAAGGTGCTATTGACATGAAATTCTCACCAGAGAAGAGATATGCAAATAAATCAATCAGTCTTCAAATCCTGAAGGTTTCATGGGCCCCTTCTTTTTGTTCTATCAGTCCATTTCAGCTGGATTCAGGCTGGGCAATTCTAGCAGGTTTATTTTATTTCTCTGAAACCAGTTGAGAGTTTCCTTGGTTGTGCGTTGGGATCATTGTCTTGCTGAAATGTCCACCCTCATTTTCATCTTCATCATCCTGGTAGGTGGTAGCATATCTTTACTGAGATCCTCACATGTGCACATCACCCCCAAAATACCATACCAATATGTTTGACCTCCAAACATGGTGTGCATTATGGCATCCAAAGAGTTGAATTCTGGTCTCATCTGTCCAGACTATATTCTCCCAGTGTTTCACAAGCTTGTCTAAATGTTGTTCAGTAAACTTTAAACACACGTAAACATGCTTTTTCTTTAGCAACGGAGTCTTGCATGTTGCGGGTGCAAACAGGCCGTGGTGCATGCATTTAAAGCTTGAGGGCATTAATTACTTACTTTCTGTGAAACAACTGTACCTGCTGATTCCACATCTTTCTGTTGCCCTTGGCTCTTGAACAACTCTTCTGATAATTCTTTTCACTCCTCTGTCTGAAATCTTGCAGGAGCACCCTGTCATTGCCAGTTTGGTGAAATTATGTTCTTTCCAATTCTGGATTATGGCCCCAACAGAATTCACTGGAACCTTCAGTAGTTTAGAAATTCTTCTGTAACCAATTCCATCACTTTTTTGCAACAGAAGATTGCAAAGTTCCTGCGAGAGCTCATTGTCAACCCACCATAAGACGTAATTGCTGATAGATTTGCGCTGGTGTCATGATTTCCCATGCCTTTTTGGATCTCCCTCTCTTTCTTCCCTGTGTCTTTTCTTATTATCACAACTAACTTAATTTATGAACATCTATGACTTGATTTCTTTGAATGTTTGGGTTAGATGGGTGGTAATTTCATGTCAATAGCACCCTTAGAAATATATTTATTTAGAAAATTGGTGACATTATTATAATGTGTTTTTACTCACTGTATCCACTGCTATGTTGAAAGTTGGTAAGTTTTCATACTGAGACAATAAAACTAATGTAAATGAGATTTTTCTTTTTGGATGAAATGGCTGTTTCAACTCACGTACTCTCCTGCAGGCCTTTATTTTTAACTGACAAATGCAAGTTCCTTCTCAAAATCTAAAGCATAGCAAGTCTCAGCCTGGGGATTTTTAAGTAATTGGTTGTGATGCACACGCAGGACATAAAACAAAGGCTCTATCTCCTGTTCAGAGCTGCCAATCTACTGGTGTGCATTTACAGGAAAATGTTTGCTGATTAAATGGCCAGTTCATGTGTCGAGCATTTTCACTCGTCCTCGGTCAACTTCCACTGGGTGTTGGTCAGCTGGATGATGAAATCCCTACATCACTCATTTAAAATGCTCCTTTTGTTCCTTTACATTGTGTCATCCTGAGCGTCACAGGTTTACTCATTTCAGCCGCCTGCTCTGATTAGTAACTGCAGAAAGTCTTCTGCACATGCTGCAGCTGCATTTACCTTAGGACTGGCCTCCTTCCAGTATGAACTGTAGTCTAGTTCTTGGTTGAAGACGCAAACATGCATACACTACTGTATAGTCAATAAATCCTGCTTAATTTAAGACTTTTAGCGCAATTATAAAGATCAGTCATAACATTTTTACCACCACTATGACAGTTAAACTCTTTCAGCCAGTTTTGCTCACGTTCCTCTGCATGAGAAAATATTTTTGTGTGACCTTAAAGGAAACGCTGTTGCTAAAGTAACAGTTAATGGGCATCCACATAATAATGAGAACTCTTACAACTCACCTGAATAAAAATAACTTAACTGGTGCTGCTATTGTTTTATCATAAGTCTAGAAAGTGTTTAATTTGAATTGCAGATGAAGAATCATATGATCATTCACTGCCATCTGCTGGAGATTTAAGTTGTCTACACGATAGATGGTAACATTCATATTGGTATACAATATTGTCTATAACACCTGTCTCAGAAACGAAGAGGTCTGAAATATTCAAATATTTAATGTCATAAAGGAAAAAAAATACACACATCAGGTGTGATGAAGAAAGGGATGTGTAAGAAGTACAGCAAGCTATCCACATCTGTGGCCTTGGAAGCTATGAAGTGAAGACTTAAAGTCTTGGCTAGCCACTTTAAGAGAGATAGGAGAGAGAGAAACCAGAATAAAACAGATAATTCCACTGAACCATCCAAGGTGTACTCTCAGTGGGAACAATATGAGAACATCCCCATCAAAGCTGTAGAAGGAGCAATACTAGAAGCGCATATGGGAGGAGGATGCAACACATAACAATCATATACCAAGTGAGTACTTGAGCAACTTGTTGCAGTCTTCTAAACAACTGGAGTTCTTTTTAAGACAAAGAGTCACCTTCTGCAAGTTATAAGGAATGCATGTTTAAGACATTTCCACATGTGTATTATAGTCTGTTAGTGAAGTGGGTTTGTTGAAAACCTCCTGACCTTTTTTCCACTCTTGCAGACTGGATAACTGTTTTTGTCATGCAATTGGATTGCACTTTGTCAAGCCGCTACCCTAAGACCTGTCCAACTTGGGTGTCCCACCTGAAGGCTATGCTTCTGCTGGTCTAGCTCTTAGGGTCACTGACACAGCAAACCCCATGACCACGTTAAGGTGGCAAACCCTCAGGGGGAAAACTTAAAAATAAAATAAAATAATCTTCATCAGATTATAACAACTAAAAACATGACATTTACCTCAACTGGATGACCTATATCAAATATACTCAAACCCAACAATAACACTTCTCACTATTGCCAATATTAACAAAACTAAAAAGGGTGAGCCAAGTTATTTAAAAAAGGTAAATTTACCAAGTCTTGAAAAATAAAACAGAAAAATAGAATAAAAAATAAAGAATAAAATAAATGATCCATCCAGATCTTTGCAACCAACAAAATAATATTTATCTTAATTGCATGGCCTAATTCTCAAATAAATTTGCAAATTAAAGTAGGAATAAAAGCCAGATTTACAAAACAAAAAAGGGTTGGCATAGTAATTTTAAAAACAACAACAATTCACCATGTCTACTAATTTGTACAACACAACAGATTTAGAACAGAACACTTGAACTTTTTTCTTCTTTTTTCTTATCTTAAGCTTGCTTGTTTTACAAGGAACTGAACTCTGTTTAGAACTGAACTGCTCTCCCACAATTCTGAAGACACACCAATTACCCGTACTGTTACATAAAATGTGTGCAGCTCAGCCAGTGTTGGGATAATTTCATTTTGGATATCCTTAGATGTGTATTTTGCATCTTTTGGGATTCCCTTAGCAATGCTTACTAGCTTCTCATCCTTCTCTCATCACACTGCAAAAACAGTTATACTTGATACAAGCCAAATATTCTCAAATCTAACAAAATTTTCTTGTTTTGAGGAAAAAAATCTGCCAATGGGGTAAGCAAAAGTTGCTTGACTAGAATTCTTAAAACTAGCAAACTGCTAACTGCTGTATGCCTTTTAACTAGATAAAACTGTCTAAAATGTATGCTTAATTGAAGAAAATGTGACTTATTATAAGGAAAGACACTTTGATATTTAGAAAATCTGTACCTAAATCGAGTATTATGCTTTCTTGAACAAGCTATTTTCAAGAATTATTTGCTTACTTTAAGATTCTACACCTAATGTAGATTTTCCACATAACAAAAAAAAAATTACTATAGGACAAATTTTCTTAAAACTGAATTGTTTCTTTCTTGATTGAACTAACTATTAGAAATATATTTCACCTCTGAGAACAATAATTAGCAAAAATTCCTGAGAATAAGACACCATCTCTTCAAAAGCTACTAAAAATAAAGGACTTCATCTTAAATTAAGACAGCAGACACACTCTTAGTTTTTGCGCTTTTATTGACACAGCAATGGGTCAGTAACTCAATTTTAATAGTACTGAGGTCAGTTCCAGGAGAATCATGTCTAACATTATCTACATTTCAGCAGGGTACTGTGTAACATCGTCAATATAAAAAGTGCATATTCCAGATACTCTTAACAGGAATAATATCAGTATAACATACTCTGGTAGCAAAAATAAATTTAGCTGCAGCTTAAAACAATCTGCATTTGAATTACATAAGTTTTTATCCTATATTACACAAGTTTTTAGAAGAACAAGTTGAAAGATTACACAACATTAACATCAACATGTTATGGGGATCTGAACTTTAAGAATATTTAGACCGACTCCACAGTAAAATATATAAAAGGAAAGCATGAGTAACTGCAAAATACAACAATATATAAATATAGAATATTGCAGCCTTGCCTTTAGGACATGGAAAAAAAAGCCTCACTACAGACGCCCAGCTTCTTAGGTGGTACTGTGCTGGAAGGGAAAAGCATTGGAAGGGCTCTGAACACAGCTGCTGCATGTTCCACTGGTTTGAAAAAAAGAAAAATAAGACAGGGCAACACCATTAAGCATTGCAAATAATGTAATTTGCAAAGCATAAATATAGACAAATCAAGATACTGTAGCATTACCTCCATTCAAAGTTTTTGGCAGCTTCATAACTTTCTTCATGACACCATAGAACTGCACCTTCGAGTAGAAGATTTCCCATCTATCCTTCATCTCAGAAATGTATTTCGAGTTGGATGGTTGAATAATTCTCTGTAGGTCATCCAGGACCTGAAAAATACAAACAGAAACCCAACTAAGAGATCTATCTAGCTCTGTGTGTGGTCTTGACAATAACTGATAACAATCAAAATGTCCCCAAAGGAATAACAGGATGGCTAAAAGAAATAAGTGCTGCTTACATGATCCAGATCTCTGAAACAAAGGTATGCCTCTGGTATCTTCACTGCTCTGTCCTGCTCCTTTACAGCATTGGTTTGGTTTTTGGGTCTTTTATATATCTTGGAGAGTCTTGTAGTGTCTTGCCTGAGTTTTTTGGCTGTCAAAGAAGTCAGCTGAACCAGCTAAACACACAGAGCAGAGGTGTGTAAATTATTTATTGCAACAGTAAGGCTTTATATATCTGTTATTGGTGCAAAACAAAACAAAAACACCAAAAATATATTTGTAAATTAGATCAACAAATTAACTAACCACCTATCCTCAAATTGTTCATTCATCCTGTCAAGTTGTCACTATTAAATGGAACGCAAAGATTCCAACATAAACAGTGAAGTAGATGGGTTCTATTGTTAGCGGAATTTTTAAGAAAATAAAAAAAGTATCCCTTAAACCACATATACACTCAAGGTGTATTAAGAGGGTGCATTAAATCATACTTATATTCTTCATCAATGCCATCCTGGTGGTGCACTGGGATGCCCATCGATCTAACTGGTGATTTATCTAGAATAATAGTTGATGCACTGGATTCCTCACTGCTGTCACTTCTTGCAACGCTTTCATTTCCATCCTTTCTTGGCTTCTTCGAAGGAGGTTTTTTGCCCTTCCTTGGACTTTTAACATTGGAGAGTCTCTTCATTAGCTTTTTAGCAACATGCTCCTAACAGGTACAAACAGTAATAATTAAGAGATGATAACACACATCACCCATGATTAACACAGAGTGATAGTGAGAAAATGCTACTTACCCAGTCACCCCACGTTTCTTTAAGCATTGGGTAGTACTCCATCAATTGCTTTGTTAGGCATCAACCTCATGTTTGCTGGGATATCTGGAGTCCTCAGCTGCTCTTGCTATCGAAATCATGTTTGTCATGGTGTTTCTTACGAGTCGACAAAAGAGTTCCTTTGACAAAGGTTCAGCACACTCTGTCCCCAGCTGCTTCTGTTCAAAGTAGGAACGTCGAGCTTGCTCAAGTTCACTGTCTGTGAAGACTATGTACTCTGGGTTGGACATAGTTACAAACTTAGAAGTGCTGGGTTCTTCTCTGGAGAAGTCACCATCTCCAGTGGTTGTTAGCGTTTTTTCAGCAGCAGTCTTGTTCTAAAATACAGTGTACACAGGGCTAATTTTCACATAAAATTGCACAAGAACTTTAGGTCTCTACACATGAAAGAAAATACAACACAATATCAGTAAGTGTTAAATATGTAGGCCACTTGATTTAAGTCAAAACTAAAGAAGATGATCAACATCTCTTCTACTTTCTGTTAAGTGAGCATTGGTGGAATTACTTGAAACTGCATAAAACAAACTGGTGTGTTCTCAGTTTTGTCACACAGCGATAGGACATAACTTACTTCTTCACATTTGTGCACTGCAAGCCATAGAGCCCGACGTCTGAGGAAATGTTCAGGACCAGGAAACAGATCTTTGATGTCATCTCGTGAAAGTGATGAGAGCAGGTCTTCTCCAACATTTGCTTCTGCAATAGGAGTTTCCAATTATCACTACATTGCATTATCCTGGTGTGCAAGCCAGCTGACAGCTTTGCTTGTGTAACAGACAGGAAACATAATTTCATATTTACCATTTAAAACCATGACTCTATTCCATTATTCTCCCTCCTCACTGCTCCACAGGTTCTAAATTACCTTCCTCCCATTGACTGGTAAAAGTAATATATTTGTGATACATCAATTAAATACATGTATACATATAAATGTTTTTGTTTGTTTTTTTGCTTCCTGAGCTAAAGTATATAATGAAACTAGAAAGCAAAAATTTCAGAAGAAATTTTAAGTGTGTTTAAAGTTTGCTCAGAGTTGAAAGCTGAAGCGGGGCTTTGTGTCGGGGTCTGACAAACACGTCCTCCAGTCGAGTCGGCTCAGCAGACAGGCTCACAGTGGTGCTTTTTGGATCGAGAAGAAAAAACTTCTCTGCCAGACTGAAAGTGTGAGAAGAACAATGGACTAGTACCCCATTGATTGTAGAAATATAGACCTTTTTTTGTTTGTTTGTTTTTTACTTGTTAATTATCTCACGAGTCGCTATTATTTTGACGACAGAGACTTGCTATTTCCTTTTGCTCTGCCCTGCCTGACACTGGGCCATTTGCATACGTGACTGGATGTTTGCCCAGGGGGAGAGATCTCTGCCGAGTGCTGTTTAAGCCTACGCAGAACAGAGCACAAACAGACCACGGAGTGGAAAGAACGAACAAGAGGTGAAAGCTATCATCTCATCTGTGCCTTTTCCAGTGGATTTTTCATCTGCTAAATCTTGTCCATATTCAGTTTGTGGGTAATCTATTATTTTCTTTCTCAGCTTCTAAAAGTTTGATTTAAGGGGCGTTGCCCCCCTCTTGCCCCAGCGTAGGCCCCTGGCTATTAACAAGAAGAAAAAAAAATAGGACTTTTTGGGCAATCCAAACGTGTATTTTTGTGTGTTGTTGTTTTTCTTCACAAAATCGTATTCAAATCTTTAGACAACCGTGCTTGACGGTCCCAAAGATGAGCCTAGCGGCATATTTATTATTTTTACTCCTCTGTAGTCGGATTGAGGCAAACTTTGCGTCTTCACCAAGGATAATATTCACAGAAAAGGGTAGGTAATATTTGTTTTCTTCAGTTCTACATCAATACTTTAAATGTCAGGATAAAGTTATAAACCCAGAAACACAAAAGAAAGGGAAAATCTTAATTTTAAAGTATAGAAAGAATGTGTGCACTATAATTTTTGTTCATGGGAACAAATAAAAATATAAAACAATTTTGACTTTTTTTTAATCAAAATTCTGACTTTGATCTCAGGATTCTGACATTTTTGTCAGAATTCTGGAAAAGAAGAAAAAAAAAAGACATGTCCACTTTTTTTTTTCCAGTGGCCCTAATCCTCTTCTGTAGGACATCGTTCAATAAGTGAATTCATCAGAAATTAAATTCAATTAAAAAATAAAAAAAAAACATTTTAATTTATTTCAGTGCCTAATGTTAAATAAAACTATTTATGTAGCATAATTTCAAAACTCTAGATTTGTGGCTTTTAAATGAAAAGTCAAGCCTTCTTCTAGAGACAATCGCCAACTGTGGCCACAAGATGTCAGTATTTGAAGGGATTGTGCAAGCAGCCAACTAGACAGAATGCCTATTGAGGTACAGAGAGACACGCTTTGACTTTGGTTTAATTGAAGTGTAGATTTCACTTTACAAGAACTACTTACTTTGATTTTCTAAGGAACGCCACTGCTTTAGATAAAGAAATACAGTGATATGTAAGTTGTTAGTTTGTGGCTGAATGGTCGACTCAGCGATGTTAGTTGTTAATAAGTTGCTGTGTTTAGTGTAAGCTAAAATATTATTAGAGCACCGTTGATTTTTAGTTGTGATGTAAGTGGTTTTTCAAAAGTGGTCAAAAAATGACCACTAATTTTCAAGATTGATTAAATGAAAGCTAATGAATCTAGATTTAGACTGCGATGTTGATTTAACATACTGGCTTCAACTTTTGTTTGTTGTGGTGGCAGTGATGTTGTGTTTCTTTAAATAGTTAAAAGACAGCTCTGCAGGAAAAAAGGTGTAAATGAAATGCAAACACATGAAGATAGAGTCGATATCATTTAATCCATTAAGTGTGAGTAATGTAATCGAAAGTGGTGACAATGGTAATGTTAATGTTATGAATTAAAATGAGATATTGTGCTACACAATGTTGCTTCATTTGTTCATCTGTCCAAAGTATTTGCTAAGAAAAAACCACTGTTAAAATGATATTTTATATCCCTCTACATGACCTCAGGAGGACTTTGTCTGAAGAGCATGTTTCTCATTAGGACTTCCTGACTGCACATATGATGAACTGGTTTAAAGTTGGTTCTTAAACCAAAACCAAATTTATTTTGGTTTCCAGAAATCTCTGAGCATCTGAGCACGTTGTCCAGTTTCAATATATATTGCGCACACACACATATTATAAATAAAAATAAAAATTTGTTTTAGAAACTGCAATGAAACGGTTCAGTCTTCCCCAAGATCCACCAGTACAGATTCTTCTAGAAGAGCAGCCGGACACTGCCTTAGCTGTTGGAAAAACATACCTGAATACCTACAACTTTCAAAACCAGAACAAGGTAGAACATAGCTGTATAATCACAGTAAATTACTGTACTGAATGCTCTGAAATAAATGTATCTTCATATTAATATCATGGAAAAGTAATAGTCCTGCATTATGTATTTCCACAGAATCAAAGACTTATGCGGTTGGAGAATTGCAACAGTGAGGTAAGCAGTGAACAGATAAACAAAAAAATAAAAAGAAGTAGTTTGTCAAATTGTATTTTTTGACCACTCAAGAAATCTAACAAACAATTTTCATCTTGTCATTTAGGATTGCAGCTATAACATCACTTTGGTCCACCCGAAGAAAGATGCTAACCAGTTGTTTGTGTGTGGAACCACTGAGGATGAAACAGTTTGCTGTAACTCGGTAGGACAGAGTACTGTGACGGAGGACTGATATAATACTGGGAAATGGTAGTTGTGGTGTTTCTGCTCAGGGTTGATAAGTTACTTCTACTTTGGTTTAATTGAAACAACCTTCTTCTGAAAAGAAAGCAAATACATCACAGGTACAGGGTGTTGGGTATATATATATGTGTGCTATCTGTGATGTACATTAGTTGGGAAACATTAAGATAAACTGTTCTTTCTTTAATAGAATTTGGCAGAGCAGTCACCGATATGCAAGGAGAGTTTAATAAAACATATAAGCTCATTTAACATAAAGGAAGGTGACCTGTCGGCCCTTGCAGGTGAGTTTTTTACACACAAGATGCTTTTGAATAAATCTGCTGATGAATCCCTCCTTCCTCATTCACCTTTTTCTATGAGTCTGTAATTTTAATCCTTCTTGTGTGTTTACAGAAAGTCTGTACTTTTGTCAAAACTACTAACATCTTTTATTTAAATCAGTCCCTTTTAAAGGTTGCTTCTTCTCCCTATTACTATAATATTGAACTAGTTTCTCCCTGTTTGTACATCCCTATAAAACGTCAATTTGCCACTGTTTGTTCCAGAATCTGAACAAAGTACAGATCTCTACATAACACGCTCTGGATCTGTTGAATCTGTTGGCATTCACAAATTTGGTAAAGCAAGAGTGGGGCCAAAGAACCACGATAAAGGTATTTTCATAAAGTTAGAGCCACAGAGACCTTATTTAGTGAAATCGCATCACTATAAATGTTTGGAGACAAATAAATATTTCTCTTTCAATGTTTAGAGCAGCATTATGTAGGATTGGTGCTCAGCAAACGTGAAGAGGATCCCTCCCAGAACAGACTTTATGGCTTCTATAAGGAGAAAAGTGAAGACACTGGACTGTTCAGTGAAATGTGGCTCCCTTTTGTGACCCAGGTTTGCATGGTAAGAGCAGAATGAATGGGGAAGTTTGAATTAAATAGGTAATGCCTACATTTTTCCAAAACAGAAAAAAATGAACAGCATCAGTAACCACATAACCACTTTACAAAACAAGATTTATATTTGCATAAATATTCTTCCAATTATTAATAAGTTGTGTTTCTTCTAGACAGATGTTGGTGGTCCTAAGAACAACATGCAGTTTACCTGGACATCCCAGATGAATGCCAGGCTCTTCTGTGGAGACCCTGAGAGAAAGCAGCGTTTCTCTGAACTGGTAGATGTGGCCACTGTGCAATCAGATCGGTGGCAGGATACTAAGATCTACGGACTTTTTAGAAACAAACGGTATAACTCTTAAATAACTTGTACTGCCTCCAAATCCCTCAGACCAGAGTGCAACTATCTTTATCTTGTGTGTGTATTTGTTCTTTTTCACTCATATTATGTATTTTTTGATTTATTTATTTTTTTTAATGCTGCCACTAACTGCAAATAATAGCAATATTGCTGCAAATGTCTCAGGCTAAATTTGTCTCCCTGCAGGGGAATGAGTGCTGTCTGCATCTACACAGTAGATCAGTAACATCTTCAAAAACTCCCCATTCAAAGGCTACACAAAAGACCAAATGGACAGATCAAGGACGGTATTGAATATTGATAATTGATAAAATGTAATAACTGGTGCCATCACAAAAACATTCCAACCTTTTTTGGAGGGAGTATATAGACAAGAATAGAATAGCCCTTTATTATAATTTAAAACAAGTGGTTAAGTGTAGTCAGAGTAAAAAATTGCTCAGGCTTTTAAATATTTTCTTTCAGCTTAAGACAGCTTAAGATAAACACTGGACTCATTAAAAGACTAAATTAGAAGGTTTTAAATGTTTTTTTGTTTTTTTTAAACAGTCATCTTAGAAACTTAAAAAGTAAACCAGAGACAGGTTTTCAGGCTTATTGACCAGTCATCTGGTGTTCAGCCAGTCTAAGTTAAGCACTTCATTTCTTCAGTGCGTTGATGATACCACCAAGCTTCCAGTGGACACCCTGAAGAAGATTTTCAAGACTTCGGAGATGGAGCAGTTGGTTCTTCCTGTGGGTACCTCTGGCCTTCTTCTCTTTAATCATCACAAGTATACCCACATCCATGTTGACAGTAAACCAAACAGCAGAAGTAGAAATCAGAACGTCATCTTCTTATCTTTAAGTAAGTAAAAAAAATAATTTGAAGTAGGACACACTAAATGTTACGAAGAATGTACTTTAATGTTTTAATGTGTTTCTGTAACAGAAGGTAGTATTTAAGTACTCTGTACTAATATATGACCAGAAAAACAACAGGTAGTGTGTTTTTGAAAAGTCATCATGTATCATTCCTCCTCTTTTTTGTGGTTTTCCATAGACAATGGAGGGATTCATAAAGTGCTGCACAATGAAAGTCGCACCTTTGTCATCGCTGAGTATCGACCGTTCAGCCACGCTCGCATCCTCCGCCTCATCCTTCACCAATCTTCTGTGAGTAACAATGATGCCTACAAAACTTTTGTCCCCACCAACCATGAAGGTGAAATTGTTGATGCTTTACTGATTGGAAATAATTGTTTTAGTCAACTAAAGGAAAATTATGAACATCATAAAGACAAGCATTTTACTTACATCTTTATATGTAAGTTACATGCTTATATTAGCTTCTTTTCTTTTTTTCTTTTTTTTTTTTCCATTTTTACTAGTAGGCCTTTAACAATAAGAAAACATTTTTTAATCATTGCAGAAAAAGCTGTATGTGAATATTGCAAGTGAACTGGTCCAACTTGATGTAGCAAACTGTTCCCAGTATGGAGACACCTGCCAGGACTGTATGCTATCCAGAGATCCCTACTGTGGCTGGGATGGCACCCACTGCACCCCTGATGCAAAGTAAGACTTTATGTACCTGCAGACCTGTGACCTGTGAACAATAACTGTTGACCCAACAATTAAACGACACACCCTTAAGTTTTATCTAATTGTAAACAAACCCAAGCTATGTATAGTTATTGTCCCTCACCACATTCAAGGTCTAACAGTTGTATTAAATGCTATTCATTCCTTATACATCAACTGAAATATTAAATTGCCAATTTCTTAGGTCCTCCAGCCAAAGGACTGATATTGAAGAGCTTACGCTATAATTCACAAGATTTACTACTGCCTCTGAAGCGTTGGTCAGATTTAACTTAACATAATGACCAACATGTGAATTGTGATAGTGATTAGTTTGATGAACTACTACATTACTTATTGTTCACATTTATATTCATATTTCACTAGTTATCACCTATATTTTCTCTCTTTCTCGATACGTTTTTTTGCTGCTTACTGCTGCTGATGATTAACAGCCAAAATAACTTGAAATCACTGGCAGAAATGTCTATTTGAATTAGTATTAATAATAACATGTAACTAATAAACTATACATTAAGAAGAAAGTAGAGTGCTACCATGCACATCCTTTTTTCCATCATCTTTTTGACGATACAGTGTTGCAGTGGTTAGCACTGTTGTCTTACAGCATAATGGTCCTGGGTTTGAATCCAATGCATGTTGTCCCGCTGCCTGCATTGGTTCTCTCTACATAGTCCAGCTTCTTCCCAGCAGTTCACAGTGTTAGGTGCATGTTAAGTTAATTTGTGATTCTAAATTGGTTGCAGTATCTAAAAGTTTGGTACTGTGCGAGTTTGTTTTATTTCTTTATTTTTATTTTCATGTTCAATAGCTTTTCATTGAAGGTGTGTTGTCAAGATACTTTATAAAGATCATTTAATTTTTAAATTAATGGGATAGAGTTTTTGAGTTTCAATAATTTGTTTATTTCTTAAATCCATGTTAAGGATCATGGTTGCATATTGCCTTATTTAAACATGCATCGTCCTTTATAGTGGGAGGTGGCACGATGCAGCAACTGGGAACCTTGGCATCTGTGGAGACGACACTACACAAGGTATTTAAATTCAGGCGCATGCACAAGTAATCGAACACCTGAAAGCTCCAGCAAATTGATGAAAACTGCAAAATCTCTACAGTACCCCAAGCTATCTACTTGAAAGCAAGATTTGAGTCTTCTGAGAATTATTTAATATCTGTCTCTGTATGCCATAAACCTCTACCTCAGTTTTATCAGTGCCATGCCTACTCTCTGGTAAAATGTTTTTCTTTTCATGTTAATATTTTATCAACAGCTAAAAGGCATATTTTACTTAGATGCTAAAATATTTCTGGTTCTGCAGTCCCCCATTTTATTCCAAACTGAAAACCAAAATGCTTTCATTACACATTTGAGCAATTTCTTTTTTAGGTCTACAAAATCTGATAGCGTGCCCATTGCCTCCTAAAAGCAGGTCCAGTCATTTTTCTGAGGATCTTACATTCCACTTGTGACTAGAAATAAGGAGAAAAACAAGCTAAAGGGACATTCTTGTGTTCTTTCCACAGAATTTACAAGTCCCATTCCAAATCCAGAAAAGAATGAAGTCAGACTTCATGCAAAGCATTTTCTGCAGTGCTCAATGTCATCTCGTCATGCTCAGTACAGTTGGCAGCACCTTCAAAACTCCTCATCTTGCATCTGGAAGGCAGATCAGTGCCTTTATTTGATCAACAGCATGGGACCTGAGGAGGAAGGAACCCACACCTGTGTATCAGAGGAAATGGGTTACAGGAAAGTCTTGGCACAGTACCAACTACGGCTCCAGGAACAACTGGAGAGCAAGGCAGTGGGCCAACAGTTAAACCCAATCATCTGGTGTTGTCTAAGTGTGGTTCTGATTCAGAGTTTCTCATGTTAAAGCCAGAGTTGATGTATTATATTGTTATATATTATAAAATCTTAAATTTGCAAATGAAGGACCATAAGTCGTATTTTCAGTTGTTACTCTCCACGGCTAAACAAACTAAATCGGTTTCAGTTATGTACTGATGTACACAACAATGGACATAAGGAGCTTCTTTCAAAGAAAAAACTCAGGTAGATGTTATTTTATATATTATGCTTTGTATGTTGTTCAGTATATTTCTATGCAAAACAAGAGGAATTTCAATACACAGCAGTATATTCACAGTTGAAACCAGATATTTACATACACTTTAGGGAAAAAAACATAAAAACTTTCTTTTTTTTTACTGTTAAACATCAATTTAGAGTAAACTTGTTTTGTTTTAGATAAATAAATGTTGAAATGTCTTTTGAATTAGTTAAATGTCAGAATCACTTTCATCAAATTTAGGAGTACATATACACTAAGTTTATTGGTAATTAATAAGAAAACTTCAGAAGATTCCATTCCGAGCTTAAGAAGCTTCTGATAGGTTAGTAGAGTCCATGTGAGTAAATTGGTGGCACACCTGTGGACGCACATAAGACACCCCCAAAACACAGAGCCTGTTTCTTTGACATGGAAAAAATCAAGAGATATCAACCAAAACACCAGGAAAAGAATTGTGGACCTCCATAAGTGTGGCTCAATTTTGAATACAATTTGGTGCCATTTACAATTAAGAAATACAGACAGATTCTCTCTTTACTCTTAAAGTTAACAAATATGTTTTTTTATATCTATCAATCTAAAAAAATAAACATTTAGTCTGATTTGATGTTACAATTAAAAAGTGTTTTTGTTTTTATCTGAAGAGTTTGTAAATATCTGGGCCCTGTTTCAGGAAGCCGGTTTAGAAAACTCAGAGTTAAAAATGATACGCAGGGTTGAGTAACCCCGAACTGTCCAACTCGGAATATTCGGTTTCAGAAAGGCTGATAACAATTAGTTCAATCAACGCGGAGTTGCTTTAACCCCAAGTGAAGCGCGCGGACGAGGATACATAAAGCCCTGATAAGCGGAGCACAGATTAAGCGAGTCACCATGGAGACGGAGGGAAAGAAGGCGCGGTCAATGTATTTCACAGCGCTTGAGGCCGAAATTCTGATGGCAGCATATGCCGATAACATGCAAATTTCTCAGAAAAAAAGTAACACAGCCTCAGCTGCAAAACAAAGGGAGCATGCATGGCAAAACATAGCCGACAGAGTCAATGCGTGAGTGTTAATATAAACATTGATCTAGGGATTTCCACCCATTTAACACGTTATTTTATCATATGTTATTTTATTTGTTATTTTATACATTTTATTTTGTGATGTGATGTGAGCGCAGGTGCAACCCAACAGGCCCCAAACGTTCCTGGCAGCAAGTAAAAATGAAATATAAAAATATAGTCCAAACAGGTGAGGTGTAATTGTATTATGAGCCATAGTGCTTGGTCTGTTTGTCCGATGTAAATCAATTGCAGTTAGAGGCTACATTAATTTTCTTTCTGTAATTATTGAAATTATTGAAATTATTGAAATTATCTGAGCACATTACAAGTACATATTTGCTTACTCTGTATGCTCAAATGTGACCCCGTTATAGCCAACAGAAAAAAAGCGGAGGCCCGAAAAACAGGTGGGGGTCCTCCACCACTCACAGAGGCTGAGCAGTTGGCCCTCAGCCAAAACAGTGGGCGCCCTGTGGCCGAAGGCATCTCTGCGGGGACATCCTCTGAGTCAATAACCCCGCAAGACACAAGTGCCTACATAGGGGGTAAATTCAAAATAATACATGATGTGCATACATCCTTTCTTCACAGTCACCTTTGCAGTGCTACTCATTCATTTGATAAACTCTTTACCATAATGGATTATTTTGTAGTGAAGTTATTTTCCTACTGATTTTGCCTTCCCTCAGTCTTGGTTGTCTTTGAGAGCATAATGACAATGAAGTGTAAGGTGATTGGTATGTTTGTTAATTGCCATTTGGTCCCTTGTAAGTTATAAGTGACCTGTATAAACCTCATATTCTATCAGTTGATGGTGGTGGTGTACTGCATCTGGTGCAGCCTCCTGTTGAGCCAGACCAACATGCAGTTGTGAGTAATACTCCACAGATTATATGAGTTTACAGTAGAACAGCAATGTTGTTAACTTCTTTACTACAGGAAAATAATGAAGAAACATTGACAGCTGTTACAGAGGAGGAAGCAACAGAGACACTTTATGAGGTTTACATCTTTTAATACTTTGTGTACAGGAAACACAGGCGACCAATAAAGCCAGTTGAACAAAAAATCTGTTTATTCTTCTTTCAACATGTTGAGGTGATGGGTCAAAGGAAATGATTGTGACATATGGTGTCTCTGACTGCGCTTCCATCTTGTATGTCCGTGGGAGGGTCAGGATGTTCATGGTTTGGATCACTGCTGATGTTTGGTTCAGAAGGACAGTGTTCTCCTCTAATTGTGGCAATGTTGTGTCACATGCCCTTTCTGGGGTGACCCTGAGTCTTTGCAGGCACTGGAACCGGGCCTTAAGCATTCCGATAGTCATTTCAACTCTGGCTCTTGTCCTGCAATTAGCCAGATTATATCGCTGCTGTGGGCCCGGTTCAGGGTCAGGGTAAGGGGTAAGCAAATAGGGTAAACATGGATACCCCCTATCACCAAGCAAGTAGCCAGTGAACTCTCCTAAGACAGAAGGGTACACTTCAGTTCAAATGTCCCTGAAGCAATTGGTCTTTATATATTTTAAAGTATTCTCAACTCACCATGTCCAAATTTTGTGCTCAGTGTACATTCACGGAATATTTGTGAGTCATGGACAGAGCCTGGCCACTTGGCTTCCACATTTGTGATAATGTTGGCAGCATCACATATGATCTTCACAGTGCAGAGAACACAAATTAGCATCCATTACTATAATGAAATAATTTGTTAGTTTGAAATGCTACAGGGAACTATGTACCTGTACATTAATGCTGTGGAAAGACTTCCTGTTCACATAGTCTCCTTCATTTACTGAAGGAGCAATGATTGGAATGTGAGTGCCATCTGTACAGCCAATCACGCCTGGGAACCGTGAAAATAAATGTAAAATTTAAGTAGTAGTTCAAATATCACCACATCATAAATTAAGTTTTGGTCATCCTGATACCTGCAATTTTGTGGCATCCCTCTTTGATAAATCTTGTGGGTCTATGACCGGGGAACACCACAAACGGGTACAGGAGACGTTTCAGTGCAACTGTAACATTCCTGACTGCCCGACAGACGGTAGCCTTGGAAACGTGCTCAGCGTCACCAATATTATACAGAAAGCTCCCGTTTGCAAAAAACCGAAGTGCAATACAAATAATATGCAATGAACTGAGAGGATGTCCACGATGTGTCACATGCGTAATATATGGCCTGAGGATGTTATCCAAATAACTTATAGATTGTGCTGAGAAACGGTAACGTTCGCACAGAAAATCATCAGGAAATGATAAAATGTCCAAACGCGCTCTGATCACTCTCTCCCGGCGGAGAGCTCTGCGGAGAATTTGGGCTTCACGATCTACTGGCTCTTCAAGGAAGTGGCACGCCATGTCCGACACTTCCTACTGTCAGGTTTCCGACAAAGGGGCGGAGACAGTCAGGGTTAGTTGTAGTAAACCTGCTAGGGGGGCAGGTTAGCTTCACGGAGTGTGTCGTCATAGTGACTCGCTCAGGCTGCAGCTGAACTCGCTTTGTGAAACCGAAAACCCAGAGTTTTCGTTAACTCAGGGTATACTTACTCAGTTTTTCCACTAAACCGGCTTCCTGAAACAGGGCCCTGGGCCCTGTTTCAGGAAGCCGGTTTAGAAAACTCAGAGTGAAAAACGACACTCAGGGTTGAGTAACCCCGAACTGTCCAACTCGGAATATTCGGTTTCAGAAAGGCTGATAACAAGTAGTTCAGTCAACGCGGAGTTGCTTTAACCCCAAGTGAAGCGCGCGGACGAGGATACATAAAGCCCTGATAAGCGGAGCACAGATTAAGCGAGTCACCATGGAGACGGAGGGAAAGAAGGCGTGGTCAATGTATTTTACAGCGCTTGAGGCCGAAATTCTGATGGCAGCATATGCCGATAACACGCAAATTCCGCGGAAAAAAGTAACACAGCCACAGCTGCGAAAGAAAGGGAGCATGCATGGCAAAACATAGCCGACAGAGTCAATGCGTGAGTGTTAATATAAACATTGATCGAGGGATTTCCACCCATTTAACACGTTATTTTATCATATGTTATTTTATTTGTTATTTTATACATTTTATTTTGTGATGTGATGTGAGCGCAGGTGCAACCCAACAGGCCCCAAACGTTCCTGGCAGCAAGTAAAAATGAAATATAAAAATATAGTCCAAACAGGTAAGGTGTAATTGTATTATGAGCCATAGTGCTTGGTCTGTTTGTCCCATGTAAATCAATTGCAGTTAGAGGCTACATTAATTTTCTTTCTGTAAGCACTTATTGAAATTATCTGAGCACATTACAAGTACATATTTGCTTACTCTGTATGCTCAAATGTGGCCCGTTATAGCCAACAGAAAAAAAGCGGAGGCCCGAAAAACAGGTGGGGGTCCTCCACCACCACCACTCACAGAGGCTGTGGCCGAAGGCATCTCTGCGGGGACATCCTCTGAGTCAATAACCCCGCAAGACACAAGTGCCTACATAAGGGGTAAATTCAAAATAATACATGATGTGCATACATCCTTTCTTCACAGTCACCTTCGCAGTGCTGCTCATTCATTTGATAAACTCTTTACCATAATGGATTATTTTGTAGTGAAGTTATTTTCCGACTGATTTTGCCTTCCCTCAGTCTTGGTTGTCTTTGAGAGCATAATGACAATGAAGTGTAAGGTGATTGGTATGTTTGTTAATTGCCATTTGGTCCCTTGTAAGTTATAAGTGACCTGTATAAACCTCATATTCTATCAGTTGATGGTGGTGGTGTACTGCATCTGGTGCAGCCTCCTGTTGAGCCAGACCAACATGCAGTTGTGAGTAATACTCCACAGATTATATGAGTTTACAGTAGAACAGCAATGTTGTTTATTTCTTTACTACAGGAAAATAATGAAGAAACATTGACAGCTGTTACAGAGGAGGAAGCAACAGAGACACTTTATGAGGTTTACATCTTTTAATACTTTGTGTACAGGAAATACAGGCGACCAATAAAGCCAGTTGAACAAAAAATCTGTTTATTCTTCTTTCAACATGTTGAGGTGACGGGTCAAAAGAAATGATTGTGACATATGGTGTCTCTGACTGCGCTTCCATCTTGTATGTCCGTGGGAGGGTCAGGATGTTCATGGTTTGGATCACTGCTGATGTTTGGTTCAGAAGGACAGTGTTCTCCTCTAATTGTGGCAATGTTGTGAAGAATCACACATGCCACAATAATGTCACATGCCCTTTCTGGGGTGACCCTGAGTCTTTGCAGGCACTGGAACTGGGCCTTAAGCATTCCGATAGTCATTTCAATTCTGGCTCTTGTCCTGCAATTAGCCAGATTATATCGCTGCTGTGGGCCCGGTTCAGGGTCAGGGTAAGGGGTAAGCAAATAGGGTAAACATGGATACCCCCTATCACCAAGCAAGTAGCCAGTGAACTCTCCTAAGACAGAAGGATACACTTCTGAAGCAATTGGTCTTTATATATTTTAAAGTATTTACAACTCACCATGTCCAAATTTTGTGCTCAGTGTACATTCACGGAATATTTGTGAGTCATGGACAGAGCCTGGCCACTTGGCTTCCACATTTGTGATAATGTTGGCAGCATCACATATGATCTTCACAGTGCAGAGAACATAAATTAGCATCCATTACTATGATAAAATAATTTGTTAGTTTGAAATGCTACAGGGAACTATGTACCTGTACATTAATGCTGTGGAAAGACTTCCTGTTCACATAGTCTCCTTCATTTACTAAAGGAGCAATGACTGGAATGTGAGTACCATCTATACAGCCAATCACGCCTGGGAACCGTGAAAATAAATGTAAAATTTAAGTAGTAGTTCAAGTATCACCACATCATGAATTAAGTTTTGGTCATCCTGCTACCTGCAATTTTGTGGCATCCCTCTTTGATAAATCTTGTGGGTCTGTGACCGGGGAACACCACAAACGAGTGCAGGAGACGTTTCAGTGCAACTGTAACATTCCTGACTGCCCGACAGACGGTAGCCTTGGAAACGTGCTCAGCGTCACCAATATTATACAGAAAGCTCCCGTTTGCAAAAAACCGAAGTGCGATACAAATAATATGTACAGAACTGAGAGGATGTCCGCGATGTGTCACATGAGCAATATTAGGCCTGAGGATGTTATTCAAATAAATTATAGATTGTGCTGAGAAACGGTAACGTTCGCACAGAAAATCATCAGGAAATGATAAAATGTCCAAACGCGCTCTGATCACTCTCTCCCGGCGGAGAGCTCTGCGGAGAATTTGGGCTTCAACATCTACTGGCTCTTCAAGGAAGGAGCACGCCATGTCCGACACTTCCTACTGTCAGGTTTCCGACAAAGGGGCGGAGACAGTCAGGGTTAGTTGTAGTAAACCTGCTAGGGGGCAGGTTAGCTTCACGGCGTGTGTCGTCATAGTGACTCACTCAGGCTTCAGCTGAACTCGCTTTGTGAAACCGAAAACCCAGAGTTTTCGTTAACTCAGGGTATACTTACTCAGTTTTTCCACTAAACCGGCTTCCTGAAACAGGGCCCTGGTTTCAACTGTATATTTGATGATGTTGGTGTTTGGCTTGATTGTCAGCACAAAGAGGGAGAGAGAGAAACAAAGAGAGAGAGAGAGGAGCAGAGATGGAACAAGAGCATGTGAGACACACATGTTAGTCAAATGGTTGTTTGCCAAAACTCATCAGAACATGTATCTCGTACCTAGTGTTTCTTTTTAGATTCCATTTGTTACTTTTCAAATTCTATATTTATTAAGTTGTGCAGGCTTGTTTGCACAACAAGGCTAAATAATTATATAAACTTTTCTGAATCTAAATAGTGGACTTTGGTAGAATTAAAAAATAAGGGTAGTGCAGGTCTATGATGATTTTTAGTGCTACTATGATCTAGTTTTGATTCTGGTTCTGGATCTTTGGTTAAGTTCTAAGTAGTCCTGATTTTGAACTGTTGTAGTCCTGTTTTAATTCCGAATCAGTTCTGGGTCTGGTTGAATTGGGGTTTAGTCCTCATGTTTTGATACAACCCTGACTTTGTTCTTCTGCCTTGCTGCTTAATTAAAAACCTAGTTTAAGGTGTCCTGTATATGTGATATATATATTTTTTCCTATATGAAGTCATTCTTTTTTGAACAAAAATCAAAACAGAGCTTATTAATTTTTCAGTCATTTCTACCCTCACTTAATCTCCTTTCGCTGCTCAGCTCTCACACAGTGGCTCAGCTATGCTCCAATCCCTCCATATTGTGTCCAATTACATGCGAGGATATAGGATAATATCATTATGTGAAAAACAGAGAGGGTGAGAGACGCGACAGTCAAGTGGAGTGTGCATCTGTCCTCTGAGTAAGTGAGTGAGACAGTAGACAGCGGTGAGGAGGGCTGTGCGAAAGCAAAAACACATAAATATGCCTGACACCCATAAACGAAGCAGCATCTGGCTGCAGTTTAAAGACTTTTTTGTCTTGGTCTTGGTCTCGTCTCGACTTGGTCTTGGTCTTGTCTTTGTCTCGATACCCTCTGGTCTTGGTCTTGTCTTGGTCTCGGATTAGGCGGTCTTGACTACAAGTCTATCAGATACTGATGCTTCACGTTGACCCCTGCTGGATCTTCTCACCTCTAAGGGAACTTTGCCCTTCATCATCATCATAGTCATCATCAAATCATCTGTAACTCTCCTCACAGTGTTAATCAACTTCATTTACTGGAACGTGGATGGACAGTAGGTTTTTCCATGGGTCTTGGTAGGAACTTGACAGACCAAGTGAAACCGAACAGAGAAATGATTGATTCCACCTTCTGGTTTTGTATCGTGTTTTTATATTATCCATGAATTTTCTTCTCTCATTTGATTCATGGGTTGTCCTTTGCCTTAATGTTGAGTCTTTCCATGGCAGTTACAAAATCAAACGTGTAACTGCCACACTTTGGTAGAATTACTAGATGCTTCAAGTTGAGAGATAAGAAAACGTTCGGTAACTGCCCTCTCACCCCTAGAACAACATCTCGCTTCCTGACAGTTTGCCATGATTCAGTGTTTTTACTTCCTTTTTAAGCTAGGCCTTTGTGCCAATTTTACAAGCATTCGACTTCTGTTTTTCCTCTCTTTGACATGTTATTTTGCTATTTTGGCGAGTTGTTGAATCTACTTTTATTGCTGCATGCTATTTTAAGAATCCTTTAAGGCTTTTCACTGCTTTTATTTGTAGTTCTTGTCTTATTCTGACCACAGAATTGCCCACTAGATGCTTTGGAGTTGACTTTGATTATTTGACTCCCAAACACTTTGTCCCGCTGAAAATCAGGTCCCAAAAGCCAGTTTGAACAGAACAGCTGTGTAACAATGAGGCTTCTAGAGTTGTTTGATTAATATCGATCTAGTACCGCTGTGCTGCATCAGCTGATTCTCTGATTCTTTTGAGTCGATCGTTCTTTGATGACGTTTTCCAAAAACCTTACATAGTCCTTCTCGAATTTGAGATTTTCCTCTCGTTTCCCTTTTAGTTGCTTGAGCTACACAGAACCACCTGCTTATTTTCTGGTAGCTGAGTGTGTTTCATGAAGGGGAAGCGATTTTGTAGGTTTCTATTTGGTCAGCACTTGTAAGCAGTGCATGTAATCCTGTCATATTGTTCACATGTTGAAATAAATTACCAATCAATCAATCAATCAATATGTCTTTTGCCACAAGATATGTGTCACTGAAGTCTGACATCCAAAGTATTCTGACACAATAACACAATACATGTTAGAGCAACTGCAGGTGTTGATTCTGAAAATGAATTATGAGTTATGGCTGCAAACAAACAAAATTAAAAAAATAAAAAACATTTTAAACCCACAAAATATGCAAATTTACAAAAAAAAGGCTGAAGATAGAAACTGTTAATTAGCCATGCTGATAATGTACCACTAAATTTAACACACAGTAGCATTATTCACATATGAGTATTAAGCGAGAGCATCCGTTCTAAAAACTCGACCTGTTATTTAAAAATAAAATGGGGGGGGGCAGCTAAGTAGTAATTGTGATGCACAACAGGATATGATAAAAGAAAGCATTGTATCATGTCGAGAGCAGCTGATCTATAGCATGTGATCACGGGAGAATTTTGGAAGATGGCTCATGTTAACCATTTTTACTTATCTGTCCTTCGCTATGATGTTGGTATTATAATCTTGTTTAAGCTGTTTTACAGCATAAATAAAGGAGGGGGGGTGAGCTTTAGCTTAACTTCAATCATACAGGTAAAGGTAATTAAAAAGTGAAAATAGGATCAAACGTAATAGTGGATACACCTGTGCTTTCTCGCTTCTTCAATTTGTGCGTCTTTTTTTGTCTCGTTTCTCCTCCACCGTCCCCCATTTGACCTAGAAATCAGTGTCATCTGAAGGGTCTCTCAATTTCTGAAATTATTCTGGAGTAAAGAGGACAGCGGAGACATATCAGAGGATGTGTGTGTTATAGAGTCTAGAAAGTGTGGCACACAGCTGGAACATACAAGGAAGGAGAACTCCTCAAATAACTCCTCTGTACTCATATGTTGTTTTAGTTATTTGAAATGATCAAACTGTTTGCCCTCCATTGTTTACGTGTTCGAAAAAAAGGTAAGAAATCTCTTCATAATTAAAATTAACCCTAAATATCATGAGCACTGTTACACTGTACATCATAAAATGCAGCTGTGGGCAGGCTAAATGATTAATAAAGCAGCTGTGTCAACTATGATAACTTTATTATGCAACTGACAAAATGATTGCTCAGAGGGTTGGTTTGTCTACACCTCTCTTCCTCGTGCCCGTGGGCGGGCGAAGAGACTCTGACTGTAAACTACACCCCAGCTGTCATGCACTTCTCCAAAGTCCTCAGTGCATTTTTTCCAGAGAATGTGTTCCATCGAGGTGAAGGGCAAGTAATTAGGGACGGAAATACTGTTTTGGACAGTAACGACGAAGATGACGCTCTCATTAGCGACATATTTGTTATTTTTACATCTCTGTAATTTGGCTATGGGGAACGTTGATCCTTCTCCGAGGATGATCTTCACAGAAAAAGGTAAAAAAAGGAAATGATTTTTCTTCATTTATGAGATATCAAATGCTAAAAAGTTAAAAGGGACTGCGAAGGGATTTTTATCAGCGCTTTAAAGTATGCAGTGAGGTGAATGAATATGTATTAAATGACTTGGTCATTGTGATTCAGGAAAAAAACATCAAGTCTTTCTTTCAAACGTACAGTCCGTATTATGCAGTTCCATTATCGTCAGAGGAGGACAACATGCCCATGTTAACCACAAGGCGATGTGTTGGACAGAAGGCAGCTTTGTGCCTTACAATGTTTCTTTGTTTGTCTGTGGACAATTTTTTCAACAATGAGTAGTGGTTAGGACTCACTGGCAGGATGATGGTTTAGATTTAGATGTTGTTTTTTTATTTTCTATTTTTTCTATAGTTACAAAAGAAATTAGGAATGATACGTATAAAGGCAAAGAGAGCTTTTACACACCCTCTTCTGGACAGAAATGGCTGTGAAGACTATGTTCTACACATTGTCCCTGTATCATAGTTCTTTAAGTTTTGACAATATTAACAAAACTCTACTTCACCCTCCAGTGCACGTCACTGACTTCGTTTAGCTAAACGCATTAGCATATTGTTATTTACAAAGTGGATAAACTGCTTATCTATGTAATTTCTTATCGTGCACAGACAGCTGCTTATGGTGGGTGCCCTTCGTACGTCGTAACATTTACAAGACGCAGTCTCACTGGTTTTGTCTCCCTGATAGAGTTCAAAAGTTAAAGAGTTGAAGAATTCTGTGGAGTGCAATTTTTATTTCTAAAAAATGTTTTTGTTTGTTCTACTTTATTTTAGTCTATTTGCCGTTTATTATATTTCTGAAATCTTTTCATGACGTGCTTTCTTGGGCAGGTCTCCCACGATTTTAATGCTAAGGGACTCAATGATTAAATAAAGATTTCAAAAAAGTTTATCTGTATAACATTAACAGAACAACGTGATATTTTAGTAGAGTGTCAGACTTCATCTAACTGAAACTTTTTGCACTTGTTATTTTGTTTATGTAAGCAATGGTAAACTCTTCTGACAACTGCAGAGGGTAGGTTTCATTTTCTCCCTTCAGCTAAGTTTTCAAAACAGCACCAACAATGCTACCATAAACCTCTTTTTGAAGAAGTAACTGGACACTGGTCACTTTCATATTGACAGTAGTGTGGGAAAAAACTTTGTTCAGCTTTTTTACATCTTACTTAATAAAACTGGATTACCACTGTCTACTTTAAGTAGACACAATACATCTTTGGACACCTGTTGCTTACAAATGCCATCTTTATGTGGGAAAGAGTTAAGAATGTGCCTTTAAAAATGCAAGAAAACCATAAGATTATCATTATTATTCTCACTGTAAGACAAGGCCAATGGTTTTTGGAGTTACAAAAAAGTGCAAGAGGGATGGCAGAAATAGGATCACCAAAGTGTTTGAGTTTCATTCTTAGGAGACCTGTACTAACATGCATCAAGCATTTCAAATATATATATATATACTGGGTACTAACAATGAAGTTCAAGGCTAAACACTTATTCAACCTCTATACTGTTGTGTATATTGTTGTGAAGTTTGGAGAGGATCCATAAAAACAATTGTGCGTAATATAAAGATTTTCACATTTGGTGTGATCTTGACCTGGTTTTCAACAAAATTTAATCAGCTCAAACTGTTATGGGTATGTGGATCTTGCACTACTAACAAACAGATAAATAAAATGAACTGATGACATACTCCTTGCCTTCCAGGGGCGAAAAATCATTCTTGTTGTTTATGATACTACATTATGGGTTTACCTGATGAATCTCATAATACATTCATACATTTTATCTTTCTTTTCTTGTTTTTGCTGGGTTTGTTTTTAGAAAAAGCAATGACACGGTTCAGTCTTCCCCATGACCCACCTGTACAGATTCTTTTAGAAGACCAATCAGACACTGTTTTAGCTGCTGGACAATCATACCTGAATACCTACAACTTTCAAAACCATAAGACGGTAGTAGAAATCTGTACAACCACAGTAAATGATTATACTGAGATCATTGAAATAATATTCATAATAATATCATGGGAAAGTAATAGTCCTGCATCATATATCTACATAGAGCCACAAGTTTATGCAGTGGGAGAAATGCAACAGCATAAGCAGTGAACATGTAAGTAAAACAAACAAATTTAGTTGGTTAGATTTGATTGTTTGACCACTGAAGAAATATAACAAACAATATTTGTCTTGTCTTTAAGGATTGCAGCTATAACATCACTTTGGTCCACCGGAAGAAAGATGCTAACCAGTTGTTTGTGTGTGGAACAGATGGCAATGAAAGGGTTTGCTGTAACACGGTAGGACACTGGCATCATTGTCATTGAGAACTGTTAACATCACCACAAATACAGGGTGGGCCATTTATATGGATACACCGTAATGACATGGGAATGGTTGGTGATATTAAAGTCCTGTTTGTGGCACATTAGTATATGTGTGGGGGCAAACTCCTCCAGATGGGTGGTGAGTGACCATGGTGGCCATTTAGAAGTCGGCCATCTCGGATACAACTTTTGTTTTTTTCAATAGGAAGAGGGCCATGTGACACATCAAACTTATTGGTAATGTCACAAGAAAAACAATGGTGTGCTTGGTTTCAACGTAACTTTATTCTTTCATTAGTTATTTACAAGTTTCTGACCACTTATAAAATGTGTTCAATGTGTTCATTGTGTTGGATTGTCAATGCAACCCTCTTCTCCCACTCTTCACACACTGATAGTAACACCGCAGGAGAAATGCCAGCACAGGCATCCAGTATCTGTAGTTTCAGGTGCTGCACATCTCATATCTTCACACCATAGACAATTGCCTTCAGATGACCCTTCAACTGGCCCACGATGACCAATCCACTTTCCAGGAAACTGTTCATCTAGGAATGCTCGGACCTGGCACCCATAATGTGGTGGTGCACAATCTTGCTGGAAAAACTCAGGGAACGTGCCAGCTTCAGTGCATAAAGAGGGAAACACATCATCATGTAGCAATTTCAAATATCCAGTGGCCTTGAGGTTTCCATTGATGAAGAATGGACCCACTATCGTTGTCCCCATATACCACACCAAACCATCTCTTTTGTTGTTCCAACAGCCTTGGAAGGATCCATCCAATGTGGGTTAGTGTCAGACCAATAGCAGTGGTTTTGTTTGTTAACATCACCATTCACATAAAAGTTTGCCTCATCACTGAACAAAATCTTCTGTGTGAACTGAGGGTCCTGTTGCAATTTTTGTTTTGCCCATTCTGCAAATTCTGTGCGCCGATCTGGGTCATCCTCATTGAGATGCTGCAGTAGCTGGAGTTTGTAAGGGTGCCATTTGTGAGTAGCTAATCCGCCAAAGGGATGTTCGACTAATGCCACTCTCCAGTGACATGCAGTGAGTGCTACGCTGTGGGCTCTTGCTGAATGAAGCTAGGACATTAGTGACAGTTTTCTTGCGTCCACATTTTGGCAAATCCAACTCTGAACCAGTTTCACGAAACTTAGCAAGCAGTTTGCTGCCTGTAGCATGGGAGATGGGTGGTCTCGTAGGGTGTCTTGCATTGAAATCTGCTGCAATGGCCCGGTTACTGCGTTCACCAGATATCAACATGATTTTGATGCGCTCCTCACGTGTTAACCTCTTTGACATGTCAATGGCTGTGAACAAAGAGAAACTTGTAAATAACTCATGAAAGAATAAAGTTACGTTGAAACCAAGCACACCATTGTTTTTCTTGAGACATTACCAATAAGTTTGATGTGTCACATGGCCCTCTTCCCATTGAAAAAACAAAAGTTGTATCCAAGATGGCCGACTTCTAAATGGCCACCATGGTCACCACCGATCTTGAGGGGACCATACATTAAGATGTGCTGTGCTTTCTTTTATAGGATTTAACAGTGGAGGCCCCCATGTGCCTTTCCTCTGAAAATATCGCAAACTTAATAGAAGGTATAGAAAGATTTAACATAAAGGAGGGTGAACCATCAGTTTTTATAGGTGAGTTTTTCTACATGAGGATGCTCTATAATAAATCTCCTGATGAATCCCTGCTATTTCATTCATTTGTTTTCAATGATTGTGTAATTTGCAGAAAGTCTGTACTCTTGTCAAAACTACTAACATCCTTTAATCAACTCAATCCATTCTAAAGGTTGCTTCTTTTTCTTATTGTTATGATATTCAACTAGTTTCTCCCCATTTGCACATCCCTATAAAACCTTAATTTGCAACTGTTTTTTCCAGATTCTGAACAGAGTGCAGCTCTCTACATAACACGCTCTGGATCTGATGAATCTGTTGGTATTCAGAAATTTGGTAAAGCAACAGTGGGGCCAAAGAACCACAATAAAGGTATTTTCATAAAGTTAGAGTCGGAGAGACTTTGTTTTGTGAAATCACATCACTATAAATGTTTGGAGCCAAATAAATATTTTGTCTTTCAATGTTTAGAGCAGCATTATGTAGGATTGGTGCTCAGCAAACGTGAAGAGGATCCCTCCCAGAACAGAGTTTATGGCTTCTATAAGGAGAAAACCAAAGACCCTGGACTGTTCAGTGAAATGTGGCTCCCCTTTGTGACCCGGGTTTGCATGGTAAGACCAAAATAGTTAGAAAATTTGTATTAAGTGCCACCAACGTTAAAAAATTAAATAAACATAAATACATCATGACTGATTGACTGTCCATTGCTTCTAGACAGATGTTGGTGGTCCCAAGAACAATTTGCAGTTTACCTGGACATCCCAGATGAATGCCAGGCTCTTCTGTGGAGATCGTAACAGAAAACAGCATTTCTCTGAACTGGTGGATGTTTCCACTGTGGATGCAGATCGATGGCAGGATACAAAGATTTATGCACTCTTTAGAAATGAATGGTAGGACTCTGATGATATTTATTTTGATGCTAATAATAATGATATAGTTATAATTTACTCTGTTTCTGTGACTAGCTATTTGTGTAATCGAATCATCTGCTTCCAAACTTCCAAACAATATCCTTTCATGATGATAAAAGGACACTTTGTTCTTTTTAAGCCGTTCCCTACCAGTTTCTTATTTTCTCATTCTGTGTGGTCAGCTGCTTTTTCAACTCTCTCTCTTTTTTTTTTTTTTACCTTGGACCAGTCTACTCATTTTGCTGCAAATGTCTCAGACAAACCTACAATGTGTCTCCCTGCAGGGGGATGAGTGCTGTCTGCATCTACACAATAGGAGACATTGACAAAATCTTCACAAACTCCCCATTCAAAGGCTACACAAAAGCTGAGATGGACAGGCCAAGGACGGTATGGAATATTCAAATTGGTCTAAAGTGAAAAATTTAATAACGGCTACCATCACAAGAAGATCCCTGCCTTTTTGGGGGGGCGGAGTATATAGACAAGAATAGAATAGCCCTTTATTATAATTTAAACCAATGGTTAAGTGTAGTCACTGAGTGAAAAATAGCTTTTAAATATTTTCTTTCACCTTTACGATATTAAATTAATTAAAAAACTAAATTAAAAGGTTTTAGATTTGTTTTTAAAACAGTCATTTGGAAACTGAAAAAGTAAACCAGAGGTTTACAGGCTTATTGACCAGTCATCTGGTGTTCAGCCAGTCTAAGTTAAGCACCTTATTTCTTCAGTGTGTTGATGATAGCACCAAGCTTCCAGTGGAAACCCTGAAGAAGATTGAAAAGACTTCAGAGATGGAGCAGCTGGTTCATCCTGTGGGAAACTCTGGCCTTCTTCTCTTCAATCACCAGAGCTATACTCACATCCAAATTGATGGCTCACCAAACAGGAGAACCAGTCACCACACTGTTATCTTCTTATCTTTAAGTGAGTAAAAACAATAATCTGAAGTAGTAAAAATGCTAAGAAGAATATGCTATAATGTATGTTTGTGTATATCTGAGATCATACCTCAGGGCGAAAATAGTGCAGTAACCAAATCTCCTTGATTGATGCGGGAGGTGCTGTGATCACAGCCATGTAATTATGAATGTATTAAAAGAATATAATATTATTCAACGGGTTTACCTGAGTTTGAAGACCAAAAATTAGCAGAACCTCAGAGAGAGAGAGTGGGGTGGCTGAGGTGCATTTGTGCATTTAGATTAGAGATGGACCGATCCGATATTACGTATCGGTATCGGTCCGATACTGACCTAAATTACTGGATCGGATATTGGAGAAAAATAAAAAATGTAATCCGATCCATTAAATATCACGAAAGCACCTCACAAAACTTGCAACACGCTGTAACTCACCTCAGAACGTTAGCACGTCGGAGCAGTATGCATCACCTGATAGAGCGGCTGTGGCATGCGGGACCTGTCGGTGGTCTGGATAGCATGTGGAGCTTCGCTAGCAACCCGGCATTTCATCTCCGACAAAGTTATCCCGAGAGAAGTAAAGCAAGTGTGTAAGTCCATCTCTGAATGTTTGTAAAGCATTCCTGCGTTAAGCTTAACAAGCGACTGCCTCTCCGGCTGCTACTTCAATCATGAAACTGCTTAACGATCAGCTGATCGGCTTTTCTGTCGCGAGTCCGTGTCTCTAGTTTGCTTTTGGCCCACTTTGCACCAGAAAGAGGAAACCAGCGGCTGAACAACAGCAGCACGTTTAAGCTTGATCAGCTATTGTTAGAATGTATTTAATATTACTTTCTACTCGAGGATCTTTTTCTACGTAGCTGACGCTGGTAACTGTGCAGGGGCGGATCTAGCAAAGTTTAGCCAGGGGGGCCGATAGGGCATGAACAGGGAAAAGGGGGCACAAAGACATACTTTTCTTTCTTATTCTCATTTAAAATGTCTAGCTTTTAATAAATAATTATCTGACACCCAAAGTTTTAATTTGATGTAAAATGAATAGAAGTCAATTACTGTATATAGTAACTATTAAGTCTAATATATATACCCTAGTAAGCTATAGTAGTTTTTCCTTTGGGAAGGTACCATCTGTGCAGTCTGCAATTTTGTTGAAGAAAGATGTTGAATCTATTTAATATTTCTTGAAAAATAATTGATTTCTGTGCATTTTTTTTCACACTGCATCAAATTAAGGTTGATTACGTCGATTAAGCATCATGAGGTGGAGCGTGAGGGGTGGTTCCCTATTTTTTATTTATTTATTTTTGTTGTTGCTGGGAGTTGGAACCCTATTAGTTAGGTTGCTTAATATTTATGCTAAGTACTCTTTAAAATACCAGAATAGGGAGGATGGTGTAGGTTTAAGTTTATTAGATTGATCAGTATTGCTGAACTATGAAATATATTTTTTTGCATACAGGTATAACAGAATAGCTTTAGTGTACTTGTTGTTTTAAACTTGAGTATGAACTTATACAAAATGCAGCAAGATATTTAAAAAACAGTTTTGTTGATTAAAAAACACTATATCGGATTCATATCGGTATCGGCAGATATCCAAATTTATGATATCGGTATCGGTATCGGACATAAAAAAGTGGTATCGTGCCATCTCTAATTTAGATGGGTTTTAATATTTAGTATCATCCCTGCTTCTTTTTGTGGTTTTCCGCAGACAATGGAGGAATTCATAAAGTATTGCACAATAAAAATGATACCTTTCTCATTGCTGAGTTTCGACCATTCAACTACACAGAACAGATCAGCTTCATCCTTCACCCATCTTCTGTGAGTACCAGTGTTCCCTACAGAACAATATATCCTCCACTAAACCATATAGGTGTGTGAGTATGGAAAACAACTTAGATGCTCCTGAAAAGGAACATCAAACTTAGATCTGTAAATTAACTCCAGTGGAGTTTTTTGTTTTTGTTTAGAAATGGCCGAGTACATTAAGAAAACTTGTCCATCGTTACAGAAAAAGCTGTATGTGAACAATGGAAGTCAACTGGTCCAACTTGATGTAGCAGACTGCTCCCAGTATGGAGATACCTGCCAGGACTGTATGTTATCCAGAGATCCTTACTGTGGCTGGGATGGCACCCAGTGCATACGTGACACAAAGTAAGACCTCAGAGCTTTATGGAACTCATATCTGGAGAATATGCAGAATAATTCTTCGCAACCAAAGATTGCATCAAGTAGCCTTACATTTTTCTAACAGCAAGCTGAAATAAAAATGTAATGTTTACTAATACAAACATTATTAAGAACCTACCAATGTTACCACCATAGGTTGCAAGATCATGTACATTGTAAAAGATGGTCATATTTATAAAAACAATGTTCCTTAGTATTCAAACACTCCTCTTGATTCATACACAGGTGTGATTCACATCCTATAACGTCATACTAGCACGCCCTGAAATGTGTACATAATATGCAACATTATTAGCTTACTTTTTGCCAGTGGTGTTGCACCACCTGACAAAGCTTGATGGATGAATCATTGCACACTTCATCAAGGATGAAGCAGCACTTAGGAAATACAATGTCCCGTAAATCATGTTATCAATATTTCAACACTCACTGACACTCATTGGAGCTTTTGTTTATGAATTTGTCCTACTGTAGTACAGCTCTACTGCTTTATGAAAAGCTAGTGTACTGTGTAACAACCAGTTATCACCCAACGGGTGTTAGGCTTTTTTGTTCAACTAACTAAAGCTGATGCAAGTCAAGATACTTCAGCATAATTTCAATTAATTTAAAGGGATATACTTGGGAGGAGTAAGGTTCCTGTGGGTTCCTGTAAATGTTAGTTTTCTATCAACTGCCAGGATGTTGGTTACATACTGTCTAATGTAAACATACACTATGTTTTGCAGTGGGATATGGCATGATGCAGCCACTGGGAACCTAGCCATCTGTCAAGAACACGCTGAAAAAGGTATTTAAATTCAGGCACCTGCAAAATTTGGACAGAGCCCCAAACTATCTGATAGATATATCAGAATCAGCATACTTTAAGATAAGATAAGATAAGATAAGATAAAACTTTATTAATCCCTCGGGTGGGTTCCTCTGGGAAATTCGGTTTCCAAAAGCACAGCACCGACAGAAGTTACACACACACACACACACACACACACACACACACACACACACACACACACACACACACACACACACACACACATATATAAATACAGATACATATATAAATAAAATATACGAAGGGGATAAATAGAATAAATAGGAATAAAAATGAAAATACAAGTGAATTGCACATTTCAAGTATGGAGTCTATTGCACCGTTGACTATTAACAAAAGTATTGCACAAAAGGTATTGCACAGTGAAGTGAAGAGGCACTACAGCTTAGTTGTTCCCCCTTCCTTTGTCCACCTGTTTCTCCTCCCTCTCCCCTCCAGAGAGGAGTTAAACAGTCTGATGGCGTGTGGGACAAAGAAGTTTTTAAGTCTGTTAGTTCTTGTCTCGGGGAGAAGCAACCTGTCACTGAACAGACTCTTCTGGTTGTTAATGGCCGTGTGCAGAGGATGCCCAGCATTGTCCATAATGTCCAGCAGTTTTTTCAGTGTCCTTTTCTCTGCCACTGTTACCAGAGTGTCCAGCTTCATGCCGACCACAGAGCTAGCCTTCCTGATCAGTTTCTCCAGCCTGGATGAGTCCTTCTTTGCTGTGCTGCTCCCCCAGCACACCACAGCATAGAAAAGTACTCCAGCAACCACTTTATTAATCCCTCGGGAAATTATGTGGGTTACAGCTGCTCCAGCACAGTAACATTAACAAAAATAGACTGAACTATTTAACAATACAATATGTTAACATACAAGGAATAGCACAATATATACAAATCACCAAATAATAAATATCCAGGGTTGACAGATGCAATTATAAATAACTATCAAGAATATTCACAGCAACATTATTGAGTAGAAAAGAGTGTGTGCAAAAAGGATGTAACTATTGCAGTGTTTACATTGTATTAGATAGAGGAGTTGTACAGGGAGATGGCCACAGGCAGGAATGATTTCCTGTGTCGTTCAGTGGTGCCTTTTGGTAATCTCAGTCTCTCACTGAACGTGCTCCTGTGACTAGCCAGCGTGTCATGGAGTGGGTGGGAGGTATTATCCAACATTGTCTTTATCTTGGAAAAACTTTCGCCCCTCTGACACCACCTTAAGAGAGTCCAGCTCCATATCCACATTACTGGCCCTGCAGATAACTTTATTTAGTCTGTCGGCATCAGCAATCCTTAACCTGCTCCCCCAGCATGCAACAGCATAGAGGATAGCACTGGCCACAACAGACTTGTAGAAAATCCTGAGTATTGTCCGACAGATGTTGAAGGACCTCGGCCGCCTCAGAAAATAGAGACGACTCTCGCCCTTCCTATAAAGTGCAGTAGTGTTTTTAACCCAGTCCACTTTATTGTCTATGTGTACTCCAAGGTATTTATATGTCCACGTTGACCCCATGGATTGAAACAGGGGTCAAGGGTTTTCTGGTCTTCCTAAAATCAACAGTCAATTCCTTGGTCTTTCCCATGTTGAGCTGCAGATGTTTCTGCTCACACCACATGACAAAGGAGTCGACCACAGCGCAGTACTCTGACTCATCACCCCTGCTGATGCATCCAACCACTGCAGAGTCATCAGAAAACTTCTGGAGATAGCAGGTCTCTGTGCAGTGGCTGAAGTCTGTGGTGTAGAGGGTGAAGAGGAAGGGGGAGAGGACAGTCCCTTTTGTTTCCCCTGTGTTGCTGATTACCTTGTCAGACACAATGAGACCACACATATTGTGGTCTTCTTGTCAGGTAATCAAAAATCCAAGACACCAGAGAAGCATCCACTTGCATTGCTGTTAGTTTATCACCCAGGAAGGTCGGCCTGATGGTGTTGAATGCACTGGAAAAGTCAAAAAACATGACCTATGCAGCACTCGCTGGCTGGTCCAAATGGGTGTAGACACGATTGAGCAGGTAGAGATGATGGCGTCCTCATTTCCGAGTAAGGACTGGTAAGCAAATTGAAGGGGATTCTGATGTGGTCTGACTATGGGTCGGAGTAGGTCCAGGATGAGTCTTCCCAGGATTTTCTTGATGTGGTAGGTCAGTGCCCACAGGCCTGTAATCCTGGGGGTCAGCACTGGGACCCTCTGCACACTCAGACTCAACATGAACAGTTTATGAAAGACTCCACAAAGCTGGGGGGCACAGGCCTTGAGGACACGGGGACTCAGTCCATCTGGTCCAGCAACCTTGCCTCCTCATTTGCCTCTGAACCTGGTCTTGAGTGAAAGTGATGTGTGGCAGCCTCGCTTCTGTCAGTCTGCTCCAGGGCAGCTGTGGCTACAACTGTAGCTTGGCTACAACTGTAGCTTGCCTCCACCAGTGTGTGAATGTGAGAGTGAATGAATAGTGGTATTGTAAAGCGCTTTGAGGGTCTCAAAAAGCGCTATATAAATGCAATCCATTATTATTATTATTGTGAATGCATTCCAGCAACTGGAAGAAATCTTGGTTTGTCTTCTTTTTTTTGTCTTCTTTTTTTCACGATATGCTCTCTTTCATGTTGTTTTCCTATTGGTTGGAATGTAGATGTGGGTTTTAGCAGCAGTCACATGGTTATATTAAATTTCTGACACTATCAAAACTTTTAATGAGACATTTGAAAGGTTTTTACTGATACATTTTCAATCTGATGGCTTATCTATTGCTTCCTAAAAAAAGGTTTCAACCATTTTCCCAAAGAGCTTAGTGCACTGGATTTGTGAGAAGAAATCAGAAATTAAAAAAAAAAAAAGATGTAAAACAAAAACATGGCTAAGCTAAATGGGCGTTCTTGTGTTTTTTTCCGCAGAATTTCCAAATCCAGAAAAAGATGTTGTCAGATTTCACGCAAAGCATTTTCTGCAATGCCCAGTATCCTCCCGTCATGCTCAGTACAGTTGGCACCACCTTCAAAACTCTTCATCTTGCATCGGGAAGCCAGATCATTGCCTTTATTTGATCAACAGCATGGGACCTGAGCAGGAAGGAACTCATACCTGTGTATCAGAGGAAATGGGTTACAGGAAAATCCTGGCACAGTACCAACTACAGCTGGGGAACAAGGTGGTTGGTTTACAGTCAAAGCCAATGATCTGGGTTTGTCTCATGGTGGTTCTGATTCAGATGTTGTGATGTTAGTTCCTCAGAGTTGTGATACTATAAAAAAAATTTCATTATTCTTTAATTTATTTTTATTTTTTTAACTAAAATAAAACTCTATTACTTCTAATACTTTGAGCTGCAGCTCGGGATGTAGAGCAAGCCATTATTGTAGAGTTTTGATATCTGGTTTCGCAAATGTCCTTGGATGAGATCAATTGCCACCAATGCATTCATTAGCGTGTGTAAGAGAGATAGATTAAAAAACAAACTGCAGTTATACAGCCACGCTCCAAAGCTTTTCTTTTTTTGAGGGGCTAATTCATTCATTTTTTTCTTCTTATGGAAAAAATATATTGAATATCAGTTGGACTCAGGCTTGTTGACAGTATTAAAAGCTGAAGTTCAATGGTATAAAATGCTGTCTGTGGTAATTTTTAGAAATTAATTGCAGTGTTGCATGCAGTACATGCACACATGTCAATCAATATTGATTGACATGCGTGCATGCAGTACATGCACGCATGTCAATCAATATTGATTGATTCCTTTTTTTTATTCTTTCCTGTAACTGTTGCATCTGTTTCCTGTAATTTGAAATTCTGCCAGAATGTACACAGTGCACGTTATAAATTTCCGGCCATGTGTCTTAGCTCATGTAGATTTCCAAACACTGACCCAGTTTCTGTTTGTTCAGAGTTCGGTTAATAAAGAGAAGAAACACTCAGACACTTTTCCCCTATTTTTGAGTGAAACCTGATCATAAATTCCAAGTAGAAAGGTAAGACTTTTGACCTCACAGTGCTTTAGGATAGCAAGCAAGTTGCTGCTTTTCAAATGCTTAACCTGGCAGTACAAATGAAGCTACAACCAAAACAAAAAGAGATTTAATTTATCACATTTTTGCAGTTACGTGAGTCCAAAAAAATACCACATCTAAACATCTCAACCATCTTTTCAACATATAAACTAAAGGAAATAAACTGCAAATGTTTACAACATGCGTCTGTCTTTTTCAAAGTCTCTCATGTTAGTGTCTGATGATAAACAAGTCCAAACATGTTACCACAAAAAACGCGCTGCTGGGTCTCATTCTCCATAAAGTGAATAAACACCTCTCACAATATAAACACAGACCATTACCATGTGAACCTCCTGGTTAACATCCATAAAGAAAAGGGTTATTTTGGCACCTCACATCTTTCATCTGCATTCATGCTAGTGCTGATCCACAATGATAGCAAACCCTTTTTTTTATATATATATAGTGGTCTATTTTAGACAAACCTTTAGCATGGTGTTGTTATGGAGCACATGTGCCAGGCAGATTAGGAGTCATTCAGGAGAAACTAGGAACTAACTAGGCTTTATTGGAGAAGCACAGGACACACTGAGCACACAGCTAAACGGAGCTGGAAGACTGTTTACTTAGCCTGGCAGGGCGAAGGACACTGTCTCAGCTGAACTCTGGACATATATACACATGCAGATGTACACTCATCCCCCCTCCCCCTCCAAACGCCTTCGACGCTTATTCCCCTCCGATGCTGACGGTGGATCAAGGAGACCAGCGCTTATGCTGCAGGCCCGGATGCACTGTGTACATTGGCTGTGTCTCACCCTTTACCCACCCCTGTTGCTTGTCATGTGTTTCTTTGGTGTATTAAGAGGGTTTTTTTTTTTCATGTGCTATGTACAGAGGTGTTTTTTTCTGTTCTCAAACTGATCTCCCTGTTGGAGCTCAGTCTGGGGGGAGTTATTTTTTTCTCCTTATCTTTCCTCATGTTGTGCATTTTCCATTGTTATACCTCTGACCTGTCTTCCCCATGTGATGTTTGTGTCATGTATGTATGGTCAGAAGGGTAAGATGGCGCTGGCAAAGGTCGGCAGCCTTAACCCAATTTCCTTCGGGGTCAACCTTCAGGATCAATAAAGTTTTATTGAATTGAATTGAATTGAATTGAATAGAAGAAGTTCGATTACAGCAGAACTTTCCAAAAGAAAGTTTTAGCTGAAGCTACTTGGGGGAAAAAAAAATCAGAACACTTATAGGTTTACAATGTTTTTATTTCGTTTTTTAAAGTGTCAGCAAAAGCAGAAACCCACTTAAGTAAACTGCATATAGTGCTCATAGTATATACAGATAGAAACATTAAACTATTAATGAGGTTGTGCAGTAAGTGTGCGAACACTAACACTTCCTTTCACAAACCAGGCTGTGGATGGCACTGTTACATTAAGAAAGATAAAGATTTTTCTATGAGTCTGCTTTGACCAGTGCTATCCTCTATGCTGTTGCATGCTGGAGGAGCAGGTTGAAGGTTGCTGATGCCAACAGACTAAATAAACTGATCCGCAAGGCCAGTAATGTTGTGGGGATGCACGTTCAGCGAGAGACTGAGATGATCAAAAAGCACCACTGAACGACACAGGAAACCATTCCTGCCCGTGGCCATCTCCCTGTACAACTCCTCTATCTAATACAATGTAAACACTGCAATAGTTACACCCTTTTTGCACACACTCTTTTCTACTCAGTAATGTTGCTGTGAATATTCTTGATATTAATTCATAAATACCTCAGTAAATCATTGATATTTATTATTGAGTGATTTGTCTATATTGTGCAATTTCCTACATTTGTAAATCTGTAACATATTGTATTGTTAAATAGTCTCGTCTGTTTCTGTTACTGTATTGGAGCAACTGTAACTCACGTAATTTCCCGAGGGATTAATAAAGTATGCTGATTCTGATAACAGAATATTACTTTAACACTAGTTAATGAAAAAATATGTTTCATGTAGTGAAGGTGGATTTGCTATACATATAATATTTGAGCATAGCCACCACGATAGGAAACTGATAGGTAACCTTTCCTATCAGTCACTCATCAGTTACTGAGGTCTGTAAGAAGTCCATCACCTTGTTGTTCTCAAGCAGAACATTGCAAAAGAGGGACAGATCAGACTGAAAAACCAAGGAGACCTGACCATCACAAGAAGGTCCCCGCGTCATCGTCTTTTTGGACTAACTGAGGCCATAAGCAAGCAATGCGAAAAGCAAACAAACAGTTGTTTAAGGCATTTCCACTTTGCATTCAGTCTAATCAGACTGGCTTTCCAATATGGTAACGCATTCCTTACTTCACTACTTATTTACCCCTTCACTAAGAGGTGGCGGAGTCCACTACAAGTTTTCTACCTGTACCTGTGCTCATATAAGGAAAAACCCAGCCCCGCCTACCAGGGGCGGTTCCCAGACCCAGGTCTCACCTGTCACATTCATGCATCCTTTTGTTAAGATTTCACTTTAACGTTTATCAGTCGTCACATGTGCATCCTCCACAATGCTAAATGGCTGGGAGTCCTCAATCACCATGCTGACCAGGTCTTCATCTATTTGAGATTGTTCTCCTGAGGAAAGACAATAAAGACAAAGCACAAATATAAATATCACACACGTAACTTATTACAGTTGTATAATATCGTTATATCATTTAGTAACATTACTGCATGCTATATTATCATGGCATTTGATGGCTCACCTGGTCTTGCTCCACAATCGGTGTCCCCCTTATTCTCATGCAAAGCTCTGTAGTGCCTAAGCATGGATGAGGTGTTGTTGTTATATCCCAGCTCCCTGGCACATAGCAAACACTTCACCTTGTACAAAAGTCAAGACAGCTCAACATAAATTGTATTGCACCATCAGTATTATGAAAATACATCTTCTGTAGAAAGTTACATACCTTGCTGGGAGGAATAAAATCAAAATGTTCCCACACAGGGGAGGACATCCTCCTCTTCTTAGCTGGCTCCATTCTCTCCTGACTTTCTCTCCTCACTCTCATAAACCTCCAAACTGTCTCCAAACTCTCACTAACCGCAACTCTCCATCAAACACCCACATTTTTAATGAAGTCTGGGGGGTCTATATCGCTGTCATATCTCGTGGCAAAGTTCGAACCACTTCATGAACCAGTCACGTGGTACAGCCGGGCAGCGAGGCTTCGGACGTCATCATTTTCAGCTCCTCCCATAAATGAAGCAAGCCTCGATACGCGCATCGCGGAAACGCCCCCTCCATTACTCGACACGAGCTTCGAAGCCTCGATACAGAACGTCACATCACTAACTATTAGATCCATCTTATAATATCGTGCCTGGAGATCTGGAAGATGAGGTTCTCATTAGTGGCATGTCTATTTTTTTTACACATTTGTTGTCTGGCTGTGGGAAACGATCGTTCTCCGAGGATGATATTCACAGAGAAAGGTAGGAAATGTTTTTTTTTTCTCTTTTTAGCTAAGATAAAACATAGTGTAAACATGAGTCATAAAGCCGAAAATCGGGAAAATCTTCTCAATCATGTTAAGTGACTTCCTGGCATACTTTACGTCTATTAAAGTCTATAGTCTATGACTATAATCAATATGAATCATTGTGATTCAGGACAAAAACACGACATATTCCTTTCAAAAGTACAGTAGGTATTATTCAATCCCGTTAAAGTGTGTGTCCACCATACATATGGCTCAGAAGATCATCATTGCCTAATAATCTCTGACGCTATATAGAAAAAAATGCACATAAATGTATATTTTTACATTATTGGGGGGCTACATAAGCAATCACTTGATGACAGCGCCCCCAGCAATGTCTCCGTATTATGAGAATAGTTTGCACTTTTGGGATGTTTCAGGTAAAGTGTGTTTTAAGTCTCCAACACTGATACTTGTCATGAAATATCTTCATGTTCGTCTCTCCAGCTGTTGCAAAAAAAGTCTTATTTAATAATGATAAGGCACACTGTTAACATAACATTAGAATACAATGTCAGAATATAATACTAAAACTGCATTATTATTACTACCTATGCTAAAGTTATCTTTAGGGACGATATGATGAAATTTAGGGGGTGGTTGTGCACCCCTAAAAAAGGGTCTACACGTGGCTTTGGATGGACAGACGTTAAGTTTCCTGGTTTTTTCAGAAAGACTCCTACGCTGTTCAGTTTTAGGCCCCCTGTTCTTTAGTTTTTTCTTCTATACTTGCAAATAACACCTGGAATGCTATGTTAACATGTAAAGAGAATCTTTACACAGATGTTTTAGGCTCTTCTGAGTCAAACTTGAGGAACGTCTGGCTGTTTTTGAACAGCTGCAGACATCATTGTATACCACGAAGTTGCTCAATCGTGGTAAGAAAGCCAAAGCCATGTTGATACATTTCCTTCTTATCTATGTAAGTTGCTATCACTTGCTGCTTATGCTGGGTGCCCAAATTCTACAACTTGGTCGGACATCAAAGTCTTATTTGCTTCCTGTTTATGGGACAAGTGTGTTTGAGCCCAAAGCACTTATAAAGAATTCTGTAGCTGCAGAGTGCAAATTGTGTTACTAAGCTGGACTTTGACAATGTTCTTTGTTTGTTCTAATTTCCTATATTTATGTGTTGTTGCTTTAATTTATATTTTCATAACACTGTTTGCTGGTCAAGTGTCCTATGAAATAAAGAGTTGCATCCATTTAAAGAAATGTTTAAAAGGTTCTATGTACAAAGGAAGGCATGTAAAAGAATAAAGACTTTAGGGTTTCAATTAGTGGAAGTTTAATTATTGACTTTTTCACCACGTTTTGACACTTACACTGAATTCCATTTAGCTTCTCCAGTTTCAGGGGTTTGATAGAGTTCATACTGGGTTTAGCTAATTAATATATTATATAATATTAACATTTATATCATTTTATTTCGTATGAGACCATTGCTCTTTTGATTACATTTTTCAGAAAGCCCCGTCATTGCTGCAGGTAGAAGAAGTAATTTAGCTTATAAAGCACACTGACTTTCTCAGTAAAAGTGTGCAAACCAAAAAATTGCTTCAGTCAGTTGATTAACATCAGGTCAACGCCCTGTACTTTCAGTAAGCACTAACATCTGCTGATGTGTACTTTTCTTCTCAGATTACAAAAGTAATAGTTTGAAACAAAAAGAAAACCTTCACCTTTAAACACAGAATAAACGTAATATTTATAACTAAAAGCTTATATTAGCAAGTTTATTACAGTAAAAACCTAAAACTCTCACATTCTGATTTCTGTAATGTGGGTGAGGGCGTAACAAAGTAACAAAAATGGATCCCCAAAGGGTTTAGGATTCATTCTCAGGATGACGGGAAAAAAATAATTAAAAACAAAAAATATATGACTTTAGTGGCAGCACTATACTACATAAATGGGTTAACTGTTGAGCCTCATTGTGGTACATGCTATAGATATTGGGAGATGTTCCAGGCAGGACCAGACGGACTGAGAACAGGTTATTCATGTATAAACATGTGTACAGTAACATTTTGTCCTTGTGCTGTGCTTGGCAATTTTACATCATTGGCTGTGTTTATCCTTTAATATATGTTTGTTTGTTTTTTATTCTTAATTCTAGAAGCTGCAATGAATAGGTTAGATCTTCCTCATGATCCACCGGTGCGGATTTTTCTAAAAGAGCAACCGGACACTGTCTTAGCTGTTGGAAAAACATACCTGAATACCTACATTAAAAACCAGAAAAAGGTAGAACATAGCTGTATAATCACACTAAATTAATGTATTGAATGCTCTGAAATAAATGGATCTTCATATTAATATCATGGGAAAGTAATAGTCATGCATTATGTATTTCCACAGAATCAAAGACGTATGCGGTTGGAGAATTGCAACAGTGATGTAAGTAAGCAGTGAACAGATAAACAGAGCAAAATTAAGTAGTTTGTTAAATTGTATTGTTTGAACACTCAAAAAATCTAACAACAATCTTGTTATTTAGGATTGCAGCTATAACATCACTTTGGCCCACCTTATGGAAGATGCTAACCAGTTGTTTGTGTGTGGAACCACTGACGATGAAACAGTTTGCTGTAACTCGGTAGGACAGAGTACTGTGACAGAGAACTGATATAATACTGGGAACTGGTAGTTGTGTTGTTTCTGCTCAGGGTTGATACTAAGCGAAGCTACTTCTGGTTTAATTGAAACAGCCCTCTTCTGCAAACAAAGCAAATACATCACAGCACTTCCTGTTTAGCCATATTTTTTTGAACTATCTGTTAGATACAGGGTGTTGGCTATACATGTTTATCATCTGTGATGTACATTAGTTGGGATACATTAAGATAAACTGTTCTTTCTTTTTAATAGAATTTGGCAGAGCAGTCACCGATATGCAAGGATATAAAAGATATAAGCTCATTTAACATAAAGGAAGGTGACCTGTCGGCCCTTGCAGGTGAGTTTTTTACACACAAGATGCTTTTGAATAAATCTGCTGATGAATCCCTCCTTCCTCATTCACCTTTTTCTATGAGTCTGTAATTTTAATCCTTCTTGTGTGTTTACAGAAAGTCTGTACTTTTGTCAAAACTACTAACATCTTTTATTTAAATCAGTCCCTTTTAAAGGTTGCTTCTTCTCCCTATTACTATAATATTGAACTAGTTTCTCCCTGTTTGTACATCCCTATAAAACCTCAATTTGCCACTGTTTGTTCCAGAATCTGAACAAAGTACAGATCTCTACATAACACGCTCTGGATCTGGTGGATCTGTTGAATCTGTTGGCATTCACAAATTTGGTAAAGCAGAAGTGGGGCCAAAGAACCACCATAAAGGTATTTTCATAAAGTTAGAGCCACAGAGACCTTATTTAGTGAAATCACATCACTATGAATGTTTGGAGACAAATAAATATTTCTCTTTCAATGTTTAGAGCAGCATTATGTAGGATTGGTGCTCAGCAAACGTGAAAAGGATCCCTCCCAGAACAGAGTTTATGGCTTTTATAAGGAGAAAACCGAAGACACTGGACTGTTCAGTGAAATGTGGCTCCCCTTTGTGACCCAGGTTTGCATGGTAAGACCAAAATAGTTTGAAAATTTGTATTAAGTGCCACCAACAATAAAAAATAAATAAATAAACATAAATACATAATGATTGACTGTCCATTGCTTCTAGACAGATGTTGGTGGTCCTAAGAACAACTTGCAGTTTACTTGGACATCCCAGATGAATGCCAGGCTCTTCTGTGGAGATCAGGAGAGAAAACAGCATTTCTCTGAGCTGGTGGATGTTTCCACTGTGGATGCAGATCGATGGCAGGATACAAAGATCTATGCACTCTTTAGAAATGAATGGTAGGACTATTATCATTGATTTTGATGCTTCTACTCTATCATAGTTAATATATGTCATTATTATGGTAATATTATTCACATTTCTACATTTGATTTAACATGAAATAATAGTTATAATACAGTTATTGTCTGTTTTTATGACTCAGTGTTTGTGTAACTGAGTCATGTGCTGTTTTATTTTTCAAAATATGATCATGACTGGTTTAACATCACATGGATGTTAAACCAGTAACCAAAGGTTTAAACCAGAATGATTTGGCTGCTTGATTTGGAATTTTTACACAGAAGTAAAACACAGGAACTTGGGAAAATTGTAATAGAAAAAAATGCCACCCTCATAGTGCTTTTATGATTTAACTTAGATTTATTTGGTCAGGTGACACTTTATGTCCTTTTTTCAGTCTGTATGGTCAGCTGTTTTTGTTTTTCCAGCCATTTTGCTTTAAATGTGTCAGACAAACCTGCTGACTATGAGTCTCCCTGCAGGGGGATGAGTGCTGTCTGTGTCTACACGATTGAAGACATCAACAAAATCTTCGAAAACTCTCCTTTCAATGGCTACAAAAAAGACCAAATGGACAGACCAAGGACGGTATGAGACATTTAAACTGGTCTGAAGAGAAAAGTGTAACAAACAGTGCCACTACACAAAGATTCATGTATTTTATGGCTGATATCTTTCAAACCAACTGCGTAATTATACTTAAAAGCACAAAGTGGCCTGATCTTTTTAGCTATATCTTTTGGTAAACACAGGCCTCATTAAATTGCCAAATAAATCGAGTGTATTAAACTTGTTTGAAACAAGTAACTTGGAAATTAGAGACATGATTTTCTCCTAATTCACTGATCCTATAACAGCTTTTGAATTTTAAATGGTTACTCCGACAGCATTATCAGAGTAAAGTTTTCATATGCAGCAAGAGAAAACAAAAGGCTTCACATCTTCAAGGGGTAAATGGGGCCACACGTGGTATGAAGCTCTATTAAATAGAGCACTTTTTTCTTCTTCAGTGCGCTCCTGATAGCTCCAAGCTTCCAGTGGACACCCTGAAGAAGATTGAAAAGATTTCAGAGATGGAGCAGTTGGTTCATCCTGTCGGCAACCCTGGCCTTCTTTTCTTTAATCATCACAACTATACCCACATCCAAGTTGACAGTAAACCAAACAGCAGAAGTAGTAATCAGAACGTCATCTTCCTGTCTTTAAGTGAGTAAAAAAAAAATCTAAATGATAAAATACTAAATGTTAAGAAGAATGTTCTGTGTGTTTGTCTACAGTGGAAGGTGAGTAGAAACAGGACATAATATTAAAGTAGTCATTACTAGTATATGTCTAGTAAAATAAGGCACACATTGGAACAGACTGAGTGGGACTGGGTTGTAATGAAGAGGAATTATTTACTAAAGGGCAAACGTAGGTGGGTGGTGTAACCTGCAAAACCAGAAACCGAAAGTTTCCTGTATGATCACACCTGCTGGGGTCTTCACACAAAGGTGACGAGTAGAAGAACAGGTGTGGCACAATCTGAATGTAACATAAAACTCCCAGATATAAACTTCCTCTTTTTCCTTTTTTATGTTGACATAACAGGCTTTTTGTCACGGTACTGGGTCGTGTGACCCAGTGTTTGAGTTTTATGTATTTTTTGTATTCATTTTCAATCTAGTTAAATTCTAGGTTGCTGTTCAGACCTTATTTCTTAGTTATTTCTGTCATCTCCGCCTGTACTCAGTCTCCCTGGTTCCTGCATCTACGTTTCATGTCTATGCGGTTAAGTTCATGTCATGTTTAATCTCCATGTCTATGTCTCCGTGTTTCCTGTTTTATTCTGTAAGAGTCTGGTGTTCTTTGTTCATTGTAGTTAGTATTACTCTCCTCTGTATTGTCATTATGTTTCATTTGAGTCAGCTGTGTTCTCATGTGTCTCCACTTCCACCACACACACTCTCCACACGGTCTGCCCCCGCTGGCCCTGACACTTTTTTGGTTTTCCTTTTACTCCAGTTCCCCTTAAAATAACATGTTGAGTCAACGCACACTGTTTGTGCTTTGACCTCCGTGACTACTAAGTCAGCCTTTTCTAAATATGATCAGAAGAGTATTAAAGTATGTGATGAGTTAGATGTGACTGTTGAATGACTACCCCACAGGCTACTATACAGAGTGGATTGCGCCTTGTGATGTGTGTGGTGCTGAGATCACAGTTAGTCACTGGTTAACAAATTTATTTGATGAGTTTATACAGGTTCTGAAGACAAAATGTAGTATCATATAAGGTAACAGATCCAGAGAGTGAGTGGGATGGCAGAGGTGGGTTAGAGTGGTTAGACAGTTTTTAACTGTTAGTCATTTCCTCCCTCACCCCTCACCCCCATTGTGTCTTTCCACAGATAATGGAGGGATTCATAAGGTGCTGCAGAATGAAAGTCACACCTTTGTAATTGCTGAGTATCAACCATTCAAACAAAAAGCACACGTTCTCAGCATCATCCTTCAGTCTACCTTTGTGAGTAACAATGATCACTGTGTAACCAATGTCCCAATCAAACCACAAAGATTACTCATATGGAATAAATGGTTTTTGTGGACGAAAGGGGAAAAATTAACAATTTTATCTCCTAAAGAATCTACTGTAGCATCTAATCAATAACTTTGAAATCATTTCAATCTTATTTTCCAATGAATTTTACGAAAAAGCCCAGTACATTAAGAAAACCTGTCCATCATTACAGAAAAAGCTGTATGTGAATGATGGAAGTCAACTGGTCCAACTTGATGTAGCAGACTGCTCCCAGTATGGAGATACCTGCCAGGACTGTATGTTATCCAGAGATCCTTACTGTGGCTGGGATGGCACCCAGTGCATACGTGAGACAAAGTAAGACCTCAGAGCTTTATGGAACTCGTATCTATAAAATATGAAGAATAATTCTTCACAGCCAACAATTGCATTAAATGTTTCCAACAGTAAATTAAAATAAGTGTTTACCTTATTTGAGGTAAGTCATACAAGCGAACAACAAGTCAGCTTCACAGTTGTGTTGAATGCTTTTCCTTCCCTAAACAGAAATATGAAATATGTTCATTTTTTATATTCATGTTTAGTCACCTTAATTTTCTTTGCCTATGCTGGTATGTTTCTTTGCCCATTACTACTGCTGCTGATGGTCAACAGTCAAAAGGCAATGAAAGCAGAATCAGGACTGTTTATTAATACCAACATTACTAATACCAAATATGACCAGAGATGGGCAGTAACGCGTTACGTTACTGTAATCTGATTACTTTTTTCAAGTAACGAGTAAAGTAAGGGATTAATATTGCAAAATCGGTAATTAGATTACCGTTACTTTCCCGTAGGAACGCTGCATTACTGCGTTATTAAAGCCATGATTTTTTTTGCGAGAATGTCTCATGACAGTGACATAAGCGAGTGCACCGTTGGTGACAACAGCTGTGTGCAGATCAACAGTGGATCATATATCGATTGTGGGAGAGAGTATGAGCGTGCAGCGTTTAAAGCGTGGAAGTACTGACCTTTGAGTTTGATTCCATAAAAAGGGACAAAAACATTAGCGTCCGTTGTGCGTGGGAAGAAAACTTTTTACAGCGAAAAAAAACCCTAAACTTCCAAGCAAGCACCGAGTGCGCAACGACGTAATGGGAAATTCACAGAGAAACTCGCGGATTCTTCAACTGACCGCGGCACACCTGCACCGGGGTAAACCTCCGCCTACCGCAGTCCTGCTTTACAGGTGAAAATAGAGCAACAGGACCGCTGAGTCTTTGACTTTATTTATTTTCTGCTGTGTTTTACTTGCATCTATTTGAAAGAGTGAGTGTAAACACAAAAAATATTTTATTTTATGTGCTGGAATGTGCAGAAAATAGGTTTAAATGTTAAACTAATTTATTCAAGTCAGAGAATGTTGCATATAATTAAATTTTTGCTTGATGCATAAAGTTAAAAGATTAAAACTGATAAAACAAGTTTAAAAAAAAGAGACTTTTCCATTTGATTACATTTTGTATGATGGATTATGTAGAAAAAGTAGAATTGGGCTGCTTTATCACCTCTTCAGGTTGTAAATCGTGTTTTTAAAAAGTAACTAAGTAACTAAGTAATTAATTACTTTTGAAAATAAGTAATCAGTAAAGTAACGGGATTACTTTTTTGGGGAAGTAATCAGTAATTAGTTACTGATTACTTTTTTCAAGTAACTTGACCAACACTGAATATGACCATGTAAAAACATGGTCATATTTATACAAACATTACTCTGTAGTATTTAAACACTCATTAGTGTACCTTTTGAATCATACACAGGTTTGATTCAGATACTACAAAGTCGTGCTCGCACGCCCCGAAGAGTATAAATGATTATGCAACATCATTAGTGTACTTTTTGCCTTGTGCCACCTGACAAAGCTCGACAGATGAGTCATTGCAAACTTAATCCAGGATGAAGCAACACTCGGGAATTACAATGTCCCGTAAATCATGTTGTCACAATATTTCAGCACATATTGACACTTGGAGCCGTTTGTGAATTTGTCCTACTGTAGCTCTACTGCTTTATGAAAGACTAGTGTTCAGGTATCAGCCAACAGGTGACTTTTGTTCAACTGAGAAAATATTAACATAAATAACCAAGAAAATCATGAGTATATTTTGTATATTACTCATAGATTAAAGAGCACATATACCAAAACAAGATAATGTGCATTAAATTGAGCAAATTTCATTTACATAGTGCCAGTTCACAAAAGAGAGTGATCTCAATGCATTTTATATTGTATGGTCTTAGACACTACTAGAGTTAGAGATAGCATAGAGAAACATAGAAGAACAACAAAGAATGTCTAAGGAGCTTGGAAAGAAAAGTGTCTGGAATTTCTTGAAGACGTTTCACCTCTCATCCGAGAAGCTTCTTCAGTTCTAGGGTCAAATGGTGGAGAGTCACAGATTTAAGCCCTGTGGGAGTGTCCCCCAAAGAGGGACAAAAGGACCCCCTATAGATCCTCTACCTAATCACATGAGCCAATGTGCGAAAACGGGTGTAGGTCACAATCAGCCAAGGTTTCGGGTGAGCTCATTGTGAAACCTAGCCCCACCCTATCTTGTGATTTCCTGAGGTCAGATGGCCCAGGATGTGAGTGGGCGTTAAGGCGTCTGGGAAGGGATCTCAAAACTGGATTATAGATGCAGACAGTTGGTGTCGTAAGCCACCACCTCTGTTCAAAGATGGTCACTCACAGTGGACATAAATGGCCTCTTTTTTATCATTAGGGGGTTATTTTGTCCCTCTTGGGGAGATACTCCTACAGGGTTTAAATGTGGGGCTCTCCACCATTTGACCCTAGAACTGAAGAAGCTTCTCGGATGAGAGGTGAAACATCTTCAAGCAACGTAAAGAAGTCCAGATGCTTTTCTTTCCAAGCTCCTTAGACTACAATGACCTGGATGACTGAGAACCTTCACAGACAACAACAAAGAATATAACAGCCAACTCCAGGCAGTTTAATTGGACCAGTAACCACAAATCAGTTAAATGCAGCCATGTGTCAAGACATTTTGCTTTAGTAGAGTACAGGATATTGTGTCACATGTATGCAATAAGAATTTTGGCAACTAAACAGTACCTGAGCTCTAAGAATATGTCAGTTTCCATGTCTACAGTGTGCATGTGTCTACCTTAGTATGAGTAACGCATATTTCATTGGTGGGTGATTGCAAGATTCCCTCCAGATGCCTGCAGGCCCTCCAGTCTGTTGTGACTTTCCAGACTTGTCTGTGCACACACTGGCAGACTCAGACTGAAAAAAACAAGAATATTTCCCTGCACACCTTGCAAGGACTGAATACCTGGATTCAGAAGGATATCTATATTAGTTCGTGACATTTTCTTGAACATCAAGATAGCGTGCACTAATTTCCCCTTTTTTTTCTCCAACTTGATTAAGATGCATTTGTGAAGATATGATGCAAAATGTCATGTTTTTCCCTGTTTTGCAATGTTAGTCCTTCCAAAAATTCCTGGATCCAAGCCTCATTCTAGTCATGCATTTTTCATGCAAATCAGTCCACAGATGAACTAATAACATTGTCACATTGATCGGGGTAACAAATCCTTTTCTCTGTGGTCCACAGCCCTGCTCATCCATGAGCGTAATCCTGATCATTTGCATGGCTCAATGAAAGTAATGCTATTGTTAATCTTATTATTAAGCACAGCAATTCAGAAATGGCACTAGGTTTGTACACTTAGAAATGCGTTGCTGTAAAAAAATGTGTGATTTTGTTTTTCACATTCAGCAGCTGTTATCTTTCAGGAAATGCGGGTTTAAAAAAGCATACTACGCAAACTATCAAGGAAATTACGTTTTTCAACATAAATCTGATAATGACACGAGAATTTTTTTCATTCTAAAGAGATGTGTTCACTTAAACTTTCCCAACATTTTTCTTCTCACATGGCAATTTGTTAATTTCTGTAAATACCTTTATAGGAACTATACTGAATTATATCAATGCACTGGTATTTTCATTCTCACTTTGTGATTCTAGTTTTGTTCCACAGAAATTTGACTTGAAGATGAAATTTACCTCTTAAAAGGGAAGGCACCTTTAACTGTAAATGGGAACATTTACACAACATTATAGTGAAAAGAGAACAGGGTCTAGTGAGGTAAAATTAGTGCTACTCAAACCTCAACCAACAAACTTACAAACACAACCACACTGCATGCAAAAGTACAGCTGGGTTTTTGCAGCTCCACACATGCAGATGATTTTTTCGTTTTATGTGGGAGATTACTAACCGCTAAGGATCTTTTTCTCTGATAAAATGTTGTCAAGGTTCACTTCATATTAATCCTCCACTTATGAAAAGATCAGGCTAAGTTGCCCACAGATGGGGAGAAATCCCTTTTTCTTGACAGTTAAGAGGGATAACAAATTTCAGAATATTAGTAATAGTAAAACTCCTAAAAACTCCAAACCATGTAGATGTGGAAGCTCTCTTGGAGCACATTTATGAGTGGGGACAGTACTATATGTTGTAATGTTACAGTTATTGAATCATTCCACTTTTTTTCTTTTGATCTGTTTAGATTTCCTTTTGCTTCAAAATCCCAGTACAGTCAAAGAGTGTTGTGTGAATGAAAAATACTGAAGTTGGTATTGACTATCTTACACAATACCAAAAATTATTTTCTAATCAAAGATGTTTTAGTTAGAAAACAATATACACAGATCAAAACTTTCCACTGGTTCCAGTAACATGTAAATTTTTTTAAATCGATTGTTAAGCATAATCATTCCATACGGCCTAATTTACTCATACATTATCTTTTTCAGGGGGAGCTGGCATGATGCAGCCACTGGGGACCTTTCCGTCTGTAATGAGCACAATGGTATTTAAATTCATTTCGGTTTTACTTTACTGCATAATGCCTATTCACAACAAAACTAATCTTGGGACACTTTAAGGTGAAGACCCTGCATAGCAGAGGAAAAACCCAAAGATCAAACGATAGTCTATGAACAATCATAGAAGGAATTGTTTAAATATTTTGGGGGTATTTGAATTTTATTTTCTTGTATTCCGAACACAAGAGCTATTAGATGCACCACAAAACAATACAGTGCTGTATACACTGGTAGTTGGTACTTTCTTAGCTGAAAATTACCCAAATGTATCCTCTCCCTTTCTTATCTTTTGTGATGCTAGTTCAGAAACCTAATACAAAAACTAAACACAGTTTGTGAGGCCTGTTAGTGTTATCATTAACTGTCCTTTAACTGTTTATATATTTATCTGATATTTAAGAATTACACTATTGGCTTTATCATATAATATAAATGTATTATTTTTTATTAGGTAGTCTAAAAAGCTAAGATTGAGTAAAAGGGCCATTTTAGCTGTAGCCCAGGAGACTGCATGATCGTAATTTCCTACTATTTTCAGTCTTTGGTTCACTTGAATAGATTTGAATGGTTTGCCATTCAAAATAATCTTTATTTAATTTTTACCAGATCATGAAGAAGCCCTTCAGTTCAGTTTCTCTTCCTCTATTATAAAACTGACTGATAAAGAAATGCCTGGTGTCATAACAGTAATTATCAAACGTACATGTAAAAAACTTTTTTATATGTGGTTAATTATTAACTAACTCGACAAACTCTCACAAAGAGCTGAGTCAATGCAGTTGAGCAGTAAAGTCTGTTGACTGGCATTAGAGGAAAAATGGCTAAAATGTGGATTGTTTAAATGCAGAATGGACAGCATGAAAGAAAAATAAGGATTTTTTTTTATCTTATATTGGTGTGAATTGTGTAAAGCTACTTTAGCAGAGTCAAAACAAGAGCAAAATAAGTGAATGGAAAAATATCACAATACACTTATACATAATTCAATTATAGGTAGGAAACTGATCTCTTATATTATAAAGTTAGAAAAGTCTTTGCAAAATATACTGTGTAGATGTATGAGCATATGCAAGCGCATAAAGACCCCGCTCTCGCTTCCTCTGTGGTTTCCGTTAGTAACCCATGGCGCTGTTTCCTCATATACAAAGCAAAAACAAAAAAAATCAACAGCAGCAACACAAGTAACACAAGCTCTGTCTATACACTAATCAAACATTTCAAATACGGCAAAATGTATGTTAAAAGGATAAATTAATACACTCGCAGCACATTTTTGAGTGACATATTTCAGAAAACCTACACAAGTAATGTAACACACAAATTTTCCAGCAAATTGATGCAAACCGCAAATTCAAGACAGAACCAGAAACCAGTTACCACCAGCCAATAAGACTCATTTGAATAGCTTGGTAGGTGAGAGTGTGCACATTGTATTCCTCCATATGCAAGGGGGATTCAAACGCACAGCAGACAGCATAGCCTTTATTCATCATAGTTTAGCTTCCTGTCTTGCCAAATAGGTCACACGTTAAGGGGAACAAAAACTAGATTTGTTTCTTCTTATAGCTGTGCATCTGTATGCCACACGCTTCTGCAATGATACTCATCATTGGTGCCATCTGTGGTCAAATGTGCTTCAGTTTTAATCTTATCAACATCTTAAGATCATGTTTATCTGAGTTACTAAAAAAAGTTTTTATTCCACAACTTGTGCTTTCATCATTACAAACATTTACCCTTTAAAATTTAAATAATTTACATTAATAATATCTCATAGTAATCCTTTTATGTTTACTTGCATATGATATAGTTCTTCTATTTTATTCTGTTATTCTTTATAAATACTTCCAACCCTTATAGCTGATCAACTTCCTCTTTTAACTTGAAGGCTTTAAAAGGAGAAGTTCTCTTATGCTTTATATTCTATAATTAACAACTGAAACACTTACACACCATTAGGTATTTGTTGAGCTGACTGCAGTGGAAAACTCAAATGCATAAATAGACACAATGTCAGTTTTACACTATGTAAACAATGATTGTTAAAATATACAACCGCATTTTCTCTGTTGTTTGCTTTAAAGCTACATTGCCCTTGGTCCTTATATGAACATTCACCTGAGGGAAGGAAACCAGTTTGATTTAGGTTAACTACACTACATTTGAAATCTGACTGGTTTAAAAATAAACAGACAAAACGAAAAGCAGAACTGAAGTTGTCCCTCTTCTGTTGTTTCCACAGCATCAAATTATACAGGTGACCCAGTCCCAGTCCCACGTTACTCAAAGTATTTCCTTCAATGCCCAGTGTCATCCCGTCATGCTCAGTACAGTTGGCAGCACGATGAAAACTCTACAGCCTGTAGCTCGGTGAAAGAGCAGTGCCTTTATCTGATTGACAACATGGACAGTGAGTGCAAGGGAACTTACAAATGTATATCACAGGAGATGGGTTACAGTAAAGTCCTGGTACAGTACGAACTACAGGTGGAGAATGACGCGAAGACCCAACAGTACCAACAACTGTGGCCGAATAAGGCAGAGGGCCGAAAGACAAGCCCAGTGATCTGGGTTTGTGTAATGATGGCTCTGATTAAGAGTTTGTCCTTTTAGTTCCTCAGTGATGTAAGTTAGAGGCTGAATCTGTGATTGTCTAAAATCCGAAATTTGTTACAATTACTGTTTTTTCAGTGACATTTATTGTTTCTTTCCTTCCATTAATTAACTGCACTTCCAACATCTGTGTAAACATCTGTAACAGCTGTGGCTCAGACAGGTAATGCAAGCCATTCGCGTTATTTTGTTTGGTTTTTCCAGTGCAATATCAACTCTCTGCAATATATGTCGTTTTTTTTAAACAAATAATGACCTTATGAATTGTATGAAAATGTAAACATTCTTTTAACTCTTTCTTTACAAATTGCTAAGAAGCCCTTATGTGTTTTGAAAAGACTGCCAGTGTTTTAGAGCATTTTTATTCATGCACATGTTGCATTATGAAACTTTCTATTTCTAATCTTTACTGTTATTGACGTGCTGTGAAAAAATATTTGGCCCCTTTCTGATTTTTTTAAGTTTTTTGTGAAAAAGTAACTGGTTCTGCCAACCTTTGCAGCAAGAACTGAAATTAAGTAATTGCAATAATTGGCAATCACATCACTGTAGAGACATTTTTGACCATTCTTTTTTGCATAATTGTTTTAAATCAGACACATTATTTTGTGGAGTGGCCTTGAGCCAATCACAGAGGAATTTGCTAGTGTGTTTCTGATCATTCTCCTGCTGCATAACCCAAGTGCACCTGAGCTTCCGGTTACTAATTTATGGCCTTACATTCTCCTCCAGGATCCTCTGGTAGAGATCAGAATTCATGGTTCTGTTATGGCTAGTCCCCAGACAATCACACTTCCCACCACTATGTTGTTTCTCAGCTGTGTCTTTAGATTGTGGCCTGATGGGTTGCTTTTTGAGATCTGTTAGCTGCTTCTCTTTGTCAGACAGGCTCTATTTAAGTGAACCTTTGTCTAAAGTTTGTTTGATGATCTGAAACATTTAAGTGTGACGAATGTGGAAGTGAATACTTTTTCACAGCACTGAATGTTACATTGGTTTCCTGTAATGTGAAATTTTATCTGAATGTATGTTTCGCACTTTAAAAAATCCTGTCATGTCTGCTACCTCAAGCGTTAGATTTCACAAGACTGAGACCCTGTGTCAGTTTTAACATTCACACATCTTTTGTTAATAGCAGCTATTGTTGAAGGCTGTTTCTGCATCAACACATTTTTTTGTCCCTCAGGTTTCAAATTGCAAATAAGTTGCTGCACTGCCAAATACTTGAGCTGACAGTACAAAGTACAAATGCCAAATTAATTTTATTAGATCTTTTGTTCTGTGATGCCTAGCAAAATACAGGAGAGAATACAGTGTGTTATTAAATTCATGCTGTGCTGCAAAATTACCAAAATACTCACTTTCTGATTTCTAATTTGGCCCAACACAGCAAGCTTTTCCACATTTAGTAATCGCAGGCCATAAATTATTTGTAGTTAATTATATTTCATTTGTTTGCTTTTATCTTTTTTGTATTTATTTTTTTTGATCAGTGGTTTTATTTTGCTTATTTTAAACTTGCACTTCGGTCGGCCTTGTTACCTTTAAATATGCCAACCTTAATGAAATTGACCACTGGGTGGATGGATGTGTGGGGCTGTTTGTAGATGGAGGTTGTGAATGCAATACAGGGTTGTGTCTGTGCATATGTGTGTGTGTTTTCATGCAAATCTTTCATAATCTATTCAGTATCAGTGAATTTCACTTTTGAACTTTGAGCTTTTGAACTGATCTGTACATTTAAAAAAACATACATAAGCAAATCTTATATAGTGTACATAGTTTTTCCATATAAGGATAATTCTTTTTTATGCCACAGCTTCCTTCCTTTTTTTATACCGAGTTTAGTTCGTCAAAACCTGACTAAATCTTTAAAAAGAGAATAGCTGCCACCATGAATCATTTCCATGTTTCAGTCTCAGAGGAACTGTGATATTTACCTTCCTTAAAACATACCTGTATTGAAAAAGCACACACACACAGTTTATAAGTAATTAACTTTTATACCAGAAGTTGCATACGAAAGTTGAATGTACATATTGTAATGCTACACACCAGTTATTGAATGTTCCGCCTGAGTATTTTCAATGTCATCATTATGACACTGTGAAACTTAACGTGACATTCTGACTGGGAAAAAGTTACTCTAGAAAAAATGCCAGCCAATGAGAATACAATCATAGGGTAGTGAAGCCTGTTCTGCAGACACTGAATGGGGGTCCCGGTCACAGAAGGCTGGAACCTATCCCAGCTGTAAAACAGTGAGAGACGGGGTGCACCCTGGACAGGTTGTCAGTCTGTTGCAGTAATGGCGATCATAATAAACAAAGTGACTGTAAAATATTACAGTCACAAAGTGTGATATTATTCTACCTTGTACAACGTGGTGTTGTTCATTCTGTTCCATGTTTTAGATTTCACAAGCTCTATTTAGCAGCTGGACATTGATTGGAGACTGAAGTGCTAATTTTAAATTAGGACCAAAAAAGACCAGTTCCCTCTACTTCCTGATTTCTAGTCAGTGGGTGCTGTGTGAATGTGTTTATAGTGGTGTGTGTGTGTGTGTTTTCTGACTTGCAAAGTGGCAGCAATTTTGTACATATTCAAAATATGTATTTTTTTACAAGCAGTCCTGGTAGGTGTAGTCTTTTTCTTTCAACAGCCTTGCCACGTGCTAGGTTAATTCATTTTTGTGTTGCATTGTTGTTGTTGCTGTTGTTTTTTTAATATATATATATATATATATATATATATATATATATATATATATATATATATATATATATATATATATATTGCTTGTTGTTTTAGCTGCACCCACGCTAATATTGTTCTGTGTGAAAAAGACAAATAAAACAGCTGTCCAGACAGCAAATTTTGTGGTCACACTGGTCCTTCTGTGGGTGCAAAGGTGCAGGGGGCCACATTTGTGTTGTGCTCTGTTTTCCCCTACCATGCTGTAACAGTGAGCATCATGATATATTTAATAGGGTTTAAAACTAGAGATGGAGACAAAGTCATTAGGACGGTAATCCGTAAAATCAACAGAGCTGTGGACATGTTTAAGATTACTATAGAACCACTTTTTTTTGCAACCATAGGAGTCACTCCTTTGTTCTGGGCATTACTAATAATTAAGGTTTTTTTTCTGCTTTTCAGCCCTGAAAAATATGTTCATATGTTTCTGTATAGTGGTGTGAAAAAGTGTTTCCCCCCTTCCTGATTTTTTTGTATGTTTGTCACACAAATATACAAAAGTTTACACAAGTTAACATGAAATGCAGTTTCTAAATGAAAGTGTTTATTATTAAGGGGAAGGACATGAAATTTCAAAGCTACATGGCTCTGTGTGAAAAAGTGGTTGCTTCCTAAATCTAATAACTGGTTGGGCCACCCTTAGCAGCAACAGCTGCAATCAAGTGTTTGCGATTACTGGCAATGAGTCTTTTACAGCACTGTGGAAGAATTTTAGGCCACTCATCTTTGCAGAATTGTTATAATCCAGCCACAATAGAGGGTTTTAAAGTGTGAACTGCCTATTTAAGGTCATGCCACAGCATCTCAATTGGCTTCAGGTCAGGACTTCGACTAGGCCATTTCAAGTAATGACATGGGGATCTGAAATGTGACAAATATGCAAAAAAAAAAAAAAAAAAAAGGAACCATGAAAGTGGCAAACACTTTTCACATCTCCATATGTATGCACCATTGACTATTTATATCAGTCTATGACACATACTATAAAGTGTAAAAGTCGAGCACAGATCAAAGTGCTGCTTTTGAAGGGCTGAATAAATTGACTCAGGAAGAGTTTAAGAACTTCAAGACTGGAGACACAGTTTGGGGGCAGACTGGAGAGGGCAGACTGCCCCCAAACTGTGGATCTGATGGTGCAGCATCATCCCCAACATGCTGTGTACATCACCATAGAGATTTTAAGGGGCCATCAACAGGAACGATCTGCCTGAGCATCTGTCAGTTATTAACATGAGAGCTCTGATATAACCAGGTCCTCCTTCATTGCGGCTCCACCTACATAACGTCACCTTCTCAGTTCCCACAGCTCCACGTTCATCAACTCAAAATACAAATTCATGTTTGCTTGTTAATGATCAATAAACTTGTTTTGTGTCTTTTTTTTTTAAGTCTATGAAACACACTGGGCTGATGGAAAGATAAGAATTGTTACTGCTTGTATTACATTATTTCCTGAACACAATGTTCCTGGAACTTGCTGGTTTGCAAGTGTTGTGTCTTCATAGTCCCTTGAGAAACCAATAACAACTCACACTGCTAAACCAAAGATTTCAGTCTTGAGACATAGTACTGTGCAAAAACCTTGAGCCACCTCGCATTTATTTCTATTTTGCTAGTAAAAAGAGGAAATACAATAGGTGCAGCTATTTATTTAAATGTGTAAGCATATATGAAAATACAATATATAAGACATAAAACAGAGTGTGTAGAATTCTATATTTGATATTACTACATACATTAATTCTTCCAAATAGTCTGAACTCTCTCAAGCAAGCCTTTGTATAATTTGTTTAAGTTGTCTTCAGAAATGTTCTCCAGGCTTCTCGAAGGACATTCAACGCTAGTCTTTGGAGGCCTGCTGACTTTTATTCCATTTGCTGTCAAGATCACACAGTGCCTGAATAATAGTGAGGCAAAAGCTTGCTTTTACTTTTACATCCCTACTGCCACTGGCTGAAATGCAGGCCCAAGCCATGACACGGCCTCTAATGTGTTTTACAGTTCAAATCAAAAATTTAACATTTGCATATTCTTGATTCCACATGACCTGCTGTCTTTCAAAATCTTGAAGATCACCTAAGAAAACAAGAACAACAAAGAAGACACCCTAGCCATTTAGTGAAGCAAAGTATAAAGAAACAAAGGGTGACTCGACACTTTTGCACAATACTGTACTTCTTGGTATTGGTATTGAAATGACTTAACCTAATAAGGACTGTTTACGAAGAGAAAGTTAGCTTTACTGGAAATTAACTTGAAGGATTGTAAAAATGCTTTTCAATATTTAAGCTTCAAGGCAAAAATGTACAATAAGCCCCCCCAAGAGTGTTGATTGCATGTTAGTGTGTTCCTATATGGTGATCTCAGATGAAAAAGGGGGAAAGAAAGCAACTAACCAACACACAGGGACATAGGATATAAAGTAAAACTTTATCATGACATACAAGTTAAAAGCCCTGAGAACCATATCTTTATATTAACTGATATGAACAAAACTGAATGTGTGAAAACCACTTTAGAAAAGTGCTCCTCATAAATACAATCAGCACAAACCAGTTTTTACAAGCATTCATGTTTTGTCCTATTTTTTGTTTGCTTTAATCAAAGAGAAAACTATAATATCAGTAATATCATTATTATCATGTCCATAATAATAATAACAGTACAAAAATATGCACAAACCCCACAGTTGAATTAATATACGGAGCATTGTACAAGCCAAAAACAACATAAAATTGATAAATGAGGTATTCAATAACCACTTGCATATGCACCTGTTTGTACACAGATCAGGTTAGTTTTTAAACAATTTAAAATTGAACTGACTCCAAAATCAAAAGGTTCCGCATACTTCCAACTTCACAGCTTCCTGAGTAACGAGACCTTGCCATAATGCAGTTATTGACGACAAAAAGAAAAAGAAAAGAGACACCAAATCCAAAGTAGCATTCTGTGAAGTGACCGCAGCTTCTATCAGCATTTATCCCTCAATGCAGCTTCAACATCGTATGCAACACTGAATGCAGCTCCCTGCCCTGAGGTAATGTGGTATGAAGAAGTGGAGGGGGGGGCACACACACTCACTCACACTCCACACATGGATGCAGGTATACAGGCACAACACATTATACATAATGCACCTATCCATACAAGTGGCAAGTGACAGGAGCCTTGAAAGACAGTGACCAGAGTGGTTGCCGGGTTGAAGCAAACACTGAGGAAGAAAAGTGACCCTTTACTCAGTCTATGAGGAACCACCAAAAATGCCCTTCAACCTCGGAACAAACCGGAACTGTACGAGTATATAGCAGAAAAATGTGGATAAACCTTATCTACTTAAATATTTCTTAAAAGTCATTTTTCACCTCCTCATTCAGCATTAAAAAAAAAAAAAAAATTCACCAGTGGCGCCACCTGCAGTGCCTTTAATGTTATTACTTACTCAATATACTGCACCTGCTTGCACACACACACAAACACACTAATGTACAAAGGCAGTGAAGCTACATCATCAAACAGTCATTGCTTAGAATGAGCACAAGAAACAGAAAGAATGGACTTGGAAAACAGAAAATATTTTAGTGGCAGCCTAAATAATGCAGATTGTTACTAAAAGCAAGGTCCACCAGGAAAAGGGAAAAAACAAATAAATATCAAAACTCACTTGATAACACAAGAAACTGAGGGATAACTTGTGTCTAACGTGTGATTTTTTAAAATAAAATAAAAAAAAGGGGGGGGGGGGCAGCAAAACGATTAAGCCTGAAGAGAAAAACTTTCATAGGGAAGCCTGCATGGACTGCATCTCACCAGCAACTAATTTTAAGGCAGCATCTATACTCCTCACCTTTTATAAAATACAGTTATGTGTCATACAAGGTTGCGAAGGCTATACTGACAGACTAACAGCGCAGTTCTCAAAGGTTCTTAAACCCTGACCTGCGATCTGCACTGCAAAACCTGACACATAATTGCTAAAATACAATCTAAGAAAAGCAACAAAGCTGCCCACCTCAGACCACACTAGGCGTAAAAAGGTCTAAACAGTTAAAATGCCTTACATTCAACACAAGTAAAGCTAGAAAATGTTGTTCTTTTGTGGGGTTTCAATGCTTTTAAAAAAATCTTTAAAGGGAGAAAAGCATCCTACAATAACATGTTCATCATAATCAAGCTGTGCCTGGGGTAAATTGATAAAAGAAAATGCGGGCTACTGTCCACATTGTCTGTGAGGGACTGCACAAACAGGTTAAACAAACTATTCAAATGCAACTGTTAATGAGGCCACTGTATCCGGCCTTCAGTTTTAAATAATGGAATCTGTTAAAAGGGTCGAATATGCCCACCTGTACAAGTCATGTAATTGGGTTTTCAGTCTTTACAGTTTTAAATGCACTTTCCACTAACTAATTGTGAAAAAAAACCTCACAGTCAGTTTGAAAGAGTCTGAAAGAGACACCTTTTGCAGTCCAACACAGACCTGCTTGCTGTGCATCAGCATCCTGTTAGCAGGATTGTACAAAGAGTTCATAAGGACTGACTGTGCTAGTCTTTGGTATGTAGCTGTGCAATAACCAGAGGATGGAGGTGTAAAAAAAAACAAACACTGGTCACATGATTGTTCAAATGCATATCATGATTTTGCCATTGTCACAAAAAAGATGCAATTTCAACATACACAGTCAAACTTAAGGTTGTTTTCTTACCCCTATGGAAACACCATTGGTTTTTTTTTTGTTTTGTTTTTTTAAGAAAGAAAATTAACATGTCAATGAAAAAATAACTTGTCTGTTCCTCTCTGCTGAAAAAGCACCTCAGATATATCATTCTTCTCAGACAACCTGATGAACCTAAAAAAGGGGGAAAAAAACAAAAAACAAAGAAGAAGCAAGCATGAAACACGTTCTACAAGTAAATACAGGAGAAATATATCAAGCCCATCCCACTTCTTTGTCCCCAAAAACCACCAGCAGTGTGACAGCACGTCCATAACAGTTTCAGTTCACGTAGGATTCGGGGCGTCAAGTCTCGATGGCTTCACAGCCTTTTGAGGTATGTAGTGTTACTCTCCTTTTCAGAGAGTCTGATGAGGTATTTTTGAAACAGTCACATAGGCTTGTGCATTCTTCACGTATTAATCCTCTTTTTTTGTGTCTTTTTAAACTGACAGTGATTCCTTGCAGTTGTCACATTGCTTTTCCTGAGAGAGACGCTGCCCCCCCTCCCCAAAGCAGAGAGGCCAATGTGTGGTCAGAGATGACGATGCCACCCAACTCGACATTCAGCTGGAGGAAGGATGCACACAAAAAAATAAAAATAGGGGAACAACAAACTCAAATCTGGTCTGCAGGAGCTAGGAATGCCTCAGTATTACCTCTCTGTACCGCTATGGGTGAAACACAAATCGCAAGCTCTAACGGGCCTGTTACTGTTAACCCAACTTTGTGCGCGCACGTGGAGCTGAAACTACTTAAACTTTAGCTTTGCAACCTTTCTAATGGACTTCTCAAGAGCTCAACTGAGGGCAGCTGAAAGAATGAAATGAGGTATTTAATCTGCTGATCTACAGTATCAGATCATCACCAGTTTGACGCCACAGCACGTTGAAGACACCTGAGCAGCCCCAGTTGGAGGCCCATCACTGTGAGGGGGGGTGCTCTGTACACAGGTTTCCACTGGTGACAGTTACCCAACTTCCCCTGATTGCAACTAGGTCAAAAAGAATATAAAAATAAAGTTGATTCAGGTTAAATATACTACAGCTCCTGAGGTAAAGACACCACTGCAGGTTATTTGATTTGAGGTATGTAAAAGGAGAAAAACTAAAAAAAAAAAAAAAAAAAAAAAAAACTAAAAAAAAAATCATTCTAAAACACAAAATCAAAAAAGACAACAAAATGGCAACAAACAAACAAAATGTTCTAAGATAAAACTTTTCAAGTTCGGTTGTGACTACACCTGTCAGTGGGTTTTGGCTGAGCTGATTGTGTTTAGCATGTCGATTAGGATTAACAAGTATATATATGTGATGTGTGTCTGTGCATGATGTGGTTGTAGTGTTGTGTTCCTATGTGTATGTGCGTGCATGTGTGTGTGTGTGTGTGTGTGTGTGTGTGTTAGATCAAAATAAAATGCATAGCAATTTATTTTGGATATATCATTAAATTTTCAGGCTCTGTGTTCATGATTGGACAGCCAAGACAGGTTGATGAGGTATTTGTTGTGCAACAGTTTCTTTTCGGTTTCTTATTGTACTGTATATTCATGCTGGGCCTCCTGCAGGAGCAGAGGCCTGGGGAGAAGGTACAAAGGGCAGCCTGAGTTAGGGTGACCCGGTGGGGGTCGGCTCAGCCGAGCCGGGACCCTTGGAGGAGGAGGAGGATGCGGGGCTGAGGCTCTGGGCCTGAGGTGCGGAAAAACCAAAGCTTGCGCTGGTTCCAGCAGGGGAGGCTGAAACAGCAGTAGCAGTAGCAGCAGACACAGATGGCCCCGGGGCCCCACCAGACTTCTGGGCGAACAGGGTTCCTAAAGAAAAAGGAGAAATGTCATTAGTTAAAAATGAACATTGATGCTTGAATCCTTCCAGAGGTTAAGCAAAATAAATTTACCTAATCCCACCCTCGTATCTACTCCAGTTAATTCCGGTGTACCCCAAGGCTCTGTCCTGGGTCCTTTACTTTTTATCATCTATCTCCTACCCCTAGGTAATATTTTTAGGAAGCATAACATCCAGTTTCACTGCTACGCAGATGACACCCAGCTCTACCTATCCTCCAAACCCACAGCTACTCTCCCACCCACATCCATTTCTGACTGTTTAAGTGAAATCAAGGTCTGGTTTACTCACAACTTTCTTAAACTTAATGGCAATAAAACAGAATTCATTTTAACAGGCACCAGATCAAAACTGACTACAGTTCCAACCAGTCTTTCGTTATCCATTGATAACTCTGTTGTCACACCCTCCCCTCAGGTTAAGAGTCTTTGTGTCATCCTCGATAGCACTCTGTCCTTCACAGCACATATAAATAATATCACTCGGTCTTCCTACTTTCATCTCCGTAATATTAACCGTCTTCGTTCCTCACTCACACCACACAGTACCGCCATACTTGTCAATGCTCTTGTCACATCTCGTCTGTAATTCTCTTCTCTATGGTTTACCTCATAAATCCCTCCATAAACTGCAGTTGGTTCAAAATACAGCTGCTCGTATTATTTCCAGAACTAGATCCACTGAACATATAACACCTGTTCTTAAACAGCTCCATTGGCTCCCAATTCACCTCCGTGTCAATTTCAAGATCCTGTTCCTCACTTTCAAAGCGCTTCATAACCTTACTCCCCCATATCTATCCGATCTTCTCCATACATACTCACCCCTTCGTACACTCCGCTCTTCTTCAGCTTCCCTTCTGTCAGTTCCACCTGCTCGCCTGACTACCATGGGACTCAGAGCCTTTAGTTGTTCTGCCCCGAGACTTTGGATGCACTTCCACTTGCTCTACGGACCACACACTGTCTCACCACTTTTAAATCACTACTCAAAACCCATCTGTTTAGAATTGCACCTGATCTGTCATATTGTTTATGTGTTACTGTAAGGTGACCTTGAGGGTCTGAAAGGCGCCTATAAATAAAATGTATTATTATTATTATTATTATTATTATTATTATACACACCTGAGTAGATTGTGCCATTGACCTCTACTGAGACAGTAATGCTGGAATTTCCATTGGTTGAGATACTCAGAGACATGTCTTGCTGCTTCTCTTCTGAAAAACATAAATAAGAGTGGAGAGATTATTTTTGTGTATTTTCTTTCTTGATAATTTCACCATTAATACATAATATGTATTTAGTCAGTTTCTTGACCCTTGACCCATGACAGTTTATGCTAAACTACACAACTAATGTGCATGATGACAGAATTATTTCCATGGTCAAGAAAAACAATTTAACAACATCTAACCAAGGGAAGAGCACTGTCAGCTATTCCTGAAATACATGAAATTATTCAAATAATTACAGAATAGAATATATGCAGATTTCTGCAAACTCTTGCTGCAGCTTAAAACATATTAACTGATGGGCTTTGGTAAATCGGTTGCAGCTACATGCTCTGCAACGGAAAACACATTTGTTTTTGGCAGAAGAGTTAGCCTGGTAGGTTTGATGAGAACAAGAAACGAGCTCAGGTTTCCCCACAGAAAGAAAAAATTTAAGCAGTGAAAAGATGTTAACAATATCTTACACTTAAAGATTTTTTTCTGTTGGCTAATGCATGCTTTGCTACCAATCCCATGTACAGCAATAGGTTTGGGTCCATGATAGCAGCATGCTCTTTAGAGATATCCAGACTTTGGAGAATATTGGTGGATATTCACCACAAACATTCACCAAAGTTTACAGATGTCTCAAAACACACTAAAACTGTGATTCCATGATATGATACCTCTAACTTCAATAGAAAAACAAACACTGTATTTCATTTCCAGGGTTTTTTTAGACATAATCTCAACAAACTTCTCAACACTGACCTCTGGTAGGCATAGCAGGGGCTCCCAGACGCAGGTTCATAGGCATTTGGGAAGCCATGGCCAGTAGATTATGTTGGAAAGCCTGCTGCATCAGGCGGTGCTGCTCTTCTGCCAGGCGGGCCATCTTCCTCTCTGGCCCCTCTCCACCACCAGTCTCCAGCTTTTCTCTAAGCTGCTCCAGTGTGGCAGCCCTGGCCAAGCCAGCAACCTGCTGCTGACCCAGAGCCAGCGCCATGGAAGGTCTTGCAGCCATAATCGGTGGGGTCAGATCATCTGGAGGAAAAATGGAAGTTTAGTCTGAATAAGTCAAAAGGAGTGATTCGTGATTCTGTGTAACTTGAAAACTGAAATGCATGAATCTATCAAGGTGAATGTGAAAGGTTATCAGTCCTACCTAATGGGAGCTATAATAGTAAAGCCCACACCTTGATTGGACAAGTGGGTATATGTACTATCCATAGTACTATACTAAACCCAGTACTTAAGGGTTTTTTTTCTACTATAGAAAAGCTGATATGAAGGACCTCAATGTTTTTGCTCAGCCAAATGATTCCAATTTTGTATTTAGGCAACATACATCAGAATGGATGGAAAAACAAAAGTGTGAGGTCTGTGTGTTGGCAAAACAAAACAAAACAAAAATATGTATATGGTTTCTTGCTCTCAGACAAAAGGTAAGCTGGCAACTGGAACTACAAATTTTAATGAAATGATCACAAATGATTATTATGTTTCAAGAAAGGCTTATGTGAGTGCTGTGTGAAAGAGCCTCAAATTCTGCAAGACACCAGAGTTTAGACAAGCCCCAAATGTATCTGTCAAGAAGATCCACAATTTCTAAGTGAAGTAGGGAGACATCTGGTTTTAGGTTACATGTATCATTTCCTTTTCTGGGGCAGTGAAGATAGTACGCAACATCTGAGTAACTGTTATACTGAAATGTCTCCTATTCACAGCCGAATTATAGTAACCCAATCACCCCTATCGGCATGCGTTTCACAGTGGCTACAAGCAGGCAGCATTACTTCACACAATGGGACACTTGAACTACAACATATACAGGTTACCCAGGACTGAACTTTTCTAAAGAGAGGCGCTGGTAACACAACACAAATACTCCGGTAACTTGGTGTTTCACCAGCAAAAACAAATATATACAACAGCCAGAAACTTGTAGGCCCTGACTACGCTTACTCCACAAATGGAGTTGTGTTGATAAATCATGTTTATTCTTTTTATGTGTGCAAGTTAAAGTTATCCACATAAGTTTGCATTATTTCTAAAACATGTTATTTTGTGAAGATTAAAGACTTTGGACTATAAGTACAGGGGTACTACAAGGGTTATTCTCTATAAAATAAAATAAAATAAAATAAAATAAAATAAAATAAAACAAAACAATCACAGGGAAACAACCTTAAAATAACACCACCACTTCCCAGAAACACAACCTCTAAAAAACCATGGAAAACTCAGTATAGGTTACGGTTATATTTTACTAGTATGTATATCTATCTCCAAAAAAGTTGCATTTTGTGTGAGAAATGTTTAGCTGAACAGCAGAAAAAACAAGACTGAATGTCAGATTTTTGCAGAAGACAAGCAAAATTTGTGTCTGAAACTTTATGCTGGACTCCTTTACATTTTTTAACAAATGCATTTGGCTGTGTTTTGGTTCAGATTGTAATGAAAGCAGTATAAGTACACAAAAAGAGAAACAAAGAAGAAACTGCAAGCCTTCTACATGTCTCTAAAACGTTTTGATTAAACTGATCTTTAGCCATCTGATTTAATTTCTGTTGTTATAAATATTTTTTAATGCACTGATTTATAACAAAGTAGAACTGGTTTGTAGCTACATCCAATATATGAGTCAAAATCCTTTTTTTTTTTTTAAATTAAAGCACAGATTCTGCTGGGGTTCACAACTGAGTCGCACACCAACAAAGTTAAAGTAACTTCAGAAAAGATAGCAGTGTAATGACAGTTATCAACCAGATCCCAACTATGTGGACTAAAGGCAAAGTTCACAAAGTGTCCCCAACTATGTTATTAAGCCGTAATAAAGGTGAGGGCCTCGATAGCCTGAGGCAGAATTGGTTCCACCCAGATAACTCCATACATATACAAAGACATGAACACTAAAAATGCACAAACACACAGGGACACACACGGAAGCAGACACTCACATTCACATGGATATTTGACAAAAACAGACCACAATGCTACGAAGTGTCAGGCACCATATGTAGGGAAAAGTCCTCATCAAATTACTAAAACCGGAGCCGTTCCTGTAGCTAATGTTTTATTTTATGGTTTATCAATTGTTTTCACAGGTGTAGTTTTTCAAAACTGCAACAGAGGGCAGCATTTCTCTACAATCTCTTTCAAGTTCTTAACAAGCAGCACCCAGCTATAGTAACCAGTATGAAGTTTCTGATATGAACATTTACTTAGTTCATTGTGGCCTTAATTGATCCAAAGGACCTTTAGACTAACACACAGTATATACATCTGAGAGCTGCCAGATAGGCAACAGAAAGTAAACCCCACTTCTATTTATTAACCAAAGGGCATAGATCAGATTCTGGTGTTTTCTTTAACCTCAAGCTTTCAAACACGTACCTTTCTTCAAAGAGGGTCCCGGTGAGGCCTGAAGGCCATTGATAGCTACTGAGGCCCCCGCTCCCAGACTGGAAAGGTGCATCTTTGGGGGTGAGAGGATGTGGGGAGCAGTGCTGGGAGAGGGAGAAAAGCGGAAGAGGCTGCTGCTGTAGGACGGACGGCGACCCTCACGTCGGTTACTATCGATGGCAGCCTGAAGCTCGCCTGGGGAGCTGAGGCCTTTCCTCTCACACTCATACGGGTACAGGTATTTCATGTACCTTAAGGAAAACGCAAAGCACAGTAACACGTGAGATCACGACAGAAAGATTTGCACAGAAAATATCAGAAATAATATTGTAATATTTGACTACATCAAAACATTACAGCTGAAACATAATATTAAATGAGAGAATCTGTTAGCATGTACAGCAGTGGCATCAGCACCCTTTTTTATGAATATGTAAGAAAAGAAAACATTTTTCTCCTTCTTCCAATATGAAACTGAATATGTCTCATTAATAGCCTGTCAATAGTCTAACATTTTGGTTCTTCAAAAATTGTCCAGTGCTATTTGACTTAAGGTGAACCTATTCTGGTAATTTACTCCTAGCTACTGTTGGGCTCTTCTACAGTAGGCTCCCACCATTTACAGTTTAAAATAGTCCTTATTTTCCAAAGCAAGTTGTGTTAGTTCCATTTCCCTTAACTTCAAGACGACTTTTTTTTCCTCTGACTGGCTGCAAACAAATATTTGCACAGCAAATGGGCGGGGCTTCTCAGACCACAGTTAGAGATGAACACCTGAGATGAACCTATTAACAATTTTCTCACACAGAGAGCTAAGACTAGGCAAAAAAAAATATTACAAAGATTACTTGCACATATGCTAACACACTCTGACCATTTTTTTAAGATGAGCATCCAGCACTCTATTAATGTGACAGAACATAAAAAAAGCACACATGGGGACATTTAAAACTGCAGTACATAGATTGGATTCTGCTTCAAGCAATACATGTGCACCGAGAGATGCACTGTTTATCCGAATGTGTATATAGCTCAGTGTATTTGTTCAGATAGTAGAGATAATTCTGTTTTATTTCACTGCGACTTTGTTTTTTTGTCTGTACTTTAGTTTAGAACAAAAAACAGACTGCTTTGAATAAAGACCTAACCTTTTATCTCCAGCAGTGCTGTCACAATGATTCTGTCAAATCCTTTGTGCACGTTCACACATTAAAAACCATTTGCAACTTTATTTCTCTAATATTTGATCCTTACAACAGACATTAGGTTGCATATTTATAAATCAAGCCACTTCAGTAAACTGAAAGTAACCTCCTTTCTTAAATGTATGAATTTATATAGAATTTACTGCTTTAAAGCTTTGCTCAAAACATGTTTGGTGCACTTTGCATGACATCACAGCAGCACTGCAAGTATGCAGAGTCACAGCTCTGCAATGTTTTCCATGCCATAAATGAGCACACTATACACATTATGCGTGCTTACTGCATAATGGTGGGATAGAAGTACCAAGGATCAATAAGAAGCACGAGCAGCAGCATCCATTAGACAGAGCTAGCCGACCAATGCTACACAACAGTCCAGCAACATTAAAAATACATCAAGGCTCATTAGGGATATGTACTGCTGGACAAGATAGAGGTGTTACCTCTGCTAAAGGGTTCCCATCCAGAGAGCGATATAGTTTTAGTCAGGGTTCGACATTATAAGCTGTCAATCAAACCCCACCTTAGTCACTGTGAACTCTGACCAAATTCACATCATTAAATCGATGGAAATCAATCATGTGTGATGTAATGCACTGAGGGGTTCGGGGTAAAGAGAAAAGTTTGGCCAGTGGAGAAAACTTGTGTGTGTGTATAAATACACAGGTATGGGTTCTAATGAATGACATTCATACTCATTCCAACACACAAATCCAAACACTCCTAACAACATGTCTACTTAGAAGCTGCAGCCAGAGCGGATCCTTGCATGTGCGTGCAGGAGGCGTGTTTCCGTATGTATACTAGGAAGTAAAACTAGCTGTCGCAACAATTCTCTAGACAGCTGGAATTATTAAAATAAAAGACATAGTGAGAAGGACAACTGGAAATGATGGCTGAAATGCTCCCGAAATGAACATATTTAGTGCCTGAAGAAGCTTTTGGCTTCCACACGGTGAGGAAAGCTGCTGAAATTCTTTAATCGGTTCCAGCACCTTTAATTAGTTAGCTTTGTGTCACAAATGCAAAGACCTACTGTGTCCGCAGAGTAAAAGCAGCACTGGTGATGGAGGTAGGCAGGTTGAGTCCCTTTGTGATTTCTCTCCAGATCTTCTTATTGATAACCTCGACGAGGCCTCCCTTTTCTGTCACCAGCTTGTACAGCATGTACAGATCTAGGACCTGCTTGGCCATGATTGGAATACGATTGACTGGGGTTCCTACGGAAGACAGGAAAAGAAAACAAATATGGCTCAGTTAATTATAAACAATGTCTTACAAAGGATGTCTTTGGTTCAAAGTGCATTTATGTCTCACATGGATAAAGTTTTTAATACTCAGACATTGAACCTTAACGCTGAGAATGGGCTCTTTCTGACCAAATACTGACACACAATGGAGTTCCCTCTAAAATGAAATACTTTTACCAATAGTCATCTTTACTTTGGAAAAAAAATCTAATAAAAAAATAAGGCGGGAGCAAGGTGGAACAATCCTAATCAGCCGTTTCAAGTTTTTTGTTTTTAATGCACTGAACAACCACTTTGACTGCCACGTCAATTCAAAGCAAGGCAGAGCAGCAACAATAACAGAAGCAGCAGAGAGAATCAACATACTGGCTGTGTTGCTATTTAAGCACAGTGCATGGCTAAAGTTAATGACCATAAACCTTTCCTCTGCTATGTTAAAAAAAAATGGCAGTTGTTTCCAGTTTAATTAGTCACAGTGAGCCCAGCCAGCAGTTTTTCTTTTTCCAGGGCCACTCAGAAGTACTCGTGAACTCCCACGAGCACAACCCTTAGAGTGGTCTGTGGTTGGAACATGCAAAAAGGTGTAAATGTTAATACAATGGAAAAGGACCTGTGTTTAACACTCGAATTTCTGCTGAAATATCTTGACTTGTAGAGACACTAGAGGAGAAAGTCCTGAAGGAATATCTTAATAGCAAAGAGTCACACAAAGAGTCAAGCAAATGTGAGATAGGGGAATCATATGAGTCAATCATGTTGCTACATTGATGCAATTACACAGTTGAGTTCCATGACAGATAGAAATGTGTGTTGGCAGGCATATCTACTTTTTATTGTGGTAAAGTTTTAAAGTGTCCTCACCGTTTTTCTTTCTGGTAATCAGATCGCAAATAAACATGTGAGCGTTTGTTCAGAGCTCTGGTAGGTTGAGTGAGGCTGATTAGGCCAGCAGTCTGGATTGAGCCAGAAATAAAAGCTGTATTGTGATGAAACACTGAGCATGTGTACTATAAATATAACCTGTGCGAAAACATGCTTAAGCTCATTGTGGGCCAACAACACTAAACTTTAAGCATTTTTATCAGCCTTACATACACATACAGTTTCTGAGTGACATTTGAAGTAAAAGTTATGACTCTTAATTAATTAATTAAAACAGGCACTTTGTCTTGCCAACACAAATCGGCCTAGAGGCAAGAATGACTTTGATTTGAAGTTTTTTCAGTGAAAATTGGATTCTGCTTCAAAATATCAGTCAATGGTGAAGCGCCCAATATACTTTTGTGACCTCTACATATTGTTAAGGGTTGTTAGGATACTGGTTAGACATGGGTGGCAAGGGCTACTTCCTGTGAAATTTGCCTTGAAAACACATTAGCCCAGTTAAGCAATTTAGCTTGACCTGGAAAAGGGGATTCACAAACAACACAAAGCAAAGCTGCTCTAGACTTTTGATACAGATGCATTAATCTTGTCAACAGCTTATCTGCAGCGAAGCTTGCTGGGAGCTTGAGGGGAGGATACGGTGGGTGGATGAAGAGGGAGGGGTAGTGGGCGGTTCCTGTACGAAACAGAATCAAAAAGTGCAATGTGCAACCGTGTAAGCATGAGGCAGGAGGAGGGGACTGAAGGATCGTGACAACCTGCTAATCCACAGGCAGCGGTGGGTAGGGTGTGTGTGTGTGTGTGGGGGGGGGGGGGGGGGGGGGGGGGGGGGCTCATGGATAGGCTGGTATAATGAAGCTTATTTAGAGGATTGCACGGAGTAAATCCACACCCCTCTGCGTTACTGCTGCCAGGCCCAGCACAGGGGAATCGTACAGATTTGTCTTCACAGTTAATGCCAGTCAATCCGCCAGCCCCTCCACAGGCTGCTCTTAACCTGGAATTGGACTCATTAATGATTCTGTGAAATAGCAGTGTGATCAGGCCATGAAGATTAGCCCCGATTCATTTTCCTAAGTTAGCAACATGTCTTTAAGCCATGTGCAAAGGTCCTAGGTGAACACATGGACCTTTGGAGTGGGGAGATCAAGACACCATGATGGCACTAGCAAAGCACTATGACCTTTTAGGTGTCTTAATGTTAGTGGTCAAGGAAATCTTTTACTACTACTGTATCCACTGAAAATCAATCGTCTCTAACCTGTTACACAAAAGTCACTATTAACAAGTCTTTCTCTAAACTGGCTTTGGAAGTACAGGCTAACTTTGGTGCTACTTTTTCATTATTCTGTGCACTAATCAAGCCTGAAGGCTTTTGGATCCTGCTGCTAAGGGTTAAGCATTTAAGGACAGTCCAGAAAGCTGGTAGGTACGATAACACATAAAAAGCAGAAAACACCTAAAAGAATACCACACACACACACACACACACACACACACACACACACACACACACACACACACACACAACAGACCACCGTATCTGTAAAATGAAGTAAATTAAAAAAGTTCACCTTTATTCATATAAATAAATAACACAGTCGATGGTGACATCTAATGTAGTATTTATAGCTGATGGATTTTTTTTAGTTTGTTAAAGCTGCACAAAATTGTTGTGGGAAAAGGGGATCCTATCTTCACAGCCAATTAATGGAAAATCAAGAGTGAGCTTGTCAAGATGCTAGTTTCTTTTATAGATTATTTGAGTTTGAGTCCTGTGGTAAGAGAGAGAAGATGAGTCGTAGAAAGGAACAAGAATTTGTTTAAGGTTTCTGTTTAAGACTAGGTGTGCATTTCCACTGGATTTAGCAAAACATTAAATTAACCATAATCCTAATGAACAAAAGTCCTACCTCACTTTTTCTTTTGAGGGATATATTTAGAGGGAAGTACTTTTAACCACTTAATCATTATAAGATCATGAATAACAAAACTTAAACTATTAATGTGTCATATTTACAGCCCATTTGTTTGCACCAGACTAGCTGGGCACTAAAAGTTTTACCAGAGTATCGAAGGACGAATTAGTGAATTAGAATTGGGACATTTTTATTTTGGTTACACAGTTGTTGCGCCACTATCTCTGATCATTTGATTATCAAAATAAGTAAATAAAACCTGCTAAAATGATGAAATATGTGCAATAAGGAAGGAAAGAATTGGAGTAATAATAGTGTGGATTAGTTGCTGTGTATTAGAGGGAGTAAGGTGGAAAGAGCAACACCAAATTTAAATTTATATTGTTGCAATGTTGTTTTTTTAAACAGATTTGGATAAATTGCTCATTCACCCCAATAAATGAATGAATAAAATTTTCTAGAATGATTTAAACCGCTCAGTTTTGTTTTCATTTTGGCATGCAGCTTTTTCTTTGGCGCTAATATCTGGGTGAAGGTGCCAGCTTCCATCAAAGTTTGACTTCAAAGCTTGACTGATAGTGAAATTGTGTATATATATATATATATATATATATATATATATATATATATATATATATATATATATATATATATATATATATATATATTAAAAAACACAACATCAACACAAGGCAAAAACCAGCAAAACAGCTGCCATTGGCCAATTGACATGTTCAAATGTAGCAGGTGAAGAATGGAGAGCTTCTACTAAATTTTCTACTAACAAGCAATGCATCAAAAGGACCAGCAGCGCTACGCTGCGACCATCATTCTTTGGTGCAGTGCTGGACATCAATCCTACATTAAACAATTAATACAACTAAGGGGGTCAGAGATCAGCCAGGGGTTATTGATGTGTGAATTAAACTGCAGGTCAGCAGGAAGCCATGTTTTCATACAGGCCAGGCTGTGAACAATGACAGCACAACAAATGAGACAACAACGCTGGCCCCATAGTGACAGGCCAGCAGCTGGTTAGGATTTTTATTCACGCCAACACCTCTGTCATCATTTGCTGTACAATAAAGTCAAAACAAGACTTTATTAATTACATACAATTTTAGAACATAACCCATAAAGCCAAAAAGTTAACAATTTCAGACAGAAGAAAACAAACACAAATATCCATTTATACATCTTCAGCGGACCAGATGTGGTTTTAAAAAACAAAAAAAAAAGGATTAATTATTCCATGTGTGACATCAGTCACGTTTCACATTTCAACATTGCTCAGCCACGTGTGAAAGCAGTGGGAAAACACCTTTAATAATACTGTAATTGAGCAAAAATCACATTAGCAAGGCTTGGGCAGTTAGCCAGAGACAGTTCCCTCATTTGCGAAAACCAGCATGTCACCAGCCTTTGGTGTTCAACATCTGCTCCCTTTCCAACCCTGGAGACATTTAGCTCTAACAGGCTTAATTAGACCAGGCCCAAACATCTCTTTTGATCACAGTGGCACTCTGCCTCGCATGCACTCTGCTCTGGTGGAATACCTGTTCCCACTTCAACCTCAATGCTTAATTTCCACTAGAGAAGACTAGAGACTTTATGATTACCAACACAACCAACACAAGACCATCTCTTCCTCAAGCAGACAGCTATTGGGCGTTTCATCTCTCTGTAAAGACCTGATTTGTCCATTGGTCTGCTCTGAGTCTATCTGTAATTGGCTGCAGGCCTCACCTCCCATCATCCTTTGCCCCGGACTGATTTTTCCCCAGGGACACGGCCATCAGAAGCCTAGTGATTAATGGCACCAGAGGTCAGAGGTCGCTCTGGTGGGAAGTGCTGTGGCTGAGGGCCCCCGAACCACTACCCAACTCTTTCCTCCAACTTCCACCAAGAACACAAGAGTCACAGGGCTAGCCTTCAAACAACTCGACTTCAGACGATAACGGATGCAGATTATAAGGACAAAAATGCAAGAGGAATGTATTCGTGGAACAATATTTTGAGGAGTAAAAACAAATCATTATTCTTATATTTTATAATTAAGATGCGTTCCCGTAATGATTCAAGTGCATTCAACTATGAAATATAAACTCCTCATCTAAAAAACTCACAATAACACAGTATCATATGAAATAAATAAAACAGTATCTAAAAATCATTTCAGAGGCTTGTGATCACTTCATAAGGAAATATGGCAGAAATAAACCAGATAAAGAAAAAAGAACCCATTTTGCCCTTTTGATGTATTATAATTATTGCTTAGAGAGAGAATAAAATGCATGACTTTGTATCTAAATGACCAAAAAAAAGGAACAAGTTCATTTTATCTGACCTCTGACCTATTTTTAGCAGGAAACAGCTGTTCACATTACAGGGTCTGTATAATAAATCAGTTGTGTGCCCCTGACGCCAGTAGTGGTAAATTAAATATTGCTGACTTCACTTGATGGGCATTTCTTTAAATAATTAAGTGACAGCCTGACAGCCTTACAGCGGACAACACACAGGAAATGAATTTTTTACTAAATGAACATTGACTGGTGTGAGGTTTCACTGTCATCTACAGTGAAGAAAGACAGGGAAAAGAGGAGGGAGAGGATTAAACACCACATCACATCACATCACCTCATCGTTTTTGGTTTCTTTACCTCTTCCGATCAATTTAGAAATTCCTCGCAGGGATGATTAGATTTTTTTTATTTTTATTTTTAATATGACTTTAATATCTTGAAATTCCCCTTTGGAGGGAAGAAAGGAAGGGTGTAAGGAAGGAGAAAAGGAAGGGGGAGGTGTGGTAGCTAGCCAGCTGGAGAAAGACTGGATTACTGGATTCTTACTGCAGTAAGAAAGGTGTCAGCCAGCACAAACAGCCCCTGGCCTTGTAGCAGTGTCTGAACCCTTTTAGAGTGCCGCTGACCGAGACCTTTCTCCTCTTCCTCCTCGCTACCTCAAACACCACGTCTACACAGCAGATCAGACTAAACCAAAGTTATCTCTTGTTTCTTTTAACTTATGTTTCCTCATCTCAATTTAAGTACATTCACTGTTAGTTAAACAATAATACCAGAATATTTACTTCGTTGAGACTGCTCCGATCTTACTGATGATATTTTATACTCTGAAGTGCTGAGATGAAGTTTTTATGAATCCCTAATATGCTGCTTCTGATGTTTTCTGTGCATGTATATTAGATACTACTCTCAATAGAAAGAAATCCTTGTTCCCATCCATCTTGAAGGAATTTTGTCTGATGACATTGCATCTAAATACAGAAAAATATGTTTTCATTTTTAGAGAATACCAACACAGACCAGCCCAAACCCTTCATTAACCTGGGGCAGGGAGACACTGACAAGGGAGATAAGTGTCTGGGCTCCACATGCTGGGAGTTTACTTTATGTAGGCAGCCCCTGGCTGTTTAGTTTATGTTCATACTTCAGGCTAGAATATTGTCAGGACCCTGGTGTTCACTGGGGCATGTTTGTTTTATTTTTAATGCACGGCCAGGGACATAAAAGGTAAAAAAGCCTTGAGTGCATGGAATTTGCTATCTTTAGTCCAGACAGAGCCAAGCCTCACACGACGGACCAATTCATATCAAGTGTTAAGATATGTAGTGCCCTCCACCTAAGGGAAGTTAAATGTAACATTACACTATAGATGCATTGCTATTCTAAGCATGAAGCTAAAGCTGCAGCTGGCAGAGTCACATAAAGAGAGAGAGAGTCATCTAATAAAGTCTATATAATATAAGTCAGTCAATATACTCCTGTATCTCTGGCTGCAGAGGTTTCATTACTTTCATGTCAATAAAATGCAATTAATGTGAGGTGACAGGCAGACAAAGGAAAAAAAGAAAAGACAGGAAAAGCCAAGAAATGACTTATCTTCTGTCAACTGTATTTGACCGCTGCTGTGATAAGGAACACAAAAACCAAGAAAAACAAAGGCTTTCTATTGCTCTGTGAGGTTGAAGTCAAAATAAAGGATGCCACGTAGAATGAATTACACTGGAACAAGTTAAGCCACATTCATCCATCTACAGAGATAATGTGTGACAACATTATCAAGCCCGGCCACTGCATGATGTCACTATACCAACAACAGCACAGTAAAGAGATTAACCAATGTAAGGACTACATAAGGCACCATTATCAGCTTACAGACTTACACAAATAATAACATTTTCTCATATGATGAATTTAACATGTCCCTTTGTTGATGAAAAATTAAATAAAAGGTTAATAAATTCCTTTTTTTTTTTATTCAAAAGCCAGCAGATCCTCTCTCTTCCTTCATCCAGGTTTTCCTTTTACCTCAATAAAAAGAACAATACTTAAGGGGAAAAAGGCAAACACTCAGTGATGGATAATTCACTTGAAGCTATATTTGCTTAGAAAACAGGGAGAGGAGCTTCTTAGTAAGAATTATTACAGTGAGCAGGCAGCCAGTATATTAAAGGAGCTGTCTTCTGTGCACTGTCAACTGCTCTGGGATCATGTAAAACATCGCAAAGCTGGCAAGTCTCCAGACAAAAGTCTGAAGCTGTAAATCTCAAAGGCTGCTGTTCACACACTGGGAAGTCTGTCAAGAATACACACAATGACACTATTAGAAACTGAATTTGACAATTTTTCAAGTGCAATTTGTCAAGAAATCTCTGCAACGATAAAGTGGACAAGATTTTATATGGTGTTTTAAGTATTGGTGGATTGACCTCCTTAATCTTATGACAGCTCTGTCAGTAAAGTATCTCAGAGGTGAGATGGATAGATGTACAGAAAGAAAGACAAAAAGAAAAGAAACATGACTCCTTCTCTGTGGGTCATGAAGATGGGTCACCTGTTGAAATAGAGGGGGAAGGGGATTGAAAAGGTTGGATGGCGCGAAAAGTGAGACGGCCTCTCCATTTGTAACTCAAGTCCCCTCGATTCCCAGAGACCAGGCAGATCAACTGACCAGACCCCAATCAACACCGGAGCCATCAGAGAGATGGATGAGTGGACGGGTGGATGGATGGATAAAAGTGGTGGTTGGGGTGTCTTATGCTGCAGGGTTATTCAAAGTCACTGGTATTTTTAAAATGTCTTGTACATCAGAAAGAGAGAAGGGAAACATACATTCAGCACATTTATCCCAGTCCAGAGAGAGAATATTTTGCTTGTTGATAAGTATATCAAGGGAAAACCTATTTATATAAAATGGGAAACGTTGTAGGACCATGTGTAGTATTTCTGCTTCCTTCAAAGTAAGCCCAAAGCAGTAAAGGAAAAACTCCTTCAAGGTTTAAAATAATAAGATTAGGCTATATTAAATTTAGACAAAGGTTAGGTATATATTTAAAGTCACTGATTGATCGGGACATCCTGACAGATGCTTTCTGTCCGTCTCCTATAAATTGTATTAAAGTCATTAAATTCTGCTCTGCTTAGTGTTTGACAAAAAGTAAGATTATTGACTGACCAATGGTCAACAGATGTTTATGGATCCACCTACAAGTCCTTCAGGGTGTTTTTACTTATCACAGATCTGGTTAAGTTACTCCACCCAACAGCTTTTAATTGAAACTAAGCAAACATTGTCACAGGAATGCGTTTGAAAACATCTGTGGTCAGAGAGATTGTCAGGATGTTCTTTTAACAATTCTTTACCTTGTTGAAGTGCTTGAATGTTCTCTAACAACATTTATCATTACAGGCTGTATGTTTGCAGCCAAGCTGCAGGAACTACTGAAACCTGTTGTGCAACTCATGCATGAAATGTATTTACAATTTGTTCTGTTAAAGCTTGACGTTATTAAAATTCTGTGATGGTGTTTCCTTTTCTGTGACTTATAGCTATGACTGGATTAGAAAAAAATCTATGAGCATGGTACAGATACAGGGGCTAACAGCAGAAAACGGCAAGAGTGTTGCAGTGTGAGAGTGTTGGGAGGGAAAATGTTTGTTAACACATGTAGTAAAACTAATGATACAGGCCTGTCCTATGAGTTACTCTCACTTGGAAAAAAGATCAGTGAAAGCTGTTTTGTACACATATTTTTAGTCCTCAAAAGCAATTTATTATAGGTTAAAAATTAGTATGCATGATTGCTATTTACATGTTTGCCAAAACTGCTGGAACTCGTATTCAACAAGAGAATATAAAATGCCATGTTGCCTTTTTATATCCTAATGTCAAACTTTAAAACTAGGCCATATATCAAGGATAACTTCTGCTCTAAATCTCTGCCTAACTTGAAAATCAAGTGAGACTACAGTAACCGAGCAGACTGGCTGAAAACAAACATCTCTGATCGTCCAGTGTAAAAAATGTATATGTGACAGCTACGAGAATACAGCTTGTTCTACGCATGAAAGGGGGGAGAAGGGGGTGGAGGTGTTTCACTGATTAAGCTGCTGAGGTGAGGCTTAAAATTTTCCACCCTTCAAATTCAACTGAAGCCAGGAAGAGTACGACAGTGAGGGGAAGGAGTACTATTTAGACCAAATAAAAAGAACACAGATAAAGCTTAAAAACAACAACTAGAGGAAGGAGGCCTGGAGACAAATAGAAAGAGGGGAAAATGCCATGGTGCAAACAGACACACAACAGCTATTTAGTAAGTACAATAGCCCCCCCAGGCTTCATAAAAGGACTGTTTTACATGCATTTTTGCACGTTACTTTATGGCTTCAGTTGAGGGCTATAAGTTCTAAGAACTGAAGGCAGTGTGATAGAGAAAACTTGGGTTTCGGGTCTTTCTGCTTTAACCTCCTAATACTCGAACTCTTCCACGGCATACATTTTTAATTTCTCTTTGATATTTGGGAATATTGGGACCCGATGAATGTAAAAACAAAGAATTACCAGATTTTTTTTAACCTGATTTGTGCTTCTAAGAAAAATGAGAGCCACATATAAGGATATTCGTATAAAATTTCGACAGAACAGTGTCAGTATAATGTCCTCGTAACTGGATATCAGGCCCTTGTAGCGCAAAATGGAATATTTTGGTCTAAATAATCCAAAATGTGATGTTCACATATGTGGACGCCAGGTCCTAGGAGGTTAAAAAATACACAAGGGGAGAAAAGAAGTGGTGAGGTAGACAAACAGGACAGGACTACACACAAAACATTTTTTCCTCCTTTAGTTATCTTTAGTTGTAGTAACAAAAGTACTTCAGGTTTAAGAAAGGCCATCTTTTGAATTAAAACAGCATTTCACATGTTGTAACTCTGTTGGCTACAGATGCCTGGGTCTGACTATTCCACAGTGGACATAAATAAAACTTTTGGCTATGGACACCTGGGTTCTGCAGGATATCCTGAGACCAAAATACGCCTGGCCAACACTGGTGACAAGTCACTAGTCAAACTAGTTTTTGCTGGATTAAGGAGTACACATGAGGCAGTGATGACTTTACTGATGCACTGAGGGGGCCCTCTGTCCCATAAAGCAAGCTTTATAACACAGCTAACTGCTTCAATCAATGACCACCCGGATTGACGGATAAAGCCATCAGCTGATGAGCACCATTTGAGGCCGAGCACCGCTGATCAATACCGGAGACATCAAATGCTATAAGCCTGGGAGAAAGGGGAATCTGTTCACGCACATAAGGGGGTTGTTGGGGGTTGTGCACTCATCTTGCAAATTTTACCTCTTGTCAATGCTAATTACTTTTGACTTCTAAGATCCATGAGAGTGGGTCATATGTTTACCGTACCTTTCAGGGTCTTAGCTGATGCTAATGCAGAGTGACTGAAAATGAAATCAACATCAGAAAAAAGCTTTCATTTGTAAGTAACATACAAGTGCAATAAAACCCTTTTAGTGAATTCTCGATAAAGGTTATTTGTTAATTTAGGGCTTAAAACTCTACAATTTATTTTTTCTTTTGGAGTCAACGATACAAAAGAAAGTAAACCACTAGAAAACTGATGATGACACACTGTATACTGCAACACTGAAAATTTTATTTTAAGCCTAACTGCAAATGATGATAACTCATCTCACACTCATATATCACCACTTGTTAAGTAACCACTGGCTTTATGTAATCATGTACCCCAAACAATAAACCACATCAACTAAAGCGCCACTGGCAAAGAGACAACAGCACTTGTGTGTTTCATGTCCATTTCTTCCCTCAAATCAAACGTCTTGTTTTCCATTAGGCACTCAGACCTCTGCTGCTGTGTGGCTTATGGAGCAAGGCTGCAAAGCTGCAGTGGAAGTGAGCTCAGGGCTATTGTACGGGTGTAGGGCTCCTCTGGGGGCTGTAATGCATTTCATACCATCCATCACAAGGGTGTGGAGGCCAGGAAACATTGCTTTAAGAGCACACACAGGACACAGATGGAGAAGCAAGACATGCAGATATACAGATAGCAGAGGCTTAGGGAATTTGCCGATCACAGGAGAATTCTGTGCGCAGAAAGCTTTACGATGGAACCACAAACCCCATTTTGATTGCCTAAAGATTAAATATATTTTATATGAAACAGCACAATGAAGTAAACAAGTTTCCAATGAACACAAATACAAAATTAAAAGCATACATATATTTACAGAAAAGCTTGATTTGGCACAATATTATTAATGTGCTTATGAATCAACTTACACAAATCATTTGTAATTATTGAAATCTCTTACTTTTAACTTTGCGTTTCTTTAACTTAATTTACAATATACACTGCGGCCTACTTCCTTTAAGCAGGAATATACATACTACATTTTAAGTTCCTGTATTACATACATTGTTTGAGGAACAGATTTCTTGCTGTTTCACTTTCAGCCACAGTTTTCTGAATTTCTTTCTTCAAACCGTTACTATTTTATTCAACTTGTATCACAAGTCGTGTTATTTTTTCCATTCAATAACATCCTCTACCCTATTACTTTCCCATTTCCCATAAGAGCATTCACTTGTAAGTATTTTTCAGTGAGTGCAAAACAAGATGGGTGAATGGACAGAGCAGCCAGCCAGTATTATTTTTACCCTGACCGATGACCTCACTGGGAAGCATGAATCTGTTTGAGGGCCTGCACTTGTCCTCTTGCCTGGTCATATGACCATGGCGATTTAGGGTCTCAAATCCCAGTACAGTATGGTTGTAATTAAAGATGGACAGCACAGTGGCAATCTAGGGCTGTGGAATAGTCTGGCCACAGAACAGAGGAAATAACAGGGGGTGGAAGTAATTGGGGGCTGGGATGAAGAAACACAGAGAGGAAAGGACACAAAGAGTAGCCTTAGTTGGAAAGAAAGAAGCAAAAACAAAAAAAATTTAAAAGTCACAAGATTTTAATCTAAGCTTCCCACAATAAACCATCCCACACGCAAAACATCAGGAAAACTACTATTTCCTTGTTGTTTTGAAGGAAATGGATAACCACTCTAGATGCTTGTGCCCTTAAGGCTGGGCTGTAATTTGGCAGGGGATGGGTGGGGTTTGCCCAAACCAAAGACAATCTCAACCCTCAAATGTATCAGGGCAGTTACCACCAAATCTTTGATGAAAAATGCATGGGAGGATGTGTCCAAAAGGCAGAGTTTCATCTCTTCTTTTGGAAAATGATTAGAAAGCGGTGGTTGGAATCTATGTATCATTTGGGTTTCCACCCTATGCTGAGAGAAGGGCCCCTTTACTACCAGTTCTAATCTTCTTGTACAGTTCCCTCATTATCTTTCAGTCTGATTGGTAACCTCAGTCAGTTTCAGACCACTGGCAAAGTGCTTTGAAAGGGAAATCAAAGAACACTGCGTTCTCCCATACAAGCTGCCTGATGTCTCCTTTAACCTCTCCTCAGTAACCCTGGCACCCCGTCTGCACTCGGCTCTTACTTCCATGTTGGCCACATTCATCCCTCATCCTTTCTTTTGTCTTTTTCACAGACATCAGACATGTGACAGTCACATGTCTGATGTCTATCAGGGTTACCATATCTAAAAGACTTGCCTCCACTTATTTAGAGATCATTAATCATTGTGCGTAGGACAGGAGGCCCCTTAATCCAGCCAGTCCTTCCTTCCCTCGGTCTCACCAAGCAAGCAGGCCACAGTGCGGCCCTCCAACCCTATCCCCCATGGTGTTATCAAGTTTCAGCGGTTGTAACTGTAGCACAATAAACAGAGAGGGGAGGAGAATTCAGTGGGTGCAAAGGAAGAGGACGGGAATGAAAAGAGAGGACATAATGTCATTTCTTCTTTCTATTTTATTGGTGGATTCTGTGTAAAACATGCTTCACAGGCTTTAAGGAGAAGATCTGTCATGATTCAGATTATAACTGTAATAGGAAAACAAGGTTATCACAAAATTATGAATGAAAACTTTTACATCTACAGCCTTTTACCTGCCAAATCAATTAGCAGGATTCTAGTTCTGCCCCTACACCTCACCACCGCCACCACCACCTGAAAAAAAAAATCCTTTTAACTATAACCCAACACTTCATCTGAAATGGACAAATATGCTCACAAAACCTTGGACTTTGTTGTTAAACCAACCAGGTGCTGCCACTTTCCAGAAGTTGTGGGGTGTTAACTAAAGGAAAACGAGTCCATATCACAGAGCCAGAGAATGTTCCTATTGTGGTGTGGTGTTTGTACAGAGGGGCTGCCTGTTACGAGGGCCAGTGTGAGGCTGACCAGGGGAGTAATATAATGCATACGTGGATCCCCAGAGCCCATTCATGCTGTAATTGGTGCGGACAGAGCACTCGGTCTCTGGGTTACAGTTGGGGAACTTCCTCTAATGTCCTGCTGGGAGGCCACTGTTCCCACACCACAAATACTTCAAATAAAATCCATCTAAACCTTGGAGCGAAAAATGCTGTGCTTTGTAAAAGGTAATACAAAGGCATGTTTAACATTTGTTTTTTAGTCAAAAAGAAATTGAGTGTAAAGGAATATGCAAATAATGCTACGTCACTAAATTGCTGACTTGCTCTGTTTTGATCAAAATCCCTTTAGTGCCATTTTTCTGTCTCCTGCAGCAAATTCTGGGAGCTTCAAAGGAACAAACACTGCTCTCCTCGTGCAATTCACTGTGGAGCTACAGCTAAATAAGAACCCTTCATTTCATTCTATAAATCTTCCCCTAGCCACAACATCAGGACTATAATTTAATCACACAGACAAGTCCTGCTTACCACTTTATTACTATTAACAGAGCTAAATCTGGGATTTTCCTCTAAAATAACTCTAAAGCTGTGATAGCACAGCATGTGGTCCCTCTTAAGCTGAAGCTACACTTCCAATTAAGAGTGTCACACTGAGATGGATCTTGATCTCTGACCACGATGTGTGTGGTTTTCTGGTGAGAGGAGAACGAGTAAAACACTTTGTGGGGCGGGGCAGGGGTTCTCGACTGGTGACTTCACTGAACAGGAGCCTCTCTCTCTCTCCCTCTCTGGCTCTGTCCATCACAGCTCGTGGCCATTAATCATCTCAAGTGGACAGCACTGACAGGCAGTTGGCTGCATCACTCTCTGAGTTTCTTCCCTTTTTTTTTTTTCTTCATCGAGCAACTGTTGCCTCATTTACTGCCTGCTCCCCCACCTTCTCAAAAGCCCACCTCCTGGTCCAAACCCCCATCCCCAATGACAAAGCGGTCGAGTGTCAAACCAAAACAAACAATCACCCATATGCTTAATCGAAACCTTTGAGGTGGTTAAAAGCATCAAGCCACCGCCAAGCTTTCTTTGCAGCAATTGGGGGTGAGACAGGAAAACCTGTAATGGATGTAATGAACAGTGATGTCACCGTAACTCATCTTGGCTAATATCCTCCACCCGAGCTCTTTCTATGTGAGCAGCCCTAGTGCATTTACATGTACATGTCAGGCCATTAGCTAATGTTTCTACCTGGAGCAAATGACTAATATATACATGAGGGTCTCCAGCTGAATGAGGCTGAGCTCCTTACAAGCAACAAATAGCACAGAGGTCAGTGGTGAAAGCTGGCTGGGTTCAGTAATGGATGTAACAAATATTCCTCTGACCCTACAGTGGTCATCTGTGACAAAAAGAGGCGGGGGGTTGTATGTGTGTCTTCTGTCATGTCTGTGATTCAAAGCCCATCAATGGGTTCCCTTTACACTCAGACTCTATTTAGGACAGCTGGTAAAATTCCTCAAGCATTAACGCACAGACACGCACACACACAAACACATGTGCCTGTTTTTAAGCAGCAGAGGCAGGAAATGCGAATCCCTCGTAAGTTTTCCTTCCGCCGTTTGCTTCCCTCTCAGGGCTCAGAGGCCCCACGCCAAGGTGGGAAAAGCACTTCACCATTTGTCTCACTCTCGCCAGAGTTTCCACTGGATTTAACTTAACCTCACACTCTGCCTCATTTTTCAGAGTCCACTTGTAATCTCATTCAATTTAAGAGGTATTTTCCCTTTGCTACGCCCTTCTTAGAAAGTCTCAAATAATGACATTGCATTTAAAGAAAAAAAACAAAACAGGCTTCCTAAGTGCTCTTTAATTACAAAAAATGGACTGCAATAATCTTGACAACATATCTATGAAATGAAATGGAGGGAGGAGCCAATGCACAGAAATTAGAGGGTAGCGTGAGCTTAGAGAGGCTTGCTCTTCATCTCATTTACTCTTGGCACTGAGTGTAAAAGAAATCCAGCCAAGCAATGCCCTATGATTAAGACTCCGGCTTGAGGGACAGCATAGGTCAGCCAAGTGGCTCCTGACTTAAGGGAGGGGTGAAGACGGCACTCTAGTCTAGCTGAAATTATACCCTCTCTTGTACAATGGTTTCATCAAGTCTCTAATGTCATATCCTGCATCTATATTTAAAGCACTGTGCAGCCATGGATATTTAGATTTCAACTTTGCACTTGTAACTGTAAAATAAAACTATTCAAATAAATAATACTTTTTAATCTCACAATATCTTTCCTTTGTCTTTTCAGTATCTTTCTCTTGTAGATGAGCACTCTGGAAATTTAGTGATAACTGCAACAACTAGCACTGACTCTTGGACTCAATATTGATCACCTGTATTAATGTTGACATGGGAACCTGAAACGCGTAAGCCGATTCCAGTTACACTCACGATAATTCTCTTTGGAAATGTAATTCAGTTAAACAAGTTAAACACCAAAGAGTTACCAGGACTGTGCTTTGTCCTAATTTACTTTATGGCAATATAATTTACAAGTTACATGTTAATTTGTTTGTTTTAAATCAGTGTTATTATTCACTCAATGTTTGTGCTGACTCGTTTCAAACTGCATGAAAAATAATGTGACACTGTAATCAGCTAGTTATCTGCTGTCAGGTGGCGATTTAGTCAGCTTGATGGATTTCTCCATCTGACCAGCGTGAGTAAAGGGTCAGGCAGCCACTCCCAGCGTCTGCCACTGGACAGAGATGCTAACAGGGCCTTGACAGATCCCGTCCCTCCCTCTCCTACTCGGCTTAATTCATCACCCACCAAACAAGACCTAACCAGTCTCTCAGAAGCTGCTGCTCTCGTGCACCTTAGTGGGTAAACACACATATGCAAGTACATACACATAGGTGTCGATGCACACGGGCCCATTTACCCAAAAAAATAATAATTGCACAAAGTGATCATCTGTCAGTCCGACAAAACAAACTATGCATCAAATAAAGTTTCACTCATGTACGGTACCGACCACTGAAGCCTGTAGCAAAACATATTGAAGTGAACCACACACACACACACACACACACACACACACACACACACTCACAGATTATCATCACCTATCACAGCCTGCCAAAACATAATGTGAAGTATGCACCACTGTAATAACATTGTGATTCACCTTGGGAGGTATTGCTCAAGCAGTGTAATTTGCTTTGCAATAGGTTTGTCTGATAAAAGCCTAAGTGCATTAGCAGCCCTGGTCAGACAGGTCTCGTAAGCAGTGTCAAAGCAGCACAAAGTCAGCTGATCCATGAAGCCTGCTGGCCAACTAAGCTAGGCCACTGCCAGATCCACTTGACTCTGATGCTACAGAAACACAGGATCAGCTGAGGCAGATCTTACCTGCTGATACCTTATGGCCTTTATGCTTGAGAGGGGAATTAATGAAGTATTTCTCAGCCAGTGTGTGAGTTGTTTAGTGGCAAAACATGTTTCACTGGCATCAGACAAGGAGTTACATTCTGTATGTACTTTCATCCTCGTTGATTTTGTATGGCTTCTAGCAATTGTATGAAGAAGTAATCTATTTGTGCTGCAGGTGTGACATTGCTCAATCAACACTGAAATTCCTGGTGCTCTCTAAAAAAAGAAATTAACTTTAGTAACACATCTGTGGCAATTCCCATAGAGTCACACTGAAAGTTAAAGTTTAAAGCACCCTACATGTTTTGAGAGTAGGAATGCAACAATATAATAATTTCCATCTCAGAAAATATTATAACTTTGAAGTATAATGATGATAACTTGTAGTCTTCCTTAAAGTCTAAAAGTTATCTAGGTCCCGAATAAACCTCCAATTCAATGCTCCATCCAGTACATGCCAAGCCACAGGATCTGATATTAGTAAAATAATATTTTTGTATGCTTACCTCTTTTTTGCATGAAGGCAAAGAGATCATCCAAAAACTCTTTTCTTTTTGGGTCATTATCAAGCTCATACAGCTGTAAAGAAAAATAGAACGTTATTAGGGTACTGTTTGCTAAAAGTAGAGCTGTGTGGCTGCTCAGCCACAGTGTCTACTCAATTCAATTTTATATATAGCACCAAATCACAACAACAGTCGCCTCAAAGTGCTTAAGTATACAGTTTATTGTCCAGTGCTTAATCCTGAATGTCTGTATTTTCTCTACTGCTCTTTTTAATGTTAGACTGTATGATGATAGTTCATAATAGCATTGCAAAACGTTGTAATTGCACCATTGTTATGACTCATATACTCTATACATAATGTTTGTCTGGAAGACATTTGTTCTTTTTTCTCCCTGAAATGTTCTTTTTAGAACACATGCTTTCATCTCACTTAACCACAAAACATACATGTCAGCAGCTAACTGTTATCTTTGAGGTGTGCACAGATGAATCTTTCACGCTTCGACACTTTTAGTTCTTTGAAGCTGGCTTAGAGTTTCAGGAACACATAGATCCTGCATTTTTATAGTTCTGCAATTGTATAATACTTCAAAAGGTTGACCTATATACATGTCCCACATGTGCTACTGAAATGAGAATGTATGTTATCACATAACTGTCATAGAGGGCTCCTTTTGCTACTTTTGTAACAAAACTTTTGGGATTTTATTTGTTTTTTTCCTTGATTTTGTTTTTCACCTTAGCAAAGTCTCTGGAGGCCTCTCCTCTTCCTCTGCTGCTGTCAGCCTCATCTGCCCATCCTGCACTGCCATTCTGCAACAAATGAGAGTAAATACAGATGAGGTCAGTAAAAAAACGAAACAAACAAATAAGCAGGTTTTCACACATCAGCTCTGGATAACTTTAGGTAATTCAAGTTTTGACACAAAACAGGAGACAGTCTGCTTCAGATTCAAATTCAAATTCAAATTTTTATTTGTCACGTACACAGTCATACACAGTACGATATGTAGTGAAATGCTTGGACAACTGCTCGTGACCTAAAGAAAACAAAAAAGGAAAAGGCTATGAATAAGATAGGAAATAAATATGAAAAATTAAAAAGGGTAAATTTAACTAGGAAGGAATAAAATATAAATTAAGGTTAAAAATGAAATAACTGTACAACACAAATTAGAATGAAGGGTAAATTTAACTGGGAAGAATAAGATAAAATATATAAATTAAAGTTGAAAATAAAATAACTGTACAACAAAATACACAATATAGAACTATATAAGAATGTATGAAGAAATCTAAATATAAATAAATATATACACAATAACAGCAGCTGTACAAGTATTAACCGGAAATGAAGAATATAGTGACCAGTGTTGTGCAAAACCAAAGTCCAGAAAGTCCAGTGTGTGTGTAAGAACCATATGTGTGGGTCAGTACTGTGTGGTGGTGTGATTGAGAGACCGTATCGCCTGCGGGAAGAAGCTCCTCCTCAGTCTCTCTGTGTTGGTCTTCAGGGAGCGGAATCGCTTTCCTGACCTCAGCAGAGAGAACAGTCTGTTGTTGCATTCTAACTACTGAAATATACAAATTACTGAAAATACTACTGAAAATGCTCCATTTGGGTGAGTTGGGAAGTTGGCTGCGTAGAGCAAACTTAGAAATTAGCTGCACTAATTTCAGGTGGGCAGAAGTAGGTAATGTGTGATTTGACAATCCCAAATAGGCACATTGTTAACTGCATCTCCACTGGGAAATTTCGACAAAATGTTAAGGCTCCAGTCTGTGGGTGCTGAATCGGCTGAGGAGACGACCCTCTCTGTGTTGGACTCAAACCCTTGCCAAGGAGTCCATAACATAAAGAACTTTGCCGTAAATGTGAATGCTTCCCATTGAACCCACATTCTTCCAGTTTAACATTTGTTTAATCAAGCAAAAACATATACTGCAACACTAATGTATATACAAATTTATTATTTTTAGAAAACTGACTCATTTCCATGAAAAAAAAAAATGTATTCATCTGTTGTTACACCAAACATTTATTAAGTTAAGCCTGAATTCCCTTCAAATAGTTTGCAACAAGCTTTAAAAGTGGCGCATTCGCTAAGCTAGATAGGACAAAGTACAATCTGCAATACACACTTATCAAAACAAATATATACTCAAAGACTAAGGGTGCATAGTCCAGGGGTTGAAGTAGTAACCTCTGGAGTTATGGTACCTCTGAGCTCCTAAATCCCCCCTCCCCCTTCATCCTCAAACATCTCCATTTGACCTAAACCATCTGCATCTGGGCCTGCCCTGCCCCCAACAATGTCTTCCGACCCAGCTGGATACAAGGGCCCCCCATCCTTCAATCTTAACGCAGCTGTGACGGGTGGCCAAGTTCATGGAGTGTAGATGGCAGTCAGGAGGGGCCAGAGAAGGGTGGGCTGGTCAGCAGCCTTGGCGCCCACACATACACACACACACACACGTACACTCACACACACATACACACAAACGCAAAAGCTGATCAAGGCTATGTGTATGTTTGTGAGTGCAGGAAGGGGGGGCCAATGGCCCCACAAGACGGGAAGGAAGGAAAATAAGGGCAGAAAGGGGTGCACGGTATGTGCCGACCAGGAATGTCTCCTAAAGACAAAACCTATAAAAGCATCAGGAATCAAAACAAGATCCGTTTGGAGGGGGACGTTAATAGCTGCAGCCTGGAGTCTAGTTTCAACCAGGAGCCCATTGGTCAGTGGCAATTACAGGGCCTGAAACAAGAGCCAGGGGGGCAAAGGTTGTCAAGGCCCCTGAGAGCAAGTCATTTTCAGCCTCTCACTCTCAGTATGTGTAACGGTTGTCAACAATTGCTCCCTATACAAATACCATCAGCCATCAAGTTGAAAACCTACTGCAAATGGTGGGTTTCAAGGCAAAAGCATGAAGACAAAATGAGACATCTGCTATTTAGAAGGGCAAACATGGTCTGCACCACACCACAAGCACAAACTATCCAATGCTGCAATGCTGTTAACAGGGGCAATGACGACATGTGATAAAATGTTTTCTTTTCTTTGAGCAACCATAAAAGGGTTTGTTCGAAAATGCTTCCCCTGTGTAAAAAACGTATAGTTCTAAAGTTCAATGTTCAAAACTTAAAAAAAAAAAAAAAAAAAAATCAACACTACGTTATCCTACTGGACTTCACAGACTGTGAAGTGTTGTATTGAAAATGTGTGCACAACAAAACCTTTTTCATCATCAAAAACAGCTTCCTATATTATACAATCTCTTATATGTGATCCAGATTAACATATCATGTAAAAGTAAACATAAGTTATGGTACATCTGAAGGGCCTATAGACCTTTGCTCACAATTGACCACGTCTGTTAAACTTTAACCATTATAAATGATTATAAGGGAAGATAATTCACATTGCAGCCATATGTAGTTCTACATGGTTAGGAAAAAACTGCTGGCAGCACCTTTTATACAAACAGGATGTTCCCCATTCTGTGACCCCGAGTTCAATATTTCAAGATCAAGATGGTTACGTTTCTGCACTGAGAGGACACAAAGTGTTTGTTTATTGATTCATAGTCCAAAAATTCTTACTATTTAACAGGTGCTCTTATTCAAAGTAAATTATTTTGGGACTTGCAACATTACAATTAGCTCCCAGTTCATCAGTGTTAGATGTTAAAACAAAAGAAGCAGACTGTAGCGTATGGGTTGCAGGCACGCATACAAACATCACACTTCCCTGAGTGACACTTGTGTCATGGGAGTGCAGGGGTCAAGGTGTTCCTGATGTTAGCCTGGAACAAAGGTCTAAAGTGACAGAACACCAGTGTCCAGTCAATGAAAGGCTTACTGCTATATCCTCACTTGTGAGTACATCTAGTCCCATATCTAAAAGACGAATATAATAATATTAAAGAAAATGCTTTCCACAGTTGACATACTTTTTCTAATCTTTCAGACAATACAACAAGAGGCACCAGATCTTCTATTACTTTGTCTAATTATCTATTCCTCGTTCAGTGAAAGGAGTAACATCTAATATCTAAGAATTTACTAAAGATGTATTTGCAGACCAGTGGTTATTAACATTTCATTCCCACCTAGTTGCCCACACATATACCTTCTCTATGCCTTAGGCCTATTATTCTCACCGCATTGTTCATGTTGCGTGCAAACAGCGACAACAGTGTCGCTTTGTACCATTTATACCAGCGCTGAGGGTGTCAGTACTCTCTGCAGTGTTCTCCTGAATAACCATTGTCAGCAAAAACAAAAACTCCACATCAAAACCTCCACAACAAGAGGTACAGGAAGAGAAGACGTCAAAACCAGAAACAACGAAACAGAAATTATTTCCAGAAAGTCTCATCTCTCTGTACAACAGTATTAATTTCATGGATCAATAATTTTCTGCATATTTTCATCTAATACCTTTTTTCCTGACGAAAGCGAGACAATAACTAAATAAAAACTAATGCAAGAGGATGATAAATACGATGAAATGTACTGGCATTTTCATCAGCAAATAAAAACAAGATGAAAATGCGATTCAATGATCAAATCAGAACTAATTAAGTTGTGTAAAAAGGCAGGAGGAGTTTTGAGGTGATCCAATCAGAAGTAATCTCCTTGTGCAGTAAGGTTAGATGCGCACATTTGAGCTGCTGCCGCAAAGACAGGTAGTGAGGGGGGAGCTCGCATGCTCTCAGTTTCTCATGAAAACGTGACAAAATTTCAAGAATGTCAAGATTTGGGAGGAAGAGAAGAGTAGACACATGGACACGTTCAACATTTGATGTCAAGGAAAATAAGACGCTTTGTAAAACGCGTGGAACAACTCTCCCTGGAAAAAACATGGCAAACTTTTACACTTGAGACTTTAGTGAGCTGAATCAACTTTGGATTTAGTCTGTGATAATCTTATGATAATTAGGCTTATTTCTGACTAAATATCAGAATAAATGTCTAAATTATGACTAAAACTAAATGGCATTTTAGTCAAAAGACTATGACTGAAACTAAAACAAAATTTGCTGTCAAAATGAAAACCGCTGTACATCTGAATCTCTGAGCTTCTGTACTGAAATATCCTTAAAATGGCAGCAAAACTAGTCACTGTTTAAGCAAGGTTTCAAAAACTGAGATGCGTACGAGCGGCCAAAAACACACCAAAGTGCAGCTTATGCCAGTTGATGTAAATTTAACTTTTTGTGGTGTTGTTTATGAGGCTGAGAACAACGAGCATAAAGGGTAATTACAGTTTCCCTGTTGTAAACAAAGGTGAAAGATGAGGAGAAATGTAATAATGTGACTACTTTAAAGTTTATATGTTGTTGTTTTTTGTTTTTAATTTAAAAACACACAATACAAGCACACATTTAAAACCGACACAAACACACACATTAGACTACTGCAACTGTGGAGTGCTTTCCTGCTCTAAACCACGACCTTCAGTTTTTCCTCTTCAGCTGCAATAAAGGAAAAGTAGAGTGGCTGATGTGATAAAGAGCAGATGGTGGCCAAGATAAAAACAGTTAACTGCAAACTAACATGTGATGAAACAGACAACGACTTTAAAAGGTATTATCAGTTACTTCAACTAGACATCTTAACCAAAGCCACAACAACTAACTGCCTTCCTGCTAAAATGAAATGTCTGCACCACTTTGCTGGATCAATGTTGATGTTTTTACAATACTTTTTTGGTCTTTAAACCAACAACTTCAAAGTAGAGGCGAAATAAGATATCAGTTTTTGGCTGACGGATAACCATTTCCACATATATTGTCCAATATGTCTGCATATTAATATTTTTTCCATTTTGTCACCAGATTATATTACAGAAGATAAGCACTGATGATATTATAAACTGTCTTCTCACATAATGTATCCATCAGAGTAGCTTTGACTCTAATCTACAGTGATGAATGAAGTGAAAACTGAATGAAGGAAACTACTCTTAACTAGGGATGAATGTGGCATGCTGAACAGAAGCCTAAATGTTGCTTCCCTCACTAGTTTTCAACAGAAAATTTCTTCTTTCTATCTGAGCCAGGAAGCTGTAAACAAGCAAGGCGGAAAGTAAGACAGTTCACAGCCATAGAAACAGCATAGCTCATCAGCACTTTGAAAATGAACAGTTGTACCCAGCGTCAGAATCAGCAAGCATACAAGCAAGAAAAAGAAAAAGAAAATAGTAAGGAAAAGAAAGCTACTTCTTGAAGAATGTGATTAATGGTTTGAAATGATTGAAATGATTAACACTATTAAATTAGTCATTGGAAATATTCTAACCCTCAGTGATGCCTGCAGCACACAAACGTACATAGTGACACTCCCCTGTTTTCATGTTAGGTTCCTAATTATTTAAACATTATTGGAAAATGTATTAAAATGTGACATAACAAAAAATGGAAAATAGTGTCACACTATCTTTTTGTATATGGTAAAAAAAAATAAAATCAATAGCTGGATATTTTACTCCCTAAAAATGAGTGCCGAGCTCAGGCTCTACTATGACAGATTCCCTATAATTAAGTCTTAGAGTGTAAATTCAGCTGCCACTTGTAAGAATGTGAATACGTTCAGATGGCTCTATAGAAGACCCTCTGCTTCTTCAGTTGGGTCAAAAAAAGCACAGTAAGATGGAAGCGATTAACCCTGAATAGACATGTTGGCTCTTGAATTGAGACCTTGGTCAGCTGAGGAATGTTAACACTATGTTGTTGTTGTTTTAAATGCTAGAGTGGATAGTGAAATGTTGGAAACACTCCTTATGATAAGTCGATTCATACCCTACATCACTTTCAGTGCTCAACCCAGAAAGCAGTTCTTAAAGAAAGCGATTCCCACACCCTGCTTATATTTATGGCAGTCATATACAAGGCCTGGCTTGTCTGATATAATTTGTAATTGCTTCAATGAACTGCTGGAAACATGTGTCTTTACATTAGCACCTATACTTCAAGTAACTTTTTTAGTGCAGTATAGATTCTAGACAGTTTTTACATTTTGAACTTATGGCCAGAGTATATTTATGTGAGCTAATATTTCAATTAGGGTCAAATGATATTATATATCTTTTCCAGGTATGGCACGTGTATGTGTGTGTGTCTATGCATTTGTACTAGTTACACATGCGGATGTCTATACGTGTGTGTGTGTGTGTGTGTGTTGGGTGGAAGATAAACAGAAGCCTTCATATGTTTAAACAGCCTGTGTTCTCTCGCCGTTTCTCACATGCTCTTAGCAGGTTTACTGGACAGGCTGTGGGTGGCCTAATCACATTACGGCCATACGTGACTGACTGGCACAGCGCCAAATCAGGGATAAGAATAAGGTAGATGACCATTAGTGTGCAGGAGTTTGTCATCCCACAGGGGGATGAAGGAAAATCTGTGCACACGTTGACATACAGATCACACCTCTGTGCCTGGACAAGTTCTCCCCATAGAAATCGTTTCTAAATGGGGGCCAAAGCTTCCCAGAGATGATGAACATTTTCATAGATTGACTTTAAAGACTTTGTAGCACACAGGTGAATAAAAACCAGGCTCCACTATAAAGCTAAAGCTAATATTTAATTATGCAGTTTTTGTTAAATCATCTCAGTAAAAAGAAAGAAAGAAAAAGGTAGGCACTGACAGAGATAGCGTTAATCTGCTGGTCCTTGAGTAAAACATGCAATTTTGGCAAAAAATAAAATAAAAATGCAGACAAATGCAGTGTGCATTTGTGCAACATTACTGCCACACATTTCAGTGCACAACCTTTAACAAGCCGACATTCTTTGAATCACCCTGCACTGGACAAACAACACAGCACGCACTCATACTTGAATGTTGGTGAATAGCTTGGAGGTAATTCTACTCAGCCATTATAGAAAGATGTCTGAGGAAGAGCCACCATTTTAGTGAGGCCAGGCATGCCGGAACAAGAAGGGTTAATGGCTGCTGCTTGGGGAGAGGGGGATGGATGGCATTGATTGCTCAGGATGTTGACAGCACTTCTCCAATTTGATAGCGGTGCTGTTATTAGATGAAGAGGCTTGCTCTTAATAAAAGCATCATGTGATTTGCCTTCACTCCTGATGAAGGCAGATGGAGGAGACTCAAATACCAACCACTCAGCTTAGAAAATAATCACTTTTCAACTAGTTGGGAATTGTTTTAAGATATTAAAAGCAGCTGGGAGGAAAAATAGACTAAGAAAACTTCCACATTTGTTTTTTAAAACAGATTAGCATCCATTTGAATAGCCTGTAAGCAGTACTGCACCTGAGGGAAGTAGGTCGTTTTCATACTATAGATAACAGGTTGATGACTGTTGGGATGGGAGTAAAAGCAAGCTCATCTAAAGCATGGAGTACAAAATAGTTGTTGTTCTGCAGACTGCAAGAGTGACCCTGTAGACTAAACAAAGGCTAATGACAAGAGGCGCATGTCTGTGCCATATTAGAACCCTGTTAGCCCTGAGACATACCCATAACCCCCGTCTTCCTTATTCACGCACCGTTACAGCCCTGTGTCGCACCCTACACAGCTGAACATTGCAAACCAAGTCCCCTGGGCCGCAGCCATTGAACAGGCAGTCCAAATCAATAGCCCTGGATGTGCAAACACAGGGAAGTCCCCAGCCCCCTCCGGACGCAATCTCACAGCATAAGTCAATACTCATCATCCTCAGTCATCTACCGCCAAGCCAGAGAGACTGAGACGAGGGCAAGATCACTGCTCCCAGAGTTAACCTTCCTCTGCACCTTCATCAACACAACCTTACTTTAAGTAACACGGCACAGGTTTTCAAAGAGGACCCTCATCAAATTGCTGTTTTACTAAAATAAACAATGTAAGGCAGCCACACCTAACCTCAATGAAAACAAAATACATGCTCATACAAGCAAAATCCCTATAGCAACCGCAGGCACTAAATGAAGGGCAACAGAAAGTTCAGTGCGAGCTCTGCCAGAACAGATAGGAGGGAGGTTGGCTTTAAATTCACCAACATTCCTGTACACCAGAAACAGGATCTCACAATAACAGGAGAGCCCCTCTCATCCCACAGGTACTCTTAACATCTCATTCCCGGACTAATCTTTTTTAGCCAAATTGCTGCCTGTCAAAACAGTTCAGCAAAGAAAATCTTTTAAACAGACACGGCAGCAGTAATTTAATCACAATCAAGGCCTCCAGCACATATCTGGATTGCAGCCAACAATAGTGATAAATGGGAAGTACCCACGAAAGAGGCTACAGGCCTGCTTTGTTGTTAAACCAAATTTTTTGGATAGTTGACTGAAATGGCCAGTAATATTATTCATTGTCTGCTATTAAAAAGCTGGTAACAATGCAACGTGCAGATCTGAAATAAGTAAATACAAGCATGTGTTTATATTTCTGTAATAAACTGGACATGAGAATAAAGAAGATTACATTTACAGTTGTTTATTTTCTCCCAAATAAGATGACAATTGCTGATGTCTATTTGTAGTATCACAACAGTTTTGTTTTGCACAGTGTCCCAAAACAAAAATAGTCACAAAGAGCTTTAAATTTATTTTTGAAAGATTTATTTATTTATTCTATCGGTGTCAAAAAGGCAAACAAACTAAAAAAAAAAAAGTATGTTGATAACTGGTGCATCCCTAGTTTTCTACATTTACTAGAGAATAAAAGCCTAGCCATCAATTAGCCCATATGCCAATTTGCCTTCACGATCTCAAAGAAAGTGAATGTGCTTCCTCTCAGCATGGCAGTAATAACGAACAATGTCGGGGGCAGACATCTCTAATCCTAATCAAATAATTGGGGTCTTGATCCCTCTGTAGGACTCCAGGAATCATTTATTGGGGCACTGTCTATCAGGAGGGGGTGGAGGGCGAGTGGTGGGTGCATGGGAAGTTGAGCTGAGTGGATGGCGTCCTTTATCTCCTAATTACTGAAAATAATCTCATGGTGAGCTGGTCATACACCACCGCCAACAAAGGGCTAATCGTGATCCCATGTGCGACAAGATGTAAGTAAATCTCACTGCCACTCGGGAACATATGGTAAAATTCTTGCTTACGGCCAGATCCACTCCTTACTCTGTGCTCTCATTAAGAATTATTATGGAGCATAAAAAAGGTCACAAATCACATGAGAGCAGACCGGCAGCAGAGAACAGGACCCAGGGGCGTGCCTGCCTCTGAGTGTCCAGTCATGTTTGAGAGATTTCTGGCTTTTAAGGGAACAGACAAAGTGGCGGGGACAAGGGGCTAAACGTCCAGGGGCAGAACGTGTTGCTACCTGCCCTGGCCTCAGCGGTGCTGCACCTTTGAATAAGCCACTGAAAAACAGGCCTTCAGGCAAGACCACCCCTCCCTCCATTAATCACTCCAATTACAAAGCTGAAAAAGAGAAACAGAGAAAAAGAAAGGTGTGGGGGGTGAAAGGTAATGGATAGAAAGACAAAGATAGACAGGTAGTCAGGCACACAGATGGGAAAAACAAACGTCCAGATGGATCGATGCATTTGTACAATTTTAAAGCCAGAGAGTGTGAGAAAGTGGCTGCACTCGAACCAAAAAAGATAGACATGAGGAGAGAGGTGAATCTCCCTATTTAGTCCTTGGGTAAACATGTCTGTTGGTGACCAGCAGGTCTGGTTTGCCAAATAAACTGCATTTGTTCAGCTCCAGCCCTTTCACCAAGACACCACATTCCACAGGCAGAGGCCCCATCCCCCATCACATAGCTGGCCCCTCTCGCTGCCTCACACAAATGCAACGTTTGTAGGGTGGTGTGGCCAGAAGTTCACACTCATTGGTTCAAAGACCCTTTCACAGGCAAACATTTTAGTCAATCACATACAGTACTTCATACTTTAACTCCTTACCATAGTGTTTATAATTAAAACTTAACTTTAAGGTAAAACATTGGCCCCTTGGTGCCTATTCCCTTTGCTTCCTCTATCATACTTGATAGATATTAGATTATATGACAATGACACAAGAGTATGAAGATTCTCGAAGAGCTTGAAAGCTAATGGCTGGATAATAAATGTATATTTTGACTCCACGTGTCACTGGCGACTCTTTAAGCGAGAAGCCATAGCACTGCATTGAGGCTAAAGGAGCTATTAGCTACTACTTCTAGGTTAAAAGCTTTGGTTAAAAATACCTTGCATATCTCACATCTTTCAAAGAGCAAGCATCCACTTCACCCCCACGTTAATGGCAGCTGGAGACATCACACACACCTGATAGGCCTTTATAGACATTTTCATTATACTGACAGTGGCAGGAACTTGATATATTCACAATCAAGTAAAAAACCTTCACGTCACATTTAATTACATGTGAAATGACAAAGGTCGCAATGCCTGCAGTCAGATGGGTAAATTACTTCTTTGTCAGGCTTATAACAGTGGGGCAGATACGGGCTGGGGGTAGGCGCGCTATCTGAGACGCTAATGTTATGACTGCCTCTCTGAATTTGCACTATCAAATGTTAAAACCATAAGCCCAATTCACAGCTTTATGTAGAGTCTAATCGATAGGATGTGATCGCTCTCTTCCGAACCAAAGGGATCTGTTTCCTCTCAGCTAGCGTTAAGTGTGCAGGGGCATTCCACCGCTGACAGGCCAGCACCCCCTGGGGATCGGGGCCGAGATGTTGCAATCGTCACGCATCTGGAGCTCATCTCCACAGCCCGTCAATATGCTACATCTTTACTGGGTGCAGAGAATAGCTGAAACGACCAAAACCTTGAAACGAACAAACACTAAAACTCACAGTAACTGTGGAAACTACCAAATCAAAACTAAAAAAAAATCAAAGTGTCTGTTGACAGTTTAATAATGAGAAAGCTATCTTTGTAACAAAACATACTCTTCCAGAAATGCCATATCGTGGTTGTTCATTGGGATCAATTGTGCTTTGCAGAATACTGCAAATACCTATAGAATAATGTTGTTCACACTTCTTGATCAACCAGATTCTTACTTGTCATTACTCAGTCACCATTTATACATTAAGATATAGTGGAAATGGCTTGAACTTATAACCATAATGGTTCTACAAAGCACTTGAAACTATTTCTTATTCAACAAATCACACGAAGACACACCCAAAGCAGACGAGCATCTATGTAAGTCATTGGCAGGCCATCGGGATCAAACAGCTTAACTTGCATTTAGCCACACCTGCTTCCACATACATTTAGCATATGCATTGATGAGCCATAACATTAAGACAACTGTCAATGTCAAGTTAATAATCAGTTCTTGAAGTTGATGGTTTGGCAGCAGGGAAATGAATAAGTGCATGGATCTCAGGGTGGCAATGGACTGACAACCAGTTAGAGCATCTCCAAAAAGACAGATGTTGTTACCTGTCTGCAATAATTAGCAGCTACCAAAAGTGGCAAGTAAATGAATGACAACAACTGATTCCATCATCAGCACACTAGGCCTCTTAAAACATGGAGTGAAATGGGTGGTCTTTGTGGCCCACTCCCACAGAAGATCACATGGATGAAAACCTTAATACTAGCGAAGAGCTTCAAAACACTGTAAAAAAGCTTGCATCGCAATCTCCTGTCCACCACTTAAAAGTACCCGCAATAGACATGTTGGCATTAGAACAGGATAATGGAGTAATGGTAGACATACACCGCTTGAACATGAACATGTTATTCTCTAACCGCACTGGCTACTTTGAGCAGGATAATGCACCCATTCACATTTGTGTTCAGGAATGGACTAAGGAATATCACAAAGAGGTGTTGACTTGGTGTCTTGATCTCTTGAAAAAACAAGTTCAATCCATGGAGGCTCCAATTCCCAACTTAGGGCTAAAAGGATCTCTGACTGTCATCATGTCTGATACCAAAGGACACCTCTAGACATAGAGTCTGTACCTTCACAGGTCAGAGCAGTTTGGGCAGCATGAGGGGACCTACATAATTTTGTTGTTGTTGTTGTTTGTTTGTTTTTAGTTGTACCAGAATATATAGAGCAATGAAAAAGTATTTGCTACCTTCCTGATTTATTTTCTTTTAGTTTTTTGCACATTTGTTACACTTGCATGTTTCTAATCATTAAACACATTTTTAATACTAGATACAGATAACCTGAAAAAAGCTGTTTTATTTGAGAATTTCATTTATTAAGGCCATGTGTGAAAAAATACACCTAGAACTAAACTTCCCTAACACAGTAATTGGTTGTGCCGTCCATGACAGCCAACATCGCAATCAAGCAACTGCAATAATTTGCAGTGTGTTTTTCACATCACTGTGGAGGAGTTTTAGCCAATTCTTGTTTGCAGAATTGTTTTAATTAATCCATATTAGAAGATTTTCGAGCATGAACAACCTATTTGAGATCGGGACAAAGCATCTTAATCTGATGTGAGCCTGGACATAGGTCACTCGAAAAGCTTAATTTTAGCCATTCAGGGGTGCGCTTGCTAGTGTGTTTCGGATCGCTGTCCTACTACATAATGTGTATCATCTCTGTCTAATATTACAATTTTTTTATGATCTGAAAATTTCAATTCGACAAATATGCTAAAGACTAAGAAATAAGGAAAGGGGCAAATACTTTTTCACAGCACTGTACATATCTTACAAAACTGAGTTTAGAAAAGGTCCTGTGCAAGTTCATTTTTTTTCTGCACAGGCTGGTATAAAGGGAAATTTGGCATGCAAGTATTGTGCTTAGTCTATCTAAATATTTAAATCTGAGCCAAATTTTTTATTTGCTTTTTATATTAAAAATAGATGTAAATGTATTTAGGCAAACATGTGCAAATAGAGAGTTTACACGGCTTAAAAACTGTGTGTTTTGTAAACTATGCGTTTCCCCTCCCACTGCCTTCTGCAGGACCACCTGCCCACACCAAGGTAGGCAATCTATAGATGAAGAACTGAAACCTTGCTCTACATTTAGACAGCAGTAGCTTCATCTCTCAAATGGATGGGGAGTAATGATAATCGCCTTGAGGCAACTGTTCTTGTGATCTGGCATGATACAAACAAAACTGAATTGAACTTAAATAATATATAAGTATTTAAATATTAATTATTATATTTATATTTATACCTAAAGATGACTAATATTGACCGATTTAAAAACAGAAAACCCCCACCTCCTCGCAGCTTCAACCTCAACACCAAAAGCTCGAGACACTTTGGAAAATATTTGGTCACTTACTACAGTGGTGCTCAGCTTAAAGTATACATAACTGCAGATTAAATACAGCTTGAAAGACATGATAAATAAATACATAAATTTAAAAAAAAGCAAAAAAAAAAAAAACCAGTGCAGTTTTTATATTGAAATCAATTAACATTTTGCCAGTGCCTCAAATATATGAAAAAGAAAAGCATGCTAAACTTTCACAAACATCATTGTTGCACTTTCATTTTCTATCTATGCGCACCCACTTAAAGTATGCATTCACAACAGCTTATTTCCAAATTCTAAATGAGAAACTTAAATTACTGTCTGCAAATATTACATTTCACTTCATATTTTAATCCTTTTGGAATTTATGAACGTCTGCCTCCACACATCCTTATTTTACTGAAAGCACAGGGCCTCTTTAGGTTTTCTAATCACATTTATTTAGGGCAGGAAAAACCTGAGTTGTCTTTGTTTGACCAGATGGCTGGCTAATTAGGCTGGCTCCACTGGGGGTTGGGGGGACTCCCAAATCTGTGACAAACATTATTGAAAAAAGTCCCATGTTTATGCTTGTCTTTTTTAGAAAAAGAGCTTCTTCGGAAAAGATCAATGCCTGGGCACTGACAGCAGTATACATTATATTTTGACTAATAATTGAACTCAACAGAAAATCTCCATACATTACAGGCTGAGAAGAAACTGAACAATGGAGGTGTAGTTTTCTTGTGTTTCTTAAAGCCACTACACGTATTTCTTATAATAATGTGGGTGCAGTGAAGCCCCTGCTGTTACTAATTCTAATTTTCTGTGCTACTCTTTAATCATTTACTACCGTGGCTTTTGAAATTATCGACTTAAGTTGATGTGGTCCATAGTTCCATTCACAGAGCGATTGTCTATTAACCAGATCGACTGCAGGTCAGAGCCTGGTGGGTTTTTTGGCAACTGATATAATTCAGTATAAGCAATTCATTGGTGAATCTAACAATATATATGCTGCTGACATTAATCTACAATCTCTACAATAATGAAAGCTTGAAGTTTCATTACGCTTCTTAAAATATACTATCAGTTTCTTTTTTGATTATTTAGTTTTGTACAAGATACTAGGGCTGTTCGATATAACGATATATATCGGATGACGATATAAAAACGTCTATCGTTTCATTTTCCACTATCGTTTGTTACATGTTTACAAAATAAACTCTTTACGGCAATATTTTTTCATCGTTTTGATGGTCACTGTAGTGGCTATATTCATTTCTTAAAGTTCTCTCTTTCTCTTATATTTAATATAACCACACTACAGATGGACAAGCGCATGTTTTTATGCGTTGTCGTTAGCAACAACGACGGTAACAGCATCGCGTGTCCGCTTGCTTATGTTCCACATTAACCTTTCACAATAAAGCTCAAGATCCTGTTGAGACTTTTCAAAATAAACTGAATCACGTGAAAGAGCAGATTATTTACGGATGAGAATTTAAAAAGAGCCGCCAGGTGCTAAAAAATAAACCTTAGACTCAAACGTTAGAACAGGCTTTTCCCCGCAGCACGCCGTGTAATAAATACTCACAAAGAAAACGGCGGCCGTTACAACTTATGTCTAAAAATGTATCGTTTCATGCATCGGTTAAAACACTCGACTCAGGGTACATGACGCGCAGCTGGAAACACTTCCCGCAAGACGAGCTGCCCGAGATTCACAGAATTTACAGAAAATGTCACATTTTTGTGATTTATATCGTTATCGGGACGATAGAATTCTTATATCGGGATATGAGATTTTGGTCCTATCGCACAGCCCTACAAGATACTATCAAATAATATATCCAAAACTCATATAAATAATAAAAAACAAGCTTCTTTTTTCTTTAATATGAAACTTTCCATAAACCTTTACAACATTTAGGATTTACCCAGTGGTTAGCCTGTGGCTTTCTTACAGACACTCCACTTAAAGCTCACTTCTTGTGGTGATTGTGATTCAGGAACTGTGAAACTTGGGGCATGTAAATCCCTGAACGTAGAATGTAAATGTTGGATGGCGGAGTCTGAACACATTGCATTTTCTGAGCGTATGGGAGTCTGGTTTTTTTTTTTTTTTTGCTCCTTTCTCCCTCTCACAAGTACATGATTATACTAAGCTTGTGTTTGAAGACTTGGCTGAAAAACAATCTGGCCACAAGCTATTATAAACTACATGGGATTTTGGCAGCCAGTGGAATGGAGACTGAAAAGCAGAGAGGCAACAGTGAAAGGAAACCCTTTTGCACCTCTTTCAACTTGTTCTACTCTGCGTGGCTTTGTGCCAGGTCCCAGTCAGCTGCAATGTTTACCCAAGTGCCTTGACACAGTGGTCCAGTTAGCACTTTTAGCCCCCTGACTCTAGCCTGGAGCTGAGCCAAACCAGTAGCACGAGACGGCCAAGAAAGCCAAAAACAATAGACAACTCTCACCCTTCACCTCATCACAGCCTCTGCCTTTCTACAAGGTGCAAAAAAGAGACCATATCTTTTGACTCCATCTGCAATTTACCATTTGGAGGATGTTGTGGCTACAACACAGACAGCCTCATAAATGTCACGCTGCTTTATGTTCCTCCCATGACAAGGTCTATACCTTAATTGCATTATGTTTCTGAAACACCTGCTGTTGGTGATTTTGGCAGGGCTGGGATATTTTTAGGTTATCAGTATCAAGATAATAATCCCATAATCCAATCTGGACTACAACACTAAAACCTTCAACGAAGTTAGTTAAGAAAGTGTATGGATGTGAAAATCATTTAAGCATTTCTGTGCATTTCCATCCGCTATTGCGAACACACAGAAGAAAAAAAAATCTGCCATTTAGCTTCCTTATTCAAAGAATGATGTAAAAAAAAAGAGCCACTAGACAATGAAAAACGACTAAAGCCAATTTCCAATTCAAATAATTCCAAGTAATTTTCTCACAAACACTATTTCAATTTGTCTGACTGAGCTCATTTGAGAATAGAGCTCCTCATAGAACTCCCTGACAGCACCCTTGAAAAAGGTTCACCCTGAGCGAGGACACAATCGAAGCAGACAATGTTTTCATTACGTGCTTATTTTATTCTTTTTGCATCTCTTGCAAAAAGACTAACATTTGTTTATACGTCTCAATGCAAAGTATTCACATCAAGATTCAAAGATATGTAAAAAGGATGGGACAAAATATCTATACGACAAAAATATCACTTCACGTTCTCTTTTATTCGAACATGCTGGTGCTCCAACAAATTCCACCCACCAGTTTGACTTACCAGAGTCACTACTTAATGACTCCTTGTGGTATAGCTCCCTTAATTATTAAGAACCAATGGTAATTAGCTGCCAGTGACGGAGAAACCACCTTAGGAAAATGGCGGACAGTGGGGGAAAGCTAATGTGAGAGCTACTAAACTAACACTGGTTAGATGTGAGTTGCTTTACAGACTTTGTGCTAGCAAAAAAGCAGCTATAACATTGTTTTGTTTTTACATGTCACATAAAGCACATCATTCATTAAAATGTAATTAATTTTATGAAATCAAGATAGACAAATAAGAGCATACACATCACGGGGACAACATGACCTCACATAGTGTGCCAAGAGTCACTGCACGAGTGTTAACAGTAACAGATTCACACGTGCACTGTACATACTGTTATATGGTGCCAACCTATATAAAACTCAAGGAGACTTCTCTCCAAGGTGTCATATGACCTTGCCTCTGTTTCCCCCCAGCTGCCAAAGTTGAGGCCGGGTGTCTCTCCGTTTTAATTTGGCTATTAGGGCTGGGCCATATTATACCGTTCACGGTAATACCGGTATAATGTTAGGCAACGATAGGAAAATGAAATATCGCGATAGAATGGGAGTAAAACGCGCATGCGCAGTGCCTTTGTTTTCATACGCACATGGCCGATTGTTGAGTGAAACAGATGAACCAGAATTGGTTTGTAAAAATGGTGCAACTTCCGTGATGTGGAACTGGTTTGGTGTTTGTCCATCAGATACACAACAAAGCACATTTTTTTGCAGAACATGCAAGCGGCCGTTGTTATTGTCATATTTGTCGGACTAAGATGCTCTTAAATCTGGGAGTAATCTGGGTCCTAAACTCCGTATGCTTCAGGTCAAACAACACTGCAGCATCACTTAGAGTTAAGAACTGTCTAAATTCTTTCATCTTTAATAAAACGATCAGCATTGCTGCTTTACCAGGTGTAACTATGAAGTTTAACTTCCAGGCATCCATGAAAATAAAAGTTATTACATTTAACGGAGTTAGAAGTTAGCAGGAAGCTAGCGGAAGTTAGCTCGCTAGTTTCGCTAGTTACCTAAGCATGATATAGCATGTTCTGACTGAGAGATTTCTGAAAAAAATCAAACGTACAGCTCTGCTATCACTTCCAACATAAATGAAGACGGGAAACTAAACAGCAGTGACGTTTGTAGGGTTACTGAAGTTGGGCTAGCTGGTATATAATGATGTGCTACGTGATCGCTAGCGACACAGCTATGTTAGCATAACATAAACAGTGAAGCTGGAGGACGAACACTAACACTTTTCCACTTATAAAAGTTAACGTGAAGGTTCTTCATGGTTAGAGACAAATGCAATCGCATGGCAGGATGCTGTAAACGGACCAAACTTCAGTCAGGAGAACAACTGAGATAATCCATCCACAATACGAGGTTAGTCATTAATATACTGCAGCAACATGGGAATAGAGCAGCTGCCAGAGAATTCAACATTAATGAATCAATGGTACAGAAGTGGAGGAAGCAAGAAGAATGAGTTTAATAAAGTTTGATTTATCTGACTGCTTTGTTTCGCTTAATGTGCCTTATAATCCCGTGCACCTTATGGTCCGAAAAATGCGTACTGCACACTGCAGTTTAATGTTGCAAAGCACCTCTTTTTAACTTCAGTGGATATTATACATGGTTATGCTCAGGATATGTCAGCCCATTTCTACTGGAAATGCCTTTTGGTTAAACTTTCAGCAAGGAATTTGCATTTGCACTGTTATATTTTTATAAAGCTTTAATGTACATAAAAACCAGCTTCTTGTTTAAGTGAAAATAAATGGAAGGTTGTCTTTTTGCGCTAGTAATGTTGTGGAGTTGTATTTTGTCTCGCATCAATTATATCGTCGGTTATATCGTTATCGCAAATTTTCAAATATATATCGTGATAAATATTTTTGGCCATATCGCCCTGCTCTATTGGCTATTCCTCTTTCTATGTTTGCCGTCATTAAAGAGCAGGTGTTGAGATATGTTCAGTAGAAGTGCTTGTAAAAAACAAAAAGAACCAGAGATGGTGTGCGAAGGGTGGGGGCTTGTGGTTTTACTACAAACCGATCAAATTACAGCATACATCAGTAACTCCAGTTCCATTAGAAGCAAGAAAGTCAATCCTCCAGGGTCAATTTAAGAGTGTAATAACCCCAACGGATATGCGCAATCTGCATTTAAATGAGACAATTTTTGTTATTCAATTCAATTAAACAGAAAGGAAAACTGTGGCCATCACTGCCAGACAAGATGGGTCTTTTTAAATGTCATTTGCATGATGTTGCAGAAGCAATCCATCAAACTGTCTGAGTGCCTGTCAGGTGGCACTGGAAATCTCTTCACGCCCACACTTTTCCAAAGTCAACTTCACTGACTGTGTCGCCTATTATCTGTAACTTTCCAACCCTGACAAACTGACATTCAGGCCACGAGGGGCCAGCTGATTAGAGGTGAGAAAGAAGGCAGACGTTGTAGCTCTCTTTCAAGCTTTGTTTTTTTTCTTCATTAGACACTATTTATGGCACTTTACAGTCTAAGAATGGCAGTATTGTCTCCTCTATCTGAATGTATTTATGTGCTGCACATCACTACAGATGTCTCCCTGTTTGAAATTGATGTAACAAGACATCATGTCCGGTAAACAGGTATACTGTATACACGACCATTACTATACAATAATCTTTTTTTCATCCCTTCTTATCTGCTAGGCTCAAATAAAGTATTAGATTAATATCTGACTTATGTGTAAGCCGGTGTAGTTTGATCTAAATCACAGTGAAAACAGGAAAACATATACAAGCTTCAATAGTCCATAAATGGATGTAAAAGCACTCTTACACACAACCACCTATTACAGCTGTTGCCACTGATACCATGGCTCGTATCTGTAATAACTCAAACTATTATTTAAACTTCAAAAATGATAATAAATGACAACATGTCTGTGAAGGTTCTCAGTCATCCAGGTCACCGTAGTCTAAGGAGCTTGGAAAGAAAAGCGTCTGGACTTCTTTAAGTTGCTTGAAGACGTTTCACCTCTCATCCGAGAAGCTTCTTCAGTTCTAAGGGTCAAATGGTGGAGAGTCCCAGATTTAAACCCAGTGGGAGTATCCCCTCAAAAGATAAATGATAACATTTTTATCTTCTGAATGTGCAAAGACATTTTTTAAAATGTAACTTTTTACAGGCAAATGCCTGCTGTGCCCAGCATGTGAAACACTACTATAAGATTAACTATAAGTGTTATAGTTTTGAGCGTGGATGGCAGACTCAAGACTGGTAGTTAGTGCTGCGTTTAACCAAGCCACACTGTGACAGAGGTGACTGGTTTCACTATGAGAAGCTTCCTCCTGCCTGTCAGCAGCAGATGTGCCCTTTGGGACTCAGACAAATAAAAAACTGTCTCTGCCTGGACTACTGTGTCCTCCCATCCAGCTCCTCCCATTCAGGGCCTTTGGCTTTCTTTCTTTTACAGCCCCTGTGACACTGAGCAAAATGAATAGAAAGATCACCAATCAGAGGCACGATTACAACATGGGCATGCACCCACCCCCATCAAACCCCCTCAATGGGAGCCCCCAGTGGGAATGTTCACTGTTTGAAGAGTTAACTCTTTAATTCTGTCTGGAATGTTTCCTCTGGGTGGGGCAGTTTAGTGTGCTGAGCCAGACCACTAAACCCTCTTCTAGTTCCATAGCATCTCCTCCCCCTTTCCCTCCCCCTTCATCTCCCTACTAAATTCAATACCTCTATTTCAGATGGGGGGGGGGGGGGGGGGGGGGTGTTCTTTTGCACTTAACTGTTAAGAGGAGCTCTGCACAAAATGAGGCTTGTTTTATAACCAGGGCAATTACACTTTACACACTGATTCAGAGATTCGAATGAGAAAACATTCTCAACTAGATGTTTGATAAGCTGGCTGCTTTTATCAGAAAAAAAGAGAATAATGTATTTTATTGCTTAAAGTTTGAGCAAACAGTTGCACTACAGCACTGAGATTATTAAGTGAATTAATTCTAATAATTTTTAGATAATGTGCTTTTTATTCTTTTGATTTCCTCATATGTATCAATTTAAGACAACGGGCAGATGAAATGAAGTTAGATGTTCTGATGTTACTTCTACAATATTTCGACTAGCAAATGGGGGTGCAAAACACAATTATGCGTCACCTTTATTTGTTTCCATCCTGACACAAATTCGAGTGGAGCCATAGCCAGTGACCAACATTAAGCTACATTAAGAGCAGCATCAATCAGACATTAAAGATGGAAACACAAGGCTAAAAGCCCAGACATCTCCATCCAATCCAGCCAGCTTACATCTGGCCTTAATGAGGTAAACCAAAGTTCACTCAGCACTGAACCACGGATATAAGACAACCTCACTGTGTTATAAAAGATCTGTTTAAAGATCCCCAAACAAAGTGTGGGAAATGAGTTTTAAGAGTTAAGTGCTTGAGGAACAAACCCGAACATGTTTATGGGAACTTAAACAGTAAACAGTTTAAGATTCACATTCATTATTATGCTGCTGTGGCTGATTTTATGTATGACATGAAGACATATAGAAAGAAAGGGACTCACACTAATGCGCTAAAAACACAGCTGAAATATGACCTTTTTAGCCAGTCTAATCTGAAATCAATGTGGCAGATTTAGAAATTAGGTAAAATCGTTTTAATGTCCAAAGCAGTCATTATCTACATGACAAAAAAGCTGAAAAGGTTTTTAAAAAGAATTGTGCTCAGAAGAAAGACTGAACAAGAAATATACTTGACCATCGATATTAGAGAAACACACAGACACACAAAATCTAAACTGAAATCTGTAGGACTCCACAGAAGTATAGATCATAATAAAAGCATAAGCTCCAGTGGGGAAAAAGAAATGCTTTTCAAACCTTATTTTAGGTTTTAGGCACCAAACCTTTTAAGCATGTTATCAAATCTGGCAGATAAACTGCATATACATGCAGTTTGGTTGTCAGTGTGAAACTGAAATTACAGCCAGTTGAGATAATCCGCAACTGACTGTAATCCCAAAATGACTGCCCAAAAGGAACTAAAGATGCTGAGTGGCATCTAGAAGGACTTTGATTCGAGTGCAAATCAGTAAAGCGTGTAACAAAGAAACTGTGGAATTTACTTTGCCACAAACAAAAAGAAGTAGATAGAATTTTTACTTGCAAAAGTGCTACACATATGCAAGATTAAAAAAAGAACCAAACGAACATATCCCACCTACACTGTGCTAAATGACAAGTACGAAATTTAGAAATGCCTACTGGGCTGTCAAAGAGGATTTTTTCAGCGTTTTTCAATTATTAATTAATTGAAAATGCAAGCAGTTGTTAGGACTTACACCAATAAGTGAACGGTCAGGGTTGAGGCTTTCAATTCCTTGTGTGGCTCAACAGCATGGCAGAAATGATGCAGTTCTCACGCATTACCGTGCAGCTTCTTCTTCTGAACAAGCACTGCAGCATGTTTTAAAGGAACTCAGCCTTCCTCATTATGTCTCATCTGAATGACCTCCATTTGCAGGCAGTTTGTGGAAGCAGAGGTCAGACAGCAATTCCAGCCTCATAAAATCAACATAACAGGAATTCCAGTAAACAAAATAATACACAGTACTTTTAAAACCCACTGACAGTTATGGCATATGGGAAAACAACATAACACTGAGAAAGCACAAACAAGGTCAGACTGGCATATATGGCAGTGAGGCCTCCTTTCTCCCACTTCAACATAAGACACGGAGAAACAGCTGTATGCGCCCAACAAAAACAGCAACCTGCTGGTAAAGTCTCCGCAAACCTGTCAAAATTCTAACTAAAAGTCAGTTTGCTAAATACAATGTCCTGCTCATCTATCATAAATGAGGGGAAAATTCGGGCAAACACTCCAACCTCTTAAAGCTCATTCACAATCCTTATTGATCTCCTTGCTGCAGCTGTGTAGCTCCCCACTTCCTGGCTGATGTTGCTGGGGCGACAGCTAAATTATGCAACAGCGCTGCCTCAACAGAAGTAGTAAATAGCAAAAAGAGGGCTTAAGAGTGATAGCGATGCCAGGACTTATTCATAACCATTGGCCAGACATCGGATTCAAGTTGGTCCGGTTGGCTGCATATTTTCTTTAATCCCTTCTAGGTGTAGTTTTACGTCTTCTCCACAACTGCATACCTTATGTAAACAATCTTGGCATAACTGAGTTGGTCATTAAATCCATCTGTGGCATGATCATCACTTTTACTGAAATTGCTGCAATATATAAAGGACAGAAGATTTGGTAAGTGGACTTGTTCTTATATAGTGTGTTTCTACTCTACTGTAGCACTCTGTGGTGTAGTGCTCTATCGCAAATGCTTAATTCACCCATTCATACACATTTTTCTATGCCACACGCCAATGAATGCATGGGAGAGCAACGTGGGGTTCAGTATCTTCCCCAGGGATACTTTGGCATGCAGACTGAAGCAGCCAAGGATTAAACCACCAACCTTGTAATTGGTTGATAATCTGCTCTACCTCTACCTTCATGCCAGATTCCCTTTCTGACACAAACCCAAATAGGATTTTTGTCTCCGACTAGAACTGAACCAGTGATCTTCTGAATAGACGTCCATAAAGGCAGCAGTGACATTACTGGCTACACTGTTATCATTATGAGAACGTCAGATAAAATGATTGTTCAATTATGGCTGACAAGCCAGCCATGGCAGATCAACTTAAATAAAACACCCAACTCCAGTCATCAGGTAATCAATCAGTGCATCTCTACCACTTCCCTGTGTTACGCATCCTTCATCCAACTCGAACACCTATTCTGCCTTTTTTCTGTTCTGACTGGGCCTCATTTGTTGCACTGACTTACTTAAGCCTGAAATGCTAAGGCAAGTAGGTTTTCAGCATCTCCATAACAAAAGGTCATCCAGTCTAAGCAAATAAAATTACAAATCTAATCAGGCTGCAAAGGGTAATTACTCAGGTACCATGTAAATCAACTGCATGCAAATGTATTACCATGCAAAACTATAATCTAAATGTCCTGTGCTAATATTCATCGCCATTAGTTTATGTGACACAAGGAAGATTGAACCAAACCGTTTTGCTCTCAATAGTCTACAACGACATAGGTCACATACATAAAACTCAAAACCTCAAATAAAATCTGGATGTAAACTGGTAAACTCTTAAACCTAAAACAAGGCTACTGCTTCTACAGACACAGCACCCAACATGTTAAACATCCAGCTAATCCAACCAAAGCAATATCGCTGCCAATAGAGTTGGACATAGTACACAATCTGCAGGCACAATTAAAACAATTAGTCACAGACTGATTATGGCAAGAAGAGGAGGACATTGGATATGTGTGTGTTTGTGACAGGAGAGGTGGGGCGGGTGGGGGCTGGATTACAGAGGTCATGTAGCCTCTGTCCAAAGGCCAGAGCGCTGGGGCCGGTCGGTTATCCGGTCCAGCTCTCTCACCACGCGACGCCTTTGTCCATCTCCTTGTTTGACAATTATTTACTCTGCTGTTTAGGATGGGGCTGAGGTCACCATACATACATCACTGACAAGAAAACACTGGCTACCATGTCTGTCCACTCAGTCTGACCTGTATAGTCCATCAACATTTGTGTGCGGTCAAAAAAAACTAAAACAAATAACCCTTCATATCTATATGTTACATATATACACTGATTGTTCATCATCATATCTGACACACTCTACCTATTGTTTAGAGATCATTACAATCAACACTTTTATTTCAGTAAACTGTTGGTGAACTAGCACATGAGTATTATTATTTTATTCATATGTCATTGATATGTCATGTGCTGAATGAAATCCAGAGTCTCTCTCTGAATGTGGTTTGCTATGATTCAAGAAGCATGGCAGATATCATACAAAGAGTTCTTTGGATAAAAGCCTTGGTCCAATCTGACCGTTTACATGAAATTTAAATGTTAATGTAAATGGTCTTCCATCCAACTGGCTCTTTAGCTGTCGTCTCATCTTTCCTCTGTCACTGCTTTTAGAACATAATAAATGTGCTCCCCCCATTATTATAGCGGGTTGGTATTTGCGGCATCCGCCAGGCTTGTCTCTGGCCTCTAGAAGACAATGACATCAAAAAAAAAAAAAAGAAAGAAAGAAAAAGGAAAGAAAAAAAACTGTTCTGCCTCTACTGCCCCCCCTCCCCCTACAGCGGTGCAACCTGAAACTGCCTGAAGAGATGAGCCGTCATTAAATACTGCAGAGCTGACATAATGACAGGAAAGATAAAAGGGAGGAAACAAAAAAAAAAAAAAAAAAAAGGCCAGACCAATTCTCGTCCCATAATGCCTCCCCCAACCCCCTGGCTCAGCCTTCACTCTATAATAAAAGACACCAGGCCACAGATAGGACACTGGTCAGCAACAACTTTGCTGCTATGATCTTCAGCTCTAACAACGCCGAGACAAAGCCTGCTCATCCCTGCAAATAATACTCATCCACTCATTCTGACACCTTGACATCTGGAACTAAAACACATCCCACACAATGCAGGAAAGCCCAATTTTATACATATATTCAGAAACAGAAACTATATAGTCATCATTTGTCACATGTTTGATTTGTCACATGACAATCAAACTTTGATATGCCTGTTAGTCACGTCCAGAAATAGTCGTTTAATTTAATTTAATAAAATATATAATCTAATGAACACTTCTAACTGTTCAGATTAATGCAGCACTTGATGCCAGAGGCATATTCTGAAACAAGCTCATACCTGCTTATCTTAGCAGATTAGCTTGCAAATTAAGCAAAGATTCTCCTAGTGACTAATTTGTTAATGAAATGCGAGTAGAAAGTTTTACAAATTGGCAAGTCTAAAATCAAAAACACTAAGAAAACCTTTGAAAATTGGAAAAAACACAATTTTTAAGAATAGACGTTAAAGGTCTTTCGTAGAAATACTCTAGTATTTAAAAGACTTTTGAAGCTGCTAAAACATTTTAAATGCTGCTGACTTAGCCCCATGTGTAACAGCGTAGTTTGCCGAGAGTGGCTAATGCTAGTTTTGCTATACCAGTAGCTTTTAAAAAAAATAAAAATAAAAATAAAAAAACTTCACATGCTTGTCCAGAGTTGATGTTGACAAAGTCTACATATAACGATTAGTTTTCTAAAATAACTGCACGAGAAGTGCAACTGTTTGCGGGGCCGTTCAACTGTGTTATTTTAACTTTGCTTGCTTACAAATTTCCATTGTCACCTCCAGGGGATGAAATCTCAGACCCAACAGTTAACTGCCTTTGTATATTAATGAAGTAAAAACAGTTTTTACCAACTTTTTAAAAAATTGATCTAGTTGACTAATTGCACACATACCTGGTTTCATTCAGAGTAGAATCAATGAGAGTGTCTGTAAGGGTAAAATTATCCTGATAAGAACAGGAACAGGAGTGTGTTTCTATGTACAGATTCTGTATATGACTATGCAGAATCTATAGGCAATGGGCATAAGAAAAAAAACAGGCTTTCTGGTTTTCTTTCATAATGAAAGTATCACTGACCAATCACATTTGAGCGAGCATATGGCTCGATGCACACAAGCGGTCCATGGGAAGAGCAAGAGAGGAAGACATTGTCCAATCTGAAAACAATCAGCTATTAGCTTCTTGGAAATGTACCCCTTAGCCCGGATACCAGAACAATGGCCATTAAACCCACAGGCTACCTTCATCTGATGACAGTCAATGGTGTCTCATGCTGGCATGACATGGAAATTAACCCGAAAGAAAATAAGGCTGCTGGTGTTGACACTGCCAATGACATCTACTGCCAGGTTTTGCACATTTCAGCAGCACTTAAAATAATAAATATTGAAGAACATAAGAAAGACAGTTTCATTTATTCTCCATTTAAACTGTCCCAGCAGCATCCCTTTGATAAAGTGTGAAGATTCATGTGAAGCCGGTGACTTTAGCAAATGAACAATATAAAGAACGTTGTGCCTCCTTCCACAACATGTATATACTGGCTTCTCTCACCATCTCACGCTGTGGCACTTCTACGTGTCACTACCAAATGTACACGCTCTAAAGCTAAATTTGGAAATGTGAACTAGAGAAGCACCATGCAAAGACATTTACCTTTAAATAGACAGTAATAAAATCCCGACACATGATAGTCCAGCACCCTCAGCCCACTGATAGAGCACATATATATTTGCGACACTGCCAACTACTGCACAGCTAAGGCTTTTTATATCACCCGCAGCCTGCTGCGCTCTCTTTAACCTGCCATGATGCTAAAACATGCAGCTCGGCTTGGTTCCCAGTTGGCATTCCAGAGTTCAGTAAGACTGTGCTGAGGCAATATTTACTTTCAAGTGAAAGTAGCCTACACTTGGCACAGAGCCCTGACTCTTGGGGAGGCGAGAGTGGGGTGTGACAGACTGCTTCTGCTGTGTACTACATCCAACCTTTCCACCCACCCGAAATCCTCCAACTGACCCAGCAAACCACCCACAGCCTTACAGCAGCTATGTCTCGCCTGACTCCACTACCTGGATCAGAGCCAAACCAGAGCCCAAGCAAAGCGCCAAGAGGGACACAGAGTGAGAGAGGCATACAAAATGAGAGCGCGTGGGGAGAGAACTAGTGAGCGTGAAAACATTGCGCCTTGGCCTGGCCCTCTGCCAGCAGTCACTTAGTAGTTTTTTTTTTTTTTTGCCACAAAAGCCAATCGGCGGTCAAACCTCCGCAGAGATTTGAAGGGACTCACAAAGATACTCCTGGAGCGGTTCAAGCCACAGTTAAGATTAAGTTGTCTCTCACGGCAGGGGGCTGGACTTAGAATACAAACAAGACCCTAAATGGAAAACTGACAAGCAGTATAAGGACATACTCATTGGGATCTCAGTAAACTATAGTGACAATTTAAATTATAAAAAAAACAAAACAAAAAAAAAATTCTGCCTTGATTTGCAATATTTAAGGAAAGATGGACAATTTTAAATTCTGAAGTTTTATACTCATATTTGAATGAGATAACTGTGAAAGGACATAATAGGATCAGATGGATTACAAAGGAAATCCTGTGGAAAGAAGGGCAACAACTGGCAAGATACTAACCTGTCTAAAGTGGTCATCAAAGCCCCAGTCAGCTTGTCCATTAGGAGAAGTAGCAGAGTGTGCCCCTGCAGGAGACAGGCCCTCGTCAGGTTCCTGCTTCACTCTAACAGGTGGGGAAGCAGCCCTCTGGGGAGCCGATGCAGAGTAACTGCCAAATGGACGGGCTGGGATTCGCGAGGCATTCTGCTGTAAAGCAAGGGTTTGCTTGCGGAGGAACTCCAGACCACTGGCGCTTCCCTCATCATCATCGCTGCCCTCATCCCCTTCCATCATCTCATTGTCATCGTCCTCATCTCCAGAATCCCGACCTCTGTCCTCGTCGTCCTCTCTGTCTGAGTCTACACTGCTCTGATTGGACACCCGGGGAGGCAATCCACCACCAGCGATGCCTCCAGGCAGGCCTTTCCCCATGAAGCTGGCTCCAGAAGCCCGGGCAGCTGCTAAGATGGCCTGTTGGGCAGCAACCTGCTGAGCGTACATGATGTGGGCTTCTCGTATCTTTCTCTCCTTGCGCTCCATTTCTAATCGTGCCTGCTGCTGGCGCTGGAGCTGCTCCATCACTGCTTCGAGTTTCATTCCTCCTGCGGAGGTGCTTGGAGGAAAGGCCACACCAGGCTCCTGAGACATTCCGGGCTGTGAGAGGAAGAGAGGAGTCATGGATGACTTACTGTATACTGAAACCTAATTACTCCTGAAAGCTACAGTGGAGCCAACGAAGCCCGATTTAAACATTAACTCAAACAAATTTGGATAATTCACCCACATGATTTTCCTCAGATTAAAGAAGTAAAACACTTGTGTACTTTTAAACCTACAATATCCCAACAACAAATTTAAATTATTTTAAGCTAAATAAAGAAATTGAAAAAAAATTACAAAAATCTCGCTGGTAACTGGAGCTCTTAAAACCTGAGCATGAATAAAAGCAGAAAAAAATACTAGACTAGAAAGTAGCCAAATCAAACTTTTACACAAAGAGTTTGGAAAGTTAACATTACAGTAACCAGCCACAGAAAAATCTCTGTTAAGATTAGAGGAAATAATTCAAATGCAGTAACCCACCCTGAGTTTTGCTAAGCTCTTAAGGAAGTATTGCAATAATTTGTCAAAACGACAACGCAGTAAGAGGTGTGTATTAGTAAGAAAGTTAAACGGATATTCATGTATCTACAATCATAAAAGTAGTTATCCCGATAAACTAGATTAACTACTAGTTTAACTAAACTAGATAAACAACCATCAAAGTGAAAAAAAGAGAAGAAAAAAAACTGGCAAAACACATTTTCCGCGTTTATATAGTGAGGTGCCACAACCTCAAACCTGGATACGATTTCAGGATACTCCCAACAAATGCAAAATATGCAACAACGCTTTAGGGAAAAATGAATAAAGTCATTACAGTGTTGTCGAAAAACTATCAAATGAATAAATAAAAGTAACCTACCAAAAGTCAGATTACCCCTAAAAAGTTTTTTTCTTTGAATTTTACAACGTTGAACGAGCCAATGGCGTAAAATAAAAAAAACAATCGGAGCGTTTTCAGCTCGCTGCCGTTTAGGAAAGTGCAAAAGGGCGAGAAGCAGAACCCCGACTCACCATTTGTGCCTTACTACTGCTTGAATTGTCCACCATCCCTCCTTCCTTGGCGTTTTCCTCCCTTCTTCTTTTGGCAGTCGTTCAAACACTTGTAAACACACGCACACACGCGCGCGCGCGCACGGGGGGGTTGGGGGAGAGAGACTCCGAGCGTACACCGCAGATTCCGACTGATCCGCCGGCAGAAAGCCGCTGAACGCTGTTTTTCTGGGTGACCTCTTCAAATGCGTGTGCGTCTCTTTCTTTCTTTTTTTTTGCCCCGTGATTTTCGGGGTTTTCTTCTTTAATAAAAAAGTGCACCGACTGGAAAACGGCCAGATCTCATATCTCGGAAAGCGCTGAGGTAACTCCCAGTCGGTTTTTTTCCTCGCCTTCAATTGACACCCCCAGCATGGCGCACTACAGCGTTAGGCCCGCCCAGCGACAGCAACAAGTATCAGCCCTTTTCAGTTCACCACTTTTATTAAGCTCTTTTACCTGTAATGTGTTAATTCCGATTCTTCGCATAAGATCAACTAAAAACTCGAACCAAATTGGTATATTTTCAGAAGGTATTGAACTGATTTTAAAGTGCCAAATGCAGGCACAATATATGAAAATGTAAGCACAAGTAGATGTGGATGTTGTCAGTTACAAATGGATAGTTTTAAAGCTTGAAATTGATCTTTCTGCACATGGATATTGGTCTCTCAATAGGTAGACGGTTAGTAAGTTTAAAGAAAACAACCTGTTCTATTAATTTTTAAAATGAAACATGAACCATTATTAAGCAAGGTTTAAAATAATTCTACAAAAAGTTAATGGGACAGGGCTGTGCTGAGGTTGAAGCGCAGCATAATCATTCAATTGCAGTGTGGCTCCCTGCTACCCCCTTGAGGAAACCACAGACAGTGTATGGTTCATGCTGCTTAGCTCGTAAACTGATCCGAGGCCATTACAGTTAACTAAAACTAAACTAAGAACTAAAACGTGTTGGGGAAAATTTTATAGTAAACTGAAATTTAAAAAAAATAGACTTTATATAAAGTAACCAAAAACTATATATAAACAATATTACTTTTATTCTTTATCATTTTGGTCACAAGGCTTTGGTGCTTATGTGTTTTGAAACTGAGATATGTAGATGGCTGTTGGTTCGGTGTTTGTGTTGTACATTAATTCCTCTGAACCCTGACGAATACCCACTTCTTTAACTTTCAAAAAACTTTCTTTCCATGGTAGTCCCTTAGACGAAAATGACCTAGGTGATTGAGAACCCACACAGAAGTTCAGTGAATTTCAGTGTGGTACTGTGACAGGATGCCACTTGTGCAGCAAGTCCAGTTGTGAAATTTTCTCACTACTAAATATTTACCCTACTACTACAGTAGCAGGGTCAGCGGACTTTTGCTACAGACCTCTAAACTTCATGTGCCCTTCAGATTAGCTCAAGAACAGTGTGTAGAGAGCTTAATGAAATAGGTTTTTGTAGCTGAACAACTGCGTTTAAACCTCACACCACCAAAAAATCAGGTGCAGTTATGTAAAGCACGCCACCACCGGACTCTAGAGCAGTCGAAACCTGTTCTCTAGACAGAAAATCATCTGGAAATCCAAAGAATGACTCTGGGTTTGGTGGTTGGCAGGAGAACGGTACTTGTGTGACTTCACTGTGCAAAATGTAAAGTTTGGTGGAGTGGGGATTATTGTATGGTGTTGATTTGAAAGAGTTTGGCTCACCCCCTTAGTTCCAGTGAAATGAACTGTTGATACTATAGCATTCCAAGGCATTTTGGACAATTTCCTTCCTGTTCCAACATGACTACACACCAGTGCACAAAGCAAGGTCCATAAAGACATGGATGAGCGAGTTTGGTGTGGAAGAACTTAACTGGCCGACACAGAGTGCTGATAGAAGTGCCGATAGAACACCTCTGGGATGAATCGGATTGAAGACTACGAGCCGGGCGTTCTTGCCCAACATCAGTGTCTGATCTTACAAATGCGGTTCTGGAAGAATGGACAAAAATTCCCATAAACACTCTCCTAAAACTTGTGGAAAGCTTTCTAGAAGAGTTGAAGCTGTTATAGCTGCACAGGGTGGGCTGATAACCATATTAAAGAGTGCTAAACGCTGTGTCTCTGGCCCAACATACATTTCATTATTCTGAAAACAGTGAATTATGTTTGCATCATGCAGTAGAAATTTGTATGTGCTGGATCCCCTTGTGCTTTGTGTCTTTCCTTTGTCTCTTGTGAAGATAGCTGAGGCCTGTTTGAGTCTTGAGGTCCTGCTGACCGTTCAGTTTCATTTGTAAAGCTTTGTCAGACATAGATTGTCTTCACTTTAGATTCACACAAAATGCTTTACTAACGACTAGTAGCTGTTTTAATTATTCATGAATTACAATGTAGTACAAGTATTTATAAAACATTTGTTTGTGCTTGATGTAATTGATGTAACTGTATTTAGAAATTGTTAATCCGTCATTTATAAAATATAAAAATGCTGTCGTTGAACACGTTATAGGTGAGCTTGTTAAGGAACAGTAAAGCATTTATATCAGTGTTTATAAACGACATACTAAGAAGAAGTAATACTTTGATGATGAAATACATATTAACTAACATCTTGCAAAGGCTTAATAGTGTGTGATTATTATAATGTGTTTCCATAAAACTTGCCAACAAAAATCAAATTGAAGTGAGAAAATGCAGCCTGGAAAGTAATGAAAACAAAAGTGCTGAATGAAAGTAAAAACGAGTGAAAACTACAACAACTGCAGTAGTCAGCCGTGTCAGTGAAGACACAGATAGGTGCAGTCTGTAATACTGAATATCTCCTGACAGCAGTGGTTCTGAAACTGTGAGGGGTTGGGTGGGTCCCCACTGGTGGGGCACAGACAAGTTGGAGAAAAATATGAAGTGAAACTAATATAAATAAGGATGGGGAGGGCTGTTAGGGGGGGAAAAAACAAATTAGGCTATTGATGCTGTTGTGCTGATTATTATTAAAGTAACATCTAAGGTGGATTTTTTATTTTTTTTTTTAAATTACTGATTGATGAAAAATGTGATCAAAATGTGCGCGTCCTCTGAGATGTTCCAGGTGTCACTGACAGTTTCAGGTGTGTTTGCAGTTTTTTTACCTAAAAGAAATGGCAGCAAAACACAGAAGAACTATGTGCTATTCTGGTGAATGTTCTGCTATGAAACGTAACATTCATGTAAATGTAAATGTAACTAAACACTAAAAGAAAGAGCAAAATGTATTCTGATAGAGCAACAATGGTTCAGTAGCATAAAATCTTTGAGGGACATGACAAAAGGTTGTTCTACAAATTCCCCAAATCTTATTTTGACTGAGAGTCTGTGGGATGTCCAATCCATAAAGGTCCAGGACTCAAAAAAAATCCAGGATTTAAAGCTGCAAATGTCTACGTGCCTGATATTACAGGAAACCTTGAGAAGTTTTAAAGAGTTCATGAGTTTTAATATCTTGAAAATCCACATAGTAGCAGGCAAGTGGTTACTACCCATTTACCAAAGAACTAATAATAGCTAATCAAAAATAAGACACATAAGCATAATCAACTGATTTTTATTTTTTAATGTAAACCAATTAACAATACAATTCAAATAAAAAGATTAGCATTTACCATCATAAAAAAAACAACCTGTTATTGCATTTTGCACGCAACAACACTATCTCATCACAGGGATGTACACCATACAGATTGTCCCAATAGTTGCATAGTACAGGTGAGTCAAGTGTACTTGCTACTGACCACTGGTGTTAAGTGCAAAATTGTATGTACATAAGAACGTGCAGAGCCAGGGCCGGCGTCAATACACTATAAATTCAGCTGGTCCATTATAAAGCATTTAGTTCACACCTGTATCGAGTAACTCACACTTAAGTGTTATAGTAGAATCAGCTTTTATTCCTTAAACAACCACATTACAACCAAGTAGTGCTGGGAGGAGATGGTGTGCGTGACAAATACTAGTAAGGTAAGATTTTCTAACACCTTACAGTGCAAAGGTGTAAGGGGAAAAAAGGAACTGATTCCAACTTTGTAAAGTACAAACCAAGGTTCCTACTTTGTCATTGCACAAAATGTCACTTTTCCAGTCCTCAATTTGTTATGTTGATCAAGTGGTATGCTATATCATTGATTCACACCACTGAGAGTTAACATCACAGCAAAGGAAGTAACAGAGTGGCCAGTATCTCAGTAAAAATAGCAGCCACATGTCCTCCCTGCACTTGACTCGTTGTGCAGTTTCCTAATTTCTATTTCGTAAATGTAAGTGGAAAACCAAATCATTTCTATTTATGATCATACACCCACCCATCCATCCATCACTCACGCATGCACACACATACACACAAATAAATCTCCTGAGAAGTGATCACTACCACTTACTCTGACATTTAACATCTTTTCCTTTTACTACGGTTTCAAACAGTTAACAGTAAAATATCACCCAGGCTGTAGCATGTCAGTGAACACATACATTTTTAAAAGTGGAAAAAGAAAAATTGTCTTCCAGTTTAATTTTTTTCAGTACATAAGTGCGTCCATTATGTAGGCATCAGCAATACATAACACAGAAAATGAGGCCAACATATAGTATAAGCTTAATAAAATAACATAAGGCTGGACTAAAAGTTTGATTCTAATGGTGATCTGCTGTCATGTTATCGTGTCACAATAGTTAGTGTCTTCAACAAATAATGACAAATATATATATATATATAAATAAAATAAAGTAACTCTTAGTTGAATCATACCCTGAATGAGGCTCTAAATCAAAATGCTACATATCCATCTTTGAACACAAAAGTTTTTAACATAAATCCATACTTGAATTTTTCTCAACCACACCATGTTACTTAATGCATATCGAATAAAAAAAACTGAAATGCAAATGTCACATAATGACTTCTATGAAGTCCAAATGTAGTTAAATGTATCAAAGCACTTTATTCCATCTGCTCACAGCTGTGCCTTAAACAGCAGTGTGGCATTTGCCAACTAGAATACTAGTATGCTTCACTTTCTCCTTATCCAGTCCTGTCCAATGACCTTTTTTTTGTTTTGTTTTTTTTAAGGAGATGATGGCTTAGTCCTCCTCGGTTTGTCGCAGTTTTCTCAATTACAACTTGTAAAACGTAGTGACCTTTTATAGTGATTATTTGTGTTATTAATGAGTCCACTCAAAAACTATATCTTTCAGATTGTAAGTAGTTATTTTTGTTGAGACATGACTATTTATGTGGTGGCCATTTCATTTAGGAATAAAACTCAAATGTAATTTTAAAGAAAAAAAAATAGTTAATACTTCAGTGATCTGGGAATGTCATTGATAAAACAAGGTACAATTACTTCATGTAGCTGTTGGTTGATAACTGGGTAATGCAGATTCACCAAAGAGCTGAAACAGTAAGACTGTATAGCATATCTGTATGCATGTCATGCTTAGAGGGTTGCACAAGTAACTGCCTGATTACAAAAGACAGTAACCAGTTCACCCTTGGGTTAACAAGGGCATCATCCTAAATGTTGAATTAATCTGTTAGGAGCAGTAGTGTAGTTAGCATTTCACACAGTCCTATTTTTTTTAAGAAACAAAAGAAAAAAAGAATAAATAAAAAAAAATAGGTCAAGCTTTGGGGTCACAGTGGATAAGGCTTGTTCTCACGTCCACCTGCATTTTCAAAGGGGGTTGAGCAATCTCAGTGCACGCAGTCCTGCATGAAGAGGTGTTTGGCTTTAGAGCTGGAAGTCCTCTAGCAGTGCAGCAGTGGAGCTGCGTGACAAAGAAGGCGTCAGGCACCAGTCATTAAAGTAAGCTGAAGCAGGAGCCAAGACTTTGTTAGATTTGAGTCACTGCACTGACATCACTGTATGGGGCAGGACGGGCCCTCAGAGCAGCAGCACACAGAGGAGCCCATGGCTTTGGGTGGAATCAGGTCCAGGTCCTCATCGTCAGGGATCTCATCCAGGCGATAGCCATCCTGAAGCAGCTGCTTGCTCAAATCAGGATGGATCTGGAGAGCAAAGACAGAATATAAGTGAGATGTGATGCAACCAGAATAGTGTAACCACTTAAAAATAATGTTACTTAATGAATTTTTACATGGAAAGTCTGCCCCCCTCAAAATTACATATTTAAAGGCAAGTCTATCAAGGGCTGCTGCACTCTGTGAGAGGCTGTGCTCATGAAGTAGAACAGTTCATTTATTAAACAGAAGGCATATGATTTGATTCCCTGGCTCTTGATGAGTACCAGTCCATTTAGCACATAGTTTTGTAAGCCAGCTTGGAAGTGTTGTTATGTTATTTTGTTATGTTACTTTATTATATTCGTTTTGGAATGTAAATCTTTAAAAATCAATGCAGCCTTGATCAAACTTAAAACACTAATGTCAGAAACATTGTGGTGACAATGTGGAAGTCATTCAGCTGTAATGTATCCATTATAGCTGACAACCTCTGAAGTCTTCTTTAGCAAACACTTCTGGGACATGTAAAAGGGTCCAAATTCATGATGGGGGTATCTACTTGCATCCTGCATGCTGGACAGTAAACTTGAAAGTGTCTAAAGCTTTTGTCACCAGAAAACCTTCAAAAAACCCACCAACCTCAAGAGGAAGGAACTGGAAGTGAAACATGCCAAGTTATTTCCAGATTTTATGACTCAGTCTCTGCATGTCTTGTTAGAATAGAACAAGACAGTTTGCCACAAGGTACAAACCAAGATAATAATCTTAAATCACGAGACTCAGTGCCTGGGAAAGACAAATAACAGAAGTAAAACTTATCCTTTATTCTCACATTTATTCACAAATGTACTCAGTACATGTCGTTTCTAGCATGCGTACAAATTCAAACAAAAAACAATTTGCTACCAGTTGTGAATGTCTGATGCATTTCTGGTGCAGCTGTAAATGAGCTGCTTGCTGAATGACCTTTGTTGGCATAATAATCATGTGCTTCAGCCAATACCTTTTTGATTAGCCTTATCTCGTGCTTTCTTGCTTTGTGGTAAGTCTCTCTTCTGTATTCATTGAGAGATTTGAATGCTAATGAAGAAAAAAAAATCCCAAGGTTGCATGTAATTTGGTGGTGCAAAGGGTAGTGTGTTCAGTGGTCTCGTTTCAGTGGTGTGTGCTGACAAGTCAATCCAATGTGTTTGTGAAAAAAGCACCAAAGCACCAAGGCAGGGAGCTAAAATTAAAACAAAAATCAAAAAGCCAGATTTGATAAGAACATAAACTATAGTTCAGCATGCTGTGGCTAAAAGTCACCCAACCAGTTTGACACAATGCTAACAGATTCGAAGAGAATCTAAAAAATGTCCTGTGGAAATAACTCACCTCAGCTGAAGAGTATCCAGAGGAATACTGCTCAAAATCAATCTCCTCATCACTGTTAAGACATGAAGGACAGATTCTTCATAACTTAGGAGGCACAATTTTAGAAAGCAAATTGAGAACCCAGTGAAGAAAATTAAGGTTAGACTGAATTACAGAAAATGGGCCTGTTTTAATTTAACAGTTAGGAAAATACTTGTACAGACCAAGTTATTAAACGCTATTCATTATAGTAACTTTACTTATATGCATACATGCTGTTGCCTTTGGACTACATTCGTATATTCTGTGTTACAGTTTATATCAAATTCATTATCGATCGCACATCATGAGTGTACTTTATAATCTGGCTTCTTGGCCTTCATTAGCCCAGAAGCACTGGTATACTTTCTATTTACAAAACTATACTGGACAAATACCCACATCTTATTCTATGTAATCGCTTGTCTTTTACAAACAGCTGCTGTGATTTTACCTCTTCTAGATTCCTCCACTTTTAAGGACCCAAACACCAATCATAATGCACTATATGTTAATGTTTTGAGCTTGCTGGAAGAGTTCAAAACTCCTATAAATAAATATCAAACCTAACAGTGCAACTGTAATTTATGAAGTGTTCTGGTTTGTTTAATATTTGAAATGGTGTGCTTTCTCTTTGACGATTTGAAAAAGACATTGCCTTATGATTTCATATAAACGTAAATTTACACATACATAAATAAATTCAGTCATTTTGATGTGTAAAATTCAACTGTCTACTAAAAGCCTTTTGACTTTTTTTAACAGGTTTACATTTTAGATTGTAGATTGTAGAGTATAGGTTTACAGACACTAACCTGAATTGGTAAGATATGACATATGGTGGGTTAGACATCATGTGGTTATTTAACGTCTAAATGAGTTTAACATCTTGATTCATCTTACATTCTTTGGACAGAGTTAAGTAGGTAAGGATTTGAATGATAACACCAGACCGTTAGTCCTTAGTGTACTACTGTTTTAACCTAATAACATGAATACCAGGTTTGACCATACCTGTCTGAGTCAATTGCAACCAAAGTATCCTCAGCGTGCTGACTCAAAGCAGCATAGCCCTTGTTATATTTCACCATCCTAAAAAACAAACAAACAAACAAACCCAAAAGACAACCAGAAACAACATTAGAATAATAAATCACAGTTCATCTTCATTATGCTGACATCACAAAAAGCTGCTTCCTCTGATATTCTTTTCTTCTGACCTCTTGGCTCCCTGTCTGGGCTGGTGCGTCACTGGAGGCCCCGGTGAGAGAGCTTTCTTCTTCAGCGCTTTCCTCGCCATCTCCCTGTGTTTCTCTTGAGATAACAAAAGACATTTTTGTTAGGGCAGAACTGACCATAGAGGGAGTGGAGAATGAAAGTAAACACTGACAGTTTACACAGGCAGAAAAATTTAACCTATATAACCTATAACCCATTTTCATAACACCTACGAATTTCATAGTGAGTCAGACTAAAAACACTCCTATGCACTTTTAAAAATAAATTGAGATGTATGAACCATTGACTAGAAAAGTTTTGTATCCAATGAAATGTCTAACATCTATTTAGTTAATAAGTAACATGACTTTGGATATAAAGAACATCCCAGGGAGAGGCAGACTGGCAGTGGTTTACCACTCTGTGAAAAACATAAGATGAGAGTCTTATTGTACATTGTACGGGGTATCATTACAAGATTTAGAAAATCCAAAAGAAACTCTGTGCAAGGGACAGGGCCCCAAAAAAAGACTAGGCTAAGATCTTCAGGCCCCTAGGCAGGACTGCATTAAAACAAACAAACAACAACAAAAAAAAAAAAAGAAGAGGAAGATATTTTGTGGCTAAGTTAAGCTGAGAGTGCCCAACAGTGTCATATGACTCAGGATTTGTTTTCCTGCTAGGTGCACATTCAACACAATTCATGCACATCAGCATAAATCACCTCATAAAAACAACAATCACAGGAGGACTGGTGACCTACAGACAGAGATAAAATTGACGTGTTTATGCCACCAACTGTTTGAGGTGAGGAAATACTTACGTAGTTTGAGATGGATGGCTGGCGCTCTGGACATGATGTAAGGTCCTCTTTTTTCCACAGGCCTGATGCCGCCATCTATGCTCTTAGGTCTTGTGCCACTACTTGGCCCCTCAAGTTTCAAAAATTGAAAGCACAATCAGTATCTTACTTAATAAATTACTCAATCATCAGCTTCACTGTCAAAATACAATGTACTGTACAATGAAATGAAGTGACTGTCCTTTATATGGTGAAAATCACTGAAAAGATAAAATGGTTTACATGTTACAATAACAGGGTGGAACAAAAGGACAGAACAAGATATACAGCACCGTGTAAAGTCTTGAAACACCACTAATTTTTTTAAAGTATTTTGATTCCAAGAAGCTGTCTTCTAATCTTTTCACATGTCTTGAGCAACAGTTCTCTCAGCTTTTGAAGGTCTTTCAAAGTTTTTCAAAACCACTTCACACAGACTTATGAAACATTCAACCATGAAAAACACTTAACTTAAGGTATAAAATAGTGTTGCATCTACATATAAGAGAAACCATAAGAAAAACCAATTTCTTATCAGTAGCCTGTTACAAAAAACACATTTGTTCAAAAACTCCACTGACTTCACCAACAAGGTCCGCAAACTTGCACTCATTCCAGATTAAACCATAGGGTCCTTTGATGTTGTCTACCTTTTCGTTTGTATACCTACCTACAACCGAGGCATTGGAGACAGTCATTAAATGAGTATAGTAAGAGTAAAGAAAGTTCCTTACACAACAGAACCAGCTTTACAATCAGATTTGCACTGCAGTACACTTTTGCCTTACCACCACATGTATCAAAAACAATTAGAATTGCTACAGACATAAGCACGGATGTACCATGGGCTCCCCCTATAACCCATTGTACATAACCTTTACACAGAGGAAGTGGAAATTAAAGCTTTGGGCTCCTTCAAAGGGATAACACCTAGCCACTGGTACTGATACATGGATGACAACTGGGTCAAAAAACAAGTAGAAGCCTATACCAAACAAATCAACAGTGGATAAAAACAAGGTTCACCAGGGAGGATACGAAGCATAATAGGTTATTGTCCCTGGTCTGTGCTGTGATCATTGAGGAGGATAGAAGCCTAAACCTTTAAGTTTACTGGAAACACACACTTTCCACCAGCCACTGGAACACAAACTTGGGATAGCCAACACTCTATAGCACCGACAGAAAGAAAAGTAATATAGGTGTGTAAAGAAAGCTCTTAAAACATGCGGTTATCCCAGTTGGACTTTTGTCAAATCAGCAAAGATGCATATGAATGAATGCCAGTCACCAACCAGGAAGAAAGAATCAAAATTGTAACAGCACTGCTGTATTTTATGTAGCAGGTTTGTCACAGAAACTCAGGAGGATTTTCTCCCAACATGGCTTCCCAGTGTATTTCAGACCAAGCAACAGCCTTATTTTCATGCACACTTGCACAAGTTAAAAAAAAAAATCACTGCAACTATTTCCCATTTTTGCAGAACAATATACAGAAATGAGAAGCTACCCAAGACAATTGCACAGTACTGTACATCAGTCAAATATTATTGTAATTAATCATCTTTTTAGAAAAATATCCTAGTGCTATTATTTACAAAACAGAAATAGAAACTGAATTAATTAGTTAATATGTTTAATATTGCAACGAATCTCGTTTGGATTCATTTTTGATTTAGCTCCAGCTCCTCCCCAGGGCTGTCTATTACATTGCAGCAGCCAAAGAATATAAGAGAAATTAAAAACTATAGTTTTAGTCCTTTCGATTTGCAAAAACAGCTATACTTCTGATAATTTTTCATTTCACTCACTCTCCATTAATTTCTCCCACACTTATTAAGGTCTATCAACGAAGTCTTGTTCATCCTTATAATGATTTTGAAATGATTTCCCAATTAGCGAAATGTCAAAAATCAAAAGCTAAGCTAGTTAGCTATCCTCCCCCGTTAGCTAGGTTTAGCTGACATTACCGACAAACCCTGCGAATCCTGCTGTGCCTCCAGCAGGGAGTCCTTCTCCGGCTCCTCCAAAATGTCGTTCATCATCTTGGCTTTAGTTGTCACAGTTTACGCCGCAACACACCCATGTTGACAGCTGCCCCATTGGGAAGGGACTTTTAGTCCATAAGCAAACAGGAACTTCTGTTAGCTAGCTGTGCTCTCGCGGGACAGGTTTCATACTACTTCCGGGAATCAGAAACTTCAAAATAAAACCCTGCTCGACTCGAGAATGTTTCCTTAAATGGTTTATAAAATCATGAAGTACGACAAAGCAGCCCGGCCCAGCTTATTAAGAAAATTGCGGATAAATATTAAAGGGGCCTTAAATGTGTCACTAAACTGTCATAATACTAGACTGTCATATTTGCCAATTAATGTTCACGGTTCAAGTGAAACTAAACGAAAGTTTTTTCAAGCAGTTTCAAGCAATGACTTTGTTTCAAGTTACAGTAATACAATAAATACATTAAGCAAAAATGAATAAGATACACGTATCAATTTAAATATATTATTTACGCAAATATATAGTTACAACCAGGATGATTTCTAGCCTCTCATCGCCACCTGATGGGCAAAAATAAGAGCCCAGAGAGAGGTCTAAAACGGTTGTGACCAAGTGAAAAATAAAAAGTCTACATTTGTATTACATATACACCTAAATATCTGGATAGAAATATTTTATTATTAAAAATAACTTTGGAGTTTTAACATCCATCCATCCATCCGCTTCCCCTTTTCAGGGTCGCGGGGGGCGCTGGAGCCTATCCCAGCTGTCATAGGGCGAGAGGCGGGGTACACCCTGGACAGGTCGCCAGTCTGTCGCAGGGCCAACACACAGGGACAGACAACCATTCGCACTCTCATTCACTCGCACATTCACACCTAGTGGCAATTTGGATTATCCGATTAACCTATCCCCACAAGCTGCATGTCTTTGGACGGTGGGAGGAAGCCGGAGTACCCGGAGGGAACCCACGCAAACACGGGGAGAACATGCAAACTCCACACAGAAAGACCCCGGCCTGATGGTGGAATTGAACTCAGGACCTTCTTGCTGTGCGGCAACAGTGCTAACCACCGTGCTGCGAGTTTTAACATAGCATATCTAAACTAGGTTTCTTTAGAAAGCAAGAGGAGCAAAAGGAAACACTTAAAATTCTTTAACTTGGGAATTACTTTAAAAATTACATTTTCATTAGGGTTTCATCTGTGTATATAATATATAAAAATATGAGAATGAGAAACAGTTCAAAATACAAATTAATTGCTCTCTTTGAGATGTAATTACTAGCCCAGCTCTGCATAGTCTACAGTCAGGATCTGCAGCCATCAGGGAGTCTTCTGATTCACTAAAATGGATTTTGCTCACACACTTCTTTTGCTCCTTTGATCGTCTTCAGCCTCCTGTTTGCTTGCGACCCTGGAGGTTTTGTAGTGGGGGTTTTTTTTTGTTGTTTGTTTTTTTTTAATTTATAGGCAATAAACATGGGTACTGTAAGGACTGACTAAAATCTAAAACACTGGTTCATCGAATTCATCATGACCATCCGTTTAAAAAAAAAAAATGCTACAGTTCCTATCCTTTTAAATAGAGTTCAGCTGGTTATTATCTATTCTTCACATCAGATATTTATGAAGGTGTAATTAAGTACATCAAAGGATGTATTAGTCATAGACAAAGAACAAGCACACATCATCAATTTCTGGTTTATTTATAAGGTCCATTATTTTGTACACCACAGGACAGCTAGGATTTAAACAATATTGACAATTCAGCATGGAGAGAATCGGGAAAGCTCATCTCTTTATACATCTAATAACCTGAGGAAAGAGAAACAAAACAAGTTTGCAATTGAAAGTACGTAACGGGCCACATAATCTGCAATAATATTGTGCAATAAAGTAGAACAGCATGCAAATGCACAGTTCGAGGTAGCACTGGGCAGCATCAGTTACTAATGCCTGAAGCAATTCTTTTTAAAATCCACACTGCCCATCCAGGTAGCATGCTGCAGTATGGTGCAGTCTCACCTTGATAATCTACAACTTGTCAATTCCCAGCTCTTCTGGTGTTGAAATGCCGAGTTCTGTGAGGGTGGGCTTTAGCTCTTGGATCAGGTAGGGATAGATGTCTTTATGGGGGCCTGCTTTGTCCTAAGATAAAGATAAAAATGTGATCAGCTGTAAGGCACAAAAAAATCCTAACAAGGTGTACATCCAATTGTAATCTCAAAGACTACGATTTATGTGACTTCATTTCCTCTAATGGCATATTTTATTGAAATGAGTCTTACACACCTTGACAGCTTCAAGGATGCGGATGGCACTGGCCAGGTCGTTCAGCCTCCGACAAGCTCTTAATGCCGAATCCAAGATCTTGGGTTCAGGTACCAAATCATATCCAATTAGGGTGTTCATTCCTGTGTGTGTGTTTAGTTTACAGAAGTAGCAACGTCATTTTAAAGTTATGATTTTTAGAGTAACCCTCATTTGAACTATAACAATACAAAAATAATCCACTCAAAGTCACCTTTCCTGAGTTCCCAAGCATCTAAGTCAGGCTTGCTGAAGTAAGTGACCCAACGGGAATCAAACTCCTCATCTGTCTCCACCTTTCCATGGGAGTAGCACCTGGAGGCCAAGGGAGCTTGAAAAAAGGATTCAATAAATAAGTTTCAAGGACATACTTGTATTACATACATACATAAATAATACAGTTTAAAACTGAACTAATTTGGACTTAAAAAAACATACATTTATTTTTTTTGTTACCCGAGACAAAGAAAGTTCTAAAACACTGTATTGTACTTAAAGTAAATAAAACATTCCAGGTCCTTAATCAAACATACACACAGTGACATTTTAAACTTTTGGAACACACTGTAAAATTACCTGCATCTACAAATGAACAGGAAGTGCATCTTGGTGCTGAACCATAGTAATAAACATTTACCTTTTTAAATAGATATCAAAAGCATTTTTAACAAACAATATATTTTAAAACAATATGTTCATTTTGCTGTTAAACTGATTTTTTTTCCACAGTACTCAAAGCCCCACTGCTCTTCGCATGGCCTTATCATTAACAGTGCTGCTTCTTATCACTTTTCACTCTGGCTGAATGCAACCTCAGAGGCTTTTGAACAAGGGTACATTGTCAAAAACCTTCTAATTCCTTTTCATTTCTACTCTGGTATGAAATTGCATTTTATACACAGAAACAGAACTCAAAGTACTGTACCAAAGTTATAAATCCCAGCGGCATTACAGAAAGAGTGAAAACACGCACAACAGTAGTCGTTACACATTTTGAGGGAGTAAAGTGAAATAGGGTCATGCAATTTATTGCTACATCGCCTTGATCACAGTAGCTGGTGTTTGCGTGTACATTTGAAGACGTAAACGAGTTTGGTTTCAGTTTCTTTATTTCCAGTGTAGGAAGCCAGCAAACTAAGAATTTGTCGTAGAGAGGAGGTCACTGAACAAACTGTTATGCATTATGGATAATCCAGATGACCCTCTGCACCGCTTACTGGACAGGCAGCAGAGCACCTTCTTAAACTAACTGAAGGACAGATAGTGAAAACCACTTCTACCAAATACTGTAATGCCTCCATTTATTTAGTCCAACAATCCTGAATAATGATTAACTTTTTACATAGCACTCATTAATGTTCTAAACCCGTCTGCCATATACCGTCAACTAACATTAGATGACCTGCACAGGTGAGCTCGGGTCGGTTATTTCAGGAGAACAGCAGCATTAAAAAGGCCAAAAATACATACTCATGGTGTAAATCTTAGATCAAACTCTGTAGCATTGTGATTTGCATTCAATTTTGACCATAGTTCAGCGTGTTGATATGAGCTGCGTGCAAACTGCGGTCGCTGACTCTCTCAAACAAACCGAGGAGGGTCATCGCAAGGTCGTGACTTTTACGCTTTAATTCACTTCGCGCCTCAATATTTAAATCACACAACGAAAGGTGAAAACACCAGACTATTTTAATTTCAGACCCTTAAACACAGCAGGTCACAACTTTAATTCAATGTCACCCCATGTTAGCTTCTAGCTACATACAAGCACACAGGGTTAGCTAAGCTAGCTGGGTAGCTATACGAGCCCATTTTACTTAATTTATCACACAGTTTGTTTAATTTCAAGTAAGGTGCAAAGCAGACGGTCCTACCTGAGTAGCAGGGTCGTGACCGAGTCAGACTCCGCGCTCCTGAAGCTGACAGTCGGAAAACGGCACGGAACATGTTACCGCACTGGATACTAACCGTCCTGTACGTGCTAGAAAGGGGTACTCTGGACCTACGGAAGGACACGACGAGGGCGCCATGGTCACGTGACTGAACGAAGCCAGCCGAATGCCTCCTCCAGGCCGTTGACGTGAGCGATTTGTTTTTTGTTGTTTTTTTGTTTTTTGTTGTTGTTGTTTTTTTTGTTTGGGTTTTTTTGCTACTATAAAGTAATATATAAATATATTGATTTAACAATAAAATTTCTAAAAAGAATTTTTTTCTTCTTGCTCATTTATATTTTTTTCATTTTAGTTTCCATTTTATTTTTAGTTTCGTTTTCCAATTATGGAAAATTAGTATTATGCCCAATATAGTCATATATGCAGAAATAAAAGTTATTACAGTTTTATATTTTCGAATTTTGCGTTGAATTTTTGCTTTCACTTATCTTCTTTTGGCTGCTTCCTTTAGGGGTCGCCATAGCTGAGTATCGATGCTCACAATATCCCGATCATCCTCCTCTGTCAGCCCAATCCTCTGCATGTACTCCTTCACTAAATACACGAATCTTCTCCGTGGTCATCCTCCTTTCCACCTGTCTGGCAGTTCCATCTTCGAAATCATTTGTCCGTCCCATAATTACATCAGTTAAGCAGAGGTTTGGCTAGCAAACTAGTTTGGCTTCATAAGCTAAACTAGTTTAATAGTTTTATATATTAGACTAGTAAACTAATTTAATAGTGGAGTAGACTAGTAAATTACTAAACTAAAATTCATATTTCAAGTTGGTACAGTGTAACACCACTGGTAATGGCCTATAACACCAGCAGAGGGAGCTGTTGGTTTTAAAATATAGTCTTTAGCCCTCTGGTTGTAACAGCACGAGTAATTTTCTAGTATGGCTGCAGGTGCAGCCCAAGTCAAAGAAGTGGAAGATGTCAATGCAAAACACAAATGATCAAATACTTTAGAGTTTTCAAATACTGATTTATGTGGGGGTTGTCTGTAGTCACATGACAGGCCTTTGCTGTGGATGTAACTAAGGTACAGTGGATCACTCTGTCATGTGTTGATTCAAGTTTGTGTGTGTGTGTGTGTGTGTGTGTGTGTGTGTGTGTGTGTGTGTGTGTGTGTTCTTAGTGACGCGGTGAACTGTAATCCCCCCTAAGCCCAGAGCACCACAGTAGATGTCCATTAGTGTAATGTGTTGCTGCACATCTTTCCTTCTCTGTCTCTGCCTGTCTCTTTCTATCTTTCTCTATCCGAGTCAGGCTTTTATTTTCTTCTTTTCTCTGTAAATATCCATGTTGATGTTGTATGTTTAGGCATTTAGCCTCAATTTCAGAATTCCTTTAAACATGTAATTATAAGCTCCCTGACCTCTGACCTCACCATGGAACAGCAGCAGAAAAAAAAACATTTTCTTAAATTGGATTTACACAGAACATTCATGTTCCCATATGAGTTTGAAATGATATTAGACTCTTATAAGAGTCTTTACAATTTAAGTTACTGTTCTTATGTAAAGTCATCTGGAATAAGAATAGAAATTCAAAAATTCACCATAAAGTGAAAAATGAGATGATACAGATATCATGAAACCTCAAAATGTTTCCAAGAAGCCAAAACTTCTGAGTTCATTTATTCTCTTAAGCCTATCTCTTGAGCCTACCCCAGCTCATAGGGCAAGGGGTGGAGTACACTGTTCAACTATTCCAGATAAAATCCATACATGTCAATTACACTGTGGCTCTGATTCCTTGCATAACAATTATTGTACTTTATTCTGAAGAAAGACATAAAAAATACAGAATCTGAAAATGCTACTACAATTGTTAACCAACTCACACACTCAGATTAGGTGTTAACTTGTGTGTAGTGTAACACTGCAGACATTTAACGCCATTACTCAAACTGTTTTCTCACCACCTCCACTCTGTTCCAAAAAAAGGAAGAAAACTCAGTATGATTCTACAGTTATGATAGTTTTATTGGCATTTTCCAAGGTTTTATTTTACAGTGATGGTCACAGTTTGGAAAGGTAAAGAGACATGAAACAAAGAGTGGCACCATTGCAGATAAATACGGGTCCCTCCTCTGTGTGGCCTACATAGTAGCATGCGGTTTCCATGTTGGGGTATATTTGCTTGTTTAACTGAATTAATTTGTGTTTTCTAGCAGCAGATGGACATGCATAATACGTTTAATGCACTACTTTATATTGCTAGGGTTGGATCATGAATAAATTGTAGCATGGTACGTGAATAAGTTGTTGGATTGATTGCTTGACCTCTGACCTCCATCAAAGCCTCACATCCTTGTACATTCACTGTGATTAATGCTAATATTTGTCTGATTATCAATGATGCTATTCAGACCATAAGAAACTGCAGTTGTTCACCTACACACCAAGCCTTATAAGCGGTGGCTTTTATAGATTTCAATGCATTAAACAAACATTTTGCTTTTGTTTTTAAATGGTCAGATTTCGCTCCCTGAGGAAAAATACTTGTTCTATACAGTTTAAATGGCATTATATTCTTTTAAGACTGCTCTGTTAATTGAGTTGATAAAATACCAGTGTATAGTCTTGACCAGAAAGCCACATCTTCATCCAAATGGCCCAGACACTTGGTCAACTATGGCCATTAAATGTATTTAAACAGTAGCCTTGGTAATAAACAGTAAAGGCTGCATGTTCATTTGGTAACTTCAAATCAGTGTGGCCTTATTGGTACTGTAGCATCACAACATCTTAACTGTTGAATACACTGTGTGACAACACCAGAATACTGATATGAGTGAAGGACATTTTGAAACGGGGGGTACATACAACTTATCTTACACATATACTTTTTTTTAAAAAAAAAAAGAAAGAATGATGAAGAAAACAGGACACGTGATCTAAATCACTGAAACCATTAAAGAAACACTATGTACAGCATGGAAAGAGTTTGACTGGTGGTTGTGTAACTATTTTTTTTAAACAAAATTAGATGAGCAACATCACAGAACAACACTGACAACAAGGACTGGAAGTGATGCAGGAGTTGGATGGGCGAGCAGAGCAACGTGTGATATGTGCATGTGTGCAAAACTCTATCAGTATCACAATAAAAGCATAATTTTGCAGTGCCTGCTACTAAGCAAAGGAAGAGGGCGCCAGGTGTCGATGTTAAGGGCAGGGATAGGTTTGGTTGAGGGTTTCTTTTTTTGTTTGTTTTTGTTTGTTTTTTTGGGGGGGTGGGGGTTAGGGTGACATGGATTAAATAGGGTGAAAGCACTTTTCGCTGTAGTTTAGCCACTGCCCAACATCTTTGTGGCACGCTGGTTGGCCTCATCAATCCTGGTCTTGTTGGAATCAGCCTGAAAGAAAGAAGCACCAACTGTTATAGAGCTCAGGTAGGAAAATGTGGTCAAACCAGTGCTAAAGATTGGAGAGGGGCAAATTAAATGAAGATACTGAATGGATGGATAAAGTATGCAATGGCACGTGAATCAGGAATTCCCCATTAGTGTGTGAAATCGGGGCTAAATCTGATCAAAGTCAGCACAACTGGTTTATATCTGCTGTTATATACCCTGATGCCAAGCCTGTAATCCATTAGCCAACTTCTGTTTTTTCTATACAGTTATATTTTGCACGTATTTTTGTGTTTTATTTGCATTACATAAAATTCCAGCAATGGAACGGTCCAACTACACGTTCTGATTTTAATTCCTTTTTTCGATTTCTGTCTTTTTCTTCTTCTTTTTTTTTTAATGTTTTGAGAAATTATAACCTAATGAGTCAGTCTAGATATATTTCAAAGCGTCATTTTTGAAGCTGACTTGTTTCCATCAAACATCATATATATTTATTATACAGATATAAAACACCATCCCATATCAAATAAACTGAATACTGTTCATGGTAGTGGCATAAAAAGCTCTGACTGTACACTACCTTGTCCATGATCCTGTCAATCTGGCGGTTCTGCGTGTCAATCTCCTGACCCATGTCCAGGGCCATGTGACGCAGGTTGCCAATGATGCCGCCCACCTGCTCCAGGTTCTCATCCATCTCATTCTCCCGAGCATCATCTGTTACCCTGAAAAATTCACAAGGTTGAAGTGAGACTGCTTATTGGCTTAAGGTCAATGGGAGCTGTTGTTGGATTGTGCTGGAGAGCATTTTAATGGAGTTAAATTGCTTCCTAAAAACATGTAATATTAATTTTAAAAAGCCCTTATCCAATCCTTATTCCTTACTAAAAGGTCTTATTCATGCAGCCCCTCAGTTTATCCATTGTCTGTGAGTCATTGTAACTCATTTGCCTCTACAGGAGGGTTTCTTTAAGTCTGGTGTGTTCTGTTTGACTGCCTCTTGCAAACCAAAGGTTTAAATAGAAGGCAGTCGGGTTTCTACCTGTGAGGAATTTCTGCTCTCACTGAAATCATATAGACAGAAAAGTAGAAAAGCCTGCCCTACTGGCACAAAGGAAATACCTGTACATGCTCTAACTTAAAATATTAGCATTATTGGTGACCATTTTCTACTGTGAAGTACGTGCACAACAGAAAATAGGTTAACACATAACACATCTGCTTTAAGAAGGAAACACTAACTACTACAGTGTTTTTGTCTCTAGTGAGAATGAAGGGTTAGAAACATCACGTTTAAAAGTACAAATGTTCACCTTTCAGACAGCAAATTACATAACTAGGTATTACTGAATGACTTTCAACATGAGGGCTGAGATCCCTCTGGTAAGCCAAAGATAGGTTTCAGGTAATTAAGCTGCGATACATAAATAAAAATAAGTTTTTGCTTTAAATGGTTAAACGCTGATATAGGTTCAAAATGTTGTCGTGGGAACTATTATTGTGTTGATATAAATATCGAATTAATGCATAATTAAAGAGATATTGCTGCAGACTGAAATGTCTCCACAGTTCGTCAGTATTTACATCTTTAAACATTAAACTGATATACAATTTGATCTGTTCCTGAGGCGAAACTCAGTTGAGAGATTACAGTCACATTGTGCATAAGGAAGGAAAACAGTTACTTAAAGAGTCACATGAACAGTCGGCTCCAGGATATGCCTCCAGTCATTACATAATTACATACATAAACACTACCACATATCTCATTTTGCACAACAACCAAACCTGAGCATTTATGCACAGAGTCAGACACAAACAAGCAAGCTTGGGGCGTACACAAACCAACACCTACACACATGAATGGTTACCTGCGGATGAAGCCCCCACTGATGGCCATCTGTTCGCGTTCGTCCACCACTCGTGCCCCCGGCTGGCTGTTCACCACTCCATCCTGGTTCCCTCCCCAGGCCTGGCCCCCGCCCTTAATCCTACCACACATACAGTTCAGTCAGAGTCAGTGTAGCTTTTTATTCTGTGTGTGTATGTTTATGTGTGTGCATGTATATGCATGTTTGTTAATGACTGAATGGTTGTGTATGTGTGTATTTGTGGGCTGGTTTGTGTATCTGAGTAAACATGTAAGGCAGCCAGTGAGTGTGAATGTGAGTAAGCAGCTTTATCCATGTGGATTTATTTCTTGCTATTTACAATCAAAACATATATATATGAATATATGTTTAGAAGACACTGCAGATGGTTTTAAGCCAATTAGCCACCTAAAAGCAACATGCCAGCCACGTATGATAAGGTTACATACATGCATTTGCAGTCTGTTAGCAAATAATTGATCTAACATGCAGATCAATTGAATCCAACACAGTAAGCTTCAATGTGGCTTATGCAAGAAAGGAATTAAAAGTTTAAAAACAAAACTTCTCCCACAAGCACATACAGAAAAGCACAAACACTGAACACAACAAGCAGTCTCCAGACAGAAGACACACAAACACAGAGATGTAAACATGCAGTGAGGAGACATGCAAGGCAGAAACATGATATTTGACATGAAAAAGGAAAAATGTAAAAAAGGCAAAGGATCCGATACATGCTCTATCTATTAAAAGAAAGCCGTTAGATCCAATGTGATTTAAAAAAAAAAAAAAAGCATATTAATTTAAAAAAAATAAATCCCTAAACATACAATGTGATCATTTTGCATGGAAGACTTGCTAAAACCAGCCCTTCATTTCATCTGGATGGATAGATCAGTAGGAGGATTCACTGCATACAGTCAAATAAGCAAATGTAATTCTTAACATTTGTTTTACAATGCTTGGAATATCTGGTAGGTGAAGATTTCCACTTAGGTAAATTTAGTTTGGTTTTCAGCCAATTACAGCCCATTTGAGGCAACACAAATTCACCCACCAGGTATTCTAGACATGCTAGAATTCTTTTTCTCATGCTATTTGACCCAGGGTTGCCATACAAACAGTCTCAATCAAATGAAACATATGACGTAACCACAGGATTACATAACTACTGGTTTACAAAAGGGAGGACCAAAGAGCCATAGAATAGACAAGCTCTGAACCCAAAAACCAAATCTTCTGGAAGCAGAATAAAGACGGATTTTAAATACACCCAAATATTAAATATTCTCCAAATGGGAAAAAGAGACTTTACTCATACATAATGACTGATGTGTTGAAGTAAAGCGAAAAGGATAGTGCTAATGTCAATGTCACTGTGTTGGACAATAATTATCTGTTGTTCAAATGTAATGTCATTTCCAGATTAGATCTAAAAATTGTTGCTTTACACACTAAAGGCAAACAAAAATACTAAAAAAAATACCAGTTAAGTAATACAGGAATAAAATCAGATATAACATAAAAATCATTTGTTTGGTTCTGTGTAATCCTTTCCTCAAAAACAAAAGAGCAAGTTTTACCCAACTCCCCATATTCATGGCTTGTACCTTTGTACATACAATGTGCATATTGTTAATCATTAAGACTTCACTTTATTCACTCCCAGGCAAATATCTGAGAAACACTTTGGGTGTAAACCAAATGAAAATAAAAAATATAATTTTCTTATATATACTTTTGGTTTGTAAGCCACTTGTATTTTCTATAGCTCTGAAATAGTATAACCATATCCAGCAAATGTATTTGTTCCAGCGTGTAGTATGCTCAGACATGACTCAGCAGCCATAGTTTGGCTGCTAAAAGGGTAGAGAACAGATCACACAGGAGTTTGGCAAAACTGACATTAGCAATCCAACTTAACTTTAAAAAGTAAATATACAGATTTAAGAACTTTAATACTGAAACAGTGGTCAGAAAAAAGAGAACAAGTTTGCCTAACTCATGCATGAGACTGTAATGTGCAGGGCAATGTTGAGGGAAGAGAGGTAGGATTCAATCTATAATCAGAGGTAAGGTTGTAAATTTTCCCAGCTTTCACTTCCTTAAATATATATATGTGTTTATAAGTGATACAATAACACCTTTAGTTACACTCTACAGAAGCATAGAGTCCTTCCTACTGTCACCAAATTCATAATTTCCTCCAAACAAATTCCTGGATCACTGGGGGTTGCTCTCTAATATTGTAGGGTCTTGAACTGACATGGATAGAGTATTTAAAAATGCAGATTTTCACCACAATGTCTGCAAAAAGGCAAATAAACACATTTCCAAAAGGCTAAATGTGAAATATAAAACTTTAACGTATGTCTCTGAACTGGAGGACCCGTCAGACTGACTGGCTGTGACTATCAAGTAACTGTGTAACCCAGGATAAGCTTTTTTTTACTTGATAACAATAACAGCCAGTAAAACAAAGTTACCCTTTTTCTTCAAAGAGTCCTATTGTTATAAAAAAGAAAAAATAGAAAAAAGCTTGGATTCATTTGAATGCACTGAGGCATAACCAATTATATATCTTTATGTAAGGAGGCGACTAACTGATTTGTTTCTTGGTTGGACTTTTACACAACGTGATGCATCATGCTGCAGGACGTTAGGGTGGGAGTTTGGGTAGGGTTTGGAGTGTTTCTGTGGCCGAGATCCTTGCAGATGCTGCTCCCTGCTGGAAGAGAATCTCTCATCCAATGTGGAATGAAGGGCTTTTGACAGCTGCTGAGGCTGGACAGAAAATACAGTGGCATCCGTATGTTGTTCATGCATGCACACATTCTCTCCCTGCAGAGTCTTAATTTAAATAATCTGTCTCACACTCGTGCATGCAATGCTGGTGCCTGTTCAGAGAGCGTGCTGTTGTGGCTGTAGGCCTGACTGCTCACACCACAGTTCACCATGCTCTACACACCAGAAGCAGGCAGATGGATAAAGAGGCAGGTAGGCAGGCACTGAAACACATGCAGTCAGGCGACATAGGCAACACCTACTTGTTACAGGGACATGAACATAGACCACAGAACTGTCCTAGATTGTTCAAATTCTTTTCTGCATCCTTCATGTCCTTATTGATTTGGTCCATCCCCTCCTCGATGCGTTCCAGTTGTTCTGATTACCAACACATTGTCATTTATCCCAGCAAAAGAACGTAAGCACGTGAGAAGAGAAGAGAGGAAGAAATTGCAGGGTGGAAGGAAGGGGATGGGAGTAGAGAAGGGGGACAAAGGAGAGAAGACAAAAAAAGACATTGACTGTGACAAGAGAGACATCAGACATCACCATCACCACCACCACCACCATCACCAGCACTGGACAGGCAAGAGCGCACGACTCCTGGCCGGTACCTACTTTTTAATACATGGGCATATCAGACCACAGCATTGTCCTATATCTTTTAAATCTTTCTCGGCCTCCTTCAGGTCTGCGTTCACCTTGTTCATGCCCTCTTCCACACGATCAAGTTGTTCTGGTGAGGACAAAGGCATGAGAGTGTTGAAATAAAGTTGACTGGTTTGTATCGAGGGCTGGCGCTCTACGCTAGATTGCAAGAGGCAGACTGTGTTTTGCTAGATGCAGAAGGCAAAGCGGGCAAAAAGCATTAAAAGTATCAAATGAACTTTAATTTTTCTTCATCTGGAGCTTTCCATGTGACTTTTAATTGCATGCATTTCTCGTGATAGCCTTTTTTTCCCTACCTCCATGGGATCATCTTTTCTCAGTAAGTATTTGATGTGAGTGGTGCTGAGAATCAGTAGCAGTATGCTTCATCCAATTCTGCAAGTGTACACAAGGACATTTATTCTGCCACCTTAACTGCTTAAATATTACTGCATGTCAGTGAGAATAGAAATAGATGACAAAGAGAGTGAAAGACAGAAATTCATGGCTTAGGTGGCTGAGAAGCCTGAGATCCAAAAGGAACGAAAAGAAGAAAAAAGGATCAGAAGAGGCAGAAAGGGCCAAAGATTATTTAAAAGGTCTCAAAATATGATAGGTTAAGTACAAATTTGGACGGACTATTGTTGAAAAAAACTATTACTGTGCCTGTGTAAAGGCATATCGGAGGGTTTAACAACACAATGCCGCATGCAAAGCATTAAACAGGCTTCATTCAGTATTAATGCCACAGAAAAAGAAGGTAATGCCATCTATAGGTGCCACCATAGTAGTTACTCTGGTCATTCAAACTGATTGAATAATCCAGTCATGGCGCCTGCACATTTTAATAAAATCCACCAGTGTATTATTAAGACAAAAGGAAACAATGTATCGATTTTTCAGTCTCAAGCCTGGCTGTAACTGCGTGATGTAGATAGAAATGAAAGCTGTCTGACACTGAATTCACCCTACCCCATTTATAAACTGAATCCCTGGATAAGGAGGAATATCTGGTTCCAGATTAGTCTTATTATATTTAATTGAGAACACCAAGAAAATCTCTCCCGAGTTTTCTTACGTCAGTGTGATACTATTTTTGTAAAACTGCAAAATGTCTACTTAAAAAGAATTCTTCAAAGTATCCTCAGATCCAGATCAATTTCAAGAGTTAATCACGTCAAAGTTAGCCCAAGTTCCACCTCTATAAAAATTTCCTTGCAAATGAATTCATAACCTTTTAAATAATCCTGCTAATAAAATGACAGACAGAGAGGCTCAGACATATCGCTAAGCAGAAACCAATATTAGTTAAGAAAATGGAAAGGATAAACTTCAACTCTTTATTAATAAACTAGTTATTATGAACATATGTTACAGCTGTGCCTCCTGAAACTGCCCTTGTGTGGGCGTGGTGTTTTTCTCCGCCTCCTCCTCTCTTGCCACTCCTACCCCCTCTGTTTCTCTCACTCTCCTCTCTCCCCAGGAGACAGCTGCTCTTGGTTAGCCTGGTTTGCCACCTGAATCCAGTCAGCAATCACCTCTGAAGCTATCTAAGCTGGGGATGAGCTGTGAGCAGGGGGTTTTTCTCTGGTGTTCCCACATTGGGTGTCGCAGTTGTCGGGAGAGATCCTATAGTGTGGAAGCAGTGTGCAGTGTAACTGCTTCACGTGAGTAGTGTGGGCTTGTGGGCCTCGGCAGCAGTAAAGCTAGCTGCTGCTAGTGACAGGGTGAGCTTGTGGGCCCCTGGAAGTGCCTCCTCGTGGTGTGGAGTTTTTGTTTGGTTGTTGTGTCCTGTGTTGTTGCAACCTTTTTCCTTTTTCCAAGTGTTATCGGTAAAACGGCGTTGCCGGCTCTTTATGTTAAGATTATCTATAATAAAGACTTTTATTTACTAAGAACACCTGTCTGTTCTCCTTTCATTCTGTTCTGGACTCATTTGTTACTGGTCCCCTTACTCGTATGCCTAGACTCCTTCGGGGGGGACGTAACAACATAAATCATGACAAAATCGTTATGCATGTTCAGCCTGCAGGGGCCGCATTTATAAAACGGACTGACCTTGATTTAAATAGAAAACTCCTTCATTATTTATATATAAAACCTTTTGCAAAGTCTAGACTTATGTAAGGGATTTTCTTGCTTATGTATTGCAATTTCCGACACACATCCAAGCCTGTGAAAAGGCTGCTTGCTGAACGCAGCAGTGACACACTCCCAAGTTACATGTTTAGCTTTGTTTGTTAACTCAATGTTTAGTAGACTTTATCTTCTCTATTAGTGGCCATCGTCTGTCTTCACAAAAGGTTTAGTCTTGATTTTTTGAACACTTAGCTTCTTTAATGAATTAAAAATAACTAAATTATTTTTGTGATCTTAAAATTAAGTTCATGGATAAACACAAATGCATTTTGTTTTAAATGGCAACCCCAGATGGAAAACGTGATCGACAAAGTTTAGTGCTGTTTGCAAAAATGTCACAATTGTTAAAAACTCATCCAAGCACAGTTGTGTATAATCCATCAGCCTTGAGTCTGGTTGAATTTAGGTCACACAGCATGTAACAGCCAAGTAGGGAGGGGCTCATTAGCTGCAGTAAGACCTCCATCACAGGTGAGACATCTCTGCAAGAAATGACAAATCTCCTCCGGTGTGACCTGTGCATGAGTGTGCGTGCATGTCGTTTAGTGTAAAGTGCAAAGAGGGATTAGTCACAGCCCAGTTTACACCTCAACAAGAGTGTACTAATTACTACAGGCATGACCAGCCCAGTGATTTTCTTTAACAGAAATATAGGAGGTAATTCTTATATCTATATGTGAAGGAGACACAAATAAATTACCATCAGTAACCAAGAGAGAAGGATAGATGGAAAAAAAGAGAGAAAAGAGAGAAGAGAAAGGCAGTGCAAGCAAGAGAGATGTAGGGTCAGGTACAGAGGACATTCGTTTAGAGGCAGAGGTAATTTAAATCTCTGCATTGATTGTTGTCCTGTTATTACAGCAGTGAGCTGTGTGCTGTGGCAAGAGTTACTCAGGGGGAAAGTAGATGTGAGGAAAGAGAGAAGAGGAAAATAGGCTATCTGTTCTTTTGACAGGCCCATTACTGTAGGCTGCTCTCTCATGCATAGAACTGCCTGCTTAAGATACAGACATATTTCCTATATGGAGGACCAGAATTAAATAACAAAATGTGATTTCACTATAAATAAAATTGAATGTGCCACGAATAACATAGTAAGATGTGACAGAACATGGTATTTTATAGTTTGCTTTGTAAATGTTTATCTGATGTTTGTCTTTAATGAGATAAATATGGTAAATGTAAAACCATTAAAAAATAATATTCACAAATAAATTCATAATTCATAAATATAAAGGGAGATAAATTAAAATGGGAGCGAAATTAAAGCACAGAAGGATTAATATAAAGCTAAATAAATACATTAGCAAAAATAAAAGTAATATTTATTTATAATATTTGACCTGAAACATTTAAGTGTGACACATACAAAAAATACGAAATCAGGACAGGGGCAAGCACTTTTTCACACTTTTTCAGCAAATGACTAAATGTTTAGATATATTTACTGGATATTAACTGTACATATTTACTGAGAATTTCTTTCTTCCTCCTTTGTTTGTTATTATAGCATTTCTGGCTGCCTGTATTTTTACTTAAAACTCTTTTACGCATAATCCATGAGCCTTGTGTCTCTACATGCATCCACGAACCAGCAGATTTTGTGGTTATTAAAGGCAGAAAAGTAGTCTTCAAATATTATTATGAAGGTTGGAAAAACATACAAATTCAGTCAGTTTCAGTATGTTATTAATTTTAACTTCTGTGGGACTCAAACCACTGACCTCTGACTGGTAGTAGCCTTCACTGAACTTCATTTTCTTCACACACTCTAATGCATGTTTCACAGAGTTTGTGCAAAAAAACCTTTCCATAGTTCTAGCACACTTTTTAAAAATAGTGAGGACTCTCTGCAAACATGGAGACTTTTTCAGAGACGATAGTGTTCATACACTTTAAAAAATTGTGGAAAAAACTCAGAACTAACATAACCATTGGTGTTAAACAGTAAGAGGTCTTATTTCTATCTATAAGCAAAGTGTTTCATTCATGCAGTCAAGCTAACATGCTAACTGTGTCCATTTAAAACTAAAGCCACACACACAATGTTTTGCTGTTGTAATGTTTAGCTCTTTAATTTCAGCTCTACTCAGTTTACACTTTTTTTTAAGTGAATCTTAATAAATTGTCACATGGACTGTTTCATTCACTGTATTCTTCATTCTAAACAGGTTTTGCAAAGCTAGTGCTTAGAGCTTCCAGTTAAGCTAGCTAGTTGAGCCACACATGATGGTTACTGGGTGTCTGCACAACTGGCACAACAACATGTATTACATCATGCATAAAATCTCCAGTTACACTTATAACTAGGTTATGTTTGAGTTTGAAAACAGCTGGAGTTACTACGCTCTGACAGTCCGCATGTGTTAATTAATACTTCAGAGTGATGTACATGTGTGTAGTTTGCGGACAAACAGTGAAGGGATTTATAATCCCTACTTTGAGGGTAAACATCCATGATTTCCATTAATCTAAGTGGCTTTCAAAAGTAATGGTAATCCACCCAGAGTTATGTACCAAGTATTAAGAAATAAAAATACTATACTATACTACTATAATACTTTTTTCCCTCTAAATTTGACTTTGTTGTGAAGTGCATTCAGCTGTTTTGCTCACTGAAAATCTTAAAATGAAGAATCTCCACAGAAAATCATTATTTGTTTGACTTGCTCCCAAGTTACGTAGACAAAAACAGGCCGGAAAAGGCTCTTCTTGAGTCATAGAGTAAATCTCCCAAAAATGACTTTGGTAAGACACATTATCTGTCACTGACTGACCTCTGAACATTTAGACCTGACAATCAGGTGAATCGCAAACATGTTAGCTTGCTTTAACAGAGCAAAGTAAAACATGTACTTAACATACAGCTAAGAAAGAATCCAAGTTTTAATTCATAAGGTGTAGGGCTGCAATGATTGTGAAATGTGGGCTAACATCAATGTGTAGTGTTAAACTGACTAACAGCTGATGCCTGTTTATGTTGTTATCAACCACTGCCTTTGACAAATCTCATGATATCTGAAGTGGATGGTGAACAACGAGGGGAATATCAGCCTGCATCAAAGCTCAGCTGATGAATTGGTGCATAAACATAAACATGTGACTGAGAAAAGGGCATGAAAGTGTAATACAGGGAGGCAAAGCAGAAGGCAAGCTCAGCAGCACATTCCAGTATACTCCGTTAATCAAATGTAACTTTTTCTTACAATTGTGGCTTCCGCCACTGATAAAAAAAAGTGTTGTGCTGCAGTCAGTTTTACAGTGATTCTGTTGTTTTGGTTTGTATTTTTAAAAAGTCGCATCCCTAAAAGCCAAACTTAATCAATGTTTAGTTCAGCCTGAAATTATGGAAAGAGAAAGCCAAGAAGAAGAAGCCAAGGTTGATCTAGAAGAAGTAAAAGTTGCAAAGGGTCTCCGAACCTGTGGGAACCCCTTCATTTCACTTTTCCCTGTGCAGGTCTGCTGTAAGACCATAAATGTCATTATTTTTCCTTAAACTTGGTCTGAGAATCTAGAGTGTTATACTGGATGTACTGATGACGACTCTCCGATTGTACACCATGAAACTGCAGCAAGAGAGAATCAGGAGCAGAGCAGATAAAAGTGATCTCTCCCTGTCAACTTACCTCCCTGCTCATCCAACATGACGAGAGTCCTGATGCCAGCATCTTTACTCTAACAGACAGACAGAAGGAGAGGTAAGAAGACGACAGCAGAGAAGAGAAGTGAAAGGAAGAAGAGAAATAAAGTTGACAGATGAGTGAAGGTCAGCAGAGCAGAACAGAGCAAAGCTATCAAAGCAGCAGCAAAAGTGGGTCAAATTGCAATCTGAAATCACATTTTTGAAACTGATCCTGAGAGGCACAGCAGAAAACAGCAGGGACATTTTGACAGCTTCTTGCTTTACAAAACTGCTCCTATGTCTGTGTGCTAAATATAAAGATTAAAGCAGATGATCGGCTAGTCTGCTCCGTCCAAAGGTGACAAAAACGCACCTCTGAAAGAAAACCTGATATTTTTATCTTTTAAAATGGGATAAAAGATATTTAAGCAACTTTCAGATGGGTTCGGGGTACAGCTGTCTCCCCCAAAGGAGTAGTGCACCCCACTGAACTGCACAAAATAGGGCAGGGATAGCTCAGTAGGTAAAGTGGTCGCCCCGTGATTGGAAGGTCAAGGGTTTGAATCCACTGAACGGCTACCCTGAGGTACCCCTGAGCAGGTCCCTACACACTGCTCCCCAGGCGCTGGATTGGTGGCTGTACACTGCTTCAATGAGTGAATGGGTTAAATGCAGAGAGTAATTTCCCTACAGGGGATTAATAAAGTATACATTAAAATGTTTTGTGCTTTTTTTTAGTTGTAGCTCGAGAAATATGGTAAAGGAACTGATCGGACTTCCAAATGTCCAAAATACAAAACTAATTGTGTCTAACGTTGTGTAAAAAGCAGGAATCATGAAGGAACCAAAGGATCTGCTACAAACATCCTACTGTCAGGCACCACAGGACGCCCCCAGAGGTCCCACAACAATGTGTGAACAGGCCAGGAAGCAAAACAAAACCCATTACAATTTTTTGGCTGTTTGCTGTGCTGATATGTCTGTACAAAGTATCCATCTTTTGTGTATTTAGTTACATATGTTAAAAAGTTTACACATTTAGAATAAATCAGTCACAAATCAGTCGTATCACTGAAATTGATCCACATCTATATCAATGCTGAAAAAGACTGGGTCTGCATGGGTCTGTATGAGTAAAGTTAAACTGGATGAGGAAATTTTTCTCAGTATAAATAACATTAAAAGACAAAAAACATGAGTTTTGATGAAAGAAATTGATAATTCTTAGCATCGCATTCAGCTGTGCCAAAGTTTGCAGATACACTTGCATAAACCCTATGGGAGGGCGGCTTGTTTCCCCAAGAGGGCTCATGGGAAATGATGCGAGGGCAGCCATGGCCTCAGAACTACAGGACAGGATATCTGACCTCGCCAATTGGCAGAGTCTCACGCGGTGACATCACTTCTTTCTGCATGGCTAGTTAAGGACACATGCTCACAGAGTATCAGGACTTTTTCACACTTCACTGTGAGTCATAAAGTCACAGGATACTGTCCCCCCACCCACCCAGAAAATTTCTACCCAATGAACAGATAAGGCGCTTTCTTTCTTTGCACTTTGTTTTGATGTTAACCATTTGTAAATATGTGAAGCAGACCTCTTTTGATATATTTCTAAGCATATAAAGTCAACTCGTGAAGTAGGAAGAATAAAAATAATGTGATATCTTAAAGGTGAACTTATTTTAAGCTTCTTAGAGGCTCAGTGCTGCATTTGTATCAGTTACAGTCCTTCAGATAAACACAGCTGGTATTGATCTTTCATTCACATTTGCACTTTGCTGTCTGGCTTACCGGTGTGTTTAAATGTGATGCTAAAGGGTCCTTATGTTGGAATCCACACAAGATTAATTGTAAGGACAGATCCAGCATACTATTGCTACAGGTGCCAAAGGACACTTTGTGCGTACTTGTTGCACAACTGTATTTAACACCCTCTCATTACTTTAATCTGTAACAGTACTTTGAAATAATAAAAAATATGCATATTTTGAAACTATTTAAAAGGCCATGTTCAGAGATGGGCTGGGGTACAAACACACGGGAAACACACAGCAACCTGCATGGCATTTTTTTCTAAATTAATTTGGTTACATTAGGCGCTAAAACTACTTGGCTAGAGTTGAGAAAAAAACATGATTTGCATAACCACACTTTACTTCCAGCTCACATGGCACATAAAGGTACCTCGATACTAGTCTGGTCTAATCTAGCCTAAATAATAAAGGTCATAATTAAAAAGCTTCATCAAACTAGCTATGGGATTGCTTTCTGCCCCTCACAATACCGCTGATGCATTTCACGTATTTACCTTGTGATTCAATAACGATACCACAATAACGGCTGAAAACATGGGTTGTTAGTTTGTGGGTTGAAGTGAGTGTACCTCATTGGTAAAACTATTAGTTATACGTCTATTTAGGCTTAGATTATAATTTACAATTCATATCACTTCACTAATAAAAACAGCTTGTATGAATACAAAATAGCATGTTCATCTTGTGTAGTTTACTCTCCGACTTAAGGCCTGACACCGCTCATCAAATCGGATCTCCATCCATCCATCCATCCATCCATCTTCATCCGCTTTGTCCGGGGCCGGGTCGCGGGGGCAGCAGCCTAAGCAAAGAGGCCCAGACCTCCCTCTCCCCAGCCACCTCCTCCAGCTTATCCGGGGGAATACCAAGGCGTTCCCAGGCCAGCCGAGAGATATAATCTCTCCAGCGTGTCCTGGGTCTGCCCCGGGGCCTCCTCCCGGTGGGACATGCCTGGAACACCTCACCCAGGAGGCGCCCAGGGGGCATCCTTGTCAGATGCCCGAACCACCTCAGCTGGCTCCTTTCGATGTGGAGCAGCAGCTGCTCTACTCTGAGCCCCTCCCGGATGGCCGAACTTCTCACCCTATCTCTAAGGGAGAGGCCAGCCACCCTTCGGAGGAAGCTCATTTCTGCCGCTTGTATCCGCGATCTCGTTCTTTCGGTCACTACCCACAGCTCGTGGCCATAGGTGAGGGTAGGGACGTAGATCGACCGGTAAATTGAGAGCTTCGCTTTTACACTCAGCTCCCTCTTCACCACGACGGACCGGTGCAGCGTCCGCATTACTGCAGCTGCAGCCCCAATCCGTCTGTCGATCTCCGGCTCCCTTCTCCCATCACTCGCGAACAAGACCCCGAGATACTTGAACTCCTCCACTTGGGGCAGGAACTCATCCCCGACCCAGAGTGGGCACTCCACCCTTTTCCGGCTGAGAACCATGGCCTCAGATTTGGAGGTGCTGATCCTCATTCCCGCTGCTTCACACTCGGCTGCGAACCGTTCCAGTGCGAGCTGGAGGCCCTCACCCGATGAAGCCAACAGAACCACATCATCTGCAAAAATCAGAGATGAGATTCTGAGGCCACCAAAGCGAAAGCCCTCCGCCACTTGGCTGCGCCTAGAAATCCTGTCCATAAAAATTATGAACAGAACCGGAGACAAAGGGCAGCCCTGGCGGAGCCCATCACCCACCAGGAATGAGTCCGACTTATTGCCGGCAATGCGAACCAAGCTCTTGCAACGGTTGTATAGGGATCGAATGGCCCGTAGCAATGGGCCAGACACCCCATATTCCCGCAACACCTCCCACAGGACACCCCGAGGGACACGGTCAAATGCCTTCTCCAAGTCCACAAAACACATGTAGACTGGTTGGGCAAACTCCCATGCACCCTCAAGTATCCTGGAGAGGATAAAGAGCTGGTCCAGTGTTCCGCGACCAGGACGAAAACCGCATTGTTCCTCCTGTATCCGAGGTTCGACTAACGGACGAACTCTCCTTTCCAGCACCCTGGCATAGACTTTCCCAGGGAGGCTGAGGAGTGTGATCCCCCTGTAGGTGGAACACACCCTCCGGTCCCCTTTCTTAAAGATGGGGACCACCACCCCGGTCTGCCAGTCCACAGGTACTGCCCCTGATCTCCACGCAACATTGCAGAGGCGTGTCAACCAGGACAGCCCTACAACGTCCAGAGCCTTCAGGAACTCGGGGCGGACCTCATCAACACCAGGGGCTCTGCCACCAAGGAGTTGTTTAACTGGCTCAGTGACCTCGCCCCCGGAAATTGGCGGGTCATTCCCCTCATCCCCAGACTCTGCTTCCTCCTCGGAAGACGTGTCAGTGGGATTAAGGAGGTCCTTGAAGTATTCCTTCCACCGCCTGACAATTTTCTCAGTCGACGTCAGCAGCGCTCCGCCAGCACTATACACAGTGCAGGTAGAGCACCGCTTTCCCCTCCTGAGACGTCTGACGGTTTGCCAGAATCTCTTCGAGGCAGTCTGAAAGTCTTTTTCCATGGCCTCTCCGAACTCCTCCCACACCCGAGTTTTTGCTTCAGCCACTGCCCGAGCCGCATTCCGCTTGGCCTGTCGATACCTGTCGGCTGCCTTCGGAGTCCCACAGGCTAACCAAGCCCGATAGTTCTCCTTCTTCAGCCTGGTGGCTCCCTTCACCTCTGGTGTCCACCATTTGGTTCGGGGATTACCACCACGGCAGGCACCAACCACCTTGCGGCCGCAGCTCAATGCAGCAGCTTCGGCAATGGAGACGCTGAACATGGTCCATTCGGACTCAATGTCCCCAGTCTCCCTCGGAATGCTGTTGAAGCTCTGCCGGAGGTGTGCGTTGAATATCTCGCGGACTGGGGCCTCTGCTAGACGTTCCCAGCACACCCTCACTACGCGTTTAGGTGCACCAGGTCTGTCCAGCGGATCTCTTGTGTTATTATCTGCTTCACAGAGACACTGAAATCCAATTTTATGTCCTTCACAGATTTCTTTATATCCATCTGTTTATCGTTCACATTTCCCCTCGTCTGATCTACTCGTGTTCATCTCCGTCTTTCATTCTTTTACTTCATTTCCACCGCTCTCATCTGCTTTGTTCACGTATCACAAACCAAGGAGCAGTTTTTCATTTCTCTTCCTACAGGCCTGACATGACGATAACATCTTTCATAAAGACTTTAATAATCTGCGGGTCCTCGTTTATGAAACCTTTTCAAGTTGCTGCATGAGTTTATTCTTCTCTCTACATCGCTCCGCTGCTGCTACAGGATTGTTATTATTGTTATTTAGATGATACATTTACCACTTCGCTGTTAATCAGTGAATTTCAAAATCAAAGAAAAGTAAAACCTTAAGAGTTTTGCAGAAAACAAACAGCCTGTTCAGCTTTTTTTAAACCATAAAGTCTAATAGTTTTCAGTTATTTAAAGAGCATTTGCAGATGATTTCCACATCACCTACCAGCGTCATGTTATATCACACTACATGACGTAATGTTTTCCTGCCAGTGACTACCAGGCACAGTGAAATCTTCTACAATGTCCGACATGAGTTGTTCAATACACATTAGAGGTTTCTTACTACACTCTGCTATGACATTGTGTAATGTGATGTGTTTGCACCAAGATAATGGTACAGGTCTGGGTTTATTTCTGTCCTTCACATTAGCAGTGGCCTATTTAAGCTACAAACCGCACTTCAGTCTGCCTGGCTGGCCCTTCTGAGCCAAGCTCTCCTTACACACTTTCACTCAGTTTGTGGGTTCGCATGGAGGGCCAGCCACATTAAGAGCTCTTTCCAACCAACTAGACTTAATTGAAGTGCCTTAAAAACCCTCCAAGTCTGCACTAATGCAGGTTTACTAACCACACTTTTACATCTGATATGGAGGAAACTGTGCACTTACAAGTATTAATTCAGTTTGGTTATTTACTGTCTCAGCGATAAAAAATAGCCTTCATCTAAAAGTGGAGTTTTGTTTTTGTGTTTCTAAATGCCAATATTAAAGAAAAAGGAAGACGAAAAATAATGACGCAGGATCATTTTGAAAATCATGTTAACACCTGAATTCAGAGTAGATGCTGAAAAGCCACATAATTATATAACAGCTGTGCAGAGGTTTGTCTTCTGCTTTTATACCTTTGCTCGTCTGTTTTCACCCTGTCTATGTCTTCTTCACCTGATCTACTGGCTGACTCTTTGTACAAACAGTCATTTTATTGTGTCTGTCTCGCTCATTTATCAGTCATTAAAACAAAACAGCGCTCATGTCGCTCATTGCTCCTGTCCAATTTGCACGAGACAACGACATATTACATCAGCGACTGTAAGTGGCAGAAAATTAATGGCTCAGGAATAATAATGATGAATTGACTGGAAATTTTTACAACTGGAAATTAAACATCTGAGCATAAAAGGGGAACTTAGTCAGAAAAGCAGCCTAAGATTTTATTCTGGGATCTTGAAGATGGATGCAAGTTTATTTTAATTATATACTTTCCTGACTATTAGCTTCTGTCATTTTATATCTTCTCCGCTCCCTCAACAGACACTCGCCTGATTTACTCATCTATCCTGTTTTTGGTCTTTGGTTTGAATATGTCATGACTTTCAATACACATGTGGCTCATACTGAAGATAGAAATAAATTATCTGAGCTAAAACTACACATACGTCAGTGACTGTGACTAATCTGTAGGATGGTGCCAGAAAAAAGTGAATGTTCAGATTTATTATACAAGGTTGTTTTTTAATCTGTCAGTTTCTGTTGTTTTAATAATAAAGAAAATAATTATTTTAATAAGTAGGATTACTTCAATAAGTGGGATTATCCTTCAAAACGCATCATTTTTCAAATCATAGCTACCCTACAAATAACACTTAATCTTTACAGAAGAGGCACACACTGTAGAACCAAATTAATACAGTATCAGCATGCTAACCCTTCAGGGACACATATTTAATTTCTTTCGATGTGAATGAAAAGCTTGGTATGTAGAGTAGGTCTCCCAAAGGACTTCCATTTGTCACTCATGGCTTTCTCTCATTAGACATGGTCATTTGTCCAGGGGTTAGTGTGAAGCCATGTCTCCATTTCTGCAGCCAGTGTGAATACACCGATAACTAAAGGACATATGAACAGCTGTTTATTGCTTTCATCTTGGTAGCACTTAAAGCTAGAATATCCTGCTGACATGTAAGCTAAAAGTAAAAACAACAATATCTTGTTTTTTTTCCTGGCTCAATGGAATGACAAGTAATTTAGGCATCGTAGGTAATTCAAATGATACTGTACCATAAGAGAGAAATCTAAATAAGTATAGATTTGGAACTATATATATACACATATATACATACATATATACATATATATATATACATATATACATATACACATATATACACACATATATATATACACACACATATACATATACACACATATACATATACACACATATATATATATATATATATATATATATATATATATATATATATATATATATATATATATATATATATATATATATATATATATATATATATGTGTGTATATGTATATGTATATGTATATATGTGTGTATATGTATATATATCTATATAGGCCAAGTGTAGATCTTTTGGGACTGACTAACCAAGTAAATCCATGTGAAAACTCAACCTTAGACATTAAGCAGAAGCACAGGCGAGGGGCATGTACAAGAACAAGAAGATCTCACAGTTCTGGTAAATCAGCTTCTCTCTCTCTCTCTCATGTCTTTTGTATCTGTTAATGTGATGTGTGTCATTGAATCACTGGACTCACCTCCTCCACAAGAGCCAGCATGCGCCGAGTACTCTCCAGAGACTGCAGGGAGAGTAAGAGAAAGATTAGCAAAGGATTAACTTAGAGTCCAAAGGAGAGCAAACACAGACACACGGTGTGGCACCTGTAACAAATTTCTCAACAACATCTCAGTGTGTTAACGTAGAAAATGTATTAAAAACATAAGGTGGAAAGGGAGAACGGAGGACCACTAATATGGTAAGACGAATGAGTGTCACTCAGTAATATAGTTACACCTAGATGTTCCTCTCCTCTTGTCTGATTCCATGATTCCTACTGTTATTTGCTTTGCCTCCTGTTGCTCTATCAATCTAACGTTCCACCCATTTCTCCTCTTTTCCTTTCCTCTATTCCCATCACTGGCCCTACATTATCTCCTCATGAATGTTTAATAATGCCATTTGAGCTGATCCATTATTCTGCAGCATGGAATTATCTGCTCTTCCTGAGCTCCTCTCATCTCATTAAAAAAGGGCAGAGTTCTTCCTTATCCAAAAAAAGCACTTTCTTGATGAAAGATTCTTAGAGCTCCAAATGCTGAAACAAGCTGAGGTCACTTTAGCAGCTGTATCTGTCAGCTTGCAGGCTTTGGAGATACATTTGTGTCCTTATGAGAACGGTCCATTTTCAAATGTCAAATTATAATTGGAATGTCACAGAAAAATCCGTTTTTACTGGAGATTTCAGTTTTTATGCTTGTTCCCTGTTTATGTGGTAACTTTGCCAGTGAGCTACATTATCATTAGTTAAAACTTGGCGCTGTTGCCTGAAGGAGTTCTCTGCATGTTTGTAGCTGATGTAAGTGATTAATTACAAAGTAAATTTTTAAACAATAGCTCATAAATAGCAGAATGATTTGGAATCGCAGTGTTTCACACAGAGCTGGATTGTTTTTACTTTGTATTTAAAGATGCAGAGGGCACAGGCTTGTTCTCGTAAATAAATTATTCACGATAAAATTTACAGTTATTGTAAATAATATTCATCATCCTGTGAATGGACTACAGATCCACCATCTTAGATACAGTTGGCAACAGTAGTCCTTATTCTGCTCTGCAGCCTCGATTAGCTTCAACGTAGCAGCACATGAAATACATTAGGTTCATAATTTATCGGACAAAGACGCAGGTTTTATGGTTTTTCCTGAAAACCACCACAGATGAGTTTAAATCAAATAACCATGGTGTGATTTAAGTGCAGTCTTTGAGTCTGCACAACAAAAAGAAAAAGAACGACGTCTTTCAGTCTGCACTGTTTGATTTAAAATCCAACTGTGTCTTTGTTCTACAAATTATGGACCTAACTGCATAAAAGAGGCAGTGCTACTGTTGCCAGTTGTTGTCTGGATGGTGGAGTTGGAGTCTGACAGCTAACAGTTCAATCTATCTGGACCACAGAGAAACACTAGATAGAAAGGAACAGCGTCAGCCAATAATGGGCTAAATTGAATGGATCTTCATTTCACACTGACAGAAAAATAGAGAATAGATTGTAATAAATATTCAGGCAGCTGTCAATATTGCAGGAAAGCAGCAATTTATATCTATGAGAAATATTACAGTGTAACTGTCACATATTGTAAATTAAAGATAAAAAAATATACTCTATTATACTACTACTATATATTTTCAGCCTTATAGGAAATATTTTTTCTGTAAATCCCATCTCTTTAAAGTGGATTTATTCTGCTCATTTTCACTTATATAGTTTTATTCTTTTAGAGTAGCTTTGGATTTGATTCTCAGTTGCATCTAATCCTCAGTTTTAGCTCCAGTCTCTTCAAAGCCAGGCTCCAGCTTTCTTCTGATTGGCTATCCTGTGTTTATAAATGGTTTAAACAGCAGGTGGGTGGGGCTTATGCGTCCAGAGGAGAGGAGAACACCTAGTATATACATATTTAGGATATCATTTTTCACTGGCATGATACAGAGCCACAAATATGAAAAAAACTGTCTGATCATGAGCTTTTAGAGGAGTCTTAAGAAACAACAATGTGTAGAACAGAAATGAAAAACACTTTAACAACAACAACAAAAACCTCTAAAAAACATGTTTCTCTTACTGTACCTCATCAGCTATCTGGTCTGCACGTGTCTGCAGATCGGCCAGCTCATTGCGCATGTCCGATTCGTCTGCCATGACGACTGTTGTACTTTGACGTCAAAGAAGAAAAACTAGAAAAATAGAGAGAAGAAGAAGGGGAGAAGCAGGGTTAGTGCACCAACAACACAACAAAATCTATTGCACAAAAGATGCTTTGAACAGCAGACAAATCACAGGGAAGAATCTGATTTCTGAAAGTAAGTTGTTGTTCAAATTAAAAAGCAAAACAAAACAAAGAGACACATGATGCTGTCATTAGTGGGAGTGTTTTTGCTTCAGGACTCAGCCCAAGTTTGAGTGACCTCTGAGTTGGAAGGATTATCTACAGTGGGGCAAAAAAGTATTTAGTCAGCCACCGATTGTGCAAGTTCCCCCACCTAAAATGATGACAGAGGTCAGTAATTTGCACCAGAGGTACACTTCAACTGTGAGAGACAGAATGTGAAAAAAAATCCATGAATCCACATGGTAGGATTTGTAAAGAATTTATTCGTAAATCAGGGTGGAAAATAAGTATTTGGTCAATAACAAAAATACAACTCAATACTTTGTAACATAACCTTTGTTGGCAATAACAGAGGTCAAACGTTTACTATAGGTCTTTACCAGGTTTGCACACACAGTAGCTGGTATTTTGGCCCATTCCTCCATGCAGATCTTCTCGAGAGCAGTGATGTTTTGGGGCTGTCGCCGAGCAACACGGACTTTCAACTCCCGCCACAGATTTTCTATGGGGTTGAGGTCTGGAGACTGGCTAGGCCACTCCAGGACTTTCAAATGCTTCTTACGGAGCCACTCCTTTGTTGCCCGGGCGGTGTGTTTTGGATCATTGTCATGTTGGAAGACCCAGCCTCGTTTCATCTTCAAAGTTCTCACTGATGGAAGGAGGTTTTGGCTCAAAATCTCACGATACATGGCCCCATTCATTCTGTCCTTAACACGGATCAGTCGTCCTGTCCCCTTGGCAGAAAAACAGCCCCATAGCATGATGTTTCCACCCCCATGCTTCACAGTAGGTATGGTGTTCTTGGGATGCAACTCAGTATTCTTCTTCCTCCAAACACGACGAGTTGAGTTTATACCAAAAAGTTCTTCTTTGGTTTCATCTGACCACATGACATTCTCCCAATCCTCTGCTGTATCATCCAGATCGAGGGAGATTATCAGTGGTCTTGTATGTCTTCCATTTTCTGATGATTGCTCCCACAGTTGATTTTTTCACACCAAGCTGCTTGCCTATTGTAGATTCACTCTTCCCAGTCTGGTGCAGGTCTACAATACTTTTCCTGGTGTCCTTCGAAAGCTCTTTGGTCTTGGCCATGGCGGAGTTTGGAGTCTGACTGTTTGAGGCTGTGGACAGGTGTCTTTTATACAGATGATGAGTTCAAACAGGTGCCATTCATACAGGTAACGAGTGGGGGACAGAAAAGCTTCTTACAGAAGACGTTACAGGTCTGTGAGAGCCAGAGATTTTCCATGTTTGAGGTGACCAAATACTTATTTTCCACCCTGATTTACGAATAAATTCTTTACAAATCCTACCATGTGAATTCATGGATTTTTTTTTCACATTCTGTCTCTCACAGTTGAAGTGTACCTCTGGTGCAAATTACTGACCTCTGTCATCATTTTAAGTGGGGGAACTTGCACAATCGGTGGCTGACTAAATACTTTTTTGCCCCACTGTAACATAGGATTTAACGTTTGAGTAAAAGTATGACCGCAAACTAAAATCCAGCAACATGTTACAAGACATTTACCACAACTACCTTCAACCTGCTGAATACAATTCTTACTGCCAATCAAACACAATAAAAATTACTTAGCACTTAGCTCTCTATCCAAAAAGCAGTTCTGGAGAACCATCCTGGCAGTGCAAAGGCAGGGAAGCACAGACTTAAATTCATTTGATCCAATTCAAATTAAAGCAAGATATCCCATTTACATTTAGTGTTACCATGCAACCTATAAACACACAACCCATCTGCACTGAGAAAACAGCTGAATTCACGATTTAAATATACCGAGATGACGCACGTGGAGGTGTACATGTTAGAACTGAGTGTGAATCTCAGTCACACACACACAGACTGACCACGCTTTGTAAAAAAAAAAAAAGTGTCTCACAAGCTGAAAGGTCACCTAATTCTGCTACTGTCTCCAAACTAAAGTAAGCCAGACAAAGGCACAGGTGTTAGCAGTAATCTTTAATCTCTGCATTGAAAAAAAGAATACAGCCAGCAGCACTGCTTCCCTTGTCCTCGGATGTACCTAGATCCGATCAAACTATGTGCACAATCAAGATGAGTGGAAACTTTTTAATTCCAGAGGTCCAAGGATTATATTTCAGTGTCCACATAGGAATCATGAGAGAACGGAACCTCGGTCTCTCTCTGATACAGGTGCTTTTTACTGACTTTCAGAATTCTGAAGTTAAAGCTTGGCAAAATTAACATTTACCACCTGCACTATAATCCAATTTTAGGGGCAGAAAACAACATATGTGAACTGCTATAACCAGAAAAGTATCATGGAAACACTGCTGTGACGGATGCCGTGAGTTCAAGCCACTACCCTGCTAACCCTGATCTTCTTCCTCTGGAACCAGTGATCATTTAAGATGAACGAGGGAGGAGTGCCATGATGATTCTAGTTAGAAGAAAGAGTCAGGACAGGAGACAGGGGTCTATTTTTTTTGCTCTGATGCACTGCCAGGCAGTTTTTCATACAGCCACACACAGTAGAGCCGGAGGTATGGTTCATGAAAAATATATGTGGCTGTTACTCCGCAGTCTGACAGAGTAAGTCTGCTGCTGGTTGGGACGGCACTGATGAGAGGCTGAGGAGACAAAAGAAACCAGCTCAGATGCTTTTGTTTCCTTCACTCAATTATGCCTGCAATGAGGCAAAGAATCAGGTCTGAGCAGATCTCATTTATAAGTGTAATGAATTTTTGTTTCTACTGCACAAATCACATTGAAGAGATTTTGCTGTGATGAGGCTTGTTGCTGATATATATTTAACCACCCAGCAGCTTTCAATTCAGGATCATTAAAGCTTTATGTAAGCTAATCTACTGCAGCGTAAAGTATAGCAAAGGGACCAACAGACCGTTGGTTTCTGCACTCTATAAAGCTTTGTGGTGGAGGATTTTTATTAGATTACCACTGCAAAATAGCATGTATGCTCATGATTAAAAGTGGAAGTTATTTTTCTACATTGATTGTAAGTCACCATCATTTTCATGTTTTATGACAATGTAAAACTCTGAATTTCTCATAAATTACACAAACGACCAGTTTTTGAGACATTCAAATGAGGTTTTCTGCCATCAATCAAGCATGGTCAGTTAGTGCCACAGCTGGATGTTTGATAAAATATTGCCTATTTTTGCCCCTCCTTCTGTCTGTCCGCCTCTGCCTCGATCCCAATGGAGTCGTCACAGCCGTTAATAATTGAACATGTGCCGGGAAAAAAAGATGGAACGGAAAGAGAAAAATCAGTCCTTTTCCTCGTTCGTGCTCTGTGCGCGCGCACATGTGTGTGTTGTGTCTGCTCAGCCTTGTATGTAATTTTGCTTTAAAATATTTATGTTGACATTTTACATTTTAGCCATGTGACTAATGCTATAATGGAGAGCTGCTTACACTGAGTGCAACAGCAGAATGAGTTAGTTTACAGATCAACAGCATTACGGGTTATCTTTCAGATTATGAAAAAACCTTGTTGAAGTCACCTTTTATGTGTATTTTTTCAAACTTTTCTAACAGAAATTAGAAAGCCTGCAGTTCTTCTAGGTGTCATTTGAGGCCAAGTCTGAGACAAACTTTATTGCATTAAAAATCATATTAACAGGCTGGTGACAAACAAATAGTTTACCCCGTATTGTTAATTTCCCCTTCATAACAGCTGTGAGTGGGGTGGCAGCTGTCCCAGTCAGTATCTGCTGGGTGTCAACCATTACACTGAGCCAATAAACTGGGCTTCTTTGCTGTTTGTGTACTATCGGTGTCTTTTTTAATTGATTATCTGACTAAAATTAGGTCTTGCTGTGCATCCCAATGTGTGTGTTTGTTTTTTTAATGTTCCTCGACACAAATTTCCCAGTTTTATTTCATATCCCACAAGACATTTTTCATCACTCTGTGCTCACATGTAGCCTACTGATTTGGATTTGGAGTGGTGGGGGAATAAGTTCTCTTGACATTCATGCCAAATACAATGATATTAGTTAAAATACAGGGGTTGCCACTTCTTTCAAAACGTTATATTCCTGGCTGCCACTGTCACTACCAATGACTGTAGAAAACTGTTGTCTACAGTCAATATCACTACAAAAATATATTAAGTCTATCTATAAAATCTATTTCCTACTGAAATGCATTACTTATAAATTCCTGTTCACTAACAATAAAAAAACTGACACTGTAAAAAACATTGTAATGTCACAGTCCTGGGTCTTTGACCTAGAGTTTTGATTTTAACTTTGGATGTTGTATATGTGTACATCACATATTGTATGAGAAGTGTCATATAAACAAAGCCTTTTGTCTTGGGTCCCGTTTTGGCCCTTCCCATTATCAAATACAACACCATTAATCATCATACTCTGAAGTGAAACATGTCTGAGTGTGTTTACAAACCCTTTGACCAGCAGCAGTACCTGAATTAAACAGTATTATAAGTCGTGTCAGGCCTGTACTCTCACATGTACTCTCAAACATGCTCTATGTTTTCTGTTCCTACTACACTTCAACACATCTACCCCAGTGTAATGTCCACTGTGTTATTGATCAGCCGTTGATTGCTTATCTCTTTGCAGTGGCAGAGCTTCCTGTTTACTCACACATTGCACAGCCTCTTCTACTTCTTTCCTATACTGACTGAGGCCTTTCTCACCCTCCTTCTCAAGCCATCGAAACTTTTTAAATTTAAAAACATCTTGTTCATTAATTTTTAATGTTAAAGTACATTTTCATTTAAATACAGTTCAATCACATCGTATTTTTGATACTGAAGTGAATAAACAGTATAAACAGTGTATTGCATGTCCAGCATACAACCATTCATTTTCTAAATCAAAAGGCCGCTGGTGAGCTGGACTTTTTTTTTCCTTTTTTTTCAACCTTGCTTTTTTCTACTTCCCACGATGGGTGAAGATGACCTGCTCCCATAAAATCTTATTGTGAGTTATTACTCATTTTATAAAAATAATAAACCAACTTGTATTTTTGCTGCTGACTCAAAAGGACAGCAACACTCAATTGTTTAGTTCATTCTAGTTCACACAATAGCGACGTTTTTAAAAATGGCAAACCTAGCCAGCTACTTTTGAAGTTTCTTAAACATCATCATTATCACCCCTGTGTATGTGCTCAATACAAAAACAAGTCGCCATTCACAGACTAGCGTGAGATATGAATTTGTAGAATCACATCACCAGCATCTATTGAGACTTGCAGCCAGTCACTTCAGCATCAATAGTGTGAAAACATTCACCCAGTCAACAGAGATGTACACACCGACTCCAAAGAGTAACAGATGCTCAGCACTTATGTGTACATTGCACAGTGCTGTGGCTACAGAATAGGGACACAGTCAGTGTTTAGACTAAAAGGGGAAATTGTTGTTTAGCGGTGGCAGAACATTGACATTCGTGGGCAGCAACGGGCTACCCATAAACCTGCAGAAAGCCTCTGTTGTCAGATGGGGCCGTGTCAACAATATGTGGTAAAACCAGATCAACAATCAAACGACCAACCACGAGCAAGCATCCAGCCATCTGCTGCGACAAGTCAGAGATCATCGGCAGCGTGCAAAAATTATGCAAAATTCTTTAGGTCCTTTTGTTTTCATTTTGGAATTTTTAAAAATGTGGAACTGAGATTGTTTTGAATTCACTGCTTGAGCTGTTCGTGCTGTTGATAAATACGGTTTCATAATCATTACAAGAAAGTAAGGAGCAGCACTCAACTGTAAAAAAAAAAAGAAAAATCAATAATGGATGTTGGTGAAACAGCTTCAAGAACATGTTTGGAAAGCATGAAATAGTAATTATGTGCTTGGGAATATGCTAAGATTAAACGATAGCAGCTTTATTTCTCTTCTTTTTTTTTGCCAGAACACTAAAAGAATTTGCATTAAAACTTTTTAAGCGTCTATTACCATGCCAGATGACAGGATAAACGCCCAATTCCATAACAAGTATGACTTAAAGTATATAAGCCTGTGGTGGCAGATACATTGAGACAAAGGTCCAGTATTTCTGACCAGTTTTACTGGGACAAGGGGGACCAGAATTAGCCAGGTGGTTTTTATTTTGAACAGGACTAATGCAAGTACATAGCATGGATAGGAGAATAAACCAGCCTTCACGGAGTAGGCATGATTCTTCAACCAGAAACGAAATCCAGTGTCAAGGAGCAAAAACTAATCGGACATATACAGTAAGCAGTGCTAGCTTGGCAAACTCAGCTAAATGTTTTGTTTATTTGACAGTAACCCACATTTAGAAAGAATTTTTTAATTGTAGCATGAAAAATGACCCTCCCTCTATGACAGTCGCTTGCTCTTTAACACGCCTACTGTATTTCAAAGACACACACACACACACCTACAGTTGTCATAACACACGTTCCGGTCATTCCCATCCCCCCTCCCAACCTACGGCCTTGCTGCCTGTCACTCGTCTTGACTGACAGCTGCTGTAAGGCCTGAACTGCCAGGCTCAGCCCATGGAGAGATTACAGTCAGGGGGAAAAGAGGATTTAGTCTCCACTGTTTTCTCTGCTCTCTCTCTCTCATACACACACACACTCGCCTCTCAGTTTGCCGGTAGCTTTCTTTGTTTTGCTTCCTCTTCTTTCAACGCCCTCTGGATGTTTACAGTGTTTGTCCAGGAAAGAGGAAGCATATTTTATAAAAACTTTATAGTATTTACCGTCTTATCTGTAGCTGAATGATGTAATACCTGAACATTTGGTATAATTTACTACACAGGAAAATGGACGGGATCTTTAGCAGAATGAGCATCAAAACTAAATGTAATGGGTGAACATAAAGTTCACTGAAGACACTGAAAGGTCACTGATGAATAATTGATTGATAATATTAATAGCATTAATCCTGAAAGCTGTTGAAGGTAGATGTGGAAACAGGATGAGAGAAGGTTTGAAAATAACAAGGACATGACCTCGATGAGAGAGAGTGTTGATGTTGTGTTTCAGAATCAGACATTTCACATTTTTCATTATAAATATGCAGATGGTCCAAAGAAAAGAGCAGCAACGAAGCTCCAGAAGGAGAATGGATTAGGACTGTCACGATTAACACGCCACTGTGGAGCTCCAGTCGTGGAAGAATCTAGCGACAAATTATTTTAGTCAAAAACAAAGAAAAACAGTTAAAGGACACAAACACAAATCCCACTTTGAAAACCCCGCTTTAAAAGCATCTACCTCTATGAAAAATAAAATGTATTTACTTTGGAAAAATAAACATTTTCATCTAATAAAAACTCAGAGAGATATGACTAGCAAACTGAAGTCCATTCACATGATGAATCATATGTTTTCAGTGAGTTATTGTTTTAATATAATGTGTTTCTCACACGGTGTGCGTGAATCATCTTCAAATCATCTCCTCTGGAGTAAAGTGGAGCACATTTTCATATCTTGCTGATATTAAAACACAAAATGTTGCTGGAGCAAATTACAACAGGCACTTAAGACACACACCAGTGATTATTTATATATTTGCTGAGGTGTGCGCAGGTGAGGCAAAGCAAATAAGCCTTCGTTCATGAGCTGTAACACTCAGATTTAAGGCTGTTCTCTCAGTTGCTGTACAATATGCCTGATATACAGAACACACTGGCGTGCACAGAGGTGCAGGAAAGTTTTGTGTTTCCTTTCACTGATGCTAGTGTGCTTGAGCATTTGTTGTCTTCAAACTATAGACAGTATAAATGTAGGATGTAGGCAGCGTCACATCAACCGTTGCTTTGACACCATTATAAAGCCTAAATTAGTATTTTCATTTTCACCAATGTTGTGTTTTGAAATTCCTTCTTTGTGACAAATGAGGTGTGGTCTAACTTTAAAGCCACAGGCTTAAAGGAGGATAATCCTCCTTTCTGACTCTTAGAATGACCAAAATTGACAAAATTGACTTTATACTTCTTTGTATCATTTGAAATAAGCAACTGAGTCCAGAAACTCATGAGAAAATGTTTTCAGAGGTTAAAGCTGAGGCCCATTCCACCTAAACTTCTATAGAACGAGAAGTCTTTTTGAACATCAGAGAGAAGGAAAGTTCTCATTTGGCTTCATTTTTCAGACTCAGAAGCTACGTCCATGTTTTATACTCTCTGGGGATGATATATGGGCGACAGCAGTTCCCCAATCACACATGAGTAACATAAATAAAATAAAAATAATGAACTCAACCAACCCTGATAGCTAACGTATCTAAATGGTCAGATTTAATATATATTACCAAAGCTGAACTAAAATTGTTGCTACAAAAAAAAAAACCTCACACAGTGATCAAGCACGGTTAGCATCCCCCTAGTTGCACCCAAGTTTGCTGACATGATCCACTGGCATGTGAGTCGGGGGATCATGTCAACATGTCACTGGAGGAAATGAAAAATGCTGAGGTCAGCTTAACACTGATTCGTCACTCACCATGCTCATCACACAGCAACAAAAATCATCATGTGCTGGCTTGTTTCATATCATATCGTAGCTTCACATCAAAGGCTTCCAAACAAACAATAACTGAGTCACATCTAACAAACACCAACATATAACCGCAAAGAAATTTTTTTAGAAGATGTTAGCACTAGTCTGCAGTAAAGGAACAAAATAAATTTAGATACAACCATAAGTGCACAGTTACACTCTATGCAACATTAACACAGGACAGAATCAGGATTTAAAAAGTGAAGAGGCTCATGTTTAGCATCCAGCAGACTGTCAGTCTGTTGTGACAAACGGCCTCCGTTAGACCGAGTACACCGCCATCAATCAAGTGCCGTGTTCATTGGAGATAAACAATGTTTGTGAAGAAAATAGGACATCAGGACACCGTGGCAGCACTGAATCTGAGAGTCAAGAGAAACGAGGTCAGTCCATCAGTTTGTTGGCTGTATGTTTCTCACAGGCTTATAGAAGCACTAACCTAAACCTGAGATTTATATGTTTATTTATTGTATTTTTAGGATAGCTGCTGCACTTTTCCTTCTCTTTCATATGGGGGATTTTTCAGGTTACTTGGGTTGCTAGTGAAAATGAGCACTTCTGTTCCTATAATCTTCCTTTCTTTGCATAATTGCAATGAAATCTGGATGTGCAGTACTTAATGGCACTGAAATGAAGACTGTGGAGTCACTGGGTTTGTGGAAAGGTTGCAGTTCCGCCCAGCAAGAAAAGATTTCTCACACCTTTTGTTCTCATTACTGCAGAAATCTCTGGTAGTGCACCAGAAGCGCTGAGGGTACCAGAGGTGACATTAGTAATTATGAATAAAGGCAGAAAACAAATCTCTATTGGGATGACATTTAACACCCTCCTGTTCACTCACTCCCTCCTCTATTTGAACCAAACCTGACTTTTTGTATTGTTTCACTTCAGTGCCTCTGGAGCTTCTGCACAGCAGTAGATAAATGAGACTGCAACAAAAAGCTTCATAACACTGACAAAAGTCAGTTTTTATAAAACAGGCATGCGACCAGTTTTTCCTTGTCATTTTCTGTCCTAATAATAATTTGCAGAAACACATCACACAAAAGAAAATGTGTGGGAGAAGGTTAACACTTCTCTAGACCGAGAACCCAAGAAACTGAAAAAAAAAACCCCACATGTGATGAACAGGACCAAGGACAAGAAGGCGAGCAGCAGTGGAGCAGATACTGCTGCGTTTGTGTGTTAAGGGTGGGACGAAGCAACATCCACCACTTCAAAGCATAACTATGTTTCATTATTTATTGGATGGAGCCAGGTCAATAATGCAACAGCAGTGTGCTACACACATATACTGTGTGTTTACAGGTGCTTTTGCACTCTTTTCCAATCCTAACCTGCTGACACATCATATGTGCAACATGTGAACATCTGGATAAGAAAGATAAGATGCAGAAACACTCATGTAAATACTACTTTTGATTTTAAGCCAAACAAACCTAACGAAGGAGGGACTGAAAAGTTCATCTCCTGATTGCCACTTTGCAGGTTTACACCTCTTACCTGCTGAAACTCAAATGCAGGTATGTCTTTGCAGCAAACAACATTATAATGTATATGCTTTAATGATAGGCATTGGCAGTTAATGTGTTATATCATTTAGTTTTTATAATGTGTGAAATTCTTTGACTACATTATGCCAAGTCATCCTTGACCTGAAAGATCCTGGAGGTAAAGTAAATAAATACTGTTTACATATGCAGGTGAGCTATTTTTTAGTCAATAAAATATTAGTTAATAACGTTTTTATTGTTGTGCATTGCAAAGCCGTGACATCAGAATCCATGCAGTGGAGGTTTCTCTCCCTCTTCATATAGCTGACTTATTTTGTGTGAATTCCTGAGATGTGACTTCTCTCCAGTTCCTGCCAGTTCCTTTGTTCACATACCTGACATGCATCAACTGATCACCAACGGGCAGTATATGAACCCCAGCTCTTCAACCCTGGACAGTGTTTAGGGAATAAGTTCCTCTCTAGGCTTGCAGTTCTTGTTGTGACCTCTGATGCCCTCAACTCTCTTCTCCAGATTTTCCACCTGCACCTTCCGTGTCTGTTATAGATCCCAGAGGCAAACTACTTGCCCCGCTTCCTCTGTAGTTCAATAAATCAGTGGTTTTTAAAGGTTTTTTTCTCACATGCCCAATATAAGAATCCCAAAAAGCTTGTCTCATTTAAAAAAAAATACATTTTTAACAAAGATCTAGTTTTACATCTCGTCTGCTGTTGCTCAGCGCAGTACTAGTGGGGTTCACAGTTTGAGAAACACGGCATGTTTCCTGTTTTGTGGGTTTCAGTGTTCGGACTCAAGAATAATAAAACTGTAGGGGTTCTAAATCCTGTGCAGGCCTATTTGTTTTTAAAAAAAATTTAGGAAATTGGAAAGAGAAATCAATAAACTAATCACTAAATATAAAATCTCAATGTCTATCAAGATCAACATCCATCCTACGCACGGAAAGCTGCGTAACCCTGCAAGGATACTTTTCCATCTTGCGTCAGACAGACTGCTGTTAAGATGAAAAGGCTGATACCTTTCCATTTCACACACACACACTCACAAACACACTCATGCTCAGATACACTTGCATCCATCCCCCGTATGTACTAATGGCTTTTCAAGTTGATTTTCTCTTGGCTGGGCAAAGCTAAAAGTAACTGTAGTGACTCAGGAGCTAAAGTGACCACTGACACTTGATTTATTACATTATCCATTCTCAGACAACCTTTGTATTACATCAGATAAATCCACACGATAGTGAAGGATCAGGATTTTTACAGTATCACCTGACCCAAACTGATCTGTTGGATAATTTGAAGCTTATGCAGAAACAATGTGTCTGTTATATCGGTACAGACAACAACAAAAAAAATTGCAGAATTCCAGTCATAAAAACCACTCCTGCATAAACACTGTACCACCATGTTGACCTATAAACAATAAATACACGTGCCAAGATGTGACCTGGACAGAGAGCATGATGAGAGCCTGAGGGCTAAACCATTCAGACAGTTCACCCACCCGTTTACGCCTGACTGCTGCTGCTGCATACATGGGCCAACATCAAAACATGCACAAATGCACAGAGTAGAAAGACACAGCGCTTTGTGACTACCTGTCTATGAAAAGCGCTTAATAAATAAACTTTACTTACTTACTTACTTACTTATAAGCACCAGTCCAATGGTCTGCTGGCCAGATATCTGCAGAATTATTGAATTCATAGTGGTGTAAAGCACACCCACTCTGGAGTAGTGGAAACACATTCTGCATACTGATAAATAACACCCCTCTACGTGGCAGTTTGATGGATGAGTCTGGGTTTGACAAAAGCTAGAAACATTACCTTCATGACTTCACTGTCCCAGCTGTGACGTTTGGTGGAGGAGGGATAACGGTTTGGGGATGCATTTGGGGGGCTCGCCTTGGCTCCTTAGTTCCAGTGAATAGAAATCTTAATGTTTCAGCTTAACAAGATATTTTGAACAGTTCTGTGCTTCTAACTTTGTGGGAAAAGTTAGGAGACACTGGAAAATTCACTGGAAAGTCCTCCAAGAAATGTGAATTTAAGATCGGGGCTTGCAACCTTGCCTCCCTCTTCCCGCTCCTCCACAACCACCCACACATGCAGGGCCTTGGAGTGGGGGTATGTCACCAGGGTGCAGAGGAGGCTACCCCCCCCCCCCCCCCTGTCCCCTTCTGGCTGCCTCTGCCTCAATTTTATCCCACAACTTAGACATTCACATTATTCACACTCTCATTACACATACATATAGGATCTTGGGGGTGGGCACAATCACGGAGTCCAATTTACCATCAGGGTGTATACCTCACCCCTGACGTCGTTGCCCACCTCTCAATTTTAAATACACTTAGTCATTGAGGGCTAGCAGGAGGGACCATGCGCTTACCTGCTGCTCCATGGCAGGTAGCTCCATGCCCTCCTGGGTTTTAATTGCACCTTAGAACACATATGCATCAACACTACAATGAGCGGGTGGAGGGAGGTTTGGAGTCTTCTCCCACCCCCATTCTCTGCGGCCTGCTGGAGCGGGAGGGCTAGTAGGAGGAGTTGGCCGTCCGACTGCGGTCTGGGGTGTGGGGCCTCCCTGCTGCTGCGGAGTCGGGGTGGTCTGCCTCTCCCCACCGCAGGGAAAAGGGAAACACCACCTGGGTCTGGGTGCAATTCCCCCCTCCAGGGGCAAGGGTACCTAGACCCGGTTTGTAGAGTACGCTTGGGGAGTGTGATTGTGTGTACAGCGTCTCTTTATGTCTGTCTCCACGTTGGTTGAGTGTGGAGTGAGTGCATATGAGAGCATGAGGGTGGGAATGGATGTTTGTGTCTGTGTGTGCCTGTATGTCTGTGTCTATATGTCAGGTTGGGTATCAGACGCCACCTCTCTGGGGACACCTCAGGCCCTCCAAGGTTTGGAGGCCTATCTCCACCCACCACCACTTCCCCTGCCGGTGGCGGACTCCCTCAGGTGTCGGTGTGTTGGTGGTTCTTTGTGTCTGGGGGTGGGCGTCCGGGTACACACCGGCTCACTCCTTGGCGGCCGCTTGTCGGGGCCTGGGGCCTGGGGCTCGCTCGGGCCCCTTTGGAGGTGGGGTGCCCCCGGCCTCTCGGCCTGGGGCTCGGTCACTCAGGCGCAGCTGGGGGCCGGCGGAGCTCACGGGCGCGTCACTGCAACTCCCCCTGACTTCTGCTCCGCGGCTGCTGGGCGAGCCCTCATCTGGGACTCTCCTCAGCTCTTACTGGAACAGTGGCGCGGCTGCCCCTCTGTTGGTCTTCCATGGTCTCTTGTGTTCTGGGGGCCTCTGGATGTCTGGAGTTTTGATCTCCTCCATACCCGCTTCACACCCTGGAGGACGGGGCTGTGGCCCCCCCACACTCCCTAGCAGATCATTACATGGAGAAACCTTTGGAATGCAAGCATGCTGATCCACACAGGTATGCACACATGGGTATTCACAGACGCGGACTAAAGCTTTCTTGGCTGCTACCTCAAAGCACACTGTGCGCTGTCTATCTTGCGTGCTGCACAAAGATCGGGGCTTACAAAAGCTCCTGTAGATGTAATGTCAAGGTGGCCCAAAGCAAGGCTTCTAAAAATTAAAGAAATTATGACTTTTAAATTAAAAGGACTCAAAAAAGCAGGATGAATGTCAGTTACTGAGAGAACAGCTTTATAATCAAGCCTCCTGACAACCATCCAGGTTGACCATAGTGGTGGAGTGTGAATGGAACAAGCTGGTGTCCTGCCCAAAGCAACGCCCGCAGTGACAATATGGCTATAAAGAATTAACACATTCCCTGTGGAGAGGCAGGATAGACACACAGAGAGAAATCTGCCGTGGAAAATCATTGAGGAAAAGCATAGGAAAATATTAAGACTTGTTATTTTTTTAAAAAGCCACCAAAATGGCTTCATTTCTTATATTTTCCATTTATGCTTCAAAATCAAAGGGATTTATATATTTCTAGATAAACTGTACTGTAACGTGATGACTTCCCAGCCAAACATCAATGACATAAGAGGCAAATGGTCGACCACCTGGCAACAAGCATACAAAAATGCACCTTTTAAGATGCCAGGCTCTGATTTTGACACCTTTAGGAAAGCCAAAACATATGGAGGGGGCAGGTTCCCAGCATTCAGCCATTTTTGTCTCAGCTGAGCAGGGATGATGGAGCAGATTGCAATTCTGATATTTCCTCGTTATATAATCCAAAGTAGAGACAGACAGGCAGAAAGCTGCGGTTCAGATTAACAGAGAAGCAGACTTATGGAAAGACAGACATGAGGAGGCGGAGTAGCTGGTCAGAAAGAAAGTACACATTAAACTTTACATTAACACAGCCGGTTAAACTACTTTGCACAATTAAAGACACATTATTCCAGTAAAACCTTCCACATATTAAGAATAATATATAAAGCATCTACCACGCTCTCCAATTTTATGGCCTTTTAACTTTTATGGAGCGTCACAGTATTGCCAATAAAGTCGGCAGACAGAACAATGCGCAGGCAGGCAAACGTGGCAGTGTCGGACATGCAAGAAATTCAAAGCAATCATCTGTGGCCTCCAGGGATAATCACTGCAAAGCCCCACTGTCCCATTCACTGAGGATAAAACCCACTGGATTAATCTGCAGGCCTACAGAACACACACACACACACTTACATAACACACAGACCACTCTTCCTCTCTTTTGCATGCTTTTCTTTCACTTTGACATTCACAGCCTCTCTCTCACTTCTGCTCTCACAAACACACACAAAACCTAGAGCACACACACACACATGCGCACACAATCTCCTCTCCTCCATTTCTTCTCTACATGTATACATTCAAATGGACACCTGTCAGTATACGTCTCTGTGCGCACTCATTTAGACATGCAGATTGTTGACAGGCACATATAGAGCTGTATATATTAGGTAAAAACACACTCTTCTGTTTGTACGTGTGACAAATGGGGGAAAAGGATGTAAAAACAGCATGGTTCTCCTCCTGCGTGGACAACAGGATTAGAGTTATCACATGCTTGTGCTAACAACAAAAACATAAACGTCCTTAAAAGATAATCGCGGCTTCTTTGCAAAAGGATTTGTACTTTTGGTGTTGCACCGACTTTAACCTTGCTGTAAGGGTAAAACTGAAGCCATCAAAGGAATCGAGTTACTGCAAGTCGATAACGCCATTGTGATCAATAAGAAGGATCATATCACCATTTTGAATGTTTTATAAATGATAATTTGATGAAGCACCAGGATCAAAATACAGAACAAACAACATTAAGTATTTCTTTGTCTATCCTTGATGTCTAACACATGCATAAACTGCATCTCTTATTTAGATATTTGCAAAAATGTAAGAGTTTTAATATGTATTTTAACATTTTTACATCCATATTTACTTGTGAAAAGACGTGTTTTTTTACTGAAACAGATCCACCCATTTCATCGAACATACTGTGATTGGAGGTAAAAGACAAAGGTGCCTTTAAGTTACATTAAGTTGGCCAGACATGAAACAAAGTGTTAAAGAAATGTGCAATAATCTTTAGATATGAAATCTCGTGTTCCACATTTAGCATTTCAAGTTCTAAACCAGTAATTGCTCTTTGCTGGTGCTACTGCTGCTGGATTCTTTAAAATTAGAAGTGCACAGATTTTGAAATTCTGCATTTACATTTGCCAAGACCAATTTTTTGCTTGTTTGCTTTGTGTTTGTTGTTATTTTGTGTCCGTAGATGCGCCTACCTTAGTTATAATGAGTGGATATTTGAGTTACGGTTGTCTTCCTGTCATCTCAAAATCATCTTCCTATTCTCCTTTGAGCACTGGGATTTTCACCCAGTAAAGTGTGATTATCTGATTTGATGAGGGCAGTTGAACAGGTGTCCCCAACAAACTGGTGAGTGTATATCAGTCTATTTCATCTGTAAATTGTTTTGTATGGTGAAAAGAACTTAAACTGATAAAAACTCACCCTGTTAAAGCTAAACTCTGTAAGCAGCACTCATTCTGACTGACTCAGCTTTAAAAATTAACCCTGCGGGTGCAATCAAAATATACTGGAGGGCTTCTTAAAACATCTGCCCCTCTCAGCCCTAGATTGATAAATGATGTGCTGCCCAAACTAGTTTAAAGAGTGCATGTGTTTATAAAAACCTCACAGGGTAAAATAAAAAAGGGAAGTCATTGCCAGAAGAAGATCCCCGCACTCATTTTATTGCTCAAAGTTAATAAGTGAGATTGTGATCTGGGCGCATAATCACTCGGGTTTGTCTATCATGTGGCAATTTCACAGACGATTGCACTGAAATTTAACAGGAAGGCGTAAAGAGCAAAATGAATAAATAGCAAGGGGAGTACATTTAAGTATCGAATGAAGAGGAAGGAGAGGAAAAGTTTGCTACGCTGTTTGTGGCATGTGTGCGTGTTTGACAGATGTAGCGGGAGACTGGTGGTAATTTCTCACCTCTTTGTGGGCAGGGTGACAGAGTGGTGAGTGATAGGTGCTGTGGGGGAGGATGGGGGATTGATCATGGTGGGGGGCAGGTATGTGCTAATGAAAGCAGGAAGCACTTTCTCACCAGGAAGCTAATTATTTGAGCACCCTGGGTTCATGTTAATCATAACATTTCGGCTCCAGGAAAAGCAAACAGCTGCAATTAACATTTCATCAACCAAACCAGTTACACTTGGTTCACTGTACACCAGCTTTCAGCAAAATCAGGACACAACTGTAGGACACATTTAAGATTTCTTAAGGTGAAAAAAACAAAACAAAAGTAAGTTTAATAAACTGAAGAAGAGCAGAATATGTCCAACAATAATCCAGTACAAGGAAAAACCAAAACTCAGTGGAATAACTCCAGAAAATAAACCAGGAATCCTACAGGAGCAGACCATAAAGAGAGAAAGTGAAGCAAGTGAAGCAAAGCAACCAGAGACACAAGAAAACATATTATCAAAGTAAAACAGGAAGTAAGGGAGGAAAAAATAGACAAGAAAACACAGGAAGTCCTAGGAAAACATTATTAATTAAATTTAACAAATTGTTAGAAGTAAAGTTCACCTGTTGCAGCTGAGATTGATATTTTTTTTACATGCTGGATGCATTTGCACTCCATAATTTAAAGCAGCAGCAAAACCAAAATACAACATAGGACATAGAATTGACTGGAAGTTGGATATGTTTCAATTAGTCCCCATGTTGGGTGTGCTGCAGTCATTTCCTGCCCTAATTGAAATATCCACCTGTTTACATCGAGTTACAAACAACACCAGGCTGCCAAAAAAAGACAACACACACACACACACACACACACACACACACACACACACACACACACACACACACACACACACACACACACACACACACACGTGTTGATCTGCTTAAGAGTCGGCCTGAGCTCTTTGTCCTCTCTGACATTAACACAGGTGCACATGCAGGAAGGGGAGAAAGACTGGAGCAGTTTCTACTTTAACTTGAGTTAAATTCATAATCAAAATTCATAACAAAATTCAACCTTAATGTCGCAACTGCGCAGCTTCAGTCATAGGAGTGACTATTGTACACGTTTTCTCAGACAGGGCCTTAAAAACTAGCATCTTAAAATAATTATTTCAAATGCTTATATGCTGACCTCTGATCTTTTTTTTCTGCTTCTGTTTTTCTTGCACCTGACGCTCCTAACCGAACATCCATCTTTCCCTCATGAAAATGATCTGTTACCATTAACGGCTCCCTGTTCACTGTGTCTGTACGGTCCTCTGGAAAAAGGAAGTGAAGGAAAGATGAAAAGTCAGACCTCTGGATTAAAACAGATCTGAACCACAAACAGCCTGGCCATTTTATAAAAACAATAAGTGTGATAACGAATGCTGTCTCACTTGTTTCCAGAGCGCAGAAACTAGATTCAGGTATTTTTCACGACTTACTGCTTCAGTTTGCCTCGTTTCACGAATAGATTAACTTCAGATTTTCATTTTTGGGGGGGCACTTTGAGAACAAACGTTTCGCTTTGTGCGTAAAGTGTTTTTCAGCGTGTTTCAGACTCGGGAGCTGTCCAAGGTCCTGAACCTGCACACGGCTTTTCTGTTCAATGGCCAGCTACACCTACAAGCTTTCAGAAACATGAAAAACAAGATTACACAGTCTGTGTTATCCTGTTGTTTAATCCTTACATAAAACAACCACTCTTCCCCTGTGACAGAAAACAGGAAACAGCCAAAAGTTCAAACAATTCAGCACAGAGTCGCTACAAACACAACAGAAACACCTCAGCAACATGGTCCTCGTTTCCCCTCAGATATCATCACCTCACAAACAAAAAATAACCTAGCAAATATGACGCATTCTTACAGCTGACAACTCTGTCACGTCCTGGGACGTATAAACTGCTAAAACCTGAAATCTGGAGAATCATTCAAACTTTAATTATCGCTCTTCTTTTGATTATTCTGTGGGTCAAAATGAGAGGATTAAAAAATCGAATTAAACCGACCTGGTTAAGTTTCTTCGGCTCTTTCTCTTCTTTTTCTTTTGCTGTATGTTTGTACAGGGTGAAGATGTCTGTCCGTCCAGCCGCTCCGTTCAACGGGACTGTCCCCGCCCCCCAACCCCCACGCCCTCCGCTGGATCAGCACCGCCCTCCCCCTTAACTGCCACAGCAAGCGTTAATCTCCGCAGGTCTACTCATCAAACACTTCCTGTTAATGACTCACAAAATAAAACCTGTGAAGGAACTGTGTAGTTACTTTAAGTGAAAACTGTGTATAACGTGACTGGTGTTTGGTCATTAGGAGGTGCATACACAGGAAGTGGTGCTGAAAAAAACTTCCGACATCCCAAGAAATCCAGGACTATTTTTAAAGGTGGCAAAGCAACAACACTACAAGTCGGAAATGTCGAAATATACATGTCATACATAGATTATAGCACAGGGTAAATCCACGAAATGCTTTACTCCTGTTATTGGAAGGAAATATAAGTGAATAATACACATTTCCCTAACATTTGTGAAAGATCCCCGGTTTGATTACATGGGAAGACACAAATTCCTTGAGAGTTGCATTAAGAAGGACGTAAGGCATTAGGCACAGGCCAACCAGGCAGTGCTACCTGCTCTCCTATTAGATAAAATATAAGATATATAGCAACACAGCTACTTCTGACAACAATAATAATAATACTAGGTTTGGTTTTAATTTGACAGTCATGCCACCTGTTTTCCTGTCTCATTGACGCCTCTCACAAAATGGCCGCGCCCTCTGACGTCAGCGGTAACGGATAAAAAGGTAGGTCAGCTGCGCGCTGCCCAAAGCCATGTTGGCTGCAAGCTGCTGTCTTTCTGCATTGATATCAGGCAGAGCTGCAGGCTGATCTGCGCAAACTGCAGATTATTGTCTGTGATCTAAATTCACGGTGCTTTAGTCCGACTGTTTACTACTCAGAAAGCAGAGTAACTGACAAAGAAAACTTTTTACTGAAGGAACTCAAATGAAAACAATAATAAATGTGAGAAAGAAAAATCTGACAAATCTGACTTTTTTCAGTGCAGGTGATTAATGCGATTTGAGGGATAGATAAGAGAGCATTCAAAGAAAATGTTATTTATTTATAGAATATTTCTGACATAAATCCAAAAGCGCGTAGTTCAAGTTTTTTTCTATTCTTTTTTTTTTTAAATTGGTATACAGAAAGATTTTCATGGTTACAAGTATGATGATTTTCTTTCCTACCCTAAATATTTTTTTAATAACCTTACATCCCCTTACATGCAATACATTTCCCATCTCCACTGACCATACTTCCTGTCACAAGCATATCTATCCATGTGTGTTTATATGCACACAGAGCCCAAAAAGCCTCTTGAGATTGTCCTCTGTGTGCTCAGCTGTTTGCCCCTGGAGTCCTTGACTTTACATAATCACACAAAATGCTAAAATGCTTGAAAAGACATGGTGCAGGGGCAACACGTCTTCTTTACTAAAAAGGTCTTTTTAGCTGGAGAAATTGCAGAAATTAGAAGCTTGTTGTTCCTTTTTTAAGATGAAAATTTGCTTGTGTGCACTCTCTTTTTGACAGCTTTTATTTATTGTACTTTAACGGATACGTGGCCTTAGATGACTCACATCTGCAGACGCAAACAGCATACATGCAAGACAAACATTAAGCAGGTAAAAGATGAGAGCCATGGTGCCTTGATTATTTCTGTGACTGTGGAGAGATAACACAGGAGAGGTCCTAATGAGCTGGGGAAAGGAGTGTAAGGTAAAGGCTTAGCAGTGATCAGATCATATCATCTTTCTCCTTGTCAATTCCCACACTGTCAAAAAAAAAAACGCATTAAAAAAAATTATGTCACTACGCTTTTCCAAGTGTCCTTTGAGCCAATCAGCCCTTAGTTCTTGTTCTTTAAATTTGTTGTTTTGTCAAGTAAGTCCTTACTGTGCTCCATCAGCAGCATGTGGTGATCCTACACTAGTCCTTGTCTTCTCTCCTAGTTTAATGGATTAATGTCCTTATCGCTCTACTGTCTTCTTCCTCATTATTTACTATTAAAACACTAAAACATTCTCCAGAAATCCAGTTGACCCTCGAGGCCTGAAAGCAGCTGATTAGCAGCAGAATGGATCTATGCAGGTGATGGATTGGCTTTCCTCCCTCCCAGTTGATGATCCAATAGCAATAAAGTCAAGAACCCAATAACACTGTGACACCGTGTTGCCACTGATTGAAGCAGTCCTCCTCGAGTGTTTGAAAATGGCTCAGAGTGCAAATTTATGCATAGCACAGAACATCCAGCAAAGAGACATTTCCAAGTGATTACTCTGATGTGTGACAGTTGGGAACTGGCAACTGGCTGTGTCAATTGAATGCATATAATCTGATAAGTATTTAGCTATCATTTACAAAACAGTGACAGGATTCCTGCTGCATAATGTGTTAAGTACTACACGTGTGGTATTGGGACATTTGAATACTGCACTGCACTATTGTTAATCATAAAACCCATGCAGCTACAAAGATATCAACTCATTTTCAGGGTGTATAGTAATCTACACGTGTACCTGAAACTGACCGGCTGAATTTAATGAAACTCAGAGGTGGAGGAGAGGCAAAGGGACAGGTCATTAACTTTTGGATCAGGTCTGAATCCCTTTGTTTATGTGCTATTGTTATGGGGGTTTTTTGTTGTCTTTTCTACCTTTTCGCTTTGAATTACAAACATACTATACTGTGTTGCAACAGTGAACCATGAATTATGCCTAATAGACCTAGAACAAGATTCCAAGTTATCCTCAGGCACATGCTGTTTGACAGCTGAGCAACCACAGCAAACAAGCCGGCTGTGGACAAACATTCTGCTATCAGTGATATTTGGACAATGTTTGTCGCTGGCTTATCAAATACTACAGTCCTGGTACTGATCTCTGTGCAGAAGAACAGATGTTATCTTTGGGAGGAAAGAGCAGTTTTTATTTCACCTAAATCAGCTTCAAATGGAAGTTGGGAACAACTGTAGTTCAGGAGGTAGAGCAGGTAGTCTACTGAGGCTAACCCTAACACCCCACCAACCACCACCTTGGACATAAATGATTGAAATCCTCAGTATCTGTCATTGATGAAGGAAATTGTACAAGTATGACAACCAGATACATTAAAAATGCCAGTATATAATATACAGTGGGGCAAAAAAGTATTTAGTCAGCCACCGATTGTGCAAGTTCCCCCACTTAAAATGATTACAGAGGTCAGTAATTTGCACCAGAGGTACACTTCAACTGTGAGAGACAGAATGTGAAAAAAAATCCATGAATCCACATGGTAGGATTTGTAAAGAATTTATTCGTAAATCAGGGTGGAAAATAAGTATTTGGTCACCTCAAACATGGAAAATCTCTGGCTCTCACAGACCTGTAACGTCTTCTGTAAGAAGCTTTTCTGTCCCCCACTCGTTACCTGTATGAATGGCACCTGTTTGAACTCATCATCTGTATAAAAGACACCTGTCCACAGCCTCAAACAGTCAGACTCCAAACTCCGCCATGGCCAAGACCAAAGAGCTTTCGAAGGACACCAGGAAAAGTATTGTAGACCTGCACCAGACTGGGAAGAGTGAATCTACAATAGGCAAGCAGCTTGGTGTGAAAAAATCAACTGTGGGAGCAATCATCAGAAAATGGAAGACATACAAGACCACTGATAATCTCCCGCGATCTGGGGCTCCACGCAAGATCTCATCCCGTGGGGTCAAAATGATCATGAGAACGGTGAGCAAAGATCCCAGAACCACACGGGGGGACCTGGTGAATGACCTGCAGAGAGCTGGGACCAAAGTAACAAAGGTCACCATCAGTAACACACTACAACGGCAGGGAATCAAATCCCGCAGTGCCAGACGTGTTCCGCTGCTGAAGCCAGTGCATGTCCAGGCCCGTCTGAAGTTTGCCAGAGAGCACATGGATGATACAGCAGAGGATTGGGAGAATGTCATGTGGTCAGATGAAACCAAAGTAGAACTTTTTGGTATAAACTCAACTCGTCGTGTTTGGAGGAAGAAGAATACTGAGTTGCATCCCAAGAACACCATACCTACTGTGAAGCATGGGGGTGGAAACATCATGCTATGGGGCTGTTTTTCTGCCAAGGGGACAGGACGACTGATCCGTGTTAAGGACAGAATGAATGGGGCCATGTATCGTGAGATTTTTGAGCCAAAACCTCCTTCCATCAGTGAGAACTTTGAAGATGAAACGAGGCTGGGTCTTCCAACATGACAATGATCCAAAACACACCTCCCGGGCAACAAAGGAGTGGCTGCGTAAGAAGCATTTGAAAGTCCTGGAGTGGCCTAGCCAGTCTCCAGACCTCAACCCCATAGAAAATCTGTGGCGGGAGCTGAAAGTCCGTGTTGCTCGGCGACAGCCCCAAAACATCACTGCTCTCGAGAAGATCTGCATGGAGGAATGGACCAAAATACCAGCTACTGTGTGTGCAAACCTGGTAAAGACCTATAGTAAACGTTTGACCTCTGTTATTGCCAACAAAGGTTATGTTACAAAGTATTGAGTTGTACTTTTGTTATTGACCAAATACTTATTTTCCACCCTGATTTACGAATAAATTCTTTACAAATCCTACCATGTGGATTCATGGATTTTTTTTTTTCACATTCTGTCTCTCACAGTTGAAGTGTACCTCTGGTGCAAATTACTGACCTCTGTCATCATTTTAGGTGTGGGAACTTGCACAATCGGTGGCTGACTAAATACTTTTTTGCCCCACTGTAATGTGGGTTAAGAAAGTAGATAGGTTTTTTCTTACTTCATGTGAACATACCACATCAGGCTCTGAAAACACCATCTGAGAAATCTTGACTTCTCACAACACCAGTCCATCTGCACAAGGATTCGCAATCTTTTTTGGGGGGGTTAATCCTCCTTTTAAATGTAGGTTTCCTTCAGATTCATCTGAGCTCACATGTTCAATTTGCACTGATGACTTTCTCGTCATGTGTTCCTGCAGTGCTGTGTTTATGTACAAATTCATGAGGCTTTGCTTTGCCTGTGTCTTTATGTGAGCATAAAGTATGGATGAGTGATATTTCCTATGTGCAGGCAGCTGAGATGGAATAGTCCCAGAGGGAGGGCAGAAAGCTGAAGCACCAGTCAGAGAGGATCATGGTATCACATCTGTCTGAACATGTCATCGATCCAGGTAATGGAGCTGCTCCGCTTTCCTCTCAACAACCCTCTGTTATTATGCAGCAGCTACAGATGGACTCATTGCAAAAAATGCAAACGATAAAGAAAATAAGAAATGAAAGGCGGGGTATGCTGCTAGCATGTTCAGCGGGGGATAGCTGGTATATCAGAGGAATAAATAAGGAAAATAAAAGTCTGACTCAGGAGTTAAGCAAAGCTCCCCTGGCATGCTTGGCTCGAGGCTAACTGGCACAAGACCTTCCTGTTGGCCGGATGTTTTTTATATTCCACATAATGGGGAGCCAAAGAGCTCGACTCTCCTGCCCTACTGACACAAACAACTGTTATAGCCAAGCAGCTGAACTTTAACTCTAACAAAAAAAGAAAAAAAACATGCACTCTTAGTTGTGAAATGCAAAGAGAAGGAAAACAGAAGATTTGAACGTGTTCATGTTTGAAAACTTTCAAGTGGAAAGTGTTTTGGGTGATCTGGGCAGCAATTTCAATCATCTGTAAGGCATCAGTCACATGAAAGAGAACAAAAAATAAATAAAATCTAAACCTGTGTCGTTTTATAGACTGAAGTCTTCCACTACAAACGAAACTAAGAAACAAACTAAGTGAAGTGCTTTATTACAAATAACAATTCTCATTCTCGTATCTTCTCCTAGTGTCTGTTTTTCACTTTTACTTGTTAGCTTAGTTCAAATTACGTAATTAGTTTAGGGAGGGAGGTTCTGGGTTCTGGCGATTGTGTGGCTGACCCAAGGCTACTTCTTTCTATTTCTTTTTCCCAGATCTCCAGACCTTTGAGTTATTGTTGTAAAGGAGAACGGCATGGTGGTGCAGAGGTTGGTGCTTACATGGGTACAGTCAAAAGGCGACTACGGCATGTTTTCTGTTGTGGCTTTAACAACATATTGTAAGACTGACATGATTCTCACAAGCTTCAGACCTGAGTCACATTAAAAGCTGTGTTTTCTCAGACATTTCAGAACTTTATGTAATGGATCTGATAATAGATGCTTCTGTCCTCTCTGCAGTTTTCTTTATGGACAACTGTTATGATGAACTCTCTTTTGTAAGAAAAACATAAATTCAAAGTCAAACATCAGTCAATATTTACTGCCAAACAAAACAAATGATAAATTAGAACTGTACAATATGGTAATAAACATTACACACACACACACATATCAGTTCAACAAGAGAAACACACAGCGCTGCTTGTGTTTAAATCTCTCTTTTTCTTCAGGCAGACAGTCTGTGTCCTTTAAACCCTAAAAAGTGTGAAAATCTGACTTTTTGGTTTGTGTATTTTTTTTTTTTTTTAAACACAGAGTGTGTTATTATAATTCTTGTTATGACAAAAAGACATTGCTGTTAACATATAAAACGGTCAAATCTTAAAAGCTGATATAGAATATAACAAACTTTCTCATAACCTGTCAAATAAATGCGAGTTAGAGGTGTCACGATTACATGTATTGAAAATCCTGATATTTAAAAATGAAATGTAAATATTGTGTCAATGCACAATATGAAAAAACTTTGTTTTGTATGCTTTTGTAGGGTTAAGCATCATAGCATCTCTCGCCATGTCTACGAATTTTGAGTTTAATTAACTGGCCAATAAACAAAGTTAATGAATCTGACTGAAAGCATAAGTACAGAAGTTTCTTTTTCAGCCACTCATATTACAATATTATAATGATGAAGTTTAAGTCTGATATCGTGACAGCCCTAACATGAATCCTTGGCTCATTGTCTTTAGTAGGTCTTAGAGTTCACAAAAACTGTGACTAAGAACATGACTTCATGCAGTATGTTGTCTCAAATGTAGATTTTCTATTTTAGACATTCACTTTAATTTCTTCTGAAATTAACACACATCAAACTGATAAACATTCTTTGAACTCACAAACCTTCAAATATTCTTCGGTTATCATAAAAACAAAAGCATGCTACAAATGTTAACACCTCAAAGATCACTCTGCAATCAATGAGTCTGCTGCAAAAAGCTTCAGTGGAAAAAAACATCTTATTCCACAAAGATGAAAGTGTTTGTTCTTAAAAGTGCCCAGTTATGAGTGGGTAGTTACCATTTAATGAGCACTACTGTGCACTGCTGCTGACCTCCCCCCCACACAAACAGGAATGCAAAGCTCTGAAATGTTGAGCTTTGTGTTCATCATCTGACCTACCAAACATCTGCATACGCTGCTTCTGTCAGGTTCTTTATCAAGTAGCGAGCCACAGACATTCAAGATCCACAGCTGATGTTATATGTCAGTGTGTGAGTGGGGGAGGGGAGAGAGAAGGAAATGAGATCACCCCTGGAGGTCAAAGGTTCGGAGGCAGTGACTGGAGCAGCAGTAGGCTACAAAACTCACAGTGGTCCTGAACAGGAGAGGAGAAGGACGTAAGTATGCATGTTAAATCCTTCTTCAGGGGGAAACTAAAAAAGACGGTGTGTTTGCCTGACCTGCGGTGCACTCCTGCCAGGGCGGTGTCACGGAGGGGGAAGAGTTTGGGGTAGATGATCGTGAACATGGCTTGGCTGCATCGGTGACAGTGACCGAGGGGGAACTGCAACAGATCCCGCAGGCTCTTTGGGAGGGTGATGGGAGGCAGCAAGCTGAGCTCTAAAAACAGCAGTAAACAAAAAAGGTGCCGTTAAAGTTTGAAGTTATTAAATTATAACCAGCAGGTGTTTTCTAACTTAAGAGTGAACAGTGTCTGCTCACCTGTTGGGCGGCGGTGGTAGATGCGGTGCAGCGTCCTCATAGCCAGCTCCTCCAGGGGAACAACATGTTCTGTCTCTGAGCCCACCACCTTCACTTCAGCTGGCAGGCCAACCAAGGCTTCACTTAATTCCTCACCCAGCATTTCACCAAGTCCACCCTCCAGCGCTTGAGCAGATAAGCCACATCTGCAGGACAACAACACACACAAACACAAGTATGCAGCCCATTAAGTCTGCAGTTGTATTTAGTAAAGATGCTACAAACCACCTTTATTTTATACAAGACGTATATCAGTATCCTCCCCTCACATGTGCAGATCTTAAGATGATATGTTAAGACAGTTTCACCACTATGCAGAGGATAATACTTACCACCTCGCTCTTGTCCCAACCAGCCACATTCTCTATACATTTAGTATTTACACTTTTCCAACAGTCTGTGGGCTAAATACCAGTTAATTTTCTGGCTAACTTATATCCAACATCATGGAATTGCATTTCTTTTTCACTCTGCTTATCAGCAATGACCTTTATCAGTTGTCTTAAACTGTATCTGTTGAGCTGTTGGGATGGTGTATTACCCGCTGCAGCCGATAACTTTGTTGTACAAGTAGGACGGGAGTCCTTTCAGGTCCACGTTGTTGTCAACAAACACAAACTGCATCTCCCGTGATCTGCCCAGATCTGAAACACACAAAGATTTCAACACCACCTCGCTCATTTTATTGTCACCACTAGAGCAAATAACGGAGGGACAGAGAAGAGGATTCACCGACCCAGTGGTAGGAAAGTCAGCCGGTTAGCTGCCATAGAGAGCTGGTTAAGGCGGTGGAGCCAGCAGAGCTGCCGGGGAACGTGGCTCAGCAGGTTGTGGTCCGCTGTCAGATTCTGTAGTGAGAGACAGCGATGCAGTCGGTCCGGTAGAGACATCAGCTGATTCATCGACACGTCAAGCGTCTCCAAGTCCTGCAGATCACCAATCTCTGCAGGTGTCACAAATATGTGAGAGATGTAAATCTCAGATAAAGCTGCAAAACTTTATTATTTGAATGAAAAAAAGAAAAAAGAAAATCCCAGTTTTGTCAAACTTTTATCAGAAATTTGATTTGTATTTGTTGTTCCTCGCTGGATGCCTTAAAACCAAAGGGTTTCCAAACATCTCAACTAGACATAACATCTTTGTTGACAGGTCTTTTTTTCATCATCTTGGCTAAAGCTGATGTAAGCCCATTATACCCTCCTCTTAGAAGGAGGCAGGAGCCTGTGGGATTTCTAAAGCAAAACGAGAGCATCGCTGCAAAAAGAACAGCAGCACAGTCAAATGATTATATTATTTTCGAACCACAGCTGTAACTGAATATACTCTCTGGTTTTGGTTAAGTATACTTTGATATAGGGCTGGAAGCACTGTTTCTCATCACTACTATTTTTATTTTGCACACACTGTCTCATAGTTAGGATGAAATTCAGTCAACAGAAATTGTGAGACTCGAAAAAGAAATTCTTGGTGTTGTCACTAAGTTCAGGAAACATTCCTGGTAAATCAAGAACCATGGCAAAAAGAAAACAGGCGTTACTGAGAATTTGACTATGGGCACAACAAATAATAATCTAATGGTTTCAAGTTATTGACAAAATCCACGGAAGGTAACTATTTTTATTTATTTTAAAGTATATGAAATTGCACAACCTCCCTTCAGCTTCAGCTACACTACTTACATGCGCCTCGATAATCTGTGTTTAAAAAAAAATTAAAACAACTTTTCTCTCAGGTAGAGCTCTGCTGCTCTCTGCTGGCAATTAAAATATTTACAAGTCGGGAAAACCAAACACGCTGGGAAAAAAAGCAACAGTTCAAAGTGATTTTATGCCAAACATGAAATATAAGTCTTACTCTTACAGAGAAATTGCTGAAGCAGGTAAAAGCATTACCAATACACGTATGTTGTACATGTTTTGCTCTTTTTTTGTAATATTTCAGAGTAAACGATTTTATTCCACTAGTGTTTTGTTTTGAAGCTTTTATGTAAGACAAGTGACAATCAAGAGTTCAAACATGAATACATTAGCCAATCGTGTTGTTGCACTGACACGAGTACAGAGTAGAATTTTATGACAGTTTCCAGCGGACATCCTCCTTCTCTGTGCTCATAAAGACACAGCTAAGCACAGTTTTTTTTAAGCTTTTCTTGGTTTTCTATAATGTGAATAAGCACATTTTGTTCAATGATCTCATTTAATTAGGTCCTAATGATATAAAAATGTTGCCAATGCATAGTGTAAGTATAACGTTTGTTGTGGGGGAGGGGCAGGGGTTAAATTCTGGTTTGTATCAGATTTCGCAAACATTAAGCATTCAGTTTGTGCTGCTGCAGTGTATGGTTGGCACAAAATCAGAAGGAACATCTGGACTTGCTCCAAGACAAACCACTGGTCTAGGTAGCTGTACTTAAACCGATGCCCCTGAATAAAGGACTCAGGCTAATATAAGATAATGTAAAATAATTTAAGCCTCTAAAAGGAAATCTAAAAACAAGACAGACAACTGTTGTGTCTTACCTGGAGGAAGGCATTTGAGCTGGTTATTGGACAGTCTCAGGTGCCGCAAAGACCTCAATCTGCCGATCTCTGGACAGAGAACCTGCAGGGCATTATTGCTCAGGTCTAACGACTGCAGTCTGGCCAAGTTTCCAATAGCTGGGAATGAAACCAATCTTAATATTCAAACAAGTGAATTAAACACTGTTATTAATATTATTGTACTGGACAATGTGCTTACCCTCGGGAATAATGACCAAATTGTTTGAGTGCAAATACCTGAAATGTACAAGCAGACAAGTAAGACAATTACAGCTCTGGTGTTTGCTGCTGAAAACACCTAAATGTGAGAGACAGTTAATCTCATTTAGTGATGCAACATCTGGTGGTTAACTTCACTAGAAACCTCTTGATAAACACAAAACACACCATCAATCTCCGACAGCATGTGTCAACTCTCTGTTGTCATCATTTATAAAACAAAACTTAGTTTAGCAAAATACTTACAGTTCAATGAGATTTGGGAGCTTTTGAGCAAGATTGTCAGGCTGATAAAGACAGAGCAAAAGCAGAAGTAGTTAGAAATTTTCTTTGGGTTTCATAAGTGTCTCATATGGTAAAATGAAAATGCACTGTGTGGATACCAGTGTAGTGAGTGAGTTTCTCTTCATGTAAAGTCTCTCCAGAAACTGCAGGCCTTCATCTTTCAGCAGCTCCACGGGGAAAATGTTCAGGTTTTTGTAGTTAAGAAACAGGTTTTTGTGGCGCTCCTGCTTGGCCATGAATATGGTCTCATGAAGTTCGGTTGCCATTGCTAAGGAGACCTCTCGTCCTCCGGTGGAGGAGCCCTGGCAGTGCCTCCTACCTCTATGGCATCACTGGATCCTGACAGACAAACACATGAGCAGACGTCCTGACAGATATTCCAAGCTGCAATGGCGACATGAGGTGGACCCAGACCACATTAACAGGGGGTTTTCGTGTGATGTGCAACTACAGTTAATGGCTCACGGTTGCATAAAGTAGGAACCTGTTAGTTCATTTAATATTAGACAAAATTAGACGCCAAATGACACACAAGAAAACATAATAAGTAGTAATATCTGTTGTTTTAAACTATTAGCATGACAGCTAACAGGCTGCTACTGTCCAATAACATGAAAACTGTAGTTTACCTCAGCTTTGCAGGGCCATTTTAATCCCCTTTAAACCTCACATATACTCATAACCAGCTTAATGCGCCATATACGATGTCAAAGGTAAACTACCCGTTAACTAGCAAATGGTTGCTAAACAACAACAACCAACCACGGCCAGACGTCAAGGCTAACTCCTTCTTCGTCGTCTTCTTCCTGTGGGGAAGTTTTCGGCGGACTAGACGGAGCGAGGGGGCGTTACTGCCCTCTTCAGGTCATTCGTGTATTTCTATTTCCGTTTTCTCGCGAGATGACACAAAAAGAATGGGCTCTATGGAACTGTAGTCCAAACATGTAAATATTTCAGGATAAACATTTTTGTTCTCAAGTTATTAGTACATTGAAGATATAATAGATATAATATATTGTAGCTTATACCGACTTGTATATGAGGCTGAACACTAAAGAAGGAGAAAAAGACTTTTGAGACTGTTGGTGGAAAAGTATAGAGAAGGTTGCACTGCGTCTTTGTGGATCGAGAGAAAGCATATGATAGGGTGCTAAGACAGAAACAGTGGTACTACACGAGGTTATCAGGAGTGGCAGAGAAGTATGTGAGAGGGTTGCAGTACATAAATGAGGACAGGAAGACAGCTATGAGGTATAGGTGTGAATGAGAGGGACACAGCCGTAATGGTGAAACTGCAAGGAGCAGAGAAAGTGAAAGCTGATGACTTTAAATACTTGGGGTAAACCGTCCAAAGCAATGGTCTGTGCACAAGAAAGGTAAAGGAGAGTGCAGGTAGGGCAGAGTGGATGGAGAGGAATATCAGGGGTGATTTTTTATCAGGGCTGGACTGGGACAAAAAATCGGCAGAGGCATTTTGACTAGAGACCGCCCCACGAGGTATTATAGGAAAAGCCATAAAGCCTTTGAATGAAAAGAAACGCTGTTGTGACAGTAATGTACACTGTCTTGTTGGTATGTATGTATGAATTCTATACATTTTACACCAGATAAAAACTTTGGTTGTAAGATTCAGATAATTATTTATCAAAAGCTAGACATTTTAAATGAGAATAAGAAAGAAAAGTATTTCTTTGTGCCCCCCTTTCCTTGTCCCCTACCGGGTACCCTGGCAAAACCTTGCTAGACCCGCCCCTGCACAGTTACCAGCTGTCAGCTACATAGAAAATGATTTATTTTGTTATTTGTCTCTCAGAAACAGTTCATAACTTTCCTTCAACTCCTTCATGTCACCTAAAAGGTAAACCTGTTTCTCCATCACCTGTTCAGCTCTGATGATTCACTAAGGACATCTCCTGGTTTCATCTTCATGTTTCCCTCTCACCACATATCCAAACAGATATCATGACCAGCAGCTTTTACAGTTGTGGCTCCAGCAAACATCCGCTGAAACTAGAAAGTAATATTAAATAAATTCTAACATCAGCTGATCAAGCTTAAACGTGCTGCTGTTGTTTAGCGCGACATCTGCTGGTTTCCTCTTTCTGGCGCAAAGTGGGTGATAAACAAACAAGAGAGATGAGACTTGCTTCAGAAAAGCCAATCAGCTGATCATTGATCAGTTCCATGATTGAAGTAGCAACAGGAGAGGGAGGGGGGGAGAATGAGAGAAGAAGAGGCAGTTGTGCAGCAAAGACACAGAATAACTCCAGCTTTGTGTCTTTTTTTCATTCTAGCTGAAGTACAGATCAAATCGCGTCCCTTTTAACCTCAATACGGATACCTCAATACCATTTTCTTCTGTTTGCCTTTGATAAGACTGCTTTGAGAGCCGTTACTCAAGCAAGGAGGAGGATGCATCCAACCTCCTTGGCTGTAATTGGTCCAGCCCAGAGTCAACTGTTACCAATTGGCCAATCCCCCACCTTTCATTGTTTATACCGTTACAAAAACAAACAAGCAAACAAACATTGGCCCATAAAAACAAAAATTCACCATCCAGTCCAGCTGTTCCTCAGAGGGACATATCTGAATTAATACTAATAAATGGGACTGATAAATTCTTACTTTGTGGGTTCCCTTCACACAACTAAAAGAAAGTAATAATAAGTAAAACAGTGCTTTGTAAATCTTGTAGCTTATATGTGGGTGTTAACAGAATTTAAAGTGAAAGTAGTTTCAACACTGTCACAGTGATAATATATATGGAGTATGCAATATTAAGGTGTATATGCAGAGATCTGTACAAAAATTGCAAATTTACAGGTTAGGGGTAATTACAGTTCTATTATGTAGTGTATACCTGTGCAGGAACACAGTCATAGGTGAAGAAGGTGTACAGGAGTGGACTGAGCACACAGCCTTGGGGAGTCCCTGTGCTCACTATCTTTGTACCTGTTGTCCTGATACCAACTCTGACTGACTGGGGTGTCAGTTCAAGAGTGAAGAGCTTTTCCACCAGTCTGCTTGGGATGACGGTGTTGAATGCTGAGCTGTAGTCTATAAACAGCATTTGAACATAGGTGTCCTTATTTTTGAGGTGTGAAAGGGGCTGTGTGGATGGCTGCATTAACTGCGTCCTCAGTAGTACGATTGCGCTGATATGCAAATTGCAGAGGGTCTAATGTATCCGGGATGTCTGCTTTGATATGGGACATGACTATCTTCTCAAAACAGTTCATTACAATTGAAGTGAGTGCGATGGGGCGATAGTCATTCAATCAGGTTATGTTGTTTTTCTTGGGGAGGGACACTATAGTGGTAGACATGAAGCATGTGGGCACAGCTGATTGGGTGAGGGACAAGTTGAAAATGTCTGTAAACACCTCAGCCAGCTCTGAAGAGCACACCCTCAAAGTCAGTCACTGTCGCGGGTTAATCCTCAGAACCTTGCATACCTCAGTCGAAGTCACAGTGAGTGAAGAGCTCTGTGCTGCCCCTGCTGGTAGAATCCCTCTGTATCGGTTGGTGTTGAGAGTGTCGAAGCGAGCGTAGAACTCAGCTCATCTGGTAGCGTGTTGCAGCTGGAAATCACTAATGTGTTGCAGGCCCTGCCACATGTGTCAGGAGTCTGAATTGTTGTAGTGTCCTTCCAGCTTCAGACTGTTCTGCCACTTGGCTTCCCTGATGGATCTGCGCAGGTCATATCTGGCCTTTTTGTAGCCCTCTGCGGCACCAGAGGCAAATGCAGTGGAGCGTGCATGCAGCATGGAACGTACCTCAGAGTTCAACCGTGTTTTCTGATTTTGGATATGTTTTGTATCGCTTGGTGGGGACAATATTGTCAATGCATGTGCTGATGCAGCTGGTGACCACTGATGCATATTCCTCTAAATTCACAGAACCGTCCTCTCTTATGGCAGCAGTCTTAAACACACCCCAGTTTATAGCTTCAGCAGAGAGACGGTGAAATCCTGATCCTAAAACAGGAGAAGGACAGTCTGTCTTTCCCAAAATGGATCTATCCCCAAATTACCTGAAAAATCTAGACAAGGCCATTCTCAAGGATCTTTTCAAAACACATAACTGCAAGGAAAAACGTTTGACTTTTAATCTGAGAGAACAGCTTGATAACATTACTGTCCCAATTTTCACCAAACACCTGTTGGCTTTACCAAAAAGACTACTCAGTGTCTCTGAAAACAGGGAAGAGTACAAGGAAGTTGTGAAAAATTTCACTAAAGATCTGGTAATGCACGCTATGGCTGAAGGAAATGAGACGGCAACATGGCATCCAGATACATCTGAGTTTATTATGCAGAGGGTTTCCCATAAGATCTGGAACAAAATTTTGTCCAAAAACTACAAAATGTCCTCAGAGAACATTTAACAACGCAGCCTGACAGTATACAATGAACTCCATGAAAGGTTGCCTTCTCCAGTACTCTTAATGAGGTCAAGCAACTCAGTGATTGACGAAGTAATCGTCAAAACCTTCCAAAAACATGCCAAGTTGAAGAGCCAAAATGTCATCTTTAGGGCTTTCTCATGCCAGCGCTAAAATGTAACTGAAACGCGCATGCGATTATGTGACAAAACTCTTAAATTGGCGTAAAATATTTATTTAAATTGGGCATCTAAATTTAATTTCTAAATTTAATTTTAAAACCGCCCTCCTTCCCTCATCGCCAGCTGGCCGTGGCAGATGGCCACCCCATTCCAGAGCCTGCTTCTGCCGGAGGTTTCTCTCTTTTAAAAGAGAGTTTTTCCTTCCCACTGTCGCCAAAGTGCTTGCTCATAGGGGGTCGGAGTTTTTGTGTATTAATGTAGGGTTTTGACCTTACAATATAAAGCACCATGAGGGAAGTGTTGTTGTGGTTTGGGAAAACACTGGAGTAGAGCCTCTGCATACAGAGAGCTGTGTGCCTGAGATGGCCATGTTAAACTCACTGACATCACACAGAACCAAGACTAGAAAAAACTGATAAAGAGTCCCTGGCGAAGTCTGTGGTCCCCACATGCTTCAAAAGATCCACCATCATCCCTGTGCCCAAGAACAGCAAACCCTCATCCCTGAACGATTACCGGCCAGTTGCAATGACCTCGGTAGTAATGAAGGTGTTTGAGAGGCTGCTGAAGAACATCATCTCCTCCTCCATCCCAGACACCACAGATCCGCTGCAGTTCGCCTACAGATCCAACAGATCCACAGAGGATGCCATCGCCCACGTCCTACACACCACTCTCAGCCACGTGGACAAGAAACAGGGTAACTATGTGCGAATGCTGTTTGTTGATTACAGTTCAGCGTTTAACACAATAGTGCCCTGCAGACTGTTCACAAAGCTGAGGGATCTGGGACTTAACAGCCGTCTGTGTGCATGGGTGTTGGACTTCCTCACTGGCAGAACTCAGGTGGTGAGGGTGGGCAGGTGCTTCTCCAACAGCATCACCATCAACACAGGAGCACCTCAGGGATGTGTCCTCTCGCCACTGCTCTACTCCCTCTACACTTCAGACTGTGTGGCCACCCATGGCTCCAACACCATTGTGAAGTTTGCTGACGACACAGTGGTGTTGGGTGCCATCTCCAACAACGATGAGGCGGCCTACATGGATGAAGTGAAGAATCTGGCATCGTGGTGCCAGGACAACCACCTCCAGCTGAACGTCGGCAAGACCAAGGAGCTGGTGGTGGACTTCAGAAGGAGTCAGCACAGAGACTACAAGCCCATTATCATCAATGGAGCTCCAGTGGAGAGGGTGCAGTCCTTCAAGTATCTTGGTGTCCACATCTCCTCAGACCTGACATGGGCTGCCCACATTCAGGTCCAGACCAAAAGGCTAGGCAGCGCCTGTATCACCTACGACAACTGAGGAAGTTCAGGGTCTCTCCAAAGATCCTCAGGATTTTCTATACAGGCGCTGTGGAGAGCATCCTCACACAGAACATGACATCGTGGTTTGGGAACAGCTGTGTGAAGGACCAAAAAGCTCTCCAGAGAGTGATCCGTACAGCAGAACGCTGCTGTAGGATTGCTCTCCCCCCGCTTCAGGACACCTACACCAGGAGATGCCGGACTAGAGCAGCGCAGATACTGAAGGACCCGTCCCATCCTGGCAACAAACTGTTCCAACTTCTGCAATCTGGTAGAAGGTTCCGCATCTTCCGGGCAAGGACAGAGAGACTCAAGAGGAGCTTCTATCCCCAAGCCATCCGTGCCCTAAACACACACACCCGCCCTCTCACATCATCTATAATTGACTGAGTCAGGACTCTTCCAGGCACTCTAAACCAAGGCACAATGTACATTTCAATTCCTTTAATTTTAAATATGTTTATATTGTCTATCCTGTAAATAGTCAGATGTCTATTCATATTAATGTACAGAATTCACCTGCTTGCTGCTACTACTGCACATTCACCCAATGTATATACTACATATATATATATTAGGGGTGCAACGATACACAAAATTCACGGTTCGGTTCGGTTCGATACTTTGGTGTCACGGTTCGATATTTTTTCGATACAAAAAAATGTTCATGCCTTTTTAATTTGTCATTTATTAAAATTATAAATATATATTTTAACTCAAAAGTACAGTTTTTAAATTTAACCCTAACCCTTGTGCGCGTTTTTTATTTTGACAGCGAATGCGCACCTGCGGACCACTTATGTGCAGCCCTGGTTATTTAGCTCGTCATATTGCAGCCACAGAAATTCTTTTGTCCATGAAACCATAAAGCTGCACTTTCTTTTTGCCTTATAGTCTCATTTGTCATAACTTCTCCGTTTTGTGGTAAGCTTTTCTTTGGCTGTCACTTCTTCACCCCGACCTGTCTTATTTGGCTCAGCAGAACTAAAATATATATACTGCTACTTTTACACACGGACTCACATAAGCTCAGCGATTCTCTGCGCGATCAACCTCTCACATGTTTAAGCTTGCTGCGGGAGATTTCACTTGTCATGTTTGCATAGTAAGCTAACGATTAATAAGACGATGTCAGAGGAATTGGTGCACAAATTATCATCACTCACAGATCAGTGCTGTCGCTCTCTATACACAGTTCGCACGATTGCAAAGTGAAAGCAAAAAAACAAGCGCAAATTCAAACGCGATTTCAATATGTCACATATTGACAGTGGCTCACCGATGCCAATGACATAATTACCCAGCTACATTTCTGAAAGAATGCAAAAGCATTGACATATATTTTTCCTACAATAGCCCGACGGGCAGGGAAGAGATAGATTTTTGTAGCCCGACTGGAAAGATCGCTAGCTCCAGGACGTCAGGCTAGCGATTTTGCAAGCCCTGTATCTGATTGAGGAATCACTCATCTTTGGAAAAGAGAGTTTATTACAGAGAAATGGCTCTTTCCAAAATAAAAGCTATACTATCCGCTTCTTCTGGGCTATATTCTCAGCAGCATAAGGAGAATCACGTGCTAACAGCTGTCTAAATGACTCGGCTAAAGTTAGTAGCATGCTTGTTGTTTTTGTCTTTGCACTAGGATGATGTCGGTGTAAATGTGCAGTCATATTCGTTGTGTTCCCACTAGTGCTTTCAGGTTAATCTCGTTGAAATGACCTTAACGCCACAACACGGCAAATCTCCGTTAACGAGCTACCGCCGATCGCCCCGTGCATGGGGCTAGACGGCCAACACGTTAACGAGCTAACTGCGCTAACACACTAGTTCACACCAATGTAATTAAGCATTGCATGGCACATCCAACATACTGTTTTACTTTAGTCCATGACTCGCTTACCTTCAGGGTCATACGTCACATGAAAACCAAAATAATTCCAAATGCCAGATCTGAATGAGAGTGGGGGAGGTCCATGTTAAAAGGAGAGCTTAACTTCTGTCTCGCTAGCTTGCCCTGCGCTCTTCCTTCTGACTATGCTGTCTGTGTTGAGCGCTCAGTGGATCTGCGCTCGACAGTGCAGCCTAGGCGGAGTAGTCGAACACAGATTCACTGAGCGCTCAACACAGACAGCATCGTCAGAAGGAAAGTTGATAAAATAAATTACAAATGTTGTATTGTTCATACATATGCGTACCGAACCGAAAGCACTGTATCGAACGGTTCAATATCGATACGAATATCGTTGCACCCCTAATATATATAAATATATATATATATATATATATATATATATATATATATATATATATATATATATATGTGTGTGTGTGTATGTATGTATGTTTTTACTATTATATGTATATAATGTTCTTCCTCTACACCCCCCCAATTTTTTTGCACATGTCGAGGAGCGTGTCAGGCTACATTTCACTGTGTGTTATACTTGTATAACTATGCATGTGACAAATAAAGAACCTTGAACCTTGAATAAAGCATTTAGATCCTCCTGAATTGACCTTTTGGCTCACAGGGAATACTTGGATAAAAACTGAATACTGTAATTAACACGGACAGCACATGTGGTTTTGGCAGCTGCATCCAACATCCAGTTTATAGTCACAGGTTACTGTTACCAAATCCTGTTTTTGAAAAATAAGCAACATGCTTCAGCCGTTTATGTTAAACCTGTTATATAAATTCAGCCATATTCGTTCACTGTGCTCATGTTATTGAACTATAAATTAAATACACTGAGATGTTCTACTTATATTTCCTGAAACCTTGACTAGAAATATACAAAATTCATCCCAAATAACATCCGTTCCAACAAAACACGCAGCAAAACAGTTTGCATACATTTTTATTCATCTTAAATCTCCTGTAGAAAAAAAAAAGAATCAGAGAAACAGACATTCTCTTTTCCTTCAGCCAATAATTTTTCCCAGAACTCAGAATATATCGATAACAGGAAAAATTCTTACAACAGCATGTACAAAAGAGAAACCAAAATGAAACCTCAGTCTAACAGATCATTTCAATAAAAACGCAAAAAGTTGGAAGGCTATGAATAATTTACACAAATCAAAAGTACAGGTAACAAAATGACCATCAATGTAACAAAAAAGGAGAGAAAAAAAATATCGAAATTTGATTTTATGTCGGCTCTGTGAGGTGTTCCAGTGGTAAAAGTGAGGCAAAATTCAGACCACAAACTCCAAAATACCCATCCTGACCACCCAACATGGATTCGTTTCCTGCAGCTGGGCTTACAGAGACCTCCAGTTTGAAGTTATGACCCTGACAGGAGAGGAAGAAGGGTTTAAAAAAAAGAAAAGAAAAACGAGGGAGAGCATTTGACTGATGTGGAAACAGGTCTAGAGGCAAAAGCAACAGCTCTAAAGTCCTGTTATGGCAGTAAAAAAAGTTGAAAAAAAAAATCCTCAAATGAAGCAAGTAATAGTTATAGTGAAATCCAGAAGTCACACAACCTTCACTTATCAACATTTCTACGTACCAAATACCTGCTGCAAGTATTGACAGAAAAAAAAAGTCATATAAAATGTGTGCCTGCTGAAACCGGTCTATACTGTCCACAGCTAGAAGAAGAAATCACCAGAGAAAGCTCGTTTTAGACTTGGCGGTGCTTCAAAGTGTAATAAAAGGCAGTGAGGGCTTTCACGGATTTAAACTGTCACACTGAAAATGGTGAAACTGGTGGTTGTCAGCCTGCAGTCCTGCATATATGTATCCTTATGTGTTTAAACAAGTTTTAAAACAGCATATAGTAGCAGCATTGTTTTTATAAACCAGAAAAATAAAGTGAATGATTGTCTAACATCTTCAGTGGGCTTTCTAGGTCGGAACCATCATGGCACAGGTCACGTGTGGGATTTAAAAGGTGCGAATTTGGCCTTCAGGTAGACCCAGTTTCATGCACTACTACTAAATTACAGCTATATTTACTTCTCCTCTCTTTGAAAACCCCACTCGACAGTGTTTTTCCAAGCAACAATGGCATCCAGAACTGTACAAATATTAGGGCAACATAATGAAAAAATATATAGTAATTTCTCAATGTGGCCCTAATACACCCATAAAACATTTTTAAGTTGTACTCTTCATTATATTTTTTCATATTAAACGTTAGTAATTTATAGTACCATAAAGAAAGTTTGCATTGTGTGTGTTTTACCAAGCGAATAGGTGGATTTGCCATATAGTGGCTAGCTTAGGTCACAACTTCATCCACCTGATTACAGGATAACCTGAAAAATACAAAAGATAAAAAGGGGGGATTCTACATGCTACTTCGTAACCCTACAATGTGGTGGTGGATTATGTGCAGAGTAGGTGCAAAGGACAGAATTGCCCTTCCTCCATTCTTGTATGCTTGTAGCAGCTCCTCCAGACTTTAGAAAGCCCAAATACAAAAGCCATCGTGGGCCAAACTTCAATAGCAAGATGTTTGATGGTCATGTTTTTCCCCTTGGAACTTTTACCATGTTTCCAGGATGGTTTGGTTTGTGGTTTGGATTTGACCATGTTATTGACAGCATGCAGTGAGATCGTCATTACAGCCAGTCAACTGTAGGTGAGATGTTTTGTTGTTCTGTACATGTAGATAGATTGGAAAAAAAAGAAAAAAAGTGAGGTAGATGGATGGTTGAAGGATTAATAACAAGACCTTCCCCCACAATAGAGAAAAAAACAAAACAAAATGACAACATATCAGAAGGAAAACAAAAATATCTAATGGGGGATTTTTTTTTTTTACAGTGATTTACACTTCACACAAAAAGGACATAAATAACCAAGAAACATTTGGGCAAGGGATACACAAATGCTGCTTTCAGAGGCAAATAAACCTTTAAAAATCTTTCTATGTGGTCCACTCTGATCATACATTATGGTTTTTCTTCAGTAAATCTTCATAAAGAATACCATTAAGATTTATTCTCAAAGAGAAGGGCCTCAATACTTGTTCCTTTTATAAATCCTTTTAGTGTCACCTGTGACATCTTAATGTTCCCAAAGGAAAAAAAAAAACCTCTCAATGCTATAAGATTAATTTTCACCCATGTCTCAGCCCAATCTTCTACAAACACACGTTTATATGTTGAAAAAAGATAAATAATATGGGTTACTCTAGCAGCCTAAAGAAAACCACCCCTGATGAAGAGACAGAAGTTGATTAGAAGAAGGTGAAAGTATCCCACAGACAGGTTTCTGTACTCGCCTGAAATACATAAATTATGTTTTGCATTGTACTCTTAAGGTTTGCACACGGCACTAACACAGAGCCCTGAAACTGACAAAAATGCAGTATCAGAAAAAAAGAAATGTGAGTTCACATAATACTGTTAGCTAAATGATTACAATGCGGACTAAAAAGAACATTTTATACATCCTTTTATCTTTTATTGCCCGAGATTTTGGGAGGGTTTTGGCACACATTTAATGATTAATCTGGTCATTAATTACTTTTTCAGGACTTTTATGCATGTGTGGGGATCATCTGACAGAGCTGCTAGCCACTTAGCTACAGCTAACCTTTTTTCCCCCCAACTAAACTAGCATGAGGACCATTTCTGGTACAAATATCCAATTTTTAACACAATTATCTTCATATTCGGCTCTTGTTTTTTTACCATGAATTAGGGCATATTATGGCAGCATATGATTTAATGAACACTTTTCTTTCATAATAAACCAGAACAAAAAAAAAGGTATAACTAGCATGAGCCAGCAAGAAAATGTGTTAATATTTTCTTGCTGGGTAAAATGCTTCAGGTAAAAATGTAAACTGTACTTATCACCTGTATAGTTGGTAACAAATAAAGGAGTAATTAAAGTAAGTAACTTAATTTTTACTCTGGAGTTTGTTTTATAATAAGTTAGCTTGGGTGAACCAGGTGGCTCAGGTAGATAACTAGGATTAGCTCACCCCGACGCCACTGCGTGCCCCCTTTTAGTGTATTCTTGCTGCTAGGTGGCTAAAAGGCACTAAACAAACAGCAAGTGTGCACAAACCCTCCAAAAAAAAGGGGGAAACTAAGGTGATGAGCTGGTATAATAGAAGATTATCATAAATTACATATTTCTTTATTTAATATGCCTTCTGAATTATTTAACTAACAGTATTGTTTATCAGTGTTTAATGCTACATTTTGAAATGTCTCACTTCTACATTTTGTCAGTATTAGGTTTCTATACATAAGTGTAAAGGTCAAATCAAACGCAGCCTGACAACCATTCGGTTGTAAAAACACTGCTTTTGAGTATTGTTAAAAAAAGAAAAGCAGTCAGAGAGAATAAGAATGAGACCGAGGTTTAACACACACCAGGCTGGATGTCTCTGGGTTTTGACAGAACAAGGAAAAAAAAGAAGAAGAAGAAAACAAACGGGAAAGTAGAACAGGATTAAACTTTCCTCTTTGACCTGAGATTTAGTTGGGACACCTGGCCTCTTAAGAGTGATAATGATGGGTAGAAGCGGTTTAATCCAAACCATAGAGGACTGATGCAAAAGGGTCCCGAGAGAGTACAAGAACACCGATGGTCGTCGCACCCCATCGCTGTCCCCTAATTAGATGGGAGGGGAAGTGTTTCAAAACACAAGGCAAATAGTCGTACCTTATACGCAAACACAGAAACGAAACCAGCTCAGATACACTTTACACAGTTACAAGCATTAAAAAAAAAATGGACTGTAGTTGAAACGTTCGTAGATCCAACCTGAAGGAGTTTTTTTTTCTCTTTTTAATATATAGATATTGACTATATTACAACCACAAAGAGAAATAAGGAATAGCAGCTTCTTTCTGTACACGATGAATGTCTCCAACTGTAGAAAAGTTAGAAAAGTGACACAAACAACTGGTGTGTACATAAATGCTCTGCCCACAGAGAGATGTTGTAAAGGTTGGAGACCGATGACTAGCCTAAAAAAATACCTGTTCGAATACAACAACAAAGACGCCTCTGAACTCGGAGAACCCCGACTGAGAGACGTTGTACAACTCGTGTTTATGTTTGTTTTTCCCATTTACACTTTTTCCATCCGCAGTCCTCGCTTTGAGTTTGTTTGTTTTTTTAATTTTTTATTTTTTTTTGCTTCTTTATGGACTGTATTTGGCGGTTTAACCGTAATGGTACAGCACTTTGTGAAAAGATGTGGCTCAATTTCAGATAATTTCAAAGTCTATAATGTCAGATTTACTGTAGTGTAGCACTGTAGAGGGAAGGTAATATCCCTTTTATTTCAAAATAGTGCAGTAGCAGATTTGTTTTGCTTTAATTTTCAATGGAGTGTGTTGGAGAATTACAGGGCAAAACTGCAGAAGAGAGAATCTGACAAACAGTATAAATTTGGCAATAAATTTGGCAGAGTTGACCTTTCCCCCTCTGGTTGTTTGTTTCAGCGAGTTGGCTGTTGATCCGGCATTACGCTGACACTCAGCCTGCAGAGCAACCACACTACTGAACGACCGACGAGACATGCCAGTCACTCTTAAGAGTTTCTTCTTCATTAGATATGCTTAACGTTTTCACCATAATGCCCGTTCAAAAGCAAACAAAACGCCGCTCGTTTTATATAAAGGTCTATAGATTTTTCTTCTCCCATTTGTAAATACATATAAAAAAGTAACAAATGATGGATTATAAAATAAGTTCAGCCATAAAGAGAGAGAAAGAGATCTCACAAATTATTGATATTTTTCTTATTTGTAGTGTTTTTGATCTTCCCACTCGAGGGCAGTGTCACGTTGGACAGCCAGCTGGTAGAAACCAAAACTTTATGAAAAGGAAAAACAGAAAAAGAAGAACATGTTTGCTCGTCTTCCTGTAAGTCTCACTGAATGGTCACATCCAGCTAGTGGACCACGCGGTTTGCTGTATTTGATTTAAAAAACAAACAAAAAAAAATTCCCCAAAACAACAACAACAAAATTTTTTTTTATTCCATCCACTGAGATGTCCAGCAGATGGAAGGTTTGCAGTCTGGTGGGTTGTCCAATCAGCAGGCAGAGGACTGCGGGAGAGGCATGGCACGCTCATTTTTGCGTCCTCCATTCATGTGCGCGTATGGTGGCAGATCATCCAGAGACGGCCGCATTGTGACGCTCGAGCCCGTCCCGAGCCCCGCCCCCGCTGCGTGCCCCGCCCCCGACAGCCCATTAGCTGCTTGCTGGCTGGAGGGGTGCTTGTCCATGGCAGCTCTCGACGTGCAGGGAGAGGAAGGTGAGCTGGGAGCTAGCGATGGGCCAGGTGGTGCTTCTGAGCTTGGGGAAGGGGGCGTCTGTTGGGGAGCTGGAGTCTGCTGCAGTTGTGTCGATGACGGAACGTCCAGAGGAACATCTTCCATGTTGTCTAGCTTTTCCAGGTGGAGCTGCGGCGCATCGGGGGGCTTGTTATCGGCGCTGTAGAAGAAACTGACATCCCTGAAACACGGGTCCAGCTCATCCTTTATGCTGCTGATGATCTCAACAAAGGATGGACGCATCTTAGGATTGTACTGCCAACACATTCGCATCAGCTCAAACCTGCAAACACACACACACACACACACACACACACACACACACACACACACACACACACACACACACACACACAAATAGGTCAGGTCAGTATTCAGCAACAACATGTCCTCCTGCAGTAATGACCCTATCCAGAGGAACTGTACTTTCCTACCAACAAACCAATATTTACTTTTGCCAAATGTTTGCTTTCTGTTGCTAAAATGGCTGTATGACCCTCGTGCACTCGCTTCTTGTTTATGAAGTGCTGAGCTGACGCTGCCTTCACATGCATCCAGCACAGAGAGCTCTGCAGCCAACCTGATTCTGACAAACAAATTTATGACTCAAGCAGTCATAACTTATCAAACTTACACTGCAGTTTGAGTGGATTAAAGAAGCATCTTAACTTGTTTTAGAGTTGCTGTAAGGTGGACTCCGCTATTTCTAAAATGGTCACTTAAAAAAAATTATACTAATAATTTACACCAATATTTATCTTCTTAGAATCAACGTTTTCTCTTGTGTTTACTGGTACCTGGTAGTATCAAACATGCTACTACAACCAGAAGGGGGCAGTAATGCACCTAAAAGTGTTTTTTTCAGAAGTGGCAGCTCCAGGATGTCAAACTGGGCCTGATTTTTATTTTGTAAAGCAAGAGATGAGGTCCGCTGCAAACCAAACAATTAGGACACAACACATCATTATTAATTAAGGAAGTGCACTAGTAAGACCGTATTTTCTAGATATGCTAATGAATAATATTATTTATAAAATTGTTGCTGTTAGGGAAGAGAGCAAACCCTGGGACTTCACATTTGTTCTCCGCATGACTTCACCATCTGATGCATCCTTCAGTGTTTTCTTGTTGGTTGCCAAATTTGTCTGTGACACTCATGACTCTTTTGATGTGGATTTATACTGCGGCTGTTTCACATTAAGAAGAAACACATCTTAAAGAATACAAGTTCACACACTGAAATATAGATGGGCTGTGAAGGCAATCAGTACTGCAGTTCAGCAAATCCAGAGACCACAGGCTGAAGGGCAGCAGTGCCCCTTCACTGAGCGGATAATTAAAATTAACCAGCAGAGAAGAGGAAAACAGACATGAGAGCATTTTATGTGAATGTGCAGTGTGGAGTTTGTGTGTCTTACAGCATATCGGGACAGTTCTGAGGTTTCTCCAGAAGCCCCCCCTCCATGACAAAACGGAGAACTTGTTCATTAGAGAGACCTTGGTAGGGCTGTTCTGCCAGAGTGGCAATCTCCCACAGCACAACCCCAAATGACCTGTATAGAGGGAAATGGGGAGGGGGGCAAAAAAGTGTGCTTTCCATTATCTTTATGACAATGATGACATATTTTTGGAAGCAGTATACACATAGAATGAAGTCACCATGTGTGTTTTCATGCATCTGCTTACCAGACATCCGAGTTGGTGGTAAAGACTCCATCTTTCAGGGACTCGGGTGACATCCAACGTACGGGGAGCAAACCTTTACCACCTTTGCGGTAGTAATCTGTCTCATAGATGTCTCTGGTCATGCCAAAATCTACTCACACACACAAACACAAGCGCACACAGACCAAAAGTAAGAAAGTGAAGCAAAAAACAGTCACTTCATTCGATAGAAATGCTTTCAAATTTTTTCTGACTTCTTGGTGTAATTTGAGTGGGTTTGTATTTCATACGGTGGTGCTTTTTACTGGTATTATAACTCTTAAAACAGCATTACATTCACTGCCATCACTTAGGGTGTTTTCACACCTATGGTTTGTTTACTCTGGTCCGAATCAGTTAATCAGTTTGTAAACTTGTAGCTTTTCCCTGCAGTTTGGTTTGTTTTCACACAGAGAAAAATCCAAGTAAACTCTAAGCAAAGCAAAATGCATGACTACAACCCAGTCCCCTCATTGGCCAGAAGTTTCTGTGGATGGAAGCAACAAAAGCAAATACAGGAAGAAAGTGCTGTGTTCTGGACTATCAGAGAAGAAGGAGAATTTAAGCTCATGTCATGGCTAGCTGCTAGCCCGTACAGGCATTAACAGTGCCTTGCCCCATTCAGAATCCAAAGCATTTGTAGTTGGTTCGGATGGGGGTCGGATTACGTTCCCACCATAAACAAACCGCTCTGGAGTTCATTTGGAACTGCACTGAGACCACCTCCTCTAAAGGGTTTCAGCACAGTTGTTTTGGTTCGCTGCCGAGTGCTATTACTGTGCTAGCATCTGCACAAACGAACAGTTCAATTTAAACTGATTAAACACAGAAGATGTGACAACACCCTTAGACAGCACATCACATGAGCCTTAGACATTTTAACAAGGCACATCATTGTAGCTATAACTGTCTAGAAAATAGCTAATGATGCTAGTGGTGTGTTTTCTACTTTACTCTGTAATTGAGTTTACACTTAGTGAGCATACTTCCAGTGACAAGACTCATCCTTTACCTCCGATCTTAACAGTAAAGTCCTCGGCTACCATGCAGTTCCTGGCTGCCAGATCTCGGTGGACAAACTTGTTGGCGTTGAGGTAAGCCATGCCATCAGCAATCTGCCCTGCCATCTGAAGCATCTTCTTCAGAGGAGGGAGAGACAGGCTGGACCACTGTTGCTGGAGACATGAAGGAGAACAAGCGAACATGAATTATCTGACCCACAGGTGATACTCTCTCACTGCACTTAATTACAACATTGCATTACACTGGATAGAGATACAATTAAGTTACTATCATGCAAAAAACCCCTACTGATTAAATATTTAGCTTTGTTTTTATTCAGTACTCATTTTCTGTGGATCACTATGACGACAATTTACTACCTCTTTAGGTCGCAAGGAGCGCAAGTAACTTTTTAGATCTCCTCGGGTCATCAGTTCCATGATAACCAGCGTGGGCTGGCCCTGAGAGACCACTCCCAGGAGACGAACCTGCAACAAACATAGGATGATTCAAACACAGGTAACAAAGGGAACTGATGTAACCATGTGGCCATTTCTTCTTAACTAGTCAGAAAATATGAACTACCCTGATTTCTCCGTAAGATCTGAATTTATGTGAGCACATACCACATGATGACAATTGAACTCCTTCATGACGGAGGCTTCATTGAGGAACTCAATCCGCTCTCTCATGCTGGCCGACTCATTAACAGTCTTAATGGCAACACGCGTCTCTGGTTCGTCTTTGACCACACCTTTGGCTATGCCTTCGTACACCATGCCGAATGACCCTTGGCCAAGCTCCCGGCTCAAGGTGATCTTCTCCCGTGCCACTTCCCACTCATCTGGTACATACACTGCACAGAAAAAGGCATTTTTATGTTAGCAAAAGAAGCGTGATTACTTTCTGATGTGTGCTGCCTATCCACATCCAGTGTTAGCTATTTAACAAAGCAGACAGAGAGATAGTGATGTAAAGATTCAATCTTTCAAAAACACATTAGCTAGCCTCGCTCTAGTGGAGAGAGTCCAGCTGACAAATTATTAGTTATTACTGCAGTTGTTTTCTGGTTGATTGTGATTGTTGTACAAGTGTAATATATTTTCATGGCTTTAAATTAGTGATAAATTTGATAAAAACTGGCTGGCTTTGCTCCCTGGCACATTAATGTGCATAGGTTATAAATGTGATTTAAATTCCTATAGGTGTATGGTGGCTGAAGCTGAGGCAGTTTTATTAATAACCAAGATTTCCATCTCAGCAGTGCTGATCACAGGTACTTATCAAATGTTTTGTTTTTCAACTAAAGGCCACTGAATGGACGGGAATGCTTAACTTCACTCACTTTCTGCTGCGCTGAAGTACTCTGGGTTCACTGAAGCGTACAGAACTCCATTTCCGAGCCGATCACTGTTCCTGACAAAAAAAAAAAAAAAAAAAAAAAAAATTATATATATATATATATGTTTACAGACACAGAACAGGGAGCATGCATAAGGGTATAATCATGCACATCAATTTTTTTTATTTTACAAAGAATACTAGTAAAATGCAAAATTCACTGTTGACACAAGTGAACTTTTGCTTCAGATGCATTTACGCTCCCAGATATACTCGACATTTGTTAGGCATAACAGTGCCTGGATAGAGCAGGAGGCAGCAATGCACAGCTCTCTAGCACTTGATCTTCATACTAAGGAATGGACAGGTTAAAGACTGACTGATTTACAAACTAGAGAAGTTGTTGCAGTGCACGTGTGAAAACAAGTATTGTAGTATTTCAATTAGGAAACCTACTGTGGCTGGCTCAGAAAAAAGAAAAAAAGATTAATAGGCCCTAAAGTAAAATCACAGTATGACAGGTGTTGCTAATTTCTTCTGGAGACTCATTACTTCATATTACTTCAGGTTGTTTTGAGTTCAAATCATGCAAATTTATGATCTTCAGTTCTCTTCAGGATAATTTTGGTATTTCAACATAAACACTAAATATTATAACCCCACATACAACAAGGTGCCAATCACGTAACAGATGGAATTCTAGCTTTATTTGCCACTTAGTTTTATGGACTACAATTGGCAAAAGCATTTTTGCTTTGGTTAGTGTGTTGGTTGAGTGACTGTGGATCACAGTGTGACCACACCACCCATTAGTACGTTGTTTAAGTGTTTATTTTGGGGAAGAAAAAGGAAGAAAAGTACATGCCCATATGCCTTTCATTTTGGTTTTTTTCCTGATACAGGGTCGCGTTTCTTTCGGGAAAAGTATGGCATTCTCTTTCTCAGGATAGATCTTTCGTAGGTGACGAAACACTTCTTGTGCACAAACCTTTTCCTGTTGAGAACAACCATCACTCCAATCAGAAGGCAGATGAAGATGATGATGGAGATGGGAACGAAGATCATGGCGTAGAAGATATTTTCATATCCTGCTAGGTCGAACAGTTTGATTAATATCATTGGTAGTTTTGACGTCATTCAGTTGTTAGAAAACAAAAAGGCACAACATTTTGTTTAAAAAAATGCTGCAATCAACTCTAATGATGCATGATCGCATGCGTCTTACTTACGTTCAGCCACATAGAGATCCACAGTTTGTGTCCAGGAGCCATTGCCAGCCAGAGACGTGGCTCTCACTCTGACTGAGTAGTTTCCTGGACTGAGGTTGGACAGCCGAACGCCACGCTGGGCCCGATACATTTGACCAGATACACATTCATGCTTCTCAGTCTGACACACACACACACACACACACACACACACACACACACACACACACACACACACACACACAGAAAAGAGAGCTTATTATGGAGTAAGTTTTACTAAATCCAAATCAAACATCCAAGGGCCTGCTGTTTTTAATTTGTACTGTGCAATAAATAGTAAGGACAGGGTTTAGGGTGCCAGACCCATTCTGCCTCAAGATGAATAAATAATAAGTCTCATGTCTGGTCAGTGGCGTATTTGATTGGTTAGCATGTACTTCTGAGACCCAGCGTTGCCACTGTTTTTATGGCGTTTCTAAAACGTAACTCCTGTTTGTTGGTTCAATCTGTTCTGCATTTAAAATGAGCACATTTTAACATGAGAACACTTCTGCATCACATTCTGTGTGTCAGAACTGACTTCCCAACATTTTCAGAGCATTAGGTTAAACTGAAATTCTGTGTTGTGCAGTGAAGACTAAAGGAATAGTGATCATTTGTTTTTCATTAAAGGGAAAATGAGAGATTATGGCGTTGACTTTGATACTTGCAAACGTGAAATGGCTCTAGCTAAATGACTGGCAGACAGTCAGACTGGGTAACATAAAAATCTCTTCTTTAAAGCTCATTTTTATAGACTTGCTTTGATGTCACATCCCTTTTTTGTTTTTCTTTTGTGTTTTTTGTTTGCTATTAGCATCTGTCCCTTTTGCTTTAATGTACTTTGTGAACTTCCTGCCAGTCTTAAAAGTTAGCAGTATTATAAGTATTACTTCAGATTAATCACTTCATACAGAGGAGAAGATGATCTACGAGCAAAAAGAATTCTGAATAAACTACTGAATTTACTGGAAACAAAGGCAGTTTGTCCTACCTCAGCACCCAGTTTAAACTTGATCTCATACATGAGGATAAGTCCGTTGGGACGAGGCGGCGTCGGCCAACGCAGAAACACCCAGTCCTCGTGGCCTTCCCAGGTCACTGGACCCGGGATGTCATCGGCTTTTTCTGGTAAAATCACAGCCAGAGTTTAATTACAATGGGTATCAAAGAAATCACAGCTTGGTCATGTGTGTCCCAGTTGCCTGTAATGTTTCAAAACAAATTGCTGACCTGCAGGCTTGGTTCTGGAGAAGACAAACTCCGCTGCGCTGCAACGTACGACCTGTCGATTGCACGCATGAACATCGATGCGGTAAACCGTAAAAGGCTGCAAGCCAGAGATCTGCAGCTCACGTTCTGTCACTGATTGCTCAATGAATTCAAATTCTTGGTCTGCCGGATCCTGTTCGGGGGTGCTGCTGTTGCCAGCGGCTTGAAGAGGAGGGGCAGTGCTACTGTTGCCGTGCAGGTGGTTGCGGCGGGAGTGAGTAGAGTTGGCGATGCCAAACAGATCTCTGCGGCGACGATCTGCTGGCCTGAAAAGTAGAGTCAGAGGAGAAATTCTAAGTGTGAAACAGGTGGATTTTAAGTGACATTAAGCCCAACCTGAGTGCAATTTTTCATACTTTGGAGCAAGATGTGAAATACTGCGGTAAACCACAAGACGCTGAAACCTGTCTGTCTCCTTTGTTGTTTACTTCTTAGCTCTTTAGGTTTGTGCTGATTCCAGAGTTACTGGAATACTTTGCTCAAACTTGACGTTTTAAGTGATCTGTTTTGTTTTTGTTGCCACTTGGCTTTTGGTTCAGCAGCTCTGATGAAGCATGGTAGGAACACTGTAAACAGAATTACTGAACAGCTCAGTTAATTTTCTAGTTACTAAACTCTTACAGGCAAAGCACACAGTACGTGCCGAAATGTGATATATCAGACCCACTAACACAGCTGAGCAACAAGAGATTACCAAGTAGTTTCCCGCATGTGCCTTTATTTCATAATATTTCATTGGATGGAATACCAGACAATGTTATTGCCAAGGTTTTGTCTCAACCAGAATGAAATATAGACACCTTTTAAATGGCTTTTGAAAATGTATCCTCAATTATATTTCGTCTAACACCAAGAAAGAAATGTTTTCTTTGGCTAATTATAGTTAAACAGTTCCAGCCAATCCATAAAAGACTCTGGTAGGCGTGTAATGATCACATCAGCAGAGTTTACAGATACTGTCCCATTCATGTTGGTTTGCACACATCTGTTAAAGGTAAGCTCAAAACTAAGTGCAGAAAATATGATGACACTTGATGTTTATCTTTAGATGGAAGTACACAAATCCCTTTATTCTGGCCTGGCAAAACACACCAAGAACTAATTATTCCCAATGGACTTGCACATGTGTGTTGAGACATAAAGAAATAATGTGATGCAGATGTCCGAAGTGCAATGCAGCAGGGTGACTACCTATCACTAACCAAATCAAACAGAAGCTGAGCCACTATGCAGGGAAATGAAGAAAAAGTAAATACATTTGTAGGGAAATTTCAAGAAGGATAAAAAAATATAAAGACTGAATTATCACTCCTCATTAGGCTTGTAACTGCTATGCATAATTATACTGTATAATGACTAAAGACCAAAGGAAGAAACTGATCTCTGTTTTGCTAACCTGAAAAATTACTCAAATTGTGCATGCATAGATATTTGGTTAGTTCACATAGGGGTAAAAATCAAGTTAAATGTTGCCGTAGCTACACAACGGCTGTGCCACATGGAGAAATAACGATCTTGGGTTAATCACCTTGGTGTGAAAATGGAGTTGTGCAGGAAGTTTTCAAAGACTTTTCGGTAAGAGGCGTCAGCAGCTTCAGCCTCCAGGTCTTCCACTGATTTGGGGCAGGGACAACAGCCTTTACCTGCCCCATCTGGATTTAGTTTAGTTGGCTTTGTCTCCTCTTCCTGGTCTCCCACCCCTATGGCAGCGATCCTAATGGGAATCTTCAACTCTGCAGGAGAAAGAGAAAGATTTGTAGTCCGTTTGTGACTTAATTATTAGCAGCAGGGGTGGCAATGGAAGTTTATGTCTGTGTGCGTGTACCTTTGGAGCAATAATTGTGCTGATAGAGCTCTCGGTCTTCCGCTTGCTGCTGCCATCTTACCAAGTAGTACGTCTGGTTGCCATTCGCTGAGACAGGGGGCGACCAGCGTACCACCAGTTGAGTGGATGAGTTGGAGTACGCTCGCACATCCTGAGGCATGGAGGGTGCTGAGAAGCACAGAGGCATAAACTGATTTCTAACAACTTTTGAGTAAACTCTTTTCTCCTTCAGGCTGCCAGTGCAGATGTGATCGTCTGACATCACAGTGCTGCTATGTCTTTACACTGCAGCTGGACTTATTTAAAGCAGCCTTCCATTTCATCTAATTACTGCAGTATATTACAGTTTGTTTAAATCAGATTTTCTCCATCTCTTTGACTTGCAGCTGTGTTTATTTCAAACAGTCTTCCTCTCCATCTCCTTACAGTATGTTTGGATAAAATCCAGAAATGCTTTAATTCTGACAGAGAAATAATCCACTTCTATTTGCAAAACAAGTAGCAACTAAGCATATGCTGTACGGTGGTTTTAAGGTATACCAAACCATTTAGTATAAAAATATACTTCAAGGATATGATTTTCAGTAACATCACAGTTGTTTGCTACTTTTGTTAAACTAATAAGGGAAATAAAGCAGTTGCTAATTCAAACCACCAGAGGTCAGTGACAGTATGGCAGCAGCCAAACAGTAAGGCCAGAAAGCCAGCTGAAAACTGCTATGCATTGGTGGGGATACAGTAATGCCCCTTTGGGATTGTTTAGACCGAACGATAGAGGGGAGTCGAACAACACATATAAAGCTACAATGCAGTGGTGGTGAAAACATGGCCACAGCAGGATACCTGCAATTCTGCAACTAAAGATATGGACAAGGTAAATATGTTTTTTTGGTTTTTTTGACTGATTAGTTTACGATTAGCTTTGGCACTAAAACCAAATGATGAATCTTTATTTTTGGGTTGGGTTAAACGGCACCAGTTGTAGTTTGCACGGTTGCCTCATGGCAAGAAGCTTCCTGGTTAGATTGTGCTGTTTGCTTGTGTTCCCTGTGCGCATGTTGGTTCTCCCTGCATATTCTGGTTTCCTCCTACAGTCCAAAGACGTACGTGTTAGATTAATCGGCGATTCTAAATTGATCGTAGGAATTAATGGTTGTGTGTCACTCTGTGCTGGCCTTAGGATGGACTGGTGACCTGTCCAGGGTGTACACTGCCCTGGACAGATGGTTTTGAAATAGATAACACACTGAAGAATAAAGCAGTATATGAACGTGTGGGTGAAAATGGGGTTTGCAGTGTCTAGCACTGAGAAGTTAATAACACCAGAAAAGTGCTACATAAATGTCATTTTATTTAAATTTCCTTCCCATTTCAGCTGCTTATGTTGAATGAAAACAAAGGCATTACTTGGGGATATTTAGTGTCGGCTTAGTCAAACAACAATTTTGCTCTTTAACTCCCTGGTTATTCTAACGAACAAAAAAGTACTTTCTCCACTTTTAGAGAGAAGAAAGTACAGACTGTAAGAGACTAACTTTTGATCTGTGCTGTTGTGGTGTTTACCTGAGGGGCTGGTGCGGATGTAGACCACCTTGCTCTTGGCTCCTGGCATGTGTCTATCCTCCACTGTGAGTGTGATAGCTTTAACAAAGATAGCATATTGTGTCCACGGCTTCAGGTTGGACAGAAGAACTCCAGGATCTGACTCCTTGTCAGGCCTCAGCTCCACATCCACCATATTCCAGCTGTTGGAGCCACAGCCATCCTGTCCCTCAAACTCTGTGATGTTCTGGTAGGGCCTGGAAGAAAAGGGCGAATTATTAATTTATTACTGTACATCTATTTAATTCATGTGTTTTTTATTACACAAATGAAGAATGTCAGCAAAACACAAAAATCTCATCTTCCTCAAAATAATAGTTAACACAGACAGAAAGACCACATTTCCATCGTGTTTTTTACTTTGCTGTATTTGTTTGTTGCCTGGCCCACCATTTTTAATACATCATGTCTTTGCATCAGTTTTTCCCCTCATTCTTCTGCAACGATTTAACACTTAAATGTCCACTTAAAGTCAGCTCCTAATATTCGCCCAATAGTTGTGGCTGGAAAACCATTAAGTGAGATTTCCTATTGCTGATTCTCTGGACATTTGTGAAACTACGTACCAAGTTAATATAAAACTTGATTAAAGTAAAATTTCCTGTATTTAAAGTCCTGTTAATGTTTCTGAAACCTAACCTCTGACAGTTAACTTAAAACATGTTGGCTGATAAAGTGGTGGGATTAAGATTCAGCTCAGTAACACTCAGCCTGCAGATAAACTAAAATAAACAAAAAACATACGCTTCCTTGTAGTAGACAATGAAGCTGATGAGGTCTCTGTAGTCAGGGGGCCGGTAGCGCTGCCATGTCAGCTTGATCCTTGTGCTGCTGGTGCTGTTAGACTTAAATTTCAGAATAGTGCTTTCACCTATGGAGGGAGCAAAGAGGGGGGAAAAAGCGCTTCAGTATGTGTGCATTAATATGCAGCAATTAGTGTTGACAGAGTGGCGCAGTAAATACTGACATAAGAAGCAGAACAGCATCACGCTCAAAAGAGGTGTTTGCAAACTTCTAGTAAACTAGAGTAACTTCAGCACATGAACTGGACATAGCAATTTAAATGTTTGTGGTTTTCAAACTGAAGCTCATTTTGACCCTTACAGCTGGCTCTGTCGCCGTTGTTTCGGAAATCACTCTCATCAAAGCGGGCCTGGATGCCTGTTTTGTTCCACATTTTGCGGATCTCGGACATGCACAGCTTAGGGTTGGCTCTGAAGAACAGCTTTCCTGTTTTGATGGTCAGATTGTGCTGCTTCCAGTCCCAAAGATACTGTAACTGTTGGTTGTCGAATGCAGAGAAGGCATACATGCTAGAGGGCAGAAAGAGGAGGAGATGAATGGATTACAGTCATCAATATGCTGCTTCGTTCTACATTCATTCGTGTATGTTTATCTATGAGTGTATTGTGTGTATAGTGATTCATGCTAGGCTGAGAGCCAACTTTCCCACCAAGGTTAAGGCCTTATTTTCAGCATGTAATGGAAAACTACACAACATATCCACTAGCGACTTGTCTATTAGGGGAAGCTATGCTAATTGAACAAAATGTAGCTATTTTACTCTTCTCGGTAGATCTCTCTTCTAGCTGGAGGTTTAATGACCCAGTTAGACAGCAGAGGGACTGCTTGACAGCAGGATAAAAATCACCTGGCAAATCCGATTAACCAGGGGCTGACATTTTTTTGTGTGCTGGAGAGGAGGTTTTTTTTATGATTCTCTGGGTAACACCCAGACATCAAGGAATGACTGTAATGTGGGCCTTGGGACAGTAAGATTCCTGTGAACACAAACAGATGGAGGAGGGAAACGAAGGCCTCTCAATGACCCTGAGAGAACCTTTCCTGGGACTGTTGGAGGTTATACCTCATTCACAAACAAATAACAAACAACTGCACTTGTTCAAGTTTTGTTTAACTTTTTTCACTAAAGATTGAACATCTTGAGGATGTTGGATCACATCATTCTTATATATTAGCTGAAAATGTAGTTACTCAAGAGTTGTGTTTGTTGAGCACTAATTTTTTGTGGTTCCTAGAGTTTTCAAAAGTAAAATGAGAGAGAGAGAGAACCACTTTTACCTTTACCTTACACTACAAAGCACCTTGAGGCAATGTTTACTGTGAAGTGGCACTAAACTAATAAAACAGAATTGAATAAATGAATAGAACTAATTAATATTCAGGTGAATCCTTGAGAAAAGTACATGAGAAGAAATGAGCTCAGAGTGTCCCAATGCACAAACATCCGTCTCCACTGTAAGGCATTGAGATTAAAACCTTGGCTGTATGTTTATCCACGTAGAGAAGTGTGTGTGTTCTTACTCTTCATGGAGGTTTTCTCCATCGATGTATCTCAGGCTCCGAAGGAATGCAAGGGAGCTCAGTGTGTGCGAGTGTATGATCCGTACGTAACCAGTCACCCTTTGGATCAGACCTGTGAAACTTTCCAGCTCTGCCACCATGTTATCTAAACACACAGACCGTCACAAACACATTCATTTATCTATTGATGCATTTTACCCTTTAGTACTTCATTGCTGGCTTAAAGAGGACTTATTATCATTTTACGCATTTCCTGTCATATATATGCTGTTACAATGATGGATGCTAATTTTTAAACATGGCTAAAATTTCAGTATGTGTACAAGCAATCACCATGAGTGAAAACTATGAAATATAAAATGGGCTAAATGCTCCATTTCAGACGGTTGACTCTATACTGTGTGAAAGTAAGCAGATATATGTAATATGTTTATCTTAGGCACATGGCCAGGACTTATTCCTGGAACAAAATGGACCTTCAGACATATGACTAAACAAGTGTGTTTCATCCAAAAGGTCTGTAGAACCTAATTAACAGAGGTATCAACATTTTCCTGTCATTTCTGGCCATATGATAATCATAAATGCATTAAGCTTGAGAACATTAAGCCCCGCTTACAAAAAACAAACCTGGTTATTTTTCTTTGTTTAAAGTTTAAAACTGCTTTGGAGTGTGTCAGCATTTTTCATATGGGTTAAACCCTGAGACTCTGGCTGTGAGCACAAAAGCTCCACCCACCTACTATTTACAAACCTTCTATTTATGAAGAGAAGCCAATAAGAGCAAAGGTAGCTTAAAGGTAGGGACAGGGGAACTGAACCAGGTTGTTTCAGTCAGTAGATTAAATCACAGGCTGCACAAAGGCCCAAGAGGAGACAAATAAGGATTATTTTGAACTGGAAATTACATTGTTACTGTAAAATAATGTTATTATAGAACCATTTTTAAACTGTTGTAATCCATGACGACAGCTTTCCTGAATGCACAATGAAATATATTCAAATTGTTGAGTTCTCATGTGACTTTCTCAAGTAGCAAAATCTGTGATAACTTCTTTTTGCGTCTGATTTAACGGTGTGAATATAACAGATCTTCATAATGTTCTACACCAGCTCCTCAGGCCTCCCTCACAAAGAAATGCGAGTATTAACAGTCGTATTGCTGTGTTACACCGCAGTACTTACGGCCTCTGCGGATGTTGATTTGCAGGTGGCCTTTGATAACAGTGCAGCCTTTGAGAGACTGAGCAGCAGTCATGGAGTCGATGACCTTCCCATCACATACTTTATCACACAGACCATCACAAGCTGTGCAAAACATACTGGAGACAGACAGAGAGAAAGGCAGGAGACAGTGAATGTACAGCGTCGTTCTTGACAGGCATCTATTTGCCAAACTGGTTTAGCGGGGTTTTCTTTCTTTCTTTTTTAAAATTTCTGTCCCTGAAAGATTTGACGTCAACATTTCACAGAAGCAGCCAAAGCATGTCTAGGTGAAATTCCTCGGCATGCTTAACGGCCTTCACTATTTGGAAGGCCATACAGAGACTACGATGGAACTAAATTCAATATTAGCAAAGCAACAATAAGCAACAATAAGGAGGGTGTTAAACCAGGCTAAATTCAGGTTGAACAGCAGCTCACCTGTTTGGTGCAGCACGTGTGTACCCAGATGGACATTCAGGCATGCACTCTCCTCCATGGATAACGTATCTGTCAAGGTCGGTAAATTGGGCTTTGGAGCAAAGCTCGGCACTGATGCAGCTCCAGCCCTCGAACTTGTAGGTGCCTGGGGGGCAGTCAGCCATGCAGCGGCCTTGGTAATAGTAATGCACACATGCAGTACATGCTGTGTCACTATCGGGGACTGTGCAGCTGCCCAGACACTGAGGGTGGCAGCACTCGCCGTCTGCTGTGCACGCTCGCAGTGCACACTTCTCTGGGCACCCCACTGTGGAGACAGAAAGAAAGGGGGGTATTTTAGTCAGACAATTTCCCCCAGAAAATAATAAAAACAATAAAAAAACAAAACAAAACATCAGAACATGACATTAATTTTTAGGTACATAGCCTGTAGTTAAAAATAGATTTTCTGCTTTTGAAGAATTCAAAGCACTTTTCAGTGTTTCCTCATACACCTTTCCACACAAACTCAAATACATGATGGCAGTGCTGCTGTGCTATCATCATCTTGCTCAAAGGCACTCTGGCCTATGGAGAGGCTGAGGTTCCAACAGCAAACGAGTTGAGTTGATAACATGTTCTATTACTCGAGCCCCAGTGGTCATTTAGTAAAGATGACTACAGATTTAACTGCTCCCTTATACGTTTCCTATGTGAATGTTTTGCACAGATGATGCACATGTAGGTTTGCTGCAGCAGGAAAGATAATCTCACCCTGAAGGCAGACCAAAAAGGTTTTCAAATTTCCAGGTTGTAGCACAATCGTAGAGTGCCATGTGCCATTATTATTTACCTGGCACACTTAAAGAACAACGTAAATCTTTTAATCAACATGAAACAAAAAAGCAAACAAACTTCTTAACAAACAATTGTGAAGAAGAAGAAGAAGACCTCATTAAAACCTCAGCCTGGTTTAAAAGCCAAAAAATAAACACTGTGTTTTAAATAACTTTTAAAATAACTCCAGATGTGAAGGGGGAGTGTGTACCACCATTTAGGAGCAGCTACTGCAAAAGGCCAATATCCTCTATGTTTTAATTTGGACTTTTAAAAATATTTTTGTTTAATATTCTACCGTCACACCATTCAAAATGTAATATTTCGCCCTTAATACCACTACAAACAAGTTAAAATTTTGGAGCAAACAACAACACTGATTTATTCCCACTGATGCAAATCCATATTTAACAACCAAACAGAGCTTGCAGTGAACCTAAAACCATAACACATAAATATAACCAGTCAGCCTTCAGTGTGAACATGCCTCTGTTATGACACTACTGGCTTCAGTTCTGAACAAATTATTTGCATTTACCAGTGAATGACTGACAATGCATGCATGCACACCCGCCCAGATTAAAGCTTTTAAATACACCAAGAGCCACATATGAGGTACTCATGCAAGCTGCTTCATATCCAACCAACCACATTTGAATTTTTGTTTTCTTAGTCTTACTATTATAAAAGGCAACCCAACCATGGGGAGCCACAAGCCAGTGTACTCTTCATGCATGTCTCGATCTTGGAAAAATGGGCATTGTTGTGTGAGGAAGAGCATCTACTGTAAAATCTTTGCCAAATCAAACACACAGATTACGAAGAACAAGATTTCCATATAAGATAAGTTGGGGTGACAGAGGAGGACGCTAAGGATAGGGTAAGATTGAGACAGACGATCCACTGTGGCGATCCTTTAAGGAGCAGCCAAAGGAAGTAGTCGTGGTAGTAGTAGTATTCTTAAAATTACAGAATAATGATAATTATAGAATTCTAAAAAGGTGCTTCAGCTGTGCTTTCCTCCCTGATCCACTCCGGATTTTCCAGCCAACAGAGCTACAAATAACTCGTCCAGTTGCTGTGGTGTTCCTCTAAATAAGAGGATATTGTAACTGATGACAGGAAAAAGTGACTGAGGAGTTCCAGAAGAAAAACACCATATTGACATACATATAGAGAGCAGCCACATCTCGTCATGGCCTTTGTCTCTGCAGCGGGGGAATTTAAATGAAGCGTGATAGACAACAAATCACCAAGGCAGCTTATTTGACTAGCTGACACATACCTTTCACCATCACCATCACGCAGCTGAGCAGCAGCAGCCTTTAACCCACCTTTACTGTCGGCAGCTCACTGCTTCAACATGACATAAGCTGATTGGCTCAAACTGACTCTAAACAGTAACGTGTCTGCCACAGAAACAAACACTAACTGCTATGGAAACACTGTAAATCCCTGCTTGAAATTATTTGGTTGTGTGTCCTTTGAGGCATAAACAAAGGGACAGTGATTTCTGAAGCCAAAGAAACTGTAATTTTGATTGTGTCATCCACATAGGTTAGCCAGAGGCTGTTTAAACCAGCACCAAACAACACAAAGCTATAAGAAATGATGTGTTGTTTATAGAATGCTGAGCGATAAAACACTGGAACACGTTTCAACATGCTGCCTCCACCAACTCTGTCAAACAAACCAAAGACAACAGGCCAGAGCAGATGCGTATGGCTACTCCCCTTTATTTATATTTCAATGATTTATCCACAGAGACTTGTTATATTATATTGAAAGATCTGGACACACAGTATATAGCATTACAAGACAGATCGTAGTGGATGATAGCACAGACTAAAACACAAAAGAAAGATTGAACAGATGGTTTTAACCTGTTTATGTTTGTGCTTAAAGAATAAAGATTAGGAAGTTTGTGTTTGGTTCAGGGGTTAATGCTGCATTAATACAATTTCTGAACAACTCTAAGACACTAAAAAGCAGCAACTTACAAAAGCATACCCAAACTGCTGTATTTATTAACTGTTAATCTGCTTTTGATTTTCTTTAAGTATAAGTAGCAGAAAGAATAGCAAAGGTATTCAGGAAAGAGGAAATCAACCAGTACAGGTCGGCTTTTCTGCTTTAATATGATTAAAAACAGAGTGCCATAGTAATTGACAAAATTGTTTATTTTTATTTTTAGATGATCAACCAATCAATTCATTTGACCTTTGGTGCATTTCAATTTCACATTTGAAATGCACCAAAACTACATTTCAACTGTGAAATTACATTCACTTTGGCACTACCTATTGGTTTGTGAAGTCGTGTTTTAAAGCCTCAACACTAACAGACCTGGTACATAAGATGCCTTCATAAAGTGCATTACACATCATTGCTGTATGTCCACGTATTGCTATCCACCCCTTATAGTGACAGCTACAGTGATTCAGAAATGGTTGTCATGAGGGAGTTTAAGTCCATTTTAAAGGAACGAGAGGATAACTCTTTCAGTCAGTGTGACCGTTTTAATGATCAGTTGTTGTATATTTTTCACATGTTTGTACTCGTTTGTATGGACCGTTGTATTTTTTAATTGTTATGTTGTTATGTGTTGTTTGTGTTTTGATTTTTACTGCCATGATGCCAGAGATTTGAATCTCTGAGATTTGCCTGGATAAATAGAGGATTAATAATAAAACATCCAAAAGTGTGGGGGCACTGAAAGACCGGCAGCTCTGCATACAGCAGGAGAGAGGAGGGAGACACTGGAGAATTTATTTACCACGTTCAGAAAGGAAGTACCTTATGCAAAGAGCACTGAATCTTAGATCACATTGTTTAAATGCAATGATAAAAGAGTCAGTCTTCCTTACATGAACATTTAAAACTGTATTAGAGCAAGCTGTTTATTTGTATGTATAAAAGCAGTTAAGAGGCACAGTAGCCTAATATGATGTATTAGATAAAGAGTATTAGGTGTTTCTACAGTAAAGGTAGGGGTCGTTAAAGCAGATGGTCCGGCATATTTGATTTGACACAGATTTTACGCATGATGCTCTTCTTGACATAAATCTTCCATTTATCCAAGCTTGGGACGTTCACTAGTAGTACACTAGCTTGTAACCTCCTGAGGCTCGTTTCTCCTCCCAGAATCTAACCAGAGGTCCTTTGCATGCAAAGCAAATGCATTAATCACTACACCAAGCATACACAACTATTCCATGGTATTGAGGACCTGCAGATGATGACCAGGCTTTAAAAAGGTTTTGTTCCAGGGTGAAAACCTGCTTATTTTTATTAGAAAGTCGGACATTTTACCGTAATAGTCTATAGGGAGTGACTCACTTTTGGAGCCAGCTTTAAGTGGCTGCTGGAGGAACTGCAATTCTGCATTTGCTTCATTTTTCAGTTCCAGATGCTGCTGCTTGGTTTTTAGATTAGATTAGATGAAACTTTATTAATCCCTCAGGTGCGTTCCCCCGGGAAATTCAGTAATTTCCATTCAGTTTCAACACGTTTAAACATGAATATCACATCTATTTTTGTTTACAGAATTAGAAATGCGAGACAGAAACAACCAAAAAAAACAAAAAACAAAACAAACAAAAAAACAACAACAACAGTGACCTACAACTTGCAAAAGCTGCCAACTATTTGTTGTTCAGTTTTGTGATTATGATTTTTACCCTTAACACTACTACCGTTTGCATAATTTGCAAATCCTGCATGACCAAATATTGAATACTGACACCATCTAATACAGAAACCTTTCAGTACACTTGCATAGCAAATTCCTAATTATAATGTTAACTAGGGCTGTTCGATATAACGATATATATCGGAGGACGATATGAAAACGTCTATCGTTTCATTTTACGCTATCGTTTGTTTCGTGGTGTCGCAAAATCAACTGTTTACGGCAATATTTTTTCATGGTTTTGATGGTCACTGTATAATTTCCTGAAGTTCTCTCTTCCTCTTATATTTAATATAAGCACACTACAGACAGACAAGCCATTGTTTTTATGCGTTGTCGTTAGCAACAACGACGGTAAAACCATCGCGGGGCTCCGCCGTCCGCATGTTTATTTTCCACATAAACCTTTCACAACAAAGCTGAAGATCCTGTTGAGATTTTCCAAAATAAATGGAATCACGTGAAATAGAATGCAGAGTGTTTACGCATGAGAAGCTAAAAAGAGCCGTCAGGTGTTAAAAAAAAAAAAGCTTAGAACAGGCTTTCCCCGCAGCACACCGTGTAATAAATACTCAAAGAAAATTGAGGCTGTTTCAACTTATGCAACACTCGACTCCAGGTACACGACACCCAGCTGAAAACACTTCACACAAGTCGACTGGCCCGAGATTCACAGAATTAGCTGAAAATGTAACATTTTTGTGATATATATCGTTATCGGGATGATAAATGTCTTATATCGGGATATGAGATTTTGGTCATATCGCACAGCCCTGATGTTAACTTCAAATCAAAAATCAACTACAGAATCCATTTGTCAGTTATTTTAAGTATCACTGGCTAATTTTTCTTATTTGTCATTTACAGGAACACAGGAAGTTCCTGAAAACTGCTGTCTTTCCCCGATTGGCCAGTGACCATGAGATGACCTTCTAGCCCATCTTCCAACTGACACAAAAGCCAATCAGAACCTTCAGACTGTGTGGTCCCACCAACCATTCAGCAGGCTGTTTGTGCTCAGCAGGAGGAAACGAGCGCTGCATTCACAGGCACAAAATGTTCTTTCTCTGCTCACAGCGTCTGCCAGTCCCCGAAAACTCCATCTTGCCCTCTGACCTCTTACAATGGGGTGATGTGAGCTGGAAAGGTGTAATTCTGAAATGCAATAATGTACAGCCTGAGGTCCACTGAGGGTTGGGTGAAAAAAAGAGAGAGTCTCTGCTTAAAGTTTGACTCAAGCTGGGGCTTTTTGCATGCAAACCCCTGAACACAACTCCCTGACTGACCAGTGGCGGGAGGTGGAGAGGTCAGTGGGTGCATACAGTAATGCAGATCAGCATTCAGCTGGACATCTGCAACATAAAGCTTCTCACTTTCAATCCCCCTTACTACACTTTTAGAGACAGGTTGATGCAGCGCTGCAGCACAAGGCAAGGAAAAGGAAACAGGAAGAGAATGAAAACGAGAAAGCGTAAAGGAAAGAAAGAAAAACTGCAGGAGGAGGAAGAGATGGGAGCAAGGTACAGAGTGTGAAGAAGTGAAGTGGTGAAGTGAAGTAGAAAAGGAAGGAATTTAAGATGGAAATGAAGATGTATATTGCATCTTTTTCACACACACATACACACGTAATGCAGCGTCTGTAATCTACACACCACAAATTAACAGATGAGGAAATGAGATCAAGTTTTTCAGCTACAATTTACAGATGTCCTCTAAACACATCACAAGCAGGCAACCATTTTGAAAGCTAAAAGGATCAACTCTATTGCGATTTTTCTGTTGCTGTCCAGAACCAGTGGGCTGAGAGGGGCAGCTTTCTTTGGACCCACTCACCCAAACAACAGGAGAAGGGAAGTTGTTGGTCAGTAAATCAAAACGAGAGAGAGGGGGAAAAAATAAAATAAAATGTCCTGCTATCTTGTGTGAAGCAATTTGAGTTTCAGATCACCAGAGAACAATTAATTTTCAAAAATTCCTACCATTTTTAAGCATTATAATTTGTTTTATTTATTAATCTTTTTTTCTATCCAACATTAACACGATCCCAAAACATCAGTGATGTAGTAGTTAATGCAGAAACAAAACAAGCCAAAACAATTATTGTAAGGTGGGAAGTACAGAAAAAAGGTGATAAGTTTTCTTGTCATTGGTTGATTATGTTGCACAAATTAATGAGTTAAAATCTACTGAGAACAACAAACATGACCTTGACTCTGTGCAAAATTAAATTTCAGTTCATCTAATGATTATTGTGTCAAAGCCTGTCTAACAAAAAAACCGTACACCAAGTAGCCATTCTTGCAAATTATGCACTGTTGGATGACAGATATCTTGCTATCGCCTGAGCTCTTCAGTCCTTCAGTCAAAAGAGCCAGAGAAGATCGAAATGTGATTTTACTTCAAAGTTTTGTTTGGGTTTTTTTTCCTGAATGCAATGTTGGTGATCTACTCTAAACATTTAGCAGACTATTAAAACAAACACTTGAGTTCTTGGTGACCAAGGAATAAAGAAAAGTCAAGTATATGTTCGCTGTGTGGTAATCTGGTTGAATCCTCATTAGCCAGCTGTTCTGAGTGTGTGCTACATATATTTTACTGTGGAAAGTTACCAGACACAGCAGAGATATTGTGTGTGTGTGTGTGTGTGTGTGTGTGTGTGTGTGTGTGTGTGTGTGTGTGTGTGTGTGTGTGTGTGTGTGTGTGTGTTGCTGTACTGGGCTGTATTTGAGTGATGTCAGTATTTCCCCTAACCTCAGAAAACAAGCTGGTTAATAAAATCATGTAAATTATCATGGAAGTGCAGCTGAAAGGAATAAAACTGCAAAAACAATGAATTAACAGTTTGATCAAAACATGCTGATTGCTGGCAAAGGTGGTTCTCGTTGTTATCACAGCATTTGCATGGGAACAGGTTGTGCTTCATATTCCCATTAACCAGTAAGGATTAGTTTGTTTGTTGGCTTGTTTGTTGGGGGTAATTGAGAGTTAAGTGATGGGATGTCAAAAGTTGTTGTAGGCAGTTGTATAGTTGTTAATGTCCATTCGGGGAAATGGTTTACCTTCTCCACTCCGTCATTATAGAGCATTCTGGCTCTGGGAGAAAGATCACTTGTTGTGCGTCAAAAAGCCAATACAGTGCTTCCAGGGAAACAGAAATACCAGCCCAGTGGGAAGGCTGGCTGGGAAACGCACACTAGTCACCACCCTAATGGCGGGAAAATGTCTGGATTTTTGCCTCTACCCCTCTACTTCACTACAAGTAAATACCACAGGATCAAACAGTACTTCATTTTACATATCTTGTTGTGCATGCCTGCTAACACTCCTCGGTTTTCCCAATATTTCAAGACCATCTGATCTCAAACTTTATTATGAATGTTAAGGATGCATGCATCAGTAAGCTTCTCATGTTCATAATGGTACCCGAGTTGCCAGATTGTCTATGAAACAGTCCACACACACACACACACACACACACACTACAGACAATTTCAATCCATCTGTCAGTGTAACCTGGCAACCACCAACCAGACTCAAACACACCATTTGGAAACTGATTGAATTAGGTCACTATCTTAGCTATTGTTAGACCATTTCAACTGTCATTACATGCACACACATACAATATGGCTCAACTCACCACTATTTCGTTTAGTAAAGTGGCAGTTGGTAAGATATTCTTCAAATCAAGATTCCAAAACAGAAATGCTGTAAAAACCCAAACAATGCCTCTCTTTCCAACTGCACAAAATTCCAACCACTTTCATACAGCTTGAACATATTGATGGAAATAGTTGCTCGATGCAAATAAAACAAAATAAATGTATGTAGCATAGTGTCACCAAAATCATTTTGCACATCACTGGTGTCCTGTAGGTTATGCTATCTTCATTTGGGAAAACAGACTTTTACCTGTTTATTTTTATTAGGAAAAGAACTGAATTAGGAATACTGAAAACTTAATTGTTATGTTGTCATCAATGACAAATGACTTTAATGGTATAATGAGTATCTTTTAACAATTACACTGGAAATAAAATGCTTTTATTCAAATCCCTCATCTGACACACCACTGTTTTCTGTATGTTTTTCCCGCTTTAGGTGAATGTGTTACTCGTTCTTTAGGCATATTAAATAATTACCAAGCCACCTTGACTAATACGTTAAGTATAACCAAATGCAAAACTCTGAAAGCCATACACAACAGCTTCAAAGTGGCCACTGAGAAACTGAGGCAACAGATGTTTCCACACTCACTGTTTTCCTCATTTTTTAGGCTTGGTGTGCGTGCAAGCTGTGTGAATCCAGTGAGCGTGGAAGCATCCCCGCCCTTTCTCTCAAGTTCACACACTCCATGGCCTCCCAGTGTGTTCCAGCACTCAGGCTGAATTGGGAAGAACTTGATGATGTACAGAAAACACAACAATCTCGCTGTGTTTCCAGTCTCATACAAAGCATATTCTGTACTGGCCAGACAGACTGTCAGTGTACAGGTTCAGTCAGTGAATCAGTCATTCAGAAAACCAGCCAGTCAAAAGTCTGTGTGTGCTGTCTACAAAAGCAAGAACAAGGGTCTTGATTCATTCAGCCCATTCACAGCTCTACATGGCTGGCCACTATTGTGCTGTTCATCTTTTGAGTCTCCAAGTAGATAACAGACATCACAACTAGCCATCCAGTGGTCAAGTACAAGAGACCTCCAACACATGTGACAACCTGCCTGTCAGTTCAGTCCAACAAACAGGCTGTTCAAAAAGTGCTTAGCGCCATAGAGGAAAACAATGAAGACAGAGCACGCTATTGACCTTAACAGCTGTGTTTGTGTTTGGTCTGCCGACATCCATTAACCATCAGTTAGAGTTCCTAGAAATGTTTTAGTTGTGCAACTCTAGAGCAATCTTGAGAACATATCTGCCTCAAAGACGAGAGTTGAAGTGAAGGTACAGTCCATAATCAGTTTGTTTACTTACACAAGTTTACCCAAAACATTACCAGGAAGACTTTGGAAAAACCCAAGGCTTAAAATATAAACAGAAAAATATATTAAAATTTTGTACAAATCTAAACAAAAATGCTTTAAAATTGTTTATTGCTTTAGCTGAAGATGAGATCTGATGGACTTTGTTTATCCAAAAAACAGGAAAATGTTTGGCTACACTTAAAAAGTCTATTAAACATACCCTCCACAAAGCAGAATATGCTGATAAAATGCAGTTTTACAAAATAAAAAGCTTTAAAAAAAAAAACAAAAAACAACAACAACAACAACCACCCCAAAACAAACAAACCAACTTTGACAGAGCACCATGTAAAATGGAAATAAAATGCATACATTGATGGAGTAATTAAGACCTAATGAAATCAAATGGCAGATATTTATTTGATTAATTTAAAACCTAAATAGAATTTGTCTTTGTCGGCTCTTTTGTGAAAAACTCATTCACTCAAAATGAAGAATAACATTTCCAAGTTCCTTTAATGACACCATTCGCTCTGAGTACACACAGATCGGGAGCTTTAATTTGCTCAGGAACAGGAATATTAGACGACATGCTGGATTTCTTCCTCCTCCCTCGCTCCTCCTAGTGAGAGGAGTCCCCCCACTGGAGATGTGTGGTCTGAAGCTTCCTGTTGATAATTACAGTCTGTTTGAAAGCAAAACACTAAGAGATCATTATTCCTGTTAGCGATAAAAGGCTAAACTGGATTCTCTTTCTAATTCACACTCTCAACAAGAGTGGATTCACACACATCTGTCAAGACTCTACTGAGAAGAATACATTGCATTAAGTGTCTACTTTGCCCGTGTGGGTGGTGGTACAGGTTAGAGAAATGGGTCAAAATAAAGAGCTAAAGATTTATTTTGTGTAGCTATGATAAAAACACCTGCAAGATGCACTGGTGAGAAGATGAAATACCAAGCAGGTGGCCCACTTTGAAGGCTTATTAGATACAAGGACGACTATTTATTTTTGTTCAAGGCAGGACTGCAGACCTCTGGAAAGTGATTACAGCAGCATTTATTTTTTTCCCCCCCAATATCTTTTAAAAACAGCTACCTCCATATTTTCCATAGTTTTGAATGTTACTTTTAGACACTAGACATTTCTAGTGTCTAATGACCATTCCACAGGTATAGCCTATCAATGTGCACACGCAACACAGCTCTGTTCATCCAGTGAACACATCCAGTGTTCACTTCATGTGTGCATTATGATTGATGGGAGAGCACATACCATTTCTTTGTAAAACCTGTTTGGGATGGTCACTAGAGAGAGAGAACATTTTTAAAGAAGGCTTGTGCACAGGCTGTATTACATGGGTGTATGTAAAATCAGGCATGTGTACATAACTGCACAGATGTTCACATGGTCGGTTAAACGAATTATCAAAGCTAGCTCATTAGGTTCTTCTCCGTAAAATGTTTTTTATTGCAAAGTAAGTTTTAACAAATAAATAATTGGGCAATATAACCAGAAGCTTCTCCAGTAAATCTTAAACTTTATTTCATCCTCTTAGACTACAGCTGGCAGTTCTCCACCTGCTGCAGGTTCCAGTTGTGGCCCTACTACCAAACCAGGTGAAGTCCAAGACAGTTAATTTCGAGTATTTTTTTTTAAATCCCTGGAGACTCAGTGTTGTAGTGGACAATGTCATTTGCATTTACGCTTGTGTGCTGGGGTGTGTTCAGCAATCTGCCTTCATGAGTGAAACTAAGATGTTTATGTTGGACATGGAGCTCAATATTGATCAACAGTTAACTTTGTGGGAAGGAGAAAATATTTCAGGGTCAACTCTGAGTCTACACCTGGACTGTTTGAGCTATGAAACCAAGAAAACCAACATCTGTCTACATCGACAGAATACTAGCTTTTTATATTATTATAGTAAGCGGGCTTCATACAATTACAACCTGTTACATTTTTTCCACAGAGGTGTTATCCTTGTGTAAATAAACATACTGTGTTTACATACCCCTCGAGCTTGTTGAGGTCTGTGTCGATATGATGTGTAGTTACATTTCATAGGAAGTGCATACCAAACTATACAGTGGGGCAAAAAAGTATTTAGTCAGCCACCGATTGTGCAAGTTCCCCCACCTAAAATGATGACAGAGGTCAGTAATTTGCACCAGAGGTACACTTCAACTGTGAGAGACAGAATGTGAAAAAAAAAATCCATGAATCCACATGGTAGGATTTGTAAAGAATTTATTCGTAAATCAGGGTGGAAAATAAGTATTTGGTCAATAACAAAAATACAACTCAATACTTTGTAACATAACCTTTGTTGGCAATAACAGAGGTCAAACGTTTACTATAGGTCTTTACCAGGTTTGCACACACAGTAGCTGGTATTTTGGCCCATTCCTCCATGCAGATCTTCTCGAGAGCAGTGATGTTTTGGGGCTGTCGCCGAGCAACACGGACTTTCAACTCCCGCCACAGATTTTCTATGGGGTTGAGGTCTGGAGACTGGCTAGGCCACTCCAGGACTTTCAAATGCTTCTTACGGAGCCACTCCTTTGTTGCCCGGGCGGTGTGTTTTGGATCATTGTCATGTTGGAAGACCCAGCCTCGTTTCATCTTCAAAGTTCTCACTGATGGAAGGAGGTTTTGGCTCAAAAATCTCACGATACATGGCCCCATTCATTCTGTCCTTAACACGGATCAGTCGTCCTGTCCCCTTGGCAGAAAAACAGCCCCATAGCATGATGTTTCCACCCCCATGCTTCACAGTAGGTATGGTGTTCTTGGGATGCAACTCAGTATTCTTCTTCCTCCAAACACAACGAGTTGAGTTTATACCAAAAAGTTCTACTTTGGTTTCATCTGACCACATGACATTCTCCCAATCCTCTGCTGTATCATCCATGTGCTCTCTGGCAAACTTCAGATGGGCCTGGACATGCACTGGCTTCAGCAGCGGAACACGTCTGGCACTGCGGGATTTGATTCCCTGCCGTTGTAGTGTGTTACTGATGGTGACCTTTGTTACTTTGGTCCCAGCTCTCTGCAGGTCATTCACCAGGTCCCCCCGTGTGGTTCTGGGATCTTTGCTCACCGTTCTCATGATCATTTTGACCCCACGGGATGAGATCTTGCGTGGAGCCCCAGATCGAGTGAGATTATCAGTGGTCTTGTATGTCTTCCATTTTCTGATGATTGCTCCCACAGTTGATTTTTTCACACCAAGCTGCTTGCCTATTGTAGATTCACTCTTCCCAGTCTGGTGCAGGTCTACAATACTTTTCCTGGTGTCCTTCAAAAGCTCTTTGGTCTTGGCCATGGCGGAGTTTGGAGTCTGACTGTTTGAGGCTGTGGACAGGTGTCTTTTATACAGACGATGAGTTCAAACAGGTGCCATTCATACAGGTAACGAGTGGGGGACAGAAAAGCTTCTTACAGAAGACGTTACAGGTCTGTGAGAGCCAGAGATTTTCCTTGTTTGAGGTGACCAAATACTTATTTTCCACCCTAATTTACGAATAAATTCTTTACAAATCCTACCATGTGGATTCATGGATTTTTTTTTCACATTCTGTCTCTCACAGTTGAAGTGTACCTCTAGTGCAAATTACTGACCTCTGTCATCATTTTAAGTGGGGGAACTTGCACAATCGGTGGCTGACTAAATACTTTTTTGCCCCACTGTATAGGTTTTAGGGCTACACCTTAGCTATGACTTAGATTTAATACAACACTGTGAAGTGGGTAAGCCCATTGAACAATCAGACAAGAACTAAATGACACAAATGACCATCACAACAGTAACCTGACCAGGGTGACAACTGGAACGGAAAACATGACACAGGAAGGGATAGAGTTAGCATGTTAGAAATGACTGATCGTTTAAAATAAGACACGGGGACTGCCCACTTGTATTTTCCATCACGGATTCTGTTGGGCAGGCATCAATATACCTGACTAACCTGCTGAACTGAAGTTTTTTTCCCACAGGAAATACTGCTTTTTGGTGTAACACACCATTCTCATTCGAGGATTGGCACATAAGCAGCATTTAAATAATGTCTTTAATATAATTTTTTAATTTTAAGATTATCAAGTTCTATCAAGACATAGCAACACAATAACCCGTAAACAATGGCTGCTGGCAGAACAAATGATAATGACATTCCTTGCAATTACTAAATAACATCAGAAAAATAGTCAGTTAAAGGTAGTCTAAACAGAGCCAACCGTTAACTTTTTTCAACAAGAGTCACAAGGTTAAATAAATAAGTACAAGACAAGTACAGACAAAAGGAATTCCTGGCATCCCTCTGTTGACTGACCTGAGAAGCACAAAGCCAATCTCCTTTGGTCCCCCAAAGGGCACACAATAACAGAGGATCTATCACATTAGTTTCTTGGTACCTGGAGTTTCACGATAAATTCAGATTAGGATGGATATTGCAGATTACAGATGCAGAGGAAAAAATAGTTTTACAGAAGTAACAACTGACACATTAGGAGTCTGCCACTTCTGGGAGTTATGTCTAGGTCAAACAAGCCTGCTGAAACCTTAGCCTCAGAAGATTTGACCTTAGCACATAGTTTACATGCCAACCTTTCAAGAAACTACTCACTGTGTGAAAAGGGAAGAGAATAAGGGTTTGTACCCATTATGCAACAACTAAAGATTAACTCAAAATTTCACTGTAAATACTGAAGATAAAACACTAAGGACATAGAATAACAAAATAATAACTCAAATGATCTCACTGAAAAGTGTTATAAAATATGTGAAGAAATCAACAAATAAATAGTTATGTTATGTCAGTTAGTCAAGTGGTGAGGAGGGCTGATATTTCAGAACTGACTGAAAACCTGATAAAATATCACATCAATGCAGGTCATGCCTAAATTCTCAAAAGTGTGTTATGAAAAGCTAAAAGCCTTTAAAACAGGACAGGCAGTACAATTTTAAAACAAAATGACTGGAAAAAAAAGTATCTGCATGTGCCATTTTAAATTTTACTATTAATGTTTGAATTGTTAAATTGCAGGCTGCTTGCACAAAAATACACCACTTATCCGGTTAAGCTGCGACAACAAACGATACTGCATACAGTTCAGGTGTTAGCTGCACAGCAAGTCGGTTTACTTTGCATAAGGGTGGAGTCGCATGTTGAGTCACCCAAGGCGGTGACAAGTGTTGATAAGCAACAAGGTTAAAAAATATTAAATTACAAAAACAGTGTAAGAGTGTCCATAATCTAATGCTATACAAGAAACAAATGTTGTGCCACTGAATTAACTTTATCTCACTCTACTCACAAGCTTGGCAGTGATATTCATATGTGCCAGACTGCTGTACACATTCAAACTCTACGTGCCCTTCAGTTCAAAAGATCAACATACAGTGGGGCAAAAAAGTATTTAGTCAGCCACCGATTGTGCAAGTTCCCCCACTTAAAATGATTACAGAGGTCAGTAATTTCTCAAACCTCCTAAATAGTAAATTTGCGGAGTTCAAAAACTTCCATTTAATGAGTGGATGCACAAACATGTCAGAAGAGATTCAAAATCTGAAAAGTTTCTTAATTCCTAATTCTGCTGGCAAGAACCACCAGGCGCGCATGCCCTCCCCACACACAGAGCATCAGAAGGAGTTGTCCACATTCCTGATTCTTTGTGTTTATGGGTTTGTGTGTTTGGCGAGGGAAGACAGAAATATCCCTGGAATTTGATGGAAAGGATGAAGGAGGCTGAGTATAAGATTCCCATTCACCTTGTGGCATCCTGGTCTGTTTGGCTGTGCTAAGGACCAACAGCAATTCTCTGACAGCCTTAAAACAGGCTGAAAGGTTTCATCACAACCAGAATGCTTTTTTTGCCAAGCTTTCTCCGATAAGCACACCTAATGAGATCAGAGAAACGATGGCATGTGGTTTAATATTAATACTCTTCCATTGATTGCTCTTTTTACTTTAAACTGATACCTTGCTAGACTGGATAAGACCTGGTCACCGGCCTCTTGCCTGTCATACAAAAATGCATTAGGAAGGAGCTTCAAGTCACGTCACGAGTGTCACCATACAGATTGTTTATATTTTTTTTCCCCACGAGTGTTCTTTGCCAGCTTTGAATTCACGAACAAGACCTGAGACCCTGGTCACACCGCTCATCCAAAGCTAACGGTGTTAACAGAACACAATTAAAGGCCACATAATTACAGTAGGCACTAAAACACAGCCAAACCAGCAATGTTCTCTTCCAGGAATTCCAGGGATGGGTGTGTCCGTTCACTAAAAGCAGTCATGGATGTGCCTGGTTTACAAAGCAGCCCCTATAATTACCAGCCCTGACAGCCTCCGGGTTCTGGGTCAGGGTAAGGGGTGCATAAGTAGTCGTGCATCATTTTTGTTTTGGTGATCAGTTACTGCTTTTTTCCTCCTCTTACTGCTATTGCTGGACAGAATAACCTTAGTAGTACTGGCTCTCTAATTTAATGGTCTTTCTTTATTTTCATGATTATTTACATAACTCAAAACATGTTTTATATTTTACATTCTTCAAAATAGCCACCCTTTGCTTTTATTACAGCTTTGCACACTCTTGGCATTCTCTTGATCAGCCTCATGAGGTAGTCACCTGAAATGGTTTTCCAACAGTCTTGAAGGAGTTCCCAGAGATGTTGAGCACTTGTTAACCCTTGTGCGTTCACTCCTCGGTCCATCTCATCCGAAAACATCTGTTGGGTCAGATGACTGTGGAGGCCAGGCCATCTGGCGCAGCACTTCATCACGCTACCTTCTTGGTAAATGCCCTTACACAGCCTGGAGGTGTGTTTGGGGTCATTGTCGTGTTGAAAAAGAAGCGGATGGGATGGCATGTCACTGCAGGATGTTGTGGTAGACATGCTGGTTCAGTGTGCCTTCAATTTTGAATAAATCCCCAACAGTGTCACCAGCAAAGCACCCTGACACCATCACACATCCTCCTCCATGCTTCACAGTGGAAACCATGTATGTAGAGACCATCTATTCACCTTTTCTGCGTCACATAAAGAGACAGCAGGTGAAACCAAAGAGCTCAAATTTGAACTCATCAGACCAAAGCGCAGATTTCCAATGTTCTGATGTCCATACCTTGGGTTTCTTGGCCCAAACAAATCTCTTCTGCTTGTTGCTTTATAGGCCATCAAGGCCTGATTCGCACAGTCTCCTCTGAACAGTTGATGTAGAGATGTGTCTGCTACTGGAATTCTGTGTGGCATTTATCTGGGGTCTAATCTGAGATGCTGTTAACTTGTGATTTCTGAGGCTGGTGACTCAGATACATTTATCTTCAGCAGGAGAGGTGACTCTTGGTCTTCTTTTCTTGGGGTGGTCCTCATGTGAGCCAGTTTCATTGTAGAGGCCTGATGGTTTTTGCGACTGCATTTCGAGACACATTCAAAGTTTTAGCAATTTTTCCAGCTGATTGACCTTCAGTTCTTAAAGTAATGATGGACTGTCATTTCTCTTTTCTTAACTTATTGGTTCTTGCCATAATTTGAATTCTAACAGTTGTCAAATAGGGCTGTCAGCTGTGTACCAACCTGACCTCTGCACAGCACAACTGATGATTTGAGCCCATGAAGAAGGCAAAAAATTCCACATATGAACCCTGACAAGGGACACCCGTGAAGTGAAAACTATTTCGGGTGACTACATCATAAACTTATTGAGAGAAGGCCAAGGGTTTGCAGTGCTGTCAACAAAGCAAAGGGTGGCTGCTTTGAGGAATACAAAAAACAAGACATATTCAGAGACTATTTATCAATTTTTTTCTTTGCTATTCTACATACCTTGCTTCATATATTATATGTCTTCAGTATGTGTTTACAACATAGAAAGTAGTAAATATAAATACATATAAATAGGGAGCATATCACAATGAATATGAGACAACTATGAGATTGCTATGTGCTGACAAAATGGAAAACAACAGGTGATCTGATCGAAATTGAAAGGTAGGCTGGCCACAAGAATGACCTGCCAATCAACAATCAGTGTCAGTGTCTGGTATATGACAGATGCTCAAATTCAGCAAGAAGGGTCTAGACAAAGCCCCAGGGTTACCTTTCCAGATACGTGGCTCCCAACTGTGGTAGGGAGATATCTAGTTTTAAGCTTAGTGACTTTACTCTAAGCTGCCCCATAGCTCGCAACCAGCCATTGCTGTCCGGACCAAGCTTGCAGTGATGAAACAGTAGAGGAGGGCAAGCTTTACTTCTGCTTGGGATTACTACATATAAATATACATGTTAAACCATGGGCCAGCACAGACACTTTATGGTTGATGAACTGGGACAAATATAAGTGTCTAAAACAATAGTTTGGTCGATGGCTATTTTTTTTTTTTAAAAATTGTTATTATCTACTTATTCCCTTTTGTGCCAGAGAAGTAAAAGGAATGGGTAGTCAACACCCCTGGACCGCTGATATGTGTGGCTGTGATGCTACTGCAGGAAATTCAATGATCGGCAGATGCAGCCCACAGATTCCGTACACTATTTTTTCCCCCAACAGAAATTACCCAAACCTCTGCTAACAACACTACATAATAATCATTTCTCAAGCCTGATGAAATGCGGGCTGGTTTTCAAATCAAGGCAGAACTGGCTCCAGACTAGCAACCCCCAATAGTACCATGAGGGTGGAGAAGAAGCAATGGAGAGCTGCTCACTTAACCAAACAAGAATCTATGTCCCACACAGGTTACCCACACAAGCACCTTCCTGAATGAGAAGACAGTAACATGACCTATGATAGAGTTAACCTTCAGTAAAAGGTTGTTTTTTTTATACTTTTTGCAGGGTTTTTCTTTTTTTGTTTATTACTTTTTTTGGTCTTTTAAATCACCAAATCTGAAATATGATGTCGGAGAAAATTCAAAGTAAAAATATAAAAGTAAACAGATTAAAAAAAATAACCAATAATAATAAAATTTAGTGTCTCCCAGAAGCCAAAGAGCACCTTAAGTTCTGAAACCCTTGCACAAGCCCTGACTACCACATTTTCCTATATACCTTCTAAATTATATTTATTTACTACCCATTTACCTGCCTTATAAAGCTCTATAATTGAGGCATTTTGGTCCAACAAGGGTTTTTTGCTTTTGCAGTTGCAAAACAGAGCAAGACTCAAAATCACTCTGTTTCACTGGTTTTCAATGACTGAGAAAATACTGTGATAAACTTAGATTAGAATTTCTGGTGGAAGTAACACATCTCAGCATGCCATCACAGGTCTAAGCCAAAAGATCTAATCAAGAGTCCAAGATGTGTGCAGCACTTTCAGAGTCTATTGTGTGTTAAATGTATCCAGCTTTGCATGCTGACAGAAATGCTCAGCTCTTCAATGGGAGTGGGTATTCACTGACAATCAAAAGCTCTTTTATGAATGTGAGGACACACCCACAAATGACCCAAAGAAGGTAATGTAGGAGGTGTTTTGATGAAAGTCAAGGTGATTTCCCAAAATCGCAAGCTGATTGAAATTCAGCCAGTAGCACTGGTACGTCTCATAGTATGGTGAAAAGTAAGAAGAAGATCTCTCATTCACTTTCAGGGATTTAACCACAAGCAAGCAACCACATGGTCCCAGGGCTTCTTCATCCATCTCCAGCTTAGTATAAAGTGAGAGAGTGGATGTCTGTACTTTGTGCATGATGGCATGGAGCTAATCATAGCAGAGATTAGGCAGACTTCAGCAGGAACTTATAGTCACTGGGCTTCCTTAAGCCTTAAGCACTAGCACTGGGTCACACAAGTCAGACTGGATAAGATGACCTCTCTGTCGACCCATGTATCTCTGACTTTTATTTACAGTCAGTCAAAAATACCACAGTAACTTCCATTATCTTACATAATGTGTTTACTACAATATGTTACCACTATTCTGTTTGTCAGCATGCATTTTGTTACTGCTGTATACTAGAGGCTTTGCTGTCATATATGTGTGTGGTTTCGAAGCAAGCAGCAACCTTTGGTGCTGGAAAAAAAAAAAAAAAAGGCTCAGGTGAAAGTGCCAAAAACTGTAGCTCCTGGAGCAGCCACTTGTGCCCATAGTTTCCCACGTTAAAGAGTCCGACCTGATTGCAGGAAAAGGTATTTACAGCCATGTATAAAAACCAGCATTGTGTGAATTTGGATATTATTAATGCTTAAAGTCAGGGGGTGGCCACTTTGACACATGGGCCAACTGAACTGAGAAGTGTGTTGTGCCGATGGTGCCTTTTGGAATATAGAGCAAAGACTTGCTAAATTCATACAATGTCTAAAAGATAGATGTTGTTATTGATCAGTTAGTAAAGTCTTGTTATGCAGCCTCTAGGTGAGAGTTTTGGCAGTCAGCATCTTGGGTGGATCTGATTTGTGTTCACTGGCTAGCAACTTCTGACAAATTGTTTGCCAATGAGCATGCCATGGATTGTCTACATTTTCATAAATACATAAATCCAACCATGATCATTTCTGCAGTGCAGGAACTGGTTTAAAACCTCCTCCACTGAGGCTGGGTGATTTGATGACTATATCGACATTGGGCGATAGGCTGAGCCTTCAACCAATCGTTTTTACAAGAGCAATTTAGTTATTTATTTATTTGCCTGTGATTAATTTGCTAATAATGTTGGTTGACGCTAAGAGAAGAAGTCAACGCAGTCAAAATAATAGCGAAAAAAACAAAAAACAAAAACGTTTTATTTAAATTTAAAAGACAAACAAACAAAAAACACAGGGAAACAAAGAGAAACTGCTTCTTTTCCCCCACTATAACCGTGTTTACAGGCCATTCCAGTTTTTATCTGTCATACACACTCGACCAAACAACAAACACAAAATTAAACAGAAAGTTAAAAATCAAAATGTCTCTTTAAGTGAACATAAAAAATGTTCCTACAAAAATGTTCAGAACAAAACAAGACCAATTTAACCCAATTAAGGTAAGGTGTGAATTAAAAAAAAAAAGAAAAAAGGGTAAATATATTTCCTTTCGTAACTTTCATTCGCAATTTAAGAGTCAAAATAGATCATTCTCCTGTCTCTGGAGTGAAAAGCGCACATTTAAAGCAGATGTGCTCTCAAAGTGACACAGATTGAGTTGCTGTAGCCATGCTGATAACTGAACCAGGTATATTGTTGCATGTGAAAAGAACTGTCAGAAAAGGGAGGAAGAAAGAAGTATCATGAAGCAATGAAATCATCATATCATGAAAGAAACGTGGACTTCTGCAAACACTGCAACAAACTAATTAAGGTATATGTCTCAAATAATTAAATTAAAAAAATAAAATCAAGACTTTAATAGAATCCACACAAATCATACTGGCAGAGTTCAACGGGGACAACGTACTACTGGAACACTCCAAAATGTCTGAGGTAAAAACTGAAAAAGGCTAGTTCACATTAAGGAAATCTGTGTTTAAAAATGGCCTCACATTTAGCACTAGAGAAGCACTGGGCAAATAAACACTGGATCTACGACATCCAAAAGCAACCAGAAAACAGGAGAGGGAAGGAGAGGCTGGGACCGAGTCCACCGATTCAGTGACTCACACACTGTTGGACTCTCTTTAGCTCTTTCACACAGTGGAAGTGCGTTTTCCTGCTAGACAGCTGATAGTGTGTTTCCTACATGCCAGCTAACATGCACAGTTTCACTGATACTACAGACGGGTGCTCAGAATCTGCATTTTGCAATCTGTAGTTTGTTTTAAATATTTGGTGGGTACAGTGCCAGGACCAATGCCTGTAAATTTGCCAGCAACTGAAAACAACTGCATTAGGGGGCTAAGAATGCACTCTGTTAAGTTAGCTCTGTTGTCCTACCATAATGCAAACTGTGTGGCTCAAACAACTACTGCTACCGGTGAGATAGAAAATAGACACATGGAATGAACAAGCTTATTTTGTAATTTTTTTAAACTGATGTGAAAATGGCTCACGAGTCTCTCCTCCACAACATTGCAGAGAAACAGATTTACTACCTCTTCTCAAACACAGTTACACTGCAGCAAAAATAAATACCCTTCCCATTTTCACTCATTTATTGATAATGATGGTCAGTGTTGGGAACACTGATCAATAAAAATAATGCCTTAAGTTACTGATTTACTCCACTGCTTCTTCATTACGACACAATATAGCCTGATATGGACAGTCACATTGTTAATATAAACTTTAATTTAATTGCCAATGCTGTTAGCACCTTCAGTTTTAGCTGAGGTCTTTGATGCTAACTTTGCGTTAGCATTATAGATTGTGTATAAACAAGATTCCAAGCATCTCTACAGAGACAACATGCCAAAGAGCTGATATACTGTTACAGTCGCAGCAGGTTGTTTTCTGGGGCATTTTACTATCAAGTTCTTACCCTTTTGTGCAATAAGAAATAATGTAATGTTCATATCTCCTCCAGAGTTGTAGAGCTCTCTACTCTTTCTATCCTTTGCCTACATTAATTATTATTAGCAGTACAGCTTTGTTTTCTGTCTTCCCTTCAGAGATAAATGAAATAGGGCTGTGCGATATGACCAAAATCTCATATCCTGATATAAGACATTTATCGTCCCGACAATGATAAATATAGCAAAAATTTTACATTTTCTTTGAATCTCAGGCAACTCGACTTGCATGAAGTGTTTTCAGCTGGGCGTCGTGTAGCTGGAGTCAAGTGTTTTGACCAATGCATGAAACTATCCATTTTTAGGCATAAGTTGTAACAGCTGCCATTTTCTTTGTGAGTATTTATTACACTGCATGCTGCGGGGAAAAGCCTGTTCTAACGAGTCTAAGGTTTATTTTGTGCACCTGACTGCTCTTTTTTGCTTCTCATCCGTAAACTCTCTCCACACTCTTTCATGTGATTCTTGCGTAGGAGATAGAAGAGGTTTGCCGTGTTTGAGTGTGAGGTGGGGACCGGTTTCCTGCATAATTTGCATGGTACAGTTTTCTGGTCCGTGCCAGACTTTTCATAACCAAACCATGTCCATGCTACAGAGGTAGCACCTCGTTTAGAAATAAGGTACTTGATTTGTTTTGACTGGTCTTTCTGTTTGTCATTATTTCAGTTTATTTTGAAAAATTTCAACAGGCTCTTCAGCTTTATTGTGAAAGGTTTAGAAAATAAACAAACGGATGCAGAGCCGCACGCTAGGTTTACAGTCATTGTAGCTAATGACAAGGTGTAAAAACAGCTGCTTTCCGTCCGTAGTGTGGTTATTTTTTAAATATAAGAAAAAAAGAATTTCATATAGCCACTACAGTGACTATCAAAAAATGAAAAAAAATATTGCCGTAAACAGTTTATTTTGTGACACGATGAAACAAACGATATCATAATATGAAACGATAGACGTTTTCATATTGTCATCCGATATATATCGTTATATCAAACAGCCCTAGAATGAAATACTAAAAAATATAGAACAATTACAGTAACGTAATATTTTGGAAAACATTACATGAGAGCATGTGTAGTCAACCATACAATATTATCAAAATTCTTCACTTATGATACAATATTATCGCACTTTTGAACATTTTGTTACATGTCAGTTATTGCAACACATTCCGATTTCTAACCTTTATTCAGCTTATATACGTCTTAAAAACAATAAATGTTGCCAAATAAAGCAGTCAGTCTGTTAGAGTCAAATTGTTAAATGCTGTCATTGTGTTACTTAAATTTTTAAGTCTTGGTTCAAACTGTATGATCAAAGACATTCCTTTGTTTCTGACCCCCTCCCCAGCCTGTTGAATGGTGGGGGACGCTATAGTGTTTTATTATAGGCATCCTAGGTGAAGGTTCTGTTTTCTTGTTTAGTAAACTTCCTGCCTTTATTACCCTTTGGTGAACAGGGGGTCACACAAATGCACCCCCAAACACAAACACACACACTCACGTGCACCCACACACACACACACACACACACACACACACACACATTTACAAGGGCCTGACACACCACAGGGGGTGTTACAATGGGTGGTGCCTGTGTAAACTGTAACTGTATTCAATAAAAAGGCTGCAAGGAAGGCTGTTTATTTGAAGTTAGCTAGGAAACAGGTGAGGAGCGTTCAGCTCCAAGAGCCTGGTTCCGACCAGCCTCCCTTGCTAGCAAGTAAAATCGATCAATTGCTGTTCGTCTTGTTTCATTAACGGGAATAAGTCTCTAAACCAGCGGGGCCTGTGGAAGCGCAGACCCAACACAGTCTGCTATCAGTCTCATATTTGTCTGCGATTGAATAGGGTAAATAGGCAAATAACATGCAATTTGTAATTGCAGTTAATTGCTGATAATACAGCAATGGGCCTGCAAAATTATATAAAGAATCACTTGCGCAAATATTGATTTTGATGATCCCATATAAAAACAGCAGAATGTTAAAAAATATAGTGATACAAATTCTAGGTTTTACTAGCCCACAATCATTTATTTTCCCCATTCATGGTAAGAAGTCAAAAAAAGTCTTCTCAAAATGTCTGTGAAATTGTGTCAAATAGTCTATGCCACTGCATTTTTGAGTCTACCGCTATAGCTCACCAAAGACAGAAACTTTCAAACTCTACAAACAGGTTTGGAAAATTGCTTCGATCCTTGATTTTTATCTTGATGTGCACATAAGCACATTCCTTTTGTATATATACTAATAATACTAACGCACAATGCACACTGCCTCATCAGGAGGGCATGCTAGCTTAAGGACTATAAATATAAACGCTCCAATACTGACACGCCAGGTACTGTAAACTAAGTTAACAACTGAATGAGCAGCACCGCTAAAGACAATCCTTCTAGTTTAATGTGTAATCCCCTCAGCCAGGGGTTAACAAAAGACAAAAATTCCTTCCAGTAAATCCCAGAAGTCCTACTTTGTACTTTAATGATGTGCTTTCATCTCCTCAGACCGTACAAAGCACCGGAAAACATCCCCCATGCTGTTCGATGTGTGAGAGAGTGTGTGGATTCGTGTGCTTGAGAGCGCGACTGAAACAACGTGTTTGCTTCCCAGCATGCTCGGACATGGCTCTTCTTTAGAAGCAGCCCATGAGTTATGAAGGAGACAAAAACACCCAAACCAGATTCCAAAAAACAAATGAGGAAGTAAACACAGGAGAATGCAGCCCCCCCCCCACCCCCCCCACCCCCCCCACCAAACTTTCCCAGAGAAGAAAGCAGGCTTTGAACCTTCTTTTCGCTGTAACAGTTTTATGAATGAGTTCAGTCTAAAGGCACGTCCTTTATATAAACTCTCTGAAAACAGGGTTGGCACTCTTCTCTCTCGTCATATATTGATCCCATGAATGACTGTGTCTGGAAATAAAATGCCTTTGAATACAAAGTGCTGGCACAACAGGCTTGTGAGCCAGACACATATTTAAACAATAGCTTCCAGATAAGATTACTGAAGCTTGATACAGGGCGTTATCACAGGAGACAAATCATGATGATGAAGTATGATCCTGTGTGGCCGCAATGTTTGCTGCTACAATTGCATAAACAGAACCAAGTTTTGCTCTATTTATTGCTACATACTATTAACACACAGGATTGCACGTAAAGCCTCTGAGCTGCAGGTAGTGGAGTGGCCAGACAACATGCTTGGTCAGCCTGCTCAACTACTCCAGCCATTGGCCTTCCTCACTTAATGAAGCCTAGCTTTACTACCAGCAGACTTTTCCAATAAAGTGCCTAATAAATAGCACAACACGCAGTCTCTGCAGTGAGAGCAGCAGTGCTCATGTTGTCTGAGATCAATTCTGTTTTAAGGCAGCGGCGGCAGCAACTGATGGCCCATTTGCCCTGGCTGACACACTCCCTCTGGAGCCTCTGGTAGACTACTTACGCATCTTTGCAGGGTCATTCGCCACCCTATCTTTAGTCTAGTTAACAAAAAGGCACGAAGATGCCAGCTGAACAAAAATACACAAGTCATGACTAAAAGTGTCCAGTTAGTCAGGTTCTGAAATATTGTTGCTGGGGGTAAACAGCAACTTAGATGCTTTGGAACATGAGTGGTGAAATTACCGGTAATTGGAAAACAACAGACTTTTCACCCAGACACCACGTTAAATGTGCTGGCACCAGTTAGCCAACAGTATAGCAGAGCAGAGGTCTCTGTCTGTCTGTGTCTGTGTGTTCTGCTCTGACCTCATACAGCTGCAAACAAGAGGAATGTGGCCCCGAGTACTAGCACTTCTTACAGTAGTGTTAACAGTGGTTTTAGCAGCAGAACTTGTAGTCTTTGTGGGAGAAGCAGAAGTAATAGTACTGGTTGTAGCAGCAGATGGTTTAGCAGCTGAAGTAGCAGTGGAAGCAACTTTCGCAGTGGCACTGGTAAATTAAGTACTGAGGCATTTAGGATTAAATTATTAATTTAAAAAAAATATGCAGATACATTTGCTGTAGATACAGCGCGCACACGCACACACGCACTTACTTTACAGCTGAGGTCTAGTAACAGCCACCTAAGTTTATTTTTCAACAGATTTTAACTTTTATTGTGCACCCATGAATGATCACGGCACTCCTACGCCACTGTTATTGTTAATAATGGTTGCGCAAAATGTAATGAAATGTACTCGCATTTTTAAGTCTTACTGACCATTCAAAGCACTTTAAGTCCTTTTATGTTAATGTCACACTTGTGCAGCATTTTACTTTGAATGCTTTAATTTAGGGGTGGGTTTCGATAATCGATTTTCCGATTAAAATCGATTTTAGCTTGAACAAAGCGACATCGATTCATTAAAATCCTGAATCAATTTTTAAATATAAAATCGAGACACCAGACTCTCAGGTTAAACCTCACAAAACCAAACTGCTCAAAAAAATAAAGGGAACACTTAACACAATGTAACTCCAAGTCAATCACACTTCTGTGAAATCAAACTGTCCACTTAGGAAGCAACACTGATTGACAATCAATTTAACATGCTGTTGTGCAAATGGAACAGACAACAGGTGGAAATTATAGGCAATTAGCAAGACATCCCCAATAAAAGAGTGGTTCTGCAGGTGGTGACCACAGACCACTTCTCAGTACCTATGCTTTCTGGCTGATGTTTTGTTCACTTTTAAATGCTGGCGGTGATTTCACTCTAGTGGTAGCATGAGACGGAGTCTACAACCCACACAAGTAGTAGTGCAGCTGATCCAGGATGGCACATCAATGCGAGCTGTGGCAAGAAGGTTTGCCGTGTCTGTCAGCGTAGTGTCCAGAGCATGGAGGCGCTACCAGGAGACAGGCCAGTGCATCAGGAGATGTGGAGGAGACTGTAGGAGGGCAACAACCCAGCAGCAGTACTGCTACCTCCACCTTTGTGCAAAGAGGAACAGGAGCAGCACTGCCAGAGCCTTCTCAAATGACCACCAACAGGCCAAAAATGTGCATGTGTCTGCTCAAACGGTCAGAAACAGACTCCATGAGAGTGGCCTGAGGGCCCGACGTCCACAGGTGGGGGGCTGTGCTTACAGCCCAACACCATGCAGGACGTTTGGCATTTGCCAGAGAACGCCAAGATTGGCAACTTCGCCACTGGCGCCCTGCGCTCTTCACAAATGAAAGCAGGTTCAAACTGAGCACATATGACAGACGTGACAGAGTCTGGAGACACCGTGGAGAACGTTCTGCTGCCTGCAACAACCTCCAGCATAATCGGTTTGGCAGTGGGTCCGTAATGGTGTTGGGTGGCATTCCTTTGAGGGGTTGCACAGCCCTCCATGTGCTCGCCAGAGGCAGCCTGACTGACCGAGATGAGATCCTCAGACCCCTTATGCTGGTGCAGTTGGCCCTGGGTTCCTCCTAATGCAAGACAATGCTATACCTCATGTGACTGGGGTGTGTCAGCAGTTCCTGCAAGACGAAGGCATTGATGCTATGGACTGGCCCATCCGTTCCCCAGACCTGAATCCCAGACGGATTCCGCAAAAAGACGTAAACACAAAGCGCGGACCCGACGCATCAGAATCTGTGAGCTGTCGGCATTCTCACCCAACGGCACGTACACAGGCACGCTGCCGGTGCTGAAAGCCAACAGCTCACAGATTCTGAAGCTGCAGGTTTTGTCACTCTCCAACCAAAACTGACTGAACCAGCACCAAAAGAAGATCAAAACTACGCTTCACATAAACATCGTCATGAATTCCCTCTTACTTTTGCTGCTTTGCTTCCACCGCAATAAAAATCACAATTCCTGCACAGCTCTGTCTCTCTTTTTCTCTCAGTGTATTTCAAGAACAGTTTCCCATCTCAAATCTCCGTTTTCTATATTATTTGCTTACTTATTAACCACCAGTGTACCGTTGTTAACAGCACTGTCGGCCGCTGTTTTCTTTTCTTTTCTTCTCTTTTTTTAAATGACTTCCAACAAGAAAGCCTAATTTCTGCTGTTCAATACCAAAGAAATTTAAACTTTTTTAAAAATTACGCCAAATTGCAAAATGCTTAGCTGCGTCTCTAATAAAACCTCTGTAACTTTGTTCTGCTTCACTTCAGCACCATCATGTAATGTTCATGTGTTGATTCTTTGTTTTCTTCTGTTTTTGTTCTACTGCAAAATATTTTTAAGGTTATCTACTATATAAAGCCAGGCCAGGAAAATCTCCTTCATGTTTTTCTGTGTTTTATCCTCAGTTACTTTGGCACAAAGGCATCTGCTATGATGCTTACACCTCTGATTAGGTCTCACAACTGTCAGTACTGATAAATGATCAGAATTATAATATTTCTAACTGTCTGAGTCAAAACTGAATCTAATCGAATCGTGTATCGAATCTAATCTGGACCTTTTGAATCAAATTGATTCTAGAAATCAGTGATGATACCCACTCCTACTTTAATTACTTTATGCATCACAACTTTTAATGAAATATAATTTACTTAGTTTTAAGAGTTTCAATCATTTGTGTTTTGTTAAATTAGTCTTCAAGTGTATAAATAGGCTGGTCCCAGAGTGTCTTAATAGATACATCCAAAGACAAGATAGTAATCACATTACTATAATAGGGCTGTTCGATATAATGATATATATCGGATGACGATATAAAAACATCTATCGTTTCATTTTACGCCATCGTTTGTTTTGTGGTGTCGCAAAATAAACTGTTTACGGCAATATTTTTTCATCGTTTCGATGGTCACTGTAGTGGCTATATTAATTTCTTAAAGTTCTCTCTTTCTCGTATATTTAATATAACCACACTACGGACGGACAAGCGCCTGTTTTTATGCGTTGTCGTTAGTGTGTCCGCTTGTTTATTTACCACATAAACCTTTCACAATAAAGCGCAAGATCCTTTTTTGATTTTGATTTGATTTTTGATTTGATTTTGATTTGATTTTATTGATTAGCATTCAAATTCAAATCTCAGTGAAAACAGTGAAAAAAAAAAAAACAAAAAAAAAACAAAACAGTGAAAACAGAACAAAAATCTACCATAAAGAAAGAAAGCATGAGACAAGGCTAATCAAAAGGTATTGGCTGAAGCATTTGTTTATTACGCCAACCCTTTTCACAAAATATCTTTTTGTATGCAGCTCCTGTACACAGGGCTTGAAGAAAATAATAAAACAAAGCAAAAACCAAACAAACAAACAAACAAACAAAAAAAAAACAAAGAAAAAAAAAAACTTTCCACCTTAGATAAGTAACTACATCAAAGCAAAAGAATCAAGAGGTTATTTTTTTTCTCCTTTTTGCTCTTTTCATTCTTGATTTATATATTTTTCTATTACTCTATTTTTAAACATGTTTTTAAACAAGGAAAATGAACTACACCTTTTTAAATCACTGTCATAACTATTCCACAGGTTAACTCCTCTAACAGAAACACATCTCTGCTTTATATTTGTCCTTATCTTGTTTTTTTTTAAAGAAATCTGTTCCCCTTAAGTCATATTGACTCTCTCTGACTTTGAACAGCTTCTGAGTACTGGGGCAAAGCAAGTTATTTTGTGCTTTATACATTATCTGTGCCATTTTATATTCAGCTAAATCATAAAATTTCAGGGTATTCAGATTAATAAACAAAATGTTAGTTGGTTCTATATAGTTTGATTGGTTTATAATTCTTATAGCTTTTTTTTGTAACTTGAAAATAGGAAGAGTGTTCGTTTTATATGCATTACCCCATATCTCCAGACAGTAAGTCATCCTGTTGAGACTTTTCAAAATAAACTGAATCACGTGAAAGAGCAGATTATTTACGGATGAGAAGCAAAAAAAGAGCCGTCAGGTGCTAAAAAATAAACCTTAGACTCAAACGTTACAACAGACTTTTCCCTAATAAATACTTACAAAGAAAACAGCGGCCGTTAAAACTTAAGTCTAAAAATGTATGGTTTCATACAGCGTTAAAAAACTCGACTCCAGGTACACGACGCCCAGCTGGAAACACTTCACGCAAGTCGAGCTGCCCGAGATTCACAGAATTTACAGAAAATGTTAAATTTTTGTGATTTATATCATTATCGGGACGATAGATGCCTTATATCGGGATATGAAATTTTGGTCATATCGCACAGCCCTATACCATATAATATAATAGCAAAATGTCATATCGCAGATCTAAATTTGGACAACATTTTCCATAAAGGCAGCCCAACAAGGGACAATGGTTGGAAATTAGCAATAGCCATAAACTTTTGTGCAGTACATCAGTTTCATGTTTTATACTTTGACTATGTTAAACTGTACGGTCCCTTTTAAATAAAGAATTATTACTATTATTATTATTGTTATTATTATTTGTCTGATCTTTTCCAGCTCTTGCAGGGTCTCCCTCTTAGTTATCTGTGAATCTCTTTGTCCTCCATTGATATATCACCTAAAGACACCACATGTACCAGGTTACTAAACTTAAGTGGTGTAAGACAAGCTGAAGAGACCACAAAGTGCCTGCCAGCAGTTGAAATGTCACTTTAGGCATGTGCCGTTGGGCAGCGACAGTGAGCATTATGTGCAGGCAGCTCCAGAGTGTCCCTCCTTTAGTGGCTGGAGAAATGTGCGCTGCAGCTGGTGACGATAGCTCCTTCAACTAGAGAGGTTGGAGAACTGGTTCATGTGCCTGACCAGAACAAAGACTACCGCTGCAGTTTAAAGCACTGGACTTATTGATGCAACAAAACAAACATGGCATTGTTGAATGTGCGCAGACTTGATGTATAAAATATTACCCAGTGCCATTGTTCATCAGTGAACCTAATCTACTGTCCTTCATTTTCCTCTGCCCCTTGAAAAACAATATTACTATCTCCGAGTGAAGACAGAAAGATGGCCTTTTATCGGAAGAAACCTTATTGTTTCTGTACAGCGCGACACTTGATCTCCTCGCTGACTGTGCAACTGGTATACTAAGACAAAAAAGTTGCTGACTTCATGAAGCAGCAGGTGGGGCGGCACATGGCCTTCCTGCAAGACACAACTTTAGACAGATTGCTTGTGGTAAATTTTCTAGGTCATCGTTCATAAAGTACTGAATGATAAAATTATCTTGTACTTTCTCCTTGTGTCTAATGCAAGAAAAGGAAAAGTCTCTAGACAAAGACTGTCCATTTCTCAAGAGGAATGACAAACAGTAAGCATTATTCTCATCCACCTAACACCTCCTCCATCCACATCCATCCATCCGACACATCCTCCTCCAGCTCAGTTCACCTTCTGATTTCTTTCCCATCATGCCCACACGCTGTCAATCCAACAACTCACGAAGCAGGCCATGCGTAGATGTGCTTGTCAGAGATATCTGCATATGTAATTTACCTGTTTATGTGTCTATATCTCTGTATGTGCTGCGAATGCATTTGATGATCATTACCGTGTGTGCGCGCGCATGTATACAGGCGTGCTTATAGTCCAAGCGAGCCCAGCGACAGTTCTATGTCACAAGGCAGAAAACATCAACATGCTGAGTCTGCAGCAAGGCGCCAGTCACCAGGGAAAGAATTCAGACAGACAGACACACACGCACACAGCCAAAACACATCGTCTGAAAAGCACCAGCAAAACAAGTCATCTAAAACGCTGCAGTCATAAACACAAAATTAAAGGCCGCCTTCGCACTCATCGTAACCGGAGCGGTTTAATTAAGCTCTGTAACATTTACTCCTTCACCTAGTGTTTTCATTTTTTAAGGCAGGTGAGAACTACTGGACCATACAAAACATCTGACTGCGATATGTGAGCTACTGTTTCTTTTTGGAAACATTTAAAACATATTTTTCTAAACAAGCAAGTATACATTAGCATTAGACAGACTAGTAGTTCCTAAACCTTACACAACAAAACCATGGGCTGAGCCAAAAATGATGCCACTGTTGAGCTCTGCAGATAAACATCTGGGAAATTGTAATGCAAAGATCTGCAGACAAGTTAATCTTGCATAAAAACATCCTCCCAGCTTTCCTCCTTCCTTGCGTCAAAATACAATAAAGCAGTTAAACAGACAGGTTGGTAAATTCAAATCTACACTAATCAGACCAAAGGCTGCCCGGATGATATTTACATTTTAAATCCCTGATAAGTTTTTGTCTGTAACACTTTCCTTACCTTTTTGGCAATGATTGGAGTTCCAGCAACGGTAGTTATAATTGTTGTTGAACATGGTCTTGCTGCACTGGGGGTTGTTCTCCATGATACCTGGGCAAACATCACTGCACTCCTTCGACTGCTTGTTTCCAGCAATGTAATTGTTGAATTCTGCATCCATGATGAGGGACCAGTCGATGGAGTCCAGGTAACAGAGCTCAGGGTTTTTCTCAATACGGATGGCTCCACGGGTGATGTTCCTCAGGTTGTACAGGCCGATGTCCTTCAGGCTGGTCATCTCAAAAATCACCAGGGCGTAGTTGTAGAAGAGGTTACGACCATGAATGACAGTGAGGTTGGGAAAGAGCGTGCTCAGACTGTCCAGGCCGGATACCCGGAATAGCAGCAGGTAGTCTGTGATCATGGTCAGCTTGGGGAAGCTGAGGGAGCGGAAGACTTCCTGGTTGTTGATGTTGTTGTTTTTGTCACCAATGAGGAGGATCTGCAAGTAGCCCTCCACCACTGTGCAGTTCTCCAGACGCCTGAATTCAGTGATGTCATTGCCAATATCAATGTTGGGTCCACAGACTGCAGGGGAGGAGAAAAAACAAAAACAAAAAAAACCCAAAATAAAACATAGGTCAGTATCAGTTACATCGAAAAGTAAATATGTAACACCTCAGGTATTTCACTGCTATATAATACAGCTGCTCAACTGCAGCAAAAGGTATGATCCCAGTATTTTTCATTATTTATTATTTTACCATCATGCCAATGACAAAATTGTGAAAAATATGAATCTTATTGCAGGGAATTTCCTTGAATGTTAAATATAAATCAAATGAAAAACATGAGTGAGGTGGTTGTCCCAGTCTGAAGAAAATTTTTAACCATGAAAACATCTTAGTAATCAGAGCAGCTGAGCCATCTAGAGAAAAACGGAACTTCAACAACCTTTAAGTCTTTCCATAACTTAACCTACAGAAACATTGCGAGTTTTGCGTCTTTAAATAGATATAGTTGACCAGGTCAAAACTAAACTGGAAGTGACTCAAAAAGGCACTGCTGAGAGATGCAAAGAGGTCCATCACAATTGCAACTAAAGCTGTATTGTGTCCTTTAATTTAAAGTTCTGGTCAGGAATCAGAACAATTTCGTCTTTACAATCGCATTCTCGGCTAAATCCAAACGGTCCTGCCTGATCTTTAGAAGCTAGACAACAAAACCTTGTTTAAAAATGATGGAGAATTCATAACTCATGGACCCACCCTTAGCAATAAATAGCTGTTAAGAATATCAGTGGTTTCCAGCTCTGCAATAGCGATACCTAAAGGTTTATCCAGTACATTTTTTAAATATTGACAGTACATTTGAGCCGTGCTGTTGCTGACAGAGTGTGTTTGCCTTGCAGCTCTCATTTCAATGGCAACTTAACATGGTGTGACAAAGTAAACACTTGAGTCACGTTCGATCCAAGCTTAGGTTAACAGTGCAATAAAGTTTTGATTGCACAGCGTTGAGGCTGTTGTTACACTTGCAGCCATTTATTACAACCACAGTATTTCGTTTCGCTGTATGTTTTTATCAACCCTTCGTAACGCATCAACATCAAAGGGTTAGAAACTATTCGACTATCAAAGACATCGTACATAAAACATGTACACCGTGTCAGTTGATCAAATACATTATGTGATAAAATAACTTGTCAAACAAAGGACATAATTAATGATGACAAGGTTTTACAAGTACTGTAGTAACATAACTCTTCATGAAACAAGAGTCTGGAACTACGTGAGGTGAAGCTGTGCTTCAGACCAACAGAATCATGATGACAATGCCAAAAACCTGTATTTAGCAGTTATAATGTTTATGACTTTCAAGATTTTTTAATCAGCTGCAAAAACATGTCATTTCCATCTGCAACACTATGTGTTGCACAGTGGACTTTGTATTTTGTACTATGACTTTACCTTGTCTGTGAATGTGCATTCACGGTGTACGGATTTTATAATCCATAATTTTGTAATGGTGTTCCTTCTTGGCCAGCTGTACCTTGACCAACAGATTTTAATCTCAAGAGAATTCCTTGTTTAATAAAAGTGAAATGAAATAAAATAAAACCTAAAGTAGCAAGAAATTACTACAAAAAGGCACTTTTGAATACTTTTATAGGCATTTATTGCCACTTTTGATGCTTCCTGAGATGAGATGTGACAGTCTGTGGAAACCTTTGGTCAACATGTGTGTGTTGAGTATGTTGTGCAAGGTACATCTAGAAACTTGAAGATTGAGTTCAAGGATGATGTGGTCCTACCCATGAGTACATGAAGTAGGGCGCTAGAAGTAGGTGAGCCAAGGTGGTGAAGTTAGTGTGACTAATGACAAACTGGGCATCCTTTGTACTTCTGTTCTGTTCTTTTTCTTGGCAATCATCTGGGTATACAATGCCCCTTTCCCACTATACACACAGTCTTTTTTTATTTAAATGCATTGATATCTTTCCATATAAGGTTTATTTATCTAGATATTTTTATATTTTATGTGAAGGCAATAGAAGAAGGACTAATCGATGTCAGTGTGATGTACAACTGTCTCTCAAACTCCTTGTGAGACCTGCACATTTTCCACACAAGCTGAAGATGACAACTAACCAACAACTCATTCAAGAGCAGCTGAAAGCAACGACCTTAAGCAACTGTTAATTACCCTTCCTCAGGTGCACCTATAGAAACCTTTCACAACTTCTAGATACATCTTGGTGACCCAAACATTCTGTCATCTGAACAAAACGGGGAGTGAGCATGGAACTTGTAGGAAAAAGTTAGGAGATAAGAGTAACAGGTTATATCCTCTGAGGGCACACTGACAATAATGGCAATCCATCCAGTGATCAGTTTCCTTCACCACTGTCTTCTGGGTCACCCCATTTTTTACCTAATTTGTGTGTCCTTGTTTAATTTCAGTGCGGTGTCACAGCATTTAATGCATTTTGGACTCATATGTGTCCTTACAAGTTTCTCAAGTAGTTTCACCTTGTGTACGTGAGAGGGGAGAGGGATAAAGTAGAGCACACAGAGCTGTAGTGCATAAGAGAATAAGTTCCCCTTAGCTTGTTAGCCTTTAACCCTTTAAGACCTACCATAGAACCAAGTCCGCCAGAGCTTATATTATATTTTTACATGCTGTGGAGCCATTTTTGGGAGCATTTCAAGTTGCTATACATCAATACAACCATTATAGCCCAGATTTTAATAATATGTATTCATTAAGTGCATAGTAATTACATAAATTGCAAAAAAGTGCAATAAACTACAAAAAAATTGAAAATCGTTTTTGATTTTTTGACATATATTTGTAGTTAGAGAAATTTAAGAGTCTTATCCCTCAAAACTGTAAATACAAAAAAGTTGCACAAAATAGTTTCCCACCACAGGAAAATTATTTTGAGTGTCTTCATAGTTTTATTTTTGAAATACACCAATTTTTATACACTGCAGGAAAAACGAAAATAAATATTATACTGCAAATTTGCAAAAAAGCAGCATATGCATCAAAATAAACTATTTCCAGCAGTGCAATATGAGTCCTAAGCATCCCAGAAACGACACAGAAAGTCATAAAGTCAAAGATAACTTTTAAAAAGAGCAGTATAGGCCCTGAGGCCCTGATCGCAAAAAAGACTACAGTTCGCGCTGACGTCTATTCCAACGTAGGAAGTGTTTTGAACAGCTGATCAGATCGGTAAAGCGTGTTTCTGGAATATTATGTTTTTGTTCCTGCAAGTGCTTTTTATGCAGTTTTTGCAAAGCTTTATGTGGAAGGAAACCGTGACCTAGGACAAGCTGATGGCATCAGATGTAAGTACAACTCCTCCGGTTTCATATGCAAAAAAATTTTTTGCGCTAGCTTACGTGGTTGCAGTGCTACTGGGATTTAAAAATAGTTACGCATAACAGAGCGTTCCCGCTCCGATCGGCTCTAAAGGGTTAACAAAAGTTTCCCCAACAAGTGTCATTTAGCTCTAAAACAAAGATGGACCCCTAATGCCTCTAACCCCCTAAAGCCGTGATCCATGTCTCGCCCTTTAGTATTCACTACATACACTAAGATGTAGTGAACTACATTAAAAGTATTATAACTATTAGAAGTATTTGCCAAGGTCAGAAGTGAAATGTTAGGGCTTTTGATCAAAGCACTGACAACAAAGGACAGCTGCCAGCCCCTCTGATGAGAACTAATTGCAAAAACATGCATTTATGTACTTTTATGTTCAGTGTAAAAATAGATTTGTTCACATTTGTTTTCTTTTTAACCTCTTGAGAAGTATTTTATTTACTGAGGCAGTCAGTGGGCTGATTCTTTTTAGACAAAGACAACCTCTAAACCAAACAAACTACAAAGTGAAGGATTTAAAAGGAGGCACTGTGCTGGAATCTATGTGGAATAAAACCGAACCAGCATGAGGCATAGTTTGGCAAAACAGGTGATGATCGGTAGACTGATTTTGCCTTTCCAACTTTTCCTCTCACTTTAGGTGTGCACAATACTTTGCCTCAAGCCCCACAGCACCCACAGAAACGCGGAGGCCATTATCACACATCACTGTGAGGAGGATTTAGACTTCAAAAAGCTGGAGGGCACTGAGTCATGGAAAACTCACACCAACCAGCTAACAGGTTGTCACACTGCTACTTACTTTACTGCTGGTCTATAAAGTTTTACTGTACGAAAGCAACACTGAGAGGGGGAGATCGTACATTCCCAGAAAAAGAACTATTGTTTTCTGAGTTAATACATTTTGCGGTTAAACATTAGGTCTGGTGCTACTTAAGACTAGAAAGGAGAGTTTTGTGTTGTTCTGTTTTTTTAAATCTACCATAAAAGCAAAGGTATGGCTATAACAAATGCATTGTTTCATTTTAAACATCCCTTCAGTTTTCTAACAAATCATGTTTTATGTATGATTATCATAAAGAGTAGACAGACGGTGCGCTACAAAGTGATACTGAATAAATAACCCCAGCAAATGGCTCTCTGCAAAATGTCACAGGATCAGTTACAGACAGTACCGCCGATACCAAAATATAGAACTCTACAAAAAACATATGTGGTGTTTCTTCGCTCCTATTGAGGTGGAACAAAGTTTAATTTCAAAAAGAACACTATGAACCTTTCTGCTGGCAGAATGTCTTCCCAAACCACTCAATGCAGTTTAGTGGCATAGAATAATGTAATATTGGCAACACTGCAATAGCACAGTGTTCCAGGTTTTACTCTGACAATAACTAATCATTTACCTTTGAATGAGGACATTTATTTAAAGTTGAAATCACCCAAAATTGAAAAACTTTGCAATGAAACCAGATCCAAGAAAATCTGGATTTTTAATTCCTCAACTGAACAAATGCTCAGAGGTCATTAAAATCATTGTATGACACCATCACAATGCAAACTGCAGGCAAGTGATAAAATCAGAGCAAGAGCGTTACTTCCCTCCAACTGTAAGCCAACTACTTGTTGATAAAGATGGGTAATATTCCTGCTAATCTTTAAAAAAAAAGTACTTTTCACTTTGGATTATTAAGCTTTCCAAAATATGTTGGAAAATATATTAGTGACAATGTCATCCTACGTGATGTTTACAAAAGACTAGTCAATACAAGGGTACAAGTGAAACCAACATCTCCTGGATACAAACCATGAGCTACACACGGAGCTGGAGGTTTCTGTGAACTAAAATAAATACCTGAACTGAATTTGATTTTTTAGTTCTGTTTCAGTTCGTTTGAGTAGCTGGCTTCCTTTTTATTGTTTGAAAATGTTTCAGTTGTAGTTCAGCTTTTCATCAGTTTCAATGTTAATTTTTACAATCCCTATTTTAAGCTCTTATCTATCACAGTCATGATGATTGGTCCACATATAAGGCAAAGAGTCTGCATTTCATATTTTCAGCCATTTGATGAATACAAATTTATTAAAGCTTATGTAAATTAAACCCCACTTCAAAAATTATAATGAGCTGAGGTCAAAACCTCCTTTTTAATGCAGGAAAAATCTGTGGTGGTTTACTGCACATGCACACATGACTGGTCAATGTACAGTACCGGTAAAGGCACCAACCCTGTTAACTTATTTGACGGACATATACCATCTATGACAATCTGATAGATATTCTTTTTAATTTAAGTTTAGAAACTATTTTCTTTATCTTCCAGTTTTAGTGGAAACACTGTGCTTCCCTTAGTGTGTAGAGTTTAAGACCTCTCTAGGCAGGGCTTGAGGGCGCTTGGTGTGATTTAGAGCAGGAAGCGTGCTGCATGATCGTTATGTCTTTCTCTGTAATCTACTTGTCAGCAGGCTTCAGTGAGCCGCATACCTGCTAATACACTTCCAACACCCAGGACTGTAAAAAGACACACTGCCTGGTGACGTTACATCACCACAGGCGGCCTCATCAGTTCACCCTCTGTGGCCTCACTGCAGCACCAGCATAGCCATCTTTCATGGGAACTGCTCCCATCCCGCTTGTGAAAAACAAAAGCTCGTGATCAAAATGTATGTTGTGCGCATCGGCTAAGTGAAAATACCAATAGCAGGTGTAGCAGCTTAATAACTCCCCCTCCCTCTCCTTCCACACTGACAGATTTTAAACAGCTGAGTACACAAGCCTATCTCTGCAGCTCTGATGAGCTTCCAGATCACATATTTACTTTTGATAACCTTTTCCGAGCCGCCTGCAGCATCCAGACTGTCCACAGACAATCAGAGGAAATCCACTAGAAGCTCCATGAGACAAGAAATAGGAAGCAATACAGGCCTCTGAGCTGGTGCTTCAAACGCTGCCACTAGACTGCAGCAAGTCTGTTTACTCCTCGTTTCCGTCCCGTTAGTGACAGACTGCCTGAGGGGCAAGCGTAGTCATAAATACTTTTCCACATGAGAGGCAAGGTGAGAAGAAACGTGATGGAAAGCTTTAAGAAAGAGATCACCGGTGACAGATAAAACTTGTTTGGGGTAATGTGAAAGCTCCGTCTGCAGCAGGACTTAATCAGAGCGGTTTGCTACCAATTAAGATTAAGGTGTTGCAAAGGTATGTCAAGCTTAAAATCTGAGTTTTACGTATATTATTTTATTTCGTTTTTATGGCTCTCTTTTTACCTGGTTAGTAACTAATGCCTAGCACATAGCCTTGTTCAGAGTTCTGGTTTAACATCAGCTGAAAGCACCACCTTTTCACCCTTACTTTTAATCTTTAGCATGCTCTAAGTGTGATACAGACAATCTATTCTGTTCATTCAAAGAATACATTATATGCAACCTTTTGAGCTGTGTCTAATTATTATCACATAAAGAAGCACTGCAGAAAAGGTACAGCCGTGCAACCTGACATGCACCTGACAAATGCCAACAATGACTCTGACTGGTTACAGCGTAGGGTTAACAGAAGATTCCAGTTACATCGTAAGTTACGATGCAAGTTACAGCATAAGTTCCAACTTCTGGTTACATTGTCAGACTGTCGGTGCTTTGTATGTTTGTTTGTTTTTTATTTATTTGCATTTCTTTCTACTCTGCTTTCATCCTCTTTCCTGTTCAAACCCACTTTTCAATCATCACCTGTCTCATCTACCTGTCATCACCGTCAGGCTGCGTGCTTTTGTTTTATGCACAACTTCGTGCAAGCACACCATATCCAAAATCCTTCATATTGCAAAAGCCAAACACCTAAGCAAAGGCAGTAACCTGAAATCCACTTCAGACCTGACTGTCATTTAACTGGATCAATTTTAAAGTTTGAGTGCTAATCTGCAGCTTTGTCATTAGACATTAAAATCCAGAACCCAGAGCCCTCTGAATGTAAAAATACATATATTCATGCATGAATTCACAAGATTTATGATTGCGCTCTTCCTAATGTCGGATCTGCCTCTGATTTATTTAAATATCCCACTGCTGAGTTTTTTTATTACCTTTTTCTCTTAGAATTTCTGATTGGCTTAAATGACTGAACAAGACATCGAACGCACCTTCTTTATGTGAACATGCACAGAGTTTGAAGTAGGAGGTTTAGGGTAACCAAAAACGTTATACCTGTTATCTCCAACTGGGTTTTTAGATTCTGTCAAACTAGCTAACACAAAGAAAGCCCTGCTATGCAGAACTTGCTTCATAGTACACCCTTCATGCCAGATGAACTTCAGTGCCATCTGATACTGTAAATCAGTAAAAAGGCTCAAAGTTAAGCCACACAAGGAATCTTTACACAGCTCCACACCAGAGTAAGAATAAATGCAGGACTTCGATGGGAGAACCTCTCTGCAGCTCTCAGGTTTGTCCTGTAACCAAAACCCCATAACACACAGTTCACAAGCTCCTCAGTCTTTCCAATCAACAGAACTTGGTCTGTGTTGCTTGTGAATGTACTTTGGCTTGTTCTATTTTAAAACCCAGACCCTGGTTAAAAACCCACCTAACCCAGCCCTCCCCAGCACGTCACCATGAATGGGATGAATCGGGAAGCCCAGTTTACAGTTTAGCTGGAAACATGGAAACGTTTCAGATGGCAACACATAAAAAAGAAATGTAGGAATATAAATTTATAGACAATTTAACTGCATCAGATTAAAAGGTTTACAAGCTGACAGAAGTCGTAAGGTTTATGTGCTCAACCGAGTTTTATTTATTGCGAAAAATCCATGCAGTCTGATTAGCGCTCCTTAAAGTGCTATCAACTTTTCATTAAAAAATATATTATAATAAAAAAAGACCCCACAATATTCTAATATTCTTATCTGTGGCCTCTTGTCGCTCAAATGATTTGTGTCTGGTATTCATGAAAGCATTTCCAAGGTCAAGGTATCCCCAGGGAGAATAAATGACTGTACAGCGAGAGGGGAAAAAACAAAAAACCTGCATTAGTTTCACTCAGCCCCGAGGGAACATTACTAAAAATTACAACCTATATTGTGAATAACATGCACACAAAACATTGCCTAACTGAATGTAAGGGCCGTGTTTAACCAAGTCAGTTTCAGGTGGACGCCGTTTTCCTGGAAAACTTGAAACGTTAACGAAATATAATATGTTTACAGGAAATAAATGCTTGGGTGTGCTTCTTCTTTTTATCCTCTAAATGTGATATATGATAAGCTATATAAAAGGTGAGATCTTGTTTGTTTTTCTTACCTGAATGTGAAAATATTATTTCTCAATTTTAGAGTCAAACTAAACTAAAAATTACATTTTAAAATTCCTAACATTCCACTTGTTTGATGGGGTTTTATATTGGCATACCTCCACTTTGTTTGTTCTGATTCATCATGCTATGAGTCACAGCGATGTATTTAAAAACAAACTAAATGAATAGTCATAACGCTGACTCATGTTTGTGATGTAGTTAGAAACGCCAAGTAAAATATTAAAACGATCTATTATAGTCACACCAAAAAAAAAGTTTTCACCAAGAGTTAAAATTATATTTCCTGTTGTCTCATAAAAATATGTCAAGGTGTAAAGCGCAAATTCCATGCAATAAGATAAGTGTCAGACAGAACAAGATAAAGTTTAGTTATTCCAAAGTTGGAAAATTGCCTCTAAAATAAATTCGACATAACAAACTAGCCTACATATGTAGAAAGCCCCCAAAAATCTCTCAGTGACTTAAAAGCCCATTTAAAGCCCAAATAAATACAACAACTTAAGATAAATAAATATATACACCGCAAATTTAATGTAGAAAAGTAAATCATGATCTATTAGACCGAAATAATGCAAAACTATAGTGAAACCATAAGTGACATTCCATATTTTTTTCGTTTCTAGTAACAACACACCTGTTTTTCACTTTAAATGCATAAAAATAATGTGCAAATAGCGGAAATAACACTCTGCTTACACAGTGCAGTATTACATGTGCGATATTTACAGTAAAACACTGTTTTTCGGGTTAACAAAAATGACCCTTTTCCTCGTGTTTGAACACTAACGAAGCATGGAAAAACACAGTTTGCCCGTGTGTGTAGTAGCGTAGAGAGGCATTACTTACTTTCTGCGGTGGCGGGCCGTAGGCAGGACGAAAGACCCAGCATCAGACCCCAAAACAAGGTCAAGCGGCTCCTTTCCTTTCGAGACCTCATCCCCGAATGAGTGAATCACACTTTAAATCCAGTAAATAAATATGCTGTGGGAAGGAAACGTGGGGAAAACCCAGTCAGAGTTATCAAAACGCCTTTTAAGCTCCAGCCAGCACCTTTTAGCTGTTAGCCGGCTAATGGAGCTAATAGCAACTACAAACAGGCTAGCAGGATTGCACTCTCACGTTTCCTAACGGGAGTCCAGTCGTGCTCCAAAAAAAATAAAATTAAAAAAGCATATATAGAGAGCGATATCACCGATTTAGTCCCGAGGTCAGAAAATATGTATTCATAGTTATTCTTCTCTTGGATAGCGCCGCACTGGAGAATATAAGACCACTGTATCTAAACTAGCGGCGGGGATTCCTCTGTAATCCGCATCTTCACACTCCATATCTGGAGGAAAAACCGTTCACCGTCCCGCTGCTGTTGCTGGAGGATCCTCAGGAGGCAGAAAACGGGTCAAACCTCCCCTAAAATTGGGATGGGCCGAGATGGACTGGGGGATACAGTAACATATTCCACTTGTACAGTGCCCCGTTAAGTAAACGGCACGGCGTTTGTTTCGAAATATCCAGGATAAAATCTGGCTTCAGACCGCAGCCTCCTTCTTCTCCTCCTCCTCCTCCTCAGCCGCTCATCATGCACACACGCACCGCGTTGTTGTGGTAATTCACCTTCATACCAGCGGGCTAAAATGAATATTTGAGCTTTTTGCTGCGGTTGAGGTCAAATTCTTTGGTTTTCTAACGCCCTCGGTCGATAGATAAGTGAGCGGTTCGCGCAGTTACATGGAATAACTCACAGGTACGCACACACACACAGTCTCCTTCGGTCAGTCTGCAGTCTGCCGTGTTAGCCGTAAACACGGCGCCATGCGTACAGATCGTATATGCATCGTGTGATGAATCACTCCGCCTCGGTGAAAGAGGGCGTCGCTCTTACTGCAGCTTTGCCACCATGGAGAGCAGTTACCATAGTGACTGCTGTGGCGCTCATTGGGAGAAATCCTCAGTTTTTAACAGTTTCGAGCATCTTTGGTCGAATTAAGCGTAAAACTACATACACTGCACACCCTATCGGATTATTTTAAGTGCATAATATCCACACAAGGCGTGTTCGTTACGCTATCATTCTCATCAAACACGGCAGCGTGGATATAGCATGGGAATAGCGGGTCTCTGAAGAAAAATGGCTTTACAGGGGGATGCAATTATTCGTTGGAGCTTCTATTTAAAAATCGGATGGAAAAATGTAAACAGAGTGAGACCTCTTGTCACCTCTCGGGGCACCGCCGTAGCGACTACCTTTACGATGATGAGGTATGAAGGAAATCAGGGATACTGATCCAGGATCAGGATTGTTTTCCGCTCAAAAAACACAGTGGAGGGCCAGCTATACAATGACCGTGTCTGTCTGCACGATTGCAGGGGTGTAGTTGTAAAGGGGGTGCGCAAAAGTGCACCCCCCTTTTTTTTTAACAGTGGCGTGCCAACAATTTGTGACCAAGCAGTGCAATATGACACAAATGTAATAATTTACAGAAACGGTATCTTACCAAAGGCTGGACTCGGACTGCAAATATGATACTTGTTAACTGGCTTATAAATTTTGCATCCGTTTTCCCATGTTCCCTAGGATGCAACAAAAGATAAGCTCATAAAGTGCTTAGCCTGCTAAAAGATTTCTAAATCTACCACTTTAAGTTTGCACCTTAAAGAGGATTTCCATTTACAGTGAACACAGCATGCTGTTTCTGTGGTCTTCACTTGACCCTCATTAAGAATCAAATTATCACAAGGGAAGAAAACATACACTTTTTTCTGCCATGTTCTTACTGCCATTGGTACCCAAAGGAAATAATATTTGTGTTCCAAAAAAACCCCACAGAGTTCAAGCTGTTTATTCTGAAAAGGTTGTGTCGTGTTCCAGAAATGTTAATTACTGGTTATACTGTTAGCAGTTACTTGTAAATACACAAGGGGAAGCAAGGGTTCAAATACACAGAAAAAAAATACTAACCTGGTCACGGTAGGGAAAACAAATCCACCTGTGTATCTTTAGCTGTATAGACCAATTTTTCCACATATCTATGAATGCTATCTGTCTTTTCCTATAGGATGATAACCTATGTAAACATAGGTGTTACTAGATAGCGATATGGTGCTCAGGTATTTAGTGTTTAGTGTTTTACAATAATAATAATACAATAATAATATTGTTTTGTTTTTTGTTTTGTTTTGTTTTGTTTTTTTACAACAATTAAAATCCCTAAATTGACTTGATCTTACTTAGCATACCTAATACCAATTATTCACTAAAATGCTAAAAACAAGAGATGGAAAAAGTTGAAATTTGTGGAAAATTAACCTCTAAAACCAATAGTGATAAATAACAAAGTACTTTGTTACTGTATATAAATAGAAATTCAGATATCTATTTTTCTGACAGTTTTTTTTTTTTACTCTTACTCAACACATTTTAACACAAATATCCAGACTCTCTACTTCTTATATTTTCTAAACTGGCTTTTTACTTTAGACTTATGACATTTCAGGGGAATCATTATTTCCTCTCACCTCACACCTTGAAATACCAAATTCACTTAAACCTAAATAGAGGGAAGGTGAGTGTATGCATCACTGATGTTTATTACGTCCAAAGAGATAGGCGAAAGAAAAAACAACCAAACAAAATAGCACACCAGAAAAGGACTGAGCATAAAGGCAGTGACATGTTTTTTTTAAGTGGTAGGTAATTTAAAATGCAACATTTCTACCAGCTCAACAAATATTGGCATTCACATAGCTGTTTCTGTGCAGTTTGTCACAAAATCTGTCTGCTAGCTAGTGCTGCAACTGCCACATTTCTCAGGGAGAGTGAGAATGAGAGGTAGCATCACTCAGAGGTAGAGAAAGATGTATGAAAGACAAGACAAGAGAGGAAGAAGAGAGGTTATTTTAAAAATTTAAGGACTGCTCAGTGACATTTGATGAACTGGAAATTTAAAGGTTATATCATGTGATGTTCTTGTTAATTTGAGCATTTGTTTAAAATACAACTTTATATCTCAAGTTATGTTTCCTTTTTTTTCATATTGTGAAACACCCTGCTAAACAAAATGAAGTGTACTAATGTTATTATTCAGAGGTTGCATGAAAATGCTGGCCAGTTTAGTGCAGGCTTCACTGGTTGGTTTACAATACCACAATGAAGTTTGTGCAGGGCAGTTGTGTTGTTCAAAGTCAGTGTGATATCACATCAAGGGTAGCACACAAATTCAAGCTGATGATGCTGATCAGATTCACTTGTGGTTTATACTAGCTCTATACTAGGTGTGTACTGATTATAATCAATTTCACTCTGTAATATTATGTTCTATGTAACAGATGTTCAAGTGAATTCATTAAAATTAGAATTAAAGTTGAGGTTTCTCTTATATCACTATTGTTTAATTATGATATTAATATGACTTGGCTTGGGGGGAAAAACGAAAACAAATTTCAGACCTGTCCTTTTTCACACTTACTTGAATAAAGAATCAGTATTTCAGCTTTTATCAGAGTATTTTTTTTAACACAATTATGTTTTGTTTAGTTTTTTTTAATAGTACAGATACTTATCTGTACTTTCACTTAAATGCCTAAAAGGTATCATGCTGTCATGGCTTGTGGAGACTGTTGTAGCATCTCCTGCAACAACAAAGGAATGAAAAGATACTGAAATGCTGCCACCTTGAGGGGAACAGACGTAACTGAGTGTGGGACAAAAAAGACTGAATGGAAAATTTTATACCGCTTTTTTAAAAAAAAAAACAAACAAACAAAAAGAACCCGACATATTCCTCTTGAAGTTATAGGTAACATGTGCCTTTTTTTACATGCCACATGGAAGCTGTGATCCTTATAATCCTTTCCTTGGACAACATATTGATCTCTATTTGAAAAAGCAGCATAACTAAGAGGAAAAATGTAGACAGGTGACAAGAAGAAGAAAAACTAGCAAACAGTGTATTAGTAAAGTAGCATATAATTGTTTTTCAGATCAATTTCATACAGTTTAGGGACCTCCGGTGGCCTCTGCATGGGGGCATTGGCACCCTGAAAGCGACCACTCCCATCAGGACTTTGTACTGATATGAACAGATTAATCCCTGCGAGGGACAAATGATAAAAGAGCCACCTGATTTGTTCTGCAACTTTGTTATACTGTAGCCCTATGAGCTGAGTACAGGAAACCCGAACAGGTTTCTAAAACAACCCATTAATGAAACTGACTTTTACTTACATTTGATTCTCAGACAGATACAACTGCTGTGATCTTTTGAGGTCTAAGGCCCAGCCAGAGGAAGTGGAGGGCCAGCAGCTTGTGACGCTGTGAGAGAAGCAGACAGTAAACAAAACCATCCATAGAAGAGCCTCTGACAGTTTTGATTATCCCTGTAATTACAGGCCGCTTTCATCACTTCAAGAGCAGAGCACAGAAGCATTATTTGAAAGCCACGCATTACCTCAGCTCTGGCAGACAGCACTCAGCATCCGTCACAATCCAACAATTAGCACTGAGGAGAAAAAAAAATTCACATTAAAAATGAAGTGAATATCAGTGGCCACCCAAGAGTCCAAATACAGTGAGTCACCCTCTAACAAGTGCTCACTGTACCAACATGACCCCCTGTGCCAGAGAATGTTGTGCCTGTCCACTTGCATTTGTTAAGTCCCTATTAAAGTCCCCATGAAGGCAGCCGGCGGGCCCACCTACCTCAACTGTCCCGGTGGAATCCATTCTCGCACTTCACTCATGTGGAAATAAGCCTGTTTACCACCAACGGGTCACACATGCTAATGAGCGTCTGTTTGTTTTCCACTGTGCTCATGCAGGAGGAAGGGAATTTAGGGGGGAAATAATAGATGATATGCAGACAACAGCCTGGGTGGCTTTGCAGCACTAATGATGAAAAACGTACAACAGAGAATTAATGGAAATGAAATCAGAACAGGAAATGCGGTGTGACATTTTGATGAGTCTGGGCCTGAGGTACAGAATGGCGTCTGGTCCCATGTGAAAGTAGTAGCTGCAGGTTAGGCACCTTTGACTGCGTGTGTGACAAATAAGTTGTAATATACTGTGCAGAATTATATACTTGTATGCACAATGGAATACACTAATGAGCCAGTGCATTTTTATTGTGGGTAGATATTGTAAACCCTCACAGGCAAACACCCACACACTCTCTGGGAACCACAGCGCCAGCATACTGTACGTCATATAGCCTCAAAGGGATGGACAGTAAGAATCAAGAAGAAAGTTCTGTGAAAAAATATTTGCCCCGTTGCTGATTTCTTTCTTTCGTTCTTTAGGTCAGTGTTCATGATTTTGCAGTAAGAAAGAGGCTGAAAAAAAATGGCTTCCATAAAAAAGGTCCAAGGCAAACCCCACAGCTGACCAAAACAACACAAAGATTCGTCTCTCACTGGACAAAAACATCTTGATGATCCCCATGACTTTTGGGAAAATATTCCGACAATATTCAGACTGACAAGATCTATTATATCTGGCTAAACTAACACAGGATGTCATAAGTGGTAGTGTGATGGTCTGGGGTTGCTTTGCTGTTTCATGACCTGGATGACTTACCATAATTGATGGAATCAGGAATTCTGCTCTCTGCCAGAAAATCCTAAATGAGAATGTCCGGCCATCAGTTCATGCCCTGAAGCTCAAGCGGGGTTGGGTTAAGAAGCAGGATAATGATCAGAAAGACACCAGCAAGTCCACCTCTGAAGGCTTTAAAAAAACCCAAAATGAAGGTTTTGGAGTGGCCCAGTAAAAGTCTGGAGTTGAGAGGCTTTCACATGAGCACATGATCCGGAAAACTCACCAATATGGCTGAATTAAAACAATTCTGCAAAGAAGAGTGGGACAGAAGTCCTCCACGGCGATGTGAAAGACTGATTTTTAGTTATCGTAAATGCTGACTGCAGTTCTTGCTTCCCAGGGTGGCACAACCAGTGATTGGGTTTAGGAGGCAGTGACTTTTTTACACAGGGCCAGGAAGGTATGGGTTGCTTTCCCCCCCTAAATTATTGAAATAGTTATTTTAAAACAGCACTTTGTATTTACTTGAGTCATCTTTGTCTAATTTTAAAACAGGAAGGCAGAAACTACTTTTCACTGTATACTGTAGAGGTGGGGACATTGTCTTGCACAATGTGTGATATTTTCCTCATTCTACTACTCAAACTCAACACCTGCATGTAATCTTTCACTGAGCTTTGTTTATTACTTACAAATTACCACATTGTCATCCTTTCTTTAGTTAAGACATGTTTCAAAAGATCTTTTTTTTCATTTGACCTTAAAAAAAGTCACCCATGCTTTCATCTCGTCAAATTTGGGCTCTAATAATTCCCACTACTTTGGTCTGAGCCAAAGCAATCAATTATTTCTATGCAATCAATCAATAAGAATTACACACAGAGCAACCTGTTGTAATAAAACTACTATTTCAGCCGACTGTCTCTCTGGTATTCATCTTTGGTTTTCAGTAGCGATACTTCTAAAGATTAGCTACATGTTTATTGTGAGATTTATCTGTTAATGCTTGCAAACTACAGCTAATTAAAATGTAGGATATTATCTCAGTTTGTGTTATGGGAAGACAAATACTGTGCAGTCCCACCTGAACCAGGACACCTGCTCGCCCTAAACAACGTGGAGGTTTATTGAGCTGTACTCAAAGAAATGGGATTACCTTGAGGTACATGCCTCACTTCCCATTCATACATTCTGCATTGAAACTTCAACAACAAAAAGTTTAAAAAAAAACCCTCTTTCGTTGTTTGTTTTTTGAAGGAGTTTAGATTTTTATGCAACTTGTTTAAAGAATGCTACTCGAGATGATCAGAGCATGAGAAGTGCACAGGCATTAGTCCCAGAAGCATATAGCATTATACAAAGACAATGCAGCAAAAAATCAGAACTTACTTGAAACACTTATGCCTCTCCTAAAGTTCTGGTACCCACTGAAGCTGACTCAGAGAAAACTGTGAAGACAGGTGGGTTTTGAAGAGGTTTTGTCATTTGCCTTTTGGACTTTGGTCCACTCACTCCTGGTCTTCTTTCTGTCCTGAATAATTTCCTTCTGTGTGTCCTTTTTCACAGCTTGGCTTACTCGTGTCCTGCTTATGATGTTAAAGCTTGTGATATCCTTTTTTCCTCTGTCACCCTCACCTGTTAAATCTGTGCTGGAGCAGATGGATAGTTTGAAAGTGGCTTAGCATCCCGTGAATAGAAACATTATGCAGCAGCACTGTCACTTGGACACCTTTGTGTGACGGAGCAGTATCTCGGGAAGCAGCTGCAAGGATGTCTCAGGGGTATTTCATCATCAGCAGTGTCCTCATGCATAAACAAAGTCACAAGCCTTGGAGTTTCAGGTTGTAGTTCAAGGGATTTTCCGATCAGTGTTTTTGACCTTGGTTTATGATTTCTCTCTCATTGGTAATATTAGAATTAAGAAAATCTGTTGTTATTCTCATTGAAACATTTATGGGGACTGTTTTTCTTATGTGTTGCAGCAATGTAAAACACAACTGATTGCATTTGGTCTCTTCCTGAAACTAAAATAAGAAATCATTATTTATACCTTTTGGTTGCTCCCAAACTTATCACTTCATCTCTTGTCTTGTTTGTATGTTTTAACAAAGTATAACAAAGGAATTATTTTATTTTATATTAAGCTCATTTCATTCTGGAGGAAAGGTGATGAAGCAAAGGATACCTGTAAGTATTCTGCCCAATCCCAAAGTCCATGATTGTGGATGTTAAGGTGCTTTCCTGGTAAATAAGTAAGTAAGGACTTTTAGGTTTTCCCCACTGTCAAATTATAGAGTGAAAGCTAGTGTGCAATGAGTTGCCGTGTTAGAGGATTGTGCATAAGGATAGGGTGAGATGGAGGCAGATGATCTGCTGCGGCAACCCTTATTGGAAGAAGCTGAAAGAAGAAGAAAAAAGGTGGCTATTAATATTTTGAGCCCTTTTGGGGTATTTTCTATATGCATGCATTCCTGGAAACTATAGATTTATCCACTGTTAATATAGGGAAAGACCATAAAAAGGTATTAAATATATCTCTAGAAGGAGAATCTGCATATTACAAGAAAAAAGTCTTTATATAAAAGTGCAAACACATGCACCTGTTTGTTTTAAAATTAACCAGCTTCTAGTGGCTGTATGAGCACGTAAAATGCATGTTGGTTTAGTCATTCTTAGATATGTTGAAAGTGTCGCCCTTAGAAACCTAAAGTAAAGAGGGTTTTTTTTTAACATTGAGCATGTGATGTATTTAAATTGGACATAGACACCTTGATGCCACCCAAAAATTTCAGTAAATCCTTCTATTAAAATATTCCTCTTGTTGCTTTAAATTGGATGTCATGAACACAGTCTGTGTTTCACTTTTATCAAGAACACCACACACCTGAGGAACTTGTAGTATCAACATGTATATAGGCTTACCCTACCTCCCTAACATGAATATTATGTTGTATCCAGTAAGATTTTAAACTAGCTAGAGTCCATAAATTTATCAGGAAAGTTTTTTCTGAGATCATATATCAATGGACTTAAAGCAGAGGTCTCAAACTTGCAGCCTGTATATTGACGTGAAGAAATATATAGCAATTTGGCACTTCAAGTTACCTTTTTAAGGAGGATTTGTTCGCTGCTGAGTGCAATGCTGAAGTAAGTTCTTTAAAAAGCAAAAATATGAGCACAGTACAAACATGTTGAGGGATTGGCCGTGTTAGTTCAGTGAGAGTTATTTGTAAAGAAAACAATTTTCACTAGTAGTCAAAAACCAATGTGTACACACATGTCTGCATTTTTTTGTTAAATAAGAACAAAATTATAGCATAAGTGCTGCCACGTGTCTGACCAGAAAGAGAGTGAATGGAAAAAATTGCATTCACGTTTACAGTTTTGTCTTGTTATACAAGATTTGAAATTTAAAAAATCACAAAACAAACCCCAAAACAAAACACTACACACAGAACAGATCCAACACGGAAGCGAAATGTACGTGGCAATAACTTATTACAAAGGGTGAAACCGTGAAAACACTAGTGCGAAGAGAGAGAAAACAGGATTAGTACAAATATTTAGCGAGAGCAACCCCCCCCCCAAAACAAAACACGCGGCATTATTTTTTGTACTCCGTGAACACTAAAGTGGACCCCCAATGAGATGAAAGTGCCAGCAGTGCCCCACGGCTCACTTAAGTTTGAGACCTCTCATTTAAAGGGCTCTGTACAGCTGGACTTCTTTTTGGAAATCAGAGTTTCCCCTCTGGTGGACAATATATAGATTGCAGGCTGACGGCTTTAAAATTCAGGCCTGGTCTACCCGCATCTGTTACATGGAGTCATGCAGTACAATTCGTTATCTAACCCAAACTAATTTAATTTGAATACGTAATCCTTGTCAAACTAAATGAAAAACTAAACAATGGATTCAAAATATGCAAAATGAAACACTTTTTTTGAAGATACAACTTGAGATATAAGCTTAATGTCATCTTACAATGACAGCTTTTCTTTATGGAAACATATTTTATAGTAGATGATTAAAACCTCCAAGTGTACTAGAAATGTTTAAATACCCTAAAGAAAAACTCAGCAACTTCTTATTTTTTCTCGGCAGAAAAAAATAAAAGACAAAAAAACATCTTCAAAGCATGCTAACATGCCATCTTTCACCATTTTTCCATTTGGGCAATTAAATTTTCCTGTTTGGCACACATGTGTTAATTGTTGAGAACTTTTGCTACAATATTACATAATTTGGGTCTTGATCCGGTTTTTTGACCACCCACTGTAGATCAAAGGAAAAAGAGTTTCCAAGGCAGTGTGAAGCAGCTGACCCAAGTACAAAGGTTCCAATAATTAACATGGTGCCTCAGCTGATGGTGCATTAGTCACGAAGACCCGAAAATTACATAATGTGTCAGGTGGATAGCCTCACAAAGTGAAAAGTATAGACCACCACTGTGAAGACTGAGGACTGGGTATACTTACTGGAATAAAATTTGAATCCCAAGAAACCTTTGGCTGTCTGATAGGAAGCCAAAAACTGCAGACATATTTAAGCAAGAAGAAATTAATATCTGATTTTATGTGGGTTTTAGAGGTTTTTGTTTATGTTTTAAGCACTTTTGGCTAAGGCTTACTAAAGTTATGAAAGTGATTTTACAAAATACACTCACTGGCCACTTCATTAGGTGCACATACATTTGCCTTTACAACTGCCTTCATTCTTTATGGCATAGGTTCAACAATGTGCTGAAAACAATCCTCTGATATTTTGGTCCATAATGACATGATGCCAGATTTATCAGCTGCACGTACATAATGTGAATCTCTTGTTCCAACACATCCCAAATGTATTCTATTGAATTAAGATCTCATCATGTTCAAGAAACCAGTTTAACAGGATTTAAGGATTTGTGATATGGCACATTATTCTGCAGAAAGTAACTATCAGATGATGAGCAAACTGTGGGCACAATGGTCAGCAACAATACTCAGGTAGGCTTTGCCATTTGTTCATTTGTTACCAAAGTGTGCCAGGAAAATCTCCCACACCATTACACCATCAGCAGCCTGAACTGTTAATACAAACCAGTATGGAGCCATGCTTTCATGTTGCTTACACCAAATTCTGACCCTATTATCTAAATGTCACGGCAGGAACTTGTTTCAAATCTTCTGTTTTCCAGTTTTGGTATGCCACTGACAGTTATAGCCTCAGTTTCCTGTTCTTACACAACTGGAATGGCACCCAGTGTGGTCTTCTGCTGTTTTAAGGTTTAATGTGATGTGCATTCAGACCTGGTTTTGTTGTATATTAGTTTAGCTTTCAGCCATAAATCAGCAACACTACAACAAACGTACTTGCTCAGGTTTTTGGTTTATTGACGTTAATTATTTCTTGGATAGCCTGTATGGCAGACAGACCCAGAACGAAAATCTATGCGGAACCTTTTGTCATGAGCGGGTCTGGCTGACCGCTGCGGTGCAACCGGATGTAGCTGAACGAGAGATCCGGTTGCAGGGAGCTCGGAAGCTAACGTCGAGCAGAGAGTCAAAATCGTAACATTTTGAGAATTTTCCACGCTGTACTTTGATAACGCCAAAGAACAGAGATGATTAAAGCCATATTAATTTTTAACAACCACGGGAAGCCGCGGCTGATCAGATTCTATCAGTATTTTGTGAGTATTGTAGCAAATACTGCTGAAACAATTTGTTTACCTTACAATCTGTATTTGATTAGCGTTTGTGACCTTTCGTGTAATGAGCAGCACCACATATATTTCAGAGATCCTGACATATTATGAGATATTTTCCTGTAGCCAAGTAAAACTATTAGCGGATCACGTGAGCAAGAAAGGGAACAAACTTGGAGCTCAGTCACTCTTCAGTTTTACTTCCTTTCTATTAAAATAGACCTCTCTCTATATAAAAGTATATAGGCGTTATATAATGAAGGAGCAGCTATCTGTGAAGATAAATCCACTTAAATCGTACATATGTATGTATTAGCCGGACTATCTGTCCTGAAATCACTGACTTTGCTTCATCCTTGTCTGTTTAATTACATAACATACAACATAAATAAATGGTTTTACCAGGAGAACTCTTTTATCATAGTTATCAAAACTCATTTAAAAATGGCGGCTGTGCTTCAGTGACTGCAGATTTGTCTGTAAGTAGGTTTATTTAATTTGTTTACTGTATAATAGAAATCAAGTAGACTTGCCTCTAAAACATATGATGTGGGTTTATATCATCTTATATATTTTTATTTATAAATATAAAAATTATGACAGTATGGAGTGTACTTTAGTCATGGGAAAGGAATTAGGATTTTATTATGCCCAGTGTATACAAGTCATTGCTTATTTATCTGGTGTCATTTACCCTAACATCATTTTGCTAATATGTGCTAATATCACAAAAAATAATATCTTAAACACACGATGTAGACCAAAGGCAACAGGTGTATATGTGTGTAAGCAGTGTGTAGGATGTAAGCTATACACTTAGAGGGATCTTTCCGTATCTACAGTTTGTATTCCATTCAAGTGTTTCTTGGATGCAAAGTGGTTTTAAAGAAAGTAACCAATTAACTCTAAGTAGGCTTGCATGCAAATTTTATATAAAGTCAGCAAGCACAAGGCTTAGGTGATTTGTCTTAGGTTCATATTCCTATTTTAAGGTTCATAATTCAATTAAAATGTATCTATATAATGACAATTTACAGCATCAGGCAGCTCAAGACACTTCATACTGCAAGGTAAAGACCCCAACGTTAAGACAATTCCTATTAGTAAGCGCTTGGCAACACTGGGAAGAGGGCGATCACTTTTAACATTTAAATGACATCAAAGTTGCTGACAGCTGCAGGGAACACGAGGAATAAAGTTACTCCTCATGATCTATTTACTTACTGATGTACATAAGAGAATGAACCTCAGTGAGCTATCAGGTTACTGAGGTTCACAGGCTTTTCCTGGAGTGATGACATTATTTTAGAGAAAATTGATTAGTCAGTGTGAGGTAGTTTTGTGTGTGTTCATGAGTTATTACAAAGTTACCTGGCTAAATCCCTAATCCTTCCATGAAGTGTAGGCCTCTGCTCCACTCTTTAAACCAACTGATGGCATCTCTAAATAGTCATGTGCATTTTTTTTCTCCATTATTTTATATTGATAAAACTTATTGTATAGGACAGCAAATATATCAAATCTGTGATGGAGCAATATTGGCTAACCGATATATTGTTCAGGTCCTACTGTAGAGGTTTTACTTCTTAACGTGGTTAAAAATAAGTAAAAGTCTAAGTAATGCGTTATTGGCAAATATATTTAGACTTTTTAAAATTAATTTCTATTTATTTATTTTGACAATTATGGAGTTAATGGAGTTTGTAACGTATTTGCTTGCAGGCGGAGGACATGCAGCAGCAGATCATTCGGGAGACTTTTCATTTGGTATCTAAAAGAGATGACAACGTCTGCAACTTCTTGGAGGGTGGAAGGTAAGTCAGGTGTTCTTTTATGCAATTCTGTTTGTATCACAGGTTACAATAAAACAAATCCTCTATATATGCATGTGTGTACTCTAAGTACAGCTATAAATGATAAGGTTGTTACTGCTTAGCTAGGCACAGCTGTCACAAAAGCTGGTTTAATAGATCTCTGTCAGAGTGTCTTGATACATGCTCACCTGGGATCTCTGTCAGAGGCAGAGAGGCACACTTGTTGTTTGACTAGTTGTGTGTTGTCACATTTTAATTCGACAAATACTAACTGTTGTAAATCCTGAGCCAGGTTTGGGCATTCTGACATTACTTGACAGCAGCTGTGGATGCAGTGGTCTAGCTTTAACCACTAGATGGAGACAAATATTCAAAAGTCTCCATCATATCTTTCAAGTGAATTAACAGAAAACAAGTTTAGTCTATTTCAGAATGAAGCTACTCCTGAATGCCTTTTGAAGTTGTTCTTTTTTTAATCTCCTTTCAGTCTCATTGGTGGCTCTGACTACAAGCTGATTTACCGACACTACGCCACTCTATACTTTGTTTTTTGTGTCGACTCATCGGAGAGCGAGCTCGGCATATTGGACCTGATCCAGGTCAGCTGCTCTTTTGTTGAATGGCTCTTTGGAAATATTTGACATGGAATCACACAACCACTACACCAGGCTTGTAAAGCAGACACTTGACCCTGGAGCAAAAAGTACAATTGCAGGGTGTCTACTGGTCCTTAAATACACAAATATCCATTAAAGGCCTTAGGAGTATTAACTCTCAAGCATTCAAACTATTCTAGTTACAAAAATGACCAGGTGGGATCATTCGTCAGTTTCTGTTTCTGTTTAGAATACATATGTTCTTTTCCTTATCTATAATATATATTCTAAAATATTCTAAAAAATTAATTCTGGTTTTCAGTCATAAGGGTAAGAGTTATCAGTGTTGAATACTGTGCCATGAGACTTGAGGTGGGTTCTGGCAGGTTTATAAGAGGTGCCAAATTTAACGAATTATCATTTTATCTTCACACGGACAATTTCCAGCTTAGGTGAAATGATGAATGATAGCTGTGAGTGTGTTATGTAAAACAATCTAGTAATGGATGGGAAGAAGTAAATATCGCTTTTCTTCACATTTAAACTATCAACACATGTGACTAATTGGTGTTTTATTGTGAAAATACTGACTGCAAGAAAGATGAAAACAAATTAGTTGCGACTGTGTTTCAACCAGTTTGCTTCTTTGGTGAGTCAATCAGTGAAAACTCAGTCAAAAGCCTGAAAGAATAATATTGAAGATTTTTAAACCGAAATGACAAAGTCAAAACCTAAAACAACTTAGGCCAATAAAATAAATGCAATGTAACAAAACAGCTTGGACGGGTAAAAATTACACAAATAACAGATCTCACTTTAATAGAAAATTAAACAAACAAACAAAAAAGAAAAAGCCAAGAGAACACTGATTTAAAATCTTAATGTGTTCTTATCGCGTCCATTGTCACTGGTCTGTTAAATTAGTCACCTAGGTATGCAGTCTGCTTCTACAAACATTTGTGAAAAAATTTGTGAAAAAAGTTGCCAACTCTCTGCAGAGTCTGTCGCTGCAGACCTCCAAACTAAATGTGGCCTTCAGATTAACTCAAGAACAGTGCACAGGGAGCTTCAACGAATGGGTTTCTGTGTCTGAGCAGGTGCATATATGCCTTACATCACCAAGTGCAATGCAAAGCATTGGATGGAGTGGTGTAAAGACTAGACTAGACTGGACTAGAGCAGTGGAGGTGTGTTGTCTTTTGTGACAAATCATGCTTCTCTGTCTGGCAATCTGATAGATGAGTCTGGGTTTGGCGGTTTCCAGGAGAACGGTCCTTGTCTGACTGCACTTTGCCAAGTGTAAAGGTAGACACACGGGTGGGTGGGGGTGTTTATCGTGCAGGGTTGTTTTTCAGGAGTTGGGCACGGCCTCTGAGTTCCAGTGAAACAAACTGTTAATCCTTTGGCATACCAAGATGTTTTGGACAATTCCATGCTCCTAACTTTGTGGGAACAGTTTGGGGATTGCCACTTCCTGTTCCAACATGACTGCACCTAATAGAACACCTCCGAGATTAGAGTGGCGACTGTGAGCCAGACCTTCTTGTCCAACATCAGCGTCTGACCTCACAAATGCACATGTGGAAAAATCGTCAAAAAGTCCCATAAACACACTCCTTAACCTTGTGGAAAGCCTCCCAGAAGAGTTGAAGCTGTTGTAGCTGCAAAGAATGGGCTGACATAAAATTAAACCTTATGGATTAAGAATGGGATTTCACTCAAGTTCATATGAATGTGAAGGCAGACAAATGAATACTTTTGGCAACAAGGTGTATGATACAAGAAAGAGCCTACTGAGTGAAATCTTACAAATAAATCCCTCTGTTATTATGCTTCTGTCAGCAGAGTTGAAACAGATGTGAGAGGTGAGAGGCACAGTTATTTGGATGACCTCAGCTAATGGATGAATCCAAACACTGTGTTGATCCAAACTGAATTCAAGCAGAAATGATTCGAGGAAATTCTTTCAGCATCTATTGCAAGCATGGATGCATTCCAGCAGCTAACAGAGAAACTTTTTTTTGCAGTGAGGTGTTTAGGATTATGCCACTTTTCAATCAGAACTGGTGTATCCACATTTTATCTTATCACTCAGATTACTGTTCCGTTCAGCCGAAAAGTGTTGAAGTTTGGGAATGCGTCTGTGAAAACACACTGTACAACACTCACTGTTCTCTGTGTTCTCAGTATTCTAAGATGCTGCTGCTTTAACAATAAATGGCTTAACATGATTGCGTTATTTTGTTTACATCCAAGATTAATGAACAAATTTGGACAATGTTTATAAACTGAACCATTTAAAAACAAATTCCTTTTACTGTATTTTAAACTGACATCAGTAAATTTTCACTTTTTTATGTCTTAAATTTCCTTTGGTGGTTGTGTTAAAGAAGTAACTTGTTAAAAAGAAAGCCTGTTATCTCAGATACAGGCTGTACAGACCTCTCAACAACATTACTACGCAAAGTGCTGATGCACTCACTTTGATTCGGGCTGACATCTGGCTTCACAGCTTTATTGTCCCTTTGGGAAATTTGGAAGTTGTTCTACATTTGGCCTGTGACCATCTTAACTGTATGTACTTAATCAGCACTCAGACAGTAATACAAATCTGTCATTGAAAATATTTCCCGTTTTGACCCCATTGTTCTCTTCACTGCAGGTGTTTGTGGAAACGTTGGATAAATGCTTCGAAAATGTCTGCGAACTAGACCTCATATTCCACATGGATAAGGTAAGTGGGGGATAGGGATGCATTTCTGTAGAGCTGCAAGTATTAGTTGAATAATTGCTCAATAAAACGAAATGTGTCAGTAAATGTTTTCAGCTTTGTGCGAATGTGGTTTCTGGCAGTTTTTTGGCAAAAAGAGCCGTCTCAATTTTCAAGAATTTTAAAGACAGTGATATAAAATGTTTAAAAAAAGCACTGGTCAGGCACAGCTTAGTGGGTCTGTCTTGTATTAAAAGCACAGAGTAAGAGTAGGCTTCCATATCGGAGCAACATACACTGGTGTTTCGAACTTGTGGGAAACTGTCCATAAATATTTGAATGTGACATTAACATGCTGCCATTACAGAATAAACGCTGTCTTGATATTGACGGTAAAGCTGTAGCAGAATAATTGTGTAGGAGCTGTATTCATGGACAGCTTTTTTCTTTTTACCCATTCAATGAAAAGGTTGAGATAAAAGGGAACTTTGTGTTTATGACTGCACTGTAGGCCTGACCCTCAGGTAATGTGCAGTCTATTAGTCTTAGCTGTGCAGCCAGATGCTTTTTTGGAACAGCCTCTTTACTTAACCTTTTCACCTCAGAAATTAATGATTGCATTTCAAATAATATATATCACAGTACATAATAAAGATTTTTAAAACTGTGTGCAGGGCTTCTTTAGAATTGAAGATGTGTGTATGTGCTTCAGGCTACATTTAAATCTGTTTTTCTCTTCTTCTGAGCCTAGCTAGATGTGTTGCTGGAAACTAATCAGACACATCCCCGGCCATCTTGATTGAATTTTCCCAGCAGGAAATGGATGTCATGTGGTGTTGTTAGGTTTGGCCTAAGGAATTTTCCCAAAGTGAAACCTGGAAGTATTTCTTCTTGAAAGAAAAACATGTTCTTGTACATCTCTGGAGGATAGACGCAACTAACCTACATGGCATTGTAAAAATGTCATTGATACTTACAGTCAGGGGTTTAAAAGAGGCTGACAGATTTGCAGTAGAAGACAGTTTTATGCTGCTGTAAGCATTTTGTGCCCACAGGAATTCAAACATCTGAAGGTTGTGATGGAAAGCTGCTTTGCTTTCCAACTAAACTGCATGCATTTCAGCATTGCTTAGTTTTAATTGCCGTGCTTTGCTCTTTCTGCAGGTCCATTACATTTTGCAGGAGGTGGTGATGGGAGGGATGGTGCTGGAGACTAACATGAATGAGATTGTAGCTCAGGTGGAGGTGCAGAACCGCATGGAGAAGTCAGAGGTCAGATCCGTTCTGTTAAAGGAGCGCACTTGAGGGTTATTGCATGTTTTAGCTTGAAAACAGAAACTCTTGTGAACCCCTAAAATTAATCCTTCATAATAACTTTGGTAATTGAACTTTAAGTAATAATGATTTACTGTTAGCATAGAATGAATTACAAGTAATTGATTTGCAAACCTTCTATAAACATTAATTGATGGTTCTTGTAAAGTTACACTTGCTGATTATGAAACTTTGTAAATGTTTAATGTAAACATGATTTAAATGGTTGTTTTAGAACCAAAACTGATGTTTATAATACTGGAATTTGTAAGTAGGCAAGTAGCGGTGTTGCATTGTTGTGAGAGTTGGCGTACTGTTTTGGTCACCATTCAGAAATTGTGGTTTAGTTGCAATATCTCTTGTCACAATGTGTTGGAAAATGATGCACCAAGGGCGTCTAAATGTGTGTTTTTATTTAACTAATTTTTAGAATAAGAGCACTGTGAGCACTCACTTGACTAAAGAGACTATTTGCACTGAGCGTCCACTCATAATACTAAGAAGTTAGTCTTACTGTAATATACGAAACCTCTTTTTCTGCAAACTCACCCTACATGATCAGGAGTTGTGCAACCAAAATTAGCACACGTGCATATCTTAAGCCCCTGAAGTATCTATATTAGACATTATGATCTTATCATGTTGCATCCAATTTTAGGTTAAAATGACTCATTTGTAGTGTTTTTGCACCTATAACACCTTATAAATAATTTTAATTTCACGACAATAACAATAATCGAATTTATATTAAAAAACCTGAATGTTGCCTGATGTGTTATGACATCATCGCATTGCTAACAGCCCACTACCAGCTGGCTAAAATCCTACACCAGATGGCACGGGTATGTACAAGTAGACAGAAATATAACTCCTATACAAGGTAAGATTACGTCTGCTTTAAGATTAGCTTTTCAGATTAAGATGACCTTACTTTAAAAATGCTTCATGTAAAGGTGCACCACAAATAAAACTACTGTAAACAAAAGGAGATTTTACACAGCACACTTGCAGCGATTTGTATTTCCTTGGGTATTGAGCAAATCGTCTCACCGAGCCAAAACAGGACCGTAGCAGTTCAGTTAGACTTTGAAATGGTCAAGAATAGCCCTTTATTGTCATTGTACATGTACACGAAATTATGGGAATCAAAGCGTGAACACAGTGTCAGTCTGACTGAATGAGGTTAATGAGGTTCTCATTCAGTCACATGATCCTTTCATAGTAAAGTCTATATACACAACATGTGTAACTTAACACTGTTGCAGTTTTACTACAGGATTTCCCCCTGCAGATGCTTAGACTTGTGCCATTACAGCAGTATTAAAGATGAAACGTGATGATTCCACACACGAAGCCTTTAAAGGTGTTTTCTGTGCCATGTTTCTCTGGGCAGGGAGGTCTGTCAGCGGCTCCAGCTCGTGCTGTCTCTGCTGTGAAGAACATGAACCTGCCCGAGATTCCCCGCAACATCAACATTGGAGACATCAATATCAAAGTGCCGAGCCTCTCCCCATTCTGAACAGCTTTCCCGCTGAGCTCTGCGGGGCTGGTGCACTACTGATATAGTCCTTCTCCACCCAGCTCTCTGGTCAAAACTGAGAACACTGTTTTGTTTATTTTTAATAAATGTACCACAAAACCACATAAGTTTACTTTCACCTTTATTCCTGTATGTATGGGAGGTAAACTGTAAGTGATATTTGATGTCTGTTGTATCCATGTTACAGATTATTTGAAGGATTTGCACAATGATATAAGGTTTGATTCTAGAAAGCATTACGCGTGCTGTTATTATATATGTACTATTGTTTGTGGGGATTTTGGGGCCACCCGATTTACCTTCCTTTTCTAAAGGATAAATAAATGATGTCTTAGCCATGTGTATTTTTCTACACAGCTCTCCCAAATCTGTTTTCAAAGCATTCCCTCCTTTCTGGATTGAGTTTCTGGACTACATTCAGTTCACTGAAATATGATCTTAGGCTTCTGTTTCTGGCAAACTTATTGGTTCTTGCCACTTATCCAATTTCTCTTGTTTTTATTTTCCATCTCCTTTATATATTTTCCCCCTGATGTCTTTGCGATTTGTGACTAATGGTGTCATTCTCCAGGGTGCAGAACATGCAAATGATGTTTGGTTATGCCCAAATTTTTAATGTGCTACTGCAAGATCTTGCCAAAATCTGTTAGGAGAGACAGCAGAGTGCAATGACTATAACCATTTTTGGATCATTGAAATGTTTGTATAAAGTATATTTGTGTCTCTTTGGCTGTATTTAGTGGTCAGGTATGTTCAAATTAAGACTTTTATTATAAAATCCTTTTTAGGAAGGAAATGTGTCCTGGTGTCAAAGACCTTTCTTGCGAAGGTAAATTAAATGAATGAAAATTGAAATCCCTGTGGCTGTGCTTTATTCGGTTTGCATATAACAAACCTTGAGGTTTTCGTGGATATTAGCAGGTAAGCTGAGGCACTGGGGCTGGGGTTTATGTGCGTCATATGAAACCTTAATCAGAATGATCAGGACACTCTGTACCTCTGAGGATCGGAGCTCTTTCTGCTTGACCACAATGCAGTGTTGATACAGCCGCATTCTTTCAGTCCCCCCTTCCCACTAAACTTAGGGATTTTGGGGGATAGAGAAGATTGTTCCCTCCCTACATCTCTAGAGAAACCTGTCATAACTCTCGCCACCTCCTACCTCCGTTCTCCCAGATGCCGACTGCAAGTCTTTAAGCCTGGGATCATTCCAGCTCAACTTGAACGTCTTTTGTGGACTTAATTCCGGGCGAGCGCTGGACATGCAGCTACACAAGGTTTGGCAGGTACTGTTTTCTATATCTTTAGTAAAAATATGACCAAAGAGACCAGTCTTGTTGATCCAGTCTTTTTTTTTCTAAGAAAAGTAACATTAGTTGTCCTTTGTGCAAGTTTTACAGCCATCTGGTAAATTGTTGCACTGCTTTTTCCCTTAGAGTTTCTGTGCAGCAAGAAGTTGGTGTAATTGTTCACAAATGGTCTCTGAATGGATCAAAGGCAGACTTTCCGCTGTGAAGTACAGTCTTGTGATGCCGTTTAAGAAAATCCATGATACTTTGAGTTACGCTGCTCTTACTTGATATCAAAAACCAAAGTATGCAACGGCAACTCAGTTTGCAGTGAGTGCAAAGTAAATACTTTAGTACAGCAGCTGTGAGATAAATCAGTGTTTGGCTTTAGTGGCTGTGATGTGGATTTATTAGTCATCTGTTAACATCCAGCATGGGCTGTTCTGGATGTAAACTCTGCAGCCCCCATAAACTGACTGTAGCTTATCTGTTCAGCGTGGAAGTGAGTAAACACAGAGTTGATTGTGTCGGTCACAGGTTCACGAACAGGTGGAATGATTGCATGAGTGCTAAAAGGTATTTTTACCTTTAAATGTCTGAGATAAGTCGAAAGTTATTGATGGATAATGATAAATCTTGTTAAAAAAAGTTGAAGGTTAAAGTGTGATAGGACACGGATGGAGCACACAAAAAAGAAGGTGCGCTGTCCTGCATTTCTCGGTCTTCCGGTTAATCACATGATAGAAAAAAGACGTTCTTCTGTGGCTCTTCAAAAAGAATACACAGCACTTACAGAGAATGTAAGCGGGAGGCCTTTTAAAAATCACACCGCGAAATGCGCCTTGTCACATTGCTTTTTCACTGTCATTTTATTACTCCATGAAAATATGTGACTTTGCCCTCCCCACGATAAACATTCCCACTCCGGCTCTCAGTTGGCAAAGAGGAACGTTCTCGTGATTTGTTTGGATCATATTTCTTATTGAATTGGTCTAAAGTGACTGTAAGGGGATTTATTTGAAAGACTGATGATTAAAATTCATTCCCTGATTGATTTCGCAGACAGTTGATTTACCTTCCACTGCGGAAATGGGAAAGAATAGACTTTATAACCTGTTGTTTGAAAATTAGATTTCTTTTCAACATTGTTTATAAGTTAGCACCAGCAAAGAAGCCGAGCCTTGTATGCTATAAAACTTTTCCGTCATTAAAATGTAACACATTGTGCGATTTTGAAGCTTTATGCTGTAATGACAGCAATACCAATAAAAAACAACAAACAAAAACAAACAAACAATGTATAAAAGCTTTATTTCATTAAATCTATATTCTTTCTAATACCCCGCAGGGGGCAACTCCACTGTTTGCTAAATTAAATCAGATAACCTAGAAGTCTATGAGAATATGTTGTTTTTATGACTCCAATCTATGGTTTCAAGTCTTATTAAACAGCACATGTTGGGACTGAGAAGTTGCTACCGTACGAGCATATCGTTTTTTCCTGGAAAATTCACCTTTGTCATATCCAGTTTTATAACAGCAAGGTGCTGATATCCTCACAGCTCCACAACAGTCCACATGTCACTCTCAATATAAATATGAATAGTCACACAAACACATCCCAGTGACTGTAAATAATCACACTCATGCTCCCAAACAAGCTTTGTAAATTCCACACGCTGGATAAAACAATTTCTGTGACCTACCCAAACCCTCGATTGAATATTTATTCAACAAAACGCTAAGTCTTCCAAAGCCACAGTTGTAAACTGTGTAATGGGGACGCAATAATATTTTATGAATTCTTCTTGTTATTTCCATCGAAACATTCAGCTCTTGCGGCTTGCTGTTTCTCCATCAGCACCTTTTCTTTGGCGCCTAAGAAGCACTGCTCCATTTCTCTGCCACTAAAAAGGTATTCCATTAATAACACAAGAAATAAGCTTTGAAAGAGATATAGACAATAATAATTTGAGTGCATTATTGTTATGTGGCAATGACTGTTCTGTAAAAAAAAATCATCACCAAATTATAATCTTTCTACATGCTGCTGTGTCTTCCAGCCTGAGCTTCTGTTCCTTTTTTGTGTGTAGTCTACAAGTATAAGTCAATCTTTCAAACAGTAGGCTTTTAGTTCATTTTTGTTGCGTGGGAAAAGCTCAGACATTTGAGAGCAGGCTTTCTAAGCCAGCTCGAAGAATAACTCTCTGTCCTGGCCCGCAGTATTGCATTCCAGTGTATGTTCCTCATGTTCTCCACCTGTAGGTTGTTGAGTTCACATACCACTGACTGCAGTGGGTCTTTGCATACTCAAGGAATCCACTGATCTTTTAAATCAATTTATTCTACAAATGAATTTATGTATGAAGTAAGCGGGGTAAATGTTTATCGTTGTTTCCCCTCTCTTGGTCTATAAACATAAAAGCTGTCACATTTTATTGTTTTAGCATCTCATTTCTAAAGAAGCTGAATCATCATGATGTGGATGTTATCATGGCTTTGGACTCACCTTCTGATGAGTGTTACAAGCTATCATTACAATGGACCATGGACTATTATCAACCATCAGTTATGTCGTTCTTAATTAGATGTTTGTGAACAAACCGAAGACACAGCTCTGCGTATACTTAACTGGAAGAAGATACAACTGATCTTTGTTAACACTTCACATCCAAACTAAACTAAGCTAAATAACACAAGCAGAAAGAGTGGCAAGTTCAGACTAAAATGTGTTAGCTCAAAATGAACAATAGCATCTTAAATAATGATGGTTTAATACACACTTAACACCATGACTCATTTCCAATCAATTACTCGCTTTTATGACTGATCGGAAAGTTAGTCATTATGGCCTAGGTCAGCTTTTCTAACAAGTAAACAGATAAAATTGGCTCGGATGTCATCCTGTAATGGGTATCAAATTTAAGTCAAAGTCCAAGTCATAAATAAAACTTTCACACACAACACTGATGTATTTCTTCGAATACAAAAATGAAACTATTAACCTTCAACTTAAAATATAAACCTCCTGTGAAGAATTATGATAGATTCCAAGACAAGGTATTTTCTGTACACAATTCAGCCATCAATTTCTTTTTAAACTTATCCAATTTAGCGTTGCAGTGTACTACAGCCTATCTCAGCTGTCACAGGGCTGACACATAGAGAACTGCAGGAGGGAGCCAAAGTTTACACATATAAGTACAGGGAAGTCATGAAAATGCCACACAAAAGGCCCGAGCTGGCTGGTGGATTCAAACTCAGGTGACAACGCTAATCACCAACTACCTTTATTAAAAAAGATACGATTGAAAGCATATAATATATGCATATATATAATATAAATAAATGTAAAAAACTATATAACAACCTCATATATAGATATAAAATACTCTGTTATAAATAGAGAATGAAAAGCCTTCTTAACACAGAACAAATCATGAGATATTTAACACATCTGTCACGGCGGGGTATGCTGCTGTGTTTTGTTGCACAGACCCAAAAACAGACACCGAAGGAAGGAGCTGCGTTCTCAACAAAAGAAGAAGCTTTCTGGCCAATTCTGGCCAAACACATGAACTGAACCAAAAACAAGACCAAGTCTACACGAAGATAAACAGACAAGTTCGTATGACATGAACTATGACTTTGACTGTGACTAAAACTGTGACTATGAGTAGATAACATGAAGGAAAATGGGCAGACGTCCTGACAGCAAACAGTTATAGAAAAAGGACTTAAATACGCACACATGAGGTGATTTGGGGAAGTGGAGACACATGAGGAAACAGATGACTAGAATGAACATAATGACGCACAGAACAATGAACACGGCGAGACGCAGACATGACATGAATATGACAACATTAACCGTGCAGACATAAAACTTGACAGGCAAGACACTCAACAACAAGGGGAACTTTAACACAGGGGTGAATACCCAAGGGACTCTAAATGAACGAAGAAGTACAGCTGAGGAACCTGGGTGCTAATACCAAAAAGACTAAAAATAAATAATGAACTTAAAAAACCAAAAAAACTCAAAGTGCTAGGTTACACGACCCAGGGCTGTGACAACATCATGATGATCCTGTGTTTCAGGACACTCTGATGAGCAGTCACATGGACATGCTGTCAGACAGGAAGGAAAAGTGAGACCGTTCATTATGAAATAAATAACTACATGTTCAGGGTTTTGGTTTGGTACAAGTCATAAGTGACACAGAGTGCTTTGACTTCGGGTTGTATTCTGTTTGTTTGTTCACTAGCAGATATAACTAGACTCAATTTCACTGAAAATACCGATAATGTGAGAAGATTCTGAAAGAAAATAGTCTCTTTTCTGTATCTTTCTATATCTCTTCACTCTTTAACTGGTAAACAAGGTATTATTACTTCTATTGCCAGTTGTGATGTCTAAATAGTACAGAGGTGTTATTGTTACATTGCTCTCTTTCATTTCTCTCTTTCATTTTCAAGTCAAAACCGGGTGAAGCAGACAGAATTAATAGAAAAATCTTATATTCACTTTCATTTATAACTGTTACCCTGTTACACTTTATGAACTGTTGTGCCAAGACTCCATAAAACTCGGGATGCAAAGTCTTCCATGGAAAGAATCAGCTGTAAATATTGAGAAATTATTGATAACAGGTTCATTAGAGTGTTTTTATGATGTCACGGCATATCTACCAGCGTAGAGGTGAAGGCTGTTTGATCTCCTACTGTTAAATATTAATGACACAAATGGAAATGAGTTAATGACAAAGTGAAGTGGGAAAGGCTACTACATGGAAATATATATTTGAATGCTTAAAACCAAAATGGACAGTCCAATATTAAAAAGGACCTCAAATAAATACCTGAGGCATTCTTTAATATACAGCAAGTACCAGTTAATATGGTTTCTGTCATGGTCCTGGGTCGTGTGATCCAGTGTTGAGTTTTATGTATCTTTTGTATTCATTTATGCTTTAGCTTAGTTCGTCTAGTTAATTTCTAGGGTGCTGTTTAGCCCTTTGTTTCTTAGTTGTTTATGTCATCTCCCCCTGTACTCAGTCTCCCTGGTTCGTGCGTCTACCTGTCATGTCTGCGTGGTTATGTTTAGTTCATGTCATGTCTAATCTCCATGTTTCCTGTTTTACTTTGAAAGCCTGTATTCAATGTCAGTGTATTTAGTTTCACTTCTCCTGTCCTGTCTTTAGGTTCATGTGTGTCAGCTGTGCTCCCATGTGTGGCCACTTCCCCTGATCATCCCTCATGTGTATTTAGTCTCTGTGTTTCATGCAGTCTGTGTTTCCCACCCTCCATGTCCTCATGGCCAGGCTTCGTCATGGTTTTCCGAGTCTTCATAGTTTATCAGTATCTGTTTCCCAGTTTAGTTTAGTCATGGTATTTCTGCTTTGTTTGAGACCTGTCTTCAGCCATAATAAAGGCTCACTTTCAGTTTAAGTTACTCCGGTCTACTCTCTTGTGTTCGCACCTGGGTCCACCACACGCACCACCGCACGGTCTGTCTCCTCAGATCGTGACAGTTTCTTTCTTTTTTTTCCTCCTGTGCTTCCAGTCTTTGTGCTAAGCTTGGCCTACCTACCTCTCGGTCGTTGTGTCCTTGGGCAAGACACTTCACCCGTTGCCTACTGGTGGTGGTCAGAGGGCCCGGTGGCGCCAGTGTCCGGCAGCCTCGCCTCTGTCAGTGCGCCCCAGGGTGGCTGTGGCTACAATGTAGCTTGCCATCACCAGTGTGTGTGAATGGGTGGATGACTGGATATGTAAAGCGCTTTGGGGTCCTTAGGGACTAGTAAAGCGCTATATAAATACAGGCCATACCTATAGGTTTGTTCCCTGCACCCACATAAGGATGCGGGGTAACGGAGATTTTGAAGCCACTTAGCACGATCCTGTTGAGAGCTGACAATATATCTACTTACTTTAGCATTTTAGCAACATATTTTGTGCCAGCTGAGGTTTTGTGTAGCATAATTTTGGGTCTTCTTTTAACCCTGTTTTAATTATTGTGCAGTTCTTGCTTCATATAAGGGTAAATGTCACTTTTTGCACTGTACAGTTTGTGTTCGTTATCTTTTTCTCTTCTGTCCTCTTTGTATTGTCTTAGACTGTTTTCTGTAAAGCATCTTGTGACTCTTGTCCGTGAAAAAATGTTTCCTTGTTTGCTAACTGGCCACTGGCCCAATTTCATGTTTACTGTACACACATGAGTATTCTGTCAGTTTCTTTACCTCTTGAAAAGAAAGTGAACAAGCATATTTACCAAAATGCTTTAGAATTTAGATGACTATAAGGCAAGATTACAGTCTTTGGAAACATATGATAATATTCACAGAGGTTGTGACAGAGAAAAATTCCTTTTTCAGTAAAAACGTCACAAAAGGTCATGGTGATGAGACAGGATTCTGTGGATTTGTGGTGAAGAAAAGCAAGAATGTGGACAGTGAGCTGCAACTTCCTGAGCTAAAGTTAAGGTGGTGTTGAGAAGGAGTAGGTTTGTGTGATTATAGGCCTGAAAGACAGGATGATATGAATAAATGACATATGGTGAAAACAACTCATTGGAAAGGCATTCTTGTTTACAAAGAGGCTAAATGACTGTAACTTTTGCAGGTAGTGCAGGAAAACCTGCTGGTTGCCTGCTAAAAATACAGAGAATTCAGAGTGAAGAGTTGAACCATTTGATGCAAATAATGTAGGGAGATAGGATGCACTGGTCTGCATGCAGAGTGCTTTATGATACTGATGAGGCAAGGAAGAGACGTAGCTGGAAGGTAATCTAACGCACAAGCTGAACCGAATTGGCAGCTAATGAGTGTTCTTTGTCGTGTCAAAAGGAGTAACAAGAACTGGGATGACACTTTTGATTTCAGCAGCGTCTTTTGGTAAAATTAGAAAGAATTCAGAGTTGAAGCTGGATGCATGCTGCTACTTCCTAACCAAACAGGAGTTAACAAGAAGGAATACAGGAGCTACACGTCTCGTTGTCTGTAGGTGAAGTTTTAAAAATAACAAGAACTTCTTCTCATTATCTCTGACTCATTTAAAATAATCACTGTTAGAGTTTTAGGAATACATGACTGCAATTTTGGTTACAAAAACAAAAAGGTCAATTTTGGGTAATGTCTGAAATTTGGAACGACAGAAGAACCCCAATCGGGTACTACCTGGATTCAGGTAGAAGTTGGATTTGTGGGCTTTTCTAGGGTTGGTCCTTGACTGGATTAGCTTTCCATTTTCTGACCATAGACAGTAGACAGGTTAAAAGCTGGATGCAGCCATGGTGATATTACCCACTGGTCTAATTTTTGCTTTTTGAACATATATTGTTATCTTTTTGGCCACTGCCACGTTTTGTAGCCAGAACTTACCTTGTATTGATGAAAGAGTGGTGTTATCATATAAATTTAGCAAGCTGCATTTATAAACTGTATGGGTGTGAGGCACAGACTGTCACGGTCTGGGTGGCATACCGTGGGGAATGTTGGAGAAAGGACCCAAACGCTGGACTAGTGGAATGAGCAGTGGGTTTATTTACAGTGAAGTAAAAGTACACCACACAATAAATCTCCAAAGTGCTCCCTCGACTCCCGTGACGTGTCCTCCAATAAGTGCTGGTATCTCGTGCTCTCTGCCCTGTGCCTTCACACACCCCGTGTGTCTTGCAGTCCTGTGTTCCGCTGTCCTCCTGGGGAAAAACGATAGACACAGCCGTTATGGCACCAACTCCAGCAGGCATACACTGAATAGCACTTCAAACACTGACATGGAATCTAACTCAACGATCCTGCGCCGGAGGACGCTCCATCGCTCTGTTAACTAGGAAGCCCCAGAGCCCAGCCATTTGGCTTTTCTACCTTTAAAACCCGGAGAGCAGCCAAATGGCTGGTAGGCTTTTAGCTAAGCTTTAGCTTCAGGCAAGTGGAAGCTAAATTGGCTAGTCATTCATATGTAAATTGGGTTGTTACCTGGGAATTCTGGAGGGAGGGGAGTGGGGGTGTGTGGATGAGGGGGTGGGGGAGCTGCTAAAAGCGGTGAGCTTCCTTTTGTGTTTCATCTTGATGCATTCTCAATCATCCAGGGAAACAAATCTCCAAAAGTCACCAACTTGGAGTGTTTCAGTTTGCCATCTTAGGGAGAAATCAACACACATGGGTGTATGTCCTTTGTTGCTGAGATTTATTGATAAAAACAGTACAAAAAATCAACCATTTGTACACATTTTTACAAATAATTATAAAAAGTGAGTGAGTACATTTCAACATTTTCAGCAATCACTCACAATCCTGGCACTGCCATGGTATCTGTAGTCTGCATTTACCACATGTGTATCTGTTGCAGTGAACACATCGCACAGTGGCATGATTGTTCTTGCAATTGTGTTTGACCTGACACATGGCTCTTTTTCCAGGGCTCGGTGTGGAGGGTTGTGTCAAAGGCAACTGTTCTTTTCTTGCCTTCTTCGCAGCTACATGAGAGTGAGCTAACTCCCTTGCAAGCTCCACCAGGAAGTCCACCCGTCTTTCCTTCGTCCCGGAGCATGCTTGATACAGCACATGTGCATTCAGTGCTGCCATGTCAATCATGTTATAAAACACGGCAACTGGCCAGCGCCGTGTTCCTCTGCGGACAGTGTACTCCCGAACCATCTGGTCCATCACATCCACGCCACACTTTGTTTTGTTGTAAAGGGTGACAGTGTTTGGCTTCCTTTTGGTAGTGTTATCAGTCTGAACCACGCCGTGCATGCTGCTAAGAATATAGACTGTCTTCTTCCGTTTGGCCGCATACGCCGTCAGCGTGGCAGCAGAGGTTGAAAACACCTAAGAAATAAGATAAATTGTTATTTCCATAGCACTTTTACACACAATGAAACACATAAACATAGAACCACAAAAGACCTGCAACATACCTGAGTGGTGAATTCATTGCGATCTGTCTGTCTAGTGGATTGAGGAATTTCCCTGCGAATCTTGTTGACTGTGCCGAGGATGGTGGTTTTCCGTCTAAGAAGTTTTTGCGCAAGTGAAAGCGATGTGAAAAAATTGTCCGTGGTAACATTTCTGCCCTTGTCTAGGAATGGTTCCATCAGCCTCATTACTACATTTTCAGAAAGTCTCTCCCCAGTGGGACGACTGGGGTCCTTGCCAAGATATGGGAAGATGTGATCACATTGATGCCACAATGGACGACTGATCAATGCTCCACTACCAAAAGGAAGCCAAGCCCTGCCACCCTTTACAACAAAACAAGGTGTGATCACATTGATGCCACAATGGACGACTGATCAATGCTCCACTACCAAAAGGAAGCCAAGCCTTCCTGAGGCCCAAGCCAGGCCTCAGGAAGCCAAGCCAAGGTAAATGCAGACTACAGATACCATGGCAGTGCCAGGATTGTGAGTGATTGCTGAAAATGTTGAAATGTACTCACTCACTTTTTATAATTATTTGTAAAAATGTGTACAAATGGTTGATTTTTTTGTACTGTTTTTATCAATAAATCTCAGCAACAAAGGACATACACCCATGTGTGTTGATTTCTCCCTAAGATGGCAAACTGAAACACTCCAAGTTGGTGACTTTTGGAGATTTGTTTCCCTGGATGATTGAGAATGCATCAAGATGAAACACAAAAGGAAGCTCACCGCTTTTAGCAGCTCCCCCACCCCCTCATCCACACACCCCCACTCCCCTCCCTCCAGAATTCCCAGGTAACAACCCAATTTACATATGAATGACTAGCCAATTTAGCTTCCACTTGCCTGAAGCTAAAGCTTAGCTAAAAGCCTACCAGCCATTTGGCTGGTGGCGGGTTTTATAGGTAGAAAGGTAGAAGCCTGGGGATGCTAGTTTAAGTAGCTCCCCCGACGAGCCTGATCAGAAGCAGGTGTGTGGGAACCTAGGCGTGACCAGCAGTCGGCAGGGCCACGCCCATCAGGTCTGCAGGTGGCTGTCCTTCATTCTTCAGCCACACCCGCAGACACCCACACGTACACACACCAGCATGGAACACAAGAGCGCAGGGCAGCAAACATACATCCAATACAATAACAACAACGACAATAACAATAATAATGGTCCACACTGTTCACGGACCCCGAGTCCCCGGAACCGGGTCTGTGACACAGACAGATATTGGTCTAATAAGTACTATGAGCTCATTAAACACTAGAATTTTATTCAAACTGAAGCAAAAATTTCTTAGGTGGTCTTTAACTTGCAGCAAATGATGATATCTGTCAGGTAATCCATTAACAACAGAGTGAAAAGGTCCAGTTTAATTATTCAGCTTCAAGTGATACCCACAAGAACTGCAGTTTTTTTTCCACTTGCACACGGGCTTCATTTGTTTTATCTTCAGCGGTTGACAGAGATTGACCCCAACCATCAATTACAGCAGACAGTTCCTCCCTTTTCCTCCCGTCCTGTTTTCTTCAGCTTGATGATCGAATAGCACTGATGTTTTGATAGTGTGGGAAAACGGAAAAGACTCAGAAAATAGAACAGGAATAGTTTGAATTTACCCACAGAAAAGCTAAAGGCACTCAAAAGATGAGCTCTGGCTTAATGCTTCATTATTCAGCTTGCTGCCTTTGTGACAATATTTACCCCCAATTTTTCTCAGATGATTTTTTCTTTTAACGTTATAGTACCACTGATCATTTTCATTGTGATACATAAAGTTGTTTTTCGGATCGACTTGTGATGCTGAAACATTTTTTGTTTTGCATGAGACCAGCGCAAAACACCAAAGCCAAGAAGTCTGAGTAACAACACCTTCAACCCTTTGGTGTCTTTTTCAGTGTTAAACCCGCTGCCTGCAGGATGAGGAATAATACTAGTTTGGAAGTCTGGTTTTATAATGCATCACAGAAATGGAATGATTTATTAATGTTACATAACTCTTTCAAAACAGTAACTATGAAACTACATGGCTTGTTAAGCATCCTTGACGTTTATTACAAAAAATAGAGATGCCAAGTTATAGATTAAATGGCTGAGGTTTTCTTGTTTTTCCTCTTTTTTTCGGCAGGTGCCATGTAAATAGCTCACCCATTAACTGAGAAGGAGGAGTTCTGCCGTGCTGACATAAGCAGACTGAGATCCCTCTGATTCCTGCATTGACCTTCTGATCAGACATGGGGAAAGTCTACTACATAAGTAAAAATGTGGGCCTCGGGATGCTTGTACTCGCGGTCTGTGGACTGGCTACAATTATAGCTCTTTCTGTTGCTTACGACAAGGAAAAGTCCAAGAATCAAGGTAACGTAGGAGATGGAGCATCAGATGGCACCAGTACAACTACACCCAGCACCACCCCTGACACTCCAAAGGAACCCTGGGACCACTACAGACTTCCAGATTCCCTCATCCCCGTCTCTTACAATCTGACCCTGTGGCCACGATTGAAGCCCAATGCAGAGGGCTTGTACATCTTCACTGGACGTTCAACAGTAATTTTTAAATGTGTGAAAGAAACAGACCTCATCATCATCCACTCCAAAAAACTCAACTTCACTACCTTCTTTGGGCACCACGCTAAACTGAGCAGCCAGGGTGAGGCCCCAGTGCCCACTATACTGAATTCTTGGCTTGTGAAGAAAACTGAGTTTTTGGTTATTCAGCTAGGCAGCAGATTATCGGCGGGAAAATCCTATTCACTTCACACAGAATTTCTCGGGGAGCTGGCGGATGACCTGGAGGGCTTCTACAGGAGTGAATATGTTGAGGATGGCGTAAAGAAGTAAGACTTGTCAACACATTCTTATTCCACGGTGTCAAATACTGCTGTTCTGTCAGATGCTGCTGGTGAGATATTGGGTTCTTTTTGGAGAGCAAACATGTCAGCGTTAGGAGGTTGCAATCACAGAGCTGTCAGACAGGTAACCACTGTTAGCTTTATGTTTTGAACCTGTTCTCTGCTTATGGTTTTACTCACTAGCTACATTTCAAGGTCAAGATTAAGGTTATATTTATCATTTAACATGCACATTTCCATTATCGCAAGAATTTCTACTCCTTCCAGTGGACGGGTCAGATTTGAGTGAAAGCTGCAGAATGAGTCTTTACCCAAACTGTATGTGAAAGTCATATTTGTCGTTCTCAGTAGATTGCAGTTTTCATCACTTTGTGCCATACAGCCAATCAATCAAATGTAGACATCACTTTCTTTTTGTACTTCACACAATACAGTAACTTGTGAATTATGATTGTTAGCTGGATGAATGACTGTGTTATCGATGTTCTGATTTATTTAATATGTGATGATTTGTGTCTAATATTTAGTGAATCACATGCAAACACCAAATGAGATTGTGCATAATTTTAAGATGCCAGTGTCCGTGATAAAGCTGCAGTATTATTTGCTTAATGTTTCTCTCGGTCAGTTTTTGAAGGCTTTTGGATTGTTGGTGAATGTTTTCCATTAATGTTTTTTATTTCCAATGTTTTGCAGAGTTGTTGCTACCTCACAAATGCAGGCAACGTATGCCAGGAAAAGCTTTCCTTGCTTTGACGAACCAGCCATGAAAGCAGTCTTTACTGTCACGATCATTCACTCACGAGACACTGTGGCTCTGTCCAATGGCAAGGAAAAGGGTTCGTTGGATAAACAAAACTATTTCAGTTTTTTATTTTTTTTCAGTGCAAATGGAAAAACAAGCTCAAAATGAGAATAGATATCATGTTGTAAGTAGTAGGTAATGTGATTGCTTCATAAACCAGTGACTGTAGAAAAGCCAATGACTGTTTCTTCAGTCATTGGTTGTAACTAATAAAAAAACACCTTGTCCAAGTTATTAAAGTAAATAAGTAACTAAACACTGTTAATGCTAACAGAGTGTTTAATATTTTTCTCTGCCTGCACAGAAGCTTCAGAGGCTGTCATTGACAGTGTGGCTGTCAAAATTACAACATTTGAGCCCACGCGGAAAATGTCAACATATCTACTGGCATTTATCGTCAGCGACTTTGTTCCCATTGAGTCAAACCAAAACGATTTGTTGGTAAGAAACCTGGATTACATATTCACTTAAATCCCCAGTGAGGCCGGGATCCAAAAAGCATTTCCCAGCTTATATTTTCCCAAATATGATCTTGGAAAGTTAAAACGAGCATGAAATGGTAAGGAGCAATTTTTTTTGGACTCAAAGATTTAAATTACTCTTTGCAGATTCGAATCTGGGCTCGGAGAAAAGCAATAGATGATGGTCAGGGGAGCTATGCTCTCAATGTTACAGGACCCATCCTGAGGTTTTATGAGCATTATTACAACACATCATATCCTCTCTCAAAGTCAGGTAGACCATTTTGCTAAATCATTTCATTTCAATGATCTCCCTGAGCACAGCATGTTTTTTTTAACCCTTCATCTCCACAGATCAGATCGCTTTGCCCGACTTCAACGCTGGAGCAATGGAGAACTGGGGTCTGGTCACATACAGGGAAACGGCCCTGCTCTATGACCCCATCCTTTCCTCCACTGGAAACAAAGAGAGGGTCTCAACTGTGATTGCCCACGAACTCGCACACATGGTATAGCATTGGTTTTTAACCCAGACGGTCTCTTTTCTCAAAGCTTTAGGCATCACAAACTAAAGCAACATTATATTATGAAATGAACGTGATTGCAGCAAAGTCTCCTTCCTTCACTCATCAAGTACTGTAAAAATAAATCTACTTGTGTTACTCCCTTTTGCAAGAGCAGCTGACAAATCGTGACAGTGGAGTAATTTCACCCTGCTCTCGACACATAAAACCAGATGGGAAATCCTGTGGTTTGAAATGTTTTAATCCCCTGCTGATTCGGTTATTGTGTTGCTTGGATGTGACTGATAGTGCTAATGTTGGCCAAAGTCTAGGTTCATGGAAACGTTAATTCCCTGGTCATGGCAGAAATGCTCATCTGTTTACTCCTCATGTGTTTATTTAGTGGTTTGGAAATCTGGTAACTCTGCGATGGTGGAATGACTTGTGGTTAAACGAGGGGTTTGCATCATATGTTGAGTACCTCGGAGTCGACTACGCCGAGCCCACCTGGAACATTGTAAGAGACATGCTTGCATCTCCACAGACAGCAAAGTTCGATACAGTTCTTAACAGATGTACACTTTTGTGTCACAGATTGGTAACTTTTCACAGATGTTGTTGGCTTATAAAACCTACCCTGGTTCTCTTTCTCTGCTTGGCTGCAGAAAGATCACATCGTCCTTTATGATGTTCAGAAGGTGTTTGCTGTGGATGCCTTGGCCTTCTCTCACCCACTGTCACGTGGAGAAGAGGAAGTCAATGAGCCCGCTCAGATCAGTGAAATGTTCAACACGATCTCTTACAGCAAGGTCTGCTCCTCCGATAATTTTACACAACATTTTATGCAAGTTGATTCACAGAAATTAAGTATATATTCTACAATTTCACCCACATTTGCGGACAATATAGCCAGATTTGAAGCCCTTTTGATTTTAAACTCTCATGTTTATTAAATTATATTACTTTTATTTAGCTAATTTGCAGTAAAACGCTCAGTTTTCCCAATTCACTCAGTCTTCCTGCGTCCGTGTGATTCATATCACACCATCAGGACGGCAACTCGTTTTAATGTTTGCTTTGGGATTTGTGGAAAATCCCTTTCCGTTATGAGAAATTCAAGCTCACCAAATTCTGGCGGTTTGTTTTTCCAAGGGTGCAGCAGTGCTAAGGATGCTGTCAGAGTTTCTCACCGAGCCTGTGTTTGCTAGAGGACTCAGTGTGAGTATATTATCACTTCATCTCTGCTGCCGTAATGTGTGTGCGACTGTCAGCAGACTAGGAATTAATGATGCTGTGTCTGTGGTTATTTATGCCAAAAAATGTTTCCTGGTAAATTCACACTATTTTCCTTTCCTCGTGATTGCATCATATGATCCTCATCTCCGTTTTGTGTCTTCAGTCTTACCTGAACACATTCGCTTTTGGTAACACTGTATATACAGACCTGTGGGATCATCTCCAACAGGTTGGTTAACCTGCATGACTTCACTGGTATTGTGTTTTTTGGGTGTGTGTGTGTGTGTGTGTGTGTGTGTGTGTGCAATTATCTTAAATTTCTGTGTGTGTGTGTGTGTGTGTGTGTGTGTGTGTGTGTGTGTGTGTGTGTGTGTGCAATTATCTTAAATTTCTGTGTGTGTGTGTGTGTGTGTGTGTGTGTGTGTGTGTGTGTGTGTGTGTGTGTGCAATTATCTTAAATTTCTGTGTGTGTGTGTGTGTGTGTGTGTGTGTGTGTGTGTGTGTGTGTGCAATTATCTTAAATTTCTGTGTGTGTGTGTGTGTGTGTGTGTGTGTGTGTGTGTGTGTGTGTGTGTGTGTGTGTGTGCAATTATCTTAAATTTCTGTGTGTGTGTGTGTGTGTGTGTGTGTGCAATTATCTTAAATTTCTGTGTGTGTGTGTGTGTGTGTGTGTGTGTGTGTGTGTGTGTGTGTGTGTGTGTGTTGTCAGGCAGTTGAAAATGCACCAGGAATACATATTCCACACTCTGTGGAAAATATCATGAACCGCTGGACTCTCCAGATGGGCTACCCAGTCGTCAGTGTTGACACCCGGACAGGAAGTGTCACACAGAAACACTTCCTGTTGGATCCAGACTCTACAGTGGACAGACCCTCTCAGTTCAAGTAGGAAACTGTTTAACCTTGTGCTGCAAGTTTCACTCAGATGAGAAATGAAGGGGCTGCACTTACACATATGTGCTTTAGGCTCCTGGTTCTCATTCACATTGAAGGGGCTGATGTCGTGTGTTGCTGACATGAGATGTGACTCTGATTTGTTTGTGTTGCTTCTACCTAAGCTGATTTTTTTTTTTCAGACAGCAGCCAATAAGAATCTGTTGTATTAATCCAGTGTACCCACTAGCAGTGAAATCGTAATATGGAAATGACAAACAATAAATTATCTATCTTCTTTTCCCATTATGTCTTTTCTGTCTAGTTACACCTGGTATGTCCCTATCAAATGGATGAAGATGGGTGTGCAGCAGCCACAATACTGGCTCCTTCAAAAAACAGGTACACTCATATCATGGTGCTGTATTAGTTCTGCACACAGACTAAAAAACAAGACATTTCCTACTAGATTAGTTGGTTTAACCACAGCTCATTAAATTAATCAAATCTGCTGTGTGTCATTCTTTTCTTTTGTTTAACTAGACACTCATATTCCGATGAGAGTGTCAGGACAGGACTGGGTACTCGCAAACACAAATGTATCTGGATACTTCAGGGTGAACTACGATCCTGATAACTGGGACCGTCTCCTTTCCGTGCTCAACACCAACCACCAGGTGAGTCACAAGTGTTTTCCTGTTTGTGCTTTATGTCCACATTTATATGGTATGACAACTAAAGACTGTACAACGGCTATTCAAATAACCAAAACTGGATGGAATAGATGCATAAAAATAAAACTAAACTAAAATAATAAAACAAAATAAGATAAAAAGTTAAATTTACTCCAACTATATCTATGAATTTCCCCTAGTTTCTGTTGCCTATGTTTAAGGTCGGTTTGTGCTGGATTGGGTCAGCGACAAAGACTTTCTGCTGTGACTGGTTATTATACTTTTAGCTGTATCTTACACTTTCCTGACAATAGCACTGCAGCCCTGAACTTTTACAGATACCACCTGATAAAGGTCTGGGTACTCTTGAACCAGTATTAGCCGGTCTTCAACCTGCCCCTGTTGTTCTGTTCTGTGTGCCATCTTATTGCACTGATATGAAAATAGCACAACAATTGTGTATTTAACAGTATCAAGTGAGAATCATGTGTGCTGCCTCCTGTTAAGGCTCTCCAGACTCCTTTGCCTGAAGCAAACACAGTATTATCAGTAGTATGAATGTAAAGGATAATTTGGAAAATATCTAAAAACATGTCTCATGAATTTGACTGAGGTTCATGTGTTTAAATGGCTTAAGGCAGACAACACCAGACTAGGCAAAGAATCTTAAAAACACAATAACTGCACAAAAACTCCAAGTTAAAAGTCTTAGCAGAAAAAAGATATTTGGTGCAATCTATGCATTTTTGCCAAATTTACACACTGAGCTGTAGACAATTTGAACTGCTTTCAGTATGTGTAACTCTTGGGTTTTGACTAAATTTTTTTCTTTGAGTGCACCGATCAAAGTTTGTTGTGGAAGACGAGACAAGAGCTGAATTTGTTACATTTCAGAAACGTATTAGCTGTCAAATGTTGATATTTGCTGCTTTTTCTGTCAGTTATTTGAGCTCTGAGACTACACTCACTGACCACTTTGTTGAGTACACACGTTCTGCACATTAATGCAACTATCAGATCCACAGCCACATGGGAGCAACTCTTTGCATTTAGGCATGGTGGAAATAGAACTGAGCATCTAAATCTCAGTGATTTAAGGGATTTTGAGAAAGTCATTGTGACACACGACCCACAGATGGGCACTTCCGCGTTTGAGAGTTCAACAGTGCTTTATTTACAGTTGTGATTTTCCCTGCGGTTTCTGGCTCTTGCCCCGGACGCAGCCACTCCGTCACTCCCGTTGTCCCTCTCACTCCTTCTCACTGCAAGACATAAGAAAAGTCTCTCCTCATCAAGTCAGTTCCGGGCACCTGCTCCTTCCCGCCTCAGCGCCGTCCCGTGAGCTCCCCTCCTCTGCAGCAGGCCAAAGACCACGCCCCCGCCACAGGCATGCTTGTTAGTGTCAGATGGGCTGGTCTAAGTGTTTCAGAAACTGGTGATCTACTGGGATTTTCCCACACATCTGTCTCTATGATTTACAGAGAATGGTCAGAAAGAGAAAACATTCAGTGAGCAGTAGTTCTCTGGGTGAAAATGCCTTGCTGATGCTAGAGGGTGATGTCCAGGCTGCTTTGAGATTGAAAAGTAACAGAAGAGCATTTCTGAATACACACAAAACACATTGAACCTTGAAGCAGATGGGCTAAAGAAGCAGAAGGCCAAACTTGGTACCTCTACCATCAATTATGAACAGGAAACCAAGGCTACTATTTGCACCAAAATTGGACAAAAATGTTTCTTGATCTGAGTCTTAATTTCTGCTACAGTATTCAAATGGTAGGGTCAGAATTTGTGATGAACAGCATGAAAGCATGGATCATGCTGCTTTGGATTAACAGTTCAGACTGGTGCTGGTGGTATAAGCTGGTGGTGGTGTGAGGGATATTTTCTTGGCACATTTTGGGCCCATTAGAAGCAACCAAGTGTTATTTAAATGCCACAGCTTACCTGAGTATTGCTGCTGACAATGTCCATCCATCTCCTCATGGCTGCTTTCAGCAGTATAAGACGCCAATTTACAAAGCTGAGATCATCTCAAATTGATTTCTTTAACATGACAATGAGTTCATAGTACTTTTTAGGTCGGTACCCAAGCGTGTAAAATCACAATTAGTCACAATCTAAGTCATCCAGGCTACCCTTCAGTGGCAAAGGAATTTAAAAAACCAAGCAGTCAAGTCAACAATCTCACTTTTGGCTACCAGGCAACCTTTGTGAATGCCTTTTCAACTGCTGGAGTGCAAAACAAACAAACACATGAGAACAGAGAGTCCTTCCAGCTGATCTGATAAAGCCCAAGGTTTCAGAGCTTTAACAGACAGAAATATGTTGGCTTTGTTCAATGTCATTTTTCATATTGCATTTTCAGTGTATTACATTTCATAATTTTAAATGTTAAATTGTTTTGTCTTATACACTTTGCATGTGACTTTTTTCTTTCTTTCAGGCTGTATCAATCATCAACAGGGCACAAATTATCGATGATGCATTCAATTTAGCAAGGTAAAGGAAAAAGAAAAATCTTAAGTTAAAGTATTAAACAGTTATGTGTGAAAAAGCATCCTTTTCTTTTTCCCCCAGAGCCAAAATAATCAGCACCACACTGGCTCTGAGAACTACCAAATACCTGTCAAAAGAGCGAGACTACATCCCCTGGGAGTCAGCTTTGAGAAACCTCAACTACTATATTCTCATGTTTGACCGCAATGAAGTCTACGGAGTTTTGCAGGTTAGCCCTACTTTAGTTTACATGCTAATTATTATTCTTGCCTATTGTGAGTGTTTAAAATAAAAGAGTCAACTGACAGGAAAAAAAACTAACTCTAACTCTTATTTTAGGCATACCTTAAGAAACAAATACAACCTCTATTTGAGCATTTCAAGACAATTACATCTAACTGGACAAGAGTACCTACAGGACACACCGACCAGTAAGGGCTCTTTTAAACACAGATTTTTGATATGAAATCAAAAAGCTAAGATTTTGTATATATTGTTTGTCTCTGTAAAAAAAATCTTCTCAGGTATAATCAGATAAATGCTATTGGGATAGCCTGCAGTGCGGGAGTGGAAGGCTGTAGGGAGCTTATAAAAAGCTGGTACAGAGAGTGGATGAAAAATCCAAGTCGCAACCCGTGAGTACAAAATAGTTTCAATCTGTTCTTTTGAGCCCATGAAAGTTCTCATACACGTTTAAGGCTTTTATATCTGTCTTTTACTACTCAGTCTTGGCAAATCTTGGCAGTAGCAGGTGTTTTTAGGGTTAGGCGGTTATGATGCAGCTCATAACCAGCAACATGAAATTGAGATTGACACCACAGATTTTAGAAACAAGACCTGTAATTAGTGTAATGGGTCAAATGCACTGACCCATTAGTGTAATGGGTCAGTTCAATATCAGGACAGTAAGGGCCTGTGCAATACTGGGTCTTGTGCAATAAAATTTATGCTTCCGTTATTATTATCTATATTGTCCTCTGTGTCCACTCTTCTTGTCATTGTTTGTTCTAGTATAATGTGATCACTGTTTTTGTCCTTGTCACATGACCTGTAAATACTGTCTCTGTATGTTTTTTACTAACTTGTGTTTAACACCAACCTGCCAGAGGTTCTGCAGATGGAAATTAGCCCAAGGCTATAATCTGGCATATTTACATTTGTTAAAATGTTCATTAATATGTATTGCCCCTCTTTCTAAATAAAATAAATAAATAAATTTAAATGAATGCATCTTCATAGTTACAAATCCAGCAGATCATGACATGCAAGTAGATATGTCATTCCCATGCTGACCTCAGACATGCCACACTTTGTCAGACACTGACAATTTGCAATTGTCCAAAGACTCTTGCCCTGGCCACTGCAAGAGCAGTAAGGAATTTAGAACAGTGTGAGAATGAATATTTCTTATAATCTGCCATAATTCAGACCTCTTAAATGTGACTGCTGAACTGTTTACAAAACTGTTAAACAGCTAGTGACCTATATGCCAAGTATGTCTGTGTGTGTGCATTCAGAGAGAGGGAGAGGAGAGAGCCAGTGTTCTAGGATTCATTTGAAATTCATTGCATAATCTTTATGTTCACCAGGATCCATCCCAACTTGAAAAGCACAGTTTATTGCTACGCCATAGCCTTTGGTGGTGTGGCAGAGTGGGACTTTGCCTGGAACATGTTCAAGAATGCTACTCTGGCATCTGAAGCGTCCAGGCTCAGGTCTGCACTGGCCTGCAGCAAAATACCTTGGCTTTTGAACAGGTGTGTTGTGGAAGTATAGTAATGTATTAGCAATGTAAATGCTTTTCAAAGAAGCTAAACTGATTGTTTATTCAGAATAAAACTCACAACTGAACACAGAGAAAGAGAACCTGCTTTGCAGCATAAGAGCAATTATAGCAATTACATCTTAATGATAGAACCATTAAAAACAGTAAATGTAACACTGTGAACTGGTGGTGAAGAGATTCTCATCATAGCAGAAAAACAAGTGTGTCGAACTGAGCTTTCCCAATTGGCTTGTACTCTATTTACCACCCATCATGGTGCTATCTAAACAGTACTATTTTAATTATATCCTCACAAACAAATAAATCCTGCTTGTGGATGCTGGCCACCAAGGGTGTTTTTATCTTGTCTGGGATGAGTTTGTTTTTATGCAGTCCCATAAACTCATCAACAAATGCACGGTAATTCATTTTTAATCAGTTTGTCAGTTCGATCAGTAAGCGAGTGGGTTACACTCCCTAAGGACCCCTTTCCAAATAATGAGGGTGGCCATGCAAATTAAAGAAAGCCTTTAGCAGCCCCCCCACACCTCCAAGATATTAAGCTGTGTGTTATTGCCTATAAATGTGCTATAATTTTGTTAAATATTAATGTGGTCACAATAGAAAATAGTTCCCATATACCATTAATGCTACTTTATCTCCTGGTCTCTGGTTGTTGATTCCCTCCCTTATAGTTTAATTCAGTTTTATTTATGCAGCACTAAACTGAGCAATATCTATAGCAGGCATTGTGCAGTCACAACTTTGAATGATATCAGATATTTTCCATTTTCCCTCGGAAATAATCGTTGTATGTGGGTATATCGTTGACTCAGGTATCTGGAGTACACACTAGACCCAACTAAGATCCGTAAGCAAGACGCCACCTCTACCATCCAGAATATTGCCCGAAATGTTGTGGGGATGCCGCTAGCATGGAACTTCATCAATGCTAGATGGAGTTACATCTTCCAACAGTGAGAGCTCTATCCTTTTGTTTCTAAATAGTCAGTACTCACAAGCTAATTGTTAAAGACAGAAAAGAATTTTAAAAGCTGAATTTAACAGCAGGATTTAAGAAGTAATCACATTTCTTTAGGTGCAAATCCTGCTGGGTTTTTTTCTTTTTTTTTCACTTACTTGCCCAGTTTGAGTTTTCAAGCATGACTACCTACCTATTACTAATTCCTTCTGCTGAACTACAGCTTTTTTTTTCCCCTTTTCTTTTTTTAGATATGGAAAAGGATCATTTTCCTTCTCTAATCTTGTCAGTGGAATCACACAGAGATTCTCTACAGAGTATGAGTTACAGGAGGTATGGAGCCAACAAAACCTCAACCACACAGAAAAACACAGAATTTCCCTTTGGGCATTTGGGAGAAAATAAATACAACGATTGCTAAATTTCTGATTTTGTCTGTTTGTATTTGCTCTTCTCTCCAGCTTAAAAGATTCAAAGAAGAAAACCTCAGTGTTGGCTTTGGTTCTGCCACCATGGCCCTAGAGCAGGCCATAGAGAAAACAACGGCTAACATGAAGTGGGTGACAGAAAACAAAGCTGAAGTGCAGCGGTGGTTTGCTCAGGAGTCCACGTGAGAACACCAAAAGCCACCACAGTCCTTTTTTCAGTACTGACAGTGATATGTAATTAATGAAAATCACTATAATCAACGGAAACAACAAAAGCCTTTTCTCTTGACAAATGCAGAAGGACTGTTTAACTGTTGTCACACAATAGCCCACTTAACATCAGCTTTAGTGCAAGGGAAGGGAAGAGACCACGACAGCGTGTTTGTTTTCTACATATTTTACATTATAAGTTGATCCTTATCATGATTTATACTATTACCCAAGGCAGTAAATTTAATGTAGAGCAGTAGAGGCAGAGATTAATGGCAGCAATTCTACAAGTGGTTAAAATCTGTTGACGACAGCTGTTTTCATGCATGTGCTTGAACTTTCCTAGACAGACAGAGATGCATGGGAGAAATGTCTGATGTGGTGGGATCAGACATTAAACAGTCTCTATCCTGCCAACTTCCTAGTACAAAGTGCATATGATGTGCAGTTGAAGCCATGGTAGAATTATACTTAAAATAAGTCACTGAATTACAGCAAGTGGTGACCACTAAACACAAAGTATTTCCAGAATTAAGAGCACATCTAAAGTTGTGTACTTCCTGTCACCTGTGAAAAAGGACAGCTTTAGACAAATGACCTCATTCACAAAATTTTAATTTTATGTTGCTCGTCATCATGTGATCGTTTGCTTCCATCATGTGACATCATGTGTCACACCAACACTGTCCTCCTCCTTCCCTGCATCCATAAACCTCCTCTATGCTTTTCTTCTTCTCCTGCTGCTTGGCAGCTCTACATATTTAACATCCTTTGTCCAATATATCCACTGTCTCTCCTCTGTACATGCCCAAACCATCTCAGCCTTCCTTCTCTAACTTTACAACACCAACCAAAAAGAAATGGTCGTAGAAAGAATAGTACCCATGGACACCTTTTAGGTGAAGGGTTTCAGGGAGGAGACTTGCGAACACCTTGGTAGCCCTCCTGAAGAGCTGGAGGAGGGGACTGGGGGTTTATGCTTCAGCAGCTACACTGTAACCGCAGACCCATCAAAATCTATAGCCTAACCTGTGTCATAACTGGATGTGCATCTTCCCAGAAATGTAACTACACATCAGGCTGATGCAGCTCACAACTATTGAGATTGTCCAGTTCAGTGCGATTCCTCCCATGCCTTTCTGGCTACTTTTTTACGAAATTTTTTGAATTTATCAGCGAAAGAATAACATTGTGTCAATACAAGAAATAATGATGATAGCACCAATGTAAGGGCTCCCAAACTTCAGCAAATTGTTGCAGGGAGATTGCTAAAACTATCTGAATGGATGTGAAGGAAGGTCCAAAGAAGTGGTTATGTTTGCCCCAGAAACAAAGAGTGAGGGGAAAAAGTCCCAGTATTTTATTTATAGCTCTAGGCTGGCGGATAGTACCACAAAAGTAAATGCCGGCAGCTACAAACTGTTTCAGGGATAAACATTTTACTAATCAAGTTTAATTTTTTTTAAACCATCATCATTCTCAAGTAGACATTTTGGAAAGGTGTGGGTTTTCTGATTTCCTCCTCACATAACTGTTGTTTTATTTTCCTTAGTTGTCAAATTCATCAGCTTTTTTTGCTTTCCTTACAACACCTTCATGGCTCCTCCATGACTGGCATTGAGATAAACAATTTTCTTCCTTACAAAGAGATGTGGCAACATACAGATAACAAGCACAAACCCTTCCATTTAAAATCATTCTGATTCTCCAGATGATTCCCCACACTTGTGTTTATCAATAAGAATCATTTGTCCTGATTCATAAGCCAGTCACACCTGTCTAGCAATCAGGCAAAGATCTCTTACCTGGATTTGATTCACAAAGGTGTATGATGAGGGCGCACTCAATTACTGTGCTCCTGTTCTTTGGAACAAGCTGGCTGCTCACCTAAGATCAGTTATATCTGCGTTCAAAAACAAACTCCAAATCTCTTTGTTCACACAGGCCTGCACTCAATAACTAAGCGTGTTTTTATGTTTTTTTTTATCTTCTGTGTTAAGCACACTGAGCTTACATATGTATATATTTTCCAAAGTTCATGTGTGAAAACAGCTTGCCTTTAATCCAAACTTCATGTCACATTTCAAACTGATTTCCCATGAATAAACTTGCATTTGTACCTGTTCTTGGTGTGTTTATTGCAAACGGGCAGTAACTATAGATTCCTCTTTTCTTCCCATCGTTGTTTACTGACAATTTCTGCAGCTTTTGAGTTTTTAATTGAAGTGGATGAGTTTACATTTAGAATAATAGTACATGTTTCATTACGCATTTTGGCTTTTTTAAACTTAATTATTGCATTTTTAATCACCTGCCAAATCAAAATAAAAGACCTGCAAACCCTAAAGAGTTAACATAGATGAATGGAGTCGTTTTTCCCCATTGAGCAGTGACAGGTTAAAAACTTTCCCATAAAATATCTCATTAGAAACATAATAGGTCATAAGAAGGGTTGTTTTTCTAAGCTGAGCGCTTGGATGAACTTTCCCTGTCAGGAGCATCTCACTGCAGGTCTAATCCTGACAATACAAGCTTGTACTTTTAGCCGCAGGAATGTAATCAGATGGAAAACGGAGTCTTTTCCAATATATTTTTAAAAGGAATCATCTGCCGGTAATTACAGTCTGTGTAATTACAGTCTTACTGGAAGCCTCAGCATCTGTCAAAAAAAAGATATACGGGATAAAGATGTCAAATTAGTCATTCTTGTTTCTACTCGTTTGAAACGGATGTTACACTTCAAGGTGAAACGATGAGCTGGTGAAAGTTTTTACCAATATGTTTAACATTAACACTAAGGTTAATAAAACATTATTCACTTTCCTCTTACACTCTATTGATTTTTTTAAACTCATATAGAGTCTGTCTGTAATGACGGTGAAGCTGCTTATATTCAATTTAATTAAATTAATTAAATTTCTTACTTGGCTTAATTTTAATTACTAAACGAACAAAAGAACAGGACAATTTAGGATAAGAGCGGAACAAACAATGCATGCAAATAATGACAACAACAATGATAATAATTATAATGATGATAATCATTATCTTCTTCTCATAGTCATGGTCGTCATGGCCTATGCGGTGTATTCCTGCATCTGTAATGTAGTGCATTACACAATATCTACAATATCCACACAATAAAGAATACAGATGGAAAATCGATATGATAGAACATTATAGTATTAACGTAATTGTAATAGTAATAATACCTCTATCATGAAATACCTGGAACACAGGTGTGCTGGAGAAATGCCAGTAAACATAACATTGACCTTATCAAGACAAGACACAACAAGTCCAGAAGTATCTGCAGTTCTGGCTTTATGACATCAGTGCTTGTGTAATAGCTTCCAATGTTATTTGTACGCAGTCACTGTCGGCTCAAATCTGAGAAAGTCCCAGCTGATTCAGTAAGTATTTTCCTTTATCATCAAAATAACAGGACATATTTATTCTGGTTAAGCAGCCGCTTTGCTCAAAGTTTGGAGGACAACAAGATAGTTGGATCCACAGGTGAAAAGGAAACTGAAACCAGTGACTTGATGCTAAGTAAATTCAAGGTAAGAAAAATGTTCTACTGTTTGTGTTTCTAGCTGAAGGTTTAGAGTTACAATGTATTTTTAGTCATTTTTATGTGTGTGTGTGTGTGTGTGTGTGTGTGTGTGTGTGTGTGTGTGTGCACGTGCACTTTGTTTAACCATTTCAACCGTGAAGTATGAAAAAAGCAAGACTATCCGAAGTGATATGCATCAAAAAATGTTTTTGTTTTAGTGCAAAAACTACTTTAAAATAGAAAAAGAAGGATAGAGAAAGAAGATCTTTTTCGCTTTTCTTCATAAGAGAGGGTTGAGAGTAGTGTTTGGGTTATCACTTTAGATCTCACACTTAAGACCACCCACACAGCAAAACTCATTCATAAGATGATCAAGAGAACGCTGCCAAATATGTAAACGTGAAAGATGAAAAACCTTTGAAGAACATGTCTAAAATATTAAAAGTTTAAGGACACTTCACATTAGATGACCACCAGAACGTTTTTGAACCAAATTTAACCCCATTTTAGTCTTGATGGGTTTGTACTATCTTGACATTTTTTTTCACACATCTAGTCAACAAAAAATTGCGCTCTGAGTAAACAAGGCCCAAAGGATTGATAATCAGTTGAACTGGACTGAATTAAAGTCTTTGTAAAATCCCAAAAAGACAACTTTTAATAAACTTTAAATGTTAAAGGGCCTCTTTTTAAAGTCTATCACTGCCTGAGGCTGGAAAACAATGTCCACATATGTCTGCTACTTGGTAGGGAGAAAGATCAAAGATAAAATGTACATTTAAACAATTTATTTTGCATCATAGAAACATTGGACAGTTATCTCATTAACTGCAACGATTTGCATACTTTTCCAGAAAAATTATTTAAGCAATGTATAGAGACAAGCACAAAACTCTCATTTCAGTTTACTGTTATATTGGAGTCAAAGCATTTTTTCTGTTCCTACATAAATCAGAAAATATTTTTGTGAGTGAAACATATTTCATATAAATCCAGCTCTAAATGATACAGTGGCTTGCAAAAGTATTCGGCCCCCTTGAACTTTCCCACATTTTGTCACAGTCACAAAGATAAATCAATTGTATTGGAATTCCACGTGAAAGACCAATAGAAGTCCGAGGATCTGAAAACTGCTGTTCACAAACGCTGTCCATCTAATCTGACTGAGCTGGAGCTGTTTTGCAAAGAAGAATGGGCAAGGATTTCAGTCTCTAGATGTGCAAAGCTGGTAGAGACATACCCTAAAAGTCTGGCAGCTGTAATTGCACCAAAAGGTGGTTCTACAAAGTATTGACTCAAGGGGGCTGAATAATTACGCACACCCCACTTTTCAGTTATTTATTTGTAAAAAATGTTTGGAATCATGTATGATTTTCGTTCCTCTTCTCACGTGTACACCAATTTGTGTTGGTCTTTCACGTGGAATTCCAATAAAATTGATTCATGTTTGTGGCTGTAATGTGACAAAATGTGGAAAAGTTCAAGGGGGCCGAATACTTTTGCAAGCCACTGTATGTACAACTTTCATATTTTAGACAAGATGGAACTTTAGGTTCATGCATGTAAACTGGAGATCCTTGACTGGTGTGAGAAAAACACTAATTTGGGGAAAATAGCCTGAAAAACTCATGAATTGTTTTGAATGCATGGGTAGCTGCTAAATATAATCCTGTATACATGTAAGATTTTGGTCCTGTTATGTGTTTCAGATTAAAAATAGTGAATCTTTTAAGAAAAAAAGATTATTTTGCTTCGTGTTGCTCAGTGCAGAGGGGGCTGGATAATATAAATGTATATTATGTCCACAATATGATTATGAATCTACCCTAAACAGAGGCCACTGTGTGAATTTGATCTGCCTCATTGGATGGTGACAGCACGTTGCCATCCTTTGCAGATAAAACCACAACATTTTCCAGCTGACAAATATCACTAAAAGGCCAAAACCAACAATGAATTGCAATAAATATGTTAAGCTCCCTTGATTCACAGTTACAATGGATAATATTTGAACATATGGGAACCAGTTTATTAAAAAGCAGTGACAGAGAAGAAAAATGATTACACTCTCACTTTCCAGAAACAACTTTCTGGTTGTGAAACTTATGGGATTTGGTGATAATAAGTAAGAAAAAATTGAAAATCGCTCAAGTTAAATAAACATGCAGCTGGACTTCTCATGCAGTGCTACTGGAGCCTTGAATGCAGAGTTTTGCCTTTTTGAGGACATACGGGAAAACATTACAAAACCGTTGTGGAATAAACACAAATGCTGTATAATATGCAGCAGTTATGAAAAGAACTGTGTGGCATATGCCTGCTCTACAGCCGCCAAATAACATGGAATAAAAATAAAGTTGTGCCTCAATGAATAGTGAATATTTTCAGATGGGGACCAGCTACCCCAATACCGTTTCTGTAAGCCTTTATTCTGACTCCTGCGTTGTTAGGCCATTAGAAACAGACCCATGTGACACATTAGTCACATGGATCTGAAGCAACTCAGATGTGACTACTAAGATTTTTGTAGATGTAATATGATATCATAATAGCTAATGTATTACAGAGAAATGCATCACCCTGTGCTGGTGGCAAAACAACCTGAATGAACGCATCCTGGGTGTGGCGTGGGTGATGTAGTAACTACGGTGGTGCTGAGCTGCTTCTCAGCACTGATTGACTCATAAACCACATCTCATTATTACAGTAAACTTTTAAAGATACATGACTCACTTACGCTGAAATGACGTTGCCAACAGTATACCTATGCTTTCTGTTTAAGTGACACTCATTTTTGCTTTTCTCCTTCTCCTTGTTGACCTAAATCCAGAAATTCAACAATATACTGTTGAACTAATCTAAAAGGCATGTGTTTTCATTTCTAACCCTACAATTTCTCTCTTTTTTAACATCTCCAGTCACTTAGCTGGAGTAAATTTAGATTTTTCACAGCATCTTGGGAAAAAATAAAAGTTTATGGCCTTGTGTAAACCCATACTTAGCCTATTTCATTATGTAATTTTGGCTTCTTGACTTGACGTTTGAAAATTATGCACAGACGCATATGCAGACAGACACATAGGAGGCTCTGCCGCAGATCTCCCACCACATAGTTTACAACACACAGAGACGAAACAGGCCAGTTTCTACAGAGGGCCTTTGTTCAGAGCCTTTATGCAGATAAAAAGTTTAAAGATTAGTAGAGCTTACTCTTATCGCTGGAACTTTTTACAACTCAACATTTTTGACTTCAGGACATTTTCTCCGCCCAGGAAATGAATCATTAACTTTGAATCCAGCAAGGTAGGATATAAATTACAATCATTCCCTAATTTCTGTCTTTCTCTTCTTCTCTGGTGAAGACATGGGTAAAGGCTTCTTCATCAGCAAAGTGGTGGCAGTGGTCTGCGTGGTTGTAGCCATCAGTGCTGTGGCCACCATCATAGCCCTCTCAGTTGTTTATGCTCAGGAGAAATCAAAGAATCAAGAGACTCCGGCGACTGGAACGACTGCTGGACCTGGCACCCAGACCACCACACCCTCCACCCCAAAAGAGCCCTGGCAGCACTACAGACTTCCAGATTCATTGTCTCCTATCTCATACAATGTGACCCTGTGGCCCCGGCTGACTCCCAACCCTGATGGCCTCTACATCTTCAGCGGATACTCCACGGTGCTGTTCACATGCGTGAACGAGACTGACCTCATTCTCATCCACTCCAACAAGCTGAACTTCACAATGTTTGACGGATACCACGCACAGCTGAAAGCTGTGGATGGAGCCTCTGCACCCCAGCTGAAAAAGAGTTGGCTGGAGGTTCCTACTCAGTATCTGGTGATCCAGCTTAGCAGCCCTATGCAGGCCGGCAGCACTTATGAGCTCTTCACAGAGTTTGTCGGAGAGCTGGCTGATGACCTGGGAGGATTCTACAGGAGTGAATATTATGAAGACGGCGTGCGAAAGTATGAACTTCTTTTTTTATTAAGCTTAAGTTCATGACATGATTCAAATGAGCAAAGTGTTGCAAGTTGGACAAGTCCTCTGCTCTTTCTAAAATTTAAATGACAGAATGTTAAACTAAGATTGTAAACATGGGGAAACAGCTAAAAGCTCACAAATTAATTTGTAATGTCTAACAAGTTGCCTCATTCCCAAATTTAAGACTGTTGCATCTAAGTATTACCTAATAGCCACTCCTTAATTTTAACTGTTCTCCCACCATTAATGAAATATCAGATGTGCACTAGTTTAAAAGTAAATGCATGAATTAATACATTTAGAATAACTTTACTTTAAATCAAACCACTGTATGTTTTCATTTTTAATCATTTTAAAAATGTAAAGATTTAATTGTGTAATCACAATCACTTTATGGTAATTTAAATATATATTTATTAAAGTGAAAAACAAAAAAAACAAAAAACAAAACCGTATGTATTGTATATGATCACTTGGAGCCTAAATGCAAGCACCTTCACAGCCAGGCTATGATTCATGGACATCAACCAATGTAGTTTTAACAAAACCACTAATATTATGAAATGAAGTCAAATAAGAATTCAATACAAAACCAAGTTTTGCTTTTGGACCTCTGTAATTAAAGCTGATATGTGTAGGATTTAAAATACAAAACACTCATCTTGATAAGGATTTAATGAAAGTCACGGTCAAGTTTGTTTTAAACTTTCCATTTAAAGAAAATCAAGTACGTCAAAAAGAATTCAACACCTGACTCGATTATGTGGATGTAATTATTACGTTCTCTCTTCTTCCATTATCAGAATTTTGGCCACGACTCAAATGCAGCCAACGGACGCGAGGAAAGCCTTCCCCTGCTTCGATGAACCAGCTATGAAAGCCGTCTTCCACATGACTCTCATTCACCCTCACGGGACTGTGGCTCTGTCTAACTCCATGAACTATGGCAAGTTCTATTCTTGTTTAGTGTTCAGAGCAACATTTAACGTATCAACTGCCCCCGTGTGACGACTTTAAATTAATCTCAATTACATTTTGTCTATTTTCCTCTGTTTTCCTCATTTATCATTAATACGGAGCTGTCTCTGACCCCAAAACAGAACCTATAAACATCACCACTCCGGATGGTTTGAATTTAATCCAGACAAGCTTTGGACCCACAGAGATTATGTCAACCTACCTGCTGGCTTTTGTTGTGTGTGACTTTGGATTCATTCAGTCAGATCTAGGTGCAGAGGTTTTGGTGAGTATTTACTAAAGCTTTCAGTTAGAATCACAGAAACTAATGGCAACATATTATTTAATATTTTTGGTTCCTTTTAAATAGATTAAAATAAATAAATAAACTACTATCTCTGGTCTATGTTAGGCCCGATAATTCAAGTTGATCTGTGCTCATGATAGTTTGAATTAAAATTAGAGCAGTGAGGCCTCATCTAAAAGATTTTAAAATATATGCAATGCTCATTTCTGCTCTGGATTCTGGTGCATAGGCTGAAATGGATAAATCATGGATGTTGAAGTAAACTATCAGAGATAATAGGTGCTATTTTCAGAGAGAATAATTGCTGCATTAGTTCTTGGAAGAAATGTATTAAACTGAAAATAATCACAGCAATACTCAGTTATTTTCACCTAAACCTGGCCTTTAATGTAATGGATTTTTTTTTACATCACGAGAGCGGCTGTTTTCCCTCTCTGCTGGTCACAGTGATTGTTTGCTGCCCTCTGCTGGACTCAGAGCTCACTTCAGCTCTCAGGTCCACATGCATTTCCTTCTGTCTGGTTAATACAGCTGTTTTCCCTTTTTCAGATCAGGATCTGGGCTCGCAGGAAGGCTATAGATGAGGGCCAGGGTGCATATGCTCTGGAGAAGACTGGACCCATACTGTCTTTCTTTGAGAAGTACTACAAAATTCCCTACCCCCTTAAAAAGTCAGGTGAGAACAACAAATACCTAGGAAAACAACAACAAAAAGGACCATATATAATCCAAAAATGACATCTTTGATAAATTTCAGACCAGATCGCTCTGCCTGACTTCAGTGCTGGAGCCATGGAGAACTGGGGTCTGATCACCTACAGAGAGACTGCGCTCTTATACAATCCTGCAGTGTCATCTAACGGAGATAAAGAGTGGGTGGCAACAGTCATCTCCCACGAGCTGGCTCATATGGTACCTAACAAACCTTAACTGTAAATATGGTAAGACTAAAATATGTTTACAAACCAATACAGTGACATGAAGCTTTGTCCTCACAGTGGTTTGGAAACTTAGTGACCACGAGGTGGTGGAATGACTTGTGGCTTAATGAGGGATTTGCCACCTACGTTTCTTATCTTGGAGCCAACTACACAGAGCCAGACTGGAATATGGTGAGTTTTTTGTTGTTGTTGTTGTAGTTTTACGCAGAGGTCAATTTAAAATTTAATAATGCGTCTGGTTGGAACACAGTACAAATATTTCTCCATGTCTTTTCCAGAGCGATTTAATAGTTTTGAACGAGATCATTGGTGTGATGGCTGTGGACGCTTTGGCCTCTTCCCATCCCCTCTCATCCAAAGAGGCGGACGTCATGAGACCAGAGGACATAAATGCACTGTTTGACTCCATCACATACAGCAAGGTGCAGTGTAATTTACAACAGAACTAAACTACAGTAACCCAGTGTGTTGTATTCTTCAAGCTCCACTAATCAAGTTACTGACCCAGTGTGTTGTTAGGACAACTTCATTAGGAACTTCACTTTCAGAAATATGGGTTCAATTACTGGACCTGAAGATGACTACTATAGTCGTATTTGATTTGATTTGACTGTTACTTACATATACAAATCTACTTCCATGTGCATCGACATATAATCAATAGCTACATAGCTATCACTAGAGGATCACAACTTAAATCGTTAATGTACAAAAAAGTACTCCAATCAAGGGTATAATGGCAGATTCTTTCCCAAGAGTTTAAAAATGAGCATAACTGGACTTTTTTGGTAGTTCTTTTAACAGCTGATATGTTTCTTCACAGGGAGCTGCAGTTCTCAGGATGCTCTCCAGCTTCATCACCGAGGAGGTCTTTTCAAATGGACTCAGTGTGAGTACTGTTAATTCAACTTATAAGGTTCTGTCCACAAATCAGGAGAAATGTTAATGTGCTCATATCAGCATTTTATTGACATGCATCAATCTAAGTCATTCATAATTTGTCTACAGATGTATTTAGAAGAGTTCAAATATAAAAACACAGTCTACCAAGACCTGTGGAAGAACCTGCAAACGGTAAGTTTGTAACACTTAAAAAAAATGTATTTTTTAAAATGTATTCATTCATTTGTTGGTTTATTTATTTATTTATTTATTTATTATTATTTAAATATGAAAATATGATTTAAAAAGGAAAATGTCATATTATATTTATTTTATTATTAATTTATATTAAGACTATTAAAAGAATAACAACAGCAAGATGTTTCCTCATATGTCCTAATATAACTGGATCAATTATCCTCTGAAGCAAATTGTGTGATGGAGCCAAGAACTATGGGTATTGTAGTGAGTGGGACTATAGGGAGCATGGCTCAGTGTTAGCACTGTGGCCTCATCACAAGTGGGTCCTCGGTTCTAACCCAGTCAGAAACCTTCTGTCTAGAGTTTGTAGGTTCTTGCAGGGTTTTTTATTCCAGCAACAAACATGCATACTGCTTTTTCTTTTACATTTCTGTTAAAACAGGAGGATGTTGATTTTAAACATGGCCACGTTTTAAAGAAAGAGGTCCATGTATGAACAACTAATCCAACTAAGCTGAAAGATCTGGCTTCAGATTGCTTTAAACGCTCCACTTCAGTCCGTTTTTTCTTGTCTTACTTCTGAATGTTAATGAGGTTATTTCAGGCACACTCAGAGTACAGACAACCCAACAATGTCTTAATCAAAACTTTGGATTGTGTGGGGTAACTCATCAGAACAGAGTGAGTTCAAAGGCAGGGTATCCTTAAGGGTCCATTAACCCACCATATCAGTCGTGCTGTGCATGAACATTGAGGGTGCCACATCTCTGTGGTGGTTTATACATCTGCCTATGGAAAGGTTCCTTGTTTGAAAAGAGGACAAGATACAAATGTCTTTGGAGTGTTTTGAGGGAAAGGGAAAAATCTGCCAAACTGGCTGTACTGCTGCAGTATTTGCCTGAATAACAGGTTTCGTGTGGAGCTGATAGTAGTGAAGAAGAAGTCAGATTACAAAAACTGAGAGGTGCACAGCCAAAAAAAACTCCAAAATGAGGCTTGTGCGTTGCGAGTATAATGGGTCCAAAAGAGAGAGAAAACAAATTGTTTCAGACCGTGTTTCAGAACGTGAATGGCCTCCTTCCATTTCTGTATAAATAACATTAATGTTTCTACTATATTATAGCTTTCCACCCAGTTTAAATGTACTTAAAAAAATGCTGAACTAGTGACTGCAACACAAAGATCACTGCAGAGTATGAGATGAGCAATTTAAAAGTGCGATGACTTCATCATTTACGATAATAAATAAATAAACGATGATGACTTATACTTGAAAAAAATATCAAAAATATTCTTTGTTACTGACCATACTGAAATGTGAAAAGGAGCTGACACACAGATTGTTATACTATTATATTAATTCGGTTGTTCTTGTTATCAGGCAGTGGATAATGCTGGCATACAGCTGCCCCACTCTGTGGAAGTGATTATGAACCGGTGGATCCTACAGATGGGATTCCCAGTGGTCACCATCGACACCAGTACTGGAAAAATCTCTCAGAAGCACTTCCTGTTGAACCCAGATTCTGTGGTGGACGTACCTTCAGAGTTCAAGTATGATCCTTTTTTTCATGTTTCATGAGCACATTTTTTAACATGTTCTGATCATGTCATGTTAAAATCACCCGCTCTCTTCTCTCACCTTATTTACTTACATGTGTGTCTGGCTGATGTGGCTCCAGTTATGAGTGGTTTGTCCCTATTACCTGGATTAAGACTGGTGCAGCTAAAGATCAGTACTGGCTTCTTACCAAAGAAGGTAAGATTTACTGTGTTTCGGGTCACTGTAGTTTGGCAAAGATAAATTAAAACGATTAATTCGTTTTTAATCTTCACCCAAACAGCAACAAACCCAGACATGACGATTGGTGCTAGTGAATGGTTGATAGCCAACATAGACATGAAGGGCTTTTATAGAGTAAATTATGATTCTGAAAACTGGGACCGTATCCTCACCAAGCTGAGCACCCAACATCAGGTATAACACCTAGAATACCTCTGCGTCATCTCGTAATAGCTACGATTGCCTCCAAACTAATTTTTTAATGTGCCTTTTAGGCTATTCCAGTGATCAACCGCGCTCAGATTATTGACGATGCATTTAACCTGGCAAGGTGAGGCCATGCTTTTTGATTTTATTTTATTTTTAGCAGTACTGCTAAATACTGAAATAAACAACTGAACAGCTGTATGGGTTATTTTTAGGGCGAAGATAGTCAGCACAACTCTGGCTCTGAGCACTACGAGGTTCCTCAACGCGGAATTGGAGTACATGCCCTGGCAGACGGCCACTCGCAACTTGGACTACTTCGTCCTCATGTTTGACCGCAGCGAAGTGTACGGACCCATGCAGGTTTGTAGGAAAACTTTAAGGCTCATCATCATCAGTACATCATCAATAAATTAATCCAAACAAGTTTTTGGAACAATGATGATTTGAGATTAATCGTGTAAGTTAATCATAGAAGTAGAAGAGTCAGTGGCAATCAAACGTAGATCATTTTTTCTGCACAGTAAACAAACTGTTTCATCTTCATTCCTCAGGGTTACATAAATAAAAAGGTCACCCCTCTATTTAAACACTTCAAAGATCTCACTGCCAACTGGACAAAGATCCCTGAAAAGCACACCGACCAGTAAGGATGTTAACCTGCTGCCTGTCTTTTTTACTCTTTTGAACATGTTATAAATGCCATGAATGACAATTACATTGTAGGCTAGATAAACCTTATTATCCCAGTTGCAAAAGCCTGCAGTTTGCAAAGAATGTGCCGTCAATGTCATGTAAGACACAGTATTTCACATATCTCTTGAAAGTGTTCACAACAATCATTGATCAAGTCTGCACATAATTCTTCCCTTTCTCTCCCACCACTGCATTTCTATAAGCTAACCTAATCTGGTCAGTTATCATCAAGTTCGCTTTGTGTGTCCTCAATGATTTCCATTAACTTGAGCTATTAGTGCTGCAATGATCTTTTTAGCATTATCAGATCATTTTTCTTGGTGACCCAAAAGGAAATCAAATCAGCTATACTGAACTTATATTGTTAATTAGCACATATTAGCATGATGATATAATAAACCATGTGATGTGAATGTGTTAAAGACATTCTGCGTATTAGCACTGCCAGATAGCATTTAGCTTCAGTTCAATTCGATTCAGTTTTATTTAAACAGCGTCAAATCACAACAATAACGGTCTCCTCAAGGCACTTTATATTGTAAGGTGGACCCAACAGTAATACAACAGAAAAAACCCCAGCAATCATGTAAACCCCCCACCATGATGAAATGCTTTGGCAACTGTGGGAAGGAAGAAACCTGCCATAGAACAAGGCTCAGGCCGGGTGAGGGAAGGAAGACAGGACAAAAGACATGCTGTGGAAGAGAGCAAGAGATTAATAATAACAAATGATTAAATACAGAGAGGTGTATAAACTTATAGTGAGTGAAAAAAGGAGACTGAAGAAAGAGCTTATCTGCTTTTCTGCAGAGTATATCTGCTAGTGTGGCTACAAACTCACATTGTCTCTGCTGCTGAAAGCTACCTGGTTAGCATGACCTTGACAAATTTTACTCCTCCTGGTGTCTAGACACTGGTTGGTGGTCCCTGAATTCTCTTTTGCCACATAGCAAGGTTAACATCCACTGAGAGTGTGAAATGTGCAGCACTCCACACTCCATTATGAGTACTACAGTACTTTTGGGTACTCGCAGAGCCCTGAATGCAGTCAGTTAAACACTTTGCATGCTCCACACTTCTAGCATTCAGAAATGTGAAATACATTTTGAGCCATGTGTCTTTGGCTATGCCTCGTCTTAATGGATAGCGTCATTAATGTTTGCATTCTCCTGACTCGCTTACATCCAGGTACAATCAGGTGAACGCACTCTCCTGGGGCTGCAGCACAGGAGTGGAGGGTTGTAAGGAACTGACAACAGCGTGGTTCAAAGAGTGGATGGACAACCCTGATAATAACAAGTACGTTAAACAACAATTATTACTTATAGTCATCCCCTTTGCTTCTTGTATAATCATATATTCTTACTTCATATGTTTGCCTACACTATAGGTATTCACTACCATACTTTAACTTTTATTAGATATACATTTCCCAAACATTTTAGCTCTGATCTGACATGTATGATTCTGTTTTGGGCAGTGATTGTTATCACCTTTTTTCCTGTCTTGTTCAAACCATCCAGGATTAGCCCCAACTTGAGGACCACAGTGTACTGCAGTGCAATTGCTGAAGGAGGAGTGGTGGAGTGGGACTTTGCCTGGGGAATGTATAGGAATGCTACCATTGCCTCGGAGGCTGAAAAACTTTTGTATGCTCTGTCCTGCACCAAACAGCCCTGGCTGCTGAACAGGTCAGTTGCAATAGCAGCTGGGTAACGCTCTGCCCTTTCATTTGGTACTTCTTAGGTAATATAACATTTTACAGACTGGTCTGAGTGACTTTTACAACACCTTTGATGATGCATTTTGTCTTTCAGCCTCACTGTAATTGTGTTTTATCAGAATCAGAATCAGAGTCAGAATATTTTATTAATCCATATTATTATGTAAATGATCTTTTAGGTATCTGGAATACTGTCTGGTCCCAGAGATGATCCGTAAGCAGGATGCCACCTTCACCATCAATTACATTGCCGGTAATCCAATTGGACAGCCCCTGGCTTGGGACTTTATTAGAGCCAACTGGGATCACATTTTCAATAAGTGAGTTTTCTCCTTATTTAATAATAATATGTACAATACTATGCATATTTTAGTAATCCTCTGTAAGGAAATTACTCTCTGCATTTAACCCATTCACTCAGTGAAGCAGTGGACAGCCACCAATCCAGCACCCGGGGAGCAGTGTGTAGGGACGGTACCTTGCTCAGGGGTACCTCAGGGTAGCCATTCTGTAGATTTGACCCCCATCCTTCCATTAATGGGGCGACCACTTTGCCTACTGAGCTATCCCTGCTTTACATAGCATAGCCAGTTTCCCACATGCATTGCATCCCTGAACTTTTCCAGGACTTACCTGACAAAGGACCATGTTAAAGCGCTTTAATTGTAGTTGCACTAGTTTCTAGTAGTGCAAATGCATATGACATTTCATGTGATACGCACAATATTTGGCAATACAAATTAAAAATGGATATTTCCTTGATTCTGGAGGCATATTGGGATGAACGTGCACAGCCAAAGAGCTGTTGTCATACGTAGCTGTTTGCATACTGATAAAAGCCCTCTAATGTTTGCCTTTTCTTCAGCTATGGTGGAGGATCAATGTCCTTTGGAAGACTTATTAATGGAGTGACCAAACGTTTCTCCTCTGAGTTTGAGTATAAGCAGGTACATTTTCTTTTCACCTCCATATTTTCAGATAAAATTAAATACTTGCTAACATTGCTACAATTACAGCAAATTAGTGTCAGTTTTAAATGTCCGTTTTTTCACATTCTTCCTCTATAGCTGCTGCAGTTTAAAGAAGACAACATAAACCAACTTGGCTCAGCTGCCTCATCTCTTGAGCAGGCGCTTGAGAGAACCAAGGCCAACATGGACTGGTTGGCTCTGAATAAGAAACTAGTGTTTGACTGGTTCACCAATGAAATCTCAGGGACAGTTTGATAACTGAAACACAGTTTTCACTTTTTAAATGTCAAAAATGTTCAAATCTTTAACTTTGCTGAAAGCAAATGTATTTTTGAAATATGTATATTTTAAATGTATTGGAGATTTTTTTAATTGTAAATTTTTGATTAAAAAAGGCTTTTTAAGAATAAAAAAGGATTTGATTAATTCTCTTGGTTTTTGTGTGTGTTGGCACGTTAACTTTTAATATGTTATAGGGTTAGCTTGTCGTCCCCATTTTTAAATATTAGGCAGATGTAAGTACATAGAAAAAATGTTTTGAAGTCTTAATTTGTTACTTTTTGTAATTCTGAGGGTAGATAAAAGAGTCAGTTTGTCTGCAAAATGCCACACTGGAAATGAATGTTTGAAAAGTTTTGGTTGTTCTTTGCTCCAGACATCTGTTCAGCATCATAGATCACACTGTGAAGCATCAACTTACAAGTGGGATGGGGCAAAATTGTATAAATAAAGCATCCCAATGAGACACGCTCAGTCTGTTTAACAGTCAAGTCTGAAATTATATCAGACCCAAACATTGATTAATTAATTAATTTTTAAAAAAAGGATCTCAGCCATCAAGTAATGTTTACACAGGATGTTAAAGGGTGCTGACTGACTGGTTCTAGTTCAGCTGTCATTTCTCTCAGTGGGGGTCTTTCCTTAAAGACTTTAGAGGGGATGTGCTCCTTGTTTAGCACCTCATTGTCCTGCAGCTGCAGTGTTTGTTTAGGAAGGAAGTGGCAGGCAAGCTACAAGTCTACATCATTCATGATGCCAAAAGTAAATGCACCAATAAGCCAAGAAGCAAGGATTAATTTGATAAATAATGTTTATTCTGCTCACAATATGAAAGTTCAATAAATACAAAGATCTATATACAAAAATAAAACGTTAGAATACATATTTTGTTAAAATTAACAAAAGAAAAACAGAGGTTTTGTGCATAAATCTTGTCATTGTTGCAATGAAAAGGGTTCAGTGGATTGATCACCACATCTCTCAACACAGTCCAGAGAAGGTGACATTTTGGTTTTGTTGCTGTAGCATCCAGTACTGCTCGCTATTCAAGCAAACTCCACCTGGAACCTGACAACAGAAGACAGTTTTTTTTTTATTAGAAACTCATTTAGCTTTAACATTTTGGAATGTAATCAAAAATTGTGCTGCAAATCTTTATAGAAAATATTTTTTCAATAATATATGTTATGTTTATTATATTAACATACCTGATATGAATTCTGCAGAAAGGGCTGCTGGGCTTTGCTCATGGTGTTACAGCTTGGCTCTTCGGGACTGTAACTGGCTGCTGGCTGACCCAGGAAATTGTTGAAGGTTTGGGTATGCTCCACTGAGTTTGAGGATTTCTTCTGCTCCAGCACTTCCTCGCTGAGGCCCAGTTGGGCTGACAGGAAAGAGATGTAGCGAATGGTGAGGCGCAGAATCTCAATCTTGGTCAGAGTCTGGCTGGCTGGTGCCACTGAATGTGGGAGGTATGATCTGAGGTGATGCAGAGCCTTGGTCAAATCCCTCATCCTCAGCTTCTCCCTCTCGCTGGCAGTCTGGCGCTTTTTACCCGGGTACCTGGATCTGGACTTCTTTGTTGCAGAAGAGGATTTGGAGCAGAGTGGAGTCTGGTGAGTGAGATGAGGTGCTGCAGGGGTATTAAAGATTAAGCAGTCCAAGGGATCTTGTTCACTTCCAAATGTTAGGAGGGAAGTAGGGGAGAAGCAGAAGGAGTCCACAGAGGAAGTAGGAGACAGGCTGTTGCCAGTGCTGCTGTAACCAGCGTCTGAGGCAGGATCAGAAGCCAGAGATTTTTCTAACAGAGATTCGCAGTCAAAGAGGAAAGAGTTCTCCTGGAGTGGGAGAGGAGAAAAGTAGGATACCTCCATTGTGGCTGCTGTAGGCTCTTCTTTGAGAAGTCAGCTGTTAGTATGTTGCTGGTAAGGCAGGCAGAGGATACTGAGGAGGTACATGGAGGCTGCTCCATATATGTGGTGGGAGGTGTGAGGTTGCACCTCTGACAGCCACCTCTGGTCCTGAGAAACTCTGGGACCACAGATGACACCTAGGCTAGGGGGTCCCATGGGAATCTGGCATGCTTCAGCACAAGGTGTAACCTGGCAACTTGCGTGGTCATTATAAACTCTACAGGTTCACACTATATGCTCCCACAGCCTGGGAACATGACCCTGGCACGACTGGGGTTGTACCTGGGTCACAAGTTCTTCTTTGAATCTTAGAATTTTATTAAAAAACCCAAAGGCACCGATTGGAAGCAGCAAATGTGTATGTTACCAAAAGCGCATCTCAATTTCTCCACAAAAGGAAAAATGTTCACTTGCAGCATTTCTGCTTCATGGATGCTCACTGAATGACCATTCAAAATATGATCCTACTTTTAAAAAATGCTGATGATGTAGCTGTTGTGTGTATTACTAACTGTTTTTAGTTCTGGCATGTGGTAACAGAGGTCAGGCTGGAAGAAGTGTGTCTGGGCAGCTGTGAGGTGTGAGGATTTTGCACCTTGAGCTGTTTGGACAGCAGCAGTACTCAGTGCTTCTGGAAGGTAAAACTGTGGATCGTCAAGAAGTAATGCCAAGACAATAAAAACAGGTATGATATTATTGTGGATATTTTTTTTCATGTTGCTGTGCAGTATATATCTGAAATTCATCTTAATTATGCTCAATAACACCTATAACTACAAACACATAATATTCACGCAATCACATCCCTTCACTAATTGCCCATTGGTGGGTTTGTTTTCACTCATGAACCATGGATCTGAGTCCTGAGCAGTGTTCCCACAAACCAGCGCGTCACATTTGTCTCCTTTTCTGCAGCAGAGGTGAAACCTATGTCTAGGAAGTGCGAACCCGTTTCGCTCAGCACCCACCAACAAACTTCCCCAAGAAAAACAGCCACCTTAATTCAAAGAAAACACTTTTTTTTATATTTACATTTGAATGTTTTTTGTTTTGTACATATTTCTGATGTTGCCTATTGAATAATGTGTTTGAGAACTTGGTCAACTTTGGTTATTTTGAAACTTGATTTGATTTTTTTAAATTAATTAAGCTTCAAAGGGTTTTAGGAGACACTAAGCTAGTCAGCTCACTTAAACATTGCAGTCTTTTGTGCTTAAGAAGGTTCCTAATGAGGGAACAATAAAGTATCAAAGTGACAGCCACAATATGAGTTGGACATCTGATCTAGATGAACAGAGTGTCGGTATTTATTCATTCCAGAAGAAAGCGAATAATGCCATCCCACAATCCAAAGCAAGACACCATCACAACATCACTGGCAGGAGTTGTAGTGTTTCACATAAATTACTGTTGTGTTTTCCATCTTATTTTATCATTCGCTGAAGTGTGGATATATTTCGAACTCCCAAAAACTGGGTAAACTATGAATGCTATATTAATGTGATCATATCTGCTTAGAAATAAAGTTTCTGAGCTATACTGAAATGAGAGACATTAAAGTCCACAGCTGGAAGAAGGAATAAGTCCGGGAGAGGACTTCCGTGACGCTGTAACAACTGGTTATACCACTGTTATATATTTATGATTTCTCTGGATAATATTTTTCCTCATTCACCAACACAATAAGTACAGACAGGTGCATAATAAATTAGTGCCAAAATTATGTTTACATGCCTTCTGTTTTCTTTTCTTTGTAGAACAATTGTACAACTGTACTTTAGTTGTAGCAAAACTATACTGACAGACCGTTCAGTTCAGTTCAGTTCAGTTATTAACATGATAAAACAATGATCTTTAAATTTCAGTTTGTAGTTTTGTGTTATGAATCCTATCCTGTCCTTATTGTTGTGGAATATAGCACAATACTTGGGATTTCGTGTAGAAGATTTCATTGAATTTTTGAAAAGTTCCATTGAAACAAAATCTACGTGGTGGCCATGGTGGTGATGAAATCAGTGACTCAGTAATCAAATAACAAAGACAAGACAAAAACACTTCAGGACAACGTTCATAATGACAACATTCAAAAGAGGGGAAGCACTACAGGTTGGCACAAGTAAAATTGCATACAGAGTCTGTAAAAACACACACATACCGGCAAATGCACATGTGAAGATAATGTTGGCACAGTTGCAACCTTAAATTTTAGATGTACTTTTTACAGTTCACCCTCAGAACAGTGCAATTTCATTACAGCACGTTACATTAAGCATTTTAAATTTCTGTTGATTGGGGCTGACCTTTTTTTCTCTAAGTCCTCATGAATTTTTATTTGTTATTGAGGAAAAGACAAGGGACATAGTGTAAGCAACTAAAGACTACAGTGACCTTTGACCCTGTGCCACGAGTCACCGTTAAAAACAACATTGCATTTATGTCTTGATGCATGCTCAGTCATCCAGTTAAGTAAATCTCTAAAAGTTGATTCTGTTCATCTAGACGTAGCATTTTCAGTGGGAGAAACGTTGCATTTATATATGTTTGGATTTATATATGTTTTATTATTCATTCATGTGTTTCTGTTACATATCGAATGAACTACCAGCTGGTCCAGTGCTCTTGTTACATACAAATTACTTTTTTAGCACAAGCACACAAAGGTGCTATATATATATATATATATATATATATATATATATATATATATATATATATATATATATATATATATATATATATATATATATATATAATTTTTCTTTTGACAGAACTTGCTTCAACTCTGTATTCACATTTTATTCATTAATTTCTTTTTCATTTTGAACTTCTGCAGATTTTCCCCGGCTGTCAACTGTCTTCTTCCCTCCCAGGCCGGTGATAAAGAGGATCTTCCTTCTCTTAATCCACATTAGCTCTGATGTTGTTTACTCACATGTAATGAGTGAATAATCAGCACAGCGGTGCTAACCCTTTCATCCCAAACCCTTTTAGCCCAGAGTTTATTAACTCTACCACGATGAAAGACCTCAGTGAGAATATTAGGCTTTGTGTTAGGCTTACTGCTCGCATATCAAATGAAGCACATGTAGGTGGCAAATGAAACACTGGGGCCTAATTCTCCAGCCTGATATGCAGATCCACTATTCTCTATGAATATTAAAGTGTTCTCGGTGGGCTTAGCAGGTAATTAGGGCATGAGGTGAAAGAAAAGGGAAAGAGCAGGGAGGGATCCTAGTCTAGACTCAGTGGTGCCAGGAACCTCTCTGTGTTTGCAGTGCCCCATTAACAAAGATACACTAAAAGAAAACTAGATAACCAGTCACAGAGACTGATCTCTGACATGTTGTGGAGATTCTTCAAGTACTTTAGCCCCCCAACAGAGATATTTTTAAGAGGCTTCTGGAAAGGCTAGTTTCCAGGGTATATGTGTGTGTTTGCACTAAAGAAAGATGACTGAACTTGTAATATTCAAATGAAATTTTTATTTTTCTCATTTATGTGAAATAAACAAAAACAACTGTTATTCAAATATAAGGCCAGGCAGTTTCATATAGAAAGAACTTTTGTACACACAGACGTTGTGCGGGGAAATTAAAGCAAAGTTTAAAAAATGAAATCAAAACAGCACAATTCAAACTTACACCACTACAGTCTGGTGTTCATAACCTAAAAAATGATGACAGAGCGATACAAGAGCAAAAGTAAATAAGATATGAAGATAACATGATTCAATTTGAAGATGACGGCTAAAATAATAAAAGAGAAATAAATCCATATGAAAAGTAATGATTATTTATGGATTGTCATCTACTGGAAGATGTGAGGGGCTGTTATGGAAATCATTTTCTTTTTATGTTATTGATATTTTTCTGTATGTGTTTGCAAACTAGTTAAGGCTATAAATGCCATTCAATGTGGCACAGTTCACGTAACATACTTATCCCTATAAAAATATAAGTTAAATTAATTTTTGCAGCCAGCTGGAGCCTTCCCAGGTGGCTTAGGGTAAACCTGGGCAGGTTGCCAGTCTGTCACAGGGGCAACGCAGACAGACAGCCATGACACATCAACCTAACATGCATGTTTTTAGACTATGGGGGGAAGCTGGAGTACCTGTACATGACTTTCTATGTTTCTATAATGCTATATATGAGTTATATTTGCTAGTGGCAAATATCTACTATGTTATAATACCTAAAAAGCCTACAGATAACATTTAATAAAAGTAATAAAAACTTAACCATAACCATAATAAAAACTTGTTAAATATTAAAAAACAAAACAAAACTGAAATGAAACAAACAAATCCTGAACCCAAATGAATGTAAGCTCAACCAGTGCTATAATATAATATAATATAATATAATATAATATAATATAATATAATATAATATAATATAATATAATATAATGTACCCCGCCTTTCGCCCTATGACAGCTGGGATAGGCTCCAGCGCCCCCCGCGACCCTCAAAAGGATAAGCGGAAGCAAATGGATGGATGGATAATATAATATAATATAATATAAAAATTCCCATCTAAAATTATTTTTTAAGGTCTGTGAAATATTATATATTTTATTGAATATATATCTATATCTATATCTATATCTATATATATATATATATATATATATATATATATATATATATATATATATATATATATATATATATATATATATATATATATATATATATATATGTTCCTTTCAAAGTATTACAGCTACAAATGAGTGTGGGAGATGGGCTCGTCTCCTCTGTATTTGTTACCAGCAGAGGGCGCCCTCTGGTAAATCCCCAGAGCTCCATGCTGCTTTACATGTTTAATATAGTTTCTCAGTACTAAATTATACAAGAATGAACACAAAATATAACCACAAACATACATGTTTGTTTTTTATTGTCAAAAGTGCGCTCACTTATATTTTATTTAGCTGTGTGTTATTGCAGTCTTTCCTTTTTCACATGTGCACACCTCATCCATGCACATGAAATGTGAATGAAAGAAACTGACTGGCGTATTGTGCAAGAGAAGCTTCGAATCCGGACAAGATATTTTATATTTAAATGGTTTATTATAAATAGTGGTATACAGAAATAGAAAAATAACTGTTAGTCATATCAATATTTACATGGAATTTTTCAGAGGAGAAAATAAATAAAAGATAGAATTAGAATGATTATTTCAAATAAATAACTTGATTCACAGTGAGGCAGTAAACACAGTAAAGTTTGTTGTCTTTTTCTGCTGAGGATCACACAGAGATTGGAGCGTTCAACCCCAATACTCCCTTGGAACCAGCGGGGTGCAGAAGTCTTTGCCACACATCTGTTTTGAAGAAAGTGGAAGATATATTAGTATTAGAAACATGCAAAAAAAATTGTTGTACAAACAGTGAATTCTGAATTATGTGACTGATTTAATATTCACAAACCTGACAGGAAGGCTGTGGCACTGGAGGCGACTGTAGGATACCGTCCATGCTCATATCTCTCTGGGGAGCTTCATTGTATGGTCTGTGGTGCTGATCCACTCCAATACTACAATTCCCAGAATGCAGCACAGTATTCTGGCTATGACATGGTTTTGGGTACAGGCTGCTCTGGATCAGATTCTGGCTCTGCATCTGAGTCACTTGTCCTCCTGTGGAAGCACTCTGGAAGTAGCTGAGGATGTCAGTGGATGACGTGTCACTGACTGAGGTGTCTGCTCGTTCCCTCCTCTGAAACAGCACCTCTTCGCTGAGGCCCAGCTGGGATGAGAGGTAGGAGATGTAGCGGATGGTGAGTCGGAGGGTTTCTATCTTCGTCAGATTTTGTCCGGCAGGTGCCACTGAAGGTGGGAGGTAGGACCTGAGGTGATGTAGAGCCTTAGTCAGATCCCTCATCCTTAATTTCTCCTTTTCGCTGGCGCTCTCCCTCTGCTTGCTCCGGATCCGAGTGGGCCTCCCAGTCCTGCGCCCACGTCCGGACAAGGAGCACGGTGAGGACTTGAGGCTTTGGGAATAACCGGTTTTGGCTCCCTTGGGAGTACACTGTGGGAGCTGCTGGTAGCCAGGAGAGAGGCTGGAGTCCATGGAGTGGACAGGAGAAAGTGTCTCTGGGGAGGAGATGCTGGAGAGGTCCGAGTCGGAGAACCACTGGTACTGCAGACTGTAGTCAAGGTGAGGAACTGAGGAGGTATCCATGTTGTGTTTAAGGGTCTCAACAGTGTGACCGGAGAGACTGGAAAGCTTTAAGTGCTCCTCAGCTCTGCTCCAGTGCTTTATAAGCCCAGGCCAGGCCACAGAGGTGCGAAGTGACACCTTCACAGATTCTCACAATCACTGTCTAAGCAGAGGCTACTGCCCCTGAACACACACACACACACACACATCATGAGTGGGACCCTGTCTCTGTACCTCTCCCTCTGGTTCTCCCTCTTCTCTGAATCTGGGAAAGCCCAGAGCTACAGCAGTCGACGTGTGAATTTTGACTCCTTCTGAAAACAATAAACAGATTTTGGTTTTTTGGCTTTTTGTCCCTGCAGCAGGCCTGATGCATTTTGCACATGTTTAAGGGCTTTGTTTGGAATAATCTCATTTCTCTTTCTTACATTCACTTGCTAACAAACACACACACGCACAAGCAAACATGCGAAAAGGTCAGCGCACTCAACAATATGACAGAAGAGTGTGAAGAAGACATACACTGCAGAAATAAAGCAATGATATACGATACAGAAAAACCTGCCTGTATGCTGACTTAACCACAGTTTTTTACATTGGCTCCTGAAGATGGATGTTATGTGCATATGTACTTCACACTAATCTGCAAAAGTACCAAGAAAAGTCAACGTTTACTATAAATTAGAAGTATGTGGAACTTAATCAGGATTCTGATCCATTATCAGCAAATATCTATCAACGAGCTAAATTTCAACAGCTGCATGAGAGATAGTACTAAAGATAGATAGTATTAAAACAATAACATTTTCTAAATCTGATTCAACATCAGAATTATTATAGTACTGATATTATAGTTTCCACTTAGCTTTCCATTTCCATTTTCAATTCTCGGTTAGGGTTTCCAAAGTTGGGTTCTTCTTTAGTTACAGTTTGGCAGTAACATGCAAGATTTACATTCAGAACAGGTTTTTATAATGCAAACACTTAAACATGTATTTCAGCAACCAAGCAATATGTTGCATGAGGCTGTAAACCCCGACACCCTGTGCGATCAGCTCTTAAATTCTTTCTATGAAGTGCAGTTTATGCCTAAATGCATGTTTTATGGATTTAAACCAATTGAGGCAAGCCCAGATATTAGACTGCTCCTATTATCAGAATCAGAATCAGAATACTTTATTGATCCCTGGGGGAAATTATTTTATCTGATTCATTTTGACGTCAGATGTAGCAGGTTGGTCTGTGCAGGGTTTGAATTGGGTATACATATTGTTTATGTCTTAAAACACAACACTAATGAATGACATTAAGTAAAATATTAAAAGCTGGCATGCAGAATGAAAACGCTAAATCGAGAGTCTGGGATTGTGTGTTGTTTTAATCATGTGTGGCATGTATTTGAACAGTGGATGTGCTGCTTCAACAGGTCTTTGCCTCTCCTCACCTCTCTCTAGCCTTGAACCTGACAGCGTCCTCTATTCTTCACTTCATCTCCTTCATTTTACATCCCACCATTTCTCACCTGTGTGATCATTTTATTGTCACAGCAAATCAGGCGTGAGCGCCAATCCTCTTCTGTCTTTACCTCAATCGGTGAACTGAAACCGCTGCTCTTTTTTTTATGTGCTTCAAGGAAGAAAAGTTATGTCCTGAATGGCTAAAATGCAAATATAATGAGGTTTAATGGAGCCTAATGAACCTCTGTTATCCAGTTAAAGCTGAGGTGTGATTATTTCACACTCATGGGAACTGATGAGTCTGAAGGCGTCACTTCACACCTCAGCAGTGAGAACCAGGAATGCTGGAAAATATAGTCGCTGGTAACCTCTCTGTGTCCCCAGTCTTTCTGTGTTTTCCCTGGAAAAGGCTCGGTATTAAAGGAACAGTTCACCCCAAAATTCCCTTTAAGTGTTCTATTTTTTCCTCTGGTCTGTAATTTCCATTATTTTTGATGTGAGTTGTCAAGTTTTTGAGAGATTATACTTGATTTATGGTGCTAAAAGTACCAAATTAAGACATTTGAAAAACTAAACAGAATTTATCTTTCCGTAAATTTTGGCTAATGTACTTAGAATAATACACACATACTGTGAACAGTTTCTCGTACGAACTATTGTCTTTCCACTACACATCACCAACCAAGAGATGGGTGAGACCCACAAACTCTCTACACATACAGATACATGGCTTTTTCTTCAAGGATAAGGCTGGTAGAAATAATTCCTGCATTAAATGGCTCACAGTAAGTTTGTGGATGTTTAACTAAAGGAAGATTTTTGGAAAGAGACATTTATTTTTATGTGTTTGTACACTTTAAGCAAGGCCAGGTGAGCACAGTTTAGTTCCAATATATTCAAAGAGAAGGCAAACATTTCCCCAGTTCATATCTCCCAAAGGGGAGACCGGTGTGCCTTCTGTCCCCTTAAATAAAAACGATTGCCCTACTGAGGGCTTTTTATGGGGTAGATTTAGAACATAACAGAGATGATAAATTTCCCATTTTAGTGAAAAACTAAAGTTTTAAATTTTGCATTCGTGTCTTAAAAAAATATGGCATCTTAAATCTGAAACCTATTCCAAATAATAAAACATTCAGGCTTTATTCGAGTGTACAACTTCACTAAAAAAAAACAACATGACATGTTTACTGATTGTCTGTGAATGCTGAGTCTGTGCATTTATGCTTTTTCACAGCATTTTCCAGTTGGATGCATCCCCTTTTCTGAGCTAGGAGGCAATTTGTCTTTCCTGTCTGTGTTGGACTGTCTGCTCTTTATTAAATCATCTATTAAACATCAAAGCTGTCATAAATCCAAACCCTGTTCAACACAGCAGTTAATTCTGTTCTTTCCAGCTGGCTTTGTGTCAATGGTGTATTCTCCTTGATGGAGAACTGGCATGCTGTAAAGCAGGTAATTAAATAAATACATGTTTGTAGACAGTGTCCTCCAGTTGGGAGCACATTCAGTTGTTCTGACTAGAAAACTGACGAGCTGGAAGCTCCAGAAGGCTTAAATATGACAGATAAAAGGACATAAGTGTATAATATGATACTGTTGTGGCCTGAGCTCTGAAAGTGATGGATAGGTATGTGCTATGTCAGGCTGCGGGCAGAGTGAACTGGGTTTGAACCCGCTGATCGACCCTGCCAGTCACTCTGAGCAAGGTGAGGCTGTGGGAGCCTGGCTGAGAGTTTGGCACCTCTGGGTGGATGCCCACCCACAGAAGGCTCAGAGGCTGGGCTGCCTGCCACCTGTCTGTGCCTCCCTCAACCCCACCACGACCTCCAGGGTGTTCCCTCTGCTTGGACTAAAAGCTAGTTTGACATCATTTATAACATCATTCTTTGGATATTCTGGTAGTGACATAGCAAATAAAAATTTTTAAAAAAAGATAAGAGATATGAAATTTGATGAATCACTGTAGAACACAGTAGAAATCAAACATATTATACATGCATGCATAGCAAAATAGTTTGCATAACTACGTTATTTTGACTTTTATCTCATTGATGTGAAACTCATTTCAGGAGCAACAGTAAAAGAAAACTTTATAGCAAATATATCACTGTGCACAACTCTGTAGTTCACGACTATTATGGCTCTCAAGGGTTTTAGATAATTCAGGTTCTCTTGATACTCAGATACACAATTTCAGGGTTAGGTTAGTCTTACTGTGATTTCTCCTTCACTGTGAAACACCAAATATCTTCAAGAAAGATTAAATTGCACAATATCATTGGACTGATAGAGGATAGGTTTGGTTTTGGGGGGGATTTTGTTGTTGTCGTTCTTGTTTGTAGAGATGTTAGACATGTTCAAACCTAAAAACAAATCCCAGGGCCTGCTACAGTTTCCAGTTTAAAATAGGTTTCCTCGAAACAGTCTGCAATGGATGTTGCTCTATAAGCAGAAACATGAGTATCAGCTATCGCAATGGCAGTGCACACAATTCACTTGGGTGACAGAACAAAAACATTTTGCTAAATTTGGTCAAGGCTAAAAGCCTTTTTTAAAAATTCCAAGAATCACTGCATTAGCTAAATTGCAGATCAATTGCGAAGGTTCTGGGTGTCAGGCCGCATGTTTCACAATCATGGTCTACACTACACTGCAAGTCAGTCCTCCCAAGTGGACTATAAATTAATATTATAAGAGTAACTACTTATCTGTGGTGTCTACAACTATCCATGTGGACATCCACAAGGCATTATAAACCTAGATTTACACTTTTTGCTACTGTGGGCATGTGGGGGTTTGCTTGGGTCTGAATGACATACTGTACATTTTGTCATTATAGGGTGCACTCATGGTTCTGTGTGGACACCCATGTAGCTGCAATGCAAGGGCGCCAAAGGAGTAAATGAGTCCTACAAAGAGACTAGAAAATGATGATGATGACTGAGGATGAAGAACTCTAATGTGCCGAAAAAATGTCAGTCTGTTTTTTTCTTCAAGAGCCACAGCTGCTTTAGTTATAATAGGTTTAGAGAGCTCACAGGTTAACTCAGAGGTCTCATTATTATCCAAATGGCATTGATGGAGTTGACAGAGGCAGTTAAACATAGCAAAAAACAAAGTTGTGAAAAGCAGTATCACTTTAGTCCTATGTGTCCCAAATTCATGCGGCAATAACAGCTATTTTGTTAGATTCTGTGTGTGTGTGTGTGTGTGTGTGTGTGTGTGTGTGTGTGTGTGTGTGTGTGTGTGTGTGTGTGTGTGTATGTGTGTGTGTGTGTGTCAGTGGGTGAGGTGGCATGTGAGCGGAGCACATTTTACACCCTAGGTGTGAAACAGTGCTGGAACCGGAGGGGTCAGCCAGAGGTGCACAGTAAATTTCATCTAGTTGTTAGAAAGTGACGTTCACAGAACATCAAAGAATCCAGCTGGCCAACACGACTCAGGTAACTTCTTCTCCAAGCAGGAAGACGCTGTCAGGCTGCAGAAATAGGTCAAATTGCGCAAAAGTCAGTACGAGATTAAATTTAAATATTAGCTTCAGAGACAACGTTTCACTGGCCTCTACAGCCATGAGACATTCTGATAAGCCTGGTAGACACATCAGCAGAGTGTCTTTCACACCTTAGCCAGAGTAAACACATCCTCCTACTACTGGCACTTGCTCACACTTGTGTGCTGCCATGTTTTTACTAGTTCCCCACAATCACACAGCTGGCTCTGACATGGGAACAGCTATTTTTTTCCGCTCCCTTTCGCAGTCATCGTACCTGAAGGAGAAAACAATTTGCTAGAAAACAATCGAACGAAGAGGTCACAAATGCTTACATTAAAAAATAAGCAAGATATAATCTCATTTTTTTTAATCGTGTTTACATGACCAAATAAATAAATTCAAATGACATTTTTTTTAAGAAGGCTATGCTGATTGTATCTTTCTTCCTTATCTCTTAACAGATTTTTAAATGTTCTGCCAGTATTCATCACTGTGTCACAGTTTATATTCAGAGTGCACCTCCCACTGAAAGCACACCTTCATCTGTCAAGCAAAACACTATTGTCAAATGTTTTCTTATGGGTATTTTGTACATTGTCAGATTATATCAAATGGACAAGCTCAACATTTTGAGAAATGCGCTTATTTGCTTTCTTGCCAAGACTAAGATAAGACTGATAGCGCTGACACACAACCCCCCTGTGATTATTGCTTTGTTTTTGTGTGACTAAATCAAATGAGATGTAACATTAGTTGGGACACTTCTGCAGGGTGAATCAAAATGAAGTTCAGTATTTACTGAGGATTAAGATTAACCTCTGGCAACAGGACAACAGTGAAAAGTGAACCCTTTAGTGCGATGATGATAAATGCACATTGTGTCTGAATAAAACATAAATAAATATTCTGTTTCATTATAAAACGGTGAAGCTTGTATGCAGAAGATGTGCAGGACATGTAAAGAAGCACATAACCTACATTATTTCTCTACTATGGGAACCAGTCCATGTCTTGCACAAGTCTCCAAGTTTTTATTTATTATTTTGCCATGGTTAGCATTGTCACCTCACAGCAGTAAGGTCATGGGTTTGAATTCATACCGGGGCCTTTCTGTGTGTAGATTGCATGTTCTCTCTGCTTGTGTGGATTCTCTCCAGGTTTTCTGGCTTTCTCCCAGAATCCAAAGACACGCAATGGCTATGCTGAGCTATCTACTGGTTTGGAATCAACCCTGTCTTTTAAATATGGTCACTGTTGGCTCCAAAATTAAAAATGCAAGTCCACAAACCAGTGGGTGACCACAATCAGATGGGGTGTGTCTTTGAGCCAATCACACCTGTACTTAGAGGGTCATTGGATCACATAGAAAAGATTTTAATCCCCAGAAGAAGAGCACCTCCATTGCTTTTATATGCATCTGTCAGTGACTTCTAAATCAACACAAAACAGGTACTAACAGTTTTCCATAAAGTTTAAAATGTATGACATTTTTCATGTGTTCATGAACCAGGAAACCAGATCATGAGCCCTCAGCTTTATTCAAGTCATGATGCAGCTATTATGTTACAACTAATATACACAGGTCTATATGTACAACCACAAATACAATACTGGTATTCAAGACTGTTGTGATTCAGTGAATTCACAGATGTGTGGATAACAGCCGCGCGCACATACACACCTCAGTTGTGCCAAAAAAAAAAGTAACACCTTCTTTAGAAGTCTTGAAACATAATATGCAACAAGTTCTGTAAATCAGTTCTTCATCAGTATGTTAAAATGAGAGCATCATATCAAAACATCTATTTTCACAGTCATTCTTTAAAAAAAAAAAAAACAGACAAAAACAAATTAAACAGTTCCTTACACTTTGTCATGGCAAGATGTGACAAACAAGACTCTGATTCTACATTATCACCAGCAAAACACAGCTCTACCACTGAGGACAGACACAACGTCTCAGAGTCGAGGACACGACGACAGACAAGGAGAATTGTTTTGGTTGGATACGCTGGGAGAAATGGACGGGAGAGGATTTCATTTAAAAGAAAAAATCTTCTACATTATTGAAAATGGTGAATCTGGATTCAAGTCTACAGAAAACAAACCAAGCAACAACTAAAGAAGACTACAGACACCACAGGACACCGCAGAATAAACAAAGACTGTGTGGGTGAAATGGGTGTTTTCTCTGAATAACAACACCTGCAGTGATATTGCTGCTGAGTCTCGGCGGTGAATACAACAGGATTCTAATTCATTTCAAGTTATCACTACGAGTCCTTTCTCTTTCTCTGAGAGGGAATGAAATCAAAGCACGACATGGTAACAAGAACTACAACACCTTTCAAGTACACATTTTCATCTCATATTAATCTTTTACACGAACCTCAAACAACACAAATGTTACTACAATGTGTGCAAACGCAGGTTGGGAGAAAGATGGAGGGAAGACAAAGACTAGTTTTTTTATTCAATGTGACAGAAAAGCTGGGCAGCCTGAGGTACTTAGAGACAGAACAGAAAGCAACCACAGGTTTATATAGGCAACCAGACAGGTTTTCAATAGTTTTACTCATATAACCATGACACACATCTAGCACAACGTGGCCTTTCTTTATTACCTTTCTGTTTCAGTTTAAAAAGCTGATACTTTCCCCAGAATATGCGGCTTCACCCATAGCTAGACTGCGTTTGGGGCCCAGAGGCTGCAGGAGTTTGGCTTTTCAGGAGAGGATTTTCTCCCGGGTTTCGGGCAGTTTAAGAGCCACCATGCCTCCACAGACGAGGGCGGCGAAGGCCAGGAAGATGGGGATGATCTTAGTGATGCCGATGAAGGCGGCAAAGATAGAGCTGGCAATGATGGCCGCAAACTTACAGATGCCATTCAGGATGCCGAACGCAGTTCCTCTGCAGAGTCAGAAAGACAGAGAAGGGTTAGAGTCATAACTTGGCTGATTTACTAATGAAGTGAATGTGTGGAGAACCGAATTGGCCATGGATGCAGGTTAACGTTTGAGATCATTTGTTCTCCGCTGGCATTGTTTTGCACAAAGGTGTTCACTTCTGTCTGCCAGGAAAAAACATCAAATATGCCTCACAGGTGCTGTGAGGTGCGAAGCACTACCTGCAATGTTAGGAACCAAGAACAAAGCTGCCAAACTGAAAGCTTGAGCCTCACAAAAGACAAAACAGAATGCAGGCAATAGGACATGAGGCATCAGCAGAAAGAACAGCGAAAACGCCTGTGTGTACCAAGCATTGTGTCACCGATGTTGTGAAATATCCAAGTCATTTTTGCGCAACTAGGGGGTGTCAGAGTTTAGATATCTGAGAAAATGATTTAGGGAGCCAGCTATGAGCGCAGGCCACAAAGAATAATGCACGAGTTTGTGCAATGTATTTGTTCAGGAAATAGCTGGTTTTAGTTAAGCTACTTTGTCATTTTTGTATTGGTTTATATATTTTTACACATTAGCGCGATGGCACGTTCCATCTCGGTGGTACACACTGGTGTATGCTTTCCTTATTTCAATCATTTCTAAGGGCAGGTGCCACATTTTGAGTTTAGTTAAGCTACTTTGACATTTGCAGTGTGTTGCTGTGCAGTAATGGTATACTGTTTTTCATTCCTCAGCAAACCACAGTAACACAGCTAAGATTGGTGTACTAACAGCTACCTTTCTATATATAATATGTATAATTTTGTTATCAACTGCAAAATAACTCCCTTTATATCAGGCATTAAATTCACATATAAGCTCCTGGTTGCATATTTTTTCATTTTCTCCCCCGGCAGATGTGATTACTCAGTTACTCATTAAAGTCCTGCCTTTACTAGTTACAGTTCTTATATGTTGTAAATATCTCACTCCATTTGAAACAACAAGTCTTCGGGTTTACTGGATGTGGATGTTACACTTTGCCTCTCCCAAGCATAAAATGGACATGCATGCCTAAGCTGCAGTACCAGCAGGGGGGGAGATTATATATTTAAAGCTAACGAGTCACTACTGAACAAAGAAGGCATGAAGTGCATTCCAGGCTATTTTTGGTTAAAATGCAGCTGCATATTTGTTGTTCTAGCCTTTACTGAACGGTGGGTTTGGCCTACCCTTTTGGAAGAGTCATAATAATTTATCTGTACTATAATGGAGCTCATATTACACGTAAAAATGGGATAGATTACCGTTTAGAGGACGGGTAGAGTTCCACAGAAATTACTTCTAGTCCATTCCAGGCTGCCACACTGACGCCATAAAAGAGACACTGCCAACATATTACAGCTCCTTGACTGAAACTTAACAGCAGAAGGAAAGTGCAGGCCGATGACGCCAGCATAGAACCACCTAGAAAGACAAATAAATGAGGACATACTGACAAATATTTGACTGAATATTTGGCTACGTAAGCTCATCGTTCCTGTGCTGCTCTCTCCTGAGGTCACCTATTATGCGGATCCTTCCTATCTTGTCCATGAACAACGCTGAGATGATGTTCCCAGGCAAGACAGCCAAACTGCCCAGGAAGCTGACCATGTAGATGACGATGTCATTCTCCTCCTGAAAGTTCAGATGGCAGCCTTTCTTCGGGTGGAGAAAGGTGGCATTTTCCATTCGACAGTTCTTGAACTTGTCCTGCCAGAGATCTGAAGAGTACAGAGGGTTAGACTGTAAAAAGTGCTTACAGGAGAAACCTATTGCTTTAGCTAATTGTACAGTTTCAGTGCAGTCTGGTCTGGTACCTGTGTTATAGAAGACGGTGTTTTTAATAGTGCAGTTCTCAAAGAAGGTGTTGGTGGATTTGATATCCTCAAAGTAGCAGTTTTCAAACAGAGAACTCTCAAACTTGACCGACTTGATTTCAATGTTGGCGAACCTAAATGAAAATAATGACATGAAGCAGTAGCACAAACAAACGAAACTGTGAAACTGAGAAAAAATTTATAACATTAGGTGTTACGGAAATGTACTTGTCATGGATGTACTCCCCCTCACGGTGGATCTGGTTGACCAGAGAGAAGTTAAAGTGGAAATGCTCCACACGTTCTCGATGGAATATTCGGACTTTGGACTCGTACTCCTCATACTGCATGTACTTGATCATATCAGGAAACCACACTCCAAGCCCGTGATAGCTGATACACACAGAAGGATTGGAAGCATGAGTGGAGAAAACTAAAATGATTCGCCTGAGATAGAAAATTTTAATTTTTTTCTGTAGATGAAAGCACAGGTCTGTTTTGACCTCAGCTTTCAATGTAGATCTACCTGAAGGCCAAACAGAACCAGACAATAACCAGAAGGAGGCCTTGTAGTCGGAGCTCTGGCGCTGATAGAGACATGATATTGGCCATCACCTAAGGAAGGAGAAAGAGACCGACAGACAATCAAACTTGACATGCAAGGTCTGCATTAAAAAAGAAGCAAAGCAAAAAATTGTCTATTTTTTTTTAATTCTGTTTTATTTTACTGTAAAGTGTTGCAGACCTGTTGCAGCATGGTCATTTTTCTGACAGTCCAGCGCTGGAAGGCAGTCCCAGTCTCACTCTGGATCTCTATGAACTCATCCTCCTGAGTTTGTGGAGTCTTGATGTTGGTTACCTTGACAAAGGCATCAAGTTTTTTTGATATTTTTTTTCATGTACAATTACAGATGACACAAGTGTGACATAAAAAAAACATTAAAAATAAATAAAACTTTAACTTAAGCAGAAATATGTAAATTAATATATGATCGAGTTTTTAAAAAATGTTTTTGTGTTAGATCCTTGAGTTGAAACAATAAAACAAACAAAAAAACCTGTCGGGGATATTCATGGTAATGAGTGTTGCACACGGACAAACAAACATTGGAAATTTTGATCAAAGTTTCCTAACCAGATTAATTAATAAAAACAAATGATTATCAGGACTTGTGAATAACATTTCATCAGTATGTTAACAGATGGGGCTCTGGGATTTATGTTGTTTTTTTGGTTTTGTTATGAAGCATCTTCATCATTACTCTAGTCTAATTAGTTAATTTCTTACATGCATGTGTTCCTTTCAGTTATTCTGAATTTCAGACTCTCATTTGTCCAACCCAATTCGCCCCCATCTCCACCTCATCCTAGTTGCACAGAGAACCTCAATCAAATCTTCAAGTCCATCACCACCAGTGTCTAGAGTTGTAGGTCCTGTTATGTTAGTTCATTGGAGTTGCTGAATGGTCAACTCTTTGGTTCAATAAATTATTATTTTTGGATTCTTTCAAATGATTTCTCCTCAATGATTTTTACTTTATTGCACACTCAAGAGCCCAAGAACCGTCTTCAGCTTCATTTCACCAAGGCCTCTCCCTCTGACTGCCACCCTATCCACACAGGCACTTCCTGGATGAGTTATTTTGGGCTTGTCCAGCTGGCACGTGCAACTGGACAAAAATGTTCCTGCTGAGCAGCAAGCCCCAGGGCAGGCTCAGAACATGCTGGAGAGATTATGTTCCTTAGCTTGCTTGGGAACCCTTTGGTGTCCCACTAGAAGAATTGGAGGAGGCTGCTAGGGAAAGGGAGGTCTGGGAATCTCTGCTTAGACTGCTGCCCTTGGACCAAGATAGGCAGCAGACAATGAATAGATGGACGAAGAGATGTAAGACTAACTCTAAGGTATTTACATAAATTACAAAGAGATATCACCTGCACAAATGCAGGGAGATTGGAGCTACATTTATTTTATTTTGTTAATAAGTAGATAACTTTTCTGTCAACTGACTGAGCCAAACATGAGTGTAAATGAGGGCTTACAGTGAAAACTCTCTCTGGCTCCCCCTTGGCTTTCCAGTTGGTGTCATGAACTTGTCGCAGGATCATCCACGCCTCATCATGTCGTGCATTCTGAAAAACCACACGTACAAACATATAAATATCTATTTAAACAAGTTTAAAGAGCACCCTGTGAAACCTCTCAGGGTTTTCCAATGTGTAGCTGAAATTATAAAGTTTAGTGCACTATATATAAGAGTGACTCTTTTAATCATGGGTTTTGGTTTGAGCGCTTAAACTTTCCCACCAGCACTGCAGCCAGATGAATGTTCCCATTAGGTCTGCCTCTTATTAGAAGGGGTAATGTGTGATAACTTGTGGTGCAGCAGTAGCATACAAATACAATACCACATGTGGTTAAAGCCCTGATATTGTCCAGGATGAGAAACAGGGGTGGGTGGTGTTCTGGTGCTGTCTTAGCAGCTCATCGCTACCTTTGCACAGCAGTGGGATGTTGGTGTGGTGATGACTCAACATTCTTAACCAATCACAGCTGGATGCATAATCCTGACAATCAATATTATTACTACAAACTGGCTACACTGGTTCCAGTATCTGACCTCCAGGAGGAATCTCGGGCTCTCCGGCATGAACACGAGTCCGATGAGTGCGGCCAGTGCAGGAAAGAGACACACCAGGATAAACAGTCTCCAGCTGTGCATCTGAAGATGTGTACCGATGGCAAAACCCCAACCTGCAAAAACCACCCAGTGAAGAACACGTTAATATTTCCACAAACCTTGTTTTCTGGAATGCTTTAATTATGAAATCACAGAATTAGTGTGTTGCAATTTTTTTTCTTGAGTTGTTTACATTTGAGTCATCAAAAGTCAATTACAAGTAGCCAACTGTGAGGCTGTTTGGGAATCTTTTTCAAACTGGATGCTGGCGGTATGTTTGGTTTTATTGTGAATAATTAATTCAGAACATAACTGATTAGATAAGGTTCCAGATAAGCCATATTAATGAGTTATTCAATACATTTCACCACATTATGCAGACTGAGAAAGAAAGAGAAGAAGCAAAATGTTCCCACTATGAGAAAAATTCCAACAAAAAGCAAGGGAGGAGCCAAGGGCGGGCTACACACAATTTTCAAGAGCAAGAGCTACATTCTCAAACATGATTAGATGACATTTACTAATAGAGAATCAAGGATGGATAGTAAGCAAAGATCTTCAGAGTTCAAATCCTCCTCTGGCATAAACAGCAGCACAGAAACAGTGTACTAGGGGCTTTGTGGCAGCTCCTCTAAGAGTAATGGCCCAGTACTTTTGTGAATAGAGGGTATGTGGGGCAGGATGGTGCAGGATGGTGTTCATAGACATAAAAGTTAAAAGGCGAGTGTATGAGGTGTCAAATTGCTGTTGAACTTCAGATAAATTGCCTCCAGAAATTACATTCAGTAACTATTTTTTTGTCGTCGTCATTTCTCTTTACTGTCACACATGAACACATTTTAATCAAATAAATTTTATTGTAATCTTATGAACACGATTATTAAGCAAAGAGATTAACTTCAGTAGCATTTCAAGAATTTTGGGCAAATGGGAGTAAGAGGCAAAAAAATGTGACATTTTGGACTGCAGTGACTTCCCATATGGCAGAAAAGATTAAGACATCAGCTTCTGTTCAGCAAGTAATGGTCTCAGCCACTGATTAAAACTGAAATAGTAATGCTGTTCTCCCTACGAACACATTACGAATTGCTAATACTGCATTTGGTATCACATACCAAAATTGGGGTATCGTCACTATACTACGTTATTAAATGTAATATTTTTAGAAGGCAAACGTTTAAATTTGCAAACTTGTGCAAACATTAATGCACGAGGCATTTGAACTGACAGCCGTGAGAGACTAACAGAGGACACTGTTATTACAGACTCCATTTGTGGGGGTCTCAATTATTCATCTTATATGTTTCAATACTCTACATGTGTTTGTCTGTTTATCAGAGTTTGTGCGTTACCATAATGAGGGATGATTCCCCAGGCGGTGAAGGAGGCGTACAGGCCTCCAAACATCCAGAACATGCAGAGCCAGCTCAGATGTTCTCCACGTTTATCCATCTGCAGGAACTCAGTAAAGTAGGTGTACACAATTGGAATGGAGCCACCAATTCTGGAGGAGGGATCATAAAACATAAAATGAGTGTAATCTTACACAGATGTTTTTGATTTTGATGTGATTTTGTCCATATTTTAGGACATCCTATTCCTTTGGATGTTCGTCAAATTTGCTTTAAAGACAACTTGTCACACATTTGCATTTTAAATGAAAAATTAAGGCCAAACCCTAACTGGAAATGGAAAATTCTTATCTAAAAGTCATGATGATGCAAGCTTCAAACACTCGTGATTAAAAACATTTTGTTATATAATGACAGAATTACTGGCATTGATAGAATATTTGATAGATTTTTTAGAGCTCATTTTATTGAACAGGCACGAGTTAAGTCAAGATTTTGGTTCCTATCATGAGGGTGATTATTGATTTAATTCTGGAGCCTTGCGATAAGGAAGTTTCAATGCTGGCGATGGTCACAGTTTAATAACGGCATCAGCAGGGATATTTGATCGTTTTGGCCAATGCCGTTTCCATTTCTCAGATCTTTTACATACTTTGTGGGACATTGAAACATTTTTTGAACTGTGGGAAAAAAAAATCAGATTATCACATCTGTAGGTTTAAAATGACTTCAAGGATTATTGGCATTTTTGAAGATTCCTCTCTTTTTTATGACTGTAGCAAATCTTTTCATACAGGGATGTGCAGTCAGCCTCCTGTTAGCATGCCAGAAAAATGCACATAGTTTTTCTTCAAATGTGAGTGTTAATGACTAACGTGGGACTCATTATCACCGCGAATCAGTGACAGCAGAACAGTTTATTTCGGTGACCTTGTATTTTCTTGCTGAACAACAAGCTCAAACATCAATATTGCAGATCTGGCTGGAACCATTATCAAAATAAATGTGTCTTTGAAAGTTGCAAAATCAATCAGTGCGCACCAATAGCTTCACCGTAAGGTGCTGGCAACAGCAGGAACTGAGCAATAAAGCTGAAAATAAGAACAATCAAACAGCACTCTTTACTTGTTTTAATTAGTGTAATAAAGAAATGCTCTGTTGAAGTAAATAAGCAGAAATCTCCTCGTGTGCAGCATGCAGTCTTTGAGGTGGTGTTAACAGTGTGTTCTCGTGACATGTGCCAGCAGGCTGCACATGATAGCATGCAGAGTAGAAGGTACTACAAGACCCCTACTTTACTGTAATCTTCCTGGCTCTCTCCTGCAATTGTTAAATGGCTTAAACAACAGTTTTTGCTTTACACTTCCTCATGTAGTTGGAGGACCTTGCATAGTAGTAAAGAACTGATGTCAAACTGCCCAACACAGTAAACACCAATTAGACTCAAACACTGGGTCAGTTTTTCTTTTAGAATACCAATTAAACTAATTTAGCAGTCTGAAATGTCTAATATAGCCCACCAAATTAAAACACTCCATTATTAAAGCACTAAGAAGCATAATAGGTTAGATACAATAGAACATGCAATGTTTTAACATGCATATCAGTTACTTTCTTCTGAGCAGTCTGACTAAATGTACCACAGACCATGTTAGTTCTACCAGGTACATTTTTTTTCTTTAAATGTCAGGGGTATTATTTTGAAATCTCTTTCTACTAACTTATTTATAGAAAAGGTCAGTCAGTCTGACAAAAGCCTGTGGATGTTTTTTTCTTTGTTCAAGTAATGTAAATGTAAATTTGGCTAAGTCAGTGTCTCACCCAAAGCCGGAGCAGAACCTCAAGAAGAGGAAGAAGCCGTAGCCCTGAGCGAAGCAGGACAGGAAGGAGAAGACCAGGTCGATGGTCAGGACGTAGATCAGACACTTCCTCCTCCCCATTTTATCACACAGACCACCCCACACCAGTGCACCCACCATCATGGCCACATACACCAGGAGACCTGCAAATACACACGCACATATTTAATCACTTGGGAACCTGGTTAACTTGAAATGTGACCTTTACAGATTCACACATCCACACACAAACAAACGCTTCACTTTTAAAACTCAAGTCAAACACAAGGGGGCTCTCTTTACCCTTGTATGAAGTAGGAAGAAGAGAAATCGTCACACAGTGTTTCAGTGTGACACATTCTTACATTTGAGACAAAGAAATAAAGGTCACAATAATTTCCCAGGAAGAGCGTTCCGCTTCTACAACACTCACCTTCCATATTTTAAAACCTGCTTTCAGTTTTCTGTTATTTGGGCTTTCTCTGACATTTTATTGTTTCTTTGATTACATGCTTTATCACTGCAGACTCCCACTCTGAGTCAGGCCGGTCTGGAATCTGTCAGCATGCAGCAGGCAGGTGGTCCAGCCTGCCATTTCTTCTTGTTCTGAAGCTGTTCCACAGCTCCACACAAGAGCATACTCCATTTTTCATTTTAATGTCTCTGGAGAGAGAAATAAGCTCTCCTGTCTTAGCTGTTTAGGGACTCAAATCTACAGCCTCAGCTATCTTCTTCAGCGTGTTGTTTAAACCACTAGAACAATGCATACTTCCTGCCTAGTCTGTGTTTTTACTACACAGCCATAACTACAGAGGAACTAAGCAGCTTAACAGCACGTGGAGCCATAGTGTGCACCTTCCCCGTGGATTACTAGACTACCCAAATGCTCTGATGCTCCACACGCCAAGTTGCATATCCCATTCAACTCGAGACTGCACAGGGGAAAGAAGAGTAAAAGCTATCATACCATCTAATATGCTGGCCAAATAGTTGCTTAAGGAAATGTGTACGCCTCAGATATCTGCAAGGATAAATTAACAGGATGGCCTTGCATTTAGAAATCCCATCTTTCACATGGAGGCCTAGGATCTGTCCTGGCAGCAACAAGCTTGCAAAAGTGTCCTTGAATACAGTGAAGACACTTAGTCCCTGGAGGAAAAGGGAGAATTTATCTTTTCCTTCCTGTATTAAAAGTGAAAGCACTGTGCTGAAGTGCTTTTATCACAACTGTAGGCACAGAACAAAATACAGCTGCAAAAGATGCCAGAGATACAAAATATATAGTAAAAGAGACTCCATGCTCTTGAACGTTAATAGATGCTGTATAAATTAATTTCCAAATAAAATGAATTAAGCCTCATTAAGGCACATTTGTGACTATTTCAACTGTTAAATCGATGCATTTTTCTAACCAGGTGAATGATCCACATTTTTGCTACCTACTTTCATGAATCAGTGCAGTTTTTCTTTGTGATTTTATGATATTTGATCATTTGTTAACTTACTAATCCATGAGTCCCTTGAAAACTGGGAAGCAAACGTCAGCACTTGTGAAACAAGTGGGTCTATCCCTGCATGGGAGTCACTTTGTTTAAGAGAATATCATCTTTTATAAATACCCAACATTAGACCCAACACAAAATGGTTTCAAATCACTGAAAAGTGAAAATGTTGATCGTTGCTGCCATCTCACACAGGGACCAAACTAAAGGATGGAAGTTATTTTAATTGTTAGCTTCTGGCTCAGCTACTTTAGGTTGTTTACTATGTTTAAATGCCTCACTTTTTAAAACACATTTATCACAAATGAGTTTTCATATACATTGTTACTTCAATTAAAAGTGTAACTGTTGTTAAGATAACCAAACTAAATTTAAAAAACTAGCATTAGCGTGTTCATTTTTCCTTAATCGACTGTGTCCATGGTTGAATACTTTTCCAACTTTTCTGAAAGTATTTGAATTTATGTTTTAAGAAAAATGTATAATGTGTTAGGGCAGTAGTTATTCAACATTGTTGAGTACATTAGCAAAGTTTTCCTGCTAAAACTAAATTAGAAACTACTGAATCTGTGAGATAAAAAAGAAAATAAGAACTGAAGGCTCTGAATGGGCAGTGAAGCTGCTGTTTTCAGAAATCTCTAGAAACATGTGAAAATTCAAATTCTGAGCATCACAGGCCTTGACATTTTGAACGATTAGCGTGATTTCTCCCAGTCTGCCAAAACATTTCAGTAATAGACATGAAGCACCAAAGACAATCTGGCAGGTATCATAAAATTATCTACGTACGCAGTAGCTGTGGATCAAGTATAGCAGCTTGGGTTGAGATTAAATCTGAGCAGAATTTCTGATATCATCAGTCAGGTGTAGGTTCCTTTTGTTTGTGTCCACCACTGTGTCTTCCTCTACTGAACACTTCACCCTGCAGATTAAACAATATAACTGTCATTAAAGGTAAGTGTGCTAACCCTCCTGTGTTTAACAAAAGCTTTGGGAGTCTGTCTGCTTTCCAGGACTAAGGTTACGATTAAAGTAATTTCTGTTCCTGTGTGTCTAGTGGACAGAGCATGAGCATGAATCAGACAGGATCATTCTGCAGATCTACTTCATATTCTCAGCCAATGATCAGCTCTCTGCCCCCATTCTGCGCAAACAGACGCTGTGATTTCATTTTCGCCAGGCCTTCCTCCTGCTACCGCAGCCTGTCAGAGGCCTGAAGCATATCTGACAGCTCTGCACCAGCTCCGCAGGCCGCCAGGATCTCTGACTGCTGCAACATGCTCCATATTAGCCTGGGAACACACACCGAATGCAATCACCACCGGGTTCCTCATCAATCTCTCGCAATGCTTCATCCCAGGAGCCTGTTGTTAAGATGAAATGAGCGATGTGCAATCTGCCACATCGCCTGGCTACACACGAGGTCTGGGAAATAAGGTGAAAGGCTTTAATTTGCAGTTCAGTTGTCTGCACAGAAAGTGAGGAACTGACGTTTTCAAGGTAAATCTCCCGATAAGTCCACGCTGCATACAAATTTCAGTCCTAAAGATAACTAAATAATTAAAATATATCTGTTGGCACCCTCAAGCCAACTCCCAGACACATGGAGGACCACTGCCAAGGCTCAGTGAAGCTAATCTGGTTGCTCACAGTGGACCCAAACTCCATTAGGACACACAATGTTCATTATGTTCTTTATTTTTGCATTTGCCCAGAAAGATCCAAGCCTTTTCCCCCTAATTTGCTCCAGCGACTGGGGGATATTTTTATCTGAAGCAGTGGGCTGCAGCCATGTGCCGTCAAGAGCCAAGCATATGCGGGATTTTGTTCCAGCCAAGCACAACAACAGATCATTTCACTGATGAGATCCTCCTCCCTGGGTAAAGACTGAAACTCTTCGACAGATGACTGTAATTAGGTAGTCTTGCAGGTTTTTATGTCTCTACATATAATGTATGTTTGTCATGCTAGCCATATGATAAATAATGGCAGAGGGAGTAGTTTGTCAGTAGTCTGTTCAAACTGACATACTGTTGAATTGATTTTTTAAATAGATTTAACTCTACTGACTTTAGGGATGTCTTGATATTTTTTTAGCCTCGTGAAGTTGAGAATTATGGCAACTATTGGACAGAATGCTATGAGTATGCCATCTTTTGGATGAATTATAGGCCTCTCCGGGCCTTTCATATGGGTAAAAGTTACATTTTCTGACCAACTGAAAATCTGTGAACATGACTGTGATCTCTAATGAGGATATTTATCATATTATCATTATCATATTAAACAATATAGATAAACTGTCAAGAAGGAACAAGATTTTTTTTATGCTGAAAGTTAACATACTCTGGTTGCCATGCAGATAAAACAGCTGTGTACAAAAAAGATAAACAGGTCTTTGCATTTGTTGTCATTGATCAAATTTAGCTGCAGTTGTTGAATTCCACACTGACGGACATTTGGATAAGATCAGTGTTATCCACTATCCAGATATTTTGTACCTGAAACACTGTCCCAAAAGGCGAGTCAGCAAATTACTGCAGTTTTTAAAAACAATTCTTAATCATCAGTGGCTCAGAAAGTGAGCGGATACACTTAATATTCACTATATCTCACATTTGTGACCTTAATTTTTCTCATTTAACAACGTCAACATTACTTATATTACCTTGACCCAACTGTTGATTTGATTTGGCTCTAAACAACCCTTGATCTGCATAAAATTTAATTGAAATTCAGTTAAACTCACCCAGTAATCCTTTGTCAGCGTTAGATATGCACATGTCCTTTTCAGCACTGGGCAGGACAAAGCCCACCATGAAACCATCCACGCCATCAGCCATTAGCGCCAAGCCCAGCACAAAGAAGAGCATCCACTGGAAGCGTCCATGGCCACAGTCCTCCATGATGGTCTCGTATTGCTCTGGCAGGCTTTCCTCTTCCTCTTCCTGCTGGGCAGCCATCCGGGCTTTCCTCCTGGCCTCCACTCGAGCTGCCCGTCGTGCCTCCTTGATCTCGTCGGGGTGCGGGATGCCTTGGTACTCCCCCTCATACATCTGATCATCCTCATCTGCCCCTTCAGTGGCATCACTAGCAGCATCCTCATCCTGTGGAGGGTAGTCCGTCTGATAAGGGTAGCCGTCTTGACCTCCACCATCTTGGGTGTAGGTGTAATCTCCACCTTCGGTCATCTGCTGGTTTACATTGTTGTGATAGGGGTCATCCATGGTTCCTGCTGCATGTAAGGAGAGCAGGAGTGACTTTGTCTCGGAGCCGTCGTGTGCTGAGGAAGCTCAAGTTGTCAGCTATAATGGCATAATCCTCCCAAGAAGCCGTGAGCTGCTCTCGTGTAGCTGCAGTCTCCTGGTGTCAGAAGAAAACTGCAGGTCTTCTGTAGTTAAGTCTCAGGTTTAAGGCCTCAACAAGTATGCTGAAAGACTGTTACCTTCCGTGATACGTAAAGTGCTGCATGCTGAACCTGAAAAACAATGAACACCACACATTACATATTGTCTGTTAGCCCCACATCACTTGTAGAGGAAAAGCCATTGCTATGCAACGGTGCCCTTTGGGCAGGTAACAGGTAATGTCTCAAAGGACTTCCAAACAATCATTTTATAAAACTTACATCAAAATTCTATAAAAGTATCGGGGAAAGTACTAGAATAAGATTTAATGGTTAAACTTTGATTAAACGTGTTAATTTTTGAAAGATTTTTAAACCTGTTTTTATCTTTGTATTGTATTTATTGCATCTATTAAAACAGATTTTGAGTTGATTTCCTTTTTATTTTTCCAACTTTTAAAAAACTTGCTTGTGAACTAAAATCCTATCCTTCTTCCAAAAATTCAATTTTTCAAAGTGTCTTATGGAAGGAAAAACAAGTTTGGTAATGCTTTTCTCCCTCTCTGTAGGCTGCTTGTCCTTCCACACAAGCAGATAATCTCATCGTCTCCCCCGCTCAAATGCTCTGGCGCCATTTTGATCCATCACACAGCATTGCTGCAATGACACATTCAGATCTGTCTTGATTTTTCTGGTGACCAGAGGCCAGAGCATCTAATGCCGACGAACAGAGAAACACAAATTCCATTAAATTTGAGGATTTTTGGTGCTGCATCCGTTCCTGACGTGATTAAATGAGTATCACAGTGAAGCCAAACACACACATGCTTGTAAAATCAAGAAATTGCTAACCTGAAGCTGTTATCCTCTGTAGTTTAGCGATAAAATATGATGTCGTGGTTTTTTTTAATGCTTTGTGTCAGATAACTAAATGGCTGAATACCAAACACAGCACACAATTCAGTCACACAGTTAAACATTTAAACAAGACAAACCTTTATTTAACCTCTAACTGTATAGTCACAGGCAAATTTTAGCTTTTTATTCCTCCTCCAGCTACAGCTTCACATTCACACTTACACACATCTGTACTACTTATGAAGTATATAGTACTGTAAAGCAACCTATTAAACCTTTACTGCAGAAATTACATAAAACTGGTAAAGAAGTAAATCTAGAAAACTGAATCGTCTTTGCATTAGTTAACATTAGCATAAAGTAGCATTAGGAGCATAAATATTGGCCACGCCAGACCAAGTAATGCTGTACTTGCAACTGTATGTATTATAATTATTAAGATCTTGTTTAATTATATATTTTTCTTCATTAAAAACACATTTCAAAAGGTAACCCACAAAGTTCACCTTAAATAACAGAATATATTAATTGATTTTTTTTAGCCTGACACTAATTAATGCAAATGACAGTCTTTAACATGATTAATTAATAAATACCTAGATCACCTAAATAACCCAGATCTCCACACAATCTCTGTTTCTCTGACTTCTGTTGCTTTTTGATGGCAAACTGATTTCCCCAGAGTAAACTATACCAAAAGGTTTTAGCATGTTTGTCCTTAAATTTCATCAGCCATACATTCCACATATGCGTTTTAATAGAATCCTTAATAGTTTCAATGAATAAGATGAATGATAAGTTTGTTTGAAATAACTAAGTGATACAAGTTAGAAAGACGGTTTGCTAACTGTATAAAAACAGTGGTGTATTTCCACCTGAATCCTTTCACATAACTTTTATTGTGATTTGAACCGTTTTAATCCTGATTTACTGCAGTTTTCCTAATGGACCATTTGTGTCCACCTAAGTGTTATTGGCATAACTTTCATCCGGTGATTATTAGCCCTGTAGAAATATTTGTAGTCCTATCATGTGACAGTGCTTGGTTTGGTTTGGGTGGGTCTGTGCTGGTTTGGAAGCAGGATGACGAATACTGTAAATTAATCCAGATTACGACAGCAGGTTTTTTTTTATTCTGCCCTTGTTGCCTCACATCATTGTTTCATCATGAAAGTCACAGAGGTGGTTGGTAGCAGCGATGGATTACACAGTCTGGATTGATGCACTGAAATGTAGGCTGTTTGGTGCTTTCAGATGCGAGGTTTTTGAAATCAGAAAGTCTGAGTTAAAATCTACGCTTGAATCAGTTTTACTGTCGGAAGTAATGAGAAGAAGTCGAGTACTGTGATAGAATCACCATCATCTATTTATTATTTCTTCAAGCGGTGTGAATAATACATGAACAGTTCATGAGAGGGAATGTGTTAGGATGGATGCGCAGTCATGTTGAGGGAAGAGAAGTTGCTTTCATCATCCTGCTGCAGTTCCTTTTCTCACACAGCTGCCGCTTACATAACAGTTGGGCTGCCTAGTCTTTCCCCTCTATCTCCCGCCCTTGTTTTCTAACCTATTGATCCAGGTTTGCGTTCACAGCCGTAACTCACACTGCATACACACTTACACAGATGTCAAATCACCATTTGTGCAGTTTTTGAATAGGTCATAATCTGCCTTTCTCTGAGTGTGTCCCGTTGTTGAAAAGTCAGAGAGCCCCTTTGAAATCACGAAAATCAATGTGAGTCTGAGGTTTAACAGGAAGCAGAGAGGTTGCCACCTAATTTACAGAAAGCTATTTCAATTTCACAAATGACCTTTTACCATTCAGATCATTTATTATTTTGACTGAGCCAAACTCTGTAGCTCATTCTACAGAGAGCAATGGAACCACAGACTCGTGTGGCGTTACATATTAATGCTGCGATAATGGACTTTGGAAGAATAGCTCTACAGACACACGCACACACACACATACATATGCAGTGGATAGAGCATCAGAGCTTCCCAGTGGTCTACGTTTTGATTTTTTTTTTCCAGTTGCAATTCTTATATTTAATTTTTAAGTTTAATTTTAAACTGGAGCTGCCTGCAGTACCACTGCAGGCAGCTCCAGTTTAGCTGTAGGAGCCTAGCTTTATTCATTCACTTTTTCATACCCAGCTGGTCCAACCTCCTGCTTTTTAATCTATGTTTTAATTACATTTGAGGAAATGTAGAAATTGACAAAATCACAAATCAACCCTAGAACCCAGAGCGTTGTGCTTATTAATTGTCTGCAACAAGTCACTGTCCTCTAATTAAATTTTAGCCTTCAGTTTTACAATAGTATTTTTTAATTTGGCCCCTTTTGGTGATTGGATCACTCCCCACCCCCACCCACCCCTATTTCTGCAACACAGCTGTTTGATCAAAGCCTTACCTACAGCTAAGCAATTCTGAGAGGATCCAAACATTTTTCTTGCTCGCTAAAAATTGTTAGTCCAAATTGAAATTGCTGAAATTCTTATCAGCCTACAACACCAGGATCCTGCTAAGCAACTCGTGTCTATTGAGATATAACACAAAATCAGTTGCACTACATCTGCTAAATGTCTTGCATCTGTTGATAGAATAACTGGACCATAACAGAAACAAGTTACTTTTAATCTCAATTCTGCACTGATCTCCAGAGGTCAAAGGAGAATCCCGTTTGATTTCTTGGGACAACTGTCTGCTAACTGACCCATTTCTATGTCTGATAGACAAGAGATTGGAGATTTTCCACTCAACGCATAAAATCTCATCAAGCATTCAGCTTTATGTCTTTTTGTAAAAGATAAACCAGTTGACACAAATAATTTCAGACTAAAATTTCTCTGTTTTATAAACATCAGAATTAGTGCTGACCATAAAGGAGCATTTGCTGCATATCATCAGGCCTGTGTTGCTGCACCACATAAAAAATCATACTGCAGCTATCTTTTCCATCATTGTTATCTACTTCCTCACTAGTTCATCTCACAAAGCAGCGAGCATTGAAAAATAACAAATGTTATCTTACCAGAGAAAGCATTCCTGTAATATATAAAATGACTTCTGAACTTAAAAATGTGCTAAAGTCCAAGTAGCATTTTCAAATGTCGATCGCCTACATGTCAGTTTATCCTAAGGCCGTGCTGTAGACAAACCTAAGGGATTAGGGTCCAAGCTCACAACTCCCCCACCCCATGCATACACATACACACCACACACTACCCCTCCCTCACCAGGGCTCATCCCCACAGGAAACTCCCCAGAATTAACCCCACCACCCCTCTGGGAGGTAATGGTACAGTCCTAAAGGTTTAAATAGCAACAGGCTGAACTGACACTGACTGCAAACTGTGTAGTTGCTCTGCAGGATTTTTGGGATATTGCTGATCTGTATTAACAGAGGTCAGAGTTTATAGTCAGCTGTCAGAACAGCAGCCTTCAGATTTTCTGTTTTCCTTTTCTCTTTTTGGCTCAAGGACACATACATCAGCAGGGCAGATGCTCGTTGTCATGGGTACCTGAATGTGGTTTCAGTAATTTACATGAAGAAAGTTCCAAGAGGTGCACATTTTAGTTTACATCTAATCACCACACCAAGTGGTTTTCACTGCCTACGCCATGTTAGGATAATGACTATCTATAGTAACCCCAGTCAGGGACGCTCCCTTTTGTCCCAGAAGCAGAAGAGCTGCTTCCTTTGAGGAACAGCTGTATGCCAAAGTATCCTTGAATGAGACATTGGCTCGCTTTGCTGGCTGCTCATCCATCCTGAGAAACTCTGGATAAGCATATCAGCAAAACTGGATGAAATATTCCTTTTCCGTTGAAGCAGGAAGGAAGGGCTGGCAGTTTTATTTCTCTGGGTGTGGATGAGTGTAGAGGTTATTATGGATGTGTCTGAGTGGCACCTAGAGCGGAAGATGGATAATCATAGCTTTGCTGCTCCACATATCATTCCTGTGGTTTACATACACAGAATATACTGACTATGATAGAAGAGAGGTCTGATGCTACAAAAAAACCCCTGCAGTTATGGTTTGACGGTGCGGTATATGGATGCCCGGCATTTCCCAAATGATAGTAGATTATATAATATAAAAGGCTTTAATATATAGATGTATTACATAGGCCTCAAGAGGCCTTCTCCACCGTCTATCTGCAGTCTCCCTGGGCCAAAACATCCTTATATAGTTTGTTTTTACTGAGGGTATTTACATTGTCCTGTAATATAAAAGTGAAAGGCTAGAAAGTGTCCAAATCTGCTTGAGCAAGACATTAAAACACTTATGTATAGGTCTATTTACCCAGATGGATATGATACAATCCACTTTATTACTGTGATGTGATGCAGGTGGGTAGCAGGCAGAGGATGTACCCAAAGTGCAGGACTTGAAAGACAGAAGTAAACTAAGAATCACAGCTTTATTTAATGCTGGAATAACAACAGAGAAAATGAACTAACTAACCAAGCTATTGGTTGGGCAGACAGAAACTCACATGCCGTGAGGGAGATGCAAATAATATATACACAGGGAGAAGATAAGACAGAGAGGACACCCCTGGGGAACAAAGTCGAATCATACACATGAAGCAGGACTCTATCAAAATAAAACAGCAAACAACAACACACTGAGATCTAGATTGAGACACATTAACTGGATTCAGGTACTGGACCTGTGAATTAACATGAAAGGACAAGAGACACCAGACAGACATGGGACTATGACCAGGGAGACAAATGATAAGACCATGGAGATTAGACAGGCTGCAAAAGGAGATGCTGATGACAAGACAAGACCAGGAACAGACTAAACACAAAAGGGAATTAACATAATAAAACAAGAGCCAGGAACTAGAAATAACAAACTCAGACACACTAGAGAATACTAACTACAGAAAACTAATGCAGAACTAAAACATGAAAATCTTTTAAATCCCAAAGAAGGAATCACACAGTCATAAACGCAAAAGCTAGGTCCAAGACCCAGGACCATGGCAGCTATGCTCTGAATCATGTTGCTGGGTTGGTCCAGAAAACATACCTGTGAAAATATGGAGATGTCTAGGAGACAGAGCAGTGGAGTTTTTGACCAGACTGTTTAACATAAACCTGGTGAGTGAGAGGATGGCACTAATAAAGGTTAGTGCCAGAGTTGAAGATGTTGAGGCTTTCATTGGGACTGACCAGGATGGACAAAATCTCAGCTTGAGCAGTTAGAGAGATGAGAGATGAGGCTCATTTGGACATGTGCAGAGAAGGGACAGCGGATATATTGGACTATCTATGAATCTACTGATCTATGACCTCAGTAAAAACTTTTTGAGTGAGTTTATGGTTTCAGTTGCCTGTGTCATTTTTAATTAATACATTGTGTTCATTTAGTAAATTAGGGACCCGTTTAGAATAAAGTATTGAATGTAAAAATTCTGAAGGTTCTCAGTCAGCTCTGTCCCTCAGCTGCAATGACTGTTCTGATAAATCAAGATAGTGGTGGTGGCTCTCTTTCAAAAATGTGTGTGTTGAGTGGGTGAATTGAAGACACAATCTAAGGTAGTTTGGATAAAAGTGGTATATAAATGCAGTTTGTTTACAAGAAGCTTTCAGAGGTAAAATTGCCCGGTTATTCACACGAAAATAAGATTTGCGGGAAAAGTCTGTCAAAAAAAAAAAATCCAGCAGTGTAATACAAATACTTATTTACTGCTTTTCTATTCCGTTAGTCATCTTGTTGTGACCTATCAGATTAGTTTTTCTATGCCTTAACTGGAGTCTCTACAGCTGATATGTAAACCAGAAACCTACCTGCTGGTTTAGATATGTATGCAGCATTTACAGCTCAAAATCTCTTTCCACAGACACATCTAAGTTTCATTATTAAATATTAACAAGATGGAATTATATATTAAGGAATATATGGTGTCTGAGTTGTGCATTGTATATATCAGAGATCATTTGTGCCTTGCTCACTAGTGTACATATTGTGTTAAGATTTTAATTTTAATTTTGATCCAATATTAAATGCACCATATGCAGCAATATATGATAGCTGTTACTAGGCAAGGCAAGGCAAGGCAAGGCAAGTTTATTTGTATAGCACAATTCAACAACAAGGTGATTCAAAGTGCTTTACAGAGACATTAGAAACAAGAACAAATAAAAAGCATGATTTAAAATTGATTAAAACAAGCAAATAAACTAACTAATTAACAAACAAACAAACAAACAAAACAGTATATAAAATCAAAACAGATAAAATCAGAACAATAGATAAAATCAGTAGTTAAATGTAAGTTTTGAAATTTAAGCTTAAAAGTGTGGATTTGGTGCTTTATTCAAATGCAGCTGAGAACTAACTTGCTGTTACTATATAACGCACATTTGTGTGAAATGCCATGACAAAACACACACACGTGCACGCGCACACAAAATTCATATCTGTGGTCAGTCTGTCAACTCTCACACCCCCATCAGAGGACTTGGTACGGCCTGCTATGGGACATCATTATAAAGAGTAGATGTCTTACATAGAGGCAAAGCTCTCTAATCCGAAGGCCAGATAATTCGAGTGCAAAGAGGATTAGCTCCACCCCAGCAGAGCCATTGGCTAAATTTAGCCCCCTTACTCTCTGTCTTCACCAGTCTCCATTTAACCCCTCCTCCAAGCCCCACCTGTGACTGCCTTTACCCATCCATGTAGGGACACTATCCACCAATCACACATTGCAGTTCTTTATTACGCCATCATGACATCTACAGACATGCGCATCCACATAATCCACCCTCTCGGCCTGTTATTCTGGCCCTGCCTCCTGTCAGCGTTAATGATACTGTGTCACAGCTGCGCACACTTGATGTAGACTCTGAAAATTTGTGCTTGGGTTTTACACTTTGTAATGTCTCCGTCCTTCATTTGCAGAGCTGTGTCCTCTGGCAGCACAGTGAGATTGCAGCTGATGGTGCCCGCCATAGGCCTGCCTCAGGAGGAGGGGCAATCCCTGCAATGAATTGAGGAGACGTCTCATGCAAATATCCAGGAAATGAATGGCTTCCAGGGGAGGATTCTGGGAAGGCGTGATAAACCCACTCTTGCATCCCTTTTAGCATGAACTCACTATTTACTGCTTTTACCTCCTGTGAAATCTTTATAGACTGCAGGACCAAATAAATTTTTATTTCTGTGACCTTTGACATCCTTGCAACCTTGCATTATTGTGGAATTAAAGTTTATTTTTGAGTCATTGTCATACAAAGAACTACATTCTACTATATGTTTTGCATTGACTTAGGTATTGACTTGGGTTAGAGAAATTCCTTGCTTTCTCTCCTTTTCATGTCTAATGCAAACTCAATTGTTGCAGCTGTTTGTTTACAGTCTGATTTGCTTAAAATACTGTTTATAAGACCCTCAGGGTTTCTGCATCTTCTGTTCAAGTGTCAGTTCTTTTCAGCACTGCAGCTTCCTTTTGTTGAGTGCCTCATCTTCTATATATGTGGGCGCAAAATAACTTTAAGATAACAAGACGGAGAAGAATACAGCAAACAAAACCCTGCTGGTACAATTACTGAGACATAGCTTGGTGTTTTTTCTCATCTGCTGACTGGGCCTTAATGGAGTCAGTGCTACATAGCTTAGAGAGGACGCTCCACATGATTGTGGGTCTCCAAGTTAAAGCCGAGTCTTATATGTAGCTCATTTCCCCTGTTCTTCATATTTGCCTATAGCTGAAAGATAAAAAACTATATATAAAAATGTGATCCAACGGACTTGTAAAAATGGTAATAGATGAAATTTATGAGTTTTTTCTCCCAGCTGAGTAAACATTGTTTTGTGGAGTATATTCAGAAGCAGAAAAATAATGGTTTTACATACAAATTTTCTGGTGAAATCTAAGTGAGGCCTCTTTGTTTATTTCCCCAGCTGTGCTTATCATGAATTATTAGTATGGAGTCGCTGTGCCTTCATGCCTCCTGTTTGCTCCTAATTAAAGAGGAAAGATCTGAGGGAGTTAATCTGCTGAGCTTTGGTGAATGGAGGTGAGATGTGGTGGCGGGTGGGAGACGGCCAGGGTCCGACCACCCCAAATCCCAGTCATCTGGTTGGACACGCCAACTTAGCTTAAGTCACCTGACCTGCTCTCTGGCACAGATCCAGGACTGCATGCAAAGACACACAGAAGTGTGAAGAAACAAAGCAGTTGGTTGACTTCAATTCCGGGTGTGAACAAAGTGCAGTCATGGTTTTGCGTCACTGGAGTCATTTGAACTGGTCAAAAACTGCTCTGATTGGTGGAACACACACAGAGTTTATGTGACAGTGATTTGTACTGTGGTGTGTTTCGACTGCACAGAGACAGTAAATCCCAGGTGATGAGGATCAAATGGACTTACTGACCTGCAGCGCCACAGATACTGACATCTTGTGGGCACTGAGATTATTGATAAATGCTTTTAATTACAAAAACATTATTGATTTATGTCATCGAGATCTTTATTGTGACCTTTCACAGAACACTGTGGAAATAAGCTACACGAGGCCTCATGTCAGGCTCACAGGAAATACTCGTAAATGTTAATTTTGGTATTTTCCTGGCATTTGTTGATACTAAAATACAAGCATCCACATATTCATCACACACAATGACTGTGGGGTGGCAGTTTGGATGTCAGCCAGTCCATTCAGCTGAATGACAGCAGCATGACTGGTGCACTGTTATCTGTGCAATTATACCACACTGTATCATGATAATAAGGTACACTTTGAAGTTTGGAGCTTTTTTTTGCACACCGAGATGAAGAAAATAAGGATCTGATGGTAAGAATCTCACACCCAGAGTCAATTTAAAGTTGACAGTTACAGAGAATTGGTATGAAGTATCCTGAGAATTGTTGTACCTGTAAGGTGAGCATGTGACAAGCTCTGCTGTAACAAATGGTGGGCGGCAGCTGAGTGAACAGTGCTGCTGAGAAAACAGACAGCTACAGCCCAGAGGAAGCTTTTATCTTTATGGTGTCAGAACTTTTTATGCTGAACATGTGTCTACTTTCCCAAAGTAACAATGATATGAAACTTCAAAGAACAATAGTCAGAGCATCTGGCGCGATATTTTTTAACATACAAGCTGTGTATTTACATAGAGATTCATTCTTTCCTTACATTTAATCTAAAACTGCATTTATCAATATGGTTATATTAAAGGTTAAATGACTATATGTTATTTCTGAGGGATCAGCCATAATCAAAAACAACAAACAAAATAATAACCTCTTCATCTTTGAATTCAGGTGTTTACACTTGCTGGTATATAAAATCAAACACCTAGTCATGCAGCCTCTCTTTACTAACATTTGAAAAATAATGGATAATTCTTGTGGGTTCATTTAAATCTAGTATGGTGGTGTAATCTGATGTGGATGTGGTTCCCAAATTTTGGGAACTACAGCAACTCAGCTGAGAAGTGTCAGACTATGCAAAGTTACAGAGCAGGGTTGCTGAGTGCTGCTAGGCATGGTGCATTGCTGTTGCCTACAACTATGGCATTAACATCTGCATGAAAGCGTGTACCAGGAGCATCATCTCATTTTTCCATGGGTAACCAGCTCCTGTAGGTTAATGTGTACTGGCTGAAGTGACTTAAATGACTGAAGACTTGATAAAAATGCTCATTTTGAATGCAGATTTTGCTTGAGTGTTTACCTTAGACACCATATAGAGTGGTAGTACATACATTTTGTCTTTAACTTGTGTTGTGGACAGAAATCCAGCAGCGCTGCTTTAAATCAAGCTAGCATGTTATCTAAATCAGATTTTAAGCAAATTTTTACAAAAAAATCTGCATGATGCTGCAAAATATAACAGAGCCTTATTTTATTAAGTAAAAATAACCCTCATAATCAATCTTTTACCACAAGCTATAATAATAATAATAATAATAATAATAATAATAATAATAATAATAATAATAATAATATGAGTTTACTAACTTTCACCTTTCTAATAATTATCAAAGCCACTAGATGGCGTTGTGATAATGACACTAAGGGTGTGTAAAAATGGCCTCTGTTGGCTTGTAATTTCCTGTTTTGTTTAGTTTTTTACCTAAAGGTAACCATATCTGGCTGCGATGCGGTTTTAGTTGTGGCTTGCAAGCTTTCTTAGCACACTGCACCTTCAGACACCTTCTAATTAATTGTAAGTAACGTAACAGTAAAATATTACAATTTCATTTGTCCAACCTGGAACACAGACCTCTTTGGCTGGCTGTCGAGGCAGTTTTTTAATCCTTTATTTATCCAGGTAAAAAATCTCATTGAGATTAAAAATCTCATTTCCAAGAGAGACCTGGCATCATAGCAACAGATAATTATAATTAACCACACAACTTGCCATGCTATTTGTCAGGCAGTTGCATTTAATATGTTTGAAATCGCCATCAACACTGCAAACACAGGCAGTCCAATTCAGTGCCTCAAATAAGCTCAGGTCATTTTTGAAAAAGACTTAGCAGTCTAGTCACTTGGAGTGGCCACATTCCTTACTTTAAACCTTTTATTAACTAAATAGATGCCTCAGCAAATAAATTCCCTATTGTATAGCTATGGAGAATACCGTTTTGTAGTATAAGCATGTTTTATTTCTACTGTAAAGTCCCAGACACAAAGGTCTAGAGACTGGTTGGAGACCCTTGGGAACCGGTGGTTTATATATATTCATTATTTATTTATCAGATGCTGGAGGTTATACAGATTTGGGGTTTCCAGGGGGGGTCATCATCTGAAATCTAGGTCTGTGCAGCTGGGTCTTGAAGGTGAGCTTTCTAACACTGGGGTCTGTGTGGACTGAATGACTTTTTAAGGTAGCCTCAAGTGGCTTAGATGAGCTGTATGCACGAGTGTCCTGTGGAGTCAGTTTTTGTAAATTGGCAGCTATGACTGCTTTGTTAAACAAGGTTAAAACTAAAAATTGAACCTCAAGCAAGATCCCTGGAGCGTTATGTGTTTATAAATTTAAAAACCACAAACAAAAGAGCTGCTAAATTGACCTTGAGTATTAAAAACACTTTCAAACATCTCCCCCACTGTGGCTGTTTGGACTGCAAACATTTCCCAGTGTAGCTTTAACTGTATGTAAACAACAAAGGTCAGAGTTAAAAGACTTGTGGACACTGGTGCTGAGTGAGAGGGTCCTTCCACTGAGCTGTGAGGCAGTTTATTCTGAAGGCACTTCAGCCAAATGATATGCCTCTCACTCCTCTCTTTGCCACCTCCTCCCTCCTCTTGCAACTAGTGCGTTTTTGTCTCTCTGTCCAAGTGTTTACTCAGGATGGGGCTTTTTTTTCCAGCTCTATCTCTTCCATCCAAATCCTCCAACTTACAAAACCTTCTTTTATCACCACACAAAGGCAGCTATGTACTTCTTTGTGTCATGCTTGTTACCCCGTCTCACTCATGTTCTGGCACTCTGTAGACCGCGCCTGCTTCATCATTCTCCCCACATCCCTCCACTCCTCCTCCAGGCTGCAATAATGTGTCTAAGTGCAGCTCGGTATGGCTGTGAATGGGGACCCTTTTCAATACCACCTGCCATTTATCTAACCCTCGGCTGGTTACAGGTGCAGGAGAGAGGCGTAGCTCCGAGCCCAGATGCTTGTGATGGCTGGGAGGCCTGGATCCCTGCTGGGCCTCCAAAACAACTTTTATGCGGTTCAATTTCACGTACAGTGATGGAAAGAGTACGCCTGTTGTGTTGATGACACCGTACGCATGTGTTTGATGAGGTGCCAGATACCAGCGTCTGTGCAGAAAGGTGAGCTTTAAAGATGGTAGTAAGTTTTATGTCTTTGTATGAGTTTCAGGTAAAATCTTGATAGCTTTTATTTCAGGTTCAGCATTAAATATTTAAACATTTTCTAGTTTCTAGTGTTTTTATATGCATGTTTATGACATTAAAGCTTTCATCTTTTTCAGCGTGATCAGTATTTTCATTTTTGTGAAACGACAAAAATGGAAGCACAATAACCCACGATTCCCAGAATTGTGCAGAAATTTAGTCTAAAAATGTTTTATTTATTTTACACCCATCTATCCATCCGGTTCTGCTGCAGCCAAAGACACACCATTGGAGATTATGGGGTATTTATTGTGATTTTCTCTTTCTGGCAAGAGACATTTACTTGCACAAGGCAGCAGAGTGGTCTGATTTATCAGTAATGCTTTTGTCACAGCTGTGATCCATAACAGCAGATAATCTGTGGATGGAGAGAAACAGCCTCAAACTCAAATTCTGAGCTGGGAACTGATACTCAGAAATATTTTTTTCATTCTGACGGGTCAGTCTGTCCATACAGGCAGCCAGTCATCTATCTAGACTCTTAGTTGGTTCATGAAGTTACACAGTAGATTTTCTTTTTAAAAGATTTTCTCTTATCAAGATTTCTTTTTTCCTGCCCCAGGGACACTGTGACATTATTAAAAGTGATTCCATCCGGAAGTGTGGCCTCACATGCCAGCAAGGCTCAGCTGAAAAACAGTAATTTTTTTTCATTAGCTCAGTTCATGTCATTCTAAAGATCCAGAAATAACTCTGGCTTGATTTTAAACACATAAGCATGCATTATCCTTTTTTTGAATGAGGATATGTGATGGTATTTGCAAGCTCTAATTCATTTTGTTGATGCCCGAAGGCAAATAATAGAAGTCACAAACAACATACATTTATTTATTTATAAATCTGGCCGGCAAGCCAGAGGGAATGAAAGCTCCTTTTCAGTGCTGCCCTGCTTTGTATCAGTATGTATAAGAAAGGTAAGGTTATTCTAAACACTGCATTCTTTACAAGACTGAGTAAACCGAGCACACAAGGTCTTGTTTTTTGTGCTCTTTTTTTTCTTTCTTTCTGTTGACATTTAACACAGAAAGAGACTAATGTATTTCATGGCAAACTACTTATGTTTGCGTTTCCAGCATTTTGGAGGGGGGTGTTATAAAAGTTTCAAACAGCATTCCTTTACCAGTATATTGTATATAATGTGTTGGGAACAGAGATCCTTGCAGAAAACCTCCTGTGCCTGCAGAGGGCAGCTGAAACCACAGGAGTTTTTTTTCGCCCCTCTGCCTGGAAGGGATTTGCAGTCATGATGAGACAACACTGAAACTCGCTGTTCTACATTATAAGCATCTACCTAATGTTTGCACTGCTGAAAAATGAAAGCGCCTGTGATTCACAATGTAATGTCAGGAGATTGTACTTTTCACCTCTCATCACTGAGTCCAAATCATAGATCATAGATAGTCTAAATCATAGATCACTTTTTGATACATTACCAAACTGAAAAAGGGGAAAGCAAGAAAGGAAGCTTAATGTGTTTGGAATCAGTGACCTTTACCGTACTGTATGGCATGCAACCAGCATGGATCAAATGAATTCAGTGTCTTTGTGTAATGCATTTTAATCTCTGTGTAGCGTTACTTACAACTAATGTTGCTACAAGACGTGATTTATAGCAGCCCTGTGCAGAGCAGTTCTGTGACTTCAGCAAAGTAATAATAGAAAAGTAGAGTCCGCCCAGCATATAAAGGTCACTGTAGTTCAGAGAAGCTACAACTTAAATTAAGCAAAATGTGCAGCAACCTTCACTTAATTTCTTCTTTAGCCTTATTACAGAAAGCAGTGTAGGATCACTGTCTGTCAGCTGAGCAGCAGTTAGTGGTTAAGGTTAGTGGCTTGAGGCGCTCCCTTCAAAATAAAAGTTTATATGGTGGAAGATGGGGTTTGCTATGGTTTCAGCGTATTTGACTACAAATAAATTAGTAACTACAAGATTACATTTATAGTTAAATCATCTGGATTTGTGTGATTATGTTTTGGGTAGTTAAATTTTCAATATGCTGATGAATTTTACTGTATAAAACAAAATCAAAGTTACCCCCCTTTCTTCTAGTTTCTACTAATGACAATTTGTGAACTATAAAGTTATTTTATTTCTTTTTACTGAATGAAAATCGAAAATAGAGACTTTGAATAAGTGTTTCCCTGGTGTTACACAGAGCAAAGTGCTTTGTGTGTGTATGTTGTGGATGTGCAGTTTCAAGCACTATTTTTTTTTAAAAAAAATTCTGATTATGATCTGCTGTCAGTGTTGAGTGTTGGGAAATGCATGACAGTTGTACTGAAAAATAAAAATAAATATACAATTATGTTGCAAGTTCCAATAATTGCCATGTAAGTGACATCATTCCCAAATAATCTGACCCATCATAGGACCAATAAATGTTGTAGTACTCCCAACCATTCCATTAGAAAAATGCAATACAGACTATTGCATTGGGCCATACAAACAAATTTCAGTTTCTAAGTTTAAAAATTCATTCAGATACATGGCAAAGTGATGCCAAACCATTATCGTTTGTGTGTTTGTATTTAAGACGATGTCTCCCAGAGCAGGCGGTGTCAAACACACTGGAAACCACTGGATGCAGTCATCCTTCAAATCATTTGCATGCATTACTGTTACTAAACGCATTACTATTCCTGTTCTGTTACTATACAGTAATGTAAATGTCTTGATAGTTTAAAGTACTTTTTTTTTTGGATCTATCCAAATGATTAAATGATTTTTAAGCACAAGGCATTTTTCTGGGGAGCTGTGCACTAGCTGCCCCTAATTTGACTTAACACCGGTAACATTTCCTTGATTATCTTAATATTTGAGTTTTAGTCTTGTGATTTCAGCTTTAATTCTGAAAGAAAAAAAAACTACTGTTTCTTCTGGATGTAACTTTTCACATTTATTCCGAGATTTTGACTTTATTCTCAAAGCAATATTTCAGCTCCACCCATATGTTTTATTTTCATAGCTATCACAATTTCAACTTTATTCTCAAAATAAAAATGAAAAGTCCTTCTCATATATTCCTTTCTCATTTATGACACAGACTTTCACGTAGTTTTCATTTTCAAGTTTTCCGAAGTAACTTTGAATGTGTTTTCATTCAGTGATCTAGTTATTAGTTCGGTGGTATGCGGTCCATGACACCTTGGTCCTAGTAGCGTGCAGGGTTCGTGTTCCTTTATTGTGAAAAGCACAGACGGGATGTTAATCTGATCTTTCCAGCTTCCTCCGCTTTTTCATTTCGACTCTGGGGACCGACCACGATACTTTTTCACAAACCCGGACAGTGACCGTTTCACAATATTAGTTCCCTCTCGAAGTAATTTTTGGGAAATCACTAAAGTTACTCAAGCCCCCCCTCACGAGTTTACACTGACTTCCTCTTGTCTGAAAGTCTACTCCATGAAAAACAAACCACTGAGCTTTTAATAGTCCTCGTGCTGACTCCTCCCCATTGAGTTGTCCTGGGAAACACTAACAACTCTGAGAAAGTCAGTCTTGTTCCTTGAAGAGAACACTTTTGGTTTGAAAACCTGATCGCTGCGCAACTTTTCACTCCTTTTTTGAACATCCAAATACTGCGAGTTCACCAACAGGAGGATTATTATGTGTTCAGAACATTCCTTTTCATCTTCTTCACGCTGAGCTTCAAGTGCTGAAGGTAAGAGGACTCCTTTATGTAAACCCGTTATCAGCTGTACTATGAATGGAGCCCGGCGTGGCTTTGTACGTATCGGGGTTGTTTTACAGTGAAAGAAGTTGTTAAATGGCTGCTGGGTGGGTTTATTAACATGTTGCTTGGTAGCCATGACATCTTCACTTAGAGCCTGTGGGGCCAAAAGCTAGAGCTTCTCACGTTTCTGCTAGCTTTAAAACGACGAAGACCAACATAGACGTGTAAAATGATACTGTTCAAAAGAAGCTAAAGTTTAGGAGGTAAAGAAGAAATGCTTGTGACTTATGCAAGTACGCTTATATCACCACTCCGAAAGCTCTCATACTAGCATTAAATGTTGTGCTCATTAGATAATAGTATTTAGGATTGTATTATTTAAGGAGCCCTATTATTCTTTATATGTTAATTCTACTAAAGTAGCTTTGCATGATTTCAACTAACCCTTATCTTATACTAGGCCCCTCATTTCCACCACCCAGCTCGCTGACCTTCTTTTACCATGATTTCAGGCTGTTTTGTGCTTTGTGCAGTGTATAACCCCCACCAAGAGAATTTTAAACCAAATGTTCCTGGTGTTTGGGCTTGGTTAAAAAAGTCTTCAGGTGTATGTAGTTTAAATAGATCAAGTCATAAAATAGTCAAAGAGTAACTTTGCATGATTCAGAGTTCAAAGTAATCATTATTTATCTCATACTTGGCCTCAGTGTAGCTCTTTGGTTCCTGCGTTGCCAGAAAAGAAGCTGTTTTCCCTTCTTCTACAAGTTTTTTGTAGAAGAACTTGTAGAAGAAGTCTAAAAGCAAACAGAAAGTCTAAAAGCAGGTGGGCGGGTCTGCTACCTGCTTGAGTCATTTAAAAATTAAGATATATCTCTCATCTCTTGCATCTGAGATGAATATTTTAAAAAGATCCCTTCTTGTTGACATGATACAGTTTTAAGGGTAGAAAAACTGTCAGAAATCAGGCATTTAAAGCTTTTTATTGGCACATAGAGATTACTTGAATATACGTGCAATGTTTAAAATAAACATCCACCAATGTGCCGCACTAATGCCACACAGCATGGTGGTAAGCACTGTTGCCTCATAGAAGAAGGTTCTGAGTTTGTATCCACCATCTAGTGACCGTCTTCTCCTCATGGGTTCTCTTTGGGTACTCTGGCTTCTTCCGACAGTCCAAAAACCTGGTAGTGATGTTAGTTCAATTGGTGATTCTAAACTGCCAAAAGGTGTGAATGTGTGTATCTCTATTTTAGTACAGTGACATAATGGCACACTGTCCAAGGTGTACCCTGGCTCTTGCCCTTTTTGCAGCTTGGCTAAGTAGCATATCCCACTGCAACCCTGAACTGGATAAGTGCAATAAGATAGATAGATTGAAAGTAGTTATTAAATTTAAATGGTTATTTGATATGTGGCAATAAGAAAATCTATCTATCTATCTATCTATCTATCTATCTATCTATCTATCTATCTATCTATCTATCTATCTATCTATCTATCTATCTATCTATCTATGTGTGCGGGAATGATGGGAAATGATGTCATTACATAGTTTGTTTAGCATAGCATATTCTCCATTGTTTACAATAATCTCAGCACTGTCGTAAAAAAGGAAGGTGAGTGTGAGTAACCATTCTCTGGTTCAAAGTACCATAGAGGACAACAACCTGATTGCTTTGAGCTGATAGGAGGCCAGTCTTAAGCACCTGGATGAATGTGTGCCATGAAAATTAAGGTAGCTCTGGTAAGGTGTATCTATGTGCAAATGTAAAAAGAATCTGAAATGGATACATGCTCAACAGTGATGTCATAGTTGGTTCTCAAAAAAAGGCCTGGAATTTAATTTAATAATTAGCTATATTTACATATATATATGTCATTCTGAGAGAAATAAAATTGATTTGTATGATTACTTATTTTCAAATGATTGACCTTTACCACTCTTAAGGATTTAATGAGGAACACTCAGATTACCCAGTTGTTATCAGAGTTTTTTATCGGCTCAAAGTTGGTCTTTTGAAGTGATTACACCTATTTTGGCTGTTTATTAAATTAAATGATCAAAATTTATATTAAATTATGTTAATTATTAAATTAATAAAATGATCTATAACCAAAAATAAATCAACTGGTTTCATTAAAAAAAAATTGTCGGATCTTTGGCACTATTTTTCTTTTGTTTTTTGTATGAAGCCGAAACCCTGGTAACTGTCAATAATTATACTGACTCTGCCTCTAATAACCCCCCACAAGCACAAAAACAAATTAAAGTCATTGTTGGGTTGGGCAGATACTTAAAATCTTTCCGGGTTATTTTTTTCCTCATTAAGGAAGCCTACTTCCAAGAGCTGATTTTACTTCCTGGTTTGTTGGGAAGGTCTGCACACATGTAAGCAAAAGCAGTGGCCTACTAATTCACTTACACCCGCTTGACCTCACCCATTTGAACATGTTCAAAGGGCGAGGCACCAAGGCGTGGCTGCTTTCTGGGTTCCCATGTTGTAACACACCCATAGCTTCGCTCTGAAGTCACAACACAAGCCTCATCTTCTTCACTTCCTGGTTAATTTGAGTTTATCCCACTTGCCTGGGTACAAGCAGTGAAGCCGATCAGTGGCTTGTTTAAAGAGAATCTTCTTATTCTCTTAAAAAGAGTCGGGTGCTAAATGTTTTACATTTTTCCAGTGTCTTTGAGGATTATCTCTGGTCTCAACATCAACACTAATCTGACAAGTGATTCTACGCTTTCTTAATACTCACGCTATCACCCAGTCTATAATAATGTTGGATCCTTGGATTCCACACTAGTGTTTCATCTTTAAATAAGCCCTAGTAATGGCAAGAGTAAAAGTGAGAACAGGTGACACTGCTCACATTTGTTGTCACTCCCTCATGACCCTGGTAATCTGACTTGTTTACAGAGATTTCCTGCTGTCATTGTTGACTTGGTAGAACTGGCTCTGTTATCTATCAAGCAGCCCACTCATCTATTTTGTATCGCTCCATGCATGCCTTTGACTGTGCAATTGTCCTGTAAAAATGAGTCGGCGCCAATGAATGTAGGCCAAGTATCCATCATCCCCATATTATATTCTTTGACCAAGACAGAAAGAAGGAAATGGACCTGTTGCCACTTCCTTCTTGAAACCTCTTACACAGTGGGTGTGTCACATTTGCAGTAACACTTCACCTAGTTGATATGAACTTTTATGTTGCAAAAGGAAATTTCCAAGTTGATAAATATGAAGCAGATATATTGTAGAGATGTGAGATTGCAGTGCCTTAATTATTAGTACTTTGACAGCGAGTACAGAATAGCTTTATAAAGACTTCGAATCAGCCCTGCAAACTCACCTAGTTCATTAACTTAACACTTCTATACTTCAAATGTGCTTTGTACTTGTGTAATGTGTCAATGTGTTTGAATAATGTTAAACTGTTTTCTCAGTGTTTGAGCAGTTGCTTATCCTGTCAGGTGTTGGTCAAAGAAGTTTTCAGTTGCAGTAATTCAAAATCATCCAAATTTTCACGACTGTTTGTGAATTTAATGGGAACCTGTTCATTTTCATCTTCCATATTGGTCTTTTTGAGGACACTCCTAGATAAGCTTTGTATGTTTTGCCATTTAAAATAATCCTTATTTCACTAATATTGGGCCTTGGTGTGGCCTCAGTTCTTCCACTGTATGAAGTAAGCAATTGCGGCCTCTCTCCCTTTAAACTAGCTTTGAACAGCAGGTCAGTTTAGCTTTGTGCACACATCCAGAGCTTTTTGACTGAAATGACTGGTAAGGATATTTGCTCTCATACATATTTGCTGTCATACAACTTTAAGAGTGGGGAAAAAAACTATCTGAAACGTTGAGTGGAGTATGAAGCCTGAGTTTTTGGTGCAGAGATTACTTTGACAAACAGTTTCTTTATTATTTGAAACTTTGGGCATATTTTTAATGGGCATCTATAAATTTAAGAGAAAGCATAATAAGTCTCATTTAATATTTTACAAACATGTTTTTTTTTACTTTCTTTTGAAGTTTTAGATGTGAAGATCAGCGTGAAATTCAAACCACTAACTTGAGATTTGCAAACCAGAATGAAATGTTAATATCGTGATTTTGTTAGAGTGGCACTTACTGGATATGTCGTCTTTTAAAAATGGTCTCACACCATGTATTATATCCATCTTCAGATGATGGTATTAACAAACATGACAGAAAGTGAGCGCAACATTAAACCGAGCTGCAGCTGAGCTCTTTCACCAGTACACATCGTTCCACGTTTTTTTTCCATAACACACAAGCTATCAGGAGAGGACTGTGCAACTTTTCCACTAAACAAAAGCTTATTACTTTACTCTCTGCAGCTTTCCCTGCAAAATTCAGGTTTATTTCTTAGGACGTCCTAGTTAGCGATATATGTTTAGCTCCGTTATGAGAGACAAATGAAAGAGGAGTTGGCCTCCCATTTTGAGTACTGTAAATTTCCATGAGGATCCTGCTGGCTCCAAGCAGAACCCCGTCAATTTCTCATCTTTACAAACCCCCTAATTTAATGATGATGGAGGATACGCACAGTGTGGGCCTTGTAATTACACTGTATTTGCTATAGAATGGAAGCATTAGAGGAAGTCTTACAGGTACTAGTTCATCATGTAGTGCTGTCTCAGGGATAAGTTTTGGTATGCCTGGGAGGGCGACTGCTGAATTCCCCACTGATATTCACAATAAAGCCTTGACTTAGTTTTTGTTAAGGCTGGAATCGCTGGAATCCTCTCAGCACGCCAAACAGCAGCCGCACTCATTGTTCCAAAACAGCAGCTATTTCCACAGCTTGTCCAAACTTTGTGCCCTGGAGCAGAGTTTATTTTCTTCTGGAAATTATTGAGAACGCTTTGATGTTAATTGTTAATGTGCCTATGTTGATATCAAAATTTGACATCATGAAAAGTACCAGCTTTGTGACAAAACTTTGATTTCTTAATGTTTGCTTATGATGAATTATTTACAACCCACTCTCTGTTACCAACATGTGCAGCAGGATTTTATAATCCTGTAAACAAGTATAACCGTAGCAGTTTCTCCATTTGCATGCATTCTGCTAAACCCTCTGTTATTTACTTGTGTTTGATCAGATTAGCTCTTTTTAATGACACAGATGTCAGATAATTTAAATCACCTTGGGAATTGGTTAGAATAGCCTTTTATTAAAAACCTAATAATAAATATAACTCTGGGAATTTCTTTATTGAACAGAAATAAGCCTTTTTGTGCCAACACAACGGGAAGACAAACAGAACAAACAGAAGACAACATACAAAAACTGGATTGCCTAGATGGATGAGGAACAGCTTGAATATTTACTAGCGGATTTAAAGGCATCTGGAGGAGGTCTTGTGTTTACATAGTGAAATCTGATTTCAGTATGCAGGTGATGTTTGGGAGCCGTACTTGAGAAACAAAGGTGTGCAAGATAGTCAAAAGGTTATGATGATCCTCAACTTCTGCTAATTTACTTGATTTACTTAAACTAGCTAACAGATTATAAAGCCTGCCAGGATACAAACCAACTAGCATCTTCTAACCAGAAGTCATGAGATATATCTCTACAACACTTCTTTCTGAATGTTGGTCCGCTGCTTTTTTTCTACCTCACAGTTAACATGTAGAAGGATAAATTGCAGCAGTTTTCTTTATTTGTAAGGTGTTACATGTGTTTTATTCTGAAAGTTCTGTCGCTGCTAAACCAGTCCTGTGTCGTGTCTCCTTTGTGCTACTGTCGCACTGGAGAAAACGGTAGTTGAAGAATGAGGCACGACCAAAATTATTGACCGTATTCAGTAAACTTGTGATCTTGTTTCCTTTGAAGTACTTGATTCGAAAATAGGGAACAGGTCTGCGACCGCTCACGCTCAGTCGCCGTCTTCAAAGTGATTTTGGTGCATCTAGATGGAGGTAAAGTGGCAATAAGACGAAGTCTTAGTCAGCTATTGATTTGCAATTGAATGGGATCAAATTGGCAATTACATGTAATCTGTTGGTTGTAATATGGTGATAAATGATGAATATGTGAAAATTGGAAGTCTGACATGGAAATTCACATGTACTACATAGACTTACATAAGTTTTAAAACATAAATTCGCTTGGCAAATGTGCGTTTATATAGGAACGTAACCAGAATGCAGTCATTCTCGTCTCAAGCAGGTTGTCATCGTATGACTGACTAGCTAATTGGCAGATTAGCTAATTCAGTGTTGTTGCACAGTCCTGTCATCCTTCTGTAAGTGGACTTGAGTTTTAGGGCCAGTCCAATCAGAGCTGGTTCATGTGTCCTTCAAGCGGCTGAAAAATGAATGTTTTGTGAAAATTCTATTATTTTGTTCGTTTTTTAGTCAGTTAGCACTAAATTGCAGATACATTTCAATCGTACAGTTTATTGATGCAGGTTGCTAACCTAGCTCACTAGCATTAGCTAATAACTAGGAACGCCACCCTCTTGTCTAAGTTTGGTTTCTTGTAGTTTAATAACCAAATTCAGGTGCTGAGAAAAAAATAGAAGAGGTCACGGTGGCTGCCTCCAACTTTTATACAGTCCATAGTTTCTGTAGATGGATCTGGATGATACTGAGGTTTTCCACACAAAAACCTGACCAGCATACAAGGAGGGGGAAAAAGATGGAATGGTGTGGGGGTAGATGGTGTCTGTACCTAGAAAATAAAAATACCCTGTAGCTGAATTGGGCTGCAGCTAATGATTATTTTTGTTTTTGAATATGTTGTGACTTAAATAGTTATATTTTGTAAAAATGTAAAATCTGTTCAACAGTGAAAGCTCCCCCCCAAATTTTCTGTAATTTTTTTAAAACGATTGAAAAACTAAATATTCTTATATGTGAGAACCTGGGACCAATTGACTTGTTTTGAACCAAACTTAGCAGATAAATCAAGTCATAAACCATTTTTCTGATGAATGCACACTTGATTTATAAATGTGACTGCAGGACTTTTAATGTACCAAGCCACTGTTGCCATTGATTACTTCTGATTACTTTTCCACCAGATGAAATCAGTTACAGTGTGTTTACTATCTATTCTTTTTTGGTTCAATATCAGGATTTACATTAATATATAAAAATCATCACAACATTTAAGTGATCTGAATTCCCAAACATGTTGCCATAAGTAGAACCTGTGTATCTGCACATGCTCAAAACTGCAGAATTGCTAAAAAAAAAAGAGTACACTTGCAGTTATGCCACTGCAGTTGCGGCATACACCTGACCTGTAGTCTATTGGCTCCGCCTGTGCCCTGTGACATCAGGGCTTTGATCAGCGTACTGTCTGTGTTAGCACAAAGCCATATTTAGCTCAGTGTAATCAGTGTGGTGAGAGCTTGCATGCCTACTGAGAATACCTGCCTAGTATAAACACACCTGCTCTCTCTGATGGACTTAAAATTAATTTAATGATCACCTGAAGGAGTCTGCTCACAGCCGGTGTCGTCAAATAAACTGTGGGTAAGGTTTCCATTGATGCCTTCATGTGCGTCTTAGTTGGCTGAGACAAAAGCTTTGAAAGTTGATTCTCAGTGTGATGTGACAGAATTATAAGAGCAATTCAACAAGCAGCTTTTATGTTGTAGGCGGTGATGACGACTAAATAAAAGCATTGCCATGTGTGAAGCGGCACACTGAATTTGCAGGTTGTCTTTCTCGTGTTTGTTTTGATGCAATTCCCTGGGGCAAAGTCTGTGATGCACCTAGCAATGTCTGCCTCACTGATAATGTGTTCAATAACAACTAATATGACCGCTGTTAAAGTTGTAATTGGGCTCTCCTCATGGGAATTTACATATTTATCTCAACACACACGTTTCCTTGAAAGCCATTTTTAAAGCTGCAAATTAATACATTCTATAGGGCATCATTAAACTGGTAGGAATACTGTGAAAGATGTGCTTTGAGACAGAATATGGAAGCTTCACTTCTTTATTTTCCAAAATCTTCCTGTAATTGGTGAAAACAGGGTTCTGACGGCTTTCTCATTCATATTATTGTTCTAAATTTTTTACTCTTCAGTTTCTTTTTTAGTTGTCTCCTGTTTGATCACATGGCAGGCATGATCCGTTTTGGGGTGGATGTCATTTATTTCTCATAATGCAACTTAAAAGTGTCTTGTGTAGAAACTTGCATGCCCCACTGGGAATTCAGTTCCCCAAACAAACTGTAGATTCCTATTTTAAAACCATTTCTAAAGAAGTGGTGAAAAGGTTGACAGCTACTTGTTATCTGAATTGTGGAACTCACCGAAATGATCCAAGAGAGGTCAGGAGTGTAAACACACACAAACACATGCATATTTGGGAGCAATTTAGAGGGTCTGATTGACAGAACTTGCATGTCTTAACTTGACTGAGAGAGTACCAAACCTTAGGTTCAGGCCAATACTGTCTAATGCTAACACTAACCAAAAAGCTGCTGTGCTATCAAAGAATTAAGTATTTACATACATTAATTTCACATGTAACTTTGGTACTTCATGTAGCAGTTACCTAACAATGTGCATCAGTCTCGCTGTAGACGTAATATTAATCTGATCATGCCTGCTGTGAAGCTGGGGTTAGCGTTGCTCAGGATTCTCTTGGCTAAACCTCTTACCTCCCAAATGAGACTAACCAGCACTTTCCTTTTCTAAAACTTTGCTGTCTCCCCATCTTTCTGTGTGCTTTTTGCCCTCTGTTTTGTACTCCGTAGTAGTTCGTTTTGTAACTAACACTGTGGTCCCATGAAATGTCAGATGATCATTTTGAGAGATTTTGTGCAATGCTCACCCATCGCCTGCCAGTGAATGGATTGTACATTTGGAATCCTGCTGAATTTATTGCATAAAAGCTTTCTTGTTCATTTTCAACAGATTTTTTTCATGTAGTCCTGAGAGAATTTAAACTTCCTAATAAATATAAATCATCTAGGTGTCAGGGAAGAATCAAATAGACAGATTTTCCATCGTGTGGAAACAGAAGGGAAGGGATGGCTTTAAACCTAAGGAGGAGAGTTGGTGAAGGCCTGGGCCCTGATTACAGGCTGGCCCCCAGTGTGCCTCACAATAAGATAATGCTATCTGGGCTCACAGGTATTTGGTTTCAGTGGAGAGGGTAATAACTGTCACCACGCACTGAGGAGACCTTTCATACCCCGGCCTTGTGTTGTCAGCCAGCATTTGTGTGCTGTCTCTGGACAGAGGCAGCTTTTGTGAGGCAGGGTGAGGTCGCGTCACCACCGCGGTCTCATATCTGTTCATAGAGACAATAGCCCGGTTTGATTAAATCAAACAGCCGTGACTACCTAAGTGGTAGTCAACATGGTGTGTCGAAGTAACTGTGGTGGGGTTGTTGAGGAGGTGACGTTGCCCTGACTAATTTAGCAGTGCTTCAGAGGAGCAGGGCTGATAGTGAACCGTAAAAAGAACCAGACAAGGGTGCAGCGTAAAGCAGGTGCTCTCTCTCAGCAATGGTCATGTTGTAGCAGTAGGTGAGTAACTAGCGGTTAACCAGGGAGAGAGAATGTGAGAGGTTAAACAAACCTCTGGGTTAAACATCAAACCCAGCTGAGCCATACAGCGCTTTAATCCTCCTCCAGTGTGGCACAGCTCTATTCATGCAGCAAACTCTCAACGGGCCCAAATGTACCAGTGAATTCTTCATGAATTTGACTGATATCATCGTCTAGAGTTTTAGAGGCCTTGTGAGTCAGATATTGTTCATGTTTGGAATGAAACATTTATTTGGACAAACTGCTTGAACTCCTTCATCCTTAAAAGGCCTAGTATTTAAACAGCAACTTTAACATGTAAACTCTGATTCAATATTCATTCAGAGCACGTTCATTTCTAAGTCTTAACAAAGCATTTGACGTGGGGATCAAGGACATTTAATGCCTGTGTTTCGTGAGACTTTAAAACCAGCCTGAAAGCTGTCTCCCTGGCACTCTTGTATGCCATTTGGTGGAGGCTTTCTTTCAAAGCCTCTTACTGTACCTTGAGGCCTTACACTAAAGCAAGCGTGACTTGAGCTGTGAACCTGTAAACTTTCTCCTAGTGTCAGTGATCTTAGTTTGCCTCGCAAAAATCCCAAGTATCACATACCTGAACCGATGACTTGGTGGTGCTAGTTTCAGTCATTATGCAAATGTACTGTTTATAAGATTGGGGAAACCTGCATTCAGCTGAGAACGAAGAAGTCACTTGGATGAGTGACGAAACGTTTCTCCCCACTGAGAACGCTACGTCCAGATGAACAGAATGAACCTTTTGGGATCTCCTTACCCGGATGATTGAGCATGCATCGAGACAAAAATCCCAAGTAGATGCTTTTAAGGGATGGTTTCTGTGTTTTAAAACTATATATATATATATATATATATATATATATATATATATATGTATGTGTGTGTGTGTGTGTGTGTGTGTGTGTGTGTGTGTGTGTGTGTGTGTGTAAAGCAAAAAACACCAAAAGGGCAGAAAGGATAAAGTATCCAGGCCAGGTTGTCCTCATCTCCTTTGTATTATAGGTGAGGCACAAACTCATTTTTGCCCCTCCCTGAGACTTTTCTATGTTGTCATCATGGAACCTGGGTGTTGGGTGACACCTCAGGTCTATATTGGGCTTCTGTCCCTCTTTAGAGTACCTCCATGTCCTTGATGGCAGCTCCCTCTGCACAGCCATATTCAAAAAGCTGTGTGAAGAAGCAGCCGCAGGTAACTATTGCCCCTTTAACAAGGATCCTCATTGACATTCTTCAAGTTAATTAATGGCCAATGGGAGGTTTTTGGCCTAGAAAGGCTGCTGTATGAAGCTTTAAGGCTATTAAATGCTAATGCAAAGGTATACATGTCTGTCATGTCCAGTGGTCTGACCTGTTTTCTGCACCAGAGTGTGCATGTTGGTGTTTTGGGATTAGTATCCAGGAAAGGTTTGTTGTGTCTTTTGCATTTTGTAACATCACAGGTAAAGATACAGACTCAGGAAGAGGCCAATACAACCAAATTTGATCTGCTTAATGACATTTGTTAAACGAGGCAGCATTTGCTAAATATTTCGAAATAAGTGGTTTTAAGAGGCAAACCGCTTCTCTTCAAGCCTGCTGGCTTTGATGATGCTTTAAATGTTGACCATAATTCTTTAAAAGTCACTACAATTAAAAACATTAATAAAATCTCATACAAACTTTTTTCTTTTTTTGTCCAGTGAATACAGCAGCACTGTAAACATGTTCTGAACTTTATGTCTAATTCAGTTTTATGAATAAGATTATAGGTCATTAAACTGAGGTGGGATAATAACTCTATAAATGATGAGCAGTGCTTCTCTGAGAATGGGCACGTAGATCATACTTGTGGGGTGGGGCTAGGTCAACGCCTTAGGATAATCCATGAAACCATAATGTCTTTATTTCCTGAAGCGTTTTGTTTTTGAAATGCTCTGCCAGTGTTGATACAGCCTTTGGCCGATATATTCTTGTAGTCCTACAGGAATTCTCAGAGAGAGATGGAAAAGATTGTATTTATGACTGCATTTAGCTCTACTTTTGACCCGCACATTTCAGAAGGTGCAACTTTAATTTCAAAGATAAACTGTCTCTGTTTCTGGTTTTTTGCTTCACTTTCATTTCCTGTTGGCAACTAGTTGGTGAGTTTTTGTAGACAACTTAGCCTTACATGCAAACTGCAGGTAACCATAGTGATCTGCTAGTCATAAAAGTAATTGCTAAGAGATTGTTGGTGTAGCACTGTCAGTAAATCATTCAGTCAGCGAGGAATACATATTTTTGCCTAGTGGGGTCATCAACATTCCCTAGGCCTGTGTCAATGGGCTTTTACATGTTTCTGCATGTTCATCCAATCAATAGTAATCTCAGGCATTTTGAAACAACCAAAAAAAATCCTTTAAAAATCTTGAAATATAAAGATTAAAAATGTAAAGGTTGCACATACATGCATGCTTGTTTCTACTTTGATCCAGGACCAACTAAAGCACAATAAAAAGTAGCATGTTATAATTTCTTCCACATATTCTTTTCTATTCACTACCCTAGCTGACCACTGCATTATGTAGACATGTCTACAAAGCTCTGCACAGCACCTGTGGACTACCAACATAATGCCACTCCAGGTTAAAGTACAGAGTAAAACCAAGAGAAATAAAAAAGATAACAGCTTGATTATTTCACAACTTTGCACCTTGGGTTTGTGTAGTTCTACTCTTTGTTATTCCAGGTTTTTGAACATGTGTCAGAATGCATCTCAATAACTAGACACTATAACAACTTCCTTCTCTGTCGGAAGCTCTTCTGGGATACTGAGTCATGATTGTTTGAGCCAGATGTAGTTGATGTGATGATGCAGGCCGGGATGTCCAAAGATGACATTAAAATTAAACTAGTCATTTTGTGATATTTACCTTTTTTGGCTACATTTTTCCTCAGGGAGAATCACTTGTATGGCAGCCCCGTAAGAATGAGGCTCTTTAATCAGCTAATAAACAGTCATTATGTGTCTTGTGCACATGGCTATGTTAGGGAATCCTCAGCTGATTATCAGGAAGGGTGTTGGAGACGGTCCGATTAATGAGTTGGGAAGCTAATCCTGTTCATCCTCCCATTCACTCTGCAGTCACATGGCTATTATGGCTTATTTTGATAGCCATGGGATCAGCGGAAGCCATAACAGGTCCATTCAGCACCCCTGACTCGTCACATCGCTGCCTCGATAACAGCTTTCAGGGGCCTTTGTCTCTTGATTCATTGGTCCATTTGTGACGGCTGTGCATTTGAACGTGGCTCATGCCCTGCCTCTGTGCAGCCTTTCAGCTACAGAGGGAAAAAAAATCTGTTTTAGTAGCAATTCAAAGGCAGTTTCTGCTGTAAAAGAGACTCTTAAGCAGCTTGGCCAAAGGCTGGCTGCACCCAGTGCTTTAGGTGGAGTTAATGGGTTGTGTCATCTCTATAAGCAGGTGTCGGGTGGCCATAGGGCAGGCTTAGGGGATGTCATTTCTCAAGGTTCTTCTGTTACCAGAGAAAGGGTTTGCTTTATACACTATTTTTTCACAGAGTTTTCTTTCACTGAATATTTTCTTTTTCTTTTGTGGTATGATTTGGTGCAGTTTTGGGTCAACAATTTTTTCTCAATATCTGATTGCACAGGCAAAATAAAGTTTTGTTTAGGCTCATTTCTGTCTAAATGAAGCAAAGCTCTAACGTAATATTTACTCCTGCTTAGTTTCACACTTGGAAATGACACAGTTGTTCTTGTTGTTTTTTTAATCTACCGGTAATTAAAAGAACATCAAGCAGTATTTGTTTTGTCAGGTTTTAGCATTATTAAGGATGAAATCTGTATGTGCACTCTGTAACTTGACCCAGAACTCCAGGTATTATTCACAGCAGCATACTGTCTTGCTGCAGTAAATTGCCTGGAACTTGTTTACCTCTCAGCAGCCCTATGCGATGCAGAAATCAATGCATTCAGTGTGAACCTTTTTTGTAATTTCCTGCAACAGAAATGACCCACAGATGTAGCTATTTAAGAAGTCCCCTGTGTTCTCTCTCTGAATGACTGTTGCTGGCCAAGAGGAACTGTTAGACCAAATGAACTGTCACACCCACTATATTGTATGACCACGAGGTCAGCAGAAGAAAGCAGATCAATGGCAATCTGATGAACTGATACCAGACATGCATTCAGTAATATTTTTATACTTTATTACATTTAATCAAGCGACTCCCTATCCTCCCTGTGAAAGGGCTTCCTGGGGTCATAAATACATAGAGAATTGTTAGTTCATTGTTTTGGTTTGATTTACTGTTATTGTCTGAATCCCACCTCTATTAAGAACCCTGGAAAAAAAGGAGCGAGTGGACAAAGCTCAGAGAAACCTGATTGTTCCTGGACCTGCAGCACAAAATGTCAAATAAGAGCCAAAGTAAACTGGTGCTAGATAAAGGTGCAAATATTTTCTCAGGAGTTTGTCAAGATACCAAACAATTGTGATAAGGTGAATAAAGAATATTGCCTGTGCAGATGATGTAATCTGAAATTTGTATCACAGTTTTTCCTTTGCATCAATGCTGTATTCTGTTATGGTATTTAAACCTTAAATGGATACCTCACTCTGAACACATTTTAAAAATAATTTAGATCTCACTCTTTTGTGTTTTCTTTGTGAAAAGAAACTAAACCATGAGGAAAACCTACAGGTTTTCTGATGCAAACACCTGCAGTTTGCATCAGAGTAAGCAAACTGCAGGTGTCAAAATGCAATAAGGCTCCAGGTCTGTCGGTGAGGATAGTGGTCCCTGTGTTTGTGAGAGGCAGCCAATCAGGAAGAAGCTGTCTTAAGGCGAAAGGAGCTAAAACAGCTTGTTTCAGTGGATGGTCATCTGCATGTCATCTGGCATACCAGAAACACATAAGCCATACAATGGATATTAACTCTAATCTAGTATTTCTTCAATGTGGTGTTTTTACTCTACCTTAAGCAAAAACTGGGTACTTTTTGTACTTAAAGTTCTGAGTTTAGCTACGACTTTGAATATAGTAACTAACCAGTGGAGTGTAGCCTGTGTGCTAAACGCAGGTTGTTACCATCTGTGAGTTCTGTAAGCCCCTGACAGGCTGTGCTTCCATCAACCTGTTCAGAATTTGTTTAATCTTTCCTCTTGATGTTTTGTTTTGAGATATAAATACAGGCAAACTGACCCACTGTTTATAACCATTAGTTTTAAGGCCCAGCCTTCACTGTTCTTCAGGACCGATCGTGTTACCCAAAAGTCCTTAAAGGTGAACGCTTTTGTTAATAAAGGTAATCAGTGGGAGGGACAGTCATTTAACAGTTTATTTAAAACCTAAGTGTGTGTGTGCGTGCCTGAGTGTGTGTGTTTCTCAAAGTAATGACAGTATTGTAAATCTGTTATGGCAGAGTATGACATCAGCATATCTCCCACCTTAGGTCTGGTGACATGTAACTTATTTCTTGGAAATTATTTACAAACATGCTAACAGACAAGTATTGGTTAGTTGCATTAACTAGTGGGTTTGTGTTTCTGTGTGTGTGCTGCCTGTTAGTCATGAAGCTGAAGTTAGTTGCCATGACAAGATGAAAAATCACCCAAGAGGAAGTTCTGGAGGTCTGGTGTAATATTAAAGGCCCCTCCATGAACTCTAGGCAGACGGTGGAGCAATTACATCCTGAGATGATGCAGTAGATCTTTGTCAATTTCCTTTTATTTGGCGTGCACAGCTCTACATTATATCAGGAATAAAGAACTCAAAAACAGAAGTGACCAGAGTATGGAATGAGGTGGATGGCCATATCACCACCCAGCGTATAGCTTGGCTTTTTTTTCAAAAGGGAAATGGCCAAAGTGCATTTAGATAGTGTGTTTCAAGTGTGCTTAACTTTTGTACTCCGATTACTCACTTGTTTTATTTTCTCTCTTAACTAAATATTTGTAAGCTTGAACTGTTTTACTAGTTTACGGCTGCTTAATGCACTCTCACTCTAAACAGACGAACGGCCACTTATTCTGTTTGTTGTTGAGATCTGTAGATGTTAAAGATTGATTTAAAACAAAACAAGAGCCTAACAAGAGCTTTTTCTTGGAAAAGAACATTTACCATAACTGGCTGGCAAAATCAGGGTGTCACAAGGACTTTTGGCCCCCTTAATGAATTTGAAGAAGTGAGCAAAATAAGCTGCTGTGTGCAGCTGCCAGGTGTGAAGGCGTCGCAAATGTAAAGCATGGCACAGCTGATAAAGGGCACAAAAAACCTGCATTTGGATGAGTAAGTGTTATCATCTCTGTCCTCAATAGTGAAAAATGTGAATGTAGCACAGCCTCTGCTTCCAACCAGATATTGTTGTGTTGTGCACTGAGTTAAGTTAGCGGTCACTTAGATATCACATTAGCAAAATAACAAGGACCCACTGGCTGCACAAGTCAATAAAGCTGTCAGTCTGCCCTGTTGAAACGTCCTTGAGTAAAGACTCCTACCCATGTCTTGCCTGGAGTAGTTATAAAAAGAGCACTAGGAGACGACAAATGTTCCAAATATCAAAATATAAAAGAAGCAGTGGGACTGTTGAGGACATTACGTGAGAGTCTTATCAGTCAAAGTTGTGCATGTGGTGAGTGAGGAAGCTGGTCTCTGGCCCAGTGCACTTAAGGCAAGCGGATTAGGCTCCAGAGTATTATTAGAGCTACTGATTATCCCCTTACCTGATCTGCCTAATTCTAGTTCAAGGCTATTTATTTAGCAGAAAAAGTGGAAAAAAGTTTGGTTTGGGCTACAGAAAGTGAATTGGTCTCCCTGCACTTGAGCACTCTGTTGAGTCCAGCAGTTCTCTGCTGAACTCATTAGGTCTTGGCCTTTTTTGACGCTGCCTCCCCCGCTGTGAGGTTCATGTGATTAATGCACTGCTGACCACTGCAGGCCAGCAGCAAGGACTTGTTTTAGTGCCAAAGAACAGCAAACAAAAGAGAAAATTTTCTCTGCAAATAACCAAGGAGAGTGGTCTCAAAAGTGACCAGTCCCTTGACTCATTGATGAATACAAGCAGCCAAATATCTCCACAAGAAAGTTCAACACAAAGGTTTCAAATCCATTCATCCTCAAGTCTAAAGCTGTTATGCATTTGTTTGGATGTAATTACACACCCACCGCCTCTGACCTTGTGCCCAGAGAAAGGCTTTGAGGCCTGCATCCTCGAGTGGGAGTGAGGAATCAAATGTGAACATAAGCTGATAAATCCTGCTAACTGATCATACAAATCCTTGTAAAAGAACTAAAAGTCAAAATATATTGGTGGTTTACTTTTCTTGCTTTATTTTTTTTTTTAGTGAGGGACTAATCAGTGATAAGAGGAGGCAGGAACCCACGTGTGATCCAGTGTGTGTCTGTTCTGTACTCTTAATCTCCCACCGAGTATTGGGACAACTGCCAGAGCCAAGCTTAACTGCCACCTTGTCCACAGCAATGTTCTGAAGAGCTGCTGTACATGCTTCCTGTTCCAGTATCCAGACTATTTCAGTTAGCAAGCATCACTAGGATAGAGTAGTCCCAGTGGCAGTTTGCTCGCATTTTCCAAAGTACTACAAAATATGTTTAGGTTTAATGTTCTAGCTACGAGGGTCTTTTCTGCATAAAGTAATTTTTGACACCCCAAAGAGATTTTAACCAAATAAATAAATAAATAACCAGTACTGGAATTAAGTTATTTTTTAGCCTGTTTTATAAATTGGGATTTTATTTAATCAGGCATATATATTACACATGTATTCCCTGTAGCCCGTGTTCTCTATTAATAATGAATGTCTGTACTGTGCAAAAGGAGGGCCTAAGAAAGGAAAGGGTCTTACACATTAATATAATTTTTTTCTTTTTTTTTCAGATATATAATATTCTAATGTTTTGGGAAATAAAGTGTTTATTCCATATTGCATTTTGTTGGCTTTTTCAAAAGTAAGCAATGTCAATGTAACAAATTTGTCAATAATTAATTTTCAGTATGATTTTCTGGATATGTATTTGTCTGACACAGACTTAAAGGATTTTCTAAAAGGGTAATAAACAAAACCCCACTAAGCTTACATGTCGTAATCTCCATTATTTAATTATCTTCTGTCCCTTTTGAACTGTGCGGCAAGCTCTGGAGCTGTGACTGATACATTATCAATTCATTAAGTTGTTATGGCTGACATGTTAGAAAATATTTGCTTATTTATACAACCAGTGAGCATGGAGGAGTAAAGGCATTCATGTGAAGTTGAGTTTCTGGCTACCTGATGAATCATTTGTTTGGTATTTGTCAATACCCTAGGGAAATATCAGGTTTTTTAAAAGCTAAAGGCCTCGATTATATGTTTACACGAGCTCACACCTACCTTTGTCTGGGCAGGCAGCGTATAGTTCTTCCTCAGAGCAGTTTCTCATTTGGACTAAATTACTCTATAAAGTGAAAGATGTCGCTTGTACTGATGAACCCTCAGAGGATAATTACCAGCTGCAGCAAGGAGGCGTTTTCAGTGCGTGCCTATCTCATCTGCTGCTTCTGCCCTTTCTGGCTCTCCCACAGCAGCATGCTGGCTGCTGTCCTCCTCCTCATGTTAGCTATAGATATCTTTTTCTGACCCTCATTTGCTTTAGCTGCCACATCAGTGCTGGCTGAAGCATGGAAATACTGAAATAAATAATTTAAGTGGTAAGCTATCACACTGGTTGGACTTTTGGATATTCTCCTGGACACTTTATGGACTCTGTTTAGTTAAAAACTCTGGTTCAGACTATGTCTGGATCTCAGTAAGCCCTGAGCATCTGAGTTAAATAACTTTAGCAATATTTGATTGCAGGTCTAGTTATTAACAGTTAATAACAGAGTGCTAATCTCCTCAAACCATATCCGACCTGACTGCTTTGCTCCTTATTTGACACACTTGACTGTAGATTATTGAAGGTAATATGGTTATGGAAGTGAATTCTGTTTTAGTTTTTAATGCCCACCCACCCACGCACTTTCTTTCTTTCTTTCTGGGCATAAACATGTTAATAACTTATTTGAGGAGTAAGAGCATTGTCAGACTTTGATGTACCAGTTTTGAACAAACTTGTGTCTTTTATGATGATGTCACCTGTCGCTATGTGGAGAAAGACCAATAATAATCCTTCCTTCAGTGCATGGTAATACATTCAGATTGTGTGCACTACAAAGAAGGACTATTCACAGAAAGTCAATGTGTCAGTCTGTATTTGTGTATGTGTGTGAGAGCAGGTCAAGAAGAAGCTGAGCAAAATTGTTTCCTTGGATGCAGCTCAGCACTGGAATAAAACCGTACCCTTTTAAATAGTAAGGAGATCAAAAAATCAATACATGGCAGTCGAGGTTGCTGCCACAAATAATTTAGTGTATGGATAACACTGACCTGGTCGCCACATATATTTAGGCATTTGTTAATATACGTAGGCAGCCTGCACGAGTAAAAAGTGAAGCAAAACAGAGCTAAACACAAAGTCAAGACCCACCAGAGTCTAGATGTCAATATATGCTAATTTTGCTTAGTGCCTGCATCAAATGTAATACAATATAAATATCGGTTTTACAAATTGTTGATAGGATAATATTGTGTTTACAGCTTGCTGCGGTGCCCTTAACGGCCAGACAGGTTTTAGTACCGCTTTAAGACATGATTTTGTTTTATATTACAATATAGATGCCTAATTAGAGTTGTAACCCTTAATTTGTTCTTCTTTTTACAGTGTCCAGGGACATGAAACTCAATCCACAGCAAGCTCCATTGTATGTAAGTATCACATAATCACACAACACTAGCAGCAAAGCTGTTGTTCCAGTTCACATAATTATTTTTTCTTTTAACGCTTCTGCATTCACGTGCTGTGTAGGTGTGGTGGTGAAGGCGCTCGATCTGTTGAACCCGTTAGGCCGGGAAACCGTAATTCTTTATCAGTATTTGTTTACATGGTTTGATGATCTCATATAATGCCTGGAATGTCAGTTCTTGATTTCCACCTCTCCACCTGATAACAGGTCTAATTAACAGGAACAACTGAAAACAGCTGTGTGGGTGTGCAGGACCAGATAGTGGAGAGCATGCTGGACTGCATGCAAATGAACTAAATGTTTAATGTTTGCTGACTGGAAAATGGTCTATACTGTTTTTACTGTCCGCTTTTATGTCTGAGGTCATCATTTTGCATGTTGACACACTGATGATGAAAAAGAAAGAAAATAGACCCACATAACTGAGTAGGAAGTGAATGACAAGAAATATTACAAGACAGCATAAAAGTAATTTTTAATCAATTTTTTAAATAACATTTAAGCACTGTGGCTTCAGTCAGAATAAAACCTTTCACTCCTGGAAGTGTCTTCTTTGATCCATTCATTTTTGAAGAGATACACATCAGGAATACCCTAACCTAGTGTTGTGTAGCTTTGAAGTACATAGGTATCTTAACCACCTGTTATTATGTCAACGTTACAGAGATAAATAGATGAACATTCTCAAAGACAACCAGCTTTCCAAACATCCCTTTGTTCATGATAAGTTGATCATAGCCATTCATAGTCATACTGTTTTTTTATTGACGAGGAGATACGAATGCCTTTAGGGTTGCATCAGGAAGAGCATCCGGCATAAAAAATTCAGCCAAATCAAACATGCAGAGCTCCCCGCTGTGGCGAGCCCTTGTGAGCAGCCAGAAGTAGGTTTTTATATATTCATCAATTCATTCATATTTTAACCGCATTGACGAATGTTTGGGATGTCAAGGCTGCAGGTTGAGTATGTTGCCCCTGATATCCTTTGCGTAGAGACGTTTTCCATTTGTGACTACATAAAACAATAGCTAAAGGTGCTGTATGCTAATCATTACAAATTTCTGTGCAGTTGTCTGCTGGAATAAACTAGCTGGCGAAAACATGTGGCGAGACACTGTTTCTAAATGACGGACATAGCCATTGTGATGCTCAGTGTGGGCATTTTGATCATTGCTATGTTGATTTTTGGAGCACGAAGTTAGCACGTTTGGACGTATTAAAACCATATTTGGGTACAAATGAACGAGCTGGACATTGGAGTCTGTTGGGAGTGACTCTTGAAGATGGTCTCAAGCGGCCACTACACAATGGCTTAACTTTTTAACCCTGGAGCTTGCTGCTTGCTTGAGTCTCTTGTCATTCTCGGTCCTTTGTCCCGTCCTTTGGAGCGAGGCACCTGTGTGTTTTGCTTCAGCGAAGTCACGTGAGGTAGATCAAGTAGATGAGATGTAGCTTGTTGCTGAGGTCGTCTCAGATTGCCGAACTGTGTGGCATATCATGTGGGTTATGTCAGCAGTTTTCTAGCTACTTTCATTGTCGCTGCCTAAAGCTTGGCAACACAGCTGGTGTTCAACTTGTAAATGTAACGCTTTGCATTGTTGCTTATATTGCTGATCAGGCCATATGGCTTTTTCCACTCACTCCTCCTTTTAAGTTCAATCAATTTCATGATCCTTTTAGCTGCTATTGTTGTTTTGGAGATGGTGAGTTTGCATAATGGTGTAAAAACAGATAACTTGGCTTTACTTAAAAAAACTAAATAAAATAAATGAATAGCAATTCTGCAAACTTGCTTAAAAAAGAGTAGTCTTTATTTAAGGGAGGGAATTATAATCTTTATTTTGAGTGTGCATCGCTTAAGGAGGATAAGCCACATTTGCGTCATTTAGTATTTTAAAGTAAATTTAAACCCACTTTATACAACCTTGGTTTTACAGATAACTCAGTATCTGTAATTAAACTACAAAACCTAATATAGATATGGTTACATGCACCACTTCAAACTGATTGGTACATGTCAGTGATATATGCAATCCCTTAATATTAAAAATTTCCATTTATAGCTCATTTATAACTCTTAATTACTGACTTTTGAATTGCGTCCAAAATGGACTTCCAGGTAGAGTTAAAATGTCTTTGAGTTCTACCGGGGTTTCTGCACTATTTGATAAATATTTAATGAGGTTTGTGTTTTGAGGGGAGTTTCTGAGTTGATCTTAGTGGTTACACTGGTCTCCTATCACTGGCAGGTGTAGAAGGCACATAGGAAATGAGATAAGTGAGGGATGTGTGTGTTTGTGTATGTGTGCCTCTCTAAAGGCTATACTGGCTCACACATTAACCACCCAGACAACCTTATCTGTGATTTACACTCAAACTCCTCAGTGGAACCAGGCAGGCAGTCAGGCCTCATTAGACATCAGATTTTAGAAACTTATCACAGCAGTTCACAGTGAGATAGCTCATAGGGGTTAAGTAGCCAGCCTGTAATTGTATCGTTAAAAAAAGAAAAAGAAAAAAAAAGATATAGTTCATGGGCTCTACCTTCTAGATGAAATGGCAGCCCCAGTCTATAAGTGTAGAACTAAATCTAGAAGTTACATATTCTGAGAAGAACAGAGGTCAAGGCCTTGATATTCTTGCAATATTACTTTGTCCTCAGAAGGATTCTTAATGAGCATGTTATGGGTAAAGAAATTGAGTAAGGGCTGATTTTATTTTAGCGAGCGCTGGGAGAGGGTTACATGATTTGTTAGGCAGGGGATTAGTTGTGGGTGTTCTTAACAAAATGAGTTTTCTTTCCATAACAGCGAGACTCTGTTGTTCTAGCTGTGAGTAAACATGCTATTTACATTCTTGGCATTTAGCAGACAATGTTTCCAGAGCGGCTTACAATTAAATAAGCAGGTAGGGGTTCAGTGGTTAACACAGCATGCGTGACTGTGGGCATGGTACCAGTTACATGGGCTGAACCTGTGAACTGACTGCTTGGTTATTGTCTCCAGGTTAAAGCTTCTCTGGATAACTACAATTATACTATTTTTTTAATGGCATCCAGAGCCTTTAAATGAATTGCAGCCAACATTCTATAGCTGGCATATTGACATGGCATGTATCAATACAGCCAAAATGGTTACGAGACGTACACACACTGTCATGAAGTATGTCGGACTGTTTTATGTACTGGCTTTCATGTGTAGTCATGAGAAAAAGGAACGTTTTCACTCTATGAAGTAGGAATTAAGAGGGTAAGTAGTAGCCAGGTGCTGCTAATCAGCACGTGATTAACTAACCATCTGCAAGAATGACCATCTCTGTAAAAACAGACGCTTTAGCCGTTTGCCAATCTCTGAACATTCAGACATGTTTTAACACAGCGGGACAATCTTTCCAGACTGGACATCTCAGGAAATTCACCAGAAGTTGGGTCTGTGTAATGCTCAGAAAAACTGCACATAAGCCAGTTTGTGACATTGTAGTTACAAACAGAATGAGCAATTGTATGAAAGGGTTACCTGAAGAACGCCTCTTTTTTCTGAAACAAATATGGCAGCATGGCTTAGGTGTGCAAACTTGCAAGATGTTTGCCAATTTGGAGATGTTTGTCCATAATAAACAGTGCCAACCAAACCAAACACAGCATATCAGCTCTTCATACCAGTTGTTAAGTGCAGTGGTTGATGGTTGATAACTCGGGCTTTTTTGCAGTCTAAGGATCTGAGCACTTTGCAGTCATGGAGTGAGCTGTGAATTCTTCTATGTACCAAAGTATTCTAGTCAAATGTGAGGCCAGCTGTCAGACAGCTATAGCTTGGCTGAAAATGATCCCAAACACAGTAGCAAATTTACAACAGAATAGCTGAAAAAGAAAAGTGTTGCAATCGCCCAAAGTGCAGACCTCAGTCGGGCTGAAATGTTGTTGTGGGACGTTAAGGTATGCATAAAGCTAAGCTGTAAAGAAGAGTCGGTCAACATTTCCCCACAAAGATACGAGAGCCTAATAAAATGATACAGGAACTGATAACTTCAAGTTATAAAGGGAGTTCTATAAGCTGTCCTGTGAGTACTTAGTTTTCAAAGCAATAAAGAGACCGCCATAGTGATTTCTTGATTATTAGCATAATAAAGACAAAATTGACTTTGAAATGATAAAGCTGCACATGCTGGGAGATTACAGATTGATAGCTAACAGCCAGTGTTGTATTGCTCTTGGCTGCTACTGTGGGCTGTGGGTCATACATACATACATACACATTTACTTTGCACTGTTATGTGCATGCTGCTAAATTCAATACCATTTGACACAGTACACAAGTTAGTATCATGAATGACATTAACTGGTGAAGTTATCTGGTTTAGCTTTTGTGACCTATTTGTTACATTGCCTGTATCTATATCAAGCAGTAAAGCAACCTCAGGGTTGGACATTTCAGGCAAAAATACTTTCTGATTTTCACTGTTGGCAGTATAGTATTAGGATTATTGCCCAAAGATTGTCCCCCAGAGCAGACTGCTCTAAAATCAGTGTGACATGTTAGCTTCACCTGGAGTAGCCTGCGTGATATTTCACATTTTTGTTCTTATTTAAAGGCGTCCCACACAAAACAGCTTTTCTTGGTCTGACGGATGGTAAATTTGAGCAGTTTCTTTTTTTCTTCTTTTTTTTTTGTGGGCAAACAGTTTATAGGTTTATTTTTTGTTAATGTTTTAATAGCACATTAAACCAGACTACAGGAAAAATAAGGGGGGGGGGGGGGGTCTTTTAGATTAGAATTAAAATAGCTGCATAAACTATTAGATTTTTTTTGTATAAATTAATATCCCAAAAATCCCGTCCCTTGCTGCGTGAATGTGGCAATGGTTTGTTTGTAACATTTGTAATAACGTAAACAGTCAGTCAGTCACAGGACTTCCTTACGCCTTAGTCATGCTGGTATTTTGCTCCACGAATTTCTGGCTAAAAGAAGTTTTGCCCCAGTTTTACTGACATTAATATTTGGCCAGAAGGGTTTCATTTGATACAACTAGGTTTAATATACATTATCCTAGCTAACATTAGCTTACTTGCTAACTCTGATGATCTGCTAGTTACACCGTTTGTGAAGCTCTAATTTTTTAGATTATGCTGCAGTCACTTCACATATTGGCAATACAAACATTTCATTGCATGAAGAATGCTGCTTGGTGCATGTTTACCTCCTGAAGGGACAAGGGATGCTCTGTATGTCAGCAGACTTGTAAGTTGTGGGTTGATTAATTTGCTCTGCCAATGTTTCATGTTAGTGTGTAAACAGGGGCCGGTTTTGCTCCGTAAATTGGCTTTGAAATTGTATGTTGGGAACAAAAGCAGCAAGGGGTAAACCATGCAAAAGGTTGCAATATATGGCTTCCAAAAGAAGGGTCTCATGTTGAGTTGGCTTTAGTTGCTTGTAAAAATAAAAATGGCTTAATACCACGAAGGATGAATCACAATGACAAGCAATTACACCCATAAACTTTGAGGCTAACTTTTTAATGAACATCATTAAAGGATGTTTTTTTTGTTGTTGTTTTTAAAAAATGTGTTGTTATCGCAGATTTCATGTGACAGAGTGCACAAAAAGATACAAATGAAGATCTATTGGATTTAAGTAACAAGTGACAATTAGTTTGGGTGGTGAAGTGAAGGATAGAGCTGCCTGTAGTAAGAAACAAAGCCTGAGTTAAGTGAACAATCACTAAAATTTCAATATAAGTTTAAAAATAATTATCAGTGTGAAGTCGTAACAGTATATGCAAATGCTTAAAACCAAGCCTTACCTTACCTGGACAGATGAAACCAGCGCTGCAGCAGGATGTGTGGAAAAGGCTACACGTACAGTGGGGCAAAAAAGTATTTAGTCAGCCACCGATTGTGCAAGTTCCCCCACCTAAAATGATGACAGAGGTCAGTAATTTGCACCAGAGGTACACTTCAACTGTGAGAGACAGAATGTGAAAAAAAAATCCATGAATCCACATGGTAGGATTTGTAAAGAATTTATTCGTAAATTAGGGTGGAAAATAAGTATTTGGTCACCTCAAACAAGAAAAATCTCTGGCTCTCACAGACCTGTAACGTCTTCTGTAAGAAGCTTTTCTGTCCCCCACTCGTTACCTGTATGAATGGCACCTGTTTGAACTCATCATCTGTATGAAAGACACCTGTCCACAGCCTCAAACAGCCAGACTCCAAACTCCGCCATGGCCAAGACCAAAGAGCTTTCGAAGGACACCAGGAAAAGTATTGTAGACCTGCACCAGACTGGGAAGAGTGAATCTACAATAGGCAAGCAGCTTGGTGTGAAAAAATCAACTGTGGGAGCAATCATCAGAAAATGGAAGACATACAAGACCACTGATAATCTCCCTCGATCTGGGGCTCCACGCAAGATCTCATCCCGTGGGGTCAAAATGATCATGAGAACGGTGAGCAAAGATCCCAGAACCACACGGGGGGACCTGGTGAATGACCTGCAGAGAGCTGGGACCAAAGTAACAAAGGTCACCATCAGTAACACACTACAACGGCAGGGAATCAAATCCCGCAGTGCCAGACGTGTTCCGCTGCTGAAGCCAGTGCATGTCCAGGCCCGTCTGAAGTTTGCCAGAGAGCACATGGATGATACAGCAGAGGATTGGGAGAATGTCATGTGGTCAGATGAAACCAAAGTAGAACTTTTTGGTATGAACTCAACTCGTCGTGTTTGGAGGAAGAAGAATACTGAGTTGCATCCCAAGAACACCATACCTACTGTGAAGCATGGGGGTGGAAACATCATGCTATGGGGCTGTTTTTCTGCCAAGGGGACAGGACGACTGATCCGTGTTAAGGACAGAATGAATGGGGCCATGTATCGTGAGATTTTGAGCCAAAACCTCCTTCCATCAGTGAGAACTTTGAAGATGAAACGAGGCTGGGTCTTCCAACATGACAATGATCCAAAACACACCGCCCGGGCAACAAAGGAGTGGCTCCGTGAGAAGCATTTGAAAGTCCTGGAGTGGCCTAGCCAGTCTCCAGACCTCAACCCCATAGAAAATCTGTGGCGAGAGTTGAAAGTCCGTGTTGCTCGGCGACAGCCCCAAAACATCACTGCTCTCGAGAAGATCTGCATGGAGGAATGGGCCAAAATACCAGCTACTGTGTGTGCAAACCTGGTAAAGACCTATAGTAAACGTTTGACCTCTGTTATTGCCAACAAAGGTTATGTTACAAAGTATTGAGTTGTATTTTTGTTATTGACCAAATACTTATTTTCCACCCTGATTTACGAATAAATTCTTTACAAATCCTACCATGTGGATTCATGGATTTTTTTTTTTCACATTCTGTCTCTCACAGTTGAAGTGTACCTCTGGTGCAAATTACTGACCTCTGTCATCATTTTAGGTGGGGGAACTTGCACAATCGGTGGCTGACTAAATACTTTTTTGCCCCACTGTATATGCATATTTAAAAAGAGGGGGTTGGGTTCATAGTCTCCAGCTGTGCTTTTGATGCTGCTTAAAAGCTGCCTGTTCCCTATTGAAGCTCCATGATTAGGAGGTCAATACCCCAGCAGGTCACTTAGTTAAGTACTTATAACCAGCAGAGAGCACAGTCATACAGTGTGGCTGAAAGACATCCATTTGAGCACCGCTTTAAAACCACAGGTTTGTTTTTCTATATTAAGCTGGAGAGTCACTGCAATATTTCCTTTTTCCCATTTTAATTACTGTTGTTTTGAAAACTTAATGTCAGCAGGGTTAGTTTTATTGTGGGGCTTCTGTGTGCTCGTTTCCTCCCTTCTCCAGCAGATGTTTCACATCTCTGGCTTTTCACCTTCACCTTCACTCCCACCTCCTGCCGACATATTTGAAGTACTGGAACTGATCAGATCTGGTTGATCTGATCATTCAGATCTATGCTGTAATTTTCTTCTGTTTAAATAATTGAATTTCAAACACCAAGATTGAATATTCTAAGATTTGTGCTATTTATTTTGTCCCCTTTAAAGTGTTTTTCTTTGTTAGGAAATTATCAATCGCTTATAATGTTATTTACAAAGGTGGGTATTAACTTTGGTGGAATAAGGAGATTTTGGTGGGCTGCTTTAAGAAATCTGAGCACCTATTGTGTCAAAAAGCAGCAGAGTGGTATTCAGACTGAGGTAATTTCCCACTCGCCTCCAGCGATGGAGAGAAAACCATTTCTCCATTTGCTTCTCTTTTGTTCGTTGTGAAAATGTGGAACTTATTTCACACTAATACGTTTTCATTTTCACATGGAGTACAAACTCACAAATCCTCTGAGGTACCAATCCTTTCAATAGCACCAAGCCCTAATTTCCAATCTGGGCTCAGGATAAGAGATGAGTTTTTAATGGAGAAAATGTCATGCCTGCTGGCTTCCTCCCATCTACTACTCATTTACTTCAGTGACTCTGCTTTTTAAAACTGATACTGGCTGTGCATAGAAAAGCCTACACCCTTTACATTGTGCGCAGTCCTGGTTGTCTGAAGGTTACTGAAGGCTTTTTTTCTGGCTGTATGGCCTCTGGGCTATGTGGTTGTCTTTGAGCACATTTTGCCCCCTCACATTGTTAAGCATCAGTAGTGGCTTGCCAAACAGAGACCTTGCAATGTTGGGGTTGCTGGTTTGCCTCGCTGCTGTCCACCTGCTGATATCCGCCTGCGAGGAACATGGCCCGGAGGCTCCCATTTTATAAGAGAAGGAGGAGACACCTTTAACCCCGTTAAGCTCAGATCGTCACGACAGACTGCTCACGTTGGACGAGGCCAGTAAAAAGACTGCAACGGTGGCCAGATTAAGTGGGTTGAAATGTCCCATTATCCCTCCTCCATGTCAAGAAGCTGCAGTCCTACAGTGGAAAGCAGCTAATTCTGAACAATATCCCTATTTTTTGTTACTATTTCTCCTCCTCAGTGTCCTCAGATGACACATTGATGCTCTGTCACAAATCAGCCAATTGTCACTAAAACTGTACCTTTAAATGTATTAAGAAAATGTGTAGACAAATTGATGGTTTGGTTTATTTTATTTTATTTAGTTTATTGGCCAGTGGCAGTGTACAATAAATACCAGTTATAAGTTAAATTTCACCTGTAATTTCTGGTTGGAAGCATTTAATGGTGGAAAAACAAAATCCTGCGTACTAAAAGAGCCATGGCAATGCTGAACCCCAAGGCACAAACTTAGCATCTGCACCTGCTGATGATGCAGAATACATGAAAAAGGACAAACAGCATAGTTTTTACACTGACCAGGCTTTGTTTTTAGTACCATCCTGAACCTATTTAGCTGCTTAGCTTACACTGTGGTGTTTATTTCATTACGTATATTTTTATTTGTAATGTTCTAACAAAAAAGGGCTAATAGGAAATCCAGCTTACATGAGAAGACTGTTTATTCAAATTTCTTTTTTTTAAAGACTTTTGTTTTAGTTGTTGTTGTGATGATTATTATTGTATTAGATTTCTAAGCTGAATGTGCTTCTTTGTCTTGTTGTGCTGTTCTCTGATGGTGACTGTGCTCACACTGTTTTGCAGAAGTCCAGCTGCTCCTCCATGTTGTCTGCTTGTTTCTTTGTTAATGATGTGGTGTGTAACATTTCATCAGCAAACAAACATTACCATATTTAATTTGAGGCGTTAATGTAATTGCTGTAAACAACTGCGGTGCTAAGAAGATCAGGAGTCTCCGCACGCACTATTATTCACTCTTAAAATCTGGTATCCACTTGTCCAGAGTCTAGTTCACACCTGGTACTGCAGCCAATAAATGCATCTAAAGTGACAGACAGTGATTGAATTACACTGACTTGATGGTGTTAGATTGGTATCTATGGCTAAGTAGATGAACCAAGACATGTAGGCCACTGAGAAGAGGGCTGAGTTAGACTGCAGGCATCTGCAGGTGGATGATAATGTGCCCATTTCATGTTATAAACATGTCTTTTCTTTTTGTCTCTTTCTGTTTTTCCTTTTCCCTCCTAACGTTCCGTCTGCGTGCCTCTGCAGGGTCATTGTGTTATCACAGTACAGCTCAGTGATGACGAGCTGGCTGGTAGTGAGGAGGGCGTGGACTACTTCCTGCTGTTCGCTGGCAGTACACAGAGGCACCTGACCAGCACCCTGAGGAGCAGTCATGACACCTTGCAGGCTTTGTGTCCCGGTAAGCCATCGTACCCACAATGCCTTGCAGCTTACTAGCACCCAAAGGATGGCAGCTCCACCTACAGCATTTAATATTTGTTAGAGACTGTGTTTGCAGACACTTTTAAATAAGATTAGCCTGGATTATTAACAACTAAAGCTGATGCTCTATGAAAGTGCACCAGCTGTTTTATTTAGGAATGTTTTGTTAGTATCTCGTTGGGCCGCCTCATGCCTTAAGAACTGCTGACGTAAATTCATCAAGATGTTACGTCTGTGTCAGCAAATGGAGATTTTGGCTCACACTGGCATGACAGCATCACATAGTTACATCCGCGATACATTCCACCACATCCACACCACAAGTGCTCTGTTAGATTGAGATCTTGTGCCTGTGGAAACTATTTAAGTATGGTGAACTCATTGTCGTGTTCAAGGAACCAGTTGGAGCTGAGTTGATTTGAGCTTTCTGGCAGAACATCTTATCCTGCTGAAAAGAGCCTTCAGAAAAAGGTGTATGTTGTGGTCATAAAGGGATGGACAGCAACAAAACATGGGTAGGCTGTGGTGTTTGATGCTCAGCTGTTACTAAAGAGCCCTGAGTCTGCCAAGAAGAGCCCGAATCATTGATAAAAGGGAGGATGTTTGCTTTTGTTATGTTTACACCAATTCTGACCAGTTTCTTAACTGACAGGACTGGCACCCAGTTTGGCTCTCTGCTGCTATAGCCCATCTGCTTCAAGGTTTAATGCATTTCACATGCAGCGATGCTCTTTTGCCCAGAGAACTGCTGCTCGCTTTATATTTTACTTACCATTCTATATAAACCCTAGAGATGGTTTTGTGGGAAAATCCTAGTAGATCAACAGTTTCTGAAATAATCAGACCAGCCCATTTTGAACAACCATGTTCAAAATCACCTAAATCACCTTTCTGACACTCAGTTTGAACTTCAGCAGGTTGTCTTGACCATGTCTACATGCATAAATGCATTGAGTTGCATTTCCTCATGATTGACTAAGTAAATATTTGCATTAAGAAGCAACTGAACTTGTCTATCTAACAAAGTAAATGTATTTTATCCCCTTACTTGTCACTTTACTTTAGCACCTGTCCACTTTATTGTAATTCAGTACAGTATCAGCATTTACATACATGAAAGAGCACCCCCAGTAATTTAACCTCATTTCTAAACCTTTATAGCCATCATAAAAGTCGACTTTATGGCAGATCACTTGTATTGTATTTGTGTATTTGAGTCAAAACGTAGTAGCAGTGCTCCAGAAGAACTGAGGAAAAGTTTGAACATTATCTTAAAAGGTGGTTTTAAATTCTTCTGTATTCATCATGTGCTGCATCCCAAATTAATATTAAAAGAGGTGTTAAACCAGGAAGGAGAAAAAAAAGATTAATCATCTGCTACCGCTGTCCTCATTTTAAACTAATGTTTTGTTTTGGAGAAAGAGGAATCACTTCACTTTCTAGAGTCTATCCCATTTATCACTCCTCTTGGAGCTTTTCCCACTTTTTCTACTTGCAAAATGGAACATATTTGGTCTGAATTGATTTTCTGTGCTTTTTCTTGGAAAATAAACAAGAATCAACAGGAAACCTTGATAGAAAAAGTCAGAGATCTCTGCACATACAAAGTAGGTAGTCAAAACTGCAATGCAGCTGTGACCCTGTGACCAGAGTTCATGTTAATTGAATATTTTCAGTCACTGACTGATCAGAGCATAAGAGGAATCAGCTATGACATTAAGTTATTCCAGACCATCTGGGCTTTCGAAGAATAAATATTACATTATAAAAATCTCGAGCTCTTAGGGAACATCAGAGCTTACTGGAGGTCACATGTTCTGGATGTGGTAACAAGGGTTTATGCTACCAAAATGTTCATGTAATAAAATCTGGTCTTATGATATAAGAAATGTCACTGACGTCATTGCTTCCTTCAATGGTCCACGTTCCACAGAGGAAAATAAAAGTGGCAGGATTATAAACTGTGTTATCTTGGTACGAGTTCCACTAAATTAATGCTTAAAGTTGGGAGGGAGTTGGTGTCACTTTACCAGCAGATTAGCTTTGCTTCAATGCTTTCTCCATCAGGCCCTTCTGGGCTCTAAAGGGATCAACTAGGTCGCGGGATAGAGTTCCCAGGGGACCTGGGAAAATGACTGCAAACTCACTGAATCACTGCTTTGGATTAAGATATCTCTGATTCAAATAATATTTATCAAGCTGCCTAGTAGCCTTCTGACTGCGTTGGTAGCGACATACAACATTGACAAATTATAAAATATATGGATCTGTCGTTACAGAAAGTTTTCTCCCAGAACGAAGGGTATTGCAGACGTGCAAATGTGGCTGATCTTGTTGTAGAGCACACAGTGACGTGGAGTAGATTCCAGAAATTGTGTGTGAATTCATGCAATGCTTAATAACTACAAGTGGGAAATCAGTTTTGAAACTGGCTGTGTGTGTTGACATCTTGTTGGGAGTGGACAGATGGACCATGGCAGTGTTCCCTGACTTTCTCTTTGTTTTCTTCTTTTAGACAAAACTGAAAAAATGAGCAACTTTTCAATCTTATTTTGCCAAATTAACACATTTTAAAAAGCAATTGCTACAGTAACACAGAGGATGTCAAAACTGGGGTGGCACAGCAAGGTGAAAAATATAAAGTGAAATGAACTTGAATTAATATGATTGTTTTCTTGTTTTTTAGGGAAAATATGTAGGCTTTTTTTTTTCTTCAAAAAAGTATGTCTGTGCAGTTGCACTGATAACATGTACCCACATTTAGGAGAAATTAACAGTGAATCTTTTTTCATTGTAAATAACCGATGAAAAGTGAGGTGTGCGTTGTGTGTACTTTTTCCTGCTTCTGAAGTGGGCCGTGCCAAAAAAGAGCCACCGCAATAATATATCAAGTTGACCTCAACTCAAGTAACTTTGTTTTATGGCTTTCTACTCTGCTCGACTATACACTGTGGGGCAAAAGGAGGGGCTTTACACACCGTGTACACTTTACACATGGTGAAATCCAGAGCAGAGGAAGGAAGATAAAGTAGTCGGACTGTAAATGATACCAAAACGTAGTAGATTAAAAATGTTATATTTTTTAATTGATTTGACGGGCCTGTTGCTCTTCTCACCAGCTGAGGTAGGCTCCAGTTCCCTGTGACCCAGATTTGAATAAGTGGTTAAGAAAATGAACAAATGCATTAATGGATAAATTGATTTCTACTTAATATATTTCTCTATGGTTTCTTGGGGAGGAAAGTGGGTTCAGAGAGTGAGGTTGAGTTCCCATGTCGGGGGACAGGCACTGCCCCACTCCCTAAGCAATAGTTATGGAAACCACTGTGGACATTAGTGTGCTTTGTTCAGTCTTTGCGATGTGACTTGTGAGTAAATGGCTGTTAGTCAGAAGAATTTAACACATGTTCCATTAAGTGAAATAATATTGTGAATTTATTTGTATTAATTAGGATTTAAATCAGCATTGCAGCTCTGCACTCGTTTGTAGCTCATTACTGTGACAAAATTAGTTCACCATTTCATCCAAGTAGTGCTTCTAAAATGAGAAAAAATTCAATTAATGGAGTGATTAAATTGAATAAAGATACTTTTTTTAAAAGTTAAATTTAAGCTTGATTTCCTCTTATTAGAGCAGATTGAATTAAAGCAATATTTTGATTTATCTAAGAACAGTACAGGTGTTACTAATAACATTAACACCTGACTTGTTAATAATTTTTATTTAATTGTTCTGAGCCAGCATGGACTGTTGGTAATGTGAAATTGAGCTTACAGCACATATTATGTTGGGATCGCCGCATCATCACTTTCTGCGCCCGGTTTAACGCTCCATCATATTTGACCCATTTAACCATAGACTATATGTAAAAGATGAATGCTGCTAACCAGTGTCACCCGATATCCACAACATTAGTGTTTTAGATGGTGCCATCTCAAGCCTTGATTATATTTTCGGCATCCACAAACCCATTAGGGTCTGAGTGACATACAGTGGTGTGGACGTAGTTATGCTTGACTGTTTTTTCTTTTTGTGACTACGTGGACTCGTTCATAGGGTAACAAAACCCCAACAACTTTCATTCATCAAAAATTGAAATACAACCTTCTTATACCATTTTATGTTAATATTACATTGAATCAAAAATAGTGAGGTAAGGCTTACTGTTGCAAATAACTGCAGCTGCCTGTAACAGCACATCTTTAAATGAGTTTGTATTAGGGCTGTTCGATATAACCATATATATCGGATGACGATATAAAAACGTCTATCGTTTCATTTTACGATATCGTTTGTTTCGTGGTGTCGCAAAATAAACTCTTTACGGCAATATTTTTCATCGTTTTGATGGTCACTGTAGTGGCTATATTAATTTCTTAAAGTTCTCTCTTTCTCTTATATTTAATATAACCACACCACGGACGGACAAGCGCATGTTTTTATGCGTTGTCGTTAGCAACAACGACGGTAAAACCATCGCGTGTCCGCTTGTTTATGTTCCACATAAACCTTTCACAATAAAGCTCAAGATCCTGTTGAGACTTTTCAAAATAAACTGAATCACGTGAAAGGGCAGATTATTTACGGATGAGAAGTAAAAAAGAGCCGTCAGGTGCTAAAAAATAAACCTTAGACTCAAACGTTAGAACAGGCCTTTCCCCGCAGCACGCCGTGTAATAAATACTCACAAAGAAAACGGCGGCCGTTACAACTTATGTCTAAAAATGTGTCGTTTCATACATCTGTTAAAACACTCGACTCCAGCTACATGACGCGCAGCTGGAAACACTTCCCGCAAGTCGAGCTGCCCGAGATTCACAGAATTGACAAAAATGTTACATTTTTGTGATTTATATCGTTATCGGGACGATAGAATTCTTATATCGGGATATGAGATTTTGGTCATATCGCACAGCCCTAGTTTGTATACCCACTGTATAGTTGCTATGTAGTCAAAAAGTATGCATAGAGACCAAAATAGTTCTTGCCAGCCACTAGTGGCCACTCCAGAAAGTGTAGTTTTCTGGCACTACAGCGTTGACGATGTTTACTTTACTATTAGAGATACTGTCAGTGACCAATATTTCAATTGATTCAGCCTGCATAAGCTGGGTCTCACAACAAGAAAACGCTCAAAACTGAACACAATTCAGCAGATGAGTTTAAAAATTTTGCGTAGAAATATCGTTTATGCATTTTATACCTCATGCAGTGAATCTATTTTAAACCTGCGACATGAACTGTGCAAGTAGCCAATATTGCTGCGATGATTTGTGATAGTTGTGTGGGCTGCATCAACAGAAATATATATACTCTGTAACTGAAGTAACTAAAGTTAATTTCCGCAAGACTGGCATCTGAGGACATCTTAGACCCTACAGTTAGCTGGCATTGTACATCAATAAAGTATAAATAATTAGTTCAAGCAACTAGTGTTTTAGCTAGGGCAATAATTTTTTATTGTTTAGTTGAAATATTGTTGTATTGTTATTATTTAAGCTCATATGACTTGAGTTTATAGCAAGGCCAGTCATCTATAGCCGAAATGGGTTAATCCTAACAAAGAAACGTTTAATCTCATACACTGAAAATACACAATATAATCTATTTGTCGTTGTGAAAAATGCTGTACACTATGGTACTGTCCTCCACAGGTCAGTTCTCTGTAATCCCCTCTTTCTCTCTTCTCACCCTTGCTTTTTGTGTCTCTTGTAGCTCATGACTGCTGCGAAGTGGTGCTGGTCACCTTGTGCTCAGTCACCCGAGGTGTCCCCGAGGAGCCACAATCCCATCTGGTTCACGTGGCGCCATTGGCCGAGCATCAATTCAGCTTTGTTCAGGATTTGGCGTTTGACATGGCCCAGTTCCTGGTGAGCAGAAAGACGAGTCATTTCTATTCCTACTGCATGTCATCAGTTGAATAATAGAAATACAGAAGCTTGTCACAGGGCTGGAAAACAAAATTGGTTACCACTGGTTACAAGTAATACAGCTCTGTGTACAAAGTGACAGTTAAACAAAAAGATTGCCATGTTATTGTTTCTTTCCTGACAAGGCCTAATGTCTGACAGTTCTTGGCGTTCAATTAATGAATTCTTTTCAGCATAGTTTATCATCCCATAGAAATTTTATGAGTTTGCTTTTCTGAGGAGTAGGACAAGATAAAATAATTTTCTTGGGCACTCAAACTTAATGGAACATGTTCCAATTTATAAATCCGAACATGATTTTTTATTTATTTTTTGTCAAAACAGTGCATCCCCAAATCGAGCTTAGCGCTGATACACTCATGTGGATGTTTCTTCCTACATTAACATATTTCATTATTCAAAAGGCATTTGGTTAATGCTTTCATGCTGAGCGCTTTAAAATGAGTGCTCCCATTAGTCTACGGCTCACTTCAACCTCTATGAAACTCGACTCATCTCTGTAATCACCCTCCACACAGGTGAGCACTGTGGGCCGGGCTGATGGCCTCGATGGGGCGCTGTTGCTGGATGAGTGTCAGATTCCTCTGCAGGAGTGTGAGCGTCTGGATGAGAGTTTGGCACTGGCCCTACACCACCTCAAACTGCCTACAGGATGGAATTTACTGGGGAACAAACGATCCAACAGCACTGGTGAGTCTGGAGGGCAGTGGACCCTTTGAAACAGGCAGAATGTCTCTGCACTGATGCAGGAACATACTGACAAATTATGGTTGTATAACACATACTGACACACATGACCCTGCTGTTTGTGTGTTTGTTTATCTGGCTCCTTTTATGTTGTTGAGCAGATATCAGCAGACTAGGAAGACTGAGGATTATTTTTTGGCATTTTCAGAGAGACACTGTAATTACTGGTCAAAACAACAAGACTTTGTTACTGATTAGTTCAGATGAGTGCATGGATGCAACAAGCTGTTTACTGTCTCCACGTTGTGTGGGTATGTGTGTGCTTTGCAGCATGCGTTACTGAAAGTGACTTCCATTTAACTTCTATCTTTATAGACAAATCTGGTGGATGATTTATATATTGCACTCTCACTCTGGAACACCACCTCCATTACTGCAACGGCAGAGTGGAACTGAACACATTTTACATTACGACAGCGGGAGCACTGATGTTTGGGTTAATCACAGTCGGCTGTCGCCCCTTCTGACAGATGAACTTAGCCTGTGCAACTGTAGAAGTTATCCAGTCTCACAACGCTAGTCTGAAATTGGTTATGACACAGCTTTTGGGAAAGAAATAACATTAAGGTACCGCTTCTGTCTGACCTTCACAGTCTGTAAATTTAAATTGGCTACCTAAACCCAGCAGGAATCATTTCAGCTCCTAGCTTAAAATTTAAATCACTAAACTGTTCGTTCATTTTAAACACAAGAAATCCATCATTTTATAAAAATTGGAAATGTGTGACACTATGAAAGTTTAAATGTACTACTAACTTAGAGGTATCTGTGGTCGCAGCTTATCTCTGTAGAACGATCACTCCCTCTTCAGCAGTTTATGGTTAATCTTTTCTTGGCACTTTGCTTTAAATGTGACTTTGCTTGTGACATTTGCCTTCCACTGTTCTCCCAAATTTCTGTTATTATTAACTTGCTGTTGTGGAGCTTATATATGCGACCTGAGACCATATCAGACATGTTTCCGCATAAATGCAACCACAGTATTATACCAGCTGTTGTTGAATCTGGCATTCCATTTTCATCTGAACCACATAGCTGTAAAGTTTTTTGATTTGCTCTTGCTGTGCTGAAACAGTGGTATCATCTGTCCCATGACAGTTGTATAAACACCTAGAAAATTGTCCAGAACCCCCTTTGTTGTAGTTCATGCTGTATTACGTCTCTTATTTTGCCCCGAGGACACATGCATAAACACTCACAGACCCACAAAGTGAAAACAATACTGACTAATCCATCAGCTGATAACACGGCTACAACAGAATAAAAAGGGCAATTGTGGAACTCTCTGTGGGTGGAGATGAGGATGGACTTTTGGTCAGAGATGCGAAGGAGGCAGTACTGTATGTTCCAGTTATTTTTCCTGGAGTACAAAAAGAGATATTGGCTGTTTATTGTGGAAGTTTGGTTTAGATGTTTGCTAGTGCGATCTACATGGACGGTGCTCACAGATAATATCAGGGGAGGATTTGAAACAGCTGTGCGCAGAATTTGACTTGAGGCAGCAGAAAGAACCTGCTGTCGGACATGGCAGGAGGTGAGCCTGAGGTCTGGAATTGATGGACAGAGATTTCAACACCATTGCTTACTTGCCAACTAGAGGGTTGTGTATTTAAGGGTTGAAACACCCAGTGAAGATTTGGTACCACTTGACACCATCCTCTTCAGCTGCACATACTGAAGTAGTGGCATCTTGATTTTATGCAGTAAGTGATGATATCATCAGTTAAAAATCCAATGCAGAAGTGCAAATCTAGCTTTGACCAGACTTGCTGTCAAAATACACATTTTTCAGGTAGCAGAGAAATTTGATCAACAAATTGGCTAATATATGGATGTAAACCATTTTTACTCAAAAGATGAATTCCTGATAGTTTGTCTTAAATCTTCCATTGACTTGACACTGCCAGGTAGTGTCTTTAATAATGTTGTGTATTTTCTTTGTGCTAATGTCAATGTGGTCACAGCAGATGAAGTCTTATTCATCCACTGAAGAGTGTTTGAGGAGGAGCATTTCCTAGATACAAATAATGTTTTAGGTGCTTTTTGAAGAGGATTTGGGAATTAAAAATCCAAGACCTCCAAGGCATTTTAAAAAAAAAATTACTTAAAGGCACTCAAACGCCTTTATTCTCTTGACATGGTCATATTCAACCTAAAAATGATCAGGTATTGGGTAGTTAAAACCAGTTTTATTCACAAATAAAGGGTTTAATGCTGAACATTTTTTTGTAGAAATATGAGTATGCCATAAGAATAATGGCAATTTAAATTTTCTACATATTTATTGTGGTCTCTCAGTTTAAACTGTGATCTCAGGAGTATATTTCTGGCTTAACAGCAACCACATCCACCTGCTTTTCACTCTTGAGTTTGAGAGGTGCAGCCAATCAGAAGAGGGCTGGTTTAAAGAGTGCAGAGGGAGCTCAAACGTTGTGTTTTAGACTGCGGATGAAGGCCCAATATAAAAATTTATTATTTTGTTTTTTGTCACTCATGCAAAGCTACTCTGGGAGAATCCAACAGTAAAAATCCTGGAGCTGCAAATGAGAATCATAGATGTGCTAAAAAGCTTAACATGAAAGCAATAAGCAATGAATATATAAAAATTATATATTCATTATTATTTATTTATATTTGGATATTTATTTTTAAGAGCTTAATAATATACGACAGGTGCTTTCAAAGTATCCCAAAATAAACATTTGCAACATACCATTTATGGCTTGATTGATACCAGAAGCCCTCGAGTTGCTTCAGTTTGTCATCACACTCTTTCTTCGGGGTGTCAGATGCATGTGAAGTGCCATTCTGACACAATCAAAGAGCAACTTCAGGTCTCTCACAGTGAGCTTATGCAGTTGAAAGCAACAGCTGACACCGTTACATCATCGCCTATGTGTGTTCATTTTATCTATAAGAAATATTTCTGTACTTGGATTATTCACACTGGTCTACAGCCTAAATGCTTGTGAAATAAATGTAATCACACTTTAGTAATTTGGCTCACTGAAAGTGAAAGTGACACTTAAAACTGGTTGGGTTGGCTCTAGTCTTCATGATATGCCACGAGGTTATGTCTAAGACTAAAAGTTATTTGTTTGAACAAAAATGATTGAAGCACATCTTTACTGGTGAATTTTGGCAAATAATTTCAGAAGGCCACTTATTTAAGCTTCCAATTTTGATTAAGTTTCTATGACTTATAGGTGTCAGGTATGAAATGTGGCAGATTTCAAATTGTTTATTAGCTCTGTTTGACTTTTGGCCTCTGTTTTGACCTTGGATTTGACCTTCCTAGCAGCAGGACTGTAAAGTTGCATTTTTTTTTTTTTGCATCCCCTCTGTTTGTTCCCTGCATTGTAAAATAATTGAAAAAAGGTTTGTCATGGAGACATCCATAGACAGACATGTGGTGAAGATGATCAAACCAAAATGTCAACATTTTATAATATTTGGGCTAACTGATGCAAGCGACATTTCTCCATGTGACAACATCCCACCTAGGCCCAATATCTTGTCCTTGTCTTTCAAATATAATGGGTCATGTTTAGCTTTTCTCTATAGACCTTTGTTACATGATGAACAAAGGTGCTGTATTATCATATGAGGTGACCGTGTGCAAAATGTAAAGATAGTGAAAATAGTGGCTAGTCAGCTGTTTTAAATGGTCAAAATAAAGACGTAAACAGCAGGTTTGATCTCCAGAGCAGAAAACTCCAGAGTTAAAATAGAGTGCGTGTGTTCAAATACGTACATTGTATTTGAACACTGGTGTATTTACAGAACACGCCACTACACGGATTTATCTCTAACTCTGGTATTAGTATGAACAAATAGAGCTGAGTATCCCTTTGCTGAAGCCTGAGCACTTGAGGTAGTGAGAAACTGCTACATCTGTGGAAACAAACATACATTTTTATTAAAATCAAAGTGCCAATTTTCTCCAGTCATTGACTCTGACAACTTTAATCAGTTAAAGGAAGCCAAATGAGCCAATGCAGATGATAAACTCTGCGAGGTAATTGCTCTCTGTGAAACGGCATAAACAAGACTTTTGGGAGTAGTTAGAGCGCTGCCTCAGCCTCTGGCTATTTCTCAGATAATAGCTAATGGTTAAACTTGGATTTGGATATTAGACCAAACCAGAAGAGCTGGCAAGATTTTAGACAAAACTGACTGGAAAAAAGAAAAAGCTGGGAAGACTGGAGTAATGTGGAGTGGAGATCAGAAAAGCTCACACACTTCTTAAAATTTTGAGTTTGTTATTGTTCTAGGAAGAAAACTCGTCATATCAAAAATTAGCTTATCAGTATTGACCTTCATCCCGATTAGATCCGATCCACTTGTTACTGTGAAGTGTGTCAGAGCGCTTTAACGATGGACACACACGTACAGGCTCCTTTGCATTGAAGTCAGTTGTCATGTTGTTGATGTGGAAGGCGCCTTCATGCTGTGGTGAGTGATGTGTGCTCTAATAGGCTCTGCTTCACAATATGTCACAGCTTCAATACAAGACGCTCAGCGGTGCCGAGCCGCGGGGAGGGAAGAGGAGCGCGACTCGTCTCTCCATTTATCAGATCTGTCAGATGATGGATAGCATTAGACTATAGGTGGAGGTGACGGTGCTTCATCTCAGTCATCCTTCACGCTGTGGGCACGCAGCACTCGCTGCTCTAACTGTAGCCACCCATTTATTGTCGTCTGGGAACGTCACCTGGAAAAACTGCGCATATCATTAAAGATGGTTGACAGTTCCCAACTGATTCCTCGGTTTTGAACAGGTGCATTTAGTGTCAAATTATCTAAAGCCCGTGGGTTGTCAATCAGTGCCATTAAAGTAGATGACTCAATGATCTGTGGCCTTTAAATTCACTAAAGTCAACTAACAGAACTGTTGCATAATGTATTAGTTGTTTACTTCATTCATCAATAAGACAAAGAGCCTGCAGCCCTGCTAACAATTCGGTTAGGCCCACCATTCTTCCTGATGTCAAAGGTGAGATAATAACACTTACATAGGTTGTATAATAAAAATTGTATTCAGTTTAGTTTAATGTTTTTGCATGCGAACTAGGGCCTGATACAGATATCAGCTGATGCCAATTTGTTAATTTATTTTTGTTTTTCCTCCCTTTGTGCCAGTGAAGCAAGGAAATCCTCACTATAGAAAAATAACTGACCCGTTTTAACCTCTTTCACCTTTTCATCACATTTAACCGCTAGCAAAATTAAGGTTCAGTGCAGAAATTTGCTCATTACCACAAAGTCTTTCTAAGGTTAATGGGTATGTTTGTTTGTGTTTTTGTTTTGTTTTTTTACTGATGCTATTGGACAAATAAAATTCTGATCTGAAGATGGCGCTAGATGAAAATCAGGTGATAATATCCTGGCAAGTATTCTGACAGTTGTTAAATCATTTCACACGACCAAAGTCTGTATTCATTCTATGATTGTACCAGATTTTCTGCCTTGTAGTTTTTGAGAGCCACTATCAAGGCTAAAAATTGCTTTTGAATTTTGAGGATTTGCTGCTTTCCTCTGTTTTCTCTCCAAAGCTATCTACAAAAGTAAAATGTCACTTTTGGGTAAAGGATTTTTTTTTTGGCTCATTTCCCTGATGAATAACTATACCGAATAATTGGGGAATCAGCAAGAAGCCAGGATTTCTGCCAGGAAGCGGTGAAGCTGCTTTGTTGTGACCAATCATTCATTGAAGCCACATTGTGTTGGTGATTTCTGTCCCAGATCAGAAAGCTAAAATTGCATGTATATTCTAGCTGGCACTCATAATATGAAAATGACATGGCTGTTATGGCAGCCAGTTTTGAGGAACCGCAAACAAACCCAGCAGTAAAGCATTTCCTGCTGCTGTTGGCACCTCACATTCCACACCGGCCCAGCTCGGCCAAGTGGAGCATTAAATTTGACCAATTAGCTTGAGGTTGATCAGGGCAGGCTTGTTCATAAAGGCCCACAGTAAATGGACTGAAACCTCTCATCAGCAGACACAACCAGCATTGTGAATGTTGCCTAACGATTATTGTGATGCTGATAACACCAAGGAAAATGTGTTTTCTGCCCCTTTCCCTGTTCTCAAGCATTTGTTCTGCAGTTTATTTTTTCATTCTTTTCCAGCTGATCATATCTTGCTGTTAAAACCTACACTAGGCAGAGTAAAATAGTCCCAGAAGAAATCACAGAGGAGTTGGTATATAGAACATCCTGTTTGTGTCTAACCCAAAAGCCTTATATTTTATCTGTTTGTGCAAATAAATCTGATTTCCTGTACTGCGAACTGGAAGAAAATCCTCTGCTCATAGGCAGTGACAAATGAAAGCGAAAGAACAAAAACAATCTTCCTAATAAACAGTGCAGAAACACCGTCCAGAGAAATCTGGAAGCAGCAACAATACTTTTTGCTGCTATAAATAACCACAGACCAGTTGGGTGATAAACAAAAGCACTGTATATGCAGTTTACTGACTACATTAAAGACATCTGGGTACTGAAGTTGAACACCACATTTAAACTCGCAAGCTTGCAATGTTGTGTGGTGTTTTAGATTACCAGTTCTCACATATTATTACTTTTTTATTTCTCTCCAATGAGCTGCTTGTTCTGCTTTCCATTGACAATTTATCATTTATTGCACTTCAGGACTCGATTTCCCACTAACTTAAAACTAGGGCATCCTTATGTCAGCGTACCCTCTTAAATTGACAATAAATTTGCCAGTGGTTGGGCAGTAAAAGAGATTAATAATAACACAAAAGTTTGGGCAACTCCTGTAGACCCAGAAGTGTTTTCATAATCTTTTCCAATGAAGACAGAGAGAGAATTAATTACACAACTTGAAACGAGGAAATTTCTGGGATAGCCAACAGCCCTCAGCCGGCCTTTAGTACTGAAGAGAGCCTTGCTGGCAACCTGTTGCTTTAGCAGAAAGATGAAGTGTGTGTGTGTGTATGTGTGTCCATGAGTCTCTGTTAGTGTCTCTTTGAATGTGTGAAAGGGAGGATCTTGGTGTTTGATGGTGTTATTAGCAGTCTGACTGATATACTGGGCTAATAATGGACTTAAATTAAAAATGGGACTGTGGTGTGCTGGTATGTGGTTAACATCTGAAATGAAATGGTGTCTTTTGATTTATTCATAGAGCCATTACTGTTGTTGCTTTCATTTGTCCGATGATGCTTCAAAGGCTTTTCCGCATTCACTGAACATGTCAAAATCTTGATATGGTCTGTATTTTTCAGGCACACAGAAGACATGATTACAATTACACTCAGTCGGCATGCTGGGTTTGATCACAAAATGACAGTTATGTCCTGCAGATACCTGTACTGATCATCTGATGGACGTAGCAGGAAGGAGACAAGTTATGGTTTTATCAGTCTGTGAGTGTGCAAATGTCTGTTGTATGCTGGGTCATCATGGATCCTGAACTGGTTTAATTAGACTGCTCTGCAGTGTTGCCAGGCTGCCACAATTGATGGTATGTTGGCTGCTTTGCCACGATTTAGCTCCCTGGACCGCTGCGCTCTGTCACGCTCTCTCTTTTTGATTCTTTTGGTCTTTATTTGTCATCTTCTCTCTCTTCCTCAGATCTGAATCCTCAGGAGACTCTGCTGCATTTCTCAGCACGTCGAGGTCTCTTTCAGGTTACACACTTCTTGCTGCAGCAAGCTGGGGCAAGAGGAGCCCTTCGTTTGGCCAACAGGCAAGGCGACACCCCGTCCGCCGTTGCGGAATTACGAGGGCACAAATGCCTCCATGAGCTCCTCACAAAGTAAGCGCTTGTATTATTCTCAAAACATTCAGTTCAGGTTCACGTGAACGTCTCGTGTCATATGGCTATGCTTGAAAAAGATTTATTTGTCTAAACTGTCCTCACACTGTGTGACAGTGACATTAGACCTGAGGTTCAGTGAACATTGCCCTCTTCTCTGTACAAACAGTTCCATGTCAATATATCAGAGGGCAGATGGCGTGGTTCCTCCTTCTTTTATAGCAATGTTGTTTGTCTGTTGTCCTCACAGAACAATAGAAGTATTCAAAGAACATCACCACCAAGCCACGCAGCAGCCTAGCTTAGCACTTTCAGCTGCAGTCAGATAGTTGAGGGCAAATTGAAAAGTTGTGGGCTGCCAGTATTGTTCCAAGGAAATCTAAAGTGAAACTATTCTGCAACACAAAAGCCTCAGTCCTGTTTCCACTGTAGTACCTTTTCAGTCTCACTATGCGCAGCTCCACTTTAATCCAAACACACTGCAGTGCTCTCTCTGCAGTTTAATGGCATGGTGATGTATGTGTTTTGTTTAAAGTTGTCAAGTATTATCCTCTAATAATATCTTCCAGAGTCTAGTGAGGTCAAATTCTTTCATTCAAAATTAAAACTCAGAGGGGGGAAAAGGAGCGTTTGAGTGCATTGACTTAGACAGAGCTTAAAGTGGAAAGAGACTCCTTTTATGTCTTTGCAGAGGACGTTTCACTAAACTCAAAGTGAAGATGCCACACACTGAAGGAAAACTGCCACTTAGCGAGCTTCCTTGTTGCTAAGCTTGCACTGAAGCCAGTTTATGACCTCCATCTCGCTCTTTATGTGCTGGTAATTACATTTGCCTCATGAAAAGTGAAGTCACTTGTAGCCTTGGTTGGTGACCTCAGCTGCCGGGCCTCGGTGTTAAAGAAGTCCACCCAGGATTATGCAAACAGATCTGCCTTACTAGGAGGCGTCTCCCCTGTGCAGCACCAACATATGAAAAATGAAAAACTGCACGTACTTTACCGTCAACTCTTAAATTAAATGCAGCAGGGGGGAGAGATGTTTTCTCGGAAAGCTTATCAGTTAGGAGTGGCCTTTAAGTACGTGTATTTTACTACTGGAAAGAAAAGTATAACTTTTAGTGGACAGGATATGGCATCTGGAACTTTTAAAGTTTTACTAACATTTACTAACATCTAATCTCTGATTACTTGCTGACTACTGGAATAGACTTTCACAACCAGCCTTAGCCCATTTGAAGTTTAAGGATGTGAGTTACTGAAGAAAAACTGCACTCTGTGAATTGGCTGACATCACTGTTAAAACCTTTCCGTGTTAGCCAATGCAGACCCTTCCGGATGATCTAAGTGTTTATTTCACGGCAGGGCTGAGACCGATCCGGAGAAGGACGAAGAGTCTGTCGCTGTCCAGCAGGTCTCTGAAGACGTTCAGGTGTTTTGCCACCTTCCCAAACTGAACACACACACGTTGACACTGAGCATACACCCTGGGCGTGACACACCGTCCTTTCAGAAGAGTGTTGAGCAGCTGCTGCACTTGATTTGTCATCTTCATGCCAAGGTGAGTCATGCCACCTTCCTCTTTTAGCACGCTATCTGTGCTCACATTGGCTAAAACCAGGAGCTCTGCTGCTACTGAACATTGTTGGATTGTTTGTCTTTTCACTGACCTCATTTTTTAACCTTCAAACTTCATTTGTATAACCAGTGGAACACCTTATGCAATCATAGAGTCGGCGCTTGATAAGAACTGAAGAGCAGGTCTGTTGTTTCTTTTTCTTTTTTTTTTTAAAGAAGAGCTAACATTTTCTTTGTCTTGTTCCGTATTCTGCAGGGAGTTTCTTTACTGAAGCTGCAATTTGATTCTCTGCACACTGCTGCTGAATGTTCTGACGGTGTCAAAGCAGACTTAACATGTCTGGATCAACTCCAGCAGTCTGATACGGCGTCGGAGTGCCCGGATACAACAACACAAGGGAGTTGGTTAGAAAATTGCCCAGTGGAGAGCAGCAGCACTGTTGATTGTAGACACAGTGAGCCTGGAAATGCAGAGAAAGACTGTAGTTTGACTGTGAGTACTCCAACATCACAAGTACACCCCCAGGAGCATGGCCTCGTTCCCCCAGAGGACTGGGTGTGTTCAAACACGGAGAGAGATTACTCCAAAGCCGAGGAGGAGGAGGAACAGGAGCGGCCTGTTGTTTCCATGCAGGGTTTGAGTTTGTCTGACAGGACTGAAGGAGTACAGAGTGAGGCTGAAGGGAAAGGTCTCACTGTGGGAATTCTACCACAGGCAGGCTGTGGTAAACAGGCAGAGGAAACTGATAGAGGAGAGGCTGTGATCCAGGAAGGACAGGAGGCCAAGAAGGGAGAGGATAGATCTGAGCAGGAAGCAGAGGACAGCACAGCCAAGAGGAGGGAGGAGGAGATCAGCTCTGAATTAACAGATCTACTAAAGGCCAGCGGAGACACAAACGAGTCAATCATGGGCCAGTCAGCATCATCATCATATTCTGAGGTTTCAGACAATTCTGATTCTGAAGTGAAGGAGTGCTCCCAAGAAGAAGAGAATGTTGGGAAAGAAGACGCGAAACACAGCCGGGATGTTTGTAATGTACTATCTCTAGATGCAAACGAGGAAGAGAGTGAAGGGTTAACAGACACTTTATCAACCCCGATGGACCTCCCAGACCCAACGCTGATAGAGTGTGGTGATGTAATCAAGGAGCCTGAACCTGTTCCATGTCTGTTGATAGAAGGTCTCCACGAAGGGGAACCTCTACCAGACATAAACAGCCTGGAACAAAACCAGGAAACAGCTGGTAGGGATTATGCTACAGAGCAGGAGTGGGGTTTGGCATCAGAAAGTGGTTGTCATTCTGGGAGTTGTACTGACGCAGTTGGTGGAAAAGAGCTACACAGTGAAGACGTAGTAGAACCCTCTGGATACAGTATTGAAAGCAGAATTTTGCCTGCGGAAGAAGTTGACAGTTCAGCTGTCTTTTTGGCTTTCAGCGACATCGTAGTAGATACACAGACTGATAGTTTTGACTGTGAGCCGTTGCCTGACAAGATGCCGACTGAACGACAAGCTGACCATGACTCAGGTACGGCCCACGGACTCTCCAGTGATGACGATGGCAGTTTCAGATCAGCTGGAAGCTCTACAACAGAAATATTCCAGCCCGCTCATGGCAGCATCACTATGGAGGATCAGGACTTACTTCAGTCAACGATAGTACGGCAGCCCTCAGCTGGATTTGAGATTGAGGCCCCCAGTGATTTTAAACCTAAAGAAACCTGTGAACATTTCACAACTGTGGATACAGGACTCTCATCGGAGCCTGACACCCATCTTGAATCAGAACCCAAACTCTTGAGCTTGGATGATTTAAATTCTGAAGCGACTGGGAATCTAGCCCCAGATCTTTCCAAAGAGGATCTGTCCTTTGACTCAGCTGGGAGTGAGGATACTCCAGCAGCACAGGTGGAGGAAAGTGAAACTGAGGAGACCAATAGCTCTGACCTGAATGTAGGGATAGAGCTTTCAGCATCAGGATTGGGCAGCGGGGTACTTACCGAAACTGAGCCATCTGTAACAGAAGAGAGCAAAGTCACCAACATAGTTGAAGAGGATGTTCAACGGACCAGTGAGACAAGTGATATGCCTGTGGTAGTGGCAGCAGATGAGAGTGGAAATGTTCAACCTAAACAGGATAATTCTGAGATAACTGCAGAGGAAAGGCCACCTGAGAATCAGATCACTTTGTCTATCCCACAGGATGACATTGTGATTTCAAATAGTGCTGATCTAAGTTCGGAAATAATGGCACTTTCACCTAAGAGTGAAGGATCCATAGAACTTCATACTGAGAATCAGATGACTGAAAATCCCTCTGATTTTGTGGATGGATCCTTGGAGAGCTGCAGCACTAAAGCTCAAGGTGGGTAAATGCTGATTTATTTCAGTCCTTGTTCAGGTTTATTCCAGGTCCACACACTCATGCATCACACGCCAATATGTTTGTCAAAGTCTTATTCCTAAGCAAATATGCTAAATTAGATTCAGTCCTCTTCAGGTGATTAATGGCAAAAGCTCCGCAAAGTTAAATGCCACATAGCTCACCATTATTGAGCTCACAGGGGTTTTAGCTTTTTTGTGACATCCCGTTGGGATGCATTGCTGTTGTGACTATATGTTGTCCTGAGTCTTTATATTATTTTGAGAAAATTGTAATTCTAATGAAGAGTTATTAGTACATCTCAATTATCTGATTTTTAAAAAAGATGGGATTTTAAAACACTTTGATCAAAGTTTGGCATCCACAGACGCATTTTTATGCCATAGTAGCTCACAATGAGACACTTTGACATGTTATGCAATGGGAAGTAAGGAGCTGGTTTGTACCACCAGTAACTTAGGCCACGATTAGTCTGACAACAACACCCTTTATATACATATGTTCTTTGTTAGTCTCTCTTACACTCACGAAAGCACGGTCTGGCTACAGTCTAAGTCAGCATGCACAGTCACATTACAAGTGCACGTGACTCGGCCTCAGATACACAGCTACAAGTCTGGAATCTGTAAAACAAACATACACAAGCCAGCTGATGTGAGCGTGTTGCAGGAAGGGAGACTCACAGAGTGAACCTTCAGCAGTCCTCTGTTGGCAGTTTTTGCTCATCTGAAATAATTGTGCCGGAACCGAGTCCAATAAAGAGAGGTCAAGGGCAAGGTTGTGATGTGCGTCACACAGGGAGTGCGTTGTCATTATGAATTAGAGGATATATTTACAGCATGACAGTGTCACAGCATCAGGTAATATCTTGGTGAGCTTGTCAGAGACAAAATTTCTGTTGTTTCCCAGTTTGGGTATGAAGAGTGAAAATCGAATCTGCTACTAGTGAGTGCTTTTATTTATTTTTCTCTTCTGTAGAATATTTATGAGACTTTTTAAGCTTCCAATGACAGTCATCAGCTCATGTTGACTAATAATACCAAGATATAAAGCCCTCAAATTCTCTCTCACAGCTATATAGAATAAAAGAAACCAACCTTTTCAGTGAAGGATAATAGTGAATAAAACCATCCAGAAACACTTTGCTACTTTGCTATTGTACAAAGTCTGTGACTCATCAGTGTATCTGTGCTCAGGAAAGATAAGTCTCAGAACCATTCACTCTAAACACTTATTGATTCCTATATTTGGAAGATTTGCCATTGCACTGATTGCATTGTGTCGTGTGCCTTTCTCTAGAGGTGGATGTCATCAAGTCTGAAGACACTTTAAGTGATGCAAGGGAGGAACAAAATGGCCCAGCGGAGGGAGCAGACTTCTCCACGGTATGCTTGAAGTCTCTTCTGTTGTTGTCAGCTATCAAGCTCTGCTTTGCTGTTGATGTGTGTTTGATTAACAGAAGATGAGTCACTGTTTGCTGAAGCTTTGAAACAACCAAAGTAGCTTTTGGAGTAAAAATGCTCTGACCAAACAGTCAGCGACTATGCAGCTAAGGTGAGTCTTTGTTGTTTTAATGGGAAATAAGAACAATTGTGTTCTTACATGGACAGCTGGACTTTCATATGCAGTTTTTGTACAGTTTATGGAAGAGTGTTACAGATGTAGCTGCTGTTTCTTGCTAATGCAGAGTCTACTGTTTTCTGTTCTGAATTCAGTTTAGAAATTGTGTATTGTTTTAGCATGCACAGTTTGTTAAAATCTGTCTAGATTTAAAGCAAAGTTAATACTTGATTTATTTATTTTTTTGTTCTGCACAGAATCTAATGTGAGGTATGGATGAAAAGGCTTTTACTGCTAGTTTTAACCAAACTTGCTGTGTTTTGCTGAAAGTGTCCTTAAGAGTATGCACAAGTCAAATTTCAGGTAACCAAGTTTGACGTTCTTAAGATACAGCAATAGCCAGGGATTGCAAAAAAATTTCAAGTAAAGAAAAAGTACACCACAAATATTAGAGGAGAAAGAAAAGCCAGATTCTCTTACAAGCAGCTTGATGTGCCAGCTAGATATTTGGCAAGAGTTCAGGAGGAAAGCTGTCTGGAACATTGTAAGACTTGTAGCTTGGACTGGATTATTTATTTATTTATTTTGTATTTTTCAAAAGGAATATATTACTCTGTGAAGTTTCTTTATGTAACACCGATGCATTTGATTTCCTATAAACTCTCACAACTTTTCCCTGCTTCATCTCGTGGGAGACTTGCCATGCAGTTGGTTTACTATCAGCTCAGCTACTGAAGGCATGGATGCAGCTTTTGGTAGACGAGACTTTACTCTGAAATGTTGCTGACTGACAGATTCCTCTGCAGCCATAGACTGGAGTGGCTCTGCTTATTCCTGGGTTGCGGTCGAAGTCATCGGCTTGTTCTAAATGCCAGATGTTTGACTGCAGGAGGGTATACACACAGTGTGCAGGAATGTGGGGTCGCCAGCAGAGGGAGATGTAACCTCAATTGCGTCACTGGAGCTTCTTCTTCTGACCAATTTAATGACCTGTCATTTGATCCTTTTGAAATATCCCCTAATTGCTATGATGAGGAGGAAATCTGGAGTCATGCTGGTGTTGAACAAACTGCAGTAGAAGCTGAGGTGAAGAATGGCCTGAAGACAGAGCCTCAGATGTTCTTTTAATAATGCTAAGTTACAGTTTTTGAATTCAAAAGCATTTATGGCAATCGATAAGAACAATCACAATAATAAGGCACACTTATTTATTCAACTTATTCTGTAAAAGTGTAAATAATTAGAAAAAGAATTAAAAATAACTCAAGTGGGTTAAAGTGTACATGAAATATATTTTCAGTGTGTTCTAAAACTCAAGGCAGCAGGAAGCAAAAACACCTGACTGCTTAACAGAATCTAAGTGACAGCAACAACAACTAGCTGCATGAAATGAGATGCGTAAGGTTAACAAAGTAATTAAAATCAAAAAGAGTGTGACAGTGTTTTGACGAGATTCAAGCTGTTTAGACTGCAGATAATTTAGTCCTGGATGATTCAGTTTGTGTGACAGCTTTTCCGTTTCATATTTTAGACTTAGCCAATCTGCACGGCGACACTCTGACCCATAAAGTTTATGCTTTTCTCTCCTCCAAACTGCGCGTCAAAGCAGACAAAAACTGTTTTCATCAACAGCTGTGAGTCTGTTTGAAGTGTAAAGAAGTGTAAAATATTCAAGATAAGAACACGAGATAAATTTAGATTAGATTTAGGTTTTTTTTGTCTTTTTCCAGATGTGTAAGAGAGAGTGAAAGCTATAATCTCCTCTTGTTGAGGATTTTTAATCCAACAGCTTTGTTATTTAGACAAAACCCATAAGTATCATTTAATGTGACATCACAGTGAGGCTAGATCAATATGATGGACCCATTAACTTCGGCTTGTGTCCTTGCTTTCAGTGTGTGCTCTGTTTAATTCCTCCACTCATCCGATTCAAAATAGATTATAGGGAGAATATGGAGGAGTTGTTGCATAATTTTTTGTGTACTGGAAACCTTTCCTGGTAAAGTGCAGTTTCAAGGCGAAATATGTCTTTGATTAATAACTGCACATGACAAATGACCCCCTGGTGAATGAGACAGCAATGGTCTGTAGAGACATTTTCACAATGAAATAAGAGATTCTAAGGGTTTCCTGTAGTCAGTGGTTACGGTCATGTGACGGAATAGCTTTGTTCCTTTACGTTTTAAAATGCACTCTTACATGGATGTACACAGTTTTCTGTCTTTACAGTGAGGAAAAATGGTCAGCCAAGGCTGAGAAGCTGTTCAAGGAATCCCTGTGTGTTTATACACCACTCTGCATTTAATTATTATTTGTTATTAATCTCTGGCTCTATTTCCCAGGGTGTTTTTGTCCTGTCTTCATCCACTCACTCCCAACCGGTTGCGGCAGATGCCCGCCCCTCCCTGTGCTGGTTCTGCTGGAGGTTTCTTCCTGTTAAAAGGAAGTTTTTCCTTCCCACTGTTGCCAGAGTGCTTGCTCATAGCGGGTCATACGATTGTTGGGGTTTTCTGTTTTCTTTGTATTATTGTAGGGTCTTTACCTCACAATACAAAGCGCCTTGAGGCAACTGTTGTTGTAATTTGGTGCCATATACCGGTAAATTGAATTGAACTATTGGTTGCAGCAGAATAATATATGAACCCACCAAACAGAACTTCAGAATCAAACATCATGTTTTCTGTTTAAAAAAATAAAATGCCATTCAGCAGCCTCCTCGAGCTATGAGGCACCTGGTGCTCTGTGAAAGTTTCAGTTAGCGTCGAGCTTCATTTGTTTGTGGCTACTGAGATTCACGCCTTTGTGCTACTGGACAACTATAGCCAAGTAGGTCAAAGCTGGATTCTCATGTAAGCAACAACCCACAGACAGCAGGGACTTCAACACATTTGCATACCATCCAAATATCGTTCAGAGGGTTCTCAACCTCAGGCTTCCTTCCCAGCAGCATAGATTTGATTACAGAGGCAGCAGGGGATTAAACTTTGTTACTTTGATTTGTGATTTATCTGTTATGCTTAATTTAATTTTTCTTAATAGCAATTTGTGATGAAATATGCAAATACAAAAGATCAGAAGCAGGTTCAGGACAATGTTTAGATGAGTTTTTGTAAGCTTTTGTCCAGCTGCTTTTAGAATTGCAATATACAGTTTTTTCTTTTCATTTTACACTTTTTAGGTCTGTTAGGCGTGCCACATATGAAATATGCCCATGTGTACACCCATGCACACACACAAACTAGTTCAGACCTCTATGGTTACAGTTTTTTTCTATTTGCACTTTTCTATTTGGTGGTTTGGCCTTGTTCTAGGACCTCCATGTCCTCCCACGCACAGTATTATAGAACAGAGCAGGCGTCGTTGAAATCTTGACGTGACACTGAGTAAATCAGAAACAGGATGAAAGAGGAGCTGTGCCAGAGCTGGGTTACAACGCGGCTTGTGGATGCAAAGCAACTATAGGCAGTGTTCATCAGCTTTAATATCACATCCTGTCTGCAGTTTGCCAGTTGGATATTTAGAAGAATCTCAGCTGATTTTTTTTTACTGGCACTGAGATCAGCTGATCTGCCAGAATTGCTAGTGAGCTTGATTTCTTGGCATTCTAAATTATTCTTTGTGTGTACTCATTTTTGATCTTATCAAGAAACTCAAACATATTGCCTTTGAGCTCGTTTGGGGAGTTAAAAGAGAGAACAGCTTGAGCAGGAGCTTAATGTGCTGCAAGAAATAATAAATAAGGGTTTGGGCGTTTAGTGTCTTTATGTCCACAAAATGGCTTTTCTGCTCTGAGCGCTCAAAGCGTTTTATACAACTCGCCTCATTCAGCCATTCACACAAGCACTTTCTTCTATACTTTCCCAGTGTAAGTGCTTTCTATCTAACATTCACACACATTCATACTCTGGTGCAACTTGGGGTTAATATTTGACATGGAGACTGGAGCAGAACCATCAACCTTCCGATTTGTGGGTGACCTGCGTTATCTCCTGAGCTACAGCTACCCCACCATAGCCCTCCATGGTGTTCTTTTCCTATACATAGATTTTTGATTGTGATTGTGCATACACATGCCATGCTGACATCTATCATATAACATATCCATATTGGATTAATCTTGATATTTAAGAGTTTTAACATTTTACAAACTGTATGTCAGAGATGGTTTTGGCAAAAAAAAGCTTGAAAAAGGTGTAGTTACACCGAGAAGGTGCTCACCAGTAGGGGGTGTTAAAGCTCAGCAGCGTTAATTGATGTTGTTGAATAACGTTAACTGAAGGAATAATGCTCCACTGTCATCTGTCACACAGTAACAATGCAATGCTCTGGATGGCTGATTCATACAAAAAGAGAGAGGTATTCACAGCCTCACAGGGAGAGAGAGAGAGAGAGCGAGCAAAGGCATGAGTCAAACACAGTCAAGAGAGAAGTTGAGACGACAGAGGAAAAGAAAAGTATGGGAGGGAGGTGGGGAGAAGTGAAGGAGGGAGGATTAGAGCTGGAGTCTGGTGGAAAGCTGCTTCTGCGGCCAGATGTGAAAAGCTTAGCAGACTGCTTCAGTTCTCCTCAACAGTGTTTCTCTTGGATTTTTTAACCTTCTGTTCAATAAAGCAGCCCTGGATATTTAAGGGAAAATGTACGAACGACACAAGCGGAGGTATAGTCTCTGTGCCAAAGGGGAGAGAGCTGTAGACGTGGTTTTGATTAAGGTAGGCTACCTATCGGCGCTTTCAAACAAAGTCGTTTGGTGTGGTGATCCCACTACTGACACAGTATTAACGCTCATTTGAGCTGAAGCTTTGAAAGCATAGTTAAGTGCTCCAGACAGATAAAATGTAATGGCTAAAGCAATAAAAGCAAGGTAAGGCGTCTAAAGCAGAACTTAATTCATAAAAGTAAACCATAAAACAGAGGCTAAAGATAATAAATGACGTTATTACCTGAAACTAAGCCTGTGAACCGGATACTTTTGGAGTGATTTAGCAGCGTAAGTCCTCAGACAGTTTGAAGGCCTCATCAGCGTTCCCCCTTAAAGCTATTCAGAAAAGATATTTATTTTGAAAAGGTAATCATAAGCATCACAAAGTGCTTCAGCGTGTGTCGGCAAACCTGTAGTCCTCTGCCAGGGATGTTGTGATGGCTTTCGTTGTGTTGCTCCCTGGGAGATGATTGCATGGTTGTTGATAGTGGCCCTCCAGACACAGAGTGCTGATTATTTTGGGTGGAGTGTGGTTTCTGGATGTTCGCTGCATGTGTATGCTGTATGCGACACAGAGACAGATGCCTGCGCTCTATCTGTCTCTGTGGAATAAACTGTGTATGAAACTTAATGAGGCTCAGACAGTTTAAGGTCTTTCTGGGGGTTTTTTGGTCAGCTCAGTGGGTACTTGTCTGGCAAACTAAAGCAGAAGATAAAGTTGCTGAAAATGTCTCGCTATACCCTAATTTCCCTCTCGCTCAGAGGTGCCCTTACTGTGTTGTAAAGGTTCTGTGTTAAACCAAATGTAGCGGAGGTTCGATGGAATCTTTCTAAATGAGATGTTTACAGCTCCCAAAACTTGTGCTATTTAAAGCCCAAAAGGCACTTTCCCTTCTCTGCATATATAGAACCTTTTACAACATTTTTCCACTGTGGAGTTTCTCCTTGCTGCAGCTCAGAGACTTGTGCACTGTTGATCAAAGCAATAGGAACTTATGTAACTAAAATCTTAATCATGATAGATCCCTGTTTAGTAAAGACAAAGGAAAAACGTGCTCCTTCTAAGTTTTCGCTCGGACAGAGTGAGATATTACCAAAACCTCATATCCCAATATAACTTATTTTATATTGTTTCATATGTGATTATTTTTGTTTTTTTATTTTGAGCATCTGGAAAAATGTTTGATTAAGGATGTAACCATAACATTTTAATGTATAAAATATAGAACAGTTTTCAATAAGTGTTCAGTAAACGCTCTAAAAATCGTGGCGTTATCCGTAGTGACGCACATAGATGACCCTCACGCAGTCACCGCTACTCAAGAGCTTTTTCTGAGGCCTCTAGCTTCCAATTCTGCTCTATGGTTATCAGGACAATAGGCATCTATCGCAGAGTGAAGTGCTCAGATGAAGTGCACCATTAACATCATACAGGAATGAGTTGTTTGGCTCGTCCACATATCTCTTGTAACGTTGTGTGCTGCGTCTCATCCTCTACTCTGGCCCGACACTCGTAATATAAACAACGCAACTTGACTTGTGTAAAGCATTTTCTGCTGGGCATTGTGTACCTGGATTCGGGTTTTTTGACCAACAGTGTAAATTCAGATCATATCTTTAAAAGTTTCCACTGTTATCTCCTTCCATCTTTGTAAGCATTTAGCGTGCCTCACATCAAAGCTTATTTTAGCGTTTGACATTCTGGGTTATTTTGAGCACCTAACGGCTCTTTTTTTTGCTTCTTGTTTGTTAGCTCTCTCGACACTCTTTCATGTGATTGTAGGTGGCCGGGATATTTGTTGTGTTGCAGTCAGCATCCATTATATTTTGTCATATTACACAGCCCTAGATGTCATTAGTTAGCGGTCACAAGTGGAGGAAACTCCATCAAGGGACATTAAGTGACTGGTTTGATTTGTAAGCAGGGTAAGTACCAGCGATTTTTCCAGATAGAACAAAATCAGGCTTTTCCTGTCAAATCTCAAATAGTAATGAGAAAATGATGTTCACTAACTTATCGATCTAGAGATAATTTCTAGATACAGACTCGGGAAAGAATTTCACAGGCTGTAAAAACTAATCTATGCAGCTATTTAGAGTAGATGGTTAAATATGTACTCAAAAAGCATGGTAAAGTCTGTCGTTAGCTGGTTACTCAGCTGTCAAACATTGTAAAAATAAGTGAAATTATGATGTATCTGGATTTGCTGTTTCTTTCCCTTTAAACTGTAATACCCTCACTTTGTCTGGTTCTTTATTTTAAATAGGTTTCAGTTTTAGTCTTAATTATTATGTGATAAAGGCAAATACTGTAAAGTCATTTAGAGCTGTTTGTAATTGTAAAATTGAACCAAAATAGGTGTCAACAGACTGTGATGAGCCTTGTTTTATTTAAGTCGCACTTAGCCAATGACTCAGCTGGACTGTTTCCTATTGGTTGATGACTATAAACTATAATCTAAACTAATAATCAGTTACTGATGGCTGGACTATTAATTATCGTGCATAAAATAAACTAGTAACTACGCAGCAGTGGGAGTTTGATATGGGGTGTTTACTGTCACAGTGTCTGCTGGTTGTGACATCCAGACTCAGGGCAGAGTAGAGGAAAATCAGTGAAGAGACTTGCTCTGGCATATGTAACACCTCTCTTTAGTCTGTTGTCACTTTCTAAACTTGTTCCAAATGTCAGCTCCTCTTTACCCCGGAGGTATGAAATAGCAAGGGTGTGTGCAAGTGAGTTAGAGAGAGAGAGAGGGAGAGGTAGAGATATGATGGTGTGGGAAAAAGGCTGCTCTGGGCTAACGGTTTCCTCTGGCCTCAGATGGAAACAGGCATTCGGCCAAATGACTTCATTCCAACCAGTGTTTCACATCCCAGCATCTTTGCTGGCCTGGAATCACAAAACACATCATCACTCCACTTACCATCTACAGTAACTGTGAATAACCCTTTATACTAACATAGTACTACAGTAAATATACCCATCAGCCATAAACGATAAAACCACTGATGGGTAAAGTGAATCTTATTGCGATGTTCTGCTGGGAAATCTTGAGTGCTGGCCTTCAGGTGTCGGGTTATACTTCTACCTAAACATTACTGCAGAACAAGCACACCCCAGTATGGCCCCAATGTGCCATAAATATCCAGATCTTGAGCGAACATCTGCAGGACCCAAACATTCAGGCACCAGATGCCACATACTCCTAAACCATCTGGGTCCAGAGATGGGTAAGAGCTGCCTTGTGGCACAAGGGGAACCTCCGGAATAACAGGCTGGATGTATAATGTTTAATGTTTAGGCTAATAGGTGTATATTCTGTTGTACTACACTCCTGGTTTGGCAAACCCAGATATTTCTTTATTTGGGCTCTTTTAGAGCATTTGTGATGTGATTTTAAAGATACGAAAAGTAGTTGTTCTATTTGTGGCACCTTCTTGACCCTTTTTATTGCAATCTTTTTATAGCGTTAATCACAAGCTCATTCTATGAATGGAACAATTCATAAAAGTCCTTCCAAGGTGAACCACAGAGGAGATTCATCCACGGGTTTGCTGTTACCAGGCCTTGTTTGCTGAGACCATGTATACATGCTGGACTGGATACAGTCATTCATTCCACCATGGCATCCTTCAGTGCTGCAGAGCCTCACTGGCCGCCTGCCTGTTTAGAAACAAGGCAGCCGTCCAAGTCCTGCGTGCCCCGGCGTATAGACAAACCATCCCGCCTTTTTATTTTTAAACCAGATGTGTTTTTACTGGGTACAGTTTAGATTCCCCCGGCAATACAAATATGCTCTGTGTTGTTCAGAATCGAGGCTGCCAGCTTTCAGACGGGGGACCAGTTCCTGAATGGCTAGCTGTTTAGCAGACCTGCTAACTGCTGATTTGATAAATGTGTGATTTCTTCAACTGATTAAATGAGTGGCTGCTCTACTGGCTGAATCATTGTGCGTCTTGGTTTATATCGAGCATACTAACCACATCGCCTGCCACATTTATCCATGGTGCGTCTGTGAGGAAAAATAAACACATTTTTAATGTGACTTTTCCCCTCCTTTTTTATTTCTCATCATTTTTATGACCCTTAAATTGCTTCTTGGTAGTATATTGTTGCCTTTGAGTCGATGTTTTTCTCAGTGAAACAATCATAAAAATGACTTGTTCTTAAGCAAATCAATGACTTTTGTGCAAGCATTGTAGCTGCTCTGCAGTAGGCATGATGGAACTGAATTAGAACATATGAACTGAGAAGAGAAAGAAGTTGATGCTGTGACTGAAATCGAAAAGGCTTTTGTTTTGTCCAGACTGAGCTGTGTACACTCACCTTTCATACCTTAGCCTGCAACACACTGCCAAAAAGAAAGGAAATACAGCAGTAATATTTGAGTAATATTCGTGTATTAAAAGGAGGAATTTGCACACACTGTATAACTACTTCTTAGGTAAAGTATCCACTTCATACTTCATCATACTTAAGGGTTCAGTTCATTTTATAATTAGTGCCAAAACACACTGTGGAGTAGAGTATTAAAACACACAGAGCTGCTTCTCTCGCCTCGTTGAATTCTTTGTTCTGAAGTTGTCCTGCTGTTCCTGTCCTCTGCTAAGGGTCGAGTCTTGTTGTCCTTTTTTTTTTTTTTTTTTCCTTTTTCATTTTTTGCAATCTCTGGCAGTCATTTTACCTCTGACCAGAACCTTTGTATGCATTTATGTGTCCACGTTTGTCTGTGTTTGTGTGCGTGTGCTGGCGCCCTCTGTGACCAGCTAGTCTTTCCTCGTCAGCGTGTTTGTTCTCTCTCAGCGGGCTCTGTTTGATATCTGAACACAGCTGTGAGACACGAAGAAGAAGTCTGTGTGTTCTACGCATGCATCTGTGAATGTGGGGGATTTTGTTGTGTGCATGTGAGACTTGATGAGGGGTGGGGAAAGGAAGCATAAGTAAGTGTTTGTCATGTGGGTGCATGCATGCATGATGTAGGTGCCTGTACATGGGGCCAGTTGGTATGCAATTAGTTGTCAGTGTCTTTGTCGGAATGCAAATGGGAAGATCAGACGTGCCACTCCCAGGCCTGGAAAACAGAGTGCAGTGTTTCTCTGCTTCTCAGTGGGCTCCTCAATAGATAGCACAGGGTTAGTTTTATAAAAGCTGAGATCAGCTCCCTCACCCTCAAAGCATTCTGGGGGTGGGTTGACCTTGTTAGTTGGCTAGGACTCACTTATCATTCTGTGTTATATGGGTTTTTTTGTTTTTGTTTTTTGTTTCAGTCTCTCTTCTCTTTTTTTCCCCTGAGCATTATATTAAGTCTTGTTTAGCTATGACTTCTTTTCCTCTTTTTGTTTTTAATATTCTCTTTTGTTACTTTGTTGCTTATGGCTCTAACATTTGCGATGAAACGAAATGCCTGGCTTCTCCAGCACATGTTGAAGTGCCTTTGGGTAGCATACTGAACCCCAGCGTGTGTGTACTTGACAGTTATGGGACGAGGAATTGGGAGGAGGCGTGATCGAGGTGAGTGCCTGGGGCCAGGCCTTAGCACATCCTTAAGTGTCTGAAGTAACTACTTGGACCACCACGAACAAGGAGGGGCCATCAGGGTTCAGTAACACTTGGATTGGGTGGCTGTCAAGGGCTCCGGCCCTCGCAGTCTGAACCTCAGTCAAAAAATCTTCTGCTTCCTTGGATGCTGGTCTGGAAGCTCTGGGATACTGTAATGGGCGTTTTTCAGCCTCTGCTTGTAATTGCAAGCAGATACTACTTCTACTTCTTACCTTTGGGAAAAAAAGTGAGACAAGCTGTTTTAGTCTGCTGCCTTTGTCTTTATTTCATGCGAAGTTAACTAGCTGCTAGCTAAACACAGACTTGATCTTATCGAACAAAATAAAAGTAAGTTGTTCCCCTTTTTTGTTTTTTCTACTCTGATCACTGGCCTGTCCATTTGAAGGTATTCAGTTTTTGCCATTACAGAACCACTTTTACTTGTATGATAAAAACTACAGCATCCATACAGTCACAGTGAATTAAGCTTGTGGGGGACAGCTGTCTTTGATTCCAACAATTCCTTCATCAGATGAACATTTGAGGTCTTTAGACTAGCGACCTGTTTATACTGTTCCTTCAGGTTTCTTTGCATGAATCTTAAAGTTTACAGGGTCATGCTAAAGCGTGTTGATCCAAGCTTGCTGGGGCTGGGAGTTAAATGTTAAAGTGAGGAGGAAGTTAAAGAAAAGAGGAAACAAATTATTGAAGCAGGTCGTACAAGCATCTTATAGAAGATGATATGTGTAAATGACAGTAGCTCCAGTTTACTTCAGAAAGCACTTGACCCTTTAAAAAAAACTGCATTTTCAATCAGCATGAGGTTTGTAATTATCTGAAGCATGTGGGTTTGCTAATCTGGCTTTGTTAATAAATTAGTAATCAGATTTTAGTTGCCTTGTGACTTTGCATGAACCACACATTGAAAGTCAAAGTTCATCATCTTTAGCTAGATATAATTGATGGAGTTCATTAAAACACAATGAGCTTCTCTCTGACTCTTAGTTTCACATTCAGCGCTGTCAGTCAAATCTGCACAGCTTCGTCCGAACTGTCGAATCTTTTGTGTTGCCTGCAAAGATGGGAGGGAGGGAGTCTGAGGCTTTTGTAGCTAAAACCAGCTCATATACACACACACAAATGCACACACACACATATACACAGCTGTTGTAGAGACCACAGAGGAAGCGGAGCCACAGCGCTGCGTGTTCACAGCCAGCCACAGAGCTCTGACAGGCACTGCGTGTGTGTGTGAGTTGGTGTCAGTGTGACTGTGAGCGCTGAAGGCTGAAAAAGTTGGATCTTTTCAGACAGTTCCTCGGGGGGGATGGAGATAGAGCCAGAGTGTAGTCACTAAATCCTGTGAATACTCTTAAGACCGCTGTTATAAAGGGTGTCTTATCGGTGCCTCCCATCCTGTGTTCGGAGGAACACTTCCTAACAGACATGCTGGTCTGCATCATTATTTCTTTGTGGGTGATGATCACATGTTGCTGAGAGTGATTCAGTGTCTTCCTGTTTCTCTGTAGATCCACCGAGACAGAGAGACGTCGTTCCATCAGCCTTGCAATACTCAGCACTCAGGTAAGAGTTACTGGCAGCTCCTGCTGCTCTAAATTTTCATGTCAAAATTGACAGAATGGGTATTTTTAATTTCTTAATGGTTATTTCTGTTATGACTTCTTCTTTGGTTCCTTTTGCAGCAATCTGCCTGACATGGGTACTTTGCTGTTAGCAAGAAATGTTTTGCTCTTGGGTTGTGTGTGGATTAGTGTTAGTACTGATTAAGCCTGTATCCTGTTTGAAGTGATACTATGTTTCTCTTTGGCCTGGTTAAAGTAGCACTGACATCAAGTAAGATCGTTACATTGTTTGAGACTTGAGAGCAGCAGTTTGTTTGTGAACTTGTGAAAGTAGCTTTTTCTTTCTCCTAGTTTGATCTACTCAGATGACCTAAAACACCAACTTTGACAAAGATAAGATTTTGCTGCCTGATATCGGTGTTGTTAGAGCCCGATCTCGCTCTATTGTTTCTAGTCTGACATTAACAAAAAGTTTCCACTTACAAGCCAAATGGTTGAGTGGTTAACCTGTCACCCAGGACACGTGCCCAGGCTGCCTTTGCGCTCTAATATTCTTGAAACCACACTTTTAAGTGTCTAAGTCTGCTGACACTTGGAGATGTTATGAGGCTACTTTAAAAGGTTTTTAAGTAACATGCAAATGAGACTTTAAGTAGAAACATGGGCTTTTGACTTGGTGTGTTTTGCCAGCATGTGCACACACAGATGATGAAAAGTTAGATACGGAACAGATGGGGACCAATGACCCTGATTGCTGTGAAAAGGGCCAGAACATGCACACTCTAATAAGATTTCATCTCTGTATCAACAAGGGCTCATACCGATTTAGACGACTGCTGTTAGGAAAGAAACACTGAAAACCCAAATGAGAAGGAAGTGTCGTTATATAGTTCGTGTTGTCTGTGGGACTGTTGACCAATATAGGCTAGACTCACTGTGTATTATATTTGAATGTTAAATATAATTGTGCTTACAAATAAGGTGATGCTGTGCTTTATATTTCAGTAAAGTCCACAACAATATTTGGTGATATCCCAGTTGATCGTGTATGAAATTTCTGGAATTGACCCCATAAATCATTTAATGTTAGCGTAGGAACACTAGCTTTAAAGGCTTAGACAATTTCCTTCTAGAAGGAAGTTCCGCCACCAACTTGGTAACACGTCAGGGCAGTTATTTTGGCAGTTAACAGATAATGAGAGCCGAAGCTTTAATTTCAGTCGTCAACTTTATTAAGTACATTTTTACAGAATTGCTTGTATGGAGTCCCACCTCAGATATGTTAGAAATGCTTACAAAGTTTAGTTTCTCCAGAAGGTTTAACAACCTTATTGTCCCTCCGTGTTGCACTTTTATTTCAAATGTACAAAGTTATATGACCCTACAGCATCAGCAGTAAGATCATTTAGTATTTTCACTTGTGGTTAAAAATGTCTTGACATTGCATAGTTTTTAAAATTTATTTATGCCCACTTTTTATCACGTCATTTATGCCTGGACCACAGTAGCAGTTTCCTCGAGCCACTCGGGAAGTGTAGCTGGGAAAAATATCAGCTCACTTGTCAGTGCAGCAAGTGGTTGATTGTTGCCATGGGGATATAGTTCACTCAGTATGGGCAATGACTGTAGGAGAAATATTAATGTGAAACATTTTAGATGTTGACACAGATATGTCTGAGTTTGGGCAACAGCCAAAGCAAGATAAGAAAAAGGGATTCTTTGACCTTCATAAGATGAGTCTGTCTGTAGGGAGACTGGTCTCAATAAAAAAAGACCAACAGATCGATGAGCTGGATCAGGCGGAGAACAAACTGCCTTTTATCTGCACTAGAAAACAGATGAAACATCAGTGTGTGTGACAGGGGCAGAGAGGAAAAGAGGCTGAAATGGATGAGACATACTGAGGAAACAAAAAAAAGTCAAACATGGAAACAGAAGGGAGAAGAACCATGGGTGTCAAGTGGAAGTAAAAATGGAAGGGTGGGTGACGGTGGGATTTCCTCTGTTGCAGCTTGGATCAGTTGACATCACTTCCTTTTCTTCCTCATTAAGCCAGATGCTTTCTGCCCTCCCTTTCTTTCTCTCTGATAGTTATTTATTTAGTTAACTTGGCAACAGAGGGATGTAATCCATGTTTCAACCACTGCAAAAGTAGTTTGTTAAGTTGCTGCTTGAAACGATTTACTTAAATTTACTTACCAATTTCATTGAATGCTTTTGTAATATACATATAATGACCACTTTATTAATTACAGCCTACTCTCATGATGCCTGTGATATCCAGTCATAGGTAATATGTTGTTTGAATATCATTCAGGTCAACGTTGGTGTTGTAGTGGACTGTGTCAGACTGCTGTTTTTCATGAAAGGTGGTTTATATATGCAGCCCTCTGACTCAGTGCCTCATTGTCTCACTGCATTCAGTACTTTGGTTTAAACGTAGTGAAATCTTCAAAACTGGGCGATGAGTTTAGCATGGTAGCGTGCTATTCTCACATGATCATATTGGTAGGTGTAATGCATAGCACTATCATTGTGAGATGGGAGATGCTGGCATCAACACGGCCTTGTAGAGCCAACAGAACAACTCGCTGTGGATTATTATTCTTATTGTGTAGGAACATTAATGGTGACTGGATGCTCCTTTCAGATAGAGGTCAAAATCAAAGTAGCTCACAGTATTTGTTTGGCTATAGAAGAAAAGTTCTCCATGATCTTTTGGTTTTTGGTGTCAAAGGTCAATGTGATTTTACTGACTGCAAAAACCTTCCAGGTGAAAGTCGATACTCAAACCTTCTTCAAAGTCAATATGCACAGTCTTACGCAACTGGACTGCAAAAATAAGAGTCAATCCAAAGTTTGGATACACTTGTACTAGTTCATTACTTTCATTGCATTCCATATGATAAGTAATCATAGTAATAAAATAACATCATCTGACTTCTTCAGTGACCCAGCTGAGCTTTTGTTGAACCAGGAAATTTGGTACTTTGGTCCTAGCTTTTTTTTTTTTTTTTTTTTTTAAACTAAATATGCTCGACAGCTCAGTTAGAGGAAGACTAAGCTATGAATACACATTTACAATGAATTAAAATGATTAGAAGTGGCACTGTAAAATTTCTCATTTATAAATATCATATAAATCTCATTGTTGTTCTGTTGCAAATTTAATTTGTTCAGAAAATTTTTTAAGTAATTATTACCTTTATAAGGAGTTTGTTGCAAAGGCTTCATGTTCACTCTGTGCTTTTGTGCATGTTATTTTATTTATTTATTTACTTACTTACTTTTTAATGTGTCTCAGATAACGAGAAACGCCCAAGCTCTGCGGTGTGTTCCAACCTTTGACCTGTACTGTATATTTGTTTGGAAACTGAAACATTGGTTCTTAGTGAGAACCAGACCTTGTCAGATCTAATCTCTGTGTTGTCTGGAGACACCGTTGTCATCTTTACTTTTAAAGACCTGGGGAAAAAAACAAAACTAAACTTGCTAAGGAGTAATCTTGGTGCTAGACATTGTGTTTGTGTGAAGTAATGCAAATTTTCTGTTGGTTGAAAAGACCCTTGTGATACTGTTTTGCTGTGGATGATCAGGCAGCATTTAGCCATATTCTGTACATCTCTGTAGAAAAGACAGAATAAAGGACACTTAAAGGCAAACAAGCTACATAAATAGCAGTCAGTGTTCAGTGTGTGAATGGGTGGATGACTGAATGTAGTGTAAAGCGCTTTGGGGTCCTTAGGATCTAAGTAAAGCGCTATACAAATACAGGCCATTTACCATAATTTTAATAATTACACATTTATGCAAAACCTCAGTGACTGCAGACATTTCATTTGACTTGATCAGACATTAAAAGAAAAACAAAAAAGAACAGCTGAGGCTGCTTCTCGTGGCTGCAGAACATGTGCATTGTTGTGCTCTAGGGTGAATTATCCCATCATGCTTCTGGTACATGTTGTGGTGCATGTCTGCTGTGGTTTGCTAACATATGTTAAGTCATTGTTCTGCTTTAGAGCATTGTAGGTCGTGCAATACTTTTAGGTAAAGCCTTGTTCTGTTTATCGGAACTCATTTCCCATATTTACAGGAATCATGCTGGATGTTTCTGCATGTGCCGTTTGGAAGGTTTGAATTGCCGTTTTGTTTAATATACTCTGTAAACTGTGTGCAGACAGATTTTTATCTCTGTGAAAAATAGGAGGCTATGTGGTAACATCCTCTACTCAGAAGTATGAGGACTTTGTCCTTTGCCCTTGCTGAATTTAAAAAAACGCATGTTTAATTTTGTAAACGTGTTGAAATGCAGATGGTGAAGTGATACCTGATTATGAACTGAACCAGTCTACAGACAAAGGTCACTCAAAGAAAAAGAAACAGCAAGATGATGGTGTATTTCGCAGGTAGTCTGATGCACTTTGATCAACTTTTAAGAAAGGTTAACTGGAATCTTCAACACCTCCTATGTGTAATAAATCAGCCCAGTTAGACAGAGAACCTTGTACACATTTAATATGAAAAAACACAGGACAAGGAAGTATAGGTCGAAGAAAATATAAATACGATTTTATATGAAAGTTCTGATAAAATCTACACTTAGCTGAGATAAGTGTTTTTCCTAACAGGGAAAACTTGCAGAGAAGAATGTTTCTAACCCAACAGATTATTTTTTATTAATTTTTTTTGGTTACTATGCCGATTATTTCAGACTTGAAATTAGATTAGATTGTATCTACTTTTATATTTTTTTAGCTGCACGTTACACTTATTTTTAACCCTCTGAATTTCCCGGAGGAACCCACCCGAGGGATTAATAAAGTTTCATCTAATCTAATCACTTCGGGGTGTTTTTACCTGCAGTTAAACTCAAATGATTTGAATTGCAGTAATCAAAAAGTAGTATACACTGCAGTATAAAGCTGCATTTCTTTAAATGTAAGGATTGTTTCTGCAAGAAACAAGGAAAGCTAGAACAGTTTGACCGTTCTTTTCTGCGTGCAGCTATACAAAAAAATGTCGCCACCTACTGTAGACCAGTAGGTGGCAATACAGAAGAGTCCTTGACCAATCAGAAGTATTCATCGCTTCAAGCCCCATCCCCAAAGTTTCCATGCTTTGACAAAGTACTGCCTACCAAGTAGGGACTTTGGGGAAATTATTTTACCCCCCGAGTTTAATTTAGACTCAGGTGTCTGCAGTGGAAATGCAGTTGAAATTCCTTCAAGAGTTTCTACTCTCAGGGGAAAGCTCCTGTGGTTAAAAAGTGACGTGTATCTCTGCAGTCAAGGCCAAGTTTTCTGTTTGTGTCTGCTGGTTTATGAATTTAGATTCATTTTTTAAAAAGCTAATAAAATGCTGAATCTGTATCAGATGTGTTCCCTCTGTTGCTCGCTAGGCAGACTGTTTACCTTCAGGAAACAAAATCCTCCTTTACTACAAGTGGACTTTAAATAGAAACCAAAAATCTTGTCCCCTGCATTTGTATATGCAGATCAATTTATAGAGATTGCATGAAAGGTGCAAAAAAGTGGATATGATATAATATATATAAAGTATATATCTGACCTTCTTCACACTTGGCCAGCAGCCTCAACCACCCGTCGACTCATGAGCAACTTTTACACCTGTTCTCTGAGCCTTTTCTATGTGTGCTGTGGTAGTGGTGTTGGGGTCTGTTTGACACAGAGGGAGGAGGACAGCTGTCAAAACTCACAGTCCCCTGCTAGTTGTGACAGACAGCTGTGAGGGGGGTGGAGTCTGAGGAAAACTCCCTGAGTCCACTTGTGTCACCAGCACTTGCAACTCCAACATTCTCACGCACGTTCATTTTTGGATTGTCTGCTAATAGCGGAAATATGACGTAAAAAGGGGCAAAATGTTTTTGCATCGAGCCACCAATGCACTGTGGTCAAGACTAAGCTCTGTTGCAGCAGTTGAGGTCAAAGGTCAGTGTGGATTTGGTATCTTAACTGAAAAGATCTATTGATGTCATGATATGGCAGCCTTCCCCTTTAATGTTTTCTGCATGTTGTCTACATGTTGTAGTATGAGCGAGCAGGATGTGGTTTGCCCAGTTGTCATGTAGGAACACGTTGGTAATAACTAAACTTGTGACCTTGTTTCTTCTCAAAGCAGAAACCAGAAATAATCCTGCGCCTGTCATGTTGTGGTGTCTGCTGCAGGACTCATAAAGCAGTGTTGATGCAAATATGGAAACTTTAATTTCCCAAATATGATTTAAACTGCTGACTCCTTTGATTACAAAATTTCGATTGAGACTTCATGAACTCTTTCAAGTGCTCTAATGAGGAATGATTATTTTCTATAGTAGTGATACTCAAATCTGTGCTGTATTACTCAGTTGAGTTCCATCTTTAGTTCAGCCTCTCAGCGCAGGAATGTGCTAATTAGCGAAAACAACTTGTCAGTGTCTGAAAAAACATATGGACTTTTGCTGCTCAATAAGTACTTGAAGCAGCTTATTTATCTGATATTTTCATGTTTTTGGATTGTTTGTGTCAGGCTCAGACTATTTTAGATAGAAGTGACGGAACCATTGTGTAAGAATTTACAATTAAGGAAGTCTCACAATCTTTATGTCAGGATAGCACCTACCTTTGTCCATTGTGACACACTATTCAGTGGTATCACTCGACCCAAAGTGGTGATGTCCCATTGGCGTTGTAATTGGGCTGATTGAAACATTATGAAACCATAATGTTTGTCGGTGCTGTGATCTGACTACCCTCCTTTCATTAAGAGCTGACTGTGTCGACCTGCTCTCTCTGCGATGTTTGTTAAAGGCGCTCATGGTTATTCTACAGAAAAATTGTATACCCCCACTCCCTCAAGTCTAACAACACTATGATGTAAAGAGACTCCCCACCCCTGACGGGTGCTGAATTTTATAGGGTTATGTTTCTGCCAGCTTCAGGATTCCTCGAGCCATCCTTTGCTGGTGTTGGTTAATTAATCTACTTTTATTTTTAGTCTTGATTTTGGCTGTAAATAATTATGAAAAACAAGATAATCTGCTTCTGCTTTTGGGTTGTGCTGAATACAGGGCATGCTTTATTTTAAATATGCCCTTTTCTGTGGCATGTTTAGTTCAGTTTACATTTATTTATAGATTTGTATTTCTCCACTTGAATTATATCTCATGTATGAGGCATCTACTTGTACCCACTCAGCGACACAGAATCCAGGCTCTTGAAGCATGAGCACATACGTATACAAAATCTAGCTTCCTCTTGCTCACATGAGTGTAGGGGATGCAAGTCTTCCCGGGGGATTAAGAATGACTTCCGGTTTTTGAGCAGAAATAGATGTTTAAAAAAAAAAAATCATAACAACACTGAGCAAATGATCTCATGCAGTTTTTCTTGGCTGCTGGCTAAAGTCAGCCCATTGGTAGATGTCTGTGCCTGAGTACAGGCTTCCTCTTTTAGTTTGGCCTGGAATATTATCTGTGCATGTCCTTACATGTCCAAAAAGCTGTAGCCCCAGAACCTTGTTGCATAACAGTTGTTGTATTCTGTGCTGACTTTAGATTTGGCTGTTTGTAATTCAGTGAGATAGAATAGTGGGTGTAAAGTAAAAATGGCTTGTGGTGAGCTGCTACGGGTAAAGAGCACAGAGACTTACTGAGAAAAACTAACGTGGCATCAGCCGAGGCCTGAGAGTGACTACTTTAAATAGTCATTATTTAAGTAGTCAGTGTGATACACGTGATTCTGACTTATTATAGTTCATATCATTGTGGCTGATATGAACTCGAGTAACTGTCTGCTTGATGTCTGTAATTTCTATCGATCAAGCAACAGAAGTAAAAAATTACTTCTTGCTTTAAAGCTTACAATAAGGTGCAGACTTTGTAAGCATCAGTGTCCATTTGGCCTTAGGGTGACTAATGCAGCTCTTTCATGAAAGCAGTTTTGCAGTACTTCAATAACCGTTTACGTTGTCTTTCTCCGAGTCAGATTTTAACTTCAGTTCCGCCCTGGTACCTTTATGAAACCCACAAACACTGGTTGTTTGCAGTTGAGCACAGACTGCTTTGGTGAGGACAGTCAGCCATTGATCCACCAGGCTTTTCACACCTTCTCAGATTCCCACAAGTCTTTTCACTGATGTCTTACAGACCTGCTTGTGTTTTAGAACAAAGAATGAAGACTTATTGTTTTGGAAACAAGGTGTGTGTGTGTGTGTGTGGGGGGGGGTCAGTTTAACAGCCTCTGTTGAGAAACTTATCAGTGAATGTATTTTAAATCTGATTTCACAAGAATGCTTCGTTTCTCCTCTGTTTGATTTTAACCCTGCGATGTGTTAAATGTCGTGTCTTTCAGGATCCTCAGAGTCTTCAACATTTTCCAGTTTGCCCAGTAGGACCAGCAGTGCCACCAGCTGCCCCTCTTCAGCTCACAGAGACTCTGGCAGTGACATAGAGAGCTTCCTGAACACAGAACCCGGATATGACAGCATCTTCAGAAAGGTCTGACCCCCATCAACTTCAAATCAATGTTAAAGTGCTCAAAAACAATTCTTCAAAAACATTGCCACTATATATGCTGTAGAATGAACTTCTTACACATCCAAACTGCAAACACATCAATCATTAAATGTATAACTGAGGAAAAATGTAGCAGCCAATTCCCTGTTTACTAAATCCTTGGCTGGCTGTGGTCCAAACATCCGGTTCAGTTGCGCTGAACACCAAGAATATATTTTGCCTCTGCAACTATTCCTATAGGGATTATATACTATATATGAAGTATCTATTTTCTCAGTCTGTGTCTGTTTTTTTATTTATTAGTACCCTGAGGCAGAGATGCCAAACATCTACTAAGCATCTTTTTAAGCCGGCAGCTCTCCTCCGCTGCTGGGAAAGTGCAAGCTGTGGTCCCTGCTGTCACTCTGCTGCTGTTGAAAGTCTGTTTGAAGCCAGGCACCCTTTGGTTAAAGTTGAAACACTTGTATCTCTCAGTTTCTGCTGTGTTGAGCACTTGAAACATGCTCATTGTAATGTGAACCGTATGTCATGTTTGGTGCAAACAAAGCCAGAGAAGAGAATATCAGCTGCCTGGGAGTATACAGTGTGGTGCTGAGGGTTGGGACACTGTAGATAGGCCGTGATGGGCAAAATGAATCCGCACAAAGACTACAGAAGCTCAATTCTGAAAGAGAGGATTAACGTCTTTGCTGCTCTCTGAAGGGAAACGCTTCTTTTGTGAAATGTAATACTGTAAATGTAGAATAAAGAGGACATAGACGGTTTCAACAGTCGTGACTTATCTGAGTTTAACATGTATGTTGTGCCATCAGATAACATTTAAAATCCTGAAATAAAACAAAGTTTAAAACTCAGCTGGGTCCTTCTCTTATAGCGCTGAAGCTGACGTTCACATGCAATCTCTGCCCTTGATGTATGCTCATGCGTTGTCCGACTCCCAGAGGGAAGTTGTGTTTGCAGCATAAAGCAGATCTTTCATTCGCAGCTCTCCGACAGAAGCAGCTCTATGCTCGGCCCTCACACTGCAGCTGGCAGCACAATAGACCCAGTTAAAGCTCACACCTACAAATTAACTCTAAATGGACTATCCCAAACCTGTGTGTGTGTGTGTGTGTGTGTGTGTGTGTGTGTGTGTGTGGGCAGTCGTTTTTTCCCACCATTCCCAAAGAGCGGTTTTACTAAAACTATTTGTTTTTCGCGTGCTTCTTATATTATAGAGCTGTCAGGTGAAGACTTGTCAAGAAATCAGCAAACTATACACAAGCATATGGCTAATTAACTTGCAAGAATACATATTAGTTTACACATATGCGGTGTACGTACACTTTATATTTGCCAACTGCTAACTGCCAACTGTCTGTGGATTTGGATCACTAAAATGGTCCTGTGACAATGACAAATGGACTTTAAAAAGACTATATATCACTAAGAAGTGTTTTCCTGGGAAAGGTTTGTTTTAACAAGGTTGCTATCATTTATTGGTGTTTGTTATAATGCCAGTGTTGCTATAAAGTGGCGCTGGCTCATTATCCCTAAGCCATGCCATTTGGTCCTCATTATATTCCATTCCTGTGGGTTAAATGGCTCTTCAGCTTACTCTTAATTCATCTCATGCCTCAGTGAAGAAATGCTGATGGATATACAAAGTGATAGCCCGAGTAATTAACAATGATTTCAAGGACATCTGTTTTGCTGTGTTATGTTTTATTCATATTTATTATGCTGTGTTGGAGTGCCCTTTTTTTCCTGTTCTGTTACATTCTGCCCTTAAACTGCAGGTGTAATAAAATGGCAAAATCACATTATGGATCTTAAATAGTCTCCTGTTATTGGGGTTGTGTGGTCCTCCATATAGAAAACACTACGCTACTTCCAGATGAACAGAATTAACCTTTTGGGTCCTTCATATAGTCCTATTGTTCCCTTGTAGGATTGTAGGATACCGTCACCAAGGCCAGGGTTAATGTAAGGTGGTGCTATCCACTCTGTGTAATGTGTACCATGTGACCCAAGCAAAAATAGAACCAGCCAGTGAGAGGGCAGGAGAGCTTTGTTCACTTACAATAAATGATTTAGCCTTATGCACTTAGGGACCATAAATGGATAGATATCAGCTGAGCAGCTGTTGAGACATAGCGTCTGCAGGCTTTTTTGTGGGATTTTTTTTGCCGTTGATTATCACTAATTCCTCAAGTTGTCATCCACAACCTTGCCTCACAATAGCTTAGTAAGCACACACATGTTCTCACGCTCCACTTCCTGTGGTTCTCAGAGCAGAGCCAGACTCTTCACACTTTCAGTTACTGTTCACGGTTCACAAGCGCATTACTTGATTAAACCTGGAAATTAATACTTTACGTGGAAACAGTTGCATTTACATGTGTCCGCGCTCCCTAAAATAATAAATCAACATTTTATTAGTGTGGCATTGACTTCATATAGTGCTGATTTAGCATACTGGCTCATGATAAACCATAACTTTTTGATGGTACAGTAATGCTTTAAAGTAGTGTAAAGTTATACCTTTTCTCTTTTTGGGATGTCTTTCAGAATGATGAACCTGTGACTGGAGGAGACAGTGCCAGCGAGGTTTCGGTCTCCTGCTCTTCCACAGACGACACCGCCAGCGTCGGCCCGACCAGCTCCAGCCCGGAGGGCAGCCAGGGCCTGGGCTGCAGCTGGAGTCCAGAAGAGGGCATCCAGACCGTGGCACCTACCACTGAAGGACTGGACAGTGAAGGTGGAGAAGGAGGAGGGGCAGGAGAGGCTGAAGAAGAGGCCAAAGATAGAGTAACTGAGGTGCCGCGGCGTTCCTGTCTCTTTCGTAACAGCAACCGTTCCCTGTCACCTCTTCGCCGCCACAGCTGGGGTCCTGGAAAGAACAACGGAGGAGACGGAGAGATGAACCAGAGGAGGTGAGAGTGATGAATACTGGGTTCTTCAGGATGAATAATGTCTAATTGCATTGTTGATGAAGTGGATGTAGAAATAGAAATGTTTCTCCTCCGTCCTAGATACTGGCTGCTGGTGTTAATCTGGTGTTAGTCAGTAGATGTCAGCAGACTTGATGTGTGCCTCTTTCAGCATTATTAGAGCTTGTTGATGTCAGTCCTTCTGTGCCATGTTGAGTGTTTCCTCTTCATGCTGTGAGCAGCTGTGTTGCCATTTGTCTTGCGTTGGCAGGGAGCTTCCAAAATTGTACACACAGATGCTTATAAACAAATGCACAGATACGCACTTCAACATGAACACATGTTCTCACGCTTTCACATTCAGAGCCACACTGTACAGTTGTCACGAGTTGACAACAAGATTATTTCACAAACATCGGTTCAATAGAAAGGCTAACAGTGACTTTTAGAACGGGACTCTTAACGCTGTTTTGTCATCACTGCTCAAATGATTGGCTCTTAGCGATGGTCTGTAGAGGAATTTACATGCAAGTTTCTTTTTAATATCCCCTGTCTTATTAAGTTTTTCCTTTTGACAGTAGTGTATATTTCATATGTGCATCTGTGTGTTAAAGCCTGACGATACTGGAGACCATTACTCATTCACAGGGAGTCTAAAAGAAATCCATTAATCATATATTGGCCATTGTTTTTAGTATATGGCAAATGGCCAGGAACTTGTATAGCACTCTTCTACTCTGAGTACTCGAAACGTTTTTTACTACAATCCTTATTCACACAAGTACTTTTTTCTTATACCTTACGTCTTACGTTTGTGCACATGCTCACGCTCCGATGGATGCACTGGGGCAACTCCGGTTCATTATGCCCAAGGATATTTCAAGATGCCGATTAGAGTAGCTGGGGATTGAACCACCGGCCTTTCAGTTATTAAGTAACCTGTGCTGCCTCATGAGCCACAGAGCTTAGATGTATATATGCAGGCATTGTTTTACAGCAACTTTTGATATCATTATTTACTTTTTAGATAAAATTATTTATTTCAAAAGTTAGGCAGCAACTTAATGTAAAAATGCCTCTTGCCTGCATCACCATCTGCTCAACTGTGATACAACTTTGCAATGTATTGGTGGCAGTTTTCCCGCTTTAAGTGGAACTTTAGAGCATTTCTATCCCACAAACGGAGACATGTCACACATTGTGATAGGCTCTAGCTTCCAAACACTGGAGGACAGTGTTTGGAAGTCTGGCCTATACCGGATGGCCATGAAGAAAGCATGCATGGTTAATATGCTGTCTTGTTTTGCTACCCAGATTTCCTGATCATAATAAAGTCAAAAGCTAGGCTCATTTCTCCAGCTTTGCTAAGTAACTCATATCATATCATATCATATCATATCATTATAGATCAACCTAAATAAGGACCAGTCACATAGAAGCCTACTGACTCGCTAAGTAAAATCATAAAGAGGGTACTGCGACCTCCTCTAGTCAACATGTAATAGTGGATTAACAGGTGTTATTAAAGGAGGGAAACCCTCCAAAAAACGGACGGAGCAGTGGAGCAGCCAAGGGAACAGAACGATATAAAAACTGTATCACTAAAACATAAGTTTTTATACAAAAACAGTTAAAAATTTAAAAGCAATTAAAACAACCCTGGCCAGGGAGAACACACAGTAAAAATCAAAATAAAACATAAACACACTAAAAGTCCAGTGGGGTCAGCCACGGCGTTAAAATCCAGCAAAATCGGAGCGGGCAAGGAAAACCCGGCGGCGTCCCCGGCCGTCCTGTCAGTCTCTCTGATCCGGAGTGCCCGGATGGGCAGAGCTCCTAACTCTGCCCGCCGCTTTTCTGTGGCACGCCAGCACTATGGTCTCACCGTCGGAGGTAGGGCGCTGTCCCACTCCAAACTAATCCCCCACCACAGTGTCCTCTGGCGTCAAGCTATTCCAGCAGCAGCACAGCTCTCACTGCTTCTCTACGCACTGGCCGTCATATGCCCTCGCCACGTACTGCACACCAACGCCGCCCTCTGCTTGCGGCCGCCGCCGCTGCCTGCCAGCATCTACTCCGCCATCTCTGCTGCCCTGCTTCTCCTGACCGGCTAGGCCCTCTTATTGGGCCTCTGTGACCTCCCAGGTCTGCCAAGTTTGTAATCAGGGAGGGGTATAGTCTCTCCAGGACAATTCAACAATAAATAAAATAAAAGCATGCAATAAAACAAGAATAAAACACTATACAATATTAAAATATTAGCAATAATAAAACACAGCAACTCATGCGAGATAAAAATCTATTTAACTTGTCCATTTCCACCCCGTGACAAACACAAACCCAAAATGGAGAATGTTTGCCTTGAAAGTAAAAGTCGTGGCTTACCATTTCACAAGGTGCAAATTGATTCTTCTATGCAAACTACAGGAAACCGTGGCAATCTGCTAGCAAACAAAACAATTGCAAGGAGGTTTTTCTTTAGTGCAGCACCATATACGTCGTTGCAACTTGCAACAGTAACCGCTCCAGCAAACACTCGCCAGCCTGTCAGGGAATACACATTTTTCCCTATAAACAAAGGTTACCAGGGGGTTTGCCTGTGTGTGAGTGGGGTCTAGGACACATATTTTTTTAAAAAAGACAAAATAAATGTAATGAGATTTTAAATTATGAGAAAAACAAGATTTCGGAATGTCTCGTATAGTGTTTGGTGACATTTTAAAGTAACAGTCTAGCATTTGGTAATTATGCTTATTTGGTTGCCAAAGATTATTAGGAATCCACAATAAAAGGGACATGAGTGTTGCATAAGCCCTACTGAAGCATTTGATCTGTTCAGTCCACACAAACTCCATCCTCAGACAGAGATGCCAAACAGATGTCTGTCAGCACAGAGGAGCTGAAAGGAGCAGCTGGTCTAAACAGAAGTTTACTGGATAAAGGCAGCTTTCATGTGGTCGCAGCAGGAAGGAATCATCGATACTTTTAGATACAGTGTGGTATTATGGTGCGTTATGTTCGTCAAGTTCAGTAAATTTGTTTGGTTTAAACAGCTGTCTGTGGAGACATCATGCACCACAAAGTGTGCCTGAAAAAATTGACTTAAAGTGTGAAGCAAACAAACGAAAACATGGGGCACCACAGATGCATTCCTCAGAGTCTCTGCCGATGATACAGAGTCCTTCTTCTGATAGATTTGAAAGAATGAAAATCTGTCTAATTTCTGAGGTGGACAAGTAACCGACTGCAGAATACTCTTTGAAATGTGAAGTGGCCTTCAAAATAGTGTTACCATTAAAAACCGGGAGGCTGTTATCATAGTTTAGCACAGACTGGAAATAAAGCCTGGTAATAGGGTACCAGTGCGCCCACACTACTCTTAACTCCTCCGGTACCAGCAACTCTAAAGTTCACTAATTAGAGGATAGGTTATCTTGCTAAATGGTATCACAGGGGATGAATGCACAAGGATAATTCTTGTCGGAATCCAGTAACATCCTTTAAAGTTGACTTCAGAGGTTGTCCACTGACCAGCAGAGACTCTGTCCTTCATGTGGTTATGATACAAATAGGGTTTCTGCTCACAATACTCAACTGGAACTCTAACTTTGAATCCCAAACATTTTGTTTGACACATTTCTGTCTATTGAGTGTTTCAATTCATGCTGTGTTATTATCAGTTGATTAGAAGATGTACAGTTCCACGAAAAAGAACATTTTCACAGGATTATGTGCAGTCATGTGAAAAATAAAGTACACCTTTATTGCTTTCATACAAATTAAGAGGGAATGTAGCAGGTATGTGCTGATATTCCAATACACTGGCTTCACTAGTCATCGGCAAGTGTGAAAACCTCTATAAAAGCTCAAGTTTTAAGAATCTTCCGACCTTCCAGTAAATTCACACCAAAGTCAGATCCTGCAATGCCACAAACAGAAGAATGACATCAGACTCTGCAGGCCTCAGTTGGCCTTTTAAATGTTAAATTTCATGGAAGTACAGACAAAAAAAGACTTCTTTGCCAGGACAAAGCTTAAAAAGAATATGAAGCACAACTTGGCTTTGTAAAATTGCATCTGAATAAACCACAAGACGTCTGAAACATTGTCCTTTAGACAGATGAGGTCAAAGTGGAAATGTTTGATAATAATTCACAGCTCTATATTTGGGGAAAGCCAAACGCAGCATATCAGCACAAACACCTCATACCTGCTGTCAATCACTGTGGTGCAGGGGTGATGATTCAGTGCTTTCCTGTTTTTACTTTTTTTTCTTTGGGCACCTTCATTTGCAATCACTAATGTCCACAAACCTCAATGAACTGAAACAATGTTATAGAGAAAAGTTGGCCAGACTTCCTCCACTAAAAAATGTGAGAGACTGATGTGTGATGACTCATACATGAAATGATTACTTCAACTTAGAGCTGCTAAAGGTGCTTCTACAAGCTGCTGAATGATGAGATGCAAGCTTTTGCCTGTGGAAACTTTAGTTTGTACCAGCAATCTCACTGTGAGGTGGGAATACTAAACATCATTTTGAAACTATGAGCAAAGATATCACCACAATTATTTCATGCTTATCATCTTTCATCATTTACTCTGAGTACAGCAGTCTGATCACTCTTGTCTTCTCTTAGATCATTACCTATACAGTAGTAGCCATAAAAATCCAACAGTCCCATCGGCAATAAGAACAGTTCGTTGATTAATTATTTTCTTGCTGTCATGGCTTCCGTTCAAATCCCACTTCATTTCCACCTTCATCCACAACTCTGTCTCTGTCTCCGTCTCCATCACCTCCAGTTCCACTCGTAGCTCTGGTGAGAGGAAGCCGGCCTTTCACAGGAGAAGGTATTAATACATCACATTCATCAGTTCATGTTTTGTTAAGCTTGCCCTGCTTTTTAGTGGCATGCTATGGCAAATTTATGCAGTCGTGCCCTTTGTGGACCTCCCGGCTTTTAATGTATGCTTGCTGAACTGCTGTTGCATTCTCTCCGTCCCTGCAGGCAACTGCTCTGAAAAATGCTGCTCTCTTTTCACCCCTGTTGGAGTTTGTATGAAATACTGTGGCAAATGGGTGGTGGTGGCACCGCTGTTTTGTATAGCATTGGTAATAACAAGCAGCCACACAGAAAGAGAGGAGTTTAGCTCCTCTCTTTCTGGAGGCTGAACTGCATTGGCTAGAGTTTTAGAACAGACGATTGTTTTTTATTTTTTTTTATTTTGTGGGTTTAATAACTTCCTGTAGAGAATTATTCAAAACTCTAAAACATCAGAAGACAGAAGACAGTGGGCTGCAGCAGTAAAAACAGAATGCAAGTTGTTCTCACTGCAAAATAGCTTTGTTGACTGTATGAAATGTTGCTCTTTGACCCAGAAGGAGGAGGGAGGAAGCAGTGGAAAAAAAAGAGTCAGCATCTTTCACTTGATCTTGATTATATGCAGAATAGATCTATTTCAACTCTGCTGGGTGAGCCGAATGCTTACACTCCTACTCAGAAAGTCTGTTGGATATGAAAATGTTTGACAACAGTGTCTGAAAACGGTAAAAGGTTTCTTTAGTAAGACACATCTGAAGTGTGTCGTGGTTATTGTAGTTAATTAAACTGAAAACTAAGCTAGGAGTGGAAAAACTTCTTCAGTTAAATAAAATAAAAATAAAACTAGGCTGTAAATAGTAATATATATGAAGCGATATTTTGCACTAATGACTAAAGGCTAATTAGAATTAGGTATTTATATTTTAATAACTGGTGTAAACATGTCAACTCTTTCTCCTGATTATTATCCTTTTAATAAGGTCATCAAAATGAGTTAAAGTAAGACTCAAACTAAAATGTAACATTTTTAATAAAAACTTACTAAAAAAAATATCTAACTGAAAATAAGTTTGTTCAGGAATGGTGTAGAGAGCTTCTTGGTGATAAAAGACAGGTTCATGGTGTAGATTAGCGTTGTCAAACTCATTTTAGTCCATACAGTCCAATTTGATCTCAAACGGCAGGGACCGGTAAAGGCCATTTTATATTAACCTATGGAAAAATATAAACGTTTTCCTCTTTCTTTTAATATAAAGAGGTACAAACATATTCTGAAAATGTTAACAACTATTTACCAAGATGAAAGTGTCCTGTTCAAAAAGAAGGTGCAATTTGTCTGCTCTCATTAAAAACAAACACATCTGGACAGCTCCTTAGGCAAACCACCGCTTCGCTGTATTTATGAGTAACAAGGCTTTAAGACTGACAATGATTCACTCTCATTAGGTGATTCATTCTTACACTGAAAAGTACAAATATTAAGCCCTTCATCTCTGAAGTATTCACGGCTATCCAGTGGACTGGACTCTTTGTTGGGCTAGTTTGACTGAGTTTGACCGAAGTGCTCCACAAGTTAGTTAATGAACAAGAGAAAAAAACAGAAAAATAAATACAGAAAATAAAACATGAAATGAAGTTAATACAATATATTTAACATAAACAAAAACCAATATCTATACCCACCGCTAGCACTAGTGTCTTCCACACTTGTGCTAGTTTTAATTAGATGCATAATCACAGAATCACAATCACAATATATTAACGACTCCTTGGTCCACAGACTGTAGTATTTCTTACCTCCAGATTCTCATCACTTGCTGGCTGACATGTATTTTAATACAGATATATCAACGCTTACTAGCTAATAATGGCCAATAATATCACCCCTCCTCCATCTCTGTCAAGTTGTAATGAAGACAAGTCTGTTATTGTCACAGTCCACTGCTGTAACCATCTGGTCACATCTGTCACGTTCAAGAAGCCAGCGGCCACCCTAGCAGCGGCTCCAGCTGTGTTAATGGTGCCTTGGCTATTCTGCCAGTTTTTCATTTCTGGGAAACACCCTGGGTTCAACTTGATTTCCTGTCTGCTACTGATATTACAACAACGCTGCAGCAGGAAATCAGCTTTAACCCATTTGCAATGTTTATGCTTCACGATGTAAAGTACATCCACTCTGCCCAGTTATTTCAGAATAACGCCAGTGTTCTCAGATACGCCTGCAACTCTATCCTCATGTCCTCATCTGTGTGCTTCACTGCCACTCTGCCATACTCTCTTATCAATCTTCCCATCACTCTCCTAACCTCTTTCACCTCACTTTCTCTTAGTATGAGCATGTGCCCCCGCCCCCTCGCCATTGGCTACAGTGTGGAAGTTGTTTCCTCAGGTGTACTGCATTACTGTTTGATGTTTTCTTATTTGCCGAGGGCACATGTCCTTATTTGAACATGGCATATTTACATGCTGCTTGATTTGCATTAGCCGTTGTTGTGGGTGTTTTCGTGTGTATATGAATGCCCAACCCTTTCAGTCAGCAACCTTCTACACCAAGGAGAGAGAGGGAGCTGAAATAGCTGCTAGTGTTTGAGCATGGAGGGCCCTGTGGCTCTGTAGAATAGTATGTAATAATACTGCCACCAAGGAGGCCTTAGTATGACAGATATAGCCATCTACATTCACAGCCCTGAGGATAGGTGAGTGCTGCTCCACTCTGGACACTTATAATCACCAAATCATGATTCTTTTACTCTGGTTTTAGTTAGTGAAGCTTGGATGAGTTGGACTGATGATTTGCTGGATAATGGAGTAGCATACAAACCCATGGGCCGGAGATGAGAGATTTACTGCTGGAGCTTTAACTATCATAGAGTCTGTCCTGAAGCAAATAGAGCTGCAGCCTCGTGGCATAGCTCATCCTGAAATGTAGCAGTAGTTTTCCTCTCCATAATCATTGGATTGGATTTTTCAAGGCCTTTTATTTCCAGTCATAGCTCGATGTAATTGGGTTTGTAAATCACAGCTGCAGAGCTCTCCATGCTGATGCTGATGTTGGGAGTCATTTGCAGCTGCTTCAGCTGTAAATCTGCTCCAGAGGCTAGTGATAACTCAGCTGGCTAAACACAGTGTAGGACCAGCTGTGTGTGTGTGTGTGTGTGTGTGTGTGTGTGTGTGTGTGTGTGTGTGTGTGTGTGTGTGTGTGTGTGTAACAACAGGTACATCTTTGTGTGTTTGTGTTTGCTGCAGCGACAGTTGTGTACATTCAGAAAGATGTGATTATGTTGAATACAGTGTGTGTTCTTTTATTGAGGTCATCTCTGCTTTCTGTTTGTACACAGTTACAGCTTGGAGGGGCTCAGTGGAAGCCCTGAAGAGCTCAGGGGCCCCACCAGCCAGGGGCCCCGTATCCTAGAACCTATAAGGATTCCCCGGCAAGACAGCGATGACAGAGGCTCTTTGGTTTCTCTGACAGAGGAACAGGAGGACCGGGGGGAGTATAGCAGAGTGCATGACCCGGTGAGCTAATAAACACACTCACACATGAAGTTTGTTGATATGTTGCCACTTCTTTACACTGTCACACAGTCGGCCACCAAGAGATCCTGAAAAACCCACACAGCCTAATTCACGAGAGAAAAGAGTCGTTGTAAAGCTTGTACATAAACAAGACTTATAAACAGTCAAGGGAAATCTGAGCCTTGTCAGTTTGGGGATTAGTGAGAATTAATAAACATGACTTTCTTCGGGCAGATTTATACTTCTCCCATTGAATTTAAAACAAATTCCCGATTCAAAATGCCGAGTTTCCTCTTTTAGTTCATGTTCCTGTTTCCAGTTGACTGGCTGGCAATGCTTTGTTCCACATTATCGCTGCCTGGCTCACTCCATTTTTTTTTAACATTTTCATGCACTTGGTTTCATTCAGTCTCCTGTCTCTTGCTGCAGAAATCCAGACGATATCGGCCCCTGCGAAACAGCTGTCCTCCCATGAGTCTGCCCCTCACTAAGTCTGTATCTATGCTGGCCATCAGCCAGAGAGACATCGATGGTGAGTGACACGTTATGAGGCAGCTATCAAGTTCCTTCTTGTAACATTCAGCCCTTTTCTTCACCTTTTTATCCTTTGGTTTTCTTTGTTATCCTCTTTAGGCTTTAACTTACTAAATTTAAGTACAATGCCAAGTCCTCATTCTTCATTTCCTCATTTTAACATCACCAGACTCAGCAGAGGGACACAATCATTTCAGCTTGTAATTGGAAATTTAGAGTTCATTATGTTTTTCACTGTAAGCCCCATCGCAAAGAGAATAGAAAAAAAGGTCAAAAAGCTAGATAAAGAGAGAAAGTGGTAGTTTAACATGCAGATATTTAAACTGAATCGCTCTTATTACACGTTTCCCGTACATCTCCACTTCCTGCCCCCATCCTCACTATTTATTAGGTTATTATATATTTCAATAAGTGATCAGTGCCTGTTGTGGTTCTTTCCTTCCTGCTCCCCAGCGGTGGGACGCCTGAGACGTAAGAGGCGAATTTCCTTCTCTTTCAACCTTTCCCCCATCCTCACCAAATCTAAGTCTCAGTTCATTTATGGGGACTCCTCATCTAGTGATGATGAGGATGACTTCAGTAAGTACTGACATGTAAACTTAGCTGCAGTAGAAAATAGCTGTGATGTCAGAAGGAGAACAGTAGCTGCTCCGGTTAGCAACCTGGATCTGAGCTGCAAAGATGACAGCGATGCACCCAGATCAGCCAGCAGCTAGCCTGATACCCACACTGAAGTGTTTACTTGTGACTCAACATGAAGTGTGTGCGTGAAACGCTTCCTAGACTGAGTCAAACAGAAGAAGCAAAGTTGTCTGAAGGAAAATTAAAATTTTTACTCTTTAAACTTCATCAAAGATAAAGTCCAAACATTCAGCCGCAACAATCTTGTCATGAAGAAGCTTCTAATTGCTGCTGATATTAATCTACTTGCAGTGTGAGAATGCAATTAGACAACGCTTGTAGCCAGATTGCTAGTGTAGAAAATCACCTTTCGCCTAGGCAGCATTGTGTTTAAATTATAATCCATGTTGACAGCAATAAATAAGACCTTGGCTTCTCGTGTTTCCTACGCAGCACAAGAATCGGATGACCTTTACATAAACTAGCTTTACTTCAGTCTTTTTGAAAAAACTGAAACACAATTACCAGAGAAAGAGGAAAATAATCATAAACACCGCAGGTGAACTGAGGAAGCCCTTTCTTCTCTGCAGATAAATACGAGCCTGTCACCTTTAGTCAAAGACACCGAGGCATTCCTTCCTTTTTCTTATCTGTGCAATATTTCCATTAGCACTGTTCTCTGTCTCCTTGTCTCCATTGCTGGGAACACAGGCAGGCCAAGATTTTGTCCTCATTATCCTGTTTTGGGTTTGACTTTCTTCTGCAGCGCATGCGAGCAGCGCTTTGCATATTTTCGTGTGCGTCTGGATATTGGTAGAAATGATTGTTTAGAGAGAAGCAGCTCGTTGCCTAGAAAAGATGCATGCCTTATGTTTAACTCTGTGCTTAACGTTTGGCACAGAGATTAATTGAAAAACACACATGTTCTGGCTGTTACTGCAGCCAGAAAATCCAGATTTTCAACAATAGAGTCTGGGAGGAGCTACACCCAGCATAGCTTTGTTCTAATAGGATGAGCAAACCAAAAAATATGAATTTTGCCCGAGTCATCATCCATTGTCCAGCCTTCAATGCACGATAATTTAAAACTCTATAATTTTAGTCTTTGACTGTATTACAGCCCCTCATTTATCCCCCTGTCTCAAAACAGAGCAGTTTAGCTCACTTCTGTAGAGCACAGAGCTACAGCAGGTGAGGACTGGCCAACCAGGGAAAAATAATAACTACATTTGTGATTGTGCTTTTATTTTACTAAAATTATACTTCAATCATTTTTATTGTTAATTATTACTTGAAATTGGCCTCTGAAGTTGGGGATGGCAAAAAATAGCTTTTACACTTTCTGCTGATTGGCTGCCCCTTGCAGTTGTGTGGGGTTGTTGTGTTTATAGTTTCAGCTTTGTGCTTTAGTTGACCATAATGGGGGGGGATCACAATAGGTCACCTTTAAAGGACATGGTAGAAAAGGAAGTCCTCGACATAGCTGTTGGCCTCCTTTAGTCATGTCAGTGGGTTGTCAGTTGTCACACAGCTGTACAAGGGTACCTAAAGTGTTGCATATTTACCTTTAGGGAGCCAAATCTGTAGCTTACTCTCAATCATAATCAGGAAAAATAAGAAAAGTGCGGTCAGCCCCTAAAGACATATTTTTTTGTTTTTACTATCCTGCCACTCACTTCCTCTCCTTTTTTTTTCCAGGTATGAGATTTTCCAGCACCTCTGGGTCACTAGCATACAGGTCAGTCTAATCCTGCGCTTACATTTTACCAGAAAATTGTTCTTCAGGCTTTCATTGCTTGGAGGACCTTTTATAGTCCTATAAAGAGCAGTGTGGAGTAGTGGTCAAATTATTCCATAAGACCTTTATGGTGCTTCAAGGAACCATTTCACAATGTGTGAACAGGTATGCTGTGTGAATGCAGCTGCTGGAGATGAAATTAAACCTGTTTGTGTGTTCCAGTATATCAGAGGAGGAGCCTGGGCCTCTGCGGAGTGACACAGAGGGAAAGAGTGTGACAAAAGTTAGCCGGACCTTCAGCTACCTCAAGAACAAGATGTACAAAAAGACCAGGGTGAGGGAACATGGAGTTTTTCTTCTTTTGACTACACTTCACTGTAGTCTGCTTCTTACAGTTCATTCAGTAGGCAACCACCTTCAGTGTTTTCTTACAAGTGTATCCCCTTTGAGCAGTGAGCAGTTAATGCCCAACCACAGTTTTCAAGTATTCACACATATATGAATCTTAAGCTTCTTGTTCTGTTGGTCCCTGACTAGCTTCAGTCTCACAGCAGGGCTGTTATAGGCAGTTCTACACATGTTTGTCCTCTTTTTCTTTTCTTTGTTTTCACTACAACTCCCAATAGGTGCGTGGTGTATTAAGCAGGCGGCGATTAGCATAGCAACAACTAAACTACAACCACAAGAATAAGTTGGAGCATACTGTGCGTTTGAGTTTCCTGATGGCAGATGCCTTGCATTCTGATTTAAGTTAAAATAACATAACATTACGAGTGGCTAATTGTCTTTTTATGTCAGGTGTATCACAGACGAACCTCAGGCAGAGCTCCCACTGTGGCTGGTAATAGGATCCAGAATCCTTATTAAAGTCTGTTTACGTGTGGCAGCGTAAGCCAATGTTGGCATCAGAACTGAGTCATGCTTTGGTGTTTCAGATTGATGTGCACCCCTTGTTTTGGGAACCGGGTGCAGGCAGGTCGAAGGCATGAATGTAAGATCATGTTGGTCTTTACCACCATTTCAAATAAACATCAGTACAGGAGCTCAGAGATTCTCCGATACAATGTGAGATGCTGCAGGAGTTTGAAAAGATGACACTCTCCAGAGAAAACTGTGGGAAAAACCTCCAATTTCTTTGCTTCTACGCTTATAACAGTGCTCCTGAATCTCGGGTCCTTACTACTCTCTTGAATACCTATCGTTCAAATCGCGATTGTACTTTTGCAGCTTTGCAGTTGGCATGCAAAACAACCAATGAGATGACCATAAACTAGGCTTAACAAATCCTTTCCATCTACTCTACAAACAAATGCATGGCTCTTTCCAAGGATAACATGCAGTAAACCAAACCAATTAAGCTTCACTTTGATGAATGTGTCATTTAGTTTCTATTCTAGCGTCATTATTTTCTCCTTACGCTGGCTTCACTCTATGCAAAAAAGTTAGTTGAGAGGAAGTACTTTTGTTTTCCTTCAAGGAGGTGACAGGAGTTTTTATTTCCTCTGTAGCACACAGGCTTAATAACGCCTGGTCTTCCCTGCCAGCTCAACTGTTTGTGTTTCATGTTTAAGAGCTAACTGATGGTTTTGCTGTAATTTCTATGTTAAGTTTACGTGTTCTTTTTACAAATAAGACGTTCATCATGTTGCAATGCATGCTTGCATTCAGACCACACACTTATGTCAGTTAGAGCTTCCCCTTCTGCTGGAGGATCAACCTTAAAGTAGGAGGTAAAAAATGACAGACAAATGAGCTTCTGAGAACTTTGATGGTCCCTCATGCAACGCCACACAAAAGACTTCCTTTAAAAAGTTCTAAGAACTATGAATAGGCCCCTCTGGGTCAAAAGCTCCTTATATGTCCTTCCTTTGCCCAAGTCGTTGTTAGATGCAACTTCCCACTCTCAAATTTCCCAAGCGCCTCACAGCAATGTCTTCTCAGAGAGATAAGCCTCTATGTAAGATGTGGTCAAAGCAGACTTTCTTTCTCCTGCCCTTCGTACTCTGTTAGGGGATCTAGCTGCAGTGTCTCCATTCCTGTCACAGGGTGACAATAATATGCTGTTAGTTTGTTGAAATATCGATCAGTTAAAGTTACTTTATGGTAAATGGCCTGCATTTGTATAGCGCTTTTCTAGTCCCTAAGGACCCCAAAGCGCTTCACACTACATTCAGTCATTCACCCATTCACACACACATTCACACACTGGCGATGGCAAGCTACATTGTAGCCACAGCTGCCCTGGGGTGCACTGACACTTTAGTGAAACAATGGCTTCAACACTATTATGACATGGAAATTATTGTACAGTACTGCATTTAAAAATCACAATGCTCAGCACTGCTCACTTTAAATTGCAGAAGTGGCATTTACTGTATTGCAGTAGCCATTAATATGATTTAGGAATACAGTTGTCTGTATCAAGACTTTAAAACTCAACGGGGTAGCTGTGGGTGCTTAAAAGTAAAAATAATTGCATTCAATCTTCTCCCCAAAAAAGAGGCCTTGGAAGGTATTAAATAGTCTTACATTTAATTCACAGATTATAAGCAGTAATGTAATTATACAGCATTTTTATATCCAATATATCCAGTTGTGGGCTGTGTGGTAGACCTTACACAGCTATAAACTGTGTGTGATTGTTGTGACAGTATATTGAACCAAAGGACACTCACACAGCACCAGGAAGTACAAAAGGCAAATTCTGTTTTCACTAAAACCACAAATTAACATATTACCTTTTGATAGCTATTCTGATATGTAGTTTACTTCATGATCAAAATTGCTGTTAGATGCTACCTGAAAGTATTAGAAAAGAAAAACGGGCTGTAATGATAGATATCCATGTTTCTGCTGCCAGTCATAGCTGCTTTGATCACAAAGCGTGCATTTAAATTTGTACCATGTGGTGATTAAAGGGTCTGAAATGCCCTGAATTTAGCACAGAGTTTTTATTTCTGATTGGGAAGTGAAATGTCTGTTTGCTTCCTGTAAATATGCAGCCCTTGCAAAGAGACACTGAAGGGTGAACAGGAAGTAAAACAGGAAGATAGAGTTGGTGGTTTAATAATCTCCCCTCTAACCTCAGCCGTCACTTTGCTTTTAAAGCAACAGGATTCTGAAAAAGCTTCCCTCCGCCTGCAGCTCATTGCTCTCTGTCAGAGTTATTGGCCACTGTTAAAGCTTTGATGTTCAAAATGGGTTTGCCTGGTGTCTATTGGCTCTCCTTGGAGCATTGAGATTGCATCTGTAACTGTCAAATGTGTTGAAGAATTGGTAATCTCATTTCTTCCTGTCGTTAATAAACCAGAACCAGTTTTAAGGAGGATAATTTGTGTCTTCCTCTTTAGGTTAAACATTGAAAGTCTGACTGTTCTGGAAGGGGATCTAGTTTGTGCAGTTTTGTCATCATGTCTCTGTCAGACTGAAGGAAGGGTCATTGCAGAAATAGCACCTCCCGCAGCGAGCCAGTGACTTCCTCATTCACAGCCTTCCTAATGGAGACTTGCTGGTAGTAGCTTGAGCCACTGAGCCACAACCAGGGATGTTATACAGGAGTTTCCCAGGGAGCCGTGGCTTCTCACTGAGATGGAAAGGTTGGCTGGAGGTAGGCTAACACAGTGCTCTGGTTTCCCAGTTGAATTGTAGTGAAAGAGACTGTCACAATATCATGTTAAAAGGGGCTGGTGTTTTCCTCTGGGCTGATGTCTTTTTCCAGTGAAGTCATTGCCCGTTAACAGTGTGTTTTACTGGAATGTCTTTTTGTTTAAATCTCTGGTTTAGATGTCACTAGTGATTACTTATCCTGTTGTGTATGCTTGCAGCCAAAACAAAGAGTACAGAGAATCATCTTTTTCAAATGCGTTGAACTGCTGGCGTTTTCTTGTTTTTGTTTTTTTTTTGCCGGGCATCAATAGGCGTGATATCAAACAAGCATTCTTGCTGCCATGAAGAATACTTTTTCAGGCCGTTTATTGTGGTTTAGTGCTGGTTAGACAGTTGTTGCAGGAAGTGAGAATGAAAGCTGTGTGTTGTACTGGCTCTGAAACATAGCGTGGGCCAGTCAGGCTTTTGGTATCTTGAAATGGCTGAACCAAATGAGCTCTAGTATGTCAGAGCTTTGTGGTCCCTTCAAACCAAGAGGCCCAGGGCTGGTCATTAAAATGAGCTGGAAAACTGCATTTTCCCATTTCCTCTGGGTTTGGGTGGAGGCTCTGTGATGTAAATCCAAGAGAATGAGAGCTCTGTTCTTCTCTGCATCACTTTATGGGATTGTGATTCAGCTCAGTGTCCAGAGATGACCAGCTGCTGAGGACGATCTCATCCATTAATGCAGAGGCAGCAGAAAGCCCACACTGTTATGGAAAGGTCATAGAAGTGATTCCCAGACAGTGCGTCTCCGTCACCAGTCATGCATCCTGCAGAAATGCCTCATTCTTCATAAGAGATTTTGAATAGTAGTATTCGAGTGTCTTGAGAAACCAAACGAATACGTAATATGAAAATATGCTGCCCTTTTGGGATAAATGGTCATTGAAGATCTCCACCTCTGAGTCTTCTGTCTCACCTCAGAAAAAAGGATTCAAAGTGTCTGAATTTTATTTTAAAGAGTTCCTTAATGAGACAATTTGTTGTCAGGATAAATAATGCATCACTTAATATGCAAACCCTCCTGCTGCGTCCTACATCCGAGTAATAATGTTGCTCTGCAGGGTTCAGATTGGAATTTAACAGAAGCGACTGGCCCAGTGTCAGTGTCTGGTATGTTAGTGGATGCTACACGTCACCACGCTTCACTTCGAAACTTCTAATTGGATGGCAAAGTTGAAGCAATTAGCGAAGTTCAAGGTTGGGTTGTCTTCTTAACTAATTAATTTCCATTTGTGCAGGAAAAGGAGCGAGACAAACGGGAGAAGGACAAGGAGGGCAAGGAGAAGGACAAGAAGATTGTGAACGGTCATGTTTTTACACCAGTCAGCTCAAACCACACCACCCAGTGCTCCCAGTGCAATAAAGGTTTTAATGGCAAGGATGCGTTCCATTGCACATGTAAGTAACTTTGTTTTTTTTCCTTTTTGTCTTGTTGGTTTTCTGCAGAGTTGCTGTAGCTTTAAATTATATTAAATCCTAATAACCTTTAATTATTTTATTAGAAGATTTTAATTTCTTATCTGAAAGCACACTAAGCTGCAAGTCGTTTCTGAAAGACGATGCTGAACATAAGGAGAGGAAATGAAAAGATTTCACCAATAAATCCAGGAATATGCATGTTTGAATATGTTAGTTTATGTTTCTTCTCGTCTTTGTCTCTCAACAACCATTCATCCGATCCACTTCACACTTGCTATGTGTGTTACTGAGAACCTAAGTAAGAGCGGTGCTGAGTCTAAAGTTGTTTTGATTAGCAGTTCTCATTGTTTGGCTAAAAGCACAGACTGTATGTAAATGATGGACCACACGTCTATGAAATTACCCAGTAGTCTCTGGATTATGAATTTTGAGGCTTCATAGTTGGTACACACTTGTTTTAAAAAGCCTGAGGTGACCATATTAGGATTAAAAGAGTCAAGTTGTCAGCTAACGCTAGCTATCTCGGTTAGCAAGCTGCATTCCCAAACAAACAGGCACAAATGGCTGCTAAGTTGGTGCTGAGGAGCAGAATTATACAGTGTAGAATTTCTCCTGCCAAAAATGTAGCACAGACTTCTTTGACGGCTGTACCACAAAGCAGGCCGTGTTATTTGTCAGATAATTTTGTTAAGAACTGGCCTAGCAGACAGCTGCCAGCCAAAGCTGTACATGTCAGCGCACCTGTCAATTAAACCAACTTAATATATCAACTTGCCAATTTAAATTAGTTAATTTGAAAAATAAAATAAGGTGTTCACTTTGTAGCTGAAGTTGGGCATTTTAAAATGAGAGTCTGTGTGGAGTGATTCTCGTTTAGCGGTAGCATCTGGGGTTGCTGCTTGGCTAAAAGTTGTTTTGTGTTACCAGCGTTGTGCCCCCTCAGCTGAATTCTACTGATATATTTCAGCTATAAGTTACATTAATTCAAGCTATTTGGTAATAAAAAAAAGGTAAACACCTGTATCACTGCTAAGTTAATGCAATGCAAGCTCAATTTAATTATTTGGTTTACAGTAGTTTAGTGTTTTTATAGCAATCATGGTGACCGGCATGACTGAAGTTGACAGTGAGAAAATGGTTAAGAGGTTATTTGGCACCTTTTGCAGGTAGTTCTAAAGCAGGACCCTGGTTGAAATTTTTAAAACAAACATAAATGTATGGAGGATATCCTTGGTGGACTACAGCCTGCCTTATGTGTGATGGGACATGACACACATTTGTATAGCAAGAAAATAGTGTTTCTACGTCAGTTAAATGACACCTTTAGCAGTGACACAGACGCGTGTTCAGTCATTGTTTTCAGAGCAGTAAAGCTATGTTTATATCTGTTAACTTTCACAACAACTGATTTCCTGCATGTGATGCATTTAGGTAATATCTCTAAATCATAGCTCATGAACAGGAACTGCATGAGTAGCAGAGGAGTCAGACCCTACAGTAGGTCAAGTCAGTTTACTGTAAAGGCTCTGTGTTTACATTTAGGCACTAAATGAAAAGATTTAATTTAAAGAAAAAGTAAATTAGAATTTCTTTATTTGATTATAAAGGACAGTGCAAGAAAACATGAAACACCAACTGAACTTTATATTAGCAGTTAGTTGTGCAGCTGCAGCGAAACTCCCCAAAGAGCTACTTCTAATGCAACCCAGTCAGACTTTGATTACAGACAACAGAACTGGTTTTTTGCATTGTTTTTTACTGGAGCGGCAGAGGCAGCCCTAAAGAGGTTCTAGTTTTTTGCACAAGTCTTTGGCGCAAGCCCAGAAAAAGCCTAAAAAGGAGAAACAAGCTCTGCGATGGATCACAGCAGACCTCTTGGCCACAATCTGCCTCAGATGCTTCAGACTGGCAAAAACAGCCCCTGTTGTATTCAGTCAGTCTGGTTCACATTGTTAGAGCCACAGACAGTGAGGGAGGTTTGTACTCTGGCTAGTGTCCATTCAGCAGAGGAATACAGTGATCCTTTGTCTCAGATTAGCTGGTCTTATTTGAATGTCACCAAAAAGCAGTAAAAAACCTAATAAAATCCAGAGGCATGTGAAAAAAAATATCACTGCAGGAAATCAAGGTGCTTTGATAATCATGCAATCTTCTACTTGCTAATATTTTTACAGTGAGACATTTTCAGGCAATAGCTCCCTGCCCTGACAGTGTTGCTGCCTTTCTGACTCGTGCAGCGCTATTTTCTCACCCAGACTAAAAGCGGCTGTTGAAGTAATCCCAGGAACGGAAATGTTGCACTGTATGCATTCTAGCTTGGGTGACTAGGTCTGATAGTGCGTTTGTGGGTTTCACATGTGTGTTGAGTGGACTTCTGTCTCCTGGAAATATGCCCGTATGATTAAATCCTGATCAGCCACCATTTTTTTCCCTCCTTGATGTGAGCATTAAAAATAAAGAGCGAATATTAGGAAAAACTGAGAATTTGAGTTTAGTGGACAGATCAGCCTGTAGAAGAGGTCAAATGTCAGCAATCTAAAACCATGACTTTGTTCTTAAATGGTGATTCGAGAATGTTTACATGATTTAAATTTTCCCATGCAATTCGGTGGTGACGTGCGTGTGTGTCATATCTGTTTTTTTTCCCCCCATCGTCCACGAGCAGCATTACCCCTCGATTGCATCACATGCTTTGCTCCAGTCTGGCTTTCATTAGCAGGCTGGTGGAGTTTCCTGGCCGGCTATGAAAAACCAGTCAGATTTTCTAGCCCCCACTTTTCCGCACACCCTCACATGCCCCACCACCACCACCATCAGGCTAACAGTATTCACTCCTTCTTTTCTTTCCAGACTGCAATGCTTCCGTCCACAAGGGCTGCAGAGACAGCCTGGCTGTTTGTGCCAAGGTGAAGATGAAGGTACAGCTTCCTCGCAGTTACTCCTCCACCGATTCTGTAGTACTCTGCTGTCCCGAAGCCAATATCGATTTTCTTTTCATTTATGCTTTTTCTCACCGTTTCTCTGCTTAGTTGCCCAACCAGCAGTTTGCGGTACCAGATTCGAGCTTGTTTCCTACAGTAACGATGAGGAACAAACGTGAGTGTGAAACCAGCTCAAGATTGCCTACACAGTTGTCACAGCCTGTAATTATTTGCAGATTTATCGCCAAACTTCTCTGATCCCCTAATAAGAGGAGATTGAAGGGTTTTTGTGCACATTTATTTTGTTCTGATAATTACTTACACTAAAGTTGGCAAAAAGTGTAGCTTTTATCTACACACCGTGACAGAGTGCTTCTTTGGGGTTGTTCTTAGGACCAGAGCTCAAAGTGTTGCTCCTAGAATATTCAGCCACACTCACACACACACATACACATAAATATGATTTAAACAGATTTAAACTGTTAAATTAGTCAAAGGACAAAACCTTTTTTCCTTTGAATAGAGAAGCTTTGTGCTGTCCGCTTGCTCTGAAGTCTCCTAATAAATTATGTCTAAGAAGGTAGACAGTCTGTGAGGAGAGAAAAAGATGGACTGTATTTGCCAAAATACAGTCTTAAAACCATTGCTTTTACCTGTCAGTGATTTAGCTTTTTAAATTTAGCATTTGGAAGCAATGACTTGTCATGAAACCGAGGTTTCTAACTATACCAGAGGCCCCAAAAAGTCAGGATAAGTTAGGATCTCCTGCTGGTTTTGAAAAGTGTTCAGATTATTGTTGTAATCTAAGTTTGCTCTGGTCCAGCTGGTGGGACAAAGGAACGCCCCTGGTCGGCCATCTTGCCCCCTGAGGACCATTCCACCTTAATGATCCCATCACGGAGACACACCAACATCATGACTTTCACAGGAAACAACCTCTCCAAGAGTCTCTCAATAAGCAACATTGCTGGGTGAGCTGATCTGTGTGTGTGTTGGAGTGAAATGTTTCTGTACTTAATCTAATTTCATTTTTAATAGTTTAGTTTTTAATGCATTATTTGACCCCTGTACAATGTGTTTAAACAGATACACATAACTGTGTATGGCCTGTTACAAAGACAACATTAATAACGTGAATTTTATTATCGTGTCTCCATTCAGTCCGGTGTTTGACGAGATGCCCATTAAAGGTCTGCGGTATCTCTCTCAGTCCACCGACTCGCTCAACAGAACCAACCAGGTCACAGAATCCATGGAATCACTTACTGATGAAGGTTAATAAAGGCACACACACACAAATTCATTTTCCACATTTTTTAATTTAAGCTAGTTTAATGTGAAAAAAATAATTACTTTTTTAAAAATAAATAAATGATTAATGCATATACTGCACCGAACAGAAACTTAATGTGGTTTATCCAAACCTCTCACCTGTAGATTATCGTATAAATGGAAGTTAGTTTTATTAATTCAGGCTGTGTTGTTGACTCAGGAACAGAAATGATGGATGGGCAGCTGATGGGGGAGTTTGAGGCCGAGGCCAAAGAGCTGGAAGCAGACTCGTGGAGTTTAGGTGTGGATCAGCAATACCTGCAGCAGCTGGACAAAGAGCTGGTGAAGAGACAAGATGTCATCTACGGTAATCACCACATATAATACTCACTGCAGTAACTTTGATTAAACGTAATTTAATCTGAAGATGGTTACTGGCAAAGCAAGGAAAGGTAATAGTTTCTTAAATGGAGTAGCAACATTTTTAATCAAGCTCATTCTTGGCCTGGTTTCCTACATTTCTGTGTGTCAGCTAGTAAGGAAGCATCTAGTAAAAAGTGGACCAATGTTATTTAAAGCAGACAAAAACTCGAGAAAGGAGGTAACGCCTTTAAGCCCAGGATTAACAGTGTTAGATAAAATAAAAATGTCACTGCTGTTTCATCTGTGTCATTGTTATTTTCATGCCTGATGTACTTTGTTTAAGGGTGAACCTACAGTATTTTAATTGGGCCCCACTTAAGGACTTTCTCCTGAATTTTCTTCAGTTGTATCTACCAGGCTCTGTGATCTAATATGGCTTTTTTTTACCTGATTGAAATGTGCACTGAGATACTCTTAATGCGCCTGAGCTGATTTGAATCTATTTGTAGTCAAATTTTCTTCGTATTCCTTTTACGCGAGCTATGCAGTGACCCCTACCACTGTAGTTGCAGATCAGTTGCAAAGTTATGAACTCTATAAAACTCTGTGCACCTCTGATACGGGGAGGGTATAGATGTATTTGAATAGCAGGTGGTGTATGCTGGTGGCTGTCATTTCAGCTTATTGTGCACCTCCAATTTTCTTTTGGGTACCTGCTGGAGGCATGAGTCTCTGCAGGCATCTTATGATACATGAGTGCAGGGATTCCCAGATGGCACAGATTGCTGCAGCAGTTTGAAAATATGAGAAAGTCTGCAGAAAACTTTGGAAAAACCTCCATAACCACTTTGTTAGCGACTACTTCTTTTCCTGTTCCACCAGTGAAGCTGTTCTCTTTCTGAGCTGTGAAACCTGTTATTTAGGAGAATCATGCAGGGAATCACATACAAGTGGAAATGGCGATGGTGCTGATGTTATATGTCAGTGACTATAACGGAGGCTTAAGTGTCATTTCCCTTCATGTCCTGCAGAACTGATGCAGACAGAGATGCATCACGTTCGGACGCTGCGCATCATGTCAGAAGTGTACAGCAAAGGCCTGCAGAAGGAGGTTCAGCTGGAGCAGCAGATGTTGGAGAAGCTCTTCCCCGTTCTAGATGATCTACTTGAGCTCCACACACAGCACCTCCTGCGCCTCCTGGAGAGGAAAAAGGAGAGCCAGTTAGAGGGAAGAGTCTTTGAAGGAGGCTTCATCATCAGCAGGATAGGGGACATCCTGGGTAGCCAGGTGAGAGGGGGCAGGGGCTGGTTCAAAATTCATTTCTATTCTTTACAGCTGATTTAACACAAGCTGGTTTTACAGAAAACCTAAAAGGTAACATGACTGTTTATTTTACAGAAACGAGAGCTTTTTCTGAAAGGTTATCGACAGAATGCATGTGTGTTCATGGCTGTTATGAAAGGCCTAATGTTGGTTTTTTTTGTTCTCGTCTAAGCTTACACCTCCAAAGTAAATTTACACAATCTCTGAGTCAAATATTGCTCCCACAAATCCCAAACATTTGTCTCAACTCACGTTTGAAGTTCTGAAGCTTTGAAAATAATGTTAGCTTTTTAACCTTTATTTATTTCTGCTCTACCAACATTAGTTTTTGTGTGCTTACATCTGTCAACTCCTTCTCTAGTTTTCGGGATCAAATGGTGAAAGCATGAAGAGGGTTTACGGAAGATTCTGCAGTCGCCACAACGAAGCTGTTAACTTCCACAAGGATCTTCTAACCAAAGACAAACGCTTCAAAGCGTTCATCAAAGTAAGCGTCAGGCTTCTCTCGTGGATTTATCAAGTGTCTGTCACACAGCAGACGAACTTTCCGGAGAAGTCTCTTTTCATGCTTTTTGATGAAAACACATTTTTCTTCAGGATGTCTGGCTTTCCAGACACGATTGTGTTTGTTGAATAGAGTTCTGACATTGTTTTCTCTTGTATGGAAGTGCTTGAAGTAGCGTTGAACAAAGAGCTTGTTCTTATTCTGTGTTGCTTTCCTTTTAGTTGTATTATTTTGCATCTGCAGTTCATTTCAATCAGGGCATGTGCCGGAGACATTTGAATAAAAGCTGTATTACCCTCGAGGCAGATTATAGAAACGCCAGTGCTCGCCGTCATAAACAATAACAATAAACACCCTCTCAAGTACTACTGCTGTATTGTTCTACGCCAAATGAGTTTTGCAGCTTCTCGCTGGTTATGTGAGACCCTGCCACCTGTTGTGTGTGGGCATGTTTTACTAAAAGCACCTCTTGTTTATTCTTTCAGAAAAAGATGAGTAGCAGCATTGTGCGGAGGCTTGGCATCCCAGAATGCATCCTTCTTGTGACCCAGAGGATAACGAAGTACCCCGTGCTGATTCAGAGACTGCTGCAGCACACTAAAGGTTATTTTCATGTTGGCCTTTTTTCACTGTTTTTACTTTCAGAATCAGAATCAGAATCAGAAGCACGAACTTGGTTCTAATTTTTCAGATGCTGGATTACTACAGGTTGCTGCTGCAGGCTAAATATACTGAATTTCTTATTAATCGATATATTTATTACACATTTTCAATAAACTAACAAGCAAAGCAACTTCAAGAAACTAACAAAGACAAAACAACCAGAAGGTTTCCTAATCGAGTATCACTTTGTAAGTTTGTTGATAGCAAACATTCCAGGTTGCAGTTGCCCGAATAAGGCCCTAATACCACCAAAATATGCAAATTCTCATGACCATTGATCAACAACCACTGATCAAAGGAGGCCATTTTCGTGAAAAGGGAAAGACATGTCTGAATCGAGGAGGGGGCCTAAGGGTACATCTGTCACCATCTCACAATGCTGTGATTGCAGCCTTCCCCAACTCTCTGTGAATGGTACTCATGGCCATGGCCTGTTGATCAATGGTCATGAGAATTTGCATGTTAATGATCAAGGAACTGGCCTCCCAGCCCATTGTTCCTTCAGTGGGCTGGTTTCAGTCATTATGCAAATGTACTGTTCATAAGATTGGGGAATCCTGCAGTCAGGTCACTTGGATAAGTGACGAAACGTTTCTTCCACTGACGTTACGTCCAGATGAACAGAATCAACTTTTGGGGATTTACTTACCTGCATGATTGAGTATGCATCAAGGCCCTAATGTATTTACTACCCTTAAATATGTTAATGGTAGCTGCTTCAGTCGGTTGACCTGGTTATTTCCATTGTCGCTTATAAAGTCTGTGGTCTGGTCACCGCGTTCCTACAAGTTTACTTCCTATGTGGATGCTGCTTAAATCTTAATTCTAAATTTCACTAAGTTTCACTTAGTGCAGAAAAAAATGTGTGAATTTAAAGTTGGAGATTTAAGCAATATAATTAAGTCATTTTTCCCATTTCAGTTTTGGCTTTTTTAATTTTAGAACTTTTCACAAACCAAATACAATATTTTCTTTACATCATTCTCTATGATTTATATATTTATTTAGAGAGTTTATCTACAGTAATATTTATCACATCACCTTTATCCTGAGAACAGAAAATAAACTCCTGGAGTACCTCATTATTAATATTTTTCCTGACAGCATTCGGCTCCGCTCGTACACTGAAAAGCCGCCCACAGCAGTGTGCCGTTTGTTTTAGGAAACATCCTGAAAAGTACAATTTCTCGGAAACAGTTTCATATATTTTGAGAAAAATGAGACATGTGTTGGATGGATGTTTATAGGATAATAGATCAAGCACACTTTGAGGAGCTGGAATATTTCACACCATATTTATATCTGATTTAAAGCAGCTCTCATCAGCTGGCCTCCCACTGTGTGCATTCTCTCTAATCCCTCCCCAAAGCCTGTTTATAGTTCTATGTGGGATGGGGGAGCTCTGCCTTAATCCCCAAGGTGCTTTAAGAAGAGTCTCTCCTGCCAACTCTGATATGTACTGAGAGGAAATAACACAGTAGAGTCACAGTTTGAGATTATATTTTCTTGCTTTGGAGCACAGACATACAACGCAGGTGGAAAATATTCCACTTTAGGGAAGGATGTTGCATGCTGAGCCTAAAACTCAAGAGTGTTATATAGAGTACAACAAGTGTGCATTCGGGACAGTTTGACTGGGGTTTTCCTCACTTTGCAGACTTAAAGGACACTCGTGACTTTGCTGTAATCCTTAGAGTACCCCAGCGGAGACTCCATGTTTCCTGACTCATGGCAGACCCTGATATTTTACTCCTTTGTTGTTATACTTTAAAAAACAAAATCCCAGTACTTTTCTATAAATAAATGTTAAGCTTGAGTCACTTGACAGTGACTCAGCCGCTGTCAAGTTAATCAAGGCTTTTATGTGCGCACTTTATTTAGATAACCAGATGGCTTTTGCAGCTACGCTGATTAAAAATGTATTTCATTAGAAATAATTCCATCCTCGTTCTCTTTCCTGCTGAGCATAAGCTGAAACTGATATGTATTGGGTGTGTGTCCACTGCATGAGTCTATCGCCAGCAGCTAGTTAGCAGATAATGCAAAGGAAGCGGTATCAGTCTTCTTGTCCAATTTGCTGCAAAGAAAATAAGTTAAATATTTGGATTTGTAGAGTAAGGAGCATCGGAGCATTTTGTAAAAGAGAAAATGTAATATACACATACAGTGGGTGCTCTTATGGCTTGAGTCCCCTTAGAGTAGAGGGTCTAATTCAGCCCACAGGTTGGCTTTGCGAAGTCATTAATTACTACGGTTTGTGATTTGTGGTGTGCACATGAAGGCATAAGTACAGGGGAATGAAAAAGTCTAGATAGCTAAAAAGTTTTTCTAGGTCTAAACAAGTTATTCTGTCTGTCCGTCCTTCCATCCAACCATTTTCTTCCACATCAGGGGTGACGGACAACCATTCGCATTCACATTCACACCTATGGCCAATTCAGACTCACCAGTTACCGTAACTCCATGTGTTTGGACTGTGGAAGGAAGCCAAGTATGTGGAAAAACCCACATGGGGAGAACATGCAAAATCCATACAGAACGACATATTTATTTTAATCATCGAGTAAAACACTATTGTTTCTTAATCACAAATATCTGTACATTTTGTGCTTTTCAGGCACGATCTCTAAATTGTTCTGCAGCGTTCTCCAAAATTATCAAAACATCAAACGGCTTTAACATCTTAAATGATGTTAAAGCTACACTGAAGGTATTCTGGCTCCAAGTATTGCTCGAACATCTTACTAAGAAACTTAATGATCATTTTAATTTGCTATATACATACTGTAAATGAAGGTTTTTCATTAGACATGTACAAGAATTAAAAACAAACTAGAAAAATTTGCATTTCCTGGGAAAATGCTGTGTGGATGCCTTAACGCTGAAGATGTCTGCTGAAAAAAGCTGAAAAAGTTGAAAAAACGTTGCCCTGAGCAGGATTCGAACCTGGCACTTCTGGTCTCAAGGCGGCTACTCATCTCACAGAGCCAAACTCAATTTCTGCTGAAAAGAGGTAAAGAAGCAAAAAGTTTCGCTGAAAAGAGATGAATCAGCAGAATTTCTGCTCAAGAGTTTTTTCTGAAAACAGCTGAGATTTGTGCTGATAAGAGGTGAAAATTCTGCTGAAAAGAGTTCAATCAGCAGAATTTCTGCTGAAAAGAGGTTTTTGCTGAAAACAGCTGAAAAAACTGAAATTTGTGTTGAAAAGAGTTAAAAAAGTTTAACTGTTAACTGAAAGAAATGTTGCTATAAGCGGGATTTGAACCCGGGCCTCCCAGTCTGAGAACGGATGCTCATCTCACTGAGCTAAAACACAGGTCAACCCGGCAAGGAAAACCAGTGAGGCCACTGATAATATGCAGAAATGGGCAAAAAATATTGCAAAAAAAATTTCAATATCTCAAAAAGTATAGAAGTTATGAGCACCAAAAGTCAAAGCCCGCATTAGCAGAAAGAGCAGAATTTTTTAAGATTTGAACGGTGAAAATAGCACAAAAACTGTGGGAGTAGTTAAGCGACTAGAATAAAATAGTGGAATAAAGAATAAAGATGCCCTATGAGGGCATCCACACAATTATAAGATGTCTTAGATGTCTCTATAATAATATGTGTGACTCACTGTGACCAGCTAATACCATAAAAAAGCTTTCAGTACTCTCTTCCAGTGAGTGTAAATGCAGCCACGGTTAAAATACTGAAATGAGAAGTAAAATGTCACTTCATCGTCTGCCGCACTTAAACGCCACCTGTCTGAGCCGTTCAGGGTTAAGTGTGTTAGATTGGAGTCATTAAACTACCAAATGTAACGGTGCTCCATTTTTGCTTCAGCTGGTTTAAAATCACATTCCTATGGTAATCTCTTGTAGAATAAATTTTCTAAAATCTTGTCACACGTCTAACACAGAGAGCGACGAAGACTACTTTGACCTGACGGAGGCTATTCGACTCGTGAAGGAGGTGATAGCGGCGGTTGATAGCAAGGTGAACGAACATGAGAAAAGACGGCGCCTGAAGGAATTTCACGGCCGTATGGACAACAAGTCGATTATGATGATGAAGAACGGGCAAATTTTCGCCAGGGAGGATCTGCTTAGGAGGCGGCTGATCCACGATGGAGCGCTACAGCTGAAAAACACCCAGGGAAGATTAAAGGGTGAGGAGTTGGGGATGGGAAATTTGTTAGTCTTTTTAGGGTCTAACATTTCGATGTATTTAAACTAATCCAACAACAACTGATTTTCTTCTGGTCATCTTCCAGAGGTTCATGCTCTGCTCCTATCAGACGTCTTCGTCTTCCTCCAAGAGAAAGACCAGAAATATGTCTTTGCCATGCTGGTAGGTCATCTCTTTCCCTCTCCTTTGCCCTACAGTTATGAAGAACTCATGAGTGCTGCCAGAGATGATGCTGTCATATTTTCCTCTCCCACTGTTGTTGCTGTTAGCAGGAGCTGCCCTTCTTAGCTATCCCATTGTGAAATAATGCCTGCCTCTTGCTAGCACGTTAGCTGCACCTAATAAAGCTTATCTGGCCCTGGGCTCCTTAACCCAGCTGTGATAAATCATATAGGTTTGAGTTGTTTTTTCCATGTTTACAGGACTCACAGCTTCATGGCATGCCACACTCTCTCTCCCTCTCTCACACTCGCAGGAATGGAAACAGAGGCAGGCTGGTGGCTTAATAATCACATCCATCAGTAAAAAAGAAAAAAAAAGCCTGCAATGTTTGAGTTGGAGCTGTTGACATTAGAAAGGGGAATAACATGTGGTTTGAAATGGATGGCAGCCATGTGGAGAGGGTTTGTTTTTGAGAGTATAGGCATCAGTTCTGTGGATCAACAAGAGTACATGCAGCTACTGTAGCAGGTCGTAGATCATCACCACCTTTACAGGAACACAGACCTGTAGAGCTAAAAGAGAATGGATGATAGTAAATAAACAAAAAGACGAGGAGAATCTAAATGTTTTCAGCTGAAACATTTGGAGCTTTATTACCAAACCTGCATATTATAGATTTGGCTCCATATTTTTGTGTTACATATATTCAAACTGCTGTTACTTAGTAACAGTGATTAAGACAGGGGAGTATTGCCTTGCCTCTGTCAAAGGCCTGAACAACTCAAAGCTGAGAGGTTTGACAAAAGCATAAAACAAGAAGGAAAAGCAAAAGATCTTTCGTCATATTTGCTTTAACTGTACAGCACAACCTTCCGCTGTGACAATGGCTCCAAAATTTAAACCTGCTTTTACTTCATTACTCTGGGGCTGGCCTCAAAGATGCTCTCTTCTGTCCGTGGCTCCATATCTTTGCTGGAATGACGATTCAAACATCAAAATGACAGCAGAAATGATCGACTTTGAAAGCAGAAATTGTCTCTTAGGAAATTGTTACACACTCAGTAAATACACCTCAGCTTTCTATTTTGTTGCATTCAGTGCTCTTAGCTTGCTGGCGCACAGATGTGGTGGCCATGCTCTATTCTATCTAGTGTGATGTGTGCATCATCACCACAGCTTGAAGCTGGAAGCCCAAAAATAAACAAAGCTAAAGTGCTTTTTTCTCATGGGTTGATGGGAAAAAAAGTTACATAAACTGCACAGGAATGGTAGCCATTGTAGTTCAAACTCACATGTAATTGGACAAATTAGCAGCATGTTAAACACTTTCAGTCAGTGACTCCCTAAAGCTTGGAACCAATGATCATCACACAGAAAAGACTTCCTCTGAAATATTTTTCCTGGTTTCTGTCTTGTCTTCAGTTGGGTTTTTGTTTTTGTGTTTTTGGAGTCCTTCTGCTTGGTTGCTTTCCTTTGCTATGGAAAGGATCCTGTGATCATCCACTACTGCTCTCTTCTGTGGACATCAAGGCCTTTTTATGTAGCTGTGTGTTCTTTTTTTCCCATCCACACGTAACAAAGCTCTTGATCTGGTCTCTTGTAATGTTCCCCCTCTTTCTCTCTGTGATGCGTTAGTTTTGCTTTTGCAGCTTAAAGATAGTATTGCGAGCTCTTCTGGGTTGCATGTTGTGGGATTTCTGAATGCAAATGCCACATCTAAATCTCCAGACCTTTTATCGGTTTAACTGACAAAGAAGTGTCTGAGAAATAGCCCACATAAGTTCCTGCAGACTGACGGCTGTTGATAAAGGCTGCAGTTAGCAGTTATTGCAGTATTTTTGGTGAAAGTATCCAATTAAAGGTGACTATTTGCATTTATGTTTAGGTGACTGATGTAGGAATGCATAGTTCCCCCCCTCTTCATGTTGAATGTGGAGTATTTTTAGTGCAAACTCAATCTTTCTGTTCCACTTGTTGTGCTGCATCAACAACATTTTTTCCCCTCTAAAATACTCACTTGATTTGGTTTAAACTGTAGAACGTGTGCTGTGGATTTTCTTCCTATTGTTTACAATGTAGTCACACCAGGAAGACAAACACACAGGAAAAAAACTCAACCTATTCTTTAAACCTCAGACAAGTGGTTGGAGAAAAAATGTAGGGATGTGGTTACAGCTTTGGAGTTTTACTAGTTTGAAAAGAAATGATGGAGTGGTTTGTGGTGTACTAAAATGTGCTTTACAGTGTTGGCACTCTTAAGAATGCAAGGTTAGCAGAGGCTCTGTGAATCAGCCGACAGCCATGATAATCATAAAATTAGCCAGAATGTCAATTTGGCTTCTTCTTTTCTCTTTATTCCATATTTTTTCATTCTCCCCTTTGTGTCTGTGATCCCTATCCATCCCTTTGTCTTTGTTTCTCTTACGCTTTTCTCCTGTAATTATCCTTTTTCCTCCTCTGCTTTAGCCCACCCTTCTTCCTGCCTTTTCCATCCTCTTCCCTGATCCTCACCATTTGTTTTCCCTCCACCCCCTTTCCTCCCTCCTGGCCCTCCCCTTATCATCTCTCCTCTCTCTTTTTTTTCCTTCTCTTTTTTCATTCTCCTCCCATGTTGCCTCTCTCCCTGCAGGATCAGCGCTCCACCGTGATCTCCCTCCAGAAGCTGATTGTCAGGGAGGTCGCTAACGAAGAGCGCGGCCTCTTCCTCATCACGGCAGGCATAGAGAAGCCGGAGATGATGGAGGTCCTGGCCAGCTCGAAAGACGAACGCAACACCTGGATGCAGCTCATCCAGGAAGCCATGCAGTCTATGTGAGTAGAATTCATGTCAGTGTTTTTATTTTAAAACATATGAAGACTAAATATATTACTGTACTTGACACACAATTATTTTTGCATCTTGTAATCTACATGTAAGAGCAAGCTTAGACCCCGATCTTTTCTGGTTTACCATAACCTGCAACCTCTTCCGCAGAAGAAACTCCACTGTGCTTTACATTAAGGGCTCTGTCTCTCAGAGTTCATCACCCGTCCATCTGTGATGTAAACCATGAGTTAGACCAAGCCCAGTTCTGTGGACAGAGCACTGTGCTGTCAGGAGGAGTAGCACTACTCTACCTGGGGATAGGATGTACTCAGGGACAGTCTAATGCTGGTTTGGCTTCAAGGACAGCTCGCTATAAGCAGAGGATTATTTGAATGCAGCCAGTGGGAAGGAGAGAGATTAGGCACTCTGTCTCCTTCGCAGTCTGACTTCTGCCAAAACACAAATGGAGATCATGCTATTGGCAGAAATGAATTTTTTTTTTTTTTTAAAGGCTATGGCTTCTGTTTTTTTTTCTCTTGAACTAAAAACACCATGTGTTCATGTGCTTCAAACTTTTAGGACACTTGTCTGTTGTCCTGTGGGATGGAAGCTAATGGTTATTTTCATGACTTGTCTTTTTAAGACGAGAAATCTGTAAAATGTTGCAAATTAATGAAAATGTTTCGGAATACTGTTTTTAAGTTTTTAATTACCAAAACTTTAGTGAATAATTTAACTCCAGTTAATTGATTAAACACTTGTACACTGTAAGTGATGTAGATTTCTGGTTGTTTGTTGGTCTTTAATCCTGTCTAATTTATGGGATGTTGTACATCATCTTTATTTTCTTTATTGGACAGGGACAAGGATGAGGATGAAGGGATTCCCAGTGAGACAGAAGATGACAAGAGACAGCTAGAGACTAAAGCAAAGGAAATGAGAGGTGAGAGAAATCTATTAAATTTGTTTGTATGATAGCAAGCACACACACACATTTGCCTGAGATTTCTCACTGTTTGTCTTTGTGTCTTCCTGTCTGTCTGTCTCTGCTGGTCAGAACTGTTGAGGCAAAAGGATACAGAAATCATGTCTCTGCTGGAGGAGAAGGTGCGGCTTTTCAGAGGGATGTGGGAGGGCGTGAGCCCAGGCGAGGAGGCCTGTCGGCAGGTCCAACCTTTCTTCAGGTCACCCTGCAGCCTGGAGCCGCCTGGGGGGGCGTCCATCATGAAAGATGCCCTGCAGGAAGGTAAGAAAGACAGGTTTCTAAGATGTGTGCTGTGGATGCGTCATTCATTGAATATACTGAGAAATAAATTTGAATGAACGAAAAAAAACACAGTGAGAGGCTTGTATACTAACATTGTTACACATTGTTAGTATGTGGCATGTGTCATTGCTGCTTTATGAACATAAAGTACATCTTACACATGTTATCCTGTTTACGTTTTTAAATTTTATCATCTAGGCAAACTTAAAAGATTATAAGAAAGGTATGTAAAAGATTGAGTGGGTAAGTGCGATATCCTGAAGTTGTGTTTTTAAGCCTTAAACGAAGCGTTTTCGGCTCCTCAATCAGGATACCTATGGCCTAATCATGCCCAGCCCTTCATTGTCTGTTTTACTTTAAATGATACCACAAGTTAGAAAATAAACATCAGATATAAATCAGATTGCAATTACTTGCAAACCTTCAAACCTGTCACAGTGGTTGCTGTCGGTCTGAGTCAAATTGTAATTGTGTGGAGACAAGTTGCTTCCCACCAGGCAACCTGAGGGATTAATAAAGTTCTATCTTATCTTATCTTATCTTATCTTATCTTATCTTACCTGTGATCAAAACTGATCGCATGGTGACTGAGGATGTTGTACACTGCAACTACTTGCAATGAATCTCTGACAGCAAAAACATTCAATTGAATCAATGGGCAACCACTGATTTTTTTTTTCCTAGTTGGAAGGAGGGTTTCTTCCTATTTTTAACTCTGGTGTGACTGAGCTATTAGCATCCACTGTGGTGGGCGTCTGTCCTAGACATCGGGCAGACGTGCTTGTCAGATCCCCAAATCACCTCAACTGGCTCCTTTCGATGTGGAAATGTAGCAGCTTTTCTCTGAGCCCCTCGCAAATGACTGATCTCATCAACCCGTCTCTAAGGGACAAGCCACTCTGCCTTCGAAGAAAGCTCATTATCGCTGTTTGTATCCACAGACCACAGACCATGACCATAGGTGAGGATAGGGAGGCAGGCGGACCATTTTTTCCCTCTTAGTTTTTGGTCTATTCTCCTTTTAGTGAGGTTTGAGTTCTTAACACCAAAGCGGTCCTAACACTGCATTTGTAAATGACACCTTGAGAATAAAACAGGGTATTATAATATCTCATTGAAGAGAAAGCACTGACTCATTCATATGTATAGCTAATATCAATTATTAAGCAAAACTTGTGTCATGACATGAGGCATAAAGCCATCTGCTAAAAAAGCACCTTATTGTTTTTCATCGATTATTACATATGGACAGTTCTGCCCTCACTTTTCATAAAAAAGTTCTGATAAATTCTTTCCACCACACATTTTTGAGGCTGCAGGTGAAAAGGATACACTTTGGCAACCACATGGAAAAATTCACTGTAAAAAAATGTGAATTTCAGTACTTTTTGTATGTAAGGAGTTTATAAACAATTTGTATGTAAAGAAAACTTGTTTATTCATTTTAATTCTTCTGATGAGAGCCTACCGTGTTATTAATCCCTAAGGAAATGATGTAATTGAGTATGTAATGAGCTCAGTAGTTGGATCCCTTCATAGCCCGAGAGAGAGATTCAAGTGTATAGCAAACATTAAAGGAGTCGGGATGCGTTTTGAGATTTTACTCCAGCGCTTGTTGGTGCTTTGGCAGTGTTGTTCATCAAATGTGTTAGAAGAAAGCGGAGAGGTGAGCTCAGAGCAATTACTGTATCCTGTGTTAAAGGTATTGAAATATATGTATGTATAGCTTTCACTTTACTTATCATTTGCACTGCTTTATTTCAAGTGTATGGGTTTACTTTGGATTTTACATGATGCAGTCTAACAACAACATGCAGGGATTTTGCAGGTGCTGCAAACTCGTGAATTTTAAGATGATGTTTTCAAGGTTTGAAAAGTGCTTGGATTTTGGATTAAGTGCTTGAAACTGTATTTGCATTACTTTAATGGGGAATTGCCGTTTGAATATTAGACAGTTTGCTTTTTAATTTCCCCCAGGGATCAATAAAGTATTCTGATTCTGATTCTGATTTTAAATAATTGAAAAGAATAAATTGGAGAAAGTTTAATAACGTTTTTTTTCCATGTGTACCCTTTGAGAGATCAGTGGGTTGGAGTTTGTTATTCTAATAAGCATTAGCGTGAAAGCTGTAAATGCAAAAAAGATCAAGATCAGGAGAGTTTTAGCTCCTTCCTACAGTCAAAAATGGAAGCAAATGATTGCATAACCAATAATCAATCACAGTGTTTATTTAAAGAACTTTTAAATAACATTTTAGATATAATTAATGACCAAAATTCTCATGGACATATCCATCTGATGTCTGATATCTATTAGTTGAAATCAGGTAAGACCGCAACACAAATAAAATTTCTAGGATTATCCGCTTCCTATCTTTCCATTTCCGTAGACTAATGAGCGTGCTGGTTGGAAGGCCCTCTCCTTCATCATCTTCAGCATTCCTAACAGTGAACTGCAAACTCAGCAGGCTGTGGGGCCTAAATTAAGCCACCGTGGCCTTAACAGCAGTGCAACTGCATTGTCTGAACTGTAGAGAGGTTACATGAATAGTGTCATTGTGTTCTAAGAATTGGAAGCCAAAATAATTTAAGAGAGTTTGATCTGTTTTAAGGATTTTTACCAGTAAATGTGGATTTAAGACAATTTTGGACTTTTTACGGCCCATTGATGTCCTCTTGTAGCACAGTGACATCAAGCTTTGAGTAATAATGAAGTGAAACATTAATTTTGATTATGTATGCTGGGAAATCCTTACCGTTCTTAAAATGTAGTTGAATATGACTTGAATATGACAAAATGAAGAGAAAAGCTGAACCTGTTGTTGGTGTGTGTTCTTGTCTGTGAAGGAGCCAAGGAGCTTCGGTGGTCAGAGTGTGACTTGCGTAAGGAAACAGCTCCTTATTATTATTTAGTCCCGCTGCAGGCAAAGAGTGTTCCACAAAAATCTGGAGCTGGTTTTAAAGTTTACAGGTTTGGTAAGTTTGTGACAGTTCAAAGAAAAACAGGCTGCAGCTCTAATGGCGGTTGGATGAATGAAGGAAAACTCCTGTAATGATTATAACTTTTCAAACTAGCAGTAAAAGTTTACCTACTCTACAGCACAATGTCTTTTTCACCTCGTCCTTGTAAAGCCTGGAGCAGTAATTGTCCTTATTTGATATGTGAATTGGCAGCAGTAATGTGATTTCTCCTCCTCAGGTTATTGTGTTTTACTGAGAATCTGCCAGACAGGAAAGGTCACAGTGTTGCATCAGTACACTGTATGCTGATAGCAATGCACACATCTTTTCAGAGTTTCTATACATTTCAAATTGCGAAGATGTTTAAACTTTTAGTGAAGAGGCTCTGTGGCGCTAATAGGTTGTCAATAGTTGCTTAGCAACAGGAGCCGGTAGCAGCCTGCCAGGATATATGGCTGCAGAGCTGAACTGTAACACAGTTAGCTGGATAATTCACTTACTGACCTGCACGCTGATGTTTCCTTCTGTGTGTGTCCGTGACAGTGGAGACGTTACAGACACTGGTGAATGGCAGCCTGGGCGGGGCCATGGCCAGCGTCCAGGAGGGAGGAGGTGGTGGTGCGGGGCCGGTGTGTTTGCCCCGCAGGGCTGAGACCTTCGGAGGCTTCGACAGTCACCAGATGCACAGCAGTAAGAGTAAGTGTGCTGCTCTGAACATTTGTTGGTGTCTTTTTCCCTTTACGTTTTATTTTCTTCTTCTTCTTCTTTTTTTTAAACATTGTGCAATCCAGTGCAGGGAAACATGCTGAACCCCCACCTGCTTGTCAAGATAACTGCACCGACTTGGTGACTGGACTGCAAATGTGTAACAACACTGCTGAAAGCCAAAGCACAGTTTTTAAAAGTGGAATATTTCATTTTTCATCTTGAAACGGGGTTTTGGTGGTCATACCCACCTCTCCCCACAATTCCCCTGTTCAGAGCAGTTAGATAAAACATTTCAGACGGAGGCTTGGACAGCAGAGCTGGAGCTTCCTGAGGGAAAGGTGGCCTGGGGCGATATCTCTGAACTGGTGGCTTGCAAGCTGATAGTGTCGAATCCATTGAACCACAAGAGCTCTAAGAGGTCCAGATCTCTACATCGCTAGCATACCTGGAAAACTACAGCTAAACAATGATATTTTTGTCTGAGGGGGATGTCTCTTAAACACTATTGCAGCCTTGATTTATTTAAATAAGCAAACATAATGAAATATAGAGACTAATGTAAGGGAATATAACAGATAGATAAATGTGTTGACTGTTAATTATATTTTAAAGTAAATGTAGACTTTACACAAGTCTCTGTAGGTGGAGAAGGAAGAAAATGTAAATAAAAGAATACCAGTGAAACTAAAAGAATGTAAAAGAAAAAGGCAGAACATAATTCATAATAAATAATAAATCAGATGAGATGTCAGATTCAACATAAACACAACATGAATGTAGGTCAGCAGAAAATCTTTTGATTCCTTCCCGAGTTTCTGCATGTGAGAGCCACTTATTTTATTGACATAGCAAACCCGGCTGTAACCTTCACAGGAGTCACTTGTTGACAATATAAAACCTGTAATACTTTGGATTTTTTTTGGTGGTGGGGGAGGGGGGGTTTACAAAAGCTCTCCTGCAGACTGTTTGAGAGGTTGCATATCTGAATGGCCTGCTCTGCTGCACTGATCTGTCAGACTTTGCTTTTCACTGAAATGTAGTGAGAATTTCTCATTTTCCATACATCCAAAGAAATGATGGCCGCCAAGGAAGTCGACTCTGTGTCAAAAGCATGAATTATATCTACGAGTCCCCCAATTTTAAGTGTCATTTCTGTTTTTTAAAATCATAGAATTTCACTATCACACAAAATTGCACAGGATCTCTCTCTAATGGTAAACGAAGGACTTTTATTAACCTTGTCGGAAACGACAGGGTGCAGAGAAAAAGTGTTTCCTTGCAGGGCGGGGTTGATCAGCTTGAGGTCTCGGTTGATATTAATATTAATCATTACATCACCTCACATTATTTCAGTATGAACACCAAACAAATTCTTAATTTGTACACCACGTCTACCAACTCTGTTTAAGTTACAAATCTACACACGGCTTTTTTCCTTTGATAAAAGCTAAAGCTGCGGTGTTCATTTAGCTAATTTTGTTCCTCTTCTGGGGCCTGATTAGAAGCCGGAAGGAAAATTGGTCAAAATGCAGACTGCATAAGTTAATAGACTTTCAGCATCACAGCTCTGTCATTAAGATGTGGAGATTTGACTATAATTGCAGTGTATTTATTTAATGAAATCCATGTGTCATTTAGATGCCATTGTTTTTCAGCTGCAGCCCTGGTGGTGTTAAATGACAAATGTGGGAAAAACAACCCAGCAAAACTACAAAATTGGTAAAAATGGATCTGAAGAGGTTGATTTTTCCAACCTGTAGTTACTCACTAAGTCTCCATCCTGCTTCATAAAACACGAATTTTGCTTTTCAGTTACATATTTGTGCTCATATTCGCCACCAAAACTTTTCACCAAGAAGAAAGAGTTTGCATTTAATCACCCACATTCTGATAAGTAACCATAATTCAGGCTGGGCCATTGTAATCAAGAGGTTGTTATTTCCATCTGCAGTAGTTTAGATTTGGCGGTTTGGCTCTGTTCTGGGACGTTCCCGCTCTTCCGTGTGCACATATGTGGAAGGAAAGGCAACATGAGCTGCCATAACAGAACAGCCATTAATGACAGACATTGTCACCGATGAAGTTTTAGCATTAAAAGAGGATCTGGGGTGGTGGTGGGGGTTGCAAAGCAGCCTGCAGATGTGCCACAGCTGTGGAGAAGCTAAAGGTCCTGGCATGATTTGGTGCTGGTAGTCTGTAGCTGCTGTCACCAGGAGGCAATGTCAAAAATATGTGGATTACCTGGCATGCTTCATATAAATCTGTGCTCTCACTGATACTTCAAAGAACTTAAACTGTTCATTGACATGACATCTGACCACTGCAGTGTTTCGGATCTTTTTCTGTGTGTTTTCTTTCTTTGTGGTGAACTTGTGATCTGCAGTGCTTTCCTTTCCTGTTCACCCTAGCTGTTTTTGGTTTGGTTTTTCCCCCAGCATTTGACTTTGACTGAGCAGAGCAGCTTACTGTTGTTGGGTTTGTTTGGTTTTTTTTTTTTTTTTTGAGGACATAGCCTGTTGTTTTGGTTGAATTCCAGTCACATTTGTCTTTTTTCATATTCTAGCTCTTAGAGTTCTCCTTTTGTCTTGCAGCACTCTTCTTGATCACATCTTTTTTTCCTGTGGTTTCTCTTTATATCAGGTGGAGACAGAGATGAGAGTGAGGATATGGCGGGAGACCTGCGCAGGACTGAGTCCGACAGCGTTTTAAAGAAGGTCTGCATCCCAGCAGCCAGTTATTCTCCTTGACTCTGAAGCCAATGTGCCCCTACACGTCACAGAGAACCTGAGGGCATGTGTGGGGGTGCATTTGTCCTCCAACACTAACAATACCATTAAGATGAATTTAACTGCTTCTCTCCCTCCAATGAATTAGCCTCTTGACTCTTCCTCCCAGGTCCCGTTGCTAATGGCGACCATCAGTTGTGTAGGATTCAATAGATGATGGAAATGAATGGAGTGCCTTTGGGTGCTGCTATTGTAGCTCTGCACTGGATGCCAGCCTTTGTAGTCATTTATACTGCATATACCAGCAGCTGGACTGCACATTATTGTGTCTTGAATCTTTTAGCAGAGACAGGCTACAGTAAACGTAATGTGCTGTTTAATAAAGAAAAAGGAGCCAGCTATTCACCAGGCCATTCCTTGTAAATGCTGCTCTCTGAAAACAGAAGAGAAGCATTTAATTTTTCTTAACATTTCACCCCAGGCATGGTGCCAAAGTTCAAAGAGAGTTCAGCAGTAAAAGGACGGTGTTCAGAAGTCCGAGTCATCATTAAAAAATACAATGCAGAGTTAATTCCAGCCTTCCATCTTCTATTGTATTCACGTTGGTCTGTGCCGTTCTTTTGTAAACTGAAAATACCTTTTTAGAACCGTTCGTCTCGTCCCCATTTAAAATAAAGCGGCACGACACTAAATCCGTCATACATAATCATAGCCAGATACAATTAGACTTCACAGCACACCCACATGTGCAACTTTAATCACATTCGCTCCGTGATATATACAGTATACAGGCCCACAAGAGCACTGTACACAAGAGCAGATGTTTGCATGCGAGTATATTATTGTGTTTTAGCTTGCTCAGTGTGTCTTAATGTTTGTGTGCAGGGAGGAAACGCCAACCTGCTGCAGCTGCTGAAGAGGAACAGTGAGGTAACACTGACTTCCTGTGTCTAATTCAGTTCAAGTCGCTGTTTACATAGAAACTGCCAAAACCCTGTGTCAACGGCATTGTTACCGGCATTAATCAGCGTGTTGTCTCAAACAGCAGTAAAGCTCAAGTTCAGCCAGAATGCGTCGGCCCAGTTTGAAATCTGAAAGTCTTCCACAAACCTTTAACCACAGCACTGATCATGACTCAGAACTGTGATGGACTGTTTCCTCCTTTTGGTTTTGATCGACTCGTTTAATTATTATTATTCACTTGTTGAGGTTGATTTGCCGCTAACAGCTTTCCTTTTGCCACCTATCAAACACTTTTATACTCCATCAATAACAACATATAAATTTTTTTTTAGAAATTCAAATTTGAAATTGTTTTTACTTAATCTAAACGACCCTGCTGCCCACATTTAGGGATTTACTGCTGTTTCTGTAAAAAGCTCTGCTAAGTAATAAATAACAAAATAGTTCAAAGTGAAAGTGAGCATGTGCCAAGCAAAGTAAGCTGTCATTTAATAAAAGTAGGAAGAGTTTTAAGTGAAAATTGTTATTAAAATGCACAATAATCAGAAGCAGCTCATGCAGCGTAGCGCTGTAAAATAACAGGAAGAAATAAGGCTTAACTAATAAATATGATATTTTTGCAGCATCAAAGAGCAATAAGCAGTTAATACAAGACTAAAAGTCTAAAACCATGTTAGTGGGTCGGTGAAGTTGTTTGCGTTTCATGTTGCTAACGCTGCACGCGATATCAAACCATAAATGGTGCAGAGCTTAGGCTACATGACTTTTGCAGCTTTGGGAGCATTTTCAACTGTAGGAACAACAGGAAATCAGAACATTTGATCAGGAAGAGATACAGTGTCGGAAATCTGTGCAAAAATCACTGTGAATAATTTTTAAGCTGATATCCAGCCCTGAGCTGTTTTGCAAAATGGCAAAATGGGTATTTAGAACCTTTTATTTGAATAAGTCATAAACTTATTTAAGTATAATAAAACATTAACCATAAAAATATGCCCAAAGTAGTTCTAATTATTTTATTTCTTCAATTTTTCTTCCTAAAAGTATTTTATTTAAAAAGTAAAATTACTCCTTAGTCAGAATAGCCAGTCTTTAGCAAAGAAAAACAAGGGTTAGAATAAGTCCAAGGGGGAAACGAGTTAAGGAGGCTTTCCATGGCCTCCCTTTGTACATGCCTCTGTCTGCAGATATGGGTCCTATTCTGGTGTATTGATGCCTTTGGCTCCTTGTCATATTCGTTGAGCTATTCCTGAACATTTTTTTGCAGTGAAGCAGGGAACATTTTCCTGGTAGTTTGTGTGCTTTTGATAATATGTGTGTGCTTAGTCAGTCATGATGTGTAGGTCAGTGAATTAAAGTAGCATTTACAATAATGCAAGACTTAACGATTCAAAGAAGATCAACGTTTGTAACTTCATCTGTCAGTGGTTTTATTATCGTAGCTGCAAAGTGTGATTTTTAAAGCAATACTTGGTTTGTGGAGCTATAAACAACTTTAAGTTTAGTAAAAATCAGTTTTTTATTATTATATTAAAATATTCTGTGTGACACCACAACATTTCCTCCAGACGTGTCACTTTATGAAAGCTGTTTTGTTTAGTTCGCAGTAACGTGGTTTGGATCAGTTTTGAGTCCTTGTAAACACGGATGACAAATACAAGGTTACTGTGCTAATATCTGAGCACAGGAAAGGTCAGATCTCTGTAAAGTTAAATCAGCATATTGTTATAAATTGATATTGTATAAAACACCGCTACCAATAATGGTGAGTTTTAGCATGTCAAGTGGAGCAGTAAGTAAGGCAACATCAAAGAGCTTTGTCCTTGCAGCCGAAGTGGATTTTTCTCCTGGATAACAAGAACACAGCCGGAGGTTTGAGGTTATACTCACTGCTCTCTCTTTTTCAACAGCAGGTCCTCCACAGTGTCTCCAACCTGCATCTTCTGCTAAGCACTCTGCAGGTATGATGGTTTCTAAGCAGGACAATACATCCAGCGCTCCAGATCAGAACTGACATGATGCAAGTCTGTGAAGCTTTCCAATGAAAAGAACAGAAAAAAGACCTCCATCCACACAGAGCCAGTGCAGAATACCCCACAATCCACAGGATGGGTATGTCTAACCTAATCTCTGTGGCTCTGTCTAACACAGGCAGTGGTAGTCCAGCAGGACAGTTTCATAGAGGACCAGCGGCAGGCCCTGAGTGAGCGCTCGTCCTCTTGCACATCGTTATCACGACCGTCCTCCCGGCCCAGCTCGCTGATCGAACAGGAGAAGCAGCGCAGCCTGGAGAAGCAGCGGCAGGAGTTGGCATCCCTGCAGAGACAACAGGCAGCTCATGCTGAGGAGAAGAGGAGAAGAGAGAAGGAGTGGGAGCTCAGGGAAAAGCAGCTCGCTGAGAGGGAGGCACAGGTGCACGCACAGGTAACTATGCATCATCTTCCACTAGCCCTGTTTATTATTAATAGTTTCAGGGCAGCTATAATTCTGACAGTAACCCCCCAGGATGGTTTCATGCTGCAATGTTTCACCTCATAAATTACAATGCGTACTTGTGCAGGGCATTAAAGTCTTCTGTGGTGCTTTAAAGAGATGGTACACTGCCTTCAAATATAGCTTTCACTGACAAGCTTGAAACGCTGAAAGAAAAGTTGCAGGGTCAAATTTCATCTGACAAGGCTGCAAAGGCGTGGTAGTAGATTCACCTCCACGGCTGGCTGAAACGTCGCACTAACTAAAGGCTGAACAACATGTAGTAAACATTCTCTCTGTTTGTGAATTAGGGCAGCTGTGGCTCAGGAGGTAAAGTAAACCATCTAGTAGGTTGGTGGTTTGATTTCTGGCTGCTCCAGTCTGTGTGCCAAAGCATCCTTGGGCAAGGATATTTGACACGTTCATCATCTGTCTGAATGTTAACTTAAGATGTAGAAAAAAGTGGGTGAATGAGACACATGAGTGCTCAATTGTGCAATTTATTCTCATTGTTTTCCATATTAAATTACTGCCAAATGGCAGAATGATTACAAAATAGTGATCACTTAGTCATCCAGATCTGCAAAGAAACTAATGTTTAAGAGTTTGAGCATTACAACAGTACAAGAAACCCGAACTATTCGAGCAGACATGGAGATGATTAGCGTTCTTTTAAAAAGCCACAACTTCTGGATTAACCCTCGAGTTCTAACCCACCACAGGGTTACGTCTAATCGTACATTTTGAAAAAACACACCTGAATCGTGATACTTGCAATAACAATGTTAGTATTTTCTGATTGCTTTGACTTTGGAGAAATTTTATTTTGATGGGGTTAGGGATTAAAGTTCAGGGTGGTACGCTGATCATATGCTGCAGGTGTAAACAGCAACAAGAGCAGCAGTCTATGGTTTGTTTACTGGTAGTGACTGCACCTTGGATGATATGAGCAGTATATCCTTGCATCTGTCGAGTGGGTCATTGTTTGTTTAAATGAATTTCACACTCATTATCACCAGCGCGTGTGATTCCCTGCAGTGTGTCCCCAAAGTTTGAATACTTAGCCCACAATCAACTTAATGTCGTTTAAAATCAACAAGTTAAATGCAGTTGTGATCAGCTTCATAATGCACAGCAGGCAGCAGCACCTGTGGAGTTATGAAGTTGATTTAATATATGAGGAGACAATAAATTATTCAGTCAGCATTGGTAAAGTCTAGACTTCAGTTTTTTTTTTTCCAGCTTATTTTTTCCTGATGGGGAAACGTGCATTAAGGAGAGGTTGAGACACTGAATGTGATCACAATATTAAATCAGGCAGTCATTAGCTTTTATTCATTCAGGCTCAGTTATTGCAGGTTTCCACTAAAGGAAAGGAGCTGAAAACATACGATGTGACGCCTCACGTGTCTGTCAGTTCAATAAATCAATCTACACTTGTATCAACCGCTGCAGGAGGAGGAAATCCTGAAGCGGCAGAAGGACCTGGAGGAGGAGAAGCAGGAGCTGCAGAACAAGAAGGAGGAGTACCAGAAGGACCTGGAGAGACTGAGAGATGCCCAGAGGAAGCTGGAGAGGGACAGGGAGGCTATGCAGCGGCACCTCAACAAGATGGAGGACCTGCGTCTAGCTGAGGTGAGCAGGGACACTCTGAAAATCATAATAATGATAACACGATCTGCTGATCCCTGCAGGGAAACCGCCTCTTCTGTCGCCCCTCAGCTGCAGGGGAACACGGTGTGAGCCTGGAGGGATTCATTTTTTGCACTCAATGACACTCCAGCCTGGTTGATGTTTATGGATGCTTACAGCAGAGGCTTGAACTTGGGTCCTCTTAAAAGTGGATTTAAAAAAGCTCTTGGCCACATTTTAACTGGCGAGCGTCGCTGCAACGCAAACCAAACAGCACTGTTATGTTTCTCCAAAAAATCTAAATATGATCATTTTCCAAAACTGAGCTCTTCTAGAAACAGTCGTGCTCATCATTTAGCAAAAAGCCTTTCATGCATATTCACATACAGATGTAGACCGCAGCTGTTCATCTTCCTAAGCGCCTCTTGTTCCTTCCTTTCCAGAGGACTCCCTCTACAACGTCTGATGAGTTCGCTGGCAGCTCCCAGTCTCTGGAGCTGGACCCGCTGGAGTTCTCCTCCTCCTCTTCCTCCTCTCTGCCGAGGCTGCAGCCCCAGCGGTCCAAGCCCAAAGGGAAAGGCCTCAATCCCTTTACCTCATCCTCCACGAACCTCAAGGGCAGCGAAGGCAACAACCAGATCTCAAAGAGCCTCCTGCAGCTTGCCAAGAACAAGGGCAAAGATGGGAAGGAGAAGGAGAAGAAGAAGAAAAAGGCCAAAGGGGGGAGCGCACAGTCAGCAGGTATAAGATGATAAACTGGCTGGATCGAGTCGAATTGTTCAGTGTTTCACAGTGAGTCAGCAGGTTGGAGTGGAGTGCTTTTTGTCAAGGATGCACTGTGTTTAGTTATTATTGAAAAGGAGACATTATTGGTAGACATGTGGATGGATGGATAATGGAAGAAGAAGGAAGGATATGTCAGGTCTACAGCTTAGTGCAAAGTTTCAAGGTAGTTTTTTTGTTTCCTGCCACAGTGCATCATCTGTCACAACCAGCCAAAAAGGTTAGTGTTCTTTATGACTAATGTAGAAAAAATAATAATTTTTTTCTGCTAAACTGCAGCACTTCAGAGAAACCACCACGGAAATGATTGGAGACAAAATCCAAACTGTTTATTCTGTTTAAATGTATGCTCTTAAGTATCTAATCTGAAGCCAAGTCGGAGTTAGACGTATGAAAGGAGAATGTTTCAAAGTTTTACCTTTTTTTTTGGTGCAAAATTCAATCTTTGTGTTACTATCCCACCACGACAGCTCAGTTTGATGACACTGCCTCAGGAAACAGAATGAAAATGTAAACTAAAAAGAAGATATTTTAGGAGAGAGCCGCTTGAGTTGATATATGCACCTGGCTAACGTTGGAATATACATTACAAACACGAAGACTAGATTTTATCTTTTGTTTTCCCCTATTGGAAGAACATGAACAGGGAGTTTCCTGTTTTCCTACTGCCCAGTTTACATGCATGATGGTGTTTCTAGTCTATCTGCATTAGAAGTACAAACAGAATAAAAAGGCTCCATATAAATACCTCAGCCAGAAAGAAACGGGTCCAGAATTAGTTACATTTGCATTGGATTCAGAGTGGAGAAATATTCCGTTTCCTAATCCAATTAAAGAAAATTTGAGCATTTTTCCTGCACAAGTCCACAATGTTGATGTACATATGCGGTGACGTATGCTTCTGCTCTTTGTAGAAATGTCTGCTTCTGATCTGAACAGCTTCTTTCTGAATTTTTTAAAATGCAAATGCTTAATGAATAAATAACACTTAAAAAGAAAATCCACCTTTAGAGAGCTGATCAGTGATTAGAAATACATTGTGCATCCCTGCATGTAAACACTATATTGCACCATATTAAACCACTTTCTGTGTCAGCTGTTGGCCTGATATGTTCTGTCACAATGAAATTGATCAGAATGATCTGAAGCCAATCTTGTTTTAAAGCAGACTTGAAAAAACTGTGAGCTCAGTGAGAAGCAGACGTGTAATTTTGGTCACATGCTCAGATCTGCTCAGGCTGTCACGAGGTCTCACATGGAGCTTAAATTTGTTACAATATTCAATTAGTCACAAAAGTAAATTATTCAACTGTCCTACATTTTTAGGGGGATCTTGAACACTGTTAGAAGTGAGCTTATGTCTGACACAGAAGAACTACACTTGTTATAAAACACATGAACTACATGTAGATGTGAACTGATGGTTCTGAAATGAGCAGTGAGCCAGCATAAGGCCACACAGTTGGGACTCCCTGTTGGTAACAACATATCTTTAGGAGTTTATTTTGTGTTTGCATTAAAGTGCCCAAAGGGGAATGCTAATATCCTACCCAGCTGTGACTGCAGCAGTGTGTTTGCTGTGTGTTGTGGGTCTCTTAATGGCAGCAGAGTTCAAAAAGAGATACTATAGTGTTGAATTTAGACTATGCAGTTAACCCATACTGGCCAGCTTCATTATACAACTCCACCAGTAACAGTTTTCAGTACGTGTTACTAAGAGCTTAAACAGAAGCTACGGTGTCATTGATGACAACCACCACCCTTGAGTAATGAATTGTTTATGTTTAAATTAGCAGCAAATAAACATCAGTGACAAAAAGGGTGTCCACTAAACCATTTCAGATCTTCTTTGGGTGTAATTCCATTTCAGCGTCACCATTTTCTCTTGCATTTTCCCCACTATAATTTCCTGGATGGCTCAGAAAGATTAGAGGAAATGCTATAGAATTTTGAACATTTTCACTTGTGTTACTTCCATAACAGCTTAGAGGCATAAAGGCTTAATAAAGCCTGGACTTTATTCTTGGTCTTTTTCTCTGTGTTCAGTTCCAACACAAATTTGCCAGTTGCTGCTTCTGGGCTAATCACTGTAAATGTAAAGGCTGCTGGTGCTGGACAGTACTCACCCTGAGGCACACAGGCACACCCTGTGTTGCAGGAACTCTGACCTCCCGGGTTCATGCAGTGTGGACACTATTCAGACAAGTGTTCTTGCAGCAGTGATACGGGCAACTCTGAATTATTTGGAACTCATATTTCAATTTCTGTGCAAAATTTGGTGACACTATGTTACAAAAGCCTTATAACTCAGATTCTCTCGTAGACTGTGGTTTCTCTTTTGGCCTCCAGCAATGGAAAATGGAGGACAAGCCTATTGTCCTTGAAGAAAAACAAGCTGGGAGTTTCTGCAAATATGTTGCTGTTACTAAATTTCAGCCATGAGTTGCATTTTGGAAGCATTTAGTTCTCGTTTTGGCATTTAGAGAATATTTGTGGGTTGCAAAATCCTGATGTGTATAAGGTGAAACGTCACCGGCAACTGATCAGAAATCAAAATCCTGTGTTTTCGGGGTGATGCTGACTCCTGTTCTCCTCTTCACAGACTCCCAGCCCCTTCCAGAGCCGCCTCTGGATGGAGAGATTTTTTTCTGCTGAGACAAGTGGCTCTCCTCCTCCTCCTCCTCCTCCTCATCATCATTACCATGAACCCATCAAACCACTCTGACGGTGGAATGTGCTGCCAAGTAGTAACACATTCACCTGCGCACACAGGCTTTTTGAATCACCTTGAAAAGGCTTTTAGTTAATTTTCCATGTCATAACATAGAGCTGTTTAACATTACATGGAAGAAGATACATTTTAAAATCAAATACCACAGCTTTTAGTTTGTTGGGAATTAGGATATATTAGGCTCTGCTGTGGTGTGCGTTTAGGATTCAGTTCAGTAGCTAAAGTGGGAAGGATGGACTGGCTCTGCACTTTTTCGTTATTCTATGTCCAAAATTCATCTTTTCCTTTTCCAAATAAATGGTTCGAATTTCTTCATTTTGAAAAATCAGACATCTGTGACAGCTCAGTATCACACTGAAAGCGTTTCACAGCGAATTGCCTTTCAGGCTCTTCCAAGTCTGTCAGGGGCTCGTGTGTTACGGCTGCCTTTTTTCCTAGAGCCCCGCACCAGCAGGCTGTGATGTTAATTTACAGAAGCAGGGCCTTTTCCATGCGACTTTAACCACACGTTCAAAGACACAGACAAATCCAAATGCCACTGTGAATGTCAGCGAGCTCCCTGTGGCACTGGAAACTCCTCACACCTAATCATATCAATTGACAGCTAATTGATGACTGAACCCACGGGGGGGGGGAACTTACGGGTCCTAGCAACATTTCTTAATCAGAGAGAGTCCAAAGCCGTTTCAGTGCTTCAGTCGCAGTGAATCATAGCCCGGCGTTCGCGTCGAGTGTTCAAAAAGCAGATGCGATTAGATCCGCCGAGTCTGTCCCAAGTTTGCAAGCAAAAGGGAATTGGCTAACTTGTGTAATCCTTAATGATGACTTCATGCCATCAATCATGTTCCTTAATGAGGTTTTAATTTATTTGAATTATGGCTATCTCCAATTTGGAGTGAAGCTCTTCAGATGTGTATTTTCTTAGACGCTCAGTAATGAAAGGATTGAGAGTTATCTCTCTCTGTCTAATGGCTCAATTCATATCCTTTAGTGTGTTTTAGAGTCTTGGATGGATATTGGCTCGATTGTCGTTTCATCTGCCTGTCAATGGGCTTTTATGCAGCCCTCATCTTTTATCTGAACGCCGACAAGCAGGGCTTTCCTTCGTTTTTTTAATTGCATGTAACTCTTCAGGTAGCATACTAATGGTTTCTGTGTGTTAAAGAGATCAACTCTCTCTTTCGCCTCCTTTCAGTTCCCATAATAGATTCTGCAGATGCACACAGCTGCTGGTCGTAGGAACGGAGGCCGTTAATTTACGGACAAAGCAACCGCTTAGAGGGAATGAGAGTGGACATTAGCTACAAATATGTTCTGTTGTTGTTTCGTGACTAAACCGACTCAGCAGGTAGCTCGTGAGTCTCTGATCATTTCAGATTAGTCAGCACTCATCAGTGGTTTTGAGCACTTTGTCCTAAAAATGTTAACACGTTTATTTTTAATCGGTGTGAGATACGAGGAAATATGATTTCTTTTTTTTTAATCAAGGGCAAAATGATCCAAAGACGGTTAAAGTGTTTAAGTAGATTCAATAAGGGGCTGTGAGCTTTTATGGAGTTTTTCAAAGGTGACCCGTCTTAATATTTAAGACCTGCGAAGCTCACGCTGTGGGCAGGACTACCTGCGGGACAGGTAGGAAGGACAAAGAGACGTTTAAAAAGGATCCTCTTCCCATGAAAGGCAGAGCAGCATTGCCGAACTGCTTCCTTGCTGCCTCTTTTTCTCACGTTTAAGTGCTTGTTTGTTAACTCGCTGTCTTGTGTTGAGGATTTGACTTCACATCCAGGCTGGTTTATTATAGTGTGTCTTGTAAGAGGCTTATGCGGCCTGCCAATTAGTTGCTTCATGTCTTTTGTTTATGGCTTTGGTGTAATCCTGTCAAAGAAACGGAGAGGGGTAGACTTTTGGTGTTGCTTTAAGGTGTGTTTTGACCACTAGGGAGCACTGCACCTATAACTAAATAATTTCCCTCCCTCACACAACAGCAACAACCAGAAAGTATGAAACTGTTTAGTTTTTTGTTTTGTTTTTTTCCCCCTGTGACTCCTGCTGTGAGAAATTGATGTATTTTTTTCTCAGCAGGTCAGAGATAATGTGATGAGCGTGGGCTCTCACACTCTGCGACATTTTTCCCCACGGCATTTGTAATTGACTGCAGAAACAAATAAGTTGTCAGAGATTGTAATTGGTTATTCAGTGTAACCAGTCAGCAGCAGCTTTAATGTGGGGGGAATAAAAAGGTTGGAGGAAGCGACTGGGCAGAACCACAGACCTCTGTAAGGGACAATCAGCAGACACAAGTCGGGAAAATGAACTCCCTCACCAGTGATGATGATAAGCCTGTCCGAGAGACGAGTGTGTCCATTAGGTGAACCCTGCGTAGCCTTAAATCTTAATGATAAAATGCACTAGAGTAGAACCCAGCGTCTTCTCGGGAGAGAGGAGAGCTTTTATACCTCTGCTTTGAAAGGAAGGAAATGTTTGTACTATTCAACTGGTACACAGTTGTTTCGTTCTCAGCAATGTAAAAAAAAAAGAAGAAAAAAAAGGGCAAATGTGTAAATATGATTTATGTATAATACAAATTACTTGTAAAAAATAATTGACTTGTGATTTATTGAAGCATTTTGTAAGAATGTTTTATTTATGTTTTATTCTCACCAACAAGGTGATAAACAATGTAAAGGTGTATTTCTCTCATAATAAAAAAATACCACAATTGACATCCTGAGTATTTGTGGGTTCTTTTTTTTTACAGCTATTCTTTTTTTGTTCTGTCTTGGTCAAGCTTCAGTTTGTATACACTGTAACCAACATGAAAGAATTGTGACAAAATAGGATGTCTGCTAATCAACCAATAGGAATGTAATGTACAGCCAGTGTTGGGGAGTAACGGAATACATGTACCGCATTACGTATTTAAAAGACAAAATATGAGTAACTGTATTCCGTTACAGTTACTGTTTAAAAGGGTGGTATTCAGAGTACACCCTGAATAACGATTCCTTTCTCACTCTAGCGATGGACATCGTTTACAGATGATCTCATCTTTTATTCACTATGACCTGAAACTACTGATTGAGGACAAAATCATCAGAAACTTGGTTACAGAGGTCACAAGAGTGAGGAGGTCTGGTTTTCTGTTTTACTATTACAAGTGTTTTTGAAACCAGGAGACCCAGAGACTACACCCATCTTGTATACTGTTTCTCCTGGTTTCTGTACTTAAAAAATAAATAAATAAATCAAACTAGATGTAGCAAAGAAGAAAAATCTAGTTCAATTTTGGCAGCAGATACTTGCTTGTATATTTGTCCTCCAGCTGTTGTTGTGATCGAACCATGGGGAATGCAGAGAAGTAACAGTGGTGCATCTTTGCCTTCATTCTGCAGATTCTACAAGAGGCTGCAAGAAAAAGAAAACAAAAAAGTTTATGCGTGTCACATAGCGTGACTTGTAGTGAACTTACAAGACTGCTGATGTTACAGTTCGAGCCCAATGGAAACAGATGGTTTGAACAGCAGAATGGTGGGGCGTCTGAGAGGACGATATCAAGGTCCTCCCTTTTTGACTTAATACAGAACGAAGACTTGTAGTTTAAAAAAAAAAAAGTCCAACTTTCTGAAAGTTCTCATCTTTTTGTAAAAAGAAAAAGAAAAAAGACATCACTGCAGTTCTTGAGAGAACAGTATGTTTTTGTGCCTTCAGGGGGAAGATTTTCAAATTAGTTTCTGCCCCAATAACTTATTAGATTTGCTGAATTATTTGTCCTCAACATTTTTTCTAATTATTATTTTACCAACGAACGATACTCACAGAATTTAAAATGCACCACTTTCATTATTTAGCAGGATTTCCAAAAGTAAATTAATTTGATTTAACAGAACATTATATTGTTAAGTGTAATACACGCCTTCGGAGTGGGAGTCGCAAGTTCGTATCCAGTAAGGGTCCTAGGCTAGACACATGCTAACCAAGCCTACTGGAATTGGAATATGGAATGGAATTTTCGATACCCAACATTCACAAACAACAACAACAACAACTGGGATCTTGTTGTTGTTGTTGTTGATAACTGATAACTGATCTCACAGCTAGAGACTGACGACACATGCTACGGCAAGGAGCCGGACGACAGGTCAGGGGGACGATATCATCACCCCCACCTGAGTTTGGGTACCAAGTGTGATGAAGAAAGGTTTGAAAAATTAAGTTGTTTCAAAGTACAGTGCTCAGGTTTCGACTCACTGCTGTCTCAAACTCCAGTCTCTGTTGCAACACACCTGAATAAAATTAGTAAGTCATTAGCAAGACTCTGTAGAACTGAGTTGACAATTTGATTCATGTTACAGCAGCTCATAAGTGAATGAACACGATGCAATAAAAGTACTTTTAGAACAAAATTTTTCCAAACACATTTTACGTGAGTAGGGTTAGGGGTTGCCACTTCAGCAGGCAGTCAAGTTCTATACTCTTGCTACTAATTTTATGCGGGTATGTTGGCACAGGGACACATGGAAAAGTTTCAGGACACCGGCCCTCAAGTACTGGAGTTTGACACCCCTGTTCTAAATCAAACTACATTAAACGATGTTGTAAAAGCAAAAACCATCAACATTATATCAACGTAAGGGATACAGAAAATCATTTTGGGAAGCTTGCAAACGTGCATGTTTATGGTATGATAGGGTACTTATTGGTATCACAGCTTCATCTTTAAGCCACCTTCATAACACTGAAAACATGGATTCAAACCTGAGGTGACTATGCTAAGCCCCCCGTCTTGCTTCATGCTAAAGACCTCTGGCCTACCTGCACGACCGAGCACACTCACTGGATCCGCTGCCATTAGGAAGGTGGCTGTTCGCACATTTCCAACCCTCAGGCTGTGTCATCTCGTAATAAATAAGTGTGAGCGTTTCACATCTGGACACTGCCTACCAATAAGAAAGCTCTATTAGACTTTAGAACTAACACATGTACTTATACCACCATGTGTATTAACAGGGTAGTCTGCCATGTAGACCCACACTGTCAGGTTAATGAAACTATAATCCAATTGACCATCCTTGATTTTTGCCCACTTTGCCCAGTACATAATCCAGGCTGGTAATGAGTACAGTTTTTAACTGGGATTCTTTCTCTCCCCTTTATCCTGATCAGTATTCTGGTCCTGACTGCAGCAACTGTGTCTGTTTTGTTTTGGAAGCTTTATCACAATAATGAAAAAAAAAATCATTCTCATTAATCCAATTTTTGTTCCAGAGGCAATTAAATTGCTATCACTAAATTGTGCTAATGCTTTGATTTCCTGTTTCCTGTTGTCGTGCTGCAGTTTGAACACCACCAGAGGAAAATGCTGACAGAGATCTTGATGGATTGACAGCAGTGGTGGCACACGGCAGCACTCGTTTCTCCTGATAAATAAAGAGCCAGCTGCTTTAATCTCTCCATGCTCGGCGGTGTTTTGCCTCTGGAAACCTCGACTGCGGAGGCTTTTCCCCCCCTTAACTGTAGGATCTTGTATGCTATGCCCAGTTCATCACCATGGGATCTTTCTAAATATTTCCCCATTTTGCTCATTCCACATATAAGCTCCAGAGACAAAATACCAGCTGATAAGACTCAGCCGTGTTGGTAGCCTGATAAGGTGCAGTGCAAATTCTGTTTCTTGGTCCAAACCCCTGTAAAAGTTCACCTATCTCTGTTTGGAGCAGCAAACAGCAAGTCTGCCTGTGACGTGCAGTGACAGAAAACCACACAGCCTCGAGTGAAAAGTGGAAGCTGGGAGGCAGAGAGGGAAAGAGGGGAAATAAAAGCATGAATATGTAAATATTCCAAATTAAAAATTTCATCATAGCTTAGAAGAAGAGGAGAACAGCCGTGCTGCTCATGCTGATAACTCTGTGAGGCTTGAGTGACTAACGATAAACTTCATGGTACATTCTCAGATTTATTAATTATCTGCTGCTGATAAGATAAATTTGGCATTGTTGAGCTAATTACCGTCACATGATAACTGTCTAAATCTGTCTAATTGATAGTTTGAAAGCGGCTTTGAATTGAGCTGAACTAGAACGGCCAACTTTATCGAAGCATCACCACTTTCCAATAGACTGATGTGTTACAGCAAAAGGCTTCACTTTCACTGAGAAATAATCTCTCTGCAGCTCGTTCCACTCACTTGGCCTTTGGTCAGTAGAAAATAGAACTCAGAAACACTAATAAGACCATCACCAGCAGATCTTCAGGAGTGGAAGACGTACTCATATTTCCTTCATGAGTCAAAGGAGAAATACCACAATATAAAACCACAAACCTGCAGGAACCAATTTTAGCCATTCGGGGCAATAAACGTGCTGTAATCTCTGACATTTTCAAATTAACCCAATCCAGAAGCTCCAGACGTTCCTCTTAGACAGGATTAGCCGTCAGTGCTCTTCGTACTCACTTTACATGCAGTGATGTCACATGTTACCGGACTGAATTGTGGATCCACTGCAAGACTTTTTTTCTGGTTATTTGCACTAAAAAGTTACATTTCAAGCCAGCACAGGCATCGGCCAATCAAGTCACATTAAGAAAATATCCAGACGGGTTCAGCATCAAAATTTAGGAGACGCTGATCTGTGCACTGTATAATCAACCTGTGGATGTGGAAAAAAACACACAAAAAAGTCCCAAAACCTAATCACCTATCATCAAGCACTGAAAATATATTTGTGTTTGAATCCTGTTTAGATTGAATCATTACTTGTTATTAATCTCTGGCTCTTTTGTATGTCTTTTATCTAGTCTTACTCCCCTCACCCCAAATGGTCACATCAGATGGCCCCGCCCCTCTCTGAGCCTGGTTCTGCCGGAGGTTTCTTCCTGTTAAAAGGGAGTTTTTCCTTCCCACTGTCGCCAAAGTGATTGCTCATAGGGGGTCATATGATTGTTGGGTTTTTCTCTATGTATTATTGTAGGGTCTTACCTTACAATGTAAAGCGCCTTGAGGTGACTATTGTTGTGAATGCGGTATAAATAAAACTGAATGGAATTGAATTAAATTCTATTAAGGCTTCAAGTTATTCATTGCTGAGAGCACTTTCTCGGTGGCCACTTTCTAGGTGATTTAAAGGTGGATGCTGTTTAGCATTTTGTTGTGATAAAGGAACAGTTGACAGTTTTATTCCAAGGGTGAGTTAGCATCCCATTTAACAACTGCATTCATACTGTCGCCTACGTGCAATCACACAAGCCGTGTCCACAAATCAGAGGGGAAACTTTTACAGGCTACACGACAAATTCAAGAATAAAAACCTACCTTAAGCCACATCATGAGCCTGCACATATTTAGCACACTAAAATGAAAATCTCGCCACAGTTACAAATGTTAAGAAAGTGTAAAGTATAGTGTAAAAAAGCAGGAGAGACATTTTCTCCGACTGCAGAAGTAGATTAATGAACTCACCACACACTGGGACGTTTGGGTCACTGACTTTAAATTCTGAACACCCTCAGCGCATTTCCATTTGTTTAGCAATTTTGGAGTGAAATCGAGTGAGATCAGCTAGTTTTAAAACTAGCCTCACAAGCTGATGAATCACCTCCTTTTAGTTCCAAAGAGACATGAGGGGTACTTTGCAAAGTTTTACTTGCATCCCCCCATGTGCTCCAAAGTCCTGCTCGGTCATGCCACCATCTTGCTGCAGATGCAACAAGTTACATTAACCAGTAATAAACTTTGTTTGTTACTGCAAAATCTTATCAGGAATGTGGATGGTTAACCTCTCATTACCAAAAATACAACAGAGTTTTACTTACAGTTCCAAAAACACATCATTAGAATTCAGCTGATGGGGCATAGTGACCTTTAGGATGGTCCTGGGCCCCCAGAGCCCGTCCATAACATCGGCACTGTCGAGGAGGAACTTTCATGGGTTGAAATTAATAACAGGCAGTGTGTCAAAATGGCCTTATTTCCAGCTGGAAGCTTCCTGTCACATTAGTTTTACAAACATCTCTTTTGAAATGGAGATCTACGTGGATAATCCTTCTGGGGCTGCTGTGGATTTTTTTTTCTTGTTACAATAAGCAAGTAACTGCTGGGAAAACTGTGGGCGAGGCTGAGTGGCACACTGTCCCTGCTGGCGACAGCCGTGGCCAGAGGCATTAAATTTTCATGCTGTCCATCTGTGCCATTCACACGATATCTCACTTGACCTGATTGGTTTTTACTCGTCATGCTCACATTATGCTGCATGTCTTATCTGGTCTAGTAAGGATGGACTACAATAATCTGTAATCTGCTCTTTTTTTAAAAGAAAACTTTGGTGACACTTTGGTGTCTGCGGACCTCTGCATTTGTTTTCATCAAAAATACATAAAGACCCAACCACTGCTTTTATGTTCTGGGCCAATACTGCTTCCCATTTGGGACTAAACACATAAGAAAGAAGAAAAAAGGGCAACTTTGACTTTCTGTGCCACTTGACTGAACTACCTTAATGTCTTGAATTTAAAAGAAGTACCTTGAAACAAGTCCTCATTGTCTCAAAGCGTTTTTTTCTTTTTCTTTTTACCAGCAAAAGCTGTCATATGCAGACATCAGGTTTAAATGGCTTCAGCCTCTTTACGACCCTGAACAGGAGAAAGCGCGTACAGAACATGAATAATAAATTACAGCAGCTGAGTAGGCTCCTTCACCTAACGTGTCGCATCCTTCTTAGGAGTCATAGGATGAAAAGTTCAATAACAAACAGCAGAAGTTTAGGATGAGCAGCCGAGCCCCTAAACACTAAATGTGGCACAGCTGCGATGAACAGGAGTACTTTCTCCCAGCGGATATTTACAGAATGCTGAGTAGATATTATTCCAGTCTTCCTGCAGGTTGCAGGAAAATCACAGCACCACAGCGGGGTGAGTAGTTACGGCTGCAGCGGGGATACAGGGCGGGGAGAGCCTATGCCAGGTCCTCCATCTTGCTCAGAGATGTGAGGATGATTTAGGAGGCCTGTCTTTGCCAGGGTGTCCAGAGAAGGAGCGGGGCCGAGCAATCCTATTACTCCTCAATGACCCTGCACGCACACACACACACACACACACACACACACACACACACACACACACACACACACACACACACACACACACACACACACACTTTCCAATGGCTAGAAGGCTCAAACAGTGTGCAGGAAGCTGCCACCACACTTAAGGACCACACTGTAGTCAAAAACCAGCTGGCAGTGTACTTCAAGAAGCACCATCACTATAGCACAATGTAAAGCTCACAAGCTGTTCACACTAGAAAACCATTATGTTAATAACTTTATCTAATTCACTGCAATGATTTAGTAGGCGATATCCTGGCATTTTTAGCCAGTCTCACAGCAGTTCTGTGAAGAGCAGAGTTGGCCACATATATACAAATATCCTTTGTGCACAGCTGTGACCTTCCAAGTTCCCAATTACTATGTTTACATGTTTTTTGCTCTCATTCATGAGAAAACAGGACTAAGACAAAGGTTTTTACCTGGCTAATGAAAATAAACATTTAGCTATTACTGCCATTCACCATCAGTCATGCAGATGGGGTTTTGCTACAGTTCAACCCCTTTCAAGGATGGCACTGAAATATTAGCACATCCAGAAACCCCTTAGAAGGAGCAGTGTTTTTCTTTGTGCGGATGCATTTTGTTAGCTGGCTCATTTGCTGACAACCCTAGACAGTATGAAAGATGGATGGAGCCACTGTGATGTTACCTCTTGGTCAGTAAAGTCCCATTATGAAACCTAATAAGAGGGTATTTTTGCCATTACACTCGTGGTGTTTTAAAGCTGGATGCAGGGAGCAAGTGACAAAGACGTGCAACTGACTGTCATTTACTCAAGCGGAGCAGACGCTGGATAATCCTTCTTTCTGACTCTAATAATGACCGTAATTTACAAAATTAACTTCATGTTCTATTCACTTTAACATGACCTCAGCTGAGGGTTGGCTCCCAGTTTGGCCATTAAAAAGTACAAGTTTTACAGCACTTCCAATTTGCTTTGCTTTTCAGACCCAGGTGCTATATCTGTTATCTTTTTTATGTCTATCCGGTCGTTAAGTGATGACGTGACGAATCCTACTTCCGGGCCTAAAGTAGTCTGCGTTTAATATGGCTTTTGTGTTGTTAACATGTTTAATGTTTTGTATTTTCTTCTATTTAAACTCAAAAAGCTCCTAAAACAGTCAGTGATCACTGTTGACCTCCCTCGGCTTTTATTACCGCTAATCTTAATATACCGCTTATATTATGCTAACATAGCTGTGTCGCTAGCGGTCACGTAGCACATCATTATATACCAGCTAGCCAAACTTCAGTAACCCTACAAACGTCACTGCTGTTTAGTTTTCTGTCTTCATTTATGTTGGAAGTGATAACAGAGCTGTACGTTTTAATTTGTTTCCAAAACCCCGCAGTCAGGACATGCTATATTGTATTTAGATAGAAGCTAGCGAGCTAACTCCCTGCTAAATTCTAACTCCGTTAAATGTCATAAACTCCGTTTTCATGGATGCCTGGATGTTAAACTCAATTGTTACACCTGGTAGAGCAGAACGCTGATCATTTTATTAAAGATGAAAGACTTTAGACAGTTTTTCAACTCTCAGTAATGCCATAGTGATCGTTTGATATATGGACCTGCAGCGGAGTTTAGGCCCAGACACGGCTAGTGACGTCAGACTTAACGACCGGATATGTTCAACCTGCAGCATTACTCCATCTCCCCCTACGTTGAGCATTCTCTTCTGTCACGCCAGCTTCCACATGTCCTCCCTTACTACATCCATGAATCTTCTCTGTGGTCTTCCTATTTTCCTTCTGCCTGGCAGCTCCATATTTGCTCAATATAGCTACTGTCACTTCCACTGATAATCATAACATCTTCAACTCTGCCACCTCCAGCTCAACCTCCTGTCTTTTTGTCAGCGCCACCATCGCCATTCAGCAATTCTGAATATTGTGGTTCGGAAAGACGGAGCCAAAGGCTAACATGTACTGTTAAAAAAGAAGAGGACTTAAAATAGATCCTTGGGATGCCCCAGCAACCATTTCCCTTTCTGACAGAGAAGTTTCAATCACTCAAAGAAGAGGAAAATCAATTTAAAACTAGTTCTGCTACTAGCCGCCTTCACCCTGCAGACATGTCAAAAACAAGGCTGACAGTATCAAAAACAGCACTGAGATCAAGCAGGACTAAAATGGAGCAGGAACCAGCAGACTGAAATATTGCATATCATTGGACACCTTCAACAGAGCAGGGCTTCAATTATATATTTCCATATGTCGATTTGGGTACCTGCTCCATTTTAAACTTGCTTTGGTACTGTTGACCTTTTCCAAAGATGCCATCTCTGACTTTCTCTACGCTCATCCTTTTCCCTCTTCTCTTTTGAACTGGTTGTGGCAGATGGTTGCCCCTCCCTGTGCCTGGCTCTGCCAGAGATGTCTTCCTGTCTTTCTCTTATAAGAGAATTCTTCTTTCCCACTTTGCTACCACCTCGTTGAGATTTTCTCTCTTAAATTTTAGTGTATTTTTCTTGCAATATAACATGTCTTGGGGCAACTGTTGTTGAGAATTATCGCTCTATGAATCAAAATGAACTGAATTAACCGACACAACAAATGTGGTGAATATAATGGTTCAGATTTTCTATAAAACAGTGTTGTCAATGAATGGTGGCTGAGCCTCTTATAGTTTTTACTAGTCATAGTAAGCCAAACAGGACTTCAGCGTCTCTGTCAGCTCCTGTAAATCTTTTTAATGACTTTTAAGATTTCACATGGCATTCTGCTTCAGTAAATCACATGTTCACTGTTATAAACAGGCTGCCATTATCAGTAATGATCTTGGGACTATATGGACTGCAATGCAGAGCAATTTTCTCCTTTTTGTAAAATAGAAAGGACAAAACAACTACCCATGATTCTGCAGTCTGAGGTCTAAAATGGTAAAATAAAACACACACAGACACCCATACATGCACACACACAGGCACACACACACACACACCTCTAGACATTGAGCAAACACTCTTTTGCTAAACACGCGTCTCAAAGCCACACATGGACACATGAAAATGTGCCGGCATACGGACATGTGCACGTTCATATTGTCTGGGGATGCTCTGTTTGTGCATTGGTCTAGCCTGTTGCCGAGGTAACAGTTAGCCCATCTCATTTAAAGAAGCTCTTGATGACCTCGGTGCTGCTTATTGAGCTGTGATCAACATGTTTGCCTGTGTCACCTCGACTCCCCGCAGGCTGCAACAGCCAAAGAAAGTCTGGACGGAGGCAGAAAATGAACCTTTTGCTGCTGTTTTTGTTTTTACCCAGACATAAATGCATACATTATGTTCTGCTGTATGTCCTTTGTCAAGGCAGTATTGATGTACAGCAGTGGTGAAATTGTATCTGAATATTGGGTGGTGAACGTAAGGTGCAGAAATATTTTGAAACATAAATTCTGAGTGATGCACTATATCTCATCTAGGAACCTTCTACTTCATACAGGGATGCTCGTGAGATTAATCAGAATGACTAAATAAAGTATAGTCCAAAAATATAATATATAAGCTCCAGTCCCTCCACAACCCTGAACAGGATGGATGGATGGATGAGCCAATGAAGTAGGATCACCTGTTCTAAATCCTTAACAGACCAATCACCATTTACTAGCACAATAGCCTGCATGGTACAAGCATGGTTGTTGGTGCCAGACGGACACCAACAACCATGCATTGCTCTGAGAATTTCAGAAATTGCTGATCTGCTGTGATTTTTCTACACATTTCTAGAGTACACAGTGAATGATCCAAAAAATAGAAAATATCCAGTGAGCTGCAGTTCTCTGAGTGATACCTTGTTGATGTCCGACTGCTTCAAGCTGAGGTGAAGGGGAGGGGAGAGGGAGTGGAGGAGGATCTCTGAATGCACAACATACTGAACCTTAAAGCAGATGGGCTACAGCAGCAAAGACCATACCTGTTGATGCTCCTATAAGCTAAAAACAGGAAACTGAGCCTACAATTTGCACAATCTTACCAAAGTTGGACAATAGGTGATTGGACAAATGTTGTCTGGTCTGCTGAAACATTTGGATGGCAGGGTCACAGTTTGGTCTGCCAGTCCACAGGTACTGCCCCTGATCTCCACGCAACATTGCAGAGGCGTGTCAACCAGGACAGCCCTACAACGTCCAGAGCCTTCAGGAACTCGGGGCGGACCTCATCAACACCAGGGGCTCTGCCACCAAAGGAGTTGTTTAACTGCCTCAGTGACCTCGCCCCCGGAAATTGGCGGGTCATTCCCCTCATCCCCAGACTCTGCTTCCTCCTCGGAAGACGTGTCAGTGGGATTAAGGAGGTCCTCGAAGTATTCCTTTCACCGCCTGACAATTTTCTCAGTCAACGTCAGCAGCGCTCCGCCAGCACTATACACAGTGCAGGTAGAGCGCCGCTTTCCCCTCCTGAGACACCTGACGGTTTGCCAGAATCTCTTCGAGGCAGTCTGAAAGTCTTTTTCCATGGCCTCTCCGAACTCCTCCCACACCCGAGTTTTTGCTTCAGCCACTGCCCGAGCCGCATTCCGCTTGGCCTGTCGATACCTGTCGGCTGCCTTCGGAGTCCCACAGGCTAACCAAGCCCAATAGGACTCCTTCTTCAGCCTGGTGGCTCCCTTCACCTCTGGAGTCCACGATTTGGTTCGGGGATTACCACCACGGCAGGCACCAACCACCTTGCGGCCGCAGCTCAATGCAGCAGCTTCGGCAATGGAGATGCTGAACATGGTCCATTCGGACTCAATGTCCCCAGTCTCCCTCGGAATGCTGTTGAAGCTCTGCCGGAGGTGTGCGTTGAAGATCTCGCGGACTGGGGCCTCTGCTAGACGTTCCCAGCACACCCTCACTACGCGTTTAGGTAGTGAGGGTGTGCCAGCTGGAGGAAAGGAGCCAGCTGAGGTGGTTCGGGCATCTGACAAGGATGCCCCTTGGGCGCCTCCTGGGTGGGGTGTTCCAGGCATGTCCCACCGGGAGGAGGCCCCGGGGCAGACCCAGGACACGCTGGAGAGATTATATCTCTCGGCTGGGAACGCCTTGGTGTTCCCCCGGATAAGCTGGAGGAGGTGGCTGGGGAGAGGGAGGTCTGGGCCTCTTTGCTTAGGCTGCTGCCCCCGCGACCCGGTCTCGGATAAAGAGGATGAAGATGGATGGATGGATGGATGGTCACAGTTTGGAGTAACATGAAAGCAAACATCCACCCTGCTTTCTATCAATGGTGTGGGGGACATTTTCCTGGCACATTTTGGGTCCCTTAGCACTAATTGAACATCATTTAAATGTCACAGTCTACTGGAGTGTTAGTAGTGATCATCGTGTTCATCCCTTTAGGACCACAGTGTACCCATCTTCTTTTTCCAGCACGACAATACACCCGATCACAAACTTAGGTCATTTCAAACTGATTTCACGATACTCAAATAACCTCCCCAGTCACCAGATCTCAATCCAAGAGAGTCCCTTTGGGATGTGGTGGAAAAGGAGATTCACATCATGGACGTGCAGCTGACAAACGTGCAATGCAATCTGAGGTGTGATGCTAGTATGTCGATGCGGTCCAAAGTCTCAGAGGAACGTGTCTAGCAGCTTGTCGAAGCTATGCGATGTAGAAAGGAGGCAGTTCTAAAGGGGAAAGGGGGTTTGATCCGATATTAGACGGGTACACTTAATAAAGTAGCTGGTGAATGTATACGTTTGCAAAAATAAAACAGCATTTTGATAACGCTGTCTGTCTTTGCATCATCTGCTCCTACATATTTAGAATTATCTCGAGTGCCCCGCGTGTCATTAATAAAAAGTAAAATACTAAATACTAATACTACCAAAATGGAAAAAGTACTTTATTACTGTGTGTGCTGCTCTGTGTTGCAACAGATGATGCAAATATACAAACGAACGTGCTTTAAGTACAAAATGTCATGTTTTAGCATCGGCTACATTTTCATTACTTTGTCTTTGCCTGGTTAGCTTAATTAATATTAATATAGCATAATTTATTATCCTATTTATACTGTATATTAAAAATTATCAGTTGTAAAACAAGTAATAACTAATGATTAAGATAAGAGTAGTATATTTCTGTGGGCTCAGTTAAACGCCCTGTGCTATATTCATATTTTGAGTAAGTGCACCTAAAAACAAAACAACCTTTCATACACCTTACCATAGTTTCTCTTGTACTATTTACAGCAATATAATAAACAGCTCCAGCACCCCCATTAACTTCACCTTCAGGAAGTAAAGACAAACTTCCTGATCAAACTTTTTAATAAAGCTTTCTGCTAGGGGTCGCATCCTTCAAACTAAAGATGACAACGTGCAGAGGCCTCTTCCCCAGGACATTTGTGCTGATCTGATTGGCAAGGTGGAGGAAATGTCAGCCAGCCTTTCAAAGGGCAGAAGTGAGTTCTCTTCCTTAGATCTTCATTATGTTCCAAAACCCCTTCCAACTTTTTCTGCCTTTTAACTTCTGTGTAGGGTTTTGAAAACATGTCTGATACAGAAAAATATCACACAGACTCTGAAGTCTTTAGTCACGATACAGCCTTAGTTTTGTTTAAAATACAACAACCACAGATATTTCATTCTAGCAGTCTGAGATTGCAGCTGTCACCACCTCTGTTTTGTCCAGGCAGTTACTATGGTTACACTGTCCACACAGGCACACACACACGACTTTACTCTGCAGCAATACAACAGTCTGACTCTGTTCAATAAACTCGGTTAGCATTTTCAAACTGTGGCCGTCTGTGGCAGAGCTGCGTTCCCTGATCTGATCTCGTCTCCATTCGGCTTTTAGTGCTCACCTAACACGAACACATCTACGCCCTCACGTCAGTGTGGCTGGGCTCACTCACTAGTTATTTAAAATAGACTTCACTGTCTAGTTTTAGCTCAAAGGAAGAGACTAAAATTGCTGATATCACAATGATAGTTCTTCTTTTAAGGAGAACTGTTATTGCATGCTGTTACAGTGTTGGCTGCTCATGTTAAAGTGTGAAATAATGAGGTCAGTGCATGCTAATCTCTGTTAGACAAAAGCTCAGGCTTCAGAGTGATCTAAACACCCTGTTTCACACAGTTTTTCTAATCTTGAATCTGGATGATGTCAAAGAGAGTAGATGTGCTAATACGGTCATCCCAGGCATACAGCTAAAACAGCTGGTTTCAGACAGTGGCTGCACTGATAAGCTGCAACAAGGCACAGTTTAATACATAAAGATTCGTTTAAATCTGAATTAAGTGAAGCAACGCCAGTAAAGTTCAGAATGAAAAAGAATAAAAATTATGGAGCTGGAAATGAACCCTTTGACATGAGTCTAAAGCAAAATTTAGACTGTTCAACAGGTCAAGCAGCTGCTGTAAAGCCTCTAAACCAGTGTGGTTCTCATGTCAAGTCAAGTAGATGCAAACAGTTAAATTAAAAACTTTGCTTTTAAACAATTCACCTGTTAACTACTGACATAATAATCTTGTTCCTGCCATGCTTGGGACCATGTTAACATGCCGCAGTGCCTTTTCTCTTGTTCTCTGAACGGACACAGACCTTCAAAACTATTAACTTGCCATTCTGGGCCTCTCCAGCTTTTTATTAGCTCTATTCATGTGCAGCACTTCATTAGGCCACAATTTTAAAAACTCAAGGTGTCCACTAATCAAATTTTTAACACTTTAGAAAAGTGATTTTCAGGGAAAATACGGTTTTAGTATGGACAATAAGCCTTTGATCACAAGTTTAATCAACACCAAACAGCAACATATTAAGGACTAATGACATCTCAGATTTCTTCTTGGCTCATTTTTTGGTGCCTTCTTCCTGTCATATGATGCCATTCATCTCTTACCCTCATCCTACAGTTTCCTTTGCTAAAGTGTTTATATAAGCTCTGCAGCTAGCCACTATGTAACACATCACACATTGCTGGTATTAAGGTGTCCGTCTTTATTTAAAAGTTGAAGCAATGCTTTATGGGATATGGTCCAGACCCCTGCAACCCTAAAATGAACAATGTATGGATGGATGGATGGAACTGGAAAGGCAAACAAAGCTTGGGTGTTGTTTGCTGCTGGGAACTAAATGAATAGTTGAAACCTGAAATGATGAATGACATCACATCTGTCAGGTCATCCATTTATCTGTATTTAAGATCACAGTTTAGCTTTGATTCATCAATTTAAAAAGCACTTCTTTATACGTTCATGTTTTTCACTGTCACATTAGGGTTGCTGTTTTTTTCTTGGGAACAAAACTGCCCAACTTTCTGTGGCAGGAAATGCTTTCCTAGTGCTGATGAACGCAGCCTCAGCTCTGACTGTGTAATCAAGGACTTGATTACACAGGACACCCATAGCTCTATATTCACTCTCTCTTTGGCCTCTGCTTAGTTCTCTCAATGTCTCTAAACTTATGTTGGGTTAATGGTTTTAGATTTTTTTTAGTATCTGTGATTTTAGATTTTTATTAAGGCCATTTTGGAGTATAATTTGAATAAAGTAGTACTTTAATTTCTCACTGGTATCTGCAATTTAATTTTGGTTTTTAATATTCTTCAGCTTCAGCCTCTGCCCATTTGATTTATTGAATTAACTTAAATAAACTGTTAGGACTAATTTTATATCGCATCTCTGCCTCATCTGTGCACTTTTTTGTCAATTTTCAATATAATTAAAGTTTGTTAAGGTAATATTTTCTGGGTTTCAATTCCCCAGGTGGCGCTATTGGTCTTCTCACTATTTTTCTGTACTGTACCTCTCCACATTTTGGGGGAAAACCTCTGAATTTTTTTGTTTTAGAAGTAAAAAGTTTCTTCAAGAAGAATTTTAATGCTCTTAGGGATTTTGCTGCTGCCTTCAGGCCAACTCATGGATTCTCTGTCTGTTCATAAACCCTTAGACTCAAACTCAAAACAGAGGACTTAATTCTATGGCTACTACAATCTAGGGTGTAGGAATGTGGACAAGTTGGAGATATATGCACCGAAAAACACCTCATAGCAGCAAAAAAAGCTGCTCTGTCATTTTGCTCGGCTGGACAATATGAAAATGTAAAACAAGGCGAATGGCATTTGAAAAAAGTGAAAACATCATGACCATAGATTTTATGACAGATTTTGAATCTGTCTAAAAAGTGAAGCCAATGGAAATTTAAACCTGTAGTCTTCCAACAGCCATCAGGGGACAACACTTCTGGTTCATGTTAAAGGTTTGATTGTGAAGAAGTATAGCTGTCCAGAATTCTATAACAAACTGGAATATAGATTACAGTTCAGCAGTCAAGGGTCAGAGGTCATGTCATTGAGACGGTCATTGTAAAAACACAGTGTGTGTATAATGCCATAGTTATAGTGTCTATATGGAAATGTCTTTCTGTGATTGCTCTGACAAATTGGCTCCATGTGTTAACAAATGTACAAATATTTAGCCTTCCCAAACCTGTGTCCCTTCAGTAATTAGTGTGATATCTTCTTACATTCACCATCTAATACAACAGTGCAGGCAGGATTCATAGCTCCCAGTGCCAGCACAGGACTTAGAAGTTGGCTCATTTTGCCATTAAATGGAGCTAACAAGGTCCGCTGGGATCGTGCCGGCACAGCAATTCATGTCAGTTTAGAATAGTTAAAGAGCGCTGATAATGCTTGCAGGAAGGTCCCAGTGGCCCAGAGCTCCTGTTTTTTTTCCTTATTTTCCTCACACTGGAGCTGATAGGAGTGGAACTGGACTCCAAAGACTATAGAGCCTTCCTCTCAACTCTTTAAAGGAAATGGCTTTTAATGGATTGGTGTCCTAAAATCGTTACTACTTCATCTGCTAATAGAATCCCTTTGAAGCCTGTGACTTATTCTACAAGGAATCATTCCACTGGTGCAATTTATTATTTTATCACACAATCAGATGCAGAGTGTTGGAATTAACCATTTGATTTGAGAGATTAAACTGCAGTTTTAACATGAGTCATAGCAATATTTTGTAGAAAAAAAAAAGTCTGCTTCATCTAGTCTCTTTGAGCTTGTTGCGTGTCAGAAATTTGCATGCAATTATGCTTACCTCAAAGTTTTGATCTCAAAACTTTGTTCCTTGAAGCCACAATCCTCCGGGCACATGCAGGCATGAACTAGCATTTGTCAGATACATCCCTGAGCTCATTGCTAGGGAAATGGGTCAGTAGCAGAGTTTAATTGAGTTCACTGCATGGAAGGTGGTGCAGTCTTCCAGAAGTGTGGGGGCAACAGAAGAAAATACGTTTTTAAAAAGGCTTCTTGGCATCCTGTCTGCCGCAGTTAAATATTCAAGTGATCCTGGTTCTGAGTTAACACATAGTACAGAGCAATCAGGAACAGTCTTTTGTGAGCCAAAGAAGCCCCGCAGATGAAGAAATATTCAGCTGTATATTTCCACCATTTATCAGTTACATTTAGCTATTTTTACCATTTATTCAGTAGCTTTTCTCATTTTATGGAGTTTTCGCTTTTGTTGTTTTCATCACTCAGAAGTGACCAGTTTCAACAACAGGGTGGAGTGTTGGGGTTTACGCTAATGCCAGCAAGCTTGGCCAACGCCCTGCACGCGTGCAACACACAGATGCCTCCTAATCATCGTCGCGTTACAAACAAAGGAAATGCTACAATTTCAATCACCAAAATTGAAGCACTGCATCAAACTTGATTGGGCTGCACTTCACAGCAGGCCATATTATTTGCCAAGTAACTCCAATAATAAAAAAAATAAATACATAAATAAATAAAAACGCCACAAAAGGTTATGATCATTTAAGCTTGAGTAAATTGGTCATTTGAACATGTGTGTTTATGTGACTAATTGGTTTTTGGAAGCACAAGTGGATATTAGATTACCTTTAATCCAATTTTTGGTACTTGCTTTAAATTTTCAGCCATGCAGGTTCACTTTTAGTGTTTCAGCTTCACAGCTTTCTATGCATACCATTACATAACAAATGCCTGACATTTACATACCTGTTTGAATTTTGTTATCTCTTAATTTAAGCTGCTGCATTACAGTAAACCACTACTTTAGAGACTATAAATTGCAAATACATTTTAAAACATGAAATCAGTCAAATAAAAACACCTATTTTGTGTTATTCCACGAGCTGCTCTACAACATTTCCAAGTATCAGTTGGCACCTGCACCAGTTTTGCTGTTTGGGAATCACTAACCTGGAGAGAAGTGAAGCAAACGTGTTAGTGTGTAAGTGGTGTGAATCCTAGATGGTTTGGCAAAACTCTACGAGCTTGGAAAGCAAACACTTCTCCCTTCAGCAACAATCCATGCTTCTGAGGATGGAGGAGGGTGGCCTCCTGTTTGTCCAATAAGACAGCTCTGCAGCTGACAGCAGCAGCCCCTGGTTGTCTACCAGCATGAATGTGAGGAAGTGTATGAGCGTGAAGCTGGGCGATGCTGACAAACAGCGTGGAGCTCAGCTGACTCTCCCAGAATAATTACAGTACGCTCTAAAAAGTAATCTGGGAGCAAGGCTGCTGCAGAGGCCTATCTGTGTCTGTCTGTGTTGCCTCTACTCCTAAGTGCACCATCTGTTTTTGCATTGAGCCTGGCCGAACTGTGACACCAAGTCTGAATAAACTCGTGTGCTTCTGCTCTGGCTCAGCAGGTCATGCTACTACTAAACAGATGCCATTTTACAGCCTTTGATATGTTACGCTGCAGCGACTCACAGGATTTTAAATCCATACAGAGCACTATTGTCATTTTAAAACATTAATATTCATTGCTTCTTGTTATTGCCACCAAGACCCATTAAACTTGAATTACATGTCATTTGTATCCCCTGGGAGCCTGTGTGGGTGTTTTTTAACAAAATGAAATCACTTCCTATTTAGATTGCATTGAGAAAAATCTTTGTTTTTTCACCGGGTGAAGTTAATTGCTGGGTTGTAAAGGAAATGGCAAGTACTGCAGAGACCTTCTGTTCACCCTGCAGACTGCAGGGAAGTTGGATGCAGTCCACGTGAACCTGCTGACTGGAACGAACATACAGAGGAGAAGCGGCGCTCCTCTTTCAGCTGCGGAGGAGGAGGAGGTGAGGGAGAATAGGGGAGTCATCTATTAGATCCAAGTAGCTTTGTTGCTTTCAGAAGAACAAGTACTGTTACTCAGGAAACAACTACTCCAGTGAAGAGGGTCACTGTGCATTTCATTGTGCAGAAAATAAATCCCATCTGCCTTTTTCTTTGGGCCCGATTCCAGCTGGGTTGAGCACTTCATTGTTGGTAGAGGGTTAATGAAAGGATGCAGTGAGCATTTAAAATGATAACTGCTACTGATAAATACTCCAGTATAATTTGACATATTCCCTACATATTGAAAGGCTTGCTTGGCTTTTACACTAAACATCTAGAAATCCAAATTTACAAAAGAGAAATAGATACCGATTTCCTTTCTTTTAAAAATGTTTAAAAATGTATTGAAAATACTGCAGATGTTCTGTAAAAATGTTCCACTGGTCCCATTTATTCTTATTATTTTTAAGAGGAACCCCATTTTCTGTTTTTAGTCAAATTCAATTAATTCAACAAATTTAAAATATTAATATTCATTGCATCTTGTTATTGCCACCAAGACCCATTAAACTTGAATTACATGTCATCTGGGAGCCCGTGTGGGTGTTTTTTAACAAAATGAAATCAGGTCCTATTTAAAGCGCCTCAGCGTTCAATGCTTGAGCCACTGCTATTTTTCAGATTTTTCTTTAATAGCATGAAACAGCTGATTTCAATTGTTGTATGCTGATGGCATTCAGCTTTGTTTCCAGCTAAAACTGACTCCCTAACCTAGTGACTTAAAAAACAATAATAGCGATATAACATCCATAATCATATCGCACATGACCAGATGAAATCAGTTAAGACAACTGTTAAGAAAAAGCAACTGGATAAAAAAAAAAAAGCACCAGGACGAGCATGTTCATGATGCTTTTTTAATTCAGGAGATCATCAATAAATCATTTACGATGCCATAGATATTTATCGTATCATGTTCATAGCAGTGAATAGTAATATTATATGTTCAATGGCAAGTAAAAGACATGTAGATACTACACAATAGGGAACCCCAAACTCCACAGGAGTGGTTTGACACATAGACAATTAAAAAAATTCAGTCAACAGTGTTAAATGCTGAACCGAGATGAACGATAATTAAAACAGATCTGTATCAGTGCTCAGGACCAAAGATGGGTGCAAAGATTAATCTCATCAATCCAAACACTGATCAAATGTGGTTAAAAAAGAAAAAAGTATTGGCACTTAATACTACCAAAAACTGGATCATATCTATGGATGGATAGATATGAATATCTTTAGTAGCAGTGTATATGAATATTACACTACATGCAGTGTGAGCTCAGTCATTTTTTGTGTGTACTGCTCTTTATTTTTTAATGTAAATCATACCGGCAACCAGGGTGTACCGCACTGCTCAATAAAGTCATCTGAAAGAAAATGCGTGGGTGGATGCTGATACATTTTTGTCACATATTTCACTGCAGGAATATTTTATATCATAACACTTACATAACTTTTCTTCTTCTATAATTTGGGACTATAACCCATTTTCACAGCAGTATTCTGACTGCACAGGCAGAACTACTTACATTAACAATGGCTCTGATCCATTAAATATCCCAGGAGATTTCTCCAGTCAACCAATATCTACAACACTGAACCACAGACCCCTGACTCACCTAAATGGAATACAGCGTCCTTAGCGATATTAATTAAAACACAGATTTTCCTGCTTTGACACGTCAAAGTGTCTGCTGTGAAACATGGTTGATTACTGCTACACTTCCTCTGATGGCTCGTTAAGATCAGCATCCATCACAGCACATCTTTCCTATTTTTTTTTAAATTTGAGCTGTTTAAAATGTAAATGTATATTATTTGTTGCTGTGCATAGGATGTTTCCGTCAAAGCTTTTTCTTTAAGTTTATTGTCCAACTTTCAAACACAAATCCTCTTTCTAGCAAACATGCAGGTAACTTTCATCTTCTAATATATCTCCACTGAGTTTTCTAGGCTTGTAGCCATTTGCGGAGAACACATGATGATCTAAGATCATCACTTATAAGCAGATTCCACGTACCAGAATTTGCTTTTTAGCTCTGTGTTCAAAAATCTTGTAAATGTAGAAGGCAGTGCAATCTATATCCTTCAAGCCAACAGTAAAGAATATGTTTATCACCGACTAAACCCAACAGTCAAACAAGAGATGAGAACACGGATAGAGCCGATGAGCTTTATTTAACAGATTCACATTCACCACATTGATCATCAACCACCCAGCAACAACATCAACTACAATCCTTTGAGCATTTCTGTTAATAAGGTTAGAGGTACTAAACAAACTCAAACGTGGATGTTTTTGACCTCTTTTCTCATAGCACAACTGCCTCTCCAATGACTCGGCATGTGATGGATGCTCACTGAGGTGTGTCTAAGAGTGCTGTAGACAGTTGGGAGTTGAATCATCTGCAGCTTGGGTGGTGAAACTAATGGTGGACTTAAGAAGTTACAGGGCAGGTACATGAATGCAAACACCTGGAGAGGAAATAGGACCAAAAACTCTGCACTGCTCTAAATGATGGGCCGGAGTGACCTGACTCCTTCAGCTCTAGATGTCACCAGTGCAATTCTGCAGATTGTTGTCTGCTGGAGCAAAACCCTAAAGAAGGATGTCACCAAACAACTCAAACCTATTTAGGCTGCATCAGTCCTGGGGGTGAAGCTGGACAATCTAATTGCACTGGTAGAGATGAGATGATGTCAAAACTCCTCTCCACCATGGACCCCATCTCCCAGGCTACACACAGTGTTCTTGTTAGCCAGGGAACAGTCAGAGACTAAAAATGACTAAATGCCTAACTAAAAGACGAAGAGGTATTTCATTCCTGTGGCCATCTAGTTATATAAATCTTCTTTCCCCTGAACTCAATTTTCGTTATATTTTATTTAATCTTTCTCATTCTAAAATTGAGAAACTATTGCAAAACAATTTCCTTGTGGGGATTATTAAAGTTCTCCCGATTGCTGATTCCATATATCAAGATCAGAGGAGATGCTGTACAGAATTTCATTTCTCTGCAGTCATACCATTTAAATGAGTAAAACAATAGGATGGACATATAAAAAAAAAAGTATGATCTACGTTTCAATTATTTCTACTGTAAATTATTCTCACTCCAAAGGACGTTAACTGCAATGCACACTGAGCACTTGGGAGTTGTTTGAAGGAAGGAAGGAGCAGACTCTTTGCCCCGGGATGTTGGCCTGGGTCTGTCATGTTTGCAGAGATAGACTTGAGCATGAATGCTGGGGACATATGCTCTGCCCAGTTCAACCATATGCCCGTTCTGCTGCTGCTGTTTCCAAACAAACTGCATCACTTTAGCACAACAAGTCTGTGTTTGGCACGTCTGTTTCAAGTAGTATTAATGCAGACAGTTTCTGCATTAGAAACAGAGCTGGAGAAGCAGAGGTTAAAGGAGAAAATCCCCCTAAATCAGACTTAACATCCAGCTACGCTTTTAGACAGTGAAGTCATGATGCACTAAAGTAAGTCTCCAGAGCATGACATTCGTTTAACTGCTGAGCTTATGTTCTGTAATTGATGCTAAATTTCCTACCAGACTTGTTACCTCACCATTTTTTTTTTTTTTTTTTTTTGCTCGAGCTATTCAATCCGACTGAGTTTTATATCACAGTAGCTTCCAGCTGTGGATCACAAAATCTCACGATATCCCATTAAACTCTCACCACAGCTGCAAACATGCCATGCAGTGCAGTGTGCTAACAGTTGTTCCATTATTCAGCGTGTATGGATCAGCTTCAGCGTGTCTCCACATAACCTGTCTCTCTCTGCTGCTCGGCTTAAGAATACACATTTCAGTCGATTTTAGTCATTTACATCCTGTGGATTCTGTCTTTTCAATGGAATAATCTGGAACTCGTCAAGAGATGTTTGACGATTGCGGAAAGACTTGTAGAAATGCATTTAGATATGTAGATTCAGTCTTGCACACTACATTGCCTGTATCCATATCAGTGCACGAACCTCTGAACCTTTGTGGCACAGATGTGGATACACTCTGACTCTATTTCTAAACCTCCTTCTGGCAGCCTACAAATGCTTTACATGGGAGGCTGAATATTTCTATCAAATGCAACCCTGAAATCGAGTATGCATGAGCACTGCACGGACTGCCAAACACTTGGCAGAAAATCCTTTTCATATTCTGAAGGGATGCCATTCTCTGAGTGTCCCATGGCTCTGTGCACAAATGCCCTCCCCTTGGTTTTTTGCTACTGGATGAAGTGCCAAGGGTACTGCTCTCTCTCAGAATGTTGGTGCTATGTTACCCAGTAGGGGGCACTGTGACTTTGTGTCAGGGATGTGCCTGTTGATTTCCACCTGCAGTTGCTGAGAGGATAGTAGCCTCTGCCACATTATATCTGTCTTCTCTCAGGAGCTTTCGTGGCTGGGAGAAAATCACTGTGTTTGCTGATGATAATGCAATTAATTAAAGAGCCAATCATTTTAGCCTGGCACGTCTAAATTTAAATGGAACTTGTGACATATTGCTGTTCGTTGTACACTGATGCTGGGCTGCGCCTCTGCTCATCATCAACAAACTTATTTTGTTTTTGCAGTGACTGACCACAATAATGCAAGTCATGTTTTCTTATTAATTTTGATATCCAGGGAGCAGCACAACAAGGCAGGAGGAGCGAGAAACAAAAGGCACAAACAGATCAACCCGTGTTGTCTTTCTATGAGCTACTTTAAAACTGAATTCTGTCTCCCTTTTCTCTCTGAGTGCAATGGTGAGGATTAATGTATGTCTCCGTGTGTGCCATAGCGGGGTGCAGCTCTGTAGATTAGACCCTGTTCCCCAGCTAGATATAGGACTGCCATTGTTGCAGCAGAGTTAGAAGGTCGCTCACTCAAAGCACATGCTCGCTGTAAAGAGAGAGAAACGAGGAGGAGAGAGACAAATGAGGAGAAAGACACACAGGGATTCAAACCACATCAGCGACTGAGGGAACGGGTGGAAACTGTCTGGTCCCAGATCCCATGTAATATCCCCTATACTGCATCCTGCGTGCTCCGAACGAATAGGAGGAGAACGATGGGGAAGAAGCATGTGTACACATCACAGAGAGAGGATGTGCGGTTGCATGTGTGTGTATGATGGGGGCATGTCGACTTATGTGGGTACTGGCAGTCAGTGAACATTACTGGTGAAGCTACTCTGATGTCAGAGGAGGAGAGAGATAATCAGACCGCCAGAGAAAGAGTGAGAGAGTGTGAGAGAGAGAGAGGAGGGAGCGGGAGGAGCAGTAATACCGTCAGCAGGAAATGCTGCTGGGGCTTTTCTATTTTTCTTGCCTTCCAGTCAGTAGAAGAGAAAAAAAAATCATGTAAGGTAGGCCTGTTTTTGCACAGCCCATAATATGAACTTGGCATGTGCGTGATTTTTCTTTCACGCGGACCACGGGGATCTGATTTGCTCTCCACTGAAGCAAAGTGCAGGCTGTTAGTAAACAACACAAAGACCGACAGTGCCGCAGTGTAAAACTGCATAATGTATCATCTCTGATTGACTGATTATCTACGAGCTGCTGATCACTGTATTCACACTCAGAGATCATTTGCTCCGAAAAAAACAAAAACAAATCGCAATCTGAATGCTTGGGATGTGCAGCAGCTGGAAGCAGATAAGTGAAGGAGCACGGATTGTTTGTGGGTACAACAGCAGCTACTTCCTGATGTCTCAGTTGCGATTGTGGCTCATGAATCAGTGAATGTGGAGCTCCACTATCACCGCATTTGCACCGAATCTGAGAGGCGTTTCTAAGATGCTGTTCACACTGATTTAGATGTTAACATGTTGGACAACATTTAAAGACCCTGTTGCAAAATGCACAAAAATTCTGTTGTGTTAATGAACGGTTGTTCGGAAAGAATCGTTCCAAAAAACAAAATCATCTTAAGTAAAATCATTGTATTCAATTTCAGATTCGTTTTTACCGTCTTAAGATATCTATGTTATTCCTTGTGTTTAACTTCATTTGTACCTGCTCTAACAGAGGAATTAGTACGGTAAGTATGTCTTATTTTATTCATCTCCACCTTAAAAACAACTCCACCATTCTAAAACTGAGGATCAGAATCAGAGACACTTAATGACACTTAACAGAGATTAATGCCACAGGGAAATTGAGTTGTCATAGCAGCAAATATACAACAAACAAACATCAAGCACTCATATAAAATGAGAAACAGAGATATTGATAGATAAATATTAAGACAATTAGAAAATATAGAGAAACAGTTCTAAATATAAATATATAAGGACAAGTATGTGTGCAAACATATCTGGATGCAGAGAGTGCCAGAGGTATTTGAGAAGATCTTGATAAAAAATGTAAAAAAAAGTATAAATCTGAAAAAAGTTCCCTCTCAGAATCAGCTGATGTCATTGTACAATAATGGAAAAATTTATATGATATTTATATTTTTAGATTTTATAATAGATGTGGTATATTTATATTTTCACAGCTGAAAAACACAAACTCTGTTAAAAACTGCAACCATCTCACTTGAAGACACTTGAAGCTTTTACACTCACTTCAAGTGTCGAGCTTAAACCAAAACTTTGATTTTATTCAGCACATTTTTTCTAAAACCAAGTTTGAGCATCAATATTATTGGAATATGTCTTGGCCTTGATAGCAACACTATATCAATAGAACATCCTTGTTGTAGAGCAGCAGAAACAAGCACTGGTAACATAAATGTTTTATCTGTTTTCTGCTAATTTTGGATCCGCGTTGTAAACGTTCAGACCAAATGAACATGAACCAAACTACAATGTTCAATGACCAACGCTGACACCAGTATATACAGTTAGGTTCATAATTTGTTGGATAAAGGCACAATTTTATTGCACCCTTACACAACTGCAGTGGATTTTCAGTCATACAATCAATATGTGATCAATGATGAATATGTGACTTTCAGTTTTGATTCAAGGAATTAAAATGATTAACTCTTTAAGTCATTTACATTTTAATGCATAATCCCCTCAGAGATCCAAATTAAATGGCAAACTAGCATAATTTGAAATATATGGATAGTTTTTAAAGTTTCTGAGAAAATCCTTTGCAGCAGTGTCTGGTTAACATCTAGAATACTCTTGGGCTGCTTTTGCAGTATGCTTTGGGTTATTATCCATTTGCACCAAACTGCTGTCTGATCAGTTTTTCAGCATTTGACTGAATCTGAGCAAAGAGCCTAGCCCTTTACACTTCACAGTTTATCCTGCTACTTCAATCAACAGTCACATCATAAGGCCCTGCTTGGACAAATGCCCACCTACATTTGCGATCTGCTCACACGGAGAAGTACTGTTTCTTACAGCCTGCGTTCAAGCGATCTTTTATTGCTCAATGTTCCATTTGCCAGAACTGAACTGGGAAAGAGGGCTTTTACTTATGCTGCCCCTTTCACATGGAACATGATGCAAAAAGACTGGAAGATAGCAGATCTTATTTCATTAAATGCTTTTAAGTCCAGATTGAGAGAGCCAGAGAAAAATGTTTTTAAAATGTAATTGTTATTTATAATATGTATGTAACTTTGTAATTTCAACGTGTTGTCGCCTCTTGGCCAGGACTCCCTTGCAAAAGAGGTTTTTAATCTCAATGGGACTTTTCCTGGTTAAATAAAGGTTAATAAATAAATAAATCATCAATACATACTAGTGATCCAGTTCAGCAGCGGACTTGACAGTCCAGACAGTTGGCAGCCATACGTGCCCAGGATTTAACATTGTTTCCTCCATGTTTGATGTGCTTCAGATTATAAGGAGTTCCTCTCATTCTCCATACCTTCCTTTTTTTTTAAACCTAAGAAATGATTCTGCAGTGTCTTCTATGGTCTTTCAGGCCTTTTGGTGTTGCTGAGCTGGTGAATGCATTAACATTTTAAAAATGTTCCAGGTAGTTGAAGTTGGTGCTTCCTAAGCCTATTCATGGCCTCCTTTGGCTTCATAATTAAAATGAAAGTAAAATACAAAATCAATACTGTGAATCAACTTCACATATTAATTAGCCTGCTTCATTTGTCATGAAATAACAAGGAACAGGGGTCACCTGGCCATGAAACTGCTCCTCACTCAGTTCAATTAATTTTGAGCTGCTGAAAATGGATGTTCTTCCTGATCAGTTGAGCTCAAATTTTTTGTAAAACCCCTTTAATTAAATTCAAAAGTCTGCATTCAATCATGTCTTGATTGTTTGATTTCAAAATCACTAAAATCACTATGATTGAGTACAAAAGCAAAAATATAAAAAGTTTTTTGTCCAACAAATTATGCAAATAATTGTATATGTTCATTTTTTTGTTTCATTTCCTTGTTTGTGAAAGAAAAAAAGAACAAACATAATCTTTATGAAAATAGTATTTTTTTTTTGTCTTTTACTGCATCCTTCAACTGCTTGAACCTTTAGTCAATGTTAAACTGATGTTACACAGTAGACAAACATCAACATTTGAAAATGTCAACATCAAGTAGGCCAATATCAGTCAGCCAGGCAAATATTGATATTCAGACGATATATCAATGCATCCCGAGAGAAAAGTTCTAAAGTAATACTCTACAGTAATCTGACCTTTTGAATGACCTTGTATTAAAGATGATATTATTTTTATAACAGAAGAATTCTCTAAGTTTAACCAGGATTTTCTGAATAAACAAAATGCTTTATATGTGTGATGACACAGTTCCAATCCAATCCAATCCAATTTTATTTATAAAGCACTTTAAAATACCCAGCACAGGAACAAAGTGCTGTACAGAAAATAAGTTAAAACAATAGAATAACAGAAAACAGCAAAATAAATAAATAAAACACATAAAACATAAAATTAAAACAGCCCTATATTAAAACAAAAACAAGATAAAACAGCATCGAATCACCTAAAAACAACTAAAATAAAAAATAAAAAACCAACATCTCACGTGGTGTCAAAGGCCAGGGTAAAGAGGTGGGTTTTCAAGAGTGACTTAAAACCAGATAAAGAAGTGGCCTGTCTAATCTCTAAAGGAAGCTCGTTCCACAGTTTTGGAGCTGCTACAGCAAAAGCACGATCTCCTCTAAGTTTACGCCCAGTCCTGGGTATCTTCAGTAGCAGCTGATCAGCTGACCTGAGAGAGCGGGTGGGTGTATAAGGCTGTAGCAGCTCAGAGAGATAAGATGGGGCTAGGCCATGGAGAGCTTTAAAAGTAAATAAAATAATTTTAAAATGAATCCTAAAAGAAATGGGCAGCCAGTGAAGTGAAGCTAAAACAGGGGAAATGTGCTCAAACTTTCAAGTGCCAGTTAAAAGACGAGCTGCGGCATTTTGCACCCTCTGTAGATGACTAATATATAATGCGCTGACCCCAATATAAAGTGCATTACAGTAATCCAGCCGAGTGCTAACAAAGGCGTGGATCACTGTCTCAAAGTGCTGCCGTGAAAGAATTGGCTTTATTTTTGCCAGCTGCCTGAGGTGAAAGAAGCTAGATTTTACCACTGCCTTAATTTGATTATCAAACTTCAGATCACAGTCCACTTTGACCCCCAGGTTTGTGACAGTTGGCTTAACATACTGTGCCAGGGAATCTACATACACATTGGGGGTCTCAGTGGGGCTACCAAAAACCATCACCTCTGTCTTTTTATCATTGAATTTTAAAAAGTTAACAGACATCCAAGCCTTAATGTCATCGAGACACTGAAGTAATGGCTGTGTAAGGTATCTGCCTTTTTTCTTTAGAGGGACATAGATCTGACAGTCATCAGCATAAAAGTGGAAAGCAATGCCGTGCTTTCTCAGTACAGAACCAAGAGGAAGCAGATATAAAGAGAAGAGGAGGGGGCCTAGAACTGAGCCCTGTGGGACACCACACAAGAGGGGAGCGGAGGACGACACATAGTCACCAAGGCTGACACAAAAAGTTCGCCCCGTCAAGTAGGACCTGAACCACTCCAGTGCTGTGCCCCTAATGCCCACCCAGTGCTCCAAACGAGAGAATAAAATGGCATAATCCACGGTATCAAACGCAGCTGTCAAATCTAAAAGCACAAGAACAACACAGTCCCCAGCATCAGTCGCTAAAAATATGTCATTAAAAACTTTTAAAAGGGCTGATTCAGTGCTATGAAAGGGTTTAAAACCAGATTGGAAAACCTCTAAAACATTTTGCTTTTCCAGGAAGGCCATTATTTGGCTGTAAACTACCTTTTCAAGAATTTTGGAAAGAAAAGGTAGTTTGGAGATAGGCCTGTAATTTGCAAGAACCGTAGGATCAAGAGCAGGTTTTTTAATCAGGGGTTTGACTACTGCATGTTTAAAATCTTTAGGGACAACACCTGACATCAGACTATGGTTTACTAGCTCAAGAACCAAAGGACCAACTGTAGGTAACGCCTCTTTTAAAAGTCGAGGAGGGACAGCATCATTTGGAGACCCTGCAGGCTTAAGATGACCAACAGTCTCCTTTAAAAAGGACAGAGTCACAGGCTCAAACCTGTCAAAGACAGCAGAGCAGGAAACAGAGACTGATGAGGGCTCAATACAGTCAGTATATGGTGCATTAAGAACAGAGTTAATAGTTTTAAATAAAACACGCGGGTTGTGGCAGTTTGACAAAATAATGTCAGATAAGTGTTTTCTTTTGGCATCTTCTACAGTTCTTTGATATTGGCGCCTAACAGTTAAACATCTATAAAACTATTAACCCGTAACAAACCAACTGGTGGTGTTATTCACAGTCAAGTACAAGCCCATGTTCATATTGCTTAATTTTAAACTCCACTGTCCAAACAAATTACTGGTAACTCACATTCATTTCTGCCATTATTTTTTTAATGGGTTGTTTTAAGGAATTTGTTTTCAGTAAAACATAATTTCATACTTTCATGCCTAGCACACAATGCATCCACAAGTTATGCATTTTACAGCACAAATGCGGAAACACAAAAAGTAAAAGAAAAAACGGTTTCATGGGGGAACTAAGTCTTTGCTGCTTGCATTCATACTGCTTGATAGCCACCCTCAATTTCACATTCATTAACTGGAAGTGGATCCTCTCATGTTTACCAGTCTGCAAACTGTAAAATTGAATATTTGTGTTTTCTAGTGTTAGGTTTGTTCAGGCTGTGTGGATGGAGCCAGAGAGCGAGTGTTGGCAGCCCTGTCCTAAAAATGCACTTATTTGCCTCCATATATGACATAAGAATGAAGCTAAAGCATCCTCACAAAGACATGCAAAGGAAGAATCAGCACTGCTGTTATATTGCAGTAAAGTAATGGATGTAGTATTGTACATTTTATCTAGTCCAAACAATGCAGTTGGTCTGCAGGGCTAACCAAAAATACTGAGAACATAATATATTGTCTTTATCTGGTTTTCATTGGTTGCATATTTGAATTTTAATATTACAAGAGGTGGTGACATTATAGGTTTGCTAATAAAGCGAGCTACAAAGTTATTAATGATGGTAGTGTCAGTTCCACTAACACGCACACTTTACACTTTACTTACTTTTTACTTTAACACAGAAAAGCAACAGCTGCCATGTTTTTGGCACCAACGGTTTGACTCTAGTTGTAATAAAAGTTTTCTTTTCTGTCATTTTTAAAGTATAACTGATAATAATGATTAAAAGATCCTCTGTCTCATTCCCAAGATGGACTTTCACATTTGGTATGTTTTACATTGAAACACAGAAACACCTGATATACTACAAAACTTTGTGATAGCCGTTTCCAGTATATAAATATTGCTTTACATCCTTTTCTATAATGTTGCAGTCACACTAGTGAAAGTGGTGGTTTAGACAGCAGAACAACCAAAATTTCCACGAATATGTACAATGAACTAGAATCTTGTTACTAAATGGTTGCTAAAGTGGTCTGTGGCTTCTTGCTGTCAGCTTCCGTCATCACAGTGACTTTGGTACATGAACATGGCTATAAAATGACAAAAGACAGCCAGTCAGTATCGGTTTGTGATAGAATCAGATCAAGTCATATAAAATATATTGATTTACTGGATAAATAAGCAAAAGTTGCAGTTGGTTGCCACCACTTGAAATTGGCAACCGAAAGTAAAAAAAAATCTAATATAATTAATATAATCACATTATATTAGATGATTGTAATATAACATGTATCATCACATTGACTCATTTATTTTTCTTTGTCTTGAAAGCACCAAATTTTCCCGCTCACAATGAGGTTGCCATTCTGTTTTCACTTATGTGACTGAGCCATGAGGGTTGAACAATATCCATAATGTAATTAGATTAATCTTAGATAAGAATTTACAAGAAACTGGTTAGTTTCTAAAGTTTCTAGCTGTCTAACCCCGTCAAAATTAACTTTTGTTTACCATGTTTTGCCAATGCTGAGTTATATTAAGAGTGGATCAGCAGACTGTGTAATTAGTTCAGTTTACTCCTCGCTTTTTAAAAAAAATGAAAAACAATTCAAAACAGAACTGCTGTCCAAACATGTATATAAAAACTATTCTTACATGAGCATTGCAAATGTTTCCACACTCTAAAAAGTAATTCATCAGGCCTTTTACCACCACTTGATTAAATCCATAGCTGCAACATAAAAATTCTAATTTATTGATTAAGATAGGCCTTCTAAGTTGCAAACTTTATTTTTTGGGTTGTGTTGAATTAATAATGTTGGTAATTACATTAAATTAATTTTATATGTAATTTGAAATTAAATCCCAATGTTAGTGGGTTCAAAATAAAATTCAAGTTGTAATTACTTAAAGAAATTGAATAGATAACTTATTTTTTTTCTTCTGATTTCAAATTCCCTCCCCTACCGACTTAACTAGCCCGGGCAAATTCACACATGTTGGGTTGCATGGTGCAAGCTTTTGTAAAAGACATTTCAAGGTAAGTAACATTTCATTTACAAATAACAGTTCTACCAAAGCAAAGCATTTGTGCTAGTCACCTGTAGTGGATTTGTGTATGATGTGATGCTCATACAGATAAGGAAATACTTTGCACTACCACATGTAGCTAATGCTAGCCATTCTAAACTTTAGCACAGCAGAGGATAAGACTTATAAAGTTTCATTTGAGTCTTCAGCTTCAGCTAGAGAGTGCAACTGTGGCTAGGAAAAGCGTGGTTAAAGTTTTGCTACACAGTGCAATCTAATTTCGATCTTAGGCTAATTTTGTTTTTCTTTTTACCAAAATTAGAAGCCTTTAAACTGTGAATAGTTTTGTCAGAGGGATAACCTAGAGGCTTCTTTTTTCCATCTGGCTCACCTATTTTATGTCTTTATAAAACTTGCATGACCTATACATTTTTTACAAAATGGGCTGGGAGTGAACAATGTGTAAATTCGAAACCTCTGCAAAAACAGGGTTGCTAAAACATTAGAGATTACACCACGGTTATGGTGGGGAAGTCTCCCTCGTCTTCACCAAGATTGTTTTTCTTCCCTCAAAACTTGGGGTAGCCTTAGATCACTTCTATCCTCTTTAAATAATGTATTAGAGCATTCATTAATGCAGTGTAGCTAATAGTCTGCAAGGTTTAATTCTTCTGTTTGTGTGGTCTACAGATAAAGGAGGAGTTCAAGAGAATAACCACTGTAAGCCTTGAATGGCTACACTTGACAATTGCACCCCAAAACTGATGGATGTCATTTTATCAAGGGGAGGAGCTAAGGGAGTGAGAATCAGGCAGATCAAGGACATGCTTCTTGAGGTAGGACAACCTTTAGACTTTGGGTAGCTTTGAAATGCACTTTGTTGTCAGTCACCCATGTATTTTATACTCATATTTTATTTTTTCTTAAATAGCACAAGACAATTGAAACAAGCAGAGAAGTAGCCATCTGCTGCCTTATCACTTTCCTTGGAGAGAAGGACGAGGACCTTTTCATGAAGTTTGGTGTAAGTAATTCAGCATTGTGTGTGTGTGTGTGTGTGTGTGTGTGTGTGTGTGTGTGTGTGTGTGTGTGTGTGTGTGTGTTCGTTCCATTGATCATCTGAATTCATTAAGATTCTATAATTCACTAACCTATTTTTTAAAATTTGCTTTACAAGGACACCGAAGAACTTAAGGCAGGTGATGAAAACTGCCATCATCAGTGACCGGTACACCCCTGGATCTAACCATAAGACTGCAACCATTGTGGTGGAGGAAACAAAAATCATGGAGGGCCAGAATTTCCCAAGGTGCTGTGTTTTGCTCATGGGCATAATATATGCTCTCAATCTGAGCTAATGCAAGGATCTGAAATATACTTTTGAAGTTGTTCAGAAGCTGTTCCTTGACCTTGATGGAACCATCATTATGTTAAAGATGTTGACTCTGTTTCAAATTGTTAGCTGTTTTGAATCCTGTATGTGTAAAATTGATCTTAAAGGTGTTTGCTGCATTGTGTAATAGAAAGATGCAAGATCTTGTAAAGTTTGGTAGGCATTGAAAGTTAACATTTACTGAACACTTGCATGGAAGTATTACTGCAACAAAATGTTTTCTAAGTAGATTTTTTTTACCAATTGAACACATTTGTTTCTGTGGTGTTAAATACATAAAGGCATATTCTATAACTTGGCTGTGATGGTATAAATCTAAATTTCTGGTTTATTTTCACTTTTTAAATACAAAGTGTTGAAATGCCTACTGTTAAAAAATAAAAAAGTTATTTGATTAAAAAAATGTTGAATGAATTCCTTTCTTAAAAGCTATTACAATAAAAAAAGAGAAAGCTAAAATGATGATAATAATGATGAAAATCAGCAACTTAATATTTTAAGTAATGAACTTTAAAAAATTGTTTTTGTAATTGCTGTAATTGATTACATAACACTTAAAAATCATTTCAAATAATGTGGAAAAAGTAATTGGAGGAACATAATTTTTATGAGTAAACAACTTAAAAATATGTTTTTAAGCTACCAAATATTACGTAAATGGTAATTAAAATCACCTTTGATTATGGAGGATAATTTAATTCCCGTAACTCAATATAGTTTGTTGGTTCAATCTAATTTCAACATAAGTTATCATAACTCAAAAAGAGTAATGGAAACTGTTGCGTTAATTTTTTTTGTTGAGCTTAAACAATAGTTTTTAGAGTGCAGATGTTAGATAATGAATATTACAAGTACCTTATTTATAACTGTATATACTGTAAGAAAGAAGTGCTAAGAAGAGATGTGAAAAGAAGAAGTTGGGGAAATAGGAATGACATTATTCTCACAATGATACTTTGAATAATGTGCACCAGATGAACACAGATTTTGGTTCCTGGGAGTCAGCTTAATAGAAAACATTTTAATGTTGAGCTCTTTTTAAACTGGGGATACTTAATCTGTGTTTTCATTGTGCAGTTTCTTGTTGTGTAATGAAAATTAAACGATTCTTAATCTTGAATTATAAAAGCAATATTATTTTTCATTTTCAATAATGCAGTAGTTATTTAGTTTTCGAGGAAAATTAGGCAGAATTTGTTTCCTGTTTCCTCTGGTAATGCTGGTAATTTTACTCCCTGTCTCGAGGCACCGCTGCAGAATGAAAAATTGAAAGCTGATGTAAAATCTTTCGTTTTAGGGCTCATTGTGAGCGTTTCCATTTCTTGCTGTAATTACTAATGGTTATATATATAAATCGCAACAAGCGATCAATAATGTGACAAAATGAGTGGAACAATCACTCAACAATTTCCCCCAGTGAAAACATGACTGCAGTACTCATACATATGCAGTTTTCACTCAGATGTCAGAGATGTGATGTGCTACAAACAACTATAAGTTCAAAAATACTTTCAGAGCACCGGCTATTTCTGTCAGCTCACAGAACACCAAACATACCCGTACACTGTATACGTCCTATGCGTCTTCTGCTCCCCTAAAACAAAACTTCTTTATCTGTGAGCCATTTGTTTCCAGGCTAAATGTAGCTAAACAGAGAGGGAAGCTTATGTTTTTTGCACACTCCTCGGGGGAAATGTGCCGCAGCAAGCATTCTGCAAAATACTGTCAAAGCCTTGGACAATTAAATTGTGTTTTTCTCACCACTTTCCATTTCCATTCATGCCAATAGAATAATTGAATTTGAAACACAAAAAAATGCAAATGCGGGCAACCAAGATGCAGGTACACTCAAGGACGTGATTGACATTCAGGCAATTCAGAGTCCAGAGTCCTTAAAGGCTGAACAGATATTTATATTTCTGTTTTTGTATTCTGGATGGGTGGCCTTTATTTATTACTTTCCAGCTCTCCACTCTTCATGATCTTCCTGTCAAAGGCAACTGAGTAAAAAAAAAAGAAATGAGATAGTGGTCATATTGATACAAATGAGCTGGAAAGTATTAGAAAAGCAATAATCTTCTTTAGTTCACTGCTAATCGACTGAAATTAATGTACTGGCATGTCATATCAGGTTAGCATAGTTGACAAGCTAAAGGCTATTTGAGGTTTGTAATCTGACAAACCCATTCTCAATTCCAGGGCATCAAATATTTTATCAAAGTTACACACAAGGTATCCTACTTAATCACAACACCTTTAATCAGGAAGCAACAGGTTAATTCCCTTTTTTGTTATTTGCTGTTAATCTCATTCTATCTAGATTTTATTCACCAAAGACATTTAGGCCTGTGAAAAAGTCCTTTTTTGGGTTAAAATATATCTCATCACCACTTTAAAGAAGCAAATAGAATTGAAAAAAAAAAAAAAACAATTTTAAATTTCACCACTAGGGCAACGTTTAATGAGAAAGTGTTGGTGTAGCTCTCCCTGCAGTAATAAACAAAGAAATGCTGTATTTAGGATGAAATTGGGGTGGTGCAGTGGTCAGCACCGATTCCTTACAACAAAAAGTTTTTTTTGCTCAAATTTCCTGCTCATCTGGAGTCTTTCTGTTATTCCACGGTTTAAAAAGGTGGGTTTGTTACATTAACTGGCCGTAAATGTGAACATTAGAGCAACTCTTCTGTCTATGCTCCAGCCCAACATGATTAAGAAAATTGATTTATAGATTATGTGAGATCCCCCAGTAACAGTTGGATACAGTTGACCCCAGCTTAGCTTCCCCAGCTGAGCCTAAGCAACAGGGGTTCTGTATTTAACAGGCAACAGCCACAACTTTTAATAGAGCTATTGTTCAGCAAAGATACCTTATAAGCCTACTGCTACCCTCCCCTCTAAGATAAAGAAATATGAAGAAAGAATACACATAATATTAGGGAAAGCCATTTTACACAATTTGCCTATCAGTTGACTGATTAATTACAGTAGAATTAATCATCCATTTCTGTATGTAAACACAGTTAATCATAGACTCTCTGCTTTGGCTGGTAAAAACCTGTCTCCTCATGCTGGAAGTGAGGAACAAACTCCCCTCTGCTTCTCTCATTCACTCACTGTGTTTGCACAGGTGTAGAAAGCAGCTACCTACACGTGTTCATGTATTCTGTGTCACAACCACAGCTATCACCATGAGGTGGTCTTCACACACATCTTCATTTTTCCAACCTGGAAGCTGTCCGGAGTATTTTTCTCCCGTTCGGCTCAGGAAAGACACACTGACTCGCTACATGTTTTTAGTGGTAAAAACTGATATTACTCAAAACTAAATAATTTGATTTTTCTGATCTAATGTGTAAAACTAAACGGAGCTGGGCATAACAATAAAGCTGTTGTTTATTCACATTCTGTTGCCTTTTTTTAAATTTTGGAAAGCTAAGTTTAACTCATTTTTTGAGAAATGTGCAACAGGAGTGTTCTGATGAGTGGAAAACACTCAGTCTAGACACAAAGCAAAACTAATCTGAACTGATCAACTGTGTTAACACAAAAATGTAGCTAAGAAAGAAACTGTTCTGTTATTGGACTCATTGGACTGTTTTTTTGACCAGTGCTCAGCGGTGTGTACATACTTCCCTACCAGAGAGAAAATGGATGTTTACCACAGTGAAACAAAACTTTCAAGTTCCATGTTGTTGATTTATCAGACCGATTCCACAGAAACAATCATGTGCGTCAGTGGGAGCTCTCAAATCGCCACTGTAGCCAGTGAGCGCAAATATGAATCATCACATTTACTCATTTATTTTTCTTTGTCACTGAAAGAGCTCTACGGCTAGATTTTTCCTTTTTTCTTTTCTGACAGCTTACATAACATAATTTTAGAAAAAAGAAAAACATTTTAAAAATATAACAACTCCAGCAGCTCCTTTTAGAAACTTATTTTATCCTCTATCCTGAGTGTGAGCAGTGCTATGGTGAAAAAACAGCTGTGTTTGCTGAAACTTTGTCTGTACTTTAGATTTCTTGGTGTACACTGCAGATATTTGACATCAGAGCATGACTTCTATCTCAGCTGTTTAAGAGTTTAGTATGCTTGTGATGACCTCGCTCCCTGTGTGGGAAACAGCCTTGGATGGTTCCCATAAAGCTCAGAAAAGCTGCCGTGAGCGGCTCTTTCACAGACGTGGACATACTTTGTTAAAGGTAAGCATGTCCACATTGTTAAAAATATTGTATAAAACCTGTGGAATGATATGAGTATATAAAAGATAGTTAAAGCTAATTTACAGTAAGAACTGAGTTTTCTTTGGTGATTTGGAAAGGTAAATCAACATTTTTTTCAGGTGTATTAAAACCCTGCTTCCTAATAAGTTAGTGTTTTGGGTTTTTTTTTTTAAACTTGTAATCTTTTTATCATTTTTTTAAGTTCACAATGCTACCAAAGATCTGGAAAAGAAACACATTCCATAAAAGGTATAAATAGATCTGCATATCAGTGAGTGAAATAACTACAAATTGGCTGTGTGGATTACAATTTATCAATCAATCAATCAGTCATTACAGGTACTCCTGATGGCAGCTGTACAATAAGTATCTGTCCACATAATGAATTTCGTCCTTGCTTTGTGCACTAATATTCCATCAGTGTTCTGAAAAAAAAAAAAAAAAAAAAAAAAATCACACACTTTTCTAAATACTCCTGCTGAAACAACAAGAAAAAAGCTGCCAGCCCATCAGCTCGACATGCTCGAGGCATTGTTAACAGGACACAGACAGGACCGTGCCGATTTCAGGATCTGTAATCAAACACAGATAATTCTGCTTACGGAGACAATAGCCAACTGTGGCTACAAGTTGGTCACAATGCAAAGGATGGATGCAAACATGCATGAGGGAAGCTTTCTCACAGTGACCTTGACCTAGATGAATGGTGAGATTGCTTTACTTTAATATGTTTTCATTAAAGTAGCACTGGTTGCCTTGCTTGCCCAGATGGAACAGCGCTACACTAATGCACCATCCACAGAGTTAGGTGTGCTGGCTTTTAAACCGTGTGATGATAACAAGCAGGTGGTCACTAGGTGAAAGCCCATTGGATGACCATTGCATGCAAATCTGATTACATTTTGACCAATGCTGCTGAAAGAGTAGCGATCCTTTTGAAATGTGGAAGAACAAATAGCAACAGGAAGACAGTTTGCAATGGCATAAACTCATTGGCGCTTTTATGGACGAGCTAAAAATTAACACTTTGATGAGTTTTGGACCAGATAAGGTTCTTTTTTTATATGGTAAAGAGGTTTTTTCTATTTGTGGATATAACCTGTAAACTGTATTAATGATACAGTTATTAACAGTGATTTAAGCCTCAAAACTAGTCTTGTTTTGTTTTCCATATCCCAATTTTTCTTAAATGTTTTCTGAATTCAAACTAAATTTCACCAAAGAGTAGCAAAAATCGTTTGAGCAAATTGTCAGAATAAAAAGTCAAGCACGACTGACTTAGTCCTCATCTGACAAACACCGACTCAGTCTGAGTTAAATAGCAGCCCTTGGCATTGTGCATATTGCATAGAAGATGCTATAAATACAAAGGCAACACCTGAGGAGTACACTCAACAGTACATATTCTGCAAAAGGAGCAAATCCTGAAGGATAATAAAAAGCAACACTGAATGAAAACCCTAAATATAATGTAATTAAACCTTTTTTCTGCTTGCTACTTATTTACTTTCAATGTTTGTCTAAGAGGTTTACAGTCTTAATAAAACCGACAATCCTAAAGTTTTCACATATCAGGACATCATAAAAAGCATCTGATCCTAATCAGGTTCTAATATTATTTAATAAAACCTCAAATTGACAACATCATGTGATACATTACAGTGTGCCATTATTTGTTTAGCACAAACTAAGCCAAAATGCGGAAGCAATGTCTGAAGAACTACGTACATCCCATGGTTCAGTAGCTTATAGGAGCACCTTTACTAGCAATAATTTGAAAGAATCATTTCCTGTATGACTTCATTCTGTATGACCTCTTAAATCATTGTGGAGGAATTTTAACCCACTCCTCTTTACAGCCTTGCTTCAGTTAATTGTGTCTTGTTGGTATTATTCATGCACCACTCTCTTAAGGTCGCACCGCAGTACTGGACTGACTTTGATTGGATCAATATAACACCTGATATACAAGAATATCAGCAGACAGAGTGCCTTAGTAGTTGACTTTGGTTATGCTTGCATCTATTATGTAGCAGGTTTTCCTGGATTTTCCTCCTGGATTCCTGTCAGATCAGCCTTCAGTACAAAAATGAATATTTTAAAGCTTCAATGTTAGATTTGCTCTTTTTGTACTATTTTCAGTTAAATATAGGGCTTAAATGGAAATCATTTTCTTTGTTTTTTTTAATGAACTTTTATCCCCAACTTTAGTGGAAGCAGGTAAAACACGAGACCACAGATTTTGTTTTCCTTGTGACTGTGACCAAGACCTACTGAGACAAAAAGATACCCACATGTGTAGACTTGTGTGGCTGTACAGCACTGAAATCCACCTGAAAATCTTGTGAATTTACTAACTTAGTGTGAGTGCAGCTGCTATACTTTTCTACATTACAGAAATTGCTGTTGAAATACAGAGCTTGGCAGCTCCAGGTTGCAATTTTTGCCTTTGGAGAAATGGTGTGTGATTTTCCCCATGAAGACAGCCAAAGTGCCTTCAAGTCTCCGTTGGACAAAACAATTTTCTGTAATGACAAAAATTGGACAGTTCGCTAATCTAGTACCTCTCCAAAAAGATTGTGCTGTTGGGGAAGGTGTGACGCCTTGAGTAGACCCCTCCAAATGACTTAAGAAGTGGTTCTATTATAGATCTATATGTCAGTGTAACCCCATTTCAGCCTTTGACAAACACAAATTGGCAAGTCATTTGGCAGCCCCTTTTTCCCTCATTACATATGTATTTATTTCAGAAGCTTCTCTTTTCATGCTGTCTGCTCCTGTCAGAGGCTGTGCATTGGTGTGCATCAATAACAGGAACATTTCTGACTTGCTGCTGATAGCAACACAGCAAGCAGAAGGAAAATAAGAACGAGTGAGAGACAGGGATAGAGAAGAATGAACTGTCAGGCAATCTCACAATGACAGAGGGACATATGGTACATGAAGAGCACTAATAATAATCTCATCTTGTTGCAAAACTTCTTAATATCACTGCTTAGGATTTGGAGAAAAAAAAATCAAACACCTTTTGCCTGCTTAAGGAAAATCTTGGCAAGCATCAAGTATAAGCACACGACCGACTCTGCATTACTTCTCAGTATTGTCTACTGCACTGCCTGTGTGAGAAAGCAATGTTTATGAATGGATTAGCATGCTCATAACCTCCCCGCTCTGCCGCCATGCCCGTGTTCTAATCATTACTGAAAAGCCGATTTCAAGCACAGAGAGGGTTTTAGACATGATCACAGAAATGAAGTCATGCACTCAGATGTATGGTATAAATCGCAGCAAACACCCGTGGTTTTGTTTAATGTCATATCCAGATTAAAGTGCAAACAGAAACTGTAGCCCAGTCATTGTCCTGCTGCAATGTTCAAAACAGAGATTTCAAAGAAATCCTGCCTTTGCTCTCACTGGATATCTCACTGAGGAGGCATTTAGGAAGGAGATGTATGTCTGTCAGCTATCAGCCCTGTTACAAATAGCTATAATCAGGCAGACAACCTAAAGAAAGTTTGATTTATATGGAAGCAGGTTTTACCACACAGCCTAATAGAGCAGTGAGCACGTCCAGGATATTTCTTTTTTTTGACTAAATAAATAGGAAACAGCTTTAACAAGCCCATGGGCTTGTTAGAGGACACAATGATACCTTTTCAGATCCCTGAAAAATATATATCATATTATTATTACAACTTTAGTAGAAATATTTAAACGTATTTCTAACTTTGTACTTTAGTGTTGCCATGTGATATTACTGTAAACGCTGAGTCTGAAAGTATAACATTCATTAATCTTATTTATTATCATCCATTTGTTTATGCTTGGCTTTTGCGTATCTAATTAAATGCCTGCCCCATCAACCTGGGATTAGCTGTCAGATAAATACATAACATGCATGTGTAAAGTCAATCCAAAGGCCTGTTGCATTAAGTCTGCAGCTTATTTCAACATTTAATTCAGGTGGCATAATTTATAGATAGCGCTTCTCTTAAAAATAGCCTCATGTTCTATTCACACTTGTTGACAGGTTGTTCTCAGGAGTCCCAGTGATAAAGAGGAGAGGGGACAGGTATGAGAAAATATTTTTTTAAATAGAATTGAATGCCTAATTTCATTAATCAGGGGTAATAATACATTAATTTTAAAAAATAATACTTGCAATAATAATAAAATGTTTAAAAAAGCCAATATCTTCATTAATCAATCAGTGATGTTATGATCTTGTGTGTTGCAACTACTAAAACCAGTTCCCAGTTGGCAACATTAAACATGAATTTTAAAGTTAAAATACTACTTGCATATAACATGTTGCACTAAAATATACATTCATATGAAAAAGTATACTGCATGAAAATGAATGAAATAAACAAGCTGGTCACTTGTACAAATAGAAGAATCCCATACTAACCATGAGATCGGTGATGTGATGGTTTAAGGTTTCTTTGCTGCCTCAGAGACTCGCAGTCATTGATTCAACTATGAATTCTGTATCATATCAAAGAGTGCCTGAAGATAATGTGAGCCCATCTATCTGGGAGCTAAAGTTGAATTGGACCTTTTAACAGGATAATGATCCAAAGCACACCAGCAAATCCACCAAGGAATAACTCAGAAAGGGGTTTAGAATGGCATAGTCAAAGCCCAGAGCTGAATCCCATTGAAACATTGTGGGGGGTTTAAAAATGGGCAGTGCATACAGGAAAACCCTCCAAACATCTTCCAAGTTAAGGAATTTTTCATGGACGAGTGGTCAAAAAATGCTGCAAAGAAGCAATATTAGCTTCTAAGACATACTTTTTCCACAGAAAAAAATCACAATATATTTTACACACTCATTATCTATGCGTAAAACTGAATGTTTCTGCTTATCATTGTTTGCATTTTTATCTGCAAAAACTTTAGTAAAAAACAAGTTTTTCCATGGGACTTGTATTTTTACATCAATGACTGGATGTGCATCAAGCTACCTCACATGTTCTACTCACATATTTTAACAGCTTAAGTGTGAAAGCAGCTGATCTCAGTCTGTTCTCAGCATGGTTAGGCTGCTCTAATTAAGGAGTATGAGAAAGCTTACTGCCAGAGACATTATAAGGGAGTGATACACTCGAAGAATCCTGAATAGAAAGCTATAGGAGAATTTCTTAAATTAAAGATGGTAGCTGACCTGCCCCAAAGAACCACTTAACAAATGAACTGTGGAACATATTGAGCCAATCAGTGTTGCACTCACACATATAGCATACAACACAATTTAAGCACAGTAAAGATATAGGCAAGTCTACTGATGATTTCTTTTCACTGACCATATCTGTACCTTGAGTTAGTGCTCTGATGGGAAAAGCGTTGATCGTATCGGCTGTCTCTGAGCTGTAAATTTAGCTGTCATGTAGAACTAATTTAACAGAATGTAAGTCAACAATATTTTAAGCATTTGTTGTCAGATTATCAGATACATGCATTTTGTGTCCAAATGACCTTTGAAATTAAATATGTTGCTCTCTCCTGTTTTATTTAATACAGGGGCATCAAAGCTGCACCTACATGGTAAATGGCCTGTATTCGTATAGCGCTTTACTAGTCCCTAAGGACCTCAAAGCGCTATACACATCCAGTCATCCACCCATTCACACACTGGTGATGGCAAGCTACATTGTAGCCACAGCCACCCTGGGGCGCACTGACAGAGGCGGGGCTGCCGGACACTGGCGCCACCGGAACCTCTGACCACCACCAGTAGGCAAACGGGTGAAGTGTCTTGCCCAAGGACACAACGACCGAGACTGTCCAAGCCGGGGCTCGAACCGGCAACCTTCCGATTATAAGGCGAACTCCCAACTCTTGAGCCACGATCACCCATTGTTAGATGTTAAAAATATGGCTGCAGAGTGGTGAGACTTGCTTTATCAACATATCTGGTTCATCCCATCAGGACACTTGGAAAAACTGCTATGGTAATGCACATAATGAACACAGTAAGTCAAGATAAACAAGAGTACACTTATCTACATCTTTGCATTACCAGCGCTTCAGTGCAACAACATGATTGGCTCATACGTTAACTGGTTTAACTACTGATGAGCACTTTGGTCTTAGAACATCTCCCATTGATTTGAGGACCACATATCTCTCTAATGTTTCTGCTAGTAGTATCATAAGTTGCAAGAAGAAAATGCAAATATTAAATTTAATTTTGGTGCAAAGTCACGCAAGTTTTAAAACAGTTTTTATCCGATTGACTGGTTATACGACACTACTATAATAAAAGCTGAACTTCCCACCCCATTCATACAGATAAGGACTTGATTGTCCAAATAGCTGCTCAGAATTGCTAACAAAATATCTGCTGGGTATTGAGACTTTCTTCTGGATAGACTTTGCTACTTTAATCCATCTTTAGCGTGATCTTGCTGAGACATGAAATGTGATCTAACAGTGTTTATACTTCAGCTATCCCAATGGACATGATTTGTGGTTGTTCATAATTAGCCATTGTATCAGAATTTTTCTTGGCCATAAATAGGTGACCATTGTCACTACACCGATCTGGATTTGCGTATTTTTGAAGGATACCGTGCTCCTTATCTTCATTCCTGTACAGCTTCCCGGGAACTCTGTGGCTTTCAGCCACGTATCAAAGAAAAAGCTTTTCTCTAAGTAATCACTTGCAAGACAAATTGTTGGCATTGAGACATCTAATATCCCTGTCTAATTAATGGCTCCCTTTCTTCTCCCCCGTAATAATTCAGGATGAAGGACAATAAATAAAGGGTGCTGCTGTGGCACAAGTTTTTGTCTGGAGAAGAAGGAAGGATTCAATTAAAGGTAAGGCACTGAGCCCACATTCACCTAACGTTCTTGCACTTACGTCATTACATTGTTTTCTCTTAAAGTTAGCAGTGTTTGTGTTAGAAAACAAGCTCCTGCTTCACATTAACAAAGAAGGGAGATCATTGTTTACCATAGCTTAGTTTTATCAACTCCCAAATGACAAAGAAAATATAGAAAAACTTTAGAGGAAAAAAAAAACATAATAAAAATCATATAAATATAAAGTTCACCAAATCGAGATAGCAAATAAAGATAGCAAACATAAACAGGTAGAAGAAACCGAAATTATGTAACACAATAGAGAGGAGGAACACAACTACATCGAGATACAGAACAGGCAAGAGGAATTAAACAAATGAATGAAGTGCGTGTGGGTGGAGTGAATGTTCACAAGAAGAAAGGAAAGATTGAAAAGTGACAGGTACGGTTGTGTTCCCGAACTTACTGAATAAATATTTAAGCCAGAAAGTCCAAAGGAACTCAAAACACTGATACCCACTGAATATCAATAGATTTGTTTTAATGTGAAACACAATGGTACAAGCTGCTGGCTGCCATGCAGGATTTGTCACAGTCCTGAAAAGTGACTTTATATTATTATTGTGTTCCTGCAGAACATTTCCTGAAGACAGCTACCACAGAGGTACAGCAGGTAAGTGATACGGATAGATGTGCGGGAAATTTATTAACCGAAGAGTAGGAAACAGCTTGAAAACAAATTTCATTAAATGTGACCTCTCACATTCACAGCATCCTACCGTAAGCCGTCGCCTTCTATTTTCTTTCTGTTCATGTTCAAAGTGCTTTTTAAACTTCACCTTTAACCTCCTTAGAAGCATCAGCCAATTAGGACAAAATCAAGGTTAATATTTCATGTCACATTTCCTGACAGGAATCCTAACTACAACTGGATGCCTGGCATTGTGCTTCTCTTGGACTTCTTCACAGCCACGTACCACCTTTAAGAGATGACATTCACAGAGGTGATTTGGCATCAAATACTTGGGAGGTGTTTATGTGGCCTCTGAAAATCTGTTGCAAGGGCAACACACAGTGTACAGTTCCATCCAGCTGGTCAAACAATCTTTCTATGGAAAATGTGCTCAGGCGCTCTCAGACAGAACATAATACAAATTTTATGGGATGGATGTTTGCATGCAAAGTCAATGAAAAGACGCCAGTGGGCATGATTAGACTCAAATTCACTCGGAGTGTTGCAATCTGAGCAGGTGATGCATCAGGCTGAGCTGAAAATGCTTCAACTCCTGTAAAAATATTGCATTTCTCTGGGCTTTATGAATCTACTTTGAAATGAACAGCGATGTGAGGAAAAAAGCCAACTGGGGGAAAAAAGCAGGGGTTCTTGGTGAGTTCTGACATCAGTCAGAGGCAGAGCTTTCTCACAAACAGAGGAAAACAGGAAATCTTTGGTTGAAGGTTGTGTTTTTAGCTAGCTTGTAGCTAATGGACCTCAGGAACTGCAAGAATAATCTAGTTGTATAATCTGTTGTTCTTTTTATGGCTGCTCCTTTTAGGGTTTACCACAGCAGATCTTCTGCCTCCGTCCCGTCCTATGCCTGGTATCCTCTTCTGTCACACCAACCTTCACTACATCTAAGAAACGTCTGTATTGTGATCTTCCTCGTTTCCTCCTCCAATATATCAACTATCCCTTCTTTGCAAATACCTAAACCATTTCAACTTTGCACCTCTAACTTTGTCTCCAAACCAATCAACCTGTACTGTCCCTATGATGTACTCTTTGCTAATCTGGTCCATTCTACTCACTCCCAACGAAAACGTTAACATCTTTAGCTTTGCCACCTTCAGCTCCACCTACTGTCTTTGTGCCTATGCCACAGTCTCCAAACCATATTTCATTGCAGGTCTCAACAAAATCATGTAAACAGCTAAGGTTTAAATACTTAAATTTATCACCATCTCCACTCCTTACAGCTTTACTGTTACACCCGTTTCCCTCTTATTTACATACATGTATTCAGTCTTGCTTCTACTGACTTTCATTCCTCTTCTCTCCAGAGCATGCCTCCCCTTCCCCAGACTCTCTTTCACCTCCTCCTTACTCTTAGTACAAATCACAATGTCATCTGCAAACATCATAGTCCATGGGGAGTCCTGTCTCACCTCATCATCTGTCAACCTGTCCATCATAAGTAAACAGTAAACAAGAAGGTGCTCAGAAATTACACCTGGTGTAATCCCACCCCCACCTTGAATCCTTCTGTCACCCCAACTGTGTACCTCAAGCACGATCTGATATCCTCGTGTTGGTGTTGTTCCCAGATCATCATACTAAATGTTGTACCAGGATCAACATTGCAAGTGACCAATCAGAATGTTGTGACGTCATACTTTTGCGACTTCGGGAAAAACCGGCGTAAAACAAAAAACTGTACTTAAGCTGCGAGAAACCGCCTCTGTCCGCCGATCAACGGACCCTAACCCTAACCCTAACCGTAACCCTTTAATAAACAGTAAGCAGAATTGATATTGTCCTTGCAACATTGGAATTTCATAAATGCACGAATGGCTTGGCGCGCAAAAGAATAACGTCACAACAATGTGATTGGTCACTTGCAATGTTGAACCTGGAACAACATTTTCATGATGGTCTGGAAACAACACCAACACGAGGATATCAGATCATCCGTACCTCAACACTGTCTTGCTGTGGCTGTCAGCACCAGTACACTCACCAGAGTGCAGGGGAGCCATCCCCCCCTCTGTCCCCTTCTGGCTGCCTGTGCCTCAATTTTATCCCACAACTTAGACATTCACATTACTCACACTCTCATAACACATACATATAGGACCTTGGGGGTGGGCACGCTACACGGAATCCAAAAGACCATCAGGGTGTACACCACACCCCTGGCGTCGTTGCCCACCTCTCAATTTTAAATACATGTAGACATTGAGGGCTATCAGGAGGGGCTATGCGCTTACCTGCTGCTCTCTGGCAGGTAGCTCCATGTCCTCCTGGGTTTTAAATGCACCTTAGAACACATGTCTGGGAGGAGGAGTTGGCCGTCCGATTGGGGTCTGGAATATGGGGCCTCCCTGCTGCTGCCTAGTCGGGGCAGTCTGCTTCTCTCCACCCCAGGGAAAAGGGTAACACTACCTGGGTCTGGGTGCAGTTTCCCCCTCCAGGGGCAAGGGGTTTTCTCTTTTTTCTTTCTCTTTTTTCTTTCTTGGCTGCTTATTTTGTTGGTTTTTGTTGTCTGCCCTTTATCCCCGTCCGTCTTCCGCGCTGTTTTTCTTTCCCTCTTTCTTTCTCCCCTTTCTTTTCCCCAGTCAAATCTGTCCCGTATTTAGCAAGTGAAAATGAAATAAAATAAACAATAAAAAAAAAAAAGATGAATCAAATGGACCATTACGGCAAGGCTGGGATGGTCCATTTGGTAAAGTAAATCCGTTGGGCATCTTTCTTCGCCTTCAGACAATAATTCTGATGGCAAAAGAGCCAAATGGGACAGGCAAAAGAAAAGAAAAAAAGAGGACAATAAGTTCACTGTACTCAAATGACCTCCACAGTCAAAGATCTCAGTCTAACAGAGAATAGGATGTGGTATCACTGACATTAAAACCTCTGAGGAGGTTTCCAGCACCTTGTTAAAGAGTCACAGAAGTTCTGAAGGCAGGAAAAAGTTCAACCCAGTTCAGGTAAGGTGTACCTAATAAAGTTACCGTGGCTTCAAATGGCATTTGGATCATATTAAGTAGATATAAACAATATTTTTGTTTTCATAAAACTAAGAACTTTTATTCAACTTAGTGGCAGCATTACTTTTTTAAACACTTTCATGGCTGTTCCTGTGGGTTGACATTAAAGCAGCCTTATTAGTATTTAAAAACTGCCAAAGTCTGTTAGGTGCACATAAGTTTGTTTACAGTGGAGTCCCACCCACTTATAATTAGTGAAAAACATCAGAATACTGAAATGTGCAATATGAAAAAACCCTTATAAAACCCTGATCTTATATTTCAGATTTTACCATTCACGGTAAGAAGTAGAAGAAATTAATTTTGGAAGATTTAATCAAAATCTCACTGATTAAATTATTGTAAAGAAAAATATGTACAGAAAAAAACCCCACAAAAAGATTTTTGAGAAACAAAACAGCGAGGATCTAACCATTGATCTGTTTTCAACACCTATCTAGACCACCTATCATCTTCTCCCATCACATTCCATTACAGCTCCAGTAACTCCACACCAACAACCACAAGGCACGAATCGAATAGGCCATCTGTTTTCTATCATACTGTACCCTGAGGCTGATGCCGTGTCCTGTTAAAAGCCACATTCCCAAAGCAAATATTTTCATGGTAAAACACAGGGGAGTTTTTTAAGCCTGTGAAACACATCCAAAAGCACTATCCTTCTCTCCTATATTTCAGTCAGCCTGTCTGAAAGATGATATAGAGTTGGCTCAATCCATTTTGATACTTTGACACTGTCAGCAATGGACTGAAACAGAGAGCACAATACTGAGCCATGAGGCTTGTGTGGCTGCAAATAAATACACTAGTGGCAGCCACCAGCCTCCTAATAGATCCACCTATGGTATGAATGAGAAAATACTAGATGACTTCCTTCTTGAGTTATGGCATTCACAAGATTTTCAGAAAGCTTGACCTCTGACTTTGGGGCCAAGGTCGCTGAGATTGAACCTCATCCAAGAATTTTAGTAGATACATTTATGTTATCAATTTAAAAGTTCTACATTGCTTGTTCTCGAGTTGGCGCAACCCATAAAATAGACTTGTGCAAGTCATTAGAAATGATGTAGAGTAGCATTTAGACTTAAATAAACCAAAAAGTCAGTATTACGAAACACACACTGTACTTGCATTTGACTTGGAGATCTGAGTTCATGTTTGTTAAATGTTTGCTTTCTTTTTCCTTTCATGGTCCGGTTAGGTTTAGTCTTCAAAACTTCTTGACCACAGCAGGAAAAGTTCATAATTTAGGTTCTACAGCGTTAAACACGTCTTTGAAATAAAGCTCCATTCTCTGAGGCTTCTAGGGTTCCCTCCCACCTAAAGGTCATGACACAAGCCCACATTTTACATCCAATTATTCACACAACATTAGAGGTGGCTGTACTCTGCGCAAGAAATTATTGGGACCTATATTACAAACAACCTTTTTCTGGAGGTGGAGAGTGTTTATTCATATTATAATAACCAAATGGGAGATAATTTATAGATAGTTCAGGTTTATTAATGTCAGCCTCCAAGTTATCAAAAATGTAATTATCCTGTTTATTAATCTTACAGGCGTGCTAGATAAATTGACCCAAATGTACTATTTATATCTTGTTACATATCTGTAGCAGTTCATTTAGAAGTGAAGCAAAAGCTCAGTTGTAAAAACCTTTAGATGTATCTGTGAGTAATGCAGCAATCTTATACTGTAGCTGTTGTTGCCAGATTTCAGAGTATCTTCCATCTACAGCCTGTAATTACAAGTAGGAGGCTGAGCATTTATTCTTCTCTAGCTGTTTGCAATTATGCTCTGTACAGTACGAGTTGAACATGGCACTATGCATGAGCCGTGAGATTTCCAGATGTCAAAGGGCATTACGCCTAGCAGAAAGTACAGTAGTGGTACCTAATTATCGTGCATCTTCGTAGTAAAAGTATAGCATTATCTTTGAAGGAGTTGTACAGTATTCTTGAATTAATCCCTGAAAGTTTCATAAAGAGGCTGAAGGAAGCTGTACTGCAGGTGTTAGGGTGAACTAGATGTGCATTTACCAAATCAACAACTTCAAAATGTTTCATTTTGTGGAACAGAAAAAAAACAGAAGTATTTTTCAGTTTTTACAAACTACAACCTTTCGGACAGCTTGTTCTGTGTTGCCTGCAATTGCAGGATAAATACAAATCATATGTGGATATTACTACAGAGAATAGTCTACTTAGCCTGATTACTGTGCTGTAGTGTGTACAACTGTTAGCAACAAAGAGGTGAGACCTTTAGGGACTTGTGTGGTATTTCAACATGATTCCGCCTCATAGGGTATTCTGCAACATCCTTTACTGCATAAGAGCTGCGAAGTTGAGTGTAACCTTATTAGCTTGCAGTAGAAATGAATCCACTGGGCTACTTTTAATCAGTAAAATTGTGCATTCCTGCATAAATAACTATGCAAATAAGCAGTGGAATAAATGAAAAAGACATTTTTGCCATTCTTTGATTCATTGTTTTATGTTCACTTTATGCTATTTAATTTTCTCCTCACTATACATTTAACTTCTCTGCATTTCAAGATTCTGTTTTTATTGCCTGATATTATGTCTGACTCATCTCTCATACCTCAGGTTCCTCGAGGTTTATGCCGCTGTCTTTCGACTGTCTAGTCTCCTTCATCTCCATCTCTCCTTCATGACTCAAGTGGATTTAACAGGTAAATCAATCAGGGATCAGAGCTTTCACCTGGATTCACCTGAGCAGGCTGATAGATGGAGACAGTACTTGCTCCTGATATCCTCATATTTTGTCCACTCGGTAGATTTGCCCTGCTGGGGCCTTCACTGCTAGTCTCTGTGCTCAGTGTATTTGGTCTGAGGGGTGATTGATGTTAGAGACTTTTAAATGTAAGAAGAAAGGAGGCGAGAACAGGTGAGCAAGGAAAGGGTCGAAGGAGACAAGAAGCAAAAGATGTACAGAGGAGAAGCCAAACAGGAGAATGCTGAACCAGCTATCTTCACACATGTAGTAGTGTGTGTGTGTGTGTGTGTGTGTGTGTGTGTTTGTGTAATGAAACTTTGGCCGGCATCCGGATGCAGCTAGTACCTCCCCATCACCACAACCACCATCCTCCACCTCCCCCATCAGGCTGATTAATAGTGAGAAGAGCCAGCTGCATTCCTCTCCCCACAGAGAGGTCAGGCATATGGCAGAGTGGAGAGCTGAGCAGCAGAATTATCATATCAAACCTGTTTCCCTCCAATACTTGAGGGAAAGAACATTTCAGAAACTGATTCTGGTGGGGAAAAAAAACAAGCATTATGAAGATCAAGGTGCTCAAGCCATCCCTGACAACCACTGTTAGCACTGAGATTATGGACTTTTTTTCTGACTCGGGCTATGTGTGAGCTGCCAGACCTTTTCATCTTCCTGACTATATCTGTCCTCACACCAGTCCTGATTTAAATTATGCATGGAGCAGCAAGGCCAATTTCCCAAATGTTTAAGCCTGTAACCTGCGAGGCACAGTCCTGACCTCCACTCTACACAGAAACTCAGCGGTTGATGGCTTGTAGAGCTTCAGGACTGGGAGGTTTATACCAGTGTGGTTTCGTGATTAAAAAGCAGCACAGGGACTGCTGATCCTGTTAGGATCTTGTCTTAAGTAGGAGTGGAAATTAATATGATTCACCATTTAGAGTCATCACTCCTGCTAACCGATCCAGTTCTTTAATGATTTCAATTTCAGATTGCGTTCCTGATTATCTGTGTGAGAAGCAAAGCTGGCCAACATAGAGTTTAAACCATCAGGACTACTTTTTTTTTATCTGAACACAAAGAAAAATGTTTGCATATGACTCAAGCATGTAAGAGTTTCACACCACTGTTTTCTGGTGTTCAACTGTCAGAAAACATGCCAATGCTATAAGGAGCTGATAAGCCTGGAGAGATCTAAATAAGGACTGGATAATTGGTTCTTAATTCCTATCTTTAGTCTTAAGGTCTTACAAGAAAACCAAAGATTTGTTTCTAAATTTACGTGGCATGTAGAGTTTAAGAGTTTGACAGTGAAAACGGTTTTTTTAATCGGTTTTTTGGACATATCAAGTGACCTTAGCACGCCATCTCCACTAACAATATAAATTTAGAAACATCAAAGTGCATTAGCATCAGCAGTTCTCCATTTACTACTACTGGTATTACAGTCCACAGTTTGATAGCTACCTATGAATTCATCATGCAAATGCATGTTCCCAGGGTGCTTTCTAATATCCAAAGAATATGGTGCTAGAAAAAAAAGAAAGAAAAAAAAGAGCTGCAAAGTGATAAAATATTCTGCATGCAGTGCACACGGAGATGCTGAAGCTCCAAACAGCTGAAGCTGACGTTCAGTGGGTGACGTCACGATAGCTAGGTCCACATTTTTTACTGTCTATGGCTAAAAATAGGACAAATATTGTTAACTTATTGTTTCTTCTACAGCCCCCCCAGGGTGAAAACACATACAAATGTAATCAAACTTTATGGCTACAAAAAAGGACTATATTTACTTTTGGAAATCACTTGCATCTAGTCAACATTTGGAACACTACATCTTTTACAGATAGTGTTGCATTATGGGACATTTGTAGTTGGTTCGATTACAGCTGGAAACACAAATCCTCTTTCATGTTGCGTCAGGAAGGCTATTTGGTGTAAAACTTGTCCAAATCAAACATGCGGAGCTCCCCGCTGTGACAACCCCGAGTGACAAGTGAGCAGCCAAAAGTAGCTTCTTTTAACTTCAATGTTGAAATGCTAGAGACTACATTCAGCCAGTTTAGTGGAACATTAAGAGTTAGTCATAACTAACAGCGTTAGCCCAATTTAGCTAGCAGAAGTTTCTAAAGGCATCTATGACATGTTTTGATGCCACAGATGAAATAAACAACAACTCACCAGCTAACAAACTCATAGCATTTCTTGACGTCTTCACTGCAGAGATGAATCTCGAAATCAATCTGCCAAATAGCAAAGAATTACTGCTGTCACAGATGATGAGCTCACAAAGATTGTGGGAAAAATGGGAACTGTCAGGGGAACTGCTTCTGACCACTTCAAGAAGCCAAAAGGAGCCAGTGTGAGTCTGTGCCTGATAATTGAGATCCACAAATGCAGACTTAACTTACTACATTATTTCATATTTCACTTATGTGATGATGTTTTTTCTCATTAGATTAAGGGTACTGCAGAGAAACCCAACAAAACAGGTGGGAAAGTGTCTCCTTTAGCAATGCCACACACTGCAAGCCAAACTCACGTATCTGCACATATAACATTTTTAGCAGCAGGGGCATTAAACGCTACAGCTCAGAACACATCTATAGGTTCTCATGTTCACTGCAATGGGATCCTGCAAGTACAGATTTTATGACAAATGTGAGAGATGTGAGTGTGAATACTAGGAAAAGAGTCAAGGCCATGAGAGGTATTTGAAACAGGATGTCTCAGAAAGCCATTACAAGCTTACATACTGCTGCTCACGACAATATTTGAGTGATGCTCTCACTTAAGCAACCCAGCACATAATTAGTGGCTTCCGCATGCATTAAAAGAGTGACGGTAGTGCTGCGAAAGTACAGAAAAATCAACAGATTAAGTTCAGTTCCAAAGGTTATGTTTAATTTATGCATGTTAGATAACGCAGCTCATGAGTGTGCCTTGTTAGGCAAACTCATGCCTTGTTTTGCCTTGTTGCCTTCTATCTTTGAAGGTCACTGGCACTGCAGTGTCCCACCTTACTCTCATCAGTATCTCATTCAAACTGCATGCTGTCTAGAATCCCCTGTGATAAACATAGCAAAGACATTCAGCCAAGTTTTGCATAAATTCTAACAAGTAACTTTTGGACATTAATATATTCATTACAACAGCAAGTTCCTTCTTTAATATGTAAGTCTTTTTTAAAGGCAAACATTCATACATAATTAGAAAAAGGATCCTGTAATTTGTAGCAGCTAATTACACCTTTTTGCCTAAGTGGGGATGCTAGATAGCAGCACTGCTGGCTGCCTCCGTGCTCAGCAGCAGGGAGGAAAGCTACTTCCCTGTTGGTATGAGACACGGAGTGACAGCTGATTGGATAGTCTGCTGTTGTTGTCGGACCTCCGGAGCTGTGGGAACCTGCTCTGTTTGTGCCTGACAAGACAACACTGTGTTTTAAGGAGTAACAAAACAAGAAGCGGGTTACAGGGGGGACAAAAATGTACCAAAACATTTCCAGGACGAGATAAGAGAGAACCTAGCTGGAGAAGAGGTAGTCCAATCTCAGCAGCACTGTAGGGGAAATCTTTCTTGTCGCTCTGTGTTCGGAGAAACACACTTAATGTTTCGGTTTGTTTGGGCATTTTATTCCCTGGAGGTCTAATTTAGAACGAAGCGATCTGATTAGCCCAGCTCCCCCAGAGCCTCTCCCATGGGAGCCACCACCAACGGCATCACTTGAATCGCAATCAGAAGGTGCAGAAGATGAATTATATTTCTTTTTTTAAGGATGTTTTTTTAATCTTTTTCCTCCAAATTCAGATCAGTGGCGACTATCATTTCTTTAGCCCTTTGCTGTTAAAGGGGAAACACATTTTTATCAAACTTGTTAAAGCTGTTTCAGACTGCAGTGCTTCACAAAATATAATTATATTTTTACTATGCATGATTACATATCTGTACACTTGAAGATCTACCAGCATTCATGCTGCTAAACTAGATTTTTACACACAACATCATTTGCTTTAATTGCATATTATGTACTAATATTCAGTACATGTTCAAATGGCATAGATGTTTTTAATTTTAAACTCCAGCACATACAGTGATACATCTTTTTATTTTTTATTTTCTTAAGATGTGTTTAGACTGAGATTTCTCCCTTCTATTGCAGTTCTAAGGCTGCATCTTACTAGCATTTCCTTCAATAACAACCTAGAAAAGCAATTCTCTGAATTTTTAGGGTCTGGAACCCAGTACTGGGAGGAACGTTTCCACGAAATCCCTTATTTTCCTGTTTCTGGTTATGTGCATTTTTCTCATTTTCCCAAAGAGAACATACTTGGGACCAAAGGTTATGATATACTTGTTGTGTTGACGTAAATCAGTGTTGTATTTTCTTTGTGGACATAGCAGGAGGAGCAAAACATCCATGTGTGTGCATAAATTAATAAATAATACCAGAAATTGTTTCCTTCATATATACATATATATATATATATATACATATATATACATATATATATATATATATATACATATATATACATATATATATATATATATATATACATATATATATATATATATACATATATATATATATATATATATATATATATACATATATATATACATATATATACATATATATACATATATATACATATATATATATATATATATATATATATATATATACATATATATACATATATATATATATATATATATATGTATATATGAAAACAGCACACTAATTAGCAGTCTCTCTAGTGAGTCTGTGACCATGTGGACAGAATAAAACTCTTGAAAACACTACAGTAAATGGGATTCCTTGGACCAAAGAAAATCCTATGTGCTATGCGCACTTATACACGGGATACAGAAAGCTGTTCCAAAGGTTTGTTTCTTACAATTTGGGGGCGAATGTGGCTCAAGAGTTGGACGTTCGTCTTGTAATCGGAAGGTTGCCGGTTCAAGCCCCGGCTCCGACAGTCTCGGTCGTTGTGTCCTTGGGCAAGACACTTCACCTACTGGTGATGGCCAGAGGGGCCGATGTCAGTCTGCCCCAGGGTAGCTGTGGCTACAACTGTAGCTTGCCTTGACCAGTGTATGAATGTGAGAGTGAATGAATAGTGGTATTGTAAAGCGCTTTGAGGGGTCCCGAAAAGCGCCATATAAATGCAATCCATTATCATTATTATTATTAATTAATAATGGTTAGTTAGATAGGTGGGTCATTAGATGGAGGATTTTCTTTTTTGTACACAAGAGAAATAAAAATCAGAGACAAATAAATACAAATGCAATATAAAGTAAAATGCCCATGCTAACAAACTGCTAATTGAATTAAAAAAAATTAGGATGATAGAACTTTGCTAGTCTTGAGTCATCCCTTATTTCTTTACATTGTGCTAGGAGAAGGGAATTAAGCTAATTATTGAATACTGTGTAAATATACACGGATACAGTATTAAATCAAAAATAGAGTTTGGACAGTTTGTTGTTTGTACAAGTTTCTGCAATGAGTCTTTCACATCGCTATGGAGGAATTTTGGCCCACTCGATTTTTTGGCAGAAATCTTTTAATTCAGCTATATTGGAACTTTTCCCCTCATTCATTAAAGTCCCAAAGCCTTATAAATGTCTTTGTAATTCTTTTCAGACTTGAATGATTCACATGTCACTCTTAAGTGGATTAATAAAAAAAAAGTGCCAAAAAAATGTGAGGTACAAGAACTGGACTAAAAATAAGCAGTCAGTGTCCAAAGCAAAAGTTTGAAAGAACTTCAGAAAACCTGGAAAATTACTGTTTAATGTCACTTTTGAAAGAAATACAAAACTATATGACTCCTTGAACGCAAAATACAAAGAAATGTGAAATGTCTCAAGACTGTTACACAGTAATGTACAATCCTTAAGGCATCTATCATCTTGGCATTTCCATTTCCTTTAAAATCTAATCTTATGGAATGGAATTAACTGACATTTAAGTATTCTTAAAACATTCCTTCAGAATGTAACCAAATAAATGAGAAAAAGATTAAACAAATGTGTTAGCCTCACAATATGCAGGCGACATGTCCAGATCTACCCTTCCTCTCATCCTGTGACACATGGGATAGGGTCGAGCCCCCACACGTATCTGAACTGGATAAGCAGTTTAGAAAATGGATGGAAAATTGAACAGTTCCTTTTCTTACAGGATTCTCTCCATGCTCAATGCAACGGTTAGTAGATAAGAGGACCTTCCGGGTCAAAAAGGCGGTGTTATGTAAATCCTGTAAAAATTTGTGTCCACCAATTGGCAGGATGTGATGTGATGTTTGGTGATGTGATTTAATAACTCCAAAATCTTGAACTGTAGTTGATAACAGTGATCTTTGTTTTGCTCTGTAAGAGCAGACCTTTAGGGAGGTCATACTAGCTGCATGTGAATCATCTGTCTTTCAGCAGCTTCTGGTTAGCAAAGCCCTAGCTTGCACCAGATAATGGTGTTACCTGAACAGCAGGATAAGATTCAGTGATTGGGTGAGCTTTTTGGCTGGGAAACATGAAAACAGGATAGGGCAGTAGTGGTTGGTTCACAACAACTGAATTTTCCAAAAGCTAGCAAAGGGATTGTCCACTAGTAAATTAAGTCTATTTCTTGGAAACGCGTGTAAATGCTTTCCATCTGTGGATGTGCCGTTCCGGTTAAACGCTAATAGCGTTTTTCCCTCAGTACCTACTAGAGATGGCACGATACCACTTTTTTATGTCCGATACCGATACCGATATCATAAATTTGGATATCTGCCGATACCGATATGAATCCGATATAGTGTTTTTTAATCAACAAAACTGTTTTTTAAAGTTCATACTCAAGTTTAAAACAACAACTACACTAAAGCTATTCTGTTATACCTGTATGCAAAAAAAAATATTTCATAGTTCAGCAATACTGATCAATCTAATAAACTTAAACCTACACCATCCTCCCTATTCTGGTATTTTAAAGAGTACTTAGCATAAATATTAAGCAACCTAACTAATAGGGTTCCAACTCCCAGCAACAACAAAAATAAATAAATAAAAAATAGGGAACCACCCCTCACGCTCCACCTCATGATGCTTAATCAACGTAATCAACCTTAATTTGATGCAGTGTGGAAAAAAAATGCACAGAAATCAATTATTTTTCAAGAAATATTAAATAGATTCAACATCTTTCTTCAACAAAATTGCAGACTGCACAGATGGTACCTTCCCAAAGGAAAAAGTACTATAGCTTACTAGGGTATATATATATCTATATTAGACTTAATAGTTACTATATACAGTAATGGACTTCTATTCATTTAGCATCAAATTAAAACTTTGGGTGTCAGATAATTATTTATTAAAAGCTAGACATTTTAAATGAGAATAAGAAAGAAAAGTATGTCTTTGTGCCCCCTTTTCCCTGTTCATGCCCTATCGGCCCCCCTGGCTAAACTTTGCTAGATCCGCCCCTGCACAGTTACCAGCCGTCAGCTACGTAGAAAAAGATCCTCGAGTAGAAAGTAATATTAAATAAATTCTAACAACAGCTTATCAAGCTTAAACGTGCTGCTGTTGTTCAGCCGCTGGTTTCTTCTTTCTGGTGCAAAGTGGGCCAAAAGCAAACTAGAGACACGGACTGCGACAGAAAAGCCGATCAGCTGATCGTTAAGCAGTTTCATGATTGAAGTAGCAGCAGGAGAGCGAGAGGCAGTCGCTTGTTAAGCTAAACGCAGGAATGCTTTACAAACATTCAGAGATGGACTTACACACTTGCTTTACTTCTCTCGGGGATAACTTTGTCGGAGATGAAATGCCGGGTTGCTAGCGAAGCTCCACATGCTCAATGGCGTGTCCAGCGGGGTGGCCTGGGGGGGAACAGGCCACCCCCCCAACCAGACTGGCCACCCCAGGTGCCACCCCAAAGGCAAAACAATAAAATTCAATCAAATATCAAATGTCCGATTATGTTTTCACGGTGACGCTCAGATATCCGAGTGTAAGTGAATGCAGCATCGGCTTCTGCGCTATGTGCATCACGTTAGCAAAGGTAGGAGAGCCAAGCACGAAAGACGTCACTGCAGGAAACAATTTTTCGGTGAAAGAAAATGAGGACAGAATAAATGTCCCGGTAAGTAATATTAAGTTTGTTGAGTTTAGTAAACTTCGGCGAAATTAGAATACCAAGGAAAAAATAACACTTAAAGAATTATTGCAGCCGTGGAATATTTCAGACAGTATGCTACAGAGGGGAGCTAACATAAGAGTTATGAGTTATAAGATGTAATCTAAGTCGTAACATTGCTGTATGGAGCTGCAGATTTGGTTGCAGGTTAACATAGCTGGACTGGCCATCGGGCTTATTTGACTTATTTTTTATTTTTTTTGTAACGGCATGAACAATGAGAGGTGGTGGATTGGCCAGATGCAGGTCGATGTGTAGAAATAACTCCGTTGTTTGGTGGTGGCTATGGCGGGGCTTCCACAGAGGCAGCAGGTGGATGAGGGAAGGGGAGGCAGGAGGAGAGCCCCGAGGCAGCCGCCAGTCCGAGTGTCAGGTGAACTGAACTTCAGGTAAGAAGTTATGACCTGCAGTCTATCTGGGTCAGATATGAACTAAGTTTAGGTGGAGTTTATTTTCGTTGTGCTGACTTTTTACTGTCAGTTGCAATAACTCATACTGCGTTCTAGCCAGCTTGGAGTTTTTATACAGCTGTTCGGTTGCTATGATGTTACTGATAGTGAACTTTATTTTATTCATAAGGTTAGTTAGTAGAGTTGCCAACGGCTCCTTAAAAAAATGGAATGGTCCCTCAATCAGAGAAAATATTACACGTTTCGTATTGAGCTGAGAAGAGACGCAGTTTGTCCCGAACTTCAGCTAGAATGGAAAAAGACACAAAGCTGGATTTATTCTGTCTTTACGCTGCACAGCTGCCTCTTCTCTCATCCTGCCTCTCCTGTTGCTACTTCAATCATGAAACTGATCGATGATTAGCTGATCGGCTTTTCTCTCTTGTTTGTTTATCGCCCACTTTGCGCCAGAAAGACGAAACCAGCAGATGTTGCGCTAAACAACAGCAGCACGTTTAAGCTTGATCGGCTGTTGTTAGAATTTATTTAACATTAATTTCTAGTATCAGCTGATGTTTGCTGGAGCCACAGCTGTAAAGCTGCTGGTCATGATGTCGGTTTGGATATCTGGTGAGAGGGAAACGTGAAGACCACCCACCAGGATCCTTTTTTATGTAGCTGACAGCTGGTAACTGTGCAGGGGCGGGTCTAGCAAAGTTTTGCCAGGGGGCCAGGTAGGGAATTAACAGGGAGAGGGGGCACAAAGAAATACTTTTCTTTCTTATTCTCATTTAAAATATCTAATTTTTATTAAATAATTATCTAAATCTTACAACCAAAGTTTTTATCTGACGTAAAATGTATAGAAATCATACATATACCAAAAAGACTGTACATCACTGTCACAACAGGGTTTGTTTTCATTCAAAGGCTTTATGGCTTTAATACCTGGTGGGTCGGTCTGTAGTCAAAATGCCCGATTTTCTGTCCCAGTCCAGCCCTGCAGGTTATACTGGCAGTGTCACCATGCCAGCTGAATGTATTTCATCATCAGCCAGTGTTGTTCTTTATCAATATTACCAAAGTTTACCATAAGGCAGCATAGAAAGTATTTACTTGCTTTCAGGTTTTATTCAAATATTAGTCTTTTCAGTTGTTTCTCCACTTTTTTCCTGTTTCAAAATCAAACACCAGTTTGTGAGAAGATTATCTTCTTTTTTTAACAGGCAGAGAAAGTTTTACATTGGAACTGGCTAATTTGTCAATTGTTTGCTACAAATGTTCGTATTTTAATATTCAAAAATGTTTTTGCCCAAAACATATGTGCAGTATATGTCAGTAAAAATACTATGCAAATATTGCTGTCCTTGAATGCTGAGTAAACACTGACAAAGCACTGATTGTATCTCTTGTACTTTATCAACGCAGTATCTAAAAACTTTGCACCGTAGTGGTTAAAATCTCATTCTAATAAGAGTTAAAAGTGCATTTGGTTATTAGGTTTATAGGATTATTGAATTATGGTTAATGGTTGGTAGAATTTTTTTTTTAAACATTATCTGCCAATTAAATCTGCCACCCTTCTCCAAATCTGTGCCCCTACCTGGCCCCCCCAACAAAAATTTTCTAGACACGCCACTGCACATGCTATCCAGACCACCGACAGGTCCCGCATGCCACAGCCGCTCTATCACGTGATGCATACTGCTCCGACGTGCTAACGTTCTGAGGTGAGTTACGGCGTGTTGCAAGTTTTGTGAGGTGCTTTCGTGATATTTAATGGATCGGATTACATTTATTTTTCTCCGATATCCGATCCAGTAATTTAGGTCAGTATCGGACCGATACGTAATATCGGATCGGTCCATCTCTAGTACCTACACTGTGCATGAAGTTGTCATAACAACGCAGCCGAAAGTCTCGTGATGCCATTTGTAGACGACACAAATGCAACACAGTAATAGAGGACGTCAAGGTGACGGTGCACCTGCTGCTCGGTGTCTGGCTTTTTGTCAGATTCTGTAACCACAGTGTTGGTTTTTGTGCGGCCAATTCCCTCATTGCTGGCTTTCAAAAATGGTGGCTTTGATTTTCTTGAAGGAATTACTCTCATGACTCATCGACTCACACCGCTGACAAGCTATTCGGTGGCAGTCTGCTGATGTCACATTTTCAGATCGCTTGAAATCCCGGCTGAGTTGAACTAAAAAACTTACCTAGTACCAGGTACTACCACATAGTTGAGCTGAGCAAGTAGGTACTGGTGAAGAAGGACTTTATGAGTCCCTGGACTGCTTTTAAATACCAAGAAGGTAGCAACTAAAAGTAAAAAGGCGACATCTGGTTGCGCTGACCAGTTTTCAACTGCAGTTAAATACTACTTTAACACGCTGTTTTTGGTGTTCAAAATGGGAATTATTTCCTACCACTGCAGTGAAACAGTTTTAAGCCGTAGTATAAACAAGGTCATTATCTCAAACCTACACTGCACACTTCTGCCTCCCAGCAGGGCCCTAAAGCTCTGAAAGGTATTACAGCTGAGCAGTCAAGTCAATGCAAATGCGTTTCCATGTTCTGCCTCGTGGGAGTATTTGTGTGTTGTTGTCAAGTGATCTTAATGTCACCGTGCGTGGCTGAAGAGATTGTTTTCAACAGTGGTGTACACGTAGCCCACACAAGCACTGATGTCTATTTATGAGAAAAAAGCTGACAAGGACATGACTGAACACGCTGTATGTGTTGCATATCTCCAATAATGTACATAAAAGGAGCATAATGTTTTATAGAACGCCAGGATGGGTGAAGAGCAGGCTGATGCTGGATATACTGTGATGAAACATGACTACAGCTGGAGGGACTGCACACGTGTGAATACCACGCAGTTGGTGATGCATGATAGAGATGTCAACTAGCAGAGTGGCTATCAATCAATAGGCGTGATTAATATGATCATGTTATTCTTGGGAGCTAAACAGGCTGTGGGATTGCGTTAATCTACCTGTCAGCTTCTGTTGGTTTTTCCCCAGCAGACTGTCAGTTTGATATTTGTTTTGTTTTTCTGTTTATCCTGTTACTGCTGAATCATTTAACTGAGTAACAACTGTATCGCCGCCGTGAATCGCTGTTCTGGGCTCGGTGTGGTTAGTTATGCTCTCATGCATTCTCTCCTCTCAGATTCTCTCTCCTCCAGACACATACACATCGAATTTCACACTCACACCGCCGTGCACACAAGCCCTTCCACTTTTCCACCTGGTGTGGGAATATAAATGATCAATTTCCAAGCTGAAGTAGAAATGCTCATAGAGGAAAATTAAATCCCATGCCTGAGGCTGATGGGATATTTATCTCTCCTGTTTTATCTACTGCTCTCTTCCTTCAGCAGTTGGCACATTTTCCATCAGTGGCATTCTCCTTCAATCAGTTGCACTGTGTGTGCACACCAAGACACGGCACCCCCCTTGTCATAGCAAGTCAGGCTTTTTAATTTAATGGATGCACCTCAGAACTCAGTGAATTTAAAGGGAGGCACAACACTGTAATTGCACAGCCTCTCTTCCATACCAAAAATCTTAAATTTCGCAAAGAGAAGTGATCTGATTGTTTGCAGAGGGAGACAACACAGTCTTAATTAGTTGAGTTGATTTTAGGCACGTAAACAGTTGCTCATCTTGAGAGTGAGAGATGCACTCCTCTGTTGTCAGTCTGCTCACAATCAGTGAGAATCAATGGCTGATTCAATCGCCCAATCACCTGCGAGTAATTATACCCCCGGCTTAGAGCTGGGCGATATATCGAGTTTTTAAAACATATCGATATATTTTTATACGAGATATAAGATGTGACAATATCCTTTATATCGATATAGTCTATGTTACGTTATAATTATAGTTGTGGAGCCGCAAGTTTGCCTCTCTTTCGTCCACTTTTGTCTCTACGCAACGTTACTCCGCCTCGCCTTCACTGAAGACAACTCCCCCTCCTACCCCATCGCTTCACATGCAGGCAGCGACAAGACGGACACGGCAAATCTCCGTTAACGAGTTACTGCGCATCGCCCCATGCGTGGGGCTGGACGGTGTCAACGTGCTAACGAGCTAAACATGCTAACGAGCTAACAGCGCTAACCCTAAAATCCTTTCATTCTCTCAAAAGTTGATAGCGCGCCTTATGTATGAATTCTGGTTGTGCTTGATGACCGCGAACTGATTTTATGTGGTACACGGCGCTCAGCAATCTGTCAAAAATGTTTGAGTACGACTTTGGTAAGCTACGGAGCTGCACCGCTTGATAGATTGTCGGCGCATTACGGCTACCGAGGAGCTTCGCGGAGTGATACGTACTGTGCATCAACGTAATATTACCGTATTGTGTGTGGATAAGGACCATAAATGGCACCTGTAAGAGACGTGGTTATGAAGCGGATTTCAAACTCCAGGCTATCAGTCACACAGTAAAACTTGGGAACAGAGCAGCTGTGAAATCTGTCTGTCTTTGTTATTACGCTCAGCGTCTTTTAGTTTACATTTTGACTGCACAATTGTGAGCTCTTTGTTTAGCACAAAAACAACCTTGTTTTCTTTTATTTATGGAGCATTATTATTTAATGAATGCTCATAATTTAATTTTGAGTAATTTTTCATGTACATCTGTGCTGTATGTTAATAAAAGTGCCTGTGTGACATCTGGGACACAGCTTTGACTAAGAACTCTCTTTTTGTTCTTACTTTATGGCTTAAAAAAAAAATCGAGATATATATCTTATATCGCCATCCAGCTAAAAAATATCGAGATATGAATTTTGGGTCATATCGCCCAGCCCTACCCCGGCTAAAGGTAAACATGGTTGTCTGAAGTCTTCATGGGCTGGCCGTTTCCAGCGCAGCCCGCTATTATTATTTAGTACTTCTGATTTTATCTTTGAAGATGCTGACAGCTGTCAGTACCAGTGGGCAGTTCAGGTGATGAAAACCCATTCCTTTCTCCTCAGTGTCCTATCGATAGAAAGCGGTATTGACCGATGCGCTGATGTGGAGGGAATTGAACTGCGGGAGGCTGGTGGAGTCGGCGGATGTCCACGGCCCTCTGGATTCATCAGCCTGGCTGACAGTCAGAAGCCGAGTGATTCTGCTGGTAATCAATGAGCCCTTTAAGTAATGCATGGTTCCTCAGAGACGCTCGCAAGATGACATGTTTAAGGCAGGGTCACAACTGAGTTTCTAATGAGAGTTGTGGAAGGCTCCCATAGGCCTGAAAACCACTTACTGACACATGGGAAATAGAGAAAAAGGATGATGTCGCACTTAATGGAAGCATTTGTAAGACATCACATATTTCATTAGTTTCCTGCGAGCAGGAGAGAAAAATCCATCACTGCTTATGTACCACACAGCTGAAACAGATGAGTGTTGATTTAATCTTAAATCCTGAAAAATCCCCGTTATTATTACTTTAGAGTGAAATTTAAACAAAGACTACATTTACACACTAAACTGGACATTGTGTGGTGAACCTCCTCAACTTCCTGTGTTTGTGTTAAAAGCTGCTGATGTGTTCAAATTTAAATTGTGCAACATCATATGGCCGATCCTTTAATGCATGACATACTATTTGCTCAGTGTGTCTTGACATAAAGCAAATCCTTCATTATGTAATAATCTTCCCCTATAATCTGCCTGTCAATAGCCACACTCTGTTCAATGTAATTAAAAAAAACACGGTGATTAAGACATCATAATATTGTAAGATATTAGACCCCAAACTTCCAGGCAAGAGGAGAAACTCATTTACTTCGTGCTAACAGCTAATCAATTCACAAAATTCATAATTTACTGAAAATGTCCCTTTTTTTTATTATTTGGTTTAATTACTTTTCTTATGCTTTTACTATCTTGCTATATTACTCTTCTTACTATCCAACTTTCCTGATTAAATAACCATGTTGAATTCTCCATTGCCCAATTAAATTACTTTTTAAATGATCCCTTTGCACATATTTCTGCTCTCATCTCATGCTCTCTCATCAGGTAAAAATTAACATTTTTAGCTTTTCAAATTAAAAACTATAATGGGACGTGTCTTTTGACTGTGTGATGTTTTTTGCCTTTTCAATGTAAGCTGTAGCTTCCTTTTACAAAAACATCAGCATACTGTATTTTTAAGAGCAAAAATGACATCCAAATTTAGTCATTTAGTTGTGCTAATTTAAAGAAATTACATTTTGCATTCCATTAGTAGGTCAAGCATGCAGCCTGAGGGCCAAAACCAGAATGCGACAGAATCCAGAGTAACTCTCTGGATAGCTTTGCAGAATGTGCAAATTGCAGAGAAGGGCAGCATGCATTTTGGACTTTTCACTCTATTTCAACAGGAAGTGGTTGCATAGATGTTAACTTCATCTCAGCCAGACGTCTGAATCGTCTGTTTTACCAACTCCTCTCTGACAAATAAAGTCCCCATGGCATCTTATACCACCCCGAAGTAGGATAGTAAGGCCTAGAAGCCTAGATTGTAAGAGTAGTATTTGTTTTGAATTAGAGGAAACTGACTGGATTTGAATGAAATTACAGAAATGTTTATTTTGTAAATAAAATATAAACAAATGGTTAAAAGTAAATGTCTTCAGAATGTATCTGTTCTTTTTCAATTTGCAAACATATTTAAACACACGCAAAAAATAGCTTCCTTAAGAAGAATTATAATTTATTTCCCTAAATTGCATAACAAACTAAGGATAAACGCAAACTTCTGTCTTGAGTTAAGTAACTAGATATTTACTTAACTGAACTAAAGATTTCAGAACTAAAAGTTCTGAAACTAATGACAAATATATAAAAACAATCAACAGCTCACACTCTGGATCCCCAATTTTACCTTTTTAATACACAACAAAAGTGCATGCCTCTCCTATATCAGATGCCAATTCTTAAATCACTGGTGTTCTGTTGAAACATGTACAAAAACTAGAATACAAGTGTTTACCAGATGTTACAAAAAAAAGAATAAAGTAAACACTGACTGTAAATGTTTTTCATACATTCCACAACTAAAGAACTGGAGAGAAGTTTGCTTTGTGACAGATCACACATTCTTTCTGTTTTGGGTCTGAAGAAGGAAAGCTTGTGGTGAAATCTTACAGTAACTAATGGAGGAGACACATTTATGCCGTGTATTTGTCACTGTAAAAGACCTTTCAACTCCATTTCATTTATATAGCTCCGGTTCACAACAGTCTTCTCAAGGTGCTTTGTACTGTTCAGTAACGACCACACAAAATCAGAGAGAGAGAACCCCAACAATCAGATAAACCTCTATGAGAAATGATGTTGGGCGCATGGAAGAGCTGCCTCAACTAATTGTGCCAGATGGAAGCACCAACTATAAGCTTTATCAAAAAGGAACGTTTAAAGAAAGAGTGTGAAAGATGAAGAATGTGAAATTATTAGGATTTAAGCCAATGAAGAGAAGCTAATTATGGGAGAAAATAGGTACATCTACCTATAAGCCATGAAATTGATGGCTATTATTGATAATTGTGGTTAAAAGAGCTCCCCTTAAAATAAAAGTCAGACTGATCCTTTGACTGGCTGGATGCAGATATCGCCTGCATAAATGATGGAAGGCATGAACGTCTGCAGAAGATGTCTTTGTACATACGCTGACATGCCCTCAACATACTATTACTCTATACACTCAAACAAGTAAAGCTTCCCTTCAAGAACAAACTGATAGTAATTCCCAAATTCATTTATATGCAAATTCAGTTTAGTCCCTCAACCTGCTCACTGTCAGACTTGGATGAGGATATGTTTTCTGACTAAAGTGTTTTCTGGATATGACGGGCCGCAGGGATTCACCTGAAGGTGTGTGCTGGCTTTATGGTCATGATGATGGATGCCGCAGCTCACTCCTCCTCTCCTTCTGTCTATATAAGAGCTATTCTAAGATAGCAGACTCTAATATTCATTCAAGATTTGATATTGTTTCAGTATTGTTTGTCGCTGGCGATTTTAGCATACTGCTTTGCAATCCCTAAAAATATAATAACCTGCTGTAATCCTGCCTATTGAGGATTGTCTCAGTCCACAAAAAAAGGCAGCAGAGCGAGGAGCGAGGAGCAAGCCCCTTTGCACATCATTTTCCCAAAGTTGAAAATAATGATAGCTTTAGTTTTACCATTGCTTCCCTCAACCTTTGTCTCCTCACACCGGGTGAGCTTGTTCACATGGTTCTGCATCTCTCAGACTGCCACAACGTTTCCAATATCAAAGTCAGGGAGCACAAGCAAGGTGAGGAGAAAGTGGCTGCTGCAGCAAAAGCTGTTGTTGCTGGCTTCTCTGCAGTCAAGGCAGAGAGAAAAGTTCAACTTTTAAGAGCGGACAGGGTGAACTGGACTAACTGATTAAGGATAAGCAGAGTAAAAAGCAAGTGATTCAGTTCCAAAACACATGATACCCAATGCACAAGAGTGCTGATTAAATTAAATAGAGCACGAATGCCACAAAAAGAAACACTACATTTAACAATTGTTGAATGAGAGCAATTCCGCATGCCAAATTAGACTCAGAGGATTAGATATTGCAGCTGCCTAATCAAGGGAAACAATTTTTAAAATGTGGGCAGAAATAATAGCAATCTGGGAAAAAAGACAAGGTGCATATGCAAGGTAACCTGTTAAACACAATCAGAGATCAAGGTTAGAGCAAGATCCCTTAAAAACTACTCACTGGCCACTTCATCTGTTCAACTGCCCATTAACACAAATATCTCGTCAGCCAATCATGTGGCAACACCTATATTTAAGCAAACAGGCGTGGTCAAGATGACCTGCTGAACATCAGAATGGGGTGACATAAGTAACTGAACGAAGGGCTGTTTGAGTATTTCAGAAGCTGCTAATCTGCTGGAAAAGAGACCATTCCTGGGGTTTACAAGAGAATGGTCCACACTTGTCCATACTGTTACTGGTAACTCAATTGTTACAAACCAGGTAGGCAGAAGAACAAACAATGTGTTGTAAGCAGATCAGCTCCAACAGCATACCAGGTGCTTCTTCAGTCTGCTAAAAACTAAAGGCTACAGGTTGTAGAACCACCTTTAACCTCCTAGGACCTGGCATCCACATATGTGGACATCACATTTTGGGTTATTTAGACCAAAATACTCAATTTTAAAATTAAATTTTTAATTTCACTATAATCTCTGTAAATACTGCCTAGCCTGAACATCACGACTCAATGGCTGCGTGGAAAGTTTCATTAAAGAAAGAAAAAAAATCTTGATAATTTAGTTTACCTGTAACATACAGCCCTCCCTCCAGACATGAAACTGACTGAACATAAAAACAAAACCTTGGAGCTCTATCACTTTGAGACTGAGCTTGAGAAAACTTATTTTGCTGCAGATACATGCCTTTTTTTCAGTTCAGCAACTTTCTGAAGCCTGTGTTCTCCCTCTACAGCTCCAAATTTTTGCTGGTATATGGATTCAAACATCGATGTTTTTAAAAAAAAGCAAAAACAGAGGACATCTCGTGGTAAATGGGTGCATGTACCTCTCTTTGCACTCGCTTAAAGACGTAAACTACTCAGTCTCCTACCTCAGCTGAAATTGTCTGGCTTCAGCACAGACTTTCCTTTTTGCTGCATTGATTGCTACATAGAAGGCTTATTAGTTTGCAGGTACACTGTAGATTCAACTTTTGGTTTAAGTCAAGAAAAAGCCTTGATTTTGATGCGTGTTAAGCTGTCTATACATAAGATAAGCAGGGCCAGCGGGTATTATCTAACTGTGTTCTGTGTCCCCTCTACTTCATTGCTATTATTCCAATGTTCAGAATTCTTTTCTTGTAGGAATTTGACTAATTTAATAAAAGAAATTGGGAGGTTTTGAAAAACAGGTTCAAAGATTTTTCTCAGACTGAAAGCCTCAGGAAGAGACCAATTCCCAGCTGTGATGTGCTGCTGAGGTCTGTCTATCCTTCTCATTTTCTCTCTCTCATTAAAGTTTTTTTAACCCTCCTTTGCTCCGTGAGCCTCCTCGCTGCCTCTCTCTCTTACTCATTCTTTCTATCTCTTATTCATTGTATGTCACCCTGGATAATAGTTTCAGATCAGTGCTCTAACTGTGAATGCTTTTCTCTCTTCCGCTTCTATACATTCCTCCTCATAACCCCACATTAGAGTTGGCGTCGTGGACAGAGGCTGCCTCTTATTAATACATGCATACAAGAAGATCTGTGTCCAATCTCTTCCGCAATTGAATTCTATTAATATTCTTTTTGGCAGCTGTCTGTGCAGTGATATAACTGCTCATTTTTCATTGTTGGAGTGTAAGTTAAGTTTCATGAGGATTTTTGGAGGGTTGATTTGTGATGCCGCAGGGCCAACATCTCGCAGGGCTTCGACTGTTTGCATCACGCCTCCTTTCCGTGATGTCTTGTTGCCATTTTTTTCCGGTGGGTATTGTGTCACAGTTATCCACAGGCAGCATTATGACGGCGACAGAAAATAACATGCGATCCTTCCACGAGGAGGGGTGAGAGAGAGGACAGAATCCAAATCTAGCTGAGTGCATCCCACTCTCGTCGCGCACTACAAAACAACCGGGAGAGATTTTTAGTGCGAGCGGAGATGGTGACCTTGAGTTTAGCTCTGGAAGAAATGGCCGAGCTGCGCCTCCAGAGTACTGAGGAGAATATGGAGACCTGTCAACATGAGGGATGTTGTTGTGCTGTTGTCTGGTAATAAAAGCAGCCATCATTCGCCACAGAACACAGTCTGTACCTCGACAACATGAAGAAATGAACCACCCAGAGATGCATGCCTTTCACAGCTTTGATATGTTATTAGCTTTTTGACATTTATTAAACCAAAACGTAATACAGTACATCATGGGACAATAGAGCTTTTTATTATATATTTGACTATTAATGGTCAATTTGGCATTTGCTGTGGCTCTAAACTACCTCCAGGCAGTTCAGCTGTTTATTAAAGATGGTAGCTAGGAAGGAATGGAGCATATGCATTTCACGCTAGTAAAATATCATGATTTACAGTTATAGTTCCATTTCAGTTGCTTAAACGGCAGTGGTAAATCTCAGTGTTCTGAAAGCAACGGCCTGAGAACATGGTAAAAAAAAAAATCTGTGCATTTTTAAGACTGGGACAGTTTATTCTCCACAGGTGGTGACAGAAAGTAATAACAGAAATCGGAAGAATTGAAAAACCATCAGACTTCATCAGAAATTAATCGAGATAACTGCCGCGATATTCTTCAAAACAGTCTAGTGAGAGTGAGAACAGCAGGCATAAAAAAATCAATTTTCATATCACAATTTAGCTGTCGGGATTTCTTTTTTTCCAAATATAGAAGCACAGACAGGAAGCTAGAATGTCTAAACCACTACACCAACTCTGAAGACACATGTGAAGAGTTTTCGTCAGCACCTCTAAGCTGAGTGACATCCGGCAATTTATCAGGATCATAGAAGAAGAGTGGGTATCTGCAGTGGAAAGGCACAACAGGTCACACTGTTATACAATGCTACAAAGCTGAGAGGGGTTAAACAGTATTGAAATGTTTGGATCTCTTCCTTGCCGTCCAAGCTGGTGACATTGACTTATGGTGACACCCTCCAGCCTATTTTGCTTAGACAGTTAAATGACAAATGGCCTAGCCTGTCAGCCGACATCTGTTATTCATCTGCAGCCTGGACTGGCATCGCCACGCCAGCACACACGCAGAGTATTGGCCTGGCAGCCACCTTTAAAGCCAGCCTCCCACTGCTCTGCTGCACAATTACAGCCAATCAGCAACCAAACACTGTTATCTGTGAGCTCCTTCAAGCACAGCCACCCCACGCCTAAATGTCTGCGTTTCTGCAACCTGTATTCAAATAGTTATTCATAAATGATGGTTTAAGATGAATGAATTGGATTGCAAAACATATGAAGTAGACTAATCTTCCAATTATTCCCCAGGGGAAATTGTGTCAAACGAGAAAAAAAAAACTTTAGAGCACGATAAGAAATGGAAATGGAGCAGTTTGAACAGAAATACTCAAGGCTACACTCTAAATGATTTTTTATTAAACATTAAAATCATCAACCAAAATTATAAAGTAAAGCATCCAATCCTTCCATCTGGCCAATTACACTCAGAATACAAATGTATGAGAAAGAATTGCACCATTACACTACAAAGTAAAAATCTAAATTATAACACATTTAAAAACGGGAAATGAGTGCAGAATATGTACATTTGAGATTAAACTGTCTGCCTGTGCCTGTGCGTGATGCTCAGGGAAAAAAAAGACAAATTACTCATTTCAAACAAAAGAACAGATTCCTCATTGTACTTTCCTCTCCGCTGGATGACACAGCTAATATCTATCCTCTGTTGGAGAGAATTAGATGTTAAGTCAAGGTTAAATGACCAAGTGTTTGTGCTGTATTTTGTTTGGGCGCTCTGTAATGCACCGTTTCTTTGGTGATTATGGATAGCGGGAGAGCAGCAGCAGTGTTTAGGGAATGTTATCTGCAGCCTCTTTTCATTTATGATGGTTTTATAATGCTCTCTCCTTCATGGATCATACTCTCACCGGCGAAATACCGCACAATGCTGCATACTTTATTATATTCAACAACAGAGGTTAACCACACAGTGCACCCCGCTGTCCTTGAAAAGCCAAAGGAAGCAGCGGTTTACACTGCGGCTACACAGAGGAAATGGAAAACATCCAAGAATTATGTCTGTGCTGCTTGAAGCTGCTTTAGACACAATTAGGGCTAAAACAGCTGAATACTCTATGCTTCCAAAACGACAGCTTTGGCATGCTTTTGAAATATAGCCAATAATTTAAATATTACTGGCTATATTATATATTTGGCTATACATTATAAAGAATCTTATCAAGTCAGTTCCCAAACTACAATACTATCTAATCGTTTCTTGGCCTCCAGTATTACTGTGAGAAATCTTGAAGTTATTTTTAACTAGAATATATCCTTGAGCTCAAACACACAACACATCTCTGGGATTGTCTTCTTCCATCTGAGTGACAATGTTGAAAGTAAAAATATTCTTTTGCAGAATGATGCTGAAAAACGAACCCATGCATTTCTACTTTCTTATTTTCAAGTTGTCCTAAAAGCTTCTCGAAAAGCCTCCAGCTGATCAAAAACGTTGCAATGACAGGACTAGGAGGGTTCATATTATTCCCACCTAAGTTGTCTTGTCACTTAGTCTACAAAAGTCTTCAGGTGAATTTAAACCCTTGTCTTTCCAGCCCTCGACAGCAAAGCTACATCATATCTTGCAGAGGTCACGGTATTGCATTGTATCTATAGAGCACTCCACTTTCAGAATGTAGGCAGGCTTACCTGTCGTTCCTAGAGTCTACAAAAGTACAGTGGGAGGCAGAGCCTTCAGCTATCAGGCTCCTCACTTGTGGTACCAGCTCCCAGTTTGGGTTTAGGTGGGAGACATCCACTCTACTTTTAAGAACAGGGTTAAAACATTCCTTTTTAATAAAGTCTATTTTAGGGGCTTTTTATTCTACTATAGGCTCAAGCTTATGGGGGACCTCACATGACGCACTGAGCACCTCCTCTCTTCTCTTTCACCTTCAAGGGATTTATATACTGATGCTAAAGTTTTTCTCTCTCCCTTGGTATAGGTACGTTGATGTTGATCAGCAAGGATAGAAGTTTCTGGGGGGCATTTGGCTCACCTCACATTGGTGTTTCATAAAAACTATGACAGAGTTGACACTTATGTGTATAGTTGTGGCTGCACACATACACAGTGTGAATAAAAATGAGTGTTTTACACCAAGATGACCAGTTAAAAACAAGCAAACAAACAAAATGTTAAAATTGCATTTAAGACAGTGCTGCAAGTGCCAGTCACATTTAATTAATCAATCCTTTTTACAGGCTACAAAACACATCACAAATTGTAACTATATGTGCGATTATAGATCCATGTATAATTCTATCTGTTTCAATTCTAACTACATGTACATAGTCATTCAAAAAGAAATTAAGGCCTAAGGAAAATATGTAGGGTTAGGTTAACAACACTTAACTTAAATAAAGTAACATTGTGCGCAAAGTAGAGAGATTTAACTCACCACACACTGGGACCAACACTGGGTGCAGAGCCTCTTCAAGCAAAAGCTAGTACGCTACACTAAGCTAAAATTTACCAAATAATTAGCTTTGGGTTTTGGAAACACCTGAGGGAAACACTCAGGTGTTTCACTGTTTCTTTACCAAACTGTATCACATTATTTATTGATGACAGCAAAATTATCTCTGTGGAGCGGGCATAATGCAGATGTTGCTTTAGGATTGCTAAATCAGTTATATTTTACAGGAAAAAAACAAAACAAGAAATGCCTTCTAGAAATTCGTCAACTAGTCATGATTACGTCAACTATCAAAATCGTCGACGACTGATTTAATAGTCGACGTGTCGTTTGAAGCTTTGTAAGATCACAAAAGACGCAGGAATAAGTAGCAGGATTTAAGAGTGTAATAACAGACTGAAACAGAAGATGGCAGCACTGCATGTACAAGGATGCCAGCTGTCGTTAAACCCCGAAGAAGAAGAAGCTGTGTCCCAGAATTCATAGCGCAGTCCAGCTCAGTTTCCAACAATGGCGGCAGCTAGTTAGTTTTAATATTACTCTTATTATTCTTTCTGGGTCACAAAATAAACGTTTAACATATTTTCAGGCGAGAATGTAGCTGTGTAAACCTCAAATATCTGCTCAGTTTATCAAGACACCACATATTTTCAAAAGCGCTCCGACGTTTTCGGAGATGTCTGTTACCCACTAGCTCGATAGCGAGCCGGGGGCAAGGCTCACTAGAACCCGTGAGAACACCGGACTCCCGGCAAATCGTTTTCAAACCCATCGCCTTCTTTCGCTACTCAGGTTAAATATATATAAGTCACTTAGATAACTTAAAAATGTTATTGTTTGGCTTTTTTTTTAGTATTTTATTTGTTCCTGAGTAAATCGGTTTGGCTGAGATTAAAGTTATAGTTTTTACACAGCTGAATACACGTCAAGCAGACAACTGATTATCAGAAGTGTGAGATGCTCGAGAATATACTCCAGTGTCCTGTTATATTTTAGATAGCAAGGAGTTTATTAAACTTCAGCGAAACAATCTACAAATTTCATTAACATTTAATAAACTATCATCTTGTCTTTATTTTTAGTTAGCACATACCTTAAACACTTAAAGCTGTAAGCTAATGATAGTTATATAAGAGCAGATGCATGATGGTGCAATAAGCTGTACGTTTTACGTCCAATGGATGCATGATCTGATTAGTCAACTAATCGCAAAAATAATCGGTGACTAGTCGACTATCAAAATAATCGTTTGTGGCAGCCCTAGTAATTACACACTGCAATTTTTTATTTGCACATATCTAATTAGCCAGTGCATTTAGGCATGTAGTCATGTGAACTTGACTGCTGGATGTTCAAAGCAGGAATCAAAATGGGAAAGAAAGGTGATTTAAGTGACTTTGAACATAGCATGGTCGTTGGTCATTGGTGGAGTCGATTTGGTTTCACAAACAGTCGTCTAAAACAAAGACAACATATCCACTGAGTGGCGGTTCTCTTGCCAAAATGCCTTTTTGATACCAGAGTTCAGAGGAGAGCGACTACATCAAGCTTATAGGATGGCAATAGTATCTCAAATAACCATTTGTTCCAACAAAGGTATGCAGAAGAGCATCTCTCAATGCACAACTCCTTGAAGCAGATGGGTCAGCAGCCCAAGATCACACTGGCTGCCACTCCAATCAGCTAAGAGCAGAAAACTGAGGCTACGATTTGCATCCACTCACCAAAAGTGCAAAACAGAAGACTTGAAAAAGGAAGACTGGTCTGGTAAGTCTCAATTTCAACGAAAATATTCAGATGGTAGGATCAGAATTTGGCTTGACCAGCATGAAAGCATAGTTCCATCCTGCCTTGTATCAATGGTTCAGGCGGATGGTTGTGATGTAATAGTGTGGGTGGTATTTCCTTGGCACACTTTGGTCCCTTAGTACAAAATAGACATTGTTTAAACACCACATCCTACCTAAGTATTATTGTGGCCCATTCCGTTAATGTGGATTAAAATCTCATTAAAGGACCTTTTGGAATCTATGTCCCCAAGAAGGGTGCTCATATTTTTACAGATGATACATTTCTGGCTTCATTATTTTTGATAAGGAACTCTAAACTCTAATCTCAACATGTCGGCGCACAGTAGAGCAGCAGCTACTCACGCTCTTATTGTCTTATTACTTGTTTATTGTCTCATTCCTTGTCATGTTGTCTTATTACTTGTCGTGTTGTCTTATTACTTGTCGTATTGTCTATTACTTGTTTATTGTCTTATTATTTGTTTATTGTCTTATTACTTGTCATGTTGTCTTATTACTTGTCGTGTTGTCTTATTACTTGTCGTGTTGTCTTATTACTTGTCGTGTTGTCTTATTACTTGTCGTGTTGTCTTATTACTTGTCTTATTGTCTTATTACTTGTCATTTCTGTTTGTTAAAAAAAAAAAACCCAAAAAAACCCCAACTATTTATTATAACTTTAAGAAAAAATTTCTGTTTCTTCATTATTTTTGTTTCTTTTCACTCTGGACCGTGTGTACATAATTCCATTCCACCTCATGTTAACATGTGATGCGAATGACATAAAGCTCCTTGAATCCTCCTTGAATCCTTGAAACAACGCAATTACAAAGTTGTTTGCTGCACTGACTTTGGTTTAATTTTCTGGTTAGAACTAAAATTTTGACCAGGACATTATACATACAGAACAATTTTTAGTCCATAACTAGTTTTTAAAACATGCCACCTAATTTTACATTACACACAAGCAATTAATCAGAATGTCTCGTTGGGATGCTAGCTAATTTCCCAATGCGATTAGCCAATTCATCATCATCTAGTTATTATTGTGTAAGTTGAACGTGGATGGAGATTTAAATGAAGATGTTTAAAATGCAAGGGAGACAAATTCTGAACTTTTATTTTCTTAATGTGTAAAAGGGAATTTGGAACAGAACAAAGTAATCCCATAATAAGAACAACTTAAGTCTATTGACTATTTGTCCAAGTGAAACTGTGGTGTTAGGCACAGACACTAGAAGAAAATCTTCAGCAGTGCACAGACCAATTGTGACAGCAGCAAAAGGTGATAGAAAAAAAATTGAGTGAACACAAACACAACCCCTTGATGCTTACAAAGCGTTAACAAAGGTGTTCAATGGGTCACAGTAACAAAGCCTTGAAAATAGAATCCAAGGAGAAAGCCAGACCCCTATTCTAGGAGAAATAAGGGCCATGGGGAGAAAAGTAGTATATTTCTCTTACTTTTATTTTCAGCACTGGGCTGCAAGTCTCAGTCTGTCTGAGGCCAGTGCAGTTTTTCGCCTCGTTGACTCGTTAATGATGTGGTAAAGACACGTATGAAACCAGCTAGATGAACTCCGTGAGGCAGAAACGCGGCATCATCTGCAGAAAAAGGAACATTAGTATCATGTTTTGCATGATATGAAACTCGATGGGAGGCTCTCGTTAATCTTTTTTGCTGCATGACTGAAACATTAGTTTGTTGTCTGTCAAAATACAGCTGCGGCCCGTTTTCTCCTCTAGTAACATTGATAGGAGAAGACAAAGTGAACTTTAGGTTCTCTCACAATGCATGTTTTATTCATTTGTCAGACCCTTTCAATATCTTAGAAGCAACTAATGTAATTTTGAAACAACTTGTGGTATTATTGTTATTGCTTTAGTTCATCACTGCAACGACTGTTCAGATATGGTGCATAGTGTGTTTAAATGTCTTTACCTGACACAAAATGTCAGGAGTGCCATTAATCACATATTAATGAAAATTAATCAGTGCAGCTCATTGTGTTCTCCCTTTTTTGTAAATGCACTGCGTTCACCATTGAGTTTCTGTCCATTTGGCTCAATAAACGGTTCAATATGCTTCAAGCAAACCAGCTTGCTGCAGCATCCTCTGTGGACACAGTAATTGTTAATCAGTCTCCATTTTTTGTGCTTTAAAATTAATTTTGGCAGGTAGAGCCGTGCTTAGAGCCCTTGGCGACAAGTCTGTTAATGGTCTGACTAGAAGGTGGAGTGGAAAGGCTGCTGTCAGAGATGGGAACACGGCCGTAAATCATACAAATATGGATAATGGCGCATGCTTTTGGTAATTTTCCCTTTCAGATATTCATGGTATTGTGCTCAGTTGTGACCTGCTGATTGAAAAGTTGTGCAAAGAATGTGGAAAGAGAACAAGAAGCGATATAGTTTTACCTTCAGAGTGGTGTCCAGGTTGGAAAAGTACAATTATTTCCAAACCTACAATCCTGATGATGCCAATCTGAATAGGAAAGTGTGCTGGTGGTCAATGGATGCCACTTCCCCTTATCTTTTTCTTGACTGATAAAGCACCTTATTCGTACTTTTTCGTTATGCTGATTTATTCAAACTGCTTGGTTTCATTATAACTCTGTTTACTAATTAAAGGAGTAGTCAATAAGTCAATACTTTTATTGGCTTATACAACTAAAGTTAGACGAGGTTATCAATGTGGATTTAATTTCCACTTTTACATTTTGTTTTTTTTTCTGCAGATTAAACAAGCAAGATAAAACATAATTTAATGAGCTTTAGAGGTGCTGGTAAGGTGAATTTGCTCTTCTTTTAATAGATGGAAAATGTGTTATTGCTTTCTCCAACAGTACAACAGTGAAGCCAAATGACAAACAATTGCACTGCCAGTTTGTGCTGTGAATACACAAAGTGGGAGGGACATTAAAAGTCAGTTAGGGACTTCTGATAGATAAAAGATAAAAGATTAAAATGCTTTCATCCATCCCTCTTCATCCACTTTATCCGGGGCCGGGTCGCGGGGGCAGCAGCCTAAGCAGAGAAGCCCAGACCTCCCTCTCCTCCCTCCAGCTTATCCGGGGGAACACCAAGGCGTTCCAAGGCCAGCAGAGAGATATAATATCTCCAGCGTGTCTCTCCGGAACACGGCGCCCAGGAGGCATCCTTGTCAGATGCCCAAACCACCTCAGCTGGCTCCTTTCAATGTGGAGCAGCCATCCGGGAGGGGCTCTACTCTGAGCCCCTCCCGGATGGCCGAACTTCTCACCCTATCTCTAAGGTAGAGGCCAGCCACCCTTCGGAGGAAGCTCATTTCCGCCGCTTGTATCCGCAATCTCGTTCTTTCGGTCACTAACCACAGCTCATGGCCATAGGTGAGGGTAGGGACGTAGATCGACCAGTAAATCGAGAGCTTCGCTTTTATACTCAGCTCCCTCTTCACCACGACGGACCGGTGCAGTGTCCGCATCACTGCAGCCGCAGCACCAATCCGTCTGTTGATCTCCGGCTCCCTTCTCCCATCACTCACGAACAAGACCCCGATATACTTGAACTCCTCCACTTGGGGCAGGAACTCATCCCCGACCCGGAGTGGGCACTCCACCCTTTTCCGGCTGAGAACCATGGCCTCAGATTTGGAGGTGCTGATCCTCATTCCCGCTGCTTCACACTGAACTGTGAACCGTTCCAGTGCAAGCTGGAGGCCATCACCCGATGAAGCCAACAGAACCACATCATCCGCGAAAAGCAGAGATGAGATTCTGAGGCCACCGAAGTGAAAGCCCTCCGCCACTTGGCTGCGCCTAGAAATCCTGTCCATAAAAATTATGAAAAGAATCGGTGACAAAGGGCAGCCCTGGCGCAGCCCATCACCACCGGAAACGAGTCCGACTTATTGCCGGTAATGCGAACCGAGCTCTTGCAATGGTTGTATAGGGATCGAATAGCCCGTAGCAATGGGCCAGACACCCTATACTCCCATAGCACCTCCCACAGGACACCCCGAGGGACACGGTTGAATGCCTTCTCCAAGTCCACAAAACACATGTAGACTGGTTGGGCAAACTCCCATGCACCCTCAAGTATCCTCGAGAGGATAAAGAGCTGGTCCAGTGTTCCGCGACCAGGACGAAAACCGCATTGTTCCTCCTGTATCCGAGGTTCAACTAACGGACGAACTCTCCTTTCCAGAACCCTGGCATAGAAAATGCTTTCATTTGTTCTAAATTGGTTAAAGAGTAAAAGGTATTTAAGTTATATAAAACCTATTATGCCTCCTCAGTGTCCTTCCAAACACTTGCTGTATAGTTTAACATACAGTACACAGTGTTCAAACAGAACATTTCTTTCCTACTGGAATAGCAGATCAGGGTTTTACCCTCTGTATAACTTGACTGGCCCACAAAAAGACTATTTGAATTCTTTTAATTATTAGCTTAATGTGGTAAAAAAAATTTTTTTAGTGGATTCTCTAAATTATCAATCTACATTCACCAGCCACTATGTGAGGTACACCTTGCTTGTACCTGTATGGACACCCTTTTGCCTTCAGAACTGCCGTAATCTTTTGTGGCACAGATTCAACAAGGTGCTGGAAATGTTGCTTTGTGATTTTGATCTATACTGATATGACAGCATCATGCAGTTGCTTCATATTTGTTGGCTGTACATCCATGATGCAAATCTCCCGTTTTAACACATCCCAGTGGTCTTTTATTTGATTCACTCTGGTAGCCATCGTGAACTCACTGTCACATTCAGTAGTTTGAGACCAGTCTGAGACACATTGAGCATGACATGGCATGTCATAAAGGGATGGACACGGTCAGTACAAACAGTCAGGTAGGCATTTAAATGATGCTCAATTAGTATTAAGGGGCCCAAAGTGTGCCAAAAAATGCCCACGAAACTATTACACCACCATCAGCCTGAACCACTGATCCATATGTTCATGCAGTATAAGCAAAATTCTGACTCTACCATCTGAATGTCACAGATGTTACTGTTGCCCTCCTATCAGCTCCAAGCAATCAACCCATTCTAATATGATCTCTAGCATCAACAAGGTTTTTTCACCCAGAAAACTGCTGCTTGCTGGATATGTTCTCTTTCTCAGACCATTCTCTGTAAATCCTAGAATTAGTTTTATGGGAAAATTTAATAAATCATCAGTTTCTGAAATACTCAGACCAGCCTGACTGGCACCAATAATAATGCCATGTTCAAAGTTACTCACAATTCATCTATCTTCTCTTTGATACTTGAATTCCAGAAGATCGTCACTCAAGTTCACCGAGTTGCTGCCACGTAACTGGTAGATTACATATTAACATTTAAGATCAGATGTACTATTTTAGTCTGCATGCAGCATGGAATACCTGAATGCTGCAGGTACTGCTGGTAGAGAGTGTGGCAACAGTCAGCCAACAGGAGTTTACATAAATCTGACAAGTAAAGATTTATTCATTTATCTGCATACAGACAGCTTGTATCTTAGGGTGTTCTTAATTTAATTGTATTGCTGTCACTCTATAAAACAAACTGACAGTTTAGGAGAGCTATAAACATTGGTTTTCTTCACATATAAAATATCTGTTCGAAAATTAAGGAATTTTATTGGTATTTTGATGTGAAAAGTCTGAGGTCGGAGAAAAAGCTCCCTACAAGAGTCCGTATCAACCAGTTGGCTTCACAGACAGATTTGATTGGTGGAAACAGCAAATCAGTTTGCCCAACATACTTTTGAACTGGATCTGGGCAACTGGGCCAAATTTTTATGTGAAACTCTCTATATAGAAGAAATGATGTGAACAATAAAAACAAAAAAAATTGTAGTAATGAATAACATATGTAACATAAGAGAAGTAGCAGTGTGATTAACATCAACAGTTAAATAGTTTAACATTGTACCCTTCAAAATATATCAGGCTTCACATCATTGATAATGTTATGAAGCTGAATTAAATCACAGTTACCCACCATGCTACATTAGAAAAGAAATCTAATGTGACATCACATCAGCACATGATTAACAGCTACTGCACACATCCACTGTAGTCTTCAGTAAAAGACTTTCTTGTTTTTTGTTTGTTTGTTTTTATTGAGAGAGTGAACCAAACACAAATCAGGCAAAACTGGGACCAAGTCTAGCATGCATAATTTGGCACAGTATTTACCTTATTATTTTATTCAACCTCATATTTAACTCATATTGACTTTATTTAACCTTGTTTAGCAACATAATAATCCTGTTGAGATTAAAGCTCTTTTTCCAGGGAGACCTGACAGAGAAAGCAGCGTCACGACTAGCATACAGATGCAAAAAGCAAAAGGCCATTAGCAGCAGGAGGAGTGCATGTGCATGTGCATAAGAAATGCCTCCTGCACAACCACATACTTTCTTGAAGCATTGCCATCTGTAAACACACTATAGATTCATACACATGCACATTCTGATGTTTTAAAGTGCACGCAATAAAATCATCAGTTTTCTTTAAAAGCATTTCATAGGATAAAAAAGCCTTTAAAAGACCAAAATATGGGTAAGATATTGATACTGTTGCTGATACTTATCATTTCAAAGGAGACAGCTCAATGTAAACACTGTATTTTGTCTACCAGGAGTTAAAACTTTTCACACAGAGGAGCAGATTGGGGAGTTCTCAAACAGAAATCAGATGCAGATCCAAGAGAAGTCAAGACCTACAATATTAATCAGACTGTGACTCTCCTTCTCCCTAACCTCCTACAGGTATAAAAGAACTTCCTGTTTTGGTGGAAGCACGCGGAGCCATTAACAACATTTTCTATCTGAACAGGTAACAAACTGAATTATACTGGGACATACCATACATAAAATACATAAAATTCTGGACAGTCTTTAGCTCCCTCATTAAAATAATAAAACCTTTTGCCCTTGTTTGAAAGCACTACCCTTAGCTATAGCTTGCACAATTCTGTTGTAGTGGATGTTTGTGTAAAGAGCCTCAGGGATGCCAAAGTTACACCAAACCCAGGTTCAGCCTGCTATAGGTAGCTAATCCAACTTACTGACCTGTGGGGACATTTTTGTGTAATGGTCTAAACAGGTGTTTGACAACATCAGTAAAACAAAACTTCAGGAAATTCCCAAATCCCCCTAGATACAGTCTAAAAAACTCCAAGATACAAAGGTACATGAGAATTAGCAAGTTCTGAACATAAAGTTGCTGCAGTGGTTAGGAGCATGCAAAGTAAAAATCATTTCCAGTTAGAGCTGCTTGAATATGGAAAAAATAATTAACATGACTGAATACATGACTTGTAATCTTGTTTAGTTAGCCCAAAGAATGCATGTATTGAACTTGTGTGTCTTCTTTTACAGAGGTTATCCTTGAATGCTGATTAATTTCTCTGCCCATACATATATTAAGTTATTCTGATCTGGCAGAGGATTTAACTCTGAAAACTGGTGTCTTGGAGATGCTCAAACAGTGCGAAGGACTTTTTATGAAATCAACGTCTATAAACAAGAAGAAAATCACAAAAGGACACAAAAATACAAGAATAAATGTCTCCAAATACAGGGAAGAGGCGAAAAACAGGCTGGTGAAGTTTGGCAGTACATTCGGTCAGATGAAACCAAAATAGATTAGTTTGGGACAGATGGGGTCCAGCGTGTTTTGACTTGGATCTGGCCAACACTGCCACAGTGACTAGTGCTGAATGCGAAACAAAGAGGTGGGAGAATGGGGATATGGGGTTGTATAAATGCAAAATACGTCTTAAATGGGAGCTACCATTTTGCACTGGTGATGCTTCCAATCTCAATGTGTATGTACAGTAGTGACAGGGGTCTAGAGAATCAGTACCAAGGTCATGCCTCTTTCCTAGTCCTTCACACTAAGTTAAAAGGCAGTTGAAGTCTCTTATATAGCAGGTTATCCATATACAGTGGGGCAAAAAAGTATTTAGTCAGCCACCGATTGTGCAAGTTCCCCCACTTAAAATGATGACAGAGGTCAGTAATTTGCACTAGAGGTACACTTCAACTGTGAGAGACAGAATGTGAAAAAAAAATCCATGAATCCACATGGTAGGATTTGTAAAGAATTTATTCGTAAATCAGGGTGGAAAATAAGTATTTGGTCACCTCAAACAAGGAAAATCTCTGGCTCTCACAGACCTGTAACGTCTTCTGTAAGACGCTGTTCTGTCCCCCACTCGTTACCTGTATGAATGGCACCTGTTTGAACTCATCATCTGTATAAAAGACACCTGTCCACAGCCTCAAACAGTCAGACTCCAAACTCCGCCATGGCCAAGACCAAAGAGCTTTCGAAGGACACCAGGAAAAGTATTGTAGACCTGCACCAGACTGGGAAGAGTGAATCTACAATAGGCAAGCAGCTTGGTGTGAAAAAATCAACTGTGGGAGCAATCATCAGAAAATGGAAGACATACAAGACCACTGATAATCTCCCTCGATCTGGGGCTCCACGCAAGATCTCATCCCGTGGGGTCAAAATGATCATGAGAATGGTGAGCAAAGATCCCAGAACCACACGGGGGGACCTGGTGAATGACCTGCAGAGAGCTGGGACCAAAGTAACAAAGGTCACCATCAGTAACACACTACAACGGCAGGGAATCAAATCCCGCAGTGCCAGATGTGTTCCGCTGCTGAAGCCAGTGCATGTCCAGGCCCGTCTGAAGTTTGCCAGAGAGCACATGGATGATACAGCAGAGGATTGGGAGAATGTCATGTGGTCAGATGAAACCAAAGTAGAACTTTTTGGTATAAACTCAACTCGTCGTGTTTGGAGGAAGACGAATACTGAGTTGCATCCCAAGAACACCATACCTACTGTGAAGCATGGGGGTGGAAACATCATGCTATGGGGCTGTTTTTCTGCCAAGGGGACAGGACGACTGATGCATGTTAAGGACAGAATGAATGGGGCCATGTATCGTGAGATTTTGAGCCGAAACCTTCTTCCATCAGTGAGAACTTTGAAGATGAAACGAGGCTGGGTCTTCCAACATGACAATGATCCAAAACACACCGCCCGGGCAACAAAGGAGTGGCTCCGTAAGAAGCATTTGAAAGTCCTGGAGTGGCCTAGCCAGTCTCCAGACCTCAACCCCATAGAAAATCTGTGGCGGGAGTTGAAAGTCCGTGTTGCTCGGCGACAGCCCCAAAACATCACTGCTCTCGAGAAGATCTGCATGGAGGAATGGGCCAAAATACCAGCTACTGTGTGTGCAAACCTGGTAAAGACCTATAGTAAACGTTTGACCTCTGTTATTGTCAACAAAGGTTATGTTACAAAGTATTGAGTTGTATTTTTGTTATTGACCAAATACTTATTTTCCACCCTGATTTATGAATAAATTCTTTACAAATCCTACCATGTGAATTCATGGATTTTTTTTTCACATTCTGTCTCTCACAGTTGAAGTGTACCTCTGGTGCAAATTACTGACGTCTGTCATCATTTTAGGTGGGGGAACTTGCACAATCAGTGGCTGACTAAATACTTTTTTGCCCCACTGTAAGCATAAAAACGATCAATACCAGGTCAAGGATGATGCGCCATCTCAAAATGAGTGTGCGTGTGTGTATTAATGGGTTAAGAAAGGAGTGTAGAAGTCTCTCCCTTTCCCTTGATTACTCAGTCACTACTTTGCACACCGTGGCTGTAAATGATGGCAGTACCTTTTGTAGTTGATGTGCTGACACATTGTCCATCTTTGTTTATCATTTACGACCCAAATAGAAAGAGGATCTAAGGTGCACTCAAACTATGTAAAAGTTTTTTGCAGGTAAACCTGTAGAGGAATCATTAATAGCAGCCAACCACTGCTTTTACCTCTGGGGTTGGGATTGAAAATGTTTGATTTCTTTTCATAAAATAAGTGGTTATAATCATTTGCATACATTTACTGCAAACGTGCTCATAATGAGTTGGCACTCAGTCTTCTGAAGGTCATAAGCTTCGTTCGGCGTGACTGTCCGGACTAATATATTGTAGGAAATGACAAGCTGTGGCTGCTGCATTGGCTACACAAACAAAGCCTGAGTGTAAAGGCAGAAGTTCAATGAAAAACCCAGAGGCAAAGGCAGAAGTGAATGAAAGACTACAAGGAAGGCCTCACGCTGACAGTGATCTTTGTTCTGCCTGTCGAATGAGAGGACATTGAAGGAAGGAATGTCCAAACCAATATCCACAACAGATAAGTGCCCAGAGACCAACATCTGGATGACAACAATGGATTCCAGAGTATGATAATAAGAGAGCACCAGACTACCAAAAAAGGCCCCCGCTTAAAGGGAGAGGCGGTTCCCGAGATCTGGACCAAAACCCATACTGATAGGACCCTGGAATATATGTAGGTTCAATTACAACACCTATGACGGAGCCAATGGAGACCTGTACAATCGAGGATGAAAAGATGTGTTCGATGGCTGATGCTGGAGCAATAATTTCATCATTGAACATTTTAACCATTGCCAAGAGACATTCTACAGCTGAACTGACTTGGACTCAGAAAGGAGAAGTGGCGTTTTTGAGAACAAACAGGCACTGGCACAAGGAGTGGCCTTTACAAAATAGATTTTCGTGGGAGTTTCTGAAAAAGACGGAATTGTAAATGCCGTACTTTTTGCCGTACTTTCCCTCCGTAAAGGAGGGAGAAAGAAGAAGATTGGAACAACATGGACAATGGACAAGAAAAATCAGCGGAAAATCAAAAGAGCTCAAAATGCATCCACTTTGACACTAGCAACAAAGATAAAGATTTATAGAAGTTTTGAGGACATGGAAATATGGAGGAAGATGTGTACAGCCCGTTTGAGGGGCATCCTTTTTGTGAAACATGCTGTTGGTTCACATAGAGGTCCGCAGCGCTGTGTAAACTTGTAATTTCAACTGCCAAAAGCAAAGTAAATCCTTTTTTAAAAGACAAATCTTTCTCCTGAGATTTCTTCCAAAAACTTCCTTCCAAAAATTCTGAACACAACACTGGGTTCTGCGACTTGCTTTCAGCTTTCCATGTTCCAAGTGTTGGCTGGCTGTCAGCTCTCCATTGCTCTCGCTGTGATTACCATCCACTCCCATGTGGGCCTCTTCACCCAGGCAGCCCACTTGGAGGATTTGGGACTGGTGGCTGCGCGACTGGTGGTTGTCCACACTTCATGTCGACATAGCCTGCAGTAACTGCGACTGACCTGTAAAGCACCATTATTTCCTTTTATGCATCTTTAGCTACTTCTTGTGTCACATAATTTTACAAACTGATTAGAAGAGAATGGATCAACTTATGTCAACCCAAAGACAGAAACCGCATCGTGAAAATCCAGAGAAATGAAGCCGCGAGATGTACAGGTATAAATGCTGCCAAGTCAGCCTCTTGTATAGGCTGGCTCTACATACGCGTTAACCAAAAGTACAAATTAAGTTTAACTTGCTACATGTCCCCACTACCATAGTACCATTCGATACATTTGTTTAGGTATTTTTCATTGAACTTACGTTCATGGGAATCCCATGTAACGCAAATGTTTTTTAGGTTCAACAAATGCACAATGGTTGTTAAGTTCCTGATTAATTATGTTAAATAGCACAGATTTCAATTCATAATTGAGCAGTCCTGCACCCAGTGTCAAAAAGGATATGATATTACAACATGACGCTGACTCCCCAAGGTTTGAAAGGAGGCAAAAGTGCAAGTTCTTTCTATCTCTCTATCTTGATTTTAAACGAATTGAACACCAGCAGCAAAGAGCAGCTGAAAAGAATAATCTGTGAAGAATTGCAGGACATTTCTCCATGAATCTGATGTCTGGGGCTATTATCATCCAATTTGTTCTCAAGTGTTTTAATCCTATTGTTGTAAATTGCACAGCATTTGTGGATATTTCCATAGTCCAAGTAACTCAGTTGGCCAAATTTACTTTAAAAAACAGAACTTGAAGGACACAGAAAACTCATCTGTAGAAAACCTTGTGTGTCTGGGAAAATATGTCTTTCTCACATAATAGTGTATTACAGCTCTTCATATCTTTGTCTTTAGCTTGGTCAGAGAGCATAGAAGCTACAGGCCCACGGCACATTGGGCTCATGATATATAGACCAATTTAAAGATCATTTTGTGAGACTGTGATCCCAGCTCTGTGGTGATCATTTGTGATCATCATCTGTGTGAGAAGTACAATATATATATGAGAAAGAATATCAACATAACTAGAAAGTTTCTACTATTACTTGGTAACACAGAGAAATAACCTTTTTTTTTGAAAGTTCCTAACACTAAAAACATTTACTTTTTTCCAATTAAGATGCACCCAGTGTTGTGGCATGCAGTTCTGGGAAATAAACAGATAAGGTTGGAAGTTTTGAGTAGGAGGTATAGCAGACGTATGAGTAATCAGCACAGCAGAGGTAAAGCGTTGTAAGTAATGCAGCACAAGAGGAGCTTTTCCTACCTACTAACTATCGGATCACGACAAGGACCCTTGACCGACTTGAACACCCCTTTGTCAAAATTTTTGCCCTCATTTAATGTGTTGCTAATGCCAGAAGATGGTGATAATGTATCGAGAAGTGGTCTGCTGATGACCATTAAACAGAATTAGAAGAACAGAAATAAGACCAATAAAATGTGTGAGACGCGGGATTAGACGGTACTAGAACAAAACAAAATAAAATTCAAGTCCAGTGCAAATTGTGGCAAATAAAGTTATCACTTCACAAATCTGCCACAACTAAGTGCAGCCAGGTCTCACTGTTGTTGCCCACATTAGGATAGGATGAGGAGTTCGACCATCCGGGAGAGGCTCAGAGTAGAGCCACTTACACCTGCACATCGAAAGGAGCCAGTTAAGGTTGTTTGGGCACCTGAGAAGAATGCCTCCTGGATGCCTCCTGGGTGAGGTGTTCTGGGCATGTCCCACCAGGAAGAGGCTGGATGGTTGGATGGATGGATGGACTAAGTGCAGCATTTGAGACCAGTTTTGGGGAACTCCTCGATAAACAAAGGAATAGTTCCCATTGAAAATCAAATAGCATTTATTTCTTGAAATGCACATCCTCAGTTTCAATCTAAAGTATGTGTGTGACTTATATAAGTGTGTGTTTCAGGACTTTGCTCTGTTCAGCAGCTGCCAATCTAGTGAAAAAGCTTGATCAGAATGGCCTGCGAAGGTGTTGAGCATGACACACATTCTTTTTCCCCCCACAGGATGATCCCTTGTGTTTTGCTGAAGCCTTGTCTGCTTGAATCCAAGCCTGCCACCCCTTCTGACAAAAATTATTTAACAGTCCTTCACTTTCAGTGCCTTGGGCTTTCTGTCTCAGCTCCTCTTGTTAAGCAAAGCCTGAGTGTCAAGGGAGTTAGACTGAAATTCACTTTATAGAGGAAGATAAACCCATCTAAACTCAGTTTACTCACCTTTTGATTTGCAAAATAGGGCTTTCCCGTTTCTCTTAGTCTAACATAAGTCTTTATACTGAGCACTCATAGTATCAGAGCAATAAAAGTATTTATTTTAATCCGGACTTAAGCAGAGAGTTGAATGAGTTCCACATATAAGTACAACCACAGACTTCCCTCACTGGGCCAATAGCAGCTGGTAGGACATTCAGGGGGTAAATATTTCACTTTAGAGGAGGATGGCAGAAGGATGTAAAGCTAATGTGGATAACATAAAATTTTTCAAAAAAGGATTAAAACCTTTAAAGGCTTATGGCTATATGGCTTATGGCGTCCAGCCTATGGCTAAGCACTCTTACAGTATTGTGCAAAGGAGAGCATCTCAATCCTGTATACCTGTAAAAAGTTGAATAAAAATGCTTTAAAAAATTGGTTTCAACGTCTGTAAGAAGTTATGGTAATATCGAGTATTAAGCTAGGTTTACTAAGAAAGTTAAGTAGTTTTCCTTGCGAACATCAGCCCCAGTGACCTTTCTGCAAAACAATGACCAACAATATTCATGGGAAATGCATTTCTCACAATTGCTACAACACCAAATTAAAATAAATAGTTCAAGTGACGCACTATGAAGAAACATACTACATGAACAAATGCAAACAAAACAATAAAATAACAAAGCAATTTCCTCCTTTAGTCAGTTCTCACAATTAGACTTTCTACAGAAATGACCTGTTGCACTAGTCTTTATAATAGCAATCACAGTTTACTAACTTAAACCTTAGAAATATGAAAATGAATGTTAAAGAAGAAACTGTTAACTTGTTGAAAGCACCCGCACATTTATATAAAAAATAAGCTAAGATAAGTGAGGTTATTATAAAATTGTCTCAGGAGGTTTACATTTTATATTGTTAATATACAAGCACACTAAAGAAGCTTACATCGCATGCTTATATGTCCTGTTTTAGGCTGTGTACTGCCTATTATACTCTGACTTGGTTTGTAGAAGGACACACATCTGACGTCAGCCTGTTCAGTTGGGCTGGCCTTCTGCTTTCTATCAAAAATGGAAATAAAAATCCTAATGAATAGAAATTAATGAAAAGATTAAATCCATTGACGCTTTGTATATCATTAGCATACTGCTGTCATATTTTCATTATGCTCTGGTGGCATTACGCATCTGTCCTCACACATCTTCTCTCATCCCCTGTAAATAATAACTTGACACTTAATATTATTAATAATAATAATAGTAGGAGATACTTTTCTGATCTTAATATTTATATTTTTTATTTAATACTTAAATGCATTTTCCTGGTTAGCTTACCCACCAGATATTGTAAATCAGCTGTGCTTAAAGAGAGAACGTTACAAGGTACAAATAATTGCCAAACATAAATGCAGACAGCATTATGCGAGAAGGGATAAAAGACAAGCTTACAGTTAAGTTTCCACACAGGAAGTGATTCACTGTGATGTGGCGAGCAAAGACCATAGAAAGTCAGCGGCATTTGGCAACTTCAAGTGATTACGAATGGGGGAACAAAATTTAGAAAAAAAGAGAAAAAAAAACTCTGATCGGAAGTGGTTGGGTCCTGAAATAAACTTTTCTCAAATTTTAAGGCCAGGGACTGCAGCAAGTACTCGTGGGAGCGCAGGGTATCACTGATTGACATATGACCTAGTAAAGATATGAGAGTGTTACCTAGGCAACCAGAGCCTGGACTATCCATGAGCTTTTAAGTGATGTTCAATGAGCATCTCTCCCTGTGTGGATGTAGCTTTACAATTTTACCACAGGTGATTCTGTACTGGCTTCAGGTGTGGGAGTGTCTCCTTTTCAGTCTCTCTGTTAGCCTGTACTTTTGCCTCACAGATTTTCTGATTTATTTAGGATTTTTTTCTACTGACACAGTCTTGTTTTTCCTGACACAGTGCAGCTAAGTAGAACAGATTAAATCTGGTCTATTTGACCTGCCAGGTGTCCTTTAGGACAGCATCTCATTTTTAGCTATACAACATCTTGAGTATGAGCCTGGCTGTTTATTAGGTCGGCAGCAACAGACTTTCATGCTGTGTCATTTAAAGATCTGAAGGCAGCGCTTTGAGGGCTGTGGAAAGAGAAATAAATGAAATCCTGATTATCTTTTTAACAAAACACAACCAGAGCTAGAAAACTGATGCCGTATTCTTCTACCATCTGTTTTTGCATACATATGAACCTGCGCGTGTTTACCTAATAGTAACAATAATGAATGAGTAACAAAATTATTAATAGAAAGCCAGCAAGACGGGAATTGCTTCATTTCAATTTTTCATTTTACCCCTCTACTCAAGATAGTAAATGACTCTGCCCCCTCTTGCAGGTAATTTTGATCCCTAATACGGAGCAGTCCTTATTTTTTAACATGAACCAGTGGCAGGAAACCCATTAAAATGCCACTTAACATTGCTGGAGTGTGGCGCTGTGACACCAGGTACGACCTAAAAAAAGTAGACTGCATAATTAGACACGGCAGATTCAGGTCGGAGAGGGCATCAGTCTCCATTTCACTCTCCTCTAAATTAGTGACAGAGCGGATGTATTCAAATAATGAATCCTTTCTCCCTGACAAAGTTAAAAGGAATGGACTGAAGAAGACCAGAGAAGGAAGGCGAGCAAATCAGAGTGTTACAAAGAGCCTGGAAATCAGAAGTTGTACGCTGACAGAGTAACATGGCTGATTTTTGAATATCAAGTGAAGGCTTTCTTCCTCTGATGAATGATGTATCCCTCCTCTCTTGACTGCAATGAAGATGCCCAGTGAATGCGAAAGAGAAGCAGATGGTAGCCCACACACAGACAGGCCACTACTGTCGTTATTGCATATGATCGAGTGGGAGAAGGTAGGTAATCTAAATAATCCTTCTTTTTTTAGCCACATATCTCCAATGACATTTTATGGTTACAAATTTTCACATCGTCTCAAAAAGTATCAAAGCCTTAAAAAGTTAGTTTTTTACTGTGATCAATTATGTTACATGATCATCATTCTACCTCATTTTGAACATTTTGTTTGTAAAGTGTGGCGCTCAGGTGAAAAATGTGACAATGCTGCATGCGTGAAGCAATGCAAATTCAATCATGTTAGACTTAATACATAGTTGTGGGCAGTTTTGTCAATTTACAGTAGGATTTTTTATCAAGCTGTGATGTCACTTATATGTAATTTAATTTGAGAGACACGTTCAAGTCACTGGCGTAAAATACGCCTACTTTTCTGACTTGGCTGTGACTGGCATGCTATTTACCGTTGTTGCAGAAAATTCAGTGGTATGCTAGCAGAGTGTCTGTAACAGGAACAGCACTGAACAGTCATTTTGTGTTCAGGAGCTGTATTACAGTTTGTGTGCTTTAAAGGTTCTGAAAAGATGTACTGTTTGGAAAAGCTTAGCCTATCTGAAGCTGACAAAACTGCCAACTGTGCGAGTTAACAGACTTACCAGCATCACAGCTCCAACATTAAAACATGGAGGAATCGTTCACAACTCCTTCTCCATTAAAATTAAATTGAATTAATATTAAAATCTGTGTGAGAATGATTTTGTTTTTATTCTTTTAGCTGTAGTCTCATCAGTGTTTAACAGTAAAAAATAACTATAAAAACAGAATTATACCAGAGGTTTAATCTATGTGCAAATTTGATACAATAGTGGTCAAAAGTTCACATACAATTATCACGGGGATGAATATCACAGTTGGTTTGGGTTTTTAATGATTTCTTTGAACTATTTTTTTTCCAGGGTGGAAAGATGAACAGCATACATCTTTAACGACTTAAAAAATAAGAAATTCGGTACACGAGTTCAAAATTATTTTAGATTCTATTTAATCCATCACTAAGATGTTCCTTAGGAAGTTGCACCTTGACCAGATACCTTTGATGCCCATCAAGCTGTTCCAGGGAACACTGTTGGAACACTTTATTTTATTTATTTTTTGTCTATCCTGTTACCTATTTAATATTACCTTATTGTTAGGGCTGTTTTTGTTGTGCATCTGCACTTTATTGTTGTCAATGTCTACGCATGGGACGTAATTTCAATTCCTTTGTATGGCAAGTACATTTGAAGAAATTGACAAATAAAGTTTTCTATTCTATTCTATTCTATTCTATTCTATAAGCTTCTGGCATAAATCTGGCTGAATATTTGATTACTCTTCTTGGCAGCATTAGTAGACTGCTTTCAAATTAGTTAGTTTGTTGGTACAAAGCTTGCTTTTAGTCAATAAATTCTGATTTTTTTTATAGGGAATGCATTCCAGAAGATTAGCTGGCCATTTCTAAACAACTGCATATTACAGCATCATCAGTTCAAACAATTGTATGTACTAAGTGCAAGTTCTTCCAACATGTCATCGGTTAGGATGTTCAAGAACAACCCCAAAAGCTCAAACCTGTCATGACCTGAAAACTAGTGAAACACCAGGGTTTACTGTCCACACTGAATCGAGTTTTACATCACTATGAACAGAGGGGGTTCTGACCAAGAAAGAAGCCTCTGCTCCAAAATCAACACCCTGCAGTTCATCTGAAATTTGAAGCCAAATGCTTTCTGGAGAAACGTTTTATGGTCAGATCAGACAAAGTCTGAATTATTTGGCCACAATATTTTCTTGAGTCTCAGCTTAAAGTAAAACATTTTTTAGCTCAAATATTTGAATTGGAACCACATTCCGACTTTGCAGATTATTTATTTATTCAAATTTTGGGGGTATCACCTTATCTACTACTTTATATTTGAACTAAAGTTCAAAGTCTGAGGTAACTCCCTGCTGTCAGTGTGTATTATTACCAAATGCTCCCACCTGCATCGTCATGTGAGTCATGGTTAGTCATTCTTCCCTGTATCTGTTTAGACCTGGTTTAGGCTGACCCATGTAAGGACTCCTTTTGAATGTTGTGGCTCAGATCTAAGCCCCGTCCAGATACAGAGATGCAGTGTTGGTGAGCTTCGTTCCAGTCCACTGGTAAGGAGATTGGAGGGGCCTTCCTGTATCACTTCACACACATCGGTGAATGCATTGAGATCTGCCTGAAAGACCAGTGGAGTATGTCAGAAGGATAGACTGTGCCTCTAGCCCTGTAAGATGTAAAATTCAAGAGATGCAGGCAGTTTGGTGGCTTAACCCAGTTTAATCTTTCTGCTCAGTGCCCCTTGTTGAGTCGTGCATTTTTATTAAGTCCCAATGACAAGGAGTGGAGAACCACAGCATGCATATTCACAGCCAGAGACGCCTCTCGCTGTCTTCCACCGCAACTAATTGTTACTGTGCCCATCCAACCGCTACTGGCCTAATTCCCTGTGCATTCACAGAGCTTTACAGCAAATCCAGCCTGCTGACAGGCCAAACTCTGCTACTTAGAAAACGCCTGTGCCCAGGTATGACTGTGTCGCCTCCAAGTTGAGGTGAACAGTGTCAGGGAAAGTGTAGATAAACAGCAGGGCTGGAGAGGGCATAGAGCACAAAGAGTGCATGTGTGTGTGTGTGTGCACAGGGCAGCTGATTGGGAGGATGCGAGGGAGCAGATGCTGTTTCTAAGGGACACTGAAGAGCATACAAAACACCTGGCTGCTTTGACAGATCACCTGTAATCCTGTAGCGATACAGCAGCGGTTCAGACCCACTTTGAGATGTCACAGAAGGTGGCTATGGCTGACTTTTTCACTGATAGATTTTTTCTTTTTTTTACAAAGAGATGATAGATTGAGCATGGCCTGCAGCTTAGAATAGCCTTGTGATGGCATCTGAAGCTTTAAGATGAATAGACGACACTGTGACAAAAAAAAAACCATACCAGTTCTTGATGTAAACAGAGGCTTAGGTTCAGTGCTATGTTCTGTTTATTTAAACAGGTATTAGTTGTTTGCTGTGGGGTTATATACAAACAATTTACAATGATAGTACTTTTTTGAAGCAATGGCCTTTTCACTTCAGGTAAAAATATAAAAAAAACAAAAACAAAACAAGCTTTGTATTCTCACTTTTCTAGCTTTATAATTAGTCTGAAACACAAGGGTGTGTTTGCAACAGGAGAGGAAGATGTTAATATTTTGCCTCTGATATGTATATCTGGAATAATATGTATGAGACTGGCCACAATTTTAAAACAGTTAATGCTCTTGACTTAAAGCCGTGTACTTCAATCACAGCTCAAGTTGTCAGATTTAAACTTTATTCTTGTGGTGTACAAAGGCAAAACTACAAAAACTGTATCTTTGCCCAACTACCTCAACTAAAACTAAAAAGTTTCATAGAACAAACATTAAACTGAGCTAACTCACTCTGGGAAATTAACTGAAACTAAATTGGATTCAAGATTCATGCCGCTTGAACTGAGAATGTGTAATCCAAATTTGTTTTTTGTTGTTTTGTAAAGTCTATATTTTACCGCCACAGCATGCACTGTGTTGGTGGTTATGGCAACTTAACTTATTACTATGAGACCAGGCTGCTGCAAAGCTGTCCACTCTCACTTTCTTGAAGGTTATCCACCAAGAAAAGTGTCACACTCAATCCGAAAAACACTATGCTCCCAGGAGAGGTGACAGATCATTACAGTGCTGTACAATAGCACCTCACATTCCTTATGCATGCTAGTTAATCAGTTCAAAACAAATTATGCATCAATAGCTGTTCACTGAGAAAAACACACAGCATTGTGCCTTTGCTTTTTCCTTTTCCCCTTGTCTTGTCTCCTTTCATCTATTGTCCCTGCTTCTCTTTGTTTCTGCTTAGCATGTCTGAGTTTGTTAGGCACAAAACAAAAACAGGAGCTGCTGCAATGTGTGAAAGATAGCTTGACACGTTGAGCTTATACACACGCAGAGCATACTGTCTTTGCATGTGAACTAAGCGAGCAATGCTGCAGGGATCTTTGCCCATTTTGGCATAGCAGTTGCCATAGTTTGTTTTGTTTTTTTGCCACATCCTTTTCCACCTAATCCTAGAGGACATCAGTTGGGTTTTAATGTGATAAGTGAAGCTGCATCTTCTCACTCTTCAAAAACATCTTTATCCTACAGAAAATCTCCATCTGTAAGAATAAACTGTGGAAGTGAAGGTGAACAGAAGTGTTTGGGCTTTAAGACTCAGCTGTGTTGTTATCGATATCACATTATGATCACATTGTGACAAGTAGAGATGGACCGATCCGATATCACGTATCGGTCTGATACTGACGTAAATTACTGGATCGGATATCGGAGAGAAATAAAAAATGTAATCCGATCCATTAAATATCAAAAAAGCACCTCACAAAACTTGCGACACGGCGTAACTCTGCTCATAACTGTAGCACGTCGGAGCAGTGTGCTCACGTGATAGAGCGGCTGTGTGTATTTGGAGCCTCGCTACCAAACCGGCATTTTATCTCCGAGGAAGTGATCCCAGAGAGAAGTAAAGCAAGTGTGTAAGTTTATCTCTGAATGTTTGTAAAGCATTCCCACGTTAAGCTTAACAACCAATATATGGAGCGACTGCCTCTTCTTGCTGCTACTTCAATCGTGAAACTGATTAATGATCAGCTGATCGGCTTTTCTGTCGTGAGTCTGTCTCTCTTGTTTGTTTTTGGCCCACTTTGCGCCAGAAAGAGGAAACCAGCGGCTGAACAACAGCAGCACGTTTAACCTTGATTAGAATTTATTTAATATTACTTTCTACACCAGGATCCTTTTCTACGCAGCTGACGGCTGGTAACTGTGCATGGGCGGATCTAGCAAAGTTTAGCCAGGGGGGCCGATAGGGCATGAACAGGGAGAAGGGGGCACAAAGACGTACTTTTCTTTCTTATTCTCATTTAAAATGTCGAGCTTTTAATAAATAATTATCTGAATCTTACACCCAAAGTTTTAATCTGATGTAAAATATATAGAAGTCCATTACTGTATATAGTAACTGTTAAGTCTAATATACCCTAGTAAGGCAACCGTGGCTCAGGGGGTTGGGAAGCGTATCTGTAACCGGAAGGTCGCCGCTTCGATCACCGGGCTCTCTGTCCTGGTCGTTGTGTTCTTGGGCAAGACACTTTACCCTACCGCCTACTGGTGTTGGCCAGAGGGGCCGAGGCTGCCATATCGCGGCATCGCTTCTGTCAGTCTGCCCCAGGGCAGCTGTGGCTACAACCGTAGCTTGCCTCCACCAGTGTGTGAATGTGAGAGTGAATGAATAGTGGCATTGTAAAGCGCTTTGGATGCCTTGAAAAGCGCTATATAAATCCAATCCATTATTATTAAGCTATAGTACTTTTTCCTTTGGGAAGATACCATCTGTGCAGTCTGCAATTCTGTTGAAGAAAGATGTTGAATCTATTTAATTATTCTTGAAAAATAATTTAATTCTGTGCATTTCCCCCCCCCTACATCAAATTAAAGTTGATTACGTTGATTAAGCATCATGAGGTGGAGCGTGGGGGTGGTTCCCTATTTTTTTTTTTTTTTGCTGGGAGTTTGCAACCCTATTAGTTAGGTTGCTTAATATTTCTGCTAAGTACTCTTTGAAATACCAGAATAGGGAGGATGGAGTAGGTTTAAGTTTATTAGATTGATCAGTATTGCTGAACTTTGAAATATTTTGGGTGCAGTGTATTTTTTACATACAGGTATAACAGAATAGCTTTAGTGTTGGCGTGTATTTAAACTTGAGTATGAACTTATACAAAATGCAGCAATATATAAAAAAAAAAACTGTTTTATTGATTAAAAAACACTATATCGGATTCATATCAGTATCGGCAGATATCCAAATTTATGATATCGGTATCGGACATAAAAAAGTGGTATCGTGCCATCTCTAGTGACAAGCCCGCTCTTTGTGTGAACTGGGAGCTGTGACTTTTAAAATAGGTTATCACTGTCTATACAGACACAGAACAGACAGACACGGGTTGCTGTAGGATAAATCAACAGCTGTGAAGCTCATTGAATTGAAAAGTAACAAGTGTACATCCCCTAAGGGTGATCAGGCCATTCACAATGTTGATTACCATTTCCTACCTCCCCCTCTTCTCCAAATCTCTCTAAAACAGATTGCTAACAATCAAGATTTATCACATGTTATCCAATAATATTATCTCCACAAAGACGCTATAAGAAGTCTTGCTCTGCGGATTAGCCAAGGTTGAGTTCATAAGAACCTGCACTCAAGTGGTGAAAATGAGTGCAGCTGACAATTTTAACAGCACGGAGAGAGAAGCACGTGGTCTGGGTGAAGCCAGCTCCTCAACTGCATAACATCCCAGAATAGAGACACTTTGAGGGTGCACCACATACAATTTATGACTCCAACCATTTATTTAGTCCAGGTACTCAGCAGGATGACGTGGATGGGATGAGAGGGAGAAAGGCACAAAAAAGGGTTGAGAGTGGTCTTGCTTGTGATATCTACAGACTGAGCCACCCAGCTGTTCAGATAAGCATCTCAATTGCCAGTTTCATTATGGTAAGAAGCTACTAGGAGAGCAACTGCACAGCATGTAGTGAACAGAGCTGTGCTCCACGTCTCTCCATCTAAATTTACCAAGATTGTGTTTCCATAGTAAGTGATGGCCATTTTCGCTGCCCACAAGGGCACCAGAGCTTTCTTGAGCTCGACAGCTTGTGGTGAAGTTGTACAAAGATGGCACAGGGCCTGATTAGGCTGTAGTTTGGACAACTGCCCCGACAGACGCTCTGCATCTCAGGTTTCAAACAGGAAGTGGGCCAAGCACAGCACAAGCGGCCCTATAGGCCAGTCTGACAAATTCTATGCATATGGAGGTCTGTTCTCATATTTAGCATCTTTTATTGTTTACTCTGTGGCTCCAGAGCCTCAGACTGCGCTGTTTAACTAGTGAAATGTTTTTGAATTACGCTCAAAATAGAATGCTTGATTTGATTTTTCAAAGTATTATTGGATAATCCATTGCCATCAGTCTTAGAATTATAATCAACACTGATTAAGAGCATGGCCCTCTATGTTATCCCCTACCTCCCCAATTATTATATCCTTACTAATGGTGGCACATTACCAAGAGCTATCATTTGTTCCTCCAGACATTCCAAACATATCTCATACATCCTTTTGAAAGGTAATCATGCACTGAGGTTTGATTTAGATCTACAGGGGCAATCACCTTGGTCACATTCTGCTATCAAGGTTCTGTCATTTTTCTGCTTTGAAGGAAAGTGAAGGATGCAGTGTGAAGTCAGTGGAGCCTGCAGCGTTTCTGCCCCACATCAGAGCAGCTGATATTAACAGGCTGCTGGTCCCAATAACCCCGAGTATGAACAGTCAGTGACACGTTAAAAAGAGCAAATGAGCCAGCAATCAGAGTCACCTGAGGCCGTTGTGTCAACATAAAAAGTTGCAGGCCAAACACCTGACTAGCACCTCAGATGTGCCACCGGTTATGTCTCCACTTTTCAATCGACGCATCGCAGTGAGGTGCAATGACATTTTTAAAGCGTGTTCTTAAAAAAATGCTTACTGAGCAAGGTAGCAGCCAAAAAGCAGGATTCTGCCAGGTGAGATCAATCAAAGATCTGAGGCGCTGCCAGATGTTCTCAGAGAACATTAAAGAGTCGATCGGATTAGTGAAAGAAGCAGCTGGTCACCCAGATGTTTCAGGCGCGTGTGTTAAGGTGGGGCCATAAGCCTCAGTGTCTTTGATTAAAAAGTCAGTAGTTATTTACTCAAAACTCTTCAGATAGCTGGCAGTGCCGCAGACCATCAGACTGTGAAAGGGAAAAATTAAGTCCAGATACATTTATTTATAAAGTGCCTTTAGCAGGAAGGACAGTGTGTTTTCAAAGGAGCCAAACTGATAAAAAGATTGATAAAACACATTATACAGCAAAATCACTAATGGAGACAGAGTCAAAGACTTGATGTGTATGTGCATGCATCTTTTAGCCTGGTTTCTCCTGGTTTGTTATTTTAATCCAAAGACAGCCATTACACTGTGATATCTGACACGGACAGATTAACCTTTATCACAGCTATGCAGCTGAATGGACCAACGCAGACAGCTCACCAATACAGAACAAGGAGAAAGGGCATTTAAACTGCCGCTTCAAATACCACCATCCTGGTGATTAAGCCCTCGCCTGTTGAGCCTCATGGCTAGCCTTTTCAAATCAATGCGACGGTAGTTAAATATTTTGCAGTCCTTTTCTCTTTTTTTACATCTGTTAGTCTAAGTGCCTTCGTAAGCTCACAGGACTTGACAATACTTCAAAGGCAGTAGCAAAGCAGCTGTGAAGGTCAGTCTCTTTGCGAGCAGGTTCTTTTTCATACAATATTCATCAAAGCCTAATTTCATATGAAAGAGACATGACATGTAGGGCTTAAAATAGGGAATGTCAAACGTAAGAGGATGAACAAAGACTGCTTGGATGGTGGAGAACTAGTGATTCATATATTGTCTCACTATTCAAAGCTCTGTAAAAACTCCTATTTTAAGTGGGATTCATACATGGTAAGAAATCTGGTTGGACTCAAATCAAAGCAATGTTTTTCCTTCTGTGACAAAGAAGTTGTTCTCATGCTTTTCCTTTGATTATATTTCATGTTTCTAAAAAGAGCTATAAACTCCTTCCTGTTGGCACCCTCTTGGTGATAGGAGAACTCAGGCTTATTTTACTGCACGCTTGCTGCAAGTCTCCCTGATAAGAACGTCTGCTAAATGCATATTTGAACTGGATTACCTACACCTGCATTTGTAGTCCCACATGGATTCAGCAAGCCAGTAATTTTTACAGTCACGCCAGGAAAAACTCAGTCCTCTTTTCAACCTTCTCTTAAATACTCAGTAAAAAATAAGCTCACATGTAACTAGACCTGTGCAAAATGATGTCTATGAGGATGTTGGCAAGCCTCCCTCCAACAGCATATGGTGGAGAGCCATCTGCCTAAACTATACCTAAAAGCACAGAAACACTCAGTTCACTCCAAACTGAGATCAGACTCAGACGCTGTGCTTTAGTTCACTTTCTCTTTTTCCTCCACAGCTGTGCTGGTTCGTTATTGTTCAAGCAGCTCAGGATCAAACTGTGAAAAATGTTGCATGGTTTATTTAAGCATTATCACTGTAACAACCGATGTACAGGATGTCAAGCACAAATACATCTTTTTGCAAAGTTGCAGAACTGTGTCATCTTATGGGTGTGATCATTCTTTATACTGACAGTTAATTTACAGTATGTTAAAGACATTTCTTTTTATTTTCTGTACAGTTGTTTTGCACTACCACTTATCCTCCCAGTGCATTTATTTAAGTAGAAAATTATAAACCTATGACCCTGAGAACTCAGCACAAAACTTCAGCACCACAAATTACAGAAACAAGTGGTGAATGCAGACATGACCTTCTAATAGTACATACTATAACAGAAATGTCTCCAGGAGCACACTGCAAAGTAACAGTGAATCCATCCATTAAAGTCTTAACTGCTTATCCAATTCAAGGTTCCAGGGGACCTATCCCAGCTGATTTCTGGCAAGAGGCAGTACACTCATAGGGTAACACAGAGAGACAGTCATCCATGCTCATATTGAGACCCACCACTTAAACCTAGCATGCATGTCTTGAACTGTGGTAAGAAGCCAGAGCTTCCCAAGAGAATCCACTGCAAACACACTGAAAGAGATATAAACTCCACCAAGAATGACTCCAGCCAGGCAGCAGGTTTGGAACCAGAACGTCATTGATCTGAGGCGATGGTTCTAACCACTGCACCACTGTCTCACTGCTGCTGATGTGATGGTGTTTTTAAAAGAATTTCCAGACCTCATTTTAAAACGTGCAATTTACTATGCATAGGAAGAATCAAGATGAGATCACCAGCTGGTGGTGCTAAATCTCCCACCAGCTACAGCAACAAGACGGCACAAATAAAAGACAAACCTTAATTAAATAAAATGTGTGAAACAGGATAGAAGACACTTCTGTGGCTACTTATAGAGGACTAATTATTCTGATTTACAACTTCACATTTTTATTCTTGAATTTAATTTCAGCAGTTCTGCATTTACAGTTCAAAATAGTCCTCATTTGTCTCATACTGGGCCTTGGTGCAGCCCCTCTTTTGTTCTTTTGGCTTCACACTCAGGGCTGTCTGCCTGAAATGGCCATATTAAGACTACCTTTTCTTACTGAAAACATACAGAGCCATGGGTAAAAAAACAATAACCCTGGAATTAAGTCTTTAGAGCAGCCTGAAGCCTGAGCTTTTCTCTCAAATGGATAAATTGAGATTTGGATTTGTACATGTCCTGTGTAATAAACAAAAAAAACACACGAGACTCACGTAAAAACAAAAAGTAAAATAAAAAAACATAAATAAAAGTCAAAATTTTGCTCTGACTAGTTTGTAAAAGAAAATTTTAAAATATACTTTTATATATAACTCATATATAACTCACCTTGTCATATCATTACTGTTCTGTTTAGAGTTTGTCTTCAAGTGTACATACGTACATAGACATGTTTACATCTCTTATACCAATCACCCTAATCCCATCTGAATAGAGCTTAAGATCAGAGTGCTTATTGATCCAAACACAGTCATGTCAAAGGCTCCATTTGGCAGTTATCTCTTAACATTCTTGAGCTGAAACTTAACAGATATGCTGTTGATGTAGACACTCATCAAAGTAGCCATTACTGACAAGTGAAAATAGCTCTGCCTTATGTCCACACATATTGAATACAGGCACTTTGCTGCAGGCTGAACTGACACCTCTGGTGCATTTAAAGATGGCTCGCTTTATGACATCAAGGTCAGCAAGTTTCATTCAAATAGGATCCACAGCATCAGTTCAAAGACAAATGGTTTGTTTCTGAGATTATGACTGAAACTTGGAGTCACTAAGAGGTGACTCCAAGCTGGCAAAGTCTGCAGCAGGACTTTGCCAGCCAGGTTAGTGCAGTGCATATTCCACTTGGGATCTTTATGTTTTGCATAAGGTGTTGCTTTGTGTTGATTTTCTTTTCACGTTTTACTATAGTTGTATATAGTCGCATATATTTGGTTTAGGCATCAAATTTCTATGACTAGCCTACGAGTATTAGGGACACATTAAGAAAAAAAAAATTGATTGAACATTTAGAGAATACAGACAAAATTTTGAAATTAAAGTAGAAAAATCTTGGAAAATAAAGTTGAAATTAAATTTTCAGAAAAAAGTCATAATGTGGAGATTACGATTGATTCATGGCAATCTGCCATGGCTGCTACACCTCCTACACCTCCTTTTGTAGATGACTTAGTGAGACTTAGTGAGAGATATTGAGATATTGAGGGTATAGCAAGGTATATAAGTTTGTCTTGAACCATTTACTTTTATCTTGAAACAACAGCGTCTCTTCTTTCTGAGGAGACTGAGAAAGGCCCGGCTTCCACCACCGATCCTGACCACCTTCTATAGAGGAACTATCGAGAGCATCCTGAGCGGCTGCATCACTGTCTGGTTTGGGAACTGTGCCATATCGGACCGCAAGACCCTACAGCGGATAGTGGGAACAGCAGAGAAGATCATCGGGGTCTCTCTCCCCTCTAATGAGGACATCTACACCACACGATGCATTCGCAAAGCCACCAGCATTGTGGCTGATCGGACACACCCCTCTCACACACTCTTCACACTCCTGCCATCTGGAAAAAGGTACCGAAGCATTCGGGCACACACATCCAGACTGCGCAACAGCTTTTTTCCACAAGCCACCCGTCTCCTCAGCAAAAAGGGACTGGACTGATAAACGCGCACGCACGCACGCACGCACACACACACACACACACACACACACACTATCACTCAGGTTAACTCAACTACCTCAAAACATTGAGACTGGACTGACTAATCAACACAAGCGCAAACACACTGACCTACACCACCAAACCATCGTACACACCAACCTGTAAATGCTCTTTTGCACAATATTATTACTGGACTTTTTGCACTAACTTCTGTACTTCCTAATTTTTGCTGCTACACTAAGGAATGTTTACTGTCCCTCCACTACCTCAACTCATCATCACAAAACCTTATTATTATGTTACGTTGTGTTTTTCTATCATTCTGTCACTTTGCTGCTCTTGTTTGCACATTTGCACGTGCACTTTGTTGTCTGCTGTCTGATAACAAAAAGAAAAAAAAAGTCTTCCTTAGATAGTTAGATAGTTAGGGTTTTTTTTGTTAATTTATGTTGTAATTTATGTTAGGTCAGTCTGTCTTGTCTCTGCTAGCCAGCTAACTAGGCCTCTTAGTTAGCTAGTTTAGTGTTTTCTGTTAATTTATGTTGTAAATTTATGTTACATGTAGCACCTTGGTTCCTGGAGGAACGTTGTTTCGCCTCACTGTGTACTGTTAAACTGTATATGTTTGAAGTGACAATAAAGCCAACTTGACTTGACTTGAAACAGTAATTTGACCTTTTTTCCCTCAAAATACAATTATGACTTAATGACTTAACTTAAATCTCAAAAATTCAACTTTATTCTCAAAATAATCAAATATTTTTTTCTTAATGCAGCTCTAATATCCCTTCATACAAATCTACTTTGTTGTATTTAGAAGACCCTTATTTGGATCCCAATAGTCCCTTTCACAATATTAACGCTGCTAATGTTAAATGTGACATCATGGGCCCACTACAAGTGTCCATAGGACAGATCTGTCTCACTATTACCATCTGTGAGATGCCAGCAGCTTTGACAAAACAGCAGCACCCTGACAGTGTTAAGAGGGCTGTGTAGAAGTCTGTAATAAAAATAAGCATACTAATAATGTGATGCAACTATTACATAACAAGTTTGAATCATAATATCCCGGGAAAGGCCATTGTTGTACAAAGTGTTTAATGATTCAGCCCAACACATTAAAGACTTGTAGCAAGCTGCAGAACAATGAACAATGCTTCATTTGGTAACTTAATCATCAGTAATGTTCCACCACCATGTCTGACCCACATCATAATCATCTGAACCAGCTCAGCTGGAGAATGCTTTTAATTTGCATATGGATTTTGGTCATAAAAATGCAGAGCTGTGACAATGGCAGCAGAGGCTTTACTAGTTCAGTAGGATACATGTAACAGAGAGGGGATGCACTTTATATTTCCTGCTCCATGATGCAAACCTAAACTTTCTATTTCCTTCGCAAAAGCAAACAATAACAGAATAAAGACCACCTTCATTATAGTAACATTACATTCTTTAAGGAATCTGTTTTTAATAGTGCACAGCATGGTAAAACAGTGTTTAGTCCCATCACCTCACACAAGAAGATTCCTGGTTCTAACCAGCTGGTCAGCTGGATTGTTTCTGTGTGGAGTTTGCATGCTCTCTCTGTGCCTGCATAGGTTCTCTCCAGGTACTCCAGCTTCCTCTCACAGTACAAAGACATGCCGTTTCCCTTAATTGGGTACTATAAATTGCCCATAGGGGTGAATGTGGGAAAAAAAAAAAAAAAAGGTTTTCTATCTCTTTGTGTTTTGTGAACAGGAATTATGGCAGCCCTCTGATGGACTGGTGGCCTGTCCAGGATGTACCCTGCTCATTGCTCTTTGCTGGAACAGCCTTCAGGCCTGTGGTTATTGTATACTGGAAAAAAGGTTAAGAAAATAGATGCACGGGTGTTTCAAATTGCCATGTAAGCAATTCTAGCACCAAAAACCCCAGTCAACTGAGCAGAGGTAGTCTGACTATGGCAAAAATAAATAAATATTGATCAATACTGTAATTTCCAACTTTTAAAAAGACTATTCATTTACTTAATGAACATCATGCACTTACTAAAACTAAAACCTTGTCTTTTTTTTTAACTAAGGATTTTGTTTATGTGCTTTGAAAATAAAACGAAAGGGAAAGATATGAAAATATTACAGAAATAGGTGATGAATAGGTTTTTGCCACACAGTCACCTAGTAGGGTATCCTGATGAGGTGATCTTGACTCTAAAGCTTGTGTTGCAAAGGGTACCACTGTTCTCTGGCCACCTGCTTCCACTGCGTGATGTCTATGTATGCAGATGGGAGCCTTGAGAGCTTCAATCAAGTAGTAAGTGAAGTAAAGAGGCCTTAAGAAAGCCATGTGATTTGCAGAGAGCTGAAGCCAACAGCAAACTGTGTTGTCTGCCAAAAAAAGATGAAGACCCTGAGATGTTGAGACAAAAGCTAAGCTCCGTTAATATCCTTCCAGTGGTTGATCATTGGAAACATTGTGAGTTTTAATTCTTTTAGAAAGAAACGGATGCCCTCCTTTCGTCACCTTGGCTGGAGATGAACAGTGAGTGAGTTTGAAGGTTATGGGGTGGGTGAAAATGCACTGGTGCACAGAATAAAAATCTGTGAAAAGGATTCGGCTGATCATAATTATTTCTTTTTGATAATCGTTGGAAGCCAAAATCAGAACTGAAATTAAAATTCAACTTGTCCAGCTGTACTTCTTGATATTCATGGACATGCAAAGCCAGATAACTGTTAGGCTTAAGATGTACATGCAACAGAAAGCAACACACTCTGTCTGACAGGAAGCTGTAAACAAGCAGGGTGATGAAAAAATTAAATCCCAGTAAAATCACCCTGATTCTTTAGCATTGTGATGAACAAACTGAACCGTTATATTGGCTGTGGGAGAATAAAGTGGCATATTACCACACGTGTAACACATTCTGAATGTGTTTTTCGATGCTAACGAGCAAGTAAAGAAAGCTGCCGGTGTAACCAGTGCTTACATTAGCCACACTCAGTAAACTAGTCAATATTAGGCAAAACATCAAGTGTATGTACAATGCTATTTTTATTTTAGAAGGATGTTAATAACAGTGCCATATACCTCATAAACACATATGGAGTAGTTGCATGGACTTGTATGTCTAATCCCATTAGCTAAAATTGGCTACATTTGGACTATGTTCTGAATGTTTTCTTACTTTTAGACTAGTTGCTTAGTTGCTTTTTTCCTACTCTTTAATCAACTAGGAAATCAGTTGCCAGTAATATCCATAATTTTTATAATTGAGGCTTGGTTGATTCAGCCCAGAGGCTGTGTAGTGTTGGTTCACATTGCTGGGCTTGAGCCAAGCAGGGCAAAAGAAAGGAGAGGCTGAGTTAATGTTCTTCCCTCTCTATGTGGAGCATCACTCATTGATAAACATGATCTGCAGCCACTGCTTTAGAAAATGTCAAAAATTGACCAGAGAGCTGACTCAGGAGGCACAGCTACACAAAAACGCATGTGGTGAATGGACACATAATCCATTTTAACAGGTGGGATTCAGAAGTTGTGCATTTGGAACACAGAGAACTGCAGCTTCTTTGGTTCACATTTCATTTCCCATTACATTTCATTACATCTCTCAGGTTGCTGATTCAAGAGTTCACATTGAGCAATGCTTAGTGGGGAGAATAAAGAAAAGGATAAAAGAGCAAGGGTCGATTTTTTTTTTGTAAGTTACAGTTTTAGCACAGTTTTAATTTTTAAAACTTTTGTGCGACTCCCAGGCCTGTGGAACATAATTCAACTGCAAAAAACAGTTGTTAATACCAAAAAAGTTTTAAGCATGTAACAGAATGACCTTAAACCTGTTTACTCCAACAACACATTGTAGTGTTTGTGAGAAGATGTTCTGGAGATGTTATTTACTTGTTGGAGGGTGAAACTTGCTGTTTTGAGGAATGCCAAACTGCAGTGTTTACCCAGGATTCGCAGTCAAAAGCGCCCCTGCTTGTTTGCTCTGGCAGTGCTGCACAACATTAGCTCCCTGGTTATCACAGCGAGTCTGCAGAGTTCATTAATTGTTCCACACCAGAGGCCTTTGAATCACGTTGTCATTTTCTAATTTGGTTCAGGCTGTGTCACTGCTTTTAGCCATACTTTCCTACTTTGTTTTCTAAATCTAATTAGAGATGGCGAAATGAGCAAAAGTAACAAATGACTCATTCATATACATAATGAAACAGGCGACAAAAAATGGATGTTCCTTTCCTGGCACATTCAGCTGCACACTCTGACCAAGTTACGACTTTTAGCTAGGATCTGTAAACACACTAATCAGAGCCTCCATATAGCAACACAAGAACACAAAACTGTAAGTGCAGTTGTCTCTAAAAGCAATGACGAGCAGATAATTGACCCGCACTTGATATTTAAGTTAAGTAACAGCATTGAGAGTCCTGCATTTTTGCAAATATGTTAATCTGATTACATTTGATTTGTACCTAAACAAATTATACTTAATAAAGCATAACAAGAAAGTGAAATTTTATTTTTAAGACTTGCTGGGTTGGCACTAAACTCAGCCACACAATCATTTAATAAATGGGGTATAATCAAATAATACTAGAGCAACTCAAATAAGACTAAGACTGTAGGTTGCTGGTTTGAGTTCCACTGCACAAACTTTTTTTTAACATCTCTGCAAAAACAGTAGAATTGCTCATTATGCATGGAGCTTGTTTTCACGGTGTTTGGGTCCCAATGCCCTGCAGCCAGTTGGAAAAAATGCAAAGGACAGGAAAGAGAGATTTACGATAAATAACTTTTTTCTCCAACCACAATGACCAAAAACACAGCACGGAAACAGTGTCTGAGAATGTAGATTTTTTAAACCACATGTTTTAAACCAATATGTAAAGGGAAAACTGCATTTATAATAGCTAAAACAAGTAAACAAAAGTACCTTGATATAATCTGGAATGTTGTCATTCCTCTTTTTGAAATAATGGTGCTAGCATGTCACCTACAATTTAAGTCACAGTGCTTTGCTTTGCACAAAACAGTGCTTAATTTCACTCTGTCATCCCCTTATGCGAGAGTCACACTAAGGAAAACAGTTGTTGGAGACTTTGCCTACCAGAATTATTACGACTGTGTTCAATGAACTTGTAGCTGCACTGCTACTGAAATGCCTGCTTCAAAGACAGAAGGCAGGTCTGGGAACACTCACAGCTGCTTTCTTCAAACCAATGTTGGCACATCACAACAGAGATAAAATTGCAATAAGAGTCAGTTTGCTATCAGTCAGTCCATGTTTTCCTATTTCTCATTCCGGGTAGCAGGGACAAACCAATCAGGCTATGATCTGACAAGTCAATTGTCAGAATCTTGCAGTCCTTCATTTTAAATCTGTCTGCAGTAAATATAAAACATAATCAATTATGGAGTAAACTTAATGTGGGATGGAGTAGTGTATGTAGCCTCTACTCTTTGGGTGAAGATCTCTCGAAACATCTACTATGTCCATCTCTTCCATTAACGTTTTCACTTGTTTAGGAAGGGGTTTGTTCTGAGGTGATGATCACAATGAGTCTAGTATAGGGTTTAACTTGAAATTGAAGTCCGAAAAGTTCAACTTTTCTCTGTAAGTTGAGGCTTTCTTGATTGCTGTTCATGGAGGCTTCACCATCTGAATCCTTAGCAGTCTCGTATATCTTTGTCTCGTCTTCGTAAAGAATGCTGAGATGAGCAGGGTAGAGGTTTTTATCCTTCAGACCATTCCTTACTTCCATGCAATCACGTCTTCTGGCAAGGATTCTCAGAGCGTAGTCGTGGTCGATGCTGATCTTACAGTTGTCCCGTGTGTAGCCTTTCTTTTGCCAGGCCTGCCTCACCACTTCCTCCTTCATTCTGTAATTCAGGAACTTCATGAGGATGGATCGGGGCTGTGCTCCCGGTGGGGGCTTTGGAATCAACGCTCTGTGAGCTCTCTCAATCACCATGTTTTTCTCATTGTCAGTGTCCAAATTTTCTCTCGGTAATTTCTCTACGAACTGAATCATCGCTTTTGGCTCACCCTCAGCTCCCTCCAGGAAACCATATATTCTCACATTTTCTCTTCTTAAGCATCGCTCTTGGTTGGTTAGTCTCAGCTGGGTCTGCTTGTACATATTTAGCAGCTTAGATATAGCCTCCTCCGTTTTCTGCAGTCTCTCCTCGTTTTCCAGGATTCTAGCTCCCACCTCATCCAGTCTTGTGTCGGTTTTCGATATTTCTCCTTTAGTATCTTCGAGCTGTTCTTTGACATCTTGTCTGAAGTTGCATATTTCTCTAAGAATCATGGTTAAATTCATCAGATGTTCCCCTTCACTGGGATCATCTGAAGCCAGGTTAGCTGTGTGACATCTAGCATCGGTTTCTTCACGTGATTTTGTTTCGTTGATTTTATCGATGAGTAGAGCAGGTTTCAACCCTTTCTCACAATTGGAGGAACAATGATTTTTACCTGTGTTTATATTGTCTTCAGGATAGCTTATGTCGGTTTTTTTGGGAGGCTGTTTACTATCCTACCATCCATCAAAAACTGGAAAGTCCTAGAAGAGATTTCTGAGTTTGTGGATAAGGATCAGCTTACATTAAAGGAAAAGAAAGACAATTCTGGAAATTCAATACATTGCAAACAAAAGCGTATAATTCCAAATCAATCCCTAGACCATACAGACAAGACAAGCGTGTTTGGAGTGTGTAGTTAATGTGTTGTCTTTTGTAGTTAGTGTGTAGTGTTGTGGATAGTTCTGTGTAGTGTGTCAGAACAATGGGGCGACTGCTGTCTCCAGGTAGAAAAAGGAGCGATACACCTGCTGCTGTCAGACCTGCAGGTATCAGGCTGTGACGTTCTCCTTTATAGTGGACAGAAAGTATTTTTTGGAGTGGCACAAATAATTTGTGTAGCATCTTATTGAATGCAGAACAGCTGATTGTTCTGTAAATAGTTTGAAATGGTTATTTAAAAAATCAAGGTAAAATGTAAATGGATGCAAATAACTTTGTTGTTTGCAAAACTTGTGCATAGGATTTTAAAACTGACAATTTATATTTGCATTTGAAAGTTATGAAATATGATTCATTAAACATGTTTGTGGTTTTACAGTAAAAAATATAACTTTCTACTCTGATTTTATGTTTTTTGTCTGATTTTAGATGAATTCTGTTAATACAGTATGTCAAAATGAAAACACAACTGTAAATTCAGACACGTGAGGTTGTGCTGAAAAGGATGATACCAAATAAGGCAAAGTAAATCGTTTTTAAAGGGAAAATCTGGAGGGAAAATCAAAAGTAGTTAAAAATGGCCAATTATACCCTGGACCCCAGAGGGTTAAACGTGTTTTTTTTAAAGTAACGCAATAGTTACTTTTCAAGTAATTAATTACTTTTAGAATATTGTAACTCAGTTACTAACTCAGTTACTTTTTTGAAGAAGTAACTAGTAACTATAATTAATTACTTTTACAAAGTAACTTGCCCAACAGTGGTGAAGAGCTTATCAGACAGGAACCTCACTGAACCTGAAAAGAAGGTGTTAGCCAAAGGTCTCATTTCTGCCATTTCTCCACAACAGCAACTCATCACAACCACAGAAACAGTGATAAGGATTAATAAATTAACACAACCTGAAGCAGAGCAAATCACGCTAAAGGTTTCAGATACATTTTCCTGAGCAAAAATTACTCTGTTTAACTTAACAATACAAGAAAAGAAGACTATCACTTCCTATTATCACCATATTACCAACTGCCTTTTGTTCTAAACTCAACTGATTATTACACAAAAATTACTGCACTCCTCAGTGACAAAGATACCTATGAAGCCTTAAGACGAGACCAGAAAAGCAACTACAAAGGAAAATCATCAGTTGGCTACAACAACTTGAAAGGATAAAGCCATTGACCGTCCTACATACCACTGCCTGTACCCAGGGAATGTTATACCCTGTATTCATGGACTTCCAAAGATCCACAAAGAAGGAGTCCCTCTCAGACCCATTGTTAGCAGTATAAACTCAGCCACCTACAACATTTTCAACCACCTTGACACCATCCTGATTCCCCTTGTGGGGAATACACCCCATCACATCAAAAACCCCATTGACTTCACCAACAAGGTCCAGAAACGTACATAGATGAAACCATAGTGTCCTTTGATGTGGTCTCACTCTTCACCTGTATACCTATAACTGAGGCTGTGGAGTCAGAAAACGACTACAGCAAGACAGCTCCTTAAAAAAACAGAATCAGATTTACCCTTGATCAGATATGCAGACTGTTAGACCTCTGCCACCACATATTTTAAATACAACAAGGGTTTCTACAGACAAAAACATGGATGTGCAATGGGCACCCCAGTCCCACCTATTGTAACCAACCTTTACTGTCCAAATCAACTCAGTGAAAAGAAATATTTAATTAGGGAAGATACAAAGGATAATAGTTTGCCATTTGTGGACCGTGCTGTGTACACTGAGGAGAATGGAAACCTCAACACCGAAGAAGCCCACACACACAGGCCAGTACCTGCTCTTTGACTCCCACCACCCTCTGGAACACAGACTTGGAGTAATCAGGACCCTGCAACAGAAAACAATCCATCTAAAAAAGAAGACCAAAAGAGAAGGAGCACACACATGTAAAGAAACCTCTTAAAACAAGTTGTTATCCCAGTTGGGTTTTGATCAAATCAACAAAGATGCACAATTTAGAAGGTCAGACAACAACAAACAGAAACAACGTTGTCATCCTGTATGTAGCAGGTTTATCAGAGAAACTCAGGATAATCTTCTCCACTCATGACATCCCAGTGCACTTCAAACCTAGCCACACACTCAGACAAAAAACTGGTTCATCCCAAGTACAAAACTCCCAGAGACAAACCAAACAACTTAGTGTGTGCAGCGAGGAATGCTCAGACCTCTACATTAGAGAAACCAAACAGCCACTCCATAAACGTATTGAAAGAGGAGTGAAGAAGCCATCTGTGAACGACCATCCTTGAACAGACGGTCGGCTTATCACGCCCACTGTCTGCCACCTACAATCCAGTTTTGAGATCTTCTCCCCAGCACTTTAACGCCCACTCACATCTGGCGTCAGCTGATCTCAATAGGTCACATGATAGGGTGAGTAAAGGTTTCACCTGAAACCACTGCTGATACTAACCCACACCCTTTTTCACACCTTGGCTCATGTGATGAGGCACCTGATCGATAGTGGGTCAACGACCCTCTTAAGGGACAACTCCCACTAGGGCTTAAATAGCTGGGACTTTCCACCATTTGTTCTTTGTCCCTAAGAAGCTTCTCAAATGAGAGATGAAGAAGTCCAGTCACTTTTTCTTTTCAAGCTCCTTAATTTGTCTGAAGCTGTTGCCTACCACTAGGCCACCTATGCAATTGCCCTGTGAAAAATGTAAGATCAGCTGGTCCTTAGAGCCTTTGACACTTTATTTCAATTCATTACTTTTTTGTGCATTTGCAATAATATTAATGTTTGATTTGACACAAAATCCCAGGGCACACTTGGGTTTACCTCAAGGCACAGCAGTATGTTACCACTATCCATTAACACATGTGCTTGGATTGTGAAACAATACTGGCTAAAAATATATCCTTATATCCTTGAGTTGCTATTTTTGTCTTTGTGTTTGAGTAGATCTACAGAGGTTTAGGGGAGTGAGAATAAAATGCAGCATTATAACATTTGGGGCTTTTAGGCAAGATGACTTATACAGTACAGAGTCATGCATCCATTTTTGGCCTAGCTGTGTAAAGTGCCTGGCTCTGCAGGGCTGCTGTGATTTAACACACTGCCTCCTTTCAGTGAATCTGGATATGAGGAGGGAGCAGGTTATTATTTATAGTCTAAATTCCTTTTTTTTTTTTTTAAATGAGGAGCTAGAGCATTTTGGGGTTAGGTGTCTGGCTTAAGACTCTTGCTCAAGAGCACTTTTTAGAAGAGTGCTCAACTCACCCGTTTCCTTCACCCAGATTTTTCCCATTTAACATTCCCCATTCAAGCCTTTGACCCTTCAATCATAAGCCTGCCTCTCTAACCTATACCACACAGCTGCCCCAATTTAGAAAAAAACATTATGTCCAAAATTGTCCCCTGTTGGGAGATAATGTGAAGTAAACTACCATTATCATCTCTTATCAGTCTTAATGCGGTTCCAGCCAAACTACCAAGTGATATTATAGCTGTTGTTAAATGTTACAGTCATTAACGGCACGCCATAACTCTCATTGTGCTGTTTTAGAACCGCACAAATCGACGCAGATCATTTGTTATGCTGATCGTGTCGGCAATCACTCTCTTCGTAAAGCTGCACAGCATTAGTTTAAGCTCCCTCCGCTTCAGAGTAGCCACTATAACACAAGACGAGGATCGACTGACTGATTTATCTTTGATAAGTAACCATCTGAGAGAACTTCTGACTAGAAAGCTGGTGGACTGAGTTATTTATTTATTTGTTGGATAAGTTTGTGTTACTCAAAGACTATCTGCTCACTAACAGATACAGCTGCCCTACTAGCTGACTTACTTAACTGTTGAGAAACTAATTGAGTGAGTGAGAGATTGGTTTACCGTGTGACTGGCTGAGTTGACTGACTCGCTTGATACCGAGCAAATCAATTTCAAGGCGAGCGGTGGTTGCAACGGTAGAGAACTGAGCCCAATTGGCAGAAGGAACACTAATCACCACCAGGAGCCACGGATACATGTTTTGGTTGGATGTCTCGATTCCTCGTCTTCCTCTGAATGCTGATTATATTCCGCTGTGGGAGTCGACCTTCTCGACGGCCTACAGATGAGACTAAAGCCTGCTCTGTTTTGTTCCAACATCGCAATCCTCAGAGAGAGCAGAGATGAAAGATAGATAGCAAGGGAAGTAATGGAGCTGTTGACTTTGTTGTAATTAAAGAAGACAATGACTGAAGTTGTTAATCAGGCTGATGAATGTCTCCCGCTCTTTCCTTTGTGTATGGATAGCAATGCTGTACGCGCTAAGCTGATGAGAGAATTACAGTTCTCTCACTGTATTAAATAGGATCACGAACGTGCACGTTTTATCCTCCTCTTTGAAAAAAAGATCAATACTACTTCTTTAGTCATATGACGGTTTCTAAAGCAAGAAAGATTTTTTTAGTGTCATAGTGATATCTTGAAAATAATACTCAGTATGCATATCAAAGCCTCTCCATATAATCTGAAAAGTAAGCATATGCAGTTTGCTCATTTGACATTTTTCTTTGGTCTGTGATCGATGTGGGAGAATGTAGTGATTAACTGTCAGGAGTTTGCTTGGTGTCCTTTCAGTCTATCCCTTCATAAAGAGCAGGGCCTGCAGCCTTGTTAACAGGAGATGGCTTAATTAGTGAAGGAGCAAGAAGGGAGTGGAATGATGATGCATTTTGCCTCTTTTTACCGAGGTCTGCACTTAGGATTACCTGCCCCCCATCTGTAATTGATGCTTCTGCCCTTTCCAAAGAATCAGAATCAGAATCAGAAAGGGTTTTATTGCCAAATGTTGAGCAGGTTTACAACATTAGGAAATTGCTGCGGTGCTTCAGTGCAAACATACTGTCATAAATTGCGCTTAAATAGACATGAAAAAATAAAAGTAAGAAGAAGAATTAAAAGTGCTACGTAGAAAGATATATGCATGAGATATACATGAGATATATACATGAGAATAAGAATTAAAAGTGCTACGTAGAAAGATATATACATGAGTGCAGGTGGTGATCAGTGCCAAACATGGAATGATGCAGTGAACACAGCGTAGGGTCATGTGTTAGTGGTGGGAACAGGGGTGGGAAAGACTGCTAAGATGAGCATTATGAAACACACAGTAGTTGTAGTATTTCATTGCCTTCTGCTACTTTTAAGGATTATGATGCGCAACAATTAATCTGTTGTATTAACGAGCATAGTCTAAGTAACAAAAGCCAGATATTATGGAGCCTGACATGAGAATCACTTGAATCCAATATACAAGCTCAGTCAAGTTAAAGGTTGTATACCTTCTATTAATTTTCACAAATACTGTCTCATCCTCTCAGTTCTTATGGCACTTATATTCATTCAAGAGTTTGCTTTAATTAGTTATTTAATCCAAAAAAAAAGGTGAATTTTATAACCGATGCATGTGACTAACAGCCGCTCTGAATTAAGCAGTCACAGAGAGATTTCTGTTTGGGAGTTGTATTTAAAAAGTTAGAGGACTATATCTTTCCTTATATGTTTCATGACAGCAGCCACTAGTTTGTGAAGTCCTGTTTTGAAGCCTTGAGCATTTTGGTAACAAGCGAGCGGTGGATCAGACTTGCATGACTGGTACACAGTGCATGATTCAAAATCTTTTGAAATGTAGAAGAGGAAGAAAAGAGAGCAGAGAGGGACTAAAATAAAACGTGTTACTCATGGCTAAGAGGTATTTTTTAAGTGGAGACAGGTTTATTTATGCCACAAAATTTAGAAGAATAAATCAAACTAGAGTTTGTGTCAAAGCTGTAATGTTACCGCTAACGAGTAAATCAAATCTTTTATTCTTCATGCAATCTCTCTCTACAAATCAACACAGTTGTCTAGCAGAGAATGTTCTTTTCTACTATTTTTAAATCATGTTGTGCTTCATTGATTTTGAAATATTTCACTTATTAATATTGATGGTATTATTATACGAACCTCTCTCACAAAACGCTTACAAAAATCTGAGATAAATAAATAATTTCTTTTGTTATTCTTACTCATATGTTGTTAAAAAAACTGGAAAAGAATTTATTGCTAACAGAGCCACATAACTTTTAATGTAAAGCTTTATGAAGCCCTTCTTATGGAGGATTAGAAATGCTATTACTGCTACTACTAATAATAATGATGATCATCACATAATGCTGTGACAATATTATTTTGGTCATCCCACCCAGCATTAATGCCCCATACACCTGTTCCAAACTCACTGTACTAATAATACCTAAAACTCAAAGGAGGAAGCAAAACACAAGAGAATAAAATTTATTATGAACTGGCCAGTAATCTAGAAAACTGCATTACATTTAGTTTTTTTTAGTATGAAGATTCACATTTTGATAACATTAATCTTTTCTATTTCTATATGTACTTTTCAGATAGAATGTCTGCAGAAAAAAGATCAAGAAATGGCAATGCTTTGGTAATGGCTATTTAATAGCTACTTGCCCTCATACAAAGGGACAGATGGCAGACATGACTTTTATAGAGGTCATGCTGGACAGACAGTTTAGTGACAATAAGATTTTGAAATGACAGTGAAACATTTGTAAGACATCTTTGTAAGATAAGGCGATGACATTCGGTCTTAGATATTTTTATATCACTACTTTATCATTTGTCAATTTCACTTTTTTGAAAATGTCACAATTCCTATCAATTCCTGAGTAATATTTGATTAAGATATGTGGATATTGTGAATCTTAAGAAAAGAGACAAAAAGGGAGCAACAAAGACAGTGGGAAAGGAAAAATATAGAGCTGAGATATATAGCACAATGAGAAGGGAAAAAAAACCCGGCAGGGAATGAGTGGATAGGGGGAGGTGGAAAGGAGGGAGAAGGCTGGAGAGAGATGGAAATTGAAGAGATGTAGTGAATCAATGTGCTTGTCACATCTCCATCCCTTGGGATCCATGTTTTTTAATCTAATTAGCTAGCCCGGTCTTTGTGTTGCTGTCTATCAGTGGTAGCGTCTCAAGGTCAGATCTTCCTTCAGAGGTCTGAGCAGAAACACCAGTCCTGTTGGTATTCAATTGCAGCTTAGCCTCACTCTAAACCTCCACATCAGACCTCTCTGCTCAGCAAAGTGGAAACACTCGGAGTGTGTTCATATGCATTTCAGCTCCAAAACATACACACACTCCGCTGATACTCTGATTACGCTAATGCACACTCATTACGGTTCACAGGAATATCTCAGCGCTGCGTAGAGCTCTGCATGTAAATTTCACTGTCGGAGTCAGTCAATTAGTTAAAGTCATTAATAAATGTACAGACGAGTGACAAATTAAAGGAAAACCCTGGATAAAAAAAACGGAGAAATACTAATGCACTGCATGGTACACCTGAGCTATTATAAGGTGTGTATAAAAATGCTAAATAGGCCTAGATAATAATAATTTTGCATCAGTATGCCTAGATGAAAGATTGTTTTGACTTTGTTTCCTGACAATGAACTCAAAGTCAGATGGGAGGAGCTTCAGTCACAAAGACTGTTTAAGAACAGATATCTGCATTCAGATCATAGACGGTATGAAAGATGAACTTAACTAAAGTGGCAACATCCATTGGTCTTAAGATTCATATTTCAAAGCTTCAACATAAATTTTTTGCCCATCAGCATGTTGTTTTCTTGAGGGTGAAGCGCTAGGTTAGCAGCTAACAAGAGCAAGTTTACTTAGCAGCTGCATACCTAAATTGTACAGGTGCAATGCAAAGATCCAGATACCTGCTTTTTAGGTACAAACCAAATACTAAAAGTTCAGTCACCAAAATTTAGGCATGAACTTCGTGGACGGTCTCTGCCAAAGCAAGCCAGAAAATCATTTAAAATTTTCCAAATGTCACACACATAGTATTGAGGTCCAATTTAATGACCAAAGTAGCAGAAATGATGCTTGCAGACACCCATCAGCCCCAGCTGCCTTTTCTAGGACACCTGTCAATCAAATCAGCCACACCCCTAATTTAATTATCCAGGTGAATGAGTCATGGAAAAAAAAGAAAAAAGAAGAATTGCCCTACTCAGAGTTGTTATGAAGGAGAAATTATCCATAGAGGCCAAAACTGTAGCGTGTACCTGGCTGTAGAATACTTTTTAACATGGGAGTCTGTGGGGATTGACTGTCTTCTGAACCAGCCTCATCTAGAGCAGGGGTGCCCAATCCCGGTCCTCGAGAGCTACCGTCCTGCAGCTTTTAGATGCATCCCTACTCCAACACAGCTGAATCAAATGAATGGCTTGTTATCAGGCCTTTGCCAAACACGATGGCATGCTGAAGAGGTAATCAAACCATTTGATTCAGCTGTGTTGGAGTAGGGATGCATCTAAAAGCTGCAGGATGGTAGCTCTCGAGGACCGGGATTGGGCAGCCCTGATCTAGAGGAACTGCAGTTTTTGACACTCATTTTTCAGCCTTGGAGGATTCTTTTTAATACAGCTCTATGGGGAAAACAGCAACATAAACTGCTATTTGCAGCTGAAAGAGGGATACCAGTGTAAGGTTGCAGTAAATAAATCGCTGATTACAAAGAAAGTATGAAAAAAACATTAGGGCCATTTTAAGAACAAGAAGCTATAGAGTAAGTGGAAGAGGTTATTACTACGAGAGAAAAAAATGATGCTTTTACTTGTATTACTGTATGACTGCAAATCGTAATACAGAAAAACTTGTAATATAACTTTAACTTGTAATATACTGTTTAAATTGTTTCCTGGTGCCATTTGTGTTATGATGACATTGATCTGAACTTGCAAAAGCAAAAGGATGTGATCCTTAGACAAAATATAAAATAAGACAAAATAGTTTTTCTTGCAAATTTATGACGTTATTTCTCTAAATATACAACATCTCTTTTTTAACCAACATCTGCTTTATTATCTATGAAAGAAGGGGTAAAAATGAAAGTAATTGCAATTACGTTTCATCGCAATTTCATAAAGACAACAGCACAAGTTTGAAAGGTTTTACTGTTGTGAAAGCATAGGTAATCTTTGAAATTTTGCACTTTTCTAGAAATGACAATGCAAATTAAACATTTTTACTGACCTCTAAATCATAGTATGTCATAGTAGTATGGAAAACATTAGCATGGTGTTGTTACTACATACTAAAGTCATGGCACTATTTTAAAAAATAAATAAATCATGATTCTGAGGGTGTGGAAAGGTGTGCTGATGGAATGGACCCCTTTATCCTATGATGAAACATGTCTATCCTGATGGGAGTGGTCTTTGCAAACACGCCCCATCCATTAAATGTCAACATACCATTCACATGAACAGCATGAACCATGTTTTCCATTGCATTGTAATGAGATGATCAATCACTTTACCCGTTGATAATTTTAATGTTGTGGCTGAATGCTATATATCTACATAAATCTGCTGGTATAGTTGTATGTCAGTGAATGCATTAATAAACACATTAACAATCGATCATCTCAAAAACACAATAATCAATCACAGTGTTGATGGCTGAGGTCATGATGGCATTTGCTTTATTTCCTTTAGTCCTTTGCCTTTGATCATCAGATAAAAAATGGAAAAACCAGGGAGCAAATGCAGGTTTGCCAAAACTACTATAAATACATTGAATTTTGGAAAGCAAAGTCAATATGACCCATAGAGCCAGAACAGCCACACAAATAGTCCACACGTGACATGTAGTAAACGTGTGACTGTGTAAGGCATATAAGATGAAGTCAAGCATTGCTAAATAAAAGATCTCCTGCTGTATTGATCTCACAGGGCCAAGGAGATCAGCCAAACATCAGCTCTGGCTCCAGTCTGGCCCAGGACATCGATTTTGCAAGTACCTAATACAACGTCCCCCCCGATCGCTGCCAAGCTTGAAATGCATCATAAAGCAGTTGCATTGTGGAAGCATTTTCTGCCTCATAAAACAGCCAAACACACAGAAGCTGTGCTAAGCCAGACGGCTGCCACTGCTGGAGATGTGATGCTGGTTGCTAAAAAATGCCAGCGCCCTCCATGCTGACTAGGTCAGCAAAGACCTGGAGAGCAATGGATCAAACCTACTAAAAAGCTTAAAATACAATGAAAGAGAGCTTAGTGGATCAGCTTGGAGCCCCTTACTCATGAGATTAGATGAAACAATAATCCCTATACTAGGAGACTGCTTTGATATAAATTTAGCCTGAAATAACACATATAGCTGGTGGCAATCCACCAATGACAATCTCAAATTTAAGATTAAACTATGGGAATTTCCAGATATTTGAGCAAAAATACTGAGCCTGATCAATCAAATTCAAACCTGTAGTTCAAATTGTAACATTTCTCTCTGTTAATACAAATGCAGTCCAGTGGTTCAACATAGAAGCACGTATCTGTGCTATGCTCCCAACTAAAATTTCTTCAATTTAATTTTCATACTACTGATGTATAACTTGAAGTTGACTAAATGACGTAACAATTCAATTTTATTTATACAGCGCCAAATCACAACAACAGTCACCCCAAGTCGCTTTATATTGTAAGGTAGACCCTACAGTAATACATGCAGACAAAAACCCAAGCACTCTGGCGAAAGTGGGAAGGAAAAGCTTCCTTTTAACAGGAAGAAACCTCCAGCAGTACCAGATTCAGGGAGGGCCGGCCATCTGCTGCGACTGGTTGGTGTGAGAGAAGGAAGACAGAACAGAATCTTCATGTGTGACTGAAATAAAAACGAGCCTCCCAGTTACAATTCAACATGTGAGTTTATGACATGTGAGGACTGTCTGGCCGTATGTCTATTCTTTTCTGTTATTTCCAGTCACAGTTTGGTACTGTGGTACCACTTGTTTAGATTTAGTTAAAGATCACTTTGGATTAAAATTAGTGCTGTCAGCGTTAATCTAGTTAAAATGACGTTAACGCTATAACCGCATTAACGTGGCAAATCTCCGTTAGCTGGTTAACGCGGATCGCCCCGTGTGTTGTGTCAACGCGTCAGCGCCATCCAGCCCCACACACGGAGCAATCCGCGTTAACTCGCTGACGAAGATTTGCCACTTTAATGCGGTTATAGCGTTAACGTCATTTTATCGAGATTAGCGCTGACAGCACCAATTAAAATACATTTCTGCTTGCTTGAAAGCCTTGTGCAGTTGCAGGCTTTTTTAGCCAGGTTAACAGGGTCAGCGTTTGTCTACTAAGTAATTGTGTGCTCCATTCTTTAACTCTAGACTGAATAATCTTTTGCTATCTATTTAATTTATTTCAAGGAACAAGATCTTGTCGGTGCCCACCACTGCAACTGCAACTTCACCTGCACATATCAGAAGTGCATTTAATGCTCATCTGAAGCTTTCTTCTCTTCATCTTAAGTAGATCCACCTCACCCTGTACAGGAATGTAGGATCTTTTTCCTATGAAAGGCCACTTCAGTTCTTATAACATCCGTTGAGGGCCATACTGAATTATTGAGCATATATGGTACTAACCTCCTTCATGCTGGAACTGTTTCACTTTGCTGTAGTATCTAATGTTAGATGCTGTTTTTTGGTATGTTATTCACAGCTTGTTCACGTCAGTTTTAAGTGGCAGTTACTCGATGTACAAGTTAAATTTGTTCACAGCAAAAAAAAAAAAAAAAAAAAAAAAAAAAAAAAAAAAGCAGCTTGCTTAAACAAGTCTGAGCTTGACAGTGCAAGCCATGGCTTGCAAAGACAAAAATTTGTCACTCAAGTCAAACTCAGCAAAAATCAAATGCCCAAATGTCTAAGGGAAAGGTGTAGTATACTACTTTATGAAGTTTTTTCCAAAAACAAAGAAAAAAATTGAGATATTTTTTAAACTAAATTCCCATGCAGGCCAAACTATCATGCAGACTGTTTCACATTACTGCTCAATTACTTTTGTTTCTCTGTTCTCCGCTCTCTTCATCTTGCACTGACAGCAGACTGCCATAGTCTACCATTTATACCTTAGCAAGTAGTGACATTACCATTGCTCAGGGGGTGTACCAATACCTGCAAGCAGAAAACCTTTTTTCTACAGAAGTCTTTCCATGGTACAGAAAGGAGAACCTTTTGGGTTATATTTCATAGATATTTGATGGATGCTCTTTGGTTAACTGTGTTAAGAAGACATGCAAAAGATGAAAAGGTGCGAAGGTCTCGGTCTGTGATCTTGGTGTGCAGAAGATCTGAAGGTACGTGTGAGTCATTGTGAGGTATTTCACTCGGGTTGCAGACACTGGCAAAATCTTTTTCCTGATCAAATCCTATGTTGATAACGGAGGCATGATTGTGAATTACTCAACCTCTGAAGTTGTCTGAGAAGAGCTTCACCACCTCCTTAAGTGAATGATCCGTGACAAATCCCTGAAGAAAGCACTTTAGTGTGGTGAAAAGATCATCTTCCAGGAAAGGTAGCATCAGCTTATCAGTTAGAAACTTTATTAGAGAAGCGTGACACTCTTGAGCAATGGAGAGGAAGATGTTTTGATTTTTAGCAATAACATGACATGTCTTTTGGATTCTGTTTTTGTTTTGTTTTTTTTAAACAGACCAAAAGAATTCATTTATTTTTTACAGTTGTAAAGGCACTAACATTAGCAGCACACAGCATGTCTAGAGCCCTTGGATATATTCTAATGGCTCTTTTTTGCCTTTTTAGTGACATTTTCCAACGATCTATGTTGACAGTATCTGAGAGGCACAACCACTGAACCGTTACTTCAGTGCAACAGTCACTTCTGGCTGGGGATTCCCAAAAAAGCCAATAAGAACAATTTAGAGTGAGTTCAGTGCAATGTGAATAATGCAGTCTACAACTCCATATGCTGGGGAATTCAGAGGCAGTCTCCTCTTCCAGATAACTGTGCAGTTTCTCAAACAGCCTCTAGTTTACATTTGTTCTATCCACTGATAACTGCAATATGCCATGAATCCAAACACTACTGCAGTTGTTGCACAGTTTGCAGAAATCATCTGCACAGCTATGTCGAAGAAAAAACAAAATCCATTAATGCAAATATCTATCACATGGACCAATTCAAAGCATTTATGTATTAGGCATATAGATATTGTCAAGGCGGCCTGCTGAAGTTGAAACAACATAATGGGTATTTTAAAAACTGCTGATCTACTGGAAATTTCCCACACAACCATCTATAGGGTTTAATGGTCTAAAAAAGAGAGCTGCCAGTGAGTGGGCTGGTCTGATGAGTCTTGATTTTGTATGGTAGCATAATTCTGGTAACAGAATTTCCATACTATAGATATATCCGTCTTGTATTAAGACAGGATGTAGGGTTTAAGTTTTCTTAGCACATTTTTGGCACCTTAGTACCTTATAGCACTAAAGGACAAAAACGTAATACTTTTCTGTACTGCATAGAAAATTTGGCCATGCAACTTGACTGAAAAAAAACTTTGAAGATGTTGCTGTGTAAGATACGTTCACACCAGACGTTTATGTGTTGCACTTGGAACACCACTATTTCAATTGGCTTGTTTCACAGAACCATGGTCCATCTTTGTGACTGCACACAGCTCAGGAGTGCTTGCAGGCAGAAAAATTTGAAAGTTGTCTTCAACGAGTGTGCAATATGACCAAAATCTCATATCCCAATGCAACTTATTTCTTTTTCCAATAACAACATATATCACAATATAGTGCATTTTCTGTCAACTCAATGAATAGTTTATATCATGATCACACAGAATTATTATTTCTTTTTTTCAATTAAATAGTCAAAAATAAAGGCTACGCATTCATATGTGATTTCTGTCCTTTTATTTAAAACACCTGGGAAAATATTTCACTAAGAATGTAAACATAAAAATATTAATGCATAAATGTAAAATCTTTTTTCAGTAACAAATGATAAAAGGCCCAACATAATATACTGCTATATTAAATACACAGACCAACAAAATGCAAACTGTAGCAGTAATATCAGGCTCACAACATATATTAAATATGAAAAGAATAAAACACAAACAACTATATAAGATTAATAAACACTTCAAACAAAATAAATATAGGCCTTATGTGTTGTTACCTGTAGTGACATGGACAAAGCCACATGACTCAAGAGGTTCCCTGAGGCCTCTGGCTATCATTTCTCACATCAGGAAAATAGCCCGTCTTCAGTCATCAACTGCAGAGTGTGCAGTCTCGGATGAAGTGCTCATACAGGGATGTGTTACTCGGCTTGTCCAGGTGATTCTTGCGTAGGTGGTAGACGAGGTTTGCTGTGCTACCAGTTTGCAGCAGTACAGTTTTCTGGTCCGTGTAAGACGTTTCATAACCAACTCATATATGAGGTAGGACGTTTAAGTTTAAGACCACTTGAAAAATGGCAAAGAAAAATCACATTTTGCATGTTTGGATCTTAACAACGTTTCAAGTTGAGCTTCAACATCCAACAAGAAGAAATGGGAGTGAGACTAAACATTTTTTGAGTATGCAATTTATTGAAAACAATGCTTAAACTGAAAAAGGCTGTTCTACAGCTGATCAAAAGTTTAAGACCACATGCCTTTAAAAATCCAATCCTGTGCAAAAATGTGGATTCAGTGCCATTTTTTGTCATGTAGTCACACTGTCATGACATTCTGATTGCAAAGGCCTTTTTTGAACATGGTCGGGTTGTTGAACTGCATAAGCAGTGTCTTTTGCAGTGCGCCATCACTGCTGAGGCGGGACGAAGTAAGACAGTCATTTGGAATTTCTTAAATGATCCTATGGGTTATGGAACACAAAAAGTCAAGTGAAAGACCAAAAAAAAATAAATAAATTTCACCAGCACTGAGCCAGAGGATCCAATTGGCTGTCCGTAACGACACTGGACAATCCTCGACCCAAATTAAGGCGGTTAGTGGTGCCGACTGCAGCCCCATAACCATCAGACGGCCTCATCTCTTTGAATGCCACAGAACTGACCATTTGGACTTTGCAAGACAGCACCAAACATGGGACACTGAAAAGTGGAAGAAAGTTTTATTCTCTGATGACAAAGAAATGTAACGTTGATGGTCCTGATGGTTTTCTAAGCGCCACAGTGGAGGGGATGCCATAACGGCCTGGGTTGTTGTAAAACAGCCTGTTTCACTTTAAACATTGTTTTCAATAAATGCTCAAAAAATGTTTTGTCTCACTCCCATTTCTTCTTGTTGGATGTTGAAGCTCTGCTTGAAACGTTAAGATCCAAACATGCAAAATACAATTTTTTTACCATTTTTCAAGTGGTCTTAAACTTTTGATCGGGACTATATGACACAGCCTTACTAACTAACTGCTTGGCAGAGGTCAAGGTATCCAGCAGACAGCAGGAAGGCAAAATGAAAAAGTAGTTAATAACCATGTATCTCAGGTAAAAAAAAAAAATACATGGCATATGTTTTGAGTTTGGAGGAAAACAGGGTTCCATCAAAGCAGGTAGGTCATCAATTTTTTTTTAAATTGCATAGATGATTATAGTCAGTGTTTAAATGCAGCTTAGATTTGCTCTATGTTTATCTCAATAGTTCTACAGATCTGTGGAAGCTCCAAAGGTAAAGAGGGAAATGGGTAAGAAAAACAGACTGACATCCCAATGAAACCTTTATAAATTCACCCATTTTAATCCTTCCTCTCTGGTTCCCACAAACAGTTTGCTGAGCCATGTGCAAAAGTCACAGCAGAAACAATTAGTGTAGCCTTGAGTTTTTAACCTCTAACAGAGCTTCAGAGATCTGGTAAACTCACTTTTTTCTATCTTCACCAGAAACTTGTAGTCATCAGCCCTAAACAACACTGCCTTGTGAGACATTTTGTAGAGCTTTCTCTGCAGACTAAAAATAAAAGCTTCAGATAACTTTCTCACATATGTTGTAGTACTCCTCAAGACAGACTTTGATGTGCAAAACTGGTGGATTGTAGTAACTTTGATGAACCTTTTACTTTAAAGTTTAACTTCTGATTAAGATAAGTAACAACTTTTACTCATTTTCCTTTCAAAAACGTACATATGAATGGGTGAAATTCCTTATCTGACACAGCCCCACACCAGTGCTTTCAAAAGGACTTGAAGATTAAACAGAAGGAATCTACACAAGCTCCGCATCAGATCATCAACAATGTCTATGGCCGACTCTGCTATTTTTCAAGCTGCTCCAAAACTCTAGAAACTGTTAACAAAGAGAAAAACTATTCTCTATATAAGCAAAGCATAGTGGACAGTTAACAAGAAGAAATATTGAAAATAAACTGCAGATCTCTCTTTAAAGAGTTGAGAGAAGTGTTTCACAGATCTTTGAGATTACAGAGAGCTGCGACTTACAATTTGATTCTTATAACAACAAGGGATTTATGTTATTAGCCTGTGTCATTCATATTTGTATCAACAGATTTTACTTGTGTTTTAGGATTTATGTAATCACTTATATTTTTAGTTTAACTAAATCTGATTTGAAAATATAATTTATTATGGATTTATATTTGTATGCCCGGAATTTGGACTTCATTTTTTTCTGTCTGTATGTGTATTATAGTTACATGATTTTGACAATAAAAATTTTTGAATAATCTTGTCAGCATGTCCTGGGTCTGCCCCAGGATTTCCTGGATGGACATGGCTGAAACACTTCTAAAAGGTGTCCACGAGGCATCCTTTTCTGCTGAACCAAGCCAATTGGCTTGGTTTGATGAGGAGTAGCATCTCTGCTCTGAACTCCTCCTGAATGACTGAGCTCCTCTCGTTATCTTTAACACTGAGCTCAGGCATCCTTTGGAGGAATCTTATTGCAGGCACTTATATCCACAGTCTCATTTTTTCGGTTACCACATGGCCAGAAGTGAGAGCAGGAATGTAGAGTGTCCAGTAAATCGACTGCCTCGGCTTCGCGGTCAGCTCTTGTTATCACAACAGACCAGTGCAGCACACACATTACTGCAGGTGTTGCACCAATCTGTCAAAAAATCTCTCACTCCCTTCTTCCCTCACTTCTGAACAAGACCACAAGATACTTAAACTCCACTACTTGGGCAGGAACTCCCAACCCACATCTGAGAACCATGGTCTCAGACTTAGAGGTGCTAAATATCATCTGACCCACTTCACACTCAGCTGCAACACTTTCCAAACTGAAGGTCATCATTTAGTGATGCCTGCATGACAAAGGTCACTCACAAAAGGCTGAGATGAGATACTGAGGCCACCAAACCCAACACCCTCCATACCCTGCACCTAGAAATTCTGTCTGAACCAAATTGGTGACAAAGGGCAGCCCTGGTGGGCTCTAATACCCATCGCAAACAAGTCTGATTTTCTGCAATGCTAACCAAGTTCTAGTTATGGCTGTACAGGATATAATAGCCAGTAACAAGGGTCCCAAAACCCCACACTCCCAAAACTCACTGATGGTCTTGAGCCCATAAGAACACTAACATCAGCTTCAACTATACTACGTAACTACCTAATTATCAATTACAGTAAACAAACACACTAAACACAATAAATGGTGAACCTGCATAACATCAGCATATTACTTCCCTCTTGCTGTGGTATCTGTAAGTAGTACAGGCTCCCTCTTCTTTGCAACAATCCTGTCCTTTCAGCTGCAAAGTCTTATCTGATTGATGGGGTGTGGCCAGGTAACAACAGTAGGGCTGGCGACTTAATCTGAATGCTATATGCTCTTCCAGGTTCACACATGACTGAATTTCTTAATTAGTGTTTCATTCTTATGCACATGCCTCTTTTCTCTGCAGGATCAAATCACTGTGTCATTACGAGCTGAACTGCAGGGAGTGAGGTGCGCTGGGATGGGGGGGGGGGTGTCTCTGAGCTCTCCAAAACTTAGCAGCACATGATTGTTGTGGATGCTTCTAAACTCACTGAATAACATGAATAAATTTTGCGGATGCTTTCCCCATGTGTTTGTACAGTATAAATGAGCATCATCTAATTACTGCATGTTTTCAAGTATGAGATAATATAAGAAGTATTTCTGTGTTTTCAGAAGAGCTTTTAAAACACAATCTTTCACCTGACAGGGGTGACAGCAAGTATAAGTCTAAACCATGATACGCATTCATTTTCTTAGTGATTCAAGTTAAAATATACCTTCTAGTGCCTTCATTAATTTCTCATGCTAACTGGGCCCGTATCTGCTCCCATTTGCACAAAGCACTCATCTTCATCCATCCCACATACGACAACTTGCACTTTAAAAAGCATAGTTGCCTAAAATGGGCATGTAAAATAAATATGGCGAGTTCATAGGTAATGTCAGCGTTACCATCAATGAAATATTGAAAACCTTTTTAGTTATAAAATTGGCTCCTTCACCTGTGGGCTTTTACTGGCACGGTGATCCTGGTTTGGCTGTCACAGCTAATGGAGATCGCACACGCAACACTGCTCTCTGCCTCTCTCTTTACTTTCGCTCTCACTTTCTATTTTTTCTTCCTTGCGGCGGGCCTTTGTCTGTCACATGTATGTTTGAATCCTTAGACTGAAGCACTACGCTCGAAACAACATCCCACGTACTCTGCTCCTAATAGCACAAATTATTTTTTAAATTTGAAATTTCATTTTTTCTGGAAGACATTCACATTGTGTTTTTAACTACACAGATTTTCACCGCTAACAGCTTTTCTGTCCTTGTTGTAATTTATTACTCTCCTGAGCTGATGGCCTCCTTCTAGCTGACATTATTTAAAAACTCAAATTAATCAGAACAATAGCCGTGCCCCAGTTCAGTGCCTGATTCCTTTGAAGGACAAGCTCTACAAAAGTGAGTCCCTTGGAGAAACTAAACGGATAGTTAGACAAAAACCTCACTCCCAGAACACAAAATTACAGTTTAAGCTGTGTGTTATTTTTACATTTTAAGCTGGTTAATGGTTAATATATCCACCACTCATGTAATCGATAATAATAGCAGTATATTCAGCCATCTAAGGCCTTACCCTAGTTGAATTTAGCACATCCCGAACATGCTCAATGGGTGACATGTCCGGTGAGTATGCTGGCCATGCCAGAACTGGGACATTCTCAGCTGCCATCTGCCCTGAACAATGTGAACCATGATTCATCCGTGAAGCGCACACCTCTCCAACGTGCCAGACGCCATCGAATGTGAGCATTTGCCCACACAAGTCTGTTACGGCGACGAGCTGGAGTCAGGTCAAGACCCCGATGAGGACGACGGGCATGCAGTTGAGCGTCCCTGAGACGGTTTCTGACAGTTTGTGCAGAAATTGTTTGGTTGTGCAAACCAATTGTTCCAGCAGCTGTCTGGGTGGCTGGTCTCAGACGATCTTGGAGGTGAACCTGCTGGATGTGGAGGTCCTGGGCTGGTGTGGTTACACGAGGTCTGCGGTTGTGAAGCCGGTTGGATGTGCTGCCATATTCTCTGAAACGCCTGTGGAGACGGCTTATGGTTGAGAAATGAACATTCAATGCACGGGCGACAGATCTGGTTGACATTCCTGCTGTCAGCATGCCAATTGCACGCTCCCTCATTGCTTGTGGCATCTGTGGCATTTTGCTGTGAGACAAAACTGCACATTCCAGGGTGGCCTTTTGTTGTGGGCAGTCTGAGGTACACCTGTGCACTACTCATGATGTCAGATCAGCATCCTGATGTGGCACACCTGTGAGGTGGGATGGATTATCTCAATATGGCAGATGTGCCCACTACCACACATTTGTACTGATTTGTGACCACTGTTTGGGAGGGATGGTTATATTGTGTATCTGGAATGAATTTTAGGTCTCTACGTCCATCCCATGGGGAATGGGAGCAGTAACAAAGGTGTTGCGTTTATATTTTTGTTGAGTGTATATACATGCAAGCAAAAATTCCCAGTAGACCATTTTGCAAAATGAATCAGATATTTTAGTTAAACCTCTCACAATACATATAATTTACTGCTGTGATAACTCCTAGAGTATCTGATGGCCCTTTAAATTGACACCTCAGGTACTAATCCAGCTAAAGTAACGGTGGATTAAAAATCAATGAAATGAAAATCAAACTGTTTATTTGATTCCACTACAGGTTTTAAGAACATATTTTTCACATGACTATATATGGTCCTGTGAAGAATGATCTACTTCTTCCATAGGAATTAATAGGGTAAGGAACATCCAGGTTCTGCCCATAAAATGCACTTGATTAAATGATCATCAGAAAGTCTTACCACCAATAAAAGCAGTCGTTTTGGCAGTTTGCTGGTCTAAAGCAACCAAGTGTGAATTTCAGAATTTCACTGCACAAACTTTAAATTTCAGTCTCAGTACGCTGGTATTAAAAAAATCACCAAACTCTATGGAATCTATCATCAAGGGAACCAATAATTTTGGCACCAAATTTAAATGGAAATCAGTTATAAAATCATTTAATTCTTGACAAAAGTAATGGACAAACTCAGTACTTTCAGCAAATATAAATATAAATGAAAGAATACTCATGCCTACCTTTACCACGTAGGAGTGCAGATAACATTCTCGGTTTAACTGTACACAGAGGAAATGAATCATGAGTACCAAATCTGACAGCCTAAACAGGATATCTGCAGGAATCTTTCAAAATTCAACAAGCACATGTAGATAGGACTGACTAAGCCCTGTGACCTTGGTTGTGTAAGAGCAAGTAAAAAGCTAGTTACCTAAACAACACTCAGGCCTGAATGAAGGTGTCCTAGTGGGCATCTAAATTGGACAATTTGGTATGTTTTATCTATATAGGGCACTTACTATACTAGATACTGTAGTAAATTTTTTTAGTCATTACAACTTGGCTGATGATTTAAAACTGGTTGAAACAAAAGTTGTGATCATTGTGCAGAATTTTATCTTATTTCCTTTAGCTACCTGAAAAACAGAACAAAAATGGCCTCCAGTTCCCACCCCCTCCTCTTGTGATGACAGGTAAACATGACTGTAGCAGCTCAGACTCCATACAGTGTCTTACATACTAGGTCACAAACTCAAACTGCTTTAACTGATTAATGGAATTAAAAATGAATTTCTCTGTGTGCTGAGCTTTACATTTTTAGTGTATCACAAATCATTTGGCAGGTGTTATGCATAAAAAAAATGTTATGATAGAGTAAAGATGCCATGTCTGTCCGGAACAAGTAAAATCTACACTAATTTTACACACAGAATTTCTGTACACCTTCCACATGGCTGTAAAAAACCAAGTGTTTATTTTTCTGGGAAACCTAATGGGACTCGGCTTGTTGCTCTCAAACTGTGATCGCCAGCGTGTTGTTTGCTGCAGCCCGATTGCTGCAATTAAACCTCTTTGTTCTGCCCTGGGTTTAACAAATTGTTGTTAATGTGGCATACACTTTGACCCAGAACAGGAAGTTAGCCATTCAAATTCAAATTTTATTTGTCACGTACACAGTCATACACAGTACGATATGTAGTGAAATGCTTGGACAACTGCTCGTGACCTAAAGAAAACAAAAAAAGGAAAAGGCTATGAATAAGATAGGAAATAAATATGAAAAATTAAAAAGGGTAAATTTAACTGGGAAGAATAAGATAAAATATATAAATTAAAGTTGAAAATAAAATAACTGTACAACAAAATACACAATACACAATATAGAACTATATAAGAATGTATGAAGAAATCTAAATATAAATAAATATATACACAATAACAGCAGCTGTACAAGTATTAACCGGAAATGAAGAATATAGTGACCAGTGTTGTGCAAAACCAAAGTCCAGAAAGTCCAGTGTGTGTGTAAGAACCATATGTGTGGGTCAGTACTGTGTGGTGGTGTGATTGAGAGACCGTATCGCCTGCGGGAAGAAGCTCCTCCTCAGTCTCTCTGTGTTGGTCTTCAGGGAGCGGAATCGCTTTCCTGACCTCAACAGAGAGAACAGTCTGTTGTTGGGATGGCTGAGGTCCTTCACGATCTTCCTGGCCTTGGTCCAGCACCGCCTGCTGTAGACTGAGTGCAGGTCAGGGAGCTCGGAGCGGATGGTGCGCTCAGCTGACCGCACAACCCTCTGTAGAGCTCGTCTGTCCTGCATGGTGCTGTTCCCGAACCAGGTTAAGATGTTTCCCGCCAGGATGCTCTCTATGGTGAACGAGTAAAAGTTCCTGAGCACCTTGGAGGGCAGTTGGAAGTCTCTCAAGCGTCTGAGGTGGTAGAGACGCTGTCGGGCCTTTTTCACCACGGTGTTGATGTGACAGGACCATGACAGGTCCTGCGTGATGTGAACTCCGAGGTATTTGAAGCTGTCCACTCTCTCCACTGGGCACTCGTTGATGACGGGGGTCTGGTAGTTCCTCTCCTGCTTAGTGCTGAAGTCCACTATCAGCTCCTTTGTCTTACTGACGTTTAGAAGGAGGTTGTTCCTCTGGCACCAGTTCTCCAGATTCCTAATCTCCTTCAGGTAGGCCGTCTCGTTGTTATCAGAGATCAGGCCCACCACGACGGTGTCGTCAGCAAACTTGATGATGGTGGTGGAGCTGGTAGTGGCCACACAGTCATATGTGTACAAAGAGTACAGCAGGGGGCTCAGAACACACCCCTGGGGGGCTCCAGTGCTGAGAGTGGTGGAGGCTGAGACATGTCCGCCCATCCTTACTGCCTGTGGTCTGCCAGTTAGGAAGTTGGAGATCCACTGACACATAGATGAGCTGAGTCCCAGATGCTCCAGCTTGGTGGTGAGTGTGGAGGGAATTATGGTGTTAAATGCAGAGCTGTAGTCTATGAAGAGCATTTTAACATAATTCCCCCTTCTAGTGTCCAAGTGAGTGAGTGATGTGTGGAGGAGATGAGAGATGGCATCGTCTGTGGAACGATTTGGACGGTAAGCGAACTGTAGTGGGTCCAGTGTGTCTGGTAGTGAAGAAATGATGAAGTCTCTGACCAGGCGTTCAAAGCACTTCATCACTACTGAGGTGAGGGCTAAAGGGCGATAGTCATTGAGAGAAGCAGGGTGGGGTTTCTTCGGGACAGGAACAATGATGGACTCTTTGAAGCATGTGGGGATCACCGACTGAGATAAAGAGATGTTGAATATCTCAGTGAACACAGGAGCTAGCTGGTATGCGCAGTCTCTTAGGATACGACCTGGGATGCCGTCTGGTCCTGCTGCTTTCCTGGTGTTCACTCTCTTGAAGGCTCTCCTTACTTCATGCTCGGAGATGACGAGCACGTTTCCGGTGCTGGCAGTATCTTCCTGTCTGCAGCCGTTAGCGCCGCTAACACTAGCATTGTTGGAGACCTTAGCTGCAGCCTCGAAGCGAGCATAGAAAGTGTTCAGCTCGTCTGCCAGAGTCACGGCCGCGTTCGTCATACCGGTTGTTGGTGCTTTATAGTCCGTTATTGTCCTTAGTCCCCGCCACAGGCTCCTAGAGTCACTCTGTTGGAGTTGTGACTCTAGTTTCCTCCCGTAGCGCTGCTTCGCCTCTTTCACCGCCCTCCGCACGTTATATGACGCAGCTTTGTACGGGTCCATGTCCCCCGTCATGAGTCCCGTGTTGTAGGCAGCGGTGCGGGATCTCAGAGCGTCGCGGATGGTTTTATCCACCCACGGCTTCTGGTTGGGAAACGTTGTGATAGTCTTTGTCTCCACGGTATCATCCGCTAGTTTCCCGATGAATCCCACAACCGCTTCCGTAAACACGTTGACATCATCATCGGAGCTGTTTCTGAACATGCCCCAGTCTGCGTCATCGAGTGCGTCCTGTAACGCGGCCACCAATTGATCCGTCCAGCGCGCGACCTTCCTCTGAACCGGAACTTCCTGTTTCAGCCTTTGTTTGTATTTTGGCATGAGGAAGATGGCGGCGTGATCAGATTTGCCAAACGGGGGGCGGGATTGTGCCTTGTAGCCGTCCTTGACCGTAGTGTAGCAGTGGTCCAGTGTCCTTTCACCCCTGGTGGGGCAGGTGATGTGTTGATAAAAGTTCGGCGCTGCGCGTTTGAGGTTGGCGCTATTAAAGTCCCCCGTCACAATAAGCGCAGCGTCCCGGTGTTGTGTCTGGTGCTGTGTGAGTGCCTCATGCAGCTCGCATAAGGCGGTGACCGTGTCCGCTTGTGGTGGAATATAAACGGCACTTACAATGACCGATGTAAATTCCCGAGGTAGATAAAAAGGACGACACATGATGGACAGTAGTTCCAGATTTGGTGTGCAGGAGCGTGTGAGAGGAACAACGTTCGCACTGTTGCACCAGTTGTTGTTCACCATTAAACACACGCCGCCTCCCCTTGACTTCCCCGAGTCCCGTGTCCTGTCCATGCGGTGAACCGAGAAGAACTTGGCCGGCTGGATGGCGTGGTCCGGCACCGCTGGGTTCAGCCATGTCTCGGTGAAGCAGAGGAGATTGCAGTCCCGAATGTCTCTCTGGAACTTTATCCTGGCCCTGAGGTCGTCAAGCTTGTTCTCCAGTGACTGGACGTTGGCGAGCAGGATGCTAGGCAGAGGTGTGCGGTGTGCACGAGCTCTCAGCCTGTTCCTGACGCCGGCTCGCTTCCCTCTAGGCCGCCGCCGCTTCCCTTTGTTCTCCCTCGAGATCTCACTCGGCCAGCTCGGATCCGGAGTTAAAAACTTCGAATTGTGAGCCATGTTAGCTGGGATAAGCAGGTGCACATGTGCTGAAGGGTTCCTGTAATTATCTTCTGCAAACCTCTTTCTTGATTATGCCTTTGAATGATCGTCTGTAAGAACTTGTTAACTTAAGGGTAGAGAACCAGATTTTAGTAACAGGTTGGTAGGTTTGTGTTCTGTATGTAACCACATGTTGTGTATATATAAGATGGCCTATTATATAAACATATCCTTGTCTTTTATTGCTCCTCTTGACCTGCTGTAAAGTAAATAAGGACATTTAAAGGAGCTTTGATAACTGTATTTTTATATTTGACATATTGTAGCTTCTCTTCTCTTTGCTTTAACATTAGTAGAGACAATACATCTTAAGCATTCTCAAACAGATACACGTGGAGCAGTACTATATCATTGTATTAAGCACCTTACTTATTGTATTATTTTGTTTTTAGGTTTTAGTTTCACTCTGATTCAGAGTGGCGATGCAGTGTGTTCTTTTGAATGGAGTTTGGCTTGCTGCTGAACCTACGCACACACACAGACACACACACACACACTGAGAGCAGTGCACTCTTTGTTTCTGTGGCTATTTTGGGTAACCAATTATCAGAGATGACTAATGCAGTTGTTTGGGCAATCTTAGTCTTCTAGATGGCACATATGGGAGTAGAGGGCATAAACAAAGAAAAATATAAAATAAACACTAAAATAAACAAGTCAGCCTAAAAAAGACTGAAATAACCCATAGGCAGTCAAATTAAGAAAAATACACCTAGGCTCTATTATTACCTTAGGATACTTATAACAGCAGTTCCATATCCATGCAAAGGGTAACCCAAATACTTTGTCATAGGAGAATGTTTCAAGCTGACAGGACAGCAACAGTAACTCAAAAAACTGCTCATTATATGAGGAGGAGCACCTCTCGATGGACAACACATAGAACCTTAAAACATATGGGATTAAGCAAAAGGTGCCACCCATGTCAACTAAGAACAGGAAACTATAACTCATACCAGACTCCTCAAAACAGCACAGCAGAAGACTGTAAAAATGTCGGGATATTAAATGCCATTTAAATGCCTCAACCTAAATCAGTGTTGTTGCTGACCGACATGGTCATGTCAATGATGTCAATATGGACCAAATCACACAAAAATGTTTCCAACACCTTGTTGAATCTGTGCCACAAAGAATTAAGGCAGTTTTAAAAGGAAACTGGGCTCCAACCCAGAACTAGCACCAACAGTAATAAAGTGACCGGTAAGTTTATTTGAGCTGTCAGAAAATTAACCTTCAGAAGTTGATGTTCCAACTCTGAAATTTAATTGTATGCATAATGATAACCTTGTCTTAATAAAAATGCACTGACAGTTCTGATGAAGCTGAGCTTATTACAAACAATTCCATCAGTACACTGTGTGCAGCGGCTAACCTTTCAGATGTGTAGAAGAACTCAGAACGTTCTACCGTCTGATCCTGACTATGTGTTAATGAAATTACCCTTGCTTGTCACGTGCACAAACATAGACATCCCACTCAATTAAATGAAGCCCTTTTTTAATATTTGTTGTTGTGTAAAGTTGACGGGAAATCTGACAATAAGGCGGCTGTGAGGGACAAACAGTATATCAGTGAAATTAATGTTTTTGCAAAATCCTGAATGACATTCAATTAAATAACACATGAAAGACATTACTGTGACAGTCAGGCATTAACATGTTTTAGATCTTCCTCAGTCACAATATTGCCTTTGTTTGACCAACATTTAAATATGCTTAAGTTAATATGTGATACTGGATAGCACAGTGTGACAACATGTCAACGAAAGACACAGAGTAAGGCTTTTAAAATCCCCACATTTAATATGCATAAATATGGGTAAAAAAATAACAATGTAACTTTTCTATATTGCATCCATTATCTGTATGCATCTTGTAATGTGGAAAAACATCCATCTCCTTGCAATGCTCCACAGTATGCTCAGCTACACTAAATTAAAACCTCTTTGAGCACCACTCATTTACTGTACGTCTACATCTGGTTGACAATTGTGTTTCTTTAAACCAGATGTACCTACACAGCCTTGCACACCAACTTTACCATGACGTGTACATATGTAAGGTCAACATGTTCTCACTCCTAAAGCGTAACATTTTGCGCTAGGTGCCAAATCGTCAACATGTTACCTTTTCGGCTACCCACCACGTTCCTTTTTTTTTTTTTTTTTTTCTTCACTTACGGAATACGGGACAGACTTGACTGGGGGAAAGAAGGGGAGAAAGAAAGAGGGAAAGAGAAACAGCTGAGAAGAGGGACGGGGGAGAAGGGCAAAAGACAAAAACAAACAGAATGAGCAGAAAAAAAAATAAAAAAATGCATATATCAATCACCTGGATCACCTGCTGAGAAAGAAAAAAAGAAAACAAGCAGAAGAGAACAAGAGTAATAGAATAAACAACATCACAATGATATATGGGAATATGACAGTAAATACTAAATATTAAACATTATTGTGCAGCACATAAGATCAACAGAACACAGTGTGCTTTGAGGTAGGAGCCAAAAAGGGTGTAGTTTGTGGGTGTGATCACCCGTGTGTACACCTGTGAGCATGGACGCGCTTGTTTTTTGTTTTTTAAAAGGTTCCTTCATGTAATAATCTGCTAGAGGGTGTGGGGGGGCCACAGCCCTGTCCTCCAGGGCATGAAGCAGGTATGGAGGAGATCAAAACTCCAGACATCCAGAGGCCCCCAGAACACAAGAGACCAAGGAAGACCAACAGAGGGGCAGCCGCGCCACTGTCCCAGAAAGAGCTGAGGAGAGTCCCAGATGAGGGCTCACTCAGCAGCCGCGGAGCAGAAGCCAGGGGGAGTTGCAGTGACGCGCCCGTGAGCTCCGCCGGCAGCCAGCCGTGCCTGAGTGACCGAGCCCCAGGCCGAGAGGCCGGGGGCACCCCACCTCCGAAGTGGCCCGAGCGAGCCCCAGGCTCCAGGCCCCGATAAGCGGCCGCCAAGGAGTGAGCCGGTGTGTACCTGGACGCCCATCCCCGGACACAAAGAACCACCAACGCACCGATGTCTGAGGGGGTCCACCACTGGCAGGGGAAGTGGTGGTAGGGGGAGATAGGCCTCCAAACCTTGGAGGGCCTGAGAGGTCCCAAGAGAGGTGGCGCCTGACACCCAACCTGACATATAGACACAGAAATACAGGCACACACAGATACAAACATCCATTCCCACCCTCATGCTCTCATATGCACTTACTCCACACTCAACCAACGTGGAGACAGACATAAAGAGACGCTGTACACACGATCACACTCCCCAAGCGTACTCTACAAACCGGGTCTAGGTACCCTTGCCCCTGGAGGGGGGAACTGCACCCAGGTGGTGTTACCCTTTTCCCTGCGGTGGGGGGAGGCAGACCGCCCCGACTCCGCAGCAGCAGGAAGGCCCCACACTCCAGACCGCAGTCGGACGGCCAACTCCTCCTCCTAGCCCCCCCGCTCCAGCAGGTCGCAGAGAATGGGGGTGAGAGAAGACTCCAAACCTCACTCCACCCGTTCATTGTAGTGTTGATGCATGTGTGTTCTAAGGTGCATTTAAAACCCAGGAGGGCATGGAGCTACCTGCCAGAGAGCAGCAGGTAAGCGCATGGTCCCTCCTGCTAGCCCTCAATGTCTACGTGTATTTAAAATTGAGAGGTGGGCAACAACGCCAGGGGTGGGGTGTACACCCTGATGGTACTTTGGATTCCCTACTCCAAGGTCCTGCATGTGTGGGTGGTTGTGGTGGAGCGGGAAGAGGGAGGCAGCTGGAGATGGGGAGGGAAGAGCTCCCCCGCTGACCCCAGTAGGCACCCCCATACTCCGCGACCCGCCAGGGAAAGGGGGCCCAGGCCCATCCAGACCGGGGACCAGTGCAGCAGCGCCTCCCGGCCCCACAGAGCCCGGGACAGTCCACCCAACCCCACCACAGACAAAACTGCACCCACCCCACCATCCACTCATCTTCCAGACTACATAAGACAATAAACACCCAGGCTGAAATCTTCCTCTACCTCTTCTGTATCTCCCCCTCCTGCAGAGGGAGCTCCTGAGGAGAGGAAAGCTCCTGCAAGATGTGACAATCTCCCCCACCAGTTGAAGAGCCCCCCAGGTGGCTCGATGCACCGGTGGCACCCTGCTCCAGGGCTAGGCCCCCATGCACCCACCCGCCCACAACCCCGGCAACACACCAACCAGGACCCAAGACCCCGAGGCCCGGTCCGGGTCCCAGCCCAGAGACGGAGCGCCCCCAGAACCTCACGCCCATCCCAGGGGCAGCCAGGCTACCAGGTCAGTAACCCACGTCCGTCAGCACAGACCCTCCCCTAGCCCCGCTGCACGCAGCCGCGAGGAAACAGTCACCTGAGAGCCAACAGAGCCCCTAACCGGACATGACCGCTACCCCGGGTTGAGCCCCCCAAGGAAGATGCCTCCGGGGAACCCCCCGACGCCCTAAGCCTGTCCCTACCCCCACACCAATGTAATCTAATAGATAATTTCTATATTGGTTAGAATTAAGATTATTTTTATTTTTCCAGTTCATGAGGACTGTTTTCTTGGCTATGCATAGGGCAGTGAAAACCATATGGGCGATATTCTTTTCTGAAGTGACATTATCTAAGCTGCCCAACAAACACACTAAGGGGGAAGTTGGAGTGTTACATTTCAGACACTTCGATAAGTCTTCACATATCTTGCGCCAAAACTTCTGAACTGGTGGACAGAACCAAAGAGCGTGGATATAATTGTCCGGTGAATTGGTTTGGCAGTGTGAGCAGTTGTTGGTAGACGTAAAGCCCATCTTGAACATCCGATGACCTGTATAGTGCACTCCATGGAATATTTTGTATTGAATTAATTGAAGACTGGGATTTCTAATTAGATGAAAGGTTTTTAAGCAAATCTGAGACCAGAAGTTTAGGTCTAAGTTAACTGATAAATCCGCTTCCCATTTTGCAATAGGAAGCGATATTGATTCATCTGTTTTAGAAAGCATTCTGTATATTTTGGATAGTAATTTGGGGGGTTTAAGAGTAAGAAATTGAACCACACTTGGTGGTGTTTGTAGTTCAACTTGACCCGGTTTAAATTTCTTTTTTACTATGGATTTAATTTGTTGATATTCTAAAAATCTTTTCTTGTTGATCCCATGTTTTGTAACTAGTCTGTCAAATGAAATAAATTCTGTTCCTTCTAGTATATGTTCTAAATATTTGATTCCTTTACCACTCCAATCTGAAAAGTTTATCATATTATTGTTTTGTAATATGTCAGGGTTGTTCCAGATAGGTGTACGTTTGCATGGGATTAATGAAGACGCCGTCAATTTTAGAAACTCCCACCATGCTGTTGCTTTTAAAGCATTCATGTCGTTGGATGTTTGAGCTGATAAATGGTAGGTCTGAGATCTCTAGATTATTGCAGAGTGCTTGTTCTACATCTAGCCAAGGTTCATCTAAGAGGGTGTGTTTTAGCCATCCTGAGATAAACTGAAGCCTGTTGGCTAAGAAGTAGTGCTGAAAGTTAGGCAGTTCTAGTCTTTTGTAGTGTTTTTAAGCTTATACGTGGGGGTTTATTTTTCCAAAGGAATTTGGACATACATGAATCTAGAGATCTGAACCAACCCCACCACGTTCCTAAATGACGACCTCGGAAAAATGAGGAAATATGACAACCGTATGGACTCAATCTACACATGTTTTCTCTTTTTCTTCAAATCACTTAGAAACACGCTATTTAACATCATTAAAGTCCTGGTTAAGATCAGGAAAAAGGTTATGGTTAGGGCTAGGGATAAGGTTAGGTTTAGGGCTGGAATACAGGGCTGCAACGTCTATTACCGCGGGAGCGTCATTGCACTGGATTTCAGCCATAACCCGCCGCGTACCATAAGAACGCCGAAGGTCTCCTTTCACGTTCCTCAGGAACGCCGCGGGATGTGACAAAACGTTGGCATGTTACGCCTCGGGAGTGAGAACGGGCTGGTAAGGTTGCTGGCTGGTAAGTTAAAAGAAAAGACACAGATGATAACAAAAAGAAAATAACATTTTCCAGTATTGAGAGGAAACACAAACCCACAAAACTGGATTGGATGGTAAAAATAAATTAAATGTATATTATATGTGATTCAAATGCTCCAGTATGAATACATTCAAATGTATTGACAGTTACCTCTTTCCATACACTTCCTAATCAACCTTTCTTTGCATAATATTCAACAATGCTGAAAGCTGAAAGCAGTTTACTTCTGCTTTTTGACATTTTGTGTGCCCCTCAGATCAATTACTGGCAAACCCCAGGATTAAATTACATGCTTAAAATCAGTAGTTGGATGAGCTGCAACAAGCACAAAGCCTTATCAGCTCTGCCAAAGTAAATGAAAAAGCTAGCTGGCTGGAAAGTAGCAGTAAAGGTTATTTGTATTTATAAACATACGACTGTGTGCTTTGTTTTATTGAGATTCTTATTAAACAGTGTTTCTAAGAGAAATTTCTTGTACATATACATGCACACAGAATTTATGCATTTTTATTTGCCATGTTTATGCATACAGTTTGCACTAAGCCTGAACAAATGGCTCTTCCCCACTGCAGTTGTACACATACAATAAAAATTAAATAATGACTGTGAGATACATGTGTCTGTGTTTTAATGAATAACATGATGAAGGTGAATAAGGATTTTGTTGCTAGAACGTGTCATGTGAAGCGGGGCAAGTGGCGGGCAGGGAGTAGAATGAAGGACTCAACAGACATAAATAAAACCAAATATCACAGCTTTATTGCTGGCAAAAAAAAATGCAAGAAAAACAAAAGCAAAACTATAACAGAGGACAGAATTAATTGGCCGACTGACTACAGAGTTGACAACAAGCTGAAATGACAGACAGATGGAAACAACACCCACAATGAAGGAGAACCAACAACAGACAGAGGAGATGCAGACAATATATACACAAGAGGGTGATTAAGGAAAGTGAAGACACGTGCTAAACTACATCATAACTAACGAGACAGGGGAAGCAAAACTGAGCATCACAAACCAGACAGGAGACTGCAAAATAAAACAGGAAGTAATACACACACACACACACACACACACACACACACACACACACACACACACACACACACACACAGCCTCAGACAAAGACGTGAACTTGACATTGAGGGAGGAACCTGTGGAAGGATCATTAACAGTTGCCTTTGCCTATTGATCACTTGGGGTAATCTTACTCAGTCAACGTTCGGTGGCACTCGACACTTGGGTCTCTGTCACTGCAGTTCCTTCGGGCACATAAGCCCACTGCTGCCTGGGTCTCTTTTCAACCTGCATTTGCAAAGTCTGTGATATGGAGGCAGATTGACAGGGGCTGACAGTTGCCCTTGTAAAATGGGCTTTAACTGCGACCTCTATCAGCTCCAGATGTTTTTTTAAACTTATTTAATTCTTATTCATAAGAGTTCTGTTAAAAGACACAAACGACAGTCTTTCTGTACAACATTTTGCAGCCACACTTCTTTTTTTTTTTTTTGCCTGTCCCATTTGGTTCTTTAGCCGTCAGAATTGTTGTCTGAAGAACAACAAGGATACCCAATGGATTTACTTTGCCAAATGAATCATCACGGCCTTGCCGTATTGGTCCATTTGATCGACCTTTGTTGTTATTATTTATTTTATTTTATTTTCAGTTGTTACAGACGGGACAGACATGACTGAGGGATAGGAAAGGGAGAAAGAAAGACAGAAGGGAAGAGGGACAGTGAGAAAGACACACAATCACACTCCCCAAACGAACTCTATACCCCAGGTCCAGGTACCCTCGCCCCTGGAGGGGGAAACGGCACCTAGACCCAGGAGATGTTACCCTTTCCCTCGGGGTGGAGGCAAGCAGACCGCCCCAGGCTCCGCAGCAGCAGGGAGGCCCCGCATCCCAGATCCCAATCGGACGGCCAACACCTCCACCCAGCCACCCCCCGCCCCGATGGCCAGCAGAGAACAGGGGTGTGTGAAGACCCCAAACCTCCCTCCTCTCGCTCATGTGTAGTGTTGCTGCGTGTTGTTCTAAGGTGCATTTAAAACACGGGAGAGCATGGTGCTGCTGCCAGAGAGCAGCAGGTGTTAGCACGGCCCCTACCGAGAGCCACACTTCTAACACACTCTAGTAAGTGGGCTCACATTACCCTATTTTATCTCTTTACATTGGCATCCAGTTGATTTTAGAATTCGTTTTTAAATTCTCATTCCTGCATACAGAGCACTAAATGGACAAGCTCCAGAATATTTATCCCAACTTTTTATTAAGCACACTGCTGTTCTCTGTCTTCGCTCACAAGCTCAAAATCTATTAGTAGCCCCTCATAAAGACTAGGGGGCGACAGGGTCTGTAAGTCTGTGGCACCAAAGCTCTGGAACAGTTTACCGCTCCAGCTCAGTGGAGTCTTTTAAAAAACAAAAACATTTTGTTTAATCAGGCCTTCAGTTGATATTCTTTTGATATTTATGCTTTTATCTGTTTTAACACGGTTCTCCATTGATGCCGTGTTTTAATTGTTGTACAGTATCTTTGTTAAAAGCTGCTTTTGGCTGCTTCATTATTCACAAGGGGTCACCACAGTGGGTAGCTCTGCATGTTTTGATTTGGCAGGTGTGTTTTTTTTACATTGGATTCCTGACGGATCTTTGCTTCCTCCCAGGAACAAACCACTGATCTTTCAATTTATGTTGTGTGAATGCTTAAACCATTACACCATGGATTTGTTAAGTTAATGAATAATTTTGTTAAATGACCAATGGGCCTGGCATCTGAGGCTGTATGTGAGATTAGGTGCACACATAAAGGGTGTACTTGAAATGCAAAATTCTGTCAAACTAGACTTCAGCTTTTATGGTTTATGGTTTAACTTCCAGGTCAACATTTTGTACCTACATGCAATAACTTTAAGGTTTCCATTTAATGTCACTGCTCTCATCAGCTCTGGTTTTAAATACAAAATCTCTCCTCAGAAAATAAAATCTACAACAGATCTGTCTTGATGCATGCTCAATCAACCAGGAAATGCCATCTGAGGGTAGTGTTTCGTTATGTCCAGATGAACAGAATCAACTTTTTGGGGTACTACAAATCTAAATCTTTATTAATCTTTTTTCTCTTTGTACTTCCTTGTGACCATTTTGTGTATTGCTTTGTGGTTATTTTGTTTTTCTTTTTTGTCTGTTTGTCACCACGTTTCTATGTGTTTATGGTGGTTCAATCTATAGATTGAATTTCCATGAGTAAACGCTACTGTCCCTTTGGCCTCTAGGAAAAATGTCCTGCAGGTCTGTTAACTAGGACAGCAGAGCGTAAGGCAGCAATCTATTCAGAAAAAAGTGATAAAACTTGCTCTTATTTTCAGCTCCTGCAATATTTATGTATTCTGGCTTTATATGTCTGTAACTTCTAAAATAAAATGCATGGTAAAATGGGTAACTGTTGTCAAATGTGTCTGTCTCACTGACCTGACATGGTTTATGAATGACTGAATTCTTGTTTCTGGATTACCGATGTTACAAGTATAGGAAGTTCACGCAACCTCTTAAAATTCTCTGACTTGAAGCTATTCTCACTGTTGTGTCTTTAGTATGTTATATTTGTGGAGATAATTGTACACTGGAGCGAACAAACAAGTCAGACAATATTTTCCTAATAAGGCACTATCTGCCAGAGGGAGCTGAATCTACAACGAGAGAGTTTACGTTTTTATCTCAGAAGCGCGTCTAATGACTCTCGGTATTTGCCCTGCAGCGTCAAAACCAATGTGCGCCTCCCAATTCAATTTCAAGCACACTAAGCACATTTCATTCAATGATAATATACATCAGTAATCATTAGGGCGTGGTATAATACCAAATTACCTGAAATTACCTAAAGTTAGAGGAAGCTTTTTGTCTGTGTGAGAGGGAGAATAAGATTATCTCTGACTTAAGTTTAGACATTTGGAAATCATGACAAACTCATGAGGTATAAAACAGACAGTGCTCTGCAATTATCATCTTGTAAAAAAATCAAAAGAAAATTGTGACTTGTAAAAGAGCACATCCCACGAGTCAGCCATTGCCTTGATTCTTTTTCAGTAATTTTGTTGTAGACTTACTGGTGTGATTGGGAGCATTGTTCTGTTCCATGACCCAATTTGGGCCAAGCTGTTGCACAGATGGTCTTACATTTGACGCTAGAATACTAAGGTATACAGAGAAGTTTGTGGATGGCTCAGAGACTGCAACATTGCTAGGTCCTATAGCTCCAAAAGACGCCTAAAGCCCATGAGGTCCTGATATGCTACGTTTGGTAAATGTAATGCAATGTATTATGGCCACTTTACTTTTGTCTTCCCAAAGAACAAAGTGTTCTGGGTTGTTCACTGGATCTTTGCAAATCTATCTCTGTTGCCATGTTCTTTTTTAGATGCATAAATGGTTTAACAAATTAAAATACTTGTATTTTTCCAATATGCCGCTATACCCTAGAGTTTAGCAAAGGTGAACTGTACACTGTAGGATTTAAATTTAAAAAACGGTGGAATAGCACCTGTCCTACATAGTGGGCAGCAGTGAGAAACATCCAGATCCATAAAACAAAGTAAACCGAAACAAATGCCGTCAGATGACTCGCACTAGAACAGGCTGATGCATGTCTCTTTTGTGTTAATGAATATCTACCAAGTGATGCAGACAAATGAACAATGAATCAGTGTTCCCAAAATAAACCTATGTTCAATTAAAACAAAGCAAGAGTCTTTTGTCCAGCTTAATGACACAAACCCTGTAACAGACAACCAAAATAACAGCTTGTCCCACGTCAAAAAGAAAAAAATGAGGTGGATTATTTTCTAAACCTTTACAATCTGATCTGGGTTGTTTTTAAATCTGCATGTACTGTATACGAATCCAGTACATGCTTACGCTAAGAAAGAATAAGCCAAATTTTTTGGATCAGTGGTCATGTACCAGATAAGATTCACATTAAAGAAAGGATGGGGAAATATTTGTTGATTCAGAGGACAGGATTGTAGTTATATTCAAGGAATTCAACAGACAAAGTATAATTTAAGGAAGAGTGGGCTCCAAGATAAACAGGTTTTGTTTTGCTCGAGGACACTCTGTCAGAACCTATGGCCGCTGACAGACATGCTAAGTACTGCAGGGAAAGACATAAATCAGCGAGAATAGAAAAAAAAAAACGTGCAATGAACCGAGACAATTAGATAGTTTTATAATGTGTCACTTATTTCTCTTTGAGTTCTTTTTCACTACAAATGACATCCAATTTAATTGCAGGCTAGCTGATAATTTGTCTCTTTCAAGATGGGGATTGTTTGAAATGTCTCTGGACAAACGTTTGACGCCTTATCAAGATCTGTGTTTTATAGCTGAAAATCATCCATTGTGTGGTGATGAAAGAGCGGCTAAATCTATAGACTAAATAAATGGTGAGAAAGTCCCACGAAAAAGAATGGGATCTTTAATTAAGGGATTTTATACTAAAAACGTTTTCATTGTGTCATAATCATAACTTTAAGCTGAACCTCTGTGCTCCTGTTAAACATACTTATCATATTTTCTCTCTTTCAACATGACAGAACTGCGTCTTATGTTTGCCTTGCATGACCTGATTATTAACTTTTGGTTGCAAACACTTTTTTTGCTTGTATGAAATCATCTTCACAGTATGCGCTCCAGTCACTTGCTTCCCCTGGTCCCGTACTTACTCTAATGTCCTCTTATATGGTAAAATAATCCTTTCTTAACCTTTCTTGATGCTTCACTCATTTCCCCCCTTCAATTTTCCTGGAACGTTCTTCTGTGCAGGATTTCTAACAGGCCAAAGTGCCCAACTTTAATGGAATATTACAACATTAAGTCCCCGATTATTACAGTAATGCACTTGATGTGTTCTCCCACTCAGTCACTTTAGATAAGAGTAAGATAGACAGTACATCAAATGAAAATTGTTACTTCAGTGATGCAGAGATAAACTTGCTGTTCATTACTTTTATTGAGTTTACACTTCACTGACAATAAAACACAAAATACAGAAGACTTCAAAAGATGGGCATAGCACAATAAGTTCTTTGGATTCTGACAAACTTTAACTCATATTTCATTGTGTTTCTGCCAGACACACAAAGGTGCATGACCCTGAATCAGCAAGCACACCAAGCTAAGTTGGTCTCAGAGGAGCTTCCACAGGGTCTGTACCACATACTCGGTTTCAGTGACTTTAAAGCCCTTGAGCTAAAGTAAACAGAACTGAACTGTGTACAGAATATGAAAAAAGGAAAATGTTTATACCAGGGTTGCAAACTGTCACGCTTAAGACACCAGCTCTCAGGCTATGTCTCAGCTTCAAAGTCCCTCCTTTTATATGTTAACCAGCCTTTCTTTGCAGACTGGACAAAGTCTGAGTATCAGGCTTTTTCCACATTTCAGCTCCAGTGTTTACACAATGAAGATACACAGAGCTTACCGAAATAACAATACGCGATATGTGTACACCAGTGGTTCTCAAACTGTGGGGCAGGCCCCAAACATAGAGCACAGACCTGCTGTGGATGGAGCAGAGACAACTAGTTGAAAATTATAGGTAATATAGTGTCACAGATCATTTGTCTGGATTAATATTCAGATGTTTCTTCACTGTAGCCTCATATAGCAGCAGGATCCATATGAATATCTCCAAACAGATAGAGCTATAGACTTCCAGCACAATGAAAACACTAGTTACTGTGCACACGAGGATAATGTTTTAAACTGGAGAAATCAGAAAATAACAGGAAATGACAGTGTGTACCTCTAAGACATGATCTTATTTAGGTGCGCTGCCACACAGTTCCCTAGCCAAAATTTTAGTTTGATCATTTATTTTGATTTATTTTTATTTTAATTATTGTAAAGTAACAAGAATTTTTCTTTACTGTATCAGTCTCTTTAACTGATTTCATGAGTCATTTGTGCACAATGTAATTTTTAGGACTTGCCTTTAAAGCCAGTGGAACTGAGTCTCCAGTGCTTATTTATGATTGCTCATAAAAGTAATAGGATGAATTCTTAAGTGCACAGGACTAAATCTCGGGTCAGATCCAGTCAAAGAAAGAAAGAAAGCAGCTGTAAACCTGTTTTTTTATGCTTTAGTAAAGCTGTTTCTAGCCTTTCCCCCCAGTGCTAAGCTAAGTTAAATGGCTGCTGGTGTAACTTCATGTTTACTCTGCAAACATGAGTGTGGCATCAGTTCCTCATTAAGCATTCAGCAAGGAAGCAAATAACTGTATTCCCCAAATACATTCTTTCAAAATATTAATTTCAGCAAATTGAAAGCAGCTGCTATTTATAATTCAACGTACTAGTTGCAATCATTTTGCTGCACGGCTTCAGTTGGCTCTGAATGTGTTTTAGTACTTCCTTTTGACAAACATTCCCCATCTGCAGATGAAGACAATTTGACAGAGGAAATTAGGGATAATTAAGCACTCAACTGTAGCACCGAAAAACAGTTTTAAAATGTCCAAGCTGACTCTGTTTTAGCTAATTTTAAAAAACACTTTAAAGCCGTGACATTCTTTAATCTAGAGGCAACTGTTATTACCATAAATTACCATACAATTGTTAAATATAAGGCTACATGAAGACTTGACATGGTCTAACTGGAAGACTTGACTTTTAACTTGGAGTTCTAGTGAAGTACAATGTGAACTGCAATGTATTTCTTTGGGTTGTGTTCGTAGTAAGAGAATTATTTAAATGTTTAAAATGAAATTATTCTGACAGTGGAGTTCCTAAGACAATGGAAAATGGAAAAAAGAAAGATGATTACAATTATACAAATCATTAAGGACTTCACTTCAGAGCTGTCAGACATCTGACAAAGGACTGGAAAGTTATTCCACTGATATTATTTCTTGTGTCAAAAAAACAACACTTGGATGGAAAAACTCTTCCGCTAAACACTGGCTTCATTAGCGGTCACAGAAGCTGATTTATGAATTAAGCATGGCAGGGTTAGTAACCCTCATTTCCATGACTACTGTTTCTATTGGAAGCGTTTGCCCTCACTGACGAGTGAAGATCGAAATGTGTGCGAGTTTACAACCAAGTCGTTCATCTCAACAACACCTGTCAGAGCCCCACTGACCTACACCTAGAGCTGGGCGATATATCGAGTTTTTAAAACATATCGATATATTTTTATACGAGATATAAGATGTGACAATATCCTTTATATCGATATAGTCTATGTTACGTTATAATTATAGTTGTGGAGCCGCAAGTTTGCCTCTCTTTCGTCCACTTTTGTCTCTACGCAACGTTACTCCGCCTCACCTTCACTGAAGACAACTCCCCCTCCTCCCCCATCGCTTCACATGCAGGCAGCGACAAGACGGACACGGCAAATCTCCGTTAACGAGTTACTGCGCATCGCCCCATGCGTGGGGCTGGACGGCGTCAACGTGCTAACGAGCTAAACATGCTAACGAGCTAACAGCGCTAACCCTAAAATCCTTTCATTCTCTCAAAAGTTGATAGCGCGCCTTATGTATGAATTCTGGTTGTGCTTGATGGCCGCGAACTGATTTTATGTGGTACACGGCGCTCAGCAATCTGTCAAAAATGTTTGAGTACGACTTTGGTAAGCTACGGAGCTGCACCGCTTGATAGATTGTCGGCGCATTACGGCTACCGAGGAGCTTCGCGGAGTGATACGTACTGTGCATCAACGTAATATTACCGTATTGTGTGTGTATAAGGACCATAAATGGCACCTGTAAGAGACGTGGTTATGAAGCGGATTTCAAACTCCAGGCTATCAGTCACACAGTAAAACTTGGGAACAGAGCAGCTGTGAAATCTGTCTGTCTTTGTTATTACGCTCAGCGTCTTTTAGTTTACATTTTGACTGCACAATTGTGAGCTCTTTGTTTAGCACAAAAACAACCTTGTTTTCTTTTATTTATGGAGCATTATTATTTAATGAATGCTCATAATTTAATTTTGAGTAATTTTTCATGTACATCTGTGCTGTATGTTAATAAAAGTGCCTGTGTGACATCTGGGACACAGCTTTGACTAAGAACTCTCTTTTTGTTCTTACTTTATGGCTTAAAAAAAAAATCGAGATATATATCTTATATCGCCATCCAGCTAAAAAATATCGAGATATGAATTTTGGGTCATATCGCCCAGCCCTACCTACACCCATATAAAGGTCTAATGAACAAATTGGTAATGCCTCTGCCAAGGTCCTGCTGAATGCCCACCACTGACTTCATGACCCCTCGGGTCATGTGACAAGCATCTCAGAACTGTAATCAAAGAAGTCCTTGCACCGCTTCATGCCAGACTACATAAAAACAGCAACGAATGGCTGTAAAACTCAGTGAGGATGTCAGAGGCAAGTCACGTTTCATACGTATTATGTGTGTTGTCACAAATACTCCCACTTTTGTTTGTTCCTATCACCATGAAACCTTTGAGAGGTGAGGAAATTCTGTCATCTATTTCGGCCTAGTCGAAAAAGGTTGAGGGGACTGAGATGCCACTTTAAAGCTTTGAGTCAAAGTAATTTCAGAACAGTAATTTTCCCCTTTCTCTGCGTGCAGGTTACCTACACACCACTCTGTCAGCTTTCTGAAAAATCCTCAGCAGGGGATTGCCAGCTATAAAGTGAGCATTAAACAGATCTATCACAGAGCCAGATCATTGGCTGCGACTGGCACTGGTGTCCAATAATACAGTCTGCTTTCTCCAATTTCAAATGACAGACAGGGAGACAGGGACAATAAACACATTTTACCTCCTCACACACTCTCACAGTGTCTCTCTCTCAGACCAATCCTTTCTCTTGTTATGGCTTGATCATCAGATCTTTCTCTCTCTCTCACTGAACACTGAAGGTTTTCAATTTAGCCAAGCTATGATTATGTTTCCTATTTTTATTATTATGAGAAGAAAAAAAATCCTAAGTGTTGATGGTCTGTTTTGTTCATTTATTGTATCGCTGCACTCTTGCTAACCTCACCATTGGGACTGATTTGCGTATGAATGTGTTTTTCTGGGGGTTTTGATACAGCAGGGAAAGTATGGGCCTTCGGAAATGTGTCTGTGGAACATTTATATGTGTGCTTCTTCTACAAAATAATGAATTTGCACCAGGGAGGACAAAAGAATGGGCTCTTCCTTTCAGGTGAAAGGAGGCAGACTGTTAGAGACAGGTTGCTTGGAGAGCTGTGGGATTATTCCACTGTTTCATGTTGAACGTTATCATGGGCAGGCAGACTGATGTGAGCTAAAACTAGCAATGCAGCACAACACCTAACCAAGGTCAAGCACTTCCTCTCTGTCTCTCTGCCTGTCTCTGCAAGTCGTAGGGAGATTTGTTCGGGAAAAAGTGAGATGAAATGTCAAGAGCAGAGTGATTGCCTGGGAAAGGGAGATCCTAATTAACTCTCTCTGGTGGAGCTCTCCTGCTACCTCCCTCATGCCGCGTGTGCCTGTATGAATCTTTCATCTCCTCCTCCTTGCCTTTCCTCAGAGGACACGGCTCCACTTGCAAAGCCAGCCAAAGGACAGATGGATACAACGAATGCAAAGGTCAAAAAATAAACAGTGTGGCTATGAATGACAGACCCTCTCTCAGGGATGTATACAGACAGCAAACCAATCCCTGCAGCATGTCTACAAAGCACAAGCAAGTAGCACAGAGAAGAAGTAACATCAACTGGTGGCCTGTTATTGAAAAGGATGATATTGACAACGGTGGCCTCCAAAGTCAATGATGTTGTTTTGAGTCCTTATTACTGTATAATTAATACCATGCTTAGGCGAGGGAAGCATAACTGGAATAGATGCTATGTTAAGGTATATGTTTACTTTGCTTTGTCCTTTGCTTTATCATATACTTAACTATAACCTTGGCCTTTCCAACTTATCTTATTTAATCAGACAAAGAAGTCTCTTAACAAGCTGTAGGTGGTGAAAAGTTTAGTTGGCAACAGTTAATTTAGCTGTCACAGCCAATGGATATATACACATTCATCCGTCTTCCACTGCTGCTGTTCATTGCGTAGACACGTCAATGTGGCTGTATAGGTTGGATGAAGCATGACCCCCCCCCCCCTATATATTTGCTTGAATATGTGGACAGACACAGGCAAGCTAATCGACTCTGAGTGCAGATTTGTACACACAGATGTGTGTTTGAACCCACACATAACACTAGTGAACTGCATTAATGTATATCAGAACCGGATGCACATTTATGCATCCATGATTAACAAATTTTCCAGCTGTCCTTTTTTTTTTTTTTTTAGAAACAACAATTTATCAGTGATAAATTATACTGTAATATACAAAAGAACTTTCAATCCAAAATAGTTTCGGAAACAATACTATTACTAAAATGAAACTCAACTTACTACATAAATGATATAATGATACATGTAAATATAGCTAATTAATAAAAAAGAAATCAAGATCCTAAACTGAAGATATGGAAAAATTTAAATTAAAATATTAATAGGAGAAGACATATGGCTTTCGTAGTCCTGCAGGAGGAGTCCCAGCTAAGACAGTCAGGAAAGAAATGACTACAAGCTTCAGGCCACAAAACAGAGTTACTGACCTTCAAGTAAGAGTAAAGCTGTTACATCAGAATGAGCTGCCGGCTGTGTTGTCTTCAATTCTGGAAAAGGATGAGAACCTGGAGGTTTTGGAGCTGACTGAGGCGCACAGTACAGGTTTCTCTGGGGATGGATCATAAGCAGTCTCCTGCAGAGTTCGGAGATCAAAGCCAACCAATTATAACAGAACTTAAACCTCTGTATTCACACTGTGCACTGGATGACTATGACTTTATTAACCAAGTTTCACAACTATGTCTATACATTTTCCTGACAAATACAGAGGCTCGTTTAGATATTCTCAGCCAAATTCTCAGAGTAAAAAAAAGACATTTGTCTAAATAATTTGTCTGGGTTAAAATCATTGACCTGTACTGATTGTGGGTGTAAATGATAATCTTTTATTCATCTTCAGCTCTTGATGAATGTGATGAATAGGATGCTGTTTGTTCTATTCATCATATAAGGTCACTTGATTTCATTTATTTGGCAAAATGCTAATTCTACCCACATATTCCAAAAAGAGTTCTTTAAGCAGGCGTTTCACGAAAGCAATCATGTATTGAATAGATGGAGCCCTTCATTGCTCAGTATATTGAAGTGGACTGTGTCAATAAAGGTCAGATGTTTCAGAGAAATGCACTCATGTGCCAAGAAGTTATCCATCAAACAAGACATGGATGTGGCGTGCATGGTTAATGAAGGCAGACCAGCTATCACGTGTATCACTGAGCTGTGTGTATGCTGATGGATGGGAGCCGCTCCTGTAAAAAGTCTTGTTGTCAATAAAAAATTATATTATTGCAAAATAGACCAAAAAAATGCAAAATAAATATTGGTTAAACTGCGTGATTATGTTTATTTTCCTTATTTTCATAAATTTGAGGTTTGACATACTGACCTGTTCTCTTTTGCATGGATTGGCCACAGGCTAATATGAAGTAATTCCTCTAAAGCATGCAGAGATGAGTCATGATTACAGAGCTGATTTTTGACTGTTTTGTTTGATTCACAAAATAAACAATAAAAATCTACTAAATTGCTGCCCAGCTTGTGGTCTAAGGTAGCACTTGATTGAATGAGATGCCATCTGGAAAGAAAAGAGCCTTTCATTGATATTTATCTGGGAGGATATTGGAACAGGAATGGCTTCTGTATTATTTGATTCTGTGACTGAGCCATGTTTTTCTTGTTATCGTAAAATTGCATTTCCTGCAACTGATTATTTTATCAAAATCTTGCTTTTTAAAACCGGACAATACATTTTCAGTTTCTGAAATCACATCTACATTTCCTGCAACATTCTGGGAGGCCAGCATCGCCATGGATATCTGTCAGATTCATAAAAAGATGTAGACATGTAGACTAGGGCTGTTCGATATAACGATATATATCAGATGACGATATAAAAACGTCTATCGTTTCATTTTACGCTATCGTTTGTTTCGTGGTGTCGCAAAATAAACTGTTTACGGCAATATTTTTTTCATCGTTTTGTTGGTCACTGTAGTGGCTATATTAATTTCTTAAAGTTCTCTCTTTCTCTTATATTTAATATAACCACACTACGGATGGACAAGCGCCTGTTTTTATGGGTTGTTGTTAGCAACAACGACGGTAAAACCATCACATGTCCGCTTGTTTATTTTTCACATAAACCTTTCACAATAAAGCTCAAGATCCTGTTGAGACTTTTCAAAATAAATGGAATCACGTGAAAAAGTATTATGGAGGGAGGAGAAGCAAAAAAAAAGTCGTCAGGTGCTAAAAAATAAACCTTAGACTCAAACGTTAGAACAGGCTTTTCCCCGCAGCACGCCGTGTAATAAATACTCACAAAGAAAACGGCGGCCGTTACAACTTATGTCTAAAAATGTACAGTTTCATGCATCGGTTAAAACACTCGACTCCAGGTACACGACACCCAGCTGGAAACACTTCACCTACCCGAGATTCACAGAATTTACAGAAAATATTAAATTTTTTGTGATTTATATTGTTATTGGACGATAGATGTTTTATATCGGGATATGAGATTTTGGTCATATCGCACAGCCCTAATGTAGACTATACATCCTCCCTATAGAATGTGTGTCCATCAAACTGCTTGTCTACTGGAAGCTTCTTTGTTATTTCTACCTGCAATATGCACCTGCCTTTTCTTTTGATGCCTTTCACGCAAACATACTTGTTATTAACAGAAATCCTGTGGTTTCACACTTGTGGTGAAGACTGCTGTGTATGACACAGCCTTGAATAATGTTGATTATTAAGTGACAGGAGCTAAATCCTCACACACTGGCTCATGTTTCTGCAACTTCTATCTCTTCTGTCTGTTACTTGTGTGACAGATAAAAAAAAAAAAAAGGACGAGCAGTTGCTGGAACAGAAGAGAAAATAAATCTGCATACTTATAAAAAAAAGAGAGAGAAAAAGATAGAGAGAGATAGAATGTGCTGTGCTCCTACTGTGTTTCATTAATAATTCATTGCAAGAATCTGATCAACTGGCTCGTCCTCAGGCTTTTTTTTCCAGGTATTTTAAAATTTAATATTTTATATAAAGAGCTCTCTAAACAGTGAAAATCTACTATAATATTAATGATAGGGTTGGCACTCATCAAGCATCTTTGTGAACAATTGGCAATAACCTCAGCCACTCCCTAAAAAATAAGGAAGCAGCACAAAGAAGTGTGTACATAAACTGAGGCAGATGAGGTGATCATATGTGGAGTGATCTCTGCCGTGTCTCTGAACCATTCATAAGCGATTGTGCAGTGTTATGGGGTATTTTACCATGATAGGTTAGGCTGCTGCTACCAGGGAGTGGCTATAGTCCCACAGGGGGTGTACAACAACATTAATATGGATGGTATGTGTCATGTGGTAGTATCCACGTATATTCCAGATTCCCCTGCACAGTAAATTTTACACTGCATTCCAAACATGCATAGAGAAATGCAGTAAGCAAACTACAACAGCACAATTAGGGTAACAGACTAACTTGGCAGCCTGTTTCACTTACTATTTTTTCGCAACCACAGCTTATCAGCACACTTTATGGATGACTGAAATAATCTGACAGCCACTAAAACTGCATTCACTTTTTTGTCACTGCTGCAACTTTTCTCAAACACCGATAGACTCCTATCTCCTATGACAAACCTGCTAAGTTAGACTGAGTCACGCAGCTCAGTTTAACAGGTGCTATGAAACCTCTGAGTCCACACTCTGAGTTCAGTTGAGTAAAGCTCTGCAAGTTGTTAAAGAATTCGTTTTTACTTTAATTACTTTTTGTTGTCTTCTCTTCCTTCTGCTTTTTCTCGGCTTTCCAAGTGTTTGAGCTAATGCTAGCTCCTCCATGAGCCTCTACTGACGAGCATGGCAAACTGCTCGTTGCCAAAAGAATTCCAAAGGAGCTTTTTGATTCTGCATCCTTATGCTTCTTTGCAAACAATTTCACCTAGAAACTCCCAGCAACCATTTGCCAACCTGTCACAGAACATACTTTCCCCTAGTGGTCGGTGGTTGCCAGATGGTTTAGGCCTATGCAACTAGGCTTGTTGTCCCCGATATCTGATCCAAATATCAGTTCAAAAAGGAATTCTTGATATACATGTATAGAATTCAATTAACCTATTTGGCGATTTGACTCCAATAGTCCAGTCCATAGTATTAGGTCATGACCTCCTGAAGTCTACGTGCTGGTGGTGGTTATGAAGATAGAGGCTTTGAAGGAGCCTGAGTAACATGGAGGAGAGGCATAGATGGGGAGGAGGTAGGTTACAAGGGAGAATGACAGATGGGCAATGAGATTTAAAGTACACAGAGTGGAGGCTGGTTGGCCTGAAGAAGTCGGATAGAAAGATTATTGGACTACACCACTGACGTCACCAATGAGCCCGTCAGTGTGGGAAAGTGCAAGTGATGTAAAGCATAGATTAGTTCAATTCAATTTTATGTACAGTGGGGCAAAAAAGTATTTAGTCAGCCACCGATTGTGCAAGTTCCCCCACCTAAAATGATGACAGAGGTCAGTAATTTGCACCAGAGGTACACTTCAACTGTGAGAGACAGAATGTGAAAAAAAAATCCATGAATCCACATGGTAGGATTTGTAAAGAATTTATTCGTAAATCAGGGTGGAAAATAAGTATTTGGTCAATAACAAAAATACAATTCAATACTTTGTAACATAACCTTTGTTGGCAATAACAGAGGTCAAACGTTTACTATAGGTCTTTACCAGGTTTGCACACACACAGTAGCTGGTATTTTGGCCCATTCCTCCATGCAGATCTTCTCGAGAGCAGTGATGTTTTGGGGCTGTCGCCGAGCAACACGGACTTTCAACTCCCGCCACAGATTTTCTATGGGGTTGAGGTCTGGAGACTGGCTAGGCCACTCCAGGACTTTCAAATGCTTCTTACGGAGCCACTCCTTTGTTGCCCGGGCGGTGTGTTTTGGATCATTGTCATGTTGGAAGACCCAGCCTCGTTTCATCTTCAAAGTTCTCACTGATGGAAGGAGGTTTTGGCTCAAAATCTCACGATACATGGCCCCATTCATTCTGTCCTTAACACGGATCAGTCGTCCTGTCCCCTTGGCAGAAAAACAGCCCCATAGCATGATGTTTCCACCCCCATGCTTCACAGTAGGTATGGTGTTCTTGGGATGCAACTCAGTATTCTTCTTCCTCCAAACACGACGAGTTGAGTTTATACCAAAAAGTTCTACTTTGGTTTCATCTGACCACATGACATTCTCCCAATCCTCTGCTGTATCATCCATGTGCTCTCTGGCAAACTTCAGACGGGCCTGGACGTGCACTGGCTTCAGCAGCGGAACACGTCTGGCACTGCGGGATTTGATTCCCTGCCGTTGTAGTGTGTTACTGATGGTGACCTTTGTTACTTTGGTCCCAGCTCTCTGCAGGTCATTCACCAGGTCCCCCCGTGTGGTTCTGGGATCTTTGCTCACCGTTCTCATGATCATTTTGACCCCACGGGATGAGATCTTGCGTGGAGCCCCAGATCGAGGGAGATTATCAGTGGTCTTGTACGTCTTCCATTTTCTGATGATTGCTCCCACAGTTGATTTTTTCACACCAAGCTGCTTGCCTATTGTAGATTCACTCTTCCCAGTCTGGTGCAGGTCTACAATACTTTTCCTGGTGTCCTTCGAAAGCTCTTTGGTCTTGGCCATGGCGGAGTTTGGAGTCTGACTGTTTAAGGCTGTGGACAGGTGTCTTTTATACAGATGATGAGTTCAAACAGGTGCCATTCATACAGGTAACGAGTGGGGGACAGAAAAGCTTCTTACAGAAGACGTTACAGGTCTGTGAGAGCCAGAGATTTTCCTTGTTTGAGGTGACCAAATACTTATTTTCCACCCTGATTTACGAATAAATTCTTTACAAATCCTACCATGTGAATTCATGGATTTTTTTTTCACATTCTGTCTCTCACAGTTGAAGTGTACCTCTGGTGCAAATTACTGACCTCTGTCATCATTTTAAGTGGGGGAACTTGCACAATCGGTGGCTGACTAAATACTTTTTTGCCCCACTGTATGTACCACCAAATCACAACAACAGTTGCCTCAGTCAGAAACCGAATATGTAACTCTGATGAAAAAAAAGCACTGTGATTACATGTAAAATACTATGAAAGCACAGCAGTATGTGGACTTACAACTATGCAATCTTTCCAAGCCAGTCCCATTAGCTTTCAAAGGAGCCGTGCTTTTCTTCTTGTAGTTTTTTTAGAATTCTACAAAAGCAAAAATCTTACAAACCAAATTACAAGAAAAACTGAATAAAACATTACCTGTGCTAATCTTGTAGTGTCCTTTTCAGATAAGGGACTGAACATACTAGAAAAACTAAAAAATGCAAACATCTTTTTTTTATCTACTCACACAGTCGACAGTGCTTTTATGCTTGAGAAAACAAATGCTGCTTTTATGCTTCAAAAAAGGGATCAATCTAGACCAATCCTTACTGTGCTATGCCTTTAATTTGGGGGTTCCCAATTCTCTCAGTGTCTGTCTTCATTTGTCTCAGTGAAATACCATCTCCAACTGGGACTAACTGCAGATGCAGTTATTCTGGCACTGTGCCTTACTCTTCATCATGCTGGTAGAGCCCAATTTAAATTAACTTGACTGCGGTATATTTGGCCTGTTGGTGGCTTTTAGATTAGAGAGCTGGACTGGTGAGAATGTTGCCAATTAGAATCCGCAGATCAGCTACACAAATTTAAGTAGAGAAAACAAATGCTCCCTCATTTTCCTCACATACTATCATTAAAGTGTCCAAATTAAAGGGGGATAACCTTCTCTGTTGGTTAAAACTAAGAGTCTAATTGCATTATTGCAAAGAGCTTAATTGCTTTTTGTCTCCACATCATCAATATGTGAAAAAAATGGAAATTTGCTCACCAGTATTTTAATTTCAAGCTATTTAATGCCCTCAAAAGACAAAGGAAAACTGCTTGCTCTGCTCAAAATTCAGTGTTAAACTCCAGAAAGAAGAACATTTATCACTGAACTCACAGGATTCCTCTCCATCAACACCAGGGATCACAACACAAGGATCTAAAACTGCCCTGTATCCTCTTTTGTCAAACCCAGGCCTGCTACACATAAAAACACAAGTTGTTAAAATCAGTATATTATTGTGCACCAATTAAATACAGCATGAACCACTATGTAAGGGCTCCTTGTTATCAGGATCTTTTTCAGAATAAAAGTAAGGATGATGATCCAAGTCCCACTTAGTCAACGCTCTTTTGAAAACTGGGTCACTATGCTTGCACTAGCTGTGGTGTGCAGCCTCTACTGCTTAGTATGCGTTTTATATTTTAGATTCAAAGTGTAGCTCTTGCTTAAAGACGTATCCTCTGTTGGTTATTCTCTGACCATGTTAAAAGGGAACTGAAAAAAAAAAATCTGTACTGTGGAAATGTATTTGGTGCTACAAGAGAAGTGTGAATGATTCAAACCACAAAATTTGATGTTAGCACCAGTTTTTATCCATTGTGTATCGTGCAAGGTTTCTGTTTTTTTTTTTTTTAAAGGTACTTTGTGTATGAATTGTTCCCAGCACCTTGGAGAATTTGTCACGGTTCGTCCTACCTTGCCATCTTGTTGTAAAGCTGAACTGGTGGAACTCAATCAAAAACTTTTGGGCATGACTACATGCTTCCTCGGTGGTAGCAGGGTGTCTAAAGTTATCCATCTATCTTCATCCACTTATCCATTTCAGTGTTCTGGGGCAGGGACTTGAGCCTATCCCAGCTGTCATACAGCAAGACGCAGAATACACACTGCACAGGTCACCAACACCTATATACTGTAAGTGAGATGACAGTGTTAACAACTGCACCAAGATGCTGTTGTCTACATTTAAACCACAAATTTAATGTTTCATACCAATTTAATTTTAGTTTATTTTAATGTTATTATTTTTATGACTTTTATCATCCATTAAAATTTATTTAAAAAATATAAATGGCAAGTCAAGTTTTGCAAGTCTAATTGTGGTTTCACATTGCACTATTGGAATCAGCAGCAGCTAATCGTCATGACAGTTTTACTGCCCGGAGGAAGGCCTGTAATCCCAGAGGAGCTACGGGGGAGACAACAAGGCTTCAGAGGTCGAGCAAAGTAGACATCTAAGTTTAAATATAAATCACCTGTTCCAGCTATCATCACAGGGAATGTGAGGTCTTGGGACAATAAGATGAACAAAGTCTGTTAGGTGATTAAGACCCAGAGGAAATAATTTAGTAGTTTAATGTGTTTTATGGAGACAATGCTACTGTGCATTCACGCTTCTTCAGGACTTTTCAGGAGAACTTGGATTTTAGTATGAGCAGTAACAAAAGGTATGAAGGGATTGCGGTAGTTATGATTGAAAAGCAGTGTAATCTCAGTTACTATGATGAAACATGTCTGTGGCCTGAAAATGGACCCAAAATGACCCCACTAGGTATATGTATCAGGCAAAAGTATCTTATATAGATGAACCAACCTTGAAGTATAATGTGTCTTATCAATTTACTATTACAATTAACTTTTTTAAAATGTATTTAAAAAAAAAGCCTACAAAGAACAAAATCTTAAAGAACAGCTTAAATTCTGCTTGTCATGTCTTCTGTCGTCTAAATTCATGTCATTTTGCGTGATCTAAATCTGAACAGGTGGTGAAAACATTGTGTACTTCAAAATCTCATTTATGAAACATCCAAATAACATTTAAGAATCCTTCAAACTAAATTTAGGACAGTTAATAATTTTGTAATATTTTAATTAGCAAATAAAGACTTTTTAAGGACTTGCAGATATCCTGAGTAACAGATACAACATCGCACATCATATTTATATACTAGGGGTGCAACAATACACAAAATTCACGGTTCGGTTCGATACTTTGGTGTCACGGTTCGATATTTTTTCGATACAAAAAATGCTCATGCTTTTTTTAATTTGTCATTTATTAAAATTATAAATATATATTTTAACTCAAAAGTACAGTTTTTAAATTTAATGTTGCTGAAACAACAAAGGGATAAAATAATAAATCTATCTGATCGAGAAATCACTCATCTTTGGAAAAGAGAGTTTATTACAGAGAAATGTCTCTTTCCAAAATAAAAGCTATACTATACGCTTCTTCTGGGCTATATTCTCAGCAGCATATTAAACATATCAGGTCCCCATAAGGAGAATCATGTGCTAACGGCTGTCTAAATGACTCGGGTAAAGTTTGTAGCATGCGTGCTTGTTGTTTTTGTCTGCTTCCACTTGTCTTTGCACTAGGATGATGTCGGCGTAAATGGGCAGTCATATTCATTGTGTTCCCACAAGTGCTGTCAGTGTTAATCTGAAATGACGTTAACGCCACAACACGGCAAATCTCCGTTAACAAGCTACCTCGGATCGCCCCGTGCCTGGGGCTGGACAGCATCAACACGTTAACGAGCAAACTGCGCTAACGCAGTAGTTCCCACCCATGTAATTGAGCATTGCGGTGCACATCCGACATACTGTTTTACTTTTGTCCATGACGCGCTTACCTTTAGGGTCATACTTCACATGAAGACCAAAATAGTTCCAAAGGCCAGATCTGAATGAGGGTGGGGGAGGTTCAATTTGCCATGTTGCAACGAGCTTAGCTTCTGTCTTGCTAGCTTGCGCTGCGCTCAGTGGATCTGCGCTTGACAGTGCAGCCTAGGCGGAGTAGTCGAACGCAGATCCACTGAGCTCTCAACACAGACAGCATAGTCAGAAGAAAAGTTGATAAAATTAAAAATTTTGTATTGTTCGATACATATGCGTACCGAACCGAAAGCACTGTATCGAACGGTTCAATATCGATACGAGTATCGTTGCACCCCTATTATATACATATGAGAACTAACATGTGGCAAAAAAAAAAAAAAAAAGGCAAATAGAACTTTGACTAAAATAGGAAGCGCAGTTCAAAATAAGGTTAATAAGGTGTATTCGTATAACTCTTTATTTAGTCCTGTTAACACACAAAAGATCTTTACACAATGATCGCACAACATCACAACAATGTGTGTGATGAGTACTGTTTGTGTTTCGTTGATATTTAGTAATGTGTCCTACAGGACATAGCTGGATTTATGATCAGCACCAGGTCACTGAGGTAAAAACCTATCAATTTAAGACTACCTGAAGCAGTAATTATGACATCATTCATTGCTTTTTTTGTATGTCTTATGTTCCCTTTTAAAATCAGGCCCGCTTTGCCTTATTGAATCCTTTTGCTAGGCTGAATTCAGTTATTTTTGGAGATGCCAGTTATTAACATAAAGCATTTTGTAATGAAGCCACTATTCCCAAAAGCCTTAAACCTTCATTATGGCTCATTCATAAGTCAACCGAATAACCTAATTTCTTTCTATATTGAGGTAACACTAGGCTTGATGGCTCCACTTCTGATACTGCTCTAAGCTCAGTAGCATTTCTTTTGTCTGCCAAAAAAGCTAATTTAACCTCAGTTAGAGTGACCAGATCCAGTCCCTCAGCAGTCTGACGCTAATGTTTAATGGCATCATAAAGTCTTGTCTGGCCTGACAGCTTTCCAGGGAAAGACAGTCAAGTAAACAGCCAAAAGTCAAAGCTGGCCTGAAGCATCCTGGGTACACAGGCTTCATTAATGTAAGACCACCACTCTTCTAAGTGAAAGAAATGAGCCACTGGGTAGGACAGATGCCCAGCAGGGAAATGCTTTCTTCTATCTGTGCTTAATCCAGTTCGTGACTGAAATGGCTATAGGTTCAGAGCATTTCACTCCCAAGAAATGAAGCCATTTGTGATGGCATCATTTTTATGCTCCTCACCTTTTGCCATCAATGTGGACAACACAAATAATTATCAAGAATGTACAGAAGTTTCACTAGAATTCTGTAGAGAAGCAAAATGCTGTAGTCAGTCAGGATCTCACTTCTGTTGAAAAGTTGTCTTTAAGGGGCCTCATAAGAAGCTTCTCAGACCTGCTGGGACTTGAAGAACCTTGTCTCTCCTTCACCAAAGCTTAGAAGACACACTTCACTCACTGTAAAACCAAGCACTCGGGTCGAGATTAAAGTAGGGAAGGAAGATGAGAAGGAACATAGTTGCAGATTCTTAACAACACTCCCTGATGGAGGCAGACTACAGCAGCAATGGGAACAGAAGAACAACCCGATTAGGTTACCAGTCTGCATTTCAATCTTATTTAACACACTGGAAATACCCCTTTCCCTCTTATTCTAACATTTTCTTTTATGTTAGCCACATACATCTGTAAAAGTTCATTCATATTCATCTGAGGACAGTTCAGCCTCTGAGACATTTGTTAACACATCAAGCTTATGCTTGGTTTTGCATTACTTTATTGTTCCCCCAACTTTTCCTTCAAAGAGCTTGTCCACTTGTACTTTAGTCAGTTATTTTCTGTATTTTATTGAATGGCAATTCCAGACCCAGAGAAAATGTTTGAACTTGATGTTTTTTCAGTCAAAGATAGGTATATAGGAAAATAGTCCTTGATTGCTGCCACGGCCCCTTTCAGCATCACTGATTTGTTGACTTCTGAAGTTTCTGTAAAAGGGGAAAAATTGCCTTCTCCAATCTTACTTACTCAGGATTATGCTCGTTTGTGACTTTTTGTTGCAAATGAACATAATCACACTGACTGGGAACAGTGTGCAATGGTAAATGGACTAGAGATGTTCTTGGCGACTAATTTCAGACTCCATCAAACTGGAGAAAAAATATAAAACTAATAGACTAGTGTAAAAGTAGAAAACAATGAGAAAACAGTCAAAATTAAGAGCAATTAAACGGGGCTAGTTAAACTGTTTTCCAACCAAATACTGTATGTACTTATTTTGTATACATATAAGAGTCTTTTAAGAGTCAGAAACACATTCTTCAATAACCTAATTATATTTGAAATGTTGCTAAAATATGTGGCACGTACACAACACAACACATTATGTCAGTTTACTTAGAAACAGCCAACATTACATACCCTTCATTTTATACATCAAAAGCTTCAGAACTGTCCAGGTTTAATTTTTCACTACAGGTTGGAATCCCTGTAGAGTCCACAATATCATCAAAAATCTTAATTCATAAAATGATACGATTTCAATGATAAACATTTTCCATATGCAGAGTATTACAATACCATAAACTGCAATACATTATTACCACTTTTTTTTCTCTACAAACTATATCCCAAGTTTGACTTGAGCGTCTTTAACACTGTGTGTGTCTGACATGGTGGTCAGCAACACTGGAGCAAAACAAGGGACCATCTTCTCCCCTTTCCTATTCACCCTCTACAACACAGACTTCAGCTGCTGCACCGACACCTGCACCTGATGACTCTGCGGTGGTTAGATGCATCCGCTGGGGTGATGAGACGATGAGGCTGTGGTGGACTCCTTTGTCATATGGTGCAAGCACAATCATCTGCAGCTCAACGTAATAAAGACCAAGGACATGATTGTGGACCCTGTTTCAATCCAGGGAGTTGATGTGGACATGGTGGAGGACCATAAATACCTCAAAGTACACACTGACAATAAACTAGACTGGGTTAAAAACAAATGCACTGTACAGGAAGGGCCAGAGCCATGACTATTTATGAGATGGCTGAAGTCTTTTAATCTGTTGGACAATGCTCAGGATTTTCTATGAGCCTGTTGTGGCCAGTGCCATACTGTCTGCTGTTGCATGCTGGGGCAGCAGGCTGAGGGTTGTGGATGCCAGAAAACTGATCCGCACAGCAGTAACATTGCGGAGGTGGAGCTGGACTCTCTAAAGGCGGTGTCAGAGAGGTAGATGTCGTTTAAGCTAAAGACAATATTCTCCCAACCACTCCATGACGTGCTGGCCAGTCACAGGAGCATGTTCAGTGCGAAACTGAGATTACCCAAATGCACCGCTGAACGACACAGAAAATCATTCCTGCCTGCGGCCATCTCTCTGTACAACTCCTCCATCTAAAAGCAGAAGTACACACTGCAGTAGTTGCACACCGTTAATATCTGCACAGTCTCTACAGAGAAAATAACATCAAGTCGGGATGATAAGAGGGGCACCTCAATTACAACTTTATCTATATTTAATTGAGTGTAATATATTGAGATATTTATATATTAGAGCTATTTTGCAATATTTTGTAAAATATTGTAATATTTGATTGGTACTTTAACTTGTTAGTTAATGTTCTTACTGTCTTGGAGCAACTGTGACCACATAATGTCCTCTGGGATTAATAAAATATTCTGTTTCTGATGAGTTTTATCCAATAACATAAAGCTTCCAGTCTTTTGCTGACAGCCTACTTTTTTCCTATAGGCATTTTGATTACAGTCCAGTGGTTACAAATATCAAATGAAGAGTTAACTGTTACAAAAATAATACATTTTTTGGTCGATGATGGTCTTCTGACCTATCCGGAAACTTTCCTCCCTCTTTACCCACTGGCAGCTCAAATAAACACTGACCACTGACACCGACATCCCACACACAGCTTAAAATGGAACTAGTTAAACTGGCAACAGACCTTGGACTTCACTACTATGCCAGTGTTCCTGCTCCATTCATTAAAAAAAGAAATAAATAACACAACAAATTTTTTAAAGGCTTTGTAAGACCTCGATTTAGAAACAAAACTTTACACTAAAAAATAATAATTACTTAGTCAGGTATGCAAATATTCAACAGTTTACTAATCCTTACAAAACTCTAATTTATGTTTTTCTTTATCATACATAATAGCAAAGTGAGTCTTGTTGGCTTTTTTTGACTTAGTTCGACAAGGCGGCGTATCTGAGGATGTGAATTTGATTTGCAGTTTGAACAAATTACAGTGTATTAATATTTACTGTCATATTACATTCAGCCACAGTGCTAAAAAATGACACTTTAGTTGTAGTCTAATCTGCATTATCATGAATAATTTCCTCCCAACTGTATAATAAATGTAGAGTTACATGAATGTCAGTGTTGGGGAGTAACGGAATACATGTACTACCGTTACGTATTTAAAATACAAAATATGAGTAACTGTATTCCGTTACAGTTACAGTTTAAAAAGGTGGTATTCAGAATATAGTTACTTTGCTGAAATAAAGGGATTTTCCTGTTTCATATGTTCGGCTATGCCCTCTCTATTTTTGGTTTCCACGCCCCAAATAAAACACGCATTAAGAGGCTCATGTCTGTGTCTCAATCTTGCGGCCCATGTCACCTCTACTTGCGGCCTGCATAATGACGTGAAGAAATATTTTTAAAAATTCTTCACAAAAATGATTTAATATAAAGGCAATAGGCAGAGTGTTACAGGCATAGCCCTAAAGAATGTAGCTTCATGGGCAGTGTAGTCCGTACTCCAGGGAGAATGGACTGCCATACCCGTTATGTGTTTGTGAGCGCGAGGAAGGGAGAAAAAGGAGAGTGGAAAGGTCCGAGCTGTCACCGAGCAGAAATGGGAGCTGGAAGCATGTAAATATAATAATAACCACTGCAGTCAAGAACAGTGCCTGACGAGCCCAGTTGTAAGTAAGCTATTAAAACTCGACTGTACACTGTGTTCGTGTTTTCCTCCGAAACAATAAGTTCCGTTGGAGCAGCCTTTCAACGCCTCTCTTTGTCTCTCGCAAGCAAAGTTGACCCAGACAACAAAGTAAAGCTAGTTTTCGGCTATGAGCCCGACATGGAACCCGACGTATTAGCCAGAGGTTCCTTAACTACGGTTTGGAGCCGCGGACCTGTTTTATATACACGTAAAACAGTTTTCTATACGACATCGCTGCAAAAATGCAGCCTTACCCTAATGCCCACCCTACTGTTACTCATTTTATATTAAGATTTAAAGATCTAGTCGGTATTGCCCATATGGAAAAGAAATAGTAAAAACTTACATGATTTACTCATGAAAGTGGCCACTTTCTCATTACTTTCATTTATTGTTTTAGTAAGTATCCAAAACATACAAGTTTCATTATATAATTTTTCAAGGGATCTTATATCTGTTTTCACTCTTGTATGCTTTTCATACAAGTTTCACACAAGACAGATACAAACTTTATAAGATTTATATATATCTTTTCCATATGGGGGGTGTGGCGAGTAACCGTCAGTAAAAATAATAATTCACACAGCAATCGTACATTCATGTGGTTGTAAAAAGCATGAGAATATAATAGGTAATTCAAAGTGTTCAGAATACGTTACTCGTTACTTACTTGAGTAACGTAATGGAATACGTTACAAAATACATTTTGGGGCATGTATTCTGTAATCTGTAGTGGAATACATTTTAAAAGTAACCTTCCCAACACTGATGAATGTAGAGTTACACGTAGAGTTGCATACTCATACAAGACCACTACCAATACATAACAGTGCTTAATGAGTACTTAAAGGCAGGCAGCAGCAGTGAGAGAATACTGAAGCATAATAGTTTTTTCTGCAGGGTCATAACTGAGTCATTGACAACTGCCCTTTGTCGATACTTGCCGACCTGGAGATTAATAAACCAGTTTCGGCTTTTATCTACAGGAAGAGCCCGTGTGGATTTTGTAGATTAAAATGGGAACACATGTAAACAGCAAGTTAGGATTCTTCACCTATAGTTTACACTGATATGACAGCCTGATAGAATAATACTAGAGTACAAACAAACAAACAAAAAATCTGCCTGATCGCATAATCTTTTCTCATATTCTGCATCCGATTGCAAGTAATTGCTGTTACTGGCTGACAAGTGCTTGACATGCAACACCACCAACCTCTAAACAACTACATTTAATCTCAAAGTGACTACACAGTTTATCTGGTGGGAGGCAACTTGTCAAACAATTTTAGTCCAATTCAGATTGACCGCAAACTCTCCCAGCCAGATTGGCATAGGTTTTCAAATAATGGCTGTCTAATTTATAAAGTCTGACATTAATTGCAATTTCTCTTTGCAACAGCAGACTCATGGAGTCGAGTCTGGTGTTTGGTATGCTGATTATATTCCTATATGCCAAAAGCAAGATTACAAAGTGTCTGTGTCATTTTGCAGTTAAATAACTGTTGTAACATGTCTAGATATGCCAAGATTTTTGTTAATAGGTCTTCAAGAGTAACCTTGTTGATGCAAGAATTCTATTTCTTGCCCGTTGGCAGTTTTCATGGATTTGACTAACAAAATGGTAACAAATTGTGTTTATGCAACAGGCTGTGCCTAGTGTCCCTAAAGATATCATTTAAATCTGTTTTTTTTCCTACAGTTTCTGTTGTGTGTAGACACAACCCTAGTTCATACCTTGAGTTAGGTGCCAATTTTAATGTTTGAATGTGTCATAAGTAAGTTAACCTATGATTAAGTGTTAAGGCACAGACAGCTTAGAGAAATACTGCTTAATACCAGTTTTTAAAAATACAGGTAAGTCTGGCTCTCTGGAAGCAATATATAAAGAAATGAGGGTTGGCTCAGGTTGCAGAATACTGTAGTTAATATCAATTTGTGTTTGATGTAAATTTCTGTGTATGTTGATGACAACAGGTTTGCAACTTTCACCAAAGTATCACAGTATTATTGTTGCATTATCACAAATACATTGCATGTATTTGCAAACTTAATCCCATTCAGTAGAAAAGTAACAGCAGACTTATCATCATCTAATCGTATTGATTGCAAGTTCAGTCACAATAATTTTGATTGTGCCATGGTCTTCAGCCATTGTTTTCCCTGTGTGACTGTAGCATTAGGAGAACTCTCTTAATACTCGTAATTGTAGTCAACAGCCAGTGTGGCAGTGTAGTTCACTCTGACACGAACAGCACGCCCAATCTGATCCCACAAGTGCCTTGTTTTTCCAGTGAGGGACATGTCGCCCCACACCATGATACTGCCTCCACTAAACTCTGTTACCCTATTGGTCCAGCAATCAGGATAGAGTTCTCTACATCTTCTCCTTCAACCCTTAGATGCAAATGCCATAGGCAGAATCTAGACTCATTGCTAAACAGCCCTAATCAGGTTCCAGTCAGAACTCTAACTGTCAGCACCTGATTGTCTACGGTACCAGAAGGTCAAAACAAGATGCAATAGTAGAATAAGCTGTTTTGGTCCAGACAGGTAAGTTTTTTAATTGGTGCAACCCACATACTCAGATGTGGTACTATTTAATGGGAAATGGACAGGTTTTCCAATACCACAAATAACTACCCAAAGAATGAGTATTACTTTAATAAACAAAACTTTGCCAGTTATTGACAGTATTTTAATCTAGAGGAAATAAAACTCACAAAAAACAATTTTAAATTACAGTCCTGATTTATTCTTTTATTGAGCGCCAAGATTTTCTATATACAGGAAAACCCTGTGTATGTTACTAATATTTCTACCAGCATTAATACATAAAAGAAGAAATTTAGCATCTTCTTAAATGACTCACTGATACCCTGGAGGACAGTGATTTCCAAAGTGTGGGCCATGGAGGAACTAGCTAATGACAACTTTAAGAACTAATGAAAACTTAAGAACTGTGCACCAGGAGCTTCATGCTACAAGTTTTCATTATCAAGTCAGCTCCTGTAGGTGTAAAGTGGTTACCAAGTATTTTGTCTATTTTTTGTTTTTCTTACTAGCGACAAAGAAGCAGCTATCAGGTGGCAGAGGCTTGTTAATAGGAAATCAACCTAAATAAGCAAATAGTGATCAAAATGAATGCACAAAAACACAATGAAGGAATTACTTTATGTTGAGCTCATGTTATAATCGGCTTGGGTGGATTTTTAGATTTTGAAACTGGGCCGTGGCAGTCTTGGGAATGTCTGCTGTAGGAAATGATGGCAAAAGATTGTCGCTGAAACTCTTACATCAACCACCATAACAGACACAACCAATACCTGATGGTTTACACTGAAAGACAAAGAAAGAAAGAAAAGAAAAGAAAAGAAAAGAAAAGAAAACCAGATGGGGAAGAAAGAAAAGCTTATATTCAAAGGTAAAGTTTTCTGAGAGGGTACTTACTCACTGCTGATTAGAATACTGTTTGCATTTCAGTCTTAATTATTGAATGTGACTTCCTGTAGTGAGCAGATTTCCTGCTGTATCAGTGCCCATACCTGAATTTAATTTGGCCAAACAGGGTAAATCAATGGCATCTCAGTTAGAAATATTGGACTGCATTACTCTTGTAGGGCTCAAACTTCTGATTTAATAAGACGGGTGCTTGTGTACATATAAATTTGCTTCGGTGCAGCTTTGAGCAAATATTCAGACAGTTGATCTTAAAAATCCCTTTTGATCTCATAGTGAAAACGCAGCCAGCATTAGCTCATGGTCACACAGTATGTCACTGATAACATGTTTTTCTGGTTGATCTCTTAGCGGACAGTCCCTTGGGCCTCTTCTGATGTCCCTCTGACACTATCTGCTATACTGCAGTCAGACAAGCACACTACATGACTAGTAAATCAACCAGGAGAGACCATTTCCCCCACTGATAACATCTCACTGCTGCTTTTCTTCTCACTATAGCATTCAGCAACCGCTATTCAGTACTTCATCCTATTCATTCACGTTCCACAGAGGATAGGAGACAGACAGAGTGTGTGCCACATGCATGTAAAAGCAGATGATTGTGAGACTCATCTGATAATCCACTCAGAATGCTGGTTCGGTAGTACTACAACAGTTAATAATGTATATTGGTAGAACTGGATAAAGGTTCAAAACCAAGCTAACATGTGGTAGCAATAAAGGGAAATTACAACTCTGTACAAATGTCTTGCTTTGACCCTAGCTCAGGTATGGGCAACATTTTTCTCTGCATGGCCAAACCTGGTGTGCACCTACCTAAAAATGTAGCTAAAGTTTGCGTCAACGCAGCCCACAACTAGGGCTGTTCGATATAACGATAGGGGAGACCGGGGATAGTTGTAACATTTTTGACATTTCTGTCTGTAGCTTGGAGCTCTTTTAAGGTAGTGGATTCAAAATTTAATGCAAAGTATTTACATGTCTCTGCTATTAAATAGTGCAGCTATTTTCTCTGCAGCACAATTACCCATTGCATGGTATGCTCTCAAACACAAAGAGTGAAATGTTACAATTAACCCCATAGTCTGGGTTAGTTGTAACATACCCCGGGGTGAGATGTAACACAATGAAATAAGGGTACTGACAAAATCTTAAGATGTAATCTATTTTATTCAACACCTGAATGCACTTATAAACATTTATGTAGCTATTTGTGTGTTTGTGAGTGTGTGTAGGAGTGTGTGACAGAGTGCAGAAATATAGATTTTGAACATACTGTAACAAAAACTTTTCACCAACTGAATTTTTCAATACTTTTGGTTGGCCTTCATTGAGTCTTCATTGGCTCGGTGGGGATTATAACCGACAACTCTTGCCACATTTGAACATAATAATTAACCTGAAAAAATGTAGCTGTGCACCAGCTTCATCAAATGAACTGTATGTGTTTCTGTCAAGTTTTTAATCACCATCAGAATCACAGTGGTGACAGATGTATGGCTGTCCTGGAGTGCAGGCCTCATGCACCCACAGTGCACAGGTCAGGCACTTAACCCAAGCTTCTTCTGGCTTTGAGTTATTGAAGTTTTCCATGCACACAATACAGAAATTCTCATCAGCATCTGAGGAATCTGTGTTGTCCTGTTCAGTGTTTTTCATTTTCTGATTTTTCTTTCGTGATGTGGAAAGCTTGGATTGTTTTAGGTTTGTGGGAGTGGATTTGCCTTTTTTCTGGCACAGCCTCTTCTTTGGAAAACTTATTTTCCTGCTTCTCTGTTCTGCCTCAAGGGCCATCTTAACTGGTGTATCAGTGAGTATTGCTGTTTGTTTCCTTTTTCTTCCCGTTGAAGGGGTTTTTCTAGGTCCAGCTTTTGGTAAGGGTCGCACATCTTCTGGGTTAAAGCCCAAGGAGGTCTGTGGGTTTTCATCACAGCCTGATGAGGGAGCAGCTTGGAGGTCAGTTGGGAGACTGGAGATGTGAGCATCTGGAGGAGTGGTCATGTCGTCAGCTGTAGGACTGGTGAGATGAGCAGCAATAGGAGCAGACTGTTGGTCAGCTGGAGAAATGTCCATATGGACTGCTGGAGAAGGACGATCTGTGACCTGTGATGGAGCAAAGTCACTGTCTTCAAATATGTTTGGATTGTATGGCCAAATTCCACAGCACTGGAATCCAGCCTGTATATTCTTTGGTGTAGCTGCTGCTGGAAGTGCCGTCCTGATAAGACCTGGTATTTCATATATTGTCATGGTCTTTCCTGGATTCATTCTCATCCAGGAATCACTTGCACTGTTCACCATCTTTTTCAGTGGGCCATAAACACTCCTGTCAAGTGGTTGGAGTTTGTGACTGCAGTGAGGGGGAAATGTGAGCATCACAATTCCATTGCTCTTGCAGAAGTCAATGGCTGCAATTGACAGGTGTGAACTGTGGTTATCCATGAGAAGAATCACTTTTTTTTCATTGCTGACCTTGGTGTGATTTGCAAAGTGCTTTAAAAAGATGAGGAACTCTGTTTCTTGCATCCATCCTGACTTATTTCCACTGCCAATACTTCCTACTGGCCCATCTCTGACAAAGTGGTCTGCATAACGTATGCGTGGGAACACAAACATTGGAGGAATTGTGTTGCCAATGGCATTAACTGCACATGCAAGGGTGACCAGTGAACCTCTCTCTGCCGATGTCATTGCACAAACTTGTTTAGTGCCACGTTTTGCAATCACTCTGTCCGGGGTTTGCACAGTTGTTATGCCAGTCTCATCAATATTCCATATGTCATTTGCTGTTAAGGTGTGTCTCTTTAGCACTTCATCAAATTTTTGGAAAAACATTGCTACATTGTGTTGATTAAAACTGGTGGCCCGTGCCAGACTTGTAGCCTCAGCACTTCTAATGGACAAAATTGGGTTTCGTTTCATGTAGGCTGAGAACCAGTCTGGTCCAGCCCTTGAGAATTTGTCCCATGACTTTGGATATTTGCATCCATGTTTCACTGCAAGCTGATATGCCAGTTCTTTTACCTGTAATTTTAATCACGAAATATGTTAGTATTTCTGATATACTATATTTTAAATTGCTACCATTACAAATTTCTAACTTTCCCTTGTCTTATCCTTTATTGCTTCCTATCTGCTTACCTCACGTGGACATAGTCCATAAAATGCATCTGCAGCTCTCATCAGGTATTCTGTTAATTCCTTCTCTTGTTTATCAGTGAAGACCTTCTTTCCACTATGGTATCCTACAGGTGGGAGTTCCATTGATCCCTGCTCTTCCAGCTTCTTCCTCTCTTTACAAAATCGGTGCAAAGTGACATGGCAAATGCCATACAATTTTGCCACAGATCTGGTGGACTTTCCCTGATTTCTAACATCATTTGATGCTCTCTCCAAAATACTGAGTGGCACCCCTCGGTCAGTCTGTCTTTTCCATGACCTAGGCATACTGTAATTCAAAGAAAACAAAAAAATATGAGTTAAAGTAATAGTGGGGTAAGTTGTAACATTTGCGTGGTTGTTACAACTAACCCAGGCTGTTGCTGTTACAACTGACCCAGACTCCTATAGCCACGATCTAGTTCGCATTACAGCTAACACCTAAAACATTAGCACTAAAGACATGCACAGAATATATCCCCATAGACATACAAATAACATAATTTAAGTTTGATGAGTTTAACTGCAAAGCAGTTAGTGCTATTAGAAAATGAAATAAAGTCAAAAAACTTACTTTTTGGCATACAAATTAGTTTTTTTCTTCTAAAATTGTCTGTGTTTGTCGAAGGGTGCTGATTTTTCACCAGTGATGGAAGAACTGAATTGCGCATGTACCGAGTGAATCACATGATTTGAAACTTAGCCCTGATTGGAGAAATTAAAAGTGTTACAACTGACCCACGTTACAACTATCCCCGGTCTCCCCTATATATCGGATGACGATATAAAAACGTCTATCGTTTCATTTTACGCAATCATTTGTTTCGTGGTGTCGCAAAATAAACTGTTTACGGCAATATTTTTTCATCGTTTTGATGGTCACTGTTAGAGATGGCACGATACCACTTTTTTATGTCCGATACCGATTCCGATATCATAAATTTGGATATCTGCCGATACCGATATGAATCCGATATAGTGTTTTTTAATCAACAAAACTGTTTGTTTTTTTAATATCTTGCTGCATTTTGTATAAGTTCATACTCAAGTTTAAAACAACAACTACACTAAAGCTATTCTGTTATACCTGTATGCAAAAAAAAAAAAATTTCATAGTTCAGCAATACTGATCAATCTAATAAACTTAAACCTACACCATCCTCCCTATTCTGGTATTTTAAAGAGTACTTAGCGTAAATATTAAGCAACCTAACTAATAGGGTTCCAACTCCCAGCAACAACAAAAATAAATAAATAAAAAATAGGGAACCACCCCTCACGCTCCACCTCATGATGCTTAATCGATGTAATCAACCTTAATTTGATGCAGTGTGAAAAAAAAAATGCACAGAAATCAATTATTTTTCAAGAAATATTAAATAGATTCAACATCTTTCTTCAACAAAATTGCAGACTGCACAGATGGTACCTTCCCAAAGGAAAAAGTACTATAGCTTACTAGGGTATATTAGACTTAATAGTTACTATATACAGTAATGGACTTCTATTCATTTTACATCAAATTAAAACTTTGGGTGTCAGATAATTATTTATTAAAAGCTAGACATTTTAAATGAGAATAAGAAAGAAAAGTATGTCTTTGTGCCCTCTTTTCCCTGTTAATGCCCTATCACCCCCCCTGGCTAAACTTTGCTAGATCCGCCCCTGCACAGTTACCAGCCGTCAGCTACAAAAGATCCTCGAGTAGAAAGTAATAATAAATACATTCTAACAACAGCTTATCAAGCACTGCTGTTGTTCAGCCGCTGGTTTCCTCTTTCTGGTGCAAAGTGGACCAAAAACAAACCAGAGAGACGGAGTCGAGACAGAAAAGCCGATCAGCTGATCATTAAGCAGTTTCATGATTGAAGTAGCAGCAAGAAGAGGCAGTCGCTTGTTAAGCTTAACGCAGGAATGCTTTACAAACATTCAGAGATGGACTTACACACTTGCTTTACTTCTCTCGGGGATAACTTTGTCGGAGATGAAATGCCGGGTTGCTAGCGAAGCTCCACATGCTATCCAGACCACCAACAGGTCACAAATGTCACAGCCGCTCTATCACGTGATGCATACTGCTCCGACGTGCTAACGTTCTGAGGCGAGTTACGGCGTGTTGCAAGTTTTGTGAGGTGCTTTCGTGATATTTAATGGATCGGATTACATTTTTTATTTTTCTCCAATATCCGATCCAGTAATTTAGGTCAGTATCGGACCGATACCGATACGTAATATCGGATCGGTCCATCTCTAGTCACTGTAGTGGCTATATTAATTTCTTAAAGTTCTCTCTTTCTCTTATATTTAATATAACCACACTACGGACGGACAAGCGCCTCTTTTTATGCGTTGTGGTTAGCAACAACGACGGTAACAGCATCTCGTGTCCGCTTGTTTATGTTCCACATAAACCTTTCACAATAAAGCTCAAGATCCTGTTGAGACTTTTCAAAATAAACTGAACCACGTGAAAGAGCAGATTATTTACGGATGAGAAGCAAAAAAATAGCTTCCAGGTGCTAAAAAATAAACCTTAGACTCAAACGTTAGAACAGGCTTTTCCCCGCAGCACGCCGTATAATAAATACAAAGAAAACGGCGGCTGTTACAACTTATGTCTAAAAATGTATAGTTTCATGCATTGGTTAAAACACTCGACTCCAGCTACATGACGCGCAGCTGGAAACACTTCCCGCAAGTCGAGCTGCCCGAGATTCACAGAATTTACAGAAAATGTTACATTTTTGTGATTTATATCGTTATCGGGACGATAGAATTCTTATATCGGGATATGAGATTTTGGTCATATCGCACAGCCCTACCCACAACTATTATGATTGGCCAGTTCAGTAGCATAGATTCCTTCTGTGCAATTCCAGCTACTTTTCTGCCACATTTTTTGAATTTCTCAGTGAGAGAATAACACATAAAGAATAATAATCACAGCATCAATATAAGCACTCATAAATGTCAGCAAATTGGGACATTATTGAAACTGTCAGAATGGATGTACAGGAAAGTAAAAAGAAGTGGAAAAAGAAGAGGAATAAATATGTTTTCCCCTGACAAAAAATGACTTGCACAAAGACGTCCGCATTTTGGTTGTTTCTATCATGTCTGGCAACGCACACAAATCACCAGGACACGACCGCAAGGTAATAAACACATAATAGACCAGAACTCAAGGCATAATCATTCCAAACAAATGGTCACCAATGTAAGGTTAGGTAATGTCAAACCCTAAAAGTCTGGAATGGCTGGAACGGTTCTGAAGTGGCTTTGCTCATAAAAAGAAAACAGGCTTCTGCACAGCTAGCTAACAAAATACTGGTTTCAGCTGCAGAATGATAAATATGACCTTGACCATGCATTTGAGTAAAGACCCATTAGATTATCATTGTGTGCAAATTTCACTGAAATCTGAACAATACTCTGGGAGTAGTAGTGATTCTTGTTAACTGTAGACAGAGGCACAATGGCATCAGCTCATTGGTCCTTTAGCTGGACGAGCTAATCAGAAGTTACAAGCCTGGGTGTTACTCAGTGACCTCAGTAATTTAATAAAAAAAACAGGAAGGCGATAAAAATCACTCTTGCCTTCAAAGATCTGATTACTTTTAAGAACTTATAAAAAAGCCACAAAACAGCAACAACTTATCTAAAGCTCCACTCTGAGGCTCACAACCAGTGTGAGGACAGGATAGCGACTTTAGCTTCTCCAACTTATTCCCCAGTCATTCTTAAAAGTGAGTTGTTTAAAGTTCTTTTAATGATTTGCAAAACATTAAATGGCTTAGCCCCAACCCATTTTGTAGAGGTACTAATCCCAGCTCGTATCCCACGGTCCTCCAATACTCCCCTGCTGCTCTCGCACCGGAGAGCCCATGAACAAGCTGGTGGCGAAGCCTTTTCTGATTAAACACTCGAAACCTGGAATGCTTCACCATCTCATGTTAAAAAGCCACATTTTAAAATTTTGCTGTGCTTTCTAAAGTATAGCAAAAACAAACAAATTAGATTTCTTCCAAGTCCATTCACAACTTTTAACATCATCTTTTTGTCCAATTAATGAAACCACTATATGAACCACACTTTGCAAAACTTAAAATGGAATACAGATAAATCACCTGAATAACTAACTACCCACATCAGCCAATTATCAGTTATCAATGTCAAATATTTTTTGTTTTCACATTATTTTGTACTAGCTAAATGCTTAAAAATTGGGATGAAGAGCTGAAACAACCATTAAATGTTTCAAGATTAACTATCCTTCTGCAAAAGTGGGAACAAATAACTACCCAGATAAAACAAATAAAATAACAATGCAATATAATACAACTTTACTTATATAGCACATTTAAAACCAAAGGTATATCAAAGTGCTTCACAATAATACAATAGACCAAAATAAATGTATATAAAAGTAGGGCAGGGCAATTAATTTTCTTATCATTGCCTAACCTTATACTGGTATTACCGTGAACAGTATGATATGGCCCAGCCCTATATAGAAAGGCAGTAACAAAATACAAAACAAGCACTAACACTAACAGATGGGAAGCACTAATTAGACCAGAAGTGTGGGCTCAATAAAGTAGGTATCAGACCTCAATTCAGAGATAGGGTCAGTTCACATATATAAAATATCCACTAGGAGGCTAAACAAAGATGCAATAATAAGATTAAAATAGATGAGATGAGGGCACTAGCTAGTCGGGAATGCCAGATTAAATAGGTAAGTTTTCAACCGTGATTTGAAAGATTGGATAGAGTCCGAGGCACGAATAGTAGCAGGAAGGCTGTTCCAGAGGTTAGGTGCAGCTTAGACAAAAGCACGATCGCCTCTGGTCCTCAGCCGAGACCTAGGTTGCACCAAGAGTAATTGACCTGATGGTCTTAGCGCTCGACTAGGAGTATACAGAGTTGGAAGAGAAGGTTATCAGCTTTGTGGTCTTATGGTCTGACATAGGCTGATGTTATTTGACAAGTGCTGCCAGAGCTCCAGGAGTCTCAGTGTAAAGTACCAGCTTTTTTTCCTCTGATTATTTCCAAACTTAAGAAGGTGCTGCTGCTCATTCCTGACAATGCTGAGAACTCAACGTGTTTTTACCACTCAGAGCACCGACTTCTGGAAAAAATATTTTAACTTTTAAAAAAAAGGAGTGCTGCAAACAGGATTTCACTAATCGCAGAGCAACAGCAGGAGCCACAACTAGAATTTCAACAGAAGCATGTTTTAACCACTGAAAAAAAAAAGAGAAAAGAAAAAGATGTTAGTGGAAGCAGCTTTTTTTTTAAACATTTGGGCTCCGTGACCCTGTCACTCTCCTCTCTGCAGGCCCTCCCTTTCAAACACATGTAAACTGTCTATCTCATCTCTAACCAACACTCATCCCTTTGTACATCAGCATGTTTATTCATGACACGACTCTCACTGTGGCACATCAAGAGGTTGCTTGAGGAAAAGTGGCGGGGTGCTGTGAATTTCCACGTTGACAACATGTCAAAGGAAGACAGACACAAAGGAATAAAAAATGCCCAAATTCAATTGCTGCACAACGCTTGGGATCGTGATATAAAATGAACAGAACAGTCAAAGCATTAGACTCGATATGTGCATCGGAGGTACATACAAATCACCTCATCCAGGTGACGGCTGGAGTACTACACATTTCATAAAAATAAACACTATTCTCCGTCGCTGATTCACAGAGACAAGCCTACATAAAAAGACAAAGCAGATCAAAGACGTGCAGAGGAACAATGTCACATCCTGTAGACAAATATGGCAAACCTTGGGACCATACTGCCTGTGGCAGTGCATGCTATCTGTAGGTTAAAGCTATGAAATCTTGCCTTAATTTGCCAAAGGTGGGCAGAGCAGGAGGCAGAGAGGGAAGACACTGTGACTGTGTGACTCACTGTGGGGTTTCAGCTCCTGCTTCTATGTTAGTCTTGTGTTTGAACATGAAGAGCTGAGGAAATAGCTCCACTTCTGCAACGCTAATGGGGCCTAAGGTTAGACATGTTGAATAAGTAATATGGGGAAAGTAACACCACCATGGCCAGGGAGTGTCTTCTAAGTCTTTATACATAATTCAATCAAAAAATGAAAAAGAGGCTCTTTTCTGCAACAGAAGGTGGTGTCAGGTTGTTGCATATTTTCTAATTCAGCCAACTTTGTCAGTGGCAGAAAGCAATATTCTATTTTCTAACAAGGGGAAGAATGTTGAATAGTAAATTTCAATCTCTGAAAAAAGAGGCCAGTTGAGGATAAAAGATGCCAATTCTGCCTGAATGTGTGCGTGAGTGGCGGAGGTGTTTTGGCTCTAAGGAGGAAGGCCGGCTCGCTGAGTCTGATGTAGTACTACTGTATCGCTACTGAAGGATTTACAATAATGTCACAGCCAAGTCTGAGAATCGCAGTAAGAGGGGAAATTTAATGCAGAATCGTATTATTATACTGACATAAACATATGTGCAGATGCACGGCCCACGCACGCACAAATGTGTGCACATACAAAGACACACAAAGAGTGGAATTATTGCGGTGTGAAGCTATTTGAATTTAGAGCATATCTAATCTTTATATCATCCAAAATATGAACCACTGACTTCACTGCCATAGAGAGTGGGCAGTTTGCTGTGCACAAACACACACACACACACACACACACACACTACCATGCCCCCAAAACACACTCAAACTCACATATAAATATATGTCTATATATACGACATGGACAAATATGTAACAAATGCTTGTGGAGTGTCTAAAAAAACATGAGCTGTTGAAAATCCTGCTGTTGATGGACTATAATTCTCAAGAATTTTGGAATGCTTCACACAGGAAATGGTGCTTCACTTTTGAAGAAAGCAAAGAAAAGTCCTCAAACATCATCATCATTCACATCATTCACAGCCCTTCAGTTAATTGGGTCTTAATCCTTCCATCACACAACCATAATCCCAGATCAAAATACCTTTACAGGTCAAAGGCCCGGACTTCTGCATAGCAATAAAGTCGAGAGGACGCTTAAGACCAGCGTAATTAGACTCCAAACTTTAAGGTCTGGTGCAGGTACATATATTAGGGAGCCAAAAAAGACCCCACAAGTCAAGACTGTGCAGTTTGTGGACTACCAGAGTTACATTTGATCTGTGAAAATGTCCAGCACTAAAGCCTAATATTCAGTCACCACCAGAGAGTATCTTTAACCCTGTTTGATCTTCTGTGCCCTAGCGAGTCCACAGAGAAGCACATGCTCTATCAGATTTTGAGTATTTTCAGCATAAAGCCAGCTCAGCGTTGCAACAGGGATTTAGTGTGAAACTTCCACTGCATGTCATTCACAGCATGCAAGCAGCCAGTCAGCAGGTTTACAGCTGAGTAAATTCAACACTTTGTTGCAAGACACTGAATTTGAATTTGAATAGAGGTGCAGTGATACAGAAATTTTACAAATAACAGGAATACAGAGGGGGACGCAGATGTTTTGAGACTTTTTTGCTCTGTGTTAGTAAGCTGAGGCATCACATTTATTATCATCAAAAACTGTATGTCAGTTTTCATCTTAACCCTTCACCTCCCACTGTGGATTCAGCCTTTTCATTTCTTTTTCTTAAATTCCTTCATAGTGACTCGACACAGCCGGCAGTTTTGTTTTAAATAGTTACTGAATTATTATAAGGGGAGAAACTTTGTTGCCATATGTTGTTCTAGTATGGATGGCATAAACAGTTAAATATACTTACATAACCTAATGCCATATATATTTAAAAGAAAACTGAATATCTCAAGAAATAAATCTAGAGATTTCCTAAATGCAGAAGGGCATAAATGATATAATGTCATGGTTCTTAAAGTGGCATATTTCTGAGTGGGCTGCAGCTGTTGCCTGCTGGGGCACAGGTTAGTGATTGGTAACAACACAGAATCTCAAAAAACAGCAGCTAACTGGCGTTGCATTACATTAATATATTAGAATAATAATTTATTTAACCAACATGTATTTCTAGGGCTGGCTAGTGAGAGCTTCAACATTTATAGCAATGTTCCATTTCCAGGTCCAGGCCTCGTCTGTGCTGGATGAGGTGCTCATCTTTTAGCGTGCTGCTGTGCTTTGTCCCTTGTTATCTACACAGACACAAGTCCCCAAAAAAACGATTCAGTTGCCATTCTGCCCCTAGAGTTTTTATTAGCACTATTTATGTGTTCCACTTTAAGGTAAGTTTTTAAGAACTCACAGCATACCACAAAACCCTTTTGTCCTGGATTATTTTAGCACTTCAATCAAAACCACACAGCAGCATATTAATAACAAACCTGGTGTTCATTTTGGTAAAGTTTGGTCAATTTTCCATGTCTTATTTGCGCCATACAATGGCATCTGTCGCTGCCCATCAGATGCTCTCAACATGGACTATCACTGAGAACAATTTAACCCTCATCCTGATGTGTTAATACAACCACAGCTATCTACTTAAACAGCAGGTAACACATCGTTACACAATACACCAACTAGAGAAACTTTATAAGCCCTCAACTGTTTTTCAATTTTCATTAATAGTTCGCATCCATCAGTTAAAACCACTACTTTTCATTTTAGTTGTTTTAGAAATACTTCAGTCAGAACATATATATCAGATATATCATCTTCAGATGTCTACTTGCTTTAAACTGCGCAATCACTTCAAGTGCGATTGGGACCGCCCAAGTTATTATAATAAAAGGTAAAAATATATAAATGAAGATGTAAACAAAACAAAACAAACATTTCAACAAGTTAATTGAACTCATTCATTTATCCTCCTTTTTCCCCATTTTAATTTTTATTTCTGCATGGATGTATTTTTAGGATTTTTTTAATCTCTCCAAATGTTTGTCGTTTTACTGGCACTACAAAAGTTAAACTAAATTGAAAGTGTGGGCACAAAAAAAAGAAACGAAAGGAAGAAAATGTGACTTACCCAAGGTCTTTTAAACAGTGAACACTCAAATTGGGTTAGAAATTAAAGGTTTTATTTGGACCATCCAAAACATCCAAGAGACCTTGGTGATATCTCGGTGATATCTGTGAAGTGTTTTCTTTACTAGGGCTACATTAAAAAATTATAACTCTGGATAGTAATGTCAGGACTTCCTGAACAAGAGCTGGGAGTTCACCTTGTAATCGGAAGGTTGCCAGTTTGAGCCCCGGCTTGGACAGTCTCAGTCGTTGTGTCCTTGGGCAAGACACTTCACCCGTTGCCTACTGGTGGTGGTCAGAGGGCCCGGTGGCGCCAGTGTCCGGCAGCCTCGCCTCTGTCAGTGCGCCCCAGGGCAGCTGTGGCTACAATGTAGCTTACCATCACCAGTGTGTGAATGTGTGTGTGTGAATGGGTGGATGACTGAATGTGTAAAGCGCTTTGGGGTCCTTAGGGACTAGTAAAGCGCTATACAAATACAGACCATTTACCATTTAAAGCTAAAATCAGTTTTGTTTCAAGTTCTGGCAATTCAAGCAAAAGGACTGCAGTAACTGGGTGATTGTCCTACCATAGTGCTCCCGCCAAGCTGAGGTCTGTCTTCTTCTTTCTGAAGATTGGTAACTTGCCATCACTAGAGATAAGCCAGAGTCCAAGGTCCAAGACACAGTATCCTTAAGAAGTCTCAAAAACCTGGCACAGACACCAACAGGACTGTTATTGTGGGTATTATTGCAGAGTATATCCTGAATAGTAAATTGATAAGCACCCAAAACTCACCAGAATTGTAATGTAAATAGATATTTAATCAGTTTTGTTTATTGGGATTTCATTTCTTCATATTATTAATAAACGATCAGAAATAGGGAAATGTTCATATTTCTATTTTAAATAAAACTGACTTTGCACGAACCAGTGTGTGAAGTGACCCCTCGAATTATATGGCAGGGAAACACCTGTATGGCCATAAGCTAATCAATAACCCTTAACATGACACTGCAGTTCAATCAGCCATTAAATGCGTTTTCATTTTAATTCTGAATTTTAAAACGTAAACCATAGAAATTGTACACAGAATACATCTATCATGAGCTCAGGAACAGTACAAAATGTACGCTAAAATAACATAAATATCAAAATTATACATACAAATTAAAAAATATATTTTAAGTGATTATACACAATGTCTTTTACATATTTTCTTATGGATGAATAAAATCATCATTTAGGCTTTAAGCAAGCAGAATACTTTCCTTACAGCTAAGCATAAAGCACCATTAGACATTGCAGAAGCGTTCAAAAATTGTACCTGTAATATCTTGACAGTAAATTTTCACAGGTGTATTATTTAGGTCACGCAGTTGCTATGCATTGCGTTAAAACACCTATTTGAACACAAATGAATCACCTTTCCAAAATGTTTACAAGCTCTTTCCGCATCAGAGCTAAGAAGTTTTCGCTAACTCAATTCCGTTGGTCTTGCTAGGCTGGATGGGCGGGGCTTTACGCATTTCATTCAACAGGAAATTTTTCCTTCTCTAACCAATCAGACACCGAATTCGACCTGACAGTCAATGACTGACCAACCACGAAATAGTCCAAAATAAAAGAACACTTTATGGAATTTGTTTCTCCAGTGGATTATACATATATAAAAAACAAATGTAACACTGACACGAATGCCCTCTTTAATGCAAGGACACACATCGTGAAACACAAAGCCCCAGAGCCTAAGAGCTGCATCATTACCAAACAATATACCTTGTATTTATATTTAAAAATACCTTGATGTTGGTAAAATATGTCCTGTTTGTGTTGTTGTATAACATTGCCATATGTTACAGAAAATTCTCCATGCGATCGGATTATTTTGAGATCATGAAAGGTCTCTGAAAGTCACCATTTCGTAATATTAGAAATTATGATGAATTTAAAACAGCCTTCTGCAAACCAGATTACGTCTTTTTTCCTGCTTTCAAAAGATCTGCATCAGTGACATGAGACATTTACAGACACTTCTCTTCAGTAGCTTCAGGTACATCTTCATCTTGATGCCAATACAAACACCAATAAAATGATGAGCTGAAGGCCACATAGATGCACTTCTTAATGACTGTGTCTTGATTTATTTGGGACATAGCATACCTTGGGGTAAAACTGGGAATAACGACACTCCATTTTTTTTTCAACTATTATTTAAAAGCTTGAATTTTTATGAACTTTAGGCAACTGGCTGATTTTTTCATCTTTCACATATTTTATAAGATACAAATTGTTTGAAACCAGATAGGTTAAGGGCTAACTGAAAAATACAGAATCGTATGCCTTTAAGAGCCTGTTTCTTTATATGACTGAGACAAACAACTAAAATGTGCCAAAAACACTTTTTCTGCTGCTTTGGCATTTAATGGTGAAAACTGCCAGTGGATTAGGTCGAGAGCTGCTTAGATTATTGTGCGTTTCACAGGAGATCATAAACACTGTTATTCCCACTTGGCAAAAATGGGGTCACCAGCATCTCCTCACAAGAAACATTGTTCTACTTTAAAATTCAGTTACTGGAGCTACACCACCCACTTTCATTGCAATGTGCTGTATTGGTTTAGGAAAATATATTAGTTTTGCCATCTTTTATTCATCCTCAAGCAGAAGGACAGAATCTACATTGTTTTCCATTTTTGTCCGAACTGACCGACAACCCCATCTGAAATATTGTTCTTTCTCAGAGTTGCTCTGACAACAGGTTGTGTGACTTCCACTATGGATTTTACGCATAGCAGAGAATATTAATTCAGTGTTGCCAGCTGATATTCATGTTCTCCACTGTGGAGTGATTACATTTCATTCACAGTGTATGGGTTAATTAGTAAATATATGTAATTAGTATTTACATGGCTTTTGCTCAGGAGCAGTGGTGATGAAATGATGGAAGAATTACAATTCATCTCAACCAGCATGTCATTAGTTGCCATGTTTTATGATTGTCCTCCTCTAGACAACTGCATTGTCTTCGACACAAAGTTGCGTGTAATGAACTCAACTGAGAAGTATGCAGCATTTATACTGTTTGCAATAATTTACTCAAACTTAAAATTACTTATTCTAATAATTTCAGATACTAGATTCCTGATTTTTTTTGCCTATACAGTAACCTGTAATCACATGTATTGAAACATAATGTATTTTTGAATTAGTCTTTTTGAGATGAATTAATAAAGTAATCTTTATTTTAAACCCACATCCACACCGTCTCATTATTAGCTATTTTATGTAAGCGTGCTGTACTACACGTCTTTGTAGTTTGATGGACTTGTTTTGTTCCCTCCTCTCGTGTGATTCTCAGGGGATAACTTCACCAGCCTTTTCATTAGATACACTGCTGAACTGCTCAATAAAGCAAACATCTAATCAGCCAGTCACATGGCAGCACCTCAGTGCATTTAGGCACGTAGACATGGACAAATGACTGCTGGAGTTCAAACAAAGGATCAAAACGGGGGATGAAAGGAGATTTAAGCGACTTTGAATGTGGCGTGTTTGTGATGCCACACAGAGCATTTCAGAAACTGTTGAATGGCTGGAATTTTCCTGCACAACCATCTCAAGGGTTTACAGAAAAAGAAAATATCCACTGTCTCTGGGTGACAAAGCCTGGTTTATGCGAGAGTTCCGAGAATGATGTCCAGACCTCTTTAAGCTGAAAGGAAGACAACGGTAACCCAAATAATGAATGAATGAATATTCTTTATTGTCATTGTCACAGGTACAATGAAATTGAAAGATGTCTCTGGTCAGTGCAACATCACAAAAGATAAATACTTAAAAACTATAATTAAATACTTAAAAACTATAATGATAGGATATAAAAGATAGAAATACATATAAAATACAGTATTCTCATACCGTAGATACACCCAAGCAATCCAGGACTAAGGCCCCATACAGACACTCAACATACGACCTAGTTGATATATCACTCAAACAATCAATCACTCAATCAATTTGTTAGCGCATCCAACAAAACATGTCTGAAAGCATTCCAACATCAAGGGCACAAATGACAACAGGGGCAATGAAAGTCATCTACTCATTACAACCAAGGTATGCGCAACAGCATCTCTGAACACACAACACATTGAACCTTGAAGCAGGTGGGCTACAGCAGTGAAAGACCACACTCTGTCAGTATACTGATGGCTGCTTTCAGTAGGATATTGTGCTGTTTTGTTGAACATAACAGTGAGTTCTCCACATGCAAATGGCTTCCACAGTCATCAGATCTCAACTCCATAGCGCACCTATACAATGTGTTGTATACATAGATGTGCTCCTGACAAATCTACATCAACCGCAAGATCTAGGTAACTATCTTTTATTCTTCATTCATTTTTCTTTCATAAAGAATGACAATAAAGAATCGTTTATGCTATTTTGTCCATACAGACTAAAATCTCTGAAGAATGTTTCTAGCACCTTGTTGAATCTTTGCAACAAAGAATCTGTGTCCAGTCTGGTACTAGCCAGGTGTAACTAATAAAGCGGTCTGTGATAGTAAATCATTTCACCTGTCAGTGGTCTTAAAGGTGTGATGCAAAACAAATGTAACAAGTTCACCAGATTCAAACTTGACTTCAAAATGCTAGATTGCAACGGTGTTGCGACGACAACACCACAAGGAAATTGCTCTGATTTGATATTGTGCTGACTAATTTGTTTGAATCATCTCTGAGGTGTTAGAGCAGCCAAAGTATATCACTGTACAACATATTGTGACAGCCCCAGGCCTCATGGTAGGTGTTTTCTCATTTCTCTAATTTGTGCTCCCTTGTCTACTCTGTCCTCCATCCTGCTGCCCGTGACCCAGAAATCAGTCTCAGTGCTGAAGGATGTCTCTGTTCCTAAAATGCATCTGGAGGACACAAGACAGAGGGAAGAGGAGGCTTGTTGGAGGAGCTTATACAGTAGGTGTTACCTGTGTTTTTTACCTTCAGTGTTTAAAGCGTCATGGTCCACAGCTGGAATACATAAACCAAACAGGAGGAGGACTGTGTGAACAAAACTTCACATGTATTCATTTGTTATTATTATGTTTAAATGTGCTGCCTTTCACTATTTTCTATATCTTGCCACATTCTAACAGGTTATGAATTTAATTAAAGGTATCTGTATCTGTAAATATAAAAGAAGTCACAAGAACTATTACACCAGCTATCAGAAATAACAGCAGCTGTCAAGCTCTGACAAAACAATTAACAATGCAGGTGTGTCCAATGTCATATTTAAATGATGTTGCTATAAACAATGCCTCAGACGTTACTCTTAATTTTGCTTCTCTTGCTTTCACTTTTTCAGGTCCCGATCAATAGGTTTTCATAGTTAGGAGTTTGCGTATGTCAGTTTCCTCCCCCAGTAGTTCTCTCTCTCTTGAAAGGCTTGGTTTACATTTTCTTTGCATTGAATGCTTTGGAGTTATCACTAGTTTTGTAACCAGTTCAAGCAACAAGCTGTTTTGGGTTATCAGCTGCTCTATTCGGTTCATCTTTAATACACTTTTCAATAGTTTTTGACTAAATTGCTGTGTGGATCTCCTTTTTTTGTTATGTCGGTGCAATGTTTGTAGACAGGCAATTTACCAATATAAAATTTTGGTGAAATATGGTGAAAAGATAAAAAAAAAAAAAGAAGTTTAAATTAGTTTAAAACGAGGATAGGCTTAAAAGGAAAGGAGCTTGTGTTAGACAGTGAACAAAATGAGGAACTGCAGCCACAGCAATCATAAGATAAACAAGGATTTTTTTTAAAACTATGAATTATGCAGAACATCTCTCTGGAGTTTCAGAATAAAAATACGGAGCTGGAAATGAGCATAATACACCCACTTTAAGGGTTAAGTTGTACATTTGATACAGAATTTACCTTTTGATGTTGGCCCCATATGAATGAACCTGATAAGCACCAGGAGCAGCCAGAGTAATATGAATTAGGGCAAGCATTGTTGGGTTAAAAGTCCCAGCCAAGTTTGCCATGTCCCTGCAGCAGTGCTCTCTGATGATTTGACTGACAGGTCAGCAAATGAGGGGCAGTACCTGAAAGCCTCGGGGACTGGGTACAAGCTCTCTGTGTGCATTCTAATAAGACCCTGCTTTCTGAGCCTCACTGCCAGCTTGTCACATCCTAAACCTGGCCACAACCCTTTGGCATCAAATTTTAAAATATTGGGTATTTTAAAAGCCTATTTTTTCACTCTGTATAGCTAATTTTGTAAAGGGGTGTACTGTTAATTATTATTTTGGTGTGTAAAATTTCAAACTCAACAGTAAGTGAAAACAAAACGTACACAGCAAGTAAAAACAAGGCCTCCACACTGGACACAAACTTTGTCACTCTTTCAAACCAGAGGGTTTGCTTTCCAAGTCCAATATTGCTGTGACTGATGTGTCATGGCACCAAAGGGTGTTGAACAACTTATATATATGTATATCTCCGAGATGCCAGCGGCTTTGACTGAAAGGCAGTATTTGATGCCATGGAAATGAGAACAGGTCGGCACTTCCAGAGGAGTTGTGCTCACAGCAGTCCAAGGTTAATCTAGATGTCAACACCTGCTGAGTCTGCAGCATATTGCTGTGGGGTGACATCCCCTATGCTGTAGAAGCTTAACACAGCAGCTGATTCCTCCTCTTCCTCTAGTGGGAAGTGTAGGGATTGGCATTTCTGTTCTGCCATGCATGACGGTTCCTCCTGGCAGTGTTGGCTGCTGACCTCCTTACGTGCTTGCTTGATTGCTTCCTATCCACTCTAGCCACACTCCCATACTCCTCTATGATATTCTCATATGGGCTTGAATGCAGGATATTTATTTTAGGTGGCTTGGAGAAAGCAACATTCTCACAGCCTGTAGTTCATTGTGTAACTCTTTCTATTAACTCATTGATGATATAATGATAACATGATTATGGAAATATAACATAAATAAAAACTTGTGAAAAAGAGGATAAAACAGTGTGAAAACAATATTTTCATTGTGGAAATGCAGTAATTGTAATTGACTTATATAGTTCTTTGCATTCAGTTCCAATCACTTCCATGCCCACAGGTGTATAAAATCAAGAACCTAGACATGGAGACTGCTTCCGCAAGCATTTGTGAAAGAACTCTTAATGCTTACATTAGCAAGATATTTTGGACAAGACATTCATGCCAACGTTTTGGAAACCGTCTGGGATTTCCCCTACCTATTCCAACATGACTGCACATCAATGCACAAAACAAGGTCCATAAAGACATGGATGAATGGTGTTGAAGGATTTGACAGAGTTCTGACCTCAACTCAATAAAACACCTTTAGATGTTAGAGCAGAGACTGCAAACCAGTCTTCTCATCCAACATCAGTATCTGACTTCACAAATGCACTTTTTGAAGAATAGATAAAAATTCCTATGCACACACTTCTAAACCCTGTGGAAAGCCTTCTCAGAAGACTTGAAGCTGGTGTAGCTGCAAAGGGTGGGCTCATATCATATTAAACTCTATGGAATAGGAAGCAGATGTCCCTCGAATTCATATGCATGTGAGAGCAGACAAGTGAATGGTGCCAAACATGTTGTCAGCCAAAATGCTCAATTTGAGTCTTCCCAATGTGGAGTCCAGAAACAAATGGTGGAATGAACCCTCTTTTACAAACAGTATAGATTTAACAGTAAAATTATCCACTGCTCAAAGTGACATTGGAGTGATGTCTTTGGGTTGTTTTGTAACACCAGGTGACATGTGAACGTTTAGTGTTGATGTCCATAGGATCTCTGTGTACGGGCAATTTATCGTCCAAATGGTTGTCTTGGACGTCTTTTCAAGTCAAACTTACACTCATTATAATTTTTTTAATACTGCTTCTATAGGGTCTGTAGTCCCATGTTTCCCGTGGGCTGAGGACATGTTTTCTGTACAGAAACAGTTGTGTGAAGGAATGCAGTGATCAGTGGACATGATGGCGCGGGCTGTTGAAGCTTAAAAAAAATTACTGCTCGGTGGATTTCGATGGTCGGTGGTCCCCGTGGTAATCGGAGCACTAGGTGCGGTGACTCCCAAGCTAGGCGAGTGGCTCCAGCAGATCCCGGGAATAACATCGGAGATCTCTGTCCAGAAGAGCGCAGTCCTGGGAACAGCTAAGATACTGCGCAGGACCCTCAAGCTCCCAGGCCTCTGGTAGAGGACCCGAGCTTGAAGGATAAACCGCCCGCAGGGGCGTGCTGGGTGTTTTTATATATATATATATATATATATATATACACACACACACCTAGTGCTCCGATTACCACGGGGACCACCGTTACCTTCACCCTCCACATCCTCTCGAGCTCTTCTCTGAGCCCTTGGTATTTCTCGTGTTCCTTCTTCCTGAAATTGCTGTCATTCGGAACCGCTACATCGATCACTACGGCCGTCTTCTTCTGTTTGTCTACCACCACTATGTCCGGTTGGTTAGCCACCACCATTTTGTCCGTCTGTATATGTATGTATATATATATATATATATATATATATATATATATATATATATATATATATATATATATATATATATATATATATGTGTGTGTGTATATATATATATATATATATATATATATATATATATATATATATATATATATATATATATATATATATATTACGTGGCTTGTTGGCATGTTCAACTTTCATGTTCAAACTGTAGTGGGTTACACAGTTAATTAACAATTGTATCCTTTTTATTTTTAATTCTTAAAAAATATTCCCAGTGTACCTACACTTTGCACCTCACATGATTTAAAAGCTAACTAGTCTAGTTTAGCAGAATTTACCAACTTCCTGTACACTCTCAAATCTGATCAGAGTTGTGGAATTTTATTAAATTGCTTGGTTTCAGATAATCAGATAATTTGACTGGCTGGTTATCTAATAGCCCTAGTTTGAAATTACACATTTAAGTCCTACAAATGAAAGAACTTTTGCAATTTTTATTATTTATTTACCTATTTATTTTAATGCACAAGAAAGCTGAAACAAGATAGCATGAAATTTTTACAAACATATTTTTTTAGTTTTGTAAAACTTTCTAAGAAAAAAAATCATGAATCATATTTGAACTATTTCCTTCTAATTCACAGCATTAGTCAGCCAGAATCTACAATCTAAAAATAAATGACTTGCTATAATGAACTTGATGGCATTCTGAAAGGTGTTAAAACTATAATTCCATTTAATAAAATATATATTTTAAAATAATTTCAATGACACTCTCATGAATGCGCTCAATGTAATTATTTCCCATGGACAGATTTTTAAAAATAATGTTCATTTTGTGTCAGCTGGCACATTTAAAGTAAAACACATAATGAAACAAAAATGCTTTGCTGAAAGAGAGCATGTGAAATTACTTGAAAATTACAGGCCCCTTTTAGCAAATTGTGGCTTAATTGCTGCCTTCTTCCTTACAGGGAGTAACTTTTAAAGAGTTTTTAAATGACAGAAAAAAAAATAGTACCTTAAAAAAAGAAAGACAAAGAAAGTGTGTTGACTGAGTGAAGGCAGAGCTTCCCAACTGCCAAACTGTTAAAGCCAGCCTGGTATTATAACAACAATAAGTTCTCAAGACAGTCACTACCCTATATTCTTCTTAATACCCTTATATTTTTCTGTTCTGGAAGGGCTCATTAAGAGATGCAAAAACAGCCACAGCATCATCAGTGAGTATCACCCACTTGACCCTGAACAATTACTCTGACCAAACACCATATTTGGAAGGCACCTGAAGCCACAAAATCTCATTTCACTGGTAATTGTCACCCATTCCCCAACAGTGGAGTCACTTAACCCCCAGAAACCTCCAGAATCTCACCCTCTCCTCTTCTGTCACACTTGCCTGTCTAATCCTCTGGGCACATTTTTTCTTTTTTCTTTTGCTTTTTGTCAAAATTAATTTATTTTCTTCACACATCAACCTAATTAGAAGGAAGGCTTGTGGTGAAAATACATCTTTATTGCTGTCATTATCAATATCACACTCCTTATCTGGGTCACTGCGCACTGATTGGCTGCATGGCAAATGGAGTGGAAATTTCCTATTTTGTTCTGAGCCTTTTATGTTTTAAACGCACACCTACTGGGGAAAAGATGCGCATACTGGAGGGAGTAAACAGTTAATAGGCCTCCTTTCCCCACAAACAACTTTTTGGGAGGGAAAAGAAAGACGCAAGAATAGAAAATAAAAAGATAAAGGTTAGCCTGTCTTCTGGGGACTGAGGGCACTATTCAATCATACTTGATAAGAAAGCCGTAGGGATTAGTCAAAGGCATTCTCCCTGGGTGGTGAAGTGGCTGCTCTGGGTTCAGGTACTCAACAAAAACACTGTTTGCAGTGAGATAGCACCAGAGACTGCTTTGAGGCAGAACAGAAGATTAGGATTTCCCAACTTATCTTATGGAAGAAACTGCTTTTGATCAAACAGCAGCAGGCAATTTTGCATTCAAGGCCAGTATATTTGCCTGTGAGTCTGCAGGTAAGAGAACAAGGTGCAGGATAATATAATGAGCATAAACGCAGCTTCGCTTTTTTGTTTCACAAACTAGCTCGCCTCCTCTTTGCACCAAAGACCAGATGCAAAGAGCCCTCAGCCCCCATTTCCTGTGCTTGTGTTTGCTATAAAGCTGCCACAGTTATCAATGAAGTCCAATACAAGCTTATCCACGGTGAGCTGACACAGCTGTATTAACTTCAGGATTATTTTGACAAAAGAAGACAGACCATCTCCAGTGTGGAAGGTGAATCATTTCCCTGTAGTCGTTTTGCGTTAAAAAAAAATGCAGATGAATCAAGGTGAGGTCTCTTTTAAAAGCAATTTGGGAGCGAATCTTTTCCCTCTATATGCTTGGATTGCCTCTCAAATTGCTCGGCTGTGTTGCAGCACTTCATGCTGACAAGCAATACTTAAATAGAGAGAAGCAATCTTCCTGAAACATGCAACAATACAGCATATTCACTCTGAATACGCTCTCACCATATTTAAAGCTTTCATGTCACAGGGGAGCAATCAGCCAGCTAGCTGGTGTATATGGACTGGCAAATAAATACTGTTCTGTACCCGAGTAATGTATTGATTTTCCTCACACTGGTGACCTTAATCTCTCAAATGTCCAGTCAAACTATATAAAATAAAGCCCCTAACAACAATAGTAATGGATTTTTGAAGTAGATTATAATGAGTTTCAATAGGCAACCTCTTTAGAAAAGGATGACTCATCGCAGTGTTAGGTAGCAAAGAAATGAAGAAGGAGCTTTTTGCTGATGGGAGAAGGTTCTTCTAACTTCTGGTTGATGTTGTTAAGTTAAACCTAACCAAAAAATCAATGTATCTCCTGGCCAAAAGTGATGAGTGATTCAAACCAACACCGCACCTCTGAGTTTAGATTCTGTCAGTTTGTACAGGGAGTGCAGAATTATTAGGCAAGTTGTATTTTTGAGGAATAATTTTATTATTGAACAACAACCATGTTCTCAATGAACCCAAAAAACTCATTAATATCAAAGCTGAATGTTTTTGGAAGTAGTTTTTAGTTTTAGCTATTTTAGGGGGATATCTGTGTGTGCAGGTGACTATTACTGTGCATAATTATTAGGCAACTTACCAAAAAACAAATATATACCCATTTCAATTATTTATTTTTACCAGTGAAACCAATATAACATCTCCACATTCACAAATATACATTTCTAACATTCAAAAACAAAACAAAAACAAATCAGCGACCAATATAGCCACCTTCCTTTGCAAGGACACTCAAAAGCCTGCCATCCATGGATTCTGCCAGTGTTTTGATCTGTTCACCATCAACATTGCGTGCAGCAGCAACCACAGCCTCCCAGACACTGTTCAGAGATGTGTACTGTTTTCCCTCCTTGTAAATCTCACATTTGATGATGGACCACAGGTTCTCAATGGGGTTCAGATCAGGTGAACAAGGTGGCCATGTCATTAGTTTTTCTTCTTTTATACCCGTTCTTGCCAGCCACGCTGTGGAGTACTTGGACGTGTGTGATGGAGCATTGTCCTGCATGAAAATCATGTTTTTCTTGAAGGATGCAGACTTCTTCCTGTACCACTGCTTGAAGAAGGGGTCTTCCAGAAACTGGCAGTAGGACTGGGAGTTGAGCTTGACTCCATCCTCAACCCGAAAAGGCCCCACAAGCTCATCTTTGATGATACCAGCCCAAACCAGTACTCCACATCCACCTTGCTGGCATCTGAGTCGGACTGGAGCTCTCTGCCCTTTACCAATCCAGCCACGGGCCCATCCATCTGGCCCATCAAGACTCACTCTCATTTCATCAGTCCATAAAACCGTAGAAAAATCAGTCTTGAGATATTTCTTGGCCCAGTCTTGACGTTTCAGCTTGTGTGCCTTGTTCAGTGGTGGTCGTCTTTCAGCCTTTCTTACCTTGGCCATGTCTCTGAGTATTGCACACCTTGTGCTTTTGGGCACTCCAGTGATGTTGCAGCTCTGAAATATGGCCAAACTGGTGGCAAGTGGCATCCTGGCAGCTGCACGCTTGACTTTTCTCAGTTCATGGGCAGTTATTTTGCACCTTGGTTTTTCCACACGCTTCTTGCGACCCTGTTGACTATTTTGAATGAAACGCTTGATTGGTCGATGATCACGCTTCAGAAGCTTTGCAATTTTGAGACTGCTGCATCCCTCTGCAAGATATCTCACTATTTTTGACTTTTCTGAGCCTGTCAAGTCCTTCTTTTGACCCATTTCGCCAAAGGAAAGGACGTTGCCTAATAATTATGCACACCTGATATAGGGTGTTGATGTCATTAGACCACACCCCTTCTCATTACAGAGATGCACATCACCTAATATGCTTAATTGGTAGTAGGCTTTCGAGCCTATACAGCTTGGAGTAAGACAACATGCATGAAGAGGATGATGTGGACAAAATACTCATTTGCCTAATAATTCTGCACTCCCTGTATACTGCCTCAATAAAGGCACTGGTATCCTATGCATGTAAGTGACATTTTGTGTTTGGATTTTTAAAGCCTGCTCTCATTGGTTCAGCTAAGTTACCCTACACATTGCTGACTATAATCTAATACATGCCTCACCTCACCTGAAAAAATATTAGCAGTTGTCAATTCCTGAAGAGGATTAAAGCAACCACTGCTTATTTAGGCTGGGGTTTTTACATCATCCTGTTTACATTACATTTTACTCAAAAAATAGCGAATGAATTAACCATTACAATTTTTTTTAATCCAGTGCGTATTCACGCAAAGACCGTCTGGTTTATCTATCTTTGGAGAGTGTGAGTCACAGTGAATCTAAAAATATGCATCGTGTCTGCATGTTCACATTTAACATTATCCTCCAGGCTGCAGGAGTCAGTTAACTGTGGGCTGCATCTTGAGCTTGACAAATTATCCTGTATTTGTTGACATGTTACCACACTCGCAATAATAAAAAGAATGCAAAATGCAATCTCAGTAATTCATATTTTAATCTACCAATGAACGTAACATGATATCTGTCATCACTTTTATATAATACTTAACAAAATACTTAACATAGAATTGATTCTATGAGAAATTGTGGAGACAAAAGCAGTGTCTCTGTTTTATGCAAGATTATTCAAACAGTAATACATTTTTGTTTGTGTGTGTTTGCTTATGTCTGCAGACGTTCCTTCTCATCCAATTCTTGGTGGTTTAAAGTGCTTGAGAAAAAGGCAACTGGGCTTGTTTAGATTCTTCAAAATATTTCACCCTAATCTGAAAGTCTTCTTCAGCTCTTTTAAACATGTCTACATAGAGCTGAATAGAAATGTGTGAATTAAAAAAAATTGAATCCAAATTGAAGTGATTAGGCACTAAAGGTTTTAAAGAATGTTATATTTCTTTATCAATTATATTCATTATTATTAGAAGAATAATTTCCTTCTCCAGACTTTACTTGCTTTTAAATTGATAGCATATAATAAAGGAAAAGTTCATTTGCATTTAGTGAGCTGAAATATTAATTGTAAATATGCACATGTATAGTACATATGTCCATAAAAAAGCAAGACCTGATTGGGTTGCAGTAAAACAGACAGTGATTTTGCCTAGGAAGCATCTGAGTGGGTTCTCCTCTTTTACTCATTCGGTTGGTGTTTTTAAGGTTTTTAACAGTTAAATTGAAATAAATTTTTGCATCAACTAAAGGCTTATCTTCAGTATTCATGTATTGACACCGATTAAAGCTATATTGTTTTCTTTTATATTTCTATATGAAATCTAAGTTGATCTATAACAACAGATCAATCATTCAATAATGTAAATGTGATCAAAATAACCGTGTAATTGTTATTTTGTTATTGCTTCTCTACATTTATGGTTACAGACTCCCTTACTACCTTACTACAGTAATGTTACTGATAATATTATTGTTATCAGTGTAATTAGTATTGTTATTATTATTTTACATAGCTATAGCATTAATATCATTACTGTGAATAATTCTAAAGGTGTGCCATGCATTCAACTGTTCGCTCTCTGTATATGTGACTCATATTGTTAGGCTTTTTTCACTGAGCAGGAAAATAAAATTCTTATCAGCATGTGTACAGATAATGCTTCCTTTATGTAACCCCGCTAGCTGTTTGACACTAAACATTTGAAAACACAGTTTTGGTGTCATAGTTCAAGAGCTGCCAGATGAAATAAAATTAAACTTCCATCATCTACATTTACAAGAGCAATATTTTCATGCAGGTGTTTTTATATTTCCAGCATTAAAGCTGCAGACAACCTGTAATGGACCTTTGTCCAGCAAGTTAACTGACACTTATGCTCTTGCTCTCAGTTGAAATCTAACACAGTTATCTAAAACTTAGAAAAACATTCAACTCTTCTAAACTTAATTACTAAGAAAAATGTACTGTGTCATACTTGTGGTACTTTTCCTCAAGCTGATGTTGGGCAACAGCCAGAAAACCCAAACCTCAGTATGAGTACACATGCACACACACACTGAATCCTAGCACACAAAACACTTTGTAATTGTAAATCAATACACAATTATAGCACCATCGTCATAACACACTGCTTACTGACCTCAAATCCCTCGGCGCTGCCTGTGTCTCAGCTTTCTTCTTGTTTGCACACATATGGCTAAAACAATACTGGAAACCACTGTCATTTAATGTGGACACTTGCCAACAGAGACTCGAGGTTTAAAACCACTAGGAAACGGAAGTTTTTCCATGTGTGCAGATCTGCAGCAATATTCATGTGGATGGTAATATTAATTTGACTGCTTGCATCTGTTGCTTTCCAGAAACAGATTGCATTGAAATATATGATCAATATTATTCACTTATTCACTTCACCTGTTTATTTAGAGTTGTGGCATATCTGTGCTGTAGGATAAGATTGAAAAGTTGAAAGGGGTCATAGCTTTTGGCATCAGTGTCTTAAATGTTCTTCTCTACATGTAAGGTTGACCTGATGAAGAAGGGAGGAACTAAATATGTTTGAGATTAACAGTTTTAGCTCATCATGACCTCAGAGCCATGAGTCAGGCAGTGCTTCAGGTCGCTTAATTTTAAAGTAAAATGATGCTAGATTGCCAGATCTCACCTTTGTTTTGAGTAGGGTGAAAGAACTGTGTGGGAGGTGTGGCTCTTTCAAGCCCTTGCTAATTGGAATCTGCCATCAGCTCATAATTTAAAGCTTACATAAGTTGACCACACAAGAAGAAAGAAATTATGGGGCTCAAAAATTTTAGAGTGTTGTCAAAAGTAGCAACATTTCGGCTCATTTTAAAAAATAATCTAAGAAAAATGCAGAAAATGGAAAACAAGCTTGAAGACAAGAATAGGTTCAAAATCATCTGAAATGTTCAAGAGAAAAAAAACCCCCAAAACCTATACAAGTGAATAGCCAGCTATCAAAGCTCTCCAGGTTACTGGCAAAAATGTTTCCCTGTGAACTGTCAAGATTTCATGAGTGGAACCTCCAAGGACTCAGTACAAGATGCAAACTCTGATAAACATCAATAAATTGAGAACTCACAAATAAAGAAAGAGACTTTCAGACTTCTAGAGAGCGGTGAAGATCAACATCTTGCAAAGTGCTGAAATGAATGGAGGAAAAGAAAGAAGCAGTTTATGGCCCAGCGCACCACCAGCTTCTTTTAAACGTGCTTGTGTGTGTGTGTGTGTGTGTGTGTGTGTGTGTGTGTGTGTGTGTGTGTGTGTGTGTGTGTATCTATCTATATCTATCTCTCTCTATATATATATGTATGTACTTACACTAAGATATTTTATAGGGTTACTGGTTACTGTGTAAACCAACACAGCTTTAGAATTGACAATGAAGTCTACATATTTTCAACCTTTGTGTCATTTTGTGAATTCCCATTTCTCACCAAAACTAGAGCACAGAATTCTTGGAGAGGCTGTTAGTATAATTAATAATAGTGTAATCCTAGATAATTGCATTAAAATATTCCAAAAGTCACCAACATCGTTTGCAGGGTATCATCGTTTGGAGTGGAGGGCCCACTCCTGAAGACCTTCTATGACTCTGTTGTGGCTTCTGCTATCTTTTATGGTGTGGTCTGCTGGGGCGGCAGCATCTCTGCTGGGGACAGGAAGAGACTGAACAGGGTGATCCGAAGGGCCAGCTCTGTTCTAGGATGCCCTCTGGACCCAGTGGAGGTGGTGAGTGACAGGAGAATGGCGGCTAAGCTGTCATCCCTGTTGGACAACATCTCCCACCCCATGCAGCAGACTGTGACAGCACTGAGCAGCTCCTTCAGTGGGAGACTGCGGCACCCACGGTGTGGGACGGAGAGATTTCGCAGGTCTTTCCTCCCCACTGCTGTCAGACTCCATAATAAAGACTTTAACTGATCAAGCACACACATCCATACATATGCAATAATACTAAGTGCAATAATCTTTTCTGTCATCGTTGTATTTTTACTCAGTTGTATATAGCATTTATATTTGTATTCTATTTTTATCTTATTGTATATTTATTTTATTGTATTCTACTGTATATAGTATTTTATTCTATTCTGTACAGTTGTGTACTGTATTTATTCTTATTGTATTCTAATTTTTGCCTCATAACTTTTGGACTGTCCACTTCCTGCTGTGACAAAACAAATTTCCCACGTGTGGGACTAATAAAGGTTATCTTATCTTATCTTATCTTATCTTATCTTAACAAACATACCAAATGTTGAGAGGTCTAATTCAGTGACTGGAATTAGTGAAGGTAAAGCTTAGCAGACAGCTAGTGTTGGTGTTAGGACCTACTTGTCACTCAAAGCAGCCATGCTCTTAATAACCCATCACATTAACCACGTAACCAGGTTCATTTAGAGCAATCAGCAGAAAAACTAAGCTAACCCCCAAATTAGTCAATCCTCATAGACTCCCTGTTAAAACGTCCAAGCTGAGGGATTAATATGCTTGCAGGCTGGTCTCTATGGTGACCTCTAACCTTAATATAAGTTAAGGCTTAAACTTAAGTTTGGCTCTGTTGGTGCATATTTTGATGAAAATTTTCTTACTATCCATAATGTTTGTGCTCATGTTGATCACGTTCACGTTGATTCAGAAAATCATTAAATTATTATTAAGTTTAATTATTAAATAATTATAAAATGCTCAGTCACACCAGAGTTAAAATAGGATGCCAACCTCCTTGCAACTAACTGATGGTTGCCTGGTGACTGCATTGAATTTCTTTTCTCATTTGGCAACTGATTGCAAGTATTTAAGGTGACTGAAATAAATGCCATCTAATTTACAAACCTGATTGCCAATATGCTGGAATCAATCAGAGCTGATCAATGAGCACAACTTGTCTGCAAATAACTGTCAGGTTGTCAACTGGTTAGATTCTAATTATATTCCTATATAAAAGCAAGGTTGCCAAGGCCTGTGTTATTTTGCAGTGAAATTGCAGTCCTGCAGCAAATATGTTGTGGAGGTATTTCTGAGTCCCTGTTTCAAATCGATGTCAATCTGGCTGAATGTACACTAAGTCTTTAATGTGAATTACTGTTTAATATGAATGTTTGTGTATGTAGATTGAAACTGGTTTACAACAGATGGGAAAAGAATTTGTGATTTTTACTAGTTTGTCAGTTAATTGTCAGATTGTATGTAATTGCCTGGTTTTATTCAGTGGAATCTAGTTGACTGATTACAGACTGACTCTGTCTTTTTACTATCCTCTTGACACATCAGAGTTGCTCTGACAGCAACTGACTGCGAGTGGTTGCAGACCTGGTCCCTATCTTTGGAGCCACTATTTCAAAGGCAATCAATTCCCAAGTTCATTGCACACAGTTGCAATAATTTTGGTTATCCCTACGATGTTGTAGCGCAAAATAAAATATATGAAATGAAATGTACCTCCTGTTAAGTTGTCACAAAAAGGAAAATAAACTCAATAAATAAAAAACTGATTTTTGTACCAGGCTGTAAACATGTGGGGTTTTTTTCCTGTTGTAAAGTTGGACATTTTAACATGGGAGTCTATGGAAAAGCCTCAGTGGGCCTTAGATAAACAGCATTGGCTTCATTTTTCAGAAGAATAGGTTTCCCCTTGGACTCGTCCTGTAGTATCCAAGGATATAAACTATGTACCTTTAGAAATACCAAACTACCTGAGAAAAAGACATATTTCTATCACTTCTATCACATCAACAATGGATAGAAGAGGAGAAGACAACACAGACACACACTGAACCCATGCTGTTCAGCTTTGTGAGAGATTTAGATGAAGACAAGATTTAGTCAAATTCACACATCTTTATAAGACAGGACAAAATGGAAAAAGAGATCGTCTGATTGTTTGAAGACATTTTCTTAAGAGAGTCACATTAATACAAAGATCTATCATGGAATACCAGTATTTTATATACTGTAGATGTTATACCACATTTTAATATTCTGTAACATGTGTACATGGTAATATGCCAACTTTGCTTCAAAAAGTGTTCAGTTAGTTCATCCAAGAAAAAAAAAAAGACTTTTTAAAGAATATTCAACTCACCATGAAAGGATTACAATACCCTGCAAACGCTCACGGTCTGTGTCATAATGTCTTTAAGCGTTTATCTTTACCACAAGAGAATACACAAAAACTCAATGCTTTGGGTAACTCAATGGACTGGATCTCGCCTTTCATACAAAATACTCGAAATAACCAAATGCTCATTAATGATTTACACAGTCCCAAGGGAAACAGAGACAACATTGTGATACTGTGAGAATTCATGTCAAGATAATAAGGAAGAGATGTGAAGAGCTCCTTTGTAAACCACTCTATATCCAGATACAACATGAAATAAAATAGTTGCCTGAGGTTTATCATTCAGTGTGTGAGAATGCTTCAGGATCCACTCTGAAAGAAATAACTCATTTTGTCAACTGAGCACTTAATTATGAGATTTTTCAAAAGTAATATCTATTTGGTTGTAGGTTTTGAGTCGAATTGGATTTTAGAACAAAACTCTTCATATTTCTCTTTAAGTTAATACTGTAATTATTTTTAAAAACTGCAATGATACCACACAATTAGCTGACCCACTTCAGTGGTTATTATTTTTTGTGTACAGCCCAAAAATTAAGACAAGTATCCGCCTGCTGCAGCCACGTCTCTGTAATTGTAACAGGAGTGTTTTTCTAATCAGCCAACATCATTCTTGTGCAGCTGATGGAAGAGAAATCATGATAATAGTAATAAAAATGCAATGTGTTTCTTTTAACAGCGTGTATAGTGATAGGATCCTGAGGACATCAACCTATAATACTTTAAAATAAGAGGTCTACATTGGGGAAAATATCCTATTTTGCTTTCTTGCTGAGCGTTAGATGATAAGATCAATGCAGCTCTCATATCGGCATTGACAATGTATAGCTAGCACCAACAGCTTGTGAGTTTCGCCTGGCTCAAACGCTGGAAATAGGGAATAGCTGTTTGCAACAAAATTAGCTTCCCAACATCTGAAAATGCACTTCAGTGTGGGGAGAAAGAAAGTTGGCCAGTAACCTCAGTTTAACACAATCAAGACATAAGAAACCAAAGCTAGCTAACCCTCCATGTCCAGTGTAGCTTACCCAATTAGCTTATTCCACCGAACTGTATTTTTGAGAAATGTGTCACATTTTATGACACATTATATGTTAAAACCTTTTGAGCTTAAATTTTAAAATTTGTTACAATGTAAGGAACATTGCTACAGTCTACAGAAATTTACTAGCAAAGCAGCATGGCTATTACTTACATTTTCAAGTTTGTAAAGTCTTCAAAAGTACTGATGTTTATCAATCAAAACTCTAGCTATGGCTTTAACTGACTCTTTAAAAAAATCTGTTTTTGCAGCTATAACATGAATGTTGAACATACTTAATATGTTAATATGTAAATAAGCTAAACAACTAAATTTATCGTTAAAAGCATAAAAAATAGGTCTAATCACCGGATTCACAAAGTGTCGACCGTAAAGACACTGGAGGCCACAAGTGTTTTCTAAATGGCAATTTTAGGAGAATTGAGTTTGTGAAAAACAGCTTCCAGGGTGTTTATATGTGGACAAAGTACTTAATCCTACTCTATAAACTTATCCGATAAAGTGCTGTTATATAGGCTAACTCAAATAATAATCCTTCTGGTTTTAATCTAAGGGATTGGTTACAAACTCAAGTTGATTTTTCTATTAAAGTTTTTCTTTTGAATTTGTTAAGGATTTTTTTAAAACTTGGGTTTGCTATTATTCTTCATTTCTGACCTCTTTCTAATCCTGGATGCTTCTTATATCTTATTAGTTGAAAGAACTTAATTTTGAAAATGAAGCTGTTTATGGAGAATAACGTTCAACAAATATCAAAAGTTATCCATGAAAATGGAAATGAAATGTTGAATGTTCTACTTGTGTAATGACCAGAGATGTGATCATGCATAAGATTTTAACATTTTAATCTGAGTGTGAGTGGTCTGACGTTTGGGGTTCACCGTTTTAATCGTTTCTTATTGGCTACTCACTCTAGCAGTTTTTTCCTTTTCGTAAATCAGTAGCAGTTTTGGGTATATTCGGCTTAAATTGGGACATAAAAATTACTTGGCAGGTTTTCCATTACAATTTCATGATTGAATAAAAAAAAATCTGAAATAGGCCTAACAATAAAATTCAGAGCAGAACAGAAACTGAATTAATAATATTCGATTTAAAAGAAAAAGCTTTTTATATAATTATTTTTCAGTTAAAACATTACTTATTATTCACAAAGCTACATATAAGCTCTATCAGGATAAATATACGTGTTAGTTAAAATGTCAATGTGCTTTTCAACAAGTTTAAAAAAAAAAAAAAAGCTTAACTAGCTGATGCTTTTTTTACTAAGCTGAGCTGACTATGTGCTGAAACCTGTAGCCACATATTAAAAAATAAGATATAAAAGCTGCATTTGTTATAACTCTCAGCAAGAAAGCAATCATATTGGTCAAAATGTCAAATAGTTCCTTTAACACATACAATAGGCTGTTTAATTCAAGACAACAACCCTGCGACTCACAAATGATGAATACACTCAAAGCTACAAAAACGCTGTTTTTTTTAAGCAGTTTTACATCAAAAAGCTTGAATATGACAAAGCGTGTGTATGTGTATTTGAGGGCTGAGGCGTGAGATATTACTAACCAACTTATAATTCTTGCCATAAAAAGCAAATGAAAAGGAACGTGAATCCGAGGTTTCATCACCTCTTTGGAAAGTGTCATGTTGAACCATGGCTCTGAGTCATCCCACGTTCGCCAAAGTCTCTTTGATTCGGTGTCAGTGGGCTTTTCGCATTGTATTCACTGGCATTCACCTTCACCACATTAGACAACCAGCACTGACACGAGTAATTCCCAAGGAAATCTCCTCTGGATTAGGATGAAAACAAATACCATAGCTTTATACTTTAGCCACCCAGATCACAGTCAGAAAAGGAATCAAAGTAACATCGGAAAAAATAAGTTAACATAATTCTGACACATAGAATTTTACAATATGTACATTATCTTTAAATTAAAATAGATTTGTCAGTTGTCTGATTGGGTAGGTCCTCTACAGAGCGCTGCTATTTTCCAACCATCCAGTGTTATTCCAAAGAGCTCCCTTTATGAGCTCAGAGCCAGCCAATCAGAGTGCAAGTAAGGCTTCCAACGTCAAGTCCCTGCCAATAGTTTGTCGGTGGCGTCTTCAGACAGGGCCAAGCCCTTAGCAACACACATGGGAGACCCTTCAACACCTTGACAAAAAGAAATAAATATAAAATATATGTAATATTTCTATATATATTCATAAAACCAAACCTAGGATAGATTTGAACTCTGATGTCTTCTCTCCATAATATAATCAAATTGCGGCCCCTTCCTACTGCCAGTCCACTTTCCTTTCGGTCTCCATTTTTGTGTATTTTTGCAGTTTTTCAAGGAAAAACCAAAAAAAAAAGTCTTCTTCAAACCTGTACATCTTATACACAAGTAAACAAAATGTAAAAGTGCGTGTTTTTTTGAATACGTTTTATCCACTATATCCAAAAGTGTTGCAGGCACTTAAGTCCTTCCCAAACAATGCAGGTGTTTTTTCGACAGTGAAGTAGGTTGGTTTGGTTATTCCTGGATCCATGTGGGTCGTTCTGTCTGTATGTCTCTGTCGATCTTTGCATCTGGCGAGGCCACTCACGGGCCGCTGCTAGCCCAGGATGTCCAGGTAGACCGGCGTGGCTTTTCCCATGGCGAACAGGACCTTCTGAATGTCCTTAATGTTCAGTCGCTGCTGTGGTTCCCGCTGCCAGCAGCCTAGCATGATGTCATAAACCTCCTTAGGACAAATCCGTGGCCTCTCCAGAACCCGACCCTGGGTTATGCACTCAATGACCTGCAGAGGAGACAGGGCAGTGGAGTGAAACAGGAGATTCTCACTCACTGATTGCTTTGGTTTGTTCATAATGAGAAAGCGGTGACACTGAGCAGAAATGTCCTTTGAGGTTTGAACTAATGAAACTGAGATGAAAGAAATAAACAGAACACATTCAATCCTAAATTTGGGCAATAATAAAAGGGAAACAAGACTTTTTTTTCCTGTCCCACAGCACAAACTAACAATACTGACTATTTGGTGGGGCTGGGATGTTTTAGATGTTGTTAAAAGGCTGATTGATCTTTTCTCTATTGTGCTTGCGCACTAATTAGCCAGATGACTCACTGCTGTCGTGATAATTTGGCTTCATTTTCCAGGGCACTGTACTTTAAAAGAATGGATAGCAATCTATTTGTGTGAAACAATTGGGGGAGGGGGGGGTCATGTTATGGAAAAACTGTGATTTCTTAACATTATTTACACTTCACACTTGTGTACTAATCAAAACTATCTCAAACATCTTTTTTTAAGTTTTCACTTTTCAAGGCGTAGAAATTAACAACACAGCTGAAGAGGGAAAACAGAAACTTTCCCCATAAGGCATATTATGGTGTCATGCAATTTCACGCTCTTGCAAGTCTGCAGCATAACAACAGTGTCAGAACAAAGGATTTGATAATCTACTGATATCTAAAGCCTAATTTTCTGGAAGGAACGTCTGACAAACTTGATCTGTGTTTAAATAAATGTGACTTTACTTTACTCAAGACAGCAGTACACGTTATTAGAACAAAACAGGAGGGACACACTTGATCTATTGTTCTACCGTTTGTTTACTTTCTGTTATATTCCGTCTGTCATGTCTCATCCCCAGATGATAAGAGTCTCTAAAATGCGGACGGGCTACCTTTAAGACTGACTGGAGCCTTTATGCATAATTCCACAATCGCAAGCGCTACAATCAAGCAGTAGCTTTGGAAAATCCACCCAGTGCTTCTCTAACTGTGGTGCATAGCGCCACTGCAGGGGGTGGGGGAATGTCATGTTTTTGGGGTCCTTAATTTGTTTGTTGGTACAGTTTTTTTTCTTTGCGTTCCTGGTTTTCTCTTTTCTCTCAGTTATATTTAGTTTTATGGCGCACTGTAAACGTGTTTAATCCCCAAAACCAGTTCTACTTCTAACAGTAATGTGATTGGTGTGTGCACGGCTGCAGTCAAGTGAACTGTGCTCTGGTCCAACTGAAGACATGAGCCTTGCTCAGTTAGACCCAAGCACGGTACACAAGTAGTGTGTTCGAATGCTTCCTCAGTGACAGTGACTGGCCCTGTAAAAATCACTGTGTTATGTAAATAGCAAATCTGTAACGCATGTGAGAGGCCAGTGTGTCACCGCTTCCAATTAAGCTACAAAATGCATAAAATCATGAAGCTCATTGTGCTCTCTGAAGCGAAGTTGAGATGTTGAAACAAAGTGAAGTGTACTTGGGTCTGCATGTAAAGAGCAGTTTGAGCACAGGACAGCGAGGCTGTGGGAAGATGGGACAAACACACTTGGTGTTGGTACGAGGCAACCATGCTTAGTGTGAGTACACCCTCAGTCTGTTTTGTCTCTCTGTTGTTTTACTTCCTCTTTTATTTAGTTTTCTCATGTTTAGTCTCTTGGTTTTAATTTCTGATTTTGTTCCTTTCCCTCCTTTTCCCTCCGTCTATCTTATCCTTTTTATTAGCATTTGGATTTTATTTTTCCCCCCTGTTTTTTGTTGTTAATGATAAAGAAAAATGAGGATTGTTTTATTGATCCAAACTATTTTAAAACCACAACCACTTAAACTTTGGAACAGTCCTCCTCAGCGTATTAGGTCGCCTAAATCTGCTGAAAAAAAGGATTTTGCCCACTAATTTGGGCCACAGTTTACATAAATGCATGCAAGTATATACTGTGATGACACTGAGACCATATGTTTAACTATGTGTCTGCATGTGTCGGCTTTTATTTCAAATAAAGCACTTTGTAAAAGTGTGCTTTAAAAGCGCTATGCACATAAAGTTATTATTATTAAATTTGCACAGAGACTAAGCTCGTGTTTGATGTTATTAAACATCATGGGGGCTACATTAATTTAATGGAATAACAATTGTAATCCATCAGGTTCCTCTGCGTCGTAATGATAGAGCTGTGATATCGATAAATCTGTTAACTTACACAGTCAGCATTTTTCTCAGCTTCCCTCTGGCTTCAAATAAGCGAGACTTTATTAATATATCAGGTCTTCTCCAGTCTTACTGACCACACACATTCACAATCTGCTGCTTTGGCTGTAGCAGCTGTGTTGTTTTCAGCCTGTATTAAGTGTTTAAACTCTTCCCATAGTATAGTTTTATCTTTGTTTGTCAAGTCAGCTGCTCTGTTGTAAGTAGACCTGTCAGTGTTTCTGGTTGGTTATTTGCACCCTTTCATGTGACTTATTATGCTGACGCCTACTTTTGTGTGACCACTTATTGTTACAGTTCAGGTGAGTGAAGCTAGATAATATAGATAATATGTATTCTGCAGGGCTTTGGTGATTTACAACCTTTATTTTTCCTTGACATAGTACTTGGACTCAATTAGAGCCTAGAGTAGTCTCACTTCCCATCTGAGATTCAGATTGTAGCACGCGTCCTTCGTACATACATCATATACTTGCAAATATGATAACATGTACTAATAGACAAGTGAAAGTGAAAACAAGGGTGTGATTAGTCACCCTAGTTCTATGATCACAGTTGGGGTCTCTGATCGCAGTACAAAGCATAACTCCAACCCCCTCACATAATAAGCAACTTGAGAGGACAGATAAGCAGCAGCGTGAGGGCAGATGTAATAAGGCTGGACTGGGATCAGCTGCTGCTAATAGGCCAAGGCAAGAGGGGCTGCATGAAACAGAGCAGGTTGGCTATAATATCCTTGACCATCAATTTAGCACGCAGTGTAGTTTTCACCTTTTGCTTTCTGCATAGCAGATTAAATGAGAATTATGGTTTATTTTCCAATAATGTATCTACTGTGGGTCACGATAACTTTACACTAGGCACACGTGCCAAGGGTTAACTGATGGCACAGCCATAGCTGGACTGGCCATCGGGCATACCGGGCATTTGCTTGGTGGCCCGATTATTTATTTATTTATTTATTTTTTGTAACGGTATAAACAATGAAAGGTGTTGGATTGGCCAGATGTTGGCCGGTGTGTAAAAATAACTCAGTTGTTTGGTGGTGGCATCGCGGAGCTTCCACAGATTCAGTAAAATGAACAAGTGATGGAGGCCAGCACGTGGATGAGGGAGATCGGAGGCAGGACGAGGAGAGACCCGAGGCGGCCGCCGGTCCGAGCGTCAGGTGAACTGAACTTCAGGTAAGAAGTTATGACCTGCAGTCTATCTGGGTCAGATATAAACCAAGTTTAGGTGGAGTTTATTTTCGTGTGTCTCTGTATTAACAGACGTGCCATATTGGCTTAGTTTATTTTTCTTATCATTCTTGTGAGGAGACCATAAATAGCATTTGTATTTTCTGTTGTACAGTCCATTTGCTGTTATGGAGTTCTTGTTATGGATAAAACGTGTCTTTTTTTGTTTCAAAATAGCTGATAACTATTCGCTGATAGCTGCCAACATCTGCAAACAAATATAATTCTATAAAGTGGTTCTATATAGTGTGTAACTGTTAATATAGAGCGTTATTAAATTTATTGCTAATGCAAACATATGGCACACTGACCTCTGAGGACACAGACCATGACACCATGGGGTAACCTGCTATTCCATTTTGCTATCACATATAAAACTAAAACAGGGGTCTTGGTTAACGGGCACTAAGCAGAATAAATGTTTGAGACATGTCTGCCACAGAAAATGCATCACACTCTCTGCTAAAGAATGTATTTCTCTGTATAGAGTACATATATTACTCTTTGCTGTATTTAGAGATACCAAAAAACCAACCAATCAAACAAAAAAAAGCAGATAAGCTGGTCGGTGTAGCTCCGTAGAGGATGATAGTGGAGCCAGTGGAGCCCAGAAGTGTGATGCCTGTTTGAAACATGTTCCTACAGTACCCACTGTCACTGAGTCACTAATGCTCATTTATAATTATTGCAGTAATTTTTCAACGACTTAAACAATGACAACAACTGAATAATAGGCATGTGAATAAGTGAATAACAAGTACAAGAATTTCATCTGTACTATCTGTATGTACAAAATTACATTTGGAAAACAATTTACCTTCTTTGGCTGTGATATAATAAAGCACTCATCTCATCACAGTTTAATCAGCCGAGTGTTTCATTTAGCATGCCTAAAAACTTCTTCTGCGCAAGATGCAGAAAAATATGAAAATATCACATTTGTATAAAGCCCAAAAGCACATTGACACTTCTATTGATATTTCCATTCTATTGTAATGCCTGGGCTTACCCTACAAGCGTAATCCTAATTGAATTTTATTGATTTAAAGCAAAGACTTCAATGAAAAAACAGACCGCTCACGGGCGTTATGTAATGTGGGCATGGGCATCAATTTATCACCTCACCAAAGAGTGAAGAAACAACACGAGGCAGTAGATTAAGATCCAGAATAGCAGTGGTCATTTAAATCTGCTATTAGCAAGCTCGGGATTTCAGCCTTTCCCCCTCGCTGACGACATAAGGGGAAAGATTTTGATGTGCTTTGCAATAAGCTGCCCTACTTGATGTTTGGAAATGGAAAAGTAGACTTTCACATTTACCACTAGATGACCTGGAGCTATAATTTCCAGTGTGTGCATGAGATTCTGCAATTCAGCCTTTGATAATATGTGTGTGTGCTATATCTTGTGAAGGTTTATCTATCGTGCTTCAGGCGCTTTTTACCTCGTTGTTACCCAGCTGAAACCAAGGCTGCTTCCCATAGGTAAAGATCTCCCACAGAATGACTCCAAAGCTCCAGACATCGCTTTCCGTGGAGAACTTCCTGTACATGATGCTCTCTGGGGGCATCCAGCGAATAGGTAGCATGGTGTGTCCTCCAACCTGAGAGGAGAGTAGAGGAGCGGGGAGAGGAGATCTTTATTGCAAACAGAAATGTTGCAGCTAAGACAGAGATAAGAAGACTCAGTCATCAACACAACTCCCTGGTGTCTGGGGATTAACTGTCCATACATGTAACTGATACTCTGGGCTTAACATTTCATGAATGCCAGCTGCACTGCTGAATGTTGACACTGATGCAATATAGAAAAATGCTGACAGCTCTGTATGCATTGAAGCAACAGAAATACTTTAGGTTATCGTATAAAATGGCCCCTTTGTTCTTAAGTAAAACAGCAATCCTTTCTCTGCAGAGGTACAGGCATTAAGCAGAGGATCAAAGTCTCACAGCATGGAGCTGAATGTGGAATTTAATCAGTTTTTAAATAAATCAACCAAGGGGATAAGAGAGCTGCTGAATACACACTTATGCGCCATCATGGTAAAGACGTTCATGTGGCTTCTAAGGAATGTGATTAAATTCAACATAGCGGCATGCAAACATGCGTTTCTAAGATCTGCACACGGCAGGGACAGTTGAAGAATAGCACATATCAGCTTGAAGCAGTTTGGTGTCTGTAAACCAGCAGCACATGAAATGAAGTCTCCCCTTGCTGTAACTCCTTTCAGGGTGGATATTAATCGATTAGACAATCACCCATTAATCATCAGCTTCCATTAGCAGGCATTGTTTTAAGATCTATTTCCCATTCGTGTCAGTGACTGTGTTTTAATCATGGCCGTGTCGGGTTGAATAAGACCGATGTGGGAATGAGCTGCAAAGTATTGCAAGTTTCAGCTCAGAATATGAGTGTGATTACAGTGTACGGTGATTACAGTGAACGCTTTAAGTGTATTAGAAACAGATTTTTGTTTTAAACATGCAGGTGGTCTGACCTTTGCAGGAGAAATTTTTAGTGCTATTTTCTGATTGCCAGAAAAGTTTACTGGCAATCAGAAAATAGCTTAAAGCACTTAAATAGCTGTCATAACCACATACATGTCAACACATGATTAAAGTTCAATACTCAGGCCATGTGCTGATTTCATGAGACAACAAATGTGGTGAAAGCTGCACAAATATATTTGGATGATGAGTACATGTTTTTCTTTACTTTTTACTGAGATAAAGGTTACTCTCAACATTTCCAAACAAAGGTTTAAGATAGTAGGATTATGATTACTAATTAACTCCCAAGAGTAAACATCTAATAGCCTTTAATAGACACTTAGTGTGTTTGTTGCCATATAGAACTAAGCAGACAGCAGTCTACATAGTTCTAGTTTATGTCCTAATACTACTTAATCACCATTCATTTGTAACATTCTAATACAAATGACTACTTACAATACTAATTCTAAGCATTCTGTTGCCCTATCACTTCCTGCTGTCATTTATTTGTATTATCTGGTTCAGTTTTTGGCCTTTGCTGTTTTTATCTTGACAGTTCCGTTGAGATAAAATACGATGGATTCTAAGCCTCTTTGAGGTTTTTATCTCTAAGTCAGTGAAAGCACTCCTGCAGCATATCAGACACACATCTATCATCTGTCCATCATCAAAACCACCCATCCATCCATGCATTCACTGATCTATCCATCCATCCATCCATCCAGCAAGCAAGCAGGCCAGCAAGTAGGCCAGCAAGCTAGCCAGTCAACTACTCTTTTGGGCTCATTTTCTGTGCTTAGGACAAAATAAAATCCACAGTCAGACGTGCCATAGGCTCTGAAATCATCATTAGGAAAACCTCTTAGCTTGTAGCTGCATTCATCCTCATATGGTTCCTCCTATCTGTACCTCTGGGTTACAACACAATCAGATTCATTTAATCATAATAAGCTCTTTTCCCAACTCCATTTACCAGCTCCAACATCTGTGTGCCTTCAGCTGTGAGTGCTGCGTGGCATTTTAAGTATCGAGAAAAAAACACTCAGCTCAAGTCTTACTAATTACCTCCTAGTTCCGTAGCGCGCTCATTGCACATTTCCTTTGAAAGTCAAACACAATCTCCGTGTGTCAGCTTGACGTAGCAGATGAATCTTGGTGGATGTTTTCAAAGAGACATAAGATTTGTCAGTTTGCCAAAAGTCTACTCCTTCCTGGGCATTTATTCAGAGCGTCCTTTAGTTTGTACACTTCATCAAATTTAGTTGCCGAGTTAAAGGCCTCTGTTTGTTTTCCTCTATATGTCCTTCATCTGCAACCTTCTCGAATATCTATTAAATGCACCAAGTTTATGTGTTAGCTCTGTCACTACTGACTATTAGCTACTTTCAAATTAGTCTTTTGTAAAACTACACAAGACAGTCTTGGAAACTATACGACACAGTCTCAGAAAATATACCCAAAAGTATCAATGACAACACTGGCTGCCCTTACAGGCATATAGTGCAGATCAAGCAGCAACCTCCAGGGTTGAAAAATGAAGCTCGCCTCAAAAAATGGACCAGGAATGTGGTGTTGGTCCCTTTTAATAGAATTACCTGTCTTGCTGTGAAGTGCAGCGCATCCAAGAAGCTTTTGCTTCAGTTTTGGTAAGTATAATCATATCTTTGCTTGGGCTGGATGGCAATCACACCTCGTTAACTGGGCTTGCTAGCATTGCTAGCTAGTTCACATGTTTCAGGTTTCTGTGTTGAGCTGGGCTCTCTGCTTCAGGCTGTGTGTGCAGTCAATCAAAAAAGTACGTTTCATGTGCCCTATGACTCTTCCACTATGAGTGCCACCACCTCCCATCAGAGCTGTTATCAGCTAACAGTGATTCAATCGTGAAAAAAAATCTATAAACAGAAACATACAACAGTTAAAAAAAATATAACCAGGAACACAAACCTGGCTAAGAGGTTGGAATAATTTGAGATAATATGATGCAGAAAACCGTTAATCCTTGGATTTAGCACACGGTAAAAAAAATCAACATTTTAATTCTAATTAATAATTTTAATGCTGGATGCATTCTTGGTACTGCATCTAATATGAGGCCTGCACTGTAGAACTAGGTAACTTTAAACTGTATAAATGTAAATATTAGATATTACCATCCATAGTCTAATAAAGGAGAGATGTAAATCACTTTAGAGAATTAACAGCTTAATTCTATGTTTAGACTGAATTAGATACATAAAGAAAACATTTATACATTTGCACCATTCACCACTTGCCCACTTACAAAGAAATGAACAGTCTCTAATTTTTACATAAAAGCTATCAATTTATAACATTTTGTATTTTTATATATATGTTACCGTCCATTACTATTTATAATTATTTGTAAGACTGTTTAATGCATTTATAAAATTAATCTATAAACCCAGACAGAATGAGAGTGGACTCGTTTGAGACGCATCTCTTTGCAGTAGAGGGACAACTGGTTGTATTCTGGTTATATTCGTACATAACAACAAGGTTACTGAGCATTTATGTGAGCTTTATGTAATTTTGAAGCTAAATTGCAACTGACAGCAACTGCGTCATTATTTGTGGAATTGAATTTATGAATTTCAGTTTTAAGTGCTCTATTTCTGCTGATTTGTCACAGTTAATGACCGTATTATCACAAACCGATTTTGTATAATTGCAAACTTGACTCCATTCAATCACAACCTAACAGCAGACTGACTGGTCTCGTGTTATCTCGGCCTTCACGCACCAAAGTCACTTTGAAGATGGCAGCTGACTGTGAGTGGTCACAGACAGAAAGAACCATTTCAAAGGCAACAAGATATCATGCTTACCGCACAATCTTCAAGTGTGACTGTAGCACTACTCAAATGGTAGCTTTTAGAACATATTAACTAAGCTTTTCAAAAAAGCCACAGGTCGCTCATGTATATTTCATGCTCTAAATGAGTCATCCTGTATTAACAAGCCAACATTAGCATTTTCCCTAAGTTCAGCTATACCAGGCAGATAGTAGGTTGAAAATAGTTATGACTCAGAAATGACTTGTTGGGTTCAAGCTGTTTAATTTTAGTGATAAAAAGGTGTCAAGTTCCATTTTTAAAAGTTGTTAGATATTTTAATTGGCTAAATTTGAACCTGTAAGTGAGACTAACATTTAAAAGAGAAACACAACCTTTTTTGAAAAGGTTAATTTTGATGACTGAAAGTCACACATACAATTTTGTACACACAAGTGAACCAAAATGTTCAGTGGAAAAAAAAACAACTCATGAAGGTGCCTAGTAGAACTACCTGGTGAATGGTTTGTAAGCCTTGTTATGAGATATACAATGGTAACCTATCATCATACAAGAAAGAAGAACCCCAAGGTGTTTTTGTGTCCTCGTTTATTGAACTCCTGATTGTAGCTCCTTGTCTCAGGTGTCTTGACTAAGTCGATATCTGGTGTGCAGAGTGTTTACCTGAAAGTGTTATCCCAAAGTTGTATGCTTTTCTCGGACTGAATACAAATCAATATTTGTACACAGGGCCTGCAGGTCAACAAGACCAATAGAGACACTATTCTTTACCAACACCTATATGCTGACTGAGAATCAGAATCACACTCCATTAACCTCCAGCATGTCAAACTGGAGGACACTGGAGGACGTTTCTTCTTTACTGAACACACTTTCATTATTCTTCAAATCCATTCACTTCCATATGGATGGGAGATGCTTAATATATCTGATGTATCCTGTAAGATTTACTCATCAAAATGGCCACTGTCACATTTTCTCACAAAAATGTAATAATAATAATTAAGTATGAATCATTTCAACATCTCTGCTGGGGACAGGAAGAGACTGAACAGGGTGATCCGAAGGGCCAGCTCTGTTCTAGGATGCCCTCTGGACCCAGTGGAGGTGGTGAGTGACAGGAGAACGGCGGCTAAGCTGTCATCCCTGTTGGACAACATCTCCCACCCCATGCAGCAGACTGTGACAGCACTGAGCAGCTCCTTCAGTGGGAGACTGCGGCACCCACGGTGTGGGACGGAGAGATTTCGCAGGTCTTTCCTCCCCACTGCTGTCAGACTCCACAACAAAGACTTTAACTGAACAAACACACACATCCACACATGTGCAATAACACTAAGTGCAATAATCTTTTCTGGCATCGTATTTTTACTCAGTTGTATATAGCATTCGTATTCTATTTTTATCTTATTGTATATTTTTATTCTATTTTATTCTACTGTATATAGTATATTATTTTATTCTATTCTGTACAGCTGTGTACTGTATTTATTCTTATTGTATTCTAATTTTTGCGTCATAACTTTTGCACTGTCCACTTCCTGCTGTGACAAAACAAATTTCCCACGTGTGGGACTAATAAAGGTTATCTTATCTTATCTTATCTTATCTTAACATAATGGCTGAAATATATAAAAACAGTCTCCAAAAGCAGTTTGGAAACATAGATCGCTAAAAGTATACTTCACAGATAATGTGGATTTTGAATTTCTATTTGTTATGACAGACATTTGCATTTCTGTCAAGTGTAGCGATGTTAAGTCTTTCTACTATTCAGAGCTTTATGCTTTAAAAACTTTTCCCTCTTTTTATCAGGAGGATTTGCAGAGTTTTACCTCCATTCTCCTGCTTTACATTGACACATGTTTATACCTCAGAGCAGCCCAGTACAACCACAGTCTTTCACTGAACCCGCCAGGGGTTAAGTGCTGTGCTCGACCGTGTCTCACTGTCGAGTTGTAAAGTACAAAGAATCAATGTATCATTCTCCTGAATCCTATAGAACCCCGGTTGTGCTTCTCTATAAGTTGCTCAAGGGCATCTGAGGTGTTACACAGATGCATCCTTTACCTCTTAATTTCTTGAGGCTTGCTCCGCCATCTCCCTGCCTAAACAATTATGATCCGTCACCACCTTGGAAGATAATCAAAGCTGCTGTTTTTCCTTCCTTCAGTGGTAGGACATATAAAACAGTAATTAAGATAAACATAAATTCATGAAGCGTTCCAAATAAGGTGCCCTTTCTCCACATCCTGAATTAACACACTTATTGACAATGCCACTGGCAGTAGTTCTCTCTTCCACACACCCTTAAACTCATTCTTTAGGGTTTCACTTCAAGCTAAGGGCCAAATGAACACAGACTTAGACTCTACCTGGTCTCATTACACATGGCACAGTTTAACATTGTACACAACATTAAGCCAATATTGATGCAGAGACCAGTCGCCCCTATTATGCAAAACCTCTGGGTCGAGGTAAGCTAGGTGGGCCGAGTGTGAGGTGAAGAAGTTGGCGAGGGGCTGTATACCAATCTGTCCCTCTGTGGAGCTTTATAAAGATTAAACAAAATTAATTAAGTTCCCGTTAGTCTAAATGACTTATCTGAGGTCCTCCCTGCCCACTGCATGCAAGGCCCAGCCTCATCAGATGCATACTAATGATTTAACCGGAGCCGCCGTGGCGAGGGGCATTAAAAGTGGCTGACTCGCTGCTTCCCAAATGATTGCATGCCATCACCTTGGGTTTTTGTGACAAGGCCATGGTAATTAGCTTGGAACATGGGGGAAAAGGAAAAAAAAAGCTGAACACATAATAAAAATAAAATAATTGCCCCTGTAATTATCCTCATCTTTCTCACTCAATGTCACATCAAGAAGCTGGCAATGCTCTGCGGGGAGTGAGGAATGAGTCTGGGGCTTTTTTTGTTGCTGTGTAAACTGGATTAGTGCTCTGCCTGTCCCACCGTAGCAGGGGAGTGATTGGATTAACGGCGTGGAGAGCACAGCAGCATGGCAGGGGGATAGATTACTGCCCCAGTCGGGCTCTTCGATGGGCGCACCGTGGCCTGTAGGGAGCCCTAGGAGGCCCCAGACATCTTAAAGGGCCCCGATAACCATCTTGAGACACTCTCTCTCCCTGCTTTAACCGTGTTGCTATCTCTGCTCTCCCAGCTCAAACAGCAACGAACACAAGTTCACTTTTAGAGGCTATGATGTCCATTAGGTTTCTACCTGCTGCGCTGCTGCCAAGTGGAGATAAAGTGGTATCTACTGCACGCCAGTGGGTGGTGAAACTTTCTGAAGGTATTTATTTTTTTAAACAGGCGCGCGCGCGCGCACACACACACACACACACACACACACACACACTTCACTATAGCTATCATGCAATTGTACTTTATTTTCTGTATCTAGCTCGCCAGGCTGATACTACAATGAGGAGAAAGGTAGGGCCTCATTGTTGTTGCTGACTTTGAACTGCATCTTGAATATGAATTATTTAGATACAGCTGGGTTTGGAAATGTCTGGACACTTCAATAGAACAAATACAGTGGGTTAAATGTAAAGTGCAAACCAGTGATCAGTGTCAAGATTATACGATTTACAATATAATTGTATAATAAAAGAAGCAGTATTGATGATAAAGTGATGGTACAAAACAATATGAGAGCCTGACATGTTTGTGGCTCTGCACATCCTGATTCATCCTAACAGGACAAGGACCCCTTTGACATTAGTCCACAGGGTCACTGCCAAAGTCCCTCTACAGTTGCTGATTGTACTCCATGCAAACATCTCTTAGATTGAAAAATGGCTCATACAGTATTTTAAAAAAATAGCTTGGAACTTGTTTGGACTGAAAAAAGAAACAAATATTTGTTTTTTTTAATGATTTCCAATCTTTGTGTCAGGTTACGCTAACCAGATGCTGGCTTTATCTTTAAATATCCCATAGAGGTATAAGAGTGCCATCAATCTCTCCATTTACGTCGCAACAAGAAAGCAAAAACATTTTCTAAATTTATTACTCCATACGGCAGCCATCATATAAGACAGCTGTGTTCTAGGCAAAGAGACAAGAACAAAACAAAAGAAACCTAAGGGGAATGGTAGAACAGACTTTTTTTATCCCTCCATGCAGAAATAATAAATATGGCCTGTGTACTCATTAGCACCAAGCTGCACACAATTTTGCGGAGCTTGTGCTTGATAAATAATGCAGCAGAGGAGCGTTTCTTTGATCCTTGAAAAATAAGAGAAACCTGGTGACCATTTTTCTTCAAAGAAAGGCAGTGCAGGTAAGCACGGGCTTTCTGGCAGAGACACTAAGAACAAGTCCTTGAAAATGAGTCATTAGATTGTAACAGTGTTCGATATCCCATAGTCCATATCCATGAGTCAGTGTCTCTAAAATCATTTCAATTTTCCTAAGAAATACTAAGTGTAAGATATGGATTTTTGTTCTCCTTATTTACCCAAGCAAGGTTTACCGGACACATATTTTTGATCCTTGTTAATTATCAGCTTTACATTTAGACAGTTTTGCGCTGTTTAAGTACGTCGACTTCACGGATTCTTTTTGATGGTAGCGATCGGGCGGAGACTTTTATTTCCAAAATCAGACGTCTTTCTTTGCACTTCACAATAAAATACAGATGCATCCGGAGACCTAGCTAACTAGCCTACTTCCGCTACGTCTAGCGAGGTCTGGCTCACAACCGGAAGTCAACAAAATCTTATGGGTTCGGTGTCCCGCCCATTGTACCACCCCCTTCAACTGTCCTGCCTCCAGTCTTCCCCACCTCAGCACTCTAGATAAAATCACTTAAGTTTAAGTTTCCTAATCTTCCACACTTACAATGAAAATATAAAATCATGAGTACATAATCACATTTCACACAAGCACCACTTCCCACAGCGCTCACAGAAATGAGAAACAACGCAAACTTTGCTAAATGAAAACACTGAAGGTAAAAATCCTGGATAATTTTAATAAGAACTGTTGAAAAAGTAAAAAGAAAGTAAGCCTTTACGTATTATCATCTGAGAAGAACCTCTATGTCCGTGTTAATAAAATGAGTCCAACCCTCTATTTAAACTAGAAGAATTGGTGCACAGCATTACAGTCTGACTGCAGCTTTCAAGTAACCAGACTGAAAACTTTTCACTTTTCCATGCCTTGGGAGCAGAATATGACACTAATTGCAAAATTGCTGTTAATTACTCTTACAAATCAGAAGCTGCCTTGGACTCCTGATTAGACAGAACATTCAACATAACACTCTTAGACAACCTGCATGAGCCCCTTCATCTATCCTGCAGATGCTTCTGAAACTTCCGAAAACAACAACAGAAAAACAAAAACAGCAATGACTTGCTTTTCATTCTTGCAGCTTTAATGCCTAGCCACCTGTCATTTTGCCCACCTAACCATGTATAATTCAGTGCCTCACTCTCCGAGCCCAGGAAAAACATTTCCTGATATATCGCGAGGTACTGGTATAAAACAACTTCAGAGCAGGCTCGGGTGCTGCCGTCGGCCTGCACTAGCTCATGCAGTTGTCTCCTTTGAAACAACACAAAGGTATGTGCCTACAGTGTGAGGATGTGACAGATGGAAGTGATTTAGGACAATATTTGTCTTTTTCTTGAAGTTGCTCCCTCCTGCTGCAAAGTGTCTTTTGGGCAACGAGCATGGATACGACTAGTCAGCTATGGCAGTATTGTACTCTTGGCAGGACGCTGCTATTTATAATCACTCAACACAGGGAAAGTGTCCAATACTGTTAGGAGCGCCTTATCTCCGGGCTCTGTCAATATTCCTATGTGTAGGTGGGCACTGATGCTATCCCATCGCACCAAACAGCAGCTTCACTGCAATTCAGGCCACACACATCCAAATGCACACAAATACACGATAAATTCAAACTAAGACTGGTTCCCTTTTTCTTCTTCTACAAACCATTTCTCTGGTTTCTGTCTAACCCAACATAGTGATTTAAAAAATATTTCCATTCCTCACTGCAGAGACTGTGTGTGTGTGTGCTGATTCAGTAAATTATTCAATAAATTATTCAACCATCTAAAATTTCTCCAATAAATTCACCACAGAGTTTGAAGCTAACGTTCAACTGGAAAAGTTACTCAGACTGACTCCCACCCAGCTGTTCCTGCAAGGCCTTTTTTTTCACTGTCCCACTGTGTGTGTGTGTGTGCGTGTGTGCGTTTACCCCTAGCCCCTTTGTTAGCCTACGCAGAGCATAACTACACAAGAACAACCATCTGCTTGTTTTCATCTGTCAATGGGGAGCATACCATGTTTGGAGACTGAGCTCATCACCCCCACCTGAGACCTCTGCTGGTGGTAGTCAGGGTGATAAGGTGTGCTTGGAGACTCACCTTATCACCCTCATGTCCAACCTGCTCTGCACGGACACCCCATACAACCAGCAGAACATATCAAGGAAATGGTCCCCCATGATCCCAGCTTCCCACTCCCTTAAATATATTATACTGCATGTTTCACTCACACAAACAAAATCTTAAATGCTTACAAAACATGTCAAACATCCCCTGGTTGCCCAATTTGGCTTTATATCTGTTAAATCTTCTTGAAATTACTTTCTTTTGAGACCAAGCCAATAACTCACAGTACTGATATATTAAGCTTATAATTGTTAAAACAGCAACAGACAACTGAACCATTTAATCTTCCAGCTGATTGGTATCTGCTGCTAAATCGGTTGTGACTGAGAAAATAAAATGGGTTCTTAACTAAAATGAAGAAACAGTCTGTTTTAAACTTTACTTGTCCACAAAGAACCACTACAGCTACCAAGAGCTATTATCCAACCATGAGCTCCATGAAGGGGCTCACAGTTAAAGGGAAGAGAATTTTCTCCAATGTGTCATTTAGCTGTTTATCATTCTAAATTCTAATATTCAATCATAATATAAAGTCAGCACTAGAAAATAACCTAGCACAATACCTTGTAATTTGTCCAAGGGCTTGGGCACAGCTGACCAAGCCACCTTTGTGGATGGACTCTACAGTCTCTGGGCCATGCTGCAAATTTGTTTTCAATTTAATTATTATTGAGACAGCATAATTTTTCTGGATCTTAATCACCCTTCTTTCCTGCATTCAATGGATTATTTCCATGATGGGATTACTACACATGTAACCTACATATGTACAAATGATCTAGGATATTGTACAGTCCCATTTTACTCCACTTAGTCTGTGTTAAATGCAAATGACCCTCTACTTTCTCTAAGATCTGAGATGCTCAAGTAAAACTGCTCAGATGACTAAGGAGCTTGGAAAGAAAAGCGTCTGGACTTCTTTAAGTTGCTTGAAGACGTTTCACCTCTCATCCGAGAAGCTTCTTCAGTTCTGACAGTTAGACTACGATGACCCGGACAGACATATTGCTCAGATGACGCTGAAATGGTCAAACTTGTACTAAGGTTTTAGGTGTTATTACCTGAACTGTATCAAACATTGAAAATCTTGTTTGCAAAGCTCTTGGTTTTTTTTCTCTTTCTCTTTTTCTTGTGACCTCTAGGTCAAAATCTTTTTTTTTTTTTTTCTATCTCCAGCTCACAAATGCTGATTATATACAAGCTAACTATTTTACATTTGTTAGATTAAGGTTTTTTTTTTAGTTTTTTTTTTTTTTAAATGAGTGCATCATATCTAGTACAGGAGATCAGATTTGCGTCTCTGCAAACCACACTTATTTAACAAATATGCCACTACTTTCTACTGGAAGCATCTCAAACTGATTCGGGCTGTAGTGGAGAGATTTCATTTTAAAAGTTTGTCAGTGTAGCTGCTCTTAAATGTTGTGTTCAATCAGTTGTAGATTGTAATAGTTTCATTTGTCTGTTTATGTTTATGACAGTGTTTGTTGTTCTGTTGCTGAGTATTAGGGCCAAAGTAAGAAAAAATATATCTTATTGATCATTTTGAGAATGATTCAAAATGTGGAGATTACATTTGTTGTTTCAAGACAAACTGGCACAGCTGCTGTACCCTGAAGTACCCTAAATCACACTTCAGAATTGGTTTAAGTAACAAGGAAGGAAATGATTTCTCTTTTAGCACATAAACACAGTGTGGTTATCAGTATAAGGATGTTGAAAAGATGGTGCAGAAACATGCATCTGGTCAGATGGAAAAACACACAAACTCAGAAGAGTAGATTCATAGAACATGAAATGGCTGGTAATGGACAGATGCAAGGTTATCGATGGTTACACCCTCGTCCAATAAAGAGGATGGATGTTGTTTCACGAGACAGCTGATCAATTTATTTCACTAACTCATCCAAACAAGTAGGGCTGAACGATATATCGCATTTGCGATAATATCGCGACATGATCAAGTGCAATTTTCTAACCGCAAAGGCTGCGATTATACTCTGGACATGTCCAAATTCATGGGCTGCATCCTCCTGAGGCCGCATTTGTAGACCGATTACGTCACAGCGACGCGCCGAAGGCTGTCCAAATTACTACCATATCCCAGAATTCATAGCGCGGCCCAGCCAAACTCCAGTTTCCAGCAATGGCGGCCGCTACTAAGTTTTAAAATTACTCATACTAATCTTTCTGGGTCACAAAATAAACTTTTAACATATTTTCAGGCGAGAAAGTAGCTTTGTAAACATCAAATATCTGCTCGGTTTATCAAGATATCCCATATTTGCAAAAGTGCTTCGACGTTTTCAGAGGCGTCTGCTACCCACCAGCTCGACAGCTAGCCGGGAGCTCGAGGGTTACTGATGCGGCCGAGAACGGCACAACTCCCGGCACATCATTTTCAGATCACCGCGGAGTTTCGCTGCTCGGGTTAAACGTAATATATAAGTCACTTAGACAACCTAAAAATGTCATTGTTGGGCTTTTTTCAGTGTTTTGTTTGTTCGTGAGTAAATCGGTTTGGCTGAGATTAAAGTTATTAGATTAGATAAAATAAAACTTTATTAATCCCCCGGGTGGGTTCCTCCTTGGTTTTCACACAGCTGACTAAACGTCAAACAGAAAACTTATTAAACAGAAGTATGAGACAGTCGAGAATTTACACCAGTGTCTGGTTATATTTTAGATAGCAAGAAGCAGACGGCCGAGTTTATTAAACTCCACCGAGACAGCGGTGACGCTAATCAGAAGGCTAGACCGTCCAATTTCACGCCTTTAAACTTTAAAGGCGTGTTTGTGTGTGTGTTTATACAATTGCTATTATGTTTGCACTTTATGTGTAATGTTACTGACTGCAGAGATCAGTAAGCTGTGTGTATTTTTTATTTATTAGTTTTATTTATTTAATATTATTTTTTAATTGAATGACTGTCTAGTAGTTCACAGATGTCGAAAAACTGAGTGTGGTAAAGCCACTGATTTTGTTTATGTATATTTCTGCAATCTGCACATTGTACTGACTTTCATTTTCATGTTTACACCAGGGTTGCTTGTCAGCACTTTATGCTCAGATGTTTGTAAGCTAAAAATAAACTATTGTGTATGTTCAAATATACTGTTGTGATTGAAGAAGTTAAATAAAAATGTCAGTCATCAATTCATGCATCACCTCATGTCATCATAACAGAGGTCTGTCTTCCAGGAAAGAACAGTTTAAAATTAATGTAATATAGTATTGGCCATACTATATGATGTATTGCTTGTCTTTGTTTAATAATACAGAAGACAAAGACCTTAAAAAATAATCGCATATCGCATCGCAATCGCAATATTGGGGCAAAAAATCGCAATTAGATTATTTTCCATAATCGTTCAGCCCTACAAACAAGGCATTTTGGAGAAGGTGTAGCAGGATATAGAGTACTTGAAACAACAATGAAATCTCCACATTTCGACTTTTTTCTCAAAATAGATTTTGGACTTTAATCTCGAAATTTCGACACTATTCTCAAAATGATCAACAATATATATTTTTTTCCATAACAAAGGTAACAACACTACCACTTTTTAAATCTACTACTATTTTCAGTCTTCCACTTTATAAATTATTGATGGTAAGCTTATTGATAGCATTGAATAATATATTTCAGAAGTGTGGCTGACAAATGAACATGTCATCAAACTATATCACTGAATATTAGAGAAGTCTTTAATATTCTAAAGATTAAGTAGCTTCATGTGCACAAAAACATCAAATATGCTTAAAATGACTGAGTTTGAAGTCACACTTGAAATGAAAACATATATGTTTGTGTTTTAAATTTTACAGTGGTCTTCTCAACACTTTTCCTCAGCTTAACTTTATGAAACCCTTTTGCCCAATGAGAGCCCAGCCATTGAAAAGTACACACAGAATCTGGCAATAATTACTTCATAAGAAGAACAAATAAGCTTAATCGCTCTTATGTCCGTTACACAGATTGTGGATGGACATGGACCCATGCACCAACTGCTAAAAGCATCTCCCCTCAAATTTCCTCAGACATTATTTCATGCGTGCAGAGCTGCTTACCCAGCAGGCAAGTACTTCATAACTGCTGGCGTTGCCCCAAGCAATGTCCGAACTGTCCCAGCTGTCACGCTGGGAAAACAGAATCAGGCGCACCTAAAGTCATTTCACAGGCCCAGGCTTTTTAAAGCAGCCAGATCTGTAGCAGCCATCACTCCACATATTTGTTCAGCAAAAATGCTAAATTCTTCAGCAAAGTAGTTGCCGCCTGGCATTCATCGTCGCTAATCGTGTTAAACAGTAGAGAAGACATGAATTGGACGCTATATAAACAAGCCTTTAAGCATTAGGCTAGAGGCTCAGCAGGCTCATCTCATCTCATACCATGCTGCTAAACAGCTCCATCCTTGCCTGCATGTATAGCTGGCTGTGCAGTCCTGGGGCTGTATTATGGATGGGAGAGCTGATAACTCTCCTCAGAAAAGAAAAATTTAATAAAATGACGCAGCAGAGTAACACCCTTCACCCATTAGAAATATGTTTCTTACTAAGAACTACAAAGGCTTTATTACAAGATAACATAGAGAAGAGGCCAAGTGAATATGGCAGAATTGTCTGAGGTGTGGAAAAAGTTTAAATCGTTTCGGCCTCACTCACGCTTGCAAACAGCTCTTTCTTTTAATCAAAAATAACAAGCGAACCAAACAATACCGGCTGACGCTTACCCTGTAGTAGTCACTGCTGTAGATGTCCCTGGACATGCCGAAGTCTCCAATCTTCACCAGCAGGCCGTTGCCCACCAGGCAGTTGCGGGTAGCCAGATCTCTGTGCACAAAGTGCTGGGAGGCCAGGTAAACCATGCCTGAGGCAATCTGGGTGGCAATGTGCAGCATCTGGGAAAGGCCCAGCTCTCCGTTGGACTGCAGTGGCTGGCCATCTACCAGGATCATGGCATCTGGGCCGTGGGCTCTGTATTACAAAGAATAGTGGATGATGATTTGATGTACTTGTATTTATATTGGTGGATTCTGGATAATGCTGACTTGAGCTCTGTGGTATTATTTTACAGTTAGACTTGAATTATCATGTTGTGTCCAGTCAAATTTGAAGGATGCAATTAAGACCAAAAACTCATCGGGAAGGTGTTTACTGAGCATAGATTAAGGCAGCTGAAGGGTTCTTTTCTCACAGACTTGTACACAACCAGACTTCTTTTTGCTCCAGAGGAGTCACCCCCTGCTGGCCATTTGAAAGAATGCAGGTTTAAAGCACAACAGTCTAATGCCCAAGCCATTCTCCAGCCTTGTCTTATGAAACCAACTTATTATTCATTAGAAAGTGAACTCTGTTATTTCTTCTCTCCTACTGTAAGTTTCATAGCTACACTTTAATTACTGGCTATAGGACCCTTTAGAGAACATTCTACATGTTGAACGAGCCTGCCTCTTTAAGAAGTAATCCAAAGCTCCTTATACTACTAATAAACCCTTATCCTGGCAATATATGTGCCTCTTTGTACCTATTGAGGATAATTACCATAATAAAGCGAGACTGTTAGAAATATTAACAAATGAACTATACTCTGCAAGCACTGCTTTACTGGCAGCGATAAACTGTTATGTGTCTGTTGTTTTTAATTCTGTGGTCGTAAGCTGTGAGCTTAGAGATTTTTTTCTTTGGCAAAAGTTTCATGTAAGCCAACTTGTCAGGAATTTTAACCAAGTCTCTGGATTTTCATCACAGGACTGTACATTTACCAGAACAGGTTGACTGCAGGTTTCTGGGTGACGATGAAGAACTCATTTCCTGTGAAGACTTCCTGCTGTTCTCATCACCTTCTCGTCACTTTGATTACAGACCAGGTGTCATGCAGGGAGGACTACCGCTCTCTCACTCTCTCGGCCTGTTTTTCCATCCCCAAGTCAGAATTTTATTGCAGCTCAATTTTCCTCTTGTTTTTAGTGTGTCTGTTATAATTTCACTCTGCTGTTGGCGGATTAGTAGTACTTTTTCTTTCGCCTTTCTGCTTCTTATTATACTTCACAGACATACAGTAATAGGTGAATAAGAGCAGGGTGCCCTGCTGCTTATCTGAAGGTTGAATTTGGACCTGCACGTTAGATCTTGTATTCACTCCTATTGATTCCCTGCACATCTCATCTCTTAAATGTGACCAACAGGACCAACAGACCAAGAATCAGCTGCGTCTTGCACCTTGCATGAAAGAATTTCATCATTCGCGACATTGCCTTTCATTTCAGGAATGATTTCCCAACAGAAAGTCTTCACGCACTCTTGAATGCACACAGACATTCACACTCACACTCCATCGTAACATGTCATCTTTTCAACTATTGCTGAAATTTCAAAAACAAGATCGACCACACACACACACACACGTGCACGTGCATACACACTGCTGCTGCTGTGTACACTCTTGAAATAGCAGACTTCTTTCCCAGATTCCTTCTTTGCACACTGACATCAACTCCAGTGAAGCTTCCCATTACCAAAGAGCTTGCTGTACCGGCATCGTGTCACTTTTGTTGAAGCTTATCAGAGGTCACTTCCCTTGGTACAGTCTGACATTATGGAACAAAAGCACTAAAGCACTCGTGTTTGCTAACGCACAAAGCTGTGAAGCAAGCCGGATATTTGCGGCAGCTATTTCACAAAAGAATTTCAGGTTTTTAGTCTTACTTTCATTTACTGTACGTATTGTGAATGAGCCGGTGCGTAGTTCCAACATACTCGCACATATTTGCATTGTTAAGTTAACCTCCTAATTTCAAGAAATGTTAAATTTTCAATAATAAAAACTTTACCTGAGGAATTTGTTGAGGTCTCCATGTTTCATGTATTCGAACACCATAATGAGAGGGTCTCCATCTACGCACACGCCATAAAACTTAACAATGTGGTCATGCTGCAGGTTGGTCAGCAGCTCGGCCTCTCTCTGGAAGTCCTTCCTGGCTGACAGGTTGGGATCTTTAAGAGTCTGAAAGGAGAAATAAAAAAGTCAGATTTACATATTTTGAAAACTACACTGGTTTGTTATCCAGGATCTAAAAAAAATCATGAAGTCTTCATTTACGTGCCATTGGGGAATCAATCATCCTTTGCATCCTGTTGATACTTACTATTTACTTTACCAGTGAACGGTTTCATGGTTCTGAAAAAGATCTGCTAAATCTGCTAAATTTGAGTGATCAATCAATAGAAAATTGCTGCTTTTCCTGGTATCAGGCACTGACAGATACATTTTTATTAACACTTTAAAATGATCTACAGTGTGGTGCATTAATTGCTACATGTTTAGCTCTGCCAGCAAAATAAGGCAACCACTTCAACAACAACATCAGAGAAAGCTCGCTTCAGCTTTTAGAGGATACAACTTTTTCTTGCCCTGATTGATTCAGGTTGGCTTCTGTCTTCCAAATGAGAATCATCCACTTAGTATGCTAGACTATCTGACAGTTTTAGTTAGTCCTTGATTCACCCTCACATGCCACCATGACCTTGACAACCCAGGTTTTGAGAGAAATTGCCTGCGTGGATTACCATGAAATCTGAGGACATAAGAACCTTCAAGGTTCCCAATAAAATAAATAAATAAATAAATAAATAATAATTATGCTAATCAGCAAGGGTTAGCGAGATAAACTCAACTAGAGAACAAGCCAAATGTTATTTTCTAAACATCAGCATGTTTTTTTTTTTCATTTCCTTTTTCTTATGCAGCAGAAATGAAAAGCTGGAGGCTGTTAAGTTTCAATTTACCAAACGAACAAGGGCACAATGAGATGATGTGTGTAAAATACTACTAGCCCGACCTGATATAGGTGTAAAATACATGTTGAAAATATGATATTTAATCCAAGTGGTCACATGCTTCATGTATGCCAGGAGTTATTATTTGTTTCCACTGAACTTTTACTGATGCACAAATATTTTTGTTCCTAAATAGAGATGGATGGAAGTTCACTTTTTGTCACTGTTAATTTGTCACTACAGTAATTTAAGAATTTATTTGCTCACTTTAAGCGCCGTACTTTTAGGAAATCAGCACTGAGATGCCATACAGGGAGTGCAGAATTATTAGGCAAATGAGTATTTTGTCCACATCATCCTCTTCATGCATGTTGTCTTACTCCAAGCTGTATAGGCTCGAAAGCCTACTACCAATTAAGCATATTAGGTGATGTGCATCTCTGTAATGAGAAGGGGTGTGGTCTAATGACATCAACACCCTATATCAGGTGTGCATAATTATTAGGCAACGTTCCTTTCCTTTGGCAAAATGGGTCAAAAGAAGGACTTGACAGGCTCAGAAAAGTCAAAAATAGTGAGATATCTTGCAGAGGGATGCAGCAGTCTCAAAATTGCAAAGCTTCTGAAGCGTGATCATCGACCAATCAAGCGTTTCATTCAAAATAGTCAACAGGGTCGCAAGAAGCGTGTGGAAAAACCAAGGCGCAAAATAACTGCCCATGAACTGAGAAAAGCCAAGCGTGCAGCTGCCAAGATGCCACTTGCCACCAGTTTGGCCATATTTCAGAGCTGCAACATCACTGGAGTGCCCAAAAGCACAAGGTGTGCAATACTCAGAGACATGGCCAAGGTAAGAAAGGCTGAAAGACGACCACCACTGAACAAGACACACAAGCTGAAACGTCAAGACTGGGCCAAGAAATATCTCAAGACTGGTTTTTCTAAGGTTTTATGGACTGATGAAATGAGAGTGAGTCTTGATGGGCCAGATGGATGGGCCCGTGGCTGGATTGGTAAAGGGCAGAGAGCTCCAGTCCGACTCAGACGCCAGCAAGGTGGAGGTGGAGTACTGGTTTGGGCTGGTATCATCAAAGATGAGCTTGTGGGGCCTTTTCGGGTTGAGGATGGAGTCAAGCTCAACTCCCAGTCCTACTGCCAGTTTCTGGAAGACACCTTCTTCAAGCAGTGGTACAGGAAGAAGTCTGCATCCTTCAAGAAAAACATGATCTTCATGCAGGACAATGCTCCATCACACGCGTCCAAGTACTCCACAGCGTGGCTGGCAAGAAAGGGTATAAAAGAAGAAAAACTAATGACATGGCCACCTTGTTCACCTGATCTGAACCCCATTGAGAACCTGTGGTCCATCATCAAATGTGAGATTTACAAGGAGGGAAAACAGTACACCTCTCTGAACAGTGTCTGGGAGGCTGTGGTTGCTGCTGCACGCAATGTTGATGGTGAACTGATCAAAACACTGACAGAATCCATGGATGGCAGGCTTTTGAGTGTCCTTGCAAAGAAAGGTGGCTATATTGGTCGCTGATTTGTTTTTGTTTTGTTTTTGAATGTCAGAAATGTATATTTGTGAATGTGGAGATGTTATATTGGTGTCACTGGTAAAAATAAATAATTGAAATGGGTATATATTTGTTTTTTGTTAAGTTGCCTAATAATTATGCACAGTAATAGTCACCTGCACACACAGATATCCCCCTAAAATAGCTAAAACTAAAAACTACTTCCAAAAACATTCAGCTTTGATATTAATGAGTTTTTTGGGTTCATTGAGAACATGGTTGTTGTTCAATAATAAAATTATTCCTCAAAAATACAACTTGCCTAATAATTCTGCACTCCCTGTAAAAGCAAGGAAGCATAGTTTCTTACAACAAATTGATGTGCCTTCTATATTGGACAGAATTTTTTGTTATTATCAAGGTAAAGCTTTTGCATTGTTGCAGTATGGGTGGACAAAATGTTCAGAGAGAAAAAGGAAGACTTCAGGGGTATTCCTATAACTACAGACGGAATCTGTATTTGCCTCTGGACCATTTAGTAAGGAACATTCAGTATGAAATGTCCTTGGTTCTGTACATCCTGAGAGTCAAGCAAATGGAGTAAGCATTACATACAATGGCACTTCTAAATAATATTAGTATTTTGAAAATAAAACAGAAAATTATTAATGAAGAACAAACCATGACCGGAGACAGATGGTGTTGATGCATGTCCTGGTCTGCCTCCAACTTAAAACTTTCAAGACTTAAAGGATCTGCTGTTAATATGCTGCTGCCAGATAGCTGTACTGCTCACAATACATCTTTCTACAAACAATTACAGCTGTCTGAGGAGTAGAGATGAACTCGATGTACACATTAATTGATTTGACTGGAAGTAAGATCAAACTGAACTCATTTAAAGTCTAGACCACATAATTTTCTAAATCGTACTTGTTTCACAAATATCAAATAAATGCAATAATATATTACTGGTGCGTCTGCTGGAGGAGAAAAAAAGACTTTTGGCAGTTCATCAGCAACAGAAAAATAGGGAGTGTTGATTATCCTAGTCTCTTTAGCATTGGTTCCTGTTTTCCCAGCCTGCTGCTGACATTATTACAGATGGAATGACCTTGGCATGGAAATGCATTTACTCATATGTGCTCTTCTTGCAGTGAAATGCTAGAGGTGGTTGAGATGTACAGCAGAGTAGGTAAAATGGCCATAAAATTCTATTACCAAATCAAACCGCACTCTTAAGGAAATGTTTCTTGTCTGGGCATTCCTCCAAAACAATACCTCCAAAGTGCTTGAACACGATAAATTGAGGCAAAGCGCTGCAATGAATTTTCCCTTTGTTGACCTTTAAGAGAATTCAGAGAGCTGGTTCCTGCTTTCTCACAGGCAGGAGAATGTTCAGATGAAAATCCACATAGTATTCTGTTTTAAGGAGGTCAAGGTTTACTCACAAACTCATTTGCTAATTCTATAAGAGGGAGAAAAGAAAGTTACAGGCAGATACTCCATCACCTTCATCTGTACTATTTCACTTCTCTGTTGTCAAGGTCAGGGTGGTTTTCTCCCCCCCCCCCCCTTTAGGTAGTTTTACTGAGTCCACAACCTCTTATTCACATGTTTTCCATTCAGACAACTCTTTATATTCACCCTGGGTGCTGCCAAGCACAACTTAATATTAAGCTTTGTGATGGCACACAGGGACAATGGTTTGAAATGCTTCAATCTCTTTAAAACAAATCATTAAATTCACAGGGGTATTAACTTTGCTCCGCTCGTTCTTCCATTTTGACAGATGCCGCTGGTCCCCTGACTGTTAGTAAGGCAGGTTCCACAACCACCCACACATGCAGGGCCTTGGAGTAGGGGTATGTCACCAGGGTGCAGAGGAGGCTACCCCCCCCCCGTCCCCCCCCGTCCCCTTCTGGCTGCCTCTGCCTCAATTTTATCCCACAACTTAGACATTCACATTACTCACACTCTCATTACACATACATATAGGATCTTGGGGGTGGGCACGATACACGGAGTCCAAAGTACCATCAGGGTGTACACCCCACCCCTGGCATCGTTGCCCACCTCTCAATTTTAAATACACGTAGACATTGAGGGCTAGCAGGAGGGACCATGCGCTTACCTGCTGCTCTCTGGCAGGTAGCTCCATGCCCTCCTGGGTTTTAAATGCACCTTAGAACACACATGCATCAACATTACAATGAGCGGGTGGAGGGAGGTTTGGAGTCTTCTCTCACCCCCATTCTCTGCGACCTGCTGGAGCAGGGGGGCTAGGACTAGGAGGAGGAGTTGGCTGTCCGACTGCGGTCTGGAGTGTGGAGTCGGGGCGGTCTGCCTCCCCCCACCGCAGGGAAAAGGGAAACACCACCTGGGTCTGGGTGCAGTTCCCCCCTCCAGGGGCGGGGGCACCTAGACCCGGTTTGTAGAGTACGCTTGGGGAGTGTGATCGTGTGTACAACGTCTCTTTATGTCTGTCTCCACGTTGGTTGAGTGTGGAGTAAGTGCATATGAGAGCATGAGGGTGGGAATGGATGTTTGTATCTGTGTGTGCCTGTATGTCTGTGTCTATATGTCAGGTTGGGTGTCAGGCGCCACCTCTCTGGGGACATCTCAGGCCCTCCAAGGTTTGGAGGCCTATCTCCCCCTACCACCACTTCCCCTGCCAGTGGCGGACCCCCTCAGACATCGGTGCGTTGGTGGTTCTTTGTGTCCGGGGATGGGCGTCCAGGTACACACCGGCTCACTCCTTGGCGGCCGCTTATTGGGGCCTGGACACTCCTTGGCGGCCGCTTATCGGGGCCTGGAGCCTGGGGCTCGCTCGGGCCACTTCGGAGGTGGGGTGCCCCCGGCCTCTCGGCCTGGGGCTCGGTCACTCAGGCGCAGCTGGCTGCCGGCGGAGCTCACGGGCGCGTCACTGCAACCCCCCCTGGCTTCTGCTCCGCGGCTGCTGAGTGAGCCCTCATCTGGGACTCTCGTCAGCTCTTTCCGGGACAGTGGCGCAGCTGCCCCTCTGTTGGTCTTCCTTGGTCTCTTGTGTTCTGGGGGCCTCTGGATGTCTGGAGTTTTGATCTCCTCCACACCTGCTTCACGCCCTGGAGGACGGGGCTGTGGCCCCCCCACACCCTCTAGCAGATTATTACATGAAGGAACCTTTTAAAAAACAAAAAACAAGCGCGTCCATGCTCACAGGTGTACACACGGGTGATCACACCCACAAACTACACCCTTTTTGGCTCCTACCTCAAAGCACACTGTGTTCTGTTGATCTTATGTGCTGCACAATAATGTTTAATATTTAGTATTTACTGTCATATTCCCATATATCATTGTGATGTTGTTTATTCTATTACTCTTGTTTTCTTCTGCTTGCTTTCTTTTTTCTTTCTCAGCAGGTGATCCAGGTGATTGATATATGCATTTTTTTTCCCTGCCCGTTCTGTTGGTTTTTGTCTTTTGCCCTTCTCCCCCGTCCCTCTTCTCAGCTGTTTCTCTTTCCCTCTTTCTTTCTCCCCTTCTCTCCCCCAGTCAAGTCTGTCCCGTATTCAGTAAGTGAAAATAAAATAAACAATAAAAGGTGAATCAAATGGACCATTACGGCAAGGCTGGGATGGTCAGTTTGGTAAAGTAAATCCGTTGGGCATCTTTCTTTGCCTTTAGACAACAATTCTGATGGCAAAAGAGCCAAACGGGACATGCAAAAAAAAAAAAAAAAAAAAAGTAAGGCAGGTTCCAGATGGGAACAAAGACTAGAACTCCAGCAGACAGACACCAGATTCAATATCAGCATATTCATTCGGCTTTGCCTAAGACTGTGTCAGAATATGCACCTATGCCAGGTACATGGAAACTTAGCATAAGCAATAAAGAAAAGGATAATCGTGTAACCAGCACTCACAGTTAAGATAGTGACTTCCTTAGAGGAACTGTTGTGTGCTGTACCTTGTGTCATGTTTGTAATATAAGGAAAATAAACAGTTATTTTTGGTGCATTTGACTTTAACTTTGCCTGTAACTTTGCCAGAAAACTGGTGACATACCAGGAAGATAGACCACCCAGTAAATAAATAGACTCTCTCTGAAACCACAACTGGGTTTAAACACTTAAAGAACTTGTTACGGTTGTGCAACCCAGGAACTCATATTCCCTAATGATATCATCAGCTATCCTACTTTCTGAGTACCGATATCAAGGTTCTTACTGGAATGGTGTCCACTATGGCTGTGTAATTAAGTGCAGTCAGTTTGTGCACTGGGCTGTGATACACCATATGGACAAAAGTAGTGGGTCACCTACAGTTTACACCTACAGGAGCTGCTTGATCATTCCATGAACCATCACGGTGCACAGTTTTTGTGCTGATGTTAATGCCAGAGGAGGCTTGGAATTCTGCAGTTAGTGAGTCAGCAGAGCCTCACTGACTTTTACACACTACGTGCCTCAGCACTCGGCTATCCTGCTCTGTGCAGTAAGTCTGTGCAGTGTGCCTTTCTGTGTGGCTGAGTTACTGCGGTTGCTGAACGATTCCACTTAGTAATAATACACCTTACAGCCGATGGTGAAAGAAATATTATCAGTCACATCAATCATTCAATCAATCACATCACTTGTTGCAACATTGGCATCCTGTTACTGTAACACATTCAAATTCAGTGAAAGAATGACCCATTCTCCCACAAATGTTTTCAAAGGATTGCATGAAAGGGTGCTTAATTTTGTGCACCTGTGGCAACAGGACTGAAAAAAGAAACACCTGAATTTCAAGTTTAATACTTTTGTTGATTTATTGTGTTTAGTGAGCAGCTCGCAATCTTTATGTTGTTGGATAAATTTATTTGTTTCCATTTTGGCTTTATTTTTCTTCCCAGTGCAACAGGGAGTTGCACAGGTGAGCTTATTTAATAAGCTTCAGAGATGCTTGTTGACCCTCGTGAGAATGGCAGTATGAGCCCAATGCGACATCACAACTGTTGGTGTGTGCACTACACTTTGGTTGTGCATCTCTAGATTTTTGTAATTTTTATTATCATGCCATTGAAGCATCCCTACAAGAGGTCAGAGTTTATCAAATGGCAAAGCGGAAGATAGTGCAATAATTTGAAAAGATGAGACTTTCTAGAGGGAACTAGAACTCGTTTGGCTCTCGGTGAAGGCAGTCGCACTTTTCTCCTCTCCTCCTTCCCCTTATCTTCAATGCTTAGCCTCTTGTGTCCTTGTCTTGTCTCGTGTGTATTACTTTCCCTGGAACACTCTCTCACAGTCTGTTCTCTAAAACCTAAAAGAGAATTATGGATTTGATCAACTGGTCTCTGAATGCTATTGACACCCTTTTCTCAACGAGAAGTCTGGGCTCGGGAGAGCCCGAGTGCCCTGGAGGGACTTTCCCTGCCGGATACACGATGGACGGGTGGCAGAAATGGAGGATCGTGTGCCTGGCGGGACTGTCGATCGAGGACGCTGAAGATATCTATCTATTCGGAACCATGATACCAGGGTTCTTGCTGATCGGAGCTGGCTTAGCCCTGGCATATCGGAGAATTAAGAAAGCGGAACTGGCTGTTCAAAACCCCCCCAAGGCTGCCCGCTGGGATTGAAACGATGGGACGAGGTGCAACTTCTCAGAATGGGCTCACTGAAGACCTTGGAGACGCTTACAGCTGCCGTGAATACTCAGAATAAGACCTCTGAGCGTATATTGGGTTACATCAAGGAAAAGGCCGCTCAGAATAACATCTCTGAACGAAAGTTGGATTACATCGTGGAATAACTCACTGCAGTCGTGAGTTCTCAGAATCAGCTCTCTGAGCACAAGAATGACAAGACCACGGAGCGCAAGTTTGATAACATCATGGAGAAGCTCGCGGTTCTCCAACGGGAGATTGAGAGACCAGTGTCGGAGTGTTAAAGAGCAGCTTTGAAATTCTCATGACTGTTCTTCCCACTCTATGCAAGGCCACCTGGGTTGGCTGGTAGACTGTTTACTTAGCCTGATAGGGCAGAGGACACTGTCTCAGCTGAACTATGGACACGCACACACATACATTTACACTGATAAGCACTCGCACATCCCCCTTCCGCTTCCAATGCCTTCGATGCTTGTTGCCTCCTGGGAACACGAGGCGGGTCTGGCCTGCGCTAGAGAGTTGGCGCAGTGGCAGGATGGCTGCTGTGTTGCCTGGGATTACTCCTTATCCCCTAATGTTGTGCTGTGGACATTTATGTGCTTTCTGTGCAGAGGAGTTTTTTTGTTTCCTGTTCTCATGCTGTCCTCCTATAGCCCAGCATGAGTAGAGGTCTCTTTTTTTCCTCTTGTACTTTCCCATTGTAGTGTACATTTCAGTGTTTTTTCTGTAATGCAACCGCTCTCTGACTTGTATCCCCATGTGATGTCTGTGTTGTGTGTGTATGGTCGAGGGGCGGGTTCATTCCACTGCAGGGCAACCTGCCACTGCATGTGGCGAATAAAATTTGAACTTGAACTTTAATAACTTTGTAAAGGTACCCCTGTACCAGTGCTGATGCAGGGGAATGGCAACACCCATTGTTCAGGCAAAGAGATCTGCAAGTCTTCAGTGCAGAATGGGCAATGCTGAATGGGTACGGGGCTGTGGGGACCTTACAAATAGCACAGGAAACAACCATAAACTCGGCTCAAAAGAGGTCATCATAGCCACTTGAGTTTAGAAGTCATCAGTTTTGAATTTGGGGCATTTTCCTCGCCCATTAGATTACGAAATGCAAAGAAAAACATTTTGTATTGTATTAAAAATTAAATCAGTGATGGATTACCTAATTTGAATATTTTTTACTGAGGTAGGCTCATAGAAGCTAGAGCAGTCACTGTCTGGTGGCAAATGAAAATTCCACACTTGCTTTGGTTTTCACTTTCAGAAGCTACCTCCAGTCTTTTAAGTATGTTTTACACTAACCAGCAGCTGCTGAAAGGTTCATATTTACAAAAATAAGAATCTCACACAATGTTCAGCCATTACTGCAATCCTCTTTGTAACACTCAGACACACAGCTAACCACTTAAAACGTACCTTAACGGCCACCAGCATCTTGTCCTTAGTGGGACTGAGGTTGTAACATTCTGCCAAGAAGACTTTACCGAAGGCTCCCTCGCCCAGCTCTCTTTTCAGGATGATGTCTCTCCGCTTTATATGCTGGACAACTAAAACCAAAGAAGAAGAAATGATGACAGATTTTAAAAAAACAATAACTTTTTTGAGAATTTCAGTTAGACTTTCAGACATTTTTATGTGTTTAATCGCACAGAAAACGTGTTACATTGGCAGTGAAATGCTTTTATCAAATCAAAATGTTACCAATAACTAAACTAAAAAGGAAGGAAGTTGTAAGGCAGAGAAGGGGAGACAGAACATAAACAGTATTACTGCACTGGAAGCTGGACATGCAGCTATATTGCAGTATTTTAAATTCCAGACAAGTTGGCAAGATTTCTACAGAAATATTCGTGCTGACCCACAGGGTGGTGTTTACAAAAACTGGCACCAGACATCTTAAAACCAGTGTTTTCTGTAATGGTGAAAGCATTAAAAAATATACTGAATATTTCAATATTTTTCTCCAAGTGTGATCCACCTCCAACAAGATGTATGATAGTGTCAAACTGCAAGGAAAAATGTTTTATCTAACTTTGGAGCTACTCAAAGAACACTTGGAGCATTACAGTTCAAGTGGTTTTAAATCTTAGAAGTGCAAATAAACTGCCAGGTGACACTGGACCTGCTGAGCTATAAATCTCTTATCTGGATTCCTCGGTTTTACTGTCGCCACTGAAACGCCACAGGAGGACATTTTCTAATGAGAACAGAATTGTAAAATTTTACTCTTTGAGGAACATAAAACAACTGGCTGAGCAGAGCGGGAGAAAGCAACGTCTTTGTCTTTTTCTGTTACCTGTAATAACTTACTTTAGAGGGATATCTTTAGAGTTACGAGGTAGTAAAGTCGGTATATTTTTCTGTTGAGCGTGTGACCTTAGATCATTTTCACCCCTTTTTGCAATTGCTTGCAATATTTGTGAACCTAGAATGGAGGCTTATTCTTCTATTGATTGGCCTGGTGGAAAACGGGTGGATCTTGACTTTTGTCCGCAAAATAACAGGCTGAATAACTCAAAAGGAGATACAGGAAAAGGTAGAAATAGCACGACAGAAAGCTCTGTATGAAAGAGCTGGTGAGGCGTAGGAGTTGCTGGCTTCTCGATGTGCCTCAGTACAAATACTGATCACACAGTTTCACAACAGATTTAAAAAAAAAAAAAAAAAAAAAAAAAAAAAAAAATATATATATATATATATATATATATATATATATATTAGGGGTGCAACGATACTCGTATCGATGTTGAACCGTTCGATACAGTGCTTTCGGTTCGGTACGCATATGTATCGAAAAATACAAAATTTGTAATTTATTTTATCAACTTTCCTTCTGACAATGCTGTCTGTGTTGAGCGCTCAGTGAATCTGCGTTCGACTACTCCGCCTAGGCTGCACTGTCAAGCGCAGATCCGCTGAGCGTTCAACACAGACAGCATTGCCAGAAGGAAGAGCGCAGGGCAAGCTAGCAAGACAGAAGTTAAGCTCTCCTTGCAACATGGCAAATTGAACCTCATTCAGGGGCCCGTTCTTCGTACGTCGCTTACTACATCCAAGACCAAATCATCGCGCTAACCGTGAGCTCGCTAATCCGGTTCTCCGAACACACCTGCTGTTGACGATTAGTACAGCTGGATGAAGTAATGTGAGATCACTGGGTGTCGTAAAAGGGGCTACGCATCGATAGTAGAAACATTGATCGGCAACCCTCTGATTGGTCGGCGAAAATGTCGAAGGAGCGCGCTCGGTATTTTTCGGCAGCAGAGCAAGAACTCTTGAGTGAGGGATTTCAGGAGTTTCAGAGTTTAATTAAAACGCAAGGGAACACTGCAAAGGCTGCAAAAGCAAGGAGAGAGGGCTGGCAGAAAGTTGCTGACAAATTAAACTCGTAAGTAATTTAATAATAATAATGGAGTGGATTGATATAGCGCTTTTCAAGGCACCCAAAGCGCATGACAATGCCACTATTCATTCACTCTCACATTCACACACTGGTGGAGGCAGCTACAGGTGTAGCCACAGCTGCCCTGGGGCAGACTGACAGAAGCCAGGCTGTCATATCGCGCCATCGGCCCCTCTGGCCAACACCAGTAGGCGGTAGGGTAGATTTATCATATCACACTATATTATCCAATATTATATTACATTATATTATATTATGTTATATTATATCCCCTTTCACATTAGAGCCACAACAGGACCCACTAGAACATGGGAACAAGTAAAAGTGAAATATAAGAATATTCTACAGAATGGTAATATTTATCACTTATATTGCTTTTAGTCTCTTGCAAAGAAACCCTGAAATATTCTGTTTATTTGTTCATAACAGCAACCAAGAAAAGGGCAGAGCAAAAAAAGACAGGTGGTGGTCCTGCACAGCAAAAACAGTACCACAGATGAATGCGCAAAAAAAAAATTAGAGGTGAACACCAAAATCAGATAACAACTAACAACGTGCAAATGGTGTTTTCCAGGAATTACTATACAAGATTTAAAATACTAATCAAATACCACTACCAATACTAATTGTTATGTACTAATCTTTATGTACAAATGAATGCTTGTTTTGAGTGGAATGTTGCACTACATGTTTGCTCTGTAGACAATGAATGAATGGTTACCATAAGGCTTGTGTTTTATCTTTTACCTTCTGTAACAGAGTCTGTATATTTGCAGGTATTAACGGTCCTTGGACAGTCATGTTCCGGTATGTGCAATAATAATAGACCATGATGCTTGTGGGACTGACGCAGTATTCTCAAAGTACATTTTCAGCCTTCCTATTTATTCTTGTTGGATAAATCACAGAGTCTAATATGTCCTCAGTGGACAAGTAGACTTCCTGGAATTGAATCCACCCTCCATCTGTGTTCTTCGTTTGAATCGCACTTGATGGTTATACGGGGGAAAGTATGTCTCTGAGGACTCAATTGCACAAGGTTATATGTAAAGAAACACTTATGTCTGCAGATAGAGAATAAGCTATTGCATCTGTTCTCCTAAGACTGCTGGATCTCTTTCTCTAAATGAAGAGGTTAATTAAGTCTACAATTTCCAGAGCTCTGCCTCTTGTAGTTACTGTCCGTGGGCTGGTAAACTCAAAAACTTGTGACTTTGATGATGATACCACGAGAAATCACCACTGGTGATGTGAGGTGGTTACTGAGTTGAGGCGATTTGAGGCAGCTACCAATGGGAGTTAAGAATACTACAAACTGACATTGGTTGGGAAAATATCCAAGAGCGTCCACTATTAAATTCAAGTAAATTTTGCTTATAGTGCCAGTTGACAATAATAGTCAATGTGAGGAACGTTATACTGTAAGGTAAAGGTAAAGTGAAAATCTCACTGATCCAACAATCAACAGCAAGGACCGACTGAGATAGAGGCGGAGTAGCTAGGGGCACACAGCCTCTTCCTGAAAGTCAACAAGACTGGAGAAATGGTCATTGACTTTAGGAAGGCCATCTGACCATAGGGGAGGAGGCTGTGGAGAGGGTCAGCTCCATCAAGTTCCTTGGTGGTGATGACCTGACTTGATCCACCAACACCATGGCCATCACGATGAAGGCAGAGTTCCAGCTCCGCCCCCTACAGAGGCACTGGCATGTCATTCTAATCTTCTCAGCCCTCAACACCTTATACAAGGCCACCAATGAAAGCATTCTTACCTACTGCATCCCAGTCTGATTCACGCTCTTGTGGGAGTTGCAAGAACAGTATGAAAGATTATTGGAGCCACCGTCACCTCCCTGCTAGAGACCTTCAACCAGTACCCTTACAAGTGTTCGGCAGCATTTTACCTCATGCTCCGTGGAAAAGAATCCTTAACAGTTCTGGCCCTCACCCATCAGCTCTGTGTCTAAAAAATTAACTGTAACATTCTATAAAATAAACTAACATAGCTGGAAAAACAAGACCAAACTTAAACATCTAAACTGCACTGTCATATTCATATGTTGCAAAAAAAGGTGTAATGTTTGCAGGTAAGTCTTCCATACAAGCTATAGCCAAATGCTGGAGCTTGCTATCAACCAAAACTTCTTGCAGCCATTTGCAAACCAGTCAGGGAAGATACAGTTTCTCCTTGAGATTGGTGGTTTCCAGATGGTCTCTACCCCTGTATGTCTTGGACCTTACCAGAACATTGTGAGGGTTTTAAGCTTACATCAACAGTTTTTTTTGTTTGTTTTTAAGACAAAGGCTACGTCCACACATACAGGGGTATTTTTGAAAACGCAGCTTTTTCTATGCGTTTGGGCCTTTCATCCACACATAAACAGCATTTTGGGTCACTGAAAACAGATTTTGAAAAAATTCTGCCAGGGTGAAGATTTTCGAAAACTATTTGTGCTTTTAGGTGTGAACGAGGAAAATAGAGATTGAGTGACGCAACGTCAAAGGTGTGCGCCGTTTTTGACGTCATGCTGTGTGCCACGTTAGTGTTTTTTCTACAACGGTGGATTTCGACAAAATACTGTTGCTGTTAATCTTACTATCTGCAGTTTTTACATGCTGACATATGCACACGCAGTTACTGTGCCTCCATTTAGAAAGACAGAGGCGTCAGAGTGAACTTCGGACGTGGCTACATTCCACACAATCATTCTCACAACCCAAATCCCTATGTTGGTTTTGAATAACATTTGAAATGATGAAGGCACTTGAAAAAGGCACTTGAAAAGTAATACAAACTTTTCAGAAGTACTTAAGGTTTTGTGAGGGCACAAAACCCTGTTTAGCGTTTCCCTCCCAGGCTTCTAGACTTCTGATTTGCCAACATTTCTACACGGTTAGGATTTGGCATGTTCTTGACAGTGTTTGACTTTGCTTTTTAATGTGTGGACAGGATGTTTTTTAAAAACAAAAAATCTCAGTTTTCACAAATACCCATGTAAGTGTGGAGGTAGCGAAAATAGGTTACCACCAAAACTCTTCCAAGCATTGTTCTTCCTGACTTTAAACTCTAAAAGGTCAGTTCAATTTGCATACTCTACATTCAAGGATCCCAATTATGTAGCTTAATTTACTACTTATGAAAGAAAGTTAATAGGAAGCAGTGGCTAAAGGTAGTTCTCACAGCATAGGGCTATTATATTTCTAGAACATACAAGAGTACTTACCTCTGCAGGACCACAAAGCTAACATTGCATAGTTAGATTTATACCAAGTTATTACAGCTTGAATGTTCATTTTCTTCCCATGTTCAAACAAATTTCAAATAAAAAGAGAGCCTTATCACAATGTGGCTTTGCCCAAAAGGAGTTCACCAGATGCTTCACCAGTTCTCTCAAATATTTCCTCATTCAAAGACACAGATTACTAGCTTAGTCTGACCGTTCCTCTGGGTTTCTTTTTTCTCCATAACCATCTGGCCGTGAACATCTTGTGTAGGTGATTCATAAAAAAAGTCACCTGTTCCTCTGGTGTTTCCATCAGTTGGTATCATAACTACTATTTTTGAAATCGCTGTTAAATAAGAAAAAATGTCCCAGTTTTAAAGTAGATCAGAACAGAAGTGTGTGCAGAAACTGGCAGCCAGTTTGCAGGGTGAGAGCCCCACTAGGGACACCAACACATCACTGCTGTCACTGCCTCACCCTGTAAAAGGCTGCTTTCCAAGAGTGGAGAAAAACATCCTGAAGTCGATACACATACATTTTAATTCAAAATGTATTTTGACGGGATTTGATAGGCCAAATGTCTCTGACACTTCACCATCTGATAAAGGTCTGAAGGGTTTCTCGACTCACCCCACATGTATTTCATACTGATTGATATCTCCCTTTCTCACTTCCGCTTTTATTAAAGGAGTTATATATGGCATTCAGGTGCACAAGCATGTCAGACTAAAACAAGGAGAAAAAAAAAATCAGAGCCAGAGAGGTCTTAGACCCTTTTAGCAGTTCATTGGGGCCATATTAGAAAAGCCAGACCAATGGAAAGGTAGGAAAAGGTAGATTATATTTTTGGCTTCAGACATGCACTTGTGTAAATATCATAAATATCACAGAAACTTTAAGCATTATAAAAACTGCTTGTCTTATACCTAATATTCATTTTTCTTTTACTTGCACTTTTCCGTCACACAGGATCATTCGAGGATCAGTGTTGGCTTTACTACCAGATGCCTGTCACATCGCTGCCATCATCCAGTTATTGAAGCTTATTCTCTTGTTGCACCCGTCATTAAGCTTCTTTGGATGAGGTAGTTGGTGAAATGCCATAAATGTAAAAATTTGAAGGTTGTCATCAATCAGCAGGTGTAGGCTTAGAAAGTTTTTTAACCACATAATACCAGACTAAAATAGTCTCCCTCGTCTTCCTTTTTAAAGCAGCTAAAGCACACTGAAGACTGTGTTAGATTGTTACTGTATCTTTTTATTTATTTTATCACTTGCTGTGATGTGAGATGATTAAATAATATCTCACATGTGTAAACTGGAAACATTTTCATATTATTTTATCGGTTTTATCACCTTAATATCTATATCTGTCATTATGCAAATTAACTAAACCAGAGCTCATTAATTGTCAAACTAACAACTGTTTTACCTAGTCATGCATCTAAAGCTGCTCAAAATAATTGGGTTGTTATATTTTGCTAGAATGAACTGAAAATGTGCCACAATGTATCAATAAAAAACAAATAAAGAAACACAAAGAAACCGTCTGGTCGCGACCAGAGCGCATTAACGGGCAGAAAGTAGAATGTTACTCTCAATGTTGTTGGTGCATTTCAGGAGGATGCTGCTAATAAAGTTACACAATTACACAGTGAATGTAATTCTGTAACTTTTACACAATTAAAAGTTGTGTAAACTTTTAATTTTGTAAATATTTATTATTACATTTAAAAAATACCACAGTTTTTGTCTTGGTCGTATCATTTTATTTTGTTGTATTTATCTGCGACACCTTAAAGGCCGGTCCATGAAAATATTGTCTGACATTAAACTGGTCCGTGGCACAAAAAAGGTTGGGGACCGTTGCTTTAGGGGTTTCCATAGTGAGTCATCTGCCTCTATCTCACCATACCAAATAATGATATGTAATTGATGGAGGCCGCTTTCAATATAATTGTTATTGTTTTGTGTTTAACTTAACTTTAAAATAATAACTTTTCACTTTAGATTTGTACACACACTGAACTGTGATAACTGACTGTGTACAAAACTGCACAAATTAATAAAGTAAATACTACAACACCTCATTTGTATAGTTGTCCCTGCTTCCTTATTTCCTGGGTGTGAATATTTCATCTGGTTTGTTTTGCTCAGCCGCTAAATAGCTACCAGCCACCTCATTCCTCTCCACTGATGGGAATGAAGGTGCCATTATGGAGTGCACCTATTGATAGTGGCAAGGACAAGTTACTTTAACCTTCAGTTTCCTCTGCAGGCGGACTCGGGCTGCATCCTGCAGCCTATTTACCCAGAGTGGCACGCTGAAAAGCCCTGAGATTAAATCTCCATCCTGCAGCTCAGCATCATTCATTTGTCCTGGCTCACCTGAGGCCTCAGCGCCAGCAAACATTCTCCCTGGAGGCCGAGAGGCAATGCAGCGCTGAGATTTACTCAGCTAGTCAGGTCAGGCTGCTGGAGGAGCACAGACGTTTGGAGGGCTTTGTTCTGTACCCACATGTGTGTCTGTGTGCATGCATGCATTTCACCACAGCTACCTGCCAACTTTCTCCAGTGTCAGTATGTGCGTGTGTGTTTGTCTCCAACTGCCAACATTGTGCACTGATGTGGCTGTTTATGCCTCACAGGAGACTGAGTATTTCTTTGTATCTCACTAGCGTCCCTGAGTGTGCGGTGGGTTGATCAGTGTGCATCTACTGGACATTGACAATCTATCCTCTGCAGAGTGACTGCTTCTAATATTGAGAAGTGGTGGCCTAATTAAAAATGCTGAGAACGTCCACACAAATTCTCATTTCGGGCATCAGCTTCACATTCATTTATTTTGTCTATAAAGCTACTTTTAAGGAGATTTTGCCACTCATAAAAACTTTTTCTTATAGAAAACTAAATGGGAACTATAATAGGGTTCAACCACTATTAATTTAAATTTAAATTCAAATGTATAAAAAGCAAATGTTTTACGATATTCTGATAAGTACTGCAGTCCAAATCATTAGCATAAAAAACAAATATTATCACAAACACACTCACTTGGAAAAAAAATCCCCCTCTGTTCATTTACTGCCCTCCTAGATTTTATCACAATATAAATGTAGAGATCATTTCACTGAGACCACTGTAATTTACCTGTAGTTCAGTCTGCCTACAAAAAGTGCACCGCAGGATGTGAACAGTCAGAAGAGAGGCACTCATCCAGCAGCTAATAGCATACAAAAAGCTCACGCCATTAAATTCACTGCAGCATAGGGGCTGTGTCTGCTGGCATCGTTGGGCAACAGTGACATGAACACCCGCATTTACTGTTGACTCTCTGTGGGTATCTACTCCTAACCTGCTGTGGCTGGCTTACTGCCGGCCTATGTGTTTGCTGCTGCTACCGCTGCTGCCTGGCATTAGTGAAAACTCTGGCTTATGTGAAATAACACCTACACATGACAAAAATAAAGAATGCATCACCCATAACATCATCCTGATGACACCAGCTTTGTTCAGAAATGATTAGAAGCAAGCACGTGGAATAAGCTGGCATTTTTTTCTTTTAAAGGTTATTTTATCATTCTTATTTTCACAGTAGCAAGGTTTTACTGGGGCACCTTTTCATTTCATTAGACATTTTTTCACATGCCCTCTTTCAAAAATGTGTTTATGTTTCATAATGGTATTTTTCCAGTGTCACTTTTATTTCTCAATGACGGTTATGAAAGAGCATAATAAAGCAGCCGCCGCCCCCTCACCTTTTCATCCAATAGCATGTCAGCCAAGAGCACACAGGCCCCCTTGAGCAAGGCTTCACTCAAAAATAACAGAAGTAGATGTGCAAAGAATGAAAGACCTCCATACACCTGGCTAATTGCTGTGGAAAGTGGGCAAGAGTGATGGGAATTTTTGGGCTATTTGACAAATACTTTGGATTGAATCATATCAAATACTGGCAAGATCACTGCTAGCCTAGTTTCACTGGAACCTAGGAACTGTTTTTGGTGTGGCAGCAGGTGCTGAGCTTGCTGAAGACAGGCTTTCAATGTGACTGGATGAAAAATCGATAGGGGACTGAGACTGGATCTTGGCATATTAATCAAAATTAGAAGATAGCAAATAAAACGAAACCAACCCCAAAGTGCCAACAACCTGCAATTCCTCATGTGGCCACATGAGGCTGGCTCAAAAACTGAGTGAATCCCCACAGAAATGAAAATGTTTTCTCCATGGCTGATTTCTCCTTGCATAACAACTAATGGAGTGTGAATCTGTTATAACTTAGTCATTCAAATCTTTTTAAGGGCTACAGTTTGCATTACTTGTCGTGAGTGACAGGTGGATGGCAACACAGGTAGCTTTAGCTAATAGTTGATTCAAGTCACTTAGCCGGACCTCTCGACTCCTTGGAGATCGAGCATTTTAATGGCATTAAATGACAAAAAAGATGGCTTGCTGTGTAGTTAAATGCAGTTAGCAAGAGCCTGTCCATGCTCCACCTTTGCTGAATGACACATTTTCTATGTGTGTGTGCCACTGTGTGTATGTGTCTGTGCATATGTGTATATCTATGCTAAATTTAGTGTTTTAAACCTGGCTTTAGTAACCATGCTGTTATTCAATAGCCATCTTTTATGTAATCTTTTCTCATATTGTGCTGTCACTCTTCTAGCTACTGTGGTTGTTTCTGTGCTGTGTGAACCACAGAACCTGCTCACACACTCACAGGCTAAGTGTGATACTGAAGGAGTTGTTGAGTTTTATTAAAAAGCAGGAAAAAGAAACACAGTGAAGCTGGACATTGGTAACAAAGGTCCAGTGTTTTATACAATATGGCCAGAATGAAATAAAAATGAATCCTAATTTAACTCATATATGAAAATACAGTCACAAAAGAAGGAAATGGCTGTTGTTTGCAGGTATCACACAATTAACACAAATTCTTATTTATATACTAATAGATATACTGCATATATTTACATATTTAATATTTAACAGTGGTGCCATACTATAACGCTTATTCTGATTGATTTCCTTTTGACAATAACTTCTCCCTAAGCACAGCCTTATTGTTATTGCTGAATTAAACGTTACGCTTTAAGCACTTAAGCACTAAGTTCTTAACACTTGCGGCTCATGGGAGTTTCTTTAAAAGTCTTAACTAGTTATAGTTGACATCCTGAAGGAGATGAGGCATGTTACCCACCCTTAGCTGTTAGTCCCCATAGATACAGTATAAATTGTGTTTATATTATAAAAGCAGAAAAGCGCGTTTATGTAACTTTGCTTGGGAAAATTGGTGTTATTTAGATTTGTATTATTCTGTAGCTGAAATGCTGTGGGCTGGGTCCTCTGTGATGGGAATTAATTATTCATTATGGTGCTGACCTGTCAACACTGACAAGAATGTGTTATTTAAATTCAAATGCACAGCTGTATGTTCCTGTGTTAATACAGAAAACAAATCAGTGTTGGTGTACTTTAATACTCTCACACTCCAGTATATGTCCCAAGTTATAATGCTGCGAGCAATTAATTTCAATTTATAATAACAGGAGTAAAAAAAGAACTGGATAAATATTTCTGTATTTTAAGTGTGTTTTAGATTTCTTTCTGGTTTTCTCAATCGAAAACCTTGTGAGATCTTCAGCAAATCTACTTGTAGGTTTTTGTCTTTCAGGAGACAGTTTTCACTCAATTTTATCAGACATGAAGAAGCATCATTTCAGATTTTGTTCAGCAAAGAACCTTCCAGGTTGAAGCTGAAAGGAAATCATCTTGAACTTTTCTTTTGGGACGACGACGACACTTAAATAGGTTGTTTGAATTCACAACTGTCTAGCCTGTGGGTCTGTTCTGTTTCAAACTATAATTCATAGAATTGCAGCCTTGGAACATGATAACTGCCTTTCAATCAATCTGCGCTGCATTTCCATTCATTTGCTTCGCTTTCAAGTTGCCAAATTAGTCACTCCTTGTCCCTGCTGGAAACATTTTGATCTTCAAAAACAGCACCTTGAGCATTACTTTGTCTCTGCTGCACAAATGTAGAGGGGGCAGAGTGAGGGTTTGTCCGAAACCTGCCCAGAAGTACTATCCCTAATAACATGGTTATAATGAAAGGCTATATGCTTCTCCAACATCAAAAGCTATTGTCTAATTTTGGCCAGCGGGATGTGACAAATCTGTAATTAAAATAGCAAGCTCGGTGATAAAACAAAGCCACTTGCTGGGAGACAGCGGATCTGGATAGATATAGATCTGTCATTAGGCTAAAGAATTGTCCTTTGCCTTTCCTGCCTTTATCTCCCTAATGCGGCTACATTTCCCCAGGATTGGCCTTTTTCAGTGGAAACCCCCCCTAAAAAAGCTCATCTCAACAAACGTCATCATCAGTCACGGCTCACGCATTTAACACAGCAAAACTAGAGGCCACCAGTTCAACCGGAATATAAACCAACTGCTTTGATGCTGCAGCGTGTTTCTAAATTGGTGTGAGAATGACAGCTGTGTTTTCCAGCGTGTTTAATTCTACATGTGTACAGGTTGATGGTTCAACTAGAGGGCAACTATAATGTGATGAAGTTAATGTTCATTTTTCAAATTCCCTCCCGCAGCGAGGGACTGATTGCAGCACTGATCTCAGGTGGCACAGCCTAAACAGCCAAGATACGGTGCGCTCTATTTAGTGTGACTGGAACTATTTAACCATTGGTGCCAATATTTATATTCTTTTGGCAGGTTTGACTTGTAGATCAAACACTCATGAATAATACATTTGGTAAGGGCACACTGGAATCATTGGTGTAAGCTTTGCAGCAGGCAGTTTCCCTTCAATGCAGCTGTTTTAACAGGAGCCAGAATGGCACACAGCAGCCAGAACAACAGCTAAATACGGTTCCTCCCCCTCATTGTTATCGCTGGAGCTGATTTCAAAATGCACACAGCATGACAGCAAGGGACGCTATAAATCACCCAGAGGTAGCAGAAGCAGGCTGGGACTGACCAGCACATTAGTGTACTCTTGATGGGCACAGGTAAGGAGAAGTATGGGTGTGTTAAATTTATGTATGTGTTAGGTAGCGTCTCTATTGCTAGACTGAACTATGGATGTATGTGTGTGTATGTGTGAAAGACAGAAAGAGAGAGAGACAGACAGACAGAGACACCCAGGCAGCAAGCTATTCTCCTGGATAAGAAGCTTTCAAGTAAATGAATGAATACATTATGGATTAGTGGCCGAGTACCAGAAAGCAGCTATGCTGTATCTGAGCTGAGTGCAGCTCTTGTGTTGGCAAGTGAAGGTGCAAAACAATAAGTCGGTAGGAGGCCAGGTAGACAATTTGGACCTGGGAGGCCCTTGGGGGCACCTAAGGGACCCTTGACTTGGGATGCTTATCAATCATCAATTATACAGATGAAAGTAGAAAACGAAGGTGACATGCGGCAAATTCCTGGTACATAAAAACCACACTAGGAGTATGCGTACATTCAGATCCATGCATTAATTTTCACTCCCATAGACCTACACACACACTAGCTGCAAATATAGACATGGATACACAGAGACATTTCCCCTCCCTGTGTCCTCAGGGTAAAGAATGCATTCATATTCAGCGAATGATCGGCGGAGGCAGAAACCGTTTGGATCCATTTTGTTTTTGTAGCCGATGGCAGGAAGCAGCGGCCATTATGACCTTGTGATGAATTCAGGGTTCATTTCCTACGGTTTCTTTTTTATTTTTTAACGCATGCACACAGAATTAAATTAAAAAAAAAAGAAAAGAAAAAAGAACAAAGGGAACTGCGCACTGAGAGGAAGAACATTCAGTAAAGACTAAGTCGAAGCTGTCATGGCGCTCATTCATGGTGCGACTTTCAATTCCAGGTGCACGGTGATTGAGAGAAAGTTTCATTTGTGCCCACTGTCATTTATTCATTAGCTCCCGATCAGCTCTCCTGTGCAAGGCGTGAGATGTTATAAATCAGTCACTGGCTAGACATTAACAATTCATGCAATTCATAATACATAAGACCAGTCATTTATTTATCACCTCTAAATGGGATTTCCTTCATTCTCATTGGCTGCAAGTCAGAAGTCAACTTCTGTTAGCCTGTCCAGCAGCCATTTTGAACCAAGTTGTAAATGACGTAAATCTGTGCTGAACGGGACTGTCAGACAGGAAGAGCTCCTGCTTCCTAACTAAATCTGGTTGGTTTGACTTCAAATAAAATGGTATCATTTCAAATAAAAGCAGCAGGCGTTAGGCCGAGGCTCGCTGTTGGCACAGTAGTTTTCTGCTGATTCTCTTGAGCAATCAATGTAATTGTGAGTAATTAGGCCTTAAAGTACTGTTGTCTTTCTCCAACCTGGAACATGACTCCCGAGGGAAAGCATGTGATATTTTTTTTCAGGGTATTGGAACGGCAGTCACTGATATACAGAAGGAGGCTTTTGCTAAACAGGCCCTATATGAAAAGCCGGGCACCATGCCACCTGATGCAAACACCATATGATCACGCCGACTCTCTAGATGAATCTAAATTATACCTTTGCCCCGAGGGCCTCAGCAATTCTCATTGAAAAGATACACAGCTAATTATAATGGAGGTACAACAGCCTCATAGAGCCTCATAAAAATGTGGTGTTTGATATCTGGCTCTCTGACCAGATGCTGCTCTTTTCTTTACACTACATAACATGCTGTGGCACTCTGTCTGCTTCATACGTGCCCTGCAGTTTTAGTTTAATTAGCCAGATCCTAGAAAAACGCTGCAATATAATTTGTAATAATGGTAGCCGGTAGTAATGAGGGATAGCACTATGATAGAGGAATATGCCAAAATGATGTTTCTTACTCAGAGAAGCAAAGAACCTTAACCCACATGTCACCTGTGCCCACAGCATGTGGGTTAAACATTGTCTATTAGAGGTGTGAACACACTGCAAATTTGGACTCACCAGTCAACCTAACATGCATATCTCTGGATTGTGGGAGCAAGCTGAAGTACAAGGAGAAAAGCAACCTACGCACAGGCAGAACATGCAAACTTCACACAGAAAGGCCGCAGGTGGCCCCCAGATTCAAACCAGAACGCGTGAGGTGACAGTTTTTACCTTTGCACTACAGTGCTGCATGGTTGGCCATTTGGAACAACTATAAACATGTGCCGCATGAATCACCATAATGGTGGCCGTGTGGATGCTGTCAGGCCTTGTTTAAGGCCTGTCAGCACTAGTTTAAAAAGAATCTAAAATAAACTGCGAGACTCTAGCTGCGTATGATGCACATGTGAATTAGACCCTCACGTCCCTCTTCGGTTGCCTGGTTTATCTTATCTTCGGTGTGAATGCAATGCAGCTCTGTGAGCTCAGATTTTTATTCTGCTTGTGATGTTATCCAAAAATCCAGCACAGTTTCTCTTTTCAAACAAACCTGCTGCTTCTGAATGAAGTGTCAGGTTAGGCTGAACATAAATAAGTATTGTGTCCTAGCCTTTTATGGTAATTAGCCAATGCTACACATAAAAATCTCCTCAGAATGTTATAACCTTGTTCATATCTATTCCTCAATATGACTGCACTCATTCAGACTCCATGTAAAAAGTAGCATTGCTTCGATGCTGATGTTGTGACTTTTACAGAAGATTGAGCAGAAGATTTTTTCAGAGGCGATACTGGCACTTTAAACTGCTGTCAGATACACTGGAAGGACTTACGGGTGGCTGGCTTGTTGCAGTTGTGTCCATGTCTAAAGTACTGAGGGTTCTCCACTACAGGAATACGAGTCATCCCTATGACAACCGCATCAGGACTCGCATCCAGAGTACAGGGGGTAATAATCCCGTGGTTGACATGGTGAAGAGGGCTAGCAGAGTCTTCCTCACCACTGATTACAGCTACTGGTCCTGGGAAGAGACAAAAGAAAAACTTACTTCCAAAACACATTTTTTTAAAACTGTGAATATACTTGGTGAGACACAAATACAATTTCCTAAGGTATTCTATTTAAAAATAAATAAATAAATAACAATAATAATAATAATTCTGGGTGGAGACTGAGTTGCTGCAGTTGTTGTTTCTTAGATATGGTAATGAAGTACACAGTATGCATGTACAGTAAATTATCCTTTACTAGAGTCACAGTTATAAAGTAACATTTTCAAAGTGGGAGGTTTGTTTTTATGTCCAGGCACAGCCAGGGAAAATAAGAGCAGTTGCAGTAAACATGACTTCATATTTTTATTGGCATGTACCCACAATTACCCCAGTGTGGAGCAGCGACATAGATACAAACAAATTAAAGTTGTTTTTTCTAACTAATTCAAAACAAAATAAATGAACAGAAAAAAAATCTATTTATGTTTTGTTATAGAGAAATGGTTTATACCCAGTATATACTCCAAATGACTAACGCTAGATAAGAAGCAATTCTGACATTTAGACAGCTGGAAATGGGTAAAAACTAAATTGTTTGGGGATTTGTTTAAATTTTAGTTAAGGGCTCAAATGAAAAAATCTTCTGTAATGAGAAAAAGAAACTCAGTTTATTTATTCCTCCTTCAAAAATTAGCTTACCTGTTTAACTTACATATAAAACAGGTGCGTTTTGCTGGTGTTTTATTTCCTGAAGCTGCTAGCATATATGTCAAAATCCAGTTTTGGATTTTCAGCTGGTCACTCATATCCATCATTGGAAAACTATCAATTCAACATTAATTGATCAAAATCTGCCCAAAACACACATTTACAGTGTTTTTAAATAGTTGATGTGTAGACTTCACGTTTTCTAACCAGCATTTTATCCTTACATCCAAAGCTCAACAGCAACACTTCCTACACATCTCAGCATCTCACAGCTCTCAGACTAGAACACTGACGGCATTTATCTCTCAACCTGAAAACTTTCTCTCTCAGTGACAGGTAACAGGTTCATTCATGCCTGCAAAGATAACCTACAGATGTCAGATCTTCAGTATTTCACCCCACACATGTCCTCTCTTGCAATATAGTTGGGATTTTTTTTTTTTACTTCCTGGGCCATCTCAGCGATCTTATTTAGATGTGCTCAGAAAACTTTCCACTTCCAGGAGGGGAAAAAAAGTTTCTATATAGAGTTGAGAGATGAAAAATAAATTGGATGAAAACGTGACCCCTGAAATAGTGTCGTGTAGGTTCTCAGACGACTGAACTTCTTTCTTTCTTGAAGACATTTCACTTCACATCCAGTGACTTATCTAAGTCCAGAACCCTTCAATTCAAGCATTTATGGTGACCCCTGAAAAAGACTGTGTGTAGTCGCAGTCATTTTGTGTTGTGCATTCAAATGTAAAATGAGCCATTTTGACAATAGCACTAAAAAAACGTGTGTCTGAAATGCATAACATAGTACAGAGTGCAGGGTTTTGTTGGTGATTTATGGGCAATCCAAAGACACAAAGGACTTAATATCCAAAAACTAAATATTAGCCTGTTATGGCAGGCCTGGATGGGTTTCAATCACGGCTGAATACCCAAAACTAACATGTTCGAATTTCTTTTTATGGGTTAAAGCAGCGGTCCCGAACCTTTTTTGCACCATGGACCGGTTTATGCCCGACAATATTTTCACGGACCGGCCTTTAAGGTGTTGTGGATAAATACCACAATAAAAACCCAGTACCGGTACCAATAAAAAAAAAAAAAAGATTTATTCATAACTCACAGGAAAAGACCCAGGGACACCGAGTTAACGATAAAAAATAACGATAAAGACCATGAAAATCATAATTTTCACACCTGAGTCTCAACTCTCGCGGCCCGGTGCCAAACAACTCATGGACCGGCCCGGGGGTTTGGGACCGCTGGGTTCAAGTGTGAAGCCAAAGACAATCAAAGCCAGCCACCTCTTTAGTTTCCATATTCTTTTAGATTATCAATCTTCTAAGTGATATGAAACACATTGAAAAGACAGCAAACATGAGGTAATGTCCAGCAACATTTTATGTATAATGCATCTCAGTATCACAGAGTCATGTGAACTGTTCTTTTCAGTGGTTTGGGTGCTAGAAAAAAATGGAGTTTTTCCTCCCAAACATCTTCAGTTCAAAATTATTGAGATCTATTATCATATTTAAGAGGACAACAATTTCTTTTTAGAGTCTGTGATTTGTGGCTAAGCATAACCATTAATTAATGCTATTGAATTAGAGGACATTGTATGAAACTATTATATTTGCTAGTAAACAAAAGGTTTGGCAGTAACATATTCGCAACATTTCAAATTTGTGAATATTTCCCTGTGGATGCAGTTATGTTTCCTTTAAAATTTAATTGCAGTTTAGTTGAATGTGAAAGAAAGTTGAAGAAAAGTCAAAGCCGTGGAACATGATGCACAACATATCCCTCACTGACTTCTGTCATACTGACCGTGTGAAGATTTTTGATAAATGGAGACAGAAAATGCATAAAAAAGAAAGAAAGAAATGACTATCAACACAGGTAGTGCCCGACTACCGACGCCGTCTGAATTTAGAATTTATGTTGTCATACAACACACTCCTGTCAATACCAAGCATAATTCCCTTTCTTTAATCAAAATTCATAGAAAGACTCTGACATGATTTACTGTAAGCCAATGTGATGTAGTTTGCTGTTCGATCACTGCTATGCCGAAAGCAATGCGGAGCTCTGACAACTGCAATCTTCAGTGGGGAATGAGGAAAGGAGGAGGGAGGGAATGAAGGGAGCGAAGGAAACAGTGAGTGGAAATAAAGTCAACAGCAGCTGATTCAGAGAAGCAGTGACAGTGAATCTGTTTACACTCCATGTTGAGTCTTTTGCTCACCTTGACAACACTGTAAATAGTAATCAAGACCCAGGCATATCAAATTATAGACCCTGAGTGGAAGGAAGATGGGGTTGAGGTGGCATGTGATGAAGTGACACATGCGAGCAACAATTTATTCACAACATTTATTCTCATTGCAGAGATTTCATACCTGAGTGCCTGCTTTATTACAGAGATGTGCACAGCAGAGCACAGGTCTTCGCCAGCAACTGCCCACCCAACCACTGGGAACAGGTGGCACACTAAATCTCAGTTGATGCCTCTGACCCTCTGTTACACGGCACAGGCACAAAGATATATGTGCAGTATACCGCTTTAAACATCACTACACTTGAAATAAAATCATTACCTAGAAAATCGTTATGATTCATGTTTAAATCTTTAAAAATGAAAGAAGATGCCTCAAAAGGATCCCTGGATTATGTTCTGCTTTTTAATACAATATGAAATGGAATGAAAACCCATCTGATCAGAGTCTGGTGCCAGATCGATGAGGCCTCGGGGAAAGCCTGGCCTCAGTCCAAACCACCATTTCTTGCTAGATGAAGGTTTTCTGAGGAGTGAGGGGGAAATTGAACTTCTTGACTTGAGAACACCCTAAAAATTGCATTTATGTTACCTGAGTGATGAAAAGGCCCAACGGCATCCGAGAGGGGTTTTATCATCTGAGACGTTGCCTGTGCACAGAATGGAATTCGGCACTGGACATCTTCCCCTGAAATGTCTATCTGAGAGCAAGGTTCCTCTCTATTAAACCAACTTTGATTTATTCAGGAGAACTGGAAAATGAAATGAGCCAACTTTCAGCTATTTTTTCCATTCTTTTGCATGTCTCATCTTTTTCGCAGTATCTCACTGGCTCTGAAGGTCAGATTTTCAGGCCCTGTTCCTCAAGTTAATGCAATCATTTGTCTGTGTGTATCTCAAGCCTGAAATTAGTCGGATACTTGTATCAATTTAAAGATGTAAAATATAGGTAGATGAGAAAATAAATAACCACTCTGTTTCAGTTAGTGTGGTAATTATGATGCAGCAGTATGAGCTTTTTCTCTCCAGCTGAATGTTACAACTCAATGCCTGTAATTTTTGTGCAGTCATGACCAGAGTAACTAGAGCTTGAAAGATGAGGATCCTGCTTCTCTGGTCCTGTTATGGTTGTTGTGCAGATCATAGACAGTATAAAAGGTGGACATAGCTGGTTTTTGAAATCTTGTTTTTGAAGCCTTTGATGGGATGTGTGGAACTGTAAAACCAATGACTTTACCATGTTTAATCATCCAGTTTGAAACATTGGATATATGGATGGATTCATGTTAGCACAGTACTACATAGCTGTGCGCTGTGTTAATTTCACAGGACAGTATTGTCTTGTATAGAAAATGGGAAATTCTGAACTTATTCAAAATAACGTCTGCATATTCTGTCGTAAATGACATGTTACACTGACACATTGTTAGGGAGGGAGACAGAACAAAAGAGACAGCATGGAAAAGAGCTGGAATTAATATTAACTAATGATTAACTGCAGATTGGCGTATAAACACATTACGAGTACAAAAAAAAGTGAGTGACTTGGGAACAACAGAAAGTCTACGACATTCAGTAACTTCAAGAGAGCTGGGTCCAGAGTAAAACCAGAGTTAAACTATTCTCAACTGACTACAGCGACTACCAGTGAAATCGCACAATAACATAATTACTGACATACAACCAGGTTGTAAATACATTAGGGAATTAACTAACAAACTGGGGCCTGTAATTGTTAAATAACCCAAATACAGCACATGGAAACAGTAGTAACTAGTTGTAAACAAATATGCAAATCTTATCAGGTTGATGTCAGTGTAGAAAAAACACAACAGTTCTGAAGGAAAAACGCAAAAGAATCCAGAAACAGGCAGGGAACACATGCAGTGGATAAACAGATGCTAAGACAAAAGGGAAGGACTGGACAATATATACACAAGGATAATCAGGGAAGTGGAAACAGGCGGGAAACGAGAAATGACTGAACATAATCATGGTAATCATACTGTTATGATTCAGTGTTGTAATTGTTTGATTTATGTGTGACTCCTCCCACCAGAGGTTGGCTGTGTTTTTTTTTTTTTCTTTTCTCTCAGGTGTGGACACCTGGGTGTGTCTTATTGAAGTCCAGTGCCTGCTGAATAGTTGGGTGTTCTGGGATTGGATACTTGGTTGATTACCCGAGTACTTAACCACCAGATGACAACCACCTGGTCCCCTCTCCACCACCCCACAGATAGCCTGTGTTTTCTGATTGTTGTTACTTAGAGTGTTTTTGCCTAAAAACTTAGTTAACTGATTAGCATGTGTGTGTCTGGCACTAGAGCATTGCTGTTGTAAATAGCTGTAAATAGATTTGTAAAGTAGCTAAAGTAGTTTGTTGTACCTCTTTCATTGCGTATTTTTTTTAAACAAATTTCCCACGCGAGGGAATATTAAAGGTTACCTTATCTTATCTTATCTAATCTTATATATTGTTCACTACAGCAGCGTGGTAGTGGTGAGAAGCCTTTTCTGTTAATTCAGTTTTCTCCTGTTTTTCACTTTAGGTAAGCGAATTGTCTGTTGGTTGTTTTTTTTTGTACTGGGAAGTGTGGGGACCGTTAGGGAGTTTTGTTTGTTATTTTTACTCACTGTTGACGTAAATAAATGGCTGCTTAGAAATTTTGTGTTTTCTGTTTAGCTCTTTCTTGGGTGGTGCGTGAGTGGAGGCCAAGTTTCTTGTTGCGTTCAATGCACTCCTAGACCAAGAACGCAACAATACACTGAAGTAAAGCTGAAGATACAGACACAAAATAAAAATTAAAACAGGAAGTAAAAGTAACTAAACACAAGAGGGGGAAAAAAAAACTACCGTAAATAGAAGGAATTAGATATAAATAATGTACCGAAAATGCTATATAGAAACTTAACTTAAAACATATAAACTAAGGATTAAAAACAGTAGCACAACAAAACTCAAGACCTAACAGGAATATCCAATACTGATGACAAAGGTGTGTACTCTATTACTAATAGAATAGTAATAGAGTTTCTACTGCAAGCAGAAATAGCTGTCCAGGGTTTTTTACCTGTACCACCTCCTTGAAAAAGAGTAACATAAAATATTTTGCTTCTGTAAACCTTCCAAAAACCAAAGCATAATAAAATGTTAGGATGGATTTTGTTCCTTATGCTCACAGGCTTTATGCTAAGCTAAAAAAATAATTAAAAAAATACAGTGGAACTCCGACTTATGAAATTAATTCGTTCCCGAGGGTCTTTCGTAAGTCGAAAATTTTCGTAAGTCGAAGCACCCATCGCGCCTTTTGAGTAAACGATAGGCTATAGGCTAATTGCTAACTGCAACAACAATACGTCGTTCAAGTGGAACAGCGAAGCGCAAGTACAAAAGCCAAGGGGTTGTCACATGATTCAGAAGGCATTGTGGGCATTCTGGGCACAGCCAGCGGATTTCGTTACGCGGGCATTTTGCCGTAACACGGGCAGAAATATTGCCGTTAAGTGCCTTGGTAACTTGAATTTTTCGTTAAATGGGGTATTTGTAAGTCGGGGTTCCACTGTAATAGTGATTTGAGATTTACTGCATCAACTTAAGAGCACTGATGTGTTTATTCCCCTCAAGAAGATCTAGCAAGAACGAAAATAATTAAGTGTAAGATGTTTAAGAATGTATAAAACGTATCTGTAAAAAAATTAATTACCATCGATAGCTCATATTTATATACACATATATGTGGTGAGTTATGTTCATATGTGGTGCGTTAGTAATGAGGATACTTTCCAAAACCATGCAGTTGTTCTCTTCGCTATATTTGCGCACAGTTTTTCAAGGTTTTTTTTTTCTCAATGAGCTCAGAGAACTTCCCTCTGTCTCTTCCTCCTTTTCATGTATTCCCAGACTGACTCTATGATGATGAGATCAGGGCTCTGCAGGGAACACACCATCTGTTGCAGGACTTTTTGCTCTTCTTGTCTCTGAAGACAGTTCCTTATGGCCGATGAGACACCCTCCAAAAGGCCCGATGCTAAAAAATTTTCACGATGGAGAAGAATCTAAGACTTGCAAATCACTCTATAGCTATGGAGCCTCTGACACACAAGTCGGCAAGAATGCAACTGATCATCAAAGGACATGGTACTGGTGGCAAAAAAAAAATAAAATAAATTTAACACGTTCAGAGTAACAGATATCAGTTTGTCATGGGACTCCTTCTGGAAAAGTCTTAGATCACTGTGGCATGCCGCGGTTTGAAGATTAGATAAATCTCATTGCTCACATCCTTCGAGCTTTTTCCAGCCAATATGTTTCTCCAGCCAATATCCTTCTCTTTTCTCTAAAATGTGTCCCTGCAGAAGACATGTCACTCAGGTCTACATTACTCAATGTTCCTTCGCAGTAACATCCCACAATCCCAGCTTGTGGCGGTACAGCAGATGTTTTATGTTCACGTGCGGTTTGCAGGTACATTAGCTAATTCAGTCAAATCAATTGATCAAGTGTGACATTTGCATCATCTGTTTCTCAGAGTTTAGAAGCCAATCTGATTTACTCTACTCGAGCAGAGACAGCACAGCCTAGTCCTCCCGGGTTTTGAAATGGACTCGTAAATTAAGGCATTGTCCAAGTGCTGGGCGTCAGCGATGAATCAAAAGCATACTCGCACCTTTGAACTTGTAAATGTTCAAACACAAGTCGGCTTCCATCTCCAGGCTTTTGTCACCTTGCAAGAATAATCACACTGAACCCCAACCTTTTTTAACACGACCAAAAAAGATCGCTGATGGTGTGAAAGCTTTTTCGTTCCACCTCATGGCCTTATGAAGCCTCACAAACTCGTATCCACACATTTAGCAGGGCAGAGGTTGGGTACAAGGGGGAGCCATTCAGTCATTACATATATGCTAGTGAGCAACAGCTACAGGGAAAGAAATGTATAGCCACCTAATGGCAAAAAATAACAGCTGTTCCTCGCTGTGCTGTGTGTTTGTGTGGGGGGTTTTTTTGGGGTTTTTTGAGTGGTTTATCACTGAAAAAAAGTTAGAAGATTAAAACAGTAGGTCGCCAGAAAACATGACTAAAATCGATAAATAAAAATTTTGTCACAGTCCTGGGTCTGCGACCCAGTGTTTTGTGTTTTTGGTTTAAGTTTTACTCTGTGAGTTATGGTTTTCTGTTTGTATTACGTTTATAATAGCTGAGTTTTAGGTTTCTCTTCTGTTTCTGTGCCTCCTCTTTGTTCATGGGAAGGGCCGTTGTGTTTAGCTTACGTGTCTTGAGTTCAGCCTGTGTGCTTCCTGTTTTACCTTGATAGTTGTGGTCCTTTACTCCCTGTGTCTCGCTATGTCAGATTTATCCGAGCCGTGTCTCCCTCCTGTTGTGCATCCCCCCTCGTTACCTGTTGTGTATTTATGGCGCGTGTTGTCATTTGCTCTTCATCGGTGCGTCTGCTTGTCATCCCCAGTGTAACCTCTGCTCTCCGCTCCTCGCATTTCCAGGGTTAGGGTTTCTTCTTCTAGTTTCTTGTTTCAGGTTTGTGTTATTTTACGCTTAGTTTTCCCAGTTTAGGTTTTGGCTCGTTTTCTCTGCTCCAGCTGTTGATTTTTTTGTTCAGCCATAAATAAAGGCTCTCTTTCTGTTATCCTCCACCTTCCTCTCCGTTTGCCTGCATTTGGGTCGACTCCTCACGCTCTCCCCACGATTCGCCTTTGCAAATCGTGACAAAGTTGAACCCACATCATGGACGTTATCTAAATTTTTTTAGTAAGAGAAACTTTTTGTTCAAGATAATTTTCTGTTATCTCTTTATATATTATAATAAAGCAAAACAACTCAACAGAAAACATCATTTGTGATTATAACTTATGATGTTACACTTTCATTTTTTTACCCAGCAGAGCTATTTGACTTTAACTTACCTTGTACTTTCCAAAAACCAAGCTCTAAAAGCTTTTCCAGCATACTGAACAATAATGTAAAAACACATATTTGGCTTGGACTGTCACTGAGAATGGGAATAACTATGTGTAGCTGAAATTACAACAGGAAAAATGAGTTCATAAGTATTCATCCAGCTTCTTTTCTTTGTCATATTAGCAAATACTCTAGATTAAAAATTTTGTTTCATCATGTTTCCATCAGATTGGCAAAAACATTGTTTTCTTCCATTTCCTCAAAAATACTTAATTCACTCTGAGCTGAGAAAATTCAGGAGGAGGAGAGATATTCTTCCAACAGAAAAAAAGCCTTGCTCTTACCCACAGCGGTGTGAAGTCTGTTCAGAGTATTGAGCGGAAAAATATGTGTGACATTTTGCTGGATTCAAAGGAAAATATGAAGCCCCAACCACACGCTATACAAATCACAGCTGCATACAAGAAAAACACTCTTGGCAAAAGTATCAGAATTAAAAATGATATTTCTCCCCTTACCTGTAACCTTTTTAAAATTTGTTTAAAAAAATAAAATAAAATCGTACAATTCTTAAATCCAATGGAAACACAAGGGCAACAACAATAACAAGCTCTGTCTGTAATTTAGCAATCACTTAATGTAGCTCCTCTGTCTGTGTCACAAAATCCAAAATCTAAAAACACACCAACCTTTGCACAGGTCGATATGCTCCATCACTACTATGGACACACACAGTAATGATAAGTCCATCCCACATACACTGTTCTGTGGCCTGTAATGCTAAACCAACTCACTTTTGCTACAGCGTAGGGCCGTTCTATTGTTGACAATGACTTTTAAAACAATTAACAATTAATCAACATTAGGGACCGAATTTAAAAAAAGATTGCTTCTTCAGGTGCAACAAGTGCATTTAGGCGAGAGTGATGTAGACTGGGGAGAGACCTCAGACAGTAGTGAGACAAACACACCGCTGGTAGTGGCGTTTTCAGGGGGTTTAAATGTAAAATGCCACCAGCCTTATCCTATAAACTACTGTTGTTATTTGCTTTTTACCTGTGCACAGAAGGCTTGGCTGCTAGTGTGTCTCTGTACTCAACTTGTCCACAGTGACCAGGTTGGTACCATCCTCCCCTCTGGTGTCTTAAGATGTCATTAACATGTCAACCTCCTATTAATCCTTTTCTTTCTCCCCTGTCTGATCTAGTCTTTAAAACATCCTCTGAGTTTTTTCTGGTTTTACCTTCTCAGTGCTTTTATTCCACTTGCAACTTGTGATTTCACTCTGTGTTTAATGTAGCAATTATTTCTGCAAATATACCAGACCAGAGTAAAAACCAGCAGGAGCCCCCCCTCCCCATTTGTTTGTGTCTCTGTTTCCCTAAAAACAAAAGTGAGAACTGAAGGTGATTCTCAGGACAAGCAAAAAAAAAAAAAAGGCAGCAGGTGACTCTGCGGGGTTTTCCCTGTGGTGGGGAATAAATTGTGCAGAGTGTGATTGCTTCCGTTCCACCTCCTTGTGGTAATTATCGCACAGATTCCTTTCAAAGGTAGTTAATTAGGACTGGAATTAACTTGAGGACATGTAAAATGAACAAGAGAACACAGGAAGGATAACTTACTGAGGCAAGGGTTCACTTTTAGTTAACAATGGATTTGAAGCAAATTAAATACATACGTGTGAAGGGTTGAAAAGTGTGAAATCAAGGCAAACTTGTGAGTTTGCAGGACATAAATATTGGCTGCCATGGTGCTCAAAGCTTTTTTTCATGAATCCATCAAAGCTGGTCATTTGCTATTCAGCACTATGACTATACGGCAGGTTAATTTTCTGATATATTGCTCTCAGTACAACCAGCAAATGTCTTAACACATTCTTAATTACAGCGTCTAAGTGGACTCAGTGTAAGCCAAACAGGACTACCACCGGCTACTGTTATGATGTTGCAGCTGCTGGCTTAGTATCAGCCAAATGAGGAAATCACAACACAGTGAGTGTAGCATAAGATTTACGAAAAGGTCAGTTAATCGCCAAATGTCACCAATGTGTGAAGAAGCCTTGCAGTTATGTGCAAAACTCAAATGACAACTCCCCTTGCTGCACTGAAGAAGACATTTAAATAGCTCTTCTGACAAACAGCCTCAACCTGCTCACTCAGCCTCCCACTCAAGCATGGTGGGCACGTGACAGCCGTACAGCGGAGACAAACTCGGGGTAACCCCATTTCTCACAAAGTAGCAGCCTCCATAGTAGGAAAAGCACTGCTTCTTCAGCTGATGGTGACCAGCTGTGGCCGAGTGCTAGGACTCTGAAATTTATGGGCTACCGACAATTTACAGTCACCTCACACAGCTCGACGTACTCTCTCTTTATTGTGGTATAAACAACGGCAAACGCTGAGGGGAAGGACGTCTGAGTCGAGACAGAAATAAACACTCATTGGAAATCTGCTGTAAACCTATCAGTCATCGCATCTGAAGCCACTCGTACGCATGTCCTCTGGAATCAATCGGTCTACACCACACCAAACATTATCTGCAATGACACAGCAGTGAAGCAATTACAGTTTGTGTTGCTGTATATATGTGGTCTTGATGCTCAGAATGATAATAAAAGAAAACACTGAGATTGCTATACTGACTCTGTTCCCACAGTGCACTATCAGCTTTTATATCTTTGACAACACATTACCCTGTAAGCTCCCTGAAGACAGACAAAGCAATTTTGCACAAGTCTGAAAAGTGATGGAAAATGACATCATCCAGTAACCGAGCTGTCCAGAGTCTGTTTCATTGATTTATGACCATGACAGAGGCTGGATCTTTACCATAACCCCAGACCTACATTTTAGTACACGTTATGCACCCAAACTCAAATTGAAAACCAAACATGCTGTAATCTGGGGAGATATTCAGAGCCACTCGGTGTGGGGTTTCATTCTTCTCTCATTGCAATGTAATCAGAAAGAAATGAAAAGCTTCTGGTGGCATTGTTACAGGGACCAGTTTGCATCATAAACTCGGCAGTAAAGTAAAGGCAACAGCACACACATACAGTACAAACATATGCAGAGCAGCAACCCGGCACTAGATGGATATATTTCTTGTCGTGGCAATAGAATATAAAACGATTCTCCGGCGTTGAGCATCTGGCAGAGTTTGCATGTAAATCACAAACGAGATGGAAAGCCACATTCAGCTACTGCGGGCCACAAAACTGCTTGATGATAGTGTACATCAGCCTCTGCATGCAAATGTCGCTCTATAGCTAACAAGTGTTTCAGGGGTGAAGGGATTAGCGCAGAGGTAAATTATTAGTTTCAGGGGCTGACAGGATTATAGTTTCTTTACTCTGTTAAATGTGGGGAAATGTAGTGAAAACTTGGCTAGCGGTTTTCTTAGCAGACATACAGAAATAAAAGTAAATGAATCAGTTCAAATGCAGTATTGAACCAAAATGATTTCTGATTTATTGATATTTATAACTGCATAGGTAGCAAGACTGTGCTCCCAAGAGGAAAAAAAACTGCCTGAAACATGGAACATGAACCGTTCACTGCACATACACTGTAGACAGTACAATGTAGTAGAAACGTGTGTATATCTGAGTACGGTAGCTGAAACGGTAGCTAGAAGTCTCAGGACACCACCCAGCAAATTGAACAAAAAAAAAGAAAAAGAAAAAAGAATAACAGTGTACAGTGTAATGCTGTTTTCCCCCCCAGTGGTGTGTTGTAAGGCAAATCTAGGTGTGCTGTGGGATCAACAATACATCATTATAACTGCATAAAATAATGACAGATTTACTATTATTATACTATTCCACAAAACCCCAAAACAAAAACAGAAGCAAACAAACAAAAGAAAACCAACTTTCGTTCTTGGGTTCTTAAAAAAAGTTTTATTTAAGTTTTTATTACTTTCAGTTTTATTTGTTTTTATTATACTTTGGGAGCATTTGTCAAGGCAAAATGTAGGAACTTCAAAAGAAATATGAAAGGACAAATAGACAACTTACAGCATGCACCAAAGTGTCTTCAGGCGGGTTTTGTTGGCATTTTTTAACACATAGTTTTAATTTAGTTTAGTTAAGTATAATAGTCTGCTTTGGAGGTATTTGTTTCTCACTAGAAAAAGAAAAATCTTCTGCGACACTTGCGCAGCTGCCATGTGGTGGATGTTATTTCAGTATAACACATCAAAGGCCCCCAATGATAGCAAGGAGGCTAACAAAATTTCAGAGGGTGGAAAACAGATCACTATCTAGAGAGGAGAAAACCAAATAATCCCTAGTGTGACCCACAACCTAAAGAAGGAATGGGAAAACAAATATCCACATAAAAATGAGTCATCTGGACTGTGGGAAAATATCTGATAAGGTTATGGCAACAAGTCATATGCTAGCGGAGTTTACTTCAGAGCACAAAATTGCAAGTATCATAGGTTAGAATTGGTTTCATCTGACAATACAATCAACAGAAGGATTGGTGCTTTGTCAGATGGCAGATAGCCTTTTTATTTTATGCAGATATGAATAGATGTGCACCTTAACCACAAAAGGTTTGAAAACCACTGCCCTATCATACCTGATACTACAGGTTGATGACATTTCTACAAATGGTGTACTGCTCCATGCAGCCTTGCGAACACACTGTTTAGTTTGTTTTTCATTTTAATGCGCCGTCATAAAAATGCTGAGAATTGTGAATATCAGTTTAAGTGAATGTTTGAAAAAGGTGACATCATCCTTTGGGGCACAGGGATTTAAGTATACTGGCTTCTAAGCAATCAAACAGGTAGTAGTTGTTGTTGGCGATGGGGCGACCACATGATGGTGGACCAGACTCATGCTTGACATCTCTACAACACTGAGGTACAGGACGCATTGTGCCTAAACCATTTACCACCTTAGTTTACTGTCTTCTTGTGCTAACATTTAACTAAACACAAAGTTCAACAGAAGTTGATTTGAATGATATGAATGGTTTATATCCTGCATTCATACTGCTTTTTCCCCACAACCATTCTGCAGCTTCCTCTTTCTTTTTTCAAAAGCAAACAGAAAATGCAAAATGTAACATTTTTGCCCGACTGAAGCAAACTGACTGAAAAAACATCACTATTTGTACTTCACTCTGACTTATTACTTATTATTAATATTTGTCTTGATACATTTTGGTTTGGGTGAAATACTACTTCAATCTTGTGTATGATGTATCATGCCAATTCATGTTAAAAAATTATTTTAAATTAAAATAAAATGATTGTCAGGACTATAAATGTGATGAGAAGTCGAGGGTAAGTACTCAGGCCAATTATTTAGAAATGTAAACCTTGTTATGAAGTGAAGCAGATTAGAAAAACAAATGAGGACAAGTTAAACTCTTTAGGGATTTATCCACTGAGGAACAGTGGCTTGGAAAAAATAAAGTCAGGGGTTCTCCAAAGTTGAGGACATTCATCCTCAGAGAATTGTCTCCATTAAGTAGCTGCTCACATATTTCACGACAGACAAAGACATTTTAGACCTTGATGCTGAACAGAACAACGTGGCGCAAGCTTAGAAAAGCACCAAAAGGTTTTTCCAGCTGGTTAAGGTAATGAAGCAAACGCTCTAACAGCAGTTTAAAATTAATTGGAAGCAGCACATTAAGGTCATTGTTAACCACGCTTTCTGCACTTTGTGGCATCAGACCCCATTTCTCTAGCCTTTACCCAAACTTCGTTATACACATTTAATCAAATCCCTATCCTACTAAGAAATATCAGTCAAGTGTTAATATTCTCTGTTTTCTCTCCACCCGCTCTTCTTCTCATGCACTCGCTGCTCTTTGTTTTCTTTACACAATTTTCCTGATTACTTCCTCTGCACTCAATAGCCTGTTGTCAGGATGTTAAACATGTTGCCGAAGTTTATCTGTGCAACCATATGAATACTGATAAGGACATAGAATGCCTTCAGAATGACAGCCAAAGCAATAGATCAAAACCTAAATTCCTCTATCAGCATGTTTTACCCGAGCAACTGCTGTTTCATCATAACTTAAAAGCAGTTTTTAAAAAGACTCACATCATTTATTTCCTCTCTCTCTCCCTCTCTGTCTGTCCCTGCCTCTTTTTTCCTTGTTCATGGTTCTAGTCTCAGGGGTCTTGATTCCTGCCTCGGTTCTTTCACAACTGCATCCCTCCAATGGAGGGTTCAGGACCAAACAGATTTGTTAGCCCGGGAGGTGAAGGCATAGGAGAAAGAGGGGGAAGAGGAGGAGGAGGCAGGGAAGTGTGTTTATGTGCACAGTGGGGAAGGGAGGGGAGTCATTCTAATCGCAAATCTAACCATGACACATGAATGCAAATCAACCTTCACACTTCCCCCACCCATTCCCCTCCATTCCTGAAAAGTGACTGCATCAATTCATTATGAAAGAAATGTAAGGCTGTCTGCGGTATGTTTTCTATCCACATAAATAAGTTACCATTGTAAAGGTATATCACAAAGTGCTGATACTGAACACACAATACTTTGACTTAACCCTGGCCACAATGCTTTAACACTGAAGTCCTCTTACTCATTTGAATAGATACAATCTGCTGTTGTAACGAGGGCACCAGTGATGATGGGGTCCAGAAAAGGTAACACAAGATCATCCAGGAAAATGCTCAAATAACATCAACATTTGGATTTCATACATTTTCCCAGTCTCCTGTGTTTAGGTCCTCTCTCCTGAGAAATAACACATAACCTTTGTTTATAAGGATGACCTCCTAATGACCTAAAACTTACTGAAAGGTTACGATTTTGTTGTTCCAATGTTAGTGCATTGCAAAGATTTTTGTCAAGCCCATATTAAAAAAGCAACACATTGAGGTTTTTATATCTACATGATGACAAAGTCGGGGGCTTTCTTTCATTGCTTTTCTTCAAAAAACTGAACATTGCTTAAATGTTGGAAAAGACTTGCAAAAATGCAAGTTTTTTTCCTTGGAAAAATCAGACAAGAAATAAATAGAATGTCGGACCTTGATATCTTACTTACATTTTTCTACATAGCTACATGAAGGGCACGGTACTTGTTGCACTGGCACTGAACATTGGCATTGGACAAATATGGATAACTGTGCTGAAGTGTTTTATTACATTATGAGGCCCGGTGTGCTGTACAGTGATGTATGACAGGAAGAGGTGACTTCCAACTTCTTTTCACCGCTGCAAGGGCATTGCTTTTTATAATAGCAGGATGTATTTATACCCTGGCAGTATTTTACTTTAGTCCTCCTTCCTCAGCAGCAAACATGACACACTGAAGGGAGGTCCTGTCAGTCACAAATGTATAGATAGATGGGTAAATATATCAAAGGATTGATGGTAATATGTCCATTACTCTGAGAATAATCTTGCGCTTTTGTTTCACCTTGGTCTCCATCCGTTACAGCTCTACTGTACCTGTGACATATACTACTCTCTACAGCCTGGTTGCTTCATGCTGAGGCCCAACAGTAGGCGAACAAGCAGGCTCTTTAATATTTCAGTCAGACTCCCAGCAGACTGATAGCTTACAGGGGCAGCCATGCAGGGCGCATAGCCAAGGTTAGCTGTAACATCAACCTCCCTACATTTGAACCTGAACGCTGTACTACTGCATACACAGAAAGGAGAGCTGTACTTCACAATTTCCTTAGTTCAGGTCAGAGTTCCACATCACATAATGCTTCAAATTTAATATGAGGCTGGCAAATCCTGAATTAAGTACTCTGTGTGGTTCTTAGCTTTTTTTATGTTAAGAGTTTTCTAAGCTGTTAAATTAAGCCGAAACGGATCAGTTTCTGTTTGATATTACGGCATGTGTGACACGCTACAATTAAAATGATTACATTAAATATTCCTTTAGGAGAAGTTTTTAAGTCAAAGGAAGGAAACTCACTGTCATTACACCGATTTCAGTCCTAGTTTGACTAGTAAACTAAAACTGACTTTATTTTGAGTATGACTAAATAAAGTGTTCATTTGGTCTAATAAAAATAATTTGGTTTAATACAAATATGACTTCTTTCAGTTAAAAATATGGTTTCAATTCTAATGTTATTCATGTTTAACGCTTCACTTTTGTATCACTCATGTTTTGTTTTTGTTTTTCTGGCAGTGCGCCTTCTACCCTGGAAGAAAGATGACAGTAATAATGTCCATCGAATATTTAACATTCCTAAAATGACACAATAATTTCTGTAGATTAATTACTAGTGTGTATATTATTAATACTAATAAAATTAAATGACCAAAATCTAAAAGTGTTACACTTTTTCAACAAAATACTAAATATCAAGCTTTCATTGCGGAAATATTATAAATAAGACTTTGTAGTATCACAGGGTTGCATAGGCAGAAAGTGGGTAACAAATTACACATAGACACTTTGTTCCCCCATAAATTCTCTTTAAACTCTTTAAAGTGATTGCGTTGACTGTCGTTCCCCACACAGATGCTTCATCTGGTCCAAACATACAGCAGGAGATGCTACGCTAGAGCATATAGGCATTTCAAACAAAACAAACATCAAAACCTCTCCGAGGGCAACTGCTGCGGGAGACATGTTGTGAAACGGAACACATCATTACCCACAGCGAGCTGTCAATCATTGTCATGTGCATAAAGATGAAGTTTAACTTTATTTAACTTTCCCTGTTGCCCGCATTAACACATGTCAGAGGAAACACAGAAGACCATGGACTTGGGCACCAGCAGGGTCTTATTATCAGATTTTTATTCACACAAATCAATCTAGTAAAACCTATTTTGAGAGGATCTTTTGGAGATAAACTAGGATCCGTTAAAGGAACCTAAGAAAGACAAACTTGAAGCTCCAAATCAAGATGTGAGCGGGAAAAAAAAGAAGAAATAAAATGTAGGTCGCCTAATCTGACTCACTGTGACTGGGGGGTACATAGAACAAGAAAGAGAAGCAAATCAACTAATACAGCCAATTAAACCTCCTCCACCCCCACTCCACCCTTCTTTAGCGCACACTTCAAAGTGCTGCCATCAGCGGATGGCAATAAAGTGAATGAGCTGGCTGTAAATGGACTTGGATGCTGAGGATGCTGAGGCAGGGGACTGTCAAACGATGCTCATCACATAGAGACAACAGTGTTGCCATGTTATAAGAGCGAAATGGGTGTCCCACACCTTCATGCAGAAGGAACAAACCCCACTGAGTCTGGAAACATAATACAGCACAAAAGAGAGCAGCCGGTTATTGAGTGAAGGGACATTTCTTTTGATTGCCGGTTGGTTGTGTCTGAGGAAAGCAGAGCTACATTATTAACGCTCCGTGTCAGTATGTCCTAAAAGACACAGCCATCTTTTAGCAGGAGCTCTGAAATGACACCCCCTCTTGACGACCAGCCCAATGTCTAAATCTGACAAAATACAGAGTCGGAGTGTTTTTGTGAAATGGAGGATAGGCTCGCTCTAAGCCGAGTACAGCCGTCTCCACGGGGGACGGGCAGGAGAAGAGATTTTTATTTTCCAGCTCCAGGTAACGCTGTTTGAAAGAGCAGAATTGGGGCGTCTCATTACACAAAATACATTTCACACAGATCCCTTCCTTTACATAAAACCCTCAAGTTTTCTGCCTCTCTTCTTCTTTTTTCCTCCCTCTGTCCTTTCAGAAATTCTCCTCTCTCTCTCTCCCTCTCTCTGGCTTTCTCTGTTTCCCTTCCAGAGCCCAGCTGTTTTGCGTCCTGCTGGGCATTCGCAATGGGACAATTTCCACACAGATCTGAGCGCCATTTAAATAAACATCAACAGAAGATGTCAGAGGGAGACTGTGAATAACACCAGGGGCTTATCCACTTCCACCAGCTTTAAAGAGGGAAGAGGAGCCATCCAGTTCCTTCATTTCTGTCTGTCTGTATGCTGTTTGAAATAATCAGCAACCGGCCATTGCTGCTTTGGCTTTGGCTGCGTCCACTTTATGTAAGCCAGAAAGGCCAGGACTCAGCTCCTGGTAGGGCTGGCTCCCTGCTTTCCTGGAAAGGTTTCTCATATAGACATTTTTTCTGTTCCCTTGCATTATCAGTGCTGTGCTTGATTCTTGGTTAATTGTGATTCCAAAAGGCTTTTCAACAGGAAAGTGAAGCGCTTAGACGCATTATGTGTGAGGATGCTATATATCCCTCGAACAAACAAAGCATCTAGAGTTGCCTATGGCTCTGCTTTGAAATAATGCAAGAAAAAAACAGCTGTGACAGAAGGATGGTTCCTGTGGATCATCATTTTTTAAGATTATGTGTATAAATATAAAAAGAATTGCTTTTTCTCACAGCCTTTCCAATTGCAATCAGAAGCATCAGCTGCAATCTGCAGACCTTGACACAGCCCGAGCTAACTCTTCTTCACAGACCTCTATCTCTGCTGCCTTCTCTCCTCTTTTGTATTTGCACTGCTAAGCTGTTGGCAGCGCTTGTCATTTTGTTTCATAAGTGATAGCAATTACTATTCCAGCACCCAGGATCAAAGAGACACCAAAAGGAGGTTTTTAGACAGTAGAAAACACCAAACACTGTTCCCCCTCTTCTGTTTACACTGATAGAGGCTGAGGCCTCGGAGGCTGACTGAATGTGAGTGACAGAATGGGAATACACCTCCTGTTTTAATCCCGGAGAAGGGGGAAAGACAAAGGGAAGGAGGAGAGGAAGGAAAAGGAGATATTTCCACAATAAAAGGCAAACTGTACCATTAAACAGAAACCTCCCTCCTGCTTACACTGGATTAGTCAAATTACTGATTGTTTTCCAGCTCTGAAAAAGGTGGATGCATTGAACTGAATCATAGTAACACTACTCGTAGCAAGACAGCGGGAGTTTCAGTTCAAATAATTGGAGATTCATTTTAGTAAAACAAAGAAGGATGAACAATGTAGCTTGTCTATGTTGTCTGCATTGCATGTCTTCACTACCCAGTGCACATTTCTTCATATCTGGGGTGACAGTATAGACTATTCAAAGGAGCTTGCAAAGAAAAGCGTCTGGACTTCTTTAAGTTGCTTGAAGACGTTTCACCTCTCATCCGAAAAGCTTCTTCAGTTCTAATGTCAAATGGTGGGGTGTTCCAGATTTAAACCTAGTGGGAGTATCCCCCCGCAGAGGGACAAAAGGACCCCCTGATGATCCTCTAATCGCCTGAGCCAAGGTGTGAAACTGGATGTGGGTCCCAATCAGCCAGGGTTTCGGATGAGCTCGTTGTGAAACCTGGCCCCGCCTTATCATGCGAATTCCTGAGGTCAGATGGCCCAGGATGTGAGTGGGCGTTAGTTAAGGCGTCTGGGGAGGGAACTCAAAACTGGATTATAGATGGAATGGGATACTCCCACTAGGTTTAAATCTGGGACTCCCCACCATTTGACCCTAGAACTGAAGAACCTTCTCGGATGAGAGGTGAAACGTCTTCAAGCAACTTAAAGAAGTCCAGACGCTTTTCTTTGCAAGCTCCTTTGACTACGATGACCTGGATGACTGAGAACCTTCACAGACAGTACAGACTATTCCAGCACTACTAAATTTAGTAAAGAGCAGACTGCCTCCCTAAAAGATTGTGTAATCACATAACAATTCTGTTGTGGGTTCAACTTGGCCAGTTTTGCAAACTTGATATCACATTCTCTTGTTGGAGATTTAATCATGCTTAATAACCAATTTGCGAAACCTGAGCCAAACAATCCTGTTTTTGTATTTTACTCAATTAAATAAATGGAGCACACCTGCAGGCTGTAGGTAATAATTAGTTCACAGTTAAAAATAAATAAACATTTTCACATTCTATAAATCAACTCACCGAGTGTGAACCAGCTACTTTATGGGCAAACTCTTCTGAACGTGATCACTTTATAAGCTCTTGTGTAAAGTCATGTTGAACTGTTAACTGCTAAGAATTAGTATTGATGTCTAGTATCTCAGCTAGCTTTGTGAATATTGCTTTTTTTCCGCTGCACACAGTCTTTTAATTTAAACTGACAAGAACTGTGTTTAAATAAAATAAAAAAAGTCCAACTTGAGATGTTTTCAGCGTAGGAGTTGAAACATATTAGTGCGACTCTAAAAGAGGGCATCGGCTAATAGTCTGAAATGTAAATTAAAATGTTGTTGCCCTGGTCACGATACTTGTACTGTGGGATTAATCTGCAGTGTAGTGACAAGCCCAGCTGAACAATGTGCAATGCCTCCCCTCTACTCCCTGGACAATTCTCCCTGACACGCAGAGGACAGCTTCCTGGCCCTCTTCCTCTCACTGTAATGGAGGTCGGATGCTGCTTTTCCGCATTTCTGCCCACATTAGCATCTCTAGTTAATTGGCACCATTTGCTCAATGGCATCGCTTGAGTTTGTAAATTACTTTTACAATTGTCGCTAATTATCAAGCTCGATGAGTGGAATTGGCGCGATTGGTCCCCAGTGGAGCAGAAACACAACAGGCGGAGGAAGGATTAAGACTCTGGGGGCAACAAGAGGAGCTGGCTAGCTGAGAAATACGGTAGCGCTACATGCTAATCAACAGAGGATTACATACAGATGGTGCTACTGTAGCGCTGCCTCTCTGGGCCACATGCTAGATGAACTACTGATGCACCTTGGCTGTGTCCTCAAGAAACCATATAAATTCTCATTAGTTTTTTTCTTCATTTAATTTATGTGGAATTGTTTGCAGAGTATCTGGCAACAAATAATACAGAAACAAGTGAGCCGACCAAGTTTGTCTAATCTACCTTAACATGAAACTATAGCCTGCAGAATATTTGATAACTTGCTCTGTCACTCTGGATTCAAACAGCCTGTCAAGCTGCACAAATTATTGACATCAGTTGAAGATTTTGCACTTGTTGTAAGATAGACGTAAGCAGAAGCAGCTTATATCACTTAGCTTTAAAACTACCGGCCACAATTGTGGGTTTTACACAAGACTGAGACATCAGCAGTAGGTTAGCATGGAAGGTAAGAATATGACATGAATAGATCATTTTTGCGTTGTGATGCAAATATCTCATAAACTGACTGAGCCGATTATTAGCCCCTCCCTCATGCTTTACTCTCGCGCTGCTCCGTGTGGCAAATCGAGAGCACCTCTCTGCATTTTGAACACGTGTCACAACAATTAAGAGCAGCGGTCCCCAACCTTTTTTGCGCCACGGACCTGGCAGTTTATGCCCGACAATATTTTCATGGACCGGCCTTTAAGGTGTCACGGATAAATACAACAAAATAAAACTAGTACCAGTACCGAAAAAAAAGATGATTTATTCATAACACATGTGAAAAGACCAAGGAAAACCGAGTAAACGATAAAAACGATAACAAAATAACGCTGAAAACCGATAAAACCCCTGAAAACACCTGAGCCTCAACTCTCGCGGCCCGGTACCAAACAACTCACGGACCGGTGCCAGTCCGAGGCCCGCGAGTTGGGGACCGTTGATTAAGAGGACCCGAGGGAAGCTCGGAAAGCTAAGCAGAAGTTATTTGGAGAGGAGAGTGACTGCCGTTGGTTGAAAAGAGAGGTAAAACAAACTTCAGTGGTGTGGAAACATTATGGGTTCGCGGAGTCAGACGTGGATCAAGCAGACATAGTGTGTAAACTTTGCTACGGTGTCGTAGCTGCACCACAGAGCAACACTGCAAAGTTCACTAAACATAGATGTTTACATTTTTCATTTATTTTTTATATTGCAAACATTTGCACTGTTATCAGTATTTGCACACTATTTTATATTATTTTTTGACAATCTTTAAAGTCATTATTCAATACATTGTTAAATAAATATCGTCAAATAATTGAGATCTCAATTTCAGTGAAAATAATCGTGATTATCATTTTTGCCATAATCGAGCAGCCCTAACTGAGGGTACACAAAGGTAAACAACAGTTACAAATACTGTATCAAACTAAAGAAAACACAAGCTTTATAAAACAGAACAAAACCCAGTCCAGTCCACTCCCTGGATATTTTCTCGTTTTCAGATTATTTTCCACAAACTTTAGAAATGGTTGTTTGGAAAGATCTGCTGTTGAACTGCTGAAGTAGATCAGCAGTTTCTGAATTACTCACAGCAGCCCATCCACCCTGCCATGTCCAAAATCATTTACATCTTTTTTTCCACGTTCTGATTCTTGGTATGAACTACAGCAGGTCATCTTTATCTCGTCTTCATGACTAAATGCAAATATTTCCGTGATCTCTTTCTGTGTTCGTATAGATTGGTTTCAAAAATGTTGTGGATTCCAAGTTAATTAATGATGCTGGACATGGGTTTAGAACTACAAGCCCATCAGTGTAAACTGCCCAGATGGTAAACAAACAAACAAACAAACAAAAAAAACAAAACATCAAAACAAAATCCCCAACCAACCAAACAAAAAAATGACATAATTAAATAAAAGTATCACATGTGTGTGGCTTACAAAAACACACACAGATTAGTTATGTTGTCTTCTTTGTATTTCCAAACTGCATGTTTAATGTTCAGTGTAAAAACAGAAAACTACTACTGTTTAGCGAACATAACACCACTGGGGGTAAGAAGTTTGGAAGAGGTTACTGGAATACAAACTTCACTAAATCAAATAAGTCAGAACATTGGCTTAAAGCATCTTGGAACGGCACCACACACTGGGAAGAAAGTACACACAAGATACAGGCAATCTTAACATAATCAGTAACACCACAAAATAATGAAGAGCAGGGTAAAACTTTAATGTCCTCAAGTAGTCCAAAACACAGAGTTAGGTTTTACACATACATATGGGGCATTGTATAATGCACACTGGACACTGGACTGTCGGAAACTGCTGATTTCCCAAATCAGCAGTACACTCCCTGATTTTCCTGAGCATCCAAAATTATAGATTGCGTGCTTGAAAGGACACTCACTTCAGACTGATGCTGAATGCCACAAAGGGGGACATCACTAATCTTACTTTAACAGTTTTTCTAGTTTGGACATTTAAAATTTGTGTGATAAAAATAACTTTTGGACTTTTAATTTCGCAGAATGAATTTGCAGCATTTTTCCCACTAGAGCTCAATTTTTCACTAATAAACTGACCAATCACACCACCGTATTTGGCAACAAGCGCACTTGTAGCTCAAAACGTGCACTGGTACTGACTATACAATGACATGAAAATAGAAGAACAATTATTTTACCACAGACACACAGCTAGACAGTGCCGTGGGTTAACTGGGTCCCTGAAATAATTTCTCTGCCTCCTCAGATGTGGTCTCAGCTCTGCCAACAAGAGCTCAAACTGCCCCACTGACATCCCAAAATATGTACATAAGTGAGTATAATCCAGCTTCAACTACTGAACCGAACCATAAAATTCTCTTGAGATTTGGATGAACCCAGAATCTGTTTCTTCCTCTTCTTGTTTGAAAACATCAGGACAAGCTGAGGTCGACTTCTTTTTTTTCCCCTAGTGTGTAGTGACAAATATTTTGCAAAACGCAATACTTTTGGTGTGTATATAAATGAAACAAGTTTGGATTTGAACATTTTTGGATATTGCGTTATTTGTTTATAGCGTACTCTGTGTGCAAAAGCCTTAAGACTACCAAACCAGCAAATCATAGAAAATGAAAGCACTGACTCAACAAAAGAAAACACTGAAGTGTTATGTCTACATTAAATCTTCCCATCTTTCTTAAAATTAAAATGCCTTCATTTGCCTTTTTTTACACAGCACGTGCATTTCTGTAAAAATGTAACTTCTCACAAGAACCAGATATTTACAGTATATTGCTGCACTACACCCACTGGCTCACCTTTAATCAGACATGGTGCACGGACAGGGGGGCGGGGCCTCCTCCGAAAATCAATCAACATGAAGCATGAAAAGCCCCCAGGTTGGAAAGTTGGACATTCTATAATTAGGCAAGACAAACACATTTGAATTTATTCTTTACACTACTGCTCTTGCATTCTTCTGTTTTGGTTTCACTACCACCTCATGCAGACATTTGCAGAAGAGTCCCAAGCCTAACAACACCGTCGTGCCTACGTGACCTGAATACGTTCTGATGCTTGGGTCTGACGGTCTCATGCTGACCTATGAGCAAGTGTTTCTCACCACCCAGAGTGACACAGTGACAAAGTCTGGTGGCAAATCAACAAGCCAAGTTGTAGCTGCGCTGTGAGTTGCGCTGCTTATCTCCTGCAGATGACAGACGTGCAGTGCAGGGAACAATCAGTTCAAAGAAGCCTAATAATTGAGGACGGAGCAGTTATCTGAGAGACTGTTTTGTGTGTCTTGTCAGTATGAGCTAGACAGTCCAGCCTTCTGAAAGGCCAGACAATTTGCGCTCCAAATGTCATGTTGCGAGAAGGCAAACATGGCCTGGTGGAAGAAGGCCAGGGAGAGACAAAGGCTCAGGTTAAAGATGTGCCAGACAATTATTCTTCTAAAAAAAAAAAAAAAAAACAAACCCCACTGAGAGTACACAAAATATTAGCTGCTGTACGTTGTGTTACTACAATATGTAAAAGTTAAGTAGTATTCTCCTGCAAAATATTAATCATTGATTAAAAAACTGTTTTTGCTTTTCTCGTTTTGCTTTTTTCCCCCTGCAGCGTGGAGGAAATTGGATTTTGCCCTCTGGCACAGCAGCAGGATCAGATTGTGACTGCAGTACCGTGGATCTTATCTTAGCTGCAGCATTGGTCCAAAACATATTGCTGGCCTTCTCTCAGTGGAAATAGGCTTCAACTGGGCTTTACTGTTGACAGCACAAAGGTAGGCAAAACACACACACAAGCAAACACATACAAACTACCTCCTATATCCTTCTTTTCTCTTTTTGTGTCCTCATGTATATTACGCTTTTCCATACAAATGTGCTCACACGGGTGTGTATATGGTGTGTGACGGGTTGATATATAAATCTAAAGGATGCCAACTCTCACATGACCCAGAAAGTGCCTATTGCAATGAAGATGCTCTTAAATCAGCATGCAGTCATTGGAGGTGGTAATAAATCAAGTGCTCACCAGTACACACACACACACACACACGCTCCTCAACAAATCTTTACACTGAAACAGACCATATGTATCATTCTTTAGACATAATATGAATAAATGAGCATATCAGCACATTATGCCTTTGATATGATGTCACTTTCATTGTTACTATAGTGAGACAATAAAGCTAGACTCATGCTGTTCTTACCTTAAACTCAATTTTCCTTGCTCGTATATTTTTGTAATGATATTCATAATGTTCTTGGCTGTTTAAACCCAGAGTTGACCTTACATCTGTCGGGACTGTGGAGATTTGTTTTAGAGACAACTCAGCTGCCTCTGGGTAAAAATAATTGAACCTACTACAGTGAAATGTTGATCTCCACAGTCACAGAGGAGAGTCAGCAGAGTAGCCAGTTCACCCATTAGCTAAAACACAGCTGAGCCAGCCTGTCAGAAATCCCTTAACACCTCCCTCCCCTCACTCTCACCTCCCTGTTTCCCGTGCTTTGTTCAACATTTTTCCTCCTCCTTCATCTCTCTTTCCTCCCCATGGTTAAAGAACATGCTGTGTTCAACTGACTCCTTTGTGCTGTAGCACTGTTAGCTTGTTAGCTTGTTTGTTTAGCTCATCATCACTGTGCTCCCATGGGCTACATGGAGTTTATCTCTCTGCCATCCTGCCAGTTAACTGCCACGAAGCCCAAACAAAGAGCGACATCAAAAAGTAAATGGAAAATGATAATAACACGTTCCACAAACAGTAGCAGATTAAACTGCAAAAACGAACTACTCATCCAGGACAGGATATGCTACTTGCATTAGAAAATTTTTTATTAAGGATGCTTTGAACAACAATCTGCCAGAATGAAGCATTTCTGAAAAAGGCTATAGACATTTTGGACAAGGCTATGTTGGTTTTTGAAAATCAAAATTTTTGTGCAATTTCTTTATATATAATGGAGGTTATGCCACACAGAAACAAAGTCACAATTGCGCTCCAAAAACAGATTTTCTTTTTGTGTCAACAGAAACCTCTGAGAAGCCCCTCACCTTTGAGACTGACTAAATTGCTAAATTTCTTTCAGCTTAGTAATTGCACAAAATGTAAAAATCTCAGTGAGTTCACTTGAATCCTGTCAAAGGACTAACTGGCTAACTCACTGTACGATTACGTGGCTCAGTTGCACCAGAATACATGAGCTCAGTACACTAGAGGTCAGGTGTTGGGAATCAGCAAATCATGATACTGAGCTATCAAGATGTACAACCGACAGCGTATTCAGTCATTATTGCACCTCTAAACAAATAAAGCGACTGTCTGCCAGGGGAGACATTGCCATTGTAATAGTTACTCTGAGCACAAGAAGCTTCATCCCGATGCCATCTGGCTACACCTAATCATTGCCGGCAACACCCATTTATCTGCTTTTCCTGAGCATCACAGCCCTTAATGCACATTTCAACTCCAGACACTTCTGGACTCATTACCAGGCGTTAAGGTGTCACAGAGACAAAGGGGGTAAAAAAAATGCTGTGGCCCAGAAGACTGTGACCTGTAAAATTGACATAATCTGCTGCCTTTGAGAAGCAGGTAATGACCTCTCATCGCAGAGTGACACACTCTCCATCTTCATTTCACACTCTCTCAGAGAAGCTGAGATGGCCTTGGCATTTCCTTAACAGCATCTGAAGTCTTTCGTAACCCAGGCTGCAAATGTTGTGCATCTCCTGTTGCTCGAACTAGACTGGGAAAAGCAAGGAGATGCAAGAAGGTAATGCATTCTTCGGTCTTTGCAGGCTAATGGGTTACAGCTTTATGCTACCCATTCAGAAAAGTTACAGTTTCCTCCCTTACATGCACCTCTATCTATTTTGCATCACTGTGTACTAACAATGCTTTTCCACGGGTTAATACTCGGGTAAATGAGGAAGGACAGGGCCACAGTAAAATGCTGCTAAACCAGCCATGCAAGGTAATTCGTCTTGCCTCAGAAGTGTCTACTGCTGCAGCTCCCTGCTCTTCAATTCATTCAAATGAATTTTGTTTTAATTGTTTAAATCCTCGGCGCCCACTAACTCCATTAGTGAGGAAAGAGAGAAGGAGATAGAGAGACATACGGAGAGAAAAGTGCAGGGAGAGAGATGCAAATAGAGGAAAAAGAGAGCAAGAAGACACAGAGACAGTGAGACGCAGACAGAGATTGGAGGAGATTCGCTGTGTGTATCTGCATGTGTAGGTGTGTGTGTGTCTGCATGCTTCTATGAATTATTACTCATGATTACACAACAATTACTCTCCAGACCTAAAACTTTAACCACCCTTATAAAAGATGGAGCCTTGTTTTCTATCTATAACACGCAGGTCTGGCAGTCCCAAAGGTGTGTTAATGCAAACTATGAGAGGCTAATGGGAACAAGTCCTGATGGAATATATAGGGATAGTGAAAGAGCAACTGATGGAAAGACAGGGCTATATTTAACATGAGGAAGGCAGCATGACCGGGATGACTCCAGGCTAACGGAGGTGCTGGATGAGTTGTATGCCAGTGATGTTGTTTACTCAAGGTAAGAGCGTGACATGCACAAAGTGTTGTCTTGCATATATGAGTGGCCTGAAACAGAAAGCAAAAAAAAGAGAAGGCTTTCTTTAGCTCTCAATAGTACTACCTGTCAGTTTTATTTGGTCTGATAAAGAAAGATGAAACAATCAAAGGCATACAAATATTTGGCTTTTTATGCTGATAAGCTTGCAGGCAAGGCACTAAGAGGACATGGAATAATTACGGAAATTACGGCTTTCTTTATATACAGCTGCTTCAGACCAACTGTCTTTCTATATCATTAATTTTGTTGTAGATTTCATTTTACATTGATGGCTGTTTTGCCCACTAATCTACAGACAGTACTCCACAAAACAGAAAAATGTGATTTACAAGTACTGAGACCCATTGCTCTGGCACTCCAAATGGATACCAAGTAAATCGTTTTGTGCCATTATTCTTAATATGTTTCTTATTTCTCCTTCAAGTGTGGCCAAATTAAAAGACTGGACATTGTTACTCATGGCTAATGCCTATAGATTAAGTATAAGTAGTTTGGTCCCACAATTTACACAACAGATGCTGCTGTGATAAAAATGTTGCAAAGAACACATGAGGGGAAAGGGGAGAATAACTTCTTTGAGTTCGATAGTTCGGAGGAGCACAGTGGATAGGGTTACAGTACTGTAGGCTTGTCAACACCATCTGGAGGGGGATTTCTATCTTTTAATTGATCTATTGAATTTTTTTAATTGACCTTTCTTAGTGTGTGTTTAGTGCAAACCTAATTTATTTACTGCTCTCCACTAGTGTAGAGCATGCACTGTATGTTAAAGGATTTAAGGTGAGGAAACTCCTTTTCAAAGCTCACACAATGAAGTGATTTCACTGAGTTTTAAATTGAATTGAAAAGGCATCTGTGCTCATCCCACTCTATGAATTAGTTGTGAAAGTGACCCTTTCTGCACCCAAATGGATTAATACTTAATTTTTAAGTATGTGTTGCAAGCTGAGTCTTATGAATAGAAAATTATACAGTACAAGGAGCTCAATAATGGACATACAATCCTCAGAGTCTTGTATAGGACAGGACAACGTTTTTTCCTTTTGAAGCTTCTTAATTGCAAATGTGATGGTTTTTAAGTGAAAAATATTTTTTGAGTAATTAAAATATACAGTTCATCATTGTTGCCACTTGGCAAAATGTCTGCAACTATAACACAAATATAACAGCAGAACAACTAGAGAAGGTAACGATGGGAGCTTTAGTTGCCTTTCCTGACAAGCTGATCTTAAGCCATAATTTTTTTTCCCAGTCCACACATCATACGTTGAATTCCCGATTAAGTAAGGAGAGGTAACCATGATTTCATTTTTGGATCAGTCTGGGACTGTAGATGAGGTAAGACAGCGTTAATCCTTATTTAGAAAAACTGATTATTTAACAATGTTGTAAAACTTGAAATGCTCTGACTTTAAACGCAGTCACACAGCTCTCACTCATATGTCACAGACCTTTGAGAAGACAAAAGTTCAGATCACAGTTTAGAAATGAACTTTCACAGACATGTTCTTTTGCTAAAGCTTACATATAAATTTACAGTTCTCTGTAACAGAACAAAGATATTGACTTTATTTATACTGTCAAGAATAGTGTGCATAAGGCTGTTATATTTAGGACATTTATACCCCTAGATAATACATATTACACCATTAAACGCATATACTAGGAATTTAAGTTTAAATAATAGGTCTTCTCTTCTCAGTATACCAAACCAAGAGTGCAATATTTACATGTTTTGTCACTCTTACCTATTTAACTATATAAAGCTGTCACATATTGTCACATCATCTTTATTTTAGCAAAGAAATTAATTGCCATCCAAGAGCTGCTATTTTATATTTGTCAGAATATAAGACTCACAATCCTGTCCAGCGTGGGAGTGAGCATGCGGCACCCTACATTTGGTTGTTACATAATATGATCTGTTTCCTGGGCCGGTGGCTAAAATTCACACTGAATTAACTATTGCTTACAGTGGGGGCTAAAAACCTTCACAGCCGCTTTCTCTTCTTCAGTACTGTGACCCTGCTTTTGATTTTGCTTTTCTTTCTTTCTTTTTTAAAAAATTAGGCAGGAATATCCATGCAGACCCCTTAAATCACCTTCCCACCTTTGAGTGGATGCTCTCTTGTGCAGTATAATGAGAAAAGCATCCGTATGTAGAAAATCCAAACTGGAGTCATGCTAAAGGTTTCCCGAGGGGAACAAAGGGCTGGGATGCTGAGCTCCACTGGCTGGAGGTTTATGACTGAGCAACACCTCTTCATTCAGCCTGCTGTTTGGGATAGTTTTACACTGCAGGTTACACCACAGGTTACAGTCTCTCCATTCTGTTTGTAGCTGAGCTGTTGTTCCAACTTGCTGCATTGAAGGGAACACGCTAAAATTTGGGCTAGGCTATCATATATAACGTTAGCTGGAAACTGCCAGTAACCTGTCTTTTTTAATGGTAACAATAAGGGCAGCACTTTGAAATAACCCTTACCAACACTTTGCAGTCAACAGGGAACAGTCTGTTCTGAGTTATAAGACATGGAAAATGCTGTCCAAGCTGACTTTGCTGTACTCCAAGAGGGTTGTCTAGTGAGAATCAGTCCCTTAATGTTCATTATCTTGGAAGAAACTCATCAGCACAATACCGCAAGAGTCTATTTTAAGGCCTCATGTAAACTGCAGAAAAAAATGAGCACACTAATCATCAGCAGAGCCTTCCAGGATGAGGGATGTGCTGTATGTTTGGGAGGTTGAATTAAAGTTCAAAGCAGAAATAAATGTATTTATGGTTACTTGTTATACGATCAGAATTCTCTTACAAATAAAAACCCTAAAAGGAAATAGGGCCAACGGGAAATGGCTGAGAACAGGATGTGGGTGTGCTGAGCGGGATGCATTTATAGAAATGTGACGCTAAGCCCAGGTTTAAAAAAAAAGGTGTGAAAATTAAAAGACTATTTGGCATTCTATTGACATAAAGACAAATTACTTAATTGATATTGGAACAAAAGCACTGTTGATGTGCACTGTTTAGACTGACACTAAATGTCTCATTTTGAGAAAAAACACTAAAAAATACTGTCTAGTCCACTCAGAAGTTCTCTTACAAAGCAAGACACATTATTGCAGTAATGACAACAAATGGATGTGAACAGACAGCCACACAATGTCTGCTACACAATTACCAGTTACTCATTATTTAAACATAACTCTTAATGTGTGTGTGTGTGTGTGTACATTTGGTCTCATTTGTTGCACAGTGGATTTAATTATCTCACTCCCATAGCCTCTCTTGCTAGCAGTGTCACCATTACCCACGTGTATTGCTGCCCATAGAGTGTTGATAAGTTAGGTCAGTAAGAAGAAATGGCCTCCAGAGTTCGAGGTCAATTGTCTGTGACAATTTCTTTTTTGTTTTTTTATGGGGGTCCTCAGAGAAGAATTGAAAGGTGTCCTGTTCCTGCAGACTCACACGTCATATGGACTATCATCTACAGGCTGATGTATCTGTCAATGAATAGTATTTGTTTTGGTGCGCTTTTGCGTGTGCACAAGCGTGTGCACACATGCCTGTGATTTTTATTATAATAAATATAATAATTTTTATTATTACATTTTGTTTTTCTTTCACCATTAACCTGTATTTTGTTACTAACTGTTGTACACAAATTTACCTTGCTGGAAAACCAAGAAGGACGTCCTTCACCCAAAAACAATGTCCAGCACGTGCTGTTGTTACATCACTGGATTACCTTTATTTTGGAACTTTTTTTCAATCAATACAAGTTATCGAGAAAAGACCGACAGCTCGCTTTTTACTGTAACTCGCAAATTTTCATTCTTTTGTAAAGCAAAACGCTTTAACCTCATACACAGTTAGTTCTTCTACCATCATGTGGCTGAAAAAGAGGCGCAAACATGACATTTATGGAACAATTCCTCTTGGGGATCAATCTAAATTGGTGCAGCAATTCAGAAAGCCTTTCTTCTACTCCTACAGCTGTATTCTGCAATACTCTGACATTTTAAAAATGCTATATTAAGCTACTGTTAAACTCAGAAGACTGAAGACAGCCTTCTGAACTATTGATGGCAAAGACTTAAAAGGGAAGAAGCTTCCAAACACCCAATGAAAGCATTCAACGAGACCACTCTGCAAGCCTTGCCTTTTACTTGGGGTTATAATGCATGGCACAGCAAAGCAGTGACCATCTCCACAGAAAGACATCATAAGGACATGAGGCACTTAGCTATTAGAAGTCTAGTGCTGAAAATCCAAAATAAATAACCCTGCAAAAAATAGAAATCCTATTTGTATGAGGAACAGCATTTCCGCAGCAACAACCTCGGGCCACCCTGGCACTCAATATCCACAGAACCACAGCCAAACTCCTTAGGAAGGCTCTCATGCAACTTTTAAATGAAATAAATAAATAAACAGCCCTTTTGTTTTTCATTTTCCATTCAAGGTGCAAAAAGAACTAAAGAAGGACATGTGAGATCATGCTGTGGCTGAGAGGTGGCAGGCAGCATCCAATTCCTTTTAGGGTTTAACTAAAAGCTCTGGCAATCTGTGGCATGCATCAGCAGCAACAATATGACGGCAGAGATGACGGTGAGATTAACGTTACTTCCTAAAAATGTCCTTCTTTTCTAGGACGAGATGTATAAAAGGAAGAAAATGAGGGAAAGGAGCTCTTCCTGGTGGGTCTGTTGTTATTTTCTTAGCAGTCCCCATCTGTCGCATGTGTTCACAAGAATGAATTACAGCCAATTAGGATGACGGTGCTGTACCAACTGAGCAAAGGGTAAACACAGTTTGTGCAGCAGACACGCGGTTAGTGATCCGTTTCATTGTGTTTGGTAGATGATGCTGAGGTTTCTTTTTATATGTGACTTGATGTCTTAAATGTGAAAACCTAAATGAAGATGGAAGATATGCACAGAAACTGTTCCTATGGATTTCACACTGCTTATACTTGCTACTATAGTCAATCTGCAAAAACATTTCCAATGCAACGTGTACAACAGACACAAAGAATAAATAACAAAAATATTGTCATTTCCATCTGCAGTAATTTATATTTGACAGTATTGCTCTGTTTTAGGGGCTTTCTATCCTCTCTTTCACTTGGGTATCATATTGCAGGAAAAAGAGAAGAAAGATCTGAGCACAGAACGGAGCCAGCATAATTGACAATAGACGTGACAGTGATTTAGTCAGAAGGAGCCTGAAATGATATGCTTGGGTAGAGGCAGGGGTCCAAAGTGGTTTTCAGATGTACAGCAACCATGGACAAACTAAATCAACCTGTAAATAGTGATTTAGCCCCTAAAATATGGGATTCTCCAGCTGCAAAAGCCCTGTGTAAAAGCCCTTCAGCTGCATCCATCAGTTTATGGAAGTTGGTGTTGAGACCTGCTGGGAGTAGCATACATAAAGGTTAAAATCGTTTAAAATGTTTTAAACTTAAGGTTCAAGGTTTCTTTATTTTATACGCGTAGGTAAATTTGCTTTACAGAGAAAGGATTGCATTTGGCATCCCTTTACAAAACACACACACACACCTATTTAAACGCGACGACACATATTTGGTAATTAGATAAGATGAATCAAATCAAAAAGCAGTTCTTATTAAGTTTAGTGACGGCAGCAGGAACAAAGCTGTTTTTTATAACACTTTCTTCTGCATCTTGGAACTAGAAACCTCCATCCCGAGGAAGAAGCTGAAATTGACCCCGTAGAGGATGGGAACCATAATTAAGAATGAATAAACCTTTGTACCTGTTTAGAGTACAGGGAGGCTAAACAGGACTGTGACTCACCTATCAGATGACTGGACCATCCCAGTATCTGATTTCGTGAGTTTTTCTCTGTGATAGAGGTCTGACCGAACCACTCCACTAAACAAAAAGATAAAACAGACAAACGGTCAGTGTGGGAAAGAACAAGTTTCCTAAGGCAGTAAAGGAGCTGGTGACCCTTTGTAGACCGATTTGCAATTCTCATCAAAATTCAGTTTTTCATTGATTATGGTCGCAATATATTTATATGATTGCCCTTGCTCTATTTTCTGACCTTTAATTAAAGTGACTCCATGCACATTCTATTGATTTCTAATATTAGCTTCCAACACTAAACATGAAATAAGCCAAGTTACATAATTAATATTGAAAATCATTTTCCCGTAATTGTTTGTAAACTTATCCATACAGCATGGTGTTTTTTTTTTAACCTTATAGTTCCATTAGTGTGATACTTCAACAAATACATTAACAAAAAAATGTTTTTTTTGTTAGTGTAAGTTTGTTAGTATATTTATATGATCACACATTATCAGATTTGACTTGTGTATTAAAGTGATGAAACATTTGATCTCTCTATGTAAAAGATTTTAATCTCTTTAAATTTTTATCTGATGAATAGCTGGCCATGAAATGGACTAAAGAAAAAAAATCCCTCTGAAATTAAGAGAAGATTGAAACTACAAAGCAAATGCAGGAATAAAGTTTGCTGGAGTAAATGTATGTAGCTACTTTGCAGTGCTGTTCATTAAATTTGAAAGAAAAATGGTCCATTTAAGTCCCTTTAATGTTTAGGAAGACAAGTAAAGAACTTTTAATTGAAAGTTGTTTTCCTCACAGACACACAGAGTGTCTATCTGTCTTTAGACGGGCATGTCTCAGTGCTTAGCAGCAGAGCTCAATCTGGTCACTGGAGGCCGAGTGAGGCAGTGATGCAGTAAATACTTCTCTATCTATGTGTGTGTGTGTGTGTGTGTGTGGGTGGGTGGGTTGATCATCCCCAGGCCTGGTTCAGGTAATGTAGCGGAGAGGAGGGTAAGTCACCCTGACACACACGTGTGGATCACAGAGGCTGGCAGGCCGCGGGGTATGGTTTGTGTGTGAATGTGTGTACTTCAGTGTCGGTATGCAAGTCAGTGAGTTCGCGGGCGTCTCTGTGATTTATGTACTTGTCTATCTGCCCATCTAAAAACCCTGAAAACTGTTTAGAGAGCGGACGGGTAAAAAGTCTGAAAAATGTCACAGGTTTAGTTTCCACAATGAGATAATGACTGAAATACTATCTGAACACTGTGAGTAGCAGTGCTAACTGAACAGTTAAATTTGCTTACATGCGGAGACTGTTACTGACTGATTCAGAGGCAGCAAGCTGCCCGTTCCCACTAGTTATGCTTCATGTCACTCGGACGTCTTGTTTTTTCAGCATTGATGGGACAGTCATTCGTTTAGGACATCATTTACAATAGCTTTATATTAACAGAGGTAGTTTATCCAGAAACTGTAGTATGTTGCTCGTCTTAAGTGGCTGGCCTTGTGTTAATCATATAACTTTGAATGAAAGAGGACAGTTACTAAAAACCAAAACCAAAAATTCTGTAATTACCACCTGCTTTTACTCTAGATCGGAGTCACTTTGTCAACTTATCAATGAACCTCTGGCTAAACAAATATCAGTAAACTGTGAGAAATCACAGTTTCCAAGAGATTTATTGCTTGTTTTGTCTGAATGTCTGAACCCAAAACATTCATTTTGGAGGCAGTTTAAAAAATCAATATGATCCCACAAGCTTTAGAAAAGAGCAAATAATCTCATGCAACCAAAATAAAATATCTCTCAGAGTTTACCAAGTCCAGCTCTTTTGACTGCTGTGATCTCTGTGTGTCATGTTCAGGCATGGCTGAGAATTTGAGGATAACTAGCATCTGGTGTGATCACTAACTGTGCCCAAGCACTGGACGCTTTCATAACATCAGCAGCATGACCGTAAATCACTGATAAATGCATTTGTAAAATAGGCTAAAATTAAATATACACATGAAGTCTTCAGTCCAGTTGTCGTTAGGAATATGCATGACTAGTCGACTAAACGTTCACATGTTGCTGCCTTTGCTAGTTGGTGCCAGAAATGTTCTGAATGCATTATTCTTCTTATATTAATATACAACCGCATACATGTTCTCTGGAGCTGTTGCTAATGTTAGGAAAACTCTGCAAACTAATCTGACACCGTGTGCATTTGCAACATTATAAACAGTGGAAAGTGCAGCACAGTCTTGCATCATTTAAAACATTACTGACGGTTTTATATAGTTCATAAAATACACACAAATATTAATTTGATTGCATTTTATGTTTAATTTCATCTATTTAAAGTCTCAGTTTTAAAAGATTTCGGAGGGTTTTTTGTCCTTTAGACAAGTCGACTAGTCTCATTTTTTCTCTTGTTTAAGCAACTAGCAAATTAGTTGCCAGGAACATACGTTGTCATCACGATAAAGTGTGGGTGTAAGAGAGAAAGGAAGGAGTTAACACGCTCCTTAAAACAGAAAGAAGAGCAGCAGAGTAAAGTAAGGTGTGCAAACTGAAACATTAAGCTCAGCATGACAGCATGCCAGCGGGGGAGTGAATTGGCGGGTCAGTCATGCTGATGTATGGTGTGACCTGGAATTCATCCAGTTTGTGGAGGTCAAATTAACACCATGATTTTTTTAGAATATGCATGCTTCACAGATTCAGAAAAAACATTTCCTGACAGCCAACATCAGCAACATCCCATCCCTGACCACCCACACCACTGATCATTTTGATGTCTCGACATAACATCTGACAGTCACAATTCACACAACTATAGTTACATATTCAAGTCTCGTTTTAGTATCTATACCAAGTGGCATCTTCCATAGCTGGAGGCTGAAGCCAGTGGTTGATGATTGCAATGATTGACAGCCATGATTGATGGTTAGCTTGCCTGCTGCTCTCCTGAGCCTCTGTCTTGAACCTTTGCAGCTTCTGTGAAAGGAATAGACAGTGACCTTCCCCACACACGTAGCTCCACTGTGTTTGTGGTTAGGGAGTTACATTAATAAGACCCTAACAGGATGCTGTCACTGTATAGTAAATTTAATTTACCTTCCTTGTTAGCGCCATTTATGCCACACCTATGTGAAGGCAATCATGGCTCGAGTAATAGATCTAGCTGTCCACTAATTGCAGGATGTTCAATCCCTATTCAAGCTCCAGCCTCACTATGTGCTGAAATGCACTTAGCCAAGAAACGGAAACCGAAGTTGCTCCTGATCACTTCAATCTAAGATGGTGCTGCCAATACGCTGCAACTCTGGGCGTCAAACCAGGTCCAGTGCAAACCAAAGGTTATTTACATAGAATTTGCAAAAGCCAAAATCAACTTCTCAATGTTTCTGATGACCACGACAAGGGGCCAGAGCAGTGTGAATTCATGGCTTCAAGGTTACTTTGTTGAATTATGGACAGAGAAAAGTCTACAAGTTCAGCAACATAAACTAGTACTGGTGCACGTACCTTTCAAATTCAAATTTTATTTGTCACACACACACACAACCATACACAGTATGACATGGGGGTGAAATGCTTGTAGCTGTACAATGCCCGACCATTAAATGACAGAAGAAAAGTTTTACAATATTTACAATTTACTACAAAAATTTACAAATTAACTTAGGAATTTACAGTAAAGAATGTGCAAATAGCAGAAGAGATTATAAAGATAAGGATTATAAATTTTAGGAATTATAGGATTATAGGAAATGTGTGGTGGTGCGTGTGGTGACGTGTGTGAGAGTCCAGTCTTATAGTGACGTGTTTGGGAGAGTCCAGTCCTACACCTGGTTCAGGGCCCGAATAGCCTGGGGGAAGAAGCTCCTCTTCATTCTCTCTGTTTTGGCCTTAAGGGAGCGGAAGCGCTTCCCAGACCTCAACAGTGAGAAGAGTCCATTGTTGGGATGGGAGAGGTCCATCATAATCTTCCTAGCTTTGGACTTGCACCGCTTGGTGTAGATGGACAGCAGGTCAGGGAGCTCTGATTGAATGATGCGTTCTGCCGAGCGCACCACCCTTTGCAGATCTCGTCTGTCCTGCTTGGTGCTGTTCCCAAACCAGGTGCAGATGTTTGACGTCAGGACGCTCTCGATGGTGCAGGAGTAGAAGTTCTTGAGCACCTTCAGTGGCAGATGGAAGTCTCTAAGTCTTCTGAGGAAGAAGAGACGCTGACGGGCTTTCTTAACCAGGGTGTTGATGTGTACCTATAGTGCTTTAAAGCTGCTGTGTTTCTCAAACTTCTTTGCTTTTTACTAAATGTGCAATATACCAGTAAAGAATCTGAATATTGTATTTTTTTTATTCAAAAGGTAAACTTTCAGATAAATCTATTCCTCAACTATAAAGGCAAATATTTTTGCTTTGGATTATAGCTAATAAAAATGTAAAGTTCAGTATCTCTGATTAGGATATTTCAAAAAGGATTTGCAGCATAGAAACTCTAGCTTCTTAAAAGTATTCATTTCACATAGTTAATACTTGATTGGGGCTTCTTTACTGGCAGTTACTGCATCAGTTTTGTGACACGAAGGCAATCACATTCTGATACTCCTGAGGTGTTGAAGCCCAGGTTGTGTTCACAGTGGTGTTTTGGATCAGGTGTGTCTCATCTTCGCTTTGACAATAGCCCATAGATTCTCTGTAGGGTTAAGGCCAGACGAGTTGCCTGGCTAGTCATGCACAGTAATGATATAGTGAGCAAACCATTAGGTAGTAGTTTAGGCGCGGTGGGCAGGTGCTAAGTCCTGTTGGAAAAGTAAATCTGCATGAAGCATCCAAACCTGCCTCTCCTGTGAGATAGCTCTGTTGACTCTGGGCTTGATAAAACACAGCGGACCCACCACCAACAACACCAGCAGATGGCACCTCAAATTGTCACAGACTACAGAAACTTCAGACTGGACCTTAAGCACCTTGGATTGTGTATCTCTTCACTCTTCCTTCAGACTCCATTTATATCTTGGATATAATTTATGTATAATCAATATAGAATAACTGAAGTCTACATGTTTCAATTAAATTACAATAATAATAATAATAATAATAATAATAATAATAATAATAATGAAGCTTTTCCTAAAATTTAAATATACTATATGCTCTAGTATGTTAAGTGTTAAATTGAGATTGTCAAGTGTTCCTCTGACTGTGAGGTGTCCACACTTGAAAAAGACCAGACTTTGAATTTCACTCAACTTTATTTAGACCAACTAGTTTGATAGCTGGTAGGTAGCAGCAGGTAAAAAACCTTTCAACACAAAAAAGAACATTCCATTAACCATTCAGATAAATTACATGCATTACACAGAAGACAGATGAAATAACAAAATACACTTCAGTAAAGCCATTTACCATGTGGTTAACTGTGTTAATTTAACTGTGGTTCTTAAATATACAAAATGTGTCTTCTTTGCATTAACACTTTTTTATAAACAATTGTATTTTAAAGTATACATTTTAGAGTTCACAAACATTTTAATAGACTTTAACTAAGGATTTTCTTTACAAAGAATTATTTTCTTTAAATCAAAACCAAACATTTATTCACTAGTTTTACGATCCACCCAAGGATTTGGGGTAACTATTTTTAATATTAATTAACATAAATATGTGGGAACACTAACTGCACAAACAATTTATTCAAACTTAAACATTCATTTTTGTCAATATAATTAAACTTAAATGCAGCAACTATTTCCCTAAGCGTAAAACATTTGCACAACTGAGCTTCCATAGTCCCAGATACATCTGCAAAAGCAAAATGTGAACTCAAGAGCTTACCGATAGCCTGTCTTGTTCAAAGTCTTCCTCACAGTGGAAAAGTGCTTTGTTTGCCGTCCTCTCAGTATGTTGCACCCGGGTCAAATGACTGCTGCATGCATTTAAAGGTTTACTCGGCACGCCCACCCTTGATTGCTCTAATGTGGCTCACCTGGCAGGGCGGCGCACACCAGGCCGTGCTTAGTTGTTGATTGCACCCAAGGTCTAATCAGCGGCCATGGGTAAGCAGCAGCACCGAACAGGTAGAGGGCAGGAGGAGGAAAAGAGGAATAACAGCCACACCTACTAGGTCAGCGCGACAGAGATGCCCAACATCAAATGGACCTAATTGCTAAAAATAAAAGTTACTGTACAATAAAAACTAAATAAAAGCATAAAGTGACTGTGTTGTAGTAGAAATTTTGAACCTGTAAGGTGAAACAGGAAAACAAGATGGTTGTGAGTGGTAAACAAAACGAAAATCACTTTGTTCTGTCGATATGACAAATAACAAAAAGGTGTATATAAAGCTATGTGAGTGCACTGTAGGTGATAAACTAAAAATAGCAGACTGAACAAGTTTCTCATAGTTTATTATGAAACATTAGTCTCTGCAGTGCTGATGTATAAACACCTCACTCATCATTTGTCACTTTCCCCTGACATGTTTGTTCCTTCACTGTATATTTCCAATCAAAACTCTGTAGTGAAATGCGGCCAGAAATAGTGCCTGTATCATTTTCTCATTGTGTAAACACATAGCAACTGCCAGCAGCTATTGTGGATGAGCTCGGATATGTGCAGCAGAATGAGGCATCGATTCCCAAAGTCCGCCGGGACCCTCGGAATTGGCTTGAATCTACTTGATTTAGAAAATTCAAAACTGGATATGTTGTAATGACGACAAAAAATTTGAGTGAGAACACAAGAAGGAGCATATGAAGGCTATTCACAATAATGGATTTTTAGAATTTTTAACCTTGTTAACGAATCCCCAACCCAGGTTTAACTACTGGGATCAATGTTAGATGCAAAAATATTTTTACTTGAGTTTAATTTGCAAAGTTTCATGGTTCTGCAGCCAGTTTAACAGGGCCAGTCTACTGCATTCCTCCTTTACGACTCACAAGGTTTTATTGAAAAGACTGGGAAGGTGACAAAATGATATACATTTTGTTGTATATTGGCTGCATTTCCAGCAGCAGGGGTGGGGTAATTCCCCCCAGAACATAAGAAAAGATGACAGGGGAGCTCAATACTTATTACTGACATGCTGAGTGTCTTTTTCTAAAGAAGCATTATTGATTCCCTGCTGACAAAAATCTGCGTGAAAGACACTTCAAAGCCCACTGGTGTGAGTCACAATTTGAAAGATGAGGCTGATGCTTAGGCTGCAAGATGTTTTAGCTGGGAGGTGAGTTGACAACATATTGATTAAAGCAACAGGTTATCTACAGTATGAGTAGATATGCACGCACGCACACACACACACACGTGTGTAAAGTATCTTTCATATAACCACGATTACAACCACATAAACCAAACAGCTGTGTATCAGTCAGAGCTGTAAATGCAGGGCAGCCAGGGGACTGATCTGGCGTTAAACCTTGACATACCAGCAAATCAACTGACTGCAGTTCACACACACACACACACACACACACACACACACACACACACACACAAAACAAATAAAAAGGAAAAAAATAAACTTTTTTATTGGATGCCCAGAAACGGTCAGTGATCAAACTCCAACTACCAAAAGAGCCACAGTGATTTAGTGGAGCTAAAATCCATTATGGCTCCATCCAAAGGTAATGACTTCTTCAAGCCTTCCAGCTGATTCTTCAGAACAAGTGTGGGAGGGGAAAATACACACAATGTGGTCACATCAGGGGCTTTATTACAAAGCAGCATGACGTCTTGAAAGAGTCCACACTGACATCACCTATCTTTAAGTCGTACAGTATAGTAGTATCTCTTATTTCCACTGAACTACATCAACGTTGCGTATATATATGTTGGAGTTATAGTGAATGCTCAAATTAACTGTGGAAAAAAATGCAGGTGGCAAAAAGCTTTTTTCTCTGTTGCGCTGCACTGCTATTTTATCAAAAGCTTTTTTTCCACAGATATTTCATCGGTTTTTCCTCACTTCCTGACTGTAGCAAAATAAATATGCACAATTTTGCTATTGCATTCACACTCATGACCTTGAATGTTTTCGGTGCTGAAGCACATCATCAAACTCACCTGCTGAACCCTGAAGTCCTCATCAATACACTGCATAGCTAAGCTGATAAGAGAGACTTGGCTGGCATTGCTATGTCACTTGTAATGTTTATGAGCTTTTGTCAGTTTTACAGCTTTGTTAGTCCTCTTTCTGTGATGTGTTGATGACTGGGAATCTCCATTATGGCTCCAATATGCTGACAAGGCAACAGAATCCTGAATCATCTACAAATGGCACTGTGGAAAAGCAGCACTGGGTTGTCTCTAGACATTTTCTCTTATCTCTGCAGTATTGGCTGCAAAGCTGGTAACTACTGTTTCATTGCACGCCTGCTGTGTTTTCAGATATCTTACATAAATACACATACACATATTTCCACAATACTGCGCCTTGTCCACCTACCTGCCCCACCAGGTAGCCAGTTAATGTTTTAAAGTGAAACGAAAGTAAATATAAGAACAAACAAATGAGCACGGTACAGCACAGTACCAGGTACAGGAACTGACATCTACACATCCTTACATGGTGCTGACATTTATGCAAGAGACTAGTATATTTCAGCAATGCTAATGGTTCAACTTGGTGATTTGCTCAAGCTTCAAAGTGCTCATTTTCCCCTCACTATTACAGTCATTTATAAAACTATTTGTTATCTTGAATGAGGCAGCTAAACTTAAATTACTCTAGGAAACATTCTGACAAGAGAAAAATCTATGAGAAATGCTTTTCAAGTGTCTGAACAGAAATTGTTGAGAAATGTGTCTTGGAGCAAAGCGGGGAATCTTAACATAAGGCATGAAGCAGTAAGTGTTGATGGAGAACTGCATGGCACTTAGTGATTTAAAGAAAAAAAAACAACCCCTGAGCTGAAGTTGTACCTTCCCATCAAGAATTACCTTTCCGCTTCTCCTTGGAAAGGACTAAAACTGAATTTGAGCAACCTTTTGCAAAGAGTTGAGCATCGAGACACACTAACCTCTAAGTGTTGACAACAACATGAAGCACTGCCTCTCCTTTCAATAGATAGTAGGTATAAAATAAAGGTAACATTGGAAACCAGATCTCTGGCAGTGAGTTCTCCACTCAGATTTATATTGATTTTCTGATGCTGCATATATTAAGTTGTGAATCAAATAAAAAATGACAATAGCAACTCATACTTGGGGGCGTAAATAAATATCACACAGGTCTGCTGGGTGTAAAATACATTTCCACCTACTGAATAAAGACATGAGAAACTTATAGTAAAGCAGAAGCTTCTTTAACAAGCAGCTGTAGCGTCAATGAAATCTTATCTCGTATAGACAAATGCAGAAGGTCCAACTGCTGTCATGCTGCATAAAAAAAAACTATTGCTTTTGCTTTTATTCCATAAACCTATTTGTTAGGAAAGCTAGAAATAAAAATAAAAAGTCCCTATGACATTACAAACATGTCTATAAAGCCTCATTAACTCTGAGACTCATCCTTGATTAGAGCCAGCTTTAGGCCAGTGCAATAATTGGCATCCTCCAAATAATTGCAGCAGAGAGTTCTTTACCGAGGTAGGTAACGAACTCTAATCCTGTAAAGTGCTTAATTAAAAGGTGGAAGTAGCTAATGCTACTTACACTATACACTGTACTTACAGTGCATATGAAGAACATGCATGGTCTGAGGTGCGGGTCATGATTGTATGCAATTAGAAAATATTTGGATTAAAGAAGGAAAAGGGACAAGTGCTAGAAGCTGACAGAAACGAAAAAAATCTGGATATAGAATCTGCACACCTTGTCATAAAGTGACTCAGGAATTGTGTCTGTTCTGAGTCATCCACAAAAACAACCCACCACAAACCACCAAACACATGCAAATGCTCAGCCCATAAACTGGTCAGGAGATGTGGTTGGCTCCTGGGCATGTCAACGCTTGAACCTGGACCAGCGGGACCTGAGCCACTGCCGCCCCCTCCTCTCCTCTCCGAACTGCTCTATACGCCTAGATCATCACTAAGGCGCCTTTTTCCTCTTCTACGACGCCAACGCTGAAGAGATAAGCAAACCTGGAGCTGAACCAAAGTGAAAGCTCAGCATGCACAAAAGCCACATTAATCCTATTGAATTCCTCATCATGATCGACAGCCCCAAGTCCATTAATTAATTCATGATCCCTTCTGTGATCGCCCTACATAGCATGCAGCGAATATACAGACGGGTCTCAAATTATGGGAAAAACTCAAATGCTTGAGCCCTGTGGTGGTTTCCATGGGGGCATTTTGGTTGCATGCCCTGGGCCCACTTGTCTTGTTAGAAGGAAGGGTCATTACAAAGTTGTTCAGGGTGATGAAACATTTCTATTCTAATGGGAGAGGTCTTTTCCAGGATGACAATGCTGTTGATGAAAATGATGTGACTCATACGCTACAGCATTCCCTGTCACGAGACCTCAACCCAGCTGAACTCCTGTGGGAGATTCTGGACCATGTGTTAGACGGCTCTCTCCTCTACTGTCATCAAAACACCAAATGAGAGGATATCCTTTCAGAAGAATTATGTTCAGTCCCTCCAGTATAGTCCTGAAGGCTCAATCAGGAGAAGCACTGAAGCTGTTCTGGCAGCACTTTATTAAGACGATTCATGTTTGTTTTTGTTTTTTAATTTTTCACCTATTTGTATAAGGCCTATGCACAGTATCACGATGGCAAGTGTACTCTCCTCTAGCACAGATATTGATTTGTCTTTGTGCACAGACATTTATGGATAGCACCCAGTTACATGTTGCATACAGCAACACAAAACAGTCACAAAGACAATTTATATCCGATTCCAAAGGGACAAAAAAGCATTATTATTCTAATTGAGTTCTCTTGAGGATATGACTAAAGAGCAGCAGTGGTTCAGTAAACATGCAGTAAAAAGTAGGACTTCTACAGTAGCCGCACATGTACATTTTCTAGCGAACAAACATACTGAAGAGAAGATTAGCTGGAGGAATGGATTCTGCACAATGATGCAACTGCCAGAAAGGCGAAAAACAAAGCTAACTGTCTGCCTGACGATCTGCTTGTCTCACTATCTGTGTAGACTTACCTTTCATACCGAATTTGGAGCGCCGGCCGTATTTGTTGATGAGAACAAAAAGGACTAGGAGGAGGACGCAAGCAAAGCCCGCCAAACCCACAGCAATGGAAACCTGCAGAAATGAGATGCTGTGTCAGATTCACGCAGCCATCAGAGGAATGTGTTCACATCATAATCCCTTCCAAATTTCTGATCACCTTAAGCAGAGTTTAAGGGACTAGATTTTGACAACTGCTTTCTTGTAGATTACACCAGTGTGGAAGAAAGTTAAAATCTGTCCTGTTTGTGATGTGTTCTGGTTGACAGAATGTAATTTAAATACGATTCTCATCTACAGCCAGACTTACTGTATGATGTGACTCTAAGTGACTGCTGCTGCTTTGGAAAATCCTGCTTATCCTCCTCATCAAAACCTGTTATTTTTGATTTAAACTGAATAAACCAGGATGTTTAAAAATGCAGCACACAACTTCTTTTTATGGGTTTATCGTCACCTACAGGTGATGATGAGAACCACACACAATATTTGATTTTTGCTGCTCTGGATCTTTCATTTTTTTAAAAAAGTAATTGTTTGATGATTGCATTTTGTATTTTACAGTGAAAATCTGACATTACTCACAGTTTACAGTCTGGTTAAGCAATTTAACTCAAGGTCAATTAATCCATGTTTATTCATATTATGCCATTTTAAACAGAACTAGAATTTTTGAAACTTAATAATTTGTTAATTAAAATGCACATACAGATACTGTAGTTTTTGTATGGCAATTTCAATATTGAGGTAGCCCAACACTGTTATCTGTAGTCAAAATAATCCCACAAAGAGTTGTGTTGAATCCAATATAATGTTATTAGGTAGACAAAAGGTATATAGCGACACTGACACAGAACCAAAATGAAACTCATGTTATACTGCATATAAATATGTATTTATCTGAACACTGTTGGATAATTTAAGTACGGAAACTGTGTGCCAGTGTGCAACACTGTTTGGCTATGAAACCCTTTGGCCAGAAGTGACCACATAGGTGAGAGTGATATGATAAACTATTGCCCAGTATGGGTAAGCTTGGTAGCCTGGTGCATCCATAGTATTTCTGGGTACATCACACGGATACATTCTAATTAGTACATATTAATATGCAAAGAGAATGCTGTAATTTCACTCATCAAAACTGGAGCATAGACGGGCTTTTAGTACAATTAACTGTGTTCCAAGCCATTATGTCTGTCAGACAACAATATGCAATACAAATACTCGTAAAGGGAGCAACGCCACAAACACTAGCGGAGGCGCTGCCTATAACTAGTGGCTTAGTTGGCACCCACCTGTCACTCAAAGTAGTCTCATCATCAATATGCATAACGTCAAGCTTTAATGAAAATTACTAAAAAGAACAATAATGACAATAATCTGAATAAAAAATATTACTAAAATGTGAAAGGGCGAGCTATAACAAATTTCACCCCCATGTAGTTGTTATGACAGAAGAAACTATCTACAGTGACCAAAACTGTTGATAGCTGTAAAGTTGTAGGAATTGCAATTCTGTCTTGTATTTATATTTAATGAAAGAGCAACTTAAGCAAGTAGAGCAAAAAAAAAAAAAATCAGAGGGTATTTCTGTGGATGGTATGTGTTTTTTTTAACAGCCTCTGTAGTAAAGCTATAACTGTAACATTAGGACTAAAGCTAGGGACCACATATTTTTCTAGTTTTATTAATTTTCCCTAAGCAAAAATTCTAAAACACCATCAGTGGCAAATTTGGCAGCAAGCAGATGTAGCAGCAGAGACGCAGTGATGTTACTGCAGGGTTTTTTTGATTACAGATATTTGAGCTGGCCATTGTAGGAAAAGCACGGGCATAATTACCGCTAACAGTGTGTCGCTTCCATTAGGATATGACAGGGAAGCATGGATGTACAAGTCCCGGAAACTTTCCACCTCAATAACAGCAGCCATTATTGATGTTATTGGAGTTTCTGCTAGCACATGTCAACATGTGTGCTATTAAAAAAGTCTATTAAAAGCACATTATTGAAATCCAGTGGAATAACTCACCAGCACTGGTTTCAGAAACTGTACAAAATCCCCCACGTTAAATAACATTTCAAAACAGCATCATCCACTGCAGGATACCATCATCAGCATCATTAAAGTCCAAACATATAACTCTGACTGTAACATTGTTTGCTGTGTTGTAGCCTTTGAAGCTCAGCGCTGCATGTCAAGGCAAGCAAATAGCCCTGCAAGGGGTCTTTGACAAATAAAAAGTAGTTTATGCTTGTGTTGAAACACACATCAGCTTTCTGCTGAGACCAGGGGCCCCATCTTTAGCAGCTGTTTCATCAACATCATTAAGGAGAAAACTCACCCCAAATGTATCTTCTTCTGGTGGTCTTGGATGTGGCGGCGTAACTGCAACACAGAAGCACAAAAGCAGACATCAGTGGCTGTGGTAGGAAAAAAACACTCTAATGACTGCAGTTTACTGCAACAGTCCTTTTAAAGTAAATATGTATAATGATTTTACACTTCATACTGTGTATTCTCAGGGAAAAAAAGTACAAAACAGCGGATAAAAAAGAATAAGCATTTTTTTCTAATCTGCAGTGGTGTTATTCCACTGCATGAACCTGTTTATGCACCCGTTATCACACTAAATAGGCGAAACATTTACACGGGTTAAAGCACAGCCTAACAGACTCGAATTAGGTGACCTGATGTGCTCTCTAGTATATATAATTGAGAGCATATTTTCAGTATCTCCATGAAGCCAAATGGTGTGATTAATGTTTTCAGATGGGTCTCACTGCCAGCTGAAAATATCCATTTGCAGTTTTCTCATTTGTGTGTGTGTTTAACATAAGCTGCTGGAAATAAATAGTGTACAAATGTTGTGCCTCAAAACATAAACAGACTTTGCCCTTCTTTTAGAAGCATTTTGACACAAGCATGAAGCGTGTCGCCTTCACTTGTTTGATCCATCAAACATTGCTAGAGACAATGTCGGCGACCAGAGTGTGTGTGTGGTTTTTTTTAATATAAATTTTGTGGTGTTGAGTTAAAAGTCTGTAGAGGAACAAATGCATATTCAAATCTGACACCTGTCACAAGTTTCCTACCAAAGCCTGAAATTTGCCATCCAGTCAGACTCAAGTCTCACATAAAAAGTAACAAAAAGACATTGTGAGTTTTTAGAACAGTTGAACAAAGACATGGTCGTGCTTGCACATACGAAAGACAGAATAATTACAACAAGCTGCTTAGCAATTATACACAATTATACAAGCAGAAAAAAATCAAAAGAAGGTAACACAATATTGACTGACAAATATTAAATCAGGTAAAATGAAATCAGCTGAAAAAGGCACAAAAATTATATAGCTGCACAGGACGTCAATTTTCTGTTGTACTCAGCTCAAGCTGCAGAAATCCGCGGTCAGCAGGACTAATTTCTTCATGTTTAAATACTAGATGTTGCACCTATACACACAAGAGTTTGGCATAGAGAGTGTCATGAGACAGAGCCATGAAATGAAATGAACTTGTGCTCTAGTCTGAGGCTTCCAGCCAGGACATCAGAGAGTAATTGTGGGCAAATTAATGGCCACATGGTAGACTGGCTGCTACTGGCTCAGACACACTGAAGTGCGAGTGTGTGTGTCCTAACTACCATCTCCCTCCAAGCCTTCATCCCTCTCTCCTCTCCTCCCTCTGCCCTCCTCTCTCCTCATCACTGTTAGTATCAGCCAGCCTGTCAGTCTCTCTTGTATGGCTGAACTCCCTCGCGCTCTGCTGCCATAATGTTTCACACTCTAAACACCTCTCCCTCACCTGCCTCACTCCCAGAAGCTGCGTGACTGTGTGCATGTATAGCAACGTGATGTCGCCGCCTGCCTCATGCAGCTCGCCGCAGGGTCAGCATCCATCCGTCTCCATCTCTGGCCATGCTGCAGCTTTATAATACATTCCTGATTAGAAAGAATGGCCTCATATGGAGATGGAAGAAGATGCTGATGAAGGTCAGAGATCAGGCGAGCCCACTTTGTTTAACAGTGAGACGGCCACAACAGCCTGAGGCCAGGCAGCACATCGCACATCGGAGATTTATGATGCAGCGAGAGTGGGCCGAAACCATTGTTCCAGCAATATGACTGCATTTACACTACACTGCTTCCCAAACAATCGCACATCAACAGCTAACAGGGTTGGAAATTCACCTGCTTACACTGTTGCTGGTTATTTTTTAAAAACTGAATTATCTATAAGACTCTCCTTTTTTTACTTACTGAAGTGTGCCTATTACAAATGTTTTTATTGTTATTTTCTGGTTTTCATGCCCCAAACTGTTTTCTACTATGGGAGGAAAGGTCTAGAACAGGGTTATCAAACATAAGGCTTGTGGGCCAGAATCAGCCTGCTAGAGACTCCAATCCGGTCCACTGGACAGCTTTGAAAAATGTGAAGGAGGGTATAGATTTTGGACTTTTAACTCTGTTTTCATAAGTTTTGCAGCATTTCCTACTGATAAAGTGGTAAATCTGGCCCCAATGAGCAGAAAAACTCACTATGACAGTGCATGTAATGTTTGGAAATTTGATATTTCAGAGGAAGCTTTGGTTTTTCTCCTACATTCCCAATTTCCTGTAATAAAAAAAGGCAGAGAAGTGTCTGCTGAAATTTGATGGCATGAACCACTGAGAGACAGCTGTCCTGGTTTAGAGACCCAACTAACAGTAACATAAGACATGGGTATGTAAAGAATAACGTATTTGTTTAGTGTATAGAGTGATCATTAACCATGTAAAATGAAATTGGATTTTTTTTGTCTGGGATCCATGATTTAAATAAGGAAGATGATAATGCCATCTGACATTAACAACACAATCAGAAAACTGAATAGCAACACAAAGTGAACAAATTTCTCCACTGTTACCGAGTCAGTTGTGCTCGTCAAACACAAGTAGTGTGTGTGTGTGCGCACATTTACCAAACAAACAGGAAAAAAACAAAGCTGAACAAAAATTTGACAGGCTTACATTTGAAAATAGACACACTCACCTTCTTCCACCAGGTCTGCAAAAGAGAAGACAGAAAAAGTCACGCTATGTCAATAAATTGACACAAGGTATTAACCTTGCAATATTGACCATAAGGAGAAATTTGCCAGTCTTTGTGGGCTTAGGCCCCCTCCCTGTGAACTCAGCACGAACCGCAAGTGAACAATCTACCTGACTGAACTGTGGATGAACCCTGGCGGCTGTAAAACCAGCAGGGATCAACCGTGCAACCTGTGCCCTGTGAAGGAAGATTTTAATAAAAAGTAAATGCTCCCGACAGAATTTCAGCGACGCAACCTGTGAGTCATACAACAGGTAGTTAAAAAAGAAAAGCAATCCAACAGTGATGCTCACTCCCAAAAAGTGGGCCGAGCCAGCTCTTATGGGAATCAGAGAGTTACTTGGCAGCATTTTATTCTTTCCTCTTTGATTCTTATTTAAATGCAGAGGAATGAAGAAAGGCAATGCACAAACACTGAGCGCTACTATCATTTGTATAAAGGCCTTTTTCCCATGCGTTCACTATCAGTGCTGCCAAATGCACATCACTTGCCACCTAGAATGAAATGTCTATAAAAAGTTGTTATCCATTCACCTGGCTCATCGGGGTTCTCGAGGAAGTGACCATACACCGTCTTGGTGACCGTTCCCAGAGCGTTGCTGGCCTCCAGGGTATAGTTGCCATTGTTGATGTGAGTTGGGTTCTGGAAGGTCAGACAGCCCTCGAGATAGTCCTGGTAGAAGTCCATTTCAGTCCGGATGTAGTCATTTTTAATAATTTCCTTCTGTTTGTGGAACCAGCGCAGCTGGGGCTGGGGGTAACCCCGAACCGTGAATTCAATGCAGGTATCAAGCCGCTGCTCAGGCGCAGCCAGACTCAGGATGACTGGAGGAACTGCAGTGGGAAAGGAGACATTTGAAACAATGAACGCATACCTACACATTCACACATGAAGGAGCAGATCAAAAGTTATTTGCTTATTAAAATCCTCATCAGTCTGCCTGTTTGGTGTTTGACATAATACAAGCCCTATGTGCTGAGAAATTTCCACAGCCCTTGGGGTGGTGAAAACCTGTACTAATTCTCTGAATAACCGTAAAAAAATACAGCAGCATACCAAACAGCGCAGGCTTGTTCTGGGGAACAATGACATTTACAGGCAGGTTTCTTTCCTGGGAGTGGCAATGAGCCTTTTACTGGGTGCTGCATGTTGCAGAAGTACATTGGATTGGGTGAAGAACGAAATATATAGAAGGTCTCTTCGGGCTTGATATAAACTGAAAAATTTCCTCTGCTTAAACAAGCACAGAGCTCCTCTTTCCTGACATGCAGCAACACACCTCTGAATCAACAATGCCGCCAAGCTGAGAGGCACTTTGTCACTTTAATATCATCAGATACATTTCATAAACAATTCACCCACTGATTTGTCTACGTAATGAGTGAATTTTGCTACTACAGAATTAAAAGGAAATATTTGGCAGTCAGTATTACCTGGCAGTGCCTCTCTGTCACCTCCACCGCTCATACGCACACGCGTTCGTGATATCATTGATAAACCTATTTATTCAATTAGATCAGGGTTGCAGGTATGATTTAACGCGGTCATTCAGCCTCACCAGTGAGTCTCCACCTGCAGTTTCACAACCGAGAGTGAGCAGTTTGTCACTGCGATCAAAGAAAGTGATTGCAAAAGAGAGCTGCTTGTCAGATTGTCAACATGTTCCAGAAATTCCCTACCCCGACACTCTCCTGGTGTCAGAAATAGCGTCAATTCTTGTAGCTTTCTAAGGCGGTCAATCTGGCTTTCACACCCACTTCATGTCTTGACTGGCCAGCTGTGCGAAGGTGAGAAAGTAGGCATGGGTTGAAACTTTTCTCTCTTTCTTATTTCTTACACAATCATTTCTGCTATTTTTCATGTGCAACACTGAGGTCAACACTATGGATCCGTTCCAAGAGAGACTGAGTCTTATCTATATCCACGTAGTAATACTTTGTCTGCATCTCTGTGATGGTTGGCCATCCAGTGATGATTTTGGAAGAGCTAAAAACGCATTTGAGCGTAACACAGCTGTAATTGTAAACACTGCAATCATGCTTAATTATTAGCAGTAATACACTGTGACTAATTAATTTGAAATGCCTGCCAGATAAGCTGATAATAAAAGTTACTGTCACTTTCAGCTCTGTCACTGATAGCTCATGTTTTCAATCCAAATGATCGCCCTTTAAAGACTTGAACAAACTATTTATTGGTGTGTGAAAGCCGTCATTTAAAAAAAATTGCTTTGGTGACAGACAATAGTGACAATGAAGTCATTCAACTGAACTAAAGGCTACGGCTTGTGTATGTGCGAATGGGATGGTGTGGGGGCGTGTGCAGAGCTGTGATTTTGAGTGCAACAAGAAAAGAGAACAGATGACAGTAAAGAAACAGAGGAGGAGGAGGAGGAAGGAGTGAGGGTGTCTATAGAACTATACAGCCTAAAGAGAGAAAAAAACAGACAGAGAGGAAGAAAAAGAAATTTTCTTGTTGATGGACAGTTAGTGACTGATCCATTTTCCCCTCAGCTCGGCTGTCAGCTCAGTCTCGGTCAATACAATATAAGTCATTACTGTGCCACATAGCAGTCTATAACTACATGGTGTCCTCGTGGTGCTCATACAGATGACAAGCTTTGATAACTACATGCGTTTGATCAGCAAGAACATTGAATACAAGGCTAGTTGTAATGTTATCTAGTGGTAACACTGGTGGTGTATTTCAAATGCCATGTTCCAGCCTAACTACAGATACGACATCGTGGCTGGCGGTGACAGGGGAGGCAACAGCTTCGTGGGACAGATATTGCTTCATATTCCCCGGGGCTAAAGCCCATTGCGATTAAGTTTAACCTGTTAGAAGCAGCACCTGTACATGTAGAGTCACAGCAGGGATTCAATCACATAATTTCCCCATTAATTATCCTTAATTAGAGATTACGCCCTGCTCTACCTGTACAGCTAATGAGGGAGCAGAGCTACTAATACAGGTGTAAATTAGTGCCATACTCTTAATAGAGAGCTACACTTTGGCTACGGCACTAAAGGAGGAAAACATGTGAGTCCACGCTGCTGTAGAGCAGCTATTGTTCCACACAGCAAAAGAACAATGTGCCTGCAGAATTTGCATTGTGTTTAATTACGGTTTCACTAAAATAGGGAACTCATCTTTGAATGCAGAGAATGTCACTTGACGGCTGGTAATTTCGCTGTCAATCAGATTACTCCCTAATCAGAGAAGCAGTTTAAGCTATTTTATGACATTTCCAGAGACAATAGGCTGCACAGGGGAGGAAATGTAATTACCATCAGAGCATGTGGTGAAAAATTAATAAGTTAATTTGCAGCACCAGCAGAGTGTCAACAGGAGAGAAAAAAAAAAGCCTGGGGATGTACATCCATAGACTGTCCATGTGGAGGAAACCCTGAAGACTACATGGTACAAAGTCAATCTGTCATTCTAGCATGGTCCTTAGCAAGCTCTGCTCCAGTAGGGAGTGTTTGAATTGGTGACAAATCTCCCCTGTCCTGTAGCATGATGCATCGCAAACAGCTACAATAGATTGAGTTCTACAAGAGGAGGCTTGCTACAAAGAGAAGGATGTCAGGCACCTTTGATTAATACTGGCTTTGAATACACTGTCCCAAATCTGCCTGGGGCCAATCCACTGGGTAAACTTATGTAAGAGCTCAAGTATATACTGTAACTCGTGGTTGGGATATTAGAAATACGTTGGAGTGGTTACCAAATCATTGCTTTATCATAGCTGAGGGTGAGACTCCTTTCTCCTTTTCTTTCCACTCAGATCAAGGCAGAGCTTTCATGTGGGCTGGAGGGTACATTCTTGCTAATTAGCTACATCAATTTCACTTGGTTTGTAGCTGTGCAACACCTCATTGCATTCTAAATGTACCTGCATAATTTGGCTGTTCTGCTTGATAAAGAAGTTTTTTTCCCCCCTGTTTTAAATTATTCTCTCAGACAGTCAGTGTCATTAATACATGATATATTCTGTCCCCAACATAAGCCCATCAAAGCTGCCATGAAAGACATTTTATGCACAAAAAAACCACCAAGAATTCTTGGCTCCAAGCATTCATACTGCCCACACTTGATTTAAAGTTTTAATTAAAATGAGGTATTTTATAGAGCAACTTATTATATTTTTGCGTTTTGGCTGATTGAGCATCAGAACAATTCCACATATCTTTGCATTTTTATTAATCCACAGTGTTCGGCTAAGGAACTCCTTTTTCAAAATGTATAGGCTCATATTACATACATTTACTGCATACATATACATTTAATGCTTACATTTATTCATTATGTCTTAAAAAAGATAACAAGAGCAGTATTATGTGCTATACACTTATTAGTCGCTACAATTTTAGGACTGGCACAGAATTTACTATCACATCGACTATTATGTGCTATAAAGTTTCTGCAATAAAGCTGCAAACAGTTCAAATGCCATTTTATCGCTGATACTTTGAAATTTTCAATCTTTTAGTAAACTGGATTATTAATTGCACCAAATCTCGCAGATTTTTACCAAACCATGACAGTCCCCAGACAAGCTGATGGCCTCCAGTGTAGATAAACCACTTGCACAGTGGTAGGTAACAAGATTTCATTCCAAGTAATCACTAAACCAGCAGGCTTTACTGATTAATGTCTTCAACAACAGAGCAACATAATTCCAAATTTTAAGCATCTGAGTCTTGGTTAGAAGATCCATGACAAGTGAGGAAATAAGATTTAATAACCAAGAAACAACTACTGAGGGACACAATACAAATGTTATGGTGACTTCAGTCAAGTGTTAAGTATTCCTGTTATAGCTGGGTTAATTGGGGTTGTTTCCCTCTAACTGAGCAAACAACATGATAGATTAACATTTTTTTCAGCCATGCTAGCAGCATGGCTTTGGGCTCACCACTTGTGTCCACACGAAAATATCTCATTGACTGCTGGAGGGATGATAATAATTTTTTGTACAAAAAGAGTACTGCTGAATATGATATTTCCCAAATCTTTCATCTTCTGCAATCTTCAGATGGAACTTACATTCTGATTTCTTAGAAACTGACAACTGACATTCATGTTCCCCTGAAGATCATATAACAAATTTTTTCCATTTTAGTTTGCTTTTCAACATCCCCATTCTCATCGGACGCTCTTTGTCTTGACAGCTGATTATGGAAAGTTAGCATGCTGCCACAGTAACAAAAACAATCAAAAACTGTGAAACGCTGTCAAAACTTTAGCAGGTTAAAGTTAGCTGCCAAAAAGGTTGAAGGCTCTTATACCATGTTTTCATCTAGTACTGACATGTTATCTCTATGTAGAGAAATTATCTGGATTCCAGCATTTGATTCATGGTTCTTTGCATTACAACTTATATTCTGTATGTTGACTGACTTTACGGATTTTAATTATCTGCTAATCCTTGATATTTACAACCATATGCATTTCTGAAAAAGCATAAAGCTGATTATGGTTAGACTATTTTTTTCCCGCAAATGCAATTCCTCTTCTGCTCTCCACACAGACTGTTTAACGGCATACAAACCCTCTACTCAAGTGTTATTGGTCAAAATTACTCAGACTAGTGGACTAAAAACATAAACAAGGAAGCTTAAGGTACTATTTTTTACACCTTGCCTACAGATTCTGTATATTCATATGCAGATATCTGCTTATTGAGATTGCACCGCTGTCTCTCGCAGGTGTACAGAATGGGTTTGTTGCAGTGTTGTATTAAGATTTGCCCAAAGAAAGATTATAGCAGCACTGCCTGTTACCCCATGCATGTGTCGTTCCTAATATGCGAAATATGGGAGGCAGATCATTGATTGGATCAGGAGTTAATCAGATGTTGTGACCCCATTTAAACTGTAGTGAAAACAATAACCAATCAGGCAGAAATTCTGGCAGAGTTAGGTGACCTGTCAACTTACAGGGTAGATTTGATTTCCTAAGAGAAGAGGCCATGCTTTACAGAATACTTCTACATTTGGCTTAGATCCGAACACAGTGAGAACCTGAACACCTCCAATTTTTGGACAAAACTTCAAGCCTTTAGCATTTGTTTCAGTTAAATGATCTGGCTACAGATCTTAATAACTGAAAATGAAAATTAGTCAGCGTAAAAGAAAATCAGCATGTCTTTTCACTGTAGCAACACATTTTCCTTAACATTTGACATAAAATCACTGCAAATTGAAAGCAAAGGCTTAAAAAAGAATTAAAACAGCCCTTATGCTTCTTTTTTTGTTAATTGCTCTATGTTCTTGTTGTCATTGTTTACTGGTAATATTTTTCCACAGTGTGCACACAGTATATTCATCTTTTTTAAATAAAAACTGAATGCAGTTGTGATTCTTAATGTCCCACCATTAACCTCGATGATATTAAACATAAACAGCCATGCAGATTATGATATTAGTCAAACTAATTAGTCATAATAGGCAACTATTTTATTACAACATACTTACCTTCACTTAATATGGGCAGCATTAATATAGACCATGAATGGCAAAGTACTAAGGCAATAATTTTCTCTTTATGCAATAATGCAAATGTGCATAAATTAATGTGTCAGTGTGTTTACAGTGGGGCTAAAAATCTCCTGCTACAGTGCCTGGACGGAGTTTCAATAGTATTTAAATCACAGGAAGCGTCCAACTTACACTGTACATTGAGCTGGATGGAAGAATTGGTCATCCCCACCACGTTCTCTGCGATGCAGGTCAGCTGGAAGTTGTTGTCATCTCGGCTGATGTTGAAAAGAGTGAGGTTGATAGAGTGGATGTTGGGCCAATATACGTTTGACTAAGGGAAAAGTATGAGAGGCACAGAGAAAACAGAGGCATTTAGGTACCTGAAGGATATACTGTACAGCAAATACCATTATACCAGTGGGTTTTAAATCTTTAATTACTTAATTAAAATGAAAGTTAATTATTCATTAGTTAAATTCCTGTGGAAGGAAACGTAATAAAGTCAAGAACTACTTGATACCTGTGGGAATTAATCACTTCCCTGTCTGATTTCACTGGCATAGATCTAGCATGGCAGGAAGAATGTAAAGAGCAATATTATCAAATTTTGCAGTACCTGGACTAATTACCACCCTGCTTTTCACCATTAGGAATCTAATGGTGAAAAGCAATCATGCTTCCTTTCTTGCTTTTAGTTGTTCAGGCTCTTACTCCCAAACACTTCACTCATCCCGAAACAGCATCCTTCTACCCTAAAACATCAAGCCTGAGGCTGAAGTAGCTTTCATCTGTAAAGTCACTGCAAGCATTAAAGACACAGATGACAAATACAGTCACACAGCAATTTCAGAGACTCCTGTTCTTTTCTTCCCTGGGGCCTTTCTCGGGGAGCGAGATTAGTCGGTTAACAGGCTCACCGTGGGTTCAACCCAGGCCTCTCTGTCACAAAAAAGTTGTTTGTTTTGAGCAATTTTGATTTTTTTCCCCCCCAAATCTGATAACCTTTACTGCACATCTAATCACAGAATCATAGGTTAATCTTGGACCTGGTAAAAACAAAAAGTCTATCCACATAGTAAACAGTTTTAGGTTTCCCTGTCAACATCATCTAAATGCAAAGACATTATTAGCAGTGAACCAATCAGACTTGTTCCGGTTTCTTTGTTATACACAGAATATATAGAAAATTGTAGATGATTTATCTTTAGCCTATTTTTTTGGTTCTTCAGCATTTGCTTAAAATTTATCTGAAACTTCTGTCAGGGCAATGAGTCTTAGAGCTTAATCCTACAAGAGTGTGCGCTTACTGACACCTCAATTTACCACTGAGGCCTTTCAAGGTGAACTACATACCTGAACTAATTTTGTGTTACAAGTAATTAATGAATCTGAAGCTCCGATGTGCATAAAATACAATACAAGCACAAATAATTAAAGTATAGAAAATGTAAAAACACAGTTTAGTGCAATGCAAAACAAAATATGAGGTGTAGCAGTGAAGGAGAAATCAATCATTAGATTGTGCTCAAAGAATTAAGTTATCATAATGAGAATTAACAGGATTATTTCAGCTTAATAACTGTATATTAGCCTGAAGCAATGTTTGAAAAGCAGGCGAAAAGAAAAACATTTGTTGGTGTAAGGCAATGTAATTAATTTAAAAAAAATCTTTAATATGTTTGCTGTTTTTAGTATATATGCATGTCTAACCAGATGTGTGTTGATGGAATGCAGGCCGCTGACAGTCCAGTCTACTTCAGGCAGCGGTGATCCGGATCCGTTACAGCTCACCGTCACATTGTCACCCTCCATCACCAAAACACTGCTGTGGCTTACACTGATCTCTGGTAAGTCTGAAAACATACACGTATACACACGTTACTGCACACCTGTCGCCATCGGTGTCTACATACTTTCACACCAAATCAATTAATCACTTTTCATTAATGTAATAAAATTAGTACAAAGGAAGCAGCGGGACACACATCCAGATACAAACACTCACACGCTTGCACAGTGTCACAGGGATGAGTCACCGCCAGGAGATAATACTGCAGAGACTCCAGCCTCTGTCAGAATCAACACACTGCTCCTCACATCAGATTCACCCTCTGAACTCTGTCACACCTCCTCCCTTTCCTGTCTCAACTACTCTCCTTGCTTCTCTTCTCATTCCTCTAATTCACCTTTAACCCCTCCCTTCCTTCCCCTGCTTTCGTGTTGCTTTGTTGTCAGCCAATCTTCTTTTTTCTGCCTTACTCCTCTTCTTACCACCCCTCCTCTGCTGCTTCTTCTTTCTTTTTTATTTTTTTTTCTCCTTTCTAATCACAGATCTCACCTTTCCCTCCTCCTCTTACACTTACCACAGTTGTGGATGTACATGTTCTCCAGTCGTATCTTGGAGGCTCCATTCCTGCAGTACAACTGCTGTGTGTTAAGCTTTGCTTCTCCTCTTTGATGCCACAACTGGATCCAACGGATGTCACAGCCGCAGTCGAACACCACACCATCCAGACGCCTTAAAAATAAGCATAATTAATATCAGTAACAGACGGAATAAAACACACGGTGAGCAGTTACAGCAATATTACAACAACATAAAGAGCCTTAACAACAACATGAAAGCAAAAAATGTATTATTACACAAATAGCAGCTAATGTTGCTAATGTTTTTTCACATGTGATTTCCACTGAAAATAGCAGCAGTACCAGAAACAAAGAATATATAGCATGCATCTTCCCAATATATTAAAATACACCAAGTGTAGTTCACAGAAACACAGATGTATCCTTACACAACTTTACAACTATGACACTCACAGACAGACAAATGTAATTATCACAGCAGTACAACTGAATTATCTGCAGTGGCTTCGTGCTAAAATGGTAGCCTGCTGCTCAGGAGTGAAGTTAAATATTTTTAGAAGTGTGAACAAACCAGAGGTGTTTAAGGTGTTTTAGTCAGGCAGTGCAAGCACAGGAAGCCCAAATGTTGCACATATTTTAAAATCATTCAATAAAGATAGAAGTTTGCACATGCGATATGAAACACTAGCAGCCAAAAACAAATACTACAAAATCATAAGAGAACTTGAATTACTATAATTTTAGCAGTCATTATTTGTGCTTGTGGGTTATAGTAAAAAAAAAATCTATGTAGGGCAGGAAAGGGTTATACATATCCCAGAAAGTAATCATTTTAAAAATCAATGGTAAACCTTCAGTTCCTGTCACCGGAGGTAAAATGCATTACTGCCAAGCTCTGCATGAGCAACAAGGCTTGAGGCAATACAACTGCATGCAAGGAAAACGAGAGGAGCATTTTTACCACAATCTCAATCTAATCAGCGAGCAAATTAACATCAATCACAGATCAATTGATAGCGACTGATCAAACAATATCCACCACAGATGTACCTTTTCTAATGTTTTGTAAAAGTCAAATTAATTTGAGTCAGCAGACAAGAGGAAAAACAACGAATGGCTGTACTGAAGGATTCAAATGTGAGGAGGTCAAAGGTCAGAGCAGTGTTCCGGCTATCAGTCTCAGGCTGCATTAGCGTCAGACAGGTATCACGAGGTTCCACTGTGCATACGTTTCAGTCTCACAGACGGGTGCACCAAAGGGCCACATTATTCAACACAGTATGCCACCTCTGCATTTTGCATATGTCCAATTTGGAAGCTGTGATTGGTCAATTTAGTCAAGATGAATGCCTGTCCAAATGCCCTTGACAAAGGTCAATAAGATATTGCAGAAAGCATGAATAATGTATGGACTATGTCTACCACTCAGTATAAAGTAATGAGAATAGATTCCCACAGGTGGATCTCAGTTATTATCACCTGCCCACTGGATCTTATACTGTATCACTATATGTCACTATGTGACAGCTAACTCACTGAGCCCACTGGTCCTTCCACCGCACCAGCCAACTGTAAACTCAATTTCCCTTTAATTACAGCAGCAGAAAACCTATTCAAAATATTAACACTTATTAGCAGTAAACATATATAATTATATTTGACATTTTTATCATTATACTTTCACCTATAAAAAAAAAAATGCTAGACGGGCTATTTTTCCCCAATGTGTGATAAAGTAAGAGTGAGAAAGGCCACAGGTTAATACTGTACAATGCTGCCAAGCTTTGTTGTTGAGAAAAGTCAAATACTTAAAATTTACTAACTAATAATGTCACTTTCATTACAGTTATTAATTTGATTATTAACTGATATTTCAAATCAATATTTTAGTGTATTTTATAAAATACCACTGTTGAGGTGTTTAATAACATGTTACGATTTACCTGCTACTACCACGGATGGCTGCTGGTTACATTTACCATTGCAGGTGTACCTTTTTTGTCTTTTCTTGATTCAATTTCTATGTGGAACGTTTGAAGGGAAGATTAAGTTGCAGGATTTTTATCACTTATATATTCAGCTAAAAAAAATAAAAAAAATAGTACCAAATATATATTCATTCTGGAAAACTGCGATGCTTATGAAAGAGCCTTCATCTGGTTCCCTTCCAACATGAAAAACTGCAATAAAAAGGAACTTATAGGATATTCATACATTTTACCACTGCAGGTTTGCTCTCAGGTAACATCTCGAGCAGAAAATCTATCTTTCTTACTGAAGCGATAAGACAAAGTACTCAAACTAAGATGCCAAGAAGATTATAAATAAAATTAAATTGATTGTATTCACTTAGATGTTTATCTTCGTTTACTGTAAGATGTTTTATTTAATGGTGCTTTTCTTCCAACAAAATTACTTTAGAAAAATTCAACAGCTTATAAAGGCAATTCTAAACTCTAAGGACAATAACCGCCTCAGAATCACAATTCGAACTGTAATACAAACCATAGCTCGGATTTCTTTTCAGGACACATTTAGGGAAAGACAGGTACCTCCCCACATCATGGTGCTGAAGAGAATTTCAAGGTTAAAGGTTTTCATTTAACGCTGAGCAAGCTGAACCACAAGGGATCAAAGCTCACCAGAGTAGGGCGGCTGAGGCTTTCCCTCTTGTACTGTAATTATGGTCATTATTAACAAGAACCACCACCTCAATACATTACCCACTATTCCTCTGGGTAAAGCTGATCGGCGCCTGTACAGATACAGCTGAAAAATGAGGGATGTCAAACCTAAATGGGAAAGCAGAAACCCGGCATTTCAAATGTGTGCCCAGCCTGTGCACTACAGTAACAAAGAACCATTTGAGTTTAGAGTGCTCCCATCTAAACAAGCAATAAGACAACAGGAAAAAAAAAGAAAGCAAACTGACAGCTGGAAGCTGATACATGTCTGAAGGAGAGCAGATTAGACTTAGAAAAGAACAAAAGCAAACAGCAGTGTGACCCCAGATATAGAGAGCTAACAGCATGGCGTTTCCTTCAAGCTGGCTAACGATCCACCCTGCTACTCCAGAGAGGAGGTAATGATCACCACCGGAGGCTGTTTTTGTGGGAAATGTACACACAGGTGCTTTAGCTGAGGAGCCGTGGATCACAAGCAATGATAAGCCATATACTTCATTGTTGTTCGCATGCTTTGATCTCAGCTTGAATGCACTGCTTCCTCTCCTTTTACTGGAGGAATTATTTTAAGTTTTTAAATCCTATGTGTTTAATAAATCGCCTTATTTGGCTTATTTTTACCACAGTGCTGAGCTGCCGGGGTTGACTAGGTGTTGTTGTTCCTGGCTTTGTGGCAATTCAGTACAAAGATGTTAGTCTATAAATGCTCGGGTTACCGGTTTAACTGGCTTTTGCTTACTTCAGCTACAGATGTTAATGTCTCCAAGAAGAAATGAAATATTTAGCTGACTTCTAGCTAAACCACTTTACTGATAACAAAATAAAATGGCTGAGTGGAGGATAGTATGAGGGTATTTACGGTAACAGTTATTGCCATTTGGATGCCTTTTTACCATAAAAAGGTAAACTGTTACAAGACATGCCAAACAATGACCATAAAACTTTTTTTGTCTTTGGAAGGACGCAAACATGTAGGACTAACATACCTAGCTCTGTTATATCTCAAGTCACCGTGAGTACTGCTGCATACAGTGCAGTGTAACCATCACCTCCAAACACTCGAGTACAGAACACTGTACTCCTCAGTGGTTAGTATCTTGGCTACATAGTAGAAAACAAGCGACAAAAAGTATTTGGTCAGTAGGAGGAAGATAACATGTTGATGCCACTCAAAGCTTGTTTTCTTGTTTGTTTGTTTTGTTAACAAGGCCTTGTATTGTTCATGTACTGCATTTTGGTATTGTTTGGTGCGTGTGCAAGATGGTGGTGTTGATTCATTTAAGGAATCTAGTGAAATGTAGCTACGCAGTTTTTGAGTCATTTCAAGTGATTTTTGCCAGATATCAGAAAAATTACATTATAATTTACAGCATAGTATACTGAATCTAGAGTATACTAAATGAAGTATCTAATATGAGATGGAGTGTTACTTTTATTTCCATAGAAGTAGCTGTAAGTATGCTAGGTTACCTCAGAAAAGCATTTTTCATAAGCTGTGTGAATGTTATTATGCAGTATTGTTGGTTTTTTGGGGGGGGGGTTTTGGCTCAGTATCCAGCAAATCAACCAAAGCAACTGTATGTATAATTTACTTGAGAAGCAGCTCTTAGCAGTTCTCAGATAATTCTTATACATTGCCATTTTTCACACTTCAGAGACATTCACGTAGAGCAAAACTATGCGTAAAGAGTGCAGGGAGGAAAACAAGAGTGCTTGACATGTTTACGATGCTGTGCCAAGAATAGCAGTGGAATGAGACTGGATTTCAACACAGATGCTCTTTTGCATGGATTAACAACAAGGATGCAACATGTAGCTTAAGCTACAGTCTGCTAGAATGAATTAAGCTTTCATGCATTAAACACACATTAAACTTGCTTTAAGTTTTAAATCTCCTGGTTATCATGGTATCATGTACTGTACTAGAAGCAAAAGTTTGGCAGGCTTTTTGCTTTTATTATATAATAAATGGCCTTTATTTATTGATTTTCGGTAACATTATTCTGATTTTTTGTCTCCAATTTTCATGCAGAGCATTCTTTGCTGTTGTTTTTCTGCACATCACTTCACATAGATCACTTGTCAATCAAACTGTGTGGTGAGTATTGTCATTATTATTGTTATTATTACAGCATGGAAAAGAGATAATCGAGCTGTCATGCCATCAGATTGGATTGGATAGTCTTGAAGAAGTTGACTGACAAACAGACGTCTATTCAAAAGTATTGGGTTCAGTAAATAGATGTTGTATGAACTGGTCTCAAATCAGCAGCGCACTGTTTGTTGACCTCAGCAAAAATGTCTTGTTGTGTAGCAGAAAGTGGATAAAGTCTTGACACAGGGTAGTATAAAGTATTCAGGGAGAATAAATGTCAAAAAACGAAAAAATGAACAGTCGACTCAAACAAAGTCAGATTTACAACAAGCATTTTCCCCTGAACACTTGCTTTTAGCACACTCTGCTAAGTGTGCATCATCGTTTCTTCACACTCCTGTTTGCTGCTGGACCGCTTCCATCACTCTCACGCTGCATCTTTTGCTTATGTCATGGATAAAGTGGCATGCTGCAAATAAATAAATCACTGTTTTGTCTCGTCATTGCTTTTCTTTAAAGTTGCACTGTTCTGGTCAGTCAGTGTCCCTGCAGCTTTTCTCTCGTTGCCTTACTCTTTTATTTTCTTTTTCAAGCCACTAAGAGATAATTTGTCTCAAGAGACAAACCTGATTTTGGCTTATCGACAACAGCTCCTGCACAGCAATCGTGGAGAGGAGTGGGGACACCAGAGACATGTCAGGGAAGGCTACACGTAGGAAAAATGGACCAAGTGAGCAAGAGCTTAAGGTGTTTTTCCCAGTTTCAGTTTCAGTTGGGATTCTTTTTATTCTTCAGCTGCTGTTTTCATGAAACGCTTTTATGATTGTAGTATTTGTGGTGAAAGATGTATGCAATACCCCTTTATAGGCTGGCATCTATATAGTACTGTCATTACTGTAATTTGCTTTAATGGATAGCTCTTATTTTACTACCTGTAGCCTGAACACTTCTATGCTTACTATTCCAGTACACCCTCTTAAAATAATGTTGTTTTGACTGCCAGAATCCATGCCTTCTTTGCACTTGCTTCGCCTACTGTGCTTAAAGAGCAACCAGACAGAGACTGCTTTGTCAACCCACAGCAAATGTATATTTTCATTTTTATATTATTTCCAGCTGTTTTTAGTAATAAAGATCTTCAGTGGTTCACTGGTGTAACAAATGAAGTACTTCAAAGTATCAACCAAATGAGTAAATAGGCAACTATATTGCTTACAACTTTACTGTATCATATAATTACACTATCTGCTTTAAGTCATCATAATAAACAGGGAAATTACTCTGCTCATTTCACACAGCACATTTTCATTCTTGGGTTCTATTAGAGTAGCCTTACATGAGTCACAGTTCAGACGCTCCTCATTTAGTTTATACTGAGCTTTGGTGTAGCTCTGTCACTCGACATGGAGTTTTAGCTCCTCCCCCTCGGTCAGATTAAGCATGTTCTGACATCAACAGGAAAATTGATATTTTCTTTCTCTCATTTTAGCAACCCACAAAACTTACACCCAACATCTGGCACAAAGTGAGAAAGTCTGATGGAATAAATTAGAATTTCGTAGCTTTACCAATGTGTAACAATTTTGACATCAGAGAATGCAAATTAATAACAAAATATTGACACTTAATGCTCAGAGAAAAAAATTGAATGACAAATCTAAATATAAATCATTAACAACAAATCTGTTGCTTATTATGCCAGTGAACAACTGATAAAATAAGCTAATTATTAGCTTATTTTTACTTTAATACCACCCAATCCCTCCTAGACACTCACTATTTGGAAAAACACAACCAAGCCATTTAATTTTCAAATTAACACATGGCAGGCCATTTTGTAAAAGTGTTGTTTACAGGGCACAAAAACACTGTTTGGGAAGAGAATGGAAACTGAAAGGGAAAACATCAGAAATAAATTAAACCCTTAACATTGAACCTCAATGTTACTAAAAACGACTAAAAGCTTAGAAGCATTTTGTTTGTTTGACTCAGTTTAAAGTGAAAACTGTGATTTAACAAGTGCGTGCCCCTATGGTGAAAAGGCAGGAAATGATTGTTTTATTTTTGTGCACATTTGATTATAATTAAGGAACTATTGTTGCAGAGTTACTGGTATCCTGGAATAGTTTATACCCCTTGAATCACGATGCTTTATCATTTCAAGGAATATCTGATTTTTCAAATTTCATTGAAAATAGGCTGATGACTCTAAAAATACAGCACCTCAATTTAGCAGCACCAGTTTTAAGGGGTTTGGTTTGGGCTCTACTATTTTGCTGTTTGTTACATTCTCCTGAAATTCAGAAACAGGTTTTGGTCTTTTCTGCTTCTTGTGAATTTTTTAGACACACAGACTGGTGAATGAGCAGACTTTGATACTAGCTGTTTTCAGATTCCTCAACTGAAAATCTTTACATGATTCTCTTAAAACCTGAGCTTGAGGTGTGACCCTGAAAACACGATTTGTGACATCATGCCTTATTCAGATATCCTCAGAACTTTCCCAACTCTAATATTAAAAATTGCACCATGTATATTTTCATATTTGTGTACTGATACACAGATGTTTCACTGAGGGTGAATCCATCTAAACAATTTTAACTTATATCACAAAATATGATTCAAAGCAGAACATGTTCATCTATTACCAAACATCTGATGGGAACCTTTAATATTATGTATTTAGCTTTTAATTCAATTTTAACTTACTGGCTTTAATCAAACTTCTCTAAATACCTTAAGTGCATCATCACAGATATGGTGGAAAGTAAACATACAGATAATCAGTATACATTGAAACAACTATTTATACTACCACAAATGCAAAGTGCATTTTATATGAATCTATCACACAGTCATACCTAAAGTCAGAGCAATTGCGTCAAGTGAGAGCTTCTGTCATGCTGCCATGGGATTGTTTCCTGTATACCATTACAATTACTCACATTTTAATTGTATAAATTCTATGCCATGTAAAAGCGGTTGGGCTTTCAGTTTTTAGGTATTCATGTATCTGACAGTTTTCTTCACTGTATGTGGGGCAGGGTAATTATTACACAGGTGTAAACGCACACTCGTGAGCTTGGTATGACTGTTTAAATGTTTAAGCGGGCCAGTTATGCTCATTCAGATCCATATTTTTTATTCTTGGACTTTACTAGAGGAGATTTGCATATTTCACAGCTCAAAATAATTCATATTTTTCACTTTTATTCATCATTTTATTAACATACTGGGAATTGATTGGTTGAATTGAGGAACTGCACCATCTGAAACAACGTTAATCATTTTAGTTTCCTTCCCTTTAAGGCCAACCTGCCTTTAACCCTCTCAGGCTCAAATGAAACTTTTTGTTGCTAATGCACAACCAAGTCCTGCAGTGTTACTTCTGAGTAAAAAAAACTCATAAAATATGTATGTGGGGTAATCAGGTTGTTAGTTTTTAACTGTTGCAAATCGGCAAGATAGTTGGTTAAGCCAACTATCTTGAGATTGGCTGCTTCTCCCTAACAGGAGGTTGACTAGTGTAGGGCTTGCTGCTCAAAGCCAGATTGGTGTACCTGATATCCCCTCTCAATAACATCACACAGAGCCAAGCGTAGAAAAAATAAATCTCAGAAACCAAGTTATTATAGTATGAAAAAGGAGATTTGGCTCACAGGCATAACTTGTACATATGCTCTTCTCATTTTTTAAACTTTGGCCATTGTAACAGAATATGATGGAAAATACGGAAAAAGCACAATAGATCCACAGAACCTAAACTGGTTTTGATGTATGTAAGCATACAAAGCGTGCTACAGGCGATACAGTAAATTTCCTCCAGCTGTCCTGTGTCAAACTAAGAGATTAAGCCAAACTAAAAGATGACCCTACAACAGTAAAGACATCATCTGGTGTGACAGAGCTTTTTCAGCCAAGTGTTAAGTGTCTCTATGCCCCACCAGTAGTTCAGAGGTATTGTTTTAAAAGGGAAAGGCCTTGTATTTAAAATTTTTACTCGTGGCTGCTTTCACAAAGATCTGTGTTGACAACTTGACACGTTTTCTTCCCTCTGCACAGATTGTACCCAGCAGTCTGAGTTTCAGAGCATGTGGTGACCTCTTGAAAGTCTAGGCCACTGCTGCCCCCAGTCAAGTCTTTTCCACCACATTTAACATTTTAATACTCCTTTACCCTCATGTGAGTCAGTCTTTGATGTTTCTGAAAAGTCCATGTAAATGTCATGCATTTAAGTAAGTCTGTCCTGAGTGCAACTAGGTCCTAATAAAACGAAGGTTAAACTTTAGCAATTTACCTGTCATGCTGCTCTTGGAAATTCGGCATTTAATTCTTCCTAATCACCTGGCAGCCATATCACAAGATTACCAGTTTGATCCATTCATACTTCACACATACTCAAAGAAAATTCCATTTTGCAGCGAGAGGTTTGAATGTTTGACTTTGCGTCGGCCGCTGCTTCCCTGAGAGTTGGGATTAAAGAGCCGCTAACAGAATAAAGGGATTCGAGAGGCGCGTTGCCTCAGGCAGATCGCGTCAGTTGCTAAAGAAGAAGAATATTTGCAGCCGTTGTATGGCTTATGATTGGCTGGGTTTGCACCACATCGCAGTAGCTCCAGTCCTTTGGCTAAAGGGCACACAGACAAAAAGGCAGAGCCGATTATCTGTGTCTCATCCAGAGGCAGCACACAGCAGACATCCATTGTATGGCTTCAATGTGATGTTGAAGCCTTTCACAGGAGTCACAAAAGACTTGAGATTATTGAGATTTCCCTGATAGTATTGCCATTGTTACTGATATTAAGATATTGCAAGGAGTGTGAAATATCTGTGCAACCAACCTGCAAAACAAAGTAACTGTTTTAGAGTTACACGTTAGTGGGCTTGATAAGAAGTGTTTGATAAGAGTAAACACATTGAATGATAACAACTCCTTCACCCTCTTCAATGTTGTCTCGTTGTAATGGATCCACTGTAATATTTGGTGAATGAGGTGCAGGTTCAACGTATCTGAACCACAGCAAGCTACTGAAAATGTAGAGGGTGTTTGAGGTTAACAGGAGTCATGCCTCCATGTTAAAGCAGCTGTTGCGCACCACTTTCTACTGACGGAAACATGCTTTACACCAGTTTAATTACCGGTATGTGTAAAGCAGCACTCAGAAGCAGGAAATGCAGCGTTTAATTCCAAACTTGACCAATCAGTGCTCCTTTGATGAAACTGTGTGTTGCTTAATGGTGTTGTCAGTGAGTACTTTTATCGTTTTTTTTGTATCATCTTCCTGGTCAGCGTTTGATCTGTATTAATTAAATTCTTTTTTTTAAAAACTGTTATTTGCACGTGCCATGTGGTACGCATCATTTCCCCCCTTTATTCTCATTCACAACAACTTGTGAAAGCAATTAGAGCAATGCTTTAAGTAGCAGTAATGATACATACAATGAATTAACCAACAGAGACGCTGTTATTTAAAGGACTTCCAGGCTTAAATTAAACCATTTGCACATTTCCTATTCATTGCAGGTCACTGTCACCACTGTGTTGCAGCTTTGAAATTGGTTCACTTTCATTGTTAAAAAAAGAATGAAATATAATTACAATAACAGTGCCTAGAGTGACTGAGATAACACGGTTTAGCGACACCGTCGTGGCAAAGGGCCACGCTCTCCTTTCGTCACATAAAACGGAAATTATTTCAGCCGGTTTGATCTTCCTCTATTTACATAATATCAGTGTGGTTGAGCAACACGGGTGGGCATTTATCATTGATACTGCATTTTGAAATATTCTAATAATTAAAGGCAATAGCTGTCCGGTGAGCAGGATTCATTTGGCATGATTGAATGATTGGCACTTTCCAAGCCAATTTGGTTTCGGGTGACCATACAGACACGGTAAAGAGAGTAATGATGTCAGGGACACGTCGCCAGCTCATGATAGAGTGACTCATTTCCTATTAGCAAGGCCTGATTCCACATGGTTTCCTTTTTGCATAACGCCTCGACCCACGTCTGTGCCGCCACGCCACTTCGACTGACACCTCTTAACTAAACACACAAAATGGAATAGACATAAGCCCTCACTCCTCATCAGCATTCAGTAGAAACACGGGCATCACCCTGGCCCTGCTTTTCATGTAGGAAAACAAAGGCACCATTTGTACGCATCTAGAATGGTTGCTTAAGAAGAAATAGGATTGCACATCAGAGCAAATCGTGCCCTGTGAGCTGTAACAGTGATTTGGTTCAGGAAGAAACTGAGCTTACTATTTTACTCTGCTTTGTGTGATTTACATTGTGATTTCAGGTCATTTAATTGTTGAATTACACTGCAGCCTTCAGTGTTTACTTAGGGAAAAAGTTCTGGATCTTGTGTGTGAAATTAAAGCTACAATGTATTAATACAAAAAATGCATTATGTGCTGTTGCTGTGCTGCTGTTTGTTATTTATGGCAAAAAGAGAAATAAGATTTATTCTGCAGTTTTGGCTATTAGTTTCTTTGCAGATGAATCTTATGCATGTTTCTATATATTCAGTATTGGTCTAGTTAAACTATGTGTTGTTAAATTTTTTTGCAGCCTGTGCGACTGGAGAAAAGATTTTTCAGTGAAAATCTCTCATAATTCATGCATCCATCCATGCAGCCGTGCATGCATGCATATCTGGGTCTGGGTCGGAGGGGCAGCGTCTAATAAGAGATGCCCGGACCGTTTCCCCACTCACTGGCCACACCACAGCGTTCCCAAGCCAGCCAAGAGATGTAATCTCTTGATTGTGACCCTAATTGGACATGCCAGAAACACCTCAACCAGACGGCGCCAAATAACTTAATCTCAGCCAACCTTTTCTGGCAGAACAATGCTACAGATTTACAATAGTATGCAACTTCTTAAAAAAGGGCTATTCCAGTTATTGAATATGCTTACTTAAAGCCCCAGAGATTTTGACTTAACTTTGCTTTTTAAGGATTTCTTTAGAACATAATGCATTCATGAATAAATAAAGCCAAGGTTAAAAAATGATGAGTTGACATAGAGAGAAAAACACAAATAGAGAAATCTCTTGTGAAAAAGACAAAAAATACTGCTCATGTGGGATCCCAGGCTTTCAAGGCCTTTAATAATCATTTGTAAAGCTATATTTTACGCTGTGATCTGGAAGAGGAAAATTGTGAAAAAACTTTGGAAAAGATATTTTATATATAAGTTAGACCCTGTATGAATAATAAGATGAGCCAAATGCCAAACTAGATTGAGAACTGGACAGCTGGTAAGACAACAAATGTGAAGAATTGCCATTTTCAGTCAGGAATAAAATTCACAACCCAATAACAGGCACAAAGAGGGATTCAGAGACCCATCTGCCTCCAATGCGGGCCCACAGTGAGACGACACTTGTGTAGCTCTGTTATAGGGTATGGTGTGAGCTGCTTCCTACACAGAACAAAAAACATCTCTCCGTAATATTGGTGAGTCCTGCAAGTGTGAGGGTTACGTTTGAAGCTAAATGTCCAAAATGCAAGCCTACAACATGTTTGTAGGGTTATCCCTCTGCTCTGCTGTTTGCAGTGTACGACCAGAGATCAGCATTGTGTCGTGCTCTCTGTGGGCCTGCTCTGCTTCTACCTCTGAAAATAGCACAATAAGGAGGCCTGCTTGAAATAGCCTTGTATCACATCCTGCTATACCACAGTTTTATATGCCAGGAGGCGCATATGAGGAGCGCAAGCGTTCGGGGAGCAGCTAAGGTTCATATGATGGACAGCGCTGACAGGCGTAATGATGTGTAAATTACAAGCGGGTCCACATCGCAATGTTCTCCCTGGTGGTGAAAGAGCAAACTCATTTCATAAACACAATGATCACTAAAATATTCATAACAAACAAGGAAACGGGGTGAGATTCCCTTCTCCTACCAGGCCATTAAATTTCCTTTGTGCACGTTAATTAAGTCAACAAATGACTTATAAGATCACAGTGCCACTATAGTGCCTATAGGGCCAGTCTTCTGCATGCGCTCCGACAAATTAGAGGTTTTGTACAACAAAGACAGGAATTATAATGGTATGCGGTGAAGACAATTTGTATTGAGGCTGATAGTACGTAGGGAGCAGTGATAAAGTGCTGTAATAAAATACAAACAAAAGGCAGCGAGACAGATCAGACGAGACTTACAGCTCTTGGAGTTGGAGGTGCTGGAAGAGCTGCCATGACAGAGTGGTGAGAGGATTCTTTGACAAGTTTCTGTGGAAGAAAGAAAAACAAAAGGAATGTTAAATCGAGTTATTTTATGTGAATTATTTTAGGTCCCTTCCTTGATGTCATGTTTGTTCTGCTTTTGTACAATTTCTTCTGTTCCATTTCCGAGGTCTTTTAGTTCCAGAAACCCAATGGCAAAGCTTTGTGGGGTCATTTTGACATTTTTCTCCCCCTTTTAAGCTAAAGGGAAACTTTTAGTCTCTTTGGGTTTTTTTTTTTTTTTGCAATGTTCTAGATTTATTTTTAAACAGATAAAACTGGCATTTCCCCATCAATCTAGAAGAAATGAACTATAAGCACAAGTTTATGCCTTTATAGATGTTTGCAAATTTATAATTTAAGACCGAAATGTTTAAATCCCTTATTTAAACATTCAGAACCTTACCTGAATACACAGAAGGAGACATAGTGGCAGCAATGACTCTACAGGCTTTGGATTCAGTTAATGTTAGGAAAAAACAGAATGCTTTTTTTTTTTTGTTTCTATATACCGTATTTCCCGGACTACAAAGCGCACCTAAATATTAGCTGCACAAGCTAAAATCAGGGGAAAATCCTGTTTTGTACATACATTAGCCGCACCTGACTAAAAGCCGCAGGTGTTTCAATGTTGACTTATCATATGTAAGAGAATATGCACAAAGGGAATTGTCAGGAAAGAGATGGCTGTTTGGAGACATCACTTTTATTAATATTTTGAAAAACAAGTTATGGGTACATATTTGCACATGTAGTACATAACAGTAGCCTACAGCACACCAGAAAAATAGATTCGGACTACCTTTTAGGCTCAGGTGCAGTGACACAGCTTTAACAAGAAGAAAAGTCAGTCGTTCACCATCTTTCTCTTCTTCCTGCGCACTAAAACCACCAAAGTCCTCTTCTCCAGTGTCGGATACAAACAGGCTCAGGATGGCTTCGTCATCCACTCTCCGCTTCTCTCCTTCGTTGTCACTTTCAAAACCAAAGAAATCCTCATTGTCAGTGTCAGAGTCGAACACCCTCAGAAGGGCCGTGGCGGTGTCCTCCTCTCCATCATGCAGCAGTGCAGCCCTTCAAAATCCGTTGGTGATCGTGGATGTTTTCACACTTTTCCACGCTGTCAGAATCCACCGGTGGAGTTGGGCATAACTTGCTTTTTTGGGCATAACTTGCAAGTTTATCACCGCTCATCATCCACGACTCCCGCTGAACGCGTAGCGCTACTTTGAAGTTTGTTTTTCGCGCTACTTCGTACGGCACTACGTTGCCTGGCGGACGGACATGTGACTAACATACCACTCTTGAACCCCGATCCTTCCGCCAGGCAACGTAGTGCCGTACAACAGCGGAACACACAAAACAAATCGTCTTACGATATGACAAAAATCATGGACAATCCATAGAAAAGCCGCACCTGACTAAAAGCCGCAGGGTTCAAAGCTTGTGCAAAAAGTAGCGGCTTATAGCCCGACAATTACGGTAAATAAAATGTTTTGCAATGTCAAAACAAGTTACAAAATGGCAAATGGCCTGTATTTGTATAGCACTTTTACTAGTCCCTAAAGACCTCAAAGCGCTTTACACATCCAGTCATTCACCCACACATTCACGGCAAGCTACATTGTAGCCACAGCCACCCTGGGGCGCACTGACAGAGGCGAGGCTGCCGGACACTGGCGCCACCGGGCCCTCTGACCACCACCAGTAGGCAACGGGTGAAGTGTCTTGCCCAAGGACACAACGACCGAGACTGTCCAAGCCGGGGCTCGAACCGGCAACCTTCCAATTACAAGGCGAACTCCCAACTCTTGAGCCACGAGCCACGATCGCCCACAAAATTCAACTTACACAATTTTGTCAAGTTTATGGGAGAACCCATTTCTAAAAGTTGCTTTGACACATAACTATAGAGTATAAAAACAGCTAGAGCAAATGATGTGTGTGTGTTATTTTGGGGGTGGACAGTGTCAATCAATTTCAGTCTGAAGGGGTATTCATCTTCTACAGTTCTGACCAACTCCCTGTTCCTGGTTCTGAGAGGCACCCCAACAGCAACCCCCAACTAAAACAGCAACTGCCATACTTTACCATTAGAATTGTATTAGCTAGATGATAAGGCGTTCACCAGATACAGCGCTTTGAGGTCTGATTTCCAGTTCACCTTATTACAAACTGAAGTGCTAAATACTGAATATGAGAAGTTTTCAGTAAGTATAAATGTACAAAAAACAAAAACAAAAACCCAAACAAAACACATTTTCACTTTGTCATTACAGGTTGCTGAGTGTATTAATGGGGAAAACACATTTATTCATTTAAAAATGGATCTGCAAGTGTCCAAAGAACCAAAGAGGTCGGAGTATTTTCTTTAAATAACAAAGCCACATTTTAGTAAGAAAAAAATTAAACAGCCTAATTGCAATGAGAATCCACATGCCTGTATTAATGGATGAAAATAAGGCAAAGTACTATTGACAAAGAAAAGGGACCAGCCCTGGCTGAGTGGAGCTTCAGGGCTCAGCCAACTCAATAAAAGTAAGTTGACCGCTTTCAAGTCAAATAATTCAATTGACTTAAGGAAACCCTCCGGCTTAGGAAGCCATTAAATTCAATAGCAAACAACCAGAGACTTACAAGTGATTTGACCAGAACCTTGAATTAGTTTAAATATGAACATCAGGCATCTATGAATACATTTATTAAATCATATAACCTCTCTGTAAGGGTTTTAAAATAGCCGTTTATCATAAAGCAGTGTACAACATTGAATCCTATTAGCTGTATATGAAGCATCAAAGTGCTCTATTACATCATGAGAGAATCATTTTATCTGATCATTGTTTTCTTTGCTGTAGTTTCAGAGCAACACTCGCTCAGTGACTCATATATTCTGCACATTATTGCTGCTTTGAACTGATATAAAAGTAAGAGCATCTATAAGAGGAGGAAGAAATGATTTATTCAGTCACAGGAAATGACATGATGTAATTTATGATACATATACTGAACCTTAAAGGAGCAACTCAAAATATAATTCAGCAAATAGATAACAGGTTGTTTATCAAAATATGGATACCTAATTAGTAAAAATTTTAAAATGAACAGTTTTCTACATATATCAGTAACATCAGGATTGTATTACAGAGCATAAGACCATTATTAGAATGTGTCTAAAAAACATGGAAATTGTATAAACAGTGTGATATATAATTTAAATAACATAATAAAACAAATAAAATAATAAATAAAAAGTGCCAAATACACACAATAGAGTATGCAGTTTTAATATTCTCTCTCTCTCTCTCTCTATTGTTTCTATTGTTATTATTGTATTACACTGTAGTTTTTAATTTTATTGTTATTGTTAAGCACTTTGTGCAGCATCGGCTGTTGGAAATGTGCTATATAAATAAACCTGACCTTGACCTTGACCTGACCCTCTCTCTCACACACACACATACACACTCACACACAGTCTAATATGTTAATTTGTATGGAAGACATTTGATGCTCCTGTATCCAGACGTGTCGCTATAGCAACAGGGAGCTAAGGATGTTGCAGGTCTGACTTATTTCCTGTGATATCACACATGCAATCACACATGCAAACACACACACTTGCAGATTTAAGAAATTTTTACATCTGCATAAACACACTCACACGTATTGGTTAAACACACTTGAAATGTACGCTGATGTGAATGCTCTAAATCGAGGAGATGTGTGGCAGAATATGTAAAGATGCTGCATGAAATTTCATCTCCAAAAGGAAACCTGTGTTCCCAAAGGGGTTGTATTATGCACTGAAAGAATACATTATGGGAGAATGAGAAAGAGAGAGAGGGGGAGAGAGACAGACAGGGAGAGAGAGGCAAAAGGTGGGCGAGCAAACAGCAGCTCATTAGTTGATGCAGAGCAGGGCTGCTCAACACCAGCATCAAATCACACATCCCGAAATAGACACATGTTTAGACCACAGATCTCCAAAAAGGTACATGTCAATTGACAAACTACATCAGCCATACATACAAAGGCCTTATAATCTAAATACATTAGACCTGAGAGCTCCAAACAAGCAAAGATTTCAGACTCAAAATAGACCTACACCAAAGCACAGTATAAGATTTTGTTGCTTATTTTATATGCTACCCTAAATGGAAAAATTAATCATTGTAATGCAACATGTCATGAAATACCCACCCTTAGCCCTAGAGGGCAGACAGCACTAGCAAAGATCCAATTTCATGCATTAAATTTTTGAAAAATATTTTTCTAAAAATATATAAAATTGCTCCATTTGCAGAATTTTGTTACAGTAATATGCTATGAAAAGCTGCATTTTCTTTGTTTAGTAATATCAACCCAGTGAATAAATTATTTTACTAACTACAATGACAATGTTGGGCCATTTATGACTTCTACAATTTAAAACCTCAGGTATGTTTTTGCTCATAACTCTATTATACTCTATTATAAACAGCAGTTTAAGTCATAATATATGGATGTCTTTAAACCTTATTTTTTTACTTCCATTACTAACTTCAGGTGGAAAAGGATGGCTACACGCGTCCATTCTGGGACAGGATATTGACAACAAGTTAAACTGGAAGACCAACACAGAGGCTGTGTATAAGAACAGGATGAGCAGGCTCCATTTCTTTAGTGGTGGAGATTTTCTATCACTCAGTTGTGGGGAACATAATGTACTTTGCTGTGTTCCACAGGGAGAGTAGACTGACTCTGTGATTGGCTGCCAACTCGACACTTTTGAAGGCACCAAAGTTTTGTCTTTTTTTTTTTGGATAATCTTGACCACCTTCTGTGGCACCATTTACTGGTCAGGCAGCTGAGCAGCTTCTCTGATTCAGCTCCATGGTGTTCACCACCACTAACCACCACATGGATAGTTCATTTAGATATACAGAAACAAGACTGAAGCTATTAAGCTATGAAAGTAAAGTTATTTTTGACGAGGTTTTTTTGAGATATTGACAGAACTGTGTGGTAAGTCTACAGTGGGGCAAAAAAGTATTTAGTCAGCCACCGATTGTGCAAGTTCCCCCACTTAAAATGATGACAGAGGTCAGTAATTTGCACCAGAGGTACACTTCAACTGTGAGAGACAGAATGTGAAAAAAAAATCCATGAATTCACATGGTAGGATTTGTAAAGAATTTATTCGTAAATCAGGGTGGAAAATAAGTATTTGGTCACCTCAAACATGGAAAATCTCTGGCTCTCACAGACCTGTAACGTCTTCTGTAAGACGCTTTTCTGTCCCCCACTCGTTACCTGTATGAATGGCACCTGTTTGAACTCATCATCTGTATAAAAGACACCTGTCCACAGCCTCAAACAGTCAGACTCCAAACTCCGCCATGGCCAAGACCAAAGAGCTTTCGAAGGACACCAGGAAAAGTATTGTAGACGTGCACCAGACTGGGAAGAGTGAATCTACAATAGGCAAGCAGCTTGGTGTGAAAAAATCAACTGTGGGAGCAATCATCAGAAAATGGAAGACATACAAGACCACTGATAATCTCCCACGATCTGGGGCTCCACGCAAGATCTCATCCCGTGGGGTCAAAATGATCATGAGAACGGTGAGCAAAGATCCCAGAACCACACGGGGGGACCTGGTGAATGACCTGCAGAGAGCTGGGACCAAAGTAACAAAGGTCACCATCAGTAACACACTACAACGGCAGGGAATCAAATCCCGCAGTGCCAGACGTGTTCCGCTGCTGAAGCCAGTGCATGTCCAGGCCCGTCTGAAGTTTGCCAGAGAGCACATGGATGATACAGCAGAGGATTGGGAGAATGTCATGTGGTCAGATGAAACCAAAGTAGAACTTTTTGGTATAAACTCAACTCGTCGTGTTTGGAGGAAGAAGAATACTGAGTTGCATCCCAAGAACACCATACCTACTGTGAAGCATGGGGGTGGAAACATCATGCTATGGGGCTGTTTTTCTGCCAAGGGGACAGGACGACTGATCCGTGTTAAGGACAGAATGAATGGGGCCATGTATCGTGAGATTTTGAGCCAAAACCTCCTTCCATCAGTGAGAACTTTGAAGATGAAACGAGGCTGGGTCTTCCAACATGACAATGATCCAAAACACACCGCCCGGGCAACAAAGGAGTGGCTCCGTAAGAAGCATTTGAAAGTCCTGGAGTGGCCTAGCCAGTCTCCAGACCTCAACCCCATAGAAAATCTGTGGCGGGAGTTGAAAGTCCGTGTTGCTCGGCGACAGCCCCAAAACATCACTGCTCTCGAGAAGATCTGCATGGAGGAATGGGCCAAAATACCAGCTACTGTGTGTGCAAACCTGGTAAAGACCTATAGTAAACGTTTGACCTCTGTTATTGCCAACAAAGGTTATGTTACAAAGTATTGAGTTGTATTTTTGTTATTGACCAAATACTTATTTTCCACCCTGATTTACGAATAAATTCTTTACAAATCCTACCATGTGGATTCATGGATTTTTCTTTCACATTCTGTCTCTCACAGTTGAAGTGTACCTCTGGTGCAAATTACTGACCTCTGTCATCATTTTAGGTGGGGGAACTTGCACAATCGGTGGCTGACTAAATACTTTTTTGCCCCACTGTATATGCTTGACTGTTAGCTTAGATAAACAAGTGTAAGAATGTGAGAAGATTGGAAGGCTTTAGTGGCGCTGGTAGGGTGCTTTTTCTTTCTGTTTTGTGGGTGAGCCAGACTAAATGTTTCCCTGTTTGCAGTCTTTATTTTAAGCTAAGATAAATATCTCCATGTAGGTGTATATTTAACAGACTCGCAGCAAAGAAATTAAATTATTTGTCACCATTACTCTTCTTTGATTAAAATGTAATTCATAATGACAAAGTGTGAGCGGAGATGCAATTTATTCATTTATTTTTATATATGGAACTACAATGTGACAACTAAATAATCAGTGGAAAGCAACTCATGTTTTAACTATTAATACTCATGAGCCTTTCAATTAAGTGACAAATATGTTTTAGTTGTTCTATGCTTGCATACATTAAGTAGAAAGGAGGAGAGGAGGAGTGCCTTCTGAGCACAGAGTGAGACCTCCTTCACATCTCCGCCAGGAAGTGTTCTGTTTTCAAAGGTCATCCTTCGCATCTCGACAAGAAATGTCAGCTAAAATTGGATTGGGAGGGGGTAGTAAATGAATTAATAAATATATAAACAAATCAGAAAAGAAGCCATCAAAGACAAGGGAATGCCAAAAGACAGGAGGTGAGGAAGGCCAAGAGCTGCAGAGTGGAGGAGGGAGTGATTATTAAATTAAAAAATTAGCGATGTAGAAAATTAATCTATTTATAAACTAAGCAGCTTAGTTACCAGGCCTAGAAGGCTATACCATACCACCTCCCAACACACACAACCACATACACAGTATATACTATACACTCACATGCACGCAGACTTGCACTGACTAAACTGTAAAACAGCATCAGCATCCACACAACAGCTTTTAGTCACTGAGCCACAAATCATCTCCACTACTTAGACAGCGCTCATTTGAATAAGGAATTATAATTATGTGATTCACATGAAATTTTCATTAGGTTGGGGTAAAGGAGAAAAAAAAATGTATTACAGCGACGGATGTATCTAGGTGTTAATATTGATGACAGCCTTGGCTCACCCAGCCACAGGGTGACGAAGTGAATGCTAAACTAAAACTGGATGTTTTGCTCCTCTGCAGAGGAGATGCAGCTCCTCCTCCCTCTTCTTTAATAATTCTGTTTGGCATGGATGCCACTGGGAGGGCTTGGCCACTTGAGAGGGTTGGCTAATTAGTGCGGCATTACTGGTAGCTACTGTCTGAGTGTGGGGGAGCTCAGTGGATTGACATTCAGGACCACGCGGAGGAGAACCAGACAGCTACTGAGCGAGATGTCGCAATGGATCAGCAGAACGGACATGATGGAATCTAGTCATCATCTGTCACGCTGAAGAGAAGCTGCTAATTTTTGCTACAGCAAAACATACTAATTGCTTCCTTTTGCAACTGTTCCTTTTTACAGCATTATGTTAATCATAAAAATATTTTCAATATTTTCTTAAAATGTCTGAGAGCTCTTTATTTTATGACTAATGACTGTAATTGCAAAAAAAAAAAAAAAAAAAAAAACACTTTCCAAAATTTGATGTCTAGCTTTGAAATATCATGGGTGTCAATCTTAAAGACAAGTAGTTTTCCTCAGTGCTGAGATGCTGACATTTTAGGAAAAAAGCAAAAGAAAAAAGCGGACTAAGTTTGACAGCAGCCATATGTAGTTTATGAAAGTGAAAAATGTAAAGGTGGAAGCATTTTAACCTAGGTTATCTCTTCTCTGAAGTGTTTGCTACAGTATCAGAACATTAGCCTCCAGATTACTTAAAAGGCAACTACAACATTACATGAAATACATCAATTCAAACCTGTTCCACTTTAACTTTTATTTAATCCAGGACAAAACACCCTCTTTACCTGGAGACACCTTCATTATTCTGCTGTATTTCCTATGTTGATCCACTGCCTAAGAATTCATTTCTGCACATCACTTGAGCTACTCCTTGAAGTAAATAATTTCCCTAGTTTGCTAATGTTCAACTTACTGCAACCCCAAACAATATCCTATATCTGGAAGGTCACTGATAAAAAGTCAGCTCCACAGAGGAACAGACAACTTTATAAACTGTGCATAAATCTACGCCTTTCCAGCCAGGTGCATGCCTCCACCTGATAATGCTCAGAACATATTTCACGTCTTTCAGGTCACTTGGTGTAACACTATGCATTTCACGATCCACAGGTTCATCCCAGTTTAAATATACTACATGCAGTCTCGCTGAATGCATCCTGTAATGGGGTACTTAATATAGGTTTATATGCATGTCCCACCATAGCATATATTATGTATCTTAGCTATATTAAGCTACATTCTTATCTACATTCAGGCTGGAATTTTGTGCTTTTGTTATTATCCAGTTATTATTTACCCCCATCACTGTAATACTGTAGTCAGAACTGCCTGCTCATTGACTAGACGATCACGGATCGATAATTTTTATGCTATTCCTTCTACTTTTTATTATTATTTTTTAAATCAGCTCATTAGCAATTTGTACTTCTGTCTGAAAGTGTAATGTTTTTGGTGTTGTGGTCGACTGGAAACAAGCATCAACTAATACACTGGGTCATATGTGTAGCAGTTTTACAATAAGACTCCAATCTCTAACAAGCTTTTTTATCTTTAAACAGCACATTTTTGGGATAAAAAGCTTTAAATGTGCTACTCTAATGTAAATCTGTTGGCACTTCTTTAATTCCTATATTTATATCCATTCTGTTCAGGGTGTATGCTGAAGTCATATGAAAACTCAAACAGGTTTCCGGAGCTGCCACGACCCTGAACTTAATCAGTAGTTAAGAAAATGGATGGATGGATGGATCCTGTTTACAGTGTTGTTATTGCACCATCATAATTAGATTTTTTCATTAGATTTTTGTGCAAATGAAAGTGGTTAATATCACAGATTATGAGCCCTAAATGGAAGTCACAATGAATGAAATCAGTATGTTTTGTGTCTAACTTCCCCCACCCATCTCTCCCCTTCATCTCTGTGGCTACAGTTTGTCTCTTACAAGATTAAATCACATAATGTTGTTTTATAATGGTTGAATCTACCAGCTGGAACAATGAATTTCCAATGCACAGAGTGAATATTTTATTCCTGGCTTCCCTTGTGATGTGATGGCCCTTTACTCTACCTTCACACTGCCATACTGTCTGTTTAACTACATTCTCAAAATCTGCTACAAGCTTCCCTCCTGAGATATTTTAAAAAGGCAGCACAGGAGTGGGTGGGTGAGCACATAGCTAACTAGCCATGAGAAGCTGCTAGAAAGGCAGGCCATTACAAGAAGAACATTTATGACCCTTTGAGAGAGTCCCTGTGTGGGTGCCCGTAGGGTTTTGTTGGAATACAAGAACATGGCTGTGGTCCTGGTTTCTATTGTGGTTTATATGTTACTGTATCAGCTCATAGCAACCACATACCCCCCTTTTTCCTTGTTATCCTAATTTGACTCTGTTTTATGCCATGCTCATCTGCCATGTAGCTTGTCATCCTCATAGATCGGACCAGCGGTCCCGTTCTGTGCTCCAGTCCTCATTCTTCATCCAGCACAGTACCATGACTGACTGGAACATGGCTCAGTCTGATCAAGGTGCAGCAAACTGTGCACCTAGTTTTAAAAGTGCAACTAATCTGTCAAGTCGTGGCAGCTATGGTTTAATGTGAGCAGGCTTGCCTCTGTGCCTGTTCTATCTGTAATCACTTACTAGTTGATACTTATTGTCTTTGAGCATCACAGGCTGGTGGTCACTTGCAGCTGGGGGCAACTGTGGTTTTATATCCAAGAGAAACAAGTAAATCTGATGTAAAATTACAAATTATATTGCCAAAATGCCCCACAAATTCAGAATATGAAGATAGTACCAAAATATGTGAGATTTCTCTCCTCATTCTTTTCTTTTTCCCAGAGTTCCTCCTAGAAAATGTTCCCCCCCCCACTTGTACATGCAGTCCTTGGACAATTTCAGTGAAACCATCACTCCAAGGCTTCAGCTCACCTCAACAGAAAACCTTCCTGCTTATGCTTTTAGGAGTGTCGATATTTCAAAGAACTCATGTTCTCATATGAATGCATGTTGCATATGTACGCCTTGAAGTACCACATGAAGATGAGTTTTCTTGCAGACTCTTTGAGAGCAACAGTTCTTCAAAGAACCTTTTCAGACACATCTGTGATAAAACCTCTACAAAATAAAAGGTCACATCATTGATGATGGTCACACTTACAAAGGTGTTGCTGAGATTAGAAAAACAAAATGCGGCGTTTGTACAAAATGGAGACTAAATAGTACAATAAATAAGATTAGACATGTTAAAAGGATATAAATGATACTAAATGGTAAATGGTAAATGGCCTGTATTTATATAGCGCTTTACTAGTCCCTAAGGACCCCAAAGCGCTTTACATATCCAGTCATCCACCCATTCACGCACACATTCACACACTGGTGATGGCAAGCTACATTGTAGCCACAGCCACCCTGGGGCGCACTGACATCACACCTTTAAGGTGCACTGCAGATTTATCGCTAAGTATAAAACCCATTTAGTAACTCTTAAACATGGTTCAGCCCACCACAATCTGATAAACAGATTGCTATCTTGACCGAAGTAACGCGCGCGCACGCACGCACGCACGCACGCACGCACGCACGCACACACACACACACACACACACACACACAGAGAAAAACAGCAGTGAATGCAGGTTTTACTAGTCAAATGAGCTGCTGTGATTCTTAGTAAACTGTGAAAATCACTTGACCCAGACTGAATGCAGCATACTCATGCAAATACTTTTCATGACTCAGTGATTAATAAAATATTTTTTTCAAATTAATTTTTTAAATTCTTCTCTGCTGGTTATATTTGACTTGCATTTTAAATTCAATTCAATTCAGAAAACCCTCAAAAATCAGATGATTATCTTCGGGCAAGCACCAGTCAAAAGTGGGGAGGACAAACACCCTTTTAACAGGAAGAAACAGGGAGGCTTAGGCAGTCATCCCAGACAAATGGCTGAGAGAGTGAGGGGAAAGAGAAATGGGGGAGCATAGGAGACAAGACAAGAAACAGTAGTCTTCATCCTCGCTGACTTTATAAAAGACTATTTTCATACTTAATATCCAAAAGATCCCCGGGTTGGAAGAGAAATAAATCCCTGGGGAGGTTTGCATCAGAAAGGACATCCGGCACAAAAATCTATGCCACATTAAATATGGGGATCCATCTGCTGTGGTGACCTCTTGCGGATAAGAGAGTGACCAAGAAAAAAGCTACATAAATATTTGTGTATTTAAATCTTGATCCAGCAAGACCCAAATCCCAAATGCTTAAAATTAGAGATGCTTGAATACCTTAATAGCTGAATTTTGTAGACATCAGAAAAGTGTGGTATTTTTTTAAAAACACTGGTTTACCATACAGTGGTAACATTATTGTAAACAATAATGTAAAGAAAGGAGGACGCTCATTTGTTTTTTTTTTTTTTTTGTTTTTTTTTTTTGATTTCCCTAAAGTTCCCTAAAATGTTCTTTTACCCTTTAAATAAACCTTTAACTTTGTTTGCTTTTTGACTCAACATGTCATTGTAAAAAGCAATGCAGAAGCTGACAGGCTACTCAGTGACTGTCTCATTTGTTTACAGTAATTACCCAAATGTCCCAAAATCAATGAGGTAATGATTTATTAATGCCAAAATGTGGGATGTAATTAAAATAGAATCATTTGCACAACGCTAATGCGGTCTGTTTTTTTACCCCAGCCCTCTGAATCCCACCCTGCCTCTCCATCCTGTCTCCACACACACACACACACACACACACACACACACACACACACACACACACACACACACACACAGAAAATATACTTGTTTTAATATCTTAGTGAGGACATCTATTTAACACAATAGGGCACACCAGCTTACCTCAACCCCACCCATCAAAAACACCTAAACCTAACCATAACCTAATTGTAACCCTGACACTAAAACCACATTTTGAGCCTGAAAAACACCTTCAAAGCTGGTGGAGATGGGCATTTTGTCCTATAAGTGAGTGTTGGTCCCCACAAGTATAGTAGAATGCCAATTTTGTGTCCTCACGAAGATGTACACACACATGCATACACACAAACATTCAGTTCGTGTAGTATAGTCTTTGCACTAGAAGCAGCAGAGTGCAGCCACAGTTCAGAGTCCCCAGAGAAGCTTTTGGGGGCAAACTCAGAAGAAAACATTCACCTGTCATAGCTGGTAAAAGTTTTATGTACTGGCTATCCTCTTTTGAGCTACTCTAGCTTATGATATTTCCAAAAGTATCAGGTAAAATCTTAGTCTTGGTATAAATTTTCTGTATTTTCAAAACATCACAGAGTGGTCTACTACCAATCTAGCATGAAGTTCCTGTAAATCATTCATGAAAAAGAAGAATTCATTCCATGATGTAGTGTCGCCTGTGCTTCAGTGAGACAGCACTTGTATAGCATTACTGATAAAAGAAGCAGAATGAATGGGCTTAAAATCTCCCTCCTTAGGCAGTTCAATCATTGAAAATACAAAGCAAGGGAGTGAGTCCCATAAAATGTGTTGGAGGTACCGTATGGAATTCATTTCATCAAAACAGCCAGAGAGAAACTTCAAACAGCCACCACTTCATTATAATCGAGAATATTATTCACCCCAAATCTGCATCAAACATAGGTAAGGATGGCTCTGGGGAAGAGGGATAAAAATAGTTGATTCTTTAATCTCAGAAAAATCCTCTGGTTGGGGTATATGTGTGCATGTGTTGCACTAATCGCACTGCACTGCTCCTCTCATCTGCTTTTAAACCTGTTTATTCCTCCTCCACATCTGACCCGGTTAAATAACGTCAAACTGAGACAACTATTAATGTATCCCTCAACAAGGTACGTAACTCTCAGCTGTTTTAGTAAGTCCAACCGTTTGTCAAATGTATAATAGCAGCTCAGAGTCTGTATTAAGGCTGTACTGGGCAGCCTCTTCAGCAGATATATGCAATCTAATGTGAAATAGAGTGGTGCAGAAAAATCAGCCTGCAGCTAGCCATCATATTAATACAGAAAAAAACGCTTGCGGGAACATTTTGTGCACCATAGGTCTAGCAGGTAAGCAGCAATCAGCTAGTTTCAGGTAATCACAACACAACTGCAGATATTCTGGATATCACTGAACCCAACAAACAAACACTGTGCTGAAAGAAAAAAGGGGGAAAAAAGCAATTGTTAGTCTTTCAGTTGCCATGCTAACATATTCTAACCACAAGTACAAAATAAAAAGTGACTGCATTTATTTTATATTGGTTTAATCAATGCTTTCTGGCTTGGGATTATTTGTGGATGAGAACACAGACTCAACTATCATGTCTACACACCCAAAAACAGTTAGCTTGGCAATAAGGCTAGAAATGGAGCGAGGCTCTGCCTTAATGTATGGTAATACTTCACCAAGGTTGTTTGATGATTATAACGCACACAAGTAAGTTATTGCTCCAAAGCAAGAAACACTCAAGCTTAAAATGAAAAAGTTAATTAACTTTGACTTTGAACAACAAGACAGAATATGTTATTTAAAGATAATTAAAGAGGTGTATGTAGTCAAAATTGGGTTTTGGATTGAGTTATTGTACAAATAACTGTTTTCTTCTGCTTTACGTCAACTGGCTGACCGGACCTTCATTTAATGTTCAGATGTGAGTAGTGCTATTAGTCTTTTCCTCTAATTTAATATGATGCTTGATTTGGTGGTTTACCAAAGTCAGCAAGCTTTATCCTCTCTGAAAAGCTGTCCTTATAAAATTTCATGCCAGTCGTTAACTTTTGAGACACATCTGTTTAAAGATGTCTGAAATTCCCTTGGGTCCACCACGTAGACTGGCTGAAAATCATATCCACACAAGTTCTTTCATGGAAAAAAACCCCAAAAACTGTCCCTTTATATGGGGAAAATTGCTACCTAGAAAAATCAGTATTTGAGAATAGCCGAGCTTATCTTTAGCTCAGTAACTATTCAGCAAACAAAAGCCTTATGGTGACTCATAACATTAATAACAGCCCGCTGTATCTGTTACTTTTATTCCAGCAACAGCTGCGAATGACGAGGAATGATTACTTTTAATAAGGGCTTAATCCTGCCTTTTCACTAGCTTTTTATGAGTCCCGTTATCAACATAATAACACCAACAAATTAGTCTGTGAATACGCAGATTGTTTGACTGATTCTAATCTCTAAACAGCACTTTTTTTGTGCCATTTCTACATTAGTTGATGTGAATGTGTAGCCAGGTAAATGAACAAGGATATGACGTAACAGGGGATATGAAAGGCATCCAAACAAGCCATTAAGTTAGGTTAGGTCTATTATGGTAAAGGCATTGAAAAACTGCAATATCAGTTGAGATTTAGGGTTTTCAGTAATTATTGCAAGACAATATTGTGCACAGTCATCCATCTAAGCTGCTGATTGCAGGGGAGAGATGTGAATCAGCGTTCCAAGACACAAGAGAAAGAAGCCTTTAAGCCATGATTCTGATTATTTTTCCAGATAGGGTAGGAGATGTTAATATAGACTGCGTAATGTAATGAAAACTGTCATCAATCTAATGAGACAAGCAGAGACAGAACCACCAGCGGGTTGACAGCACTGCCACAGGTAGACTCAAAGCTTTTAGACATAATTCTGATAGTGTTTGTTAATTATTGCAATGAAATATGTACATCGCCTGAAACAAAATGCAATCCAAAAACGTCTTTGTGCTAAGAGACAAACAGCGGGGAGAGATGTAGGAGTTTTTATGACAGGAAACCAGGGCCTCAGGATTCCCATGGAGAAAAGTTTGCTGCTTGCTCAGCTGAAGGTACATACTGCCAACCTGCTCTGGCCTGCTGCTTTATGAAATGCCTCTTGCTGAAATCAATAAAATGTTAGAGTTGATTAAAACACCAATAAAGACACCCAGGAGTATTTTTCTCCAGACGACAAGAAACATTTCAGCCTCTCTTCTGGTCTTGTTTCTTCAGTTGCCCTAATAGAAAGCAAGCAAGTCAGCATGAGTATAGCGAGTACAATGCATATTTCTGTTTGTTTTCTGAAATGTAAAACCCTGCTGTCTTTAACAGAACATCGGTTTTCTATGTGTTCAGACGCTGCTAACAGTTATTTACTTACTAGCTTACTAGTTACTGAGCTAGCTTCACCAGGGTAGTCAGTAGGACACATTGAGGGTGACTTAGCATATTTTCCCAAAGAGAGTGCCATAAGTCCCTTACAGTGAGCTTAATTCTATTTAAAATTCAGATGTTTCAGAGGTAACTGAGGCATTCCTAAGAACTGGAGCCTGCTTCCAAATCCACAGCAGCCCAGAGCAGTAAGCCAGACCAGAGTGAAACACTGGGCAGCAGCTGTGCCCATTTCTTCTTCCCCTGACCCAAGGACTGGATTAAACATTCCTTTAGTTAATTAAAACATTACCACTGAGCCACGAGCCCACCTCTACTCTGTCTTTGACACAATGGTTGCTTCTCCCAACCAATAACAGAGACAATAATAGCCATGGGAGCTACAAGAAAATGTACACATCTCTTTATAGCACTGAAGGGTTGTGCAATCAAAATTCTTATCATCTAGATGTGGAGCAGGGGAGTCCTGTGTTGTCGTCAGAAGCTGCAGGTTGAACTCTTTAAGGAAGTTTTTATTGCAGATGTTACTGGGAGTACCCTAAGGTGTCTATTATGGTCTAAATCTTTATAAGATTCATTATACAACACCCTCACCCCGAACCCATTTTTCTCTCTCTAGAAGCTATACTAGAAGATTACTAATCAAGAATTAAAGCTTGGAAACATTTGTGTTTTATTGAAAATGTTTGGCAACCACTTCATAAAATGAGAAGTATTAAGTATCTTTAAATAGTTCAGTTCATCTGAACTGTGGGTTTTTGCATTTGTCAAATTCAATTTTGATGCATGAGTTAACTGTAGCTGTCACTCTAGACAAAGACCCTACTGAGATTCTTTACTCAAGTAAAATAACAACTACCACTCTGTGAAAGTACTGTACTATACACAGTATAGTACCCTTTCAGGACTAAAAGAATCTGTATCAGAATACCTTAGAACTAAATGCAACATAACACATTTACTAGTTTCCTGTTATACTATTTTAACTATTATACTAAATACAAACATAGTTTGATTAGATGATGGGATAACTACAAGGTGCTAAAACTCACCTTGACGCAACTGTGTCGCTACCTGGTTACAAGGAAATCCATCCAACAGTGAAAAAGAGATTTTTACTGCAAACCACATTCATCAAATAATTCATTCAGGAAAGCAATAACGGACCTAAGCCTTATAAACATTATGACATATCCTCAGATATTATTCCACTGACAGCTCGCATTTTACTCTAATTCTAGTACTTTATAAATCATTGACCTTTCAACTACAATTATGTTTTATTTATAATAAAGAATAAAAAAATGAAAGTGTTCACATTTTGTCATGTTACAGTCTTGTTCCAAAATGGATTTAATACATTTGTCACCCCAAAGGTCTATGTACAATACCCCATAAAGACTAAAGGCTGACAAATGTTTGCTTGAAATTCTTGTAAATTTATTAAAAAACAAAAGTATATAACATAAGTACACAGCCTCCAAATTAAGCTCAAGTCCTCCTGTTTCCAATTATCATCTGTTAGATGTGTCTCCAATTTGATTGGAGTCCACCTGTGCAAACCTGAGTTGATTGGGCATGATTTGGAAAGGTACAAATCCGTCTACACTGTATAAGGTCCCATAGTTGACAGAGTATGCCAGAGCACAGACTGAGCCAAGGATTTGTCTGTAGACTGTTGAGACAGGATGGTAGTGACACACAGACCTGGGTAAGTGTACAGAAAAATTTCTGCAGCATTGAAGGCTCCAGTGAGCACAGTGGACCTCATCATCTGTAAATGGAAGAAGTTTCTAGGAAGAGTCCTGGTAGAAGAATGGCCAGTCTGAGTGACGGGGTTAGAAGGGTCTTGGCAATGTGACCAAGAACCCAATGGTCACTGTGAAAGAGCTCCAGTGTTGCTCTATGGAGAGAGGAGAACCTCGTATAAAGACAACCAACAAGACAATGACCTTCAGCAGCCAAGATGACAAAGGAGTCGCTTCGGGACCACTCTGTCAATATCCTGTGGCCCAGCCAGAGCCCAAAGTTGAACATGATTAAACATCTCTGGAGAGACCTGAAAATGGCTGTGTAATGATGTCCCCTATCCTGTCTGGTGAAGGTGGGGAAAAATGTGAGAAACTGCCCACAAATAGGTGTGCCAACATCATACTCGAAAAGACTTGAGGGTTTAATTTCTACCAAGAGTGCTTCAAAAAGCACTGAGCAACAGCTGTGATTAAATGTGCACATGTTATATATATTTTAAAAAAGAAATAAATAAATTAACAAGAGATTCAGACATGTGCTTTACATTTAGCCATTGCAGGCTATTGTGTAAAAAAACTTTTAAAAATAAATTTCATCCATGTTGCAATAAGAGTTTAACATGGCAAACTGTGGAAGCGAACACTGTGAATACTCTAAGTGCACTCGATTTTCTTTCTAATAAAGTATTAGAGGCATAATGTAGCACAATAAGGCAATTCAAGTAAAATCTCCAGAGAAACTGTATTGCTATATTTTGTCCCTGCTGCATTCATGACCATAAACTCTATCTTCTTCCATAACAGTTAGCATATTCTACATGTTCACCAGTTTCTTCTAGATATTATCCAAGACTAGGCTACAAAGTCGATCTTCTGCAGATTTGTTATTTTGAAAAAAAAAATGCCACCTTCCGTAAATTGGGCATCAAAGCCTACGTGGATTAAAGCTCATTTTATGATTTGTTTACATCATCAATATACTAACCGCAAGCTTATCTGTAGTTATTGAAAAGCAATAAAAGCAAATGAATGCAGGCATCAATCACTGAAGCTTATTTTTCTATTAGGAATGTATTGCCAATGCTGCAACAATGTAACACATTGCCAACATAGCATACTGCCAGCACTTTGTAGTAATGGAGATGCTTTTATTCATTTCAAAGGAAAACATTCCTTCTGTGGCTGTAGAGTATCTTAGCTTCTCATCTCAAAACACTTCTGTGCACTGGTTACTGTGGAAACCAGGACACCAAATGTAGCAAACACTGAGATACACAGTCTTTTAATTAAATTTGTCAAAGCAGGAGACAAGACATGGAGTTCTGACTGAGACAGACAGACTTAATATAAATAAGACGTTGCTCTTCAAATGAAGGCTCATGAAGAATGCTGCATGCAAGGTAGTGATCTCCTATCCAGGATGAGATTGTTTCTATAGTGATGGCCCTCAGTGTATACAGTGTGTGTCATGAAACCACACGCTCAATGAACACTTGCTATAACACACCCAAACAGCTTGTTAACCACATATAACATTCAAGAGCAAGGCAGCTAGGAAAAGCGTCACACAGGATGCCAATTGAGTATGCTTTACAGACGTCAAGTATTCAACAATCAGACTGAGGAAATGAGGATGGCCTGCCCTCCTTCCTGCTCATAACAAATAAATAAAAAAATGCATAAAAGAAAAAAGCCAATTGAATATGAAGAGAAGTTTCTCCTTGACAGCTCAAACACACTAGCCTCAAGGACACTCAAGTTCCAATGCCCCACTTACTAAAACAAAACACTGATGCAAATTTATGTAAATTTAAGGTAAGGGTGTGGGGAATGAAGATTTACTGTCAAAGCATCTTCAGATAATGTGCTGTTATCTTAAAATGATGGCCTGCCACCCACACTTTGACAGCTACTGCATATACATAACACGAAGCTCAGGTTAGGTTAGGAAGCTCTGTAAGCTTTGGGTTGAAGGTCACCGAAAATGAAAGAAATTAGTTTTGAAATAATGGACTCTTTTGCTGTGAGAGTGTGTACGGATTTTAGCCTTTTTAAATAAAATAAAAAGTACAGTGCATATGTCATACAGACAGTTTAGAAACTTTAGACAGTACAGGGAACAAAGAACAAATGAAGTGACGCAAGAAGGGATACATCCATAGGTCACCAAAGTCTAGACCTTGGTAATTGTTTTTCAAGCCAGTACAAATTGGCATAAATCGGTGTGTGATGCTGTAGATTGCTTTTACTTTGAAACGATTTTATAGAAATTCTACAAGATTAAAGCCCACTGTACACTGCCTCTGACTGGACTCTGTTGAGGGAGTTGGGTCCATCACTAAGAATGATGATTGGTTGGTTTAGGCAAGGAAGTGAACCAAGTGATAAATAACTTTTTCCCTTCTGCTAGTTTAATTTAAAGTGAAGGAATAATTCTGTATTTTGTTGTTTGGTTTTGGGGGTGGCTGTAGCTCAGGAGTTAGAGCAGGTCATTTGGAAGGTTGGTGGATTGATCTGTGTATGGAGCATGAGAGAAAGTACTTGTGTGATTGTGTTTTATTAAGTGCTTTGAGTGCTCTGGGAGAGTAGAAAAGCCCTATATAAGAATCAGTCCATTTACCATTTTTTTGTCATTGTTTTATAAACTCAACATTCATCTATATACAGTTGCTTCTGCAAAAGAAGGAAGCTGCAAAAAAGTACAGTTTTAAAAATTTCTGCTGTTGATTGTGCTGCACCTTAATTATGATACATTAAGAGAAAAGCTCTGGACTTCACCAGTTTCTAAACCCCGTAGTCCTGGATACATTTAACAAATACATACATATTCTAATGAAGAGATTGTTTTTTGTTTGGTTTTTTTGTTTATTACTAAAAAAAGAGCTACAGGATATATAAATATATATAAAAATGTTTCTAATAATTCTCACTGACACCGACACCACACTGTGTTTATGTGCTAAGAGAGAATAAATTTACAATTTATGTACAATATCATAAACTGATCTGGGTAAGAAATTTTGCAGAGGCCTTTAATCTCCACATTTCCACTTTATTCTTAAAATGATCTATATTTTTTAACGTAGTTTTAATATTCAAAGAAATGTATATAAATACATTAAAAAAACTGTACCAAGTACTTAATATTTTAAGGCAGATATACTAATGAGTTAGTAAAGACTATTCACTATTTTAAAGAGCTAATGTCAAAGTTTCTGCAACATATGATTTCTTAGTTTTATTTACTTGAATGGGATTTACATTTACTTTTTTACATTCAAATCAGTTGCCTTAAAAAGTGTTATTCATGTTATCCAAAGAGCATAAAAAACATGATTTAAAGTATAATAATAAGCATATTTTATTTCTGACACTGCTCATCTGAAAATTTAACTTTCACTAGGGAGGCAGCCACACAAGGCCAGCACAGTTTTGTTTGGCATTTTCTTTGGTAACAAAATCATACACTAGGCCCAAATGGCAGTCTGCCAAGTTAGCACAGTTTACATATAAAAAGCCACAAAGCATAATTTAGTTTTATGTGTGATGGTTTAAAACCATTGCTAGACAAACACATAGCTAACTAAAAAAAGATTTACGTCATTGCTGCTACTGACTGAATTAAAATAAGCGCTATAACTTGTAAGCAAATTATTAAGCAATCTCACTGATTAAATGAAACTTTATCCTACAAGCTGTGATAGGTAGCAGTTGTTGTAGACAGCTTTGCCATTTGTACGAAAATCCAGCTGGCCTCAAATGTGCTACTGTGAATTATTTCTAGCAAGAAAGCACTTCAGGAAAATTATTTCAAAGAAATAATCAAATTAATCCAACAGGAGGCATTTTCTAAAGGAACTGCATCAAACTGAATAACATTCCAGAGGCAGTGAATTGGAAGTAATTACTTGACCAACTCCCACAATAATGCTGAAAATTGCTCATAAAAGAATAATAAAAGCAGATTGAAGTGTTAGAAACAACTTTGCATTCAAATCAAGTCACAGCCTGCCTGATGCCAAAAGAAATATAATTAAGAGGTCTTTAAAGGTGTTCAATAGTACAGAGTTAGAAGGTATTGGGGGGTGGGGGGTGGGGGGGGGTGGGGTGGGGGGGGGGGGGAATGGCAGGTAATACTACCATCAAACACCTCCTTGCTACAGTCAGCAAATTCATTCTGTAAAAAAAATGCCTCCTCCTTAATGGTCAATAAATACAAACAGGGGTTTAGTGAACAGCAGCTGTTTGTCAGCTCTACCCGAGTTGTCATGTCTAACATCTGCATAGCTGGCAGCCTCTCTGCAGAAGGAGCGAGGCACCGGGGCGGTGAGCTGAATGACAATGATGAATTTAGGTGGACAGACCTCGTGTTTCAGAAACATAACCCTAGCAGGTGACATCCAAATCCTCCCTGCTCTCAGCAGCAGAAATAAGAACGGCGACATTCAGAACATGAAAAACAGCTCTGCCGCCCAGCCAGAGAGAGTCGTTCCTAGCTCGGTTACAGCTGGCTCCACTCAGTGGGCTGCAGGTTGAGCCGCCTCCCTCCATTAGCCTGGAGGATCCATTTATCCTTTCATCACACTGCACTCCTGCAAAACTAACACCATCACCTTGCCGTGCGTCACACATCAGGGTGGCTTTGGCCAAGAGGCGTATCTTTAGCACTTCCAGTAATGAGTGATGGTTTAAAGAAGAAGGAAAATAAAGCTAATTACGTCCTCTTAGGTGTGCTGGGTTTGAACTCCTCCTGAGCAAGATGTTAGGAGAGAAGAGATAAAGATAGAGGGATGTGAGATGAAAAAAGTAGATGATGATGGCATCACCTGTGAGTAAATTATGCACTTATGGCAGCAGCTTTTTTATCTCACATCTGAATGAGTTGAATCTCACTTTTTGACATCAGTCTTATTATATTAAAAACCAACACTCAACATCTCTGGCAATAACTGATTTGGCTGTGCCCAGGCCAGGACACAATAATTTGTCATAAAACACAAAAACCTACACTACATTAAGGTAAAACCCAGATAGTTATGGCTAGTTTTAGTTAAAGACCTCGGTCACACTAAATAGGTAAAAATAGGAAAGCAACCTCTGTGTCCATGAAAACTGATTGCTGGTGAATGATTACATCGAAAAGTCAGAGCTCTTTTGAGCCAACCATCCCTTTAACGTTAACTAGTAATGACTTCGTGAACTTCTTCACAAATAAAATTTTTATCATTAGAGAAAAAATTACCAATAATCATCCCACAGATGTAATATTATCTACAGCTACTTTTAGTACCATTGATGTTAAGTTAGACTCTTATTCTCCAATTGGTCTTTCTGAGTTAACTTCAATAATTACTTCCTCCAAACCATCAACGTTTCTTTTAGACCCCATTCCTACAAAACTGCTCAAAGAAGTCCTGCCATTAAGTAATGCTTCGATCTTAAATATGATCAACCTATCTCTAACAATCGGCTATGTACCACAGGCCTTCAAGCTGGCTGTAGTTAAACCTTTACTCAAAAAGCCATCTCTAGACCCAGCTGTCTTAATTATAGGCCAATCTCCAACCTTCCTTTCATATCAAAAATCCTTGAAAGAGTAGTTGTCAAACAGCTAACAGATCATCTGCAGAGGAATGGTTTATTTGAAGAGTTTCAGTCAGGTTTCAGAGCTCATCACAGCACAGAAACAGCTTTAGTGAAGGTTACAAATGATCTTCTTATGGCCTCTGACAGTGGACTCATCTCTGTGCTTGTCCTGCTAGACCATAGGTGTCAAACTCTGGCCCGCAGGCCAAATTTGGCCCGCAGCCTAATTACATTTGGCCCGCAAAGCCATAACAAATTACTATTAGAGCTGGCCTACTGGTATTATACAGCTAATATATATATATATATATATATATATTGTTTAGTATTAAGCTTTGCTTGTTCCATATTCAGTTTTTCAGCAAAACTTGTTTGAGTCCATAAGAAAAGATTCATTCTCATATCTGGAGGAATAAATATATTTCAATAAATATTAATGTTAGCCCGCGACTTTGTTCCAGTTTTGAATTTTGGCCCACTGTGTATTTGAGTTTGACACCCCTGTGCTAGACCTTAGTGCAGCGTTCGATACTGTTGACCATAATATCCTATTAGAGCGATTAGAACATGCTGTAGGTATTACAGGTACTTCACTGCAGTGGTTTGTATCATATCTATCTAATATACTCCAATTTGTACATGTAAATGTTGAGTCCTCTTCACCCACTAAGGTTAATTATGGAGTTCCACAGGGTTCAGTGCTAGGACCAATTCTGTTTACATTATACATGCTTCCCCTAGGCAGCATCATTAGAAGACATAGCATACATTTCCACTGCTATGCAGATGACACCCAGCTCTATCTATCCATGAAGCCAGATAACACACACCAATTAGTTAAACTGCAGGAATGTCTTAAAGACATAAAGACCTGGATGGCCTCTAACTTTCTGCTTCTTAATTCAGATAAAACTGAGGTTATTGTACTCGGCCCTGAAAATCTTAGAAATATGGTGTCTAACCAGATTCTTACTCTGGATGGCATTACCTTGGCCTCCAGTAACGCTGTGAGGAACCTTGGAGTTATTTTTGACAAGGATATGTCCTTCAACGCACATATTAAACAAATATGTAAGACTGCGTTCTTCCATTTGTGCAACATCTCTAAAGTTAGAAATATCCTGTCTCAGAGTGACGCTGAAAAACTAGTTCATGCATTTATTACTTCCAGGCTGGACGACTGTAATTCATTATTATCAGGATGTCCAAAAAACTCACTGAAAAGCCTTCAGCTAATCCAAAATGCTGCAGCAAGAGTACTGACAGGGACTAGAAAGAGAGAGCATATTTCTCCTGTTTTGGCTTCCCTTCATTGGCTTCCTGTTAAATCCAGAATTTAATTCTAAATCCTGCTCCTCACATACAAGGTCTTAAATAATCAGGCCCCACCTTATATTAATGACCTTGTAGTACCACATCACCCTATTAGAGCACTTCGCTCTTGCACTGCAGGCTTACTTGTTGTTCCTAGAGTATTTAAAAGTAGAATGGGAGGCAGAGCCTTCAGTTTTCAGGCCCCTCTTCTGTGGAACCAGCTTCCAGTTTGGATTTGGGAGACAGACACTATCTCTACTTTTAAGATTAGGCTTAAAACTTTCCTTTTTGCTAAAGCATATAGTTAGGGCTGGACCAGGTGACCCTGAATCCTCCCTTAGTTATGCTGCAATAGACGTAGGCTGCCGGGGATTCCCATGATGCATTGAGTTTTTCCTTTCCAGTCACCTTTCTCACTCACTATGTATTAACAGACCTCTCTGCATTGAATCATATCTGCTATTAACCTCTGGCTCTCTTCCACAGCATGTCTTTATCCTGTCTTCCTTCTCTCACCCCAACCGGTCGCAGCAGATGGCCCCGCCCCTCCCTGAGCCTGGTTCTGCTGGAGGTTTCTTCCTGTTAAAATGGAGTTTTTCCTTCCCACTGTCGCCAGAGTGCTTGCTCATAGGGGGTCATTTGATTGTTGGGTTTTTCTCTGTATCTATGAAGCGCCTTGAGGCGACTTTTGTTGTGATTTGGCGCTATATAAATAAAATTGAATTGAATTGAATCTTTTGCTGTCTGGGACCAATTGCAAGCACTTGCAGCACCCTGAACCACTTTTGGTCACTAGGAAGTTTATAAATGCAGACATGTTACTGAGACCTTGCCATTGTCAAAGTTGGTCTCATCTTCTGCATCAAATAATGAAACCATGAAACCTGAAATCTTTACTAAGGTTACTAAATTACTAAGAACAGTTGGAGACTATTTACTGTAAACTGTGCTGAATTTAACACCAAAATGGAAGCCTTATTTTGAGCCCAATATATGTGTGACAGTTGCTGCTCTGAGTGTTTATTTATTTGGAATGAGAGGGGGAGATGTTATCAGAACAAGTGGGTAATTGGCACAGCTGGATGGCTTAAAGCTGTGAGCATAGTGCCAAAACTTTGATTTTGCCTTATTGCTCTTTACTCAGTCCTCACTCTAAATGATTATAGCAAAGCCCTGCATATTCCTATTCTGCAATAAGACTAGAATTTTATTGAAACAGAGCAGAACTAACCTGTACTTAATGTAGCATTGTTGGAAATGACACCTTGTTTTCCTTTTTACAGTGAGGCCTTTATTCAAATTTGTATGCAGATATCTGTACACGTCTTTTCTGAGCAGTGTGAGCACACAAAGCAACCCTCATGTTTCCAGCTTTATTTTCAGTTTCTTTTTTTAAAATCAGTTATTGCATAACACATGGTCTGTCAAACTGCTATTAACGTGACTGTGTTAGTGTGTTAGCTTTAATTTGGAATTTTGCAGTATGTTAGGCGTAGGGTTAATTAAATTAACACTGGGCAGTATTCCCAGTCTCAACCCAATAAACAGTTTAATAAAAAAAACTCCATATATTTATTGTCATTTGACCAGCTGTGCCAATTTACTTAAATATTTAACATGAATTGCTGTCAAAATCCAACAATTAAAAAAAAAAAATTCCTAAGAAAGCATTCAGCTTTGATTTTTTTATGCTGTGCTGCAGAGGATCATCTGTAGCACACATCATTAACAAAGCAGTTGCTAAAACACTACCATGATGGAGAAAATAAATCAAGTTTCACACCTAACTTAACTGATCTCAGTTAACTTTTAATTAAGCTAGGCCTAAATTTAAATTTCATCATCGAAACATGGGATAAGCAATTATTTTGGGCACTGGAGCCAGCTTTTTTGGCATCACACTTCCTTTGACAAAGACAAATAATTACTATCTTTGCTTTTTTGTTGGTCACTACAATTCCAGAAGTAAATATCTGAGTGCTTTTAGCCCAACTAGAATGAGTGAGAATCGCTTAGTCTTAATAACAAGCGCTGTCTTTTGCGAAAGAATAAGTGCTGAACTGGGTTTGATTTGTGGAGTTGATGCAAGTAACTTGTGTTCAGACAAAAAAGTGGGTTTTTTTTAAAACATATAATGCAAACAAAAATTATAGAACTTCAATATAAACTAAATATTTGATTTTGTGACTTAATACTTGTATAACAAATGACTTGCTACTTTGATTGAACTATATTAGTCAGATTTATTTTTAAATATAAATGTAATATGTCTGGGATGTAATTAAACATATATTCAAATAGACATTTAACATAATTTGTGCATAGGGCATTAGGAAATCTACAGTTCAGCTGAAGCCAGCTATACTCTGTAAAGTGTGATATAAATATTTAGCATGCCACTTATTAAATACTCTCCACTGGGAGCAATAAGCCATCTAAAAGCAACACATAGAATATTAACTAGTTTAAACAGCAGTTTTGGTTTTCCATAGCTAAGAGATGCCGCTATATGACAGTTATTGAGTTATTTTAATTTTTTGAGGTATGTATTTGAACTCTGGATCATAAATATAGTTTCAAACAGTTCAAATATTTTAAACAACCTGCCAGATTCTGTACCAGTTTCAAAATATCTTCCGTATCATCTCATGAAACTTGCAGCCCTTGCTCCAGTTTAATATCTGAAATCACAAATTTTTCCAGGACTTGAACACTAGAAACTGCAGCTTACATATCCAACCGCTATAGCTCCCATGTCACAGAGTGCAGGAAGGCTGCCATAGCCCTGAGCTGATCCAAAGCTAAATTGTAATCCCTGACCAGCAGTCTGTCTGGTGAAGCGGGCAGCAGGTTGCTACATGGCTGTCTCACAGCTGAGAAGGTGTTGAGGTAGTTATATGATATAAGACCAGCCCAGGCTTGCCTGGATGATTGCCACAACCACACAGCAGCACTCAGCATCCCCTCTGCCGTAGCTGTCATACACAGCCACCTGGGGCTGCCATCTTGACTTGTTTTGACGAGCCTTGCTGAGCGGAAGGAGGAGCTGGGGCAGATGGTGCTGTTAAACTGGCAGGGGTGACGTGGCTGGCATCAAGCCGGGTATCCCTGTAAGTCTCAGACAGCAGGAAGCCACCTTGACCCAGCTGGGGCTGCCAGATCTTAATTCCCATCACCCCACTGGAGACAGGGCTGCAGGCCACGCAGATCTAGGCCTTGGTGAAGACAGCTCAAACATCGCAGCCTTCCATCAGCCCCTAGGTCATTGGCTAACACTCTGCCAAACACCCAATTAAGCCTAATTTTGTAAGTTTGGGCTAGGCTCAATTTCTGTGCCTCTAAATGCAAGAATGTGATGTCTATGTGCATACTAATGAGATTTTTGATCAAGAAACAGTGAGAACGAGGGAGAAAGATGTAATAACATACTGCTGAACCTTAAACTAAAAAGAAATGAGGATAGCTGCTGAGAGTATTACTATTATTATTATTACCTATTTTTATGAGTATTTGCATTTTCAGTTTGCACATAAAAACCCTTGCTCTAAAAGTTTTCATCCATCCATTTTCTGACAAGTATTTAGGGGACAAGGACAACATAAGGAAATCAGTAAATTGTTCAAGCAATTAAATCCAAATAATAATAATAATGAAGCAACATCCGAATCCAACATACTTTATGAAAACAAAGCATGTGAGCCAAATGTTTCAGTTGCTAGATTCACTTTATGAGGTTTCCCTGTTGCTGTTTCAATTATCTCATTGTAATCTCATTTTCTGCTGCAGTTCACTGGGACCTGACTATGGAGGAACTGCCACTAGTAACAGTAACACAACACTGGTGGATAAATGTGAGCATTATTTCAATTTCTTCAGCAGATTTATTTTTGAATTTAGTTGAAATTTGTACTATATTTGGATGGAAATCCAGACAACCAAAATAATTAGGAATACAAAGAAAATACTGCCTGTCAGTTTTTGGACAATGACCCACTTTTTGTAATTCATCATGCAATCAGTAAGTGCAGACCCTCAGCTTTAATCCGAAGAGTTTAACAAAAGTATTGCAGTGTGTTCGGGAACAGCTATGTTTTGTTTATTCACTGATGCCTTCAAAGGTTCAAAAGAAAGACAATTCACTGACAAACAGTTTCATGCTGAAGTCTGTCCCCTTTTTATTCCATGACAAATTAAGCAGGTAAAAAATCCGGAACTGGAATTTGTTAACTTTTCACTGAGTCCAAAGAGATGTCATGTTAGTGACAGAAGCCTCATTGCAAAGAAATGGGATATTCTTCAGTGGCTAAGTGAGTCCCCTGACTTCAACTCAACAGAGCATCCTCTCCAACTACTGAAGACAAAATTGAAGGCAGAAAGACCCACAATTAAGTACCAACTGATGGCAGCTGCAGGCCTGGCATTTGGTGATGCCCATGGGTTCTAGACATCAGGCAGTCATTGACTGCAAAGGAGGTTCATCCAAAGTATTAAAAACAATCCTCATACTTAAAATTACATTAGTTCCAATCACTTTTAAGCCTCTGAAAATGGAGGACAATGTAGTCTTTAAAAATGCCTTTCATTCTTAAACAGCTAATAGAATTTCTTTCTGTTAAATCCCTTTGAATTAAAGCAGAAAGACTGCATGCCAATCACATCTTGAATGTTTGATTTAAAATCCACTGTGGCAGAGTACAAATAATAATAATAATGATAATAATAATAATGATAATTTGAAGTAAATGCTAATGGAAACACAATGCCAGTGCTAACATCTGGATACTGAGATACCGCTTATTTTATACCATGTTCAAGTACTGTATAAATTATCAATGGGAGCTGCATTTGCTTCTACACTTACTGGCAAAGGGATCCCCAAGCAATTGGAATTCATCCTCTGGTAACTATGAATTTAAAATTGCATAAAACTCCACTAATGCTGCATATATTTTCATTGCTTTTTTAATAAAACTAGTAAATCTGCTTTGAACAAGTAGAAATGCACACTTGAAATATAAATCCATCTAGTCCAGGGGTGGGCAATCCCAGTCCACGAGGGCCGGTGTCCCTGCAGGTTTTAGATCTCACCTTGGGTCAACACACCTGAATCACATGATTCAGTGACCTACTGATCCATATATCATGCTATGCTTTGCTTTTCTTAGCATCTTTTGCTTGGGGTGGAAAGTTTAAAAAAAAAAAGAAAAAAGGATTAAGTATTGAGCATCTATAGGATTAGTAGAAAGAGCAGAGAAGCAAGAGGCCTCAAGCTGTGCAGGAGGCACTGTGAAGCTGGAGTATATTATCACACAAAAACACCATTCAAACCAGAGGCCAGAGCAATCCTCGCCAGATAGCCAGTAAGCCAACTGTGAAGCCGGGGAAGGCTATGCCAATGTTTTACTCTCCGCTGACATGACTTAATTAAAGTGCCATAGCCTTTCTTTAACTTATTCTCACTTAATTGGATCATTAGCAGAACAGATTTAATTACAGCCAGAGCTGAATGGTTTGCATTAAACCTGCACCTGGAAAATTTGGTCGAATATCAAAAACCCAACAAGGATGGAGTTTGCTGAGAGGAGCAGGTACATTAGACTCCTCACACTTTAGTTTTGACTGAGGTTATCTGCAGCTGCCAAATAACACACGCATGCATGAACATTACAAACAAATTTGCACAGTTCAGTTAAAACAACGTGGCATCAAATTGATTTGTATCAGAAAACAACTCAGGTTTGAACAGACAGACCCAAACCACAGATGTGCCCCAACTTCTGAGCATTTGATAAATGTGTTTATTACATATAAAACCTTTAACACAAGATCTTCAAATAAATCCTGAATCAGTATTGTACAGGTCCACTCAGAGCACTGCTGTCTCCTGGATGTGGTTTGCTCAGATTCCTTCATAATGACATGGGGAAGCTGCAGAAACATCTCTGTGTGAAATGCATTTTGTGGCAATGGCAATTAATTACACAATGCATATAAGTGTATTTAGTAGATACACCAGCTTTACAATGTGAATGTGAATTCAATACACTAATAAAATGTGCTGAAACAAATGCCAGATTACTCTGCGGGGTCTTCTGGGTCTGAAAAAATGCAGGAAGTGTGAAAGCTTTATGCCTTCATTCTAATTCTGCCTAATGGCCAGCAAGAGTGACACCTCCTGTAGCAAAAAAATATGGGAAAAATCCCAATCCTACTTCATATCAAATTTGTTATTGTTTTCCTATTCGATTAATATAAACTAAATGAAAAATCTGACATGGGACTGTGATTTTCTGAACAAACGAATAACTGATTGACAGTCACACTTGCATTATCCAGTAAAATAGAAATAAATATAAAATACTAATTGCAGATTAACTGAATTAATCAAATCAGCTCGGAATCACAATGACTTTTATTGTCAGAGCATTAACTATAATTTTTTTTTTTTTTTTTTTTTTTAAATTGAGTGTGTAAATCTAGATCAGCGCTAAATGTGAACAGGGAACACACCCACCACCAGAAAGTGGATGTAAAAAGAGCAGAAATCACAAGTAAAGGAAATGAAATTAAAATGTGGACAGTGATAATGACAGCACATTGTGAGTGTGTGCAGCACACTACGCTCATGCTGACATTTATGAGAGAAGGCTCTAGTGATTATCAGAGGGTTCAGCGAGTCTTAAGCTGTGATTGCTAACATCACTTCAGAGTCTTTTAGACATTTGGAGAGAGGCAGGGAGTTAGCACCTCTGAAAATTATCACTCACTCTAGCAGTCTCATCACTGTAGATGGGATCTGAACCTCAAATAATGATTGTAATGATATTGACATGAAAATCGTCAAGAAGGTCATTGAAGGAATTGTAGGACCTCTAACATATATTTGCAACTTATCATTTCAGACGGGAAAAGTGCCAAACAAAATGAAAATAGCTAAAGTTGTGCCACTGTATAAAACCGGGGATAGACGCCACTTCACAAATTACAGGCCTGTTTCTTTACTACCACAATTCTCCAAAATCCTAGAAAACCTGTTTAATAAACGATTAGACAAATTCTTAGATAAATATAAATTACTCTCTGACAGTCAATATGGATTCAGATCAAAAAGATCAACATCTCTGGCATTAATCGAATCAATTGAGGAGATTACGAATGCTATAGATCAGAAACAGTATGCAGCTGGAGTATTTCTGGATCTCAAGAAAGCATTCGACACAATCAATCATGACATATTAATTAATAAACTGGAACGGTATGGGATTAGGGGGGTTGTACTGCAATGGGTGAAAAATTATTTAAGTGACCGGAAACAATTTGTGAAGCTGGGTGTCCATTCCTCATCATGCTTGGACATTGCTTGTGGTGTTCCACAAGGCTCTGTACTGGGTCCAAAATTATTTATTATTTATATAAATGATATTTGTAAGGCATCTGATATATTAAAATTAGTATTATTTGCAGATGACACAAATATTTTTTGTTCTGGGGGGAATCTAAAGGAGCTGCTGGATACAATTACTTCAGAAATGTGCAAAATTAAAAAATGGTTTAACAGGAACAAACTATCGCTAAATCTAAGTAAAACTAAAATTATCTTATTTGGGAATTCCCTTAGAAATGCACAAGTGCAGATTCATGTAGATGGTGTGGAAATTGAAAGAGTACTTGAACATAAGTTTCTTGGTGTGATTATAGATGATAAATTAAACTGGAAGTCTCATATAAATCATATACATAACAAAATTTCAAGAAGTGTCTCAATCTTGAGTAAAGTAAAACACATTCTGGACCACAAATCACTCCACATTCTCTATTGTTCCCTGATTGCACCGTATTTGAATTACTGTGCAGAGGTTTGGGGCAATACTTACAAATGTTCGCTATCATCAATCTTTATATTACAAAAAAGGGCCATAAGGATAATCCATAAAACTGGTTACAGAGATCATACAAATCCACTATTCTTAAAATCAAAAATTCTAAAATTCACAGATCTGGTTCATTTTCTCACAGCACAAATTATATATAAAGCAATAAATAACCTGCTTCCTGACAATATTCTAAAAATGTTTTCTAAAAGGGAACGGGGATACAATTTGAGGGGGGAATTAAATTTAAAACATCCTCGTATCCGTACAACATTAAAAAGTTTTTGCATCTCTGTGTGTGGAGTGAAGCTGTGGAACAGACTAAGTAAAGATATGAAGCAATGTCCAAGCATGGCGCAGTTTAAAAAGCGGTTTAAGGATATGGTTTTTACAGGGTACAGGGAAAAGGTAGAGATTTGATAGGGTGTTCTTGTCTAATATTTTCATGTGTGTGCGCATGCACGGGTTTGTTGGTATGGGTATATATGTATGTATATATATGTGTATGTGTGTATATATATATATATATATATATATATATATATATATATATATATATATATATATATATATTAAATATATATAAAATTGTAGGTTGTGTATCCTTCAGGTGTTAATGGGGTCATTGAAAATGTGTATATGTGCGTATGTGTGTATATACGTAGGTATGGATAGATAGAAACATATATGTGTATATATTAAAAAAAAAAAAAAAAAAAAAAAAAAATTACACATAACATATAATGTAATTACAAGGAGGTATTTCTGTAGTCTATTGATACTAGATAGTGGAAAAGGGGTGGGATTAAATAAGCTTATGCTTCTTCCTGCTCCTTTTTGAACATGGACGTTATTTGGAGTTGTGGTTGCTCGTTTTCCTTTTGTTTGCTTTGTTCATTTGTCTCTTTTAATTCTATTTTTTTTTTTTTATACTTTTTCAACATGTTCAAAATAAAGATTCAATCAATCAATCAATCAAATATATATACACTGTAGTTGGCCATCTCAAGCATTTTACTCGCTCACATTGCAGTGATGTTGCTCTATAATATTTGAAAATGCCTTATTGGAATTTGTCTAACCAGCTTTACAGATATTTAAATAAAATCGAATGTACTGGAAACGGAAACCGGATAAGCTGACACTCTGTTGACATAAATTAATGATGTTGATCTCTCTGGGCTAATTGTGTTTGTCTCGCTTTTACCACAAAGTTCATTCGGTACCTCTGGACACAGAGTTTTCAGCGGGAGAAACGTTTCATCACGTTTCATCATCCCCCCAAGTGACTTTTCAGTCTCAAGACTGAAGAAGTCACTTGGATGCGTGATGAAATGCTTCTCTAACCGAAAACGTTGCGTCCAGATGAGCAGAATCATCTCTGTGGTAAAAGCGAAACAAACACAATTAGCCCTCTAACTTTCTTTCCTAGATTATTGAGAATGCATCATGGCATTGTCTTGCTTTTATTTTTATTATTTATTTTTATATAAAACAAATTTCCCACGTTTGCGACTAATAAAGGTTCTCTTATCTTATATTTTATTTTATAAGTACACAACTAATGTAATGTCTTAATATAATTTGGTGCAACTGCATCAAACATCAACACAGTGGGATTACATGTATTTAAAGTAGATACATGGTTTATAATATTAATAATAACTGTTGGTAGGTTATTATACTCATTTACAGCTCCACGTTTTTTATTCTGGCACTAGACTGGGCATCCATGATTTACAATTAAAATCATTCCTATTTATCTTTTATTGACCCTTGATGCAGCTCCTCACTTCATCCAATGGATACTAGCTTCCTGTGAAATTTCGCATTGATTTTAAAATTCTTTTACTCACTTATAAAATCTTAAACAATACCGCGCCTAGCTATTTAACAGAACTTCTCCATTTGTACAATCCTAAAAAAAAGCACTGAGATCTTCAAACCAGATGCTCTTAATGCAACCTAGGTCCAGGCTCGCAGCACTGGGAGCAGCACCTCGCAGCACCTAGACTATGGAACAATCTCCCCATTGCCATTCGCACTTCTGAGTCTATTCAGTCTTTTAAATTTTGCTTAAAGACTCATCTTTTTACCTTGGCTCTGACTTAAGTTAGTTTGTCTATCATTCGGCTGGCTTCTAAGTTTGTCTTGTCTTGTGTTGCTGTTTGGCAAATTTGTCTTGTTTTATTTATTTCCTAATTTGTGAAGCACTTTGATCGACATTGTTGTTTTTAAATGTGCTATATAAATAAATTTTGATTTGATTTGAACATGTCATTTTAGTCTTTTTTAAGGCCTTCCTTCATACAATCTCACTTTTTATCTGATTGGCTTACCCTCACCTAGCTAGCACTGACTCACTGCCTCTGTTCTTAAAATAAACTGACCCGACATGAAAAATCAGAATCTCTGGTTCTTGGTTGGAAATTAATTTATCTTTGAAAGAGATCTCTTGGTTAAAAATGACAATTATCACCTTCTTATTGTGGGAAATGATAGTAGCTTTAGCGCTTCCATTATAGTTTGCCTGAAATGAACACATGTGGCCTGAGATGACCTGTTGATATCAACCAGACCCAAGAGCAAAATAGACGGCTTATGGGGATTAATTGTGCATATGCTGACCTGATTATTTCCAGCTATGGCCATGTTAATTATGAACATCTACCATTGTAACAGCATGTTAGGTCCAGTTCACAGAAACACTTAAAAGATTTGTGTGGTAGCTGCAGATTCAGATTATGATGATAAACAGTGTTTCTTTTATCAGGAAACCTTACTTGACTAAATATAACAGCTCAGATACTTGATGCAGAAAGAATATTAGCCAGTAGACAGTCGAACAGTTTTGTTTATGTTGTTTTGCCAAATCACAGAATGAGCATAAATTAACTACAGCTGAGTGAATTAATGGCAAAAGTTGCCATTATAGCCCCTGAAATTAACAGTAGCTGTCGAGTGCTTTGACATTACACTCTTTCAAAGTTTGACTTAAAAACAATGCGTCGCTCAAGCTGAGCACAAATAAGACGATTTGGGCCAAAACCATGCTCATAGATTGCAGCTGTTATTCATGATTGCATTTTGAAAACAAAAATGATGTTTTCCCACAAAGTGTTATTAAAACTGAAATCTATGATTATGTGAATCTTCTTAAGCAGAGAGCTGTGGAGATGGAACCAGACTGTAACTCCAGCACTCAGAGCAGCAATCTTATCAGCCTCCCTGGATACACAGAAGAAAAAAAAAAGCTTATTTCCTTTTTCACATTATCAAAGTCAGTCTCCGCTATCTGTCTCCGTCACTGTGAAATCAGCCCACTGCCACTGCCACACTGTCACGGCACTGCACCGCAGCGGCATATAAGAGGCCGGAGGCTCCATCCAGAGGCCATGTAGTGAAGCCACAAGGCTGGGGAGAAAGCCTCGGCCCTGGCCCCCAACTCCAACCCCCACCCCCGACGGCATGGCAAATAGCTATCTGCACTGCTGAAATCCTCATCCTCTTGTCCAAACACATCCAAGGGTTCCCTGCCAGTGTCGTTTGACTGACAGCTCCTGTGTCGGAGGGCTTGGCGCTGTGTACACCGAATGTCAGGCCCCAGCCAGACGACTGTCTGTCAGTGCACGGGTTGCTGAGTGAGTGGTGAGTGATGTGGGGGGATGGAAGTGGTTGGGAGTGAGCTGAGGAGGGAGGCTGGGGCAAACTGCTGCCTCAGGAATCAGAGCCTCATCTGGCCTGTGGGATTTGGCTGCCTCTGAGAAGAGCTGCTGCTGCCGCGACTACTGCTTCAGCTTTTAGTCTCAGGCGTTGACAGACACCCATCAAGCCAACACTGTGAGAGTGGAGCATGATGACACTGCATGTTCGACCCCTGCCCCGTGACTTGAAGGGACTCCAGATCCTTGGCTGAGAGAACGCAGGGCCGTACACAAGCTCTAGCACACCACCTAAAACCACCACTTTACAGAGATGAAAGCAAGTATTTTTAGCTCCTCTGACAGCTTGATCATTTTTTTAACCCCTCTGGTTGTTCAACACACAAGAGATCAAAAGCGACATCAGAAAAACAGCAAGATGGGGGAACAGTGGAGTGTTGGTGGGAGGTCTGAGTTTAAGGTAGGAAAAAGTGTGGCGTTAGAAATTCTATCGATCCAGTCACATCAGCTGACATGGAGAGCGCCCAGTCTAAATGTTGTGTATTTCAGATTAACTCAAGCCATTATTCCTGTGGCTCACCACGACCCACAACCACCCGCTGCCATCTCAGGACCAGCACAGCCGTCATAAAGCATTAGACTCTGTGAGAGTGCTGTGATTATGGATGTAAAGTCTCCCGCACAGTCTGGCTACTATGTCTCTCTGGATGGGCCTCGAGGTGAAGAGCTCCTTGTCCCTTAGTAGTGCTTTCATGCATAATTTCTCCGTCTCTTCTTCGGTCTCCCTGTCGTTATCTACAGTTTCTCTTTCAAAATCTCTCTTTCCATCTACTGCCTTCTTTCACACCCAATTTCTCTCTTTTTCACTCAGCTTTCAGGCTTGGTTTAAGCCAGTTTTTCTGTCTCCTGTCTGTTTTTGATCACATTTCCTCTTTCTGTGATTCTCTGTCACTAACACGGCCCTGTGATCTCGTATCAAAGTCTGATTTAGTGTCAAATGACCATCTGTCAAATCAGAGAACAATGCTTTATGAGCAATGGATTATTGCATGCAAAATATGCCGGGGCATTTCACAGTCATGCATCACCCCACATCAATTTGTCCAGACGTTGATGGAGTGAAGCAAAGAAAGTAATTAGGACTCTAAACACACACACACACACACACACACACACACACACACACACACACACACACACACACACACACACACACACACACACACACACACACACACACACACACACACTTAAACACACAATGATAGGTATCTGCCTTAAAGATGCATTAAATGATTTTGAACTAACAGGAAGTAATAAGATTCAAAAATGACCTAAAGAAAACAAAACATGCAAGTCATTTAGGTTTTAATTTCTTATTTTTCTTGTTTTGGAGATCATCTAATCATCATTAGATATTTATTCAGAGATGTAAATACAATAAAGTAGAAACAGATGAGGTCATAGTGGCTTTAGTTGTAAACCTATATAAGAGATGGTAGATAGTTTGGTATAGTTTCCATCTCCAAGAAGTGAAATCCATTAGATGTCTATTATTTTCTAATGGGGGTGGTGACTTCTGTGATTAAAACATCCAAAGTCCAACTGATCCATGGGGATGTATAGCCCTTAGTTGCTTGTCATAGAACTCGACTTTCCTGAGAATTTGTGATCTGAATCGCTTATTTCGTATCTACTGCAATATATTTATTTGGTGAATTAAGGTGTCCGTGAGAGTGAAAAAAGCATGCCTAAGGGCTGGTCTACTGTGTGACTGGCAAACTGCAACCCTGTAACCATGTTTCTATTTGTTTCACGCCTATTCTGTCTGGAATAGCCATGAAACAAATAGTGACAATGTCTTAATGAAAAGAAGGGAATAGAAAAACTATGTGCACAAAAAGGAAAACTTACTGCAAAACATTCAGATGCAAAGAATAAAGAAATACTGAAAGACTAACAAGTCAACTTCTAAACTGCTCTTGATACTCACAGTAAAGATAGATTTTAAATACCTTAAAGATTAAATCTCTAGTAAGTATTAAATATTAAGGACTCATAATGAAGTTTTCTAGGTATAGCTCAGTGACATACAGTTGTTTTGTGTTTGTTTTTTAACCCTTTTTGGAGAACAACAAGCAAAGCTTTTTAGTAATCCAAATGAATTTATTATTTAATTGCTGGATTTGATTTCCTCAGTTGGTTTGCTAGCAGTGAGCAAAATATTTATCAAGACCCTGACCTTCTAACCTTCTAACCGGCTGAACCACACGGCACTGCTGGTTGGAGTAGAACAACACTTCCTATTTCAGACAACACCATGTTGCACTCTGAGCTGTGTATGTCTAAGCTCAGTGCAATCTCTGCCTGTTGCGAAGCTTCTTCTATAGAGACTATAAATGTACTCACTATAGACCTAAAGCATGAACTCCATTCACAACCAGCAAGCATCCCACTGGTCAAGCCATAGCAGACAGTTGGTAGGTGAGCAGTGGAGCATTTCTCCCTGCAGCCCACACAGCCAGCAGATACCATGCTCCATGATACCACTATCAGAGGGTGGTAAGCCTCCGTGTTTGTGTTTACAGTGAGATTAGAGACACACACACACACACACACACACACACACGCACACACACACACACACACACACACACACACACACACACACACACACACACACGAGCACCAGAGCATGAGGATGGAATGTAAATTTGAACTCGGTATGAATTTATGAATGTGCTGATTCAATTTGAACTGCTTGTTTGCTCTCTCTAACCTCCACATTTGGGAAATAAGCCTTGCTATATGCCCTGTTTAGTTGGCGAATCTAATGTGTGGGTTTCTGACACTGAGTTTGCAATTTGTTTTCTTGAAAAGTCCCCAAGTTTTCTATTGGAAAAATCCATTACCCCCACTGACAATTACCAACCAGAGATCCAGGCAACCAACATTATCAAACACCAGTTCAGTTCACCCACAGGCAAAGCAACAACATGTCCACACTGGAGAGTGATTTCATGTGGTGCATTGTGGGTGGTGAGGTTTTGACAAATGGCGGGGGTGGTCTACTATGAAGTCTACTGTTAGAGGGAGATCCTGAAGTACTCTTCACCTCCCCATTAGTTATCTCCAACAGTCACATGGCGTCAGCCCTGGCAGAGTGAAGCGGCAGGGCGGCCTGTGGGAGGAAATCAGGTCCACGCAACTTTTACCCACAGAGCAACGCCAACTTCCAATTTAACACACTCGGAAAGCAGAAACTCGCCCACACAGAGCACAGTGGACAGGGTCCGTTAGAGAGGGATCTTTTCTAAATTACTGTTGATTCAAGGATGAGTTCTGCAGTGCAGTACAATAAAAGCATGTGCATCCGGTGCATATGTTTCACACACCCAACTTAATAATGCATACATATCCTGATGGAAATGAAAGCCCGCTAGAATGAACAGTGTTAGCCTTCAAAAGGTTCAGCCTGAGTGTAGGAGGAACTCCTCCTCTAGAGTGATGCTAAATTGAAAAAGGACAGAAAAACAGCAGTTCTACATTTCTTAAAGGATCAAAAGTCATATGATCACTCCCACAGAAGCAAAACATTTAAAGTATCCCGCAATCCTGAACTCACTTTTACAGCTTTGCAAACATGGCTGAACGGTTATTTAAACGTATCACATGGGAGACGAGTAGTAGATTTCTTATTGTAGTAACAATCAACGCAGATGCATTTTAATTCTTTTCTAGTCGGTGACTCTTGAAAAAAAAAAGATTTTTAATCTCAACAATAATTTTACTTGAATAAATAAGGGATATAAAATGCATTGCAAAACATATTAATACACTGTAATTGCAGCAACTGTAGCTACCTTCTTCAAACGTTTTCCTTCTTTAGAATACAAAAGCTGTTTTATCATAAAATGGCATAATGAGGCTTTGTTCAATAATCACTGAAAACGAATGAAATGACATGCTCCAGTGACAGAGACTCAGTGACAGATCGAAACAGCTGCTGCAATAGCAGGTGCATTACTTGTTAATAAACCATCTAAAGCCATCACTAGCTTTACCAGAGAACTAATTTGGTTTTTTTTGCAAACATGCGCTCAGCATGGAAGCCGCTTCTTCACAGCACCCCACTTGAGATTCATACTGTTACATACATAAACTCACCCTGTGAGCTCTCCAGTACAACTTGGTGTCTCTATTGAAGTATTTGTGTACATTAAGAGAAAATCTGTCTCAATACTTCCTCATACCTTTCGTCATTATGTTCAGGTTTCCAAATGACAAGATAAATGATAGTTTACCTTTCATCAGCAACTTTCCTTACACAAATCTGACATGTGTAAAGCATCTTTTCTTGGCTTGGAGACCAGCTAAAAGGCACAGATTCCATGCATATTTCAAAATTCACCTGTCTAGTCATTCTAGCATTATGGCTGCAGAACTCACCTCACTAAAAAAGGTCACAAGCTCAATCCCTTCAACAGCATATGAGTCATGACAGCACCACATTTAGTCACAATGACCTCCAGTGTTGCACTGAAGCCCACCAGCTTTCTCTTGGTAAGAGCGGTGGCTAACTGCCTTGAGTGGGAATGTAAAGCTGCTTGACACAGACAGTGACTCATGGTTTAGCATTCATTTGTAACTTTCAGATCACCCCTCTATAAGTCCATGGAGGAGCCAGGCACAATACAACAGAGACTGCAGGTGTCATCTGGGTAATCATTTCATCTAACTCAGCCACCGCCTGAGGTGAACAAGCTAGCTGAAAAACCTGAACAAGTAACTCTTTCTAAAAGACACGGAGGAAGCAAAGGAAGTCTATTTTAAGGAATGTTGAAGAGAAAGCAGAGAGTTTAAAAGCCTTGACAAAATAAACAGAGAATAATCAGACTTCTAATTAAAGGTGGTCTCAGGCTAGCTGGCCAGATGACCCGAGTATGAAAGTGACATTTAGGGGGAAAAAAGACATAGCCAAGAAGATTTAATGAGAGCGAGTCTCTCCACTTCCCTCTCCCTGTGGGGAGTGACCTTTCCAACTCCCAGGTGACAACGTTCCCTCCAGATTTACCGGGCCTCTCCCTTGACTGCACTGGAATAAAGAGAAGAGTCGCCTCCCTATCCAGACGCTGACCTTTAATTTGACACAGGTGTGGACAAGCATGGCGTGCAATGCCTGGCTGACCAGCAGCATCAAAGAGAAAACTAGACTCAGCAGTGGCAGCGATGATTTGAAAACCCAAGACCTTGTAGTGGCACCTTTCCTGATTGCCTTCATTTCCACCTGGTGCTAAGCGTGCAGGATAAACATGCGTAAGATGAAAGTCGTAGGTTATTCACACCCACACACATAGAGGGACCAAAAAGAACAGCTGCTGGAATGACACTCATGGGTGTTCACCTAACTAGTAGCCAGCTATTGTTTTAGAGTATTAATTAGCAGTACAGATTATGGCTTCCTTGTTTTACACCTAGGTGACAAATTTGAAAGGAAAAGTGCATTATTTTAGGACATGAGCTTATTTGGTTTCTTGAAATGAAATGACAGCATGAATAGCAGTTTTATTTATGTACAGTCAATATGGAGCCAAAGCCAGCAGCCAGTTAGCTTGTCTTAGCATGAATAAAGGCAAACAGAAAAAAATGCACCCAGCACCAACTCTACAGCTCACTGAGCAACCTCAAGGGGCTCCTGGGCAAGAAATGCAGAATGGATTTTGTGAGCTTTAAAAACGCTACTAGGTGTTTTGTTTTTTTGTTGTTTTTAACTGCGGACAAGGAGAGCATGCAGAGGACTGGTGTGAGATAAATGACGATGCTAGAGATAGGGTTATGATCTGCCCTGGCAGCCCCTAAAGGGAGCAGTTCAAAGAAGGAGGACAGAGTTTTGTTCCTTCTGCCAATCTTGGCATATCCTGCCCAAGATTTATAGCTAAAGGTATGAAATGTGAGTAAGATTAGGCTTAAAACTTTCCTTTTTGCTAAAGCATATAGTTAGGGCTGGACCAGGTGACCCTGAATCCTCCCTTAGTTATGCTGCAATAGACGTAGGCTGCCGGGGATTCCCATGATGCATTGAGTTTTTCCTTTCCAGTCACCTTTCTCACTCACTATGTATTAACAGACCTCTCTGCATTGAATCATATCTGCTATTAACCTCTGGCTCTCTTCCACAGCATGTCTTACCCACACATGCAGGGCCTTGGAGTGGGGGTATGTCACCAGGGTGCAGAGGAGGCTACCCCCCCGTCCCCTTCTGGCTGCCTCTGCCTCAATTTTATCCCACAACTTAGACATTCACATTATTCACACTCTCATTACACATACATATAGGATCTTGGGGGTGGGCACAATCACGGAGTCCAAATTACCATCAGGGTGTATACCTCACCCCTGACGTCGTTGCCCACCTCTCAATTTTAAATACACTTAGTCATTGAGGGCTAGCAGGAGGGACTATGCGCTTACCTGCTGCTCCTTGGCAGGTAGCTCCATGCCCTCCTGGGTTTTAATTACACCTTAGAACACATATGCATCAACACTACAATGAGCGGGTGGAGGGAGGTTTGGAGTCTTCTCCCACTCCCATTCTCTGCGGCCTGCTGGAGCGGGAGGGCTAGTAGGAGGAGTTGGCCGTCCGACTGCGGTCTGGGGTGTGGGGCCTCCCTGCTGCTGCGGAGTCGGGGTGGTCTGCCTCTCCCCACCGCAGGGAAAAGGGTAACACCACCTGGGTCTGGGTGCAATTCCCCCCTCCAGGGGCAAGGGTACCTAGACCCGGTTTGTAGAGTACGCTTGGGGAGTGTGATTATGTGTACAGCGTCTCTTTATGTCTGTCTCCACGTTGGTTGAGTGTGGAGTGAGTGCATATGAGAGCATGAGGGTGGGAATGGATGTTTGTGTCTATATGTCAGGTTGGGTATCAGACGCCACCTCTCTGGGGACACCTCAGGCCCTCCAAGGTTTGGAGGCCTATCTCCACCCACCACCACTTCCCCTGCTGGTGGCAGACTCCCTCAGGTGTCGGTGTGTTGGTGGTTCTTTGTGTCTGGGGGTGGGCGTCCGGGTACACACCGGCTCACTCCTTGGCGGCCGCTTGTCGGGGCCTGGGGCCTGGGGCCTGGGGCTCGCTCGGGCCCCTTTGGAGGTGGGGTGCCCCCGGCCTCTCGGCCTGGGGCTCGGTCACTCAGGCACAGCTGGGGGCCGGCGGAGCTCACGGGCGCGTCACTGCAACTCCCCCTGACTTCTGCTCCGCGGCTGCTGGGCGAGCCCTCATCTGGGACTCTCCTCAGCTCTTACTGGAACAGTGGCACGGCTGCCCCTCTGTTGGTCTTCCTTGGTCTCTTGTGTTCTGGGGGCCTCTGGATGTCTGGAGTTTTGATCTCCTCCATACACGCTTCACACCCTGGAGGACGGGGCTGTGGCCCCCCCACACTCCCTAGCAGATCATTACATGGAGAAACCTTTGGAATGCAAGCATGCTGATCCACACAGGTATGCACACATGGGTATTCACAGACGCGGACTAAAGCTTTCTTGGCTGCTGCCTCAAAGCACACTGTGCGCTGTCTATCTTGCGTGCTGCACAATATCGTTTATTATTTAGTAAATATTGATATCTATGACTAGCTAGTTTATTGTGATGGTGCTTTGTTTTCTCTATTATTATGTTGCTCTTTGTTGTTTGCTGTCTCCTCTGTTTGTTTTTTTTGTTTGGTTTTTTTTTTTTTTCTCCATACAGGTGACCCAGGAGTTCTTTTTTTTTTTTTTTCTCTCTCTCTTCCCCCCCCCTCTCACCGTCTCTTCTCCCCTTTGGTTTTCTTTCTTTCTCTCCCCCTCTTTCTCTCATTCATTCCCCCTGTCCTATTTATAAAAAAAAAAAAAAAAAAAAAAAAAAATGACAAAGGATGAACTGAAGCTCTGCCATCACGTAATGTCGCATACTGCTGTTTCTGATGTCATTTAAAAAAAAAAAAAAAAAAAAAAAAAAAATGAAATGTGAGTATGAGAAAACTGGTTTTGTAGATTACATTATATTTGATGATTAGACTATTATGTGTTCACAATAGCAAGTAATAATTTTGATTGGAGATACTTTAGAACTGATACAAAAGACGCCAGGACTTTTCAGCTTAATTTCACAGCTAAATCAAGTGACTTCAATGAAATCAGAGTGATCAGAGGGCTCTCTTGAGAAGGCGAAAAGCGAATGTCACTTTGTAGTGTGACCATTGCATAACACCAACTCCTACACAGCGTGTTGCTGTGTGGGCCGTTTGTAGAGCCAATGTTGCTAGGGTAAAATCCATTCATTATCTGTCTTAATCATCCTAATAAGTGTTCAGTTAGCACAGTTTAACCCATAACTGCTTCATGACTTGTGTTTTGTGTTTTGCTGGAAAATAAAGTAATAAATAACAAAAAGAACATATTCATATTTAGTAAAGATTCAGAACATTTTTCAGTCAAGAATTATTGTTGACAAGGGAAAAATACGTGTGTGCAGTATACTATAACAAAGCTAATAACAGAGGTTTGATAAAAAAATGCTAAACATTTTTGTTTTAAGGAGGAAGGCTTCAACAATAACACAGTGGTTCATTAAAGGCTTCTCCAACAGGATAATCATTCACCTGCCTGATAATGTGCAGGTCACCCTCATGCTACAAAAGCTCCTCTTGCTCATCAAGGCATGGAAGCACAAGACCTCTGGATGTCCTATTGTGTCTGGCACCAGGATACTGCCATAGGATACTGTGGATCCTGCGGGTTGCAATTTGGGGCCTTCTGTGATTTGCTCACAAAGCATATCTTTAATCACATTAGGCAAGTTCAGCATCTTGGGCCATTCCTGAGAAGTTTCTACACTGCAGCAGAGCACACTGTGCTATTGGAAAGGGAAGGGCATATGTGTCAGTTCTCATTGAAGAAGAATGCCAGGACACAAGTTTTCCCCAAAAGAATACTGGATTGTAACAACACATCACCTATTAATGGTTTTAATGTTGTAGCTGATCACTGCATATACTCTTAATCAGTGTCCTCTGACATTCAGGTCAAACCACAAACATGCAGCAAGTACAACTGGTCCAGTTCAGCAGAAGAAAAAGTGGTGTTTCTATTCTGGGTACAAATAAAGCAGGGTCACATCACCAGTTTTTTGGCACTTCGAAATGTGCAAGTGTGGAAGTGGGTGGAATGAGCTATCGCGGGCAATAAACAACTACGATTTAAAAATAACAATGCTAACACTGTACAGTCCCACTGACATTTTGTGTTAACGGAATTACCTTCTTTAAAATATAACTGCATGGCACCAAATGATGTCCTTCACTGTGACCGCTTTGCAATGTAATGTAACTCAGAAATGAACATTCTGAAGGAGATTAAAGCGTCTGTACATTCCAGCACATAAAATAAAATATTTTTTTGTGTTTACACGCACTAGATGCAAGTAAAACACAGCAGAAAATAAATAAAATCAAAGACTAGCGGCCCTGTTGCTCTATTTTCACCTGTAAAGCAGGAGTTGGGTAGGCGGAGGTTTCTGTGAATTTCCCATTACGTCGTAGCGCACTCGGTGCTTGCTTGGAAGTTTAGGGGGTTTTTTTCGATGTAAAAAGAAGTTTTCTTCCCACGCACAACAGACGCTAATGTTTTTGTCACTTTTTATGGAATCAAACTCAAAGTAAGGTCAGTACTTCCACGCTTTAAACGCTACACGCTCATACTCTCTCCCGGACTCGATATTTTATCCATTGTTGATCTGCACACAGCTGTTGTCATGAACGTCGCACTCGCTTACGTCACTGTCATGAGACATTCTGGCAAAAAAAAAAATCACGGTTTTAGTAACGCAGTAACGCAGCATGCTTACGGGAAAGTAACGGTAATCTAATTACTGTTTTTGCAATAGTAATCCCTTACTTTACTCGTTACTTGAAAAAAGTAATCGGATTACAGTAACGCGTTACAGGTAACACATTACTCTGGTTGCTACCACTGAAGAATGTGTATTAACCAAAAAATCGTGGACAGGTTTGTTTCTTGTTAAGCGAGAGGGGTTAACAGTGTATTTGTGTACACTGTCTCTCATCCTTTGACAGCTGGTGGAGGTGGATGGATGGATGGATGGATGGATGGATGGATGGATGGATGGATGGACGGATGGATGGATGGTGAGCTAATGTGATGTCACGGGGTCTCGATCAAGCATCAAGCTCCACAGTGATTTGTGGCTTCAGTAAAAGTAGTTTTCAATCACCTTGCTTCACTGCAGAGTTTCTGCTGGGCTACTTGATATGTTAAGTGAACCAAAGAGGCAATAAAGCACTCTAACAACATTACTCATACAGTAGAGGCCCTGATTCACTTGCAAATTTTACGTTTATATAAGTTTTGAATATCTGAGTTATGAGACGTTTCCTCACATTGCTTCATTGCTTTGGTCACACTACCTGAGAAAGACAATGAAAATTGTCATTAGTTTTAAAAGCAGGGTAAATCTCACAGCATATACACAGAACCTATGGAATTAATTCCCTCATGTGCCTCTGAAGTAAGTGTGGACATTGAAGACTAAAGTCTGTTTAAGTGATTTTGTACACTTAGTTAGGTGTATCCTTTATTCAGCTATGCCATAATTTTCTATATATCTGATTCTGTTTGAAGTAGAATGCAAATAACACCACAAAGCATATCCGTTAGTAATTCATATTGAATAGATATAGAAAAAATATTGAATAATTGTAATATTTGAGCTAAAAGTGGTAAAATATGTCAAAATATCCAAATTAAACCATTTTTATTAATCTATTGTCCAGGGAACTGCTTTAAAAATTCTTTAGCATTGTGATTTATTATTTTTCACTTTTTTAATATCTAAAAGTGCACTGTTGATATTCTTGTGTAATGTGGAGTGTTTCCACAGAAAGCTCTGGGGAGTTTGCTTTCTGACAAGTCCTTACACAGTATAGTCAGTGAGGTCTACGACCTGCACAATCATTTTATATCACTTTATGTGTTTTGAAGACTCACAAAGGAGTTGCTGAAGGGGACTTTTAGGGTTCCTAGTTAGAGTAAATTCCCAGACACCCTGCTTTTCTGTTACTAATTTATTTAACACAATAGTGAGTGTGACTGTTTTAACTTTTAATTGTGCTTGAAATAAACAGACCAGGCACTGGGAAGTTAACTGATTTCTGTTCAGTGAGCCGATCATCACCAGGTTTGTAGATTATTCAAATGGATGGGATATTATCCAAATTATAAAGTATAAACCATTTAGTTTTTACTTTTTTCACTGAAAGCACATCAATGCCTATTTCATCACCATAAAAAATAACAAGAGGTAAAGGATGTCTCTCTAAACAAGGGATGTAAAAACATGTTTGCACTTTTATCTTTAGTTGGCCAGAGATAAAAGCACAAAAAAACCCCCCCACAATGTTGTTGCAAGTCTTCACCAACACCGATAGAGTGGCCTAGCTAGACCAGATCTTAAATCACTGCATTAACTTCTTGTGTGTCAAAGGATGGATTTTAAAATCCTATTACTTGTTTATAAAGCACTGAACAGTCTTTTTGAACCATTCAGACCCCTTGGGTTATCTGGAACAGGTTTGGTTAGTGTTCACAGGATCAAAACTAAGCTAAGCTGTGAAACAAGCCTCCTAAATTCCTATCGCCTTCAAAAACTGTCAGCTCATATAAAATATGCATAAAATATGCATAAAAAAAAAACAACAACTCTGGATAGCCAGTAAATCATTTGTTTTTAACCAGAAAACAAAACAAGGAATTTAGCATTATTATTTTATCATTTAATTATTCATGCTTCCTGATTTAAACCTGTCTGTACCGGTACTTGTTTATACATTTATTTATATTATACTATACTGTATCATATACTATATCTTTTGTATCTTTTATTTTTATCCTTTCTTTCAATTTACTTTTGAATATGCCATTTGATAATGTCAGTGAGCAGTATATTTCAAAAGCCTGTTTTTTTCCTACTATATCAGTCAAGCCCATTAAACACAAATGCACTAAAAGGAAAGGAAGTAACCATAATCCTTGTGTTTCATGAAAAACAGCCATGTTAGTGACATAGCATGCCTACTCTGACTACTCAAATTTATTTATTTTTCTAAAACTAATACAGGCCACTGCAGCAATCACAACAGACATGACCAGTGTATCCATTTCAAATAAACCCAAGACTATGTGGAATATTTTCCTCTTGTTGTTTAACTGTATATGCTGCAGTACATGTCACCCTCAACAACAGGCCCATGGATTTTTTTTTAGCTAAGTGTCATACATGTTATGAAAACTACAACACATGCAAGCATGCATTCTTCATTAGCCTAATGCTTCTGACTAAGGCATCAGTTACACAGGTCACCATGTATCATGTTTCCCAGGGGATCTCCAGTCAATAGGGAAAATTGTGCATTTTGTCAAAGTCGAGAATGTTTGCTTTTAAAGTAAAAGTTGTGCGCTGCTGTTGGAAACTCCTGCAAAGCACTTGTTAACAGGTTAGGGAATACACAGTTTTCTCTAGCAAACAGTGGTTACCAGGGGGGGTCACAAACCAGAAGAAGAAAGTTACAGTAAAGTGCAAAATGCATCCTGGATAGAAACAACTATCTATTGCTGATAAGAAAACACAATCTTGCAGCATGCTAACACAAACCTAGAAGAAAAGACTGTGAATGTTGCAACAGCTGAATATCTGCTGACCCCAGCAAAGCAACAAGAACCCGATCTTCAACAGGTAACAGAAACAGAATTCTTCTTGAACATCTACAGTAGAGTCACAGTTGAAATATCGTGTTTGTGTGCTCATTATCTTTGTATTGGTGTGTGGGACTGTAGCCTAAAGTATATATACCATTACAAATATAGATATATTAGATGTCGTTACATGGTAATTATATAAGAGTGCACCTCAAGCGGCGTTATAAGTTAAGATAAAAATAATGAAATGGGTAGTGTAACAAATGCCTATATTCAGTGATTTACTAAGTAAAATTTTGTATGTCATGTCTATGCGTTTTAGACTTCCCCACATCATTTTACAGTATTTACTGACACACTCAAAAGCTGCGGTTACAGGTGAGTATTGTTCATGGCGTGAAGTGAAGTAGAAGATGAATAAAAAGTCAGCTATGATAATGTGATAATGTGTCATTCATACATTATTTATAGAATAAGTGGCTGCCTAGAAACATCAAAACAATCCTATGTGGTGTAAAATTAAGAGGAGAAACTGCCAAGCAAATTAACTTCTTTTGGTGTATGGTTGTTGCATATTTATCCATACATTGGTGAATGAAACTGAGCTAAGTGTGGTAACACACGTCAAGGGTCATCAGGGGAGCAAATGCTGGACATGCATGTGATGAAATATGGAGTCAAGACGTGACTGCTTGTTTATGAAGCTCAGAATATCAGCAGGCATTGATAACCATTGACTTGCTGGCACCGGAAATTGTCATTATCTGCAACAACAGTGCAAAATATTACTGATTGTTCCTTTAATGTCCCTTTGTGGTACTTAAGAGGATTGAGGCCGTTTCATGAGTTTCTCCAGCCACAACAATTGGTGAGATGGGATTTGCTGCTGCGTCACTGGTGCCACTGAGACAAACACAGTAATATGTTTACTTGATGAGTTGTCTTTTTGAAGACAGATATCCCATAGAGATATTCTTAAACTGCTTCACCAGAGGAAAGTTTTTATGTTTATCTAAATAAAATAGAAACTTGTTCCAATAATTTGCACAATCAGCACATTTTCCTGAACTGATTGGGCTGAGACTTCTGGAAAAAAGCCCATTACACTCAAAGCCTTTAGAAATTACAGAACTGTATACCTCAACTTGAATATTGACTAATTAAAAACTGCATGTAGTAATATTGTATGCAAACCATAGCCACAAGTTAACAAAGTGCCCATCAATTATTAATGCATTCTGTTACTCCTTTATTATTGCTTTTGTTTCTAAGTTTGAAATATCAGAACATAGTAAATAAAGTTAGATGTGCTGGTAGGAGTATTGCGTTCCAAAAGTAGCAGACTAACACGCATTCATGTTTAAGGCCTATTTTCTAAGCTGAAGCAACCACCTAAGAACTGTGACTTTAAGTGAATAAACTGGAGAATGGTTTTATTGTTTTTATATAATAATCAAAGAAGCCTAATAAAAAATGTAAATATTTTAAAACTGTTTTGGTGTATTTGTTCCTTTATAGTTCCTATGGTTTTGCTTTTGCCATATGACAGAAAGAATACTTACAAGCATTTAATACAACAGCGTTGCACACTGAAGTGCTAAAGTCCTCTAAGTGCACACAGTTGAACAATTAGCAAAATCGCATTCTGGTCCATGTCCTCTCTCATCCACTAATGACAGAAGTCCTGTCTGGTCAGCTTTAAAAACTGATGTTACACTCATGGGTGGTACTTTAACATCTGTCAGATCACCATCAAAACAAAACAATCGAGCCACTTTAAACGAGAGGTTGTGCTGTTGGTGTAGAATGCTGATTAGTTTGATCATCTTCTGTTCTACTTTTACTGCAACTTCAAGAAGCATCCCTGCTGTTTTTTGTTCCGAATGCACCAGCACAACCAGTGAGTCATTTTGCAGGATTACAACCTAAAAATCCTTTGCAAAAGGAACTTTAAAATCCTTATCAGGTGATGCTGATGTGTGATTTTCTCCACTGCCCTAAATCACATTTGCTATATGAAATTTAACGCTTGATTACTCTTTTCCCTAATTTTGGTTTGCTGATTTCAACAATAATATCTATTTTGTTCTATTTTGCACATAGCATGTTTCACTATTAGCACTTGCAAGTGTGATCCAGATGTTTTTTTGGCAGCTTTTTTTTTTCTTTTTTTTTTTTTTTTGCTTGGCATATTTGTGGTCGACCAAGACAAGCCGAACTCAAAAGCTTGGGTTTCATATTCCAATGGAATAAAGGGAGCCACTGAAACACTTTGATGACTGCTACTTCTATTTAGTCAATATTTCTGGATACCATTCCAAAACCAAATAATCTCTTACTTACCCTAACCTGCCATCAGCAATGAGACCAGTAACACATTTAAATGAAATACCACCTCCCATTGTTACTGGCTTAGATGAGGAGTGAGATGAGTATGATGATGTTTTGTCTCCAGATGCAAAGTGATGAAGATTTGAAAAAGTTGTCTTCTAGTACCTCATCTCTCAGAGCTAAATGATTTAGTACGAGATTTTGATCTGCCAAAGGAAGCAACTGAGTCGCTTGGGTCTAGCCTCAGCGAGGAAAAACCTCCTTGCTCTAGCATCTAAATTTTCTCTTTATAGGCATCGTGAGAAGGATCTTATTCCATTCTTTGAAATTGATGATGACTTTGTCTATAGTGGGGATTATGAAAATCTTTTGAGAGCAATAGGTTGTGAGTATGATGCAGATGAGTGGAGGTTGTTCATTGACAACTCAAAAGCCAGCCTAAAATGCTATCCACTTTGGGATGGCAGCAATTACTGATTGGTCATTCTGTCCATTTAAAAGAAACCTCTGAAAACATGCAAATTGTGTTAAGGAAACTGAAATACAATGAAAAAAAAAGTCATTTGCATTTTGTAATAAAAGTGTATGTGACTGAATTTTTTATTGGTATCTCTGAACTCAGCATCATTGAATTAGGTTATCAAGTCAAGTCAAGTCAACTTTATTTGTCAATTCTGCCACATGTACAGGACATACACAGAATAGAAATTGCATTACTCTCAAACCCTAGTGATTAGAAAAATGCAAATAAAATAATTAAAAAGTAAAAATTTAAATAAATACAATACAATTTTACGTATAACAAAAAAAGCTATGCAATATACAATATTCAAGTAAGAAGGCATAGTGGTGCAAAATAGGCAAATAGTGCAAATGGAGATTTAGTAGTGTACGGTAAGAGATAGTGTAACAACAAAGTCTTATGAGGTCCAATGCTTAAGCAGTCCAATGCTTCACAAAGTGACTGGAGCAGGCCAGTGAGTGCGTCAGAGAGTGAGTGTGTGTGACAGAGTTCAGTGAGACCGTGGTGGAGAAGAGGGGAGAGGGGGGCAGAATCGGGAGGGAGTTTAGCTTCCTGACAGCCTGATGGATGAAGCTGTCCTTCAGTCTGCTGGTCCTGGCCTGGAGACTCCGCAGTCTCCTCCCTGACGGCAGCAGCTTGAAGAAGCTTTGCATTGGGTGCGTGGGATCAGCCGCTATGCAAAGGGCTTTTTTAGTGAGACGGGTGCTGTAAATGTCCTGGAGGGAGGGGAGAGAGACACCAATGATCCTCTCTGCAGCTCTCACTATGCGTTGGAGGGTTCTATGGCAGGACGCATTGCAGGCTCCAAACCACACAGTGATGCAGCTCGACAGGATGCTCTCGATGGTGCCTCTGTAGAAAGTGTACATGATGGGGGCTGGAGCTCCTGCTCTTCTTAGTTTGCGGAGAAAGAAGAGACGCTGCTGTGATTTCTTGGCCAGTGCTGTGGTGTTGTACGTCCAGGAGAGATCCTCTGTGATGTGCACACCCAAGAACTTGGTGCTGCTCACTCTCTCCACAGACGCTCCGTCAATGGTCAGAGGAGCATGTTGGGTGTGCATTCTCCTGAAGTCCACAACAATCTCCTTCGTCTTCTCCACATTCAGAGAGAGATTGTTGTCAGCACACCACGTGGCCAGGCGTCTCACCTCACTTCTGTAGTCGGTCTCATCCCTGTTGCTAATGAGACCCACCACCGTTGTGTCGTCCGCAAACTTGATGAAGAGGTTGGAGCTGTGTGATGGAGTGCAGTCATGGGTCAGCAGAGTGAAGAGGAGGGGGCTCAGCACACATCCCTGCGGGGCCCCCGTGTTTAAAATGATGGTGCTGGATGTATTACTGCCGACCCGTACTGCTTGAGGTCTTCCGGTGAGGAAATCCAACAGCCAGTTGCACAGTGAGGTGTTGAGCCCCAGCTGGACCAGTTTTTGAGTGAGCTGTTGGGGGATTATAGTGTTGAATGCTGAACTGAAGTCTATGAACAGCATTCGAACATATGAATCTTTTTTGTCCAGGTGTGTGAGTGCTGAGTGGAGTGGAGATGGCATCATCGGTTGAGCGATTGGGCCGATACGCAAACTGGAAGGGATCCAGGGAGGGGGGCAGGACAGTCCTGATGTGTTGCATGACTAGTCGTTCGAAGCACTTCATCAGGATGGGAGTAAGTGCAACAGGACGGTAGTCATTAAAGCAGGAGGGAGATGACTTTTTTGGAACCGGAATGATTGTGGTGGCTTTAAAACATGTGGGGACGACAGCCTGGATGAGTGATATGTTGAAGATGTCTGTGAAGACATCAGTGAGTTCCACTGCACAGTCTCTCAGTGCACGACCAGGAATGTTGTCAGGACCCGGAGCTTTACGTGCATTGATCCTGCTGAGGGATCTCCTCACGCTGTCCGGGGACAGAGTCATCACCTGGTCACCAGGAGGGGGTGGGGTCTTCTGTGCAGTGGTGCTGTTTCGGACTTCAAAGCGAGCAAAGAAAGTGTTCAGCTCGTTCAGCAGGGGGATAGTACTGTCACAAGTCTGTGGTGGGGGCTTGTAATCTGTGATGGTCTGAATGCCCCGCCACAGGCTCCGTGAGTCTCTGCTGTCTTTGAAGTGATGGGATATTTTCCTGGAGTACTGTCTCTTAGCCTCTCTGATGCCACGGGAAAGGTTGGCCCTAGCTGTCCTCAGGCTTGCCTCGTCTCCATCTCTGAAGGCAACATTCCGAGCTTTCAGCAGCCTGTAGACCTCTCCTGTCATCCATGGTTTTTGATTGGCCCGGACAGTTATGGTTTTCGTGACTGTTACATCCTCAATGCACTTGTTGATGTAGGCTGTAACAGTCTCTGCGTACTCCTGGAGGTCAGTGGTGTTGTTGTAGGTGGCAGCCTGCTTAAACATGTTCCAGTCTGTGGTGTTAAAGCAGTCCTGTAAAGCCTCTGAAGACCCTTCTGGCCACACTTGTATCTGCTTACGAACCGGTTTGGTGGCTTTAACGAGCGGTCTGTAAGCAGGCATTAGCATGACAGTGATGTGGTCTGAGGCGCCGAGGTGGGGGAGGGGAAAAGCTTTGTAAGCTCCTCTCAGATATTAACTACAGTGGTTTGCAAAAGTATTCGGCCCCCTTGAACTTTCCCACATTTTGTCACATTACAGTCACAAACATGAATCCATTTTATTGGAATTCCTCGTTAAAGACCAATACAAACTGGTGTACACGTGAGAAGTGGAACGAAAATCATACATGATTCCAAACATTTTTTACAAATAAATAACTGCAAAGTGGGGTGTGCGTAATTATTCAGCCCCCTGAGTCAATACTTTGTAGAACCACCTTTTGCTGCATACAGTCTTTTAGGGTATGTCTCTACCAGCTTTGCAGATCTACAGACTGAAATCCTTGCCCATTCTTCTTTGCAAAACAGCTCCAGCTCAGTCAGATTAGATGGACAGCGTTTGTGAACAGCAGTTTTCAGATCTTGCCACAGATTCTCGATTGGATTTAGATCTGGACTTTGACTGGGCCATTCTAACACATGGATATGTTTTGTTTTAAACCATTCCATTGTTGCCCTGGCTTTATGTTTAGGGTCGTTGCCCTGCTGGAAAGTGAAACTCCGCCCCAGTCTCAAGTCTTTTGCAGACTCCAAGAGGTTTTCTTCCAAGATCGCCCTGTATTTGGCTCCATCCATCTTCCCATCAACTCTGACCAGCTTCCCTGTCCCTGCTGAAGAGAAGCACCCCCAGAGCATGATGCTGCCACCACCATATTTGACAGTGGGGATGGTGTGTTCAGAGTGATGTGCAGTGTTAGTTTTCCGCCACACATAGCGTTTTGCATTTAGACCAAAAAGTTCCATTTTGGTCTCATCTGACCAGAGCACCTTCTTGCACATGTTTGCTGTGTTCCCCACGTGGCTTGTAGCAAACTGCAAACGGGACTGCTTATGGTTTTCTGTTAACAATGGCTTTCTTCTTGTCACTCTTCCATAAAGGCCAACTTTGTGCAGTGCACGACTAATAGTTGTCCTATGGACAGATTCCCCCACCTGAGCTGTAGATCTCTGCAGCTCGTCCAGAGTCACCATGGGCCCCTTGGCTGCATTTCTGATCAGCGCTCTCCTTGTTCGGCCTGTGAGTTTAGGTGGACGGCCTTGTCTTGGTAGGTTTACAGTTGTGCCATACTCCTTCCATTTCTGAATGATTGCTTGAACAGTGCTCCGTGGGATGTTCAAGGCTTGGGAAATCTTTTTGTAGCCTAAGCCTGCTTTAAATTTCTCAATAACTTTATCCCTGAGCTGTCTGGTGTGTTCTTTGGACTTCATGGTGTTGTTGCTCCCAATATTCTCTTAGACAACCTCTGAGGCCGTCACAGAGCAGCTGCATTTGTACTGACATTAGATTACACACAGGTGCACTCTATTTAGTCATTAGCACTCATCAGGCAATGTCTATGGGCAACTGACTGCACTCAGACCAAAGGGGGCTGAATAATTACGCACACCCCACTTTGCAGTTATTTATTTGTAAAAAATGTTTGGAATCATGTATGATTTTCGTTCCACTTCTCACCTGTACACCACTTTGTGTTGGTCTTTCACGTGGAATTCCAATAAAATTGATTCATGTTTGTGACTGTAATGTGACAAAATGTGGAAAGGTTCAAGGGGGCCGAATACTTTTGCAAGCCACTGTATTTTCTGGAAAACAGAAGATAGTTTATTTTAAGATGAAGGGAGGTGTAATCATAAATCTGACCTCACTGACCTCAGAGGCTAGAATATGAGGCTTACTTAAAAGTTTCACTCACCAAACAAAGAAAGAATTAAATAAATAACAATAGGAGAGGAAGACCAATAAGAAGAGAGTTACAGTAGTCAGTGTTGGACATAACCAAGGTGTGAGCAAGGATGGCAATGGGGAGTGAAAAACTGTTACATTTAGACAAGTTGGATTTGATGCCAATGAGGAGAACTACCGTTTTATCGATAAGGCTATTTGAGAAGATGAGAGCAGGTGTGATAGTGGTAGTAGGTTTAGTAGACAGGTAGAGCTGGATACCATCAGCACAACAATGGAAAGTAAGAATTAATTTATCTATGACATGACCAAGATAAAGTATATAGATGATAAATAAAAGAGGCCCCAGGGCAGATCCCTGGGGCACTCCAGGAGTAATTAGAATTGAGCGGGTTTTGAAATTTGAGTTAAATGAATTGAGTGCAGCTGAAGAGATACGATTTCTGCCTGCGAAGTAGTGTTCAAGACCACAGAGTGGAAACGCAAGATCACTACTCAGTGTAAGGTTTATGCCACAGCTGCAATTAACAGTACTGGTAATTACTAAAATAATTTTTTTTATGTTTCTGTAATGGTTAACCCATCATATGCCCAAGCACTTTAATCAAAATCATATTATGATATGATATATTGTGATATGTAATTATTATTGTTATCCCCTAATTGTTATCTACTATTTTTTCAAATATAGTGTTTTTTTAAAAGAAAAAAACAGTAAAGCACATTATTATGTTTTGATTAAGATGCCATATTAGTTATTTATTTACAGTGATGAACAGAAAAAACATGTTTTAGTGTTTGACTGTTATGCTTGATTCATTTCTGACTCACAAGTTTGAACTTTCCTAATAAATAATATCACTTTTAGTTTTTATAGATTTCTAGTTTTTCTATAGTTTTCCTATATTTTATTTCTATATTTTTCTTCTGTCTTGTTTTTATGGCAGGTGGTTAAATTTGTTAAGCACTGTAAGTGTCAGTAATACATTGATTAAATATTTTGTCTCATCACCACCCCGCCATGCTGTATAATTTTTGGGTCACATTTAGTGTACTTATGCAATGTTCAATTGGAAATCTTTTTTTTTTTTTTTTTTTTTTTTTTTAACTGTACCACTAATTGTAAATTTTTCCAGCATCAGCTTGATGTTTAAAATGTAAATGTTATGACAGTTTGTTGATTTCATGTTTATGTCTTGTAAGCACATTAATTCAAAGTGCTGCACAAATATTTGTCGATGTTACACATATTTAATACTGGAGAGTTAATCACATTCTGGAGCCTTGCACAGTTTATATTTACCTACATGTCGCTCAGTTGAAGCGCTCGTCTTAATCGTCTTAGCAGAAATTAAGGACTGCATGTGTTGCCCAAGGACACATCAGTAATCTGCAGGGCTACTGAATGCATTGGTTGCTCATGGATAAAATCTCTTGGACCTCTGTTATGAATTGCAGAATCCCACTGATGAGAATAAAGCACTCTCACAGGCTATGGTATATTGTAATTAGGTTTATTTTGGGCTCACATAAAATATAGAGGGCCCACAGAGGTCATCTCACGATGACAACACTGATGCTTTGACAAGTGCTGTTAGGAAAATAAACAATGCCACAGGAAAGGATTTTAAATATAGCTAAATTCATTTCTACTGAAAGAGGTGGACACAGTTCAGACCAGCATGGTTTAAAGCTGTATTATACTTTTACTAGCTGTTATAAAGATCGCTGTTGCTGTGGGGTGTTTTCAGCAGCATTTTTCACTTCATATAAGACACTGCATGCTCATACAGCAGTGTCTTGTCAACTACAAAGTAGCCCTGTCCTAAAGTACCCTGCTTTATTGCTGATTTTAATCTAGATGTAACCATTTGTTAAAAACAAGACATGTTTATTAAATGAACCATTAAATTAGAGTTTGACACAAAAACTCATAAGAAAATGTGTTTACTTAGGTCAAAAATCAAGGGAGTACTAAGATGATTTATTATACATATAGACTTCTTTTTACAGCCACAGGTATCAGACCTTACTAAGTTAAAGCAAATGTGGAAGGTGTTTGATGCGCCGATCTGTTATAAATGCACATAATAAGCTAGTTTATAACTTCGCTACACATGGGAATGTTTGGAGGATCCACTTCAGCAGATATATCCAGTGTGCTATCAATTCCTTCAATTTCTGTTATTTCTGTTTTTTCCATCTGTTTTGTGAAGCACTTTTACAATTCATGATCAACTAAATTGTACAAGCTAGAGCTTATCTCAGCTATCATTGGGCGATAGGTAAGGTATGCTCTGGACATGTCGCCGGTTTCACAAGGCTTAGACCAAGAAGCATCATTCATGCTCACATTCACGCTCACTTAACCTAACATGCATGTCTTAGGACTATGGGAAGAGGGAGAACCCACACAGGCACAAGGAGAGAACATAGAAACTCCCTAGCCCTAGCCAGCGGGTTTGAAGCAAGAACCATCTTGCTGTGAAGCAAAGGTACTAAACCAGTGCAACCCATGTCACTTCTATCGTGTATCTTGTTTGGATTTGGTATGGTTAAAAAAGTAAACACGATCCCACCTCTTTGTATTGATGTGCTCGTTTTCACCAAGACATACTGTAATACATGCAAAATAATGGACGCTACACGTCTTCAAAAACAGAGCAGAAGAATACTGATTGAAAAGAGAACATAACTAGGGTGGGTTTTAATTACAGTCATCACGTTTGTAGCACACGGGATTAATGATATCTTCGCTGTGACTAATTGAGCCTGTTTTGGCCTGAACATGTGATGAAGACAATAGCTTCAATTCTCCTCACAAAGCAGCAACCAGTTGAGTGTCTGATGGCTTGGGCTTTGAGCAGACCTGTCTGACACAGACATCAATGAGGTCGGTCTTCTGAGGCTAAGCACAGGCATAATAATTAATCTTCTTTGACATCATCATCCTCAGAGTCACCTAGCAACTGTCCACCTGCATTAACAAGAGCACAATAGAGGCCTGTCATGGACTGCCTGAAGTGGGGGTGTTCAGTGGTTGGAATCCAAATGCCTCCATGTAGGAACAGTAGGAATGTACCGGAGGCTAAAATAACATGATCAACACTTGCTTTTTTGGGTTTTTTAAAAAAAAAAAACTTGTCAAACAACATTTTATAGATTGTTGGATTGGAAACGTAATAGAATTTCAAAATATATTTGGGACAGGCTTTTTCAAGACACACATTAATTAACACATCTCTGGTGAGATTTTGATGTTAGCTCAAATTGTTTGCATCTTAATTATCACTGTGGGTCTGAACCTCACACTCATTTATTTATATTACACCATAAGTGAGAATAAAAGGGAAAGAAGCATGAATATTCATTCACCTGTTCTTCTTTTATGTGTTCTACACCTCTTCTATCTTTTTTTAGTCCCGTACCACTGCACAGCAATTATTTTTAGCGGGAGAAATGGAGGAAGAGGTGAGAAGGTTACAATCATTTATTTGTTTTCGGTCTTGTGTAAGCAAATCCATCTTCTCGAAAGAAAATTAAAGTGAAGGCAGGATTTAAATAACTTTCATTAAATGTTGATGGGCTCGATTAGCTCAACCAAACACCTAACTAGATAAAGACACCAGTAATGTCAACATTTTTTAAAGCAGTCTACACACTAAAAAGACAAAAGTGTGTGCACCCAGGAACTCACACACATACTCAGATGCCAAAAAGTCAGCTTGTATGACAGCATAGTCCAACCAGTATTTTTCCGCCTCAGTAACAGGTATGATTAAGTTCTCAAATGAAAAATGCTGCATTTTTAGTTTCCATATTATGAACTGCTACTTGCTGTCTCTCTCTCTCTCTCCCACACACACAGATTTAAGCCTAACAGCAGTCATCTGCAGTAGAAAAGAGACCAAGCTGCCTATCAGTCGATGACTGGAAATTGCAAATGGCAGCGTGTTCAGGTAAAATACTGTGAGTGAGTTCCTCAACGTGTTTACTCCTGGAAAATTGGGGAATAACAGGCTGTCATATGGTGACACATCAGCCTTTGTTAAAGAAATTACTTTGCCCAGCTCTCTGATGCTCGGCCTCCTGGACAAATTGTCCATTTGGCGAGTGCAGACTAAATGGAACTGCGTCTTCGGCATGCTGCTCTACCGAAGCACAAAGAACCCGGGGCAGATAGGAATCCAATTATCCAAAGCAAATAATGGATGTCTCATTTAAGATGTGCAGCAGTTGCGACAGTAATGGCAATGCCACAATTTTCCTGAAGCCAACCTCTATCAATTGCATCATCTGCTGTTTAACACTAAGTCATCTACAGCCATACAGCCGACTACAAGCTGTCAAACGTCACATAACATAATAAATCTTTTCATGGCACAGGAAACATGGTCTCAAAGATGGAGTGTTTACTCACATGGTGCTTAGGTGCGGGTTCTGAGCAAACGCTCGAGGCTGGATAGACTTCAGGTTACAATTCATGATAGTTCTGAAATGAAAAGAGATCAAATACAGATCAGACTGTGTGGAAACCTGCGAAAAAAGACATTTGTTTTTTCCTAGTATGCTCACATGCGACTGTATGCAGTCCATTTCAAGTCATTTTGCATGTTTGTTTTACCATTGCAGTGCACTGTAACAAGAAGGGTTCTAGCTTTTCCAGTTTTTCATATTTAAACATTTATCTGTATTCTGGCACACCCCGCAGAGCTGACAGCCAAATGAAAATTCACTTTGATGCGCCATTTGATGAAAGATTTGTGAATTTGTGTGTCTTTACTTTGAAATGACTGAAACCTCTGGTTAGAACATGCATTCCCTCCTTGTGTTAACAGTCAAATTAAACTAATACTCATTTTGCTGCGGACCCAGTGGATTCTTCACGACGACTCCAAGAATTCCCAGCGTCCCAGTTTGGAAACCACTGTTCTGGGCTACAATGGTAATGACTTCTAATCTTGTGATCACAGATGTCTCTTTCCAAAGACGTCACTGACGTCTTCAGTGAGCGCCTCATAACGCTGTGTGCTGATTACATCCAGCTGTTGGCGCCAATTACCTTCTACAAGCTTGATCATGCCTCTGTGGTGTTTGGCGAGGATGCGGTGATTCATTGCCCACAAGTTCCCAAAGAGGGGCTCTGGGACCTCAAAGGGTCCTTCAAAGAGTTTAGGGGAATTCCTTACAAATAGATTCCCTCACAAAAAATGAACAGCAATATTTCGACTTCTATTTCATATCCATTAAATTAGCACAACCATATACACAGATGACTGTACTGCTTTTGCTTTTGTTCTCCCAGCAGTAATGACTGGAGCAAAGGCATTTATACTCAACACAATTATCTCCTTAAACAGCAGTGAATTAAATGGAGACATTACAGGTGAATGGGGTAAACATTTACCTAATGGATATCACCAGGAAACTTCCCCAGTCGATTGCTTAGGTGAAAATGATGTTTTGTATTAAATACATTCAGAAAAGAATCTATGTTTAAATATGCAAACAAGATATTATCTAAAACTGATTACATATTTCTTGCAGAATGGAAATCTGTAAATGAGATAAAGTTTGATCTAAAGGTTTCTACAAAGTAAATTTTGGGGTGTCACTATCAAAAGGCAGAAAAAGCAGATTTTCACCATGTAACTAGACATACATTTAACATTAATTTAATAATATCTCCATTAACCTGCATACACAGAAATACAACTGGAAAGCTGGGTTTGCACGTGTGTCACTGAAGTGGTGATTTGTGGCTCAAAGTATGAAGAAAATAATTTTGAGATAGTATGATCGAAAATTATGGAACACAAAAAATTTCACATATTTTTAAGGGGAAAAACCCACAATTTTCCAGCGAATCTTTCACCAAAGATATAGTAAATGGACTGGCACTCGTATAGCACTTTTCTACTCTCACTGAGCACTCAGAGCACTTTTTACTACGAGCCACATTCACCTGTTCAGTGCTTTATTCTATGCCTTTGAGTAGTGAATGTGGATGGGAAGAAAACATCCAAAGTAACCAGTGTAATCTAAAGCATGTGTGTCCCCTTAATGTTTGCTAGATTTGAAATTTTCAGCTTTCAGCACACTAAAACATTTCATTACATGAAAAATAATGCCGCAGGATCATTTTTGTTTTCATTTATTATATTTTTTATTTTATTTTATCACTTAATTAAATAAAACCAAACTAAATGAAAGGCAGTAAGAGCTGACCAAAACATTTAACCTATATGGGCAAGAGTACTGGACCACCTCGACATTACACCAGCAGAAGCTGCTCAGCCAAAGAAACCTATACCATGAAGTTCTCAGCACACACATTTTTTTGCTGATGTTTATGGCAGAGGAGATCTGTAAGTACAGCGTTAGTTACTTTTTCACACTATTCACTTCAGTAAACAGCAACCCCATTGTGTAACTTTATGTGGCTTTGTGGCTTAGTTAGGTGTTTCCTAAATGCATCCACTTTACAAAATTACTACTTACAACCTATTGTGTAATAGGGGAAGACATTTCACAAACAGACTTGGTGCAATGATGGCATTACAGTACTACGCTTGAATTCATTAAGCTCTTTAGAATGATCCATTCTTTCACAAAGCCTTAAGCAGACTGCATAGCTAAGTGCTGGATTTTGTATACTTGTGGCAATGGGACTGATGTCACCTGAATTAAAAAATTAAAAAGCATGCTTTTTTTTCCATGAAGTGTATAAATTATGGGTGCTTTAAACCTATCTTGAACATGTAACTGTCAACAACGCTTCCTTTGTGACATTGATGAGGCAGCAAGAAATCTACTGTAAGGTGTAGATGCCTGTGGAAGATGCAAAGTAACAACTGCATTTGCAGAGTCTGGTAAATGCAGTAAACATTACACCAGTGCTGTTTTTATCATATTTGCTACATTGCAGAATAATCCGGATTATACTGAGGCTAACACTATGGTAGCTAAATAATGAAAAAGTGCAAACAAAGTAAAGCATGGTTTATTTTTCAGATTCTTCCTGATTCTTTTCAGATTCTATTGACAGCATCTTAACCAGCATCATTAACTCATCACCTGAAATGATTTTCAATATAAAGCGAGTCTTGTTAAAAGTTAAATGGTGAAGTTTCTTCAGTTTATGGTGTGCTGACAATGTGTCGGCATACAGCCAATAACTGCATTCAGACACTTTACTAATCCATATTACATCCAACACCTGAACTTAGTGAAAGCAAACAGACTATTATTATGTAATGTCAATATACAGTGGGGCAAAAAAGTATTTAGTCAGCCACCGATTGTGCAAGCTCCCCCACCTAAAATGATGACAGAGGTCAGTAATTTGCACCAGAGGTACACTTCAACTGTGAGAGACAGAATGTGAAAAAAAAAATATCCATGAATCCACATGGTAGGATTTGTAAAGAATTTATTCGTAAATCAGGGTGGAAAACGAGTACCGTAATTGTCGGGCTATAAGCCGCTACTTTTTGCACAAGCTTTGAACCCTGCGGCTTTTAGTCAGGTGCGGCTTTTCTATGGATTGTCCATGATTTTTGTCATATCGTAAGACGATTTGTTTTGTTTGTTCCGCTGTTGTACGGCACTACGTTGCCTGGCGGAAGGGCATGTGATCAGACACACAGTATCTGGGTTCAAGAGTGGTATGTTGGTCACGTGTCCATCCGCCAGGCAACATAGTGCCGTACAAGTAGCGCGAAAAACAAACTTCAAATTAACGCTACGCGTTCAGCGGGAGTCGTGGATGACGAGCGGCGATAAACTTGCGAAAAGCAAGTTATGCTCAACTCCACCGGTGGAACCTGACAGCGTGGAAAAGTGTGAAAACATCCACGATCACCAACGGATTTTGAAGGGCTGCACTGCTGCATGATGGAGAGGAGGACACCGCCACGGCCCTTCTGAGGGTGTTTGACTCTGACACTGACAACGAGGATTTCTTTGGTTTTGTAAGTGACAACGAAGGAAAGGAGCTGAGAGTGGATGACGTAGCCATCCTGAGCCTGTTCGTATCCGACACTGGAGAAGAGGACTTTGGTGGTTTTAGTGCGCAGGAAGATGGTGGTGAATGACTGACTTTTCTTCTTGTTAAAGCCGTGTCACTGCACCTGAGCCTAAAAGGTAGTCTGAATCTATTTTTCTGGTGTGCTGTAGGTTATTGTTATGTACTACATTCGTTACTCATTTATGAAGCACAGTACATGTTTCGTACTTGTAATTACCGCTACTTGTACATATACCTAAAAAGTTATGCAAATATGTACCCATAACTTGTTTTTCAAAATATTAATAAAAGGGGTGTGTCTCCAAACAGCCATCTCTTTCCTGACAATTCCCTTTGTGCACATTCTCTTACATATGATAAGTCAACATTGAAACACCTGCGGCTTTTGGTCAGGTGCGGCTAATGTATGTACAAAACAGGATTTTCCCCTGATTTTAGCTTGTGCGGCTAATATTCAGGTGCGCTTTGTAGTCCGGGAAATACGGTATTTGGTCAATAACAAAAATACAACTCAATACTTTGTAACATAACCTTTGTTGACAATAACAGAGGTCAAACGTTTACTATCCGGTTGTTCAGTCTGACGTCACTAGCCGTGTCTGGGTCTAAACTCCGCTGCAGGTCCATATATCAAACGATCACTATGGCATTACTGAGAGTTGAAAAACTGTCTAAAGTCTTTCATCTTTAATAAAATGATCAGTGTTCTGCTCTACCAGGTGTAACAATTGAGTTTAACATCCAGGCATCCATGAAAACCGAATTTATGACATTTAACGGAGTTAGAAGTTAGCAGGGAGTTAGCTCGCTAGCTTCTATCTAAATACAATATAGCATGTCCTGACTGCGGGGTTTTGGAAACAAATTCAAACGTACAGCTCTGCTATCACTTCCAGCATAAATGAAGACAGAAAACTAAACAGCAGTGCCGTTTGTAGGGTTACTGAAGTTGGGCTAGCTGGTATATAATGATGTGCTACGAGTCCAAATTTAAGACTTTTAGGTCAAAACCATCAGGTCCTTCCCACCATGAAGCATAGGAGCTCAACTGAGATAGTCTGAGGTGAGGTGGACTGGAGATTAAAAAGCAGCCAACAACAGATTTGCATATGTGGGCAGAAAAATAACACAGGTGAGCTCACGAGGCTGGTTAACAAAATGAAAAGTTGGCAGAAGGCTTCTATAAAGTATTTTGACGTCAGCCTTTCAAAAAAGTTCACCCACTCAGCTGCACTAAATATAAAATTACATTATTTGGATAATATTCTGCCCTCACAACATTTAATAACACTTAAAAACATAGCTGCTGCTGTGGAGAGTGAATTGTTTCGAACAAATCCTCAACATAAGACAGCAGAAAGATTACGTTAAAATCCACAATACTTGTTTTTCCTTTGTATGATATTTGTCGTACCTGTAAGATAAGCTTGTTTCTGAAGTGTGGTTTCTTTGAAATATGGTGTGCATTGGTTCGATAGGGACATTTTGTACAGTACGTGCAAAATGAATAGCACTCATTTGTTAATGCTGCTTTCATTTTGAAGACCACTTTGGGTTTGTTAGTGAATAGTCAGGCATCTATAAAATGTTTTGTTTGTTTTGGCAGGAAATTAGCTCCATATACGAGAAGTACTTGCTAAAAGCTACAGTTCCTGCTGTTTCAGAAATTATTGAATAATGAATGTCAAAAGCCTTATAAAGTAAATGAATCCAGTCAATTACACGAAACTACAGTGTTCACTGTGCTACAACAAAACTCATTTCAGTTATTTTAATCTACTCTGTAGTCTACTTTTAGTTTATTTATAGGTAAGTAAATGTAAGAATATAAATGTATATATATTGAATATAACTGTGCTGAGGAATTCAAGCAGCTTCCTGTGCTTTAGACAGAGAAGTTTTTTTTTTCATTTTATTCAAATAAAGATGGTGATGATGAGGTCACATGCAAAATAAGATGATGGAAGGTATGCCATAGTGACTTTTTCCCTTCTTATCCCGCACACCATTAACAGCCCCTTAAGGCAGCATCGCGACAGCTTTCCCTGTGAAGACTCAACTCCAGGTGGGGAGGAGCCAGTGTCCCTAGACAAGGCAGCAGGAGAGAAGCAGTGGTAATGAGAAAAATGCTAATTTAGCCGTGGAGATATTGCACTTGGCCTCCCTGATAAGGGATCAAGGGGATCAGGGGAGAGGCCAGCTCTGACTTTGGAGGGCAAAGGAGAATGTGATTCTCTGTAGAGTGGGGGGAAAAATGAAGAGGAATAGGAGGCTGGGGAGTGGAAGAGGTGAGAGAAATTAAAGGATGTGGCCTCATAGTGCATGGTTGCAAAGCAGGAAAAGAGCGTAACATTGCTTTAATATGTGAAGAGATGAGAATAAAAAAAACCCACAATGCTACAGCAGGGACTCCTAATTCAATTTTCCCTGCTGCTTTTTAGCATTATTTGATCAGTGGCTAAGCAAAGCGAAGGGGATGTTCCACCAGCGTGTGACTGTCAAGAATTAAAAGCTTGTTTAAGCATCAGCTAGTGTTAGGATACGGAAGACACCCCTCACCCATGCTTCTCTCTAACACTCTGCCCCCAAAGAAGTATGTGACATTTAATCCAGATGCTGCAACTTGGGATCTGAGGTGAATTACTGCACTGATCGCTAGGAGGAAACCGCGGCCTCTCTGCAGTAGCAGGCGGGCAACCTGATGGAAAACAGGGATTAACAGTGGTACAGTTTCTACTGTGCTTTTCCAGATCTGCAACACAGCAGGACTAAAATACATTGAAGTGTCTCTCACCCCACTGTCACAACCACCACCACAGATAACAGCATCAACACTCACAGCTTCTGTAGTCCAGTGTAGAGCTCCATATCGACGTCTCTCAGAGTCTGCAATCCTGTCCAGTTCTCTATATGTCTGTAAACAGTGAGAAAGAGAATTGTAAATGAGATATTCCGGTTCATCCTAGAAGAAAAGAAAAACAAACCAGGACACATGACAGAAGAAAACTTTTTTTTTTATAGTCGCAAGTTGCAAATTAACAAGCTGTGTATTGTCAAAAGTTTTCTGAATCCATATTCATTTAAACTGCAATTATTGGAACAGTTCTGACAGAGCGCTCTCTGCTGCCCTCTGATAGATTTAATTGCCAGGAGGCAGCTTCTGAACCTTAATCTCTGCGAGGGGAAGTGTGAGGGGGACACAGCAAATAAACACAGCAGATGACTTTACTTCTGCTAATACTATCACAGTCCCAGGGGATGTCTATGTGGTGGGATAAAAGGAGAAGCTGGTGGCTTTAAATTAGCTTCAGGAAAAAAAAACTGCATTTATAAATGATTTGTTTGTTAGGGTTTCAATTGAGCTGGGGGAAATGAGGAGATGAAGGAGAGGACATGGCAAAGGTTTTATTGCTTTGTGTCAGAGTAAAGAAAATAAGATTGGAAGCTCATGGGAACTTTGGTTAATGTCACAGATTTGAAATTTGACATTTAAGCTAAAGAAGTGGTGAAAATATGACAACTGGCTTGACCTACGTCCATATACAGTTCAGACACATGGAGTTGTGTTAAAAAACACAAATCCATTAACATTGAAGCACAACACAATCATGCAGTCTAAGCCCAAGAGTTGTGTGATCACATAGCAGCTTGTATTTTATGACAACAGCAGGAAAATAACATTCCTGCAATTGTTTTTTGGCAAAACCTGAGCTTCAGTATATCTTGTGGGTCTTGTGCATCTGGTGTACAATTATGAAGCAGCATCTAAGACATTCTGTTTATTTGAGCCCTGTGCTCCGGGGTGCACCACCTGATTTTTGTGGCGGGGAGGATACAGACCTGCCAAATGCAACCAGCACTGCTGGTACCCTGCTGTGCATGACTTTATTGATGGCTAACTGGGTTGCCAGCTTTTTTTTTTTTGGCTGCCAGATGGGAGCAGTAGGCAATGAGATCACGAGTGACACTGTTGTGTGATATTTTTACAGTAAATGAGCGTTTATATTACAGACAGAATATGTATCATTCTGATGTTAATACAGAATGAGGCAAGGAATATCAAAGAGGAGATAGGAAATTTCAGATATTAATGCAAACTGGTTAAATGGACAAGTTCACTCTGTCATATCTACATGTTGTCACACTAGGCTCCTGCTGTTCTGATCCACATTGTACAGCCAGAAAAATACATATACTTGACACATGGTTAGGTCTAATTCACTCCGTAATGTGGTAATAATAAGATGGTACTTAAATTGTCCAATAACCACTAATAAAATGAAATAATAATTACTGCTAAACTGTAGCATTAATCATGAGACACAGCTGTGCTAATCATCCATCACTGGAAGAGCAACTGTAAAATTGTAAAAATTATTTATTTTTTACTCAAACTTGCATAATAACGTTTTCAGTTATCAGAATTTGTTCTTACACAACTGGGTTCTATGGAATTAATATTGAATTAATATACATTTTCTATAGTCCAGTCCCTCAATGGGAGTGATCATTGATCAATCTATCCGCTTCTCTTTGATATCCTACTAGCAATAATAGCTAGCAGGCTAACTAGTATCAGTAAACTAACACAAACATGGATACATTTTTTTACAAACTCATCAAATGCTGTCTTTCATTCTCCTCTTTTATCCACACAGATAATTATGTTATACTGATCAGATAAATGCTAAAAAGTCATTGGAGCTCCTCTGTGAATGTGCCGGAATTACTGAAGGAAGAAGAGAACAATGGTTAATATCCACATAATTGCAGGGCTAATTAATTATTCTTTTCCAGCATCTGGCCAGAACATGTGTCTACAGCTGGCTTTCAATCTGTCTTGAAAGCATAAATTCATTACATTTAAAACAATGTAAACGGGAAACCAAACAGCACTATATAAAGAAAGGAGACAACATTAATAGTCTGACAGCATTAGAGTGCAGTAGAGGGTGCTAACAGACACAGTCGGTATTGATGTGTTATGTAGGCATACTGATATTATACATCGTCACTTATTCATAGATACTATCATGTAGACATTCATAATATAGCTGTCGAGGCACTGAAAGCTGACCACTGAGTGTAAATGTGACAGCACTGCTGAAAACGTGTGGCAGCTGTAAGTGCTTCACGCCGGCAGAGTCACGCTGTTGATGTTCAGATTAGCGCTGAACTGGGGGCAGCTGATTCTAAAGGCAGAGAGCTGACTCATTAATGTGACCTGCAAGCAGCAGAGATGGATTCCCCTCGCAAGGCTTTGCATGGTCGCAGTACTGCTGTGTTACCCCAGAGACAGGATCAGAGAGCAGGTTTGGAGGGAGGTAAGTACAAATAATGTGCTCTCCTGTGATATTTGGTGGGGGTCTTCCAAAAAATATTCAGTGCAAGTATTTTTTTTTAACTAAATGATATTATAGCGTGATCTGGACATCTTATAAAGACGCTGATGTGACGTTAGGAATGTTAAGCATTTGATCTTCCGTAATTTCCATAAATGTCGATTGGGGCTGGGGTCGGGTTAGTTGCCACTGGTTGAATTGCTACCTCTCCTTGGTCAGGGTGCAGTCACTTCAATGCAGTTGTCAAACATGGATTTTTCAGGGTGGTTTTCCATTTGTACTGTAAAATGCTGGCATCTATTATCTCATTCCAAGTGTTTCCTGTTGTTTCCCCTTGACACCCATTAGTCTGGCAGGTTTTTCTTAAGAAATGTTATGTCTCTGATGATGAAGTTGCTTTTCTTTGCCTCAGTGAAGAAAGCCTGATGAATTCAGGTTATCAGAGAAAAGCTTCAGGCCAGCAATAATTTGACAGTAATCAATCTGAATAATTTTACAAAAGCTTAACTTCTGAAACTTTCAATTAGTTCCGATGCCACGTTCGCTATCCCAGTGGTCTCAGAAACGTTTGGGCGCATCCATATTTATAACAAAACAATGACTGTAAGTGGATTACATCGACGAGCAAGTCTCTGATCATCCAATACACCTGAATGTTATCCGAATGCTGCTTCAGTGGAAAAATGTACCTTTCGTACAAAGGACTTATTATGTTGAGTGTCACAAATTGGCTCAGAATCAGCTGGATAAGTGTTAGTCTTTGTAGTTTTTAAAACATTTATACATCATTAAACTTCTCTATAATTCCAAGATTAACATTAAACTAGTTGGATTTATGATGTGAGTTAAGGATCTAACTGTATATAACAGTAACCATCAAACAAACAGTTTATTGCAGCCAAGGTTTCGTATTAACAGATAGACACATTCAGTGAAGTGGCCAATGTTCATTGAAATAAACACTGATTTTAGAAAGACAAAGAAAATATAAGAAACTTCTGTAATAAATTAAGCCACTTAGCAACTGCAGTTGTGTTATTGAAAACCACTAGTCTTGCTTATCGTGTACCTTGCTGATTAGTGAATTAGCTTTAATAAAGATGAATGTAAGATTGCAAAATGCTCAAGCAAAGCTGAAGATTATAATTATTCTACACAAAAGCAAACCAGCTGATTTGTTTAGTCTAATTTGAAAAAGTTTGGCACTTAAAGAATATTTGTATGTAAGTTGGTTCTGGAATTCAGCATTACATTGATTAAATGCACAGTAGCCTGCATCACAGGCACATGATTTCAGCAGTATTATATTGTAAAGCATTGATGTAATATTTCTATATGGGGAAAAAAGTGCAATTTAAGTAACATCAAATGTTTTTATTTGCAGTTGGGCTCTATGGTTCCCATATAATTTTGCACTATTCACATTCACATGGCTGTCGACAAACAGCACAGAGGATACAGGCAACACCTCCCTGTGGACCTGAGCACGATGTCTGCTCAGAACCCCTGATTGTCCACGCCGTGCTGAATATGCAAGTGGATTAGGCTGCTGTGAAACTATGGTATGAATAACAAAGATGCTTTGACGACACGGGAGCATGCAATCTCTGTTCTGTTATTCATAGATGCTCTGATTATGGTCAAAGGAAATGGTGCAAAAGTAAAACCAGCATAGTTCAAAAAGTAATGGAGATACTAGTGTTTTACATTTCAGACATTCAAGTAGACTCTCTGATCCTGACTTAGAATGACACAGAGTGCAATGATTGCTACTTTGTCAAAATGAATATTATAAAGAAGAAAGGAGATTTGAGCAAAAGGCCTGTCTCTTATTTCTGTTTCTTCCCTTTTTATCAGTCCTTAAATTATTTGTTCTCTGCACAATGTTTTATCCTGTTTTGTTAAAAGGCTCTCTATATAAACTTGAGGTGACATGACCTGAATAACAACTGCTGAGTACAAAGGAAATGAGCTGGATACTATCAGAACAAACAGCAGAGGCAGACACTACCAGCTTGCTCTCTAACATACAAGCCTCTAAAATTACAGCCACCTTCCATCTGCTTTAGAAAATGGCCTCCAACAAAGTACAATCTGAACTGGGTGGCAGGGCTGTTTGGTGCTTGAGGAGAACACCCTGGAACCAAACAGTAACAGATTCGATCTCAGCAACAGCCATCTGTTGTGTTGAAGTGGCCCTGGGCTGCGCACTGAACCCCTACCTGCTATCTTGTCCTGGGCTTCTGTGAATATGAGCACCAGAAAAAAAATATCAAGAAAAATTTTTCTCAATAGGTTAAACACAAGAAATTACACTGAAAGGGGAAGGAAACAATGCTAACATTGAAATAATTAGACATCAGCTGCTTTTATTAAGCTGTTGCTACTGATGTATGGAAGTTTATTAATGACAAAACAATTTAGAACTTATTTGAGTTGTAATTACCTTGACTTCTAAGGAACAGTTTTTTTTAATTGCATAACAAATTGTGTAAGATAACTGTGAGGAATAATTTTGAGCAATGAGCAGCATGTGCTTCGTTTCTAGTTTTGGCTCTTTGTAGGTGCACACCCACTGCATGCAGAACTCCAGTTTCTTGGAACTGATATCGGAGGAAAATGATTGTTGCCTTCTGCTGAATGCCAGACTGTGGTTTTCATCTTTGTAAGCAGTTTCTCAAATCTTTAGTTTTGTATATTTGACATTTTATATTGCTACATCGTATCTCTGTGTATATATACAGACTAAATTGTAAATTGACATGACGCAGGGTGACACGAGGAGGACAGAGGTCTGTTTTAACTTTCTGTGTGTTCTTTTATGCTCTCTTCTAGCACAAACACCTCACAAAAATGATGAATGATAACTGATGATCATCATTAGTAACATAATGTAACTGTAGACTACAAACTGACCAGCTGGTGGTGTGGTGTCTTGTAGAGTAATGTTCTTGGAAAATTACCATGGAACGAATGCATCTTTTTAATGTAATTAATAAAGTCCCCTCAAACTATTTCTATCTGACTAACACATGTATTACCACATTTACAATATTTTGGGGTAACAATGTGAAATACAAGCAAGTGACAGTTTAAAAGAAATAACCAAAGACACTAAATAAAGGCAGATGTTTTCAATCAAAATTCAACATATTTAAAAAACAAAACAAAGACAAATTAAATTGTTTTGTCGTCGCAATACTTTGATTAATAGTTTCTGGTTTGTGAGAGAGAGTGTGAAATGGAAACAATCTCACCATCTGGTAGTCTGTCTCATACCCACATTTTGTTTCTGACTAGTAGTGGGGGGTAGCAATGTTGCTGTTTTTAATCATGGTCTGCAGTATGTATAATGTTAAGCAAGCCCAGTAATTGAGATTTAGTCTCAGTGGATGATGAGAGAGAGAAAGACACACACCAAGGAAAGACAAGCCTCTCACTCAAGCATTATCAAATCGAGAGAAAAAAAATAGTGGACCGAAGCAAAGTAGGTCTTTTTTTCCCATTTAAAAACTTAAGTAAAAACAGTAGACTGAAAAGGATTGGATGGCTAACTAACTATTGTAGATTTAATAACAGGGAAAAAATGGGCCATTCTTGGTTCACAGTTATCAGGAGATTTAATCACAGAGATGAACTACAGTTAAATCTGCATTCAGATTCAGGGGAAAGACATCAATAAATATGGTTTGTAATACACAATGCACATTTGCAGGCAATGCTCCAGCATTAGTACAGCATGTAAAGGTAAAAAAGAAGCAACCATTCCTCAGGTGGCTCAGAATTCCACTGCAAGACAATGATGTGCAAAAAGAGAAATTTTAGTAGGGTTGCGGCCCATAAAACCCCTCAAAAGAAACCACAGGTAATGATGTACAGAGATGCATCATACTCGGATGAGTCATCTGTCACTACATTCTTGACAAGTAGGTGAGTGCATGGATTGCCTTCACAAAAGGATCGCTGTTGATTTTTCCTTTAATTTGTCATCCGTCTGTGTGTGTCAGTCAGTCTTTGTGAGTCAATAAGATGAGACAAAGGTCATTAGCTCCTGGGCTGTGCTATGTCACGGCTGTCACACCAATATGTGTGTTGTGAAATGTTTGAATGCAATATCATTTTGATGCTACACTATGACTCGAGCACACCTGAGATGTGTGGTAATGAAAAAACAAGATGCATGAGGTTCCCTGTGGCACAAACACCAAATGGCTCCTGTTCCTTGGTAATCTCCTCTGATTCTGCCTATTGTTTCCAATACTGCTGTCTGTCTTTGATTTACAACTTCGTCGGGATGATCTACAATGCTCGCGCCACAGCCTTAATGGGAAAACGTTTAATAAAATAGAATGTCTCTGGTGTGTTCCTCTGGTATTGATCTACATTCAGCCTCCCTCTCTGTTTTCATAGAGGCAAAGAGGCACTCTTCTGCAGCCCAAACACTTCAGCGAGGTGATGCAGTGGTGAAGTAGCACTCCTCTAGATTAAAGCACTCGCCTAACATTAATCAGATAACATTTTTTTTATGTTTATGTTTATTTATTATTTTTTTATGCCTGACTCATAACTGTTTCTGCATTGTAAAGGCAAGAGACACATGAAAAGGATGCGGAGGAAGTAGTGGTGATGAAAAAAACAGAAGAAAGAAGCTATTTCCCTCAACATTTACTGCAAGTGGAGGGGGGGGGGGCGCTAGGAACAAGTCATTCTCCAAACCAATCATGAGGGACATTTGGCATTCAAGGCTTGTAAATGGGAATCAAGTATTACAATCTCTCCAGTTTCGCTCGCTGAGACAAACCCACGCCTGTTAACTCTATGCAAATGCAATCACATGCACAGGCAGACAGATGCACCGGCTTCCCTCCTAATGTATGAGCCTATGAAATTGCATCCACCTTCCATCTGTTGGTCGGAGTCTGAATTATAAAATGGCCTCCAACAACAATATTAATCGGCAAAGCCAACTGGAGCATACCGTGTACTTTTTCCACCTTTGTTTCTCCAGAGAGCATTGTTGTTTCATGTTCAGAGTCAGAGTCAGTTCTAGGGTCAGTGAAGATCAGGGAAAAAGCTCTGGGGGTGTTTGCTGATTGAAAAATACTAAAATACACCAAAGGGCTCTTATAAAATGATGATTTTTATAAGAACTAAAGAAATTTAATTATCAAAACCCTTTCAGCGTGCTTTTTATGCCAATACAATTTATTACACTCCAGACTGACCCCTAAATGATGTCACCTATAGGTTCTGAAGCCTCGAGTCTGGTTTTAGGGTTGTAGCCGTGTGGTTTTCTGGCGCCAGAGTGAACATATTTGGATGTAAATAGGGAAGCTTGGGTTCTAAAATAAAAGCTTGATTGGTTATTATATGGCCCAAAACATTAATATTTAATAAAATTTCTTACTGATGATCTAATGTGGACATTGTTATCTTTAGTCAGAATCAAAAGCACATAAATAATGTTTGTTGTCAGTTTACAGTGAATGAAAAACTATCCACCAAAAGCAATATCTTAAAAGGCACACCAGCAGGTATCTGTCATCCAGCACTATTTGTTCTTTCTGGGATCAGGATTAACCAGACTGCAGTTTGGACTCACACCGGGCAGGGAAACAACTTCAGCAATACAGTATTAGCATCACCAGAGGGAAAGAGTCTACATAGTCTACATAGAATAAAAGCACAAAAAACTTTCAGTCACCTGTGATACTATGGTGAAATGAAAAATGGAGTAAATACTTGAGGATTTCACAACTTCACAAGCTTTAAATAAACATGGCTACTTTAAGCCATGATTACATTCTCATTTTTAACACCCCGACAGGCAGCACGGAAAATCAAGGTCGCTACCAGTTCAGTTAAAGGAATTCTGTCCTTTTATTATGAGAACAAATAATATAAAAGTCTAGTGAATGTACAGTTCTTGAGCTGAAAATCTATGGGAATTTTATAAGAGCAAAGATTAAATTGCTGAAAATTTTCAGTAGAAAATCTTTTTTAAACCCTTGGAAGTTTTGTAACACCCGAGTACTCAACATATGCAGCTGTTATCTTTGACATACCCATCAATCATTCCACCTGAAACACACTGTCAGACTTTTATACTGACACTTGTGAGTAACCAAAATCAGTTGTTACCAGAGCCTTGTGATACATGAGCTAAAAGCAGCAACAAATGTCTGCATAATAAGGCAGGGAGGATCTCAAAGGTGTTATTTATTGAGCTTTTAACCATGACACCGTTCGTGTAAACTGAACATTCATGTGGAGTTTGACTTTTGCATGTTGCTTAGTTTGGTATATGCACCAATCTACCTGTTAAATAAAAAAAGCTAGGTGGTTAGCGCTAGGGAATAATTACAGATTGGTTTGAAATGCACAACCTGATGTTCCCCCACTCATTTCATCTCTGTGGTAGTCATACGAAATGAAATGAGCATTCATGCACAGGGAGCCATCCATTAATAAATGTTATTCCATTCATCATTTTCTTCTGCTCATCCAAGTGAGGGTTGTGGGGGTTCTGGAGCTTATCCCAGCTGTCATAGAATGAGAGGCGGGGTACGCACTGGACAGGTCACCAATCTATCACAAGGCTAACACAGACAGACAGATGACAAGCCATGCTTGCATTCACACCTATGGTTAATTAAGAATTGCCACTTAACCTAACCCTATGTATGTCTTTGGACTGTGGGGGGAAACCCAGAGAGGCATGGGGAAACTATAAAAAGACCTCAGTGGACCCAAACCCAAGACATTCTTGTTGTGAAGCAACATTGTTATCCACTAAACGATCACATTAATTATTAACGTTAAAATATTTGTAAAATAAATGTTAAAATTGAAACAAAAATGTTTGAGTGTGCATATGACAGACTGAAACGTCATAAAAACAAGGGCTCTGGTACTTTTCCCCGCCACAGTTTTTACTGGAAAAAATATAAAAACGCTCGCAAATTGTGACAATTTGTCTCAATTACATTAACTGCAGAGAGTGTGAGCTCGAGAATATGATACCGATATAAAAGTGACAGGCAAAATTGACCAAATTACAGTTATATTAAAAATGATTCCCCCTGCATAGAAACGATGGATTCAGCACTAAAGATAAAGCCCGATTTTCCCAGAAACTGCATCTGAAAATCCATTGGACAAGACAACTGGAGGGAGAGAGCGATTGAGAGGGGTCTCACAAAGGGACTTTGGTTCAATAAAAAGTAAAACGAAACACACTGAAAAAAAAACAACCCAAGGATGAAATTCCCATTGATTGTTATCAGTGGTTTCCCGGGGAGTGCTCCTCAGGGGCAAGGATCGGCCTGAACTATGGTCCGATCAGCCAAACAGTTGCCTCTACTAAGTGCTCGTCTCCATGGACCTGCCGATTATTTAGGCTACAAAACTTCAGTGCTTTTTAAAAAGGACACTAACAATGGTTTGATGCTGCATATCGATCATAGTAATCGGGCCTAGACAGCCTCCTTTACCTCTCCCACTGCATACTGTGTGTGTGTTTGAGTTTGTGTGCATCTATGTATATGTGCACAGTCTTCAAATTAAAACTTCTATCATTTAGAGTTAATCGTTTTGCAGTCTTGGGATCACCATATAAGTCCTAAGACATATTTTCTCTCTTACTCTTAATCTATTTTTGTCTGATACTCATTTTTGTAAGGCCCTTTGTAACCACTGACTATGCAAAGTGTTACACAAATAAATATTTCTTGAATCAGACAGAGAATTAAAGAAATAATATTTTTAGACTATTAATCTCTCTGATCGTTAATTCAATATGCTAAGCCATATGGATATACCCGAAATCACAGTTACAATGTTTGACTGTTCTATTTGTTTAAGGGTTTTTGCATATTACAAGTACAACTCCAGCCTTGGGCTTTTGTTGCAGCCTATTATACATTAGGAACTTATTGAGAGATTCATTCATCCAAAGTATAGTACCTTGACTCTTATGTAAAAACAATGATTTGTGAAACCATGGTCATTATTAATTTGCTCTGGAGACTGAATTATTTCCACTTAGTTTCTAAAAGTACACCTCTATGTTGAGTGAAAATAACTGTTTACCATTCTGTTGCTTTTTCTCTGGGTGAGGGCTGTGCTGTTCTGATGCCATGCCAGGGCCATCAGCTCAGAGTATTTTAACATTGCTAATATTCCCAGCCAGGATGCTGTCCCAAGGCTGCCCCCAGACTGTTCCGTGTCACCAGTTTGCCCATCCGGCCCTGGGTGGAAGCTACCTAAGCCTCTGAGTGTCACTGCTCGCTACAGGCTCAGCCAATCTGCAGCAGAGATTTGGCAGGGCTAAACGTCGTGGGAGCATTGGTCCGTGCTCTGAGAGGTATCAACGCTTCGCACATGACTAAGCTCAAGCATTTCTGCCCAAAATGAAAATGACTATAATTAGCATGCCATTTTGCCAAGTGTCATCAGGCTATGATCCTCTCCGGATTCAGCTCCATACTGGAGTTACTCAGCAGTAACTCAGAAGGCAATGGATCTGCACATCAACGAATGTCACATTCAACACTGTATACCTCCATCTGTGCGGGTTAATAAGCAGAGTACATTAACACTGTCAAGTCACAGTTATTGCACCATTAAATTCCTTCAATCTAAAACACAGACCATTTTCAAAGTGCAGCAGTGCCCTTTCAGTGCACCATTCAAATAATCCTAAAATCATTTAGAGAAGTCAGACTGCTTTGTTTTCATAGCAATAAGCACAGACTTGGGTCACTTAGCAGCAGCAGAACAAAGTGCAAACAAAACACTGACAATTTAACACTTTTTAGAGAGGAGCACTATAGAAACCGGGACTCCAGTCTGGTCAAGGCAAACAAAAACGAATTTAATTTCTTCATTTTCATAGACATGAATTGTTCATTTCTAATTTTTTTGTTAGAAACAACAAATAGAATAGAATAGCACTTTATGTTCATTGTACATGTACAAGAAAATTGTGGATGCGCCACACCAATTGTGCCGGAATAAAATATAAATACTAGAAAGCAGGAATAATAAATAAATAGCATAAGGGAGAAATATATACAATCAAGAGTCATATACACAAAAATAAAAAGGCACACATTAGAGAACAAGTTGCAAAGTTCTTAGAAGTAGTGCAAAGAAAAGACTTGATCTTTGAAACCAGTGTAGAGAATGAGACTCCTCAGAGGGATTCCTCAAAACGTGAAAATGTGAAAAACTGACAGCCATTTAACCCAAACTATGATCTTTATCTAGATGTATCTCAGCTATTTTACAGCCAGACTGGGTAGTTTCATTTCTCAAATGTAATTAAGTAGTTTTTTTGATGCATAAACTGAATCATATTCATCTGAATGAAAAAAAGAGAGAAATTACTGTCCAGCAACATATTCCAAAAACTACAGAAAAAATGTGTTGCAGTATCCTATTTGAGGCACCCAGCTAAAAATTTTTCCATTTACCCCCCATTAAAGTTCTGTTTGGTGTTTCCAAAAGCTCATATCAAATCTCACTCATAACAGTTAAACTCTGCCTTTTTGCAGTTTAGCCACCCAGTATTGCAGGTTTTATTTCCAACAATAAAAGTGGTGAGAATGGTGAGAATTAATCAAAACATTGTTAAGGAAAAGGAGTGTTTTTTGACATAACTTTAAAGCTACCTCTAAGGTGCTTTGAGGAGAGGAAAAAGTCTTAAAAGGTCAAAGCGCTAGCAGCGCGTGTGGTACTTGGAAATGTCTACAACATTTTGGCTATATCAACATGTTTCAGCTTGGGCCTTCATTTCAGTGGTCCTAAAAGTCACAGTGAATCACAACATTAAAGGTAAATGGAGAAAAAGATAATAACAGCTAAAAAATGGTATCATTCTCTCTAACCCTGAAGGGAACTGCAGTGTTGGGTGGTAATTTGATTCATGCTCGTCACAATCAAGGCCCATTTTCTAAAAGCCATTCTTAATACAAAAACATTGATCTTTAAGTTAACAGCTTTTCCAGGTAGAAGAATACAAAAAAAACTCCTGCTGTTATTCAGTTTTTCCTTCAGTAGAAATCTAATTTCAGAACTGATTGAGGAAATTCCACAGCAGAGTTTCTGAAACACTTGAGTCAAAATAAAATAATGTGATCGATTACAGAGACCGTCTGTTACCGGTGTGAACAAGGAGAATAATAGATGAGAAAAATCCAAAGCGCTTTTTTTTTTTCTTTTTAAGGATTGCATGTGTTAGACAGGAAAGGGAAGCTTGAAAGAATGCTGCGCATAAATAAATCAACAAAACATTAAAAGAGAAGAGAGCATTTAAAATTTAAATAGAGACAGGAAATCTCTTTAAACCTACAAAATCAATCACACTGGCTCTAATCACAGGTATGTTTTACAAAGTTCAAGCCTACTGTGTATATAAAACTAGATCGTGGAGGCCAATCTTTCCGTTCATGACCACAGCACAACCTTTGCATGATACATAAGACTTGCTGTTGTCAGCAGATATAGTTTAGCGTTTCTCAGCACCCCCAATGTCCTGCTGATTACGATAATGTTTAATCAAATAAGTGATTGTATAGTGCTGGATTTTATCCAGAAAGCCCATACTGCATGCAAATGTGGCAGACCTTTAGCAGAGAGACATGCAGTTTGCTTAAAGAACATCCCATCTGGATGCACAGGCATAATTATAGGAAGGAGATTTATTAGGTTTTATTTAAAATTGCCATCTGCAGACTTAGATAAAATCTTAAATAGTCTGACTGTGGGAGACTAATATATAATATAATACATAAGTTCCTATGGAATAATTGCACACAAGAAAAGCAGGTAAAGGCGGGATAAAACAGGACAGAATATATGTAATTAGAAATAAAGGATATAGTACAGAATATATCAAAATAGGACAGATTATAATTTAGAAAAAATACAAAAGAGCAGGGCAGGATTTAATGGAATAGGATGCAAAACAATAGGATATAGGATAATGGAATACATGCAAATAGGAATAAAACAAAGGACAGGACAGCAGGTCAGATAGGGCTAGGCTACACTAGGCTGCACTAGGGTAGTAGGATAAAATGAAAGAAGAGGCCATACATGTTTACGAGTTTGGATTATAAAGACAAGATAAAATATGAAAAGCTATGCCATAATGAGAAATAATATGGATAGTAAAAAAGGTAGGTAAGTACACAATATATGCAAAATGATAACAGATAGGACCTAGTACAGATGGAAAAGCACAGTAGGATAGGACACAGAATGGACGAGAAAATAGTAATGTAGATAAGATGTAGGACATAAGCTGATAGGAGAGATGTAAGAATACAAGACAAAATAAGACCGATAAAAGGTAAGAAAAACATACTTTATTCATTATCAGTATGCTGGTCAAAGTAAAATATAGGTCATGATATAGGAAACAGGCACAGAAAGGGGAGGACAAAATACTGTGTGGGATACGACATGATATTTTAACAGAAAATAGAATGTCGTAGAAAAGTATATGATCCCATAAAAGATAAGACTATAACATAGGATTTGATACAGAGTAGATGATATTGTTAAGATAAGAAATGTTACAGGCTAGATAATAATATAGAGTAAGAAATTTGATAGAATTTAAAGACAGAATAAGATAATGAAATCTAATCCCGATGATTAAGGACTGATATTGATAACACCCTGGTAACTACCAATTATCTATTCTACTTATAGGTCAGTTTCTTTATTGATTCTCTTATTGATTCCCGATCAATTTTCTGTTTGAAAAAGCAAGACTACTAAGATTTTTAGCATTGATGAAAAAGTTTAATTATCTCTGGCGCTGAAAACGATCTTGAAAAAAGGCTTGGATGTGACTCACATGTGCTAAAGCTCCGGTGCCTTGAGTTTGACACGATTGTTTTGTTGTTGTAAAATGAGCTGGAGAAACTGGAAATCCAAGTGAAAGGGAAGACTAGGGAGATTAAGATTCCAACTCAAAGATGGAATAGGAAAGTATACTGGATACAGAACAGATTAAAGACTATAGACCAGGTTAGTACATAATGAAGGACTTAATAAGCTTTTAAAAAGATAAGGAAGGAAAAGATACAGATACAGGAGTAAGAACTGGGATCAAAAAAGACAGGGCAGGGCAAGATTTCAGTGTCATAAAGAAAAATAAACAGACATGTGATCCTGCCACTGTAACATAAAGCTAAACATTTTAAATTCCACCCTGTAGATTTCTGCCCTCTACAACTGTCTCCTCTTTATAATTCACCTACTTATCTGCACTCCATCTTCATGTTAACAAGACACCCTGTCCTACTTTCGACAACCTTTCTGATGAAGTGGCTTTGAAAAACAATTCTCCCGGTTATCTTATCTTCTATGTCAAACCCATTCATTACTACAATATGGAGACGAAAGCAAAGGAAGGCAAAGGAAAGACGCAACATTACAGGGAAGGAAAATTTAGAGGTGGAGAGAAAGTGAGTGCAGACATATTGTGTGCTGAGCTGCATTTAAGGGGCTTTGATTATAGATTATGATGCCATCTGTTCAGAATGCTGGTCACACTGTACATGATAGGCAGCATATTTGATATCAGCTGTGTGCACCTCCTGTTGCTGCTCCTGTTCACCTCAGGCAACAATGAATACAGACACCTCTCTGAAGGCCACTGTGGGATAACTCTAGCCCTGGCATAGAGTTGATGGTGCTGGGCTTACAGCATGAGGAGTGGATTAAATGTTCTGCACACGTCCTTCATGGAGCTAGACTCCTCCAATTTCAGGATATGATAAATCTGCAGCTGAGGGGCATCTCTCCTGGAGAATTCAATTAGGTAAGAAAAGAGAAGAGGATCACAGCGATATTAGAGAGCTGAGTGGAGAGCTCCTCAGCCCTCCCAGTAATGAACCGCTCCGTTTCTCCACCGTGACTAGATTGATTTGACTAGCTGAGCTCAGAGTTCATCCTCGTCTTAAAGCAATTCAGAAAAAAAGGCTTGGTGTCATTGTGGAGGGGAGAGGTTCGAAATTTAGAAATGGACTGAAATATGAGTAAAGCTTGTGGATGGAGGACTGAAGTCTCTGCTTACTCCAGACACCTGCCAACATGTTGAGATAACTTTCGAGGGAACTTTATGATCCTCTCCAATTCGAGCTAGACTTGAAAAGCCTCACAATTATTAGTTTAAAGTAGCCTGAATGATCTGTCTCTGATTCCAGTCTATGCAAATAAAATGTATCTATGAATATTTCATATTAACGGCTACTAAATAAATATCTGCCTTAAGTCACAGCCCTGAAATGTTTCCCTTTTGTGATGACCCATCCCTGTATCCTGGTTTCATCTATACATTCTGCTCATGTCTACATTCTCCATCGAAAGTTGAGATCAGTTTGCAGTTGTGAAAGTGAGTCTCAAGGATGTACCTAATTGTGTGGTTATAAATAGGATAATTAGCTTAAATAGGATCTGATAAGAATCTCTATAACGACATTACGTGACAAAGGTGCGACCATTATGATAATTATGAAACAGAGAAATTAACTGGGTTAAATGTGTCTGTCTTTCACTCTTGTGATATCCATTCGCTTCTACACAGCATAGTATGTCATTCATAAGCAATATCTAATACCTAGATTTGCAGACTTTTTTGCATTGTTCACAAAGAAATCACAGTCGGATTGCAGAGAAAATCAAATTCCCAAATGCATTCAAGCCATTACCATTATCTGTTACTTAAAGCTTTGCTGCACAGCTAAAATTAAAGTATTCTTCAACATTCCACAACTTTATCCATTAGTTCTTAAATGCAAAAGCCCCATTTTGGTAAATTCTGGGCATTTAGGGACTTGAAAGCTATGAACAGAGTCTCACCTGCATTATCCAAGCAGTCCCCATCAGCTGGGGAAAAAAACTATAATTTGAGTTGAGACACACTTCACTGCACTCCATCACAGCCTCTCTCTATCTTCCAGTTTATAGTTTACAGTAAAAATATCCTTTCACTTCTCTGTTCATTTTCCTTTCTTTATCTTGCAGTTCTTTTATCTTTAGTCGGTGACCACCTATTGCTGATGTTGTCCTGTTCGTGATTGACTGTTACATTTGTGATTTGAAAAATAATCCTTCTTTAATTGTTCAATGCATAAAGAATGAAATAGCAGCTATATGCATAAAGTGCCAATTAGAACTGTGGGTTAATGTTAAAATAGGAGATAAGGGTAACGCATTCCAGCAAAATCATACCCCATCCCCACCCCCAAACCACCACACACACACACACACACACACACACACACACACACCTCTTTCTAGAAGAAAACTTGAGCACAAAAAAATAAATTATTGGACCAACTTTTGCATGCCTTATGGGTGGTGGTAAGTCTGACAACATTACCACATACTTCCAGCAACAGCGCTGACATGGAACAATCTAGCAGTAAACTCAAAGCTATCATTAAATGCAAATTTCAGCATTTTGACTGAGACTGCCAAGAAGTTTAACACACAATAGAAATGACTTCTGCTCATTTTATCCCTTACTTACTAAACAGCAAATGTTTAGTAAGTAAGAGAAGAGTATATACCTCTTATGATCAAGGCACTGAAGTGCTACGAGAATTTGCCAGAATTGTCGAAAAGCGGTTGGAATCTGAATATTTATAAGAGGAATTTTACGCCCACTGCAGGTGCAATCTATCTCCCAAAGAGCCCTACACCCATAAATAGTGAACAATAAAGGTAATATATGTTTCTGCATTATAGATACTAGTCTGCTCAACCCACGTGTGTCGAGGAGTTTCTTCACATCTCATGAATCTATATTTTCAGCACTACAGCAGTGGTATTTTCTACAACTACAACGTCTTACTGAAAGACTGGCAGTATTGTGATAGCTATTTAAGCAGAATGATGTGCATACATACAACATGAGCACTGACAAACCGCAAGCTGCCAAAACTGTATGATCCATTGCATTAAATGCAAATTTCAGTGTAGAAACTCTGTAAACTCTCACTTTCAACCTACACAATGCAAGTCATGTAATTTCTTCAACATAATCATGGCGTTTAGTTTAATTATATTGTAAGTAAAAATCCTTCATATCTCTCAGTCTGTGCATTCACATTACTGCTGTCAAGAGTCAGTCCTTACGGAGTTTTCAGAAATGTACTTGCTATGCCAGTCTACTACTGTTGTCATGGTGAAACATGTTGGTGTCAGCTCTTGCTTTTGATACTTTTCCCTTTTGCTAAGAAGTGACATGATCAACCCAACATGTGAGCTTCAGGGAGATTTTTTTTAAACACATCAAACTCGAAGGTTTTTGTGCACCTATTTAGTTTTTTCAGAAACCTGAAAAAATAATTTACCAAAAACTGAGCTTTTACTCTTTTCTTACCCTTTTCCTCTGAAACTGATCTTCACTCATTTTGGTGCATTGTGCATAAAATCCCACATCAGTCATCAGCATCATCATCAGTTACTGCTTTGTTTATTAATTTTTTCTTTAAAAAAAAACATGAGGGTAGAGCGATAGAAGATGAAATGCTGATAGAAGAAAGAAGTCTGAAGGGTTAATTTTATGCCAGGTTCTGACTGCAAAATAACATGACCTGAAAGGTATATGGTGTCAGCACTGAAAATGGGCATCAGGTACAATAATTGCTTTACCAGTTCAGCATCTTAAGCTTAAGCACATTTTTAAAAAAAATTGTTGTACTCGTGCCTAAGGCATGCCTTAGCCCTCTTGAATTATAGGTGTTACTGGTGAGAAATACACACCAATGGACAGGACATACAAAAAGTAGGAGCATAGCACAGGACATACCTCATTGAAACACAAATAATTGTGTTTTTTCACATTTATCCACAGAAAGCTTCATCTTTTCCAGTTGTTGTAGCAATCTCTCCCCACAAGCTCTTACCATATATAAAAATTGGATGATAGCGATGCCTGTAGAGATGGAGCTGCACACACATTTGTGACATCAGGGCATCTATTTTGTATATTTGACTCTCAGCCCATGCCAAGTTATAAGATTTCAGATGTATACAACTTGCTGAAAAGACACCAAAGCACACTGCACACAAGTAATAATTATAAAATGTTTTGATTTTTGCAGTATTTCATCCAAAAGATTTGGATGAAGTACTTCTCCTGTCCTAAATGACAACTTACACAATGTCTGATTGACAGAGTGCTTCCCTGCACTGGTCAAATGAAAGACTCTGCTGGTTTGCCCCATGGATGGACCCACAATTTTCTGTGACAAGTGTTGAAATCTGTGGACCCATCTACAATGCTGCCCAAAGGAGTGTTAACAGCCATTCTTTCTTGTCTCCAATTGTTTAACTCCTAGACTCTTTTTGGTGACGTCACATTGTAAAAGAAGCCAAACTGTGACTGGGTGTCTCTTCAGTCAACTCGAGTTTTTGACAACTCTATACTGTAACATATTGAGAAAAATATGCTGTCTAAAACTACATTAGAGAATTACATTATACTGAATTAGGCACAAAGTACAAGGAATGAAAGTCAGAGTAATTCTGAGAAATGACCGGACTATAATCACAATAATACAACAAAGATTTCAGCATAAACACAGCATATGGGTGTATATCTGTCACGGTCCTGGGTCGGGTCGACCCAGCATTTTGAGTTTCTTATGTTTTGGTTTATTTTTGCATTATGGATTGGTTATTCTCTGGTGATACTGTTTTGATTACAATTATATTCTGATTCTTTAGTTATCTGATGATGATGATGTTGATGACGATGATGATTATGTCTGGTTTAGGTTTTGTTATCTTGCCCTTATGTTTGGTTTAGGTTGCCTGTGCTTGGTCTTCTCTGCCCGTATGTCCCTCTGTTTGTCCATGACGTCATTATGCCTGTTTACGAGTCTGTCTCTGTCTGGCGTGTGCTTCCTGTCTTATTTTGTAGGTCTGTGTCCTTTGTCAGTGCGTTCAGCTTTGTGCTCTCCCTGTCTCGTCAGTGTAATCAACGTCAGCCGTGTCTCCCAGCTGTTTCCTCTTTGCTCCGTTCACCTCTTGTATTTAGTGTCTGTGTCTTCCCCTACTCGGTGTCGCATCGTTAACGTCTGTTCACCCTCACTTGCTGCGTGTTTAGGATTTCCAGTCCTCCTGCATCTCTGTTTAGAGTTTTGTTTGCTTTTGTGAGTTTTATTTTATCTTGATGTTCTGCTCCAGCAATAAAGCTGCATTTTCTGTCTAAACCTCGTGTCCTGAGAATCCTGCATTTTGGGTCCACCACTCCTGCCTGCCTGCCACACAGCCGACCATGACAATATCAACTGAAGTGCATAAAATTGGACACCAATTTGAAAATGGCACAAGACCATATAACAGTGTTAGAAGCCACAGGGCCAAACAGAGTTGTTTCCTGCAAATACCAGGAATCAAGCCTGAGGGAAATCAAAGCAAAAGGTTAAGTTGAATCATGTGTGTGACACTTCTCCACCTGAGTCCTTCTGCTAATTAGAGCTCCAGATAGATTAGCATTTCCATGTTGACGAAGGACTGTGATGGGAGGACTTCACACCTGCAGCAAAGAAGCGACGCTCACAGCTGGAATTAGACTGAGCTATGGTGATATTTAGCCAGGTGTCAAAATAACAACCCTGTTTCTACACATAGCAACTGGTTAACTGGGCCCAGAATGAGGGAAGGTGTCTTGTTTTAGTGAATAAAAGGACAAGGAAGTGTAGGAAGAGAGGCAGCACAGTGCAATCATCACCTAAACTTAAAAAAGAAGATCAACGATTTTTTTGTATTCAAAGGTTTGGGTTATTTAAAGTTTCACCTTAAAAAGAGATTATCAAGATTAGAGGTCCATCCAGATTTGATCAGACCAATTCTTTTTTCCCCAAAAAGTAGTCTGTTTCAGTATGGCCAATTCATATAACATATGTTTACATTAAACAATGGATAAGCTGCTCCTTAATCACTAAATGTTCCTGCAATGGGTCCTATACTACCATAAAAGTTCATACAGATCACTAATACTATAAAACTGCCATCAATATTCTATTACAGATTTTTGTGTCTTTTTTATTATTGATTTTGATTCTGGTAATGTTGAAAAAGATTATTTCCCTTCAAAAACAGTTAAAGTTGCATGCACAGCAGACTGAAAGATCAACAATACAATTTCCACCAGCCTTAGAAGCAGTTTGGCAGTCCAAAAATGGAACAAATTATTAAGTAATGTACTTTTAAATTAATTGCAGGCTTGTAGCAAAAAAGAAAGAAAAAATGCTGAAATTATTGTCTACTCTATAATTGACTGGTGGCAGTAGAGCCATGAGTTAATTAGCTTAGTGAAAAAAAGAGTGGAATCAAGGGGAAATGTGTACATCTAAAAGAAACTGTCTATTATTACAGGTGCAAGAGTGGTTTTTAATCCACAAAGCAAAGATCCATTTCTTCAACAACAGGAAGGTGTTTCATTTATATTCACGTCATGTATATTGCTACAATGCTGGGTATTCATTTTAAACATTGATGATGTTTCAAATTATGAGGTCGCCATATGCACATGTATTTTGCTAATCTCAGCTCAAGATGCTCCGCCTTTCCACAGATTAAATCTCTTCTTTGCAAGGGAGCAGGCAATCAGAAGGTTTGCTTAAAGAAAAGAGGAAGGGCGCTAGTTTCATGTCTTGTTTCATTAAGTGTTAGAACTGGGGGGCTGCACAATCTCAATTCCTATTTTGAACTGTGAATCATGCTTCTAAAAAAATTGTAAAAATAAAAATAATGGATAATTTTTTTCAATTTAAATTTAAACCAAAATGCTTGTTTTTTTAATCAGAACTTTAAAAAACATTTATTGGTGTGCAACAATAATATATCAAATCTCTCAGAACTGCCCCAGTAATCCTTAGCACTTATCATTGAGGCTGACACATGCACAGGCTCCGTCTTAATATCTCAAACTGAACTACAAAATAGATGTGCTTGACACTGTTGATGTTTGACTGAAGAATTCCATCATTATCACCCAATACACAATGAATAAAAAAAAAAAAAAAGCAACACCTATACAATTTCAACTCTCTGGGTGAATCAATAAACATCACCTTTTTCAGCTTTAGTGAAATCTGAGTACAAAGGGAAGTCTTAGAGGTTTCTTGTTAACTTTCTCCCAAATTTGTCTTCTTGTTTTCTGACTGAGATGTGAAGTGTGATAACATCTAGTCCTCACATACTACAAATCTCTCACAAGTCTGCAATGTCAGCCAATTACCTCTAGAAGAAGAGATGGAACTAAGGAGAGACGAGGCTCAAGGTTGTTGAATATTTGATTTGTTTGCTATTTTCCTTCCTGCTTCCTTTTAAGACGAAATCTCTCTCTCTCTCTCTCCCTCACACACACACACACACACACACACACACGGACACATGCGTACACATACTGTTTTACAAAAATACACACTTAGTATTTTATCAAAATGAGGGTTCGTGAGCCCAATTCTAATCTGTCCACCCAGACAAGGTAACTTAAGGACTCGTTTCATCAGTCTACCTCCAGACATGAAGCCTTGGCAGTCTCCTGTCACCTCTGTGTGCTTGTTTTACAACTGGTACTGAACATGCCATGAGTGATACAAATGCATGTATTACTGAACAGGGGACAATGTGTCAGGGGAGCCCAATTCAGAGTCTATGAATGTTAAACTTCTAGGTGTAAAGTCACAAAACAAACAAGCAAACACAAAAAAAAAAAAAAACAAGATATGTGAGGTGACTGCAAATAAGGCTCAAAACACCCACAAAAAATGTAGAATTATCATAGAAATACACAAAAAACTCACACATTACTACAAAACAACTGAAAAAAATAGATCATAATAACAAAGAAAAAGCAAAGCGACTCCAAATAAGATGCAATACCATTTCAGAAAGTTGACAGAAAAACTGAAAAACAAAATGAACTCCAAATGACAAGGAAGTCACGCAGTCTGGTTTTCTGGCATTTTTAATATATATTTCAGTCCACCTATATATTATACTGTATTAAAAGTAGAAAAAATATGTAAGAAAATAAAACAATGCACAGAAACAGAAATCTGCACAATGCTGACAATCTGTTTCTCTGTGGAGCCGAGACAATCTCTCCAGCAACAATAAACACATTAGTGATGCTTGACAGGTGATGACTTCGTCTGGGAAAAAAAAAAAAAAAAAAGAGCAGCTACAGTTCACAATGTCAAACACAGATAGCTGCAGACGCAAGGTACTTCTCTGGAGTGATGTGCCGTCCAGTTCCTCCATCAACGTCTCATCAAAGAAAAGACACGAGTTTTACACATGGAGGCTAGCTTTTTGCCAAAGTCCTAAATTAATCCAATTCCCACAGGTGCCACTGCTGCTGGTAATGTATGCATTCTCGGCTGTTGTTGTTGTTGTTGTTTAGCCCCGTTGACTCCACTGACATTGACTTGTATAATGTGGAGCCCAGCATTTTTCATTAATTATACACCAGACTCTGTGTTTCATGAAGTGCATAAAATACAGGATGATGAAATTTGTTGAAATCTCTTGTGTCCTGATTATGGCTGCGTGAGGTCAAAATTTGTTAAATGTTTGTCTGTTACTGACTTAGCAATGCACAATTCTGCTCTGCACTATAATCAATGACAACTGTTTGGAAAAAAATGCACGCTAATAAATCTTAAATACACTTGATAATAGTTCATTTTGCACCACATTAAGTTCATGCATCATCTGGCATAAATGGCATCTAGTAAATAACATAATAAGTGGATTTGCACTTACAAGGTTGTTTGTTAATTCAGATACCCCATGTCCCAGATTATTAATCACGTGCAAGACAATTTTCAGCAGACATCCTTATGCAGAAGTCTCTGCTTTCACATTCTTCTTCATCTCTAAAGAAAATCCGAGTCATAGCAGCAGCAAAAATATGTCCATTCAGCTCCTTCAACAATGCAATGCTCTCCCTCCCAATTCATTTCATAATTTTGGTATGCAACTGAATAACTATAATCCGGATTACTAAGCAAATAACAAAGGGCAAGTTTGAGAGATGCAGTTTCCTGAATAAATCCCCTATCATTCTTTTTACTTTCCATTTTAGTGACATTTCATCGTATTAAAATAAAAAACAAACATAAACAAAAAATAAATAAATAAAAGAACCTTAAATTATCTTTTTACAGTGCAATTTAAAAAAAAATCAACATAACAGTTTTAGAAAGCCTGAAGGAAAAGATGTCTTTTACATGAAGTAATCTCTAGAAGCATTTTCACAAAAGAAAGCCACATTTTATCCAAGAAAAAAATATTTACTTATTAACAGGAAAGTGTCTTGTTTTCTGTCTTTGTGTGATTTAATTAACTTAACTTAAACTTAACAGGAGAAGACAAGCTTGGCTACGTCTTAATTATTTTTATCAAAATAATAAAATAAAATTAGATTAAAAAAATTATATAGAGCCACAATAACATTGGTTACGCTACATTTGATGACTATTACAAGTGAAATAGCAGGCTAATGTAGCTTAGCATAATTCAGAGTCTGACTTTTATCTATCTATATATAATATATTAATTTGGTAGGATTAACAGTAAAGAAACTTGTTTTCTTTCTTGCAGAGAATTACAGATAACATTCTGACATATTTGATAGAGATGAAGGTGCAAGTAGCTACCTAGATTAGTTATGCATACAAGCTAGCTTGGCTCCACTTGAATTTAACAAAATCCACAAACTTCTATTAATTTGTAGAGTTTTTGTCACACTGGCGTATGTGTGGGACAGGAACCACTGAAGGAGCTGAATATCAAAAATAACGGCTATGGGTTTTTATGCTTCAAAAAGAGAGCATATTGGAGAAGGGAGATAAATATGAGAGAGGAAATGTGATTCAGCACTAAGAGAGGGTGATGTCAGGAGCTTCTTAAAACGATGAGTTTTTTAAGTCCAAGAGAGAAGATGGAGAGTGACTGTGATATTCTGATTGGAGTAACAAGGTCATTCCAGCAACAGGGAGCCAGGAGGAGGAAGAGCTGAGTCTCAGTGGGCCATTTACTTTTAATGTGTTCTCATCAGCCTCCACACAAAGCACTGTCAGGGGTCTTAAAAAAAACCCTCTTGGTACTCAACTCCTGGGTGGCTACCGAGCCTTCAGCTCACTGAGAATAACTGGTGAGCATGGCGGAATGGTGTGCCAGGTCCATAATAGTTTGATATAGTGCAATACCGATACTCTACAGAACAGAGCAAATACAGATATCAGACCATCTTAGGCGATCGATAAAAAGAAGCCGCTGTGGTGCATGCTTCTGCTCTGTGGGAAATATGAGGGAACATCTGTGCTGCTGTGTTTTATTATGTCCTTACCGCCAATGACGTTGGTAGTCAAAGCTAAACAGCCGAGATTGCAGCGCCAATAATTCATTATGAGTGTTTACCAACCAAACATTAGCACACATATTGCCTTCAACACATCTCACTGTTTTGTGCAGAGAGAAAACTGATGGACAGATGCGGGCAGGAAAGGGCGCCTCACTGCACGCTTATCTCGGTAATATACTGGTGTGCTTTGTCAGGAAAAAAGAGCCAACAAGTCCTCAACAAGTAATGAAAATAAAAAACTATTTTGCCCATTTAGAGCTTACCAAAATGCCGTGGCCTTAAAAATGCCAAAAAAATAAACATAACTAAAATAAGGATTACTCTAGTATTAAGCTGAGATGAGCTCGAACCTCCAAGTGAATCTCCTTAGACACATCTGGGTGAAATTTCAAACGATATAGGACAGCAGATGAATAAAATATGGACTTAGATGAAGAAGTTGTTTTAAAAGTAGAACTTTGTAATAATAAGTGTTTCCCTTTTCACAAAAGAGGAGAGAGAATGGTGTTGAATAGCACCCATCAACATGCGCACCATGTAGGACAACATGGCTGAAGCTCAGTGAGAATCGAGACAGCTGCATTATTCACACAGCTCTGCCAGTCATCGCTGACATGGAGGACAGTGGGGTGACTCATCCTACTTGATAATACATGATTGATGTTTTTTGAAACACTAAACATCCCACATGAATAACAAGCAGAAGCCTTATTAGGGTTCCGGGAGAAAAGGAAGGAAGGTGGCATTTCTACAGGAGCCGACACATTGTGATGGACACTGCGAGGGTCAGACATACATCCTCACCTGGGAGGAGGTTATCTCTAAGGAAATGAATGGTGTGTGTGTGTGTGTGTGTGTGTGTGTGTGTGTGTGTGTGTGTGTGTGTGTGTGTGTGTGTGTGTGTGGTGTTTTGGTTAGAGAAGTACCAAGGAGAGAGGAGAGAGACAGAGAGTAAAGAAGACAGTTTCCAAGCCGCCACCATCACACAAACTCCCCACACTATGAATCATCCATCAATATCACGCAGAAGAAGGAATTAGCAGTAATGCTGCTTTCAATGTAGCTTCACTAAGCCTGCAGATACCATGTTTAAACATGATTAACTGTAATAAAGCTTCAGTAAAGCTCATGTTACCTAATTAGACATAAAACTGACTTGTCTTGTGTTCATAAGTAGATATCTGAGAGGAGCAGGTGCTTGATAAGCGTTCCTTACAAGTGATCATTCACAAAGCAACCTTAGGAATAAATAAAACAGCAAAAAGCAGTGCATGTAAACTGATTTAAAAAAAAAGGGGGGAAAAATACCACTTTGGAACAAATTTCAGTTTAAATAGGTAGAGAGATGATCTCACAAGTTTGACATCATAAACTGTTGCACACAGTGGTGACACTGAATCATAATCTGCTGTATAGAAAACAGAAGCTCAACTAAATGTCAACAGAAAGCCTCTGGAACGCTGCTGCAAGGCTTTAAAGGGTTTTTCTAATCCTGGCTAAAACAGCAGAGCCTTCAGTATTTTTTCACCCCTCTATCCTCAATGCATCTTTTGATTGTTAAAGCGGGGGAAGGTGCTTCATTAGTATGCATCTTTTAAGGCGCAAGGGCTGCCTGCAGATGCCGGAGTTGAGGTGGTGGGGGCGTGGGAGAAGCTGGGTCAGCCACATGGCCGGGTCTTCTCACAGAAACTCTGCATGCAGAGGATCTGAACGAAAGCGCCGCTCTCTCCTCCCAATTCTCAGATGGCAGCCGTGACCTACTTTCCACAAAGACAGGCTCATGCAAACTTGATGATATGCTTATAACAGAGGAGCCTGTCGTGCACTGCCTGAGGTGAGCCTCGCAATGCGGAGGCAGCAGGGGGTCTGTATCGTAAGGACCAATTGGCAGGACGTGTGTTAGCAACTCTGCCCTGGGTGGTTAAACAGCATCAATGGTAATGACGCTGATGATCATACAGCAGGCCTGAAGGTATAAAAATATTTTTTAAAGGTTGTCAGATCACCTAAACCCCCAAAGCAAACAGCTTCATTTGACATTTCATAGCTGATGACAGAGCAATAATCTGAATGGGCCCCTTGTGAAAAGAAGACAAAATGTCCTCCTTGTTGCATCTATGCTGCAGCTACTGTACTTTCACCGAGTGCTGCAGCCACTGCAGCAATTGCTTTTAAAATACTGAAGTTATTTTTGTAGCTGAGTGGGCAGATTGCAGCCTCTTAAATCAAACACCAGGCCACTTATTATGCACCGTTTTTTGTGCGTCTGTTTTAAACACCAAAAAGCAAATCTCTATATTGACCATTTGCAATGGTTTAGCTCAGGGTCCTAACATGCCTCGGGCCTACGTGTATGAAGTTAGCATGTTCGTCCTCCGTCTGTGTGGGTTTTCTCTGGGTTGTCCAGTTTGCTCCCAAAGTGCAAAGATATGCATGTTGAAAAAAATGGGTGCAGGTGTGGATTTGAGCATGAAGGGTGAGATGACAATGTGTCCAGACTGGACCCAAGACTCTTGATCAGTGTCAGCTGGGATAGTGTCAGCCCCAAACCCAATTGAAGGTATATTGCAATCTTCTTAATGTTGCTTGCAAAAACAAAACAAACAAACAAACAAACAAACACTGCAGAGGATCATCAGCAGTCACGTGACTTTATTTTTAAAGAGACTTGATAAAAAAAATCCATGATAGATTCTTATTCAGGTGATAGCAGTTATCTTAACTGAAAACAAACTAGTCTTGGACGTGCACAGCCTTGTTTTGCAGTGGGGAATTAAAGCCATTTAGAACATTGCCAGCAATATTATACACCTCTACAACAGCAAGCACACTGTTATACTGTAAGAGCTTAATTTAGTAGTTTTTGTGATCATTGTTTCTGTTATTTTGTACTTATACTTTGATCCTTGTAATTGTGAAATTTTGTGTCTAGAGTGTGGCCAGGAACTGTATTAAGCGAGACCCCTGTAGTGATTAATTAAATCGTCATGGTTATTTTCAAATGGTAATAAAAAAAAAGTGTAGTTAATATTACTGAAAATGACGTAAGAGTACTTTTGCTTTACTTTTTTTAAGACTCAGATATCACATTTCTGTCTTCTCTTCTCCATACTGCACAGTTTATTTATTTTATTTTATTTATTGTATTTAAATAAACAATGTACGCAGTATATTTAACAATTCATATAATATTTTAAATTCATATAATTTTGCCTAATTTATGTAATATAAAACAAAGGTTGGAGAAAGGAAGGTTTGGGAATAAGTAGTAAGCCTAAAGAATACATGTTAATATGTATATTTTAAAAATCAACTGTTGAATCATGAGTCAATGAATCAACCACTTTGCGAAGAAATCGGGAGTAACGGTGCAGAAATGGTGCGGTAATATAATACAGTGTGATATTTGCTGAGTAGATTTCCAAGGCTGGTGTCAGGTGTAAATCTCTGCTCATTGTTCTTCATATGCTAATAACAGAAGTTTAGGCAGAATTTAACTGTGTGTTCAAATTATACCAACACAGATCACAAAGAGAAGCCTCAGCAAGCTTGTAAAATGATTCTCGGTCCTAAATAATAAAACAAAATCAATATTATGGAAACCTCAAAGTGAAATATGATCATGACAAAGAAAAATAAATCAAAATTACAACCAGAGTCAGGTGAACTGGGCATCAGAAAAACAGACATCAAAACATCACAACACAAAGAAAACAAAGAGAAAGAAGTGGGTAAAGAGGAGTAACGTCCAAAGGTAATGAATAAATATGACAGAATTAAGGAGGGGAAGGAAGGTAGGAGTTTCTCAGTGAGAAGGAAGGTGTGTACCGTTCTACGCCACTGCATACATCTGACATTCCGTATTACAGGGAGTTATAAACCCCTATGACATTTGTTCCAGCTTACTGCATCTTGGAAACAGGTAGTCATCTACCATTTTCCAAACAGACATAAATATAAAGTAATTTTTAAAACATCTGAAACTCATCAACTGTAGTATTCAAGGGTGCTTTTATAAAATAAAGCAGACAACATTATAAAATGTCTAAAACGTCATTTGATTTCCTGTTAGTTCTCATGTTTCCCATCATGGATATTGTTCTTATCTTTTACTAATGCTACTTCTTTAAATTGAGCTGCAAGGCTGAAAAATAAACTTGTGGTATATATCACTAAAGTAAAAAAATATTACTAACTAATTATTAACTATTATTACTGTAATAGTTAATCCAGTTAAATATTAAAATATAAAATTAAGGAAATTATACATTTTTTCTTAAAATCAGCATAACATAACCCTAATAGCTACAGGTTGCAGTTCTGTGAATGTGGCAGGGTGAAAACTTTGGAACCACCAAAGTAGTGAAACTCATACAAACTGCCCTATCATATCCTGTAAACAGATCAATTTCAGGCTTGCGCTAACTTGAGAACAATCTGTAGTGTGCATGTGTTGATCTTTCCTGTAAATTTCTTATGTTGCTAAGATGTACACCTTCTTTTTTGTTTCAAATGTTTATATTACCTAGTGATGCAGATTGTGGTTTTTGGGTGTGGGTGCTGAGCATTTACCTTTTTTGAGCACCTACAAGCGTCTATAGTATTAGCAGCTCACAGGTGATAAACAACTGATGTCTTGTACCAAATGATTTGGGACAAATTGCTTTAAACGTTTAGTCCTAATGCACTGACCATGACAAAAAAATGCAAACTTTATAAAAACATTCTTTTCTATCCATTTTTTAAAAATTACTTTACTCCTCACAACGAGATATAAGCAGAATGTGAAAGCTGATATAATAATGTTGAGACAAATATTAAATGTCAGTAAGTCTGGAAGCAGAGACACGACATTTAGCAAAGGTCTAATGAAACAGGCCAGAACATCCAGACTGGCCAACAGCCTGTATCCACAGGCTGTGAGGCTCCTGAACTCTCTGCCCCCCTCTCACGGACAATAACCATATCCAACTTCTTAATAGCAATGAACTGGTCTGCATTGGTGCATCATATCTTTACTCTCTTCCCCCTCCTGCCCCCCCCCCCCCCCCTCTTTCTTAAATAGATAACTATCATATCTGATATCACATCTCACAGTACAATAATATTGAATGGGTTGCATTGTTGTATTTTGTCATGTTTCTCAGGTCTTTGTCTGAATTTCTACGAACATTATTGCTAAGGATTGTCTTATTGCATTGGAGTCACACTGGGTTAAATATGTACACTTGGGTTTTAAGGGGTATTTATTATTTTCTTCTTTTTTTTGGGTTGTATGGAAGCCCCAAACGCAATTTCATTGTTCTTGACAATGACAATAAATAAATAAATACTAAATACTAAATACTAACATAATAGGAAATTGTAATATGGGAAACGGATGTTCTACTATTTCTGGAGCTAAACTAGTAGTACAAGCTAAAATTTAGTAGATCGTTGCTTATGATTTTGATTTTAATCATTCTTTAAGTCCTCCAACATAATGGAAAGCCAAACCCTAAAATGCTGGAGTGCCCCTCAAAACAGGTGATTCAATGTACAAGATCTTTTTCAATATGGGTTCAACTGATACTCCAAAAGCTCAGCTGAACAGAACATACTCCACTTGTAACGATTTCAATAAAAATCTACAAATGTTCACTTATCAAATTCCCATTCAGAAGCCTTACACAAGATCTCTGTAGCGGATATATCTGGACTGAAGTTGCTATTGGCTACAGTTACACAGTCTGTGGGCTGCACATGAGCTACAAGAGGTAGAGAAAACGCTGAGTTTATGTAATGCAGTAACACACAGTGTCTGAACCAGGGGACACTTGCAGCCTACACAAGCCACCTGAGCAGACCTTGCTGTGTAATTCAGGTTTCTTTGGCAGCATCTGTAAGCTGGTTTCATAGAAAATGTGTACTTGAAGTTGTCCAAAGATCGATAGTTTAAAGCTGAGCCGTGCTGTTTTAAAAACTGAAAAAGTAAGAAGGCAGTATCCACATAAAGTTTTTAAATAAATACTGGAGATGGCAGCTTATTACATTTAAAAGTGACCCCTGCTGCAAGTAACGAGATTAATAAAGATAAACACAACATTATGATGGAAGGGCTTTCGACTTTGAAAATGAGACTACACACATTCCTATAGATTTCAGAGATATTAAACGATAAACTTCAAGCTGCATTTTGCAAAGCAGATAAACAGTAAATCATTTAAGAGTGCGGGACTCTGTTTGTTTGCAGATAAACAGATGGCAATTTTACAATCCACATAAATCTCTTTGATTGAAGAAAGAGCTGACATTAAAGAAGCTGATGCTATAATACTTGTGGAAGAGGCTTCTCATTTCAAAGGCAAATAGAGGATGTTGGATTTTTTACGTTCACACGAGACAACATGACTGCCAGCAATAAAAACAAAAACCCATCATAAAATGTGCATTTGAATGACATCATAAGACATCATGATATGGTGTGACATTAAAACAAATATTACACGTTTTAAATCTCCGTGTGGATGTTTGAAACCTATCCATGAAAAACTGAAGGGATTTTTGCTGCTATTTTGTGAAGAAATTCAATTATACACAGTTTATCAGCTTTATAGTCTCGACCTCCAATAAAAATGGTATCACAATTGTGCCATAGGAACGCGTTCACTGCGTAATATGCAGCTTCTAATGGAAAATTGCAATCTCAAAAAAAAAAAAAAAAGAAAAAAGAAAAATCCCACAATTACAAAGATATGTTCTATTTAGGACCCTTGGGTGGGTCCCAGCCAGTTAATGGTACACTACAACACTACAAGTCAATAGTCTGCCAAGGTAGACGATGCACCCCAACACATTGAAAAAACTGTTCAGGAACAGTTCTAGGCACACAAATCAACCACGACAATAACCAGGCCTCTACACTACTTAAAATGAGATCTGTTAAGATACTAAGATAAGTAACTGAATAAATAAAATAAAAAAACCATGAAGGCCAGGTGTGGCCTGTTCTCTTACAAATCCAGGAATAGTTAAGGAGATAAGAGATGTAGAATTGATTTCGAGTGTTGAACTTGCATTTCGTTTTTCACTGGAACTCTCAATATCAGGTCCAAAAAACTGTCAATACAAGGCAAGGAAGCCATCATTTACTGAAAAACCAAAAGAAGCCTACCAGAGAGATAGCAAAAAGGTTAGGAGAGATCAAATCAACAATCTGGTACATTCTTAAAAAGAAGCAACTGTAGCTTGCCTCCACCAGTGTGTGAATGTGTGTGTGAATGGGTGGATGACTGGGTGTGTAAAGTGCTTTGGGGTCCCTAGGGGGGACTAGTAAAAGCGCTATACAAATACAGGCCATTTTCCATTGCACTGGCCAGCTCTGCAAAACCAACAAATCCAAAAGACCATAAGATAACTCAAGTGGATGAGATAGCCAAATCAAGGACATGCTCAAGGGTCAAAGTCTACAATCAGGACAGTCTTCATGAATAGAAATACAAAAGGCTTACAACAAAGATGAAACCACTGGTTACACCCAAGAACATGAAGGCCAGATTAGACTTCACCAGGAAAACGTGTCCAAGAAAATTGTTGGACAACCAAGATTGGCTTGTACCAGAATGATTGGGGCTACCCGCAACAGCAAGCCGCAGGAGGAGACGTTGCGAGCGGAGGCAGAAGAGAGGCAAGCGGGGAGGCCTGTGGGCACGGCTAAAGACTAGTCCGTTTAAACCACCACTCCCGATCATATTCCTCTCCAACGCCCGTTCAATCCGTTACAAACTGGATGAAATACGACTGCAGATCGCCACTCGACGGACTTTTAATAACTGTTCGTGCATGATTTTCACTGAAACCTGGCTGGACAGCGCCATTCCCGATGCGGCTATCGATCTAGCAGGCCGCACCGCCTATCGAGCCGACAGGTCTGCGGACTCGGGTAAGAAGACTGGCGGGGGGCTGTGCATCTATATTAACAACCTTTGGTGCACGAACGTCACGGTAACGGAAAAACTGTGCAGTACAGAGGTAGAACTGTTGGTGTTAAAGTGCCGTCCATTCTATCTCCCTCGGGAATTTTCTGCCGTTTACATCTGCGCTGTTTACATTCCACCAGATGCTAATGCTAAGCTAGCGTTAGCACAATTGAGCAGCAGCATCAATAACAGCCTGGTAGCACACCCGGACAGTGTCTTTATTGCGGCTGGGGATTTTAACCACGCGGACCTGAAATCTGTACTTCACAATTTCCACCGTAATGTGAAGTGTGCTACCAGAGGAGATAGAACGTTGGACCAGGTGTACACCAACATGACGAATGCGTACAGAGCCCAGGCTTATCCCCACCTGGGTCTGTCAGACCATCTCTCCCTTCTGCTACACCCAATATACACACAAAAGATCAAGAGCACTGGGATTACAACCAAAACCGTGAGAACATGGCCGCAGGACGCTATTCCGATGCTTCAGGACTGTTTCCACTGCCTGGAGAGACTGGTCATTAAACACATCAGAGCTGCTTTTCCACCATCCCTGGACTCGCACCAGTTTGCATACAGGGAGAACCGGTCAACCGAGGATGCGATCGCCACAGTGCTGCACACATTACTGAAGCACTTGGAACACAGGAACACCTATGCACGGCTCCTCTTTGTAGACTACAGCTCGGCTTTTAATACCATCCGGCCATACAAACTCCGTCCCAAACTCCACCAACTGGGACTTAACTCCTCTCTGTGCAACTGGATTGTGGACTTCCTCACTAACCGTAGACAGAGTGTCAGAGTGGGTAAGAACACCTCTTCCACCCTTGTGGTCAACACCGGTGCCCCTCAGGGGTGTGTTCTGAGCCCTCTGCTATACACTCTCTTCACCCATGACTGTATTTCCTCCTGCGCGTCCAATCTCATTGTTAAGTTTGCAGATGACACTACAGTGCTCGGACTTATATCCAACAATGATGAGACAAACTATAGGACAGAGGTGCAACAACTAGAGTCATGGTGCCACGACAATAACTTGGTCTTAAACACCAAAAAGACCAAGGAGATCATTGTAGATTTCCGGAAGAGGGGCCATAACAACCATCTGCCTCTCTTCATTGGCAGTGAGGCGGTGGAGAGGGTGAGCAGTTTTAAATTCTTGGGGGTAACTGTGACCGAGGACCTGTCCTGGGGCAACCATATCACCTCAGTTGTACGGAAGGCCCAACAGCGCCTCTACTACCTGAGGAGACTGCGGAGCGCACACATTCCCAGATCTCTGATGTTGAACTTCTACAACTGTGCCATCAGCAGCGTTCTGACGTATGGATTTCTAGTGTGGTTCCCCAGCTGCACCAAGGCCGATCAGCAAGCACTCCAGCGGGTGGTGAAAGAAGCTGGCAGAATTATTGGAACAAGTCTGCCAGAGATCAGTAATATCTTCCCCACTCGCTGTCTGAGGAGGGTGCACAGTATCCTGCGGGACCAACATCACCCTGCGCGCCTGCTGCCCTCAGGGAGAAGGTACAGGTCTATACAGGCCAGAACATCCAGACTGGCCAACAGCCTGTATCCACAGGCTGTGAGGCTCCTGAACTCTCTGCCCCCCTCTCACGGACAATAACCATATCCAACTTCTTAATAGTAATGAACTGGTCTGCATTGGTGCATCATATCTTTATTCTCTTCCCCCTCCTGCCCCCCCCCCCCCTCTTTCTTAAATAGATAACTATCATATCTGATATCATATCTCACAGTACAATAATACTGAATGGGTTGCATTGTTGTATTTTGTCATGTTTCTCAGGTCTTTGTCTGAATTTCTACGAACATTATTGCTAAGGATTGTCTTATTGCATTGGAGTCACACTGGGTTAAATATGTACACTTGGGTTTTAAGGGGTATTTATTATTTTCTTCTTTTTTTTGGGTTGTATGGAAGCCCCAAACGCAATTTCATTGTTCTTGACAATGACAATAAATAAATAAATACTAAATACTAAAGAGAAAAGTACAGCGAGTGGAGTGTGGAGGCCTGGCAGTGGAGGTCAATAGTGTTTATTGCATATTAAAGAAAACAGTTGATTTCTGAAATGTACAGGGCTATCCTCTCTTCTCGGAATCAGTCAAATGCTGCAAAACTGATTGGAAAGTGCTTCACAGTACAAATGGATAATGATTCAAAGCATACTGCAAAAGCACTCGAAGAGTTTCTAAAGGCAAAGAAATGGGATCTTCTCCAAAGACCAAGTCACACACCAGATCTCAACCCAAACATGCCAAACTAAACACAGAGAGACCCACCAAAAGGCAGCAACTGAATGTGGCCACAGTAATGGCCTGGCAGAGTATTTCATGGGAAGAAACGAGATTTAGCTAGTTTGTCAATTATACTTGAGCATCTGAAAATGAGGCCGTGTGCATAAATTTTTTTTAATTCCTACACAGTTCGTGGAATATTTTTGTAAAACTCTATCAAGTCGAAAGATTGTATTTTAACCACATCTTAATTGCTGGGTTTCACCCCATGGGAAATTATTTGCTGCCAGGATCCCAGTATCAGGTACCACAGGACACACAAAGGTCTTGGTTGTACTTGAAGGTGTCTAAAGATGAGCTAAAGGAGAACTAAAACAGAATTAGGTGGTTGACTTTAAAATTGCTCATCACTATTCACTGACAATTGAAGTTTCAATGAAGTACCTCTATTTATACAGTTTTTAAGCCAAAAATACAAAAATATGCAGAGTTTTGTTTTAACAGAGGAGAAAGAGTCAAATTGGTTTTTAAAAAAATCTTTTTGTAGGTTTTTTCTACACACCAGAGCCGTCTTATTTAATCTACATGTGCTATATGTCTTTAAAGATGTTTGAATTGGACAAATACTAAACCCGTACAGGATTAAGACATGCAAAATACAGTACAGTGCCATAAACCCATATAAAAGCAGTTCAACTTTAAACTACATTTTGAGAATCTGGAAAACATTACCTTTCTCCCCTCATGTTTAAGTAAGTGAAGTAGAAAATTGTAAAATGCTACACTTGAACACTGCAAACAGATATAGGGAACTTGGTAATTATCTGTAAAATTTCAGATCATACCAACGGTTTCGTTAAAGCGGATGCTTCAAAAAAAATCTTCAGATGATGTGCTTTTATCTTGTGCACAGCAGACATCACATTTCAGCACTTTAGGGCTTTGCGGTTTTCATTTTCATATCATTTTCATATCTTAATGAACTGTTTGTAACTAAGACTGGGAATACGTTTCTACTACCATTGAAACTGCAGCAAGATCATAGGTTGATTACTATCACACAATCAAAGATGGACCTTTCACACTTTTACCTTCACAGTGGCAAACTGATTGAAAGCTTTTTTTCACAACAGACATTTTGTGCCACAGCAGGACAAGCGTCCATGGAATTAAAGACATCGTTAATTATCCATTTACAATACAGGTTCCTATAAGCTGTCCTAGTCAGCCAGCATGCACAATACCAGGATCATCTCTAAGTGCAATGCACGCATCATTAATATAACTGAAGTCTGTGCTTTTCCTGCAATTACAAGCCAAAATGTCTGCCGTGAAATACGGCTTTAGTTCAGCGCTTTGCAACAACTCCAGTAATGACAGTGATTGCATGGATGCATTGTTGAATTTAAGGATCAGCTTAAGTACGCAAGAGATGGGGAGGTTGCAAGGGTGATTTTTCTCCAAGTATACATTGGAGACGTTTAGCAGTTTGACAGCGCAGTAATGACCATAGAGATTGGTCCGACACTTTAGCCTCTCCTTTACAAACCACACTTTCAGCAAAAAAAGAAAGAAAAAAAGAAGAAACAAACAAAACAAAATGAGACCAAATGTCATCACTCGAGGTGGAAAAGCTGATTGGATTTTGAAAACAAATACGCACCTGTGCTCAGAGCCACACTTACACAAACCCGTCAAATGCTTCAGCTGCTCTCAGAGAACCATTTTTCCCCCTCAAGCATAACAGCAAGGCCTTATCTTATCCACTTCAAGCAGTGATGCCTCTTGTGATGAATTTCTAATGTGCGAGAACTGGGAAAACTATTATCTGGACTTGGCAGTTTTCTTTGGCTGGCCAATCACCCACCCATCCCCTCCACAGTTCCAGCTAGGAGCCCTCACTCTAGCTTTCTATCTCCATAAATTGTCCCCTCACCTCTGAATATTTCCTGAGATGAATGAAATAGAATTCATGTCATCAAAACACATGTATCTCCCCACTTGCAAAGAGAAGGGATCGTGGATTTTATGTGGCCCCAGTCTCTGAGTGCTCTTTATTACAATGCACCAGTTACTATTTTTTAAGGTCACACCTTCTGGCCAGATAATAAATTAGCATTGAGCTTTGAACATCATTTATGGTAATACATGTTTGTAGAGATGCTATAAATGATTGTGCTGTAGCATTTTAACATAAATGATTACAATCTTTGAATACAAAGTAATTACTATATATTAAATAGCTAATTATTGTTGCTGCGTGGTGTGAATGCACAGCTAAATCAGACGTGTTAGCTCATGTGACACTGGGCAGTATATGCTGATATGCTGTTACTGAGCTGCTGCTGGTGCTAGTGGAGGTTGCCATCCATACTGAGCAGCCAAAAAAAAAAAAAAAAAAAAAAGCCGCCAGCTGGCCAGGGGCCATGAAATGCACAATTAGTCCTGGGTCAGTTGCATTAGGTTTTCTCAAAGGCAAAAAAGGCGATCAATGCGTGACTTTGTGCTTGGTATGAACTGAATATTTGGCATTTTTAACTGGCAATCTAAGAGGTTGTTGACTTCAGTGGATGAGAGGAGAGATAAATGTGAAACGAGCAGGTTTCACGGCAAGGAAATCTTTATACGAGGGTCACTCGAGGGTCACACTAATCACTAGTGCGCCGTGAACTCTGACCCTTTCTTCCTTCCTTTCCTTTTAATACAGCCGAGCTTTAAACCTGTGCTTATTCCTTACAGAAAAAGTACCCCCGATAAAACAGTCACGTAAATGACTCCTGTGTTGTAAAGACAGCACTTGATTCCCAGATTATAGAGGGTACCAGGCTACCCTCTAGCGGCACGGGGAAGCGATGAACCGTGTCACAAAATAAGTTGTCTGCCTCAGACGGATAAAGGGTAAACGGGATACCAAAACTGATGACAGCAAAAGTCCTTTGTGGCGTAAGACGACGCGGAGGAAACCGTGCGGGGAATTCCAGTGCGTTAACGGGAGATGTTTACTTTATATGCAAATCAGCTTCATCGACACCAGAGGTCTTATTTAAGGCCCGAGCTCTGCTTTTTTTTCTTCCTCCCCTGACTTTTCAAGAAAGAAAGCTTTGATGTTAGCAGGGAGGATCGATGCCAGGGAAAGAGAGCGAGAGAGAAAGAGGGAGAGAGAGGAGAGCGAGGGGGTGTAGGATGCAGAATGAGAATGTACTTCTGGGGGTGTGTGGGTGGGTGGTGGTGGAGGAGAGGGAGGAGGAGGGGGGTAGTCTGCCGTCATCATACATAGCGCCTCTGTTTTGAGCAAAGCCTTTATGAAACCAATATTTCTGCATGTCCATCTCTGTGGAAAGGAGAGAAAAAGCCACAAGTGACGTTTTCACATCCCAATCCGCTCCGCATAATCTGGACACAATAAAGTTTGTCAGGTCGCGTCGTTCTCAGAGGATGCGGGCTCAAAATGTAACTGGTTGACCTTACTGCGCCATTTACTTCTGTTTCATTTAGCACAATCTGTCAGAACAGTTGCTGTACATGACGACGGAAATCAAGCGGATGGGTGATGTGAGGTTCTCCGCAACATCCTTCTGTCATTTGGACGTGTAGGCCTGCGGTGCCGCTGCGGAGGAGCAACTTTATGGGGACACACTAGGGATGGGGGGAGAGACACATTCGACATTCATTGCCCAGGTTCAAGACCGAGCAATTTATTGCTAAGCTGCAAGTGATTTGACTAATTGGGCACGTGAGGGAAAACAAGCGCATTTACCCTCCATTCAAGACCATTTATCAAATATGGCTTGGGGATCTTTGGGCATTAAGGAGACCAATAGAAGTGTAAAAAGTCTAAGAATTAAAAAAAATATCAGCCAACAAGTCGGATCAATGCAAAGAAAGCAACATACAGGGAATGGGATCAATCAATGATTCCGAAACGCACGGCACAATCCGTACAATGTACTTACATAGAGGTGATGTTTTTGAATAACTCCGCTATGTCAACGCTGGTCCCATTGCTCCCAGTATCTTGCAGGGCGAGTAAAGGGAAAAACCTGCCGTTGTCGGACTTATTGCAAAAGATCTCTGTTTGAGAGCAGCTGCAGGTCGGCGGGCAGTCCAGCATGGAGCTCAGATAGTCCTGGAAAATGCTCATCAGAAACAAAACCCTCCACCAGCAAATCCGGATCGAATGAAACCATAGATCCATGTCTCCGGGCAAAGTGGGGAAATAGAAGAGGTCCCGATGTCCTCTGGGTTAGAACAGAACGACAAAAGAGAAGAGCAGGAGAGTGGGAGGAAGGAAGGAGGAGGATGGTTGGTGCGTCTATACAGAGGATGCTCTATGCGAGCGTTTCTGCCGTGGATGGATGCTGTAGTGTCCTTGCGCGTCAGAGATTGGGTGAAAAGGAGGAGGAGGGGAGGAAAGAAAGAAAAGACGCAACAAAAATAACGCAAATCAAAAACAACAAAGCGAAAAAATGTGAGCGTCCACTCGTCTTGACAGCACACGATGCATGGTGTTCCCCTTAATGCCGTGCTTCTGATGTCGTCGTCGCCTCTCTCCAAGCAGGACCAGGACGACTGGCTAGAGAGCAGAGAGACACAAAATGAGAAGTTGGAGCATCAAGTCCCTCCTACCGGCTACAGTCATACTGACACCTGCAGAAACTGCATGCAATCAACAGTGATTACAACTGCACTATACAAGGATTGCAGGACTACAGAGCAACATGTAGCCTGATATAAGATTTAAAAAGTAAAAATGCAGGGGCGATAAGCTGATTCTGTCCAAAAAAATTGCAAGAGATTTTACTGGAGGATTGATAGATAAATTATTTATTGTTATTTTATGTTATCTTTTTTATTCGTGAGATAAGATTAGACCCACTTGTTGGAAGAATTCCCAAAACATTTCCCCCAAGAAGCTACTGAGGATTACCTGTATAAGAACACCCAATGCACTTAAAATGGTCATTTTTGTCGGATATTTTTACATTAAAAATCTTCACATAGCTAGTTAGAAATTTTTAAAATGGCATTTACACCTCCACCTGACTAAAAAATTCAGAACCTATGAATATGCAAGCATTCATCAGTCAAGCTGAACTCCTTCAGGCATTAAAAGTTCACCAAAAGTCACATTTTAGGTGAACTTAGGAGAAACTTTCCACTTTCAGCCGACGGATGTAAAAAAGAGCATTTGAGTGTCAAACTCTGCAGTACATCATTCTGCACAGTGAAGCTCAAACATCCCAAACGAGTCACTGAGTGACTTTGAAGGATAATTTCAACATGGCTGTTTTCCATCCACGCGCCCACTATGGCTCTATAGCTCATACTAGCAAGAGAAAGAAACTATGACTCAGACAAAACAGTATCAGCAGCTGGGCAAGTAGTGACAGCTCTCTGATTTTCCATTTTAAACATTTGCTTTTGTGTCTGACTAAAGGTAAACACAGAATGTAGTCTCCTGAAATATCCAGCTTGATAGCTTTTCCCAGTTGAAGATTCACAGAGCCACTAGAGCCACATTATTGGAAAATACTGCAGGTTGAAACAATTACCCCTTAGGTAAACAAATTGTATAAGAATAATTAAACAGAATCTCTACCTTGAGTATATACTCAAATAATGATTTGTGCTTTATTGCTAATTTAACTGTATATTTGAGCTTTACAGTTTGGAGTGATGCAGAATTTGACACTAGAAATCGGATTTCATTTTTAGCCCTGTACCTCTCACTTTGTTTTCTCACTGAACTCTTTTTCTCCCTGTAAATTCAATGTCTGTCTTGTAGCCCCCTTCTGTGGGCTTTTGTTTTTTCTCTGTTTTTTGTCTCTCCTCTCAGCCGTCGTACTCCTGTCTGTGACCCGGAAATCAATCTCAGTTATGCCAGGTTGAAGGATTCTTAAACTGCATCTGGAGGAGAGAGAAGAAAGGAGATAGGAAACATTCTGAAGGAGCTATAATCAAGGAGAGGTGTGAAACACTGTTGGAATATACAAACCATGGCAAGAGGAGAACTCTACCTAGATGTTCCTTTCTATGAGCAAGTTTCAGTTTTTCAAGATGATCAGCTGCATGGCTGAAAAGGAACTTTCTGCCTTTCACTGTCCATGTGTATACCAGTGTGATTTAAAAATACAGTATATGTATCTTATTACATTCTGCTATGATGTGAATTTAATTTAATAATATACCCAGCATGTTTTAGTGTAATGACTATTGTTTCCTTAATATGGCATCTAAAAAAAACAAAAACAAAAACAAAAAAAAACCAAATACAGCAGGGATTGAGCTAACAAAACAACTGACAGATGATGCCATATTTTTTAAACATTACATCTCCAAAGATTGATTCTGTTCCTAAGCGAAAACCTGTGATCCCGTGTGTGTCAGGAGTATCAGAACAGCTGACACGCATTTTTTCTAAACACTGTGTCTCTGTGGCTTTTAAACCCCAAAACACGCTGCACCAAAAATTTGTCCACCCCTAGGATCGGGTCTCCCAACACAAACAGACACTTAACACTGTTAAGTGTCAGGAGAATTGCCAGGATTTATACATCGGGGAAACCAAACAACCTGTGGCGAAGCGGATGGCACAACACAGAAGAGCTACCTCGTCAGGCCAGGACTTTGCAGTCTATTTACACCTACAGGCCAGTGGACACTCTTTCAGTGATGAGGATGTGCACATCCTCAACAGGGAGGAATGCTGGTTTGAGCGCGGAGTCAAGGAGGTCATTTACGTGAAAAGGGAAAGACCATCTCTGAATCGAGGAGGGGGCCTAAGGGTACATCTGTCACCATCTTACAATGCTGTGATTGCAGCCATTCCCAAACTCTCTGTGAATGGTATACATGGCCATTGATAAGTGGCCTTTGATCAGTGGTTGTTGATCAACGGTCATGAGAATTTGTATAATTATGATGAAGGAATTGACCTCCCAGCCCATTGTTCCTCCAGCAGTGCTATTTTCAGTCATTATGCAAATGCACTGTTTATAAGATTGGGGAAACCTGCAGTCAGCTGAGAGTGAAGAAGTCACTCGGATGAGTGATGAAACGTTTCTCCCACTGAAAACGCTACGTCCAGATGAACAGAATCAACCTTTGGAGATTTACTTACCTGGATGATTGAGCACGCATCAAAACATTACCAATGATTTTCCTATTCAATTATAATATTTAATTTTAGTTTTGCTTCTCTGCAGCCTTTGGCACCAATGGTCATGACATTGTAACTGACAAATTATTTACATGTGTCACATCTCTGGCACTACTCTCACATGGGTTTCATCATATCTGACAGACAATTCTGAATTCATATTAATAGCTATGTCTAAATCTGCTCCTCCTTCCCTCGGGGTCCACCGAGGTTCAGTCCTTGGACCAAATGTAATCTAAGTAACAACTTAAACCATAGCATAGCAATCCTATCATTACTATGCTGATGATACACAGCTGTACATTTGTGTTAAGCCTAACCACATAAGCTAATTACATATGGTCAGGCACCTATATTATATATGTCAGGGCTGCTGAGACCTTATTCAAATGGTGAACCTTTCCAATCATCTTATCTGGATTTGAAATCCAGAGGCAACAATGCTTTTAAGATTGTAGCTCTTTGGAACTTTGGAAGAGCCTCATTCAGCCTGTAAAGCTGGCAGAATTAGTGCTTTGTTTCAAGTGGCTGTTGAAAACTAATCTTTATAGATTTGCTTTATTGTTAGCCCTTGTTTGTCTTCATTTCACATCAAATGCATGAAAGTATGTATGTATATATGTATATGTATATGTATATGTATTATTATTATTATTATTATAGATAAACTTACCACACCACAGAAGCAAGAATATTACATTATACTCCTACCCTGAACTCCTTTTCCATCATGTCTCTCCCTCTGCCTCTCCTGTTGGTCTAAGAGGAAAAAGATATGAAGAGAAGAACTGAGGAAAGATATTAAGAATGTACAAACTGAGGAATTTTTAAAAAAGTGTGTTTCTGCATTTCTTGCTTTGCTTCGATCAGCATACACACCTGTAGCCCATTAATCACCACCCCACAGGAGATCTATCATGGCTCTACAGTCATTCCCACCAGATTGTTCTGCCAACTACTGTAGGCTAAAAGAGATACTCAGTTCAGTCAGTTTTGTGCATGTGTGTGTGGGTGTGTATGTGCATCTAATTCTGTCTAATTCTGCTTTCTTGCTTTTAGGCTTCTTAATGACATCACCTGCCAGCCTAGCTCTGCGTTCCCATTCCAGTTCCACTACTGTAACTTCCACCTGCCTACCTGCTTTCACTCTGGTTTCACTCCACATTAGCCAAGCCTCAGACATCAGTCCGTCGTCTTCCTGCTCCCTCAGCTCTAGCTTTGCCAAACATCTCATTCTGCTCCTTCCGTCTCCACTGACTCATCATACTACAACCCAGACATTGGAGCATTCATTATAAAAGCCTTCTTGGAAGTTTTTCCAGCTTGACTCGGTGTGTTTTGGCTTTTGGTTTGTGAAGCTTTAATTCAACATAACAATTTAGAAAAAAAAATTCTCTATTATACAACCGCCCATACCCAAATATGCAACTTACATATACATAGTTTAAAAACCAGAGAGTTAACTTTTTTTATCTGAAGAAGGCAGCAAAGAAGTCAAAGTATGGAAGTATTATCTGCATTTCTTTATAATATCAACTTAAATGAAAAGTTTTCCTCCTACATAAAATTTGCTGGAGGAATAATTACAAAATTAGAAATTTTGATGGATTATCATATGCAGCATCGTACCAAACATTGTGAGATTAAATGAAAATTGTTTGAACATCTTTAAAAGACACATGACCTCTGAGGGTGTCCTGTGGCTTTTAGGACACTGGCAGCGCATTCTTTAGGTTCCTTTGTTGGGCGTCAGTAGATCACACTTGCTTCAGGATATCTTAAGGATGTTCTGTCTTAAAAGTCTGGAAACTGGATCAAAACCTCGAAGTGAAAAAAGACCTGATGTCCTTAGAGCAGCAGGGATGTCAAACTCGTTTTACATCATGGGCCACGTATAGCACACTACCTATGCTCCTATGTGGGCCGAACCAGTGAAACTCCCCTTTCTGTCACAGAAAAGGGAAATTAAACTATACACTTAAGAAAAAGAAGAACATTTTAAAGGGTGCATTTCACATTATCTACATGATAAAGAAATTCTGCTGTAGTATTAGTAGATGAAAAAAATCTTTCAGTGTGGCTCTTTGGCTTAAATTGTAAGAAGTAAATGTTTAAAATACAGAAATCTATAACTTAATTACTTTGGTGTAGTATGAGTCCAAAATATATGCCCTCCTTCCTATTTTCCAAAGCCATCCAATGGGCTGGATTGAAGTCTTTGCCAGGTAGATTCTGGTCCCCAGGCCTTATGTACCCTGGCCTTAGAGCAAGTCTTGAGCAACTTTTAGAGTGTGGTGGGGGTATTGTCCTGTAGGGGGAGACCACTGACACTGGGGAATGCCACTGGCTGTGGCAGTGGGTGGTACACGTCAATGGCATAAACATGAAAGACAGGAATCCTTAGCAGAACATAGCTTTGCAAATAGATGATCAATGTTATTCACTCTACCTGTCAGTGGTTTTATTGTGTGTAGTCAAGGATGATTGTTAGGCACTGTGACAGTCCAGAGGCCCGAACAAATAGGCTCACTGTGTGACAAATGATAGGCCAGGAATTTAATAATAATTTACTAATTAATTTGTAGTTCAGTCAGATCATTTATGTTTGAAATGATTTATTACAGCAGCAGAAAGAATATAGGAGGAGTTTGGTGCAGATGCCAAACTTTAATTTTGTATACTTATGAGTGTATAGATGGGAATTTCTGGAGCTTATAATGAGAGGGTGTGTTTGATATATGATTTGAGGAGAGTGAGGCATGTTATGTGTGTATAATGCAATGGAGCTCAAGCTGATTGCCTGACTCCTGGCAGACTGTACTCTATATGCATAAATGGCAAAGAGTTTTATGGGGAGGGCTCGTCTTGGAAAAAATATCTTAACAGTTGCACAGCACTGCAGTAAATGTTGTTGCTACTTTCCACTACTGGGTGTAACTACTTCATTTTCAAATACACAATCTAAAGTCACTAGTTTTGTCTAAGGACAAAAGCTCCTTCTCTCAACTAGAAGAAAAATGTATCACAACATTATGAATTGTTTGAAGAGACATATCTTTTTGGTTCTCTCCTTCTTCTGATAGTTGGTCATTTGAGTTTTAGGAAGGCTGGACAGAAATGGAAATGGGCAGACACTTTTTGACTCTGACATAATATTACATTTGCGTTGTTACCACATTTTAATGATCCAAAACAGTCAAGCAATATTAGTTTATTCTGGAAGACAACATTAAACACAGCTTGTCCTCATTTTAATGACACAGCTTACATTAAATTAATGCACAATTTTATTGGTGAGAGACAGCATTGTCTGCATGTAAAGAAGTTGGATTGTAATTGCATGCTTGCGCATGCACACACACACACACACACACACACACACACACACACACACACACACACACACACACACACACACACACACACACAAATCCAATTTTCATTGTGCAACTTTACTTATAATCACTATTTTTCTACATTGAAACTAGGCTGTTATGCTTTTCCAAAGTATTTAAATATTTAAATTAATCATTATTAGTAGTAATAAAGATGATAAGCTGCAATAGCCGACAGAATATGAAATAAACGTCAGCAACAACAGATGATCTTCAGAAAAGTGAATAACCATTCCAGAGATGTGCAGTTCAATGTGCTCATTCAGTGTGTTTTTGTGAATTTTTATTCATTTTGATCAATTATAATTTATAAATGAATCCGTTTTGTAAGTGTTCCCATGTCCCATTCTGAGCTAGTGCTGCATACAGGTGCAAACCAAGTGCACCTTTTTTTCAACTTTGCCCGTCAAAATCAATTTGTATCACGTTCACAGTATATTGAGTCCAAGGGGAAAACTATGTACTGAGTGACAACCATACACCAATAAAAGAGAAAAAGTAATAGATAAAAAATTCAAACTAATCCAAAGTAAGGAAAAAAAAAATTAAAATAAATATTATGCTAAAAAGCATTTTTTTTTTTTTTGGTTTATTTAACTTATTTATTCATTTACAATTTCACTATTATAATGTATCATTTATGTTTAAAAAAAGTGAAATTGTTTTTGTCACATTTAATCTCTTCTAAAGTTAATCTGAAAGCTCTGTTTGAATTGTCTCATGCATTCTAAAAGATTTTTTTGTCACAAGGCCGGCTGATTGTGACAACCACCTGTCATAGTCTTTTTGACCTAATCCAAGATGAAGTTTCATTTTTAAAAAAACTAAACAGATATGAAAGCCCTTCGAGAATGGTCTTTTCAAGTGTCATCCAGAGTGCTATGAAAATGTGGCTGGCTCCTTAGATGCCTCCCGATCCCCTGATTCCATCCTGAAGTTCTATTTGTCCTTGTCTTTGAAATATTTCCATTAATGAAGTTTGAAAAAAAAATTCATGAAATACCTTATCAAACACATGACAGCCTTCCGTTGCCAAATGAATGAGAATGAGTGGAACTGTCACTCTCTTGTTCCATTAAACCTCTCTGAGCAGTTGATAGATTTTATAAAACCTGTATCTTCGCTGTGGCCTACTTCTCACTAAAAAGGCCAACCAGGTGACAGAGGAGACGTACCCTGGAAAAAAGCCTCCATCTTACTTCCTCCAACAAAACCAAGCTTTGGTTGATCAACCATTTATAAACTTCCTACACGTCTTTACTGCTAAGCTGGTCTGCTAGAATGAAACACCCAATGAAACTGTACAGTCTTCAAAGAGTCTAGCTGAAGATGAAGGGCTGTATGAGCAGAGCATGGACTTGTTGAAGACTAATTAAGTTGTGGGAGTGTTCTGCTATGTCTCCAATCTGAGCAACTTAAAAGAGGACATGCCCTCAGATCTCTTGTACCACAAAGAAAGGAGCAGTAGGCAAGTCTTAAAGTTTAGCAGAACATTGCTATAAAAACCAAGTTGGTTTTTTTTTTGCACATGTTCCGTTCATATTCACAGACTTGCATAAATTAGAAAAAGCATCTTTTAGCTGATAAATTCATACTCTGGAAAACATCTCTAGATCTGTGCTTTTATGTAGGAAGTTAAAGAGGATGTATAGATAGTTCCTGCGTAAAGCCCCCTCAACTCAAAAATGTGTTTTTCTGTTTTGACGTTTGTGGGTTATTGATGTTTACAGAGTCAGAGTAATGGTAAAGTTATGGGTATTTTTATTTCATATATTATGTTGTATTTGGAGTATTTTTTAGTTGTTTTGAGTTTACGACTCATGTCTGATAACTTAGCCAGATCTTTCTTGTAAAAGAGTTTTCATCTAAATGGGAATTCCTGGCAAAGTGAAGCTAATAATAACAGTATTAGTAAAACGTATTATTGGCATTTCTCCTTTTGAACACATAAAAGAAACTGAAAAACATAATGTTTACTTCCATTAAGTCACCTTAGGGTATACTTCTTAAGACCACTTAATGGTTGCTGCGTGTGCATGGTAGGGATGACACTTCGGGGTCCCCATAATATGTATAGAAGCATCCCCATGTGGAATTACTATGTATAGGTCAGACACTTATGTCTTAGATACTGAGTTAAAACATAATGCTATTTAAATATCAAAGCTGTGCTTTTTTCCCTCCTTTTCCGTACTGTAACCCATTATTTTCAAGGTATCTGAGTAAGATTTTGAAAATAAATGACAGGGCACATACACTTATGGCCATCGTAATTTCTTATCATTTTTTTGTATCTCTGATACTAAACCATGTCAGATCCTTAAATACAATCCAACAAAGTACTAACAAAGCTATTATAGATACCCAGGCCAATTTACTTCTCCAAAAGCAAGTTGGCTGAAACTTCTTACCACTAAGAGAAAAGAAAGAAAAGCAAAGAGAAACAAAGACAAAGGTGAATGAAATACACCAGTTTGTGAAGGGTAAAACAGCTATTTCTAATGCTCTATCCACAGATCCTCAGGGAGAGACATGATCTAGAAATGTGGCTTAAAAAAACAGTGAACCTTCGAATAAGTAGTTGACCTCCTCCAGAACACATCATCCAGAAAGTCACAAAAGATCCAAGGAAAACATCCAAGGAACTTAGGCCTCTATCACTTTAATAAAGGGCAATTTATATGAATCTCTTGTATATAGCACCCATTAATAACATTAGTCATCTCAAGGCACTTTGTACTGCAGGGTAAAGACCTTACAATATCAGAGAAAAAGTCATTGTTCATGACTCCACTGTGATAGAAACTGGGCAAAAAAGACTCTACAGGAGAGCAGCAAGACAAAAACCAGTTGCTCACTCAGAAAAATATTGAGGCTCAGCTAAATTTTGCCATGTTGGATAGCGATGACCCTTAAACTTTGAGAAAGAGTGCCTTTTTGACTCACCTTACTGACAGGTGTTTTTGGCATACTCCAAACACACAACTCCACAGAAAGAACATCATAGCAGTAAAAGAAGAAGAAAGCACTGTAATGTTGTAAAGGTCCCTTACTGCTTTAGCACCACGGTGACTTCCCATAACTCAGGGAAACATGAAACATGAATTCGGACTAAAAATCCTGAAGGAGAACATGAGGTCAAAGGAGCAAGTCCACCTCTAAAGGGCCTAAAAGAAATGAGATTAAAGTGTGGAGCAGCTAGTAAAAGTCGAGACCCCAACCCCATTGAGATGGTGTTGTGGGAGCTGAAAAGAGCAGTTCATATTCACAGACCCTCCAGTGTGGGAGCACTAAAGCAGTTCTGCAAAGACGTCAGGGCCAAAATCCCTGTAAAGTAATGTCAGACACTCCAGGGCTCCAGTTATCAGAAGTATTTGGTTGCTGCTGTTGACACAACCAACTATTAAGTTCATGGTGGCAATTGCTTTTTTAAATTAGTGATTTTGGTATTGGATAACCTTTTTGCTTCAATAAAGCATTTTTTCAAATCACTGCAGCTAAAGAAGAAATTGATAAGTGCTTGAGAGTTTTCAAGTGGGACCTCAGAAATTACAATATATTGTAGTCATAGCACAGGAAATGAAGGTAGTCACGGTGTGAGTATAAGTGGTCACCAAAGTCAAGTGGTAGTTTTAAATAGTGCAGAAAAGTACTTTGGCTTATTAGAGAGTATCATAATAAAGTAGAAACACAAAGCCTGCCCCCTGTTGAGTTTAAATACCAGTATTTAAATAGTGCACTTTTCTTGCACTTGCCTTTGACTTACAACGCATAAAGATTTTAAACTAGACGTGAGGATTGTGGGTGATGTTAATGGCTGATGAGAGTAGCTGGAAAACATTTCCTATGAGCTGTGTCTCACTACAGGTAGTAGTGCAACAATTAAAACAATAGTTCCTCCACAGCTGAAAAATGCTGTTATATCGAGTCCATGGAGGAAGGACTGTTATGTGGAATTTTTTAAACTAAAGCCCTGAAGCTGTGCAGCTCAGTTTGTCTGTTAGCAGAATAAACTACTGACTCAAAAAGGAGTTTGTCAAAGATCTCTGTTGGCTTGGCGTCTGACCCTGCTGGCTACCGACTGAAGCCTTTCCAGAATAAAACTTCTTTGCTGTTTATATTTTTCTTTCTTTTTTTTCTCCTTTGTAGCTACTTTGCACGTCGAACTTTCTTGTTGTCACAATGGTTCTTTTCTGGGCTGGTCTTTTTTTCTCTTTTATGAAAAAGCCTGGTTTAAAATAAGTCCTCTGTGATCTTCTTGGTAGAAAAAGTGATAAGACAGCAGCACATTTACAGAAATTGCTAAACAAAAGTCGCATACACTGTTAGGATGAGTGCAGCTGACATCCCATAATCTCAAATTGTCTGTGCCCAGATCCATAAACAAAACAAAGCAAAAACATCATGTAAAAGGTTTGGCTTTCCTGGTTCTTTGCTGATTTATCTTCTCTTTTTGATATCTTATTGTACATTTTTCACTAAGCACAATCTCTGATGCTGTAACTCCAAATCGGCTCTCAGTATTACTTACAAGGAATTTGAGCTTAGATCAGCTAATAGTCTCTTCTGTCATAGCGTATTCTGCACAACATAAGTCAATAAAAACCTTTTCTCTAATTTTTTTCTCTGTTATTCATTTGCTGACATTTCTTACACTGCACTGTTTCTGTTACATTTTAGTCAAAATTTAATCTTTCTAATAAGCCATTAAATCATTTACCCACATTGTTCTTGGTAGTTTGCATGTATATTTGTATGATTTTTTTTTTTACAGGTGAATAAGAAAAGAAAAAACTTACCATCTGTAGAAACATGGTAATTTATTTTCTTGGCAGTGTTCATCCTGAGCAAACCCTGTCATATTTGCCAGTAATTAATTTTCTTTCTTAAAACTTAGGTATTTTCTTTTCACATTTCTTTGGATTTCTGCTTCATTATGAAAATATAAACAAACAAGAACAGGAAAAAAGCATTGTATTGTATATGTATGTAGATATATATGTATGCATGGGTTTTTTTTTTGTTTTTTTGTTTTGTTTTGTTTTTTTCTTTTGCCTGTCCCATTTGGTTCTTTAGCCGTCAGAATTGTTGTCTGAAGACCAACAAGGATACCCAATGGATTTATTTTGCCAAATGGATCGTCGTGGCATTGCCGTATTGGTCCATTTGATCGACCTTTGTTTTTATTATTTATTTTATTTTATTTTCAGTTGTTACAGACGGGACAGACATGAGTGAGGGATAGGAAAGGGAGAAAGAAAGAGGAAGGAAAAGAAAAACAGAAGGGGAGAGGGAAAGTGAGAAAGGGGAAAAAATAAAATAAAATCTCCTGGATCACCTGTTGAGAGAGAAAGAATAGAAAACAAGCAAAAAAAACCCAAAGCAACATACTAAACACAACACCATTGCATTAATCTAGCTAAGTGTAAACAGCAGTAAATACTAAATATTCAATGTTGTTGTGCAGCATGCAGGACAGACAGCGCACAATGTGCTTTGAAGTAGCAGCCAAGAAAGGTGTAATTTAAGTCTACGAACAGTGAACATCCATGTGCACACCTCTGTGGATCAGCACGCTTGTATTCAAATGGTTTCCACATGTAATGGTCTGCAAGAGGATGTAGAGAGCCATAGCCCTGTCCCCCAGGGCATGAAGCAGGCATGGAGGAGATCCAGGCCCCAGACATCCAGAGGCCCCAGAGTGCGAGAGCCCAAGGAGGACCACTGGAGGGGCATCCGTGCAACTCTCATGGGAAGGGCTGAAGATATACATACATACATGTGGTTTTTTTTTTTTTACATCTATTTTAAACTTCATCATCATCATAACACAGAATCTGTCGTTTTAATTTTTCATCATTATGTTTTATATATTTTTGATGCTAGTGACTTTGTTGACCTTGTATTACTTGAGCTCACTGCTGTATTCAATGCAGTGGACCATCAGATCTTGATCTCCCATCTTGCCCTAAACTTGTTAATGTCTTATCTGACTAACATATTCTTTTTTGTCAGAGGTCTATAATTCAAAAACATAATATTGCATATAACTTGTATGTTGAAAATATGTACTGTATCCTTGGCAAGTTGTTTAGCAGATACTAAATTGTGCTGTCATAAAATGTCCTCGATTTTAATCAAAATTAAACTGAAATTTTAGTAATTAATCCCACTGGTCTGCAGGCAGTAATACTTGCCAATAGTCTCTCAAATACTGAGTCCCTGGATTTATAATGTAAACCTAATGTGAAAAATTATTAGAAAAATATTTTTGATTCTTGTTAAAATTAGTCTTCCATCAATCTATTAATCCACTTTCTTCTGGGACCGTGGGGCAACAGAGAAGCCCAGATCTCCCTCTCCTGAGTCACTTCCTCCAACTTATCCAGGGCACCTACAAGACATTCCCAGGCCAGCCTAGAGATTACATCTTTCCTTTTTGTCCTGGGTTTGACCCAGGCCCTCCTCCCAGTGGGATATGCCATGAACACCTCACCTAGGAGGGAAAGAGATGGCGACAAGCCGCCATTTGGAAAAACTAATTTACGCCATTTCTATCCGCAATCTTGTTCACCACTCCAGATCTCCATGTGTCAACCAGGACAGCCCTACAACATCCAGAGCCTTTATGAACTCAGGACAAACCTCATCCACTCATCCACTCCAGTGGCCTGGCCATCAGTGACCTCAGTGATGGGCAAGTCGTCACCCTCATCCCTAAATGCATCCTCTAAAGAAGACGTGTCAGTGGGATTGAGGAGGTGCTATGCCTTCCACAGCCCAACTATATCCTCTACAGCAGTCCACCATCACTATACAACATGTGAGCACGGCACTGCTTTCCACTCCTGAGTCATCTGACACTTTTTCAGAATCACTCTTCCCACAGTTCTGCCATGTTCCACTTGGCCTGGCGGTACCCATTAGTAGTGTTAGGAAGCACACAGGCTAACCAAGGCCAACAGGACCCCTACAGCTTGAAGGCTCCCTTCACCAATGGTGTTCACCATCTACTTTGGAGATTACCCCCACAACAGGCACCAACCACCTTACGGCTACTGCTTCTTGCAGCAGACACAGCAATGGAGTTGCAAAACATGGTCAATTTGGACTTAATGTCCCCAGCCTCCCTTGGAATATTGTTGAAGTCTGCTTGGATGTGGGAGTTGGAGATCTTGATCAGTTGATAGCTCAGCTCTTCTCCTCTTCAACAAAGGATCCAGAACATACAGCCACAGATCTGATGACATGTTTAACAAACCAATAATTGACCTGGAACATACAGTGCCCTGGTGCCATGTGTCCATATGAAGTCTCATTGAAGTCTCCCAGTAAGACAACATAGTCACAAGAAGGAGCACTCTCAATTACCACCATTACCACACTTGGTTACTCTGAACTGTCATTCAGTGCAAAACATAACAACAGTCAGGAGATGTTCAGATCCAAAGGTTTAGGGAAGAAAACCTGCCATCCAAAGGCAAACCCCCTTTAGCAACAAGCCGAGGGGATACAAAAATAGCCACCACTTCCACCGCCTTTCACCAAGGTTAACTCCAGAGTGAAACAGAGTCCAGAGTCCAGACTGGTTCCAGAGCTCAAGCCATGTGTTGATGAGCCTCGCTATATCTAGCCAGTATCTCTCAACCTCACACAATAGTTCAGGATCGCTTCCCCCCCACCAGAGAGGGGACATTCCTGGTTGATTTTCTGTTAGTTAAGACTTGCCAAAACATTTTAACTAAAGACAACATTTTTCACTTAAGACATATTTGAGGTTAAACCCTGTCTTTCTTTTACTGACCTTGAGATAGCTATTTCTGCTCGTATTAGATCAAAACATAATTACTGCAATTCATTATGCTGGATGGTGCAACTGCATTTGAAATACATGCATAACTGTACCTCTCATTATCTATCACACGGTGGGACATATCACAACTGCAATGTGTAGAAAGGTGGGGTTATTTTTATTCATTGTGTTGTTACTGCTGTTTTAATGATTCCCCCTTCAAATACTTGTTTTTATTTACATTTTAATTTCTTGAAATTTTATGAAATAGTTTACTTGTTTGCTGTGAGGCAGTTTGGTCAAAGTTTGTCATATTTGAATGCAAAAGTAAATTAAGATGCAAGTAACAGAAATATGTCACACTTTATAAATATATAATAAATTATATATATATATATATATATATATATATATATATATATATATATATAATGTCCACCCATGCAAATGTGGTCCATTTAGACATGTACACATGGCCAAACCATGGCCAATAGCCTGCTGAAGAAGAAAAGTGGTTTCAATAACTTTGAACATGGTGTGGTTGGTGATAGAAGGGCTGGTCTGGGTATTTCAGAAACTGCTGATCTACTGGGATTTTCCCACAGGACCATCTCTAGAGTTTACAGAAAATGGTTCAACAAAGAAAAAATATCCAGTGAGCAGCAGCAGTTCTTTGTGTGAAAATAACTTGAGGTACACAGAAGACAATATCTGAACACAACACCTCGAAACTTAAGGCATGTGGGCTACAGCAGCAAAATACCACACCAGGTGTCACTCCTGTCAAGAACAGAAGAGTGAAGCTACAAATCGCAAGAACTAAAACTGGACAACAGGAGAGTGGAAAAAGGTTGTCTGGTCAGATAGGGCTAAGGTTTATATGATATTTGGTCTTGATAACAAGAACGCATGGATCCATCACCCTTTGCATTAACAGTCAAGGCTGGTTGCATACAGCTGCATGGGATATATTCTTAATACATCATGGGTGCCTTGGTACCAACTGACCACTGTTTAAATGCCACAATCTAAATGACTACTGATTTTGATCATGTCCATTCTTTTATGACCACAGTGTACCCATCTTCTAATGGCTGCTTCCAGCAGGATACCATACACCGTTATGTCAATATGGATGAAACCATGAAGAATCACGGTCATTCTGAAGGAAAAGGGGAGTCCAACCCAGTACTAGAAAGGTGTAAGTAAGTAATAAAGTTGTATATACTGTAACATATATTGATTTTGATGGTATTTTTCTTTTCTTTTTTTGGGCAAAAGATTCCAACGTTTCAGTGTCATCATCTCTTGGTTGTAGCTTCATATTGAGAGACATTAAAGTGACATTACCTCTACCAAGACAGCCATTATGCACATTTTCGAAAGGTTAAAGTATTCATTTAAATGCTTTTTTAAAGTCATGATAAGCATACTTACCATGCACTGAAGATGCCTGCTTTCTCAGTCGTAGAGGCACGTTTTCTGTTTTTAGATGAGAAGAACCATCCCAATGGCATCATTAAAGTTAGACCAACAAGTCCATATTTGAATCTTCTTTTGAGCAGGGCAAATCCTTCCATTCTGTTTTTATTCACATTACCTATATTATTATTTATTTTTGTTAAACGGGTTTGCCAGTGTCAGCATCACTGGGCAGAGAGGATAATATGTTTCCATGAATAGACTTAAAAGGTCCCCAGTAATCACACAAAAGAATGCTGTTGTGACAAAAACACCAATTACATCGGTTAGACAAACACAAAGTAAACAGGAGAGAATTTCTGCCACGTCATTGAGATGACTGAAAAGTAGGCTGCGGTTGCATCAGGTCAGGATCAAATTTCCATGAAAGATATAGTCAGCTAATACTGCAGTGTCAGGAGCATAATTTGCTTTAAGAGATTACGAGATCAATTTTCATGTGTACAAATCAAGACTAATGGAGGAAACCATCAAATTCAGTCTAATATACAGACGTGGATGAGAGATAGTTTTAAATAGTTCAGTTCTGAGAAACATCGCACCCACACGTTTCTTTTGGATTAAGTGATTTGTTGCAGGGATCATTCATTCTGTTGTTCTTGTCCTCAGGGCAGTGGTACTGCTGTCACCCTCCATGTGTGTGTATTTGTGCGTGTGTGTGTGTGTGTGAATGCACAATAGCATACTGTCCTACTGTGTCAGACTACTCTGACATGTGTTCATATGGCGTATCAGCAAAATACCGATAGTAATAGCAATGGTTGAGACAATTTAACCGTGCATGAGTATTCATGTAATCATGTATTTCTAGAGCAATGACTACTAAGATGTTAATGGACTTCATGGCTGCTATGATTGCATCAAAAAACGGAAGGCATAGATGGTATGCTTTCTGTAAAGCAGTTTGCTGATGAAATTTCTCTACTCAGTGCATGTTTCATATTTGTCTGATTTTTTTTTCAATATATAAAGGACTGAAGGACAAATTGTATCAGCAGTTCATTGAAACGTCAGGTCCTTGTCCTCCTCCCGACAAATAAAAGGGCAAAGGACTGATGGGTGACTAAGCTCTTATTGTGTGGACTCTGCACAAGTCTTGAAAACATTATTTTTTAAGGCTCCTGTGCATGACAACAGTTTATACATTATGATTTTCTTAAAAAGAGCCAGCTGACAAACTGTTGTAGACAAGAGAAAATAGAATTTCAGTTTCAAAATGAAAAGGGTAAGTCAAAAAGAAAACATAAAACATGCACACTAAAAGGAGGGGATTGAACGATAGACTTAGTTCACAGGGCAGTTCTCATAATGTAATAATAATAATATAATGTATTCACATTGCAGCATACAAGCCTAGTTTTCGCTGCATGGTGGTCAGTTATGCTACACTTTACTAAATAGCAACATGAAAATCAGAAATTGTGACATTGGTATAACAATAAAAGCCATATCTGCAACTTCTGATTCAGCAGTTAACTCCTAATGTGGCACCAAGATATTAGACATTGCAGTTCATACTGCACCACTTTTCAAACCTGTATTTAATTAAAAGTGTCAAAATTTATGTCCATGAATACGAATGAACAGATTTAATTTTGTTACAGTTTTACAAACTGCCTTGATAAAATTTCACGATTATTTCATGAAATGCCTCGGACTTGCAAAGGTACGCAACACTTGAACAAATTGAACAAATCTTTTAACTTCCATAGTAACTGTCCTGTGATCATTTTCTGCAATAACGTGAATTCACCAAAACAGTCCACTGTTTGAGAAGATGAAATGTGTTTTTTTCGACAATTCTCCAGCTCCGCTGAGGATGCAGCCAAGGGGCTGCAGTTAACATATCCCACCTCTGCCCACAACAGCTTTATGTTTCTCTATTTTCACATCCATTCTGCTCCTGACATTCAAAGATGCTACAGTCAATTTCTCAAGGTGCGTTACTGTCATCCTGACCTGAGATTTACACCTCTCGATGCCTGTGTTGCACAGGAGAAGAATGTTCCCCCCAGAATGATTACAGTTTATGTTTCTTGGTAGGATATTGGATTTTCTTGACTATGTGGGTTCATCTGTTTGAGGACGGTTGTAAGAAACATGTGTGGACAACCTCTTGTGATCCACACATGACTAACCTGCTCACATCAGAAGAGGCATATAAGCAGACAAACAAAAATGCTTAAATGACAAACTGTCTAAACTGTCATGACCAATAATTTGATCTGCACCTTTTTAGATTATAGAAGTGTGATGGACCAAACTGTGTGCTAATTTGCTTTGACATACACTAAGAGTATTTTTACATTTGCACTGTTTAGTCAATTTAAATTAAACTTTTAATTTGGTGCAGCTAGTAATCAATCAAAACAACAACAAGAAAACCTTTTGGAAGAAGAGGGCCTGTTCCAGTTTCAAAAGAAATCCAGAGCAGCTGGTTTATGTGAACAACCTGGTCTTACTTTGATCCAACCCACCTACCACGTGTACATTGGATTTTCCTGTAGCTAGGTAGGCTTTGCTACAGGAAAGCCGACCTAGCTTCACAAACAGTTTCCTGTTTTGACTCTTTTTTTACTGGCGAAAAAGAAAGTGCAACCAGAATGAACAAACTATAAGTGTGGAAATACTAAATTGTAGGTCTTTAGCTTACAATATAAAGTGCCATGAGGTGACTGTTGTTGTGTGAAGTGACATATTTTGTGTACTAATGTTTCTAAAAAGCTGTGCTCAGTCCTTCCACTCAGGGTCCTAAAAAAATTTCAGCTAACACTGGCGGTGCTGCAGGCTAATCAGAGTATTCCGGATTATTCCTTCTCCCTAGCAAGGCCTTCCCGTTCTTCCTATGTGATCCCTAACCATTCCGAGGCCAAATAAGAATTGTTCTAGTTGCTCTAACTCTGAGTCTGCTTCCAGATGGCCATGCCCAGAAAACTTCCAAAGAAGAGCACCCTGTAAGGAGCTTAGATAGAGGAAGCTCCAAGAAGGGCCACAACTCTTGTTGTCAAAAGGAGGGGCTCTTCTTGGAGCTTCCTCTATTTGAGCTCCGTCCCTTTCTCTAACAGCTAAAGCCTTGATAGGAGGAACTTTGATGTACAGAGGAATTCATAGCTGACTTAATGACTGCAAACTGCCCAGTTTCAAACCATCACCCCTCCACCACCACCATACTTTGTGCTGATATACTATATTTAATTGTTTTCTCCAAATGCAGTGCTGTGCATTAATGTCAGACATCTCCACTTAGTCCGGAAGTATTGTGGTTTGGTCAGATGTGGTTTGTTATGCTGCCAGGCATGACATAGGTCTGTGGGAAACAGGGTTTCTCTTGCTGCAAACATTCCACACTTGTTTTTTGCTCTTTCTAATTTTCCTGCGATGAACTTTAGCATTTAACATGCTAACTGAGGAATGTAGATTCTAAGATGTAGCTCCTTACAATACTTAGCATTATAATTTCACTGAGCATTGAATTTGCTGACATTTTCCCTCCTGGGAACACTGTGGCACTGTGTTAAGACACGCCTGAATGATGCAAACCAGCAAATTGCAACAACTTCTGCTTTTATAGAAGTGCTCGCACTTGCTGATGATCTGGTGAATTTGATTAGCAACACCCAGCTGCAACCCCATTAATTCCAGTGGAACTGGTAAGGATTCACATAGGCCTACACAGAGTCCTGTGAAAATCTTTCTTTGTTACAGAACTGTAAGATGCAAGCCGCTGGTGGCAAATCTTAATTCTGTAAAAGTTGGCAAAACAGAGTGTTTGTTGATATGAATTTAGGAGAAAAATGCTCTCTTTTACCACATTTTTGTGCGATGTAACTGTGTTACAGTTTCACAGTCTTCCTAGTAGCTTTGCAGTTGCTTTTGTGAAAAGGCATGCACCGTGAGTGAAGTTATGTACACAGTTAGTAACCCCCTTGGAAGCACAGTGTTAATGGGTGTGTTCAAATGCTAAATAAACCAGCATTTCCCCTGAGGCTGTGAGCCTGTGAGGCTGTGATTTGTATGGAGCACAATGATTGCTGTGAGAATTATTGTCTAAATGTTTGAGTTCTTCCCAAAGTAAATCTTCACTTTGCTACACCATGCAAAAATATATAAATTAATCAAGTGATTAATTTCAGTAATAACAAATAAAAAAGATATTCATCAGTTAAGAAGCTATAACACTTACTAAATGCGCTTGTTTTCCACCACTGCTTTTTGCCATGCTTGGTTTAGAAAACAATGCAAGTATTTTTATATTCAGCACACACTATAATCACTGAGTGCTGTATTGCATTTAGCTTCATTCTCAACATAAAAGTGCAAAGGTTCCTTTTGTTAAGAGCACCTCTTTTCCCAGCATGGCCACTGGGAGGAGGAAGACACTGGGGGAATGAGTCTGTCATCTATAATTAGAAGCAATTCTTCTTAGCCTGGACTGTTATCTCACCCACCTACTGTACTGTAACTGAAAGGAGCAGGCTGCTTTTTAGCAGTCATCGTTTAAGGTCCTTCTGCTCCCTGCAAGGTGAACACAAACACATCACTGCCATTAGGACAACTACAAACAAAGAATGTGGAGATAAGTTTTTAAACAAGTGAGATTATTTAAAAGCCTCCATCTTTTTCCTTTGTCTTCACACTGAACAGGACTCATCTGACAAAGGCATGATGGTCTGAGCTGTCATCCTTGGTTAAATGAAACATCAAGGCACCTCCCTGCCATCAACTGATTAAAAATGGATTAATCAAGTTTGGTAAGGGGCAGAACAGTATAGAGATTCAATTTATCACCCCAGCCTATTTAAAATGTAATTACATCACAGGCGTTGATAGATTTGAACAAGGCACAAAGGTTTTTAGATGTTTCAAATTAGCAGAGTCCTGACACCGCAGCTTCATTCACTCTGTTAAAGCCTGTGACAGCAGCGAAGTCCTTGCCAGGCGTGTTGTCTGACAGCCTTGGAGGTATAAAAATGATTTCAAGTCTCCAGAATGAAACTAAATTGAGATATCACCCTGCTTTACTTGTGCATGTGAACAGTAAGGATAGAAGTCAAATTTCAGCGTTAGCATCTCTAAACTTCTCTCAATGTATTCAAAAGTGAAAGTTGTTACATTTCAGTCCATTGCTTCCATTTTATGTGGATTTTATGTGAATTATTGAAAGTGCATTTAACAAATGTGACCATGTAAAGAAAAGACCAGATGAGAGCTTTAAAAAGTCAGTTTCCCAGCCAACTAGGAGTGCAGAATTATTAGGCAAGTTGTATTTTTGAGGAATAATTTTATTATTGAACAACAACCATGTTCTCAATGAACCCAAAAAACTCATTAATATCAAAGCTGAATGTTTTTGGAAGTAGTTTTTAGTTTGTTTTTAGTTTTAGCTATTTTAGGGGGATATCTGTGTGTGCAGGTGACTATTACTGTGCATAATTATTAGGCAACTTAACAAAAAACAAATATGTCCATTTCAATTATTTATTTTTACCAGTGAAACCAATATAACATCTCCACATTCACAAAGATACATTTCTAACATTCAAAAACAAAACAAAAACAAATCAGCGACCAATATAGCCACCTTTCTTTGCAAGGACACTCAAAAGCCTGCCATCCATGGATTCTGTCAGTGTTTTGATCTGTTCACCATCAACATTGCGTGCAGCAGCAACCACAGCCTCCCAGACACTGTTCAGAGATGTGTACTGTTTTCCCTCCTTGTAAATCTCACATTTGATGATGGACCACAGGTTCTCAATGGGGTTCAGATCAGGTGAACAAGGTGGCCATGTCATTAGTTTTTCTTCTTTTATACCCTTTCTTGCCAGCCACGCTGTGGAGTACTTGGACGCGTGTGATGGAGCATTGTCCTGCATGAAAATCATGTTTTTCTTGAAGGATGCAGACTTCTTCCTGTACCACTGCTTGAAGAAGGTGTCTTCCAGAAACTGGCAGTAGGACTGGGAGTTGAGCTTGACTCCATCCTCAACCCGAAAAGGCCCCACAAGCTCATCTTTGATGATACCAGCCCAAACCAGTACTCCACCTCCACCTTGCTGGCGTCTGAGTCGGACTGGAGCTCTCTGCCCTTTACCAATCCAGCCACGGGCCCATCCATCTGGCCCATCAAGACTCACTCTCATTTCATCAGTCCATAAAACCTTAGAAAAATCAGTCTTGAGATATTTCTTGGCCCAGTCTTGACGTTTCAGCTTGTGTGTCTTGTTCAGTGGTGGTCGTCTTTCAGCCTTTCTTACCTTGGCCATGTCTCTGAGTATTGCACACCTTGTGCTTTTGGGCACTCCAGTGATGTTGCAGCTCTGAAATATGGCCAAACTGGTGGCAAGTGGCATCTTGGCAGCTGCACGCTTGACTTTTCTCAGTTCATGGGCAGTTATTTTGCACCTTGGTTTTTCCACACGCTTCTTGCGACCCTGTTGACTATTTTGAATGAAACACTTGATTGGTCGATGATCACGCTTCAGAAGCTTTGCAATTTTGAGACTGCTGCATCCCTCTGCAAGATATCTCACTATTTTTGACTTTTCTGAGCCTGTCAAGTCCTTCTTTTGACCCATTTTGCCAAAGGAAAGGAACGTTGCCTAATAATTATGCACACCTGATATAGGGTGTTGATGTCATTAGACCACACCCCTTCTCATTACAGAGATGCACATCACCTAATATGCTTAATTGGTAGTAGGCTTTCGAGCCTATACAGCTTGGAGTAAGACAACATGCATGAAGAGGATGATGTGGACAAAATACTCATTTGCCTAATAATTCTGCACTCCCTGTAGAGTCAGTTCTTTGAAGTAGGTAGTTAACTTTTAGAAAAACCGAATATAAATATTTCTACAAAATCTTTTCTTACTGTGCTGAATTTCAAAGAAATTCCTCTGCAAAAACCGGATGGATATTAATTACGGCTGACTTGTCTTAGCTGACAAATGCTGTCTCTACTGGGCCATCACATATCTGAGTGATACTGAGACTGGAGTGAAAATTTTCAACATTCACTTTCTGTGATTATCTTTACTGGAGACTACTGTAGAAAGAAAAGAAAAATTAAAAAAAACAAAAAGGAAAATAAAAAGTGATTTTTAGATAGCTCACAATTAGCTCCATGGCTGTGAGATCTGAGTGGAAAGCATCCAGAAATGGTTTAGAAAAATGTGGGTTTGTGAGCATAAGGTTGTATATTCAAATCTGTGACCTGCTGGGATAATTAGTGCTGGGAAAAAAGAGAGCAAACTGCTCACATCAGACGATCGTCTCCTGTCAAGGTGCCAGTAAGCAATGCATTTAACACCTAGATGACTCAGCAAGCGGCTCACAATCATAGTGGGAACTTTCTCATAGTCACATTTAAATTAACTGTGATCACACGAAGCAGAACCAGGTTTTAAAGTGATAGAACCGATATGTAAAAAGTATGCAAATGAAAAACAGCACAGTGCTTAAAGCAACCTTTTGTAACATCTGAAAAATGGCTGGTAGCTTTTAATTTAATATTACATCACTGATAAATCCCAAGTGTTTTACTGAAAGTAAAATACAGCAGCTTCACTACTAACAAGGACTAAAAAACTTATCTTTAGCTTTCTCAAGGCTGTTGTTTATCACTCTCCATGCATTTCTTTCCTGTCACTAGCTGGTCACTCCCCTTAAGCCGGGCCTTTACTATGACAGGCACTTTAAGGTTCATATCACGGAGACCTATTAACTTAGCACCCAAATTACATAGGTTAAAAAATAACTGGACTCCTGGTTTTCAATCAATATCAGGAGAATGGACCATGCAAGTGAAGAGAAAGGAGAAAGGCATGCCAACATTTACAGTGGAGCACAAGTGTGATGAAGCAATAGTCTGTCTTATGTAAAAGGAAAAGCCTTTCAAATGTTCAGAGTGCTTCACTGGATGTAAATGAATATGTTTCAGTTTGTCTTGTTTTTTTTAAATTCAAATAAAACTATCATGTGAGGACATAAGCATTATTTTCATTTCCATAGACTGTAATTAAAAGATTGTAGCTTCCAGGTCTCAAAAGGAGCTTAATCCTGTATCCTCTCTAATGGCCTGTGTGGGGCTGTTTTTGTACAGTGTCAACATCAAAACAAGCCTTCAGCTTTTTAACTGTGACTTTTGATCCATTATCTTAATACTTTTTTCTGATATGAGCACTGTAACAGTGTTTTTATGCTGTCACGGGTGTTGTGGGTGTTGATTTTGATGCTGATTTTCACGTCACATCACGTGTCATGCATCATAATCTTTGTGGCGCTTCGGCTGATTATGCCCTTCTCGATTTTTATACCCTGGGGACGCTGCAGCCGATATTCCAACACAGAAGCTCAGAGATATACAGATACACAGAGGGAGATGTTGCCACTGTTTGAAGACTTGAGACTTTGCAGAAAAAACCTTGCAAAGAAACACTCTGCAAAGTCTTTGATTCCAGTTTTGACTTCTCCTCCTATGTCAGCATTTATATGCCGGTATTGTGTGAGTAGCGACACCTATCATAAGTAGAAGGTCAGAAAATTAGGTATACTTTCAATCATTGATTGAGTCTCATCAAAGATGCAGAAAAAAAATCTATTGAGTCAACAGCAAAATGCTTTCAACCACGAAAATACAACATACAACATCTAATCTATTGAACCATCTGACATGGCAGCAGCAGCAGCAGCAATGGCAAATTGTTATAAACAAACAAAACTCTGGTGCTGCCAGCAAAGCTTCAACTGCCAGTGATGCAGACTTTCTGGCAATCAGAAATCAACTGAAACAGAGTTATTTGAATATGTTAGCATCAGTCCGTGTTTTCATGTAGTCATTGTAGTATAGGGAAGTTATAAATGTGTGTTCAGAAATGCTTATAGATATAATCCATTTTTATATTTCATCAAAATGTTATTCCTGTAATTTTATCTAAGCATATATCAGTGTTTTTATTTGTTATTGTAATGCACACAGACTGTAAATACAAGAATAATAGAAACTATACAGTAACTCAACTTGAAGAAGCTCAAGCCACTATAGGTCACAGATCATTCACTTGTTTGTTTTGATTGTTAATACTATGTGAATCTTTGAATCACCATGAAATATGAAATGAGTGATTATTTCAGTGTGAACATGGCTGTTTCCAAATGCTTCTGTGGTGCTTTAGTGTAATGGACAGACATGCTGGTTTCATCATCTAGCTCTGAAAATGAAAAAAAAAAGAACTATAAAATAAATGTCAAAGTAGTGCTTTAAAAGCAAAAGAAGTAAATTAATCAGAAGTGCCCTGGATTGTTTAGTTATTTATGAAGCTAGAGTTTTTGATCCTCTGCACCTGTCAATAAAATGTACGAGCATGATAGATACCTTCATTAGAGCCTTTTCATGCTGCTGCAAATCAAAATGACACGGTATAAACTAACTTTTGCAGTTGCATCTAAGCAAGTTTTCTTCCTCTCTCTGTAATTTTGTGCATTCCACAACCAGTCTGTGCTAGTTATCAGCTATACACTGCGTCAATGTGTCCTTGGGTGAGACACTGTGGCTCCTGGCTCTGAATCATGATATGAGTTTGAAGCACTAGTTTGTGTTTAGACGTCAGTATTCACAGCACTGATGATGCATTTCATATTGTGCTTCCTTCTCTAACCTGGTTTGCTTTATTTAATTCAGAACAGAGGAGCAGTAGGTGTGTTGCATCTAGCTGCAGTGTGTGTGTTTGTGTGTGTGTACTATGTTTCTGCACATGCTCAATTCAATGTTATTTACAAAGCAGTTAATTCAGGCCACTTTGTAAGTAAAATCCTAGAAAATTATAGAGAGAAAGGGTCCAAGCACCTGTGGAGACAAGGGAGAAAAAAACCTCCCCCTTGACAGGAAAAAGCCTGGCAGTATCAGGTTTAGGGACGGCTTGTGCATAAAGAAATAATATTTGAACCTTTTACCTGTACCTCTGCTCCTGCTTTCCTCTCTGTGTCACTCAACATCTAAATAATTAACCCAATGCTGAATTTAGACTTAAAGCTCTGCTGCGTTAGGGTGAAAATCCTGTATTCATGCGCCAAAATCAACCGTCCACTTGCTGAGATGCAGCAGTGTGATAAGTGGTCGCTGAACTCTGGTATGCCTGCAGCCAAATGTGCCAAGCCTGTAGACAACCACACTGCAGACAGATAATACTGTTATTATGCACAAATTCCCAGTGCGGACTGATTAGATAAATGTGAGTGCATGTGTGCTGTTATTGTTGCAGTAATTATTCACTGGCTATTTTTATTTCTCCCTCTAAACTTCCCTTTCATCCCTTGAATTTTTCTTGGAGCAGGCATGCATGTCCGCAGCATAGAAAGCAATGATGAACAAATAATCACAATTCAGTTTTAATCCATTTTTTATATACTTGGCCCTAAATGCAATCACATAAAAGGGTCAAGACTGTACAATATTACAGAGAAATCCCAGCAATCTGGCCTTGAAGGGGAAAAAAGAACAAGCTAAAATGTGTTGGATAAATATGAATTAAACAAGCAGAGTACAGTTGTGTTAATCCCAAGGATATGTTCCAGTCTCTGTGATAAAATGTTGTGAACAAAGATGTTATGCAGCACTAAGCTCTAGCAGGAGACTAAGAGCAGAGATAAGTCTACTGTCTAAAGCTCTTTGGTGACTTTCAACAAAGCTCTTTCAGTGCTATGATGTGCTCTAAATTTTGACCGAAGCGCTTTAACACACACTTGCTGTGCATATAATTGATTTGAAACAGCTTTTCGAGGATTTTTAAAAAATAAATGGGAGGCTCAATATACTAATTGGTGGAAACACCTGAATCAAGTGCCGGTCTTTTAAGGTCAAGGTTTAATTATAGCAGCTCTAAAAGTCTGAGGTTTTCAGCTTGTCATTAGAGGTACATTAATTCTATTCAATATGAAAGTGTTAATTAAATATGGAAGTTTTTGTCTGCGTAAGGCTGAAGTTTTAAAACAATCTGAAAAAACTTTTTCTTTGGTTTTCACATCAATGAGTAGCTCATAGGGGGGGAAAAAAACAAAGATTATTAGGAATGACTGTATCCTTGGTAGGCAACAATAAATTCAAGAAACTGAATGACTTGAACAACATAAGTAAATCTAAATTGTAAAGATGTACATGAAGTCATTGAATACAAATTCAAGAGTACTGGCTCTTTGTCAGCCTGGTTTAGTGCTCTAAGGAAACCTGAGGTTGTTCTTGTTTTCCTCTGTCAGTGACGAATAATAAGCATATCTGGTATTATGAAATTCTTTTTGTGTGATTGTGAACTATTGTTAAAGGCTGGGTGAAGTTTAGTGCAGCACCAGTTCTCCATGTTTTACTCTACACCCCACAAATGATGATTGGTTTGGAGTTCTCTCTGTTTTAATCGAGGTTCTTACACCACAAAATAAATCACACTAAGACTACTGCTGTGAGTTGGTATTATATAGACAAAGCTGAACTGAAACAGAATTCATGCAATGTCTGCATTATGATAGTGAATCATTACTGCCTGTAAAGCCACATAAGGTGTTGCCTGTTAACTTCTTTCAACCAATTACTCAGTGGCCATCGATGTGCAACCAGAGCGACTGAGTTGTCAGCATTGCCATTGAGCGTGCCGTGCTCTGGTCTGTGTCTGGGATCGAAAGAAATGAGAGATCGGGGGGGATTCATTCCATTGTGTCGGGTTGACAGACCGCTGGACAGCTCACCCAACAGCTCGGTGGCCAGGGAGCAAACATCAGTGCTCCAGCCTGTGTTCCGCAGAAGCGGCAGGTCACTTCCAGGACCTTGAGAAAATAAGGGAGTCAGACTCCATTTGTTTTGCGTCGCTGTTCCCCGGGGAATCAAAGGGGAAGACATTTCCAGCCGTCCCGCCTGACTGGGCCTGACTCACTTAAGAGGTCCGTTTTCGCCTCACTCCCTCCGAGCATTGTTCACACATCCAACAGACATGGCATGTGGGACAGTTCTGGCTTAGCTTGGCCAGAATAGCAGTAGAAGCAGAAGAGTGGAAGAGGCAGCACTGTCTGGCAGGGAGGCAACTAAGAGACAAACAGTACTATGAAGGAACAAGAGGAAACATTATAAAAGGCCAAAGTCTCACAACAGCCTTCTTTCTTTTTCAGGAGGCAAGAAAGGTGTGTTTAGGGTGTGTTTGCATATTTTCTCTTTAAAGTTTATGCACTGAGCACTGTCTCTCAAACATGTCACCTATGGCTATTTCTTGCACAAAAAATAAAAAATAAATAAATAATATTTTTTTTAAAGTGTTGGGGAAAAGAGAATAGTTTTTTTTTCTCTCAGGGATGAAACCAAAGTGGAAAAGCAATTCAGCAGACTTCAAGTGAAAAATGTCACTTACAGTGATTAAGGGCACCCACTCATGGAGACCAAAGGCAGGAAGAACAACTAGTGTCAACAGGAATGAAAGAGACAGTGTGAGATAGTGACTTCAGAGTTGTTAGTGAGACAGGTGCAGAGGTAAGAATGTGGTGTCTGTCACTTTCAGTACACTTCAACATTCACACCGCGACAAGATAAACCAGCAAGTGTGGGCAGTTTAGCAATTTCAAGACTCTTTTCAAAATGAGACATCTGTCTTTTTTCGTCTTTCTTTTTTTTTTTTTTTTTACTGTGACTGCTGTCATTTAAGTTTTATGACCATGCCTCATTGAAGCTGTGGAGAAGTAAGCAATAAAAACCTAATATTATTTTAAGTATTTAAAATAACAAGGCATTGGTGTCGGATTATGTTTTAAAATGGGAGAGCAATTTTGGAAACATTCATAAGTGATGGCGTGGGAGTTGTGAGCTCTCCCCCAACAAAAATAATAATAATAATTTAAAACAAGCATGCTTCATTTCAAAACTACCTGGCCTCTTAGATTTAGTCAAGAAACAACAAAATGCACCAAGCGTGCTATTAAAATCAATAATTTATTAATATGAATTCAGGTAAACTGCTCTTACAGTGTATAATTGGATGGATTGGGGCAGGACATAATGGTTACAATTGGTTTCTTTTATTTGAAATCATAATTATAGTAGAAATTGCTTTTAGGTAGGTAGTATTATTGAGGTCAAGCCTATGACAATCTGCCAATAGATGGAGGAACATAGGCAATGGTGATGATAACAGATTGACCAACAAAAATACCCACAGCACTCGGTATGGAGGCAACCTAGAGACCGAACAACAGCTTTTTCAGTAGAAAAAAAAAAAAAAAAGCTCGCAAAGAGGATCCTTGTCATTTTCTTCAACATTCAGACGGGTGTGCACCATAAATTTGTCCCCAAAAACGTAATTCAAGCTGAAAGGTCACTGTTTTGACTCAGTGGAAGAAATCCAGTGTGTGTCGCAGATGGTGCTTGATGAACTGACAGGAGTGCTGGGAGTGATGTATCTCTGTACAAGGTGACTACTTGAAAGAGGATGACGGCTGAATTTAAATCATGTACAGCTTTTTTGTTTTATGTTTTTTTTAGTTGCGATCATTGAAGTGACGGGGCTGCTGGATGTATCAACAACAACTCGGGTCAAAAGCCATTTTTTAATAAATGAACAGACACAACTTGATTTACTTGAACAAGCCCCAAAAAATAAAACGAGTTAACAAAATCTACCTATAAGGGGGTATTTTTAGACAACACTGTATATGTTCTGCCTTTTTATTATTTGCTTGACTGGAATAATGAAGAGAAATAGAAAGTGCATGTAGAGCATATGAGATGAAGATCTAGTTGGTCCATGGATGTTGCAATTAGGACATGACATGCAAGTTAGAAACTAAGGTGCCATGGTGTCCAAATACAAGTTTAAATGGTCTAAAAACTTTAAACGCTAATTTTGCAGTAGTCAGTCAGTCATGGAGAAAGCTGAAACTTTCAGACTTCGTTCTACTTCTGCTTTTTGCAGCATGCTTAGTAATTGCATCATGCAGTACAGGCCCTCCCAATCTGCTCAAAGAATCCATAAAATTGTATATGTCCTACCGCTACTACCAGTGATAATGCATATATACCCCAGAGCCCATTATCTCATAATCCTTCCATTAAGAAAACTTAATGGACCAAGGTCACTTTTTGATAGACAGGCCTTGCACTGGGATTTGATGTGTCCTGGTAGTCTAACCTTTACTCTAACACACTGTCTGCCACAGTCACCATGAAGTGAAGGCTTCAAACACAACTGGAAACATGTCACATCTAGGAGAAAAGAAAAATCTGACTCACCAAAACTGAATCTGTGCTGATCAGTGATGACATATTTCCTTGAATTAAATGGAATCCAAATACGGTACTTTCATCATGATCCCAGCCAGAGGCGGAGCCAGACATTTGAAACACCCGGGGCTTAGCCCTAAAGGGTGGTATGCATGTGGGATTATTATTATTATTTTTTTTTGGGGGGGGGGGGGGTAGAAATAACTGAAAGATTAATTAATTAAGAATGACTTCATATAGGGAAAAATATATATCACATGTGCAGGACACCTTAAACTAGTTTTTTAATTAAGCAGCAAGGCAGAACGAAGTCGGGGCTGTATCAAGACACAGGGACTAAACCCCAATTCAACCAGACCCAGAACTGATCCAGAATTAAAACAGGACTACAACAGTTCAAAATCAGGACTACTGAGGACTTAACCAAGACAGAACCAGAATCAGAACTAGATGATAGCAGCACTAAAAATCATCATAGACCTGCACTACACTTATTTTTTAATTCTACCAAAGTCCACTATTTAGATTCAGAAAAGTTTATATAATTATTTAGCCTTGTTGTGCAAACAAGCCTGCATAACTTAATAAATATAGAATTTGAAAAATAACAAACCTAAAAAGAAACACTAGGTACGAGATACATGAGTACCTATGATACGGTGATACTTTTGGTAAACAACCATTTGACTAACATGTGTGTCTCACCTGCTCTTGTTCATCTCTGTTCTGTCCTCATTCTCCATCTCCCTCTCTGTTCCTCTCTCTCCCTCTTTGTGCTGACAATCATCAAATATACAGTTGAAACCAGATATTTACAAACTCTTCAGATCAAAACACAAACACTTTTTTAATTGTAACATCCAATCAGACTAAATGTTTATTTTTTTAGATTGATAAATATAAAAACATGTTTGTTAACTTTAAGAGTAAAGAAAGAAACTGTCTGTATTTCTTAATTGTAAATGGCACCAAATTGTATTCAAAATTGAGCCACACTTATGGAGCTCCACAATTCTTTTCCAGGTGTTTTGGTTGACATCTCTTGATTTTCCCATGTCACAGAAACAGGCTCTGTGTTTTGCCTTACATGCATCCACAGCTGTGCCACCAATTTACTCACATGGACTCTACTAACCAATCAGAAGCTTCTTCAGCCGCTGTTCCCAGCTGTTTGCAAATTGACATTTGTTGCACCTACTTCTTTTTCACACATCGAATGACGCCCAACTAAAGGATTAGAGCTATTACCCAACTCCTATAAGTGCTGCATGGATAGACTTCAACAGTTCACATTATGACTAACATCAAATAAAAAATAATAGCGAAAAAATGTTTTGCATTTGTATGGCCACTCTGATATCATTAAGCAGTCTTTCAGCTTATGCAGAGCTCCACCAGAGAGTTTTAGCATTCACAGCTGTACCCCTCCAACCCTTGGGCTACCAAACCATCTCTAATTTACCTCATGTAACAACGAGTGTTTTGCTTGAGGGTAAAATGAAGTTCTTATGTGGATATATTTAACTGGGCTCATATGAGAGGAAAAAATTTAAATACAGTAATTTAACAGGAATTTCTCCAAAGTTAATTATAACAGTTAAATAAGAAATATTTTTTTGACAGCTAACAGGTTTTTTCAAACAGATGCATAAAGCGGACTTAATATTCTCGTGTAAATTATTTAACTCTACAAGAATTGTTTTGAATACTTTACAGTTTAAACTTTAGTGTCTCTCTAGTTCTCTGTAAGTCAGCCTTCTGCTGATTGGCTGCCCAGTGCAAACAGAAGAGTTCATCATCAGGTGGGTAGGGCTTCTCTAACTGAATTGATCATGTTATTAACACTCTCAATGACACTTAGATCCAGAATATAAAAATAGAAATAGAGAAAAATGGAGCACTGTGAGGCCAGAGCTTTTTGTCATAGGGATTACTACATATACTGACACTATTATTCACCTAAAATCCACAATTATAACATTACATGTTAAATTAAAGTATAATAGGTCCTCCTTAGGTCTCATATTGATAGTTCGCTTTTGGTTTTGATTATCAGGGTAAGGTATACTCTTCATATCGTCATTGCATGTGCTTAATTTCTTGCAACAGTGTTACATTTAGGACAACCACAGGAAATTCAACATTAGGGGCTGTCTAAGAGGATAATTTTGCAGACTTAAAAATAAAAACAGTGACCTGGATCTCTCTCAGCCAGCTTCACTACCGTGTCATCTGACACTTCTGTATACTTACATCGCAGCAGGTGGTAGTGCACAATGCTCCAACATGTTTCCCTGCAATTAGCCCCCTGTGCATTAAAGTAGACGTCAGCAACATACAGCCTCTGTTTTGCCAGTCTAAAAATGTGATTGTTTGACCCAGTGTGAGTTTTGGATATGTGTTGCTATTTCCTTGGGGATTTTTTTTTTTTACTGTTTTATCTCCACCAACAAGACAATCGCAACGTGCCAGAAAGCAAAAGAAGAGGCCGATTCATATCTGAAAGCCTGTCATTATTTACCAGAGGGAGGTTATCTCTGTGGTAATGTTCGTAAATTCAACCTGACCAGAACAAAAAAGCATGAAGAGAATAAATAGAAATTAGAGCCAGGAAATGAAAAAGTCGTGACCTTATTCATTCTGAGGTGACATGAGTTTTAAGATAACTGAAATTAGAGTTTAATAGAGCATTGTGTGTGGAGAAAGGCCTGCATGTTGCTGTGTTGGTGGAGGGACCTCAAAATTAAACACTAAAAAATATTCTTGCCTGTACAGCTATATTCTTTAAGCTAAATTAAGTGAGTCAACCACACTTCCCTTTAAGCAATGTTGATTTATGAGGAGGGTACATTTTGTTTTTAAGATTTTTATTGAAACTACAGTATGTTTGACGATGGTTGAGTCCTTAAAATCACTGAACTATTAAACTTAACATTCAACTTGCACAATGGCATGTAGTAAGTCTCCAGCCAACCCCATAGATAGTTAGAAGTGTTCAGGTTTCTCTGTGCTTTAATAATAAACTGTGACTGCAGCGACTATGTTAGAAGGTTTGTTTTTGTGATTCGTTCGATTTAATTTTTCCTATAATTTTGTTATAGATAAAATGGTATTCCCACTAGTTTTTTGTGCCAGCAGTAAATAGGCAAATGTTAACATAGCAAAATTTACATTCATGGTTAATGCTATGTTTATTTATCTCATTTATTAATGGGGTTGTTTTCTATTTATTTCTTTGTGAGCCAATTCCCTCTGGCACAAAAATGGAAATAATAATAAAAACAACATTTACATGCAAACAGTGGCACTGACAAATTAATAAATGACACAGAGCTAACTGAGAGTTAGCTTGGCATAACACTGACAGTTGTAAAATTCAAAGGCTTGCACTGTGAATCACCACAAGCTTGCATCTGTGAAATGCTAACATTGTATAGCATGCCATAGGATTGCATTTAAGCAACACAATAATGTAAATATAGTCAGATCTTCTTGTGCTTGAATGGCAGGGTTGTGAGATTGATAAGGCTGTTAAGTGACACAGGTAGCATCTTTTCCCAGCTTTTCACCCTGGCTTTAAATCAATTTCATATGTATATTTTCCTTCAGAGAATTACTAACAACTTAATGTACACACAACACACAACATATTCATACTTACTTTTTAATACTACATACAGCACTTTTTCCATCACACAGACTCCACCACACACACACACACACACACATGCAGCTGCAACTCTGTTCTGTGGACTTGTATTTTGGACCTAACATGGCTAACAACTGTCCATGTTAACAATTTGTTATTTGCTACCAACACCATGTCTTATACATGAACCCACTAGTTTGACTTACCTAGTGGATAACCTCTTCTGTGTGCCTGCTTAGCCTGATTGCAAAGGTTAAGGTAAGAAAACCCAGATAATGAAGATATACTGTGTATGCTGAACATGCTTCATTGTAAGAACCCAGGTGATTAGGATAAGCAGCAATGGAAGTGATCTCAGGAGAAACGGGAGGTGGGGAGGTAGAACCAACAGAACCAACAACTGACTCCCCCCGCGCCAACCCCCCCCCCTCCCATAAACAACAGAAAAAAATGCATGCTGGTTAAAATAAGGGCATGTTATATATACAGTATCAGATCAAATCCAGCTAAGATAATGGTGTCCTGGCCAGATAATGGCGTCTCCCTCATCTTATCAAGCCCTAATGCTGATTGCTGATTGGAGTCATCAGCACACAAACAAACAGAAGAAGAAGAACCTGAGACAGAGCGAGAGCAACAACATACCCTCACAACAACCCACAGCAGGCCTAATTAGCTAAAATAATATTAAATAATAAACATATTCAGCACAATAGAAGGAGAAAATGTTGTAATATATCCTTTGAAATTTTAAATGTTGTTACTTTTCTTTCACACTATTGGGATGGACCACAAACTGGTAAGAGATGTGTACATGTAAAAAACTGAACAAGTAAAGTGAAATGTATAACAACCAGTGATGGGAATAACGGCGTTACTAATTGTTACTTTTTTCAGTAACAATTAACCTAACTAATTACTATTTCTATTGTTACAACGTTACCGTTACTAACAAGAACATGCGGTGCGCTCGCGTTACTATTTTTCAACAAACAGACGGTTGAAGCTGTGTTCAGCTTACCACATCTTATATTAGTTGCATGGAAGTAGCTGTAAGTAATCTGGGCGCTACAGCTTTAAGCAGCTGCGCGCGCAGACGATCACTTTTTGGCACAAAACCTGGAGCTAAGGGGACAAAACAATCGCAGGAGTGCTGCTGTTGACTGAGGAACAGTCGTGGCAAGCCAATCACATGACCACTTTAAGATGACAAAGCAACAAGGTGATAAATACCAGTTTTTAAATTGTGCTGATAGGCCAGAGTCATGATAAACAATATATACGGGTGTTTTTTCCTCAATAGTTTCGTCACTATTAACGTCTAAGGACAGCGGTAGGAAGCACTCTCTGCCTATGACCAAAATGAAAAAACAATACAAAATAAAAAAAACCAGCCCTTTGGTGTTGGTGGAAAAATGTACCATGTCGACCAATCAAAAAATGAGATGGCAAAATGACATTTGGTTGTCTAGGAAAATGGGGGAGTTTTAGGAGTGATGGCGAAAGAGAGAGAGAGTTTTGAGATGTGAGAGATTTGTGACGCGTGTTTGGAGTGTGTAGTTAATGTGTTGTCTTGTGTGGTTCGTGTGTAGTGTTGTGGATAGCTTTGTGTTGTGTGTCAGAACAATGGGGCGACTGCTGTCTCCAGGTAGAGAACAGGAGTGATACACCTGCTGCTGTCAGACCTGCAGGTATCAGGCTGTGAAGTTCTCCTTTATAGTGGACAGAATTTTTTTTTTTTTTTTTTTTTTGGAGTGGCACAAATAATTTGTGTAGCATCTTATTGGATGCAGAACAGCTGATTGTTCCATAAATAGTTTGAAATGGTTATTTAAAAAAGGGTAAAAGTTAAATGGCTGCAAATAACTTTGTTGTTTGCAAAACTTGTGCAAATAATTTTAAAATTGACAATTTATATTTGCATTTAAAGTTATGAAATACGATTCAATAAACATGTTTGTGGTTGTTACAGTAAAAAATATAATAACCTACTCAGATTTAATGTTTTTTGTCTGATTTTAGATCAATTGTGTTATACAGTATGTAAAAATGAAAACATAACTGTAAATTCAGACATGTGAGGTTGTGCTGAAAAGAATGATACCAAACAAGGCAAAGTAAATAGTCTTTAAAGGTAAAATGTGGAGGGAAAATCAAAAGTAGTTAAAAATGGCCATTTATACCCTGGACCCCAGAGGGTTAAACATTTTCTTTAAAGTAATGCAATAGTTACTTTTCAAGTAATTAATTACTTTTAGAATTTTGTAACTCAGTTACTAACTCAATTACTTTTTTGAAGAAGTAACTAGTAACTATAATTAATTACTTTTTCAAAGTAACTTGCCCAACACTGATAACGACCAAACATTAGTATATTAGATAGTATGCTGGCTTGGCAATTGAGCTATAAGTGCTATTGATGTATTGAATACAGTTACTCAGATTTTGTATTTTAACCACTGTGTGTGCTGTGAGAAATGATCAGGTGTGCCGTGGAAGATTATCTGGTTCCACCTGATTAGTACGCTAAGCGAACCGGGCAGAAAATTACATTCTCTTCCACCAGAGGGCAGTACAACTACCTGCTCTAATGGAATGGGTTGCCAACTGCCAGTAAAACAGAAGAAGACAAAGACGAAATTACATAATAGCCATGCTGTGAGTGAGACAACGCAGCGCATGATAGCAACAGATAAATATTTGAAAAGAAAAAATAGTCAGTCTGACCTGAGTCTAGGAGAAAATTCTCACCCAGATGAAGGCCCTAGCATGAGTAGTGGTCAGAAGAAAGCAAAAAAGGTATACTGGGGACCAATTCTGCTATACCTGGTGCACGGGGAAAATGAGCAATATGCTTTTTGTGACATTTTTGTTTGGTGGTGTGCCGTGTGATTTTCTAATGTGAAATATGTGCCGTGGCTCTAGAAGGTTGGGAAACACTGATCTAAGCAAAAACAGCTTATATGATTTTTGTGCGTGTTGCAGAATTTCATGGGCATGAACAACTTTTGGTTTACTATATTTTCAAAAGGTGGACAGTTGACAGTAGCCAGTTGTAGTCTGATCTGTACTGGATCAAACTACATGGAGTAAAATTATGTTGAAACTATTTCTGTTATAGTCGCATGTTAATTGGAATTAAACCACAATTACAGTTTGGCATATGTATTCAAAATAAATGGTTAAAGTAGGGAAGCTGTAAAGGAAAATATAGAGTTATCTAACATACAGAAAGGCATTTCTCAAACACTGGGTTGGTAGCAGAGGTTAGAGCAGAGAAATCTATACACTACAGCAAATGGAACATGCACATTTCCACCACACACATTTTAATTTCCAGCTTGAAAGCAGAGGTTTAACATATTACTGCCAATTTCAGCAAACATAATTATATTTTTAGAAAAAAGACAAACAAGGACTAAATCCAAAACACCTTTCCCATAAAGCCTCCTGTGTGTAAAAAGATGCTGTTTCCTCATTTGCACTGCAGTGCCCATCCAAGAGAGATGCTTGTTCAGCAAGAAGATGAGGCAGCAATTGGAGTGCGACATGCAGACAAGCAGACAAGGTGTAATCCATAGATAAACACTGACAAGGAGCAGGCAAACAGGAAGCCTGCAGGAGTAAAAGATGGCTGAACCTACAACACACAGCGCTGGCCAGCCAAGTCAAACAAGCCAGCTGGAGATTGCTACCACGGGTCCATTTACACTACATTTTACATTCACAGTTTGACTGACATTGAAGGGCTCTGTCAAGGATAGCATACAAGCTCACTTTTTGTGAGCAGCAACTGCCTGTTTTTATACCAACAAATATGTTATTAAATATCACGTGACTAGCTCCCAGTCATGCAAAGAAAGACAGAAACAAAGAAAATGTTTTGTATTAGTGTTGTTCTTTCAATACTTTGATCGCAGTGATGTATCACTGTCTCATTGACACATCATTATAATGCCATTAACATCCCATCCAATCAAACTCAGAAAGCAGTCTCAGTGGAGCCCAGTCTGCTGTAGGTCGAGTCACAGTGGCGATGCTCTCTTCCTAAACCCGGAAACCATAGAAGATTAAATAAGAGACATTGATTGCATATTTGCAGGCTCAAATCTGCTGTGCTTTGAGAAGAGAAGCCAGGTAAAATTACTTTAGGCAATAAGGAATTAGTAATGAATTATCATTCAGTTCACATCTGTCTTACTCTCTGTCCATGAAAGCACAAAATTATTTTTTGTCAAGACTTTAAATAACAGATTTTTTTCCCAAGACGGTAGCCATTTTCATTCTGCACTAGCTGTGACTCTGACTGGATAAGCTAATCAGCTCTCGCCTCAGGGATTACATTCCTTATCATATCTCTGCCACCAGTCAGGTTAAGCATGCTGCCACATTGTAACTCTTTTTAATAAAGCTCCATTTTGTATCAAGATTTGGGTAAAGCCACCCACTCAGTTAATTGGTTTCTATTATATTAGAAGGGATTGTATGGCAGCCAACTCTGTAGGACTGGCTTGGGCTAAAGTGCATGCAGCACTGCTGACTCACACATACGGATCTCACAACTTCAATTTGCTCCATCATAGCAAAGCACTTGGAAAATACTTTAATACATGCCTGATAAGTGTGGGGACAGAGGGCTTGGCTTTTTGTGAATGTCATTACTTGGGTCAGGGTGACTATGTAAATGGATGTTATCAGCTCGGTTGCTAATATCCAGCTCAAAGGATTTCACTGCTCACGAAGGGCATTTGTGTCAAGGCTGGAACGGTTTGAATATCCAAAAAGCTGCAAGTCTGTGTTTCATGGAAGCCACACGTTTGTGAGAGAAGAGGTGCTTTAACACATGTTAGAGCCCCTTCACATTCAAATTACACTTTGCGAGTACTGGGCTGAACCTTCAGAGCTTTTTTTTGCCTTCAGAGCTGCCGTAGTTTTTGCGGCATAGATTCAAGGTTGCTGCAGATTTGCTCCTCACAGTTTCTGTGAAATTGTCAGTTGTACAGCCATGACACAAATCTCCCAGTTTTCTAGCCTTCTGCTTTTTAGTTTTGTGCAAATCGCTTCAGTTTCCTGCACGTAGCTGACAGGAATGGTCATTTGCTGCTGTAACCCACCTGCTTTAAGGTTTAACATGTTGTGCATTTAGAGATGCTTTCCCTGCATGCCTCAGTTTGGAACAAGTGGTTGAGTTTCTCTGCCTTCCTATCAGCATGAAGCAGTCTGGCCATTCTCCTTTGACCTCTGGTATCAACAAGGCATTTTCCCCCAGAAAACTGACGCTCACTGAATATTTTCCGTTTTTCTGACCATTTTCTGTAAACTCTCTAGATAGTTGTTCGGCAAAATCCCAGTAGATTAGCAATTTCTAAAAGACTCACATTTTCACTCACGTGTGGCAACAGCCATGCCATGTTCATAGTCACTTAAATACTTACCTTTCTTCCTCATTCTGATGCTCAGTTTAAACTTCGGCAGGTTATCTTGATCACGTCTACTTGCCTAAATGCACTGAGTTGCTGCCATGTGATTGGTTGATTAGATATTTGCAATAACAAACAGTTGATCAGATGTACCTAACAAAGTGGTCGGTGAGTGTACATTTCAGCATACTACTCTGAACACGAAATCAGACGTTATAAATTTGAGTTCGGGTCTTAACCTCCTAAGACCCGATCATCCATGGCATGCATTTTTAATTTTTCTTTGCTATTTGGGTTGATTGGGACCTAAAGAATGTAAAAACAAAGAATTACCAGATATTTTTTTTACCTAATTTTTGTTTTTGAGAAAAATGAGATCCATATATGAGGACATTTGTTTCACATTTTGATAGAACAGTGGCAGCATAATGTCCTTGTAAGTGCATATCAGGCCCTTGTAGAGAAAAATTAAGTATTTTGGTCTAGACGTCCCAAAATGTGATGTCCACATATGTGGATGCCAGGTCCTAGGAGGTTAAGGTTTTTGCAGATTTTTGATACAGTGATAAATAGACTTCGAAAAGCTTTTATGGCCTGTTTTGTTTTGTGATATGCTGTTCTTTAGCTGAGAACATGAAATATAGAATATTAACCTACAACAAATAAGTCTTTGTGTATCATACTAAGCATGTGTTCAACTAAACTTTGCAGAACAATAAGGCGAAAACAAAAATCCAAACAGGGGAAAAAGGTAATGTTGGTTAAGGAAAGAATGAAAGCTACATTCTAAACAATAAGCCTGATGTCACAAATATGTAAGCAGGGAGGTGTTGACAAATGAAAAACAACTGAGACAAAGGAGAAAAGCATGGATATACATACACAGAACTAATTGAGCATAAGTGAAACTCATGAGGGAAAAAATCACAGAGCCAACAGAGACACACAAGGTAAGTGAAACTTATGAAAGATGAGCAAGCCAAACAACTGGTGAACAGTCATGGCTTTTCCAAAACTCCTTTCCTGTTAGAAAACTCACTATAAAAAGCACTGTATCTTACCAGGATCAAAAAGGTAAAATTAATTTTTTCCAGTCACCTTTCTCACTCACTATGTGTTAATAGACCTCTCTGCATTGAATCATATCTGTTATTAACCTCTGTCTCTCTTCCACAGCATGTCTTTTATCCTGTCTTCCTTCTCTCACCCCAACCGGTCGCAGCAGATGGCCCCGCCCCTCCCTGAGCCTGGTTCTGCCGGAGGTTTCTTCCTGTTAAAAGGGAGTTTTTCCTTCCCACTGTCGCCAAAGTGCTTGCTCATAAGGGGTCATATGATTGTTGGGTTTTTCTCTGTATCTATGAAGCGCCTTGAGGCGACTTTTGTTGTGATTTGGCGCTATATAAATAAAATTGAATTGAATTGAATTGAATTGAATTGAATTGACTGGATTTAAAAATGCTGCTCACCCCGCTGTCTACTGATATTGTCTCCTCCTACGGAAGACATTATAAAGTTCAACGTTTCATTTATTCAGTCTTTCAAAATCTGTAAATGGCGTAAAATTAAATAATGATAATCCTAAGGGCTGGCAATATCCTCAAAATGAGGGCATATCTGTAATGCGTTGAGATCATTTCAACATAGCATTGTTTTTGTTTATAGAGCACTTTTCAAAATCCACATTACAAAGTTCTAACAACAATAATTTCATAATGAGCTGATTTCACACAAGAAACATTACTTTCACATTTTGCCTGTGGGTTTAACATACAGTTGAAGGCCCAATATTAGCAAGCTATGGCATAAAATGGAAATCTCAGAAGTAATTTACCTGATGATCTGTGTCCCTTGTTCGTAATTTTTGATCATTTCTTTTCGTGAATCATTGACAGATAAAAGGTTTAATCTCCTTTCCTTTCATATGTGTATCCTACGCTACAGGAGGCAATAAAGGAAAAGCACATTTCTTCTGTATTAGGAGAATTTGATGTGCTCTCATTATGGCTACCACTCACATAACATTAAATAAGTTAGAACACACATTTTTCTTTCTTTCTTCTCAGTTTGCTGAAAACATTATAGCTGTTATGTCATGCAATCGGAGAATAGGTTTGATTCCTGAATTGTGTAAAACTAGTGTCAACTTTCAAGTTTTAAAATGAGATTTCACTGCTGCTCAGGTACACAGTGCAGTTTCACATGTTCTGGGTGCAGCTACTTGTTTCATTATGCTGTTCCTCTGAGATGTGAAGTGGGAGGAAAAATCCCAACATTAAGAAGTTCCAGCTTAAATTAAAAGAGACTTGTCACTGAATCTGATCTGGACCTGATCAATTTCCAACTGAAGAAATTAAATGTAACAAAATCTAAGAGGAAGCAAAGTAAATCTGCTGTTTCGGTACAATGCTGTTTTTTCTTCCAATAAACCCTTATTAAGGTATCATTAGGTATGAAGAGTGGATGTACTAGAGCTTGGCAGGTTTAAGGCAGCATCACTGCAGTGGGCTGAAGTGCCTTGAAGTGGTGAGGGATATTGAGCTGAGCTGATTGCTCTCAGGAAATGAGAGCTCTACCCCAATGCCTCCTACTACTGGTCACCCGCACCTCTTTTCCTCGGCCCGCTCAGCATTTCTGAAGGAGATTAATTGTTTTGCCTACAGCCGTTTTACAGTATACAACCTGGCATTCACCACAACATTTAAGCTGAATATCCGCAACCTCTTCCTGTGCTGTGTTAAAATGCAGTCATATAAAAGCCACACATACCAGCCTCTGGACCATAACATGATCCATGATAATACATTACAGACTTCCTTGAGGGCCTCAGGGAAGATTTACAGTATACAGTACTAGACTGGGTTGTTGCAATAACTTCCAACTGAGGCTTCACTGTACATCTTGAAAAATGTATCAACAGAGATGAAGGATCTTGGTACGTTTGTGTGTTTCCTATAGCATGCTTTTGGCCAGCCAGTGTTTGCTGACAGCAAGGGCTGCATACACCAAGGTGAATAAGTTCATTAATATTAATATTCTGTATAATGCCACATGCAACATTAAACACTACTGTATTTACATATTCAGGGTCATAGCTACTATTTCAAATACACTTGCATTATGAGACTAAATCTTTTACATTTTTAACAAGCCAAAACAAAGTTATTTTCTTACATTTATTTTGAGCTTAACTGAGCCTTTTATGAACACATATGATTTCATTTTGATTTAAAAAAAACAGTTACTAAATCAAAATATACATACATATCAGGTTAATATACATTTTCTGCAATCATAAAACACCCTAGCCTCCCAGAAATTAAGCAATTTAATTTCTACTGCAAATATCACTGTGCTCAACGCTCTGTGTCCCAAAGTAATAAAAAATGGAAACGTAAAAGTTCCTTGATTAAATCTTATATTAAACTCGACTTTTTCAAACTAAGCCAATATCCTCTGTCAAAATCAACATTCCATACCAGATATTCTTGCTGGGAACACTAACATAGTTTCAGGCTTCCCGAATTCTCCCACACTTCTACTCTGCATGCTTAGTTCAACTCAGTGAACAATGTGCAGTTGCAGGGGCTTGATGCATTTCATGTTGTTTATCTGGACATAGCATTTTCAGTGGGAGAAATGTTTTGTCACTCATCCAAGTGACTTCTTCAGTCTGAGCTTTCCTCCAACCTTTTAAGCAGTATGTGGGGGACAGGGTGTCCTACGTGGCTCAAATGTGGAAGGAGATGGGGGCCGTGCCGTTCAGGGTAAGTAATAAGGCAGGCAGTGTGGAACAGTCACTACGTATCGTCTAATCAGTCTCATCTTCTTATGTAGTAGCACTTTGGGACCTGAAGATGAGGAGTTTTGAGTGAGAAGAAGAGCTGTGAGCTGGTGAGAAGACATGCCACACTCACCAGGCAGAACATAGACTCACATGAAGTGAGAATTGTAAAAACAAATTCAAAGGATACCAAACTGTGCAATTACAGGCAAAGATGGTGCCCATGTGTGATGTCAGTGCGAGAGCAGGCCTACTTGTTGTTCCTAGAGTATTTAAAAGTAGAATGGGAGGCAGAGCCTTCAGTTTTCAGGCCCCTTTTCTGTGGAACCAGCTTCTGGTTTGGATTCGGGAGACAGACACTATCTCTACTTTCAAGATTAGGCTTAAAATTTTCCTTTTTGCTAAAGCATATAGTTAGGGCTGGACCAGGTGATCTTGAATCCTCCCTTAGTTATGCTGCAATAGACGTAGGCTGCCGGGGGATTCCCATGATGCATTGAGTTTTTCCTTTGCAGTCACCTTTCTCACTCACTATGTGTTAATAGACCTCTCTGCATTGAATCATATCTGTTATTAACCTCTGTCTCTCTTCCACAGCATGTCTTTTATCCTGTCTTCCTTCTCTCACCCCAACCACTCGCAGCAGATGGCCCCGCCTCTCCCTGAGCCTGGTTCTGCCGGAGGTTTCTTCCTGTTAAAAGGGAGTTTTTCCTTCCCACTGTCGCCAAAGTGCTTGCTCATAGGGGGTCATATGATTGTTGGGTTTTTCTCTGTATCTATGAAGCGCCTTGAGGCAACTTTTGTTGTGATTTGGCGCTATATAAATAAAATATAGCGCTATGGTGGTTCTTGCTTTGAAAAAAAGAAAATTTACATAATGACTGAAACTAGCACCATAATAATTCAATTCAATTTTATTTATATAGTGTCAAATCACAACAAGCTGCCTCCAGGTGCTTTTTATATTGTAAAGTAAAGACCCTACAATAACACATAGAAGGCCATAGCTATCACATGACCCCCTATGAGCAAGCACTGGGCGACAGAACTCCCTTTTGACAGAAGGAAACCTTCATCAGAACCAGGCTCAGGGAGGAGTGGCCATCTGCCACTAGCTGTTGAGGGTGAATGAAGGCATCACAGATGAACACCACATCAAAAAGGCCCTGAGTAAATGTGATTATCCCAGCTGAACATCAGGCCTAAAGAATCATCCAGGACAGTGCCAAGAGGAATGCCATGAATCATCAGGGAAACCAAACAACCTGTGACAAAGCAGATACCACTACCCAGAAGAACTAAAACTCCACAGTCTACACCTACACCTACAGGCCAGTGGCTACTCTTTCAATGATGGCAACGTACACATCCTGGACAGGGAAGAACACTGGCTATTGTCAGGACACAAGGAACCAATTTATTTGACACAAGAATGACCATCTCTGAACCAAGAAGGGGGCTTCAGAGTACACCGTTCACCCTCTTACAACCTTGTGATTGCAGTGATTGCTGTCTGGGAATGGTACTCATGCCAACTGATCAATGTTCCTGACAATTTGCATATTAATAATCATGAAACTGAGCTTGCAACCCATGTTAGACAATGGTGCTTGTTTTGGTCATTATGCAAATGTACTGTTTATAAGGTTAGTGAAAGCTGCAGGCAGCTGAGACTGAAGAACTCACTTGGATGAGTGATGAAACGATTCCCATAGGATACATCAAGATGAAAATAAACAATGTTCTGGGACAAGCTGAATGTGCTTTTATCAATGTGTGTATATCTGCACTAAGTGGAATCTGTAGGAGTGAAAAATATCTTTCAGTCAGCAAAGATGGACAACAGGACACTACTGCAGACAATAAAAGTCATTGGCCTTTAATGTCTGCCATGAAAAAGTTTGTCCCAAACGTGTTTTTATTGTTGTGCTCCTAAAGTTCAGAGAAAATAATTTAAATATCTGAACAAAAATATCTGTAACACTGGTGGCACCTCTTTGCAAAAAAAAACCTTTTGGAAATAAGCAACTCCCAGCCTCAGAGGAAACACTATTGCAGTGAGATTGAGTTGTGCAGGTAAGGAAAAATAAGTGCTGGAATATGGCTTCTATTATATACAATATATAATATGAATATTATAAGCAGAAAAAGTGATCAAAAACTTTTGTAACCTAAACCCCGCTGTCAATCATATTTCATATGCTTAAATGTATTTTAAAAACTATGCCAAAAATGAACCCTTGTTTAAATATCTTTTTAAATCTCACACTTACTCTTGTAGTAACTAACAGTAAGAGTAGTGTTCATTAGCAATGTCAACTTTTCTCAACATTTCTAAATTGTCTAGACAGTGATGTCACAAGCAAGGGAGGGTTTGGAACCAAATTAACACTGTACGATGTATTTAGTCATCATAGGACAATAATTTAAAAAACAAAATAGGTCGTTAAGGACTTAACTTTTCAAATTAGTAACTCAGACCATGACATCACCAGAAAAGTGTTTACTGGTTTCATACACCAACTGATTATTAAAATAATTGGAAAGCAATTAAAGCTGCCCTCCACTGGCCATTAGAATGAATGCAGGTTTAAGGTAATTCTAGCTACGTCCTTCTTTTATATACAGTAGTCTATTCATTTATCATACTGTCCTGCCCCAAAGTGTGCAGAAATAGTTACTAAAAGTTTAATTTAAGGAAAACTGTGTCCCATACATGAGCACACCATCTTTGACTTCCCTGTGTGATGTTTGATCTTAGGCTTTGAACTTTTAATGTCAATGTATTGTTGTTCTAGATTCCAAGAAGATGTTCAACAAAAGGAAGACAGAAAGATGTGAGAATATAATTCTTGTTAATTCATAAGATTTATAATGGGTCAGACTCACCATTTCCTTTGAATTTTTCAAATTTTTTTGGAGTGCCACTGGACCATCTGGTGGCAACATCTTGGAAAGGTGATTCATGGGAAAAGCCATCTGCCCCTTCGGCACCTTAGTCAGACAGTGTATGACTGCTATTTCTGAAATCGGTGCTAAGTATGACAGATTCCTCAGGAACGTGCGAGTTTCCCACCACCTCCTCACTTAAAGTCCTGAGCTCTGCTGATGACAATTCTGACAGCCATCATGTCCACAGCAACATTACAAAGCAGCACAGAAGCCAGCACGCTATGTGTTGGATGTACAAATCTTTGTCTCAAAGACATGTATATAATGGAACAGTACTACATGATCATAAAACAAAAGTCAGCACAATTACAATTGTTAGTACCAAGGTAAGTTTGGAATTTTTTTGGGTCAGATGGATAAGACCCAGATTTGCAACAAATGTGTTTTTTTAAATTATGTTTATCATTGAAGGTAAGCAACAGTTTGTTTGTATCAATAGAAGTGCCATAGAAAAAAGTAACGGGTTAATCAAAGAAAGTATGCTGAAAGGAGACTCCTAGTGCCAGTTCCCAGTAGTGTTATGTGAATGTAAGCCATTTTCACATATGTATTTCAACCCTGAACGTCTCTGGACATACGTGAGCCTGAATTTGAGATCACATTAGTGTCATTATTCCTGTGATGCAACTGGTTAGTCAGGTCAGTATGGACCCCAAAGTAAATCTTGCGTTTGAATCATCTCTGAGGTTTGTCTGGTTTTCCTCGACTTTCCTCGACAATGTTTTGTTTATTTTGTGGGCGACCGTGGCTCAGGGGGTTGGGAAGCGCATCTGTAACCGGAAGGTTGCCGGTTCGATCTCCGGGCTCTCTGTCCTGGTCGTTGTGTCCTTGGGCAAGACAAGGACACAACGACCGCCTACTGGTGCTGGCCGATATGGCAGCCTCGCTTCTGTCAGTCTGCCCCAGGGCAGCTGTGGCTACAACTGTAGCTTGCCTCCACCAGTGTGTGTGTGTGTGAATGAATAGTGGCATTGTAAAGCGCTTTGGGTGCCTTGAAAAGCGCTATATAAATCCAATCCATTATTATTATTATTTTGTTTCATTCTAATCAATAAAGTGATAATTGAAAACAATTCTTGCATTATACAGAATTAACCTTTATCACATCCAGGTGTCATTGAAGAAGCACCTTGATGTGACATCAGGTCATGTCTCTGACGTTTACGCCTTTGATTTTTATGAGTGTGTGTGTGTGTGTGTGTGTGTGTGTGTGTGTGTGTGTGTGTGTGTGTGTGTGTGTGTAATATTATGTATATATATATATTTTAATTAATTAATTTGACAGGTGATTGGATCACCTGACAGGTGATTGGATTTACTCAAGTAGATTGTTTAATGTAGGACATTTACCTATTATTGGGTATTTTCCATGAGTTATGTTGGAAGATAACATATATTTTTTATTTATTTCACCCCAAGCCTTTACTTTGTGAAGCCATGGGCATTCATTTTCATGCAAACTATTTAGTTCTTCTCCAGTTTGCTGTCTCTTTGCATCTGCTCTGTAAAAATAAAAAAAAGTCATTACTTGGACTACAAAACACAGGTAAAGAATGTTGTTAGCCACATTCAATTTGAGGATGTTTACATATTTGACATTGGCTTTAAATTTATGCATAATGTGCACGTCCTTGTCCTTGCTGCTGATAGGGACATGAAGCAAACACAATGATAACAGCCCAAGTTTACAATGTCTTATTTTTGTTTTCTGTTTGCTGAGCCACTGAAAAATCTTCACGCTGCTTCCTTATCGCAGCCTTTCCTTGTTGAGAGGGAGGACATTCAGCAGAGGAACTTCGAGGCTCTGTAACCGATGCCCGGGGCGGAGGAGGAATAATGGAGCGGTAGGCCGCGTCTTCATCACAGCAACAGTCAAGGTTCTTCCTAAGTTCTTTGATGTGGGCGGCTCTGAATAAGCATGTGGGTGGACTGGAAATATGTTCATTAAACAGCACTGAAATGACTACAGCAACTACTTTGATCTGGAAAGAGTGTGAGGCAATGAAAGAGTGAGACAGTGGTACAGGATCCTCTTGATCATTAAAAAAAGGTTCACATTGTTTTTGTAGTTTTAGCCATTAATTTTATTTTTTATTTAGTTCAGTCACTTAAACATTTCCAATTCTTTAAATCTTAAACACACATCACAGTTTTATGGTGTCATCACATCCCTCTCTGCTGAAGCCTCTTTCATCCTTCCCTGTAAAAAGCTGAAGACACGTCAAAGAATAAAAAGTGACTTTGATATAAACTTGGTGGATTAGACAAGTAAATTAGATCTGAACAAAAGTGTTGTATAACAAGTATTATCTTTTCTCATGTTTTTTTTTTAGGTTTAACACACAATGAGATTCATGTCTTTCCTTGCTTCCTTACTATCACAGACTAAACTGACCATGTCTTTGACAATAATAAACTGCATAAAAAGATGTCCCACATTTATTTTTTAACTTCAGTATTATGGCCATTGCCTATTTTTCTGGATTCACAAATGTCTGTCACGGCAAAACAGGGAGGACTCAGGCGCAGACTGAAATCACAGAGAACTGAACTTTATTTACACACTCCCGGTGCACTATATACAGGTGAGGGGGAAAGGGTCCAAGGTTCCCAGGGTTCCACGGAAGAATCAGGAAAATGTCCTCTCTTGCACAGCTCCACACGAACAGCACAATTCATTCGAAAAGGTCCTTTTCTCACACATGCTACTCTCACTGCCACACTCATGAACAGGCTTGGGTGACCAAACTTCCAAACGGGGCACGAAAGATCTGTACACAGAGATCAGGAATTCACACTGAGAAATAACACGAAGAGTACTCAGATTTGGCTTAGGCTAAAGTAGCGCTGACAAGCATTACTCAACAGTCCAGCGACGAGGTGCTCTCAGTCACTGCCTCAAGTAGCACACGATTATAAGTCAGTTAGAATGGAAACTAGCAAGCTAACTTCCTGCTTTCTAGCTGCATCAAACTTCATAAATCCTGTTTTTCATGGATGCCTCGATGTTAAACTTTATTGTAACACCTGGGAGAGGAGAGCCTCCTGGTGATGGGCCTACAGAAAGGGCCAATGTCACCTCTCCAGGCTGTGTCCAACCAGGCCCCATGGGCTAAGGCCTGGCTCCAGAGTGGGGCCCGGTAACCACATCCCAAGCAGGCTGAACTAGTTCTTGATTGTTTCTTCAGTTGGGTTTAGTGAATAGCTCTTTATATGGCTCCTCACCCAGTACCACTTTCCCTTGGGAGACCCTATAAGGTGCAACAACCAAAACAAGTCTTGCCCCTGGGATCACTGGGACAAATAAATGCCTCCACTGCAGTGAAATGGAAATATATGCAGGGATGAAAATTATGACTGGTTTAAAAAAGTGAAGTAAAAAAGTGGTTGGCCCAATAAGACTCATTGTCTTATGCAAAACAGTCATTAGATATAATAAACAGCATTGCATTTCCACCATATTTTCTGCTGCTTTTGTACTGTACATTGTGTGTTCAGTTAGTATATGAGACTGCAGATGCAGCAAAGTTTGTATTGATTGTGTATGGTTGAACTGGATTTAGAATTTCATGAATCAGTGATCAAGGAAACATCCAGAATAATGTAGAAATAAATAATATATACTTTTCCATCTGGTTAACCTTCAGTAGGGAAGAACTTCCTCTAACTTTTAGGAAAAAGGAGAATCAGAAGACTTTTTTTAAGTGACTTTTAAATTCAAAGGTCAATGTCTCTATCTGTAAGAAGATATCCACCAGAGAGCCCAACATCCTCAAAAAGAATGAAGCAAAACATTAAATAAAACTAGCAGTTAGGCCTCTGTCAGACAAAGAGAGAAGGAGATGTGACAGACTGAAAAGTGACTTTGACATGGAAAGACACAGACAGAGAGAGGGCAATGTAGTGTCTGGCAACGCCTGCATACCCTGAGCTCCAATTAGAGTAATGCAGGACAGAGGAGAGGTTCATATGTGAGTGTGTGTTTGGGGGAGATCAGGTGGAAACGAGGTCACAGTCTCTTCCCTAAGATATTTACAATCCAGCATGAATGCCCTGACTAAAAAACGGACAATGGCATTGGCCCAAAAAAAAAAAAATGCATCATCCTGGTTTGGGGCCTGCTGACTTGACAAAATGAAAAAGTCAGTCCCTGTCCCTTTTCAATGTCAGAGAGCAGCAGAACCTGGATCTATCATCACCTGAGCAGGGGAGATAATAAGAAGCCTCATCTGCCCTTTTCCCATCCTCCAGATCATTATCATAATTCAGTATTAATCAGCACCGCCACCACTACTCAGCAGCAGCCATCTAAAACTGACCCAAAACTTTGACTTTGCCTCCTCCTGCTCCCAGAAAGGGAGATGTGAAGGTTTGGGGACGGAGTAGGTGCTGAAATATCCCAAGGATTGTGATCCCACTCCTGGTATAAAAAGGGAAGCCTTTGATGTGGCGAAGGAGTTGTGTTATAATGAGGCTCGTTACACAGCGATCTGTCCCTGCCAGACTAGAGGTGGCATCACAGAGCGGCAGCCAGGCTGCTAAAACGCTCCTGCTGTTCTCGGTTTGTTCAGCCAGGCTCCATCACAGCCAGCCCAGTGCTGTGGCTGTACATCCACAGTTTCAATTATTCAGCGGCCTTCAGCCCCTTGCAAACAGAAATGAGCTGTACATCAGCTGCCGATAGCGCTCAAAATCTCATTTTTTTACCGTTTTAAATCTACAGTGTAACCTGTTTGCAAGTGTATAATGCTTAAAAATAATAATAGTAGTGGTAAATAGTAAATAATAGTACTGTAGTTAACAAATTAAAACTACTACACAGTGTTATATTTTACCATATGCTATCCATGTACAATGTAAAATACATCTTTAGATAAAAGGAAAATGCTGTTTAGAATTTTGTTGTTTCACAGGACTTGTTAACAGCATTTATTTGGAAGGTTTGGTGTGGGAGTATAGTATTTTCTAAACTTTATAGTTCAGCTAAAGGGTTAGGATTTACTGATCAAAAATGGTTTTTATCCCCCCCAAATTGTGGTAAAAAAAAAAACAAAAATACAAAATATCTGGGCCTTTAAAAGAGGTCAGTCAAACAGAAAATTTAAAAAAGCAAATGAAACAAGACATAACTCACTTAGCTGGTCTAACAAAATGAAAAACAAGGGACCATTACAAAGGCAAACAGAAAAACAGAGCTCTTACTGATGTGGTTTATAAAAAAAAAAAGGATTCAAATCCAAGATGTAATAGTTGGGTAAAAAAGAAAAAAAATAGAAGCTGTAATCGGAAGCTAGTAAAACCTTGAAGTCCCCCAAAACACACATTTCTGCACAGAAGAAATGAGAAGATATCCTTAAACAGGCATTAGAAAGAACACTAGAAAAGAACACAGGCCAGCAAACAGGTGGGTGAACAGACAGAGTGAAAAAAGGAATGTTGGGTTATAAATGCAATAAACTAATGAGAGAAAGGTGAAACAAGCAAAAGTGGGACAGATAATCTCAATCCATCAATCCATTTTTTTAACAGCTTATTCAGTTTAGGGTTGTGCAGAGCTATAGCCAAGCCAAGCTGACATAGGGCAAAAGGCGAGGAACACCGTGGACAGTTTGCCATGCCTTCACCAGGCTAACACAAAAAATTTCCTACCTTGCTTTCTAATCACCCTTCCTTCACTTTCAATGGAAATCACAAGGTCAAAGAAAGAACTGAAGCAGCACTTCTTCAGAGGAAATTATTTTCTGACTTAAGAAGCACACAAAAAAGAGGAAGACACACAGATAACAACATACAAGGAACACAAGGTGAATTTAACTTTAAAGACTAAACATGCAGAGAAATTCAAGAACTTGACTGATGCAAATGAACATATAACTGAAGGCTTGCAAGCAAAGCTGCAAAAGCAAGGAGTTTTTACCTGGTCTTACGCATCCATGGATGGCGCAGTCGAGACAAGATTTGCGCTATTACACAGAATTCTGAAAAAACAGTAAGCCAATCTCAAGATGGATTGAGGACATGTAGCTAAAATAGCACTTCATTATGGCAAGTGCATCGAATCACATTCAGTTTGTTGTATTTTTGGTAGAGCACAAGACTGAACATGGTGACATAGGCCACAAATATGTCAGGTAGATCAGCCTGGGCAAAGTACTAAATAGTGTTTGACCTGAGATCAGAAATGTAAGAGTTTTGTGAGAAAAAAGACCTGGACATGGAGCTCTCAAATGCAGAATGGAAGGCAGAGCTTACATCTGCTGTTGATGTGGCTGTCTGTTGCATTTCCATCTCAGATAGTGTAACCTGATCTTTTTTTTTTTTTTTTACATTGGTTCAAGCTCCAGAGAAACTAGATTTCTATTACTGTACAAGAAAAAAGAACATAAACTGCAGATTAAGTAATTAAATTACAAACACGATAACAATAGCACTTTGTATAAAGTTAAAAGAATTTTTGCAAAATCATACACATTTTGTTCAGAGCTGTTTTGGGGAAATTTTGATTAAAGAATTATAAAAGCATTGGCCTTTTCACGATGCTGGTGTCAAAACTACTCTTGACAATAGCAATTTAAAAAGAGATAAAATTCATACTGAGCAGAATTGAGTTCAACTTATTGGTGTGGTCCAAAACAGTCCCAGTTTCTCATCTACCCCTTGGAAAAATTAATTGCTCACCCCAATACTAAATAAATAAAAATGACTTGACTAGTGACTATTTGTATCTGAAGCCTTAATTATTGGACCTGCTACTGAATGTCCTTTTTTATCCAATGGTCACTTTCAACATTTTATTCAGTATTATATTTTTTATAAAGTGTCACCAGTGCAACCCTGCTGTGGGTTTCATACTACTACACTGATGACTTCCTATTTAAAAAAAAAAATTCTAAATGGCCAAAGCTTTTGCACGAAGAAATATACTGGACATGCACTTCATTTCAGTGACAAGCAGAAAAAGTAAACTTTTGCTGACAAGACAACTCAACAGGGTATTTTTAATTTTTTTCTTCTTCCAGCTGCTCTCTTCAGGAGGTGCCACAGCGGATCATCTTCCTCCATCTCAGCCTATCCCCAGTGTCCTCCTCTGTCACAGCCCTGTGCATGCCCTCCTTCATGATATGCATGAACCTTCACTGTGGTCTTCCTCTTTTCATCCTGCTTGGCAGATCCATATTCATCATACTTTGTCCAGTATGTGTCTATTTACTGTATGTCTAAACCATCTCAGCCTTGCTTCCCTAACTTTGTTTCCAAAACACTGAACCTGAGTTGTCCCTCTGAGATACTAATTGCTTTGATATATTAAGTGATTCAGGACTTAGAGTTGGGAGTTCGCCTTGTAATCGGAAGGTTGCCAGTTCGAGCCCCGGCTCCGACAGTCTCGATCGTTGTGTCCTTGGGCAAGACACTTCACCTGTTGCCTACTGGTGGTGGTCAGAGGGCCCGGTGGCGCCAGTGTCCGGCAGCCTCGCCTCTGTCAGTGCGCCCCAGGGTGGCTGTGGCTACAATGTAGCTTGCCATCACCAGTGTGTGTGAATGGGTGGATGACTGGATGTGTAAAGCGCTTTGGGGTCCTTAGGGACTAGTAAAGCGCTATACAAATACAGGTCATTTACCATTTGTGCAAATGTCATGGCTAACCAGATGTATATAGCCACACCATTCACAACATAGCAGCTTTAATGTGGAAAATAAAACTATTTATTCATGATAGAAAGACCATTGTTTGATACATAAATGTTGTTAAGATTACTCTGTAGCCTTTAACCAGTAAAGTACATTTGTTGTTAATTTTCCAATTGCATCTTGACTAATACATTTATTATAGCCTGAAAATACAACACATATCTAGTGTGAGTTAACATGATCTGATGTAAACAGGCATCTGGTGTATGGAAGTGCTCACTGACCATTCCATATAAAGTATTTAACAAACTGCCACAAACTTGGACATTGACCTGCTGTTTACCACTCTTGTTTCTTAGTTCTCAAAGTCTGCACTTTCTAATTCAGAATTGATTGGTTCTGGCTTTAAGCCTGTTTGAGTTTCCCTCCCTTATTTTCTGTTTCTTCACAGCCCCCCTGAGGTTAGTTTACAGTATTTTCAACAAGAAAAACTGTGCTAATAATACCTCATTACTCAAGTAAAAAAAAACAACAACCCACTGACACTGCAGTTGGGACTCTCACTACATTAAGTTCAGCAGAAAGCCTTATCAAGCCGTCGCTAGAAATTCAGCACCCCCTGATGACATGTCAGTTGGGACCCGGGAACAGTAAATGTGTGTGATGTCTGATCCAAGGCACCAGTTGGGTCCAGAGTGTGCTGAATTATTTAGTTTACATAACACAATCCTTTGCCTCTGATTCTTGATCTAATATTTCCCAGGTCAAACATTTTCAAACACAGTAAGCTTAACTGAGAATTCTGCTGGTATGAGATAATGCACATATAATGCTTAACGATAGCAATTAATTATCCTTGCATTGCCAAATCCAGCCCATCCAGTGTTTTCTACATCCACAAGAATTTCTCCCGAAGACAAACAAGATCATCTCCAATTTTTGAAATCTTACATTTAATAATGTTGCATTTTTGTGACTGTGCCATTTTACGCTCCAAAGTAAATGCTTTTGCCAAATGCATGCATCATAAAAAGTGACTGCGTCATATTTGCTAAGTTTTCTTTTTATATCACTCTACTAGTGATTGATGGTATCAATTTTACACTCAAATAACACCCCCCCCCCATCTGTTGACTAATAGATGTAGATGATTTATTATGTAAATTCCCCGTTTATGTATTAAATCTAATTATGCAACACACGATGAAACATGATATAGAGCACTGTAACATGTTCAATTAACCACATTATTAGGCTTCCAGAAAACCCACATCTGAAGTGGAGTGCAGAAATTTGTACAGCAGTTTTCTTGAAGCAAGTCCCATAGCAATATTTTCCTCTTGTGCACACCTTGGTTCAAATAAAAGTGTTCATACTTGACTAAATATACTCAGCTCTGTGTCAGTATATATCACTATCTGTCTGTGTTTGAGCTTGGCTCATTTCTACTGTTACACAGCTGACAACACAGATTTCTCAGTTCTGTGAGGCCCAATCTAATTGCCCACCAGTTTCCCCAAGCACAGAGACAACACAAGATTCAATTGACGTGTTTGATGAGAAGATACAAAATGGTTGTTGTCTACAAGAGTTTTCTGGGGTTTTGAAGACAGCATGAGTAATCAGAAAGCAGTATGTGACATCAAATGTGACCTTAAATGGTTTGTGATTCATTCGCACTTGTGATGAACTCAAACCTGCCGCACATCCACATCATTAAGGAAAGCAACACCTTTTAGCATACCATCCCATCGTGTGGAAACCACTTGTGCTATATTCGTGTTGCAGGCTGTGATCCACACTGGTCACACCTCTGAGTGGGTGTAAGCCTTAGAAATGCAATGTCCAGAGTCAGATGGTTGTTGTTGACATATAGCTTAGAATTGATGCAAAACTGGTTTTTAATTTTCACTTGTGTCTCAGCCAGCAGCATCATGGATTCAACACAGCATCATAGCTGTTCTTGAAGTAGTCAAAATATTTAACCTATTGATTTGCATTCATGGACACAGAATTAGATTTTTTTTCCGTGTGCATGCACAAAAACAACACTTTTCCTCCCACAATTTCGCCCTCAATGTGTGTCTTCCTAGTCTTGTCTCTGTCTCCTCCCACTGTTCCCTGTATTTAGTCAACGTGTGTTTCCCATGTTTTCCTGTGGCTGGTCTCTGTCGGTTTCCTGTTTTATTCTGACATTCTCTTGTCCCGCGTGCATTATGTTTAGTTTTGCTTCCCCTGTCTCGTTATGTGTAATTTGTTCCTGCTGGGTTCCCATGTGTTTCCACCTCCCTTATGACCCCTCAGTGTATACAGTGTCTCTCTTCCTCTGTCTTTTGTTGTTGTTTACACACCCTGTGCCTTTCCAGGGTCCAGATCTGTCTGGTCTTCCCTGGTGTTCTCAGACTGTTAGTTTTAAAAATGATCTCTCCGAGACCTGTGCAGTGGAGCATGGGGTGCCTCAGGGCTCTGTACTTGGCCCATTGCCGTTTTCTCCATATCTGCTGCCTCCTGGTGTTCTTTTACATTATTTTAATGTAGCTTTTCATTGTTACGCTGACGACCTGCAGCAATATGTTTCATTAACCATTGGGAATTGTGCTGAAGTGTCTAAATTAGAATCGTGTCTATCTGCAATTAGGGGCTGGTTATCAGATAATTTCCTGCTTCTTAATACTGATAAGACACAATTGATGGTCACTGGACCCCAAAAATTTCAATACTTGTCCCAAAATTTCATCTTGAAAATATCATAAATTGCAGCGACAAGGTTAAAAATTTGGGTGTGTGGTTCGATATGGTGATCTCTTTCGAGTCTCATGTAAAAGAGACAACAAAGACCGCCTTTTATCATTTAAGGAACATAGTCAAAATCAGACAAGTTTTATCAAGCGACACTGCAAAGGTTCTTCTCCATGCATTTGTGTCTTCACGTATCGATTATTGTATCGCTCTCCTTTCTGGGCTACCAAAGAAAAGTTTTAGAAGTTTACAGATGGTGCAAAATGCAGCTGCTCGCATTTTAACTAAAACTGGAAAATTTGAGCACATTACCCCTGTATTGAAATCTCTTCATTGGCTACCTTGTCAGGTTCAAGCAGATTTTAAGGTCCTGCTGCTCACCTACAAGGCTTTAAATCAGGGGTGTCAAACTCATTTTCACTGAGGGTCACGTGAGCGTAATGGTTGTCCTCAGAGGGCCAGATGTAACTGTAAAATAGTATAAATGTAATTCAATGCAACCAAATATAATGTAAAATAAATGTAACTACTTCATAACATATTGACAAATGTATTTATTACTCATTCAAGTTACGAATATTACTATGCATTTAAAAAGTGTTTGCTTGTTGTTCTGTTACTGTAACATACATCTAATCTAATTTGTCAAGTTAAGAAACCCACATTACTCCACTGCTCAACAATCAAACTATTTAAGTAAATAAAGAAACATATTTAAACAAGTTATGATAATAACTTATCAAAATTGTTTGGTCTCAAATGAGAGGGTCAGAATAACATACAGCTACAAAGCTACAAAGAACATGTGACAGATGTAGAATTTTACAAAAACAAAGGCTGCCCACAGCCTTCAGGAGTAAACATTTGTCTTCATAAACCTGTAAACAACAAAAACATTGTTGCACATAAAGTAGTATAATATAACTCAAAATAACAAATAAACATTGTCTCAGCTCACAACTAAGAGTTCGAAATGACATGCTGCCTGTCCTTGAACACATCAAGTGGATCCGCTCTCCACCAACCTTATCCATTGATCATGTTCTGAAAACAACAAACACAAAACAACATGTAAGTATCATTAAATTGCACTCGGTTGAAATACATTTTATTATATTTTAAATAGGTTTTTAAAATTACTTACCTATGTGTTTTCTGGCTTGATGTCTGACATCGTTTTCCTTTGGTCAGCGTGTCAATGTCTGGTTTTAGTTCTTGTGCTGTTGCAATCCGCAAAACAGCGCGTTTTGCTCTCAAATCACAGGATTCTTGCCTTTTAAAAGTTCCTAGAGCCAGAAAAAAAAATATTGGGGAGCGTGCTTTTTCTTTTCGTGCCCCATTTTTGGGGAACAACCTCCCTCAAGATATTAGGCAGGCATACTCTCTGGAGGTTTTTTTTTTTTTTTTTTTTTTTTGGCCTGTCCCGTTTGGTTCTTTTGCCATCAGAATTGTTGTCTAAAGGCAAAGAAAGATGCCCAACGGATTTACTTTACCAAATTGACCATCCCAGCCTTGCCGTAATGGTCCATTTGATTCACCTTTTATTGTTTATTTTATTTTCACTTACTGAATACGGGACAGACTTGACTGGGGGAAAGAAGGGGAGAAAGAAAGAGGGAAAGAGAAACAGCTGAGAAGAGGGACGGGGGAGAAGGGCAAAAGACAAAAACCAACAGAATGAGAGGGAAAAAATTTTAAAAAAAATGCATATATCAATCACCTGGATCACCTGCTGAGAAAGAAAAAAGAAAACAAGCAGAAGAAAACAAGAGTAATAGAATAAACAACATCACAATGATATATGGGAATATGACAGTAAATACTAAATATTAAACATTATTGTGCAGCACATAAGATCAACAGAACACAGTGTGCTTTGAGGTAGGAGCCAAAAAGGGTGTAGTTTGTTGGTGTGATCGCCCGTGTGTACACCTGTGAGCATGGACGCGTTTGTTTTTTGTTTTTTAAAAGGTTCCTTCATGTAATGATCTGCTAGAGGGTGTGGGGGGGCCACAGCCCCGTCCTCCAGGGCATGAAGCAGGTATGGAGGAGATCAAAACTCCAGACATCCAGAGGCCCCCAGAACACAAGAGACCAAGGAAGACCAACAGAGGGGCAGCCGCGCCACTGTCCCAGAAAGAGCTGAGGAGAGTCCCAGATGAGGGCTCTCTGGAGGTTTTTAAAGCTAAGTTAGCCTTTTAGGTTTTTTTAAAATTGTTATTGTTTTTAACTTTTATGTTTTTTTAACTTGTATTGCTGTGTAACACTTTTATTTATTTATCTCTTTATTTTAAAATAGCTTTATAGCACTTTGTCTGAAAGCGCTTTATAAATAAAGTTGTTGTTGTTATTATTATTATTATTATTATTATTATTATTATTATAAATACTGCCTTGTTGATTAGCTGATTGGACTGTGTTAATGTGTAGTTGGCCAGTGAGTGTAAATTGGCTAATAATGTGTTTAATGAATAATATGTAGGTAGGTGGAGGATGAGAATGTCAGACAACCTGGGCTCATTAGAGTCGTTTCAGCAGCTTAAATTAGAAAAGAGTTGTACACCAATGAGACTTCCACCATTATATACAAGTTATGCAAAGGTTTCAATGCCTGCCATATGCAATGTCAAGCAAAAACTTTTGGAACATGTGTCACAAGGAGTGTTAGGCGAATCCATTTTATCAATGGAAATTCCTCAGCAGCATCAGAGGACTTTAATAACAGAGATTGAGTAATAACTTAATATTATTCCATGTGAAAACCAGTTAGTTTCAGCATGTTAAATGGGTAACCTAAAGTCTCCTGTTTTAAAACTCTGGGTGTCTTTGTGGTCTTATTATGCTACTAATATGTTGGAACAGAGTGGGTTAGCACTTGTTAGAAACTAATTTACCATAATCGTTCAAGAGATAGAGAAATCGCATCAGTGTAGACGTACATTAAATAAAGCCCTACAAACTGAAAGAAATTATGTTAAACTTCACACTTGAGGATCACACAGTAATTACACTGTGTTGAAAAGAAGGTTAAAATATGCTGAGGGTTCAGAATGTGCAAAAAATTCAGCTGTCGTCTCACAGTGGGAAGATTGCTGTGAGGCGACAGTGACCTGCTGGTCACTCCTGCTGGTCAGCTGGAGCCTGTTTTTGAGTTTGCATGTCCTCCCTGTGGTTATGTGGGTGCTTTGGTTTCCTCCCACAGTACAAAAACATGCATGCTAGGCTGACAGGTGATCCTAAATTAGTCATGGTTTAATTTGTGAGTATGAAGCGTCACTTGGCATAGACTCCAGCCCCTGCAGCACTGTTTCAATAACAGGTTAAAAAAAATATTTTTAAAAAAAGAGATTGTGTTTCTGATTATACACATAAGTAAATCAATCTATTTTAATGAGATTTGCTCAGAAGGCATTGTTCCATTGAGAGGTCAGTAAGACTGAGAGCAAGATAGTCTTCATTTGATTCTCCGTTGGCTGACTGAAACAGTGAGTTCTTGCCGTGTAAGGACACAGCCAGAATAAAAAATTCTTTATACTAACTGGAAAACAGTAAATGTTTTCTCCCGTGTTATCTCATTGAAGATGCCAGCATTGTTGACCAGGATGTCAATTCCCATTAGCTACTTAAATTAGCTACCTAACACCTCTAACCCATTAAAACATCTGAAGTTCCTCGCCACAGGATGTACACTGGCAGTGGTTCCCTGTTGGTGGAGATATTGGCGCCTCTGTGGATTCAGCTTGTTCAGCATCCCCTGGATACTCAATTAGTTTGGGATCTTGGAACTTTAGAGTCATCACCTTGGGATGTTTTGTTGTGTTCCGCCAGACTGACGTGCGCTTGATCTACAACAATATAGGTGGTTATGTGCTGAAGTAACATCCTTATTCATGTGAGGACCCAAGGTTTCCCAAAGGAGTGTTGCACTCTAAAGAGATGATCAATGCTTTACACTTCATTTGTCAGTGTTTTTATTGCTGGAATATATGTGACAGGATATGAAACAAAACACACATTTACCACCTTTCAGTACGGGCATGTATCAGACTACATTAGCTTATTGTGAATAGTGTCGTGAAAGCGTAATATATTCTCTAATCCTCTCCATATGTCAACAAATTATTAATGTTTTATTGGAGCACTGCTTTTAGTGCTCAGGCTCTTTGGTATCCACATATGAAACTATCAACAAGATGTTTCTTCTTTGTGAAATAACACCTTCCTAAAATAATGAATCAAGCTTGCACACCATCAAATGATTTGACCCAATTTCAGCTTGGCTTCTGCTAGATGTTTTTTACTCTTATTATTTGTTTTGTGATAAATTCACTGTCAGAGACAGTAGCATTTTGAGCCTGAAAGTGGGTCCAGCTATTTGGGTTAAAAATAGACTCACGCAAACAATGCATGTATAACAAAATAGATTAAAACACATCATACATGCAAGGTCTTTAATATATTTCATCTATGTCTACATCTTTGCACTTTCTTCCTACTATTGCAATGTGTGTGTATGGGTACACAATATACTGTGACATGTGTGTGTGTGACATTTTCTCGCTACAGATGGGGAAGTAGGAGTGATATAGTGAGGTGTGTGTATGTGTTAGAGGGGTGATAGTGGGGCTAATCATCAGCCTGCTGGTAAATTCTGCTCTGTATAACCTCTCACTTCCACCTATATCATCACTTCTCAGCTTCCAGCTAAGCTTGTACATGTGTTTTACTGGGTACAGTATGTGTCTGATAGGTTTGAATTTATTCATACAATATGTGCACCAGGATGTCTGGGTTGCCAGGTCTGCTTTATAAAACTAGGCCAATAGCTAATCAAAACTAGCTCAAAAGCAGCCCAATACTCAGAGTTGGCATTGAGACGTAGGTGGTGAAGAGCGTAGGTTGCATGTTTATGTGTGTGTACCTGCTGATGTGGTGCAGGATGTGGGTTTAAATAATTTAATTGCAAATATGGATTTTTATTTATAGATATTCATGTAATTTTCATGCAAAAATGGGTCTACATTCAAGCATGTGGACAAAACTTTAACCCACAGCAACTCCACTCTGAAAGACGATGACATCCAACCCCCTCAAACCAAACAAACACACACAACGGTGTGTTCAAAAATGTCATGTGGTGGGCAATTTCTTGTCTCTTTCCCCTCACCCCACAACCAGTTGGGGGCAGATGGCTGCTACTTCCCGAGGCCTGTCTGAGTTTTCTTCCTGTTAAAAGGGAGGTAAAAGTGCTTGGAGGTAGGGGTTATCTACTTGTTTGAGTTTTCTTCTGAAAACTGTCTCTCTGTTGCAGTATGAGGTTTCTTGAAGTGGCTGTTGTTGTGTTTGTTCCTATATAAATAAACCTGAATTGAATTTAACTGAATTATTAGAAGTTAAATTAACGGAATTGTGTATAAAAGGTATACGCATGGCTTTCTTGTGTAATGCAATTTGGTTCACAAATGAAATTTTTCTTTCAATGAATGTAAATCAACAGTAAATCGTTTTTTTCCAAATCAGATTGAAATAAATTCTTCTACAAAGAATACAGTGACAGCCATTTCCTGAAAAGAAAGCGGTCTTTGTAAATTTGTTTTTCCACTTCTGAGATGCCAAAATTGTATTTACTTGCAGCAGATACACTCCTCTGTGGCAATCAATTTGAATTGACTCTGACACTGGGGACATGTCTTTGCATAGGATATTAGTAGGTAATATAGATCCTGCTGGTGACAAGTTGCAATATCTTAGGAGAAAACATTTAGCAATGCTTTTCTCTGTAGGTCTGAAGTTGGTAGTGCTAGGTGGCCTTGGCCTAAAGCTCAGCAAGTAGGTGTGAAAAGCTCGGTAGATTTTTTAAAGCTGATATTTTGTCTTTCTTTTGAAGGTAGAAAATCTTTCTTTTTTCCCTTTTACACTTATGTAAAAGTGCTTGTCAGATTGTTGGAACTGCATCCAAATCCCCGTCCACCCACACATTTATAATGTCAGAAATCAAAGGGATTTATCAAGAGAGATCATATTTCTCCCATATCAGCCAAACAATATTTTAAATTCCTTCTTCTCACGTACATAGCACTGTGTGATCACACTCCATTATATCTTAAAGACCTCATGGCACCATATTATCCCAGTATAGTACTTTTGTCAAAGTTCAGCTTTGCTTGTGGTTTCCAGAGTTTTGTGGGTGCCAGTGTTTGGCTATCAGGCTAAACTGCTGTTGAACCAGCTCCCAGTCTGGTTTTAGGACGTGTGTTCCTACTTTTAAGAATAATATTTAAAGTTTTCTTCTTTGTAAAGCTTATAATTAGAGATGGGATAGGTGACCCTGAATAACCCCTCAGTTATACTGCCATCGGCTCAGGGTACTAGGGGACTTCCCATGATGCACTAAACTCCAGTCCTCGCTTTCACTCTCCAAGAATTTTTATGCCACCATTGCATGTCATTAACTTTGTTTCTTCTCTGTTCTGTAGATAATTCTTTTTGTGCTAACCCCCTCTGCAGGTTTTCTGCAGGTATCTGGGATTCCACAGTTGCATGTTAATGATCAGCGGTTACTGTTGTCTTCGTTTTATGCCTTTCTCTCTTTGCTTTCCCCTCACCCCAACCAGTCAAGGCCACCCTTCGTGAGCCTGGTTTTTTGAAGTTTCTTCATATTTAAAAAGACTTTTTCTACAAGCTCACACCAAGTGCTTGCTTATAAGGATTGTTCAGTTTTTTCTCTTATACTGGTTCTCTTCAGTATGTACACTGTTCAAAAGAAAGAAAGAAAAAAGAAAGAAAAGAGCGGTTTGAAAATACACCAGATCTCAATGGGGGGAAAAATAATGTTGGATATCTATAATGATATGGACTGGGTAATGTGTGGAAGACAGGATCCTACATTGTTTGACAAAATTAGCAACCAATAGAGGGCTGAACTAAAAGCCAACCAAAAAATAAAGTGACAATGTGAGGGGATTCTCCTAATGGTGTCTTGGATCTCTTCCCACAGCTGAACCAAGGCATTACTGATCTCCTGGAAGGTCTAAGGTGTGACCTGGAGATATTGATTGGATGGAAACGTCCCAGATTTTTGGTTTGGATTTTGGTCAGGTGGGACCGGTAAGTGGTATTTATTCCTTTATTTCTGAAGAACATATGAAGTTTGTTGGTGATGGTTTGGTCAGAGACATTCACACCAGCGACCTGCCGGAGGTCATTTTGACTGAATCAAAAGAGTAGATGTCCAGTGGTGGTCCAGTGTTCATGGGTGTTGGTGATGTCAGTCCACTGTATGTGGGCAACATAGCTATCTACCAGGAAACTTTAGAGCATGCTTTATGAAGATGCTAATTTTAGGATTTAACACCTGCCAACAGTGCCAAAACTACTACCATATTGTTTGTTGAACGTATTATCACTGTGTTTGACTGGCGAGCCAACTTACATGACCTAGTGAAAGCTGCTGAGTGAAAATGTAAAAAACTGTTCACTCAGCTACTTCCACATTTTTTGCATGTGAACAGCTGGGTTCTGCTGCTGGAAACAAGTATGAATGTCTTTACTGGTTCAACAACATTTATGAAGTGTTGTGTTTCAGCCACCTTCTGGCATACAAAAGCAGAGTGGGTGACAGACAGACGTATAATTATTACAATATAACATTATTTATTTATTGTTTGCTTGACTTAAAAAAAAAGTTGGTTATTATAGCTTTTAATGAGGGGCCTTTCAGCATTTCCCCATTATACTGAAAACACCAAGTTGAACAACTTGAACAACCTTTAAGCTTTTAACCCATTCTGAATATAGAGCTGTTCTAAACTCATAAATAATGCAGAATGTGTAAAGCAGATGCATTACGTAGAGCTCTATTGTTCAGACACTCACTTTAATGAATAGGCAGCGCTAAGAGCCATTACCTGAAAGCAAAGCCTTCCCCAATGTCTTCCCTCCCCTGTGCATTAGTTGACCAGAGTTGTTGTGTTGGGAGGCAGGGGTTCTGGCCTGGATCTGACAGTCTAATGTTCATGCTCAGTAAATTGTGTTGGAATTGCTCCCCTGGGAGACATGAATGCGACAATGGTCTGTGGGTTACTTGTTCTCAGACAACATTGTGAGTCTGCTTGCCCTTTCCCTTTGAATGAGGAATTAATTATTCATCTACCAATGGCAGATAAAGGATGCGGAGGATAGAAGAGGAGGTGTATTTGTACACATTAGATTGTGAAATCTTTTCAGGTGTCAGTAAATCTGGAATTAAGTAACCAGAATAAATGGGAATAGTGGAAACAGACAGGGGAGCATCTTTTGTCTGAATGAAATGTCCTTGTATAAGTGACTTCAGGACCCCAATCAATGCCAGCTACGGAAATTAAAAAATGATCAGTGATGGCATTCTTGCAATTTTCCCAGTCTTACTTCAAATTGGAAATAATCAGTGCCAGATTGGTTAAATTACCACTCTGTGTGGGGCACCCAGTGATGTTAATTCTCAGAGATTCTTGAGTCACATGTTAAATACGTTGACTATGAAATCATCAGAACTTATCCAACTTAGGGATATTAGGTAGATACCATAACAATCCACTTAAAGTGGGGGACAAGATACACGAGGGACATGTCATGTTGTGGAAATCAGATATAAATGAAAATACAGTCGATCATGTTGTCTTTAATGTTTTTTGACAAAGAGGGATTTTATGGCTAGAATATTTTTAGAACCAATCTATCTGTTATGGTTACAGAATATGGTGAGAACACTGTGTGACCATAAGACAATATACAGCCTTTTATTTAGAGAAATAGCATAGTCTCAAAATTTCTATTTTACAGTAAGCAGTATGTCGCATGGCTAAAGCAGAGACACAGACAACTATACACATTCTCACATCCATCAGTTCAACACAATCATCAGTTAACCTAACAAGTATGTCTTTGGACTGAGGGAGAAAACTCATGCAGGCCAAGGGAGAACATGCAAAGTCAGCATGTACATGCCTCCGCTGAACTTAACGATTGAACCAAAAACCTTCCTGACCCCTGTGTTTACTAATGATATCCTAATAATACTTAAACATTAGGTGATATTTATTGTCCACTTGGAGGCAGAAATGTGTTTGACATGTGAGTTTGACGTGCTATCTTATAATGAAGTTAAACTTACAATTGTGTCATTTATTAATTCTAGTGTGCAGTTGTAGCAGCTAAAGATTCTTTAGTGACCAATGTTCGGTGCCCTGATTATCAATAATACCTTGCTGTGATCATATTACATCTACAATATTGTGGAAATGTGGAGATTGAGAGGTGTGGACCCAGGCGCAGACAATAATGCAATAGAAAGAGTTTCAAACTGAAAATGAGCCTTTATTGTAGCTGTAAGAATTACTACAAAACCACTAACAAAAACCTAAACTGGGGACAGCTAAACATGAAACTAGAAACATAAAACTAAACAACCTGAAACATGAAAATGTAGCTGGAGAGACACTGGGGAAGATGAGCAGGATGACCAACAGGCATAATACACAGAATGATATGCAGATGCTCCGACGAAACACAGCGGAAACCACACACGCAATATACACACAAGGTAACAAGGATATGGCATACAGGAGGGAGAAACAGCTGAACCTTATTAGACAAGACAACGGGGAAGCAAAAGCCAAAACACTGAACACCGGACATGGGACTCTCCAAAGTAAAACAGGAAATACAAGACAGAAAACCACAATTCCCAGAATAAAACTCAAATCAAAAACACGAGACCAGGACCATGAAAGGAAAAGTCTAGAACCACTACTCATTTCTTGGTATCTTTCATTTCCCAAGAACATGAAATAGGTGCACTGATTGGATTTATAGAGTTCTAATGAGCCTGAAAGTCAATATTTGGTATGACCACCTTTATTCTTCAACACAGCCTAAACTCTCTTATTTAACCTTTCTTTACATTTCTTTAAGTGGTCTTGAGGAATAGTTCTCCAGGCTTCTTGAAGGATATTCCAAATGTCTTTTTTTTGGATGTTGGCTGCCTTCTGATCCATTCTCTGTGAAGATGACTCCAAATTTCTTCAGCAATTTTGGGGTCCAGGCTTTAGAGAGACCAATGACAGTATTCCATTGTTTGTTTTCTTATTCTTGTTTTTCAAATGATATTGGATGGTGAATCAAAATCCAACTTTATTTTAACAAGATCCCAGTACCACTGACTGAAATGTAGCCCCATGACATTCACCATCTCTTAGAGGTAGCAGTAGACACTCAGTGTAGTGGCGAATTTCTGTCCCATTGGACAGAAATGGGACAGAAATTGGCTCTAACACTCAGTGTTGTACCTCTCTCCTGATGACGAAGAAGACCTATTGCCACTGATTTTCATTCCAGGTTAATTAAATTGGCATACATCCACCTTTGTTCCCTTTTTCCCTTCCTTTAAAATGGTTTCTTGACAGGCGCCCTTCCTCGAAGATGTTTTGGGGTTTTTTTGGCGAGGGGGCTCAGAGAAGAAAGGTTATATGTAATTCTGAAACAGCATTACCCCCACCCCTTTGTTTGTGTGTGTGTCTATATCAAGGGTCGGCAACCCTGGGCATGCGTGCCACAGCTGGCACGTGTGCCCACAGCTGGCACGTGAAGGGTTAACTGATGGCACGACCATAACTGGGCTGGCCATTTGGCATACTGGGCATGTGCCCGATGGCCGATGGTGATTTTTCGTTTTCATGGGCCGATGATTTTTTTTTTTACTAACGGTATAAACAGTGAAAGATGGTGAATTGGCCAGGTGCTGGAAGATGTGTAAAAATAACTCTGGCGGTGGCTATGGCTGAGCTTCCACAGAGGCCAGCAGGTGGATGAGGGAAAGGGGAGACAGGAGGAGACCCGAGGCGGCCGCCGGTCCAAGTGTCAGGTGAAGAGGTTCAGGTAAGAAGTTATAACCTACAGTCTATCTGGGTCAGATATAAACCAAGTTTAGGTGTAGCTTATTGTGGGGGAAATCTGTGAGTTTGTGCCCATGACCGTTATATCCACACCTCTAAAGGGCCAACAAAGTACACCATGATAAGACCCGGAAACCAAACATTCAAGGAAAGGTGAATACAGATAACACCAGGCAGTGTGGTAAATTGACTGATTCTTATATAGTGCTTTTCTACTCTGCTGGAGCACTCAAAGCTCTTTATACAAGATGCCACATTGACCCATTCACTGTTTTCTATGCCTTTCAGTGCCTTCTAACTATAATTATGGGATATTTGGCATGCAGACTGAGGAGCCAGGGAACGAACCACCAACCTTCCACTCAGCAGATGACTTGCCCAACCTCCTGAGCTACAGCCACCCCAAGAAAAAGTGTGATAAATTGTGCTGTGGGAACACCTCCACAAAGAGAGCTGATGAGGTGATGATGAGATGTGGTGATGAGAACCCTGGAGCCCAGAATCACCAGTTGGTTGCAACCAATGGGAAAAACCAAGAAGCCAAGGACACCGGGATGCTGTGTGAGAAACATTCATGAAAGCCTGCACCAATGTCCAGAGCTCAAATGGAGATCTAGTATAAGTCAACCAGTGGCCTCACCGACATAGCAAGGACACCAAGAGAGAAGGACCCATGATATCGCAGAAGACGAAGGACAGCGAACAGACACAAAATCCAAGTGGGACATCAGCCAACACTGACCTTTGCTGATGGTGCTTCAGCTAAAGGTAGATTGATGAAATGAAGGGCCAAATGCATCTCTCAGTTCCTATGTCAGGTTTTTGCTGTATTTTTTCCTATTTATTAAGGACATGCCTTTCAGAGACTGTAATGTAGGTGGTTTTCTTAGGCCTGTCACTTCTTTTGGCCTCCACTCATCCAGCTTCCTTAACTTTTAAAGGAGATAGCACACACCATGTCAAGGTATTCCAAATTTGGCTAAAGATACAATCTAAACTTGTTTTTTGACTAAGTTGTCTGTTATGTGTAGACACTATACATGAATCCCATAAGTTATGTGCCTTTTTATGCTCGAATGAGTCATAGGTCAGTGTTAAGTCGCTTTACAAACAAGCAAACAAATAAACAAACAAACAAAAACTATTTTTTTCTGAAAATGGTCTGGTAAAAGATTTCAATGTCAAAAGATAGGTGGATGTAGACTGTAAGGCCAGAAAGAGTATCCACTGCTGTGAGTACAAGGTCAAATCTCGCCAAGCAGTCCCCAAACCAGAGTTGTAATCAAGCTGAGGGTTTGCAGACCCAACCAAGCAGTCTGAATAAATTTTCAACAGGAAAGAAATGCAGAGATTTACAGGGTTGTGACGTGATAATATATTGCCCATACCTAACTGTTTAAGACTTCATGTTTCTGTAAAGTGATTCTTGGGCTGGTCTTTACCTTGGCTTTTGTTACTTGAATAGTTCAATAGCTGAACAGTTCAAGTAAAATCTAATAGGACAGGGATTTCTGTTATGTTTTAAGACTTGGTATTATTTTGTTATTCGGCAGCTGCTTGACCATACATTTCAGGTGATCTTGCAGGAGTAGAACTATAAGAAATTAAATTTTTCATGGGGTAAATATGTAATTCATTAGGTTATTCTAAAAATAGTGAGCAATGTGTGATATATTACTTTTTTTGAGCAAGAACTCAATGCTGCTACTGCAAGTAGCCATTTGTTGCACAGCAGGATGTATGCATTGGGTTTTCCAGAGCATTTTTCAACAAAAAGACCGCTGTGGTGGCCTGCAGCAAGAAACCGAAGGAAGCAATGCGACTGTGTTAAAACAGAAAAGCTGCAAGCTAAGGGCAGGTTCTGAAATAATTGTCGTTTCAGGGATTTGCAACTATGAGTAACCCTTTCTACATGTTTTGTAGGCTAATATAGGGATTATTATTGTACATATATTTATGTGCAATGCTTAAGTTGTCCAATTAAGCCCTCTTCTCCAAGAGAAATTGAAATTACTCCTTTAAGCAGTAATTTCAATTTCTGTTTAAAGGAGACAGTTATGATTGTGCCAGATATTAGGGTATTATGTACAGCTGTGGAGTTGTGAGTCTTTTGTGAACCCCAAGAGAGCAAAGCTGAGTGTAGGGTACTTCTGTTTTGGTGGTAATTAAAGAACACTACACAAAGAAAAACTGTAGCCAACTTATTACTCACTGGAGAATGTTGACCCCCTATGAATAAAGGTTACATTAGAATAAAATATTAAATAGAGCAGCTAATTACCATAACAGCCAGCTAGTGGTGAGATCTAACTAATCACTTATTAATAAGCCATTAATAAAATAAGTAATTATATCTGTCTTGGGCACAAATTTGCCTCAGCGCTTAACACAATCTTGAATTGTTTGATCTTCAGTTTGCTTCTCTACTCCTGAGCTCCCCAGGCGACACTTAGTCCACCAGCAGGTCATTTCTTGCACTGTCAGGAAGTGGCTAGTCACCAACAGTGCCGTCCTGGAACCAGCTGCAGGAAGGCAAAGGGGCCGCTGGGTATGTGGGTGGCAAGATATCAGATGTAGGGTCACTGAAACCAGGGGAGGTAAAGAAGGGTAGAGAAGACGTCGCTGGAGAAGGGTGGGGGGAGGAGGTGGTGCTGTGTCCATGTGACGCTGGCGGTAGGATGTCAGAGAAATTGCACAGTGAGGTGCAAGAGAGGACTATAAATACAAACCTGCTGCCAGCACGGTGGGCAACCTCCAGCCCGGTTGGAGTCGTTTCCATAGCAGTAAATGCCATTTATCTAATGTATTGGCCTATTACAACCTCTCCTTTATGTGTTCCCACTGAGGGATCCCCTGCAGTCTCACAGCAGGGCCACCGACGCACAATTGATTGGGGAGTCGTTCTATTTCTGCAAGCAGACCCCCACTCATGCTTCTGCCTCTTCCTCTTCCTTTATCGCAACCCCCTCCTCCCATCTGCCTATTCTTCTCCTTCCCTCCCTCCATCTATCTGTCTTCCTGTGCCTGGTTCTCTTTATCTCACTCGCTCTCTGCCACCCTCCATCCCTTGGCCTTTTTCTGCTTCTGTCTCTTCACTCTCTGTGGACTGCCTAAAGGCGCATTGTCATTCCGCTCTTGCGAAAATCAATAATATCATTCTAATTCAAACTGATATCAAAAGGCAAAGGGCCAGCAAGCCATTTCTCTGTAGACTTATCATGAGCCCATGTTTTTCCACGCCATTTATTTTCAGCCGTTTGGTCCCTTCGATCTTCTCTTTAGAGGACTCCTCTGGGTTTCAGTTGCCCGGCATGTCTGAGCAGAGTTTAGATGTTACATTTGACGCTGACAAATTTGGCAGAGTAGCCGTGTGTCCACGAGCACCCGTTTCAGACATATCGAGACTCTGTGATAAGTACCTCAGATATTGGCACACAAAAGTACTTCTGCTACAACATGGGGAGAAGCATGCCTTAAACGTAATTTTAATCTTTCATAAGCTAAGCCAAGAATAAAACAAGTAATTACAAATTCTCAGAAGCACAATTTCTTAAGAACAATGCAGATGGGATGAGGAATATAATGCAGGGGTACATTAAGCACTCATGTTTATTCCATTTTAAACCAGTTTCACTCACGTTCTTAATGTAGTTATTGCAAAATACCGCTTCCCCTCCCTACTTCTGGCTATATGAAACCACTAATGTTATTCTACACTCCTTCCCAAAACTGCATGTCAGCATGTTTTGCTCAATCACAGAGTCATTTGTGAAGCTAAAATGGTGTACAGGCATATGAGGAGATGTTCAAGGCCTCGAGGTGCTGTTACAGTTCAATATTAATGAGATCATTTGAGCAAGGTAACTGAAGTGCAGACATTTTGTGGTTGGATAACTCACAGTCCATATGGCTTGTAGTTAGTTTACCAGAAACTTTTTGCAAATGCAGTAAGCTGTTAGTAAGTAATGGACAAACAAAGCAAGAGAGCACTCTAAACAGTTTATGCTTGTGTTACATCCACAATATTTTATCTTCTAAATAGATTTAGGAGACAATTTGAGACAATTTTGTGTGAACCTGATAACAAGATTATCTACAGTTAACTGCCTAGTTTCTGTTATCCAATGAATAGCTCTAAAGTCCATAGGAACGTCATACGTAGTATATGACATGGCTGCATTAAGAGTGTGCCACCTACATGTCATGATTTATATGCAATAAGACACCCCAACAGTGGGTCTGTACCAGTTTGTCACACTGAGAAAAAGTAAGGCTTAAAAGACAGTTTAATCAGGAGGAACTAGTCTGCTTGTAGAAAGTGTTACTGATAAAAGGAAGATTGGATTTTGGCACAGACTCCTTGTGGGGATAATGACCAGTTTGTGAGGCGAGCAACAAAACACCTGCTTTAATTTGAGATAGTCTCAATTCTAGTGGTTGTGTAGAAGTTTGCACACTTGTAGATAATAATTTATAAAGGGCACTGCAAATTAATGAGTGGTTGCTACCTTTATTAGATAAACCATCAATCCAAACTGAACTTGGATTTTTAATATAAGGGTGTGGGGTAAACACAAAAAGGTTACTTAAGGCCTTAATACAGGAAATGTGGCTATTTTAAAAAAAACAAAACAAAAAAAAACATGTTTAGATAATTAATTTACATTTAGCTGGTGAGTAATGAGATTTTTTCACTATCCTTTTACATTTTGAAACCAATGCAGTCTTTTTCAGTGTATTAATCATGATATAAATCTGAGGGTATTTGCTGGACAGTTCAGTGAGAGAACAGACTGTGTAGTGGCAGTTTTCCTTACGCTTGACATGAATTCTGATTGTATCCATTTTCTCAAGCCAAAGCAAATAGCTGATTTTGATGTATTTAATTTCAGTTGTTGACCAGTGTTCAAGTGATTATTTTTGAAGAAAGTCTGCTATGAATGATCAACATTTAATTCCTATTACAAGTGTGCAAGTGAAAACTAGCTCTGCTAACTTTGGTTTTCTACTATGTAAATGTCTATCCCTTTAAAAACTGTCTTTAACTCAATTGATACTATTTTTAAGATTACGCACTTCTATTGAGTTTCAATCGTCTTTCATACTGACAATTATACATCATAACACTTCTTTGATTTATAATTTATACATAGCCTTTCTTAAGAATAAGAAAGAAGAAGAATTATTCAGTGGCAAGTGCAAAGCTTAATGGTACTAACAGTATTTCGATTCTAATCCTTAAATTAATAGTGTCATCAAGCTCATCATTATCTCTCTTATGTTGTTTTAGATTTAGATTTTTGTGACTGTGTTAAGTAGTTTTCATTGTGGGTGTGCATAAAGGTTTAGCTGCCTTTATACTAAGAGTCCTGAAATGACGAATGACCTTTTATCAGTTTGTATTGTAAACCATCTCTTTGTCCACTCATTCACCACTCAACTTTCCTGACATCCCCCCCTTCAGAAGACATAAGGTTCAAATTGCAAACCTGTCGATGTTTTAATGATTAAAAGGTACATATTATGCTTTTCTGTTGCATTTATGGGGCATACACTCATATCAGCATGGCTAAAATTTTGAATTATGTGTAAGTACTGTAGTATCTGTGAGACTTCAAACTGCTCTACAGGTTCAGATTCTGGGGTGTTGTTTTGTTTTTTTCTTTGTTATGATTCCTTACAGGACTGATATCCTATTATGGTCATCTCAGGGACACAACTGTTGGTCAAACCTTTCTTTCTGAGGGACCTCCTTAAAAAGAGACGCAGTAAAACAAGTTGCCTGTTTGTCTGTCTCACCCGGTAGTTGAGTTGGACTGAGAAAAGATTAGATTTTCATCATTTGTTTGGAACCAGACTGAGACAACCTCCTACAGTTTAGGGTGTAGCTGGTTTGGTCTCAGTTTGACTACCAGATATATATATATCTGCTCAACTGAACCATCTCGGCCCCAGTATTAAGCTACTTAGTTTGGTAACTAATCATCTTTTTTTAACTTTAGAACCCATCAACTAAGCTAAAATAGTAAACTTGGTAACTATCATATTTCAGTCTTAGGAGTCTAAATGTTAACGCCAGCATGCTAACATGCTCAAACAATGTTAGCATGCCAGTATTAGCATTTAGCTTGTTTAGCTTAGACACCAAACATAGACAATACTTACCCATAATGCATCAGTGTGCAGAGACAAAAACCATGATATGGCAGGAAGAAGACACCAAAAACAAACCAAACTCAGGCCGAGAGAACATCTGAGATGATACATCCACAACAGGAAGTTACTCATTAATATGCTGCTGGATCATTTAGATTTCTCACTGTGAAGAAATCCTGATCCTAAACTTAATGAACACATATTCAACCAGAGAGCGATTCTTTTCTGATGTGTTCAAATATTTGTATTGGACACCACAAGCCCACCGACTATAGTGTATATTGTTTTCCTTTAAATTAAGCTTAAAGACATGCCGTTCATGAATAGTGCCAGTAAAAAGTAAGAGACGCTGTGAATGCTGATTATTTTGAGGAGGCTCATATCTATTGAATACAACTACAAAGAATTACAACACATTAAAATGATAACAACCTCAACACTCAAAACAGATGCTTGGACCAATAAATAGGGTTGGTTAGTCATGACTTAACAAGTGGATTTCCTTTAGCATACATTAAAACTACCTTTAATCAATGTAGAATCAATCAATTTGAGACTGATTATTTACACTGTTTGTGATTCAGGGACAGCATATTTAAAACCTCATGAAGTACAGTGTATCCCAGTGAATAATATTATAGACCACAGCAAGGTTTCTACGTGCCCAGTAATTTTATTTAAATAAGCCTAAATGCAGTCCATTCTATTACATTCAATTCCTCTAATGAGCACTCAGCGGTAAAAGGTTAAATAAGAGGTGAGGGAGCATTTACTCAGTAGTAAACAAGTAATTAATCATCCACCTCCCTACAGGTCCTCATATCTGTATAAACTGCAGAAAAGATGCCCATTTTCGTTATTTTCCAGTGTTGAGAACATCGCCCACGCACCACATGAGATTTTATAGTATTGGGTCTAATTCAACCAATCATCCTTCATCTGAGCTTCCCAGCTGGTAAGACCAATGGGAAAACAGCATCCCCTGCTTTTGCCATGCAAGCCAAGTTTCTAAACAGACACCTACTCTAGTATAGTTTTGATGAAGAAAAAAATGGTTGTTGCATTGCTCCACATAGATTAGTAAATTGACTGTTTTTCAGAGAGGTTGTCTAGAATGAGAGCAGTCAGACTAAAATAAACCATAACCCAAGAACCTGCCTATTTCTCAGATGAGCCCCAGAGAGACTTGAGGCAAATTAAAAACAGGTTGTCAATTATATTGGAATATGAAAAGAAAATATCAAATAAAAAAAGTTGGGAAACGAAGTAAAAGACTGGATAAACAAGTTGTCAGACTTTAGTCCACTCATCACCAGCATGAAAATTGGTTGCTTATGTGGGTCATTTTCACTTCAGTCCTGATGAATATTATTTTTCAGCCAAAGTAATAGAATAGACAGGTGTTTGAGAAAAATCAGGACCATCTTTAATACACAAATTTACTTTGCTGACTGTCAGGACTAATTAAGAGTGGCTACATTTTAGGCTTAAAATGTTTCTGAAACAATCAGTATTTCTTTGATGCATCAATGTGAAGCCAGAGCCACACTGACAGAGTGGACCGATGAATCAGTATTCACAGCAGCTCAGTCACACAAGGTGAAGCTGAAAATAAATGCATTATTTTGAAATAAAAAATGTATTTACTTGGTATGATACTTTTAACTTTTGCATTTATTTGTTTTTATCTTAAGGGTATTCCATTAAGACAGAAATTTTGTAAACAATACATTTGCCAGTACCATGAAGCAGAAGACATAGATGAGACTATACAAAACAGTAAGAGCAGGAGTCCCAATGCTAGGAGTGAATATAGTAACTTAAATCGGCTATAGAAAGTTGTTATCCATCCATTTTCTTCCACTTATTGAATTCAAGGTCACGGGGGCACTGGAGCCTATCTAACTTGTTATAGGGTGGGAGGTGTAGTACACGCTGGACAGGTCGCCAAAAGTAAAAACGGGGTAAAACTTTTCCCTAAAGGGAATTACACCTATGTCTCTCCAAGATGTCACACAAGATGTCTGGACTGATAACTGGCAAGTCAGAGATTCCAGTGTCATTTCACAGAACTAAAAAGTCCACACCGGCTAGGAGAACAAAATATATTTGGTGTTTCGGCACAAAGAACTGTTTGGCTAAAGTCAGGAAAAGTGGTTTATGATCATATGCCTCTTCACAACTGCAACACCACATGTAAAAAAAAAAAAAAAAAAGACAACTTGCATAGGAAAGACCTATGCCACTAATGCCATAACAACCTGTGTCATACTCCAAAGGCTACCTTGCATGTGACTAAGATGCCAGCAACTCTGACTTCTGCTTCTTCTTTTCACAGCTCCTTTTAACTGAGTCATCTATACTAGTGGGTCATCTGCCTCCATCTCACATCCTTAGCATTCTTCTCTGTCACACCCACCCCGTGTGTGTCCTCCTTCACTAAATCCATGCTCTGTAAGCAAACTGGTGGGGGTTGAGGGAGGGGGGTAGACAGTCTCTGGTGTGCTACAGATGTGATAGCTGCTGGTCTGTAGTCACTGAGGCTGTCTATACCAGTCTTTTTGAAAATGGGGATGATGGTGTAGGCCTGACAGAATGTCACTACTTTCACTCTTGAGAAAGCTCCATAAAATTTTTTTTTGCAAGTTTCTGTATAGTTCAACAACACTCCTAACACTGAGTTATAATGATTAAATTAAATCAATGAGTACAATTAAGGGAATCATATAGCTAAAGGCGTGATTACTTCAGAAATTTAACTCTGTCTTGCCTGTCTGTCCCAAGGATTTCTATTGGGCTTGCTCAGCTTATTCAACACCCCTCACCGAAGGTGGCTAACAGGTGCACGAGGAGTATGACTCTAGTAGCTGAAGCAAAAACTCAGGTGGACGATGACTTCCATGAAGCCACTGAACAAGACTTTCCCATCAGAAGAGCTGAAGGAAGTGGCTGGGGAGACAGAGGTCTGGGCTTCTCCGCCTACACTGCTGCCCCCAGAAGTAGTAGTAGTTGATGGATGGATGGATGGATGGATAGATACATTAAGTGGAGGAACCTCTATATCAAGTACAAGGTTTAAGGGAAAAAAAAAAACCAAGATGACTTTCAGCTGGACACCTGATGCAATGCAGCTTGTATCAAAGGCAGACCGTTCCATCCAGATGGATTTCCACAAAATCAAACCACTTCAGATTTAGGTTCAGAGAGCCAAGTTTAATATTTCAAGCTGCAGCCAGGGATCCTAAATGTAAACATTTAGTCATTTGTCTGACCAGTTTGGGGTGTTGAGGAGGCATGTGCGTGAAAAAAATGATGCCAACACACATGCCCTGAACTCCTCATCCATCTTCAGGGGGTCTGTTGGATTATCTCTGCTTGCAGCCGCCTCAAATCGCAAGTTAAGAAAATACATATTTCTTTCAAGCAATTCTCTTCCATTTCATGAATGACAGCATAAGTTTGTCAACATTTTGATGCTCTCTTCAGGCCGGGATTAAACCAAGGGATTAGATATTACATTCACTTGCTGTGACTTTAACTTCATTTTACCTTAAGGTTAAAATGAAGAGCTTCATCATGTTTTGGACTAGAAACAAGTTTCACATTACCACCTGTGCTATCAAGTGCGCACTGACATGAGAATGTATGTTTACGTGATATTTTAGGCAATTACAAGAAAGACGAATTTTAGGGTTGTTGCACAGCATCTAAAAAAAGTGCCCTGAAATGTTTCATTCGTTTACATTTTTTATCCAGAGCGGGATGTTACAAGAAGTAGTTTGAGATATTTGAGTTTAATGTTACAAAATTTAATTCAGCCTGCAAAATCTGATAAAAAGCAGACTGCAGTGACGGATGTTTGTCTCTACCCTGCCATCCCTATCAGGAATATTAAGAGCATTAACATGATGAAAGACTCCCATCTGCACAACAAAGTGTGCTCACAATATTGTGAGGTACACATACACACACATTTGATCAAAGATGCCAAACTGAAATAGATTTAGCCCATGTGAGGAAGGTTTTTCTGTTATTTAGTACTGATTTATTAATCATGTTTCTTAAAAATCCTTTCTAGATCAACCACACATGTTCTGAAAGAAACTAAAGGTGGTGCTTTGGGCCACTGGGCTCAGCCGTTGCCATCTGTTTGGTTTCTTTTTAACCTCCCAGCAATTTATTCAATGAAATAAGTCTGTGCCCTTTACAGTGACAGTGTAATATCTGTCCGTGTAAAGCTCTGTTCATACTTACAGATTAACACAGATGGCCTAGAGCTGTAAACAAAAAAGAACACTGAGTGAAAAAAGCATGCTGCTTTGAAAACCATCTGCCTGATTTAGAGGCCAGTGGCATTGACTAACCACTATTTATGACCACTAGTTACCCATCAGTGTTGAACTGATTGCTTAACTGAGATCAGGCTTGTCAATGAAAACCTGGCAGACAAATAAAGTGAGGCAGACGTTTAGATTCTTTACTGTTCATTTATTGTGAGCAGCTTTTAAATTGGTGTGATCATAGCCCCCCCCCCCAAAAGAAAACAGCCTGCAGATTATAGCCATCCTAATGGGCACAAATGTTTGAGGCTACTGTCCATTCCTACAAGCTGTATCATCTGTACAAGCGAGAGAACGGGTATGAGCCTGTACTGTATGTGCTGTAGATGAGCTTCCTTTATTTGTTTCAGTGCGGTGGTTCATCTATCATCCACAGCCCTGCTTCAAAGCCCTGACAGGCTCCAGAGTGAGGTTGCTGTTTAACCTGCAGACCTGCTGTTTAAAACTACCAGTGGATGTAATTAGCAGGCCCGACCCCCTCCTCTTCATCTACTTTACCTTTCTTCCTGTTCCGTTTATTCCCAAACCTTCCTTTTCTTAAACCACTGTTAAGTATAACGCTGAAGTGCTCTGTCCTTTTTAAAGGACTGTGTATTCACTACTCAAAATTTTATATAACAATATGTATTTGACACCTAGTAGTTTGTTCTACAGAGCACGAGATAGAGGTTTTACGACTCTCTTAGGATTCAAAATAACTGAATGTACTGTACATCGCATGGACATTTTCTACTTTTACTTTTTAAATTTTTTCACTAGAAATTTGGGCGGTCATTAACGTGCTTTAATAACACACAAACTTGGTCAGTTTTGCAAATAAAACAATTTTGTGTAAGTCCATTTCTCAATGTTTTAAAGATTTCCTGTTCTACTTGCAGCTCGTAGTCCCCAGCCTATTTGTTCCTGCTAAACAAATAAGCTGGGGACTCTTTAAAATCTGCTCACATATCTATATTCATTTAAAACAAAATACTAAAAACACTCGGGAATTGCAGGTTTTAGACAACAGAACTAAAATGTGTATTAGTTATTGTTATAAAGAAAAACAAATATGAAAATACTATCTCACATATTTTGTGAGGTAGTATTTCTCCCATAGTCCCTCAAAACTGAAGATAATATTTTGCACTCTTTGTTATGGAGCCGATGTTAATTGGATAAACTGACACTTTCCCTGTCTATGTACACTTAGTTACCATAATGAATCCAAACATGTTTTTCCCCTAAATTTAGTTTCAGAATTGCTGTCCTGAGTTCTCTAAAGATATTCTATCTGGATTAAGTCTTAGCTTTTTCTTGAGAAGCCACACCGCTGTTGTCTCATCTGCGTTTTGTATGCAAGGCTATTGTCGTGCATAAGTGTCACTCTGGAATGAAGTGAGTCAGAAAGGGCTCACTCCAAAGTGTCACTCTGTAACTCTAAAGTGAGCCCTTTCTGATTTTGCCTTTATCTTTCCCTTAATTCTGACCAGTCTTCCTGTTCCTGTCACGATCCTGATGCTGCCACTGTCATGTTTTACTGCAAAGATGTAATCCAGACTGTGTTCAACAGACGTAGTGCTTGGAGTTTTGCCAAAATCTGTCAACTTTTGTTTCATCTTTTTCCTCATGCTCAGTGTTTTTAAATGCCATTTGGCGGACTCCATGCAGGCTGTCATATGCCTTTACCTTTACCTTACTCAGAGTGGCTTCTGTCCAGATGCATAAGGGTGTGACTCATGAAGTACTACTGCAATGGTCATTCTTCTGGCAGGTTCTCCCTGGAGAGAACTTCATTTAGACTGACTGATGTGTTCTTGGGCCATCATCATATTCAAGGAGTCCTGGTTCCTCCAAACATTCTTTTCAAAATTATTTAGACTTCTGTGCTCTTGGAAACACAAAGCAATGAAATGTGTAGCTTGTCTAATCTCTGTTGAGCTACATTTATTTGTTTCTTTTTCTCTGACAAAAGTTTGGACTTCCTCTCTTAGAATATGAATTGCAGCTTTAGACCTCACATATATACACTGGCGCATGTCTTTCTAAACTATGCCCAGTTCATTCAGTTTGCCACAGGCAGACTCCAGTCAAGCTTTAGACACATTTCAAGGTAAATTAACAGAAATGGGATACACCTACAAAGGTTCTGAATTCTTTTACTAGGCAATACATATTTTATAATATTTATTTAAAAAATCTAAAAGCTTGTATTCACTTTTCTATTGTGTTATTGAGTTGTTGGGTGAAGATAACGACCAAAAATGTAATTTATATGCATTCAAAATTAAATGCACAGTCTAAAGTTGTAAAACATGAAGTGGTCTGAATATTTCCTGTTATAAATTCCAATTTATAGCAACTTGGTTTTGATAGCAGTGCTTGTATCTATAGTTTGGTCTTTCCATGGTATTTATTTAACAGATATAGAGAATAAAATGCTATCCCCAACATGTGAAACGACACAAAAAAATAGCAAATGAGGAGATTGTCCAACATTTTCAACCACGTCTACTCTTCTTCACTACCAGTCATAGTGACACAGTAACAATAGTGTCACCTGCAGAAGTCGGTCCAAGCAAAATCCACTAATAGGCCTCACAATACAACCCACACTGCTCATTTGATTTTTGATCTCTGGGATATGTCAGATTATACTGCTGAGTGTAACATTCCAATAAAACAGAAGGAAGCAGGAAAAAGAACAGCTCTTAAATTGAATCGTGCATAAAAAGTAGAGCCGAGTGCAAAGATTCAAATTAGCAATTTGGTTTAAAACAATTAAACCAATTAATTAAAACTTGTCCTCTGGGCTGCACTTCTTACTGTTATCATGTAGCTCATACAATCAATTAATTTGATCTAATACTACTGTTTGTCACTTTTGTTATCCATTAACACTACTTCACTGTCACTGCATTGGGATCATGAACCTGACCACCTTACTATCGCTTGCTTGGAATTATAGAGACAATTTTTTCAGCTGACGTACTGTTGCTCGGGTTAAGAGATGTAGCTGAATATTTTACATGTGAATGTAAAAATGAAGGAACACAGCAAAGCGCTGGCTCACAGGGGATGAAACAAGCAACATGCTCAGTGGATTTTAAGGCAAGCCACAATTTAGTGTGCATGTAATTGCTGTGATTATGTGGTGATTGCATTATGTAGATTACACACCTGTTATGCACCCCGCCACCCCCAACCCCTCTTCCCCAAAGGCAATTTGTATTTGACTTTAATTCAGGTTTAGTGAAACTTTTGTTACACACTTTCGGATAAGCAGTTAGAGCCTTCAGGGTAATTGAAAACTACATAAATAAAACCGAAAGAGGAGGGCTTAGTCTTCTCCCGATTTCGCCTCACTTGTCTGAAAGTCTTACTGCTAGAGCCGTGAGTTTGTGTTTGGGAATTATGCATTTAGCCCTTATTGAATTACAATGAGTACAAAACAGAATAAGTTTCAAAGTTAAAATCAACAAATGTTACAAGTAGTAAGAAATGCAGCACATAGTGGTCTGACAATACTTTCTGTGACAGATGTTCTATAAATACATAAAGAAACAGAGTAATAGAGAAAGGTAGTTAGGCTATTTCTTCAGCAAGTTAGAACAAGGAGGAAGATGTGGGTGGGGGGATGAGATGCGCTGTAGTGATTCACTGGTTTGCTGACCCAGTTTGGAAGAACTTCAGCATGTGTTTCAACAATTCACCCTGACAGCCCACAATATGACCAGCTCCAAAATGGTCATACTTTAGAGCTGGTTGTTAGGATTGTGAGAATAATAACGTTCTGTGTCTCTGGGATATGATGGATGGCGCAAAGCACACAAAAAGTATATACACATCCTCACACACGCTTTTATTAGCAGTCATTAAACAGTCAATCGGGAAAATCTGAAAGTCCAGTTTTTTGTTAGTAACACTCTTGTCAGTCCAATAAGAATTGACTTTTCTGTCACGCTGCGTTTGCTGTAGCAAAAATCCAGCAAGGGAGCAGAATGTTGTTATCAACTGCTTGACTGTGTATTAGTGAATCCCACTGCTTAGAGTTTTAAGTCTGCTAATCTAAACAATAAAAGTTGTTCGTTTCTACCTTCTGAATATACAGATCAGGTTGATAATTTGTTGGACAAAGATGGATTTTTTTGCAGTTTTGCTCCTGTACACAACTGCAGTGAGTTTTTAAATGAAACAATCAATATGTAATTGTGAAGTGCAGACTTTCATCTTCATGACAAGGGATTTTGTTTTAAAAATCTTATTAACTGTTTGACTATTACAGTGATTGCTATACATAAGCCCCATTTTTCTGAGGTACTAGGACTAACTAACATAAATATAATGGTTTAATACTTTTAGCAAAATCTTTTGACCTCAATGACTGCGTGAAATCTAGAAACCATGGACATCACCTAAATGGGTTAGCACTTTCTACATTCAGGTTTGTATTTAATAACTAAAAATGATGTTCTATTGGGCTGAGATGAGGTGAATGATTTGGTCATTGAAGAAAATCCCCTTTCTTTGCCTTTGATTGCTTGTGCAGTATGCTTTGGGTCATTATTAATTTGCACTGTGAAGCTCAATCAGATCAGTTTTGCAGCATTTATATGACTCTAAGCAGAAAGCCTTCACAATTCATCTTGCTGCTTCTATCAGCAGTCATGTCATCAATAAACACTAGTGACTCGGTTCTTTTGGCAGTCATACATAATACTGCCACCATCATGTTTAACAAATGATGCACTATGCTTCAGATCATGAGCTGTTTCTCTTCTTCCCCATACATATTCTCGTTTTTGTCATTCCGGTTCAAGTTAAACTTGGTTTCATCTTCCTAAAGATTTTCTTTTAGAATGTGTGTCACGGATCTGTCTCTCTAATAGGTTTATTTTGTTTTTGTTTGTTCATTTTTTGTTATTTTGTTTTGTTTTTTCAGCCTAATAAGGCATTCCTCGCTTGCACTGATTTGAAATCAACTTCAGACATTAGGCTTTGTCATAAAACAACAAGGGAAGTGGCCTCACGCTAACAAATTGATTGAGTGATTGATTGTTTGAGTGATATATCAACTAGGTCGTATGTTGAGTGTCTGTATGGGGCCTTAGGCCTGGATTGCTTGGGTGTATCTACGGTATGAGAATACTGTATTTTATATGTATTTCTATCTTTTATTTCCTATCATTATAGTTTTTAAGTATTTAATTATAGTTTTTAAGTATTTATCTTTTGTGATGTTGCACTGACCAGAGACATCTTTCAATTTCATTGTACCTGTGACAATGACAATAAAGAATATTCATTCATTCATTCATTCATTCATTCATTCATTCATTATTCATATTCATTCATTCATATTCATTCATAAAGCTGCTTGTCAGTCAATTAAGCAATCAATTTTGAGACTGAAAATGTGGTACTGTGAATTAGAAAAGTTGCTTTAATTTCAAAAATTGGTGTGGTGTACAGAGGCAAAACTACCAAAAATAAAGTATCTTTGTCTAATAAATTATGGTCCCATTAAGAGTCCAATAGAATTTCAGTGCATGCTTGTCCATGATTGGCAGTTGTTACCATATGAATTCAGTTCAGTTAAATTTTATTTATATTATATTTATTAACAACAGTCAAGGCACTTTGTATTGTAAGGTAAACCCTACAATAATACATACAGAGAAAACTCAACAAAGGAAAAACTCCCTTCTAACAAGCCAGAGATTAATGACCAGTATAATTCAGTGCAGAGAGGTAGCGAGTGTAAAAGGTGAATCAAGAAGAAATACTCAATGCATCATGGGAATCCCCCAGCAGCCCACATCTATTGCAGCATGGAGAGGATTCAGGGTCACCATGCTTTAGCAAAAAGTAAAGTTTTACCCTGAAAGGTCATCAGTGTCTCAGTCAGAGTTCTCAGTTGAGTTATGAACCATCCTTACACTTATTTGCTTATTTCCGTTTGACCAGTGAAAATGTTTACCAAATTGTTGTGCACCAACAGAAATATGTGGAACAAGAGCAAAACATATTCTAATTGAAATACATTTTTTAAAATAAGGTTTTTGTTCATTTATCTGAACAAATGGATAAAATTTTGTCATGATTTTAAAAATTGTCACAGGGCAAACTGTTCTGCAGCACACAGTAGATCTACAGTAAAAGGATTATAAATATGCACACATCAGCCCTAATTCTAATTTTTAGGAGGTTGTTTTTGCAAATGATGAGCAGTTAAAGGAGGCTTAAGTTTGCTAAATTATTCCCAGAAAATCAAAAACTATCAGAAGACTGTCTTCCCCTTAAAATTGTAAAAAGTGGGATGTTTTCTCAAAGTGTCCTTGTTTTAAATGCTGGTGTCACTACTCCAGCCTTCACTTTGTAAATGTTCCAGCTGTTGAAATACACTGCATGCAGATCTACAGGATCTATGAAGGTGTAGTAAAAGGAAATTAAAAAGATGAGCTTCTAATTGAAAGAAAAATGTAAAAGTAAAAGTAAATTAGACAACTTAAAGTTAATATGGCTTAAAAATAGAGCATTATTTTTAAGCAACGAAGCAAGTAAGAGTTTTTGTTTATAGATATATCTGTTAGATTGAAGATCCATGTCTTTTGTTACTTAAAGGGTAACTTATCTGATATTCAGATCAAGAAATATATGTAAAGGATGTTTAAGCTGGAGTCATTGATATAGCAGATAAACAGACTATTAGATTTTAAACGCCCTGATTTCAACCACAAAGAAAAAGGAAAGAAACAAAGCAACATAAGGAGAGAAATATTAGATGAGACCAAATGGGACAAAATACAGATATGCGAATATAGAAAAAGAAACAGAGATTGAGCATTGAAGTTCTGGGGAATTGCAGGGTGCTGTTTATTCTCTCTGCCGTAAGGGTATGATAAAATATTGAAATATTGAACCAGATATTTTGCATAGCCGAAAGGCTTTTAACTGGTGCAAAATCTGTTCCCTGTAATGAGGCAAGAACTAGTTCTCCTATGGAGAGATGAACACAAGACATATGGAGCTACACTGATTATAGGAGAGTTCTGTATTGTAAGCTAGCTGCTCCTGCTCTTTGCAGGTGTTCATCTTCACTAACTCTTGTGCTGTGTTGCTGAAACTCTCTGTAGTGTTCTGAAATAGTGTCCACTAATTCAGGTTGAATTTTGTTCCATTATAGCAACAGTTCTTATCATTATTATTTCATGATTGTGATCAAATCGATTCATTAGCTTAAATCCTTCAGTTAACCTTTACACACCACAACCAAACTTGAAGCTACTCTGACGTGGACGTCTTTGGATATACTACACCTGTCCGCCCCATGCCCTGACCCTGTCCCACTAGGTCTGAATATGATAATAGTCATTGTGAATTTATTTGCTGAGGCAGCCTTTGCAGGCAACAGTGCATAATCATGTCTGATTATAGGCAGAGAGCAGTGAGGTCTGCTAGCCAGGGGATTGCACATTTGCATAATGTCCCAGAGCGTGTAGCACAGGTGAAGAAGCCAGTCATTTAAAATGGACAGAGTAGCAGTTCGTTCCTTTGGATGCCATGGTTCCAGGCTGCATAGCATGAACGATAGATGAAGCTTCATTAAGAGCTCAGCTTTTATATGCCAGCTACCATAATAAATAAACCATTTTCCTGTCATAACACAAACAAAAGTACTTGGGCCCAATAATTCCCCCACAGCCATTCCCTTTCTTTCAGTGTTGGCTTGAGTTAATGGAGTACATTTTACATACAGTATATGTGTATAAATTCAAAGAACTCAAAAGGGTGTCTTTTGGCTTGGAAACGCATGGATGGATTTGAAAAACTGTCATTTTCTGTCAAGAACAAGAAATTGTGTTACTTCACAGGTTTACAGTTTGGCAGGCTTTCTGTGAGCACCCAAACAAATCTAAAGAAAGTGGTCGTTTAGGCAGGGGTTATTATAGGATTCTGACCTAAAATGGCTTATTTTAACTACAGGATACATGAAAGCATTTATAAGTATTTGTTTTAACTGTGAGAATCATGCAAAGCTACTACAGGGGAATACTAGAATGAAAGTATAGAACTGAAACTAAACATAATAGGTTCCCATTAAGATAACAACGAAACTATTTATGAAATAATACTTAGCAGGGCAGAAGGAATAATAAAATGTAATTTTATATACAGAGTGTAACTTCACAACAACAGTTAGAGGGACACTGTGAAATAACCTGGTTTTTAAAGTAATACTAGGTCTAAAGATGTCAGCAGCCAAAGAAAGACTGAAAACAAGAATAAGCTTATTGGAATCGTCATTTTATACAAACTAATTTCTAGCACTAACAAGATCAAATAAAAGTATGGATAAATGACTCCAAAGACATTATTTCATCAATACCTCCAGATGCAGAAAATAAGGCTGAACAATCGTGTTTACTTGAAAGAGGAGCTGATATGTGTATTTTCTTTTTATCACAAGGACACTTTTGTTGAGACACTATGGTGTTAAAAGACGGTTTGTTCCATTTCTTGTTTTTTGTATGCTTGCTTACTTGTCCACTGCAAAGAAGATGATGATATGTTTACAAATGTTGCTGCCACAGGAAGTCTGTTATGCAGTACAGAAAGAAATGGGGTCATGAATTGTTTCTTAGGGAATTGCTTTTAGAAAGTAAAGATGAAGAAGCATTTTCTAAAGCTAAAGAAAACGTTATTTTTGCAAGGTAAGAATGAAAAAGTACTTTCGGTGTTATGTGGAATGACGAGGTTTTAAAACCTAGGCTACCTAAAACCCCCTTTTCGGGAAATTTTCCCCAAAGCTTTGATTTAAAATGTGAAGAATTGACTTTCAATTGATGTGATCAAGGAAGTATTTAAATTTGAACAAGAGTGCAGGGATGTTAATAATGGTACAGTATTACTAGCTGTAACAGCATGGTTGGCACCATTTTCACCATGTTAAATCTTTGTGTGTGTCATCATGACAAAATATAGTCCCAGTGACACAGAAGCCATTTCAAAAATGGTTTTTAAGTAAAATAAAATATGTTTATGTCTGTCTGCACAGATTTCATCAGTGCAATCATTTCAATACAATATAAGACAAATACACAAAGCTTTACAGGTACAGATTTGGAGATAAAAAGGTTGAGCTCTAAGGTGTGATCCAATGCAGGAACACTAAGTAAAGCTGAGTAAACAGTTTACAGTAATCCTTGTGATATCATGAGATTGCTTCAAGTCCCGACCAGATCCAAGCTCGCCAAGGCTGGGGAACAGAACAAGGTCTCCTCCAACCAGCTGCTGTCCAGCAGGATGGAGTTGAAACCCACAGTCAGAACAAAATACTCGCTGGAAAGGAAGCTGAACAACACAGAGGAAAACTAGAACACTGACCTAGCCTGTGAGCAGATAGGGAAACAGAACATCAAATGGGTTGGAGCTCATTAGCAGAGACGTAACGTTCAAAACAAATACTGTCATAGCACTTTTAAAGTAATGAAACAAATCAAAGAGCATTACTGTTTGACTTCTGGCGACTCACAAAAAAAGAAGAAAATCACTAGTCATAAAAGAAAGTGAACTTCAACACAAATATCGAGCTAGAGCTGGTAAAAGAAGCGACATAGGCTCTAAATGATCATTATGGGAGTCCGTGACTATTAATCAGACCAGCTTGACCTCACATAAGCAAAGATGTTCTTCGATACCAATACTAATACAATAACCTCATTTCTAAAGGTTTAGTAGACATTTTAGACTCATTTGAACCAGGTTCCATTCCATCAGGTTCTTCATCTCATCAGGAATGTGCTATAAGAGAACTGTGCCATCTGCATCACTTGCATCTTTGACCAGTTTGAAAGGTAAAACAAAGGGCAGTGCTGCAAGATGGGAGCATTTGGCAAAAAGCCTTAATGCACTTAAATCCATGACTAGAGTCAGGGGACTAATTACGCTTGGCTTTTGGGGTTAACAGTTCAGGCAATGGAGCAGCAACAGCTGAGACTTCCTAACTAAGAGATTCAGGACTTATCTGCCATCACCAGAAGGATATAAAGCTCACATGAATAGGTAGATAAGGAAACAATAGAGTTATCTCAGCTTTGATTTAACTGTGATTTACTGCCAAATGTGCTCATCCAAAGAGCTTGACTAAACAGTTTTTACACACCAAAATCCCAACCAGATCTGTTTGCTAACTTTGAAATGTAGCAGGTACATTACAAAAAGGAAAGATGGTTTATAGCAGAACTGCAATGGGAGTCAGTGGGAAATGTCAGTAACCTTTTAGAAGGTCCAATTTTCCATAAATCCAGCACAATTACTCTTACTAGAAAGCGCTATCGTGTATCATCGTTTGACAGGAAAACAAAGCCAATGGTTTAGGTAGGGATTGTAATTTTTTTTTTTTTTAAATAGATACGATCAGGTTGATGATCAGAGATCTGACAAATGCACAAAGTCAAAGTCAATATGGAGCAGCAGTATACCTGCTGGGGAGCTAATGACGTGAGTAGGAAAAGGTGAGACAAAATATACCAAAATGTTTTGTTAAATATAAAATGTGATGCACTAAACACTCTGTTATATTACTCAAGCATTGTGCCTACAGCAGCTGATCCTTTTGGTGAGACAGAGCAGCACATTTAATTCCACCCACATTGGAGTAGAAAATAATTAATTGCTCTCTTTCACTCTGTGTTGCATGAAGACACATCTATATCATTTCTATCTACCAGCAAAAACACTATCAATACCTAAAAAAACTGCAATGTAATGGGATGCACCAAGAGGGCAAAATCCAGAGCTAAGTTCAGTAAGGACCACTATCGTTGAAAAGAAGACTGGTTCATCTACACTCCCTGGATATTTTTTTCGGTCAACTACTCATTAATGCAAATAGGTAATCAGTCAATCACATGGCAGAAACAATTAATTCAGGCATGTAGACATGATCAAAATGATGAGCAGAAATTCAAACAGAGCATCTGAATGGCACAAAGAGGTGATTTAAGTGACTTTGAACATGGCATAGTTATTGCTGCCAGACAACCTGTTGTGAGTATTTCAGAAAGTGATGATCTACTAGGATTTTCCCACAAAACCATCTCTAGGGTTTATAGACAGTTCTCTGAGCAAAAATGCCTTGTTGATGTCACAGGTCAGGTTGACCAGACTGCCTCAAACTGATAGGAAGGTAACAGTAACCCAAATAATGACTTATACTCCCAGTAATAATAGCTGGGGAGTATATTTCCAAATTTTATTTGGCAGTATGACTCTGTTCTGATCTGTTCTGCTTGTAAGTGTAAAACCAAAGGCAGAGAAGGCAGCAGATAGACCACCAGCACAGAAACGAACAGGTCTCAATGACAATAGATAAGAATATCGGTTAATTTAGATACACCATGAAAGGAGGTGCTGGGGTAGAAATAGCTTGTAAAGCATCTTACACATGCGCACAGGATGTGAGCTGGCTAAAGCAGATTAAATAGCATAACTATGGACCAGCTGAACTACTAGGATTCCAGCTGAGCTTGCCTAAATCAGTGGTCTGCTAGACCTTTTTAAACTGGTCTTCATAAGCACAATAAGTACCAACAAACTGAGCCTTACAGAAGACAAAAGCGGAACCAGACAAGACAAAACTACACCTCAAAGCTTGTTGCATACACACTGTTGCACACAGTTTCAAGCAACCCATTCAGCCTAGAAACCATTGTCAAATGGTGCACACTATTTTTACATTGAACATTCCTCATGTGATCTGACTGCCAGGAATGCGGGGCAGGTGAGAGTGCCAAGACAGGAAAGATAACTGAAGAAAAACAGGCAGAGCAGAGAGAATGCATAAAAATTGTGCCACTGCCCTGGGGTCTTTTTTTAAATCAAACCCTACTGACTAGTGATGTACATTTAGTCACAGTTTAGTAGGTGACTAAACTATGACTAAACATGACTAAAAAAAGCTGTATGGCATACCAAATCAATTTACTGATACGTAGAGAGTGAATTTAGAAGTAAAGTTCAGATTTTTTATTCAACTTGAAAGGCCTGCCTAGAATGCAGTGTCAGCCAAATGTCAAAATAGGGAAATAAAAGAAAAAACAAGTTAAATGATATTGGGAAAGGAGTGGTTTAATAGTGCAGCACAATGATTGATGGTTCGATATATCAAATGAAACAAAAAACCACAAGCATCATGGGGCCATTAGTATACAATCTTCCCCTATGTTCCTCAGCCCTGTGGCACTAACAACTTTCAGGATTTGTGAGTGCAATAAAGAGACCATAGATTCAAGGTAATTTGCTCCACAATGAGGTGAGACCCAGAGTGCTCGCAGAAGGCTTGCTACAATGCCGGAACAGTTAACCTATTCATCGGTCAAAACAAACAAGCCTCACCGTCAGCTTTTATCAGCCCTTTATTTCATAACCTTGACACAGAAATGAGAGCCTCTCTGAGCGGTTTATAGGGAGAACGTGTTGAACGCTAGTAGATGGTAGGCCGCCTGAGCAGCGGTCGCTCTGATCTACAGCAATCTATTGATCCGCCGAGCTTGTCCAATCAATACAAAAGAAGAGAAACGGGGAAACAACATTAGAGGAGAAAATAGCCTATTTAAGGAACCTGAAGAGTGGGAAAGGGGGGCTGCATGCACATTTTCATAGAATAGTAACTGTATGTGAAGTCTACACGCACAACATGTGCGCGCACACACACTCACACTGGGCTAGATGAAAGGAAATGCATTTTTCCACGGAGACCAATAGTAAAGCTCTGTATTATTTCCTTGGGAGTGCCAGGAATGTAATGAGAAAACTAGCAGAGGGAGGAAAAAAAGCAGTGGAAGGGCTGGTTGGGATGAGATATGAGATGAGGCAATGAAGCAGAGCCGGCATGCTGCGATTGAGTCGTCTGAGTTAGGTGGACATTCCCAAATACGTTACTGCACCGGAAAGTTTAAAAAAAGTGCTCTGTCAGTTCTGCACACTGATATCTTCATTTTGGCTAAAGGATGACCAAATGGATATAATTGTGATATCACAGGTCTGACCAGCAGCCAGTGTTTCTGTAAACAGACATGTGCTATGTTTATGGAACCCTAGGCAAGAAACAAATCCCCTTCTTGTCTCTCCACTCTCATTCCTCTGGGAAGAAATGTTGGACCATGGCTAAACTGTAACTGACAGATGCTGAAGATGGATGAGATATTACGCCAAGAAATAAGTGGCGAAATAAGAGGATTTTCATGCATCTGGAGGTGGGCAAATCAGATACATACATACATTATATGAATGGTGCACAGCATGAGAAAAAAAATGGAGACTGTATGCTGATGTAACCTCAAAAAAATAAACTCTGGCAATAGTAAATACTCATTGGACATGAAAAAGATGGGAAAAGCAACAATTGTTTGGGATCCACAATAGCCTTTTAACATATGAGTATTCAAGTGATTTGAAAGGGCTAAGCTACTGCAACTAATCTGGGCTCTGTTTTTAGGCTTTAAAAGTCTAAATTCTCACAGGAGACTTCTAATCTCCAATCTTTTCAGGGCACATTAGGTGAGTAGTATGAAAGTAGGAATGCAACAATCAAACATATCCAGAGTGGAGTGGACATGAGACAAGTAAAGTGAAAATAAAAACCTTGCTTGTGTTAAGTTGGCTCAGACAGCATCATTATCAGTACTTTTCAGTCTTTCCAAAGATTTTGATCACAGTCAGGTTAACTCAGAAACTACTGCAAACGTGCAAAAAAACAAACAAACCCAAAACCCAAAAATAAGCAGTTGGAGGCGCAGGTGTGAAATACCTGCAACCTGCTGACTCTTTGCTGTTGCGCTCACCATGCCATGTTTTCTGTACCACTACTGACTGATGCATCACTGCTGACCTGTAGTGTTCTAAACATAGTAGAACATAGAATAATATTGACAGCCTGGCTTCACTGACAGCCAGTCTAATTTAGTGAGTGACTATTGGACCCATATCGAATCCGAAAAACAGTTCAGGAATCATTAGTATGAAGTAATATAGACCATGGAAAAGTATTGTAATGAAGTAAAAAGATTTGACCATTCTTTCAGAAGAGCATTTGTGAGGTCAGAAACTGACGTTAGACGAGAAGTCCTAGCTCGGAGTCTCCGCTCTCATTGCTCCCAAAGGTGTTTTTTGGGTTGAGTTCAGAACTTGACTGTGTGCCAGTCAAGTTCTTCCACTCAGTCATGTCTTTATGGACCTTCCATTGTGCACTGGTGCATAGTCAGGAAGAGGCCATCCCTTCAATGTTTTCAGAAAGTTGGGATTATGAAATTGTCTAAAACAATGTCTTGGCTGAACTTCATTCAACCATGGCCTGCAATGACTTTGCCAAATTATTCGCAGAAAAAGTCCAAAAGATTAGACAAGCAATTGGTACATCAACAGCAGATCCAGACTATGTACTGTGTCCACTGAAAAACTGTTTAAACACCATGAAACAGTTTCACCCTAATAACAGCAAAGACCTGGAGGACATCTTAGGTCAACTGAACTCCTCCTCTTGCTGTTTAGATGTCCTGCCAACAAGTTTTTTCAAAAAGGTCTCAAAGACTTTAGAGTCAGACCTGTTACAGATCGTCAACTTTTCTTTAATGTCAGGTGTGTTTCCGGAACCACTAAAAACTGCTGTAATAAAACCTGTACTGAAAAAGGACAATCTTGACAAGACACAAATGAACAACGACAGGCCGATCTCAAATCTCCCATTTTTAAGTAAGATCATTGAAAAAGCAGTTTCTCAACAGCTCAATTACTTCTTAAAACAGAATAACTGCTATGATACCTTCCAGTCAGGTTTTAGACAGAACCACAGCACTGAAACCGCTCTGACCAAAGTGTTTAATGACATATGTCTGAACACAGACAGTGGAAAAATGTCAGTCTTAGTTTTACTGGATCTCAGTGCAGCATTTGATACAGTTGACCACAACATATTACTCAAATGACTGGAGAACTGGACAGGTCTTTCAGGAACTGTACTAAACTGGTTCAAAACATACTTAGAAAACAGGAAATACTTTGTATCAATAGGTAACTTCACATCTGAGCAGACAAGTATCACATGTGGAGTTCCCCAAGGTTCCATCTTGGGACCCTTTCTGTTTAACATTTACATGCTCCCACTGGCACAGATTATAAAGAACAACAAAATAAACTACCACAGCTATGCAGATGACACACAAATATATATCACAATGTCACCAGGAGACCGAGGCCCTGTACAGGCTCTTGGTAAATGCATTGAGGAAATTAATGACTGGTTGTGCCACAATTTTCTCCAGCTAAACAAAAACAAAACGGAGGTAATAGTCTTTGGCGCCAAAGAAAAACGATTACAGGTCACCAGAGAACTTCAATCTATACATCTAAAAACCACAAACCAGGCGAGAAATTTGGGTGTAGTGATGGATGCAGACCTAAACTTAGAGAAACACATTAAGACAATAACAAAGTCAGCTTACTATCACCTCAAGAATATATCAAGGATAAAAGATCTGATGTCTCAACAGGACCTGGAAAAACTAGTCCATGCATTCATCTTTAGTAGGCTTGATTACTGTAACAGCATCTTTACAGGTCTACCTAAAAAAATCAGTCAGACAACTACAGCTCATTCAGAACTCTGCTGCTCGAGTCCTCACTAAGACCAAAAAAGTGGACCACATCAGTCCAGCTCTGAGGTCTTTACACTGGCTGGCTGTCCATCAGAGGATAGATTTTAAAGTTCTGATGCTGGTCTATAAAGCTCTGAATGGTTTAGGACCAAAATACATCAATGACCTCCTGACCCAGTATGAACCTTCCAGATCCCTCAGGTCATCTGGATCCGGTCTTTTATCAGTTCCCAGAGTCAGAACCAGACACGGAGAAGCTGCATTCAGCTTTTATGCTCCTTATATCTGGAACAAACTCCAAGAAAGCCTCAGATCAGCTGAAACACTCAGTTTATTTAAATCCAGGTTGAAGACTCACCTGTTCTCAGCTGCATTTGAATAAAGCAGCAAATCCACACTTTTAAGCTTAAATTTCAAAACTAACATTTTAACTACTGATTTTATCTATTGTTCTGATTTTATCTGTTTTGATTTTATATACTGTTTTGTTTGTTTGTTTGTTAATTAGTTAGTTTGTTTGTTTTAATCAATTTTAAATCATGCTTTTTATTTGTTTTTGTTTCTAATGTCTCTGTAAAGCACTTTGAATCACCTTGTTGTTGAATTGTGCTATACAAATAAACTTGCCTTGCCTTGCCTTGGTATGTTGAAGCATTGAGAGTTCTTCTCACTGGAACTGAGGAGCCAGGTCCAACTCCTGAGAAAAAACCCACACGATAAAAACCCACACGATAAAAACCCCTCCACCAAACTTTATACTTGGCACAATGCAATCAGAAAAGTACTGTTTTTCTTTCTTGGAAACCATCAAACCCACACTTGTCCATCAGATTACATTTTACACCATTACATCTGGCACTTTGCTTTGCACTTGGTAATATAAGGCTTGGATGCATCTGCTTGGCCATGGAAGCCTATTCCATGAACTTCTCTACACACTGTTCTTGAGCTTATCTGAAGGACACATGAAGTCTGCAGATCTGCAGCAACTAAGCATGCAAAATGTTGGTCATCTCTGCGCACTATGCACCTATTGATCCGGCTCTGATTTTATATGGCCTACCACTTCATGGCTTACTTTTATAAAGTGTTATACTTTGTTGTATTGACACTAACAGTTGTTTATTTATATTTAGTAATGAGGAAATTTAATGACTGGACTTGTTGCATAGTTGGGCATCCAATTACGGTACCACGCTGGAGCTGTGCTCTTTGAACTCTTTATGTGTGAGGTCTTCTTTCACAAATGTATGCAGAAGTAATCTGCATGCCAAAGTGTTTGATTTTATACACCTGTGGCCATGGATCAAACACCTAAATTCAAAGATTTGCGTGGATGAGTGAATACTTTTTACAGAACAGTTTATATGAAGCTCGTGTTGTGTTTTATTTTTCCTTTTCTAGATTTCTTGAAGTCCATTCTATAATTAACAGTATGTGGAAATATCAATATTGTCAGTACAGACCTAAAGCAGATTAGATTTCTTCTCTAGACCATGCAGTGCTTTCAAACTGTTGGTGTTCAGCTTCATTCTGACAGCAGTTTAAAATACCCCAAGACCTAATTTTGCTAATAATGTCTTGGGGGTTTCCAATGATGTCGTATCTATTTGTTTTAAAGGGAAACTTTTTTCTATTACCCTGACACTCATGTCATTATAATTTCTCCTTGTAGAATTGTCACAATTTAGGTGAACAAAGAAATTGTTTAAGGTTCAAAAGTGTAAAAAGGCATCTACTTATTTTAATCTTGTTGGGAGCACTAAAGCATTTGCAGGTTCAGTCCTAGGCCTAAGATAAGGTCAGACTGACCTTTTCATTTCAATTTACACTGACCTCACTCTAAGCTATATAAAGTAGAAAGTTATTACTACCATGACACTTCCAGCCAGTAATACCCAATGCTTCCCAGATTACTTATTTTCAAAGTAAATGTGCTAAACATTCATGTCAAGTAAAAATGTATTTTTGCCAAATGGTGTGATGTGTTGACCTGCTTTATGTGTGAACCACTGATGTAGCAGACCTTTTTAGGAAGAGAGTCAAAGTGATACAACTTCAGTGGTATTGAAATGGGCATAGCTTTACGATGCCATGGAGTCAACCTCAGCCACTGATCCGGGCAGATACTGATGCTCTTTTGTGTATTCTATTGACAAATTGCATACAGGGCACACTACTGAAGCTGATTCAACCTTCTCGCAGTTACTTCCTCCTCTGTAAGCTGTGTTTCATACCCACACCATTTCCTTTGTGCTATTAGTTCATTTCTGCCATGACATCACTGTGATGTCAGTAGTCACTGATACATGCTCTAATCAGTGCCCTGTGTAAAATGTTAACATAGCAAACTGAGAACACTTCATGCTTTCTGGCTAATGACTTGTGACTGACAAGTTGTTAGCTAACCATAATTTCTAAAATGCACTTTGTGTTTTATGGAATATGAAATGAAAGTAGCAATCAAGCCCAAACACTGAAGTGTTTGCTTTGACAGAGAGCAAAGGAGCTAAGGGCCATTTTCAAATGAATTTCCATACAACAGGAAGAATTTTTGTGATCAAAATAACAGAGAAGGGAATCAAGAACTGGTTCTTGTGGAGAAACCAGTTCGTAGTAGTTCAATTCCCTCGAATTTCTAGTCTTCTTGCCTATCGATTCTGCTTATTGGCTCTATGTGGATTTGCGCAACGGACAACTGATTTCAGTTTGTGTGCTGGAGGAAGTGAAAAGCGATGCGGTCGAAACCACGGAGATTACTTTCATTTTTATTGCACAAAACCAGAAGAGCGGGAAGGTGGGAAGGTGTGGAATAGAGCCAGAAATTAATAATAACTATTGATTAATACAAAATCGTTTATAAACACATAGCGAGTGAAAAAGTGCGAGTGAAGAAGAAACACTGCGTATCATGGGACGCTGCCAGCATCCTAGGCCTATTGCAGTGTAACTATAAGGGAGGATTCAGGGTCAACTGATGCAGCCCCAAATATATGCTTTGTCAAAAAAGAAAGTTAGAGTCTTAAAAGTAGAGAGGGTGTCTGTCTCCCAACAAGGAGCACGTTCCACAGAAGAGAGGCTGGAAAGTTGAAAGCTCTACTTCTACTTTTAAATATTCTAGGAACAACAACTAAGCCAGGAGTCTGAGATTAAAGTGCTCTATTGGGGTGATATCTTTCCACTCCCTGTCAACAAGCAGTCAGCAACCTGATGAGATTTTGGATCAACTGAAGGTTTTCAGGGAATTTTTAGGAGAAATGTCCAAAGCACATTGTTCCAGAAGTCTTGTTTTTTTCAGATCCAATTTCGCTAACTGAAGCTGTGCTTCTATGTTCTTTTTAGCTAGAAGAGGCTTTCTTCTGGCAACCCTTCCAAAACAAGTTGTACAGGGTTTTTTTTCTGACTGTGTTGCAATGAACTTGCTTGAACATCCCAAATGAGGCTGGTGGTATCTGGAATGAAGTTCTTGGGTTTTTTGTTTTGTTTTGTTTTTTGTGCAGATTCTCTAAGCACCGCACAGCCTGACCTTGGGGTGAATTTACTTGGACACCCACTCTTGGAAAACCTTTTTTTCCCCACATGTGACTGAGTCTTGCTGCTTACCTTTGCCTGTGGCCACTTATTGCAATGACAAAACATCTATATTCCTAGACATCTACAAAACAGTTGTCAGGACACCAACAGCTAATGGCAAATGGCTTGCTCGCTTCTAACCTGAACCAGAAGTGAAGTGTAGTCATTAACTGTCACCGGGTTACACCCTACAGCCAATATCCCCTCAAACTTTAAAGAAAGGTTAAACATTAGGCACTGCACTAAAAGAGTTGTTCAACCATATCAATGTATTTGATCCCTGTACTATTATGCAGTAGTTCTTTTCTTTACAGTGGCTATTTTCTCATCATTTCCCAGATATAAATGTGTTTTTTGCAGTCCTGCAGCTCAGTACCAAGAAGTTTAAAAAGTTACGAGGCGTTACGAGCTTAAATAATTGAAATTGATATATAATTAAAAAAAACTATGCTGAAAATCTTAACAGAGAATACTTACTACATGTCACACCAGTGCTGCTGAGCCAGGAATCTGTGGGACTAGCGCACTAAGGCAATATACTATGAAATCATAAGCAGCATGTTTTCTGTCAGGAGGCCGTTGTCACTTTCAATTTTCCCATATTCCTCTCTCTGTGGCAAGCAGCAGCGTGTGCAAGAGACCACATTTTCTCTATCTGCATCACATAAAGGAGTCTTTTCTACCAGCAAGTCTCTGAGTTAGATTACATAGAGTTCAGGGTTGAAAAGGTATTTCAAATTGAGGTTTGTCAGACAAAAGAACAGATTTCTGCTTCACTTCAGCTCATTTTAAATGCACTGGATATGACAGCAGTATTTCTAAATCTTGTTTGTATTTGTCTTTGCATGGTAGAATTTAAACATGCATTTATGGATGCAACTGCAAACTGTGTTGAATGACAATGCTTTTCAGAAGTGTCTGTGGTCCTGTGCAGTGATTGTGACTGTGTCTTTTATCATTCTATGCCACCTCAGGGCTCAAAGAACACTGGTTTTTATTTTTGGGTTTCAGTCTATTGTAGACGAAAATTTCTTTTTGACATTATGCACTGCAGATGGATATATTTCTATATATTTTTTTAGTCTTTCTTAATTCTTTAAGAACTATTATTGAGTTGTTTCACCACATTCAGTCACAGAAATGTGAAGGGTTTTCAACCCTTAGGTTTGCCAATTTTGAAAAGCCATGTGGCCTAATCATCTTGGAGCAGTTGAAAAATGTAATCTTTAAGTTTATTATCACACATGTCAACAATCAAAAAGTAAAAACTGCTGCTGAAGCTTTGACAGATGACTATATGTCGACACATAAGTATGATTTGGGGGAATTTTTGTACCCGTAGTCAGTGTTGGTCAAGTCACTTGAAAAAAGTAATCAGTAACTAATTACTGATTACTCCCCCCAAAAAGTAATCCCATTACTTTACTGATTACTTATTTTCAAAAGTAATTAATTACTTAGTTACTTAGTTACTTTTTAAAAACACGATTTACAACCTGATGTCACGGTTCTGGGTCCGTTGGACCCAGTATTTTGAGTTTATTATGTTTTGGTTCACTTTTGCATCATGGATTATTCTTTGTTTCTCTGGTACTTGGTGTTTCAGTTATCTTGGTGTTTTGGATTGTTTCTCATTCTCTTGTTGTGATGTTTATTATTATTATTATCATTATTAGAGTTTCATGTTTCTATTATCCATGTTTTAGGAATGGTGGTTTCATGTATAGTTCAGTTCCATGTTTCATTTTCTGTCTCTGTGTTGAGTCCATGTCTCTGAGTTGTGATTCATGTTTCCTGTTTTATTGTGAAAGACTTTGTCTTATGTTAGTGTGTGCAGCTTTGTTCCCCATGTCTCGTTAGCCCTGATCTCTCCCAGCTGTGTCTCCCTTCTGTGGCCCATTTCCTCATTACTACCCTGTGTATTTAAGCCCTGTGTTTTCCCATGCCCAGTGTCGCGTCGTACCCTCAGAATTATGCCTGTGTGTCCTTGGTCTCAGTGTTCCATCCTCACTCCATGTTTGTTTTTCTGCCAGCAATAAAGCTGAGGTTTTTTGAGTTTCAATTCTGTGTTCGAGTCCTGCATTTGGATCCTCGTCTCTGCCTGCCCGCACACAGAGCCCTGACACCTGAAGAGGTGATAAAGCTTTCAGCCCAATTCTACTTTTTCTACATAATCCATCATACAAAATGTAATCAAATGGGAAAAGTCCCTTTTTTTTTTTTTAACTTGTTTTATCAGTTTTAATCTTTTAACTTTATGCATCAAGCAAAAATTTAATTATATGCAACATTCTCTGACTTGAATAAATTAGTTTAACATTTAAACCTATTTTCTACACATTCCAGCTCATAAAATAAAATAAATTTGTTTACACTCACTCTTTCAAATAGATGCAAGTAAAACACAGCAGAAAATAAAGTCAAAGACTCAGCAGTCCTGTTGCTCTATTTTCACCTGTAAAGCAGGACTAGGGGTAGGCGGAGGTTTACCCTGGTGCAGGTGTGCCGCGGTCAGTTGAAGAATCCGCGAGTTTCTCTGTGAGTTTCCCATTACGTCGTTGCGCACTCGGTGCTTGCTTGGAAGTTTAGGGGTTTTTTCGCTGTAAAAAGAAGTTTTCTTCCCACGCACAACGGACACTAATGTGCACGCTCATACTCTCTCCCACAATCAATATGTGATCCATTGTTGATCTGCACACAGCTGTTGTCACCAACGGCGCACTTGCTTACGTCACTGTCATGAGACATTCTCGCAAAAAAATCACGGTTTTAGTAAGGCAGTAACGCAGCATTCCTACGGGAAAGTAACGGTAATCTAATTACCGATTTTGCAATAGTAATCCCTTACTTTACTCGTTACTTGAAAAAGTAATCAGATTACAGTAACGCGTTACAAGTAACGCGTTACTGCCCATCTCTGCCCGTAGTACATTGGGGATACTGGAATGTTAAAAACAAAACAAACTTGTGATCAGATTCTGCATATTTTTTTCTGGCCACAGTTGAAAAAGAATAATGTTGTTTATATTAAGACATATCACATGTGCCAACTCACTCATAAGTCTAAACAGAACCTCAGAAGTTCTCCGTACATAGCTTGTACTCACTATAGCCTGTACATACTTATAGTTATAGAATATTCACAACATACTTCATACCGTGTACATTATAACATACCATACAGGGCTCTAGAGTGCGACCAATTTGGTCGCAAATGCGACCAAATTTTTCAGTGGTGCGACTAAAAATAAATATTTGGTCGCACAGGTGCGACCAACTGTTCCGGTAACAAAAAAACAATCTCTGTAACTCTCCGTGTGGTCAACAACAGACACACATTATGCCCCTATCGTGGACTAAACCAATCAGAGATAGTCAGGGGCGGGACCTCTCTGATTGGCCGTGGTCCAGTTGAAAGTGCAGGTGGAAGAGAGAGGTGAGTAGCTTGAATAAAGCGATATCAATTCATTAACGGATTCCACACAAAGACCTAAACACGGAGCGGACCCAACACATCAGAATCAGCTTCGTCTTTCTCGGCTTTCTCACCCGACGGCCTGAACACGGACACGCTGTCGGAGCTTAGCGATTCTTCGGGTCCGCGCTGTGTTTACGTCTTTTTGCGCTGATTCTGAGCTGCAGGTTTTGCCTCTCTCCAACCAAAATTCACCAAGCCTGCAGCAAAAGAAGCAGCAAACTGCGCTTCACATTTGATCAATGTCGTCATGAATTCCCTCTGACTTTTGCTGTTTTGCTTCCACCACGATAAAAATCACACTTCCTGCACAGCTCTCTCTCTCTCTGTACTTCAGGAACAGTTTCCCGTCTCAAATCTGTTTTCTGCATTATTCATTCGCTTATTACCCACCAGTCTAGCGTTGTTTACAGCGCTTTTTCTTTTTTCACTTAAATGACCTCGGACAAGAAAGCCTAATTTCTGCTGTTCAATACTGAAGAAATTTAAATTTCTTAAAATTATGCAAAATTGCAGAATATTTTTAAGGTTATCTGCTATAAAAAGCCAGACCAGGAAAATCTCCTTCATGTTTTCCTGTGTTTTATTCTCAGTTACTTTCACACAAAGGCATCTGCTGTGATTTTCACAATTCTGATGAAGTCTCATGTGTATCAGTACTGATAAATGATCAGAATTATAATATTTCTGACTGTCTGAGGCTAAATTGAATCAAATCAGGACTTTGAGAACCGGAATTGAATGGATTATAGAAATCAGTGATGATACTCAGCCCTAGTGAGCAGCCTAGGCCTGAGAGAAGTGGATGTACTGTAGCTGTGGGTAATAAGAAAAGATGAAAAGAACTATTGATAACTTTTTTGTTAAGTTAAGGCCTGATCTGTCTGAAATTCATAGCCAGTGCTCTGACACGGTGCCATCAATATTTGAATGCTGAAAAAGCACAGTGTATCCAGAAAACACATTATATGCTGCAGTAAATGCACTGCCCAAGTGTCCCCTCTCCCCACGGCCTTTCAGCAGCAGACAGCAGCAAACAGGTCGTCAGAGGAGGCCAAGATGATGATTAAGTTTTTAACATTTTCTACAATATTGACAAAGCACTTTAAGCACAAGTTTGTTAGTTAATAATTTAGAAATTAATATTGTCTGTATGGACTTCCCCCCCCCAAAGAAAGTGCACATGTAAAACTGCGGTGTTAAGCGATGCGGTTGAAAAATTTGAGTGCGCCTAACTTTTGTGCCGGTACGCCTAACTTTTTAAAGTTAGGCGTACCGGTGCGCCCATGTCAAAAAGTTAGTCTAGAGCCCTGCCATAATAGACCCATTTCTGTAATATACTTACATATCTATATTATTGCTAATATATATTGTAATATATCTATATCACTAAAGCACTTCTGGATGGATGCAAACTGCATTTCGTTGCCCTGTACCTGTGCATGTGCAATGACAACAAAGTTTAATTCTATTCTATTCTATTCTATTCTATTGGTTTCCCATATCATCGAGTAGTGTTAGCCTTTTGAACAGCTGATAATTGATTGTATAGGTCTGGTGCTACTTATCTCCTCAGAGTACGGGTTTTCCAGCTGCGTACCTGTTGCACACAGTAACTGCTAGATCTATCATGTCTGGTCCTACACAGTTCATTTCCATTTTTTTAGTAAAAGTCCTGAAATCATCTAGATTGACCAAGGTTCAAACTTTCTTCTGATCTGATTTCAATTAAACAACTTCACGTCCAGCAATACACGGCTTCAGGCTGTTATGCTCAGGGGGCTTAGGAGCATTTCCATCAAACACAGAAGTCCTATGCTTATTGCACTCAAATCGAGGGAGACTGGGGGGAGGGTTTGCTGTGGTTGATGCTGGCTGCTGGGGAGGTCAAAGAGGAGAGAGCTATATTCGTTCCTAATGAGTTAGGGTTTGGGCATACAATGCGTAGGCCACTGAGCAGTTGAAAGGACCGGAATCTCATAAAAACCTTATTCAATAGCTTTAAGTATAGACTGTTTGCAGCCTGGGAAATGGTGAAGGAAAACTTATCTTCTGCTAGAGTAAGATGGATAGGCTGTTTGATCAACATGCTCAGTACTAAAATATTTACTGCTCGAGACCAAATCTTACCATTACTGCCAGCAAAGTTTCAGAGGCTCATGACTAAAGTACTGGGGATCTGGAGTGATATATAGTCTATGTAGATAATGATGTGGTTTATTCAAGTCCCTGATCCACACATTTAGAGCATATCCATGTTGATATCAGTTATCTGGTGGATGCACATCTCACAGTTCCATACCTGGGTTAGGTGGTTTGGAAAGGTACAGTTTCTCCAATGTAAGAAAAGTTGAAATTATAGAACACTGCCCTAAAAAAGGAGCTCATGCAGTTCCTAGTTTTAGTGGCACCACCACTAACTGATTGTTAACTAAAAAGAAAGATGACTTTTGTCTCCTGCTTGTTAGCAAGCTTTTGAAAGAAGCTGTTGTGCACTATTATAGTATTGGCAGCCCCACAGTTTGATCGACCCTTTGGGAGCAGGAGATATCCTTGAGTAAGCTCATGACATTTGTGTTGATAGACCAGTATGCTTCTTCTCCAAAATAATTAGCACTTAACACTTAAATTATTGAAGCAAATAAAAAGAAGTGCTGGCATTGATATTGAGCCTAAGACATTTTGATGTTTATATAAGTGCGGGTATTGCATCTGCCATGGTCTACACGATCCACAATTTTTTAATTTTCTAAACTCTCTGCATTGTCAGAACGCAATGACCATCTTACCAAACTCTGGTAAGATGGTTATTGTAGTTGTATTGATAATGGATAAATCAAAGGTTCACATCTATTGTCTAGCACTCCTAATCAGTAATGGTGCCAAACGTTTATGCGCGTTACCTATTTGGTTCCAGCTTTGTCTCATTTTCCCTCTTAATTTGATTCCTTTACTTCCAGGTTACTCAAGGGGTGGAGGCAAAGCAGCAATGGAGGTGGGTAACAGAATATATTGTGTTTGCAAATAATTTCCCAGTTGAGCAAGGTATTTTTGCAATGAATATAGTAACATTTCAATGTCTATTATACTTATACAACCTACTGTATTTAAGATCGCTGATTTGTGGTTAGAACTCTGTTTTTTGGAAGGAAGTGTGAGCAGCAAGCACCACATACCTCTTTTCAAACTCTTTTCTATTGACTACCAGCAGCCTTGTTACCACCTGCAAAATGCACACTTTTACTTAGCAACTGGTTTCCAAGAGTCATTGATCCATCTCTAGACCTGCAGCAACCGCTTGCCAACTGGTTGGTATCAAATCGCTTTTCCTTGAAACTACTGGTTGCCATTTGGTCACGAACCACTGTCTAGTTCTGTGTGACTACATCCTAAGGCTTACTGTACAGTTAAAAAAGTAAAACCAAAAAGAAAACACTTAAGAATAAACACTAAAGCAACTCAAAACACTGAGACCAGACCACGGGCCATGACAGCAGGTTTTAAATTTTTCATTACATTGCTGTAGAAGATACAGGACGGACCACGTTTCACCACTTTTCAGCATTTTTATTTCTGGTTGTCATCTTAAAACACAGGTTTTCAGCAGTGTCCTGCACATAACAACAACCACAACAACAGTACCCTGTACAGACTTTTGTGCCGTGGAGGCGTGATGAGCTGATGCTGCTCAGGTGTGTCCACCTCCCCCCACAGCCGGGCCATAGACCACGCCCTACCACAGTTGCATTTCATTTTTGTAATATGCACATTTAGCAAAGAAAATTGTTTTTTGGTAAAGCATACAGAAAAATAAATGTGTTTTACTGTAAAAAGTAAAACTCCAGCTGTACCAGACACAGGGTCTAGTAAAAAGAAAAAAAAATCCCATTAGCAACTTGAAATGTCAGTGAGCATGTTGGGTGGTAGCAATTTGCTCAATGACACATTGCTGTCAAGTGATTTGCATTATACCTCAAAGGGGACTTTATTTTTTTTGTTTGTTTCTTTGGTGCCAAAGCTTATTTTACATGCCATCCACTGTAAAACTTATAGTAATGCTCCAGTTTCACCCTGCCCCCCTTTTTTAAATAATTTATTAAATGTTCTAAAAGCACTCTATTTTTGACATTTTTACCCTGTTAGACAAAATAATACAGAGCCTGAAAATGTCTCACATAAAAGCTTAAAATATTACATATAAATCTACAGCAATTAGCTCTAATTTTGTGATGAGGGCCTCCATATTTAACATAGACCTGGACAGTTGAGATGCAAAGCAGGCCATTGTATGAGGATCTCATTACGCTACTAAGAGTTTCTCTCCATCTAAATCATTCCACTGACGCGCCTAATAGGGTCCAAATAAAGTCAGCTCATTTATGAAGTAGTTAATGTTCAGCAGAACTCCAGTAGAAGGCCTGTGTTTATAGCCATTATGCTGTTCAAGACAATGTTTCTCATTTTTCAACATGCTACAGGGAAAATCTTCTTCACTCCACTTTGCGGGAGTCTATGGAGCAAAGTGGATATCTGAGCACAGCTCAACATGAGTTGGGAAAAATATTGGTGGCAACTATTTATTTGGAGGATAGGGCATTAAATGCATTTGCATAATCTGAGCAGTGCTGCAGATGGCCCGCAATGGTATCAACTCATACGGCCCTAATTTCACTCTCATCATTTTCTCTACTAACAGAGGAGCAGCAGCAAAAATCAGCTATTCGTCTCTTTCACATTTATTAGCATGACTGAGTCTCTCAGCTGTCACTGTTCATTTGGACAAAGTGTCTTCTGGGAGAGATATCATATGTTGTTTTATGAGTGCGTTAAAAAGAAGCAACCGTGAAAATACACAGACATATACTGTAGAGGTTTCCATTTAGATAAGGTGAGACAGGGCCCTCACGAGTGCTTGTGTTTTTACAGACGCGTCTTATCTTTCAGAGACACATTAACACAAGGTATACACAAGGAAAAAAGGAAGTGATCTCGATGACCTAAGGCAGTTATTTTGTGTGTAAAGATCTGTGTATATGCTGGCATTTGGAAATGCAGATGCAATAAAAGTACAGATGGTAAATAATCTACACTTGTGTAGTGCCTTTTAATCTACTAATCGTTTTGCAATGTGTTTTTTCGCACACCTGTCATCAGCAGCTCCTGTGTGCATTTTTTTTGATCTGTTCTTTGTATTCTTTAATTGATTAATGTGCACAAAAATGCACATTTGACACCAGTAATTGGTGTTAACTCAATATAGTCATCTGCATGGCACGTTATTTATTTATTTTACTTATATAGTGTGTAAGGGCAGAGTAACATCATAGCAAGAAGGTGCTGTTTCAGATTGGTTGGTTTGGGGCTTTCTCTGTGGAGTCTGCATGTTTTCCTGGATGTTTGTGTTTGCATAGATTTTCTCTGGCTTCTTCCCACTGTCCAAAAACATGTGTGCTAGGTTTACTTGTGATTCTGAATTGGCTGTAGGTGTGATTCTGAGTGTGAATGGTTGGCTGTCTCTCTATAATAAACTGGAAACCCATCCAGGGTTGTCCAGAGCGAGAGGCAGGGTACACCTCTGCCTCTTGCTCCCAAACAGTTGGGATAGGCTCCAGCACCTCCGTGACCCTTGGATAAGTGGAAGAAAATGGATAGATGTGTGTTAGTAAGAGAATGAATAACTTAGAAATTAATAATGCAGAAATATACAGAAATAAATCTTCATTTTTAAGCGTCTAAAATCAGAAAGAAAACTATCCTCATCAGTCAAGACCCTGTTTATAAAAAGTTAGTGCTGCCAGCAATGTAATATGCACATCTGCCACTCTCTTAATGGTGCCCATATCTACTTTCAGAACTGAGAGCTCCTTCAGCTGTTTATGACACTTCAATGCATATCTCAAGAATATCATGACTGACAAAGAACTAAGGGATGAATATCTATCCTGACATTGGAAATAATGTCGAGGCCATTTTACTAGTTTGACAATGGGGAGAGCAGAATGAAATTCAAATTGGTATGAATGCTATTTCACTTTTTTTCTCATCTCCCTGATTTTGTATTGTAGAAGCTCGGTTTGGTCTTGCTGTTGCATTTAGTTGATACTGTCTTTGTGCCTACTTGATTTTTATGATGCATGCCTTTGCTAAATGAGGTTATGTGCGTACTGTTATTTATCCTGCCAGCACCACTGCGGGATGTAGAGGCTTAGGGGAGTGAACTGTCAACTCTGCGTTTAGTGGGCTATCTGGATAAGGTAAGGCAGAGATTTATTATACATCCACTGATATTTGGAAATGCAGATGGGTCATTCCTACTTCTCGGTCCCATTAACATCATTGTTAACAAAAAATTAACAATGTTTTTACTCCCCTTAGCTTGGCAAAGCCACCTCCCTATTTAAAGCAAGCTAATGGCTCAGTCTTACATGAGCAAAAATTCAGTTCGATTTCAATTCAGCTTTATGTACAGTGTGAAACCATAACAGCAGTCACCTCAAGGCACTGTATATTGTAAGGTAGAGACCCTACAGTAATAGATAGTTCCTCTTCACTGTGGTGGCAAACTGAATTGATGAAGGTAACAGTGGAGAAATTATATCCTTAAATTTAATTATAGCATAAATGTAAAAGTTATAGCAATCTCAGAAAGACATCTACTGTAATGAAATGTATTTTTCACTGCTGTCTAATCCATTATTGTAAATTTAACCCTGTAAGACCCAACCCATCAAAAAATAACCAGAAAATTCAGATTTTTTGGGGAACTGAGATGTTTATTAACCCTTATTAAAAAAAACAAACACCATTTTGTCTGTTTGTTTGTTTTTTGTTATATCATGTTGTGTATGATATATTTTTATCATATATTTATTATATAGTTTTTGTATCACATTTGATACATTAGGTGTTTTTGGCAACTTTTTGTTAACAACGATGTTAATTTTAGACAAAAGAGTTTTGTCCATAACATTTTGAAATGATAGCAAGTATTGATCATGTTGATGAGATAGAGGTCTCAGAAACTCATGTATCAAATATAATGCAAAGGGCATTAAAGGGTTAAATAGGGCAGCAATTTCCTCAAAACATTGCTTAATACATATGTGATTTGAGGATTTATCACAGTTATTTGCTGCATTATCAGAAACAGATCCCATGTAATTGCCAACTTTCCTCCATTCAACTGCTGACTAATATCAGACTGACTTCATCTTATGATGACATTAATGGCAGCCTTTAGTGATGGTGTTGGTATGTTTCACAATCTCATTTGGCAGCAAAAACAATTGAAGTGAGAACATTTTATCTTATTGGATATAACTGACATTGACAAAGTCTAACTTTGAAGACACAATTTGAAGATGAAGATGGAGAAAATTTGCAATGTGTTATTGCAATAGTCAGAATTTCGCAAAACCTTATAAAAATTGCAATAGTGTTGTACTTTGGGTGAAATATTGTGATAATATCATATCATCAGGTATCTGGTGATTCCCACCTGTACCTGATTAAGAAAATTATAATCTTGTAAAAATTAAAGAAAATTGAAACTATGAAATCAAAAGAATAGCTATTTTAGAAAATAGATGTATATTTTGAGAGGTTTTTAATATCATTCAGTTCATGAAGTGACATTTCCTGCAGCAGTACCACATGACTTTTGTAACTGAGAGGACACAGTAAAAAATGCAAACACACACAATTTTGAAATGAAATAAAGTTTTTTTTTATGATAAGCTAACATTTTTCCTAGTTTTACAGTTATTTTACTACTGGACATGGAAAGTATGGAACTCGAATGGCACTAAATATTAGGAAAGACCCCAGATATAATAAAAGAGAAGGTGGTAAATGTCACCATTTAATTATAACTAGGTTCTACAAATGGCTTTACTATCTGTTCTTCCTTTTACCTTGCGCACACCTAGAGTGTTGGAGTTGCCATGCAAGATGCTGACCCGGCTTTGTGAGGACATTTGGGGCTCCCTGTGTTCTCTAAAACACCTATGCATGTAAGTTGTCTTGTCTCCAGGAAAAACTAAAACTAAACCAAAATGAATGTGCTCCTGCAGGGTATAGAAAATAAAGCTATTACCTTTTAGAACTGGCTTTGCCTACCTCCTACACACAAACAGGAAAACAAAGGAAGGAACAAACATACAGAGAGGAAGGGGTCAGCACAATATTGGACAACGCCCCACAATGCAACAGTTCAGCCTGAGATTCTGGTGTGATTTGCTCCTTGTTGCTGAAATAGTATTGAGTCACTTGCACTGACCAGAGACAAGCAATAAATGACCTCATCCACTTTTGCCAGACTGGTTGTCCTGCCCTTGCTATAGTAAACATCTTCTGATCCAAGTCGCAGAGCTCATATTCCTCCCAATAAATGAGGCGTGTTCAGCTTTTACTCACAGGTTTCAGTTTGAAATGGTGGAACTGTTTGTAGTAATGCAGCCTGGATAAATCCTCGGATCCATTAGAGCTGTCTGGATGGGTTTATTAAGATAAGACTGTCGTTAAGCACAAAATTAAATTTCAGTGTTACAATTGTTATGAGACTAGAGTTTTTCGTGGCAAGAGAGAATGGAAATCCCAGAGGAACATCCAAGCAACAGTGCTAAGAACTGAGCCGCTGTGGGTTTCCTTAACTAGGAGATTGATTATTTGAAAGAACCAAAGCAGTAAACTATAAAGCTGAATTTGTGTTTTAAAGACTAAATCAATTAGGAAGTTTATGTTAATATTATAGTTAGCAAAGCCTGGGAATAAAAACAATTTAAAAGGCAAATAATTTTGCTAACTTATGTAAAAAATACTACGCATACAGAAAGCTTACATGACAGACCTGGGGCAACTTAGAGGATGTTGTCACATTTGGGCCATTTCTGCACACACCCTGGTTAAAAATCAGCTCACAAGCCACAGGTCTGGTTATACAAGTCCACAGTTATGACAGTAATATTGTTGGCCTCTTCAATTTGAACCATCAATGATGGACTATTTTCTGTTGTTGGTATATCTACAGGGAGTGCAGAATTATTAGGCAAATGAGTATTTTGTCCACTTCATCCTCTTCATGCATGTTGTCTTACTCCAAGCTGTATAGGCTCGAAAGCCTACTACCAATTAAGCATATTAGGTGATGTGCATCTCTGTAATGAGAAGGGGTGTGGTCTAATGACATCAACACCCTATATCAGGTGTGCATAATTATTAAGCAACGTCCTTTCCTTTGGCAAAATGGGTCAAAAGAAGGACTTGACAGGCTCAGAAAAGTCAAAAATAGGCAAGGCAAGGCAAGTTTATTTGTATAGCACAATTCAACAACAAGGTGATTCAAAGTGCTTTACAGAGACATTAGAAACAAAAACAAATAAAAAGCAAGATTTAAAATTGATTAACACAAGCAAATAAACTAACTAACTAATTAACAAACAAACAAACAAACAACAGTATATAAAATCAAAACAGATAAAATCAGAACAGTAGATAAAATCAGTAGTTAAATGTAAGTTTTGAAATTTAAGCTTAAAGTGTGGATTTGGTGCTTTATTCAAATGCAGCTGAGAACAGGTGAGTCTTCAACCTGGATTTAAATAAACTGAGTGTTTCAGCTGATCTGAGGCTTTCTGGGAGTTTGTTCCAGATATAAGGAGCATAAAAGCTGAATGCAGCTTCTCCGTGTCTGGTTCTGACTCTGGGAACTGATAAAAGACCGGATCCAGATGACCTGAGGGATCTGGAAGGTTCATACTGGGTCAGGAGGTCATTGATGTATTTTGGTCCTAAACCATTCAGAGCTTTATAGACCAGCATCAGAACTTTAAAGTCTATCCTCTGACGGACAGGCAGCCAGTGTAAAGACCTCAGAGCTGGACTGATGTGGTCCACTTTTTTGGTCTTAGTGAGGACTCGAGCAGCAGAGTTCTGAATGAGCTGTAGTTGTCTGACTGATTTTTTAGGTAGACCTGTAAAGATGCTGTTACAGTAATCAAGCCTACTAAAGATGAATGCATGGACTAGTTTTTCCAGGTCCTGTTGAGACATCAGATCTTTTATCCTTGATATATTCTTGAGGTGATAGTAAGCTGACTTTGTTATTGTCTTAATGTGTTTTTCTAAGTTTAGGTCTGCATCCATCACTACACCCAAATTTCTCGCCTGGTTTGTGGTTTTTAGATGTATAGATTGAAGTTCTCTGGTGACCTGTAATCGTTTTTCTTTGGCGCCAAAGACTATTACCTCAGTTTTGTTTTTGTTTAGCTGGAGAAAATTGTGGCACAACCAGTCATTGATTTCCTCAATGCATTTACCAAGAGCCTGTACAGGGCCTCGGTCTCCTGGTGACATTGTGATATATATTTGTGTGTCATCTGCATAGCTGTGATAGTTTATTTTGTTGTTGTTTATAATCTGTGCCAGTGGGAGCATGTAGATGTTAAACAGAAGGGGTCCCAAGATGGAACCTTGGGGAACTCCACATGTGATACTTGTCTGCTCAGATGTGAAGTTACCTATTGATACAAAGTATTTCCTGTTTTCTACGTATGTTTTGAACCAGTTTAGTACAGTTCCTGAAAGACCTGTCCAGTTCTCCAGTCGTTTCAGTAATATGTTGTGGTCAACTGTATCAAATGCTGCACTGAGATCCAGTAAAACTAGGACTGACAATAGTGAGATATCTTGCAGAGGGATGCAGCAGTCTCAAAATTGCAAAGCTTCTGAAGCGTGATCATCGAACAATCAAGCGTTTCATTCAAGATAGCCAACAGGGTCGCAAGAAGCGTGTGGAAAAACCAAGGAGCAAAATAACTGCCCATGAACTGAGAAAAGTCAAGCGTGCAGTGCAGCTGCCAAGATGCCACTTGCCACCAGTTTGGCCATATTTCAGAGCTGCAACATCACTGGAGTGCCCAAAAGCACAAGGTGTGCAATACTCAGAGACATGGCCAAGGTAAGAAAGGCTGAAAGACGACCACCACTGAACAAGACACACAAGCTGAAACGTCAAGACTGGGCCAAGAAATATCTCAAGACTGATTTTTCTAAGGTTTTATGGACTGATGAAATGAGAGTGAGTCTTGATGGGCCAGATGGATGGGCCCGTGGCTGGATTGGTAAAGGGCAGAGAGCTCCAGTCCCACTCAGACGCCAGCAAGGTGGAGGTGGAGTACTGGTTTGGGCTGGTATCATCAAAGATGAGCTTGTGGGGCCTTTTCGGGTTGAGGATGGAGTCAAGCTCAACTCCCAGTCCTACTGCCAGTTTCTGGAAGACACCTTCTTCAAGCAGTGGTACAGGAAGAAGTCTGCATCCTTCAAGAAAAACATGATTTTCATGCAGGACAATGCTCCATCACACGCGTCCAAGTACTCCACAGCGTGGCTGGCAAGAAAGGGTATAAAAGAAGAAAAACTAATGACATGGCCTCCTTGTTCACCTGATCTGAACCCCATTGAGAACCTGTGGTCCATCATCAAATGTGAGATTTGTGTGAGGGAAAACAGTACACCTCTCTGAACAGTGTCTGGGGGGCTGTGGTTGCTGCTGCACACAATGTTGATGGTGAACAGATCAAAACACTGACAGAATCCATGGATGGCAGGCTTTTGAGTGTCCTTGCAAAGAAAGGTGGCTATATTGGTCGCTGATTTGTTTTTGTTTTGTTTTTGAATGTCAGAAATGTATATTTGTGAATGTGGAGATGTTATATTGGTGTCACTGGTAAAAATAAATAATTGAAATGGATATATTTGTTTTTTGTTAAGTTGCCTAATAATTATGCACAGTAATAGTCACCTGCACACACAGATATCCCCCTAAAATAGCTAAAACTAAAAACAAACTTAAAAACTACTTCCAAAAACATTCAGCTTTGCTATTAATGAGTTTTTTGGGTTCATTGAGAACATGGTTGTTGTTCAATAATAAAATTATTCCTCAAAAATACGACTCGCCTAATAATTCTGCACTCCCTGTATGGTATACACTGCATTATTCTATGATCAGCCAACATAATGCAATGTTGTCCTAAAAAACCATGGGAACTGGCTTTTATTTAGCTCTTGCCACGTATCACCCTACCTAATCAGTCAATCTCCCACTCCCTCTTGATGGTAACAGTGTTGTCACACCTTCAAACTTGCTCAGAAACAGCTCATTTACTGAGGATTTTACCCAGTCTCCCCTGATCCTAGTGCAGCTGAGCGTTTGTGAGATACAGTGATCCACAGAGGCCCCAACCTTCTTCCATCCAACAGGACCCAAAGGATCTACTGTCAACATACTGGTGCCAGACACCACACCCAGAGGTTCTATGTCTGGTTCAAAGCTATTTCAGTGGCACAGGAACTCCCAGAGGAAGTATTAGGGATGTACTCTTTATGTTGTGTGTATTTATTAAGTATTCTTTTCACATTTCTGAATTTAGTTGGTTGTTTTGTTCTCTTGAGCACAGTATATTTTCTCTCTCTCGCTCTCTGATATTAAAAGTCAAACTTGGAACGGCCTTCAACCATTCATATTAAAGGCACCAAAGTGCTGTGTCACAGCTGGTGGTGGACTTCTACACTGGTTACTACTGTGCTGCACCTTTATCCTCTTTTTTCTCATCCTAGTTAGAGACAGCCTTGTTATGTAAACTTTCCATCTCCTACTGTCTCCTCTCATTTGAGTTTTTTTTCTCCCTCAAACAAGTGAAATAAACTTGACATAGTGGATTTTTTTTTCATTGTAGCACTGCTGCTAATATCACACTCTGAGGCATTTTTCAATTATTTTGACAAATCTGATTTTCAAGGCTTACAATAAGATTCAATTTGTTCTTTAGTAACTTCTCCCTGGGTTCCTTCTTCTCCTCACTTCTATCTCCATGCTGCTTCACACTCCATAGAGTCCTAGCCTTTAGGGCCCAGTGCTCCATCCTCATTCATCATCCTGAAGGGGGAAAAAGGCGATTCACGTTTCCTTAGGGTGGGAGCCATAGCCGGGACTGTCAGCCTGTGTTGATTGATGGTCGGGGTTATGACAGGGCACCTGGGCCAGTGCACACGCCTCGTCCAGGGAGCGCATGTTGGCTCCTCAGTGCCAGCTGGGCACTGCTATTCCCTCCGCAGTATCGGCAGTATAGAGCAGAATACGTAGCAAGGTGGTCGGGCGCCTATACGTACGAACTGCTGGGGGTGAAAATTGTCTGCCAGCAGACTGATTCTTGTTAACAGCTGTAAAGTTTCAAAGCAGCAGACCTGGCGGAAGCAGTGGGAGAGTCGTGCAGACACCCACCACTGGGAGGATGACACATACAAACACAGACACTGGTGCTGCTGTTGCAATACAGTAACTTAGCAACAGGAAACCTCACACACTGACCACTGACACCACATCGTGATAGAAATATGGGTTAGCATCGCACTCTCTCTCTTTTTCCTTTTCCTGTCTCTTCCTCTCCCCTATTTTTTCTGTCAGACGTGACTCTATTCCAGACTCAAATACAGCTGAATGAGCTTCCTCTGCAGCACTCTTCCTCCACCTACTCCTGCTCTGCAACACTATTATACATCTCCTCCTTTCTTCTGTATTCTGTACCTCCCTCTCCCTTATTCTCTCTAGTATTGTACACACCATCCTCTTTCTCTGCAGACACTTACACCTTCTTTTGAACTGATTTTCCTTTGTTTCCACGGCATTCTGCTCTCCTCCATTTTGCACCTCCTGCTTTAAAGCACCTTCTGTGATGCATCCTTCACCACCTAGTCTTCCTTTGGCCTTTGCAACTCCTTGTCCTCCTCCTCTAGAGTGCAGCACACCTTCTCGTCCATCTTAATAGTATTCACCTTCTCCCTCACCTCTACCTCTGAGGCTCATGTCAGTACAGCAGACAGGTGTGCATTTCACACGCTATTTGTTCCCTTGTTTTGTCATTCTACCAAGCTCCAGCGGTCATCATTAATAACCCTAGTCCCTCTTGCTGCCTGTGTTCTGTGTCTCTAAGCTGATGTTTCCTCCAGTCTTCTGGCAGTGCTGCCAGGCTCAGGCTCCAGTACGCAGAGAGAGTGAGGACTTGGCTCAGCCCAGACACACAGGTAGCCGAATTCAGACAGAAAACTGCACAATGCAACACATCATGTATGTTCTGAGATTACTGAAGAAGACGATAAAGATCAGACAGAAAGCACACATGTAAGTAACAGTTTTACATTATGTTATGGTTTTTAAACAATAAAAAAAAAAAAAAATGGTATCAACTACCAAAAGGCAGTAAATACATGACCTGAATGAGACACTTTTCAAGTGTCTCATTAGAAATCAAACACTGCCTGTCACTATTAATAGAAAGACAGTATCTGCTCTTCCTGTTGTTTTCATCATTGGTTTAAACTTGTTGTCAATTACTATATGTTGCCACTGAATAGTTCAGGCAAAACTCCATTAGTTATACTGCAGTTTTATGAAACGAGCTGTAGGCGAGGGATCCACAAAATAATTTGCTATGAATCATAAATTTGTAATGTGCTGTTAAAAAGTCCATATATCCAGTTGCAGACCATTTATACTAATACATCATACATATGGTCCCCGTTACTCCGTCCTTTATTATCTCTAGGTCAATAGAAACGCTGATATTATTATGACAGCTTTTATGGTGGTAAACATTTTTTGACCAATGCAAATAAAAAAAAACAAAAACAAAAAGTCTAGAAGGCAAGTAAGGGCACACGAGACAAAATAAGCTCAAACAGAATCAAAACAGATAAACCCTGTTGGGGCTAGCACACATGGAAAGGAAACACAGGTGGAAACAATAACACACAGGTAAAACTGATGAGGGTGGAAAATACAGGAAGTAAGACATGAGCCAAAACTAACTTTTAATGTAAAATAGAAGGTAACAAAAAGACAAATAACTAGCTAAAGACTAACAACAAACATGATCTTCTTGTTCTTCTTTCAGTTTCTCACCACACCAGATAGTCACCATCCCACCCTCCCACCCTATCTCTAGCATTTCCCTCCTCCGTCACACAAACCCTCTGCATGACCTCCTTCTAAATGAATCTCCTCTGTGGTCATTCTTCGTTCCTCCTGCCTGGCAGCACCCTCTTTGACATCCTTTGTGCAATATATTCACTATCCCCAAACATAATAATAGAAACAAACAAATGTTGCTGACCAAAATACAGCAAATACACAAAAGTATTGTGTCGCACCTTTTAATCTTTGAATTCTGGTGTTTTCAGGTTCAATTCCACACATTTATACCTATGCAGTCTGGTTTTCCATTTGTGAAAGAATGGGTTGTTCTAAAGAGCTCACTGAATTTACAGGTGCTATTGTAACACAATGCAACAAGTCAGACATTCTTTAGCATTAACACCAGCATAAAAGCTGTGCACAAGGAGCTCCATGGCATGAGTTTCCACAGCTGAGCAGCACAGTCACACATTTGTGTCATTGTCACCTGGTATCTCTGTGCTGGTCTGCCTTTCCCTCTCTCTCTATCATGTGCTCTCTCTTTCTCCCTCTACTCTGTCTATATGCATGTGTGTGTGTTCCAAAGTTGGGCCTTCTTTTTGTTGCGCTGCCCTTCTGATGAGACATACCTGGGAGCTGTTAACTGATTAACTCACCTGTGATTCATACCGCAATCACCTGCTGCTATGGCTTAAGAAATCCCTCAGTCACTGCCGGATCATTGCGTCAAGAGCCCTTGTGTCCAGCGAGTGTCCTTATGTCAAACAGAAAAACGTGAAAAGTTCAATATATCAAAGTCTTAATGTAACACAATAAAAGGTAAAATATAACAAATAAATGCAGGTTTTATGATATCCTTGTGGAGCAGAGCTGAAACCAAAATTTCACAAAGTCTTCCACCTATCTTATTGTCCAAGGACCTCACATTCCCCATGATGATGACTGGAATACACAGTGAACACTTTTTTCTTTTCACCCTGCTCTTTGCTCCAGGTCTGCAACACTGAAATCTCTGTAGCTCCTCTAAGATTACTTCACTCTGGGCTGTAAAACTGCAAGCTGTAGATCAGTTTGGGAAGATTCTCTGGTGCCAAGAGTGTAATGCAAAGAAAAGGAGAGGAGAAGACTTCAAGATTTGACTTGAACAAACAAGACTTGAAAAACAAAAGCAACTTTGCATACAACACAGGGAGCAAGGAAAATCATCTTTATTGGTTCAACAGAAGCTGCCACTCAGCACACCACCAGGAAGTGTATGAGGGAGCCCTTGAAAAGGTTTCCCCGGCCCCCTCAAAGTTTTGACAATATCTGATTGTGACTATATTACCATGTAAAACAAATACATAAATCCTGATAGTGAGTGTAAACTTGATTGCTAGTGGGCTGTCTTCAACTGTATGCACGGACTGGGTTGGTTTAAGCATCTTTATCTTTGTGTGCTTTTCCCATTTGTCTTATTTTCCTTTGAGTCTCTTTTGCTGTACACACTGGGGCTCGGAGTGTGATGACTATTTTCATTGTTGGATTTTTGTATCCCTTTCTCAGCTGCCAAACAGTCGGAAATTTTTAAAAACCACAGTTTGTCATGGCAGACCCAGCACTGTGAGTCCATCCAAGATGATCTTCCTTCATTGTGTCCCCTTTACTTGCTACCTATTAAAAAGGGATCTTATTTAGTCAGGAAGGGCAACTGATGTAAAACTCCCATGGCTACCTATACTACCCACTGTGGGGACCCCTTGTGACAAGGTAGCAGCCAAAAGTATCTTTTATATTATTTATATTTATTAGCTGGTTGGCAATCAGTCAGGGAACCTATTGGCTATTGTCTGCTGGTATGGCAGATAGTATTTCAGACCTGTGTCTGGGCAATTTCTGGGACTTCGTTAACTGTTATGGTTATTTCAATGTTTTAAGACATCAACCTCATACATGTGAATCAGAAGCAAATACTGGACAAACACTGGCGCTGACTACCTGAATTTGGGTTGCAGTTATAGCAAAGTACATTAATTTGTTGAGCACTGTAGCAGAACTGTAGTGCCATCTAAACCAATAACAGCTGATTACACTTCATCGAGTTTGAGTTATTGGCTCTTTAGTTGCTTGCAAATTCTGAATTAATTGGATTCAATAAGTGATTGGACTTCAAATTTGATCTACTCAAATACCAGCTCCATGGTGGACAGTGAAATTTAAATATGCATGGATTTATCTCTGTTAGCTTCATAAAGGACTGACAGGTCATCACAGCTTCTTTTATTTCCTCTAAACAATGTGCAGTCAGCAGTCAATAGTGTGGGCTAACACTGTGATTTGTTGCCAACCTTTGATTGTTTTTTTTCCTCCTAATATCATTTCCTGTGCTGGGCAACTGTTCCCCTATGGCCACAAAAACAAATACAATCAACAGCCGTAAGTAGTTTATTTAAGGTACCCAACAGTATATTCACTTGTGGCAATTCTGCACACAAGGATGTTAGCTTCCTTTCAAGAGAAGCATTTGTGATGCTCTGGATGATTACATCATACAATTTTCTAAGTATCAAAGGAAGAAAAGTACTTATCTGATTGGTCATGACTGATGCCAGACCCACAGATAATGTGTTTCTCTAAATCCAAACCAATTTCCGGCTATACTGTTTGCCTCTGGCCTCAAAATTACCAAAATCACTCGCCACTCCCTGTACATTCACTGATTCACCGAAACAGAACCCACAGTCAGACACTAAGGAAATATTGTTCCTTTTTTTATTATCTATTTTTGACAGCAGCCTTTCTTCACAGTTAAGCTGCACTAAAACAGGGTCACATCTTTATTTTTCCATTTCATGAAACCCTCCTCATTTCCTTCTGCTTCTTTCACTTCCTCTATCTTTCCAATACTTCCCTACAGGCCTGCTTCCCTCCATCTTTTTGAGTTTTCATTCTTCACACCTTCTCTCTTTTTATACATTTGTTCCTTCTTTTCCTTCCCCCTATAACCTAACACTCTGGTTCAGTGAGGTCATGGAGGGATCTGTGTCCCTTGGCCTCTGTGAAGCAGTGTCCAGTTGGTGTAATTATGATGGATGGAGTAATTTCCAGAGGCGCCTTTCGCCAAGAGGGTTGAGCCCACCATGCTTTCTCTCAGCTTTAATGACTTTTTAATAGAGCTCACTCCCAAACCAACATCACGGTGTGCCTGTGAGAGTCACCGACAAATCACTGCTGTTAAAGCAGGTAATGGCACAGCAGGACATGGGTGGCCCGGCCTCTTTAAAAGCAACTGCCCCCCTTAGGTAGCAGCAGCTCTCTGCACATGGGATTTGGGCTATCTGCTATTCTCTGCTGCTGGGTCCACAACCAGTTGGTCTCCTTTAAAACAACCAACCCGAGGAGCTTTTTTTGTATTAAGTCTTTTTAAATTAAAGTGAAAGCAGTCTGAATTATCACATGAAACCTGAGCCAATGTGTTTTTTAAGTACTGCATTTTACAGTCCTCAGGCTAACTAGGGATGGGATCTTCAAAAATCAATAAAGATTTCTGGAGAAGAACTTTATAAAAAAAAAAATACACTGATAATGATGAACTCTTGTCAAAGAAAGGGGGTGGCAAGGCTTCTCCTAAGCACTGGTCCTTTTTTCTATGAATATATCCAAAATAAATGAAGGTCCAGGTGGCAGATATGAGCTAGAGTGAAGACCGCTGCATGTCAGTGATGTGCCTTTTCTTGGATATGGGCACGCAGGTTTTGTCTCTCCAAATTATTCCATGATTTTTTACTGGATTATTACCCCATAACCACATAGTATGGATATCTTTCTCATGCAAAGCACAGATCTGCAGTAGATATCAGTAAAATTGAGTTTGGCGACTCTGAAAAATCAACCTTGGCATTTCGTCAACATTCAAAAAACTGTCATTTCCACTGGAAAGGTTTCTTGAGAAGATAATAATGTGAATATATATGTAAGAAATGAAATGGGCTGGCATTGAAACTCAACCTTATGCCTCCATTTATATTTCAGGCATTGAGAGTGGTCGTGTTCACATACAGTAATAAATACATTGGCTGTTCAACAACAGCTGCAAGAGTCAACGGGATGGTTTACAAGATGTACGATTTAGAGACGGTAGCACTAACAAACAGGAGGCAAGGCTACAGGTAGCGAAGATGAAGATGCTAAGATTTTTCATGGAAGTGAACAGGATGCACAAGATTAAACCACTCAGGATGAGTCATACAAGGCTTGTATGGTTTAGATGTGCAGAGGAAGGAGAGTGGATATACTGGACAAACAATGTTGAATATGAATCTCCCAGGCAGGAGGAAAAGAGGAACTGAATGTTCGTGGATGTAATGGTGTAGGACGTGTAGAGGATTGATGTGAGAGAAGAGGATGCTAAGGACTGGGTGAGATGGAGGTAGAAGTTCCACTGTGTTGACATCTAAAGGGAGAAGTCAAAAGAAGAAGAAGACAACGTTAACTGTGTGTTTGAAGGTGTTTGTTTTTGTCTATGTTGAAATATTCTAATAAAATTTCTCTACAGTTCCACACTTTACTTATAAATTCAGTCAACTCTAGTCACACAAATAACTACTTACTATTTTGAAATAAGGAACATTAAAATGCAGCAAGACATTCAAGTTGAAGTAAACTTGTTCACGTACGAGAAACAAAATTAAATAATTTATTTACACAGTCACTTACAGTGTTGAAAACTCAGTAGAATAAAAAAAAGTAACTTAATGTCCCAAAGTAACTTTTGAATTTATTCACTACTTTACTTTAATGTGCCGCACTCACACACACTCACACGCAGGCCTGGATTGCTGTTTGTGATTGCTAAAAAAAAAAAAAAAGGCGCCTCTCTTCTATGGAGAAGCCTGGTCAAGTGCAAGAGGAGTCCTTCTCTGCCCCATCGAACTGTCAAGAGCAGCAAGTATACTCCAACGGAGCTGCAATCTAACTGGCCAAGTCTCCAGCCTCGCCAGTCCTATGCAGTCCTTGCTAAAATCCGTGAAGTTCGCAGCCGGAACTAACTCTGATTGCTTAGTTAGCTAGCCGGTAACTGGTTTTCTAGGCAGAGATGTAATGACTAGTCTGAGCTGCACTAACCCACACTGGATGTCTTATCCAAGCAGTCCCTTACCAATGTCCTGGTTAATGCTAGCCACATCCAACCACATGCTCTTCCATCTCCGTCCTTTCCCTTGTGCCTCAGCTTTCTCCTTCCTCCCTCGCTTGACCTCTCCCTCCAAATTAAATAAGCACTTTTGCAAATAACCTTTATCTCCACTAATATGGATATACAGAGAATAAGTAAACAGAGCCATTCATCTATACATGTACACTGGAAATAAAATTCAGCCCCTAAATATCTCTGGGCTACACCATGCATTAATATGTGACACCAGGGGGTCCTAGCCAACTGTCTGTTTTTAACAACTTGATAATTCGACTATTGTGTGTAAGAGCACATGTGCCTGACATGTTAAGTGGATTTAAAATTTAGAAATTTTACTGGCACAGTTTGTGTTAGATATGGTTTTTGGCATAAAATCTGTGCCAAATCCAACATGAGATCTATCTACAGTGGCAATCCCTTGCCGTGTTAACATGCAAATTGGAATATTTAGAGCTAATAAGCCCAGTCTGATTAAACAAAAAAACAAAGTCATTAGTTTGCTTTGTTTTTTTAGGATTCATCCTATCTATACTACAAACACACCCAAATTTCATGACAATTTGTCTAGTACTTGTTAAATTATTCAGCTTGTCAAACTGATGATCACACGAGAGAAAAACAGACCAGAAAATAATAAAATCAGTTAACAACAAAAATAGTTGACAGTGCATCAAGTATATGGAAGTGTGCTAGTGAACATACTCTACGTAATCGAAATCTGAAAGAATATCTCAAAAGATAAATCTCAGTTTTAACTCAGAAGTTGAAATGAGTCAAAGTGTCCTATGACAAGTGCATTTACATCCACACTGACTGTTTATTGCCTACCAGAGATTAATGATCATCACCACCAATGTGTGAGTAGGCAGCATCAATAAGCTCAGCTAAAACAAATCTACACAAGGATATTTGTCATGCAGTACAGGTGTAATGTATTTTGTCAAGTAAAGATGATTTTTATTCTTACATATTCAAAATGTTCACGCAATAGCATAAAATGAAATTGAGACACGATTAGAGCTTGTCACCAACACTTTTTCATTACCAGTAGGAGACAGCAGGGCAGTGAATAAAGTGACACCGAGATTTGAGTATCTGTGAACTCATTTTCAGTCCCTGTGAGAGCCAATACGTCTCTCAGTAAACTGTTCCAGTGCAGTCTCTACCTTGTCACTCTTGATATTTTTCTTCAGTAGAAAAATAAAAATGTCGATTGCCTTCATTGCTGACTAAGGTTTCTATTGCAGCAGCCTTTGAAAATCTGTAATTGTATAGAGTGAATTAGGCTGAGACTACAACATCAGCTATTTTTCCAAATGTGCAAAAAAAAACTTTTCACAAAAACTCCATATAAAATGTACTTTGCACAATATGTTTTTCATTGTGTTTTATTTGATTCTCTATTAAACAGAACAACTTGGAGTATGTGGCAGGGACTAAACACGATCACAGACTTTAGAGGGAAAACCAGCACACCGCAGACCACGGCCTCTCTGTGTGAGGATCTAAACGTATTCTACGCTAGATTCGACACAGCGAACACCATGAGACCGGACAGTGTGCGCACCGCGGATGACGTCAGTGCGCACACTGTGTCTGAGGAGGATGTGCGGAAGTGCTTCAGGAAGGTGAACGCACGCAAAGCTACTGGTCCGGACGGGATTCCCGGCCGCGTCCTCAAGTCATGCGCGGCTCAGCTGGCTGGAGTGTTCACACACATCTTCAACCTTTCCCTCTCTCTGTCTGTAGTCCCAGCCTGCTTCAAAATGGCCACCATCATCCCTGTACCCAAATCCTCCACCATCTCCTCATTGAACGACTGGCGACCTGTAGCCCTGACCCCCATCGTAAGCAAATGCTTCGAGAAGCTGGTCAGGGACTTCATCTGCTCTGCACTACCCGACTCACTGGACCCTCTACAGTTTGCATACCGCCACAACAGGTCCACTGATGATGCCATAGCCCTGACACTACACACTGCCCTGTCACACCTGGAGAAGAGAGACACGTATGTGAGAATGCTGTTTGTAGATTACAGCTCAGCATTCAATACCATCGTTCCCTCGAAGCTGGACAGGAAACTGCAGGATCTAGGACTGAGCAGCTCCCTCTGCAGCTGGATCCTTAGCTTCCTGTCTGACAGACGCCAGGTGGTCAGACTGGGCAGCATCACCTCATCCCCCCATCACACTGAACACTGGTGCTCCACAGGGGTGTGTACTGAGCCCTCTCCTGTACTCACTCTACACCTACGACTGCACAGCCACTAACAACTCCAACATCATTGTGAAGTTTGCGGACGACACTACAGTGGTGGGTCTTATCACCAACGGTGATGAGACGGCTTACAGGGAGGAGGTCAGCGCCCTGACCCACTGGTGTCAAGACAACCATCTCACCCTCAACGTCGCAAAGACAAAGGAGTTGATAGTGGACTTCCGGAGGTGCAGAGAAGTACACACCCCCATCACCATCAACGGCGCTGCTGTGGAGAGAGTGAGCAGCTTCCGGTTCCTTGGAGTACATCTGGCTGAGGATCTTACGTGGTCAGTACACACAAACAAAACAGTGAAGAAGGCGCAGCAGCGCCTCTTCTTTCTCAGGAGACTGAAAAGATTCGGCATGAGCCCCCGCATCCTCAGGACCTTCTATCGCTGTGCCATTGAGAGCATCCTCACTGGATGCATCACCACCTGGTATGGCAACAGCACCGCCTACAACTGCAAAGCTCTCCAGCGAGTAGTGCGGTGCTCTGAACGGATAATTGGAGGTGAGCTTCCCTCCCTCCAAGACATCTACAGGAAGCGGTGCCTGAGGAAAGCGGGGAGGATCATCAAGGACTCCAGTCACCCCAGCCATAAACTGTTCAGACTGCTTCCATCAGGAAGGAGGTTCTGCAGCATCCGGTCCCGAACCAGCAGACTGAGAGACAGCTTCTTCCATCAGGCCATCAGACTGCTGAACACGTCATAGACACCTCAGCTTCACTACTGGAACTTCAACATTATGCACTCCACACTGTATATAAATGCCACTTGTTTTGCACATATTCAACTCTGTATATTTTATATATTTTATTATTATTATTATTATTATTATTATTATTATTTTATTTTTTTACTATTTAATTTGTAAAAATGTGTATACACACACACACACACACACACACACACACACACACACACACACACACACACACAGGAAAATATTTAGTATACACATCCAGAAATGCATACACTATTATATATTGTACATATATTTATTAGTTTCAGGTTGGCCATTCTTGTATTTTGCTCGTTTGTGTTGTTGTGTTTGCACATTTCTGTTGCTTGTGGGGCTCGCACACAAGAATTTCACTCGCATGTGCTGTGCCAGTGTGCCTGCACATGTGATGTGACAATAAAAAGTGATTTGATTTGATTTGAACTCAACACAAGCTGTACTGCAGATGGTGTTGTCTGATTAAATTATAGAAAGAAAAAGGCTGTTAGAGAAACTTGGTTCATAGCTGTGTTGAGGGTCCATCTGAGTGTTGTAAACACAATGTGTTGCACCAAAAGCCATTCAGGCACAGACAGGTACAAAATATGTGGGCATTTAGCTGGAGATTACAGATAACTGTTGCAATGCATGATTGTGATTTTTAAACTTTTGAACGGCTATTAAAAGATATTTTAAAATGGAACAGTTTGCGTGAGTGCTTCTTGTCTTCAAGTATTAATTCTCTCTCATTTTCAACTGCACATTTAACTGTTTGGCAATTGTCATTCACAAGAATTGATTAAGAGCACCTAACTCCCAGGCATCGAATGGCTAAAATTTGTTTGGTAGTTGGACACTGAGATTAAATGCTAGCATAAACCAAAGAGCCAAAGACTAAGCCAAAAACTACTGAATCCATTTCAAAGATCTGAGTTGAACAGCAGTAGTTTTCAGTTAATATCAAAATTTATTTTTTTGCATCAATTTTTTTTTGCATCAAGCAAAAATCATTTTTACAGACATCATCCTTATCAGAAAATACCCCTGCATATTTAGCAGTGGGATCTTGAGCGAGCTAGTGCAAAAATTATATAAGTAGGAACAGACAGCCAAACTTAGCATATGCCAGTAATGACTGCACTGGGCACAGTGTGTCACTCCACTGATCATTTGGGATGGAAGCTCCCAAGTCATGCACCCCACAGAATTTAGAGGTATAGTGCAGGTTGAATTTAGTTTACCACAAATAAGCATTAGCACTTGCTCTCTAATGTAAAAATCAAAATGAAACCTTTGTTAGTTTTGGAATTAAAAGAACAGAAGAGGAGACAGCAATAAGGCAAATAATCAAAAAGAAAGTAAGTAATAAATAGACTCTAAAACAGAACCTGCAAGACCAAACCAAGTTCAAATTGCTTTTATTTTGATAGGGTTCAAAGGGAAGGAGACAGGTAGGTTTAACTCGGGTAAATTGCTTGTGAAATATTTGACTTGAATCTTTACTTTTGTTTCCTTTATGATTTTGAAAGTGGGGGAGGTAAGAGAAGGTTCCAGAAGGCAGTGTTAGTGGAAAATTGGCAGGCAGGTGAGTAATGGCAAGAGATGGCTAGCTTTGATTTGCAGGTCAGTCTTTCCTTTACAGGTGAACAACAAACGAAATCTTTCAAGTTGCAGATAACTTGAAACAAACCAAGGCATGTGCTACAAGACAGCTATAAGTGGAGACAAGACATTGAGATCAGGGTCAGGTAACAGAAGGCACAGGCTGAGAGCCTTATTTCCACCATAAAGGTAACTACAATTTGGCAAAGAGTGGAGGTTTCAGCTGGCCTTTTATTCCTGGGAAGTAATGAGCTAGTGGCAAACCAGTGTGTTGGCTGGATCAAAGGCAAGGAAGTACCACCCAAAGGCGGGGCGAGGCACCAACCCTGTCCAAATCCACCTGAGAGCAGACAGAAAGTGAGAGAAGGAGGGAGGTAGAAAGGAGAAGGCCTGCTGGGATCGTGATATTTAGGAATGGTTTTCCGATTTAGTCTCTATGTAAACGTATGTGTAGTTTCACTAGACGAAAACCTAAACTTAATAGCATTAATGATTCTCAGCTTGGTTGTTGGAGATTTTCAAGGCTTCTGTGGAACGTGGGAACAAATGCAATGACTCTGAAAAAAATATTCAAGCTTAAAGTAGATATTAGCTTGTAGTTGACCCCGTACAGAAATTTGGGGATGTTCAGACAGGTAATGGTGTGAATCTGAAAGCCTGAAACCTGTGCCCCTGTGTAGAAGCATTTAGAATAATTGTGTTTCTCCCCCGCATTTATTCAAATTTTTCATTTGATTTTTCACCTGTTTCTATGTTAGGCTTTTAAACGTTTTCTATTTGGATAAAAAGATCCTTCAGCATTTATTTGATCAAAAACTCTGCCAATTGATGCATTGTATATGATGCTGTTTCTTGCGGTTAGTGGTTTAAAATAAGTGTAGGGGACTGTGCAGTGACTGATCTCCTGTTCAGTGTGCTTAGTGTTGAAACAGTTCAATTCTGATTGAATCCTATGAGGTGAGGATGTCTTGTTTAGCCTCCATATTTTCGGTGACTGCTCTTGTTTTGCTGGCCTCTGTGTTATCTGAGCTGATGTATTGTGTCTTAAATTGTGGATCGCCCCTTGTTGCAACACCAAGAGGGCTGTGCTTTCGCGGATCACAGCATCGAGATATGCTGTGACTGATGTCTTTGTTATTTTGTTTGTTTGTTTTGTGTGTGTGTGTGCATGTGTTTTACACAACAGGAGTCTGTGTTTTAAAGAGATTTGCTCTGGCTTGAGGTTAGTACACACCACTTAGGTCTGATTCACCAGACAGAGAACAGTGAACTCCAGCCATAGATTCAAGGGCTCTTGTCAACACTGACTGAGGTGGCCTTGTGTTGTGTTTATGTTGTCCTTTTGATGAGTGTCCCACCTAGTTAGTGATCTGCCACGTGCGTGAGAAGGAGCATGTGAAGTTCTTCCTGAGCTTCAGCCAGATCTGTCTTCTCTTTCTAGGAAAAAGGCAAACATTTTTAAAACAAAAACTATTGTCATCCTTTTATCTTTGCATGTTCCTTGAAAAAGAGAGTTCAGTAAAAATACAAAATAACATTAAGTCAAAATTATTAAAATGAAAATAATTTGGAGATTACACTTTAAATGGCATTTAATATGCCCACTGAACTGTACTTAGTTTTTAAAGACTGCACTGTTTCCTTGTTATAGATTTGATTATTGTTTCTCCACATTTGGTAAACAGGCAATTAAACAGTAAAACGGGAAACAAATTACCAGCTGTGGAGTTTGGCCACTTCCTAAAGCACTGAACTTGGGTTCAGTTGTTTAGTTAAGTGTTCTTCATAGTATTTGTAGAACTGTCAACTACACTGCAGACTAATGTGTCGAGACCCAGCCGCGGGATGTCAGTGCCTCAGTCAGGCCTTGGGCAACAACCTCGCCTATGTGGCCTTGAAGGTAGCTGGAGGCATTTATTCTGAGACAAGTGGATGCTAAGGGTCAGGTTTTTCCTCAGATTTGACAAGGTGCTTATGTAATTGGCTTTTTCATTAATGTCTGTATATGTGTATATATATATATATATATATATATATATGTATGTGTGTGTGTGTATATATGTATGTGTGTGTGTGTATATATGTATGTGTGTGTGTGTATATGTGTGTGTGTGTGTGTATATGTGTGTGTGTGTGTGTGTGTGTATATATATATATGTGTATGTGTGTGTGTGTATATATATATATGTATATGTATATATATATGTATGTGTGTGTATATATATATATATGTATATGTATATATATATGTATATGTGTGTGTGTGTGTGTGTGTGTCTATGTATATATGTGCATATATATGTATATATATTACACTATTGCATTGCATATATTGCATTATATGTTTTTTTTCTGTTGGACGGCCTCATTAGGATACAGAATTCTGACTCAGAAGGGTTTAGTTTTTTTTCTAAGCCTTGATTTGTTTGTACCCAACTATGAGCTTCCTCCATAACCTTCTTCACAAAATGCCCTTCTCTTCCCGATGTTTCTCACCCTCCTCTCATACTCCACAGGTACAGGTTGAATACTGTGCGACAGACTGAGGCTTTCCCTCACATTAACTCATTCTTCTACCTGTTGGCCTTGTCAAGATGCTCCTTAAACCACCTCAAACCTCAGTGTGGTCAAGATGTGAAAGGCGACCCGAGACATAGAAGTGACTGGTCAGCAAACTGACTCAACCCCCCCACCTCGCTGTCTCCTCCTCACCACATTGCTGAGCTGTGGACTTGTGGCCTGTAAAGAGGTTTAGGTGCAAACAAACAGCCCATTTAGTAGCATCTCTCCTCCATTTAGGCCGTCATTATGGCCCTCAAGGCCCTGGCTCAGCACTGAATTATGAATTAAGTTGTCAGGAGAGCCTCTGCTTATGAGCTGAGGGGGTCATTTAAATTTAATTTGAAAAGGGATTCTGTTAGGAATGTAAGCTCAGCAACCTCCTGTGGAACTTCTCCATCAGAGTAAGAAGGAGTAAGTACTGACAAGACTAAATGAAATAAAAATGACTGGAGAAGTATTGACTAGGTATAATAATGCACAGAGCATGATAGGATGGAAGCTAAAAGACACTGACATCACCACAAAGGGGATTTGAAACCCTTATCAAAGTGTAAAGTTGATGTCTTGAGTTGGTCCAGGCTGTTTTTCCTGGCAGAGGTGTTGCAAAAGGTGTTGCTTCACCTCAGAGCATTTAAAGTTCTGCGAAGCCGAGAAACACGTATTAATCCCTTCAGGATCTCACAAAGGAGTTTCGTGATGATGCCCAGAGTGAGGGAATTTATAGCATTTTTTTTGGTTATAAAATACTATCATAATATTTAAAAACTGTAATGCCAGGCAAACAATTATAGATCTTAGAAGACTATTATCTAGTATTATTATAACTAACTGTATTGTATTATGGTTAGCTCAAATATGTGGAACTTGGTCTCTAAGGTAACTTTGTAATTTCATGCCGTGCAATTTTACAAATAATGTGAATAAAGATGGTTAGTTTAGATATTAAATTAGAACTGGTTAACTTGTCATCACTTGAAATTAAGTCAACTGAGATACATAGCTTGCGGGCAAAAAAAGAAAAATCTCAATCTTTTCCACACCAGTTCAAAAATCATTTGATTTGTGCTTGATTTTTATTTGGCTTTAGCTGCTGAAATGCTTTCGATTTTCTGTGATGTAACAATCCAATTAAACATTTATATCCCGAGTGTAATGGCCTACATTTTAAGAAAACATGCCAATAGACAAAACGCTTGTGAATGGCAAGTCTCCACTGGTTACACTAATAGAAAGTAAATTAAAAACTAAAGAAAAATTGAGTTATGTATTCACTAAATTAAACCATCCATCGATCCATTTTCTGCTACTTATCTCGATCAGGGTCATGGAGACAGCATCTAAGACAGTCTAAGACAGCAGTCTTCTTCACACTAAAGAAGTCACTTTGATGAGTGACAAAACGTTCTTCCCACTGAAAATCCGATGTCCAGATGAACAGAACCTTCAATTTGATTCTGAATTTAACAGGGAGTCAATAAAGAGAACCAAATATGATCTCTCCTTTTAGTCCCTGTCCAATGTGAAGATTAAGCAATGTTAACTATCATAATTCCATTATAAATGCTACAAAAGGCACCTGCATCACAAACAAAAGGTGGACAGGTTCTGCTCAGTGCTCAATGACTCCAGTTACCTAAGGTGAAGCTCAGAGGCTTGCATTAGACCACTCAAATCATAATATGAGTTAATGTTATGTTTGTTTTTGAACTCCTGAAGTTCCCACTTCAGCTATTACTGAAGAAATGATGTTGTTCTATTTTAAGTTAGTTCTATGCATGACCTGCAGCATTTTACTCATTGCATTTCTGTCGCTGTGTAAGTGTTCTCAAAGCTCTGTTCTACATGTAGTTGTATTTGAACTACCAGCTTGTGTGTTTGCTTATTGTCTCACACTTTATGTTTGATTTGAAAAATTGCAGTATTTTGTAGAAATGGAAAGATTCAGGCAGATATTGTGAGGACAAGCTGGATTAGCATGCATCCTAATCAAAACTCCTCAAGGGACTGAATCACAATCAGAGACTGTGCTTCTCTCAACGATCAAGTGTATCATAAAAGTCCTCTTTCATGCCATCACAGGTTTTGTTCACAACAAATCACGCCTTTCTTCTTGTAACTGTGATGAGTCTCACGTGACCTAATTGACTCGGAAAGGATCTGAAAGGCATAGATGCCTTACTGAAGTTAAAACATATGAATAGTACATAACTGTTCTTCCTCATTACCTGATTACTCTTGGGAAAGAAACTGAGAAACGGTATTGTAGCTCAAGTGCAGCAGACAGACAGACAGACAGTTTAAAAAATGGGTCTTATACACCGGCTGCCACTATGCATGCACTATGCAATGCAGTCCAACATTGTCCCTCAGGCCTTCCTATCAAATCTGCTGTGTCTTTCATCATTGCAGAAATGTTCAACAGCACTTTGAAGGAAAGATGCAGATGACTCCTCCGTCTGGGGAGTAGTGCGCCTTGCTGTTTGCAGTCTATGTTAACAATGACAGCTCCATTTTACATGATCCGCAGTGCCACCAACTCTCCTAACAACCTTTGGGACAAGGCTTTGACTTTCCTACCTTTCTCTGCCAGATGTTTGGCCCTGCTGCAACAGCTGTTGTCCCCCCAATCTCAAGGGACTTGGGATGGTTGCTGCTGCCAAATAAGATTGGCTCAGAAATTCCTCAGGGACCATTGATCGTCATCAGAAAGGTCTTTAGAAGGGGACTCGCCCCTTCACAGGCCACTGCCAGCAAAATACCCACACAAATCAATGAACATAGTGCATGTCGGTGTATGTGTGAAAACCTTCAGATATGCACATACACATATTAATATTTAAACTGTAAACCACTTATCTGATTGGGTTTCATTTGATTTTGTTTTGGCAGTTGTTCTACATTTGTAGCTTTTTGATCAACTGCCGTCTCCTCCTCTCGTTATACACTATTATACAGCACCGAACCCATGAACTTGTTCCAGCCTTCTTTCCATATGCTACCAGTGACCTGGGTGTGAGATGACACTCATCCAGCTGGTGGGTGGTAGTGAACCACTAACCCGACCAGCCAATCAAAGGGCCTGCAGGCTGGAAAAGGGGAGGAGGACATGTGCTGTGAGCGGATGATGTGATGGAGGAAGTCAGCGAAAGGGGTCAGCCTCCCTGACACGATGCCATCTTTACCGAACAGCAGGATGTGACCTTAAACCTCCTGCTGTCCATTCACACTCTCTTTTTCCTCACCCCGCCTCCAAACCCAACACCCCATTTGTCATCCGTCCATCCATCCTCTACTGCCACCCCCACACTACCAAAACTACTCTACAGTCTGTTTTGGAGTGACAGCTCCCAGGAAGAAGGGGAAGGATCTGGGCAATACGAAGGAGGCGGCAGATCCAGACAGTCGGAAGAGGGGAGGAGGACTCGCCCTGCGGGCCGGAGGTCTGCCTGCCAGACACAGTTTGAACGGATCTCTGTGTATGTGTATAGGGGATGAGGCAGAGAGGGATAAGAGGGAAGAAATGAATAAGGAATCACAGAAGAAAAAAATGGAAAGTGGAAAAGATGCTAATATTTTAGCAAATATGTATCCATTTTACAGTGACAGTTGTTCAGATGCATGAATGGCAACATATACATGAAAGGACAAATGACATGACATGTGCAGGGTTAACAAAGTCACGTCAGAGGAGACAATATTTGTATTGCAAATAAGGGACAAAAACACAGCTTCAGATGAAGGCATGGGAAGAGGGAGGGTGAGAAGGAAAGAGAGACGAAGGTGTAGAGGACTAAAGCTTCCTCCTGCAGAGTGGAGACTGGGACAGGAGGAAGCAGGAGGAGCGTCTGCCGTCTCCAACTGTTCCATTCCGACAATCTCTCACTCTTTCCTGATACATGCAGACTCACTCGAGCTGGACTTATACAAAGCAGGAACAGCCAAAAGTGAAATATGAAACATTTAATCTGATGATTTAATGCATTGCTTCAACTAGAGGAAAGGCATCACAGTACACTAACTCTGTGGCATTTAAATCGGTTCTCATAAATTTATGTTCGCACATTTGCATTTTTCAACATTAAGCTCACCTCATTTAAAAAAACAAGCACTTTATAGCTTAAGAAATATGGTCTGGAAGAAAACCTAATTTATGCTTATTTTTGATCCTCATATGATCTATGATTATAGAGACTGAACTGGAACCACATTAAAACCAGTGACAGTTAAGGTGAACAACACTGGGCACCTAGTTGCAGTGTTGCAATGTTCTTCTGAGAAACAAAGATTTTACATTGACATTTACAACCCACCCAAACATCGTTGGCAATGACACAGACTAAAGTAGCATCCAACACCCTGCAAAAACTGCTCAGAACTGGCTTGAGGAAGACAACAAACACCTACAACAAAGTGATTTAGCCTCCAAACTCTGTGAATCCCAAATCATTCAAGCATCTGATGCAGCAGAACAACCCCTGTCCACAGAGGTCCCACCTGCTGAGCTCTTCCTTTTTTGGACCCTTAGGCATAAAACAAACCTCTTTACTGTTTCCTACATCGAATGCTGAGATGTGCCTGCTGAACCCTAGGAAGGCTGAGTTGGTGTTAATTATTTCTGAGGCCCCTAATTCTGATTAACTTCTGAAACTCTTGGTCTTCCTTTCCTGCGGTGGTTTCATCACATAGTTTTACTTTTTTTGCAACTACACTTGAAGAAACTTCAAATGTAGAGCTAAAGTTATTGAATATCAACTGGCTTTTCATTTTACTCAGCTGAGCACCACTATTATGTCTTATTACAGCATCGGGGTGTTTTTGCTCCATGCCAACAATACCTCGGCACACTTCCAGCTGTGTACTTTCGACTAGAGTGTGCAAAGCTGTCGTAAAGGCACACAGTGGCTACTTTGCCAAATTTAAAATATAAAACATACTTTGTCTTTTCCCGAAACATATTTCTACTTAAGCTGTTTCATAGTTCTAGTGTCCTCTGTACTTTTTTACAATGAAGAATATTTGTGTAGGAGAAAGGAAAGACACATAACTGCAGCCAGATTCTGTTTACTATCAACATAATGATACGTGTAAATACACAGATACTGATTCAGCAGTGATCACTAACAATTATGTTTTCTTGCAAAACTGTAATGACCTCAGTATTACCTTGATTGTTATTGTCTAAGCCAAACTGTAAAAAGAACTATGGCTGCAAACACCAGCCTCTGGTGTGAGAATCATTGTGTTCTTACACCCACCATCCAATCCGCCTCCTGTTGACTCAGATGCCTCTCATAAATGTAGCTTTTCATTCATTTATTCTTTATTTTTTCCAACAATTTTCCTTACACCTGGAAAAGCAACTGTTCCTATTGCGAAAGATATAGCTGTATCATGGTACCTGTGTAATTTGTGTTTTCTGTGTCCACCTGTATATTTTTCATAAAGCTGGCTTAGTAAGCTGAACAAATAATGATGCAGAAGGGACGCGCATATTCGTAATCTTGTACATGCCCATCTATTAATGTCACTGCATGCATTCAGACTTGCATTGTGCTGAAAGTGATATGTAATTGTTGCTTGGTCTGACCTGGGGAGATTTTCCACTGCGAAAAGTAACAAAGGTGCACGTTCAGGCGCAAACCTGACAGGATCAGATGCTGTCACATTAACAAAAGGTGTGCATGTATGAAAAGGGATTTTGTTAGCTTTCAGGAATTTGTAGGGTGAGCTGCCATTTCTTTTTAATTTTATGCAGAGAGACAAGTTGTATTTTTCATGATTTTGGTTGGGGTTATATTTGCTCTGCTTCTTAGGGGAGGCGGGTTACTTTCATGTTGAATCTCAGCCACTCTAGGAAGAGGCATAAGAGTTACAAATGAATGAAATCTCTGTGCGGTTGCATTGATTAATGTCAGTTACACACTATCTAGCTAACATTATTAAACATAAATGGTGCACATGTTAGCAAAAACCTGTTTTTTGGTTTGGATGCATGATCCTTTCCAGTCCCTGATCTGGAATCTGATATTATAAAATATGAAAATATAAATCTCTTTTCGTAGGAAGATTATGTTGTCCCAGTATCAAACAGTTCATTTTATTGAATACTATTCTAAAATGCATTTGCTTTGTACTATTGCAAAATGGGGATATAATTTACACAGAACAAAGAAGATAGGGCTTCAGTGTGTTATTCAAATATACATCAAATCCTGTAAAGGTCTATTTCAGGGATGAAAGCTGTGACAAGCCGCAGAATCACTTATGCCACACTGAAGAACACCACGACTTTTCATCCAGGAAAGCATACTCTACTTTGACGGCATGTGTGTGATTGGAGATGAAGATGCTTTCCCAGCCACTGGATGGAGAGAAATCACATCTCTGCGTCAGGACAGACCGTAGAGAGAGCAATGGGTCGCCGCACAATACATTTCTTTGTTTATCTCTGTTTGCTTGCCCTTGTTGGTGTCTCTCTGGCTCTGATGGATGGTAGACTAAAGGTTCAGATGGCTCACATCACCTCCCGCTCGCTCACAGATTCTAGCCATCACAGTCTACAACACCCCGCCCCACCTCTTCCTCCTCCTCCCCCAGTCTGCCATTCTGGCAGTTAAAAAAGTACAGTGCTTACTGCATTCGTTTCATATTGTCTAAATCGAGCTGCAGTCGGTAGCTGAGTCTGACAGCTGAAGTACAAACACCTGACAAAAATGACCGTTTAAAATGGGAAAAAAAGAGGAAATTAAAGCATGCCATCTCATAATTTTCATGACACAAGTGCTTTAAAGTATTTGTCTTTTATCAAGGTTGTCTAAACCTTTAGTCCAGATTTATGGTGTTCCTACATACTCTCTTAATCAACTTCATACTGTAAGCTATGACATGACATTTTCTGCCAAAGTTAGACCAGCTTCACTTCTTTCACAGGAAAGATTTAAGCCTTCACTCACTGGTTTGAAGTGGATGGATTACAGGTAGAAGAACAGAGATGTCACGTAATCCCAAAGTCACTGTCAATCAAGTCTGATCAAACTATACCTGCAAGTGTTTTTCTTTTATTAACAAATAGATGAATTCATTTTAATTTGTAAAGGGTTGGAATATGCAATGTGATCAAAGAAAAATAGGGTCCTCAAAGTGTGACCTGGAGGCCAGTGAAGGCCCCTAGAAACATGTTGTGGCCTGCAAACACAACAAGGGAAAAAAGTGTTCAACCAATTTTTTCATTTATCAACAGTTTATGAGCAGCATGATAACAGGATAAGAGGAGCAATTCTCTTCAATTCCATGTCTTTTGTTCTGGTTAGAACAGCTTATTAAACCTTTCCAACACTGATAAATATTGCTGCTGCTAGAAATCTGCACTGTGTAAATACGCCAACCTCTGATCAGACACATTACAAGCACAGACTAAAACTGCTTGATTCATGCTGCCCTAAATCATACGCCAGCTTGCTAAACTGGTTCTGCATCATCAAAACTTTGAAACCCAGTCTCCTTTTTACCATCCTTCTTTTAGTGCAGCTCCATGAATTTTCATTCATGGATTTTCACCTCATTTGAAATGAGGTGATGAGAGGATCCACATGCAGGACAAAGAGGCAGGCAAAGTAAATTTAAAAAATGAGCTTTTACTGGCCTGTAGCAAAAAAACAAAATAAAATAAAATTCCACAAACAGGTAAACAAACAGGGAATAAGGAAGCAATGTACTAGTATGCCTGTACTACGAAGCAGGATTTCATCTTGTCCAGGTAACTTCAGGGTTAACCCTGGGTTTTCAGGATGACGAAGTTGAATCACTTTTTACCAGCGTAGATCGCCATGGTAACTGCTCCAGAGCAGGTTATGTTCACGGCATAAGTTACCATGGCATTTTTTTAATAACATTTTCTAATAACATCTAATGTCTTTGTGTTTCCCCAGTGAGCAACAGTAATATATATAGATTCTTAAATGTACCTTTATTTCGGTTGGCTGCAAACAAGTTTCACAAGGGTTGTAATTACCCCAAGGCAGGACACCTTTTTGAACTTGTGGACTTCAAATTAGCATGTAGCTTAGTCCAAGGCTATGTTTTGAGTTTGTTTTTAAGTTTCTTCTCTACTCTGAGATCATTAAACATTACTGAGGTTAAAGCTGAAGGAATAAATGTTTAAAACTGTCTTTTAAACATTTATTTAATGACATTCTTGTTTAAATTATCTTCCAGTCTCTCCTTTGTCTGAATGGGAAAGCTGTGATATTGACAAGTCTGTCAACTTACAGTCAGCATTTTTGCTGGCTTTTCTTGCTAGCTTCAAATACACTGAACTATTAATATGGTGGCTTGTCTCTTATCTTACTGACTAAAACATTTCAAGCTCAAGCTTTTATAAAGCGTTTTTAATGCACACTCCTTTGTTTGTAGTGTTGCTGCTTTGTTGCTTTTAGTCTGTGTGTTTAACTTGTTCATATTTCTGTAATATTATAGTTATTGTATCTTTGAAAAATTAGCTGCAGTATTTTCATTAATGCCTGTGATTGGTTAGATGCTGTTAACACCACCCCTTTAATGGGAACACACAGGGAAAACCCTGGGTTGACTTATCAAGTTGATATCCAATGTTAAGATTATCACAGATAATGAAAAGATACCCAGGGTATGTTGAATTTGTTTCATAGTACAGGGCCCTGGAATCCAGATCCCACATAGGGAGAATAAACAGACATCTTGACAAAGTAGAAGACAGAACTATTATAACAGAAAGGACTGATAACAGGAGGGGAGACAGGCATGAACGGGGCCCAGTTGGATACAATTAATGCAGGAAAAGCAATCACAAAGGAGAGGAGATAAAGACAGAGTGCACAGGAAGTGCAGGAAGATGAAAACACATAAACAACACAGAGAGTAGAATCGGAGGATGCTGGAAGCACAAGAAGGAATAAGAAGGAATAAGAATAAAATCAAAACAGAACTTCACAAACCCTAAACAAGAAGCTGGGACCTTGACACTTGTTAGTTTCAAGGTCAGATATTGTTTTACCCTGACCACGTTTCATACTGGCTTCAAGAAATGTTATCAGGTCATTTTTCTCTCCACCTGGAAGGTTTTTTAGTTCAAGTTTTAGTGTATTTCTTTAAATTACACATTATCGCACTTGTTCATAGTGGATTGTTCTCAGGGCAGTAAGTGGCCTGGCTGGCTCCAGTGGAGGACTAATGCATAAGTTCAATCAGTTTATTTATCTTTATATGTTTCTATGCTTGCACCACTCAATAAGATGCTTAGGTAAGCAGTGGTGAGTGAATGCACTTTAATGGTGGTTAACAAAAAGGAAAAACTCCCTCAGCAGACGCCTGATTCACTGTTTGCAGCTGCATAAAGGCAAAGCAGGATGGGGCTAGAAGTGTGTGCTTAGCTGACTGTCACTTAATGATTAAGGGTAAGAAATACAGTGCAGTGCTGGTAGAGGTGCATGCTGGGAGAGTGGAATGAAGGAGGGTGGTGGTTAAGGCGCTTAAGGTGGTCCATCTCAAATCCAGAAGCCCTGCTCAGGGCAACACTCCTTTACCTTCATGTTTCTGTGCCTTTATTGTGTGTTAAATAAAGAGTCTTAATAAGCTTCTTTATCAAATGTTTTGGTAAGCTGCTGTGAATGACTGGTCTGCTTACATCCCACTCAGTCACAAGAGATTTGCATAAAATAGAAAAAAGGCAGCAGTGTGTAAACACAGCTGAGGGTTGCTGTTATTCTATTTGAGTGGAGATGTGAAGCTGCCCTTTATCCTCACTAAGTCAGGTTGACTCCAGAGCTGCTCTGTTTTCCACAGATGGCTGCTGTCTTCTGGAGCCAGGCATTGTTTATAACTAGAGATGACACTGACGAGTCAGAGTGGAGAAGTTTGACTGTGTGCTATTTGCTGTGAGCACATTTTTACTGCCCTGCCAAACTGCTGGCAGTTTATCTGCACATGTTTTTTTTTTTTCCACAGTTATTTAAATAAGTATTGTTTTGCAACACGTAAGCATAATGTCACATCCAATCTGCCACGGGTGTCACTGAAGATGAAGATGAAGTATGCCATTTTGTGGAGGCTTTTACCCCTGATAGTGCCTGAAAGTGCCACAAGTGAGTGTACTATTATTAGACCAGGTCACCCCAATGGATCTGAGCCCCTCAGCCTGGCAGTGCTTCGCTCTGTGCATTGAACTTCAAAGGACCAAAAGAATAAGGTTAAAAAATTCAGTGGCTGCTTTGGAATCAGTTTGAAATCCCCAGTCAGAACGAGGCCAGTGTGAATATAACAGTGTAGCGGCAGTAGTAACATCTCCTGCTCTGTGTGCAGCAGTTTCAAAACCTGCAGCAGGGGTTGAAAAGCTGCCATCGGCCACCTCTGAGATACGAACCTCACCCTCTACATTTTCTGCTTCTCTTTTTCCGTTTCCAGTGGTGAAAAACTGCAAGACCTTTTCTTTGATTTTTGTTATCCCAGTGCTATCTTTGTGTCTGGATGAAGAGCAAGACTGTTGACTCGCCTCTGGCAAGATGAGGAAGTGAGACTCTTTAGTGGAGGAAAGTTATGATCCTCCACCTCTGCCTCTCCAGGTGTTCTGACGTTTGCATGTCTCATACGATACAAGACAATTAACTAATGTGGAAACTACTACACTCACTTCCTTAGAAAGCAGTTATATAATGTCTCTTTTGTGTCTGGAGGAATATTTAAGTGATGCTGGTGATCAGGATTGTAAAATTTGTTTTAAAGATTACAAATTAGAACAAGTAACCTACGAACTGAGGTGTGGCAGGTGAGAAAAATGGTTATTAACCAGGCAAGGAAAATGTGCAAGTGGGAATATAAAAGTTTTGGGAAACCTAATGTACTGTTAAAAATCGTTTTCTTCATTGTTTATCAGTTTGAAATCTGGTGACATGAATAACATTGGTCATCAGTATTCATGTGGATCTGATCTATCAGTTAAACATTTTTCATCAACCACACATACACACGGCAGCTTTCTCCTCGAGCTGGACAACGTGCCATTCACCCTTCAAAGACTAATCAGGAATGGCTCAAGAAACCTGACTACAGCCAAAAATGTTGAGTGACCCTCGACACCCCAGTTCTTAGTTCATCCCCATCTGCTTGATGCACCAGGTGGACCCACAGAGGGCCCACATCATAACCTGCAGGCCCCAAAGTATCCACTACCAACTTAACAGTGTTACAAATTTATATGATAGCCTCAGAGGGTCAGTGTCCATAGCATGACAGGGCTCAACACAATACTGGCAGCTTCAATGTTACATATTGGAGTACCCTTTTAATAATACCTGTGAGAGGTTGGAAGATGTATTATTAATCATTCCTTTTATTTATTAATTATTGATCAATATTCAAATCCTTTTCCTGAAGCTCCCAAGCTTTTTTATGCTTCCATAAAGATTCTGCGAGGTGGAAATTCTTTTATTTGTACACTTTAAATAATGCACCTCTGTTCTACATTTCAGTTAGATCCTCCCAGACCCTCCTAATTCAGCAATCACCCTAATTCCAGTGATTGCTCCAGTAACATGGAAGACATCGTGCAGCTGTTTTCACTGTGCTCAGTAGCACTTTGCAAACTCAGGCTAGTGTAAAATAAAAGAAGTGCCCCCTAGAAGTGTTCTTCTACATCTCCATACAGCTAGGGATCTCTAAAATTGAAGGAGAAGGCACATCCTGGTTTTCTGTCCTACGGTTACGGTTACAAACCGATGGACTGGCCCTTTATTCCCAACTTGTTTTGAATTCAGAGTTCATCCATGTCCCAGACTGCCTCAACAGCAAGTGGTAGTTTACTGCTTTAGTCTGGGGGCACCTTGACATTGTTTGGGGAACAAAAATGACTCATAAGTGATTAAAAGATTTCTATGGTTACTAGCAATGCTTTGATGGTTTCTGGATTCAGACTGGCAATTTCTGATTCCCAAGTCAGCTTTTCCTGATCTCTAAGGGCTTTTCAATACAAAAAGCATAACGAGCTTTCATGTGACTCCCCTTAGAGATTAAAGCATCCACTGTTTCTCTTTTTGTGCCTGTGATTGATATGACTACAACTGGGCTGAGGGTAGCAGTGGGCTAATGTCAGTCCTTCAGAACACTAAGGTTCTGTGTGCAAACTGAATTGTCCAACAGTTAGAAACGGCCTTGTTTAGCGTGCCCTGACCTTCGCATCCCTCATCTCGACTGTCAGAGCGGGTTCACATAGCACTCAGGCACTCTCACAAACAGCTCAGGCTGCTGACTTTCAACAAATCCTGAAAATAAAGATGGAAAAATCTAATGGCAATGTCTACAACATTAATAACATCCCGTCCTAGTAGACACAAATAGACAGAACAGGCTGGTTGCAGGCAGTGAATGGGTCGGGAACATCAGAATGCTCTTACCTAAGACGAATTGTTCTAGCTATTCCAAAGGAACATTAGCCTGATATGATGGATATTTTCAGTATGTGTTAGAGGAAGCCAAACTGATCAGAAAAACTCTGCAGTCCCCCTCTGAGGTCACCACACAGGCCTAATTACACTGCTTCTCACAGTCATCTCAGAGGCTGATGTGCAAATACTGCCATCTACTGCTAGACAGAACAGCCTGGTTGCATCTGAAGCTCATCAGTTTATCTCCAGCGGGCCTTTCAGACCCACACAGTTCAGCATCAAGAGTGCACTCAACACTGCAGCAACACAAATCAGTGCTCAATTTTCAAGGACCCGTTTTTAAGCATTTATGAAACATATGAGTGAATTTCTGAATGATGGCTGGGCCTGACAAAAAAAGGTCTAAAAAATACTGTGAACGCAGCAGGACTAAATTATGAATCATACCCTGTAATTAAGTAATGTTTCTGTGCTCAATTCAACTTGCAATGAAACAGCTCTTCAAGTCAGACCCCAATAATTAAAGGCCAATTTGATGCATCTGCACTTTTTCAAAAAGCAGACAACATCCACATGCAAAACATGAACTTTTGCTAAGCTTTATAGGAATACTGCATATCTGAAACAAATATGGTGCTTGCAGTGTGTTACAGCCTCTTAGAGCTATTATATAATCTCTTCTGTTTTGTTGATGCATAAAATCTACTGATGTAGCTCGACTAATATTAAGCTGCTCGCAGTTAATTTTTTTTTTTTTTTTTTTGCATTTTTTCATCTGGCATAATAAGCGATGAAAAGCTTTGAGCTCAAAATTTGGCATGTCTAACTTTGGAATTTGTGACCTCTGAGTTGAATTGAACACAGCATGAGTCAGCCAGTAGCAGGTCTTTAGTGTGTCATGTCAAACCCTTTTTTAAAAATAGGTGCCACGAATGCAGTAAAAGTGAACATTAGAACAAATTACTGATGTGAGTGGGCACTGGGTTGTATTTAAACTGTTGTGTCATGGCTTTTTCGTGTTGTGTGGGTGTTTTGATCATATCTTTCCAAAACATTTTGTCTTTGTTGGGAAATGTGTGTCCACCTCTGCAAAACGGCCAACTGCAAGTCACTCCCACCAGCTTTTACAACTTAGAATGTGGAATCCTTAAGGGACTTAGAACCTGATGTGATATTGCTCCAGTAGCTTCCTAACAAGGTTAGGATACCCAGCTGAGAGAGAAGCTACTCACAGTTCAATAATATGGGATTGGCACCAAAACCCCAGCCTAATCAAATTACGCTCACTGGCCACTTTCTTAAGTGGAGACATCGTGGAGATGACCTGTTAAAGTTCAAACTGAGTATCAAAAATGGGGAAGAAAGGTGATTTAAGTGACTTTGAACATGGCATGGTTGATGGTGCCATAAAGACTGGTCTGAGTATTTCAGGACCTGCTGATCTGTGGGATTTCCCACATAACCATCTCTATAGTTTACAGAGAACGGCAAAAAAAGAAAAGAAAAGAAAAAGAAAAGAAAAGAGAGACAAAATACCTAGGGATAGGCACTTCTCTATGCTCTCATTGCTTTGTTGATGTCAGAGGTCAAAAGAGAATCCCCAAACTGCTTCAAGCTGAAAGGGTTACAATGAAGGCATGCAGAACAGCACTGAACCTTGAAGCAGATGGGCTGCAGCAATAGAAGGCCAAACCTGATTGTCACTCTTTTCACCTAAAGACCAAAAACCAAGGCTACAGTTTGCACAGGCTTTTTAAAAAATGGATAAGCGAAGATTGTAAAAAAAGTTGCTCTTTCTGATCAGTTTAATTTCTGTTGCAACATTCAGATTGTAGAGTTAGAATTTGACATAAACAACAAGAAAGCATGGATCCACCCTGCTTTGTATCAATGGTTCAGGTTGCTGGTGGGGACATAATGGTGTGGGGGGACATTTTCTTGACACACTTTGGGCCCCACAGAACCAATTAAACATAATTTTTTATTGGCCATGCCCATCCTTTCCTGACAACAGTGTGCACATCTTCTGATGGCTATTTGAAGATGACAGTTCCCTGTACTTATAAGGCACCACCTTTTGGGTGTAGTGAAGGAGACACTAATGCAGCAACTGTGTGACGCTATCATGTCAATAAGGATCAAAATCACTGAGGAGTGTTTCCAGAATCTTGTTGAGTCAATGCCATGAAGAATTAAAGCCATTCTGAAGGCAAAACTTTATTTATATGGCGCCAAATCTGTGACAAAGACAGGACAAAAGAACGCTGTGGGACACTGAGGGCCTCAAGTGCCAAAATTAATCAATCAGTGCAGACACGACCAAAAAGACAACTATGTAAATATTAGTTTGAATGGGATTGCAACAATACATCATCCCTAGAACACAAAGACACAGGAACCAAGTACAGACAAATGAGGAATTAAAGGAAAGAGCAGCATAAAGTGTCCTAATAAGGTTTTGGACCTCCATGTGCTACATAAGTAAGTTTTGGCACTGATTCTCCAAGACGATTCTTCCCAAACATATTCCCTCATGTGGTGTTTTCATGATGATGATGATGATGGTGAAGAGTGCTGTCTATAATATCAATCCAAAATTTCTTGATGTTCAGCTGAGTTGAGATCTAGTGACTTTGAAGAACAAAGCATGTGCTTTTATCGTGTTTATATTCATCAGTGGATCTATGACTGAGCGTATGGTTGTCCTGGAAACCACTCGCAGCAGGATAGAAATGCTTCATTATAAGATAAAGGTAATCAGTCTGAACCACTTTGTATTGATTTGCAGCCCCTTTCCCTTTCCTCTCAGGGGATGGGTGAACCAAAACCATGACAGCATAACAGAGCCCCCTCACAGAGTTTAGGTTTTCCCTTTTAATGTCATTTTAACTAGTCATTGTCTATTATCAACATTCAAGATTACATTACAGATATCTGGAGAAATGTTTCGTTTTTGATATATGAAGTAAAATGTCAAGTGGAACTTTGTAGATATCTGAAATGAGAGTTGTTCCCATTAATGATGAGTCAGAATGAACATTCTGGATATCAAAAATGAAATTATGGTTATCTGAAATTGAAAGCTGAACACACGTGAATGACAAAGTGTCAGGATTTGTACAAGGAAGATTTCTTTGTGGCTATCTTGAATGTTTGTCTTGCCCATTTGAAGGAGGAAGGAATTGAATTACAGTCAACTGTGACTACTAAATGTTGAAAATAGCACTTGTACAGTTAAGGGGTTTGGGGCATCTTAAATTTAGGTTTGACCATTAAAACTAAACTCATGCGTAACCTAAAATAAAACTAGATGCAATGCAAAAAATGTCATGATTTGAATATTGTCCTATATCAGTGTTCAATATCAGTATGCTTATATACAGAATAAGTTATGATACGCACTGGGTAAAGTTGATTAAAGTCAAACTTTAAGTGAGTATGTATAATGTATATATGAATATGTATATATAATATATGAAATATTAAAATTATGTTTTAAATGGTTTTACATGTTATAATCAAAGGCTGAATCTTAGCTATAGCACTGCCCAGATTGATGGAAGTTGGTGAGTAGTAAAATTCACAATTGGAAAATAACAATGAGTCTAAATATTTTAATACTGTAGTCTGTATAAAAACAAATGGAAAAAGAATTCATAGACTACTTGGACTACGACGACATTCTCAATGAAAGGAAAGTTTTCACTTGGAAGAGTTGGCTTAGGTTTCTTTTTAAACATTAGGTGGAAACATAAGTGGAGCGCCTGAGAAACCTTCTGCAAGGAAATTCATTTCAGTTTGTGCATCCTGGTAAATTTTGTGGTGCAAACGTTATCATTTATGTAAAGCAGGCATGTCCAACTCCAGTCCTCGAGAGCTACTGTCCTGCAGCTTTTAGATGCATCCCTGTTCCGACACACCTGAATCAAATGAACTGCTTGTTACAAGGCCTTTACCAGACTCAATGGCATGCTGAAGAAGTAATCCAGTCATTTGATTCAGCTGTGTTGGAGTAGGGATGCATCTAAAATCTGTAGGACAGTAGCTCTCGAGGACTGGAGTTACACACCCCTGTTGTAAAGGAATATATTAAAGAAAAGCTCCTGTTTTGCTCTCTTTTTCAAATATTTGTTCTCTTGCTGATTAAAAAAAATCTCATTTAATACTCTCACTAATGAGTCAACACACATGCATGCATGATTTAATCTTCTGTCCTCTTTTGTGTCTTTTGTCTAGAGAAGTCACCTCTTTAAATATGCATGGGGCACATGTTCACACTATTGATAAATTAATTTTAATTAATTTATAACCCTCTGGACTTAAATAGCTCAGATGTGTTTCAGCATTACTTCTGCTCTCACGTTCAAAACTTTCTGCACAAGACTGAATCCCACGAGTGTGTTTTGGGATGAATTTTGAAAGAAAAAAAATCCAAACTGTGTTATTGAGAAAGCTCTAAACTAGAAAAAGAGGCAAGCTTGCATTGAAAGGATTTAGCAACCAAGCAAACAACACTTCTAAAGTTGAAAATTTCACCCAATGGTTGGAAGAAATTATTGGTTTGAGACTGTTTGAGATAAATGTCCTTCTTGAACTCCATTTATTTTTTTCCACACACCTGTCTACATTTGCACAGCACTATGTGTGCATGCATGTCTGTGTATTTGTAGCGGGGATAATTACATTTGCCCCAAAAGATTTAGTGGTTGTATGAAATCGTATTTTATATTCAAGTTTAAAAATAATAAACACATTGCTGAAAAAAAGGAATGGGCCCCATGTGAGATTTTCTTGCTTCTTTGACAAACTTTGTGGCAGTGTGAAAATTAAATACTTTCTACCAAGTCTTCTACTGCATTCATGCTTATTTATTAGACAAATGTTTGGGCTCTAAATATTCCCTGCAGCACCCACGAAATCCGTGTCTATCCTCTTCTTCATATTGAATGACGGGCAATCTTAATTAGGACCGTCTGTAGCTGTGTAGGCTATCAAGCTGTGATAAATGATATGACACATCATCTCTGGAGGCCTACTATTGGCTGATATAGTACTTGAGGGAGGACACTGTGGGTAGATCATAGCCCTCATTTTAATACTTGCATCAGCATTGAAGAATTGCACTTTGTTTTGAAAGTTGCTTTCAGGTGTTACTTTCAAGCTTTTTTTTTATTGTTTTTTTCCCCTAAGTTTCATTTTTGCCTTGATTTCATAGTATTACTTAGAGGGATGGTTAGAGGGTTGTGATCTGTAGGGCAGGAATCAAACCAAGAAAAGGATATCTTCATCTCATTGGTCTATGTTTAGGTCCGTTCTTAAGAGCATTTCTTTGAGCACAAAATGAGCCAATCCAGGACATCTCACCATGTTCTGCCAGAAAACACGTTCAGATTTGTCTGGGGCATACATGATTTACTTTTATGAGAATGACCAGTACAAGGAAAAAAACATTGTTGGTGATGGCATGATGTGTAGGCACAGATGATGCTAGTGTGCAGCGAGGTGGAACCTTGAAGACAGCCAATATCACACACTTAGCGTCCGTTTCCATGCTTGTAAATTTACATTACTTTTTCAGTAAATTGCCACTTAGCACCTCCATTCCCATGACATACCTGATCAGGTAGTATATCTAGTGAAAATTAACTTAAGTAACATCTACCCTAAACCTTTTGAAACTTGTCCCAGGCAGATACTCCTAACAGACAAAAATATCACATAGTCTCAGGACAACATTACAATCAAGTAGATATTACTTTGGTTCAAGTGTGAAAAAACACTTTATTTGTAGAATGAAATATACAGACATGTCACAAGATATTCTGAGATACAAGATGACAGATAAGCAATAAAGGTAACTTTCTGGGGCTCATAAATGTAAGTCAATGTCCCTGTATAACTTTAAGTGTCACAAGTCTAGGATGAAGCGTTCGACCTTCATCATGTACGCTGGTTTGAGGTATTTCTGCAGTTCACTCTTCTTCACCCACAGAAAAGGAGCTTTTTTGGTTTTGGGAGGGGCACCATCTGCCAGGATGGCTTTGAAGAAGAATACTTTTGTCCCGATTGAGTTCTCTGTCCGAATGGCTTTGGGCAGTTTGTACTTGTACACTCCGCAGGGGGCGTTGCCAAGGAAAGTCGCCTTGAAACCAGCTGCTGCAGGTAGGAAAACAGGCTGTGAGTTCATGCAGATGGAAACAAAAGTGCAGATGTTGCTAACCTTTATGCAGCTTTTAACACTTTCTAATGGTGCCGCTTTATGTTGTCGCATTCCTGTGGATCATCAGTGTTTGACTCCTCTAATTAAAGTGTTACATCACCCTCATATTCTGTTTCTCTTCTGTGCTGCGACAACAACCCACTTTTTAATCTAATGTCATGTCGTGTAAATCCCCACGGTCGCTGCTGGCTCAATGTGCAGAGTGAGGCACAACACGGCCATGTTAGATTCTCACCGAGTCCAGCTATATTAAAAATGGATCAACTTCTGCTCCTCTAAGACACCTTAAATAAAACCCTCTACCAAATGTTATTGTCAGGGGAATGGCTTAGGAAGTGATTGATGGAGCTGACACATTAATAGCTTGAGAAATGTTGTGAAATGGTTTAGTACAGTCAGTCTGTGGACTCTTATTTAAATGCTTTAAAGCTTGGATACATGTTGAGAATCAGACAGTTAATATATTTAATGTGAGGGATCATTACTGGGTGACTGGGAATATTTCTGCCATTAGTCATCAGCTTCACCTCTCACCCTTAACTTTGGTCAAATCGTCTGCTTATTATTTCTGAAACAGACTCTAATCTACGGCTGAGATCAGTGGACGTCTTAGCGGAGATGACAGCTCGGGGCCAAGCACTGCTCTATGAGGTGTATGCAAATGAGTTTTCAGAGGGGATTTACAGTAAACCTCTTGTTGTGGATAATGAATTTATGAATGATCACATCAGACTTTAAAGATCCTTAGGATAAAGCTGGATCATTATAACAAAAGAGATCAGGATGCTAATACAGTAAGAATGCAGCAAATGAAGCATGTGGACAATAATTTTGGATATTAACAGTACCTCAAATCCTGCCCTTAACACTTATTTTAAAATGTGCTTAAATATCCAACACACACTTGCACTTTGGGGTACTTGTTTAAATGTGGGAAGTTCTTAACTGATAAAAACATATTTAACAAATATCAGCAGATTAATTTGTTTTTGCTTCACCTGCTACATAAGGCTGTCCAAAGACTGGATCCGTCTTAATACCCATGTACAATGCTATGAAAAAGTATTTGCCTCCTTCCTGACAAAGTCATCAGTCTATAAAATCTTACAAACCCATTTCAGAGATGTTAGGACTGCAGTGAACCACTGTGAGTCCCATTATCCACAAATGGAGAAACCCTAAAACAATGGTGAACCTTCCCAGGATTCATCCAGGGGATCAGTTTATGCCATGAAGCTCAACCCCACTTGGATTATGTAGCAGCACAGTGATTGGGAACACTTCAGCAGGTCCACCTCTAAATGCCTCAAAAAAAATAAAGGTTTTAGAGCAGTCCAGTCAAAGTCCAGAGTAAAAACAGACTGAGATGCTTTGGCATAATTAAGGCTTTGACCTTGAAATCAGAAATGGGGCAAAGCCTTGTTCACAGCATTTTTTGAATAAAATATGATTTAAAAAATTCTTTTCATCCTTCTTGACATGAGAATACTACTAAAGAGACAAATGTTTCAAATCCCAGAAAACTGAACAAGGAATAATGAATTAGACAGGATGTGGGTACTGGGACATGCTCTATGTATAATTAGTGTAGTTTTATTGGGCTGTACAAAATCTGAAAATATTTGGGGTTTAAAATAAATATGTTCAGATATTTAGATTTTACAATTCATTTCATATTAAAGTGGGCTGCAATTAGCCAAAATATGAAGGCTTTCCAAAAATCATGAAAATAAAGTATTTTCCATCATAAAGCATCAAATATGAAGGGAATTAACTGCAATTTACATCCCCGTTTATTAATGGGAGGTTTATCAACTAACACTGTGTTCGTAGTGCTGATGCCTTAGTAATTCTCTGATTTAAACCAGCACTAATTACAGTTTAGAGAAAAATGATTTAATCAGGAAAATAAGGGCAGATTAATCAAAAAAAAGTAGTCACAGACCCATTCAAGTTTGAAGTACACCTGAATTAATGTATAAAATCCATAAGAAGCTGTTAGGAAACTAAATTTGTTAAATAATTCTGGTGCTTAGCAGCCTGAAAACTTAAGTTACCTGGCAGGGAGGTGAGAGCTCTCTCAGCCGTCTGTCGCAGCGTTTCCCCCTCCTGCCACCGAGTCTGAGGCAGCAGCCAGAGCTTCTCATCACCCACTTCCTGCTCAGCCAGAAGAACCAGGGAGTCGGCCAAGCAGCGCTCTGCTGAGGTCAAGTCTTTATCTACATCAGCTAAACCAGAGACAGGAGGCAGTCAGCAGCTTCACAACAGCTCTGTCGTTGTCTGCAAAACTCACACTAACTTTTCAAATGTCACAGGGAGCAAAATGCTAATTTAGAATTCCAGAGCAAATAGATTTTCTGAATATCAAAAAATACATTAAAGGCTATTCGCTCTCTGGTAATTTCATTTAAATCCAGCTCTGTGAGACTCCTTCAGATAATCTAATTTTCATTCTCATTCTGTTTTACTTGATTAATGATTGGAGCACCACTAAAGGCTGAATACTACAATACATCACATTAAATTACAGACATTTCATCAGGCACATTTGCAGTGCTTGAGTATGTTTTCATACTGTGTGCATGCTGGTCTACTCCTTTACTGATCATACACTGCCTAAACTGACCTCTGACCCTTAGCGCTGGTTGAAAGTTCTTCATTTTCTGCTCCCAGATGTCTTCCAAGTCCTGAGCCATCATTATCTCCTTGTCCCCGTGGCTGTCCTCTTCATCTGAATCGTAGTCGTCCGCCTGCTTACGACTCATCTTCTCTGCATCTTCCAGCAGGCGCAGCTCGTGGTCCGACAGAACGCTCTTTTCCAGCTCGATCTGAAAGAATCCAGAAGAGGCCTGTGTCTCAAAAGGACATCTTTCAGTCTGGGCATTGCTGCCGAGTCTCATGTTGTCACTGTGTCAGCTAACAACATCAAACTGAAGCTACAATTTGTACATGCTCACCAAAATTGCCTGGTCTTCAAAAATGCAACATTCGGATTGCAGGGTCAAAATTTGGCAAACACAACATCAAATATGGATCCATGCAGCTTTGAATCAGCAGTTCAGGGTCATAGTCGTGGTGCAATAGTGTGGGAGCATTGTTTTTGAGCATTGCTGCTGACTACATCCATCCCATTATAACAACAATATAGCCATCTTCTGATGGCTGCTTCCAGCAGGATAACACATCATCACAAAGCTCAAATCATCTCAACCTTGTTTCTTGAACTTCACAATGAATTTTCTTTACTCAAATGAGCTGCACAGTCACCAGACATCAATCCAATACAGCACCTCAGGGATGTAGAGGAATTTTGGAATAAGGCACCTTTGTTGCCACAAAGAATTTAAGCAGCTCTGAAGGGGAAAAAAAAAAAGAGTACCAGTAAAGTAAACTGCCTGGTGCGTGTATATAATATTACAAAGCTGAAGGTTCACATCAAATTTGGCCAAAGTTTGAAATAATAAAGTAAATCTGAGTTGAAATAATCTCAGCAGCCCAAAGGTTAGCCCAAAGGAGTTAGACTACTCTGAACATTTTTTCCAACATTTCTTTATAAAACCATCTGTTATTCAGGCAGCACACAACACCACACAGTAAACCTCCATCTGCATCTCTGCTTTATCGTGCATTTGATAGCAAACAAAGTGAGAAGAATTTTGAGGTCAGGACTTCTTGAGTTGGTTTGAACTGATTAACCACTGATCGACAAGTTACATTACTTCTGCTTAAAACTTTGTCATTGCCTCTGTTTTAATTCTATACTTGACACATAACTTTGTTTTTAAATGAGAGCTGTGCAGCTCTTTGATTTGTCTAGATATAATTTGGCCTCCAACTATTATTACAGCAAGATAATAGAGATAAAAATGAATACCACCATGTTCTGCAATAATTTTCTTGCTTTGTGCATACATTTCAAGTAATTCACACAACTGTGGCAGATCTGAATATTAGTTATCAGTTAAAATTCCAGAAAGGACACTTAAATAAACATATATATATATAAACACATATATATATATATATATATATATATATATATATATATATATATATATATATATACACACATACATACATACATACATGCAGCATCATTAGAAGACATAGCATACATTTTCACTGCTATGCAGATGACACCCAGCTCTGTCTGTCCATGAAGCCAGATAACACACACCAATTAGTTAAACTGCAGGAATGTCTTAAAGACATAAAGACCTGGATGGCCAAGCGTACAGTTTGGGCGATTATGGTGTGGGGCTTGGCTTCAGCATACCAAGATATTTGGGGCAATTTCACACTCCCAACTTTGTAACAACAGTTTGGGGATGCCCACTTACTGTTCCAACATGACTGTGCACCAGTGCACAAAGCAAGGTCCATAAAGACATAGAATATGGCTGGTGTGGAAAAACTTGACTGGCCTGCACAGAGTCCAGATATAAAATGAAAACTTCAGGCTTTTACCTTTAATAGTTTTTGAGATACTCATGTTCAAATATTGCCTCGGATTTCAAAATGCCAAATAACATGTGAGTGAGTGGCCTGACCATTTTTCAGATTTTTATATCCATACATCCATTTTATTTTCCTCATCCAATTTATCCAATATTTTTATTTTGTTCTTTCAGCTGCTGCCTTCAGGGGTTGCCACAATGGATCATCAGCTCCCATCTCACCCAATCCCTTGCAGCCTCCTCTGTCACACCAGCCATCTATATGTCTGTCCTCTTTCACTACATTCATGAACCTCCTCTGAGTTCTTCCTCTTTCCCTCCTGCCTGCCAGCTCCGTTGTCAAAATCCTTTACCCATAATACCCACTATTCCTCCTCTGAAAATGGCTAAACCATCCCCACCTTACCTTTCTATCTTTTGCCTCCAAACTCCTCAGCCTGAGCTGTCCCTCTGATGTATTCATTTCTAATCTTGTCCATCCTGTTCAATCCCAATGAAAATCCACCACCTCCAAAACATACATCATATCAGGTCTCACCTTCCCTTTCACTCTTGCTGCTAACTTATTATAAATCACCCCCTGACACTCGTCTCCATCCAATCCACCCTGCCTGCACTCTCTTCTCCAAACACTTATTTTCTGATATCCACAAACATATTTATATAAATCTTTTGTTGGGACATCCCAGTTTTCATCTTGGAGGACTGTCTTGCACCGCATCGTGTATCACAAAATCACTGGACTCTATATTCTAACTGTTAGCCTTGATATAGTGATAGCTGTGAAATATCAATTGTAACATCCCCCAAGCGTCATATATTTCTGCCTAGAACCAACATGTGTGTTTTCTTTTCAAATGACCGCATGTACTTTGTGAACGCTAAGAAAAACAAAACAAAAACAGTTTATTCTTTTCACTCATAGTCTTCAGCCCTTCCATGATACGGAGACTCACCTGGTGAAGCATCTGTTTGAACTGTTGCTCGATAGGACTGCAGTCCGCTGAGATGACCGGCAGCCTTTGCAGACACACCGCTGCCATCAGAGTCCACGGAGAATTCGCTCTTTCCGCCGCTTCATTGATCTGAAAAGCCGCACGGCAAACAGTAGCGCTGGAAAACTGACGGAAGCCCGTGTTTCCGACGGGAGATCTGCTGAAACGAGACAGAAACTGCAGGAGAGGCCGACTTGCCATTCTTCCACAGGGCGCAGCCATCTTTTTCTGTTGCATTCAATGTACAAGCAAAAAAAATAAAATAAATCCTAACATTAGAAAATGCTAAATAAAACAAAATGGAAGTAGGATTCTTTACATAATTTCTCTGAGAATAGTAGTTTATAGAGTAATTATATTATTTATTGTGTTTTAAGTAAAACGCTACAATGTTTGGTTGACGAAGATACGTTTTTATTAAACACAAAATGGCATAATGTCGAGGGGGTTTTTAAGTACTTGAAAGCACCATTTCCGTTCTCGACCCACAATTCTATGCGGGAAAACGGACAATCTATTTAACCATAACCGTGGGTGTGAAATGAAATTAATATATTTAAAAAACAATAATACGCCACTTATACACCCATACTAAATATTATCATTATATTTTAATTAAATAAAAACGGATTATAAGCAATGTATAAGTGAAGCTTCTACATATATTATTTTTTGAACGTGACGCCACCCCCGCACACCTCCGGGGGTATTACTGGTCTGGTCTGGTCTGGATCGCTTCCTCAATGTCACGTTTGTTGTGTGTAAAATTATTTAACGTCTGGCTGCAAGATTGTGTATAAGTGTGTGGAACATGAATAAATTTAGCTGTATATTGTTTAGCTCACTGAGTACCGTATGTCGACAGCTGTCTGCCCCTCTGAACGGAAATACGGCCTCTCTGTAAGTGCTTTATGGCTATGTTTTCTTAGCATTTATGTTAGCTGGCGGCTAGTTCTAGGCTGTAGCATTTGGATAACAAATAGTATTTTAGATGACACCTTTATAATTATGATTACAATATCAACAGAAGATTATGTTTAATATGACAGGTTCATAAAGTTGTTGCTAATTAAATTGCGTGTGTACAGATGTGGAAGCAGAGCGTTGCAGCGGACAATATGCAGCAGTGCTATCAGGCATCAGGAGAAAGAAGCATCCTCCAGCGCAGAGACTGCGAAGGACTTCAGGTCAGGCACAAATGTACATGCAAATGAAATGAAACAACATAAAGCAAGGTGTGCCAAAATGTACAGCTCAAACCGCCCCAACGCGGTTCTTGAACTCTTCTGGAGGGATGCACCATCATTTTCCAGAAAGATATTGCACAATTAGTTTATTTGAGAGCAACGAAGAACGCCCGAAAAGTTCACAGGCGTCTGGGTTGACTGCAAAATATATTGTGGATGGGGCATTTTGACATCCTGGAAGAAACTGGTTCCATTAGGATGGAAAGAAGCTTATATACTGATTTGCAGTAACTCTGTCTCCAGGTGGCCCATCCAGGTAGCCCTCAGGGGTACCCCTGAGCAAGGTACCGGTCCTACACACTGCTCCCCGGGCGCCCAATGGCTGCCCACTGCTTCACAGAGTGAATGGGTTAAATGCACAGAGGAATTTCCCCACGAGGATCAATACATTAAATAACTGACCACAATATTATTTTCTGAAATTTTTGGTATTGAACCCATTTGTATGTATGTATGAGAGTATCTATCTATCTATCTATCTATCTATCTATCTATCTATCTATCTATCCACTGCACACACATATACATCTGTTCTTCTACCACGGTCAGCTCATTGTGTCTGTACTGCATTGTGCTATGGCCTCTGGGTCTCCAATTGAATTGATGGAATGCACTCTTGGTCTCGCTATATACATAAAACATTTTTAAATGTAACTGGTAGCAAATAGCACAGTGGTCACACTTACTCCTTTCCCCCTATGCTGCTGAGGCTTTTAGGCTCTCCCAAATTCAGCTGGGTATCCTTGCTAAAGTACTTCCAAAATGAAGTAAACAAATGGAAGTTTGCTTAGCAAATGGTACATTCAGCTGCTCCCTTATTTCCCAAGGAGTCGCTACGGCAGATGGATCCACAAATTTGATTTGGCACAGATTTCTATGCTGGATGCCCTTTATGACACAACCCTGCCATTTATGCAAACTTTTGGTCTCCTGAAGCACAACATGCGTCTCCTCATGGAGTTGAACCGGGGAGCTTTCACGTGTAAGGTGAATGTGTTAATGGAATGGGGCCAGTTGGAAATTGGTTTGACAAATGAAAGAGGAAAAAATGAGAGGGAGACATTCCTCACCTGTCACTTAATGGAAACTGCCATCTGAAAGTTATTTTGTTAGTTGGTTATAAAATATAAAATCAGTTTCGATTACCTTTTTTTATTTTTTGTGTCACACTGTTTTCCGGGGTCTGTAATTTGACAATCTGAGCAAAAGGAGAGTTAAATCAAATCGTGATAATATAACAAAGCCCCCCTGGATGTCCTCACTGTTCAGCAGTCAGCAGTTCAGGTTTTATCTTTAATTTGAATTTATTTATTTAAAAGGGACAGTGCAGTTTAACATAGTTCAAGTGCAAGACATGAAACTGATGTACCGCACATAGGTTTATAGCTACTGCTAATTTTCAACAATTGTCCCTTGTTGGGCTTACAATCTAAATAGATACATTTTACAATAAAACATACATTTTCATAAAACCAAATTACATCATAAATACAATTACAATTAATAGACAATTTAAAATAAAATTTAAATCATTAGTTAAAATGACCACAACTTTGATTTCCCTTTAACCTTCAATGTAAAGGATCTAATGTCTGTAATCAATTTGATATCGGTTGGAAGTGTGTTCCACAGATGACAAGCCTTTATAGAAAAAGCTGACTGACCGAATGTAGATCTGCAATATAATATCTTGCAGTTGCCGTTCACCTTACTCCTAGTAATACGATTACTATCTTGTCTCTGGATGTATCTATTGAGACACTCTGTGGCCATCCTATTTATACATTTAAAAACGAATTTAAGAAAACACAAACGATTAAAACTCTTAAAACTAAGTAGATTATATTTCTTTAAAATGTGACAGTGATGCCACCGAACAGATTTTTTATCCATTATTTTTAAAGATTGGTTATATAAGGATACCACAGGCTGAATTGTAGATGGTGCTGCTTGGGTCCAAACTGTCATACAATATGAAAAATGAGAAAATATAGAATGCATAAATATCTGAGCTGCTGAAGTGGGTATATAGTGCAAAATTAACTTAAAACAATTCAGATTAGCCTTGACCATCTTAGAAATCTTCTTTACATGCTTGTCAAATTTAAGATGTGAATCTAAGATTATTCCTAAAAACTTAAAATCTTTGACCTCCTTTATTTCTTCGTTCCCTAGGTTGATTTTAAAATCATCAGATGAACTTGAAAGTTGGCAGTTAGCTTTTAATATCCCAGTGTCACAAAATAGATTGTGACTAGTAAAATATCACAATCTATTTTGAATACTCAGTAATATATTATGGATATATGTAATCATTTTTCAGTTTGAATATTTGACATCAAAATAAGAACTTGTAAAATCCTAAACTTACTGCTAATGGGGTATGGATGAATGGGCACAAACCATGTATAGCGGGGGGTGGAGGGGGCACAGCTGTAAGAGGCTGATGGGGTGTTGTTTGTGAATGTCATCATTCAAAAAGAAAGTCACCTAGGAATTTCAACCTGATACCATAAGGCATAGCTGCTAAGGTCCAAATCTCCATGACCTTGAACTCAAGGTCAAAGGTCAAGTTTTCTGAAAATCTTATGAACACAATAAATTGAGAAGGATGTTACCTAGGATTTTCATAGCTGCATCTATTAGGAGGTTCAGTGGTATGTTTTTGTTTTATTTTTTTAATGCATTCACTACTTTATTTCCTGCAGCACTAAAAAATATCAGCTGCTTGTTCTTGCTAATGTGGCCTGTATTGACATTTTCAGTCACATAAAAAAAGTTGTCTTAATTTTTTTCCCTTTCTCATTGCTATTCCTAACACATGTGCACCACAGTCATCAAATCTGCGCCCTGTCAACCACAATTTCCACCACTGTTTACTGATGGCTTTCACGTAGATTTAAATGTTCATTGTCTGCTTGAGCAGTCTTTCTGACTAAAGCTTCAGTGATGTGTACTTAATCTTTTCCTTCCACCATCTTAATACAAACCCCGAATTAACAGGGTTTTCATACATGTCCCACAGCATGACTGTATTGCTTACCTTTATCATGTGGTGCATTGATGTGAAAGGATGCTTGTCTTCATTCATTTATTCATGTTTTCTCTTTAATTTAACACCTGCCAGCATCATGTTTCACTGTCTACTGTCAGCAGACTAAGCTCCATTAAATAGAAGCACAGCCTGCTGCAGTATTATCATTAATGGCTAATCTTTGTTTTAATCCTACAGCTATTTACCTCCACTGCCTGGACATGACAGCGCACTGAGATGGGGTGGGAAGAAGTTTGAAGACTTACCAATTGTTCACATTAAAGCCACATACAACAAGTAAGTGAAAGCAAACTCTTACATTTGTACTTACAATGTAAGTGTCAGAAAATATCTCTTAAAGAATATTCAAGATTCAGTCAGCACTTTCATTATTTTAGTCTTTCCTCTTTGTAATTTCAGACCCATTTGCCGTAGTGTTCTGATTTTATTAAGTAACCATGAAACCTGCTTTCAGAGGGAAAATTGCTGCTTGGATCTGTTATCATAATTCAGTGAAATCAGATGTTCTGCTGTGATTTAAATTTCCTATTAACAGTCATGGTGGCCATTGCTAAAAGCCACATATTAGTTAGAGTTCACGACTGCTGATTTGTCCTCACTGTAAAAATGCCCGGCAGTTTGCGACCCAGTAACTCGCTGTTCTCTCTACCAGCACTCACATCCAGCTGACAGACAGCGCAGGGCAGTCCGTGGTGAGGACATCCTGCGGAACAGAAGGTTTCAAAAATATCAAGAAGTCGACGCCGATCGCTGCTCAGACTGCGGGCATCTCTGCTGCTGCGGTGAGTTCGATACAACACAACGCTGGGCCACCTCATTATCCCTGCAGAAGATTGTTCCAATTAAATTAAAATTAGAGACTACAGCATCTGCTGCTTCTCCACTTTGTGCAGCAACACTTAATTCATGAATATTAAATGTTTGCTGTAAACAAACTGGCTTCTCTGAGGATTTTATAAAGGCTGCAGGCTAACAAAGTTATGGTCAGACAGATTTTCTTTTTCATTTGTTGTAATCAGCATAGTTGATAAATTAAGTTTTATTATAATGCTGCCATATTCAGTAGAGTTAAATTATACTTTCCTCTTATCAGTTTTTAAATGTTTTTGCTACAATTGAAAATTAAAAGTAGCTGTACACTTTTATTATCAGAATCAGAATCAGAATACTTTATTGATCCCTGGGGGAAATTATTTTTTGTTACAGTGCTCCATTTTAAACCAACATTAAGACAAGACAGACAATACACTAACTAAGAATAGTACAATATATACATATATATACATACATACATACATACATACATACATAAGTCACTTATAAATAAATAGTTGGAAAAGAAACATGTGTAGCTGTAGCAGCAAACAGTGTGTTAAGTGGATGGTTTGTACAGGGAGATGGCCACAGGCAGGAATGATTTCCTGTGTCGTTCAGTGGTGCTTTTCGGTAATCTCAGTCTCTCACTGAACGTGCTCCTGTGACTGACCAGCATGTCATGGAGTGGGTGGGAGGTGTTATCCAACATTGTCTTTATCTTGGACAGCATCCGCCTCTCCGACACCACCTTGAGGGAGTCCAGCTCCATCCCCACAACATTGCTGGCCTTACGGATTAGTTTATTAAGTCTGTTGGCATCTGCGACCCTCAGCCTGCTCCCCCAGCATGCAACAGCATAGAGGATCGCACTGGCCACAACAGACTCCTAGAAAATCCTCAGCATTTTCTGGCAGATGTTGAAGGACCTCAGTCGCCTCAAAAAATAGAGACGACTCTGGCCCTTCCTGTAAAGTGCTGTGGTGTTTTTAGCCCAGTCCAGTTTATTGTCAATGTGTACTCCAAGGTATTTATAGTCCTCCACAATGTCAACACTGACCCCCTGGATTGAAACAGGGGTCAAGTGTTTCCTGGTCTTCCTGAAGTCCACGATCAGTTCCTTGGTCTTTGCCACGTTGAGCTGCAGATGATTCTGCTCACACCACGTGACAAAGGAGTCGACCACAGCCCGGTACTCTGTCTCATCATCCCTGCTGATGCATCCAACCACCGCAGAGTCATCAGAAAACTTCTGAAGATGGCAGGTCTCTGTGCAGTGGCTGAAGTCTGTGGTGTAGAGGGTGAAGAGGAAGGGGGAGAGGACAGTCCCCTGTGGTGCCCCTGTGTTGCTAATCACCTTGTCAGACACACACTGTGGGAGACATACATATTGTGGTCTTCCTGTCAGGTAATCAACAATCCAGGACACCAGAGAAGCATCCACCTGCATCGCTGCTAACTTATCACCCAGGAGGGTCGGCCTGATGGTGTTGAAAGCACTGGAAAAGTCAAAAAACATGACCCTCACAGTGCTCGCCGGCTGGTCCAGATGGGTGTAGACACGATTGAGCAGGTAGATGATGGCGTCCTCTGTTCCGAGACGAGGCTGATAAGCGAACTGAAGGGGATCCAGATGTGGTCTTACTATGGGTCGCAGCTGGTCCAGGATGAGCCTTTCCAGGGTCTTCATGATGTGGGAGGTCAGTGCCACGGGCCTGTAATCCTGGGGGCCACTGGGACGAGGCGTCTTTGGTACAGGGACGAGGCATGATGTCTTCCACATCACCGGGACCCTCTGCAGACTCAGACTCAGCATAAACAGTTTATGAAAGACTCCACACAGCTGGGGGGCACAGGTCTTGAGGCCAAGGGGACTCACTCCGTCTGGTCCAGCAGACTTGCCTGAGTGAAGTCTCCTCATTTGCATCTCAACCTGGTATTGAGTGAAGGTGATGGGTGGGGGAGGGGTGTCAGGAATCTCACAGGAGGCAACATGTGAAGAGAGAGGCTGGCACAGTGGTGTGGCTCTGGATTCCAGGCTGACTGCAGGTGAGGTTGTGGGGGTGGGAGCAGACACTGTGGTGTCGAATCTATTGAAAAACAGATTCAACTCGTCGGCTCTATTCTCACCTCCCTCAGCTCCCCTGCTGTTGGTTGGCCTGAATCCAGTGATGGTCTTCATGCCCCTCCACACCTCTCTCATGCTGTTCTGCTGGAGTTTCCACTCCAGCTTCCTCCTGTAATTGTCCTTAGCCTCTCTGATCTTGTCCTTTAGTAACACCTGGACCTTCCTCACCTCCTCTTTGTTGCCCCCTCTGAAAGCCCTCTTCTTGTTGTTGAGGAGGGCTTTGATGTCCTTAGTCACCCACGGCTTGTTATTTGGGTAACAATGAACAGTCTGAGCTGGAACAATGGAGTCGGTGCAGAAAGTTATGTAGTCTGTGATACACTCAGTAAGCCCATTGATGTCCTCGGCGTGAGGCTCACAGAGTGTTTCCCAGTCGGTCACCTCGAAACAGCCCTGTAGTTCGGCTAAGGCCTCCTCTGACCACCTCCTGACAGTCCTGGTGGTCACAGGTTCCCTCCTCACAATTGGCACATAGCGGGGGGTGAGGTGAATCAGGTTATGATCTGACCTACCAAGTGGGGGGAGGGAGGAGGAGCTGTATGCATCCTTGACGTTAGCATACAGTAAGTCTAAAGTTTTCTCTCCCCTGGTAGGACAGTCCACATATTGTTTGAATGTTGGTAGTGTATTGTCCAGTGATACATGGTTGAAGTCACCCGAGATCACAATAAAGGCACTCGGGTGCTGAGTCTGTAGCCGAGCTATGGCAGAGTGGATAGTGTCACATGCAGCTGTGGGGTTAGCAGAGGGGGGAACATAAACAGCCACCAAGATGACGTGAGAGAATTCCCTGGGTAAATAATACAGCCTGAGTCCAACAGCACACAGTTCAGTGTCCGGGCAACAAATCCTTTCTTTGATTGTTATGTTGGCAGGGTTACACCACCGGTTGTTAACTAAAACAGCAAGCCCACCTCCTTTCCGCTTACCGCTAGCGATGCTGTCCCTGTCCGCCCGAACAGTGTGGAAGCCTTCCACGGAAGCATTCTCATCGGGAATGTCCTGGTGCAGCCATGATTCGGTGAAACACATCAGGCTACACTCTCGGTATTCCCTCTGACTCCGTACCAGTGCTGAGAGCTCGTCGATTTTAATTGCCAACGATCGCACATTTCCCATCACGATAGACGGCAGACACGGTTTAAACCTCCTCCTCGCTTCGAGCCTCCGCTGTCTCACCGTCACCTTTTTTCTTCTCTTCTGTCCTTGACCTCTGCATCCCCGATGTGTTTTCCTCCAAATTTCAGCTGGTACTTCTGCGGGCCTGGCCAGCGAGCCGGCCGGCATCAGGGCGATCAGCTGATCTCTGGAGTAAACAGTCCGTGCGTGTAGGAGATGTGCCGCGGTCCCGTTCCTTGATAAAAGTAACAGTTCCACAGCCACCAGAAGAACAAAAACTCTCTCAATCCACATGATTGAGTAAGAGATAGAAAATGGAGGAAAATACAAGTCAGAAAAAAAAAAATTAATTAAATTAATTAATTAAAATTAAGAGTCTTTTCTACTGGTTTTGAGGGGTGGAAATCTTAAAGAATAATTCTTGTTTACCTCTTTGTCAATTAAGCCTCTTTGTATACATACCTAAAACTAACAGTTGAATACCTCTGGTTACTTTCTCTTGTAATGGCTGCTAAGCCGCGAAACTGTCACAAAGTAATGAAAGCTGCAGTTACTGTTTGTTGAAGTCGATCTTAAGACTCTAGTGAATGACATTAATTGGAGACCTGCTTATTCTGAACATGTTAGAAGTGGCAAAGCAGAGAAAAAGCCATAGACTCAGAGCAATGGTGTGTCTAAAGCTCCTCAACTGTGTTTTTAGTCAAGATTACTAATCACATCTATTAGCCTCAGAACCAGGAGAGGATTTCATTTGTTGGCTTTATTGGACTTTTCTGAACACCGGAGTCAAAGGGATGCTGCTCATCTCCGATTTTTCTTCTGTCCTTCTGCACAGAAAGCTACAGCCAAAGGAGTTAGCTTTGTGCGTGTTGTGGTCAAAGGTCTTGGTCCTGGGCGTTTGGTGAGTAGTTTCTATAAAGAAATCTTTAAAGCTATTCCAGATAAAACTACGATTTATTTTTAATTAGTGTTATTATTTTTGTATCTTGTTGTTTGGTCTGTCTTCAGACTGAAGACAGTTAACAGGGATGGAAGCCTCATTAAAACAGCCTATTAAAAGAATTGTTTTGGCTTAGTAGATGATAAACTTGTACTCGTACTTTTATTTGGTATCGAAATTTGTCATATTTCTGTTAAAGGCAAGCATACAGTCATAACCCAATAAGACAACCAATGAAAAGAGTTGGCTTATTTTCAGACGACTGGACAGGCAAACATGTGAAACTGAAACTTCTTAATATTATATGTAATTTTACCAACATACTGTTACAACATTACATAGATCCTTAACCTCTGAAGCAAATTCTCTGATGGCTGTACTCTGGGAAAACATTGATTGTTTGGTCAGTATGCTCCCATCTGTCTTTCTCATTGGGGTGAGAAATTGCTGATGTTATTTTCACAAGTAGAAAAATGCTACACTGACAGCTCACCAGGACCCATCTATTGTTTTTTGCAATCGGAGGAGCAGCCTTTAGTACAGCAGCCTTCAAAGACATCATGTTAAAGTTATTGGTACGAGTGCATTTTGCTTAAATGTGCACAAGATTGACTTTTTCCTTTTGATTAATCTCATTTTAAAATAAAATGTATTTTATTTGTGTTACCTGTTTATTATGTTACCCTATCTGCACTGTTTGAAGAAGGATTAAAAAAAAAAAATCTAAAAAAAAAAATCAAGGAACCATTTGTATGAAGAAGGAAAATTTACTGCAGGATAACAGGATGAAAATGAAACTAGTTTTGTTCCGCTGACCCTGCTCTGTGCCGATATGCAAGTGGGCGGTCAATACCAGCAAACCTGTCACAGCATGAAGAAGTGGTCCTCTAATTATTTCCAGACTTGTCATAATGAGGATAATTTAAGGAGCGGCAGACATGTTGATCTGTTCCCATTAGCTTTCTTAATGAATGAATGCATTTTTCTCTGCTCTGCAGTCTGCAATCAAAGGTCTGACAATGGGAGGTCTGGAGGTGGTATCTATCACTGACAACACCCCCGTGCCACACAATGGATGCCGCCCACGGAAAGCCAGAAGGACGTGATCTTTGTGTGCCAGAATGCACTGCAACAGGAGGAAGCTTTTGTGTTGAATTATGCTAATAAAGAGTTTTGTTGTGTAGCTTTTCTGGCTCTGAGCTGACCTTACAAAAAGCGTTTTGGGGAAATAATTGCAGATGGGTGTTATTAATGAGCAGAGAACAGGCTTCTCAGTCCTCTGCTGCTACTGTTGGCAGATGAATAAACCTTCATTCTCACTGCAGGCGCTTTTATGTTCATTAGTAGACTGATGTTTGTACACAGCACAGAAACGGCTCTGCGTGGGAACAACTAGTAGCCACAGGAACCCTTGATCCTGACTATGCTACACAGCTGAACCTACAGGACTGCAGATTGATGCAAGATTGCCCAAGTTTAACCTTCTTGTGTGCCTTTTTATATTTTCAACTTTCAGCACATTAGACAGCCACACATCTATTTAACATGATATCAGTACAAAAGTCTCCTCTCTTCCCCCCCCTCCATTCTTCTTTTCTTTACATTTTGATAGGAAAATGGGAAAGAAATGCATGGATTTTTTTTTTTAAACATGCAAGTATACATGTGAATGTAGGATTTAAGGCACAAACAGTTTCTATCATTCTAATGAGCTTGAAAGTCAATATTTGATATGACGACCTTTATTCTTCAACCTAACCTGAACTCCAAGCAAACCTTGTCATTTCTTTAAACAGCCGTCAGGAACAGTTCCCCAGGCATCTTGAATGACAGCCAACATTTTTCCTTTGATGATGGCTGCCTTTTGTTTCCTTCTCTGTCAAGACGATCCCACATTGCTTGAACAGCGTTGAGACCCAGGCTCTGGGAGGCCAGTCCATGACTCATAGTTCTCTACTGTGTTTTTTCCATGCATGTATGGCGTTTACTGGCAGTGTGTTTGAGGTCATTATCATTCTGCAAAAATGGAGCCGTTGCCAGTCAGATGCTTTCCAGATGGCTTAAATGCTGGATAGAAATCTAACCGTAGCATTCTGCATACATGCTGACAGTGATTTGAACCAAAAATTTCAAATTTATTTTGGTCATTCCATAAGACCTGCTGTCAGTCCAGTTCTTGTGTATTTTGGCATACCTCTGCCTTTTTGTATCTGTTTCCATTTCCTTTAGAATGGCTCTGTAACATCCACACGCTCACTGAGACCATGATGAGACTTCAGCGAACAGTAGATTGATCAATTCGAGGCCAGATACACGTCTTTGGTCCTGTGTCAGGTCTTTGCTGAACTTTGTCGTATTTCTTAAGGGATTCACTTTCAGATCTGTTCATTTGCTCTACATCAGAGGTAGGCAACCCCAGGCCTCAAGTGCCGGTGTCCTGGAGGTTTTAGATGTGTCCATGACCCATCACAGCTGATTTAAAGGACTAAATGACTCCTCAGCATTTCTTGAAGTTCTCCAGAGGTCTGGTAATGAACTAATCATTTGATTCAGGTGTGTTAACCCAGGGTGGGATCTAAAACCTGCAGGACACCGGCACTCGAGGCCTGGAGTTGCCTACCCCTGCTCTACATAGTATTTTAACTCCTCCCACTTCATCTTTAGTCCAGTTCATCTTAAAGTACAAATATTATTTTTACTCCTGTTAAACAGTCTTTGGCATTTTTTTTGTAGATTTTGATAAATAAATGGGAACAAATTATGTTTTTGCAACAAGCTGCTAGCAACAAAGTGCCTAAATATGCAATTAATTTCTTTTTCTGAGTTATGCTTAGATAGAACACTGGTTCACCCTTGAATTAGGTGCATTTTTATGCTTGAATTATTCATAGATCAGTGTTAGGTGCCTTAACAAAATAAAAAATTGATCTGAAAATGTTCAAATACAAGGACTGACTTAAAATGAATGAAAAGGCACCCAATGTTCAAAGAAAATTCTTTAGAGCAGGGGTAGGCAGCTCCAGGCCTCGAGTGCCGGTGTCCTGCAGGTTTTAGATCCCACCCTGGGTTAACACACCTGAATCAAATGATTAGTTCATTACCAGACCTTGAAAGATCAATCCTGAGTGGGGAAATGTGGAAATGGAAGCAAGTATATACCAAGTACCATCAATTTTATTGTGTTTCAACATCTCTTCAAGATTTTCTTTGAACCTTTCTGGATATTTTTAACATTTGAGACACCCAGAAAATTTTTTACACCTTAACAGGTGCAAATGTTTTTAACCTAGTCAGTTAGTCAGTTTTACCATATAAGTGCACATATAGTCAGTGCACGGTTTGGACAAAAATAGATTGCAACAGATGAAATGACTTACAGGGTCATGTGTTTGTGGGTTTCCAGTCTAAATGCTTCAGAGCTTTTTAAAAGCCTCACTGATACAGTGGTGATGAAAAAAAATACAGTATCACAAATAAAATACACGAAGACTAATCTGATGCTTTTGACCTACAAATATTGTATTTCATTAAAAGAACGACTACTATAACATGTGGCTTCCTGCCTGTTATGCCACCTCTGACCCCTGGTGACCCTGAATTGGGTACGTATTTAAGAAAATAGATGGATGAAGAAAAGTAGTTTTACCAACAATCTCCCGCTCTGCCTCAGGTTAAAAGCCTCATCGCTGCATATTTCAAACAACACAATGGGAGCCATTTTGTAAAATGTGGAACAGAACTGAGACTTATTGTCCTGCTGTTAATACAGACTCCACTGAGAGGTCTCATAAAATGCCATCTGCAAGCTAAATATTTTATTCATCTGCGTTCACATGGTATTTCATACACGCTAGAGGTGTTACCAAACTGATAAAACATGACTTTCTAGATTATTCTTTTATAAAGAGAGCAGCTGCAGTATCCAAACTGGAACGTACTGCAAGAGCCCCCAACTGTATTACACTGCATGTATTTTAGAACGCATAAATGAATAAATCTTGTAATTAGGCTGATCTTCCAAAAACAACACATTACCAAATCTATTAATAAAATTAGGGATACATATGCTTGTTATCGCACATTTTCTAATTTGATTAAAATAATTTTGTGACACAAAGGAAAGAAAGGAAAATTTGAGTCCAGCAGTGGATTTTGTCTACGGGCTCCGCTTGCATGACCTCGGATTTTAGCTCTGCTGAATACCAGAAACAACAGTGTAAATTTTTTATTCTATTCATCTTTATTTATGACACCAAATCATAACATTTGCCTCGAAGTGTTTTTTCCTCAAGGCATCACCTGACCTACCCCTGACTATATGCTTTTTTAAAAGTAGAGTAGAGAGGTTGTCTGCCTCCTGAATCCAAACTGGGAGCTGGTTCCAGTGAAGAGGGGCCTGAAAGCTAAAGGCTCTGCCTCCCATTCTACTTTTAAACCACAAGCTCTCTATTGGGGTGATACAGAACTATGAGTTCTTTAACTCATTCACTGCCATTGACGTCTATAGACGTCAATTACGTTTCCAATGGGAGGGGCTAGAATACAACCTCGGGCAGCTTGTCAGTGAACATCAGACTGTTGAAATGTATTTTTCACAAAAAGCTCGTTTTCTCCCTTTTTGTGGTCAAAACAGGCATTTTTGGTGGAACCCACCTCTCTTCTACAGCTGATTACTAAAGAATGGCAAATGGTAGAAACAAGCTTTTTTTTTTGGATGGAAGAAGAGAGTCTGTTCTTCATTTTGGTAGGTTCAGCGTTTATATGATCATAACACACAGTTTTCTGTGGCTCTTCAAAAATGAGTAAAAATGCTCAAAAACCCTGGCAGTGAATGAGTTAAGATAAAATGAGGCCTGATTATTCAAGACTTTGTATGCGATCAAATAAAAAGTTTAAAAAGGTTGTATTCACCATGATGTCATCAGTTGATTAACAAAGTTTTGAGCCTATGAGCTGTTGCTCATAGGCTCAAAACCCCAAGCTGTTGAAAATAGAGATGGGAATTTTGACTGAGAAACAAAGGACACTGGATGCTCACACAGCAATGACGTGTCAGTTAGGCCCACTCTAAAGCATACCCTACCTTACTTTCTGTTTTACCCTACAAGAGACAATAATTTACATAATGAATGCCATGCTGTACTAAAGGTGAGTCCATAAATGCTTTGCTTTCCTTTTTACAATCAACACTGCAGGGAGTGCAGAATTATTAGGCAAATGAGTATTTTGTCCACATCATCCTCTTCATGCATGTTGTCTTACTCCAAGCTGGCTCGAAAGCCTACTACCAATTAAGCATATTAGGTGATGTGCATCTCTGTAATGAGAAGGGGTGTGGTCTAATGACATCAACACCCTATATCAGGTGTGCATAATTATTAGGCAACGTCCTTTCCTTTGGCAAAATGGGTCAAAAGAAGGACTTGACAGGCTCAGAAAAGTCAAAAATAGTGAGATATCTTGCAGAGGGATGCAGCAGTCTCAAAATTGCAAAGCTTCTGAAGCGTGATCATCGAACAATCAAGCGTTTCATTCAAAATAGTCAACAGGGTCGCAAGAAGCGTGTGGAAAAACCAAGGAGCAAAATAACTGCCCATGAACTGAGAAAAGTCAAGCGTGCAGCTGCCAAGATGCCACTTGCCACCAGTTTGGCCATATTTCAGAGCTGCAACATCACTGGAGTGCCCAAAAGCACAAGGTGTGCAGAGAGCTCCTGTCCGACTCAGATGCCAGCAAGGTGGAGGTGGAGTACTGGTTTGGGCTGGTATCATCAAAGATGAGCTTGTGGGGCCTTTTCGGGTTGAGGATGGAGTCAAGCTCAACTCCCAGTCCTACTGCCAGTTTCTGGAAGACACCTTCTTCAAGCAGTGGTACAGGAAGAAGTCTGCATCCTTCAAGAAAAACATGATTTTCATGCAGGACAATGCTCCATCACACGCGTCCAAGTACTCCACAGCGTGGCTGGCAAGAAAGGGTATAAAAGAAGAAAAACTAATGACATGGCCTCCTTGTTCACCTGATCTGAACCCCATTGAGAACCTGTGGTCCATCATCAAATGTGAGATTTACAAGGAGGGAAAACAGTACACCTCTCTGAACAGTGTCTGGGAGGCTGTGGTTGCTGCTGCACGCAATGTTGATGGTGAACAGATCAAAACACTGACAGAATCCATGGATGGCAGGCTTTTGAGTGTCCTTGCAAAGAAAGGTGGCTATATTGGTCGCTGATTTGTTTTTGTTTTGTTTTTGAATGTTAGAAATGTATCTTTGTGAATGTGGAGATGTTATATTGGTTTCACTGGTAAAAATAAATAATTGAAATGGGGATATTTGTTTTTTGTTAAGTTGCCTAATAATTATGCACAGTAATAGTCACCTGCACACACAGATATCCCCCTAAAATAGCTAAAACTAAAAACAAACTAAAAACTACTTCCAACAACATTCAGCTTTGATATTGAGTTTTTTGGGTTCATTGAGAACATGGTTGTTGTTCAATAATAAAATTATTCCCTAATTCTGCACTCCCTGTACAGGTGAAGTATCACTGAACTAAATCCCTATTAGCCCTGGACCTGGTGCTTTATAGTTCTGAGTAACGAAAGAAAGAAATACGGTTTTGGAAAAACATCTGAAATTATGTCTCAGAAGGTTAGATTTAGAAATCAAATATTTAATTATAAATCATATTTTTAAAAAGCATGACTGAAAATAGAGATTTTGTACACACTAGTTATACAAAAATACAATTTATTTTGAGTCGCAGTTTCTTTACACAAACATCTAAACTCTGAACCAGGCAAAAGTCAAACCACAAATGTAAGATATTAGATATTGTAGACTCCAGTCACAGAGTTCCTGTCCCATCTTGGCTTCTCTCACCAGCCACACATTCAGCAAAACATCAACAAAACAAAGCATAAACATCGAGTGCAACAATGCTTCATAACGACAGAACATAAATAACAAATTGAAAGTACATTACAACAGGTTCCACACACACCGCAAAATAAGCTCACAACTGACAATGACACTTTCAAGGGAAATGATGGAATTCTGGGAAATCCTGGGAATCCTTTTAACAGGAGTGGAAGTTTAGTAATGGGCAAAAGACTAATGATTATCCCAGGATTTTTTATGCTTCCCAGGGCTTTCCTCTATTCAGGAAAATACCATTTCCTTCATCATCAGGTGTAATGCTGACAAAGTTGTAAAGTGTCTGAATTAAGCCACTCTTTACATCACATCACTCATATCTTTACAGCAGCAAATATATGGTTTGTAAAATGACAATAGAGTCAACAACTACATGGACTGTAGCCATCTGCAGAGTGGGAAGTTTACAACAGTACTGGAGAAGATTGTCAGTCAAATCCCTTCTGGATAGGTTACAGAGAACAAATTGGAAAAAGTCTTCAGCATCTTCTGCTGATGTTGCCTTAACAAAGGCACTTAACCAGAGAGTGTCTCAGACAGCCATGAGACTGTGTTTAAGAGTGAAGCTGGGCAGGGCTGAGAAACAACGGCAGAATTTGATGAGACAAGAGCTTTGTATTTAATGCAGCAAAAGCATCTGGAGCGTATTAAATATTGCACTTTGAAAGAGGGAGATGCAACAAGGAGATTAAATATTAGAGTTACGAGGAGTGATTGTGCATAAAGCCCTCTCATTAGGAGACATAAAAGGAAAGAAAGGTTGGCACTGCAAGGTAAGAGCAGGAGTGGATTTGGTGGAGGAGTGTCACGGGAAAGTTTTGCGTTACTCTGCATCACTTCCCCTGCAGGTTGCTGAGCTCAATGTCATCCTTGCGGCGCTTTTGTTGGGTGAAGAGGGAGCTGAACGGGTAGAGCTTGGCTTTGGCCGGATAGCGCTGACCAGCAATGTCCACCTCGTAGTCCCCGCGGTTGATGAAGTCAGGAGTGATGGCTGTAGGGAGCCCCTCAGGGCCAAGGGGTGGAGACACAAAGCCCAGGCAAACATGGCGCTCCAGGGTGTAGCTGTAGGCGCTGCTGGTGGTTGTCCCCGCTAGTTGATCATTACGATAGACGGGCTCACCCCACCACGGCCACAAGTCGAGCTCGGTGTCATGGTCCTCCAGAACCAGCATGACAAACCGTCGTGTCACACCGTCCTGACGCTGCTGAAGCAATGCCTCACGGCCGATGAAATCTGTGTCCTGATGGAGAGAAAAAGGCAGGGGGTGTGAAGAAGATGACGATAAATAGAGGAAATTAGGCCCTAAGAACCTTCACTAAGTTAGTGAAGATCAACTTGAGTAAACAACACAATGGCCCTGCTATGTGCAGCTCTGCTGGAGTAGCATAAGACCACCATGTTTTAAAGTCACCCACCTTTTTTTTAACAACACCATAAAACTTAAAACAGTCTGTGAAACCAGCGTTAAACTGTAGATGCCTTTAATCAGCACCGCGCTGACACTGCTCTAAGCAGCAGACAGCTCACCTGATGTTCCACCCTTTCAAAATGAGACAGACAGTAAACTTTACACCTGCTACTTTAAAGTGCCACCTGTTGTGCCTGCGGGTGCAGCCCGGTGACAAATTCCCTGCTGCATCATGACAAAGACTGCACCAAGATGTTGAGTGCTTTAATTATTCTACTCTTCATCTCTCATCTTTCAACCATTTTAAAGCAAAAGAGGGAAAGTTTGAAACTTAATAAGTAGAGTCAAATAAAGCATCTTATGCATTTCTATCATATTGGCAAAGTAAAAATGTAGCTGACTAACTGATCAGTCTATTAGGATGAGGCAGTTCGATGTACAAAGAAAAACAGTCTCCAATATGGGTAGGATCAGATATTATATGTTTAAAACTGTCAACAGACCTTGTCAAACTTGACCCTGAACTCTCGTCCACACTCCAGCGGGGTCGTGAAGGCGTCGAGGTCTTGACCCCAGAAGGCGAAGAATTTCTCTATGCGTAGACTTCGCAATGCGTAGTACCCTGCGTTACGGATCCCGTACTTCTGACCCACTGACATCACCTCGTTGTACACGTGCAGTGCGTACTGTGGAGAGCAGAGGAACGGGTGTCTTATACTCTATATGGCATTTCCGGTACACTGAAATGTGAGAGTGTTTTTTGTTTTTCTAAACACCATCATACATGCCAGGTTCTCAGTAATCAGACAGAATAAGCCATGCAAAAATCATATCACTTTTAACCATTAACAATAAAAACACAACAACACATGTGTGACACTGAATTATCACAATTTTAAGTCCTAGAGTCCTGGTGACTCTTTCCTACATTTGCTACAAGAAACTGGATATTTTCTAGGATTTTCCTCTGGAAGTTTGTCTTGTGAAGATACTTGTATTTTATAACAACAGAGTCAAGGCAGCTAAGGACACTTTGATTCTCTTGGGACTTTAATTGGACATAATTTGACAGTATAATTGTGTAATAAATGTTTTATCCATCCTTACACCATTTTCTGCTTTTAAATGATCGTTGTAGTATAAAAAAATAAAAAAAAAACCTCCTCTTTCAGCCATTCCTGAACTTCACACTGCAATCATCCATTTTGAAATTTGAAAATCTTCTCTGGTCCACCAAAACCTTCAACCACAACTCTGATCCTCATAAAAGGACAAGTTAAACCCTTGATTGTTTGTGTTTTTCACTCATTCATCCTTATCTTCTCACAGTCTAAGGTTGATTCCTTATTAATACACTTTTACTTCTACCACCTAATAAAGCTTTTTTTCAGTTCTTTCCCAGTAATGATGTATTACAAGAAAAAGATCAGAATCAAAAGATATTGTCAGAAATTTTTGAATAATGTTTCATTTTTTTAATCCTACCCATATGGAAAAGCTATTTATAAATCTTATAAAGTTTGTATCTGTCTTGTGTGAAACTTGTATGAAAAGCATATACGAGTGAAAATAGATATAAGATCACTTGAAAAATTATATAATGAAACTTGTATGTTTTGGATACTTACTAAACAATGTATGAAAGTAATGAGAAAGTGGCCACTTTCATGAGTAAATCATGTAAGCCTTATATGATTTACTCATGAAAGTGGCCACTTTCATGAGTAATCACATATAAGTTTTTACTATTTCTTTTCCATATGGGTATGGCTATGCTTAACTCATTCACTGCCATTGACGTCTATAGACGTCAATTACGTTTTTCAATGGGAGGGGCTAGAATACAACCTCGGGCAGCTTGTCAGTGAATTTTATTTTTTCATATATTTGTAAATAAATTGTTTTGATAAAACATAACCTTTCTCAGTGTTATTTCTGTTTTATAGAAGTGAAAAACTATTTTATATGTTAGAGGTGTCACAGGCACTTTTCTGCTTGAAATGTATTTTTCACAAAAAGCTCGTTTTCTCCCTTTTTTTGGTCAAAACAGGCATTTTTGGTGGAACCCACCTCTCTTCTACAGCTGATTACTAAAGAATGGAAAATGGTAGAAACAAGCTTTTTTTTTTTTTTGGATGAAAGAAGAGAGTCTGTTCTTCATTTTGGTAGGTTCAGCGTTTATATGATCATAACACACAGTTTTCTGTGGCTCTTCAAAAATGAGTAAAAATGCTCAAAAACCCTGGCAGTGGGGAGTTACCTGATTTGAAAATGGCTGGCAGTGAATGAGTTAATTAATTTCCTGTGAAAGTAAAAAACAAAACAAGAAGTGTTGTTTTTTTGTAAATGACTTGTTGTCACCCACACTTTGGAAAACAACAATAGAAAAACAATACTTATTTCCATCTTTGGCATTTCAAGATAAAACCCAAGTTATAGAAAAACTAAATGTTGAAGAATAACGGGGAGTTGTGTGATTAACTGTAAAAAAAAAAAATATATATATATATATATATATATAAAAAATAACAACTCATGTAACATACTCATGGGTTGTTGTCACTTTATCAACCATCCTGTGACGAGGTATCTATTAAATATCTGTGTGTGTGTAGGACTGCACCTCAATGGGGATGTAGAGCATGAAACCTGGTTCCCCAGTGTGAGTCATGCTCATGACTCTGATCCCGTTGGCATAGCCCACACTCATCTCCTGTAAACACACATGCACATAAACATGGTCAGTTTACTCCTCTTGGCAGGGTGAAGAGACAGACTGATGAAACAGTCATTTAAAAAAAACAAGCCATCAGCTTTGCTGTATCTAGCTTTCCCTACCTTACAGAACATGGAGGGGAAATGGTCAGGTGTCATGGAAACATATGACAGTTCAGCAAGAACATCCATAGCTCGAGGTCCAATCAGATTTAAAGCTGAGAAGAATAAGAGTTATAAACACTTAACAGACTTTCTGGTTAACAAAGCCCACATCTGATGTTATATTACACATGCAAAAACAGAATCTGGTACAACTGTTGCTCACATTTTACACAATTAAGATGACTGCATTAAAAATACACAAGATCTACTTTCAGACATGTAATTAATGCCATCCCTCCACAGACTTCATCCCTCTGGTGTCTGATTTTTAAGGTTATTTAAATAACTGGGTTACAAGTCGACAGTGGATTGTTTTGACTTTTTGCATTGTTTCTCCTTTTAAATGTTATATGAGCACTAGATGGCGATATCAGAGCAGAAACCCCAGTTGCTGCATGCGTACCAGTGTACTTCCAGCTGACATCCTCTAGGTGGAGGTGTGGGTCATTAGGCATGTGCTTCTTTATCCAGGACCAACAGTGGACCTGCTGGTCCGTTGGAGAGATGATGAAGAAGCTGGACAGCAAATGAGAAAGTAAGCAATTTTTAAAAAATCTGTCATGTACTAGTATCTACAGTGCCACTGCACAGATGTTTCAAACCTGTTCTTGCTGAGGCGGACCACACTGCAGTCGTTCTCATAGCCACCTCTCTCATTCAGCATGCCGGTGTGGACAATGTGTCCAACAGGAACATCCAGGTCATTGGCACAGAGATGTTGCAGCAGTTCCAAGGCTTGGTCACCTGTTGACTGAGCCATCAGGGCAGAGCAGAGGATTTAACCTGAATACTTTTAAAGCTACAGTGGGGCAAAAAAGTATTTAGTCAGCCACCGATTGTGCAAGTTCCCCCACCTAAAATGATGACAGAGGTCAGTAATTTGCACCAGAGGTACACTTCAACTGTGAGAGACAGAATGTGAAAAAAAAATCCATGAATCCACATGGTAGGATTTGTAAAGAATTTATTCGTAAATCAGGGTGGAAAATAAGTATTTGGTCAATAACAAAAATACAACTCAATACTTTGTAACATAACCTTTGTTGGCAATAACAGAGGTCAAACGTTTACTATAGGTCTTTACCAGGTTTGCACACACAGTAGCTGGTATTTTGGCCCATTCCTCCATGCAGATCTTCTCGAGAGCAGTGATGTTTTGGGGCTGTCGCCGAGCAACACGGACTTTCAACTCCCGCCACAGATTTTCTATGGGGTTGAGGTCTGGAGACTGGCTAGGCCACTCCAGGACTTTCAAATGCTTCTTACGGAGACACTCCTTTGTTGCCCGGGCGGTGTGTTTTGGATCATTGTCATGTTGGAAGACCCAGCCTCGTTTCATCTTCAAAGTTCTCACTGATGGAAGGAGGTTTTGGCTCAAAATCTCACGATACATGGCCCCATTCATTCTGTCCTTAACACGGATCAGTCGTCCTGTCCCCTTGGCAGAAAAACAGCCCCATAGCATGATGTTTCCACCCCCATGCTTCACAGTAGGTATGGTGTTCTTGGGATGCAACTCAGTATTCTTCTTCCTCCAAACACGACGAGTTGAGTTTATACCAAAAAGTTCTACTTTGGTTTCATCTGACCACATGACATTCTCCCAATCCTCTGCTGCATCATCCATGTGCTCTCTGGCAAACTTCAGACGGGCCTGGACATGCACTGGCTTCAGCAGCGGAACACGTCTGGCACTGTGGGATTTGATTCCCTGCCGTTGTAGTGTGTTACTGATGGTGACCTTTGTTACTTTGGTCCCAGCTCTCTGCAGGTCATTCACCAGGTCCCCCCGTGTGGTTCTGGGATCTTTGCTCACCGTTCTCATGATCATTTTGACCCCACGGGATGAGATCTTGCGTGGAGCCCCAGATCGAGGGAGATTATCAGTGGTCTTGTATGTCTTCCATTTTCTGATGATTGCTCCCACAGTTGATTTTTTCACACCAAGCTGCTTGCCTATTGTAGATTCACTCTTCCCAGTCTGGTGCAGGTCTACAATACTTTTCCTGGTGTCCTTCGAAAGCTCTTTGGTCTTGGCCATGGCGGAGTTTGAAGTCTGACTGTTTGAGGCTGTGGACAGGTGTCTTTTATACAGATGATGAGTTCAAACAGGTGCCATTCATACAGGTAACGAGTGGGGGACAGAAAAGCTTCTTACAGAAGACGTTACAGGTCTGTGAGAGCCAGAGATTTTCCTTGTTTGAGGTGACCAAATACTTATTTTCCACCCTGATTTACGAATAAATTCTTTACAAATCCTACCATGTGGATTCATGGATTTTTTTTTCACATTCTGTCTCTCACAGTTGAAGTGTACCTCTGGTGCAAATTACTGACCTCTGTCATCATTTTAAGTGGGGGAACTTGCACAATCGGTGGCTGACTAAATACTTTTTTGCCCCACTGTAAATGCATTAATTAAAATTGCCTGCATAATTTAAAGAGAAAAAAAACCCCCAACAACAACAAAAAAATTTTCGAGTAGCTAGTACAAACATACATACATAACACTGATAAATATCATATGCTAGCTGGGTATGACCACATAGACAACAGTAGGTAGCACAGCAGCAGTTTTTCCCCTCTCTGCAACCCAGTTCTAATTCTAAGTTTTCCAAAGTGATTCATGACTCACAGCGAGTTCGAATTTGGTGAAGGAGGACATGTCGATGACACAGACGGCCTCTTTGCAGCATTTCACTTCTGCTCCAACTATGTCAAACCAGTCTGGCTTATAAAAAGTCTTACTCTGGTCCAGGGACAGCAGATCTACAGAGAGAAACAGTCCAATTCAACCAAGTAATTTAATTCATTAGACAAAACTGCCTTAAAATCCGTCAAAATCATTTGCAGTCCAAGACTTTGACTAAAGTATTTTTGTACCACTGCTTCTCACTGAGACAAACCTTTTCCTGGAGGAACAAAGTACTTGGGCCTTTCAAAGCCATGTTTCTCCATCCACCGAGCCCCCTGAGTGTCCAGGCGGTCGTACAGAGGACTGGTCCTCAGCTGGCGTCCGGTCTGGAAGTCCCACCGGGGAACCTTCAGCTCATACAGCAGGGCTGAACATTGACACACAAATATTAGAAGGAGAGATAGCAGAGCAAGAATTAGAATATACTGCACATTATAATAAATATCCAACACCTATAGGATTTATAATAATTTAGCTAAAGCAACAGCAGAAATTAATTATTTAAACAGTACACCAAGGTTCAGATGACTATACAGCCTTTGTCTACTTAAAAGCATGAACCAAACACCCAACAAGGCTCACTACTCACGCATGACTTCCATCACTCTGTGTCTCAGGAAGGTTCGGCTGCTCTGCAGGTTGCCAAAGCGTTTGATGTCCAGTGGCCAGACATTGGCGGTGGGGTAGCCATAGGTCATCCACTCTGCCAGGTACCTGGATACCAAACCACACAACAGGCCATTTATCCCTTCTTGTAATGCAAAAAAGGCACGTCCACAACACAGTCTTGATCGCTGCAACTGATAAACCATGGCTGAATTATTTCAGGTGACCCAGTATTGATCACGTGCTTACGTCTAGTCTTAACAGATACAATATATATATTTGTTCTTACTTTCCAGCCCCTCCAGCAAAGGCCAGGCCTGAGGAGTTCATCCCTGCCAGCACATAGTACCCAGACACACCTGGGGTCTCACCCATCAGACAGCGCATATCAGGTGTGAAGGACTCCGGACAGTTGACCAGCTGATGGATCTCAGCTGACTCGAGACTGGGCATTCTCCTCAGCAGGGCACTGAGCATCGGCTCTGAAGGCGGAAAACAAAAAGTGCTCTAAAATGTAGCAAATGCAGATGATAATTTAATACAGTTCACTCTAATTAACTTAAACAACCAACCACACCATAACCAAGAAATATTAGTGCTGCTTCTTGTTCTTTTGCTCACCTCTATTGTTGTACAATTACTGAAAAACCCTGAACCACCTCTCACCATAAATCATCTAAGAGTCTAAAGGTTCCAGCTGCAACCTTAACCCATGTTGTTCCATCAACAGTCCAACATGTTATTCCAAAATAAATGCTGAAAATGAAAATTAAAAAAAAAAAAAAAATCTAAACCTAAAGACATCCAGGTTAGTATCACATAAGAAAAAAGAAGGCAGCAAATCTTCATATATTCGAGAATCCATAACCAAGGTGTTTTTGCCCATTAAGATGACATATTTTTAAAAATTTAATAATGGATTAACAAAATAATCAAATGAATTGCAGTTCTAACAATATCTATTACAATACATTAATATAATATACATTCATAAAAAACAGTACATTCTAACATTATATATTGTGATGGATTCTTTCAACAACCTTTTCAACCCCTACACTTATAAGATAAAAATAAATGGAAAAATAACGGCTTCAGAGAGGTTGATCACAGACTGGTTTGGTGATGTGTGCTGCTATAATAAACTCTTGTTTTTATGGCAGCCTGGTATGAGAAATCTCACATTACTGGTTTAAGGCCAAGGCAAACAGTCAGGTGTATTTTTACATGTGTACAGAGAGGTGGGTCAAAATCATTTAAGGTAGCCTTAAACAGAGGTGGATAAAAATAGATATGCCCAGTCTTGCTTGCTTCCTCAGTCTTCTGTAGCTGTTAAATGAAACCAATGAAGGTCTGACTTTGTGTTGTTATTTGAGAGGCAAACCTCATATATAATTTTCAACATTTTAAGACGCAGTCTACAACTGTGGCTATTTTACAGCTAAGAAAAACTAAACACACCTTGCCTTTGTGCTACATTAATGACAGGAGAGTTGATCAAGTGTTCTTCCTATTCAGTTACTCCAGCCATTAACATTATACAATTCAGTGCTGCGGGCAAGACTATTTCAGCTGTCACTGGGCAAGCAGCAGAGTATTGTAAAGTGCCCGACTAGTATTGTAAGGTTAAAGTCCTGCAATATTAGACAGAAAACACCAACAATCTAGTAACTCAATTTGCGCAAGTATTCAGTAAAGATTGGTAGGAAAACGTCCAATTGACAGGCTGAGACCCCCAGCAGAGCCAGGCTCATAGTGGGTCAGCAATCTACATGAAAGTGGTAGATACAGCTGTTACTAGAACCTGACATTCAACATAGGTCGATAAACCATGTTCCTAAAGCTGGGGTTATTTATTTGGAACAATTTTTAATGAATAAAAATACAACATTAATACTTTTTTTTTACCAAAGTGATCCCAGTCCTCCTGCATGTTCTGGATCTCCAGCTGGTTGCGACCCTCAGTGAAGATGGGTTTGGGGTTTTTCTCAAAGCCTCCTGACAGAAGGCCTCCCTGCCACGGCCGTGCATATATCCTGCCATCCATATCAATCACCACTAGCAAAGAGACACATAGTTAGAAACATCTCCTGGCTGGACTTGTTTTTAGCCTTTCAGCAGGCATTACCATATTGCATATTGCTAAGCACATTATTTGGCTAAGTAAAAAGGTACAGCCTGTGCCCTAGTTTTTTCTTTTTACTATGGGACTAAAAAAAAAGGACTAGACATAATTGTCGATCTGATATAAATTGCAATTCGTTAATGAATTTGCCAAAAAACAGGAAAAAAAAAATCATGAAGTGAATGTTCTTTAATACAGACACGATTTCAGCTGGCTACACAAATTGGACTTTAAAATTCAATAGTGTCTACTGCAAAGGTTACTTCCTAGCTTTTTAATATGTGAGACCTGGTGTCTTGGGTGGAAGTGGCTCCTGGAGAGGTTTGGTGAGGAGGTAGAAGTGTTCACATCCATGGAGGGGAACTGACACCTTCGTCTCACTAGCCTGGCCCAGCTCATAAGCCCACTGGAGCAGAAACAGTCAGAGCAACCAAATACAATCAGAACAATGTGTAGAAACAAGATACTTATAGTCACCATAGGAAACAACTGCTTCAACTAGTTTCAGAGGGAAAAAAGATTATGAAATAGAATTAAATTATTATTATTATTATTATTATTATTATGATGAAGGAGAAGGAAAAAATTGCTGCCTGTCCTGCTTACATATTTTTGACCAAGCATGACACTGAATTTCCACAGAAACAAAAGTAATTCCAAAATGTTTACAGAGGGGTTTTTTTTTGTCACAGATTCCATTTCTCATAGTTTCAGTCTTATTAATGCATCTCCCATAGAGCAATCTACCTGTCCAGCACAGCTGACAAAATATTCACATTTAATGGAACCACGGTCAGTCTCTACAGCTGTTACACATCCCTTCTCTACCAGAACCTGCTGAACACTGGTTCGCTCCATGATCTGAACCCCTGAAGGAGAAGAAAGAGGAAACAAAGGACAAAAGAGGAGGTTACAATTATAGGGTGGGCCAGCAACAGCAGAATACACGATTTATGGTCTACCAAACCAAACTGCAAGTTTGTGTTACCTTGTCCAGCTGAAGCCACAGCAAGGGCATGGTTAACATCTGGTGGAGACACGACAGCATCTTCAGGAAGGTGGAGTGCGCCTACCAGGTCATGAATGTTAACAAGGGGGTGGAGTTTGGCCACCTCTTTAGGTTTAATAATATTACAATTGATCCCCATTACCCTGTGAATGAAGTGAAAGGGTCAAAAGTCATTTATGTTTTTAAATCAGTGAAAGGGGACAATCAGCTGACACTATTATTATTTTAAACAAAAACTTTTGAGTCCCCAAAAGCTTGTCCTCACAAAGCCACTAGAGCTTTACAGCTTAATCCACATAGCTGTGGTCTAAAAACTAACTACAGGACTTACTTCAGCCTTGATGCGAGGCGCTTAAGAGAAATGAAGCGATCCTGATTTTGAGCCAGACACAAAGACCCTGTCTTCACATAACCTGCAACACATACCACACACCACATATGACTAAGTCTATAATTAGTATTCTAGCTTTGCAGCTTGTTTATTGCTGGTGCACATCAAATGATATCTCGGACTTCAACAAATCTGAAATGTTTCTAAATGCATTGAGACAGAAGGCAGTATGTCACAATTTGCTCCCTTGTCTGTTTTATGCTTTAGAAGCTATAATCTGGGAAGATACAAATGCAAACTGTTCTATAATCTAAATTAATAATTAACATTTTAAAAAATATGTGGTGATGTGCATGTGGGAACTGTTAACTATCAGCACCAATAGTAAAATGGTGAAAAAGCAAACCCTTCTAAGAATAAAATAGTTTTAAAAAATTAAAAAAGTTAAATATGACAAAAGCCAAATTCTGTAAATCATCCCACCTGTTTTAACCCCCGTCTCCTCCTCCAGCTGCTGGTAAAGACTACTGGAGTAGTTGGCCATTTGACACTCGATGGAAATGGGCTTGGCCACGCTGACAATACCAGCACATAGTCTTGTTGTTCCTGCACCAAGTCTGGTTAGGATAATAATGGCCAAGAAAGTATTAACACAACAATATCAAATCTAACATTTCTTTCCACTATCACCTCCTAATGTTAAAGCTATCCCTACTCTCATATAATATCAGTGGTCTGAGTCAATAACATAAAGAACATCTCTCTCTTCGTGCTAATTTTAAGACAACAAACACAATGGCTTATCTGTAATTTGTTGAGCTGAAACACTCACCTGCCCTGCTCAAGTAGTACAATATCAGTCCAGCCCAGTCTAGCCAGGTGGTAGGCCACTGATGTTCCCACAATACCTCCTCCACAGATGACAACCCGGGCCTGCCTGGGCAATGGAAGCAGCTGGGAGTCTCCACTGACAGTCAAACACCGAGGGGAAGTCCAGAGACCCCTGCCTACCAATCTATACCCCGTCTGGTGAAGCAGCCGCAGCCGGGGGAGCATAACAGGGGACAGAGCCCTGGAGCTCCGCACACAGCTGGACATAGCTGTGCTTTCTGCAATAAGAGACACGGGATCTAAAGTTACTCTATAACCTTAAATAGAGGACAGTACCACAGTGAATACAGCAACAATGACCCTAACTTTACAAATATCATGATATAATTTTAGTAACATATGATCCGTTTTCTACAGTTTGCAGGGTGTGATATAGACCTCTTGTATTATTTTAAGTTGCTGTATTTTTTTTAATCTGAAATAATTTGATATTTGCTGTAGATAGGGTTGTGTCAATGTCACAGTTTCATTTTAATTTGGCTAGGTAGATACTAATAAAATTATTACTACACCACAATCTATACATCTCTGACAGTACTGCTGACCTTTTCTGCTAACAGCATGGATTAGTTTGCGTTCTAAAGTTGCTATGTCAGGGCCTTTGAAAGTGTCTACTATAAACCAGATTAAATTGTCAACACTGGAAGTCGCTAGTTTCCATAAGGTTACAAAGATGCACTGCTGTTCCTAAACTTAAGTTGCTACATTTAGCTTAACCAGACATAATCGAAAGTAAATACAACATTAAACACTTTGAATAGGGCCTGGGAAATCAGCAAGGTGAATTTACAACAGTCCTTCAAATGTCTTGCTTGTATTATAAAGACTGCTGTTAGCCTTGAAGCACTGCTTTAGCTTTACTTGTATTCTTAGCAGCACAGCTAGCTTTAGCTAACAGCATGTCGGTATCTTTGTGATTTTTTGTGATATTTAGATTAGTGGTAGATACCTAGCAGACGTGTAGATGACCAAAGTCACGCACAAAGTTCCTAACATTTGGGGGGTATGTGTTGGTACTACTAAAGTTAGCACTACTGATAATGTTAGTCACATAGCACAGCTTAGGCTATCGAAAAGCTAGCCAATGTTTATTATTTTTGCTAACACGACGGCTAAACCAGGCAGAAAATCTTCTCTAATCATAACACTTATTTTTCACAACTACATTAAACTTACCGATTTAGTTAAGTCCAGTGATTATGATATTTCAACAGAAGGATAGTCACTAAGGTGTAACTGAAAGCCAAATTCAGAGACTCCCGTTAGTTAAGTGGTACCTCTTCCGGTATAACCCTTCAAAATAAATTACGTCTGCGTCTTTTTAGAATGGCTTCAGTAGCGGTGGAGCGGTTATCAGCGAAAACATTGAACTCATCCAACTCAAATGCTTAGGGTATATCTAGAAAGTTGCAAACCTACTTATTGTTAATCTAATTATTTTTTCTAAAAATTTTATTTTTTTTCTATTTTTATTGTTTGTTTGTTTTTTTTTATTGTTTGTTTGTTTTGTTTTGTTTATCTCGAATTTACCTTTTCTTCCTGCCCCTTGTGCTGCTGTAACAAATTAATTTCCCCAATATGAGATTAATACTAAATTTCGCAGTGTGACTTTTAAAATATGTTAGGTTGCTGAATTGTTGCTGCAATGGACTACTTGCACTAGGGCATGTGACGTATTTCCGTTTCCAAATACTACCGCTTGGGTATTTCCGGTATGTTTGTTTATCTATCGTTTGCTATGCTAATGTCGCTTCAGAATGAGTATAAAAAGGAAAGTATTTAAAACAGAATATTTTCAAAAACAAGAGAAGAAATACTCCGAGCATTGCTGTGTCCCACTTTGTTCGGCTTCAGCCAAATTTAACGGCATACTAAGTTTTCATGGCTTTCCGACCCTTTCCGACTTGAGAAGACAATGGCTGGTAAACATACGACGGGATCATTTCACGATTACCTCTCACACCAGGGTCTGCTGCAGACACTTTGCCAGTGATCAACTCATAGAGCCAACAACCCTCGGTGGTCGAAGGCGGCTTATTAAAGGTGCTGTACCAACACTTTTTGAGTGGAATGGCTATAAAGTTGAACCACCGCGGCCTGGTGTTTGGGAGAGAACGGAGCGACGCCCAGAACTAGTTCCTCCTGACGATCAAGAAGACCACAGTCTTACAAGAGATCATGACTACTGCTCAGTCCCTGAGCCGTCTGCATTGGACATATCTGCATCAGCTGCAGAAGACCTGTCCAAAGACGTGGAGACTCTGAGGAAGGAAATACAGGAGTTACGTGTCCAGCGAGAATTTGGGTTACAGCGTTTTGCTGGCTCCGACACTGACATCCGATTCTATACCAGGTACACCTAAGTTCTATCCAAGCTAACTGTTTAAAATATACCAAGGTCACCATCAGTTAAATTTAGAAAGTTTTTCCAGTCTTAATGAAAACAAAATAGATATTTACTTTTTCTCTGCTGACTGTATGTTTCATCTAGATGCTTTAGTATTTAAACGATATTCTAATGCTACAGATAAAATACAACACCAAATACTCTTAATCAAACTATTTTATACAGCATGTCATTAGCATATTTGTCACAGTTTACATTATTTTTATGTCAGTGTGTAATGTTAATTAATGATTGACACGATGTATGTCTCTCTCGTGAATAGATTTCCAAGCTATGATCATTTGATGGCATTTTGGTTTTTGATTGAGCCTTGTATCTATAAAATGATCCGGGTTTCAAGAGCCAAGTCAGCTGCCAATCGGAACGAAGAAGTGTTGACACCTGCACGCACATCAACGGTAGGTTATGGGTTTGTTGGTAGTTAGAACTAGAGGTGTAATGTTATTGTATTTATGTACAATAACATTACATTATGTACAATAGCGCTAGACTCAGTATCCTACATACATACACCTGTGTACTACAGCACCTCATTGTTTACCCCATGGTACAGTGTAGTATGCATAACCATTACAAAACATTTAGCCAAGAAAAGCATAATTTTACTAGTTCATAGCTTAAGGAGTAACATTTTCCCTTTTGTTTTCACCTTCCAGAGGCAGCTGCTACAGCCAATTGACGAGTTTTTTCTTTTCCTGGTTTTCCTGTCAGTTGGTTTGAAGGAGAGGGACCTGGCACACCGATTTACCATACACCAGTCCACAGTGAGCCGCATTATTGCAAAATGGACAAATTTTCTTGCCACTGTACTGGGGTCTCAATGCATTTGGCTTACACGTGAAGAAGTGCAAGCTTACCTCCCTGAGGAATTCAAAGATTTCTCAGACACCCAGATGATCCTTGACTGTACAGAGCTGAGGTGTCAGACACCATCCTCACCACTTCTCCAAAGTGAAATGTACTCTTTGTACAAATCCCACTGTACGATGAAAGCCCTGGTTGGCATAGCTCCACATGGTCCAGTGACATTCATCTCTAATCTGTATGCTGGTTCGGTTAGTGACAAGGAACTATTCAAACAATCAGGCATTGCTGAGAAGTTGACTGAAGACATGGCAGTGATGGTAGATAAGGGCTTCCTAATCACCGATTGTTGTAAATGCAAAGTGTACTGCCCACCTTTTCTATCTAAGCAGAAGCAGATGCCAGCATACCAGGTTAAGGAGACGCAGGCCATAGCCAGACTCAGGGTACATGTGGAGCGAGTCATTATGAGGATAAAACAGAACAAACTTTTTGATAGCATCATTACCATGTCACATGTTTACAATATCAACCAACTGTTTGCAGTAGCATGTATGCTGTCAAATTACCAGAACACAGCATTAGTTAAAAAAATGGGTTAAGTGAGACAAGATGGTTTTTTCCCAAGACACCGGTGCCAGTACAAGTAACTTATGGAAAATGACCTGCAGCTGAGGCCACTACAGTTGCATTTCTTCCTTCTCAGCTGACAATACTTGATTACAGAAATAGTACTTGAGTGCTGATAGTTGAGTTTGTTATTAATAATTCAAATTCATTGCAAATGTTGAATGTTAATAATACTGTTTAATTACACTACTATATTACTATTCAGATTCAACAAAATTGTTTATCAAAATTATAAAGTAAATCACTAAATCGTTTTAAAATCATCATACCATTTGTCATTTTCTTCATTCAGTTGTGTTATTGTCTAAATGTATATCAGTATGCTAGGCATGGAGTTTTAAATACTTACCATGTAAATAAGTTCTGCACAAATTCAATCTTTTAATGTGTGTTTTTAAAAAATGAAATTGATGCCATTGCTTAAATAACTGTTTATTGATTTCACATAAAAGTAACATGTAACAACAAAAGAATTCATGAAATATATTGCAAATAAAACCTCAGTTATTTTGTTCCAGCCAGCCTGAAGGATCTGTTTTCCTTTTTGCTATGTTTTCACTGTTCATTTTTCCCCAAACACGGGTATCTTGGCATATATATGTGAAAAAATAAGTAGTCAGCCTTTTCTCTGATTGCATTGTGCACATCTGTATCCATGTATATTCTTTGCACTAGGTAGTCCTCTTGTGCCCACACAACAAAGTCACACCACTGCATCCCACTGATGAGCAGTTGTCCTTGCACTTGCCAATAATATGCGTGGCTCTTTTTTAGTTTAGGGGTACCACATTCCATTTGCACATATTTGCAGTCAAAGTTTTGCACATTGGGACATTTGCATTTGACGAGGCCAAACTGGGGGTATTCATTGGGGTCAAAAACAACACCATCAGGAGATGCAGCAAGCCAGGGGGCAATGGGGTGAATGACCAGACCACAGGGTGAGTAGTTAACATTCATTAGCCTACTATACTCTGCTGCTATTGCAAGCTCCATCTCAATTCCCCTCCTCATGTCTGCTGTCTGCCTTGTTCCCTTCAATATACGCTCTGCTAGTGACTGCAGAGCTCTGGCCTCTGACGTGACACACCTCCCGAAACCTAGAGGCAGTCACTCTGGGCCTGCAGAGCTGATGCCACTCAGACGAAGAGCTTTGCTCACGTGTAGCTTCCTCTATTTTGTGAGCCATTTCCAGAGTTACAGACAAGCTTTTCAGATGCAGAAGCTCTTCTTCTGAGCACACAAACACACAATCTGATGGCAAGATGTCATACCCCTCCAGAGGCAAGTGCGGTGTTGGTGGTGCATCACGGTGTAGTGTGATGTACCGGGTTGTCAAAACCAGCTGCTGATATGACAGAACACTGCCCTCCTGCACCAGCCCAAAGGCACTTTCCACAAGGGGCTTGTCAGGTCTCATGTTCATTGTGGTCACAAGTGGCCTGTCCTCAATATTAAATTTTGCATATGCCTCCGTTATTCTGAACAAGCAGGGATCTGGTAACGGACCCACCATGCCTCTGTAGAAGCCACTCCTAAAGAAAACATCAATGACAATAATGTAAGAAAGAAGGTTATTATACTGAACAACAACTAAACTAAAAAGGTGTAAAACAGTGGTGCATAAGTTAGAGACTGGGATGTATATGTACATGACTGAGTTAGCAGTCTTCAGAAAGTGTAATGTTGTATGTAAATTAATACCTATTCTGACACATGTATGTATGAACAAATAGCAACATACATTTGTAACACATGAAACCAAATTTTACAAATCTAATTACCGTACTCCAGTCTGGGCCACCCTATTTGGTACCGGCTTAGTGAAGATCATGGAGTTGATGGGTCCTGGCTTCACACCCTAACAGAAGACACATTTACTATGGATGGTGTTGCTGTTCATATGTAAACATGGACTAATTCAAAAACTTTAACCTCATTTAAATTACCACTGTCCGTGGCTTGTGCCATTGCTGTTCAGATTCCATGCAGCTATGCACAGGGGGGACAACTGGCACTCTGAGTTGTGAGTAGTGTGCTGTTTGGAAGAGCAATGCCACTGTGTGATTGCACATAACAGCGCCTGCCACACAGGAGCACTCGCTATGTGTCAGTACCACCGGCGATGAATCCAGAAGCTTAATCTAAGAAGAAAGAACGAAAATTACTCATGTCAGCACGTCTTAAACATATATACTTTACACTTAGCAAGAGTAGCATTAGGTAGTTAACTACCTCCTTAGTTAGCCAACTACCTAACGCTATTATAACAGTGTCTAACAACAAAAGTGACATTAGTTAAGAAAACCTCAACTATAGTTTCGGACGACATAAAACACCGTTTAAGAAAACATGTAATATAGAGAATTGACATCAAATGAAGGACATAGCGGAGTAACGTAGTGTTTGCATTTGACGTTAGCTAGCGTTTCTTTGTCGGTTAATTTACGTTTTCTTACCTTCGTAGTTGTGTATATATGATGCAGCATATAACTTAAATCCTTTATCTAATTGCTGGCCGGGGTAGTCGTCAATCTGCAAATCCGATGAACATCAGTGATGTTCAATTTTGGGAGCTCTTGTAGGCAGCGAGTGTGGAACGTCGCCATGGTTTAACCACACCGGAAGCACTGGGGCAGGACTACATAGAACGCGGAAGTGATTGTGCAAGTTATTCTTCTCTTAAAGATATCAGCTAGGTTTGCACATCTGGAATATTTAAACATGTCTTTGGTTACATGGGGCCATGTACCTCATTATCGAAGTTTTTTTCTTTCTTTCAACTTCTCAAAGTCAGATTTATCAACACAACTGTCTATGCATACTTACAGTGTTAGGTATTCTGTACAGGGTTGGACACTCCTTTGCCTTGAAAACAACCTTAAATGATCTTATTATTGGTTTAATAAGGTGCTGGAAACATTCCTCAGAGATTTTGGTCCATTTTGACATGATGGCATCACGTAGTTGCTGTAGCTCTGTCAGCTGCACATTCTTGATCTAAATCTTCAGTTCCACCACATCCCAAAGGTGCTCTATTGCATTGAGATCTGAGACTGTGTGGAGGCTATTTGAGTAAAGTGAACTCACTCCAACAGGTAATACACTAGATGTTTCTTAAATGTGATGTTCAAGAAACATCAAGTGCATTAACTTTTTGAAGCCGCCTCTACTCTAAAGGAATATGAACATGGCCACCAGCAATACGCAGAAAGGCTGTAGGGTTTAAACAATGCTCAGGTGGTAAGGGGTCCAAACTGTGCAAAGAAAATACCCCCAATATGATTACACCAGCAGCAGCAGCCTGAACTGTTACAAGACAAGGTAGGTTCATACTTTCATGTTGTTTAAGCCTAACAGAATGTTGCACTTCTATATTCATTGGACCAAGGCAGTTTTTCTAGTCTTCTATTGTCAAATGTTTCTGAGCCCATGTGAATTGTAGCCTCAGCTTCCTGTTCTTCGCTGACAGGAGTGGCACCCAGTGTGGTCTTATGCTAGTGTAGTTCTGCTTCAAGAGTTGACTTGTGTGCCCAGAATGGCCAGAGGTCGACCAGTCTTCTCCGACTTCTGATATCAACAATAAGCATTCTAGAGATGGTTGCGTGGGAACATCTCAGTAGATCAACAGTTTCTAAAATGTTCAGACTAGCCTGCCCGGCACTAATGACCATGCCAAATTCAAAGTCACGTAAATCACTTTTCTGACACATTCTGATGCTTAGTTTGAACTTCAGCAGGTCATCTTGACCGTGTCTGCATGCTTAAATGGATGACTGAGTTGCTGCCATGTGATTGGCTAATTACACATTTGTGTTGATAAGCAGTTGAATTGGGAAACTTAAGAAGGGGCTGGCAAGTGTGTATTGCAATAGCATAGAGCTGGGCCTGCACAGAGGTAACCACTGAGGGGAGCCAAAAACCTTCTGTATAGGATTTGTAAGTATTGTCTGCATGCTTCTGTGGCTGCAGTGTTCTAGTAAAACAAAGGGTACTAAATATGCGTTCCAGTCTATTTCTAGTTCTAATTAATATTCATGCTCACAAAAGGTAGAAATATAACTTACTCTCAGGAAGCGCTCCCTCATGTTAGTGAAATTAACTCCCAGAGGGTTAGTAACCCTGTTACTACTGCTACCCTATTTTCAAGAAGGTCAAAATGCAATATTATAATGCAATTAAGAATATTCTATAAGTAATTCAACTTTTTCAGCAGGTTTAATTTTACTGTTAATTTTGTTTTTACCTTAAATTGTCTGTACAATAGTCCAGCCTTCTCATTCAGTTTCACATTTTTTCACACAAACAAGGGAGAGAAAAATTAAATAGATAGCAACAAAGTTCTTTTGAGATTTCACACGTAATCAGGTTAAACTGGGATTTGTAAAGAGGTGAACCCATGTCCACTGTGTATGGGGGTCACACAGAATAATCATTCTTGTAATCAGCTTTTCTAAATGTATTTTTAACATGTTGCACTGCAAAGTAAAATAAGTACGCAAATTTTATTTTTGTACTTATCTTTTAAATTTTAAAAGGAAGGAACCTTTTTTGAGTTTTTAGTGGAAAATAACTGACTACATTACTCCCATTAATTGTTAATAGTATATTTACATGTAATCTTTTCTTCATAAAACACATTCATGCTTATCTCTGTGTGTTTCCTTGTTTTTAATTCACTTAATAATTAGATAAGTTGCATATTTTAAATACTACTTAGTTTAAGTAGCAAAAGTTTGTGTAATAATCCATTTAATATGCTAGGGGGAAAGTGCCGTGATTGACCGAGGAGAGAATCAAAAAACTGTTCCTAAAAATAAAAATGTAGCAATAGCAGATTCATCCTGAATATGGGGCTTTTATTCCAGTTTGATTTTATGAAAAGCTCACAATGAAACTCTGGAAGGTCTAAATCATTTCCATCCATCTATATTGTTTACAGCTCCTCTCTCATTGGATCAGTATAAAGATTCTATTATTAAAGCTTATGGGTTAAAGCCATGGGCTACCACTAGATTACTTACATGTATGCCTACTTGATAATTTAATAGAGAGACCAAATAATTTTTTCTGCTCTTCCAAAAAAAATGTCGTTTCAAATAGTCATCTGTCTTATAAAAACAAAGGAAAAAACACTTCAAGACACAGAATCAGTTGCTCCATGACAAGCCACGAAGGAAATATTAAACTATATTTATTGACATGTTTAAATCCAGCTATTTACAAGTTATAATAATGAGCAAGAAAAATATTCCACACTAGCACAGTTCAAGAACCCAACACTTTTTGTACACACTGGCGCTTCAAGAGCCAGTTATGTATGTTGCTCACTTGTACATGAAATAGCAATAGCCCTGTCTCAGGTGTATTTTGGCACAGTGATAAATCAACAGATTTGAGCTGATTTTTTTTTCCATTTATTTTCCACAAGTTACATACAGATTACTTTACATTACTGCTGACATTACCCAAACCATAAATTAAAAGAAAAATGATGTTGTCATTTTAAAGAGACTGACTTTTGCATTCTGCTCCAAGATAGTGGTATATTTAAGAGAGAGGAACTTACACATATTCAACATTAAGGATGCATGTACGCGTTTTAAGCATTACTGAAATAATACTAAAATTATTGGTTAAAATAATCATATAATACCTGGTAGCAGAACAGCAAGGATTATGCTACCTTTGTTGGTAATCTGACTGCCAGATTGTATAAAACAGTAAAATAAATCTACATTTTACTGTAAATCATTGCAGGACTACTATGGATTTTAAAAGTAAAAGCTTCCTTCAAAAGTAAAATGCCAATCAAATGAAACTGTTACATTTGATCAAGGGAACAGAATGGGAAGTCTGAAAAATGAAGAGTTTCAAGAGGTGGGAAACATGCCAGGTTATATGCAGTTTCAAAGGGCCTAAAACCTCCACTGGAGCATCAAACTATATGAGTGTTCAAAGGAGAGTTTGATAACATAAATACAAGGAATGGGAAAATAGAATCAGCACTTCAAATATCTCAGAACATCAAGGAACTCCAACAGAAGTCTCCGATTATGGGCTTCATTTTGGTTACTTAGATTTAATAGGTTTGATGATGTCAGACAAACATTGACATGTTAGTGACCGGACTACAAAACAGATCAATGAAAAGACTTCAGACCTCATTCTGTTGAGTGAGGTCTTCTGACACACTGTTGAACTCAGTGGCCCGAGTGCTCATCCCCAGATACTGCTTCAGGAACTCACTGAAACGTTTTTGGTTGTTCCACTTGCGGGCTGACTTCCGAATACCAACAAAGCCCCCATACCTCTTCTGGTAGGATCTTCCTGGAGACATGAGTCTCCTGTGGCCGTGCCTCCCTTTTACAAAGCCACCAAACCTTTTGGAGATTAGCGCTGCATCTCCCTGCCCTGCTGCCACATCAGGGTCTCCTCCTTCCTGACCTTCCTCCTCCTCTGCATACTCATCCTCCAGGGACATCGCATTCTGGGAATTATAGGCAGTGTTGAGGTGATTTCCCTTCCCACCCAGATCCCTCTCCTCTGCATCAAGTCCATGGGTCACATGATCAACCCTCTGTAGTGCAATAGGAAGAAACAAATGTCCATTCATCTGCTCGTCCTCCCCAGGAAACAGAGCCTCCACCTCCTCCTGAGATCGTTTCCACACTGAACCACTTGGGGACAAGATTGGTGACAGCAGTGCTTCACGACAGAGGTCCCATGAGGAGGATGGGGAAACGCTGCTTTCGCACTCAATGAAACACACCTGACAAAGACAAAGACAGGAGATAATCTTAATTTCCCAGCTCCCAACAGAGGAGATCTTTGTAACAGACAAAAGTTTGCACATAAGGTAATCTCTCAGATAAAAACACCAAAATAAATAATGCTGCTGCATTTAAAAAAAATGATAAATAGAAGCATGCACATCACTAAATTCGTATTTGTTTTGATGGTAATGTAATATCAACCAAAGATGAATTACAGTGAAGACTGAAGGCATTCTCACAGTATTCTTGGCTGACAGTCACACACTTACATCATTTTACCAGTTTCCACTTGATATCTGAGTTTACTGATGCTGATTCCCAGACATACAACTGACAACACAGCTGAAGTCCACAAAATGAAAGGACAAGGTTTATGACCAGATCTGTTTATTTTTGGCAGAGCTGTTTATATCATCTCTTAACAAATATTAAAATGAATCATAGTCATTGGTTTGCGCCATACAAAACCATACACCTACTCATGCTGACACGCTAATGACACTGACTAACATAGACTATTTGATTACTAAATTGATACATTTTGGATGAAGCTGTGTCTCTCCCATTATGGCTCCTGAGAAATCCATGACACACAAAATTAGGAAATATAACTATTACATACAACTGAGAAACTGGAAAATGCAATCATTGTTAGATGATTGGGTAATCTGAGTCCTGAACACGTCTATGCATTAAAAGCGTAGACATTTACACATGTGCTGCAGTATTAAAGCACCTGATCTGCTAGGGCTGCTTGAGTGGAAAGTCCTTAACTTGAAAAATGCCAAAATCAATAAGACAAAAGGACATTGATTAGATTTCTGCCCTTGTTATCACCTCTTTCTTCCACTTCAGCTGTTCAGTGGGCATTTGTGATATGTCTACATGTCTGCCTGCCTGCCTGCCTGCCTGCCTGCCTGCCTGCCTGGGTGTCTGTCTCTCAAAGAACACTGACATACACTAATTTCGAAGATACTACATGTCAACTACTACATGTCAAGCACTAATGCTAACCTCAGCCCAAACCCTAAGCCTTAAATCACATCTTCACCGTTAAATAGGGAACCTGTTTTTCATCACCGAAGATGACGTGTTGATGCAGTATGGATGCGGATCCATTCTGTAACTGGTATGCTGGTTTGTGTTACTGGACTGCATCTGTCAAAATAAGATTGAGGATTCGAACATGTAATGCATGAAATACTGAGGTGCTTGGAGGGCTGCAAGATTTCCAAGTGAAATTGAAAGAAATTGAACATTTAAATTAGCAAAGGAGTAAAAGGTGGTCAGCATAGCTTTAAATAACAATTTGTCTTTAAGCACTAGGCTCACTTGAGGTCCCTTTAAATACCACACCTGAGCTAAGTACCTAACACTAACAGTTTAAAAGGTTATGTTTTAAGCCATGTGGACTTGAACGTCTTCTAGTGTGCTCCCTGCCAAAATTGACTTAGAAGCAGACATGCCATTAAGTAGAGAAAAACAACCACCAGGCATAAACACGAAGAGAAACATACATCTATCCCCAGGAATCAATTAGCCACAACAAATTAAAACTCAAATGCCAAAAGGGTAGTTTGTTGAGTCAGTCAGTGAGGGAGCTGTTGAGAGGATGAGATAAATACAGGGAGGTGGAGTGAGGAGTTTCCACTTTATATTCACTAAATGAAAATAATACAAGTGAAGAGATTTATTTAGCGCTATATGTTAGCTGATTTATTAATGTGAGAGAAGACCAGTTTTGCCTTCATGACATATCTGCTGTGCATTATTATGTTATTAATATTTCATAGCTGATGTGTAGCAAAACTGAGCTTCATAGTAGTTTCATAATAAGATATTGTTGAAAAATTATTATGCATAATACCATCAACTACTGATTATATGGTTGATGGCAAATAATTAATAATTATTGATGTGAAAGTGAAGAATAGCAGCTACCTTTTAACTGCTCCCAGTTGACTCTTCTGTTGCCTTCACCTTTGTGACTATGGGTCACTCTCATAACCACAAGCGTGTGTGTGTGTTGATGTGTGTTGATGTGTGTTGAGCCCTTACCATGGTGTTAAAACTGAGCTGTTTGGGCAGGATGTTGTTGCAAGACAAGCAGTCAGCCTGGCAGTCACTCTGTCCAGGATCACAGAGACAGAGCAGAAGCAGAGCCACCACAGTCTTCATGGTCCCACCTTCTGTTGCACAACAGGACAGAGGAAAGGCAAGTGTTCAGTCCAACACTTTGATACTGAACTAACAACATCTAGGGTAACTTACATTCTGTAGTGTTTGGTGAGTGTGTAATTTTCAAACACTATCTGTCTTTGCAGAATAGCAGAGTAATATACTTCTATGTAATATAATATCAAATTGCTATGAAAAGTAGTTTCAGCTAAATGTGCAGTGATTAAGTCCGTATCTTCTGATATGTCATGGTTTGCCTTATTTTCTTGACACCAATAATAATTTCTGCGAGCCAAATAAAAATTGAAGAAAGGGACAAGGAAACAAATCCCTGCTGAAATCATAACTGTATGTCTATCAACGAAGTTTTGTTTATTTGTGGTGTCCTGCTACATTACCTATCAGGGTATCCAAAATCAAGCATGCAGTGTAGTCTTTAAAAAGCACTTTGTGCTTGTTAAGCCCACAATGTCATTTTCAATTAGCAGCATATTGTGTAGGCAGTATGAACACATGTTTTAAGCTAATGTGACAAGCTTGTTACAGAGTCCTTACTGTAACAGTTAGGGAGCAACATTGTCATAAATTTGGACTCGTGTTTCTGGCCACGAGGCAAATGTAATTGTAATATTCTGTCTCATTTAGCTCTGTTTTTTGTTTCAATAGTAGTTTTTTTTTTTCTTACAAAGTCCTTGGGGAAATATAGCTCTGAAATTTCCCTCTAACTTCAGGTGCTAACTGTGTCTCTCTGACGCAGATATTGTACAAAGTATCCAACACATTTTTACAGGGTTTTCTATGGAAATATCTGCTATAGTTGATAATAGTATAATAAGAGAAGTTAGCATGAGACAAAGCTGTTTATTACTGTCATATTTTATCAATTAGATTGAGTTTTAGGTTGGGTTTTTTTTACTTTCAAATATATTTTTGATGAGACCTTGGACTGAGCTTGCCAAGCTCATTCTAAATTCAGCTAAATACATTGACAAAAACCTCAGTAGGCAGTTGATGAGGGATGAGGGAGCACTGACTGCATCCCTCAGTCAATCTGCCTTCACCTCTGCCCATCCCCGAAAAAGTACAGGAGAAGTGGTTTTGTTTAGTTGAACAAGTTAGCCTGCCTCACTGACTCACTGACTCTTTAAGTTAGGATGTGTAGTTCCCATCATAGCTCTAAAATACCAGTCAATATAAAGCAATAGAGCTGAAGTAGCAGACAGATTTATGCACCTTTTCTTGCAGTCCCACACATTTCACTTGGTCTGTTCTATATTACAATCTGTGTTCTTTCTAATAGTGACACTTCTTTCTATGTATTATATCAATAATAATGTTGGTATTTCTTCTCAGTTTGGCATTATGGTAATGACAGTATTGATTTTTGAGCTGGAACTGATCATATTTGGATGAGAGGATAGTTATCTCCTGTAAGGACTGAAAGGTGCATTCACAGACTGCATGGATGCATTACATTTGACAATTAGTTTTAAAATAAACATTCAAGAATTACTAGAATATCCTTGATGTCCTTGACCACACCACTACTGTTCTATCAACTGAGGTTAAGCCAGCCATTTGTGCAATTAGTGTCATTATGTCACACAAACATATAGCTACTATTCAATCATTAGTGTGCTAAATACTTTCGATTAATATCACAGTAATAATACATAGAACTGAAAGTCACTTTTAATGCAAATTATTTTTTAAATAACATTTTAATTATTACTGACACTAATAGCTTGAACTGATACTAATAGCACAGTGGCACGGTGATTACCACTATTGCCTCACAGCAAGAAGATCCTGAGTTCAATTTCACCATCAGGGGTCTTTCTGTGTGGAGTTTGCATGTTCTCCCTGTGTTTGCGTGGGTTCACCCCAGGCACTCCAGTTAGTTAGCAGTTAGTGGGGTTGGGTTAATTGGAAATAGGGGTGAATGTGAGCACAATTACTTGTCTTTGTCTATGTGTTAGCCCTGCGACAGACTGGCGACCTGTCCAGGGTGTACCCTGCCTCTCGCCCTAAGCCAGCTGGGATAGGCTCCAGCACCCCCGGGACCCCGAAAAAGGATAAGCGAATGGATGGCTGTTTTAAACTTTTACTAGCTTCTCATCAATGTGTGATTTGCACTAAATACTGTGTAGGGCAGACAAGAGTTCAAGAGGAAAAACAGCACATCCACATGGAAAAAAAAGAAATACTGAATGAGTGTAAGCGATAAATGAAACAGCATACAGACAGGGACAAAAACAAAATAAAACAGTTTGACCTTATTTTGGTAGGAAGAGTCTGGCAAGTCTGACGTCAGAAACACAATTACGGTTTTCGTCTCATTAAACAAACTCGTTAACTCCTTTAATTGATGCCTCAATAATGCCTCCGGCAACAAACTGAGTCATTGTTTCTTGATGACAAACAAATTTGAACTCATATGCACAAAACAGTGGAACACACACACTTACACGGCACACAAGCATATGTCCACACTGTATCTGTACTTCAATACATTAAAACAGACAGTACTAAAATGCAACTTTAACGGCTGGTTTAAATTATCTATTAAAACAGCTTAAAAAAAATTTAGAACTAATTTGTCTTCAGTGAAAAACTTTTTTAATATCTTAGAAATCTGGAATTTATTCAGGGTAATTAAAAAACGATAGAAATGTAATTGCAGTACAGTTCAGTCCAGTCTCTGACAACTCATGAAAAACAATAGCTCTGCAAAATTAATCAGCCTTCTCGTGTGCAAACAATAAAAGTGTGTGTCAAGTCTTTAATCTGATGGGAAAGAGGGTGGGTTTGCCAGTGAAGGACAAAAGAACATCACAGCTGTTTTAGGCAGGAATGTAAGACAGATGGCACTGGATTTAGACAAACAGCTTGTGCGCATTCATGTGGCCACAATACATCTCGTTCTCCATCCTCCTGTCATTGAATCTGTCCCTGCTTGTTTTCCAAGAGCAAGAGGATAATGTGCAAAGATGGCCACATTTCTCTACTGAGATGTGGTCAGAAGAGGAAAACACAGGTGAGCCACATATCCTTAATTTAGCAGTGAGTGAAGATAATTAAAGACGTACTCTTTGTTAGATAAACTGGTTTTATCTAATTACTTGGTTTTATCTCAGTTATCTCATTTATTCAGCCATTTGCATGGCAGCAACTCAGTGCATTTAGGCATGTAGACATGATCGGTGCAACCCGTTGAAGTTCAAACTGATCATCAGAAAGGGAAAGTAAAGTGATCTTGAACGTGGCATGGTTGTTGGTTTATTTCCCAAGTGTTTGATCTACTGACATTTGACACAGCTATCTCTGGGGTTTACAGAGAATGGTCAGGAAAGAAAACCTATCCAGTGAGCAGCGGTTCTCTGGACAAAAAGGCTTTGTTGATGCCAGAGGCCAGTGCAAGAACATCTCAGAGTGTGTCCAACTTGAAGCAGATGAGCTACAGCAGAAGACCACACAGAACTGACATCCTATCATATAGGAACAAGAAACTGTGGCTGCAAGTGACATGACCTCACCAAATCTGTACAATAGAAAATTCTTAAAAGGTTCTGATGAGTCTCGATTTCTGTTGTGGTATTCAGATGGCAGGGTCATAGTTTTGTATAAACAACATGAAGGTATGGATACATCCTGCCAACTGCTGGCGGTGGTGTAACGGTGTGGCGGATATGTTCTTACCTCAAACAGGTAAAAAGCTTTCTTCATCTTTCAACATCTAGCCTCTGTTTTAGGAATACAAATGCATGTCCCTCTGTATGCTGGATTTTAAATTATGTTTTATTTGCTTGTAAAATGGTTGCATTCAGACAAATCCATCTTCTCTACCACACAGATTAATGTTACGAGATGGAATAATTTAAATAAGAAAACAGTGAGCTTTTACCTTTAAACAAATCACATCTGGTTAAATCATGTTCATCAGGGTGAAATCATGCTGCTGCTTTTTGAGCTGAGCCTTTACTATCTCAGTTTTAATATTTTAGTATACTATACCGCTATACTACTACTAAACATTAGTAGTTATGCTTGCACCAAATGACTGCATTGCTTTTCAAGCCAATTTTCCATGTTTTAATTAAGGATTAATATTACTGTAATTTTATTTTATTTATGAATCACAACTTTCTGATTTTGTTAAATTGAAAGTCAGAGGGTGAGCTTCCAGCCGTCCATGCCTCAGTCTATTTTATTCCACTTACCGTATTCTAGGTTGGGCAATGGTGGTAACAGGCTAAGTAAATATCCTTCAACCAGAAGGACCTAGAAACCATTTTCCAGGTCCTTCTGGATGATTCTCACACATTCAGTCTAGATTAGATACATAATCCCTCCAGTGAGTTTTTGGCCTGCCCCGGTGCCTCTTCTGGGCTCTAGATAGACAAGATTTTTTTCAGTTTGACGTGCCTGGAAAACTTCCAAAGGCATTCAAAAGGCATTCTGATGAGAAGCCTGAATCAGATCAATTGGATCCTTAGCAGCAGCTTTACTTTAGGCTCTAGATGTCTCAGCTCCTCACCATACTGTATCTCTCAGGCTGAGTCAAGTCACACTAAAGGAAACTCCTTTTGCCCATTTAAATCTGCCACTTCATTCGTTTGGTCACTTCTTAGAGCCTATGACCACAGTTGAGGGTTTAAACATAGATCGATCAATTTAATGTTTTTATCACAATTTCCAGTTACTGGTAGAATATTTCACTTTAGACTGACTGACCAACAGAACAGTCGCAGAGTTATACATCTATACATTACTACTTCAACTAAGTCAAATGTTTTGGAAAGGTCTAAAAGCTTTTTGTTCAGATGATTCCCTCTTTCACAAGTTTCAGACAAAATAAGGCAACTGGCTAACCCTGTCAGAATAATATGATAAGTATTCTTAATTTTGTAAAAATTCAAATATGCTTGGGCAGCTGTCATTGGAGATGTAACGAGCAACCAGTGCTACACTTTAGGGAACAGATGACTATCCTATCTGGGCTAACTCTCTCACTGGCAAAGAACTAAGGCCCGATTTGCTATCCAGAATATACCAGAAGAGAACGAATACAGCCTGATAGCACTCACTGAGGATATTGGAGTACAGATATGTGTGTAAACAGAGGAGCCCTGAAGGTAGTGTTTATCTATATTTGACGTCTTTTCTAAATTGTTCAAAGCTCTGTAAAAATGAAGCACAGTGTGGATTTATTCTCAAGTCTGCCATGTTCTCTTGAGTGCCTGTAAGACTCAATTATTCTGCTTTTAATTAACTGATTAACCACTAAATAAACCAGTTAATTAAGTCATTACTGTGTGGCACTGTGCTGAGGCGCTACTGATGGATGTCTGCAGTCAAAATGAATAAGTCCAGCCCCCCGATGAAAGGAAATGCATTTCTCATTAGTGTCCAAACCAGTTATTTCTCACTGATTCTCAAATTGTGGGTCATAAAGTCAATGAAGGTTGGGGTGTGGCGAGCTAGGAATAATATGAAGTGAAGCTAAAACATTTTTAAGAGGAAATAAACACTGAATGGTTGTTTCAGCAACCTCTATGTGATTAAAAATGTAATGGTATGCATTTTCTTTCATTTTCTATAATAAATAAATATATTTTGACACAGGAACATAAGTTTGTACTTTGAAAATATGTGTGTACATTTATTTAACTCTATAATCTTCAGAATCTTCTAAATTACATCGAGGAAACTAGAAATAAGTGCTGTTAAGGTTAAAGAAGGTTAAAGAAAGGCTTATATTCCAGTCTAATTTCTGGTCTTGTCATCCAGCCACATACACCTCACTATAAGGACAGCCCTCAGAAATTCTCAAACTATCTCACATCGTATTATCGACTGTTTCCACCAGTGTTTCTCCCCATTATTGCCATTTTCTCATCAAGAATAGGAAATAAAAACTAAATTACTCCCAGCCTGAAGTACGGCTTAAAGCCGGATTATTTACGCGTGGCTGATCGGGGAGCAATGTGCATCCGTCTTGGAGTGCATCTTTTTTTAAAAGCAAAGCTGCAGATTATCGGGTAACTTATGTAAAGACCACAGTATTGCCAAATTTGCGTCAGTGCACCACGTCAGGGTCTCCGCTCGGCTGTAACTTTCCTCACTTTTTGTTTCCTCTGTGATGCCAGACACACTGTAGATGTGCATATGCACAAATGGCATTACAAGGCTGTGTGAGTTTAACTGTTGTCTGCCAAATGATGATGCAATGCTGATGATATGATTGCAATGACTCTGTTGTGTGGTAATGACTGGCTCTGAGTCTCTACTACAGACAATGCTCACTTTATGAACTGATGTGACAACCGCCACTTGATTTTAAACGTAAAAATTTGACTTGAGGAAGATGATGGACCATAAGTATAAAGGGGCAGCAAAATTGTATGAGTATAAAACAGATTACTATCCTCAGTGCATAGAGAGTTCGTGCAAATCCAAGTGTCACAAGCTACCTCTCTAATATAATTTTCTTAGCCTGCCTTGAATTTCCCCGTCTTATCTTTCTTTAACTTACTCTGCTACTTCACCGGCTGCTTTTATTGTAAGAAAAAAAAAAGGAAAAAAAAGCGCACAGGCGCAAAACAAAGTGGTAGTGAATAGTTTCATCATGTTTTATTATTTCATTCTACATATGTACATTTATTATATTTATGTTTATAAACAGTGTTGGTCAAGTTACTTGAAAAAAGTAATCAGTAACTAATTACTGATTACTTCCTCCAAAAAGTAATCCCGTTACTTTACTGATTACTTATTTTCAAAAGTAATTAATTACTTAGTTACTTAGTTACTTTTTAAAAACACGATTTACAACCTGAATAGGTGATAAAGCGATAGATCTTTCAGCCCAATTCTACTTTTTCTACATAATCCATCATACAAAATGTAATCAAATGGAAAAGTCCCTTTTTAAAACTTGTTTTATTAGTTTTAATCTTTTAACTTTATGCATCAAGCAAAAATTTAATTATATGCACCATTCTCTGACTTGAATAAATTAGTTTAACATTTAAACCTATTTTCTGCACATTCCAGCACATAAAATATTGTTTTTGTGTGCGTTTACACTCACTCTTTCAAATAGATGCAAGTAAAACACAGCAGAAAATAAATAAAGTCAAAGACTCAGCGGTCCTTTTGCTCTATTTTCACCTGTAAAGCAGGAGTCGGGTAGGAGTCAGGTTTACCCTGGTGCAGGTGTGCCGCAGCAGTCAGTGGAAGAATCCGCGAGTTTCTCTTTGAATTTCCCATTACGTTGTAGCGCACTCGGTGCTTGCTTGGAAGTTTAGGGGGGTTTTTTCGCTGTAAAAAGAAGTTTTCTTCCCACGCACAACGGACGCTAATGTTTTTGTCACTTTTTATGGAATCAAACTCAAAGTAAGGTCAGTACATCCACACTTTAAACGCCGCACGCTCATACTCTCTCCCGCACTCGATATATTATCCATTGTTGCTCTGCACACAGCTGTTTTCACGAACGTCGCACTCGCTTACGTCACTGTTATGAGACATTCTCGCAAAAAAATCACAGTTTTAGTAACGCAGTAACGCAGCGTTCCTACGGGAAAGTAACGGTAATCTAATTGCCGTTTTTGCAATAGTAATCCCTTACTTTAATCGTTACTTGAAAAAAGTAATCTGATTACAGTAACGCGTTACTGCCCATCTCTGTTTATAAATATATGAATCTTAGGCATGTAGACATAGTGAAAATAACCTGATGAATTTTAAGCTCTTGTTAAGAATGAGGAAAAAAGATTATTCTGTATGTGCTGAACTTAGAACTGCTGATCTACTGAGAAAATGGTGTGAAAAGGCAAAACTGTCCAGTGAGCAGCAATTCTCTGGGTGAAATTGCATTGATGATGTCAGAGGAGAATGGCCAGACTGCTTTGAGCTGAGATGAAGGCAATACAAACTCAAATAACTTGCCATTACAACCAAGCACAAGAGCAAAAGAGCATCTCTAAGCCCACAACACATCAAGCTTTGAAGCTGAGAGCAACAGAAGACCACAGCAGGTACCATTACTGTCAGCTGAGAAGAGGCAACTGAGGCTACAGTTCATACAGGCAAAGCTGGAGAACAGAAGACTGGAAGAATGTTAGCTGGGCTGATAAATCTCAAACTCTGCTGCAACATTTGGATTGTACGGTCAGAATTTGGAGTAAGCGTGGAACCATCCTGCCTTGTATCAGGTTCATCCCTTTACAGCCACAGTGTACCCATCTTCTGATGGCTGCTTCCAGCAGGATAACGTGCCATGTCACGAGGCTTAATTCATGGATGGATGGCTTATCACATCATCGATGTGAAGCTGCCGAATCTACAGCAACTGTGTGACACTATTATGTCAATATAGACCAAAATCTCAGAGGAATGTTGAATTTCTCCTAAGGGACAATAAAGTATATTTTAAAAATAGTAACTGGTGTAATATGTCACGTAAAATTTTAATGCAACGTGTGCTTAAAGCATTTTTTTTTTACACTCTTCTGAATCCTTAGTTATGTACAGATTATTTTATGGGCTAATTCAGCTCAGACAACTTCTTCATAAGGAGTAAAATCCTTCCAACTCTTGCAGGAGTGAGGACGAGCAATTTTAAAGAAATATTAAATAACTGGAGTGAAATCACGATGTTGGTTTTATAAGCTGATGAGTCGATTTGACAGGTAATTAAATGTTATTTAGTCTTCTGCCTGCAGCCAGAGTACATTTTCTGTCAGAAAAGAGACTGTGAGTGACAACCTGTCCCAGGCCCACTCAAAATACATTGTGCTCTTTGTTGTAATATTGATGTCTAACTGGCAAAATGGCAGTGTGGTCATTGACGTGACACGTTTCAGGAGAGCAAATAAATCTTGGACATCAATACATGATTCTTCCTTATGCCTACGAGCACTCTTATACTCCCCTGTTATCAACTCTTCTTTTCTTTTAAGACGCCGTTTCAGTGTCTTTTGTTCTTTTCACACTTTATGCTGCTATTTTTTTTCACTTGCACTGTTTTGTTTCCCACCAAAACAAGATAACATTTCTACTACAACCTCTACTTTTTCTGCATGTATGTCTCAGTATCAATGTTCCAAAAGCTATAACTCATCTGTGTGAAAAACAAGGTTTATTTAAGTTATTTCTTTAAACTTTCTCTTTCGTGGTCAGAGGTCATGTCAGTTGCACCATTACTCATATAGTTTTGTGATTGATGCATCTGTGATTCGATAAATCTCAGATTTGAGGAAACATTTAGAAAAAGACCTCAAGTTTTGTTTTATTTGGTTTCTGGGGGGGAGGGGGTCATGTTCCCTGTCAGTCAGACTGAGTGTGACGTAGCAGCTAAAGCCATTAACAGCAGACACGCTAAGCTAAATCAATTTTCTTTCTCAATGCATCTAATCACCTGAAGTCAATTGACGTTGTAGAGGTGACTGACACATACTTACACAGAGGTCACACCAGACTGGTTTCCCAATGATTTTTCTTGTTATTATTGCACTTTTTTCAAGTTATTACAGAGATTCACTGACAGATGACTGAAATGAACAGGTCAAGTTGTGGCTCAGACTGCACGCCCTATCACCAAATTTCCTCAGTAAATTACTAACTCCTGATTTGGAACATGGATATGCCAGACATAATTTCCCTTGAACTTAATTTACACTTTGATCTGTAAAGTCAAAGCTGTAGATCAAGTTCCTTCAAAACCAGATTTTTTCCCTCTTTCACTGCCTACCGATTTACTACAGCATGATGTCTTTCACAGTAATTTGTAGTAGTAGTTTGAAAAGTTTTAAAAATCTAAATGTTAAAATGATTTGTTAATAAGTTTAACAAATGTTTATCATTTGTTAATAATAAAAAAAATTACTGTATAGTGTTTACCTGTTCATTTATTCATTTTTAATCTTTTCTTGTTCTATATTATTATGACTATGTTAATTTAATTACAAGATTAATTAAAATCTGACAGATTCAAAAGGTATAACAGGCTGCAGGAGGTGATTGAGGTGGATATGAGACATACAAAGCACTCAGCTTTCTTGTAAAAAAACATTTTTCACATCCTGCCTCCCATCACTGGCTAGTATTAGGCAACAAATATAAAAATAAATAATTTTGCCTGAGGCTTGTACGTCATGCATAATAGCATAGAAACGTATCATGTTTCAAATCTTCCCCATATCAAAATGTAGCAGCAACAGATGTAGCAGGAACTACAAGTAAATATTGCAATGCAAGATTGAATAGTAAATATATTAACAATTATTTGTTGCTTGCCAAATGCACTAATGATCAAAGCTTTGTCGTTGCCGTAATAGATATAAAAAAAAATCTAATTGCATTTATGTCTTTCTGCTCTTGCAATTTAGTTTGAGGAAGCATGCAATTTCAAGGGAGTAGGCTCATCATTTGCCACTAAGAAGGTCACATCCAGGTCTTTTAATATATCCACGTGTTAAGACAGAGGGAAAGTATGGAGACTGTATCTAGACAGCAATAATCATGACTTCTAGTTTTTTTCTTGAGTAGATATCGAAGAAATTAAGTAACCTTAAGTAGGGTTTTCTTCCTCAACAGACTGTATCTGACATGAATCATTTCTATTTGGTGTTGAAACAGAGGGGAAAAGTGGAACACAGCAAGACGATAAGGAGAGGGGTCTGTGAAAGGATAGATAAGCATAAAAGGATGGCTGGAGATCCTGCTGTGTTAGGAACATTGCATCTTTGGATTAAGTCCACACGTTCACAGGCAGTTCAATGCTGCTGTCAGAGATGTGTACCCCGCCACTATGCCGTGTGACCTGTGATCCAGCAATCATTTCCTCATTCCATTTTCCCCTTCTACCCTAAATGAGAATGTTTTGTGAGTGTTAACGACGTGTATCCATATAGAATAGAATAGAATAGAATAGAATAGAATAGAAAAGAAAAGAATTAGAAAATAACATGTACAACAAAATTGTAGGTTCTTCACACAAACTGTGCTGGAATAAAATATATATATCTCACTATATAAAATAATGATATTGTGGAATGTATTTAGTGATAGGAAGAGAACTGTGGATTAGAAGGGATTTACAAGCCAGGAGAAGCATTATATTTGATGCATTTGGCTGAAGGCGTGAGTTGAAAATATTTCCAATAGGGATAAGAAATGTAAGAAATTTTCTTGTCTGAATAAAAACTGAGAAATTAAACTTGCAAGACAAGCTATGTCATGAACAAAAAAGCTCAGAGCTCCGTGAGTGAGCCTTCTTTTGTCTCTTTGGATTGATTCTACAATGTTTAAGATAGCTGTCTTAGATATTTCAAACATTTTGTTTGCAATTACAGTTTGTTTTGAAATCCCATCTCTCTCACTATCTCTCATTGTCACTTTGGCAGTGTTTGTCAGGTTGTCTGCAGGTACACAATGAAATCGCCCACAAAATGAAAGGATGTTCATCACTACAAGATTATGTGTTTCACAATGGTACAACTGAGCTACAATATAAACCTCATTTTGCATACATCAGTATCTCTGAATACAAAAGCGTGTTTACCTAAAACCACCCACACCAAATCCTCAACTTCTTTTCAAAGTATTCCTCAAAATGTAAGCATTACATTTTTATAGTGTTATTTAGTGTTCATGCAGCCTCACCAAAGACATTCCTTATCTGGTTTTATTCAGTCAACGCAAAACACCTGCAACGAGACAGCTATAGGAACATCTTCTACCCTGATCTGTTGTACCCACAGGAAATTTTGCTGTGAAGTGTAAGAAAGCAGACGCTTCTTTATTATTATTTTTATTCTTTTTAATAGCACTGTCTGTAAACATATTCCTGAAGATGAATATAAACTGACACAAGACCAAGGATTAACAGTTGTTAAAAAGGTCTTTAAACAAAAGTTTACTACAGAAAATTCAATCATCAGTGTTGCCTTTGTTTAAACAATTTCTTTGAAGGTCAAAGGAAAAGTGTGCCCCAGGCTAAATATAACCTTAGGCTAATTATTAATATGAAAAAAGATATATTCAAATTTGTTATTGACTTTATAAAGATTTTTTTTAAGAGATTGAATAAATGCAGCTCTTAGTAATCAGTTTATTAAATGCCTAAAGGCACAGGAAGAATAATATTAATAAACTATGTAAGAAGGAGGCTGCTGCTATTTTAGTACTACTAATGCAAATAAATGACAGAAAAATAAGATTCATGTTTAAAAGTGATTGATTAATAATTAGTTACAATGATTAATAGTAAATTAATTATTACATTTGTTAGTTAGACAACATGATTCATTAATTAAAGAAAATTAAAAACTATAATGGATGATGTATGTGTCATCAAATTGTCATTTGATAAATCTGATAAAAGATCCAACCATTTTAATCAATCCTATTAGCTTGATTCATTACTCCAGCTCTTGAACGGGGTAATAAAGAGCATTGAAGTCTGGAGCAAAACGATGGGCCAGATGTGTCCAGGTGCCTTAGATGTCAATAAAATCTATTTATATTACTTAATTGAACCTTTTAGTCTCTATATTTTATAAAGGGAGCTGAACAGCTGGTTCTGAATGACAACAACAAAACAAGCTTGAGACTTATTCACAGTTGTTGTCAGTAAAACCCTTGATTTCTGAGCCGCTACCTTTTAAAGTAGCAATGTTCATTCCAAATTACACCAGTGACTCAAAATAAGCTGAGAGCAGTCTATAAGTACTACATGAGAGCTCATACTGGTTAATGTTCATGTAATTGTTTTGGTCATAATTAACCCAAAGTATTTTTACTTTAATGAAGAATGTGGCAGAAGCTGTCATTAAAAACAACATAACCTTCAGGCAACTGCGTCAAAAAAAATCGAAAAATATTCCTCTGATGAAGGGAGTTCTGCAAAATCTTACCCTCATTAGGCAACATGAGCTCATCCAAATTACCTTTCATTACTTCAGATGAACCCAAACAACATATCCCTGCAAAGAGTCCCCTTTCATTCCTGGATCCTATCAGCTGTGAATCAGAGCTTGATGATTAATGACAAATCATGACCAGCAATTTATGACCTTTCTATCTGCTACCTGCCAATGTGCTTACAAATTAAAATGCATGTGTACTCCTCAGATGCAGCCTCTTCACGTCATGCTCTGTGTTCTGTACATAACTTTCTGCTTTTTAATCAACACTAATAGCTAACTTCTTAATCATACATATTAAGGAACATTGAGGTCTGTAGCTGCTCTTTAAGAGCAGATGCATTGACTCTATTGAACACAAAGTGTTTAACCTGAGGTACTGTGTTAACTCACACTGTCACTTACAGTTTGAGATATTTTTTATATTTTTTTTTTTCAGTGAGATTAGGCTCAAATGTCAGAAGGTAACGACCCAGAAGTAATTATTACTCAGTAATTATTAAAGTAATTATCCTGGGAGACTCCAGCAGGTGTGGGTGACAGAGTAGCAATGAAGACACGTACTGACTGGGATAATAAAGCTTTACTCTTAAAAAGGACTCACTGGTTTCTTCTTTCTCCTGTTTATCTTGTATTTTCTGTTAAATTTAGATTTCATTGTTATCTTTTGGGCTGTCTAAACAGGGCTTGCAATGCAACATCACTCACCCTTAAAGGAACTAAGACGAGTCAAATGAATGTAAATGTATAGTTTCTATGGGGTTTCTTCAACAATACACACAACAAACGGTTAGTGCATGACAATACTGAGAAAACTACAAAGGAAAAAATTCTTTATATAAAGGTCAGAGGTCAAGCAGTTTCTTTTCCTCCTGTACTACTCCCTCCTGCTCGCCAAGGATTCCTTACCTGTTCTGGGGCTGCCAATAGGAGGTCCCTTGGGTGAATGCAGTTTGTCAGCGTATGATTCCTTTCTTCTGTCTCAGTGTGGTGTTTCTGGCTACGTGGAGGCTGGAGGCAGCTGCTCTTATAGGGACCCACCCCTCCACTTCAACCTCCTCCTTCTGCTGTCTCTCTTTCTCTCTCACTCTCTTTCTTTCAAAAATCCCTCTTTCATTACTTAGAGAGAGAGAGGGATGGACAAGGGAGGAGGAGGCAGAAGATGGGGGAGCAAGGAGGAGTCAGGAGGTAGAAGCAGGGCTGCAAGGAGAAGACGAAGATAGACGAGAGATGGTAGATTAAAAAAAAAACAAATGGACAACGTGTGTGGAAAGATGGAGAGGCAAATAAAGCTGAGAAGAAGGGAGAAAGACGTAAAGAGGAAGGACGGAAGACATATGTCTGCTGTGTTGTCATTTTCAGAAAATTGACGTCAATACATTTAAATACTAATAAAACAGAAAATACTAATACATTTAACTCAAAGATTAAAAAGATATAATATTCTTCTTTCAAAAGGTATTCTACAGTTATTTGATACTATAATTACAACTACTACTGCTTCATTAAAAAAATACATAAATAAAAAGTTAATTTCAAAAGTTTAATTGCTGGATGCTTGAGGCATCTTGTGTGACAGAGGGCTCATCCTTGGTATATGTAAACGTGACCCTTCCCATGCCTGCATCACACTTCTGCAAGATGAATTCCATAAATGGTGACTTCAGATAAAAAATCTTTTTTACATACTCTATGTATATTTAGCTCTTAAACAAATGAAATAATGTGGACACAGCCCCCAAGTCTCTTATTCTGATGTCTTTGCACATACGTATTCAGCTGGTTCAGATTATTTTAGTCATTTTGTGTTTCTTTTAGGACACAGATGCCGATCACACTGTGCAACAGGTTGCACTTCATCCTCCGATATAGTTGTTACTATTAACTGATTCTCGTATTAAACATAGTCACAGTTTCAAATAACATATGTAAAAGTAATCTCTGTGAACCAACAGCTCAGGCTGCTTTAAACACTGTGTTTCAAACGTTTTTTTCTCCATAGACTTGGATCTATCTGATATTAATTAACCAATTAGATCTATTTTAACCCAGCTACAACAGCTGCAGGGATCAGAGGTCTCATTTTCTGACTAACAAGCTATCTCATTTCAATGCTGCAAAGATCACAGTAGGTTCCTAACACACTGCTTGACAGACGAATGAATGAGTCTAATCAGCGTCATCACCCTAAATTTATATTGCTGTTTGCTACCGCTGAGTAACCTAAAGTGAACACCACAGTCCAGGATAGTGCATCACTGTTCTCTCCCAGATCCATCTTAACCTCTGTCCATATCCCACAATATTCCTGGTGTTTATTTTAATACATGGTAAAAATATATAGCACTATAATTACTTTGGCTTAAATATAATATTTAAGCCAAAGACAAAAATCTGTAACATGTTACTATTTCTGTAACATAAAATACAAAGAAAGTAATTCACAGGGAAATAGTGATCCAAACAGTCTTGCTTAATATTTCATTTGAGCTGTTTGTTGTTTATTATCATTATATGAATGAACTCCACCACCTAAGTACTCTTATTTTCTTATAAAAAGAGATAAAACGTCATATTTAATGTGCAGAGTTGCTTTGAGGAGAGGTTGGAGGACATGTGACTGTCACTCCTCCACTATGTTGTGGGAGTGACAGTCAGATGTCCTCCAACCTCTCTTCAGGCAGTGGCAGGACTGCATTACTGTCACTCTGCTGAAAAAAAGAAAAAAAATATTCTGGGCTGAAAACAAAAGAATCACGACAAGCGTGTATTTGAGAGCTACTTATTATGTGTCTGTCCGGCCTTCATTATGGGGAGGATGTGTCCTGTTTCTCTCTGATTAGGGCTGCTCTGCTTTGGCCATGCGTTCGCCTGTCGATGGAGGATGGAACACAATGAAACACAGTATCGCAATAAAGAAATAAACAAGTGAGGAAACAAGATACTGTTAGGGTTACTGTTCTGAAAGGACCAATCAAATGCAGGACACGGAAAGAGGCAGGTTGCAGTACCGAAGCTGTGCTTTACCTTTAAGCTAATATGAAATCAAAATCTTACATTAGCATAGGGAGTGAGGATGTACATTAACACAGGAAGCCAAATTAGAGGAAATTAGAAATGTCAATTTAAGACCTAAAAAAATGTAGTAAAAAGCACTTTGAGAAAATTGCTATATGAGTTCAGATCTAATTACCAAAGCACATTTTACTTTAGGCTGGGCCTATCTTGTGACTGATAGGCTGCTACAGTATGGGCTGTCCCTAACATTTTAGCGAGTTGGCGCTCTAAGAATCCTGAATATTAACCCACTGAGGGTATTGTGTGTCGCCCCTCAAAGAGACCAGCAGCAGCTAATTTGTGAAAAACCTGAGCCAGTTGTGTGCTGTGCGGTAGAGGTTAATGATTATTTTCAACATACTCATCATTTTAGTAAAGATGTAGGTAATTGTACTTACAGCTGTAAAGTGAATTAGCATTGTCCAGTGTACTGCTGGGCCAAGCCCAGGGCTGGACATGCTGATCATCAAGTATAACTTTACAGGTGAAAAACGTTTTCAACCATATTTTTCAGGGAAAAGCAATTTTTTTAAGTAGTTTTATCAGAATGGACTGGACCATCTACATTACGTGCAGAAATTAAAATGTGGCTCTCTGTCATCATCCCTGGGTTTTGTACCCAGGACTTTTTATGGGTTCATGATTCCTATTTGATTTTGATTTGTATTTTTGTATTTGTATATAAGTTTTGTTCCTTGTTTCTCTTGTAATAACTTGTAATGAATAACTGGATGAGGCAGTCGTCCCTTGAAGAACTTTAGACGACACACAGACGCACACAAATATACTGTGGACGTTTGAGTTTCTTCGCCCTGATAGGGATTTTCCTATAAGATTGTGGTTGTGTGTGAACCAAAAGCCTGTGAAATACTTATATACCTTAACACAGCCCTAGTGTTTCCTCTAATGTGAGGTGGTTCATGGACCTTTTCTTCCTTTGAGACACTACCACACAGCCTCTTCTTTTCTCAGTACTCGAAGTCTTGTGTTCTTAATTTATCAAATTCTGTACCTGTGATGAAGCTGCTTTTCTATCTCTGAGAGAACAAAGCTTGACGTATTGATCTTCCAGTAGTGTGTTACTTTTGCACTGCCTGATCGTGCTTTGGATGCAACTGATCCAGTTTCTGCAAAGCATTTTAGTGTGCCATGCGCTGCCCTGTAGGAAACCTTTAATCTAGCCAATATTTGATGCTGAGAAAGCATCTCCTTACTTACAATAAAACTTTTACTTCTTTCACTTTCTCTGATGCCTGGTTTCCCAATATCACAGTGTTACTTAGTCAGCAATGTTCTGCTGGAAACCTCAGGTACAGAAATAATTTTAAGTAATAATAATAATTCTTTAAGTAAACACACCCTTAAAGCCTACAACAATACAGGAGATAAAACCAATTAAAACTGCCAAAAATCTTACAGAGTCCCAATAGTAAATAGAGCTTTTGGATAAATAAAAAAGGGCCTTTCTCAAAATGTAGGCTATCAAGAACATGTAGTGCTGTGGCTTTCATTGTCATGATACATTGTAGATTTTCATGGATTCCACGCTGGACATGCTTCCACGGCACACTTAATTCTGCCAGATGCTTGGAAAAACATCTATGTGGCTTCCAAGACATTTCTTCTGGTTCAACCTCTTTTATTGTCCTCCAAACTACATTTGCTTTTCACAGTCTCTTTTCACTTGTGGTTAAAAAAGCATATTAGTCTACCACCAAATATAATGTGTATGCCAGTGTTGCCCTAAATTAACAATCTAGGTAGTTTAAAAACTCATTTTTCATGCTTCTGTAATGGTTGCTCTACCAGCATGAACACACTCTTTAATCAAAATGGTATTTTTAAATCTAAAATAAAATTATTGTTGTTATTCATGAATTTTGAATAAAAAAAAAAAATCAGAAATAATAGTGAAGCACATTTGTATTTCCATCCATCCATTCGCTTCCGCTTATCCTTTTCAGGGTCGCGGGGGGCGCTGGAGCCTATCCCAGCTGTCATAGGGCGAAAGGCGGGGTACACCCTGGACAGGTCGCCAGTCTGTCGCAGGGATAACACACAGGGACAGACAACCATTCACACTCACATTCACACCTAGTGACAATTTGGATTAATCAATTAACCTATCCCCACAAGCTGCATGTCTTTGGACGGTGGGAGGAAGCCGGAGTACCCGGAGAGAACCCACGCAAACACGGGGAGAACATGCAAACTCCACACAGAAAGACCCCGGCCTGATGGTGGAATTGAACTCAGGACCTTTTTGCTGTGCGGCAACAGTGCTAACCACCGTACCACCGTGCTGCACATTTGTATTTTTTAATTAAAATTACCATAATTTATTTGAATTCTTGTTTAAAAAACAATGTTTTTTGAATGATGTGTTTGAATTATTTCTTACATTTCAGACAAGTCCAGTGTGCTGGCTTAAATTTGGATATAATTTTTTTATTATTATTATAATGTTTTTCAAATAATTTTAAATTATAAACAAGATTTTGATAGATTCCAAAATATTTGTGTTTTTTTTGTTTTTATAACAGGCAATCTAACAAATGTGGACAGGTAAATGTCTTCTATGCTAATGGTCCTAGCCTAAGGGAAGCTTTCCTTGATTGGCTGGAAATCACATTATGTTGTGGGACTGAACCAAGCAGATGTAAAGTGTCACGAGTAGGAAGTAAAGCAATATCAAAACAAGAAATTTGTACAATAAAGGAATGCATGGAATACATTCATTAATATCATGCAAAATATAAAATATTTGACCAAAAAGCAAATGATAATAATAAATATGCCAAACATAAAATACAGTATAACTGCTTCCACTGGATGACAATTACAAATGCAAAACCAGCATCGGGAAAAAGAAAAGCTGCATGCTTCAAATATTTCGAGTTTAAAAAATACGCAATTTACCAGAAACCAACAAAAAGCAGACAGCAGCCATCAAAAATACACTCTTTATGATCAGCATGATTACAGGAAGAACAGAACAGAACTGGTATCACACCCCTGCTGATTCAATTACACTGACTCTCTGAACTGCAACAAATTAACTTTAAATTATCATTAACATTTAAGGCTCTTCTTTGTGCTACATATCTCCCTGACCTCCTCCAGACTTACCTTCCCTCCTGCTCCCTGCAGTCTGTATCGATAGATCAAGTGGCAGCCTCAGAGCTATGAGTGCTAGGACCTTCTTCTGTGATGTATTGACACTCTCATTCACACACTGGACTCCTTAACAGAAAAAAACTGCCTTATAATCCTGTCTTTTTAAACTATCTTAATCCCTTTTCTGTTTGACTTTTTTAATTAACAATACTACTTTTAACTCAGTGCGGAGCCATGCTCACTATTATTGTTATTAATAAAAATAAGGATTTCAAATAAGGTATTTTTTCTAAGTTGCCACAAAAGCTTAAAGAGCAGACAATTAAGGTCCTTTCCAAATTTTTAGTTGAGTTTCAACAATATGTGTACTTTCAAGTACCATAAAGCATATGCCTACCGGTCCTTTTAAGGGGTCATGAAAGGATACAGTGTACTCCATCTAACACTGGACAAAAGCTGGGGTCAATCATGGAACTGAATAGGAGCTCAGGTCAATTTGGGTGGAAGCAACTTAAATAGGTTTTGTCAAGTGATCATTTCTTATGAGGATCCATGTCAACCTAGTGAGTTGGTTTACTGTTTCTGGAACGTTTCCTGCCTCCGGTCCATCGTGTTTGGTTTCCTTGAGTCAACAAGTGCCCTGTGAGATGGAATCTAAAAGCTGCAGCAGGGTGTGTTTCGTCAATCCTTGTATGCATCCAGACTTTGCAGCACACAATCTCCGCTTTTCTGATGGATAGACATTTCTGTTTGTTATTAAAGGGACAGCTTAAAAGGCAGAAAATACCCTTCAATTCATTCATTTTTGAGTTTAGCTTAGCATAAAGAATGATGAAACAGCCAAGCCAAATCTGCCCAAATGCAAAAAAGTCTTTAAGTACAGCTAAAACTCAACAATAAACATACTATAGCATCTAATTTATTTATTAATATGAATGGCAAGGCATTATACCATAAAATGCAGATTTTCTGGAGGCTCAAAAAGAAACAGTCTGAGGTGAAAAAAAGGTTTATACGGATTAAGTAGATGTGGTCTAATGTATTGGTCAAAGTTGCCAGAGAGATAACTGAGTCTTGGATCCAGCTTCCGTCTCTAATTAACTAGTTTTCATCCCCAATTGTGACATTTCATCAGAAGCTACAGGCGTCACGCAGGCATGCACTGATGCACCAGCTGACACAATGTTGGACAGCAACAGCAGCTACAAAGTACGCGTAAAGGGTGAATCACAAGTTTAGGAGGCTTCTATTTTGCATTTTGTTTTCACTCAGGGATCACTTTAACTTTCACGCACTGCTTAATTATGTTCCTTCAAGGAGCTGGTTGTTAACGCCACATTTTAAAAGGCTTAATTCATTTGACAGTGGGATCACTTGGGAATGACGCTGTTTCGCTACTGCTAGGCTGATGCAAGAATCCCAGCTCTGTGGCATGAAGTCAAAACTCTGAGTACCAACAAACCAACAGACAGACAGAGGTTGTTGTGGGAGTAAATGCAGTCTTCTGGAGGTCAATAGGCCATTATTGTGTTTGTCTCTTCTACTCAAAGGTTCATTAGTAGATAGCCATCAGAGGAGAGAGAGCAGCTTGGTCAAAGACTTTTCTCTTATCAAAACACAAATTACAGTGCCAACTCCCCTAATGTTTCCATCCACTGTACTGCATTGTATCATGACACACTTGAAAGTGCCAAATAACCATTTTTATTTCTGTAATATTATTTTTCTTCTTTCATTCATATAAATCGTGATCATCTAAAGTTCACTGTAGATTACTGACATGACTTCACTGCAAAATACTGCACTTTTTAATGCCTTGTCATTACCTGCATAATTACTTTTTGAAGTAATCACAGAGAAGGGAATGAAATTTTCCCCAGATGGTCTTAAAAAACTGACAGAGTGGTAATTAGTGCTGACGCAGGCTGCGGTGCTAGCTATGTTGTCAGAAAAATGCCAGAAAGAATGACATAATTTCACTTGATTCAACTCGGCCAAGCTTAGCTCAAATCAAATCAATACTGAATCAGCTCACACACAAATCACATTAACAGAGGGCAGAGAGCATGTAATAATGAGAGCAGACAGAGTCAACAGATACATATCTCCTTCACTTCAAAGTCACACTCTTGTCCATCTTCGTTTAACCTAAATGGAGGAAATAAACCTCTGCGACACAGTGATGGTCTACATTGCCGACTTATTTGCCCACCCTTGATTACACACTCTGGCATTCTGACAATCTGAAAGGTGACACAAAACGCTAAATGAGCAATTGGATTGGTTTGCGGAGCCAAGTTCCTCTAGTTGACCGCTAATTAAACCAAACCGGATGAAAGGTAACAAATGAATCTGTGCGGAAGAAATCTGAGAGATTTAAAGAAAGGTAGTATTGTCAAACACAAGGTGGCAAATGAAGACAACGACTGAGAAACAATTAAAGTCACTATTGTGTCTGATCTCAGTGTCCAATTCATGAAGCACATTTTCCTCCACCAAATGAATCAATGTCATTAATTAAATACTCGTTAAGACTTTTCCTGAGGGAAATGGCTGATAGCTAAACAGTAAATTAGACAGAACCACAACAGATGCTTATTTTAGCCTGCTACAAAACAACAAGAGGGAAGGAATCATTTAAAGTACAACAGTCACTTACATTAGCATGTCTTGCTGTGACTGAAATGAAATGATTATTTATTGACCAGTTCCTGTGCTAAGCTCACTTGCATTTCTTCGACAGGACGTGTGAGGTCATATAGAGCATACCTAATAGGCTAATCACCTGTAAGCATGCCCGCAGTAACACATAATTATTTGTAAAAAAAAAACAAAACCTTGTGTGCCTCACCTGTCTATGTTATAGGATTTTATGAAAATTTAAATAATGTATTTATCTACTGGAGATAGTGATTTTTTATTTTAATGCCGCAAATAAACAGATTTAAATCTAGATCAATACAGTGTGTTAGTAGTATCAAGTTTGGTATTTTATCTTTTTATTACTTCTATGTTAGATAATAGACCAATTGCTTCCCCCACCATTGCCCTTCCAAAGAAAATCAATGCATGTGATGTTTTCTGCCATGTAAGTAATGATACGTGTCCACAGGTGTGTTTTGCACTCTATGGACTGTACTGCTTCCCTCCATTGGAGAGGCTTATGATAGGTGATTGACAGACGGCTTCTCCGTCGCATTGTTGCACTTGGACAAATGCCTCTCATAGGCTTTCTGCTCCTGGATTTCAGATCAACTCCAAGATAGAAGCTTCTTTCTAAACTTTGTCTTACATTAAGTCCCGCTATTCAAACTCCAACCTCCTTCTGAAAACAAAAGGTGAGGCTAGATGAACTGTGCAACTGCTAAATCTGTTTTCATTCTGTTTTCACAGGCTTCAAGTCACACCTGATAACTCTGATTTGCCTAAAACTCCACTTTATGCAAGCAAACCACTTAAGTAGGCAACTAGACTATCCAGTTCTCAAAATAAAATACAACAGTACTAGAATGCACTGCAAGGCTAGTTACATCATCAGCAAAAAAGAATGGCATTGACACATCAAGGAGAACCTGCAGTGTTGGTATGACAGAGAAAAATGCTTGGGATAAATTATTAAATGTCCATTTTTGGAATGAATTTTCTGACCTCTTGCAGGAAGTGGCAACAGGAAGTCTTGGTAACAACGTTGTCTGCATTCTTGTTCACTTATACTGAGTAGGCCACTAAAAAGCACAATCTTAACTTCAGCCAGTGGAGCTCTCATAAGACCGGGAGCTTTTTAATATTAAGACCATTATTAACTACATCTCTGTTGATTTTGTCTTCCATCTCTTTTATTCACTTTCCCCCATCTACCTGTCCACTCATGGGGAGGACAGAGAGAGGTTGCAGAAAGAGATAACGGGTCTTATCTTCTCCCCGCCAGACGCTCAGAGACCCAATCCAATCGAGACCTGGTTAAAACAATTCATCGACTTTTACGCAAAAAGCCTCAGTGGGAAATAGGTTCATGAGGGAGGGGAGACATTCTTTTGTTAAAAATTTGTGTCTTGAAGGAACAATGCATCGATTAGGTGAAGGGTGAACAGGGCATCAGCGTATAGAATGAGCAAAGTTTTAAATCTATTTAAAAGAGATTAAAACCAACCAAATGAAAACAACACGTGTGCGCATGTTCTTTTAGGCCCCACATATTAGCCATAAAATGACACTTTACTGATTTTTCCTGGCAACGCAGCTCAGTTTCAGTTTGTGCTGCGCTAGGGAATTGGTTAGCATGTTGTTCATCAATAGGAAAATGTTTAGCTAAGACAGTAGCTAAGTAGCTACTTGAATACCATTTCATAACACCAGGCTGCACATGGATTTTATGCTCCCAAACCAGGTAAAGTAGCAAAAAGTAAAATATGTTGCTGTTGTGTTTTAGGAGGTTAAAAACAATCTTAAAATTTTTCTTCTTTTCTTTTCCGAGCCATGATTTTGTTTGGTTGCCGCTCTGGGGGCGTTTCACAGCACATGTAAAAACCTCTCTGTGGACCAAATGTCACAGAGGTGATTCATTCTGCAAGACGTCAGACCATGTCATTTTCCTACCCTCCAATGTGTCAGAAAGGTTACCGAGACTGCCCCTTTCCTGTCCACTGCAGACCACAGTTATTCTTTCATGTCTAATTTAGACACTTTCTATTAGGCCTAATGGTCCTCTTGCCACTACCAGCATTACACCTGATCAAGTGTTCACTGCAAAAACCTCTGGTGTACATAATTTCTTAAATAACTCTTAGTAGAAAACAACCATTGCTTAGCTAAAATAATTCCAGTGTCATGATCGTTTTTTGTCTGGATTTGTATTTTTTTGAAAGGAGGAGATCATCGTGTCTGAATGTTATTTTTTAGGTTATCATGAGTTTTGTGATTGAGCCTCACTCATCTGTTAATGTTCTTTATGGCTGGTTTCTCTGAGTGTTCTCTCCGCTTCATTTCTTTGTCTCTCCAGTCTGTCGTTTGTCTCCATGTCTCTATATCCCTGTGTACGCCCTGTCTTACTTTCATAGTCTCTCGTCCTGTGCACGTTGTGTTCAGTTTTCTCATCAGTCAGACTAGTTTCAGACCTGTGGTCTGTTCCCTCATATCCTCTGTGTATTTATGTTGTCAGTCTCCCTCTGCTCATTGTCTTGTCGTCCACTCACGCTGTGTGTTTTCTAGTGTGAGTTCTGCCTAACCTGCCACATAGCCAAATCGTGGCATCTAGACTTATTTCAGCTGCTTTCAGTGAAATTTTGCAAATTTCTGAGTAATTCTGAACTAAAAGGATGCTCTGACAGTGCCTCTGCTAGTGAGCTCCGCCTCTCTACTAACTTTCACCAACCGTGTCGTGGTAATTTTGCCTGACAGACAGATAAAAAAAACAAACAGACAAGCGGACAAATGATAATGAAAACTCCACCTACAGCTTTGGTGACTGGCTTTTATTTAGCAGAAGATATTAGGGTTGGGGCCAATTAGAGTTCAATTTCACTTCTCTGCAATGGCTGATTTATCAGCCTTTAAAAGCCACACCGTAATGGCCACATCGGGTTGAACTCACGAGCAGATGGTTGAATAAATATATTTCTCCATCATTGTCTTGTGATGGCCCATTGCATCTAAGAAATTAAAGATGACTGAGAGCTGTGATAGCGCTGTAAACAAAATGCAAGACCCATAATTCATTGCAAAAAGTCATCTGCTGGTCAATGGTCAGAGTGTCAATTATCTAGCCAGAGGTTGTTCATTTAAGGAGTAATGCAGAAAATAAGGTGAATAAAAGGAGGACGCTTAGTCAGAGAAAGAGAAGGAATTTAACACACACCTCAGTTCCAAGATAAATCGGCTTGAGGGACCCAACCGGGAAATTTACGTCAAATGGTTTGATTTGCTCCCTCCCCGGCCAAAGAGCTCCTTATCTGGATGGAGACAGATCAGTGATAGAGCTGAAGGTCTCTATTAATAGGCTGAGGTGGAAGTTTGAGGTGGCATGCTTACCAGCAACAGTTCTCAACCCAGGAGGCAAGTCTAAGCAAGAGAGTGAGGAAATAACTAAATAATATGTCCTCTTAAACAACTGGAAATGATTCATTTTAGTTTATTTGGTCATATTTACTAATTTCACCATAAATATAAATGTAAAAAGGAGAAGAAAGAAGAAAACATGATTTCTGTACATGAATGCACAATTTGGAAGGAATAAAAGATACGTTTTTTTAAAAATTGACTTTTTTTTTTTTTAATGGTAAAAGTTACAGTACAGCACTTTGCATTCTTAATATATGATACAAAAAGTGAAATGAAGTATCCATTGACAGAAGCAGTAGTTGTTTTTCAATGAACTACAAAAATTCTCAGGTTTGATCTTTTCATTTTATGCATTTTCAGATCAGGATGTATAGCAAGTCATTTACTGAGGCAATTCATTACCCATCAGTTCTTGGATCCTTTCACACTTATGTTTTGGTTCATGTTCCCACAGTCATTGATTGGGTCAGAGCTTTGGGGAGCATGTTTCTCTCTCTCTGGTCTGATTTCACTGAGCCCTTCACACATTCAAAACAGTCTTTCGAGCTGCCTCCATAGTATTTCATGTTGAGGGCAATGTTCCTTTCTTTGAAAGCTGTCTCCCAGAAGCATTGTGACTTGTCAAGATGCATTTCAGCAAACTCCAGTCAGGCTTTGTCATGTGTGTCTCTCAAAAATGGGGTCTTCTCGAGTCCAGTTTCTCCACAGTGCCCAATTTTGTTCAGAAAGCAAAAATCCTACCATGATCCACTGTTATTCCTCCATTTTTTGCCACTTTGGATCAGTTTCTGGCTTTTGGCCATACACAGAGACGTTAGGAAGGGTACCATGAAGATAAGATAAGATAAGATAAGATAAGATAACCTTTATTAGTCCCACACGTGGGAAATTTGTTTTGTCACAGCAGGAAGTGGACAGTGCAAAAGTTATGACGCAAAAATTAGAATACAATAAGAATAAATACAGTACACAGCTGTACAGAATAGAATAAAATAATATACTATATACAGTAGAATAAAATAGAATAAAAATATACAATAAGATAAAAATAGAATACGAATGCTATATACAACTGAGTAAAAATACAACGATGCCAGAAAAGATTATTGCACTTAGTGTTATTGCACATGTGTGGATGTGTGTGTTTGTTCAGTTAAAGTCTTTGTTGTGGAGTCTGACAGCAGTGGGGAGGAAAGACCTGCGAAATCTCTCCGTCCCACACCGTGGGTGCCGCAGTCTCCCACTGAAGGAGCTGCTCAGTGCTGTCACAGTCTGCTGCATGGGGTGGGAGACGTTGTCCAACAGGGATGACAGCTTAGCCGCCATTCTCCTGTCACTCACCACCTCCACTGGGTCCAGAGGGCATCCTAGAACAGAGCTGGCCCTTCGGATCACCCTGTTCAGTCTCTTCCTGTCCCCAGCAGAGATGCTGCCGCCCCAGCAGACCACACCATAAAAGATAGCAGAAGCCACCACAGAGTCATAGAAGGTCTTCAGGAGTGGGCCCTCCACCCCAAACGACCTGAGTCTCCGCAGCAGGTACAGCCTGCTCTGCCCTTTCCTGTAGAGGGCGTCTGAGTTATGAGTCCAGTCCAGTCTGTTGTTCAGATGAACACCAAGGTACCTGTAGCTGTCCACAGCCTCAATGTCCATACCCTGGATGTTCAGTGGTTGCAGTGGAGAATGCTTGTGCCTGCGGAAGTCTACCACCAGCTCCTTGGTTTTACTGGCGTTGATCTGGAGGTAGTTCAGCTGGCACCAGTCCACAAAGTCTTGAGTCAGTCCTCTGTACTCCTTGTCGTCCCCATCAGTGATGAGGCCGACTATTGCAGAGTCATCAGAGAACTTCTGCAGGAAGCACTGGGTGGAATTGTGGGAGAAGTCTGCAGTGTAGATGGTGAAGAGGAACGGAGCCAGAACCGTTCCCTGTGGGGCCCCCGTACTGCAGACGACCCTGTCCGACACACAGCCCTGAGTCCTCACATACTGTGGTCGGTCGGTGAGGTAGTCCAAAATCCAGGTAGTGAGGTGATGGTCCACTCCAGAGTTCTCCAGCTTGTCCTTCAGAACCGAGGGAAGAATAGTGTTGAAGGCACTGGAGAAATCAAAGAACATGATTCTCACAGTGCTTCCAGCGGTCTCCAGGTGAGCGAGGGAACGATGTAGGAGGTGAATGACGGCATCATCCGCTCCAATGCCAGGCTGGTAGGCAAACTGAAGTGGGTCCAGTGATGAGCTTGTTAGGCGCCGAAGCTGAGCCAGGACCAACCGCTCCAGGGTCTTCATCAGGTGGGATGTCAGAGCCACCGGCCTGTAGCTGTTGAGGTCCTTGGGGCGTGAAGTCTTTGGCACTGGTACAACACAGGAGGTTTTCCAGAGCTGTGGGACTCTTCCCAACCTCAGGCTCAGGTTGAAGAGGTGCTCCATCACCCCACACAGTTGGTCCGCGCAGGACCTGACGACCCTCGAGCTGATGCCATCTGGGCCCGCTGCCTTCTTGCCATTAATCCTCCTCAGTTCCCTCCTAACCTGAGTGGTTGAGAGAGACAGGCTGGAGCCTTGTGTTGAGTGTGTATTGGATGCTGTTGTTGGGGGTGGATAGAGGAGGTGTGAAGTGTCTGAGGTGTCAGAGGTGGAACAGCAGCAGTGGGGGTGGGTGAGTCTGCAGCCGATGTTGTAGACTGTCTCATGGTTGAATCAAATCTGTTGAAGAAATGATTCAGTTCATTTGCCCATCTCACATCCCTCCCAGGCAGAGAACCCTGCAGAATTGGCAATAGGGACTTGAGGCTGTTTCAGAGTGATCTTGTAGTCATTTCCTTGACCATATCTACAAATTACTTTTTTCCTCTCTTCTAGTTTTCTTTTTCTCTTTCACACCAAACAGTATAATGTTCAAGTTTAGATATGTTAACTGATAGAACTGGGGAAGATTTGGGCTCAGTAAATTAATCAAATCAATTTTAATCATAACAGTAAGGCTTCTAATTGACCTCTGTCTTTCTGTTAAAAACATGCTCTTGCATGAATTATTTGCCAGGAGGAACAATTCTAGAGTCTTACACATTATTCTTTCTATTATTCCCAGCCATTATCATAATATTATATAAGTATTGTAAATTATTTTTCCTACTAGATGACATCTTGTGGACTTTACAGCTTTACAGATACAGCTAAAGAAAGTAAAAGCGTATTTCTTGTAGCAACATCATGATATGCTGCAATCTTTTAAGTTATATCTACAAAATCTTATGTGCCATTTGTCACCTCACTGTTGTGTCATAAGCTCTCGATGCTGTGTTGATGTTGGCAAAATGAGGTTCAGGAGGAGCAGATAGCTGAAAAGAAAGTGTTCGTTCAAGAAGCAGGAAGAGCCGGGAACAGAACAGGAGGAGAGCGAAACGTGAAGAAGGACGGAAGAGGTGAGTCTGTGAAAAAAGGGGCACTAATAGAGGTCATAACCATTAGCTAAGAAATCTGGATGTGGACAGAAGGCCAAAGCATCAGGGACTTAGAGATACACAACCTAGTGGTTTGCAGGGTTTTACTTCTACCTGAGGGTCAATCCAAATAAAAATGAGAAAAGTGACTCAAGGACAGCTGGTTCAGCAATACTTTAGAAATATTTAATACTTTTAAAATAGTAAATGCTTCTTTGTCACACAGCCCTTCATGGAGTTATAAGCACACACACACATTCACACATTCTCCAGTCTGTTTTCATTCCTCTGGGTTTTATCTGAAAGGGAAAGTGATTGGTATTCAGTAGAGCGGAGAACAGAAACACTCTGTTATCTACCAGTGTTCCCTGGAAGCTTCACTTCTGTCATGTCTCTGCTGTCTAACACACTCACGCACGCAAAACACTCACTGACTTGCAATCATGCACAGATTCAAGTACGCACACTCCCACATGCACGCACACATAGCGGCCACAGCCTGAGTTTGGTAAGCGGCACTGAGCACCTAATCTACAGTTAAAGCCTCTTTAAAGCATGAAAACAGTCTAAAAATGAAAAACTGACTTGGATTTTAAAGCTCAAACAATGTCTTCAAGTAATTGTAGTAAAAATCATTAATTTGGACAATAGTGCAACGGTTAGCACCTTTTCTTCACAGCAGAAATATTCTGGGTTTAAAAGTCTGCGTCAGAATTTGTTTTTTGCACATTACATTGGTGATCATGAGGGTTTACTCCAGTTTTGTACCAAAACAAACCTGCAAAAACATTCATCTTGGGATAATTGGAGGTTCGAAATTGGTGGTGGGTGTGGATGACTGAGGATAAAGCTAGTCCATTTGTGTCTCTGTGTCTATTTCCAAGGTGTGCCCATTCTCTTTCCCTGTGACAGCTCATCAAGGCGCCATCCCCCGCAACCCAAAGTTAGATACACAATCAAGAAAACTGACAAAAAATCTCTTTGTGTTTTTAGCCAGCTGTAACTGCCTCATTATAGAAAATGTTGTATGAGATGTTGTGGCTTTCCAACTTCTCACTAGAGTATAAAAGTGAAATTTAGCAAGTAATACATGAAGACAACATTATCGATAAATTATTAATGACTACTGCCCTTAAACTAACAGTGACAAATCAGTCAAATTACTATAAACGTTACAACAGTACTGTAAACACCTTTGCTTATGCTGTTCAAACTCACGCAGCCTTCAAATATTGCGCATATGTTCCACAATATGAAGTTACTGCTAAAATATTTATAAATTTACATGTGACAGCAAGTCAAGTATATGAAAGATTAATGTAGACAACATGGTATCACCCACTGGTTCATGGACTCGTTTTAAAGCCTCAGTGTTAGCGTTTTAGCCATCAGCATGTTCATTTTTTTTCTTTCAAAAGTGACTATTTGACTATTTGAATTGCAAAGTAGAATCCATGAGCTGCATGCACATGCACATAATTTGTGGGAAATAGAATGCAAAAAAAGTGAAACTGTAAATGCTAGAAATAGGATGCACAGTGATGTAGAGGTTAGCACTTTTCACTCACAGCTTTAAGGTCACTGATTTAAATTCATCAACCAGCTGGGGGCTTTGTTCCGTGCATGTTTGGTTTACTTCTACAGTCCAAAGACGTGTGTTTTTTAACTACAAATTAAACAAATGTCTAAATGTGACTGTGAACGCTGTCTTTCTTTTTGTGTGTTAATCTTTTATTGTCATTTGTGATTCCTCTTGGATGTGAGTGGCATAAATTTCATCATTACATGAGGGCAAATATCTGTGCAGATGTTTGCATGTCTGGCTGTTTTTGTGAAGATACAGACACATCATCTAGGCAATGGGCTTAAAAGAAACTTCAAATAAGTATAAGGGGAAAGACTACTTAATCTCCACGTCTCGCTGTTTGTGTCCATGTCCACAACAGAGTAGGATCGAAGCTTTATACTGGTGACCTGCCGATGGTGTACCCTACCTCTTGACCTATGACCACTGGTATGGGTTTCAGCTCCCTATGACCCTGAACTGTATAAAGCAGACTTTTTTGGATGGACTGCTAGTGAAATTAACCTCACAGCAGTCTTAATAGTTTGTCACATAACTCCAGGTAAAAGCTATAAACACAACAAACACAAGTGAGAGGTCCGGCTCAGTCGTGATTGTGCTGAGGTGAAGTTTGATAGACAATCACCACAGCCATCATTCACAGCTGACATCCCCCTAATGATTTATAACTTTAAGCTCTGAAAAAAGGTAACTGACTCAAAAAAAACCAAACAAACGTCATCCTTATTGAGCTTTTTTTGTATATGGTTGCAAAAAGGTTTTGTTTGTTTTCTTGCTTGTTTTTTGGCTCTAAAGTTAATAATTTTAACATGGAAGTGGTGATGGACTAGATTCCAGAACTAGCCTCTTGTCAGGGACCCTGGGTCTGAGCGACCCAGGGTCCCTGAGCAGTTATGGACATGTGTGTTTTTGGAGTGCTGTCCCTCGTTCTCCCTGCTTGCAAGTATGTGTGTGTGTGTGTGTGTGTGTGTGTGTGTGTGTGTGTGTGTGTGTGTGTGTGTGTGTGTGTGTGTGTGTGTGTGTGTGTGTGTGGATGCCGGTGTTTCTGAGAGCACCTGGTCTACAACTTAAGAGTGCGGTGGAGCTCTCTCCAACGCTGGATCATTGCGTGACTTCACTTTAGTCTCTTGGCCATTCAGTACGGTTAGTCTGCCGCATTGTGTGTGTCTTACGGCTGCCTGTTTGTTATCTCCCACAGGAGAAGCGTGGAGACGAGAGGTCAGCGAGCACGGGGTGCTCAGACACTGAGGAGCGGGGACAAGAAACACTGACACTGGGAAGAGGACACGTCACGGGAGTCGGAAACGCAGTGAGGATTTATTGTTATTTTCCATTTCACTGTAAATAAACGCATTGCTAAGCACACAGAGTCCAGCATTTGGGTCCTCCTTCCTCACATCCCCACGGTTGGCCAGCGTCAACCGTGACACCTCTTGCCACCATTCAATCAACTGTAGTTTTTGATACTGATGCATTAGCACAATTTGTCAAGCCGCCACTTTGTATTTCTATGGCATCAGCTGGAAAGAACAACAGGCTGCAGCCTAAGAAACAACAGAACATTCTGCCAATTACATTTATTAATTACTTTTTAATGCAAGTTGCCAAAGCGCTAAATGACCCACTTTATGTGGTTCTAGATTAAATCAGTTGCTGTGACGCTCTGCTCCTACCCTGACCACCACATGCCTGTTCCGTAACTTCTAGACCACTGTGTACCATCAAACCGTGGGTTTAAAATAACCCTGTCAGTGGTTGATGTGTGAGATGAACCAAACAAACTCCTGCAGCTCCCTATTGAACACTGCAGACCCAGGAAGCATCGGCCTGATGAGTCAATGCAGGAAGAGCTGATCATGATACTGCTGCTGTTTTTCATCACTGTCTGCCTGCCTGTTCATGGGCATCTACGCAAAACACATCCACTCACAATTATAGACATGTATACATCCAAAAGGTCCGCAAAGCCAGTGCATATAAACCAATTTTTTATTTTTTTTTTGAATTGTCTAAAATGCAAATTGAATCAAATTTATATTTAGACGGTACTCCAGAGACACTCTTAACTGAAATAATTGTAAAATATATAAAAAAAATGTAATACTTGGGTGAAAATCATTTACAGTTAAAGGTACCTGAAGCCCAGGGCTCAGCAACACCACCAAATGCTGTACTGATGCTTTTTACTGTGGCCACCTTCAGTTGCTGCTTCTTTGTGGGTCTCCAGTAACTCATGAGCATCTTTTGTTGGTTAGAGATCAGGTGACTGACTTGGCTGTTGACCAATGTCGTATTTCTTTGCCTTGATTGTAGACTTTGGCAATGCCGTACTTACCTCATTAACAGCTTTTTTCATTTTGCAAGATGAACCAAAGAAAGAAATTCCTTTCAGGTCTTTCTGTGTTGCAGAGCTGGCCAGTGCATTCAGTTTTAAGGCGGTACCAGACTGCTGATTTGGGAACTCCTAGAGGATTTACTATTTCTCATATTTATTTATTCATTTATTTATGTTTTCCAGCTAAATGACGGCCTCCTTCACTTGCATTGACATTCCCTTGGAACTTTAAGATTCCCAGCGAACAACAACAAAACACAAATTCAACATTTGAAATCAATTGGAGATCTTTTATCTGCTTAATTTGTGGTGGAATAATGAGCAAACAGCCCTCCCCTGAACATGAAACTGCATATCTAATAACTTTTGAGCCTCAGAAAATGTCCTAAACAATGTCCCCAAACAGTTAATGCAATACATTTATTAAATCCCTTTAATTTAATCTATATTCTGGTCTCCCATCACATCCGCTGTAATGGACAACAGAGGAAAAATGGTTTTATTGTCCAAATACTTACTGACCTCAGTGTATTGGAATAAAACTATTGGGTAGCTTAATCTGGTTCTGAGTTGATCAAAATTAGAATGCAGGTATCAAAGATATTATAAAGCCTCATACAAGTACAATGCAGTACAGGATGTATGTATGAATGTACAGGTGAATCAACTTAATTATGGCTAGAGCTACAACACAGAAACCACAATATCTCCCAGGCTGTACAGGGAACACCCTCGGGTCCATTTTTACCCACAAACCAGTTTGCTATGTCCATGGTCATTGGTGCGGCTGATGATTAGATTGGCCTGTCTAAGTAATGAGCTCATGCCCATAAAACCGCTAAAGTCATTAACCTAATAGAGCTCACTGTAATGGACGGCCATCTTCTGCCATGGATCCCCGCCACCAAGGCCATAAAGTGCAATCTCTGATGTCTCCTGCCAGAATTCGGCTTTTAGCTTCATACCTCTACCCACCCCACCCATTAGGTCACATCCAGCAATAACTGCATCCCTACCATCCACCGTGGCTTCCACAGAGGCAATAAAGACAATTATATTAAGCGACCATTGAGATCCTATTAAGTTTTGGTTGGTTAGAGTCTTTTGGTGTGGGTTTGCAAAGTGTGGGAGGCTCTGATGCACTGCCACGTGTAACTGACATCACATCTCTCAGGTCGTGACTGTCTGCAGATGGACATACTCCAGGTCAGGTCGTGTCCGGATGTTAAACGTCACTGAATGCTCTTCCTGAGCTTCCTGAGCTTGGGAGTGACAGCCAAAACTGGTTTGTGTCAGAATAATGTGGACTTAAAGCCCTTTATGTAAGGACGTCTGAGACCATCCACTCGTTCACTCTCTATATGCTATATTCTCTATATAATCCACTCTCACTAGTTCACTGAATGGAGTTAACCAAAATGTCAGATGATTCAGACATTTATCAACACTGACCACATAGTGTACATAGCTATATCCAAAATTATTCCTTTTCATCTATTCTTACTTTCTTTATAACAACACTAAACAGTCTTCTAGCAAATTTATCATTCATTATCACTGAAAGTTGGTGCTGTCATTTTTGAGGACCGTATAACATTCACAGAAAGTAGGACATGACGTGATTTTTAATAGTTTAATTTTTAAGGCATAATATAGCGGATGACTGACACATAAATCATCCAGACACTGAAATAAAATCGATAAACGCAGTGCACTTTAACGAGGGAGTGGTTTTTGACGCAGCAAGAGTCTCACACAGCCTTTATTTCGGCCTTAATTGAGTGAGTCTAGAGATCGCCTCGGGGCTAAAAAGTACAAACAGTTTTCAATGTGAAACATCATTTAACAAAAGCTCTGAAGAGAGTGCGTGCTCATGTGTGTGGTTCACTGCTGGAGGGTAGCACCACTCAATGATGTCTCTATCCCGCCTGGACTTCCCGGATTCTTTTGGGAATTCAACCCAGCAGCACTCCAATCACCAGCTGGCTCCTGTAACCTGCTGCGAGTGCTAGATGTCTGCTGCAGACAGCCCAGGAAACAAGGATTACTGGTTAATGTCCAGAGTATGTGAACCATTTAATACATCACATTATCACACCCTGCACAGGGAGAAAGAATGTGTAATGCCCTCCTGATTTTTAGTAACAACTATCACCATGCCCATGAGCAACCTAAGCAACCGACTAAAATCTAAAAACATTTAAAACAGGGTGTCTCTCTATGGGAGCTGTAGGCCAGAGCAGTGCATCTAAATGAAGACAACAACCCCACCAGTGTTATATTAGGTACAATCCTATATACACCGATGTGCAGGGTTGAACCTTCAATTGCTTTCAGACCTGCCTTATTTATTTGTGGCATAGATGCAATAAGATGCTTGAAACATTCTTCAGATATTTTGATCCATATTAACATGATTGCTGCTGACTTGTTGACTCCACATTTATGATGCAAATCTCCCGTTCCACCTCATCCAAAAGTTCCTCTATGAGAATTTGTGACTGTGAGAGGCCATTTGAGGACACTGGGTTCACTGTCATGTTTAACAAACGAGTTTGAGATGATTTGTACTTTTTGACATGGCAGGTTATCCTGCAGCCATCAGAAGATGGGTGCACTGAGGTCATCAGAGGATGGGCTTGATCACCAACAATACTCGGGCTACTCAGGTAGGCTGTGGTATTTAAATGATCAGTTGGTACTAAGAAGCCCAGTTTGTGCCAAGAAAATATCTCCGTAAATGCACTGGGTTCCTGACATGTGATTGGCTGCTTAAATATTTGTGTTAACAAACAACAGAACAGGTGTACCTAACAAAGTGGCTGGTAACTGTATGTTCCCAAGCAGTAAAAGGCACATCAGGTGAACTGTTTCTTCTTGATTCTGAGGTGCTATATCAGAACACTACACTCAAAAAATAACTTTTGAATGAACATTAAAAAAAATCATGGAACGGATTTCCATACAATTAAATTGCTTAATTTTAGCATTATGCAGCTCTGTTATTTCAACTTAATGTATTTGAGTTGGAGCTGATCCAACTCATGCAAATTACGTTAGTCCAATAAAAATACTTAATGCTAATAGAAAGCCATTTGTTAATGTGGAAATCCTTTCCATTATTATTTTAAGTTCATTTAAAGAGTTCTTTTTTTTTGAGTTTTCAATAAAGTCTGGTTAACATAAAACTTTAATAGATTTATAATAACTTTCACATAGTTGTCACTCCAACCATCCTCTTGTCTTTATCAAGGTTTATCAAGGTTGTTTGTGGTTTAACCTCATCTTTGGCAGGTTAAACCATAATAAATAGCAATAGTATACACATGTGTATGCTTTTCTGCCTCTTATATCCCCAGTGATTCTGCTGTGGTTTGAAATCTCACGTGATCTTGGACTCTCACGAGTCCAGGCAACCACTCTAACCACTCTTGCTACATTGTATCATGTAATCTCAACAAGAATAAATAAAGATAAGTTGTTTAATTTCATGCAGATCCTACATGATTTAATTACGTTCACCATAGAAACATGAAATTATTTTTGTTCAAATTACTTGTTAAGAGTCTTGTAAATGTAACAACCACCCATTTTTTGGAGTGTAGGCCAAGCACACTTGGACTAATTCATGAACCATTTGAAAAAAATTTTAACGTTAAAAAACAAAAAAAGGAGCTTTTTTAAAACATAAATAAAAGAACAGTTTTCACCACAATTCAGCGCTACTGCCAATAAGGTACAAAGCACAAGAATAAAAATACCTGATATTGGTGTACCCTTAAATGTACAAAAACTACTTTATTTATTATTATTGCACAATTGGAAATCATGACCCAATCAGGTTCCTCGAATACCTATTGTGTACGCCAAAATACAACAGGTATGCTTGTGAGAATCTCCAACACCCATCTCTCAACTAATCATCACGCACAATGAAAACACACACAAAGCAGGAACATACAAACAAACACACACACAAACCATCTCCTGCACTGGCCTGATTAGTGGCCGGAACAATTACTGCAATCATGTCATCTTAACAAAGGAACAGATAAGGAGTCAGTCCTTCCCCCTCCACCCTCCTCTCTTATCACTCAAATCACCACGCTCATGTTTACCCAGGCACACACACACACAAAGCCAAAGAAACACTGGTGAAAGCATCATTTCCTACAGATGTCCATCATCCTTTTCAGGTTGCTTTGGACATTTCAAGCGATTTCACCTAAAGCTGGGAGAAGAAACAATGAAACAGTTTGACAAAATCTACCTCACACAGTGAATTAATGCAGGACACAAATGTATCAATCTAATATCTGTAGTCCCAAGATGATACTGTACTTCCTGTTGATGATAGGCGGCTGACTTCTTCTGTAGCATTTGTTTTTGGTGATATATGACAGACTGGTGTGAAAGTAAGTTGAGACATTCATATCGTTCTCAGCAATAAAAGAAACAAGATTACTGTGAAAAAGCTTGCGTTTAGGTTAAAACAGGAGTGTGACTGTGTAGCCTACAGTTTCAGAGTTGATAACATGGCAGCTTGGATGTTATAGTTAACATTTTGCCCTTAATAACTCTGTCAATTTGTACCGGGTTTACAGAAAAAGGTTATAACTACAGTAAATGCTAAAAGAAGTGAGACAACACAAAACACAAAGGAAGCTTATAAGTAAATTTCAAGGGAGACAGGAAAGCTCAAAAACTACATACAGTATGCTGCCATAATTTCTGCTGTGAACTTTGACTAGCTTGCCTTAAGAGCCTTTTCTTTATTGAAGAACCAGCAGTAGAAATAACCAAACAAACCTCTGAAAACTCAGTTATAAAATGTGAATTATTTTTCTCTGTGGTCTCTTCCCAGCTGACAGGAAGTCAGCTGACCCCTGACCTTTCATTCCTCATTGCCCTAAATGGAAGGTGTTGATTTGAACTGAAAAATGTACACAGTAGGAGTGTTTTAATATTCTTTAAAACTCCTGCCCTTTGCCTAAGAAAACCCCTTAGTGGTCTTAATCATTCTTGGCCCTCCTAGTTTCTTTCTGTAAAATAAGTAAGTAAATAAGTAAACAGACGGGTAGGACATTAAGTAGGGTCCTTGTCCTTGTCCATCCTTGTCTCCTCTTCTCCTCTGACTCCCACCTCTTCTGTTTCTTGTGTCTGCTATTTCCAGTTCTCCTACGTATAAGAGGAGGGGTTTGTTTCGGTAATCATTTGACATCTACTCAGTCACTCCTGCTTAGCATTTACGTAGACACATACGTCATATGAGTGGCAAAGTGAACGGATGGAATAGTGGAGCAGAGTGCTAAAAATGAAACATACGCACGCCTTTTAACTGAGAATAATAAACAATAAGTCCTGTGTTTTCTTATACTTATTTATCAATTGATTTTCTATTATACATCACAATTATAAAAGGTCACAATGAATTCTGTGTAACGCATGCTTCCTGGGCTAGCATGTTATTGGAGAGTCAATTAAATGATGACAGAGGGATTCAGAAAAACTGCAGAGAGATACAAAATGATGAGACAGTGAAGCAAAACAATTACAAATGGACATAAAGAGACCACCATAACATTAACAATTACAAAGAAGCGCAAAACAACTACAAAAGATTAGACAATGATGAGACACAAGAAAAGGAAAAAAGAAACACAAAATTGCCAAAGACAATAAAAAAATTTTTTAAAAAGAGACACAAAATTACCACAGTGATAAAAACACAACAAATAAAGCCGAATAATCAAACAACTAGCAATTAAGATGGTTATGCAGACAAAATATGACTTGAGAAAAACGGAGAAGAGACACAAAAATACCAAAGCCATACAAAAATCAATAACAGACAAAAAATAGGATAAAAAAAAACTTAAAAAAAAAAAAAAAAAAAGCAAAACAACCTTTTCGTATCATTTTGTGTTCATTGTTGTGTTAGCATTCATATGATTTATAAAACATAATGAAACCTCAGGCAGCTAATGAGAAAGAGGGGAGAGAGGAGATCATCATCAGAAGGTCATATAAATGCCCTTCAGCAAGTTTCCCATTTTACCAGTCTGATCACGCAACTTTGGCTTTGCTGAGTTTTATGGTAAAATAGTTGGTGTAATAAAATGTTTCCTGTACATCTGATTTATTTCATTATGATTAAAGTGTTACAAGTGTCAAAATGATCATAGTGGTTGTCAATCAATATAACATTTCAGCCTCATGGCCTTCATCAGAGCATAAGACAAGTTGGAGGTCCTGTCACTTCCATGCACTTACTTACATTTGACAGGTAGTTGGCTGAAAGAGTCACCTGGTAATTCACAATCTTTGAGAACTCAGCATTGGAGTTACATAATCTCCATTTAGTACAGCATCTTTTTCACAGATTTCATTTCTAAATGTCATTTTTAGCGATGCTTTAGGTGTGTGTTTCCTTCAGCACCGTGGTACATGTATTCTATGAGGCATTAACAACAAGGAAAAAAGAAAAGTCTTTGAGATGCTAGTAACGACAACAGATGATGGTTGTCCTAGTAAAAATTGTCAGTATTGCTACTTACAATTTTGCATTTACTCTGACCTTCTGATAGTTGCAGACCGACAGATCTTGTTAGCTTATTCTGATTGTGAAGGTCATATAATTTAAAAATTTTCTCATACAAAGTTAGAGTTAGTAGAGACAAAAGAAACCATAAAATCAGCTCAGCAAGGTCTTGTCTGTTCTCCAGTGCCTCACCTTTAGTGCTGCCACATCTTGAGGCAGGGCATCCTCTAGTGGTCTGAACCATACACCACTGATTTATGTTGAACGACCATAAACAAGAAATGAAACCCCAGACTTCACTTTTTATTGTTGTTTTTTTGTTGTTGTTTTCTTGTTTGATTTTGTCATTAAAAGGCATGAAGCCTGAGCCATCTTAAGCTACTTTTAAAATATATTATAAGGCAGACACATTGTGAGAAATTTGGTTGGAAGAACATATGAAGATACAGCTTTCTTTCCAAAAAGTAAAATGATTGTTCTTAGGAAGGCTCAAATCCAGAATTGTATTTAAAAGTCTTTTACAGTCCTCACTATAGCCGGTGTCCTTTATCTCATTTTGCAAACTTTAGCTCCACCTAGATTCAACTCCAGAAACTTCCTAGCAGCCACAGTGGAAGCAGATCAACCAAATTTCTTTGTATAAACACATCTCACCCTTTGGCAGCCATGTTCAAATGACCATTCTGTAATAGTGTGATCCCAAACAGAATGGGGACACACAATCACCCCCACTATTTCTACCACTATCTTTGCTGTTCCACATTTCTCCCTCAGATTCAGTATTAATTTAAGTGCCTTATGATGTCTCTGGATCAAAGGTTTCAACTTTATCCTTTCAGTTTCACAGACCGAATGTAAAAATGAAATTATTCACTTACAGGATGATGTAATATAGTGTCATATTATGCATATCATTGTACAGTAATTAAACTATGGTGTCATGAATAAACAAATAGCTGTTGTTAATATAAGTTTGACTTTTTAAAAATTGATAATAATAATTTGACACAAATTATTATTACCAACAGTTCAGGCGTCCTTTTTTTGCTTGCAGCTCCACCTGTGGCCACTAGGTGTCAGGAATCTTCCAGCACGTTCAAAATCAAAACTGACAGTCCTTTGTTCATTTATGGATGTGAACTGACTTCCGTTATAAGTTTTTAAAATTAATAGTCAATCAACCTCGTTTTTTTGTTTTTTCTTTTTTGCAGATTTTTTTCTTGAGGCATTACACACTAATAATATGCATAGGCCTTTCTGTATATCTAATATAAACTATTCACGTTGATGAAATTTGTTACTTGTTACTGGTTCTGCCTGTTCAGTATTTTCCACGGACGTACTCAGATAATTACCACCGAATTATTTCTCATTAAGGTTATTAATTATGAAGTGCTGTTTGCTCAGTGTTTGGACAGGCCATCTATTGAGCAGGTTCTTACAGAAAAGCTGATCGCTACACTGATATTTGGGTACAACTGTAAAATTATTAACTGTACTGCATAGCTAATATTTGAAGACATTGCTTTCTGTGTTAGCTCTTAAATGTTAACTGTATTTATTGATTTTGCTTTGTTCATTTGTCGCGCCTGAATTTAGAATTTGATTTTGTAACGTTATGTTATGATGTGACTTAGGAACATGACCCGAAATTGCAATGAGTGTCAAAAGGAGTTGTCGTGTTATATTTTGGAAAAAAAATATCGGAAGTATTCCGTATGCTGCGTTTAACTTGACGGTGACCACCGGAAGTGTCGCGTGACTGACTGAGTGGCCGGGGTATTGAACCGTTTTGGTAAAAAGTACTTTTTTTGTCAACAATTTATCCAAAAGATTGTGGCATTTGCTGGTATCTGCTGTATTCACGCTGGTTATAGTTTAAAGTCACAAGTTAGTATCTTAAGAAGGGAGCTTGTTGTGTGGCTAGCGTGCTGTTAACGGACCCGGCTGGGCGTTTTGATGACGTACTCATGGCTGAGCGAGGAATGAACTTTAAATGATGAATAAAATTAAATTGAAGCCCACTGATGAATTTGTTAAAATCCGGCGCAACTAAAATGAGTTTGTAAAGTTTATACGTAAAGGTAATTGTCATAAAATCATGAAAGCAGGCGTAAACTGAAGCAGCTGAAATTTAGTTGTCAATGTGTTTGGTATTTTTCCTTATTTGACCTTTACTGTCAGTTCGTTATTTTAAGATAATTCAGTGTACTTAGTCGATGTTTGATAGCGGCGGGATAGAACAACACTTCGGGGCTTTTATTATGAAGGGAAAATAATTAAGCGGAAGGGCGGATGCTGCTCGGTGTTTGCAACTCGACGCAAAGGGAGGACAGCGGATTCCGTTGGGAAGCTGCATATCATCGGCAGGCAGTTCTCATCGGATCATTTCGCTTTAACTGACAGGTTAACGGTGTCACATCTGGGATGAATACCATTAGGTGTGTAGCTCGTAGACTGGGTGTTGTTTTGGCATGTTATGGAGTAAAATGGTAGGAAAGATTCAAAACTTGCTCTTTTCCTGCCGCTGCTCCCCTTCAGTTTGCCTGGCAAATTAGCTGGTTAGCCCCCCTTTTTCTGGCTTTGGAGATAGCATATGTTTGCTCAGTCACAAACCCCAGCTACTGTAATATCTTGCTTGATTTACATTTCTCCTTCCTCTTCCAGCCTCCACGCCCCGGCGGATTTAAATTAGCCTGGAATATGAACAGAAGAAGAAAATAAGCAGCAGCGGCGGTGGTGGTAGTGGAGGTGGCTGTCTTCCTGCAGGATTTCACCCAGGCTTTTTGTTTTTTCCCGTGGACATGCCTGGTCTGTGGAGCAAAGCTGAGAGAGGCTAGCCGGCCCAGAGTCCGGCTAGCGGAGCATTTCCCGAGTTTTGGATGATTGTTCAGCTGAAAGGCGGATTTATTTTGGACAAGCGCTGCTTTCCCTCCCCGGGTAAAGAGACAGCATGGGGGAGCCGAGCCTGGACGACTCCAATGTCAAGGTGGCTGTTCGTGTACGGCCCATGAACAGGAGAGGTGAGAGGGTGGCTTCAGTCTGCTATGACTGGGGTTGATATCCATACAAAAAACTTTTATTTCATTTCTCACATTGTTGTCCATCCCAGAGATATAATCAGTTGCTCCAGTGTTTCTAGAAAGAGTGGGTAGAATCAGTTGGCTGACACATCAATTTCAAACATTTGGTGTGCACTTGTGTCTTTGAGGCTTCATCAGAATCTTGAATGCATCTCTGTGTGCCACCTGAGTCTTTTTCAGCTGCAACACATGTTCTCTAAAAGGAGGGCTTTTGACATCTCTGTACACATACAGCATGATTGCTTGTGCAGAGAAATTAAAACACTGACACTGCACATGATTCCTAGTTCTTCTTGACATACAGTAATGTCATGTTGGCAGTCTCACACTTTTATGCTGTATGGATTATTCACAGGAACCTGGGCTGACTTAACTGTTCCCCTTTTTCTGTTTTTTTTTTTTTTTTTTTTTCCCTTAGGAGTAGGATGGCAGTCAGAGATTAGCACCCATTAGTGAAATGAGCTGGATGGCACATGTTTGTACAGTGCTGCCATAGGGCTTCCCTGATGGCTGCCTGCCATCCAGCCAGATTTAAAGCTGAGCTGCTGTGTGAAGATCTACTGTTTGGAAGTCTAGACGCTTTGTCTCCTTTACTGGCTGATACAGATGTCCGTAGCTTTTTGGCTTCAACTGTCATATGCTGAGGAGGCATGTTTTTGGTTCATTTAATGTAAATAACCCAAGAAGGCTGACCTAATGATGTTGGAGCAGAAATTTAGGCTTTTGTCTTTGCATCTCTCACTGTCTCTCCTGGGCTGCTAACATCTTAACATCTACATCTTGTTACATCTCTAATTTTAGAAAAGCCCAGATAACAAAAGCACAGTATTGCACAAATCTTTTGTGCATGCTCGAATGCGCCGGTCAAATGCATTCCAGATTTTTTTTTTTTTCCCTGCACTGCAGGAAGGAAGACACAGATGACATTTCCTGGTCAATTTCCAATTTGTGTTTGTGCCGTGGGATACCATGTGTCCCATAAAAGGAGGAGAAAGAGGAAAGCTGCTGAGGTAGAGTGGTTGACCAACAACCGGCAAAATGAATCACGTGTGTCCTCCCCCTCATTTGAACTGGAGATGTCGGTCACAAGATCAAGGCAGTGGATCACCACACTGATCTCACTGTGAACTCTGATGTAGAGTAAACTCTGCAGGGAGAAAGATGATTTTTTTTTTTTTTCTTCACTGATGGCTCTCTGTAAAATTAGAAGTAAGTTTTCCACTTTAAAAAGTCCAGTTTTTCACCAACAGCTGCAAGGTAGTTGACAGGGAGTGAGGGGAATTTACTTGAAGTTCATTTGTCCTGTTTTGTCTTAGATTTCTTCAGTTTGTCCTCATTCAAGTTATCCCTTTTCAGTGTGATATCTGACCTAACGGGTACAGCTGATATCTATGAGGGGATTTTATTGATACTTGGAGCACATTCTTTAATGCTCTTATTATTGATTCCATAAATAATAAAGGCTTGTGCAGCATTTTGCTGAGAATGGAGAAAGGCTTCCATGTGAGTCAGGTGTGGAAAAAACAAACATAGTTTCTAAAGTCACAGTTACTTTACATGATTGCTTGTAGACTTGTGAATTTGTTACACTTAACAAAGTGAATTTTAAATCAGTGGATTTCCTGAACTTTGACAACATGCCCATCAGCCACAGCCACTTTAGATACACCTGTTCAGTTGGTGGTTAACATAAATAACTAATTAGCCAGCCAAGACAGCAGAAGATTGGAAAAAGATTCCCTGGTCTGATGAGACTTGATGTTTGTGGTGACATTTGCATGGTAGGCTCATAATTTGGCATACACAACATAAACATGGAAGCATGGCTCCATCCCGAGTCATGTTAATGGTTCAGACTGGTGGTTGTGGCTGCTTCCAGCTGGATAATGTAATATGCCAGGTCATAAAGCTTAAATGATCTCAAATTAGTTTCTTGACTATACTCAAATGGGCTTATATTTTCAAACCACTAAAAGCAACTTTCAGAAGCAGATTTAAAACTAGATCAAAGCCAGCATCCAGGTCTAGTAGTTAGTTAATGTTGTACATAAACCAGTTCCTGTATGCATCCTCTATCTTCCAGCAAGTTGAACCAATTATTATTTTGGCAAAAAAAGGAACAGGCAGGAAAATTGAGAGTTTGCTAAATGCAGTGGGAATAGGTTTGGAACTGGCAGTGCCACGTTTCCATAAGGGCCTTTTTGATGGTTTCTCTGTCTGAATGGAGTTTCTGTCCACATCTACCAGCATTCAAGTAGTATTTTTTTGATTTCATAAAAAGCAGTGGGCAAGAGTCACTCCAGGAGAAGTGCACTCACAAATCCTCTCAGATCTCAGAAAAATTGCTCTGTGGGTTTTTCCAGTTCACACATTCGCACCTTTGATCTGTTCAGCCACAGCTCTTACTCTGTTCTCCACCATCACACAGCTGTTTCTGGAAACAGTCATGGTAGTTAAGGGAGAGCACTTTCCTCTCAGCTTTCCCTAGCTGGTGTGGTGATTCAGAGTCTGAAATAATAAGCAGGCCCCTTTAACCCAAGGCCACTGTCCCCATGTATCCCAGGTTGAGGAGGAGAGGTGCTGTAGCTGCCTAGCTGGACAAAGGCAGGAAGGGAGTGAGTCTGAATGAGTATTTGCTAACGTTGCATAATCCTCCATGTTCCCATGGCTGTGGACTTCGAAGAACAGAGCAACCTCAGGCGTAGCAACGGCAACACCGCGGCCAATCAGCTTCCTGGCTGATGTCAGTGCTGTGGTGCCAAACCTCAGCACCGGTAGCCCAGGGAAGGCCAGTGGAAAGTGGGAGCTGGTTATGGAGCAACGAGAGGCAGATAACAATGGGTACATTTATCCTCTCAACCATGCTACATCACACTTTCCTCTCTGCTGAGCAGAAAGTACAGCTGCTGCACATGGGGCACATGGGTAATGTAGGCTGCAGTAACAGAAGGAAAAAGTAGAACAGAAAGTTTGCATTCTAAAAGCTGTATGTCTGTGTCAGCCCCCTTGTTTAACGTTTGCTCTTTCTGTCTGTTATGGGCTCTCTGTTGAATCAACCTGCCGTTTTTTCTTGCTTTCCTTTTTTTTGCTTTGTACTGCCCTTGACAGCAGAAGAATTGGAGCGTGATTCAGGTTCTCTGACCTTTGACATTAAGTTTCCATGGCTCTACCCTCATGCCTGAAACAGTAGTGCAAGCTCCACAAAGCAGACAGTTCAGCTTAAAATACATAATATTTCTAATTTGAATGACCACACTTGGCCTCCCCATCGGACGTCAGTTTTTCCAGCATACAGTAAACTTTGGTGCCGACCAGACAAGTTTTGCCCTTCCACCCACGGAAAATCACAAGACCTTTGATTTTGAACATCTTTGTAAGTTAGACTGATTTTGCTCAAGCATAAAGTACACATTATTTGTCAAATTAACAAAAAATTCTGTAAAATGCGCTGACTTCTTTTAAGTCGAGCAATACAGCCTTCTTGTGCCTATGTGCCTTGGACCACAACTGTCTGTATTGTATGTAAGAAATTGTACCAGCTAGATAAAGTGACTATTTGCATCTTGTTTGTTAGGCAAAGGCAGCTATGCTAATAATTCAGCATGTAAAACCACATACAACCTATTCACCAGCTACACAGCAATTGGAAATGCCCTTTGCTAAAGCGTGTTTTATTGCTTTATTTAACAATAAAGCTAACTTTTCATACTTTGTCACCAAACCATGAGAAAGGCTACTAATGTCTTCTGTGCACTAGGGTTATAAATATTCTCAAACTGTCTTACCCTCCCAGCTTTTAATTCTGTGAAATTAATTAATGTTTAAAGGCCATTCAGGTACCAATTTACCTAGAAATGGATTAGAATAAGCAAGTTTATTGCTTTGTGATCCAATCAAGTGGATTAATTGTGCAACTGTGGTTCAAAAATTATTTTATGGAATTTGGGAGATATTGTTGCACTCCTCTCATAGTGATATTGAATTGTTGGTTGTGAAGCTATGATTTGGCACATGGTGAGCGAGTGTATGCGTCACCCTGACTTGTTGATTATACCAGCAGTCATGACTTGGTTACAAAAAAAAAGAAACGACTGAAGAAACAGCACTTCTGTAACGCTACTTTAGACAGTTCTTGTTGCAGAAAGGAATTGAAACCACAAACTGTTTTTCCTGTCCTAACACATTTGCTGATGATCGAAACATCCCTACATGTTCTTGCAAGCCTACTGCACAGTTGAGAGGTTATTGACAGTCGTCTATTTCATATACTGTTTGTTTAATAAAAAGTCTAACAGCCCATATCTAAAGATTTGGCTGAAGTATTTACTGAATATGGTGGTAATTTGCACAGCAACAATGTAATAAAACTGCTACTCTATCATGCATATGTACACATGGCCTGAACAAGGTCATATGGTGGTGGTGGAAGGATGGTATTTATTATCAATAAAAATGACCTTGAGCAAATACTGATTTGCATTTTAAGGAACCCCATTGTGACCTCTGATCACAGGGTAATTTTATGATACTTTAAAGAGGCTATCGTTACCAGGGAGAACACAATTCCCAGCCATATATTTATGGTCTTAACAAATATGCTTCCCGCTGACACAGAAAGACATCCTATTGATGTGGTATGTAGCTGTGTTATTATTATGATTAAACATTAATTTATAACAAACTGACTAATTATGTTTATTCAGTATTTTGTGGCATGTAACCACAGTCTTAACTATAGTAATAATGTATAATTGTACACACTTGTGATTTTTTTTTTTTTTTTTTTTTTTTTTTTTAAATTCCAGTGACTCTAATGTTATATTCTCCTATGAGTACATGTTTTTTTTTTTTAATTCAAATAAACAAGCAGTTCTGTCAGATGTTGGAAGCCCAGGATATGCTGGCAGCACCTACCATGCGAGTATGCAGACAACTATTATTAGGTCTCCTAAGGACGGCAGATGAATGGAGAGACATACCAGTCTCAATTATTTATTGTTATTTTCCAGTTTGGTTACTTTTACAGCTAGCTTTTTTCTTTTTTATAAATGAAAAAGGCATCAAGATCAGTCCTTATGCATGCTTTTAATTTAATCTATATAGTGTCAAATCATAACAAGTCCCCTCAAGTTGTTTTATATTATAAAGTTATGGATCTTACAGTAATAGCGAGACAATCAAACGCCAAGAATCGACCCACTTTTACTATAGTGTGTCATCTGATCTAGATTTAAGTATAGCCTTTATCAAACATGTCTAATCTTAAAAATAGAGAGAGTGTCTGTCTCCCGACAGACATGCTGAGTTGGAAGTGGGCAGTGGGTGGTCTGAAGGCCAAGTGTTACGTCACTGCACGAACAGGCCACGGTCAGAATGGAACGTCCTTAGTTCTGTATGTGTTTGTGTGCCCAAAATAACCAGGGTATTGATTAGCCAAATGCTTACTCTAAAGTAAAAGGTCATTTTTTTTCTGAGTCTGTGATTGCTTTTCTGCACACACAATTGTTTAAACATAACGTTTGTTCCACAGGAAATTACGGCTAATATCTAATGCAGTTTAACTCCTGCTTGTTATGCAGGGAGGACGTGGCTATCAGAGCAGTGTTAATAAAAGTTACTTGGTGTCAGCCATGTATATAACACTAAGGATTCTGGGTCCAAATATTATGTTTGCTTGTGAATGGTTGCATTGACTGGGATGTGTGAGGTTTTGAGCTTCAGTCGTTTAGTAATAACACTTTGTGTTTTCTGATCCACAGAAAAGGAATTAAACACTAAATGTGTTGTGGAAATGGTGAAAAACCAGACGATCCTCCATCCTGCAGGAGGTAACCTTGGAAAAGGAGACTCTAGGTAAGTCTGTTTAGAGTGTGACTCATGTCAACAGCTGATGTATTTTCTTCACTGGCACCTAATTCCTCCCCCCCCCCCCTTTTTTTTTTTTTTTTTTCTTTCTCAATGAGGGCTGCAATGCATGTCTTGTGCAGCAGTGAATGAAAACAGTCATTTTGCATTGTTATGTGTTGACACAATTCAAGAGGATGTGGGTGGAACAGACTTGAGAAATTCTCAGAAAATGTTCTGAGGACATTACCTACTATGACCATTACAGATGTACATCCATAAATGATTTTAGTAATCAATGGAAAAAAGTTGGCTCTTACAACTCTAGAACCTGCTTGAGAATACCCCTATTTGACTTTTATTCTGACAAAACTATCCAGGGGTATTTAAAAGAAAGGAGCAATTTTTAGCCTGGGTTTTTACCAGGAAGTGAAAGTTTTTTGAGTGTCCTAGGCCAAAATAGGCAGCATGTTTTTTTTTTTTTTGGTTTTTTTTTGGTATTGTGGCAGAGAGTGGAACTCCCAAAGAAATCCCGTACAGGCATAATGTTAACTCCACTCCAGTGGTGTCACACATGTGACCTAGTCATTACCTACTGTAAATTCATCAGTTAAAGTGCAGTATCATGCCTTTTGTGGTGATGTCAGCCTTACTAAATATGTTTAGATCTAGAAAAGTTTAAATCATTAACACTTAAAAACTATTGGTGTTTAGGGTATAGGTTTCAGCACGCACACCAGGGACCCAAGTTCAAGTCATACACTTTATTTGTCATTTTAGAAGGTTTCAAGCTCTGCTGTCTTGACTGCAACAGCTACCTGTCCACACTTTGTCCATTCTAAACAAAATACATGTTGCGGACATGAAAATTAAATACCTCCGTTACAAAGTTGCACGAACTGTAATGTAATTTTGTGTTTATTCACTTGAACAGATTGTTGTTTTGTGATATTTATTTTCTCTCTTCTTTATAAGTGAGTTAACTCTACACAGAAGGGTCCTGCCTGTATTTGAACCTTTAGCTATGAGGCAACATTGATAACCACTGAGACACCATGCTGATACGGGCTGAATAGACATACTTTTAATGGTTAAGCCAAATTGTAAGAAAATAAAGGATAAAATAATATTGATGTGCTTTCAGTGTCTTACTTTTAACGGCCTTAATAGTCACACATCTCATGAGCTGCCAGTAGCCCTCTTTTATTGCCCTCATACAGATTTATAGTTGGCTTTTTTTCTTATTCTTTTTTTTGCCCTTTTGTCTTCTGAGAGGTTTGCAGTGCTTTGGGAATTTTCTTATATCCTCCCTCTAATTGCTGTTTCTCAAGAGGTCTTGTCTCAGATTTGTCTGGAATGTCCTCATGATGTAGTTTTTGGCAGGAAGCAGACCAGCCACCTGTTGGGCCTCTTCAAGGCAGGTGGATTTTAACTCACGCCACTTGTCTCTTGTTTTCCACTCTTGGCTTTCCCTCCCATCTTGTTAACCAGCTGCTGTTGGTGGTAATGGCATAACTGTGCTCGGGGTGTCTGAGTTCCTGTACTGAAGGAATTAAGATGTGTTAGATTTGGTTGTAAAACACAGAACAGGATTGTGTGTGTGCTGTTAATTTGTGTCCAAGTTGTTCCAGACTAATGGTGAGATCGCTCAAACTGCGTCTCAAATTGATGGGAAGTAAGCGATTTTAATTAACCTTTTTTTCGTCTAGTCTGATGGTTTGAGATCATCTATTAATCATTCTTGACTACGGATTCTGACTACTGACCATATTGGTGGAAGCCAGCTGTGTCAGAAGAAAGACCTCCTTGTGACTGCTGAAGCCGACTGCAGACTGCCAGATCAGACGCGGTGAATAATGGCTTCAGGCTGACGTTCATGAGCAGACAGCAGCAGTGTGTGTGTGTGTGTGTGTGTGTGTGTGTGTGTGTGTGTCTGTCTGTCTGTCTGTGTGTGATATGCCTAGAAGAAAGACTTCACCATCGAGATGCACGGAGACAGAGAGAGTTGTATATATAAAAAGACAGACTTGACTCCTGCTCAACTCCTTGTGCCTGGGCTTCCTCCCTTTTTCTCAACTCTTCTGTTTCCTTAGCAACGCACGAGGAGGTTAACTCTGGGTCACTGCCAGTGACCGTAAAGCCCCTTCCTTGATTGAGGAGAAGATGGAAGAGGGGGGGAAAGCCTCATTTACACGAGCATCTGTCGCCCATAAACTTCCTAGAGGTGACTTTTATGGTGGCCTGAACAAGAGCAGCGCTGCCGCTTCTCCCACTGTCTGTCAGTGACAAAGGACTAACGAAGTGACAGAAGGATGGGCTGAGTGTTGTTTGCAGATGCTGTTTTTATTTTGTTTGCTTGGGTCCAGGTTTCATTGACATGGTGTTTACATTTGAGGATTATCTTTTACTCACCAAGTTTCCTGGTTGTTAAGGTTTCGAAAGACTGGAGTGGGTGCAATAAAGGTTAGGGTGTTGCAGGTGCACACTATTTGTTTAAGTTACTGAGTTATAAAGGTCCTCTGTTTAAAGCTGGGCAGAAGATAACGTCATCTTTACTGATAGCTTTATCTGCACAAACTAGCTTTATTATTATTATTATTAGACTCTCATTTAAATTTATTTACTTTAATTGGCATTAAGTAGAGTCTTATTACTGCACTTGTTAATATAATTCAAACAATAATAACAATGTTAAACAAATCACTACAGACTGTCAGAACTGTGGCTTACACTGTGTAAAGGCACTTAGTGTGGAACAATAGGCAGCTTGAAAATTGGACAGGACATTTGCTATACAAATGAGCTCAAGGAAGGAAGTTTTAAGTCAGAGGTCATGTGACATGTGGCCTTCACAAAAGGATTGGGATCATTTTGCTGGGCATCTACAGAGCAGTGACAGGTTTATTTAACTTTAGGGTAGCTCAATATGCATTTATATACAGCCCACTAGTACAATATATAATCAGCATAGTGTTGGTGGGCTGAAGGATGAAGGCTGGTGTATAAGATAAGATAAGATACCTTTATTAGTCCCATGAGTGGGAAATTTCATGTTAAGGCTGCTGACCTATTGCACGCTATGGCGGCGCCATCTTACCCTCCGACCATACATACATTACACAAAAACATCACATGGGGAAGACAGGTCAGACAGGTCTAACAATGCAAAATGCACCACATGAGGAAAGATAAGGAGAAAAAAAAAAAACTCCCCCCCCCAGACTGAGCTTCAATAGGGAGATCAGTTTGAGAACAGAAACACCTCTGCACATAGCACATGAAAAAACTCTTAATACATCAAAGAAACACATGACAAGCAACAGGGATGGGTAAAGGGTGAGAGACAGCCAATGTAGACAGTACATCCGGGCCTGCAGCAGCGCTGGTCTCCTTGATCCACCATCGGCATGGAAGGGAATAAGCGTCGAAGGCGTTTGGAGGGGGAGGGGGGGATGTGTGTGTGTGTGTCCAGAGTTATTCTCAGTTTCCTTAACCTAAGGTTGCTTTCTGACATACCGTTAGCTGTGCAAGAAAACACACTGCCTTGTTATTAATTAAAAAAGAAGCTGAAAACTTCACCTGTGGAAATGTTCACCTTCTAATGTAGTAGACCCCTAATCTCTGCCGTGAGATAGTTTTCAGTAATGTCTCCAGAAGTGTTTTTGTTGGGGGTTGTTGCCGAAACTCAGGATTAGTTCTGTTTAAATACAAATGAAGGATTTTCTTCTCTTAGGTTGTCAGGACCTGTGTTTCTAACCAGGCAGATAGGGGAAAGTCATGGCCACTGATCTGATTACTTGATCTGATATCTAATGGTAGCTTGGGAGCACAACTTTCATTTAAAAGGTATCTGCTCTCAAGCTTACTCCTGATTAGTAAATGCATGCATCCAGATGGACTTGGTGCTGAATGCCTTACAGCTGATGCACAAGCACCTGTCGGTTGTTTCAGTTTAGACATATACCTCCAGTTTAATGTGGGTCAAAACAGAGGACACTTTTTTTTTTTTTTTTCAAGGCTAAATGACGATTACTTTTTGAAGACTTGTAGCTTATTGTGTAAACCGATACAGACATCAGCATATAGAAATATAAGGATTAGGACTTTTCCAAATGTAACTTATGTTCTCATTCCTGACTGTCTTGTTCAATGTGGAAGGAAAGAAAGGCAGCCAGCAGACGAGGTTGTGTACAGGATGGGTGAATAATAATAATAATAATAATAATAATAATAATAATAATGGATTGCATTTATATAGCGCTTTTCGAGACCCTCAAAGCGCTTTACAATTCCACTATTCATTCACTGTCACATTCACACACTGGTGGAGGCAAGCTACAGTTGTAGCCACAGCTGCCCTGGGGCAGACTGACAGAAGCGAGGCTGCCATATCGCGCCATCGGCCCCTCTGGCCATCACCAGTAGGCGGTAGGTGAAGTGTCTTGCCCAAGAACACAACAACCGAGACTGTCCAAGCCGGGGTTCGAACCGGCAACCTTCCGATTACAAGACGAACTGCCAACTCTTGAGCCACGATCGCCCTAAACCTGAAACAAAATTAACACAACAGAGCTTGTCCTTTCTATTTAGGCTTACTTGCAGCCTCTTTACGACAGCCTGTACTACAATAAAATTATTAAATAATAAAATTATTAAAGCACAAGTTTTCTCTGCTAGCCGTTTTTCAACATTGGACTGAAAAGATGCACCTCAGCACTAAGACGGTTCATTTACAGGGTGTTCACTTGCCCGTTAATGACTGTGTATTGTATTATTATTGTAATTATATTTTAAGTTAAAAATATTTTATTACACTACTGGTGATTTTCTTTCTCCCCTGGGTAAAACCTTTGAGGGAGGAAACAAAAACAACTAACAAAAATAACCAAAAAACAACTTTGCAGTGCGGATACCAACTACAAGTATTTGAAAGGACTCAGCAGGCATTTCCTTATTTTTTCCCTTTCAGTTGTGTGTCCTGTGTGTGGGTCTGATTCAGTTCTTCCTGGGCAGACCACTTTAGTTGTTCAGGGGACCACTCTATGACTCATATGTCTGTGAAGGTTCTCAGTCATCCAGGTCATCGTAGTCAAAGGAGCTTGCAAAGAAAAGCGTCTGGACTTCTTTAAGTTGCTTGAAGACGTTTCTCGGATGAGAGGTGAAACGTCTTCAAGCCAACTTAAAGAAGTCCAGACGCTTTTCTTTGCAAGCTCCTTTGACTCTATGACTCACTATAATGGTGATACATTTTTGATTGAAGTTGGAAATTTCTTGACCATCAAAGATACATTAATGATGTAATTATCTACCTCCCTATTCACTCTGTCAACCAAGGTTAATGAGTTTTTTGTGGGGGATTTTTTTGGTCTTTTTTTCGTCTTATATTAAATCTCTCATTAAACTTAGTATCCTTGGTGTTTTTCCATGTGTCCTTTCTCACCAGAGATGTCCTTACCTCCAGGATCTGCATTGCTTTGCCAGGGTACTTTGCACTTGTGTGTCTGATAAGCAGGCAGCTAACTTCCCTACAGCCACGTCATCAGTCGCTGCAGTTTGCATGATGACCTGAGGCTGTTTGCTTTGGACTCGTGAAGCTGAATGTTGACACACTCTGACAAAGATCTGTCTCCCATCAGATGTCAACGAGGCAAATACAGGCGGCTTGGTTTCCAAGGCGATACACAAAAGTGGCTATGTGGCCCCTTATCTTGAATTGATGCTGGATGAGGTGTGTGTAACACCATATGTCTGAGGGCAGTATACATTGTGCTTGTAAGAGTGGTTTTATTGTGCTCACTAAGATTTGTGTTGGGAGTGAATGCTCTACAGTGTTTGTGTTAATGTCGAAAAGATGGCACTTGAATGTAAAGTAAGGGCGGGTGCTTAACTTGTTCAGTGTGAACCAACCATGTGTTGGGGGTCCACTAATAAAATGTCTGCATTAGAATCAAGATGGAAAAGACTGACACACTGGCTTATGACTCCACATTATTCCTGCTCTTGCAAGTAGAGGTGATACTGATGCATTGGCTTTGTGAATTGGAAGGAAAATGTTATATAGTGTTCATTTTCTTTTTCCAAATAACAATCTAAAAAGTCTGGTGTATTCAACCCCCTTTACTCAGACAACCCTAAATAAAATCCAGTGCAACCGGTTGCCTTCAGAAGTCACCTGATTAGTAAATAGTCCACCTGTCATACTTGAATCTCAGTATAAATACAGCTGTTCTGTGACAGCCTCAAAGGCTTGTTTGAGAATTCAGAATTGATTCAGTTTTTCATTTATATAGCACCAAATCACAACAACAGTTGCCTCAAGGCTCTTTATTTTATAAAGAAGCCAACAATCTGATGATCCCCTATGAGCGAGCACCTGGCAACAGTGGGAAGGAAAAACTCCCTTTTAACAGAAGGAAGCCTCTGACAGAACCAGACTCAGGAAGGGGCAGCCATCTGCTGCAACTGGATGAGGGTGATGTGTGGAAGGCTGGACAAAAGGCATGCTGTGGGGGAACCCCCCCAAAAAAAGATTAATAATAACTAATGATTAATAGCAAATGGCATCATGAAGACCAAGTAACACACCACACAGTTCAGGGATGAAGTTGTGGAGGTTTTAAAAACGTATTCCAAGCTTTGAAAATCTCGCAGAGCATTGTGCAGTCCATTAAAGCAAACCTACCAAGATATGGTCATCCACCTAAACTGACAGTCCAGGCAAGGAGCACAAAGTAGAATTTCCAGTAGTACAACCACACCAAGCCTACAGTCAGAACTACAATGTTGCATATTACAAGCATATTTGTGTTAGAATGGCCCAAAGTCCAATAAATCCTATTGAGAATCTGTGGCAAGACTTGAAAATGGCTTTTCACAGACGCTGTCCCTCCAATCTGACTGCACTAGAGCTATTTTCACAAAGAGAATTTGGGGTGGAGCTTGTGTTGTCGTTGTTGTTATTTTGTTTTTGTTTTTTTGTTTTTATAGGAGGGACAATGTACATTAATAAACATTGCTGTAAATGTATCAGATTTAGCCATATGCTAATTTTTATCTATAGTCACTGCCCAAATCTTAAAAGTAGATACTTAGCAGTTGAGAACTACCCCCAAAAGACTTGTAATTGCCAAAAATTAAAGGTTCAAAAAAGAATTGGCTGAGGAGGGCTAAATACAAAAATTTTATTTTCTTTCCACTTCACAGTTATGGGCTACTTTGTGTCTATCACATAAAATACATCCGTTTGTGGATGTAACAAGAGAAAATGTTGAAATGTTCATCATCATCACTTTATTTCCAAAGCGCTTTAAAAACAACATAACAACTGACCAAAGTGTCAATGTAACAATTAATCAGCTATAACTTAATTCATAGAAGATGGCCAAACATTTGAAATGGTAACGGTACATACTAAGGGTAAAAATTTAAGATGGATAACAACTTACTCTTGGTTGAAAGCCAAGGAGAAAAGATGTGTTTTTCAATAAGTTTTAAAAGCAGCAAGAGATGGAACCTGTCTGACCTCCAATGGCAGGGCATTCCATATCTTAGGAGCCAAAACTGCAAAGACTGTCTCCTCTGGATGTATAAAATATCTTTGGGACAGTCAAAAGCATCTAGTTAGCTGAACTAAGAGCATGGGATGGTGTGCAAGGGTGAAGCAACTCAGAGAAATAACAAGGGGCAAGACTATTAAGAGATTTAAAAAAAAAAAAAAAATTGAGGTCAAAGCTTCATCTCATTGGAGATTTACATTCCTATCAGATCATTTTAGTCATCTTTTGCAGTTAAATGAAAACCTTTACCAAACACACAAACAAAAGGTGTTGGTAAAGGTGGTGTTAAATACCTCCAAACTGTTTCTTCTTCACTGTTAGCTTCCTACATTAGCTCTCCTGCTAGCTCCTGTTGTCACATGTAATATAAAAACAGAATACATCAGTGCAAAAATAAGTACATTGTGACCAGTATTCCATCAGCTTTTGAATTTGGGTCGAGCTGATCTTTTATCCGAATGTCAGATAGGATTTAACCAATAACAGCGAAGTCCAAGCTAACACGTTCATTTGCTTTTAGCTTTAATATTTGAGAAGAGAATACAGAGTTGGGTCCACAGCAATCTTTAATCCATAAGTTTTGTTGTCTGAAAGTGACAGCCATAAAAACTAAAATTAAAATGTGTGAGAAATTGAATTGTTTTGGTGTACTGTGAGCAGTCGATTGAATATTTGACTTTTCCATGAACATCTTGGAGATAAATGGACTTTGTTTGGCCTGTAGTGCAGCGATAAGAAGAGAGCTTAAATGTAAGCACATCAATAAATTGAGCATACTTTACCTGCTTAGCACCAGAGGGAAGCAGGAGAGCACTGGCTGATCGCACAAATATATAAATAGGCTGCGATAGTCACTGCCACCTTTACTATATCCTCTCCCAGCTGTGGATTTTAGTAGTAGTGGTAAACTAACCCTGAGTGTATGAGATGGTGGAACTTAAAAAAAAATAAATCTGCAGCCTTAATTTCAGTGTTCATATCAAAGCCAAGCCGCATAAACAGCTTGGTCTGTCTTATTTGTGTACAAATTGCTCTACTGTTCAGTTGCCTGATAATACAAATGATGCAATCTATTTATATTTTGTAGGTCAAGTTTTCTGTCATATTGCTGCAAAGGGTTGAATGCAGGCAGGGAAAGTAACCATCCAGAACTCCGCTGAAAGTGCATCACAGGGATTGAGAAACTGAACTAGATTTACTTGGGCTTCAATTTGGTTTGGGGCTTAATGTCAGCAGTACTTACATGATCACTGCAGACACACTTAAACTACAGTGAGTCTTGAATGTATACATTTTCAGAAGGATTTTTTCTGGCTTTATTTTTTTTTGGGGGGGGGGGGGGGGACTTGATACATCTAACTGGTTAATTAATTACTCATTCAGAACATCGAGCAGTAAGAACTAGGACAGAAAAAGCAGACTCTCTATATTATTTGACTTTTGCTCATCGGAAGAATAGCAGGTTGCTGTTGCACATATACAGTGAATGTGCAGAGGTTTAAAATGTGCTATGTATAAAACATTGTATGCTGTCTGGAGAGTACAGTTTGTTAATATAGGAGGATAAATTCAGGTCATTTAATCATTTACACACCATGTGAGGGCCAATTGTTCTATAACATACCAACCTGTGTAAACTGTACTAAAACTGTTGTCATGTGCCATCAGTATGTGCCGTGTTGCTCTTATGCTCTTTGTGCTTCAGCTTAACATTCCAGTCTCAGACTCAGGCTCTTTCCTCCTTAAACCCCTTGGCTACCTTCAGCCTTCTTTCCATCATCCACTCCTGTTCCTCCCTACATCGCCATGGATGGTACAGTCCGAGAGAGAGAGAGATAGTGTGAGAGAGAGAGAGAGAGAAAGCAGGAATGCAAGAACAGAAGAGAGAGAGAGGAGGGGGGGAAAGCAGCCATGCATTAAGTTATTTTTTTAAATGACGGCGATCAGAGCAGAGGAGTAGGCCGAAGCAGGGAGGGACTAATAGAAGTGCACGAGGCGGGTTCACAGCTCTCCTGACCGTCTCATTCTCCTCGCTCATTGGTCAGGGGGGGTCCCTAGCTTCATATCACGCAAAACATGGGTGACCCTTCTTGCCAGCAGCCTTTGAAGCAATTGTGACAGCTGTCATCACTGTGTATGTCAAAACCTGTCAAGTTAGCTTCATCCTTGAATTGGAGATGCATCTGCAGGGAGACTTCTGAAAAGCCCCCAAGAATAGGATTTAAAAAAAATAAAAATCTGAAAATAAGGGTGTGGATGACAACTATAGTGTATAAAATTACTCCTACCTCATCCCCTTTTTTGTGCTTTAAGAGAGTAAATGTTATTAATGAATTTTAACTTGGGAACTTAAATAAACTTCACTTTTTAGCATTGACAAAACCCTCTAAAACATTTGTAGGAAGTCCTGATTGGATACTTATTGAAGAATAGCTACTGGTATCAATTACACAGCAGATAGGAATCGGTCTGCGTGCATCTGCTCTCTGAATGCAACACATCAGCAGTGGAACGTCTGTGAAATATGAAGTGTTACAGATTGCTGGCTGGTTTTTGCAAGAACTGCAGCTATAGTGGTTTATAAAGAATGTGCATGGGTAAAAGGAAACAGGTGTGAGGATGTCTTTGTGCAAGTGTGTTTTCTCGTGATGCCATCTTTATGAGGGCCTAAATGTGTTTCAGATATTTAGACAAAGGATTAATGCTAATGGGAACAGTTCGGTTAAGCAAGGTTTTCATTGCCGAATGTTAAGCTGTACAGTAATGTGTTTTAGAAGGAAGCCGGTGAAAGGTTGTAGGCCTTGGTGGCAGAAGTATTTCTGAGTGTGGGTTTTTAAACCGCTAGAAATCTCTTTCCTCAAGCCATCGAGTCAGATGATGATCTGACTTGATGCAGCTCTTTGGCTGACAGCTGCCCTCACCCTTTGGGCAGCACCACCACTGCACTAATGGAGGAAGAAGGTGACAGGAGAGGAGAGGATGAATAGAATAAAGGACAACAGACAAAACCTTATTGCATTTGAAGTGAATATGAACTATGGTAGAAGGGAGTCACAGGCACTGCCAGAGACTCCCTCTCTCAGGGAACACCAATCTAATCAGTGCTTGTGGCTTCACACTGAACAATCTTGATCTTGAAAAGAATCTGCAGGCCTGGGTCACACTAGTATGCTTTGAGAGTTCGGCCTGACCCTAACCACAGATTGGTAGTCCTGTGTAGCACTGTGAGAGGTTCAGGGTAGGACATTTTAATAGATAAATCCTGGGACAAAATTCAGACAGTGTCAAATTTAGGATGACTGTCTCATGCTGTGAGCCCTGGTTTGACCCGTGTCGACTAACAAACCAATAGGAATGCAGCGTGAAGTGCAATGCTGATCAAAAGAGATTGGCACTTAGAACGGGTGTGAGTAAACCATATAAAACAAAATGATTGCGATTCCTCCAGAGTATAAAATCCAGTTGAGTTGCTGCAGTAGAATGTTTTGTGTATGGCCTCCAGCTCTTTTTCTTTCTCACTAAGTAATAACGGCGTCTTGGCACCAATTCAGCAAATGTTTCAAATGCGATCGCTTGCCTAAGTTTAAATGATCCATCTTGTAAAATGTGGCCTGAAGTGAACTTGCATAATTATTGTGCTTAAGCACCTTAGGAGATTTGACAGTTAAGCTGGCTGCTAGTAACCTTACACCAGGCTTGATTTACCAGTATTCAGTCATACTTCATATTGTAATGACAATTCTAAAATGGTTGGTTTTCTCTGCACACTCAGATTCACACATTTTGTTGTGTTTTTTGTGGGAAGTAAGAATTATTGAATTGATTGAACAGTCCACTTTTACTCCAAGATGTGGAAACTGGAATCACATATGTGTCTGCACATATTTACAGACACATACTCATTTACTTCATGCATATAATAATGTAAAACCATGCTCTAATTTATGTATTTCTTATAATCTGTGGAGCAGGTTGATGTCAAATGTTTATGCTTCTGTAACTTAGTTATTGATTTGCCAGCTTAAGAGCTTATAATTCATTTTCAGCACATACTATTTAAAATTAGGTTAGCCTGTACTGACATTTCCTCATATGCAGAGAAAACCAGATGGAGTTCCCGTCTGTTTACTGGAGGAAACCATTTTGAAGGACATAGCTGTTGGCTAAAAGCTCATGATGTCTGTCGTGTGTATGACTGAGGCTGCTTGTGTATATATTTCCTTAGTTTTTCTGTAAAAGCTTGCACAGATATACAGAGCTGTTCCACTTCTTTTTAAAGGTTAACACACTGCCAGCTTCAGTACCCCTCTATCTCACACATCTAGTGCTATTCTCACACACGCATTCCTGAAACGATTTACTACGCCCTCAGAGATGAATGCAGCGCCCACCCTAACACCCAGATACACACCCAAATCCCCCGAGAGGCTGTTTTTGACATGTGACACAGAAGCTGTAAACAACTACAACAATGGCTATGTTTTAAAGTAAATGTTAAAACAAGGAAAGCCTAAAGCAAATGACATTAATCCAGTCTGCCTGTCTGTCCACCCACATATAAATTTCTTTCTCTTTTTATCTCTGCATGCTACACATTAGGGTCAAAATTAGCCTTGAAAGCCCATCCTACTGCATCCTTTTAATTTGCACTAAATGCCGTCTTTCTGTCTTTCCACATGTTCCCGTTGACCTCGATCCTCCCAACATCATCAGGAGTCAGTCCAAGGTAACGGCACACAAATACACACACAGACATTTTCAACACTAATTCCATGGTTGTGAATCATCTGTTTTAAACAAAGGCACCGCTGTACTACTTCAGCTCAGTTTCTGAGCTGTGTGCAACCATACAGGCAGCGATATAAAGTAATGATTTGTAAAACCATTATTGCCAAAATGGTTTGTTTAATTTATGAACCTTTATTTTAATCCTGAGGCAATACTTGTTCCCTAGAAACTGAATGTTTTTTCCCACTGGTTCTCTTTGCTGTGTGTGATTATTTTTATCGTCGTTTGAGACTTGATGGTCGCTATGATTACACATTTTGAGCATTTGAGCATTTAAAAACACAATATACACCTTTTTTTTTACTGTGGTGGCTTGTGCGACTACATATTCCAGTATAACATGTCATGGTGGTGCTGTTTTGTCTGTGTGTTTACAGGTTTTTGCCTATGATTATTGTTTCTGGTCCATGGATGAGACAGATAAGGAAAAATTTGCAGGTATGTAAATTTTTATTTTAATCATTCAAAAAGAAATTGCATTAAAATATCACTAGCAGATGTGTTAACTAAATATATACTTCAGTTATACAGACTATGTCTGTTTGTGCCACTTAACTGCAGGTCAGGAGGTGGTGTTCCAGTGCCTTGGGGAAAGTCTTCTCCACAATGCCTTCCAGGGCTACAATGCCTGTATATTTGCCTATGGACAAACTGGTAATTTACACTTGGACAACTCACATATTTATGGTGAATCTTATTTTATGACAGAGCGTCTAACTTAACAAGATAAGATAAGATAAGATAGAACTTTATTAATCCCTCGGGTGGGTTCCTCTGGGAAATTCGACTTCCAAAAAGCACAGCAACGACCGAAGTTACAGTTACAGAATTGTTTTTTATATATATATATATATATAAAATACACACACACACACACACACACACACACACACACACACACACACACACACACACACATATATATATATATATATATAATATATATATATATATATATATATATATATAATATATATATATATATATATATATATATATATATATATATATATATATATATATATATATATATATATATATAAATAAAATATACAAAGGGGATAAATAGAATAAATAGGAATAAAAAATAAAAATACAAGTGAATTGCACATTTCAAGTATTGAGTCTCAGGGGTTGGTTACAGTATGTGGCAGATTTCTATCTATATTTTATTGCCTTAAAGCTTTTTTAGGAGTGTCTTTGTGGACTACCACTTGTACCGACTTGCATTTCTTCAGTACAAATAAGACACAGAAGTTAAAATACATGCACATGTTTCAGATATCTCATGTCCCATAATGTGTAGAGCGCTTATCATACTCTTACTTTACATATAATCTTGACCCTGCGACAGCAAGTTGGAGCTCATAAATTGATCCACTGTCTACACATGAGTCATAATGAGTCGAACCTTTTACTTGTTTGTCAGGTGAAATCATTCTTTAATAATTTCACAATCGTACCATCATTACTTTGTGTGTTAGTGGCAGTGTTTTGTATCAGCTGCCACAAAGACAAGAAATTATTTTACATTTAACTATACCTGCTGCAGTCAGTCTCCTGAAACTGGAGTATTTGTCTCCGTGTTTGCAGGCTCGGGAAAGTCGTACACTATGATGGGCTCAGTGGATCAGCCAGGGCTGATACCTCGACTGTGCAGTGCTTTGTTTGAACGGACACAGAAGGAACAGCGGGAGGAGGAGAGTTTCACTGTTGAGGTCTCCTACATGGAGATCTACAATGAGAAGGTCCGAGATCTGCTCGATCCCAAAGGGTATGATTTCATTCCTCAATCAGCCCTTTTACAAATGTGTGGGTGGTTTCGTTTTTCATTTGAAAGGTGTGGCAGCTCTGATAAATCCTAAACAATTCAGTAGTTGCCTTTGGTTGAGTTCCCTTCCACGAGCCAAATTTAAATCAATAGAGTATTAGATTTACAGAACGTTTGTCTTTCGTCTCATATCCTTATAATGCAGATTCTGCCTTTCTAATATTAGTATCCTATTAAACTAGATTCAGCATCTTAGAGCTGACTCACTGTAAAACCCACAAAGGTTGTAACAGCACCAGCAGGTGTAGAATTACATCAGTCTTCGGTGTATTTTCAAATGCAAACTCATTTTTACATATTTAAAAGACTGTAAACACAGGCACTGAAGAATAAGAACACATTTAAATTTATTGTTCAGTTTATTAATAAGTTGATTCTTAGAAAATGCATGTGAAACTGTTTTGAAAGTGTAGAATTGTTCAAGGCATTCTTCAAGCAAAAATGATTGAAGATATTCTGCATTTGACTTTATTGTATATTGAATATCTGGAGAGTTTGACCTGCATGTCAGGCACAACCCCTGAAATTGTTCTTGGAGAAACATTGATAGAAAATGTTTTATATTTCTAATATTTTAGACGCTAAATGTTTTATTTCCAAATAATTTGAAAAAAAAAATGCACATTAATAATGATAATGACAATTCCAATAAACTAAAATACATCTGCTGTAAGTCTACTTTTCTGGTTAATGACCAGCTTGCAGCTCTGCTCTAACATAAACTCAGATTAGCTGATAAATCAGTGAAAGTCTGTCATTTGTTCTGGATCCACCAGCTGCTGTGGTCAGTGCATAAAAAGATTAGCATTCTGCCCTGCAGTCACTGTTTTTGTCCGGTTCGTGTCCAGCAGGTCAGCTGTAAATCAGGACCCCAGGCCTGTGCCTGCTGTCCCAGACACTATAACCTTTGACCTTCACTCACTGCATGACTTTTAACCTCAATAAAACGGACCAAAGACTAGCAGACCATCTGACTGCCATATGCGCTCTGCTGTGGGTCAGATAATGATGAAGTTCTTAGATCTGCGGCAAGTTAGAATTGGGGTCAGAGAGCCAAGTGCTCACAAAGTGTGAACTGTGCACTGTGGACTTCTATTGGTTACCAGAGCAAGCCTAGCCTCTACTGCCTCCCCTGCTTGGACATCATTGTTCAAGCATTGGATGCAATTGGTCACGAGTGACCATGTTGCGTGTCTTTGTTTTAAACCTCATTTTCTTCTATGCCCAGGGGTAGGCAAACACTGCGGGTGAGAGAACATAAAGTTTTGGGTCCATACGTGGATGGCCTGTCTCGACTAGCAGTGGCCAGCTACAAGGTAAAAACAATTCACTGAACAAAAAAACCTTTCATGCATTTATGTCACCTACTACCCCAAACATCCACCATGCAGCACTGCACCACACATCCTGTCTGATCAGTTCTTCAGATTTTCTGTGACACCTGAACAGAGTTTCTTGCTGCCATTTCCTCTCACCGTCCTCTTTGAGTATTTATATCACTTGAAGTACCAAATGTTAGTAGTCTCACCAACCAAATCAAAAATGGTGATAACATTTTGTTTTTTTATATTGTGATTTTCAGGCGATTCAACCGCACTAGTTATAAATTATAATCATTATAAAATATAAAAATAGGCGAAGAATGTGCCGTGTAATTTATGGCCATGTTGACAACTATTCTTTGGAGTGAGGTAAAGCACGTTCAAATAAAAGTGAAACAAACAATTTTATAATTTACAGCTAAATGTCATGGTTACAGTATCTCTGCATCCATCCATCCTCACTCATGAACTTGTCGCTGCATAAGTATTAAAGGTTGGAGTTTGAGCTTTGTAATGATGCTTGTCACATTTTCTCTTTTATGTGACAAAATAGTGGTTTTTATGAAGGCATGGCAAAATATTTTAGCATTTTCTTTTTTTAGTAAAATACTGTCATGTAATCTGTTTTTGAAATTAAAGCAAAATGGGAAACTATGAAAATGATTGTATTGTTTGTTTATTGTGTCTTCTTCCTTCAGGACATCGAGTCTCTAATGTCAGAGGGCAATAAGTCACGCACTGTCGCTGCTACCAACATGAATGAGGAGAGCAGTCGATCGCATGCAGTCTTCAACATTATTCTCACACACACACTCAAAGATTTAAAGTCTGGGGTAAGATATAACAACACAAACACACACATGCTCACACAAGACTGGTCTGTTATTTATAAAGATGACTAGTTAACATCTGTTCCAACTTGGATTCAAACCATGTTCCCTCAGTCCCCATGCCATAATCTCATCCCTGCACCATCAAGCTGCTGCATCATCCACCCACTTCTAAGCTCTCAAATATGCTCTACACTGTCTAGCCACATCAATCACACATAGATTTTCTTCAAAAGGCCTGCAAGGATTTGCTGGGCACGAGAAATCTAAAGCTTTAGAAATGATTGAGACTTTACTTTTTAATCATTATGATTGCTGAACTTTTTTGGGTGCGATAATGTTTCTGCTATTTTTAATAATATCTAAACCACAAGAAAAAAGAAAGCTACCAAAAGGGATGATGTCAGCTCCGCCATGTGACCAGGCACTCTTAAGAAAAGACTTAAATGACTAATTCTCCGTCCTGACTGACCCACTTAGTCTCTCCTGATCCTTGCTCTTATTTCCAGCTAGAGTTGCTACCAGCAAGTCCTGTTAATAATTCACAGACATGACTGTGAGTTTGTCAGTTGATACAGCCTGCTCTCCTTTCAAGTCACGCCCAGAGTCAGTCACTGAGTTGGCCAGACAATTCGCCGGTAGGTTCATCAAGCTGAACAAAGTCTAACAGACAGCAAACGCATAAACTGTGTAGTCAGTGAGTGAATCACTTAGCTGACACATCCTTCTGCTACTTTTAACACTATATTTTATTATCCCGTCATAAGTGAACATCAGATTAAAAATCTCTACTGGTTTGTGTTATTCCAAAGAACACAATTTTGACCATTCAGTGCAATTTGAGTAATTTCTGTTTTTGCCGTGCTGACTGCAATATTTAGGTTGCTTTGTGATCCTCTGACTAGCAGAGCATTAGTCATTAGGGAGTTGGACTCGTTTCATGGCACTGAAACCCTGTTAGGCAGTGGTAAGCAGTATTTCTGAGACCCTGAGAACACCATTTAAGGTAGTCAACTTCAATATTCAACACGTATTTAAGCTTCCAAGTTTCTTCAATCTAAATATATAATCTGTCCCCAGTTTTAAAGAAATAGTGACCGTTGATCTTTGAATTGGAGCTCATCTCCGCCCTCAAATGACGCAGCCTGTGTTGGGGGCAGGTTAATAAGAGGCAACCTTTGACAAGTAGCAGAATCACCTGTTGCTGGATGAGTCATTCTGACACTCAGAATCTTGTCACTGGTTTTCCTTTCAGTATCCTGTCCTGTTTGGACTTTTCAGCCACGCTTTCAACTCAAAGGTCAAATTTGTTTGCGCTTTGGCCATGTGTACCTATCTATATCTCAATGGTTTCCTGATGTTTCTCTGTGTCATAAAACACTTTGCAGGCTGTGTAGTATAATGCAGAGTTTTTAAAATGTATTCCAGCAGTTGTTTTCTGCACTGCAGAGTTGACCCTATTTCTTACCATGTGTATCTGTGTGTTGATGCCCCGACACTCGTTTTATGAGCAGACACATTACAGCATTACATTTGTTACTGACTCGAGTATCAACTCCCCTGCTTTAATAATAAAGTATTTTCCTCTTTTTACTATTCGAATAGCTAGTTAGATGTTAAGACTCGAACAAGACAAAAGTGTCAGGGTACTGTAGACTTTTGTGTTTATCTCCAAGTCTTATATTTCCGGGCTACAGATCCTATCGTTGATGATGTAGTAAGGAGCTAAAATTACTGAATTACAAAAGGTTGTGGCTTCTCATGTGGTAGTGCTATTCAGTCATCAGCTTTGCCTCCCCGCTCTCTGTAGCTGTCTAACATGACTTCTCAGTTCAGGGCATTATTTAAAAAAGGTCTAGTTTTCTGTTACGGATAAACATCTCTTGTTTGTTTAACAATTTGCTCAGTCCTGGGGGATCTACACTTGTGCTGGTGTGAGGCTGATCTGTATCACTTGTCCCTGAGGGTGAGCTTTATCTCATAAGCGAGTCTTTTCAGAATTCAAGTTTGAGTTTACTTTACCTGAGATTTCAAGGTGACAATGCAATGCAGCTGTTTAAGATTTAAGATTGAACTTATCCGCTTCTCAAGATAAGGTTGCTTTGCTTTCCAAGCACAATGAAAACCCCTTTAACAAATGTTTATTTTATAGTAACACATACACATTCTCACAACTACAAACAAACTGCTGCGAAATGTAGTGTAGAAAAAATGTAGAAAAGCTTTTCTGTATGTAATAAAAGAAAAACATGTAACAGAACACATGGCTAAAGTTAGCTTATTATGATTTTCCTTATTTTCTTTCATTTATATATCCTGATAAAATAGGTTACAATAGTGTATTCTCATATTAGTCATGGTTGTATTTCTAACCATGACATCACCTTATATGCTCGAAATCCTTCTTAGCCGAGATTTCAGATTGCCCTAAACTCTGTTTCAGAGGGTTTTTTCCTGCTCAGGTGCAGCTTGGCCAGTGAGCATAGCAGCCCCTACGGCAGGGGTGGGCAACTCCAGGCCTCAAGGGCTGGTGTCCTGCAGGTTTTGGATGTCATTGATCCAACACAGCTGATTTAAATGGCTTGAAGTTCTCCAGACGCCTGGTAATGAACTAATCATTTGATTCAGGTGTGTTGACCCAGGGTGAGATCTAAAACCTGCAGGACACTGGCCCTTGAGGTCTGGAGTTGCCCACCCCTTAACTATGGCCTGTTGTTCAGACTTTGGTTGTTTTTTGTTCTTGGTTTTTCTTTTGTTTTTTGGGGGGTGGTTTTTTTTTTTTTGTTTGTTTTTTTTGCTTTTTGTTTTTTTGAGAGTCAGCCATTCAGAAAAGACAGAAACACAAATAACAATATTGGTAATACTGTCAGATATATAGAGCATCAGTTTTTTTGTTTTTCAGCTTCTAAGTTGCTTCTAATGGCTTAAAGCAACGGTCCCCAACCCCCAGGCCACGGACCGGTACTGGTCCGTGAGTCGTTTGGTACCGGGCCGCGAGAGTTGAGGCTTGGGTGTGAAATTTATGGTTTTCAAGGTTGCTATTGTTTTTTAGCATTATTTTTTTTTTAAATCTTTTTTTAATCATTAATTCTGTTAACCCTGGGTCTTTTCCTCTATGTTATGAATAAATCTTCTGGTTTTTTTGGCACCAGTACTGGTTTTAGTTTGTTGTATTTATCCGCGACACCTTAAAGACTGGTCTGTGAAAATATTGTCGGATATAAAGCGGTCCGTGGTGTAAAGAAGGTTGGGGACCGCTGGCTTAAAGGATGCTAAAGTCGCTTGTTTCAGACAGTAGGCGAACCAGATTCAATAAATCTCCAAGAATAAAAGCTAAAAATCCTCATAGTAGGTCAGCTTTAAGTCTCAATAGTCAAGCTTGTTGAAATGTTGAACAACTTGTAAAGATTTTGATGAAAGTTTAGAATCAGAAAAATGATGAATATACACTAAAAAGAAAGAGCTTGTTTTTGTTTTAATTAAAACCAGTGATGTCAAAGAATAGTTAGGATGGTGTTTGCTGAAATGTTTCTTTGCAGTCCAGAAGAGCCTAAAGGTCACAACACTGAAACTAAAGCAGTAGAAGGTTAAGTATATTCGGCTTCACCCGTAGCACAGTGTGAATCATGTAATGAATTTGGCGTTTTGTGTACTGGGGTTACTCTTCTGGTAAGGGAGCAGGTAGTCTCATCTTGTGAAGTTGGCTTGTTGAGTCTGCAAGGCTGCAACTGAAGTGGAGCAGTGTGGACTTGATAGAGATTTATGGAGTTATGTGGGAGTGGGAGTGAACCAGTTCTTTTACAAGAACACCATTATCATTGTATCTGTGTGCACATTCAGCCAAAACCTTTTGGAGGCTCGACATAAGAACACCTGGTAAAGTTCAGACATGTCACACCACAGATCATCAGCCGCTTAGCTGATCAGTAATTGCATGACATTGTATGCGACTTTGTTAAAACATTGATGTGTGCAGAAAAGCAAGGTGGCTTGACAAGTGCACAGTTGACACACACGGAGGACTGCATCTGCTGATATTTAGCTGATGGGCTGCTTTGGCTTGTCAGCAGGTGTTGATCAGGTGTTAGATTCAGCCTTGTCAGCTGCTGACCTGTCACAATCAGGAGTGGATGTGGCATACAGATAGAGATGTGATATCCACCTCTTCAACAGCCCTTGGGAAGACACAGAGGGAAACTGTCATCAAGACACTGAAAGATAACGGTGTGCTCTGGTTGGTAGAATTACAAGAATCAGAAGTATAGAAGACAAGAATGGATATTGCTCAGTTAAACTTCAAAGCATACAGAAATGTGTTCAGGTAGTAGCTGCTTAAAAATCAGCCTCCTTAAGGGTTATTAGAGATTTGTCAGACCCCTTGTGGGTCAGTGTTACGGCTTTCTGAAGTAAGTGAAGTTAATTCAGATGTGCCTAATCATCTTTACTGCAACCCCTGGATATGTTTTAAACCAGCCTAGGAACACCATGGCTTTTTGTTCCATTGCTTGTTACACTGGGGAAAAAAACATCAGTGGAAAGTCAGAGAAAGGAGGGAAAAAAATACATTTACAAATACATTTTACAGTGGACAGAAACACCAACGCAGGTTGCAGGACCCTGCTAGAGCATCTCTAGTGCATAAGGCATCATGGATGCAGCAACAAATGGGACAGTAATCAGACTTTATTTTCCTTTTTGCTCTTTCTGTATCTCTGTAGACGAGTGGGGAAAAGGTGAGTCGGCTGAGCCTAGTAGACTTGGCTGGAAGTGAGCGAGCAGCAAAGACTGGAGCAGCAGGAGAGCGCCTGAAGGAAGGAAGCAACATCAACAAGTAATGAAGCAATTAAAACATGGATACAGAGAAACAGTACATAAACAGTTTTTTAAATGTTTTCCCAATAAAGGTTATATTTCTTCCAAGGTCATTCAAGCCTGACGTTAAAGTATCTCAACACACAAGCAGACAGAGCTACATGATTGCTATCAGTCCATCAGCTGGTCTCTTCTCTTTGTGTTTGCAAGGTCCCTCACTACTCTGGGTCTAGTGATCTCAGCTCTGGCTGAACAAGGAACTGCCAAGAACAAGACCAAGTTTGTTCCTTACAGAGACTCTGTTTTGACATGGTTACTGAAGGTATGATAAACATAAACGACCACCTGAGCAAAAAACATTTTATAGCATTTTTTCCTCTATATTTTACTTTTTTCTTTTTTTTTCCCCCCTTATGAATTCTCCAGGACTGCCTGGGAGGTAACAGTCGGACAGCAATGGTTGCTACTGTGAGTCCAGCGGCAGACAACTACGAGGAGACGCTGTCGACACTACGTTATGCCGACCGAGCAAAGAACATAGTTAACCATGCTGTTGTTAATGAAGATCCCAACGCTCGCATCATCAGGGAGCTCCGAGAGGAAGTCGAAAAACTACGAGTGCAACTGACACAGGCAGAGGTGAGAGATCTTCACAATCTAAGCAATCACCGTGTTGAAGTATTTGCCTCACCTGCTTGTCATGTGCTTTATTATCGCCAGTCTTTGAAAGCTCCAGAGCTCAAAGACCGTCTGGAGGAGTCCGAAAAGTTGATTCAAGAGATGACGGTCACGTGGGAGGAGAAGCTTCGCAAAACTGAGGAGATTGCACAGGTGAGACGCACAAGAAACATCAAATGTAATTGATTTTGTTTTTATTCAGTGTAATAATTACAGTGCACAGTGTCTTTATTTTCTCAAACTGCATCATTCAGATACTTTAAAAGCTGAAAGTCTGATGTTTTTTGTGTGTGTGCGTGCGCAGGAGCGTCAGAAGCAGCTGGAGAGTCTGGGTATTTCTCTTCAGTCTTCAGGGATTAAAGTTGGAGACGATAAGAGTTTTCTTGTCAACCTTAATGCTGATCCTGCACTCAATGAACTGCTTGTGTACTACCTGAAGGTTTGCATGAACACACAGACACATACAGAGTCCCCATCATGCTTTACCTAATGCCTTCTAAAGTATTATTCCTGACTTTTTTTTTTTTAAACCAGAGTTGTGTAACTGCAGCTTAATGAGCGATCAGTCTTTGTCCTCTAAAAACTAAATTTGATCAGATGTGTAAGAGATTTTTTTTTTTTTTTACACAGTTTGAATCATAGAAACTGAAGTTTCATTTTTCTTAATAGCAAGCTGAAGAAGAACCAGTTGTCATGTGACTTGCACTGGGTTTTGAAAACGCTTAAGAGGAAATTTCATTCATTTATACGAAACCTGAAAGGCAACCAGCTGTTATGGAAACATAATAATGTTGCTGTTTGATGGGCTCGATTAGAACAGATAAAGTTTAAGGAGTAAAATTTAGATCAGTTGTGATTGTAATTATAACTGGAACATCCCATAGATTTGTGATGTGTTCCTCTAGACAGGCTCTTTATTCCCCTTTTGTTTGGGTCAGCTGATTGTAACATGTTGAACATCTCAGGAACACACAAAAGTGGGCTCAGCAGACTCCCAGGACATTCAGCTGTGCGGGATGGGTATCCAGGCAGAGCACTGTGTCATTGACATCACAGCAGAGGCAGCTGTGATTCTCGCCCCCTACCGCAACGCTAGGTAAGGAACGCAAACGTAACACAAACAAAGTTCAGAGAATTACACTGCAAGGTTTTAATTGGGTAACTTTGGATTAAAATTAGGGTTTTTAAAGTTCTAAAGGTGGTTTATTTCTCAGCAGGTTATATTCAAGATAAGAGATCAGCACACACAAAACCACTGCCCACTGGCCAGCTGGCTTCTCTCACCAGCCTCAGTGCACAGAGAGAGAGTCAGTAGCTTTCAGCAATCATTCTAAACCTTGTATTTTTCCCTTATTAACTTGTGACCAGTGGAGTGAAATTTATATCCTGATTCTTTTTTCCCCCCTTCCTGCTGGCTACAGAAACACATAGTCCTTTTTCTGGTTGACCTTTATGTGGAATTTACAGGTCAGCCTACTTACCTGTTGCTCTCAAATAGTTTGGCACCATCAGTTGAGAAAAGGTGCTAAAAGAGTTCTAAATTGCATAAGGATATCTTTATGCTACACAAACCTATATACATACTTTTTTTCTCCTGTCTCACACTGACTGCTTTATATCTAGTAAGACTGCAGCAAATATGTTGCTAAACTGCTTGTAATATGCATTTGGCTTCTTTTTATTTTACTAAAGTTATAGCTGTCTTTTCTAAAATATACAATTTGTCACCCTTGTGCAAAAATGTCTAGTTTATGTGAACACACTTGTAACTACACTGGGAAACATTAGGTTGACTTATTTAGTTAATAAACGCCTTCGTGTGAGCGTTGCTTATGTTAGAGTAGTTAAGTTTAGTTTTACTCTGTATTTGTCAGGGACCGTTCACAAAAACATTCTCATGAGAGAAACAATCCCTTGTGCTAGATTTAGCTACTACCTAATTGTATGTGCAGTTCCTGGCTGGTACATCGGTGTTAAATAAGCTATAAAATACAAATACACGTCCAACATGTAAGATTACAAAGTAAAGCCAGATAAGAAAAAGATGTCCTGGTTATTTGGAACTTGCTACATTATACAGGCCCTATGCTGATGAGGCTAAACATAGTGTAGTTAACCCCACCAGGGTTAAAGTCCTCTTACCAAAAGAGATGTTTTCTTCAGTCGGTTGCTTCAGCTTCTGTTTGAGGTTCTTTAAAAATATAAATGCAACTCCCAACTATTGTCACCATTTTTTTTAAACAGGACGTGTGTTAATGGCTCTCCAGTAACCAGTGCTCTGCAACTCCACCATGGGGACCGAATCCTCTGGGGAAACAACCACTTCTTTAGGTAACCGCTGTTCTTTCTATTTAATTTATATTTTAAGTCTTTAAAAAACCTCCCATCAATCGGTTTGGGCTATTTGTTAAAGTTACATAAAATATTTTTGAGTCATGGATGAATGCATTTAACTCACTTTCAGGATCAACCTGCCTAAGCGGCGCTCTCGGGCTGCTGATGATGAAGAGGGTGAAGGTGGCGTGATGAAGAACAGTGGTAGCAGTGAACAGCTGGATGCAGATGGTGATACAGCCAGTGAAGTGTCCAGTGAAGTCAGCTTCTCGTATGAGTTTGCCCAGACAGAGGTCATGATGAAAGCCCTGGGCAGCAATGGTAAGATGTGTTAGGACACTATTATGGAAAACAGCATGTCTTTTTCACTTCCTGTCTGACTTCTCAACGTTGTGTCAATTCAGACCCCATGCAGGCAGTCCTCCAGTCTCTGGAGAGGCAGCACGAAGAGGAGAAGCGGTCTGCTTTGGAGCGACAGAGGCAGATGTACGAGCAGGAGCTCCAGCAGTTGCGTAAGAAGCTCAACCCAGAACGCCTGTCCACAGGTCAGTCTGGAGGGCCAACAATTGGGCAGCAAGGTCCAGGACAGCAATCTCACTATCGCAGCATGGAGAGGCTCAGTATAGGAGGGATGAGCCATTCAAGCAGTGCTCAGAGCAGACTGAGGCAGTGGAGTGAGGACAGGTGAGTTTCTTTGAATTTTAGGAATATGCATAATGTGCTGATTAATACCAACTTGGTTTTCCTAATCCATCCGTTCGCCTGTCTCCCTTCATGTTGTTTTCCACCTGTTGTCCTTCTGCAGGGAGGCTGTGTTGGTGAGGAGTCTTCGGAGGTTGAGGGAGCAGATAGTCAGGGCGAACCTCCTGGTACAAGAAGCCTGTTTCATTGCAGATGAGCTGGAACGTCACACAGAGTACCGAGTCACTCTGCAGATCCCATCAGACAACCTTAATGCAAACCGCAAGGTCGTAAACACAAACATGAAGACCTTACATGTGGGTGACCTGTCCTCTGGTGTTCCCAAAAGCTTATAAGTATGTCTGTGTGTAGAGGGATGCAGTGCTCAGTGAACCAGCGATCCAGGTTCGAAGACGGGGTCGGGGCAAACAGATCTGGAGTTTGGAGAAGATGGAGAACCGTCTGGTTGACATGAGAGAGCTGTACCAGGAATGGCAGGACTACCACTTAAATAATCCAGACGACCAGGTGAGTTAACAGCCATTTGCCACCATGATAGCTTCATTGTAAACTTATTGGGAATCTTATGAAGTCACACATAATAAGCACATCTCTAACATCTACCTATTAAAATTTTCCTTGTCCAGGCAATGTGTCCATATTTACGCCGAGCGGACCCGTTTTTTGATGAGCAAGAAAACCACAGTCTGATCGGCGTCGCCAACGTCTTCCTTTCCTGTCTTTTCTATGACGTCAAACTGCAGTACGCTGTTCCCATCATCAACCAGAAAGGAGAGGTAGAACACAATTTGTCACCAGTTTAATTCCTTAATTTCTTCTTATAGAAGTAGCCCTGACTTACAGAAACAGTCTCTAGACTTGGTATGGTATTACGCTTTTCATTGTGACTCAGGAAGAGTTTCACTGAGATCAGAATGTAAAAGTAAAAGTTTGCATGATATTCAGGGAATTGTGTTGGTAAAATGTTAAAAGATTGATAGCAAAAATTGACTCCAGGAAGCTGATGTAAACTTTCAGCTGATTTTCATGATTGCATTTGAAATCTGAGTGGTGAATGAGCAGCTATAGAATAGAACAGCCAGAGATACAGGAAGTCTTTGGGGACAAGGAACAAATTCTGGGAAAAATTGACATGCTTTTCTCATTTTCAAGTCTGTACTTTTATTCATGAAGTCTATTAAAACAGCTTTGCATCTTTCCCCGTTAAAAAAAAAGTATTTTTCTTATACTAAAGGCTAAAGGATGTTTTCTTGCTGTGTTTAGGTTGCAGGTCGCCTGCATGTGGAGGTGGTAAGAGTTGGAGGGGGCTTAGAGGATAACATGGCTGGAGGAGATGAGCCTGACAACAACCAGGACATTGAAGTTCAGGATCGCAAACTGGTCTGCATGGTAAGACTCATAGCTCATCAGAAAATTTAGTGCATTCAGACCATCTGAATCTTCCCAATACTTCCTGGACTATTAGGTATGTTTAGTTGGCATCTCATTTTTCCCGTTTGTCATCCACAGATTAAAATCCTGCAGGCTACTGGTCTTCCTCAGTACCTGTCCAACTTCGTCTTCTGTCAGTATTCTTTCTGGGACCAGCCTGAGCCTATCATCGTGGCTCCCGAAGTTGACACGTCATCCTCATCACCCAGCAACAAGGACCCACACTGCATGGTGGTGTTTGACAGCTGCAAGGTAAACATGGGAGGGAAGATGAGAATTTCAAGTCTTGCAACAAATCAAGAAGCTTTCCTGAGCGGTGTCTATTTTGATTTCTAGTTGTGTGAAAATGTGTTGTGGATTGGTCTGAATGGCACTTGTTTTTTGGGGGCTTATGTAGGAGCTGGCTGTGTCCGTAACTGAGGAATTTATCGAGCACCTTACAGAAGGGGCAGTCGCCATTGAGGTGTACGGACACAGACAGGCTGATGCTGGAAGAAACCCCGCACTGTGGGACCTCAGCATCATCCAAGCTAAGACACGCACATTACGAGACAGGTAGATATAACAGAAAGAGTACATATAGATTCTTGTTCTGCAAGGAGCACAGGTGTGCAAACAGTGTCTGATTTTGTAGATGGAGTGAGGTAACACGTAAGCTCGAGCTGTGGATTCAAATCCTGGAGATAAACGAGAATGGAGACTTTGTTCCAGTGGAAGTGGTACCTGCCAGAGATGTGCGGACCGGAGGAATCTTCCAGCTTCGGCAGGTGAGGATGACACATCACAACAAAAACAGTCAACCTGTTTGAATCAGAAAACTGGAAAAGCGGGCTTCTAAATATTCTAACTAGTGTCTTGTCTTCTTAATCCTCCTCAACCTTCTCCTCATGCTCCTTTAGGGTCAGTCGAGAAGAATCCAGGTGGACGTGCGCTCAGTTCAGGATTCTGGCACTATGCCCCTGATCGCAGAGATTGTGCTCGCTGTATCAGTGGGCTGTGTGGAGATCAGAAACACCACAGCAAACCAGGAAGCAGATGAGATGGACAGTTATCAGGTAGACCACTCTGTCGACAGTGTGATTTACACTTTCATTGAGTCATAAATTACCTTTGAAGTAGCTGACTTGAAGAAGAAGATGGAGTGATTAACTGAGTTGTTTGGTGGACAGGAAAGAGACCTGGAACGGTTACGGCGGCAGTGGTTAGGTGCTCTCACCAAGAGACAGGAATACCTTGATCAGCACCTACAGAGCCTGGTTAGCAAAGCAGGTAAAAATACGTAGATTAGTATGCAAAATATTGATGTGCACAGGTATTTAACAACTGTTTCTGATCCTAATTCACAGTTACAGCAATTTACACTTTGCAAGTGGAGTAAGGTGAATGAAATGTTTAATGCATGCATGTTTTGTACAGAAAAAACAGAAGATGACATGGAGAGAGAGGCGCAGCTCCTTGAATGGCGTTTGACTCTAACTGAGGAGAGAAATGCTGTAATGGTGCCCTCTGCTGGCAGCGGCATTCCTGGAGCACCTGCTGAATGGTACAGCCCATTAAATGATGTTCTTATTGAAAACAGCTGAAGCCCCTGTGAGCCTAAAGCTGCAGCTTCAGACTGCTTTAAACGCTCTGTATCAAACCGCTTTAAAATTTTAAACGGCTCTTTGTGATGTCAGTGAGCGCAGATATCCCTAATATGGTCATATAAGGCACACACTCTGGTTTAAACACAGAAGTCTCATCAAACCTTCTGTTTGCAGTTTGTAATAACTTGGCTTGAATGGAGCTAAAGTATCTTGTTTGAACTGAGGAGGTGCATGTAGGCCAATTGCAAAGGATTACTGTCTGAGAACAGAAATATCGAGCTGGAAATTAGCATTCATTATAACATTTTAAGACACAGAGGTTTAAGCAACATTTTTTTTTTTTTTTTTTTTAAAAAGGGTTCCTCTGCCTGGCATGGAGACTCACATCCCCGTCCTCTTCCTCAATCTCAAACGTAAGTCAGTCATTTGCAAAATTGTGCAGAATCTCACAAAGTGTTTATCTTTTTATATAAGTTAATTTGAAATATCTTTGATTCCCCAGCTGATGACCTCAGCTCTCAAGACCAGTTTGAAGTTCCAGAGGCTGGAGGCTGGGATGCTATCTTGAATGGAGAGGATGAGGATGACTTTTTTGATCTACAGATTGTCAGACACTACGATGGAGAGGTGAGGATAAACCTGTAATTCTCATAAAGGAGGCCTTTTCATTAGAAACCCTTGTAGTAACTGAGCTGTTCACTCCACAGGTTAAAGCAGAGGCATCCTGGGACTCCACTGTCCATGAGTGTCCTCAGCTCAGTCGAGGGGGATCATATCCTGAGCAGCGTGTCTATCTGACCATACGGGTGGTGGTCCAGCTCAGTCACCCTGCTGACATGCAGCTGGTGCTGAGAAAAAGGATCTGCGTCAATGTTAACCCGGGCCGCCAGGGATTTGCCCACAACTTTCTCAGAAGGATGTCAACCCGCAGCACCGTACCTGGCTGTGGGGTCACCTTTGAGGTGGTTTCCAACATACCTGGGGTAAGGCCAATGGGAAGAAGCATTGTTTTGCCAAGCATATTATTAAACATGTTGTTAATCTTTATGATGCTTTGTCTCCTTAGGATGCTCCTGGTTCAGAGGACAGGGAGATGCTGGCCCGACTCGCTGCAAGCGCACACAACAGCCAGTCAGGCGATGATGAAGCTGCCATTGAGAAATACCTCCGGAGTGTCCTGAGTCTGGAGAACATTCTGACACTGGATAGACTCAGACAGGTAGGTGGAGATAAATAATAGAGCTGTAGATTGAATTTAAACCCACATTATGAATAGGCAAGCATTCATCCAGTCACACAGCTTTTTTTTTTTTTTTTAATTGATGATCTTCTAATATTTTCTTCTAATATATACATTAAAATACTGTGTTTTAGGAAGTGGCCGTGAAGGAGCAGTTGACTAGCAGAGGGAAGAGTAACAGACGGAGCATAAGCTCTCCTTCTGTTAACAGGGTAAAGCATGAAATATAGTGGCAGACCATCATAGCACAGATGGCATTACATTTTATTGCAATAAGATGTGATGTTTCTCAATATATATATATTTTCTTGGCTGTCCCTTCTGTCAGCTGTCTGGAAGTAGACAAGACCTGTCCACAACCTGCCTGCTGGACGATAAGGTAATACCCACTGTTCAACAGCACAAAATCATGTGTTTCTGTTTGTGTAACTGCTGGAGTGTTGCCTGTGCAACGTTGGAAGCTCTCTTCATTAGCGTGCATAAAGAGAGCTAGGAGAGCTGTGTTATTATTGCATGAAATCAAAAACTTTACCTCTTTGTATTTAACACTGCATTCAGTTATTAAATAGACCCGATAATTATGTGGTCATTTAATTTACTTAGTTTAATTAATAAAAGAAGAACTTTTTTCTAGTTAAATGTATCTACTAGGGGTGCAACGATATTCGTATCGATATTGAACCGTTCGATACAGTGCTTTCGGTTCAGTACGCATATGTATCAAACAATACAAAATTTGTAATTTATTTTATCAACTTTCCTTCTGACAATGCTGTCTGTGTTGAGCGCTCAGTGAATCTGCGTTTGACTACTCCGCCTAGGCTGCACTGTCGAGCGCAGATCCACTGAGCGTTCAACACAGACAGCATTGCCAGAAGGAAGAGCGCAGGGGAGACAGAAGTTAAGCTCTCCTTGCAACATGGCAAATTGAACCTCCCCCACCCTCATTCAGATCTTGCGTTTGGAATTATTTTGGTTTTCATGTGACGTATGACCCTGAAGGTAAGCGCGTCATGGACTAAAGTGAAACAGTATGTTGGATGTGCCACGCAATGCTCAATTACATGGGTGGGAACTAGTGTGTTAGCGCAGTTAGCTCGTTAACGTGTTGGCCGTCTAGCCCCACGCACGGGCGATCAGGGGTAGCTCGTTAACGGAGATTTGCCGTGTTGTGGCCTTAACATCATTTCAACGAGATTAACGCTAACAGCACTAGTGGGAACACAACGAATATGACTGTGCATTTGACATCATCCTAGTGCAAAGACAAGTGGAAGCAGACAAAAACAACAAGCATGCATGCTACAAACTTTACCCGAGTCATTTAGACAGCCGTTAGCACATGATTCTCCTTATGGGGACCTGATATGTTTAATATTGTGGCGAGCTCAGACAAGGAGGAGACGGAGGTGTCGTTTGGTCTTGCTTCCCGTGAGCTAGCCAGGGAGCACAGCCGTTTATTGACATCTGCAGAAGAACACTGCCGCTAGCTAACTGCTCAGCGCGGCAACCGCACAGCAACAACAACAACAACACACAGGGCGCCCTCTGACCCCGGAAGGACACACCGTCGCAGCGAGAGGGCGTCACCCGTCACTATGGCAACATAAACAAAACATAACTGTACAAACAGAACCCCGACCAAGCCCTGACCCCTACATAGCCCCCACCTAAGGGGTCAGTCGTCCCCGACGACCCCATTACCCCACACAAAGTCCTGCAAATGTCCAAGTGCCTTCTTTTGGCGCACCAGCCGGTCACGACCGGCGGGGGAAAAGTCACTTGGGTCAGAACATGGGGTGCCACCATCATCCCACTTCTGACACCAATGTGGCGAGCTCAGACAAGGAGGAGACGGAGGTGTCGTTTGGTCTTGCTTCCCGTGAGCTAGCCAGGGAGCACAGCCGTTTATTGACATCTGCAGAAGAACACTGCCGCTAGCTAACTGCTCAGCGCGGCAACCGCACAGCAACAACTACAACACACAGGGCGCCCTCTGACCCCGGAAGGACACACCGTCGCAGCGAGAGGGCGTCACCCGTCACTATGGCAACATAAACAAAACATAACTGTACAAACAGAACCCCGAACAGCCCTGACCCGCTACAATATGCTGCTGAGAATATAGCCCAGAAGAAGTGTATAGTATTGCTTTTATTTTGGAAAGAGCCATTTCTCTGTAATAAACTCTCTTTTCCAATGATGAGTGATTCCTCAATCAGATACAGGGCTTACAAAATCGGTAGCCCGACGTCCCGGGGCTAGCGATTTTTCCAGTCGGGCTACCAAAATCTATCTCTGCCCTGCCCGTCGGGCTATTGTAGGAAGAAAAATATATTGTAGCATCCCTGGCTGAATGATGGTCTTTTATACTGATGCTTCACAGAGGTTTTATTGGAAATGTTTTTATTGAAACATTCAGTGAAGACACCGTAAGAGCTAGGAGCAAAACAAAACCAGCAATATTAATACCATAAGATCAAAGGAAACAAATTTCTCCTGCTCACATATAGCATATACATCAAATTTACATCACTCAATTCATTATATCACCTCACTAACTTACAACTACACATAAAGGTCAAGGTTAACAACATAAACTCTATTAAATGACATTTTGATTGCATGTAACTTATTCCGTTAAAGGAAACATTAACAAACCTTGTGCCACTGTCAGCCAGGTACTAATTGGCAAAGTAAACGTACATATTTTTCACTTTAAGGCACACTATTTTACCATATCCTAAAAGAAACGTTACTAACAGCCCTTTAACGGTTTTGTGCCAGTTTCCTGTTTCAAAATAAAAGCATTGATTTCAAAATAAAACCGAAGTGCCTTTCAAACAAACGTAAAAATATTTACCAAATTTAAAGGTCATTTACATATATGTCAATGCTTTTCTCATTCTTTCGGAAATGTAGCTGGGTAATTATGTCATTGGCATCGGTGAGCCACTGTCAATATGTGACATATTGAAATCGCGTTTGAATTTGCGCTTGTTTTTTGCTTTCACTTTGCAATCGCGCGAACTGTGTATAGAGAGCGACAGTACTGATTGGTGAGTGATGATAATTTGCGCACCAATTCCTCTGACATTGTCTTATCAATCGTTAGCTTACTATGCAAACATGACAAGTGAAATCTCCCGCAGCAAGCTTAAACATGTAAGAGGTTGATCGTGCAGAGAATCGCTGACCTGTGTGTGTGTGTGTGTGTGTGTGTGTGTGTGTGTGTGTGTGTGTGTGTGTGTGTGTAAAAGTAGCAGGATATATATTTTAGTTCTGCTGAGCCAAATAAGACGGGTCAGGGTGAAGAAGTGACAGCCAAAGAAAAGTTTACCACAAAACGGAAAAGTTATGACAAATCAGACTATAAGGCAAAAAGAAAGTGCAGCTTTATGGTTTCATGGACAAAAGAATTTCTGTGGCTGCAATATGAGCTATATAACCGGGGCTGCACATAAGTGGTCCGCAGGTGCGCATTCGCTGTCAAAATAAAGAAAAAAAAAACGCGCACAAGATATGAAGTTGCAACACGTGTTTGCATACATAAGATTTTCTGGAGGAGGACAGACATTTGTTTAGAACTCTTAAAGATGTCGAAGAAGCTCCTTTAAGCAATTACTTTGGTCTTCCTCCACCTCCAAGTCCGAACCACAAAAGAAGCACGTATTCTCGGAAAAGTGTTTGCAGGAGGTGAGCTGGCTTCAAACAAATGATGAACGCACAGAGATGTGGTGCGGAATGTGCCGTGAAAATCCCACTTTAACGGACAAAAACAGTGCCTTTTATATGGACGCAAACGCGCGTTGCAACTTCTTATCTGGTGCGCGTCTTTTATTTTGACAGCGAATGCGGACCACTTATGTGCACCCGTGTAAATAACATAATGTTCTGCCGGGTGTGTTGTTGGTTTTCTCTCGATTTCTGAGTCGACAAGCGCCTTTGTTACTGGGACCAGTCATTTTAAGAAAGGCCCCCATTAGAACCCATGAGAAATGCAAGAAATGCATTATTGCTCAGTCTGCAATATCTTTCCCAGAACAAACACCAATTGCAAATAACATACTAAAATAAACCTGAAAAAATCTGTTTAGAACAGCGTACTATGTTGCAAAGAGTGAACTACCACTGGCAAAATTTAGCAGTCTTTGCAAACTTCAAAAAGCAAATGGCCTAGATCTTGGTTCCACTTGTCTCTTACCCGTTGACTTCAGTGGAAATTTCAAATTCAGGATCTGACACAGACTGATTCATGTCCTACACAGTTCTTACAAGTTCATAGAAATTTCTGTTCAATTAGAACCAAGTATTTGAGTTGATGATTGTAATTTTTATACAATGTTGTAATTTGTTTTTCAACAGTTTTTTGATTTATGTTTTTTTGTTTCCTTTACAATATTATACTTTAATGTATAATATTGTAAAGGAAACAAAACATCAATCAAAAAATTGCTCTCTTTTTTATTTGGGCTACTTAAATTTATTTTGGGCTACCAAAAACTGAAGAGTCTACCAGGGATTTTGAAATTTTGAGAGCCCAGAGATATATTTATTTTTTTAATTACTTTTGTTTCAGCAACATTAAATTTAAAAACTGTACTTTTGAGTTAAAATATATATTTATAAGTTTAATAAATGACAAATTAAAAAGGCATGAACATTTTTTTGTATCGAAAAAATATCGAACCGTGACACCAAAGTATCGAACCGAACCGTGAATTTTGTGTATCGTTGCACCCCTAGTTATCTACGTAATACTAGTCAGATTAATCTCAGCACCAAACACTATAGAGTTCAGCACTGAACCAAAGTAACCAACCTTAATCATTTAAATAAGTTTATAATTGAAATAAGTTTATAATTTATTGACAGTGAGTTTTGAGAAAGTGACACAATTTTTCTTTTTCTTAGTCTGCTTATGCTTTATGCTTCAGCCAACATGCTTCAAAAGGCCCAACTTTAATGTCATATTGTAAGGTGCATTAGCACACTGGAACACAAACCATGTTGAAAGACCAAAAAACAATATTTCGAAAGGTTTAGGAACCCTGTTTGAAGTTTTTCAGTTTAAATCAACAGAAAGACCTGTTTGCTTTTACCCTATATTTGCATAAAAAATTTATGATTTGTTTACATATGGGTTACCATGTATATCTGAAAAAGGGGTATTTTCCTGTTGTTGTTTTTTTGGGGGTTTTTTTTCTTGTTTTTGCTGTTGTTGTTTTTTTTTTTTTTTTAAGTTAATATGCTTATTTATTATTTAAAAATAATGTGCATTAGCACAGGTAGTACATTGAAAGTAGAAACTAACCAACTTGCATCTTTTAGTTGACAAGAACAGCTATACATAAATTATACTTTGTGCTTGGAGCAGTAATTTGTGTGCTTTTACTTGTGGATGCTGTACGACTCAGATATTTCATCCTTTTAAATCCAACATTATCTCTGTCTGCTCCCTCAGGGTCGATGGGAGAGTCAGCAGGATATCTACATGCCCTCTCAGTTTCCTCGCACCCTGCCCCGCCCAGCCTCCTCCCCTTCCACCTACTCTACCTCCCCGTCTTCATCAACTACTCCCTTCGGCACTCCTCCTCCACAGAACCAGGAACCAGAGCAAGGTAAACCCCTCCTTCTTTTCCCATCTCCTTTCTCTCTTCAATAAAACACTTTGGGCTCTGCTCATTGCTCCATCTTACTCCCCCAGCCATTCTTTTCTCCTCCTTTTTCTTCTGCCTGGATTCATCCACTTGAGCTGCTCACAGATTTCACCTTACTTTCTCTTCCACCTTGTCCTCTTTTGTCTGATGTTCCAAAGATATTTAACCACACCATCTGATGTTTCATTGTTCACATTATTAAATGCTAGATCCTCCATGTCCAGTGTGTTATCACACTATCTACCTGCTCTCTTTGTATTCATTTCTAGTGTAAAGGTCTCCATTCTCTCCTCATCTCCTTGAACAGAGCTTTTTTTTTTTTTTTAATGTCTGCTGTGATTAATCTGAATATTGTTTGTCAGTTAGTTGATTCATAGTGATTTCATGTTAATGTCAGTTTGAATCATTGTCACTGTGATGTCCTTCAGCGTAATTCTGTTTTGAAAATAAACAGAATTAATGATGTTTAAATAATTTCTCTTTCACAGTCCAGTAATTTAGAGTGTTTATGAAATCATATCCTAATGGCTGAAATCATCTTTGTGTTAGTTTTTTTGTTTAGTTTTTTTTTTTTTTTTGCCAGCTTCCTCTGTTAGTCTATCCCAGTATTGGGGTTTTTGCCATTTTCTGGACTCACTTTCAACTTCCAATCTTAATCTTTCATGCCTCCTCTACCTCCCGGACCTCCTCTTGCTTCCTTCTCTCTCTTCTGCCTCCTCCCTTCTCGCCTCGTCTTCCTCCTTCTCGCCTTCTTCCCTTCTTCCCCCCCTCCAGGTCGTTCAGGACTTGCTGCCTCTTATCTTTCAGTTAAGGCGCTGGTTCCCCAGATGCCCAAACTGCTCAAGTCTCTGTTTCCAGTGCGAGATGAGAAGAAGGAGCTGAGACCTTCGCCGCAAAACCAGCAGGTCAGCAGATGGTCCAGTGCAATTCCCTGGAAGCCTTGTATTGAGTTTGTTACATATCTGTAATAGATATAATATCACTTTTTTATTTTTCAACTTTTATTTTTAAATATTTGAACCATTATTCTAGGATCCTTACCTTACAATATAAAGCGCCTTGAGGTGACTGTTGTTATTTGGCAATTTCAATAAAACTGAAATGACCTGAACTAAATTGTAGACGGGTTAATCAGAATTGATTTCTACTCTTTCTGCCCATTGAAATAGTTTATTGATTGCAGGTGACATTTTTCACTCCATGTTATGAGTTCACACATAACCATACAGATGGTTACGTGTGGTTACACCACTAAGCCTTCAGATGGTTCAAAATGCTGCTGCTCGCCTGCTAACTGGTACCAAACGGAGAGAGCATATAACCCCAATTTTAGCCTCTTTACACTGGCTCCCTGTCCCCTACAGGATCCAATTTAAACTCTTACTTTTTGTTTTTAAGTCACTCAACGCCCGAGCCCCCCCCCTACTTGTCAGAGCTCCTCTCTGCCTATGCTCCAGGAAAACCCACGAGATCTAGTTCAAAACTATTGTTGTCCATTCCACGGACTAACCTCAAATCTCGTGGTGATAGATCCTTCTCTGTGGCAGGTCCCAGACTTTGGAATAGTCTCCCCTTTAATATTAGATCTGCTCAAACTCTTGAGCAATTTAAATCTTTACTAAAGACACACTTTTACGCTCTGGCTTTTAACACATTATGACCCAAGCATTTTGGATTTATCTGAATTAGTTAGTATTGTTTCAATTCTTCTATTTTATTGTTTCTATTGTTATTATTGTATTACACTGTAGTTTTTAATTTTATTGTTATTGTTAAGCACTTTGTGCAGCATTGGCTGTTGGAAATGTGCTATATAAATAAATCTGACCTTGACCTTGACCTTGACCTAAGCAGTTTTTACCTGCGTTCCACACACTCACGCTGCAATCGGTGCATCGGTAGCAATTTGGGGTTCAACATCTTGCCCAGGACATTTCAGCATGCGTTAATAAGCTGTAATGCTGTAGCTGCACTCATGACCAGAGGTTTTCGCAGGCACAAGTTTGTTTGTTTTTTGTTGTTGTTGTTTTTTTTATTCTTTCTTCAGGGTTTCAGGGTTTCATGGTTTCAGTAAAATATTGATGAATTATAATTGACAAATTAATGACTAAAAGAAAGTGTGCATTGTGCTGTTCTGTGTGGCATGCTGGCTATCAACTTATTGGTCAGATTTAGACTACTGGTGATCGATTCCTGCCATATCAGTGGTCCTAGCTGATCAGTTTGAGGATTTCTACTTACCCCCCACTTTTTAGAACTTCAAGTTATGAAAAGGAAGGCTCGAAAATGTAAATACTGACTCTTCATGTGCCAGTAGAAGTCGTTGTTTTTCACTATATCATAGAAACATCCATCCATTTTCTTCCACTTATTGGCTGCTTTCCAAGTCCCACAGTCTAACCAAGCCTGATAGGACTGCTCCTTCAGGCTGGGAGTTGAAGATTTCGTGGACGGTAGCCTCTGTCATACATTCCCAGTGCAACCTCACAGGTCCAACTCGCCACCAGCTGGTGATCAGTTGACAGCTCAGCACCTCTCTTCACCCGAGTGTCCAGAATGTATGGCTGGAGGAGCTAACCCCATTATGACACAATTACAAAATTGATCATCGAGCTGCCTGGGATGTCCTGGTGCCCTTATGGACACCCTTATGTTCAAACATGGTTTTCTGTGGACAAACTGTGGTTTGTACAGAAGTCCAGTAGTAGAACACCACTCAGGTGTGGCAGGCCAGTCACACCCCTCCAGGTCTCACTGACAGAATCCCCAGGTGGAGCACTGCCAAAGATAACTCCAGAGCTGTGTGTTGAGTTGAGCCTCACTATCTCTATCCAGTACTTCTCAACCTTACACATTAGCTCAGGCTCCTTCCCCACTGCTAGCCTTGGTAGCCAGGAATCGGCCCAGCACACACTGCATCCAGCCCTTCCTGTGGGTGGTGGACTTACGAAAGGGTGGGCCCATGGACTAAGGCCAGGCCACCAGGTGCTCGCCCTCTGGCACACTTCCGGGGCAGGAAAATGAAGGAACAAAGTGTATGAAATACACATTTTAGCAGTCTGAAAACTTTTGGCCATGACTGTAGTAAACGATCCTAATAATCATAATGTTGCATATGCAGCATGACATGATGTTAAATACATAGCATTGATTCAGTGCCATTAGCCTGCCACAGCCTGTTTATTTGCATTTCTTTTTTCTCTGTTGTGTCCTTGTCACTCAGCAGCACGTGCCTCGTATAGTGACCTCATCAGGAGGGGACGACAACAAAGGCAAGACCGAGACGGTGAGATTAAATCTCGTCTTATCCTTTACATGCTGTTTGGTTTATCGGTAACTTAATTTTAATCAGGTTTTTTAAGATTTTGTTTGAGATCAAAATAACATGAATACTTTTGATTAGTAATTTTTATTTGTAGTTTAATCCACTTGGTTCTTTGAGGAAAAACGGCATTAGGTAACCACAGTCTCTGTTTGTTTTCAGTTTGCAGCATTAGAGGATGATTTCACTTTTTTTCCCAAGTGTATTGCAAAAAACAAAAGTTGCCTCCATTAATCCCTGCTGTCCAATTTATCAACTAACAAGGGTCATTGCAACAGTCTGATAATGCACTTTTATAAATTCAGGGATACTAAAAGCAACTGAAGATCTAGTACCCAAATCACGCAGTCCCATAATACAGTTCTGTAGTTCTGTTTATTCTCTTCTTTCTCTGTAAGATGCATCCTTACTAGATTCCAATTCCACATCGGTTCTTAATGTGGTCCCATTGTAAGTTTTAATGAATTGCTCTTTATGTGCAGTTTAAGACCTTTTCAGCGATTCACTCATTAGCGTAATTGCATTGTGCTTGATTTATAGAACTGCACTAAATCTGTGCCGTAGCTCACCCTGTACACAGTAACGTATGCTTTAGCCTGATATGCACCTTGGGGCTCTATAGGGAGTCAACGCAGTCAAAAGATGAGATTCGCAGACCCTAGACTTCTTCCTGTCAAGTTTTATTTTGAAGGTTGATTACTGTTGTTGATTACTCTTTTGTTTTGCCTTGTCTGCATGCTCTTATCTGTCCCCCCGGTTTCCTGTAGACTGCTATTCTACGGCCCCCAGCCAAAGACAGACGGGCGGAGCTCCCAGAAGTCTCTCCTCTTCCTGTGCATGACCCGCATGACACCACCCCTCTCAGCCCCCTCAGCCAGTCGTCAAGCGGCTACTTCTCTGCTAGTGTTTCTACAGCTACCCTGTGTGACGTTCTCCAACCCTCCTCCTCATCCTCCTCCCTCCTGGCTGTCGAGACCACGTTACCCACAAACCCCCAGCAGCAGGGCGCTGACAGGAACGATATTGTGACCTCTCCTTCTCAGTTTGGTGCCAAGGTGTCAGTCGTCGCTTCGCCTGCTTCTCACAACTCAGCCAATCACAATAGCATCACGTCCGACGTCTCCTCCGAACAGAAGCTGATAAACTCCGGAGGAAGTGAAGGCTTTGAGAGACTAGAGATCTTTGTGGATGATGATGAGCGAGGTGGTGAAGACGTGCTGCCTGATTGGCTGACAGAAGGAGCATATGTTACAGTAGGGAACAATAAGGCGGGGACGGTGCGCTACATTGGGGTGACACAGTTTGCTGAAGGAGTTTGGGTGGGGGTGGAGCTGGACACTCCTGTAGGTATGTATCCAGTTAAAAGGATCAGCGCAGTCCACCATAGTCCTAAATGTCTGTCGATTGATGGAGATGACCTTATGTTTGCAGGTAAGAACGACGGCTCCGTCGGAGGTCAGCGGTATTTCCACTGTAAGCCGGGTTACGGGGTGCTGGTCCGCCCAAACCGGCTGTCCTCCCGCGAGCGGACCAATCGGCAGACAGGGGAGTTTACCCCTTCTGCCCACGTCCCCATCCTGCGAGGAGAGGCCATTGTTGCACGCCGAGGGGAGAATCGCAAATCCTGGAGCAGCTGAGACATGAAAACTAGGAGCCCACAATCGTCGTCCTCCTCCTCTCAGCTATGCAACAGGCTCATACTCTACAACTGACCTACTGCCTAACCTCCTACAGTTAGATTCTACACTCACTGCATCCATTCATAGAGTCTGGATGGATATAGAATAAACACGGTAAAGAGAACTTTCAAGAACAATTCAAGTAAGATAATGAAAGACTATGCAGGATATTTGGAAGTACATGGGAGGACCAGTTGTCATGCGGGAAGATGATTAGCAGTCAGTGGGAAGACTGCTGAGACTGAATGAAAAGCAGAACTATTTGGACCAGGAGTGAGGACTGAACCCCGCAGGCTGGATGATGCTTTCTTAGCTGATATACAGGGATGCAAACATGTGGCTTTTTTGTGGTCACACTGGGGTAATTTGGTTGGGAGCAAGGTATTTTTACAGTGGGATGGAAGACTTTCAAAGGACGAGGCTAATGGATTTACTGGCCCCATCTTATTTTATTTTTTTTGTGTTGTCGTTCATCTTTCACGATTAATTGTCAGCCTATAATAGTTGTTAAAAGAAGTCAAATGATCCTATTTGACCATAAAGATTTTATAAAGCTGACTATTAGGCAGTGAAGATTGGCGTCACTTTTCTTTGACATTTTATTTATTTATCTCAGTTCCTGAGTACCACAAACCTCAAATCATATTGTGGCAGTAGATATTTGCTGCGTTTTCACACTTGACATGTTTGTATCCCTGCATATGATGCCTCTACTTGATAGTCCAGAATTTAACGCTACGGTTGCCACCTTCCTGAACTCTCCAGGTCCAATTTGCAGACTGACACTTTGACTCTCCCTCTCGGACTCCTTTTTTTCCCATTTTCTTTTGAAGATTGATCCTCCCAGAATGTGCCTTCACCATGGCTTGGTTTGCATTTGTCTGTATATTTAACTCCTTGTAGCCGTGTTTGTGTTGAAGAGAATGCCTTGTGCTAAGTGTGAGGTGATCTCAGGGACTGCAGAGGGGAAAGCACAGTGTGCGTGTGTGTGTAAATGTTGTACAGTGTTGCTCTGTGTGTACGTTAATGTTGTAGTCGTGATGGTGTTAAAGATTAGCTTCGTACAGCAGGAATAGTCGTGACAAAGCCACTATGAAACTGGGAGGCTTTAAAAGTTGATTTTTGCACTGGAGACGTTGGATAAGGAGCTTCTGTACGTGAACAGAACATGTCTGTGGTTATGATGCAGCGACCAGATAAGGTAACGAGAACAGGTTGGCTTTCTTTGGTGTCGTCTTTGTTTTGTTTGTTTTATTCTTTTGTTTGTTTGGATTTTTAATCCCAGTCAGGATATTCCCATGTCCCTGAAAGTGACTGATGATATCCGGACACCAGGAGGCGCTGTTTGGGCAGCACCTTAGTGCTGTGGAGGTGGAAATGGGCAGAGTATGTGCTGAGGAAAAGAAAGTGACTTAAGCTTGAGAGAAGGGTGAATTTGCTTCTATGCATTTGATCTTTTTAAAAGTAAGTTTTTAGTCCTTGTTTCTTTATACTGACACAAATGGGAGAACGAGCTATGAGTACATTTTGGGAAAGTGTTAAACCCAGAGGCAGTCCTGACTGATCTGTGGAAGAAAATTTAAAAGATATCGTAGACATGTGGATTATTACTTTTTTTAAATTAGGTTTTATGAAACATTCCAGAGGGATGATGACATTTTTACACTGAATTTTATTCTTGTGATTTAATGTGATTTAAATTGTTTCAGTGCACCAAAGCACTATTAGGAGTGAAGATGGTATATGTGTTTGCAGTGCTTTTACAAGTTAAAGGACATCTATTATGCTTTTACTCATTTCCTGTACTGTATGTACTTTTACAGTGGTGAACGATCATATCTAAAATAAATGTTTGCACAAGTAATCCCTATAAGCCAAAATCTAAGGCTTTAAGCTTCTCAAAATGCTCTGTTTCAGACAGTTTTTATATTCTTGGCTCTATATGACCTAATCATCTCAGGTTAATCTCAGGAGCCAATCAGGAAAGGCATCCTGAAGCGAGGGGAATGGAGCTAAAATAGCTTATTTCATTCTATGAATTGAGGGGCTCCACTGAGTCCAACTATAATATAAATATGGGTTATTTTGAGTAAGTTGTCATTTAATCTGTTACATGATGGAAGTCCAAGGAGAAAGGCAAAAATTTGAAACATGTTAAATCTGTTTAAAGAGTTAAAGTGTCAGCCTTTCTTTTTAATTGTGACTCTCCCCCGAGTTTATGCAGCTTTCACAAGAGGCCTGACAAAAGGATGATATTCCAACATAAGTGATACAAAGCAAACTGTATTCAGTCACATGGGAAAGAATGAAAATCCTGGAAATGAGCATAATAGGTCTTCTTTAAAGGGCCAATCCAGTTCAGTTCACATTGAAAATTTTACTGCCTGTGAAAACGTCCTGTAGCTCTGAGGAGGAGCTCTGTACACCTGAGCAAATGACACTTTTCTATAAATTTATACCATGAAGCCACAGATGCATTAATCTCGTGGTGAGACTCTAATAAAAGCTGCTACTGAGTTGCATAATGGGAGATGTTTTTTGGAGGGTTCTGGAGTTTTGTTGGATTTTCCTTTTTAAATTCGGCGGTCCTTTTTGAAAAGGCAACACTAAATCTCTGGAGTAATGTCGAGACTGAGGTGAGGAAGTGTTCGGTTTGTCTCAGAGAGGGAGGATGAAGCACGGCCAGATGGCTTTAAAGGTGGAAAATAATTAATTTTGAACGTTCTTGGGGTATTTTAGCTCTATGGTTCCTTTAAAAGAGCCTCCCAATGAACTGAATAAGTTTTATTGAAGGATGAGGCAGGTTTTTGGTGTCTGTAATGGTTTTCAGGTTCCTGATGTTGATGATGGAACGGTTATCTGGATTACTGTGTGCTTATACTGTAAACACACTATGTCTGAACACTATCGTCTTTATGGATCCATCAGTGAAGTTACTATTTATGCTTAAATGCTTGTGTGCACGCAGTGATCGCACACAAGCTGGTAAAGCCTTTTTATTTGAATAAATAAATGTTGCACAAATGATTTAATTAAAATCGCTGCTATTAGCGTTGTAAATTTACCTGTAAATGAATCAGTTGATTACTCGTGTCTCATACTGTATGATAGATTGGATCTCAGTAGTAGTGTTTAATTCCCGAATTGACAAACAAAACTAAAGTCCGTGCTCCTGGTTCAGTGGCCCATATATTTTTATGACTTAGTAAAATTCTTCTGAATGAGGCACTTTGTCGTATGAGCCTTGAAGAAGCGATGGGCAGGATATTTTCTGGGTGAAGAATCACTTCTGTACAGGAAACTGATTGAAATATAAGATGAGGCTCCACAGTCTATTTTATTATCTGTGTATTTATTGTCTGGCCATAAAGTCCAGACCTCTGGAGTCCTCTTATTGGCTAGTTTCTGCCTGTTGTGTCATTAGTTAGCAGGTTGTGAAGTGCTCTGTCGGTTAGTTTTCAATAATGTGGTCTGTAACGGTTCGGTGGTAATAAAGGAAGTGTTCCTGTGTGCGTTTGTGTGTGTGTGGGTGAGTGTCGAGTGCACCTGTCTCTGATTCAGTTGTGTCTTTGAGTCGTTGCCAAGATGGGAAAATAACCGTCAGCGGCCGTTTCACGTGCATTTCCTGGGACTTCAGCATAGAGCGGCAAGCCTTCGCCCTCGCTGCTCTACTGGCAAAAAATACTAATTCCCGTCCTGGTGTCTGCTCTGCTTTGTGTGTTTGAGATCACTTCAGGCTTCTGGATGTTCTTTTATGTTGTTGTGCCTCAGAAACCATGTGACCATGTATCTTTCACACACTTTTTTCATATCAACGCTTCAATTCATTTGCACAAACGCCTCCAGATGGAATTGAAGACTTAATTTCTGGAATTATTGTACATGTAAGAAGAAAAATACAAATTGTTTTTTTGTTTGTTTGTTTTTTAAAGATGAAGTGGGTTTTTTCTTGTTTCAGATTACCTGTTTTTCTTCTCCTTCTCCTAGTATGATTATTTAAGATTACTCACTGTTTTCCTCCCAGAAGTTAAACTGTAAAATGTAGAGCTAAGCTCCAATGTAGATGGACTTCTCTTCCAGCACAATCTCCTGTTTAGCTCCCCATAGCAGTGGATCAAGTGTGATGAGGGCATAAAGCAGATAAGAATATAGCTCTGTAGACTGCAGGATGCTCAAGATCCACACGTCAACAAGGGTCGATTTATTTTTCTTTTTTTTTTAAAGAAGAACTGAACAAAAGGAAGTGTAGCGTTAGTAATTGCTGTTTGGATGAGTTTAATATTCTAGCTTCAATTCAATAGGCTCCATCTCTGCTGCAGTAGTTATAAAGATTAGAGGTAGAGATTGTTTCCATGACACTACCATCAGGACCACATTTAATTCTACTTGTATTCCTGTGATATGGATCCAAGCGTATGTCGGTCTGGACGAATCTTTTGTCCCTCGCAGTTTCTTTTTTTTAAGGTTTTTTGCTTTTATTTTGCTCATTTTCAATCCCATGTCTTTGCATCGTCTGTCGTACTGCCTGCAGCTGCATGCTGAGTATAGGATCACTGGTTTTGAGCAAACCCCCGCCTGCCTTAATGTGGCCTTCAACCTGGAGCCAGACTAGTTTCAGCAGCAACAATTTCAGCTCTGCTCTGTACTAAACTCAGCAGTATTCAAAAGGGTCATTCCAAAACCACAGAAAGCCAGTCTGGTTAAATTTTTAATGGTTTGGTCCACAGGAGCTGTCAGGTTTATTACTCTCTTCCAGTTAAAGGAAGGCTAATGTGTCGCCCCCTAGTGGGTACCATGCCTGACTTCCTCACAGGGAATTTTCTATATAGCTAGACAGTGAAATCTAACCTACCACTGCCCTGCAGCAGCAACCTAACAGCTACTTGGGATGAAATCTTATCTCCGAAATTGTATTTTCTTGGATTTGTGTTGGACAAAAGCATATTTTCCTGCCTGGGTAGTTAGTTTTCACCTTGAAACTACCTCTGGCCTTGCTTATGCCACCTCCTGCTCCGAGGCCCTTTTATAGTTTTTTTTTTTTTTTTTTTTTTACAGCCTTTCACTGCTGGCAGCAAGTTCCTGTTTTCTGTGCTAGTATAAACTGCACAAATGAGCAATATGAGGGCATCGGGTGATGCATTGCCACCTTGTTGCATGTGCATCATTTAAGATACAATGTCTGCTGGTGTATTTTAAAGGCTGTTATCAATATTCCTCTGAGGTACCAGCTGCCATATTTTTACCGAGCTGAGCGATTGGTGCTTGCCGAGTCAGAGAGTTTACTCCTCTTGTTACTCCTGCAAAAAACAACAAAAAAATATTTTCAGTCGTGTATCTTTTAACCCATTCAGCTGAAAATATTTAAATATTCAAGTGTTTGTTTATTGGGCTTCAGCCTGGTCAGCAGTATTAATAAAGCCCATCTATCATCTTAACTAGTCATTATCAGTCACTGCTACTATTGATCCCTTAGGGCAGGTTTGTCCTGATGTGTCATTTGTATGTGTGAGTGCACCATCCAAGTGCTTGTTCGATGTATGTATGTGTGTGTATATATATGCTCATATTAAGAATTATAAAAGAAAAAATCTGAGCACAAGTTTGGGTTTTGATTAATTTAATTGTTTTATGTAATTATATGCTGCAATCCAAAGAATAAACATGTATTATAATAAGTTTTTTCTTTTTCTTTTTTTAAAACCATCTGAAGGGTAATCTGATAAGATTAAATAAAATTTAAAAAAAGAGGAATATTAACAGAGTATTTGTTTGTGCCTAGAAGATCTGATGCTTGAAGTTTTTAGAAATAACTGCATTTTGTTTGTTTCATTTGTTATCTCAAAACACAGCTGGCACCACTGGAACTTTTTTCCATTTTCTGGAACTTTACCTGTAATTTTACAGATTTTCTGTTGTGTTTCTTTCATGTGGAGAAACGGGTGTAATGTTGAAACAGCACTTATATAGTATACATAAATTCTTAATACTGGAAGACACCACAACTTTTTTGGGGGGTTGATTATGGACTTGTTTTACTGGTCAGCCCATTTAAGTTCAAATAAGGTCAAATGAATTGAAGTGAGTCAGTCTTGCTGCCAAGTTTTCATTAGACTGTGTAATTTGCTCAGATTATAGCACAGAATTAATCGTGCGTCCTCCGACGAACACTCCTCTGATTTAAAAATGTCACAGCTGAAAACTCAAATATACAAGTTAAGGCGGGATTGTTTACACCACTCAAGGCCAAGACAAAAAGTTATTAGGTACTTTAAAATCACTTTAATTCCAGTCAGATTCATTACAAAACTCATTTAAAGGATACCTCAGCCTTCAACTTGGTGTATTAATTGATGTGGCTCAAACTGCTTTAACTACAACTAAGTCGAGTTTAAAACAGATTTATTTCTTCATGTAGAAAATATCTATTTTCTTAAGACTTCAGAGCTTCTGCTTTTTCCAAATTGGTAACTGAGCCACATTAACAGGAAATACAGAAGCTTAAACTGGAATTATTTTGTTAATACTGTGGAACATATATTCCTTTAACCCAATACACGTCTCTGCATTTAATATCTGGCTTTCTTCCTCTTCATGGCTTTTGTCTCGTCTCCTTCATCAATCCAACCAGTAGCTGCAGATGGCTGCTCCATCCTGAGCCTAGAGGTTTCTTCCTGTTAAAAGAGTGTTTGTCTTTCCCACTGTCACCAAATCTCTTGCTCATATGGGGTGTGATTGTTAGGGTTTCTCAGTATTTTAGGGTTTTACCTTAACCTCCTAGGACCTGGTGTCCACATATGTGGACATCACATTTTGGGTTATTTACTCAAGTTTGCTCTACAAGGGCCTGATATCCACTTACGAGGACATTATACTGCTACTGTTCTACCAAAATTTTAAACTAATATCCTCATATGTGGCCCTGATTTTTCATAAAAACAAAAATAAGGTAAAAAAAAAAATCTGGTAATTCTTTGTTTTTACATTCATCGGGCCCCAATCAGCCCAAATATCAAAGAGAAATTAAAAATGCATGCCGTGGAAGAGTTTGGGTCTTAGGAGGTTAAAGTACAACATGCTTTGAGACCATTGCTGTTGTGATTTGGAGCTATAAAGAAATTCAACTGAACTCCGAATTATTTATTTATTATTAAAGCAGTAAGACTACAGAACTGAGCAGTTTGCATATTTCGTGTCACTGGGCAGGGCTCAAGTGGGAAAACACATACTTCAAGAGTAAAATGCTTAAATCATAATGGTATGAGTGTTTCACGCTAGTTTCATTGAACTGGGAAAAGGGAAAAAGCTTATGGACAAACAAGTTTTCCTATTTTCTGGTTTCTTTTCTTGTTGTCCAGCCCACTGCACATACTCATTAGTTTTCTCCCATGGTTGCAGGCACAGATCACACTGTACGCATAATGCAATTGCGCAAAGCTGTTTTACAGATCTTTTATATCGGTGGGGTTATTTCTTTTTCCCCAGTTCCAGTACCACAAATGACTACTTTGGAAATTAGGCAGAAATCTAATCACAACCTCTTGGCCCTCAGGAAGCAGATGACCTTATTTGGATGTCAAATTCTTTTACTTGTGCTGGTTTTATTTTCAGACTGTATAGTGACAAGAGCAGGCACTCAGGTCAAACCTGATGACTTGAACGCATTTATATCTTAGTTTGCTCACTAGTTACCGGAGATTTCATCCAAAGTCTCAAATGCCTTAAATATTCTGTAGTGAGATGTGCAGGTAAAGAAAGCACAGCAGCACACTGATGGAGTCTGATCAGTTTTTATTCCCTTGTAAATAGAATATCAATAAAAACACACCTTAAATATAACATAAGGTTTATCCAACAGATGAAAAAGTAACAAAAGGCCTATGTAGAGTTTCTACATAGCGATTACAGAACAGTCTACTGTCCAAAAAAGGCACTAAATCCTGAAATAGAAAAGAAGCAAATAAACAAAGAAAAATCAATTTAAACTGATACAACAAAGATCCTGCTGAGGTTTGATATTTTTCATTTTACAGAGATTTATTGAAGAGCTTATTGCCACAGTGAAATGGCAACCACTGCTTGTTTTCCTCCTGGCTGATTACATGAGAACATCAACACCGGAGCGTCTCCATTTCACGTTGACCACATGGATGATAGATGTGTTTTTCACCTTAATTTAAAAAAAAAAAAAAAAACCCCAAAAAACAGATTTTTTTTTTTTAACTCTTTAAACGTGAAACTGCATATCACAACACTGAGCAATGAAGGAGGAATGAAAGCACCTCACATGAGAGGCATCAGTCTCAACCTTAACATGCACCCTGATTTTGTTAAAGGAAGCATCGCACATCCAAACTTTCCTGTTGAATAAAGTATTTGCTGTACTATGTGGACCACCGGCCAAAGTGACGGCGGGATATGGCACAGGTAAAGACGAGTCAAGGTGTAGTCAGTGCCAAACATATGCACAGGTAGATGTTCCAAAAAACAAACAAACAAAGAAAAACAGTTCAACAAGGCAACAGAGGACTGAAGGCAGATGGAAACACGCAGCACGAGCAAAGGCTTTTCTGTTTCTGTCCTACTGCTTTTTATTTTATGAGAACTTTAACTGTATTAGGCAGTTTCTGGCACAAAAAGAGTCCATTTAGATCAAAACAGACAAACAAAAGCACAGTAAACACCAGAAAAGACTGAGGTTTCTGTTATTAGAAGCAAATATGGGTTCTTTATGTAAGAAGATTTAGCTTATTTCTTAACGTTTAAATCAGTGTTTACTCTCACTTTTGTAAGGTCTCCTGGTGGTGCTTAACAAATTATTGACACAGATCCACCTCAGATTTATCTATCCAATCGTTTTAATAGACCGCGATGGGTAATCAAACTAAGACTGTGACCTTGCCTTTATTTTTCATTTGCAGTTTTCTTTCCCTTTTTCTTATGTACAAAATAGCTAAAATGACACAAACTCACACTAACTGGCTGCTTCAGACCTCCAAAATGCAATGTCATGAGAAGACCATGAAGGCAAAAAAGAATAATCTCAAAATAGCACAATGGCCTAAATGAATCCATAGATTCATTTCAGAAAGGCTTCTGCTTAGCAGATTAAAAAGAAAAAAACTAAATAAAAAACGATCTGTAACCCTTTGATGGGTTTGTAAATTTTGGTGTAAATCATTAAATGACAGAAAGCTACATAACTGACTAATAAAGTCTCAAATGCTTAAAGCAAAGACACCCAGGACAGCTCTGCTGCCGCACAATTAAAGAAATCCTCCACCATGCAACAAAGTTTCTCAGACATTTAGCCCGAAACACTGAAATCCACCAGAATGACAGAGAGACTATTTCGTATTTTATGGACCCTGGTGGACGTTGGAGCTCATAAATGAGTAAATTCCCTTTAAACGTGATATTTACTGGCTCTAGTTTGAGGAGAAATTTCCCTTTTGAAAAGCCGCTGACGCTTCTGTTGTCAGCCAGCGTGAATCATCTTTACGGCCTTGTCACAGTTTGATCCAGACGGGACTGACACAAATCAGCTCGACAGTTAGTTTGAAGCTTTGATTCACATTGAAGCAGCTGTGAACAAACCTGCGGGGAGTAGCTTATAGCTGAATGGGAGGGAGCGAGGTATATATGTTGAGTTTTTAAACTCTGAACTAGTAGCTTAGCCTGTAAAGCACCTGGTGACGATGAACCGGTTTGAATGAAGCCGCTTTAGTGTAACAGAACATCATGTTATTAACTCGCCTGCATTAGTACGGTTAAAAATGTACAGCCATTGTAGAAGTCTTCTTCATGCACTGATCCTCTGTTAGTGCGCTGAGAAAAATGAGGCACTTAAGCATGAAGCTGAGGTGTGCTGCACCTTCATAAGCATTTAGGTTTCTATCAAGTGTTACACTGCACTGTAGTATTATTAATGTTTTAGCCTTTGAGAAGGTTTTAGTGTCAGCTGTAAAAGGTAAGCAAATGTAAGAGCTGGACTGATAGTGTTGAATGATAGTGTCAGCAGTGATCCCCCACTGAGCTGCACTCACTTTTTTTTATTTTGTTTTAAAGGTTAGTAAGTGTCTGTCTGTGTGCGTGTTGCTCATACTGGAGACTGCAGTCATCCTTACTTTTTTTTAGCGTGTTTTAACCCATTGTTTTGCTTTTCTCGCCTACAAACTTGAGCTCATTTTCAGCCAAAGCCAGAGTCAAAATTTTGTCAAAATCTTCAGTTAAAATCCTGGATCCTTCAGACATACTTGTGACCGTATATCTTTCAATTATCTTAATGTTCATCAGCGGAACATTAAGCAGCTGAGGAGCCATGTCTCCTCCTTGACTCTGGTGGAACAGGACGTACGTACAAAGCTTGGATCACTATGGCATTTCTGTTAGTGTAGTTGAAACGCTCCGAGCACGGTGCTTAGTGTGCAGAACATTTTGGGAGTGCATGACTAGGACGGCGTTTAAACCAAAAGCCCCAGAGCCCTTACTCACTTTTGACCGGTGGATGATTTTGTATTCACTACAAAACTGATCTGGAAATTATTTTAGGGTTCTGGAGCTTTAACAATATGAACCACGAGCAGTTTAGTAAAGACGGCATCGCTGTGACGTCACCCACATCTGGACTTCTTCGCCATTATTGTCTTGGGTGTTTTGAACCCACATGTGAAGACCAAGGAGTGTATCTGACTTAGACAGTTAAATTATGGCTTATTAGACGCTTCCATGCCTTCAGCTTTTAAAAATACTTCTACAATGGCTGTACTAACCTTAAATATCCTCAATTTTACCTCAAATATTTACTTGGTTTTTTAATTATTAAAGGAGATTTCTTCTTATGGTGATTTCAAAAGAAATAACCTCCTCTGGCCTGTCAGTCAGTCTTAGTGACTAGTGAAATATATCAACAAGGACTCAAAGCACCATAAACAAATTAAGTGTCATTCAAAATGAAAATACAGCTTAAAAGTGACAGTGTGTGTTTTGAACACATGGCATATCGAGCACAAACACAGATATACCTGAAAAAGAATATAAAAATGATGCATTTGCTTGAAATAGTTTTTAACACATCTGATGCGTCTTTGATTAGCATATCTCAAACACACAGTTTCATCCATGATTATCATACACTCAGAAAATACACAAAATTTTAAAACTTAATACTTTGGCTAATGTTTCACTCGTCTTTCACCAACATGATAAGACTCATACTGATAGTTTCTCTCATTTGAAGCTAATATGTCTATATAGTGTACAAAGAAATGGATTTGGATAGATATACTGTATTTAAGTAGTCTGTGTGTCTACGCACACACACACATATTAGAAAGATGGGTAACAAATTAAAGGAAAAACCCAATGTCGTGTCAAGGTGTTGGCCCTTCATGCACTGGAAATTCAGTGATTCTCCAAATTTCTAAAACTCTACTACAGGGATGAACAGCATTCCTCCAAAACATATTCCCTCATTTGGTGTTTTCAGAGTCCTCTCTAACTAGCCCACATTCTCCCATAGGTGCCCAAGTGAGTGTAATTCTGGTGACAGTCTGGTGACTTCACAGCTTACAAGAGTCTGCTTTCTGTTTTCAAAAGTTGTTTTCTTGGCTCATTTTTTTCTGTTCATCGGCTCACACAAAATAAGCACAACCCAACACTGCCAAACTGGTGAACGTTAAATAGACCTGTATTCATATAGTGCTTGCATACTATGGGCCTTTAAGAATATGGTGCAAACACTCGCGCTCTGATAGATACATCGGGGGCAATGATATTAGCCACTTACCGATCTATTGCATCAGCACTTACAACAGCAAACACGTTTCAAATGTCTACGTTTGGTACAATGCAAACACAAAAACCAGAGTGTAAACAAGTAAATAAATAGCTACACAACAAATGTTAGAGAAAGAAAAAACATATGGGCCAATATAGTCGGAATATCAGGTTTTTTACATTACTAACTATCATATCAGCACCCGTATTGAACATCTCAAATGTGTTAATATGGGGTTCAGCATCTTGCCCAAGGACAATTCAACGTGCAAACTGAACCACTAATCTTCCAATCAGTTTATGAATGGCTCTCTCAGCCACAGCTGCTTTCCAAGCACCAAATGTTTACCAATCAATGGCCTCCAGCCAGTGACATTAACACCAAACATACTTGCTTTTTCACCTCAAAAGATAACCATTTAAAAAAAAAAATGAAAATCAAAAGATAGACCATGTTTAGAAAAACTTAAAGCACGTCTGAAAGCTATATGCAGACTGCATGCCTAAAGATACAATGCACTGCCAGCCTGGAAGAGAACGCCCTTATTAGGGAAGTAGAGTTATTGTGACCTTTCCCTCTACAGGGACAAACAGGCCCAAACTGGATCCTAACACTGTAGGTTCAGTTTCAGTTAAGTGGTTCAGTTTCCTTTAATTTATCACCCATCTGTATTTATTCACTTTACATTTTAATCTTTAGTATTTAAACAGCTTTTTGACACTACTGACTTCCTCTCAGCTGAATGATATGTGTTGATTATTAATTATATAATCCAGCAGGTAACTGGGTACGAATGAATAAACGTCACCCGGTCACAAGGACGCCCAGGTTTCTAGTTTTCATACAACTCTCTCAAAACAAAACAAAACAAAAAAATGAAATAAAAAAAACAAACAAACTTGTTATTGATTTGGAAGCAAAGTAAAGCCATACAGGATTTAAATTCTCACTGGAAACTGAGGCCCTAATTAGTTTAAACGCTACTAAATTCACAGTATTTAAATATTTATAAAGGGTAATTTCACTATTGTAAATAGAAATAAATCACATTTAAGTCCAAATTAGTGCCTGAAAACCTTAGGCGGCTGAATTTTCAATATAAACTTGCAGCATATAAGTAACCACACGAATACAAGTAAAATCTGAATACAAGTAAAAACAATAAATTCTGAAAGATTTAGTAATGATAAAATTGCATTATCGGTGTTTCAATCATTATGGCCTTTGCTGCTTCTACACATTGAGTTTATCTTATCAGGCAGGGGAGGCTCATACTGTTTTTCTCTCTTTTTTTTCCTTAAACATTTTTCAGACATTTTGGGCCCAGAGACAGATTACTTATATGCTGTTACCCTAAGATTAAATATAAAATTTTAAATATAAAGAACTGTGATGAAATGTGCTGCAACACTTTATAACTATCAGTTAATATAAACTAAAATGAACGCATTTATCTTTTGAGGCTGTTAAGTTGTGTTGTGATCACAGTGCAAGACCCTGAAATGTTTGGAATTCCATGTCAAATACAGTGTTGTCCTGCTGTGAAAAAAAAAAGCAGTTTTCCAAGAAAATCTGCACAATGCATGAAAGTCCTGTTTATCAGCCTTCTATGGAAGATTTAAAATGCCTCAACATAAACAATCAACAAAGAAAACGGACAGCTACAGCATGTGTTCCCTTATAGGTGCGTCCTATTTCACTTTCTTTGCTGAATTTGTTTTTAGGTACATTTTAAATTTTCCACAGGTTGCTGGGGAACACTAACAAATAAAAGCTTATTGTTAATATTATAATTATAATACAATAATAATGCCTATACGAGCGTAGCAGAGCAGGTTGGTGGTTGGAGGTAGGGTTGGGAGGTATCTCAGGGTTGGACTTTACACGACTTTTGGTCATTTTTTTTCCACTTATTATTACATTCCTATAAAATCTGCTTGCATATAATGACACCTGTTTATCGCTCTGACAGCTGTGATATCTGCCCCTCCTTTCAGTCGTCCTCCAGAGTCTCCGTCTTGATGTCATTCCCCACGCTGCACCCTGCGCCATCCCCCTGATTGGTTACCACCGGGCTGCTGTCACTCACTGCCGCCGCCTTCTCCAAACTGACTGGATCCTGGGCCTCGGACAGGGCACTGTGAACTGTGGGCTCGTCCTGGAGAGAGGGGGAAGGAGGGGACCAGGAAACACCTGTTAGTCTGGAACCTTCCATCTGAGGAACCGCGCCTGATATTAGGGAGCGACCAATAAGAGATGCGGCCCTCTGTCCAGACACGCCCCCTCTACCCAGGGCAGAAAACCAGCTCGGAAGCAGTGTGGGAACCTGAGTGAGGGGATAAGAAAAAAGAAGGTTGAGTGGATCTGTAGCTCCGTGTGGAATCGCTGATAAATGTAAGGCGGGTGTAGATGTGCTCCAGCTGTACCTGGGTTGGAGAGGACAGGTCAGCTCGACTGAAACTGAACTGCCTTGCTGAAGGTCTCTTATCAAATAAGGACACCTCACAGCCCTGTGAAAAACCAGCAAACAAGTTATACAAGGCAGAGGCAAGTTATCGGTGTCACCATATATTTCTGTGATTTTGATCATTCACACACTGGGGCCAAACATTAATTTTTATTAAACATACAAGCACTATGAACAAATTCCCACGCTAAGTCGACTTATCGGAGAGATTTCTCCTCATATTGGAGCAATACGAGCGAGTTACATTTGTGTTTTGCTATTTTTTCATGTGTCAAACACTTTTTATTCCCTAAGTATTGACCGACTGTAAATAAAGAAGATCGTCAACACTCTGTTGTCTCTAACAATCTGTGGAGTGATTTCTGTTCGAAGGACTGTGACAAACATTTCAGTTTTCAAGACCAAATCCGACCCTGAACTTTCTTTCTTCTGCAAATACTTGCTAAATGTAGTGTCCCTGTAGCACTGATTACATGCAATTGGTTTCATGTGGGAGAACACTGCCTTGAAAGGATCAGGTAGACCATTTGATCCAAAGGCTTTGGGCTGATCAAGTAATTTGCTAACGTTACAAACTAATCATCCACAGATTTACAGAGCAAAGACGCAGAACTGCTACATGCTTTCTACATAAATAGTCAACATTGTGACAGTTGTCATTGTAGTGATACAGAGTTGTTGAAGGCACAAGATATATGGTACATACAACAGTCCAACACAAGTGTTGAGAAGCAAAAATCTAGCACAAACACAAGCTGTGCACAAGTGAGCAACATAATCACAACAGCAACAGCTGTGGGTGTCATTAATAACAATGGCTTATTGAGGTTATGCCGAGCCCCTTGAAAAACAATTATGGAGACCAGGACAGTTCTCATGGGGAAAATCAGAGAGGCAATTAACTTTAAAAATACAGAGTTCCTGCTTTGTTCTTTTTAGGGGGTTTGTGTTTCTATGTTCAGACATTAAGATGTAGGAATTCACGTATATAGTTTACCTGGTCAGGGAAGTCGTTGCCATCCACGTCGTCGCTGTTGGACTGACCTCCTGGACTCTGAACCTCGATGCCATGACTCTCCAAGATGGCTGCTTCTTCAAAAACACAAACGTCATCATAGCATATCGACTCAGCTACAAAACAGCAACACACTCAAAATAAGGACAACAGTGATTCAACTATTCAGAAGCTGCTCTTCTCGGAAAGAAAACAACATCCTGTTTCCTCTTCAGGTGTGCGAGAAATTTAACACTGTCTATTGTGATGACCAGCAATACTAGTGTGAACTGGGTGACACAGAAAAAGAACCTCACACAATTAGGATTTCTGTTAAAGTGAAACACAAGCTCTTGTGCGTGCTACTTGCACATAATGCTCTTAAGCACATAGATACAGCACAAGTGATTTCCTGTGGGTTCTTTATTTATTTACACCAAACCATAGTGTAGTATACAACATCTAACGTGTATCTCTCTTTCACTCCCACACACACACACACACACACACACAAATACAGACGTAGACATTACCAATATTAGCACGCCTCTTGATATCTTTGCGGCGGTTCGCAAACCAGTTGTAGACCTTCAGGGATGTTACCCTCTCCAAATCAGACAGCTTCTTTCCTGTAAAACACACACACACACAGTCTAGGACATAACTAGCTTTACAATGCAGTTAGAAAAATTAAGTTTGGGATCCTGCAGTTCTTCTAATTAATAAATACATATTAAGCCAAAGAAGTAGTTAACATATTTATACTAAATAGCAAATCTAATAATTTGTTTCCCCAATCACTAATACTTAATTTGGGATGCAATTCACAACCTTTCGCCAGTAAGACTGTACCTGGTTTCTGTATGACAGCATTGCAGGCAGTGGCAATCTCCTCTCTCTTGGCTTCATCGGGATACTGGTTATCATTGAAATAGCTGCAGATACACATTGCACTTTGTTACTTTCAATTCTTCTTACATCAGTTCTACAATTCTACATCAGTACCCCTCCTCATCCTTACCCCTCCATGACAGCCAGACACTCCTTCCTCCAGGTAAATCTGCTCCCTCGTCGCAGACGGAAGCCCCCGGTGGCCGAACCAAATGTAGGAGGAGCTTGATTCCAGTCCATCACCTCCTCCAGTGGTATGGGGGTGGCTCGCATTGCCAGAGTAGCACCTGGAGCATCAAACATGACAAAAGATCAATGAGATTTACTAGGTTCTGTAAATTAGTAGGTTCTGGAAGTCAGTTTCGTGCCATTGGAAGCATTTACTGTACATTACCACAGCAATCCTTGTCTAAATCAAACTTTTGTCTCTGTATAAATCTTTAGACACATAATACACTGATTAATGATCACTAACTTATATGTCATAGTTGGTCACATTGATAGAAAAATGTCAGTCAGAGGTGGTGATGATGTGAATAACTAATTTCTAACTTAGACGAGGCTGAAAGGACTTTAACATTCTGAACTAAATATATTTTAAAGCATTTATTTTTCAATATGCAGCTGCAGAGAGGAACATGGATTCAAGCCGCTCCAGGATCTGTATCCAATTTAGATCCAGTCATCTGATCTGTTTGAAATATCTCAAATCTAGCTGATTAGCATGTAGATAGCTCTATAAAACTTACACATTTCTTTTAATATGTTTACATTAATGTTAACATATGTTATAACTTGAAACAGCTACTATCGCTTAACACTTAGTAATTGTAACTCCTTACAAAGATCTCTGCTATGGTTGTAAGAGTGCCCAAATTATAAATGCTTATACTGAAAAACATTAAAGAAGACTTTTTGTAAATCTTATTAGGCATTTCTTACCCAGTAATGGCAGAAATAATGAACTCCACCATAAAACATAACTTTGTTTCAGCCCACTGCTGGTCAGAAACTATTCAAAAAACATTTTTTCATTCAATAAAAACTTCCTTTTGACAGCGGAAATGTGCCAGAGTCTGTTGTTTTACTGTGTAACTAATAGCACAGGCAAATAAGTAACCTGTGTCCATTTTCCCAGAATTTTATCTCCAGTTTCTGTCACAGACATTTTATCCCTGTCAGGTTGCACCTGATTAGATTAGGTAAGAAAAACTTGATATAAAAGTCAAATGTAAAATTCCAGTTTCATCCAATGAAAATTCAAGTTGGGTGATGATGACCAGAAACCGTTTAAACAAAATGTATATTGTGGGCCAAACTAATTAAAATGTTTCCTTTCTCCTGTCTTGTATTTATAAAGATAAACATCATGGCCCACACTGAAACATAATCATATTCCTCCACCGGATTAAAATGAAAGCTCCGCTCTGTATTTACCCGTTGCCATGGTGAATCCTGGTATTGGCATATTGATGATGGCTTACTGTCTCTACTCACGCACACGCTTAACTGACGGTGGACATGCTCAGAGTTGTTTGAACTTACTGTGATCAGCCTTTCTGGAATGGGAAACTGAGTTGATGACAGAGTTTGTTGAACCTGCTTTCAGGGACAGGTCAACTACATTCTTAATTCTTAAGTTGTATTTTTTTTCAGACCGACTGGGAATCAGTACTTTATAGAGTAACAAGCTAATAAGGCAGATAAGAGTCATAATATCTGGAAGAAGCACCACGACAGTTTGTTTTCCCTATAGGGAGGTCACGTGCTAACTAGAAGTAGACTCCACTGTTTTTCCATTCTGTACATTCCAATATGCTGATCCCATGTTTAACACAATGTAGCCATTGTTTATTCCACACTTTGTTTCCATAACTGTAGCCTTCTCAAGATTCCTAAAATGTAAAAAAACAACAAAAAAAAACCAAGTTTTCTTTTCTTACAAAAGAATTTACACGGATACTATCTATCAATGCAAGTCCCACAAGTTGTCTGGGCTTGGCAGAACTCTTCTATGCTTAGACCACCTGGAATTCATTACAATGCTCCCTTTAGAGTGAATGCTTTAGTAATTGTTCAATTTAAATTTGTCGTCTTCTGTCTTTACCAGTTTTGTCTCTCAATTAATTGTATTTGTCAATTTTTTTGTTTTTGCTGTGAACCTTTTAATCCAAAGTCTTATTATTTATTATTGATCTATTACTGGCTGTAAGCTTCTTTTGTAATTTTAAATATTCAATATTAGTTGTTGACTCGTGTCTAAACATCTCTGATTCTGATTAAGCCTAAAAAATAAAAAAAATCTTTCGCTCTTGCTATAAAAAAAAAAAAAAAAAAAAAGACAACACAGTGAGTCACACACTCAAAGCAGCACACTAGTTATTAAAAAACTCCCTCCTACTGTTTTATTTTACAGTATTTTTCCCACAGGTGGAAAAGTTACAGAAAAGTTTTATGAGAAATGTGGAGCTGTTGGAGAAATTAGTTGTTACCAGGATTGGTCTTCTCCAGCTGGTACCAGCGGAAGAACGCTCGCTTCTTCTGCTCGCTGAGGTCCGATCCCTGCTGTAGGAGCCAGTGGGAGATCCGGCTCTGACTGATCCCTGGAGGAGCGGGACCAGAGTCACACTTGTGGGGGTCTGGTGCTTGTTCACACACCAACATTTCTGCTTGTGTTTTACCAAACAGATTCAATTTATACTCACCTGTTACCTGAGCAACCACAGCCTGGGATATACGTCGGTTCGCCAGGAAGGATTTAATCTCTTCCTTGATCACAGCACTGTCCCTCCTACAAGAAGGGAGAAGAAAAAGGTACAACACATTTAAATTTTCAACATTACAAGCCTGATATTAATTAACACACGGCAACACAACAATCACTATTCTTATACCAGATATAACTGTCTGCAGTTCAAATATACATTACAGGCTGTTGTACCTGAATGTGTGCTGCTGTAATATTCCTTGCTCTCCTTCTCCTTTGATTTCATTTTCACACATCTTCAAATCAATACTGCTGATTGCTGCCGTCTGGCTGCAGACTACAGATGAGAGGCACTAGACTGGATGTGTGTACTTGTGTTCATTTTGTATGTGTGAGTATTTGTTTGGCAGCAATCATCGCATCATATTCATATTCAGAGTGAGCTACAAGCAGCCTTGTCAGGAATCAGGACCCTCTGTATTAACACATACCCTCTGCTGCTGCAAATTACTGTACATGTGTCTTTAAAAGCAACATGCACCTATCTGAATTCCAAATTATTATTGTTTTTGCAGTAAACTAAAGAAAATAGTGTTATAATCTTTGTAGCACTAAATGCAGTTGGTTGGCAAGAGTCCCTTTTCCGTCACTCATTACCAGGGCTGACTATCAAAATATCATACATGCAGGTTCCTCCTATGCTGACTTTTCCAATTGAGTGTACATGCAAGTATTACATGTATGTATTTCAAAAATACCGGTAAAACTATTTTATAAAAAAAAAAAAATTTCTAGGTGTTATATTATTGAATCAAGGGAAGGCTGGTCTACTGGCATTTACGGCATGGAGTACCAGACTAAAACACTTGACAAAGCACTTGTCTGCTGTGCTTTATGATTGCTAGATGTAGATCTGGCAAACTAGCCAGTTTCTCCTCAGCCTTGAAGTCTTTCATTCAAACTAACCCTTCCAATAAACCAGAAATATCACCTTTGTGAGTCCTGTAAAGGGAAATAAAATCATTGCTGTCTCTTGTAGTCAACATTTAATACAAATTAAAACAATAAAAAAAAGCTGTTTCCTAATCTTGTTGTCTGAATGCACACCCTGAAAAACAACCTCCAAAATAACTTTCTAGAACATCTAATCTGCTCTTAGCTGGTGTGCCCTCGTTTTACCTGCCATTTAAAGGGCTGTTCTTACCTCATCAAGTCCTCCACCTTTTCATCAACGTCTATGTCCTCTTCACTAGCTTCAAACGCATACCCTGGTGTGGTTACAGTAGCGCTAACCACCCCAAGAGGAAACCGGGGTGGTGAAAGCTTCCCATTGGTAACGGCAACCAAACCGTTTGGCACTACTGCTGTTATGGTATTAGGTGAGGCTACCGGAACAGGCAGAGGTGGGGAGGTGGTGTCAAAGTTGTTATTAGGGGACAATGAGAGGCGGTTGTTGGGAAAACTTGTCTGAGTGGCGGTAGAAGTCATGGAAGAAGAGGCGGCGACAGTGCTGGAAGACGAAGGTGGCATATAGGAAGGTTTATGGGTCAACTTGTGCCCATGCTGCCGATCCAGGTGATCCAGGGTGTCCAGAGCATGGAGAACCTCTGCCTGGGTGATGCCCGTCCTCCGTAGCCTCTGGAGGAGGTCAATTTGCTCGATGGTGAAGCGAGGCTCCTCACACTGCTGGAACATCCTGTACGAGATTATTTTAAAACTGTTTAGTAGAGTTGTCTGAGCTAACACTGGTATAAATTTTAACATAATATAAAAGTGTCATATTGCAATACCTTTGCTATAGCAACGCCATGCATTTACAGTCCCTTATTTCAACAACCTCCAACAAAAGCAAGAAAACTGTTTCAGCTGAAGGTGAAAACAACAAACAAACAACCAGTCTAGGAAGGAGAGATGCTGGTAGTCCGTGATGTGCAATCCAAATGTAAACAAATGAATTAACCAAGCATTGCCAGTTGAACTCCATATGACGGGAAGAGCAAATGGCAGATGGAAATAACTGATGCAGTTCTGGTTAAACTAAAGTGTTAAGCATTTAGTTTATATTTAAAATCTCCAGAGAAAACACTAAAAAAGAAAAGAAAAAACACTGGCTTACATTTGACTTATGCCATGTCACTGCATATAATGCTGTGTCATCACTATTGCACTATAATGCCCTGCTGCTGCTGGTAGCTTGCTTCAATAGATTCACACTTTGGATTAGGTAGTGTGTCATCAGTGATAGCAGCTCACTGGATAAGAGAGATTGAAAACGCCCTTTATTTGGGTACACTTCTATATGCTGTTGCCAGCAAGCTACAAGCATCAACAAAACACTGTTCAGTATTTTTTAACATGATGAAAAACACCATTATTGCACATTTTCACGAAATATTGTGACATAATTTTGAGGCTATATCGCCCACCTCTAGCTGACAGTAATCAGTGCCCACTGCACAGTAACACTATCCTCATGACTGCTGTGAAGTGTTTGCAATGCAGGCATGCGTAGTGCTTCTATGTACTGACAACAGAACTAAACACTTTAGAGGTGTTTAAAAAATGCATACCTTGAAATGACTAGTCAGAAAAATAAATGCTTTCCATAAATAGTGCAAGTTTTATGAAACAAAATGAAAATCACTAGTTTTTAGCTCATTGCAGACTTTTTTCTGCACAATGAGCTTCACATCTGAAAGAATCACAGAAAAAAAATGCCAGTATAGTCACATCTGGTAACTTCCTGCCTGCAGATTTACAACACACACACACACACACACACACACACACACACACACACACACACACACACACACACACACTAAGACGTCACCACTCAGCAGCTGCTGTCCAGATATGAAGCGCATTCCTACACATTTAATAAGCATTTTATTACAGCTGATGAGCTTTTGGTTCCTCTAATCATTTTAAAGTTACACAAATATGTTATTCACCCAATTCACTGTGTGCTATTGTATGATTTTTAAATCAAATGCATTCCCCCCTCAATGCAGCCCTGGCGCATTAAATTTTAATTCTTATCTATAACTGCACAGTGAATTTGTCACTTCTGAAAAAAACTGTCATAACAGTCACAAGGCTGAACCGAGGGAGGAAAGCGGGAGAGCAAGCGAGGAAGATAAACAGAGAAATAAGAGATAAAACATCTGTCTCAGTGCTTTTCTTTCTGGCGCAGAGAAGAAAAACAGGCCACAGCAGAAAATCAAAGTCAGCAGGCATATCAACACGTACAGATATAAGAGAGGGAGGTTGCGGGTGAGTGTGTGTTTGCATCTTGGGAAGAATGCCAAGAAAAATTTACATTTCAGGCAGCAAAGCTTCATACTTTCCCTCCCTGCTGCAGAGGATGACTCATACTGAAGTTAGACTGATACACAAGATCAATAAAGAAAACGTTACCACAAAAATGATTATCTAAACTATTTATATACTTCATTTAATTTGATAATCACTGATCGCGATCACCTGTGCAACATTTTGTTATGCGTATTCAAAAATCAAACATATCTTCAGTTGTTTCACAGTCTGTTTGCTTTACTTGGCTGTTTTTTATTTATTTATTTTTTTACTTCTAACACAAATTCAACACAAAAGGAAACATCTGTATTCTTTACAATATGCCTTAACACCAAGTACCACTGGTAAATCAGTTGATCTTTGTGCATACTAAAAATAGATGTTTATTTTGAGGGGAACTGTCTTTCACACATTCACTGCAGCGCTGCACTTGTTCTCCTCATTACTCAGCGGAGCTGTAAGTGAGAACGTAAATGTCCGACTCAATCAAATTGAGCATTAAAAACTCTTTAACTTGCCAGCTCCCTAGTGCAAAGTCCTTGCGACATCCCATTGCGCCTGTATGAGAAATTAAAAAGAGTAATTGTCTGGAGAATTTGGAGAGAGCGAGTGGGCGCCCTCCTACACGCTCCACCCAGGCATCACCCTCACCTGAACCAGGACTGCCAGTAGTGACAACGCTTCTGGAGCAACTATATAGTGCCACGTGCCCCATGTGAGAAAGGACAATTAAGGACAGATAAAGTCCAGCATTTAAGAGTGAAAAATTTTTAGGTGTAATATCACTAATCCACATGAAACTGGAGGAGACGTGGGGTCCAACCGAGGAAGACATGCTGACTAAAACAGCTTTAAAAGAAAAAGGTTGAAGAAGCTTCTAACTAAAAACATCTGAACCTTCACATTCTGGAGATTCAACCTCAGTTTGTAACCTAAGATTAACATTAACAATGGAAGATTACCAAAAAAATGAAGCCAAGGACTGACTTTAGATTTTTATATTTATTCCACTTTTAAACAAAGAAAGATCCAGTCAAGGCATTTTCAAAGATTTCATGTACTGTAAGTGCAAACTAGAAGAACTCATCAAAGTCTGGCTTTAAAGTCTCAAACTGAACCTCTCTTAACATCCAGCGGGTCAACAGTGAACTGCTCAGGTGCAGCACCAGGGTTGGCATTGCATTTTAGTTACATAACAAAGAAGCATAATTTCAGGAAGAATAGAAGACTCTTGCATTGACTATAGCTTTTCTTTTCTAATTAAAGTTACAAAATGCAAAGAGCAGCTCTGAATCTAACCCTAACCTGATCACTGGTTGCCAGCGGGACTTTAAGAGGTTTAAAAAAAAAAAAAAAGAAACCTCACAAAAAGTTTTAGCTAACACAGATTTTTTTCTACTTGTTGTATTACTTCTCTGCAAAGTCAGGAACAGACAGACAGAATTTTAAACATGTGACAACATGTGATGAGGAGGCAAATGAGAAAGTAATCAGATAGAGGTCAATTAACAATGCCTAGCAGACATGAGTGAATGCCACCAAAAATCCACCTTTCCTTTCAGCAGAGAACACTAACAGTAAACCATATTAAGGCAGGAAACCAACATTTATTCGCTGTATTTGAAACTGTAGCTTCCATATCAGGTTTTCATCCAGCCAGCTGAGGTTTGCCATTAAAATGTTAACACCGTCTGGCAACCACACTAACTTTGGTAAAAGGATAACACAGATAAAGCACAGACAGACAAGGTACCTTGTTAAAGCAGTCCAAATGTAATCTTCAACAGTTGTAATCATTGTTAAAATAAGGAAATAGCAGATGTATCCAGTAAATGTACACTAGCACTTTACTGAAGTGGATTTTAATGTACTTGTACTTTAAGTATTTTTTGCGCTTCTACTCAATATGATGCTCTTTGCCACATTTTGTACTCCATACAATTTATTTTAAAGCTGCATTACTTAATATTCTGGAGCTTTTAAAAATATAAATTACGTGATATTATGCTGTATTATTATCGATAAAGCTACTCAGTGGCATATAAAGTATTTAAAAGCATCCCCAGCTAAAGCATTAAAATTATATACACATCAAAGAATCAATAATTGTAATGTGATAATATAGCGTCTACGATTCTGCCGGTATATTTTGATGGTAAACCTTTAATACCTTTGTGTTACTTAAATAATACTCATAACCCTACTTAAATAAAGGGTCGGTTTAATACAAAACAACGCCCATTGAAACACTGAAAAATCTTTCCCAGTGTTTTCTGCACCAAGTTCCCGCACTGTATTTACTTTTTATCAAATATTCTGATTTTCTGTGGGCCCCTCCTGCCTTGTTCTTCTTTTGTGCCACCCCATTTAAACAAAATCAGAGAAACGCCCTTCATAAGATGCCACAATGTCAGTAAAATAATATCCCTCTGTCTAGCTTTTAAATGGATGTGTGTAGCTTTGATAGTCTTTGTCACAAAACCAGCAGATAAATAACAGGATATGTGTGCAAGCACAGACAGATTTACCGATAATTGAATAGTATTTGGCACTGGCTCATGCCTGCTAAGCACTGTATGGAGTACATGAAAACACACATATGCACACACTTCCTTTTTGAGGTGCAGACAAGAACAGTGCCTAATATGATTGATTCATGCTGTATGTAAAAAAACAAAAAAAAGGAAATCAACGGTTGCTCTTTTTAAGGAAGTTCCTCGTTTTCATCATCTATAATTTGCCACTCTCCTTGTGTTATAAACAGAAGCAAGCGTGGCAAATCTGTCAAGGTGTGCTCCAAGATTGCTGGTGTCACCCTTAGTGACCTTCAGCATCTGGAACAAATGTTACGGACCATTTTGAACCCTTAGCATCCTTTGAGTTGCAAATGCTACCTCCAAGGTGAAGGTTTGCTCTCTCTCTCCAAACTTAGCTTCAGAGAATGAATTCATATTCTTACTGATTCCATCTGCTATTTCTTAAAAAAAAATTTGAACGTTTCCCTCTTGAGACTGTAGGATACCTGTCTCTTTGGGGCATTAAAGTTTTACTCTACAGATCTTTTTAACTAATAATCAGTCAAAAATAAATAAATAAATCCAGCTGTCTCCCTGAAAAAAACCAAAAACAAAACTTCACACTGTGGGTTATGACTTTTCTTTCTTCAAGTAGAGCAAATAAAGTCAAAGACATTAGGAAAGCTATTACCATTCCTGAACCCAGTGACCTACTTAAAGTCCTATCCAGACGTGGCATGAACTGGTAGCAGACATGTGCCAGCTGTGCACATGCACAAAGTCCTTAAATTACAGTAGGAAACTTTTTAACTGGACTCTAAACCTGAAACGCAAGACAAACTAGTCGACTGTTGTCACCAGATGTTATACTGTAACAGCCAATCTTAAGGTAAATCCGATGCAGAGGTCCGTCTTTAGATCGTCAACTTCAACGCCGAATCGCGTTAAAGAAAACTGGATTTTATTTTCCTCCTGCTTCGAGGAAAACACTGACTTCTCGATAGAAAATGTCCTAATACGTTTTACATATAATGGATAACAATACATGAATTCGGCATACATCTTATAAACTAACTCCTAGTAAACACAGTAGAATAGGGCAATTATTATGACTTTCATTATTCAGCGTAATTACGACGCTCTGCTGGAATACATAGTGCACCGCATTAGCGAGCATTGTACAGCAACTGGAAAAGTTGACATTATTTTTTATTAAGTGACTCTTGGAGAACTACACACCCGCCGAATGAGAGCCCGAGTCGTTATTTTTCAGACAAAACCGCTAATATCAGTTTTGATAGTGTGAAACTTAACCGCCGCGGGAAAACACCGCTGCGGTGGCACTGGGGATTTTTTAAGGAGTTTGCAGTTATCAGACAGAAAAAAGGAAATGCATCGGGCTCCTGGCAGGACCGTTTGAAGACAGCAGTAGTTGGAGCTGGAGGACTTAACTTACCTTATTATTCCAGTCCAAGAGCCTCCGCGGATGTTTGTTTTACCATATATCTATCGCCTCGGGGCGCAGGGACACACAGACACTGACAGTTTTCCCAAAATGTCTCCTCTGCTTCTAATTGGGCTTCAATCCGCCGTCAGACAGATTCGCCTTTTGTCCGGCAGACAGGCGCCATGTTGACACACCGACGCAAAGAACGACGGGAGTCGCAGTTTACTGAACGTACAGTAAATAGAGTTGCCAGTTTATTAGAGACACCTGGCTGCAGTTATGATTCAGTACAGTGGCAGAGGGCTGTTGCTTGGAAGCAGTGCTGTGGGATGTTTCTAATAATTTGGTCTGACATATATTTTTGGTTATACTTCTAAACAGGTTCAGAGCCAGTTTACCCATTTGTTCTACTTTTTTTATGCTCACTAAATGTATTAATTTTCATTGCTGTTTGTGTAGTTTTAGATTCCTTTTTTCTCACACTGCATTTCTTTGCTTTCCCTCCCTCCCCTTTCCCTTCCCATTGCAGTATGTCTCACACCTTATTTAAGAACTGCACTCACATTTGTTCTTGTTCACCTTCACACGGGTGAGAAGTTATGCTATATTTCCCCCTATGTTATGTAGTTTAACCAGTACCTTTATTAATCTTTCTAAACATAAAACCAAGCAACACAAAGCAACAGATAATCCACAAGATAGGTGAAGAAGAGAGTGCAGGCAGGGTGGAGTGGGTGTGACAGAAGAATAACAGCAAGAGTGAAAGGGAAGGTTTACAAGTTGGTAATGAGAGCTGCTATGATGTATGGTTTGGAGACAGTACCACTAACAAAAGACAGGAGGTGGCAGGAGTTGAAGATGCTAAGGTTTTCCCTTGGCGTGATCGGGAGGGACAAAATTAGAAATGAGTATGTCAGACTGACAGGTTGAGCTGCTTGGAGACAAAGTTAAAGAGGCAAGGCTGAGATGCCTTGAACATGCGCAGAGCAGGAAGAGTGAATAAACTGGTTATAAGAGATGTTGAAGGTGGAGCTGCCAGGCAGCAGGAGAAAGAAAAGAGGATGACTAGAGGGCAGGTTCATGGATGTAGTAAAGGATGTAGTCTGATGTGACAGAGGAGAATGCTACGGATAGGGTGGAGGTAGCTGATCCACTGTGGCGACCCCTAAAGGAAGCAGACAAAAAATGAAGAAGAAATTTGAAACCCAGTAGAAGCTGAAAGTATAATCTTGCTTCTTGTTCTGTTTACACACTAGGGAGTACATCCCAATGTTTACATTCCCAATTGCAATTATTTCTAAGCTGTAAAATAACTTTTTATACACCGAATCCTAATTTAACTCCTAATTCAGACCAGATGCTCATTGTGTGAATTTACAGGTGTAGCGTACGCATTAACTCGTTTAGGAAACTACAAATATAACAAATATAAAGAACATGGATCTACAGACTAAGCAGAAAGATTGAATTGGAAAGGATGTGCAGCCTAATAGAGATGGAAATGTACTAACAAATGGAGAGCGCGTCTTGAGAAGATGGAAGGAGTACTCTGAGGAGCTTATGAATGAAGAAATCGAGAAAGAGAAGCCTGGACAAAGGATCGGGAATTATAGAGAATTAGAAAGAAGGGCAGATATTAAGAGGATGAAGAGTAGAAAGGCACTTGGTCCAGGTGACATACCTGTGGAGGTATTGAGATGTCTTGAAGAGAGAGCAGACATCTTTGACTAGATCACTTAACGCAATCTTGGAGAGTGAGGAGATGCCTTACTCCCCAAGACACTTCTTCCCCAGGAATGGAGAGGAAGCGTCCGATGCTGGAGAAGATGTGCAAAGCTGTAGTATTTACTGTGGGATGAAGATGATGAGACGATGTTGGAAAGAGCTGTTGAAGCTAGATTAAGAAAAAAAAAAGGGTATTCAGACAGCAATGGACAGTTGCTTTTTAATGCACCCTGGGTTTTTAAAGATCTAGGGAAAAAACATACTGTATTTGTATAGGTGCTAATTTGAGGTTTCTGGTAAATATGTTTAATTCTAACCAGTGTAAATATGTAGTGAGCTAACATTAAAACACGTAAAAAAAAAAGCCATCTTGCTGAGATGAACTTACCCAAGTTAAAGAGAGAAAACGTGGTTGTGGCTCTTTCAAACTGCTTAATCAGTAATGAATTTACCCCAAGGGGTACATATACGGATATAATCATTAACCTGATAGTAAAAAAAAAACAAAGTGCTGTAAATCCCAACCACCAAAAATAGGAATGCGTGCAGATCGGCGATTAAAAACAAAAAAATGAGCCATTATTAATGTTCTCCCCAAATCCTATACAAGCTTTATCCTTTATGATATTAAGAAGCAAACAAGCTTATATCGTGAACATTTATGAATCTGTGCAACAGATTTCACTTAAAAGGGATGTTTCATACAGAGCTGTCACTTTAAATTAAGTAAATTTACACAGAACCTCCCCCATTATGCCAAAATAAGACCACATCAGACCTCTCCTGGGATTCTAAATTGGAATTACATATGAAGATTTATAACTCAAGCTATTTGAGTGCAACCTCTTATGTTTAAATCTTATTCTAATGCTGAAAAACAACAACTGACATTGCAAATACACAAATCTAACAATATTTTATTTATTGGTAGAAATCATATGAGTATATGGTACAGTATAAAAGTATTCAGAAAAATGTTAATACCACTAACAACTAAACACAGTAACTAACAGGTACAGACAGCAGACTTTCAAATGAGACGTGTGTGCGTGTGATCAGGAGGGAACCCAGATGTTGCCGTGTGTGTCGGGAGCCTGGCTGTAAGGAATGTTCCAGATCCAAGGCTGATCTGAGAGCAAAGAAGGAAAAGAGTGAAGTAAAATTCAAAGTGTTGATACTTTGATTTACCAGATAAAAAGGAACATTATGCAGGACATAGAGTCAGGACTGGTGGGTGCTAGATCCACACTGATAGGGTTTTCAGAAACTATTAATGTGGATGAAAACACGCAAAAACCTCTAGGACTAAAAAAAAAAAAAAATAAGTCAACGTTGAAGTATTGAAAACTACAGTTCCTGGAGTCTAGTTCCAAAGCAAGAAAACACCCAATACCTTTAGTAGTGTAGGATGTAGGGGGGAGATCGAACGGCACTGGGAAACCCGAGAAGGACGCAGAGACCGGAAATGGATTTTTGTCAACAGAGAATGTCTTCATGCCCTGTAGGGAGACATCCATCATGTAACTACACATCGGGTCTTTTATAATAATGATAAAAGGTAATAGAAATTTTTTTCTTCACAATTAAATTGTATGTTGCTCTTACAAAGGCGGACGGCAGATAGAGGACTCCCAGCTCATATGAACGCACCATCATCTGAGTGTTGTTCTTCTCTAGCGCACCCCATGCTGCCTTGGAGAGATTCGCACTGAAACCCACCAAAGAGACAAAGTGAAACTTTTTATTACAGCTCAGGCGACCAGGAAATGATCAGACTAATGGCAAATACAATGATACAACACAAGATGCAACCATTACACAAGAATATGCTATCACTGATTATAGAAAACAGAACAACTAATTTTATCAACCACATCGTTGTATTACTATTTATATAAACACAGGAAAAGATAACTATAAACGCATACAACTCTTAATTCTGCAACCCACAAGAAAAGCGTATTTCTAGTCTAGCATGAAAATGTAATTCTGCCTGTTTTAGCAGTAAATGCTATATGAGAAATAAAAGAACAGATGCAAAGACACACACTAACACAAACCTTGTGACAAGGAACCAGGCAAGCTGAGAGTAATCTTGAGATGCCCTCATGTATGTCTTGATATGTGGCATGGCGTGACTCCTCCCCGTTGCTTCTGCCTTCCAGCGGCTAAAAACAACCACACACAAGAATCCGCGGATCACTTAAAAGATGTGTGCAAACTGTACCAAACTTTTTTGGGTGCAGGAACTGGTTTTATTTTGTTGTATATATCCATATTGTTGGACATAAACTGGTTTGTGGCACAAAAAAGGTTGGGGACCGCTGTTCCAAAACATACAGAGAACGCAAAAAGCAAAAGTCAAGGCCTAGTTACGGCCCACCTCATGCATGGAATAACTCGGACACCTGGATGTCAAATATAACCCAGAAGATAACAGAGCAAACCATATGTGGCCATCAGTTCAATGTTTTTCCTGTTTTTGGGAATGTTACGTTATGGCTAATCTAAATACATTTTCTCATATCTCAATAATTGCCTCAATAGGCAAATCCCAGTGTTTCTGCTAGACCTGAAAAACCATTATAACTCTGGTCATTTAGCTGTGTTAGCTGATCACTGCTCTTAAAGTACAGCTGCTCAGCAGCAGCTCTGAAACTTCCAGACTTCAGGCTTTCCACCTCATTAAAATCTCAACTAAAAAACTTTTCCACTACCAAATTTCAGACTAGCCCCAACTTCGAGATTATGATTTATGTGCAGTATTGACCACCTCTTCAGATCAAATATTGGGTTTAAATGTTTCTCATTTGTTTAAAGCGTTTAGTAATGTTACATTATTAAAACTGTTTTTAAGCACCTCAGTCAGTTCATCTGTTTTAATTTCTCCCCGATGTTCTTCAACACTTTAGTTGCCATCTGTTGTGTTTGTGCTACAGTAATAAATTGTGGTCCCATATGCACACTGAAATTAGATACAAGCTAATAATCTTAGATAATTCAATAGTCCAACTCAACTGTTTATTTAAACTGGTATGTGCAGTGAGTTATTTGGAATCAGCCGCACTATTTGCTTTCCTTCTGGTGCTCCTGAACTTCTCTGATTCTTCTGAGCTGAGTTTGTTTTTTTGCTTTTATTTACTGATTTGTTCTGATTTGTGATCAACCTGAAAGATTCTGTGTTAAAAACAGATGTGACAATAAACAAAAAAAAAAAAAGGGCTGGAGACTGCAATCATACTTGCACACTAGAAGTGACTGATTACTGCTGCGCCCTAACAGCAGGACTGAATTTTGCTTTGGTAGAACTTACTGAAAGTAAGAATGGAGCCAAAGTTGTTTCTGAGCTGTCTGGATACTGTAGGGAAGAGAGCCTCCAGCTGGAGGACAAAAATGTTTAGATTACAAGTAAATTCACAATAATAAAAACAGAAATATTTAAAAGCGCAAATTGAAAATACTAAAATTAAAAGTATTCTGAAGAAGTTTAGTTTTTATATGAGTTATACTGTATTTGAAATGTGAGTAAAAAGAATATTTACCTGGATATCCCTCTAAACTTGTCCTCACATTTTCTACTGATGGATAAAGCTGCAAAAGAAGGTCCCATTAAAAACTTGTTTTAGAAATATAGAGCTTTGTAACTTTTAATAAACTGTGGTCAAACATAGCAATTGCCTAGTAATTATTAATGCTAAAGAACACAAAAGTCATAAAATGAGCTAAGTGGCTCAATAATGCAAGCTGGAGAAATATCTTCTCAAAGTTTTCTAACAAAAGGAACGACCGGAAGTAAGAGTGGAACAACAAAACCCTGACTATATACGAAGTGGGCAACTGCTTGATTGATTATTTAGTGCTAAAGTTTTCAAATATATAAGAAAAAAAAAAGTCTGAAAACCTGAGTGAAAAAGTTTCCTGTCTTAATAAACTCAGTGACTACAGCAGACAGTTCTTTTAAATCTGATCATGCAGCAAACAGCATTATCTTTGCTGTAGTTGGACAGACCAAGTGCATAGGAGGGTCTGGGCGAAGAGAGGATTTTCCTAGTGTGGTCAGGGTGCGCTGAAATTCCCCCGCCAACCACTTAGATTTATCCAATCCCATAGAGCCGATGCTGGAAAACTGGCCAATCACTGGCCACCTTTCCTCGCCAGGAATAGGATTTGTATGCTCGTACAACAGCTTAAAAACAAACAAACAAAAAAACAGAACAAGGGAAAATCCAGTCATATGTTTTGCATATTATAGCCATTTTCCTTCTAATCACTTGCATTTTGCAGAAAATTATCTATTCTATAAATATTATAACCCAACTTTTTAAGAGCAACACCTCAGTGGTGATATAGTTACACAGTAAAGTTGAAGGGAAATCGTTACCTTCCTCAGCCTCAGGTGGCCCCAGCGCTCCATATCTGAACCTACATATCTTCCTGGGGTTGAGCCAACTAAATATACCCTGATAACAGAAGACAAAGGTAGAACAAACTGTAATCTGGGCATTATTGCACTGATTATATTGTTCTGTCTCTTTGCATCTCAAAAAATAAGATAATAGGATATAAGATAAGATTGGATACATTGTCAGAGCTGGGAAGCTTCTTCGTTACAGAAACCAAAACTTAAACTACTTATAATAAAAGTTAGACTTATACTCTAAGCCACTTCATTTCATTTATTTCACAAACTGCTGCTCTACTGGGATTTTCCCTCACAGCCATATCTTTCAGCTTTATAGAGAATGATCCAAAAATGAAAAAAAAAATCCAGTGACTGGCAGTTTGAAAAAAAAAAAAAAGAAAAAAAAAAAGCCTTGTTGGTGCTAGAGGTCAGAGCAGAAAGACCCCAGACTGCTTTGAGTTGGTAAAAAGGCATCAGTAACTCAAATAGCCACTTGTTACAACCACGAAATACAGAAGAGCATCTTGTGTATACCTGGTCTCTGACAGGTCATGCTCTTTGATTCTCTGGATCCACTCTTCAAGTTCTGGAGCGCGGTACGATGCCAGATACTCCAGCAGGTCCCTCTTAAAGAAGGTGGGCGACTCACCAGCGCTTGCACTGCTTTCCTTTGGTAACCGAGGGAACAGAGGGCTCATCCACATCCTAGGTTGGGAAAAACTGATTTGAGGACATTTTCACAACCAAGCGACACATTTAATCACAATATGATTATTATTTATAAGTCTCTATACTTTTAAAGTGGCTCATAAGAAGTAGGGCTAGTAGTCCAACTTGCAGACTCCAAACCCTTCTTGAACTAGAAGGGCTCTTTTTCTCTGGTGATAAACCACATTGCTACCAAGCGGCATCAAATTTGGCTTGGTAGTCTTCCCATGTCCTTGATAACAGACAAATAAACCACAACAACAACAACAATAAATAAAGAATAGACGTACCCTTGTGTTTTCTGGTACCAGTCAGCTCTGATGAGATTAGAGGTCAAAATGATGACTCTGAAGCCTTCCTCATACCACAGCAACATCATTTTCCTGATGACACACAGCAATACAATACAACAAAGAGCAAGCTAAAAGGCCTATAATATCTGCAATGTGGATCATATAAACGTAAACATATTTTCAATGGACTGTTTGCAGTCTTGTGAAAAGTCACGCCCTGATTAAGTAGCTTGTAAAACCACTTCCAGTAGCAATGACTTAAAGCATTTTTTTTCTGTATGACTTTATCGGTCTTTCACATCATCATATCTCACACCATCTTTACTATAGTGTTTATCGAAGAGCTTTTAATGCCACATAGAATAGAATTTAATACAATTTCTGACAAGAAAACAGCCAAAATGACAACAATGATGCAAAGCCTGATATGGTTACATAACAGTCGTGCTAGTTTGTAGTCAATAAATTTAGATTGACTTTTTATGCTCATTTACATCTGTATTTTTATGCTTTTTTTTTTTTTTTATTCTTCTAGGGTAGCTTTGCATGACCAGGGTAGCTTTGCATGACTCACATTCACTTTGTGTATGAAACAAACAGTTTTAGCTCTTTCCTCTTTAAAACAACTTTCTTCTTATTGATTTTTCCTCACAAACAAAAGCACAGCAGGTGTGTTGGGCTTCTGTGCTTACAACCTGGATCTGTACAATGTCATAGACATTGGAAAAAAACAGTCTAAAATGGAGTTGATATGTGAACCAAAGCCTAAGGCTTTAGATTGCTCTCAGCACCCCTTTTAGACATCAACAATGCTTACGTATGGTGAGTTCCAAAAGCAATGTCCAGCTTGGCCTGCAAAAATTAAAAAATGATTACAAATAAAAACATTAGCTCAACCTAAACGGCAATCCAAAGTGGAAATAATATCAACCATTTCCCTTTGATAAACAGCTGTTTCCTGTGTGGGCCAGCCTGTACCTGGCAGAAGCGCACATGTGGAAAGGGCTGAGCCTGCTGGATGAGTCGAGCTTTGGCCTCCCTCTTATCACCATGTACGATCAGAACTGGGCGATCCCTGAAAACATAAACACAGAGTTTAGCTTTCCCTGCACCATTACCTTCCTCCACCCCAGTGTACTTTTCACCGCTCAATGGTCTGACTCATTTCTCTCATTTTACTGTAATTTTTAATTTAATAACGTTTTTTTTATATGAATATCATCAGACCTGAGATCTGGGAGTTATAGTACAGTGACAGGAAAGAAGAAGCAGAACTTACCTAAACTCTGATGGGTACTGCTTCACCATCCAGGCAATATCAAAGCAATAGTTAAACTATAAAGAAAGAGAGTGGAGTTTATAGCCATACTTTTACTTCTTTGCAATGTCCCAAGTTTTTCACCTGACACATGAAAAGTAAAGTCATCAAATTCATCCTTAGGGATCTGTCGCATGTTTCATTGTAACCCATCCAACAGCTGCTGTTTACCACATATTTCCGCATATTACCGCATACACAGTATGGAGACCAGGGCTGTGGTTGGCTAATCGGGTTTGTTTAGGAAGGATCCTAACTGAGTTATACATCTGAAGGCATTAAGAGCCAGTTGCATTTTCTAAGAGCTTAAGAAATGTGTGTCAACACCACCTTTATCAGCTCCTTAGGCAAAGAACACACTGGACCATCGCTTATGAAAGGATTGAGGATAGAGGATAATAAGGTCATTTCACAATTTACCATCAGTCACCAGCGTGACTGATAAGTTATGTTGGTGACCTAGATAGAAATTAATAGTGTGTTTTCAGTTTTGTTCATAAACTGCTGATATATTTTAAGCCTTTAACGGCAGCCTGTTAAACCCACAGGTGAGCTATGAACATTAAGCTGCTGTAATAAAATCTGCTTCTCAAGAAGTTATGATCTTGCGTCAAGAGCGTAGATTTTTATATATAATAATAAGATATTTTCTATTATATTTAAAGTGCATTAGTTCTGCCCTCAGCTAAGGCAGTGCAGTATTTTGACTTCAGACTTCAGTCACAGGAAGCTTTAATAAAAACAGGAGCTACACTGGAACCATTCCACTGGGATGTGAAAACATGAGTGGACAGGATGAGCAAATAATCTCAACGTGGCAAACATTTCATTTCACTTTATAGCCTGTTTCTTCCACAACACCTACTGTCATATTATTAAGCAGGTTTTTGTAAGCACAGTTGGATTCTCTGATCACCACAGTTGTTTTTCCCCCCAACTCCTTATGAATTCTCCTCCACACATCTTCCCTGGACTTCATTTTCCACTGAGGTCAAGGAAAAGTGATTTGGAAAATACACAGGGGTAAAATTTTTCAGAAGCCCAGTAATCGCTGTTTCGGTCTGAACACAGTGGATGAGAGAAACGATTTCCAACCTTTCACTAGAAAGAATAACATATGTACAGAAAGGTAAACATTTTTTTTTTATGTTTTGGGGCTTTTTTGGAGTTTTGTAGGAGATGTGACTTTAACAGGAAGTCAAGCAGACATGCATTTTTTTGATTTGCTGCCCTTTTTTCTGAGTGGACTTTTTCTTTTGAGAAAGTGGATTGCCATGTGTGAACTATCAGGGATAGATGGTTGTTGCTTTTTGATTGTTTGTTTTATCACTGTTGTTTAAAATGAAAACATCTGTGGAAAGAAAAAGAAGGCATAATTATTTTTACTCACCTGAACCGATTCTTTCAAGGTGCCAAATAATGGGGAAAGAATGTCTAAATAAAAGGAAAAAAAAGTTTGGATTATAAGTTAAAGCCAAACCATTAAGCCTGAGGAGTTTGCAGCAGAGACATGTCCAAGGGGAAATCACAAAAACAGCGGAAGTGAAACTAAAACCAAGATTTCAAGAGCTGAGCCGCAAATGGCAAATATAACTGCCAGTTTCCCTTTTTTGTTGTTTTTCTTTGCTCGTCGCATTGTTCGCTGTGCCTTTGACAAAGAATTTGTCACTTAGCAGATGGCTGCTCTCTTGGGTCTGCCAGATGTTGCTTCCTTTGATGTTTTATCTCCCTGATGTCTGCAAATGACTGCTGAAATGGGATAACTAAACTTCTCGCTACATTACTCTAAGGTCTTCACCACAAAGGATAAAGGGCTTTAAAATGGTCATTTTTGTGAACTGGTACAATGGTTGTACCATTGTACCAATTCACAAAAATGGAGACAATGGTTTTTAACTTTTCCTATTTCCATTTGATATGTATATGAAAAAAATGCCATCTCACCATGGTAAAGAAAGGTTCAAAAAGTTATCGCATCCACTCCTAAACTTTTTCAAATAAATCCATAACTGTGAGTAAACCTGCTAACAAACAGAGAGGAAAAACAAACCAATCACATAAGCTCTTTGGTGAAGGTAATAAAATGAAATAAAAAAAAACTTTCCCTGCTAGTTTGAAAGCTCTAACCGGTAACCTGTCTCTTCACCAGTGTCTGAAGCTTTGTTCTCTCTAAACTCACCCCGGATATGCAGAGCGCCATTGTTGTACTTCTTTTCCAGTCCTGTGACTTTGTTGAGGTAAAACCTGTAGGTGTCATTTAGTGGAGGAAGACGGGATTCAAAGAAGTCATCGGGCTCATCGATGTAGTAAAGTCGGCCGTGAGGACTTGGAGGACGCTCGCTCTCCACCTTTGGCTTCTTTGTTTTGGGGTTTGGAGGCGCCTTCTTTGGCAAGTCACTCAAACTCTTTCCCTTCACCTCTCCATCATCTTCATCACTATCAGAGAGAGCCCAGCCCGTGCTATCTGACGCCACTTTCTTGCGTTTTCCAGCCAGTGAAGGGCTGGTTTCATACTTCACTTGGTTTAACTGGTTCTTAGCGGCTGACTGCCTGGCTTCTGAGCCAACAGCGAGAGAGGACACCGGTGGTTTGGCTGGCTCTGGTTTCACCTCCACGGGTGGTGATGGAGTAGCAGATCGGTAGGAACTGTGACTGGACTCAGTGGGTTGACGGGAACCAGATGTTGCAGTCCCTGAAGGAGGAAGAGCCTCATCGTCATCATCATCACTGCTGGAGATGGTCCACTTGCCGTGCTGACTGTCCTGAGACATGCCTGAATCATAAAAACAGAGAAGCCAAGTCTATGTCACACACAGAGACACAAATAGCTGAAACATCCACTTTGAGCTTCCATTATAAACATATAATCTATGAAATTGGCAGTAAATATACAATTTCAAGTGAAGCTTAAAGAATTTTAGAAATCTAGTGGGAATCATTACTGACAATGAGAATGGTTTGCAACTGAGCAAAAGTCTTTATTTTGCCTTATCTACACTACTGGGCAAAATTCTTGAGCCAGCCCTCATTTCTTTATATTTTGCTTCCAGTGGAGCCAAACTCCCTTGTAATTCTTTTACAAATTGAGCAATACTTCTCCAGACTCTCTAAAGGTGTTTTAAAGTTTTTCTTTTTCACTCTTCTTCATCCAGTCTTTGTACCTGACCATGTTTAGAGGAATGGTTAAGCCACTGATCCATGAGTCACTTAATCACATAAGAGCACATAATTTAAGGAATTACAAACAACTTAGCAGTAGAACAAATATTAAACTGTATCTTTCAGCACTTTGTTACTGACACCTATTCACAAAAACACAGAATTTACTCCCATTTCTTTAGTTTAATCTATAAAAAATGCCAAAGATAGCAGCTTGACAGGGATGAAATAGTATTATTTCATGAACAAGAACTATTCCAAAGAACTATTACCCAAAAACCTGGGAAATCTCAGCATAGTGTGCAGTGTTCTTAAAGAAAAATGAGGAAACTGGACAAGGGGAGGATAAAAGAAGAAGTAGCAGGTCTATAATTCTATTTGCAGTAGACGAACATTATCTAAAAATAAATCCCTTAAAAAAAACAGGAAAAAGGCCAGACACAGGCCCCGAGAAATGTATCTGGACCCTCGGGTGATCCATCTATTCACTGTGTTCACTCAAGCCTCATCATAAATGGTCTCAGCCTAAGGGTGGCTGTCAGGAAGCCATTCTTGAGGAAGGGAAATGGGAATAAAATAAAAATACACAGGAACTGTAGTGAAAATCAGTGGCAACAGGTCTGTGTAGAGAAGTCAGTGAGTATCTACAGCCATCTGTAAAACACAGTGGAGGCTCTGCAGTGGTTTGAGGCAGCATTTCAGTAGTGTCGGGTATCTTGTCAACACGGATGGAATTATGAATGGAGAAAAATACCATCAGATTTCGATCCAGCATGCAATACCATCTGGAAATCATCTGATTGACATCAGCTTCTTTTTGTTCTGCGTGACAATGATCCTAAACACTGTCAGTATACTAGAGTAAAGGTATACCTGGATATGAAAACACACAATAAAGGACATTAATTGGCCTTCCTAGAGCCTGGACCTCAACATTATTGAAGCAGTGTGGGATCAATTTGAGAGAAAATAGGACAAAATGCAGCCAACATCAAAAGAAGAGCTTTGAGTGTTTGTTTCTGAAGACTGCTTAAAGAAAAGACAAGAACGCTTCCCGAAAGAGTTCAGGGTGTGCTGAAGAATTAAGATAGAAGAATAAAAAATATTGACTTTCACGCTCATTAGATTTTACAAACTCCACCGTTGCCTTATACGCTGCATTTACATCCAGCTGTTTCAATTAATCGCTCTACCTATTTCCCATTTCACTAGCAACATATATAAATAATATTAATAATAATGAAGATAAAAAAACAAGGGGTGGGTCCAAAATTGATATACAGTACTGTAAATAAAGACAAATTAAAAAACAAAACAAAAATAAATAACAGTACAGAGAGCGCATTTCCTGTGATCACACTGTTGTATTAAAAACAGGTAAAAGCAGGCCTCATGCAGTCGTGCAAAACACCACGATCAGACTACATATTTGGCTGGCATAAGAATGAATAAGTGCATAAATTCACACAGCAGAGAAAGCAAGACGGCATTTATGAATCAACAGTGCAGAGGTGTGCAGACTGTGGCTGAAAGCGGCACTGCTGTACTGAACGAATGCACTCTTTGTTTTACCGGATCAGATCAATGCGCAGTGGCGCGGGTTGTTTCTGCTGGAAGAACAGACTCTTATCAATCCACCGCTACCAAACTTTACACAAAACATTCATAAAGAGAAACCACGGTGCAGGAGAATCACAAGCAGTGCGAGTCCGTGTGGGAACTTGCGCTCTGTCATTTAGTTCCGCTATAACGACACCGGATCCAGATGCAAAAGAGTTACAGGTAATGCATGTTGTAGGCACCAAAGATTGTATGAGGTTCATTAATCTTTCTTAGTTAACAATAAAAACCTGTCTGAATACGTTTCTCACCTGTGACTGTGTATAGATGGTTCTGTTTTGTTTGAAGTGGCAAAATTACTGTTACTGCTATCCAGAAATCCAAAAGTCACTTATGCCTATTATATGCCTATTAAGTGCAGATAAAACACGACAGAAATACACTAATATTTCAGTGAGATATAAAGTTAAAGCTAAATGATCAAGGATTAGCCAGTTAATGCAATCTTGAAGCACTGTTTAAGTATTGTAATTATTCTTTGACAACATCGTTAGTCGGCATGTTAGAAAAGACAGACCCTACACAGGCCTAGAGCTGAAAGATGAAACAGAAAAACATTGTATTGAACAGAAACTATTATACATATTAACATCAATATAACATTAAAATAATTTTATGGGTCATATTTCCTGCAAAAATACCAATTTTCTTTATCTTCTTGACCTTATAGTTATTAATGAAAGCCAAGAGAATCGCAAAAGGGTTGATAAGATACAAACTGTAAAGGTGCGACTTTTGACTCTTGGTAAATCTTCATAGATTTTAACTAATCTAAGTTGGTAAAAATGGAATTATGTGAAATAATTTGATTTGAACAACTGCATAGCAGACGATTGACCATTACAACCAGAAGAGGGCAGTAGTGTAACTCAAAGGGATGTCAGCTGCCGTAAATCGCAAAGAAAGGCGAAGAAGAACGACTCGGCTCGTTCTCTCTCCTGTGTCTGGAGTAGTGTTTTCTGTGCTGTGGACCTCTTGTACATGCCAGTTAACTTCAGCTGGGTCTCGTAACCACCTGTGTGGAAGCCGGATTTTGCAGTATGGCGTTAAATCTCACCATCAACACAAGCAATCCTCCTCTCGGTGAGTTACACCCTGAGATCCCCAAATAACGTGACTTTCTGCTATTAGCCGTGTGTGTGCATGAAAGGTTGCGAGTGACATCAGCTTTCTTACACCTGTGTGTCATACTAAACTGGAAAATATATAATTATAATATCAAAAATCAGTCGTTGTGATGAATCTTGTTAAGACAGACATGAAGATGTGAAAAAAATAAGTTGGAGTTTTATTTTGTAATTAAAACGACTTATATTTGATCATTGTACACGACCCGAATTTAATAGCAGATGATATAAAGTGTTAAAATATCGTGAAATGAGTAGTAGCTCTTGTTTCAAATAAAATATGAAGTTAAGAGTGTGACTTCATCCATAAATCAATGGAGATTGGTGATCTGTAGATGCATACAAATACTAGCTAAGGCTAGCTAGCCAGTAGGCACTTCTGAAACCAAAACCACAACACGTGAACAGTTCACGAAATGTTCTTTTTGTTCAAAACAGCGGTTCTAACTCTTATCCACCTGCTTCCACTGTAACATCTACATATCATGAGTACACTACACATAAAAAGTCTTTTTGAACTTGGAAATGAAACACGTTGGTTGACACGTTGACATTAGCTAAAGACCGGCCGGTTAGCTCAGCTGGGCAGCTTTCGGTTTTTATAAGCTGCTGAAACTGAATGCATTGTGGCAGACCACTCTGACACGTTCAATCAACTGTGGAAAATAATTTATAGGGATTATTTTTGTGAAGTTATTTCCAAAAGCAAGCTAATGAAATGAATAGCGTTCATAATTGCTGAACAGCGCCCCTGTGTAGCTATTTTTTTTACTGAGCACAGCAGGCTGATGCAAGCCTCCTGAAACGTAGTAGTACTGGATGGGGATGATCACTCCTGCACTGTGTTCTTTCGGTTTTTTAGAAATGCAGGTGCTTGGAATGTATGCGAGGGCACAACAAATTCAGAGAGAAGCTTTCCTTTATAATGGTGATATGCCGGAATGCACCTGTAAACATACAGTTACAGCTGTACATACATGCATATTTATACAGAGCATGTATACACCAGCTGTAGACAGGCCAATATATGACTATATAAACCTTACAATAAAATCTGTAGGTATTTAGATACTTTCTTTACAGCTTTGCCTCTGTACATGAAAAAATCAAGATTGTGATTGAAGTTCAGACTTTCAGCTTTAGTTCAGGAGGTTTAACAAAAGCACTGGTTTGGGTTTATTGGTGTTTTTATACATAGTCCTCCATTTCTCAAAATTAGTTGGACAGGCACTTTTCATGGCCAGGTGAGGTCTGCTCTTTCATTATTCTATGACAAAGATAAGTACACAGTAAGTATCACTTATTTGTACTTCAAGAAGTTGGACTCTGTTGCCTTATCTAAAATCTGGAGGAAAGGGAGTACTATTTATATTTTACTGTATATACATCGGACAATTAAGCTCTAAACCCTGCTCTTCTTTTGGTCTTTACAACTTACATCATTTTTAAGGACTTGTGTTCCACAGTATGAGCAGACACCCACCACACAGCTTTAGATTTTCTATGAATGTTAAGCCATTTTCCAAGGGAACCATGACTTTACAATATTCTACGAAACGGCGAGGGTCCGCTTTCTGAATCACTCCGGTCAAACTGGCAGTAGGAATTGTATGTTGCAGTCACTAGTGAAGTGTGGTAAAAATCCTTAGAAAATATTCACGGTAGCTCTATGAATGTTTGGCATGCTCATCAAAAGATTACATCAGTTATTCAAAGGAACGTCACCTCTGTGTATGAAATGTTCAGCAACTCTGTCTCATGGGCTTGTTCAGTGTAGCAGATTACAGAATTTTGGGGGTTATCTATTTGAGTTCTTTACCAAGGCTTGTTATGAGCTCAGAAATAAAAATGAATTTTTATTGGCCTCCTAGATTAACTGTGGCATACTGTTACAATATTAATGTGAAATTGTGAGACCTGTAACACAACTAATAATGTAATTTTGTCTGTATGTGAGCTTATGCCATTGTTCGGTTTGTTTAGTTTGAAAACAAATGAAAAGAAATAAGCAGATAAAAGGTCTGGAGTTGAATGTGGATTCAGTACAAAAAGCGTTTGAAGCAGACTGAACTTAAGGTAGGTGTTGTGCAGAGTTACGGGAAAGATTGCAGCTTGCGTGCTTTGTGTCACTGGACCAGTTCACCTGGTTGTCAGATTTCATATCTGTTTGAGTGTGCAGGTATGCAGTGATCAAATTTGACTGTTTTTTGGAGCTGTGCTTTGGAGTGTGAGAGTAAAAACACTAAAAACACTGTGTTGTCTTGTCTGTCTTGCAGGGGCACTTCTGACAGCTGAACATGTGAAGAGCAGTGTGCAGGTATCAGTGGAGGAAGGCAAAGACACGCGGCTTCACATCTCAGAGTAGGTGCCACAATTATCGAGCTGCAGGTCGAGTTTAATTTACATGCTGTACAAAATAAGAGATGTGGAGTTTACATTAGTTTATCTCAACTGTCTCTTCTCATTTTCCTTCTCTCAGTTCAGTCCAGTTCAGCGATGACAACTCTATCTGTCGCTACTTGGCTCGGGTTGCTCCTGCTCTTGGCCTGTATGGATCCAACATGATGGAGCAGACTGAGGTGTGTATGTTTGTGCATATCTGTGATGTTTTGCAATTGTTCTGAATGCTCATTTAATTTTTTCTTCATGATGTCTTCAGGTTGACCACTGGCTGGAGTTTAGTGCTCGCAGTCTGTGTAATCAGCCAGATTTGACTGTGGCACTGGCTGAACTGGACAAGGCTCTCTCACTGCGGACCTTCCTGGTTGGGCATGCCCTCACCCTGGCTGATCTGTCTGTCTGGGCTGCTCTCAAAGGTCAGTAACATCCAGGATATAACAGCTTTTTTCTCTGACTGATTTTAGTGTGAAATATATGTAACTAAACATTTTAAAATCAGCACTACAGATTGTGACTCTTTATCCACAGATCATGGGGAATGGCCAAAGCAGGGCAAATCCTTTTCCCATGTCAGCCGCTGGTTCTTCTTCCTGAGCTCACAAGTTCCTTTCACTGCTGTAGGCAACAAGTACACCAGTAAGAAGGCTTCAATGAACAAAAACAAAGTAAGTGTTATTTTGTCAGTGTTCATTGTGGCAAACTATGATTGTAAAACTGGGTGAGCATGACCCGAATCCTTAACCTGAAGATGCAAAGAAAAAAGAATAGATGTTAATGTTTATAAAGCCACCAAACATGTTGTTTTTTATCTCTTTAAACTAAACTGGTACATTAAATTTTGATGTTTGAATGTTTAATGCTTGATTATTATGTTTGTGACCCATGTAAGATTAAGATATAAATGCACTTTTTAATTCCATTCTTGACTGATTGTGTCATTTTCACAGTTGGAAGGGAAAAAGGCAGATGTCGGGAAGTTTGTGGAATTGCCAGGAGCTGAGATGGGCAAGGTGGTGGTTCGGTTCCCTCCTGAGGCCAGCGGGTACGACTTGAATCTGGAGTTTAGAAGAAACGTTTGTTAATTTACTAGCTTCCCTAACTTTTTCTCTGCCTCCCTTGGACAGATACCTGCACATCGGACATGCCAAGGCTGCCCTGCTCAACCAGCACTACCAGGTCACATTTAAAGGCAAGCTCATCATGCGCTTCGATGACACCAACCCTGAGAAGGAGAAGGAGGACTTTGAGAAGGTAAGATATTATTTATTTATTTATTTTGTTGTTACTTGGATAAATAAATATAATAACAAAAAAAACCATGAAGTGTAAGTTTTGTGTTCACATTTCTTTGCTGTGCTGCTCTTTAGGTGATCCTGGAAGATGTTGCCATGCTCCAGATCCGTCCAGACCAGTTCACTTACACCAGTGACCACTTTCCCACTATAATGAAGTTTGCAGAGAAGCTGCTTGCTGAGGGCAAAGCTTACATCGACAACACCCCACCTGAGCAGATGAAGCAGGAGAGGGAGCAGCGTGTTGAGTCCACCTGCAGAAACAATTGTACGGCTTAGGACGGGACGATGATGATGACCTGTCAGTGAATGCTGAAGCCTAGCAACATGTGATTTTTCTATACAACTCCTCTCTGTGTCTCTCTCTTGCAGCCGTGGAGCAGAACATGAAGATGTGGTCGGAGATGAAAGCGGGAACAGAGTACGGTCAGACATGCTGCATGAGGGCAAAGATTGACATGAACTCCAACAATGGCTGCATGAGAGACCCCACCCTCTACCGCTGTAAGAACGCAGCCCACCCTCGCACAGGAAACACCTACAAGTATGTGGCTTTATTCTATTATTAGTCTGAATTGTAGCATTTATATACACAGAATAAAAAGAAAAGCGTAGAAAGCAGAAATTAGCATTAACACGAACAGAGGAAGTCATGTTATTCAAAAACTGCTCTGGTATTAATAACAATTTTTATTTATTCCAGTAATCAAAATCCTAAAATTGATGAGGAATTAATCTCTAGTTTCTGTGGCATCCAAAATGTTGACTATAATTTGCACTTTTTCAATTTGTATTAAAGAAAATGTGTGTTGCATACTTGTCCTGTGATTTTGCATATTGTGTTGTAGGTTTATTTTAGTTGGTCAAATTGATCACTTTTGTTCTTTTTTTTTTTTCATTTTGCATTAACAAAAGAGAACAGCATGAAACCAAGGTTGTTGTTTTTTGTTTTTTTTGTTTGTTTGTTTTTTTAAATTTAAATACGTGGAAATTTCTGAGCTTTATTCACAGCCTTTGTAGTGGCTCTTCACATTTATCACTTATCTCATGAGGTCTGTCTAGATGTTAACTGTCCACCTGGTAAAAATGGAGACGCATGTTTTTTTTTTTGTTTTTGTTTTTTAGATGCATGCTAAAGTAACCAGCAATGCGCACTGACAAAAAACAAGCAATCATATAGAACTTGGCAATAAACGTAATCCATGCAGGGGTTTAACCCTTTTCATGCATGAATTCTGACAACCTCAATCAGGATTTTTTTTCTTAAGTATTTTTATTCATCTTTAGGCATGAAACAAAGATTTTTGAACTTCATTTTTTAAACATGTACTTTTCAAAGAGTTTTTTTTACATATCCACTTAGGTGGATAACTGATGTGTATGGAGTGACACATCAGTGTCCAATGCAATGGTTTATGTGCAAGTATACCATCAACACTGACACAAATACAAGGAAAAAGCCTTTGAATAGCTGTCCACTGTAGTGACCGCTATGCGTGAAAAGGTTAAAATGTTTTCTAAAGTTGACTGGACCACTCAAGTTGAGTTAACGGGTTGGTCATTACAGCAGCAGTCGGTCAGTGAAGGCTTTATTGTTGAGCATAACAGAAGTCACTCTGAATTTGCTGTGTTTTTGTGTACCTTGGAACAAATCACGGCGTGTGTGTGTGGTAAAAATTGAGCACATTCAGATAATTAAGTTTGATAATACATCTCATCTTCTTTGCTTTCAGCATCTACCCAACATATGACTTTGCCTGCCCCATTGTGGACAGCTTAGAGGGCGTTACCCATGCTCTCAGGACCACTGAGTATCATGATCGTGATGAGCAGTTCTACTGGATAATCAATGCTCTGGGCCTCAGGAAGCCCTACGTCTGGGAGTACGCCAGACTCAACCTCAACAACACGGTGCTCTCCAAGAGGAAGCTCACCTGGTTTGTTGATCAGGGATATGTTGATGGATGGTGAGTTTGGCTTAGTTTGTTTTGCTTTTTATCTCTCTCTCCCTTTAAGTGCTCTTTTGACTTTTTTGGGGGTCTTGTCCTTCAGGGATGATCCTCGGTTCCCCACTGTCAGAGGAGTGCTGAGAAGAGGAATGACTGTGGAGGGTCTGAAGCAGTTCATAGCAGCCCAGGTGCATTTTAAAGAAGATGCAATAATCTGTGCTAAGTGAAAACCACAATGTTGATGCAAATGAGTACATTCTTAAATAAAAATGTGCTTTTTTTTTTCTATTTATTAATCCCTGTTTTTTTCCCTAGGGTGGATCAAGGTCTGTGGTTAACATGGAGTGGGACAAGATCTGGGCCTTCAATAAGAAGGTACATTTAAAATTTTGTTATATTTCATCTGTGTCGAAATTTTTGTCAGTAGAACATTTAAAATGTTTCTGATCATGAATTTTAATCAGTTGTTGTTAAAGCCTGTTTAGCTTTGCTGCAGCAACACAAATAAATGTATTTATTGGGCTTATATGAGCACAGTGAACATAAGTTTGATATATTAAATTGCACACAAAATAACTTTATTTCCTGCTTTGTGAATTAGTTTTGGATTTTTCTTCAGTCAAAACCTGACTTATATGTTAGAGATGTCACGTGTGAGCATAGAGGTATAAGTGTAAATCTACCAGCGTTCAAGTATATGTAATGAATCTGTAGTAAAAAAACAGGCTCTGCAAATTCACTGCTGGCATGGCTTTGCTCTTTTCATTCTCTTAAATGCTTTCATTTGCCACCTCCTCTTCTGCCTCATTACCCCCAATCTCAGCCTGCTTATTAACCCCAATAACACAGAAAACCTGAAAAACCAAACTAGTTGCTTCATTTCACGTCCCACATATGTTGGTATTCATGATTTGATGTCCTCATTTTCAACTGTCTGGACGTCAGTGTTGCTTCCTCTGTGTGGTCTTCCTTGCTGGCACTTGCTGCTTCATCCCAGAGTCAGGAAGAAGGTGTGAACCATCAGTTTAAATGTAAAGAAAGTGAAAGCAGTTTTTTTTTTTTTTTTTCTCAAAAAATAAACAAAAAACAAAGTCTGTTTTAAACGTATGACCTATACAAGGATTTATATTCAAGGGTGGTTAAATTCAACAGCTACCAATTGGCAGTGATCATGTCGCAGTGAGGTCGATTTAAAGACAGCTGTCTCTGTTTTTGCAAAGGTCTCATGTGCATGTTCAACTAACCAGCTGCTCCTTGCAGTTGTCAGATAGTTACATTATTCTCATAAACTTTCTTCATGCTAGCAAGGGGATGTTTTAAGGTGGCTGTTTTTGTTTTTGTTTTTTTTTAACAGGTATTTAAGAGATGAGTTTTGTCTAATTCTATTCTGCTAATCAAGACTTTGTAACTGTGAGCAGCTGTCTGCTTTTAATTCACCTTTTATTTTCCTTTTTATTATATAAATCTTCAAATATGGAGCTTTTTAACAGACAGTTTACTCACCAGTGCCTCGTACTGTTCCTACCATTCCATCCTAGTGTCTTTGCAGGCATTTGGGTTTGAAAGCATTTGATTTAGCTTTACTTATTTACTTATGTTTTAAGCTCAACCAAAATCAAGTTAGAAATAGGGCATTAATGGCCAACACAATAATGAGTTGTAATGATAATGATAATAGTAATAATAATAATTGTTACCTGTTACATATTTGTTAATGATCACTTTCATTTTTGTTTTGGACCACATGAATCTCAGTGAATGTGATTCCACTGTGTGCTTTAGTCTTATGTGCCAGAACAGGTTAGGTCAGTTTTTAGGAACTTTACACTGTTGGTCTGTTTGACAAGGCTAAAATATTTTCCTGTTGTTGAAGTAATATACCTGCCATTTTTAGGCGTTTTTGAATAGTAGCCATTTTTCCACATTGTGTAAAATCAAAACATGACTTCAAAGCTGATTTCTAGGTGTGTATTGTATCTTTGGACTGTACTGCAGTGGTTTTAAAGGGTTAATAATCCAATATAATCCTTATTCATCTTAAACTCGACCATTATGTAGCTAATCAATTCACCCACGGTAGCTCTTGACCCTCCATTAAATAAGCTTTATTCTGATTTCTGTTAATAAGGGCAGCCAGAATTTAACAGCATGTGGGAGGAGCTTTTATGCTGACAGCAAACTGATGACCATATTAGCAATATCCACAATTACTGACATCATAGAGACACATGCTTAATGGCTCATGCACCACTGGTAGATAAAACAAGGCAGAATAAGTCTTCTAATAAGTCTTCACTGAGCTTAGTGAAATAAAGTAGGCTCCATATTAGTTTATTCTTTAGTTGCTTAATTACTCTCATCACTCAGCTTTCACTTCCTCTTCTGCTTCCCCTGTTTTGATTTCCCTGTCGTCCATTTGAAAAAATTATAATTCACTATTTTATTCATACATGCATTTGTGGTCAGGGCGTTGGACGTTGACATAAGACACAAACCAAATCAGGAGAGTGTAACAAAGCAGCAAGGATAAGTTCTGTGAATGGATCATTCTGTGTAAATGTGTCTGTCTCTTCCTCTCTCTCTTCCTCTATCGTATCTGACATTAAACAGCATCTCACTCTTCTGTTTCCAAGCTGCCCGTTAGCTGTCTGAAGGTACTCCTCCACCTCCTGCTCCTCCTGCTCTTCCTCATTGTCACTCTCCCTGCTTCCATCATGTGCTGGTTAATCTGAAAGCCCGCCAATGGCTTGCGCTATTTTACCAGCCCAAACAATAGGATTCCAAACAATAGGTTGGCACAATGCAACAGACAATTTTAAGTCAATACAAAATAAGGTTTTTAAAATAGTGGTTATTTAGGGTCACGTGACTGTTGGCTTCCCTTCCCAAACATTCTGAGTAAAGTAAATATGGTTGTTTTTATTCTATACATGTTTACACAGATTGAACAAATGTCAAATCTAAAGCATATTCACTGAAGATACAGGAAATGCTTCAATATATTCCATATTAACTGCCCTGAACAGCATGTTTATAACCAAAAAGGCAGTTTGTCTTTATCTTCCTATGAATCTGTTGTCTCTTTTTCATCCTTTACGCCACTTCAGTTTTATTTATGTATTTTTTGTGATGAAGAAGTTGCCCTTTCATATAGTTAATCATGCATTACTGAGTGAGAACACCCAAGTCTTTAATTTGTGAACAGGTCACAGGTCTTCCAGTGGCAGATTCATAAAATGGTACATATTGGTAAGACAATTTGTAAAGGGCTTCATACAGAATGTGTATGAGATCTTGATTTTTATCAAAATAATATGTGAATTGTTACCCTGACAACTTTCAAAACCATGTTTTGTTTTGGGTTTTTTTGCTTTTTTCTCCCCATTTTAAGATTACATTCAAGCCCACAAGGGCTGATATTCTAATCAACCAAAGTTGTTGATCTTTAACATAGTAAACTTGCATCAGAGAAACCCGTGTGCCACTGAAGCACATCAGTGATGGTTGCAACTTTTCTGAATGTTTTTGTTATATTAAAAAAGATTTTTTTAAATAGACAAAATGACTTGAAACTTTTTAGCAGTAGTATCTGTGAGAAATGGTGACTTTTATGACTAGATCTTCAATAAATAACTTTGTGGAACAACATGAAAAGTGTGTGTACGATACGTTATAATCAGTTATGAAAACGTTTTTTCAAATCCTTCAGTTGTCATTTACATCCAGGCTGGCTGGTAAAATAGTGGAAGCGGATAGCGACTAAGTAAGCAGCTGAATAAAAGCTTGTTTCCCAACTTGCATACAGTCATTATTCACTCTTGAAATCATCTTTTTTTTTTTCCTCCTCTGGCTTAGTTTTATTTATCGCTTACTGAGCTGAAGCGTCTCTGTCCAGATTTTTGTTTCTTTTTGGAGAAGCCTTCAAAGTTGCATCATATTTTGCTTTTTTCTTGCATTACTCAGCTTTTTGTATGTGAAGTGCAGATTTTTCTTTTACTGACCTCTGCGTGTGTATATGTGTCTCTCTCTGTTGGTGTTTTAGGTTATAGACCCGGTAGCTCCCAGGTACACAGCTCTATCCAGCTCCTATGTGGTGCCAGTGTCTGTCCCAGAGGCTACAGAGGAGATGAAGGAAATTGCCAAACATCCCAAGGTTTGAGGGGATTTTTTTGTTTTGTTTTTAACAGCTTGCCGCCAATTTTGATTACTTACATATTTTTGTCCCATCAAAACAGCTGTCATTTAAATCTCATTGTAACTGATTTTTAGGGGTGCAACGATATTCGTATCGATATTGAACCGTTCGATACAGTGCTTTCGGTTCGGTACGGCTATGTATCGAACAATACAACATTTGTAATTTATTTTATCAACTTTCCTTCCGACGATGCTGTCTGTGTTGAGCGCTCAGTGAATCTGCGTTCGACTACTCCGCCTAGGCTGCACTGTCGAGCGCAGATCCACTGAGCACTCAACACAGACAGCATAGTCAGAAGGAAGAGCGCAGGGCAAGCTAGCAAGACACATGGACCTCCCCCACCCTCATTCAGATCTGGCGTTTGGAATTATTTTGGTTTTCATGTGACGTATGACCCTGAAGGTAAGCGAGTCATGGACTAAAGTAAAACAGTATGTTGGATGTGCCATGCAATGCTCAATTACATGGGTGGGAGCTAGTGTGTTAGCGCAGTTAGCTCGTTAACTGTTGGCCGTCTAGCCCCACACACGGGGCGATCGGCAGTAGCTCGTTAACGGAGATTTGCCGTGTTGTGGCTTTAAGGTCATTTCAACGAGATTAACCTGAAAGCACTAGTGGGAACACAACGAATATGACTGCACATTTACGCAGACATCATCCTAGTGCAAAGACCAAAACAACAAGCATGCTACTAACTTTAGAGTCATTTAGACAGCTGTTAGCACATGATTCTCCTTATGCTGCTGAGAATATAGCCCAGAAGAAGCGGATAGTATAGCTTTTATTTTGGAAAGAGACATTTCTCTGTAATAAACTCTCTTTTCCAAAGATGAGTGATTCCTCAATCAGATACAGGGCTTGCAATATCGCTAGCCCGACGTCCTGGAGCTAGCGATCTTTCCAGTCGGGCTACCAAAATCTATCTCTTCCCTGCCCGTCGGGCTATTGTAGGAAGGAAAAATATATGTCAATGCTTTTGCATTCTTTCAGAAATGTAGCTGGGTAATTATGTCATTGGCATCGGTGAGCCACTGTCAATATGTGACATATTGAAATCGCGTTTGAATTTGCGCTTGTTTTTTTGCTTTCACTTTGCAATCGCGTGAACTGTGTATAGAGAGCTACAGTACTGATTGGTGAGTGATGATAATTTGTGCACCAATTCCTCTGACATCGTCTTATTAATCGTTAGCTTACTATGCAAACATGACAAGTGAAATCTCCTGCAGCTTAAACATGTGAGAGGTTGATCGCGCAGAGAATCGCTGAGCTTATGTGAGTGAATGTGTAAAAGCATTTCAGTTCTGCTGAGCCAAATAAGACAGGTCAGGGTGAAGAAGTGACAGCCAAAGAAAAGCTTACCACAAAACGGAGAAGTTATGACAAATCAGACTATAAGGCAAAAAGAAAGTGCAGCTTTATGGTTTCATGGACAAAAGAATTTCTGTGGCTGCAATATGAGGAGCTAAATAACCAGGGCTGCACATAAGTGGTCCGCAGGTGCGCATTTGCTGTCAAAATAAAAAACACGCACAAGGGTTAGGGTTAAATTTAAAAACTGTACTTTTGAGTTAAAATATATATTTATAATTTTAATAAATGACAAATTAAAAAGGCATGAACATTTTTTTTGTATCGAAAAAATATCGAACCGTGACACCAAAGTATCGAACCGAACCGTGAATTTTGTGTATCGTTGCACCCCTACTGATTTTATTCCTAAAAATCTTTTTAGCTCTAACATGTCTTGTGTTACTCTCTTTTGGGAAGAGCACCTTGGTTTTTAGCTGAAACATCTCCGTTAATAGCATTCAGCATCTTTTGCTATAAGGACTGACTCTCCCTTACTTGAAAACCAGCCACTCCAGGAACTGCAGTTTATGTCACTTGACTATAGCATGAGTCAGTTCACTGATGCATACTTACCAATGTAGCTTTGCTGCAGTGCTACTGAGCTGATGCCATTTCTGTGCCTATCTAGAATGCCGAGGTTGGGATGAAGGAGGTTTGGTATGGTCCTAGAGTTCTGATTGAAGGAGCCGATGCTGAGACTTTCACAGAGGGAGAGACGGTTACTTTTATCAACTGGGGCAACCTCATCATCACCAAGATCAACAAGTATGACCATCGTTTAGATGATCTGTATTTCTTTTAAGAATCAGAATTCCCTCTGATCTGTTCATGCTGTCGCCCTTTCTTATCACTTAGAGGGGCTGATGGAAAGGTTTTGTCCATGAAGGCAAGCTTGAATCTGGACAACAAAGACTACAAGAAGACAACAAAGATCACTTGGCTGGCTGAAACAAACAATTCCCTCCCGGTGCCAGCCATCTGCGTCAACTATCAACCACTCATCTCCAAAGCTGTCATCACCAAAGACGACAACTTCAAGGACTACATTAATAAACATAGCAAGGTCAGTTATTTGCTCTGTGTGTGCATTATACTGCATGGATGTGGTTATTTTATTATCTGTTTTTGATCTCAGTTGGAAGAAAAGATGCTTGGTGACCCCTGTTTGAAGAACCTGAAGAAAGGTGACATCATCCAGCTCCAGAGGCGGGGCTTCTACATCTGTGACCAGCCTTATGAGCCACTCAGGTAAAGAAGTGGAAACCCGAATCTGCTCAGTACCAAAACACCTTTTGGGCATGTATCCATTTTTTTGTATTACTGTTTTATTAACTGGGGTTGTGTCTGCAGTCCCAACAGCTGTAAGGAGAGTCCTTGTGTGCTCATCTACATTCCAGATGGCCACACTAAGGAGATGCCAACAGCTGGATCCAAGGAAAAGAGCAAGACTCAGGCTTCTGACAACACAGTGAGTATTCAGTAAGGGGTTTGCAATTATACGCCTAATGGTCCTGTATGAAAGACATAAAGTCATCTGAATTACTTAAAGTTTGCTCTGATGTTTGCGTTGGATGTACTAAGACGGAAACAAAAAGCACAGTACAATTAGTGGCAGTAGCAGGAACCTACCCTGTGAATCCTAACTGGTTTAACCAGTAAAGCAAATGCTAGACTAATAATAGGTGAAAACTAAACAAGGTTCAGGCCCAGTTTGAAAGCTACCAGTCGGCCTTTTATATTATTATTTGTTATTGCCTGAAAACCGACAGCTTCTAGCTTAAAAGTTGAATATTAGTGAAAAGCTAGCCTCCTTCTATTATACTTGTTGGTCACACAGCGTGTGAAGGATTTTATTCTGGGAATTTTATGTGGATTTTATTCATTCCTACTTTTGAAGAGAATGTATTGTGTGTGTGTGTTTATGTCCTAGTGTGTATATACACCAAAGGAAAGTCAAACCTACCTGTCTTAATTATTATGGATAAAAGATAAATGGATGGTTATCTGCTAAAACTATTAAGTCATAACACTTTTCTGGTTCTTTACTTCTTCAGAGTTTTATCACGTGTTCTTTTTTTATTGTTAGCAACAGTAGGCTAACAATATTTATGTTTGTAGCGTCTTTCTAAAAATAAAAGTAAATAAATAAAATTCCCTGGCATCTAGGGCCTTCAGGGCATCAGCTTAGCATGCAAGCTTGGAATAAAATGGGATAAAAATGTGAGACATCTTGGATAAACTGGTAACTGACAGTTTCTTCATCTTCATCTCTGTTGTATAAGCCTGCCAGCCCTGCCAAGGCTCCTAAAACCTCTGTGCCAGCCCCAGCAGCTGACCTGTTCTCAAGCATTGTAGCACAGGGCGAAGCTGTCCGCCTGCTCAAAGCTGCCAAAGCTCCCAAGGATGAAGTGGACAAGGCTGTTAAGCAGCTGCTTTCTCTAAAGGTATGCTGGCTTTAAATAAAAGTATTATAAAGATAAAGACATGTGCTGAAGTGATCCTTCTGATCCTTCTGGCAAATATTAAATCCAAATTCTCTTGAAATTGTCAGGAGTTGATGTTCAAAAAGGGCTTTGCTTGAAAAAAAAAATACTGACAGTCTCATCTGTTCTTTATCTGCAGGAGCAGTTTAAGCAGCAAACCGGTGTGGAATACAAGCCAGGCATGGCTCCTCCAGCCTCAACGCCAGCCCCATCTACCTCTTCCTCAGACTCAACGTCCTGTCCATACAGTCGTGTTGTCCAGCAGGGTGAGCTGGTCAGGAAATTGAAAGCAGAGCAAGCACCAAAGGTAAAGGGCATTTTCCAATCCATAGTCACATCCTCATCTGTTTGTCAGATCTTCGTTTTATGCCCCACGTTGTTTGTCCGCTCGTTTTTTGTGTCCCATCATATCCGCTGAATTCGTGCGTCAAAAATCACTTGTCTGGTCCTTCCCTTGTGATGTCCCACAACATTTGTCCAGTGACCGTTCCACCTCCTCGTGCCATTTGCATGACAGTCAAGCTTATTCTGAAATACCCATTACTATAAGATCACTTTTAATGGTACCAGGACCAGATTGACGCTGCAGTAAAGCAGCTCCTCGCTCTCAAGGCAGAGTTTAAAAAGCTCACCGGTCAGGATTATAAACCAGGGATGGCCACACCCGCCCCCTCTGCTTCATCTCCCGTGACTGCCACCTCTTCTTCCTCGCCACCTGCTTCTTCTTCTTCGGGCCTGTATGAACATGTTGCACAGCAAGGAGAAGTAGTGAGGAAACTGAAGTCGGAAAAAGCCCCCAAGGTATTCAAATGCATGATGAATACAGACAGTAGAAAAATTCCTGCCTTATTCATATGCCACATTCCGGTCACCTCGGAAATCGGATGTCAGAAATTTGGAGTTACTTAGTCTGAAACCACTAATACTTATTAATGTTACTCAGACACACACACAAGTGTTAAAATAAACAATCCATCCTATCATGGCTTCAGTGCCGAACCAGTTAGATTTATTCTTGGAAACATTACGTGGTTCCTGGTAACAGGGCTGGTACAGATAATTGTACGTTTGATTATTTCTTATTTTGGCATGAATTATGTGTCACCACTTAAAAAAAGAAAGAAAGAAAGAAAGAAAAAAATTACTTCTCTGACTCTTCTTACAAATACCCTAGTTGAAAGTGCTTTGTCTTTATTTGCACACATTTTCTGCACTACTTTAACTTTGTTTTAGGGTTTTAAATTAATTTTGCAGTAAATGTTCCGTATCGGCATGTGCTTAACATACTTGTTTCACACAATTATAACAGTGCTTATATTAAAAATGTGTGTGTATTTGCTTTATTACTATTACCAAATTATCTATTTTCTCTAACTGCTGTCTGCGAGAGGGTAATCCAGAGGGATTGTACTGATCAGAGTGATAGCTGAACACACTGCTAAATGTCTGAATTAACATCAAAAATGCATGACCAATCTTAGGTAATACAATGATCTGACACCTGATAGAAAAAAAAAAAACTGATTGCTGTCGCCAGCATGTAAATTGTGGGAAAACAATATTCACCATGCACTGGAATGGGAATATTTTTACCCACAAAAATCCTAAACATCGTAATAAATTGGGTTACAGTTTCCTTGTTTCATCTTCTTCAGGACCAGCTTGATGCAGCAGTGAAACAGCTGCTTGCTTTGAAGGAAGAGTACAAACGTATCACAGGCCAGGAGTATAAGCCTGGAGCGGCCCCACCTCAGAAAGCACCCGCTCCAGTCCAGAATGGCTCCACCAATGACCTCTATGAGAAGGTCGCTGAACAAGGAGAACTGGTCAGAAAACTGAAGGCTGAAAAAGCTCCTAAGGTGAGATTTTACCATTTGCCTAAATTTTTGAGGCTCTGTAGCTTTCAGTAGTCCTTGAGGTGTTGACTTTGACTTGATGTTTCTCCTTCCATTGGTTCTTTTTCAGGATCAAGTAGATGCTGCAGTGAAGCAGTTGCTGGCTCTGAAGGCAGAGTACAAACAGAATACTGGAAAAGATTACAAACCGGGATTACAAGCCCCAGCTACCCCTGCCCAGACCCAAACCCAGGCCAGCTCAGCCTCCACTCAGTCTAACTCCTCTCTTCAGGCTCAGGAGCTGTTCTCACAGGTGTCCCAGCAGGGAGACCTGGTGAGGAAGCTAAAGTCTGAGAAGGCCCCCAAGGTAAGAACTTACAGAGTGGTATTAAATACAACTAAAATTGCACAGACATAAACATAAACAATCACATCTCCTTTTTAGGACCAGGTGGACGAAGCTGTGAAGACTCTACTGGACCTGAAGAGCAAGTACAAGACTCTCACTGGACAAGACTACAAACCAGTGGCTGCTGCTGGTGGTACAGGAGGAGAGGACAAAAACCGCAAGGAGAAGGAGAACAAGTCTGAGAAACAGGGTGGAGGAGGAGGAGGGAAGAAGGGTAAAGGAGACAAAGGAGGCCAGAGCAAGGAGTCCTCCGGAGGAGCAGGAGGTGCAGGAGAGGGTCAAGGACCCAAGAAACAGACACGGTGAGAGACTGGAAGTACTCCTTCACCCATCTCTCTTCACATATTTCCAAATGCAGATGAACTAGCTCGGGCTTAAATTTAGATTTCAATTTTCAGCTAACACAGTTTTTGGTTTAAAATGGGTCTCCATAACAACAACTGTGATATGATTTCAGCTAAAATGATAATCCTTTTTACATGCAATACCATGAACATTGAATATTGAGGAACATAGTAGTATTTTACTGTTTGCATTGCATACAAGTTATTGTTTGTCTTTGGGTTTTCAACACATTAAAATGTGTTCTTTGGGTACATGTGACTGTGATGAATGGGGGAAACATTTATTGGGGAAGAAAGCAGATTATTGTAAAAGAAATAGCACAGCTGTCTGTAGTTGGTTGTCCTTGAATTTGCTGAAAATTGACAATAAATGGAGAGTTAAATTAAAGCATTTACACTTGGTCACATTCTCATACATCTGATTTGAGCTCATTAGAATATGCACGGTTTGGTAAACATATATTTGAATGTTTAACATGAAACCCCCAGCAGGTGATGGAGGTTGTACTCCAATGAGTAGTACATTTTAAGCAGGACTGTTGTTGGTATGAACACCACCAGCTTCCTGTCAGGTGTCTTGTCTTAGAACAATAAACACACACACACACTCACACACACACACACACACACACACACACTCACACTCACGCACAGGTATTTGGGTGTGTTGATTTGGAAACCGAAGATGGTTGAAGCACAAGCCTATGCTGCTGTTTCTTACCGACTGAGGAGGGTTTTTGAAATCAGATTCGGTGAGTCTGACGTGGTTGCTTTTTCCTGCATATTCAGTGCCTGTTGTGTGCTAAAATTACTGGCTTTAAGATGGTGCTACATTACTAATTTTTTTAATATTCATGATTTAGCCGTTTGTCAAGAGAGGGCACTGTTGCCATGGTTGGTCCAGATTGAAATATCTGTTTTCTATGATCACCACAGCATCAAGAGGTTGATATTTTTGGCTTTTAGTGAATCATCTTGACAACTACCGGATGTATAGTGATGGAATTTGTTGTAATAATATAATAATTATAGGTTCTGTCTGAATTTGCGCCTTGTTTACTGTATAATACACTACATTTAATGTGCCTAAAAGTTATCCAATAAAACAAATGGTACATGTCTAAATATAGGGAGTGGTAAATAAGGGGCTAGGGCAGGGGTCTGCAACCTTTTACTCCCAAAGAGCCACTTGGACCCGGTTTCCACGCAAAAGAAAACACTGGGAGCCGCAAATACTTTTTGAAATCTAAAGTGAAGATAACGCTGTATATATTGTTTTGGTTTTTTTTGTCCTTTATGCTTTGTGTGAACAACTAAAGCAAGTAAAGTTTATTTATTAAGCGCTTTTCACAGACAGGCAGTCACAAAGCGCTGTACACAAATATTAAAATAAACAATACAATCAATAGGCATTATACACAATGTAAAAGATCAAATGTACATAATGTAAAGAATATAAAATACGTAGATCAACAAAAGGCTTGTATGAACAGAAAAGTTTTTAACTGCTTTTTAAAAGAATCCACAGAGCAACTAAGGTGTGTTGCTTATGAAATTCATGAAGTGCTACAGAGAAAATTACATTTATTTATGTAATTAACACATTTTGAACTCTTAAAGAAAGATAACAAAAGGAAAGACACCCAGCTGAACTAAAATGATCCATGTAGGAAACAAACGGTTGTGAGCCGCCACCCTTATATCGCCTTTGGGCTTTTGGAGCCTTGACCTGACTTTTAAAAAGTAATTGGGGAAAAAAAGCACTATGCTGCTAAAAAAAAATTAGATATTTGCAAAATTCTGCCTAAATATGTATTTTACCTGGTTAATGTGTGTGGCGGGGCGTGGTCTGCAGCGCCGCTGCAGGGGAGGCGGACGCACCTGAGCGGCACCCGCAATCGCGCCTCACTGCCTTAAAGTCTACAGCCGGCTGTATGCGTACAGCAGCCGTGTGTGAAAAGTGGTCAATAAAGAGATGCTGAAAAGCGTGTTCATGCAAACATCGTCGGGTCTGCGTGATATGTTTACAATAAGACTTCTGGTCCCGAACCTCTGCGCACAGCGTCTGCTGTCATCTGTGAGGCGTGAGCGGTGTTTGTTTTTAACGTAGTTCACGGTGAAGAACAACATAATGTGGATCCGAAGATCCATAACTGGCCTACTTGGTGTTGAAAGTCTCGATAAATGCACAGCGTTTTGGCGGGTATATCGGCTTCCGCGAGTGTGACGCTTATTTTGAGCGATGAAAAAATAATAAGATATAATTTTATTTTTATATTTCAAAATCACAATAATCTTCCAATTTAGAACTACAAGTTAAAAAAAGAACTAAACACAAATAAAATACACTTCAGCTAAATACTTCTAATTTATTTTCCCAAACCACCCGGAGCCGCAGGTTGCCGACCCCTGGGCTAGGGGGAGAGTTAACTCCTTAACGCCTGGTGCATCATTTTTGATGCACCCAAACAATACATATTTACAATACATATTACTTAAAAATGTAATAAATGGCAAACATGATACAAATAAAAATGTTTAAAATTCTCCTGTATGTAAAATATTGTCTTTTTTTTTTCAATTGCCATATGGTTCAATAAAAGCTACATTTTTAAATAAGTTGCATTTTCTAGCAATTGTTTCCTGACAGTCGCTCTGACACTCCCCTCAGCCTGAGCAGTGTTTTGTGTTTAGGATTACTAAATGCTAACCCACTGAATTAATGCTTACCATGTTGGCATGCTAAAGTTCTAGACTGTGAGTACAAAGCCTTGATACTAACATGGTTTTAGACTCGTAGTCTTGTTTTTGGCACTTTTGTTTTTGCACACTTGAAGCTGTCAGTTGGAGACCTGCTGGGAGAGAAAAGGGTTTATATACGTCTATATGGATATATAGAAAGTAGATTTTGTTCCTCAGGCAGTAAAAGTGTCATTGTGCCAAAAAAAAAGGATTATCATTTTGCCCTCATGCTCCGGCTCTGTTTTGTCAGTTAGCTTTAGAAATACAGTTTGCTTTAAGCAGCATGATGGACTTGACTTGAAATTGCAGTCATTACTCTTGTGTTTGTGCACTCAGGAGCAGTGATCACTAACCAAGAATTAGCTGATTGTTGTGTTCGTGTTTCTCTGTCAGTGCTTCATCACCGCTTTCTCAAATTTGTGAAGAAAATAAATGAAATTCTGTCGAAGAAACACATGATTAACAATAAATTGTGCTTAAAAGACCTATGAAATGTTTCTATAACTCTTACTCATTTGTATATCTCCTGTCAGGTTGGGTCTGGAAGCCAAAAAAGAGGAGAACCTGGCTGACTGGTACTCTCAGGTGAGTATCACCCTTTACTCCAACAGCACAATTTGCTATGTCAGTCAAAATCTTCTGTTAATATTCCTCTCTTGTCCTCCTCAGGTCATCACTAAAGCTGAGATGATTGAGTACTATGACGTCAGCGGTTGCTATGTGCTGCGACCCTGGGCTTTCTCAATCTGGGAGTCTATTAAAGACTTCTTTGACAAGGAAATTAAGAAACTGGGTGTGGAGAACTGCTACTTCCCTATGTTTGTCTCTCAGGCAGCCTTGGAGAAGGAGAAGTCCCACATTGCAGACTTTGCTCCAGAGGTAAATGAGACTTTGCACGGACATCTTCTGATGTTTACAAAAAGCAAACTGGGTAACATAAATTAAAGAAATAGGCAACTACAAGAAATCATAATGATATGCTCGCGCATGCATTTATGGATCAAGCACAGTCTTGATCCATAAATGGGACTCTGCCATTATTTTTATGGTCTTCCGTCATTTATATCCTAGTGATGTCAGGAGGTTAATTGAAAGGTTCAAGTCCTAACATTTAAGGTGGCTGTCGTAAAAATTCTCTCAGCAGGTCAAAACAGTCAGTCCTAGCTGCCCAAACAGACGAGTGCTCTTTACAGAAAGAGCGTGTATGAGATAATCATACAAATAAAACTAGTAGTAAAAATATAGAACTGTAAATGTGCAATATCCTGTTATTACAGTTTTGGTTTCCCCTTTTTTAAGGTTGCTTGGGTAACTCGGTCAGGAAAGACTGAGCTTGCAGAGCCCATCGCTGTCAGACCCACCAGTGAAACAGGTCTGAACCACAGCTCTTTGGCTAACATAAAGCTATGCAGACTCACATTCAGCATATCAATTTGAAAACATTTAACATTGTTCCTAACCCCATTTATCTCTCTTTATTCACCTCAGTGATGTATCCAGCCTATGCAAAGTGGGTCCAGTCTCACAGAGACCTGCCAATCAAACTCAACCAGTGGTGTAACGTTGTGGTCAGTGTTCCCTTCTTTTCTTTAGTTAATGGTTGCAAGATTGCTCATGGAAGAGCACCCAGTTTAGTGTGCATCTCTTCTCCATTGTATAGAGATGGGAGTTCAAACATCCCCAGCCTTTCCTGAGGACAAGAGAGTTCCTGTGGCAAGAGGGACACACAGCATTTGCCACAAAGGAGGAGGCAGCTGAGGAGGTAATATACATGACAGAATGTAAAACAGTCGTACCTAGGCAGACATGTTCGAGTACAGTTTTTCTGGAAGGCTGTTTATGCGTCATCTGTATGCAGGTTCTGCAAATCCTGGATCTATATGCCAGGGTGTATGAGGAGCTAATGGCCATCCCTGTGGTAAAAGGGAGGAAGACTGAGAAGGAGAAATTTGCAGGAGGAGATTACACAACAACCGTGGAGGCATTCATCTCTGCCAGCGGCCGAGCCATTCAGGTAACACACTGGCTTTATTCTCTCAATCCTCTTACTCAAGTAAGCAAGTAAACATTGCATTGAAGCAAGAGTCCCCTTTTCCTCAGGGTGCCACGTCCCACCATCTGGGCCAGAACTTCTCCAAGATGTTTGAGATTGTGTTTGAGGACCCCAAGAGGCCGGGCGAGAAGCAGCTGGCTTTCCAGAACTCGTGGGGAATCACAACCAGGACCATCGGTGTTCTCGCCATGGTCCACGGAGATAACATGGGACTCGTGCTGCCACCCAGAGTGGCTTGCCTCCAGGTGAACACTCAGTCACATGTACACATGGGATTTTATTTTTGTAACAGATGAAGATGTTAAGGTCCTTTTTTTAATTCTATTATATTGATGTAAATGATGCTGCAACAGCCAGTCTAAGATTTCTCTTTCCTTTCCCAGGTTGTCATCATTCCTTGTGGGATCACCGCAACCTTGCCAGAGCAGGAGAAGGAGGTGCTGTTGGCTCAGTGCACCAAATACCTGAAAAGGCTGCAGGAGGCTGGTATCAGGGTGAAGTCTGACCTCCGAGACAATTACTCACCTGGCTGGAAGTTCAACCACTGGGAACTCAAGGTCATTAACAACATGATCATAATCCTTATTATAGTTTTAACCTGATGCAGAGGATATTAATTGGAAAAAAACAGATGTCAGTTTGGTTTCTGACTCCTTGTTCTGTATGCTGGGGTCTCTCATCCAGGGAGTGCCTATCCGACTGGAAGTGGGCCCTAAAGACATGCAGCAGAAGCAGTGTGTCGCAGTGAGGAGAGACTCAGGAGCAAAGGTGACAATACCAGAGGCTGAAGTGGAGAAGAATCTGCTCAACATGCTGGAGGACATCCAGAACAGCCTGTTCAAAAAGTATGTTATACTTACTACACTGAGGTTTTGTTACAAATGGACACATCCCCAGTCGAGGACAGTTCTACCACAGGGCTTTTTGTTAGAGGATTTAATAATTGATACAAGTGTCAAAGTTAAAATATAAATAAGTGTACACATAAGTGTACACAGATTCTGTGAGATTACATGGTGTCTGTAAACACTTGGTTAATGTCTATTTGTCAGAGCTTCAGATGATCTGAAGAGTCACATGGTGGCTGCAGACACAATGGAGCAGTTCCAGAAAGAGTTGGACCAGGGCAAGGTGAGTAACACAAACAAGCCACAACAGCTCAGACATCTCACCGTCTTTCCTCATCAGAATAAATAATTGATCTCATATATTTTCCTTTGCTTGATAGATTGTCCAGATCCCATTCTGTGGAGGAATTGAATGCGAGGACTGGATCAAGAAAATCACTGCTAAGTAAGTCTGACATATTGGTATTGTATACATAATGTTTCCTGTGATTTCCCCCACAGTTTGCTTGTTGTGCTCAGAGTGCTTAATTTCCACCACTGAAGGACTATTTGCTTGATCTTTTTTTAGGGACCAGGACCTGGAGCCTGGTGCTCCGTCCATGGGAGCCAAGAGTCTCTGTATCCCATTCACTCCTCTGAAGACCCTCCAACCTGGACAAAAGTGTGTCAGCGGCAAGGAGCCGGCCCAGTACTACACTCTGTTTGGACGTAGTTACTGAGCACCTGCTCTTCTGGGGCAAGAGAATAAGCATCTTAGTAGAAAAGGGCTTTCCCACCTTCTCTGTAACTGTTTTTCCTTCTTGGTGTTTAACTTAAGTGAGGTGACTAAACTTTGGGATTCAGGAAGGGAACATGCTCTCTTTGTTTTGTTTTGGGTTTTTAAAAAAAACAAAAACATGTCATCATTGTTACAACACTTTGGAAATGGAGCGGAGACAAGAGATGTTTACTCTTATAGCCGTTAATATCTAAATTGTTGATTATCCTCTAAAGGGCCTGTCAGAAAGAGACTCGCTGTCCAGAGGGGGACACAAGAATGGAAATGGCCAGGAGTTAGGCAGGTGTGTCAGCATCAAACATCTGATGAGTGAAAGCAGCAATTGTACTTTAAAACCACTTTCTTGAATACTTTTCAAACTCCATACCTAAAATGCAAGATTTTCTGTACTTGAAAATTGATGAATTAAGGATGTTTGGCCTTTTTGTAAAACTCTCAAAGGAGAATGTTACTGATGGGGAGGGGAAATCCTGAGAACTACAATGTCTCTTTGCCTGGCAACAGCCCCATCTCCCTCACAGCCAGACTATCTCAGGAACTCTGCAAGCACTCTTGCGGTTTTGCAGTTTTGTCAGCCCTGCTCTGTCTGTATGGTTACAGTATGTGGCTTTATATTTAACGGCTTAAAAAAAATCTCTTATCCCCCTGAGCCAAATGGTGCAGCTGTGATGAACCATGTGTATTGTCAATATCGCCTTCTGTCTCTTCTCTCACATGAAAGATCTCTGCTGCCTGTCTAAAATAAAGTAATTTCCATGGCAAACTATCCAGTGTATGTGTGTGGTTATGTTTTGTTATTGTTTTTTTAAGCCTGGGTAAAATAGGGGGAGATAATCAAGTCCAAGATGATCTTTTTCTATTTTTGGAAAGCTGCATGGGAAAATAATAGTAACTAAAAAAAAAACCCAGAAATATTACATCGGTGCCAGTTTTATGCATATCAAAGCTTGCAATCTAAATGTGCTGGAGAAGTACTTCAACAAACATGCCATCAATAAACTACAATCAAACAGAACTGAGTAAACTTGCATAATATTTACACTGGGTTTTAAATTATTGTGCGTGAGCTGTTTACTGAGCATAAGGAAGTATGTAAGGTAATTACAATATTCACATGATACTCACATATCTATATTATTGCTAATATATATTGTAATATATCTATATCACTAAAGCACTTCTGGATGGATGCAAACTGCATTTCGTTTCCCTGTACCTGTGCATGTGCAATGACAATAAAGTTGAATTCTATTCTATTCTATTCTATTCTATGATAAACCTTATCTGTTACGTAACGAGGAACTTCAGTCAAGATTAAAAGATTACACTAATTGTCTGTTTTCAGAATAAAAGTGTGTTATATGTTCACTTACAGTTATTTGAGTAATTATACTTCATACTGCGAGCTTGCTTTTCTTGCACATTCTGTGTTATTTAATAATTAAGAAATCCTTTGAGTTTGCAGAGATATTTTTCCTGCAAAAAAGCAGAGAATAAATCGCTGAAGCAAAACGAAAGGGAAAATGGTTGCCACTCTTGTCTTTGTGTAATTTTGGCAGAAATTACTTGGCTTTTCCTTAATTTCTAGCATATACACCATTAAAGTGGTGGATGATGATGTGAAATGTCTCTAAAGTTTAAAATCATAAACACATCTTTATGAACAAAAACAACAGCCTGAAAATCCCACTCACGGTTTTAGGTATGGGTAAATATTCTGTTTTTAATCGGGACCACATTTAAAAATTCCTGGAAGCACTCCTGGTGCTGGGTTTCAGTCAGTCAGTCAAATATCTACAAGTATCTTTAATATGGCCATCTTAGAAACAAGCTTCTGGTCCCACCCACTTTCCATTCACATCTTCTTTTTGTCAGTGGAAGCCAGTCGGAAAAACCACTAAGAAGCACCGAGTCACGGTTTAAAGATGAGTAAAGTATATTTTGAGCTGTGAATCCTGCAAAGCTTTGGAGCAGGAAACGAGCGATCCTCTGCATTTTCCTCTCGGTTACTGTGCCTTTTATGTTGAAATCTTGTGCCGGAAGTATATTTTTCTGGAACTCCCTCTGCTTAGTCCCTTTCCCTGCCAGTCAGTCTCTGCCGAACTGCACTCCAGCTTCTTGTAGCAAAAATGAGCAATAAAGGTTTGTCAGACGAGGCTGTGGCAGCAGTGTGTAAAGATGGAGACCCGATCACTAAGGTAAGACCATCGTAGCCCCTCATGGAGGTGATCTAAATTTACATATTGGCAATAATTCAAACCCAACAGGATAGCAGCTCCCAAACAGGTTAACCCGCTTTTAATGCTACGTCCATTATCGGACACATTCCTCCACAAAATTCGCGGTGGTTTTGCTCTCGTTTAGGGGGGATTCGTTTCTCTTCCACACGGTTTAAATTGCTTTAGTTAATGATGTACCAAAAAAAAGAAAGAAAGAAAGAAACCAAAACCCCATGTGGTTTCATGGCAGGCGGATGTGAGTTCACCTTTCTAGGTGAACCTTCCAGTGGCTGCTGCCGTATGAACATAAAACTCGTCATCCAAGGCGTGCGTAAAACAAGTCTGTGCGTAATGGGAGAGCCGCCTGTACTGTTTAGAAAAGCTGCTATTTAGGTGCGGTGAGACCAGAATATACTCCGCATCCTGTTGCGAAAGGTCGGCAGGAATGGAAATACCTAACGTGGTCAGCATGTATCGCAAGATATGGAAGTTGTCCAACAAGTAGGCTCACCAGGCGTCCCACTCATGTTTCGTAGTTCCACGTTTAGATTTTGGTTGTAAATCACAGAAATGACACACATTTGAGTCTTAAAAAGAGCTCCACTGTTGAGCCTGTGGTTCCCAAACAGCGTGCATTTATAAGGAGTAGGTGTGAGGTGGAATTGAGGAGTGGTTTGAGGTGTGGCTTGGGGTTTTATGTCAACCACATATTATTACTATAGCTGTACAAAAAGCAGTGAATGAAGTTTACAATGTAAGTACACGTAAAAGGCTCTGATTTGTAGTGAGGAAAAAAAAAACCCTGTTTGCTTTCTCATGAAGAGAAAACCTCTTAAAGAAAAACTGTTAGGAGAAACTGCAAACTAAGTTACCTGTATTAAGGTTTCAGCCAGGCTAGAGATTTCAGCAGCCTTCAGCCACAGTGCATCTTTGGTTGGCAAGAGTGAAATAATGCCAGCATGGTGCCATGCAAGTTTAATCGGCACCTGGAAACCAGAGAAAAGTTACAGACTTAGAGAAGCGTAAAGATGGTTAACAGACAGAACAGCATAGGAAATAATATATAAATAGTTAATGATAAGCTCTTGATAGTTAAGGGCTTATTATTAACATAATGACAATAGTCTTGATTGAGTCCAAAGGCCGTCAAATGAACTTTATGTTGAATCTATGCATATAAGAAGTAGCAAAAAATGCATTCAGTTGAACACAGCTTATTCATCCTTCACAGGTTTCATTCCCAGACCTTTGTGAGGGTCATCATTCGTATGTTTATTCTTTAAGATGCTTTAAGATTTATAAAAATGTGCCTTTCAGCAGTAGCAATGCATCCCACATTGCCCTGCATTTCATTTATTGAGTTCTTAGTAACTTACTGTTCATGTTATTCACTGGATAGATGCTGTTTGCTCCACTCAGTCTGTTTTTGAAGTCACTAACGTTAACGTGCTGCAGCCCACTTACCTTCCTGTTTGTATGGCTTCAAGTGCCAGTAAATACACCTACAAACAGAAACAAACCTAATTGTGTAGCGGAACTAAGTGGTTCCCTCTATTTTTCTTTAGCTGTTTCTGACTTTTTTGCTCTGGCTGGCACTCACATGCTTTGAAATTGAAGTTTAGGGTTTGCTCCCACGTGTAAAATATGAGGTTTGACCTGAGAAATAAAAGGCACTTTCATTTTTCAGGGGCTTTCCACTTTTGCTTTGTTGGTTTAATGTGTGCTGTATGAGTGATGAACTACTAGTCGGAAATATGAATGCAGCTGTGATGCTATCTGGGGAAATATATTGCAGCTGCGGTGTTTGTAGAGTTTCTATAGATATGAAACATTAACACAGAAGGAGGAAGGGCACAGGAAGGACAACGCACAGAGATAGGACTTAACTGTGAAATGCAGTCAAAGAGCAAAGTTTGGTTTTCATACACTTCAAACACAGAAATACGGAGGGTAAAAACCAGACGCCCACTTTACCACATTTTTCTTTTCTTATATTAACTCTGATAATTTCACTAATCAGGTGGCACACGATTGTTTGAACCACTGCATATCCATATGTTAAACACCTGCAGCCTGATGTCCCATTTGGAACTGAAAATGTGTAACACATAGTGGCAGTTTGTTTGACTGATAGGCGAGGCTGCCATATCGCACCATCGGCCCCTCTGGCCATCACCAGTAGGTGAAGTGTCTTGCCCAAGGACAAAACGACCGAGACTGTCCGAGCCAGGGCTCGAACCGGCAACCTTCCGATTACAAGACGAACACCCAACTCTTGAGCCACGATCGACTACTGTCACTGTCTAAATCTAACTGAACACAGGCAAATCTGGCACGTTCAGCCCTATGATGCTGACCGCCTGTGTTTGTGCGCTCAGTAACACAGAGGTACAGTTCGACTGAAGGTGTTTTTCGCCGCTTAGTGCCAGGATACAAATTTTTCTCAGTCACGTTGCTAAACGGAGCCAGAGGTGAGGCTGACTGTCTCACACAAGAATGAAATGTACAGTGCTTAACATCATAAAGAAATATAAAATGATTGTCTTGTACTCTGCTCACTGAAGTCCCGCCACTCTTGAGCAACTAAATGTAACGTGACAATTTGTGTTTGTTTTTTTGTTGAATGAATCTGAATTCCTCTGCAGTTTAAGGAAACATTAATTTTCATCCCTGTCATATTTGTAATTCAGTTATACTGTTACTTACCTCGAAGACTTGTCCTTAATCTATTATTATGTTTTTGTGTTAGGATTTCATGATGCAGCAGACGATGCTGAGGGTTAAAGATCCAAATAAATCCTTAGATTTCTACACCAGAATCCTCGGAATGACGTGAGTATCCGTGCGGGCTTCGGTTTACTCAGCTCTTGAACCGAGTTATATTTGTTTACATCTTTTTATTTGTCACTGCAAAGAGAGACATAAAATCGTTAAATGTGTTTTCAAAGTTTGTGTGGACGTTTCCTGACTATGTAAAATGTTTTCTCTGCGATTGATATTTTGCAGGCTCCTGCAAAAGTTTGACTTTCCCTCGATGCGTTTCTCTCTCTTCTTCTTGGGCTATGAGGACAAGAAGGAGATCCCTGCAGATGTGAAGGAAAAAACGGCCTGGACTTTCTCAAGAAGAGCCACCCTCGAGCTGACACAGTAAGGGTGGATGTTAGATACTACCAGGAACAAATTCATTTTATTGCATTGTGTGCATCTTCTTCAACTGTTATCTCCCTCATCCAGTAAAAAATGATCCTCTGTTGTTAAAATGTAGTCAAAAACCTAAAGTTAATGTTGTAAGCAATCAAAAAGCAAACCAAGCTCAAGTTGGAATATTTACTTGAATCTGTTCTTCCAGTAACTGGGGTTCTGAGTCCGATGACAGTCAGACTTATCACAATGGAAACTCGGATCCACGTGGCTTTGGTAAAACTGCTTTCTTGTTGTGTTGAGTTGATAATGTATGTTTGTGTTGGGTCTGCTGCTTTTTGTGGATACTTGTGTGTCTGTCTGAGCACCGTCTCCGTTACTCTTGACAGGACACATCGGAATTGCAGTTCCTGATGTCTATGCAGCCTGCAAATTGTTTGAGGAGCAAGGAGTCACTTTTGTTAAAAAGCCTGATGATGGTAAGATGTGACATATTTGTTCAGGGTTATGATACTTTAATCATAGTTATTTATGTAGTAAATCAATATTTTTTCCACATAATAATTCCTAAAGTAGCTACATCTTCCGCACAGGGTTACTTTAATTACTTTTAATTTAATGACATGTTGATAGCCGGTTTCTGTAAACCTTTAATAGCTAATATTTAATATTTGTACTAATATGAAATTGAATTATCTTGTATTCAGCCTGTCTTTGTTGCACATGTCTGAATCTGAAGTTGAACTTTTATCCACTCAGTACTTACAGTTTATATTCACCCTCTCGTTCTCTGTTATGTTTTCCCCCCCTGCAGGCAAAATGAAAGGCTTAGCCTTCATTCAGGACCCCGATGGTTATTGGATTGAGATCCTAAGTCCCAACAATATGGTGTCCATCACCTCCTAAAAATGAACCCATGCAACCTTCTTCAGTGTGAAAGCTCAGGCTTGCTGTGGGTTCAGGGGTTCAGTGGGAGAAGAAAAGATTTTTTGGGGGGAGTGGGGGGAATGAAGAATTTATCAACATCTGCCGGAGCACTCAAGAGCATACGGAGTGGGATTACTTGCACAATGGCAATCAGTCTGTCCAAGCACAAAATGGACTGTTCTCACACAGCTGATCAGCATTTTGGTTACCTTTGTTACCCCAGCAACTATTTTCCTGACTTTGTCATGTCATCATATTCTATTTTTTCAAAAAGTGATGTGCAAGAAAAACGGTAATACTTTGCAATAAACATGAAAGTCACATTTGATACGGATTTCTGATTATTTTTCTTTCTAAAGGTGAAGTAATGAGTAATTTTTCATAACCAATTTACATTTAGGTCAGTCACACTCACGATTTCACCAAGGAGCAACAAGATAATCTGGGTATTTTATCCATACTTATCAAAGTTTTTAAAAAAAGGATGTTTTTTCATGCAGCAATTGTTTTCTTGAGAAAATTAAAATGACGTCTTAAGGGGACTAAGGCTGCTGTTACTAAATAATGATTGGTGGAAGCATTTTTTGTAATTTTGTTTTTAATTTATATTACTATTATTAATGCCGTAGTGTGGTTGAGGAATGGTGGGCCTCTTGCACCCTCCGTTGTCCAGCCATATTTTTTATGTTCTGTTTCTATTTGTTATTTTTTTAACCACATGGTTTCATTAGATTGTATTCTTCACAAATTGTCAGATATCGACGGCTGTTGGATCTATGATGGGTTAGATTCCCCCTGTGACACCTTTATATTCTTCATTTTATTTAACCAGTTGGAAGAGATCTGAAGAGAGTGATAACCTGGAGGTCATCACCTACAAACAACCTTTTCACGCTTGGAGTTTTTCTTGGGAAAAGGTAGTGTTATCCTAAAACTGAGGGCTAATAGATAAGTCACAAAATGAACCTTTCCTTATTTATTTGAATATGGCCTCCTTTACTTATTTTAAAACTCCATGAACCTTTGCGAAATTTTTCCAATCAATACCATATTCTAAGATTTATCTCATAAAAAGTGAATATCAAGAGAAAAATATATATTTTGTATGGTTTCTGGGTTTCTTCATTATTTACCCTTAAATCATATGTATGTGAACTAGGGTGAGTACGTCCTAAAACATGATGTTAACAAAGCAGGGAAAAGCTGTGGAGAAGGAAAATTTGGATCCTACCTGTGGTTGTACAATTTAATCTCTCATATCATAATCCATAATTTTAATCCAGTAGTGTTTATGGGGGGGGGGAATCTGTCTACGCACTTCTTTTTATTTTCCTCTTTGACTTTCATAGTGTGGAATTTGGAATCCATCAGTAGGGGGAGTCAACACTAGCCATGTATAATGTAGGTGTGCTTTAGGTTCAAGGAAGGCCCTGTTTGAGCTTGTGTGCCACTAGAGGGTGTTCTAGTACTAAATTAATTGGACATTCAACCTCCTACTGTGCTTTAGAGAAATCTAATACTCTTGAATATATCCTAATTTTTACATATCATTTTAAGATCTTCATTTACATAAATGTGCCTCCCTGGTTTGCTTAAATATGCAAAACTAAACATTTTTTTTGTCAATGTAATTTCAGGCACATTACAGTGAATAGCTATTCTTCAAGAGTCAGAGCCTCAGAGCTTCCTCTGCACATCTTGTGTTTTTAACATTATATGAAGAATTTGTTATTGAAAATGGTCAGAATCTACACTGTGATTGTAAGTATAAAAACATTTAGAATGTTTTTAAAAATGTCAGTTACAAGGACAATACCGTTTACAAAAGAATCATCTTCTCTGACAGGCATGTCAAACTTAAATTAAAAGGAACGATAAGTTCTGCGGCTAAGTAATCTTAATTGGAGATGTAAAAAAAAAAAAAAAAAAATCTTTACGGACAACATCTCACATCCTCTGCACAGTGTTGTGGTTACCCGGCAGAATGCTCTAAGCCTGAAACTAAATGATTGGTTCAATGCCACAAGTGGTCCATCCTTCTTTATTGCATCTATATGAATCAACTTTCTGCTAAGTTGTATAATTTCAGAACTTCCACAAAAACGAATTCAAAGCAATTTTGTTCTTATTTTGAAATTAATATTGCATTATAGGAACCATCTTAACCAGAGACTGACTCAAATTAGGATGCAGATGTAAAGGTGCTAAAATTTCCTGACTGCATGTCAGGATAAAAACCAAACCGTAAAATCAAAGAACGTCTCGGAAGCCCCAAGTAGCAATCATGCAGTAAGACACTGATCAAACATAAGTTAAAAAAAAATCACCTCCAAAGCTTTGTTTCAAGGCTTTATGGAGGTTTTTTAACCACAAGAAGACCTCCACATTGTTTCCCTGCTTTTTCAGTAGCCACCTGTTTGTGCATTTATGCAGTGATTTGGGTGGGGTCTCTGTTATTCTGGCTCTCGCTCCACTCATCCTGCACAGTTGCTTGCAGTTAGCTCATTATCTCCTCATCCTGCTCACCTGCCTCTCAGCTCATTGCTATGCAGTGCACGTACTCCTGCTCCTCAACTGTTCTCTGGTAGATTGTTGTTTGCTAGACTGACTAAAACTTTTTTTTTCTCCTAGTATTTTAGCTTTTGATGTTTTCCAGTGTTTATCTTCCTTTAATTTCATCACCTATTTGCTTTCTCTCTGCTCAGCTTCATGGCTGTTTGTTTACAACCTCACTGTGCTGTGCCGATCCCTCGTTCCACACACAGTCCGACCTCCAGTGCCGTCCTTCCTAGCAGCTACTTTGCCATCTGAGGCTGTTGTGCTCCTGGGAATACTCAGAGTGAGAGATTCAAGTGCAAGCTACAAACACAGCAGAGAAAACTTTAATTGAAGAGTTAATAAGGTGGAGAGTCCAAACCGGGGGAGTAAGAAAGCCAAGATTTGAAACCAATTGTTCTCTTCTGAGAGCTGGCTGTCTCTCTAAAGTCTAAACTGAGCAGCCAGACTTTTTTCTGAATTTAAAAAAAACTTTTTTAATGAATTATTATGTCCATTTTTGATATGTTTTTTGGACAACAGATGGAAATTAGCCTTTGTCTATAATCTGGTATGTTTACATTCATGTAATTTCTTTTTTTTACATGTATGTTCATCAACATGCACCATCCCAAATAAAGAGAAAAGGACCCCAGACAAAAACAACCTTGGTTGAGGAGGTTGGGTAGAGCTAAAAACCAGTGACTGAGTTCTGTAGCAATTTGCAAAGCACTCAGCAAAGACTAGAGAACCTGCTAGATGCATTAGCCAGAGGCATTTTCAGGATTTTTTTTTAAAAGGTGACGTGTGGCAAGAGGTGGAATAAGCAAAGCTGATTGAACAGGTCTTTGTGGACTTTAACTAAAGAATGAAATTGTAAAAGTAAAAATGAAAAGTAAAAGTAATTTTAAAAAGATCAAGATTTTCTGATGAGAGAAGTTAACATTTTTATTAACTTGCTTCTTCTCTTGCTATCGGATATTTTTATAGTTTAAAAAAATGAATGAAAACAATTCTAGCTGAACTTAACTGACAACAACAAACATTATATGCTGTGCCACAGTTATTTACTCTTCCCTGCCCTCTTTACTGAACCTAGACCATCCCTGTGTCATATCAAAGTTGACTTGAACTTCTTGAGCGTTTTATGACCAAACAACACGCTGACTAAGTGAGTCAGTGCTCCAAATCCTGTGACTCAGCTCAACACATGAGACATCCAGCTCAGCTATTTCTGTGTTGTCTGTTAAGATGTGATAACTCACCTGTTTTTTCAGTGTCCTCTCCAGGGTGCTTGGGGAAATGTTTCCCAGGGGGGTCGTGACAAAGTGGATGAGCAGTTGTAATGCTCTCCATTTGTCCCAGATGTGTTGACCTTTTCTTTTGCACATTATTCTGTCTCTGTATTTATTTGCTATGATTTTCCATTTGTCAAAGTAACATTGCTGCACTAACTATCCCGGGTTTGTTTATGTAAGCATTCTGTTGCCGGCAAATCAAACATTCTGCAAATTAAGGCAAATACTCAGTTACATGTTTCTTTATATTTTATTATGTTACAGATTAAGCCATTTGTTCATGCTTACTTTGTTCTTTCTTTTCAGTCTTCATGTAGGTCAGGTGTGGGGAAAGGCCCGCCTAGCATTTCCTAATTTTAAAGTGCTGATGACATCACACATGACATCAGCAGGTTGAACCGAGAGGAGGGGTTTCTTTTACCATAGAAATGCTTCCTTTTGTTTGTTTCCAGGTCCGAAGGGATTTGTTGAATCTTTTTTTTTTTTTTGTCAATACAGCCATTTAGTTGTGTAAATGTGCTAATTAGAAGTGTGAGAATGTTTTTGTCATTTTTAGTCAACTATGTAGAGTTTTAGATCTCTCAGCTCAAATGAGTGGTACTGGCTGGAATAATTGAAGGTAGATTGATGGCCCTATATATAGTCAGTCTCTGCCAGACTCTGATGAGAGAGGAGAGGTGAGCTGTGTTACCAACCCAATGTATGGCTGAGTTTTGCTAATTACGTTACTTTGGGGGGTTGTTAAGTTTCGTGCAGGATGGGGTCCACTGTAAATAAATTGCTCACCTCTGAAAACCCAAAATGTCTGCAGAGTCTGCTTCCCTACCACCTTCCTTGACGTTTGAATCTGACTACTTCACAGAGGTCCAGACACCATTTAAAGGTTCCAGGAGAGGCCAGTTGTTAAGGGAGTGTGGGGAATTGTTGTGCATGGGGTTTGGGGCATTTTTATAATGATTATTGAGCTTTAAGGGTAAAATATTTAATCATGTGAAAATGGTAAAATGTTGGTGGAAAGTTAAAATTTGAAAAACCCAACTGACAGTAAAATAATGCTTTAGTCCTTAACAGATGAGAGTATTTAAGGCAGCTAATTGTCATTAGACAGGAGAGTGATTGTTTGTGCTGTGAGAAGGCTTGACATGCCAGTGATTGTCATGGCCTTAGAGCTATATGTTGAAATAAATGCCTCTTGCTTCCACTGTACTGTCTTAGTCTTCTTCACTGTAAATCCAGCTGCTAAATATCGCCCTGTTACAGGTGATCAACTTCAGAAGGAAGAGGACAGCTACACAGCCTGTATCTGTCATGGGATAATACACTATATTAATGTGGCGGAGGGGTAGAAGTACCTGGGTGTTCACATTGACAGTCTACAGAGGCTGTACACATAAATGGGATGAGCAACAAACATTTCTTAAGTAAGTTGAGATTTTTGTTTTTACATGTGCAGCAAAATAATGGAGAGTTTCTATCACTCAGCAGCAGCAAGTTCAGTTTACTTTAGCGATATTACAGTCACTTCAAAGATCAGTAACAGCCTGATTCTACTTTACTGCTCTCTCTTTCATACCACATGTAGAAACTATTTATATTACTACTTCAGCTGCTGTAACAAAAGAACTCCCCAAATATGGGATAAAATATCTCTTATTATTAAATAGCCCACTCCTGAATGCTTTTAAGTGAACCAGAGATTATATTAATTTAGTAACAAGTAGTTAAATGAGATTTGTGATGTCGTTTATTTATAGCCTGAAGTTAACGATTTACTTTTAGCAACAATATCTTGCTGAACATAAACATTTGGAGATTATTTTCTACAACAATAAAAGAAAAAGGTAATGCTAACTTAATAAAATAAAACCAGGGCTGTGACGGCACCACATGACATCAACATGTGACTGGCTCTGCCACCGATTGCCTAGCAACAGGGAGGAGAAAATGGAACCACTCCTCATTCACTGCACTCACTCAGGCCGCAGCAATACACCTGCCAGGTTTAAATGTAGATCACATGAATGATTGTTCAGACGAGATGAACCAGCAGATAGTGGTTTTTATATGTTTCCCCTCTTTGCTTTAAGTGTTACAAATGTCCACATTGCAAACACTGTGATGTTCACAATCACTCTACCCCCCCTCAAATGTGGCAGCAGAGTGCACTTCTTGCCATCATCTTAGATTAATTTTGACTTTGCCAACCTCACATGATTCTTGCTCAGCTTGATTGAAACACAACTTTCTGGACCTGCTGCTGCCAGCAGAAAAAAGCCACACTCCAGACAATATTCCATATTCCTGAGGATTTTTTACATAATGTCCACTGAGGTCTGTAGACCACAGCTTATGTTCAAACGGACATGTTAATTATTTTCTGTCATTGTACATCTGAGTGGTAATTGGAATGGATGGCATAAAGCTTTCTCCCTGGCTTGGAGATAATATGATATGGACAGCATATGTGAGCTATGAAGGTGGGCTAGTTGAAGCATGTCATTTAAATTAGGTTAAATAGAACAGCTTAAACTGCAGTTTGTTAAATAATCAGAAACACGGCTGAAATAAAATTACTGAATAAAGATAAGGAGGATATTTAAATAAGGTCACAGAGTGAGGAGGCATAAAATAGATGCAAATTTACATTGCATCTCGGTTATGTTGTAATGCAGGACAACATCTCTGAAAGCCACTCATGCTATTATTCTGTTCTGTTTAAGACTTCTTACTGAAACATACATATCCTGCAGGGGTTGTCCTGGGGTTTGGTAAAACAGCCCTGCAGAAATGGTCTGATATTTAATAGGGGAAAAGTAGACAACCGTACAAAATCTTATATATTTTATTCATTTTTTTTATCTGGAATTTTTATTTCTGTTGGTAAATTTTGAATTCAAGAGTGATTAGTTAGCACGACAGCTACTTAAATTAATATTACCAAAGCATTTAAATACTTGTATAATAAAATTGAAGAGCAGGACTATAAAAGGAGAGTTTACTCAGTGTGCAGTGACAGACCAAGACAATTTTATAGAGGTGGCCAGGCTGAGAGCATTAAGTACACTGGAGGACGAAGGATAGGCTCCACCTTGTGCTTCTAACTTGATTAACTGGTTAATGAAATTAATTGGTGCTACTTGAGTTTTAATGAGAATGTTGTTAGCTTTGTATTGGACTTTACAAATGGTTATGTTGGGTGAACAAAAGGATAATCAGTCTGTAGTTTGTAGTGTTCGGCCCTTGGCTCCTCTTCTGCTGCTATACCCACCATCCTTTACATTTAGCTAGCATAGGAAATCAAATATTTGTTTGTTGATTGTTTTGTTCAGTTCAGTTCAGTTCAAAGAAGCTATTCTGTAGGTACTACTGTATTTTGTTAATTTATTCATTAAATGCTAACTGGTTGGTTTTAGTACCATCACTTCAAAGATCAAAGATCCTGCATCACAAACAACAAAGCCACATTTTTACATTTTACATATCTGTAACTTTTACTGTCAGGAGTTTTGTTAAGGTTCTTTTAGCCCATTGGTTGTTTGTTTCCACCACAGTTTAAAGACCTTCATGGTAAACACTCCTTGCACTGATTAAGTCTTTTCATGCTTCCACTTGTCTTGAGAGACCATTAACTTGAAAGTTACTCCCCTAGACCCTGTAGACCCAGGTCTCTGGGGCTCAAGCACAGCTTTCTTTTATACTTTTGTGGGAGAAATGGAAATTATGCACTATTCTCTTGAGAACCTTAAAGAAAGGGACCTCAGATCTGAGGGACCCAAGAATGTCATCCTATTGGTTTGGAGTATAATACTGCATACATGTACTAGTATCATACTTTCAGTTGAACATAAACATTGATTATAAATAACATTTTCCCATCTATTTCCTTCATTTATCTGAGTCTGATTGCTCCTCCTCAGCTAATACCACCTTAAACACAATCAGATTATGTTTTTGTTATTTGGTATAGTTTATATCTGATTATTGTGCTGGCACTGGCATGGTTAGAACATTTTTCTGCTATTTCCTGCCATTTGTTAAATAATTTGATTATCCATTTTGTCTTATGGATAATTATGAGACTGCAACACTTGTTTCCCCATCATTACATTATGAATACAAGAATAATCTAAAGCTACTGTAAATCACTGGCTTCATAACACATAGTAGTAAAATGTCAGCTGAGCTACGAACTAAAGACCGTCTCTAATTAGTGTACGTTACGATGGGCTGTGAAGCTGCAGTTTCACTTAGTTGGCTGTCTTCTCCTGGCAAGCCTTATCTTCAATGTGATTACTCTGCAGTGTGAAGAAAATCTTTTTACATGGTGTATGCTGCCAACTCAGCATTTAATCAAGGCTCATGCCTATTCTTCAAGTTAACTACATCACTCAATAAAACCGTTTGATTTAGGTGACCTTCAGGTAAAGAAAATGATGGTACTGAAGGAAAGATGCTCATATGCCGATGTTTATTTTTTGTATCATTTTAGTATCTTATTTTATAGCAGCAGTAGATTACTGGGAAAAAATCCTATGTTTGGCAATTCTGAGGGTAGAAAAAATTAAATTGCTGATGAGAGCGGTCAAAAGACTACAGCTGGCCTTGTTTGCACTGACAGAGAAGCTATGATAAGTCAGGTAACTGGTCTTCACAGCTGTGATAAGTAGGAAAACAAAGTCTCAGTGTATCAGAAAGCACAACACGTCTGACCTTGAGGGGGGATGGGCAACAACAGCAGAAAACGATGTCGCATTGCACTCCTGTCAGCTCAGAACAGAAATCTGAGGCTGACATGGTTGGCTTTGTATTTGGTGTGAATATTTGGTGTGAACAGCTTTAATGCATGAAGCCAGCCTGTCTTATGTTATGTCCAGGTTGCCAACCGTGATGTAATTCTGTGGAGAGTGTTTTCTTTTCACTTTGGGTGCCTAAATGCCATTTTATAAAGATTTTAAAGCCAAATCCTCCTTGAGAATTGTTCTTGCATGTGTGTCCCCTTATGGCCACAGTTTTCAGCATCCTCTAGTGGCTACTTACCGTGAAAATGAACCACATCAAAGCAAAAATCTTCTCAAGCTAGTTTCATAAACATGAAAATGAGTTTTCATGTTTTACATCAGTGGATTTCAGTGACCTCCCCAGTTGAGAGATCGGAATCCAATAAATTACCTTTGGGATGTGGGATAATGGTGCTTGAAAGTTTATTTAGCAGAAAGTTTGATTTTTCAAGTAGTGAAGTTTTTGAGTATGCACACCTGTTTAAGGAGAGTTGTCTCAGGGTTGTGAAAGCAGCAGGTGCAATTACATGTTGTGGATTGCTGAAGTGGAAGGATTCATAATGAAGCAATGAATGATCTCTTTTTTTAAAAAATGCCCAGGATTCACCTGTTATCCATTCATCCCATTCTTTATATTCTGGCTGAATCTGACTCTTCCATTGACAAACTTTAATTCTGACCACAATTATGAAGCCGATCAGTGTAAGACCTCAGTTTTCTCTCTATATTTCTGGAGATGACACCTATCTGTGTCACAGCAGACATAGTCATGGAGATACAGAAAAGTTTTACCAAGCAAAACCGTTTTTACCAGCCAAGATTTCAATGACTTCTTTCCAAAAAGGACTTAATCTAACTTATGATAATACTTGAGTTCAGGACAAGCACAAAGGTCACTGTGGATTAAAGTGAAAATGAGTTTAATTTCTGTGGAGCTGAAAAGATTGTGGCTTGTTTGGACAGTAGCCCAGAGTGTGTCAACATAAGCCAACAGCAACCACCAATCAGCTTCTCCGTTGCTTTGAAAAATGGATAATCCTCCGCTGCAAATTATTAGAAAGTCAGGGATATCATGACATTAAGTCTTTCTTTTCCTGTGCCTTTTTGTTCAAAACAGCACCAATAATTAAAATGCATCATCCAGCCTTTCAGTAATTATTTGATTTCCCCTGCATGAACAGACATGCTTCTAATTGAATCTTTTATTTGACTTTCTCTCTGGTAGAAGACAGAACAGCTGGTGTTTTCATAAAAGTTTTTTATAGGAAAACTATGTTCCTTTCTGGCGCTTAGTAAAGCTGCAGCAAATAATTCAGACTTCATGTCTTCATATATAAATTAACATCTGCTTCTACAGGTCTTTACAACTGAAGTGCATCTTATTATAGCTCACATTTTCTGCTCAGGTGCAACTCGTAAGGGGATAAATAGATGCTTTTCTCTCCTCTGGTAAAACCAGATGCCTTATCGCATTGTTAAAACAATCGTCGCAAAGTGGAAAAAATGAAAACAGGCTTAAACAGCTTTCCCACAATTTCATTCTGTCTCATCATCATTTCCATCACTTTTTGCTCAATGCAAAGGAGTCAGATATTTTTACATGCAACGCTTTTGGTTAAATTGCAGATTTTCAATTTTGCAAAGCCATTCTGCTGCTAAATCTTCAAGCAGTATCGAAAAGAAGGCACTTCCCCCCAAGATTTGACACTGAATGTATTCTTGAGTGCTTTTATTACTTCATAAAAAGAGCAGAAATTAAGGCCTTTTTCATAGTAGCTATAATTAACCTCCTAAGACCCGAACTCTTCCACAGCATGCATTTTTTTATTTCTCTTTGATATTTGGGCATATTGGGGCCCGATGAATGTAAAAACAAAGAATGACCAGATTTTTTTTTCTTTCCCTTATTTTGTTTTTAAGAAAAATAAGAGCCACATATGAGGATATTGGTTTAGAATTTTGATAGAACAGTAGCAGTATAATGTCCTTGTAACTGGATATCAGGCCCATGTAGAGCAAAATTGAGTATTTTAGTCTAAATAACCCAAAATGTGATGTCCACATATGTGGACGCCAGGTCCTAGGAGGTTAAAATAAAGAAAAAAAGAAAAGACATATACATTTTGCAAGACTGCGGGATGTGTTTGTTCTCACATTAATGTGCTGAGAAACTGTCGTGCGAGGAAGAAGCCAACTATGAGTGAGGCAAAAAAGACTTCTAGCTAGAGGGTTTATGTAGTAAATAGATGTATACTATATAGTATTTTTGTCATCTCTCTGCAGTGGAAACACTACACCGACAGGCTGACATTTCTATTAAAAATGGATCAGCATTTTGGGAAATATGTGTATTGATGTTTTTGCTGATACTGAGGAGAACTTTACTCAACTTTTTTGTAAAAATGAAGGTGCTTTCTAATGCTAATGACAGGGCTAAAGGCAGTTACTGCTCTCAATCTAGAAATAGTCACAACACCTTTTGCACTCTAAATATGTCAGTTTACCCGATCGCTGGTTGTTGGTTACTGTGAGCAAGAATTTGCTGACAGTGTGAAGGAAAAACTCCCTTTTAACAGGAAGAAATGCCCAGAAAATCCAGCCTCAAGGAAATGGGAGCCATCTGCCATGATGACCTTTTGGAGACGAAAGGACTGAGACAAGACAAAAGACACACTAATGGAGCAGAGTTTAATGATAACATTGATTAAATGCAAAATGGTGTATTCACACACAGAGAGCGAAAAGAGATGAATGACGAAGAATCATTTAGGGCACCGTGGGAAACTGAGCAACCTAAGCCTAATGCAGTGTTACTGAGAAAGGGTTCAGGGTCTGAACTATATGCTTAATGGTAATATGCAGTTTTGAAGATAAGATTGTGCCCGATTATTCGAGACCTTGGAAGTGAGGAAAAGGATTTTAAATTTCCTTCTTGATTTAATAGTGAGCCAAAGAATAGAAGCCTATATGAGAGAAATGTGGTCTCACTGTCAGTTCTCTCACTGCAGCATTTTCAGGAATTTCTGATTTGTTTCCTTCTTTTTTTAGAAGAGCCAAAGTATGCAGGGTCGTGCACAGTGAGGATGTCACACTATTAACAAGATATTCGACCTCTGTTGGAGCAGAGTTTAAGTAACTGCTCTGCACAGTGTTGCCACATGCCACTGAAAAAATAACAGTGGAAGATTTACACATTTTTAGTGTAGCTAAGTTAACTAGCTGGGACCACATCCTCATTTTAACTTTGACAGCATTTCTAGTAGATGTGTATGTATGGAGGTGTGGACCCGCTCCTGAAATTCAGATAAATTAATTTTAATCACAGCACTTTCAGATAGACATCTACTGTAGTGAAATTTATTCCCCACTGCCATATAATCCGTTATTATAAATTTAAATGTTATTTACAAACAGGAGGCATTGTGCATTAGTAACATTCATGTGGAATCTTATCTTCAGTTTTCTTTTAGTGTCCGTTTAGTCTTAGCCCTAGCTTTTTGGTCAAACAGCATACAACATGCATCTTGCAGCGTAGAAGTCTGTGGATTTATTTATATGTAAGTGCACCGAGGCCTATTCCAGGAAGAAGGTTTAGCAAATAACTCTGAGTTTGTTGACCCTAAAATGAGAGAAACTCATTTCCAGTGTTTGCTTGCAGGTTTTCTTCAATCATTATTTTGTGCCTTGTTCAAAATAACTCAAACTACAAAAAATTATACTCAACTGTCTAAACTCTAGCTGACCACCATAACTCTACAAAAGCTTGGACCATGTGTAGATTATGGAATTTAGGAAAATGAAACCCAGTTTTGAGTTAGCTTTACTTGTGGAAATAGATTAAACCATATAATAAATTATTTAAGGTAATTTTTTTTTTAATTTAACTCTTGAGTCATTTGGGTGAGAAATACCCTCTGATTAGTACATAAGTTAAAGCAACTTTTTAGCTACAAAACATTGCTGAGTGGGTGTTTTGTGCTACCTTTTCCTGCTTTACATCAGCACAAATGCTTTGATGAAAACGGTATCTAAAAGCTAATTTATATGTATTTTAACAGTCTGAATTGGGCTACAGTAGGCCTGCTGCATCCAGGAGCAAGATGCTGAAATCAACCTCATGAGTAAGGTGTTTGCCTTCAGCTCAACACTGAAGTTTTATTTTTTAGTATTTTCCAGTTTCGTAATTAGTAATCGACTAATTACGTAATACTAGAATAGATTTGTGGGCTTCTTACCTGACAGGGAACATTAAAAAAAACAACAAAACAAAAAGAAAACAAAAGGAAACAAACAAATAAACCTGTGTAGGCCATCAAAAGAGACAATTGCTTTATGGAAGTTAATCAGTAAACATTAAGCTTTAGGGGGATGAAACAATAAAGCTTCACCAGCTCAACAAGAAAACATTATGCTTGTTATAGTAACAATCTCACGTCGTTAACAAGAGCTGGTTTGGGATGCTGTGGATAATAGCGATGCTAATAGGGGCTGTAGTGCCTCATTGAATTAATTCAGCCAGAGATAAAATTAGAAACTTCGCCGGAGCTCGGGCTTCATTGAAACTGACGCCCCTGGATCAGATGCGGGGACCCTGGTGTAGCCGCGCCCACAGAGCGGCTGACGCGCTCACCGGAGGGAGTAATAAAAACCGAGATGAGCTCCTCAGAAGGGGTACGGAGATAAAACTGTGAGGGAACATTTGAGATTCTTCAGTTATTATTCAGAAGCTCAGCACTGCACTGTGCCTGCTGCAGGGACATGGAGCCGCACCGGAATCTCGGACTTCCATAAAACGAGTGGGCTTCGATTTGGTCACCGTCTGGAAAGTACAGTGATCTGCAACACCAAAATGTGAGGGTTTATTTTATTTTATTTTATTGTACTTTAGTACTTATAAATGTATTTTTAATTGTTTTTGTTTTCAGGCACAGTGCTGTTTTTGACGCTGACTACGACTTCTAATTGTTGATTTACATTTTAAATGACACACATATTATTAGACGCATAAAAGCCACAGCTAAGTTGCATTTTTTTTCACAAGTGAGAGATGCTAAACTTTGTCTCATAAATATAATAAACTTAGTATTAGTATTATAGTAAGTATTTTTGACTCATAAAATTGATGCCATTGGGGTGTAATTATCTTGACTGGTTGTTGTTGATGCTGCTTCTATTCAGAGAAGATGGGTTGTTAGAAGAAGTCAGCGTCTTTCCACCTCAGTGAGCACATCCGGGAGATGTGCTCTATGCAGCAGACTGCTCCCTCTCTGTCACCGATTGTATTAATCACAGAACTAATATTTTTTAGTCCTATTATGCAAATCAATGCAGATAAATCTTGTGCATCAACTTCATGCATAAGCTCATGTATATTATGCTTGATCTCACTTTAGCAACTGCAGCCTCCACATGTAGCTGAGCAAAATGCTGGGTTCTTGGTGAGGGTCAGAAAATGAACGGCTCCTCCTGCTGTGATCCTGCAGCTGTCATGTACCAGCAGAGATCAGGACTTGACCTCAACGCCAGCTGTGAATGGCCAGATCCTCACTGTAACTGGACATCAGTGGACGGTGCTCTGCAGCTGCCTACTTTTTCCACTGCAGCGAAGATCAGAGTGATTGTTACCTTTATCCTGTGTGGCATATCCACTTTTTGCAATTTGGCTGTGCTTTGGGCTGCCAATGGGCACAAGCGTAAGTCCCATGTTAGAGTTCTGATAATCAACTTGACTGCAGCTGATCTCTTGGTTACCTTCATCGTGATGCCTGTAGATGCAGTGTGGAATATCACAGTTCAATGGCTGGCCGGCGACCTGGCCTGTAGATTCCTCATGTTCCTCAAGCTTCAGGCCATGTACTCCTGTGCCTTTGTCACAGTGGTGATTAGTCTGGACAGACAGTCGGCTATCCTCAACCCTCTGGGCATCGCTATGGTCCGGAAAAGGAACAGGGTCATGCTAATGGTGGCTTGGATTATGAGCGCCTTGCTCTCAATCCCACAGGTGAGACCAGAAGCCAAGACACATGATTATAGTTTGACAGACCATTTTTTAAGTAATTCAGAGAAGGTCTGAGTCATAGTAGTTACTTTAGTGCTCACCTTTTCTTCTGCAGATTCCTCATGCACTTCCTGTGCAAGTGCAACCTTCCTTGAATGATCCATAATCTATCGCAGTGGGCTGGCTATAGATCAGCTTTATAACTGGCTTTAGATGAAGATGAATATTGTGTCTCAGTCTTATAAAACTGTAAAACTGTGGGCAAACAAATGTAAGAGAACATGAGATTGTGTTTTTACATTATTAATACATGATTAATCATTCTGTGTCCCAGGGTGTATTTACATCAGATGTGGTATTTTCTAGACACTGATGCATGAACTTCTGCTGTGGGCTTTAGGGGGGCATAAACCTTGGGGATTAATAGCTCTATCATTCAGATTTCTAAAAGATCAGGACCTGTTACCCTGGCTGTATGGCTTTTACCCTGTAAACAGCGTGGTAGTGAGTGCAGCCTGTAACACTTTTTCATTGTGGTGTAATGATAAACACAAATATAGCCCATCTTCTCTTCAAGCATGCTAGATGATTCTGCACAGGATTGCAAACATTTTGAAATGTGCAAGAATTCCTAAATGTGCTGATCATAAATAATAATTAATTGTAGAAAAGAAAGGATTACTTGCATTATTGATTAGTTATTTTCCCAAACATTTACTGCTCACATGTTCTTAAACATGGACAGCTTTTCTTTCTCATATATGAATATAAGTGCAATATCTTTCGGTTTTGGGGCTTAAAGTAAGCTATGAAAATATTGTATTGTGTTGTCTGGAATGATATAGTTGGATATTTCACATTTTTAACTGATAGCGTTGGAACAAAAATGAATAATTTTCAAAAATGAAATGATTAATTATCTGTAGACTTCAACTTCAAAGGGGCAATAATTATCATTTAGGTATTCTTAATGTAAATTCAACCCCTGTAAAAGTCTCAAGTAATTTTTGAAACTGTGACAAAGAGAGGTAGACGAAAGCAGTCTTCCCATTTATAGCAAGCAACTTTATTTTGCCACCAGATATGAAAACTGCTGCTATCAGACTTTACAAGCTGGTGGATAAAATAACATGTTGCTGACTTTACACTCCAAGCTGACCCATTTTAAAACATCTCTGCATAGGCACTTAAATGTGGTCTTGATAACTCATATAATGCTTTAAAAGTGTATCAGGCGTCTGTGTTTTTAGGCAGAGAAGTACTAGTACGCCTTACTAGCTAATGATCAATGTGCAGCTATAAAATACTTTGAAATAAAAATACCTAGTTTTTATAGGGATGTGTAGGTTGAATTTACACACTGTTTCCCATATTTTCAGAATAGCTTTTTGCTTTTATTGATATAAGAGAAACTACTTTTAGGTTGAGGACTGTGTGGTAAATCTTACATTCTTGTAATGTCTTTAAAGTAAATCGTTGTTTAGCTTCTACACAGGGTTAAAGTACTTAACACTGGGTGTTAAGTACTTTAACCCTGTGCAGTATTTTTAAATATTAAAGTAATAATAACCACTGCTCGGGTTTTCTGAACTTTTAAACTGATTCACATTTCAATCCTCTCCCCAAACCTAAAAATCTCTGGTACACTACTAATTGTCATTTCACGCTTACTGACTGAGGCATACTGGTCCATTTGGTCTAATCATTTGGATAATATTTTAATCTTCAAGCCAACGTTCAAATAAAAAAATATGTTGGGTGACAGCTACTGCCTGCAAAATTCTAATTTTGTTTTGAATTTTTAATCCAACAGATGTTCATTTTCCATAATGTGACCATTACCTATCCAGCAAACTTCACTCAGTGCACCACCAGGGGAAGCTTCGTTACGCACTGGCAAGAAACTGCTTACAACATGTTTACCTTCTGTTGTCTCTTCCTGCTGCCGCTGGTTATTATGATTATTTGCTACACCAGGATCTTTATTCAGATCTCCAAACAGATGACAAAAAAGAACAGTAAGTGTCCAAGTAAATGGTAGTTGATCCAAACACAGGCAAAACTACAAGAACTAAAAAATATGTTCAAGCTAAAAGGTGCTCGCAACATTTAACTTCAGTATCACCAACTTCTGTTCAGGTTATGTTTTTCTTGTTTCATCGTATTCTTGTCATTTTGACCCATCAGCACACTCTCCCACCTTTTCTCGCTTGACCATTCCTACTTGCCATGCAGTCACCTTAACATCTCCGCCACCAGCAAAGATTATCTTTCTACTACCAGAGTAAATGTGAGAAAACACTGAAAATTTGACAAATGTGCATGTGAGAATGCAAATGTCCAATGTAGTGGAGCAGACGTTGGCTGGTCTCCCCAGTACAAAGTCTGTGTGATGTTAGTTGTGCTGGATAGACTGATGTATAAACTGTTGCAGTTAAAGAAAGAACGTGATTCACAGCAGAAACGTATAAATGAAATGATAAAAGTGTGTTCTAAATGTACTTCTTCAAAGAAATGCTCGATGTATTTATTTGACATCAAATGTGTTCCTTTCTCTCCTATAGTGCCCTCCAGTGAGCCACATCTCCGCTGCTCAAAGAACAACATCCCAAAAGCAAGAATGAGAACTCTGAAAATGAGCATTGTTATTGTGATCTGCTTCATTGTGTGCTGGACTCCGTACTACCTGTTGGGTCTATGGTACTGGTTCTTCCCAGATGACCTGGAGGGAAAAGTCTCTCACTCTCTGACCCACATCCTATTCATCTTTGGTCTTTTTAATGCCTGCCTGGACCCCATCATATATGGCCTGTTCACCATACGCTTCCAGAAGGGGCTGAGAAACTGCTATCGCAAAGCCGCTGTAATGTCCAGCTTGGAGACTAATGCAGTAATAATGGAGTCCTTGAAATGTACTGGATCTGTCTTACCATCTAAAAGAGGCATGACCAGTGGTGAAAAGGACTTCAGCTCTGAACAGGCTGAGGCAAAATCCACTGACAACAGCGTCTGACAGTGTTTAGTCGCAGGGAGAGGGGCAACATTGGCATTTCATTGTTTGGGCTGTTTGTTTACTGAACTTATTGTTTTTTTACAATTACAACATGCATGTGTAGAATAAGTCTAAAGACACAATCTATCTATCACTTGTAGACAAATTATGTCCATGTGTCTGTGTAGCCTGTGTGATGCTTGAGGTTGTCCATATTAATTTAAGGTTACATATCTTCATTACCCAGTAAAACACGTTTACCGCTACATGATATGTTTAACTGGTTTTGAGCCTGCTATGTGAGCTATACATTCACCAAGATGTGCTAAAGGATACAACATTGAATAAATGATAGAAGATGCTGATTGGTTACTGAAGAGTGCTTCCTGAGTTCTGATGTAAAGGGTTTGTCGGAGCTTAAAAGTAATCGGAAGAGTCCTTCATGTGCAGATAAAGAAAGAGCTACAGATGCATACCAAATGTCAGTCGTGGTCTGAAATACGATGATTTCATTATGTATGTCACATGACATTTTCGCTTGTCATTATAAGTAACACGCATGATAGCTATGACAGACTTTTAATATCAGATGCCTGAAACTTACCAGAAAGCACTATTATAGGACTATTTTAAAACAATTAGGTTTTGTCTCTTTATTTTTCTGCTAGAATTATTTTCACATCATATATTTAGGACATCATGTATAATGGTATCGTTGTGTAGTGGTTTTCACATTTGCCTAATGAGCAAAATATTCAGAGTTGATTCTGGGCGGCATCAGAAAGGGGATCCAGTGCAAAACTCAGACATGTGGAGCTACTCACTGCGGTGATCCATTGTGAATAAGGGAGCAGCTGAAACTAGTTTTCTATGCAGGACTATTACATGCACTTTTAATGAAGATTGTTAGGTTCCTTTGCATGAATAAGTTGGCTCAATTGGCTGGATTACGAAAAAGTTGATGAAACGGATCAACTGTTTCAACTTAAAGTTGTCAGAAATTGGCAGGAAAAATTTTTTTTTCCTTGTCTGTGGGTCCAAGAAATGTTTCAAAATGACTGCTTATCAAATATGTCAAGATATTTAAAAAAAAAAAGGAAAAATCAGTTTAGAAAGAAATCTGTCACTTTAAATGTTTACTGAACATTAGCATTTTGTTTCATTAGACAAAAATATATTTGATTGACTTTCCTAACAAGCCTCCATTTCATAAAGGCAATAATTAAAATGCAATGGATCTAATGATTAGCATACAGTTTTTTCTGCTAATTATATAATTAATAAACTTATTCAAATTATTCTATGCTGTGTAATCACTAAGATTATTTCATGTAGCATCAGGTGGCTTCAACAGCTCAAACCCCGTCTCATAATATTCTGTTAAATGAGCCCTGAATACCAAACACAGTAGAGACAAAGCATTTTGACCATGCAATAGACAGGGCCACAAATCACAGCATGTTATTTTCCCCCTGCACAACAGAATGAGTGTCTCAAAAAATTGAATATGACACAACCTTCACACAAAATGTGATACTGTAGGACTGGCTAACAATTACGTTAAAGCAAGACAATAAATCTAAGCTAGGCTCCTAGTAAATCTTCTGAGTTACACTTCAGAAAGGGCAGTGGGGTTTTCACCCATTCATTGATTCTTCTTTTCATGTCTTTATGATCGCAGGGAACACAGTGGTGACCATAGAAGCGTTAGTATTTTGCCTAACTTCTGGGACTCACTGGCCTCTGAGAACGTCAGCGGCAAGGAGTGTGAGCCATGAGTATGGGACAGTGAATAAAAACATGAGATGGTGTATTCAGACAGTCAACATGATGTGTCACAGAAGATTAGTGAAAAGCTTCTTAATTAAAAAAACAAAAAAAACAAATGTCTATCGGTTCTGGTGCAGATGAAGGAGACCACCTGGATACCTTCCTGTGGGCAGAACAGAAGCTACCAGTGAAGGTAATCTAAGTAGACATGTCAAAGACTGCTGCTCCAGCTGGCAAGGGAGAATTTAGAATATGCAAAGCATGATGAATAGATACAATGTAAGTGTATGTAACTACATTATGTGAAATTTATATTCACTTTGTCAGAAAAGGACTAGAAAAACCAACCCTAGAGTTGCCTATGTGGGAAAATACCAGTAAGATCAGTAGCTGGTCTGAAATATTCAGCTGGTCTGAAATATTCAGACCAGCTACATTTGAACAGGAACAACTAATGAATATTGCTTTTGTAGACAATTTAAAAGGTGGACAGAGCTACTGACACATCTCACAGTTTGCTGAAGTCCCTTTTTGAAATCTTAAGATACGCGAATCAGCTGTCACCATCTTGGTTGCAAAAACTATATGTGATGAGGAGGTCTGCACACTCATTGGCTAAAGACTTGTGGTTAACTAATTAGCCTACAATTTTGAAACATGATGTGACCAATTTATACAAAAGAACCTTAATTTTATATATTAGGACCCAAAACAAATGGCTGAGCCCATAAACTTGGCAGGATAGAATGTAAATTGTTAGACATTGAGACAGTGATCCACGCCTTTGTTAGCACTCGGCTGGATTACTGTAATGCACTTTATATTGGGGTCAGCACATCATGTATTACTCATCTACAGAGGGTGCAAAATGCCGCAGCTCGTCTTTTAACTGGCACTCGAAAGTTTGAGCACATTTCCCCTATTTTAGCTTCACTTCACTGGCTGCCCATTTCTTTTAGGATTCATTTTAAAATTCTCTTATTTGCTTTTAAAGCTCTCCATGGCTTTAAAAGCAAACCATATCCCCATCTTATCTCTCTGGACTGCTACAGCCTTATACACCCACCCGCTCTCTTAGGTCAGCTGATCAGCTGCTCCTGAAGATACCCAGGACTGGGCGTAAACTTAGAGGAGATTGTGCTTTTGCTGTAGCAGCTCCAAAACTGTGGAACGAGCTTCCTTTAGAGATTAGACAGGCCACTTCTTTACCTGTTTTTAAGTCACTCTTGAAAACCCACCTCTTTACCCTGGCCTTTGACACCACTTGAGATGTTGGTTTTTATTTTTATTTTTATTTTTTATTTTTATTTTGTATTTTAGTTGTTTTTAGTTGATTCGATGCTGTTTTATCTTGTTTTTGTTTTTCTTTTAATATAGGGCTGTTTATTATGAATTATATTTTTATTTATTTTTATTTTTGCTGTTTTCTGTTATTCTATTGTTTTTAACTTATTTTCTGTACAGCACTTTGTTCCTGTGCTGGGTATTTTAAAGTGCTTTATAAATAAAATTGGATTGGATTGGACATTCCACACTGGCTTCATATTTCCAACCAAGTATGTCCGTGTTTTAAACAATCCATGATTACATCTGAAATATTTGTATTCTTAAAATGGTCAAACTATTCCTTTAACCTGCTTCTATATTTCTGGTAGTACATTACAATACAAATATGTCAGAGCCTCTATTTGTGATACGTGTTATGTGTTTTGATTTCTTTCTCTCTTTTCTTTTTTTGGGATCTAACACTCTTTTTCCAGCTTTGCTTTTAGTGGCTTCCACTATCCAAAGTCTCTGTCAGTGATGTAGTAATTTTCCAACCAGTCTCACTAAAGCCTCTGGATACCATAAAGCCATGTCCCTACTTCCATGCAAGTCAGCAAATCTGGTCAAGGACAAACTAAATGACTGAACTGCCACTGGCTTAATGAAAAGGGGAAAAAGCAGCACACACAGCTCTAGTGACCCATATGTGTGCTGATATTTTAATCTGGTTAGTCTTGCAATGACTGACAGATACTGTGTGTTTGAGGACTCTTTCTTGTTGTGGCGGAACCAGTTAGTACATCATTTTGGACTTGGACCAGGTTATTCTCTCATATCTTGCAGGCTGGAGAGTGCCAACTCATTCATTGCTCACTGATCTTTCCCAGGCCTGTCCACCTCTATTAGATTTCATCTAGTGTGAGAGGGGCACATCACGTGCTGAACACATCAGTACATAGGCTTCATTGTGCCACTCAGAAAACAGATGCACATACCTGTAGTTCAACAGCTGCTGCAGTCCTTGAATATTTTATATTTAAAATCTACCAAGATCTGCCTTTGTTTATGTCGTCATGCCACATATAGATTTAATCTAAACTTATGTTATTCAAAGCAGTAAGTCAGCCAGCTGCTCTTCCTGTGAACTTACAGTTCAATGACCTTCCTCACATTATGGCATCTGGGTAAGATAGAAACATCAGCCTGAATACATTCTCTGGCTTACTGTAGCAGCTGTAAGCCTCAATGGTGTTTGTGGACAGTAGCTAAATTTAGCTGCCGTCCAAGCTAAATTTATTGCTAGTTGAAGAGTTTATTTTTTTAAACAAAGATACTTAAATGGCTTGGTGTGCCTGGTGGTTGTTAATCCAGCATGGCAGACAGTGGACAACAGGGAGAGAGCAATTTTGACTGACTTTTCAAATGTTGAATTACAAGTTTAAAATATCATATTTGTGTTGATATCCTTCTACATATTTGTGATTGTTTTTTGTATGACTGTAAATTTAAAAAGCAGAAGTGTGTAGAACACAAGTGAAAATTTCAAAATTCAAATTATTTTTTTCCTACACACATATTTTTCAAGTTCTCATATTTCACAACACACACACACACACAGACAGGTTGAAAATGATGCAGAACATATGAGGATAGTCACATAATGGTTATGTCACAGAACACGGAGTGTTCAAGTAACAGGACCCCAAAAGCAGACTCAGCACACCGCAGCTCAGAACTATGTACAAGTTTTATTTAACTGAGGAATCTTTTAACAAAGCTAAGGAAACGTGGCTCATGCCACGGGGGGAAACGAGGAGCGTGGAGCCCAGGAGCGCCGTAATCGGGACCGTGGGGAAACTGAAACAGAAAGGGGAGACACAGTTAACAGTAGGCAGGTTGTCAAGAAACGAACAGCTAGACTTCATAAGTTGCCGAGGCTTACAGGTAGAGCAGGACCGTGGAGCTTGGAGGGGAGAGGTGCCCGTGAAGGGAATCCTAGGGAGGGAGGAAGGCAGTCAGGCAGTCAGGCAGGCAGGCAGACAGGCAGGCAGGCAGGCAGGCAGTCAGGCAGGCCACAGGCTTCCACGCCAAATGCTGGTCACACTGGGAGGAGACTTACGGACTGGCGAGGAGAAGCCGTCAGAGCTGGCTGAGGTAGTCCTCCGGTGATTGCCTCAGATGAGACGCAGGTGGTTTGGAGGCGGCCCAGCCCGAGGGTGTGGCCACCGCAGCCTCCCACGGCTCCCTGGATGCCGAGCCACGGGCCGTGACAGGTTAAGTGTGTCGAAGGATTGACAGAAAGGTTCAAGGTGGGGGGGACATTACACCAAGAATTAGATCTGAGCCCTTCCTTGTTCTCAGTGGTGATGGACAGGCTGACAGATGAGGTCTGGACTCTCTGTGGACTATAATGTTAGCAGATGACATTGTGATCTGCACTGAGAGTAGTGAGCAGGTGGAAGAGAGCCTGGAGAGGTGGATGTATGCTCTGAAAAAGAGAAATGAAAGACAAATGAGATGGAAGCTGATGCTCTGCCATGGCGACCCTTAGGGGGTCTAGCTTTAAAAAAGATTTACCTTCATATAAATCTGCTTTCCTGGTTGTCACAGCAACACATACAGTAAATTCAGGTAATACTGATTAAGACAGGGACAAATGAGTACATTCAGGACTCTTGCCTGAATTAAAGGATAGGGAGCACGACTGTCTGGCTAGTTTGGTGGGAATGGCTACACAGCACTAAAGAGCAGGGCAGGCTGGTGCCAATCGGGGCTGAGAGATGCTCCCTGAGTTTAGTTGTAAAAGACACGAAGGAGATCAGAGGCAACCGATGAGGAGTGGAGAAGCCAGGGAAGATATCCAACTAGGTTTGAAGAGTGAATGGACATCAGGTGACAGGTTGATTGGCACTGGGAGTGAGAACAGAGCACCTGGCCTTGACACACATGTGCAAGCACACTCATACATACACACAAGCACAAGGTAGGGGGAGGAATACAAGGAATGAGGGAGGAGAAATGCTGCCAGGTTCATGAAAGTTTGATTGATTCTGAATCCTGCGGGCATCAAAGAAGGTTGAAAAGATAAGGTGAAGATTGTCCATGAAGAGACCTTCTGTTTACTTTCAATAACACATGGCTTAAAGCTTAAAGTGAATCATTAAAATGTAATTATCATGTGTTTTGTATTCACTATATTTTCACAAGATTGCATGAGCTTAAACCAATTACATATTTACATTATAGATTAACAAGAATCCTGTTCAAAAGAGGACTCATTGATATAACAACACAGCTGGATGCATTGCTTGAATATCATTTTATGTAATCGAGCACAGAAATATGACTTTATTCTCTTTACATCAGTTGAAGTTCTGTTAAAACTGTTGATTTATTCACATTTGTTGTCTCTTTAATGAAGAATCTGACAGCTAGTGTTAAACCTTTGTATTTGCTTACCAAACACAGAAGCATGATCAATGAGATTGTCAGACAGAAGCAGTAACTGCAAATCTTGCAGTATATTCAGGGAGGCATATAAAGTGATTATTTATTTATGGGGTTTATTCTTCTGCCCTGAAGATCTGTTTTTTTGTTGTTGCAATTATCAGTATAACACAGAAGGAGGACATGAGGTTGCTGACCATGCCCCTTTTAAAACAGCATATATTCTCAAAGGTTGTTGGATATTACACTGTTTTGCTCAGCCAACTTGCTGCATTAGCAGAACATGAGAAAATGAAAAGGCTTGCTCATATTTTGACTTAAGAAAAGCTCTTTGTGCTTCTCCTGCCGACAACCCCCACTGAAGATTTAAATATCTCAAGAAAAGATCCAAGAGCCGGTGGAAGTTTCACTTGATGTCTTAAGTTGCCATTCTTTACCAAACAAAAAATGAAGACAGATGTTAGTTTTCCTACGGTGGAAATAATATTTCAGGAGTTACAACTAATATAAAAGTGCATAAGTACAAAGTTAAGAAATATTGACTATGGAAATACTTGATGAGAGATCATCCTATTATGAAGATTATCCTTCACAGAATGGTAAATGGTAAATGACCTGTATTTATATAGCGCTTTTACTAGTCCCTAAGGACCCCAAAGCACTTTACATATCCAGTCATTCACCCATTCACGCACACATTCACACACTGGTGATGGCAGCTACATTGTAGCCACAGCCACCCTGGGGCGCACTGACAGAGGCGAGGCTGCCGGACACTGGCGCCACCGGGCCCTCTGACCACCACCAGTAGGCAACGGGTGAAGTGTCTTGCCCAAGGACACAACGACCGAGACTGTCCAAGCCGGGGCTCGAACCGGCAACCTTCCGATTACAAGGCGAACTCCCAACTCTTGAGCCACGATCGCCACAGAAGGCTGCACTGAGCTTATATCAGCTCCCATATTACACAACAATCAGCCAGGTTCTTGAGACAACTTGAGGCCTCCACAGACAAACCAGCCTGGCCATACAACCTGCATGGAAAAGAAAACTTATACTTGTTCACAGCATAGCAACCCCAGACCATCACACTACCAGCAGCACATATGTGAGATGAGCCTTTCCGTTCTTTTTGGTCAGCAGTCAGTTTCTCCTTGGAAATCCCGCATGGATGCCATTTTTGCCCAGTCCATTTCTCATTGTTTAACCATGATTGCTGATCTTAAGTGAGCTTTTTAGCTGTTGTCCTGGGTTTCTTTCTCCTTGTGGATGAGTTGTCAGTGCATTCTTGGGGTAATTTTGTTATTCCTGCCAGTCCTAACAAGATACACCTGTGTTACAAATGATCTCATTTATGTATAATACTTCTCACTATTACTTGTTGGAGTCCAGGAGTCTTAGAAATGGCTTTATAACACTTTCTAGACTAATAGAAGCAGGTTTGGATAGCTTTTTCCCTTAATAAATGAAATCATCATTTAAAAACTGCATTTTCTATTTACTTAGGTTATATTAGATATTAAAAATTATTTGAACTGAAACATGTGTGACAAATATACAGAAAAAAAGAACAGTTACAATATGTAAATATCTGGTGTTGGAATTTTGCTTCAGTTTTAATTTATGTGAACAAATGTCAATGAGCTGGTGTTTGAAATTTACTTCAGTCTCATGCATTTTTGTCCAAAACAAACTAAAAGGTAACCACATTCCATGTCACGGAGCCTGACGCTTTAATACTTTCAGTCTTTAATAGATGGACCCTCAGAAATCTCTCTGAAAAGAAACATGAGCCTCAGTTATCTATTAGCCACTTTGAAATCACAGTCTGCAAAATCTCATTTGATATGTCAGCAAATGTAGTGTGTTTTTATCCAAAAAGGGAAGATGACATTTTGGACTCAAGTCTCATTTCTTTTTAAAGGTTAGTTTCATTTAATGGCAGATTTGATGCATTAAAGACTCTGCATTCTAGCTGGTGTTCAACCACTTTGTCATACAGCCTAATGCAATTTCTGTGTCAGAGCTGAGCGTCATTAAGAGCAAACTAGACACTCAGCCCACATTTTCTAGATTCAGAGAGCTGCGATCATTGGTAAATAGTTTTGTCATTTCAAGGTGCTAAACATTAGTGATCTTTTCAAATATGCCGACGCTGTCAGGAAGTTGACTGTACTTTGAAAGCTTCAGCAAATTTAACCTGGAAACACTCAGATCCCCCATAATTAACATCAGTTCCGCATTTTAACGCATTTGCGTATTTTTTCTCTTTATAGTAAATATAAATAATTAAACTAATTATGAATATTTTAGCAGTATATGACTTTATTTCAGCTCTTCTTCGGCTTCTTTATTTGGTAATTTGAGAATTTCCTTGAAGTGTCTTTTATCCTTTAATGTTCCTGCTCATCTTACCTCAGAAAGGCCACAACTTGTCTGGACTTCATCCTCCTCTCAACACAAGGACCAGATAAAGTGTTGTTTTTCTCTTTTAATCTGACCTGTTTCTTTACATTGCCCAGCACATCAGCAATAGGGGCTTGTTTAGTAACTCAAGCCTTTACGAGGTTTGTCTTAACCTACTCTGGAAGTGGTTGACACTTAAATGATCCTGCTGATAACCTCCTGGTGGACACCTTCTGAGGTAACCTTCCAGCTTTCCCCTTAGCCACCAGAGGTCCAGATGAATGATGTTAACTCACTAAACACATACATCCCTACGGTTGTTTATACTTTGTGAATTTTCCAAATCACATATTGTATGTGACTGTGGTAAATGACACAAATGTTTTCCATAGCTCTTCTGTCTACAGATAACATAAGAAACTTGACAATATCATTAATGCCAAATTGCGCGATCCTGGTTAAACGACTGTGCATAAAAGCTAAACATACTCATTGTGATGTCACATATTGATTTGTTAAGTTCACCATTTTGTTGACATGTTGAGGTGAACATTTTGCTGCTTTAAAACTAGATGCTCTGAGAAACTGGGGAATGCTGTACCCTCATGGTGTCTTGTTAACTACGATGTGACCTCTATTTTAAATGCACCCAACATTATCGCTCCTTTTGAATCCAATGGGTGTCATAATGTACAAAATAAATATCATATTGTTTTCATTTGGTCTAATGATTCCTAATGATCCTGCCCAGAAAACACACCATGAAATTGAATGCTGAGGCCATAGATTACGCATGGCATACACTATGGGCGCTTGACAACTGGACTTGTCTGAGCGCCATTTTCCACTGGCTACAAGTTACATAACTCAAAGCTAAATGCATGTTTTAAACACTTTAATAATAAATATTTTGACCCATTTGGTTACAATAAACACTCCAAGCAGTGTTGATCACGTGCTCTCTGGTTGGTCAGTTGACACATTGTACTAGAATGTAAACATTTGTACAAAACCCACGTGTAAAATAACAATAGCAAATATAGCAACCTTCCTTAACTGGTGACCAGTCTGTATCCTGGTAGCCACTAAAAATGTGGGCTGAAATCACCGAACAGTTTTAGTGAGTTTTTCTTAGCATTTACTTGTGAATGCACAAAAGAAATTCAAAGGCTGGTAGTGTGCTTTAGATGCTGATGCATCACAGAAGTGTAGGAAGGGATATACATATAATATTCTTTAGTGCAGCTTAGCTGAATCAGTGTGTTTTTTGCATACTTGCAGAAATCTTAGTACCTCAGAAAAAAAAACCCAGCTTGAATTTGAAGATCATGCTGGTGCATATAAAGAAATCATTTCCATATTATCTGATGATGTTGTTCAGTGGCTTCAGTTTAGACTTTCCATGTTTAAACCAGTTAAACTGTTATACTGAATATAAGCAGTAAGTACACTAAAAATAACAGGTTAAGAGAGGCATGTTTATTTTTCAGCTTTAGTGGCAATGTTATTGATATTATCAATAAAGTGAATGTGCATCACCAGATGTGAGGTGACCTGAAGCAGAATAAAAGGGAAAATCGATTTATTTCCAGTAAGGGTTTTCGTGTTATTGTTTGTCAGGTCTAATTAACCAATAACAATAAACATGATAAAGGTCTCTCCTTAGCACCAGATTGATTTTTTTGTTTATCCAGATCCTGTCTTAGCACACACCTGAATCCAGACAAAAAAGGGACACAGTATGACTTCAGTGCTTCACTCATGGTCAATTTCCCACGAGGATTGTGTTTGTCTGCTCGAACACTTGATGTAAACATTCGGATCAATTACTCACGTGGAGTATTTTGCTGCACGACAACAACAAAATGAATGCAGTATTTCAGAAAGTAGAAAATGTTTTCTTCTTTTAAATATGATAAATACACATATAATATTTGAGATTGCTCACTTGAACTAAAAACAAAACCCCAAACAAAAAAGAAACAAGGAGGCTTTTTTTAGTTAAGACAACTTCAAGCACTTATTTGGAATTTTGGGAAATATCCCTGATCTCCTTCTTTTTGAAGGATGGGAAGAAAGAAAGCCACTTTCATTTATTGACACAACATCAAAGTTTTAGGAAAAATGCTGGAAACAAGATAACAACATAACTCCCACTGACACCTCAAAAGATTGCTAAATATGTTTTATAAGAGCCATGATGTAATTTTGTTTGGTAAAATCTGCCATCACTAGGGAGAGGAGAGCTGCTGCCAATTACACCACAGCAATTAAATCAATCGCCTGACACATGTGAGCTATTCAGGACAGACTGGACTCTCAGTTTTGTGTTTTGGATTATTATTGGATTATTAAGCATCTTTTTAAATAATAATTATTATTAAGTTTAGTCATTTAGGATAGGAACAATAGGAGAAATATTTGCTATTTTATGTTCATGTATTCTTTTGGTTCTGCCTTTGTTTATTTTATGATCTATAATTTTGATTAGTATTCCAGGGGTTTTGAATTCCTTCATATTTCATGTCTTTAATTTTTTCCGGTTCTTTATTGCTTTGTCTTTAATGTTTAGAAATGTCAATTTTTCTGCAATTTTGTATTTTGATGTCTCTTAATATTTAAAGTTGTTAGTTATATTTGGTACTTTGTTAAAATAAAAAAATATGATTTCAGTATCTCCTTTACGAGGCAGTAGATACATAATAGTGCAATGTTAGGATAGAGCCACAGGGCAATCCAGGGATGTTTTGAATATGAGCCCCTTAAGTGATGCCACATTATAATAATGATGTAAACTTTCCTGTGGTGATATTCTAAACAGTATGTCTATAAACCATAGTATTGCAATATAATCCAGTAAAATATATGCTAAAGGATGAAAGGGATGAGTTTATAATTTCCTTCCCCTCAGTCCTAAATCTACCTTAGAAGCTATGGCCTCCTGTGATCTCTAGACCAGGATATGACAAAACGAAATTAAAGTTTAATGATCTCGGTGGGGGCATCGTGCCATTACAGAGACAGATAACAACAGACAGGAGAGAAAAATGTATGGAGTGCATACAAATGGCAACAAGCAACAGCTGAAGGCAGGTTCAGCAGGGAATCCACGGACAGCTTGTTAGGAACTACTGCCATCTAGTGGCATTAGGTCCACAAACACATACACATCGAGCAAAACAAGGACCAGTGTCAGCACTACTGCATTACTGATGGCTCTATTCTCTCTACATTCTCTCTACATGCAGTGACAGTATAAAAGCATCCACAGTACTGAGGACCTGAGCAAAGCAGCAATCGATAATTTTATTAACTACAACCTTTAATTTGCCATTTGCACCAGTTTGGTTACATTTGATGGTTTACTGGTGCACCATGTTTTGAGTAAATTTCTGGCATTTTCAGGAATAATCACAGATTTGGACATACCTATTTATTTAAGGGTTTTTATTTACATTGATTATTTTCTATAATAAATAGTATAGTGGTTTACACAGACAAAAGACCTGCGTTGATCCTACGGGGAGACACAAATCCCTGAAGGGTTGTGTGTAGTATAAAAGTCTGCGAAATTAAATACGCACAGCTAAGAAGAAAACAAACAAAATTAAAACAGGTTAAAACCCCAGTATGAATGCTTTCTAGCACAGGAATGTATATTTCCTACAGGATTTCTATTTACTATTACTATTTACTGAGGAAGTAGTTCATTAGATTAACCAGCTGATGGATGGCACCTCAGATTAATGGTTTAAAATAAAGAGGGTCTCTTCTTCATTGTTGCTACTGTAATCGTACTGGATCACTAAGACAAGTGATGAAGTTCTCCATCACGTTACCTGGACTCCACAAACATTTGATGAAGCCCTTTTATTTGTCACTTGCAGTTGCCTGCAGCGAATTTGGACAAACATTTGACGCAAACCTGAGTTGGCCTGGAGACAGGCGCATTTCAAGTTGTCCTATTACAAATTTATGTTAAAACTGGTGCTGCACAGGACTTTAAACATGATGTGTTATCATTTTGCAAGGTGGGGGAAAAACTGTTTAAACATTTTTTTTTTTACTTATGTAAAAATCTGTATATAATATAGTGCATGTACTAATTGTAAAATCAAAGTACCTAAAGTAAATATACTCACAGAATGACACTTTCAGAATGATATACATTATGCTACTTAATTGGATGCCATCATGAATATTATTTGATTGATGTGTATACCATATACATTTTGCAGTTGTTCATATATACTGATGATATACAGTACTTACCTGATGGGTAACTTAATCCATAATAATGCAATTTATCTGAAAAATAATAAGTAGCTAAAGTGTTAAAATAAATTTAATGAGTACTAATTACAATATTTGCATAACAAATATTGTGGAGTAGAAGCAGAAAGTATCATAACATAGAAATCCTAGTCTTTGAGTGAACGTTACATTCCTAATAGTAGGATCTATGCTGTTATCCTGTTGTGTTGAGAACTTATAGTACTCTAGTCCAATAGCATACACATACATGCACTGATCACGTCAGAGAATTGGATCAAATTTCCACTGACATCAACTGCAATGGCCTCTAGATGGCACTACAGAACGCTATAAAATCTGAACTCACAGACTAAAATATGACGGCAGTGATAGACCGTGCAATTCGATATTTGATATAATTTTTTGTAATAATTAATAACAGAGAAGGTCTGCTTCATTTTGGGTATTTCAGTACATCAGGCAGTAGAAAAAAGTAAATAATACAGTAAATCCAATTTAACTCGCCTATTTTGCCATCAAACACTGAGTAATCCCACAAAGTGCATGGTGTTAAGAATAAAAACAAAGCTCTTGTGCTTGACATTTTATTTTGACCTATATCTGTAATGGCACAAAACTGTTGTTTTACAGATAATTTTCTGTAAAGAGCATTATATTGCTGTTCAGCAGAGCTAGAGGCAGCTTTTGGCTTATATATTGTATGTTAGAAGAGGGCTCTCCATATGCATTGCAAAGCCTGTCGGAAACATCCCCACTTCATGGCAGAAATGGTTGGCAGGCAGGCAGCCGAGATGAGAGATACCACAGGAAGACGAAAACAGATGGGACGAATATGCAAACGGCTCCTCTCACTGTGGAAAAGGGCCAAAAAAAAAAGTGTTACAACAGCAAAGCTCATCCATGATCCTTAAAACAAAGAAAAACTATAATGGTCAATAATACTCGTGTTATTATTAAGAGAATAGCTCACAGTTTGTATCCATTATCTATACAGCTGACATTTACTGTCCCATATTTTCAAACAGCAGATGAAGCCCCCCCACTTTCTCCCACCCACTCAAATCACACCCCTACTGGGCTATAGGATCTGAACACCTGTTTCATTGTGGAGCTAAACGAGGGCTGGTTATTCAGATGTCGCGCTGAGAGACGTGTGTTCCTCTTTGCAGCCACTTCCACCAAGAGACACAGTGACAGGAGCCAGTTTTGCTTTCTTGTGACAAACTTCTTCGATTTGCTAATGTGTGTGAATGTGTGGTTTTTTACAAGCATGTACGGAAATGGGTAAAATGTGTAGTGGTAGTTTACTTTTGGACACAAAAGTACTGATGAAAAGCCAGTAACGAAAATGTAATTTAAAATCGTAACCAAACTCTGTGAGGAAATCCACTAGTTATTTTAGCTCTTCAATCATTATAGACTGTGGGAAAAGTCTGTAGATCAATTTACACTTCCTCCCTCTGGCTGAAGTGGTCACAGAAGTTCCGGATGTAGGGTGATGAGTCCTATTTGTAGTGATGGAGAATGTTACTCTTCCATAGTGTGCGATGGAGCAGTCATCTCTCCAGAGTATTACCATGCAAACGTTAGCTATAAACAAAAAATAGAGCTGAACCTTTGGCAGCCACTTGGTCAGAAACCAAAAATTTAAACAAAGTCAGTGGATCACTAAGGTAACTGTTATTCAAACACACTGTGGAAATGAAAAGGTCAGGGTACTTCATGGTCATTGAGGTCATTTTTATAATGCATTATAAGGATATTTATGAGTCACTATATCACATTTATGATGCTATTTAAAAATCGTTCTGCATTGTATAGTCCATTGGTGGGCAACTCCAGGCCTTGAGGGCTGGTGTCCTGCAGGTTTTAGATGTGTCCTTGATCCAACACAGCTGATTTAAATGGCTAAATGACCTCCTCAACATGTCTTGAAGTTCTCCAGGCGCCTGGTAATGAACTAATTATTTGATTCAGGTGTGTTGGGCCAGGTTGAGATCTAAAACCTGCAGGACACCAGCCCTCGAGACCTGGAGTTGCCCACCCCTGGTATAGTCATGTGATAACCTGATGTAAGGTTTATCAAGTATTATAAAGGTAAGTTATAATGTTTCATTGCTTTCATACTGCTTTAGCTCAACACCAATGTGATATTTTATTTATTTATTTTTAATTTTGGTATGTTCTTAGCTTTAAAAAGCAAGTAAAATACACAAGTGCAGATTCAAAATGATTTTTTTTCTCTTGGTCTCTTGAAATACAAGTAGATGTTTCTTTAGAGCCACTCTACAAAAATATTCAATATTCGCTGAGAATCCAAACAACAGCAAGGGCAAATATGTAACAGATATAATGCCAAAATAAAATACCTGAGTGAAGCCAGATTCTTCAAAGGGCATCAAGAGAACACATCTCTGTTCAGGCGACGTGTTTGTTTGCCACTGGATAAATGCATAAAATCATTCTTTCAGCGGACCTTGTGATTAAGATGCGTCCTGAAATAATGCCTTCAGTGGTCATGCACCGCATCAGCAGGCACTGTGGTTGATCTTAAATCACCCCGGGTGCTCAGGGTGACTCCATGAGAAATGGATGTTCTCCCTGCTGAGTCCACATTTCGCCTGATGGATTGCGCTCCTTCAGATGCTATTGAATTGGTCCTGATAGAGCATCCGAACTGTCCGAGGAATATTGCGAGCCAAAAGCTGAGGGGAGCGTGGTAAGTGACATTGGCACTCACTCCTTTTTTATTTTAGAGTTATAATAGAAGAACCTTTTAGAGCTGTCTCTGTGCTGCTGTGTCCTGCCAGTCTCTTTTCATTTCTTCTGCTTAAAAATGCCAGAATGAATAAGTCATCAGTCAAATCCCTGCAGCCAGACAGTGATTTGATTTAGAGTAAAACATGCTTCATGATGTTTGGTTTTTCATTGAAGAAAAAGAAAACAAGTAGCTGGCTTCAGTTCTCAATGGAAATGATTGAACATGATACACTGTGTCTGAGCTAGGTACGTTAAGGATGGCAATATAATACATTTTTGTGACCACCAGATATATTTTGGTCTATTCAAACAGTGGTTGTAGATAATATAACCCTTTGTGAGGAGAACAGCCGAACAGCTGGTGAGCTGTCCGGGGTATAGCCAGTATATATACACCTGGATGGGCTTCATCCTGAACAGGATCAGCATTAAAGAAAATTTATGGATGCACTATATTCAGGTTTTTGCAATCTGTGTTATTTTATTGCACTTTTTCTTTTTACCTTACGGTGCAATCTTGCTTTGCTGTGTTTTATTTTGAGCTATTCTACATTATTTAAGCTATTTTTTGCTCTAAATTGATTATAATATTTTGGCTCCTACAACACAGGGCTTTCCCAACTTTTGGATGTAAGAAGTATATCTTGTACCTAAAAGCACTAAGGGAGAAAGATGTGACTGTACCTCTCACAAAAAATCAATAAGATGCTATACCCAGGGATTTGAACTACTCTTCTGATTGTGCGAGGTACAAAGCTATAAGACAGGATATGATAAGATAGCCTTTATTAGTCCCAGAGATGGGAAATTCACATGACAGGGCATAAATAGATGCCGCATACCTAACAATAATATTATGCAAATATAGAAGAAAACACACACTATACAGTGCAGATGAAGATTAGCTAAACTATTACCCCACACAAATGAAAATTCACAAAATAAACTTTAATGCTTCAGATAGTGTCTGTACTTGGTTCAGTTCTGGTACAGATAATATAATTTTTTGGTTAATGTAAAGATTTCTTCTGCACTATTTGAATAGGAGAAATTGTTTTAGTATGGACAGCTAGTTCACAAATTATTCAAGATCTAAGCAATGCCGACACAAATTATTTAATTATAATAATTTCAGCTTTGAACAGGAGCCCACAAGAACAATTATACAAGCATATGCTGCTGTGTAGATTTTTTTTGTTCCTATTGTGAACCTTGACAATGATGGCACTCATTGTGACACAAAAGTCTGGGACGGTCCCAACCTTCAGGATATGAAAATTTGTAAAAACAAAAGAGAAGACACTGTCCACCTTCTCAATCTTAAAAAACTTAAAGTGAATAAAACAAAGTAAATTAAAGCTAAAAAAGCTTAAATCATCAAACAATCATGGTGTACACTCACTAGCCTCTTAGATAGTGCTTTTACCGCTACCGCTTTTGCCTTAAGAATTGTCTGAATTCTTCATGGCATAGATTCAACAAGGTGCTGGAAACATTCCTGAGACTTTTTTGTCCACACTGACATGATAGCATCACACAGTTGCTGCATAGTTGTTAGCTGCACATCTGGGATGTGAATCTTCTGTTCCACCACATCCCAAAGGCGCTCTATTGGCTTGGTTGGTATCATTTGAGCACAGTGACCTCATTGTTCAAGAACCCAGATTGAGACAATTTGCAATTTGTGACATGGTTCCTTATCTGGGTGGAAGCAGCCATCAGAAGATGGTTATAAAGCCATGAACATGGTCAACAACAATACTCCAATAGGCTGTGGTGTTTAAAAAAGCTCAGCTGGCACTAAAGGACTCAAAGTCTGCCAAGAATATATCCCCCATGCCATTACACCACCACTGCCTTGAAAGCTGATACAAGGGAGGATGGGTCCTTGCTTTCATGTTGTCTACTTAAAATCTGTTACTCTACTATGCAAATGTCATAGATTAGAACCAGACAAAACATAATTTTTCCAATTCCCTGACCAATTCTGATTAAAACCGCATGCTCAGGCTCCTGCTATTAGCTTGTAAGCCAACAAACTTACAAGCTTGTAAGCTAGAACCTGAACACCCAGTGTGATTCTGCCTCTGTAGCCACCTGCTTCAAGGTCCAATGTGTTGCATTCTGGGCATTGTCCTCTGACATCTTGCATCAAAAAGGCATTTTTCCCTATAGAACTGCTGTTAACTTTATGTTTTCACTTTTTCCGGCCCAAATCTGTAAATCGTAGAGAGGCTTGTGCAGGAAAATCCTATTTTTTCTGAAACATTCAGACTGGCCAATTTGGCACTAACAATCACGCTATGGTTAAAGTCACGTAAATAATTTTTTTTCTCTGTTATGAAGCTTGGTTTGAATTTCAGGCAGTCATCTTGACCATGTCTTCATGCCTCACATGTGATTGGCTGATTAGATATTTGTAATTACTAATCAGCAACAAGTGTGTATAGGTGTATTAAGTGTCCTGTGAGGTTATATGTGTATAGTGTATATATTCCCACAATAAACTTTCTTGCTGCCAGGATCTTTTTTGAAGAGTGCATCATTATAACACTGTCCTGTTCATCCACCGTTTCTTTATTTGTTATCATCCATAGTTTGTCACAGTGACGCAGCTTAGGACCTAAAATCTAACTTAACACATCTAAATATCAGCTACTCTATACAGCGACTCGCCAGAAGTTGTTGAGGAGTCAGAGATCTTCTCAGAATGGAATATAATGCGAATTGTTGAATTAATCTGCAATGCAAGGATGAAAATTACCAGCGAAGTGCAGAGAAAACGCCATGATGAAGTTACGGGAATGCTTTATCGAAGCTTACTGATGCAGTGTTCTGTGGAAATGATTCAATCTGTAATGGATGATGCGTATATCGAAAAAGAAAGGGAGGAACTGGGAGGAGAGAAGGGGTTGGCAGTGAGGTAAGAGCGCTGTGGTCCATGGATGGGAGGAGCATCATAACATTGCTTACGGGACGCAGAGCTGCGTCTCGGAACCGGACTGGGAAACCAGAACCAGTCGGCTTGGGGAAATTTTGAGTAAAAAAACAAAAAACAAAACCCGGATGTGGGGAAGCAGAGCGTACTGTAGTTCTACGCTTAAGCCGTCATATATAACACTAGCGTAAGTTACGTATTTAAATGTGATGTAGCCGATAGGCACTGACTGGACAGGCGGTGAAGAGAGGTCGCTGACGGACTGTGCGCACTGCTGAGTGGACAGCAGGGTTTCTTGCTGTATATTTAAGCTTGGACGGGCTCCTGACAGCAGGTTCGCACTTCTTCTGCAGTGCAGCTCGTCATCACCATCATAACCAGATGCCCTCCGCCGGACCGGACCCGTTCAGTTTCATGCCGTCCAACCTGACCGGAGCTTGAGCCGAAGGATGCAGGTTAAAAACCAGATCTGCACAGAGCGGAGCAGCAACGACGACCCGGAGCAAGATGACAATCAGAAGAAGACTTCGTGTTTTTCCAACATTAAGATATTCCTGGTGTCGGAATGTGCTCTCATGTTGGCACAGGGCACCGTGGGCGCCTATCTGGTGAGTTTGGGGGACACAGTGTTGGTCTGAAGGAACGTCATGTTTCTCAGGTAACATGGGGTTAACGCAGCGCCCTTCAGACCGGCGCGGGCAGACAGTGAAAAAACGCTGCGCTGCTTCGGGTGCTCAGCTGCTGCGTTTAATAGCCATATTATTTTGATCACATTACTAAAATTACATCCTCCAGGAGCCACTGACTGATGACTTGCTGCGTATTATCCATCAGGCCTATGCGCCATCTGCATGTCACAAAGCGCGTCACAGCGGCAGTAGACTCTACGATATATGGAAAATTTTACTTGCTCATATGGATGGTCTGTTAGAGAGCAGCTTACGAAACACTGGTCAGGAGGTCCATACTGCTACACGCTCTGCACCCATATGTCTCAATAATGCAGGAGGCCTTTGACACCGGAGGATATAGGCCTAGGAGATGACGTGATCTCCACAACACAGGAGACAGCAGCTTTTTTTCTCCCCCTCATTAACCAGACTGCATTTCCTGTGACAGCTTGATCAGAGTTATAAGCTGTTACTGCACTGTTATGATTAGATGTATGTCAACATAAGAGATCAAGTTTATGTTGCAAGAGCACGGGAGAAAAATGTGTTTCTGACTCAATAAATAAAGATTTCATCAGCCATCGCTAATGCAGGAGTGAAATGAATGACAAAGCCTTGAACTCAGCATTTAGAATAACTGTCAGCACTGGTTTTGGCTCAGCCACTTACTGGAAATCAGTTTTTTTTGTTTTGTTTTTTAAGAACAAATACGCTATTGTAATCAGCATTATTTTATTTATTTTTATCAAAGCCAATTCCTTGATAAATGTCAGCACAGTCTTGATACCATAAATAACTTTGTAACAGGAAGGGAATGGAAGTTATTTTTAATGAGCTTAGGAAGACAGGATCTTTTTTACCTGTCTGCTAAACACACTCTGAAAGGTGCAGATAATTAGAAGCACTTCTTTGATATTAGTCAAAACAGCAAGGTTAATTTAAAAATGGTGAGTTCAAACATTTCATTAGAGCCAACTTTTTGGTTTAGCTTTTGTCCTTGAAGCCTGTTGTGGAGCTTTCTCTTTTAAACATCCCAAACCAAAGATGCACCTTTAGCAAATATCTGCAAATAAAAGCATCACAGAACCAACATCTCTCCTGTCCTATGAAATAGTTTGCTATCACTATTTAATACTGTTTTATTGATTCACAGTGGGCTGCTAAATGTACTACAACAGACTTGTCTCAACCTTGTCATCCAAATCTTGGAATGTTATTGAATGGAATTGTTTAATAAGTTGAGCATTCGGTGAATTTAAACAAATCTGAATAATAATCAGATGCATATGGTAGAAGATCTTGTTACTTAGTTTGCCACAGTTGAAATACATCAGTGTTTGACTCAGATCTTTTCATGTTAGTAGTCAGACAGCGACTGTACACTTTTTATGGAAGGGTGACTGTTTTCTAGCCTTCTCCAAGGACAACACCAGTACAGCATGACTAGGCTGAGGTCTTGGTACATGGATCCATCAGCAGATATATGATCCAGTTTTTGACTCTGCAGTGGAGCTCTGTGTGACAGGATAAACAATACAGCACAGGATGAAAAGCCGTTATGCATAATTCACCTGAGCTCACTTCTGTTGTGGGAATGAACATGATTCATTCGCTTTTTTTATTCGGACCTGCTCTGGGCTTATTCTTTAGTTTTGCTGTGGATGAAGGATTACTAAAATAACTTCTAGCTAGCTGTCTACCTTCAGTCTTGTAGATGATCCAATACATTTGATGCAAGGAGCCACTTTAACACTTAGGCACCTTGAACACAGCTGGCACATGTTTGTGTCCATTTAATTAGAACAGCTACGTGAAGCTTCTTGCCTTGAGCCACACATATGCACATATTCCCTTTTCCCAGGTTTGTATCAGGTTAAGCCTTGGGGACCTTCTTGGCAGCTATATAGCAGGAGGATGGAGATAGGCACATTTGCAGCTTGTGTGTTATCAACAGGTTGATATGAGCTCTAAGGTAGTGACAGATGGCTGATAGCACCTGAAGCTAAATACTCGTATTATTGTAAACAGATTTAAAATGGAAAATATATAAACTTTATACTCCCATAACTTTAATTGCAGCAATTTATAGCACAGAAACTAAACTCAAGTATATAAACTCACTTTAAACGAGTTGCTGTGATACCATTGGCTGCTAGTTGTAGCACTTGTCCTTCATCTCTCTTCCTTTTCTCTCTTTTTCTGCCAGGTAAGTGTTCTGACCACTCTGGAGAGACGCTTCAACCTCCAGAGTGCAGATGTGGGTGTCATTGCCAGCAGCTTTGAAATCGGCAACCTGGCCCTCATCCTCTTTGTCAGCTACTTTGGCGCCAAGGCTCACCGGCCCCGGCTGATTGGCTGCGGTGGCATTGTCATGGCGTTGGGGGCCTTGCTGTCAGCCCTGCCAGAGTTCCTGACTCATCAGTATGAGTACGAGGCCGGTGACTCGTGGCATGCCGAGGATGGCAGGGATGTCTGCTCCAACATCTCCAGGTCAGAGAACAGAGACTCTGGGTTTAAATGCGGTAATCGAGCCAACACCAACATGATGTACCTTCTGCTCATCGGAGCCCAGGTCCTGCTGGGCATCGGGGCAACACCTGTTCAGCCCTTAGGAGTGTCCTACATTGATGACCATGTCCACAGAAAAGACTCCTCACTGTATATAGGTGAGTCAATGCAGAGGTAAAACACAGAACATGACTATCAAGTGTGTATTTTTTTATAGCTATAATTTTTATTCAGTACATGAACAATGTAACTGTGGATTCTCAGGCTAATTACTGCTAGTGGCCAGATGAAGAGCTCTTTTCACTGATGCTTTGATCACAAACACCACCTCTCAGCTTCAAGCAGTCTGCTTTTTGTCCTCAGACCTCTCAAGGTGTTTTCATGCATCTCGCTTGTTGTTGTTTTTTGTTTTGCTTTTCATACCATGTTTCTAATGCTTGATGTGAACAAAGATTGATGCTCCCAGCCGGTATCTGCTGTACATGCAAAAGTTTCACGTGACAGACTCATTGCATAGTTGCATTAAAAAAATGTGTACAAGCTCATTTGCAATCCAAGGGTGTCAAATGCTGACATTTTTATCAGAGTCAGTGGCATCTCACAGATATACATGGTGTCCTTTGGCACCTTGGCACGAAGCATCTGAGTTATGCAATAGTAAGACGGGGCTGTCACTCCAAATTTTTGTTGAACTGTTTTAACCCAAACCGCATTATTTTCCTCAACTGAACCAAGTCATATTTGTGCCTAAACCTCAATAGCGAGGCAAGGAAAATAAGGCCACACACGAGGTTTCAAAGAGGACATGAACCTCCTCTTCAATGACAAACTTGCAGCTTAATGGTGGATGGGATAAAAAATGGATGCAGCCAGCGTGAAGTCTCCCACAGGTTTTGGACTCTGCATTTTCATGCCTCAGTGTTAGTGATTTGGCTTCTACCATGCTGTTTTATTTTTAAGCCAGAATTTAATCAGTGTAGTTGGATGAAATGCTGACTTATAAAATTAACAATAACAACATTGTTTGGCAAACAGTATCGTTACAGTGTATAAAGAAAATACTAGAATTTCACTCACCAGAATAGATGGACAAACTTGGATGGGCTGTTCCACACAGTAAACCATATAATATAGTTCCATTAAAAATGCCAATAGTACAAACACAGTGGAGAGATCTAGTTCAGTGACTCAACTTTGCAGAGGAGAGGGCTGGCAGACAAGATTCAGCTGCCTGTGTCAGGACAGCTGTCAGTCAAAACAGACACACCCCTAACTCCAGTATCCTAACGAATGAGGAACAAAAAAATTCATGCCCTGAGTCCAGTACCATTTCCTTCTACCAGTCTGTAAACATATTTTTAATGCTATTAGTTAGGCATTTTAACATTAGCGTCTATGGGGACTAATTCAAGTGGCTATAAGAAGAACTGCAGATTTCGGCACTTTTTTTTTTTTTTTTTGCCCTGAGGGTTTTTGCTTGGTCTTAATCTGCTGTTATCCCTTGAGTCACGTAATGTGGACTGTGTAGCACTTTACAACAAGGCATTTATCTCACAGCATCCAAAATTGCTATGGCTCCAAAGAACAACGCCAAAGGAGACCTTGTACGCAGTTCCGTGACACTGGCACGATTTGATTTTCTGAGATGAGAATGCTGCTAGTAAATTTCATTAATTAAATGCTCAGTAATGGTACATTGCACTGTTGCTAAGTGTGAATTGGGCATTTGCAAAAATAGATGAGGAATATTGATTTTTTTTAGATTAAATTCTGGGTCTGATGTTGCCCTCTTTCATATCTGCAGGGGTTCTTTGGCAAAGCACGCGTTCCCAACTTTAGTAAGCATTTGAAGGTCAGCAGCAAAAGGCTGTGGTTTTAGTTACAGCAGCAACCGAGAGGTCGAAATAACCCTGTGTGCCAAAGTTGCCAAGGCAACAGTTCAAAGGCAGTGACTGAAGCTATGTGCCATCCGTGTGACCTGCTAGCAGCAGAGCTCTATCTGGGCAGATGGAGAGAAAGAGAACTTAAGAAACATACATATCACTTGCTACAAAATTTAGAAATATATATGTAAAGGGCAATTTTGGTGTTTTTTTCCCCCCAGTTTTTTTCCTCTGTTTAGAGCCCACAGTCAAGTTTAATACAACTTTTATTTTGAAAGCTATGTCTTTTCATAATCTGGAGTCAAAACCATGCCACAGACACCTTTAAGCTGGTCGGAGTAAGCTGGTCAGCTTTCCACTCTTGTGGGTAACAGGGGCCCTTATAATCATATCAGAGAGATTCAGCAGGCACATGCCACCTAACTGGACTCTCAGCATCTTTTTATGTAGTAAGTTTAAATTGCTTCCATCAACGCTGAGGTTCTATCGCTAGACAGATCTGTCCTGTTATTAGCTGTGGTTGTTTGCTGATATAGTGATGGCATTAGGGTTGTTAACCTGTATATTAATGTATGCACATATTGCATAGGTACATTTAACATTTTGTTAAATGTATGTGATATACCTGGTGTCTGCAAGCAAGACTCCCCCTTGGTGATATTCAAACTACTCTGCTTAAATAGGTAGGTGGGCAAAACTGCCAATGTAGTGTATATAGCCATCATACGTGGGGGCTATCCAGGCATTTAAATTATTTTCTTATATTGATCTTAATCACTTTCCTCATGTACAAATTAGAGCTCTTATAGGTTAACCACACTTCATTTCAGGAACCTGTAACAACAGTAGGTAAATATAATAGCTAGTATTTAAAAATACAAGTTATTATCAGTTGATATCAGTTAATATATGTTGTTATCGTTTTATATTTGGCATTAGTGTATCAAGAAGTATTGAAAAATTACAACTTTTTTCAGCTAGATGTGGTGTTTAGTCTGATGCAGGCATCACCAACACATTAAAGCTTTGTGATTCAATAAGGCAAAGCCGGCGGCATATGGGTTTGTTGCTTTAATGGAAACAAAGGTACTGAGAAATAAACATATGCTGTTCAGTTTTCATTTCCCTGAAGCTACAGTAGTTGCTCCTCCTCACAAGCTCCTTGGTTTGTTGCATTTTTTTTCTGCTTACATCTCAGCACAGACCTCTTTGCAGGGTGAGTAGGCCTGCGGATTCTGTGCCTGCTTTGATCTGCACAGTCTCTGCCAGCAGACCTCGGTGTAGGGGAGGGAGGTAAGGATGGACAGAGGGTGGAGGAAAGGAAGAGAGAACGCAGCATCAAGTAATCCACCCTTGAGTTACCCTCCTGCTTGGTCAGAGGCCTATTCATACCAGATACCTGATGTTTTTCAGTGTAAATGTAATTTATTAGCCAGATAATATCCCACTATGAACACATGATCCATGTGAACAATCACAGTCATATTTAACATCTGTGAAATATTGTAATACCCCCTGTAAAGAAACTATAGCAATTACCAAACATTTTAGATACATTATATGTATTAACTGGACAGCACAAATCAGTATTGTCTCACAATGCTTCATGGTTACTATTCTTGTTTATTTAAATTTCTTTTAATTTGACAAAATGATGAATTTGCACACATTCATATTAAAGACGAACAAAAATGCTGTTAGCCCAATACTAATGCCAACATAATAACATTTTGATGTTTAACAGGGCTGATATAATAAACACCACCTTAGTTTATCATGTTATATGGCTAACATTTACTAATTAGCGTTAAACACAAAGGACAGCAATGGCTGGCAATGATCCAAAGTATTTCATCTGTTGATGGCACAGTTCATGGTGAAAGAAATTGTTGAGACATTTGGTCAAAACCACAAATGTCTGCCTCAGGGTGTTGCTAGAGAAAACGTCAAGAGGTTACTAAAGCCATTCATAATCATCGTTTTTATTATAACCATTTCTTGCAATCAATCCAGTCATGACTAAGTGCCAAAACTGGTCCAATTTGCTAGCTCAGACTTTGGACGTCACGCTAAACTCATTGATTTGTGAAATCTATGGCTTGACTTTTTCACTGTCATCTTTGCAAATTTTGAAAGACAATAAACTGGATAAGTGACTTTACATTGTAGTGGTTTACAGATTTACAAAACAAGTTTGAGCTTCCTGGTTTGATTCCAGGAGATAAAAATCCCTTGGGCATCAGGAAAGGCATCTAGTCTAAAAATCTGCCAATTGAAATATGCGGAGGTACCTGCTGTGGCGACCCCTTCTAACTGAAGGAGCAGCCAACAATAGGTTTAGACAATAAACTAAAGGCACCCAATTTTTTTGGCTTTAAGCTTTACTGTATGTTTTAAGTCTGCAATTTCTAAAAGTGAAACAGAAAATTCTATTGGAAATACACCATTGAATTTTGATGCCACCAACGGTCCCCCTCTTTGGAAATATCTCGATCGTTAGATGAGAGCTATGGCTAAATATCATTTTTGGAAAATAACGGATAATAATTAGTCCCGAGATATAATGAAAAATGCATTATTATTATTGTTTATTTTATTGGTTGCTTACAGAAAGCATTTGAATTACTGCTAATTTGGACATCACTTGGCATAGCAGTGGTTTAAGCTTAGATTTCTCCTGAATGGGGTTAGCTCTAATAAATTGCACTGCAGACTAAAATTGAGCCTGATTTGGTATGAAGTCTACTTTTATGTGCCCCAGCCTTTTCTCTTTCATAACATCCCCCAAGCTTCTTCCTTTGACACTTACAGATAGTACTCTTATATTAGTCTTTTCTATCCACCACCCCCTCTCTGTTCTGTCTCTGTTCTCGATTTTTTGACAATCCAGGCATGTTGATTGCCATGGTTACCTCCTACAATGTGACTGCTGTTGTGTTATTGGTATTTACACAGTACGTATGTGTTCTGTGCTCCTTTGTATTTCCTTCTTCTAGTCTCAGGGCGGTGGTGTTGTTTGACAAGACTGACGTGTGAAGGCACATTTAGACTGTAAGAAAACCTCCTGAATAATGCAGTGTGACAGAGAAGCGGTTAGGTGTAGTTTAGCAAACATCTAACCAAATGATTAAATATTAAAGCGGCAGCTCTCCACAGGCTTGCTAACAAAGCAGAGGATTGAAGGAGAGGCTGCTCTTTTGTGGCCACATCTTCACCCTAAATAGATCAATACTGCCTGGAAGAGAAGGGCACGAAAGAATACTCAAGTGTAATGCAGGAAACATTAAACACTTGTCATAGGATATATCTGCTCCATGTGCCTGTTCTTCTTCAAATGTTATGTGACCTTTCTCTTGTGTGTGTCTTGTACTTCACTCTGTTTGTTTTCCTCTATGAGTGTGCCTGTCCTAATCATTGTGAGCAACAGTTCAGGCAGCAGGCAGCTAAAAAAAATCAGAGACTGCTGCTAACTGTTCAGTTAGTTGCCCATCAGACCACAATGATCAGACCATCAAATCATTGTGCTTTCTGGCAGTTTATGGGGGGGGGGGATGGCGGCAATGCAGCCATGATGACCTGCAGTAGTAGAGTGAGATCTGTGTGATGAAAAGTGTTTCTGTGAGGCAGCACTCTGGCACTAGCAATGCTTTGAACTAAGTGCCAAAGCCTGCGTGCCAACATTAGCACAATGTATAATGTTTGGAGTTGTTGCCGTCATGATCTATGATGGCTGAAGGAAAAAAGAACAGATATGGCTGATGGGAAAGTTTGACTAACAGTGAGGCAAATGAAATGCCAATCACATGGCAGTGCTTTATTATAAAATAGATTAGGATTCATCTTGTGGTACCCATGAATATCTGTATCCATCCAGCAGTTGTTAAGATTGATTTGGCTGTAAAAATTTGCTCTTTTCTGCCGGCACTGCTTTCAGTGCACCACCATCGCTGGTAACACTTCATAGCAGTTTAGCCATTAATTATCATACAGACGTATTGGTGAGCTTACAACTCACTGAAGCTGTTGTATATGCATAATATTTTGCGTGCGTGTGTGCGTACTATAGCTATAACTCACATTAAAGTCTTGAACTGTATTAGAGAAGCTTTTCATGATTCACAGGTCAGTATAATCCTCATTTATCTTTTACTGGGCCTTAGTGCAGCATTTTTGCTCCCTTCCTTCTTCCTATGAGCCAACTTTCTTCTGATCATAAGATCTGAAAAGCTAAAGTTTTGAAAAGTTGGACAGAACTGTGCGCGTACGATTGTCTTATTAAGTATAACCCTTACCACTGACATCACACTGAGCCAAGAGTAGAAAAAGAGCAGAGCCACAAGGAATCTGAAACAGTCTGAAGAGTTTTTGTCTCACAGCGATCTTTGTATATACACGGGCCTTTTTATCTGAAACTTTGACCATGTTTAAAATAGTTATCCGCCACTGTTACAGAATAAATGTGATAAAGCACAAAATATATTCCCTTCAATGTCAAACTATTATTTAAAGTTTGGATGTGTGTGGGCAGCTGTGAAAGATTCCTCAAAAAAGGAGAAAATGGCTTCTTTCAGAAAGACCAGCCTGCTGCTCAGCGCTGTGGACTGTGAGTCCAAGCCAGATTGTAATTGTATAATTGATTGCTGTCAGCTGCTTGACAGATACCCCATGTGAAGGCAGCTAACCCTCCTATCAATTGTATCCACCACAGAGGGTCTTAGAGTAAAGCAGCTATTCAGTTAGAAGCCTTCATGCTGTGTGCATTTTTTAACAAGTATGTAGCATCAAATCGCTTCTGCACTACATCTTAACACGATGCAGTAAATGTTTCTGCGTCCATAATGAAATCTTTAAAAAAAAACACTGTGAGTTACAAAGCTAGCCAAAGACCCTCCTGCTTTATTTAGTTTCTATGCATTCGCATTTTATTTTTCAAGTTAAAATTCAATGCTATGACCATTATTACTCATTTTAGGCCACAGTAGAAGGATGGAGTTAGCTTACCACTTTAGATCCACACTGAAATACTGTATCTCTGAAGACTTACTATGAAGTTTTGTACAAACGTTCCCAGAGAAAAAATATTCTACTGATTTTGGTGATCCTCTGACTTTTTTGAGTCATGCCATTTGTGAGTTTTAATAAAATGTCTGAGCAAAATTCGGATTTGGAGCATTTATTCATCTGGACCTCAGGATAAATTGTGATAATCCCGTACTTTAGCCAGCACACTTAGGTCAAAATGTTACTTTGTGCAGCATTGTGGTTTATGACTCAATTGTTCTACAACTCACTACATTATCATCAGTCCCAGCTGTAGGTTTGTACAACTGAACTAGTATTATCCACATAACAGGACGGTATATATAAGATGATCATAGTGACCTTGATACTACTATTTTGTGAACTAACCATTTAAGTACTTGGCTGTTGATTGTAAGCCCTCAGCGCACTTGATCCATGATGATCATCATGGATTTCTTAACATCAGGTCAAGAGAAGATTGCAAATATTCAGACAAACCAACAATCTTGATTACGCTTTCTGAATATCAAGCGAATGTACAAGCAACTCAGAGTAAGCTGGACTACAGGAATATTACAAGCATGCAGCAGAGAATTGCATTGGTTGTATTGGTGACAAAAATACAACAAATTACAGCACATTGCTTTAAAGCACCGTACAGAACAATAAATGAAAGTACAGTAAAAGAGCAGCCTAGGAGGAGCATGGAGTCCAGTTCTATAGCTGCAGGGTCAGCTTCTCTTATCTTAGCCTCTATTCATCGCTTTAATGTGTGTAATGAAGCAGTGTGAGGCTGCAAGTTTAGAGTCCACTGCAGCAAAAATGTTTTTATTCCACTGGAGTTATTACTCCTCCACTGTAGGACAGCAGAGGAAGGGAATGGGCGCTGACTCAGCACACACTGTCCGCTCAGATCGGCACAGGTTGTTTTATATGAGCACCTTTTAAGAGCACCTTGGCCAAGATACAAAGTGCCAGTGATTGAACTGTGCCATAATGTGAGCCTGAGTGTGAAATTATTCATGCGCTGGCAGTGTGACCAGGTAGAAGAGCCTTGTCTAACACAGTATGACCTTGCATCTGCTGCATTCATTACTGCTAGGCACAAAAGGCACAATATGGAGCTAGACCTACCATGAGGTTGAGTATAATTTTTTATCACTTTTTTCTTTGTTTTTTGCACAAGGGTTACAGGATTAAAAAAGAACTATAATCTGTATTTACTTACATTACTGTCCCCCCAAAAAGCTACATATCTATATTTAAATCGGTTTAGTACTGCTTTTACTGCTGCTTCCATCTACATGCATGATTTTAAATGTATCAGCTACTTGTGCCATATGTTGTCATATCCATGGTTACGTGCTTATTGATCAATCTCACCCCAGTAGATTGCAGTTTTTTAATGTAACTGATCACTGACTAAATTACACAAATAACAAAATGTGAAAAATAAAAAGGACTGATATGGCGTGTGTCAAAATAATATGGAGATCTGGACTCGATTGTCTGGTGAAAACCTAAACTGTGGCAAATATGAAACCTGCTCTGTTTAAGAATTGTGATACTTTTAAGGCTGTTATAGTCCACTTAAGGCTATTATATCTGTGTGTAATGGATTCAATTCATTTTAAACATCAAAATTCTACACATAATATCCCATGATGACAATGTAAATAGAGTTTGCTTGAAATTCTTGCAAATTTCTTTAAAAAAATAAAACTCTAGAGTCCATCTGTGGTAAATATAGTTGATTAATATGTGTTGGAAAGGCACACAGTTGTCTGTATAAGGTCCCATAGTTAACAGTGCATGTGGTTGTTTTTAAAGAACAACTGAAAGAAAAACGTACCTAATTTGGTATATGTATACAATATAGTTATACTAATTGAATAATTTACTATTAATTCTAATATTTATCTCAACATTTTAAACACAAACCTGTGTTCAGTGGTGCCATATTGCAGACTTGTGATAAATGAAAATGGTACCTCTTGCTGAGTATTCATGGTCTCCACTAAGGAGGTTGTTGTTCTGCAAAAGCTTGACTTAAGTGGAGTGCCTCTATTGCCAGGATGGTCATCTTCATTTATGTGACACAAAGTTACAGCTCTATGTAAAATAAATAAGTGTACTGTAGATAATACATTGACATTCTGTTAGTATTGGCCATCAGGTTTGTATTACCTTTAGCTTCACGTCTAGCTCATCTCAGCAGGTGGTGTTCAGAAGGAAGGAACAACAGCTTTACGTCAAACAATAGAAGTAAATTAAGGTTGTCACCATAGGACACTGTAGCCAGTGTAAATTAGAAGGGACTGAGACATTTTAGTGTAAGGTTATATTTATTATTTGTGTGGGCTATATTTGGAAAGGAATCCCTGACAAATATTCTGTTTTAAGTGTATGAAAACACTATAATATATATACATATATTAGTATGATTGCTCTCAAAGAGCCCCACTTTATAGTGGCGACAGTCTTCCTGTACCTCACTTTCCGCTCCCGTTCCAAAGCTATCAGTGCTTTGATGCTTGCAGGTACACTGCAGATACTAAGAGCATCTTCCATCCCTCTACAATTACTGCAAAGTCAATAAGTCATGAAAGATTTACATTCCATCTATAATGAGCAATCAGAACTTATACCAATCCTGTGAAAGTTAATCTACTGTATGTCAGAAGAATAATTATTTTTAAGAGCGTAGTTAAAAATGTGTGCACATCATCAATATCTGCGGAGGAACATAAGTCTGGCAACTGCTGATTTTTCTAGTAGTTCACATATTGCATTGCAGCAACTCAGTGTAAATTACAAGGGGGAAAAACCATGTCGGATCAGCTGGTTTAAGATTGGGTTTGAAACATGAATTGTGCAATGCTGCTCTACTAGTCTAAAAGTACAAAATAAATTGCAATATATATGCATATATTTGTTATATAAATGTAAAATCCCACAAATGATTCCACATAAAGATCATTTAGTCTTTCTGTAGTAAAGTCCACTTGCTATCGGATGTGAGTCAAATAAATAACATGGGAATAGAGCAGATGACTAAACAGTAGTGAATGATATACTGTAAGGTAAAGGTTGCTATGTTTATTATTGCTTCAGTACTACTCCTCATTCTTTCACTGGGTTTTCAGTCATGTCTCCATGGATATGGTCTCGGAAGTACCAACTGTTGAGTTCAGACAGCAGACTGGCATCACACATCTCTGTCTTCATGCTTATTGCTGCTATTGTCATCAGCACTTTCACTTTGACGACCACTCTCCGGCTCTTTGTCTCATGTAACTGGAAACACTGAGGTTTTTGTACCCACACTAGTTTTCAAAGTATTGAGCGTTGGTGTACTGTAGATCAGATTGGCAGGGGCCCAATATTTTCTGCTGGTTCACTGCCATGTTTGTGTGTGTTTGCCAGCCTCACTACATCACATACATTATAGATTAATTGCCCTTTGTGTGTCTGTGATTGGAACCCAGAGGAAGGCAGAAGAGGATATCGGAGGTCATTATTTGGTTGCTTGTTGAGCTGGCCCTGCTCTTACCCCTGACCTCCTCTATTACCTGACTTAAGCCCCGGCGGTATCAATGGCTCTGGTCAAATAAAAATAGCACACAGGGAAAGTTAGAGCTGGCAAGACTGACTCCTCGCTAGAATCAGTAAGCACACGATATCCTGTCTCTCTTCATAAACAATTATGCAAAGATAAAAACAAAATTTATATTTGAAATTGTCTTTTTGACATTAGTGGGCAGGGAGACATTTGATTTTCTTTGAAACAGTGCCAAAAGTTTCAAGAATGATTGAACTGTTTTACAAATGGAGCTGAACAACACCACAAGGGGAAAAAAAGTGAAATTACAGTGTGTAAAAGTGTCGTAGAAAAAGTAAATTGAGTTAAAAGAAGGCCTCAGATCCTAGTATTGTACCTCTTAAAACTGAAGCTGTGTTTGCATACCTTTGCACAATTCTCTGAAATCGGCTTTGTGAACTCTCATTTCTTATAAAATTCAGTTCAATTATTTATATAGTGCCAAATCACAGCAACAGTAACCTCCAGGTGCTTTATTTATAATGAAATTCCTTCACTGCAAGATGTTTGTGGTTTTTCAAGGGTGTTCTCTTGAGATTCAGATTTGGGCCTTTGTTTTGGTAGATTTGTTACTGCACTTGGCGTCATTATCCTGGCTCGGCCTGGTTCAGGCTAGTTCAGACTCATGGCTTCACCGTTAAGAAATCTCCAGAATTCAGATTAATCAGTGATTGCATTTAATCACCAAGCTGTCTTTGTTCTGCAACAAGCATACTGCTTTTGTAGCCATTTGACTGGTCTGTGCAGAGCACATAATTCCAGAGAGCCCAGTCCTTACCTTGATGTCCAACGCTGGCAAACTAGTTTCCAAACTATGGACAGAACAGACTTTCTTTAGTATGCCTGCTACGTGGGTTAAATTTGTGCTCTTTCTGATTACAGGTGCATGCACTTTAATGACAACAGTTGCAAGACTTTTTGCAGGTCCCGTGAGGAAAGTTTGATGTAGTATCTTGCCAGACTAATAAGCATCCACAACCTTTACTCTGAAGGCCTGAATTTACATCTTAGCATGACGATAACATTATACACTTCATAAGCAAAGGAAATACCAGACCCTAGTTTGATCTGGAACCTCTGATCCCAATCTTATAGACTTGAAACTGTAATAAATGCTTTCTTATTTTCTTGTGATTGATCTATATTTTTTATTATTTGCACTTATACCTCTAAATATGAGCCTATAATACTACTCTGTTCTCACAAACAATAACTGGTGATGTCCAGAGGAGTAATCATTAAATCGCCTACAGAGAAATTGACTGGCCCTCTCATCCTGTCAGGAGTGAGCAGCGCTTCCTCTGCTTTGGGATCCATTATTAGCAGTCAGGCTACTGGAACTCACTCCTATTGTTCCACTTACCACCAGCATGGGTAACAGATTAAGTGCCACACACACAGACACACACAAACAGTCCAGCACAGTGTGATGCTTTATAGAGAGCTCTCAGCCTCTGTGCCAAAAGCGGGCCGCTTTTTACATTCAGGGGAATGTCAATCAGAAAGTGCATCAGTCACTCCCCACTGCTCTTACAGTAAGAACCCATTTCCTGCTTGATTATTTATGATGCTGCTGGATAATCTAGCCTTGGATCAATTACACTGTGCAACCTATGGGCTGCATATTACAGTGATGGTGAATAAATCTGTCGCTGGAAGACTTCGGATGAAATTATAAAATCTCTTGGCATGGATTTCATACTTAATCTTTAATCTTTAAACAACATACCTTTGATTCCTAATCACAAAGTGCAATTAACAAGTATACTTTATAATAGGAAGCATCATATCTAATAGAATAGAAGGTGCTGGTAATAAACAGCTTGATGCAAGGCTGCCCTCTGCTGAACAATGAAGTGAAATGCATGTGTCCTCTTGGCTTGGGTCATTTTATGGTGCAAACACTGAAATGTGTTGGTGTTTTTTGTTTTTTGGGGTTTTGCTGCATACTGTCATTTTCTGACAGACTTGTTGTTCTATACCTTTGTTTTGTCTTGCAGGTATCCTATTTTCAACTTTAGTGTTCGGCCCAGCTTGTGGCTTCATCTTAGGATCTGTCTGTACCAAAGTTTATGTTGATGCTGTTTTCATTGATACCAGTAAGTTGGGAAATAAATGGTTAAAAATATTGCAAAATTATACCACACTGAAACAGAGGTAATTTTATTGTGACCTCTACTAGTACACCAATACTCATCCTTCCCTCTATGACTGCTGTGAATTTTCTTACCCTCCAACCAAGGTAAGCTGGACATCACCCCAGATGACCCTCGCTGGATCGGGGCGTGGTGGGGCGGCTTCCTCCTGTGTGGTGCCTTACTCTTCCTGTCCGCCCTCTTCATGTTCGGTTTCCCCCAGGCGCTGGATGAGCAGGACATGGACAGTGGAGCTGAGAGTGAGCAGGCCATGCTGCCTTCTTCCCTGAGCCTGGAGTTCCAGGGCTCTAAACCCAATGGAGCCATTCATGGCTTTGATATAAACAGCGGACTCTCAGTCTGTCAGCATCTGAGAGGTGAGGAAGTCAAGAGAAGAGTGGAGGGGGTTTAATAAGTGACAAGATTGTTTAATGGAATATTTAAATTCATACGCATGCTTCTGCTCTTTTCTCTCAATCCTTCTTCATCCTTTCTACTTTTTACTTAATTTTCTTCTCCTTTGACCCAGTGATCCCCCGGGTTACCAGGCACCTTCTCTCCAATCCAGTGTTCAGCTGCATCACGCTGGCAGCCTGCATGGAGATCGCTGTGGTTGCTGGCTTTGCTGCCTTTCTGGGCAAATACTTAGAGCAGCAATTCAACCTTACAACATCCTCAGCTAATCAGCTGCTAGGTAGGCAGTAGGGATGGATATTGATAAGAATTTATTGATACCAGGGCCATTATCGGTTCTGCTTACAGCTCACATTCGTAGATTCCATCACAATTTCTTGTGTGGGAGAAAGAGTACACCCAAGAGGTTTTAAGCATCAACACAGCTACATAATTATCACTGAGTGGGAACACATTGTAAAGCAGAGGAAAAAGGCTTGTAAAGCTGTGCTGCCAAGAGTTTGACTTTATTGTTTTGCAATAGGCTGATGTCAGAAAACCTTGCCAGGATTGATGAGCGGGGTAAACTGAGAATTTTAAATAACTTTTTAATATCTCTTTAAACAAAACTCAGGACTAGTAACATAACCAAAAGTAAAAATGTGTCGTAACTAAAGATAATAATATGGTGGATTTATGCTTCGAAAACTGGAAAACAATAGATAACTAAAGTGTTAAAATAAGTGAAGTAAAAGTAGAAAGTAGCATAAGACAATAACACTTAACTCCATTAAAACTGTATTGAAATAAAGTACTTAAATGAAGATATTCATTTACATTCTCTCATCTCAATGATATTGGGCTCTGTAGCATTAACAGTACTCTAGCAAAATACTTACCATCATGGTTACCATGGTGAGGCAGGTTTCCTTTCTCTCCTAGAGGGGTCCCACTCTTATCTCAATAAAAGGAAATTATTTATGGTTTTTTTTACTGTCAAATCATGAGGAATGTTGCTCTATAAATATAGAATTTACTTGTTTTTCCCTCTCCAGGTATGACGGCCATCCCCTGTGCCTGTCTGGGAATCTTCCTCGGGGGACTCCTGGTTAAGAAATTGAACCTGTCAGCTCTGGGTGCTGTCCGCATGGCCATGCTGGTCAACCTGGTGTCCACTGCCTGCTATGTCTCTTTTCTCTTCCTAGGCTGTGACACTGGACCTGTCGCTGGGGTCACAGTGGCCTACGGCAATGAGTAAGAGTGATGACTTACTGATGTGAATGAAGAGTCTTTCCAGGAACTTTTAGTTCTGTATAGTACTTTTCCCCACAGGGATATACTGTAGGTCCATGCAAACAAAAAATTAAACAAATCCCAGAATTAAAAAAATCCTTCAGAAAAATTGCATTAGATTTTCAAATTGTACATATGCAGCATTATCCCTAACGTGACCTTTGACTTCCTCTATAGGACGTTGCAGTCTTGGCAGCAGCCTGAGTCAGCATGCATTAGTAACTGTAACTGTTACACTGCATCGGTGAGCCCTGTCTGTGGCTCCAATGGAGTCACCTACCTCTCAGCCTGTTTCGCTGGCTGTACCAAACCAGTGAGTTGGGACATTACTGCTGATAATCATTGCTCCCCGGTGCCTGAAGGGCTCACAATAAATATAAATACTGCAGATTTACTTGATATATCATTATTACATTATCACCTCATTTCTTTTTGTTTGTCAGAACCTGACCAACTGTGCGTGTATACCCAGCAACAGCGAAGAAGCAGTGGCTTTACCAGGAAAGTGTCCCAGCCCAGGCTGTCAGCAAGCCTTCCTCACCTTCCTGTGTGTTATATGTGTGTGCAGCATGATTGGAGCTATGGCCCAGACACCCTCTGTCATCATCCTTATCAGGTATGAGCACGTCCCCCCCCCACTTGCTATTCATCAACTGCTCACAAGAGGGAGCTGGCGACATTTCAAAATACCGGTGGTTCTTCAATGGAAAGGATTGATTTATCAAGCTGACAGTGATACGGACAAATACAGACACACGCAAGTGTATATTAACTCATATATAATGACAAATAACACTAAAGGCATTATATGCACATTGTGTGTTTGTGTGTGTGTGTGTGTGTGTGTATACATCAAGCTTGTAATCTAGATAGGTAAGATAGAGAGATATGTACAAAATAATGTAATTTAAAACTCAATAGGTCTACCAATTAAAACAGTTTTCCACCACAGTACTTAAAGGGTTGAAGTATTCTCTTAATTTTCAGAACTGTCAGTCCAGAGCTTAAATCCTACGCCCTTGGTGTTCTGTTCCTGCTTCTAAGATTAATAGGTAAGAAACACTTCACTACTATTGGCACTCTGTATTGTGTTTGTGCAACAGCTGTTGGTCTGTAGTTTTACTCTGTGACTTAAACGTCAGGGCAATTTTTCACCTTGCTTGAAATGAACTTCATCAGTCTGTCTGCCTGGATACATTAGGAACATGAACTCAAACTGGTGTTCTTCTTGACCTTGTGACCTGCTGTCTCTCCGCAATCCCCACCTGCTCCAGGCTTCATCCCTCCCCCTCTGATCTTCGGCATGGGCATCGACTCCACCTGTCTGTTCTGGAGCTCCGTCTGCGGCGAGAAGGGAGCCTGCATGCTGTACGACAATGTGGCCTACAGGCATTTGTATGTCAGCATCGCCATCGTTCTCAAGTCATCAGCTTTCCTCCTGTACACCACCACATGGCAGTGTCTGAGAAAGAACTACAGGAAATACATCAAAAACAACGAGGGGTACCTCACGCCAACCGAACTCTTCGCCTCCAACGTGACTCTGGACAATTTGGGAAAAGATATCACGCAGAACCCAACCAACAGGACAAAATTCATATACAACCTGGAGGACCGTGAGACATGTGACAACATGGAGTCTGTTTTATAGTGCTGGTCTGCACTGGGGCTGCAAACCGGAGCCATTAATGTGCAACAGACCTGAAGCGTGATGTTTCTGAGTTCAGAGAAATGTCCTCAGTAAAGTTCCAGTCTTCTTATCATCCAAAACATGACACATATTGAAAAAGAGAAGATTCCCCAAATTTGCCACGCCCACGTTTTTGTCAGCTGAAATTAAGCTGGCTTTAAGAAAATTGCTTTTACTTTTTCTTTGCAGAGTTGGAATAGAAAGTGACGAGGAAAGAGGGGAAAAATCACATGCAATAGATTACTGCTGACGAAAGTTTAGTTCAAAGTTTTGGATTTACTATACCAGAGTTTATGAAATGGTTTATTTTCCTTTAGTATTTCTCAGGTATGGTATATCAGAAAATGCAAAAAGGGTGACAGTAATCAATTTTCAGTCCATCTGCAGTGCATCTGGGGATCCCTACAGGAGACTTCTTAACACATTTGTTGTAAAGCCTTTATTAGGTTTCGACTCCATCCAAAACCAGTTATCAAGCCCTTTTCACTGCAGTCATTTTGATATTGAGCATGCACAATACCAGAGCCTCTGCCCATGTATACGTATGGAACAGAGCCACTATTGTTGTGATTAATCACATCCGTGTTTACCCTGCAATAACATTTCAGTGTGGCTGCTATGAAAAGGGCCCATTTCAAAGCCAGTATACAATTACTGTACGTTTCTTCAACCTTAACCCCCGGCAGTGACTCAAACAGACATACAACAAGCAATGAAAAAGGAATCAAATGGTTCAAAAGGTGCAGAAGTTTACAGCAATATAGAAAACTGATTTATTTATTTAGCTCCTGCCACCAATTATTGCAGGTCACATTTTCCACAAAACATGGATTATCCCACTTTGAAATGGTTAAAATGTGGAAGAGGTTTCTAACATTTTTCAGAGAATTAAGAAACAAATTCTTTCATCATAGCTTTCAGTGTTTACTTTAGTCGAGAAAGTTGTTGGAAATATGTGAAGTTTTGGCACTGATACTCGACCAAAGTCTGAGATTATATTTTAGTTTCGGAGCCACAAAACGTTTCAGTTTTTTGTTTTTTTTACTTGACATTCATGAAAATTAGATGCAGCTTCTGACAGGTAATCAGAATAAAAGCTTAACTGTTAAAGTTTAAATAATAGCCTGACTCAAAGGAACAGAGTAAGATGGCTTTTTCATTAATGTTTAGACGAGATGCACATGATCAGATTCAGTAAATGAACCTGTAACCTTTCCTAAATCACTGATTCAACAATGCTCATGCCAACTGCAAACAGATGCAGAATAAGAGTTTGTAATGTAATTTCACTCTTGGGGACATCGTTTACAGCATTGATGCATGAAATACAAAGCAACAAATATAACAAGCAGGAGACACTGCAAATAAGACACTCCAGGTACATTATTTAGGAGGGCCATAGCAGGTGGCAGCTGTGGGGAAGGAAGCTTTTACCAAGAGCACCAGTATGACTAGTGAGCTCACACTGGGTGAAAGTGAGAGTGTGAAGGCCTTTATGTGGAATACCAAGTCATTGTATTGAGACTGTTGATTGTAGTGGCTAGCTGTCAACAGACACAGCATAGCATGACGCACAGTGTCCAGCCAGAATGAGTTCATTAAAAAGCATGCTGGTAATGCATGCACATAAAAATAAAATATGTTCAGAATGATGTCACTATATTGCACAGACTCTGTGGTTTGTTGGCCATTGTAATGGTTAAATATACATTTAACTCGAATGGCCTCCAAATTCTATTTTTGACCATGGAACAGCTTTATAATGCATACTGCATTGTGATGATGACTTTTTTTCTTCTTCTTTTAAATCAAACCTCAGCTGTCACAATCACTCACACTGAAGTGATTGTCTACATGCAGATACAATACAGCTTTTTGTTAAAGAATTCAGCTGGATTCAGATTTTTGACATATCCACTTTATATATAGTGTTTTTCTTCTGGCTTACTCTGTAAGTATTTAATATGTTTTGCATCAAAAATCCAGAGAGCAATCATCACAATACGTTTCATTTTTAAAATGCATATACCCTTTGAGGCTTTGGGAAATACGCTTTTGGGAAATTCTTTTCCTAGCCAGAGTTAGAAAGACAGGGTTGATAATACTCTGGCCAGCTGTACAGTAAGTACAAAGGTAGAGCTAGCTGTCAGTTAGCTTGGCTTTTTTATAAAACTGAGTACCAGGCTCAGTCCAAACATCGAAACAATCAGTCTATTCAAGTCATCTTATTATACTAACATGTTAGACCTACATTGTCTTTGTATACTTTGTATACAGAAACTGAAATGTCAAAATTGGGGTTTATTTTCTCAGGTTTGGGCCTGGAAATCAACCAAAAAAATGCCCATGAAATTAGAACTTGTTAGTTTTATGCCTTAGTTGTTGCATATATGAAACAAAAATGTTAATAGGTTATCTTTAAAGGTGCTGGTCAGTAGATTATGTCATCATAGCCCAGTTAGCTGCTCTGCTTTATCTGTTTGTGCTAAATTAAGCTAACTACTGGTTATAGATTCACATAAGAAAATCTGTATGTTTAGCTTGTTTCCCAAAATTTCAAACTGTTCCTTTAAGCTAGCTTTGAAAAGGTTCACAAATTCTTTTTGCCACCACCAGTGTCTCAAGAGTCATTTATTAAGAGTAAATACATGCACATTACTTGTAGGTCTACAGCATTTTAAGTTTCATATGCAATGAACCAAAAGAACAAGATTTAAACTCTACATATAAACTCTACACTAATAAATACTTTTATTTTGGATGCGCATTACTTGTAGGTCTGCAATATATTGAGTTTCATAAATAATTAACCAAAAGAATGAGATTTAAACTCTACATTGATGCTGCTATAGCTTCAAAAATCCTAAAATCACAGTGGGAAAATAAAACAACAGATCAGTGCTTTATGAACCTATGTTGACCACAGAGACACGCTAAACCACATCACATCATTGTCTTTGTGGATTTTCTTAGAATAGACTATAAACAAGTTGAGATTTTTTTTTATATATAGTGAGAGAACTTTTCGGCACTGATTAGTCAGTGCCTGTTTTCAAGCTCAAAATCTAACGACGATGGAAATATTGGCTCCAAACGGGATATTTGGGATAATGCTGAGCTGTACAAATAATTCAAAAGAAACAGGGTGGGGCACCTTCTGGCCACCATCTCCTCGTCAGCAATCCCAAACAGGTGGCGCTGTCTTTGATATTTATAGCACCCCAGTGTGTCTAGTGTTGACTCCTCTGTACATAATAGTGCCATAAAAGTGCCGAAGTGACACCATAGAAGTGTTCTGTGACGTCCTGCAGAGAACTTTGTCTGAACACGCTGGAGCTCAAAGCAGATCCTCCGGTTGTATGTAGCCTTTTTGTGATATCCCTCAACTTACTTTCACCACATCATCCTAAAGTGTCCCAAAAATATATTGCCTATAGAATATTGTACATTGGTCTAGAAAACAGTAACACTTAGGATGTAATAACTGTTAATATGTAGAAGTTTTCTACTAGTGAAGGTATTGTCGAATTTAGATTGAATTCTCTTTCCATCAGTGACAAAGCTGATACTGTTGCTTTGGTACAATTGAAAACAATACTTTGCTTGAACGTATTGTTTTTATTACTGTGGCACCGATGTTGAGCTGTAGTCTGAATTTGTACAGTAGATGAGGCTGACTGTAGAAGATCAGCCAAACTTCACTGATAGCGGTCCTGCAACTGTGCCTGGATGCGAAGCTCTACTCTAAGACTTTATGATCGGAGCTCATGTTGTGCCATATCAACCTGTGCACTGTAACATTCAACACTTGCAAAGAAGAAAACAACATATTTTAGGTCTGTCCGACAAGTGCAAGGGCAGCAGCATTTGCTTGACCTTGCATTGACCTGTGGCAACAGGACTGTTTTCTTTTAGCACCTCAATGTGCTCAAGACGTTTTGCCTTGTGATGGAAAATAACTTTAAAGCTTAAATGTTTTTTTTCATCCTATTATTTTCATTCATCTCTTTTGATGGCCTTGCCGTGTGGTAACAACAGTTTGACTTTTATAAAGGACTTTTAGTGGCAGGAGTATTGACCTATGAAGAGTTCACTACCAAAATATGACATCTGCAAAGAAAAATTATTATTATCTATGGTGGTTAAAGACACATTTCGCCAACAATAAATAGGTTTCCTGTTTAAAAAAAAAGAAGATATAATTTGTTTAAAATTTTTGTTGCTATTATGTATTTTGGAATTTTTTTTTTGACATTTTGGAAGACAACTCTTCATATACGGATTGATAATCCTTTGTTTTGAGCCTTTAGGCAGCATGTTGCCTTTGATTTGAGAGAAACATTATGCTAACAGTGACGGCTTTAAAATGACATGTCTGCTTATGCTGTTGGTGGTAGTCAAAATGAGAATTGTAGGATTCTTTGTAAGGGACCTTTGCAAAAGAAAAGGGTAATGAAATAAGAATATATCACCTATATTTTCAAAGATTTTTTAGATATGCTCTGTTGCTTCTTGGTATTTGTTTTCAATTTTTTTCTGATAAATTTATATTTAAAAGCTTTAGTTCTGTATATTTCTTGGAAATTACATGATTGTATGTTTATTGTAAATACATTAAATATACTATTTTTGTTTGTAATACGAACTTGTCTGATGAGTTAGCAAAGGATTATTAATTAATAACACTTACAGCTAATTTAGAATCAACAATTGCCTAGCATGAATGTTTTCGGACTGTATGAGGAAACACTGGCAGGCACAGGGAGAGCATGCAAACTCCACACATAAGGGCTACAGAACGGTATGAGCTGTTAACTTTCTTATTCAGTGTGAGAGTGGTGGTGCACCAGCATGCCGCCACTTAATCCAGCCAGAGATATTGCACTTATTAAAAGATGCCTTGACTGAGAATTCACTACAGCAATGCTAGCAGCTCTTTTAGACTTCAAGGTTTTCTTTAAGATGTCAACCCTGCAGAAATGGTGTCTTTATTTTAAGCACAAATAATGATCTTCTGTGCAGACATTCCATAAGTAGAATTTTTTTCTTTTTTGTTATTTGAAAGAAAAGAAAAGAAACGTCTGAAGGCATATTTTCCCCACTGGCTGATGGAAACGTTGTATTCTTCAGGTCATGTGGTCTTTGAACAGATATTGTTCAGGGGTGAACTGATAAAAGAAAACTTCATGGAAATACATCTAATAGTTGTTGAGGAATTCCTTTTGAACAAAAGCAGTGGTAGATTTATCCATGTGTAAACTAAATATGGTTACTGAAACAGAAAGAGCCACATTGCTATGATGCTACAGCAGTGGTCTAAAGATTGAGCATTGTTGTGGTGCTGGTTTCCAGCCTGGCCCATGATAAATCTAATTTATCATATTATGATTAAAAACATAGAAGTGATTTTTTTTTTAGCACTGTTAATTGGATGAAAAATAAGCAATGCTCTATAAACATGCAGCCTGTGAAGAGAACACGTTTGTATTGTTTAAATGTCACAAATAGAATGTTGCTAAAGGCAGCACTAGATAATGATGCAGCATACAAGATATGTATTTTTTTATTCACTCTTCTCACACGCAGACAAAATGATGTAGTTTGTTACATTGCATGTAACGCTATTCTTGTGATAAAGGGCTATTCACTCGGTCAGTGCTTGATCAGCCAGGGTTAAAGGTTACATTTTCTTTTCCCATCTAAATGCACTGACGGAAGAAGATAAATCCTGACATCAGTTTAATCGAAATGTGCTGGTGCTTTGCCATGATCTAATTTCCTTTCATCCAAGCCCTCTGGTTATCCACAGGCATCTCGCCGCGCTACAGCAGCCAGTGGAGATAATAGCCGGGGTTATGGATTGACCGGTGAATCATCTTGTACTGCTGCTGTGAGCGAGCCAGGTACGTGTTCGGGGCCAGGTTGCTGCGTTGCTTTTATGCGAGAGCCTGGGCTGAGAGCTCTCCTGTTTCTCGAGTGCAGACGAGGTCTCGCCAGGGCCACGGTGCAGTGAAATGGAAAGCATGCCATTCCCTGTTCCGCTTGATGCCGTGTGACTGTGAGAGGTTGTGTCATGTTCCTTGGCTATTGACTCAATGACTTGGGACTTCACGACAAAAGCCTGAACCCGTGCGGGCTCTCTGCGTGCTGACAGAGAAATGTGTCTTCCACTTGTCTTCACATTGACCTGCGGACTCTGCAAGACTGACGTGTCCACGTCCCCAAAGTCTCACCTCCTGAACCTAAAAAATAACCTTTCCACGACCTCGCCTGTCTCTCATGCTCTGTTAGCCTTGGGTCTGGCTGCCATCGAAACAATTCAGTGAACTGGTGTTTTTTTCCCTGATACAGCTATGGATTACCTGTCTGCGGCAGCTTCCGCTACATGGATGACATGGTTGAGAATTCACCCTTATGTGAATCATATTATTCTCTGTCACAGTGGGTTGAAAAGTCAAAGCACAGAGTAAGCATAAGCCATTAGCTGGTACTCAAATGACAGCACACAGAGCCAGACCTTCAAGGCTGCCTCTGCCCTGGGGTTCATCCAAGAGACAAAAATCACCATATGTCCTTCGTTTGTTGGAAGAATTAGGAGATGTGGGCTTGCAACTGTGCTCGTAAATGATGATGAATTCTTTTTACATTGTATGCAAAGAGAACATTCTGCATATCTGACTAATGCCTTGTCCAGTGACGTGGCTCAGACAGCTGACCTGATTTATTGCAAGGTTTCCTGCATTGTTAAAAAACAATCTCTGACTCAATGACAGAGGCCCAATTAGGGCCATTCCTTTGATGCAGAAAAGGTCCATATACAAAAGAGACTCTGAATTGCAAATCCAGTTGTAGCCCGTCCTTGCTTTCCCCTAATCTAATAATGTGATCCATCATTTCTACGGCGACAGCTCTACAGCCCAGGCATAGGACAGAATCCCACAGAGGATTAGTAAGATGTTTGAATATCCATATATTTAGCCCTATTTAGAGAGAAAAAATGCATATTTAGAATAATGCACTGGGCTATTCTTTTACATTTCACCCGATTATACCTCACGAGATACTTCAATTTCATTTTTCCAGATTTAACTGTTACTGGTTGTTGGTAACCTTCTAAAAAGCACTTGACATCCATATACCTTCAAGACTCAAGGTTTTTTTTTGTCGACTAAAAAAAGAGGCCCGTTTCCTGCTCAGTGGTGGCGCTGTTGTTTGAGGGATGGCTCTGTTGCAGAATCATCCATTACCCTGATGAGCTCGCAGCCCCAGAGCTATGACAGCACAGCCACACGATGAGCGAGACAGCCGACTGCCACTATTTGTTCCACTAAAGCATTCATCACACTAATTACCCATGGTGCCAAACAGCTCCAGCAGCCCAGTGAAGCTTTGGCTGCTCGTTTGGAGACGAGGTGAGGTAGGGAAACCTCAGATGAGTCTAAACAGGAGGCTGTCCTCTTTTTTCTGGCTTTCCTGCACATAATTAACTTGGCACACCAGCAACTTGACAAATTGGAATGATGAATCTGGCCTCTATGAATAGATACAAATACATGATCAATCAAAATACCGGACAGTGTTCTCAGTCTGAGGAAATGTGGTGCTGTGAAGGACAAAAGAAATGTCTTTGCTGTGAATGACATTTGGTCTTCTGGTAGAAAAGTGAGAGGGAGGGTTTGTGTCTGGTGTGTTTGAGCTGCGAAAATGTAGAAGCAAGTCAGTGCTAAGTGGGTGGTGGAGAAAAAAGTGGTTGCAAAATCTCACCATTTCACAATTCAAGTGCCAATTTAAAAAAAAACAAAAACATTATACTTTATCCAATTTTCAATACATAATGCCTTTTTTCTAAAGGACTACACTTTCAGCCTGCTTTCGATAACTTTTCCTTCGATGCAGACAGATGCAAAAGCACAGTCTCTCTGAATTATAGTCATGTATGCCACCTGACCTTGGAAAGTACCAAGAAAGACTCTTTGGTTTCTTTAAATTTCTGTCTCATTCACACTTAGCCCCCAACTGTCCATGTCCCTTCTGGCCTTCACACTGCCGTCTGAACTAATGTAGCATCCAGTACATCAAAACATCCCAGCATTACCTCCCCGCAGTGGCCACAGATCAACTGATCAAGCACAAAGAAACTTCCTAGAGACAGCAAATCCTCCCAGCCTGCCTCACAGCTGCATTTTAAGAATATCACTGCATCTCACTAACTAGGGCAAGAAAAACCACCAGCATAAATGACACATGGCCAGCCACATGACAGCTGTTAAAACACTCAACTAATTCTTTGATGCCATGTTGAAAAAAAAAAAAGCCTGTCATGAAAAGTGAGTGTGTTTGAAATTCTTCATTTCCTGATAAATAATAATAATAATAATAATAATAATAAAATCACACCTGTAATATTTTTTGCATTGTTTGTTATGTTAATCATAAATATTGCTCTCTATATATTTGTATTCTTAACTTCACTATTTATTGTTAGTTACTGTGATTCAGCTTCTTGTACATTACAGTTAAAAACTATAGTAATGTACTATAGTAATGCACAAAAAAATCACACTTAAGTATATTATCTTAAAGTAAAGTTTGAATTATGTCTTTATCCTCTTCCATTCCACTTAATTAACCACTTAGTGCCTCCACCCGGACGGTAAGGTGTGCACAGCGCCCCCCTGGGAATTTATTTGGCCTTAACACCTGAAAAACAAAACACAACAATGTAAGAAACTCATCATGTTATTGCCCTCATTATCCATGACTTTAGAGACTGGACAATAAAAATATTTTGTAATGGCATAAACAAACCTGTCAAACTAATTATGCGATCCTTTCATTCGAAAGACCTCTATCAGCATCAACTGAAAGGCTACCAGCAAATATGCCTCAAATTTTGCACTTAAATATTAAAATACTGCAAAATGTTACAATAATAATACAGTCATCTTTAGTTCTCTTATGCATAAACAGGTCAGAAATGTGTGCAGTCCACATTAAAAGGTTTGACTAAAGCATATGTCTTGTTTAAAATGTTATCTTATTTGATCAGTTTCAAAACTGTTTACAGTTCAAAGCTGAGTTGAGTTGATTCTATCATTTACAAAGCAATGTGGGTTAATCTCATACGAGATAATGAGTGCTAGTCTGAGTGAGGTCAAAGGTTAAGTAGGATTTTGTACAATTCCTAATGAGGATCCCAACATTTCGCCAGGATGAATCTGTTCATGAGTGAGACGAGCGTTAGCGGTGCGTTATAACTGCACACTGACCTGTAGCACAAAGTGTCTCTCAAGCGTGAAATCCACCTCATGAAGAATTCTGCAGTTGGCCTGAAGGAGTCAGAGGTCAGCTGTCTGGGGTTAATAAAAGGTGAGAGATGGTTCAGCGGTCACAGGTGAAGCAAAAGCTGTGCCGTGTTAATCTAACTCACTAACTATTGTTGCTCTCTGACCAGGATGTGAACCGGCTAAAGAGCCGGCTAAAGAGCCTAAGAGGTACCAGCTTTGTTTCAGTGGCTGCCAAGGTTCACAGCAGGGTGACAATCTACAGGCTCTCTTTACTGTCCAGCATCTATTACCAGAGACATAAACATGAAAAGGTTTTAGTCACTAGTTACTGTAAAAATTACAATTGCTATAAATGATAATGTAAGATACTGATTTTAATATTAATTGTTGCTCCGGTTCAACAATCTGTAGCAGAAACTTCCTTGTTCTTTAACTGTAAAATGCATGAAAATCAACTTTTGCTCATTTTTTAAATGTCTTGTTTTAATAAGTAAAACTTTGTTGTTAACACTTCTTATTATAGTTTAATTTAACATGTAAAATTCAGTAAATGTCTAGTGTACATCTGCTTATTCACAGAAACTTGATTCCCACTGTATTCAGGTTAAAAACTCTAGAAATTTTATTCAAGATGAAGTTGTTCTGTGTGTCAGAAAAGTTGGATGTATTCTCAAAAATAAAATTTAAAGCAAACTAATTGTGACAGGCTTGCACTTTAGACACTTCCCACACAATTGCAGTCAGAAGAGTCACGGGGATCATATTCTCTGTATTCTCCGGAGCTTACTGTGATTTTTTGGTGTTAATTGTTTTTTTTTAACAAAAGCACATTGAGCTTATTTTGCAAGATTGTAAGTAAGTTATCAGATATAAAATTCTAGGTTGTTGATAAGTTTGATAAATATAAGGTTGAAACTTGTGTAACTGGATTAGGTTTCTTTTCAGAAAAATCTGGTTAGACACAAACTGTGATTAATTCTTCATTAGTATTTAAACAATCGAAATATCACAGGGATATAGGGACTATCCTTTGAAATAAAAGTGGATGCACATTTATTCCACATAATTAAATAACTGGTAGAAGCTAGATGTAATAATTAATTTGCTTTCCGCTCACAAAATGGCAAATGTTTCTTTCTTTTCCAGAAATCATGCTAATGCTCATGTATATTTCACTTTTGAACTTAGGACTGGTTATATGCTGACCATAACCTTTTCTCCACATGCACAATCCCTTTGTTTTTATTTTATTCTGATTATTTTTTTAAAATATTGATGTATTTTGCCTCGCCCAACCACATCCAGACACTACACATTTCACTTTGCTGTGGGTACAGTTCAGATATTGAGTTGTTATTTTGCAGGTAAATTGGACAATTTGATTTGCAATGGTTTGTTTCTACATCATGGCCTCTGGGTCAGGTCATGACATTTCGGAATCTGCACACTTACACACAGTCACTGCTAAAACACAAACAGAAGACATCCACTGCAGGATCTGAAAGGCTACCGTGCACTTTTAGCTCACAACCATTAATCTTGTTACCGTAATGACTTTACACCACACCCATTCACTGCCAAAGCTGAGAATACTACCGGATATTCCTAGAATACTATAATGTGTGCTTTTCTAAAAGCTCTTTTGGTCAAGTAATTCCTTGACAATACGCTTCATCATATTACCTGCTGAACGTAGTTTTCTCATGTCATATAAACTCATCAACCACCTTCACACTATATTTTTTTCAGATTTTAGCTTGACCAATGTTTGTCATGTTCAGAATTATAAGAGCAAATTTTCAGTAAAGTGACATCAAGCTTGCATTAGAAACATTCTGCAGATTTCTGAGCAGGAAGCCAGAGCTGCCTCCCACTGCACTGCAAACAGTCATATCCTGGTGGTTTTGCCCACACAGCAGGTCTCTCCTGGCCAAACTCTCCCTCATTTTGTTTCCAATTAGCTCGCTTTCAGCTCCCCCACTGGTGATAAGTCATAAAGGGCACCAGATCACCAAAAACAGGAGGGATTTATCATCTGTAAACTCCTAAATCTGTGATTAATATTAACCGGACCCATCATGAGGGAGAGCGGGGGAGGGGAGAGGTCAGTGAAATAAACAGTGTGAAGGAATGCATCATCCACATTCAGTGTGGTAAACACTTTAGCCTTGACCTTCCACTGCTGATTGGTATTGGACATCAGCCGTGTGTTTTGTTAGCAGGCAGGGCAAGGCTTGTTTTGTGTGCGAGCAGTCGCTGGATGACTGCAGCTCTGGCCGTCTGGAAGAACGTGACAGCACACTCAGCCTCAGGACTCATGGAGCATGAGTCAACAGTGAAATGGCCATACAGACATTTTTACATGGCACTGACTTGCCATCAAAGACATCCATGGACATCAGACTGATTCCATTTGAGAAATCCACAACAAATGAAAAGAATGGTTGTGCTACACGTAAATACACCAAAATCAAACAATGCAACTGTATGGAGACACACAGCAACACTGAGTTTAATACCATAATCAAAGTCACCAAATCTACTCTGAAAAATGCAGTAGCTTTATGGATATCAAGTAGCGTATGCGCCAATGCAGCTGCTCTGAGTGAAATTCAATAGATCATGAACATGAGAGACAGAAAGGGCAGAGGCGCATGTGAAGGTGTCATCTCTTCAGCTAGACATGTAGCCACTGGTTTTCTTGTATATATTTAATTCCCATATATCTTTGTATTATTGCTATTTGAGGAGGGATAACATCAGTTTATTTATTCGGTTTGTTTAATTTATATTTAGAATAGATTTTACAGCCTGTGCTAAAATAATAATTTTTGTGTGTTTATACTGAGCATTTCACAACAATCTTTTTACAGTAAATCTGCACTGGAAGTGAGGATGTTTGGCAAGTTTACTGATGAAAGCTAAAAGTCCAATATGTATCTCACCCATACATAAACTAACTTGTAAACGTTCTCTCTCAAGAAAGAAAGAAAGAAAAAAAGAAAAGGTTTTAGTAATTTCTAAAAATGTCTTCTTATCTGATTAGTCATTTGGTGTGAGTGGATGATTACGTGATTACAAAGTCCACAAAGTGACTGCAGCTAAGACAGGGCAGAGGAGAGGTGCATTAAATGTATTGTTTATAAAAGAAATGTATAAAATCTATCTCTTTTTGTGAGTGAAGTGGATCTAAAAAAGGGAATTTTTCTGCGTAATTTACTGACGACACTAGGTGGCATCAAATAACTGCATTTAGAATCTGAATTGGCCCCTTCGGGGTCTTCGCGGGCAGAAGCAGTCTCTTTATGTACCAGTATAACATGAGTACTCATAATATACATTATAGGTGATATGATGCAAACTGTGGTTTGACCGATTCACGGCAAGTAAGTAGTCATAGTGCAAAAAACAAAATAAAAAAAACAAACAGAAAAAACCCGTTCGTGTGCGCACACATGAGAGAGAGAGAGAGAGAGAGAGAGAGAGAGAGAGCGATTGGACAGGGAGGGAAAGCAGAAAACATAACAGGGAGGATGTGAACTCTTACCCTCTTTAAAGTCAGCTGAACCCCCGCACTGCTGCTCCGAGACCAGCTTCTCCACGCGTTAACTCCGCCCCAAACCCGCGTCACCGATTCACAGCCGGTGACGTGCGGGCGCATCACTCTCCTCCTCCGTCCCGGAGCAAAGCATCGTCAAAATCAACATCCATCACTCCCCCTCTTTGACTCTCTCTCTCTCTCTCTCTCTCTCTCTCTCTCTCCCTGATGTCTTTTTAATGTAACTTCTTACTGATCGGGAGAGCAGGGAGCGTCTGGAAAGCCTGGTCGCGTGACTCCATCCCTAATGAAGGATCTGCTCGCACGGCATTCTGTTTAAAGCTGGACACACAGAACAGAAAGGATCAGATTGTATATTTTGGGGATAACGTTTCCTCCCTGTGTGGATGGCTCCGTCTTTATTTCCCCCCCTCTGTGGATGCTATAGCGCACTATGACGGTTTGAATGAAGCTGTCTTTTTGGATTTTGTCCGCGCCAGCAGCTGCTTCTGGGTGACTGCTCAATCTTCACTTGTGAACTCGTTTTAATTTTCTGCCGTTATCCTATGAGCTCGCTTTTATTTATTTTATTTGAAATTGTATTTCGTTTCGTCAAACAATGCCGCAGTTTCCCATGACTGTGTATTAGCTATTGATGCCGACAGTACGTGTGAGTTAATTATCGCGTAAAAACGAAGTTGGGCGCAAAAAAAGTTTTGGAGAAAGTCGAAATGGCGATGGTAGCGTGGAGAAACACCGAGGCGGTCGGGGACTCTCAGGGGACTCTTTCCTCCCCGGTGTCTCAGGTTGCACCTCTGTCTCTGCCCGGAGAGCTGACGGGACACATGAACCCGGCGCCTTCTCTGGAAATACCCCAAACAGCAGCTGCACCTCAGGGAGCACCGCCGTCCAATCCGTCCGGCAACACCGTCGCGACCACCACCAACAATAACAACAGCACCTCCTCTTCCTCCTCCTCCTCCTTGTCCATGGACAAACAGCAGAGCCAGCAGATCGAGTGCATCGTGTGCGGGGATAAATCCAGCGGGAAGCACTATGGACAGTTCACATGCGAAGGATGTAAGAGCTTCTTTAAACGCAGCGTCAGGAGAAACCTGAACTACACCTGCAGGGCCAACAGGAACTGTCCCATAGACCAGCACCACCGCAACCAGTGCCAGTACTGTCGCCTCAAGAAATGCCTCAAAGTCGGCATGAGGAGAGAAGGTACGCGCTGGCATCAAACTGTTATTACTGGTACTATCACATCCATAACACTTTCACATGCAGCACTCTTTTATGTTTGAACGCATATCTGCCCCATATCTAGTTGTGTGGATGCTACATATGTGTAGCCTAGCTTATGTTTACATATTTCTTTGTGGACCCAGGAGCCTTACCATCGCCACATGTTGCCTTTGTTTGACACTAGGGATATTTTATTCATTTAATAATGTCTATATTTTTTTTTTAAATACGCGGTGTATAATTATTTATTTTGTCTCGGGTACTATAGCTTTATATTGTGTAGACCTCAGTGTGTAATATTACACATTATTACAGATGTTCCCGCTAGCATCCTGTAGCATGTTAGGTGCACTATTGTTGCTCCCCTTCCGCTTTATGTCCATCATCCCCGGTGAGTGTGAGTCTGCAGAAGCTTTAAATGTCAGGAGTTCACATTCGGCAGTAGATATATTTATTTAACTTTAGTTTCAGTGCCTTTTTTTCGTTTAAATTGTAGCCATAAAAATGTAAAATACATTTTTAAATGATGTGCTCGTGCGGACCATGTGTGTCTGCTCTTATTCATTATGCATGCTTTTCATATACAGCACTAGGCCCAGACCGCAGCCTACACTAGTCTACTAAGAGTCTGCTTTGTTGTCTAAATGTGAAAGTTTATTAAAGTTTAGGCTATTAGAGATTTCACAGCCAAAAAATAAATAATTAAGTTACAATAAGCCTACTCACTTGATGATATTAGAGAGCATTAACTGAAAACGGAATCTGGGCTGTGAACTGGAGCAATTATACATTTGAAACAAAAAAAATGCAACGCTACTGAATACCCAGAAACACGCTGAGAAAAAGAAAAGAGGGGGGGAAAGGAAAAAAAATCTCACACGCCATTATCTGCAGGTTGTGCTCTAGATCTCCCAACACCGAGCTGAATGTGACATTTCTTTCCAGGAGCTGTCCACAACACTTATCCATGTCCACTTCTGAAGAGCCAGCCAACCATAAGCTAGCTCACTACTGACATTAGAAAGGAATCCCAGCCTAATCTGACTAAAATAAGCGCGAGGTTTTAATTCACACATGCTGTTGTAAATGACGTCCCGTGCGTGATGTCTAGTTTTAGGGTTCTTTAAATGTCATCTTCGTTGTTTTAATCGCCTTCTAGCGTGATGTGGCATTTCTGCCGTTTCTTTCTTCCAGCTGTCCAGAGAGGCAGAATACCAACCCAGTCATATCACGGCCAGTTTGCTCTGACAAACGGGGATCCTCTGCAGTGCCACTCCTATCTGTCGGGGTACATCTCTCTGCTGCTGCGGGCCGAACCCTACCCGACCTCCAGGTTTGGCTCTCAGTGCCTGCAGAACAACAACATCCTGGGCATTGAGAACATCTGCGAGCTGGCGGCTCGGATGCTCTTCAGCGCTGTGGAGTGGGCCCGCAACATCCCTTTTTTCCCGGACCTGCAGGTGCCGGACCAGGTGGCCCTTCTTCGCCTCACCTGGAGCGAACTGTTCGTCCTGAACGCCGCCCAGTGCTCCATGCCCGTCCACGCCGCCCCGCTACTGGCCGCTGCTGGTCTCCACGCATCCCCAATGTCTGCTGACCGGGTGGTGGCCTTCATGGACCACATCCGGGTCTTCCAGGAGCAGGTGGAGAAGCTGAAGGTGCTGCACGTGGATTCGGCGGAGTACAGCTGCATTAAGGCCATCGTGCTGTTCACCACAGGTAAACTTTACCTTTTCACCCCCACACACGCTGTGGCTGACATTTTAGCGAAATCACGCAAGCTTAAAATCTAAGGAGAATTGTGCCGCCACCATCACGAAGAAAACAACCGCTATCAAAATTAAAATCCTAATTTAATTAAATAAATTATTTTCCAAATGTAGCGAAAACAAAATTAATGCGAGCGGACGAGAACGTTACTTAAAAATCGCCCGAAAAACGTAGGAATAAATATTTCCAAAAAAACGACAGAAAATCTTATAAAAATAATTTTACAGATTTTTTTTTATTGCTCGTGGCATAATAGTTTGCATAACACTCGGTAACTGTGCGTTCGGGGTTGGGGAGGGGGGCTAAAAAGAAAAATCAATAATTTGTATTAAAACTCTGAAACACCTTAAAAGCAAAATCTATATAAAATAATTCTTTTGCAGATTTTAGTATGATCATAAGTCTGATGATCCTCTGATATCGTTATAAACGGTCATTAAAAAAGGAATACAAATCATATATGTTGGATTTGCTCTAGAAAAGTACTCCCTTGAAACCTGAGCCAGCTGCTTTACCTCTGATAGAATTCATAGTGAACTTAAGTGACCTCATACAGTTGTCAGATCTTGAAGCAACAGTTTATCTGCATTAAAATAATACTGAAGAGGAAGTGTGAGTGAGTGAGTTTGATGGTCTTAAAACGGCATCAAATCCTTACAGCCCTTAAAATATGAAATACTCTGCCTGAATAGGCTATGCAAATGGGTTTGAGTTAAACATTTGACAGCATCTATATTCCACTGCTGCTTCACATAAAAGGTGCCTCAGCAGAGTGATTTATTACATACATATATATATATATATATACATATATATATATATATATATATATTTTTTTTTTTTTTTTTTTTTTTTTTCACTTGAAATTAATATATATATATATATATATTTTTTTTTCACTTGAAATTAATATATATATATATTTTTTTTTTTTTTCACTTGAAATTAATATATATATATATATATATATATATATTTATATATTTTTTTTTCACTTGAAATTAATATATATATATATATATATATTAATTTCAAGTGAAAAAAACTTGTTTTCAGGCTTAAAATTTAGAGGGGTTTTTTTATTTTAAAAAGAAAATTTTTATATTTAAATCTTGCCACTGTTTTAAAAACGATCATAGCATGTAAATGTAACTGCATAATACATTTTATTCTTTACATCTTTAAATTTGAAAATATCTTCATAAAGAAGCTTTTTTTGTACTGTTCATAAAGCAATGGGAACTATTAGTTGACTTTGCAATGCAAAATGTATGCCAGTTTCTTCACAGCCTTTTAGATGACAGAGGGATGTTTGGTTGTTAGATTGTGAGTGGGTTCAAAAGGACAAGTAGCAGCAGAGTAAAAAAATAAACAAAGAAGGTTTCCTATTGGTCTATTTTAGTCCCCGTGAGCATGTGAGCACATGTGAGCACGTGCCTTTTAAACTGGGACAGTCCTGCTTTAACCCCTGTTTCCAGCCGGCCTGCAGTTTTACAGTACAGACAGAAGAGTCTGGTGTGCGTTGAAATGCAAATGACTCAGAGCAATCAATGCTCTTGCCGTGCTTCCTTCCTTTTGTCTGGGCCCTGAGTATTCTTTTTTTTTGATTGGATGAGAGCAGTGGCACCATTGTTGATCCCAGATGGCATCAGATTGACAAACCTCAACTATTTGCCTATATGTTTTATTTTCAACCTGCCACTGCGCTCTTACAGTATCCAATTTTACATTTTTAAACCTCTACATTTACCCAACCATGTCTGACTAACTAGTTTATTGGGTGTTCTGTGTTTATGGTTGATGGTTCTGATACCATCTTAGTGAGGTTCACTCAAATCTGTTTACAAAGTAATAAAATATTTAAATGCATCCACTAATATTTGGCATTCTGCTGCCCTGACCTCTTCTTTAATGTCTTACCCAGGGATTTAAATAATATCTGTAAATAGTAATACCTACAGATTTTTGTTTTTTCTGGTGCTTTTTTGACTTTCGATCACTGTAACTTTTCATCTAACTCCACATTCAGACTGTACCATCGCGAGTTTTGGTGATTTTGTATTAACACTGAATAAACGTGAAACTGAAGTATTTTTCAGATGCCCAGTTGAACCACTGGTCCTGACCTCTTCTCTTCTGCCTATTTGTTTCTGTGTTACATTCTCTCTGTAGATGCTTGTGGTCTATCAGATGTGGCCCATGTGGAGGGTCTCCAGGAGAAATCGCAGTGTGCTTTAGAAGAGTATGTGAGGAGCCAGTATCCCAACCAGCCTAACAGGTTTGGGAAGCTGCTGCTTCGCTTGCCTTCCCTCCGCAGCGTCTCTTCTTCTGTCATAGAGCAGCTTTTCTTCGTCCGTCTGGTGGGGAAAACACCCATAGAAACTCTGATAAGGGACATGCTGCTTTCTGGTAGCAGCTTCAACTGGCCTTACATGGCTATTCAATAGAGAATAAAAGCTGCTGTGGTGCTACTAAGGTCAGGAAGGGTCCCACTTTTCAAATCAAGTCATTTCAAATAGTAAAATCTCTGTTGATTTAAACAAGAGAAAAAACTGCCAGTGGAATTAAATTCTCTAAAGTATCTTAAGGGTAAAAATGTAATTTAATTTGCTTTTTTTATCATACCGGAGGTATTAGCTGCCTTATTTTCCATTATGCCACTTTTAGAGGGGTCCATAAAATACAGGAAATCTACCAATGACGAAATGATCTGACTGCACTGGCAGAAATTTTCACTTGTTTAAAGGGAACTAATGTCAGTAAACGAAATGACTGGTTAAGATGGACATCTTTTTGCAGTGTGGTGACCTCTCACAGTCTATGGTTTTTGGGATAACAAACAATATTTATTGGACCTGTGTGTATATTTATCGTGCTTGTAAATTATGTTTTGGATCCTTTTTGTTTTCTTTTTTTTCCCTTTTTCTTTTTTTTTATGTTTTACATATTTTTACCCCAGCTAGTGAGAAAACTGCAGGGATCGTCTTGTGTTGATCTGTTTTTTGTTGTTGTTGTTGTTGTTGTTTTCATACCTTCCAGACATAGCACTTTGGACTAAAGGAACATTTCAGAAAGATTTAATATGATTGTTTGAAACCCGACTTCTTCTGACTTCAACCTTTTTGCTCGGTTGCATAGAGACAGAAAGGTGAGATTGATGCTTTGTTTTAGTTACTTTGTTTTCTTATTCTGGTTTTCTTATTGACATGCAAAGAATGAGAACAGCAAAAACATTTCAGAGCTGCACTTCTCATGCTCAGTGTTCGGTTGCGCCAAGCGTTAGTCATTTCTTCGTTATACTTCTTGGCTAATACGATTATTTCCCTTTTGCCATAATGTTCCAGTTAAACTCTTTAAAATCCTATTTCAAAGCAATTTGTCTCTCCCGGATTTTTGTCACACTTCAACTTTTCTGTTTTTTTCCTCATCTGAACTGAGAGGCTAATCATGGCAGTGAGCTGACTGTTGGATAGCTTAATCCAATGTTTTTTATATTTAGAGGGGTTAAAGTCTAAATCATATTCCCGTGACAGGTAAGAAGAACACGAATGACACTACGAGATTAAGGACAAATGCATTACCAAATACTTCTAATGAATTTATGTTTCCTGGACTTTTACACTGACTTCCTCAGAGATTTTAAGAGCACTGGGTCTATAATAACTACAATCTCTTAATTTCCCAGGCCAAGAAACAAATTTATTTCAGTATAACTCATGCATTAATGAGCCCAGGCCACTTAATGGCACAACAGACCACTGCAGGGTATTGCTGAATTTAGAGTGTATGTGCATGTGTGTGTGTGTGGGTGTGGGTGTGAGTGTATTTGTGTTTACTTCTTTTTGACAACCACTCTGATGTACTGTGAAAGCATATTGGTTAACATATTGGTACCGTATTAAATTATAACTCAAGATTTATAAATAAAGTGTATTTGCTTTATTTCGTCATTTCAGCTCAACAGTGTTCATGTTTGTCACCTTCCAACAGGAATCAAGTGTGTTTACACAAGGGAGCGCATCCGTTATAATTTTGATTTTTTTGTACTGCAATGGAGTAAGGAAACGTAAGCCAAGTGGAGTCTGTCTGGTGTTCTGGAGCCCATTTCTTACTATAATATTGTCACTAATTGGGCGTTTTAATCAAACTAATTGCTTCCACTGACAGTGATAGCTTTATGTGAATGTCAGGTTGTATTTACATTTGCCTTATTTAACAACCTGCAGGAAAACAGTTAACTTTTCTCCTGCACTTATCTTATATTGGGCTTGATCACTCAGTTTTAACATCTTTACAACTTAAGAAAACACCTAAAGGGAGGGAACAAAGAGTGTCACGTTACATCCTTTTCTTGTAGCTTGCAGCTTGTAGCCTGTAGCTGTGCTTTTTTTTTTTTATATAACTTATTAATAGTTTTAAATTAACTATTAAGACAAAACCTAGTATGATCTTGTAGTATGGCTGTATCAGTACATCCACACATGCAAAAGAAAACTGTATGATATAAAAACATTTTCTTTTTAGAATACTACAATAAAAGTCTGTCTTCAAATAAGGTAAAGCTGCTTTTCCAACTTGTCAGTAGCACCCGCTGACAGCTCTTTTTGCTATTAAATCTTCTATTAGTTAAAAAAAAAAAAAGCTGGTTAAACTCTTCATAAGAGAATGAAAATGGAGTTAAAACCGTGACTGTGGTGCCAGATTGAGGAGGACAGAGAAGATTAAATCAGCTTCTTTGCTTCTAATGAACACAGAGCTAATGAGGGGGCCCTGCGTGCTCTGTCACTACAGTTTACCCTGAGGAGGCCGAAGCTGGGTGCCCGTCGGCCCCTGGGTGTTCTGGGCCCAAGGGCCAACATAAAACAATGGAGCATTTTCCCACACACGTACAGCTCCAAAGAGACGACAATGAGAAAAGAGTGTCCAGGCTTTATGTGGTGGTGGAAAAAAGAGTTCAGCCTGAGATCAATACGCGACACTACTCAAATGGACTTTCCTTCGCGGCCACGTTTTTGCCTTTTTTCTTGACCGGAGTAATAAATAAGGGGGGAAAACATCTCTCTGCTGTTTTCTACGAGCACAGGAGCTGGATCAGTTATCAAGCAGCGTGGTTTGTACCTAGCCAATCAGCTTTCGAGGATGAAAGCGTGCAGCCAGTCATATCGCTTGAGATCTTTTTTTTTTTAAATATTAATATTCATCGTCAAGTGAGAAGTAGTGAACCATGATGCTCAAGCCCTCAGGAAGCATTACTGTCGGAGTGTTTATAGCTTTTTAAGAAATGCAGCGCAAATGCTTATAAATAGTTTACTGAACAAATGAAATAACACTGACCTACCTGTTGTCCGGGTTCCTGCGCGGTGCTGTGATTAATGTAGTTCACGAAGCTTTTGCGCAGTTCTTCTCGAATAGAAACCTCCTGAAATGCTTGATTTAAAAAAAAAAAAAAAATCAAGATGTGGACGCTGTTAGAAAGTTCTGAAACTGAGTTTATATATATATATATATATATATATAATGTTAAAAACATGTCTAACCAAATAGTTTCCAGAAAAATAAGATTTAAGAAGCGAAGAAAAATAAATTGCATAACATCTCATGTATTTCCCGTTTGTTGGAATGATCGATAATTCCACATACACGTACATACTGTTTCTTATATGGTACATTTAAACACGCGGTAACTCAATGTGCATAAAATATAAAAAGATTTAAAAAACTGTATTGTTGCAAGTTTTCCACCCGCTCTGTGTTATTTAAAGAAAAGACCAAGACTGACTTTTTTTCCTCTCACATTTTATTTATTTATTTATTTATTTTTAGAACGCCTGGTGGACAAAACGGTTGATTTAATAAAAGTACAAAACACAACTCCTGAGAAATTCAGTTGAGTTGCTGGAACGTTGCGCCTTTATTTTCTAAATAAAAGCGCTTTAAATTAATTATCTTTCTAATCAACTATGATTTTGAAGGGATTCTTATTTTAAATTTCACTTTCAAAGCTACCATGTTGTTTTGAATTTTATAAGTTAAACATTTAAATGTATATCTTAACTTTTATATAATATCGATATATTATTAACATTATAGAAATCCAGAAAATATTTGAAATATTATTTCTTTTAAAGAAAATTTGTCACCTGTGTTTTCTCGCCAGAAACAAACAATTAATATATTCAGTTTTGTATTTTTTCCTCTTCTTCTTTGGTGGCAATGCACCTTTAAAGTGGTTTTACTTTGAAAAACGGAAAGCTGTCAATATATTATGGAATGCGCCTTTCTGTTGGATCCCTAATATTTTTCTTTTATGTCTCTCTGCGTTGGTTGAATTGAACCGCTTACTGTGGGACTTCAGTGGGTTCTTACGCCGAACGGGAAGAAACTGCGACACTTAAATTAACTATTGGAATGATTTGATAATTCAAATATTTCTTGAAACGGAGCCCAGTTAATAACTGTTATCTCTGTGCATTTAAACATTTTACAGGTGAATGTGTTGACAAGTTTTACAGCACACTTTATATTATATATTTCCTCTACATATTTATGTTAAAATTTCACATCAAAACCTTCAGTTCTCAAATCAACTTCCACCGACTTTTTTAGCCACATAAAAACAAAACAATTTTGACCATTCCTTAAATTTTATTTTAATAATAATGTGAAAATAAAATACAAGACTTTTGAACGTGTCTGCTTAAAATTCTCTTTTGGAAAAATATCCTAATAAAAAAAATTTATTGTGTATTTGTGATAACGCTGTAAACAACAAAGCAAAATACTAGATGAAACGAAAAAGGGAGCAGAAGAAGTTTCAGAGCAGGAAAACAACAAGAAAAATAAAGAAACAAATGCTCCCACAGTGAGGCAGGGTTTATGTGCGAGTAAAGGAAGCTTGGTCTTTTAATCGATCTTTCGATCTTTACTGTATATTTACTTCAGTCGTTCATTTTATTTATTTATGGGCGCCTGAACTTTTTATCTTATTTTCTGTAAGAGATATATCCATTTTCCCCCTAATATTTAGTGTAACTTTGTGCTTTTATTGTGAAGCATTTTAAAGAACTGCAGCCTTGAACTTTGTCCCGTTGAGGAAAGAGTTGTTTTCAGCGTACATACAGTGGCTGCATTTGATACCGCCAAAGAGACTCAGAGTGAAGGTAAACAGTTCCTCTTCTCTGAGGACATTTTTATATTCTACTGAGAGCAAGGTGTTTAATTCTAAATACAAACGTCTTCCCATACAGTGGGCTAACAGAACATAAATGATTGTACAAGTCAGTAAAGAGTCCATTGGCTTGGTACAGAGATTAAGTGTGATCGGAAGACTTAAAAGCACGTTTGTTTCCGAAATGGGGCTCCATCTGTCTGGAAACTGGCATTAAAGGGACCTGAAACATCTGAGAACAAGTTTCACATTTTGCGCGGAAAAGCTGTTCAAAAGCGAAGTTTCTGGGACACATTTAACACGGAAGCCCCGTCGGATCAAAGAAACATATTTTTAAATCTTTTGCAAGTGATCAAAAGCAGCAGTTTAGAATTGCTGCTACTTTTGTTTGTAATAAAGTCCCAGAAATACGTTATACTGTGAAAAACGCCTTGTTTCAGATATGTTTGTTCCCTCTGGTCAGTAAATTAGGTCAAACTAAAGCACAGTTTTGTCATCATTTTGTGCTTCTACACATGGAAATGGGTGAACTTTGCTTACTGTACTCATTTGTTTATCTGTGGGCAAAGCTAAGCTGTGGGAAGAAGGGGCCAAGTTCTGGCTTTCCTTCTTATTTCCTTTCCTTGTCCCCGAATTGCCCTACTAATCCTGTTCAGACTGACATCATGCCACTCCAGCTCCCTGCTTAGATGCCTTGAAGCTGATGGCAAGATTCAAGAGGTTCCCCTGGATCCATTCAATGACCTTTGACCCCGGTCTGCCCTTTCACCTTATACCAGCTAAAGAGAAGGCAGACATGACAACATCAAACCACCAAACTTTAGCCGTGCAGCCATATCATTTAACACCGTTTGCCAAAACTTATGCCGGCAAAGGTTATTAAGATTCACAGCACAATCATCATTAAAGGAGCATTGGTCTCAAATGCTCACTGAAAAAATTCAATTTCTGTCTTTTTTTTTCACCCTCACTTGAGAAATGCAAATGTAAACCCGTGGAGGTGAAGATACAGCAAGCGCCACGCCTCAGCGAGCCCATCTGACGCTCATGGAAACAAAATCTTAAAAGCACTGAATATGCGAGGAAGCCTGTCTGCTGAGGAGCCCCCCTCGCAAAACATTTCAGCGACCAAGGAGGGAAAAAAAATACACACACACACACACACACCAATCAACTCAAGGACTGTACAAAGAGCGGTCTGTCGTTGCTAAGAGACAGATGCAGAATAACCTCCATGAGAAACCTGACCATGACCCTTCCGCCTCCTCCTCCTCCCAAACAGTCTCTCCCTCTCCCACCCAATTACTACCAAACATTAAAGCCCACCTCTGTCACATTAAAGCTGAAAAGCAGGGATGTTGAGGGAGGGGCGGGATTCATGGGGTTTGTTTTAATAAGAAGCTGCATAGAAGATTTTGGATTATTCCTTAAAGCAAAAAGAAACCAATTTTCTTTATTTTTACACATGAGACTGAATGTTGTTTGGGAGCAGCAGGCATGGAGGATTGGTGTTGGTGTGTTTTATACAGGCAGGCGGATGGGCGGAGTTTGCGTTGGATAAGAAGAGGATGGGGGTGGGCAGAGGGAAGTCATCAGACGAATGAGATGATGAAGATTTGACAGAGAGGTGACAGAGAGTTCAGCTTATAGGAAGCCTGTCGATTAGTGCCTGCGTGGCTGACAGGTGGAATCCCAGGGGCGCGTCTGTCACCGCAGTCTGCTGCCAGGCCCAGCCCCAGCACCTCCGCCACCACAGGAAACACCCATGTGCGGGGATATTCTGCAGACACGGCAGCGTCTCATTGGCCCAACCGGCAGCCCTGCCTCACAAGCAGAGCCTAGATTAAAGCTTTATTGTGCACAGAAACCAGGGTGAAAGTCATGTTAATCCTCCACTAATACATTGCTATCAGTGATCTCTTTTTACAACCCGATCCAAACAAGCTTCCTGGAATGGGTTTTAATCTGACTGAGGGCAGAAGAAATTTTAGGGCCATGTGAAATACTACTTTTTTGTTTGTTTTTATTATGTACTGTTGCAGCAGAGCATGGGAAACTGAAAAGCACAGTGCTGAGAGGGCCTCTGCTGTTGCTAAGATCCATTAACATGCAAATCTTCCTTTTAAAAAGTTTTTTTTTCCTTTTTACTGGAAAGGCAACAGGGGCAAAAGAAAAAATCATACTGGGATGAAGAAAGCAGATATTATGGCACAAAGACGAAGCCAAACACAAATGAAAGTCTTAGAGGATTTACATAGGATCAGGAAACTTCAAATATCTCAATTTTGTTTTGTCTCTCAGATTTTTCAGTCTGCATAGTTCAGTCTTGCAAGGTTGTACAGAAGAGATGAAATAAAGATAAAGACGAACTGTTTTACGTCGAGAGTGATGAAGGAAATATTCAGCTACAGCAGTTTTAATTAATAGTGTAAAAAAATGTATGTCAGTGTAAAAATAGTTGCATTAAGCAGATCCTCTGAGCTTTACAAAGCTTTAGTGAGATCATTGGTTTGCTGGCTGGGCTGCAACTTCACTATTTTGGTTAATTGCTTTCTTAGCATCATTTTCAGCTGTTTTCACTGAGGGAGTACAGTGTCTTAGAAATAACCAAGTAAAGTAAATGCACTTCACGTGTACTTTGTTTAAAAAAAAACTGGTTTCTTTGAACTAGAACTGCATAAACAAAATACATGCCACACTGCTGAACGCACAGTCCAATCTGTAAAATATAGATCTATATCTGTGATAATGGCATTACAGAATCAAGAATAATCATAAAGCTAGGTCTCAAAAAGGACAGACATATCATATAGTATGAATGACAGATCTGAGCAATTACATAACATGCCTACATGCTGCCTACGCTAACAAGAAAGTACCTACTGTTTTTCTGTTTTATTGAAAATTGTTTACATACCCATAAACACACACATTTAAAGCATCGGATATATCTAAAATATCCTATTTATCTGGCATCTCAAGCACACATCAGGCATGTTGGCATTTTGACAAAAAGAGCATTTTTTCATTAATCCAGATTCCATTAAAATTGCGCTGGTACATGCAGAAGGTTGGTGTGGCCGAGGAGGATGCTAGGGATAGGATAAGATGCAGGTAGATGGTCCACTATAGCGATTATTGTTTGAAAATTGTGAAAATTCAAAACAAAGCTGAGAACACTTTTACAGCACTGCACATTTTAGACATATCTACAAGTTGGTCATAGAGGTTTCGATCATTCCTATGGTGATGAGTCAAAAGTGCTTTAACAACTCGCTACTGCTCACACTGTGCACAGTACAGTACCATCAACAATAAGGCACCTGAGTATAAATTCCCCAGTCATCTCAATGTTCTACATTTGTATGTCATTCAGCATTCTTTAAATGTTATGTACTTCACATATAGCGCTTTGCTGAAAGCTTCAGAAAAAAGTACAACAAATAGAAGTCCATAGATTTTGAGACAAGGCGCTGCCTGATGATTAACTTCTCTATTTTTAACACCTGTCCTAAACGCATTTGCTTCCCCAAGAGGAGTCTAATAATCTTATTATTTCAGTTATTTATTTTTATTTTATTATTCATATTATTATCTGTGTGCCTGACAACTCACTAGCTACATAAAGCTGCGTAATTAAACATTGATAATTTGTTAAATACTACTATACATCCCTCCCATGCTTTTCCTTCTGCCTATTTGTTGTATGGCTGTTAACAAAGATAAAAGGACTTTGATTTCTCTCTTAGCACTTCTTAATCATCATTCACAGGTCACTGGAATATTGTCCGTGTGCTGTGACCTTTGACCTCTTGATCTCCTGACTGCTGTTTGTTTGTAATCTGCTGATCTAGGAAATTGGATGACAGCGGATTATGAAATCATTGGAATTCCTAAAATTTTGCTTGTTTTAATACAAATGTTTTTGCACCCTGCCATGTTCTGTATCCATTGCTCATAAGATTATATGAAGTCTTTATCCAGTTTCAGTTCAATGAAATGTAGACAAAATGTTTTACCACTGGTTTATCATTCACAATTTTGGAAGACAAAACTGTCAGATTGTTGCTGGATTTGTTCCCTATGTTACAGTTATATAACTCAAAAAAGTTATCCATTATTTCAAAGGGTACGAGTCTATAGTGTGTATTAGACATGTCCATATGGGGGATGGGTAGAGAGAAAAAACTTGTAAATGTTAATGTTACAGTACGATTTTCTCATGAAAGTGGCCTCTTGACATAATTATTGGTTTGAATAAACATTGTTTAAACATGGCTTTTTGAGAAACGTGAAAGTAGCTGGTTTCACGAGTAAACACATTAGAGTTGTACACGCACTTGCAGTGTAAGAGAACCCAGAGGGGATAATGGTCACTTGAGTGAGACAGATTAGCTCAAGACTCACATGTTGCATCTTTGCAGTGCCAGTTGATGCATTAGTCCTCTGAGCTGAGCTATGTAATTCCATTACATAGTTAACGTACATTACATTAGCTTGGTATAGGCCTTATTTAATGTGCTATCAGGGTTACTTTAACAACAGTATGCGTTATAGTTAAAACATGACACATAAAGAGTTTAAGTTTAAAAATGTGAAAATGAAAAAAGTTTTTAAAAAGTCAGAAAACTGTAGATTTATTTTGTGTTTGCAAAGTCTTCATTGATCGTTTGTGTTTAAAGTACATTTAGAGATTTAGAGTCCCATAGGTAACTTTTCATTTACAGTGGTTTTCTAGGTATTGCCAACAAAGTCTTAATGTCAAACACACACACAATTTAAATTAATGAATTAAATCTTAATCAATAAACTATCATCAGTTTTGCATGTGACTGCATGCAAAGAGGGTTCTTGCATTTTAGATGTGTTATGCAATGGGGATTGGGGGGGTTATAATCTGTTATATAACAATAGAGAAAGTGAAATGTAACACTCTTAAATTGGAAGATTCCAGCATTTGATTTTTACCTCTGACAGAATTCTTGTTCTTTCCAACATCTGTAAGATTTTGAATATTTAAAACTTGAAATATTGCTTAAATATCGTTAACCTTTGCGCTTGGAATGTGGTTTATACCTAAAGCAAAGGGTGTAGTGGGAATCACTGGGATTGATTGTGCTGGATTTTGATCCATCTCTTTGTTGAAGGAAGGTCTTGTAGAGAAAACAAACTTAAATGTTGGGTTTTTGCAGTCAGGGAATTTAGTCTTGGGATGATTACATTTAAGAAAAAACTGCACTAAATTTTTCCTTCATCATAATGTATAAGCATTTATTACAGACACTTAAAAAGCTAGAGTCTAACCTACTTTGAGAGCTCAATAATTTGATGGAAACATATTTGAAGGGGAAATTTTCTATTTTTTTTTAAGTTTGATACTGACAATTATTGATTAACCTGCTGAATTTTTCCTCTTATTTTATAAACCATATACTCAAAAAATTCCTTTAAAACGGCTGATTATATTCCAAAAGTAACATCATGAAACTTCTTGTTCTGTTTAACCAAAAGTCTATAAAAAGCAAAGATATTCAGTTGATTGTAGAAGCTGGACGAAGGCAGCTGCAAGCCCCAAATATGTTAGAATTTTCAAATTAAAAAGGCCTCAAGCTATAGTTCAGTGTTTAGAAATAAACATAACTGGACATAACTATAGCAAACTTTCATGATGTAATACAAACAATATGAAGCTGTTCTAAATGTAAATATAAGCGTGAACAGTTTTACAAAACAGCTCGACACAACGAAGCGAGCTGACAAGATGATGATCATTATATTCAAGCAAAAAAAAAAAAAAGGAGAAGAGTGGCGAAAGATTCAGAAGGTCCCATACAGCAGATCTGTCAACTCCATTCAAGCAGCAGAACACAAAACAGCATTTCTATCTTACCTGTATGTTGCCCCTATTATGACATTTTGACTTTATCGTCAAGGGAAACGTTTTGAATAAATATTTCTTTTCACCCTGATTGACTGAGGAGTCGTTTCATCTTCATCAGACTGACTCACACTCTGTCATGAATGGTTTGAACTGTTTGGTACACTCTTGATTTCTCGCAGTGGAGGATATTTTTGGCACTCTGCTGTGGCAAACAGAGTGATGCACAGAGAGAGAAAAGAGAGAGAGGCTCACAGGACTCTCTCGGTAGGCAGTGTGTGAGATCTGGGGCCCTGGGGCCCTTTGGATGGCTCACGCTGAATGGGTGCCCTGGAGAGGTGACCAAGCTCATTGAGAACAGGTTACGAGGGGAAGGGAATGCTTTTGCTCTGCGTTTGGCCCCCTGACCCACTGTCCAACGTCTGCCTTGGCAGCTTTGAAACCCAACATATTTATTTGCAACGCTCTGAAGAGAGAGGGTGGAGCAGCTGTCAGAATAAAGTCATCGTCCTGCTGACAGCTTCATCTGCTGTTGAAGGGCAGCTATGACAGGCGCACAATGTCGCTGCGTCGGCCAGCCGTGGGTAAAGGCCTGTCATATGTGGACATGCTGGGAACCTCCCCTCCTTCCCCTCTCTCAAGCTCCCTTGATATGCCAGAATTATTTCTTTGGCCCAGTTAGAGACATTTTTCATCTCAGAGTATAGTACAAAGATGTCAGCTGCGTAACATGTGGGAACACTCCACGTTTATGCTTTACTGAGCCTCGGTTATCATTATGAGACATAAAGCATCAAAGAGGAATAAATCTGTAATGCCTGTCCAGATATACAATGTCATGATATTGCAGAATCATCAGTTTCACTTTTAAGTACTCTAAAGATTGATAAAGAATGTAAATTAAATCATTATACTGACCAATTTTTTATTTGTAACTTATTTATTTGGTGACATATAACATATTACACCTTGCTTTTGTCTTAGATTATATGCAGTCGATGTCTATTTTAAAAATTTGGTGGGGGGTGGGGGAGATCTAACCATACCACCATAACACTGCATGACACAATTTTATAGAAACAGATAATAACATCAAAGCTACCTTCGTATGCAGACCATCCACAGGTAATTACATTAGCAATGCTCTGGGTGATGAAAGCAGCAGCAGCAGCACCGCGACCAGCTGGCGTCATGCTAATATGCACAGGGCACCCAGCATCCTTTCCTATCAATAAGTCATTATCTAAGCCATTCCACTGATGGGCGTCCAGCAGCCCTCTCTGCAGTTCCGACAAAGAGGGTGGAGAGGGCACAAGCAGGTTTGAGTGCTGGAATGCTGCCCGTGTATGAGGAGTCATTCATGCCAAAGAAAAGCAGCAAGCAGCACCACTGCAGCCATAAGAGAGCTTGTCAGACTAAAATTAGCACTCCATTTAAAAATGGAATGTGTTGGTGTGTTCTTGCACGCTCTGGTCTGAAGAGGAAGCACGATCCAAGACAAAGGTATAATTTCTAACAGGGATGGGGGACAGGTCCCTCTCATTTTCAAAAGCCTACTTTTGTGCCTTTGCCCACTTTTAAAGCTTCAGTTTTGTTTGCTCAGCCAGATCTCTCTAAACACTGTGACTATAATCAAGAGAAGCTCTGAGTTTATGAAAATGTTGACACACTCGTCTGAGTCACTTTCGGTTATTACTGACAATAAACCTTTATGAGCAGCAGCAAGTGGCTTCTTTCTTTTTCAAAATGAGCTCTCATGCACATGAATGCTCTCTCAGCTTCTTGGTGGAGACTGTTGGCTATATGCACAAGGTAGATATGCAATGTTAAATTTATATCTGGACATGAGATGCAGTCTGCAGGTTTTTGTATATTTTTATAAAGCGTCTTTAATACAAGGTGTCATGTGAATTTAAGTTTCTGGCAGATTTGCAGTTTTGGACTTTGTGAGTGCATAATTTTGGACCAGATCCAACAGGAACCTGTACAAATTCAATAAAAGGAGAAAATAAAGTACAAGCAATCTGGGGAGGGCCTGAACACATCTAAAGAGAAGACACACACAGACTGGAAGCATTGTGATGCACATCAGTTAAGATTTTAGTTAATTGTTCTTTCCCACCATGGCATCTTGAACAGCACTGAAGTAACCGGACCTAAAACAATTAGTTTAAAATTAGTATATTAAATTTATAAAATTTGCATTAAAAAATAAGAAAAATGTAATAATTTTTTTAAATAACCTTCTGAACTAACACAAGGTAATATGAAAGAAGTATGCTCTGGTCTATCCTGATCAACTCGAGTATCGGACATACTGGCAAAATGACCCCAGACCTGCTGCAATTAACGGAGATGCTACTCCACATGGGGCAATTAGTTTTCCCAAGGGGCCACATGAAAAACTAGGACTGTTGTAGAGGGCCACATTAATACATTTATAGAGATAAAAATTAAGTGAGTTTAGCTAATTGGTAATGCCCCTCACAGCAATCCCAGGTTCACATGTGCCTAACTGAGCTGGATGAAATGGACTTTACATGATCTGCTAGAGAAAAGTTGGTCTTGGGATTACTGGTCCATTCCAAATGTACACTAAGGAGGTTCTTGCCTAATAAATCAGCAGGCAAACCCAACAGTTGACCAGCTTTGTTCACTCAAGTTACTGAGTTATTGTTTATTAGGCATTTGTCAATTTTCACAATTCACTTTATTCAAATCTGAAAACAAAGCCTGATATAGATGGATGAGCACAGCACGCGACCCACAGAGGTCCTGGTTTAAATTGATTGTGCTGTGTGCTGTGGGTCTTCCCCTGGTCTCTCTGAGCTTTCCTGTATTCTCAACTGTCCTGTTATAGCAAGGGCTAAAAAAGGCCCCAAAATATTTTGAAAAATCTGACAATATTATCTTCTAACTGAATGTTTTTAATAATGTCCCAGCTGACCGTCCAATTAGATGAACCACAAATATGAATTTTATTGAATATAGTTATGCTACAAAGTATCTCTCTTGTTACAAATTTACCAAGGAAGAACAAAGTGCATGATTCCAGAGGTCAAAGCAGTGTGTGGACCTTAGATAACTGTGGTTATCTACATGGTGCACTGCCTCCAAAAACAGCCAAGACAGGAAGAAAAAAACACTGAGGAATGTTTCTGAGCTCCACATGCTGCCACAAACTAGCTGAACAAAAGATGGACTTTGTTGCGGCACTAATTGCCCCCCATACACCCACAACATCAGCACTAAATCACTCAGCACTGTCTCCACCATCAGCTCAAATTACCATCCACCTCTAATTGATATGAACAATAACAGAAGAAAGCTTGTTAATGGTGAACATAATTGTCCTAGACAAAAAGGCCAAACACCACAAATCACACTTTACAGCAGGAGCGAGCAGAAGGCGACGTCTGGGCTGCAGCCAGTGAGCTGGGAGAGATATTTCACTATAGATATCCATCTACCACCTGAATCACATTTCATTACTGGGTCACCCACTGAGCAGAACCCTGGACGCCAGAAGCTCCTCTTAAACCTAATACACAACATGGCATTGTAAGTAGATTTAACGTTTATGAGTGGATATGACATAGGTAACAACTTGACTGTTCGTGTGCATATTGAAAGGGCAACAGTGTGTGTATAACTAAGCGTATAAGTATGCTCTGTAAAATGTATTTGCAGAATACATTTAATTCATAGATAAGTAAGAAATCCATGTTCATTATTTTTAAGGATCGCCTAAGGACTTTCCATTAGTGCGCGTACTTTTGCTTTTATTTCATTTGGCACAACAGTAAATAAGTGCAGTCTGTTGGAGATGTTAAATGAGGTAGACAAGGCTTAAATCCTTCACTGTGCTGATAACTGGCACACTACCCTTTCTCTTTCTAACACACTGCTGAGAGGAGGCGGGTTAACCATCAGCTATGATGTGTAACTGAAGATCCAACCCCCCGGCTTTACTCCTCACACCCTCCCAACCCCCCCGTCACTGCCGCCACCACTACACCCACCTCCCCCATATCCCAGCCCTCCTCTCCCCTCCCCTCCTAGCTTCCCCTGCTGCTGTTGTTGGGGTGGTCTCTGCTTCTACTGTCACCAAGCTGCTGGTCTTTCAGCTGTCCCGATCGCTTCCCTCCCGGCTCTTTTTTTTGCCGCTCTCTTGCGCGTCACAAGATTACTGAAGCAGTGCTGACATCTCTATCAACCTGACCTAATACTCTGCCCTTTTCCCTCTCCTCCTCCTCCTCCTCCTCCTCCAGCACTCCAGAATCCATCACACACTGGCTTGAGCCAAACATAAAAAAATGAACAATGAGCAGAAAATTAAAAAAGAAAATATATTGCAGAAAACCAGACATTGTATAAACATTTTACTTCCTCCAGCCTTTAAAAGTAATTTAGATAAAACTGCTCTATCACATCTCTGAAAGGCATTTCCAGGAGGTAGGTAGTGGTTTGACTGGCTAAGGTATTATCTACTGTGTAGCCATGATTTTTAAAATTAAATACGTTCATTCTCACTAATCCATCCTTTTTTTTTCTTTTCTTTTTTTTGTTTCGGCTGTATAGCAAAGCAGCTTTTTGTTCCACTACATTGATTTGAGAACTATGCGATGACACAAATGTATCAGAATTAATCAATAGTATGTACTGGGTGCTTCTGATTTGGAGATTTTAAGATTGCCAAGTGATACTTGATCTTTCTGTGATTACTGGAGTAAAATATTGTATTACTTCTCACTTCTGCAGAGAGGCATTTTCCCCTTGTTTAACACAGGAATCATTAATTCAACAAGATGCAGCGCAGGTCCAAATACAGATATGCTACAGTTCTATGGCTTGAAATTATACCCTACTTTCATAACCTGTGTAAAATACGTGAAAGAAATGAAGGAGAGATACAGTATAAAGAAAGACAATGTTCCTGTGTTTTTAATGCCAAGGATAAAAACACTGATATATCCTGGGCATTGCTTGTAACCACAGACATTACCGAGGGTAATGAGTAAAGCACTCTGCTTATACAGGGAGTGCAGAATTATTAGGCAAATGAGTATTTTGTCCACATCATCCTCTTCATGCATGTTGTCTTACTCCAAGCTGTATAGGCTCGAAAGCCTACTACCAATTAAGCATATTAGGTGATGTGCATCTCTGTAATGAGAAGGGGTGTGGTCTAATGACATCAACACCCTATATCAGGTGTGCATAATTATTAGGCAACTTCCTTTCCTTTGGCAAAATGGGTCAAAAGAAGGACTTGACAGGCTCAGAAAAGTCAAAAATAGTGAGATATCTTGCAGAGGGATGCAGCAGTCTCAAAATTGCAAAGCTTCTGAAGCGTGATCATCGAACAATCAAGCGTTTCATTCAAAATAGTCAACAGGGTCTCAAGAAGCGTGTGGAAAAACCAAGGCGCAAAATAACTGCCCATGAACTGAGAAAAGTCAAGCGTGCAGCTGCCAGGATGCCACTTGCCACCAGTTTGGCCATATTTCAGAGCTGCAACATCACTGGAGTGCCCAAAAGCACAAGGTGTGCAATACTCAGAGACATGGCCAAGGTAAGAAAGGCTGAAAGACGACCACCACTGAACAAGACACACAAGCTGAAACGTCAAGACTGGGCCAAGAAATATCTCAAGACTGGTTTTTCTAAGGTTTTATGGACTGATGAAATGAGAGTGAGTCTTGATGGGCCAGATGGATGGGCCCGTGGCTGGATTGGTAAAGGGCAGAGAGCTCCAGTCCGACTCAGACGCCAGCAAGGTGGAGGAGCAGTACTGGTTTGGGCTGGTATCATCAAAGATGAGCTTGTGGGGCCTTTTCGGGTTGAGGATGGAGTCAAGCTCAACTCCCAGTCCTACTGCCAGTTTCTGGAAGACACCTTCTTCAAGCAGTGGTACAGGAAGAAGTCTGCATCCTTCAAGAAAAACATGATTTTCATGCAGGACAATGCTCCATCACACGCGTCCAAGTACTCCACAGCGTGGCTGGCAAGAAAGGGTATAAAAGAAGAAAAACTAATGACATGGCCACCTTGTTCACCTGATCTGAACCCCATTGAGAACCTGTGGTCCATCATCAAATGTGAGATTTACAAGGAGGGAAAACAGTACACCTCTCTGAACAGTGTCTGGGAGGCTGTGGTTGCTGCTGCACGCAATGTTGATGGTGAACAGATCAAAACACTGACAGAATCCATGGATGGCAGGCTTTTGAGTGTCCTTGCAAAGAAAGGTGGCTATATTGGTCGCTGATTTCTTTTTGTTTTGTTTTTGAATGTCAGAAATGTATATTTGTGAATGTGGAGATGTTATATTGGTTTCACTGGTAAAAATAAATAATTGAAATGAATATATTTGTTTTTTGTTAAGTTGCCTAATAATTATGCACAGTAATAGTCACCTGCACACACAGATATCCCCCTAAAATAGCTAAAACTAAAAACTACTTCCAAAAACATTCAGCTTTGATATTAATGAGTTTTTTGGGTTCATTGAGAACATGGTTGTTGTTCAATAATAAAATTATTCCTCAAAAATACAACTTGCCTAATAATTCTGCACTCCCTGTACATACTGACATCGACTGGAAAAGTTTGAATGTGCCCGGGGTTGTTTTGGCTACAAATTTGCCCTTCAGATTTAATATAAGTCCCTTTCACCTCACCGCCGCTGAGTGTTAATGATAAGCAGTCTGAAAATCAAACCAAGGACAACTATGTCCACACCTTTGTTAGGATTAGGCAGGACCACTGTGAAAGTTTACTGCCTGTAAAACAAAATCAATATGAAATGTGGACAAGTGTATGAATTGTATTATGTGCAAGTACGTTTAATTGAAATAAAGGTACTCATGTCTCTATTACGCCACTACATCAGCTAACAGAGCGAGGACAGTCATTATAGTGTATCTACAACGTATTCAACTAGTGCCAAAAACAACATCACAAGATCAGTGCAGATACAGGGTGCTATGCATAGTCTTTCATGGCTGAAGTCTAGTATTGTCCTGCATCTTCTTTCTTAGCATGTCTGACACAATTATCACCTGTCTGTATCTCTCTGCTATGGATAAAAAAGGAGTGCCTGTAATTTTAATGTTCTGCTGAATGAAGAGATTCCAATTCTGTTCTCTTTTCACAAGTTATATTGAATTTAATCCACTGAATGCCGTCTTTGCTTGCTGGCTTCATTCATCCAATCACCCCCCCAGTGTTAGCTTTTGAGATTTGAGAGGGGAATGATTTTCATCTGCAAACAAACTGCAGTTCTCGATAGAATTCCTCTGTCGGTCAAAACTGAGTGTTGTTATTAAGCAACTTAAAATGACACAGTCTGCAGAGGGGCCTGCCAGTGGAAAGATGCTGTCCATTAGCTGTCAACAATGACCACTGGGTCTACCCTCCCATGGGACTGGCAAGCAAGGCATCGTCTCATCCTGAGTCTGGCTGAGAGATCACACAGGCTCCATTGTCTCAAGCAGCCTGGGGTCTTATTGTAGCAGCGCCTCTGGGAAAGGACGAGCCTTCACGTACGTGGTCTGTTAAAGAATGGGCTTTCTCCAGGCTAAGGCCATGAAAACTGTAAGGGATGAATTTAGGGGAACACAGAGAGGCTACGGAGTAGATTTGGAATAGGGGCACCCCTCCTTAGAGGAGTTTGGAGTCCCCTTCCAGACCTCCCTCTCCCTCTCCCGGTGCTGACCTCTCTTCTCCACCTCTGTTTAATAATGCCTGGGCCTTGGTCATTATTTTGGGCAGATGGAGACGGGGGCAGGCAGTGAAAGGAGTTGGTGTCACTCCTGAGGAGAGGATGGTAGGGATGACAGAGAAGAAAAAGCGAATCAGAGAAAAGATCAAAAGCAGAAGCTCGCCTTTCACTCGCCTGAAAGCGCTAAAGAGGATAAGGAACGATCAGGCCTGGGGTCTCCTGTCCTCTCTGGCAATTAGACTCAGCTGATGGAGAGAAAGGCGTGAATGGCAGGGTTCAAGGCCCTCTCTAGGACTCACACAACGGGAAGGAGTTTTTTCCCCAACGCCTCCTTTATCTTCCTCTCCTTTCAGAGTGTCAGAAATGCAGCTGAAATATCTCTCCAAAAAGACAGCACAATCCCCAATGCCAAACCTTAATCACGGTGGCTGATGAGATTGAGGGGGGGAGCATTTGAGAGAAAACACACATTCTTTTCACAATTCATCTTTACACTTTATATGAGACCAGGATTCAAGGGCAGTATAGTAGGTTTTTATGCGATAATTAAATAGAACAAATAAGGGTACACATTTTTATGACAAGAAGAGGACATATTAACTACCAATAAATCACGAGATCTGATTATGTTTAAAAAGTTTCTTAAGGGCTGGAGATGTGGACAAAAACTGGACCAAAATCCATTTATTCCACATTCATTTTCAAGCAAAAAATGGATTACTTAAAAAATTGAAAACCTAAATGTTTAAACCATGATGCAACCATAAAAGAAAGTGAACTCAGTGAGAAAGCTTAACAAATTAGTATTCATGCATCAGTAAATAAATGTAACTTGAGGGGCAGGAATGAAGGGTTTGTACAATGACTTGGTCTGTTTCATACAATTTAGTATTCATTTTTTGACTAGAGAGCTGTCTTGGGCACGGGCACGGCAACATTTCCCACAGGAACCTATTACCATCTTCTACATATGCAAGAGTTTCAATAAGCCGTCTATCATCCTCACAGAGGGACACGCAGCTTTTCCTACAACTTTAACAGCTTGTCATAAAAGGCGCACAGGGGATTTCAATTACTCAGGTCATCAGAGAGTGAAGAAACAGTATTTGGGTCACATGTATTGTATCTGAGCATATACTTTTTGGTAACGGTTCTGAAAAATCCATTTGTAAAACAAGGAAAAATGAAATGGCTAAGGTTAGTGTAGTTAAACAGCACGAAACAAAAAGAAAACATTTGGGGGATTAGATGCTTTTAAAAAGTAGCTTTTTCTTGGGCTCATTCTTTCAGAAGGGTATTTTGGCCTTGCAGTCCAGACCCCAGATCTCTGTAGATACACCTGCAGCGGAGAATAGAAAGGCTCTGGACAGAACTGAGTCAGACATCAATTTTCAGTATGGCCTGCAGACAGAAGATGACTCCCCCTGCCAGTCTGCTGCTCCTACTTGGCCTCTCATAGGCAAATCCTCCCTGGGAGGAAAGTTGAGAAGAGTCCCACACACCATTAGCATCACCGGCAGCATTTCTGTACACCAACAACAGCTCCTGTGAGAATCTGCTTGAAAGAGACCAGCTGCAGTGACTTGGAGGTCATAGAACTGCCTGTGCAGGAAAGCATTCCACAGCTGAACCTGGATTTGCTAGGTCTCTGTCAGAACAGAACAGAGTCAGATGTTTCTTATGCTCTGGGCAGCGAGGGAGGCAGACGGATGCTCCCTCTCAAAGCAGTCAGGGCTGTAGTTCCACTTGCAATCATCCAACATTTTCAGCAAAGGCAGACTGGGAGTGACCCTGTCTACTGCCAGGATCAACTGGACGCACACTGACCCACAAATGGCCTACAACTTCAAACAGGCTAATAACAACCTGAGCACTCCTACGATTAATCCTCCATCATGCATTATGGAAAAGTAGTCTCATTCTTCCAGTACAGAAAGGACTCTATCAATTCCACATCTGACCCCAGTGGCCAGAACAGCCAGATGCAAGACCTAACATGATAATTCTCAACATGCTTTGCACCTGCTTCAAACAATACTTATCATGAGCACTATCAATAATTAACTTTCTGATTCACCAGCCAAAGGAACATATTCATCTGCCAAGTATGATTTTACTAGATAAAATAATGCACTTTGTGTCCCAAACACTTCTTTCAATAACCTGCTCTGATGCAGCAGTTGCTATGGATCCTGTTTGCTTCTTTGCCTAGTTTTCCTTTGCATTTATGCCAGAGGGACATCAAAACAACTTGTGTCTCTTTCTACCATCACCAGATACAAATTATCCAACAACCTACCTGTGTGATGACCTGCTGGAAGCTGCATAATCTCTGCCTGTTGTGGCACAAATTAGGCTTCTAGTCCTTGGTTACACCTGATGCCCATGGCCCCGGGCCTGTGGGAAGGTGATGATCTAAGCAGTGTGCCAGGAAGCGTAAGTTCTGCAAAAAGAGTATTGTTAGGCTAAAACACACACCCTGGCCATCTTTCCCTTTAATATAGAGAGTTTGAGCCATTGTTGCATTTTTTAAAATAACTGACTGTGTCAGAAAATACACTCTCCTAGCAGTGCCACATTTTCCTCCTCTCATTTTAGACTGAGCAAAGACTAGGAATAACAGTGACTCATTATTCCATCCTGAGGGTCAAAGTGCCATTACATGGGATATAAGCAAGTGTTAGTATGCAAATGTTAGCACCTATATATTGTAGGTGGTAATTTAGGGTTAGGGTTCATGTTTTTGTCAATTTTTATTTATTAATTCCTTTAAAACAATTCTATATTTTGTTTTGATGAAAATAAAACCTCTAATCTCACAAGATTTAAATCTATAAGATAAATCTGATGATTACAGATTACAGAATTATTATAATCAATAAATTGTGTAAATGCCTTAGACTGGCTTCAGTGAGCACTGACCTATAGCTCACACTCGGTTAGCTTGAAGCTCAGTTTGAGGCGGTGGAAGGTATGATTATCAGCCACAAAATTTGGGGTTGGGGAGGAAATATTGCTCCAAGAGATGGAGGTAACTTGTGGCTTTATTCACAGGTTGGGTGAGGGTGGAGTGGGAGACTGACAACATTTACTGGTGGTGACAAAACAATAAGACTGAGAATACAAGAGGCAGACATTAGCTTTCTCTCAAGGCTGCCTCCGTCCGTCCTTAGATGGGGTGCGGAGCTCAGTCATTCAGGACATATTCAGAATAGAGCCACTTCTCCTTCATATTTAAAGGAGCAAGTTGAGGTGTTTTGTGCATCATCTGGAATGCTTCCCGGACATCTCAAAGGAGACATGTAACAGGCATGTCCAAAAACAAAACCTTGGGACAAAACTGCGACACATCGATGGACAGAAACGATATCTCTTGACTGTTTTGTTAATGACTCGGTATCCTCTTAAGCTGAAGAAGTGGTGGGGGAGAGATAGGGGAGATTATGGCATCTCTGCTTAGTCCACAACCCCCCACAACCTGGACAAGCAAGAGAAAATGGATTGATTGATGTTAAATTGTAACCTTTAACATATAAGAGTTGATTACTTTGAAATTAGGGTTTCATTGTTTAAACCCTTTGAACAGTGTACCAGTGCAGTCGGGTGGGTTCCTCTGGGAAATTCAGCTGACCTTAAGGAGCAGTGGGCAGGCAGCATGCAATACCTGGAGACCAAATCTCCAGTGCTAAAAATCCTTAATCTTAAAAGAGACTTAGGCTGCAGTTAAACGTTTTTTTAAAAAAACTAAAAAGAAAACTACAGGATAACTATTCTAGTATTACAGGGAATTTATGACATACTGAGCAACAACTTAGACATCTGAAGGAAATCTGGAAATAATTTGTACTTCAAATATCATTAACCGCTGGGAACATCTTCTGTTATTAAAAGGTACAGCATGGGCATACAACTAGCCAAAAATAGCTTCCAGGAAGATGGTTGATGACTTCTGCTTCACATACAAGTTGTAATGTGATTTTAGTTGCCCATTTGTTGTTCATTTTCAAACTTGGTTGTTTCTTTTAAATTTTAGGCTTCTTAAATAATTATGTCGGTCAACAATGTTGGCCTCAGCTGTTGTTCACCTCACCAACTATGCTGCATGTGGGGGAAATAATTATTTGATCCACTGCTGAATTTATAAGTTTGCTCACTTACAAAGAAATGAACATTCTCTATTTTTTATGGCTAGTTTCATTTTAATGGTGAGAGACAATTCAATTCAATTGTATTTATACAACACCAAATCATAACATCAATCGACTCAAGGCGACAGAAGAGAGAATATCAAACAAATTTTTTAAAAAAAGTTATAAATTGATTTGATTTGAAATGTTTACAGAAATTCCTTTTTTGGCTACTGCTTGGCAACTTAAAGCATCAACTCTTTTCATGGATTTCCTATAGTCTGGAGACTGGGGTATACATGTGACTTCTTGAGCATGGGGGACCTCACGGTTTTGCAAGACTTCAGTTCATTACAGCAGTGTGTTACAAGTAGTGTTCTTTGTGACTGTGGTCCCAACAGCCCAAAACTCCACAGATCGTCCTGTCTAGTTTTGGGCCGATCCACCACCTTTCTCATAATCTTGCCTCACTCTAGGATATCTGTGTCCTAGATGGCTTCTACAACAATAAGGATAAGAAAAATGAATATGACTGAGCAGAAATCAGGATTTGATTACGAAGACTGATTCTCATCCCAGACTTTGCAAAACTGTTGTAAAAGGAAAGAAATGAGGTTGCAATAGCTTACTAAATGTAATTTCTAAACAATTGCAATGCCTCAAAAGAAAGGATAAATTGCTGAAATGGACAAACTGTTAAACGTAATGGCTAAATAAGTGAAATGCCATGCTTCAGCCACAATCAAATGGAACATTGACAGTACTTTTATAGTCACTTGCTGCTGGGAGCCATAGATCTTAGGTTGGCCACTTTAAAGATAATACTAGAAAACATTTTATATGAACTGATTCAAATGGTTGCAAGAGGTTTTCCAACTTTGAAACATAACTAAAGATCTTAATAACAGGCTGCACAAACAACCAATGGGGTCCTTGTTTGGGGAGGTCAGAAACAGGTACTTAAGTGCTGCATCACATGACCAAATGAGTGTTTATCCACATCTAAAAATTGCCTTTAATAAATAAACAATATAGCACAATATAGTTTGAGTGCTGACTACTAAAAATGCCAGTGTCCAGCTATTTCAAGAAATTATTTATTGGTTTAAAATTTAACATCCTCAGAAGGAACAAATGCATTTTGCGCCAGGAAAGTCCACAAATACTAAAAGACATTTTTTGGTTTTTATTTGAGATTTGTTTATGACACAAAATATCTTCCCCAACCTTTAATCTTTAAGATAAAACAACAGAAATCTTAACGTCTTACTGAGAGTTTAGCATTTCTGAAAGTTTATTTTTATGGCTAAAAAAAAAAATTCAAATACAAATGTGTTTTGATGTAATTACTTTAAATAATTGCACAATGGAATAGGTGCATCACACACACATCCCAAACATCAATGGATCCTCCCAGTTGAAAAGGAGCAAAAGCTATAGACAAAAATAAACACTTCAGATTTAAATATGGCAACAAAGACAAAAACGCCTCTAAGTGCTTCAATTGAATTCAAATGTTTTGGAGGCCACAACAAGGTCTACTGTCTTGCACAGAACTTTTCTCTGTGGGTCAATACGTACTGTGTATCTTACCTGACAGTGCTGATTTTAACAGAATTTTAGGGGGGAAATCTGTAGTATATTTAGGGAGTATCTGATGCAAAACAACAACAAACACAGACAAAAGGCCAACATAACATCACTGTGTCGTTCTCACAAAAACTATTTTGCATCTCCTCTGTCAATCAGAGCTCTGAGCTGTTCATTGCCCCAGGCTCATTTGGATCAAGGTCTTTGATGTTGGCCTGCTCCGGGACATCACAGTCGAGCCACAGCCTGTGGGCAGCAGCACAGCTAGTGCACACTGCGCCTGTGATTTACCTGGACCCAGACTCCCTGTGGGATTGTAGAAACTACAGGGGGTGGTAGAAGAAGTGTGGTGTGTCCGCATGGTCAAACTCATGCTCATTAATACATACAACTAATGAATGTTGATTGACAAAGGAAAAGAATTGTGAGAAGTAAAAAAAAACAAAAAAAAACTTGCCAAGGTGTTTCTATAAAATGACATTTATATCGAAATGCTTCCTAGTGCTGTAGTACTAACAACACACGTCTTTTTGTGCATTTCTTTGGATGTTCAAAGAGGTTCAGGCTTAACTAACACTTGTCATAAAGAATAGCCTTAAAAAGGCTGAAACCTGCTGGTTATTATAATAAAGCTGTTCCCTATTCTGCAAGTGCTGCTGTATCTTCAACCTCTTGTTCTTCTCCATGCACCTTGGAAGTGGGTGAAGTTGTTCTAGAAACCCCCATTCTGTTTCTCTAGATGGCCTCATTGTCTGAGTTGCGAAGCAGTTCTTTGGACATGTACTGAGTACTGATTTAAAAAAAATCTGTTGAATTAAAAACAAAAGTGCAGACAAATCACTTTAAATGCAAAATCAATGCACATATGTCTTACTATTTGACTGATATAGCATACAGCAGGAAAGAAAATTGACTTTTTTTATTTTGGCTGTTTGTTCGTAGTCTTACCCTTTGGTAATTATTTCTTGTTGTGTTCAGCCACTCACAGATATTTCCGACTTGCTAGATGCTTCATCTCTCCGTGACATTTGAGATTTGTTGCCAGTGTGCCTGACATTCTGAATTTTTGATTCAGACCTTGTGGGCAGAATATGCTTTAAAATGTTAGATTCCTTCTAACGGAGTCTACAGTAATTCACCTTAAAGCTCCTTAAAGTCTTCCAGTATTGGGTTTGCTTCAACAGTGCTACAGATAGCTGTATCTAAACTGCTATCTGAACTAGATTTCCCAAAAATCTAGTGTTTGAACACACAGTTCAAACACTAGAACAAAAACCCATTTTTTGTGGTGCCATTCAAAATCATATTTAACTGTCTAATGCAAGTATTCAGTCACCCAAATATATGGCAGCAATGCAGTGTAGACATGGTCAAGATGATCTGCTGAAGTTCAAGTAGTGTTGCTGACCATGCCCACTCCTTTATGACCACAGTGTACCCATTTTCTGATGACAGCTTCCAGCAGGATAACTTGTTACAAATAGGATATAACGTCACAAAGCTAAGATCTTCACAAACTGGTTTCTTGAACATGCCAATAAATTCATTGCACCCAAATGTCCTCCACAGTCATCAGATCTCAGTCCAATGGAGCAACTTTGGGGTGCGGTCGAGAGTAAGCTTCACATCATGGACATACAGCTGACTGTGTGATGCTATCATACCAAAATCTCAGGAATGCTTCCAGCACCTTGTTGAATCTGTGCCACAAAGAATTAAGGCAGTTCTGAAGGTAAAATTGGTTCCAGCACAGTATTGGTAAGTTGTAGCTGATAAAGTGTCCCATGAGTGTAGACCCTCCTGAGAACTAGCCTATTCATTTCTGTCCTCTGTAATAGACATTGGTTTTTGGTCAATATCTTTTAACTTATTTGAGCTACTAAATAGAGGACATCCTAAGCTTTCCACTGATATCTCAATAATAATAATCATGTGTTCGGGTGGCCTCTTTTAGCTCCAAAGAGGAAGTAAATCACAAAAAAGTTCAAGGGGAAGATTCTCTTTTCCTTGGTTCTCAGAATATGAAAACTTCAATTTTACTTGGAGTAACACTGTAAAGCATTGTGTAGCCTTCCATTCATGTCTTCTATGACACGACTTTTGTCTATTACAGTTAAAATAATTGAGCTTAAACTTGGAAATTAATAGATTTTTACAATACTGGCGGTATATTGAAAAAAATAAAACACTGAAATGATACGAAACGTACCCCTAATTACATTACAAATTTTACAAGACATGCTTCAAAAGGCACCATCTCAACAAACACAGTAGAAAAGCTCTATAACTAACTCGAGGTTTGGAAGACTTGCTTTAGAAGTCAGCCTCAAGTTGCAACTCATGGTACTGCCAGAAAGGTTGTTTTTTTTAACCTCACAAAGACCAGTTTGTTTGACAATTGTGATCACAGTGTACTTTGCCAGGGTCTGGTTAAGCATCCCATGACCTGGCCCTCTCAAGGAGGTGGGATGAGGCATGATTCAGTTGAACTTTGGCACATTAGGCATGTAGTGTGATAAATATATCAGGTATGTTAGAAGGCAGAGTGCCACTACTTCCAAAAATTGCCTCAATTAATGGAATCAAAGCACTTTAGTGATGCAATATAGCAGACCTACATCAGGCGTATTCTGGAGCAACGGCTGAGTGTGAATGAATGCGTTTGTGGGTCAGTTGGCGAGGTTCCCCTGACAGAGCTCTTTGGTGTACTAGATAAATGCAAGTCCCTGGTCTTTTTGTGCTTGCTTTTTATAAGACTTTTATAACTTTTGACCAAATGTCATATTCGATGACAGCGGTAAAGAGACATTTCTAGAGCATAGGTGCAAACTATCAATTTAGAGCCATATTAATAATAATAGCCAAATAAATGGGAAATATACCAGGCTTTAAAAAAAAGAAACATTTTTACGTTAACAAAGTGTCTAAAAATCCCTTGAAACTACAAAATCCCAAGATGGTGCTTTGTTTTCTTTGACAATGTGACACACTGTCTGGAGACTGTTATCCAACTGAAATTGATAAGTTTCAACGTGCTGATCTGATTCCCAGCCAGCCTACTTTATCAAAACATATTAGCTGATTAACAGTTGCTGAGAAGAGGTCAACAGCAATGATGGTAACGATAATTATTCTCATCATCAGAACAATTTTGTGATAATTATACATCTCTTGTGATGAGAGGTAATATTTGGAAACAGGAAGACACAGCTGAAAAAATGAACAGATGTGATCACACTATTTTACAAGTAGCTGACTACATGCATTGATCTGAGCTGTGTTTTTATTGGAACCAATAAGATCTCTGCGCAGAGGTAAACACGTTCAACATACTTAAAAAAAACAAACAAACAAAAAACAAACATAGTCATACATATTACTAAAGTTTTGACAGGCAGCCAGAAGTTAAAATAAAATGTCATATGACTTGACATAGGAATTGAGACACAAGCCAAGCAGTCGAGCTTGCTGTGAGTGAAGGTGCAAACAGCTTCCTGCTAAGCAAACGGTCTTGTGCAGTGATGGGAATCATTTAAGTGCCCATTAGATCGCTTCCCACCTACACACACTCACACACACACACACACACTCACACCCACACACACACACACACACACCCATGCACACAGAGTTCATACTGAATTTAGTTATTAATGACTTAATAAAAACTGTTAAGGATAATATTGCGCATCCACAGCTTCACATGCAGCGCGCCTCTCTGCACACATCCAAACACAGGCACAGCTGAATGTTCTCTGGTCCGATATTGAGTTATGACAAGTCTTTCGAGACCTACTGGCCACAGTATATGTGGTTCATCATAATGCAGGTGCCACGTCACATTAGTCTCCACGTGTGAACCATGATTTTACTTGGTAATTCTGAAGCCTTTCGCTGCCTATACATATTCATGCTGAGCCTATAAGTGTCAAATTGAAATGTCCTTCCAGTGTCCTTGACAGCAGGTTATTAATATTGAATACCCAAATCAACATTATAACTAGATGAAGAGATATGCAGGTCATCACCTGCCACAGTCTCCACACCTTCTGTCCTCAGACAGTTGGACAAATCATCAAATTATTGCATATATTGTGTAGCACCGTCCAGGGTATTATATGCATATCGCATTGAGCAGCTATTTGTCAACAGGAAGTTAATAAAACAATACAATGTTAACAAGACTCAATTATACTCAAATGCGATATCTAATGAGGTCAATCCTCAAATAGATTTGTAAAAAAATGTATACAAAAACATTGTTCTTGTATTACTTGAAACCAGGTTTCCTCTAATTTTCCTCATTTCTCATTTAAGAGGCAGCTAACTGAGAGCCCACGCGCTCTGACTTAAAAGCCATAAAACCCAGGGTATTACTCGGAACAGCAACATCTTAACTATTCCAATTCTCCAATCCTTAAATTAGTGAGGCTGTTGTTGCTTGTGGCTGGTTTTAAAATCCACCTCCTGAGCCGTGTGCAGCCCAGTACCAGAGGATTGTCTGGCTGCTGTGCTTGATAGGATGCTGGCTGCAGGCATCTCGTCACAGCAGCTGAGAGGAGGTCAGGCAGGTCCTCCTGCTTGTGGCGACGCCCAAGGGCCATCAACGCAGCGGGGAGCCCGGGCGCCGGTGAGGTCTCGCACGGCTTTGCCTTGCTTCATGAAAGCCTAATGAAGAGAGGGGGCTCTGAAACGGTGCTGTTAGACGCCCACAATCCTGCAGCAAGGGAGCAGGGAGAGGATAGATGATGCTTGCAGATGAATTCAAAGAGATGCAGCACAGAGCTGAGAGAGTAGAGGCAGATAACATACCGCCAAGTGTTTGTGTGCAGATTTATTGCTGTTAGAAATGAAGGACACAAAGTCTTCTTCAGTGATTGCCAATAATAAATAAAGTGTGTACAGAAGTGGCCCCACCCCACTAACAAGCAAAGAGTAAAAACAACAGAGTACAGTCCTCTGTATAGAATGTATGAAAGCAATCTAAAAACTTAATGTAGGCACATATCCTTGCATGTAAAAATAGGCCCATATATCATGCAAAAATAAAATTAGTCACCATTTTATGAGCATATCACTTTATCTGTGCTTAAAGATAAAGGAATATGATGCATAATTTGTGGCCAACTTTACATTATCCATTTATATAAACATATAAAAAGGTGCAAGTTAAAATAATTGCACCTGTAAATCATCACTAACATTTAAAACCAGAGACCTTGCACTTCCAGAAAAATATACCTTTTTTAAGTAACATGTTTAATTCGAAATTTACTGTAAAGATTATTTCTCTTAAATTGCATAAAAGATTTTAAGTATGTTACGTAAATTAAAATATGTACAGGACAAACATGTATAATCATATTACAAACCAATATTACAGTTGAGTTCCAGATGGCACAGCCCGAGGCGAAGAATATAAATTAAAGCAGCTTCTAATTATCAATCTTTAAGAGTAAACTGTACATAGAATGCACAGACATTAGTAAATATTTAAAGTAATCTGTGAAAAGTCCTCAGTAAGGACATCTTTGGCTGAAAGCTGTTTAGGTGCTGGTTGAATGAGGCAGTGAATGAGGATTCGTGCCGGCTGAACAACCTGAAACCAACTCCAAGTGAGAGACCGCAGCGCTCAGACAGTTCCTCCATCCTCCTGAAAGTGTTTTTAGGTGGGAATCCCACACACAGCAGCATCGGGTCCAGTATTCATACAGTCTTCCATCCACAGTGCATTCTACAAGACTTTCTTCTTCCTGCTCCCTCTCAGCTCACTGTACTGAACCTGGAAATCATCACATTTTATAAATTTAAAATATCAAACAAAAGTACCTTAGACAACAACAGACATCACTCAACAGAAGCAAGCAGTTTAAATTCTTCCCATTTATGAAGTGAAAAGCAGCGAGTTCTTAAGGTTCATTACAGGGTGCGTACTTTGATATTCTGATAATGGAACGGTATATTATTTTGTACACAGTGGTCAAAAAAAGATTAGTTTAAAAGTTTAGGATACTTTCATCATTAAGTAAAATTAAAATGTGTTTTCTTCACTTGTTGTAATATTTTTTTGCAAATGAGAAGAAGAAAGTTCTGTCACTACCAGCACTGAGAGGGAGACCCATAGTCATCGTTCATACACAACAACAACAAAACAGAGATACTGGAAAGTCACCGTTACGCAACCCAGTGGCCCAAGGGCATTGTAGAAGGAGAAGAGACAAACGGGGTCAAACAGCTTAGAGAGACAGGGACTGTGAGGAGCAGAGACGACGGCGGGTAAAAAGAGAGAAGACAGAAAGGAGAGTGCGAAGAAAGAGAGGAGAGGTCAGCACGGAGATCATGTGCAAGAGGAGGAATGAAAAAGAAACTTGTGAATAGTACTCACTTAAAAAAAACAATGTTTATATAGCTTATAGGTGCAAGGTAACCATTTTGAATCTTACTGAATGTAAGATTCAGTAGGACCCCATAACACTCACGACAGCTTTTGAAGCTGAAGTGTTGGTAAGTACGAACAGGAGACACCAGCAGCAGCAGCAGCAGCAGCAGCGTCTCCCGTCTCAGCCTGGGAACAGCCTGCGTTACAAAGCTGCTAAGCAGCAGACCTCCACCAGGGATGTATCGGGACCAAAACACAACCAAAATTATACAGGGCTACATAATTATACAGATGGAGCTAATTATACAGACAAGAGTAAAGAATGCCTGGGAGTTGTTGTAGTAAGATGCAAAGCTAGCTGGCTCTGGGATTTTGGGCTTCCTGGCCGGCTGATCCAGCGGAGCTTACCTTCTGCACATCTGAAGGCACCCTCGACAGGAAATCAAGCACTTCATTGTTGTCAATGCTGTACGGGTTCCGTAATTTCTTGGTGAATTTATTGATACCTAAAACAAAAGTTCACACCAACATATCATTAACACTAGTCTCCTGTGGCTGTGCTCTTTGTTTCCATACAAACAAATACTTGCAGGGGAGACTCATGCTGTCCAAGAAATATTGCTTTGAGTATCCCCAGTATGTGCCTTTTTTGTTGTGTTATTGTCACTTTTTACAGCTGGAAGACTTACACCACTTTACACTCCAGTCATTCAGCCAATAAATTTATCCAGTAAAAGTCTTAACAATAGGATATACATCATAGTCAACATCACTAACATAATAAGTTGCAAATGTTAAAAAGACACAGCCGGAAACATATGGAGCAAATACTCCTTCGGCCTTACATAGCTGCTGGATAATAGAAAGATTCAAACAAAAGAGATAAAATTAAAAGTAGAGGAGGGGCTTTTTTCTACGACAAACACTTACAATAGTGGAAAAAGATTTTTGTCATCAACACAAAACAATGAACACAAAAGAAATGAAATAATTACCACATCTACAACTCACCCCATATTAAAACTATGTAGCGTATAGGGATGAAGTATGTGATAATTGCTGCAGTGATGAACACCAACAAAGCCAAGGCTGACAGGAACGGCATGGTCCAGTTGAACATGCTGACAAATAAGAAAACATCAGTCAGAGTCAAGGAAGGATTTTCTTTCTGCATTAATTCAGTGAAAATAAACATAAAGTACAGTACTTATTAGAGCAATATTAAAACATAGAACAACAAAAATAAATGATGCATAATTATTAACACATTTCAGGAAAATGACAAAATTAAAGTCAGTCATAAACATGTCTGATTCTTGAATTGGAAAAATCAAATGGATACAGCTCTGAAATTACAATACATTGTTATCTCTTACTTTTTAATCCTCTCCCCTAAACAAGCGATCCCGTCGAGAAGGTTTTGAACGGTGAGGATGATGTCTTGGACCATGTGGATTTTCTCTATGAGCCCTTTCCTCTCGGACTCCTAAAGCAGCAAGAAAAAAAAAAGACAAAGAAAAATCTGCTTTGGAAAACACTCAAAGGCAACACAGTGGTCATGAAAAAACTGCAAAAACCCTCAAAAACAACAACAACAAAAAAAAAGATAAATACAAAGCATCTTCAGTTTTTGCCTAATATGGCCAATTTTATTTGGAGCAAAAATATTTTTAGCAAAAAGAATAAAGCTCTCTCAAAGATGTGAATTTAAAAAAGGTAATGAACAGTAATAGTGTAAACTGTGTTGTTTTAAGTGCTAATTAAAAATGAAGGACCGTGTCTTCATGGTTCTAATTAAAGGTTTTGCACCGGTTGACAATATTCCTGCAGTAATAGCTTGTGACAGACTGACAGACGTGCAGCTCATTAAATTACTCTTAATGCTTGCAATCAGCACCAAACAAGCTTTGGTTTTTGCTAAGAGAGTTACTTAGTAAATGTTATGGTGCAATATCCACCACTTTTTGCTCTCCCTTCTAAATATAATAATAATAAATTAAAAATAAAGGCTGAATAAAATAATCTCTTGTATATAGAGTTTGTACTGGACTTCAGTATTATTTATTACACATTTGAAATAAAGTATGGACACTTGAAAGTAGATTAAACAACAAAACTTCTGTGGGAATTTGCAGGCTCGAGTATAAACTAACCCTGCCTGTTCAGCTTTGTTTGCACAGACTGATAGCTACAACATTTCCAAAACCGCAGCTTTGATCAATACCAGGAAACCAAACCCGTAAACACACTCATTCAACTCTGATGAAGAGTGTCTGCAAAATGTGAATGCAAAAACAAAAAAAGAAGGAGAAAAAAAAGCAAGTTAAGATGTGAAAGGACTGGACATCGCATTATGAAAGAGACAGAGTATCGTTCTCAGGCTGCTCCAGATCCCAGGAGGAAAAATGACTTTTAAGTAAACAGAGGAGGCCAGATCCTCTCGAAGATCTCTGGAGTGAGCGCCAGACTTCAGACAGAGACATGGCCACATGTCCACATCAAATGCGTTGAGACTAAAGAAGGGTTATAGGTCCAAAGAGAGGATCTGCGGTATGTGTGGATGGTGGGGGGGCAGCGTTAGTTATTGGGGGATATTCCAGATGCACAGTGACTCAATGTGAAAAACCACATGTGAGGCAAATCTCGCTTCACCTCAGTGAAGTATCCATCACTGCACTAAACCACTTCAGCCATTTAAGGGTCACATTCCCACTGGAACCAGTATGAGAACCACTTTAAATCAGGCCAATGCCGGCCATTCAAAATGTCCACAATAAACTCCTGTCACCCTGAAGAAATATTTCATTGCCTGAAAGCATTTTAACACTTTCAAGATAAACTTTCAAAATGAGCTCTGAAAAAGCATGTCTAAGTGCCGTCATTAGTTCCATATTGATGGTATTATATGGTGTGTTAAGCTGAGGGACTTTCCAAATGCAGCAGAACCCTTTTCCCCACCCCTCTATTTGCATATGAATGTGTTTTGACAAGTGGAAACGGGTTGGTGAGGTCTTCATTAAGCTCAAATGTCTTTTGGTAAGCACAAGTTTACAAAAAAATACAACTGGTGCTTGACAGGAATCAAAATGCATCAGAAGATTTAGTACTGAATAAAAAGCTTAGCAACACAGACCCATAGATCAGAGGGAGATACCTTTTGTCAACATGAACAAAATGAAGCTAAATTCTTTTTTTATTGAGCAGCATACAAAAGTCAGCAAACACCTGGCAGAGGCGCATACCTTCTCATCGTCTTCATCCTCATCCGCCAAATCCAAGTTGGTCTGAAAGAAACAATTGCAACGGAGAGGTGAAATTATGAGAATTTCATTATCAGACTTAATAAAGCTCGTCTCACTGGGACTGTGAGATGACGCTGAGATCAGTCTCCTGAAACACTTTGCAGAAAATCTGACCAACACAGGACACAGTGGACTTTTCAGGAACTAATAGCTAATTAATACCTTTCCATCAGCACCGGATCACAATTGCTTGTATGCGAGAGAAATAGCTCAACAGGTCAAGCCCACTTAGAATGACCCCACTTAGCGGTGCTGTGTGTTTTAGCATGATTCAGCTCATTGTTTTTGTTTCTCCGCTCTTATCTTTACTGTTTTGGTTTCGCACCCCGATCATCTCATCTTAGCCTACTACCCAAAATGAGCATCTAGCTAGTGCAGCATTAAGAAGTCAAACCCCCAGCAGTTGCCTGGCTATTTTCAGGCTACAATGAGCATAAACATGCACATTTTTCCAACTCAAGAAAAAACGCTTCTTGCTATATATCAGTGTTATGTCTAAACCTTGCTTCTGCTGCCCACAACATGGCAAAAAAAAAAAAAAAAAAAAATCTTTACTCCAACATTGATCATTTGTTCTGATCTGTAACAGGATGCTGCACTTAAAAAAAATCCATGTAGGTTATTTCACATGATAAATTTGTCAAATTTGTGTGTTTTCAGGTTTGAAATGGACATGATATCAGATATAGTTAAACCCAAATATGCTCAGAGTTTGTATATGATGAGTTTTTGAATGTTTTCTTGTTTATTGACCAAACTTTAACTTTTATTGTTTCATAGTTAGGAATAAAAACTTTAAATCAGTTGCAGAAGGCGTTGCATTGATTTCCAAAGTAAATTCTATAAATCTTTACCCTATGCTTCCTTGTGACAAATGAATCTATGTGCATGATCTGATCAACATGCAGATCTGGTTCTTTGAGGACATATACACTGTATACTTACATATATAGAGCCAATAATGTTTTCTGCAAAACATTTGCCCACTATTTTTAATGTTCTAAATTGTTACTTATTTTGATAATCAACCGATCATTTGACTTATGTATGATTGCATATGCTCTAGTCAAATTAAAAATAATAATAATAATAATAATGTTTTACAATTTTCTTACACAGATCACCTGAAAAGTTAATTAATTGGGAACAAAATAGTCAACACATTAACTGAATGTGTATTGTTGTGTGAGCAGAGCTTGGTGTATAAAATTTGCTACCATGTATTCTGTGTTGAACCACCATTAATGCATTCTCTAAACAGACCTTGTGTTTCACATTCAATACTTCTTCAGAGTGTTACATTGGGGGGAAAAAAAAGCAGGGAGCATTGTGACCTTGTGACATTGTAAGAGATAAAAACTTTTTTTCTAATCTGACCAGTCACAACAAGAACAGGGCAGCAGGCCAATTACAGTGAAGCCGAGGACAAAAACTAGAGGAGGAACGGGAAAAAAGAAAACTGCGTTAGTAAAGGACAAGCGCTGTAAATTAGCTTAGGCTATAATGGTCTGTTACATTAGTCTATTCAGTGAGTTTTCAATGCTTATGTATTATGTGTTATTTTATTATTATGTATTATGTAGCCATGTGCGACGGGTTGCTATGGAAACATACCAGCCTTTAATTATGAGAACAAAATGTGGCTTAAGAGGCTGTTTTTCTACAAAATAAAGAAATAAGAAGCGTGAATAAGAGCCAGCAGGTCATTTGGCAGAAAGAGGAGAAGATGGATAAGGCTGACAAAGCTGCTCTCAACTCACCACATCCTGGCTGACCCGTCCAGATTGGATCTGCAGGTAGTTCCACGAGATGAGCAGAACAAAGGAGAGGGGCAGCATATAAAACTCCCAGTACCATACTGTCACCAAAAACACCTGCGGGCAGAGGGTCCAGAAATCAGACATCAATGAAGGCAAAAGGGGAAGCGTTACATTTTAGATCAACCAAACAGGAATTCGATCTGTTATTAAATTGATTGTAAGATAATTGGTCAAGCTAATGAAGGCTGCCCTACCATTATACAAACTCTGCACACTAATTGCAGTTAGACTGCATATGCTGTGCAGGTATAGATGGTATATAAATGGCTAGAGGCTCTAGGTCTAAAAAGTGATGCCAATCTGCTGTTAAAGGGGAAGACTCCTTTGGTTGAAAAATCAAGTTCAATTCCATAAAAAGCTATGACAGAATGACCCAACTTCTTGAATTCAAACCTCAATAAACACTTTGCTGATGAGTTAATAGTCTCAGCCACATGTTAATGCTCTTTGACATGATATCTAACAGAAAATGATCTCCATCAGGTCCTGAATTAGAGTATAATTGATTAGAAGATAAATGGAGAATAAGCATGGCTACCTTGAGATTGGCAAGTAGTTACCCTGTGAGTGTGCAGTGTCCTTGGTTTCTCAGTCAGACCTACTGCTTGTTTTTCATATCCAGTTAAAAACAAAAAAAAAACCAAACAAACAAAAACGCACCCAAGACGGTGACTGCCAAAAAAACTCAGCTTTAGGATTCAAAAGAGGACTATGCAAACCAACTGGTGACATCATGAGGTCACATCCATCCTGTATATACAGCAAAAGAAAACCATTCTGCTCAGTAGGACTTACACTTACTCCTGACTATGCATTGACATTAACCACATAGCTCTAATTGCTCCATCCCTTTCATCTTCTGTACATTAAAGCTGACCGATTCACTACAGCCTCAGGGAGCTTCTGTGTGAATGTGCAATTAACATCCATAATGGCACTTATGATGCACATTCCACCTGTGTGGCTAAGGTAAAAAGGATAAAGAAACATAGCCTGTGATATCTCAATTGCATGGCTAAATGGAACTATAAAATAATCCTATCAGAGAGGTAGTACAAGCCAAAACGGCAGCGGGCCAAAAGCATTGGGAAGGGTTTACAGGTTTTTATATGCTAATAAAAATAGAAGAGAACATCTGGTGAAGACATCACTCTCCTCTGAGGCACCAACTGACATAAAAGATGGCAGATCAGTGCCGCCCCTCCCACCACCAGCACCACCACCTCCGCCAATATCACCACCACCATCAGCTTTAATGTGCAAAAAGCCAAGCACGCTCTTGCCTGTGTTATCACAAGCCAAAATAGGGCCTGGGAGAGGAGATGAAACCAGTTCCTCACTGGAAGGGTTATGTTTTATTAGTGAGGACTTTGTAATGACTGGGAGAGCGAGGGTAAGGGGAAAGCCAAGTCACGCTTTAGTGGAAATGTATACTCAGCCCATAAAGATTGTGATAATTGTAGCCCATTTCAGCTTGAGAAGCATTACACAGTCTTCAACAGCAAAAGGGGACTTTGGGAATACAATCCACATCACAGGGGGAAAAAAAGAAAAAGAAAAAGGATATGTTATGCTGGGACAGCTACTGAACTGGAGGCTGGCGCATTTATAGAAAGCAGCAGGATTTCCACACTCATGTTTGGGGGAAGGGTTTGCATGGCACAAAAACCGCTTTGGACCATTCATTGTTTTTTTAGTGCGAACATGTGAGTGAAGAGCACACCTAGTGCACCCACAAGTAACAATTATGGCATAATACTAACAGTTAAAATGTAGTCTAACAGTGGTATAAGTGGAAAAGAGTCATACAGTCGCAAAACTGAACACACACCCAAAATTTAAAACGATTCCCTAACATTAAACATCATAAGCTAATGGCTATGCCAGAATAAGTAAGGATATAGCAGTCAAACCTTGAAGTCTAAGCACAGGTTTTTGGTCTACATATTCATGTGTTATAAACTGAAGAATGAGTGAGAATAAATCTTGTAACACTGAGCGTGTTACCCACTCCCTAAAATACCGCCCAGTGATTAACCATTATAAGAACTGTTACAAATTTAACTTGGCTTTATCTCCAATTATTTCAGCACTTAAAAAGTCACTAGACTGACAGTCACTTACATGGTTTAAAGGATTATGTAACCTGCTGTAAAGGGGTGAGGAGGGTTAGAGCATTACTGTAAATGCACTGTGTACACGCTCCAAAATCAATCAGTTTTGGATGAACAGACACAATTTATCTTGCCAATGTTAGTGTGTAGTTTATATTGCAAATCTAGTTCAAAACTATATAAATTTCATGTATATATTTTAAAAGGCATTAATGCGACTTAAAAATTATTTAGAGGCACTGTAAGATGCCTGTAGAGCCTCCTTTTAAGAAATAGTTGATACAAAGTTGCCAGAAAATAACACAGAAATCAAAAAGAGGATGAGGTGGATGCACATGTGACCACACTCTTTTCAACATTGTTGCTGCATTTTTTGTGGGGTGACAGATAAGAATATGAAAAAAAAAAAAAAAAGAGTGCTATTTGGAAACAGGCTCAGTGTTTTTTTCCCCCTTGACTCAGAGCACCGACAAGAAATGGTAACCCATAAAAAGAAAAGCTAAACACCAAGTGCTATTTCAGAAATAAAGTAAAGGAGAGGAACAGCGTGTGATCTATTATAGTTCAGTGGTTAGGACAAGACTAACACCTTTGGGATTGGGGCTTCTCACTGAGATAACCACTACCTAACAAGGCACATCTAAAGCATACTGTACTGACGAAAGCTCTTTGTCTAACTGACAATCGGCAGATGGTGCAGGTAGCTCGTCACTGTATCCTGTCATGAGGAGTGAAGCTCTGATTCATTACGCTTATGTGGTGGTATTAAGCAGCCATTTATTTCTTCTCGCTGAGGCTTGAAAAGGCAGCGAGCATTAGTGTGAAAACATGAGTACAGATGGTACTGTCTTTCAAACACCGAGATGCAGTGGGAGGATGTGTGTGTACATTGTGCACTTGTTCCTGCTTGTATGATGTCGCCGTCAGCGTATGTGTGTCTCAGCTGTCAGGTAAAATAATAATATCATTGCTTATAATCAACACAGTATGCGCGCAACATTCTTCATAATTATGTAAATAAGAATCTTCTTATATTGTAATAAAGACCAAATATTGCAAACAGTTTCTTATTAAAGTACGCTGACCCCGACTTCATCCGGGGCGGCACAGCTTAGATCAATGTAATCCCAAGCTGAAAAATGAAATGCACGACTCAGAGCTAAAACACAGAGTGGCTGCTGCTCAGATAACAGCTCTGTGCTGCAGCTCCCATTTTTCACGGCAAATTGAACAAACTGTACCACTGGCTGGCTTACAGTATCTCTTTTAGTCTGTTAAGAAAGTCTAAACGCTTGACATAACTTTATTGCCACCTACAGGCCATGAGCTGCAAAAACAAAAGGAACTTTAGGTGACCTTGATTGCTTGCATAGTTAATGAACAACTTGCTGTATGCCATTTTTATCACGCCAGATCTCTGAAAGAATAATTCCAAAAAGATCAGCACCCACTTTATTTTGTAGTTTAAAGACAGAGGCTGAAAGGCTACTCCCATGTTTCTGTCTTCACATTTGCTTTAACACTTGTCTTCAACAATGACAGGACGGAGAATCAGCCTTATCTCTGAAGAGCCTTTTAATTGAACTTCTGTCTGCATAATGGGGTCTAAATCACACCGAGCACAGACCGGACAGAGGGTTAATGAGTTGTCAGGGAAGCAGAACAAAAATAGACTATCTCGACTCCGGTGGGACTCTACTCTCTCCAGCTGAGGCTTAACTCTACATCCAGGAGACATGCAACACTGAAAGCGTCCACTCCAACACAGAGCCAGGGCCAAGCCTGTGTTTCTGCGGAGCCCAGTGCTGCATTGATTAAGATTCTCTCTAGGAGAGTTCAAGTAGGGATTGGCCAGACTGCGGTTGTCTTCCGCAGCCTTGGAGGGAAAACAGAGGGAAATGCAGATAGTGTGTTGATAAGCAGTTAAAGCACTTCACCAGGAAGGCTAGCAGGCTCCTCTGAAAACTCTCCCACTGGAAGCAGCTTTTGATGTACTGCAGAGTCGACATGATTGCCCTGTACAATGTCTGAACACGCATCACGTTCCTGGCCAGAGCCTGAAAGACAAACACACAAAGCAGTTAAATACTGCAGTAGCTGTGTTGAAAAAATGGTCATAGTTGATACTGATTTCAGGGTATTTGGATTTAATTCTGTAAGGAGTTCCACCCATACCACACTTCAAAAAAAAAAAGAAAAAAAGCATCCAGTCAGCTCGAGGAATAGCGAGAGGAGCTGGTATGCCTTGGCATGAGCCACTGTGGTCAGGGGGCAAAAAATGTCAGTAATCTGACCTGATTTCATCAAACAGGTCTTTCAATATTAAAACAGACTGAAAACCTGCACGTTACAAACCAAGTCCACGGTGTGTGTAAGCCAATTTTGGCGTTAGTGAGCAATGTATTGTCTGACAACAATGAGTCTTTGTGGGAAGTACAGACAGTCAGGCACCCTGTCTCGCACCCTGTCTTGCACACTGTATATCAAACTAATGTAGCAGAACAGTGAACAAGAATTCAGTCAAAGTTGGCCTCAATTAAAGCCCAATTCAACTAATTCAAGCAAAGGAAGGTCTGCTTTTGGAGTCATTTTGCTTTCCAGAGAAAAGAAAAGGAAAAAAAAAAAAGTACTTAATTTTTTTATGTCCATTTCTTAAAGAGCTAATTGGTAAAAACATGTTAACATTTGTTCAATTTGTCATGTCTTTTTTTAGTTTCCAAAAAATTTTTTGGGTTGAAGTTGCAGATATTTCAGCATCACAAAAATATCACATTTCTTAAAATCATTTTTATTTTACTTTTTTAACATCTAGCACATTTGTTTAAAAACACATTTTCAACCAGAAAAAACTGAAAGTGGGACTTTTTGCTCACAAAATAATTTTAATTGATTATCAATATAATTGTAGACTCATTTTCTGCCCATTTAAAAAAAATGTTCCAGCTGAGTTTCAGAAGACTTAACCAGTGAAAAAAATAAATAAACAAGCAACTTGAAATTTTAATTTGATGTTATGGAAAGTAAATTTATTTGTTTACTTTTTCCCCATTCATAAATATACTTTGTTAACTATGAATCGTGAATAAATGTAAAAAGATGTATCAAACCTTTTTGGAAAACTTGGGATTGTCCTCCATAAAATATCTCTCCTTCGGCTGGAAGGTTCTAATACTTGCTCTGACCTGATTAAAAAAAAAAAAAAAAAGTGATAAAGTAATAAGAAGACGACAGAATGAGGCCTGCCTTTCAAAGCCATCGTGTCCTCATTGCAGGGTGAACCTTTACTTACAGGGTTAAAAATAACCTCCAGCTCCAGAGTGATGCTCCCCTTCGACAGCTCGCCTAAGTCCTCTTTCTTCAGCGGGAAGGCAATCTGTTGTCCCCTGCGGATCTGCAGGACAGAAAGGGCATCAGGTGCTGAACTCAGCCATGAACCTGACCATCAGTCACGCTGGATTACATCTTAGCAAGTCTTCAGCCTGCTGGAGTGTTATCGCCCTCTTCACTTTAATTTAGACAGAGTGCAAATAGATTATTGTCTACGTCACAGACTCTTAGTGAGGTTGTACGTACCAAAAGCAGAGGAATGGCAACTTTTCCAAGGAAGTCTGGCGCCTTGTCTCCATCCTCATCAAAGATAGTCACCACCAGAACATCATGAATGTCTTTGACAGGGCTGCAGAGACATAGAACGAGGTCAGATGCCTACAAATCAGCACACCGTATAGCAATATGTCAGGATATTTCAATTTATTTGTAAAACAGTAAAATGGTTCAGTAATGTAAGAAAAGTAATGTTCAATAATATGTTTCAGTTTAAATAACAAAAAGGGTGTGGAAACAGAAACCCAAACTGACAATGTAAAGACTGTATTCCATTCTGGGTTTAGGCTTTTGTAGACCGTGTGGGTTTGTAGTCTGTCGTTCCCCAGTTCCAGCACACAGAAAGGGTCACTCTTGCCTGCAGAACACATCACTCAAAACTTTATAGCAGGGCTCTTGTGTTTCATTTAAATTTGTCATTAAGACGAATCTAAATGCATGAAATACCATTTAAATCAGCAGCCATCAGCTCAGTAGCCTTAATAACTTTGACTTGAAGGAAACCAACGTCACGGAGATTTGTCAGGGACCTTTTTAAACTCTGGAGAGACAGTAAGCAGACAAGAAAAATTAGGTTTGGCAAACCTGCAAAGCATAAATAGAGTGTTTAATTCAGCAGAGAATGCACAAAAATAAGAAATCCTTCAATCTAAAACCAGATTTATGTGACAGCATAAGATGTTACTTCAGGTTCTCCGCAATACTCTTAACCATAAAACCTTTTGAGCCTTACACCTTAAACCTTTTGACGATGCTAGTTGAGGGAGGCATCAACTAAATTTATTTATATTGCAAAACAAAAATTTTCTTTGCAAGTTTTAGGCATCAGCATTTTCCACTAAACCTTAAATACACTATCAAGGCACGTGCTCAAAACAGTCCATACTTGTAACTGGGCTGCCACACAATTGCAAATGAATGCTTACCAAAGTACGTTACACATCACAAACAAGCATCAAGTCACTGCAAGTATTTTCATACTTTTCTGGAATGAAAAGAAACCAGTGGCTGCAAATCTAACATCTATGAACTAGCATAGCACTTAAAGTGAAAGCTTTTGATAACAGCGTTTAAGGCAGACTGCAATGGGGTGGTGTCTCCAAAACAATCTACTATAGGTAGTTATTCCTCTCTGTACATGATCAAGTACAGTTTACCAAATGGCTAAAATCTGGACTTGTTTTCCCTTCTTGGGCTAAATTTATTTCTGTCACGGCATCTCTTTTCATTGCTAGTCTAGCTGCATGATCAGGTTGCATTTCCAGACCTTAAATTTCTTAGATGTACACAGACACATCTGCCTAAAAGTAACTTGTCACGAAAGAATGTCATTTGCTTAACACAGACCTAGCAGTAACCCATTACCAGGCACATACTGCCATCTCTTGGCCCTTAACACAGAGCGCAGAAAGGGCTGTAGGTTTTCAGGATGACTTTGACTTAAATATTTACACTTCAGTTCTTCAAACTTGTATTTTAAGCCCAATTATTAGTTTAGTAAATGCGTGTTTTCAGCCTATGTTAGGGTTAGATGTGATGTTTGCTCTACAGACTGACACAATAAAACAGTTTTTCTTGGCATGTTTACTAGCTTTAATAAACAGAATACAGCCACTCTGAGTTAGCTCACTTAGCTGAAGATTTGCTCTTTTAAAGTCGTGCCAAGGGCGTATTTTCTGAGTTACTGTCGAAGCTAAAGGATGGAGTTGTGGAGGACAAAAAAAAAAAAAAAAAATAGAACAAAACCCCAAAACATGGACGTCAAAATGTTTTGTTGTTGTTGTTGTTGTTGTTGTTTGTTAATGCACTGGATTATTTAAAAACAAGCTTAATGACAAACATGGTTTACTATACGGAACGTATTCGCAGCATCCCTCTAGACGCTATTAAAATGGTAAATGGCCTGCATTTGTATAGCGCTTTATTCAGTCCCTAAGGACCCCAAAGCGCTTCACACTACATTCAGTCATCCACCCATTCACACACACACACACATTCACACACTGGCGATGGCAAGCTACATTGTAGCCACAGCTGCCCTGGGGTGCACTGAGGCGAGGCTGCCGGACACTGGCGCCACCGGGCCCTCTCACCACCACCAGTAGGCAAACATGGGGTTAGTATCTTGCCCAAGGACATTTGGCATGTAGCCAGGAGGCAGCCTGGGATCGAACCACCGACCTTCTGATTAGTGGTTGACCTGCTCTGCCACCTGAGCTACAGCCAGCTATTAGCTAATCATTCAGCAAGTATGGCATAAAATGCACCAAAATATTAGAATTAAATGTACATACTAGCCTAAATGTAAACTGTGGCATTAATACTTTTGTTTTAATTTGCTTCTGTATTACTTTACCTATATTAGTATCATTCCCCCAATGTAAAGACTTTTCCTATTTTAATATTTACATTATAATTTAGACATTTAAAAAAATGTAAACATATACAGTTACACTTGTGTATTATTTTCCACCTGTTTTCAAAATGTGTTGTTGGGCACTGAGCTCAGCTCTCTTAAAGAAATGTTATAAGAAAATATAGAAATAAATAGAAGGGGATAAGATGAAATGTATTCATAAATAAGTGATTCAATTACTTTTAAAACTGACAAAATTAAAAAGTAGCAGGTTTTTGCATGACATATGAATGCTGGAACTTTTTTTATGAAATGATTTAAATTAAATCATTAATTATGTGTGTTTAACAGCACACCATTATATTTATTTTGTTACTAATGTATCAATATTTGATTTTTGTAGTTTCAGCACACTTTTACAATCACGTAGCAGCAGTACCAGCGTTCAGTCCTTCAGATAGATAAATATACACCTCAGGCAATTCAGGTCGGAGAAAAACAGCCAGATAGTTTTAAGGTGGCAAAAAGACAATACACAAACAACATCTTGTGGAGTTGATGCCAATGACAACGAATGATATTCTGAGAGCAGAGAATAGGCTTGTTCAAAGTGAAAATGCATTTTAAAGTGTTTATATATTTAAACATGTTGGTGGTAGAGTGCAGTATAAATAGAAGTTAAACGGCAAAAATACTGACATAGTTGTCCAGCTGGTTCTGAAGTTCACGGGGTTCACTGAGTGGTGCGGCACAAAGGTCGGAGATGGAGACGCCACTGCACGTGGTCAGCGTAAGGAGGCAACACACGTGTCCTCCCCCATATTCCATTTCTAGCAATTGCCTTTGATCCAAAGGGATTTTTGACATGTTCACGCAACGCCTGTACACACACAAGTTCCACACATTTGGGCCAGATCAAACACACACACATAAAAAATATGCAAAGAGCTTTCATTTAAATCAATCAATCAATCCAGAAACCACTTTTTATTTTAATTAAAGGGCAAGCACACACAAATAAATACTGTAATAGCTGAACACACTCACTTCCCCAGGGATTCCGCAGCCTTTCGTCCTTCCTTGGATCGGAGCTCCACCTCCAGATATTCTGGACTGTTGAAAAACTGTTTGAAGGTGAACCTCTCTCTCCACTGAGGATTTGGCACTTTGCAGTGATCCTGAATCAAAAAGAAAAAGAAAACTGTTTAAAAGTTGTTTTAAAAAACTCACAACAATTAACAATGACACTGAAATTCACTTTAAAGTGTGAAGAAACATCTTATATAAGTCAGCGTATTTGCAAAGTCTTCAAAACACAGACTTGACTGACGTGTTTGTAGATTTCCAGCTGGCCTTTATTTAATATTCAGAAAAGTATCTGCATCATGTCCAGATGTTAACTTTAATTGTTTTTCTTTTCTAAACAGACTAGTTTTGGGGTTTAGCAGCTTCTGATAGACACATCAGAAATTTCCATCTCACATTAGGAGACATAGACAGGAGAACAGATAATTACCGTCACTTTGCACCTGGATATAAGACAAGGAAAAGAAAATCAGCAATGCTGCTCATTATCACGCTGCTTTGATGTGTAATGCATGATGTTGCACGATCGCGAAATAACCATCAATGACAGTACGCAGCCAACAGCGCATAAAAGTGAGCATCAGCGCCAGACATCATCCAGCTGCCGGGAGAGCTGGATGATGCAGCAGACACTGGCCATGTCATATTACACGCTGCAAAACCATTTTAGATCCCTTCTAGGCCCGTTTCTTTTTTCATGGCTTTGTGGTTTTTTCCCCCATGTGATCTATGGTCACATGAAAGATTATAGGGTTAGGCTTAACATTTGCACTACCAAAGGCATCTTTGTATTGCCTATTTTCCCCATTTTCCTTCGGGATTAATCAAGTATTCTGATTCAGATTCTGATAAACCCAGTATCAGTTAACGGAAACCAAAAATGCTCAATGAAATACTAAGTTTTACAAAGTGAGGTTACTTTGAACAATAATTATTTATTAGTTACCCTCATTTGCGTAAAGTGCAGCAAACAAAAGAAATGTAGACTGTCTCATTTGTTTTTTCCATGTACAATAATCCCAGACGACTGTGAGATCAGGGGGCACACCATCTGTTTCAGGACTCCATGTTTTTGTGGCTGAAGATAATTCTGACTCTGGCTGCATATTTGCGCTCATAGTCACGCTGCACAACAAATTCTGGACCAATCAAAAGTCTCCTTGATGGTATTCAGTCATGGATAAAATTCTGTCTGTACTTGCTAGGACTGAGGAGACCACTATTAATAACCAAGTCCTCAGACCCATCTGTGGAAAATCAAACCTATAAGAACCTCTGCCATGCATCTCTATTGCCTGCAGACACCTAGAGCCATCGCCGACCTTTCTCCAAAGGCAACTCCCTCCCAAATGCTCCAGGTTTGGAACATTTGTTACCTTCTTTTCTCCCCGGCCCTTGTTTTTCTGTACATTCCCAATTTGCTAGCCTTTGCTCATACATTGAACCAAGGAAAGTTTTCCATCAACACTTACTTCTGACAAGTACTTTCTAGTCTGCAAATGGGTTTAACAAGACCCCCCTGATCATTTTTTTGCTCTTTTCCTGGCACTGCTGGAAACTAGCCCTCAGTATTGCCTGGGTCTTTTTGCTTCTGCATAACAGCAGATATTTGAAATAACTTTGAAATATGTTAATGGCAGAAGATAACTGACCTGTCACTTGGATTTTGCACTAAAGCAAATGTGTGATGTTTTTAGATTCTAGCAATGTCATCTTTTTAGCTGTGCTGTCCCTCACCCTGTTTTACCCTGCCTCTGCAGATAATGACTTTAGTTCATCCCACATTTACGCTGCTATTCATAAGAATCGCCTTTAGGTGATTGTTTAATAATGCAGTGGGATTTATGTGTACAAATGTTTCTAGATTTTATAAGTGAAAACTAGTCTGCCAGCATTTTATTTAACAGGAATGTTGGGAAAATTAAAATGTGATAATTCTGTTCATCACTAGACACACAAGATATAAAATAACACTAAGACAAATGCTTTTTTGTTAAAGAGCCTAAGACCTTTGAAAAATATAAAATCTTCTGGAATATGCACCATAAACTATAAATCAATTTGAAATGCAAATCTGTTTACCGATTCAGCTATTACATCAATATTTGGATTTTTTTATGACTTTTGAAAGTCTATTTTCAGTGCAATGGCATTAACCTCATGTGGCCTTTCTGCAAATGTATATTTTAATAAAAGCACTTTAAAGTGATTTGGGCCTAATAATCCTATAGATTGAAGATACATTTTAAGCTGACATGAAAACAAGAACAAAGAATAACCAACCCCATGCATCTTTCAGAAAAAGATTACTAAGGCTTAACATCCACATCTAGTCATATTTTAAATGATTATTTGAGCAAATGATGTCCTTAAGTTGAAAACAGAATAGACTTTAATTTAAGTACACATAATGCAGCTTGTTAGCATCATTTAGCTTGAAAATTCACTTTTCAAATTTCATTTGATTTTGTGGGTTTTAAATTAAGAAATAAGAAAGTGTCCAAGCCAAAGTAACTCATGTCATCATCAGGGGGCATTTTATCCAGAGCAAAGAGCAATATATAACAGTTGGAGTGTTACCTGAAACTAACATCAGATTGATTTATTTTCTTTTAGTTCTACGGGCACACCTATCGAGAATGACGTGGAATACTCACCCCCCCCCCCCCAAAAAAAAGAGCAAAATGAAGAGAACAACAACTAAATAAATGAATAAATACAATATAAGTCACTGTGAATACTGGAAATCAGCTGAGGTTAGGCTAACATAAAAAATCTACACACTTTAAATTACAAAAGGGAAAAAGGAACAGGGTTAGGAATCACAAAGACACATTAGGAAGAGGAAAAAATTAAGAGCAACAGTCTTCTGTTGAGATATACCTTGCTTTTGTATCGCTGCTCTCCCAGTTTGAAGAGAACGGAGAACTGACCTGCCTGACTGTCCACCGGCAGCTTCTTACCCTCAACCAGAGTCACCAACAAAACAGTTGTCCACAGCTGACTCTTCTTCAGCTCTTCTGACAAACTAATAGGCTGAGAATGCTTTCCAGCCTGCAAAAGTAGGGATACAAAAAAAATAATAATAATAATGAGAGGAATGAGAGGTAATGCTTTAAATTAAAAAAAAATAAATCAATACATTCAATTTCAGCTTTTTTTAAAGGATACAAAAAAAATATTATATTAAAAAAAAAAAAAAAAGAAAATCCAAATTCAGTTTCCTGCAGTTCCACCACCACCATGTTTGAGACATTATAACAATTGCCCATGGAAGACAGGTAAATGAAACATTCTCAGAGATTAGGTAAAGCTTTCATGTATAATTGGAAGCCATGTTTTAAGATAATTAGTTGAGTTTATATAGAGACACAGTGTACCCCTGAGATAACTTTAAGCCAGATTCAATCACTGCAGATCAAGCCAACTTTGTAATGACACATGCAGAAAACGCTTTTTTAATTAACAGCTGCACAGCATGCAGTTGGCAGACTACAAGAAGAATTTGAAGCACATGCACACAGTAGGTACATCTGTTCAACAATGAAAACAACTTCAAACTTATAGGCATGCAGACAGTCAAAAGCTTTTCTAACTAATCCTGCGAATGTGCAATGTTGCCACGTGTATAGCTGTCTAATCTTGCGTAGCATCGCTTCATGCAGTACATAGAATGGACCTGCAGACAATAGCGTGGCAGACAAAAAGAAGCATGCATTCCCCAACTAAACTCTGTGAGTCAAATACCTCATCAGTGAGCAGGCAGAACAACAGCCGGACTTGTTACTGGGAAATGCTGGTAAGCATCTGTGCTTTTTTATGATAATGGTCAAAGGTGATCACAGGATTTTATTTTTATTTTCTTGGAACAATCCTATGGTTATCATCATAGGATAATAAGGTGCCATAATAAGTGTGACCTTGTTATGGGACTTCCACTATAGCCTGTCAGGTCTGGGCTAAAAATAAGAATTTAGGTTTATTTAATTTTTAATGCATATGTTGTAGTCATTGAGTGAAAGCGACAACGTACAAACTCTATATTCGTTTTAGCTGGTCTGCTGCTATCAAGTTAACTGGGATCAGGAATCTTCTGTATTTGGGATCCTTTTATAATTATCACTGAAAATATTGAAACACTTAATTTACCCTGATTTGTATATAGGTTAGTACCAAATAGGAATATGTCCAGTCAGTTAATTAAGGAAACACTGACTAACAACTACTGAAAGAGTTTAGTCTTCAAACCACTGAGTACATCTGTTAAATTTCTTCAAGATACTGCGCCCTGATTTGTGAAATAAAATGATTTGCTGCCCTCTTGTGGAATCAACTGAAGCACAGATAACTGCCAAAACTAAAGGAACTACTGTCAGAATTTTTGTTACATTACCTTTTGTTACCAATTTGAGCTGAATTAGAAAAATCGTGAAACCTGAACATGGTGTGAAAAAAAATTCACCAGACCAATGGGCCTCATTTGTTTTTCTCCTTTTTATATTTGGCAGATATCTGTATAATACTGATTAGAATGAAGGGTCCATGAAGTCTTTCCTATGTGTTCCAGCCACCATGCCTTACCCTACTACTTCGTGTTCGTTTTTGGTGCCATTTCTGCCGCCAGGAGCATGCATTTTAGGTGCAAAACAAAATGACACTAGTTAGTAGGCTTTACACAGAAACAGAGACACAAACACAGACATACGATAAATGCAATGCACGACAAGTCTGCCTTCTGCTTGAAAGCATGGAGCAAATACATGAGGGAGCTTGATATACATTGCTTCTTTTGCTGTCTCCATTTCTGAGTGACAGACTCAAGTCCACCAATACGACGCCCATGTCCTCCTCCAGGCTGTTTGGATCATCCAGGCGCAAAGACATCTCATTGACCCTGAAAACAAAGCAGGTTTTTGATGAGAGATGGGCAGTCATGTGCCATCGAGCATGCCTTTGAATTTATTCAGAACAAGCACCACAGGATGTAAAAATATAAGCATCAGATCACTGAGGAGATGAACTAGAGAAAATGTATTCTATGCAATAATTGTCAAAAAGTATGTTTAAAAGATATGCAGAGCAAAACTGCATTAAATACTAAGGGCTTAGAGCAATATGATACCACAGCAATGCAATTAATTTTACTTCTTCATATTTAAATTGCTGACAAAGGACAAGAGAGGTGTTTAATTAACACTGGGGTAATGCAAAGGTCTCAGGTCAAATTAACACTTGTACTGGCAAGCCGAGCTACACGAGGGCACAGACTGAACTCACTGCAGCTTTGTCTTAGATGCACCTGGACTCAGTTACTCACTGTAAGGCTATAAACATAAGTGGGAGTGGTTGTGTGTGTACAAACTGGTATAGAACTGAGCTAGATAGAATAACGAGGCATTTGATAACTTGGTGACAATTTCTTGGAGGTTACTTTCATTAAGGTAATTTATTTCAGGTTCAAAGAGGAGTGTAGAAATGTGGAAAAGCACCCACACTATAATCCCAAACTGTTCCCACATTACAGACACACTACACATTCTAAAAATAAATTCTACAGTAAAAGCAGCCACTGCAATGTTAATAATTAATGGGCAAATGCTTTGAAAGTAAAGTTCAACACTCATAAGCTAAATGCAGCTGCGTTGCCAAACCCATAAATGGGTTGAGCCAATGCAGTGCCTGGAAATAGTTTATTTCACATACTGAAGTAAAGTAAGTATTGAACACGTTACCAATTTTATAAGTAGGTATATATAAAGGTGCTATTGAAATGAAATTCTCAACAGATTCTCAATAACCTGAAATTTATTTAAGACTTTAAACAAAAGCCTTTGTTGGTGACGACAGCTTTAAGAAGCCTCCTGTATGGAGAAACTAGTTACATCCATCCTCAGATGTGATTTTGGCTCATTCATCCACACAAACAGCCTTCAAATCCTGAAGGTTCCCTGGGCCCCTTCTGTAAACTTTGAGCTTCAGTTCTTTCAACAAATTTTCAGTTAGATTCAGGTCAGGAGACTGGCAGGGCCATTCTAGCAGCTGTATTTTCTTTCTCTGAAACCAACTGAAAGTTTCCATGTCTGTGTGTTTGGGATCATTGTCTTGCTGAAACATTCACCCTCGTTTCTTCTTCATCTTCCTGGTAGATTTTACAGATTTGTAATTAAGAATGTTTCTGTACAATTTTCCATTCATCCTTCCTTCAATTACATGAAGCGTTCCAGTGCCGTATGCTGAAAACAGCCCCACACCATGATGTTCTCACCTTCAAATTTTACTGCTGGTATGTTCACAGCCTTGTCTAAATGTTGATCAGTAAACTTTAAACATGCTTCAACATATGTTTTCTTCAGAAATGGAGGTAATGAGCGTGCATACAGGTCAAGGTTGCAAAGGTTTTTGAGCCTCCTTCAGGTGTTCAATACTTTTTCCCTGTGTCATTTCTCATTAGAAACACATCATTTATGGACATCTATGGTTTGATTTCTTTGCTTGTGTGGATTAGATGCATTTTTGCCAACATCTAGTGAGAATTTCATTGCATAGTACCTTTAGAAATATATTCATTGAGAAAACTGGTGATTTGTTCAATATTATTTTTCCAATTTTATTATTCCAGGATCACTATAATTTACATGCTACACCTCAACAGAGCTCTGTCCAGCTGCTTCAAGCACTTCCACATCACCATACTCACTTGTCCATCTCCAGACCACTCAGAAGGACACTTGCAGCACCCATAAAGTCATCAGTTGTAAGATCACGGTCATACACCTGTATATCAAACATCAACAGTCCTTTAACACAAGACAGTTCATGTAAGGAGAACTGTGCTGACTGTCCTACTGCAGTATCCTTGAAAACTCATACAGAGTGATAACAGCCGTTTTGTTGGATTTATGAAGGTGCACAGACACTAATCATACATTGATTTTCATAACACTTTGACAAAAAAATGTCACCCTAACTACATAACGAAGGATAGAAAACATGCACTGACATGTACATTTCCACAACAGACTATGACTCTCAGTGTTAAAGCTGCTCATTAAAACTTTCACATTCATTATTTCCCACACTGTTGACATGACCTTTATTAAACTGACCATTAAAAAAAAAAAAGTTACCTTGATGTAAAGCTTCTGATTCAGATCCTTAATGGGCAAAGAGAAGGACTCATTCCACACAGGGTTGAGGTTTTTATAAAGCACTTTACTTTTGTAGAATGTTTTTCCATCCAATTTGAATTTGACGTAGGGGTCGCTGGTACCTGAGAATGAATATTGCAAACCAGTAAATAGAAAACAAACAAACAAATAAACAAACAAACATACTTTTTGGAATGACATCATCAGGGCCCTGTAATATGAAGCAAGATAAATATAAGTAGGGTATTTATTCATTATCTTGATTCACTAAAATCAGCCATCGCTTTTAACAACACACCAAATTAACCCAGGGTTTCCCAGTCAGGCTATGAGAACATTCACACAAAGGGGTGGAATCATGCACTGTTAGCAGAGTGGCTGATTTTACAAAGGAGCACAAAATTATGACCCCAGACATATACGGAGATCTTAAACACATAATACAGACTGAAAGCAACACGTGCTGCAGAGAAATCTGCAATGTGAGAGCAAAAGCACTCTATAGTAATTTAGTATTAGAATCTCTGTATAAGTATGCGAGAACTGTGTGAGTACTTTAAAGATTTTGGTCAATAAGACTGAAAAATGCCAACCAAATCTATAAAGTTTAACCTATTTGAAGGCAGGAAGAAAAGCAAGCAAAAAATGCTGACTGTGGAAGTTAACAGACTTATGACTATTACAAAACTATAATTCATCTAAAATTCTCTTTATTAATAATCCTCACAAAAGGAAAGATAAAGAAAAAAAAGACCCTCCTGATATCTGCACAGACGAGCCTGACGGATTTTCCAGGAATGGTGACACTATTTTCAGAGAACTGGTCAGTAACTGGGGATTTTTTTCCCTTAATGATCTTTAATCTTGAACCCAACCTGCTCCGTGTATGTTAGGTCTGCAGCCTAGGTTAGCATGGCAACACACCTAAATAAGAAGTTACCTATATAAACCCAAATCCTGCTGTGTAGCCCCAGAATATAAAATTATTTTTTATTTCTGAGTGAAATAAAGTCTATAATGTTTAATAAATTAAAATGACATGATCCTACTTAGTAACATGACATAACATGACATAACTACTTAGTAACTACTTAGCACACAAGAATTTCACTCGCATGTGCTGTGCCAGTGTGGCTGCACATGTGATGTGACAATAAAAAGTGATTTGATTTGATTTGATTTAACATTATAATATTCATCATGAGTTGTAGGACATGTTATTTCAGAACACAAAGCATGATTATTGCAACTTCTCTTTTCCATCTTTCAAAAGCAGCGTTGTCATCATGACTGTCTTTAATAAATACTTGACAACTTGACATTTACTTCTAAATAACACTGACTCCATTGTTTTTCAACTTCTATGTAAATGTACCAATTTGCACTATTACGTAGAAGGTCTGACCTGCTCTGTGTGATCTCTCATTTTTGTATGGAGGATGTGGTCCCAACCGATGTAACCACAACTTCCTGAAACAATAGCCAATCACATTTCAGCTTCCTGTGTGAAAACTAACTGCAACTGAAAACATCACTTTTGCAGGTTTTGTGCGAGTTTCTTTTAAACACTAACATATATAGGCAGGCCCAAAGATTAACACTACAAATTCCACATTGAGTCACTTTTGAAACTTCTAAATCTCACTTTCTGTTGCTGTTCTGTATCATTTTCACTTCAGAGTAAAGGAAGTAGGAGGTGTATCTTTTGAATTGTCTCTCAATCAACCAGGTGAGGGCAGCAGTCTACCAAACACAGCTGTGATCATAGCTTAAACTTCATGAGGAGCTTAGACTGTTCTGTTTCGTTACATTACATGAGCTTGCCCGGTTCTTTGTGGTGTTGCTATTAGAATAGGCTTTATAGACCCTTCACACAAGAAGTCATTAGCAAAACAGCTGCCACCGCATGCTGCGACTGCTGAATGTATAATCTGATCAAAACCAAAAAAATAAAAGCTTGTTCATGCTTTTAAACCACCATGTGGTCTTAACAATGTGGTGAAACCAAATCCGCTTGCCTCTTGTCATCCTCTTTATTTTCCATCTTATCTTTACCTACAGTCTGGTTGTGTCAACATGCAGGCACACTCAAGAGGAAAATATAATCCAAGAGTGAAAGGCTTTCTGTACTGACTGCTGGTCTGGGTGTGGCTCAGACAGGTTCTAAACTGCTGCAAGGAATCCTGCTCGTGTTGCTACAAGAGCTTCACAGCTAACCTGACACTCAGCTGTCTTTTGTGTCCCTGGAGTTAATAACACTGCGTGTAATCAAAACAGACATTCCTGGTTGTCCTTATCAAGTCAAGGCCAAACACACGAGTCAACACTGACACATACAGGGGGGGAAAAAGCGACTATGAGGAATGGCGGAGGGTTTCGTTTTTGGTTTTTTTCCCCTTTGTAGGCCCAAGCATCTGTCCACGTTTACGGGAATTATAATTCATAAAGTTTAAGAGATTTAGCAAGTCAACTCAGATACGTTTCTCAGTATGAGAAGATGACAAAGCAATAACAATAGTAACACTTACTCATTGCCACAGGCATACACAAGAAAATACGTGATGCATGTCATTGTAAGATCTAGTCAGAATTAAGCCACAGCTTCAGAAAAAAAAAAAAGAAGTAGGCGTGTAGCTCTAAGGTATAAACATACACCAACAGGTAACTGCATCTTTGCTTTTACAGCACACTGAACTTTCAAGTAAGGTAATCATATGCAGAGGAAAATTTGGGGAAGTTAAAATGATGAAGCTCTAGTCAGACAATGATCCTCGGGTGGGAGGGTAAAGGCATTTTGTTTCATCAGTTGAATAGGATTCCACTGCCACACTTCTCATTTTCCACTGTGCTGAAGTATTACTTGCTTCTGCACTGATCCTGTTTCCTGGATGATAATCAGCATCACAGCGGTGCCTGTTGATCTTCTGTTTTTCTCAGACTGTGTATTTTAATGCTAGTGTTGCTGTACATCACAATAATCTGGAACAAAAAGCTGAGTTGTAGTAGTGCCGATATGAGCTCCTTACCACAGCGGTCCCTGATGACCAAGTTGTGTCCTTCCTTTAAGTTAACGGTGAGCAGGTAGGACCTCTGGGAATCTCTGGCACTCTCAGACATGTTCACAGCCTCATTGTCCATCTCATACTGAATAGAAAAACAATATTATTACTTTACTACTAGTAGTATTACCAAAGTGCCCCATCTACTTCCGCACAAACTGGGCAGCTTTTTAATCAGGAAGTATCTGATCAGAAAACAGTTTTTTGCCTTTATTATGGGTCACTGCACCATTAATATTTAAACTTCAAATTTATTACCAGTAATGCTATTAACCACAGTATAATAGCTCCACCTCTATTTATGTGAAGAATAACTTTTTAATCTTTAACAACAAAATTATCACAGGACTTCTTTCATTTTACTTTCATGCACTGTTGTTCACGTGCAGGAATTTGACGAGACTCTAATACAGCTTTCCTAATTCTTTACTGTTTGGGTTGTATTATTTTTGTCACATTTATACAACTTTAATTAAAAAAAACTAAACAAAGTATACTCACTTACAGGTTTTAAAAGATTGTATTCTGTGCAGTTTTATGCTTCTCGTCTAGGCAGTGGATTATTTAATCACTATTAAGCCTTTCCAGCAAGCCATGAATCTTTCACCCAATAAACCCCAGTACCCTGGAATCACCCCAGCTCAGCTTCCTAACCCTGACCGGCTACAAAAGATGGACAACACACACTGGATGCTGAACCACAAATAGCCTACTGTTCTATCTCATTCTAAACAGAGCACAATAATCTGGAATTAAACTTTGATATAACCACGCGTCGGCCAAAGACCCACACTGCTGTTGGCATGGCATAATGCTGAAAACCACCAGCATAGAGACATGAAAGGGACAATCCGTTGCAAAATTCTACAACCACAAAGATGCAACTTAGGATAAAACTGTCAGACGCAACCCTTTTCTCCTGTCGTGCCTAAAGCTGATTTGCATATTAACCAGTCAACAACAAAAATCATCTTACAAACTACAAATTAGACAGTAGCACTTACATTTTGGTGGTCCCCTTCCTTTATGTGACTGCTGTAATCGTTATCATACTGCAGAGACAAAGATGAATATTTTTTTAAACCATGTGACACATGACAAAGACTTTCAAAACATGTAAAATTCCTGTTGATGAAAAAGCTTCACTCAGCTAAAGCTAAAGGCTCAGAACTGCCCTCTCCTTGGTATTTCTACCACCAGCACAAATCCTCTGAGCATTTATTAAAAATTCCTGTGTCCTGGGGACTGAACAGAGGTAACCCAAAAAACATCTACTAGGCAATTTCCACTTTTTTCCCCTAATTTGCTTCTCTTCTTTGGGTTTCAGAGTAACTGCAAACACTGTAACTGTTTACCTAACATAAGGTATTTTGCCATACATACCACTCCTTTCTTTATGAATTCAAATATAGATTGCTGTATTCAGATGTATTCATTATAGTTTCTATACAATTAAAGATAATCTCCCAGAGTTTTTTTTGTAAGTCTATGGACTATTTATACAGCTATGAGGAAGTGTTCAGTTGACAACAACAGTTGCACAATGGGACATGACAAGAATTAAAATAAAAAGCACTTTACTATTCTTGATATTCTTTGATGTGGTTTTAAAACCACCCTGGGGGCCCTGAGAAAACAAACGGTTAGTTTTCACACTGTGCATTGTTGCTTTCACCAAATTCAAAACAGTTTTTTTGACTGATCTGAAACCTCAGTGATGACGGAAAATAAGATGACTAAGAAAGACAGCGGGTCTCTCATTTCTTCTATTTTTCTTATATCAGTTTTCTTACATCAGATCCTGATCCAGATACAGGTAGACCTTAGCTGTTGATCATATCCAGGCAAAACCCACCTCTGGTAAAACTTAATGCAAATCCATTTATAACCAGCAGACATAGAAATAAATGTGCTAGTTGAAATATGGGCTTTGTAATATGCTAATATCAGCATGTATCAGCTTGCGCTTAATCAGCATTCAAGGCTGCATTAGCCTTGAATGCTTAATAGCAATCAAAATGTAAAGCCAGTTGAGGTTTAAACACAAAAGCACAGATTTCTTAATGTTTCTTATGTGCTGTTATTCATTTACGCTTACACCTGACTCAGATCTCAATCAGCTAGTTGTTTTGTTGTGGTGTATCAACCAGGTGTTGCAAAAAGGGAAGTTGCAGAGCACCCTCTGATGGACAAACTATGCAACAGCCACTCTCATAATGTAGTTGAAGGGTGTTTCTTCCATTTCAATTAATTCCATCTTGAATTAATCAGTTAATAATCAGTTCTTATATTTTCCTCACACAACAGACCACCAAATGGCTAATATCAGCAGATAATATCTGCCTGCTGAGAAAATGGTCAGGTTCTAAAGATCAGCATCCTGTGCTGCAAACTACAAAGCGTAAAGATTCGAAATCAAAATCCCACTGGCGGAAACTACAAATATCACCTCAGTCAATCAGATAAATATAAAGAGCATCTATAAAAAACAAAAAACAAAACAAAACACTGATATGTTACTACAACACTGTTACGACCCGGCTCAAAAGCCGCAACATAAAAAAAAGGAGATGAATAACAGAGTGTGGGTGAGAAGAGGTTTCATCCTAAAATGGAAAACCAGGATGGCTAAAATGGCTGGTGCCACCAAGGCAAAGACTAGTGCACTGCCGGAAAGCTTGCCTCAGGTATGCTTTTATCCACACCTGACTAGGTGTGGCCAATTAGCACCAGCTGAAAACACTGAGACGATTAAAAGCTGCAGAGGGACGTAACAACACCAACAGGAAGATGAAACATTTTACTGGGTGATGATTTTTTAGGTCATTTCCTGTTACTTACTTAAAAGTTTCACAACATGTTGATGGTATCAGAATCAGAATCAGAATACTTTATTGATCCCTGGGGGAAATTATTTTTTGTTACAGTGCTCCATTTTAAACCAACATTAAGACAAGACAGACAATACGCTAACTAAGAATAGTACAATAAAGATTCAAAGATTACCATACCAAACTGCAACTTCTTTTTATCAACCCCCCCCCCCCCCACACACACACACACACGTTTAGGCATGTTTGTGAGAACAGAAAATTAGTATGCCTCTATATTTGTGAGGACCAACAGTCACTTATGGGGACAAAATGCCCGTCCATACGAGTCTGAAGGGATTTCTGAGGCTCAAAACGTGGTTTTAAATGTCAGGGTTACGATTAGGTTATGGTTTTGTTTAGGATAAGGGGTGTGTGTGTGTGTGTGTGTGTGTGTGTGTGTGTGTGTAAAACTGTCAGCCAACATGTTATACACCTGTCCTGCTGCCCTCTCTAACCACACTTGTCTAAACCACTGATAGTGAAACCAGGAAGAAAGTATAGCTTAGTGGAAAGAAGTCAAAATGAACATGATTCACAATTAATTTTTACTTTATTTGTTGCTTAAACCATTGAATAAAAAGGTATTTAGTAGCCTATGAACTTCTACAAGAGTAATTCATTTAGCCTGTGTAGCAAACAAGCCTGTCAAAGCTGTAAAAAGAGGCTATGACTTCCTAGTTGTCTGGGTCGTCCTCTGCATGTCAACAAGAACTACAGCATTAATCTGCTTGCACATTCATTGGTGTCCACTTTGCATGACAAAGAAAATAAAGCCAAGAATACGCCCAATGTTATTGTTCAAATGAAAATTAAACATTCGGAATTTCAAGTCAGCTTGCATTTGTGCGTCATGTCATGTAAAGCATGCAATCTACACAAAACCTGTTGAAAGTCATTCTAACCATGATCTGACAAACAAAGCCTGCCCTTGATTACGAGAAGAATGCAAAGCCTGACATGTTCATAATTTCCCCCAGGGATCAATAAAGTATTCCGATTCTGATTCTGATTCTGATGATTTGCTGTAAAGGGTTATCTTCAATACATACAATGTTATTTACTAGGGCTGCACGATTTTTTGGCTTAGAATTGAGATCACGATTCTCTCACGATTTTCTTTTCCAGTATAAATATTTATTGCACTTATTAACTGCACATCAACTTCGTAACAGTTGAGACTGAACATAAAAACAATAAATAAACATAAAAACAACAAATGTCTCACGTTTTGTTGTTGCCGCAAAATGTTGTACTGCTTGAAATTCCGTCTCCACCATTGCTCGACACTGCGTGTATAGAGCAGGTAGTGCAACAATAGAAAAATAGTTGCGGGACGGCATTGTGTAGCGTTTGTCTAGGGTGTTGATCATTTTCCTAAATCCCTCGTTTTGCACAGTGTTGATGGGAGCCATATCTTTGGTCAGGTGATAAGTAATAGCCTCCGTAATTTCTTTGTGCCTGCGGGAGTTCGACGGGTATAGGGAAGCGCTGTATAAGGTTCCTGTTATTAATGTTTGGGTGGTTGACCGGTGTTGTGCCAAAAAGTGATTGCCTGCCAAAAAGTGATTTCCAGTGTTTCTGTGTATTTTTTATGTGTAATATCTTTACGTATGTTGGTAAATAGACTTCGGTGAACAGCGTTTACAAAGGGGTTATATATAGAATTAAAAGATTATCTGTTTTTTCAAGTATCTTTATAACTCTGTGTTATTGTACTCACATTATAACCAATCCGGTCCTTTTTCCCCACTTACAATATTTTTACAGAACTATTGTAGTATTTGCTGCCATTTCTGCTGTCTTACTCTTACAAAAGACATTTTTAATGTTAATGAGTTTTTTTTTAACTGCATAAATAAAGGTTCTATAAAAGTCGCTGCCAAAAACTGATTGCGGCTTCTACCTTGTTACACGAATGTTGTTTGTGGCTCAATATGACTTTGTGTCATCCATGAGGGATGCATTTGACATATGTTTCACATATGGCCAACAAGTTACTTATAGCAGTTTAAATACGAGCAATCAGTTTTTGGCAAATACCGGAAATCAGTTTTTGGCAGACAATCACTTTTTGGCACAACACCGGGACGGATTTTCTCCTGTCACTTTCTCGTCATCCCTGACGTGCTCTCCGTTGTTTTTTACCTGCTAATTTTAGCATCACACGGCACAGCTTCTGTATCACGTGGTATAAGGCTCCGCCCTTGTCATTTGTTGAGCAGGAAGAGTGAGCGCTTGTTTTCATGCAGATTACGTCCCGGATCAAAATGAGGTACAATCGTCGTCTCTCTTTTTCTTTTTCTTTTTTTTAATCGTTGTCATTTGGAAATGAGATCGCACATAAGTATGAATCGAGATCGCGATTTTCTAACGATTAATCGTGCATCCCTATTATTTACACATCACTGTTATGCTAGAAATGCGAGTAGCAGCTGTACTTGAGAGACGTAGATCAAAAATCCACCTCCGGGTCATTTTAACAGAGAATGGAATGAGGAAGGAGATGAGGTTTACAACTGATTCTATCTGACACCAGGTGCCAGATGTATAAGTGACATTTTTAATTGGCAATAAAAACAGCCAATAGTCTCCTTCTGTAGTGTTTATCCTGATTATAATTACACATCTGAGATAAAACACAAAATAAAGCCACAGTAATATATATGAACTAATATCAATCCAGATCCTTAAAATCATTCACTTCAGTTGGTGGTATTATGACAAAGTGGAAGTGCCTGGGAACGACAGCATTTCAGCCACAAACTGGTACAGTACATAAAATCTCAGAGCCAGATCAGCAAATGTTGAGGAACACAGTGTGCCAACTTTCTGCAGAGTCCATCGCTACAGACCTCCAAACCTCATGTGGCCTTCAGATTAGCTCAAGAACACTGCACAGAGAGCTTTATGGAATACGTTTCCATGGCCAAGCAGCTGCATCCACACCTTACATCAAGAAATGCAATGCAAAGCACTGGATGCTGTGGAGCAAAGACTCAGTGCAGAAGTGTTCTGTAGCGTGACAAATTACATGTTTGTCCCGTGTTTGGCGGTTGCCAGTACAACAGTACTTGACTGCAATGTGCCAGGTGTAAAGGTTGGTGGAGGGGGTATCCAGTCTTTAGGTCTGACGTCATTAGCTGCGTTTGGGCCCAAACTATGCTGCAGGTCCCCAAGTCAAATGATCACTGCGGCATCACTGAGAGTTGAATAACTGTCTAAATTCTTTCATCTGTAATAAAATGATCAGTGTTGCTGCTCTACCAGGTGTGAAAATTAAGTTTAACATCCAGGCATCCATGAAAACAGAATTTATGAAATTTAACAGAGTTAGAAGTTAGCTCGCTAGTTTCCATCTAATATAATATAGCATGTTCTGACTGAGGGATCTCTGAAATAAATTAAGACGTACAGCTCTGTTACTACTTCTGACATAAATTAAGCCAGGAAAGTAAACAGCAGTGAGGTTTTATAGGGTTACTGAAGTTTGGCTAGCTGGTATATAATGTGATTACTAGTAACACAGCTAGTTTTGCTATGTTAGCAAAATATAAACAGTGAAGCAGGAGGATGAACGCTAACATTTTTCCACTTGATTAAAGTTAACGTGAGGGTTCCCGATGGTTAGGAACAAATGCAATCGCATGGCAGGATGCAAACGGACCAAACTACAGTCAGGAGAACAACTGAGATAATCCATCCACAATATGAGGTTAGTCATTAATATACTGCCTGGGCTGTAGTTACAGCGTAAGGTTTTAAAAACTGAGCTTTAAAATGATTAGCGGTAATAAAACCCAGAGGCCAACAGTTATCACTGACTGTTTTTAGGGGATTGTTGAGATTTAATAGAACAAAATGCAAAGCATTAAAACATGTTAAAAACACAACAGCCTTCTTAAACGCAGAGTAGTTTGGGCCCGGAAGCAGGATTCATCACATCATCACAAGACCGGATTATGGTGTATGTTTGTTTTGAGTAGTTAGGTGATTCTCACAAGAAGGCAACAGCAAGGAGAACTTCAGGGTTTCCAATGCTTTCATATATATTTCAGGATGTCAGTTTGAGGTCTTGTTGGTAGAGTTAAGACCACATCTGAGGAGGCACAAAAGTCATTGCGAGGAGACCACTGAACCAGAGTTTAGCTGGGATAAAATTGTGTATTCGGTACTGGTGTGCCAGTTTTGCCCTGTGAAACTACACGGTTGGTGTAAATGAGTCAAAGTTCAAAAAATATTTTAAAATGAACACAAAATATTCGCTTAAATTTTACGCAGTGTGTAAAGGCCTCAGTCTGAGAAAGATTTATAACTTGAACAAATGTAACTTCTATCAATTAGGGCAAATCTCTTTTAATATGAAATCATTGGAGCAATAAACAGGAATGTGTAGCAAGATGGATAGTTCATACCATAAAATACACTTATTTACACTTGTCCCAAAAAGCAAGCAAACAAAAACGTTTAATGTGGAAGACAATTTATAAAATAATTGGTTAAATCTAATCGATCTTGTCTCTTAACTTCAAGAAAGAAAGAAAAAACAAAACAACAAACAATAGTTTTAAATGTGACTCTGTTTGGCACTCACAGCCCACATCCTTGTCTTTTTAACAAAGACGTGAATCCACCAGAAGCAGTGTTTGCACAGTTCTACTGTAGACTATTGATTTAGGATGGACCTCGATTTGCAACCATATCCAGCTCTTCCAAGTTAAACTTTGCAAGTCAAGTGTAAATACACCTGATACCTCAACCCCGCCAATGTACAACATGTTTTTTTTACTGTGTGTTGCAGGGGGGAAAAAATGCTGACTTGTCAGTTAATTTTGGTGTCAAAGTATTAGATATAACAGGAACTACAAAGTCAAAATATGAGTGAATATTTAAAATAAAAATGCAAGTCGTCAGTGCTAGTGTCCCAGAAGGTTCAATCCTTATGTGAAACATTATATGAATATTCCGTATGTGGAGATGCCCAATCTGCTAGGTTATTTCAAAAGTATTTTCTTTACCTGCGAGCTGTCCAGGGAATCATCCACAGCTGCACTGTCTGGAGTGTAAACAGTCATCATCTCTGGTAGTGCAAGTTCCTCGGGCTCCATGCCTCGTCCAGGTTGGTGTGTCTCCCGGGAAGATGTCTCTTCTCCACAAAGACTGTTAAATGATTCCTGGGAAGAAGAACGGTTTGTGCAGTTTGTAGGCACGCTCAGTCTGTTTTCACTCCTCCCTATTCTTCCACTACCTGCTCTAAGGTTTACACTCCTCCCACCTCCTACAGGACCCGTAGGAGGCCTGTCAAGCGGTGTGGAAGGATCGCTATAACTGGGACTATTGTACTGCTGAAAAGGCACTCTGGAGGAGACGTGGGGGTAATCCTGCTTCACGTTCCTTACGTCAGGAACGGAGGAGCTCATCCGATTGTGGTCAAGCTGGACAGCCAACTTGTTTAAGGGATCCTTGCCCCGCTTGAAATGTGGCAGCATCTTCTGCCGGAGATGCTGCATCATGCCTGGCTTCTTCTCCATGATGGATGCAAGGTTTAGTCTGTGTCTAAGATTTGGACATCACTGGCACCTATTGTGAAAAAAAGAGAATGAGAGGAGTCAGTCATTGAAGCATATCTGTAGCTAAGCTCAAACTGCATTTAGTACATTTCATCAACTACAGGAACAAATAATCACAAGGATTAAAACACATTAAAGAACAAAATGCACAGTGAATTACTGTAATCATTTCTATAAAGATTTGGTGGCGATCTTTAATGTCAAATATTCAAATATACAGCTTTAAGCTTACAGCATCTTGTCTTTAAAATAAAGACAAGATGATAGTTTATTAAATTTTAATGACATTTGCAGATTGTTTCGGTGAAGTTTAATAAACTCCTTGCTATCTAAAATATAACAGGACACCGGAGTATATTCTCGAGCATCTCACACTTCTGATAATCAGCTGTCTGCTTGACGTTTATTCAGCTGTGTAAAAACTAGAACTTTAATCTCAGCCAAACCGATTTACTCAGGAACAAATAAAATACTACAAAAAAAAGCCAAACAATAACATTTTTAAGTTATCTAAGTGACTTATATATATTTAACCTGAGTAGCGAAAGACAGCGGTGGATTTGAAAACAATTTGCGGGGAGTCCGGTGTTCTCACGGGTTCTAGTGAGCCTGGCCCCCGGCTAGCTATCGAGCTAGTGACTAACAGACCTCTTCGAAAACGTCGGAGCGCTTTTGAAAATATGTGGTGTCTTGATAAACTGAGCAGATATTTGAGGTTTACACAGCTACATTCTCGCCTGAAAATATGTTAAACGTTTATTTTGTGACCCAGAAAGAATAATAAGAGTAATATTAAAACTAACTAGCTGCCGCCATTGTTGACAACTGAGCTGGGCTGCGCTATGAATTCTGGGACAAAGCTCCTTCTTCTTCGGGGTTTAACGGCAGCTGGCATCCTTGTACATGCAGTGCTGCCATCTTCTGTTTCAGTCTGTTATTACACTCTTAAATCCTACTACTTATTCCTGCGTCTTTTGTGATCTTACAAAGCTTCAAACGACGCGTCGACGATTTTGATAGTCGACGTAATCGTGACTAGTCGACTAATCGTGGCAGCCCTAATACACACATTATCTATCAGAGGCCTTTAGTGCCATAAAATATGCTTATAATGGTGACCCAGAAATTAAACAACCTGCAGCAATTATATAACAGAAGAGGAAGCTGGAACAACTGCAATTAATAATGCAAACTCACGTGTGCACTCCAATATAATGTTGACAAAGAGGGGCTTTTTAACACAGAAATTTAGTCTACTCAAATGCTGTGAGTTACAAATAATGTTAATATGTTTTCTTTTGTTCATGGGTGCAGAGACAAGGCACTGCATCTAACAAAAACACATGCAAATAGACACAATACACTGTAGTAACAATACCTTTATAACTTGTGTTCATTTTGCTTACTTCTTTCTTTAATTACTTCATTCATGCATTTATCTGTTCATCGTTTCATTTATTGTGTTGATTTAATTTCCATACTCTCTTGGCTCCCCATTCTAACAATACATTATGAGCAGGTGCACAGAAACAAAGTTGGGCACAGGCACACACACACACACTTACTTGTTTGCCTCATCTTTGTCTACATGTCATATTCCATGTGACTTAACGACTTATTTTTTCAGATATCTGTGTCTGTTATTTCATTTAAGGGAAATTATAACATTATATTATAATAATGCATTAGGGAAAAAAGAAAGAAGAAAAAAAAAAAAAGAAGAAATCATCAAATCATGCAAAGTCAGTTTTGCCAGTAAAATGATTGTTATGAGCTCACTTCCACTGACCAGGTCTCTCTGCTATCAGGAAGAAATCTCTTGGGAAATTAAAAGGTCAAAGGACAATACCTTAACAATACACAAGTCTTTGAACAGAAAGCAGGCATACTTTTTGTGGTGTGCATTTACCGGTAAATTTAGAATTTTGCCACTCCTTTTTTCAGCCTCATGAAAACAATCTAGTCATTAGATTCACTGCAGAAAAAAAAAAGTAGAAAAAACAGTTTACAGATGTAGGTTAATATTGCACGTCAAGATTTTTTAAATGCTTCTCGGAATAAAAGGAAGTAGACAAAAATAATTTCAACTATAAATAAAGCCCCATCTATCATAGTCACACCTCTAACTGAAGACGACAACTATTCTCACCCGGAAGGAGACTATTCTGACAGCTTTACATTACAGCTCGGCTGTATATCTTTTGGAGGGCCGACTTCAGCTACTACATAGTTTTTTTTAATAGCTTGTTCCTGTATGAATGAGTGTGTGTGTGTGTCTCATCTGTCATTCATTTACAGGTTAGCCACTGCAAACTTACAGCTTTTTTGAAGAAACAAAGACAGGGAAGACAAAGCACAGAATGCATACTGTGATGTGTCATTCATGCTTAAGCTCTAAATGATCAATTAAATATATAAAAAAAAAAGAAACATTACCAGCCCTTTGCTTCTGACAAAACCTGATAATCCTCTTAGCAGCTTCTCACTTTGTATTGTCATCAACTGCGGCCAACGACCTGTCATGCTATCAGCAGGTAAAGGGAAGTGTAGGGTGAGAGGCGGAGATGGCAGACGTCATATTATTATGGAGGATGTAATCTCAGGCATCGACAGCAAAGCAAAACATATTCATGGAACATGAATAGAAGATGTTAAATATCATAAGAGGTTATCATTTCCACAAGAATGTTTCCTACTGGTTAGCTGAAGTTGTTTCTCCAGGTATTAGACTACAACAACTCATTTTTATTGTTTGTCACCTGCCTGGCTATGAGAAAATTGAACCAGAAAAGCATGAGTCCTTGATGGCAGCTTGACAGCAGCTGGGACGTATATCTCCCACAGGTAGTAAGCAGAGCGTGATCATAATGGAGGTATGTTTTTGTAGGCCAAAAATATGCATTATGTTTTTGACTTTTACTTTCACCTCTCCCCTTTTCAAACCACACACAAGAGGAAGAAAGCCAACAGACTATTTAAGGAAATGCTCTATAGTTTGTGTAGGGATTCCAAACTTGCTGCTCTTATCAATATACACTAGATCTAACAAAGAACCGAAATATTATGTTTAGAGTTGAAACAGTTGTTCGCACTTACATTCCATATCGCAATCACTCAACACCATAACATCATGTTATCAAAAAGCTTAGCTTCAGATTATTTATGATCATCTAATCTCTAGAATTAAGTCATGCAATTGAAACACTGAGACTGGAACTGCCCAGTCAGTGACTCTTATCCAATTTGTTCTAGACATGTGTGAAATCTGGTTTCTTCCTCCAACTTCAGAAATAACATATTGTGTTTGTGATACGTTCAATAGTTCTACTCCTTGCATTTATAAAAATCAACACAGTATGTTAAAAGGTCTCATGCCATCTTACTTTCCTCTAGCAAATTTGCATGTGTGCGTCTCAATTGTCGGTCAAAAGTCTGCCAGAGGCATCCCCTTGCCTTATGTTCAGCAACACGTATATCACTGAGTGTGCATCTGTTTACTCAACACCAGTGGGCGTATGTTCTCCTCAACTTAGATTATCAGTTTTATTTCCTTCAGTGCAGGAAATAATTATGGGATCCCCTGCTGAATTTAGTTTATGTTCACTTGCAAAGAATTAAACATGCACGACCGTGGGTGACCATGGCTCAGGGGATTGGGAAGCTCATCTGTAACCGGAAGGTTGCCAGTTCGATCCCCCTGTTCTTTCTGTTCTGGTCGTTGTGTCCTTGGGCAAGACAAGGCCAACAGAGGGCCTTGTCAGAGGGGCCGATGGCGCGATATGGCAGCCTCGCTTCTGTCAGTCTACCCCAGGGCAGCTGTGGCTACAACTGTAACTGCCTCCACCAGTGTGTGAATGTGAGAGTGAATGAATAGTGGAATTGTAAAGCGCTTTGGGTGCCTAGAAAAGCGCTATATAAATGCAATCCATTATTATTATTATTACTCGTTTTTATGGTAGTTTAAAATTTAGAAAGAGAGATAATCAACTAAAAATACTTCTCCCAAAAAAAACACATTACATAAAAGTTGATTTGCATGTCACTGATAATGACTAAGTATTAGATCCCCAAACAAAACATGGCTTAGTACTTAGTGGAAAAGCCCTTGTTGGCAAGCACAGCGGTAAGACTGCTCTCGATGCTGGTCACCAGGTTTCCACCCATCTCAGGAAAGATATAACCACTCCTCTTTACAAAAACTCTCAATCTTTAAGGTTTCTTGTCTGCCACTTAGCAACTCTCTCCACAGATTTCCACAGCTACTAGGCCACTGCAGTGACCTTAATTTTCTTCTTTAGCCTCTCCTTTATTGCCATGGTATGTTTTGGGTCATCGTCAAGCTGGAAGACCCACAATAGAGCTTCAGTATTCTGGCTGAATCCAATATTTTACAGTACATGACCCAGTCCATTTGCCCCTCAATGCAGTTAAAGTTGTCATGTAGCCTTAGTAGAAAATTAGGCCGAAAGCATAACATTCTTTGGGTCTTTGATCTTGCCCATTGTGCTGGATAAGTTGGAATGGAAGAAATTGATTCTGTAGACACATAACTAAATGCTATCAGGAGTATTTGGAACTACAGTAACTGACTGATTAATTGTAATCTGTGTCTCACGTGGGCACACACTAGCAAGCACCTGAAGGGACCATATAATGTAAGATTATACCCTACTTTATATTGCACAATGGGAAATCCAAAGTTCAAACAAAGCAGTAAATGAGAAGTGTTTGAAATACATAAAACTGTATTTATCTAATGATAGTCACAGCAAGTTTCATGACGTTGAAGCAAGGTGGTTTTTCATTTGATTAATTTATACACCTAAAGGCGCTGTCACTGTTGACTGTAGTTTGAAGTCTTTGCTTTAGCTACAGATAAACTTAGCTGTGAGCGACAGAAACGCACTGTGAACTAACTCAGTCATTTCAATCTTTTAAGAAGAAAATACACAATATGTCAGTTCGTGTTTACAGCTCGTTTCCACTGCCCTCAGGGACCAAAGTTGGGATTATCAGGTCTGATTATCGCCCAAATTTTTGGCCACAGAATGGCACGTAGCAGGAAACAGTCCATTTCAGACACGGCATTACTAGTAGAAATACTCCATTTGGTGAGTGTGCTGCCTGTACAGAATATGAGGAAGGTAGATCACATTATGGCCACTCACTGTGGTAACTTTCCAGTAAATTCACATCATATGGACTTTTCAATCCACTTTTTCAATTCAATTGACATTTTGAATTCACTACATGTATGAAGATTTTTTTAAAATCATAACTTTAAATACTAAATATTCCAGATGGTCCTCTTTCAAAAAACAGGAACCTGGAATGATATATGTCGCATTACTGCTTTATTGGTCATCACAGACCAACCGATTAACGTGCATGACTGCCAACAGGGCTGATAGCCTGCATCACTTTCACGTCACTGCATTTTATTGGCAGGATGTTTCACTACAAAGCCTAAGTTAGAATATCAGCTAATTTCAGGATCAAACTTCATCTCGAGCAAAATTATTAATGGAATCAAAGGAGATTTCAAGAGCGTGATGGGCTTAAAAGAGTAATGGGAGAAAAAGACCATGTGTGCAGAACATTGCAATGTAGGGCATTGATCATGTGATTTGACTCGAAAATGGTGTTAGTGTAACTTAGGGCATGAATTAAGTATAGTTTCAAAAACACAACAACTGCAATGATTTACACAAACCCACTTTTTTCCAAATACACAACAGAATACAACATGTCAAATTTTTAAACAGTAAAAATGCAGGAAGAGAAGAAAAATAAATTATACTTGAGTTTGGCAGCTAACAATCTCCAGAAAGTTTGGAGTTCCCTCTGTAAACATCTTTTTTGTTATACTTGTCCCAACTTTTTTTGAGGTTATATATTGTTGCCATTAAATTCAAAATCACCTTAGTTTGAATAAAAACAGTATATTTTCTCAGGTTTTTCTCAGGTGTAATAAATTTCAGTGTCCCATCTTTTTGGAATTGGGGCTGTAAAGAAGCCCCCAAAAAGCTATAATCATGCTCAACAGAGCAGGATACGACATAGCTTTCAACTGACAGTCCAGCCACTGTTACCACTGGAAAACAGCAAATCATTAGAAATTTTTTAAAAAAAAGATGAGGCCCACTTCTTCATTTGGCAAGAATAGACTCTGATGAAAGGCAAGATGCTTCATCAGAATAGGGGGGATTTTTGTACTATGAAAAGTTTCTCAGAAGACTATTGAAGAATTTTTCTTACATTTCACAGCCACCCTGCAGGATCCAGAAGGCTGGTTGGTTGTATGGGCTAAAATACATGTATGTATAACTAAAGTAAGGCTAACCGCATGATGCAAAAAACTAAGGCTCGGTCCTGAATCAATATGCCCTTCCTAAATAAATAAATATATAAATAAATAAAAAGATATTGGATAATGTACTGTACTTTACAGTTCCTAATTTGTGCAGTATAAAGTTCCAACAAAGTAATAAATGAGAAGTGGCTGAAATACATAAACCATTATTTACCTCATGACAGTCATGGTAAGTATCATGACCTTTGAAGTAAGGTGGTTTTGTTATTTGATTCATTTATACAGTATGGGCACTGTCACCGTTGACTGTAGTTTGAAGACCTGATGTCTCATTGATAATTAGCTGCAGATCAGCTCAGCTGTGAGCTCTAAAAACCAACTTGGGAGGAGGGGGGGGGTTCCTGTTTCCCCACCATCAGAAACATACTGGTCAAGTCTGCAGTCATTGTGCCCTTGATTAATGCTCTGGCAAATCACTAATCCTTCTTTACACATTAGATGGAGCTTACAAAAAGGAGATTTATTTATTTATTAAAAAAATAAATCTAATCAGAGGATTGGAAAGTAATTGGAGGACACACCTGCATGAATTAAAAAAAAAAAAGTCTAGCAAGCACTTTAAGGCACCATATAGTTATACTGCACAAATAAGGAGCTCCAAAGTTCAAGCAAAGTAGTACATGTGAAGTGGCTGAAATACATAAACCATTATTTACCTTATGATAGTCACAGTGAGGTGTCATTTCTTTAATTTCACTAGATTTTTATGCTTAAACATGCAAATTCAGTAGTTATTGTATATTCATCTGCATGAATTTCCAACAGACAAAGTATAGCAAATTAAACGCCTAAATGCACATTTTGAACATTTTCTTTTCACTATCCTAAAATGTTACGGAGCAAGTACATGGGGAAAAAAATCCACTCTTTCTGCCTGCCATGTCTCACCAAGTTAAAGCTTGTATTGCCTATCCTTGTACAACACATCATTAGAGCCAGAACAGTCAGGGTCCACATGAAGGCTTTTGCACGAAGCCAGCTCAGTTCAAGGACATGCTGAGGCCAACTGTCCATCATACAGATAAACATGTCCCAAAACCTTCCTCACCAGCCTCCTTTTAAGTCACTTTTTTGACTATATTAGATAGCGAGACATTCAGCAAGATTGCTTAAAAAACTGTTCTAGATCGCAATAAACAGGAAATAAACAGGCAATGGTTTAAGGTCGCATTGTTAAACAAACCTGAAAGTGGGTACATGTACGTGAAAGCACTTTTACTGTCCATGAAAAAACCCTTTGCAATATGACTAATGCCAAGGTGTGTATGAAAATCATCCTTTGATACTAGTACGTACTAGAAAGGCATCCTGTCTGATTGGCATGATTTCTTATACAAAAGGGATCACTCAGTGTTAGTACAAAAGCTAAAGCAAGCTCACACATGCATCAGTGGTTGCAAGAAAAGCATGCACAACTGCACACAGTGCATTCTGTCTCCCATTTCAAAATGAGGACGCCGCTGTTTGAAGGAAAAAAAAAACAGATTTTATGAAAAGCCCGACAGTACACAAATAACTGATGATGTTGTTTTATAATGATCCCGGGTTAATCCGTTGTTAAACATTAAAGTACTCTGGCTGAATGGGTCTTCTAAATATTAGAGATGTAGAGATCTGACCAGGCAATGATTTACTGAAGCAGATAAACAACAAAGGCTTCTGTCAATTTTGAAATGTTCTGCATACAAGTTCTTATCCTGAAAGCAAGCTCCTTAGAAATTACAGGAAATTGTGCTCTCATTTTTAAAATATTTATCATGTACAGACCTCTGACAAAATAAAGGAAATAATCTGTTACGCTGTAGGGGTAATTTTTTGGCAAGGTTTTGATCCACCTCTCCCATAAGAGCTGAAGCCTAAACACAAACCAAATTTCTGACTAATTAACATTATCCTGAGGAAATAATTCAATTCCCCCACTCCACGACACAACTCAATGAATGGTTTGGAGAGTATGACATGAGGAAATCAGATCGTCAGATCTCAATCCATTTTAGCACCTGTGGGAGATTTTGTACTAAAATGACAGTGAAGACACTGTATTGACAGTGTTAATCACAAATACTAGATATACTTTAGAAGAAAGTTGCTCAGTCTTTAAAGCAGAGATCCAGAGACTTGGAACACAAAACCTGCACTAAACCTCTTCCTGCAGAATGTGGTGCCCCTTAGCAAGACACTTTCAGTTTCCCTTAATTTACCACCCCCATTCCCTCTGTGTGTATACGTTCTAAAGTACTGATGCAAGTTACAAAAGGTCACATCCATCAATGCTCTTTGAAGCCTCTAATGCTTTTTTCTTCCCTTCAGCTGATGTGTTGTGTTGAGTAACTGCATCACGGACGTCTCTTGCTGAACAGGACAAGCTATTTCCTGAAACGAGTCTATTTCACAGTTTGTGGTTCCTATGCTTTAATATGAGGCAAGACAGTGACTGCAGAAAATACAGACAAAACGACAAAAAAAACATTTACAGATTCAGTAGACTACATTTCAGACATATAATAGTCAACATAAAAGCTGAAAGCTTAAGTATTGTTACTATGTATACTAACCATAAAGATGTATGTCGGTCTACAGCAGTTAAGCCGGTATGAACCTAGTAAGTTTTCGAAATTCAATCAGCGTTGGTAAAATGTCATCAACAACAGTATTCTTCATATAGTGCATTTTATATGCAAGCCTTTACCATGTAGCTCCATGCAAGACACTATGTAACCATCCGTGTCACCCTGACAACATGAGGCTTGTCCAGCAGCGTCTTGCAGGAGCACTGGGAGGTGACCATGATTCATTAAAAGTACCACTGAAACCATTTCTTCCTTGATATCAATGCCGAACTGATGAAAATGTTATCTCTCTATTAAAAATCATTTAAAATGAAATGTAACAACATGTTTCAATTCGTGAGAAAGAACAAACATTTAATTGTCAGATGCTTGAAAGGAGTTCTCTGTTACCCTTCTTTAAAGACTCATAAACTAAAGATTCCCACGTGGCAAACTGACAGCTCGAAGGTGACTTCTCATCTGACCACCAGGAGTAATGTTGCCGGACAGGAAGAAGGCTCACCTGACTAGCCGCACCTCGAAGACCCCAGCAGGTAACTTTCTGCTTCTCGCCAGGAAAAGAGAATAACAGGAAAAACAGAAAGTCATATTTACCTGTTTTTCCCCGCCCGCTGCTGGAAACCTCCAAGGTATTTATCCTTATTCAACTCATTTCAGTGTAGCTGGAATTACAAAACAGCAACAGTTGTGCACATCGATTGCAATTTCTGGCTCTGACACACTTCCTCCTCCTCCTCTCCCTTTTAGCATCAAATATCAGCTATGACACAACAAAGCGTCTTATGGGCTCTTCAAAATAAAAGCTCTTCCGAGGACCGCGTGCACTGTCCATCTGCACATTAAAGGAGAATGAAATACATAACCTGAAAAAAAATACATGGGTATTTTGAAACATATTTTTACAGAGGTTATCTGCATTTCTGTAAGTTTTAAAGTATTTGTCTTCAGCAGTGAAACATATTGAATGTCATTTTACATTCGTTTTGTTCGTGTCACACACCCCGAAATCACTCAAATAAAATGTGGTTATGGCTGTGGTTAAGTGTGTCAAAACATTTGTTGAAATGCCTTCAGATAACAGCAAAATGTATGTGCAGATATGCTCAGATGAAGATGCATTCATCTTACCGATACAGTAGGCTATAGCCACCATTAAAATTAAAATAATAATTTTTTTTGGCTAGGCTCATTGGCTAGGCAGCTTTTTGTGGATCTTAAACTAATCCTTCCCTCAAACATCTGTTTGCTCTCATAATTCTCATTAACCTTGGCACATTTAATCCGTCCCTCGTCCACCCCCGAGTAACTGACGTCGTTGCCCATTGTGGATTTCTCTGAGCTAAAAGGAAAAAAAGCTGCACACTTCTCATATGACTACTCTGTTCATTTACTCGTTTCATATTAACTGAATCGTTTTACCTTTTTAAAATCACAGTCATAACAGTCTCACTTTCAACTGCTATTTAATTGGCATAATGTAGTTATTCAACAAAGACGAAATATTAACATTAAGTGGGGGCGATCGTGGCTCAAGAGTTGGCAGTTCGTCTTGTGATCGAAGGTTGCCGGTTCGAGCCCCGGCTCGGACAGTTTCGGTCGTTGTGTTCTTGGGCAAGAACTACTGGTGATGGCCAGAGAGGCCGATGGCGCGATATGGCAGTCTGCCCCAGGGCAGCTGTGGCTACAACTGTAGCTTGCCTCCACCAGTGTGTTAGAGCGAATGAATAGTGGAATTGTATAAGCGCTTTGAGGGTTTCGAAAAGCGCTATATAAATGTAATCCATTATTATTAAGTACTTTACTGCTAATGTTTATGATTTTGCTATGTCTCTTGCTGCCAGCCCTAAATGCTTTTGAGCAGTTTCTTTTTTCTGTATTTTCTGTTTTCACGTCGCTGCTGCATTCCCATCAGCATCACAGCTTCTTTCACAATTGTAATTTACAATTCATTGGCCACGTGAAGCCAGGTACCAGACACATATCGGGGTGGCTGTAGCTCAGGTGGTAGAGCATGTCATCTACTGATCGGAAGGTTGGTGGTTCGACTGGCTTCCCCTAGTCTGTATGCCAAATATCCTTGGGCAAGATACTAACCAAATTGCTCTCCGATGCATCCATCGCAGTATGAATGTGTGTGAATGTTAGCTATGATGCACTAAGAAAAATGTGCTTGTGCGAATGGGTATGCATGGGTGAATGCACAAGTTGTGTAAAGCGCTTTGAGTGCTCAGATGAGTAGAAAAGCGCTATATAAGAACCAGTCCATGTAGCTATTTTATTGCTGGTGTCAAAGAAACATAGAAATAGTATCCTGTTCTAAAACCCTGCATCGTGTTTCAAAACTTTCACTTTGCTCTTTTTTTGTATCCGTCTTTCATTGCAGAGTCAAAGCTGTTACATTTTCCAGCCATGCTCTCATTCAGTGGAAGCACTGTGGTTAGTCTTTTGCAGCTTTTGCTTCTCACCACATGCGCTACCTTGTACTTACCCACATGTTGCATTTTCTCAGGTTTAATCATCTTCTGCTCAGTCATAAAGTCATTCAGTAAATTCCCATCTCTCTGGAGGTAAGATTTCTCTCAGTACAAGAATTCAATGTGTCTCTTATTGTATGGATTCAGTGCCATTAAAGTAATATTTATATTAACTGTCTTCATCCATGGTTATCTCAGATATATACAACGTATATTTAAAAAAAAAAATCTTAATCTCACAAAGACACATGGCCTTAAGTGTGTAACCATCATTAGGCACAAGTTACTTATTTAATAAAGACCAAAACAGATAAATACTCTATCAAAAGACACTGGTATAGGAGTCAAAGGTACATATATACGATAACAGATTTAAGAACAAATTCCTCTAAAGAGTTCCGCTTTGTTTTCTGATCTATGACATTGTGTTTTATCACCTAACACCATCAGCCAAGCAGGAGTTGATGTGCTGTTCAGCAGCTTTTTAAAAAGTTTCAGCAGTTTTATCTTTCTTTATAATGCATCCATTTTCCTAAATCTTTTTTACAGGGATATATATATATATATATATTAACTAATCAATAAACCTTTTCTAGAGAGGAGTTGTCTTCTTCTCACATTTATTTTGGGGGGTTTTGGGCTTTATTTGATAGTTTAACAGTGATGAGTAGACAGGAAAGAGGGGGAGAGGGTGCAAAGGTCTCCAGAGATCCGACTCGAACCCAGGCCACTGCATTTCAGCTGTAAGGCAAACAGACGCCTCCTCGACCAGTAACCTTTTTTTTTTTAAGAATTGTTTCCTAAGCTTTCTTAACAAAGCCAGTTTATCTATTTATCTAAGAAAGGATACAAATGGTTCTGTAGTGTAGGCTTTAACAACTTTGCTTGGCAAGCAAAAGGTTGCTGGTTAAATTCCAGCCAGAGACACAAATCCCCCTTGGGTTTGTACCAGGAAGGGCATCTGGCATAACACTGCCAAGTCAAATATGCAGACCTACCTGCTTTGGCGACCCCTTGTAACAAAGGAGCAGCTGAAAGTAGCTTTATCTAAGAAATTATGGGAGTTTCAGGAGACAAAGTGTGAAGGCAGGCAGATAAAACACACTGACAAAACGCTATAGTTACACCAAAAGTGATATATATTAAAGATACTATGTACAAACAATAGTGACATGTTTTGGTAGTACATATACAAGTGTCCATGGCTTTCGATTTCAAATCTGAATGAAATATTGTATAATTTTGTGCACAATATAAAAACACACACAACATAGAAAACAGTATACTGCTTTGGCTGATATAAATACGTGTTTTTATAAAGAGGAGTAACAGAAATGATGATGTGGAGGGAGTATTGCTTTCACGATGGACTCATTTAATGGTTTTAAACCCTGAGAAGATTAGAAATGAATTGGTTGACACCAAGTAACTTTACCCACTCATGAACTTTGATTTTATGCTTTGTCTCTCTTCCATCCAGCGCCACAGTGCACTGCAAATGGAAATAACTGTACTCTACTGTAACTGTACTGCATTTGGACCCAGATATTTAATCTCCAAAGCTTTAATTGTTTGTAAAAGAAGAAAATAAGATTAAATGAAGTACCACTGTAATTTCAGCTTTATCCAATCAAGAATGCTCAGACGAATGTTGCTCAACCCTTCTCAAAAAATTCAGAGTAACCAAAACAACAGCAAAAAAAAAAAAAAATTAAAGAAAATTCAACAGAACACGTCAATAAAAACCACATTTCATTTGCAGAACAGTGTCCTTCCTGTTTTTTGCCCTGGTGCAGCTTCTCGATGTAGCTCCAGGCTCTATGTCACCCAGCTGTCCATTCGGATCCGCTTGACTGTCGGACTCTCCCTGCCCTCTGACCGACTCGCAGGGAGCAAGTGGAAGTCAGGTCGCTGCTGCTCTTCCCGGTCACTGCTGCCCTCGTGAGAGCTGCAGGAGGAGCCAACGCTGTCAGAAGGGGATCGCCCCATCTCTGCTCGAGCTGATGAGGAGGCAGAGGAGTGAAGATGAGGGTGAACATGTGGATGGGTCATGTACCCAGACTGGCTGAGGTGGTCGCGGGGTGGAGAGATTGGCTCAGCTTTGATGTTGATGTTATGATTGGTGCTGATGGAGAGAGTGGAGCTTCCTGACCTACAGACAGAGGAAGAGAAAATTTGAGGCTGTGACTCTGGAGTGAAGATGCCATCTGGTGGTGACATGGCTGTAATCGGCCTGTAAACAGAAACGTTTTCTCTGAAAACTGTGGCTATTGAGTACATTTAATAATAATAATGTATTTAAAGTAAAAAGCGGAGATAACTGCATTTCTGTTTAAAGCTCTTTTAAACATCTACGTTACCACAGATTAAGAGGCCAGTATTGTACTTACAATTTGATTGATTTCATAGCTAGGGTAAAATGTGTCTAATAGACGTAACATATAGCAGATATGTTGATTTATAAAATAGCTTTTTATTACATACATCACCCAAAAGTACATAACTTCATGGTCTTACACAAAAGCAAAAATGTGTGATGTTTGAACCAGAATTATTATTTATTACATATTTTAGGGCAATTATCTATGTCATGGAATCTGTTATCATATATATTATATCTATGTATATATTTATACATATTTGCATTTCTCCAACTCTGTGCACGCTACTTCAGTTTACTGCACACTGTATGATCAGGTAATTTTTAACTTTATGTCAACAACACAGTATGTCTGCACAAAAAAAAAAAAACAGTGTAAAGAAATGGTTAAACATTTAATCTGTAAATCATGAAGGGAGACAGTTTAACTGTGTCAGGCTCTTACCCCATGGAGCTCAGCTGCTGTTGCTCCCATGCTGCCATTGAGCTCAGAGAGGGCCCTGCAGCAGAGTTAAAGCCTGATAACTCTCCACTGTTCAGGGAGTAATCTGACAAAGACAGAAGGAGAGAGACTAATAATAATAATAATAATAATAATAATAATAATAATGGACTGCATTTATATAGCGTTTTTCGGGACCCCTCAAAGCGCTTTACAATACCACTATTCATTCACTCTCACATTCATACACTACATGCACATCATGCCGATCAAAAAGCATTACACTTCTATAAAAAGTCAAACATTACCTTTTTTAACAACACTTGAATACAGTATAAACGCTGCACCACAACTTCTCTTACATTCTTGTTATGAGCTGCTAAGCTACCTGAAACTATTTCACTTTTAGTAATGTGCTGAAAATTTGTAAAAGTGAAACCAGAACTCACCCACTAGAGCCCTGTATTTGCCCACATGCACGGAGGCCTCTATACTCAGTTTTGTGACACAAGGTAGCTGAGAGGCTTTGAAAGTTGGTATTTTGTTGATGACTGGATTAAATCATTGTGTTTGAAAATACTTATAGTACACAACAACACAGAGAACTCTGTTGTGTAGCATTAGAAAAATATTTCAATACTATATCATTTGGCAACGATCACAGTGTTTTTAGTTAGTTAACTAACTTTAATTAGCTATTTCAGGGTGTTTTTTTATTAATATAACTGAATACAGACTGGATAGAGTGCTTTGAAAAAAATTTAAATGTTAAAGAAAATTTCAGGCCAGAAAAAAAGTAATTTCCAACTAACAGTGGGATTTCATCTGCCTTGCTAGAAGGCAGGGCTGTTATGTGCTTGGTTGTCTTAAGGGGAATCTTTACACAGTCTGCACCTGGGGCCTTGTCTGGTGTGGTAGACCACAGCATCTATGGATCTTGTACTTAGAGCTTGTTCCTGTGCTGCCATGATTAGTGCCTCTGTGATGTCTTTCAATCCAGCTTTGTCCAGACACTGGTAGGATTTCTGAATGTAAGCCACTCCTTCTATCTGCTGCAAACCGTGCACGGGCCTATCCTCCCATGATGGTTTGTCTCCTTGCACCTCTTCTTTCTCGGGTTTCTGCTGCCTAAGGTATTAACTAAGCACACGGTCAGTTGTGGCCATGTTGTTGTTGATGTTTGTTGTCTCATCCTGGACAGTGGTTTGGTTTATTTCAGAGAGATAGAAGGCAGGAGAATAAACCAGCTATACTCAGTTGAAGGGGATATGGGAGAAAGACACAGCCCATAACGGCAGTGCTCAGTGGCTGACCTTTTGCACTCATGTTGCCATGGATTAGCACACTCACACATCCATGATTCACAGTTACCACTGTGCAGCCAGTGTAGTAGTCCTGGCCAGGTCAATATAAAAAAAAAACAAAAACAAAAAAACAACACACACACACACACACACACACACACACACACACACACACACACACACTGTATAAAATCTGATCTAGACTAAAATGGTTTTATTTAACCAGAGAATGTCCTGCCAGTGTTCATAAGACTTCTTTTCATTTTCCTTGGCAAGGTTTAAGGTTGTAGTTTTGTTCCACTTGACCACAATGAGCAAAAACGCCCCATGTGAAACAATTACCCATCTCTTGTTTGATAGAAGTTGATGCTAACTGCAATTTGTGGATACTCGCGGAGACTTTTGTTGTTGTTAGTAAGGCTTTTCCTTTACATCCAAACACCTGAGTCATTTTCATTTTACCTATATTCGCAGCCTTTACTCTTGTATTCCATCCCATATCGTTATGAAATCTCACAGCTCCAGTTTGTTATTTTTTCAGGGAATTCCTTACAATCAAGAACTATTAGAAACAATTCAGGCTAAAACTAAAACAAAAAAGTTATTATTTTTCAAGCTGCTTAATAAGCTTGAAAACCTTCCAGTGTGACTGAACTAAAGCATTTCTGGATAGAAGAGGGGGTCAAATTGCCACCATGAATGCCAGGCACTGATCTCTAGATATCAAAAGTATGTGGTTGCAGCTACTGCTGCTAAAGCTGGCAGTTTGGCAAGCTATTAGGCCCAGGGAGCAATTCATTTTTTCACATTCACCTTTTCACTTCCATCCAAGTAGCATTTAAATCTAGCATTTTGTATTTTTTCAGGCTGCTGTTGCTTTATGTTATTTTTATTTTAAAGATCTAACAGTGTTTATGTTAAATGAATGGAATACACACAAAAATAGAGGAAATTCTTTTAAAAATTGCCCTGATACAGTTGGTCATACCATTATAAACTGTCTAAAAGAGCTGAAATTTAACACCACCTAATTAATTCAGCAATTCCATTAACCAATTAAAACAAACCGCAATGTACACTGTTTTCTTATTTGATTTTTTGGGGGGCATACTGTAAAATATTGAGGTCAGCAGGGCTAAGGTAACTACAGAAACACAGCACGAATAGTAAAAAGAACTTGTACCGTTGTAGGCCGAGCCGATGCCAGCATAAACCAGACTCTGATGGGGTAGACTGGGTGTGGTGATAGAGACAACTGGTGTGGAAAGAGGCTGACTGGACTGACTGCTACTCATCCTTTGGTTATTCTGAAAACAAATAATAAACAAAGACATAAAGTCACTAAGTTCACTCATGAAATGTTACTCTTCTCTTAGTTTGTTGCTTTTTGTGCTTAGATCGCAATTATAGTGTTCGCTAGAACTAGACTTGTAATGCTGTGGCAGCTGTGGCTACAACCGTAGCTTGCCTCCACCAGTGTATGAATGTGAGAGTGAATGAATAGTGGCATTGTAAAGCGCTTTGGGTGCCTTGAAAAGCGCTATATAAATCCAATCCATTATTATTATTATTAATGCCCCATTTCAACCACAAGATGTCAGTATAAGCTCACATCCCCTGTTTTAAAAACAAAACAAACAAAAAAACATTAATCAGTTCAAAATATATAGTTTTGAATTTCCTACACTTCCCATAGTGCTAGCAGAAGTTGCACATGAATTGAACAAGGATTTGCATTCTTCTCAACAAAACTGAATGTTTTGTAAAGACAGAAGTCTAACAGAAATCCACTAACTATTCAGAAACTGCATTTAGTTTAAAAAATGTACTTTTTGAATGTTTATGTTTAACCCAAGACTTGATAGTCTAATTTATCAGTCAGTTTCCTTTAATGACATGAAATCCTCTTCTTTTCCAAAAAGCGATATCAGTGCAATTTATTCGGCTGTCTGCTTTTAGAAAACACACAACTGAAATATCAACTGAATAGCAGCAGGTAATTCATTCTTAATTATTCATTGTCCTAAAATAGCCTATCAGTTCAGAACAGGTGGCTCATGAACTCAACTTATCACACTGAATTTAGGAGTTGTTTTTCGTTCATCTTTCAATCACGTCACCCTGAACCAGGTCATTCATTGCTCAGCAAACATAAAAACAATGGGTTAACCAACCCATACATGTCTCATTCCCTGTGTTTTCTATGGTGTCCTTGCATTTGTGGACTACAGATAATGCACTACAGAATCCAAGTTAAAGCTATCATGGTAGTGAGTAGTAGACACAGACATCCTGTTAAGAAATGCAGACCTCCTCAGTTGTTTTTGCTTTGTTGTTTTCGCCTGTTTGTGCAAAACACACTAAACAAAGCATGCCGCTTACACTAACATGTGCACAGGAGGAAGTGAAAGGCAGTTTCAAAATGATCACACTGAGGAGGAGTTGTGAGACCACAACACAACATCTTTTGCTGGAGTGAATGAAAAGCAGAAAGAAAAATATGAGTGGCTTCTTCTGTTGGTTTAAACAGGGTGGAGGCATTAGCCGTATCATGGTTCGGATTTTATAAGTGTTCCAGCTTCAAACGACTGCAAACCCATTCAGCACAGTTCCTGAAAACTAGACTCTGCCAGATTCTGTTTCCTGCAAACATGACAACAACAAATTATTTGTCACCCAGTCACCGATAATTGACAAACAGATAAGATCAACAGAATGATGAGGAATTATGATTACTTAATGTGGAATGAATGGCTGCTGATTCATCACTTCTCCAAAAGAAATTTAGTCACTCTGAATTTCAGTGACATTAAACATCGCTATTAAAACTTTAAAAGCTACCTCTAATGTGCTCTGAATTTGTAATCTAAATTATATTTAATATAGATTTATTTTACTATTCATTTCTAAATAGTCTGGATATTCTTTTCTTATATCGCACATATGTGAAACTCTTCCTTTTTCTATGAAAAGACCTCGACATTAATTTCTAGAACACCAGAAAATAGAAACTCATATCCTTCTGCAATATGTAAAAATCCCCTGGAAACCACAACCAGTAGAATAATGGAGCTGGTCGGTCACCATAAAAGGAAAAATACAAAGAAAAGAGTGTCCGTTTCCATTGTTTACTAATTGTTACATCATGTCTGAGCACAGTGTGGGAGGCAAGGGCAACAGTAGGAGAGTTAAGGGCAAATCAATAACTTCAGCGACCCGGCACAGCTGCAGAATGTGGAATCTTAAGAAAGGAAAACAGACTCCTTCTACAGTCTTCCAAGTCATCTTACACAACCATGAACTGGTGCTCTGATGTCATGTATATAAGAACCGTAACTGTGTGTACCAGGCAGCTTTTAAAGCACTTTTTTATGCCCAATTTTTCGCACTTGATATTATTTCTGCATTTCTGTTCTACTGGTACTGAGTCTAAACAAGACTTGAGCTTCCATAAAGAATTTGCACTGCCCTCACAAAGAGACATATGACTTGGAAACTTAGTCGAACTGTCGGACTTTTCAGATGAACAGGCTGTTGTTTTCCAAAACTTTTGGGCAAAACTTGAACTAATAAGCTTTTACATTCTTTTTTGTGTTAGTTTAAGCTGCTATTTAGTGTGAATGCCAATTTGGGTCATAGATTTTATGATGAGATATATATGCATTTAGTCAAATGTGTGACAAACTTCAGTCTGGAAACCCTTCAGGCTAGTCTGTTGACTCAGCCTCTGAGTATAATGGGCGATCTTTCACAGCTTCTGGCGTAGCCAGTGGGCTTTCTAAGGTGGCACTCCCCTTTTACTCTCCACACAGACGTTTTACCTAAAGCCTACTGCTACTGGTTAAATCCTAGCGTTTCCAAAAAAAAAAATCTGACTAGAAGTGGACCACAAACAGAACTTTGCACCTTGCCTATAGATTCTGCACATCCACGTGTGTTTTAAAGAGATTACGGGAACCTTAAATGTAATCAAAAGAGTGTTAGTTCACAATAAGACTGAATCTTGTTGAGTCTACTGGAAGGGACTATAAAGAAGTAGCAGTGAAGTCGGTCAAATGAGGCATGCAAGCTTTTGCCAGTATTGTCCATTCTTCAAAGGAACTATGATTTCATCTGTAAAACCACCAACCATCTGCCCCAAATAGTGTCAAACCAATTGTTCTCAAAAGTTGTTGGCCCACTCTGTGGTAATCTGTGTCATATATTTACCCTGTTCATGCCTGACTCCAGGATCCCACAGGCTTAGAAAACACAATGTACTGTTCTGATTCTTAATAAAATCCAGATCAGGAATCAAAGGTTCATGGTTTTATAGAGCTGTCAGCAGCTAGAGGACTCTTCCTAGTTCCAGTCAAAACTAAAACTACATCACATGTTACAAGCTTGATTGCTGTTCTGTATTGGACCTAAATAAATACATAAAGCTTTAGGTAACATTTTTAAGAATATTACTCATTATAAAGGCTTTTTTGTTTTGGTTATAAATATAAAAGAAAACACACTTACCAGTGTTTGCATCATTCCTTTGGAGTGGGGGATGAGGACCCGGAGGTCTGTCTTGCGGCTGGTAGGGACCATGCTGTTCCCATGAGGTGGAGGAGGAGATTTTGATGGTATGATCTTTCCAAATCCATTCACTAAATACAGACGTGTGGAGGATGTTAAGAAGTGATGGTAATTCAATTCCAACTTTCACTTAAGTGCTGATTCTAGCTACTTTTTGTAAGAATTTTGCAAAGGATATTTTTTTGTTAATGGAAAGCATCATGCATATAGCACAAGTTTTAAATATTTAGAGCTTTGGAATGCACTTGAAAATGGAGTGGAGTATTACAGTCTCATGTATTAGATCCATTAAATCAACATGTCCACAGCCAAGTTCTGCATGCGGACTGGAGAAAGTACAGCTATATATTATACAGGAGATAATCATGAATAATTCATATTTTCTCTCTCTTGGCATTACATAATGGCAGTGTTCCTGAGAAGGAGAGCACGGCCATGGCAGGAGGGGAATTATGCAAAGACAGTTTGTAGAAAGGGTTGTGGACCAAAGCATAAGGGCAGAAGAGCAGCAACAAAAACCAGGAGGGATGAAACTGAGGTGCAGCCAGGCTCCTGGAAGAACACATCCCATATCCACTGGCCTTAGCTGACCAATAGCAAATCCATCACCATCTTACATCAACTCCCACTATTTTAAGAAGCGCTAACAGAACCTCAGAGGAGCCATGAACTAATTATCAGATTATTTCTGTGGAACCTCTTTCTTATATTTCATTCTTTCGTAATTTATTGGCTAATTTTAATCCCTTAAGGCCTCTAGAAAAAAAAAATCAAGAAAACAAATAACTATTTGTTCAAACAGATCACACACAGTTAACACATGCAGCTGCTCACATGGGATCACAAGCAAAACAAGCTTGCAAAGACTGCTCCATATGCAGGGAGTTGTGTTTGTGCGTATGCAGTATACATGTCAGAGCATGTTTGTTAAACTCCTGTTGGATACATACCAGTCGGTCCAGATCCATTTTGCAGAGCCAGCTCGGAACTGCCCTGCAGGCCACCTGAGGATAAACACAACACACTCGTTAGGATTCGTTATTACGTTTTTCTCGCATTTAATGTTCTGCAATCACTAAGAACCACTCTGCATGCATCCATCTTTTTATCTTATTAATAAGATTTTAAATAAGACTGCAGCTTTAAGTAAGATTGCTTTAGATCGTTCACTTTCTATCTGCTCGAATGTATTTTCCCCAGCAGGGCCTTTTTCTGTACAATAACAGTCAAACTGTTGTTTTTATCAGATGCGCTGTCTTCAAATCAATGTTAAGAAATAAATAAATACAATGGAAATCAGTAATTCCTCCTGCGCAGAATGTTTGCATGGCTCATCTCCTGCATCTCCATTAAAAACTACTATACTGTCTAATTAAAATACATAGTTTTCTACATAGTCTCTCTTCTACTCATAATTCTAAGGCTTATCTGGACATCCTTGCACACATTCATTTTCATGTCTCCTCTGAGTTATTGTCATCGGCTCAGTGTGCAGTTTAACAGTAAGTTTAGTTACCAAAGAACAACACAAAGTTCATATTACTCACTTCCAGCACTCGGGGGTCTTTGTGAAGAGTTTATGTTTCTGTGGAGGTGCGAGTGAGGTGAGGTGAGGATACCACCGTCAGCCAAAGCTGCTGTGGCTGCAGCTAGTGCCTGGGAAGTTGCCCCTCCTCCTCCACTGTGACTGTAGGCCATGCTGCCTGGTGCTACATGCATGAAGTGCTGTTGATGCTGCTGCTGCTGGCCTGTGGACTAAGCAAGAGACAAAAAGAGCCAATCAGCATTAAAATGAAATACATGAACTGGTAAAATGCAATTGTCTTTTATCAGTTGTATTGTCTTCATCTTTGTGTCTGTGAGCATGACCAGACATATTATCACCACAGACTGTGGATGGAGGATAAATGACTGGAAGGTTCTTAATTAATGACCCTACAGAGAAAATGGGGGTGGGAACAGTCACTAAACAAAATGTTGAAAACCAACAAAAAAAACAAACAACACAACTTACAATTTTATGAGTCTTCATCATGTTGTCAAACTCTTCATTAATCTTCTTGTATTTTTCTTCAGTATTAGGAGTGAGGACATAGGATGCGTCAGCATCAGGGCTGTCGCAGCCTCTGTGTTCCTTCTTGTTAAGGGCCTGTAGGTGACATAGTTATAAAGGAGTAGCATTAAAAAAACAAAAGGGAAAAACAGGTAAGCATTGGTTAAAAAACAAACAAACAAACAAAAGCCTTTCACCACCAGTTCTTTAGTAAAAGGTTAAAATTAGTAAAAACATGCAGTTTAATGAGCATTTCCCCTGATAATCTGATTGTTGAGAGTAGAGACAGAAGAGAAAGAGTATGCATAGTCAGTACATGAATTGATTGTGGAACATTAAAATTGAGGTACTACCAAAAACAGGATGTGTATGGATCTGGTTGCTCCCTGTGTGCAATATGGTTGAAATCAGGAAGGGTAACTGACCACTGAGAACACTAGAAATCAGATTCAAGTCTCGTAACGCTCACTGTACATAGCTGCTTCTCAGACACTGAGAACACATTTGCAAATTTACAGGTTTATAGTCAAAACCTTTTTTCCCGATGCACCTTTGAGTATGCATAGATAGTGATATTTCTATACAGACTTCTCAGGCAAGGTGTTAGTCGCAGAGGTGGCAAAAGTGCAGACATTCTGTAACTAAGTATAGATATTAGTGTTAAAAATGTTTTCAGTTTTACTTAAGTAAAGAAGTACAGGCTCTGGGTTAATGAGGCAAGTTGTGTAAAGCGCTTTGAGTGTTCAGATAACGTCGGAAAGCGCTGTATAGGAACCAGTCCATTTACTTCACACTAGGCTTTTTTTTAATGTGTTTCACCTTTTGTACACAGTTTCTTACTCAGTCTACACACATAAAAATAAACCTCATCTCTGAGCTGCACCAATAAAGGTACTTAATCTGCACAATCACTGACAAACAAGATGAAACTGTAAAGTGGTCTTAAGCAAGATATTTAAGCACGTCCCTGATTATTTACTGGAAGACACTGATGTGACACTGAACCTCATCAACACCTATTTCAGCTTCAGTTTCTAAGGTGAGAAAATTTTAATGTCTCAGTATCTCAGCTCTGGAGCAGTATAGCACCTTGTGGAGACAAATATTATCTGCCTCCATATTTACTGTGAAGACTTTGTGACTTTTGAAGCCGCTGCTCTGTGTAGTTTGCACTTTATGGGTTTTCTTCCTCTAAAGAGAGGCTGCTCCATAAAGCAGACTTGCTGATCTTCTGTAGCAACCTTTTAAACATAATGAACCAGAGCACACACATATGTTTTTTAGAGCATGCTAGAAACAACTTTAAATGTAGTTCGATGGTTTTAGTTATGTATGGCAGACAGACAGGGAAATAAAAGGCAAAGAGTTGACTGTTAATGGATCCCTGAGCGTCACTGAGAGTGAGCCATCTAATTAGATTCACAACTCCTGTGTCTGTGGAAGGTTATATTACTACTGGCAGTGTAGCTTAGACAAAGCTCTACAGTGCTGTCAAAGGCAGTGCTGGTAAAGAAAATTGTACTTTGGAATAGGAACTAAATCTTGGGTTGGAATTCCATTCATGGTAAAGGCTAGAGCCCAAGACGAGTATCACAAATCATCAACATTCTTCAATTATTATAGTTATTAAACACTCACTTGCCACTCTTTTAGTTACAAAAGTCATTAAAACAAATATCTGACACTAACAACTCACTGCATGTAGTCATGTTAACATCATCAAAATGACGTGCCAGAGGTCAAAGTAAACATCAGAATGGGGAAGACTGATGACTCAGGTGTCTCTGAACATGGTGCCAGATAGGCTGGTCAGAGTATTGCAAAAACTGATGATCTACTGGGGTTTTTCCAACACAACCATCTCTACATTAAAAAGAGAATGGTCTGAAAAACACAAACTGTTCACTGAGCAGCAGTTCTCTGGAGCTGCTCTCATATTAGTACTTTGATCTCTGCCATGTACTTAAGGACAAACAGTATCTGAATATTCTGTTCACTATGCAGCCCTGTTCATCTTTTTTGATGCTAACTTGTTTAACAAGTACTTCAGACATTTTTTTTTCTGGAAAGACCCGTCTGCTACAGCCTGGGATAAAATAAGACTGACAAACCCTGTAACAACAAAACAATGAGCTAAAAGATGCTGTAATTCTCCAGTGGATTATAGGCCTCCGTAAGCACATTAATAAGTGATGGTACATTTCAAATATTTAACATCAACATGTGTCATGCATTAAAATAGAAGAAGATACGTAATTCCCACTGTACATAAAATCAAGTGAAGCATGGCATTTGCACTGCAAGCTGGTTTTGAATGATTAGGTTTAGATGACTAGTTTGAAATGCAGACCGAGTAACTGATATTTGGTCATTTTCAGCACCTGGCCTTTGGCAGATGAGTCACTCTAATAAATAAATAAACAAAAATCATGCCAATATCATGCAAGCCTGTACAATTACATAATTTCCCTGGTATCCATCACCTCATCTCTGCTCATCTCACGTCATAGCGTGAAATGAAAGGACCATCAGGGCAACACACCACCCAGCTGACTGTTGGCCCAACACATGTGCTTTGCATTCCCAGACACTAGTACTTACTTAAAGCTTTAAAAACACACACAAATCTATTTCCACAACCGCTGACCGCTTAAACAGTCACTCACTCAGTTCCTGTACAATCTGGCTGCTGCATTTCAGTTCTAGTAAATTCAAGCTAAACAGAATAACAAAGGATGCACATATTTCTGTCCATTCAGTTCAACACAAGCTTTAACTAATCCTGTCTGACTGCTTGTTTGTTGGATGCTATTGTTTGACAACTATGTTGTTTTGTCTAATTATGGGAAGAGATATCACGGTATATTATGTGGGTTACCAATTACTTGTAATTATTCAAAGTGACAGCTTTCAAACACAGTAACCATCAGGGATTTAAAAATGCTGTAAATTACAGAAGGAAAAAGGATGCAAAATGCATCCAAATTTGCAGATCTGCTGCAAAACCCTTTGACTATCCACCATCATGCTGTGCATTTTTTCAGGAAACAAATGATGTCCAATACAAAGAGTCTGGTGCAGACATTTGCAAATACATTTGCAAATATTATACATCTGTCTTCTGGCAAGACTACCAAAGGAAAACACTGTGACACATAACCTATATTGAGATAAAGGCATTGGAACGTGTCTCTGTAAACAAGAAGGCCAGGAATGTTGTTTAAAAATTCATCTGTGCTTTCAAAGACTGTCTGTCGTGTGAAAGTAAGCTCTGGCACAAAGCCTTGACTTAGCTGCTGATTAAGATCAAATGATCACACTAATATCTATTCTGGTCCAAGTGTCACATTAACAACAGACAAAAAAAGATGCAGGAAAAGCCCCTATCTGCCTGCTTTAAAGCTTTAAAATTCTGGCATTCTAATGTATACGCACTGTAAGTCTTCACAGTACCTTGTAAATATATGTGACACAATACCAGAGCAAAATGTACCATTCCAGCAATGAGATTAAGCATATAATGAATGTGTAATTATTATTAATGATGTGAGGAGACACGAGCTTGACATGAGCTCTTTTAGTTGCTCCGCTCAGAAGTTTATTAGTCTGCAATCATTCTCTGATTCAGGTGAGCCCTGTGCTTGACCTTGCAACAGCTGCTATCAATTATCTAAACACACACTTTCTTTGAATATTACATACTAATTTTAAAGAATTAAACAAACAGCTTTCATTAGAGATGTGACAGTGGATACAGTACCCCACAGTATGTATCTCCACAGATGCTGGTTCACAGCACTACATCATGTCTGGGCACTATCTTAAAGTGGCTGTTAGAGGATATGACAGTGTGTATGTGTGTCCTTATCATCTCAAATGTCAAAGTCGGCTTTAGTAGATCTCCAAAGGCATCTGGATCACTGCCACCATGAGGCACGAGCTGCACCACTAAGCATCTTGACATGTGAGGGTGACGTCTTGTTGCTCTCGGGGCAACATCACAGATAAAATAAGACCCCCTCTTTCTCTGGAGCGAGTCTTTTCCAGTCGGGTGATTGCCCTACAGGCTAAGAATAGGCCAGGCATGGGAGTGCTTGAGGAGTGATCCAATGCATCTCTGGCAGAGAGAAAACGCACAGCTCGCATACTTTGAAAGGCACACTTACATTTCACAGATTGCTTTCACATGAAGCATCCTGTCACACAGAACTAAACCAAATCAGCTGTTGTGCGTTTTGCCACAGTGCCAGGTTTCACTGTGTTGTAGCGTTCTCTTTCTGTTATGCTTTTCATTCATCTCTGGGCTCTGCAGGCTGACAGGGCTGCACTGCTGCATACCTTGGACAACTGCTCTGTTGTTGTTGAAACTCAAGTCTGCTGGACACAAACTTGTCTCAATTATTATGACAAAAGTAATCTGTTAGTGATAGTAGCTGAACAGTGAGGACTTTGTAGCTGTTTTAGCTGGCAGGCCGTTATCATTACAGGTTTGCTTGCTTCCACCTCCATTTATGGTTGACATTACATTTTCATCTACACACATGGAGACATTTCAAAAGCCTAGTGCTTGTAACAGTGTATGCTAGTCTATCGCAAACACATTGTTAGGCATGGAGTATAGGGTTTGCAGAATTACTCTGGTTGTGGAATGAACACAATCCATGGAAAAGAAAGTTTCTTTGAAACACCATCAGAACCAAGTACATGGAGAGAAGGCCTTTCCACGGGAATATTTGTACAGTTGTTTTTGTAATTTCAGTGAACTGGTCCTTTAAATAGCTTACAGGAGCCACTTTTTACTTGAATGTGAAGAAATTGTACTTTCATGAAGTATACAGTTAGTAATCCAAGTGATTAATTAGGATTTATGAGCAGAAAACGACCCCTTGTTCTGCTGCCAAAACTGTTTTATTAGTTTAAAATTTCCTGATTTCCTGAACACTAAATTATAACCATGTGTAAGAATTTATCCAACCACAGAAACTTTGGAGATTATAAAATATGCTCTCATTTATACCAGGTTATCTGCTGCCATATTTGACATTTTTACTTTTTAGATGTCAGCCCTGTGTCAAATAATTACTAGTTATTAACGGTTAAGGAAGTTGCTGCTGTTGTGCCATATGGATATATGCACCCAACCCTTGCATACTCTGTGACATTTATGAATAACTGCTGGTGCTTGAATGTGCTTAAAAGTCAAATTTATCCTACGTGCAAAGAAAAAACTGTTTTTTGTAAGGCAGGGACTTCATGGCTTCCTGTTTATTGTGTCGTGAGCTTTACTGACACCATGAGAGTTGGCAAAAAAAAAAAAAAAAACACAAACAAAGATTGGGTTTTGTATGGTAAAAAGTTACCATACAAAAGTATGAATGATATCACTCTTAATTTAATTCAAACACGAAAGGGACTAATACCGTTTCTCTAAATGTTCATCTATTCTTTTAAAGCACTAATAATGGAAGGCTGACTTTATGGTATTGTTGAAAAGGGGAAGTTTATTAATACCCTTAGGTATGATGTTTCCACTTTATGCTTAGTAACGCAACAAGATAATGAAGCCGATAATGCAGCTTGTCAGTTAGTTCATCCAAATCAATGCCATGGATACCCTTTACAAAAAAAATAATGAAAGAGAAATATCTGAAGTATTGCTAAGATTGATCACATACTGAGAAATATTCAAACTTTATATCAAAACATTTACCTACACTTTCTGTTAAACAATGTAAAGGAAGACAAAGTATGCTGGTATTATAGCAGCATCGCTCATGTGCAGATTTCCTGTGTGTGTCAAAACCAGCCGAGCTATTTGTGTGTTGAAGAGATAGACATCAGCAAGCATAATACTCCATCAAACAACGACAATGAATCCAAAGAAGCTTTCCGCTTCTCCTTCCAAACATGGGAAGACTGTTGTAGCCAGTGGGGTACTACTTTACACATAGTCAAATTTCATGCCTAAATGTTGCAAATAGACTGACCGATATGTAAAAGAACACCTCTCACTTTCTAAGCTTTGTTTTAACCAGCTTGTCTGTATGCGTGACATTTGCGGGAATAAACAAATAAAGGCTCAAAGCAGGCAAATCAAGGCCTATTGGCCTAGAGAGCAGTCACAGGTGTCTGCTTGTGGTTAACAGCAGAATAGACAGGGTCATAGTCCTTAGAATCATTATGGGCAACATCAATGATGCATATTAACTGCCTCCACCACCACCACTGTCACCACATCGAAAATTAATTCAGTGTTCGGTGATTGTAGAGTTTGACGAGACTTTCCAGGTCAACAAGCACGTTTCTATTCTGCACTGGCTTATGGTTTTATTTTTCTTTTCAGCACAGTGCCTGTAGTTACCCTTGAAAAACAATGTCACATTTCCCGGGGAAGGTGAAACATTTGAAATAACAGTAAATTTAGAGCACACTGGAAAAAAGACTTGGCCAGACTCTACTGAAACAAACTTAAAAACCAAAGCTCCTCTTTTCCAGTAAGTGGAGCCATTTTGGAAGTAAATACATTCGTTTGGGAAGCTTGAGTTCCTTACAATTAACATTTGGTACAGCACTGCCAAGCGTGTACATGTGGAACCATCTTTATGAGATCACATAAGAGTGATGAAACTGAAGACAGTTTGGTTGCTCTTCAGTTTGATACAGTTCTTTCCTTAAGATTGCAAGTTGAAGACTTGATTAAGGTTCTGGGAAGTCTAACTAAAGTTAGGTTAGGATGACAGTGGTTATGGTTTGAATTAGTGTAAGACCAAAGAAAATGAAAATTAATCCTCTGAAAGGATGGAAACAATACTGAGCGTGTGAGGAAAGAGTGTGGGAGCAGTAAATTCAGGCTTCCGGAGAGAAAAACACGCATTAGAAGCTTACATAAGCAGTTACAAAATGAGTCACAATGACCATTCATTTTTAATGGCAGGGACACCGACTAAATGCCATGAAAACAGAACAGAGCTGCTCAGGGACCAGTCTCAACAGCATCACCACACTGATGACGCTGTGGGACCAAGCAGAACGGTGGACAGCTGGGTCTTATCACTGTGAACAGTCTCAATTGAGCTTTTCTGAGGTCCAGCCTATGTTTCATCATTTTTTTTGTATTTCCTTTTTCACTGTGTGACAAAGTGGGTGAGAGTACCACTTGTCTATATTCTTAGTTAACATTCTTGTTTTGATTTAACCATATTTCACATGTGATCTGCAATAGGCAAACGTCTACTATCTCGGGTTTATGTTTTGCACTTTTACAGATTATATAATATAACATCTTGGTTTAAATCGACTCCTATAAGTTTGTTAAATTGACATGTTCTTTATTTCAACTGTTAATTTGTATTGTTTAGAACTTACCTTACCTACCTGTCTTCCAGAAACAAAAGGAGGAAATGTAGTTTTACTTCCTGCTTTATAGCTTCTGGGTTCTTCTGAGGTCACAGGAAGAGACCAAGTGCGGGAGGGGAAGAACTCTTGTAATTTAATAAAGTTGATTTTAGAGGGTTTATGAAGAAATAGATTTATTGTTGTAATACGTATTGATTACACCACAGAGTTTATGTTGCCAGTAAAGAGTAGCAGTAGAGGTTTGAATATAAATATGTTCATCTTACCTACCGAATGGAATAGTCCAGAGGAGAAATCTTAAGTGAACTATTTAAGCAGAAGAACTCAGGTGTTTGAGAAGAAAGGTTCAGGTCAGTGTAGCTGTGTGCAGTTTGACCTTAATTTCCATTGATTTAAGTTCAGTTATGTTTATTTGAACTGAGTTAATTATAGAGTTGAGTTTCCTATTTGTTTCTTTGTAAATATTGTTTGGGTCACAAAATGGTGAATAAATCACTTGCTACACTGGACAGCATCAGTCTCCTGCACTTCTTTGACCGCTTAATTCAAGTCTTACCACACACTGACACTGAAAAGAAATGATAAGTAGACTAGTATACTAAGTAGATAAGCATAGTAAGGCATTTGTTCTGCTATGTGAAGTGGTTTAGAGTCAGGTGTATATTGAAATGTATTGCTATAGACAGAATTTGTAATCAGAACTCTTTACCTTACGCTCATTCACCACTTTCCACTACTCTTTCCTAATCAGAAGGTTCCAGGTTCAATCCCTGGCTTTTCAGTCTGAGAGCTATTCTTCAAAACCCCAAGTTGCCCCTGATGTATCCGCCGTCTATGAATGTGTATGAATGGCAGTGTATGAATGTGTGTGAATCATAGGTTAAAAGGACTTAGGCATAGAAAAAGGTGCTTGTATTAATGGGTGACTGTGATAGTAATAAAATGCTTTGAGATTAGGAAAGTGCCAGTCCAATTACCACTTTAATGCCACAGTAAACACAGTAACCAGTAGACATTAACATACGGTTAAACGAATATTCTCAATGACAGGCTACATTCATCATCAGCAGAGTTTACAAAGGTGGAATTTATGGCTGCGCAGTTATTTGGATTGAGTTACATGTTACACATGTACCAGTACTTCCTGATGCTCACCAAACAAGTTTTTTAAATTCCCTATATTGAACATTTGGACCAGTTTAGAGACTTTCTTAAATGACCTCTTTAGTTATTTTATTGCCTTCTTTCATAGTGGAACTCAGCCAGTTTTATTTTACCACTTTAAATCTTAATAACCTTTAGAGTTCCTATTATGCAGTAACTGTAGTACTGTACTGTAATCAGCATGAAATGAGCACACTGCTTGAGCACTTTTATTCGTCTAGCATCACCTACATGAATTCTTCTTTTATTTTTGCCTGATCAGTAGGACTATTCTCATTTTTACTTGTGTCGGATGGGGGACAGTTTCCTCACAGAATGCACCAGTGTAAACTAGTAGAAGGAAACAGCTGCATGCCTGTCTGTCTCTCCTGAACCTCAAGTGTTACTCAACCCTTACATCTGGCCTTTACTTTATAAAGATCAGCACTAATGTGTTCAATGAAATAACACATCATAAGCAACGGAAAATCTATTTCTCAATATTTCATAAAGAGGAAGACAATACTGAAGGCAGCACCTAAATCCTCTGGAGTTACACTTTCTAGGAATTCATCTTTCTAAAACACAACTGCAGGCATTTGTTTCCCTAATCTGCTGAATGGATGCTGCAAGAGTTGATCAATGCACTTGCGTGCACAATGAAATAATAACTCAGCATTATATTCTTGCTAAAATTTAATTCGTGTTAATTCAAAATCAGCTGCAGCATGCGATGTGTATTTGCATACTACAGTCATTAGTGCTGAGTGATGCAACCTAACAGGTTTCAAGAAATGACCCACCAAAAGACGTCTCTACAAACAGACTATCCAAAGGTCAAAGCAGTGACATGAGTAAAAGGTTAAGAACAGCGTCCTACCACGTACCTCGACGATGTCAGAGTTGGTTCTGCTCTCGTGGGGTTCGTTGTATTCTGTGTACTTCAGCAGGACTTTATCCATGTCGGTACTGGCGTACTGAAACAGCTTGTTGGAGCCATTGAAGATGATGAGGGCAATTTCACAGTCACACAGAACACTTAACTCGTAGGCCTTCTTCATCAGGCCAAACTTTCTCTTCATGAAAGTCACCTGGAAGAACAAAAGCCAGAGATCAGCCTAGAATAGCTAACCTACAACAGGTCAAATAAAGGGTCATACCTGTTGGTTCTTTCTAGATTTTCACAAGCAAGTCAGAGTATTTATAAAATTAAGGCTACACGGCATCCAAAAATATTTTTGAATGTGTTCTGTCTGAAGTAATAAATCACCGTTTGCTTTGTACTCTGTGCTGTGTGTTGAAAATGTTATAAATCTTTCAAAAAAAAAAAAAACCTGTTTACAGTAACAATTAAATTTTTTTGTCTTCATAACCCAATAATATTAAAAAAATGTCTTTTAAAGCAGTGAAATCTAAATAGTCCATCTAATGGCTTCTGAACAGGTAATCCGCAGTGCTTTGCCCCGTGGCCTCTGATGTGAATGTATGGTGCAATGATAGCAATAGTAATACAAATCTGCACTAACATAAATGTTTCATTTTAGGTGTTTAAACAACTCTTCCAAAACAAGCGATACATTTGTCAGCTCATCCTACCGCCGTGTTCACTGGCTGATAGTTTTCAGAGAAAAGAGAAGAGAATTAAAATGTGTGTGTAAGTGTCAAACAGGAAGAGACAAGGGGTGGGGGATCTCTAGTTCTCTAGTTCTGCACTTCTGAAAGAACGCAGTAATAATCTGGAAATACTAATTCAGTAACACTGCAGTTTCTAGTGGAATGTTACTGAATGAGTGGAGTGGATGGGAAAGGTAGGTGGGGAAAGAAACTATGTAATGTTTCACCTCCCTTAATGATTACCATCAAGGTGTTCAACTTTATTAGTAAGACAGAGGGCTGTGCATAAACATTTTCGGCAGAAATACAGTCAAACCCCCCTTTAAGCTCATACTGTAGTGTTATATTGCACCATGGCTTATAAAGTAGAACAGTCATTCTTGACACCTCCATATTCCTCCAGACCATAAAGCTAAAACATATTGTTTGGAGTGGACCATTTACAGCTCAGTGTAAACCCACAGGTCACACATGGATCATGCTCTTATCCCTTTATGGTGTGTAGCTCACTCCCTGCAATGAATCATCTGTATTTATCTGGGTATGTCTTACTTCTGTCATAGCTTCTGGGATCCTGACTCATATCTTTTCAGTTCCAGAAGCTTCTGCAGACTCACATCTCAAAGCTTTCTGGCAATGTTGAGTGTCAGGTATATTTCTTTTTACATGGTTATTTCTGTAGTTCAGTTCTTTACACTTTCCTTTACACTTATTGTTCTGAGCACTTTTACAGATCTTACCATACCGCTGTCATGACACTCAAGCATCATTATGGCCAAGAATTATAACAGGAAGTGTCTTGATTATTACCTCTGTAAAATATAATTGGGACTAGAGACAGATTTACAACTTTCAAAACAGCCCAGTTGTACGAAACTGTATACCGACACAGGACACATTATTATTAGAGCTAAATCTAAACTATTCACAGTCAAATAACAAAAATCTTTTTCTCTATTTTTAGCTTTTAGTTGCTTTTCTGCCAAACGATTTATTTAATTGATGGGAATTCTAAATAATACCACTTGAGTGATGGCTTAGTGGTGTTTCAAGAAACTGTGTGCACAGTACCTGTTTAGTAGAAAATATCCACTCCTCTGACATTCTTTTTTACTTTTCCTGTTTTATGCATTCCCGAAGTGAGGAAACCATTTTATATCCTGGTATTATATACAGTATGTCATTGCTTTACATACTACAGTTATAAAGCAGAAATAAGACAGACTAACTTTGATCTAACTGCAAGTCCTAAAAAATTCATATCTTTACTGTTACAAAAGTATTTAACTCTATTTGCAGTAAAATAACGTTGTTTTCTTTCATTTATCGACAGCTGACATTGTAAAGCTAGTTTGACTATAGTCTACATGGTAAACCCTCAGATGGGTAAATATGTGGTCTCTGGTTTAAGCCTCATTTGAAGAATTTTACTCAATGCACTGTAGATTGACTTTTCTTTTTTATAGTATAGAACACCAAATATACATTGACTGGGACTGAATTATTTGCACACAAACATTCATAAACATTTTTATTTTCTTCCCATCCGGGCTGCTATAATGTAATGTGTGCCTAGTCGCAATATTTTGTATAGTAATTCTCGCAGAATCGTTTTTGCAAACATGTTACAGTAACAAGATTAAATGATAGTGGTGAACTGAATGACAGTCTTACAGTTTGGGAAATAAACACGTCCTGAATTCGTAAGTGTGCTCCCTTGTAAAAAAAAAACAAAACTGTACAGCTTCAGACAGAACTGAAAAACAAAAAAAAAACAAAAAATAAAAACACATGACATAAAAGTTATGAATTGATTAGCATGTCATTGAGTACAATAAGTATTTGATTCCCTTACTTAGTACTTGAGTACTTAGTACTTCGTAGAGACAACCTTGTTGGCAAGCACAGCGGTAAGATGTTTCTTGTTGGTCACCAGATCAGCACACATCTCAGGAGGGAATTTGGCCCACACCTCTTCACAGAAACTCTATAAATTATTTTAGCTTTCTTGGCTCCTGCTTGGCAACTCATTGATGTACTTCTTCTTCAGCCACTCCTTTGTTGCCTTGGCAGTTATTTTGGATCATTGACAGGCTGAAAGGCCCATCCAGGACCGATTTTCAATGTTCAGGTTGAGGGAAGGAGGGGTTTTTTTTATACATGGGTCTGTCCATTGGCCCCTCACTGCAGTGAAGCCATCCTGTACCCTTAGCAGAAAAACAGCCCCCAAACAGAACGTTTCCACTTCCATGCTTGATTGTGGGGATGATGTTCTTTGGGTTATACTCAGTGTTTCCACAAACACAGCAAATGAATGTTATGCAAAACTTTCATCTAACCACAGTTTTTTTCTCCCAAACCTTCTCTTAATCATTTAGATGTTCACTGATAAACTTAAGATAGGCCTGTACACATGCCTTCTCAAGCGAGGGGATGTTGGGATCATCAATCCATTACAGCATATTGTGTTACTAATGAAGTGCTTGGTGACTGGGATACCAACTGCCTTGAGATCAGTTACAACCTTGTCATGTGTAGTTCTCGCCTAAACCACCAACTTTCTCATTTTTATTCTCACCCCATGAGGCAAGATCTTGCATAGAGCTCAGACTGTGGGTGACTGATGGTCACTTTGTTTTCCATTTTTTAATAATCTTAGCAGAAGTTCACCTTCTCACCAAGCTTTTTGCTGATGGTCTTGTAGCCATTCCAGCAGTCCACAGTCTTGTCCCTGACGTCCTTTGACAACTCTTTGGTCTTGCCCACGGTGGTAGATAGGTGGAAATGGAAGAAACTGATTCTGTATATAAGTGTGTTATATCCACATAATGAGATGAAATCAGGAGCACCTGTAACTGACTGATTGATTGATTGGCTGTGTGCCCATGTGGAACAGGAATTACAATCTATGGGAGCCAGAATTCTGTCTGTAGAGAATCAAATACTTACTTCACCCAATGACATGCAAATCAATGTATAACTATTATTTAATGTTTTCTCTCTGGATCATTGGTTCATATTCTGCCCCTCTCCATTAAAATGAAACCATGAAAATTACAAACTGTTCATTTCTTTGTAAGTGAGCAAACGTGCAAATTCAGCAACATTAAACAATCAGTTTCCAAAGGCATAAGGTCAGTTAACTTGTAAACTGTTGTCTCTGAAAACAAGTTTCAAGTGATACTATTTCTTGAGCATAACTTGCAAATACACGTGAAAAGAGATTACCAAAAACTACACTGTTCCTCTTTTAGAGTGTGTGGCTGCATAAACACCATCTATCACTAGTGCATCTTTCCACTAAAGCCAAGTCATTGCTGTATATTGTGCATGATGTGTGATAGTCTGATACATTAAAAAGAGGAAAAACTGCTGAAAACACTTCATGCACTTGACAGATTAAAAAAAAAAAACACAAACCAACTTCCCAAAATAGAGTACAAGAACCTAAATATACGGCAGACTCAAGTGATAGTGCACGCCACACAACTGAAGCAGTGTCTATCTAAAAATGCTTCAGCCAAGACAACCAAACATCAAATATAAACATTATCCCAGATATTTATTTTCCAGCCACATCCCTATTTCCAGAGTCTGTGCCTTCCTTCCAGACAGGCTGGTATTTGTTGTGCTGTTGGGGGTGATATATATAGAGGAGACAGACAGAGAGGGATTCCAGTGGGCAGCAATGTGGCTGCGTAAGGAGACGGTGAGGAGAGAAGGCCACTGTGTGTCCCTAACACTGACCCACCCTGCTAATGACAGGGTGCTGTCCGGACCCAGCTAACCCCAAATTACTGCCCTCGCCACCAGCTGTGACCACTACACTCTCAAAAGTGAAACAGCTTAAAGAAACCTCTGGGAGCTTCTTAGATTTAAACAAAAGTGTACCAGCAAAAGGTTGGGTGCAGGATGCTTTTACAAAGTGTTAATGAACCTATCAGTACGTGCTCATGTACATAATATGTGTCTTTTTATTAGAAACGGGTACCTGACTAAAATGGCACTTCTACTTTTATGCGGCTCTTTGGGATCGTGGAATCAGCACAGTGAACGTCACATTTTTAGAGTGTGCTCTGAGCAGGAGCGCCACATGGGCCACACATCGACACATGAGATATCACGAAAACGAAACATAACAATGAAATAAATGCTAAAACTAGAAGGTGTTCTCAACAGTTAAAGTACACAGCAGATTTCAGCACTGACATAAAACAACAACGCAAAGATATTTTGCGCAAAAACTAAAGACATTTAAGAAGACAAAGGAAGAAGACACTCACCTGTCGGTTCCTCTCATCAACGATACGGGTGATTTGAATCTTCTTCCTTCCCATTGCTAAAGCAACGTCCACCAACAACCAAAGATGAATATCAGAGGGCTCCAAGTATATAAAAATTTAAAAGACAATCCTCAACACATAGTCCCCCTGTCAGCTCCTGTTAGTCCATCAGCTTAGCATGGCTTTCTGAAAGAGAGCAACAATCAGTGTTAACTTAATCATTGTTTATTTACTGTGTACAAGCAGTCACAGAAACAGTTCTATTCAGCAAAGATATTCAAATACTTGGACAAATCATAGAGTGCAAAGGGTCACACACTGCTTACACTGAAAATGCCAGTTATGCAAGGAAAGAAGGAACAGAAAGAAGAATGAATAATAAACATACATTAGTCAGGGACACAAAATCCATTTCTACCATTTTGAAATTTTCCTCTGCAGTTTGGCATTTCACATTTTGCTGTCACTGTTGATTGCAGTTTTGTAGAAAGAAGGAGGACATCTTTTCAAAACACCATAAAGAGAGCCATTAAGAGGACACGAAGCGAGACTGACTAAACACGTGCTGGTCCAACAACAAGGATATGATCCCTCACCAGCTTCTCAACTACTACTGCTGGAACACACAATTGAGCCAAAGACTGAACTTTCTGTTTGTTCTAGAGAGCGTTCCTTTCACTCCGGAGCTGAATCTATAATTATAAAGAGACACATGAGCACAGACACTGTAATACATAGAGAATAAGCGTCATACTGTATGTACCATACTTCATCACACGCCTCTGTATACTGTAGCTTGCACCAACCTCTTCTTTATCTGCACCAACCAGGCCAGCTGTCTTTAGTGGATTCACCTCTGCTTTCTGGCTTTCTCCTCTTGCAGGAGTGACCACCTGCCTTGATGCGTCCCTCCTTTCTTCAACCTCAGTGTTTCTGAGCCCTGCCTTCCCGCAGAGCTCCTTAGCTCTTACCTAATCTCATCTGATCTGGGAGGAGGCAGAGAGTGAGACGAAGCCAGGCTTTATCCTAACCCTCCCTGGATTATTGCAGCATGTGGAGCCCAGCGCTGAGCCACCAAAACCCCCACAGCAGACCCAGTTCACAGGGTTGAGAGATAGAACAAATGCATTTGTCTTTCACCAGAGAAAATGTATTGGTTATTTTTATAGATTTAAATGTAGTGCACATATCTTAAATGGTAATATAGTTAAATACCACTAAAAAAAAAACCCCCACACACACTTAAATTTTCCAAAATACCATTTTAATTCCAAATGTATCTTAGCCCACTTTGTTCTTGTTCCATTTAAATGATTATTTGAAACCCTACATTTTCTGTTTTTGTTTTAACATTTAAAGCAAAGTTATATTTAAACACAATTAATTTGCAAGAAAAGGCACGCTATCACTCTAATGCTTCCTGTTCACCATCGCCGAGATTCCAACTGACCCTTCGGAAGTCACGACAGAATATAAACTGTAACAGACAAAGACTCCTTGTATGTTTGGGATTTAAAGGTCACACGGATTTATCGGTTTTACAATCTGGATGATTTGATGGGAAGACACAAATATTTTAAAAAGAGAGAAAGAAAATCCTTTCCATGATACTCATCCCTGCAAACATCATCATCATGCAGATATTTATTTCAGCCTGTGCTTTTGAGTGTTGAATATTTGCAGTGTTCTAAGTTTCAATCAGATAAACCCTGGTATTGCTCTGGTATTATTAGGATAACAGACTGGACTTTGTACTATCTTAGTCACAGCATTCTGTTGTTAAAACATGATGATCTGCTTAAATCTGCTAAATTTTAACACTTCAGGTCACATTAAGTAAAGTCATAACCATAACTAGCCTCTTAGCCGGCCTATCTGAATAAATGGGACTGCCCCGTTAGTTGCTAGTGCCAGAAATTACTTTAGTTTGGTGTAAAATGATTTTAGAAGATCTTAAATGTTAAGAAGGGAAATGTTTATTCTTCCAATTTGGAAGCCTGCTGAATTAGAAACAGCTGAATGTGTTCATTGTTTGCTATTATATATTTATATCAGTATAAATGTGTTCAGTATAAATGCATCTTATGTAATAACATTGAAAACTTACCTGAGATGGTGCTTTTTCATTTTGTAGCAGATTTAAAGTTTGACATTATTGCAAAAATCTTTCAAGAATCTGCTGCTTCACTGGTCATTAATGACCTCTAATCATCTATCCATTTTCATAACAGGCTGGAGTCTGTCCCAGCTGTCACAGGGCAAGAGGCCGAGTATACTCTGGATAGACCACCAGTCTACCATAGAGACAGACAGACAACTATTCATGCTCGCATCCACACCCACGACCAGTTTATAATCACCAATTAATCCAACATGTCTTTGGACTGTGGGAGGGAGCTGGATAACAAGGAAACTTTCGTGTTGTGACAGTGCCGCTGCACCACCATGCTGCCTATGATATGAAAAATATGGTGGCTAAAATCAGTACAATAATTACTTTGAACCAAGCTGCCAACTTGCCAAATTAATAGAAGTGTTGTTGTGGAAGCAATTTGCATCCATATATAACTCAGATTATGTAAGATTTACATTAGAAACCACTAACTACTCCAACACTTTGTACTGAAATTGAGCACTCAAAGTGCTTCTATGCTACAAGCTGCATTTATCCTTCCTATTTCAAGTAAACTCTGATTGATGCATCGGAGGCAGCAGGATTCAGCTTCTTGTCTAAGGAAACTTTGACATGCGGACTGGAGAAGCCAGGAATTGAACCACTGACCCTCCTACTAGGGGACAGCTTGCTGTTTCTCTTACCACAAAATGCATTCTGTGGGAATATTTCCTATCACTTTATTTGCTTCAAAAAGAAAATGTGGAAAAATGTACCAAAAAAAGACAAATGTTAGGTCTGTTTGTCTTTTTTGAATTGCACTAATGCTAACCTTTTTAATGGGATATTTTTATAATTAAAGACAAATTAAAGTTTGTTTTTAAGACCCCTTTACTTATTACACACTAGTGTTAGATTCTGGACTGGATAGTGGACCAGTGCTCTTTTCTAATATATTTAGCAACTCACACATTAAGTGCTTAATAGTAGGAGGACACAGCACAGGACTCTGGGTTCACCTTCTCTTGTGTTTTGTCATTTTTTGGCTACATCAGGGGAAGATTGTGGTTTCCCTGAAATATTAATACATGTAACATATCGAGTACTTTATCATTAGTTAGCCATCGCTTTGACTTTTTCCCCAAAAAAGGTCCGTCAAGGGCCTAAATATAGTCATAGAAAGGTGAATAATTTGTAGCTGCCATGTGTTAGTATTGTAAGCTAGAAAATCGATGTCAGTGAATAATTTGCAAATAGGTAAATGATGGTAAATATTAAAGATGTGGTTAAGATTTGTTGTTCATGCTGGCAGTTAGGGCTGCCATGATTAGTCGACTAGTCACGATTACGTCGACGACTAATTTAATAGTCGAAGCGTCGTTTGAAGCTTTGTAAGATCCCAAAAGGCGCAGGAATAAGTAGTAGGATTTAAGAGTGTAATAACGGACTGAAACAGAAGATGGCAGAACTGCATGTACAAGGATGCCAGCTGCCGTTAAACCCCGAAGAAGAAGGAGCTTTGTCCCAGAATTCATAGCGCAGCCCAGCTCAGTTGTCAACAATGGCGGCAGCTAGTTAGTTTTAATATTACTCTTATTATTCTTTCTGGGTCACAAAATAAACGTTTAACATATTTGCAGGTGAGAATGTAGCTGTGTAAACCTGAAATATCTGCTCAGTTTATCAAGACACCACATTTTTTCAAAAGCGCTCCGACGTTTTCGGAAACGTCTGTTATCCACCAGCTCGATAGCTAGCCAGGGGCAAGGCTCACTAGAGCCGTGAGAACACCGGACTCCCGGCAAATCGTTTTCAAATCCACCGCCGTCTTTCGCTACTCAGGTTAAACGTGATATATAAGTCACTTAGATAACTTAAAATTGATACTGTTTGGCTTTTTCTAGTATTTTATTTGTTCCTGAGTAAATCGGTTTGGCTGAGATTAAAGTTATAGTTTCTACACAGCTGAATAAACGTCAAAGAGACAACTGATTATCAGAAGTGTGAGATGCTCGAGAATATACTCCGGTGTCCTGTTATATTTTAGATAGCAAGAAGCAGACGGCAGAGTTTATTAAACTCCACCGAAACAATCTGCAAATGTCATTAAAATTTAATAAACTATCATCTTGTCTTTATTTTTAGTTAGCACATACCTTAAACACTTAAAGCTGTAAGCTAATGATAGTTATATAAGAGCAGATGCATGCTGGTGCAATAAGCTGTACGTTTACATCCAATGGATGCATGCTCTGATTAGTCGACTAATTGCAAAAATAATCGTTTGTGGCAGCCCTACTGGCAGTAAATGTCTAGTCTCCATGTTTTTCTCTGAATGCTTTATTGCTGACATTTTAAAAAGAATGAAAGATGATGCAACCTTGGATCCAGAAACAATGGAATACTACTGAAACACAAAATTGCCAAATGCTTATGGACACTTTTTCCTCTCTGTAGTAGCAACAATTGCTTTGTTTCAGGCTGCCCATGCTTCAGTGGAGTCTGTTTTACACCGTTCATTCACATGTTTCCCAGACAAGCTGTCCTGATCAATGTTACTATGGCAGAAACTGTCTGGCTGATATGAAAATTAATACAAACAGAGATGACCCAACAGACAACCAGCACTCACAAACACACAAATCATCCATGTACTGTCATATTATTACACCCAAACAAAAAGTCCCATCTATTCTAAAACATTGAGTAACCAGATCACTTTAACAGTTTGCTTTTTTCCATTCTGAGAATTCAAACTAAACAAGAACATCAGCATCTACTATTTGTGCTCCCAATATCTGCAACATACTACCACAAAACCTGACGTCTGCTCCAAATCTTAGTTCTTTTAATTTTAAGTACATTTTTAAATTTGTTTTAAGTTTGATCTTAAAACTGTTTTATTCGCTACTGCTTTGAATTAAGATGAAGAGATGTTCTTTTTCCTTTTGAATATACGTTCTTGGGTATGTACACTAGTGAATGTGATGATGGCTATTGTGGGGATGGTGGTGACGATGGTGGTGGTGATGATGGCAATGATGATGTATGTCTGTGTCATAGGTAACTCACTGTATGCATCCTGTTGACAGTTTCTCGTTATTTTATTTTGTTTTATTTTATATTTGTAATTTCCTTTGCTTTTTTATGTAATGCTCTTGATGTCTGTGTAAAGCACTGAGCACTGCCATGTCTCTATAAATAAACCTGTCTTCCCTTGCCTAAAAGAAAATTACAGTAATTTAGGATGTGTTTCATACACTGGTAACAAATGTGATATTGCTGTGGAATTTCTCCTTTTGTGGTGAAGTAACACACAAATATCAGATCATAATAAAGTGTTAATTATACGGATAAACACCAACATAAAAAATGGGGAAACATCAATTTAAAAAATACATTTGATTTCATCATTTAAACTTGCTCTGACCCTTTCAGCACCTCTCTAACGTTAGAAGATGCTCTCCTCTTGATACATCCTTAAACAGGGAGCGCTAAACCCTAGAGTGAACCTCACAGTCAAAAACCCTCCGCCTTATCTCGCCCATGAAATCCAATTCCTGTGGATATTCGGAAGCGTGACAATGCTTTGTCAGGGTGTGAAACACACTTTTCCAAGGTTGGATTGCGCTGGATTTTAATTTATCTCGTATGTCTCTTCAATGGCAGAATCTCACTTCTTGTTGATTTGGTAAATAAGAGTCAAAGAGCTTCCACCTAACATTGTTTTACAGATAAAGTATGGTGAGTGCCACACAAGAGTACATATGAATGGGGAGTACACACATTGTAACCTCTTTGCAAAAAAAATAGCTGACAGCCAAATACATTTGCTAAAACTTCACATAGTTCTAAGTTGTTAGACAAAGTGACAAAATCTTTGAATAATCACATGGACGTAAAGCAGAAGTAAAGAATATTGAGCTCAGCCAAAGACAAAACTGTGGTCTGTAAAATAAAAAGGAACGCCAAAGAAAGTTTTACCTTTAATAATTATTCTCTGTGCTTTTGTTTGTCAGTTTAAATTTGAATCAAGTTTAAAAAAAATGCAAGTTGTTATTTTTATGATTCAAACAAATGATGTTGCTTAGTGAATGTTAGTGTGGGCGAATGTAGCTGTAGCAGTACTTATTTTTGGAGTTGTTAATAACCAGCACCAAGCTAGTGCTGGGTGACTGAACACTATGGTGCATGAATATATGGGCTGCTTAGGTTTGGCAGAGCCCAGCAGAAGAGCACATCTCTGACTGTTTTTTATTTATTTATGGCTGATTTTGTTTAGATGTTTCAAGAAGTCTTTAAAGCGGAATTGCTGAGTAGTGCCATCCTAAGGCACTAAGCTAGGATGAAGAGTTTTGCACAAACACTGAAACTGCTGTGACAGAGATTCTTATCATGTATTGTAAGCAAATGTAGTGCTGTGGACACCTGGCATTGTAGTGTTGTTGTTAAGATCTTTGGAACAATGCACTAGTCCCTCTCTCTGTGTCTGACACATTACTGAGTTGACGGCAATGCAGTTAACTTGTGGCAGAGCACATAAACATCGGTTAAACTGTAAAGCTTGCAATCACTACTACCACTGCTTTATATTTGCAAATGGCTAAATAAGTCATATGCAGAGCACTGGCCAAGTTCTATCCATGAACATGGCCACCATACGGCTGGCTGTTTAGCTGCTGCATAAACATGACAATGATATCATTAATCTTAGTAAGAAAGTAAAGTATATACCCCAAAATGTTAAACTGTTCCTTTAAAATACTTCCCGGTTGTATACAATTTATAAATATACTAAGCAATAACCTATATCCACTATGAAGAGCTCACTTAAATTTAAGCTCACTTAAAGCTACATTTTCTGACAGTGAAACATCATGACCCATGACTCTACTGAGCAATTCTTATGAATAGTGAAGTGTAGTGTGGGAGTTTGAAACATTGTGTCACCCACGTAGTTCATCAGCAACAGTGTTTCAAACTCATGGCCACTGAAATGTTCCAAGATTAAATGCAGGTTAAGTCATCTAATATTCATCAGTCATTTAAAAATGATTTGGAACTATTACTAGCATTTATTTGTGTGCGTCTCAAAACTTCAACTAAGTCTATATTTAAAAGTATGAAAAAATTATTTACTACCACAGTGATGACAAAAAGGCTGGACATAACTAAACTAGAGTGAAGTAAAACCCCTGCAAGCTGCCAGCTTCCTGTTAGCTCTGTCAACTACAGTACTTCCTGTTTTATGATCAGTCTGTCTGGCAAGGAAGGAGCTTTGAGTAAACCACCCTTCAAAACACTACAAACACACAAACCACCATTAACATTTTCTTATTCCATTGAACATAAATTTATTGCTACATCCGAAGCCAGAAGTCAGGCCAAAAGGTCAAATAGATCAAATTATTTTATGCTAAACTTTATTATAAGTTATTTATCAACAATAAAGTTATTTATCAGTCTGTCTCTGAATTTAAAAAATATATACACACAAACAAACACCAAACAAATTTCTAAGGGCAAAGCGCGTGATCCATACTAGTGGTTGGAGCTGGTTTCCACTGTTCCGAAGGGCCAGTGTCAGGAAAATTAAACCCTATAATTTCCTTCTTCCATATCTGTTACACAAGGGTAAAAACTTCACTCCCCTGGTTTTTCTATTTAAATTACTCATTGTGGTTTAGAAGAAAGCGCTGTCTAGATAGTGGAAAAAGGAAACATTCCACTTATTCCATTTGAATTTACTTGCCATGTTCTCACATCAGTCAACACCACATGGAGAGAGATGGCATGTTAAAGGGCATTCAATGTCCAACTTGTGTTCTCACATGCACCTTTGTTAGATAATTTCTCAAGAAGTTCATGGTTGCAATTCATGTGTGAAAATAGTTAACATTAATTTTGAAAAATACATATCACACTGTCACATATCATAATCACATTACAACAATTATTGTGATGTCTATGAGCCAATAAGGCAAAAAGCAAGCCTTTGGTCAAAATGAAATATAAAATTGACGACAATTTTTGGTAAGAATTTGTTTTCAAGGACTTTCAACACAGCTACACCCACATGGAACCACGTGGCATTTTTGCAGGGGTGTTGGGGGTGTTGTACAGATTAGCCGAACAAGATCAAATTAGTTACTTAGCTGCTGGTAAGCTGATTGTTTGGGGAGAGACATGATAGCCGTTCCCTCTGTTTCCAAATGTTCTATAGGCACAGCTAACGTAAAGGCTATAAGTTAATATACTGCCTATTGCTTCATAGATGTAATATATAATATAATATAATGCATCTTTGACAATAGCAACACCTGGTCCATTCAATGCCAATAAGAGTCTCTGAGGAACAAAATCGCCTAGTGTTCTTAGACATCAGTAGAGGTGATCGATGTCAGCCGTCAGGAAGATCATAAAGTCTAGTTTTCATGCAGTGAAAAAAACACTGTATCCGTGATGGAATGCACTTCTGCGTTTACTGCACTGCAAAAAGAAAAAGATTAAAATCCACAACAGATGTGCAGCTTTTTTCCTGAAACACTGACTCTCTCTCTCTCAGAATAAAGAAGCTGACAAAGTTGAACTTTTGTGTAGTTGGTCAGCAAGACTGTTTTTGAGCGGAAGGCAAAAAAAGATGATGCCTTTTTCTTCAATCGATAGCAACCTTTGCTACACAAGATTTTTTTGCACAGTATAGTTCATACCACAACTATGTGTCAAATAAATGTTGCTCAAAGTGTATGCAATTGTACATATTTAAAAATTGTAATAGAGTGCACATAGTACCATGCATTTCCTCTTTCAGTATTTACCTTTGACATAAACATGATGGGCCCCATCTAACACTGGACTGTTGACCTCAATATGTCTTACTAAAGGGGCTTTGTAAAAATAGAAAGTTCTACACAGTAGTTCTAACATTATGAGCACTAATTAATGTCCCCTTCACCAGCTCCTCATGTAAAGAATGAGCAGAAGTTAGAGCTGTGGAAGGTTAATCATGCTCTTTCTTAACAGGTTGTTTTCAGTACAAACTGGCAGAGTAATTGGGAACCCTTTCATCACTTCTCCTCATTAAAGAGCATGGGTCCAACTCTAATTGTGTTGACCCCACAGTGACCTCTGCTTCAGTCACTCCAACATTAAATCAATAAGGTTTCAAGCTGTTACTACGCAGCAGGCACCACTTGATAGCCCCCCCAATCTTCTGCTGCCAGCCGAATAAAGAAATCACTGTCTCCGAATATCATTTTGTTCCAGTAGATTATGGAGCTGATCCTAGTAGTCAGTGCAGAAACAACCATGGTGAGATCTGTGGTGATTTGCTAATAGATGAAAGAGTTTCTCTTTCATTACTGTTTGCTAAAGTGTTAAGAACTGATGACAGAGATTGCTTTATTCGTATCTTTACCTTCCCTGCAGCTTTGCTTGTCTCCTTGCTCTCTCCTACTTCGCATTTTGCTCAGTGTCGTCCTTCTTCCTTCTAGCAGCTTATTTGCATGGTATCCACCAGCAAGAGAAGAGAGGATCTTTTGCTCAAGGCAAAATAAGGCAGAAGATTCTCTTTCCCCAGCAAGCCTGGACATTCTTTGAAGTTCTAATAAATGAAGTTTTTTATAAAGGTTCTAGGGGAACAAATGCATCATAAACATTCTATATGGTGGACCTGGTCCCTGAGGGTGCAGGACTTAGATCGGGCTTATTTACTAGCTGAAGTGTTTAACAGTTCCCCGTCTATATTACCACTATCCACACAAGCCCAGATGTGCACATACTTCTTTGATGTAAAGAAAGTGAATGTCAATTTATGTTAAAATATCATGAGACTGAATTAACATTTTGTTATGCAAATCATGCTCTGGCACAATGCACAGTTTTTGAATAAGAATGATAATTTGCATATTACTACCAGCAACAACAGCTGCAAATGAGATTCCTTGTAAACGTGGCCAATGACAAAACCTGACATTCAGTAGAGTCAAAGTCCTCTGAATGTTCCACTTTAGCTTCTCTCCTGTGGCTTAGTGAGACAGGAACACGTCTTTTATAGTGAGTCAGGAGAAAGGAAACCAAATGATGCTGTAGTCTGTTGCCAGGCATGACAGGAACATGCACTGTGATTAATTCATCACCCACAGTCAGACAAGCTAGCCTCTGGTATCAAGCAGCCAGAGTATCGACACTGGCCTATGCTGTTTTGCAGGTCACGAAGCTAATGGGTTTTTTCTTGAAATGTAATAATTAAACTGATCTCCATGCACCAGCAGCATGGCCATTTGAGCTAGGCTGAAGGCCAGGCAGATTAGTTGGCTTAAACTGTCATCTGCCGTACCACCAGACTCCCCAGTTAGCATGTGAAGAAGCTGTGTTATTCTGTTAAGTATGATTCTCTTTAAGGAGGCAAGAATACATAAAAGGCCATGTCAGTGTGTGTATCAAACCATAAGAATAATGCAATAAAAATGTAATAATACTTTTGTGAATTATACATTAAAAAAGCCCGTAGCTTGGAGGCTTCATTTACTGACACCCCATTCTCCTACGCGCCACAATGTTACTCTCAATCTCCCAGCCTTGTAAAAACTCCAAGACAGCAGTCTGCTCGTTTAATTACTGGCACACTGTGATGTCATTTCATTATTGTGTTGCTTTTATGGCAGTGGCAGTGGGCTAAGATTTTCCTGTCTCAACACAGAGACACTGATGTCATGCCTGCAACAAAGATTGAAACACAAGCTGCCTTGTAAAATACGGCCACACTTCCATACCCTCTGTTCCTTTCATTAAAAAGAAAACAAAAAAATGTTAATTGCACTCCAAATTAAGTTTGAATCCTGACAAAATATGTTCTTTTTTTCTGTCTGCCAGTTTCATGTTTTCTTAAAAGGCTGTCAGCTGAGGTTGCGAGGTGAGATGAGCCTGGACTGTGTTTAAGGGTCATTATGTTGGTTATGTGTCTGCTTGAGTTTCCAAATTGTAATCGTACAGTGTAAAATTTCTAACAAGAAAAACAGGCTGAAGGTCTGCTGAGCCAATAACATTTACAAATTATAATCTGAGCTGCTCCCACACAGTTCAGTGTCAAGAATCCCCAATCATATTTTCTATATGGAAACACTACTGCTACAACTTTGAAGCTCATTTAGTATTTGCCTCAAAAACGTCTCACAGAGACACAAATCTACAAATGCTTGTGGGTTATGGAGAGCTGACGAAAATAAAAATTACATTTCTCTGCAGAAATGAATATAGAAAAAGAAGGACTAGAAACTCTAGTCTTCGCTCAATCAGTACTAACCATTTGGCCAAAAGAACAGACTCTCGTTCAGTTACTGATGTATAAACTGAAGTGATGCAACTGACTTTATGAGAGAGTTTTGCAAGCCTTACAACCATATAAGTGCTTAGTGTTTAATGTGGATTTATTGGTCCCTTTTTTCAGGCCAATACAAAACAGCAACATTCAGCACACTTTTGAGTAGAAGTAAAACAAGAAGACCACCAAAGTTAGCTGTTACAGCTTCATTTATGAGTTGATCTGAGAAAGGCAATTTTTGCTTATAACTTTTTGAAAAGCAATAGCTGCTGATTTTGTACAGTAAAGCTGGAGAGAGGGGTGATGGGATCGTGCCTTAAAGTATGCCAAATAAGTGATCCACGATTTTACAGTTTTTAAGGTTAAACTGACACGCAACTATTAGCAGTCAGGCAACCAACATAGAAGTTGCATCAATTGTAGTTTGACTGATCAGTTTCCACTCTAAAAAGTCATCACCAACAAGTTATGTGACTGCATGAGTTTCTCACTCAGTCATGATTGAGAGGTAGCCTATCCGAGTGTCTTGTTCATGCACTTATCGACTAGTCACTTTTGGGCTCTGGCGTGGGCTGTGGGAATTGAACATGAGTCTAAAGTTCCCGAAAGGGACGCATTTGGAAAGTTTGCGAACATCACACCATGAATTAGTGCATGTGAGTTTGCCGAGCCACATAGCTCCAAAAATGAGAAATATCTGTAGCCTCAGCCCAATCTTTTGATCTATTAAATGATATTATAATGAATTCTTTAACATTTTGTTTGTTCCTGCTCTCATTGAAATTCTGCGCTTTCAGCAAAGTAATAACTTCCTTTTTATCTTGTGAAGTAATGGTAAGAAGATCTGAGGCCTCCATCTTGAGGTTCCTTTAGGCAATCTCCTATCCCCTACCCAAAACCCCTGCTTACATATACACACATATATTTCACCATTAGCATTTCTGGCTCTTTGAAAATACTGGTTAAACAGTGAGCTCTTTTTTTAGGTTAGCATATGTACTGGACGAGTAGAATGCCTCCACACAAACTGAATTTGTATCGATCTTGCAAAAGTGCCACATAGAGGTAATAGAAAACTATAAAAAGGTGAGTCTCTAAAGCTTTTCAGATCATTAGATTAGTGAGTGTAAATAATAAAACAAAGTCAGACTAAAAAAAGCTGTACACTGAAAAACTGTCTCCTGTTGAATGGAAAGATAAGACGTGGGTGCTTTGAACACAAGAAAATAAGTGCTCAGAAAACGCTGTGCAAACAGATGGACGGTGTAGAGCTGCAGGATGAGTTTATAAGTTTATGCAGATGCTGAAAACTGGCTAGTATTTCAACACATGTTGTAACTGGCCTGATTTCCAAACCTACAGTTTTGCAGTGTTTGAATGAAGGCACTTTGCCTATTTTAATCAGTCTTTCTAATTATAGACATCTAATTACGTGTCAACTCAATATTCTGGATGATAAAACAATAGTAAACCACTTTTTCTTCATGGCATCTTTGTGTGTTTTAGAATTTTTAAGCAGCTGATTCACCCTCAGACCATATGGGTGCCTATGCTAACATTACTTATAATCAGCCTCTAGGTTTACTGTGATTATGAGAAATAATTGCTCAAATCCATGATCCTGGCTTCTCTTAATACCAGCTTCAGTGCTTCAAGCAATGTTATTAACAAACTAGTTTCTTCTTTTTGTTTCCTACATTTTGAATAGCTACTTGCCTAAGCCTACTAAAAAATAAATAAATAACTGAACACAGTATAAGTGAAGTGCATGACCCAAGCCGAGTAATGAAAAGAACCACAACAACCAATCACAGCTAACTGCCTAACCGGCCAAATGATATCACATATAATACAAAACATTTATTTCCTTTAAAAAAAAGATAGTAAGTCGGGCTAATAAAACTAACAGTGACTTGTCACTTGTACCTCATGCCTGAACACTCTGGCTACACTGCACGCAGTGGGTTAGAAATACTGGGAGGTGCACAACAAGCTAAAAGCGTGCCATACAAGCAGTTGAGAGCTCACTGTCTTTTTGCACAGCCATGCAATGAAAACAAAAAACATAAACTCCCTGTTAGTCAGACCAAGCCATGCTAAGAACAGCTGTGAGATGAAGCTGTCCTTGCTAACACCCCAAGAAAGATGGTAAAGCAGTTTATCTGAACAGATTTGCTAACTGCATAACAAACACACCATGCCTTCTTTATTACTTCACAAAAAACTCATGCAAGTTCACCAGAGGAAAACTTTTAGTGCAAAGCAGCAACAGCAGTAATGGTTCAGTCCACTACTATACCAACAGCTACTTTGCAAAACCCTGGCGTGGATGATGCTAATGTAAAGTTAGGTTGATATCTAAATGTAAAAAGAGCAACACAAGAGAAGCTTCAGTCACTTATCCCCTGTTTTTTAAGGCCACAGTACAAATGCACAGCACGACTGCTTGACATACTATAGCACAGTATGGAAAAAACAATCCTACACATATTAGCAGAAAACTCTAAAAGCCAGACACTCGCAATAAAGAATTCTCTTGAACAGTGTGGAAGCTGCTGGTATAACCTAGTCTTCAACTCAGCATGGAGTGACAGTGTCTTCATGTACAGCCAGTATTAATCAAGTGTTGGCACCATTAAGAACAGTGTCAGGACACTGAGCAGACCCAAACCACTCTCTGGTCTGGCTCTCATCCCTACAAATCAACAGTGAGTTTAATTAAGCCAAGCCATGCTGCTATTGATTCAACATTACTGTTTAACCTGGCAGCTCCGCGGGAAATCTATTTACTGTGAGCGACAAAGGCAGACTTATATGATTGCAGGAAAGTAAATTGCAAGGCTAATATTTGGAAATTGTTTTATTTGATTTCTATATTTATTGAGCGTAATTTCTTAGCTCCTCTGCAGCATATTTAGCATCAAACGTGCGGGTGTGTGGGCCTGTGGTCAGACGGCAGGCAGCCAGAGGTTTGGCTGGCTAGGAAGAGTTGGCTCAAACCCGATTACTGGGGTGACCCCGCAGGAAGAGTTCTCAAGTCCAACAGATTAGGAGCTTTTCCAAAAGCCACAGCAAGAGGAAAGCAGAGAAGAGTGGAGTAGGGTAGAGTTGAAGAGAGACGAGATCACTCAAAGCCTTCACTGCTAGAAAGTATTGCTCAACACAATAAACATGATTTCAATATTACCTCCATATATAAATACGCCTAAAACACATTTGATATTTCCCTTGACCCTTCAGCGCTGCCGGAAAGTAATTTGAATCAGGACAAGCAGAGATACATAATCAAATAAGTATTTTAATGTGCTCACCTGTCACAAGCCAGGCTCACTGTAGTTCATTTTAATTAACTAATATCACCATTTCAAACCCTCAACGCCCAAATACATCTTCATAATCATCAGTCACTGCAATACAAGCAAATGAACTGACAGAACCTTTCTGTCAGTTCATTGTGTTAATCAATTTTAAATCATGCTTTTTATTTGTTCTTGTTTCTAATGTCTCTGTAAAGCACTTTGAATCACCTTGTTGTTGAATTGTGCTATACAAATAAACTTGCCTTGCCTTGCCTTTCAGTTGCTCAAATGAACAACAGCATCACTAACCTCAAAACATGTGACACAGCCCTCTGATGGCCAAAGTAATTATGACAGGAGCAAACTTAGGAAGCCAGGTCATACGGCAGTGTGGAGGGTGGATGGGTGGATCAACAAAATGTTTCTCAATTGGCGTTTCAAACAGTCAAAGACAAAGAATATTTTTTAGTTTTTTTGTCATCATCCTTACACGACACTACAAGAGTGGCCAGAGTGAATTCTTTGATTTAAGTCTAAAGTGTCAGATAGAAACTAGAAGTGTTTGGTATGGCAAGTGAAAGGAGAAGGAATGGATACAGAGAAGGTGGCACAGTCAAAAGATTTAGAAAGGTTAGGTTTGTGTCACTTTTTTGTTACAATAAGTATTCAATTCATGAACTTCAGAGCTCTACAATGAAATAAGATGTTAGCAGACTAGTAAACGAAGATGTGGAGAGGTCAATAGATGGTGCATTGAAGCTCAAAGTATATTGATTGGATGACAGGAGCTGAAGTGCTGCAATGTGGCACTGCCTTTACTTTGTGTATGGTGCCTCCAATAATAGTGATGCACCTCTTGGTAAAACTGCTGATAGTGACTGTTCAGTTATTGGCTATTACCGGTGTGCTAAATCTAAATAACTACACATATCAATTAATTTATGAAACCATTATTTACATTTTTTTTCTGAATGAATGTCTGCATGCTCAAGTGTCGTTTTGCAAGATACTGAACCTTAAAACTAACCCCAATGTGACAGTGTGTGAATATAATAGGAAAAAATGCTAAATGTGTAGTATAGAAAGCATTGTGCAAATGGGCGAGCTTGGTTTGTAGTGTAAAGTGCTTATTAAAGCTAGACGAGTGCTTTGTAAATGCAGTCCAGTCAGTTTGTTCTGGAGAGGAAATCTTGAGAGCACTTCTCTCATTTAGACTGGTTTTTTTGCTGAAATGGGTCATAACTCTCTGAGAGTTATGAAGTCAATCTGCTGAATGCTTCTACGGCAAGAATTATCAACTAGAGCTTTCATCTTTTCTTCTTTGCGTGATACAAAATGCATAACGTTTAGGGAGTCGTCATCAAGCTCATCAGGTTCAACGCATTTATCCACATTAAAGCTACGTGATTTAGCTTGGATTCACTAAAGCAAGTCATCTAATTGACTAGGAAAGAAAAACTCAAATCAGTCAGTCACGGATAACTTAAAATAGCTTTTCAATAAAACACACACACACACACACACACACACACATACAAATGCATACAGTGCAGCCTCTATTTCTTCAGCATGTGGTGCAAAAAGAGAAGCCTGTCCCTCAGAAGTGTTGCTATTTCTGTTTACCACAAGGCCCCAAATATTCTATCATTAGAGAAACTAGGAGGGGAAGGAAATACCACTTGGGAACACATGGACTCGGTGCAGCCACACAAAGAAACCTAACTGACAGAGTGGATACAAGATTAAAGATTGTCATGTTATTGCTAACAGGTTTTATATCCACATCTTCATTTACATCAAAATGTCAAAAAAGGATATTTCCTCACTTCTCATGAGAAATCACAGGTTTGTTTAACATTATACTATTAAATGATTTACCCAACGTGTTATACAACCAATATTGGTTTTGTATGCTTCCTGTTGCAAAACTGATTTATAATTCTTCAATTCTTTGGTGTTTTAATCTGATAGAATAGTAAAGGTCGATAGTTTTAAAATGAAATTTAAAGTTTACCTTCAACTGAGAAAGATTTACACCAAAAAAAATAAAATAAAATAAACACAGCATGGTCTAGGGCAGGGGTGGGAAACTCCAGGCCTCAAGGGCCTGCAGGTTTTAGATATCACCCTTGGTCAACACACCTGAATCAAATGATTAGTTCATTAACAAACCTCTGGAGAACTTCAAGACATGTCAAGGAGGTAATTCAGCCATTTAAATCAGCTGTGTTGGATCAAGGACACAACTAAAATCTGCAAATCTGCAGGACACCGGAGTTCCCCAACCCTGGTCTGTGGTGAGTCACACTGAATACTAGACAATGTGCATGAATGGCCAAGACCTAGCCTGGGAATAATATGAATGTGAAAAGTCACTGTTCCAAGCCTGGTTGGCATTGAGACAATTGTTAATCCAACAAGGGGCGGGTTTGATGAAAATGACATTTTTCCATCCATTAGCAATACATCCCATTTTTTTGCTCTGATTGGTTGAAATCGTCCAATTGTTTCCAGAGGTGCTTTGGTCTGTGCCAAGTGATAATGTGTCTTAGAAATCACATGTTATAAACTAATTACATTTGTATAGCAATGCAAGGCTAGCAAATACCATCATGACAGCTGAGTCAAGCAGCATCGTGGTACTGTAGCTAAAAAGTACTTGAAGCTGGAGTACCAGTGATGACAGCTGCATGCCTTTAGATGTAGCTTACATATAACTGTATTTAAAAGCTCTCCCCTCCAAATATTTGAAAACACACATTGTCAGATAAATTAATTTATTTTCTGGGAAATTATGTTTTATATTTTTATCATTGGTTACATACTTACCCTGGGTAGCTCAATGATGAATGTAAAATCAGCAAAATCTGGGACTGTGCCCTGCAAGTGTCACACAGGCTGTATGCACATATTGAATAATATCTAAGTAAATAAATGACTGTTAGGCTTGAACAGTCTTTTGTATTAGGTGTAAATTTATAGAAGCATTGGTATAAATCAAGAAAATACGATGGTGCTGAATTTCTTCTGCATGTACTGGACACACCCTAGTAACATCTTCAGCACCAACCCTTGCATCATTCTTTATAAAACACTTAGATATTTTGGGGGGGGGTTCCCATTTTATTTTGGCAGACACAGTAATAATGTCTATCATTTCTGCTAGGATATCCACATGTTCATAGTCTGTTTAATGGGTTTTAGAAGCAGCACTGTGGGCTGCATTAAAGCAAATTTTAAGTTAAACAATGATGAAAGGCAGGGTCCATGTTCTCCAAATGGGCTGACATAAGTATCAAGGGATATTACAGTATATTCTTTTAAACATAAGCACTAGCAACATGTATTTTAATCAGATTTAAAATAATCAGATCAGGATGTGCATGAAACCACTATGCAATGCAACTGGGTGATGAGAACATTCCCGTGTGAAACCCATCATAACATATGATGTGTTTTTAAGAATGCACTACTTCCCATCAAGTCCCAATACACTGCTTTACTTTAAACCCTGGATAACAGCTATTAAGCCATTCAGATAACTTGAACCTGTGCAAAAAAAAACAGGGAGCAACTTTAAACTCATGTGGCTGATGTTAAACATTAAGGGTAACTTGGAGTCAAGAAACTGAGGGACACCACATTTTTTGGTCTCTAAGATTTTTTTCAGCTATGATATGATCACCAGCTTCCATCTGGTGTTTAGCAAGTCCTGTACAGTATGCCTTGAAAGCTCTTTGCGGAAAACTGAACGAAACTCTTAGAAGAACCCAAAAAACATTTCAATGCTGAAGAACCATCAGGTAGAGATCTTTTCATGTTCTCTAGTCATCATGGGAAAAGGATTTTGGGTCCCTTCTTTGCAGTCATCTAATCTATCTTTCTCACTTTTTAAAGAAATTGTCTGACTCAACGTCTATGCTACATGGATACAACACTGACATTTGTTCGCTTATGGTCTTTTATTTTTTTGGTATTCTAACATGACTAGTTTTGACCAGGGAGATGCCATCAGAGTTTCAACCATGTTTAATGGAAAGAAAATATATACACTATGTGATACTGCACCAAAATGATGCCAGACAGTATTCGGGTTATATACACTATCAATATCTAGCCTTAACTGACTGAAGATGGTAGAGTTCTTTCATCCCATTCGCTCCCCGTGGTCTCAGCAGTCTGACAGGGTGACAGTGTAACCATGACCTGATTACCTGTCCCCTGAAGCCTGTAATCACTAAAGCCAGCAGACAGGCCCTGCCGGTCCGCTGACAGGGAGGATAATTGAAGCTGATGGTACATGCTGCTCGCCCTGCTAATGAAATATGAAAACAAAGAGCAGGAATGAGGCAGCAGGGACAAGCATGAATGCCTGAACTACAGAGCCAATAACTTCTGTCTATTAACAATCAATGTGTAAAAAATGTGGATTGGTCTTTCTTATGAGCCAACACATTTAAAAAGTTTTTAGGTGTTTCCCACAGACATTATATTATGTCGCTGTTTTTCCCTTCTCATGTTTATCAAAGGAAAAGTGCTGTATTACGAGTTTAGCAATTAAATGCTGACACACTCCACAGTGCTCCTTATAGTGCCACAGTTAGACTATCAAAGAAATGATTAACCCAGCATCAGTGACACCACCCTTAACAAAATCATTCTTTTACCAAGTAGTATTGAACTAAAAACACACCACACTTCAAGTTTAGGTTAGCAAATTAAATAATCTTCATATATCCTTTAAATACAACTTTACAACAAAGTGAGGGAAACAATGTTTTTAAACTTTATGAGTTAGTCAGTACTTATCCCTTATCTCAGCGATAAGCACTGATTTGATGAGCTAACTGTTTTATTAAGTAACAGACACCAATAAAATAACCACAGCCTGTTTAATAGAAATCACACAACTGGAGACTGAACTCTGTCATTCTCTGTCTTCTTGGAGAGACTGATTTAAGTGACATGCTGCTTTCTAAATAGCAGACTGTTTTCTAAAAACCGAAGAAGATTGACTTTGCTTTTGTGCAAATGTGTGATGCCTACAGTAAAAATAATTTTTAAAAAAGAGGTTTATTTAAAATATATGAAAATACATATAAAAATGAAAAGTAAGTAAAGTATGTATTAATTCGATTAACTTATATAGTGCCAAATCACAACAACAGTTGTCCCAAGGCACTTTATATTGTAAGGGAAAGACCCTACAATAATACAAAGAAAACAAAGAAAACACCAACAATCATATGACCCCCTTTGAGCTTTGAGTGCTTTTAAATGCTTTAGTGACAGTGGGAAGGAAAAACTTCCTTTTTAACAGGAAGAAACCTCATGCAGAACCAGGCTCAGGGGGGGGGTCGGCTATCTACTGCAACTGGTTGGGGTGAGAGGAAGAGGACAGGAAATTACTGCCTTGCTAATAAATTCCTCCTAGTGGATAATGTCGGTACTGCAAACAAACGAACAAAAACAGTTCTGTATTATGTCATAACTGTTTATTTCATGACTTTTACTGGTTTCATTATATTGTTTGTTTCCAATTAGAGAGAGAGAGAGAGAGAGAGAGCTTTTTAAATATTTTAACCCCGCTAAGATCAGACTAACATCTAAAATCTGACAGGCTACAGTCTCACATGACAACACAAATGCATTAGTTTATTTTATTTTTCAAAATTATGATCCGTTTCACTGAATTCTTAGCCATTATTTCACATTGTTGCTTTATTTCCTACATGACATATCTCTAGTTGAAATGATTGCCACACTTCTTCGTTTTTTCAGCTCTGATGAGTTACTCTTGGAATGAATGAAGTAAGACGGAGGTGTTCTAGCACTAGGGTTGTAATAACAGATATATTATTAATAAACCTACTAAGCAACGTAATTTTTCGGTTTTGACTGAAAGCGACAACTTCTCAAATCTGGCAATATGAGAAGGGTCAACATGAGCATGTGCAGTAAAATAAGGATTAAAGCAGCATTTCCCCTTTAGGTAAAATACTTAAGCGTAATGTGTCAGGTTCAGAGAGTCGAAAAACTTAATGTTAAATTTTCTATTTTATTGACATACATCTATGATTTTTGATTGTTGTTCCCCAGCTATGTGTACTGGTCGTCACAGGATCTCCAGCAGGGTGTACTTTGAAATCTTCCAGCAGATATTTTGTGATGAGTTGTAATAACTCTTCAATCATGCCACTGCTTCAACTAGTTTTTAAACAAATTATGGTTTGGACTTCTTCTTCTTTCTTCTTCTTCTTTTTTTTTTGCTTTAGACTACTGGATAGTTTGGCTTAAAACTATTTAAACTTGTATAATTCACTCCTATTCGATCAGTGATCATGTACACTGATGGGGACTTCCAACATGACTGCTTTGCTGAACCATTGTAAAGGCTAATTTATGGTTATAGTTTTGGGTGTTGTGTACCTGTAGGAAATAACACACGTTGTTCAGGACACCTCAGGTTTTGCGATATTCGAAGCGAGATACGCAGAAAAGGCAACGCTTTGTCAAAGATAGTCCAATCCAATCAAAGTTTTATGCAGCTCTCACTCAGACCACTTATCACAACATGTACAGTAGCCTCCGCGTACAGTATTCACAGTAAGCGACACTCAGGCATGAGATCACAACAAGCACGAACCGTTACCAAATATAGCCTAGACAGAGATGAAGCAGTGCAGAAGCAACATTTAAGGCAGTTTTGGAAGAAATTCAAACACTGAAAGAAGATCGCAGCACTTCAAGAAGGGTCGTGGTTCCCCTCCCTTTCAGTCTCCAAAGCACAGAACACAGTCAGCACACTTTCACATACAAAGACACATGTTTGCTCCACTTACCCCCGCTGGCCTCCCGGTGCTTCTGTAAATACGGGCTTTTTATCAAAGTGTCTCCGGCTGAAAGACACGGACAGATCCTGTCCGCTATATTTAGGAAACTGACAAACTCGGAGCTGCGAGAGGTTTGGCTCCTCCCACTGGAGTGTGTGTATAGCAGCGTCTGTACGTGTGTGCTTGGATCTTCCAACACACTCACACTGACAGGCATACACGATTTGTACTGCAGTGTGTACGTGTCTGAAACAGGGCTGTAAATATGAGTTCACATTTATACTTTAAACGTGTCAGTGTAAGTAGCTCGCTAACGAATAAAACAACGCTTCAGAAAACAATCTAGATATTCTTTGGTGGATAAGGGGCACAAAGGGTTAGCTGACCTTCAACTCTGAGACACACTACACCCCACCCAAAAAAACAACAACATTCAAATAAATAAAAAAGACAAAAAATAAAGAGATGATTACTTAAAAATGACAACAACAAAAAAAAAGAAAACACACACACACACACAAATTGGTACACACCTAAAGCAATCACAAACAGAAACAAAATGGCCACTGTAATGTGAAAAAACACACAAATAACTCCAACAATAAGAGACAAACTATTGCTTTATTACATTAAAGGGCAAAACAACCAAAAGCAGCAACAAATTGGCCACTAAAAATGACAAAAATAACAGCAAAAAAAGATACAGAGGAGATGCAAAATGACTCCAAATGAAGCAAAACTACAGAAATATGGCACAAACTTACAATAAAGGCACAACTACACTAGATATGGCTGCAAAAAGACCAACTCAGTATACAAGACCACACAACCCATGCAAAATATACAAATACTAAAGAAGTATGAAACATCTGCAAAAACATGCAAAACATTCTGTCATCACTTTTTGTCTTCTTCTGTAATTTTGTATGTGTTTTCATTTCAGTGACTCTTCACTGTGGGAGAGCTGGGTGTTCATGTTGGTGCCCAGGCCCCAATATTTCATCTGTACATGGGTGTATTCAATCTAGTACTTTATTAGTTTAAATCACAGATGCAATCTTTCAAAAACAGGAGATCAAGACTTTTTAGGCGGAAAACACAGCATGTGAGTCGGCACTCACCCAAACACAGACCCAGTATAATAATTGATCCATTGATATTTTAATTTAGCCTGTGCCTCAAGGAGGGGTGAGAAAGCTTGTGACTGTGAGGTCACTGGTTTAAATTTCTAAGGCAGCTGAGAAGATCTGCTCGAAGCAGAACATTCAGTGTTACATTCCTCCTTCAACAACACTGCTGGTGAAGCTTTGAGCACCCAGCTGAAATCTTTAGATGCTGCCTGAAGACCACTGGAGATTTCTCTGCATGGAAATTTTTAATTGTTAAGAAACATAAACCAAATCATTCAAACTCCAAGACAGACCTGACTTGCATAAGGGTAAATAAACTGTGAGCATGTCATGCTTCTCTCTTCTATTGTTATATGTTACAAGTTCAGTTTAGTTACATTAAAGCAGCACACAGAAGTCACGCCTGAGGACACACAGCAGGCCTTGTGCTGACTGAGCTGCCACCAGTATATTTTTTCCTTCAGTGCCTTCTGTGCAATTCAACCTTCAGTTTATTCTGCACAAATGTAAAGATAAAAAATTCTTTACATTTGTAGAATACTTTTCTGAAGTACAATACTTGTCCGTATACCTCAAATACTATTTCATTGCTAATCTGATGTTTCAGTTTCTCTCATGCAAGTCGTGATTCTTTACTAGTAAAAGACTGAAGCAAGCTTTACATATGATCAGATAAGACAAGATCCTGGATGCTGCAAACAAAACAAAAGACGATAACAAAAAGAGTTTTGCTGTATAATTTTTATTTATAAACAATTATAATTGACTTCAGATGAATCTAAATACCTGTAGTATTAGAAATAATGACTGTAGAAAACTTTAGAAGAATTCCATACAATCACTGATTAGAAAAAGAAAACCTCTCCTAGTTTCAATAAAATGGCATATTTTCTCATGTAGCTTGGGAAAACCAAATTATTTTTTAAACCAATATTAATGCAACAACTTGCAATGAATTATTAAGCCCAGTCTAATCTGTTCAGCAGGTGTGGATATTTACAATTAAGTGATGTAAAAAGACTCGTACTGTTTAACTGAACCATACATTATTATATATTTAGAGGCTTGTAGTTTCTCTTCAGAGAGATGAGTTATTTTTAAAGTTCAGTGGGTAAAAGGTAACCTCACAGAGCATTTCTTTGAGAACATGTATCTGTGCCAAGGGAGGATCGGTCATATTAAAAATGAAACCCAGTCCTTCAAGGATACGAGTATAGAAGCCTGTAGTGCCCTCGTGTGTCCTTACCCCACATGACAGCTGAAGTGCACTTGACTCGAGCTTCTTTCACTGAAGTTTTACTTCTTTATAACCATCTGACCTCTGCTTAATTGAAAGACAAGTTTTGATGACTTTTTATTAATTATAATTTCATTTTTCATACATTTTCCAACAACATACAACTCAAAGTTCCAAATAACCCTCTATTAAAATGAATGATTTTTAAGCTCTTCAATTTTAAGAAAAGGCATCTATTAATATGTGTGGCAGTAAACATTTTGCCCTAGTTTACAGCAGTTTCACCTGCTACACATCCTCTTAATGTGGGTCAGTTTGTGGCACTTTTTAACCAGTTAACAGCTGAAATTTATTTAAAATAAGAAAAAAAAACTTTTTATGCACCCATCAAAAGGTTCTTTTAAGGTTCTTGTGAGCTTGTCTGCTACTACATCAACTAATTACGTTTTTAAATTAAACCTAAAAACCTACGTAACTATTAGGTTAGCCCTCACCATGTTTTTTTTTTTTTAAGTGAGTTGTCCCTACTTACACAATAGATTTAAAACTTACATTAAAAAAAACTCGTGTTCACTTCTATTTAAAGCCATGAAACATTTAACATGCAATTAAGTAAAAAGTAAAATGCACTATTTATAAAAACTTCGAGGTTGAAAAACAAAAACACATCCTGCTTATCTAAATAGAGAAATAATAAAATACTGATAAGTGAATGTTCATCATTTCTTGCCATTGTGTACCCTCCTCTGCCTTCTTGTCATTTAAAATAGGGCAGCATCATCAGTAGTTATTGGTAATAAACAGAGCAATATTATTTCAGAGACATCAGACAACTGTGTACAGTGCATGTGAATACTAATGGGAAATGCTGTGATGTTTTATACTGTGAAAGTACATTTTAACCTAAACCTGAACCTAATGGTTAGCTTGATGATCAAGCTTAAAAAAGCTTTGCTGCTTAAACCTAATAAAACAGAGAACTAAACAAGCAAAAACTAAATAGCAGCCAAGTGTGAGGGACAGGTCGACATACTCCAATATGTTTGTGACTGATCAAAATTATAAAAAGGTTACACTGCCTTTTCATTAACATTAAAATATGTTGTGTAAATGTATTACATTACAGGGATTACTGTGCTTATTTGATATCACAGCTTTACACCAGTTCATCTCTTCATTGTTTTAGAAGCAGCCAGGAGAGAAGAGAACAGAGACTCTGGCCTTTGGTTCAGGACATCTGGGTGGTCCAATTCTGCCACCTGTCAAAGAGAACACTTGGTAAGTTGAGGCTGAAGATCATATACGGATTAGTTTTGTCTAACCGTCTTTGTTACCTGTCCATTGTTCATGACTAGAATACGATCTGCATTCATCACTGTGTTGATGCGATGTGCTAGGTGAGCACAGTGCTGTCTTGAAAGGCCTCTTTGACTGTCTTTTGGATCAGAGCATCTGTTTCTGGATCTGTGGAGGCTGTGGCTTCATCCAAAAGAATGATCTATCAGACAATATGAGCCTCTGTTACTGCAGGAAAGTACTGATTTAAGGAGGAGCACATGGAAAGAAACAACTTCTCTCCAGATCTCCTCATCAGTGTACTTATTGAACGGATCCAATTTTTGGGGTATACAGTTGTATCTCTAGAGAGTTGATAAAGATAGATATATGGTCAGATTATAGATATTTTAGAGATTATAAAAACAATCAATGAACACTATACTCGGACAGCACAACTTTTTAAGCTCTTCAGTTTCACCCGATATCTCTCTTCCAATATGAACATAAACCTGCACAAAATGCAGTTATTTTCTAAGTTCTAAGACATCAATAAAAGTTAAAGTAGCTAACAGAGTCATATCATGACAGCTAGATTGAAGGCACAGACACTGTCACACATGGACTTTGAGAAATCAATGGTGCACCTGTCCCATAACATCTCTGTTATTCCAAACATTTCTTACATGTGTCTTCATAGTTCACCATGAATTAAATAGTGCATTACAAATCATATAATAATAATAATAATAATAATAATAATAATAATTTCATGCTCATGTTTTTTATACCGTTGTTCATCATTCCAACATCTTCACCAGGTCTGAGCTCAGATTCATTCAAGTTGGCAGGATCCAGGGACATCACTTCATCTTCCATCTGCTTCTGAAAAGAGAACAATAACAGTTTCACAGTTAGGTCTGCATACTTAACATAATAAAGCTTACAGAACTCAGTGAATTCAAAGCAACAAAGAACTGATACTAAGGCTTTTGAGCTAACTGAACAGTAAGAGTAACAGAGCTACAAACATTTGTACTGCAGTTTGTGTGAAATCCTTACTTTAGACTCTTCCATCTGGTAGTTGCTGATGAGTTGAGCATAGCGCCCATTTGCATTCATCAGGGCTTGATGGTTTCCAGCCTCCTGAACCTCACCATCCTCCAGAACCAAGATGCCATCACAGAACTCCAAATACTAAAAGACACAAGTTAAGACAGCTGTGAGAAATGCCCCCCCCCAAACACTCTTGTTGCATCTGAAGTGGAGTGACTTACCAAAATGGTTCACAATTTGTGATTAAAACAATACCATTAAGTTTAAGTTTCAACAATCACAGCACAGTGATTTATTTAGATTATATACCAGGTGTGACCAAGAAGTTCCAAGACTGCCTATAAAAGCAAAGCTAAAACCTAAACAGGTTTATATTTCTATATTTCTTGAAGGTGGCCTTTTCAGGGAAGACTGCACTGCTTCAAGTATGACTGCTTTTAGATTAGTCCCTAGAAGCCCTGCTCTGGCCACCTGAAATTCCCTTTCAGCAGACTCTTTCAATTCCTGATGAAAGCCAATGCACACTATACTTTGCTCATAGGGAACAACCTTCAGTGGACTCTGAAGACTGCTGATGAACAAAGTGTGAGAACAGTTGATCCAGGGAGGGGGACAAAGCAGTCAAAATGTGCAGAATAAATTAAAGTTGAAGGTGAGCGAGAGTGCACTTTTTATATATTACTCCATATGATTTCTGGGAGGTCAAAGTCAACATTGTTTAACCAATATAGTTACTCAAGTCCCCAAAGGTGTAGTGTATTTTTATGAAGCTTTGAAGACAGTCCATAAAAAATTCTGGGTAATATAAAGTTTTTACCAATTTTAACAGTAGGTGTGAGCAACCTTGACCCAATTATCACCAAAATTAAATATGCTTAAGCTCTTATTAAGATCTAACATCACACAAAATTTGAAAACGATAAATTTAAAACTGCTAGACTGCTAAGTAACTGACAAACAGAACCCATACACACGCCCTCCCTCTGGGAGGAGGAAAAGCAAGCCTTTACAGTATATCTACCCTTAATCATTTTAGTGACACTCCAGCTTCAATTATCCACTTCACAGACATAAACATAAGAGCAATGCAGTAACTCATGAAGATGAAGATGGCAAAAGTGGTAAAGGCCTGGAAATAAAGAAAAATACAGGAAAATTTCAATTTGTGGTAAACCACATTTAAAATTTGTCATTACTGCTGTACTTCTGTGGTACTCACACTAGCTGCACAAAGTGGCAAGCCTATCACGGGGTGTATAAAGAGGGTCAGAACGGTGGCAAAGGTGGCAGAGATTAGGGTAGTGGTACAATTAGTAGCCTGGATGTAACCCACCAACTTTAGTTGTTCCTTTTTCTTTTTTCTAAATCCTGTGAGAGAAAAAGTTTGCCAGTTCTCTTTACCTTCAATAATATTTTTTGCTCTGACCAATTCTGCTAGAGTTGAACATTCATGTTAAAAATTACAGACAAATAAAGGCATAGTTCCTTATAATGTTTAAAGATGGGGAAAACAATCACACTGAATGCTCTTATGCATGCTTATATACACATAACATAATTCTGTTGGCCAACATACAGCTACTTAACTTACCCTTAATACCAAAGCAGTTGAAAGTGATGAATAACCCCCTCTGCTACTTAACTGACTAGATAAATATCCCAGAGCTTTATCCTAGTTGGCGTTATACTCTAATTATAAAATTCTCCTTCATTTTTTGGAGCAGTGTATTATATATTGTAAGACAGATAACTCACAGGCCCGAGAAATAATGACAATGCCACAAAGACGGAAACAGCAGTCGACCGAATCAGCCTGGTTCTCAGAAAGCGCAGGGCCACACGAACGAGCGAGGCCTTCTCCGGGCCTCTCTTTGCCACTTCTTCCTTCCAGAGTCTCTGAAACCTGTCAGACACTCACACTCAGTGGTCTCATTTAAACAACAAATCAAGTCTTTTTCCATGATTAAAACATCCTACATTTGATGTGGACAGTATAGTCTAATTTTTGATGAATCTTTGGCTCAAATACAAATTTCATAAACTAGGTCTATTATGCATTAGTAATACAGTATATGATAAATGAGTGTAAAGAAATGGGAATCAGAGACCTTTGCGTACCAACGTCAGCAACATCTGAAGGAGATAGTGTGAGGGTCGATATAGTAACTACAGCACAAGTCTTTTAGTGAAAGTAGGCTTTTTTGAATATGTTTAACTCAACTTGCAAGTCTACGCCAGTCATAAGAATCAAGTTTGACATACTGGGTGCATCTTTTTATTGTGTGGCTTCACTTATCCCAATAAGAACACGAGACGCTGGTTATTATAGGTGTTACATCCCCCAGGAGGATGTCTCTTCTCCCTACTAACCCTTTGTTTTGTCTAGGCTCCACCTCCTCTGTCCTGATTGGATGCTGCGCAGAGTCTGGCTAATTGGTAATCAGCAAAGCACTACTTAATGCCTGTGGAGCTGTGCTTCTGTGCCCTCTGGCCATTTTGGTTGCCATACCCGTGCAGGCTTGCATGCCTTTGTAACTTGTATGAACATTGTTGTTTTTCATGTTCAGACTGCTTGTAGGGGAGAGCTGCCTTTTGTTTTGACACTCTGTTTTCTCCTGTTTATGTGTTGTTAGGTAGGTTATGGTTATAGGTTGTATATTTTGTTTCTTTGGAGTTAGGTAAGTTTCTTTTATTTCTACATCAGGGATGTTTTGTTTGTTATGTTGGCCATGGCTCTCCCTGACGTTATACCTCAGTCTGAACCCAAATCTCATCACCAGCATTAAATAGACCTTCTACACTTACCATCTTGGCTCCTCCTTCTCTATCCACCTTTATGTTCATCCCTTCAACCCCCTAGACTAGCCAGGGGACGTAACAACAGGTTTTTTCCAATCGAGGATGACTGTCAAACGGGGACAGATCCAGAGCTGCATATTTACTGGGAATAACAAGTAAATATGACTTTGGGGTAAATGCCTAATCAGTGACACTGTTATTTCACTTAGGCACGGGAGGAAGTCTCTTGTGCTCTTTTATGATTTTTTTTAATGGTCTAGCAAATTAAACTACTTTAAAAATAGTATTTTACTTAGACCTAAATAAAGGAAAAAGTTCTCTCTTCTGATTCGGAATTTTCTCTACTAATCACGCAAATCGTCAGTTTTAGACAGTTTGTTAAAAAGAGATACCTTCTTACCATCTCCACACAGCGGTCCTCGGATTATCTGCTAACGCCATCTTTCCTGAGAAATGATTGGTCAGTAGGTGGCGTTTTCAAAGTTTGGGGTATTTATCAGGAACTTGACCTGCTCCCTGAAAAAACAAAAACTCTAGAGAAAATACGCCTATAGAGCCCAGGAGGTGATTAGGAAGAATGAGAAAAGGAAAACTGCTTGACACTAGATGGATGTAGGTAGGTATCACGGGAAGAACATGTTCAAGCTGTCAGGTTAATATTTTCCTTACTTACCACAGGTAGCCAAATTTCACTGCGCAAATATTTCGACATCTGGTTTGCCTGAGACCTTATCAGAGAGGTTGGTCTGTCCTGTGACCCTTATGCCTCAGGACTGGACATCACAGGTGGGTTCAGATGAGGATTTCCTCAAACCAGCCTCCAGTTTTAGAAGCACAGTCAGTGCAGGGGGTGCATGTTTGGAGTTGTGTGTGTCCTAAATATTACGGTAAGAGAACTTAAGGCCCAATTTCAAAATAAAGGTGAAAGTGAAATTCTGGAATAGTCAGTTTATTCGCATTCTCAATTTATACAAAAGCTAGTAAACGACATTTCAAATGGCTATTATTTAAAAAAATCCAAACTAACGCGATATTGAGAACTAATTCTGTGAGCCAGGTCTGGACTAGCTATCTGGCGTACGCCTGTGGGCCTGCCCAGGGCTATCATAATTTACCCCAAAAAGTATATTATAATTTCTTTTGCGACCGCGACGTACCATTGGTTGATTTTCTTGAAAGACATTGGGCTTATCGAACGAAATCTCTCAGCCCTCCTCGGTCTGTCCCTCCCTCCCCTTTTTAACCTAGGTTATCCATTTGGGACGATCTGGCCGGAGTTGGAGAGGAGTGGCATTTGGACAAATGGACAAATTAAAAAAAAAAACAACAACAAAAAAATAAAACGCAATGGGGGTGCAGAAAATTCCGAGAAAAAAAGGGGGGAAAGCCTTCGAGTGAACGCAGCAAAATGTGCAAAACTTACTGATATGTTTGTCACCACAAGTTCTGCTGCCGCAGCTCGTGCGGGCCGGAGGAGGAGGTAGAATTAGCGATTCAGGGATATACGTCGGATGTGGAAGAGGCCAGGTTAGCCGAAATGTTAAAGAAGAGGGACGTTTCATGTAGGGAGTGCAAAGGGATGGTGTGTGTGTGTGTGTGAGAGAGCCCTTCTGAGAACAGGGGGGGGTTGCCTACACGTAAGCTTGCAACAGTCGGAGTTAACAACGAAAATGTTTTGGAATGTGTGAAATAATAATAATAGTGAATTAAAACATAAAACGTAAAAAGGAAACACGTTAGAAGAACTAGAATTTATACAATTTTAGAATGATAAAAACTGATTAGAGACACGTCTTCACTGAATAGTAGCTTGGCCAAAAGTATGCAAATGCTCAACATAGAAAAGTATTACAAGACTTGTTTTATTCAGTCAGACTTAAAACATTCATATATTATTCGTCTAGAGAGTTATGTGTGTGTATGAGAGAGAGAATTGCTTTTACAGCCTTCATTTTTAAATAACGCTATGAGTAGATTTGGTGTCCAACTTACTGATATTTTAGCTTGCCATAAAATTACAGTTTGCAGGTGTTACAGCTTACAGTGAATATTGTCATGTAATATTAGTAAAATTTTGTTCTGGTGAAATGGATGATTTATCATTGGTAGGTTAACCAGAGAATTGTGACACTGTGGCCATCTGTCCAAACATGAATCCCTGAGTAGTGAAAGAGCATATCAATTTTTTAGCATGGTTACTCTCTTCCTTGTAGGCTGCTGCACTTTATTTTAATTTTTGAAATCACACAATGTGCACATATATCCTCTGGTATGTGATGTGCTTTCGCATATGGTATAAATAATCGTAGTGGGCCGCCATTGATGTTTTTAAGGAACCCCTTTTATTGCATGTAATGCACAGACACGCCAACAGAGGGCAGTAATATCCCTTCAACATACATTGTAAAATTACTATTACAACAATCCCACTTAATTTTACCATGGAGTTCACTTACTTGACTGCCATTGCTTATTTCTTTAAAAAAAAAAATGCACCTATATCACAGTGTTACTAGAAAATAAACATTTTCTCTTTTGTTTTGAACTCACACAAAAAAGTACTGTGTTAATCTTAGACAAAACTATTATTCTTCATTACAGTTAAATGCTCGCCATCTTAACATAAGCATAGTATAGGCATGTTAAGTATATGATAACCCTTTTAAACTGAACACAGTCCAATCTTCCCTCTGAGATACTCAAACTTTTGTCTAGGCAGTGGTTTGGTTACCAAACTCCTTCTTGTGCAGCTTGGCTCAAAGCAATATACTCAGCCTCTGCAGTTGAAAGTGCAACTGTTGCTTGTTTCTTGCTAAGCCAACTAACTGCACCTCCTGCAAGTAGAAAGATGTTTCCAGTTGTAGAACGTCGATCATCCTGATCACCTGCCCAATCAGCATCTGAATACCCAACCAAGGTTCCTGTTTCTGTTCTTTGATATTTGAGTCCCAGGTTTAGAGTTCCTTTCAAATATCTCAGGATTCTTTTCACAGCTGTAAGGTGTGTAGTGTTTGGGTTTGCATTGAATCTTGACAACACACTCACTGCTTGCGCTATATCTGGTCGTGTGGCTATGGCAGAATACAATAAACTTCCAACCATTGACTGATACATGCTTGGGTTTGCAGGTTTACTGACATCATCACTCTTTCTTAATTTGACATTTGTGTCAGCTGGAGTTGCTACTGGATTGGCACTGTCCACTCCATACTTTTGTAGTATGTTTTCAATATACTGTCTCTGATGAAGCACAACATGGTTTTTGGCCTTGTCTTGGACCACTGAGATGCCCAGAATGTAGGATAGCTCACCCATGTCCTTCATTTTGTAGTGTTTCTTCAGAGTGTCCTTTAAGTTCTTCATGCTCTCTGCTGATTCTGTAATCAAAATCAGATCATCAATAGCCAATATTTCCAACTCCTGACCTGTTCTAACAAACACACACTGATCTGAAGTACTCTGTGTAAAACCAATGCTTTTCATGAACTCTGTAAAAGCTTTGCTCCAGCAACGTGGAGACTGCTTCAGTCCATATATTGACTTGTTTAGTTTGCACACTTGATGTTCCTGCCCAGGTTTGATGTAACCCTCTGGCTTCTCCATGTAGATTTCCTCTTCCAGGTGTCCATTCAAGAATGCAGTCACGACATCCATTTGATGCGCATTTAGATTGTTTTGCACAGCAAATGATAACAATGTACGAATTGAACCAAATCGTACAACTGGAGAGAATGTTTCATCATAGTCTGCACCATAAATCTGTGAATAGCCTTTGGCAACAAGTCTGCACTTGTATCTTTCCACTTGTCCATCACTGTGATGCTTAACTTTAAAGACCCATTTTGATCCAACTGCTTTGCGATCCTTTGGTAGCTCCACTAAATCCCATGTGCCATTTTCCAGCAGTGACTCATATTCCAAATCAGCTGCTTCTTTCCACTCCTTTGCATTTGGACTTGACATAGCCTCTTCCAGTGAATTTGGTTCTGTGACACAACAGATGTTCGCATAATGATTGTTGGAGCCAAGTCCAGGCCAATATTTTACTCAGTTACATCATGCCATAGTTAAGTATTTGTCATGATCTTTAAGTTTCTATTATAATCTTGATCATTTTATGTTATAATGTAATAGGCTGTGCTCCATAAATTAATCCTGCTTTGTTAGTCTGTTGTTGTTGTAAAGTGTTGATAGATGTCGTAAAGGGGGTGTATATTTGGCCCGCATGCGGAGGGGTGTGGGTAAAAGGTTAGGTAAGCAAGCAGGACATGGAGCAACAGTTTTCTGACCATCGCCGTTTTAATGTTATTTTTTGTTGTAACATAAAGGGAATGTAAACGGAGCTCCCACCAGAGGCATTTGTTTTGTACCTTTCGATTTGTATGGAGAATAAATGTTTTGCCCCTTTTTTCCTTCGCCTCGTTTTTGCTACCGGAAGGCATCCAAGCGACTTAACAAGAGCACGAGTCAGAAACTTTACGTCCTGCAGAAGCGGCAAAGAAGGACCGAAGGTTGCCGCTACAAGGATCAACTGTAGCTACATCAACAAACTCCTCTAATCCACATCTCTTTGGAGGTCTTCTGATCCGCTGATCTCCTTTTACAGCCTCACTGGTGACAGCCTCCTCAGTACTTGTTTGTCTTTCACCCGTGTGTAGTGTCACCTCATTCCCCAAACAGAGATCATTTTCACTTTGTTTACATTTAAACTCTGTTTCATTGAAGACCACATCTCGTCGAATCAGTATTTTTCCTTTTTCTTCATCCCACAGTCGGTAGCCTTTTGCATTGGTTGCATATCCCAGGAAACGAACTTTCACTGCCTTTTTTCCAGCTTCTTTCTCTCTGTGTCTAGAACATGAGCATAAGCAACACAACCAAATACTTTCATATGGCTAATGTCTGATTTTTTCCATACCATCTCTGATAGGGTGTTTCATTCTTTAAAGCACATGTTGGGAGCCTATTCTGTATGTAAGCTGCAGTAGCAACAGCTTCTGCCCAGAATGTGTTTGGCAACTTTGCATGTGACAGCATACTTCTAGCTGATTCCACTAGAGTTGTTTTTTCTCTCTGCAACACCATTTTGCAGTTTAATTAATCTACACTTGATTAATAACTACGGAAGAGGATTAGGGCCACTGGGGGAAAAAAGTCTTTCTTTTCTTCTTTTCCTGAATTCTGAGAAAAAAGTCAGAATTCTGGCTTTTTTCTCCGATTTTTTTTTTCCAGTGGCCCTAATCCTCTTCCGTAAATAACAAACAATAAAGTCAGTGCTAAACAATTTAAGAACTATTTTCTTCAAACTATTTTCATGAATGATATTATGCTATCATGACAGCCACCAACACAGCAGTTACCAGTGAGATTTATGAAGGTTGTACTGAATAATTAATGTCTTCACCTTTTCCGTATCCTGGCATGAAATGGTCTCTTTACTTTAATGTGGAGTCGGAAAGCACAGTATAAATATTTAACCTCTTAACATCAACTGTGTTCTCATCTATCTATTAATATCAAATGTTAATTTGCTTGACAAATCCAAACGGAAACTGTAATGAGCCACTCAGTTAAATGTGTGGCATTTGGAAGTGCTTGCTCACAGGGTGTCATTGGTTCCCTATCTGATATATTATGATTTTTCCCTCATATGTAAAAACATGTTGAGATGACTTAGATAAGTCCACTTTATTGGAAGAAGAGGTATCTTGAATTTTATACCCACTCAACTGAATACCTTGATTTTACAATTTGTAGACTAACTAAACGCTAATATCCTTCAAACATGACACAGTTCCTCCAGCTGTATGAGGCTCCTCCCATGCAAATACATTAATTTTGACATGTAAAACTGATGCAATTCCCCTTTAATCCCACCATATGGCACAGTCAGGAATGTAATATGAAACAACTGGTGGCTGTTTGAGAAGGCACAGAATTTACTGTCCTATCTACCTGCAGATAAATGTTAGTAGTGGTATTATTAGCAAATGATATTTTCTTCTTTTCTTTTCTTCTTTTAGACATCACCAGTCCACACAGAGTCATCAGAAAGAGGGATACCTTGACATAAAAGGTTACCACTGAGCGTGGTTTGTATGTTCACATGGCCGTTTGTTTTGTGAGATTTATCAGAATAGTTGCATGCTTTCCCCAATACATTAAGTTAGAAGACAGAAAAACCTAAAATCTAGATTTTATTTGTTTAATTCTTCAGTGTAAGTTTGAGCTTGCTCGTAAGAATGGGTGAATGAGTCAAGTTTTATAAAGCGCTTTGAGTGCTCAGGTAGAATAGAAGAGCACTACATAAGAACCAGTTCAATCCCCAGATATAAATATTTATTCTCCATTCACAGTCACATGTATAACATCTTCATGGTATCATTTAAAAAGTTTAAGAAAGTGATTAACAAAGTATTTAAATGCGCGCACACACACACACACACACACACACACACGCACACACACACACACACACAGATAATTAAAATGAGTGATGTAAACATAGTCCACTTGAGGTTTGCAGAATACTAAAACATTGGTAGGATGAGAGTCTAAGTCTGTAAGAGGAGTTTAAGAGAGAATGAGTAGTTGGGTAACTGGGTAATATAACGTTTAAGGTTTGTCATTTAAAATAAAATATGAATAAGGTCATGATAAAACATTAGTGAGGATTACTGGGATGTTTGAAAGTTCTTTAGTTCATTCCTGAGGTTCAGTGTTGCTCTGGTTTGTGTTAGTGAGCTTTTAGTGAGATGAGTCAGCATCCAGTCAGGTTCAATTCCAGAGTGCTCCTGAATTAGAAAGAACGGTGTCTGGTGAACACGGCTGAAATAAAAGAAGTATTGGATGGTCTCCTCCTCCTCATTCAGTCAAATTCAATAAAAACTCAGAATGGCACATCATACATCAATTGATGCATCAATTGATGTATAATTTTGAATGCATATGTGCAGTAGACATAATCAGGTGACCTCAATAAGTCACATGGTGAGCTATGGAGATGACATCAAAAGTTCACATGATGACCTATCGAGGTCACCTCACCCAATAACCTCTGCTGATAATGACCCATGCCTTTTTTCACACCTTGCTCCATGATGAGACATCACATGTATATCTGTATTGATACAGACTAAGGAGGAATAATGCTTTATAAATGAATTAAGCACTTACTAATACTTTACTAATGCCCAATAGCGTGTCATTATTATTAAGTGTTACCACTGATTTTAAATGATTTGTCATTGTGACTAAGCTGTCCAGTTAGAACGAAGAATGGCAGTCACCTCTAAACAGGCTAACCTTTGATCTCCATAAAGGTTATGCAAGGCAGAGTAAAATGCTGCTTCACTCACTGTCAGTGTTGACTAGCGGCAGTGTGTCTCCCTTGTTCTCCACACAGAGGTATTGTTCAGATTTTTTTTAGATTAATTTAATTCATTCATTCAGACAGGAAAAGTTTCACTGTGTTTACTGTAAATTAGTTTAGCTCAGTTTTGATCTTTTTAGTTTGTGCTTGTATTTTATGATTGTCAGTTTTCATTGATTGTGTTTTATAGTTAACTTCATTTTTAAGAAATCATTACCAAAATAAATTACAGTTACTATTAATATTCTTAATGTTTATTTATTAATAATTTAGTTAGGAATAGTTAGTGGGTTTTTTTTTATATGTTATTAGTTAGATGTTTCAAAAACAGCGCTGTAATCTGCATGTGCAGTCTTTAAGTTGATAAGATTTTAAGCTTAAACATATCTAAATGGTATAAATGAACTGATTCAACAACATGCCTCATTCACCCATTCACACACCTATTATGTATTTAAGTACTTTCTATCTAACATTCACACACATTCATACTCTGATGGATGCATCACAAAGCAACTTGGGGTTAGTATCTTGCCCAAGGATATTTGGCATGCAGACTGGAAAAGCCTTGGATCGAACTAATAACCATCTGATTAGTAGAGGACCTGTTGTATTCTGTGCAGATGATTTAGCTGAGAGGCAGGTATGAGGACACTGTTCATTCATTAACACTTTATATTCAGGTGTTAGTTATGGATGAACAGAATTCTTTATTCAGAAAAAAAAACTTGTTTTCTTCAGATTCAATATCGGTCCAAAATTTGGACATACTAACTAGCAGTTAACCATTCATATGACTGGTTAACCATTCATTAACTAAACCTTCAAATGAATGGTTAATTGGTACTGTACAAAACCTTTTAAAATTATGCTTTTTCCAGACCTCACCTCATGTTCTGATGAGTCAGTTTAAGTTTTAAGCAAGATTTAGTTTAACTATATTTAAAATGGGAAATTCTTGAAATGTGTCATCCATTAAAATAGATGTTAATAATTGATGAACTTGTCTTTAGCTGTCTGCTTCTACTGTTCACACATTGTTAGCTCCCCTGAGCCATGTGAGGGATTTTTGAATTTCTTTGTGGAAAAGGTGAATAATGCCAGGGCTCAGATGACACCACCTACTCTTTACCATTCAGCCCTTGTTCTTTGCTCTGTTGCTTTCTACCAGTTTGAGCCTGTAACTTTCTCTCTGTTTGCCATCTGAAGCCCTCAGGTTTCCCTATTGATGTTGCTCCACCTCAATTATTAGAGGTCATTTCTACTCTTGGTCTATCTGTTCTAGCTATTATTAATACCAGTTTTTTATCTGGTACTTTTCCTAAAACCTTTAAGCATGCTACAGCTCAACCTCTGCTTCAGAAAAATAGCCCGCCATTTTATCAAATTTTAGGCCTATTTGCAAGCTTACTCTTTTCTGTAAAATTCTGGAGAAAATTGCTTGTCAGTTGAAAACTTTTTAAATTTAAAAATAATGTCTTTGAGATTGCTTTTAAATCTCTGCATAGCACAGAATCTGCGTTGCATAGGGTTGTTAATGACATCCTCCTGGCTACAGATTCAGGATCATGTGATCTTGGTTCACCTAGACTTAACTGCTGCCTTTGACACAGTCTTTGGCAATATTTTACTATCTCGAATGGAACACTGGATAGGCATTTGTGGTACTGCTCTGCAGTGGTTAGAGAACCTTTGTTTAGACACGTAAGCAGCGAATTACAATAATCCAAGCGTGGCGAAATAAATGCATGTATATCTCAAGTTCAGAGCGAGATAAAATCGGGCTTAGCCTAGCCACATTTCTTAAATTATAAAAACAAGACCGAACCAGAGATTTCACATGCCCATCCAATGTGAGACTCGAGTCAAAGGTGACACCTAAATTCCTGATAGAGGATTTAACATAAAGTGAGAGAGGACCAAGGGCTTTCACTATCTGCGATAGAAACCTATCAGGGGCGCATACGGGGACTTCGGTTTTCCCCTCGTTGAGTTGGAGGAAATTTGCAGCCATCCAACGTTTGATCAAATCTAAGCAATCATTCAGACGCTGAAGCTTAGATAAATCCTCGGGCATAAAAGAAACGTACAACTGAATATCAGCATAACAATGATAAGAAATGTCCTCAAAAGAGCCCATTATATGCTGGAGGGGGAGAAGATAAATTAAAAACAATAAAGGCCCCAAGACTGACCCTTGAGGGACACCATAAGTAAGGGAGGTAGAGGATGACCTAAAATCGGAGACTGCCACAGAAAAGGATCGGTGATGGAGATAAGAGGAGAACCACTCTAATGCACTTCCAAATACACCAACCCATTTTTTCAGCCTTTCAATGATTCTTAAAAGGACATTCTAGCTTCATGGAGGATTTCAGCTGCTTACCAGTTCACAGCCTTTTTTGTTTTATTTTTGTTTCACAACACATTAAATGTTTTGAGTGAGTAACAGGTCTGGACTTAAGGCAGGGCAGTTTAAAACCAGCATTACATGTGTGATGTATTACAGCCTCCTGTTTCTGATTCTGGTAAATAATGCTCTTAAATTAGACATTTCTACTTGAATTATCATGTTGGTTAGTATCATTTCAACTTTGTGGTTTGGTCTCTTTTAACATAGAACAAAATGAAGAAAAAATATTCTCTGGAGGAGAATGGCACTCGAAGACTCTCCTTTGTAAGTACTAAACAAACAGCAAATTTACATGTTGCTTTTACTTCCTGACATCTTTTCCATCATCCACATCCTGCTTTCCTTTTAGATGCTTAGCTAATTTCAGACATTTAGCTATTGACTAAGGCACAACCTCAGTCTTTCATCCACTCTGCTTTTTTTACTGGTTGTCTTATACTTTCTTTTTGCTTTTTTGACTGTTTAGGCAGACGATGGTGTCCAGTGGCGAACTGGATCTGAGATCATCAATCCAGATGATCCTTGTGTGCACAGCTGTGAAAGGGATCACCCTTCCTCATTTAGAAAATATCAGCAGAGCTTGCAGATGCTCAAGCCCTTGCGTTTTTCCTCACCACAGTCAGTGTCAATATCAAACTTGATCGTTTAGATGAACTTAGATAATATTTGATGGCTAGTTATTTGTTTCCATATAAATACTTTATACTTGGAAATCTATTAATGCCCTCCTTTCACACAACATTTTATGTCTGCTTTATATTTAGGCCCCACCCTGTGGACAATGCAGGTTTCCTGTCCTTCATGACTTTTGCCTGGATGACCCCCTTGATGTGGTCCATTTTTAGGAATAAGCTGGACATCTCCGAGCTAAAGTTGTCTCCTTTTGATATTGCTGACACCAGTGCACAAAGGTCTTTTCTCTTCATATTATATTCAGATTTAAACACAACATATCCAAAAATCAGTCAGGGGGATCACAGTCAAAATCCAAAGACATAGTGACAGTTGGAAAAGTACTTGAAATTTACTAAGTACCTATAATATTTAAAAGAAAAACAGACTGCTGGGTGAGTAGGTCCTGATTGTAAGTGTCTGGCAGGTTTCAGAGACTCTGGGATGAAGAAGTGGCAAAGAGGGGTCTGGAAAAAGCCTCACTGGTTCGTGTGGCCTTTCACTTTCAACGAACCAGGCTGATTGTTTCTGTCATTATTGGTATTCTTGCCATGGTTTCAGCATTTTTGGGCCCGGTGAGTCATCATCTCTGTGTTTCATGTTCTTAGATATTAGAACATGAACAATCCCAGCTGTATACAGTGGAAACCAGTTTTGTCCAAAGGCATTTCTGCCATTTCTAAATGTCGCATCTGAGTAATTTAGAGAGGAACCATCTCATCAAGTCATCTGAAGGTGCACATAAGTAAAAAAAAACAAAGAAACAATGATTTTAATCTCAGATCTTGTGATGAAAGCACATTTTGTTCTGAAAAGTAGTACCTGAAAGTGTAGCAATATATAATAACTAATATGTACATCTGTGGTGAAGTTTACATACACTCATCAAGGGGATGAATGTCACGGTAATTCTGTGCCTCTTTTATTTTCTTTGAACTATTTCATTTTTCAGGGTGGAACTATTGTACAGCACACATCATTAATGACTTTAAAAATTGGGTGCGTAAGTTTGAAAACATTTCAGATTTTTTCAAATCCCCACAGGGTTAAAAGTATACCTACAAGCCTAAAAATATACTTACACTCATTTTTTGTTAAATTTCCCGAGCAATTTGCACCTCAGCTAGATGCTTTTGGTAGCCATCATCAAACTTCAATACTTTTCTTCACAGAACTAGTACAGTTCATTTAAATTGGTTGATTTTCTGGCACAGACCCAGATCATTGTCCTGTTGAAAAAAACAACTTTGTCCAAGTTTTTACCATGTATCTGTTAAGATGAAGTTGAAAAATTTGGAGATAGTCTGTACATTGTGCAGGGAAACAGCTTCATAGCATTATGCCTCCATTGCCTTGCTTGACAGCTGGTACAGTGTTCTTAGCTTTGAGAGTTTCTGCTTTACTCCTCTAAATGTATCTCTTGTTATTGTGGCCAAATAGCTCAGTCTTGCTCTTGTCTGACCGTGTAATTTGTTCATGGATGGCATTCGACTTGTCCATGTGGGCAGCTGCAAATTTCAGTCGAACCCGAATGTGTCGATTTTGCAGCAGGGTCTTCGTTCTTTCTCTGCACCCTCTCAGTCCATGGTGATATAAAATATGTAATTTGATCTTAAAGATTCATGTTATTTAAGTGTCACTAACCATTTTCTCCCTGTTCTTTCAGGCTGTACTGATCAGCATGATCTTAAATTATATTGAAAACCCAGAGGAGTCCGTGTCCAACACAGTGTCCTATGGTGTTGGTTTGTCCATTGGTCTGTTCACCACAGAATGTTGCAAAGCTCTCCTAATATCCTTGCTGTGGTCAATAAACCTGCGCACAGCAGTGAGACTGAAAGGGGCTTTCTCTACAGTGGCTTTTCAGAAAATCATATCGCTGCGGGTATACAGCGGTGTTTCAATGGGAGAGGTAAAGACTAGTTCTCACTTCTATGGCAAATGCAATATAGCCACATTTGTCTGAGAAAGTTTTAATGCTCTTGTAATTGATTCTAAAGTAATTTTATCCACTTGTACAATATTCTTACAGCTGATAGCCTACAGAGGCCAGTGTAACAAAAATATGCTAATGTCTTTTTTAGCAAAGATTTCATTTTTGCTTTAAAAAACTTTGACATTGCTTTCACCCACGCTGTAGTGGAACAAACTTGGATGTGGGGTGCTGTTTGTGTCCATGGTAGACATTTATTTTTATTTATTTTTTTTTTATAAATGACATCAGAAACAGCAGTATGCGACATTACGTGATGGCAGAGCTTCAGTTCATCCTTTGTCATTTTTTTTTTTTTTTTTTTTAATAAATAGGACAGGGGGAATGAATGAGAGAAAGAGGGGGAGAGAAAGAAAGAAAACCAAAGGGGAGAAGAGACGGTGAGAAGGGGGGGGAAGAGAGAGAAGAAAAAAAAAAAGAACTCCTGGGTCACCTGTATGGAGAAAAAAACAAACAAACAAAAAAAACAAACAGAGGAGACAGCAAACAACAAAGAGCAACATAATAATAGAGAAAACAAAGCACCATCACAATAAACTAGCTAGTCATAGATATCAATATTTACTAAATAATAAACGATATTGTGCAGCACGCAAGATAGACAGCGCACAGTGTGCTTTGAGGCAGCAGCCAAGAAAGCTTTAGTCCGCGTCTGTGAATACCCATGTGTGCATACCTGTGTGGATCAGCATGCTTGCATTCCAAAGGTTTCTCCATGTAATGATCTGCTAGGGAGTGTGGGGGGGCCACAGCCCCGTCCTCCAGGGTGTGAAGTGGGTATGGAGGAGATCAAAACTCCAGACATCCAGAGGCCCCCAGAATACAAGAGACCATGGAAGACCAACAGAGGGGCAGCCGCGCCACTGTTCCAGTAAGAGCTGAGGAGAGTCCCAGATGAGGGCTCGCCCAGCAGCCGCGGAGCAGAAGTCAGGGGGAGTTGCAGTGACGCGCCCGTGAGCTCCGCCGGCCCCCAGCTGTGCCTGAGTGACCGAGCCCCAGGCCGAGAGGCCGGGGGCACCCCACCTCCAAAGGGGCCCGAGCGAGCCCCAGGCCCCAGGCCCCGACAAGCGGCCGCCAAGGAGTGAGCCGGTGTGTACCCGGACGCCCACCCCCAGATACAAAGAACCACCAACACACCGACACCTGAGGGAGTCCGCCACCGGCAGGGGAAGTGGTGGTGGGTGGAGATAGGCCTCCAAACCTTGGAGGGCCTGAGGTGTCCCCAGAGAGGTGGCGTCTGATACCCAACCTGACATATAGACACAGACATACGGGCACACACAGACACAAACATCCATTCCCACCCTCATGCTCTCATATGCACTCACTCCACACTCAACCAACGTGGAGACAGACATAAAGAGACGCTGTACACACAATCACACTCCCCAAGCGTACTCTACGAACCGGGTCTAGGTACCCTTGCCCCTGGAGGGGGGAATTGCACCCAGACCCAGGTGGTGTTACCCTTTTCCCTGCGGTGGGGAGAGGCAGACCACCCCGACTCCGCAGCAGCAGGGAGGCCCCACACCCCAGACCGCAGTCGGACGGCCAACTCCTCCTACTAGCCCTCCCGCTCCAGCAGGCCGCAGAGAATGGGGGTGGGAGAAGACTCCAAACCTCCCTCCACCCGCTCATTGTAGTGTTGATGCATATGTGTTCTAAGGTGCAATTAAAACCCAGGAGGGCATGGAGCTACCTGCCAAGGAGCAGCAGGTAAGCGCATAGTCCCTCCTGATAGCCCTCAATGACTAAGTGTATTTAAAATTGAGAGGTGGGCAACGACGTCAGGGGTGAGGTATACACCCTGATGGTAATTTGGACTCCGTGATTGTGCCCACCCCCAAGATCCTATATGTATGTGTAATGAGAGTGTGAATAATGTGAATGTCTAAGTTGTGGGATAAAATTGAGGCAGAGGCAGCCAGAAGGGACGGGGGGGGGGGGGGGGGGGGGGGGGGGTAGCCTCCTCTGCACCCTGGTGACATACCCCCACTCCAAGGCCCTGCATGTGTGAGTGGTTGTGGAGGAGCGGGAAGAGGGAGGCAGCTGGAGATGGGGAGGGAAGGAAGGGAGGGGCAGGTAACCCCTCCCTGGGGCCAGCTCCCCCGCTGACCCCAGTAGGCACTCCCACCCTTCGCGACCCACCAGGGAAGGGGGGCCCAGGCCCATCAGACCGGGGCCCAGTGCAGTAGCGCCCTCCGGCTCCACAGAGCCCTGGACAGTCCACCCAACCCCACCACAGAGAAAACTGCACCCACCCCACCATCCACACATCTTCCAGACTACATAAGACGGTAAACGCCCAGGCTGAGATCTTCCTCCACCTCTCCTGTATCTCCCCCTCCTGCAGAGAGTTCCTGAAGAGAAGAAAGCTCCTGCAAGATGTGACCATCCCCCCCACCAGTTGAAGAGCCCCCCAGGCAGCTCGACGCACCGGCGGCACCCTGCTCCAGGGCCGGGCCCCCATGCACCCACCCGCCCACAACCCCGGCAACACACCAACCAGGACCCAAGCCCCCGAGGCCCGGCCCGGGCCCCAGCCCAGAGACGGAGCGCCCCCAGAACCTCACGCCCATCCCGGACCCACCCAGGGGCAGCCAGGTTGCCAGGTCAGTAACCCACGTCCGTCAGCACAGACCCTCCCCTAGCCCCGCTGCATGCAGCCGCGAGGAAACAGTCACCTGAGAGCCAACAGAGCCCCCAACCGGACGTGACCGCTACCCCGGGTTGAGCCCCCCAAGGAAGATGCCTCCGGGGAACCCCCCGACGCCCTAAGCCTGTCCCTACCCCCTCACCAATCACAACAGTGAAGGCGGGACCAAACTATGACCCCCCACCCCCACTAGGTGATGGAGCTGATAAAAGGGGCCCAGAGCAATTGATCTAATGTGGTGGCAGAGGCTGTGTCAAGACTAATGTAATCTAATAGATAATTTCTATATTGGTTAGAATTAAGATTATTTTTATTTTTCCAGTTCATGAGGACTGTTTTCTTGGCTATGCATAGGGCGGTGAAGATCATATGGGCTATATTCTTTTCTGAAGTGACATTATCTAAGCTGCCCAGTAGACACACTAAGGGGGAAGTTGGAATGTTACATTTCAGACACTTCGATAAGTCTTCACATATCTCGCGCCAAAACTTTTGCACTGGTGGACAGAACCAAAGAGCGTGGATGTAATTGTCTGGTGTATTGCCTTGACAGTGTGAGCAGTTGTTGGAAGATGTAAAGCCCATCTTGAACATCCGATGACCTGTATAGTGCACTCTATGAAGTATTTTGTATTGTATTAATTGCAGACTGGGATTTTTAATTAATTTAAAAGTTTTTAAGCAAATCTGAGACCAGAAGTTTTGGTCTAGGTTGACTGATAAATCTGCTTCCCACTTTGCAGTAGGAAGGGATATTGATTCATCTAATTTAGAAAGTGTTCTGTATATTTTAGATAATAATTTGGGGGATTTAAGAGTAAGAAAATGTGCCGCACTTAGTGGTGTTTGTAATTCAACTTGACTGAGGTTAAATTTCTTTTTTACTATGGATTTAATTTGTTGATATTCTAAAAACCTTGTCTTGTTGATCCCATATTGTTCAACTAGTCTGTCAAATGGAATAAATTCTGTTCCCTCTAATATATGTTCTAAGTATTTAATTCCTTTACAACTCCATTCTGGGAAATTAATCATATTATTGTTTTGTAATATGTCAGGGTTATTCCAGATAGGTGTACGTTTGCATGGGATTAATGAAGACTCCGTTATTTTTAGAAACTCCCACCATGCTGTCAGAGAAAAGCTGATGTTGATACTTTTAAAGCATTCATGTCTTTTGATGTTTGAGCTAATAAATGGTAGGTCTGAAATCTCTAGATCCTTGCATAGTGCCTGTTCAACATCTAGCCAGGGCTCAACTAAGAAGGTATGTTTTAACCATTCTGAGATGAACTGAAGCCTGTTGGCTAAGAAGTATTGGTGAAAATTAGGCAGATCTAATCCTCCTCTATCCTTGGTTCTTTGTAGCGTTTTTAAGCTAATACGCGGGGGTTTATCTTTCCAAAGGAATTTGGAAATATATGAATCCAGAGATCTGAACCAATCTTGTGATGGTTTGTTAGGGATCATCAAAAATAAGTAATTTATTTTTGGCAAGATCATCATTTTTATAGTGGCGACCCTTCCCATGAGTGATATGGGTAAAGATTTCCATCTAGTCAGATCGCCTTCTACTTTCTTTAGAAGTGGGATGTGGTTTAGTTTAGTTAAGTCTGAAAGCTTAGGAGAGACATTAATACCTAAATATTTAATATTTCCGGATTGCAGTGGGGCAGAGGAAGAATTATGGAAGGAGCAGTTAATGGGGAGAACTGTAGATTTTGGCCAGTTAATTGAATAATCTGAAACTCTTGAAAACCAGTTTATTAAAGTAATTACCTCAGAGAGGTTGGTTTGTGTGTTTTGCAGAAAAAGCAACACATCATCCGCATAGAGACTGATTTTATGTTCTATGTTCTTACATTTTATGCCCTTAATTGTTGTAGCCTGTCTAAATGCTGCTGCTAGAGGTTCGATAAAAATTGCAAAAAGTGAAGGGGAGAGTGGGCATCCCTGTCTGGTGCCCCTCAGGAGACAGAAGCTGGAGGATGTCTGGTCATTTGTTCTGATACGAGCCGTTGGGGAATTGTATAATATTCTTATCCAGTTTATGAAAGAGTTTCCAAAACCAAATTTGTGTAAAGTTGCGAATAAAAATTTCCAATTAACTCTGTCAAATGCTTTTTCTGCATCTAGAGATAATATTATGGTTTCGATGTTTTTATCGTATGAGTAGTCTATTAAATTAAGTAATCTACGAGTGTTTGTTGAGGAGTGCCGACCTTTTATGAAACCAGTTTGGTCAGGATGAATTAAGAGGGGGGTCATTTTCTCTAATCTCTTTGAGAGAGCTTTGCAGATTATTTTAAGGTCTACATTTAAAAGAGAAATTGGACGATAGCTTGAGGGAAATAAAGGGTCTTTGCCTGGTTTTAGCAGGAGACTAATGTTGGCAGAATTCATATTTGGTGGTAGTCTGCCCTTTTCCTCGATTTCCTGCAACATGCTGTGGAATACTGGTGCCAAAATTGTCCAGAATTCTTTGTAGAATTCTGCAGGGAAGCCGTCTGGACCTGGAGCCTTATTATTGGGCATACTTATCAGGGCTTCCTGGAGTTCACTTGGCGTCAGTGGCGAATCCAGTTCCATTGCTTGACTGTCTAGTAATTTTGGAAGAGTTACATTGTCAAGAAACAGATCAATTTCATTTTTAGATGGGTTTATTTGTGGTGAGTATAAAGTTTCATAGAAGTCCCTAAAAATGTTGTTTATTCTTCCAGGATCATATATTGTGTTCCCCGATAAATCTTTAGCAGCACATATAGTTATTTTTTCTTTCTTTATTTTTAGCTGGTTAGCTAGAAATCGACCTGATTTGTTACTGTGTTCAAAATTCTGCAAGCGAAGTCTTTGTATAAGGAATTGTGTTTTTTTATTAATAGTTTCATTTAATTCTAGTTTTGTTTTGCATATTTTGTTCAATGTTTCCTGATCTTGGTGGGACGCGTAGGCTTCTTCTAGTGATTTGATGTTTTTTTCTAATTCCTGAATATTTTTGTTTTCTTCTTTCTTTTTGTGTGATGAGAAAGAAATTATTTTACCTCTCATCACAGCTTTCCCTGCTTCCCATAGAACAGAAGCAGATATTCCGGGAGTGTCATTAAAGTCTAAATATGAAGTCCATTCCTTTTTAAAGTATTTAATAAAGTCTTCATCTTTAAGTAGTGATATATTAAATCTCCAGTTTTTACTTGGCGTAGTATTATTCTTGTGCATTAGTGTTAAAGATACAGGAGCATGATCGCTGACAGCTATAGGATGAATCTCAGTGTCTGAAATGTCACACAGCAGTGAGCTGCTGACCAAAAAATAATCCAGACGAGAGTAAGAGTGATGAACATGGGAGAAAAAAGTATATTCCTTACTGGTGGGGTGAAGAGAGCGCCATGCATCGCAAAGACCAAAGTCGTTCATATACTGTTTGATTATATTTGTGGACTGCCAATTACGCTGAGTTCCTGTTGTGTTGAGCCTATCCATTTCTTCATTTAGTCCAAGGTTGAGGTCACCGCCAAGAATGAGTGTGCAATCAAGGTGTTCAGAGAGTGCACTAAAAAAACCGTGGAAGAATGATGGTTCATCAACATTTGGACCATATATACTAACAATACATAGTTTTTTGTTCAATATTGATAGTTTAATAATTAGAAATCTACCCTCTGGATCTATAACTGTATCGAGTACTGTAAAATTAACATTTTTATGTATTGAAATTGCTACTCCCCGTTGTCTAGAATTATAACCGGCTGCAAACACATTAGGAAAGTCAAGTCAAGTCAAGTCAACTTTATTTGTCAATTCTGCCACATGTACAGGACATACACAGAATAGAAATTGCATTACTCTCAAACCCTAGTGATTAGAAAAATGCAAATAAAATAATTAAAAAGTAAAAATTTAAATAAATTTAAATAAATACAATACAATTTTACGTATAACAAAAAAAAGCTATGCAATATACAATATACAATATTCAAGTAAGAAGGCATAGTGGTGCAAAATAGGCAAATAGTGCAAATGGGGATTTAGTAGTGTACGGTAAGAGATAGTGTAACAACAAAGGCTTATGAGGTCCAATGCTTAAGCAGTCCAATGCTCCACAAAGTGACTGGAGCAGGCCAGTGAGTGCGTCAGAGAGTGAGTGTGTGTGACAGAGTTCAGTGAGACCGTGGTGGAGAAGAGGGGAGAGGGGGGCAGAATCGGGAGGGAGTTTAGCTTCCTGACAGCCTGATGGATGAAGCTGTCCTTCAGTCTGCTGGTCCTGGCCTGGAGACTCCGCAGTCTCCTCCCTGACGGCAGCAGCTTGAAGAAGCTTTGCATTGGGTGCGTGGGATCAGCCGCTATGCAAAGGGCTTTTTTAGTGAGACGGGTGCTGTAAATGTCCTGGAGGGAGGGGAGAGAGACACCAATGATCCTCTCTGCAGCTCTCACTATGCGTTGGAGGGTTCTATGGCAGGACGCATTGCAGGCTCCAAACCACACAGTGATGCAGCTCGACAGGATGCTCTCGATGGTGCCTCTGTAGAAAGTGTGCATGATGGGGGCTGGAGCTCCTGCTCTTCTTAGTTTGCGGAGAAAGAAGAAAGAAGAGACGCTGCTGTGATTTCTTGGCCAGTGCTGTGGTGTTGTACGTCCAGGAGAGATCCTCTGTGATGTGCACACCCAAGAACTTGGTGCTGCTCACTCTCTCCACAGACGCTCCGTCAATGGTCAGAGGAGCATGTTGGGTGTGCATTCTCCTGAAGTCCACAACAATCTCCTTCGTCTTCTCCACATTCAGAGAGAGATTGTTGTCAGCACACCACGTGGCCAGGCGTCTCACCTCACTTCTGTAGCCGGTCTCATCCCTGTTGCTAATGAGACCCACCACCGTTGTGTCGTCCGCAAACTTGATGAAGAGGTTGGAGCTGTGTGATGGAGTGCAGTCATGGGTCAGCAGAGTGAAGAGGAGGGGGCTCAGCACACATCCCTGCGGGGCCCCCGTGTTTAAAATGATGGTGCTGGATGTATTACTGCCGACCCGTACTGCTTGAGGTCTTCCGGTGAGGAAATCCAACAGCCAGTTGCACAGTGAGGTGTTGAGCCCCAGCTGGACCAGTTTTTGAGTGAGCTGTTGGGGGATTATAGTGTTGAATGCTGAACTGAAGTCTATGAACAGCATTCGAACATATGAATCTTTTTTGTCCAGGTGTGTGAGTGCTGAGTGGAGTGCAGTGGAGATGGCATCATCGGTTGAGCGATTGGGCCGATACGCAAACTGGAAGGGATCCAGGGAGGGGGGCAGGACAGTCTTGATGTGCTGCATGACTAGTCGTTCGAAGCACTTCATCAGGATGGAAGTAAGTGCAACAGGACGGTAGTCATTAAAGCAGGAGGGAGATGACTTTTTTGGAACCGGAATGATTGTGGTGGCTTTAAAACATGTGGGGACGACAGCCTGGATGAGTGATATGTTGAAGATGTCAGTGAAGACATCAGTGAGTTCCACTGCACAGTCTCTCAGTACACGACCAGGAATGTTGTCAGGACCCGGAGCTTTACGTGCATTGATCCTGCTGAGGGATCTCCTCACGCTGTCCGGGGACAGAGTCATCACCTGGTCACCAGGAGGGGGTGGGGTCTTCTGTGCAGTGGTGCTGTTTCGGACTTCAAAGCGAGCAAAGAAAGTGTTCAGCTCGTTCAGCAGGGGGATAGTACTGTCACAAGTCTGTGGTGGGGGCTTGTAATCTGTGATGGTCTGAATGCCCCGCCACAGGCTCCGTGAGTCTCTGCTGTCTTTGAAGTGATGGGATATTTTCTTGGAGTACTGTCTCTTAGCCTCTCTGATGCCACGGGAAAGGTTGGCCCTAGCTGTCCTCAGGCTTGCCTCGTCTCCATCTCTGAAGGCAACATTCCGAGCTTTCAGCAGCCTGTAGACCTCTCCTGTCATCCATGGTTTTTGATTGGCCCGGACAGTTATGGTTTTCATGACTGTTACATCCTCAATGCACTTGTTGATGTAGGCTGTAACAGTCTCTGCGTACTCCTGGAGGTCAGTGGTGTTGTTGTAGGTGGCAGCCTGCTTAAACATGTTCCAGTCTGTGGTGTTAAAGCAGTCCTGTAAAGCCTCTGAAGACCCTTCTGGCCACACTTGTATCTGCTTACGAACCGGTTTGGTGGCTTTAATGAGCGGTCTGTAAGCAGGCATTAGCATGACAGTGATGTGGTCTGAGGCGCCGAGGTGGGGGAGGGGAAAAGCTTTGTAAGCTCCTCTCTGGGTGGTGTAAACAAAGTCCTCAGGTGTTTTAAGTTCATTTAAACCTGTGACAGGTTTGTGAGTTTCTTGTAATAAAACAACATCTGCCTGTAGTTTTTTAAGCTGGTTAAATATTTTTAACCTCTTTCCTCTGGTGCCAGCTCCATTTACATTCCATGTGACAAACCTCAGCATGCCCTTAATTGTGCGTGTATGTCTAATGATGTATGCTGGGTGTTTCGTTTAGACAGGTGGAGAGAATATGGAAACATCCCTTGTTTGTAAATAGAAAGAGAAAAAGAAGTGTGGTGAGAGACTCCATAAGTCTGACTATGTGTGTGAATATTCACTAATATGAACAAGCGTGGCTTGCTTATGTGTCCTGCAAGTCTGTGCGTGCTGTGAGGTTGTTGTGAATGTGCTGCCGTTGAGCTGATGTGTTTGCGTGATCGTGTTGTGAAAATATGGAGAAATAGAGGTTGTTGTTTGTAGGTGAGTGGGGAAGTAGGTGACCACAGCAGTGAAAGACAAGAGAAAGAAAGAAACCACATGAACTGTGAGCGACAACAAAAAAAAAGAAACGAAACGGAAACATTCCAATTAAAGCAATGACGGAGGGTGACGGTGTTATATCTGCTATGACATCATATTGATATTACTAGCTTAAACTCATGTTAAAGGAGAGAGTGTGAATGAATAAGAAAAGAGTGTAGCGGGTTCTTATCTGGAGTGCAGTCAGTATAACCACGGTGTGGTGCCGAGGTCGCGGTAAAGCTGTCCGTCCACGTAGAGCCGGTCCACGGCGATGACAGCACGGGAGCCTTTCTGGATGAAGCTACGTCGAACTGGGAACAGGATCTTGCGTCGTTCCAGGATCTCTTTGGGGAACTGGTCGTTCACGCTGAAGTCCGTTCCTTTCAGCTCTCTGCCGCGACTCTTCACCTGTTCCTTCTGTTTGAATTGACTGAATTTGGCCACAATAGGCCGTGGTCTCCCGGTCCGCGACCGCGCGCCCCCCAAGCGATGTACTCTATCGAAGTCGATGTTCTTTACGGTGTCCTCCGGCAGCTTCAGGTGGATTTTAATGAAGTTTTTCACCGTTGCCTCTGCGTCCTCTCCGGCAGTTTCTGGAATACCAGAAAACACAAGATTATCTCTCATGCTACGGGCTTGTAGATCGATAACGGACTCTTTTATTTTTTTATTTTCAATGTTTAGCTGGGTCACGTTATCGGTGAGAGATTTAACCGACTCCCGTAGCGTGGCATTTTCAGCGGCAAGCGTTTCCACCTGCCGCTGGCTGAATTCCAGGGATTCTCTCAGAGATTTAAATTCCCGGTGTAAAATCTCCACCAGGGACAGCCTCGCATCGAAACTGGACAATCGCTTGTCGATTGACTCCAGGATTTCTGCGATGTCTTTGCCGGTGTTGTGCCAAAAAGTGATTGTCTGCCAAAAACTGATTTCCGGTATTTGCCAAAAACTGATTGCTCGTATTTAAACTGCTATAAGTAACTTGATGGCCTATAATATGTGAAACATATGTCAAATGCATCCCTCATGGATGACACAAAGTCATATTGAGCCACAAACAACATTCGTGTAACAAGGTAGAAGCCGCAATCAGTTTTTGGCAGCGACTTTTATAGAACCTTTATTTATGCAGTTAAAAAAATCTCATTAACATTAAAAATGTCTTTTGTAAGAGTAAGACAGCAGAAATGGCAGCAAATATTACAATAGTTCAGTAAAAATATTGTAAGTGGGGGAAAAGGACCGGATTGGTTATAATGTGAGTACAATAACACAGAGTTATAAAGATACTTGAAAAAACAGATAATCTTTTAATTCTATATATAACCCCTTTGTAAACGCTGTTCACCGAAGTCTATTTACCAACATACGTAAAGATATTACACATAAAAAATACACGGAAACATTGGAAATCACTTTTTGGCAGGCAATCACTTTTTGGCACAACACCGGGGCAGGCGATGTTGTACCGGGGGAGTCTGCCTGGCGACTTCTCTTCGATGACGGCGTCTCGATTTTGGCCGGGGAAGATGCACTCTGGGCCTTATGCATTACTAAATCTTGAAAACAGCGGTCGATGTAATCTTGGAGAGCGTCTAAACTCTCCCCGTTGTCCTCCAGGGTGTTAGAGATGATAAAACAGATGTTGTTAGTTATATGACAATTGATTAGTATATTTGGTAATACTGAAGCTTGGAAAACCTTTGTTAAACTCTATGCTACCATTTGCTTTTTCTCCGCCAAAATCTCCGGCGTCTGACGTCACCTACAACATCACTTCCGTCACTTACCGTCCATGGTAGACATTAGTGGACCAGATGTAATGTCTGCTATCTGTGAACATGAAAAGCAACCCTTGTTTGTCTTTGTTGCTATATTCTATCTTGAATGAGCATGCTTTATATTTTGACGTGTATACATATGTTTTACATGTTTTTAATATCTCATGTATTCTTCTTTCTATCCCTCCATAATGTATTATAAATTATCTTGTGAGTCAATAGTGCTACAAATAATTTGAACTTGTTTTGACATAAAAGAAATTTGTTTTGATGCAATTCCTAATTAACTTTTCTTCATATCTTTCTGCTGTCTAGATGATTAACATTTTGACCAGTGATGGCCAGAGAATGTTCGAGGCTGTAGTGTTTGGGAGCTTTCTGCTGTCTAGCACAGTGCTCTATGTTTTGTGTATTGTCTACATATGCTACATCCTGGGCTACACCGCACTGACTGGAATCTTCACATACCTGATTTTTGTCCCTGTACAGGTCTGTGTATATTTCACATAAATCTGACATATCTTTACATTAGAAGCTGTGAAAATAAAGTTGGTTCTTATTTTAACTGAAAATAGTGGAAAGTTAGCAAATCCAAATTTTGGAAATTGTATGCTTATATGCTATATTTTCAAATTTGATGTTAGGAACAGAAATGATTTTAACCTTAATGTTGTAAAGAATTTGTATATTCCTGGGAGCTGTTTTGCTCAGGACAATATGTTCTTGTAGAATTTCCCACTACAATTCTGACCCAGGAAAAGGGAAAAACAAGGGCTCAATTAAAAGTCCTAATGTACTGCCTAGGGGAAAGCTTTTGCACCTTGTGCATAGTGATAGTGTAGACAGGCAAAATTACATAAATTACATCATTGTTCAAAAATGTTTGGCCTATTTTGTGGCTAGGGTCCTGGAAGAGGTTCCCTGTGGAGACTCCATAGTTCTTTAGGAAGCTTGATCAGGGGGGAGGTGTTTGCGAGAATGCAAATAGTTTGTTTTTATGCCAGCAACTCTTTTTTGCTAGCATAAAATTCTTAATATCTAAAACTTAATACTGACCAATAATGAAATATAAGTATGTGTTTAATATGAGCTAATGAAAAATAATGGCAAATACTAATGTTGCAAAAACCAGACAAACAAAAATAATCAAAAAAAACAAAACAAAACAAAAAAACTGCACAAATGAGGTTTGTAACAATAATATAATAATAACAATAAGAATAAGAATAAGAACAATAAGAACAAAATATTATATCACAAAAAATTGAGGCATATAGAACGGTATGTTTTACCTTTCTATAAACTCATTTCCTTGTTTAGTAAGCTGCTAAGATAGCAAAACTGATTTTTCTGTGTTTTTCTTATATTATCCCAAATATATTACTTTGTAAGTGACTAAAGTTAATAAGAAGCAATGTATTTTTCTTGATTTTTGTAGATTTTCTTGGCCAAGCTCATAAATAAATTCAGATGGAAGTCCTTATTGATAACTGACAGCAGAGTTCGCACGATGAATGAGATTCTCAACAGTATAAAGCTAATCAAGATGTACGCGTGGGAAGATTCTTTTGAGAAGACGATTACAGGTATGTCAAGCTGTTTCATGTTGATATTTTTTAAATCAGTATGTCAAATATCAAGGAAATATTCATACACACCAATTTGTTTAAAAACAAAATCAGCAAACATATAGTCACAATGGTATGTATGGGCATCCTTATGTACAGTTGTGATCAGAAGTCCAGATGCTTTTGGTCACCATCATCAAGCCTAGCCGCAAGAGGGTTGAGGTTAGGGCTTTAAGCTTCTGGACTGGTCTTCTAAATGTTAGTCTAATTTATCCATTGCAAAACCAATTTTGTGCCAAAGTGGAAGAATTTGGAGGTACCACTGGCCACAAAATAACCCCAGGCAACGATGCTTTACAGCTCGTACTATTATCTTAGGTTTGAAAGCCTCATCTTTACTTCTCTAAGCGTATCTCTTATCACCATAACTCACTTCACTGTGAAAACTGATGTCGATGTTCTTGTACTTAGAATTGTTTGAAATGATGATCTTGGAATCTGCATCTTGTGTAAATCAATACTTCTCTTTCTGAGATCTTCACTGAGTTCTTTCTCTTCCCCATTGTTCTGAGTATTGGTCCGTCCAATGATTGTTGTTAATGAAATCCTTTTTATGCTGGCAAAAAGAACCTAAAAGTTGCCATTAATCATTATCACTAACGAGATAATAATAGGTTTTGGTCCAGTCAAGTGAAAACACATTGTAGAACCATCAACACCGTCATTACATCCCAAAGACAGAACTGTTTAAAGAAATAGTTAAAGCCCTAAATTACAATGACATTCATGAGTGTATGTGAACTTCTGACCGCAACTACAGATCTATAATGAGTAAGGTGACTTCATGTCTAACTAATCCATACACTTTTATGTACCTCTCACAAGTATATCTATTTGTTAGACTCCCTTCATTACAAGTTGAAGCAGTCATCTGCCTCTAAAACATGCAGTTGTTTGTGAGAACATCTTGAACTCTCACTTTCAATTTACCTTGAACTTTTATGGACATTCATTGGCTTGCTGCCAAATCTGGGGCACGTGTTCTCATTTTCCTATGACAAGTAAAGTGCATGTGGGAATATGATATGCTTTAGTATCTTATGATCTTGTTAACTTTCTTATCAACACTGTGAGGTCTAGGTCTTCAGTCTGTACTCTTGGTAGTTTCTTGTTTAAAAAATGATCATAATGTAGTCATCTGAATGCCTTATTGCTCATTACTAAGGTGCTCACTAAAGAACTACAGTAAAGAAAAAAGGTAAGTCACTAAAGATAAAGTTAACTAATGAAAAACTTTTAATTCTTACAGGCTTAAGGAAAAATGAAAAGAAACAACTACAGAAGGTCAGTTATGTCCAGACTATTAATATAAGCATCGTCAACATCCTACCCGCCATTGCCACTATCCTCACCTTTCTGGTTCACACTTTGTTGGGGTTACCTCTCAGCACTTCTGATGTGAGTACTACAGCAGTATACTAAAACTGTACAGGCGGAAAAACACCTTTAACTAACATGTCAACTTAAAGTAACAAGTCTGAGATTCTGCAGTTCTGAAACTCAGACTGTTTGGATATGAGTCATAAGATAATGAAATAAAGGTTTATTGCATTCCTTTAATTGCGATTGTGCTAAACCAGATTGCTGTGGCCCATTTAATATCAACATGATTTTCTTGCATTCCATAATCATATATAGTGTCTTAACATAATTCTTTGTTTTTACTAGGCTTTTACCACAATTGGCATCTTCAACTGCATGAGGTTCTCCCTCATTGTCCTGCCCCTGTCTGTGAAGGCCACAGCTGAGGCTGTTGTAGCACTAAAACGATTAAGGGTAAATTATTTGTTTTGTGCCCTCTGTAACTGTTAACAATTCATGTAGTGACTCTATTGTGCTTTTTGTGTCTTTTGTCATATATATTCTTACACTGATGCATGCTCATATGAACACACTTTCAAATAATGAAGTCAGCATATGTACAAGCGAGCCAAAACCTCACAATTCAGACGTTTCTAAAATCACAGTTTTATTTTTTTTGTACTGCTGGCTGCCAGTGGCAGATGCTATGCATGATAAGGTCATCTCAGGTACACATCTTTTAAATATAAGATATATTGTCAACCTGCATCACAAATCTGGTTTAACGCTGCTTTGATTCCTGTCTTACTTTAACCCTTGCTTTTGTCACACCTTGTATCTGACTTTCATTCAGAAATATCAACAGAAAAAACACAGATAAGCTTGTAAATGCTGTTTGTTGTTATTTCAGAAAATTTTGCTGATCCAGAATCCTGAGCCCTACCTGATGAAAAAGGTAGATAATGACTCGGCTATAGTGATGAAAAATGCTACATTTTCCTGGACCAGACCTGAAAGCCAGTCTTCCCCCCCACCCAGCACAGCCAGCGGAGTGTCAGAACACAAGACAGCTGAGACTGAATCCTCATCAGCATTGAAAAACATCTCCTTCACACTGCCTAAGGTGTGATTCAATTCTGATAATGATATCTCAGGTTATCTGCATTCTATTAAAAGTAAACTGATTGTCTCTGGTATTTCCCGAAGGGCAACCTGCTCGGTGTCTGTGGGAATGTGGGAAGTGGAAAGACATCACTGATTTCCAGCATTTTGGAACAGGTTGCTTTCTCTTTTGTGTTTTTGTCCTTTTCTGTTATTTTGTATCGTTTCTTTATAGTTTTCTTTTATTTATTTTTGTTCACTCTTTCATTATTTGCATGCGTTGAGAAGATAGAACGAGGACCTTGAGGATTCAGTGAATGTAGACAGTGAGCGAAACAGGAGGACTGTTGGAGGAAAGTTTGTGAATCAGGAAGTGCAGGGGATTAATAAGAAGGTGAGGGCAGCTATGAAGAGGATGAAGACTTGAAAGGCATTTATGACCAGGGCAAGGGTGATGTGCAAAAGTGTAATAACCTTTTTCTTCTTTTTGTTTTGTTAGCTTGAAGACACGTTATTAGGCAAAACTTGTGCTAATGCTACTAGGATTCAGCTAATGTCTGTTATTTAAATGTAGTCGATTAAATAAGTCCTACTACTGGAGTTCATTTGCGAGGTTTATTCTTGCATGAAGGAATTCAGTCAGTACAAGGCATGCAGGATTGAAGTGAGGAATTCTCTGGAACAGGGGAAGCAGACCCCACCTGTATAGGTTGTTACCCTGTTGCAAGACAGAAAACTAGTCACCCTACACAGGTCAAACATAGTTCAACAGGATATATGTAGCAGATAAGCTAAACAAGTCTTATCAATCCAGAGACTAGAAGCAGGGCACTGTCTGAGTTGGGGAAATTCTGCATGCTTGCACTTCTTCTTCATGCAGGGGTCAAGCTGTATCTTAGTATATAACAAAACAATCTTCTACATATCTTATCTGCATAACACTTGTGTAGAAGGAAGCTGTTACAGTTTGTTTGCAAACATAGTAGTAATCTCCAACTTTATCTTCAGAATTATGTAGATGACAGAGAGTGATAAAGTTTTTGAGTCATACCATAAAGCTACAGGAAAAAATTGTTGAAGGTAGGTTAGTAAGAAAGGTGACGATCAGTGAGCAGAACGATGGCTTCATGCCAGGAAAGAGCATTATAGATTTGATGTTTGCTTTGAGATTGTTGACCGAGAAGTAGAGAGAAGGTAAGAAGAAGTTGCACTGTGTCTTTGTGTGAATCTAGAAAAGGTTTATGGTATGGTGTCACAAGACAAACTGTGGTGCTGCTGCACTTCTCTCAGTAGCAGAGAAATATGTTAGGGTGGTGCAAGACATGTACGAGGACAACGAGACAGTTGTGAGGTTTGTGGTAGGAGTGAAAATGGGATTATATCAATGAGTGGCTCTGAGCCTCTTCTTCTTTGCAGTGGTGATGGATATGCTGATAGAAAAGGTCAGGCAGAAGTCTCTGTGAACTAGGATGTATGCAGATGATACTGTGATCTTTATTAAGAGTGTGGAGCAGGTGGAAAAGAGCCTGGAGAGGTGGAAGTACACACTGGAGAGAAAAGGGATGAAAGTCAATACATATATATGAATAGGGCATACGATCAGCCTTGATAAGGTCTAACAAGAGACGAAGGAGGAGAAAGAAGAAGTTTTTACTATTTCTAACCGTACATAAAATGTCCAGTAAATATAGCTTTTCTGTCTCCTTGATTTTATCTTTTAGATGCACCTTCTTCGGGGCTCCATCACAGCCGATGGGACATTTGCTTACGTCTCCCAGCAGGCCTGGATTTTCCACGGAACTGTTCAAGAAAATATCCTCATGGGGGAACCTTTTGACCAAACCAAGTAATTGATAATTTAACATAAATCAGCGCTTGTCACTATTTTTGAGTAGCTAAGACTTGAATATGAAAAGAACAGGTATTATTATAAAATAAGGAGATTTCATTTGGGGCAATATGATTTTAGTTACTGCACCAACCAAGACTATGAAAATGAGGGCAAGCGTTTTAGATTTGACTATATATTCCCTGTGACTTTACCTTACATGAAAAATGTTTAACTAGGAGAAAGTTCATCTTATCTTTGTGAATTTGCATCTGATAAGAATGTAATAAAGGTGGAGGTCATCTTCATTATCTGACAGGGTTACAATAGGAAGTAGGGATGCACCGATACCACTTTTTTGGAAAACGAGTACGAGTACTTGCATTTCAGTACTCGCCGATACCGATACCAAGTACTTACTCATTGACAAATGCCAGCCATTTGACTTTCTGGTAGTAATAAGGGAAATGTATTTCATATTATATATATTGCATACATTTGTATTTGTGTATTTTAGTTACAAATATATAATATTTCAGATGTAAAATAATCTTACATTTAGTACTGTAGTTTATCATTGAATACCTATAGCACACAGACTTTACCTTGGGTCAAGTATGGTGGAGATGAAGTACAGTGGGTTGGTCTCGACGTCACTGAAGCGCTTCTTGACAGCTGCCTGTAAGGTTGCTTTCATTGCCTTGACGCCGTGGTCCTCATCTGTTTCTCTGTTTAGAAGTCTCACTAGCACAGTCACAGCTGGGATGACATCAGAGGCTAGTGCGTCATAGCTGCTCACTTTTTTAGTTAGTTCCTCAAAGGGGGCGAGGATGGCAACAGTCGTCTCCATAAGAGCCCATTGGTGAGCGGTGAGATAGTCAGGGAGTTCGTGCTCGGACACATACACCTCCAGCACTCGCTTTTGCTCAATGAGGGACTGGAGCATGTAATACGTGCTGTTCCAGCGCGTCTGTAGGTCCTGCTGCAGTCTCTTTATTGGCTGGTTGAGCTGTCCCTGAATGTCCTCGAGGCAGGAGTAGGCTAAGGCGGAATGTTTAAAATGCCCAACTAGTTTCCGTCCCACTGCTATAGCATCAGCTATGCTCCTCTGTGCTAATAAGCATGGGTAAATAAGCGTGGGTAAACTCTTTGTACTTGTTGTCGTGTTGGGGTTTTAGGTGCTTGATTAAATTACTTGTGTTAAATGCGCTACCTTTTGAGCCTCCTCTGGACAATTTCGCTGAGCACAATTTGCAGTCCGCCTTTGTTTTCACGTCTTCGTTCACTTTGAAATAGTTCCACACAGCTGACATGTCTCGCCTTGCCTTCTCCCCGCTCTGAACTGCAGCCGGGGCCTGGGGGCGGGCACTTGGCGCTTGTGATTAACCCCTTACATGCCGCTCAAACATAGACAGGTCTCAGACCGTGGTATCGGTTCCCGGTATCGGGGGACTTTTAATGAGTACGAGTACTTTAGAAAATGTGGTATCGAGGCCGATACCAGATACCGGTATCGGTGCATCCTTAATAGGAAGTTCAATTTAGTGATGGTGAGAAGGGAAACTTGCTGACCTCTGTAGTGTTGACTTAACAGAAAGTGAAAGGGCCCTTTCATAACCTCTCATAAACCACCAGGCACCATATGTCTGAGCAAATTAAAGGAATTCTTTTTCAAAGAAAAGTTTTCCAGAGACCAGTGCTTATCCTGATTACATATGTTATTGGACTCATTGGATTTTTAGAATTATTTAAATGGTTCTGTTCGATACACTATATTTCTCTCAATCAGGGCACTATCTTACATTGTCACTCCACAGATATGACAGGGTTGTGGATGTCTGTAGCCTCAGAGCTGACCTGAAGATTCTGCCATTCGGTGACCAAACTGAGGTAGGTGCTCTCTCTTTAACCTCCTAGGACCTGGCGTCCACATATGTGGACATCACATTTTGGGTTATTTAGACCAAAATAGGGCAGCATGGTGGCACAGTGGTTAGCACTGTTGCCGCACAGCAAGAAGGTCCTGAGTTCAATTCCACCATCAGGCCGGGGTCTTTCTGTGTGGGGTTTGCATGTTCTCCCCGTGTTTGCGTGGGTTCCCTCCGGGTACTCCGGCTTCCTCCCACTGCCCAAGCTAGACATGCAGCTTGTGGGGATAGGTTAATTGGATAATCCAAATTGCCACTAGGTGTTAATGGTTGTCTGTCTCTGTGTGTTAGCCCTGCGACAGATTGGCGACCTGTCCAGGGTAGGGATGGGTACCGGTATCGGTTCTGACATAAACGGTAGTAACCAGACCGAAAAGCAGCGCACATTTCGGTGCTTTATTTTGGTGCTTTTCTTTCCTGAGCTGTGATACACTTTAGATTCTAGCCAATCATTTTACGTTTCCGAGGATAGTAGGTGGGTCCAGGTACTTTAGAGCAGAGCAACAGATTAAAAATGCCCAAGGCAAAGCGGTCAAAAGTCTGGCTGTATTTCACAGCAAAAGATGCAAACTCAGCAGCCTGCAACAAATGCTTTAAGGTGATACTGTGCAAAGGAGCTAACACCTCGAATCTGATGAAACACCTGGCGACGCATAGCGTTTTTTTTAAAAAGCAAAGAAATGCACCGTATTTAATGGCAGCAGCAGCCGTTCTTCTCTGCGTGAGTAGCTTAATGTTGCTCGTGTGTAATTTACCTTTAGTAGGCTAACCACGTTATTACATTAATGCATGTAAGGTGAACTAGCAAACATCATCATAGCTACATGCGGCTGTCTTCTTGTTTGATGGCAGATACTCCCTTCACCCTGGCCAAAAAGGCTAAAATGACCAAAGAAAAAGTGGAAAACAGTTACTGTAAACATGAGAGGTTTTTGGACAAAGTTTGTGTTTTTTCCATTGTTTAAGCACTGCTTCCAGCCAAGAGCAATACCATATATGCCCCATAGCTGCAGAAAAGGCTAACATTGCTATCTTTTTACAAAAAAAACAGCTGAACATGAGAGGTTTTTGGACCAATTTTGTGTTCTCCATTCTTTAAGCACCGGTTTGAGCACCGTTTAAGCACCGGCACCGTTTCAAAAGTACCGGTTTGGTACTGGTATCGGATAAAACCTAAACGATACTCATCCCTAGTCCAGGGTGTACCCCGCCTTTCGCCCTATGACAGCTGGGATAGGCTCCAGCGCCCACCGCGACCCTGAAAACGGATAAGCGGAAGCGAATGGATGGATGGATAGACCAAAATACTCAATTTTGCTCTACATGGGCCTGATATCCACTTACGAGGACATTATAATGCTACTGTTCTATCAAAATTTTAAACAAATATCCTCATTTGTGGCTCTTATCTTTCTTAAAAACAAAAATAAGGTAAAAAAAAAAAAATCTGGTAATTCTTTGTTTTTACATTCATCGGGTCCCAATCAGCCCAAATATCAAAGAGAAATTAAAAATGCATGTCGTGAAAGAGTTCGGGTCTTAGGAGGTTAAACTGTCAAAGAAATTCATTGAAAGTCCTTATCTGCATAAACAAGTATCTGCTAGATAAGTAGAAAAAAAAGCCTTGTGTCATGTGTCCTAGTCGTTTAAACATACAATTCAACAAAGTCCAAAATAAATAATGAGCTATTTGTCAGTCTGCCCCAGGGCAGCTGTGGCTACAACTGTAGCTGCCTCCACCAGTGTGTGAATGTGTGTGTGAATGGGTGGATGACTGGGTGTGTAAAGCGCTTTGGGGTCCCTAGGGGGGACTAGTAAAAGCGCTATACAAATACAGGCCATTTACCATTTGAAGTTAAACAAACTGTAACAATCATATCTCCCCTCCAGCAACTACTATGTGAAGATAAAGGAGGGTATATTGAGACTAGGGCTGCTCAATTAATCGAATTTTAATCACGATTACGATCTGGGCTTTCAACAATCATTAAAAATGACTGAGCCGATTATTAGCCCCTCCCTCATTTTTCCGCGACACGTTAAAGGCCGGTCCGTGAAAATATTGTCGGGCATAAACCGGTCCATGGCGCAAAAAAGGGTGGAGACCGCTGATTAAGAGGACCCGAGGGAAGCTCGGAAAGCTAAGCAGAAGTTATTTGGAGAGGAGAGTGACTGCCGTTGGTTGAAAAGAGAGGTAAAAAAAACTTCAGTGGTGTTGCACACTATTTTATATTATTTTTTAAAGTCATTATTCAATACGTTGTTATTGTTAACCCTTTAAAGCCGGTCCGAGCTGCACGCTCTGTTTTGTGTAACTATTTTTAAATTCCTGAAGAACCTGAACCGTGTAAGCTAGCGCAATAATTTTTTTTTGCATATGAAACCAGAGGAGTTGTACTTGACATCAGCTTGTCCTCGGTCACGGTTTCGTTCCACATATAGCTTTGCAAAAATTGCATAAAAAGCGCTTGCAGGAACAAAAACATAATATTCCAGAAACACGCTTTGCCGATCCAATCAGCTGTTCGTAACACTTCCCACAGTGAAACAGATGTCAGCGCGAACTATCGCATGTCCGCCATTTCCTGCCCGAAACCGGAAGTGACGTCATTTTCGCGGAAAATTTAGTTTTTTACTTGTAGGCCTTAAAAGCCTATACTGGTGTTTTTATAAGTCATGTTTGACTTTTCTGAATAGTTTCTGTGATGCTTAGAACTCGAATTGCACTGCTGGAAATAGTTTATTTTGATGCACATGCTGTTTTCTTTGCAAATTTGCATCATAGGATTGTTTTTTCGTTTTTCCTGCAGTATATAAAAATTGGTGTATCTCCAAAATAAAACTATGAAGACACTCAAAATAAATTTCCTGTTGTTGTAAACTATTTTTTGCAACTTTTTTGTATTTAAAGTTTTGAGGGATAAACCTCTTAAATTTCTCCAAGTAGAAATATATGTAAAAAACAAAACAAAAATGATTTTCAATTTTTTTGTAGTTTATTGCACTTTTTTGCAATTAATGTAGTTACTATGGACTTAATGCATACATATTATTAAAATATGGGCTATAACAGTTGTATAGCAACTTGAAATGCTCCCACAAATGGCACTACAACATGTAAAAAAATAATATAAGCTCTGGCGGACTTGGTTCTATAGTAGGTCGTAAGGGTTAAATAAATATCGTCAAATAATCGAGATCTCAATTTCAGTGAAAATAATCGTGATTATCATTTTTGCCATAATCGAGCAGCCCTAATTGAGACAGAATAATGCCATAGTGTTGTATGGAATAAATGCACTAGTATAATGTAATGAATTACAATATTTAAAATATAATACCATCTCTTCCATAAAGATTGAGTAAATTTCTGGATTATATTAAGTCTTACTGACATTTTGTCAGATTGGGGAGCGGGGGCTTAATCTGTCAGGGGGACAGAAGCAGAGGATCAGCCTGGCCAGAGCAGTCTACTCCAACAAGGACATCTTCCTCCTTGACGATCCTCTATCTGCTGTTGACGCTCATGTGGGGAAACATATTTTTGAAGAATGCATAAAGAAGGAACTCCAAGGAAAATCTGTCATACTGGTTACACACCAGCTCCAGGTAAGAACACGGTTTCATTCTTTAGTGCTTTCACTAAAGAATAACACTAAATGACAAGAACAACTGATGTAAGCAGTTAAAAGAAGACTTTCCTGACCATATATATTGTAATTTTACAGTCAGAGGCCATGTCTTACCATGACAGGAAGAATAGAAAAACATCCGTTAATGTTTTATAAAAATCACTATATTCCATTTTGTTAATCTGTATAAAAACCAAAGTGAAAAATTAACCAGGTTACTTGATGGATCATAGCTTGGTCTGAGACTCTGAAATCTGGAAATCAGATTTCATGAATATGAATATACATATTCATGAAATTAATATGCATATTGTCTAAAATTGTATTTTTAAATATGACATTTTGGACCATGTCCCTATTGCCAGTCTTGGCAGCCGGGGGTCAGTCCGCCAGGGCCTCCGCTCCTGGCCGCCACCCGGCACACAATGCACCCGACCCCTATGGCGCCTCCTGCGGGTGGTGGGCCTGCGGGAGGATGGGCCCATGTCTCCTCTTCGGGCTGTGCCCGGCCGGGCCCCATGGACTAAGGCCCGGCCACCAGACGCTCGCCCTCGGGCACCCTCCCCGGGCCTGGCTCCAGGGCGGGGCCCCGGTAACCCTATCCCGGGCAGGGTAAACTGTTCCCTCGCTGTCCTTTTCATAAGGGTCTTCAGAATCGCTCTTTGTCTGGTCCCTCACCCAGGGCCAATTTGCCATGGGAGACCCTACCAGGGGGCAAAAGCCCCCAGACAACATAGCCCCTGGGATCCCTGGGACACACAAACCCCTCCACCACGATAAGGTAGCGATTCAAGGAGGGGCCGGAGATCGACAGACGGATTGGGGCTGCAGCTGCAGTAATGCGGATGCTGCACCGGTCCGTCGTGGTGAAGAGGGAGCTGAGTGTAAAAGCGAAGCTCTCAATTTACCGGTCGATCTACGTCCCTACCCTCACCTATGGCCACGAGCTGTGGGTAGTGACCGAAAGAACGAGATCGCGGATACAAGCGGCAGAAATGAGCTTCCTCCGAAGGGTGGCTGGCCTCTCCCTTAGAGATAGGGTGAGAAGTTCGGCCATCCGGGAGGGGCTCAGAGTAGAGCAGCTGCTGCTCCACATCGAAAGGAGCCAGCTGAGGTGGTTCGGGCATCTGACAAGGATGCCCCCTGGGCGCCTCCTGGGTGAGGTGTTCCAGGCATGTCCCACCGGGAGGAGGCCCCGGGGCAGACCCAGGACACGCTGGAGAGATTATATCTCTCGGCTGGCCTGGGAACGCCTTGGTATTCCCCCGGATAAGCTGGAGGAGGTGGCTGGGGAGAGGGAGGTCTGGGCCTCTTTGCTTAGGCTGCTGCCCCCGCGACCCGGCCCCGGATAAAGCGGATGAAGATGGATGGATGGACATTTTGGACCAATTCAGTCAAATCTGAAAAAACCTAGAAGGCATTCTTGGCTAATAGTTTACCTACTAATCATAAGTCACTAATCTGAGGAAGAGTATTTGACTGGTGCTCTTACCCGTGAGTTCTAAGCCATTTCGTAAGTCACGCTACTGGAGATAAGAACATCTGTCAAATGACATAAATATGTACGTACATGTGATTATAGTTTTGAACAGGTCTGTAGATTTTGTTGCCACAGTTGTTCTCACTTATGCTTGCTAGTATTTGGAGTTCTGTGATGACATCCTGGTTCTGGATGACGGGGAGATCAGGGAGGCCGGAAACCACCAAACCTTGATGAACGCCAGCGGACGCTATGCTCAGCTCATCACCAATTACCAGATGGAACAGTCCAAAGTAAGTATACCCTAAATTAAAAGCATGCATCTTGTACCTCTTCTATTTTTATCTTTGATTCTTATTATTATGTTCCTGCAAACCACCTCACCTGTTCTTTATTGTTTTATTATGTCAAAAACAATAAACTTAATGATCAGTTGTAAAACAAGGTACAAATCATTCCATTTGTGGTTATATACGTTTGTACGGGCTGTGCTGTAATGCTGTGTTCCTGATATTCTTGCTTGTCAGACTCAGAATGAGGAGGGAGAGGAAGAGGAGGATTTATCATCCCAAGATGCCCCTGAGTTGAAAGAGGTTGAGCTCAGATATCGTGCAGACAGTGGGATGGCAAACCCTGGTAAAAAAAACTAGGAAGAAAATCATTTTAATAATTTGAACTTTTTGGGTGTTTTTGAATTCATGACAGACTTTACATGTTTTAGTAGTGATTTGATTTGATTTGATTTAGTTGTGCTTTTTTGAATACGGTGGGATTTTTGTTTTTTCACTGTCCAGAGACCAGTGTTCAGGGGGATGACGCTGACACTTTCTAAATGTTGCTGTGCCAATGCACGTGCAGTGTTGACACATCAGTACTTTTGATTGTTAAAGAGCAACTGTATAACCAGGGACAGGTCAAAGTTTTGTAAAGCAAAAACAAGGCCTTGTAAAGTAATAACAGACAGGGCAGCAAACTTGTTGACCTGGCTGTTTTTGCTATATACCCATATTATAAGTTCTTGTGACTTCGTACCAAAAACATGACCTGTGAAGGTCATGACATAACATTACTATCATATTTATATGCATCATTGACCCATCTTCATTGGCCCATCTTCATTGGCCCATCTGTAACCGGAAGGTCGCCGGTTCGATCCCCGGGCTCTCTGTCCTGGTCGTTGTGTCCTTGGGCAAGACACTTTACCCTACCGCCTACTGGTGTTGGCCAGAGAGGCCGATGGCGCGATATGGCAGCCTCGCTTCTGTCAGTCTGCCCCAGGGCAGCTGTGGCTACAACTGTAGCTTGCCTCCACCAGTGTGTGAATGCAAGAGTGAATGAATAGTGGCATTGTAAAGCGCTTTATAAATCCAATCCATTATTATTATTTAAAGTGACTCTTCCCTCTATGGATACAATGTATACAAGTGATCAGTTTCCAGATTTCCTTGCTGTAGGGGTCTGTGGTTCAACTCTTTGCAGTTATGTCTTACAATATGTGGACAATGATAATTTAAGTCAATTTTTGTGATTAGTAGAATGATAAAATTACTTCTATTCTTCCTTTCAGCATTTGACATGTCAGATGAAAAGGATCATGAAACAACAGCTGAGCAAAAGCGTAAGTCTTTAAAGTTCACTTAATTCTGAGTGTCATCCCACCGTTTGTCAGCTGTTTCACTATTACATATTTAGTTGTTATGTGATCCCCTTTTTTACACCAAGCAATACTTTAGATTTTTTAAATATTTTTTATAATGGAAATGCACATGTGATGCATGTCAATGCAAATGGAAGTCACTAATCCTGTTACGACTCTATTAAAATATTTTCCCTGTTTTAAGCTCCTGTCAAGTCTGATGACCAGCTGGTCCATCAAGAGTCCTCCACAGAGGGTGCTGTCTCCTTAAGAACCTACCACCGGTACTGTCAAGCAGCTGGAGGTCTGATATAACACACACATGCATTTACATGATTTTAAGCAATAATGTACCAATATGTACTTAATAGTTGTGCTGCAACTCTTTGCTACAGGCTACATTCTCGTCTTTCTCACTGTCCTGAACATTGTCCTGATGATTGGATCCACAGCCTTCAGCAACTGGTGGCTCAGCTTCTGGCTTGGAAAGGGTAATGGGGTGAGAATCCTCTCTCTCTAGCATTCACACAAAAATAATCTCATCATGCATAAACAGCTTGGGTGAAATGACTATGAGCTCTCAGTCACTGTGTAGCCTAACACAAGTGAATCCAATAAAGATGATTACAAGCACCAGAAGGTACATTGTTTCAAGTAAGATTGCCCGTGTTAGCCAGTCTCTTTAAAATTAGAGGGTTACAATGGACTTAAGGTCAAACCTTGAATTTTTGGCTTTTTCCAGGCTATCTCAGCTTTTAAGTAACCCACAAATACTTACTAGTGATGAGTTCAGGTGGTGGTCAAGTGAGGTCTGTGAGAGTTAGTGCTCTTTGGCCTTGAGCAGTTCTTATTAAGATCAGATTATTGGATGTGCTCATTATACTGCTGCAGTGTGAATCTTTTACAGGGTCCAGCATACCTGTAAAGAACAGAGTGCTAACTGAATGGTCTGGGCAGAACCAATGTGATGAAGAACATAATATTCCAGCTTGCACATTTCTTAGTGGTACACTCTCGTATTATTCCAGCCTATCAGTACACAGAATACTGGCACATCTTAGTCTACTCATTACGCTTGTTTAGCTTGAGCCTAACCCTAACCATGCTCCAACACCATTACTGCTAAAAATTGTTCTTTAACAGTACTTTTGCATGCTGGAGTGTTATGTTCTTTATTTAGCAAATTCTGGATCTGGAAAGAAATTAGTTTCCATGCACTGCTGTATTAGAAAACTGCTCTCTAGCTGTGTCTTGTCACTCAAGATGACAGTTCAAGAAAGACCCACTGAAACGATAGACACGCCAAGTCCACTCTCTCTCCACTAACAAAAGATATTTTGTCTGTTTTATCGAAGTCATCGACTAACCCAGGTTCAGATCCAGGTGACATCTCAAAAAATCCAGACCTGCACTATTACCAAACGATTTATGGTGTGATGATGCTCATCATGGTGGTACTTGCCCTCATCAAATGCTTCTTTTATACTTACGTCACCTTGAGGGCCTCCTGCAAACTCCACAACACAATGTTCAAGAAGGTACCAAGAAATAATCCCCAGTGTTTACCATCCAACATGACCAATTGAAACACAGATTAACTGCTCAATGATTCAAAGAATGATTATTTTTGTTGTTTGTATTTTCCTCTCACAGATTTTTGGCAGTCCAATGAGTTTCTTCGACACAACTCCAACAGGCCGAATTCTAAACCGTTTCTCTAAAGATCAAGAGGAGGTGGACACTATGCTTCCTCTTGTCATGGATTCTTTCCTGCAGTATTGTCTTCTCGTCACATTCACAATTATCATCATCGCATCCGTTTTTCCATACATGCTTGTGGCTGTAGTCATCATGGGAGCTTTGTTTACCCTCATTCTGTTGTGAGTTAAGTTTTAAAAATTGTCTTAGTGCGAGAGCAGATAGTTGTTTAAGGTACAGTTTGCTCAACATTTGTTTGAATTTATCTGCAGCCTATTCCAAAGGGGTATTCGTCTTATGAAGAAGATGGAAAATATCAGCCGTTCTCCCTGTATCTCACTAACGACTTCTACACTGCAGGGCCTCAGCACCATCCATGCTTACAACACAAGAAACAGTCACATAGAAATGTAAGACACCAGAACTCTTTCACAGAAACAAATAAAAGTCTCTCTATTACTGGTCGTAATAGTAAATAATGTGTTCTTCTGTAAATATCTGTAAATGATGTGGTCTTTGATCGGTGCTCTCAACTCTCATCACGTCGTTGTGTCATATTGTAGGTTCAAGTCCCTGAATGACATCAACTCCAATCACTTTTTATTGTTTCATTCTGGCACCCAGTGGCTTTCTTTCTGGCTGGACTTCATGGCTGCTATTATGACCTTGTTGGTGTCTCTGTTTGTAGTGCTTAGCAGTAATGACTTTATCGCTCCATCCTTGAAAGGCCTGGCCATAACCTATACCATACAGGTAAATAAGGAGAGCAGAGTTATACGTCTAAGTCATGTTGAAATGTGTGTTTGTGTTTTGTTAGAACTTTTGCGTATTGTCCAGTTGACAGGCATGCTTCAATATGTAGTAAGACTGTCAACGGAAGTGGAAGCAAGGTTCAACTCAGTGGAGCGACTGCAGGAATACATCATGGTCAGATTTCTCTCCGGAAACGATCCATCTTTCATTGTTTTGCCAAGACCAAACCCCAAATTCCCTCTGTTTGCCTCACTCAAAAAATAAACTTTTTTATTTGCAGGATTGTAAATCTGAGGCCCCCAGGCATGTTAAAGAGGCTCAGATCCCACAGGACTGGCCTAGCAATGGGGGCGTCTCCTTCAAAGACTATAAGATGAGGTACAGAGAGAATACACCAATCGTCCTAAATGGCCTTGATTTCCACATTCAACCTGGAGAGAAGCTGGGGATCGTGGGAAGGACTGGCTCTGGTAAGGCTCTGGGTTCAGTAGCTGTTTCTCTTGTTGATTTCATCTAGTCTTTGGGTGATGATGATTTACAACAATACACCCTAGAAATGATGATAAATACATGAACTCGTTTTTCAACATCACTCTGAGACAGACAATTTAATCTTAGAGCAGTGGTTCTTAACCTGAGTTCGATCGAACCCTAAATATGTGTTTTGTTAGAACTTTTGCGTTCGGTGAGTCGGTCTCAGGGGTTCGGCAGAGCCTCCGCCATGACATGCATGGCTCATTTTGCACAGTTTCCTTTTTTTGGGAAACAGGGTTGTAATTATTATAGCAGTGAATTCCTAATTATTCCATAGTGCAGATTACAATTTTAATCAGCTCTTCTCAACAGCTATAGTGTAATATTCAGCTACTCTGCTCTGTGCTTTGTGTCTGTAGGGAAATCCTCTTTAGGAGTAGCTCTATTCAGACTAGTAGAGCCTGCAGCAGGAACCATAAAGATAGACGGAGTTGATATTATGTCCATTGGCCTGCAGGATTTGCGCAGCAAGTTGTCCATCATCCCTCAGGACCCTGTGCTGTTCATCGGTACAGTAAGGTAGTGAACCAGAAGTACAGAATCACACACTGATTTTACTCCTGCATGTCAGTCACTAAAGAGCTGTTTTTCCTACAGGTACAACCTAGACCCGTTTAATAACTACACTGATGAGGAGATTTGGGCAGCACTGGAGAAGACCTATATAAAGGACTCAGTATGTTATCAGTATTGTATAGTCTTATTGTTTGTTTTGCCACTTGCTTTTATCCAAGATTTTGCTTTGACAAAAACTAAAACCCACAACGCGTAAGACTGCAGTCTCTGTGACACGTCTGATATAGCCCTAAAAGAAAATGGAATAGCCCTAGAGCCAAACATATATTTTATGTTCATTTTTTTGACACATCCTATGTTCATGTTGTTCATGACGTTTATTTAGTTTTACTTCTGTTCTTTGTTTCCTTTAATTAGCTATCAGTTATTAGATTTTTAACAATTTTTCTGCCACTGGCCAGTATTGTTTACTCTCTGACGAGTTCTGCATATTTACTTTATCTTTGCATTGAAAATTTGGAATTTGGACTTTTTCCTCCAGTGCCCTACATTTAGTTCACCTTCCTCTGTGTACAATTATAGTACCATCTGTCCAGGCACATGTTTTTCCGCAGAGGAAAACAACTCTCTAGCAGTTATTAATGGCACCACTAATGCTGACTAATGTTGCGCTCATGCCGTGAACCTGGAAGTAATAAACCCTAAAGATTTTTATTACAACAAGTTTGATAAGGTTCTGGCATGTCTAAATGTTTATCACAGAATACACTCAGGAACAGTGTTGGTCAAGTTACTTGAAATAAGTAATCAGTAACTAATTACTGATTACTTCCCCCAAAAGTAATCCCGTTACTTTATTGATTACTTATTTTCAAAAGTTATTAATTACTTAGCTACTTTTTAAAAAACACTATTTACAACCTGAATAGGTAATAAAGCAATAGCTCTTTCAGCCCAAATCTAATTTCTGCATAATCCATCATACAAAATGTAATCAAATGGAAAAGTAAATTTTTTAAACTTGTTTTATCAGTTTTAATCTTTTAACTTTATGCATCAAGCGAAAATTTTATTATATGCACCATTCTCTGACTGGAAGAAATTAGTTTAACATTTAAACCTATTTTCTGCACATTCCAGCACATAAAATAAAATATTTTTTTGTGTTAACACTCACTCTTTCAAATAGATGCAAGTAAAACACAGCAGAAAATAAATAAAGTCAAAGACTAGCAGTCCTTCTGCTCTATTTTCACCTGTAAAGCAGGAGTGGCGTAGGCGGAGGTTTGCCCTGGTGCAGGTGTGCCGCACCAGTCAGTTGAAGAATCCGCGAGTTTCTCTGTGAATTTCCCATTACGTCATAGCGCACTCGGTGCTTGCTTGGAAGTTTAGGGGTTTTTTTTTTTCGCTGAACACGCACAACAGACACTAATGTTTTTGTCACTTTTTATGGAATCAAACTTAAAGGTCAGTGCTTCCACGCTTTAAACGCTGCACGCTCATACTCTCTCCCGCACTCGATATATGATCCATTGTTGATCTGCACACAGCTGTTGTCACGAACGTCGCACTCGCTTACGTCACTGTCATGAGACATTCTCGCCAAAAAAAAAAAAATCAAAAAAAAAAATCACGGGTTTAGTAACAAGGTAACGCAGCGTTTCTACGGGAAAGTAACGGTAATCTAATTACCAAGTAACGCGTTACTGCCCATCTCTGCTCAGGAATTCCTTTCTGGCAAAAATGAACTGTAGTAGTCCTTAATCCAAGACTAGCATGGGGGTTGCAAGCCAATCTCACTGGCTCTCCAGCCCGAGGCACCGTCCCAGAATCCTTATGCTGCTCCTGTTTAACTGCAGATAGTCTTTCCATATAAGAGTTCAAACTTTTGATTGCCTTGCCTTAGGCAAGGATTATACGACTTTGTAGTTTATTTTGTGGGCTTTTTTGCTGCGAATATCCTCTTTCTGTTAGCCTGAGGGGTATGAATGCCAGTACCAAAATATGATTTTGTTCCATCAGATCTCCAAGCTGGAAGAAAGGCTACAGGCACCAGTGTTGGAAAATGGAGAGAACTTCTCTGTTGGTGAGAGACAACTGATGTGTATGGCTAGGGCTCTACTCCGTAACTCCAAGGTGTGTACACACATAACACCTTCTTGATGATACTAAATTTAATTTGCAAATACAGTTTATTGGCTGGGATACTGCTGCCACATTAGCTTGTGATGCCTCTACCAATATTTCCATTAATTATTTACCATTGTGTGCATTCAAAGTGTATAATAACATAAGCACTGTAAACATTTTTGTATTTTATGACACTTTTGCCATCCACCGCTTTCTTCTTTCTAACCACCATTACGCTGGTTATTTTTTGGCAGATTATTCTTTTAGACGAAGCCACAGCATCCATCGATTCAGAAACAGATGCTCTCATTCAAAACACCATCAAAGAGGCCTTTAAAGACTGCACCATGCTCACCATAGCGCATCGCATCAACACTGTTATGCATGCAGATCGTATTCTGGTCATGGACAATGGACAGGTACCCAACCCCCCCCCCAAAAAAAAAAAAAAAAAAAACAAAAACCAACCCACAAATGAACACAAATCAAAGATGATTACACAATCTTTAACTTAAACTCACTAAGTGTTCTGTTCGACAGGTGGCAGAATTAGACCATCCAGATGTGCTGAAGCAACGGCCAGACTCTCTGTTCTCATCACTCCTGACAGCTGCTAATACAGTAAACTCCTGAACAGAAGGACAACCAAAAAACTGCTGCATAGTAGTCACTGGGCATGTTCATAACAGTTATCCATATACACAGCCATATCGAAGTCTGTACTGTGATACTACACTCTTTTCTGGTGTGGTTGTATGAGATGTAACTGAGCAGCAGAGATGGAAACTGATAACAGTGCAGGAAAGACAACATAACTATTTACAAAGTTCAAAAACTATGCATTTATCTCTCCTGTCTGCTGATACAAAACAATGAGCACTGTACTTTACTGGGTTTCTCTTCATATTTCGAATGAGATGACTTCTTATGCACGTTATAGTTTAATTATGTTATGTATTTGCCAAGTCTTTCTTTGCTGCTATTAAATGTAATTTAAATCCTGTTTTTTTTTTTTTTTTTTTTTTTTTTTTTTGTGTGACATTTAAAAAAAAAAAAAAAAAAAAAAAAACCATGGTAAATTTCATAGTGTAGGTATATACAGATGACCCTGATAAGATCTGTGCTAATAAATTACTTAAATTTGTGTTTCAGTGTTAATTGGTATTTTAAAAAAAGAAATTATATATACAGCGAGATTACCTTTATTTTAAACAGGTTGTGGGGCTACGAGGGCACCAGCAACCCTATGCTGGATATGCAGTTAACAAACGTATGGATGAATTGGGGTTACAAGTGTATCTATATGCTGCCACCTGCTGGCTGCATCCTGCTGCATGTCACCAAAGCTGCTGCCCAAAACTCAGCAAATGTAACTAAATAAATTGTAGTTTTGTTTCATGAGTGACAGTTGGTGACATAGGACAGTTAAATAATAAAGCCAACAAATCTCTTATCAGCAGTGTATTTCCAAAGCAGCTGGAAAGAATATATTCTAGGAAGAAATCACGGCTTTCACTGGAGATTTTACAGCATTAACACCACCTGTAGGTGCTGTGAGGAGAGCTAGCATGCTTAACCTTTCAATGTAAATCTATGCCAAATATCTTTATATTAAAAACAAAACAACAATTTCAGATGTTTTACTCCAACTAGTAAATCTAATGTTAGCGATTTTGTTCTTTTTTAACTTCTAAGGCTCGGGATTAAAAGGTGAGGTGGTGGAGGAGACAACACATATACAGGGCACATGACAAAAGAAAAGCAAGCAATTTATCATTGTTAGTGGTTTACAAAACAAATGAAAAACTCAAAGATGTCACAACAAATAAAAATCTGCTAGCGCTAGCATAAATAAAACTCAGTTATTGGCTGAGTGACAGGTCCCGACCTCTTAGTTCCGCCCTTCACACCATCTGATCCTATTGGCTGAGTTCTGAGTCCTATAGCCAATGGATGCACTCCAGGGCATATATAAGCTGACTTTGTAATTGGTTTTAAGAATGTTGGGTGCTTTTGTGTATGCTGCTCTTCTTAGTTTGATCCCTCCCCCCCCCAATACAATGATTGTCATTCACGAATCCTCATATTTACTTAATAAATACTTTGTGTGTGTTTCAATAAGGAACCCAAATGACAGTTATTTACTTGCATTTCTGAACAGAAAAATAAAAATGTTTTAGTGGTCAAATTTTATGCTTGACTCATTTCAGACTTCTCAAACAAGTCCAGTCTGCCAGCCCACATTTTGGTAAACAAATCTTTTTAGCCACCACCGCGTCACTGAATGTTTACATTTGATTTAGTGCAGTTGTCCATTAACTGGTGGAATAAATTAAGATGCTATGCAATAACAGATGCATGCAAAAACAAGCAATAGGCTAAAAGCTAATAAGATGGGGATTTGTTTAACTCTTAAATTATGAATAATTTAACTCAACATTTTGTCAGCAACATTAGAATATAACTGCAGTAAGTTGGCAAAACATGGTTTTACAGTTTGTTACAACATTTTATTTACTGTAGATTTTTTAAAAACACAACACATTATAGATACACAATTATAGATTTAAACTTTAAAGACAAAGACAATAAAATAATTAACATTTTTAAATATACAGAATAGTCATTAAAATAGTAATCTAAATACATGTGCCTACTCCACAGATGTTCTTTGGTTTCAAGATTTACTTTGTTTCACAAATTTACAGTGTTTGAAGCAGTCAGCAGTAATGAGAACATAGAGAATGGCTTTTGCTTCAGTGTATTTGGATCATCCAACTCTGCCACCTGTCATATGGAGCAATTAGTAAGCATAAGATGACACAACATTAATCTGTGCATATTTGGGGTTGTTACCTGTCCATTGTCCATGACCAGAATACGATCTGCTTGCATCACAGTGCTGAGCCGATGAGCTATTGTGAGCATAGTGCTATTACGTAAGGCTTCTTGGATGGTGTTTTGGATCAGAGCATCTGTCTCTGCATCTATGGAGGCAGTGGCTTCATCCAAAAGAATGATCTGCTCAAGAAGAGGACAGACCATTAGTATAAGCAAAAACAGTTTTAAAGGAGGACAGCATGTCACAATACATAAAACGCCCATACTTTCTAAATACAAATGTGGCGATTAGCAATCTCATACAAATGAGACATTATAGAATAGTTTGAAGAACAGGTCCATAATAATCATAACCCTTAACCAATTTCAATTTGGCCTCTCATTCATTCACGGTCATGGGGCCCCATGAATTCGCGCCCTGGCTCAGACAGTCTCGGTCATCGTGTCCTTGGGCAAGACACTTCACCCGTTGCCTACTGGCGGTGGTCAGAGGGCCCGGGGGCGGCAGTGTCCGGCAGCCTCGCCTCTGTCAGTGCGCCCCAGGGCAGCTATGGCTACAGTGTAGCTTGCCATCACCAGTGTGTGAATGGGTGGATGACTGAATGTGGTGTAAAGCGCTTTGGGGTCCTTAGGGACTAAGTAAAGCGCTATACAAATACAGGCCATTTACCATTCTCATTCACCTCTGGGCCATTTTGAGCATGGCTGCTAATTTTGGATTTCTGAAAAGTGCCATGATAAATCGGAGAAGTCCGTAAAAATAATTTTCCTTTGTCTTAAGTTATTTTTTTGTATTTTTTCCAAAGGAAGTTGGCCACAGGGTGGCAGACCTCTCCAACAGATACCGAGTGAAGATTATGTTGCAGTGGCCATGTAAAGAGGAAAAAACAGAAAGAAAATACTGGTGACTGCCAGTGGTGCCACTCAGCCTCCTAGCAGACACACCTATGTACAAATTTCAAAATCTTACATCACCTTGTTCTCAAGTTTTTATATTTATTTTTAGAAATTTGAGATTCAACTCCGTCTGAGATTTTTAGTAAATATGTCTATGGTCTCAATTTGACGCTCCTACGTCACCTCAATCTCAAGTAGCATTCAAACTTAGGTGTACATCCTGTCCATCTGCCCTGCGGAGTGACAACAATACCCTACCAGGCTTTTAAGGCTTAGGGGTACTTCTGAAGAGGAATCTAAACATTGTACTGATGACCTCAAGGGGAAAAAATTTAAATCAGGACAGATTTGCGATGTTTAAGGACAGTGCAGAGCATATTGACAGAGAGTCACAGGAAATTGCTTTGACTGGCATCAGTGAATGCAGTATGTGACAGCATTGTCCCAGCCAGGTGACAAATCATCAAGCCCACCCCCCCCACCCCCAAAAAAGTGCACTCTGACCTTGGAGTTACGGAGTAAAGCTCTAGCCATACAGATCAGCTGTCTCTGGCCTACAGAGAAGTTTTCTCCATTCTCCATAACATGTGCTTCAAGCTTCCCCCCCAGCTTTGAGATCTGAGGAAACAAATCACATTACAGCTCCACTCCACTATCCTAATTCATAATGTATACAAACAAAGAGCAGAGAGAAAAAAAGGGGCTGTATAGGAATTTTAAATGTACCAACTTTTACGTTGCACTCAAAACATACCGAGTCCTTCATGTAGCTCTTCTCGAGCGCTGCCCAGATCTCCTCATCAGTGTATTTATTAAAGGGGTCCAAGTTGTACCTGCAGGGATGGGGGTCATTAGCCAGTTACTGATCCACAGTGGTCAGACCAATGTGAGATTTATGGGTTGGCCAAGGTTACCTGACTGTACCAACAAATAGCACAGGGTCCTGAGGAATCACAGACAATTTGCTACGCAGGTCTTGCAGGCCAATTGACATGATGTCCACCCCATCTATCAGTATGGTTCCTGCTGCAGGCTCCACAAGTCTAAATAGAGCTACTCCTAAAGACGATTTTCCTACAGATGCAAACCGCAGATTAGAGTAGCTGAATTAACCTAAAACTGTTAAAATTTACATTAAAATGTGCTACATAAAATATCATTTGAAATCAGGAATATGGGAGGATTTAGAGTCAATCACTAAACTTTCAGCACAACCAGGTGTAGGCAGGGGTGCCATCTATCTTAGAGGGTTGGGGTGGGGGAATAATAGCAACAATAACAATTAAAAAAGAAAAAGCCCTCCTACCATTAACTAATCTTCTTTATTAACCAATCTTCATCTTAATTATAATCAGCTTATCTTTATTAACAAGTTATTTACCACGGGCCTTTAATGTGGCAGTAATTAAACCATTATTTAAAAGCCATCACTTGACCCAGCTATCTTAGAGACTGGCCTATAATTGGCTAACTTTATCTCAAAAATTCTTCAAAGTAAAACAGCAGTTTCAGTCAACTTTCAGAGCTCACAGTACAGAAATGGAACAAGTGAAGGTGGCAAATGGTTTTCTTCTGGCCTCTTACGTCAACTCTTTGTTCTTGACTTGTTAGACCTCAGCGTTTGATGCTGATACAGTTCCACAGAGTTCTGTGTTGGGACCATTTCTGTTTACATTATATGAGTTTCCCTTAGGCAGTGTTATTATAAATAGCATACATTTTCATTGCCTGATGATACCCAGACTTATGAAGCCTGTTGACACACACCAAGTAATTAAACTACAGGAATCTCTTAAAGAAATTAAAACCTGGATCACCTCTAATTCCCTCTAAGTGCTTCTAAATTCAGAAAAAACTGAGGTTGTTGTGCACTGCCTTATCTTAGAAACATGGCCAGATACCCTGGATGACATTACCTTGGCCTCCAGTAACATTGAGGATATTAAACAAACTATGTAGGACTGCCTTCCTATATTTGCACACTCTAAGATTAAATTGTCTGTCTCAGAGTGATGTTGAAAAACTAGTTCATGTATTTATCATCATTTCTAGGGTGTATTGTTGTAAATCATCATCACCCAAAGACTAGATGAAATCAACAAGAGAAACAGCTACTGAACCCAGAGCCTTACCAGAGCCAGTCCTTCCCACAATCCCCAGCTTCTCTCCAGGTTGAATGTGGAAATCAATGCCGTTCAGCACAATTGGTGCATTCTCTCTGTACCTCATCTTATAGTCTACGAAGGTGATGCCCCCACTGCTAGGCCAGTCCTGTGGGATCTGAGTCTCCTTAACATGCCTGGGAGCCTCAGACCTACAATCCTGCAAACACAATTAAAAGTTTACAGGGACCAAGCAGATGGGTGTGTAGCATGTTTAATGAACTCTGGCCTTGGTCTCAGCAAAACAATGACAGGTGAATGATTTCAGGACATGAGTCTGACCGTGACATATTCCTGGAGCCGTTTCGCTGAGTCGAATCTTGCTTCCACTTCTATCGAGAGTCTGGCTACATATTGAAGCATGCCTGTCAACTGAAAATAAGTTTAAAAATTATGTAAATCCATGTCTGAAAAGCAAAATGAACATGGCTTCATGTGCTGTCCAAATGTACCTGCAAGGAATAGGATATCGCGAGGCCTTTCAAGGATGGACTGATTAAGTCATTACTGCTGAGCACTACAAAGAGAGCCACAAACAGCGTCGTAGTAGCAGCCATTAATTCCAGGCAGAAGGCGAATGCACGTGTGCCAGCATTAAACATGAAAAGGTATTTGGAGTTGATATCAGTCAAGATATTGAACCTGTAATATAAAACAGGAGTTTTTGAACATCCCACTGTCCACAGTCACCCCGCCCCAAAGAAACATACAATTTACAATGTGTTGTATCAAAAACATTGCAAAAGCAAGAGGTGATAGCCTAGTAACAAATTTCAGAAACTTACTGTTCTATAAGGCTGTCTCTTCTACTATAGGCATGGATGGTGCTGAGGCCATGCAAAGTTGAGGTGGTTAGAGAAAACCATGGAGAGCGACTGATGTTTTCTAGATTCTTCATATGACGTATACTCCTCTGGAATACACTGCAGAGAAGGCACAGATATATAGTACCTTAGAGGACCTGTTACTTTCAGTAACAGTGTTTTATAGATTTAACCAGCATAAACTCACAAGACAGTGAAGGCAAGAAAAGCTGCCATAATAACTCCAACTACAAGCATGGCGGGGAAAATAACTGAGATGACAACAACTGTGGATGCGACGAGTAGAGAACACTGTAAGAAAGAGTCCATGACAAGAGGAAGGACAGTTTCCACTTCGTCTTGATCTTTAGAGAAACGATTTAGAAGTCGGCCCGTTGGAGTTGTGTCAAAGAAACTCATTGGACTATCAATAATCTGCAATAGGAAAACAAACAGTTCATCTGTAGCTAGTAAACGTTCCCAGTTTTGGATTCAATACATTTGTGATAAGTAAACCCTTATCCATATTTAAAATGACCATGTGTAATGGTGACTAGCAGAGATTTCTATGGTGCTGAGAATTCACAGTACCTTTTTGAACAGCATGTCATGGAATTTGCAGGAGGCCTTCAAGGTGAAATAAGTGTAGATTATGGATTTCACAATGGAAAGTACAACAATGACAACCACTGTTGCAGCATAAATAACCTGGTAGAAGTGAAGGTGTGGATTTTGAGAGATTTCTCCCTGGACTGCAGTTGTGTTACTGGATGACTTGGAAATAAAAACATAAATTAATTAAAAAAAAGAAAAGTTAGTGAAGTCAGACAAAGTCATTGTATACATAAACGAATGATTAAATATCATTTCCTAAAACTAGAAATAAGCAGAATTTGAGGAGTCCGAAACAGTTTTTCGCTTGCTACATCTGCCAGGCTTGGTCTATAATGTGTGGCTCTCTGGATTTTAAATCACGATACTTCTCACTCAAGTTCTTGACACTCAGACATACAAAGTTACCACAGGATTTCATCTCCTGCTTTGTGAGCATCAAATACTTTTCCTCAAGATTTCCTCAAACTGATTTCTTATGGTTCAGGGATGACGCTTACTCAAGTGACAGCTAAAACCCTTGCTGAAATTTTTATACTGTCTTCAAGCTGAAAGATGACCCTCAGGCATATTTTAAGGGGCAAGTGCATGGAAACTAGAGTGAGTGTGTAATGACCAAAACTAAGTGACAAAACCAACAGAAGATCAAAACATCAAGTTGTTTCAATGAGAAATGCTTGGACTAGGCCAAAATAAACATTTTCAAAAATAACTGGCAATTAGAAAAAAACTTGATTGCTGATGAAGCCAACCTTGAGATATTGGCAGTAGGCGGAGCGTGTAAGTGTGGACCAGCAGGAGAGCTAGAAGACCAATGAGTGATGATGTAACATCAACTCAGCTTTACGTAGCAAAATGTAAATACAGAAAGAGTTTATCTTGCACAACAGCCACAAAAAAGGCATGACTTCTTACCCTCTTGTGAGTTGAAGGCTCACAGAGAACTATTTCAACGTGTGTGACAGTGATAAGGAATGAAATAATTCTCACCCCATCACCACTTGCCATCCAGAAGCTAAACCACCAATTGCTGAAGACTGTGGATCCTGCCAACAGGAACATATTCAGGAGGATAATGAAAGAAACTGTGTAGCCTGTAACAACAATGAGCAGTTTATGCATCACAAGTTTGGCTGTGCATTATTGCTCATAATAATGTATCCACAAGCATATGCAGCATTGGGAAACAGGAGTTAGAGGAAGAATTTACAGTGTACTCAGTGGTAGTTATATGGGGGGGAAAACAAATGAAAGCTACTGATCAATATGTTATGTTGACTTGAATTGTAATATCTGACAGATTCTCTTGTTTGCTCTAAACAACCAAAGTCTGGAGTAGTTCTTGGTCTTACAAATCTATTCTTGTGAAGCGTTGTAGTGGTTTATCTTCTTTGAGACTACAATTCTTGACTTTGCCAAGTTGTTAACAAGTGTCTTGGCAGTTGTGAGGGGATGTTTAGAACCCAGTATATATAGCCAAGCTTGTTTGACACCAGTAAAAAGGCTAATATCGAATCCTTTATTTTAAAGTTAAAAATAAATTAAAAACTGACATGCAATAACTTTCTGTGCATTGATAAAAAAATGTATAAACAAAAAAACATTTAAAATGAAAATATGCAATTTAATTTCATACATAACCCCAACATTCCATGTGTGAATAACAGACCTCCAAGTGCCTGGGAGTATGTGCAGTATGTTCTCCAGGAGATGGCACCTTTTGTAGAGGACTCCTGACTCACTAGCTGATTACCAGCTGGGACAGCGGCTTAAAAAACAAAAACAAACAAACAAACAAACAAACGTATCATTATAGAATGAAAAAGAAAAATACATTTTTATTAGCTGACATCTAATATCTGAATTAATTTTTTTTTTTTTTTTTTTTTTTAAACTTGCTCTTCAGGGAAAATATGTCAGTTTAAATCAAATGTTTTTCTTCCATGTTTTCACACCAGGATTCTCAGTGCCAGTGCTTGCACAATGTCTGAGGTCAATCTCTTCCAACTGGCCATCAATAAATGATGCTAGTGCCATGTCCCCAGCTTTCTTTTTCTTGGCCTGACAGAAGAAAAATAAAAATAAATAAATATATATCAAGGACAGTCTTACAGCTCAGTCTGGATAAGCTTAAAACATTGACACTTATGGAACGCACACTTTGTTTTACAGTCAATTTTGTTTCAATAATAAGGACAGTAATAGAACCATGATACATGACACCCTTACTTTGGACTCTTCCATCTGGTAGGTACTGATGAGCTGAGTATAGCGTCCATTGGCTCTCATCAGATCCCTGTGGTTTCCAGACTCCCATACTGTTCCATTGTCCAGAACCAGGATCTCATCACAGAACTCCAAATACTAAAAGCCACAAGGAAGAACAAATTATCAAAACCAGCTCAACTCTGGTTAGAGCTCTAAACAGTTGTGTGCGCGTTACTGGCATGTGACAAATCCTTATTCTTTGGAAAAATTGCACCTTACAACTCATGAGCAAAATATGTAGGTTTTCCATACGTACTCAGGTATGTTTCTTTAAACCAGAGCTTCCCAAAGTGTGGGGCCCGCCCAATATGAAAGGGGGGGGGGGGGAGAAGAAGAAAAGAACGTTTGGACACTGCTAGCATAATGGACAGGTTTTTTGACGGGGCTCTCACACAAACGCAAAGCAGGAGATGAAGCATCGCTGAATATGTTTCCAAACCAACTTCATTCTAAGCCAAAGACTAGAAAATATGGTGAAGCATATCTGCCATTTGGTTTCACCTGCACAAGTGCCGAGGTAGCTCTCCCCTGCAGAATTGGTTTTCCCTGCGTCGGGAGGATGCGCTGGGCTCTCCAAATCAGTATCCCACATTCTTGATTTTTTAGTTCACAAACGCTTGCTGTAATGACTAACTACTCCTGACATTTTGGAGATGTTAGCTCTTTATACAGTAAAGTTACAGCGGGATACAAATAATATCAGGTCGTTCCTGCCACGATTTGTTCTCTCGGTTCAAATCACAGACAAACAGTATCCCACAGTTGTTTATGTTTTTGAACCCATTTTGCACAAAGAGGCATCTTTTGAAAAATGTATTGATAGCAATGTTGAATATTATTACACAGGAAACGGAAACAAGTAAAATAATTACACCGTGACGCCTCTGCCTTTCTAAATGGAGGGACATGTAACTGCAGTAACCTGCAGATAGAGACAAAATACTCTTAATCTGACTATCTTCCATTCTGCAATTCATCTCATGTAAACAATAACGTGGCGCACAGCGTGACGTGAAAAAAGGCACACACCTTTGACGTTGTGTGACAAACTCCGTATTCCTCGTTCACATGTAAACGCAAAAAAGGAGTTAAAAAAAAAAAAATCTCAGTTTTCAGTGATTCGAAACCCCGTTTACGTGTGGACAAAAGGCCCAAACGTCCAGAAACAGCTGTGTTTTCAAAAATACCCATGTAGGTGTGGACGTAGCGTACAAGAGTTCGTAGTTTATTTCATTGCTACCTGTAATTTATTGCAGATTACTTGCATTTGCTTAATCGTTTACTAAATGTTTGAGGTGTGAAATAAACCGCAATGAGTTTGGAAACAAAATATGAGTGTGTGTGTGGTTGGAGGATGTTTTTGTGCGGGGGGGAGCAACAGTTTTCTTGTAAAACAAAGGGGGGCCCAGTAAAAAAGTTTGGGAACCACCACTTTAAACGATAGCCTGTTTTCCCATTAGTACCTACTCTGATTGACTTGCAGTTTTCAGTTAGGCCACAGTACCTGCTTGCCTGGGGTTAATCCGAGCAGGTACTAAAATGTGACGTTGTAACACTGCATGGGACCGATTGGCTGGCAGTGAAGAAAATATAATCTGATCAAACATTATTCAGCTTTAAATATTGTTCAGCTTTAAAGTTACTGTGCAACTGTGTAATAAAAATGTGCTCACGACTTTGGCCTTGAGAGCGATAAGAAGCGATCGCCTCATCCTGCAGGTGCAAGATATCTGCAAGCGAAGAGACTAGAACACCCAAGGCCGATTTCCTTTTATGGAGTTGTTTTTCTGCTAATGCAGCACTTTCCTCACAACCCCCTCCTGTAAGTTTTAGAGAATATCTACCCATCCTCACAGCAAATATTAGGAATCTCTTGATGTGAGCTGTGTTGAGAGGTTGTCTCTGTCTCAATAAAAGTTCACTGATTCCCCATCTGCAGCAGGTGTCCGGTTGTCTTCATTCTCCGCCAGCCTGGTTAAGTCAATTCCTCCTTAACATCTAAAAGAACCTATTTAATGAAGGAAGACGGGTTCACTTTGTGTTTAATATTATTCTATTGCTGTTGTTGTTTTTTTTATATCCTTCAATTGGCGTCACGGAACAGGATCCGCTCCAGGTCAACTGGACCGGATGGGAGGACATCGGCAGTGGTCTGAGTGAACGGAGTTTGGACAAAAGCTGTGTGCACACAAAAACAAGGTAAGCAGACCTTTTATTTCTGCTATATTGAACACTATAAAAATACTTAGTGTCCAAACTCCTAGTAATTCATAACCAAAATTGTCTGGCTTACTTAAGGCTTGTTGAGAATCAGACAAGTGAATAAGAGATAAGTGAATAAGAAATAAGTGAATAAGTGAATAAAGATAAGAGTGAACTGAGGTCTGACCACGGTTGCAGCCGACGGGTTGCTCTCCGGTGTCGGATAAATACCTCAGTGCAGGTCTGGGACCTTGAAAGGGTTTATTAGTAACGCCTTTCTAAACAAATTAAAAGGTTAAAGGCCTTGAGAATATTTTTTAGTAATATTCTCTAAACTACAGAAGGGTTAGGAAGGCCCAGAGGACTTTATTAGAAAAGATCCTCTAAAACTTAAAAAGGAGAAGTACTGGTTGGAGTCCAAAGGAGGGGTCCCTTTGATCAATAGGAGAAAACGGATCTCTTCTTAAAACCCTGATGATTTTAGTGTTTTAAATGTTTTGATGTTCTGTTTGATATTGGACACACATAAATACACGCTGAATGCTTGCTGTGGAACACTGGGCAGGACAGTTTGGTTCTCCGTTGTTCACAGATTACACAATTAAAGGAACTAGGTTCCTCTTTTGGTTAAAATAATACACCACACATAGAATTTTTTTACACATTTATTACATACATAAGGAGGGTAATGAGTGACTGCAGGTAATGTATGAAGTGTGAATGAGACGTGTGAACAAGGTGACAACCAACTAGCACCCCTATCAGGAAGCTCTAGGCAAGGTTACCCGCCAGACTCCGGTTTGGTAGAAGCTTGGTAACACCTGAAGGGATATTTCAGTGCTGACTCACCTTTAAAGCAGCGCCCCAGCTGTTAGTGCCTAACAGAGGCAGAAACCCAGCTGGCCCAAATTCTCCTTTAAAATCAATAAAAGAACACTCCTCCATTGACAGTAAAATGGATGGAGAATTAGATCGAGAAACTAATGATGATGGTTGGGGTCCCGGTGTTATTCTTAGCACATTGGGAGAACAATTAACATGTGTTGAGACAGTCATCAACTCCACACACCAGCCTAAAGAAGCAAAAAAGCAGAAAGAGTCATTGAGGAAAACAGCTGAAAGGTTAATGAAAGAAAAGGGAAAGGACGAGGGGAGTAGTGGTAACTGGGGAATAATTTGGCAGAATAAGGCTATGCAGGCAAAAGAGAAAGAGGAAGAAGCCAACTCAGCAGCAGCAGGTGCAGGTGTGATGAGCGGGGTGAGACACAGAAAGGAAGCAGATAAGCACGCAGGCCGTAAAGCTAAATTTAATCACTGGGTGTGTTTATGGGAAACTGCAAAACCACACATGAAGAAAAATAGGTCTCAGCCACCTCCCTATTCTGCCTCAACTCCTCCCTCAGCAGGCATATATCCGGTACTTAATATCTCTGGTGGAATAATGACTATTGGAGAAGAACCGCCCGTAGCTCCAACTCCCATAGATACCAAGCATTTTTGCCCAGGAAGCTCCTCTCTGTCGGCGACATCCTCAGCTAGTAGTAGAGCCCCCTCTTCTATGTCCCATTGTTTTGGAACCGGATCTGAGGGCCTAACTGACCCATTTGCGAGCGCACCATTTGCGGTTCGAATGAACAGACAGGAACCCACTGAACAACAATTAACTGATCTAGAAGCAGCATTACGCAGCTGCTTAAATGAACATAGGTCAGTGGTCCAGGTGAATAATCGTGTTGCGTCAGCCCCTCTTTCCCGGTCCAACCCCTTTGCCAGCACTCCTGTCGCTGTTAAGGGAGATCTGACCGCTACTGCAAAAACTGAGCCTGGCACTTCACCAAATGTCACAGTTACCATGTCTTTGGTGGGCCGTCAGGATCCGGAAACACAGATGAGTTTAGCCCACGCTTTTGCTGACACTGCTACCCCACCAGGCGGGGAAGAAACTGAGGATACTGATGATGAACTCAGTGACCTTAACAATACACCCCCCTCTACCCCTCACAGTTTAGGATATCAGACTAGATCTAAGGGCCCTGTGCCTCAGCCTCCAGGCATATTTCCCCTGGTCCAGACTAAAGCGCAACGTAGACCAGTGTATCAACCTTATTCATTCGGAGATGTCCAGGCCCTAGTGGACAAACTCCCTGACATAACGGAGGGAGGGAATGCCTGGTTGGCTGGTTTGGATAAATACACAGCTGGACAGGACCTCGCACTGGGAGATTTTAGAGCTATTATAACTAGGTGCACATCCCGATCTCAGGCAGCGGACCTGGAACAAAATGCGGGTACTACCATGCATGAGAACGAGGTGCCACTAATGCAGGCCTTGAGGTTTATTGGACCGGCCCTGCGCAAACAATTCCCACCCAAAAATCAAGGCACCTTACAGAAATTTAAATGGGAGGGAAAGCAAAATCCCACCCATTATCTAAATCAGGCTGTTGAAGACTGGGTGAACCATACAGGTCATCACCCCAGTAGGACTTGTTCACAGAGCATGTGGTTTAGAAGGGCGGTGCTGAGGGGCATTCCGGAGTCAGTAAGCCAGAAAATGGAGGATAATCCTGATTTGCAGGACTGTGACTTTGCAATCTGGAAGAAACATTTGATTTTTAATCTTAACAAAGTGCAGATTAAGTCTGATGATAAAGCGGAGAGCGTCGAAGATTTACAGTTGCAACTGTTGAAGGTTCAGCTGCAGAAAGCTAAAAACGACCTGGGTGGAAAAGGTGACAAGCCTAAAAAGCAGCTTGTGGCCGCTGCGGCTCCCCCTCCTGGTCCAGTTGCCCCTGATTTGTATCCGAACCCATGGCCAACTGATCCACAGCCCCCCCAGTATGGTGCTTATCACTCCCCGGCCCCTTATGGGCAGAGAGGTTCCCCATTTGGAGGAAACAGAGGTGGTTTCAGGGGAAGGGGTCAGATGGGAGGTGGTAGGGGAGGCCAGATGTATGTTTGTTTCCGGTGTGGACAACCTGGACACTGGGCTAAAGCGTGCCCTTTGAACCCGGCTGCTGGAAGAGGCAGGGGAGCCCGTGGTGGGCCCTATCAGCATCCTGGCTACAGAGGTGGACCTCGTGGTGCTTTAGTTGAAGTGCCCCCGGCCCCACAGATGCCTGTGATGGGGTGGGAGTACTACGAGGGTGGTCCCCAGCTATAGGACACCCCACAGACTGCCCAGGACGGTGAAGGGACAACGGCGGACCCTATGCTGTCCATAACTGTAGATAGAAGAAGAAGCAGCTTTTTAGTGGACACTGGAGCTACGTACTCCACCATTAAGGATGTTGCTCGTGAAAGACTTACTGACAGAGTGATTACAGTGGTGGGCATATCTGGGGAACCTAAAACTCTGCCTTACACCGTGCCCCTCCCCACAACGGTTGGAGATCAGACCTTGTTACACAGCTATGTTTGTTCAAAACAGGCGCCTGTGAATTTACTGGGAAGAGACTTGTTGATTAAATTAGGAGCCACAATACTCTGCTCTTCACAAGGCCTAACTGTGACTCTCCCTACTGGGGTTGTACTTCCCTGCTCTGATGGGCCAGAGGGAGGTGGTCAGTTTCTGCTGCAACCCTCCTCCTGTTTGGCGGACTCTGCTGACATCTACTGGGCATTATTGGAAGTTGAAACACCTGCTGAACCAGGAGTTTGGACTGCTTTTCAGCAATGGCGGCCGTGGCTCTCACTCCTACATCCTTATGTCCCTCCCCCTGACCCACCTCATGTTACACTGTTTTATGACAGGCATGACACCACCTGGTACCAGCACATGTTCCAAGAGCAGTGTGAGGGGCGGGCTTGGTCTTTGAACATGTCGTGCATTTTTGCGGCACCGGAGGGAGTGGCAGCAGCGGTTACTTTTACAACAGATCAATTACAGTGGTACATGATGTCTGATGAGGCAGCTCCCCATGTGTCACTGGCCTTACATCCTGGACACCAGGCTAAGGAGCTGGGTGGAATGGTTAAACGTTCCCTTGCGGCCACTGACTGGACACCTACAAAACTCCCACAGGTTTTGTTTTCTCCATCTACCAAGACATACCAAATTTTAAATGATTGCTTTAATTCCTCAACACTGCAACATGGAGTGGTCAGCGGGTCACATGGAAGAGAACACACAGACCACTGTGATGCTGCGCCTTTACTCGACTCTCTTCCAGATTGTTTGTGGTCCCTTGGACCCACAGATGTAGGTTTAGTTGATGTGGAGCCAGTCTCTTTTCAACTGTCATCTGCTACCCCTTTGTGGCAGCCTCAGTACCCACACAAACCGGAGGCTGAGGCTGGGATTGCAGAAACAATTTCTGGTTTGGTCACTGCCGGTGTCTTGGAGCCCTCCTGCTCTAACTGGAACACGCCCATCCTACCCGTTGAGAAAAAAGGCACGGGGAAGTTCAGAATGGCACATGATTTGAGAAGGATTAATGCCTTACTTGGCACTCCTACTTTGCCTGTGCCTAATCCTTATGTTGCCTTGACCAACCTCCCACCATCTCATGCCTGGTTCACCTGCATTGACTTGGCTAATGCCTTTTTCTGCCTCCCACTTCGTGAGTCACTGCGTGACATTTTCTCATTTACATTTAGAGGCCGACAATGGCGTTACACTCGCTTACCACAGGGATTTGCCCTCTCCCCAGGACTGTTTAATCAGTGTTTGAAAGAACTTTTACAAACCAGCCCACTACCATCTGACTGTATGTTAATACAATATGTGGATGACCTTTTGCTGTCTGCCCCCACGGCTGACATCTGTTTGGAGGCCACCAGAGTGGTACTTCAACACCTGGCCAACACAGGTTTTAAAGTGAGCAAAAACAAACTACAGATTGCAAGAAAACAGGTTTCTTTTCTAGGCCGCATGGTCTCACAGTCCGGTATTTCCTTGTCCCCAGAACACAGGAACTCCATTTTGCACCATCCAAAACCTCTAACTGTAAAAGACATGTTGTCATTTTTGGGCCTGACTGGTTACAGCAGAGACGCCTCAGTACCATTTTGGAAGCACCACACATCACCTACTCACATGAAGGCATAAACATGGCTGATCACATGGGATCAGGGGAACCACATATGTGTGAAGAGGTTGTGCAGGTACAGGAGAAAATCAGGCCAGATTTGCAGGCAGAACCTCTAATGGATGCAGAAAAAGATTGGTTCACAGATGGATGTTGTTTCAGAACTGAAAGTGGAATGTTGAAGGCTGCATGGGCAATAGTGGAACAGACAGACATGAGATGGAAAACAGTGAAAGCAGAGCAGTTGACAGGACAACAGTCTGCACAGAGAGCTGAACTGAGAGCGGTGATTGAAGCCTTAAGGATGGGAAAGGGACAGAAAGTGAATATATACAGTGATTCAGCTTATGCTGTGGGAGCAGTGCATGTGGAGCTCAAGCAGTGGCTAAGAGCTGGTTTTTTGACAGCCAGCGGAAAGCCTATTAAACATGAGATAGAAATGAGGGAATTAGCGGAAGCACTGTTGTTACCTGTTAAGGTGGCAGTGGTAAAATGCAAAGGACACAGTGCCGGATTGGACTTAGTGGCATTAGGTAACAAACAGGCCGACTTAGTAGCTAAGCAGACAGCTGGTTACTTACCCTCCCTGATTATGGTAATGGACCCAGAAGCCACACCCCCTCCAGAAAGACCACCCATACAACTAGGCCTAGCCACAATCAGAGAGTTACAGGACAAAGCCAGCCCCCAGGAAAAATCATTATGGGTAACAAGAGGGGCCACAAACACAGATGTCTGGCGTGGCCCAGATGGAAGGCCCATTCTACCGCCAGGGGTCAGACAGACAGCAATGGAAGAGGCACATGGAGTGGGGCATGTGGGACCTGCACAAATGATGAGGAACTTAGCCGCCTGGTGGCACCCTTATCTAAAAGACATGACAAAATACATGGTTAAAACCTGTAAGGAGTGCAACCAATTTGGAATCAAGCCCGCCTTCAAGCCAATAGCAGGGTACTTCCCCATCCCACTTTGCCCAGGGAAAGAAATAATCATTGATTACACAGACATGGTGGACAGAGTAGGTAGTTACAGGTACCTGCTGGTGGCTGTGGATGCATTTTCAGGTTGGCCAGAAGCCTGGCCGACAGCAAGTGAAAACAGTAGAACTGTGGTGAAGTGTCTGATTAATCATTATATACCACAGCATGGGTTTCCCGAGGTCATAAGGTCGGACAATGGTTCACATTTCAGGAACCACGATCTGCAGAGGGTTGAAGCCGCATTAGGTTTGAAACATAAGTTTGGCTCAGTTTACCACCCCCAATCCCAGGGGAAAGTGGAAAGGATGAATCAAACTCTAAAAACTAAATTGGCTAAAATCTGTGCACAGACCAAATTAGATTGGGTTAAGGCATTGCCTCTTGCATTAATGTCCATAAGATGCTCAGTAAATCAAACCTCTGGTTACACTCCATTTGAGTTGGAGCATGGCAGGCCTTTTCCTGGCCCCTCCTCTCGCCTGTTAATGTCGGATGAAGCTGATTCAGACCTCGATCCGAGGACATATTATAACATGCTCCGCAGTTTTGTTGCCCAGTATTCCTCACAGGTCGCTGAAAGAAACCAGCAAGAGCTGAAAGAGGCGGCTACACCTGGAACGGACTACGTCCTCCTGAAAGTCACAAAGAGAAAGTGGGCTGAGCCTCGCTGGACAGGCCCTTACCGCATAACAGAGCGGACCTCCCACGCTGTCAGGCTCGAAGGGAAAGGTGACACCTGGTTTCATTACACACAGTGCGCTGCTGCCACCGAACCAGGAAGAACCTTGAGAGAGGTGCAGAAGGACCTGTCAGAAGGAGCTGCAACAGCATCACCAACCACTTGAGGGAGCCAAAACTCAACCTACAAGCCGGCTGGTTACAAAAGGGGGTGTTCTTCATACTGAACTAAACATTTTTATTTTTCTATTTTTAACATCTTTTATGACTTTGCTTTTATATTGGCTTGAGTTTTTAAGATTTACATTTTACATTGCAATAGTTTTAACCGCTGAAAGCTCATTTAAAGTTGTGTCACTGATACTTTTTGTTGCTCTTTAACTCCTAGAACACGCCCTTGGCGAGGTGGGGGGAACTGGACCACCTTTCTGTGCCCCATCATCCTCTATTAGAAGACATTCAAGCTAAGTAAACATGTCTTGGCCCTTTCCCCCTGAAATGACAGGCAGGCAAAGATGTTGCGTCTTTGTTTGCTTCCTGGCCCTGGGTCTCATTCCCATGGGCATAATCCTGATCTGTGAAGGGCCCCCGACACTTCTGACACCTTCAAGTTCAAAAGCTTCGCCCCCTTCTGACAGTCCCAATCTGACAAATGTAGCCCCTAGGGTCTTGCCCACCACTTCCTCTCCAGTTTTGCCCACGCCCGATCCATTTAGAAAGAAACGACACACGGTTACCTCCTGCACCCCAAGTACGACTAGAATGATTACTCTCTGTGTCCCCAACAATAAAAGTTGGGTAGTCGAAATAGATTTCGCTAGCTTCCCAGTCACTCCCGTCACCAAAGACCAAGGGGGGGATCTTTTTAACCTTGCAGTACATCTCTCCTCCTCAGTGTGGTATATAACCCTGGGAGGTTGGCATCAGTGGAAGTGGTCCAGTTTAGTGTCAGAAACGGACCTCGATTGGTCCAAGCACTCTAGGGGTCAGGCTTTGCACTGGAGAAACCAAAATATGCTCAGAATAGCAAAAAAACCGGATCTTTCAGGCTTAATTTTTACCCTAAAGGATCTGGCCTTGACCTCCTCGCCAACGGATGATGAAAACTCTGATCGTGAGGGTGACGAACATTATCGTCTTTCTCTTGTTTAAATGCTTCTAGAATGGTTGTTTCTCTGTGGTGTTTTGTATTAGGCTTGTTATTAATTGTTTCCCTAACCCACTTCCTCTTGAAGGATATATCTGGTTGAACTGTGTCTGATCGGGTTGTGAGGGTTAAGCGATGTTCTCAGGGTCTCCGGACTTAAGCCTGAGCGAATGTGTACTCCCACCACTGGATATAAATTGTTTTATTCCACACCCCTTCCTCACTTTTTAACATATTCACTTTTGAATGTCCTTAGCAGTTACCGTTCTGGGTTTATTTTACGGTTGATTTATTCTTTCACATTTTCACGTTTATATCTCTCATTATTATAGTATACTCTGTACTCTCCACATTTTTATCATTACTTATGCTTTTTGGTTGCTGACTTACAGGAACTGTTAATTTTGTGTCACTACCCTGGTTGCACTAACTCGTTGTATCCTTGGTTGCAGGACAGCTGTTACTGCTTTCGTCGGGAACCGAGACTGCTTGCAGCCGACCCCTGGGCAGGGTGGTGCCTGGACTCTTTTCTCCTCATCTGCAATGACAGATAAAGACAAATGATAAGACCCGAGGAGTTTTTCGAGCCAGGCTTCGACACGTCTCTGTGTTCCTTTGAATGTTACTTATTTTTGTGTGTTGACCCATTTAAGATGGGTCAAAAGGGGGATTTGAAGAAAATATAATCTGATCAAACATTATTCAGCTTTAAATATTGTTCAGCTTTAAAGTTACTGTGCAACTGTGTAATAAAAATGTGCTCACGACTTTGGCCTTGAGAGCGATAAGAAGCGATCGCCTCATCCTGCAGGTGCAAGATATCTGCAAGCGAAGAGACTAGAACACCCAAGGCCGATTTCCTTTTATGGAGTTGTTTTTCTGCTAATGCAGCACTTTCCTCACAACCCCCTCCTGTAAGTTTTAGAGAATATCTACCCATCCTCACAGCAAATATTAGGAATCTCTTGATGTGAGCTGTGTTGAGAGGTTGTCTCTGTCTCAATAAAAGTTCACTGATTCCCCATCTGCAGCAGGTGTCCGGTTGTCTTCATTCTCCGCCAGCCTGGTTAAGTCAATTCCTCCTTAACATCTAAAAGAACCTATTTAATGAAGGAAGACGGGTTCACTTTGTGTTTAATATTATTCTATTGCTGTTGTTGTTTTTTTTATATCCTTCAGCAGCAGCAGGTATATTTCTTGCCTTGACATCCATCTTTTTTGTAGCATTCGTGTTGTATATTAATTACGTCACCGGACACTTAGACGCTTTGGTATGACGACAACCACGCATGTAGTACCAGATTACAATGGAAAACCAGTCGATCCGAGGCGAGTCAGAGTAGGTACTAAAGGAAAAGGTGCTTTTGAGCCCAGACAGCCCAGTCTCCACTACATAATAATTGAATACGTTTTCCTACCTGGAGCTCATGTGTAACCAGTATGATGGATTTTCCTCTCAGCTCTTTCTTTATACATTCTTCAAAAATGTGTTTCCCCACATAAGCATCAACAGCAGATAGTGGGTCATCAAGGAGGAAAATGTCCCTGTTGGAATAGACCGCTCTTGCCAGGCTGATTCTCTGCTTCTGTCCCCCTGATAGATTTAGACCCCGCTCTCCAATCTGTCCACAAAAAGGATATTTATAATATTGTGAACTTTTGATTAATACTAAATTACAATTTAATCCTTCCACTTTATTGTAGCATCAATTTGCAAGCTTGAGTTACATCTTAAGTGAGTGGGGTAAATAAATACACTTAAAAACCCCTGTGTCGGTGTGTGACACTCCCCTGTTGGTCTGGAAAGCACTCACTTCAGCTTGGTCACCATATTGCAGGATGCTTAGGTCAGCTCTGAGGCTACAGACATCCACAACTCTGTCATATCTGTTGGGGAGCAGTACAAGGCAACAAACTGGTTAATACTATAGCGAAGTATATTTTAATAGGATGGGAGCTAGTCATTTATTCAGCCAATTATAACTTGTGGGTGACTGCGGCTCAGTTAGCAGAACAAGAGGTCACTGAATTTAACCCGAGTTCCTCGACATACTGAACCCCCAGTTGCCCTTGATGCATCCATCAAAGGGTGAGTGAGTGTCTAAGAATGTTATAAATGAAGAATGTTAAACACTGTATAAATGTGTATGTGATTGGATGTGTGCAAGAACAAAATGCTTTGTGTGCTCACCTGAATAGAAAGGTGTTACAGAAGTTCCAGTCCAATTTACCAATTGCTGACAGTAAAGCATGACCAAAATCATTTAACAAGAAAAAGGATTTCATGCAAAATGTTGCATTAAATGTATCAATTCAGTTATGCTATTTTGACATATTTTAAAGGACTGCTATTAATTTATTCCTAAACCGTTTTCCCCTCAGCAGCAGTTTATGGAAATCTGATTTTGAAACAAAGTGAATTGATAAAGTTTACAGCAAACACTGGTTCCTAGCCAAGCTTTTTACCATCTCTGGCAGTAGAGGTGATACTGTCAGAAAACCAAGAGGACCTCATTTTGGTTGACTATGAACCTTCCACCAACATTTCAGAATGTCAAAATAAAAACCGTTAGAAGTTCCATGGAAGGTATCCAACTTGATTTTTTTGTGCCTCCCAGGGCAGATTGGGGACATGCAGTTCGAAAGGGCCTCGATTAACTATACAGACAAAGTGGTGGTTGACAAGGAGGAGATGGCAGCCATAAATGCAAGAAGATGGATTTAACTTACCTGGCCTGATCAAAAGGTTCCCCCATGAGAATATTTTCTCGAACAGTTCCATGAAAAATCCAGGCCTGCTGGCAAACGTACGCAAATGTCCCATCAGCTGTGATGGAGCCCTGAAGAAGGTACATCTAAAAGGAAAGTGAGCAGGCCAAAAAACTAATGTCACTGTAATGTAAAGTTAGAAATAGTAAAAACATAATGTGAATAAATGCAGACAGATACAAAACAATAGAGCATACAAAAGAAACAAACCTGCTCCAAAATGCTGCAAATCAGTGACGTCTTTCCGCTACCCACATTCCCGCAAACACCAAGCAGTTTTCCCTTCAGGAAATATCACAGAGATAATCATTTCATATCCAGCGGGGTCTTGATAACTTCAGTTATTATTTGATCACACCTTGGGTAGTGTAAAAGAGATGTTTCTGAGGGTTGGTAAGGTCTCAACATTTTCATTCGGAGAAGGCACGTCCATATTGTGTTCCGTCACCTCATTAGCTGCTCTGGGCGGTGACTCTGACTGGCTGCGTTTGGTCCATGAAAGTGTAGCATTTCTCATCACTACAGCAGAATTACTGCCTGCTATCTGCGTCAGGTAAGGCTCAGGATTCTGGATGAGTAAGATTTTCTGAAACAGTCACAGTGCATTTACATCATTCAGGTTTTTACCAATTTTGCTTTTCAGATTTCTAAGATCCATGGCAGTAACAACTTTAACAAAACTAAAAAGATTATGAATTAAAATACTGTACTGCAAGTCCTAAAAGCATCATGATTAATACAAATCCAGCTTGTGATTAGCAGCATGGCCTTTTTCACTGGTTTGTAGAGGACAAGATTTGGAGAGGTTCACATGAGTGTGTGGTGAGTGTGAGACTACTCCTTTACATTTAGTCTGGCATCAATGCAAAAGGAATAATGAAATTCAAAAAGGACACATAATAACTATGACTCTACCTAAAGTCTGTGGCACAGGTATGGTAGGGAAACAAGTCAAAGTGTGGCCACAGGGTAGGTCTGCAGGGCAAACTTAGCTAGGTCAGCAGTTATCTTATCCTATAGACAGGCATTCTACTCTTTTTTACAATGGTAAGCAACATTTTGATGTTTAGTGGTATTGTACCATCCCCTGATCTGACTGGATGAGCTCCATCAGGTCATCTTGACTGTGTCTACATGTCTAAATGAGTTGCTGCCTTGCAAAACCAATTATTTTCCATAGAAATACTTCACAAGTAAGCAATGCTTAAATTGTACTTATATTACAATAGTGATAAAAGTGTGTCTGAAGGTTCTCAGTCATCGTAGTCTAAGGAGCTTGGAAAGAAAAGTGTCTGGACTTCTTTAAGTTGCTTGAACGCGTTTCACCTCTCATCCGAGAAGCTTCTGGGCCAGGATGTAAAGGACAAAGGTCACTCTTTCAAGGATGCCAATGTTCACATTTTGGAAATAGAGGACAGATGTTTGAAAGAGGAGTGAAAGAAGCCATCTATGTCCACTGGGCTATTTGACCTCAGGAAATCCCATGATAGGGTGGGGCTAGGTTTCACAATGAGCTCACCCGAAACCTTGGCTGATTGTGACCCACGCCCGCTTTCACACCTTGGTTCGTGTGATTAGGTAGAGGATCATTAGGGGGTCTCCAAAAGTTGATTCTGTTCATCTGGACGTAGCGTTTAGTGGTAGAAACATGTCTGTGAAGGTTCTCAGTCATCCAGGTCATCGTAGTCAAAGGAGCTTGCAAAGAAAAGCGTCTGGACTTCTTTAAGTTCTTTAAGTGGTAGAAACGTTTCGTCACTCATCCAAGTGACTTCTTCAGTCTCAGCTGACTGCAGGTTTCCCCAAGTTTATAAACAGTACATTTGCATAATGACTGAAACCAGCCCACTGAAGGAACAATGGGCTGGGAGGTCAGTTCCTTAATCTTAATTATGCAAATTCTCATGACCATTGATCATTTGGGGGTTTCATTATCCCTCTTGGGGGGGGGGGGACACTCCCACAGGGCTTAAATCTGGGACTCTCCACCATTTGACCCTAGAACTGAAGAAGCTTCTCAGATGAGAGGTGAAACGTGTTCAAGAAGTCCAGACACTTTTCTTTCCAAGCTCCTTAGACAGTGATAAAAGTGTATTAAAGAAAACTTAATAATGAACAGAAAGACCATAACAAGTGGAAACGCTACTACTACTACTACTACTACTACTACTACCACTACTACTACCAAAAAGAAGAGCTTACCCTAAGTTGTTTTAGTGACACAAAAGCATCAGTGAGGGCCTTCACAGCAATCGGCATGAGAGCAAAGGTGAACCTCATGGAGGTGAAGATGGCAACAACAGTAAAAGCCTGGGAAGAAAATATTGCACTATAATCTCACAACACAACAATCCTCAATTTATATGTTAGACCTTTTCTGTCAGTAGACCAAGCCTTCTTACAAAATTCTCGCAGTTTTCTTCTCAGTTCATCTCTACTCACAACTTCTCCAAATCACCGAGTGGAAATGCTAACAGAGGCTGTGTTACTGCATAATATTGTTACAGAGCTGTGCTACTACTTACATCAGATGTTTTCAGTGGTAACCCCAACAAAGTGTGGATGAGAAAGGTGAAAACAGTGGCAATGGTGCTGATGGCCATGGTCAAGCTGCCATTAATAATCTGGATTTCAAGGATCTTCTGTACTAGTTTCTTTTCAAGTTTCCTCAACTCTGTAAGAAAGAAAGTTTGTTTGCCTAGTCTGTTACTTTCATCATTCTTTGTAGACGCACCCTAACACACATCCATAGCACTCAAACATTTCACATCATCTCTTTTGCATCTAGTAACAAGATTACATGCCTGATTTTGTATCTAAACAAATGGGAGTCTATAAATAATGCGTGTGATATGCGATATTACTAGATAAATGGAAAGTGCTGCCAAATGGGAAACAGCTGCTCGATTTACCTGCAATTTTCATCTCAAAAGATTCTTGCCAGGCGTACATCTTGATTAGCTTAATGCTGTTGAGAATCTCAGTCATTGTATGAACACGTTTGTCTTTTATTACCATTGCTTTTGTCTTGAATACATTTATGAGATATGCCAAGATACTAGAAAAGAAGAAGAAAAAATGATTAGTCCCCTGATTGCCAAGATTCCAAAAGTAGAAGGTAAGGGTATTCCTCAATGATGACTTAGACCTCACAGCACAGGTTTCAGCATATTAAACTACATGCCCAATATTACGTTTGGGCAAATTCTTTCATAGTTTATCTACATTACAACTTTACATTACAACATTGACTGTAATGCTTACCTCAATCAGAGCCCTTTTTGTATTTATCTATCTCACTTTATTAACTTCATGTACATACCTCAATGGGAATACAGATGACGTAGATGAGGACTCCAATAATTGCAGTGTAGCCCAGAATGTTCCAGGCATAACAAATGCCCGCAACAAAGAGTACAGGGGTGGACATCACAAAGCTCCCATTCACAACTGCCTCAAAAACATTGTGTCCAACATTTGTCAAAATATTAAGAATCTAGATGAAAGAAAAATGAGAAAACGAAACCTTATATTTCACCTGTTTTTCATAATACACCAAATGTGAGAAGATTTACTGAAAAAGTATCTTATTGTCTCATGCATTTCTTTAGGATGAAACAAATCTTAATATTAGACAAAAATTACCAAAATAAATACAAAGTGTTTAAATTGTGCTTTAATTTATGAAGGTGAAGTTCTCCAAATGTACCTGTCCATACATGAAAAAGTGATAGGTGGTTATGCCACCCTTGAGAGGAAGAACCGCAATCAAACATTTGTAATAATGGGAATGAGTCCCGAAGGAATTTTGGCCCACTCTTCTCAACAGAATTGTTGTAATTCAGCCACATTGGAGGATTTTCAAGCATGAAAGACTTACTGATGCCAACACATCTCAGTTAGATTCAAGTCTAGACTTTGACTAGGCCACTTTTCACAGCAGTGCAGGTAAAGTGAATTCTCTGTGTGTGTAAACCAGTCTTTACCTCTCCGTTTGACATGTCGCCAAGTACTCGCAGAGATGTGACTTTCTGGAAGCCCAAAGAGCATAAGGCACCTTTCAGTCTGATGGCCGTATGCAGTGTTAATGCCCACTGCAAGGATATCATGGAAGTTTTGAGAAACTCTGTGGTGAACAAAGCAAAGGCCAAACCAACACCACTGGTTTCTCCTGGGTCGCAAACGTAGTCTAAGATCTTATAAACGACGACCGCCTGAAGGGACAGACAAAATGCTTGATACACTTCAGAGAGTAGAAATTCTAAAAAAGCGATTAGAAACTGTTTACAGAGTATGAACCACTATTTCTTGAAGTCAAATTTGATTTATAATAAATAAAACATTTAGGCAAACATCAGAACGTCACAAAGTCTGAAAATACAGATGACGACAACTCACCGGCCCCAAAAAGGCCGCCACCATGGCAAGAATGGAAACGAGGGCGGACAGAATCAGTCTAGTTCTTTGAAAACGAAGAGTCACCCGAATCAGTGAGGCATTCTCCAAGCCTCTCCTTGCCACTTCTTCATTCCATAGCCTCTGGAGCCTGCAAAACACTCACAATCAAATCATGTACACTAAAAATTGTCTAGCATTTAATTTTGACAAGTCAGCCTCATTCCTTTGACTTATCTTCAAGGTGCAAATTTCAGCAGCTACATTAATGGTGCGTCATGTCCCAAGCAGACCTACTTTGGGTTTCTGTCTATTCCTCTTAATATTTCTAATAAAGCCCTTTCTTTGTTCCTCGTTGTGCATCATCTCTTTCGTCTGAGGTTTCTTTCCCACATGCTTGTTTACCCCCTTTGTAAACAAAATGCATCATCCATTGAAATGTTAGATTCTGCGAATGCCTTAAACAACAACCGAAAAATGTGAATCTGCAAAGAGAGACCTTTTTGCGCTAATGTCTGCTACATCAAAAGGAGACAGGTGTAGGTCGGATGTATCCAGCCCATTCTTGAACATGGCCCACATTTTGGGGATCATCCACAGAAAGACTGAAGATGATATTAAACCTGCATTATCTACAGCGTGGGACCTGGACAAGACAAAAAAAGCAAAAGCAAATGAGTACTGTACAAGGAAGACATTCTATATCAAAGAAAGTAACTTATTTGGCAGACAGGTTACATTTAGCAATTTCTCTTTCATCAATGAAACTGACTCTGGTGAGGAACAGCGGAAGGGTATAAGGGTCTCCAAGCTCCGTCGGTATTTTCCAAATGGGCAAGGATGGGGTATTTCCCTGTTGTCATTATCTGTATCTTCTGAGGCAAGAGACACAGGTCCCAATTCTTCTCCCTAAAGAGGCAGAAAAACAAAGACAGACAGAAAGGTGTATAAGCTCAGTCCAAGTAACAAATCTGGAAACAAAATGAAAAAAAAGACATCTAAACTAACTAACAATTAATTGTACTTCCTAATTACAATTTTAGTAGATATGGAAACATGATCAGAAAACATAAAACTAACTACCTCGTCATGTCCTAAACAACCAAAATTAATCAAACTGACACAAGTGAAATTATTTAAACATTTTCCAAGCAGAGAAAAAAGTGAACACCTATTTTTATTTATACTACATGCAAATCAAACAGCTCTTCATCGTGTTATTACGCCATGCTCTCCTTTTCTTTGATTTAATTTTTGTCCCTTTATTTATTTATTCATTTCTTTATTTATTTAAATGCAAGCAGCCCTTCCCCGGCGACGTAAGCAAAACCCAGAGAACTGGGCTGCTCAGGTCGATGACACGTATCCCATACGGAAGCAGCCACTTACTGACTAACACTGCACAACAGAATTGTTAAAGTATTAATTTTAATTTCAATTCAGGTTAGATTTTTTTTGTGCGCAACGCAGATTTTCTGTGCGCAGAGACCGTGCCAGCAGTGCGCAATTGCGCAGCTTAGAGGGAACATTACTGGTGTTTAGTTTTTGGTTTGTGTGAGTATGGCCCCATCTACATCGCTCAGCTCGGTGTTGTGCCAAAACACCGGGCCTGTTCTAAAAACAAAGCTCAGCGCTCCCAAAGCGTCTTGTCATTACGCGGCTTCACTAAAACCACCAACTTTCAGGAAGCTGGTTCACGACTAGGGATGGGTATCGTTTAGGTTTTATCCGATACCGGTGCCAAATCGGTACTTTTGAAACGGTGCCGGTGCTTAAACGGTGCTCGAACCGGTGCTTAAAGAATGGAGAACACAAACTTTGTCCAAAAACCTCTCATGTTCAGCTGGTTTTTTTTGTAAAAATATAACAATGTTAGCCTTTTCTGCAGCTATGTGGCATATATGTAGGGTTGCCAACTCCCTGAAAAATAAATAAGGGACACCTCGTGGCCAGGGCCGGGCAACCCAGTTGTCTTCACCCTTCCCAGTGTGGTAGCTCTTTTTTTTGTGTGTGAAATTATTTTTTTAACCATTTGACTTGAATTTGATTTAAGCAGATGCATATTCTTTGTGATATGACCATATGGGAAACAAATGATCATTTAGCCATTTATTTTTAGCTCAAAATGACAACATTAACACAGTAAAACAGGTCTCTTTCTTAAACAGAAGCCTGTCATGCTTAACTTTTGAGAATATAAGTAAATCTTTCTTTAAAAGAACTCTGCCCTGCTTAACTTAAAATTATATAAATTAATAGAAAGCAATACAACAAAAATATTCTTGTAACAGTGCACATATAGTGCATTTAGTACAATTGGCTTCAGTTGAGGTATTATTTCAGCTTTTCTAATGCTAATCAGCTGCTCCTGTTTGTAAACCCACTTGTTCCCATGATTACGCATCATAACTCATCATCATTATTAATCTATGTATTACTTTTATGTATTAGTGATCTATTTGTTGTAATCATCTATCCTTGCAGTTGTTTATTACACAAAATAAATTATATTATCACACTTCTGGCCACATAGCGCTGATATTCACTGCACATGCCCATATTAACCTTAACCAGAGGGTTTAAAAAATAAACCAGTGTTTACATACCATATCTGCTTCTGCCGTGGCCTGGTGGACAAAAAAATGGTTAAGGGTTCCCCGAGCTTTCACGCCCCTCATGTTCTTCATGTGCCCACCACTAGAAGCATGCCTATGGAAAAAGTGCGCCGGCACACAGTGCAGTGCGCTTTATAGGTGTTATCGTGCATGTTCCCAGCCCAGTGGTTTCCTTTTCCCATTCCTCCCTGTATTTATTCTTATTGTATTCTAATTTTTGCGTCATAACTTTTGCACTGTCCACTTCCTGCTGTGACAAAACAAATTTCCCACGTGTGGGACTAATAAAGGTTATCTTATCTTACGCAGCCTTTTTTTCTTTCTCTGGGCGAACAAACATTGCTGCTCTAATGCTGGGCTTACACTGTGCGATTTTTGGCCCATTTTGAGACGATTTATGAGTCGTGCGACCGATTTGGTGATCGGCCTTCATCGTGCATCGTGTAGTATACGTGGGGTAACGAGAAGCGATTAACCCCTCGAGCAGCTCCCGATCATCAATCGCTCGTGAGCCGCTCACACTGCTCACGCGCAAACAGGTAAACGTCGGTGAAAAAGACGGTGCAGCTCGGCTGTGCAGCGTGTGATCTGGACACAAGCGATGGAGGCACAACTTGTAGAACTTTGGAAAGCTCATCCGAGCCTTTTCCATGTGGCCTCACAAAATGATCACGACCACAACAACCGTGAAAATAGTTGGATTTACACTGCTGCTTAATCACAGCTGCCTGATCAATGTTTTTCATTAGCAATTTAGCAAAGTTGATGGTGGTGGTGTGTCTGTGTGAGTGAAAGACAGAGAGGGAGAGGGAGCGACAGATTTTCTGTTATAACCTTCATTTTATGGAGGCACAGTGTGAGCACTCAGGTCGCATCAGAGCATCGGGTGGTATAGTGTGAGACCTGCATCGTGACCTACCAACTTCTAACCCCTGCGAGTCAATCGTGCAGTTTGAGCAGGAGCTGAATAACATCACTGAAAAAATCGCACAGTGTCTGCCCAGCTTTAGGTGTACTGTCGTCCGAGACTTGCACCGCAGTGTCGGCGTTTGTTTCCCTGTTGGCCATGCTTCTTGTTGTGGTCATCTGTTGTCTTCCGGTATTTTCTCCGTAAGCGACCTTTCCTCGACCAATGAGATGAGCGGTAATCTGAATTGTCATACTCGAATTGTCATAAGTGTGCTGTCAGCTCATTGGTCACAAAGCAGGAGAGGGGCTGGGAATTATGTTTTCAAACAAAGTGTTAATTCCATAAACATTTATAGACTACTTTTGATTCTCACTGGATTACGGGACAAAGTGCGTCCCTTATTAGCTCAATACGGGACGTGTACTTTTGTTTCTAAATACGGGACGATTCCGTTTTTTAAGGGACGGTTGGCAACCCTAATTAAATGTAACTTTATTAATCCCTCGGGAGGGGTCCTCTGGGGTTTTCACAAAGCTGAATAAACGTCAAACAGAAAACTGATTAAACAAAGTGTGAGACGGTGGAGAATTGACGCCAGCGCCCGGTTATATTTTAGACAGCAAGGAGCAGACGCAGTTTCACTCCACCGAGGGAGCTCGTGACGTACTACGCGGCTTTCTTTAGACCGCGAAGGCGGGTCCTCAGGTGGAAGCAGCCTCTGAATTTGGACACCCCCGCTGTTTCCGGCCAGCCAATAATAACGGTGACATTTAACGTATTTTGTCGAATAAATAAACACTGTAAAATATATTTGCCCCCCCCCCCCAACAGCCCTTTGAATGTTGGCAAGTATGAGCCGTCTGCTCGGTGTTTCCTAAAACGTTAAAGCACGTTTGGCTTCACACTGACAAACAGACCCAGCTTCGGCACAAACCTAAACTAACTAACCGACCAAAGAGCCGCGTTAAGTGGCGATATCACTAACGTCACGTAACTTAGCCGAAGGCTAGCTAAATTTGACTTTGTAGGACTTTTTCATTATGCTAACATTTGTGATATGACTGCACTATGCTGTTGTTGTTGACTCCACCTAATTCTACAATTCTTTCATTATGCTAACATGTGTCCTGGTGTATATATGAAGTGGGATAAAAACCCAGAACTAACTTTTAAGAGTTTATTTCTTCTCCGCTTCGACAGTCGGCCATTTCCCCAAAACGTCCTCCAACCTATGATTCCAATGAATCCTGGTGGGTCAGGAACTGCTTATAAGCATCTTGTAATCGTCGTTCCAACACAGCGTGTTTGTTTTGATTCGTAGACCCCGAAAATGGTGCCGGGCTCCCACAATGCATTGCGGCGTGCCGTCAACTCCAAAGTAGTGATGGGTCGTTCGCGAACGAAATGGCTCTTAGAGCCGGTTCTTTGACGTGAACGACGCGAGCCGGCTCCTTATCGCGAGCCGTCACGTGGGGGTTTTTTTTTTTTCCTTTCTCTCAGCCTCTCTCTCGCACTTTTTTTCCGCTTCACTCTGCACGCGAGCCTTGTGCTTTACGCTGGGCAGAGGGGGAGGGGCGGTAGTTACACTCAGTAGCACAGGAACAGAGCCAGAGAGAGAGAAAGAGAGGCAGGGACAACAACATTAGAAAGGTATAGTAATCATCCACAACTATTTTCGGTTGCAGATGATAAAGGATTGAGAAAGTTTATTCATGCAGGTCCATATGACAGAGAATATGCATGTTCTTTTAGTTTTCATATTATAATTTATATTTAATTGTGTTGTGGTTTGCAGTGTTTTGTGTTCTTTTCACTTTAAATTTGTGAAAGGAAAAAGCTGAAAATTTAAATAGTTAAAACTTGAAATGTGAATAGTTGATTTTTGTATTATATGATTTATTTATTACATTTTATGTGGAGTGAATAAATAAAAGTATATTTACGGTGGCCCCTAGAGACAAAGCACATACAAACTTCAAATCACGTACGAACTCTGAAGCATGTACAAACTCCAAAACACGTAAAAACACGTACAAACTCCAAAACACGTAAAAACTCCAAAACACGTAAAAACACGTACAAACTCCAAAACACGTAAAAACTCCAAAACACGTAAAAACACGTACAAACTCCAAAACACGTAAAAACGCCAAAACACGTAAAAACACGTACAAACTCCGAAGCACGTAAAAACTCAGAAGCATATAAAAACTCAGAAGCACATAAAAACTCAAAACACGTACAAAAGACAACAGAAGTGCTCCAGGATGCTGGGCGCAGTGTTGAGCCTTTGTTATCTTGTGGCTACACAAGCCAGCAAGTACCAACGACCGGATTTGGTGTGTGGTAATAACAGGTAAATGAACTTTTTTTTAAATTATTTGAATATATATATGAGTGCCTGTGTATAAATACACAAACAATACACACATGCTTTCAATTGTGTAATTTAAGTGATCTAGTAGCTCTGCTTTGGAAGTTCAGTTCATGCTAGAAATGTGTTTTGGAGTTTGTACGTGTTTTGTCTCTAGGGGCCACCGCATATATTTATATATAAACATATATAAATAAAACCACTTTTTACGTTAGTAATTCCTTTTGTGCATAATTTTATATTATTGTTAATAATAAATTAATTAAAGCAACAAAACAACCTGAAGAGCCGGTTCGGAGCCGAAAGAGCCGGCTCTTTTTAGTGAGCCGAACCGAAAGAGCCGGATCTCTAAAAAGAGCCGGAAATCCCATCACTACTCCAAAGCGTCATTCAAATCTGTGAGAGCGCGCAAGGAACGCCGCCTCTCCGCGTGCGTTTCTTGTGACGTCACTGGCAGATCAAAGGCGTTCGCGCTGGTCTGTCAGTAACGTCACAGACAACCGAGCCTATAAATAACGGCTCTCAGACAGAAAAATCAGAACTCGATGCTCATCTGTTTGCAAAACGTTCAGCAGTCGGCGCTCTGTAATACAAGAAAATTCTCACACGCTCAAACGGAGAAAATCTAATTTGTGACACAACAATGGAAACCATCAACGAAAATTCAATCGTGGTCACACCAGACCAGATTATCCCGCCAATCAACAGGTGCTTTGAAAGGCTCTCTGAAGTTCAGTGGAGCATTATAGAAAATGGAAAATGCGACTCCAGCATCCATGCCGTGCTCGCTGATATGATTTCTGAAATCATTCAGATCGCCTCTGCCAGCATCCTGGAAATAGCCCTTCCTGTTATTCAGGAACCCATGATAAGGGAAGAGTTTATGGATGAGGGGAAAATAAGGGTGTCCCTCGGAGACTCGATCTCAGCTGCCATCGCCGGCGCTCTTAATGTCTCAAAACAGCAAGATAAGAGCGCTGACAAGCTGACGCTGATGGTTGAGGAAGAGATCTCAGAAAAGGTCAGCTCAACCATTGCACTGATTGAAAAAAGCCCCGATTTCCCAGTAGACCCTGCCGTTTATGTTAGTGGCAAATTTAGTAGTATTAAGAAACTACACCGCATGGTTTGTTGCGCTGCCTCATGCCTGAAAAGGTATGCAGCATGTAAGCTGCGCTGCCAGTGTGGGACAAATGGGTCTCATTCCAGTACAGAACGTACTGGTTCAAAAATATCAGTGCAATCAGCAATCGCAGAGATTTCTGTTATTCTGTCAACAAGGAGCTCAGATGGAGAGATGACAGGAAAAGATAAAGATGAGCTCCCAGAAGAATCAGCTCTAACAGCACAAAGCAAAATAAAACCCACTGCAGAAACACAAAGTATCCAGGCTCCAACCCCAGTAGAAATGGTTGCAGCTGACATCGTAGGTGAGATACTTGCTAACATGGATTCAAGCAGTGAAGAGCTCTGTGAGAAATGTAACTTACCCAAACCTGCCTTTAATGCAGGCTTAATTATCCACAAGGTGAGACACTTCTTCTCCAAATGTGTGCCATCCACCTCACACGCCAGGCTCAAAGCACGCAAACACAACTTTTCCATGTTTGCAAAAAAACAATTTGAAAAAATGAAAACAGAGCTGAAAAAAAGAATAAAGGCAAACAGGAAACATTTTGTTTGTCTACAAAACATTTGCAGCCACCCCAAGAAGGAAACTGCGCCCTCCAATGAAAGTATAGTTTTCATTCTCCCAGGGTCAGTACCTGAAACGGCTGCTCCCCAGAGTACAGAGGCTCATCGCTCCCCTTCTCGACATACGGCAAGCCTGGGAACCGCAATTAAACGTTCTTCTTCAGTCGACTTTAACGTCATTAGATCAGACGTTAATCAGTTATTTGACAAATTAACGAAGAAAGAAGAACTCTTCCTCATCGATAAGACCTTGGGGGACTTTAAAAATAGTGGGCATATCAGGAATTTTACGGAGGACTTAGTGGCAAACCTGTTTGATCTACTTACGGTGGATCGAGGCTATCAAATCCCCATACCTCTAATGGGTAGGTCCCTCTCAGACACGGTCATCTCCAGGACTCCGAAATCAGTACAGGGCTCAAAGCGTCGCATTTCTGCTGAAGTCCTCTATGTCCTCATAGATGACACAGTAGAAAGGTTTTTGCAGAAGCTTTTACTCTTCTGCAATGAAGAGAAAGATCAAATGATTCAAATGGACAAGATTTCTGGGGCCCTGGAAGACATCCACAACTTTATTAAAAGAACACAGACCACAACACAGGAAAAAAGCCCTGATTCAGATGGCAGAGGAAAAGAATCTGGTGCATCACTTCCAACACCAAAACCTGGGAGCATTTCTCCAGATAAATGCTCTGTGGCATCTGACAAGTCACCTCAAATGCCACAACCTGGGAGCATTTCTCCAGATAAATCATCTGGAGCCTTGAGCCTGAAACACTCTCTCAAAGATTCCTCCAAAATATCAGAGATGGATTCTGTGTCAGGTTCATCTTCTGATGTTGAGAAAATTTACAATGACCTTGCGTTGCTCCTTATCATGAGAGTCATCTATAAATCTAAACCTGAGACCCAAAAGTTTGCTGCTCGGATCGCAACTACTACAAAAGAAATAGACACGGTCATCAATCGTCTGAGCAATCTAATGCAGCCTGAACTCAGCAGCACAGCGTCTGCCACAAGTCTGACAAATGACAAGACAAAGTTCATCAAGAAAATAGCCAAACGCCTCATCAAGGAGTTTGGCTCCCCAGACAATGTCTTAAAGGCTTTGATGGCAAATGATTCATCTTTTGATGAGGCTCTGATTAGACATCTAAAAATCACTCTCGGAGTCATCCCGGGTCCCCCAAAGACGTCCAAAATATCCAGGTTTTTTTCTGCGGTGGGAAAAACATTGCTAAAACCCTTCAGGTGGTTCACTAAAGCCAGAGATCATTAAAATGACCATTTTGGCTTTTCCCACTGCCCTGCTTCTTTTAAAATCTTGAAGCAGACTTTTAGCACCAAATCCTTTTTTTAAAAGCATCACCATAAAATTTTGGGATCAGCCCTCAAATCCAAATTTTAGAACTGTAGTTCACGCCATCTCGTCTCCTTTTGATTTCCATCCCCCCAACCGGTCGCAGCGGATGGCCGTCCCTTCTGAGCCCGGTTCCGTTGGAAGTTTCTTCCTGTTAAAGGGAGTTTTTCTTCCCCACAGTCGCCTCGTGCTTGCTCAGAGGGGGATCATTTGATTGTTGGGGTTCTCTGTAGTACAGTAGGGCTTTGACCTTACAGTACAAACAGGGAGGAGACTTTGGCTTGATTTTTAAAATATCTAATTCGGCATGAAATAAAAAAAATCCAAATTAAAAATGCATTCCAAGTTTGTTTGTGTTTTTCTTCTGTTGTCAAATATGTAGAAAGTGTTACACGTGTGATTTTAGTCATTTTGCATCAGTTTGTAGCCGACGTGTCTGTTTGTGATCATCCTGCATCTGTTTTTGTCTGATTTGTGTCTTAGTTTGGTCAATTTACATCACTTTTGTGGCCCAATTTAGTTGTTTTGCATGTATTTGTGGCAAAATGTGTGGACGCTGTTTGACGTTACTATGTTTTGTCTTAATGCTTCACTTTGGTTGTTTATGTATGTGCTCATTTTGATTCTAGATGTAGACCTGACATCTGAAAATTAGCACCTAGTCCACTTCGAACATTTTTTTTAGTCCAAATAAAAAAATTTGGACTAATAAAAGTCCAAATAAAAAAATGTTAATACATTTTTTTTTATTTCGCCAACCTTGTAGAGCAGTGGTTCCCAAACCTTTTTTGCTAGGCCCCCCTTTGTTTTACAAGAAAAATGTTCGCTAAAAAATATTATTAGCCAAAGCTTTCACTGGAAGTCAGTTACTGGTGTCAGGCCAGCTCCCACTTCTTCTTTTGTGTTACTTCTGCATATAAGTATACACAAAGAGACATTGAGACCTGAATCACAAATAAAAGCCACCTTCAAGATTAACAAACACTGTTTAAAGAGCTCCGTATAAACTTCTGTGTGCAACAAGGCCTCTGTAGCATCCAGACCACACTGATCTAGGTCTTCTTGGTAGAAGAAGGTGTTTCCTTTTTCCAGATGTTTAAATGCCAGCCTCCCCAGATTCAGAAGAAATTTCCTTTCAGCCATCTCACTTGTTTCATGTCCCCCCACATGTTTGTTCCCCTTCTTCATCTGAACCAACAAGAAGTGTGAGTACATGTCAGTCAGGGTCTTGGGCAGCTCTCCTCTCTGCTCTGTAGTCAACATGTGCTCCAGAACTGTAGCAGTGATCCAGCAGAAGACTGGGATTCTACACATGATGTGGAGGCTCCTGGATGTCTTCATGTGGGAGATGATTCTGGACAGCTCTTCATCACTGAATCTCCTCCTGAAGTACTCCTCCTTCTGGGCATCAGTGAAGCCTCGTACTTCTGTTACCCTGTCAACACGTCTAGGAGGGATCTGATTGGCTGCTGCAGGTCGGGGAGTTATCCAGACGAGAGCCGAGGGAAGCAGATTCCCCTGGATGAGGTTTGTCAGCAGCTGGCTGACTGATGACTTCTCTGTGACATCAGACAGCAGCTTCCCGTTGGTGAAATCCAATGATCCAAGTCTGCTTTCATCCAGGCCGTCAAAGATGAACAAAAGTTTACAGACAGCGAGCTTCTCTGCTGTGACCTTCTGTAATGTTGGATGGAAAACATGGAGCAGCTCCAGAAGACTGTACTGCTCGTCTCTGATCAGCGACGCTGTTGGTCAGAACCACTCTGATGGGTCTCTGTTGGTCAGGTAAGGCTTTAAAGGTGTCGTGACACCTGACTGTAATGTCATCAAGAGCCTCCATCTTGGAAGCTGTCTCCAGCTGCATCACCTCATGTTGGTTATGAACGTCTTCATTCTGTCCCTCTGTGATGTAGAGCTCAGTGTAGATCCTGTTCGGGAGGGTTCCACTTCCTGTATTATCAGTTTCTTCAGTCACACTTTCAAACCTCCTCCTCAGACTGGTCTTATATTCTTCTAAAACCTCTTCCAGACTCGCATCTGCTGATTGACAACAAGAAACCAAAAAGAATGAAATGTCTTTAGTGTGTGAAACTGCATGAAAAACAGACTTTTATCTTTTGACGGGAGGGATGGGAATGGTGTTAAGCATTGTAAATTGTAAATAAGCTTCAGAAAATAGTAAATCGTGTAACATGACATTTTCGGCATTAAGTTATAACCAGTGTGTGACTTATTTAAAACATTTTGATTCATAATCAGAACCTTTTTTTTGTCACAGCAGAGACAAGAAGCAACTGTTAAAAATGTTCCTAATGAGACATTTTAAGAGGAGGGAAAATCCCCCTCATACTGGCTTCACATCATTGGCTCCCTGTTAAATCCAGAGCTGAATTCAAAATGCTTCTCACATAAAAAGGGCCATAATAAAACAGCCCCATCTTATCTGAGAGGCCTCACAGTATCATATCAGATAGATGGAGCACTTTGCTCTCAGCCTGCAGGTTTTATCCTGCCCTCCTCCCCTCATTCCAACCAGTCGTGGTGGATGGCGGCCCGTCACTGAACCTGGTTCCGTCTCAGTTTTCGACTGTACAAAGAGAGAGTTCTTCTTTCTTAATGTCTCCAAGTCGTTGCTCGTAGGGAGTTGTCTGAGGCTTTATTACTGAGGCTTTACCTAACACTATAAAGTGCCTTAAGGTGGCTGTTGTGACTTGGTGCTATATGAATAAAATTTAAGCGATAGCAGAAAAGCAACAAAAACTGTTAACCCAAGAAAATAATGGAAGGAAATAGTTCTGAATATGCTTAATACGCGAATCCTCATCTTATATAGTTCATGTAATCTGCTACATGTAATTTCATTCAGTGTGATGTTATATGTAATCTGTGTGGGAAAAACGAGTTATTGTCGTCTTAGTGAGCTCTGTGGGTCAGACGTTTCTGGCTCTGTACGAAGAGAGGGCTCGTGAGCGCGCTCCATTTGTTCTCCATGTGATCCTTTACTCTCTCTGTGCTACTGCGTCTCTTTGCCTGCTGTGCTACACCCTGGGATTACTGTTGCTGTTGTTTGGCCATTTACATGATTCTGTTCTTGTTGTACAGTAGCTGCTTAATAAAGTGTGTACATGAACTCTGCTCTTCTTTAGATGATCTTTTGTTGAGTGTTTTTTTTGTTTTTTATTTCATCTAAAAATCTACAAATGACCAGCTAAACTTTTGGCCCAGCAGCACACGCAGCCATACAAACTATTTCATTTTGAGCTGCTGCTATGAAATCAGAGCCAAATGGAAAAGCCTGCTGCAGCGTTTTTTACTCTGATTTTCTGTTTGTATTTGGATTCAGCCAGTATCCAGTATTTTGATCATTTATTTCCAACAAACAATTGAATCCTTTCGTTTCTAACACATCACCCAGTTTGCATCAGTATTGATCTCCAGCATGTTTTTCTCCGCGCGAGAGCCATTATGTTTTCAGTGTGTTCCTCTGATTGTTTTGAGTAGTATATATTGAGGATTGCCTGATATTGTGAGCAGGTGGGGAACATGACAGCTGAACTTTAGCAAACCAGGTGAAAAATAATTAAGACAGGAAGTAAAACTAACGTGAGACATGAAAGGAAACAACATTCAAAGTAAAACAGGAAAAAAACCTATACCATAAAAAATCGAATGAAATCTTTTTCATGCACCTACAAAACAAGAAGTCAAGTTTTCAAAAATGTGTTCATCAGCACACGGATACCGACTCTTACTTTGGACAGAGATGCCACAACTGGTAGCGACTGAATCCTCTGAGACATCTTGACCCAAAGCACAGCAGGACAACTGCTCCTCCTCCTCCACACCAACATCACTGTTCTCTCTGAGGACACAAAGGGAAAATTATTATTACCAGTGCAACTGTCAAAGTGACCAAAGTGACTCACACGCAGGTGTTTACAGTGCATTCATCTGTAGTGAATAGTGAAGCACAGTTCAAAAAGACAACAGGACGAGTTGATGCAGGAACTTGCCTTAGTTAAAGGTACAGCTGCACAAACTAAGTTCAAACCTGATCATTTTCTATGCAGAGCTCTTCTCTAAGGTCAAAAGTGTTCTCCTCAAGGTTTCCCACCCAATGACTGCTTTCAGTTTGTCACGTTAGGTGCAGTGTGGAAGATTATTCCACGATCAATGGTCTTTGATCAATGATTGTTGATCAATGGTCATGACAATTTGCATATTCATGATCAAGGAACTGACGTCACAGCCAGTGGGCTGGTTTCAGTCATTGTACAAATGTACTGTTTATAAGACTGGAAAGCTGCAGTCAGCTGTGTGTGACCACCCAACAATTTATCGTTGATGGAGTTCATCTTGTTCCAGAACAAGGAAGGGAAAATGCAGCTTTTTCCCTTCTGCTGTCTTTCTCGAACTGAGCAAAACTATGACGTGGGAGAAGTGGAACTGCTAGCTGGCGGGAGGGAGCAGAACACCTGCTCATTGTTCATCATTTGACTGACCACAAGCATCTTGCATATCTCACAGCAGCCACTCAAGACAAACCAGGTGGGCCCTCTCCTTTGCTTGGTTCAACTGTGTTATGATCTATAGACCCGGCAACCCAAAACGAGAAACCCAACACTTTGTCCCGTCAATTCTCAACTTCTGATGCCACGGCAGAGGAGACCATTATTTTCCCGCCCTCCTGCATTGTTTGTTTGCTGTACTAAGAGATTGAGTCATTTTCTGCAATGCATAGCGGGACACATGTCCCAGATGTTGAACTTCACATCATATCATGCTTTGTAGATACTTGCAAATCTCTATAATATTAAAGCTTGGCATTCTACACAAAAAAGCTATGAAACCCTGAAAAAGAACCAGCTGTTTTTCTGTGTTCTTTAAATTAATATATTGACCATTATTAGCTGCAAAGGCCTTTGAAACGGATTTGCACAGGGCAGATGTATTCAGGTGAAAATGTATGACTATATTATGCCAAGCTTTTGAGGATCTTAATGTCTTTTTCCTTTTTGGCAGTTTTGTTCGCTGACTGTGGCAGATCAATACTGAACTACAGGTTAAAAGTCTTCATATAACAGGAAAGTTTTTCAGCTGCATTATTCACTTGGAAACTCAATCTCTGATTTTCAGAATCCATTTGTTCCATTCCAATCATATTACCAAATCATACACTTTTGTTGTTGTTATAAATGTTATTTTGGTTTTAGCGACAGCAATTCTTCGCTTCTTTTTGACTTTTTAAAGATGCATCTTGTGGGCTTCAAGTATTTGGAGTTTCCATCCAAACTTCTACATTCTGAAGCCTCTACAGCTCTGAAGATATTCAGAGATGCTGAACCAAACAACCAACCGTGTCTTCTAAGCCTACATTTTATTTCTTTTTAGTTTGATGACAAAAAGTAGCCCCTCACTCAGCCGTACATCTCTGGGCTCAACTCTAAAGTCCAACCTCCTCCTTAGGTTTGTCCTTAAGGCTAAACGTCCAAATTCTTGAGACGTAACAAAATTCAGTTAAAATGAAGTCTTCATTTTAAACTAATCTTACAAACCAATACCAACTAAAAATTGGCAACTAATATTACCAAAGTCACTTTGACTATTCTCATAAACTGATCGGACTGCATTCATTTTATATATAAAGCTCCAGTCACCTCAAAGTGTTACTTGGCACTGCGCTGGTATGGAATGACTGATAAACGTCTGTACAGGTGTTTTTGAAGTAATAATCATCATAATCTCAAACTTCCAGGAGTAAACTCCACTGACACCAAGTCCACCTGTTTGTCCACATTCTTTTAAAGATTTCAAAGTGAAACTTTTTGCACGGATACTGTGGAATTTTCTCTTCTTAGTATTTAGTATTTATTTATTTATTGTCATTGTCAAGAACAATGAAATTGCGTTTGGGGCTTCCATACAACCCAAAAAAAAGAAGAAAATAATAAATAAATACCCCTTAAAACCCAAGTGTACATATTTAACCCAGTGTGACTCCAATGCAATAAGACAATCCTTAGCAATAATGTTCGTAGAAATTCAGACAAAGACCTGAGAAACATGACAAAATACAACAATGCAACCCATTCAATATTATTGTACTGTGAGATATGATATCAGATATGATAGTTATCTATTTAAGAAAGAGGGGGGGGGGGCAGGAGGGGGAAGAGAATAAAGATATGATGCACCAATGCAGACCAGTTCATTGCTATTAAGAAGTTGGATATGGTTATTGTCCGTGAGAGGGGGGCAGAGAGTTCAGGAGCCTCACAGCCTGTTAAACCAGTCCTCTCCCACTCAATCTTACTTGTCCTTTTAAACTTGTAATTGTTTCTACATACTGATTTCACCTATGTTCTCTATTTCCTTCGTGTACATTAGAGACAGTATCTTACTTTGTGTCTGTCACAGACAGACGGCTGGATCCTGGAGACTCCAGATCACTCATCTTCAGTCAGTCTGAGAGAGAAACCAGCAGTACTGACTGTGAAAGGAGAACCAGAATCATGGTGAATCTCTTTTCAGGAGTCACATCCAAGACTGACAGAACAAAAAATGAAACACACTCATGGTCTCGTAAAAAGTGACTGTGAGGAGAAGGAGGCAGGCCTTCATCAACACAAATCAAACAATTATTAATTCGATTTTTGATGGAAACGGAAACAAGCAAAATACGCACTTACTTTGACAGTTAATGATAATTATACTACTGTTTAACACCGCGTGTTTCCGTTTGAGTTAATCTAATTATGGTTCTGTGAAATAACACTCAGTGATTTTCAGAGTTCAGTCAGACTGATCTCAGAGTTATGTCCGTGATCACCACTGTATGAAAGCTTTAGTCACATTTAAGGGCAATATCACCAAAATACAGTAAAAGATCTCCTTGAATGTTTCAGATAAAATGGAAAACAGACTCATGCAGTAAATATTCTTTTATTGGAGAGAAAACTGTGCAGTATAATTTACTCTAGATGTTGAAGATATGAGAGCATTAAACAGGCTGATGTTTGGAAGAGGCTCTGACAGGAGAGAGATGATACAGAAACATGGCATCCTTATAAAATACTGACACACTTTATGAACGGACAACTTTTCACAGGAGGACTTCTCCATCTACTGTCTCTCTCATTAGTGGTTTAAACAGGGTGAGAGCTCTTTTACGGACAAACTTCAGCACTGCATGGTTGAGTCTGTGTCCTCACCACAGTTCGCGGGCCACATATTTGGTGAACCGTCTCATACATGCCAACCCTCCCGAATTTCAGTGCCCCTCCTGAAAATCTCCCGGAGCCACCATTCTCCCGAATTTCTCCCGATTTTCAACCCAGACAACAAAATTGAAAAAACATATGGCAGAATTCATAGCGCGTGAATAAACTTTTAAACTATTTTCAGGCGAGAATGTAGCTGTGTAAACTTCAAATCTCTGAGACGGCGAGAACACCGGACTCCCGGCACATCGTTTTCAACCCCCCGCGGTCTTTCGCTACTCGGGTTAAACAGGATATATAAGTCACTTCGATAACTTCAAAATGTTCTTGTTTGGCTTTTCCAGTGTTTTACTTGTTCGTGAGTAAATCGTTTTGGCTGAGATTAAAGTTACTCGATTCGATTAAATGTAGGGTTGCCAACTCCCTGAAAAATAAATAAGGGACACCTCGTGGCCAGGGCCGGGCAACCCAGTTGTCTTCACCCTTCCCAGTGTGGTAGCTCTTTTTTTTGTGTGTGAAATTATTTTTTTAACCATTTGACTTGAATTTGATTTAAGCAGATGCATATTCTTTGTGATATGACCATATGGGAAACAAATGATCATTTAGCCATTTATTTTTAGCTCAAAATGACAACATTAACACAGTAAAACAGGTCTCTTTCTTAAACAGAAGCCTGTCATGCTTAACTTTTGAGAATATAAGTAAATCTTTCTTTAAAAGAACTCTGCCCTGCTTAACTTAAAATTATATAAATTAATAGAAAGCAATACAACAAAAATATTCTTGTAACAGTGCACATATAGTGCATTTAGTACAATTGGCTTCAGTTGAGGTATTATTTCAGCTTTTCTAATGCTAATCAGCTGCTCCTGTTTGTAAACCCGCTTGTTCCCATGATTACGCATCATAACTCATCATCATTATTAATCTATGTATTACTTTTATGTATTAGTGATCTATTTGTTGTAATCATCTATCCTTGCAGTTGTTTATTACACAAAATAAATTATATTATCACACTTCTGGCCACATAGCGCTGATATTCACTGCACATGCCCATATTAACCTTAACCAGAGGGTTTAAAAAATAAACCAGTGTTTACATACCATATCTGCTTCTGCCGTGGCCTGGTGGACAAAAAAATGGTTAAGGGTTCCCCGAGCTTTCACGCCCCTCATGTTCTTCATGTGCCCACCACTAGAAGCATGCCTATGGAAAAAGTGCGCCGGCACACAGTGCAGTGCGCTTTATAGGTGTTATCGTGCATGTTCCCAGCCCAGTGGTTTCCTTTTCCCATTCCTCCCTGTATTTATTCTTATTGTATTCTAATTTTTGCGTCATAACTTTTGCACTGTCCACTTCCTGCTGTGACAAAACAAATTTCCCACGTGTGGGACTAATAAAGGTTATCTTACGCAGCCTTTTTTTCTTTCTCTGGGCGAACAAACATTGCTGCTCTAATGCTGGGCTTACACTGTGCGATTTTTGGCCCATTTTGAGACGATTTATGAGTCGTGCGACCGATTTGGTGATCGGCCCGATTTTGGCCTTCATCGTGCATCGTGTAGTATACGTGGGGTAACGAGAAGCGATTAACACCTCGAGCAGCTCCCGATCATCAATCGCTCGTGAGCCGCTCACACTGCTCACGCGCAAACAGGTAAACGTCGGTGAAAAGGACGGTGCAGCTCGGCTGTGCAGCGTGTGATCTGGACACAAGCGATGGAGGCACAACTTGTAGAACTTTGGAAAGCTCATCCGAGCCTTTTCCATGTGGCCTCACAAAATGATCACGACCACAACAACCGTGAAAATAGTTGGATTTACACTGCTGCTTAATCACAGCTGCCTGATCAATGTTTTTCATTAGCAATTTAGCAAAGTTGATGGTGGTGTGCGTGTCTGTGTGAGTGAAAGACAGAGGGAGAGCGAGCGACAGATTTTCTGTTATAACCTTCATTTTATGGAGGCACAGTGTGAGCACTCAGGTCGCATCAGAGCATCGGGTGGTATAGTGTGAGACCCTGCATCGTGACCTACCAACTTCTAACCCCTGCGAGTCAATCGTGCAGTTTGAGCAGGAGCTGAATAACGTGACTGAAAAAAATCGCACAGTGTCTGCCCAGCTTTAGGTGTACTGTCGTCCGAGACTTGCACCGCAGTGTCGGCGTTTGTTTCCCTGTTGGCCATGCTTCTTGTTGTGGTCATCTGTTGTCTTCCGGTATTTTCTCCGTAAGCGACCTTTCCTCGACCAATGAGATGAGCGGTAATCTGAATTGTCATACTCGAATTGTCATAAGTGTGCTGTCAGCTCATTGGTCACAAAGCAGGAGAGGGGCTGGGAATTGTGTTTTCAAACAAAGCGTTAATTCCATTAAAAGTTATAGACTACTTTTGATTCTCACTGGATTACGGGACAAAGTGCGTCCCTTATTAGCTCAATACGGGACGTGTACTTTTGTTTCTAAATACGGGACGATTCCGTTTTTTAAGGGACGGTTGGCAACCCTACATATATGGCATCACTCTTGGCTGGAAGCAGTGCTTAAACAATGGAAAAAACACAAACTTTGTCCAAAAACCTCTCATGTTTAACTGTTTCCCACTTTAATAGAGAAAACAAAGCACCATCACAATAAACTAGCTAGTCATAGATATCAATATTTACTAAATAATAAACGATATTGTGCAGCACGCAAGATAGACAGCGCACAGTGTGCTTTGAGGCAGCAGCCAAGAAAGCTTTAGTCCGTGTCTGTGAATACCCATGTGTGCATACCTGTGTGGATCAGCATGCTTGCATTCCAAAGGTTTCTCCATGTAATGATCTGCTAGGGAGTGTGGGGGGGCCACAGCCCCGTCCTCCAGGGTGTGAAGCGGGTATGGAGGAGATCAAAACTCCAGACATCCAGAGGCCCCCAGAACACAAGAGACCATGGAAGACCAACAGAGGGGCAGCCGCGCCACTGTCCCAGTAAGAGCTGAGGAGAGTCCCAGATGAGGGCTCGCCCAGCAGCCGCGGAGCAGAAGTCAGGGGGAGTTGCAGTGACGCGCCCGTGAGCTCCGCCGGCCCCCAGCTGCGCCTGAGTGACCGAGCCCTAGGCCGAGAGGCCGGGGGCACCCCACCTCCAAAGGGGCCCGAGCGAGCCCCAGGCCCCAGGCCCCGACAAGCGGCCGCCAAGGAGTGAGCCGGTGTGTACCCGGACGTGATGGTGCTTTGTTTTCTCTATTATTATGTTGCTCTTTGTTGTTTGCTGTCTCCTCTGTTTGTTTTTTTTGTTTGTTTTTTTTTTTTTTCCTTTCTCCATACAGGTGACCCAGGAGTTATTTTTTTTTTTTCTCTCTCTTCCCCCCCCTTCTCACCGTCTCTTCTCCTCTTTGGTTTTCTTTCTTTCTCTCCCCCTCTCTCTCTCATTCATTCCCCCTGTCCTATTTATTAAAAAAAAAAAAAAAAAAATGACAAAGGATGAACTGAAGCTCTGCCATCACGTAATGTCGCATACTGCTGTTTCTGATGTCATTTAAAAAAAAAAAAAAACAACAAAAAAAAAAAAACTGTTTCCCACTTTTTCTTTGGTCATTTTAGCCTTTTTGGCCAGGGTGAAGGGAGTATCTGCCATCAAACAAGAAGACAGCCGCATGTAGCTATGATGATGTTTGCTAGTTCACCTTACATGCATTAATGTAATAACGTGGTTAGCCTACTCAACGTAAATTACACACGAACAACATTAAGCTACTCATGCAGAGAAGAACGGCTGCTGCTGCATCATCATCCTCATCATTTCTGCTACACTGGCAGGGCTAGGGGCCAGGACTCTATTCTTCGGGTTTTTGGGGGATGTTGCTCCGGGTCCGATAACTGGCAACCCACCCAACGTGCACGGTGTGAGGTCTCGCAGCAAGCTATCAAATACAGCGCATTTCTCGGCTTTTAAAAAAAAACGCGATGCGTCGCCAGCTGTTTAATCGGATTCTTGGTGTTACCTCCTTTGACAGTATCACAGTATCAGCTTAAAGCACTTGTTGCAGGCTGCTGAGTTTGCATATTTTGCTGTGAAGTACAGCCAGACTTCTGACCGCTTCGCCTTGGACATTTTTAATCTGTAGCTCTGCTCTAACAGAACGTACGTACCTGGCCCCGCCTACTATCCTCGGAAACGTAAAATGATTGGCTAGAAGTGTATCACAGCTCAGGGAAAAAAAGCACCGAAATAAAGCACCGAAATGTGCGCTGCTTTTCGGTCTGGTTACTACCGTTTATGTCAGAACCGGTGCCATCATGGCACCGGACACCGGTACCCATCCCTATTCACGACTCAGCAAATCAACTCCCAATTTAGCCACGAACACGTTCACACAAAGGGGGGTCGCTGCTGGCAGGATATAACCAATCACGAACAGGGACAGGATCAGAGAACTTTCAGAAAATTAGAATTGCAGGCCCGCAGATTAAAAGCACTAGTTGCTGCAAAAAAAAAAAAAAAACAACAACAACAAAACTATTTCGACATAGTCACATAAGAAATAAATCAGAGTACACCCCGATCATGCACATTCCCAGCGATTTTAAATACCATTAAGGAGCTTCTCGAAGCCGCTGTCCTGGCAATAAAGCACTAGTAAGTGTAATTACAGGAACAACTCCATTATTTATATTTATTCTTGCAATTTTTCCTTATGCAATGGATGTTTAGTTTCAATATTCCAACAAAGAAATTCTTCAAACTGCGGCCTTTCTGTTGTAAACAACAGGTTGTCTACAAGACTTCAGTGCGCTTTTAGGGTCATGCTCGTGCAAACATCAAAGGGATAACACGGTCTCTCAAGACCTCTTACCCCCCACACAACCAAATCCGCAGGATGCTCCACACGTGCCGACGCCATCTTCCGTGTAGTGATGGGTCGTTCGCGAACGAAATGGCTCTTAGAGCCGGTTCTTTGACGTGAACGACGCGAGCCGGCTCCTTATCGCGAGCCGTCACGTGGGGTTTTTTTTTTTTCTTTCTCTCAGCCTCTCTCTCGCACTTTTTTTCCGCTTCACTCTGCACGCGAGCCTTGTGCTTTACGCTGGGCAGAGGGGGGAGGGGCGGTAGTTACACTCAGTAGCACAGGAACAGAGCCAGAGAGAGAGAAAGAGAGGCAGGGACAACAACATTAGAAAGGTATAGTAATCATCCACAACTATTTTCGGTTGCAGATGATAAAGGATTGAGAAAGTTTATTCATGCAGGTCCATATGACAGAGAATATGCATGTTCTTTTAGTTTTCATATTATAATTTATATTTAATTGTGTTGTGGTTTGCAGTGTTTTGTGTTCTTTTCACTTTAAATTTGTGAAAGGAAAAAGCTGAAAATTTAAATAGTTAAAACTTGAAATGTGAATAGTTGATTTTTGTATTATATGATTTATTTATTAAATTTTATGTGGAGTGAATAAATAAAAGTATATTTACGGTGGCCCCTAGAGACAAAGCACATACAAACTTCAAATCACGTACGAACTCTGAAGCATGTACAAACTCCAAAACACGTAAAAACACGTACAAACTCCGAAGCACGTAAAAACTCAGAAGCATATAAAAACTCAGAAGCACATAAAAACTCAAAACACGTACAAAAGACAACAGAAGTGCTCCAGGATGCTGGGCACAGTGTTGAGCCTTTGTTATCTTGTGGCTACACAAGCCAGCAAGTACCAACGACCGGATTTGGTGTGTGGTAATAACAGGTAAATGAACTTTTTTTTAAATTATTTGAATATATATATGAGTGCCTGTGTATAAATACACAAACAATACACACATGCTTTCAATTGTGTGATTTAAGTGATCTAGTAGCTCTGCTTTGGAAGTTCAGTTCATGCTAGAAATGTGTTTTGGAGTTTATACGTGTTTTGTCTCTAGGGGCCACCGCATATATTTATATATAAACATATATAAATAAAACCACTTGTTTTTACGTTAGTAATTCCTTTTGTGCATAATTTTATATTATTGTTAATAATAAATTAATTAAAGCAACAAAACAACCTGAAGAGCCGGTTCGGAGCCGAAAGAGCCGGCTCTTTTTAGTGAGCCGAACCGAAAGAGCCGGATCTCTAAAAAGAGCCGGAAATCCCATCACTACTTCCGTGAGAGGTGATTGGTCTGTAGGCGGCGCTTTTATACTAATCGATCGATCTGCAGAGGAGGTTTGGTAATAAGGCTACCTTATCTGTGAGCTACATGGTCTTTAAAGCTATGTAGTCTTTTGCAACAGACAAGTGACTTTGGGAGGGATGTATCATCAGCTTGTTATATTTGCCAGTTTTGTTGATATTAGGCAGGAGAATCGTCAGATTTTTAAAACATAGTAACTAGTAAGGAAAAAGGATTATTCTAAGTTTGGATTGACTGATCAGGATAGAATAATCCCTGAGGACTGCTCATGGATGGATGCCATCAAATGAAACATAGATGTGAGACGACAAGTGCGGCTTACCATGACTCAAGTCCAGCCATAAAGAAAAGAAATAACTTCTTTATTATTAACATGGTATCTGAAGGGTCAGTACATTGCTGTTTGTGTAATGAAAATACAACTGCAAGTCCAAAACAAGGTCTGTAAAAAGTCTGTAAATAACCGCGTATATATGCACAATTCTACATGAAAAAAAATTGTGCCCTTTTGTCGTTTTAATTTTGTGGGATTCAAACAGTGTCAGGAAAGCGTTTCTCATTCATTGTATAAAATGTAGACCCGCAAATACATGACAGTAAAAAATGCTGTTACTACATTTGTCCAGCAGATGGCAACCTTCGCTTAGCAACAAAAAAAGTAATAACCACAGAGTGCCACTTGCAACTCTTCACTATCCTGTATGGCACTATACTTTGCATGTTTTATAAAACCCTGAGAATAATAATTTAAAAAATACAAATATATGCTAAAATATACAAAAGTCATTCACTTCTAGAAATAAAAGTTATCCAAGATGCTTTTCTTTCCATCACTAGTGCCCAAGCCAAGTCTTCCTCACCAGCTTGACTGTGTTAAGTGAATACTGTTTCTGTCCATGTATTGCAAATATTTCCATCCACCAGACAGATTTCAGGTATCACTCAGATAGAACAACAAACTGACACAAAGGCAAGCTGCTGGATGTCTGCAGGCTGACATGATGACTATAACAAGTTGACAGTTATCTGAGCTGTCTATTTTGAGCAGACAGGCACACCTGCAGGTTATTGCTCTAGGTATTTCAGCAATAGAAATCCAGCCCATGCTTGTGCTGCTGCTGCTGGGAGGATGTAGTGATCTCATCTGGAGCATGAGCAGGCCAACTGTGGAGGTCCCCAGTGAGTTTGGAATCCAAAAGAGTCTCCCTCATCTGTTGGTTCTCCCTTGTTGCTGCCTCCCACACCACCTCCAGCTCTTCCTCTATCTCCCTGCAGGTGCGAAGAGAGGAGACAAGAAAATGAGTCAGACGATCCATTTGTCCATCATTCTACATATTTGATAAGTTACAGTATTGTGAAATAGCAATAAAGTTACACAATACCAACTGGACCTGTGTAAACTGAATTTACACCCCTTGGCAGCTAAAGTGGGCACACAGGTCTGATCACTCCCACCCCTGCTCAATCAAATCATCACCATTTTTAGAAACATGGATTTGGTTTACATTTGTCAGGAGCAGGAGGAATCTGAATTTTGTCAGAACACACCTAGATGATCTTCAGATTTTCATAGTTGAACTGTTTGGATGACAATGGTCAGGATTTTCTATGAGTCGTGTTGTGGCGAGTGCCGTACTTTATGCTGTTTCATGCTGGGGCAGCAGGTTGAGGATCGCAGATGCCAACAGACTCAATAAACCGATCAGTTACTGGCCAGTAACACTGTGGGGGTGGAGCTGGCGTCAGAGAAGCGGATGTTGTCCTTGATAAGGACAATGCTGGACAATACCTCCAACCCACTCCATGACGTACTGGCCAGTCACAGGAGCACAGTCAGTGAGAGACTGAGATTAGTCAAATGCACCACTGAATGACACAGGAAATCATTCCTGCCTGAGGTCATCTCTCTGTACAGTTCCTCTATCTAAAGCCCAAGTACACACTGCAATCGTTGCACACCATTAATATCGCATCCTCTACAGCAATAATAAAAAGTCAAAATGATAAGAGGGGCACCTCAGTGTCAACTGTATACATTTAATTTTAGTATAATAGCATATAATAGTATAGTAGTGTAATATACTGGGAGATTTGTAATTAGAGCTTTTTTGCTATATTTTGTATTATTTTATTTAACTTAGTTAGGTACTGTTCTTAGTGTCATGGAGCGACTGTGACAACATAATGTCCTCCGGGATTAATAAAATATTCTGATTTTGAATGTTGGGCTGCTTTGCTCCTTTTGCTATGACTTTCCGTAACTTTAAGGCACGAAAAGAAAAAGCACGCTCTCCAATTGTCTTTTTTCTGTCTCTAGGAACCTTTAGAAGGCCAGAGTGCTGAGATCGTAGAGCACGGGATGGAACGCAAAGGTGTAAAAGGTCGGAGAGGTATGAAGGTGCCAATCCATTTGAAGCCTTGTAGGTGAGCAGCAGGACCTTAAAATCTGCTCGAACCTGACAAGGTAGCCAATGAAGAGATCTCAGTACAGGGGTAATGTATTTCCCGGTTCTTGTTATAATGCGAGCAGCTGCATTTTGCACCATCTGTAGACCTCTAAAATTTTCTTTGGTAGCCCAGAAAGAAGAGCATTCATGGACAAGAACCTCTGCAGTGTCGCTTGACAAAACCTGTCTGATTTTGGCTATGTTCCTCAAATCATAAAAGGTGGTCTTTGTTATCTCTTTTACATGAGACTTGAAGGAGAGCACCACGTCAAACCACACGCCCAAGTTTTTTACCTTGTCCCTGCAATTTATGACATTGTCTCAATTTTCAAGATGAAATTTTGCAACAAGTGCTGAAATTTTTGTGGTCATTGAAGGCCATTGATGGTCACTCTTTTTTCTTCGTGTTAAAACTCTGGTAGCAACATTTTGAATGACATGCATTCTGTGTATGCTAAAGCCTGAATAAAGTCCACTATGGTAATCAAGTCTGAAACAAATAAGAGGATGGATGACCTATTCTAAATCGGACTGTGACAGGAATGGCTGAATTTTTTACATGTGTCTAAGAAGAATTAAACAGAAATGCATGATATTAGATGCCTGTATATTAAACAAGAGCTCAGAGTCTTTTCGGTTTTGAGCCTCTTTGCAAACACAAAGCTCAGACTAGAAGAGAGTTCAATACTATTTCTGTTGGAGGAAGGTGTAATTATGATTATTTCAGTTCTGGAGTCATTCAGCTTAAAAAAACAACAACCAGATTCAGAAAGAACTTTGAATCTCTGTGAGATCAGCACGAAATAAAGTCAAAAAGCATAAAAAACAGAAAGAATGTCAAACAGTTTTTCAGTTTTGCAGCATCAGTTTTCAATAAAATAATGGCTAATCAAGTGAAGTGGAGTTGGCATTAAAGCAAGAAACTGAAGAATGAAGGAAAATGTTTAAATACAGTGAATAATGGCACGTTTGTATATAATAATAAGCGAGGAAGGGGCTTTTCTTTTCGAAAACACTATCCAAAACAGACTGTAGGTTTCTACCGTAAACCTGTCATCACCATCGCAGATAATGGGGATGCAATGGCTGCGGCAACAGTCCTCTGCTGTCCTTACATCACTCTGGGTTGCTGGGAAGTGCATGCTTCATCTTCTTTCTCAATTATATCTAAAGCAGCACCAGAGGCATTGTATATTATGATTGAAAAAGAGAAGCACACATAGCACCCCATCAGAATGTAATAGAACAGAAATGTAGTTGTTGGTTTGGGTGAATTTCACAGTGCAGGCACTCCAAAATGAAGAGTATACTGTGCAAATAGGAGTATGCATTAAGATAGATTGAGAATGTGTGGAAAATCAGTGCTTTGTAATAGAAAGGTTAGCTAAAAAGGTATTGTTATAAATAAACATAAAGCAATACAAACTGCAGCTACTGAAAAGCTCATTAAGTTAAATGGACACCTCTCCATATTAGATAGAAAATGAAACATTACGATCTCTATAAACACAAGATTCACTGTGGGGCTTTTAGTCAAGAACTAATTGAAAAAATCCATCAGTCGTGTGTTTATGCATGTGTGTGTGAATGTATAAGCCTGAAGGTTAATGCCAGCAGTCATATCAGCAAGGGTTTAACATTCAGCTGATCACAACATTAACTGCTTACAATCCAAACAAACATGGGTATAATCTGAGGACTAAATGTCTTCCTGATCCATTAATGACAGCAACTGCAATCGATTGCACTGACAGTTTAAATAAGACTTTGATCCTTTTTAAAAATATATATTCTACACACGAATGCCCAATTATTTATTCATGTGAGTCTAGCCTGCCATCTGATGTGCATTCTTAATGTCAGCAACAAGCCAGCAGTCAAATTAGAAACGTTACACAAACAACAGGTGATGTATTTGGTATATTGAGAGTGATCCTGGATCTTTTCTAATGGAAAGAACTTATAGCAGGAAAAGAAAACCTGAGTTAAAAGATAACAAGATGTGAATCAAATTTTCTGAACATGTAACAGATATTTTTTTTAAAACCCATAAAAACAAAAAAATACTAGTTGCTGACCAGATGCATTTTTCTGTTGCTATACAAATATACATTAACTAGAGCAAACGCTTTTTAAAGGCTCAATACTGCAGTGACTGAGCATCAGGCTTTACGGCACTATAACTCTCTTCCTTCTGCGATTCAGTAGCAAAAGTTTATAACCAGATTGACCTATGATGTGTTTAATAAACAGCCTCTGGTTGAACAGTCAGTTAATTAGACTGTGCTGATAATCAGGGGCTTTCGACAAACAAGCACGAGTGTTATAAACTTCATCACTTTCTGTGGCATCTGGCCGGACTTGGATTAGACATCACAAATCTCACAAGCACACAGAGAGCTACCTTCCTCAATTAGAGATTATAAATAAAACATAAAGCTTTTAAAATCAGTCTCCCTGAAGGCTTTAAATCGCATTGACCACAACACTTACCTCCATGTCAGTAGGGATTTTTTTTTTTTTTTTTTTAGTTGGAGCAGACGAGCACTTCCTCATGAAATTAACTCACCAGGCACAATGCAGGAAAAAGTGGAGTGTTTCTAAATAAAGCAGCAATCACTCTGCTCGGCCAGGGTGTTATATTGCATTTAGATGATATGGGAATAACTGTCAGAGGGAGATGATTGTTGACGGCTCAGATGTGGCAACATTCACGCATTCAACACCGAAACAAAACCATAAAATTTGACTTTTCTGAAGTATTTTTCCAACTTTTAAACACTCAAAGTGAAGATGACTTGTTTGCCTCATTAGCTCAGTGTGAGATGTGGTGACATTTGAGTTTGGTCACAGCACGGGTACAAAATGAGCAGTGTCAGTCCAAAAATGTAGATGTGGTCTGCCTGTAGTGAGGGAAAAAACCCCATCTGAGTTCATTTCCCACTAACTGAGTTTGTTTTCTGTGCCCAGGGAAGTTACTCGGTTCAGCCTTTCATATGTAGCTGTCAGGCTTCTTAGAAGAACCTACTCTAAATTGTTCTGCCTAACCATGATGTGAACAACAAAAATAAATAACCTCAATATTTCTTTAGCTGTTGGTTTGCTCTGCCAAGCAGGACAGCTGTTTATGATTTGATTGATTTAAGATAAGATACCTTTATTAGTCCCACAAGGGGAAATTTCATGTTAATGTTGCCGACCTATTGCACGCAATGGCGGCGCCATCTTACCCTCCGACCATACATACATTACACAAAAACATCACATGGGGAAGACAGGTCAGAGAGGTATAACAATGCAAAATGCACCACATGAGGAAAGATAAGGAGAAAAAAAAATAACTCCCCCCAGACTGAGCTTCAATAGGGAGATCAGTTTGAGAACAGAAAAAAAAAACACCTCTGCACATAGCACATGAAAAAACTCTTAATACACCAAAGAAACACATGACAAGCAACAGGGATGGGTAAAGGGTGAGAGACAGCCAATGTAGACAGTACATCCGGGCCTGCAGCATCGGAGGGGAATAAGCGTTGAAGGCGTTTGGAGGGGTGAGTGTACATCTGCATGTGTATATATATATATATGTCTGTGTGCGTGTGTGTGTGTGTGTGTGTGTGTGTGTATGTGTCCAGATTTGATACAACATTTATTAAAGAAAATAAATACTGTCTTTATGAACCTTTACTTTCTTTAGATTTTGTTCATGTTATGCGATATTGTTGAAAATATGCACTTTAGATGCACCGATTAGACTCCTTTGTGCATTAGCTGTATTATGTTTAGATCTCTGTTTGAGCTTTAGGCAGGACTGTGGTGAAGCACTTTAACCTTAGCAAATGATCATAATTTGAAAAAAAAAGTCAAACTAATACAAAGCAACTCAAGGTCTGCATCAGCAAATGAGTCAGTGTGTCTGGTTAAAAGTTGTAAAGCAGGTGTGTATGGTCTCACGTTGTTTGTATCTTTTGCACTCTGACACTTTTCCAGTTGATGCTGTGTCTGACTATACTGTGCACATGATGACAGTCTGACAACCTTAATTTGCTTGTGAGGACCATATAAGATGCAGCAAAGCTTCAGAAATAAGCCTAAGTAGAAGTTACTACTGGTACTCTGGGTTAGCTCCAAGTGTACATCAGAACCTCTCTCTGAAGTCCACCACTGAAGTCTGGTTGCCTTATGTTTACCTGTAAAAGACAGATCAATCTTTTGTCATTGTAACTGTTTTATCTAAGGAGCTTGTAGAGAAAAGTGTTTGGACTTCTATTCTAAGAAGTCCAGATGCTTTTCTTTACAAGCTCCTTAGACTACGATGACCTGGATGACTGACAACCTTCACAGACATAACTGTTTTATCATATAGTTTCCGTTCCAGCTCTCACTAGAGTGTCTTTGCATAATTAACACCTCAAGGATCTTATCTTATATCTGGTCTCATATTAGGCCTTTGATTAGCAACTCAATCAATTTTCTGCCTGAAACAAGCTCATTTAGCTATTCTCCCTTGAAGGCCACCCTCCCTTTAAGCCTGCTTTTTTCTGATAGGCTGCTCCTGACCAAAAAGAAGGTTTGAACTGTAAGTGGGTGGGGTTTCTGTGTTTCTGGGACATGGATATCTCTTTCACTGACAGACAAGAGTAGACCAAAACTGCTGAAACTGTGAGTGATGGAAAATGGAAAATAATGGAAAATTAAAAAAAAGAAAGAAAGAAAGAAAAGAAAGTGCAATAGATCCCTTTAAATCTTGTTTCAGGCTTCTTCTTTTTTTTTTTTTAAATTCCCAGCTGTGTGAGTTTCCTACTGATTGGTGACTTCTTACTTCTAGATGACTACAGTTCTGGACAAATCTATGATCCTAGCGGTTCATCAAAAGCCTATATATTATAAAAGGCACACATAAAATTTTTATAATGACCAATTTTCCCTGCAATTTTAAAGGCAGGAAAAAAAACCCTCCAGACTGTAAATTTATCTTGAGAACATTAACTTGACTGTGAAGAAAAAAAATGATCTCATTCCTAATTAACAATGTTCCTCGGAGTGAATGACTTTTGCTAAAAAACACTTTGTCCTTTGCCTTCGGTGAGTAAAGACTCACACGTCTGCTAATTACCTCCAACCCAAACAGTTACCTGGGGCAACAGCTCTCACCGCTGCTTCCTATGAGGCTACTCACTACTCACACAGAATACAAAGATTAATCTTGGTGCTACAACAGATGGAAAATTCAATAGGAGTGTGTATGTTTGGTGGGATAGCTGCAGGAGCCAAAAGCCACACAGATGCAGTCTGACCTATTGTATTTAGCAAGGCTTAGCAGTAGCTCTGCCATCCCAGAAAACCTCCATTACAATAATAGCTTCAGTAAGCTGTCGCTATATCAGGATTTGGTCTGTTGCTCTGCAGCAGAACATCTCACTCCTTACCTCCCCCATCCTGTCTCAGTCAGCGAAGACACTAACATCATTCTGAGTTATTCTGAGCTGTTGGGGATCATAAGGCAAATAAGGCAGAAAGACAGCTACAGGGAAAAACACTAGCATCTCTCCTTAATTATGACTTTAAGCAAGTATTTTGTCCTTAACTAAAGAGAAGTTAGTCACAGCAATACAAATACATATTTACAAAATTTTACTCATCCAGATAGATATAAGTTTTAATTTTTCATTGATCATTAAAAATAAAATCAACCTATTATAACAAACACTGCAAACCAATTTAAAATTTACATTATTTTGTAACTGAAAACCAAAAAAACCCCTGAAGAAATGGCATCTTGGTGTTGAGTTGGGTTGGGTTGAGGTCTACAAAAGGTTATGGATTTTCTATGTCAGCTACATGTACAGTTTGGACTACAAAAGTATCACTGCTGTGTGTCATTAACAGTCCTCTTTCACTTCATGCTTTAGGCTGGAAAACAAATTGCAAGGAAAAGAAACTAGATTTAACATAGGTTCCACCATAACAGCGGTCTCGAACTCCAGGCCTCGAGGGCCGGTGTCCTGCAGGTTTTAGATGTGTCCTTGATCCAACACAGCTGATTTAAATGGCTAATTTACCTCCTCAACATGTCTTGAAGTTCTCCAGAGGCCTGGTAATGAACTAATCATTTGAATCAGGTGTGTTGACCCAGGGTGAGATCTAAAATCTGCAGGACACCGGCCCTCGAGGCCTGCAGTTCAAGACCCCTGCTCTATAACGTTCAACCACCTGATGAGCCACTAAAAGCATAAACATCTTGGTCACTACATGATCCTCCTGAAATACACCACACCTTTGTGCCCAGAACCATGTAACTCAAGAGGAACAGAGAACCAGCTATTATCCCCTCTGGTCCTTTACTCTGCTGGATAAAGCAGATTCAGAACCACTCGTGAACCTGATAATTAACTACTGCTAAAAAATATGTTTATCCACATTCTTGGACATAGGCATTAATTATGCATGAGTCTCCAAGTGTGCACAACATTAACATAAAATAATGTCAGCAATTTACACTTCTCATTTTCCCACGAGTGAAAACAGGAGAGATTAATGCTGCATCAGACAAAAAGTCGAACCGACTTTAGATTAGCTGTTGTAGTTCACCTGAACCTAAAGCTAAAACGATGCTTAAACTCAATTCAAAACGGAATCTATGGCTATTTTACAACATAGCATATGACAACAAACTCAGTGTAAACCCATTCTCAGGCAGTTCTTAATCTATTGCATCATTTCCAAACAATTATTCATCACTGAGCTCAAATCCACCCACTCAAAATCCTGAAAAACATGCTAAAAATATGTTTTATCAACAAACACCAAACAGTGAGAGCAGATTATGCATTCAGGTCTTAGCTAGAAGGCTGCAGAAAGAAATCAAACAAAAGCTGAAATGTTTGTTGGGAGGAAGCTAGCTCTATAAGGACTGCTCTTCTATGTTCTGCTTTTTTGTGGCTGGATATGGCGAAGACAGGACTGCATTTAGAGGGGAAAAAAGTGATCTGAAGACTCAAACCCCTCCTGAGCTCCTGGAAGTCTCAGGCAATGCAGCTTCCCTGGAGGCTACGCAGAACTCAGCATGCAGGCGGTAATCACAACTTATCAGCATCTCTGCTGCTGTATCATGGGCAGAATACAAAGCAGTGGATCAGAGAGAAACGAATGAAGCAGAGATAGATTTTCTTCTGTTCAGTTCTGAGAAGTTTGTCTTCACCCTAGTCAATTCTCATTTAAATCGTCTCGTAACGCTCAAATGGAGAAGAAGGTACTTCTGGTTTTTTAAATCACCAAGATTTTACTCACCATCAGCTATTGCCACAATAACACATTTTATTCTGTGCCACCATTTGGAGGTCAGTCATAGATTCATTCACATGCACTCTGATGACTGGGTAAAGCTGACTCAAGGGTATCTGCAGTTACTCAAAGGCAGTGGTGCAGCGGTTTGTGGTGTGGTAAAGCCAGTAGGTTAGTAATGTCTGTGGTAATGTGTACAATTTGTCATTAAGATGCCCTCAGGGCAGACCAGGACAGGATCTTCTAACAATCTGATTAGCTTGCTTTCATTTGATAGCAGCAGGCAGCTGGCTCAGAGACTGAGCTAAAAACAGACTAACAGGGGAATAAAGGGGAAGCGGTAGATTGTTTCAGGAGCATCAGAGTACAAAGACTCAGTGTTCACTGGGTGTCGTACTACAATAGTCTAAAAAGAACCAAGAATATACGATCAACTACTGTATACACGAAATATTTACTAAATACATAACGTAAAGTATGTGCTGACATGTTCTCAATCAAATAATATCATATTGTCTGAAAATATATTGCTTCAGGCAGTATTCATGTGAATCCTGTTAAGAATCAGGTGCAGTTTTTCCACCCTAAGCAGTCCAGCGTCTGTGAGCACTGTGTACAACTGTGGGGTTGGTGGTAACGTTGGAAGAAATTGCTCATCCTGGGGAGGGAGGGAGGGCTAACTCATTTTATGTGAAGGGAGGATTTTAGAACAGAGCTGTGTGATCTGCTGTTTCCACCACTTTACAGAATGTCAGCATGTATGTCCTGAACCCAGTGATGAAAGAGAAAAATGCACTGTACACATACATACACTGGACAGAACACACAGATATACAATGACATAGGACACTGACGAGATGTTTTAAAAAAGTGATATTTAAAACCTTTTTTGGCTGCTTGTGTTTACAGCTTGCTGTGAAGTTGATACTATTTACTCTAGGTAGGGTAGGAGCGTGAGCAATTATCTTAGCAAAGAGATACAAACATCAGCAAAGGTATCAGCTTTAAATGGTCATATCAACAAAATCACTGTAATGTAAACATTTACTGTCTTACTTTATCTTCTGAGGGGAATAGTTTTGGCTCTAAATGCTTCATTATACTTGCAAGAGAGCTAATAATGGTGTCTGAGGGCCATGTGGCACTGAGCAGGCATCATAACGCGGGTCCACATGTTCTTAAACTACTGAGACCAAACTAAAATTAAAGATATATGGGGTCCAGAGAGTAATGGTAAATGGCCTTTATTTGTATAGCGCTTTTACTAGTCCCCCCTAGGGACCCCAAAGCGCTTTACACACCCAGTCATCCACCCATTCACACACTGGTGGAGGCAAGCTACAGTTGTAGCCACAGCTGCCGTGGGGCAGACTGACAGAAGCGAGGCTGCCATATCGCGCCTGGTGTTGGCCATATTCTGGCCAACACCAGTAGGCGAAGTGTCTTGCCCAAGGACACAACGACCGAGACTGTCCGAGCTGGGGCTCAAACCGGCAACCTTCCGATTACAAGGCAAACTCCCAACTCTTGAACCACGATCGCCCAAGATGTGGCTGTAGGAATTGCCCAATGTGGATCTGTGGACAAGGAATGTCTCAGTTATGGGTAATGACTTTTTTTTTTTGAATGGAATACTTTTAATTGTGGACAGACCTACTGTCTGCACAAACATGCATGAGGAGACATGGCTGGCCCATAAAATTATGGCTACATTATGAAAGCAGAAGAGTCAACAGTGAGGTAATGAACCTAGCAGAATGAATCCTGGTTACAACCGTTTATTGTCTTGAGTGGAAGAAGCACAGACAATTGAGTAATATAACTGGGTGTTCAATGCAGCGTCACCTATTCACATTGTAACATTATGTACACACCCCCAGAACAAAAAGCTATACAATAAATCAGTATTGCACTAAACAGTGTTTGCATCTTGCTCCATTTCCACACGTCAGTGTTTTTTCAGTGTACTGATAAGCCCTATTGCGACTTAAGAAATGATATTGCTTCTTTTCTTCAAATTTTCATGTGAATATTGTGTATGTCTGTGCTGTTATTCAGTGCTTTCTAATAAACGATTAAGATGTTTGATCTCGCACGACTGAGCGAATACAGATTTTGACTCGATTAATAACAGGGACACAGGGCCCGATGGGCGTCGTCACCACCTCACACACACACCGTCACTGCCTCTGCTCTTCGTGTTGCTGCCATTTCACAGATCGGGAGGGCTGACACACACACACACACACACACACACACACCATGAAACTTTACCAAAAAAAGAAAATAAAGTGGTCTCTGACAACTCTATCAACATATAAAAAGAAATATTCTAAATACTTTTGGCATCTTCAGTTTAATAATTTAGGACTGAGTTAGGAGGAATATGTATTGGACAAAGAATTTCACAGTTGAGGAATAAACCTGTTGATGTAACTGCTAAATAAACTCAAAGAAAACCTTTCACATTTCTGTATGGCAATTCCTTCTTTTTTATAGCCTAGGCTACGTGAATACTTGAAAAACTTAAAAGTGATCTGTTTGCCTACACACGTCTTCTCCTTCTGCCTCTACGAGCACCTGCACACACACTTATGCCTCTCCCTGTCTTCACTCTTTTTTCCAAACCACGGATACACACAAATCATCTTTTCCTCCTCCTCGTCCTCCTCCTTCTCCTCCCATTCATGCCTTCTCTCCCTTTCCTCCTCCCTTTTCCTGCCCTTTTGCCTTCTAACATTTCTCCTCCTCCTCCCCCCCCTCTCCCTTCTCCTCACACCCCTCCTACCGTTTGGACTGCAGCAGTTTCTCCTCTGCCTCCTGTCTTTCTCTCAGCAGCGTCTGCAGGTGAAGGATCTCCGTCTGGTAAGACACTGTCCTCCCCTCCACCGCCTCCTCCAACGCTGCCAGTCTGGTTGACGCCTGGCTCCGGTACACCTGCACATACACATTAGCAGCACACAGACACGGAGGAATGAGATGTGGAGTGTTGCTATGAGAGGGGTGGATTTACATGAAGGACAGCGCAGCAGAAACAAGTGGAGTGGAGGAGGGGGAGTCTCACACACTGGGACAAGGTGAGAAACAACAACAACAGCACACAAACACAAACATGCACACACACAGATCAGTAGATTTTGTGGAAAGGATGGTGTGAATCCCTCTGTATTTCTTCTGCATGTGGTGTTTATTTGTCTGGTGGGCGTGTACTTGTCTTTGTGTCTGTGTATGTCTGTGTCCAGGAAATAGCAGTTTGTTATAAAGTTATACTTCAGTCATTGTGTCTACAGATGAGCAGCTGTTAGGCTGCTGACAGTTCATAACAACTGCTCGTAGTGCAGCACACACACTTCTACAAGTGGAAACAGGTGAGGGTTTTTTTGTTTTTTTTTTACTGTGCCCTGCTTTACTTCTGATAAAGTCAAGTAACAATCTACAAAAACTAGACTATAAGAAAAACTGTGTGGCAGAGAAAAATACAGATGCACAAAAAGACACAATGACAGTAGCTATAACACATGCTGCTGTTCTGGGCACTGCAGTCAGAGACAACTTAGAACTGAGGAAAACAAGGTCTGAATAAGGACAGATAGTGTGTGTGTGTGGGGGTAGTAGCCATCTCTCAGCCTGTGTATTTGTGTGCGTGTGCAGTGGGAAAATTACAATGTCTGCCTCGGAAAGAGTAAAACGAACATGCTTTTTTTTACTCTTTTACTTTACGGATTAATTGCTTACTAAATAACTGGCTTCCCTGTATTTTATTATACGACATTCTTCACAGAGGCAGCTAGGCAAACTGCTTAATGTTTGAATACTGACGATGAATTTGATGCTCGTTTTTCTATCCACAAGGCTATGTCCCACCGTTTCCTTTCAAATCTAGCAATTACGATACCCGATTAGAAGACTGTTGGGTTATAATTATCCAAACATGAGGCATTCACCCAAATTATGTTTTGACCCTAACTGCTCCTGGTTATTGTAGACTGAGGCAGAAGTGAAAACTCCTTCAAATAAAGCCTCTCTTCAAATATTTTCAGAGAAGCAACACCAGATGTTAAATGCTTTTTCCTTAGGCTAACTGTGGTCTTGTCACAGCAAAAGTATGAATGAACCACCTGTTAAATAAGTGTTGGAATTACATGGACAGCTTTGCTTCCCCTGTGACCTCAAAGCAATAATTTCTATAATTTTATATGCATGTGGCATACAGTTTTATCATTTCCAAGAAATTTAAATTGAGAAACGATTTTTTGCTCCAGCTAAAAAATGTCCTGACAGATAAATAGGTGAAGCAATGTGATTCTTTTTTATTAAATGTGACTAATAATCCCACTATTTATTTTAACCAATTATGAGTTCATACTACATTATGACCAGAGCTTAAATCTGTGACAAAACAAACAAGAAATTAAAATAAAATTAACAGAAATCAACAGCTTGCTGTGACATGATTATTGGCCGTGTTAATTATGTACCTATAACACATATGTGAACTAGTACTATACCTTATCATACTGCCTGTGATAATTCCAATATTGATTTTTATTTGGCATATAGCGTCATATCACAACATCAGTGATAAAGTGATGCTATGCATTTCCATTTGCTAGCATATACAACAACGATTCAAGCCCAGACATGTCTGAGAACGAGGGCAGCGTGTCAGCCTCCAGTTACCACCAACAAAGCACAGTACTTTGCAAAATATGCAAGAAAACTATTTTCTCTAAAAGTGGAAATAAAAAACATGTTTCACTGTTTATTGATGTGGTTACACGGTGTGAAAGTAGAGCTTTAAGCAGCTGGTTAAATGCTTGAACCAACAAGATACAGCATTGTGAGCACAAGATAGGATTCAATTTCAAGATTCAATTTCATTTTTTTTTTATATGACACAGTGGTGCAGGCTCTTTCAAATCAAATCACTACCTAGGCTACCTTGTGCTTACATTTGACTTGCACTCTGTTAGATGTCAAATGTGTAATATTATGCCGCCACTATTTCACTATAATTCCGGGTGGAAATAAATTCAGACTTTGAATTAAGTAGTCTGCCATTAGTGACAGACTACTACTACGGAAAACGAAGCCCTTTGTTTTGTTTGCACTAAGAAACGCTGCTGCCTGTGAGCTGCACATATTGTTCAGTATTTATTTTTTCATTTATTTATGATATTATCATCGATAATATTGGGACATAATTTCAAGGCTATATTGTCTACTCCTAAAGTGCCCATTATAGCAGTTGCATGCCAACAGTAACATCACCATAGCTCTGTACCATTTGTACCAGCAACATACAAGAAAATGAAAACCTTCAATAGCATATTATATGTATAGAAAAATGTATACATATATAACATTATCTTGAACATGAACTGAAATAATTCCCTGCATCAGAGTTAACATGACATATACATATATTTTTCATGTTTACAAAAAAGATTATCCAGCATTCTACACTGAAATGGACACATTTCAGTGTAGAAATGTGTCCATTTCTACACATTTCTAGAAATGGACATTCTATTTAGTTTTATGGATGTACACTGGCAACATTAAACCAAATATAAGCTTTTATATTTTCTCTGATCATACAGTTGACACAATTCTCATCAGAAGTCTGTCATACTATACTGCTAGTAGAACCAAAATATATATCTTTTGATTTACAACTTGAATCTTAGGACAAATCATGACTTATTGAATTGAAGACATTTTTGCCTTACCAAGATAAACATGTTATAATCCATCCATCCAGCCAGCCGTTTTCTTCAGCGATTCCAATTCAGGGTTGTTATAAAACCAAATCTAAATCATTTTGGTTTTCTTATTAAGATTGGTTCACTATGATAAGTCAGCCATAATTACACTGTGACAACAATAATCATTTATTGTGGGATACCAGCCTTGGTGTTTCAATGCGAGACAGTTATGTTCAGATGACAGCAACTCTTGCACATTAAATATTTGCACTTTTGGGTTCATTTTTCTCTTTGGCATGCACACAATGGTAGTTTTAAGGAATACATATATTTAGTGCATTATCTGCAGAGCAACTCTAAAGATTCACAGGTGTTTTTCACTCAAACAGCTTCAATGTATCTGTTAGCCTTGCTATCTGCAAGATGCACTGAAAAGGCTGCTCTGATTCTATAAAGGTGTGTATACAAGAGGCCACAGATTGCAAATAGCGTGATAGCAAGACAGAGAACATGCTCCAAGAAATGTATCTGACTGATTAAACGTAGGACCAGTTTTATTTACTAACACCTTATAAGCAAAGAGAGTGAGTTTTAAGTGCAGTCTATGTGTGTGGCTGTGATTGTGTTTTTTGTAATAGCAAGAGAAAGAAAAAGAACAATGTAAGAATGACTAACAGTGCTATGGAATATACAACCACAGAGATGAAGCATAATTAATAATAACAATCTAAATGTAGCTAAAACAAAATAAATGAAGATTATTACATATGTGTAGCCTGTCTGTTCAATTTTACACAGGCTTCATCTGTAATATAACCATAGGCCACATCTCCCACTTAATCCAACAAAGGTGACTGCTCTCTGGAGGAGAGCATCTATGTGGTTATTAGGGGGTAGCATATGTCACCATCCGCCACCCTGTAGTTGTGTGATGTATTTAATGCTCTGACAAAGGGACAGCCTGTTTTGCTTTACTTCTCATGGACCAGGAATGACAAATTCTAAAAATAAAATAAAAAAATAGGATTCTCCTTACAAAAATACTCATAAAAAACAATTCTTCTCTTAATGTCTTGAAAACCACACAGAACCTAATTAAACCCCAATGAAAAACAACCAATAAACGAGCTGACTTAAGATGCATTGACTAAAACTGTCATTATGTCCTAAGACAACCAAAATAAATAACATAACACCATTTTTAATGCATTCTTGTATTGGTCTTAGTTTATAAAAGAAAATAGAAAAACAAAGGAGTGGAGTCCATGGGGTATAATAGTGCACACTCAGAGAGAAGTCAAACACATGCAAACATGTTTGATAAAAAGCAGAACATGCCAGAAATATTCAAGATGTATTTAACAAATGTTGAAAGCACAAAAGCAGCAGGGCACCGACCTTCACTCAGCAGGGTGGCTCCAAAGCCCCACCTGACAAGCAGAATCTAAATATTAATCTGAAACTTATCTGACACCTGTCTTGCCTCCTCACATGCTGGCCGCTTAACCATTTAGGAGTCTCAACCTTGAATATGGCCTCTGTCTCTGCCCAGCTGGCATGCTAATTCCCAGCTGAGCTCAGTGATGAATGGAATCGGTATTATATGTTGTCAAATCAAAATGTCTCCAACTCTCCAGGGAGTCAGCCATCAGCCCAGCTGAACTGGTGACATTTAGCCCTCACAACAAGCTGAGCTGAGCAACACAAAGCCAATATAGCCCCCATTCTAGCTGCATCCCAGGGGCTGCTGACCTTCTCCACACAGTAACAACAAAAATACAAAATAAATCCAGTATATTTTCTTCGCATAAGTATAATTTAAGACAGATTAGAGTTGGAGTAAGGGTGGTTTGGGCTAGCAAATGATTTATTTTATTACCATTCTGACATTGAGAAAGAAATGGATTAACTCCTGAAAATCTCAAAAGAATGTATTAATTGAAGGTATGGTATAAAGAGCTCTACTCTGCAGAAGGACTTTTGCATAACAATACTTTAACCCCACATTAAATTACAATAAACAGCCCCAACATGAATATGAATTACATCAACTGTTATTGTAACTTGGTGTGTAAGATCAGATCACTGAGTGTCCACTTTAATCAGTCTAATAACATGTTGTCGGGTCAATGTGGTCAGGTGTTCTTCCATTTTGAAATAACCTATTTTGCTGCTGAGTCAGGAGCGCATCCCATATAGCTGGATACTGCTGATCAGCATGACCAATGGACAGTCAGACATTTCCCGCAGGAGATGGTCACAGAGGGGTTGAAGGAATAGCACAATGATCATGGAGCACATTGTGCAGAATGCAGAGAACGAGATTCGATTTGCTATCACTCTGAGCCTTGTTTGCAAGCTAGACTACTTTGTTTCTGTAAGAAGAGGACAGAAGCTGCTGTTAAATGGTGTGCTTAGCGATCATGCTTGAAATTACTAAATATACTTTTCAGCTCAGGTTAAACAACTTTTCATGTGAGTTTGAAAACATTAACTTCCAGCTTGAGCAGCCAAGGCTATGTACAGATTCTCTAGAATGCCCATCACTAGTTGTTTTGTTTGTACCCATTAAAAACTAGCTAAAGTTCATCCTTTTAGTCTTACCACCTGCTCAAAGCCAACCATGTATCTGCGCTGCCATATTTCCATGTGTGCACAGGGAAATGTGGGAAGGTCTCAGGAAAGAACCATACTGCCAAATATATTTTAATATACATAAACGTTGATGGAAATAGTTTTCCTTTGACTATAGTGGTCTTGACTGAACTATATTGACAGTACAGGCCTCATTGTATGAACTTTTTTCAGTCGCTCTTTGCTGGAGGGATGGTGCTGCTCTATGTAATGCAAGAAAACCTTCTCTTTAAAATACCCCAAAGGATTTTTGCACTGGATTAGTAGGGAAACATCTAGACTATATTTGTCTTTAGACATTCTTGTGCAATAGTGCTTTGGATTGTTATCCCTCTTCAGTCAGATTTCTGTAGACTGGTAGCATTTAATTATATTTACAGGCCTCCATGGTGTGAAAAGCCCCAACACCTTTGGTATTGCAGCTCTAAATCATCGCACTATGCTGCCTTGGTACATAACATTCACCATCACAACAAACATGCTGGACCCCATCTGAGCCAAGCAAATTTATGCTGGTCTCATCTGACCATAGAATCATTTTGCAATGTTCATCAGATTCAGAGCAAGGTTTATTCCTGGGATGCCAGCCATAAAGGGTGACCTTACACAATGTCCTTGCACTGCTTTAACCTCCACAGAAACTCAGATTACCATTGATAACCACTTTGTGAAGTAGTTCCAGTGAACCACAGAGCACTGGATAAATAACTATATAAACATAAATATATAAAAATACAAATATACAAACATATAGTTGTTAGGAGCTTTATAGTTTTTAAAATTTCTTTACAACTACACTGATTGTTTTTCATTTGTGGATTTAAAATTCTGATGGTAAATACCAATTGCCACATCAAACCTACATGAAAACAGGATGAATACGCAAACACCACATGTAAACGTAAACTTGCCCAGGTAAAACCTAGGCCATCACCTTAAAATGAATATTATTGAATAGTTTCTACTTTTTGGCAACTATGGCTGACTCGGAAACTGGACTACAGGACAGAATGACAAACCCTAGGAGTCAAAATGTTGTCATGTGCAGCAGATTACAACCCAAATACAAGGCATACCGAGACAAAGTTCAAAAACAAAAACAGAGTGAGAAGTTTATTTGGTTTAGGGTTAAATGCAAAAAAAAGAGGGGGGGGGGGAGGAAATCTAAAAAAATTCAAGAAGCCCAGAAAGAACACACAACAACACTGACTACAGATGTGAAACGTGACTGACTACACACAGACATAAGACCCTAACATCTGTAAACTCTATGAAGAAAGACACAGGTGTAAAGCCTAGGAAAAGGAACACATTGAGTTATACTAACCAGGATACTAAAGCATAAAAACAACAACAAAAAAAAGATATAAAGGAAGATGAAACTCAAATATGAACACTAAACAAACTAAGAACCAAATGGAACATTAAACAATAAACGGGAATTAAAAGTAGGTCAAGGACCGAGGACCAGACACTGTGCTGACTTCTTCCAGTGAAATGTATTTGTTGTCACAAAGGTTGTGTCCAAATGCTGCGCTATGATAAAATGCTATTCAGAATCAGAATCAGAATCAGAATGGGTTTATTGCCAGATGTTGAGGTTTACAACATTAGGAAATTGCTGCGGTGCTTCAGTGCAGACAATAAGAATTAAAGTGCTATGTAGAAAGAAAGATATGTGCATGAGATATACATGAGATATATACATGAGAATAAGAATTATGAGTGCTACGTAGAAAGATATATACATGAGTGCAGGTGGTGATCAGTGCCAAACATATATACATGAGAATAAGAATTATGAGTGCTACGTAGAAAGATATATACATGAGTGCAGGTGGTGATCAGTGCCAGACATGAAATGATGCAGTGACACAGCGTAGGGTCATGTGTTAGTGGCGGGGACAGTCATGTGGTTATTGTTCATGTGTCCAACAGCAGAGGGGAAGAAACTGTTCTTGTGGCGAGAGGTTCTGGTGCGAATGGACCGGAGCCTCCTGCCTGAGGGGAGCAGGTCAAACAGACTGTGTCCAGGGTGAGAAGGGTCAGCTGAGATCCGGGCTGCACGCCGCAGTGTCCTGGAGGTGTACAGGTCCTGCAGAGATGGGAGTCTGCAGCCAATCACCTTCTCAGCAGAGCGCACAACACGCTGCAGTCTCTGTTTGTCCCTGATAGTGGCTCCAGCGTACCACACGGTGATGGAGGAGGTGAGGATGGACTCGATGATTGCAGTGTAGAATTGCATCATCGTCCGTGTTGGCAGGTTGAATTTCTTCAGCTGCCTCAGGAAGTACATCCTCTGCTGGGCTTTCTTGATGACGGAGGTGATGGTGGGCTCCCACTTCAGGTCCTGGGTGATGGTGGTACCCAGGAAGCGGAATGAGTCCACAGAGGTGATGGGGGTGTCAGTCAGGATGATGGGGGGGAGTGGGGCTGTGTGCTTCCTGAAGTCCACACTAATCTCCACTGTCTTCTGGGCATTCAGCACCAGGTTGTTGTGGCTGCACCAAGACACCAGACGTTCAACCTCCCTCCTGTAGGCAGACTCATCCCCGTCAGAGATGAGCCCAATGACGGTGGTGTCATCTGCGAACTTGATTAGCTTGACAGACTGGTGGGTGGAGGTGCAGCAGTTGGTGTACAGGGAGAAGAGCAGAGGAGAAAGAACACAGCCCTGAGGGGAGCCGGTGCTGATGGTCCGGGAGTCCGAGACATTCTTCCCCAGCCTCACGTGCTGCTTCCTGTCCGTCAGGAAGTCAGTGATCCACCGGCAGATGGGATCAGGCACATTCATCTGGGAAAGCTTGCCTCGGAGATGGTCTGGAAGGATGGTGTTGAAGGCAGAGCTGAAGTCCACAAACAGGATCCTGGCGTAGGTTCCTGGGGAGTCCAGATTGGGGCTAAACTTCCCTGGACGGCTAAATTATTTTTACTTTCCCTTTTAAAAATCGTATAATAGCATGAACCAGAGGCCAGAAGTCTGTTAATATTATCTAGTAAAGTACTCACTGTGACAGTTCTGTTATCAGGAATAAAACTGTTCAAACCTAAATGCTAATGGTAATGCTCATACAATAATCCACAGTAGACTTACAGAGCTGTTCTCCAAATCAGTTGCTTGACTTCATTCTGAAGCATAAATCCCGTTTTTCTCTCTTCAGTAACTGTGAGAGATGCCACATGTGTGATATGTTTAAATGTGCCACCATGCAGTTTCCTGTAGTTTCATACATACAGCATACAACTTGTTTAGTAACTTCAGTTTTTTGAAAACTTTGTAACCAGCTTCCCTGTGTTTTGTTAAATCCCTGTTTACTCATTTTTGTTAGTACTATCTGAGGTACAGATTATAGCATAAGTGGGTGTTCTTCTCTACAGTTACACTCTCCTGTGTAACTGCACAAGATGGCAGTGAGCTTGGAGACTTAAGCCACATTCCCATCCATACATAATTGCTGCTTATGATGAAATACACTTTGACAACTGTTCCTAACAGAATACTGTTTGTGCCAGATGTCTTATTTAAAAGACACAATTTTGTCATTGCCTCAGCTGCATATAAAAGAAAATGCCTGAATGCCAGTTTAAATAACTTTAAATAACTTTAAATAAATAGCTGTAAAACGTTATGTAAAATGGTTTGTAGTAGTGCTACTATGTTTGTCTGGTTGCATAATTGTTTCTGTATTCATTAGACTCAATATGGTGGTTGCTGATTTAATGGTTGAACAAATGCCTAAATATTGTGCATTTTCAAATGTGTCATATAGGAGTACAACATATGTGACTAAATGAACATGCAGTTAAATATGTGCCCAATATTGACACCAAGCACACAAGCAGTAATGATAATTTATCAGTATTTAAGAACTCCCAAGAAGAGAAAATCTTCAAAAGTACCTTATTAGAATTGACTAGAATCACTAGACTATATTGTATGTATAAAGCTGTGGTACAATTTATTACCACAGGCACACATAGAACTGTTAATGCTTTTAATGTTTTTTAAACAATCTAGTTTTTAAAAAAATCAAAGAAAGTTTGCCTTTCTTTGTTTTTCACACCTAATTGTTATAAACAAGCATGAAAGCTCTGGCAGCAGCATGGCCATAATCCTTTGGATCAATGGCATAATTCAGACAAGCATCACCAAGCGGATATTCTGACAACAAAGGTCAAAGCTATCATCAACAATCCACAGTGAAATGAAGAAGGTAGGGGACAGGAGAATAATGACACAGGAAGGTGAGGGCAAATGGTCCACTTGCTGTAAACTAAGGGAGTATCAGAAGCCACTGGACAAAATTTCTGTGTCCAGCAGCAGACTTTAGGAAAGCAACATACATTAAGGTCTTTTTCGCACGATATCTTACACATCCTGCAAGTCTGTCTATGAAAAACTTGCTAAGTCTTTTACAGAATGTTTGGAATATGGCAAGAAACCTAAGGTAAAATCTGATGTCTTCAATGACATTGGACAAAGTCAGACTGTACATTAATTAAAACCCGAACTGGTAACCAAGAAGTACCTGCCAGTGAAAAACAAATGCAAATGGTGTTCTTAGTACAATTACATTTTTAATATGGTTGTCATATTCAAAATTTTTATATGCTTTTTATTTTCTATTTTAAATATAACATGGCTTTTCAAGATTTACAAAACAATTGCAGTATGTTTAATATACAATTACAACTTCTTTTTTTTGGAACACTAGTGCTATAAATGCAGGTAAACCGCGTTTGATCTGGTTTTGTCAGGATCTATACAAAGTATTGACCTGCATAACTCTGGGTGTGAAGGCGCAGGTCAAAGCGTCTGGAGCTCAGTATTTCAAAGATGTCTGTAGCTGTGATAACACAGCTTAGACTTTGCTTTTATCTTGCTGATTAAAGTCTTTTCCATTATGTCATGAAACGTGTTCCTCAAAGCATTTTTTTTGCTATTAAAAAGATGGACTTGTTACTGGCTTGAAATCCCAGGATGAGCCACTAAACACCATGAATGCAGGATACAAAGGCAGGCGTGTTTATCAAGGTTATAAGAACACTTTGTTCGGCAAATGGGAGACAGAAAGTGGTCCAGTGTTTTAAAACCCAGTGTAATACTGAAAAAAACCATCTCTTCTCTGCACAAACAAAAAGACAAAAGAGGCTATAGTGTGCGTGTTGTTATGGGTGTCATGCTGAAATGACTGATTCTAGCATTTTTCTTGGTAAACCAAAATGGCTGTAATTTCTAGTGTGAAATTACCATCTGACTCAATAAGGGCCTAATTATTCAGTAAAAATGCGCCAGAACGGTAGACTGGCTCACACACAGTAACTAGTCCAACAGATGCTTAAATGTGAAGTCGACTTCAGTGTTAAGAAACCCAGTGCCTGCTGCTGTACATGTGAAGGCTAAAGACTTTTTGCTAGTAGCATAAAAGTCTGTCATTTTCATTTCTACTATTAACTAATAGTTCCCTTAACTTGAATAATGCTTTTGTTGCTCATTCACTATCCTTTTGTTTCTATTATCAATTACATCTTTTAACCAGTGTGTATTAAAGGCTTTCTCTTTAGTTAAATGAATTCTAAGGGTTATAGGGCAGGCATACCCATTCAACAGTCTATAACAGTAAAAGGAACCCCATCAATGCTTGAAACCTGTATGAGTACATTTGTTTACTTTGGGCAACATATAAGGTTTTCAATGACAGTCATAATGTGCAAAAACATATCAAAAGTACCTGGGATTATATTCAATGTGTATCTTAGAATTTAATGTTTCCACTTTCTCTCACATGTTACGCTACCTCTTGAACTACACATTAAATAACATATGTTTATGAAGTGGTTAGTAACCTGGTCTACAACAACCTTTCTCAGGGACATATCAAAGCATGTTTCTGGGTAAACAGTAGCCTCCCTAATTATTACAAGACTATTTACAGTATCTCAAAATTCAGATATAAAGAGAGTGACTCTCCACAGTAAAGTGCAATTAGATCCCAGTGAATTAACTACTCAGTCACAATGACTAAGGTGTGATTTTTCTATATTTAGTCATGAAATTTAACTACTACAGTAGGCAAGAGTGGTTGATTTATTTTAGAGTGACACTATGGCTAAAAAGAAACTCTTTCTTTATTTTTGGAATCTCTTCAATATGGGCACTAATTTGTCCTGCTATCTAACCTCAAGTAACTAATCTTATCCAAAGGGTACCTTTTATTATTATTATTTTTTTACCATCACTCTGTTCACAGTGACTATTAACAACTAATAACGTCACCTGCTTGATAATTTTGCAACAGCATCCACATTATGAAGCAGTTTCTCATTAGGAGAGAGATCACAGTAGCATTTTCAACACGTGAAGCTGACTTTAGCCGGCAGTGTTTCTGTATTTGCAGCATGTATCAGAAGACATGCTTTCTGCATGGACTACAAAAAAATCTATGTCCTGTTTCTGTAAAAACTGAGACAAGTCTAATATCACCAGCTAAGCTCATAATTTATCTTTAATTGAATGCAATAACACATGCATACCCTGTCTTCTATTAGTTGAAAACAATACACTTGAAAAAAAGAGAATCTGACAGCACGTACAGAAAGAAAAAAAACCTGGCAGGTCTTGGACCAGAATAGATCAATGCAAATGTGTGTTGCTCCAGATGACAGCACCGCTGGATGGCTCTGGACAATTCATCTGGTTGGACTGCAAAGTGATGAGATACGCAATATTGCAAAGTGCAAGATGGTGATGAAGGCTGTGGTGATTAATAGCTTAGCACGTAAAGTAGGGATATTCTCCTTACAGACCAGGAACCTGACAACAACACACTCAGCAAATTCTTTCAATTAAACCACAGCTCAACCAACAAAAGCAATTTTTCCCCCCAGAAATGTTTAATATACATATTATGGTGGCTGTTATGTTATTATGGGGCTAATCTAAAGAAGGGCATCAAAAAAGCCAAACACCATTACAAAAAGAAGGTAGAAGAACACTTCTCCAACTCCAACCCCCGACGCATGTGGCAAGGACTCCAGACCATCACAGACTACAGGACCACCAAACCCTCCCCCGCATCCTCTGATGTCTCCTTCCTCAACGAGCTCAACAACTTTTATGCTCGTTTTGAGCGAGGGAACCCCACAACCACAACCAAAGCAGACATGACGCCAGACCACCAACCTATGACTCTCTCCCCCACCGATGTAGGAGCGGTGCTGAGCAGGATCAATGTCCACAAGGCTGCAGGCCCTGATGGCATCCCCGGGCGTGTTCTCAGAGCGTGTTCTGGGGAGCTTGCAGGAGTGCTCACAGACATATTCAATCTGTCCTTGGCCCACGCTGTGGTACCGGCCTGCTTCAAATCCACCTCCATCGTCCCGATACCCAAAAACTCCAACCCATCTTGCCTCAATGATTACCGCCCAGTAGCACTCACCCCCATCATCACTAAGTGCTTAGAGCGACTGGTCCTAGCACACTTCAAATCCTGTCTCCCCCCCCACCCTGGACCCCCACCAATTCGCATACCGCCGGAACAGGAGCACAGAGGATGCAGTCTCCATCGCAATGCACTCTGTCCTCTCACACCTGGACAACAACAACACCTACGCCAGAATGCTGTTTATAGACTTCAGTTCAGCATTCAATACAATCCACCCCTCACAACTCATCAGGAAACTGACAGACCTGGGCATCAGTTCCCTCATCTGCAAATGGTTACTGGACTTCCTGACCAACTGCCCCCAACATGTCCGGCTGGATAACCGCTGCTCATCTACCATCACAATGAACACCGGTGTACCACAAGGCTGTGTGATGAGCCCTTTCCTCTACTCCCTCTTCACCCACGACTGCAGACCTGCTGATGGTTCCAACACCATCATTAAGTTTGCAGATGACACCACGGTGATTGGCCTCATCAGTGACAACGATGAGGCCGCCTACAGGGAGGAGGTGGATCGTCTGGCTGAGTGGTGCGACAGAAACAACCTGCTGCTTAACACCGAGAAGACCAAGGAGCTCATCGTGGACTACAGGAGGAATGCTGACCCACATCCACCCATCCACATTAAGGGGACGGCTGTGGAGCGTGTGAGCAGCTTCAAGTTCCTGGGAGTCCACATCTCCGAGGATCTCACCTGGACGACCAACTGCTCCAAGCTGGTCAAGAAGGCTCACCAGCGCCTCTTCTTCTTGAGGACTCTGAGGAAGAACCACCTGTCCTCAGACATCCTGGTGAACTTCTATCGCTGCACCATCGAGAGGATCCTGACCAACTGTATAACAGTCTGGTACGGGAACTGCTCTGCCTCGGACCGGAAGGCGTTGCAGAGGGTCGTGAAAACTGCCCAGCGCATCGCCGGAGCACCACTTCCTGCCATAAAAGACATCTACAGGAAGCGGTGTCTGAAAAGGGCTGGGAAAATCATCAAAGACCCCAGTCACCCATCACATGGACTCTTCACCCTCCTGCCCTCTGGGAGGCGCCACAGGAGCCTCCGGACTAAGACCACCAGGTACCGGAACAGCTTCTTCCCCACAGCTGTCAGACTCCTGAACTCTGCCTCCTGACATCTGACCCACGTTAAACTCATGGACTGAACATACACACACCCACAATGGACAACTGTACCCTCAAACACAATAATAACATGGACTGAACCACCACTCACAACCACTAGCACTTTATATAGCCTCTGTAGAAACTATCTACACCCTCACTTATCTTAACTGCACTACTGTATAGCTCTGTGTAAATAATCATTCTGTACATTCGATAATCTTTAATCCTACAACTGTTTACAACTTGCATAGTTCCCATTTCTGTATAGCTGTATATCCCAGATTCTGTAAAGTTATTTATTTCATATTCTGTATAGTTTTTCATATTTATATCCTGTTCATATCCTGTACATAGCTTGTACTCACTACAGCCTGTACATACTTATAGTTATAGAATATTCACAACATACTTCATACCGTGTACATTATAACATACCATAATAGACCCATTTCTGTAATATACTCACATATCTATATTATTGCTAATATATATTGTAATATATCTATATCACTAAAGCACTTCTGGATGGATGCAAACTGCATTTCGTTGCCCTGTACCTGTGCATGTGCAATGACAATAAAGTTGAATTCTATTCTATTCTATTCTATTCTGTAAGTTCATATGGTAGATTTGAAAGTGTGGCATAAAGTATATCTCCAAAGTGGATACAAATTTCTGGCAGTAAACAGCCAGTTAATGCATAATGACAGGGAGTAGTGATAAAAAAGTACTAAGGTAGTACAATGATTGCAAAAGAAGAAAACACTGATGTGAATAATATCATTAATGTTTCAAGCATTGCAAAAGGTTAATGACTGTTAATGGTCTGTTAGGTCTTAGTAATACAGGCTTTGTGGGGAAAACAAATGAAAGTTTGTTTACAATGTAAGCTCTCTGGGATACTTAAAAAAATTATAACCCCAACTCTCAAATTCCTTTTGCAAACTGGGCTCTTTCATGAGTTATGAGCATCGATCCCCCTCTTTACAACCTTTTTTTTTTTTTGGGGGGGGGGACTTTTGTGGAAAATCAGGCAGTTCTGCTTACATGATTGATCTAGCAAGAACATCTCCGTCTTTCTGACATCTTTCAGAAGGCTTTTTAACTCAACAGACAGGCTTAAATATTTAACAGTCAGTAAGTCACAGAGAGTACTATTGGGCAATTGCCAGTGCAAAATCCACCTATTCAATCTATATTTCATGGTCATGAATGAGTGAAAGACTGGCCATTCTTTATATAACACTTTCATGATGGGAGGGGGACTTGCTAATGTCCATATACAGAAGTAAAGTAAGCCGTATCAAGAGGAATGAACTGTGCCATGGCTCTCAAAAGCAATTTCTGAGGTTTTACTAAACCTTTCGTAACCTTTCTAAACCTCACTGATTTAATTTGAATTGAACTAAATAAACTTAGAGCTGAACAAAGACTGGACTACCATCTCCAGACACTGCTGTTTCCTATGCTAACTGCCACATTTAGAGAGAGCTACACATCTTTCATTCTGAATGATGGTGAAACAGTACTGATTAAACTGATTATATCCCATTGACTAGTTGGTATCTAATCAATTTTCACACACGCACTTTTGCAGGATATTGAGGTTAGAGTATTTTCCACAGTTATTCTTACAGTACATGTAAGAGGCAGCATGTTAAGTAACCAGCTTTACCTTGTCTTTCAGTTTACACATGTCACTACACAGAAAAAGTGTATTAAAATTCATCATATGAACCAACTATCTTTAGGGAAATGTAGCCATAATATAGGCTCCAAGAAGATGCTGCGCAAAAAATACAATACGCAGGAAGTACAGCGTGATCTGTGGTATTTTCAGGTGAGGGCACTACCTGTAATGGAGGGGCCCTCAAGGACAAATACCTATCAGAAGTAATGTCCCAGAGGACAATCTCAAGCACTTTTCTAAAAAGGACGAAAAATGTCAATGTGTTACTACACCTTATACAGCAACTGTGTCTGGCCTCAACATGCCATTTAAGTTGCGTGGCCGTAGCGCAAATCCTAGTGCCAAGAATTCAAGACTAAAAAACGTTGATTTTGTAAGAGAATGGATGTGTTTTCCACACAAGTAGCCTCATCGGAACCACTTTACTTTTGTATGCTAGAGGCAAGAGAAATATTCCCAAAACGTTAAATCTACTAGCTGAGCACTATGTGTCATAGCCTATAGCTAACTAAGAACAACATCTTTACATATTATTTGACATAACACAATGGGTGCATGAGTTTATGCACAGTATTAAGTATTAGGTCTGTTGATTTGGCTGCAGAGACAGTAGCTGCTCATTTGCTCCTTTGCTGTCAGTTGCTCTTGGCACAACTGACAGCAAAACAAACCTAAACTGTGGACTTCTGTGCACACACGCACACACACACAAGCAGTGCCATGCAGGCATATCCAAATACGACAGGAAAATTGAAAAAATTGAAAATTAGACGGTTAAAAGAGCTACTGATTATTTCTTCACCTGAAGAAAACTGAGTTTCATATTTCATTTTTTTCTCAAGGCTAAATTTCAAGAGAACAGAGCATAAAAGAATAATGCTGTTCTAAATCTGCAGAAGCAAGGGAAACCTATAAAAAAATCCCATGTCTGATATTGAGAATTTTCTACCTTATCCAGTTTTAATAAACAGAACATATACACAGTATGGATAAAATGATTTTGATATTTATTTGCTTCAGAAATGACAGACCTCCTGCTAAGTATTTAGTCTCTTTTGTATGATCGCACATATTTCTCAGCCCTCAGGGACATTCAAAGAAATCCACAGTGTGGTAGTTTTGCTAAAAAGAAGAAGTGTTTCAGGCTGTAGACGAGTTACCAGAAACCTCATCACGACTCGAATGTGTTTTGTAATATGCAAAAACAAATGTGATAGTAACAACTGGAGCTGATGTTCAGTAGTTTTTGTATCACAGCTCAATGTCTGTGGAATTAGATTACAACAGTCCTTCGGTATCATTTCCAGTTGCATCAGTATATGCTGAATTAACAACCAGAGCAATTGTCAGTAAGTTCCTTATCATGTCATGTTTGCATTGTTTTCAGGGCTTACAACCCATTTCCAAAAAAGGTTTGAATGGTGTGTATAATGTAAACAAGAGCAAAAGTCTCTGTTCTGGAAATCATTAAAAGCTCCCCAAATTATGAGTATATATATATATATTTTTTTTTTTTTTTAAATCTAAGCTTCAGTATTGGTCATCTTAATATTATAAAGAATTAAATACAGGGTCTGACTGATTTGCAAATCAGGGCATTATTTTTTTACCTACATTTTACACAATGTTACAACCCTTTTTTTCTTCGGAAAGGAGGGCCGTATGGATTGATGGATGGTTAAAAACGAGCTATCAATTTTGTTGGACACACACAGATTTAAATTTAAAATTAAAATTGTTTACAAATATGAACCATGAATCAGGAATATCTTGAAACATGATCAGGAACAGCAACAATGGAGTATGCAGCTACAAAGAGGGGTCCTCCTAAATGAAGGTCTGGAGCAAAGTCCATGTAGTGTGGGGTCTGAAGCCTTCCTCATATGTCTTCAGAGGGAATTTTTGTAGGTACATGACAATTATGACTAATATAGATAGGTGTTGCTGTTAAATTTTTGTGGGGATGGAAATTGTAAGACTGTAAAACTTCTGTCTAGTATGACAGTAATGAAGCACCTTTAGGTAACTGCAAACATCCTGACATATAGGTAGACTGGTCAAAAATTTCAGCATATCCTAGCCAATAATGGCCATCATGTTCAGTAAACTAATAAATTCAAGTAATGATTAACTTGCTGGTTTTTGAATGTTCATGGTTGGCTGGGCCTTTCTGCCTGTTTTCCATGTGCCTTTGTGGGTTTCCTCTGCGTGATCTAGTTTTCTCCCACAGTCTAAAGACATGTATGTTAGGTGTCTTTGGTGATTCTAAACTGGATGTGAGGGTGATTGTGTGATTGTCTGTCTCTCTCTGGAAGCACTGTGATGAACTGATGACCTGGATGTACCCTATACCCCTCCCTATGACAGCTGTGATAGGCATTATCCCCACCATGACCCTGCGCTCAATAAACGGTTACGAAAACGAATGCCCTGATGACTAACTCAGCAAACACATTTAATGCCCAATAAAAGAAATCAGTTTGTTCAGGGAGAACAATGAGAGTCTTTCAATGAATGACAATGCTCTACTATCCAATGCCCTAACTGAATAAATTAAATGCCAAGAAGAACTTTATATAATCCAATGGATAATGAATAAATACATTAAAAAATAATTTAAGTAACAATCAAACCTTTGGTTCAAGGGCTGGTCATTTATTTTAAGAACTGCATCAACACTAATGAATCAATGAAAAATGTTCAGGGAGCAGCTCCCTGTACCATCTCTCCCTGATTATCAATAGCACTATTGGCTCTTACTTTGCCACAAAAGGGCACTAGTATAATACCCTGATTCAAATCCCAAATCATAAATCTTTCATCACCAGAAGGTACACAAAGTCAAAGCAGTCAGAGAGGAGCTTTGACCTTTTCCTGCTGGGCAGAGAGATGCAAGACACTGTAGTGACAAACATGCTCTGGTTTTTTGTTCCTTCCTTCTTCCTTCTTCTTTTATTACTTCCTTTGCATACTAGTTAAAGTCACATGTGATGTTCTGTTTTTATTTCACCCTGTCTCTATATGTTTCCCTAGAACATGACTTGAAGATGAGCTGTCCTCAGACTGAGTTTGAGGAGAAGGAAAGTCCTCCTCCGGAGGAGTTAGAGTGTAAAATCTGTTATCAGCGTTACAATGTCCACCACCGGAAGCCTAAAATCCTGGACTGCCTTCACCGGGTCTGTGCCCGTTGTCTCGTTAAAATCCTGGATATTGCTGACAGTGCAGGCTGCATCTCCTGCCCCTTTTGCCGACACCAAACTGAGATCACTGAGCAGGAGATTTCAGCCCTGCCTGATGATGTTAACATCATGTCCCACTTGGTGATGCGAGACAAATCCTGGAATTCCGACCAAAACAGGGAGGTGGTCTTGACTCCAAAGAGTTTCTCCTCCTCCAGTCCATCTCGTGACTCATCCAACTGCCTGGTAATCACTATAATGGAGGTGCAGAGGGACTCACAACACTCTCCAAGCCAAAATGGCAGCTCAGATGTTTATGCTGAGCAAAGCCTGGACTCAGTATCTATAGGCTCTAATGGGCCAGCAGATCAGGATGCCTTGTCCAAGTTCTGTAATCATGTCCCACGCATCCTGGTCTGGCTTCTGGGTTTCTTATACTTTGGCTCACTTCCTCTTGGAATCTACTTGCTGGTGATTCAGAGAGTGACTCTGGGTATTGTATGCGTTAGCTTAGTACCATCAAGCCTGACAGTTTGCCTGGTCTATGGATTCTGCCAGTGCCTTTGTCAAGGCATGTGTGACTGCTCTTCCAGAGGATGATGGGATCCTGAAAACTGGTTGTCCTAGGATAGGAAAGAGTCAGCCTGTGGGAGTACAGGCCTCCAGGTAAAGATGATATCCTCTCCTGCACAGGCATAACAAGCTGAGCAGTCAGTCACCTTCATGCAAATAAAAGGCCAGTGAGACAAAATAAGTCAGTTTTCAGTGATGTGCTGTGCTTTTGTTAGACGTACTGCTTCAACGGAGATACCAGCTTGGTCAAGAGAAACAGAGCCAATGGCATGGTCTGTCAGCAGCCTATACCGACTTTTCTGTGATGCATTTTTGTGACCTTTATTTGTTATGTGTTGTGTGTTGACCTAGTCTAACATAGCATTTGACAACAAAACTTTAATCCTCGACTTGCATAAAAACAACACTGACAGGAGTCCTGTGCCCTCAATTATCAACATTGTTTATGTACAAAAATCCGGGATGCAAACCTTTTTAAATTAAATTTGGGATTGTGTGAACTGACATGAATGTGAATACAGTTTTCAAAGCATTATAATGGTTTACAAGAAAGGTCTGTTTACTTACTCGTTTTTCAAACTCGTTTTAATTACTGCAATTGACAGCTGCCAACAACAAAAAGAAAAATAATTGGGTGTGATTTAGGTCGGTGGTTATCTATGGTTTATTATGAACTAGGCTGCTGATGAGCCTGCTGATCGTGCATTTTTGTTACAACAGTTTAATATCCTACTTGAAACACCGTTCCTCAAAGTGAGTGTGAAGGACAGGTCATAATGTGAGAACTGCAAACACAGTGACTTGACATTTTGTATGTTATCCATCTGGCTCGATTTTTCAGCCTTCCTCACTTTCGAAAAAAACTGTCTGCATGCAAAGCATGTTTTTTTGCCATGACAAAATACAAAACACCAATAAAAACCTGTGACATGGCCATAATTTAATTGTTACACAAGTAGCACACAGGCAGAGGTGTGACGAGGTTCTTGCTGTTAGTGAATATGCATTTCTGCACCTCTAGCTCTCACGTCATTCGGGCTACTGTGCAAGGAAACAGTGCATGTGAGGCATAAACTAGGCTCATACCTCAGGGTTTTTGATACTTCCTGTCAAACAACACATCCTCCATTCAGTTTGTCCTTTGGCTTTAGCAACTCTGCTATTCTTGATTTTTTGGTACAGGTAACGTGCTTGTTTTGCTCAAAGATACTAATGAGTGTCGTGGTAGAAGCCAAATTTGCACATGTGTTGCAACAGCTGTCTTAATTGTCTGCTGCATGTTTAAAAAAAGGCTCTTCTTACATGTACCACCAGGAAATACTGACTCAACAAATTGTGTTTTAATTCGGTTTTATAAAAATGAAAGAAAGAAAGAAAGAAAGTCCAGAATTTTAAATGCTATTTTTGATCAAGTCTTTTCCTTTGTGTTGCAGAAAGAAATTGCCCTTAAAGCTTTGTTTTGTTGTAGCAGAAATTTCTCTTCTGCGACACGTTTAATTGTATCCAGCAGTGCCTGACATTTCCAGAACCAGTTAAAATAGTTTTACCATTTAACTGCTTTATAGGGGCATTTCATTCTGTAAATCAAACTAAATCAAACAAAGTTCATGAGCAGGAGAGTATAGTATGACCTTTGTTGAATTTAAAAGTAGGCTTTATTTTAGTCTTCGGAGAACATTTAGAGTCTTTTCTGTTAAAATGTTGATAACTGAGGGGCCTAGAACTACTATTTTTCATATATCCAGTGACTGAAGTCGGGTAATGGTACATTTCATCAAATGCAGATGTAGCATTTACAATTCATTTGAGTGATAAACTTTTTCTCTGTTCTGTATGTCCTGATGATTTTCTGTCATTTGTGCTCTATATTTTTATTTCTTGGATTTCCTTTGTCAACTGCTCTATCTGTTGCTGTACATTTTATCTTTTATGATTTCCTGTATTTCTGCTTATGATACAGTGACTGCAGCTTAGCACTATGCTACCGAGTACAGACGCTACTAGGCAATTAAATAAATTGAACTATTTTCTTCTATAGGTTGCTCGTGTGCATACTTTCCCTCCTGCTACCTCCTGTCTGATTTTTGTGAAATTTTTCATAGGTAGTGTTTTTAAGCTTAGAGATACAAGATGCCGTCAAACCAATAAAATCATAAAGGCAAGAGATTATATGTGATATCACAAAACACCGCTGTGTTCGTAGAAGTGGGATTTTTAATCTTTAGAAGATTTCTAGAGACTCTAAACTCAATTTTTGACATGATTATCTCCAAACCTTCCAAAGCTTGATGAGACTCAATATTACTGCCAGGTGTGAGGATAAGAAAAAAGGATAACAATTTAATTCTCTTTTGAATAATGGCAACTGAGAATTACTACTTTGACAAAGATCTTTCATTTTTTAGTGGCATACTATTGTGCAATATTATTTTCACCAAAGATACACAGTAAATATGCCACAATGAGCTTAGACTTGATGAGGAAAAATGATCTGAACAGACATAAGAAGAAGAAGCGATTCTTAGAAGAGATATTAGTTATGACAGATATCAGCAGCAGGTCAGAAAAGAGGAACAGAGTTATTATTTTTGCTCTATTTGGTAAGATCTGTTACAAAGACTTCGTGTCAGTCAAGTGTTTGTCCTGCTTGTTGTACAATACAACATCTAAAGGACCCTGCCTTTCATCTTCCTGAGTTGAGTGACAGCTTCCATTAAAAAAAAACCCAGTCTCCCTCCTTACATCTGAAAAGACAAATATGAAATTGGTCCACATATAGGACAGTCTTGAGTATGACAAACCTCTGTGTGGGTAATTCAATGAGCTCACTGTCATTATTTTCCTTAGCAACCGTTTCTCTTGCTTTGAAAATGGTACTAATTAGCATAGTCTGTGGTTTATGGTTTTCAGCTGTCAAACACAATTAGCCAAATTGACTCACTCAGGCCATTCTTGAACAGTAGGCACAAAGAAGGAGGGTCAAAGGTCAGCACACCAGGAGGGTAGAACAAATAAATATCCTATGTGATCCTATTATTTAGAGTAATAACTTCTGTAAATGTTCATATAAATGCGATGATGGGGGGGGAAAGTGGAGGAGAATATTATAGAGTGGAGGAGAATATTAAAGCGGAAAAAAGTCATCCCACACTGACGTCAAGCAGCAGAATGGGTCAAACCTGTGACCTGGCTATATTTATACATGCACTCACTAAAATATTTAACATTTTCAGGTGTATCCAGGAGATGGAGGAGCATGAATTTTAATTACATATGAATAATGTAGTCACAATCTGTTTCTCTTTATAGCACACACTTAATGCACAATCCCTATTTTTTCAACTCATTAGGTGGCAACACATATTACAATCACCGCAGGCTGACAGTAATCACCAAGAGCAAGAGCTGTTCATTAAAAAGAAAGCAACTGTTAGTACCTGCTAGTATTTCACGTTTGTATTAAAACGGAACCTGTGATAGAAAACCTCTGATCTCAATCAGTTATCATCTATTTAAGTAACTGAGCTTTTAGAGCAAGTCCACATAAGCTGCAATGAGAGAAAGAACAAAAAGGACTTTAGCAGGTGTGAAGATAAGGGGACAAGAATAACCTTCACAATTCCATTTTGATGCTTTTCATTGAGTTGCCTGGGTTGAGGTCGGGTACTAAAGGTTCCTGCCTGGTAATTCAACACTCAAGTCTAATCTTTCCTGAGGATAAAATTCATTCATTCATTCATTCTCACAAAGAGTGAAAAAGCTTACTTCCCTATTGCTGTTATTGTATACTTTTCTGCTGTTACAAATGTTTGCCTTGATTTGCCCTCGATGTTTTCCAATTCTAAAAACTTGTGACTTGTTTATGTTTATGTGCACCAAATCCTGTTATCATGTGGCCTAGACAACTTCAAAGATTGGTTTATCTGGTCATTTTAACATTAGTGGGTTTTTACCCCTTTGATGGCTTTGAAATTTCTTCATCACAACTATCAGGAATTTATCAGACTATCATTTACTATTCCATTTACTCATTTTTGTTTTTTAATTAACAAAAATAAAAACATTTTGCTATTTAAATTGAAATTGAAGCCGAAATATGAGTGGGGTATAAACTAGCATTTAAGTCTTTTTTCATGCTTTTCATATGTGGATGCTTTTTTTCTTTCAGAAATAACAGTCATAAATGTTCATAGCTCTTTGAAGAATACGAAGTCTGCAGACCACTGACATGACAAAAGCTTTACTATCATCTTTGGGCTTCAAATCAGCAGGTTTCCGCTGATCTTTGTTACTGGGGATTTCTTCCTTCAATCTTCTTTTCATCTAGAAAAAAAAAGGCTCAACAGGCTTTAAATCTGGTGACTGGCTTGGCTGTCACTGATAAAGCGTTGGCTGCACAGGCAATGTGCTTAATGCCACTGTATTTTTGGAAGGCCTGTTAAATGAGACAGGGGAATTGCTTCATGCATAGACAAACTAAATGTTTGTGTATACTTTTGAAATGATTCTATTATAGCAGGGATGGACAATTAATTTTCCCAAGGGTCCACAGGAGAAACTGGGACTGTCGTGGAGGACTTCACCAACAAGCTTATAAAGAGATCAAATTAATACTAAGCAGAACTGAGTTCAGCTTGTTAAAATCAATTGCCCATCCCTGTTTTACTGCCACACAGAACATGCCCATAACATTTTATTAGCTCCTTCATATTTGATGAGGTTTGAATCACATGTATTCTTCAGTCTTTCTTTCACTTTCACTTTGAGAAATTTTGGTTTCATTAGTTCATTAAACATTTGCTCCAAACATGCATAATTCCAATCTAGTGGTATGCCATAAGAGGTATGAATCTCTGTTATTCCCTACAGTAAGTTTTCTTTGAACTGCAGATTGTGATGCTATCCACTCTCAAACTGTTGGTGATATCAGTGATGGTTAAGGGTTGTTGTTTGTTTTTTTTACAGCTCTCCAGATTTTTCTGTTATCAGCTGCAGTTTTTCTCCGTAGAGGGACCTGCCCTGTGTTCACTTGTTTTGTTTTGTTTTCTATAAAATTGTCCACAATGCTGTGCTAAATAGATCAATTTCCTCTGCTATCATTCCCAGTGACTGTTATTCCTCCTTATCAAAGAGGTGTCTTTTTTTGTCCTAGTCAGTTTTCCAGGTCTTTATGTCTAAGCCCTATAGAGCCACTAATTCCATTTTCAACTGAAGAAAAGCCTGAGAAAAAAAGACTGGATAGCCACTACACTTCTGTGCACTACAAACAAAGAAAATGCAAAAAATGAAACATCTCACAATCATTACTGGCATAACTTAACTAACTTAACTAACTAATAACTAACTGCTGTACAACTGAAAGTGGAGCAATGAATGCACTTTTTTCTGTGAAACAGTAAAGTACACAAACGAATTATCATAGTTGCTGTTTTTATCCAAATATTTCAGTTAAAATATAACAGAAGCATAATATTTTTCTTAACATACTTTTAGAGTATGTATTTCCCTTCCACCCTCCTTTCGTGGTATTTTATATTGTGAAACTGGGTTACTGGCTATTTGTGATAATGCATTATTTACTGTAACAGGCTAAGCCACACTAATTATTTCCATTATTTAATTTCTCCACAATTGAGGCTTTTGAAAAAGAATGATGTAAGTAGTGCAGTACAGACAAGAACAATAACATGTATGCAGTCCTGTTATAAATAGAAATGAGTAAAAACAGCAACCACTGATATTAACCTACCATTGCATCATATTTGCTTAAGTAAACTCTAAATACTTTAAACACTGATTAGGTGAGAAATAAAAAAGACAACACAGGGATATTTATCTGCTCTAGCTGGTGTGAATGTCCTCAAAAATGTGAACTGGGATACACCAGTCTGAAATGGGTTTGTATATTTTTTCCTGTACAATCCAGGTGTTTGGTACAGAAGGGAGCAGGTTACAGAAAGGCAACATAGCTGTGACTCACAGAGCAAATAAGAGAATGTAAACACTCAGTGACTCGTTTAATTAATCTATGAACTCATCTTAATTAAATTATGTGTATGGTTTCTTTATATAATACAATGTGATGACGCAAATGCCGACCATATTACGTTATGGTTGGCTTACAACAACGTGATGTGTGACAAATACAAGGTAAAAACCAAGACTCTTTAACCCTACACTAAAAGGGATCAAAACATTTTGGAGGAATAATGTTCCATCCATCCAGCAGAGTTTCAGAGACTTTCAGAATCAGTGCCAATGTGTGTTCGGGCTATTCTTGCAGCAGGCAGTGGTCAAACAATAAGTGCTGATACTCTATCAGGACTTCAATGTGGTTCTTATTTCATTTTAAAATTGTGTTGAAGACAATTCCTAAGCCATAATGCTTTTGTGAAACCACTACAAACCTTAAAGTCCACCTTTATGTCAGATTTTTTTTTGTGTTACTATTAGGAAAAGAGGGGAAAATGTTTTTTACCACAACATTTACAGCTCTCCTTTTTTCATGGTCTGATCACCAACTATGAGATTTGCATTCACACACGTACACACACATACACTTCTCTCTCTCTCTCTCTCTCTCTCCCTATGAGCTGTTGCTATAGAGACCCTAATAAAATTGTTAAACCCACTGAGATGTTTTTCCTTGCTCTGGTTTGAGTGACAAGAGCTACTGACAGAACACACATACCACTGGCCGCTGAGCAAGGCACTATAGCTAGTGTCATGTTTTTTTCATCATAATAAACAATTACAAAAGAAGAATGCACAACTGTACAGTAGCTGATGGTGTACAACAACTGTCAACCACAGTGGAAAGATTCATATCAGCAGAAAAGGCTACCATGGTGATTTACTATAATAGGCTTCATTTTATTTCTGTGGGAATGGTGGGATCAATGTGGTCTTGCCAAAGAATGAACAAGGAAGAAAGAGGCTCTGTGTTCTAATCTACAATTACCTATGCTCATGCATGTGTCTGGTACTGACAACTACATGCAAGTGCAATACTGTACACGAGGGATGAGATTTCATGGCATAATAGTTTAATTTAAACTCTAATTAATTTGAATTCATGTATAATTATAAGTCAACTGAAAACAAAATTAAATGAAAGTAATCTAAAACTGAACTAAAGAACCCATGGCCTGGTGGGGATTGAATCAGGATTTTTAGAAAGGGACAAACATAAAGGAAAAGTGCTGACAGGCAAAGTGAGAAAATGCATGTAAAATAGCACATAACAGCAGTATGTTCTCTATGACCACAGTCATAGAGCACAAACGGCACCCCTTTATAACCTCTGATCATTATCATTATACTGGTGCTTTCTTTACATGAAACATGCTTACAATGTATGGTCCTAATTGCATGAGCTCTTAAAAATGAGAAGATTATCTAAGATACTTGACTTGACCCACTCAAGTCAGCATAAGAGAAAGCAATCTGCAAGACACAAGTGTTCATCAATTTATTCGTTGCGAGTAGTGGAGGCTGACAAGCAGATGGTTTATCAATTCCAGTAGAGTGGGCTGATCAATAGACACCAGACATGAGGACTGAAACTGGAACGTTATGTTTCAGCCTGATCAGTTGAGGCACCAGATGAACCAAATGTGTTGTTCAAAAGCTTGCCAAGCATCAGAGGTTAAGATCAAATTAACCTGCCTGCCACGTAGCAGTGCAGCTTCTGGGAATACATTAAGAGAGTTCTGGCTCCTTAATCATATGTGCAGACATTATTAAGACAAACCAAACCCACTGTAGCCAGTGAGCCAGATTTGACTTTTTAAAACCACTGATGTATGATTCTTGTGTGAAAAAAAAAGTGTTTACAGGGGAGGTGACTGTATTCTGAAAGTGATGTTTTAATAAACAAACTTACTTTGACTTCTTCTTGTAGTTTTCCAAATCGAACTGTGCCACTGAGAATCCTGCTGATGAATCTCTGCTTTTCCTGCTGAAGAGATGATGCCTAGGGAGGCAGACAGGGAAGATGGCGGGTTACTGAGCTAAAAAAGGAACACAGAGGGAGGGTTAAACACACAATTGGATAAAGGAAGTGAGGGATTATGGGAGAATTGGATAAAGGAAATGAATGAAAGACGTCAAACTGTTGCCAATTTACAGAAATCCTGTGCAGCCAAATGGGTGAGGCACAAAAGCTGTCTAACTTCAGGACAGTATAACCAATCTGCAGACTTGTACTAGGTTGGATAAGGATGGATAAGAAAATACTCACTCATTATTACCTACTAAGTAACTGTGTGAATCAAGATTTCATAAAAAGTCAAAGTCAGCTAAGGCTCCCCCATGCCAGTCATTCTCAGATTATTGGTCATGACTCTTTAGAACTCCAAAAACACAAAAAGTAACCGTGAGTCTTCTTTAACTCTGCAATAATCATAGTGCTTTATAGGCAACTATGTATAAATTTAAAAAAAAATAAAATGTTTTCAGCATTTAAAACATTTCTACTGCTTACATAACATACATAATCACAATGCTTAAAAAAAACCCAGATAATATATACCCAGTTATATAATGCCAGAGGTGGAAAATCAGACAGTTCGGTTCCTGTACGCCTTACACACTTTTTGGTCTGATTTATACAATTGCTTTGACTGAAAAAACCTTTACGTTATCTTCTCTGTGCGTGTACCTTGTCTGAATAATGAAAGTATACAACAGAGATATACACAGAGATATGCATACATGTGAGGATCATTTGTGAGGATCATTTTAACAATAGAAGACTGGAAAACTGCTGCCTGTCTGTGGGGTCACAATTTTGGGTAAAAAATATGGAAACATGGATCCATCCTGTCTTGTATCAAAAACAAGGTGCCAGTGGTGGAGGTGCTATAATGGTATGGGGGATATTTTCTTGACACACTTTGGGTTCCTCAGTACATCACTGGGCATAATTTAAATTCCGCACCCTGCACAAGTATTGTCGCTGACCATGTTCATCATCTCTCATCACCACACTGTACCCAGCTTCTCATGGCTGCTTCTAGCAAAATAATGCATCATGTCACAAAGTTCCAATAATCTCAAACTGTTTTTTTAACATGACACTGAATCAAATGCACACTTTTGTCACCTATCCTCAGGGGCACCTCCTCCAAAAAAATTTCTTAGGGGCGGCTATATGGGAGCCACTAAAAATACTGGGCTGGCACTCCAAAAACAGAATTTCCAGTTTTATTACACTGTTATCAAATACTACTTGAAAAATATGGCAAAAAAGAGAGAAAGAATAGTATTATATGGCTAGTTAATTTTCTGCTATTAAATTATTAAATTTGCTATCTCTGAAAACAGGTGCATGTGAAAACCAAATAAGATTTTGGAATCATTAATAATTCAGTTTTAATTGATCAGTTGACTGATTATCTGGAAGTCCTAACCATCAATTTAATGATTCTCAGCAGAGCTGAGGAGAAGGAGCTTAAGATTCTTTCTCCTAGAATGGAGTTAATTTTAAGAGCAAACTTGTTCAGGAAATACAAATAAGCATTAGATAATGTCAGTGAATGTGAGTGTGAGTGGTTGCCTGTCTATGTTGGCCCTGAGATGTACCAGTAATCTATCCAGGGACTGGTCCCAGGTTTTCTGCAACCTTATGACATTATTACCAACAAATTTTGAGGGGTAGCCAGTCTGATTTGCATCTGCCAGCAGTTTTTGGGTGCCTATTAGTTTTTCTGTGACTATTTTTAAAATCCAAAATCCTACCTGCCTCCAGACCTGTTGCAACCCTTATGAAATACCTTTACACCTTAACTACTGAATTTTGTTGTCATTTCGGATCAATTGTCTGTAAACAGCAACCAAAGCTGGCATTACTACAAACAGCTTAATTAGTAAGTGAATGAATTGATACTTAATATTCAGTATATTTAGACCTTTTTTTTTATCAAAGGAAAGTTTCAAGACCCTCATGTTTGTGCATCTATTCAGTGTCACATGTGGTACAAAATCTTTTTACAGTAGCATCAGTAGTACCATGTGTAATAGTTGGTCTCTCTCCTGGGAAATGTGTTCTGCCACAGAAATGACAGCTCCCAGGTAGTGCCGTGTCTTTTCCTCCTTTAACACACACTCTTCCTTTTGTTGCTTCAACATACTCATTCTTCTTTCAGCCTTCCTAATTGATGGAAAGATAGGCGAGTGAGGAAGGGAATTGATTAAAGAGTATTAAAAGAGGACCAAAAACACAGAAAAGAGAGAAAGAGAAAGTATGGGGGCACGAGAATGGAGTGCGAAAGGGAGGTTTGGTGAAAACATGGTAAAGAAAAATAAGCAGGGGTTAAGAAAAGGGAAAGCAGCAGATAGAAGGGTTAAATAAGAAGAAGGACAATAGGTTAGCTGGATGATACTTGAGATCATGCCATCTGCACAAGGTGGGGGGAAATGTTGGTTATTAAACACCTTTTGACAGACTTCACACTTCATATTGAAAGAGTTCACATTAATCTCAGCACAAATCTACTGGGAAACGAAGGCTCCAGACCAGAACATATTTAAGTACAGCTGCAATCCCTTGCAATCCCTACAGTTAATTAATTATAATTATACTAGGTGTCAAAACATTAGACAAACAGGACAAAAGAATGAATCACCAGCTACAATGTTGGACAGAAATCTAGAAAAGAAAAAAATAAATTAATAATAATTAAATTAATAAAGTGATTATATGAAAATAGAAAGTTCTCCTGTCTCCCATCAGACGAGCTTGTTGGCACTGATCCTCACATAGGATATGAACCACATTTTCCCACATGAAAGTCATGTGCATAACACTTACTAAGTGGACTTCTTCCATATTACTTTATATAGGTTGGATTTTTTTTATTTAAAAAAACCTTAACACAGAGCTCAGTGGATGTGCAGGAGTCTAGCACATTATCAGACTGCTTCAATTTCAAGTTATCATGAGTGTTTGTTTTTTTAAAAGCAAGCTGTCCCAATTATAAACAATAAATAGTTTACACTGATTTTACTCTTGTTAAACATCCATGTACCAGTTTTTATGGCAGTTTGTTTCTCAACATATCCAGATGCTGCATATTCTTTGCACAAAAGTACTTTAATATATTGAAAATGGAATTGGTTCCACATGCTGTTATAGTAATCATAACATTCTTTTGTTTTAATGGCTCAAGCAATGCTGAAAACCTTCCAAGAACTGTGTCTCACTGCTGTATACCAGGTTTCATGTATGTGATAACAGCAAACAAAGAACACTAAATATTTACTACCTGTTGGATTGCCTGGAGAGCTCCAGCTCAGCCTCCATTGCCCTTGTTTTTGCAGTTAGCTGGGCTTTGTCCAGAGCTAGAATCCTGTTCTCCTCCTGGAGGTTAGATACTCTCAGAAGCAGTTTGTCAATTTCACCCTTACTTCTGCTCTCATGCTGCTCCAGTTGTCTGAGAGTGAAGAGAAGAGTTCATAGAATTATGTCACAGCACGTGTCACAATCTGCAATTAAAACTCCAAAATATAGCCTACTGATATTTGTTTTAAATGTAATAGTCCTGTTATTTCATGCTTATGCAATTTATTTTTGATTCATTTGTGTAAACATGAGTTGTATTTTAAATCCCAGGGGCTATGACAATACCTGACCACGTACATTTATTCATTAAATCCCATTTGACTTTTCTGTTGCACTTAAAACTGCAGTGCTTCAGGTGCTACTCTTGTTGTAGTTCTTGTTTTGTCTACTTATCTGTGCTACAAATCAACTGAAATAATAATAAACAAAGCTTTCTCAACACCCTTACCCAACATAGAGCAAGAATGGTCAATGCTTGTGAAGATAAATTGTTCAGTCTACAGTTTCTTGTTTTCTCTTTGAAATAACAGAGCAGCTTTAATACTTAAGTATTCAGTTTTGTTTAATAACGTGAGATTAGAAGGGTACCTTCTCAGTTTTCCAGCAATGCTGCAGTGTTCGTCCCAGGTGACTGCATCCTTTAGGCGGGCCTGCAGAACTTGAAGCTCCTTCTTATTTTTCTGCACCTCCCTCCTGCTTTCTTCCAGGTCCCCTTCCAAACGCTGGTTTTCCACTTCTAATAACATCAGTTTCTTAGACACTTTTGCCACTAAAGAAACAAGAAAGAGATAAGAAAAAAAGAGAGTATTAAACAGAAGAAAATGAATAAAAAGGAAAATAAAAAAACGAAATAGGGAAGCGAGCCCAGTAAATGTACATTAGGCTAAATGCCTTTAGTGCTCAAAATGTATTTTCATGTTTTCTTGTATGTATTCTCCTTGTATGTCACTTGAGTCTTTTTGAGTAATCTTTTCTGAATTTAACATGTTTACAAAAAAGGCCGTGAAATTGCGAGTGTGTACGTTTTTAAGTTGCATATTCTTGAGGTGGGGCTCACCCGAAATGGAAAATGAAGATCTGTTAACGTTGTGAAAGACTTTTAAAAAGTGATCTTTCCCTATGTTTAACAATGGGTCTTTGTGTTTCTTTGTTGGCTAGATCACGGGGCCAACAGAAAGGAAAGTATGTATTATGAAACCAAAAATAATATGGAAAAAACCTTAGGTATCACCCAGTAGGTGAAAACAACTCAAAATGAAGTTTAATGGTATCCTATTTATAAAAATGCGTTGAGCATCAACACGTATGACTACTACTCAATAAATCACATCCATATTAGACTGAGACACATGACGAGATGTATATTCTTAGGGCGGGGCTCATTCTGGCAACGATTTGTTACATTGTTAATGTTGTGAAAGGCTCTTTTAAACAAGCTGTTGCTTTTTTTAAGCTTTTCCTATGTCTAACAATGCATCTTTGTGTTAGCTAGGTCAAAGAGCCAACAAAAATGAAAGTTTGCATTATATACCTGAATCCAAAAAGAAACATCTACTGCGTTAACGTTCGAATCTACGACCTTCAAAGGGACACGGCCAACACCAAAAGTAGACATTTAGACTTTTTCTGCGTATTCTGTGTTATATTCTGTATTTCCTCATTTATCCCTATCAAAAAAGACCTAAAAACATTTTTTTAAACAAAAAAAACAGACGTAATTCTGAAATGCATGCATCATTTTAAAGATTTTAGTGTAAATGCTTGTGGAAGAATTTATTTCATCTTTTTAATTTTTTTTTAGGTCTTTCAGTGTTTCAGAAAATACCTTCAGTGTTATGTCTGCTGTGAGTGGCCTTGGCCTCAGCATGCTGCTCCTCGAGTTGATTGATGAGATCCTGGTTCTCCTGCAAAACCAGAACGGCCTGTTGTTGAATTTGATAACTGCAGAAAGAAAGAAAGCAGGAGAGTGAGATATTATCAATGCTAAATCAGCACATCACAAAACTTGCTAATTTAACAAACAGACACAAAAATACTATAAATAGCTTTGCTACATGCTACATTAGCCTTTACAGAGATTAAGCTATCTTTCCAAGAAACAAATCTTACATAAATTCTGTAATCCTTGTAAGATAACATATACTTTTCTACTCCTGCAAGTTAGTCTTTCTAAGAAGAAACATATTAACAACTTGATAAGTCTACTGAATACAAATAAATGAGTTAATATGATTGCCTACAAGTGTTGGCCTTTGAATGAATTGGACATCTAGTATCATGAAGTATTTATACTTTTCACAAGAGCACTTGAAATAAAGACTAAGTCTATACGTATACAAATGTACTGAGCATCAACATGTATTCCTAGTACTTAAGTAATCCCTTATATATTAGATTGAGATACATGAAGAGGTTAACAACTCTAAAATCCCTGATAGTTTACATAAAGGCAGTGCAATTATCTAACTTCTCAGAGTTAGTTTCAGTCAGTGTCAGCAGCATTCTATGCTAGAATGATTATGAAAGACAGAATACCAGCAGCAGGGGTGTACCAAAGGAAACAAAGGTTTAGCTTCTTTCATTTTCTTAATTGCATCTATCATCTAGCAATGGATAAAGAAAAAAGACATTTAATTTTCATTACAAGATCAGATGAATGAATGATGACGGCAAATCAAGTTCATACAGTGTTGAAATAACCCACATACACAAAGCCGTGCATTTTTTCTTACCAGTCTTTCTGATTGACCGCTCCGGTCTTGGTAATTTCATCATGGAGTTTCTCATTTTCTTTAATGACTTCCTCTAATTGAAAATGCAACTTTTTCATGTTTTCCTGTAGCAGACAAATACACAAAAACTAATGATTTCAAGGCCATAAAGAAAAACACAAAATAAATGCATCTTCTGCTCTACTACCACCTCTAAGCCAAGGCTTAAAGGTCCCCCTGGGGAGATACCATCCTTCACTGAGACTGCCTGAGCACACCAGCTGTCCTGTTAGTGTTATACCCACTAAGTCTGGTCTCACCTCCCCCTGTGAAACTGTTCCAAGTCCTTTTATGCTGGAACTGGATCGCCTCAGGACACAGAAACCTGCTCAATCGCAACCTTTTGCAGCATATTAAACAGAATGTTTTTACTTTTTACTTGTTTATTAATTCCAAAGGAAGGATGTATTATATAGCTACCTTTAAAAGACCCAAATATTTATTAAAAAGACAATAATTACCACTAGAACAAAATATGATTTTATTTTGACTTCTGTTGTTTGCATGACTAAATGTTTACCTCATCTAATAAGATCCTGGGAGCACCTTGACTAATGCATTCTATCTACTGAGTGTACTGCAGGTTTTCAACCCATGAACCACATAAATACAAGTTGGCACATCAAATAGTACTTAACAACCCCCACCTCTGAAATAACCTCACCAATTCTCCAAAAAGAAAATATGAAAGATGATTCATTAAAACTCACACAAATTTCACCACTTTACCTCAGTGGTTTGCAGAATGGCATCTTTCTCATTCATTCTGTCTTCATAAGCCAGCAGTAGAGGAGATAAATACTTCATGTCGACCTACATAAAAGGGACAAAGAGAAATAGTTTAAACTAGACATAACATGAGTGCCATGAATCTTTTGCCTTGCTAGAGATTACGCCACACAGGAAAAGTTTGTTTTCAATCAGACAGTGACAGTAATAATACCTGGTGCAAATGGGCTTTATGATCTTGTTAGGGTGGACAGATACTGGACAATGTGGCATTCAGATATACTCATTTAAAAGAAAATGCCCAGTCTCTTACCTGTGCAAATTTTAGTGAGCTTTGGTTGTGATTAACCGTGCTACCAGACCAACTGTCAGCAGACTGAAAATCTGCAATTTCACATTTTTCTTCAATTTCATGGGATACTGAAAAAATCAACCATAGTAATCGATTGACCAGTCAATTTATTTTACGAAATGACTTGCCTATTAGATTAGCCAGCGACACTATATGTATTGATTAGTGACATCAGATTATTAACTTGCTAAAAGGTCAGCCTACAGTCAAGCCAGAAATGTACTGTAGTGTTATATATTTATACTTACCAGCCATGGAGGAGGAGACCCCGTGTTTGGTAAGCCACTGACTTTGGAGTGCTAGATGAGTAAGGAGTGACATAGAAAGAAAGAAAATGAAGTTGGGCTTTTATCCCATCACTACAGTTTAGTCCTTTACATGGATAAGTTGAATATATCAAAATGGGCCAATAGAGTGTTGGAATCTAGTGTAGCATCAATAACTACACAAGAGTAGTTACTCTGACTAAGAGCTAAGCTGCTCCAATAGAGGAATGGAACACCATTCTTCCAAAGATGTCCCTTTATTTGGTGTTTTAAAGATGGACCTGTTTCCATGACACTCTAAAATTTAATTTAGGTGTTCATTTGGCTCATACACATCAAATCATTGAGTGTTACCTCATGCCCTTTGAATGGTGGCAATGTCTTGCTGGAAGAACACTCATCAGTTAGGACATGTTATAGGATAAAGATAATCAATCAGAGCAACTTTGTATTGATCTGTACTGATCCTATGAACTTCTAACTTACCAGCAAAATGCCTCCTACAGCAAAAAAGAGGAGACCCACTCAAGGTTTGCTATAGATAATTTAATATGGAAGCAGATCCTTTTAACTGAACCAATTAAACTGATTATGACTCATCCAATCTCTTATAACTGTGTTACTTCACTGTAAAATGCATTTTCCTTTATCTCTTTCTTTCCAGCCACACTTCACTTGTTAGTAATGAGCCTTTGCAGAGACATGCAGCCACAGAGGCAGTGATGAGAGCAGGAGATCCCCTGGTGTGAAAACACAGCATGAGGTAGTCATGATTAAAACCAAAGGCTGGCTTTCTCCTGCAGCGCTAAACCTACAATAATCTGGACAGACTGTACCAGAGAGACCGCCACAGACAGTAACAAAAAACTCTTTTGGTTCAACAAATCAGAGGGAAGGACTGACAAAAATAAAACCTTACTTCACTCAGCAGGGTTTTGGATCAAAGGTGGATGTGTATCTTAAAAGCTCAGTTATGAAGCTTTGAAAATAAGGAGATGTACTGCCATTAGATTTTCTACAGAATCTAAGAAAATAAGTCTAAGAGTAAATGAAGATAATACAGGAGAACACTGTTAGAGTGAATTGTTAAATGTTGTCATTTTTATGCTTACCATCTCTACATTGTTTTAACTCTGTTAAGAAAGGAATTCTTTTATCCCCCTCCCCAACCTCTCGAGGTTCTGGGGGGGATGTAGTGTTTTTTTGCAGATACATCCTATCTGGAAGATCTGTTTCTTGTGATGTTGCTTCCTGCTTTTATGACCCTTTTGGTCAGCAGGAGGCCACACACACACACATTCTCACATGCATACAGATGTTTACACATACACACGCATAGTGCCTTGTCGTTGTAACCATTTGGGGGTTTTACGTGGGTGGTGCTTTTGCTGTGATGTGTATTATATGAACTGTTTTCCCAATAAAAGGGGTCATTTTGTGGCAGATAACAATGAGGCCTCCCTTGAAAGTAAATCGATCGATCGCTGACTGTCTTGTTTTCTTCATGATGAATAAGTCTCTAAACCAGCGGGGCTTGTGGAAACACAGACCCAACAAACACATATACCTGATTTAAGTTAAATTTGGTAAGGTAGCAGTGAGACAGACTGAATTTTTTTCTCTGTACAACTCCCTAATAGGAACAGCTGTTCGTAACTGAGCTGATTGGTAATATTCACAATACAATTTCTCAAATTTCTTTCAAGCAAACCCTGAGGTTGCATTGCATCTTATTCATGAAAAGTTTAAACTGACCCATATATATATATTTTTTTTAGAAATACCTATAGTTCATTAATTCTCAATTAGCCCCTTATCCTTCACTGAAGTAGTCTCTTGTCATATTCATGTCTTGAGCTTGTTATACCTCTTCTTTGGACAGTGGTCTGAACCGCGCCTGGTAGTGGCTCAGCTCCACATTCAGACGGTGAACTGTCAGTTTGAGGGCATCGTTTTCATCAACCAGCTCCTGAGCATGTTGCCTCAAATTCTGCAGCTCTGCTTGGCTGCCTGCAAACAAAGCATATCAGGTTACAAATAATTTTCCAGATTAATAAGTAGTTTTAAGCCAGTTTCCACATGCCAAAGCATTGAATTAAAGCAAAAAATGTGAAATGTGAGGGCTTGTGATTTTTACAAAATCAGGACAATAATTTGTATCTTTCAGGAGTGTGCAACTATGCAACACTACAATGCAACACAGCCCATTCAGGTCATTCCTCAACATGGGTTTTGACTCTACAGTACATGTGGTCTGCCTAAAGATCAGCAAAGTGCTTTCATGTTTCTTTTCATTACTCCCTCTTCTTCTCTTCATGCTGAGGACATGCTGTGGAGTCCAACGATCAGTGCCATTTCTACCCTTAGCACTATCTCCAGCTCCCTCTTTTGACACTTGTAAATTCCTCCATCCGCTGTAACTCTCTGCTTACTTTTCCTTTCTGCCTCATTTGCATCTGTTTTACTTCCACTGTTACTTCTATATACTTTCCCTACTTCCCTTCATTCAATTTCTCCACATTGTTCCTCTGTACAGTATCTCTCCAGCGGTTCCTCTACTCTACCTGCAGAGGACCTCTGGTTTGAGAAGGCTTTGCTGTCACTAATCTCCCGTTCCAGGCGCTGCAGTCTCTCCTCTAGTAGCTTTTCTTTGTCTACCATCCTTGTGTTCTTTTCCCGACGGTCCCTCACTACCTTCTTCCGCAGTTCACTGTATGTATTGCTGGGTTCTGGAGGAAGCTCACGGAGGTCTTTGGGGCTTTTGGCTTGGCTTGCTTGCCTGGGGTGACCAGCAGTGAAAATGGTCGGTGTTGCTGAAACAGGCAACAAAAATACTTTTCAAAAATAGAATAAAATGTATAAATGAACAGAAAGTATGTACTGTATTGAAAATACAAATTTAGTGCTGCTTTTTGTTACAGCAGAGATAGAAAACATGGACACAAACAGAAAAAAATCCTAAAACTGTAACATAACTATATGAGTTATGTTACTATCATTTATCTAGTAACATATCTAGGCATCTAGGCAGCAGGCAGCCTGCTATAACCATTTCAAAATACATTTCTCATTTGAGGTGGGAACTCTTGTTACATGAATAAAAAAAACAACAAAACAGCAATGTCATGGAGAGAATGATGTAGAGAAGAAATAGTACTTTTACATGGCATGTTGCATTTCACATCGAGTTCTGCTAAAGCCATTTATCAGAACACAATGTGCACTGATGACCACAAATATCATTATAGAACATTATCTACAATACTATGTTAAATATACATACATAAAATGCATGCAACTTAAAATATTTCATTGTTAACATGTTTATTTCACCTGACCAATTGAATGGTTTGTTTTTACTCTGATATTTTTTTTTACAGTTAATATTAACATTAACATGTTAACTTACAGATATTGGAATGCCTTCACCCTTTATTGGGTAGATTACAGGACATGAAGAGAAAGGCAAACAGTGGGGTGACCCTTTAATGCTTAATATACATACATTTATTAATTTTTAAATTAAAAATCTATATGTAAAAATGCCAAGCAGACACACACAGGCTACTTTAGTATTTACACCTACTTGGAACATCATCTTTCCAATTTTCAAGAGTCTTCCTCACAGACATTTTCTTCTCTTTGGGTTCTGGGGATTGGCCACTGGTCTCCTCAGTGAAATCTGTGTGATGTGAACAAATTCATTGAATGAATTCAAAACCGAGAGGAGCGCTGATTTCTAAGGGTTTTATTATAGTAAAATCCCTTTTTACCACAATCAGCTAATGGTTATGTAAAAATGTAATTTCTGCAAAGCCTGAAAGTGTTACCTTGCGAATCAGACAGATATTATGTCTGCACTTTAGTTATTAAGGTAGGAGCATTTTAGGAACAGACAGAACAGTTTAATTTACCACCACCAAAAGCCTGAGGGTAGCACTGCTAATAACAATTCTAACGAGGCTTTCCATTTAGCTCTAATGATATGAGGTTACCTTATGGCTGTTATGAAACTAAATGTCAGTTGAATAAGAGCTGTACTTTTCTAACATAGAGTCAAGAGTGTGGTGTACCGGTAATTTGGCTATGTGATGGAGAAGATTTTAATATCAGGTTGCATGGCTTTAATTGTTTTACTAGTGCTTTTCATAGAAAAGACTCCAAAAGCCAATAGTCTTGAATTTCTATTACACGTTGTTTTGGAAGAGCACCAACAATACACAAAAGCAATAACAGAACTTTATGTTTAGTTACATGTTGTTGGAGAGATTTTCAGATTTGCTGTTCATAATTAGAGTCATTCCAATTACTCGATAGACCTATTACTGTCAATGTTACCACCTGTCTTTCACATCAGTGATCACAACCAGCTGTTTTATATCAGCTAAAATGTTTGAAATTTGTGGGCATGTGCGTTTGCTATTTGCTACCTATATACAAAAATCTGTTTATAAAAATACACACAGTTTTATTTTCAAGCATTTATGTGTTGGATGTGTGAAAATGTACTAGAAGAAAGCTAACTGGAAATCAGTGCTGATTTCTGATCTTTTTCAGTGGGCTCTACAATATACAGGCCATATTTTAAATACATAGGTCAATTTTTACCACAGATCAATTCTTTCATGAGCATTGTCCTTCGTATTATCATTATCATTATTACTACTACTACGATGTTCTTCTCCTTATGAAATATGTTAACCCATCTGTCATTATTGTAAAATCAGTACCTGGTGAAGACTCTCTTCTGCCAGAAGTCTGAGTTGGCAGGGGTGTAGAGGACTTGAAGACAGACTGTCAAAATAAATAAAGAGGGAGTCAGTATAGTAAGTCTTTTCAAACAAATATATAAATCCCTGCAGCCTGGAGGAGTTTATTTATGGTCTTTGCCAAAACGTATCCGATAATATCTTATCAGTGTATTTATTAAATTGTACAGTTAGAAAGAGCCTACAAAACAACATGAATGAATTACATTTGTCAGTTCAGTGTAGAGAAGACATATAGCTGAAACAGAATTATGAGGAAAAATTGGAAGACAATTTATTTTTAACACCTCAACCATGATAAAAATTCAATAAATTCCACAATTGTTGATGGAAAAAAATATACTGCATTTCTATATTTAGAAACAAGCACAATGTCCTCACAGTGACCTTTACTCTCACCCTGAGTCATAAAAAAAGCAGAAAGTGAAGACCATCCTGTAGATTTATGTGGGTTCGGGCTGATGTTTTTTTGGACCTAGAGGTGGTACACCATTGTGTAAAACTACTATATCATATGAGTCACCATACTAGGTCTGTTGGCCTTAGATTATGACACAATAGATCCATGATGTCCTATATCACTTTGACTTGTGGCTGTCATAACTGAGAGATTCAGACACTGCCATAGCCTGGAAAGATAGTTGACAGGGAGAGACCATTGGGACTTTTACAGGTTAGCTATCCAAGTAGAAGAACAACAACATAATATAACATTTTCTCAGGGATCTATAAAAGGAGACATTTGGCATAGTGCCACGGACCGAATTAAGAAGAGAACTCACAAGGCAATTTTACAGATAAACTGTACACCACAGAATAGAATTAACTGTGTGCAGATAAAGCAAGACTGTGAAAAACTTCCCATTACTAATGTACTGTGATCAGTGACTACCATAAATCACAATAACAGCTTTTTAAGGCAATTTTCAGGCAATTTGCAGAAGTGCAAGAACTCACCACCTGGATTGTAAGAGCACCACAGACAAACACGGTAACATTTTGTAGTGGAGAAAAAAGGGGGGATTCAGGATTTAACCATGTAGATACATAAATTAAATGCCAAATGTACAACAGAGAAAACTGTTTGATAGAAGGAAACAAAAACAAAAAAACCACCAACATTTACTAAGAAAAACTGAAAGGATATCTGCAGATGCTATAAGCCAAGTCCGTATATATGGCTACTGAGCTGAATCACAGCTGATAGTTTTAGTGACAACCATAGCACAGCATTAAAAAGAAACAAAGTATCGATTCTGAGTACAACTGTGCCTCCTACTGGATCAGACTGGGATTACAATACCAAAATACCACAGACTCAAGGAAAACCTATTTAGGAGTAGTAACACTCATTAAATACATGCCAACACTCCAACCTCCCATTAAATAAACCTCATGGGCTGACCCTTTAGATGCACAAAATAATAAGTAATTACCAGTCAACTGTTACATGGTGACCAGCCAAGACTGAAAATTGCTGTCATAATTGGCATCATGTTGGAGATTTATAAATGTCTCAGTGAGAATGACTGTAGTGATCCTGAAGGTGAACTAAATGGAGTTTAAAGTGAGGTTTTGGATACATTTTGAAGATTGTTTAAATGTGTTTTGACAACACTTAATGTTGAAATATTTAAACATTTCCAAATTACAGAGCTGGGAAAATTGGGCAAAATTTGCATGTAAAAAATAAATAAATAAATAAATAAATCCAATCTAAGAACTCTTATTCAGCTGTTACAGATTAAGACAGACGTCAGATAACTGATGAATAAATATATCGAAATAATTATTGTAATATATGTAGAGATATCGGCTGGATTTTAGTTTGATCATCTTTAGAAAAATATGAATGAGTAATCAACAAAATAACCAAAATAATAAATAAAAATAAAGCTTACTTATTTCTTTCATCACTCACCATTTAAAGATAAATGTCATATTTTGCATTGGCACACATATTCATAACTACTCTGCGTTAAAATGGAGGCTCTGCTCTATTTAACCTGTTGCCATAGTGAATCATGACATCTGATGATGGCTTTTTTTTTTATTACACAGACATATTTAGCTCTGCAAATATTCTCAGCGGTGGCTGAACTTATTCTGATTAGATGCTCTGGAACCGAGAAGTTTCCCATTTTAGGATGAATCAAGATTAAAGTTATTCTGAGAGTTCTCGTCTTCTGGAAGAGACACCTGGAACTGCCTCACCTAAATGTAACACATGCCACTATTAGGGTTACACCTAATAAATACACAGCCACCCATTTAGCCTCTAGTCTTATAACCACTAATCACCTCTTACAGGTATTTTATGCGATCTGTATTAGAAGCATGGAACAATCTACTGAGAAACCTTCATGCACATAATACAAGCTCTTTCTGCAGCTCCTCACCTTAGTTTTTAGTGGCAGAGCATAGACAGATTCGGTGAGTGAAGAATTCTGCCTTCGGTCCAGAGTGTGGTAGACATGTTCCTCCCCATCCTCTTCATCCACCACTTCCTGTTCCTTGTCTTCCAACTCCCCCTCTGACTGGTCAGGAGAGGACAGACGTGGCCGGCTAACCAAATCTTCTGACCATCTGTCTCTGAGGAAGTTAAGCATGTAAGATAACAGCAGAAGACAATTAGATGTATCTTAGTAGAGGCACAAACTAATACAGCCACTTTTATGAACAGTTTTTTTCTCTTAAAACTCCTGCCAGAGAAAATGAATTTTATTTTTCTGACACACTGGTGATGACACAAATCTTGACATAATACTGTTGCCTTTCCCATATGATGGCTACCTTGTGTAAAGTGCTGTGCTGATGTTTGGCTCAGATGTGAAGGATTCTGATTGACCACTCTCGGATAAAGACATCAGCCGGGCAGGAGGTATGGCCCATGTCTGTCCAGTGAGTGAGGATGATAAAATGGCTGCTGCTAAAGCTGACCTGTAGATAGAAACACATACTTTATGAGACACTATGTGTAACAGAAAAGTAAATGAAATGCATGGAAAGCATCGCATGCAAATTTGAAGTCACTCTACAATTTTTGACTTTATTTATAGAGTTTGGATGATGACAATTATCAATAAATGCATCATTTATGACAACAACAACGGCACAAGCAGAGCAGATCATTAACCAAAGCCAGTGCTCTAGTTTTCAATTTAATTAAAATGACTTGGACCTGCACTAAAATTTAATGTTTTTTTCTTTACACATGATCTATTGCTACACAAAGTCTCATGATATTTTGCTTGTTAACGTTCTTTGTAATAACAGATAGAAAAACAAATAAAGCCCAGCTTGCGGAAGGACAGAACATAACCTCAAATACGGTGGAAATAATCAACATTTCGATAAATAGCCTCTAACAAGCTCATAGCAAACATGAAAGTGTGGATTAAATGACAGTTTAGTAGAAACATGAAACATGAAAGGCTGTTGGAGGTTATGGGCGATAAACAGAAAGTGTTAGGTACCTGGGTCTCTCAGGTGAAGGGTTTGGGCTGCGAGGGGGAGGGGTACGAGGTACGGCTGGTTTGGGAGCAATGGAGGCAGCAGGGATCAAACCATGAGCTATATGCTTCTACGCAACACAGAGAGAAGAGTTAGAGGGACATACAGACACAACGCTTCAGGAGGGTTTATATAAGATGACACCAAATTGAGGGGGGGGGGACAAACAAAAACAAAACAACACAGATGTTGTGCAGGGTGAACAGCAGGGGAAGGGTAAAGGGATTTATTACAGAATCACAGTATGACCACCTGACGACCAGTGATGAGCGTAATGAAGGCACAACAGCACCAATATTTATCCTCAAATTTTACTAAGTAATGCTAGAGCAATCGCTAGTGCACAAAAAACCCTCAATTCACCATTTATACAAACTCTAGCTTAAAAAATAGGCAATACCACCAATTAAATACTCATTACCAAGAGTTAGCGGCAGTATTTTTGAAAACAAAGAACGCCTACTATTATTAATTAACCATAAGTAAAGCCTTAAAAAACACAAAAATAATAAGACAAACTACAAAAGGTTAATATCTATCATAAAAGAATGGAAACTTACAAACTCCTTGTCTTTCTCCCTCCTAAAGCTAAATCTTAACATACTGGAAATACGTTTTACAGTTGCCGTCTACTATATAGGTTAATGTTATTTAATGCTTTTGCGAAGTATTCTTTCAATAAAACAGTTTTACAATTAAATCAGAAATTATAATTCGCCGAGAAAGGAAAATGCGTAAGCTAACTAAATTCAACAAGGATGGCTGCTTGCAGTTTCCTTGTATCTAGACGCTTCACAACAAGAAGGAACCGTGCTCCAAACGTAACGCTGATTGGCTAAGTTTGAAGGCAAAAGCCAATCAGAGACTGCTTTGATCCACCTAGCAACGACTTGCTTACCAACTCGCAGCCTGGCCAACAGGGGACGATGTTGGCCCATTTAAATAACACCGTTTGTCCCCGAAAAAACTTTTCTTTTTCTTCTTTCACTGCTGGTGACTTTTAATTTGAAGAACAGGGCCCTATTTCAGGAAGCCGGTTTAGAAAACTCAGAGTGAAAAACGATACTCAGGGTTGAGTAACCCCGAACTGTCCAACTCGGAATATTCGGTTTCAGAAAGGCTGATAACAATTAGTTCAGTCAACGCGGAGTTGCTTTAACCCCAAGTTAAACGCGCACACGAGGATACATAAAGCCCTGATTAGTGGAGCACAGATTAAGCGAGTCACCATGGAGACGGAGGGAAAGAAGGCGCGGTCAATGTATTTTACAGCGCTTGAGGCCGAAATTCTGATGGCAGCATATGCCGATAACATGCAAATTCCGCGGAAAAAAAGTAACACAGCCACAGCTGCAAAAGAAGGGAGCATGCATGGCAAAACATAGCCGACAGAGTCAATGCCTGAGTGTTAATTTAAACATTGATCTAGGGATTTCCACCCATTTAACACGTTATTTTATTACATTTTATTTTATTTTTTATTTCATACATTTTATTTTGTGATGTGATGTGAGCGCAGGTGCAACCCAACAGGCCCCAAACGTTCCTGGCAGCAAGTAAAAATGAAATATAAAAATATAGTCCAAACAGGTAAGGTGTAATTGTATTATGAGCCATAGTGCTTGGTCTGTTTGTAAACCAATTGCAGTTAGAGGCTACATTAATTTCCCCTCTGTAAGCACTTATTGAAATTATCTGAGCACATTACAAGTACATATTTGCTTACTCTGTGTGCTCAAATGTGACCCGTTATAGCCACTAGAAAAAAAAGCGGAGGCCCGAAAAACAGGTGGAGGTCGTCCACCACCACCACTCACAGAGGCTGAGCAGTTGGCTTCCACATTTGTGATAATGTTGGCAGCATCATATATGATCTTCACAGTGCAGAGAACACAAATTAGCATCCATTACTATAATGAAATAATTTGTTAGTTTGAAATGCTACAGGGAACTATGTACCTGCACATTAATGCTGTGGAAAGACTTCCTGTTCACATAGTCTCCTTCATTTACTGAAGGAGCAATGATTGGAATGTGAGTGCCATCTATACAGCCAATCACGCCTGGGAACCGTGAGAATAAATGTAAAATTTAAGTAGTAGTTCAAATATCACCACATCATGAATTAAGTTTTGTTCATCCTGATACCTGCAATTTTGTGGCATCCCTCTTTGATAAATCTTGTGGGTCTATGACCGGGGAACACCACAAACGAGTACAGGAGACGTTTCAGTGCAACTGTAACATTCCTGACTGCCCGACAGACGGTAGCCTTGGAAACGTGCTCAGCGTCACCAATATTATACAGAAAGCTCCCGTTTGCAAAAAACCGAAGTGCAATACAAATAATATGTACAGAACTGAGAGAATGTCCGCGATGTGTCACATGAGCAATATTAGGCCTGAGGATGTTATTCAAATAAATTATAGATTGTGCTGAAAAACGGTAACGTTCACACAGGAAATCATCAGGAAATGATAAAATGTCCGAACGCGCTCTAATCACTCTCTCCCGGCGGAGAGCTCTGCGGAGAATTTGGGCTTCAACATCTACTGGCTCTTCAAGGAAGGAGCACGCCATGTCTGACACTTCCTACAGTCAGGTTTCCGACAAAGAGGCGGAGAACGTCAGGGTTAGTTGAAGTAAACCTGCTAGGGGGCAGGTTAGCTTCACGGAGTGTGTCGTCATAGTAACTCACTCAGGATTAATCTAAACTCGCTTTGTGAAACCGAAAACCCAGAGTTTTCGTTAACTCAGGGTATACTTACTCAAAGTTTGCACTAAACCGGCTTCCTGAAATAGGGCCCAGGGCTTTTTTCAAGTAGGAATAAGTAGATAAAACGTCATTCTCCCACCTGTATTAGCCGCCTATCTGAAGGCCTGCTGTGTTTGTTCTGTCTAAATTCCCAAACTATTTATCTACTATATTATAACAGTGGCTACGTTTATAGGTATCCCAATTGCAATCTTTACAGTTCCTCACCAATAGGAAATACGTCAAACTATAAAATCCACCCAATCAACACAAAACCAAATACAGAAGACAACCATAAAGCCATTAAATAACTGAGACGTTCCTCAATAAAATACAGCTATGTGTGAGTCAGATCTTTAGCCTGTTTTTTGTCATTTGAAGCATAAAGGAACAGCTTTAGAAAAGCATTGTATAAGTATAATTTTAACCTTTTTATTACTTTCCAACATGAAAAACAGAGTTATTGTAATAAATGGGGAAAAAGTGTAATCTTTGTTTTGTTCTGCTTCTTAGTTTAAAAAAAGCAAACAAAACAACTTTGCCTTAGGAAATGTAGACAAATAGTGACTAAAGTCAACACATTGGTTCCTGCAATATCTACTTTTCTGATTAACATAAAGCTGGAGAGAATTTTATCTTTCCAGGGCTATGTTGGAACTAAAATCACAGAGATGAAGAAAATCTGTGAATAAAATTTAACCACATGGTATTTCTTTTCAGTTTCTGTGGATTAGGATGTCATATGATCCTGGGCTAGACGTTCAATAGTTAAAAGCACGAGTCTTGACTTGGCGTGTATGTGGTCAAGACTCATTCCACGCATTCCCGACCTGATTGGTAACTGGAACCACAGACAGAATTAAAGAATTTTATCTTTCCATGTGTTTTATTCCTTTTTATTGTCATTTGAACTCATACAAAGACTTATCAACACAGAGCTATGCAGGACCAAGCACAGAAAGGAACAAAGGCAACCTGAAAGCTTTAGAAAAACCAGGTACCATAAACCTCTGCAGATACACTAAGGCATTTAGAATTATTAGGCACTGTAACATGAACACAAAGATGTAAAAAAGATGATCCTCTGCATCTGTTAGTACACTTAACAAAATATGAAGCATTCACTGCACAGACTTGTTACACACTCGGTGAGGCATTTTCCTTCATGATTTAGCATAAATGGCACTTAAAAGAAAGTAACAGGTAAACAGTAAAGAATGTTACGTCTTCTCAGTGAAACTGCTTAAAAACATTTAGAATTTAAAACATTGAAATGCAGCAATATATAAGTTCGCTAATGGATTAAGCAAGGCTAGTAAAATACATTCATTCAAGAAACAAACCAAGGACTCTCGCGTGCAAAACAACATTCACAACTTGACCATTCACAAAGTAGCTCTACAACCTACAGCTTACAGGTAAATATATATTTGTGTTTTTTATTACATAAATAATTTGATTATCAAATGTGTATAAGAATCTACTTTGTAGATAAAGAGAAAGTCCAACACGGCAAAGTGTCAGTAAAATAGGGACTGTGACTAAGATAAAGACAGGTAGATAAAGAGTAGAAACCCAAATGTGGGATTTGATCAGAGTCACTGTAGGGTGACTGGCTGTCCAAGTGATGCAGGAAAGTCATCAGTCTGCCCACATTCTTCCCTTCTACAGACATAATAAACTTTAACTACATCAAAATTCACATCAATAAAACACAGGTCATGCTCTTCTTAGGGAAGCGGGTAGGATGAATCACAAGGGTAAATGATACATCCTTGTATTTCTGGAACTTGGAGGCATATTGGTCTGTGGCATAACTGGTACATTAAGCAAATTTAAAATACCAATATTTGTGCATTTAAAACTGTGTCCCAGGAACGGCACTCAGCAGAAACAACAGTCCTCAAAGACTGTCTCACAAATACAAATGACAGTAATACATAGCCATGGTACACATGATTTTTTTTTAGCAGCTTATAGAATATTGCATTCATCACACCCCTCTTCCCAGACATAAAAAAAAACCTCCACTATACAATTAGCATTCCCTCAATCACTGTTTAACATACTGCAACATAGTTTATTAAATTTACATCCATAAAATCCATGAATTTTAAATCCCGAAACTGATCAGCAGCCACTGATTTCTACAAAACTGTGGCAATAAGAGGATTCCTTCCCACATACAGTATGCACAGCTATGCTCACTGTGTACAGCTCTGTACACAATGGCACTAACAAGGGAGTGCTTAACCCACAATCAAATCACTGCCTTTCAGTCAAGCAGAAACTGGGGCTGGGTGTGTTTGCACCACTTTGTTTTCTTCTTCGATTCGTCTGGAGCATGTTTTTCAGAAAAAACAAAAACAAAACACTGAAATCGCAGCTTAACTAAGAAGCCAGTCTCAGTGATCTGTGCGTGTGTGTGTGTGCGTGTGTATACGTTTTAGTTTTTCCGACAGTGCAGTTTTACTGTGCTGTACATATACTGGAATGGCACTAAATGCTTTTTTATTGTGTCTGACGTACAGTGCAACTTGCATCAGATACAGAACTGTGCTGGGAAAGCACCCACATACCATCACGTCCACCAATATACAGTATTTGGCACAGCCACTTTCCAAAGCAACATACTACATACACTGCTGCTTAGTATTCCAGTGGAAACACCAAAGGTCACTGATAGTACACAAAACAGGTCCAGTATAGGTACAGCACAGTACTGTATACTGGGCTCAATATGCGTACTGCAGACAGTAACAGCTGCAGTTAGCTCAGTAGAGGCCACTGTCATTGTTGTAGGAGCTGGAGCTGGGGAAGGTGGGACAAGGTTTATTCCAGGGCAGAGCGCCGGCCTTGTCTGCTGTGGGAAGGCTGAGGGTGCTGGCACTCTTCATCTTGTTCTTTAAACCCCAGCTGAGGAATGATGACTTCTTGGCTACTTTGCGAGACTTGGAGTTCTTGTCATCTTCATTATAGGCCAGACAAATCATGGAGTAGGTCTTAGGCAAGTTTCCACAGAAGGTTGCACTCTTGGTAGGCTATGGTACAGACAATGAAAATGACATTTAGTAAAAAAAAAAAAAAAAAAAAAAAAAAAAAAAGTGTCAGTCAGGATTTTGCAGAGTTATTATTTATTTTTTTACACTGCATACCAAACAGTCCTAATTATTTCATCAGTCAATGAGTTATTGATCAGTTGTTAATATCCGAAATCATGAAAAAAAACTATTGCGAATAGTTATGAGGGGTTGCAAAACAAGTACAGAATAAATACATAACCTAATGAAGTTTACCACCTTTTAAATACTTGTAGAAGTGCATTACTTTTTAACATACTTTCATATAGTTTCTTAATTTCACTGAGGCACTGTTTCTTTCCAAATCATGCCACACTGTGGATGAGTTTAAACCTCAATGATTTTAGCTCTTTGTCCACATGTTTAGGCTACTTGGCTGGTGAACTCACACAGCAGTAATTTGTTTTAAACACACACGTAGGTCATAGTCAAGGTCCTGTTTCTCATGGGAAATGATATAAACCATTTACACTGATACCTCCAAGGAGAAATCTAAAACTCTGGACTGAGCAATCACTTTGCACAAAGACCAATTCTGCCGTCACCATTTGTTAATCAAACAAACCTGCTGATAACCTTTCCCTAAACACATTGGACAAAACGAGGGCCTTGCATACCATGGCAGTGCTGTTGTCCATCATGCTGACCACCTGGATATCAATCCCCTCCTCATCCATGTCCTTCAGAAGTCGCATCATGTCACTCACGCTCATCCACTTGCACTCTGTGTCACCCACAGCAACAATGTAGTCACCTTCTTTGAGGCCATCAGCCTGGGAAAAAACATGACAAAGAAAATTGAGTTACAGGGTGAAATGTCCTGATATTGTAGAAGAGTAAACATTTACAAGTCATGTTGAACTACTTTCCTTCGACTCCCTTGAGGCAGCTACAATCAGCCGAAAAACAACTGAAGTTTAGTCTAAAGTGGGGGTTATTTGGGGGGGTGGGGTTTTTACGCCTTATTTTTTTCAGAAGGCATAACTCATCACTCCACTAACATGATTTCACATGTGTCTACCTTATAATGTGATCCATGTCCACCTAAGATAGGTCAAACACTAATGACCCAGCAAGTTCTAAATAAAAATCCTATTTAATGCAGTATTTAAAGTTATGAATAGTCTGACCTAGTTATCTTATGCAAGACTACTAATCTGTTTCTCTACATAGCTTGCAGGGCCTAATAAAAGTCTGCTCTTTGTCAGCACCTCTTAATGAGCTGTCAGACTGCTGGCTTGTAGAGAGTAAATACTCCCTGATTCTTAATTAAATTAGTAGTCAGAGTAGCTGACAAACAGGAGGAGGGGAAGGCCTCCAAACATTCTTTGAGGCTGAAATCCTGTTTAGGCTTCCAAGAGTGACTTTATTTAATCAAAGGCTCATTGAGTAGATAAGATCGAAACGTATTTGATATTCTGCATGGAAGCACAACTGAAAATTCAAGCTGTTAGATTTTCCACAGCAAACAAAGCTACGTCATGATTGTAATTAATATCGAGAAACCTATGCATCTGATTTTTAATCAAATCTGCCAAGAGCACCAAAAGTGGCCAAAAGATATCTCTCCTGTGCTCTAAAAACAATGTACCTTGTAAAATTAAGATGAGAACAGATATGCCAACCAGTGCGTGATCATAATTTAACAGAGTAATTTCAAAAAAGGAACTTCCAAAGGACTAATGCATTAATTATGAATTACATAGAAAGTTAATAAACCATGTAATGTTGATTGTTACATAGGACCACACTGACAGTCACCTAAAATCCTGTATATCTACTCCTGTTCATTCAGTGGTAGGAAACAGAGTTTAACTCACAGCAGCTGCACAGAGAGGGTCCAGTGAAACCACCTGAACCGGTGAGTCTCCTTTCAGTGTGAAACCCAGGTCTCTGTCATCTGAGCGAACCCGTATTGTCCGTGGGGCAGTCCACCGCTGCTTGGCCGAGAAGACTGACTGCGGGCCCTGTGCAGAGACAGAATGTGGATGCTGGGATTAATAAGGCTACAGGTATTCTTGACTTAAGAAGATAATATCCTGTTGAGTTTGATTTCAGTGAATGCTGCGGGGGAAACTGAAAATCCAATATAATGTCTTGGCTTGAGCCCTTAATACTCACATATTTGAGCTATATTACTGTAGCAGTAAATGCCAGGTAAAGGGCCAGAACGGTGGCTACAGTCTTGTGTATTACCACTTCAATTCAGAGGAGCTGGAAGTCATATGACTGAAGAATTAATGGTACCTTTCACACAACTGAAAATTTTTTAGCAAGGATGTCATTTTTCTGTATGATTAGGCAAAAAAGGCAGTGAATCCTTTGAACAAACTGACACTCATGGAAAACCTTCTCAAAATGCTGTAGGTGTTATGCATCCATCCTTGAAAGTTGATATTTCCAATAATACTTTCCATTTAGGCTGCCCGTCTCTAACACACTTGTTATCTGCTGGGAAAATCTCTCCTCCATTGAATCCTGACACTCAGTTGTACCTAGTACCAAGACGACTCTTATCGCACTGGCTTTAGTAATCACCAGATTGATTGTTCAGCGAGATGGTGCCAGATTAAGCTTTTCAGTCCCACATTCCTCTTCATATCTCTGGGAATATGTTCTTGCTGCTGTGACTGCTTTTGTAACTGGCACCAGACAGGTACTTATTCACCTACTACTGGAAATGTCAGCTGTGACCCAGGCCCCCCTTATGAATGATTTCAGCTTTTTTAAACATCCCTTTCAAACAAAGTGAACAGAAGATTCCAGGGTTAGAGAGAGAAAATTTGTTAGTCACCCATCCCCCCTACCTCTCACCACCACCATTTATGAAAGGTACAGGAACATTACTCAATGCATTTAGCATGAAAGACTCCGCACTTGGAATGCGAAAAGTTTGGGAGTTACAGGAAAATGAAGTCAACCTTCAATCTCAAGGTAAATTCACCAACTTCAGTAGAGATTTTTCCTTCAACAGAAGCAGTGAACTGTAAAAAGTTCTATTTTCTCATCTCCCTTTAAAATACCACATTAACCATGAGCAGACTTAAAGCAAGGACCAGCACCTTTGTCCATGTTTAGTGTTAGTTTTGCATGAGTCCAGAAAGGTTTGGACACATCAGAGGAGTTTTCATGTGCCAAAGCTTCCAGAAGACTCATCCTTGGTTGGGTGTATTCAGAAACAACAAAAAATACACTCTGGGTGTTAAAATAAAATAAATAAATGAAACTTTTTAGGACAAAACACAAATCCAGAGGCATTTAATGTCCTTTAATGAATAGACCAGACCAACAACCATGTATGAAATGTGCGAGTAAATCGTTAGTAACCCACGTACCAGCCTCTGGAAAAAGTCGATGACTTTCACCTTTGCAGCTGCGGGAAATTCCATCTCTGCTTTGTGTTCTGTTTTAGCTATAAAAAGAGAGTAACAAAAATAAATTTATCACTCTATAATGTTTACCGTCACAACCACATTTCAACTGTTAAGAGAGATGGACAGGGAGTTGGCAGTATAAACATTACATCATCTCTACTTGGAAATAAATGCCACTTATCAAAGCTAACTGCAGCAGGTGTGGCAGACAATGCAGCTCCCTTTTTATGAGCAGTTTCCTGAGAGACAGTCCTCCCAAATCAACACAGTGTTTTTGCTTCGCTTTAGTGCCTTTTGTTAGTGTTAAGTGTTAGCTGTGGTGACACTAAGGTGACTGTTCGGTTTCTGTGATTACCAGAGGATGAATAGCTTTCACCTCAGTGACATTTATTGGAGACTCAAATGAACTTTAAAATCATTGACAAACTTATGTTTCCTTGCATATATTTTAACTCTTATTATTATAAATTATTTAAAAACTAAACAAAAACAACTCACAGATGATTTTTGGGGCCTCCAAATAATCAGTGAACTCTTCTTCATTTTCATTTTCACTCTGCTTGTTGACTGAGCGCTGGTGACTGGCTTTTAAAATTTCCTGCAGGACCTCCAAGTTGTTGGTATTCTTACACAATCCATAAATCCTCAAAGCCTCCTCATGACCGAAGATGGCACGACGGATGTGAGCTTTACCTGCAGAGGAGGAGAAAAATTCATCAAGAAAAGTGAAGAAGACAATAAAAAGGAAAGGAGGGACTGAGATGAATAGGCAGAGCTATTTTGTTCCGTTTTGTGCTTATTTTACCAATCCGCTGACGTTCATCTTTGTTCTTTAAGATGTCCAGAGCAGTGCATCCCTCAGGAAGGCTATCATACACCTGTGACAAGGTCTTCTCCTGCTTGTCCTCATCATCGCCCGGACCCACTGAACACACAGAGAGCAAAAGAAAAAAATAAAAAAATTAAGCAACTGGAAAACTGTTTTATATCTCTCGTTTTAAAGCATAAAATACAAGCAGAGCTATTGATAATGCTTTTGATTATTATGTGGGGTCTGCATGCTCTCTATCAGTACTCCAGCTTTGTTCCACAGTCCAAAGATCAAAGTCAAAAGTTGACAGTAGGTGTGAATGTGAGTGTGAATGGTTATCGTTCTCTATGTGTTAATCCTGTGAAAGACTGGTGACCTGTCCAAGGTATATTCTGCCTCTCACCCTATGACAGCTTAGATAGGTTCCCTGCCCCCAATCCTGAATTGGACAAGCAAATGAATGTTTTAAAAGAAGTTTTGAAATGCAATCTTTGTTCATATATTCCATAATTCAATCTTCCTTTTCTGGTTCACTGGATTTTAAAGTTTTAATTAAATCTATTAAACCAAAAGCATCCGGAAATATCTTTTAGCTTCCTGAGTTTTCTGCTTAGCAGAGACAGTATAGAGAATTTATTTGGAATCGTTTGTGATTAATCTGTTTACTACAGCAATCTCAATTCAGCCCTGCTCTGTAGTCAAGGCCTCTCTACAGTCCAGTGGTTAATTGCTCTATTCTCCGTGTTCACACAGGAATCTGTTAATGAGCTGCCAAACCCAAAGCTGCTTCGTTTCGTTGTTTCCTTTATTCAGTCTCGTCCCACTCTCAGAACCATAGCCACCCACTCTGCTCTATTTTGTTTTTGATTTATTCATTTCCAAATGTACATGTAAAGTACAAAAGGAAAAGAATAAAAACATACAGCGAAACAGTGCACATCAGTAGAAAATTGCATTATGGAGTTGACATAAAGCTGGAGATAAGAAAATCACCTTTCCTTTCCCTCACACTCTCTCACTTGGTCCCATCTATTTATGTAAAGAGCAGTAAGAGTCTACATAACTGTTAATCCTGCAGAAGTATACAGCACTTACACTCAGTTGGGGTTTTTTTGTTTGTTTTTTTTATTTTTAAATCACCTCAGCTGTCTTTCTTTCCCTTCTCATCATGACCTCTTTTGCTGTCTTTTTTGGGACTCTTTACAATCGTGTGTATCTCTGTGCATGTGCATGTATGTGTGTGTGTTTGCAAGCATGGATCTCTTTGTGTGTCAGACAATTTGTGAGTATCCCCAAAGAGGCATTATATAAAAGCATCCAAGATGGCTGTGGTACAGGGACGTAATCTGACATGACCAACCCAATGGCCCATACAGCACTTTAAGAGATCAGATATTCCAGAGAGCTCAAGAGGCAGCCCAAATCCTGTTACATCCAGCCTTGAACTGCTGTACACATTAACAACCAAGAGCCAAATATCTACTACACACAACCCGCATGAAAACTTACTAAAGGAGAAATGTATTAACAGTCTTTTAACATAAACAGTTTTTTCAGGTAAAGAATACATTTGTGTTGTCTAAGCAGAACAACACAACAGCATTTTTTTTATATGTATCTATGAAGAAATAAAAACTTCCTCCCAAATCCCACTGAATCAAAAATTTGAATCTCTTCTTACACTGGTGGTCCAGCAGTGCTGAAGCTACAAAGTAGTGTGCCATGGAGCGGTAGTGGTTGGTTTTAATTTGTGACATGGTGGACCAGAAAAATGGCACATTGTCTTTTACTGGTGTCTGGATCATGCACTGATGGACTTGATCGTAGATTTCTGAGACCTGGCAGGAAGAGGATGATAGAGTTACATTTAAAAGTGCATTAAAAGCACCAAGACAGGTACAAAAAATAAAAAGAACTGTGGCGACATTATCACTTTACATTCACTTTAAGTACAGTAGATCTTTGTAAGTCTGGAGCAAGAACAAGAGTATTACTTGTATATAATGTGAGGACTATGTGTGGCTTTTCTGAAGTTTACCTTTGCAGCCTCTTGTGCAACTTTCATCAGAGAGTAAAACTGGTTTCGGATGCCAGGCAGTGCAATCTTCTCAAACAAGCACTCCTGAGCCTGAGCAAGCATCAGCCGAATCAGCATACTGAGCATGGCTGGACTCATGTCGTAGCTGGGAGTGTGGGTGAAAGTCTCCTTAAGGTTATTCAAGACACCTGGACAGGAAAGAGCAGTCGGCACAAGTCGAAATCTAATTAGTCCAAGGAAACTACAATTAGTGCTAGTTATTTAAATCATCAGAGACTTAACTGAGAAAATAAGAAGAAGAAAGAAAAAAAAAAAAAAAAAACTAAATTACTCCTACACTACATGGAAAATTTCCAGTTTTGGGTTCTATTTTGAAGCCTGCAGGGAGAAAGCCTGCTTTCTCTTTTCCAGCCTCAAGTCTGGGTCAGCTACATAACAAAAGCCACTTTCATGTAATCTAAGTCGTCATGTAATTCCAAGGCTATAATGGTAATTTCAGAATAGAACCTCTCGTTTGGGATTTGGTTGACATGAGCTATATCTGGAACATGAGTATTTATGTATCATGGCTAGCCCACATTTGACTTCTACTGTCAAAAATTTACTGTCAAAGTTTGATATTATAGTTAATAGATTGGGCATCTGCCATCTCTCTCTCTTTTTTTTATCAATTACTTAATTAAAAGAAAGCATATATTTTGCTAGTCCACAAAACAACAGATGTGGTTCTGCTGGTACTTTAACCCCAAGTACTGACACCCTTTTAGACAGATGTTTTAAAAGGTGCACAGGTAGACCAGTGCCTTTTTGCTGTTAATATTATTTCAGCAAGATTAACTATATCTGTGTCTGTCTGTTAAACACTGAGCAAAGAAATAAACATTAAATTAATTCAATTCAGTTTTATTTATATAGCGCCAAATCACAACAACAGTCACCTCAAGGCGCTTTACACTGTACAGTAGATCGTACAATAATAGATACAAGTTACTTTGGAAGAAATAAGGCCATGTCCACTCCAGCTAAGAATTTATGCCTACTGTTTGCCAGATAAAAACCTGGCAACAGTGAGTTGCAGACAGCTTAATAACAGAGCAATGCCTCAGTACAATTCGCATAAAGACTTGGCAACTCCTACAGTAGCTGGCTTCTCTCATTCACATCACCTTTTGCATCCTTGGCTAAAGAGCCCTGCAGCAGTTGCGCTACACCTAGCTTTCCTGCCTGTAAACTCCCAGCTTGGATTACTACAGGTTCTTGGTCACAATGTTCTTCATAATAACATAATTGTTTTCCTTCACACAAGCCTAAATTAAAGCCATCAAAGCAACATAGTTGAAGCAATATCCAGAGCTATAATTATAGAGCAATACTGCCGACACTGCAAAGTCATAAATCTATCACGAAACATTCTGAAACCTTTGAGGGTTGGACAGTCTCTTCATGTTTTTGGTGCTTCCTGGAGCTCAGCCACATGACAAGAAACATCTACATTCATTCTCCGTCACGGAACAGAAGTCAGGGTGGAAGCTGGCCAATATTCTAAAAACAAAAATGTACTGCAGTGGTAATACTTTTCTGAGAACTGTGTTATCAGAGAAGCACTGCACGAGGGTGAAAAAAAAAAGTCTTTAGCTTTGAATGAAACCCTGTGCCTGGCGCTTTTTCAGCAGTTAAAAGAAGTTCTTGCTGTCACTATTTATTTATTTTTTCATCTTGGCTTTCTTTTCTTTTCTTTTTAAATATCTGCTCCTTTTACTCAAAGATTCAGCTTTCGGTAGCAGTGTTTCAGACTATAGAGGAACAAAGATAAACATAACTTTAAGAAACAAAAGTCTGACTGTTGGCCTTAACACAGGCTGAAAAGAGAGAATTAATATGACTGCAGATCATCAGTTCATCACGTCTCTGCATACCTGCAGCTTTCTGGAAGGAAGAAACAGCCTCCTCCAGGCCAGTTAGTGTCTGTCGATTAGCACGGGTACCGAACTGAGAGTAGAGGGCGGCCATGTTGAAAAGGATACTGGCCTTCTCTAGTGACAGGTTTTGTTGACATAGTGGCACTCCTGTGAAGGAGTCATACCTAAAGGAAAGTAAACACAACATTAATGTGTTAAAAAAAAAAAAAAAACTCATGAAGATAAACAGTCCAAAGAATATGAAGTGAAAAATATTTTTAGCAGCAATATAACAGCCTTTATGTCACACTTTGTGTGTTGTTACATTTTAATGTAACAGCATGTATATCATATTCTTGTCTATATCACTTGTTTGAAATGCTTCAAATTTGCTTCACAGCTAAAGCTCTTTAAAGTCTTTGAGCTCTTTATCTGTGCATTTATCTTTGCTAGAATTTTCAATTTAATTCAGTAGCAATGACTAACATAAGTAGCATGACTAACACGCAATAAAACTTCTCTGAAAAGAATGCTTGCACTTCATTGAGACTCCTTTGTGACTCTTGAGTGTGGAATTCTTATAAAATCCAAGACAGGATTTGTCATCTGATATCACTGATAAGTTAATATGTCTCTCAAGCCGTCTACTGTTTTGCTTTCTAAACAGGATTTCTCTTCCAGGCTTGATACATGACGAAAAAGCAGCAGGAGGGGAAAAAAAACCCCAAAAACTGCTGTCAAATGTTTCCTTTTTATTTATTTCATAAGGAAGTTTCCAGTCGAGTCACACCAGCTGACATGGTTTCAGGAAAGCACAGGTGTTCATGGCACCTCTTTGCTTACTTTGAAGTCACTGGATATAGTCTCACCTGTTTCCTTTCTGTCAGAGGTTAGAAAGACAAGGTGACATTTGCACTGCTTGCTTTGTCCGTTTTGCTAATTAGGAAATGACTGCAGTGTACCATGTGAAGAAGATGCCCGTCTGTCTGGTTGGGGAGAAGAATCGGCTCTCTATCAGAGGAAGATGGCTGTAGTATTTTGCAAGCAGCTCCACCCCGGCCTCACTTCGACTTGGTGTTCTGCATGCCTAGGATATGTAAGACAAAAGCACATGTTCACAAGTGGTGAACGAACACAAAAGACCATCTGTTTTCTGTGCTACTCAATCATTATCATCTCCAGTGTATTTGGTAGGTGGCAGAAATGTCAAGAATGATCTCTCACTCTACCTGTAAACTAAAATGAAGTGAACTCCGCAGCTAACTGCACAGGAAATATGTTTTTGTAGTTGACCCAGCCCATAAAAGTTCAAGTCAAAGGATTTCATGGTTTTTTCCGTGACAGACATGAATAATGGGTATATTAAACACACCTGTCGCAGGTCCATGAAGTCAGCAATCTCATCTTCAAAAGTCTTCCCGTCTTCACTATAGTGCTCCAAGATAAAGTCCTATAAAAGACAGAAAGACAAAAAAAAAAAAAAAAAAAAAAAAAAATATCAGCATGTAAATACAAGTTCTTTTTAGCATTTAGGAGCTTAAGTTAAGCATTCAATCTGTTGGTTACACAGTGGTTTTTCTCATACCATCACTAAATAGTACAAAGAAGACAACCCTGTGTTGTGTATGCTGGAGAGAATTTCTTTTCTCTCTGAGCCAGCCACATGTAGGAGAGGCTCCATCAAATTTAAAGCCATATTGTGAATACCCCCATTAAGGAGGATTAACTGGAAAATGTTTATATGGATGAATAACCTTTATCTTTACTGGAATACACCCTTTACTGTCAGGAGAACTTAGGTTTCTTAGAATTTATTCATGAGAGCAACTCTTTGTACTTGGAAGCTTTTTGAATAAGGCCGCAGGTCATGAAAACTGAGGCACGATTTCAGTCAAGAAGTAGAGCAGAATTAACGTGCTCGGAGATCTTTGTCAGAAAACGTCTCACATGCCCGTCAACAATCCGAAACAGGATGCGACACAACATAAACGTGCCAACTATGACATTTACAAGCGGGCTTACCCCGTTTACGAGAGTTCAACTTGTCTTTATAACTAGTGACCCACTTTTAGCTTTTTCCTGATCAGGTGATGTCCTGGTCCTAAATGAACATTCAGTGACATGACATAGTAACGTAACACATACATGCGACAGACAATATGACTGAAATACGTAATTCAAGGATACTTAGTTTCAAGGATATATATGTAAACATGCAAACTGAAAATACTGCCTACAAATATCAGTTTTTTTTTATTATTATTATTTGTAGCTCCATACCTATATTCCTGTTTTGACAGAAATTATAATACAATTTTGTTTAACTGATGATCAAAAGTGGTGTTTTGCATGTACTCAAGTATGCATTTCTGAAAGCACAACACAGTTTAAGAATGCCAAGTCGAAACTTTTGAGGTTTCTTTTGTACCTTGAATGGAGTAGAGAAGTCAACTTCTTTTGTTTCCTTCAGGCCCAAAGCAATGAGGGGAATGTTGGCAGAATCTCTGAAGGCAACAAAGACAAATATGTAGCTGATCTGTGTAATCCATATGATATAAATTCCCAACAAAGCAAACACATGATAGCAGGACCTTTCATTTTTTTAAAAAAGGGACAAAATATTCAATACAAGTAAGGACAAATAGAAAATATACCAGTGCAACAGATTGATGGTTAAAAAGACGTCTCTATGGTTTGTGTGAATATATATATCCAGGAAACACCCTTTGAAAGCACACCAAGCCTTAGTGGGTATATGAGGTCAACACAGTTAGATTAGTAAATATTAAATCACACTAGTCCCATTAGTGACAGCTTTGTTGTTGAGAAAGTTTAGTTTCATAGGAGGTACTGTACAAAAGGATTAGGCAGATGGTGTTGTGAAAAATCTGTTAGGATTTAAAGGTGAATGAGGCCTCCCATGTCCCTCACTGTTGATTAATTATTCAGGAGTTGCAGCTTTGCTTCAGTCTGTCTTTCTTCTAGCTACTAGCAGGTTTTAACCTCCGATTATTGCAGCCTGGCAAATAGTAAACAGAGGCTGCCATAAAACACACTGTTTTGATGTCAGCTACAACCTTAATGGTTTGGAAATTTTCTGGTTTTATGGGGGTCCTTGTTAGTGACAGATGGAAAGCAAGTTCAGCTTGTTATCAGCGCTGAGGGACTATAACCTGACAGAAACCTGCTGCTAATCACAGAGGCATCATTAAAAACAAAAAACTAAACTCTCTCTTTTCCTCAAAGCAAAATAATGAGCTGTTATTAAAAATTGTATTTAAAAAACAACAACAACAAAAAACACCCGCTTCTGGAATTGCCTGATACAAACTTCAGGCTCAAAACCATTTATGTTTAAAAGGATTAATTAACAATCTCAGACCTCATAAGAGACATGATTTTCTCTAAATTCACATCAAAAGGAGTGGAGGTGAACTACTGTGCACTGTTATTGCAAAATACTGTTCTTTACACGAGATGTTCAACACTCAGTGATAAGACAGCATTCCTCTGGCATGCTGACGTGCCAGAGGAAAACCTCATTCATCAGTAACACTGGCAGAGAGAGAGAGAGAGGCTGCAGTGTAATCCATTAGTCCTTGTAGATGAGATCACTCTGGACTTTTCTCTGGCTTGGCAGAGATGGGTCCATGGGGGTTGAGTGCATCTGTTTCACAGGGAATCTGGAGGGAAAATTTTACAAGCCTCTCAGAGACTCGCTCCTCACACACACGTGGGAAACGGACAACAAGTAGTCAAGGGAAGCTGTGGGTTTAGCTACACAGAGCCAAGCACTTCTTAAACCGTTTAAAGCAAAAGGTTTCAGGCTGTTGCAATCTGTTCTGACTTCTTAGTATACACCGACTAAGAAGACCTCTTAACCCGTTTAACTAGAACATGTCAATGAGGCTAAGAAGTCAGTGTGTACTCAGTTTGGATATGTTGTTAGCAACCGGATGATGTTAATGAATACTAATCTTCCCTTAAGGAGGGACAGATGAAAACGTATATTAAAATAATGTTATAAAACTAAAAACGTGTGATTTTATGTGTTCAGAAGTGTTAAATTCATAAAATGATGTTATTAATATTAACTAAATTTATCTGAAGTTCTAAAACTCTGATGATATTTATTACTGAATTATTAAAGTATTCGCAATTGGTGTCAGAGGTCACAGCTGAGCTGAGCATCTGATATCTTTGTGTATTCTGGACAATAGACAAGAGCAAATTAGTCTCTCTTACTCAGCAAAAATGAATACAGTGACCTGCAATGCTGACATATTATCTTACTGTTTTCATTAGTAATCATTTTAATTCTGCTGATTCAGAAATGTTCTAGGAAAGTTCATGAACTTTGCACAAAGGAACTGGACAAATCAGCAACACTTTGGTAGTGTGACGAATCATTTACACTCATACATTGAAATAATGAGCAGTGCTAGTGAGTCCGCTTCATTTTTACTTCATAATCTATCAGTGATGAGCCAGATTTTTTTTTTTCCTCAATAGGGCAATTCAGAGAACAGAACAAACAAATGTACATTACATGTACTGCCATCAGGCCACAGACTGTATGGCACTTTGTGTTATGCATTGCCTCATGCCACAAAGGAGCTGAATCTAAGAAATAACCACAGAAAGACACTATACAAAGGACAGTGGACTAGTGGGAAAGACTGTTGGAGACAGGTGTTGTGTTTCTGTACTTAAGAGTGAGGTTGTATTTCAGGCTGAGAGGAGGAGGCTAACTCTCCATTGTGGCTGTACAGCGTCATCCCTATGAGACACCTGCTAGGCAATGACACGAAAGGACTTTCTCAACATATCTAATATTCTCCAGTTTAGGCTTCCCACACACCTGTGCATAAGGCGCTTGTTGACGATGAGAACACTATGGACCTAAATGGGTTTTATTTTAAGCAGACCCACAATGACAGTTTCAGAGGTTTCCTATTGTGTGTGCCGTGAGCAGGTGCTTCTCTAATAGTCTGATAAGGAGACTGAAGAGAGGCTGTTTGTTCCAGCACTAATGAATCTGATCCCATGAGACTGATCACGCTGGGACTAACAATTATACTGAGAGGCAGCTGGTGAATTTGGAGGATCTAAATAATCTTAGTGGCTGATGCGTGAGGTTTTCTTGATGTTCACAAAGAGAAGGGTTTTTTTTTGCATTTAAGCAAGATACAAACTACCACAAGCAACACAAGTGTAAAACACATAATACACTCAATATTTGCCTCCCTAGATTCCTAAGAGCAAAGTTCATTGTCGTCCCTGCCTGGTACCCTGCAGACAGGAAACCAAATTTATTACAACCAGGTTGAAGGCTCCTGGTGCTTACAGCACTGAGACTCTGCAGACCAAACAAACTAATCTGGGCTTACTGTGGAGCCAATATGAGTTGGCATTTTAGGTTTTATAAGGTCATCTGCAGATTTATGTCAGAAATTACAACACTGCCCTAACTAGGTCTTTAGCTCAACAAATCGTTACAACAGTTTTTAGAATAGGAAATACACAGTTGGATATTAGAAGCATTACACCTTGTCACCTCAACAACCCTGTTAATTTGCTCAGTATTTTGTTGGGCAAGGATGGAAGGACATAGAGCTAACCCTAATAACAAATCATATGTAGCATAGACTACTCTACCTCTACTGGGTGTGCATTCTTTTCTTATTTTATTTTATTTTAGTTATGTTTTTTTTGTTTGTTGTTTTGTTTGTTTGTTTGGGGGGTTGTTGTTTTTACACACAGAGTTGTGTACCATGAATTTACCTCCAGGCACTGACAGTAACGTCTTGAGAGATCCTAATAAGACACCCAAATATTCTGATACCATCAACCCTACCAGCCACACTGTTCTTTGAGAATGAGCATGTATCACTGATCACCACACGTAAGTGGTCAGAATGGAGTGGGCAAGGTACTGGGTGAGCTAAAAACAATGCCACCGAAGCTTCCGATGGAACAAACTCATCAGTCAAAATTAAATCAGTTATGTGTTTTTGTTTTTTAATAATGATTACACTTCATATTTTCAAAATGGAAGACTCCACAGTTGTTTAATTTCTTTCTGGAATAAAACCTACCCCATGATTACTTTCAGTCACCCAATTAATATTCTTTACCCACAACTGGCTTAAACTTGTTTGGTTACTTCGTAGCCACGAGGAAGTGTACTATTTGCAGCACAAACAGATGCATCTTCAAATAAAAATCTGTCACCACTTCCTCATCAAGTCCTTTGTGTCTTGCCAAAGTTTCATTTACACGTGAGTGAGAGAATGATAACATGCATCAACTTCCTTTTATCCAAACCTTATAAATATGGCAGGTGCATTTGGAAAGAAAATACTAGAATCTTTCACTGTCACACACCCATACAACACACACCTGACCGTCACACTGAGTGAGAGAATGCTTTTTGCCAGATGATCATCTTGGCTTGCATACAAATTCAACTCAGTGTTTCCTTGTTGTTCTGTGCATTGTGCAAAACCTGATATTCCAGTTTAACAACAACACCACTGTCACCACTTTTCCTCCTCTGTCATCAAGAGGCTTTCGTTTGAAAGCGTGCCAGAGCCATCTGTCTCTTGTAGGTTGTGAATGTGTGTCTGTTGTCTTACATCTCTATTTTAATAGTAATTCATAATTTTTCTTCGCGAGGTTGGATCAGTGGTCACCTCACCACAAGAAAACTGGGACCAAAATCCTTTGCGTTGAGCTCCTGGAGATGTGTGGACATTTTAGCATGATATCTATTTCACAGCCTCCTTACATGCACTTAATGTAAAACTACAATTATTCTGAAAATTGTAAGCAATTATAGCCTATTGCCAGCAGCTGAATTGCTACTCACAAGAATACTACCATCTAATGTGAGGTCATAAGAATAATAAGGTCATAAGTTCACAATTCCTTCATTCTAAAACCCTTGAACTGGAGCAGTAGAAAAGAGAGGAGAAACATTTGTACTTACTGGTTGTTCTGGTAAACCTCCACAGAGCTGTTGAGACCTTCCAACTCGCTCATCAGAAGCTGAAGGTTTGAGTTAACGTAGCTCAACTCCAAGAGAACCATTTCTTTCACCTTGCTATTGGATGTAGCCCTGCAAACAGGTGATTGTAGAGAGAGAAAGATTGAAGGGGAAAATGGAGAAGGAAAAAAAAACAGATCAGCCTTGTTATTATCCATTCTGGCTCAGCCAAACCTCACTGCAGCTGATTATTAAAACAAGCGTGTCTCTTCTGGTATTCTGGACCACAGATCTGCGTCACTGCGGCCCACTGTACACTTGCTCTACTCTTCGGCACGCATGCTTGACAGATGTCTCAGACTATGTACATGTCACTACTGTAATAGGACTGCACAGAGGTCACCTAGGATCTGGTCAAGGACACGTGTGTGTAAACGTTAGTCTCAGATTTCCCTGCTTTTAAAGCCTAACCATTCTGAATGAAATACGCCTAGAAAGGAGACCCCTTTTGAATCCCACTAGTCATCAACTTCCATGTCACCATCTGCTTCTGCAACAATTATCATTACTTACACACATTTAAATGTTTAAAATGTAGTTCGCATTTTTTTAAGTTAGAAGGATCAGTGCACTAAATGTTCCATTTGCATACAGCTTTGTATACGTGTGTTCATGCAGGAAGTCTGGAACAAACAAATGGATAAGGTGTGAGCATTTGCTGCATAGCAGAGATAACCCTGCACCAATACCGCTGCATGTTTGTTAATGCTAACATGCATGCACAGAGTGGATGGAACCTTTGTTATGTAGAATTTATGTTACGTTGTCAGTATGTGAAAACAACCTGCAATTAACGTGCATTCATGGAGACACAAGATAACACACACACACATACACTATGTTTATCTACGTTTTACAGTGGATCCTAACGAGTTACCCGTCAGTCATAATTAATGGGACACTCACACATACCCATCGTCACCTACAACCTGTCAGTCTCGAGACTGTTTAGAACGTATCTGTCACCTGATCTCCTTCTACCCTGTAATTACAGAGGATTGCATTTTTTAGACATGAAAGGTCACAAGTAATGAAGTCCTACAAGGCAGGGGTTGGAGGGGGAAAAAAAACCTGCTTAACCTAAGGGTAAAAAAGCAGGTACAAAATAACCACCCACCAGAATTAACCACAGTCAGGTTCAGTGGATTCCCTTTGTATGACATGAAGCTAATAATATCCAGCAGTCTGGATTTTGTTCAGGCACATTGTAAAAAGGTCACCACATGCTGGATTTTAAATCCACACTTTATACTCTACCACAGCCTGCATCACTTCCTGTTGGCCTGCTGAAGGGCTTCTGAGGAGTTTGGTCTGGGGAACAGATCATGGTAGTGGAGGAAGAGATCCTATGGTTTGGACAGAACAGATGTCTGCTAGCCCAGAGGCTATTATTAATATGTCATTTAAATATCTAATATCATCCTGCAGTGTGTGGGAATCCAACTGTATGCCAGCATCTGTGGTTGTCTCTATCCACTTCTTTGGAAAAGCTTTTTTACACTTTTGGCAGATTGGCAGTGTGCTGTATTTTAACCTTAGGGGCAGCTAGCTGGTGGAGTTTTATAACTAAACGCTTTAAAGGGCGACTCCACCAATTTTACATATACATTTTCATTTTAGTACAATAAGGGCTGCTATGATTGCCATCTGCAACTATAAAGCAAATGTGAAAACACTTTCAAATAAAAAAAATAACCTTAAACCCCTTGTTCCAAGTGGCCTGTATAGCAGGTTAATATACCTTTATCCTGCTAGTTTACAGTTGCTTCATTCAGTACTGACCAGGCAGGATGGTCTGTAAAGTTCCAATATTGGAAATTTAGATTTTTTTTTTTTATCTTGTCTTGGTCTCTGCTGTTTTAATTTTGAGAAGAGAAGAGAGACAAGAATAGAAGAAAACCAGTCTGACCAGACTGACTTTTGCTGAAAGGGAGGAATGCAGAGCAAAGCAGAAGAAAAGAAAGCAGGCAGAGCATATAATGGGTGTCCTAGTGGGATAAGATTGCCAGGATATGCACACTCTCACACACTGAGATGGAAGAGCAGAGGTAGACCTTGGGTTAGATTGCATATGATTTAAGATCTTTAAAAAAAAATAGAGCAGAGAGAATACCTATAACTCAGAAGTAAATCCATGCCGTTCTCTGGGCTGCAGGTGGGTTGGCAGAGGGAGACACACATACAGACACACACATTTTCCTCCGACCTTGCCTGGTCAGAATATGTCAAGTACTAAAGGAATGTGCAGACTTCAGAGGCTGACGGCAGGCTTAGACAGACCTAAAGACCATGCAATAACTGTGGTATCCATGTACAGCAGTATTATCAGACAAAAGGAAAGAGATCTCTTATCTTGTGCCATCACAGTCATGAGCACAGTGATGAAAGACAATGATTCACTCTTCTAGAGAAAAGCAACCTTTCATCACAAGGTGCTTTCTGACATTCATACCACTAAACAACATCCTGGCTGTCAGAGTTGTAAACTCAGCTGGGGAAAGTTTTAGGCTTAATTTCTCACATCTTGCTCTCTTGATTTCTTATAATCACTATAATAAAATGGATAAAAGTAAAGCATAAAGTAAAGAGTTCAGTAGACCCTCCTTAATCACATGTCACTGAAGCTCTTTGTTTTCAGATTACAAGGAATGCTCCTCTGCGAGATTGTTATCTCTGACTACCATTTACCCTGTGTCATTTCAATTCTTACCAGTATAAATTCACAACAGCTCATGACAGAAAGACAAAAGTGAGGCCAGACATATCAACAGCAACAGTTCCCTGCAATGCAGTGACAAAGGCTAGCTACAATGATGTAACATATGCAAAACTACATGTGTGCTTGGATTCTTAAACCCATCATAGACTTTGCTCTCCTCTTTAAATATTTCCACTTTAGAATGAATCAACTATTACTTAAAAAAAACATATCTACTTCAAGCACACACACACATGCACACAGTAAACCCATATATTAAGTTGGATGCATGTATCACTTTGCTCTTACTTGAGCAGATTCTCAGCTCCAGCCCTCATCCTCATCTGTTTGATAATCTGCTGGTTAAGACTGGCTCGTGTGTTCTGCAGTTTGCTTCGTCCAGTCTGTGCGAATGGGTTGCAACCCTGAAACACAGGAAGGAAAAATGAGTCAGCAAGAAAAAAAACCCCAACAAAAAACCCATCTTCTAAAAATGTAACAAACAGAAAAACATAATGCAACAATAGAACAGTTTTACATATTAGAGAGAAACATTGTTGGATGCCAACAGTAGCTTCCCTCTTTGCTCTTCTGTAAAAATTGGACAACTACAAAGCTTCTGATACCAAAAAATTTGTGCCTTCCCAGCAGATTCTGCACGTTCAAAACTTCAGCTTCAATTTACTATAAAAGATCTATTATATTATTACTTATTCAATGTGATAAAATACTTGACACTCTTAAGGTTTCAACATTTTTCTTTCTGTTAAAATTTTAGGGCTTTTACATCATTTTTAGTTTTTGACGTAAGAAAAAAAGCTTCACCTTATTATGTAATTACGTGTATCAATTAAGGTACCTGATGTCATTTTCCATGACTACACATAATGGACCCACATGAACTATAGCGGTACTACGTATCCTTGACTTTATCACAAACTTACCAATCTAAATAAGTTAAAAGGTTGTCATTCACAGCAGCTCACATAAACTGGCACCAGGAATTCATTCTCACTGACTCACTGAAGAGCAGAGGTGTGGTCTGTGGTTTATTTTGGTTAGTGAAAACAACGTGATGTGAAGAGACCAGTCAGCACAGTAAAACTAGTTAGATTACAGTGATCAGCATGGGACATCTAAGCTGAAATGATCTGACTCACTCTGAGGTCAGCAAAAGAATGAGCTTTAGTTTCTTTTGTAATAAGTAATAAATGGATAATATGTTTAATTTCTCTGTCCCGTTTTAAATGTCAACAATGAGGCACAAGTTTCGATTATTTATTTTTTTTCCATAACAGGGAGGATTCCCACAATCATGGTCAGCAGGGGAGAAAACAGTCTGAGTAAATTTTACCAAAAATTTCAGAGTAATGTTTAAATTACTGTTACACTGTACAATACAAATGAACATATCTACATAACAGCTGAAGATGATCTGTGCCCTGTACCTCTGATTAAGGTTTTGAATCTAACAGCCAAACTCCTCAAAAAACTAAATTAGTTACACCTGAGATGTGTAGTATCACCATAGCAACAACAGCATAATACCAAAGTTAAAATATTAATATAAACTTAGGAGTAAAAATACTTTTTGTAATGTAGTAAAGCTTTGAATGCAGTCACCATCTCTTCACTGATAATGTGACAGTCTCTCACTGCCTTCCCACTACCTAAACTGACTTAATTCACCTTATAAGATGTTGAGCAAAAGTTATATTTTGTAACAAAAACAGAACCCACACTTTGTTAACACTTTAATTAGTTCACAAGACTGTCCGGAAATTAGATGTTTTGTTATGTCTGCCACAAAAACAGCTTAAATATTCTTATTCATTACAGTTTCTCCAAGTAAGGCTATAGATGTACGTGCTTCTCTGTCACACCTGCCAGATATTTTACAGATAACTAAGTCTCACGTCAATGTTGATCTCAGAGACTTCCTGTAAAATGAGTAAGCAAAGGTATTTGTCTTGAGAACAAATTTCAGCACTGCAGGTCAAGTGGCTTCAACAATAGTCACATTTAGCATAATATTTTAGTCACAGTATAATGTACTCTCGAAACCAGCCTGCCATAGTTATTTGGTTCATCCTGTTCAAACAGTTGAACCACCTGAGGGCGTAATGAGTAACCAAGTCATGTTAACTACACAATAGAAGAGTACTGAAACTATCAAGGGTGTGGCAAAACACAACAGATAATTGTAGAATGACGGCAGGCTGAAGACGTTTTGTCCGGTCACGTCAATCGTGACATCACCAGCAGCAGTATGTACCAGGACAAAGGAGTGGCTCAAGTATGATAGCAACCATAGCAGGACATTTTTCTATGTATACTTTGTTACTATGCTACAAAACTTTTTGACATCCTATTAAGTGACACATGGAACTAAACCACTTGGCTGCTTATGCTGCTGCTGCCCTTACTAACCCACTGATCCGCACACTGAAGTGAGCCCCTCCTACCCACTGGCACACTTGAACAGAACAGTCTTTCTCTACAAGTGTTCAAAACACTTCATTAGAGCAAAACACAAAGGCAGCGCAGTCCATTACCATATCCATCAAACAGCAAATCAATCTGGTATTATATAACTGATTCTTCATAAAGAACATGTGGAGCATTAATTCATGGGATAGTTGGTTTATACAAGTGCTGATTAGGACTGGCAACGAGCCAGGGAGAGGCTTCAGCCATGACCCAGTTCTGGTAGCAACAGACTCACAGCTCCTGCTCGGTATCATTTAATGATGACATGAATAATGACAAGTTGAAAACTTGTATTTTCCCTAAATGACTCTTCACTCTGAATCCATTCCAAGTGTGCATACTGCTGTCAAACAGTGTGTTCTTGTTTCAATTCAAAGACATGCATTTATTTCAGGGGAACTACTGCATGAGTAAATATTTGTTTATGGCTTGATCTCATTTGTCGTTTTCCAATACAAAAGTCTACTGAGGAAATCTAAGTGTGCCTCCAAGTCAGCTGAGCTTGTCTGGTTTGTGAACCAGGACACATGTTGTCAATTTGTGTCTGTGGTCTGGCTGAAGGACACCCTCAGGCCAGATGCTACGTCAATCCTCTCACTGGCCAAGGAGGATAAGGAGAAGAAACATGCCTATTCGGCTTTTTGTTCTGCCATCTTTCCATTCTGCAGCCCAAACAGTCGGACACCAGCCAGCTGGAGGTGAAACGGTGGAAGGCTAGGACGGAAGCCCCGAACCACAACAGCTCCCTGGAGCATCCACTGGAGCCGGTGAGGCCTTGTAAATCATTACACTCATTTTCACTCAAGAGTGAGAGAGAAGCTCAAAAATGGAGGCAAAGATCGACTCGACTTCACTTAGTTAAAATTTGACCCAAAGTTTCCAAATTGCAAATCTCTTCAGCGTGACAAAATGAGGGCACAGAACTCATTGTGTGGTTTTAGCAAATGTGCAAGCATTTTTATGGCAAGGCCATGAAAGTAAAACACATGAATGTTCAATACAGAAATACACCGAACTAAAAGAAAGAACTTAAAATGAAAAAAATAGGTGCTTGTAATATCTGAAATGCCTTATAATAATAATAATAATAATAATAATAATAATAATAATAATAATATTTTGGAGGCTCTATAGTCTCCCATCATGTCTTGTGGCAGTGCCAGACCCCAGCTCCCACTGACCTTTTTATAGACAGAGGAAGTGCAACACAGAGCCTAAATCCAGACAGCGTTCAGAAGGGGATTTGGTGGGATTGAAAGAAACAAAGGCTGTGTTCAGATGTCCATCTAAACAAGCTTTTTCTATAAAAACACATTTCAGTTGTGGATACCAGTGTAAATGTAGAAGAATGAGACACAGACCACAGCATGGCAGTCAGGCAAGCCAATAAAAACACATTAGATAATCACTCTCTCACTGCCAGCTGCCTTTCTCATGACCTCAAACTGGACAGACTAGGCGCTCTGGAAAATGCTACAACCCCAGGTACTTGAAAAGGTGAAACCAGTTGGAGAGGTTTCTCTGCTGGTCCTCATGCAGGGTTTGTCAATTATTGTGCCATGACAATTCACAAGCCTATTTACAGCATGAAACTGTCTCAGTTACACTACAAGGGGTGCATTTTTAACCAAGTCCAATTTAAATATGTATCTTTTACATCACTCTGCTGATGAGGTTATTCAGATTACCTCCCAGGAACTGTGAGATACAATCATTAAAAAGACCAAAGGTTTGCGCTTTACTTGGCTATCAATTTCTCTTAAATACAATGATCTTCTTTTTTTTTTTTTCTTCAAACAAACCCAACCTGTTTCATGCCTCGGCAGTAAGGCTAAACTGACCAAAGTCCACCAGGAATGTCAACAAATTCTTTTAACTATCAATCATCCTCACACCTCCCTAACAACAAACAGGGAGTTGATTATGTTGATTGTGGGATATTTGGCCGCGGCTCCCAGTATCAACAAGTGCACGAAGTACAGCTATTCTGGGTGTAACACACACACACACACCCACCCACCCACCCACGGACACCTGAAGCTGACAATGCTGTGGTTTCTGCTGCGGCTGTTGGTGACAGATAAGGAGCAGCTTTTTGTACTCGAAAGACTGAAATCAAGCATCAACCTATCGATTTTTATTACATCTAATACACCAAAGAATAATTTACCATGATTAGTTGGTTTCTTTGGAAAAAATTAAAATGGAAGAAAAATAAAATAGCAACTAATTGCTCTTTAAATGGGAAGCGGAAACAATAAGTTGGATATAAAAAGGGGAGTTCATTGGGAAATGTTAATTGTCTTTAACATTAGCACAGGCCTTATTAAACGTTCGGTTTAATAAGTTAAAACAGTAGCACGTCAACAACAAGCCTAACCTTAAGTCACCATTTTTCCAGGTTAAACTTAACAGTATACGCTGGATACATTACTGTGGGGATACGTGTCCTGCTTTTGTTCTCAAAGTGGAAGGACGAGAGACAAAAACTCACCTTTTTGAAATAATTTTTGTCTCCGCCGCCGTCGTTGATGCCATTTGGTAAAAGAGCGTCCGTCATCCTGAAGGCACGCACTCCGAGAACCTCAAGAGGAGAAAAAAATGTTTTCTTTTTTTCTTTTTTTAATTAACAGCTTTTAACAACAGGTGAGAACCTCTCTACACCACCAATATGCCTGCTGTTCTAACTTCTCTTCACTCAGTCAGAGATTTTTCCAGTAGGAAACCAGAAGCTCCGCCCACACAAACAGAATGGGTGGTGCTTTCACGGCCCAAAAGAAGCTCAGCGGAAGACACCTGTTTAGTTCAGGCTCTACGGAGTGCGTTATGTGAGACGGCTAGATATAAGATGAAATGCTGTTATGTAAGCGTGTAATAGTGAAAAGAAAAAAAAGAAAATATATCGGTCTTTTAACTCTTGTATTGATCTCAAAGTCATATTTATATTCTATTAATACCTGTGCCACCCTCATCTAAATTTCCCAGATCTGTCTGACCAAAGAAAATCAAATGTTGAGCTAATACAAAAGTATTACATTAACACATTAAGTATTAAAGTACTGTAACACTGTAAAATACTAGCAGTAGTAGTTCAACATAACAGTCGTTTGTTTTTCAGTTTCTATTTTTATTCTAAACCAATGGTTTGCAAAGTGACAGTTATCTATGTAAAACTATGCAAAATAGTTCCTTCAACATAAACCAATACGGAAATGTGACTTTGGCAACAGATCTGTTGTTCAAAATGTCCTACACACCAACACCGGACAAGGATATAATAATGTGTGAGAAAACACGTAAACAAAAAAACTAACAAACCTGAACCCCTGCGTACTACAGTGAGGACATCCCATGGTTATGCTATGTTTTGTTGAGCCATATGAGTTATTTATCCTCATAGAGGGAATGATTACTAAAAATTACAAAGCTGCTGTCATTCATGAGCTTTATTCTAGAATAAAACTTTTTTTTTCTTTTTTTCTTTTTCTTTTTTAAACGGAACATGAGATGATGTGGCTAACAGCCTACTAGGCCACCTGGTGGTGTTGTTTCATTTTATTTTTCCACATGCTGATACAGGCTGTATGTCTTTAAGTCTAAGATGTAATACTTGGAAGAAATCAGTGTCTGACACATATTTCATTACATCACTATTATCACATGAATGATTGCCACAGTTGTGTCTCTTTCTTTAAGATTCTTTCTTTGAAAGAGAAAAATGTTACCCCTGGGCTTTTCTGTTTTAGAATTCCCGAACTGTATGAATTTGAATATGCAATATAGCGCCATATTATATCACAGCTTTCAAAAGTATATTACTTGAAGTTTATCTGTTTTTTAAATGCTAAAATAAAATAGTGAACGCAGTTTCCTTTACTGACATGTAGGCTGGCAGAAAGGGGGCATTCAGGGAAACAAGATGATGTGAAATACAAAAACAGACGTTACAATAAGTAGTGTGTGATTATGTGTGTGTCCTAAAACTCAGTCCCTGTGTTAACTTTAATTTTTGCCTGTGTCTTGTTTAAAGTTACCTCAGCAAGATTTGTTGTAGTGTTGCTGTCAGTAGCTGTCAGATGGCACATGTATGCAATACTAACAGAAGCCAGGGGCTTGTTTTACCAGTTCTGCATCTGAAACCCAGCCAACAGCTTACAAGGAACTTTCTATTTATATCTTCGGGGGGTTTTTTTTTAAAACTGCAGACAGATTTTATAGTTAAGGGATTTGTATGAAGACAAACCAGACATTTGTATTGATGTTGGCTTGCATTAATTTACTCCAAGCTGTTGTTACTGTGTATTTGTTATTGTTTGTTTTTGTGTAGTTTACTTTCTCTAAATCCTCTGAAAGAAACCAGCACCCCACAGTTTCTTATGTTGTAAACATTTGTTGTTTCCAGCTTTGTTCATATGTAACAATTCCTTGTTCTGTAATTGTTGTTAGTGGTGATTGTTGCACTTTACAGCCCTGTGATAGATCTGTCCAGAGTACCTATGATAAGTCTGATAGCCTCCAGTCCAACTGTGGCCCTGACCTGGATAAGAGAAAGAGAATGGATGGATGGATGGATGGATGGATGGATGGATGGGAGGAAATTAAAGGGTGGATGGGTCTTGTACCTAAGAATACAGTCCACTAGATGGAGATATTGTTTTTTCTTTCATCAACAACTATGTCTATTTTATGCAATATGTTTTTTTAATCTTATAGTTTTCCGTAGTTGTTTATACGCCATGGTGTTTGTTCTGAGTCATGAGGTTATCTCAGTTTACTATATTATCAATACATACATTAGAAAAACTTTGAGAAAAATGACTTTAAGGTGCTTTTCCAAAGATCTTTTTATTTAGTTATTAAATTTTTTTTATCTATTTTTATATTTTCTGTCTCATTTTTCTTTATGTTTTGTCTTTTGTTTGTTTGTTGTTGTTGTTGTTGTTGTTGTTGTTGTTGTTTTCAGGCTGTTACTATGACTCTGAAGGAGCACTGCTTCATTTCAAACAACTCAGCAAAAACAGATGTGGCAGGTGTGACTAACAACAAGGACCTGTAACGGTCATATTTCACTAAACACATATCCAAAGGTTATCATTAACTGCCAAGTGTCTCTTGTTGCAAAGCGAAATGAAAAAGTCAGGGAAAATGTAGCTAAAATATTTTTAAACGACGTAAAGGGGATTTTGACCACCAGAAAATTTCTTTTTTTAATAAGCGAGCTCTGTTTTGTTTCTAAATTATCTCTAAGGGGATGCAGAGTTATGGGTTTGTAGATGTCAATCCATAATTTTACAGGCTAAATATCAACATCAAATTTGGAGCACATGTGGGCACTTATTGGGGCGTGGTCTTTGTGGGCAGCTCTTTGGGGCCCCTGTAGGAGTTTTTTTCTTATGGGCAATACTGATGTGAAATGTGGGGCCCATCTGTGCAACCTGGGTGGAGCCCCATCTAGCTGTGGGCTGCCCACAGACCCAGGTTCATGGGTCTCACTTTGGGTATCTGCTTAGTGTGGGCTGCCCACAGTCAGCATACACTATGGGCTGCCCCGTTTGAGACTGTGTGGGTTTGTCCACAGTGGCCTCATACAGGCCCCAAAGTAACATGTTTGCAGGGTTGCAACATGAAGCATGTGCTAGATAATTCTACATTCTACATGTATTACATAAATAATACTGACTGGAATTATTTTACAAATATTACACTTTTTTACTGCTATAATTATTTACAGTGATATTGCTTAATAGAAAATACCCTTATTAGCAAAGAAATGACACTTTTGAGAGTAAGACAAAGTAAATACATAAAAATGTGGCTATCTGCAGTAATTACATTTCTGGTCAGAAATGTTGTCTTCTTAAGTTACATAGTTAACAGTGTTTGGTGCTGTCTTGCTGACACATTTGACCACTGTGTCACTAGTTTCTATCAGTATTTCAAGTAAATAGCTTGAGCTGCTTATGTGAGTTGACCCACATAAGCAGCTGAGTTGTATTTGCTTTTGAACCACTTAAAGCCTTTTGGCTGTAATCACAGAAGTCTGCAGAGTGGTAAAAAACAGAGCTGCATTTTTCACTCACAACATTTTTTTACTGCTGAAAATGGACAATCCACGCCATTTACCAACACTGTCACACAATCTTAAATGTATTACATTACATTACTTAGCCCTGAGCACCATCTCTCTGAAAATCTTAATGTCAGCCCTCAGAAATGTATATTATCATATAGAGGGTCCCTTGTTTGATTTAGCTTGCAGTGAACTGAGGGTGCTTTGCCTTTCCGCTCATTTCTCTTCTCCTCACTATGAAGCACAAAGCCGATTGTAAGTCAACTACTTCCCGGCTGCTTTTCTAAAGGCAGAGGGGGTACGGCAGTGAACAACGGGCACCGGCGTTCAACCCCCGGCCCAACAGGAAGTGCTGAAGGGTTGCTATGCAGCCCTGCTCCCCAACTGCAAGAACTCTGGGTTCCCTGTTAACAAATGATCTGTGATTTGGGCAGTATGGCGAACTATTGGAGCAGGCACTCCAGAAGCTCTACAGTAAGAATAGATCAAGGCTTGGATGAAAGAAAGAATGAGGGAGAGTGATAGTTTGTCCTCGGCACTAAAGTGTTGTTGGGTCTGTGGCCTCTTCTCCTCCCTTTTTCCTCTGGTGCTTCTTGCTTCATCCCTCTTGTTTTGTTTCTCTCCACTTCTCCTCCCTCTCTACCTGTCTCCTCCCTCTGCATCTCTGTCCTTGGTTTATCCTCTACTTGTAGTTTACTAGCCTTACTATTACATTCAAATCTTGTACAAGAGTTGAGTCAACCAAGTACAAAAAGTAAAATAAATAAATAAAGCAAAATAAAAATACATGTGTATTATTTTCACTCCCAATGCACTGCACTCTATGTACATATAGAAAGAAAATCTTGGTGTATTTTTACTGTGTATATTAATCATGTGTACATAGTATAGTATTTTGGGTTAGCTCTAGTTTTTCTAATATATCTTTTTCTAATATAATTCCCGTTTTCTTCCTGTCCCTTGTGCTGCTGTAACAAGTGAATTTCCCCAGAGTTGGATTAAATAAAGTCTATGTGTGTCTAAATGTTTGTTTTTGGAATGAACATTTCATTGTAATCCAACTGAAGACAGTTGACAAAAATGCAATTTTTTAAAATTAATCCTTTATTTTTCCAGGTAAAAATCTCATTTCCAAAAGAGACCTGGCATCAGGGCAGCTAAAGTCAAAACACATACAACACATAACAACATAGCAATTAAAAACAAACACAATATTTCATACAAACAAGTGAAAAATATAATTTACATTCAGAGTGGGGACTACCGATTGAGGTCATATTAGTCACTACTGAGGAAACTAAACCATATCTTGATGCACACTCTAAAACCCAGTTAAGGAAATCCAAAAAAGTTGATTCTTTTTATCTGCATGTAGCGTTTTCAGTGAAAGAAATGTTTGATTGTTACGTTAATTTACATTTGAAATGTAAAATCACAGTCTATTTATGTAAATTTAATGGTATTCTAGAAGAACAGTACAAAACTGTAAAATACACAATAAAATACTTTTATATTACAATTTTTTTACAGTGTGATTTTTTTTTTGAGGTGTGCTATAAAAATAAAATTTTACTTTACTTTAACTTTACTTTACCCAGACCTACCTACTGTGGACCTACATGGGCATGTTTGCTCGCACATTATCCATTATTTATAATAAGGAAACACCATATAGGGAAATGTGACTGTAGTGGAGAAGATGAAACCACCGAAATGTTTTATTGAACTGTCAGAAATATAAAGGCTGAGACAATTTGGCTGATTCAATACCCCGGTAAAATGTAAGTTTAACTGGGTCTTATTGATGTACTGCAAAAGAATTTAGAAAATGTTATCCGAAGCCATCGGGTCATATTTCTAACAATGACTAATGTTTTTTATATATATTATTTAATTTATGGCTCTACCTGCTGTGTCAAACCTTAAACATTAATCCATATGGGTTTGTTTACAGTGCACATCGCTGAGCAACTGTCGCTGAACCGAGGAGGGGGCTAAGATTACATCAGTCACAATCATGTAATGGCGTGACTGCAGCCATTCCCCAACTCTGCTCAGCTGTCATGACAATTTGCATATAAACAAAATGATATGAGGCTGTGACTCATTGTTATGAAGCTGGTACTGGTTGTTATACAACTGTAATGTTTTTAAGGTTGGTGAAGCCTGCAGTCAGCTGAGACTGAAGAACTGGCTCAGATGAATAATGAAACATTTCTCACACTGAAAACGTTACATCCAGATGAACAGAATGAACTTTATGAGATGTAAATTGTATTGTTTAATTCAACCATAAGCCAAGTATAGCGTAAATATTTCAGACAAATATGTCAGTGGGTCGTGATATGTGAACCTAAAGTACATTAATCGTCTTATTATGGGGTGGCTGTAGCTCAGGCGGTAGAGCATGTCATCTACTGGGATGCCGTGATGTATTTGTTTGCAACACAGCTCCTCCCTTATGCCACTGCAGTACTTTGGCTGTTTTCCCCTCCATCTCCTCTTCCTCATCCCCTCCTGCCATCACACTGCAGCCAGTGTTTCTGCCTGCCTTCCTGTAGCCAACAAAGCATCTCCTCTCTTTGTTTGGGCCCTCCTTTTGGAGAGGGAGGCCGGCCTCCAAATTAATTTTGAATTCGTTAGCATTCGCCTGCCGCAGCTTAATGACTTAACTCCTTAAACTGTAGAAGAAGTGATGTGTATTTGGTTTTTTTGTGCTTATTTAGCCATTTCTATTTTAGGCTGTAGTACGAATCTCTATTGTAAGCTGTGTATTTATTGGATCAGTAAATCCACCTGAAACATTGTCAATACTTTCATTAAAAACAAATAAACTCAAACGCCTAAAGAGGTTTGATTTCTTGCATCAAACTTTTCAATTCCTGATGCAACAGCATAAATCTATTTGTAAATATGTCTTTCTTCAGATAAAAAAGTTAAGAATATTATTAATGCCGCGGGTTTTCCCTGCTCAAAAAACAGTTAGATATATGCTTAATTTTAAGACCCTGACCCTTTTATGACCCTGGTGACTCCTTGGAGGTGTAGATGGATAGTAACATCCATACCTCTGTTACTGCTCCCATAGATATGGTCGGAGTATTCCTCTGCCTCCTAGTTCAGCCATCATTACCATTTCTTTCACCTGTGTCCTTCAGTGGACTGGTAGGCATATTATAGACATTAGTATAGATTTAACACTCACACATACATAATTAGTTATTTTGCATACACCAGGGATCTTAATGGATGATACACATCTTCTATTAGTTTGTTTAATTCATCTTTAATTTAATGAGTTGACAAGAGCCAATGTAAGTGACCAAAACAGTGAAGAAGGTGTTAAAATCCTTCGCTGGTATCATTTATCATATTAGTATATATACTGTTTAAGTTGAGCATGTAAGCATGTAGTTATTGGTGTATGTTTACATACAGAAATAGCTGCATGCTTACAAGTGATAAGTGTTAGCTGTCACCAACCATAATTCATCTACTGCTCCCCCCTGCATGTATATGCGACCACTGACTCTTGTCTACTCTTTACTCCAGTTTGTGGTCCTTTCCAGCAGTCATGGTAGATGGGTGCCCCTCCGTGACCTGAGGTTTACCTGCGGTCTCTTACTGTTAAAAGAGTTTATCCACCCACTCTTATCAAGTGCTTGTTCACAGAGGATTGCCAAATCCCTCTCTAATATTGCACAATATAAAGTCATATCAGATGACTATTGTTGTGAACTTCCATCCATCCATCCATCTTCTTCCGCTTTATCCGGGGCCGGGTCGCAGGGGCAGCAACCTAAGCAGAGAAGCCCAGACCTCCCAGCCACCTCCTCCAGCTTATCCGGGGGAACACCAAGGCGTTCCCAGGCCAGCCGAGAGATATAATCTCTCCACCGTGTCCTGGGTCTGCCCCGGGGCCTCCTCCCGGTGGGACATGCCCAGAACACCTAACCCAGGAGGCGCCCAGGAGGCATCCTTGTCAGATGCCCGAACCACCTCAGCTGGCTCCTTTTGATGTGGAGGAGCAGCGGCTCTACTCTGAGCCCCTCCCGGATGGCTGAGCTTCTCACCCTATCTCTAAGGGAGAGGCCAGCCACCCTTCGGAGGAAGCTCATTTCCACCGCTGCTGTGAATTTGCATTACTTAAATATAATGTTTTAGAATTGTAAAAAAGAAAAAATAGTGAAGAACTGTAAAGTAAAGACTTCAGTCTGCTGGCTAGGCTCCATGGAAATACAAAGGATCAGAAAAGTAACTGATAATAATCCACCCAATACCTAAGAGAGTGATTTCAGTCTGAACCATGAGGTGGACTATTCCTTGAGTCATATTTTTCTTGCATCTCAAGGCACTGAATATAATCACTTGTAAATGTGCACAAGAGCTGCTGTTGACACTTGTGGTGTATTGTTTTCATCATACAACTTTCTTTTCTACTTGGATTCTCTTGCATGTGCAGTTAGCGCCCTTAAAATGGTGTGATGACATCCTCAGAAAGCCTGGCATACACACCTTGGTGGCAAAATGTATGTACTGAGACCCAGTGAACCGAGCAAGCATCTAGTTGCTTTGTAGGAGATTTAGTTTTTTATTTTTTATCTACAACAAACCCTGCTTCTGACCGTAAGCTGTAAAACTGTTAGGGACAGAGGTCTTTACTTAAATGGCTAAACCTCACACTGGCAGCAGAGAAGACCAACTGTAGTTAAGTTTGCTAGGTAGTTAAACACCAGAGGAAAGGTGCAGAGGAACTGGATGAAACAGGATAGGGCCAGACTGTAGCGGACAATGGACAATCAGGTCTGTAAAGAGGATCATTGTTGGTATTCATCCAGAACCTGTACAGGTTCAAGGTTAGGAAACAGGCAGAAAACATCGCTACAGATCCCTCACATCCCAGACATAAACTGTTCAAACTGCAGCCTTCAAGCAAGCGCTAAAGAGCAGTGTTTACAAAAACCAGCCGCTACAGAGACAGTTTCTTCCCCCAGGCTGTCACTCTAATGAACACTGTGAAATAACCCACTGTTATATCATTTAGATCATTTGCTGAAGTCAAATTGAAAATGTCGCATTTTGCAAGGGAATCTTACGATTCCACTTGATGTCTCACAATTACATGACAAAAATCCTCAAATTATGCAAGTTTTGAACTCCTAAAATACAGCAATAATGTGTCTGTTTATGTCTCTTAGTTTCCAGCTGCCTGCTTTGTAAAAATAACTCAAAGGTCTTTGTTTTTGTGGTGGAGGAAAATTCAAGCTTGCACCAGAAAAGAATCTTTGATTACCAGCAATAAACAATCTCATATAAACAAGTCAATAAAATATGCTGAAAGACTGGCTGCTGAAAAGTCAAGCCAAGCAACGTGTCAAACTAATACATTTTTATCAAAGTATATTAAGTGCCAATAATAATACTTCAACATTTAACAAGACTTAGTATGATATGGCATGTTCTTTGCCAACACATCAGAGGTCACCTAATAATGGGTTTCCAATAATCTAAAAGTGACAATGACACAAAATGTATCAAATAAATTACATTTTATTTAATTTTAAAGATTAAATCAAGTTTTTACAAGTTAATGACTTTATTGGTGTGATCCAAACATACAAACCGGGGACAATACACAAGTAAAGAGTCCTTAGAAATGTGAAACATAGAAACTCAGATGGAAACACTCAAGGGACAGAGCTGCTTAATCACTCGCCCCGATTGTCGTGGAGCAAAACACTAAAACCCAAATTGTGTCTGAATGCAAGCCACACTGTACATGACAGTCACAAATTCAGGAGTGTGTGTGTGTATGTGTGTGTGTGTGTGTATGTGTGTGTGTGAGTGTGAACAGGTGAATGAGAAAGTGCCTTAAAGTAAGTATAGCACATGCACTATCCCCTGGATTTGGATGCTCTTGTACATATGTGTACATTAATAACATTTATAGCAGGTATCAGTAATGCTTGAGGTCACATGAGTAGAAAGTCTTCTTTTTAGTGTAATTAGGAAGAGAGTGAGGAAGATCTAAGAAGGAATCCAGTCACCCAATCACCAAAAACATCTGTTTGGGTAAGGACTTTTATTTCCTTTGCATATAACAGCTGTAAGCACTAATTCTGCAGATGTGAACCACTAGAATGAGCCTTGTATGGTCTTTCAAGTTAACCTTAAAAAATGATTTGGGTGAAATCCTAACCAAAAAATGTGATTTACACCAATGCTAAATTCACAGTCTGACTGAAGATGGATTTCTTAACCCCACGACCCAGATGATGACGTGACGTTACTGAGTTTTGATTTTTCTGCTGTCACAAGCATTGCCTTTTAATTTTCTTTTCTTTTTTTGGAATTACTTTTCATTGTGTATCTTCTGTGATTTGATGCATTTCTTTCTTCCTTGTTTGTTTCCCCTGCCTGCCTTCCCTCCTTTTTGATTGTCTACTCTGTCTTCATCGTTTTTCACTTGTGGTCTATTGCTCCATTGTGCCTGTGCCTTGTTTTCCATATATCCTCTTGCCTATTGTGAGCTCCTCTTGTTGCCTTCCATGTGTCCTGTCATTCTGTTTGCTCTGGATTTCTGCTTTGTGTTCCCTTTCTTAATTTTTTTTTCTGTGTTTGGACTTTTGCCAGTAAAAGTCTTTACATTTTTTAATGTTAATTGCTGATTTTAGTACACAACACGTGTGTAAGTTAGCGTTGTACCACAGGGCATGAAGAAAGCAAAATGTCAAATAATCTAATCTCAATAGCTAGTGTTTGATCAGGGATATTCTAAAGTTCAATACCTACTGACTGATGTGATATGTGGTGACCTTTCTATACACAAAGGGAATGAGCAGAGGATCAAATTACAATAGTCTGTAGGGAAAGGGATTTCACCTAATTGACTCTGATGGGACTAATAAGGTTGCTTGCACTGGACTATTTTTACCAAAGTAGGACAGGCTTTCATTTAAAGTATTCACCTCATGAGTACAGTCTAGCACAAAAGTGCTAAACCATTTCTTTATATATTTCAATAAACATACTAACAATAATATAATAACAAATTTATTGGGAAAAAATAGTTTGTGGAATATTAATGAGCTTAAAGGTCCATGTTTGATATGATCACCTTTATTTTTCAATAGAGCCTGAGCTCCCTGTGAAAGTGTTCTTGTCATTTCTTTCAATAATCTTCAGGAATAGATCTCCGGGCTTCTTGAAGGACATTCCAGAGCTCTTCCTTGGATGTTGGCTGCCTTTTGTTCAGTTCTCTGTCAAGATGATCGCATATAGGAATGTCATTAATGACAGATAGTGCTCAACTATATGCTTTTCTATCCAGGTTGATTTTTACTGCATTTACTGCATATGTTTGGGGACCATTGTTTTGATTCATGCTCAATCATCGAGGTAGGGAAATCCCAAAAAGTTGATTCTGTTCATGTGGACGTAGCGTTTTCACTCATCCAAGCGACTTCTTCAGTCTCAAGACTAGTCAAAAAATGTCCAACAAAACTTTTTGTTTTGTTTTTTTAAAGACTTCCAGAAAGCCTGGAGAACTATTGCGAAACTAAAATATTTGACCCCTTCGAAGCAAAATATATGTAAAGAAAAAAGTAAAGTATGTGCTTGTCCAGATTCACAAATCTAACCACAATATTCTACAAACACATTCATCGAACAATTTTATTTAAAGTGGACTGGTTCCCTATTGCCTACGCCAGCACTCACTTACCTGAGTCAAGGTTGGGGTTTGAGAGGTGGATCGCATTGTACGCATGCGCATTTCCTGCTTCATCTGTGGGATGTTATAAGGGCAGCCCGTAAAGCGGAGCTTGGTTCAGTCGGAAGCATCTGGACCGGACCGAGGCTACCAGGAAGCCCATTTGCAAGGCGGAGGAGATGGAGGACAAAAAGAAAAGAAAGAAGAATGAAGACTCCTCCAATAGCGACAGAGTCACCCTGAAAAAAGAAATTGGACTTCTGAGCGCTTGCGCTATTATCATCGGTGAGTGTGTGACAGCTTTTGTTATACGTGCTCAACTCACGGAGAGTGTTTCGAAGTGATGAATTCTGCGATAAGGAAAAAACTGACGAGGAAACGTGACCGAACGGAAAGCTTATAACGTGGCTGATGTACAGTTACTCTTTCTCTGTCAAGGTTAGAGTATAATTACACACAGTGTGAGTCACTCACTGTACGTATGAGCTTTTATTCTAGTCCGTTCTTTTATTCTACGTATTATATTTGCTGTACGGACACTATAAAGACTAAGATGTGACTTTTCTTTTAGACGTGGTTCGTGACTGTCTGACTCTAAGAATGAATAGCTGGAAAGTCGCCGTTACGCACGCACGCTCTGATGTATGAATGCAGGGTTCTGAGCTTTGTGTGGAAACTGTTGCATCAGTCTGAGTGGTCTGAATATGAGCGTGCATACGTGGCTGGATGATCTAAAGCTAAACTTGACAGACACGCAGAACCGGCACATCTCCCACGTGCTTCAGTGGGAGAGTTTACTGTTACCATTGTAGCATTGTCCTCGGATAGTCTACTGACTAAACCAAGGCATTAATATCGTTAATTTCAGTAACCTTATCATACCAGTTACATCATAAAATACGCTTATACTGCAGACAATGAATTTTACTTTACACGTGCATCTGCAAAAATTGGATAACTGTCAAAATACAGGAAGTTGCAGTGCTGTTTGTAGTTTCCTCCAAAATCTGATGTTGCATTTTACATAACCCTTACAGTAAGTGTACATAAGGAAATGGTCGGTAAATTTAACATATACTCTTTTTATAGACTTCTACACTATTCTAGTGTTCAATTCAATCTGCAATGAATCCTGTCACGAAAATATTTTATTGTATTTCAGAACCACATGTTGCAGGGTAGGGTTTTGGCAGTGGCAATCAGTGGCTTCAATAACAGTTCCTCATTTTTGTACATTTGTTGTGGTAAATATAAAAATTAGTCTTAATGAGTGGAAAAAAATTACTAACCAACAAATAAAAAGGGAAATGTTTATCACTGGGACAAATGGTTTTTGCAGTTCAGTGAAAGGTGGAATTCTGCGACAGTCAAGAGGCTACAAAGGAACCAGTTAATAGTTTGCCTTTTAAAAATATTTTCAGTTCAACAGTTCATCTTCATAGCCATGCTCACATCTAATGTGCTCTGATAGAAATGAGATGTAATTGCAGTTAATGTTATTTCTGCAAATTTTGCGTTTGACTCACTTTTTTTCCTTCAGTATAATGCTTTATTTAGTCCATATTTGTGAAATTATTTTGTTATCAGAGTTGAAGTAATATTAAAGTATTATAAAGATTTAATGTATTTGGTGTGAAAGACTTCCTGTATCTGGCAGTGCAGCTGAATGAGTGTGTGAGAAAAAGAGCTCCGCTGCCTGCCTAGTGAGTGGTGCATCGGGTGGGCAACAACTCAAGTGGTCATTTGGCATGAAGTAAAGTCCTTTGCCAAGTTCAAAATAAACTAGCAGGTGAGCACAGCAGATCACCACTGCATCACAGAGGGGTGTAAGAGTGTCCTGGGTTCAAACCTGGGTATGGAACTGACCGCTAGAGCTTCTTTCTCCCAGAGCTCTAGTTTCTCCTGGTACTGAGAAACACTTTCTGGATTCATGTTGCTCATATAAGGCAAGGACACTCACACAAATAAGAAGACATAACCAGTCATCCCTGTCATCCCATTTCAGAGAGTGTGGGATTTTTGGTCTAAGGAAATCTAGAGTCACCACTCTTCCACTTTCCACCACGATCAGTAATGAGAGAGCCTTTTGCATCTCTCTGAAATTTGATCACAGGCTCTTTACAGACTGGTGCTGATCAACAAGTGTTGTGTCATAACCTATCAAAAACACAGAAATGTGGTCCACAAAGATAATGCATTGTAAGTGGTAAGCCTGTAAGTGCTCCGGGCTGGAAAAGAGATGGAGACACAGTGCATACTCTGCAGCCCTGCTTATCCTGGATGTTTGCTGGTAAGCGTTTAAGCTGATCAGATTGGGAAGGCGTTTACATACTGCACACACACAAAGATTTTCATAATTACATGTTAATGTGGCAGGTCTGTAATCATTTAAGAAACTGGTGTTGGATTTCTTCAGGTAATATGACGATTGACTGCTCATTTTTCTTCTACATTAATATTTTAAGATTAAAATAAACGCTCAGATCAGCTTAGCATAATGCTGAACTCTTGCCACAAGCACAGATGGAGGAAAGCCTGTACAGCCAGTACACACAGGCAACTTGAGTCATGCTACTACCCACCAGATACAGCCTACTCACATTGCATTTCATATGCCTTGTTCTAGTAATATAGACTGCTGAAGCTGTCAGCAGGGAAGCCTTCAGGTAGCTACTGATTACCACTGGTTACACTTACAGTTAGACAATACTCCACAACTATCAAATGTCCTGTATTATTAATCTCTAACCACACTGAATATACTTTTCTGCAATTGCTCACTTGCTATTAGTCGTGACATTAATCACTATTTTCATGCCACCAGCTTCATCATCGCTCACCGCTTTATCGTAGTAGTACAAGTCCCCCTCCGTTAGGAGGTATTATACATGCAGCATTACAAAAAAACCCACATAATATGAGACATTCTTCATTTTCCCTTTTGCACAGGAGATTTGGAGTATTTGCTTGTATAAAATGGTGAGCAATGTGAGGTCATTTTGAGAAAATTTCTCAGAGATGGTGCTGGGATATGATGCAGAGAGGGTCAGTAGGCCTGTGACTAACAGTTTCAGCTGTAGTGCCAAACTTTATGACATAACAAACACAACACTTGCATTATGTAACAGCTCTGCATCTCACAGTGGCCTCCACAATCAGATCAGACAATGAAAAATGCGTTCCTCAGATCTCATTGCTGGATCTGCATCATTAGGGAGCATTTGGGGCCATAATGTGCCTCTGGGTTTTAATAGTTTCTAAAAGATTTACAGTTGACAGGGTCATATTTTATTGTGAGGACTCAATTCTTCTCACACTTTTCCAAAGAGGACAAAGACTTGAAGGACAGTACAAACAATGTTTTGCTGTGACAGCTGCTGTTTGGTTACTTTGTTATGTGTGCTAGCTTTTGTTTTGTCGTTTTTTTGGTAGGGGTGAGGGCATGTAAATGTCAGACTGAGTCTGAACTTGCTTATTAGTATGTGCCTGAGCCAACCAAGCTGTCAGAGAACCTTTATTTGTTCTTGTTAGGGAGTCAGCTGAGCCTGATTTTTAATGAGTCACATTTTAATGAGCCTGGACTAAATTACTTTATTATCTTATTAAATATACTAGTTATTTGTATAAATGAAATTGCAGCTTTATGGATGGTTTCACCTGTATTATCACCAGTATTAAAATATCCTACCGATATTGTGTTGGTCTCTCATGTTCTGCTGAAAGATCTGAACAATCAGGGCATAGACAGAACACCTTTTGCATGTTCAGTGATGTTTAACACTGAAATGTTAGCATCAGATCTGTTGGGTCCACTTGGTTCCATGGATCCATGAATCAGATTTTGTTCATCCTACAGATTTTCATCTGAGTGGGATCTTGAAATTAGAGGCCTGGCTGTTCCTTGGGCCATCCCTAAACAGTTTCTGCATTGTGGTGGGGTACATTGTTCTTCTGCAGGACACTACTACCTTTGAGGAGTGCTGCTTCCTCCGGGGAGTTGTGCAGGATAGGCTCCATCCTCTACACAACCCTGAACTGGATCAACAGTTAAGAAAATGGATGGCTGAAAAATAGAAGAATGCCTGTAGCCACTGTGGCAGAACACTGTACAAACAGCAGCTTTAAATCACTGAGATTAGGCTGTGCATACCATGCAGTCATATGTCAAAGCATTACTATATATAGCTACATTAATCACTAAGTGAAAGCAATAGTCACATGCCTTACTGCAGAAAGAAAAGAGTTTTTTCTTTACTTCCCATCATGGCTGTGCTAGTCTTTCCTCTTCACTTTCTCCTTCTCTTTAACTACAGATGTGTGTTGTCCAACTTTAGCAAAAATAGCTTGGAGAGCTACTGTTAGAGTATTGTGACCTTCAAGCCAAAGTTTTAATAAGACTTTTGGAATCGCTTTGATTCTACTTTGTGTTCTTTATTCTGTTACTTTTCTTTTTACCTGAATGTATAAACATCTGACCAAATCATCACCAAACTACAGATAAATGGTAAATGCCATTTGTTCTAAATGTCTGGAGTTTTAAATTGAAGTGTGACAGCTTTGGGAGCACAAACCAATAAAAGCAAATCTTGTGTTACACACAAAAAGAAGTCTTTGATGAATATTTATGTATAAATAATCACTGTAATATTTTCTCCTAAGGGAACATCATTGGCTCTGGGATTTTCATCTCACCTAAAGGAGTGTTGGAGCATGCAGGTTCAGTGGGACTGTCACTCATCGTGTGGGTTTGTGGAGGGGGCATCTGCACCCTTGGGTCCATGTGCTACGCTGAATTGGGTGTCACCATCCCAAAGTCTGGAGGTGACTATTCATATGTGACAGAAATCTTTGGGGGCCTAGTAGGGTAAGTACTGTCGTTGTCATTTTTCTAGATGCATTTTTTAAAATACAGATGTTCCTAAACTGCAGTAGCAGCTTGTTGCGTCTTTCCCCCTGAATTATTTTTCCTCATATGAATTATATTGCAACAGTCCAATGGGCGTGTTGGCTTTGAACCAATCATCTGTGAGCGTCTTATGACTTTCAGAGGTCATGTGGTGTGTCAGCTGATCATAGAGCGGCATTCTAAGTCTGAGAAGGTCAAACTTGTTATATACTGTGCCAGCCTTCAGAAGCATTTCTGTGAAAGTAGTTCAGTCTGACTTTCTCTGTTCGGTTATTTTGCAACTATGAATGAAGCAAGTACCACAAAGGATTAAACACAGGAGCAGCAGCAAACGACTCAAAAATGTTAAAAACAGCAGAAAGTAAGAACTAGTGTAGGAGTTTTTGAATTACAGTTGAATACCAACACAGAAAGAATAAGAAGGGAACAAGCAACAAAAAGCACTCACTCTGGAGGTGGAATTAAAGTTTTCATTATGTTTTCAACTTCCAACGCACCAATAGTAAAATTCTGGAGTTACTTGAGTTTGAAAAAAACTCCCCCAAAGCCTTACATGTCCAAAGTATGTGCTTAATGGCTTTGGTCCTCTGACGTTTTTAATTTAATAAAATCATCAGGTCAATGCTTCCTTGATGATAACCAAGTATGGCTTGCATTTAGTAAGTGCTTTATGCATGAAAGTACATCCTTTTTTTTCTAAGTTACAACAGTGGTTGTAAAATCTGCTTTAAATGCTGTCAAAAAACGAGTGTCAAACACTGAGTGTTTGCCTGAGCACATCCTCTGCAGCTACAGATGGAACGCTGAAGCTCCTGCTAATGTGCTAGAGCAAAATTTAGTGTTGTGGTCTAGACAACCCAAAATGTGATGTCCACATATGTGGGAGCCAGGTCGTAGGAGGTTAAGTAAAGACCCAACTTCTACAGTGATGTTGTTTTGCTGACAGGTTTAAGTATAGGTGTGACTGTAAAGCTGGGATGGAATCAAAGACAGTATAAAAGACTGACCTAACATCCAGGTCTGAAAAGTGAAACCACCAACCTTTTTGCAACCTCTGTGGTTGCAGAAAGACTTAATGGTCTTCAACTGTCTTGTTCTGTGCCAGAGTAAACCGTTTCCTGATCACTTTCTGGGTCTAGTTTCTGGTTTCAGGTCATAATTAAACAATAAGTTATTTTTTTAATGTTTTTTTTTACAGTCAGCAAGGAGGATTATCCAGGGTACCATCACTGGGTAACAAATCAATCACCAGCTGTTCACCAGTGAGTTGGGTGCAAATGCTCAGCTCAAGTTGTTTAAAAAGCATCACCAATATGACATCATGGCAGCTATGTCTATTTTTTATACAGTTTATTGAATATGGAATAATGTTATAAGAGCAGTGAAAGTCCCTTCCTTGTCAAAATAACTGCCCACAAGTGACAGCCCCCCCCCTCTCCACTTAGTCTCAAGTTATTACACTGAACTTTATTCTAAATTGAAATCCCGTTCTGTCTCTTCATCCTTTAGATTCCTGTTGTTATGGAGCGCTGTCCTCATCATGTACCCAACCACGTTGGCCGTCATTGCGCTCACCTTCTCCAATTACGTCTTGCAGCCGGCCTTTCAGCACTGTTTTCCTCCGTTCATCGCCACCAAACTTCTCGCAACAATTTGTGTCTGTGAGTCACCAGCAGCCTTAGAAACTCTATTTATCTATTCCATGATAGTTTAAGTAAATGTTTATTCTAGTTTAGTGTTGTCCTTTACGTCTTATCTCTCTTTGATTTTCCACTGAACAGTTTTTAGAACTGTCCTGCCAGGGTAAACATTGTTGCTAATGCTAAGCACATGGTTCTTGATTCCAAACAAACTGAAGCATCCAGTGCAGTAAAAGATCTTTTTTTTTTCAAGAACAAGATAAGGAGACATTCTTTGCTTTTTATTAAATATAAAGTCACACACTCTGCCACAGAGGAATTCTTCAGGTCAGCATTTCAAATGCAAGACCTTGGCAGTATTTCTTTCCTTTTTTGCTTCTGAAATACAGTCAGTCATCTTGTTCTACAGTAGCAGGCCACAACTTGCTGTAAAATTGCTAATTATGTATTTAAGAATACAGTTGTTGCCCTCAGGTTTTTGAGAGCAAAATAGCTTTGACATTCATACAGCTTGCAATACACCATGGGAACTGGGAGTGCTTAACATTCCACCTCAGGAACGCAACACAACAGTTTACTTCAACTCTGATAAGCCTGAATTTTGACTGTCCATTTATGATTAATGATTAATAATGGATAAATGCTTTCCTTAGCATTTCCATAGTGGCAAGCTGATTGGTTGCTGGCCAGATTTTTCAGGTGGCATGGAATAAACAGATGAGTGGTTGACAGATTTGTTGCTCTTCTGCGTGACTGCATGTGTGTGGCCTATGCCTGTGTCATCATGACAAACTAGTTCACAGTATCACACTTCAGACCTGCTGTTGTCTTCAACATGCAAGTCATCTGACTGAATGAGCCAGAGTGACTCCCAGTGAGGTAAACATCAGACCAAGCATCTGCTTCCAAAGCAACATAAAAAGCAACTGATCTTAAAGAAAAATATCTATTTTAACTTGCACTTGTACATATATTTCCAAAATACTGTTGCTCCTATATACGATGTTCCTATAAATGACTGTTTGGAAGACAAATAATAACAAGGAAAAAGGTACTTCCATCTTAGGCAAGTTTGTGCATTTACCAAAGTAAACCAGACTAATCAAACCAAATCAAATCCATTTCCTGCGGTGGCTTAAAGAAATGTGATTCTGTGACATTTCAGTGTGCTCAGGGCTGTCATTGTCATTTGATAATTCCACAAGAAATGTTATGCTCTATCTCCAGCCTCTAATCTGATCAGTTGGGGTATCTGTATTTAAATAGCCAGTGGCCCAAGCAGACCTTGCATGTATCCGATCCACAAACCAGCCAGTTTGGTCCTGTCAGAACCGGATGGAGAAGGGGAAACGGGATAGACGGGGAGTGGGATGGTTGGCTTCGTATGTGGGTGTGTGCGCACGTCAGGCTTAGCATTTGCTGAGTACCCTCTACTATTTATGGCAACAGAATCCTACAACTGCTGCCTACTTTGGGCAAGGGACACTGTGCGAGTGGGTTTTTGTGTTGTATTCTAGAGTGTGGTATGAGTTTGTGTGTGTGTGTGTGTGTGTGTGTGTGTGTGTGTGTGTGTGCGTGTGCGTGCGTGTGTCTCAGTATCAGTGTCAGAATACATAATGGTGCCAGTCTTTGTGGACGCTGCTAATGAGAGGGTGTGTCTACACTATTGTGCATTGTTACTGTCACAGGGCACCATGGAAATAGGAAAAGCGCAGAATACCTTTCACATCAATAATGATGGAAGTCCCCATTGGCCAGCCAGACATTCGAGTCAGATGTTTGATATTTCTATTGGCTAGCTGGTTCGACCCCTGTCCTCCAATCTGGTCTATGGCATCACACTTGAGACTTAAAGTCACAGAAAGATTGTAGTCACCCGTCTGTGATCAGCAGTTATGCAAGCTTCATATCTTATGAAACTCAATCAGTCTGTGAGGAGAGAAAGTGTCAGACGTCTGATGACAGATGGAAAACATATTATTCTGAACCCTAAAAGAATCATCTATGTACAGTTGAAGCCCTTTCATTGTAGTTCCATCCACCTTAAAAACCAAAGACAGGTGCATGTAAATGAGCAGCATCATATCAGGCAATTGGCAACACAGGTAGTCGATAGGAAGGGATAAGAAAAGGAAAAGTTAAAGTTACCTGTGAAGGATAAAGTAAATATTTCATCACTTTCCAGCACCAGAATTAATGTGTTATATTTTCTTGCTGTGCTGAGTCTTCGTGAGGGTGCTCTTAAGTTCACTGAACTTTTCTTAGTTGAGGGTTTATGAATGCGAGTCAGCCTAGTTATGTTTCCCCCCTCCTTCCTCTCCTGCTGAGCATACTGCTCTAGAGTCACAGGGTGACCCAGGCGTGCGTGTGTTGGTGAAAACCAGACAGGTCCAGTTGTAAGCTGGCTGTGTTCTTCTAAGAATAGGCACACTCGACAGCCCACAGCAGCACAGCCATGCACGCTCATTTATCCTGCAGTTTAGTTTGTCATCTGCTGATCAGTTTCACTAAAAAGAAAGAAAAATTCATTTTCCAGCAGTCAACACTGTTTTATATTCTTTATGGTCAGTATTTGCATAGCGCTTTACTTGATCCTAAGGACCCCAAAGCGCTTTACACTATAATCCACCCATTCGCACACTGGTAATGGCAAGCTACAGTGTAGCCACAGCCGCCCTGGGGCGCACTGACAGAGGGGAGGCTGCCGGACACTGGCGCCACCGGACCCTCTGACCATCACCAGTAGGCAACGGGTGAAGTGTCTTGCCCAAGGACACAACGACCGAGACTGTCAGAGCCGGGGCTCGAACCGGCAACCTTCCGATTACAAGACGAACGCCCAACTCTTGAGCCACGATCGCCCCGTATTCTTTAAATATTTCTTTAAATTGTAAAACACTGTAACTTGTCTTATGGAGCCATCATCATTAATTTTATACTCAATCCCACAAAACAGTCACTATAAATGTGATGTTTTTATTTCAAAGGCCAAGAGAATACATTCCAGCAAGAAGTCTGTGTTAGTCCATTATTGTGTTGGTACAGTAGGGAGAAGTTTCACGTTATGTCTCCATCACTGGTTCAGATCATTGACTTCAATTTATTTCAAAAAAGAAGACTGTAAAATTGTTTTCAGTAAAAGTGGAAATACCATTTCTATTTATTTTACTATGTGTACTACAATCTGAACTACTGCTCTAAACGTTCGTGTATCAACTGTGTATTAATTCTTTCTCATTATTTGGAAAATGGAGCCCCCCATAGAGTCAGAACAACTATGAGCATAACGTAGACACAAATTAAGAAAGCACACAAGTATGTTAGCTCAGAATAAAAACGTCATGCACAAATTCTATTTTAGTGTGGCTGAGCGAGTTTAGTTCAGGCTTCCTCTGAACCCTTGAACACACTGGATGTTTTATTGAATGCTGCACAAAACTCATTTAAAATTCGATTGAGGGCTCATGGTGAATCATCAGACTAGCGGCTGCCCTAAAGACAGAACAAACCAGAGTGGCTCAGAAGAACAAAATGTCACTATCATTGTAGGGGATGGAAAAACTGTCACACGTTGGACAAATGACATGATTCTTCCAGTGTATGGTAGGCATCAAACGCCAAGAAGAATGTCATGTTTACACAGAGCTCTGTAATGGCCTTAGAGGAATTTTGGATTTAATTTTATTATGTTGCTAATTCTCCAGCTGAAAACAAAATCACAAATGTTTTATAGCTAGAAAAACTATTAAGCCAACAGTTCCACAAGTGTACCATGGCACAAGAATTGGGGTACGGTATTGTGGATGCTTGCATAGTCATTTTGTTCTTGGTTTCAGAATTGTTTTACCCCTATTCATTATTCATTTAGAATTTTTCCTCAAAGCCCATTTAATCTCCTCCATATAACATATGTAATTACATTCTTTCCTCTCTATCTGTAACTTTCAGCATCCTTTTTTAGATCTCATAGGTCTCCTCGTTGAAGATTTTGTTATCAGATATTTTGTGATGTATAGACAGGACTGGGGAGTTTTTGCCAGTGTGGTGACTCCTGAGTCCAGATCCTGGACCAGGAGGAGGCGTTCCTGAGGTTAAAGCCTGCTGATAAATCTGCAGTGAGTTGGGGTCAGAATCCATTAAGACTTAAAGTGGTAATTAGTTAGTATTCTAGAGCTGAGGCAGCCTTCAATAGAAGCAGTGACAGCAGGACACAGATTTACCTGCACTGTCACATTCAAAGCCACTGGCACCTCCTTCCTGTCAGGGTTAGAATAGAGGAAAGTTGGGGGAGGTCGTAGTGGGGGTTCATGCAGGAACACAGAAACGGAAATTCATGTAACACTCCAAGGGTAATTGACTATAAAACACAGCAGTGTTGTAGGGGAGAGAAAGCTCTGCCCGGTGCCTCCAAAACCTCTTGCCAAAAATTCACACGTGTGTGTATATACGTCTGTGCCTCTGCCAGCGGAAGCAGCTTGTTCAGATTTCTGTGGTGGGAGGAAAACTCTAGCCCTAGTGATGGATGACATGGTCACTGCTAGGTCACTAGAGTGGGTGTTAGTGGGTAAAAGAGAGAAGGAAAGAAGTGTCAGAAGAGAGAAGGTGAAATATGAGCCAAAAAAAGAATAGGTCCCAAAAAAAAAAAGAATGAAATGAATGAATAACTAGATTATCTTCCTTTAATACACCCCGAGGGCTCAACTGTTTCCTAATCTCCATGTTCTCATTTTAAGACACCTGCAATTCTGAGGGCATGTGAAACACAAGCAACAGATAAGTGGACTATAGAGACGCTGTGAAGATAACTGGAGTTGACAAAAAAGTGGACATACCCTGGCTGGGAAGCTTTTCCTGCCTGACAACTCTCATCCTGCTTGTAAAGTTATCACTGATTTCCACCCAATAAACCCATCACTAATATTTTTATGTGATTTATTTGGATGTCACTATTATTTATGTTGTGCATAGCTCTGGGCAAACGACTTTAAAGTATCAGAAATGTTTGGAAGTCATAAGCATGTTATAGCCTGGCTCAAAGAGTGTGACATGAAATTAGAGACAACACAAGAAGTAACTAAGAAAATGGGGATTTAATCAAACAAGGATCTTTGTCATTTGGAAGATAATGAATTTGTTGAGCCAGTAGTGTTAAGTATGTAAGGAGAGGTGGGATTGAATTCGGAGAGCAAAACAAATCTAAAGAGTATTTGGAAGAATGAAGGAAAGAGCCTGGAAGACAAGGATGCCAGAGTAAAAGAATGAGCACACTGTGCAGGTGTAGCTCGTGCATCTGATCTGCACCCGCAGTAGAGCACTTGAAGTGCTTTCAGAACAGCACAAAAAAGAAGACAGAAAATACCTAGTCCCTGAGTAGCCTAGGAGTTTAGAGGAACAATAACAGTATTGTTTGACGTATTTGTAGGTCTCCGTTTTCTTTCTTTTGCTTGTAAGCGCAACTGAGAGACATTTGTGCTTGGCTGATTTGGCTCTCTTGGAATTGGGCCATTCGATACTATGTTGGCTTTCACAAAAATACCCTCAAAACTTAGTGATAATGTCAAGGTCAGCAGCCTAGAGGAGAGCAGGGCCACACATGTGCAGTTTACACAAGCAGGAAATAGAAAGTAGGGATTGAGAGAGAGTAATTTGCAAATTTAAATGTGTTGTTGACGTGATGCTTTGCATGAAATACACAAATACCTGTGAATAAACCTTTAACTTTTTTTACGTAAAACTTTAATGATTTTTCTGCTGTGTGTGTTTGTGTGTATATGTGCAGTATTCCTGACCTGGGTGAACTGCTCCAGTGTGCGTTGGGCGACAAGGATCCAGGACATTTTCACTATAGGAAAACTTCTCGCGCTAGTTCTCATTATAATAGTAGGACTTGTCCAAATTTGTAGAGGTAAACACACAGACATGTGCACACATGCATAAAAAATGTTTTTCAGTAATTGGTAACAGTAATTTCTGTGCTTTGGACATGTTTCATCTGCTCTCTGGTTTTATTGCATTAAAATGATTAGTGATGAACCAACAATTATTTTACGGTTTTTATTTGCTCGTTCTATATTTCTCATCTTTCATCCAGGTCATTACGATGCCCTGCAGCCCAGTGCGGCCTTTGAATTCAGTCAGGACCCCTCAGTGGGACAGATAGCGCTGGCCTTCCTCCAGGCCTCCTTTGCCTACAGCGGCTGGAATTTCCTCAACTACGTCACAGAGGAGGTCGTAGAGCCGCGCAAGTACGATATGCATAAGCAAAGCTAGCAGACACACCACAAGTTTTTCTTAAGTTCTGCCCCATATCATTAATATTTTTCCTGTCATCAGGAACCTGCCCCGTGCCATCTACATTTCCATCCCACTGGTGACCCTTGTCTACACTATGACCAACATTGCCTACTTCTCCTCCATGACCCCAGAGGAGCTCCTCAGCTCTAATGCTGTGGCAGTGGTGAGCAGCTCTCCAGCGCCATGACTGGATATTTTACAAACCCAGTTCTGAAAAAGCTGAGACACTGTGGAAAATGTAAAACAGAATGCAATAACTGAACTCATGAATCCATATTTTATTCAAAGCAGCACATAGAAAACATAGCAACGGGTTTTAGGACGGGTGGCTCCCAACAAACTAAAAATGAGCCAGTATTTTTCTTAAAATGGGACATTTTCTCAGTTTGAACATTTGAGTCGTTTTCTATGTTCTACTGTGAAAATGTTGTTTTATTAGATTTGCAAATCATAAAACTACTTTTGTTTACAGTGCACACAGTGGCCTCATTTTTGGAATTCAGGCTGTATATTCAAACCTGTTTCAGCTCATATACTGCTAAAGTCAACAGACATTCCAGGCTCCAGTTGTGTATTTGCAATCCTGTCACATGTCGAGCAGCGGTCACTTCAGTCACTGCTTACGCACGCAGTTTTATTTTGCATCATTAATGGTTATTTTAGTTTGGCAAGTAGCAGGTTGCTGGTTTGATTCCAGCCTGAGACATTAATCCCCTTTGGGATTGCATCAGGAATTGCATCCAGCATAAACGTCTGCCAAATCAAACATGTGGAGCCACCTGTTGTGGAGCCCCTTGTAGAGAGGGAGCAACTGAAAGTTGTTGTTTTTTCATCGGTTGTTATTACAAGTCATTGGATTTCAATGACATACCAAGGATCGAGACTGTTATTTCTCGATCTTGAGTTCACGCCTGAAAAACATTGAAAATATACTGTAAAAAATTATATCTCGTACCTACATCGTACCTACATGCATATATAACCATAGTCTTATAGTGGTATGCAGGCAGGCTGTTAAAAAGGCTATTTAATCTTTCAGTGAATCAATCAATTAGTGCAGTAATCGAGGGGACTGATGAATTAATAAATAATTAATTTAGTCAACATGTCGGTCATCTGGACAATCACGTTTTGTGTTTTTTCAGACATTTGGGGAGAAACTGCTGGGAATGTTTTCCTGGGTGATGCCAATCTCTGTAGCTTTGTCCACCTTTGGAGGAATTAATGGATATTTGTTTACCTCCTCCAGGTACAGCACAAACGCTTTGTCTTGCATTGTACAACACACCAAACCCTAATTTTTACTTATTTTTACTGATGCCCGCTGTTTCCACAAAATAACGTGTATAACATGTGTAAATATGTCTCTCGGTAGATTGTGTTTCTCTGGCGCCAGAGAGGGTCACCTTCCTTATCTGCTGGCAATGATCCACCTAAAAAACTGCACACCAATTCCTGCCCTGCTGCTCTGTGTACGTTTCACACTAACAGGTTTATCCAGCTGTGTAGCTTCAAAACAGAGATTCAGTGCTTTAATTTTCTCTTGTTTGAACCTGTTCTGTCCTACAGTGCTTTGCCACAGTTGTCATCCTGTGTATTGGGGAGACACACAACCTGATCAACTATGTGTCCTTTATCAACTATTTGTCCTATGGGGTAACCATTGCCGGCCTTCTCTACCTCCGCAAGAAAAGGCCCAACCTGGCTAGACCTATAAAGGTATGGCACTTGTTTTATCTGGAGGTATAACTTAACCACAATAAAAGCAGATTATAGTGAGGAATTTAAAAAATGAAAATATTAAAATTATGTAAGGCAGAAAGAAAAAAATAGAAATTTGAAATAAGCTTAAAAAGCTGACAGATTCAAATAAAAGTATTTAATTTTGAATTAAATTATAATAATTAGATTTTTTTTAAACAAAGGCAAATCAATTATAAAATTAAGCTTCCCATTACATCAAATCAATAATTTTTAAAAACTTTTATTCAAAGGCTCTGAACAGTGTGTCAATTTTAATGCATTTAAAACAAAGAAGACAGTGTAATGTATAGACTGGTGATGTAGACATACACGCTAATTTTCATATAGTAGTATATAAAGTAGTCTGCAATGAATGTGTCACAGTAATCTGTGCATTTAGCATAGGAAACTGAGAGCTCCCAGCAGTCTGATTTGTGTACCACTAGATTTTGCCATTTAACAATGAGTTAGCATGCATATTGTTTTGGCGCCCCCTGGTGTCACAAATGGCAGTTACATGACATTAGTTAGTGCACAAATAACATCCACTATTTCCTGTTTTCTGTTTACGTTCATTCTCCTGTATGCCATTCCCTCCAATCGCTCTCTGTTTTTACTTTTATTGTCAAATAAAAGCTGAAAATTAAAATAAAAAGTAAAAACAAACAAATAAGTATTACATTGCAATACATTAAAGCATTAAATTAAATGTCAAAAATTTGTTTTTGATAATATCCCAGACAAATATATGTACATGTTTATATATTTGGATGCTACATGTAGAGACAGTATGGGTTTACAAATGTAAAAAGAAAAAAAAGGTAAGGAAAAAGATAATTATGTTCATTGCAGATAAATCAACATATTTACAGTGGCAAGGGTTTTTGTACAAATGTGTTTTTGTTCTGTGTAGGTGAACCTGTTGATCCCGATCAGCTACCTGATCTTCTGGGCTGTGCTGCTGGGCTTCAGCCTGTACTCTGAACCGGTGGTTTGTGGCCTGGGTATGGTTATCATGTTGACTGGAGTCCCTGTATACTTTGTGGGTGTGCAGTGGAAGGAGAAACCCAAATGGCTCTATAGATTAGTTGGTGAGTTGGTTTTTTCCAGCGTACAGAACATATTAACTATTTATGTCAGCAGTAATTCCATCTGAGTCTGACTGCTCATGATGTCTTTTCTATTGCAGAAAAACTCACGTACAAGGGCCAGAAGGTGTGTTATGTGGTGTTTCCTCAGGATGACCCCTCAGAAACTGAGCCCCTCACTGCCAAAGCTACTGACTGAGGAGTGAAGTCAAACCAGGACTTCCCCTTTTGCATCAACGTCAATACTTCCCGTTTTCGTCTTAAACGTGTTCTTGTTTGGTCAGTGAAGCACAAAGAGAAAGTGTCATATATTTTTGCACAGGTGTGGACTGGATTGGGCTGGCATGGAGCCCATTTTACCCAGTGCATGTGTTTTTAACTTTTTGGTTTTGCTGTCCATCCATTGTCATCACCAGCATGCAAAGTTTTATTTTTCATACAGATCCTTATCCTTTCCCTTCTTACTCAAAGAATCTCCATTCTGTTCCAAGTCTTTTTCTGCTTCACTTCCAGGATGCTTCCAGCATGCTAATGTGCCTTATGAAATATAGACGTGTGTATAGTGTGTTGGTTGTGCGGGTATTTGGAGTGTGTAATGTCTTATATGGAATAAGATAAATATGCAAGCAGTTTCTGCACTTAGCAATACTTCTCTATAACTGCTGCTACTTTGCACTTTGCTTTACTAATTACTCACATGATGCTCACTGTTGATCTGTTGTGGATGAGTAATTTGTTCTGTCTATATCTCTGCCTGGCTACAGAATCTGGCTGTTCTATTTTCTTTCCACCGACTTTTTAAAAAGAATTATGATTATATCACTTTTCCCTCATGAGAGATGCTGTTGCTGCCTTAATGTTTTTATTAGAGACACTCATCTCTTCCAGTTATTTTTAAAAGACGGGCAAGACCATGACTGGTTCTTGCAGGATTTTGTTGCTTCAGCAGTGATTTCATCTCTGGGTTCCCACTGTGAAACCTCTCAAGGTGCTCGACCAGCCAAAACAGTTATTACACTCTTGACCTGTTGTGATACAGTATTTGAGCACTAATGTGTTGTTGCATAACTCTAACAGAATCTGTAATGATTGACAGACGGCTGGCAGTGGATGTTTACTTGAGCTCTCACTTCCCCAAAAGCCACTACAATGACCGTTAACTCAATATCGCTTATCCACTGATCAGCTGACTTAACATGACACTGCTGACATCACAGAGTTGGATTAACATCCTTTTTGTATCCCATGACCTCTTGGACTTCCTGTATTAGTCAACATTGTTGATGTATTATGGCCCAGACCTGGTCAAACTTGCAACCTCAGTAATTTTGCATTTACTGTGGTCCAGGAGATATTGTTGTTGTTGTTGCTACCTTATCGTATTTGAGTATTCTCTTAATATCTCTTTTATGTTGTACATATAACAAACAAATGAAGGTTGGGGCCTTTGGCCTTTTAAAATGAAAAGTAAACCAGCAGCTTTGAACTTTATTGAACGTGCAGTCCCTTTCTCAGCCCGTAGCTGCTGGGAACTCCATGAAAAGAGACTCGTGTCTGTCCTGCCATGTCCCGGTGCTTTTAGCTCTGAGAGCTGTAAATACTGTGTGACAAAAATAAACTTTTAAAAACGCACCAGGGGCTTCTACAAAGATGACATTCCTCAAACATGTTGTGGTACATTTGTATACTGTATAATGGGTGTACCTTTGTTTTGTAAAAGACAGAAGTTGTAAATTAATAACAATGTAATTGATCATTAAATATAGCGACTTCGAAGAAACTCGGTGTGTCGTCTCCTCTGTGGGATCCTTTTTAGCACCATCAGGTCAAAAATGGGGATTTCTGTGCTAATTAAGTAAGTCGTTGGTTTTCAAGCTTTTTCTGGCATGACCCACTTCGGAAGCTTGGCAGCTGCTATAATAGGTTTTAGCAAGTTTTCAGCAATTTTTTTTTTTCTTAACATATTTTAATGGTTTTGTTTTTCCTCTGGTTGTTCATGGCCCACCTGCAGTGGCTCTGCACCTCACAGTTTGAAGTAAGATCAGTCAAAGGTAACTACTGTGCAAAATAAACTATGTACCAGTAGTACGTTGGTGGTTGCACTTTGAGTAGTTTGATGCCAACAACAGTTTACTATAGTACATTTTACTATGAAAAACCAGAATGCGAGTGACGTAGTAGCTCATCCAGGTACAATCCACCACAGTTTACAGGTTATTGTATCATTTAAAGCACAGAAAAGCAAATTATATGTTTTGTTTTCATTGCACAATCTAATGAGGATAGTTTGTGTGCACATTACGCTCACACATCACATTAACTCACTGGTCTTTTGGCGACGAGTTAAAAAAAATTTTTTAAAAGAAGAGAAAAAAAACCCCCCAGAAAATAAATTTTGAAGTTTATTTATTGCAGGCACAGGAAAATTATGATAAGCAGAAGATTAAACAGAATTTTGGATCTGCAAACCCAACAATGCCATGGCAGCATTTCTCTTGCAGCACAAAATATACAAACATAATTCTCAAAACGTGAGAAACAAACATCATCTTCAGCCTGTGAAGGGAACAAAGCTTCAAACTCAAGTCTCTAATGATGATATTATCAGACAGAAGCTTTCAGCAGAACTTTACTTTCCAGTGGCCACAATCCAGTGTGCTTACCTGTGCACAAAACTATACAAACGTACAGCTATTACTAAAGCATACTGAAGACATTTTGCTAAAGCATAAACGCTGAAATTCAGGGAACAGAAAAGACACACTTATCTAAACTGGCAGGTCATAATCATCAACCTAACCACATTAGCAGTCAGTGTAACACAATTTCACTAAAGATTGTACCAAATTACCATGACTCTCCTTAAGCTGATGACTACATCCTGAATAAATCACTACTTAAATACAATGGAAGAAGACCTGAAAGGTTCCCTTTCTCTTACTCTTCGCTGTAATAATCCCAGAGCTGAGATTTCTGACATATTAGTGCACTGTACCTCCAGATCAGTCATATTTAACAATCACATGACATGTATAAAAGAGTGTTGTCTAGACAAAGACAAATCTAATCTCTTCAAACAGGTAAACCACAGAGTTGATTCATAAACCCTCCTTGACCATTGCAACAACAGGGAAAACCCCATTAAGGCGTTTTTAATGCATGTCTCTAAATCACAAAGCAAGATACGCATTTTTTTTCCAGACAGCAGCTAAACGATTTCACTTTAAGCTAAATGAGGACGGATGTTTTTTAAATAGACGTACAAGAGAACACAAGTAAAACATCTGTAAAACTATAAATAAATATAATTAGCTTATTTTTTGATATTTCAAAGAAAGAACTGGAGATGAGAACAGATTATGAGGCAGAAATTAGTTGGAAGGACTATGGAGATATCTCTAATGGCACATAACATATAGCAGCTGTTCTTGGCAAAACTTGTAGGGTAGCATGGCACATTCAGCTCATTTTAAAGAAAAAAAAAACAGTAGGAACGATCTAGTTTTTCCACACGAAATGGCATTCTGGTCAATTCTCTTTTGCTCCAAACCCACACTACTTATTGGCTTCTTATTCTTCTAGTATAAATATCCTGCAGCACAAGTGGGAGGGGGGAATCACTGATATTTATAACAAAAGAAGACTGGTACATTCTTTAAAGGTCCAACAGTGATTAGCAAAATGTTACCAGTGTCAAAAAGCAGCCCAGAAACAGGCAATAACTTCAAGGCAGAAAGAGAAACGTAAAGCAAAACTTTGTACAGGTCTCCACTGAAGACTTGAAAATAGAGGTCTTTGCTTAAGCGTCCAGTATTAGAAAATTCCACAGCATAGATTTGAATTTCCACCAGAATAAACCAGCAGTCCAGACATCCACGGTGACCCAGTCATCGACTGGGATGAACAGTGAACAAACAGTATTTCCATGTGAAGCTCCTCTTTCCAAAGTTTCTTGGGCATTCACATACAGTCAGTGCACTGAATGGAGGTCAATGCAAACACTCATATACATATGTATATATATATATATATATATATATATATATATATATATATATATATATATATATATATATATATATATATATATATATATATATATATATATATATATATATATATATATATATATATATATATATAAAGTCGGGTTCATTTAAAAGGATGGACTTTGTTTAACGGGACAGGTTTGGTTTATTATGAAAAGGATGAGAGGCTGAACAGAGTTAGAGGCAATATTCTTGGACTCACTTTGTAAATCTTCATCCAAGTTTGGCTTATATTAAACTGATCATACATGAAGATAAAAACTAAAGCTACAATTGATAAAAGTGAATAAATAAGTTCTTGATGTTTCTTAAAAGTGGTCAAAATGATGACTGATGAATCAATACTGACACTGCACAAGTGTTAAAGGAAAAGTTGATATTTTTTCTGGGAGATAAGCTTCCAAATTCTCAATTATAAATATATACTATAGCTTGCACCTACTTAGCTTAGCACAAGGTTATAAAACAGAGGGGAAAACTAGCTTTAATGACTGCCTTCAGACAGAAACTATCCTAGCCTGCACTAGGGTAACCTAGACTACCAGGTGTGCTATTTTCATCAAACTCTCCACAGGAAAATATAAAAACCTATTAAAAAAAAATATCAAACCTTTTTCTGACACGGTTCAAAGCTGTATTTCAAGACATTTCTTACTGTCAACAAAACGCACAACAAGACCAAAATCAACCAGTGATATCTGTAATGGTCTGTTATTATGTAACCATGAAGAACAAATCCCTGAACAATCCCTGAATATTGAATATTGACTCTTCATGGAAATGTAGAGTCAATATTCAGCTCAATATTCCATCTATTTATCATCATATTTATCAATGTGTAAAATAAGATCTTATAAGGAAATTACAAAAATGTGTTAAATAATGAATAAATACATAAGAGTTTCAAACTCCTGCTTCCACGAGTGCACCTCGTGTGTTATTCTGTTCGATGTCCACGGCTTTGTCTGATTTCTCTCCTTACTGCTGTTATGTCTTTAAGAAGGTTGATGTGGACAAATCACAGGATTTGTTGCCAATATTTTAAAAAAAAATGTAAAATTTCAGCAACAACATCCTTAATTGATGCACTCAGCCGTGACATATTAATGATGTCATAAAACAATAACAACTAACATAAACAATAAAAGGGAACAAGAATAGAGGATCGATCAGATCAATTTGTGTGTTCACTCATTAGGCTGTTATGGCTCACAGTATGTAGCGGTGCATAATGGCTTTGGGTAAAGACATAAAGGCTGTTTTGGCATTTCAGATACATTTTGCCAGTAGTGGGTTGTATTAGTACTTGTGGCCAAAACTGGATTTAATCTTTTGGAACAAATTCAGGGTAAATATCATAACGGGCTAATTGGGGCTATCTGTTTGCATTTAAATGAAGTAGTTAAGCTCTGGCATGAGCTTTAGAAAGCAATTTACAGGAAGAACGACTAATGCTGGTTTTATTCGTCTTAGGATAAGACTGCATGTGCATAATTGTTTGCAACTGCACATTTTATGCATTCAAATAATGAAATGGAGTGATATTTATTGAGTTTCATATTGTACCCCCTCCAAACAAAAGGCTGAAGTACAGGTTCTCACCTCTGACTCTGGTGGAGTCACATCTCAAGGACACTTTATCAGAACTGATATTGCAATTGCCAGCTCTCGACAGTGAGGAGAGCGTCATCCTAAACTTTTCAGCACAGCGTCTCCCTTCCTAAATCTCCTCCCTCTTCACTGATGCTTCTGCCGAACCTGCATAGGCTGCTTCTTGCCTCTGGTTTCATCTCATCCCTGCTTGGCACGTTCACAGTAAACTGGCTGTCACTGTCCTCTGGTTTCACAGAGGAAAATAAGGGCTCGGTGGGTGAAGTCACCTCTGAACCCTGTGGTTGTGGTTGAGTTGATGGTGTCTGGGAACTGCTGGGAAACACAGGGGGTGAAATAGGGGACAAAGGTCCTAAGGGGGAGTAACGTCTTAAGGAAACCCCCTTCAGGTTAACTGCAAGCTCCAGAACCAATTTTCTAGATGCCCGGGGTGGGCACAGGGGTACAGAGGCTTCCTGGGGGGAGAGAGGAAGTCCACTTTGTACTGAGGAGTCACTCTGGCAAGGAGTGGGAGGTGAAGACTCTGCAGCCCTGCTGCCATCTCTGCTGACAGGTGACAGGTCCTCTTCCTCCTCTGGACTGTCTACTGAATGAAAGGAGAGAGGCGATGCAGGGCTCTCCGGCAGGTCCACACCCACTACGTCAGACCCACCTGCAGACATGGCCCTGTTCTGAGGTCCCTGCTCCCCGACAGTCCGGTAGCTGTGAAGCCCTAGTGTGATCTGCGTGGGTCCAGGGGGATCCAGGAGTGGGGCGTGGCCTCTGCCTCGTCCTCCACTACGGAACAAGCGATTCCAAAGATGGCCTAGACGTCGTCTGGAAGAGGAGGAAGTGGAGCGGCGAGTTGAGTGACGCCTTATCTGCCTGCGCATTGCCAACCGAAGATTCTGTAACACTGAAGCCTGGATGACGGGGGATTAAAACAGAAACACGCTGAAGTTCATTTCTCTCTAAATGCAGCGTCGCCAGTGTCTGTTAGTGTGCGCGAATTTGTTACCTGGGTGGGATTGTATACAGGAAAATCTTCCACCGGAGGGATAAGACCCTGGGCTATTAACTGACCATATGAAGGAGGAGCCTCTCTCTGGACAAAGTCGGCCTCCATGCGAGTCATCTGCGTCTCAAAAGCTCTGTAAAGGAGTGAGGAAGGAAAAAACAGAGCAGGATTAGGGAAAAATCAGGAAAACTATTTGAAAACCCACAAAAATACTTTCACTTCTACAGTTTCTGGCAGCTGCAACAATCAACACCATCCCAGCGTTCCTCTGACTTAACATTCATTTAGTGGCAGAATGAGGGCCCACCTGTACTCTCGGTTCCTGAGGGAGTGCAGTTTAAGGGCACAGCCAAGAGCAATAACCAACAGGAGACTGCAGACCAGACTGCCGATCAGGGCAGCTGTGATCACTTTCCTGGGCACTGCTGCCAAGCAGTCCCTCTCATCGCTTCCATCTAAACAGTCCTCCTGGCCGTCACAGCGCCACGTCTCAAAGATACACAGGTTAGTCCCACAGTGGAAGTTTCCAGGTTGGCAATCGTAGCAGTTCTTCTCGTCCGACCCATCTGGACACCTCTTCTGGTTGTTGCAGCGTTCAGAGGCTGGGTAACACATTCCTGTACCACCCTCGCAGGGGAACTCTCCATCTGGACACATCGGACAGCCCTCCTCATCTCGACCAGATGGGCAGTGCCAGTAGCCGTCACAGCGCTGGCGTTCAGAGTAACAGCCCTGATCACTGCCGCAGGGACGCTCGCCAGGAAAACAGTAACCTTTCACCTGGTAGGATGGAGGAGAAATGCATCACTGTCTAGACACAGAAGGGACAACTTGTACTATACTTAACTGACTGTGTTTTCTGAACAAAAAGAGCAGTTACTGTTTCTAAATCAGTTACTTTGGATTAAAAAAGAAAAACACTGTAACTTTTGACAAATTAAAAGTTTTAAACAACTTTAAAAAAAGAGGTTGAAAGAATTTCAAAGGATAGATGAGAATAAACGATGAATGAAATGAACATTAGCCAACCTCAGTACCTGATATGTAGCATTGAAACCATGCCCCGGACTATGAGGCTGGGCCATGTACAAAACGCTCATCTGTCCCCGGCTCGACTCCAACAGGGCGGGCCGCCTGTTGTTGTGATATGACAACACCTGTAACAGATGCTCCGCTCGCTGCAGCAGGCCGTCATAGACATGCAGCAAATCTCCAGGCCCCAGCTGCAGGTCCAGCTGCAGAACAATGGGCTTAGGGTCCTGAGTGTCCAACAACCAGGAGCATCTCAGCTCAGTGTCGCCGCTACGGTTCGCACGGAAAAAATCGGGAGAGGCAAACGAGCCATAAAAGTTCCCCAGACGTTTGCCACAAGTAGTGTCAGGGCAACCCAGTTCGTCACTTCCATCGTGGCAGTCCCGGGCTCCGTTGCAGCGCAGGCCCGCGGGCAGGCATCGGGTGGACTGGGCCTCGGTGCACGGCAGAGAGCCAAAGGGGCAGAGGCCCGGCTGCGCCTCAGTGGGAGTCGGCAAGCAGCTGCGTTCATCCGAGGCATCCCCACATTCATCCTGACCGTTGCACTTCCAGGAGCGAGGAAGACACTTCCCATTCCCACAGAGGAATTCATCTGACTGACAGCTGCTCTGACCTAGGTGACCTAAAAAAGAATATGTCTGGTTAGCTGCTAAAACATCACTTTTACCCCCCAAGAGATAGTTGCCAGTCTCATCTGTCTGCCATGTCCAACTGCAATCAATATCACAGGTTTTAGGCTTTTCTCAGCTTTTTAAAAAAAGACAAACCATAACAAAAAAAATGCATTAGTATTGTGGATGATCATATCAAAACAAACCAAGCAGTAACCCTGTGTAAACATACAAAACAGCTCTATTAATTCAACCCTCACAAAACTTTATTATGGCTTTATTAAATCTCTGTTTTAATGCTGCATCTTGACCTCTATGTTGTTATAACTGCTGTTACTGATGCATGCTCTGGTCTGCACAGAGATTCTGCTGCTACTTTACCCACCTCGTGTTTTCCACATATGCGCATAGAAGCATGGGGAGGTCCCAGAACAGATGCTTATGTTCAAATATAAAATACTGCAGGTGGCCCTGACGTAAATGTTATAAACATGATAATTCATTTTATTTTATTTTTTTTATTTATTTATTATTTTATTTCATTTTATTTAATAATGAGTTTGCAGTGGGTGTTGCTAATGGATTAAACTGTAGAGGTATTTCTAATATTTTCACGCACTCTGGTATGTTTATGGAGTGGATAAGCAATATGCAAATATTCTCCAGCTTACCTCTGATGTAAGAGAGTCGGAAGCCCTGGGCTTGCCCAGAGCTGTTGGCTTGAGAGTGGAAGAAGAGCCAAACACGCCCCCTGGTGGAGATGAAGGGCTGCGGCAGCACCGAGCCACATAGCCTGGATTCTCTCTTCCACGTAGGTGTCAGCAGGAGCCAGTCTCCCATGCATTTTCCTGACTCCGCCAGGTCGAAGTTACGGAAACTGGAGCATGGAACATGAGTTTAGGTGACTCGGTTATAGAAATATCATATGTATGCAGCGTATGTTTCAGGGACTCTACCTGATGGTAATAACTTCTCCTTGACCCCCCTGAATATGCCAGCTGCAGTTGACCCCAGCTGGGTAGTTTAAAGGCCAGGAAGGGCTGTAGATCACACCCCTCCGCTCTGTATGGATCTCCACCTGCTCGCTGCAGCCTGTCTCAAAAAAGACAGGGGGGATGGCAGCATACATATTAGGGAGGTCGGTCTGAATGCTCCTTGTGCACATCAGAACTAAGAACACGAACACTTGGCAGACATCGAGCATTACCAAAATGTTGGCTTCCACACTCTATAAACCGTTTTATCCTCATTCTTTTATTTGTGACCGCTACAAAAAACACTAAACGATTCACTGACAAGACAAATGACCTTAGTGCCATTGTGGGGAAGCTCCACGCTGATCAGATGGAGCTTTAAACAGAAGCAGCAGCCAAACTGGCAGCCAAGGCAACAGCATCTCCTGCTGCCATCACACCATTACTCCAGGGAGCAACACAAATGTGTGAGCAGGCCAGGAAAAGCTCCAGGACTAACACGCAAACCTCTGTGTGGTGTGCAGGCACTGAATCCTGTTGTTTTTCTAAGTAAAGGCGCAGCGATCAAGTTACCGGCATCATAATCTGCAACATAAATGTGGAATGGGAAGTATCTCATTTCATTCTTGTGCTGAAAGCAATAATATAGAGCAGGCGCATTAATCATCGCATTACTGCTTAATGCCACAGAAAGAATGAAACACATGCAAGGAAACGCTGTCTAACAAGCCTCTTAATTAACCAAAACCACAGAGACAGAACATTAGCTCAACTATGATCCAGCGCTGACACACAGCAGGGAGTCTGCTGCTTAGTGCTGTTTGTTTCTGGCTTACTTGATGAATCAGTAAAGTCAGCAGAGTGAAGCAGGGTGGCGGAGGGAGGAATCGTTTAAGTGCGGATATCGACTATCCACACTAACTTAGCACACACATAAATACCTACACATACTGGGCTGGACCAAGCTGCTACACAATGCTGTTGTTTGGTGCAATGAATAAGAGAACTGAAGCACATTTTGACTGTTGTGTTTGTGTTTCATCTACTTTCAAACTCAGATGCTGGAAAAATCTGATCACAGAGAGAAAGAGAGAGAGAAAGAAAATTCACATTAACTCACTATTTTTGGTTTACCAACAGATGTAAAAAAATAAGATTTAGCTGCTGTTTTATGCTTAAACTACAGAACATGAACAGTTCACCAACAATAGTTGCTCAGGGAGCAAACCTTTTCTCTATGACATCCAGAGACTCCAAAATGCACTGCAGCCAAGAACAACTCCAGCTCAGACGCCAATAGAGTCATCAAAATATTAAAATAGTGTTTTATCAGTGAAAGGTGAATACACAAAACGTAACAACACAAGACACACTAATAGATAGTGGTGGGAAAACTACATCTATAGGTTTTGACGCTGCATTCACATTTAATGAAGATCAGCTGTAAAATGTTCCTTAAAGGAGATTATTATGTCGATCCCGTGGCTGATTATTAGCATCACGCTGGAATTATTAGATGTGAAAAAACTTCCCGTAGTTTTTTTTAGGAGCTACCTTGGGTTAGGTGATGTAAACCTCAGTGGTGCTGATAATATTTGTGTGTTTTTTAGCTTAACATATATCAAACCTGTAGTTTAATAGCTTTCAAACAAATGTAATGGAGTAAACCATGCCAAACTTTCACTGAAATGTGTATAAAGGGATATTAAGTTTTGTTTGTTTTTTTACAAAAACATTTGAAATTGCATTTATAGCTTTTAAGGCATGTAAATGTCCCTTTTTAATTTCCTGCTCTGATTACAGTGAAGCGTACCTGAGAGAAACAAGTGGATTAAGGTTGCACTTCAGCATTAAGCCCTTCAGTTTTTAATCTGCATTGTTCTCAAAAACCACACATAATCATGAGCTCAGGTAAAATGTGGAGATACTGAATGCAGTTGCAGCTTGTGTGTGTATTTGTGCATGCAACTTCAATCACCCTAGAACTTTATGTGTGAAAACATCAATTCTTTTTTTGACTTTTTGCTTTTTAAACCGCTTATCCGACTAGACTCGTGGACATCCTGGACAGGTTGCCAGCACAGGGGAACAGACAGCAACACAGGCTGGAGCACCAGGCATAAGGACAACATGCACACTGGACACATCAGCCAACCTCAAAGCTTGAAGGTTCCTGAGTTGGGATGGTGTGTTCCCCTTTAATCGTGCAAATCTCTTCTCTCCTCAGTCTCACATCACCCTGACTTAACATTCATGATCTTACCCTAACTACAACTTGTCTAACCCAAAAACCTAACCTGAACATATCCCTTTATCTTAATTTTTGAAGACCTGAATTATCTGGACTGGCTTTCTGTCCCCATAATGAAGACACAGTCCAGAACCCTCGACCCCACACAATGTTAACACCTGGATCACACACACACCTCCAAACTCTCACTCTGTGTCCCTTTAGCAGCCTTCCTCTTTATTTAAATGCCAATTAAGTGCAGTGTATGACAATGGAGGGGGGAGGAGGGGACCGTGGGGTTGACTGGCTGCAGAGAAGCAGTGATGTAATGCCGATAGCAGCAGTATCACATTTGCGAAAGCGCGTCCATGTTTCCACACTAACCGTGATCATTTACCCACCACAGATCAATAATCCCGCAGGTTTCTGCACAACGATAGCCTCTGTGCTCTCCCTCCATCCAATCAAAACAATGAAAACAAACCGTCTTCATCTATCAGATCACTTAATCAGAGACACACAGTAGTAGACAAAATAACACCCACTGCTGCTGCTCGGGTGTGAACACAGAGACGCTCCGCTCTGATAGTCACTGATGTAATCATAGTAGGAGCTTTGTAAATTACCGGATCTCCCGTAAAGATGCGAACACGGATCAAGAAATAGAAAAGCATGGCCACTTACATTTCACCGGGCAATGCGGATCACTTGTGCATGCCATCATGTGTTCGTGAACATCACAGGCAGAGCTTTCTAAACTAATTAGAACAAGCCTCCGTCTAAAACATCACAGCGGTGTAGAGACGCATTGTTGTTTCTCACCTGCACAGAGCAGAGCACAGCGGAGCCACAGCAGCCCGAGAAGAGGCAGCAGCAGGGGCAGTACCGTCAGTCCCATGGTCCGGCGGGGACCTCTGCTATTATCTCCCACACGCGTTTCGCTGTTCGCTCCACATCTGTGCGATCCACACTAGCTCCGGCATCTGCGTCCAGCCTGGACACAGCTAGAGCTCCTCCTTGCCGTGAAAAGGCATTGTGTCCTTCTTTTGCAGCGGTAGCCAAGACGCTACGATCAAGTTAGCTCCAACTAGCGATGCGGCTTCTTGTTACTCCCTTCAAAATAAAGGCTTCGTGGCAAACGTTAAGTTTTGCAGCATTATAAAACTAAACGTCTTATAGACTATAGTCTTAGATATAAAAATCAAGATTATATAGGGTTTGGATTTGTAGTTTAAAATTACAGTTGAGATGCAAAGCTAGAAATTTTTTGTTTTCTTGAAGACTACTTCCGCTCTAACTTTGGCTGACTCTACTCAGCTTTCCACATCTTAAATGAAAAAAAGTGGCTCACATAATTCTTAAGCCTTGTCCCCTCTTTCTCCAGATGAAACTTTATATATTGAACTGAAATACAGAATTACGTAGACGGCTTCTGGTAGGAAAGATACATAACAATCTTCTCCCTCTCGCCCGCTTGTGCTCTGATTCTTTTATGAGTATGCCCTTTCACTTTCGCCCTCGTGTGGTTAAACTCTTGTACTGCAAGTTGGACTTTAAAATAAATTATACAGTCCCTTTTAATTTAATAACGTATTTTGAGTTTCACATACACCTGGAAAAGTGTTTTGCTGAGAGAAAAGTACTATGTAAATGTAAAGTTATGACAAATGGTGCACACTGAACAACAAAAGAAACAACTGAAAAGAAAGAACTAAAAGGCACCGCTGGGATTCGAACCCAGGATCTCCTGTTTACTAGACAGGCGCTTTAACCAACTAAGCCACGGCGCCGCTGACGGAAGCTGTCGAAAAGGGCATTTATGAATAGTGAAATACATGGGTCCAATGACGTCACTGCTATGTTCAGTGTATTACATGTATTCTCCTGTGAATGCGACGTGATATATAAAGTTGTCCCCTTTTATTTTTTTTATCTTATTTTTTAGGTACTAGAAAATACGAAGGGCTAAAATGTTATAATTAGCAGTACACCGTTAAGTTACATTTATCCAAATCAATCAACTAAAAGGAGAGATTAACGTGGCTTAGTCAAACGGAAGCATAAATATGAGATGACACTAAAGCATAACTTTAAAGTGTAAGAAACAGTGCAGTGCAGCAGTGTCTTCGGTGTGGATTCAGTATTGTAAGAGTACAGGGTTGAAATACACAGCACACTTAAGCGAAAAAGATGATAGTGTGTATTACAATTCCCTGTAGATTATTTCAAATTTAAGCAAAAATATTACGCTTTTGATTCCCATCAATAAGGTTTTGCATAGAATGTCACGTATTTACTATTAACTAGTACATTTAGAACTAGAAAATGCATTTTCTGAAGAAACTGCAGTGTAAATGCTGATAGCTGAATGTTTTGAGCTGAAATGGCTGCTGAATGTTGTTAAAAATGTTGAATGAGCTGAAATAGGACGAAACATTCACCTGAAGGCTGAAGTGTTGAACTGTTGAAAGCTAAAGTTCACACAGATGAAGAAGTTTCAAAGTTGGAAAGTAGCTGAAGATGTTTAAAATGTAGATGAGAAAAAAACTGAATATTTGCGCTGTGTGTGTGCGCGCACATGTATGTGTGTGTTTCTGTGTGAGTGTATGTCTCTGTGTGTCTGTATTTCCTTGTGTGTTTGTCTGTCTCTCTCTCCCTGTGTGAGTGTATGTCTCTGTGTGTCTGTATTTCAGGGGTTTTGAAGCTGGCAAGTAGCCGAGCATGTTTAAAATGTACATTAGAAAATAAAGCATGAAACTTAAACTGGAACTGAATAAAAAAGTATAAAAGATATTGAAAAGATAAATACAAGCTGAATAGCTTGACTTCGTTTTAAAGTTTAAATGGTATCTGTGGGTCAACATATGTGGAAGTAGTTAGAGTTGAAAGACGAATAAGTTGAATGAGGATTTGAAGGGTCTCCCGATTGAAAAACATTGTAAATTTTTGTTGAATAAAGTTGAATAATTAAAAAATATATATATAAAAGATACAGAGAAATGATCAAGAAAGACAAGAAGTTGACCCCAGCTGTCTTCCATGGGATGAACCCCTAGACCCTTACCTCAGCTCTCTTCCTTGGGGTGAACACGTACAACTAGAGGAGAAGCGCTTTGAAGAAATGCAGAATGAAAATCTCATGAACAGAGAAAAAATTATGTCCCTGAGGCAAGAAAATGAGTGAAAGAGTGCTGAATGAAAAAAAAAAAACAGTCCTACCAGCTTCAAGAAAAAGAAGGTATTATTGAGGAGAAACAATGGGCTCTGCAAGACAAAAAGAATCAGGAGCTCCAAGAAAAGCTTGATCAAGCTCTGGAAAAAAATAATGAAATCTTCCAAGAGAAAAAAAAAACAGGACATAGAGTTCAAAGAAAGAAATGGACAGCAAGCTTGAAGACATGAAGGAAAAATCCAGAGTGCTCCAAATAAAGCTCAATAAAACACTGCACAGACATAAAGTTTCTTCAAGAAAAGAACAACAGGACACACAACAGAAAGAAATGGATTGCAAACCTCAAGAGAAAGAGGAAAAATATAAAATGCACCAAATAACTCTTAGTGAAACTGCTGAAAAATCAAGAGATGCTTCAAGAGAAGAAGCAACAGGACATGAAACAGAAAGAAACGGATTGCAAGCTTCAGAACACAGAGAAACACAACGAAGGCTTGCAAGTAAAGCTTGATGAAGCTCTGGAAAAAATAAAGAAATCCACCAAGAGAAGAAACAACAGGACATCGAGCAGAGAGACATGCAGTCCAAACTCCAAGGCTGCAGGTAAAGCATAACAAAACATTGCACAAAAATCAACAGCTGCTCCAAGAGAGAAACCAACAAGAGATAAAACAGAAAGGAATGGACACCAAGCTTGAAGACATGGGGGAAAAAATCCAGAGTGCTTTAATTAAGGCTCGACAAAACACTGCACAGAAATAAAGATTTTCTTCGAGAAAAAGAACAACAGGACACACAACAGAAAGAAATGGATTGCAAACTTGAAGAGATGAGAAAAATACAAGGTGCTCCAAATAACTCTTGATGAAACACTGCTCAAAAATCAAGAAATACTTCAAGAGAAGGAGCATGAAACAGAAAGAAGAAAAACTTGTTCTTCAGAGGAAAAAACAAAACAAAAAGGAAGTACAAAACAACTGAACTGGAGGGAGAAAAGAAAAAGCCGGAAAAACAATGCTCAGAGATGCAGAGTAGCATCAATGAAATGCTGAGAAAAAACACAGAACTTCAGGAACTTTCTAACTACTTGAAGAACAAGAACACTAAAATCCAGGTGCAAAAGCAACAACAGAAAACACATGGAGCAGAATTAGAAGATGTGGAGAAAAGATGCAAGAAACTTGAGAAAGAAAATGCAGAAATAATCCATGAGTTGACAAACCTTATCCTTGAGAAAAAAAGTGCTCATGGAACAGTGCCTAAAAAAGAAGAAAAAATACTTTCACTTGTTCTGGAGGAGGGACACTGCTGCTCCTCACATGATGTAACATCGTCTTCCTCCACCTCTGTTCCATCTTAATTTTCACCGCTCCTCCCAGTTAACCTATATTAGTTCTTTTCAGAATATTCTAAGTTTTTTTAGTTGTTGTTCTAACTCTCTTATAAGTACGAGTCCACTCAATTCTATCAATTTAGTTTAGCCTGATGCAGTCCACCCAATGCTTTGACTCACTGCACAAAGTGACTGATTGTGAATGCCCAGTAACACTTCAAAGAGTTACCAATTTGTCAGGGTTTATTGCTATATTTCTTTTCTTAGGTATGTTGAAGCTTTCTTAAGTTCTTGTTGTAGCTGTTATTAGTTTGGGTCTAAGTTTCCTTGTATTTTGTTATTCATTGTTTAAGTCCATCTAGTCAATGGACGTTGATTTAAGCTAGCTGGACCAGTGAAACTGATCTTTCTAGTACAAAGAAGTTTACTACATGTTTAATGCTATAATATAACAAAAACAAGTGCAATGTCAACAGTATGAAGAAAGAAATCTGTCAGTCTGACATTTCGGGGGTTAAATTGTCATTATAAAACCAAGAGTGTAGTATAGTATAGTAAGTATAGTAGATGGTGAAATAAAATAAAAAAAGATTCTGTCTAATACATTGGTAAATAAGTATGAAAGGCCATGGGGCGGTCCTTATAAATAGGAAAAGGGGTAGGCTCAAATTTATGAAAATGCACCTATCCAAAGCAATCAACTGGATGCATTTTGAGTCTTTGACGGCCGTTTACACCCCCCGGGCCTTATGTTCGGCACCCTTTTACTAAGCACTTTAGGGTTTGCTTCTACAGTGAAGTAGCTAACTTCATCTTTGCCATAAATTAAAACTGACTTAGCACTAAAGAAAATTCCATCCTTTCCATAATGAAAAGTCAATGTGAAAATGCTGTCTAAGCTTGTCTTTAAACTTACATGATAACCATAAATAATAACGATTGTTTTTCACACTGACACAGCAAAATTGGAAATAAAATGATTTTGTTATTACTTATGTACTTGTTAAAATTAAAATAAAAGACTTTTACTAGATTGTCATTTTAACTTTCTTACATTTCCTACATACTCCACTATCCCCAAATTTGGGAAAACTGTAAAACAGATTTTTGTTTTCTGTTAATCTGCACCACACTGCAACACAAAACCCTTGCCTCCTTCGCTAGCATTACTACTATGACCACCAAAAAAAGAACTGTTTAAGGGCCTCCCGCTAATGGGTCAACAAGTGACTTCTTCAATATTATCACTATTTTGCATTGTTCCATATTTGTTTGATGGCTCATAACTTACTGCATTTTCCAATAGAATACAAATGTCAGGAGCCCTCTAAAACAAGTGACCTATCAGATACCAGCATTTACACAGGTTTTTCTGAACTCTAATAAAAGTTTGATGATTACAAAGAAGACGTAGCTGAGATTTGTTAAACACAAGGGTCATTGGCACAGGTAGGACATGATCCACACTAATTAAATAGCTTGGTTTTAGCTGTTTCACTCTTTAAATGACACTGAAAGGGCCGATAGATGCCCGATGTTCAGGTCACTAAGGGTTCCTCACATTGAAGTCAATAAACCACATCACAGGACACTTAAATGGCAACACTACTTAAATCAGCACCACTAACCAAAGCTACCAGCATGACCAGTTGAAATGTATATGCATGTATATATGCGTGCTTCTCAACCCATTCAACAGTTTACACTGTACACAAATACTAATGGAAGAAGCAGTGATCAGCTGCCTCTTCAAGAACTACAGAGGTCACAGCATTGTAGTTTCATTGGCATGTCTTTCCACTCAGACTGCTTTTAGGACAGTGTGCGATCCCGTTCACTGATGACAGCTGACTGAGGATGGAAATGTTTTTTGATTTAGTCATACAGTACCTCCAGAGAATAGTTGGCAGGATCCTTGGATTAGTTCTCGTCATTGACACATTGTGTATAGAAAGAACAACTTTTTTCCCTTAGTGAGCCATTTCAAAACTCTGATGGCTTCAACTTATTTCTAGCCTACTACTTCTGGTGGCAAAAAGAAAAACATTGCAAAAATCAATGTAACACACTACGAATGATATTTCAACAGTTTATTCAACAACTTCATAGACATTTCTTGAGAAGTGTGCTGCTTTATTGGATGTTTGACAAGTGCGGGAACCAAAGCTTTGTACATGCACATGGTCTCAGCACAGGTACAGACTATAGGTTTTTATTTATTTATTTATTTTTAAATCACACAGCCTTGAAATACAGCAGCTGATGAAGCTTACCAACAACCACTTCAGTGATATACACACTTAATGAAATTTCTGTTCGAATTAAAAAGTAAAGACAGGGGAAAAAAAACAACAAAAAAAAAAAACAAAAAAAAACAACAACACGTAAAAACCTAGAAAGAAACTAAAGCTGTAAAAATCAGAAAACAAATCCTACAAATGGCGCCGAGTCGACAAGTCCATGAATGCATAAGTCCGAGGATCTGCATGTCACGTTGCTCAGCTGCTTTGTCTTTGCACATTGGTTAGTCTTTTAAATTAATGTAAATACTATGAAAACAGAACCCATGTCACAAAGAAACATTCCTTTTTACTGATCTTGAGCTCCAATTAGCAGGACACTGGACTATCAGCCATGACAGAGGAAGAGAAAGGTGGGTGGGTGAAGTCTGTATGAACAGAAGATCGTCATCCTAACATGGTGTTCACTGAGGCGACCACTTGTTTCATTACATCTTAAATATTTTATATGAATTTTTACCTAAAGTTGCTGTTTAAAGTGTCTAGATCTGTCTCTGGCTGCACCAGTGTTAGTTCCTCAGACAAAAATCAAAATGATTCAAGGGCACAATATTTCAAACAATCAACAACTTGTGCACGAGTCAGTGTGATTGTGATCTGTGTCTGAGGAGCTACTGAGCCTGACCTGCCTTTGTTTAGTCTGCAACTCATACATTTTCTCCCATCTAGCTCATGGGTTGTGTGTGTCTGTATGTGTATATGTCAGAGTGGGAAAGCGCATGAGATTACTGGTGGGCACACTGTACTCCCGAGCCGTGGTGGCTGCCCTCTTCGTCCGAGCTGTCATTGTAAGCCTCCCTGCGGTTACCAGATGACGAGCTCTGGCTGACGTCATAATCTTGCAGGTCGACCTCCTCCGTGTCTCCACTGATGATGGGTGGCTCTGACCGTGAGGGCAGCATGTCTTCCAGCTCCTTCACAGGGAAAACAATTTTCAAAATACAGCTTTAACAGGCAGCTTCATTGGGATTTCTAACCATTCTCTGGTGTCAGAAGGTTGTGGGGTCATGAGTGCACTGCTACAAGGAGAGAGAGAGCGAGAAGGGGTGCTGTCTCAGGAAGAAATTCACTTCCATCCTCAGCCAGAAAGACAAGCGTGACAGAATTTAAGTACTTTCACATTCATCACAAGAAGGAATCAAATCGCTGAATGGAAGTCTGAATGAAATTAATATCTTTCCCCCCCTCTTTAAAACAACGACAACAAACAAACAGGTCATACTTTCTCTTCAGACCAAAACCAGATTATGTGACGGACTCTGAAGACATAGTAGAAAAAATCATTTGAGAAAACATGCACCTTGGGTTTCTCCCCACTAACCGTACACATATAAATTGCTTTCCACCCAAGAAAAACAGCAGTCCTACATGTGAACATGTTACAGGTCAGACAGCTAACTCACTGCTGAGCTGTCTGAAAATCATGTATATTTTTCAAGTTAAAGCAGCTGTTGTTCAAAGTAAGGTGTGCTGTGGCCTTTCTCCATCAACACTGCTGCCAATATTTCCCTTTTTCCTTGCTTGTTTCAAAGCTGCTAATAAAAGAGCAAATCTATTTACTGCCTCCGTGTGCTGCCATCACTGATGCCCCCTCAGAGGCCTGATGGGCAAGTCTGATTTAAATAATATATTTGAACTCAACTGTAAATGACTCGCTGACTTAAGTCTGTTTGGAATATAGTTTTAATGTCTTAATCTAATTATATGGAGGAAAAAAATTGCCTATGAAGGACAGTTTTGTAATTACTTCTAAGTACGAAGAATGAGCTTTGGTATTTGTCTATAATGAGACAAATCAAAATTAGAAGATTAAAGACAGTAAATTAAAAGCACAAATCTGTCATACCCCAAGTTTCTCAGGGCTGATCCAATTGTTGTCAGGAAACTGGACATCAAACTTGATATAAAGATCTCCTTTCTCGAAAGGGTTTCGGTACTGTGGCATGCCTTCTCCCCGCACCATCCTGACAGAGCCTAGAAAAGAGTGCCGTTTGTTTAAAATTTGACTTAATCACATTTTTCTAAACAGTATTTCCAGCACTGGGGATTTAGGGTAAACCCACCCCCAGTGTTAGTGTGAAGAACATCTTTACAATGATAGAAACTCTCTGCCAATAAAGCCCAAAGCTGGACACCTGCTAGGCTAATACACTTATCTGGCAACCACGTCAGAGCTTTGAATAATGATGCAGTCTGTTCCTGACAAATTCAGTAAGAAAAGCAATGTTAAAAATGGATGTTTACCTGGTTCAATGACTTTGCCAGCAGGGTACTTAACAACAATTTGTCTTCCATCTAAATGTTTCAACATAAACTGGAAACCACACAGCGCCTCCACCAGCCCAATCTTGTGGTTCATGAAGAGGTCATTGCCATCTCGTCTATATGTCTGAAAATAGAGAGAGATTGTTAGTAATATCTGTTAATAGATGAAATCGTCACAGTTCTAACAGATTTAAAAACAAACAAACCAAACAAACAAAGCATCATTTCCTGATATACCAAATATGACAGTGTGGGAAAGCATGTCACTGTATATCATTACCTTTGAATAAAGCTGGGGCTAAAGCAGAAGTTAGTCAATTTTAGGGGGGAAAAAAAAGTTTTTTTTATTCCAATAATCCAAAGAGTTCTCATCGCTGAAGCCTATTCTCTCATAAAAACCACATTAAACACGGTAACAGATAATTGTCAGAACAAATTGCTTTTGTCTGTGACTGATAGCCTTTTAAAGTGGTCAGAATCATTTTCTCTGACAGTGTCTTTTGAGCTCGTCATCTGTGACAGCTATAATTGACTGTGTGACAATGCTTCTTCATGGTGTAATTTGGCAGTCAAGACATTGGGGGAGGCTATGAACTTGGAGTTTTGTAACATTTCTTTCTTATGTTGCAGTAAAATGCGTTACACAACAGCTTTAAGAACTCCTGCACACTAAACTGACAGGCAAATAAATATCTTATCAAAAGGCTAGAATTAACAAGACAAACATCAACCCATAATGGAACACTCAGTAGAGGCCTTGTACTTTAAATTCACACTGTTCCACAAGCTAGCTTTTTTGGCACTGTAATGCTTTGTCAATTTTAATTATTTTTTATTAATTATTAGAAAACAATTAAGTTCACACCATCAATTTTTGTAAACTGTATTGTATCCGAACACTAAACACCTCTGCCTTAGAGCATTTGTTAGAAATCAATAGTACAAACAAGTATAGCACAAAAAAGTTACTAATTTACTCAATAGGATGCTGTCAGAATGTATTCCTGTATACACAGACAAGTAGTTTTTTAATGCCTCTTAAATACTTTTTATTGTACTACTTCAAATGATTTTCAGACCTTTTGTGCCATTTCATAAAGAGTACTGATGTTCCATGATCAGTGTTTTATGTGTTGTTGCTGCTGGCTGTACCAACTCATTATGCTACAGATGTCTATGAATGACATATTTTGACATTAAAGATAGACATCCTGTGGGAGAAGGAGCCAGAGGCACTCCTCAAGCTCTGGGTGGTGTTCTAGTTAAGCCAAAACCATCCACAACCCATTTCCTTTAACATTTACCAGGGTCTTTATTTACCTCAGCCGAGTAAGGTAAGTGGCTTGCATATTTCTGAATTTGGCACCATTACGACAAATAAGCTTCATTACGATTTGTCTGTTTTATTAAAATGACAACATTTAGTTGAATTGCTCTTGAAAAAAAAGATCAGCATCACAAGACTGATTAGCCTATCAATCCACCACTCATGATGTCAATATAACTTTATTTCATGAGAGGACACCCATCACTTTTTGGCATCCAGCTACAAGCGTTGTTAATGCAAACCAGGAACTCAACACTTCAACCATGTAGAATCATAAGCGCTGATTTTTCAGTGAACAGAAACACTCCTTTTCTTCATTTCCAGGAACACTGTGTTCAGCTACTACACAAAATCCTTTTTCCTTTGGTCCACTGTGTGGCTGCAATCACAGCATTGTAAGATGCCGAAAGATGAACCCTTAGGCTGGGGAGCCCACGGCACACCCATCTTTCGCCATCTTACAATGCTGTAATTGCAGCCATTCCCCAACTCTCTGTGAATGGTACTCATGGCCATTGATCAGTGGTCTTTGATCAGTGGTAATGAGAATTTGCATCCTTCAGTGGGCTGGTTTCAGTCATTATGCAAATGTACGGTTTATAAGATTGGGGAAACCTGCGGTCAGCTGAGACTGAAGAAGTCACTTGGATGAGTGACGAAACATTTCTCCCACAAAACGCTACGTCCAGATGAACAGAATCAACTTTTTGGAGATTTACTTTCCTGGATGATTGAGAATGCATCAAGACGTTTTGCTACCAAAGAAATTCAACATTAAGGCATAATACGATTTAATTATAAAAACTCAATAATGTATAATGTTTTCCTTCTTATATGCACTGAAATACAGACTTTTTTTCCCTGTTAGAATTTTCTGTGATACAATTTAAGATTTTCTTACTTTATTTCTTGAATTATTGCAAACAGAGGGGGTGTTTTAAATCAGTAGCTTACTCATGAATCATAAACTCACGAACAACAGCTGTATATATTCCACAGCAGGTGCACCATTTAGCCCACAATCAAACACTATATAACACATGACTTAGGCTTTTGAGTGCGCAAAGTGCTAAAACAATTATTTAAATCTCGTATTGCATAAGGAGGGGTGCCTCAACACATAAGAAATTATTTGACATGATATCTGATCAAGACAATTGCAGCTTTTATGAGAGATAAAATTAATTAAAAACTATCAACCTTAGTAATGTTGCATTTTAGGCTCTGACAGCTCACAAAACTATGACTGATACAGAAATCATATTTTTCTAATCTGTATCAGTTTCACCCATATTCTATCGCGATATTTCATTTTCTTATCGTTGCCCGACATTATACCGGTATTACCGTGAACGGTATGATATGGCCCAGCCCTACCTAAGACCCATAAAATTATTATCCATCAGCGCTGCAGGAGGTTGGCATGTTAGTATGAAAGTTAGGTGAAGCATAATGCCATAGACAGAGAAACAATGACCAGGTCGTCCATCTACTACACTAAGTGAATTTACTAGAGCAAACTGAAAATGCTATAGATTGCCCCCCAAATGCCTTCCAAACTGTATGCAACGCTCCAAGTTACCACAATGCTCACAGATGTACCCAGGTTGTATGCAAAAAGTGCATTGTTAAACCACATCAGGTGGGATGGGAGGGGGTAAAAACCCAAGCATCATAATTAAAAATGAAATCATGAAACGTTACCTACAACGTTATGTTGTAGGGAAAAAAAATAAAAAATAAAAAATAATAGGGTCCTGGTTATGACGTAAGGTACGACACAGATCTAACACAGAAGCATAATTCACCTGTTAGAATGACTTATTCACCTTACGTGTCTGTCTGGACTGTGGGAGGAAGCTTGAGTTCCCACAGGCAGAACATGCCAACTCCATGCAGAAACACCCCAGGGAATGATAATACTAACCTCTACACCAGCCTGACACTCTGCTGCTATAACACTCATTCCAAAATGTTAAAATCTGCTCCTAGATAAATATCCTCTGTGTTAAAATAATTAAAGATTAAAACTAAACATTTATAAACACGCCAAAACTAACCAAATTTAAAAAACACCCTGAAATCAAAACAAAAATCAAAATGTAATTAAAACTTATTTAAAAAAAAATTTGAAATATACAAATTCTGCATGACTAACTCCAACGTCTCCGAGATTTTATTTCCACTTCTTTGATGCTTATTTAAGTTGTGCGTAAATTCGTCACCTCTGCACACCCACACATGTACTGTGTTATACTGTGTTATACATACATTTTACGAACCAGCTGAGACTATGAGATTTTGGCCATTAGTGAAAACAGAATCAACAGTTTGACATCAAAAGAATGCAACAGGAAGCTTTGGTCAGGTGTGAGGAGCTGGATTAGAAGAAGTTCACCTTTTTATGGGAGTGAAGTAATTAGCAACTGACATACAAAAAACACAAAAGGAGAATAGACTGCTCAAAATAATGTTAAAACCATCACCTCCTATTACAGAGTATGCATGGGTTACGAGGGAAAGGATAACATGAATCAGACTCCCCCCATGTACCTCGTGCTCTTTTTCTTGCAGGACAAGAACTATATCCCCAGGTTCAACGCCAGGTGCCTGGTCAGCTTCTCCTCCAAAGGTAATTTTCTGGCCATGCTTCATGCCTTTGTCCACATGCACCTCCAGAATCTTCACCTCCTTCACGACTTTCTTGCCCTCGCATTTTTTACAGCGGTCTTTCTCACTGATCACCTCACCTGGGGCAGATTAAATAAAACACAGGATCAGAGATCTGTGCAGATCAATAAAACACGCAAGTGCTTAGTCATGGTTTACATCACTGTGGCACTTACCCTCTCCATTACAATCAGTACACACTGACTGCATCTGTTGGACCATACCCGGGGCCAGCTGTCTGATCATGATGCGCATGCCACGCCCCCTACACGCCGTACACTTTTGTACAGCACCCGTCTTGCCTCCCTGCCTGTATTCACACAAAGCCACAGATGGATTTGTTGTAATAACCAACAAATATCCCAGGATTAAAACTGTTAATATCTAAACTATCAAGCAGAAATAACAGCAAGATGTTGGTTATACTACTCACCCATTGCAAGTGCTACAGAGTACATTCTTGCTAAGTTGTAGTTTAGTTGTTTTTCCATTGTAAAGGTCCTCCAGTGAAACCCTACAGGAAAAAAAACATGATATCAACTGATGCAAGATAAAATAGTTGTGCTGCACATCAAGAGCAATTTTAATTAATTGCAAACACAAAAACATTAAATCAATTTAATGTAGTACATCTGAGTTTCCAAGCTAGGTCTTACTTGAGTGGATGGACCATGTCTTCTCCTCTCCTCCGACCTCCATTCCTGGATCGACTGCTCTGTCCACCCATGAAGCCAAAGAGTCCACCTCCAAAGATGTGGGAGAAGATATCGTCCATCCCTGGGCCACCCCCGCCACCTTCCCGCAAGCCTTGTTCTCCATAGCGATCATAAAGTTCTTTCTTTTCAGGGTTAGTTAGCACCTCATAGGCAAAGCTGATTTCTTTGAACTACATTTTGAGAAGACCAGAAACGGAGACAAGACAAAAAATAAAATAAAATTAACTGGACGAAGGGAACGGCCTGTTTCAAAATGGCTTTTGGGATTTGACAAAACAATTAACTGACCCACTTAGATCCAGCCACACATACAGTCTGGGGTTCATTTTAGAACCATTAAATAAAAATGTGTCTTAAGCTTATGGAAAGCAGACACCAATCAACTAAACTGGTGAAAAATAAATAACACTTGGGATTTTCCTTTGGCTCCATCTAAAACACCCGAGGGGGACAGAAGTCTTGGGTACAATTTCAGCTCTCCAAAACATAAGACTTCAGAGCAAATTCACAGCAAATTGATTACCTGTCAAAACAGTAACTCAAAGTTTCAACTGACCTATACAAACTTTACCAACACTCTTAGGTCTCCAATAAAAAAAAAAAAATTAGAAAGAAAACTAATAGTTAAAAAGAATAACATCTAGCTTCCATTTGCTTTGAAGATAAAATGTGACGTTCAGCATGAGTTACAAGTTAATCTCACAGCCAGTGTAAAGGATATTCTCGGTAGGACACACCATTTCCAAAACTCAAATGCTTTCATTATTATGAACACTGCCTCCAGGCTTAAGACTCTAAAGTTGCCATTTTCCTGTTGGCAACAATTTCCTGCTGAGAAAATCTCTCACTGCCATATTGGGGATGATGAAAGAGAGGCTTGTAATTCCCCCCCCCACACCTTTCAATAAACATTCCAAAATCTACATTAGAAACTAATGCGAATGTTAAGCACAGCTGTGGAAAGGGCTCTTCCAACTTCAGCTCAATGTTCAATAACAATTTAAACCCTTAATGAAATGTAAAGGCTTAAAGCGAAATCACCACAAAGCAAAAGTAAAACTAAAACGGGAAGTAACTCCTGTCATAACAGGACTGAAAGATACATTAAAGCTTCAGATACACAAAATACTAGGCACATCTCTATGAGAGAACATGTTCTCTATGTTTAAAATGTTTTACTTAAACATTTTAAACTATTTTTCTTCTTTAGTTATACATAACACTGATAGCAACACATTGCACTTTATCCAAAGGACTAATTTTAATAAACATCCAAAAAACAAAAGAAAGAAAATCTGCAAATCAATAAACGAAACAGAGTAATTAAGTACACATACATTAGAATTTGGTGCATAAAATGAAAACAGACTTTTTAGCTTTTTATTGTTTTCCCAATCACGTTTTTTAATTTCAAACATAATTAAAACAAACATAATCGCATAACTCATCTGGACATATGATGACCAGCTCCACTGTAAACCAGGTGGAGGCTGCCACGGAGGAGTTACCTTATCTCCAGAATTAGGGTTCTTGTCGGGATGATATTCTTTTGCGAGTTTCCGGTATGCCTAGACAATAACAAAAAACAGAGATAACTCCATTAGCTAGCAAGTTTTACATTGGGCATGCGTTGTTTACGGGAAACTTGCGTCGACATGACTCCAACACACATGAAGGAAGCTTATCTACGGTTTACGCAATCACACGTGCCTCCCTCCCCGAACAAACCTGGCCGGCCACGCACTTTCTGTCTCGGCTTTAAAAAAAATCATTTTCTCCCAACAATAATCCATAACTGGTTTAGTAGCGACGACTGCTATTCACCATTTCCACGCACCCATCCCCGGGAATTACCCTTTAGTGAAAAAAGGCAACTCAAAATGTCTGACAATTTCAGTGCTAACGCTTCTAAGCTAATTAGCATATCTTCTCGCCAAGCACGGACGGGGTAACGATAACGTTTAAGATGAAAATATGACAGCGTAATAAAGTTATCCGATAATGTGCTAATAAACAAGAGGTCGGTGAACATCAATTTAGTCTAGTCTAGCATGGCCAGTTAAAAAAAAACCATCACACGCCGGTTGGGAGAAAAAAACCCCAACCAAATTTAAATAAAAAAACAAAACCGCTGAATAAATATCAAACTTGGATTCTTCGGCTCATTTTGATCACTACGTGTTAGGAATCTATTTCCACCGTTTGTCAAACACAAAATCAAGGACTAGTTTGGCTGGTTTCGCGACAAACACTTAAGCTAAAGCTAGCGTGAGGTCAATCGTTTGATGCGTACGAGCTAGCCTTGGTTTCGGTTGACCTTTTTCACATTAACAAATTGAAAAACATACGTTTTCCTAGTCGATCGTAGCTAAACTGTGAAAGAAAAATAAAACATTTATTGAACTCATAAACGACACAGCCCGACTGTCACATGAATATCCAGGCCGGTCAGCCTGATTCACTGATAATGTTAGTTAGCTTCGCATAGCAACGCATTTCCTGATTGAGGCACTTTTAAGACTTTGAAGCTTAAACGCAATATATAATCCCGCAAATTATCTCCCGTGTATTTACCTTTTTCAGCTCATTTTCAGTTGCAGACGGAGACACTCCGAGGATGTCGTACAATTTCGTGTCGACAACATTCGACATGGTGTTGCTGTTGATGTTGCTTCGACAGGAGCTGGATGGACAAAGAGAGAAGGAGCCGGTGGAAAATGTTTGGCTCGCCTCGTGTCTCCATTTCCGGAAAGTCAGACCCGCCGCGTGTCCGCTGGTGCCCCCTGGCGTGGATGTGCTTGATGACTGATGAGCTTACACACGAGAGTAAACACTCGATTTCCTTTTCATTTTTCTTCTTCTCTTATTTATTCATTCATTCATTTATTTATTTTAGCAAATATTAATCATTTAATTAAAGTTAATTTAGACAAAGCTTGAACAATTTCTTGCCATTTTATAACTGGCCCTATAGTTACACCTTCACATATAAAAGTTTAAACTCAGTTTATGAGCTCAAACTGCCATCCTGTTTTTACAGTCTGTTAATGAAAAGCGAACTTTCTGTTTCTCTTTATGCTCACTGAATCTTCTTCTTTTGGCCGCTCCCTTTAGGGATCACCACAGCAGATCATCTGCCCCCATGTCACCCTCTTCATAGCATCCTCCTCTGTCACATCAGTCTTCCGTATGTCATCCTCCACTATATCCATAAACGTTATCTGTTTTCATCCCGCCTGGCAGCTCCATCTTTAACATCCTTTGTCCAGTATATCCACTATCCTTCCTCTGCACATGTCCAAAATATCTCAGCCTTGGTTCTCTAATTTGTCTCGAAAGCATTGGACTTGAGGTCCCTCTGATATACTCATTTATAAATAAATCTGAGAATCTTTCAATTCTGCCACTTCAGCTCGATCTCCTGTTTTTTGTCAGTGACACCATCTCCAAGCAATCCATCATAGCAGGTTTTACTTTGTAAACCTTCCATTTCCCTCTTGCTAATATCCTTCTGTCACACCTCATACTCATCTCCACCCTGCCTGCAGTCTCTTCTTCAGCTCTCTGTTGCTTTGGATGGTTGATCCCAGGTATTTATCCACCTTGACTACCTCCACTCCTTGCAGACAAATTATGGTTGATTTATTATTGGGCCCTTTTATTTATTATGGAATACATTGTTTTTGAATGGTTGCATCTTAGTACAATCCAAACCATGTGATTATCGCACACTCACAACATGGGAATATAATCTTGTACTTGACCACATTAGCACTGCAGATATTTGCAATTTATTTTAATTCGTTTTAAACCCGATGCTAATTTAAGATGTCGGTCACGATTTAGAGTGGCATTGAGTTTGTTATGCCTGCACAGAAATTCAATTTTGAAGTCAGTTAATGAATTCAACCTAATAGCGAGTGTCTCAATAATTAAGATCTCTCCACGTCTAACTTGTCTTCATTTTTCATGTCAAAGATCCATTACTGTTGTGGCATATTATAACCTCAGATGTCTCATCCAGCATTAGGACCGGAGGGGGATATGAGAGCTTGTCCGTGCAAATTGTCTTGGGTGTCAGTAGATCTCCTCGTCCCGTCTCACTCCTCTTCTGAGAGGCCATGAACAGTGCAATAATACTTCGACAACAAACTCATCCAATCAGTCACACCCTGTTAATTATAAATGCTTATTACGTCATTCATTGCATGTACTTATATACGTGTTGTATACTCTTCTGTGTGTACTACGTAGCAAAAGGATAAACTAGAACAATTACTGTCTAAACAGGTTTATTACCACAGTCACAGAGCATTACTCCAATCCCAGAGAGGACATCTCAGCTTTTCAATTTCATTTCATTGGTTCTCTTCCAGATCATACGAGTGGACATTGATCCGATGTTACAATGATTTCTAACTGATTTTATTTGCCATTTAATTCACCCGCAATCTGTCATATGTCTTAGTTTATATGCGTATAAAACACTTCTTGATGTCCAGATTTGTGTCTTTAGCTCGAATCTTATCAATCTAATAAAAACGCATGCTGAATGCAGTGTGTCTGCAGGTGGCGCTGCTTTTTTATTATTGCATGCGTTTCTCAGTGATGTTAATGGTGACCTTTGGCACTTATTATTGTAAAAATACAAACAGATAGTATTTTGTTTTCACATGAAACACAATTTGTAATGGAATTTCCCACTATGTTATGCTGTGTTATAGAAATTCTACTACTCTATGCAGTACTGTGGAAAAAAGTAACAGCCATGTGCTGTTAATTAAATGCACTTGGTTAAATGTTCATCAGCAATAGTGACCACCTAAAAGCAGAGGTTTTGGCAGATCCCTGCAAAAGAATGGCTGAACGTGAAAAGAAACAACATGTTGCAGTGGCTCAAAGTCCAGACCTCAACCTGATTGAAATGCTGTGGCGAGACTGCAAGAAAGCTGCGTATAGAAACGAATACCTGCAGACCTCAATGAACTCAAACAAAGAATAGTGGAACAAAATTCCTTCACAAAGATTTTAGACTCATAATGTTCAGAAAATGATTACTTGCTGCAGGCTGTACTTAGTTTTTCACAGTACTGCATACTTTGGCTGACTGTTATTTGTAGTGAGCTGTGAGACTTTGTGAAATCTGCTCTACTGTATCTCTATTGTAGGGCCTGCCTTACGATATAAAGCGCCTTGAGGTGACTGTTGTTGTGGTTTGGCGCTATATAAATAAAATTGAATTGAATTGTTCAAGAGTGATTTCAGCATAATGTATTGATTAATATCATTAGATTGAATCCCGAGACAGCACGTGTAGGTGTCACTGTGTAGGTGACCAGCCCAATGCATAAAGGAATTAGCATCAATAACGGCCAAATACTTTAAGACTGTGTCATAAGCTTTTAACAAGGCAAACACATCATGACAGCAAAGCAAATAAGAGAGCAAGTGAGAGACAGAGTGAGAAGCAAAGAGAAAATAATAATCTGTAAATATTAATTAAGCTTAATTGGTCTTTGGTGGTCAGGAAGCAATGCATTATGCATTCCACTCAAAAAGTCTTTTAAGCACAACAGATGATGGAAGTGGAATTTGTCAGCTTTTGATTATTTGTGTTCAACTTAAACTCAATCTTAAGGTTCGCACAACTCAGGGAATAAAGTATCCCCACAGCCCCTTTTGCATCAAAGCAAACCAAAACACTTTGCATAGGCTGTGTCTGTTCTGCCTGCATGTCACAAAGTGAATCTTGTCCTGACATCTCCAGCCTGAGCAGAGTTACTTTTATGTTTTTTTGGTTACAGCGAACAGAAACACTCACACGGTGAGGTGAATAAGCTCTCATTTAATTCAACAAAATGAAATTATACAACTAGTGGTTAAAATCATAATTGAGTCCCAAGTAGGCTACATGTCTGTCACTGTAAGGAAACAGGTTGTGCTTGTTTTACACACTCGATTCATGGGGACACAGAGGAATTACATTTTCTCCTTTTAAGGGTAGGGGTTTGGAGAGGCATGGCAGAGAGAGGCTATCTTGATTCAAGCCAGGGCTCACATCCAAATATTTATATCTGATAAATGATCACTCAAAGTCTGAATCCTCTTATGCTATAAAACTCACAGAGCAGAAATAGTCTTTTTCTGTATTTTTTAGCAAAATAAGACAGTCTCTTCATGTGCTCTTCCTGAGGAGAGACTGAATGAAGTGTACCTTCTGTATATGTGAGGTAACCATGAAAAATACATAATTATTATAGTAATATCACATAATTATCATCGCCATCTTCATATTTAGTTGATCATTATTGATAACAACAACTTCTTCATCTTCCACCTCATCATCAACACAACATGTCATGGATGAGTCACCTTCATAAAATCGTCTGAGCAACAAATAAAAAAGATCAAAGAGTTAAAAGCCAAGCATCATCGTGAGGCTGGATACATACTGGTCTTAACGGTACAGTACACTGACAAAAATAAAGACTCAAATAAATTATTAGAAGACACACTATCGATCATATATCATATATCTGTGCATGGCAGGTGAATAAATGCAAAAAGTCAGTCTACAACATCTCTCCAGGTTTCTCTCTTTCTGTGTTTGAGTGGTAACCCAACAGAGAGAAGTCTGGGTCTACATGCGAGAACATTCTCCTAAAAGTCTCTGATGGAAGGAGATGTTTATTGAGTATAAGACTGCAGAGACCAGATGTCTCCACACTTTGTGCACTCCGAATCATTCAGTATCCTGAAGAACAGAACCAGTAGTTATGTCAGATTTTTTCCCCACTTCCTTTTAGTTCTTTTGATCCATTCTTCCCAAACCTACACATGAGAATGAGAGGAGTCCTCGAGATTTAACCCACAATACCAGTGCTTGAAGACCAATGGCAGAAGAGCACGCAGGAGTAATCAGTTTGGAATTATAGTCCTCCTGTCTTGCATTCTTTAGATGATCGACCTGCAAGATCTGTTTCCATTTCTTTTCTTCCATCTAAAAGTCCATGGACATCGAGCGCTGTTGTGGATCAACTATGGTGGTACTGTTACGAGCACTGTTGCCACGAACACTGAGGGTTCCACAGGCTCCTCCCATCCCACCAATACCTCCAGCGATGCCACTAGGCCCTGCCATGCTCATGGCTCCTGCCATACTCATTCCACCACCCATCCCACCACCCATTGCCACTCCTCCCGTTATACCCACCGCTCCACCAATTGCTCCTCCTGCAATCCCTGATGCTCCTCCTCCTCCCATTGCTCCTCCACCTGCGGCTCCTCCACCCACTCCTGTTGCACCGCGCCCATAAATCTCACATGTGGTCTCCTCTGTGACTCGGTCCTCAATGACCTGCTGGTCGCAGTCGTGAGTCTGTGAGTGCTGCTTGTAGCCATAGCAGCTCTTCTTATAGCTGGCTGTGGAGTTGAAAGTCTTCATGGGTGGCGGCTTGGAGAAGTCGTTGTGGTAGGACAGCTCCATCGAGCTCAGAGTGGTGCGGCTGTGTTTCATACTGCCACCGCCAGTAGCCACAGAGCCTTGTGAACCACAGTGGTGCTCGTGGACGCAGCGGGACATAGTGGAGGAGCGCCGCATCTTGTGGAAGCTGTCCAGCTCCTCAGAAAGGTCAGCTAAGTCAGAGGACATCTCTTTGTCACGCAAAGAGAAGAGCTCGTAGTGGGGAGGGTCGAAGACCTCCTGGAATCCAGCTTTATTGAAAACACCAGGACGTCGAGCTACAACCTTGAAAAGAAAAAGATCCATTCAGACGATACACTTAAGTGATTACCAGGCCACTGGTTGTCCACTGTGATGCAGCATGAGCATATATCAAGACAATAGAAGGAATAACCATTTTAAGTCTTAAAACTGTCAAAAAAAATGTAATAAATGTGCTGCTTGAAGCACTCTGAAAACTAAATCTCTCCTTTTCCTATATGAGTGATTTGGTCCAATGTGGACAGAGATTTAATTATTTTCCCCTTTTCATCAGGACCTCTCCAACATTAGACACTTCAAAACCTTGGGTTTTAAATCAGAATGAATTTGTACTTTTATGTGTCTCATTTCTTACTCAAATCATCTCATTTTATGCTTCTTTTTCTTTAATTTTATCATGTCTTCCTATGTTTTTATCTCTTTTGATTATCTGAAATGTACAGCACCTTGGTTGACAGTTGTTGTTTTAAATGTGCTATATAAATAAATTTGACTTTGACTAATTTATCACATGAGACATTTATGTATGTTTTCTTTTTTGTGCTGATTAACTGGATGGGTGTCAGCTGGGAAATGCCAGTTAAATGTTAAATCTGAAACACCTAACTCTGAATCTTCTCTAACTTTCTCCACTTAAACAGTCATGTTTCTAAAATGGTAAAACAAGTACTTAAGCACTTGTTTTAGTAAGTACCTTTTGTGCCATAAACATGAATGAATAATTTAACTCAATGCACATTATTTGCTTGCTTTTTAATATATATATTTTATATCCATTTAAAGCATGAGTCAAAAGGAGAGTACTCCTTTTTAGGGTCTCCACTTTGAAAAATGTTCAGCACTCACTCAGGGAGAAATCCATTATGGGAGAGTCAGACTCCAATATTTCTGGCCACCTCAAGACAGCCATAAAGTAATGCTTACTGAGTAAGTAATGGGTTCTGGGAGTTATGAGGCATCATAGAGTGATGTAAAAATAGATGGAAAAGGAAGCTTAAGAGAAAATGGTGTAACATAAGAAGATATTACAATGCGACTATACATTTCCTATCTCATGTACTGGATTATTTATGACATGTGGTGAAATCTAAGCATAAGCTTTTTTTGTTTTCTGTCTTTAGAGCTACATTCGTTTCCAACTTGTAAGTAATTCCATTGCTTTTAATATTGTATCATCTTTTTAGGCTCCGACATCTCTTAGTTGAATGAAAGTCATGAAAGTCCAACCACCGTCTTTGGACCTAATAGATCATAGAGATGACGCAAATCCCCCTGGGTCTGCCTTGAGTTGATCCCCGGTTAGGCCCTCCTGACTCGATTTCCTGAATGCTGCAGTTTTATCGTGGGAGATGTTGATTCCTGTGCATGAGAGTTTCTATAGATAGGTGTAAATATGGGCTGTCTTGATACACAATGTGATGAGGTTGAGAGCCATACAGGGGTAAAGGGGTGGGGGGATGGTGGGAGGGGTTCACATGGTGTGTTTTCTGTCTTGCTCACTTTTTTCTTTTTCTTTTTTCTTCTTTTTTTTGAGTTATTTGTTTTTTTTTTTGTTTGCTTTAAAAAAAATCTGTAATTATTAATGTTGCTATGCTGTTATTATTATTGTTGTTGTTATTATTATTATTATTATTATTATTATTATTATGCTTGTATTTTCTGTGTTTGGTTTTCAGATGTCTGAGGTTAACCTTGAAAGGCATAGATACAAGTTGTGAGTTTTCTGTTTGTTTTTTTGCTTTGTTTGTTTGTTTGTTTGTTTTTATTTGTTTTCCAATTTAAAAATGAAAATAAAGCTTGGGAAAAAAAAAGAAAAGTCAAAAAAAAATAATGAAAGTCCAACTACAACCAATGGCAAAACAAAGACTGTATTACCTTTTTTCTTGGCTGTTTCATTTGGACCAGGATGGAGATGATAAGAAGAACAAGAACTATGCCTGATGAGACGCCGATAACGGTGCCATGGGTCTTAGTGATCTGATGAAAAAGCCCCTTAGATCGCTTCTCTGTAGCAAAAAGGTTAACGAGAGGGAAAAAAGCAATGAAAACTGGGAAATTTAAAAGCAAATCCAAACTCTACAAACATGCCATGTAAATCTTAATCAGCTAGCTGGAAGAAAGAAGATAATCACCTTTGCAGTGGTTTTCATCCCATGGGTAGACACAGTTCTGAACGCCATTGCAGACCAGGGAGTTGTTAATACACATGTTGCTGTGACAGAAGAAAGTATTGTCGTTGCAAGGAGCTGCAGGCAAAAGACAATACACCGAGATAATGGAATTTAGAAAAAAAGAAAACATCTGTCTAACAGTGCTGAGTAAAAGATGACTACACTGTGAAAAGGACCAGAAGCTATTTTGATGATAACAATAAAACAATAACAATAAAAGAACAATCATTTGGCTGTGGAAATCTGTAGAGGCCCGTAATAAAAGATGAAATGTTCTATTATTTTCTGAAACACTGGAGGTCTAATGGAGACACAGTACACATAAGGCCATGCATCATCATTTCCTGCACACATAACATCGGAGTGACGAGGGGAGGAGATGACGGCTTCACTAAACTGCAGCCATCACGTCAAGAGACTCTAACAGAGGGGAGACAGAGAGCAGGTGGAGAGGGGGAATAGGGAAAAGATGAAAAGAAAGGCAGAGGTGGGGATGTGGGGGCAGAAATGGCTTCGGTTCATCATGGGGGTGCAGGTGGTTAGGCAGGTGCCGCGAGACACAGCACATTAAAGCAACTTTCAGCGTATGAAGACTGTGATGGCAGAGACAGAGATGGCTGGTAATTGAGGCTGGCTGCTGGGCTCAGGAGACCGATGCACTTCCAGTCAGCAGGAAGACATGCAAGGCTGAAAGAAGATGCAGATGACTGCATACTCGTATAGACAAGTTTGGAGCTGCAGCAAAAGCCAATTCTTATCTGCCAAGTGGAACTAGAGATGGGTGATGTGGAAACTGGGTTTAGGTTACTTAAGGATATTTATAGAGTATTTTGTTTATTAGTCCAGAGGAATTGTTTAGCAGACAGAATATTTTAACACTAATAGTTGGTTAATATTTCACAAAGTCCTCTATATAACAAATGGAAAATTCATGTCGGGTTGTAAAGAAACAGGAGTGTGCAACTAAAACTTCTTATTGAGTCTAATACAAAATAAGGGAAATTAGAAAACCTGATCTTTGTGAGAGCAGCCCTATATTATAAACACTTTTAACGCCAAGTGTGTCATATTCGATACATGAGTTTCTGTGTGGTTCAGTGTGTTTTTCCCCCAAAAAATCTGATCATATGAATCATCGGACACATGCATTGCCACTGTAAAAAACTGCACAGAAATACCAGGAGCAAAACTAAAACTAAACTACTACTAAAACTAATACATGCAAATTATTATTTTATTTTTCTTTAATTTGTCAGAAGGTTCAATAAACACTCTAGTTTCTAAAAATTTGAATTTTATGGTAATTATTTCATGGTTCAAGCTTTACAGGGTTAAAACAGCTGATGAGTAGTATGCTTTCATTTAATTTGTTTCCATTTCAGTTGCCAACAATAACAGAAAATGATGTCTACAGGATATTTTCTTCATCTAATTTCAAGTCGGTTTTACACTAAATCCATTAGTATCCAATTATTTGTATAAGACGTGTCGTATATCCTGGACAGGATGGCGCAGGCACAGAAACAGCCATTCACGCTCACATACACGACAAACAGGAATCACTGAGTAACAAATGGGAGTTCAGAGAGGGAAAACATGCCAAGTCCACACTGAGAGATTCAAAGCCAGAACAGTGCTAAGCACACTGTCCAATCCTAAAGCTCATAACTTGTGCAAAATATGACCCAATCAGATTTGTCCTGTTCAGTTGAGTAAAGGATGTAACAGAGAATAGATTGGAATAAAGTAATGATAACATAAAAAACAAAAACAATTATGATTAATGTATGCCTCATATTTATACTTCTTTGTTGAGCCCAAAGGATGAGCATGCTTTTAAAATGGTGTTCACAAAGATAAATATTGTTCCTCTTCGCATGCAGTACAAAGCAAAATCTGTCTCTTATGGCTTGTTCGCTTCTCCAAACTGTCCCTTCCAAGCTCCCCTGAGTAAATCATTCCACCCCTTTTTCCTCTCTCTTTTTTTAAACACACAAGCTTAGCGGCTGTGTGCACACACACTCTCTGAGTCTTTATCACAGCTGAAACAGACTCTAGTTTGCTCTACTAGTTTCAACCCTCTTCCAAGGTCCATTGTGATGAGGGCTTTGTGCCTCCATTTGCTTCCTCTGATTCAGGGTTAAATAACTTTGACAGCGGGACATGCATATGGGCATGTATGTGAGGTTGTGCATGACAGAGTATGTGTGCGCTGGAGTGTGCTCTCCTATTTCCCAGTGAGAAAGTAGACAGGGTCGCTCCCCTGACACCGCCATCACTTCCAAACCGATTATGTGTCTCTCGCCTTCAAAATGTAGTTTCTAGGAAGGTGTCAACAGCGCTTCACCCTCACAGCCTCTCTCCTCACACAAGGACATAACTCATCTGAGTGTGTGCATTGTGTGGCCGTGTGTTTATTTAATAAGGCTTTCATGTGCCTGGTTTACATTTCATAGGGGATTCTGCTGGAAGATTAGAGCACATGACGGAGTGCAAAAGGTACAACTCATCTTGTACTAAGTGACAAAGATTAATTGTTCCCTCTGACCTCCAAGCAAACTTTAAGCCAGTCGCTGACTCTGACCAAATAAAGTTTAGGAGTTCTTCAGGCGTCTTCAGACTACTCTGAGATGAACTGTGTGTTACTCAAAGTCAGAATTAATGAGGATCCAAATGATCTTAAGGACTCTTCAAGTAAAAAAACAAAAAGAAAAACACTCTTGCTGAATCTAAAAGCCTTCAAGTTGCGACTGCAATCGCTATGGGTTTGCTGATGAAAACAACATTAGCATTCACACAGGGCTTGGGAAGTGTGCAGGAGAATGTAGCAATTAATATTTCAGTCCATTCAGGCATTTAATGAAAATATTACAGTGTGCTAACAGAAAACTGTTTTCTGCCTGGCAATTTCTTTCTACTTTATACGCAACCTTTGGCAGCATTTGTCTGAAAATCTCTTGTACTTCAAAAGTGATGAAGCCCAAACTGAAATTACTTCCATTAACCCCATGCAGCATTTCCTTTTACCAAAACAGAGAAATAAATTTCTAGTTTCCTTTTGTAAGTGACCTATAATAAACACAGTATGATGCGGTGACATGCATATCAAGAAACTATTTGATACTTTCAGTTACTTAAAAATGCTGGAGTTAATAATTGGTTTTCTCATATCTGCGGTCTAAACATGGCGCAGCGTAATTAGCTTTCCTTGCTGAAATGCCACTTCAGTGTCTGCTGCTGACTGCTGATGCAAATAGAACACAGGACCTCATAAATCAACTGTTTTTACGACTGCTCGTGTGTGTGGGGTTGATAATTTAGGGCCTGGAAGATCCTGAAAGTATCAACATGTATTTTCTCTTTACGGATGGGAATTGAGAACTGGTTCCAGTTGAGAAGAGGCACCAGATTCTCCAAAGTTTCCGTTTCTTTTATTAGTATGAACACATTTTTATGAAACTTGCTGAATCTAAAACACAAGGCAGCAGAACTTTTTGCATGCCCGAGTCACATGTAAGCGTTTTTCTTCTGTTTATTGAATGTGTTTGGACTCAAATAGTAAATCAGCCATGCTAATGCTGAAAACCTGTGAAGGCTTTTTTTCTTTTTTCCTAAACAGGAAAATGACAAAGACTCATTAGGGAAGTGTTAATGAATCACCAAACCAACAAGCAGAATTGATGATGGCAACAAAATCTTATCTATATAAATCCCTACGGCTTACCCGTTCTTAACAGAGAACTATTCAGCCAAAGAGGGCAAAGAAAACTACAAATCACACTCCTAATAAACAAATAATAACACAAAACTGTTATATTTTATCTTATTTGTCAGCTTAAAAAAAGCTAGAGATGGTTAAATCCCTTTAATTAGTCAATATCTACAGAGATGCATAAAGTGCTGTTCAACAGCAGCGTTAAACCCGCAGCAGAATGCCGGGTTTGATGCCGTAAAAATTGTCTAGCTCACAGTTTTTATACGTGTGGTCAGACTGAGCCCGTTCTGTGTATTCCAGATGGCATCCAGAAACTGATGTCTTATGCTTGTTTTGTTTTTTTAACAGCATAACAAATGGCTCTAGGCCAAATACTCAACCATGTGGAAGTTCACATGAGGAAACAAGATGTTAAAATGCTGGGTCCAGGCTGAATTAGTATTGTCAGGAAGACTGGCACTCACGATCAATAAATGATGTGAACAGCATGCGGAAGCGACTGAGTCGGCTCTTCTCGTCGGCCCACATTCGTACGACTCCCATGTCGTTGTTAAGCATCACATCGTTAGCCACGGTGCTGCAGAACTTGGCCTTGAGGTTTTCAATGGCACTGCTGCCATCGTACACAGCCACGAAGTTCTTCTTACACTCATTGGAATGCTCCATCTGGTAGTCTATGAAGCGCAGGTAGATCTGGGGATGCACAGGAGATGCAAATCAAATGAAATTCACAGCGATACATCACTTCGCTTCACTGCTGTCTAACCATGACAGCAGACTAACTTTACTTTTTATGTCAGCAAAGTGTGAAAAATATTCATTAAATCAGAAAACCCAATATAGCAGACACGGAAGATGTTCAGACACTCGTAATAAACAAAACACAGATAAGAGAAGAACCCCGTGAACCTGTGAATTGTTATAAAGCCCTTCCTTAGAGCATGTAGGTATGGAGGAAGGATAAAGAGTTTAACAGATGGAAAGAACATAGATTTACTTCAACAAAGTAAATCTAATTCATCCAGGTTGTGATACATATAGCAATGTATAGCAATGTGTAAAAGTAAATCTGAGAATATGGAGCAGCGTGCTCTGTGTTCCTCACACACTGTTTTTTTCATGGTTCTCTTCAGAGAATGCCGCAGGGAGGAAAGACTAGTGAGCTGAAGCTGCAGCTCTCCTGGCATTGAAAGTCTGGGCTCAGAATGAAATACTAATGGTGTGTTCACCTGGTCAGAAAGTCAGAAAATTTCAGCTTTCCAGAAATTGCAGTCAAACACAAGTATCAAAACACCTTGTATTTATCATGTTGTACTGACCCAAAATTTAATGGGATTTTTAAAAACCTGACTGAAATGCACTAGTTTGTCCTTGAACATCGCATCGATTCTCAGCCTATAACAGTTTCACCTGGTTATAGCATGAAGCACAAAGAAGCAAGTCATAAAGAATAAGCCAGTTACAAAACAGATTTAATAAAAGCTACTTTCAGCTGCTCCCTTAGTCACAAGGGGTCACGCTAGAAGGTAGTTCTACATGTTTGATCTGCCACATTTTAACACCAGACACTCTTGCTGACACAACCCCATTGAGATATGTGGGTCTCCTTACTGGACTGAAACAGGACCTTTGACTTGTTAGAGAAACGTGTAAAAATGCTAGACTATGCAGCCAGTAGAAAGCATCCTCAATACAGTTTCTTTATTCATATAATTTTGTTACTACACCTGTGCTTTTTCTACAATAACACTACTACTGAGATACAACTTCACTTTGAGCCTGTGCCCTGTTTATGAATGTCTTTCTTACAAACTGGACATAAAGGAAGGTGATGACATGTAAACCTGCATTTTTTTCTAATTACCACTAGGGGGTGACTCCCTATTATAAAGCAGCCTATGAGAAAATACATAGCTATTGCAAACCAATTAATGACCTCAATCAGTAGTTTTACATCAGTTAAGACAAAGTAATTTTCATTATGCTAACATGGATCCATGCTGAGTAAAATAAACAACAAAGCAGGTTATGCTTTAGGATGTGGCTACCTTGACACTATATGAGGGTGCAACACTTTCCATTTCTCAGTCAGAGCCACCTCTTGCACCCAATGTGTGTTTCCAAAAAAATTGGTGACGGTTAAAATGCCAGCCAAGCTTCAAAATTAATTTCACAAACCAGTGGGTTTTGTCACAGTAGCAATGTCCATCTTATCTTTACAGTCTATGTAGCCAGCACAGCATAGTTTGCTTATTATTAAGCCCAAGTATATAACTGTGTTTCATTTCAGCTCCCACTGTGAGTAACTGCATAGCACGAGTCAACAAATTATTCTGCGCACAAGTCACGTCAGGAATAATGACATGATAAAATCATGACCATGGCTCAGATTAAATTTCAGCACATTTAGCTCGCAGACACCGGTGAGCAGGCAGCAGTTAAATAGCTGCTGAGCCTGTTGCTCTTTTCCTTTTGCGTCATTGAGCTAATGTCTGGCCACTAAACTCTGTCCTTCTACTAAATTCAGATCATCTTCACTTCTGCTTCACACTGCACGTGATGAATCAGTGAAGCGATTGTGGAGGCTACTTTTTATGCAAGTAAGAAAAGAATGCGTGTCCATGCAAATCGTGTATGAATAAAATATTACTTTCCTATATACATATCAGTATTTAATGTGCATAGGTAATTACTTGTACTGTGTGAATGGATACTGTGTAATTTGTGACTGAATGCATCTGCCACTTTATACTTAATAGGATGTGCATGAATTTGTGTGCATTAGTGTATTGAGCCCAGTGAGCAGCCCAGGAGTGTGTGGATGACTCATTTAGTCACTAGGGAGAAGCAGAGCAGCAATGAATTAAGGCTAGCCAGGTTGCGGTTGTAATTCCAATGAGATTTTTGATATCTAGTCATAAATATCAGAACTTATCACTGGGTTTTCACTCTTGGCCTGAAAATATTGCCTACTCGTGAATCTCCAGGGCCACACTAAATAAAATTCGCCTGCACTGCTTTTTCCCATGCTGCCTATCTGTGTATTTGCAATGCTCACACCTATTATGTTTTAAATTACAGCCACAGTACAGACAAGACTGCCAGAAGTGTTGTTCTCAATGAAAGGAGCGCACAATGCTACTGTATGTATTACCGTTACATATTTAAATGTAAATAATTTATACACTCACTCAGATTTATATCCACCGATCAGCCACAACACTAAAACCCCTGGAAGGTAAAGTTAATCAGCGGTCATTGTGCTACAATGCAACCTGCCTAGGCATTCATGTGGATGTTACTTTTTTACATGCTAGCCATTCAAATGTGACAAAACTGGCTCAAAAATGTGGCAAAAAACACGTCTATACAAGAGGTTTACTTAAATAGGTGAGGGGTGCCATAGCTGTAACAGACTGAGTACACTCCAAGGAAATAACACTCTCAACACCAACTGCACCGCTACGTTGTAAAAACTGCTCAGCAGCAGCTCAAGGAACATGATTAAAAAAAAGAAAAAAAAAGTATTGAGTTGACTCTGCGTGAATTGGCACAAACCTGATCTACCGACACCCACAAACCACCTCCTAGGCGTCCCCCTTCAGTGGTAAACAGTAAACAGGTGGTTTGTCGGGTTGTGGTTTTACATCTTCTTGGCTGCATGTTTACTTATTTACTTGATATTCTTACAGAGAATATCAAAAATAGTTTCCCAGTGACACAAAAATAGATAAAAGAAATGTGTAATAGCATCACAATAGTAATAGGTGAATGTGCAAAGAATTAATGGTGCAAAGACAGAGAACAGTAGGAAGGTGAAGCAATGGAAAGTGGGGCACACTGAACAGACTGGCAGTATACAAGATGATTTCAGAGTTTACTTCATGACTGTTTAGATATTCTGAGTCGTTCCTATTCTTGTTTGTACTCCAAGGATCCCCCCCACACACACACTCGCTTCAACTCCTTTCAAGTCCTCATGGTAAAATTCAAAATTACTTCTCCTCAGATTTCTTTTCATGGATGACTATTCATATCTATTCTGGGATTAACTGCATTTGTTGCAATGAGATTTTTGTATCATTTTCATGCGATCTTGGACAGGATTCATGCAGGTTTTTGTCATTTCCACAGTTCCATTAGTGGCCAAAATAAATATTCTGAGCTGGGGTGTGAACAGAGCCCCTGTGCTCTTACAATTCACTGAGAAAGATGTGTAACCTCAATTTTCAGTGACGCTGAGAGGCGTGAAATGATTGAACACAACTGAGAGAAACATTACTGATGCTTTAGATGTAAAATTTCTGTCTTTCTGTGGCGCTAACTCAGTATGTTGCCAGTGTAACAAATATCCCCAAGAGAGATGAATAAAAACCCTTTAATGTTATTCCACTTTATTTTGTAGTGAGAATGGAGGATGTTTAGAGATTTTATTTATTCAAGGTGTGCATTTGTCTGGCATAATGAAATGGGTTTGAACATGACTCATTCAAGCAGAAAGATAGACACCAGCTAGATTTTAGTGTTTAGAAAGCACAACAATGGAGCTCGAGCAGGATAGAAAAAATGTGTTAAGGATTGTACCTGGTTACTGACTAAAATTAGTCAGTTTATTTGCTTATTTTATTCAATTTTAAATCATGCTTTTTATTTGTTCTTGTTTCTAATGTCTCTGTAAAGCACTTTGAATCACCTTGTTGTTGAATTGTGCTATACAAATAAACTTGCCTTGCCTTGCCTTGCCTTACTGTACTGACCTTGGACTGAGAAGGAGCCTTGATTGTCCAGATACAGTCCAGGGCATCACCAGGCTTCACTCGTTTTTCTTCCTCCACCTGACTGGAGCGGATAATCCCGTCCCATCCACCAACATTAAACTGGCATTCTGCAGAGAGACAAAAGAAATGTGGAGGAGAAACATTAAAAAAAGAAAAAAAATGAAAGGAGAGAAGGGTGTAAAATAAAAAAGTCAAGAATGGGGTCACATGGATGTACATAAAAGAACCAAATAGAAAAAAAAAGAGCAGAGGATAACAAGAAAAATGGTTATTATGAAAAGAAACACATGACAAACAGAGGGACAGATAATGGATTTTATTGAGGAAAGAAAAGGATTTAAGGCTGAACTGAAGTCAGCAGCATTAGGAAAAAGGACAATAAGAAGACAGAGAAACAAAGAGAGAAAGGCAGGGAGGGAAGAGCAAGATAAAAGAGGTGTGTGTTCATTCTTTCGTGTTCTTTAATTTGTACATGTGTGCTCATGTACGTCCTTTCAATTCATATACAGTCGTATGCCTGTCAAGGTACATTTACGCATTCAGCATTAACGCCAGTGCCTGAGATAGCCTCCGGTAAGCTTCTGAGCACAGAGGAGCTCTTCAAAAAGGATCGAACGCAAACCTGCAAAATACTGAAGAGCTTACCTGGGATGGGGTTTAGCAGTCCACCCACGTGCAGATGAAAATCAGGGTCTGAAATGATAAGATTTGGATGGCACATTACTCTCAATCCACATAGCAGAAACAGGTAAGAAGAGAACACAAGATAAGATCACATTAACGCATCCTAGATAAAGCAGAAAGGAGGTCTGTTTGGAGCTAATATCTGTCACCTGATGGGAGGCACTGATTTCTGGGCATACTGGGTTTAGATTTAGAAGGCTCTGATGTTGGACTTGTCTCTATTGAATCTATGAGAGAACTGTGGATGTCCATTCTGTCTTTTTTCATCATCTTTCACTGGTAATGAACACAAACAAGATGGGAAAGGGGGGAAGATAAGTATTCCTTTTGATATATGGAGATCAGATTCTCCTTTATGTTTTGGGATAAAAGCAAACTAATCAGATCCTGTTCTTCACACATCTTGCTCAAAACCTTTGATGTGTACAAAAACGTGCTTTCACACTCTGTGCCATTACATTCAGTGCAAATGTGCCGTTCGGTTGCTTGTACCTGCAATAAAGGTGTACTCGATTCGGAATCCAAGGCCTTCCAGCTCCTCGTCGCTGGTGAACTTAACCCACATAAAACGTCCTGTGGATGTGACAATCTCTGGATTCTTTCCCCCACAGAAGCGATCAATAAGTGGAGAGAAACCAAATGGCCCATCACGTATTTCGATGTGATCGAAGCGACACTCAAACGATGGCTCTATGTAGTAGTTCTTATCAAAAGACAGCTGAATCCTTTGTCTAGGAAGGGCTTTGGCAAACAAGGGAGCAGAGAGAGAAAAGAAACAAAGGGAGAAAATCTGTGAAAAGAATACAATTAAGTCTTTCCTTTAGAGGACGCAGATAATCTGGGTGGTGACATGAACTTTTTAGAAGTTGGCTCAGAGCAAGGTGCAGATTATAAAGTCTTGTAAATCCTGTTCCACATTGCTGACTGTTAATTTCTGATACTTAGCCATGCTAAATGTTTACTGTATGTAAATGTTTCTTAAGGTTGTATTCAGGCATGATATTCTATTTCTAGAGAGAACCAAAATGATCAAGGAAAATGTGACAAGTGGCCCACAAGAAAGTGGTTTGACTACTGAAAAGTAGCACTGAATTAAAAATGATTAATCCAAACGAAAGTGTTTCCTGTCTCTGTACAGGCTGCATTACTGAGGACTTTCAGAGTAATTTCTGCTATTCAAACTATGAATAATGACCAATATTAGCACAGGTGGTGTTCACCCCCGAATATGATGGTCTAACTCAAAATCCATCCATTCATCCATCCATCCATCCATCCATCCATCCATCCATCCATCCATCCATCGCAGACAAGTTTTAGCTTAGATTTTATACTTTCAAGTTATGCTACTCAGTCTGTTTACAGTGCATTCCCTGTGTGCATACATCACTCAGAAGAATACATATACAGACAGGTGACAAATTAAAGGAAAACCTACAATGAGAAAGTAAGTAAATAAGTCAAATTTATTTATATCTTTTCACAGATAAAAATCACAAAGTGCTTCACAATACAGAAGGCGATTTTGTTTGCTGGGGAAATATTTGGCATGTATAGTTTGAGCCCACTTCTCGCCTCAGAAGAGGTTCACTTCAAATCAGTACAAAGTTGCTCTGAGCATTTCTGAGTCTTCAGTGTATGATGACACATTTCTGTCTGGACTGGAGCGGTCTCTTCAAGGACGAAAATGCTCTATCCATAAGGTATAAGGGTGCACTGAATGAGTATAAAAATTATGTGAGTCACATTTGATTGCCTTTGCATTACCCAATCTTAACCCAGCTGAACGCCTACGACAGACTTCGGACGGAGATGTCAAGCAGTGCTCTCCAACCATCATCAAAGCACCAAATGAGAGAATATATCTTGTGACAAAGTTGTTCATCCTTCCAGTGGGTTACAGAAACTTGTATGATCAATGTCATTTTCTGACAGGTGTGCAATGGCCCAACACTAAAATATTCTATTCTGCACTTTTCCTTTAATGTGTCACCCATGTGTATGTGGACACACATGACCACAGCATCCACAAATGGAGCCACTGTGGGATATGTCAGCACTGCTGTCACTGATTTTGTGAATACACAACACTGCAGTCACAGCATGAACTCTAGTTCACAAGTTCATCTGTCATGCAGATCCAGATGAATGTACTGAATGTTTGTTGCACTTTAATACCATGCCTTCCCTCCCCGCATACACACACACACATAGTCGGTTGCAAGGGCAATTCATGCCTTCAGAGATGAATCATACTAAAAAGAGATGTTCAGGGTGAGGGCGTGGGGCTCTCAATCATGCCAAGCTTGCAGAAGCAAAATGCACCCAGGAAAAGAGAAAAAAGAGCAAGGTCAAGGGTGGTACATGTGTATGGCACAGAGAACAAGTGAACTAAAATAACCAAAGTGATTCTCTTTTCCCTGTGTGAGTTTTTGCTTCTGTTCTTGCCTTTGAATTTGAACCTTTCTGCTTGAATGAGCAGCCTGTATGCCTGCACTTCCTGCTATGAGTGCATTCACTCCCTGATGTGTTGAGTCTCATTTTCTCTATAAATTTCCATCTCCTTCTCTCTCTCTCTCACACACACACACACACACACACACACACACACACACACACACACACACACACACACACACACACACACACACACACACACACACACACACACACACACACACACACACATGTAAATGACACAGCTTGATACGTAAAGAGCAGAATGTATAATCACTGAGCTGATGAACTCTGGGACATGACAATCAATGAGGCTCACTAACCACAGTTTATGATTACAAAGCGATCTGATTAGCTCTTCTACCAAACGTGAGCATCCATCTCGCTGCGATTCAGACTGAAAGGCTGAACACTGGAGCCTGAATATGAATATGACTAAGGCCATTCAGGACTAAATAATAGTAAATGATAGGTTCCATCTGTGGTGTCCCAGGCCTGCTGCGAGGTACTACTGCACACATCAGTAGGCTTATTCACCAACAATAGGTCTGAGCTTGCTTTGTCCACAGGGGGAGCACTTGAGCCATATGAAAAATCTATTCTCCACCACAGAAGGTAAAAGCACGCATCTCATCAGCATGAGAGCCTGTACTTTAACTTCATGGATAAACAGTTCATCAGTTTAGAAAACACATCAAGCAGCATCCCAGACCGCATCTCCTATAGCTACTAATGATGCTTTCCGTTATGTTTCCCGTGCGGCAGGAAACCAAATTACTGATGGGTGTGATATTTCTGGTGAACACTAAAGCTGACAAGAATGCCTACAATTCAGTGATATGCCATCAGAGCTCAGTTGTGTAGCAGATGTTCATCTCTTTTATATTTTACTTCAATAACTGAATCTTTTGCCAATAAAGATGAGCACACTGTAGCACTGCTCTGATGAGACCAGAAGTCAGGCGCTACCCACAATACGCCACTCTCCATCATTCTCAAAGGGTATCTGTGTGCTGAAACAAACTCCGGATGGCTCATTTGGAAAAATGTCAGGCTGATTGCCCGCTAGCAAAAGAACAGAAAATCAGATAGGAGCGAGGTTATATAAAACAATGCCAGTCAGGCTAATGACATTCACTGAAGGAGGCAACACGCTGAAAGGCGGGAAACTGTGTCAGCTGTTCTGGCGCTATGGAGCAGAAGATGAAACATCAGTGATCTGGCTTTACCTTCCAGGATGTAAACACACTCCTTATTGGGTGGATAGGGGTTTGGGTAGTTTGGGGAGGTGAAACTCCCGCCGTTGATGTTGCGGATCCACGTGCCACAGTCGTTCTGGTTGGGCCTCTGGCCGCCATAATCGCTCGGGGATTCTGAAATCAGAAAGACAGCGGGAAAAGAGAGAGCGACAGACAGATGGGGTATTGAGTCAAAGGATGAATGGGGGGATGATTGGAAGGCAAGGAGAGTATACGGAGGATTGGTGCAAGAAAAGGAACAAGCAGGCAGAGGCTATAAAGGGACGAGAGGCCTGAAGGAATTAATGTGATAAAAGTAGAGATAATGCCTCCTCATTTCACACTGGTTCGATATGGATGAAACAACATTAAGAGAAAATAGGAGTACCTGAGCTTACCTTTAGTTCTCTGTGCCAGAGCGAAACCCTCTTCTATTAGAAAGAAGAGTACCCACGCTGTGAAACAGAGATATTACACATTAGTCACAGGTGACTTAAATTCTGTATTCATATCCTCGAGTTCATCAGCAGTAAAGCCACTGAACAGACACCGAATGTGATCGGCTGTGGTATTGATTTCCCCTGTGTCTGATGAAAGTGAAATATAGATCAATATCATTTTTAAGTACGTCTGTGATTGAATTAGTAAATTTTTTAAAAAAAGGTATGGCTGGAAAAGGAAGAGGAGAGCTGAGAGAGAAAAGTTAATGCAATAAGGGTATATCAAGAATGAGAAATGAGGAAGAATGAGGGAAAAAAACAGTCCATTATCAATACAAATTATTCATGGAAGGACAAATAGTGCACAGGCATCCTGGAAATAACACAAATCTAAGATGGAAAGTGAGAACTAGACATGAGGTCACCATTTCATTCATTGCTTTTCAGTGACTGGGTGTTGTGATATATCTGTGTTAATGATAGCCATATTGTCTCAATAAGAAATACTGATATCATGTTCATGTTTTTAAAGATTCATACAGTCATGGTTACAGACTTTTTCTCCAACCCCCATTTACAGTGTCATTTATTTACCGAAAACAGAAGCAAAAAGACACAATTAAGAAAGCTGTACAAAAATTAATTGGACCAGGAGATTTATTTTCATCAGATTTTCCATAAATAGCAGTATTACATTTATTATGAGTCTGTTTGGCCACAATAGTGACACTCTACTACACACTATTATGACAGTACTTGTCATTCCGCGGCACAATAAACAAGGGCTACTGTGATTCTTTTCTCTAATTACACTGCATATTATTTCCATGTTAACTGATGAATTGTTGGTCTATAAAATGTCAAATAAATATTAATCTAAAAGATTGTTTACCTTGTCCTATAAGTACATTTTCACATATGACTATCAAAATGGTTTCAGTTGTTCAGGAATTCCACAGATGCTTAGCGAAACACGAAACGTGGAAGCAAAAGAATATCAATAGCAATAATAGTTTTATCTGCAACACTAAAGTGCAGTGCTAGTAGGCATTTTGGCTTCAGAAATATGTTGCTAATGACAACACTTAATGGAGATAAAGTTCAGTGTGAGATAAAGGCATACATGAAGAAATAATACAGCTAAGATTATATATAGATATGAATGGTGGGAATACTTGAATTAGTCACAGCTTTAAATGTACCTATACAGTGTGAACAGACTTGCAATGATACTTGTAGAGTTATTTAAAGGTAATTTGAATCTACCAACTCCACCTACTAATCTGCAGCCTCTGGGCACCAGAAAGATAAAGCATTCGCACAAAAAAATGGATACCGGGCCTCTGGGCCCACAGCGTTGATGAAAAGACAGGCATCTGGGCAGCGCATGGACACGGCCAATACATGGAATATGTTGTAGTACAATGATATCTGCGCTGAGAGCACGCATGTTACAGCTTCTGACACTGTCTTGCTCTGATAAGCCGCTGTAGACCTGATCCCCACTGAGTTCATAATAGGTTGGCCCGCTCACATCGAATAGGAGAGCAAGTGTGAGCGTGGCACATTGCATAATGGCACCCAGGAAGGACGGATGGAAGACTGACAGAAAGAGAGAGAAAAAGAAAAGAAGCGGGTATCTAATGAAGAACAATCCACATTTAACATGAGCAATGAACACAAACGTACCAGTGAGCCTAGATGCTTAGACTCATTTTGAAATGCACACATACAGAAACCCTCCCTCCCAGCTTCAGGATCTCATTACCTCTGTCTCCATTATCTTGCAGTGAAGTAGGTGGGAGTACGAACTACCACAGGCAATTTTGGAGAGCAGACCACCCAAATAACAGAGAGATGCTGCAAGCTCACACTGAGGCTTTTTCACTGAATAAGCCAGAATCTAAATTCTGAAGATATCTGAAACACTGCTGCCCTCCACAAAGCTAAAGTGTGCACAGTGGGAATCTCACCACACTCCGAAGGCCTTTTGTCAGAAGTTTTAAAACACAGACTTTGTAAGAAGAGTGCTTTTATCTGTAAAGACAGAGGGCTGCAGTGACTTAAATGTGTTTCAAGTCTATAAAAATGTAAACTCACTTAAATGGCAAAGGTTGCATAATTTATTCTGGTAGTTGTAACATATTTTGAAACAATATAAATAAATCAGCAGCTAAACAGGATTTCAGTCTTTGTCACTTCAACATCAAGAGAACAACTTGCAAATGTGTATAAAAACGGGTGGAGTGTGGAGATTATGAACATAGACACAACTTGTAAAAAAAATGAGTTAATGGGCTAACATCTTATGAAATAAAGCACTCTTTTAAAAATGTAGGTTGGGTCATCTCATCCCATTGACCTCTGGTCATTTTAAAGCACAAGAGGAAACGTTACCGCCGGTTTCAACCCTGCTATTCTAGGTCATGTCACTTCATCTTTACATCACTTCTCACTCTGGCGTCCAAACCAAGCAGAAGCTGGGCACAAACTGAGGTCACCGCAGCTTTCTGAACTGAAACAGAATCAGCAGCACTGCTGTACCCTACGGAGACACCCCCTGTTACACGGGTGGGAGAAATATCATTGCAGGCCCATGAGATACTATTGCCTGCCAATGATTTAGTGTGGCTTCAAGATGAATAACTTATGGGCACGAGTTAGAAGTGTCTGGGAATTAGATAATTCCCTTGTGGCTACAAGTACAAAGCAAAGGGACATAGAAACTAAACTGTCTTTATATTAGGGGGAGATGCAGAATTCTTTGTTTAATGGCCACACCAGGCAGAAATATCCTGCAGTTCATCATGGCTGTTGCCAAACAGTTGATAAGATATGAAAGTCTCTAAAAAGGCTTCAGTTTTACTCACACTGTAACCTGTGTAGTGAAATAGTGAGGTACATTCACCCAGAGAGGGTGCTGAAAGCATCAGAAAATCAACAGCGCTGGAACACACCAGACTATGCTGGCTATTAGACTCACTGCAAGCAGGATTGGTTTTCATGTATTAATCTGAGCATTTACAAACACACCTCAAAGTCAGCAAAGGCAGTTCCCTAGAAACAGCAGGTTAGTGACTTAATATGGACAGTAATGCTTGAAGCAGCTTTTATTTTGAAGTGCAAGGAACTCTAGCCTGTTCAGTAGTTTTTACTACTTAAAAATATTTTTCTTTAAGGTTTCTTTGTAAAGCTGAACTTAAAACACTATGTATCTTCTGGTCACTTATTATTAAGACGTGGTCAGGATAGAGTTACATGCCCAGAACTTGTTTTTTCATCCCCGTGTATTGAGCAAACCTCTTGCGGCCAAGCTACTTTCTGGCAGTGACGCTCTCCTCACCTTTGTTAGCGGTGGTTCGCTTTGCTGTTAAATCGTTTTCATGGCCTAAACCTCAGCGCCTCAGCGATGCAGTGAACTGCCCACACATGCAGACCCTTTGACAGGTTCGATGCACTTAATCGGCGTTGCAGCCTTGTGCTCCGGCGCGTGCCTCCTGTGCCAACGGCACGATCCTGTGGCTGCAGCGGGAGTCGCTCCGGCGGCAGCACGCGCGTGTGCGGGACGTCTGTGACTGGCTCTTAAACTTCGTCGTTTCCACCGCAGCAGAGAAGGAACTGGCCATGGTAGCACCCATTGACACCCCTAGCTGTAACCCGTGCATTACAAAGTAATATGAGAGTATATATTTTTAGGTTATTGATAACATATATTAAAACATATAATAGCTTTAAGTTTCCTTTTCTGGACAGATTTACGCTAGGCTACACTGTTTGTGACGAGTTGTTTTTATTACGCCTTATTGGAAGCAGTCAATGCGCGCTGACGGCTCGTATCGTTGCTGTGCGTTTTAAAAAAAAAATTGTATCTGACCTTTGCTGTCCACTATGATCATAAATCTGTTCCCACTGTTTACTGATTGTAAACTGAGTGCCGCACAGATTCTGTTTTTTTTTTCTTGCACCACTGGACCATTACAATATAATAAAACCACAAAACTATTTTTATCGATTAAATGCTCAAAATACCAGATGATTAATGGTGTTCGCTTTTATTTATTTATTAAGTCTTTCTAATTAGCAGCGAATGTGCTCCGGTCGACTAAAGCCAATCAGACCTAACCAAACCCTGGAGGACCTGCGTGGTTTGAGCAGCAGAAGCTTGAACCAAGATCTGTCACAAGAGGGCAAGTAGATGCAAATAAAGGAAGAATGGAAATAGGTGTGACAGAAAGCAGGAAAAAAAAACGTTGAAAACTGTCTGTAAATTGCATCAGATTAAGCGAAAAACATTAAATTAACGAGGCGCATTTTAATATTCTAAAGCGCATCCATGGTTAATAGGCTATTTGAATTTCATGGCACCTTCATTCTGATGGGATCAAATCCCACAACCTGCAGTTAAACTGTCAGCTGCGCTAAAAAGAGAGGATTAAACGTTAAACATTATATCCAAGGTTGAAATGTGCTGTCGTCCGTGTCGTGGCCAAGGAATCAGACCTTGACGCGCACCTCGGATGACCGAGGGGCTCCTGTACAACTCACCTCTGTGCATTTCCTCTGACGATGTGATTCCTAACCCAAAAGCACCTTTTCTAAAAACGCCCTCCTTTTCTGACCATTGTAGGGGTCCACGAGGCTCTTCACAAAATCCAACTTTGCTTGGACAAAAGTAAATCCATTACGCAGAGCCGCGCTCCACCGAGCTCTTCTTCGGCGTTCCCTTTGCTGCAAGAAAAACCCCGCTGCGAGCCTTTCAGCCAGGCATTATTACAGCAAAAGCAGCCTGCAGTTGGACCACGGTGGAGAAGACATGTGGAGGATGGACTGATCCAGCTGGGCTGACGCGCTGTAAGGAGAGGAAGGTAGGTATCCAAAAGACGCAGATGGATGGATGATGGATGGAGAGTGACAGAGAGATGGAGACTGGGGAAGAGTATGGAGGAGGACAGCAGGAGGTGGTGGAGAAGAAGAAGAGTCCGTCTCTGCCAGCTCTCCGCCCGTGTCTGAACTAAGAAACGCTCCTGAACGAGGCTCATTTAAGCCGTGGGCGCTGCTTACATCAATGAGAGGCTTGTCAGAAACACGGTCAAGTTACAGACAACGCACACGGAGCTTTTCCGGTGAGGTATTTCAAAAATAAAGTTTCACTCGCGAACTTGTTGCGATTTTTAAAGAGAAAAGAGCATAAAAAATATCTGTTTATCTATCTATGGGGATAACACTGATTCAGCTATCCCGAATAATACAGTCATGGATAACTAATGTGCTAAATATTGCACATGTGGACACTGCTCTCATTAAGAAAGGGAATGACACGTTTTCCCCACGTTCAACTTTTGCTTGTTTCACTGGATGCTTTTATTTTTAAGGAAATATCATATTTCCGGTTCTGTAACGCTTTATTTGCTGCCTAGTCTAACACAGCGTGCAGCGCACCACCTACTGCTTTGAGTCCCCTTGTCTTCGTCACTGTATCTCTCCGTCAAACATTGTCTCTCTCACTCACACACACACACACACCGACGGCTGGCAATTGTCTATCAATACTGTAGTGTTTTTAATCAGTTGCAATCTGCATTGTTACTCTCATTTTCCATGCAGGGGAGGTTTACCCTCTTCATGCATTATTTAGTAGGGCGGCCCTGTAGAGGGGTGCAGGCCCAGAGGGGTGCTCCAAGGGACCTTCAAGGGTCTCATGTAAAATGAAAGGCTGTTTAATTTAACCGTGCAACAAATTCAGATAATGAGAGCATAAAAAGAGGATTATTTTGAGTGGAAATTTGCCACTAGCTTCTCAGCAAGAAAATAAACAAAAAAATGTTCTTGGAAAGGAGCTCCAGTGGGAAATTCCTAAAAGTGATCAAGTATGACTTTGGGGTCATAATTTTATGAACAGCTTTAAGAGGAGTGGAACAGGGAAAGAAACATGTGACTTAAGCAGAAGAAACCTTTATTCTCAACTTTAGTAAGTAAACACATTTAGTAGGTTGAACATTCATTTGCAAGCCAAATAAATTACATACACCCACAGTTAATCATTTGTTAAAAAAAAAGTGCAAACCACATGGAAAACCATGAGCTCATTCTTGGAATATAAATAAAACACACCGGAGCCACCCAGCTCTACAGAAATTAAAACATGAAACTAGCGAACTGTACTTTATTCAGCAGGACAACCAGGCGTCGGATGATTTGCAGGACTTTGATGCAGCAGAATTAGACATTTACAGACTCCAGGCTCTTTATTTTGGCACTCCCATGATGCAGCGTTTTAGGACAGACTCAAAAGAGACAAACTTGCACTCAGCAGACATGAAGGCCATTCATTATTTTTAGTGGGATCGGAAGCATAAAAATGTTCTGCAGCATCATTATATCACATTATGTTCACTTTTCACCAATTGCTGTCTGTAGCTGTGAGGCTGAATCAATATAATACAATCAGTTCAGTTTAATTTCACAGGAAAAAACCCAAGAGGTTCATCAGCTGTGCAAAGACAATGGACAGAAACACGTGTGTGGCTTTGAAGTAACGATGCACATTTATATACACACACACAATGTTAAAGGTGCTTCCTTCCCAGTGAACAAACAAAAAGAAACTGCTTTTATCATTGGAGCTACTTGTTGGGCATTTCAAAAGGATCCAAATACACTAATAACACCACTGACGATCACACTCCTAACGACAGTCGGTCCAAAGAAATCACTGCTTTAAACTTGAGAGTGATTCCCATTAGGATTTCGTTGTCTGTCTCTATGGCCTTGTTGCAGCTCCTGTACTTCTAAAACTGGAATGAATAAATGAAATGGAGCATAAATATTTAACATCTGACTCAAGGACTGAAAAATATCAAAAAGAAACGTTTTGGGGTATACGAGAATCCATTTATTGGCCCTTGAAATGAGTCTGAGTGAAAACATGTGAAGAGGAAAGGGTGGTCAGGTGAGAGGCATGCGCGGGAGGATGGGAGAGGATGGTCTCCCATGATGCAGCTTTGTTTCTTCACATGGCATCAAAATGGAAACGGTGGGCTTCCTGGCGCTTCTCTCGGTCATCTGCTTTCTGCACAACACACACACACACAGAGAAACACACAAAGCCAGGTTTTTAAGGTCAAAGGAAAACAGTCATTTATCTTGCACTGGAGTCATAAATACAAGAGGACACATCATCAGATTTTGTAGCGTATACAAAACAAACAATGACGACCTTCACTTATTTCTCTAAAGAAAGTTTAGGTTCTCCATCATCTGTTGAAATGGATTTTTCACTGTCATGTACAAAAATTAATTTCTAAGGAGGGACAGAGCTTGTGCTGGAGGGGAAGAGGGACCAGAAAGGCAAATCACTACCGTGTATTTTGGGAATGCCCGTGGGGTTTTCAATTACTGGCTAACAATCAGAGATGGTAGGGAAAATTTTTTAAAAAAGAAAGAAAATCGGCTTGATTATTTCAAATCTTGGGGAATGTGCCATCAGAACTTAAAGGCATTTAGAATAATGCTATTTGAAAGTTAAAAACACTCATCACATGGTTGAGTGAGAAAACACCGATGTTAGTTGACAGTTCTAACGTGACGCAGGATTTTATTGATTTAAGACTTCAGAGGGACAGATCTGATGAAAGCTGTAAAGGATGGATTGAGTTTATTAATATCATGCAGGCAAATGAGTGAGAGTTGTAGTTTAACAACCTCATAACTGTGTTACTTACAGCTTTCTGGTTTCAGTATTCAGGGTTTTGTTTTGTATTACTCCGTCTCTCTTTTATTTTAAACCCCTGTTTGCTCTTGAATCAAATGTTTGGATTTGTATGCTCTAACAGAGTTTGCATAATGTCGTATGATTTATACTACTGTACACTATGTAAGTGCTTCCACCTACACATAACACAGGAGCTGCTCAGCCATGGAAATCACTGCAGGTTTTGTGCTGATGTTAATACCAGTGGAGGTTTGGAACTGTTGTTAGCAGAGCTTTGGCGATTTTTACTCACTATGTTCCTCAACTTCTTTCTTAGAGTTTTTTTTCTGGCAACTGGCTGCTTTTTCAATCATCTTGAGTCCTGTACCTGACCATTTTCAGAGGAATTTTCTTTTTTTTTTTGTTAAGACACTTTAACACTGATCTACAAATCATTTTGGCACCAACTTACAAACCTGTGTTGTGTCCACACACAAAAGACAACTCAGTTAAGATTGTGTTTTTAGGTATTTTGTTACCAGCAGTCACACAATTTGTTGCAAATGTTATTAGAAGTGACAAAAATAACAGTTTGACAAACATATAATAGTAGTTTTGCAACCACATGATTTTTCCCACTGAGATAATATTGAAAACCTCGGTATACCTCCGAATGTGCAGGGGGTCCTTGAAACATCTGAGGAAACTGGACAAGTGAAGGACAGAAGTGGCAGGCTTAAGAAAACCATCTATAGAAAATGAACAGTACCTGAAAGTCATGTCCTTAAGAAATGGGAAAGAAATTGACGAAATACCTGACACCCGAGAGCTGAATTGGACCTTTAGTTGACATTTGAAGAAATTACAAGAAAGCTTGCAAAGAATAAAAGTGGAGGGTAGCTCAAGACTTTTGCATAGTACTGTGCTTCAACCTTTCCAGAGAAACAGATATTTCTGGAGGCTTTTTTTAAGTACAGGTTACTATGCAATGTTTTTACTGATTTGGCTAATGAAGGGTGGCCCATGAGCCAAATAAATACAAGACCCCTGCCTTAAATTGTACTTTATAACATCTCTAATAACCAAGGAAAAACAGAACAACAGGAACACAGAGTTTTCTGAAGAACTACTGGATTTGCCGTGGAGAATAATTTAGACATCACCAGCTATTATTTCTGCAAAGCCAAGTTACACGGGCACAGTATGTGGGAACCACTGAATACTCCACTACAAACAGGTAAACAGTGCCTGTTCCCCTAACCTCACAATAAACACGAACAACATGTGCAATCACAGAAGCTGTACATATCAAAGCTTGACAGCTGCAGCCTGAGCATGCTGTTCGTTAGCCAAACTAAAACTGATGGCAGTGAGATGACTAATGTGTGACTAAAACGGAAGTACATTTTCTTAAAAGCCAAAAGCTCTGTGCATCTGTGTGCTTGTTGAATGTGAGGACACTGTATTACTTCTAAACCAGAAACAGCTAAAATCTTGATTTGCAATCTGCAGTGCATCGGTCAGAGAACCTGAACCAAGCCCAACTGAACGCACTCAGATCTGAAAGCAGTGCTGAATAGGACGAACCTACTACCATTTATTCTTGGACAGATTGCTTAACTGGAAAATTTGTACTTTATTTACATTTACCAGTTGATTAGTTAAAAATGTGTTAGGAGAAAATGATCAAACTAAAACATTCTGGTTAACTTTGTGGTCTAATGTCTTGATGCATGCTCAATCACCCCAGTAAGTAAATCTCCAAAAGTAAATTCTGTTCATCTGGAGGTAACGTTTTCAGTGGTTTTCCCACTGAAAACGTTACCTCCAGATGAACAGAATCAACTTTTGGAGGTTTGTGGTCTAATGTTCAAATCTGTTAATAAGTGATGCACAAATTAGACTTTTTGTTAGGAGGTTAATATTCAATTACATCACAACAGGTAAAAATGTAATGTTTGCTCCAATGATTAATCAAATTCAAACATCACACAAACACACAGAGTTTCTGTCCTCCCGTCAATGTGAAAAGGCTTTTAAGGATAATATGTGTGCATTCATAGCCAACAGTCTATTATCATCATCTGGGCAGTGGGACAGACAGGCAGGTGTGATGGCTGCAGGCAGTGGTGTACGAACTAAGCTGTGAACAAGCTGACAGACGTGCAGCAGCAAAGTCCACCACCCTCTCCCAACAACACCTCCTCCCTGAGGGCCCCGCTCAAGTCACCTGCTTCTACTCTAATACTCCTGGTGTGCTGATGAAAAAAACAACAACAAAATTTCAGCCAACAGCAGCAATTTCTCATGTTTTCTGTTTACTTCTTTGAACCGGCACCTAACATCGTCTCAAACAGAACAAGAACATGTTATGATGTGAGAGCCCATGAAAGCAATTTTGTAATTTCAACATGTCCAGACTGTGTTCATCCCCGCAGTGCAGGAGTAGGGATAATGTACAGTTCTTTTTGAAGACAAGAAGGAGGAGGCCATGGGGATGTGTGAACATTTGCAACTGTGGTATCAAAAGTCACAGCTGAAGTGATACTCCACCCTACATCTCTCTTTCAGGTGTCAAACTCAACCCCCTGTAGACTTCAAAGGAAAGTGTAAAACGTTTTTCGCCAAAATAAAACTAAAGACACTTTTTCCACCCTTACTGTTGAATTTGTAAGTGTGTCAGAACCACTTTGTCCCAACTTAATGACTGTTCACTACCAACAACCTGAAAAGACCGCGATTTCTTCTCAAATGCTAAATTTAATGAAGAAGTAGTTCCTGCGTACTTGTAATACATGCAATTCTATCTTTCTTAAAAAGGACTGTGAGGGTATTAACTAAATTATTTATAAGCTGCACCTTCCAGAATACACCAAGTTGATGCTTTCCTCACCAGGTGGACGTTGCAGGTTAAAACAACCATTATGCAGAGTGAGCTCTTGCAGCCGTGTGAAAAATGACATGCAAAATGTCTGAGCTTAACAGAAAGGATCTGGGGTCGACCCTGCCGTTTAAGCCGTTTTCACACATAGATAACAGCTTTTAAATTTTTGAGACATCACCTGGAAGAAGTGCAGGTGTGAACGCAGATGTGAGACAAAGTCAGATTGGACATTAGCTGGTCTTTAAAACATTTAGCTCCCTCATTAAAAAGTCTGTATGATGTCAGACAGCGTGGTCTTCTGCAAGCTCTACCCAGACAGCTTCGGTGACTAAAACCACACAGAGTATTTCCAGTAGTGCAAATGTGTGTGAAACTACTGTAAAATGATTATTCACATGTGAAAATGGCCACGGATGAGTTAGAATCCATTATTCTATTGATCAAGGCCATAACAGTAACAAGTGTCTGATATTCCGGGGTTTATTTGAACAAAATCAGTGATTTGTTCAATCACCTAAACATACATTTTTGGTCCCTATAATCAAACCAAGAACCTACAAATAAAATAATATTGAAGTAAAAAAAGCTATACTCAGGACACAACCCTAATCTCCTTGTTTAAAATTTGCAGACTAATTCCCAACATCAGTCCTCAACCCTCCTTATGTAAAACTAGTCTCTGTACAGAACAGTCAAATCTATAAATGAACCATTTATGTCACTTTGGGAGCCATTTGAAATCAAAGTATTCTTTTGTTTAGATGTTTTATATCGGTGTAATTGTTGGTGTAATCATTCCTGCCATTCCTACTGGCCATGTTTCTCCCAACACAAAGCCAGTGTAAGTAATCAGGAATAAAAAACCTGATCAAGTGGGTATTTTTTAAGTACAAGATTTTCATTTCTGCGGGCATTTCCTAGCTGAGCTGCAGTGAAGGGACAGTCGCACAAAGGGAGGAAATTTTGTGCTAAAAATATGCAGAAGATCCTCATCGATGTGGACAACCTCACACTGCTGAAGCCTCGTGTAAGCTTTGGCTCAACTATGTATTTATGCACAGAATGAGGATTTCCCTTACATCTCTGGAAACAGTACGGGGTCTGTTGATTACCAAGAGAAATAACTGCTGCGACAAACAGCTTACATATGTCTTATCTGCTTTAAGCCACACTTGTAAATGTGTCATAAATCCATGATCCAGTTCTTTAAATGTCATGTTGGCCCAAGTGGACCTAATTATACCTACTCTATGCTTTTTAGTTGAATCTGAAGGGGACAAGGTCAAAGTTTTAAATAATGAGGTCAGTGCTTGTAACAAGTAAACCCTGTGAGTCAACAGCTGAGGTGACAGACTGATCTAATCACCCAGTTTCAGGAATTCTTTTCTATTTTTGTCTGTATGATGTCAGTGACATCATTCAAACTGAAGAAAATTGCATTAAAAGAAGGGTGGCCTTAAGGAAGAGGAGCCAAAACAGCTGGTGTCAGAGATGGTAAACTAATGGGTAGAACCAACAAGATATACAGTGGTGTAAAAAAGTGTTTGCCCCCTCCTGATTTCCTATTTTTTGTACTTTTGTCACACTGAATGTTTCAGATCATCAAAAAATTAAATATTAGACAAAGATAACGCAAGTAAAAACAAAATGCAGTTTCTAAATTATCTATTATCAAGGGGGAAAAAATCCAAACCTACATGGCCCTGTGTGAAAAAGTGATTGTTTGTTATCACATCTTTGGAAAGCTCAATGTGGCTAGAGTTCAATTTCTCTAGCCACACCCAAGTCTAATTACCGCCACACCTGTTCTCAATCAAGAAATCACTTAAGTAGAATCTGACTCACAAAGTTTGTCCCATTACATCTGGTGTAAAAGTAACGCAGCATTTTTAGAAAGGGAACATCATCCCATCTGTAAAATATGGTGGTAGTAGTGTGATTGTCTGGGGCTGTTGTGCTGCCTCAGGATCAGAAAGACTTGCTGTGGTAAATGGAACCCTGAATTCTGCTGTCTACCAAAATATCCTGAAGGACAATGTGAGCTTAAGCTAACGCGCACTTGGGTTCTGCAGCAGGACAATGATCCAAAAGACACCAGCAAGTCCACCTCTGAATGGTTTAACAAAAAAAAAGAAAAGAAAAAAAGAAGGATTTGGAGTGGCCTAGTCAAAGAACTGACCTGAATCCGATTGAGATGCTGTGGCATAACTTTAAAAAGGCAGTTCATGCTTGAAAACCTTTTAATATGGTTGAAAAACAATTTTGCAAAGATGAATGGGATAAAACTCCTCCACAGTGCTGTAAAGACTCGTTGTCAGTTATTGAAAACGCTTGATTGCAGTTGCTGCTGCTAAGGGTGGCCCAACCAGTTATTAGGTTTAGGGGGGAAATCACTTTTTCACACATTACCATATAGGTTTGGATTTTTTTCCACTTAATATTAAACAGCTCAATTTAGAAACTGATTACTTGTGTCATCTTTATCTAATATTTGAATTTGTTTGATGATCTGAAACATTTAAGTGTAACAAACATGCAAAAAATAGGAAACCAGGAAGGAGGGAAACACCACTGTAAAATACAGAAGGATTATTTTGAATCATACAAAGCTACTCTGGTAGTGTCCATATTATTATCTCATTTATCACTCTAAGAGTAAAGGTTTTGGTCTGTTTTTATAATCAAGACGTGATGAGGCACAGGTTTAAAGGGGTGAAATGTACATCTTTAAAGTTTGTGATTTGGCACAGTTGAAGACAAATGAATAACAACAATTCTATGTTATGTGGACTGCTGATTGTGTAGTCAGTCAATGACTTTGTTCTGTGGGTGAACAGGCAACAAGTTAAAATACTGTCAGATCTTTTTTTCCCTTTCCAAACATTTAAACGTTGCTTAAATGTTACGGCAGAGCCGTTCATGTTTTAGCATAACAAAACGACTAAACCCAGTCACTACATTAGAAAGATTTTTTGAGACGCATGTCCTCTTTTGTGGGTAAGCCAGTGCGTCCCTGATGTTGACTAATTTGCTTCATCCAAAAGACGAGCAGAAACACATTTATTCAATCTTTTTTTTTAATCCTGTCAGTTTTGGTTTGTAATAAAGCCTTCATCTATCTTCAAAGACTGCAGCATCTCATATTGATTGATGCTGTGTTCTTTTTTTTACTCTTTTTTTAAAAAAAAAAGCAACATGTTTTTAAGGAGCAGATTGATTTGATGTTCTTTCCTTTGGATAACCAATCCACTGGGCTGTGCTGCTGTCCAGGCCTGGTTTAATTGACTGTCCTGGGGATACTACCAATAGTCATCCTGAGGCTTGAATCATCATTAAGCAGCAGAGCATTGATTTGTGTCCATCTAAAGGGTTTTCTGACACAGTGGGCTGGTCTGTGTCCCAAACCAGGTGGAAAACTACAGTGATGCATACTGAAGTCTCACAGGGCTTTAATGTCAGCTAATTAAGTCTGGCCTGCATGATGATGAGATTGATTAAATTCTGCTTCATTGGTTTTTTCTTTCCCACAATTTGTTTAAAGGGGACCTTTCCTCAACTTGTGTCATTTATATACTGTTGCAAAGGTTGATTCTTGCATTAAACATGGCCGAAGTTTCAAATAATGAGGTCAGTGTATGTGAACCTAATCCCTGGGAGACGAACACTCAAAAAGCTCTGTTTCAGGCAGTTGCTCTACTCTTAGCTCTGTGCATGAGATAGGATATCACTAATATGGTAATCTCAAACACATAGCTCGCTGGCTTTGTGCACAAAAGACTTACCAATCTGGTCAGAAAATCTTCTGCTTGCTACGGGCAGCCAATTGCAATAAAATTGGCTTTAAAGGAAGAGGACAGCTATTTCAGACAAACCAATAGGCTGAACCATAGTGAGATACCATATATGTAAGATGAGACATACCTCCCATATTTGAGCCACACGAGCTGTGAATCATGCAGATCGACTCTAACAAAGTCCAAGAATAAAAATATGGGGTTCAAAATGGTTTAACAGGTGCCTTTAAATACTTGTTTCTTCTACTTTCTGGAATATAGTCATATGGACTTCTTCATATCCCTAGCTAATATTGCATTGAACAGAAGTTCACAGAATTTGTGTAAAAGCCCTGTTAGCTGGTTAGGCTGGGCAACGTGTCTTTGCCCTTATGCTTCTGCCCTCTGCCTGACTTTGTTATTAGAAGAGCAAATACCAGAGGCGGCGGTGCAAACACACAGAAATGCCAAATGTCAATCAGCCGTCTCGCCTTGACCTTAGCGGATGCCCCGCATAAAGGAGATGGGAGAAGATGAGATATAAGAAAGAATGTTAGCAGCTTTTATATGTGATTTACCTTCAGTGTTAATTCTCTGGGTGGTGAAGGAGGTTACACCACATTAGCCAGTCAGTTCAGCTGTGTGTCTTCAAGTTATCAAGGCCAGACATATAGTCCAATTCAAATCAAATTTATCTTTAAATTGTGTCAACCTGAACAACCTGAAGGGTATATACCGACAAGACACTGGAGATCGTCCTCAGATAGAGTCAATGCTGTTTAGCTTTAGGGACAGAAGAACGCTGTGGGTTTAAAACACTGTTCACCAGTTAAATTAGAGACAGCTGCAGTTTGATTTATGGCAGGAAACTGTTATGTGCAGATGTATGTAAAAATAAATGTTGCAAAGTGAAAAGTGTTATTTTCTTTCTAGAAGTAAAAAAACAAATCCATGTTTTCAATGGTATAAATGACAACTGTAAAAGTGTAGCTAAACAAAGATAAGTCATATTAAAAATCTTGTGCAAGTTAAAAATTACCCACTCATGTCTGTGTTTAGAGTGGCACATTTGAACTGGGTAGATCTGAGTTTTATTGGAATCCACTGATATTACTCTCATATAATGGCGAATATTGATTAGAAGGCATCTGGCTGCTTGCTACAGACCTAATGTTAACTTACTACTAATAGCCTGCTACATTTTAAAGAAAGATGGTGAAATGTTCCTTAAGCATGCTGCCCTGCATGTCAACCATTTCATTATACTTTGGGATTTTGCTCTTTAGATAGATTTAAGTTGCCCTTTCTGTGAATTTGTCTCTAAGCTGTACAGACACTCTAGCCTCCTGAATTTGCACCCAAAATGTTTCTAAACACAACCTTCATAATTCTTGGGCGGTACAGAGGTAACAGAAAAGTAAAAAGAAAACAAACAACTGCAAAGGATAATTTTTTCACAGCACTTTTGTATTTGGTGTAACATGGTAGATAATTGGAATTTCTACTTTTCAAATTGCAGCCTTGGCAGATTTGCATGGGATAAACATCACAGACTACCTCTGCAAATATTCCAACTGCACAGAGTTCCCCAGGTAGTACTAGTCAAGTGCAAACACGGCTTAATTCAACTGTGACTCCCAAGGAGCATTTCAATAAGAACTTCAATCACTGAACCTGAAGTTCTGCTGCATGCACAGTGGAAGCTCAGGATTATGCACAGTGGAAACCTGATAATGCACTTAGTAATCTGAATCAAATGAGTTTTCATATGCATTGTGAATGTTGGATGCCTCACCAATGTGGTGCAGTGTTTTGTTCTGAATTGAAATGATGATGAGTGCGATGTTACATATTTCGGTGCATTTGAATAATATATTCCTGTGCTGCTTCTAATCTATCTAATCAAAGCCTATCATGAGTTTGCAAGTACTATATGATATACCACCATATTATTAAACCATTAAGAAAATGTTACTGAACTGCATGCTGCGGAAATGAGAACTCTGAAACGAGTAGTCAAAAAGGCCAAAAACCTTTCTGGAACTAGTAACTATTACTCTTATTAGGGGTACAGTGGGGGGTAGTGAGACATTTTTGATTACTGTGACTAGTCAGCCTATGGACACCACAGTGTTCAAAGCCAAATATATTGTTGGTTTATGACTGACAACCGCTTCCTTCCTTCTTTCTGTGAGAACAAGACAGAACTGAGTTGAATCTGTGGGCTACTCAACAACAGTACACACTGGGACTGAACATAACAGAACTGAAGTGAAATGTGTGTAAAAGTGTCCAACGTAGCCACTGTCTGAGCTTTTCATGCTGTTCTTTTATCTTTGATGTTTGGTAAATGGACGGGTACTCATATAGCCTTTCTACTCAGTTGAGCACTCAAAGCGGTTTCTTACTACAAGTCTCATCCACACAAACATTCATATGCTTTTATCTACGCCTAAGTGCTTTCTGGCATTGACACAGTCTGATGGATGCATCAGGGGCAACTTGGAGTTCAGTACCGTGTCCAAGGATACGTCAGCATGTGAACTGAAGGAGTTCGATTGGTACCAGATGTAGACATGGTTAACATCTAGCTTTACTGGGTGTATGTGCTAACTGGGATTCAAACTCCAACCTGTTGTTCCAAAAACTAATGTCAATACTATACTGTCCAACTTTCAACCAATCAGCATTTGACGTATGTACAGTACGATTCATGTTGAGCTAAGCATTTCTGCTTTTTTTTTGAAGGGCTGCACCCAAGCACGTTTAAGTAGCTTGTGTATAAACAGAATCGTAAATAACCTTTAAGAGTGAAATAACCGTTTTCTTAATTGCATTCCCCATTTCCTGCTCTTGCAACATAGCTTTCATCCACACACTCATCACTCCTCCCATCCACCTGAGCCTGCTAGATGTATCTTGTGTACGTAGTTTGGGCACCAGCCATGCTTATTTATTTATTTTTATCTTTTTGAATTTCGCATCAGCTCAGATGAAGCTGATGCACACACACCCACGTTTCTAAAAAAGAGGGCAATTAGAGCCCTTCTGTGTGTGTAACCATGCTGCATGTCAACCTGAGTGAAGACGCGCACACACACACAAACACACACACAGGAACACATTAAGTGCACATGGTCTCACGGCAGATGGTTTGGAGAAGATGCCAACAACTTACTGCACTGCTCAGCCCAGCAGACTGTGTGTGTGTGTGTGGATGAAAAAGGAAACAATCCAGAAAAAAAGAGAACATTTGCGATAATTTGTGTTTGTCTCTGAGTGTCATCAACCCTGCTATGATGGGATACATTTTTCTGAGACTGTGATGTGTGTGTGTGTGCCTCCATTAAAAAAAAAAGAAAAAGAAAACAGTTTTTTTTCTTCACCGGAGGTGGTGAAGAAAAAAAACAAAACCAAAAACATGAAAACATGCATCGACTCCCTGGAGAGCACATTTATGGCGGTAATGAACAGCAGATCTGCCGTGCTGAAAGGACAGAAGAAGGCAATTACAGCTGAACGTCCTTCCAGGTTGTGACCCCGAGAACGAGAGAGAGAGAGGTAGAGCGAGAGAAAGAGTGTGTATGTGTGTCTTGGTGGGAGGCGAGAGGACTACAGGACAGGGACAGTGAGACCCATCTGCTGCTGGTTGTGACCAATCTGCTCTCTCTCTCTCTCTGTCTCACACACACATACACACACTCACACTCTGAAGCAGTAAATCACCAGGAAGAGGCCAACATTAACTACAACACGCTACTCTGTGTCTGTGTGTGTGTGTGTGTGTTCTGACCTTCTCTTGCCAATGAAGGATCCCAATAATAACAAGGATGAAGACACACACGCCGATCAGTGCGATGGCCGTCAGCAACACGCTGTTGCTGGGAGTAAGGTACAATTTAGCGCTCCAACTAAGAAGAGGGAGAGAGAGGGAGGAAGAGAGACAAAGAAAGATTGCCATATGCTGTTTTATGTTTTGCCATAGTTTTATCTGACAGAAAAACAATGCAATTACCAAAATGCTGGACATTAGCAGAGACTGTGTTATGTTAAAATAAATAAACGAACAACTCTTTCACTTTCTGGTCATACAGCTGAACAGAATGAAAGACTGCGCTCTCTCTAGTTTCTAAGAACTTTTATGTATTTCCAGAAATCCAGCCACTTTGATGTATTAACTTTATCTTCATCATGATACATCTTGCAATCTGTTAGCTTGTACTTTGTGTGAAAAGACTACCAAGGCGCCTGTTTTCATATAAACAGTCAGTTAGTCTGATTTCACTTGTGGTGTATATGTAGGTATGTGTGCGTTGGCAAACATGCAAGTGTTATGAGCCTATCGAGGAAAGTGCATGTGTGTCATTGTTTGTCTGCGATGACTAGCCATCTGGAGCTCCTCCTGGGTTTTCAGCTACATGTGAATAGCGTCATGATAACATGAGGACACATGCTGCGAGGTAATAGCGTGTGTGCGTGAGCATGTTTTCTCACTTCTGGGTATTGTTTTGTGAAGATATACCACAGAGACGCTGTCTGGAGCGATCTGAGGGTAACATTAACTCGAATATGCCAGCAAATGACATCAGGCGAGGCGGTTAAAAGTGTTGAATAGTGTCCATAGTAACAAATGTTAACAGGTTCTCTGAGCAAATTATATGACTGTGAACAAGGAAAGCAGCCATTTGTGACCCGTCTATATTGTATTATATCTAGAGGTGTAAGCGTTTATGTACCTGCGGGGTGTATCATGTGGGAAAGGCATGACAATAAGTTGAGAGTTGGGAATGATGGCCGTCCACTCCTTGTTCCTTATCTCCTGAAAAGAGAAGAAAAACACATTAACTGATTATCTTTATTCACAGTAATACATTATAGCAACCATATGTGCAATACAAGCAGACTGCTTTAAGATATGCACACACCGACACAATATGTATGTTAAGCCCTTCGAGGCAGAGTAATGGGTCTCATTCTTAGCTACTGTGGACTTGCTATTTTAAGCCGTGTGTTTCAGACATAGATAACCTACTACTTGAAATAAATTACCCAGGCTATGGTGAATAAAACCCTTTTTTTTCTTTATTGTGAGTGTGGTACATATGGCCGGGTGTATTTGCATGTATGATAAAGGATTTCTGTGGCAGTTTGTGTGCGAGCGCAGCCATCTGAAGAAGTCCGTCTCCGTCTTGATGAAATTCACATGGTCTTTTCATCATGTAACGCATCACATCGCAGCAGCAGAAAGGTCTGCTTTGAAGACTGGATTTATGGGAGTTGAAAGTTAGAACACACATTAAAAGTACATACAAAATTCTAACTGAAGTCAATTATTTTGACAAAAATCTCCAGTCCAGTAATGACTCACTACATCACATCTGAAGACTGCAGCTTGAAAATTTACAAGTTAGAGATTCAGAATTACTATTAAGTAAGATAAGTAGTGTTTTTGAATATTACCACTTCAATTTAGCAAATTCTGGAAAAACAAAAGTATTTTATGTTAATGATGTCTTGTCTCCTGTGTTTCATTTACAACTTGAATGCTCATGTTTACTGGTTTCTTTGTTTGGTATTATATCAACAGTGATTATATTAACACTGAGTGTCCACAGTGGCAGGGATACTGATTTTAAATTATGATACATTCCTAGTTTACCCAAATAAGAGTTTTGCTTTATATTTCCTGATTAGATCTCGACTCATTTCTGTGTAGGCGAGGGAAAGACAGTGTTTGACAGACAGATCCCTCAGGCTCATCTTAAAGCTTATTTTAGTTTGAGATGTTTTAGTGTCAAAAGCTCTTGTTTGCAGGAACACTCTGAATATACTAAAGTACTTTTCTTGTGTAGAAGCTGCTCAGTGCAACCACAATCTGACCTGCTGGTCACTGAACAGCTTCCCTGTACAGGTAGGGGTACAGGTCTTACAAAAGGACACCACAGTGGCGATAATGAGGACAAATGGGACATACTGTCCAATTCTTTTTTTTTTTTTAAGCCTTTTTTCTGCCTACATTTGTAGACTGGAGCAGATAACTTACACTTTACTATGATTTTAAAGCATTTAGCCACATTGCCTGATTCAAAATTTAAATGCAAAAATGAAAGCCTGAAAGGTTAAGCAGGGCCGTTACATGCAGGTATCATGAAAATAAGCAAAAGTTAAAACAGTATGATGAATATATTGAACCTCATAGTTATGCATGAAAGCAGATTAGATTTCTTTTTTTAATTAAGACAAAGGTAATGAGACATATGTACAAGAAAAAAACCCAACAAATTTACAAAGAAAAAATGATTTTGCTTTTACAGCAAGAAACCATATTGTATATTTGATTGTATACTAAAAAGGTGGCAAAACCTCATCACGCCACAAACATCCCTAATTACTAAATACTGCAATCATTTTTACCTTGTTAGCTCAAAGAGTAGGAGAAAGGAAGCCTGGTTTTAGCCTAGAAACATCAGGCTATGACTTGGATTTGAACGAGGAAATCGCTTCTCTAAAAGATCTGCAATTACAGAGTGCCTTTTAACTTTCTGCAAACCACTTTCCACTGTGTCCTTGCCAGAACAAGTTCAGTGTCTTGCACATGAATACTTTGGCACGAGAAGGGGCAACCCGTTTACCACACGAGTTAATTATGCCTTGCAAAGTGAATAAATGAGGCTACTTTGCAAGAGGAAAAAAAAGAAATCTTTTATATTGGGGAATATCTAAAGTTCTGAGACGGTTAAGACAGACTTAACATAACTGCAGAGTTTACAAACATTTGCTTGGAGAACTGTTTGACAGCAGCTTGACTCTGCATAAGTTTCAGTTTCATTTTTAGTTGTTTGCTGCCTTAGGGCTCAGCAACTAGTGGTGACATCTGACATGAGACTGACACAGGCCGTATTTAGCATCTTTATAAAACAGGGCTTAGGTTTCTGGAAAAGCCCAGTGTAGTCGTCTGTGTCTGCTAGCGTTCTTATCCATATTATTCTGCTTTAAGAGCCTGCTCAGGCAACTGGGGTTGTTCTCTGGCTCATAATGGGTTAAGAGCGCAGTGGTATAAATAGGAGAAGGGGGCAATATATTAATGATTTAAAGGCTGTAACTATACTCGCAGTTCAGAGGAAAGAATTCCAGTTCTACGTTTGGCAGAATCTGTAAGTGCCACTGCTCTTTAATTGTGACTCCTTTCTTCATCAATTGGAAGGAACTACATCTTGCTATTTTGAATAAGCGTACAGCAACGGCATTGCTTTTTACATAACAAGCACATTCTAGCCGCCAGCCATTGTCGCTTAGCTCTTGGAAAGCACTGCCGTTGGTGCGGCAACTGGCGGGGGAGCAGAGCTGGAGACGAGTCAGCCTCCACTACCGCTGCCTGGGAGCAGATCCGATCTGGCTGTTTGGAAGAGAAAAGTGTTCCTAAGTCTTCAGAGAGAACGAGAGATACTCTGGTTCAAAGCCAGGAAAACTGGCACACTATGGAGAGTGAGAGAGACAGATACAGAGTTAGAGGATGAGGAAGACAGAGAGAGAGAGTGAGAGTGACAAGTAGGGGACTGATTAGTGAAGTAAACCACTTTGAACAGCAAAGGGAATCCCCTGGGTGGAAGATAAGTGAACAGGAGGACTGAGACTCACAGAGAAAGATGAGGAGGGGTGAATAAATGAGAGGACTGATTGGACAGAGGGAAGAAGATATCCACTAAGATTCTACAAAACATCGCCTTCTGCGAACCAGCGGGCAGAAACTCTCTTTGTGCTGGAGAAAGTGTAAAGGGCACAGCAGGGGAGACAGGAAGAAAACAGGACAGAAATAAAGATTGAAACAAAACAAAAATGAGAGACAAGCAGATCAAGAGAGCTGGCAAACAGAAAGAGCTAAATAAGCCGACTGTGCAGGGTGGCGTAACGATCAGATTTCTAAACCTTCGCCTCTTTTCTCATTACAGGTAGATTCAATGGAGGTACTCCACTCCCCAGTCCCTCTGGACACCAAAGAAAAAACTACTCTGCATAATAGCGCACATCTTTAGGCATTAATTAATTCACACTGTAAAAGGGACAAGAGAGGAGGAAAAATGAGGGAAAAAGGATTGCATTCCTTTGCATGGGAAAAAGGAGGGTGTGGAAAGAGGACAATAACGCAGTTTGTTTGTGATGAGTGTTCCCGGTGCCCTATGCTGTCTGACTAGCGGACTGAGCCATCTGCAATTCTAATCAGCTGTTCAACAAAAACCTTGGTACCACACAGGAGGGAAAAGGGGCCCTGTCGTGCCTAATATTCAGAGTGACAGTGCTACGTTACAGAGAGAAAAAGAGAGATGGAGACGAAGGCGGAGAGAGCTGAACTGAAGAGAGATGAGATTAGAGGTAGTGAAGAGTAGAAATATAGACAAAGAATAGATAAAAACCATAAAATAAAACCAATTTTTTATTATTACTATACTGATCTGTTGCCATATGACAGGAATCACATATGTGGTTGATTCAGAGTCATTCATAAACAGTCATTTAGCTGGTTGCTCAGCAAAGATGTGTAGAAGTAGTAAAAAAGGAAGCCATTAGCATTTCTATTTCAGTGGGAAGCTCGCTACACCTTTATTAATTCCTCTGTTGATGTCATCAATCATCCCATACATTAAAAAGGAGCTGTGTAATCTAGCTTCCGTAAAGCATCAATCTGTGTCACATAATTCTCTCAACCTTTATTTACTTTTTAGTCATTAAATGGGCAGGGAAATCTGATTTTCTTTCACCTAGATTCTACTGCGCAATCACGCCTCTAGTGAGATGTGGGTAGCAAAATATGCTTTTTCAAGTCAAATCATTGTTTATGACACCGGAGAAAATATTGTCCTCATTAAGCAGGAGAAGCAGAGGTAAATAAAATGTGAAAATCCCTACAAAAATAAAACTGCTGGCCTGTGTTTAGGTGAATTATACATAAATCAAACCAAAGACTTCCAGTAAAACTTGGAGAGAAAAAAAGTAGTAACTGTGAGATTGTGAAGATGTCATAGTTTTTTTTTTTAAAGCTAAGATGCATGATAATTCATTTTTATATTTTATTTTTATATTTCAAGCATAAAAGCTATAAAATGTACAGACTAACGTCTCTCTTTCTATATTTATGAACTAACGTCAACAGCAAGCAAACAGTTGTGTTTATGTCATTTGGCAAACAAGGTATAAAATAGTTCCTTGCATAAACTACTGCTTTAATTAAAGAAAAATCTCAACCAAGCATTAAATGCCTTTGCAAGATTAGGGAGATACTGTAGTCTCTGTTTACCTCACTTTCTAATTTGATAAGAAAGTATGTGGAGGGAAATCCCTCTACTGAACCTTCACGAAACACCTTTCAAACTAATCTCACAATCCCTGGAAGAAATGTGCTACATCAAGCATCATCATGAAAAATGCTGGAGCAGTTGGAGAAAAACAACTTTTTTGCTCTCCGCTTATGACTTACAAAAAGTGCTTCAATTGCTCCCTCCATTAATTCATCCATCATTTGATATTTTCATGGAAGATTTTCTTGTTTTTAAAACCACGATTCCGAGGCTCATTACAGAGACATTCAATGTCTTAGTCAGGCATGCCGTACACTGTTAAATTCAGGACACGTTAAGCTGCTCAGAAATGACTTAATCTGGCATTTGACTACAAGTGTTGTATTTTAAATCACTTTGCACCTGGGGTTGTAAAAGGCTCATTTTTTTGCACAACTTTCCTTCCTTTTGCTATTTGCTGTGACATAAGCTCTGTAAAGGAATCTTCCTCAGACATTCTGTGAGACCATGAACCCTGCAGCAGAAGTACTGGCAGTTATCTCGGTAAAATTTCCTCACCGTCTCTCCAGGCTGCCGGGGGATGCCGACGAAAAGGTGATCCAGGAAGTTGGCGCTGCGTCCGAGCCCCAGTACAGTGTAGGGCAGCTGGAGGGAGAAATAAGCTGACTGGCTTAGCTGACCAGCTACAGGAGGGAAGACAAAGAAAAGACAAGTTTGCCATCAATGAGGTATTCTTTTCAGCAAACACTAAAACCAAGTCAGAATATACATTAAAATATGCATGTATTGCCCTTGAATGTACAAGCAAGCATGTGCGGTCTCCAGATGCTGAATCATTATGACTCTACTGCCACCACAGTTAACATTTTTGCATTAATTAATTCTTTGGAAAGCACTCGAGAGAATGAAATTTGGTACACTTGCCAGTACAACTTTGTACTTCTGGCTGGTCAAGTCTGAAATTTATCATGAAAATACTTGGGGGAAAAAAGCTATATCATAATTCAGTAATCTATGAGATTCAACAATGTGCAAAAAGAGTGCAGCAAAAAGTCTTTAAAGAGCATTATTATAAGCAACTATAAGCAGTGCAGAAAATATAAACAGAAATTAGTGAACATTCTTGATACAAAGGAATCTTCTGTTGGGCTTTTTAAGTCTTAGGCTTTGGAATTCATGTACTTTAGAAGTTACTTTCAAACACGCCATCCATCTTAATACTGCCAGACCACAAGCCCCTCCCTTCCAGTGACACTGCCCAAATGTTAGCAGCATCCCTAAGAAGGACACTGCACCTTAAAACACCACAAAAACTGTGCAGGAATGACAAGAGGCAAGACAAAGGAGTTGATTCGGCCTCCAAACTCCCCAAATTTAAGCGTACAAGTACCAGAACAAGCCCGATCGACTCGTGACACCAAAAGGTTCCATTTCCGCCAACATCTTGGTGTCTGACAAAGTAGGAAACCTCAAAACGATTCTGTATCCAAGATCATTACAAGGTGTTGGTCTGGGATGGGTGGGAATGAGACACAGTGTAACATCTGAAGTCAAGTCAAATTTGTTTTTCGTACATTTAGAAACAACAAAGTGCTATAGATTCCAGGAACGATATAAAGAACATTAAATCAACAACTTAGACTTCATCACTGGGCTCATATAATGTAAAACCATGTGCTCCAACCAAACCTATCCTGAGCACGACTGTTGATGACAACATGAATACGTACGAGTAACCATAATAAGAGGAATGAGAAGGAAATACACAACCAGAGCGACTGAGCCAGAGGGACTGCAGCATGAGACCTTGTGTTCTGACATGAAGCAGCGTCATAAAAGATACAAATCAGAGAGACACCTGAGGCCAGTGCAACACCTCTCTCTGTCTCTTCACCCAACCTCCCTCCTGTAATCTCTCCCCACTCACTTAATATTCTCATCCAATCCTCACTATTGTGTTTCCTCCTTTCTGCTCATCTCTCCATTCCTCTCTCTTGATACATCACTCTGATTTGGCCTTTTGCTTCCCCTTTCTCTCTCTCTCTCTCTCTCTCTCCCCTTCAGCTGCTGTATCTCGCCCACGCCACCCAACTCTGCCAAGTGCAGCCGACATAAATCAACCTCTATGTGGTAAACAAAGAGAGGGAAGGGGAGAGAGAGAAAGATGGAAGAAGAGAAAGAGAAAGCCTTGAGGCAGCCAGTGATCAGAACTAATGTGGATGGACTGCGTATTGCAGGCCAAGAGAAGCACAACAGCTATGCTTCTCTCTTTATTTTCTTTAATCTATGCCCAACCTCAGTTTGTCCGGTTCATTTTGGCCACCTGCAGTAAGGTCCTGTCAGTCCACCTGACTGCAGCTAAATATTTCTCTTCTTAAAAGCTGTTCCTTGCTGCACAAATAAAGCTGGCTTTTTACCTCAGGAACACTGCAGGGGTACAAATTGACCAGCCAGCGGGTGAAAGTATCTAGTAGCTACTATATGGTTTTAGTGCAATGAAAGCCTGTCCTTGATGCTCTAATGTCCACTCTGTGGCTCCAGTTAGCATGGAAGCTCAATGAACACCATTGACTTTTGCCATCTTCAATCAAAGAAAGCTTTTCAGCCGTGTCTATTTATGCCTAAATTTCTCTCGCTTGTTATTGGTCTATGCATTTTATTTTCACAGCTTTTTAGCACCGGGATGCGGTTTTCTGAAGAGGCAGTGTAATTGCCTTAATCACACACTGCACATGGAGAGAGACAGACGATGGATGGTCAAAAATATTGGCTGTTTCCAGGAGGAGCTGGACACTTACCTGAAGTACAAAGACAGAGCTTTTATGAGACATTGAAGCTGAATCTTGGGGTGTCTGACATTTACTGAGGTGTGCGCGCATGTGCGTGCATTTGTGTGTGTGTTAGGGGAATTCACCAGATCAGTAGAGTGGAAAGCTGTGTACTTCTGCAATAAAATTTGATTTATAAATGCTTTTTACACATAGCAACATCATCATACCAGGGATAAAAATGTTTTTCAATGGGTCATTCAGTTGACCACTTGATCCAGCCTGAAATAGCTCAAAAACCATCAAACAGACTGGCAAAAATTGACTATAATATACTACAGACTGTAAGACAATGGATCATGACTATGTTGGCGATTCTGAGACTTTTCATCCTACCCCAGCTGGTTAAATTTACATGTGCATTACATTTAAAACATGTGGACAAACACAAAATCCAAGTTTACCAAAAGTAGTTTTTCTGGCAACTACAAAGAAAAGTTGAGGATGTAAAAGGAGAAATAAATAGCAACGACGCTTATAGCGACCCCAAGTCCTGATTGATCAAAATCAGAATGATGGTGTTTCAAGATAGAGTACCTTTGTTGATATCTACAGAAACTGGGGCAACAAAAACCTCAACAACAACAGAAACGGCATCTCTGAGTAAGAATCTGAATGATTTGAATTAAAAAAAATAAATAAAAATTCTTGTCAATTGCTACTTTTGTACCCACACATAAATGTGTGGGAACAAAACTGGTGAATGTGGGACAAGGGTGTGAGGATAACACAGTGGGGGGATTAACCAAGTAAACTTAGAGTTTTTGCTGCTTAACTTGACAGGTCGGAACTCTTGTTAACCACTTCTGTCTTTAATCTAAACAATTAAATAGCCTTTAGGGTTATTTTTTTTTAATAGTTGACAACCAATAATTTATTGGCAGACTAATTCTTCTCTGTTCTCTATCCTGCAGTTGTGAAAAAACCCCCACTTCATTGCTTCACACAGAACCTCAGAGCCATGGTGCTGAACAAAAGGGGATTTTTGAGGGGATTGAACCTTTAGGCCAGGTTTGGTTTGATGGTTTTGACAGAAGGCTTCTCCTCGTTTGTGGGCAAGAGGTGGATAGCTTGCAGCCCGCCACTCAGCAGGGTAGAGTGGGTGAGAGAGAGAGAGAGAGAGTGTGTGTGTGTGTGTGTGTGTGTGATGGAGGATCAAGCAGGGTTATATTGCAGGCAGGGAGCCTGGCTTAACGTCTGCTGAGTACTGTGCGAGTGCGTGTCTGAGTAGACCGGCTAACAAACACTGCCACGGCTGGAGCAAAGCCATTTCACAACACGGGGAGGCTGGCAAAGGGTATTATGCAGAGCAGTGTATCGGAGTGTCTGCATTTTGTGTGCGCTTGTGCATATGCGAGCAAGCGCATTTCTGTCCTATCTTCCAATAGCAGAGCCAGCGGAGGTCTTGGCAGGGGATTCCACCCTGCACACATGACTGACAGCCTACAATCCATCTCTTAGAAGACAAAGGGGATTCAAAGTAGCACAAGCAGTCACCCTTGGTGTGTGTACATCTGTGCGGACTTCTCATTTTCTCAAGTTTTAAACACAGACACACTTGTGGGCAGCATGATGTGCTTCGATTCAACAAGTTATTGCTCCAAAGCCAAACACATCGACAAGCAAACGCTCAAGACCACACGCCCACGAAAGAAAGTACACAGATATCCACAGGGTCCAACCCAATTTGTGCCAAAAGAAAGAGAAAAGAAAAATATAATAGAATGAAAAGAAAAAGTTGCTCTTCATTGAAGAATTACATTTCATTTTACTGATTATATAAAACAAAGTATAGTATAAAAAAGTCTTAGAAATCTTGCTTAAGTCCTTAGAACTGAACTTGATCATCCACCTTGTTACTCCAAACATGGATTGGTAGAATACAAAACACGTTAATGTCTATTTTATTATTTTGTGTTTATATTATTTTGAGACAAAGGAAAGTAAAATAAAAGATTTGGAAATGCCACCGACTGTACACCTACTAAAGTAAACTGAGATGAGGTGGTTGCTGCTGTGATTTGATGCCATAAAAGTAAAGCTGAACTGAACCTGAGCCCATGGACATCACCAAATTCTTTGTTTCCTCCCTTGAGATGCCCATCCAGGGCTTTACTACAGCCATCATCACGTTTAGCTTGTTTCTACATTCAGTATTGTATTTAATAACTAAAGAACATGCTATATCAGGTTCAAATCAGGTGACTGACATGGTCACTGAAGTGCTGTTTGATCAGTTATGCAGGATTCTGCAGCAATTTCCTAATGTTGTAAACCTCAACATCTGGCAATAAACCCATTCTGATTCTGATTCTGATTCTGAATCTGAGCAGAGAGTATAGTGCTAAACACTTCAAAACTCATCCTGCTACTTCTACCAACAGTCTCATCATCAGTAAACACTACTGGCCCATGTACCACTGGCAGTGATATGGCATGTTTTGGATCATGAGCCGTTCCTTTCCTTCTACCTACTTTTATCTCTCTAATCTTGGTTTCTTCTTTCTAAACTATGCAGGCTTTAAAAAATATTTTCTGCAAGTCAAATCCTGACTTCCTGTTCTTGAGTATAACCAGTGGTTTGCACCTAAATCTTCTGTACTTTCTTTCATAAAGACCTCTCCTGATTATAGAACTTGACAGGCCTCACCTGGCTATAAAACCGCTTGTCGATTCATTTTAAACCTCTGAAAATGCACAAGTTTTGTAAAACCAGTTGAATTAAAGCTGAAAGATTTAAAATCAACTGTAGCGGAGTCTTCATTAATCCCATGCAAACGTACACCTATCTGGAATAACCCTGACATATTACAAAACAATAATATGATTAATTTCCCAGAATGGAGTTGTAAAGGAATTAAATACTTAGAACATATATTAGAGGGAACAGAATTTATTCCATTTGACAGACTAGTTGAACAATATGGGATCAACAAGACAAGGTTTTTAGAATATCAACAAATTAAATCCATAGTAAAAAAGAAATTTAACCTCAGTCAAGTTGAATTACAAACACCACTAAGTGCGGCACATTTTCTTACTCTTAAATCCCCCAAATTATTATCTAAAATATACAGAACACTTTCTAAATTAGATGAATCAATATCCCTTCCTACTGCAAAGTGGGAAGCAGATTTATCAGTCAACCTAGACCAAAACTTCTGGTCTCAGATTTGCTTAAAAACTTTTAAATTAATTAAAAATCCCAGTCTGCAATTAATACAATACAAAATACTTCATAGAGTGCACTATACAGGTCATCGGATGTTCAAGATGGGCTTTACATCTTCCAACAACTGCTCACACTGTCAAGGCAATACACCAGACAATTACATCCACGCTCTTTGGTTCTGTCCACCAGTGCAAAAGTTTTGGCGCGAGATATGTGAAGACTTATCAAAGTGTCTGAAATGTAACATTCCATCTTCCCCCTTAGTGTGTTTACTGGGCAGCTTAGATAATGTCACTTCAGAAAAGAATATCGCCCATATGATCTTCACTGCCCTATGCATAGCCAAGAAAACAGTCCTCATGAACTGGAAAAATAAAAATAATCTTAATTCTAACCAATATAGAAATTATCTATTAGATTACATTAGTCTTGACACAGCCTCTGCCACCACATTAGATCAATTGCTCTGGGCCCCTTTTATCAGCTCCATCACCTAGTGGGGGTGGGGGGTCATAGTTTGGTCCCGCCTTCACTGTTGTGATTGGTGAGGGGGTAGGGACAGGCTTAGGGCGTCGGGGGGTTCCCGGGAGGCATCTTCCTTGGGGGGCTCAACCCGGGGTAGCGGTCACGTCCGGTTGGGGGCTCTGTTGGCTCTCAGGTGACTGTTTCCTCGCGGCTGCGTGCAGCGGGGCTAGGGGAGGGTCTGTGCTGACGGGCGTGGGTTACTGACCTGGCAACCTGGCTGCCCCTGGGTGGGTCCGGGATGGGCGTGAGGTTCTGGGGGCGCTCCGTCTCTGGGCTGGGGCCCGGGCCGGGCCTCGGGGGCTTGGGTCCTGGTTGGTGTGTTGCCGGGGTTGTGGGCGGGTGGGTGCATGGGGGCCCGGTCCTGGAGCAGGGTGCCGCCGGTGCGTCGAGCCGCCTGGGGGGCTCTTCAACTGGTGGGGGGGATGGTCACATCTTGCAGGAGCTTTCTTCTCTTCAGGAACTCTCTGCAGGAGGGGGAGATACAGGAGAGGTGGAGGAAGATCTCAGCCTGGGCGTTTACCGTCTTATGTAGTCTGGAAGATGTGTGGATGGTGGGGTGGGTGCAGTTTTCTCTGTGGTGGGGTTGGGTGGACTGTCCAGGACTCTGTGGAGCCGGGGGGCGCTACTGCACTGGGCCCCGGTCTGATGGGCCTGGGCCCCCCTTCCCTGGCGGGTCGCGGAGGGTGGGAGTGCCTACTGGGGTCAGCGGGGGAGCTGGCCCCAGGGAGGGGTTACCTGCCCCTCCCTTCCTTCCCTCCCCATCTCCAGCTGCCTCCCTCTTCCCGCTCCTCCACAACCACCCACACATGCAGGGCCTTGGAGTGGGGGTATGTCACCAGGGTGCAGAGGAGGCTACCCCCCCCCTGTCCCCTTCTGGCTGCCTCTGCCTCAATTTTATCCCACAACTTAGACATTCACATTATTCACACTCTCATTACACATACATATAGGATCTTGGGGGTGGGCACAATCACGGAGTCCAAATTACCATCAGGGTGTATACCTCACCCCTGACGTCGTTGCCCACCTCTCAATTTTAAATACACTTAGTCATTGAGGGCTAGCAGGAGGGACTATGCGCTTACCTGCTGCTCCTTGGCAGGTAGCCCCATGCCCTCCTGGGTTTTAATTGCACCTTAGAACACATATGCATCAACACTACAATGAGCGGGTGGAGGGAGGTTTGGAGTCTTCTCCCACCCCCATTCTCTGCGGCCTGCTGGAGCGGGAGGGCTAGTAGGAGGAGTTGGCCGTCCGACTGCGGTCTGGGGTGTGGGGCCTCCCTGCTGCTGCGGAGTCGGGGTGGTCTGCCTCTCCCCACCGCAGGGAAAAGGGTAACACCACCTGGGTCTGGGTGCAATTCCCCCCTCCAGGGGCAAGGGTACCTAGACCCGGTTTGTAGAGTACGCTTGGGGAGTGTGATTGTGTGTACAGCGTCTCTTTATGTCTGTCTCCACGTTGGTTGAGTGTGGAGTGAGTGCATATGAGAGCATGAGGGTGGGAATGGATGTTTGTGTCTGTGTGTGCCTGTATGTCTGTGTCTATATGTCAGGTTGGGTATCAGACGCCACCTCTCTGGGGACACCTCAGGCCCTCCAAGGTTTGGAGGCCTATCTCCACCCACCACCACTTCCCCTGCCGGTGGCGGACTCCCTCAGGTGTCGGTGTGTTGGTGGTTCTTTGTGTCTGGGGGTGGGCGTCCGGGTACACACCGGCTCACTCCTTGGCGGCCGCTTGTCGGGGCCTGGGGCCTGGGGCTCGCTCGGCCCCCTTTGGAGGTGGGGTGCCCCCGGCCTCTCGGCCTGGGGCTCGGTCACTCAGGCACAGCTGGGGGCCGGCGGAGCTCACGGGCGCGTCACTGCAACTCCCCCTGACTTCTGCTCCGCGGCTGCTGGGCGAGCCCTCATCTGGGACTCTCCTCAGCTCTTACTGGGACAGTGGCGCGGCTGCCCCTCTGTTGGTCTTCCATGGTCTCTTGTGTTCTGGGGGCCTCTGGATGTCTGGAGTTTTGATCTCCTCCATACCCGCTTCACACCCTGGAGGACGGGGCTGTGGCCCCCCCACACTCCCTAGCAGATCATTACATGGAGAAACCTTTGGAATGCAAGCATGCTGATCCACACAGGTATGCACACATGGGTATTCACAGACGCGGACTAAAGCTTTCTTGGCTGCTGCCTCAAAGCACACTGTGCGCTGTCTATCTTGCGTGCTGCACAATATCGTTTATTATTTAGTAAATATTGATATCTATGACTAGCTAGTTTATTGTGATGGTGCTTTGTTTTCTCTATTATTATGTTGCTCTTTGTTGTTTGCTGTCTCCTCTGTTTGTTTTTTTTTTTTTTTCTCCATACAGGTGACCCAGGAGTTCTTTTTTTTTTTCTCTCTCTTGCCCCCCCCTTCTCACCGTCTCTTCTCCCCTTTGGTTTTCTTTCTTTCTCTCCCCCTCTTTCTCTCATTCATTCCCCCTGTCCTATTTATTAAAAAAAAAAAAAAAAAAAAAATGACAAAGGATGAACTGAAGCTCTGCCATCACGTAATGTCGCATACTGCTGTTTCTGATGTCATTTAGAAAAAAAAAAAAAAAAAAAAAAAAAAAATCAACTGTAGCGGTGTATAAAAATTGTGTCTTTGTCTAACAAATTATGGAAATTATTATTTTTTACTCTTCTAAATCATCATTATTAGTACAGCACTTTTGTGTTATTTTATGTTTTATGTTTTCATTCTTGAATGAGCACCCTCCTGTGCAAAGTCTAGCTGTGGTAACTCTGACAGTCTTTCATTCTGTTTTGACTCACTGACAGTTTTGGCATATGATACACAACTGGGTGTATTCTTTGACACCTGTATGCTAGTCACAGTACCTGAGATAACACTCTAGGCTGAAACTAATTCGGAACACTGAAAATTAAATGACTTCGATGTACCTGAGTGGAATCTCATTTTACTTTATGTTAATTGCATTTTACTCTACTGTGGGTTGAAGAGCAAGTGCTTTTCTTAGTTTATAAAATGTATTTCACTTCCTCTCACACCATCATACCTTGTTTTCCTCACAACAGAATGCAAGCTAGGACCTTGATAAGGCTTTTGGGATACAAGCCCGCCCCCATGATATTTAAGCTGACACATTTTAACTCCTTGTGGGCATGAGAAAGCAAAAAAAAAAGCAAAAAAAAAGAAAAGAAGAGTGAGACAAAGATGAGAGAGAAAGTCGGACAGAGAGAGGACATGGATGCCTCTGAGGGAGCTTCAACACGTTTGTGTGTGTCCATCTGCCGAGATCTTATGACACATCCTGTCTCTGGGCTCTACCACCTCTGGCCAGGCACATGCAGAATAACAATGTCATGTCTATCAGTCTGAAACAGAGTCAAATTTGTGTACGGGCACAAGATGGCAATAAGTGATGTAAAAAAAAATCAAGAATAAATAAGGAATCTGAACATCAGACGTGTAAAACACAACTGTTAAAAGCAACAGCACACCATCTGCAAATCCTTCCACGGGAAAATGAAAAATGCACCAATATCATGATCCCAGTAAATTCATACAGGAAAGAAATACGGTCATAAACATAATTGGCTTGCAGTGCCGACACACTTACACACACACTCTCTCTCTCACTCCTTGGGGTTTCAAAAACGAAACATTTTTTTTTGAGAACTTCCTGGTGCCCGTCGCTATAGAAACCATTTGGTCCCCTGATGGCGATAAAAGGAGCAAATTGCCGAGATGTAGGGTGGAGCCATAAGGGACAGAAGCGCATATGCGCGCGCGCACGCGCACACACACACACACACACACACACACACACACTACACCTGGCCTGAAGAGCCCCCTTCAGAGCCCTACAATGGTGTCAAGATCTGAACATTGATTTGTGTTTTACCACACGTGTGGCAATGGGCTCTATAGTTGTTCTGTCTTTATCACCATCTAGATTTGCGCTCTCTCTCAAATGATACAGCAATAAAACAACATGTTGACATGACATGATGAATGAAATGGAAGCATGGTTGCATGTGTGAAGCAACAGACCTAAAGACAGTGTGCATCACTCTTGCTTGCTCGCCTTTACTAAAAAAATACAGTGTAGCTCCACGACATGTAAAATTTCTTAAATTTTATGTATTCACTTCAGTTTTCCCAGCCATGTCAGCTGTAGAAAGAAATGAAATAAAGCTACAAAACACCTGAAGAAAATGTGATTCAAATGAGAAGTATTCAGCCTGAATCAAAAATAAACTCTATTTTTTTAAGTTAAGAAGCCTGAAAACATTTAAGAGTTGGGAGTTTTACTGATGAACCAAAAGAGCATACAGTTATGAATAATGTTCTTGGATGGATGACCTCCTTATTATACATTCTCTCAAAATGGAAGCATTCATCAATTCTCTTGTTATGAGAAACTTTGGAAACCAGACCAAGATGAATTAAGTCAATAGTACTACCCAGCAAAACAAGTGAGTAGTCAGTGTGCTTTGTCTGGAATGATAAATGTGCACTTCAAGACTGGCAGAAGGAGGAGAAACCTGAGAGTTGGCAAAAAGTTTTGTCAGCCAGTGCTGAGTGCATTTAAAAATACAGGTCTGCTTCTTAGGATTGACAAACTTCCATCATGTGGGGAAAAAGTTTAACGTCGTCATTAAGTTACAGTACATGTCAACATTAGATACTTAAATGGAGTTTTGTTATAATCAATGCAGATGATTGGCAGGTGTGTTCAAATTACAGCAATCCCCCTCAACTGCACACTTAAGAAAAACAATTTAACTGCTTGCATAGTGGCTTGCTTTTTCTGATATTATGAAAATGATCCAGTGAGATCTGATTTTGAAATCATTAGAATAGAGAAATAAACCACGCAGTTGTGAATAAGTCTCGACTTAGATCAATGTCAACATTTCTCACATCGCACTGTAGCGCTGTGCGATATGACCAAAATCTCATATCCAGATATAAGAATTCTATCGTCCCGATAACGATATAAATCACAAAAATGTAACATTTTCTGTAATTTCTGTGAATCTCGGGGAGCTCGTCTTGCGTGAAGTGTTTCCAGCTGCGCGTCATGTAGCTGGAGTCGAGTGTTTTAACCGATGTATGAAACGATACATTTTTAGACATAAGTTGTAATGGCCGCCGTTTTCTTGGTGAGTATTTATTACACGGCGTGCTGCGGGGAAAGGCCTGTTCTAACGTTTGAGTCGAAGGTTTATTTTTTAGCACTTGGCAGCTCTTTTTTAATTCTCATCCGTAAATAATCTGCTCTTTCACGTGATTCAGTTTATTTTGAAAAGTCTCAACAGGATCTTGAGCTTTATTGTGAAAGGTTTATGTGGAACATAAACAAGCGGACACGCGATGCTGTTACCGTCGTTGTTGCTAACCACACCGCATAAAAACAGGCGCTTGTCCAGAAAGGGAGAACTTTAAGAAATGAATATAGCCACTACAGTGACCATCAAAACGATGAAAAAATATTGCCGTAAACAGTTTATTTTGCGAAACGATAGACGTTTTTATATCGTCATCCGATATATATCGTTATATTGAACAGCCCTATTGCACTGGACACCCTTGATTTGAAGACAGCAGCCAAAACCTCAACTTCTAACTTCTTCTAGAAATGCACCATTTGGGATATCACAGGGCTGTAGGCAGAGTCCGAAAAACAGTTGTGTTTTGGGGTTGAGGGATTTTAAGTTCTTGGCACACAGAGAAGAAATGAGATACAGACTTTTACATTTGACCTAACAACAGTGTATAGTTTGGATAACAGAGGTGATTTCTTCAAATTAAGAACATTTCCTACAGCATGAAATACATGTCTATAATATGAAATTCTTCCTGTACCAGGTTACTTACACTACAACAGATTAAAATACTGCTCTGTTTGCAGAATAATATTCTACCAGCAGTTCACACGCATGCTGCTTGGTGCAGCGCTGTAGGTCTGTTTACAGATATTATTGCTGATGATGCAAGACACAGTGGACTCTTAATAACAAATCTGAATTGAATTAAATGTGCACTTGTCTCCATGGATAAGTTCTTAAGCTGATCATTTCCAAATCCATTTATATTTAGCCACTGCCTTTTCTATTATGACAGAAAACATAAGTCTTTGCAATTTTCTGTACCACTGCACAAATCTTTGCTGACACATGATATTGGCAAAAACAACTGACACCAGAGCCTCTATGATGGAGTACCTAAGTGGAGCTTTGTTATAAATGATAAGGCTAGTATGGCAGGTAAAATGTTTATCATGTTCCCACCCATCTCAGTTTAGTCTACTAATAATTATTAACTCCCACTAAACACAAAGAATATGATGGTTTTATTAACTGTACAGGCATTTACCTCAGCAGGAAGTTACATTTTTGATCCAATGAGGACACGTTTACAATCATTACAGTCATATTGCTTGAACCATATCATTGCTTTAGGTAAGTTACTTTCTTCAGCCAACAAACTGAGAAAATCTCAGAACAAAAACACTGAAGGACACACTGTAGCTTCCTGAGATTAGTTTTACTCTCTGTGAAAAAGTTCATGATCCATTTCGATGCATACTGTATGAGCACTTGCTTCACGGAAACCAAAGGATGTTTAGCAACACACAGGACAACAGACAGGTAGGCAATAGAAGCATATTATAAGTTAAACAGTCTTGACAATACATGGTACCAATAAACTAGCTGCAGAAAAGAGAGATTAATGGGTGAGAAGAGGAAAGAGACAAAGGGAGATAGGTGAAGGAGTGAAAAACATAGACGAGAAAAAATATGCTAAGCCTGATCAATAGTAATTCACCATATCTCGGTGTTGGGCTACCTCTCTTCTTTTCACACCAATATTTCCTTCTCCTCTCTCCCTCTCTCATCTTCGGTTCTGATCTCTCGCCACTTGCATCTCTTATCTTTGTCTTTTGTTCCACCCTCATTTTCACTCCTATCCTTTTCTCTCTGCGGCTCTGTCCTCTGCACCCTCTCATTTTCTCCCTTTTTAACCCTTTTCATTTCTCCCATCCACCTACTCCCCTATCTTTCTCCCAGTATTATGAATTCTCACTGTGTGTTTAAAGTCTATCCTCAATATACCATGCAATAAATTTTCGGAGAAAAGGTTTGCACTATTGACCTGACGAGGTCTCTGAGAACAGGGGTACACTTGCCCATAGATCAGTATGACGTCAAGTGAAATGGGCTGGCTTTTAGGATTCTGCTTGAGGAATCAGAGTGATGCAGCAAAAAGCAACATAACTGGTTCCAAGTGGACAGGTCAGCACTCACATAATTTTCTCTCTGAGGTCTCTTCTTAATTTCTTTGGATTTTTTTTTTTTTTAACAAACATTTAAAAGGTTAAGATCAATATGTTTTTGGATGAATTGCTGCAGGTGAACATGTGTTTTTTAAAGGTTAAGTATGAAAGTGTGTGTGTGTGTAATTGCTAATCCCGTGGACTCATTAATCTAATTGGACAGTCTATCGAGAGCTCCACATTGATGCGGGCGTGCTACGATTCTTCTCCCTATGAGCACTCCTTCCTTACACTTTCTTTGCCTTTCCTGTTACTTTGCTCTCAAATGTCCCTTTCTTTCTTTGTCCGTGGTGAACATAAAGGAAATAGTCTTTGACACTATAGACACAACTGCACTGTCTGGACAATGTGAAGAACTCTTGAGCTTTCCTTATTCCCTGTTAGCATAATAACATTATTCTTTCTACTTCAATTTCCAGCTTGGTGAGACTAAAGGCCAAAATATGTCTGGCAGAAACAACCTAATGTAATGAAGAGTTATGGGCATGGACTATAGCTAGTTTTCCATCAAATTTATTTATGAGAGTGATGGTATTTTCTTAGTTTATTTCCCAAAATAAGAAGAATCTTTCAAGCTCCCAAGATAATTTGGATTAGAGTATAAGCACTGTTTTATCTCACTGTATCTCAGCTGAGAAATTCACAGGTGGCTTTCAAGACATTGACAAGCTGTTTAAAAAATAACCGTCCTCCACCACGTCCCAGAGAAAGTGCGGACTCCTGATTGCTGTTGTGATACTAAGGCCATTAAACCCTTAATTTAAATTATAAACTAATAAATTTGCTTGACCACAGAAGACACAAAAGAAATTATACTTGCAGAGTGGTTTACTACCATCAAAGCAGCTGATGCGCCCGTTTACCGAAAACACACAGTACATATACTTCAAAATTGAATTTGGTAAGAGTGGCAAAATAAACCAAAAACAAACACAAAAAAAGAATAGTTTGTTTTGTGTGTTGCAGCCTGGAATTGCTTGCAGCTAATGGCGTGGAGATCAGTATTAAGTAAATGATGTTATCCCAAGGCCCGTTTACACCCGCACCCACAGATTTTTTTCCCCTCTTCTCATTGTTGGGATGCATTCATGCTGAAGTTGTCAATAACGTTGTTGTTGTGGAACCTCAGCATCTAGCTGAGGGCTCTGGCTAGTGCTACAGAAGACGAGCAAAGTGATTTTTAGAATTGGCAGGTAAATGAAAATGTTTTAAACAGCTTAACAAATCACCAGACACAAACTTTGCAGTTTGGATCACAGTACATGGATGGTAAATGGTAAATGGATTGATCGTGGCTCAAGAGTTGGGCGTTCGCCTTGTAATCGGAAGGTTGCCGGTTCGAGCCCCGGCTCGGACAGTCTCGGTCATTGTGTCCTTGGACAAGACACTTCACCTACTGCCTACTGGTGTTGGCCAGAAGGGCCGATGGCGTGATATGGCAGCCTCGCTTCTGTCAGTCTGCCCCAGGGCAGCTGTGGCTACAACTGTAGCTGCCTCCACCAGTGTGTGAATGGGTGGATGACTGGGTGTGTAAAGCGCTTTGGGGTCCCTAGGGGGGACTAGTAAAAGCGCTATACAAATACAGGCCATTTACCATTCTTATATAGCGTTTTTCTCCCGGAGAACTCAAAGCGCCGTATACAACATGCCTCATTCACAAGTGCAAACTAATCTACATTCACACACAGTCACACTCCGATGAACGCATCGGAAGGCAATTTGGGGTTAGTACCTTGCCCAAGGACACTTGACATGCAGACTGGGGAAGCCTAAGATCCAACCACCAACCTTCCGATCAGTAGCTGATCTGCTCTACCACCTAAGCCACAGCCACCCTACATCTGTGAGATAAAGGCAGATGGGCTGTACTTTCTTAGGGAGAAAAAAATGTTCATTTTCGATAGATTCATAAGAGATGCCGAAGTAAAGGTAAGGACTGCTCAATGAAATTCAGTCAACTATCAATTTAAAGCTTGGGTACGGTTCCAAATTATGCTAGATTTTTTAATAATTTATAGGATCTATATATGGTGTTGTGCCGAAGATTTTTCATAAAACAATTCAAGCATAGTAATTTGAAATTGTTTAAGATTGTATGAAAATACTACACAGTTTAGTATAGTTCATTGAAGACTAAATTGGTTAGTCTACTGTACTGTTGACAGAAGTTGACAATGGTGCACTATGCTGCACTGGTGCAGAGCAGGCTGTGGTGTTCATGCTCACTGTTAGGTCACATCAAGAGTTAAACTGATCAGTCTGCTTCTGTTGTTGCAGTCAATGAAATCCACAAAAAAAGCAGTAAAACTCAGAGCAGCAGCACCAGGAGCAGGTGAACTGACCCCAGCTTGCATGTAAAGACAACAAATTTACTGGAGCTCACAATAAAAATGTTTACATGTGTTCTAAGCATGTTTTTCCTGACACTGCAGTTTTGATCATGCTAATAGAGGCACATTATATTCAAACTCTGTCCCCTGATTGTCTAAAGTTGGGACCCTGAGAGGAACACAATGCAGTGTCCAGAGTGGAGGAGAAAAAGGATTAAAAAGGTTGTTAATGAATAACTTCAACTATTCATCTCCACCCCCTCACTCCCTCTGTGTCTCAGCAGGAGTTAGTTGATAATGAGGTGTGGTGTTGTCAGAATCACAGCCCATGCTCATCTATCCAACCTGCTTAGTAAGGGGCATGGCGCACCACTGTCTGGTACAATATACATACAAGGTCACAATGAGACAGATGTTAGGGTATGCATGCATGCACATGCTGCTACCCAGACAGAACACATATAGAAATACAGTATGCACACACTGCAGAATGTATAAAAGATAAATACATGAACACATACTTATTATACTGCAGTGCAATCTAATCAGATTAGAGGGTGATATGATCATTATATCGTTTTTGAGTATATACGATGTTCCCCTCAGCTCTGGTACAGGGAAGTTAAACTCATTTTAAGTCACAGTTCACATACAGTATAGCCCAGTTTGATTTCAAGTGGGCTGGACCAATTAATCCAGTGAAACCATTAAATAATCGATAAAGAAAAAAAACTGTATGATTACATTTTTGAAAATGTTCACATTAAATGAATCAACCTGACACCCTGAAATATCTTTGGAAAAATAAGTGCAATTTCAATAACTGCACTTAAAAACTGCTTTTCCAGATTCAGTCAGTTTATTGTTATTGGAAAGAGGAACTATTTCTGTAACTTACAAGAACAAATCCACATGACATCTTTCTTCATTGTGTTAAAACTGATGATTTAGACCTCTGTCGTGGAAGAAATTAACAGTTTGAAAATCACATCTACTGATGTGGTCCATTCAAAGCTACTTGCAAAACAATGCTCTGTGATGCAAAATACTATGAAAAGTCCAAAAATAATTATTTCCTTCTGTGCCATTTTCATATCACACAAAGCAGTCCCATGTGCTTGATTGAACTTGCCATATACATCTACCATCCCTGCTTTTATTCCTCTCCCATCTTCATCCAAACGGCCTCCTTTTCTGATTAGATCTTAGTATTTCTTTCTTATAAGTAACTGCTTCCCCTCTTTCTGTCCTTTTATTCCTTTTTCCTATTTTCTACTGGAATTTCAATCCCCTATTGAGCCTCCTCAGTCCTTTCTCCATCTCTTAGCATTTTATAATCTCTCCTTTCCTCTCTGCTCTCTTTCCCTTTCAGGAGGGTGAAGGGTAAGTGAAGATCGTTGGGCCCCGGTGGAGAGCCCCAGACATTGTGGGTGTGTGTATGTGTGTGTTTGTGTGCACCCCATCATTGCTCATCTCTGGCAGCCTCGCTGGCTGTTCCCCGAGCTACAAGCTACAGAATAAATACACTTTAAATCACCACACACACACACACACTCACTCACACATGCACACACGCCTGCTCCCTGGCAGCACTTTGCTGCTGTTAAATGAGGCGTCTGGGGAGTTGTGCCGGCAAAGCCTTTGGCTACTTGTGCTCTCCTCCTCCTCTCTCTCTGTACACTCCAAGCTAACACACACTGAAAGAATAAGCTGGAGTTATGATGGACAGGCTATAATACTGCCAGGATATTCTAAATACATGGGAGTCTGTTTTATGAACATCCCAAACCAGGAGCACTGTCTGGGGATCCAGAGACTTCTTACTGACAAAGATGTACTGGCTGAGTGAACAAAATGTCACCATGTTCTTACGAACTAGAAGGACCACATGGACCAACATGAAAGCAAGGAGCTATTCATTATGATTATTTTATTCTGTTCTGTATGTGTCTTATTTAGAATTTTTGGCTTTAAAAAACAAGAAATACAGATGACTTGCAGCAAAACTCCCTGAGGGGTGGGGGTCACAGGAGATTCACAGTTACATGGTATTAGCACTCACTGCTGCATTTCTCTTTGTATAAGTGCTGAGAAACATTTTCACATTTATCTGACGAAAATTGCTTTGATTTCCTTCCCCAGTTCCACATCAGCCATGAAAGAGTTTGGGTTTATTACCATATCTGTAGCATGAATTATGATCAACTATGGTACACTTACTGTATGCATCATCCCTTGCACTAGAATAAGAATCTATAAAAACTCAACAGTATTTAAAAATAGCTTAATCTTAAATTCGAAGCGGTAAACACGTGATAGTCTTCTTCAGACCTCTAGGAGTTACAAAACATTTGCTTTTGTCACAAACAATTCCTGAGGAAGATATCTGGCTCTTTGATTGCTAAATGTTGCACTATGTCCATCTAGTCTCTAACTGTTTGTGTCTAGTGATTTATGCTGAAAAGAACTCAAGTGGGTTTGCCTCAGCTGCCTGCTGCAGCTGAAAATGACTTACTGAAAGTGGTGTGAAGAAATCAAAACAGGACAGTTGTTGCAGTGAGCTTAGGCTATGAAGGTCTTTGATAATTCTCCCTTTGGTTCATTACTACAACTAGTCACTTCACAACACGGTTTTCACATTACGTGGAACACGATAAAGTACCTAAATGCAAGCTGAGGTTTATGAAGAAAAAGAAAAAGAAAAAAGGCATGCTGGATTTCTAGGTTTGGTGGGAAGAACATAGATCCTTGACCCGGACCACATTTAAAACCTTAGGGATCAAAACCTTGGGGCTCTATATTAATACTCAAAGATTTTCACTTGGAGCAGAGATAAACGTAATGTTTAAGAGTCACCACACTTCACAGCTGAGAAAGACCTTTAAAGAATCAGAAGCAGTAAGTAAAAGCCACATTGCTTTATGACATCAGTTTCACCATTTTCCTGCTGTCTGTATTCTTGGTCATACTCATGTTAAGCAGTTGCACAGTGTGTTTTAATGCTGTTTGCTAAACATAATATAAAAACGTAACCACATATACATTTCTAAAACCTTTGTACAATCTAAGCTTAGTGTGCATCCACATTAAGTGGGAGTCTGTATCACGCTCTTCTCTGTATCTTCTCTGCAGTGGGTATGAGAGCAGGTGGTGCTCCTCTCTCCCCCACACTGCTCCCTCTTCACTGTTGCTCTCTACGCCCATTTAACTGCATATTTTAAAGCAGTGGGATGTGTGGAGAGGGAACGAAACAGCCAAATACAGCAGAGTTCATGTGATTTTTTGTCCACTCTGTGTTTTGGGGCTGGGACAGAGAGCACCAAACTAAAAACTCTGCAGCTATTAGAAGATTCGTTTGAGCACAGTTTCATAGACAGGAGCTTATAGCTGTCTAATAGTGGTGAAATAATGATGATGTGAGACTGTGAAATGACCGCTCTTTCTTTAAATATGTATATTCTCCAACTGTGCCAACAGACAAATGAAACAATGAAACCTGACAAAATTGAATTATGTTGCACAGAGGAATCCACACAGACTATATATATCCCTGACCCCAGGCTGTCAGTGCGTCGTGTCCTCTTCCACTTCTCTGTCCTTCCCACAATGTAACATCAACTATGTTAACTGTAGCTAATACAGCACAGCATTGCTGTCCTCAGTGTCTCCCCTTATCTTTCTATGCATCACTCTCTTTTTCCTCACTTCTACCCTTATTAGTCTTGAGCAGTAGAGTAGCGTAGAGTTCGTTACCTCATGGGCTGCTAAATATAACATGACCCAGTGATCCTACTAGCTTTAGCAATATAATCAAAACGGCTGGAGTCAAAAGTTTTCAACTGACATTAATAAAATACCACCCACCCTAAGGTATGTAAGATTTGGATAAGGACAGAATTTTTGTAATTTTTTTTCCTCTTTGCAACACCACAATGGATTTTACATCAAACAATCAAGATATGATTGAAGTGCAGACATTCAGCTTTAATTCAAAAGAATTGCATTAACTGTTTAAAGAGTAATTTGTTTGCATAACGGAGGCCAACATTAGGCTGAAAAAACAAAATAAACCTGTAAGAGAAACAGTAAAACGTGAGTGACTGAAGACTGTCTGATGTGGTCTTGAATGTCAAGACACTCAATGTCAAAGTCTATAATCGAGAGACACCTTCATTAATGGAAATACAGGCATAACAACAAGTTTTAAACTACTATTTACACTCAAGAACAAGAAAGCTAGACTACACTTTGCTAGAAAACATCTGAAAGATCTGGCACAGTACTGAAAACACTGTGGGAAGAACAAACCAATGTGTTCAAGAATGATGGGAAGAGAAAAGCATGAAGAAGCAGAGAAACAGCTCGTGATTGAAGCACACTGTATCATTTGTCAAACATGGTGAAGGCAGTGTTATGCCATGGGTTTGTATGGCTGCCAGGTGGACTGGGTCACTAGTGTTTATTGATAATGTAAGTGCTGGTAGAAGTACAAGTTTTTAAGTGTAAACTATCTGCTTTGATTAAACCAACTGCTGCAAAACTGCAACACGTTCTCACTCTCAAAGAGTAACATTTTACGCTAGGTGACAAATCGTTGGTATATTGCGGTGCCGGGCACCCACCACGTCCCTATATTGAGAAACATGAGAACCGTTAGGAATCGTTAATTTTACTTAAATCGCTTTGGAAAACACTATCTAACGTCATTAAAGTCGTGGTTAAGGTTAGGGATAAGGTTATGGTTGGGGCTGGAACGTGTATTACCACTGGAGCGTCATTCTACTGGATTTAATCCATAACCTGGCGTGTAGCATAAGAATGCAAAAGGTCATCTTTCGCGTTCCTCCTGCCACAGGACGTGACAAATCGTTGGTATATTACGCCTCAGGAGTGAGAACGGGTTCAAAACTCATTGGACAGCGGTTGACAAAAACAAAGCATAGTGCAAAAGCATCTGTAGCTGTACTATGGAAAGAATAGTCCTTTGACCATACAAGAAGAGCTGTTTTTCAACAGGAAACAGAAATTTAATTCAGCTCTCCTAACAAAGCCAAAATAATGGATATTTTTCAAAGACAAAGCCAGTCACCTGATCTCAAACCAGTAGAGCAGCTTTTCAGTTAATAAATACAAAACTGAATGGAGAGAGACCCACGAACAAGCAGAACCTTAAGCAGCTACTGAAACAGCATTTGGCAGTCACTGACTACAAATGATTTTCTTCCAAGTAAACGTCATCCCAATATTTACATTTTTCTTAATTTGTTCAATTGCTGTTAAGCATTAACAGCTCAAACTACAGTTAACAGAATATTTTGTAAAACCCCTTGAATTATAATCCACGGGGTGGTGGACAGAGGCAAAATTACAAAAACTGTGTCACTGTCCAAGTAATTATGGACATGACTTTCAAGAGGAATTTATTTAATAGAGTGAAATGTGCAAGGAACAGTCCTTCGAGCTTACATGAAGTGGAGCTGTTTGTCAGTAGGCGACATATTTTCAGTTCAGTTCTCCTAACCAGTTCCATCCATAACAAACAGTCACTATGGCCTCATACGATCATGAACGTATTCTTCACGAATTATAAGGAGGGTGGCAGGTGATGCAGCATGACAAAATAAACAGCAACAAGAAAACAGCTGTCGTGTGATGCTGGCACTTTCTAGAAAGACAAGTAACTTGGACTTAAATCCAAAGGAAAAAAAGAATCAAAAAAGGAAAAAAAAAAACAGAGGAAGCTACAGCTTTCTGAGTGTTGCTTCAGCAAGGAAAGCACTTCAGAGGAGAAACAGGGCCCCGAGTGTTTTGCAAGCTTTCACAGTATTTTTCTACGATAGTCTTCCACAAAATATAAGAAATCTGTATCCCACAGACAGACCCAATGCAGTAACTCCAGGTTTCATATTTAAGTCATAATACTTGTAAACATGGACTAACACTTTAAAACTGCATTACGACAGGTCAGATGAGACAGATCTGACACATCAAACTCATTTGTTTTCTTTTCCTTTATAGCACCTTTGTGAAGCACTATATTTTCCATTATTTCAGCTGCCCTTTCTATTTCAGCCTTTTTAGTCTTTGAGACTAAAAAGCTTAAAGGCTATTTTCACTTATAAAAGGAGAAAACAAGAAAATAAAAATCAATATGCCCCTCTTCTTCAAAGTCTCTACTTTCTCCAATATCCTCCGAAACACACCTGTGGAGTTCAGCCAGACAAAGGACAGCCGTCACTGTCAGAAGGTTAAGTTATTAATAGGTATTAGGTATAATTGTTGCTGGTGTGCTAAAGCTGAGGTGGTAACATATCAAAGAAATGAACGCTTATTTTGGCTATTCTACATCATTACAGAGTTATTTAGAATTATCAGGAAAAGATCAGCCCACCCCACCCAAAAAATAAAAAAGGTCTTACCTGATGCATTTTTCAGGTAACCATTAGAATCCACTGTGGTGTACTTGACATAGGGGCCTGGCTGGTTCACACCAAAAGGCTGACAAAAAAACACATGTAGACACATAAATAAGACATCGAACAACAGCTAATATTTTGCAATCTCTTTTCACTTCAGTTATCTGTCAGTGAAGGTGAAAAAGAGGACAGAGAGAAACAATCAGGGTGCGGTGGAAGTGATACAGGCACAAGTGACCTTGAGTCATTCTTCAGTTTTATTTCCACTAGTAGGTAACACGCAAAAGTCGGACTGAGCTGATTTGACTGAGCATAAATGAGTGTGACGGTTGCATGTTTACGTGCCTGTGTGGGTGGATACTCATCTCTCATATTATCTCTTCATTATGAAGGGATGGCAACTAATGAAGAGATCTGTCGCGCCATCCTTCGCTTTACATCAACTAATCATGAGCCTGTTATACACACATACACGCTGCAAGGGAGACTTGGGCCTTTATGCTGTGACACTCAGCAGTTGGGTGAGAGAGGAATAGAAATGAGGTAAAAAAAAAGAAAAAAAGGAAAGAGTGCAATGAGGAGCAGACTAGTGGGCTGAAAGAAAGAAAGACAGCAGAAGAGAGGTGTGACTAAGAAGAAGAGGAGTGGGAGAGTGAAATGAAAGGGGTTTGATGGATGGGAGACGAGAGGAGTAGAAACAGCCACGAGCTCCACTCGTCTACAGCATTCATCATACCTTTCAGTTAGACAACAAACGAGCGGGAGAGTAGACAGACAGAAAACAAAAACAACTCTAACACCAGCAGCCTGTGCTGATGCCAAAGTTAACGTGTTTTGCAAAGGGCTTTCCACTGGTAAGAGACAATACAAGTAGTGGATGTTACTGGCTGCTTTGTTTCAGTCTTTTTTCTGTTTATTTCTTTGTCCACCTACATGCGATGAGTAGCCATATGTGCTTAAAGGGCATTTAAAGCAATCTACGCAAGACACCAGACACCACTGAAGAGCCCTTGACACAACCACGGTTAGGTCCCATTCACACAGCCCTAGAGGACGGCTGGCAACCGCCACGCACGAGGGAAAAATGTTTATTTCTCAGTCAGTTGTGAATGGTTACTGGTAGTCACTGTGCACTGACTGCTAACTGTCACCCCTGGTACCCATCCCTAGGGAAAAGTGTGTTTTCTGCGACTGGTCAGTGAGTGGTTGCGGGCTGTCACTAGTGTAAAATTGGTTGCAAAGTGGTATATTGCGCTGCACTAAAAAAAAAAAAAACTCCTTCTGATTGCTTTGGTTGCTAGTATATAATATTAGCGATACAACTAGTTAATATGGAAAATGCCAACTACTCACTAAATAACTGTGAGAAGTGTTTCACAATTCCAAATGGGAACTTTAAACTCAAATGTGACTGTTGCAGTAGTAAGGCAAAACTTTTACTTTGACAGAGTGTGTTCTGTTTCCGGTTTGTGTCGCACATTTTTCACATTTTGAAATTTCACTGCAACTTGCCCAATACATGGTTAGTGTTTGCAGACAAGCCAGTGTTTTCCAATCTGCTAGTGACCAAAGTAATCCTAAAGAGGTATTTGGTCCTGCACTGCAACCCTCACCCCACCACCACACCACAACCACCACCACACACACACACACACACACACACACACACACACACACAAAGAAAACTGACAAAGCAGGAGAGGGACAAAAGGAAAAACAGGGAGAAGTGAACATGAAACTGAACTTCCACCTATTTTGATGCAAGCCAGCGCAATTCTTGTGATAACCAATGAAAGGTACAAGCTATAATGGAGAATGGAGTCTCTGTTATAGTAACAGAAGCGATAACGGAAGCTACAAGAGCTATCATTCTGCAATGCAATTCATATTAGCAGCCATCAGATAATGCAGAGCTTTCCCAAAAGGACCTACACAAAAAGCTCAACCCCACTCGACTTGCCTCAATGCAACCTCATCTGGTAATGTGCAGTGTAGTCCAGTGATGGGTACAGGGGACATTATCAGCACTTAGTAGAATACCTTGTACTGGGAATACCAAACAGACTTTCTAGGACTGCACTACATCTTCTCGTCAGTATCTAAAGCAAGAAGCCCATCAACAGTTTTATGCAAAGCTCTTATCAGTCTGAGCAGCTGGTAAGTTTCTGTAACTGCTTTATCACATCAGGATTTCAAAAGCCTTTATTTGCTATTACACAATGTCCAACAAATGAGAAACAAAAATCCCTTATTGTTACCTTTTTCTTTCTTTTTTTTTTTTTTTACATCACATTTTTGGTCTCATCACATCGATGCAAACATGAAGCCTTGGATACGTCAGAAAGTTACATAATGTCGTCAGGGAGTTAACCAAGTATTGATATCTGTTATAAATTTATTATGAAGGTCTGTAACTTCTCTCCATTATGAAAAAGCAAATATAAACAGCACATTTCTGGTACTGCTACTGAATGAAACCAAAACGTATCATTTCATTTTTTTCCCACATTCTAAAGCTGCATTAAATGATAGGTGCTTTACTTATAAAGAAGAGCTCATGCTGCTCTAAAGCTTAAATGCACATCACCCATTCAGATCCTCCTTGCTAATTTCCTAAATATAAAGTTGATGCTCTGCACTGATGTAAAGTTTGGCCAGCAGCTGTACCATCTCTCTTCCTGCTATAGAATACTGGAAGACTGCAACCTCTGGAGGACGATGATGTACACAGATAAGTGCAATGGATAGACAGATATATCTGTGGTCAGACATATAAGAACATAACACCTTTTCTATGTCATCATTAGAAAAGTGAAAAAACAAAGCACAATATCTTACCTTAACACCTTCAGGGCAGTCATTGGAGCAGAGGCCACTGAGTACTGTAGAAGAAGAGATGGCAAGAGTTAGACATGATACTCAGCACGTGTTACAGGTGCAGCACAATAATACAGCACTGTAAAACAAGTACCTGAAGTGCTGCTGTATCAGTTCGCCAACAGTCACTATATATATATATATATATATATATATATATATATATATATATATATATATATACACTGAACAAAAATATAAACGCAACACTTTTGTTTTTGCTCCCATTCCCCATGGGATGGACGTAGAGACCTAAAATTCATTCCAGATACACAATATAACCATCCCTCCCAAACAGTGGTCACAAATCAGTCCAAATGTGTGGTAGTGGGCACATCTGCTATATTGAGATAATCCATCCCACCTCACAGGTGTGCCACATCAGGATGCTGATCTGACATCATGAGTAGTGCACAGGTGTACCTCAGACTGCCCACAACAAAAGGCCACCCTGGAATGTGCAGTTTTGTCTCACAGCAAAATGCCACAGATGCCACAAGCAATGAGGGAGCGTGCAATTGGCATGCTGACAGCAGGAATGTCAACCAGATCTGTCGCCCGTGCATTGAATGTTCATTTCTCAACCATAAGCCGTCTCCACAGGCATTTCAGAGAATATGGCAGCACATCCAACCGGCCTCACAACCGCAGACCTCGTGTAACCACACCAGCCCAGGACCTCCACATCCAGCAGGTTCACCTCCAAGATCGTCTGAGACCAGCCACCCAGACAGCTGCTGGAACAATTGGTTTGCACAACCAAACAATTTCTGCACAAACTGTCTGAAACCGTCTCAGGGACGCTCAACTGCATGCCCGTCGTCCTCATCGGGGTCTTGACCTGACTCCAGCTCTTTGCCGTAACAGACTTGTGTGGGCAAATGCTCACATTCGATGGCGTCTGGCATGTTGGAGAGGTGTGCGCTTCACGGATGAATCATGGTTCACATTGTTCAGGGCAGATGGCAGCTGAGAATGTCCCAGTTCTTGCATGGCCAGCATACTCACCGGACATGTCACCCATTGAGCATGTTCGGGATGTGCTTGATCGGCGTATACGACAGCGTGTACCAGTTCCCACGAATATCCAACAACCTCGCACAGCCATTGAAGTGGAGTGGAGCAACATTCCACAGGCCACAATTGACAATCTGATAGACTCCATGCGACGATGTGTTGCACTGCATGAGGCAAATGGTGGTCACACCAGATACTGACCGGTTCTGGGTCCCCAGACCCCCAATAGCGCAAAAAACTGCACATTCCAGGGTGGCCTTTTGTTGTGGGCAGTCTGAGGTACACCTGTGCACTACTCATGATGTCAGATCAGCATCCTGATGTGGCACACCTGTGAGGTGGGATGGATTATCTCAATATGGCAGATGTGCCCACTACCACACTGATTTGTGACCACTGTTTGGGAGGGATGGTTATATTGTGTATCTGGAATGAATTTTAGATAAGATAAGATAGAACTTTATTAATCCCTCGGGTGGGTTCCTCTGGGAAATTCGACTTCCAAAAAGCACAGCAACGACCGAAGTTACAGTTACAGAATTGTTATGTTATATATATGTATATATATATATATATATATATATATATATATATATACGCACACACACACACACACATATATAAATACAGAGACAAATATAAATAAAATATACAAAGGGGATAAATAGAATAAATAGGAATAAAAAATAAAAATACAAGTGAATTGCACATTTCAAGTATTGAGTCTATTGCACTGTTGACTATTTACAAAAAGTATTGCACAAGGTATTGCACAGTGAGGTGAAGAGGCACAGCTTAGTTGTTCCCCCCTCCTTTGTCCTCCTGTTTCCCCTCCCTCTCCCCTCCAGAGAGGAGTTAAACAGTTTGATGGCGTGTGGGACAAAGGAGTTTTTAAGTCTGTTAGTTCTTGTCTTGGGGAGAAGCAACCTGTCACTGAACAGACTCTTCTGATTGTTTATGGCCGTGTGCAGAGGATGCCTGGCATTGTTCATAATGTCCAGCAGTTTCTTTAATGTCCTTTTCTCTGCCACTGTCACCAGAGTGTCCAGCTTCATGCCGACCACAGAGCTAGCCTTCCTGATCAGTTTCTCCAGCCTGGATGAGTCCTTCTTTGCTGTGCTGCTCCCCCAGCACACCACAGGATAGAAAAGTACTCCAGCAACCACCGACTGGTAAAACATCCTCAGGAGCTTCCTGCAGATGTTAAAAGACCTCAGCCTCCTGAGGAAGTACAGTCGGCTTTGGGCTTTTTTATACAGGTGCTCTGTGTTGCATGACCAGTCCAGTTTATTGTCCACCCACAGCCCGAGGTACTTGTACTTGTTGACCACCTCCACCTCCTCCCCCTCTATCTGAACCGGCAGTGGACCTTCTCTGGACCTCCCGAAGTCCACAACCAGTTCCTTAGTCTTTGAGGTGTTGAGTTGCAGGTGGTTTGTGTGACTCCATGCGACAAAGTTCCTCACCAGACTTCTGTACTCCTCTTCCTGATCATCCCAGATACACCCCATGATGGCCGTGTCATCTGCAAACTTCTGAATATGGCATAATTCAGAGTTGTAGCAGAAGTCAGAGGTGTACAGGGTGAAGAGAAGAGGGGACAGCACAGTTCCCTGTGGTGCTCCTGTGCTGCTGACCACAGTGTCAGACGTGATGTCCTTCAGCCTGACGTACTGTGGTCTGTCGGTGAGGTAGTCGGAGATCCAAGCCACCAGGCAGGGGTCCACCTCCATCCTGTTCAGTTTTTCCTGAAGCATACAGGGCCGGATGGTATTAAAGGCACTGGAAAAGTCAAGAAACAGGATCCTGACCGTGCCTTTTCCCCCATCCAGGTGTGAGTGGGCTCTGTGTAGGAGGTACAGGATGGCATCCTCCACTCCGACACCCGCCTTGTATGCAAACTGTAGTGGGTCCTGGGCATGTTGTACCTGTGGTCGGAGGAGGTTGAGGAAGAGCCGCTATAGAGTCTTCATAAGATGTGACGTCAGTGCCACCGGTCGGAAGTCATTCAGCTCATTGGGCCGGTTCTTTTTGGGGACCGGGACGATGCAGGATGTCTTCCATAGGGCGGGCACTCTCCCCAGTCGCAGACTGAGGTTGAAGACTCGTTGTAGCGGCTCCCCAAGTTCAGCAGCACACGCCTTAAGCATCCTAGGACACACCTTGTCTGGGCCTGCTGCCTTTCTGGGGCGAAGCTTCCTCAGTTGCCTCCTGACCTGATCCACTGTGACACTGGGAGATGTTTGGGAGGAGAGGAGGGGGGGAGATGTCTTGCTGCTGAGAGAGGGATTGGAGGAGGGGGGTGTCATGGTGTCAGGAAGGGGGGGAAGCGAGGGAGGCAGGAGAGTGGGGAGAGGACTCTGTAGTGAAGGTGAGGGTGAGGGTGGGGGGGTTGTGGGCTGGTCAAACCTGTTGAAGAAGTTGTTGAGTTCGTTTGCCTTCTCCACAGTCCCCCCCACTGTGCTTTTCTAGGTCTCTACGTCCATCCCATGGGGAATGGGAGCAAAAACAAAAGTGTTGCGTTTATATTTTTGTTCAGTGTATATATATATATATATATATATATATATATATATATATATATATATATATATATATATATATCAAACACCAATCAGGCAGATAAAAGAATTTGTTCAAAATGAATCAGATGCTGAAAGTGAAATCCAAATAATACACTATTAACCATGCTTAAGCATTCCTCATATTTACATTGCATTTTAACAACTTATTAATCAGTTCTTTGCACTAGGTGGACCTGGACAATACAGGGAGAGAGGGGAGGTTATAAAATAATTGCTAGCATTGAAAAACATGAAAAATAAATGTGCAAACTATTAGCACTGCATGCGTTTGTGGACGTGCATGCTAAGAAAGTATTTCCCTCATTTGTGTGTACTAGCAGAGCAAAGACAAAATCCACTGAATTGCTAAGCAGTCATTAGAGAAGTGACTTTATTAGCATACTAATAGGGTCCTGGGTGTAGGTTGTCTTGATTTGCCTGATGAAGTCACGCTGAAGCCCGATTTTGTGTTAATAAGGTCAACACCCAGCAATGTACTAAACAAAAGCCAAACTCAAAGGGAATATCCCAGTGCCCTTGGTAAAATCATATAGTCAGTGGATGGATAAAGCCTTAAATTTCAAATGTTCATAAATAACTACAAACAGTTTTAGTGTATGCATAGCCTCGATAACATCTGAACAAAGTTTCTTAGCTATGTAAAAGCCCTTGAAACCAGGGAGCTGTACTCTAATGTAGAAACAGCAGGCGATCTGTGAATTTTGGACCACTCCACATTACATGATCTCCATTCATCCATTCATGGACTCTTTTTTTCTCTCCTCCCTCAATTAAACATTCACTTATCAGCGTGCCTCTTCTATTCATTCTCTGACATGTTTAGAATATTTATAGAACTAAGCATTAGCAAGTGGTAGGTAAAATCAGTAGGTATTAAGGGCAGTCCATACAGACAAAGATGTTGTTCATCAGTCTCTGTGTTAGGATATCTACAACCATAAAAGATATAGTTCTGCATTTACATCTTCTACTATGACATAGAACACCAATTGCACATTATATATATATATACTTCACATGTAGTAAATTGCCATCTATCCATCTTCTTAAAATTTTTACATGACTACTACTTATCTACTATGTGACAAATAGTAATAGTAATCAGTTTTAAGCCAATTTTTTCAACCAATCCAATTCCAGAGTGAATATTTACAACACCACCCTTTTTACGTGGAGCAATGATGTCATTTTGTTATGACTCGTTGATACGCTAGCCAAACAAAGTGTGACCAATTATGCCTATGTCATATGCAAATGCACCAGAGATGAAGGACTGCATTGCACCATTTTCTTATACGTTGGTCACTCTATGTGGTAACCTGTCTGACACCACTATGTGAATAAACAAGGATTTTTTTTTCCTTTTAAAACTTTGATTTAAAAACAAATGGCGTACACGGGGCAAAGGCAAATTTGGTGCTTTGAAGTTCACAAGCCTATTAAGTATATGCCTGCGGCAGAATTCAGATGGAGCTCCCATCAAAGAAAAGCATGTGTTCCTTGACCTTAACTGACCACACTGCATATCAGCTTCTACTTAACATCTTTGGTACACAGGTCTGACTGAGAAATTGAATTTTATCAGGAAAAATGCTTTCATTGCTCACTGGGACCCTTGCTTTGTTCTCATTAAACATGCCTTTCAAAGCACATTTAGTAATCACATAGGTACAGTTTCTATGATACTGTCAATATTTGTTTGCCAAAAATGAACTACAAATGTTTTCATGTTGGGGTATGAAATCTGGCCAGCAGTGATCACAGGCCATTCATCACTCAATGGGAGAAGGAAATCTGACAAGGGTTGTAGTTTGTTTTTTCCAATTCCCAAGGCTGTTTCTTACTTTTTCTAAGGCCCTAGAATGTCGAATAAAGTTAGATAAAGCTGAATGACACTAGAAAACACGAGGTCATTTGGCTCTAAAAAGATCAAAGTTTTTGGGAGTACAAGTGGAAATCTGGCCTAATGCAGCAACATGGTCAAAAACAGTGCAGCATATAATTATACTGCAGCATCAACTCTGAGTGAACGCCACATCAACACTTTATAGGCTTTTCACCAAAGTCATCTATGAAGGACACAAATGATCAATAGATCCAAGGGATCCGATTATTTATGGTGTGTTTGAAATTCAGGCTCTTTTGAGTCAGAGTACTTCTGTCATTGTCACTGACCCTGTAAAGATACAACACCGAGGGCTCAGATTGCCACTTGTTTGAACTAAGTTCCACTTGGGATTATCAAGAAAAGGGACATAGGACATAACAGAAACAGTCTAGAGAGACTGAAAGCTACAATGCACACACTCCGTGATCCCCTCTGCTACATACAGTATATGGAATTTTTTCTGAGATCCATTTTGCACCACTGGAAACGCATTCACACATTATTAGAGAACACCCATTTTCACTCCAGCAGCATGTCTGTGTGGTTAACAGGTCGATTAGGAAACCCGAAGTGTAAGAACACCATTTCCAGTGGAGTCTGTGCATCTCTGTGGGCTGCAGCACAAACCGTGAACTTGTTTCATTTTTTAGCGTCAATCTAGCAGTAACCTTTAAAATGCATCCCGAGTAACACTATATGTGAAATGTATCCTGAATGATCAAAACAGCAGAGCAAAACAGACAGATGTCAGTGCATTAAAGGGTCGACGGGTGTAAACAACACAATGCAGCTGGAATACAAATAGCATCTGTTGCATGTCTGAAATTGAATGCTTACAGCAAAAATAAAGGTACTGATAAGGTACTGAGCAAAAGTCTTGGTTCACTCCTGATTCGTTAATATTTGCTTCTAAGATGTCCTTGAGCAATATTTCTCCAGGCTTTCTGAAGGTATTTTCAAGTGTTTATTTGGTCTTTGGTTGCTTTTTCACTCATTTTCAGTCTAGTCCTTGTACCTGACAATGTTCCCAGGAATTTTTTCTTTGTTTGTTAAGCCACTTAACACTGACCTATGAATCATTCAAGCAAAAGAAAGGCTATTAACTCAAATCATTAACTAGTGTTGTGTCTACACATAGCAGACAACTTAGTAAAGAACCAAAACATTTTTAACTGTATCTCTTTGGTACTTTGTTACTAGCAGCTTGTCACAAAAACACATAACTTGGTCTCATTTCTTTAGTTGAATCAGTTTGATGAGCATAAAATTGTATTGTTGCAACAATGGGGTGAGAAAGCTATCAGCTATTTGGGACTCACCGGAGCACCCGGGCATATCTCTGCATGTTGTGCAGTGTGTCCTTTGACGTATCTGAGAAAACTGGAGAAGTGAAGGGCAAAAGAAAAGGATGTGGGCCTACAGAAAATAAACATTATATAAAAGCCATGTTCTTAAGCAATAGGAAAACCCCTGAAAAGATCTAACATAGGACCTGAGAGATTTATCTAACCCTTTAGTTCATCCATCTACTGTTTACCAAAAGCTCATCAGGAATGGTGCTAATCGATGGGTGTTAAGAAATGGAAACAAGGAGTAAATGCTGAGATATTCTGAATTACAGAAGAACGAGAATGAATGACACACGCACAAAATGCTCATTTTTGATGCAAATGATCAATTTGTACAGACCCCGACACTGAGAGAGGCACAGTGAGTGTCTACAGCCATTTGTAAAACACGGTGGAGGCTCTGTCATGTTTTGGAGCTGCATTTGACCCAGTGGTACTGGAGCTCTTGCCAAAATAACAAACAATGGAACACTATTAGTGATGGAGTGGCCTCCCCAGGGTCTGGACCACAGCGTTGTTAGTGTGGGATGATCTTGACAGAGAACAGAACAAAAGGCCAACATCCGAAGAAGAGCTTTAAATGTCTTTCAAGAAGCCTGGAGAACTATTCCTGAAGACAACTTTAAGAAATTACAGGAAAGCTTGCCTAAAAGAATTTTGGCTGTGTTGAAAAATCAATGTTATCATACCAAATATTGACTTTCAAACTCATTCAAATTGTACAAACTCTTTTTTTTTTTCCTTACATGCTGTATCTGTTTCTATGCATATTTGCTCATTTCAGTAGATTCTTGCATCCGTTTTCCATTTTCAGAGTAAGCTGCATACTGAAGTAAAACTAATATACATGGCAATTTCTGTTTTTTGTCATATAAGAGAAAACGATTTGATGTGTTCATTTCATGTGTAGATAAAACTCAGTCAAAATTGGCACCTCTCTGAAATAACTGTCAGAGTGACCTTGTCTGTGTGAAGCTTTACTTTCCCTTTTCTTTCCTGTTAAATTTAAAGCCAAAAAAAGTAAAATAAAAAACTAATAACTAGACCGATCCGATATTACGTATCGGTATCGGTCTGATACTGACCTAAATTACTGGATCGGATATTGGAGAGAAATAAAAAATGTAATCCGATCCGTTAAATATCAAAAAAGCACCTCACAAAATTTGGGACACGCTGTAACTCGCCTCATAACCTTAGCATCTCGGAGCAGTATGCATCACGTGATAGAGCGGCTGTGGCATGCGAGACCTGTCAGTGGTCTGGTTGAGCATTTCGCTACCAAACCGGCATTTCATCTCCGACAAAGTTATCCCGAGAGAAGTAAAGCAAGTGTGTAAGTTCATCTCTGAATGTTTGTAAAGCATTCCCGCGGTAAGCTTAACAACCGATATATGGAGCGACTGCCTCTTCCTCCCTCTCCTGCTGCTACTTCAATCATGAAACTGATCAATGATCAGCTGATCGGTTTTTCTGTCGTGAGTCCGTCTCTCTTGTTTGTTTTTGGCCCACTTCGCGCCAGAAAGAGGAAACCAGCGGCTGAACAACAGCAGCACGTTTAAGCTTGATAAGCTGTTGTTAGAATTTATTTAATATTACTTTTTACACCAGGATCTTTTTCTACGTAGCTGACGGCTGGTAACTGTGCAGGGGCGGGTCTAGCAAAGTTTAGCCAGGTGGGGCCTATAAGGCATGAACAGGGAGAAGGGGGCACAAAGACATACTTTTCTTTCTTATTCTCATTTAAAATGTGTAGCTTTTAATAAATAATTATCCGAATCTTACACCCAAAGTTTTAATCGGATGAAAAATGTATAGAAGTCCATTACTGTATATAGTAACTATTAAGTCTAATATACCCTAGGTAAGCTATAGTACTTTTTCCATCTGTGCAGTCTGCAATTCTGTTGAAGAAAGATGCTGAATCTATTTAATTATTCTTGAAAAATAATTGACTTCTGTGCATTTTTTCCCCACACTGCATCAAATTAAAGTTGATTACGTCGATTAAGCATCATGAGGTGGAGGGTGGGTGGTTCCCTATGTTTTTGGGGTTTTTTTGCTGGGAGTTTTAGAACCCTATTAGTTAGGTTGCTTACTCTTTAAAATACCAGAATAGGGAGGATGGAGTAGGTTTAAGTTTATTAGATTGATCAGTATTGCTGAACTATGAAATATTTTGGGTGCAGTATATTTTTTTACATACAGGTATAACAGAATAGCTTTAGTGTTTGTTTTTTTGTAACTTGAGTATGAACTTATACAAAAAGCAGCAAGATATTAAAAAAACATTTTTATTGATTAAAAAACACTATCGGATTCATATCAGTATCGGCAGATATCCAAATTTATGATATCGGTATCGGTATTGGACATAAAAACGTGGTATCATTCCATCTCTACTAATAACAAGGCAGTTTTGTTCATAGGTCTTTTTAAATACACTGAGGGCTCTTGACGAATACAATATGTTCGACAACAGAAAAAGTAGAAACTTCAATCAGTGAAAGGGGGCAAAAATTTGCTACATTACAAATTTTGTGGCACAAAGTCACTCATGTATAAAGAGAAAAAGATAGACAAACAGCATCAATGCAGAAGTCCTTCACAACTCAGTGGGCACGCCATTGCTTCAGGAGATAAAATGAGTCTGTGTTTGTGTGTGTGTGTGTGTGTTCTGTGAGGCTTCTTTTGTTCCACATACTTCAATCCTTAGTTAATATGAAACAACTACATAGCAGCTTCACAATAGACAAAACAAGATCCTAAGAATAATTCTCGAGCATCCTATGCTGCCAATATAGTCTCAGTGTCTCACCCTCTCTCACGCAGTACAGCCTATCCAGCTCAGACTGAGCTTGCCTATTTTCTCGTGTAACATTAAGACTGATGGCATCTCCTCTGCAGGGCTAACTTAATCAAGTGGAGGATGAACTGGCCTCTGTACTCTGTGTTGGTCATTGTGCGTGTTTTCATCATAGTGATAGTGAGCTAAGCAGAGACGGTAAGCACCGTTTTATGAATAGGGCTTGTGTGTGCGTTTCTTTGTACAGTATAGTTTCATGTACACTGTTGAAAAGGCTCTGCAACCAAAATAGTCCATTTGTCTAACTGTCAAAAATAGTAAAATCAAATAAGGATTTGCTTGTTTATGTCTATGTGTACACACAATCAGAAGAAACAGAAAAGCAAAGGCACTTTTCCCACCCTTCAGATTAATCAGAAAACCTATCATCTGCAGTAAAGATTGGGGTTTTGAATTAATGTAGGGATTAAAATTAGTACACAATGTATATTTTATACTATGCAAGTAGATTCCCATGGGCTCTGTCCCAATTTTCCCAGTTCACATTAGTCACTTGTGAGCAGGTTTTCAAACACTGCCGAATGCTAAGACCTCTTGCTGAGAGATTTATTTTTTCTAATCTAGCAAAATGTTAAAAATTATGCCCTGGCCAGTCACAAATTGCTGGGCAGAACACTTGGTTTCCCCCAAAAAACAAAAACAAACTAATGACCAAGATGTTTGAGCATCTTGTGAGGTAATTATATTTAGTGAGGTGGGTGCTCTGGCTTTTAATAACACGGTGAATGCTTCTTCCCAGAAACCAGTGAAGAAGAATTCTAATATATGTGGAAGCACAGCTCACTGTGTAGGCTTATGGCTAAATTAATGATAAGTAAAAGACGGGTGCCATGCTTGGATTTGCTATACTCATCAATATGTTATGTCCAGTTTCAGTGACAGCTTGCCAAGAGCTGCCAGTTAGCCATTATTCAGATTTAACCGATGAGGTGCACTGACTGATTTGGACAAAAGTACACCGTTCTAATAAATCCTAGCCTGATATTATTGAAGGTACGTAAGGGGCACTGTGTTTTAACCCATACTGCCAGTCTTTGTTCTGTGATATGAGAAGACAGTTTGTTTCTCACCACTAAGTGTAAACCAAGTGTATTTCTTATATATAATCTATCACAGATGATCCTTTATTAGATTCATAAAATCAGACAAGCTATTTCATAGACTGTACAAAAACACCCGCTTATTAAACCTTAGCCTAGTTTTGAAACATTTATTCATATATAAGGTGTTGACATTTAATATTAATAAATTAACACCTGTAACACCTGTTTGACCAACAATTTCATCTGGCTTTCCACATAATGTTTGGGAAACTTTAACCTGAATTAAGTTTCTTCTTTTGATATCTGGGTTGTAAAAACAAACTAAACTCACTACTTAAAAAGGTGACAAAAAAATCACTGGTTACATAGAAAATACAAAAATGATATAATACTAAATTTTAAATGTAACAAAAAGGAAGAAAATCAATGTTTGTGCTCAGCTTTGATTCCCAAATATGTGGCAGAAAACATTTCATATGCTGATACACAAGAAAACTAATCACTATTTGAAGCCCTTTTTATGTTTGCTACAAACACTGCACTGAGACCTGTTGTGACATTATAGTTTGCAAGAAAAAAAGCTCTCAGAGTGTATTTTTCACACCAGAAAAATCACAGTAATACAGGCTTCACAGTGCAGAGGGGTAATTTCATGGGAAATGAATTTCTGTAACTACACTTACAAACACACAATTCGGCACGCAAGTCTTATAAAGCTGAAATTAGATTTTCAACACGATATTGCTATGATATGTTCATGCATGTCTCACTCTATTGTAGTAGCCACCTACGAGCTGGAAAGGGAGATGAATTATCTTTGGCTAAGCTCTAACACAAATGGCTGAACAATTTGAGAAATGTCTGGTGTGTGGCAGAGAGCATGCCTCCTCAAGCAAGACTCTCACCTTTAACTGCCTCCTTGCTGGCAGTCTTGGAGTCATGGTAACCACATGCAAACTTCACAACAGTGTTCTTAGCTGAAGTCATGTATGAAAGTGAAATGCACACAGCGACACACATAAAGAGTAAAATGTGATGAGCAGACTTTGATAAGGAAACATGCCACATCAGCGCTAGCAGCTACCAGTGTGAGTCAACGAGACCCATGCAGACACACACACACTGTACGCAAACACACTGACACACAAACACAGCAAACAGACAGCTGAGCTGCATTTGCTCTGAGACGCACATCACTTCCCATTGTCCTCAGGCTGGTTTTGCTGACTGCAAGGGGCTGCTTACAGATACGCGTGGACACCACACATGCCCAGACAACAAGGAACACACATTGTGACTGGCAGTGAAATGACCTCCTGCTCATGGCTTTGTGATCCACGTTACAGGGATGACATATATATTGTTACAGAACATTCACTGACTTTGTGTACTGTTTATGTCCACTGTAATACACATGTCCTAGCCAGTGCTCCCATCAGACACTTTAAAGGTTATTGTCTCGTCTGGTCCTACTGTAAGTAAGACTGGGCACAGCACAGCCGTGAGGATTCAAATCTCACGGGGAGGCTTCGTTATTCAGTCTCCACTTTGGGCAACATCATTATAAGTATGTATGCTCACTGTCGCTGAACAGCTGGTAGTGGCCTGTAGTTTGTTACAGGTTCTGATAAAAATTACGTGACCACAATGTTAATATTCCCTATCAATTAAAATAAAGTCAAACGTGGTCACAAAGGCTAAACGTCTAAAGAAATCATGTTCTCCTTATCCAAACAAATTACAGTAATTTTACAGCAAAAATTGGTCGTGGCAGCTATTTTAGCGCCAGTAAAATGATAAAACCAAGGGACCTGTGAACTGTTCTCTGTTACATATTTATCGTATACTAAATATATAAAATAAACAGAGCAAAAGGTGTGACATAAAAAACCCCACCTCCAACATCTAGATAAAAACGGCACATATACCCTTAGTGTGATAACCAGTGTTGGTCAAGTTACTTGAAAAAAGTAATCAGTAACTAATTACCGATTACTTCCCCAAAAAAGTAATCCCTTTACTTTACTGATTACTTATTTTCAAAAGTAATTAATTACTTAGTTACTTTTTAAAAACACTATTTACAACCTGAAGAGGTGATAAAGCGACAGATCTTTCAGCCCAATTCTACTTTTTCTACATAATCCATCATACAAAATGTAATCAAATGGAAAAGTCTCTTTTTTTTAACTTGTTTTATCAGTTTTAATCTTTTAACTTTATGCATCAAGCAAAAATTTAATTATATGCAACATTCTCTGACTTGAATAAATTAGTTTAACATTTAAACCTATTTTCTGCACATTCCAGCACATAAAATAAAATATTTTTTGTGTTTACACTCACTCTTTCAAATAGATGCAAGTAAAACACAGCAGAAAATAAATAAAGTCAAAGACTCAGCGGTCCTGTTGCTCTGTTTTCACCTGTAAAGCAGGACTGCGGTAGGCGGTGGTATCATTCCAGCTCTACTAATAACAGTAGCTTCTTTTTCTGAAGCTGATTTCCCCACTGCTGCTGGTCATTTGGTTGTAGAGGTCCAATGTTATTCTTTTTGAAATGAACAAAGACAGCTAAAATTATTGGCACACCGTTACACCAAAATACAACACCCACTGGGTGTTTTATGTAATTTCATTTGTTCTACAATAGCTTCTATTAAACATTGTAGACAGATGATAAATATAAATAAATTAACTTTAATATGTAGTATTGTTTCACTTGCTTAAAAGCTTAATTTACGGTCAGAGTCACTGAGACTTCAACTGAGCTGGTAGGGGGTGATTTAAAGAAAAATTGGACCAGGACTTCCACACTCTCTGTGTGGCGACAGGGAGAGAGAAAAAGTAGTCACACCACTCTGGAAATACTGCCTCCAGTCAAATACTACTCTGGATGACACAGTTACATTTAAAGACTTCATGTAAATCTCCTCATTGCCATTTAAATGGAATGAAAAGAAGGAATAAAAGACAGTTCTGACTGACAGGATGAGAAGAGTGGAGAGGAAACTGGAGGACCGTAAAAGAGACATTTGCAGAAGAGAAACAAGAGTGCTGACAGAGTGAGGGCAGAAGGTGAGACTATGAAAACAGAGGCTGGAGAGGGGTTAGAAGGAGGAAATGAATGGGAAAAAATGGGTGGATAAACAGAAAAAAGAGAAAGGAGAAAATATGGAAAGTGGAGAAAAGAGGTCTGAATTTCACACAGAAATGATGAAAGAGGATGTGAAGAGTGAGGAGAGAATGAGGAACATGTTAGCCTGAGAAAAGCTCCCAGATGTTTCTCAATGCAGCTAATCTGCATCCTAATAAGTGAGCAGGAAACTAATCAACTCATACAGTTCTGCCTGTCAGTCTCTCTCTTCATGTCTTTTCCATACACATAGACACACACTGACATGAACACACACTTTGAGATGCTCATGTTGAGATACCCGCCTCCTTCCCATCACCCACGATTTTATCCTTCTTTCTAATTTTGGAGTTTATGATTTCTCCCATTTCCTCCCTCCTCAGCAGTAATCATCCATCCATCTGTCCACCAAGCAACCACTTTGCATACGCGGTTTTTTCACAGCTTAATGTGGATCCACTTTGCTCTGCATACGATTTAACAGTCATGCACGTCCTTACTATGTTTTGTAATAAGTGCAAATTTTAAAAAAAATCCTTTTACACTGTTGGGGGTAAAAATGCTAAAATTTCTCCTAAATTATTAAATCTGAACACATGCACAGGTATTTTCAGTCATGTTGTTACAGGTCTATAAAATCAAGCCTCCAGCTACGCAGTCTGCCTTAACAAGCCTCTGTGAAAGAATTGGTCATTCTAAAGAGCTCACCGAAGAGTGTCGTATTCTAATAGGATGCCATCTTCGCAGCATGTTCCCTCCTAAATATTCCCAGATATTCAGCTGTAAGTGGCAATATTGCAAGTGTGAGTGTTTAGGAACCACAGCAACTCAGCCATGAAGTGGCAGACCAAATAAAGTTAGGGATGTGGGAAGTGCTGGGGTACATAGTAGGTAAAAGTTGCCCACGCTCCATTGAATCATTAACTGCAAACTGCGTTCCAAACCTCCTTTGGTATTAATGTCATCACAAACACTGTGTGCTGGGAGCTTCATGCCATTGGTTTCCATGGTCCAAACAGCTTCTGTAGGTGTAATGTGTAGGTGGCACAATACTTTTAACCACAGACTGCTGAAGCTAATGAATGGGTTCAATTATAACAAACTGGCTGAAATTGAATCGAAACTGCTGCTACACATTCTGTGGTTGGCTTCATTGTTGGTGTCTGAGAAATCTGTACCATGCTGTGACTGCAAATATAATCAATGTCAGATCCATTCTTGTTTGCTTTCACCCTCAATAAAATCTCCAGAAAGACCTGGAGGAAAATATCAGTTACAGAGCAGCTGAAAAAGAGTTGCAACATTTCTGTTTTTTCTCTGTAATTCTCAATTAACGAGGATCCATTGGAGGGCAAGTCTGGTGCCAGCAGCCGCGGTAATTGCAGATCCAATAGCGTATCTTAACAAACTTCATTTTAACTTGAAAACATGCATTCTACCACTAAAGGTAATAATGCAATGCCTGATCACAGCAAATAAAGCACCTTCCAGGATCCACCTGGCTCACAAAAGTACCGACACAACCTTGAGATGCATAACTACACATATAATTGTAGCAGAGATTGTGAGACAGGTGTCATATAGTAATTTTTCTATTCATTGCTTGCCAAATGTGGATCTTCAGGTGGTTATTATGTCTATATTAATATATTTCTCTCTAAAGCACAAAACACAAACATCAGAACTAACCATCATCTTTGTGTTATACTGAAAACCTTTAATTTCATCTTGCATGTGCGAACCTGTTTTTACTGAAATTAAAACACCAACTTTGTCTCCAAGCAGCTCAACCTGAAATGTCCCTCTGATATAATCATTTCTGGAGAGAGAGGGGATCACTGGAGATTTCTCTCTGGTGGAAGTGTGCATGCATGAAGTATGCATTAGAGAATTAAAGATGATATACTTTAAATAAGACTATCATGCACTTTAAATATAATTTTGAATATCCTGCCTGTTGGTATCTAATCAAGACAGCAGACCTGTGAATGATTTAGTGTGTACTGCAGTTAGGTAAAAAAAAATTATTTATCTAGAAAATGATTAATCACTTTACAATTTATATTCTCATTCATATTCATTTATATTCTTTCTGAATAAAAAATACAAATAGTTCTTGACTCTTGGTAACTACAGTCTCAACATACAACAATCTGTCAGCCAAAAATGTCATTTTTGCAGTGTAGCCACATTCAAAAATTAACCTTCATTTCTATTCTTGGCCATCCTGGTGACTTCCATTGAAAATCTTCACATCTAGAAACTGTCACATCCAACTCAGACCCTGTCTTTTTGTTAGTGTTGTCATCTTCAGGCCATATTATGTCTCATTACCATCTTATATTTGAATTTATATTATTTATAAAAAACACCCAGCACGCCCCTGCGGGCGGTTTATCCTTCAAGCTCGGGTCCTCTACCAGAGGCCTGGGAGCTTGAGGGTCCTGCGCAGTATCTTAGCTGTTCCCAGGACTGCGCTCTTCTGGACAGAGATCTCCGATGTTGTTCCTGGGATCTGCTGGAGCCACTCGCCTAGCTTGGGAGTCACCGCACCTAGTGCTCCGATTACCACGGGGACCACCGTTACCTTCACCCTCCACATCCTCTCGAGCTCTTCTCTGAGCCCTTGGTATTTCTCCAGCTTCTCGTGTTCCTTCTTCCTGATATTGCTGTCATTCGGAACCGCTACATCGATCACTACGGCCATCTTCTTCTGTTTGTCTACCACCACTATGTCCGGTTGGTTAGCCACCACCATTTTGTCCGTCTGTATCTGGAAGTCCCACAGGATCTTAGCTCGGTCATTCTCCACCACCCTTGGGGGCATCTCCCATTTTGACCTCGGGACTTCCAGGTTATACTCGGCACAGATGTTCCTGTACACTATGCCGGCCACTTGGTTATGGCGTTCCATGTATGCCTTGCCTGCTAGCATCTTGCATCTTGCACCCTGCTGTTATGTGTGTGTATATATATATATATATATATATACACATACACACACACACACACACACACACACACACACATATACATACATAGCCGGTTACCAAGATTACGTGAAGTACCCTCAGAAGGTCTGCTAGATGATGTTAATGCAGCACTACGGGCAATACCAACAACCACGATTACCGACACTAACAAGCTGATCTACAATACGGCAGCAGTGATCAGTGAGATGCTTGGCTACAAGTTGAACAGTGACAAGGGGCAGTACCCTCCATGGAGAAGGAGGCTAGAGGGCAAGATCAAAGTAGCACGGAGGGAGGTTAGCCAACTAACGGAGTTGCAGCAAGGTGCGACAAATAAGGTGCCTAAGAAATACAGCAAGCTGTCCATACCTGAGGCCTTGGAAACTGCCAAGCAAGGACTCACGGCTTTGGCCAGCCGCTTGAGGAGGTACACCAGAGAGATAGAAGGCAGGAGAATAAACCAGCTGTTCTCCACAGAACCAGCAAAGGTGTACTCTCAGTGGCAAGGGAACAATAAGAGAACAGCACCACCAAGGCTGGAGACGGAGCAATACTGGAAGAGCATATGGGAGAAGGATGCAACCCATAACGGCAATGCTCAGTGGCTAGAGGATCTGAGGGCAGACCACAGCGACCTCCCTGAACAGGGTCCAGTAACCATCACGGTGGCAGATATCCAAGAAAGGGTCTCCAGTATGAAGAGTTGGACAGCACCGACATGGTTCACACCTACTGGCTGAAGAAGCTGACTGCACTCCACGAGCGTCTGGCAGCACAAATGAACCAGCTGCTAGTTAACGAGAGACACCCGGAATGGCTAACTGAAGGCCGGACGGTCCTGATCCCCAAGGACCCCAAGAAGGGACCGGTCCCCTCCAACTACCGACCAATAACCTGCCTCAGTACTACATGGAAGCTCCTGTCAGGCATCATATCGGCTAAGATGAACAGGCACATGGGTCAATACATGAGCGTGACACAGAAAGGAATTGGCAAGAATACCAGAGGCGCAAAACACCAGCTACTGGTAGACAGAACAATCAGCCGAGACTGCAAGACCAGACTGACCAACCTGTGCACTGCCTGGATTGATTACAAGAAGGCCTATGACTCAATGCCCCACAGCTGGATACTGGAATGCCTAGAATTGTACAAGATCAATGGGACCCTAAGAGCCTTCATCAGGAACTCAATGGGGATGTGGCGTACAACACTAGAGGCCAACTCCAAGCCCATAGCACAAGTCACCATCAAGTGCGGGATCTACCAAGGAGATGCTCTGTCCCCACTGCTGTTCTGCATAGGCCTGAACCCCCTCAGTGAGATCATTAACAAGACTGGCTACGGATACCGACTACGGAACGGAGCAGTTGTCAGCCACCTCCTGTACATGGATGACATCAAGCTGTATGCCAAGAGTGAACGAGACATCGATTCACTGATCCACACTACCAGGCTATACAGCAATGACATTGGAATGTCGTTCGGACTGGAGAAGTGTAGTCGGATGGTATCAAAGAGAGGGAAGGTAGTCAGAACTGAGGGGATTGAACTACCAGAAGGCAACATTGCAGACATAGAGGACAGTTACAAGTACCTGGGGATCCCGCAGGCAAATGGGAACCATGAAGAGGCCGCTAGAAAGGCTGCAACCACCAAGTACCTGCAGAGGGTCAGGCAAGTCCTGAGGAGTCAGCTGAATGGTAAGAACAAGATCCGGGCCATCAACACGTACGCCCTGCCTGTGATCAGGTACCCTGCTGGGGTAATAGGCTGGCCAAAGGAGGAGATAGAAGCCACTGACATAAAGACAAGAAAGCTCCTTACCATGCATGGAGGGTTTCACCCCAAGTCCAGCACCCTGAGGCTGTACGCTAAGCGGAAGGAAGGGGGCCGGGGACTGGTGAGTGTCAGCACCACAGTCCAGGATGAGACAAGGAACATCCAAGAATACATTGGGAAGATGGCCCCAACTGACCGAGTGCTCAGTGAATACCTCAGGCAGCAGAAACCCAAGAAAGAGGAGGGAAACGAGGAACCATCATGGAAGGACAGGCCCCTGCACGGTATGTACCACCGGCAGATAGAGGAGGTGGCTGATATCCAGAAATCCTACCAGTGGCTGGACAAAGCTGGACTGAAAGACAGCACAGAGGCACTAATCATGGCAGCACAAGAACAAGCTCTGAGTACAAGATCCATAGAGGCTGGGGTCTATCACACCAGGCAAGACCCCAGGTGCAGGCTGTGTAAAGATGCCCCAGAGACAATCCAGCACATAACAGCAGGGTGCAAGATGCTAGCAGGCAAGGCATACATGGAACGCCATAACCAAGTGGCCGGCATAGTGTACAGGAACATCTGTGCCGAGTATAACCTGGAAGTCCCGAGGTCAAAATGGGAGATGCCCCCAAGGGTGGTGGAGAATGACCGAGCTAAGATCCTGTGGGACTTCCAGATACAGACGGACAAAATGGTGGTGGCTAACCAACCGGACATAGTGGTGGTAGACAAACAGAAGAAGACGGCCGTAGTGATCGATGTAGCGGTTCCGAATGACAGCAATATCAGGAAGAAGGAACACGAGAAGCTGGAGAAATACCAAGGGCTCAGAGAAGAGCTCGAGAGGATGTGGAGGGTGAAGGTAACGGTGGTCCCCGTGGTAATCGGAGCACTAGGTGCGGTGACTCCCAAGCTAGGCGAGTGGCTCCAGCAGATCCCGGGAATAACATCGGAGATCTCTGTCCAGAAGAGCGCAGTCCTGGGAACAGCTAAGATACTGCGCAGGACCCTCAAGCTCCCAGGCCTCTGGTAGAGGACCTGAGCTTGAAGGATAAACCGCCCGCAGGGGCGTGCTGGGTGTTTTTTTAATATATATAATATCCTTATATAATTTTTTTTTTTTTTTTAAATTTTGTATTGTACTTTAGCTTGTGCGGTGTGTGTTTCTGGCACTCCAGCATTAGGCACTCCATATGGCTGGGTTAAATAAAAGCTATTACCAACAATTCACCTTCATATTAACTAAAATACTCAGGGTCTAAATCTGAAAAGCAACTTTAGAGCATACCAAATTCAACTGACTATACAAAAGAAACCTTCCTTGAAATACTGTCAAAACAACAAGACATATAGAACCGATATGATTTTTACCCTCTGCTTTCAATTTTATTTTATTTATTACAGAATGGCGTCCTTACTGCTAACTTTTTCACTGCTCTGTGGCTCTACTCACAAAGTTATAGCATGCTTGTAAATAATAAATGGTTCGATAGCAACAGAGGTACAGGTCTTGATGGAAAGCACTACTGAGGGGACTATTCTATGTCAGGAGCTTGGAAGCATAAGATGTCAAACCAGTACAGGTTCAGGTCATCTCAGTGTGAACATGCCTGCAAGAGTCCAGGATTCTGGCAGGCAGAAAGGCAAGGTTGCTGTCTAAGGTGTGTGTGATGGAAATTGTGATGGATTTAGCCTGGAAAGTCAAAGTACTTCATGGTATCTGAGCTTTCACTCAGAAACTGCGCACACATGCAAGTGTATACCAGGCTGGACACAAAGTAAATCCTACAGTGGGTGTTGTTCAATAATGCGCATGGGAGGGTTGAGGGATGTCATCTTGAGAAAATGGGATTTCATCTTACAGAACAGAGGACTGTATCAGGCTGTCTACAAAGACACACAACTAACTGACAAAGTGTCAAGGCTGAATATGAAGTGCACGCTTTAGGCCTCACTTACTACAGTGTAATACTATTAGCTGTGCTATCAGAGATGCCTGAATAGAATGGTAAATAAACAGTTCTATCCTCATGGGGATTCACAGGATGTGCAAGGCTATTAAGCTGAATTTGAGCTCACACTCACAAGGGAGAGGAATGAAATGTTGACAAGGTGTGAACACTTGACAGATACATTTTTATTTTGGTTGCTTGTTGCTCTCTCATCTGTACTCTGCTAGATGGAGTGAAAATGCAACACAGTGAACATGTATGAAATATTTACAACCAGAAATGTAATAAGTGAAGCTGAATGAAGAGGAGACACGGGAAAGCTGACAGTGGGGAGGAAAAAAAACATGAATTTTGGCGTGGGTGTATCTTTTTGTGTGTTGTTTGAAGTGCTGCAGTGAGACAAGACATGGATAACGATAAGGACGGCAGAGTTTAAAGAGGCGGCACGAAAGGAATTCCTGTTACGGCACGAGGAAAGGGGACGTGTCAAGGTCACACACGTACAAGCATACACACAAAAGCTGTTAGAAAACTAAAAACAAATGACTCTCTTTCACTTTTTTGGCATATATAAACCACCTAATATATAATAGTTTTAGTATTTTGCTATATTTCTTCCTAATGTAGTGGTCTTTCAGATTCCCAATTTGTACAACCATGTTTATTGATGTTGAGCCGACTATGCCTGGAGAGAATCTAGATTACAATGTGCCTCCTCTGATGCACACAAAGTCACCAGCTGCTTCTTTCCTATTAGCTGTAAGGGGTTTCATTGACAGGAGGGAATCCATGCAGAGGTTCATGCCATTTCCTTGCCTCCCTTCTCATTCTAATTACCCAGAACCCCTGCGAACCAGCTTCTTAAAATGTTGCAGAAGAGCATGTAAACAACAAGTTCGAAAGAAAGAATATCAGAAAAGCAGCAGTTCCTCTCTGACTAGAATACAAACTGAAATATGTGCACTTTATGTGGGAACAAAATTTCATCTTGTGTTGGAGCCCAGGGATTTCTGGTAAGCAGAGTCTACAACCAACCAATATATTATAGCCCACTGAATTTGGAAAATGGGTTCTGTGCATCTAGGGATAAAGATTTGATGAATATACTTAATTTCATTGGGATTTTTGTAAACAGTATTGCGACAATGATTTCAGGAATTGTTACTGTCTATAAATTAAATACCTTGCATTATTACAGCACAGCCACGTATTTTTGGCAGTCTGTTTACAGACTGGCGGCTATCTTGTTGCACTTTTAATTTTTTTAAATATTGGATAAAGGAATCCTGTCATTTCCTACACAACCCAGCATTAATAAGAGAAATCGCTAATAAAAGCCACTTGCTTGTAATCAGTGGCAAACTACTGTGTAAAGGTTGAGTGTGCGTGTCAATGTGTCAGCGTTTTTGCTTGTACAGAATCTAAAGATGTTTTAAAATGTCCATCAACTTCAGGAGATTGTGACACTTTCTTTTTCTACATCAATAACCAAAACAGCTCAAGATCAAGGTTTTCTGAGGAAATCAGAGCAAGTTTGTTGAGGTGATGATATGAAGATCCCCAATCAGAAGCTTTCCTAGGGACTGCTAACTGAGCAGCATCTTAACTGTGCATGTCAATGCATCACTTACCTACTGTAACCTACTGTCATTATTTAGCTCATGTGTGACAGCACTGGAATCCTATTGCCATAACCGTCTGTCTTCTCTCTTTTATAGTTTCTTCTTTGTCCTCTTTGTTTTTCTCTCTGTACTTTTTTGCAGGCATTTCTAGCTCAGAAACAGCATTTTTCTCAGCCCCAACAACCAGAGAGTTTATTTTTATATTGGTTGCAGTTTATTGTCTTTTTGTGCTCTTCTCTCTCCTTCCCATTACTCCCTAACTGGCAGCAGATGGCTGTCCAATCTTGAGCCTACTTCTGATGGAGATTTCTCCCTGTTAAAAGGTCGCCAAGTGCTAGCTCAGAGAGGATCACTGGGAGTTTGTCTACTGAAAGTGTGTATGCATGAAGTATGCATTATAGGGTTATAGATGATAGGCTTTAAACAACACTATCATGCACTTGAAATATAAATGTTAAATTTCTGGCTACTGGTAACTAATCAAGCAGGTGTTAGCCATAGTAATGAGACGGCTTGTGAATGATATAGTGTGAGCAGCAGTTAGCTGGAAAAATTATTTATTTAGAAAATGATTCACCACTTTACAGTCTATATTTTGGAACATCATAATGAAACAAAATGTTTTCTTTCTGAATAAAAATATTTGTTAAATCTTGTCTTGACAGTCTCAACATATAATAATCTGTCTGCCAAAAATGTCATTTTTGCGTGTGGTCACCTTCAAAAATTAATATTAATATCAGCAGCAGATTACATCTGCAGATGCCAATTTGCAAAATTGGGACTTGGTGAATAATTACTTCCCTTTTTACAGCAATTTAAAGACATTGTTGGTAATATGTGTTGGTGAGTCATTACAACTGCTCCTCTTGAAAATTCGAAATTTCACTTTTTATTTCAGAAACGATTAATAATTCAACCCTATGTAATGAAAACATTAGTGCTTGTCCATATCAAGTCCACGCAGACTTCTTGTGGGTACCTAGGAACCACTTGCACCTTCAGTAGGACAACCTTTCAGCTTAAACACATGTCTCACAAATGCAAAATGGAAGCCAAGACACAAGACACCTGGGTCAAATCTTAGCGCTACAACTTGATATCCAGGTCACTGCTTCTACTTCAACTAACCTTGACATGACATGTCACAGAACACACCTTGCCATTACCAGGTTGCCAAGTTCCCAGAAACAACAGTATTGCTACCAACTGAACCAAATAGAGGGTTTTAGTGTCAGTTGTAACAGGTCGGTGCAATGGAACTAACCTTCTTCTGCCTCTCACATCCTATTATTCCATGAAAGTATGGCACTGCTCTGCCACTCCTCCTTCTGACTACTGTGTCATTCAAGTGGTGGAGAGAGCAGTGATTGGTTTGCTGGCTCAATTCAAAGATGTGTATTAAGACATTTAACTGTCTAACTGAACGGGCTAACAAGTGAAGGGTACTTGCACTATACCACTGTGGTGGATACCAACATACTAAATTCCTAAATCCAAACTATAATTTTATTTCATTTAGTCTTATGACTCAAATCACTTGATCCACTATTGTGAACTTGATGTAATTTGAGCATTTGTTACCACCACAAACAATTTGTTTGAGTGGAATGAGGTCTCAAATGCCTTTATTGTTGATCTGCTGTGTCAACAGTATAATGTCTTCATTGAATCAATGACAAGTGAAAGGCATCATTGGTATACAGTGCACCTCAGGAGAGGTTAACTTGTTTTGTATGTAATCCCTTTAAAACAATATTGATTCTGAGGCATAATTTAAGTGTTAGTAAGTGCTAGTACCACTGTGTGTCGTTTTTTGTGTGTGATTCAGAAAGCAGAAGAGGAGGTGTAGTCCCTCCCCTCCCAATAGACAAAACAACAACTGTTCACCAACTGTGCAGAAACAGAAAGGGATGAGCAGCGCTCCTTTTCGTGCTAATGAGCAGAGCAGAGTGACAGATTAAATTGTGCACAGGCCCACCCCAGAGTGGAACTATTTTTACTTTTCTCAAATGTCACCAGGTACTAATGCTGTACAAACATTTTGACTTCAAAAGAACACATCTTGATTTTTACTCAAACACTGCTGCAATAAAAAAATGAAAGAAATAAAATCTATTAACTTAAAAAAAAAAAAAAAAGTGAGCCAAAAATACATGAAACTATTTCTGAACAGATACTGAAGCCAAAGCTGCTTGTAGTGAGACATTTGAATACAAGTTTTACAGCACTCTTGGACAAAAAGTGTGTGCCGTTTCTTCAGACTTAGTGAACATTTAATTGTCTTCCTTGCATAAAAGAATAGAAGGTATTTTTTCGAGGATCTCTGACAGCTTTGCCTGACTATCAAAAGTGGAAAATGACAGGATAATTGGGTAATGAAAAAGTAGAAAAAGACAAGCAATAACTGTATCAGGCTATTGACTCCCTAAAACAATACACTACACCCATACCCATTGCTTTAACTTTGGGTTAATAACTTTACCTGATGATACTAAATTTTGGTGGTAAATCAGTTCATTTACAACCTGAATCACACATTCTTGGCTTGATTTTTAAATCTTTGCTGTAAAAAAGAAACAAATGCACAGTAAATAGAAAAAAAATGTAATTTACTGCATAATTATTGCATACAATTGGAAATATGGCATGAAAGCAAATCAGCCTCTTCAACCTCTTCATTAAAATTCTCTCTGACTGAGAAGGTCATGCTGACTATTAAAAGAGGTGATGCTTTAAAGAAGCTGGCCTGGAGAGAAATCTTTATGATATACACCCTCAACACCATGGGAATAAATAGAACTGATGATTATTTAAATATTAAATGCCTTTTGATTTATGTGACAGTTGATAATTTGGGGGTTTGTCTTGAAGTAAACAGGAACCTGATAATGACTTTTCTAATGGATAAAAGATGGCCAGTGGCTTTGGTATATGAGGTTTTATGCATGTATGATGGATAATGTACTAGCTCTGTCCTTGTGTATATAACTTAATTCATTTTGTGTACCTCACACACTTTAATGAAGTCTTTGTGTTGAAATATCTACGTGTACTTCCACTGAAATGTGACCCAACAGACAAGTCAAACTCACTCTACTGTACAAAAAAATATCAGGTATAATATATGCTTCGGCCGGCAAAATCCAATCACCAGTTTGTCGCATCTTATAGACATGCCAGCCAGAAACTTCTACCAAAAGAAGCCAGCTCATCTATGATTCGGAACAATCGACATTGGAACTCTGACTGGATGCAGCCGAGAGCTGGCCCAGGTACTCAAGAAGAGGAACATCGACATAGCCTGTGTTCAAGAATGCAAATGGACCGGAAGCAAAGCGGCGGAGAATGGAGAGGGATATAAGCTCTTCTACTGCGGAGAGAGAGCCACTAAGAATGGAGTGGCCATCGCACTCAGCAAACACCTGCTCCAATCCCCGTATAAGATTGAGCGAACATCTGATTGATTAATGTCTATCAGAATCGAACTAGGAACAGCTGACGTTAATGTTGTGACCTGCTATGCACCACAGACTGGATGCAGCGATGAAACAAAAAATTAATTTTGGGACACGTTGGACAGGATCATACAGCGCATCCACAACATTGCGGAGGACACCGTTGGTTCAACAAAACCGGGTGAAAAATACATTGAGAAACAGGTCTGGTGGTGGAATGAGGAGGTACAAAAAGCAATAAAAGTGAAGAAGCTGGCCTATAAGACTTGGTGGCGATCGCGAGCGCATGAAGATCTCACCCGATACCGCTCGCTGAAATCAGCAACAAAGAGGGCAGTGGCCTCCGCGAAAAGACGAAACCCCAAGATTTTTATGACCAGCTCCAAACCCCAGAAGTGACCAATAACATCTACCGACTTGCCAAAGCCCGCCACCGCGTGAAGTAGGACTTTGATACAAACCATGTTGTCCAAATCAAAGGAGCCAATGGGCAGGTTCTGCGAGACCCCCGAGACATCCTTCAGCGCTGGTCAGATTACTTCGCTGGAATCAGCAATGAAGAATTTACACATCCGCCTATCCCGCCCGCGGACCCAGTCGCAGGGCCTGTCACACCAATCACCACTGCCGACGTCCAAAACGCGTTGAAGAAAATGAAAAACGGAAAAGCCACAGGACCGGACGACATCCCAGCTGAAATTTGGAAGATGATGGGCAACTGCGGTACAACATTCCTTGCAGCACTCTTCAACCATATCACAGTCGAAGACAAAGCCCCCCGAGCTTGGACATAGAGCATCACAGTGCCCAACTGGAAGGGCAAGGGAGACGTCACAGAGTGCACCAACTATCGACCAATTCGTCTACTCTGCCATGCAATGAAGATCTTCGAACGTGTCCTGGAAAATCTGATCCGTCAACTGGTCACAATCACCCCGAATCAATGCGGCTTTGTTAAGGGCTGTGGATCTATCGATGCCATACACGCGGCCCGTTTGCTGATGGAAAAGCACCGGGAAAAGAACAAGACGGTGCACATGGTCTTCCTGGATCTGGAAAAGGCATTCGATAGGGTCCCCCACAAGCTGATTTGGCGATCATTACGAACTCATGGTGCCCCGGAAGCCTATGTGAAATGGACTCAGCTGCTCTACCGTAACGTCACAAGCGAGGTCCGATGTTCAGCGGGAACATCACCAGCCTTCCCGATTACCGTTGGCATCCACCAGGGCTCGGCCCTCTCGCCCCTGCTGTTCACTCTCTGTATGGACACCGCAACGGCTGATCTGCAATCACCACATCCATGGAGCCTCCTGTATGCAGATGATGTGTGCCTATCAGAAACAGAAAACTGCCTAGCCCTGCAAACCCAAACACAAGCATGGAAAGACTGGCTCTTCGAAAACGGCATGCGCCTGAACATCAAGAAGACTGAGTACCTTGAATGCAGCCCCCAGACCAACAGCACCATCACTATCGACGGCGAGCCGCTGACTAAAGTTGCCCAATTCAAGTACCTCGGGTCCCTTTGTCATCTCGGACTGCGAAAGTCTACCAGACGCCAGACTCCGTGTCAACACAGCGTGGAGGAAGTGGCATCAGGTGAGTGGAGTCTTATGTGACAAGAGAATGCCAATCTATCCTAAGGTCAATTGTGCGCCCAGTGGCACTCTACGGGTCAGAGTGCTGGCCAGCGACGACCAAACATGAACAAGCTCTTCACACCATGGAGATGAAGATGCTGAGGTGGCTTCTGGGTCTAGGCCACAAGGAAGACCAAAAAAGCGCTGGATGGACCGAATCAAGGATGATATGAAGGCTGTGAATATTACACCAGAAGACGCCCTTGATAGAAAGAAGTGGAGGAAGGCATGCAAGATAGCGGACCCTGTGTCGCGGGATATAAACCGCTAGGAAGAAGAAGAATATATGTTTCACAAAAAAACCAATTACTCCTCTTCCTCTCATCTCAACTGCCATTGATTCATTAATGGCACCAACATAGACTAGGAGAAGTGTGGTTTTATGTTTTGAGAGGCAATAGAGTGCAATAGAGTGCCTTATGTGCTGTACAAGGAGACTAGATTCGAAATGGCCTTTTGGGAGAAGGTGCATTTACTACAGCAGATCTTTTTGTGCGGACAGTGGCCAGTTTAATTTAAGATGAAATTGAACAAAAAGCTCAGAGAGATCCCTTTTTCACCACCAACTGAGTAGCTCCAGGCTAGAAATCAAAATATGACAGATAATAGTCATGACCATCTGCTTTCGAGGTTGGGGAAAAGACTTGCTCATGTTTAATGTTCCTAATTGGTCTAGGAGGGGCTGTTACAGAAAGAAAATAAGAAAAAAAGGACTAAATGATAATATATTCAAATTTCAGTATGTGTATGTTATCTGGTGAGGACAGCTTGGGAATGGAAATAAATGTTCTTCCTTCATGTTGCCCCTTCAAGGGACTGGTTTCAGCATGGGGAGAGTAGTGAGAAAGGGAGCATACTTGGCAAATCAGTCCCTTACCCATCACTTTAACGAAGTAGGCATCGGCTTCGAAATTGTTCTTCAAAGCGTGAATTCTCAAGTCCTGTTTGCCCTCTGCCTTGCTCTGAACCAGCATGTCTAAAATACCCTGCAAATGAAGACAGACACATAGATAAGGGACAATGAGAGCATGGCATGGTGCTTCTTCTGATGTACATTTTTATCCCTCTGACATACTGGATGTCTCATCCAGAATTATCGCATCATCTCTATTCCGCTGTCTTTCTCCTTTCCTCACTAAGTCTCTCTTTCTCTCGGTCTCATTTATAAATTCTCTCTCAGGGGCGAGTGAGAGAGCCAAGCACTGAAAGCGGGAGAGTTGAATTTAATAGACAGGCCACATTAGCAGTAGTAATTAATTCTGATAAGACAAGAACATACAGTAGATCGCAATACAGCTTCTGTACTATATGTAGTCTCTCATTAAGAGACTGGGGGTGAGTGCTGGAATCAAAGTCTACGACACACACAAAGAAGGATTTTGACAAAGGTAGTGTGTAAGAGAGTATGTGTAGATGTTTTCTAGCAAGGCCCATTTGCAGCATTAATTAAATGCTTAATATCACAGAGCAACACACTTAACACACTTAATGAGAGCAAAACCTAACAAATCATTTCCCAACGTTTGGGAAAATTAAAGTATAGCTCATCTTGTTTTATCTACTCTTCCTCTATAGTGGTGTATTGCCAGGTCCTGCATCTATTGCACCCACTCCCACAATGAATCAAATTCCAAAATAAAAATGCACAAAGTGAAGAATAACACTGCAACAATGAGGGAGAGCAAAAAAACCAAAAACACACAGAGCACTGATGCGCGCGCACACACACACGCACACACAAATAAATACAGTAGCTCAGAAAAAAAAGGGGGAAAAAAAAAGCACACTCATGCACACGCTACCCCATGTGCTTATAAATATTTTAATAACAACAATGAAGCACTGAACCAAATACTCATATTCTCAGTCTAAATCAGGAGTTATTGCTTCAGAATATAAAAGAAAACCGATTAATGTAAACAATTCTGTTAATGCGCGTGTCAAAAAAGCTTTACACATAATCCACTTTTCTGCATTAGAGATATCCTAGTTTGCACACTCTCTGATATGCATTCCTCTGCTCCATTTGGCAAGGATTTCTTTACGTAGGATTTTTCACAAAATGATTTCAGTTTATTGGTATATCTAACAAAATAAGACAAAAGTGGAAAGACTGTGAGCGGAGACAAATGACCCAGAGCTGTATTCTGAGGGTCAGCTGGATGACTGCATAGTTGACTTGTGACAGTTGTTAATGCTGCATTCATAAAGAGAAAAGTACTATACTAATAGCCTACCAGTATGAAGTAATTAATTAATTAATTAATATGAGTTCAGAAAGAGCAATATTGTTTTTGACAGCAGGGAAATCTGACTAGTTAATGCTTTGACTCTAACAATCTAACAGAGAATGGTAGGTCTAACTAATCTAATGTTGACATTTATTCACTTGATGTCAGCTCTTAAACTAGGAGAGGTGATGAGTGTGGGTGCTTTTTGCTAAAAAAGATATGAGCCTAACTTGTCTGATATTCTCAGAGTTTGCATGTAAGAGTTCAGGTAAGATTAACTTGTCAGGAGCATTGGATCTACTTACACAAAGGTGGATGACGCTTCCCTCATCATAAAAGCAAATCTAATATTGCAGTGGGAGTTGTTATAGTTGTTATTATAGTTACATTTTCAAAAGTACAAATATTGCAAGCTGCATACAAGGCTCCTGTGAGTCTCCTAATGTATAAATAACAACAAAATAAAATAACAAGGTTAAATGATTAAATATGCTGCACATGGCTTTTTATGTATATTTAAAATAGGCTATATTTAAAAGAAAATCAGCTGGCTAAAGAACTGTAGTTCCACTAGACCAAGATAATCTTTGGCTATGGAAATGTAGTCAAAACACAAAAAAATTATTAAGAATAGTATCCATAGAAATGAGTTTTTAAAAAGGCGTAAGAAATGGTACAGAGAATGATTTATGAAATACTACTGGACAGAACTGAAAATCAACACAAAATTTAACTACTCACGTCCTCATAGATGTCAAAGAAAGTTGCCCTGACAGCATTTTGAATGGCTCCTAAATCTGACTGGTCCCAGTGGATGTGGAACATTCGTCCAACACTGTGGCAAGTGTTGCTGTTACAGGGCACGTTCTCCAATAGGAAGGCCTGCTGGCCACTGGGGGGCAAAGAGAGAGAAGGGGAAAAAAACATTGTAAGTGCATGTTACCATTTACATTTAGACAGTGACAGAGAGCCCTGGTGATGTCAAATGTAAGTAATGTTCATGTCATCAGCTGATCAGTACTTTGCTTGTGTCGAGTTTGTTATCTGGCAACAATAACACCACGATGAGTCTTAGCTGGAAGTTTGATGCTTAGAATCATTTGGAGCTACAGGCTTTTACAACAACATGACATTTGTTATGCACTTGGAATTGACAAATTAAAATGCTACAACATATTAATTTAGGGTTGATTTTCTCTTTTTAAGATGATGAGAGCTGCCTTAGGCTGCTGCCCTGAGGAAATTTTGTGCTTTTTAAAAAAACTTTAATAATTTTCTGCATGACTGGATATAGTCCAAACCTTACATTGCACTGTGTCATAGTGTATATATTGAAGGGTGACAAATTATAGGAAAAATGATGAGCCCTTAACTAACATTGGAAACGATTCAGCTGTTTTGTAAGCTTTGAGTTCATTTTTATTATAGTGCAAGGTCATCGAATGCATTATACTATAATTTGGTCCCTAAGATTTGGGACATGAAAGTTTTGGGGGGAGGTTCAAATTTTTCCTCTGTAAACCACCAGAGTGGAGTTTGAGTCAAATAACTAAGATGTGACAGAAATTACTTTAATTAAAGTATAACATTAACTGTTTAGGAAATACAGCCATTTTTGTGTAAAGTTGCAAATAGAAATTTCCAGTTAACTCTGTCAAATGCTTTTTCTGCATCTAAAGAAAATATTGTAGTTTCAAGGTTTTTACTGTATGAGTAGTCTATCAAATTAAGTAATCTACGTGTATTTGTTGATGAGTGCCTACCTTTTATGAAACCAGTTTGGTCAGGATGAATTAAGAGGGGGGTTATTTTCTCCAGTCTCTTTGAGAGAGCTTTGCAGAATATTTTTAAGGTCTACATTTATAAGGGATATTGGACGATAGCTTGCGGGATATACAGGGTCTTTGTCTGATTTTAGCAGGAGATTAATGTTTGCAGAATTCATATTTGATGGAAGTCTGCCCTTTTCTTTGATTTCCAACAACGTTCTGTAAAATCTGGTGCTAGAATCGTCCAGAATTCTTTGTAGAATTCTGCAGGAAAGCCGTCTGGACCTGGAGTCTTATTATTGTGCATACTTATCAGGGCTTCCTGGAGTTCACCTGATGTCAGTGGCGAATCCAGTGCCATTGCTTGAGTGTCTAATAATTTTGGAAGAGTTATGTTGTCTAAAAACTGATCAATTTCCTTTTTAGACGGGTTTATTTGTGGTGAATACAATCTTTTATAGAAATCCCTGAAAATGTTGTTTATTTGTTTCGGGTCATATATTGTGTTCCCAGATGAATCTTGAACAGCACATATAGTTGTGTTTTCTTTATTTATTTTTAGCTGGTTTGCTAGAAATTGACCGGATTTATTACCATGTTCATAATTTTGTAAGCGTAGTCTTTGTACTAAGAATTTTATTTTTTTTATCAATTATCTCATTTAACTCTAGTTTTGTTTTGCGTATTTTGTTCAATGTTTCCTGATCTTGGTGGGACGCATAGGCTTCTTCAAGTGATTTAATGGTTTTTTCTAATTCCTGAATATCTTTGTTTTCTTCTTTCTTTTTATGTGATGAGAAAAATTATTTTACCTCTCATCACAGCTTCCTCTGCTTCCCATAGAACAGATGCTGAAGTTCCGGGAGTGTCATTATAGTCTAAATATGAAGTCCACTCTTTTTTAAAATATTTAATAAAGTCTTCATCTTTAAGCAGTGATGTATTAAATCTCCAGTTTTTACTTGGCGTAGTATTATTCTTGTGCATTAGTGTTAAAGATACAGGAGCATGATCGCTGACAGCTATAGGGTGAATCTGAATCTATAGGGTGTCTGAAATGCCATTTTTATTATAGTGCAAGGTCATCGAATGCATTATACTATAATTTGGTCCCAAAGATTTGGGACAATTTTTCCTCTGTAAACCACCAGAGTGGAGTTTGAGTCAAATAACTAAGATGTGATAGAAATTACTTTAATTAAAGTATAACATTAACTGTTTAGGAAATGCAGCCATTATTAATAATATCCAATCCTCAGTATAAAATACTTATGGACCTCAACTTACTTTGATCTCTTTTATCCCATGATAAAACATTTCTACCCTGATAAGCCCCTATCTGTACAGAAAAAAGGGGTCAGTGAACTGTTTCAGGAGTATGAAAATGATGTGAATCTGACACTATGGCTTTTAAAGTGGCAGAATATTAACTAAAATGAACACAGATGGAAAATTCTAGACAGATATATCACAAAGAACCCTCCACCACCATCATCTTCATACCAAAGGAGAATATCTTTTGGAAGAATGGTGCCCCATTCCTTCATTGAGTTACAAAGATAAGTTGAGGTCTAAATACTGAAGCTTACTGTGGTATTTCCTGCACCTTGTATTTGGCATTTCTTTACAAATGCAAGCAAATAAGTATACTTGATCATATACTTGAGTTGAGGCAAAACCCAACCCCTTTCCTCTATTTTCCACCCATCTCTGTACTTGCACTTTTTCTGTGCAGTCTTTGTCACATCTTAATTCACTGGCGAGACTAAATTCAATCTTTATCACTGGAGATAGCTATCTGTACCTGTTCTTAGATCTCAGTGGGATTGCTGAGCTTTAAAAAAAAGAAAAGCTGTTGGTTTAAAAATAGAATAATTGTGAAAGCCCTCAGTCAATCAGGATTGTAAACACCCATCCCCACCATCACCACTACCCACAAAGCTAGTACAAGCCTCTGGGGACTAGAAGATAGACCGCAAGCGGGGACATCTTTCATCAAGGATATTTTAGAAAGACTGTGTGATCTTTTCAGCAGCAGGAAAACATTCTATCCTCATGCTTCCAGAAAATGGTGAACAGAAAAGATAAAATACTGTAATGTATAGAGTGTGTTGCTTGATAAAACCATGATTGATGGAGACGTGTCAATACGATTATCTTATCCTCCTTGGAATTGTGTTTGACTTTGCTTAGCATGCGATCTTGTAGAGAATATAAAAAGGGGGCACATCATATGGAGTCAGATGGAGTCAAGAGAAGTACCACACTACGACACGATGCACCAACACAAGTTACTATTGTGTCACCCACAAAGGGAGGAAGACACGGCAACAAAAGAATCATTGTAAAGTTTATGTAGTGATTATGAAGTGTATGCTCTATTTAAAGTATCAGCTGTGTGCAGTTGTTACATTATGGCACCATAGTACATTATAGTTGCAACACATATCTGATAAATGGTGATGTTACATAACAGCAAGCTTCAGAAAGTGGAAACCTACTGGTCAAATTGGTACTTGAAATATGCTTGTAAGCCTCTCCACTGCTGTTAGCTGTGTGATAGGAAAAAACGGAGCTTGTGGAACCAGGAGTAAGAGAAAGCAGATGAACAACTTTTGTAATATTGTATTTTATCCCTGTAGTCCTTTTCATAAAGCATCTAATTGAAATTAACACGTGAAATGCAATGAGCAGGTTGCCTCTGCAATATTCAGGACCTGTCATGGTCCTGTCACATCAACACCCTGGTTAAGAAAGCCCGTCAGCGTCTCTTCTTCCTCAGAAGACTTAGAGACTTCCATCTGCCACTGAAGGTGCTCAAGAACTTCTACTCCTGCACCATCGAGAGCGTCCTGACGTCAAACATCTGCACCTGGTTTGGGAACAGCACCAAGCAGGACAGACGAGATCTGCAAAGGGTGGTGCGCTCGGCAGAACGCATCATTCAATCAGAGCTCCCTGACCTGCTGTCCATCTACACCAAGCGGTGCAAGTCCAAAGCTAGGAAGATTATGATGGACCTCTCCCATCCCAACAATGGACTCTTCTCACTGTTGAGGTCTGGGAAGCGCTTCCGCTCCCTTAAGGCCAAAACAGAGAGAATGAAGAGGAGCTTCTTCCCCCAGGCTATTCGGGGCCTGAACCAGGTGTAAGACTGGACTCTCACACACGTCACCACACGCACCACCACACATTTCCTATAATCCTATAATTCCTATAATTTATAATCCTTATCTTTATAATCTCTTCTGCTATTTGCACATTCTTTACTGTAAATTCCTAAGTTAATTTGTAAATTTTTGTAGTAAATTGTAAATATTGTAAAACTTTTCTTCTGTCATTTAATGGTCGGGCATTGTACAGCTACAAGCATTACACCCCCATGTCATACTGTGTATGGTTGTGTGTGTGTGACAAATAAAATTTGAATTTGAATTTGAATATTCGGGTTAACTGAAAGTAATAAATGTGCATTTAGCTGTTAATTCCTAGATTCAATAAGGACAAGAATCTATATATAAAACACTTCAAAGAGCAGGGAAGAGCAGGAATTTAATTAATTCCTATAGCAGGGACGTAACGCTTCAGGCTCAGTGTCAGCTGAGATGGTGTGCTGCTGTTTCAGAATAGCTATATCTCTGTGTGGGGTGAGTGGGGTTGAAGGGTGGGGCTGCGGGAACCTCTGTAGGATTAACTGACTTTGGCTGTAATTACAGCTGGAGGTTTGTTTAAGGTCATTCTGTGTAACCCATGCGTACTGACAATGAACTAGTCCTCCCCTCCTCATTAGGCTTAATGCAAACAACACTGTATCCAGAATATGATCGGCTCTCATTAGGACCTGCAACTGCAGCACCTACTGGACAAGACCCAGTGTAAATGGTGAGCACTGATTGGCTCACCAGTAGATAATCATGCCTGTAGCCAGATAGATTTGTTGACATTCAGGGAGAGTATCTCTGTTTGTGCATGTGTGTGTTTGAGTGTGTGTAAAAAGAAAGTAACGCTATCAAAGTTTCAGGCTGAACTTTAGAAGGTATATGATTGTTATTCGCCAATATGTGTGTGTCCTTTCTGAGATTTTCGTACTTCAAAAGAACCTCTTTTCCAGCACTGCAGGGGTGGTTATGGTAGGGATGAACTCAAGGTCATAGTGTGGATCAGACTCAGACTTACACACAGGTACATGTGCTCTCAATATATACACACATACACACACAAACTCACACAACTTTGTTCTCGGCATCGGTTTTATGTTTACAGCAGCAGGTAGAGGTGCAAACCTGATATCTATTCATATTATACACATGCACTCGTGCAGATGACTACTCTGAACCCACAATTTCGCATGCTGGTGTTAATTTTGATTTGAGCATCACAAATTTCTTTTTGTGTAATATAGTATTATGATTCAATATGTATTCCTTGTTTTTTGTGTTTTTTTGTTAGTAAACATCTACTTCATGTCCTCTATGATGTCTTCCCTGTCCACATTTCTTTTAAAACAATGTTAAGACATGCAACTCTTAAGTGTTTAGCATACCAAGTCAGATACATGGCGACACTGTGTTTTATATGGCAGTCAACTCCATGGCAGTGTAATACAGTATTTCATTTAATCAATGTAATATAAATGTTTTGGTGCATTCCATTTGAAATTGGAAGACCTTTTCAACTCTAACGCCTTGTTAAGTTGGACTTCGAACTTGAATGGTTGAGCACCCTCACCAACTCCAACTTCACCTTCAAAGATAGTGGCAGTGCATGTAAACTTTAGTGACTGGTTGTGACAGGCTAAATAACCCATACAGGGACCAAGTTCTATCCATTTGCAAAAGAACAAGCACAGTGTTGTACTGTAGCTATACTCTGTGACTGGTGTTGTTTAAAGTACTGCCACAATTGTTCTATGCTGGATTTATTCAGCTAAAAAAAGTAAAAAGGATTTGCAGATTTGTGGGGGAGTCTTGTGTATCTGTAATCTGTATCTCACATATTCTCAAAGTGAAGGGAGCTGAATTTGTCTCCACCACTAAAAGGATTCTTCTGTTAGAGCCCAGCTCAAGAGATCACAGTGAAAATGGTGTGCGCTGTCCATGGTCCTGAAGTTACACCAGTTTGATTTTATATTTTAATTTGAATGCAATAAACTTTATTAAAGAAAGATTGTTTTCATTAAATGCATTGATCATAACAAAAAATAGCACCTTCAAACCATCAGTACTATTCAAAAAATTAAAATGAAAAATGTGAAAAATGTGACTTTCAATGTCTAATGTCCAAGGGGTAATTATTTTAAGGATAGGGTCCAATATCAACACTTTCTTCCTTCTTTATTTCTATCTTTCAGACATTTAGCATTGATTTTGCTTTTTCAACCTCACTACACAGGCTGTTAAATTCTTGCCACATTAGTTGAAAAGAACACAACAACAAAATATTGAAGAGTAGTAACAGGTTTTTCTGTGATGTTCCTGTGAGGTTAAAATATATAGTTTTACTGAAATGAGATTAGTTTTAATGGGGTTACTCAATACCAGGAGAGAAATGTCCATTCTTCTTATTTCATGGCATCAAATTCTTCTGCAGACAATTATGCACCAATGAGTGAAGTCAGTTATTATTATTATTGCTTTTTTTTTCTTTTTTTTTTTTTTAGCTTTTCTTTAACCAGGAAGTGAATACAAACCACACCCATCCTGCTAGTTAACAACTGAGTCATCATGCTGTTTAATTTGTAATAATGTCATATTGATCACAGCTTCTTCATCCTATATTGGTAATAAAACGTTTAAATAAAAACTGACAGTTAACAAAAACATGACATTAAATGCATGGCAAGACTTATTTTATAAATACCCTAATTGCATATTATAAGGTCTTTACCTTATGATATAAAACATTTCAGTCACCTGTTGCTGTGATTTGGCGCTTTAGAAATAAAACTGAACTCAAAAAATTTCAATTGAATTGAATATTGAGCCTGTACCGACACTAATATGTGTGTGTATCTGAGGTAGTGTGCTTGAGAGATTCCATTATTGTATGAACCCAGTGTCAGCTCTGTTTTCTTGTGTGTGTATGTGCTTGTGGGGAGTCTTACACTATTTCAGGCTCTATCCACCTTCTCTCTAATTGGCCTCCAGAGGGGTGGTGAGTTGGCAGGAGGCTGACCAACTGATCACACCAATGACCCTTCTCTCCCTCAACCTCAAAAGCTCAGAGGCACCACTGTTACCTATCCACCTTTGTCCCTTTCCTCTGTCCATCCACTCATTCTTCCATCTACTCAATTCCCTAAAGCTGAATGACTAAGCTAACCTGGCCAACTTCTTCATCTCTCTCTTTTTTTCCTTTTCTGTTCATTTCATTTAATCTTATCGGCCCTTCTGCTTCTCCCTCCACCTCAGTCCAACCAATCATACGCTTTTGTTCCACATTTCTGCCTTTCATAACTCCAAGGACTAACACATGGCTACAAGACATTTTAACAGTGTGTGTGGGTGCATTTCAAATTTCTCTTTTTGTTTTGATAATAACGACATTACAGTGCCAAGGAAAGACTCCCTTCTTCTTTCTTTGGTGAAATGACCTACTGTCCCTTTATTTATAGGGTATAATTTACCTAACTATTTATTTCATTATAACTTTAAAAAACAAAACACAAAAAACCAAAAGATTAAAAAAAACCTTTAAAATAATAAGGATAGACAATTTAATTTCCATATTTTAGGTCAGTATTAGTCTTATCTCATATTTATATGATTATAAATCCACTCTCAAATGTGTTTTTACAACAGGGTAATTGTACCGTACAATTTTGTTGTATGCAGACAATCTCACCTAGTACATTGCAGACTGTAACCACGTAGCTATATGTAGTCTCTCTTTCATAGTCTATCAACCCTAAAACATTTTGTGTTGTTTTGTGTGAAGAAACCTTACCATTTAATCAGCTTTCACACCATCTAAATCACTCGCTAATCAAATTGATCCAATCATAAAAAATTCGTTGTTTATGCTACTTTTCACCCATATTAGAATACATGATTTCAGCAGCTGGTCTATCTTCTAACCCATCATACATTCATCCTCCAAATTCACACCTTGCCTAACATGTTTTTGTGCCTAATCCAGAGCATGTTGTCTTTTTGAGTAGACCTGCTGCAGATTAGAATGTCTACTAGCCAAAAATATAGATATTTTTTATTGATGAAGAGTGAAGATAAATCAGTATACTGTTGAACTGTAAAACCTTCATAAAATCTAGACTTAGATTAGGATGGTTCTTTTAATCCTAAATATTATGTAACTACTTATGATCTGGTTTACCTATTTGCAATTAATTTTATTATTATTTTTTAAATCCTGTGTTTATGATTATGCATTCTGCTTTTGTGTGTCTGATTTCTATATAGTAAAAATATATAACAAATAAAGAACTCTTTCACAGACAAGTTTTAATGAGGGCAAATAGTACTGGTACTAGTAGAGTTCTCTGTAGCCTTTGAAAACAATTATATAATACTATTAACCCACTCTGAAGGAAGGAAATAACCCTGTTGATGCAATCACTGTGGGAATCTCCAGTTGCAATGATTCAGATGTAGCAGTCCTCCAACTTATTGACCAGCTGACAATAAGAGAGACTGAAAGACTGACAGCAACAGGAAAAAACCCCGAAAGACACGGACGAAAGGTGAACGAAGGGAACGAGTGGGCAGGTCCACGTAGACGAAGTGACAGTGAGACAGCGATATGTTGTCATGGCCCCGAGGGGCTGTGATTTCTCATTCTGCTAGCCACTGTGGTGATGAACACAGGCAGTAACTCACAACGACACAATCAAAGTCAAAGTACATCCTTTGGTAGTGTCACTCCTCTACACGGTCTGCCTGCTGTCACTCACTCTTTCATCCTCACTGTCTGTGTCTGGCTGCATCTTTGTCCTCACACACTTTACAAAGTCAGCTTTCTTCTGAGTCTTGCCTTACTTGACTTTTTCTTCACAAGCTTATCAAATAACAACCACCAAATTGTTTTGTTCACCAATATGTCAAACAAGGTTTTCATTACAAAAGAAAATCACAATCTGTGAAGCAAAATTCACGTATCCATTTCAGGGTTGCAGACGGGCTGGAGCTTACCCTAGCTGTGATAGATTGAGGGGGAAATTACACCCTGTCAGGTCAGAGAAGTTTGATAGCTAAAGTTAATTTTTGTAGGGATGGGTATCAAATGGGTGCCATAGTGTCACCATGGTCTAATTGACTTAAAAATAACAAAACTGAAATACTTTACCCAAATTACTGATGAACTTATGATACAAAAATAGCAAATAAATATTATATGCAACCAATCACTGGACTTGTTCAATAATTTTGTTTATTTAAAAAAATTGTAAAACTAGTGGCTTGTAAATCAGCTTTAGCTGTGACATCTATGACAGAGGGTAGAAATTATACTGGATAAAAATCTACGCGTTAACATCTTGATGCTTGCACTATAATAATAAAGTAATTTGGATTTACTGAGTTACTAGACTTCTGGTTTATTGTGCTTTTCACAAATCAGTTCAACTAAACTGATCACCTACATTTTTATGCCTATGACTGTGTGCTAAGTACAGCCAAATAGAAATCGGATTACACGTGATCTTTACAGACAAATACTAAATGAAGAATAGACAAAAAAGTTTAAAAAAAAAAAAAAGTGAAAAAGTATACAGCAATGGAGTTTACTCAAGACTGTCCAATTAAAAACTGGATTTTGAGGACAGTAAATGTGAAACATTATAACCTGGGAATAGCCTCATTTCTACTGTGTTGTTTTAACCGACAGAAAACAGCAATAACACCATTGTGCTGTGACAATATGTGGTAAGAAATACTAGAATGTGGTACAATGACAACTTTTGACACTAATCATCAAAATGACAAACACCCTCAGTCATTACATTACTTAGCAATTTCCAAGAAAGCTGCATAATTTACTTCATTTAGGGTGTCATTTGAGTTCAAACCAGCCTCCTGCAAACAAAGCAAAACTTAGCAAAGAAAATACTGTGCAGGACTAACAAGCCAAAAGTCTCATGCTACTACAGTTTCCACTCTGGTATTAACAACAAAAACCGAGAGACAAATGCAGCTACCCTGCTTCCAACATACAGAGTAAGATGGATTTTAAATGGCATTGCCTAGCAACAGCCTGCTAAGCTCTTGGCAGCTGCTTAGTCGTGGTGCATACTGATAGATAGAAACAGAGAGCCTAACACACACACACACACACACACACACACACACACACACACACACACACACACACACACACACACACACACACACACACACACACACACACACACACACATATATATACAGACAGCAACAGTAAAACTTAATGTGATGGAACTCATCAAGGCATCAACAAGGTGAAGAGCAGTGAGCTTTGTATAAGCAAAAGGATTAATTGCTGCTCTGCTTTATGTGAGTGGGCAAATGAATGCGATGCTATACTGACTTGAACTTTAAGTTTAACATATTTAATTAAAATTCAGCACGGACACTAAAAATACATTATTTACATTTAATTGCAAAAAAAATATTAAGAATCAAATTTTTATTTGGCCATGCTTAGTGATGCAATAAAGTACTCATAAAACTGTGCAAACATTGGTTTAAGTGTTGAGTGTGACTCTGACCAGTTTGCAGGTACATGATGCCCCATAACTACAAGTAGAAAGTTTTTTCACATCAAGAAGAGAAAAACAAGCTGACAGCAAGCCAAGATAAACAAATGTCTGGGAGCTCGGCTCATTATAATTAAAGTAACTGAAATGATGACTTTGCAAAGGGAGAATCTTTCAACCAGCATTGTAAGTTTTTGTTTGAAAAAGTCATTCTGTCATTTTCAAAAACAATCATTTATCTCTGACTGTTGGATATACATTAGCTTGGCAATAGGAAATGCCAGACTCTGCATTAATCTACAGTTATCTAGACATAGGAAGCATATGCTAAAAAACAAAATATGCAGGCTGAACCATTATTAATTGAATGAGAAAAGGCTTTGCTAGGGAAAAAAATAGCTAAAGGACAGTGAAGCATTTGACACTACGGAAAGAGTAAGCACAGAAACGAGACAGAAGCAATTCCAAAAACTTTACAGAGAGACAGGTATGTGTTAGACAGATGTGTGGTTAAAGCTTTTCTACAGAAGCACAAAGAAATAAACAAGATTGAGAGGCCTTAAAAAGAAAGGATGAAAGACTGACACAGCCATCAACAACTTGCACAAGAGTAGTCAGAAGTGGTTTTAATGAAAGACTTGCACCCAAAGAGCCTTTTCTCTTTCTCCCTTTCTCTGTGCAAAAAAACTCATGACATAGAAATGCACAGAAAAAAGAAGTGGGGTGTGAAAAATGGCAGCAGGTGCTTTGAACTGACAAGTCAAAATCTGAAACATCTGCCCTCACAGAAGACGGTTTATATGCTAAGGTGCCTACAAGACAGAGTGTCTGCAGGCAATGCTGAAGGATCAGACTCGTTTCTGGCAAGTTTGGGACTTTAATTCTGAAAAACTTTTATTGAGGATTTTGTCAGAATGAAGAGACTCACAAATGTTCAGAAGAACATTTGGAAGTCATTTTCCACCAGGATGAGGACCCCAAGCATAACGGTAATAGAAGCCATCTTCAACAAAAAGTGCTGTGGCCACAAGATATTGTGATAACATGAATCCAGGGAATAAATGTTAGGAATAAACTCTGTGTCAAGGACCCTGAAAAGTTTTACAAGCTGTGCAAGTGCACCTGGTATTGGTGGTGTTTTAAAAGCAATGAGTGATTTATCTTTGATTTATCTTTTTTCTGTTGAAGTTAACTGATAAAGAGAAACTAAACTAAAAGACTGCACAAAAGACAAATTATCCCACTTAGCAACTACCACTGTACTTAATATCTTGGCATGTAATTGAAGATAATTTAATCGGTGTAATCTATAAATGGCTAGCAGATTTTATTTGGAAACTGTCAGTTTAAAGTCCTTCACTCTGCCCTGAATGTGAAGGATTCAGGCTGTGAAGCACCTCTTGCTGACAGCCTGTGAAGCTAAAGTTAGTTCAAGTAGCTTGAGTATAGAGTTGTCAACACTTTTACACTGGCTTTGTATATTTTGCAAGAATCTAGTATTAATATCAGAAGAGGACATTTCCTTCTAATATAAAGAAAGACTTGCAATTCATTACAATTAGCTAGAAATTGACAGAGATGGTAAATTTTATAATGAAAAAAAGAAAACAGCCAATTTATCTGATTCTTGTCATGTAGAAACAAGATAATTATATTTCATAATTGTTGCTGAATCAAGAATGTACTTATAATTTGTTTATTTGTTTTTTCTTCTCTCATAAAACACGTGTTTATTGCAGAGTGAGACAGAATTGATAACACAATAAGGTATTTTGTGACTGTAGTTAGGAACAACCTCAAGCAGAGGTTAACTACATTATTCTATTACACTCATTGACCTATAGCCTGAAGAAGTTTACACACATGTGTGTCTGAGTGTGTGTCTTGCAGATTTGCTACACATCCTCAAGGCTTATCCTTTCCCATTGTTGATTTCCTCAGCTTTGCAAAGATTATTATGACATCTGAACGTGCATCTTCATAGACAATATCAGTTTTAAATAAAACTATCTGCAATCAGCAGTAACAAGTAGTAAGGTGGTGTGTAGGACACTGTGAAGTGCTCTCATATAGTGTTTGAGGTACAACAGAAATCACTTAAGTTTAGCTGCCTCTGTCTGTGACCTCATTTCATATTCCAGAAATAGCTCCCTCTCACCTCACACTGCTACATCGCATGGGTACATGGGACATGTACACACAGACACAGACAGACACTCACACACACACAGCTATGTAATGCAGCCCAGTGGAAGGTGCAGTGTGACATGCAACAGGGGGGGCTCTTATAAAACCGAGGAGGAACATTTTAACATCAAACACTCGAGGCCAGCAGGACGCAGCGTCTCGTTGAGGGTCGCAAATCGAGGGTCGAATGGAGATCATATGTGCGTCTTCCTGTGAATGCGAAGCCTACCTGAGTACAGAGAGGCAGTGGGGTACTGGTTGATCTGCTTCACTATTGTTGTGTCTATGAAAGTAGCGTGGTCTAACGAAAAGCGGCACTATCTGATTCAAGGAATCAGCATTTTAGCTCCAGTTGTCACAGTAAAAGGTTGTAAAAATGTGCAGGATGTCTGCTCTTCACTGGCATCATTGCATTACTTGCTAAATTTAAGTATGGGGAATGGAAGTTATACAGATTTTGTGTTGATATGGTAAGGGATCTTTCTGCTTTGTTTGTCTAATGTTAAGTTTCAGTAGCTTCATGCCATGCTTCATCAATAATGTCCTAAAAGCTTTTGTACACAACCGAAAATGAATCTATATTTTTCCTGAGCAAAGTGGAGAGCAAGATGCTTCAAGGTAAAATTAGTTAACTGAGGCAAATGGCTTAATAAAACAAATTAAACGCTGGAAACTGCTGTCCAGTTTGGGGTTTAAGCAGCTGCCTGGATGATTAGAGGCAAGAAAAAAAAACACCTACACAAGCAGTTCTTTTTCCCGCAGTAAATTATGACCAACTGGATAGAAACATATAATTTGTGTGAAAGTGAAAATATTTTTCAAGTTATACCCTACTATCAAATGGTGAAAAGGCAATTAGGAAAGAAAGCAACAAAGAAATATTATTCCCAACTTTCTATTTGAATTCTATAGTTTAGAGCAGAAAGGATTTTCACAAGCTGCCACTGATATATTCTGATGACTGCTTTCCCTAAGCAACATCTGTACAGGCTGACAACTGACTGCAATCACTGAGGTGGAGTTATTACTCATGTAGGAAGCTCTCATTCCTGCCTTCCTTTCTTTATACAGCATCTTCCACAGACTTTACAATCTTTCTCATCGAGTTGGCAAAACAAATACACATTTTTTTCCTACATCTCTGTCTCTCCATGGCACACAAACACTGCACATACACATTCGTACTCATGCTCAATCCCTGAGAGGGCCCTAAAGCCTTAATAAGGAAGATTTAATTAGTTTTCAAAGTATATGGGTGAGCAAAGAAGGGGCTATTATCTTTATGCTTAATAGCAGCAGTTGTGTGTTCCCATGGAGAGAGCATCTCTGGTGGCATTCAGTAAAACACTATGGCTTTGATGTACAAAATGAGGAAAAGAGAAAAAAGCCCAAAGGAACGTGTAAAGGCTGATTGCTCTCCTGTGTCTGTGTATGAGAGAGCAGGCATATGGTCATTAATTTGCTTTGACTCATCAAATGCATAAAATACCTGCATAAAAATAGGAATTTATCACAGCAATCAGCACATTACTGACTTTGTATACAATCTATACTCAGTGTATAAATTCTTACACTAACTTGCCATTTAAGAACGTCCCACGATTTCATCTGGAAAAAGGTACCAGGAAACATGAGTGTACTGTAAAGAGAAGCTGGTTTTTGAAAGATGGCATCCTATTCTGTGTTTTAGAGATGCCCAAAAAACCAAATAACTGTGGACCCATCTGTGGGTAGCACAAAGAAGACAATGTAGTTTGTTATCCTTTAGTCATTCCTTCATAAGACAAGAGAAAAAAGAAATGATGTTTTTTCTTTGTCAGGATGATGTGGGAAATCCAAGAGGCATACAATATGCACACAACCCCATCACAAGATGTTGTTAGACTCATTGTGTTGCTTGTTAGTCTATATTTTTCTCGCTCTCACGAATACATGGAAAATCGTTTTCAGGACAGTAAATATTCCATTTACTGGTAGAAAATTACCTACAATTAAACAGCAAAAGTTCCCTTTCACAGTAGTGGTTCTTAACTTTTTAACATTCAACTTGCTGACAGCGCTATGGCATCATCCTGCCCTCTGTCCTCTACCCTCTGCAGCTGATGGGGAGAAACAGTACAACAACTGGAAGAAAAGTGGAGAACAGCTCGGTCTCAACCCCAAAACTATAATTTCCCAGCTAATTATACCAAACGATTATATACAATTAAAGCTTTGTTAAGTTTGTTTAGAATGAGCCCATAACAATGACAATATTAATAGATGCAAAAAAGTGAACTGTGTCATCTGAGTGGACCAAGTTAAGTTGAGTTGGTAGCAAATCTGCGTGCGACATGAAGTATGGTTATGAGAGCCATCACCATTTAACTGCCTGTATTGGTTCACTAATGTTACTCGTTTTGTGGAGATGTATGTGCAACAGCAGCTCAGAACACCGCAGCGGGCTGGAGAGAAAACCAAGAACCATTTTTTAAAGATCATGTGTTGTAGAAGTTACCTTTTTCCCATGGTGGGAACTTCATGCAGTGCAAATTCAGAAATTGTTCTTCCGTAAGAGCACCGACTTCACTTCGGTGAAGTTGTATGTCTATAGTACGGTACAGACCAGCTCTTTACCCTCTTGAGGATACTTCATGTGGCATGGGAGTGTGCCCAACTAGTTTACGTGTGTTTTGTGGACTTGGAGACTGCGTCCCTCAGAGTGATGGGTGCTCACGGAGTATAGGGTGTCTGGCCCGTTGCTACATGCCATTCTATCCTTATACAACCGTTGCAAGAACTAGGTCTGTATAGCCGGCAATAAGTCTGATTCATTCTCAGTGGATGCTGGACTCAGCCGGGGCTGTCCTTTGTCACCAATTCTGGTCATAATTGTCATAGACAGAATTTCTTGGCATAGCCAAGTGACGGAAGGCTTCCACTTGGACAGTGTGTGAATCTCGTCTCTGTTTTACGCAAATGATGTGGCTCTGATGCCTTTATCAGTTGAGGTGTTTCGGGTATCTGACCAAGATGCCTCCTGTGCGAGGTCTACCAGGCATGTCCCACCAGGAGGATGCCTTGGTGTTTTACCAGACAAGCTGGAGGAGGTGGCCAGCAGGAGGGAGTTCTGGGCTTCTCTGCTTAGGCTGCTGCCCCCAAGACCAGGCTCCAGATAAACAGAAGAAAATGGATGGAATTAATTTTGGAAAAATTTGGATTTTTTTTTAAAGAATTGTGGCTTGATGCTAGGACCAGTGCTTCACAGCACGAGGGACCTGAGTTTCAACCCAGACAGGGCTCTTGTGTGTGAAATTTCACCTGGGAGCTGCTGACATTGAAGGACATTCTAGGTTATGCTTTTAGCCCCCCATGGCACACACTCAACAGAGACTGCATGAAAACTTAGTGCACTATTAAACGTAACGGCTTTGGCCTGAAGTTTCTCTCATTTAGGTTGTATTCTGGTTCCAGCTCTCCTGAGACCCTGAACTAGATAAGCTGTTAGGATAATAAATGGGTGGAGGATTGCGCATTAACACTCTCATGTGAACCTCCTGATACCTTCACATTTAGAACAGTAGGACTAGACTGATTTATTTGCAAAGTATAGGGAGAAATCTACAACAAATTCAATTTTCGCAATTAAAAGTGGTCTTATCGACTTCATAGAATTCACTTTTGGACAAACCAAAAACTAATTTATTAATGGGGCCACCTTTTCCAAAAGCAGTCACAGTGTTTCTGTGTGCAAAAGATAGCATTTAGCTCAAAAAGCCTTCTGCTGGTTTTAGACGTCTGATGAGTCGTTTTTTTGTTGTTGTTTTTTTTTATACTCCGGCAGCTGGTCAGAGCTAAAAGATCAGAAGGAGACAGTTAGTGCTGCTAACTGCTGCCCACGCCACACTCTGCTCTCTAATAGAAACACCAAACAAAAACACTCCACATAGTTCATTATCAGAGAAGAGTTTAGCCCTTTTTCAAAAGCACACTATAGTGGGAGATCTGACTGGTATTAACATGTCTACACATTAATGTCCTCTAAATGTTGACACAGGCAAACAAAAGCTAAATTCAGAGAGATCAGCAGATGTTTGGAGATTCTGTTTATCTAAAAAACATTTCTGACTCCAATTTGGGGGAAAAACAATTAATGTTATTCTAAACAGAAGGCTGATTAGACATTTAAAATAATGACCATATTTTCTTGGGAGTAAATAACAGTTGGCAAAACAAAAGCAAAAAAAATAAAATAAAAATCTCTCTACTGAGTCAAAAATGGTATATACCTTTATTATTGGCAAACCATGCCCTGAATCTCAAAAAGTATGTGGGTAAGGAAAAACTATGCCCGACTAAATGAAACCACCAACCACCAGCAGTTTATATATTGCTAAGTAAAGAAACTGTGAAAGGGATTCATAATATTTTTGTTTCTAGCTCAGTGGCAGTAAAAAGACAACCCAGAATCAAGAAAACACAATAAGGTACCCTCCAAAAATTATATATATTACTAATTATTAATATGCTATCTGGTTGATTTATAGTCAATAGGAAGCAATACATACTAATTTCTAGGTCCTCGGAATAAATCAATTTCTGCATTGGGACCCATCTCTGAAGTCTCCGAGGAAGGGTGGGAGCTTGTCACTGCTGTGGCGTGTTAGTGCTCGCTGACTCATACACCTTGAAAATGGTTGTTCTGAACATTTTATATGAGTGACAGGGGTGGAAAGGCTGGAATATTGCTTAGAAGCATGCTGATACAGCCCAAGGCACAACACAGAGAAATATTCAGGCTGGAGAGATAAAATAGAGAAAATAGTCATACTGCAAATATCGTATTCGCTTTGTAGCATTTATTTTTTATCTGAGAAGGTAAACAGTGGACAGCACTTGGACTTAATGGGTATTAAATTATTATCTCTGTGTATATGAGAGTGCAATGATGATGTAGGCCCATTTTAATCCATTGGTCTGATTTCACTTGCAGTTATCCGCTGAAGTTAAAGGTTATGGTGACGGAGGTTTGGGAAAGCCTCAGAATTGCAGGAGCAAAGATCTGACTGAAAGTGAGGTTTCATCTAGAAGGTCATCTGGCTGTTTTCAATTACTTGAGACGCACATGCTGATGTGCACGCTGGAGACACACTTGTAATTATCTCCAAGTTGCTTCAGGCAGATTACACTTTAAAGCTGACCTTTGCACATTTTATTCAGTCTATGAATGTGATACAGTTGAGGGTGGGTGATTACAGCTACGGATAATCCCAGTCTGTGAGGGCTGTGGCTGACACAAACAGTCTTACACTCTGCATACAAAAGCAGTTTAAGAGTGGTTCATATTTTGTGTTATACCTAGAAAGTAAAGCCATTTACTGGTTTATCTAACTGCACTCTGTAGCAGCTTGTGGCAAATTCTCTTTAAGTAGGCATCTTCTGAAGCTTTGACACTTTCAAAGTCACACTAATGATGGTAGTACAATATACTAAGTTTGTTCTTAGTATATTGTACTACTGTACTATGTGTCCAATTTACTTGCATAACAACTTATCACAACTTTGGGTGATCAGGACCTACATTGGTTTTTAGAGAAACAGTAGATCTTTCAAAATAATTCAAAATAAAACAAAACAATACCTTTATTACTATCTTAATAAAATTAGATGTAATTAGATTAACTGCTGCATAAAGTGAATGTTCCCAACCCACATGCAGGGTTTATATCTGTAAACATGTAAAAGGTTCATAAATCATTATGCTTTTGTCAACGTGACATCTCTAACACTACTTAGTCTATGAATGGTGAACCTCAAATGACTAAAGTGCAATTAATAACTGCTTTTTTTATTTTATTATTTTTTATTCGAAGCCGTAACAGAAAATGGGCCATGTAAGTTTGTGAATAAATCATACAGCTCTACAAGCTGCTTCATGCCTGGAAACAAGAAGAAGAATCTGCTACATGTAAACTGCACAGTAACATACTCTGTCATCTATGCCAGAAAAGGAGATATTTTATCATGAGGATTCCGGTAGAAAGTTTCTTGCATGTGTAAAAGGCAACACAGGGAAAAGGTCATGTCTTTTACTTTCACACTACGTTTCTTTCACTGAGACCGCATTGCTCTCTCTCTCGGTCTTGCTTCCCATCTCAGTCGGCATCCCAAACTTTCTGGCAATCACTGAAATGCCTATAAAATTTCTTTTCAGCAGGAAGCAACAGCCTTGTACTCTTTGTTGTGATGTTCATCTGTGTGAGCATGTAACAGTGTGCACGAGACAGAGCAAGAGTGACAGAGAGAAAGAGTCTGGAGGGACCATCTGTCCTGTGACCTGGACATAACGTAGACCAGGAGGAGTGCAGCTCTGGGAACTGCCGATAGACATTAAACTGCACAAAGATAAAAACCTAAACACGTGGCACAGATATGAAGACACAAACACACACAGTGACAGTGTCTTGGAATTCATAATGCATCCATCTCTTTCGCTTATCCAGTTCAGGATGGTGGTGGTGGGTGGCTGTAGATGAGAGGTGGGGTACACCAAGCTGCCATTCTATTGCTGGGCTAACACAGAAAAACAGACAACCATTCACACTCACATTCACACCTATGGCTGATTTAGAATACCAGTTAACCTAACATGCATGCATTTGGACTCTGGTAGAAGCTGGCTAACCTATGAACATGCAAACTATACACAGAAAGGCTCCAGCTGGCTGGGGAATAGAACTCATAATGACTGCTTCGCAAAGAAATCTGTAATTATTATTAGTAATAGTATTGAGAAAAAGTATTACTAGAGGATAATTCTAGTTTTATGCTGATATAAAGTTTCTTACCCTGAAATGGTAGGTGATGCAACTGATGCCTTTGACAGCAGTGACAACAGCTTTTTAAAGTGAAAAGGCTGGATAGTAGGTTACCTACATTGCTTACAACCTAAAATTTAAATTAAGCATACAAAAAATTAATTTAAAAGTGACTCCTCCTTGAGATTTATTGGGTTTGCCAACTTTCTGCTGAGCAAAATCTATTCTTAATATCTTCAGCTATTACACATAGAGAAACATAAATTCTAATTCATAGAACTGTAGTGTCATGAATGACTTGAAATGTCTAAGAGCTTAGCAGTCTGAATGACATCAAGAGCAAACAAACTCTGAAATCATCTTAGGGTCAATCCTACAGCCATCACAAACAGTAGAACTACATGGTACTTAAGTATATTGTCACACTGGCTTTCAAGATCATTCATTTCCCAAAATTCCCTATTAGCAGGTCTGAGGTCTTAAAATAGGAGGAAAAAAGAACAGCGGAATCAATAATTAAGCATTAATAAGATAAGAAACATATCATTCTAAAGCAGTATAAACAACTTGGTTTTTTTTAAGCTTGAGTAGTAAGAGAAAATGGCCTCATTCATACTAAATGACCTTCCAACTCTCAATTTATTCCTTCTGCTGCCTCCATCTGCTCATTGTTCCATTCATTTCACTCATCTCACACCCTCTCTTCTTCTGTTCTCCTATTTTGAACACTTAAATCAACATTCATTTTCCTGCGAGGAGGAGTGACGCGGACTGGCAGGACTTTCATCTGAAAAGCTGCTATAAATACCCAGTTGAACGAGAAGAGATGGAGAGATGAGAGAGAAAAGAGAGAGGCGGAGGGGGAGTGGGACTTGAAATAGACTAGTTGTGGGCATTACAAATATTTGGTTAGATGAGAGCATCTGAGTGGAAAGAATTTACAGAGACAGCAACGCCCGATGCAGGTTGGACTTCAGAGCGCTGCTGAATCCAAAGCAGACGAGGAGGTTGGTGGTATTTCATAAAGTATGTGAACAAAAACAGCTACATCTGATCTGTCAAGGCTATCCTCTGAAACCTCGTACCTTTTACTCAAAAGAAGCAATTCAGACCAGAGTTGTGGGAGAATGGTTGTGTATAGGCCTATAGTCTAAGCATGATATAGAATTTACTAATCAAGCCACTGGCACTGTTATGCTAATCTTCTAAGGTTTGTGGTAGCTGAAAGAGATCTAAAAAAATCTAAAAAGGCATCTAAAAAATTCTCTAACCTTTTTTTTCTCTCTTTATCCTGCTCTGTTTTCATTAGTTTATAACGTCATTTGAAAAGTTAGCTGGAGCAGACTATACTATATTGGTAAAGTGTACTGCAATAATGTCCCTGACCCAGTAGAGGATTACAAAGTTCAGGCTTCAGATGAGAGCGAAATGGAAAAAGGACGAGAGGACGGGAGACACCATTGCTTTTTGTGATTAGAGCTTTTGAGAAATAAGCCATTTGTAGATGAGGGTGAATGCAAAGAGTTAAGCCCAGCAGAACTTACTGATAATTATACAGAAAAATAGAGTTCAAATGTGTCTTTTGAAGCTCTTACCCAACGTCTTACTACTTCTGACAAACACAGCAATCAGTATGCATAGATAATCGCAGCCTTGACCTCTTCAGCTATCTTATCATCATCTCTGAGGCAAGATAATCCACAACAAACATGTCCTTCAATAAACACATACTCCTTACTCCCAGTGGTTGTGGTGCTTGCATTTTAACGCATGCAGCAATGATTTTTAAAGACTAGGCTTATCAGTCACAACGTCCATAGGCTGAAGAACAAACTCACCTTAGTCGCCTTCCTTCCAGCCTGTGCTCAGTAACACTTCTTCATTAAATTATGATGTCATACATTCTTTCAATATTAAATAGATTTGGTTAATGCTACAGTCACACCAGGGGGGGGGGAATGCAGAATAACATAGGTGCCTGCATTTTATATATGAATATAACCAGAATACATCCAACTGCACGGCCCCGAGATTGAGCGTGCAACACTGTCAACCTCTGGATGACCAGTTTGCCATTGCACCACCTGAAATTGGTCACCATATGTGAATGCATTGAACATGTTAGAAGTGACCGTGCTTGAGGAAGAGAGCTGTTCTGGAAGTCTACTGTGAACAGGATTGCAGGTCTATTTCTGAATACCTTGTACACTGCAAATATATAGTTTTCTGCCTTTGAGCACTATGAAAATGTGTTGCCCAAATTAACTGCCTTTGTGAAAATGTAAATTAATAAGGAATAAATGCTGCTATATTATCCCTCCTGTCCCTTGTGGGTGACTGTTGCTTTTGTAAAAAAAAAAATTTTTTAAATGTCATAATGGATAGTGCTATACTGTCAGGCATATACCCCCACCCCCACCATGAGAATGCGTCATTTGCAAGTACACTAATTTCACAGTAAATTAATGAGTAAATTCATCCACCGTGTGGCATCTTTAAGAAAAGAAAGAAAAATACATTTATAGTTTTGAAAGCTAAACAAATTTGCATAAGCCATTTAATTATGCATCTTGAGTTATTAGTTTCCAATCAATTCAAATTTATGGTGCTGCTGGAATACTATAGTTAGTATAATCTCATCAAATGTAGGATGCTACACAACAAATTCAAATGTGGTTAATAAATGAAGCAAACTCAGAGGTTTCCATGAAATCTGAGAGTCTCATGATATTAATGTCAAGAAACTAGAGTAATCACTATGCAAACAAGGTTTGTACGTAGCTGCACTACATGCTGTAGGCTCCTCCTGGACCTGTGCATACTGACAGTTTATTCCTCTGCACTGATGGCTCATGAAGTGAATGATGGGAGTCAAACATTAGCTGGATTGGAGTTCGGGGACCTACTTGACAAATTTCCAAGGACCCTCTGCCAAGTGAGGATTAGCTTCATTCTCACATGAAATTATTTTTTTCAAGACACGATCTTATACAAGGATCTTGGAGGAACTTGAAAATTATATCTACATATCTCACCCTCGCACAAGTAGGTTTATTACAGAACAAAACCTGCAAATATGCACACATATGAGGAGTTATTAAATGGAGCTCAGGTGTGCTTTGTTCCTACCTTCCACTTTTGTTTTGGAGGACTACCAGGGCATCAGGGAACCCATCCAGGTTGTAGTCCCCAAGGTGAAGGGCTGGGGGTTGACTCGAGTTATCTGGCACAAAGCCCCAGACAGTTTCTTTCCGCTTGAAATCTGAGAGAACTGGTATCCACTGCAAAAACAAGTCCCCCAACAGTTAGTCATCAATCACAGTCATACCAGTGATACGTTACTGGAACCTTTAACAATCAAGAACAACAAGAATACAAAGAGAAAGGTAAACAAATGAGCCTGGTAGAGAAAAAACGTTTGTGTATATTTATCTTTCTCAAAGAAAACCGGAGATTATAACTCTTGAACAGTGTTCAGAAATCTGATATATATTAAATAAATACAGTAATAAAATCATGAATATTTAAAGTTGAATTTACATGAAAGAAACAAATTTTACATATTCTGTTAATCATAAATGACTTGGTTAAATTACCTGTCTGGAGTGGTTGTTATATGAGTTTAACCTAATTTCTTGTGGAATCTTTTATTTGCATTTCAGGTATTATTTGTACTTTAACTGCATCACAAGTTACAGATCCCTTTGCCCACACAGTGTATACACCTACACATTCATACGGTACGTATGCCAATGTAATGGAATTTTGACAGCAGTAACAAGCTTAAAAAAAGAAAGAAAGAAAGAAAGAAAGAAAGAAAGAAAGAAAGAAAGAAACAAAGAAACAAACAAAGAAACAAAGAAACAATCTCAAGCTAATGACAAATGATTGCCTATTTTCAAATGCTTTTATCTCATCCAAATCAGCAGACTAAGAGCAATGGTTCAGGCAACTGACATTAATAGCAATTTTTCTTTTTTTTTCTTAGTGCGATTAGAGCACTCCAATAATACTCAAACCTGATGGTCCAACAGTGGCTAGCTTTAAGAGCATAACAACATTAAGTGTTTCAAAAATGAGTTTCTTTGAAACTTTCAGCAGTAAAGTAAAAAAAAAAAAACAAAAAAAAAAAACATGACTTAAGTTTAATCCTAAATCTTCTCACCATGTAATAAATCATTCTCTTTCTCCTGCAGGATCTTGAATAAAAACTAAGGCTGCAAAAATACTTGACAAACACTAAGTATTAGAGATGTGAAAAGGAACTTATACATCTCTAACTGGTAGCACTGGAATTTTTGCAACTCTGTAATGTTCAGTGTATTTTCCCAAACGATTTTTAGAATGAACAATGTGACTGAATAAAACAAAATATACAGAAATCAGCCTACATTTCACTTACATACTACATTGAAAACAAAACTGTCACCTATAGGGGAGTTTTAGAATCAGATGTTGTGCATGTGCTCACAGCCCGCAGTCTCGTTTCGATGCAATTTTCTTTACACGTTAAGAGAATAATGAAAGTAGGCCCCCCACCTTAGCAGCATCATTTTTGCAGTTCGAAAACTGACTTACATGACATGTTTGTCCTATTACTGTTCTCCAGTTGCCTACAATGGGAAAAAAATGCTATTGCTTTCCATGTTGCAACAGAAAGGTTTTATTGTCCAAATATTCCTAAACAATTAATTTCAGCAAAGTTGTTACCATGATGGCCGTAATGATCTCTCTGCTGTGATTAGTGCCATTACAATGAGCTGTTACACAATAGACTCCTGTGAATTACTTACAATTAAAGAGAATGAAGTGTTACACAAAGAAAAGGGGGAGACTATTATCAGCCCAAATTTTCACTTTTATAAACAGAGGTTTATGAGTAACATGTGTTATCAATCAGTGCATGTATTTGACATCAGATGGTCTACAGTTAGCATTAAACTTGGATTTGAGATACTTTGAGATGCCTCGTCCTGATCCCCGATAGGTATAATAAGGCACACCCAACAACCCACAGAGCAGCCATCAATCCATTCATCAATCCTTTTACTGTAAGTTGCTGTAGTTTTACAGATATAAAGGGAGGGGGGAAAAAACCCTTTTAAAAACTGCACTAAACAGGCAGTTTGTATTAATTACATGTGCAGTTTCTAGAGAGGCATAAGAGGGGATGCTAGAGGTTTAAACTATTCATGAATGTTAAACATACACCAGGTGCAGGGGAGAGACACCAGAGGTACATTCACCACGACTGCCACTAATGGCTCCTAATACAACCAGTATGTCTCGGAAAAGAAAACCATAGCCTATTTCCAATTAGTTTGAAATCCATCATGAAAATCGTAATCCACGTTTTCTCCAAACCAGCTGTGCACACTACATGATATAGAGGTAACACACGATTGCCTATTCGTAGGCGGGGTAGTGGGCTTAGGTCACGTTAATGATGTGACGCCTCAGTGGCTAAATGCAAAATGAGCATCAGCAATTTGCTTAGAGGGTCCCAGGTTGAAATATCATTTCTTTACTCTTCATTTTCAAAAACAAAGAAAATAAAGAATAGTCATTGGCCAAGTAAAGCCCCCCCCCCCCCCCCCCCGCTTCAAGATGCTAATAGAAATCCCAGACAGCATTTAGAAACATGACTAAAACACAGTTATTGGCTTCTCAATTCATACTAAAAAGCCAAAGTGCAGAGCTTGTCTTATTCCCTTTGCTTAATTACTTTTGGTTTGACTCAGCAAATGTAAAGACACAAACTGCCATAACTAAGTACCACAAAATATCTGCATAATTTCAACCAATTGCATTTGGTTAAAATTGGTCGCTTTGCCCCAATAAATGCTTAAATATTATTTAAATCATCATTTTGTTTTATTTGGAAGCCAATTAAAGATACTTAACCACTTTAGCTTTTATCATGCAGAATATTTTTATCGTGAAGGTAGTTGCTTTTAATATCACGTTCAAGTTCTAATTTAGTGAAACATTACAGTTGTTTTCATAAATCATGCAAATAATGTGCTTTAATTCCTTAAGCGTACAAGCAGTAACTTGAACTGACTAAATGTAGGCAGAAGATTGTTGAGGTGACAGTAATTATTACTCTTCTACATTCAGATGGAGCATTAAAAGCGAGAGCGTAAAAAAAGAAACTAAAATCTACGTTTCATCTTTTTCTGAAGATAACACCGAACTTGGAGCTTTAATGCAATGGTGCCCAAGTAAGCTATCATTAAATGACTGTTAAGTGATGTTGCGATCCAGCTTAAGAGGCTGACTGCCTGCCATATGGGCGTAAAGCTTGGCCATGATTACTGCCATCCAGAGTGGATGGAAGTGCCAGAGATTGCGGCAGTGCAGCAACTGGCAGAGAGAAGCGAACAGAGAGTAAGACCCACAGAGGCTGCTGCCAGCCTATTTGCGGCCAGTAAACACAATGCTAGACATGGATGGACATAATAGTACACTGTCCCACAAAATCATTCTCATTCGGACACATCCAGAGAGGTGGAACAATTATTCCCCTGTTAACGTAATGCCGGGGGCAAACATGTTAATTTCAGTTATTTACAGTTTTTTACTCAGGGAAGTCACCAATAAGACATCGGGTGGAAAGAAAAGAAATGGGAGAGAAACAAATGAGAAAGAAAGGAGTGAAGATGACAGGCGTGCATATACTTTAGTTTGGATGAATACATGTAGGCCTTGATCTAAAATGACAGACTGTGCTTTAGATAATGACATATTACTGAAACTGGCACTGCTTTATAAATCCAAATGATATTTATTTTCAATCCAAAATCTCTCTCTCCCTCATTTATTGAATTTTTTAAAAAGCTATAAGATGTGGTGGTTAGAATTGTGTACAAGTTTTCCAGACTGATTGGGTTACTAGATTTTCTGATTACATCTTCAATCTTTGCCCTGTAGTCTGCCAGCCGAATTAATTCACAGGTGAATTCTTTCCTCTTGAGTCCTTTGGTCCCTTCTGTGCTCAGTTCTGCTATGACATTCTCTCTCAGGACAGAGCAAGGCCTTTGCTGGCCGCCAGCCTTATCAGCACACCACTGTGCTGCTATAGGCCCTGAAGCAATCATTGTACTGTCTGTTGCTCCTTTCTGACGCTGATTAGAGGAAGTATGAGGAAAAGCATGGAGAATACAAACAGCTTCTACACAACACTGAAGAAAAATGCAGACGTGTATTGTGCACTGGGTTAAAGAGTTTAATCTAAGCATTATCGTTATGTGACAGTTGTTGATGGAACTGGCAAAGAAAATTATTAAAAAAATAAAATAAAATAAAGTCAAATAAAGTCTCATAAACAAAAGACACAAAAGTGTTACGATTAAAAACCTGCACTTACTTGCGTGTACACATACAAGAACTTGAATATGAGATAAAAAGATGCTTAATGAAACAGGGGACCAAAATGAAGCCTATCATATTAGTAATTTATTTAGCTGAGTGAAATCAAATGCAAGAAATACATTATCATTATGGTCTCTTATTACATCATTTCCTAAATAGAAAGATAATTTGTGTCTCTCAAACATTACCTAATGACACAGACACGTAATGATCACATTGTGTGAACATATGGCAGAACAAAAGCAGATGATGAAAGACTTAATTGTGGTAAACTGGCAAATGAAGTCATAAAGCAAAAGTGGAAGTCATAAGTTAACTATTTTCCAAGCAAAAACACCAATTCATGGTGTTTGGACACGGCAAAAAGAGGCCGCATTTTCACTCTGTTTTGGTTTTATTGGCCAGCAGTACTGTGTAGGGAATCATGCAAGGCTCAGTGAGGATATTAAAGGTTTCTAGTCTACTTAAATAATTTTTATTTCAGAAGCTGGATGAACAGCCAAACTGACAGAGCAGCTTTTTGAATAAATCATGAAGCAGTTACTCCTTCCTTGTGGCTGCAGAAGTTTTGACATTTAATCACTAAATATAGCAGAGTATTTTAATAATGTCAAGTGTGTGTCTTTATAGATTAATCAGTGGCTCTACAGTGTCCAGTTAAACAGAGAGATACTAAGTCTAAATAACTTGAGCTCGGTTCAAATGTCGACATATTAACATTGAGTGTGAGACTTTGTGTGTGTGTCTGCATGCAAATGTGTTAAAGCACAAATCCAAATGACCAAGTTAATGGAGATAGAGACGATGATGGGATTTGTGTGTGAGAGGTAATCTGATACCTTTAATGGTAGTGAAGGGAAGGATCCCGCATACAAATGGCTTTTTTATGAAACAGTGAGAAAACACCATGTTAAGACAGCTTATTATGGTGTTGTGCATGCACACACATGCACATTTACATGCAAAATGTGCATGTATGCAGAAAAGAATAAGAACTAGGAAGGGCACAAACACAGACCCAGACGCAAATTCGCTCTCCTGGCTTTGCTGATGACTAAAGTGAAAAAGCCGCGGCATGCTTGCAGACTCCCATTGATTCAACTTGGCGGAGAGAGCTCCCGCTTCATTAGGCCAAGAAATTAAAATGTGGGCGGCCTGCAGTGGAGGAGGGAGGTGGTGCGGGTTTATGGGGTGATGTGGGGAGGTGCAGTAATACTGACAGACAACAAGGCTGTCCAAGACAAGAAAAAAAAAGGAAACAAAAATCACAAAACAAAAACAAAAAAAAGTGTAGTAAAGCAGTGACTTTTATGCAGCTACTGATATAATGACTATAATGCTCAGCACACTAGAACTGGCATTAAAAGACGGCGTGGGACTGAACAGTACAGAAAAAAATTAAATGTAATCGTGTATTAATGGCTTTGATTATGAGTCTACATGTATGTTATAGCAGTGTTCTAGTAAATGACTCTGTTTAATTTATTAGCACAGAATGGTATTTTGAAAGAAAGCAATAATGTCTATTTTTGGACATTTTAAATAAAAGTTTGGTTTTCCTAGAAACTATAACATCAAAGAAAATACAACAGATGCTATATACAGAACATCCTGTAGTCTCAGATTAGTTACGCATTACAGCTAGAGAGGTTTTCTACTACTAAGTGTAGCGGAAATCAGAAAGGGACACTATTTCTGTAGATGACATCTACATTGCCTGCCTATACAGTAGAACACCTTACACTGATACATCCCTTTTCAGTTTTTAAGGTTTTCTACCCCTTTTTTCTTGTCCGGAAAAAGGCAGTCAGAGTCAGAGCCAGTAACAGAGTGAGACCATATGTCTTTGTGTCAGCTGAGCAGGGTGGGGACCCTGGTACCTGCTGTCAGTGTCACCTCTTTGACCACTAACTGACCGGCTGACTGGGAAGACTGGAAGGAGGCTGTCTGACTCACATTGGCATCCCTTGCAATGCCTGGGCAGCAACAGTAGGCAGCTGGCTTGGCTTTTATGGTGGCGCTTTGTATGTTTTGGGTGTGTTGAAAGATGACAGATGACAGAATCCACAAAACACCATCAGTCACAACACTAATAGCACTGACAGGTGAAGTCACATTGCTGTAACAGCGTGAGACATACACTGTCATTGTTGTAGCAACATTGTTAGTACAATGCTCTGATAGGAAACTTTAGATTCTGACTTTCATCAGGAATGTTCCTTCAACACATATCTCCCACCTAACCACCATCTGGCATGTAATACTCTTCAGATCACATCACAATCAAATTGCTCATCCATGTAGATACAGTAGAACAAACTCAATCTAGAAAGTGCAACCCTGAAACCACAGGATACACCAGAAGTCCAATGTGCATTCCTCAGTGGGTTACAACTGTTTGTTGGTATGAAGGAGACCTCTATTATGCAAGTGTATTTAGAATTAGCTGACTTGTTTCAAAGAGAAAGAAGTTTGCTGATGGATTAAAAACAATAAAGTACAAGATGAAAACAATTTAAGCTTTGTACAGGACAAATAAAGTATGACAACACTATTGCATGAGCATTACTTTGTGCAAGTGGGATGTCTTTCTATTTGTCGTCACTTTAACATTGAACATTGAACAAAACCATTACAAACATCTTTGATTAGCATACTCCCCACAACTAATCAATTTTCAAATGTTTCTTTCGCCACAGAGTCAGGGGATGTGGCCTGTGGCCTTGACAGCTGCTACTTGAGGTCAGACACTCATTAATGCTCGGTGAAGAGTTTAAATGAATGCTGTGCTCAGTGCCTATGTACCACCAAGGGTCTTTCACAACAGTGTTACAATTCTGTGTTTATTTGCAGTGACGCTATGTACAGTCTATGTGACAACTTATTATAGAAGACTATTTATAGTTTTGCAAAAAAACTCAAAAATAAACATCAGAGACAGGTATTGGTAATAATTATTTCTTCATGGAATTGTTTAAATTGTACTGCATACCCATTTATTCAATTATTATCTGTACTTTTTGGAGCATACTAAAGGAAGCCAGTATGACCCCTTAGACCTCTATAAAATCTCTCACTTTTAAAGAAAAACATAGCCCATGTTGTGTGACTTTAGATATTAAAAAACACCATAATTTAAAAAAGAATATCTTAAGTACAAGAATGTCAATAACAGTCACTGTAAAACATCTGTTATTTTTGAAACGATTGCTCGTCTAAGTTAATATTATGATTACAAAAATCAATCTGTAAAGTAATTTCATCAATGCTTAAGCTATTTAGAACTAACCCTACACTATATGTCAACTCTGCCATTCATATTTTTTACTTTACCCAACTGGAAATGAGGCATGGTATTAAATGCTTACAGAAGCAGTACCACTGCCTAGGAAGTGCTCCCTCATGGTGCAGATTTCCTCTGACATTCAGGAGGCTGTTTTGTCATTTTGTGGTTTGGTTTGTGTTGCTACAATTCGTTTGATAGGTGTGGTACAAAATGAACCAGTTCTCTTTAGTAATAACCTATTGTGTTAAAGAATTTGGTAGGATTAAAGAGGGAAGGTCCAAAGTGAAATAGATGCAGTCAGTATGTGTGTCTGTAAAGACAGGGAATGAAGCAAAGAGAGTGTTGGAAGCCCCCTACGGTTTCTTTCAATATGGTAAACGAAATGCCTGGAGCTGCTGCAGAGGTAGAGACAAAGCTGTGGTGGAGACTGCAGGAAGGAACACAAAAACTGCTGTTTGGAGATGAACCGTTGACACACACTAGTTTTACTCAGTGGGTTTCATCCCATCTCCTCTTTGCCAGTGTACATATCACTCATTTTCTCCATCATTATCGCCCCTCCAGTATCTCACTAAATGGGCCGTTTCCCCTCAAGGTGACAATAACAGGACAACAAAAATCTCTCTTTTACACTTTCTCTTTTTCTTTCAGCTCGCTTTTCTTTACTTTATCTTTCCCACATAACCACAAAACCAACTCTTTTCTTTGATTTCCTTCTATGTTAATCCCTCCTGTAAGGTTTTACGAATCCTTTTCCTTATTTCTAAACTTTTCTTCCTTCATCTCTTCAACCATTTTCCCAGGAGAGGCATCTGCTGACTGTGTGCTTAAAATGGCTGGGAAGCCACTCTAAAGGAGCAACCAGCCACACACATAATGTAGGATCAGGCATAATTATAGCTGGCAGAGCATTTGCACAGCAAATAATGATGAACTGATAAAAATCAACAGAGTCGTGTAGATAAAAATACAAAATGTGTGTTGGCCTCTGTTAAAATACGATATTATGTAGACTGCACATTACTACAGTTCCTTGAAAGCATACAGTTGCAAAGGTTTGGGCACCCATGGGCAAATTCTATATTTACTTAATCTGGAAAGTAAAAAGGATCAAGTACAACCCCTGAAGTGAATGCATATTAAATATCAAGGTTTTCTTCATATGTTAATGCACTGTTCCCTTGTAGTAGATTATTTTTTTAAACAAATGGTAACTATTAATACCCGTCTGCAGTACTTTTGCCCAAAGTAATTCAAAAATGTTGTCAAGATGTTGCTATGTATACTTCATATGTTGATGTATCTGATGAGGTTGATCAGATTTCCTTCTGATTACTTTTCTTTATTTGCACATTATTGTTGTGCAGTAAAACAGTGCAATCATAGCAAGGTATTGCTTTCCTGTTTTGCTGTCCTTTCACATCTTGTTTTGACTTCAGCAGCTCCCCTTAACTACCATTTTATTTTGACATGGCACAATTCCGAATTTTAAGTATCTTTTTATAGTCTTCCAATGCAATGTTGGCTTTGTAGGCATCAGATACCCATGAGATACAGTTACTTTGTGTTCCATACTGCCATAGAAGTGCACGGCAACTCTAAACAACGCTTGTGATTCCATGGAGTTCGCCACAGACTTTCAGAAGGATCCCAGAAACAGCTCCTCTGTGCTATGACAAAACCTATGTACCCAATCTATTTTTGAGCAGAGTAAGACAGCAGGAAGTCAGTAACATAAGTTTCATAGAGCATCCAGTCGATCTTCGAAATAAAACACCCTGGCCAGGTCCTGATGGTAATAAGCAAAAAGCAGAAAAAAGGTTTGCTACACAAGACTTGTTGTGGTTGGTGGTTGTGGTTGTGTTTCATAGAGATGTCCGAGTTGCTTACTGGTGATACCAGGAGAGTTCTGATGTTAGTTAAATCAGCAGCCTTTTACACAATTTTGGAATATTAATTATATTGATGTTTCAGGAAAGACTCATTTTACAATCTGCTTACTGTAGGGAGTGTATTTGTTTCTTTCGCCTTTAAAACTCAACAAAAAAAGTAATTTCTCAGTGTTAATTAAACGTTTACTTATATGTATGAAAGCTTAAAGATATACTCGTTTTCCTGTCACTCCGCTAAACCACTGCCACTCAAAGGAAGAATCCTTTGCCTGTCTCTTTTTTGACAGTGATTACTGTCTCTCAAGCAAATAGCAACACAGAAAACAACATGTGTTCACTTCATCCATCAGTGCAGATAAGTCCTTCTCACGCTACCTTCCCTCCTCTTTCTTCAACACTCCTTCTTTCACTTCCTCCTTCAATCTTTTTTTCCCCCCTTGTGGCTGACAGGCAAACAAAAGACGTCCATGTCCACAGGGAATGCGCATCAGTGTGTATCTGCATGTGTGTCTTTTGTGTGCACATGTGTTTGTGGGGGTGGACACGCAAATAAGCCTGTAATATTTCTATTTTGGACTGGAAATGAAAGTGGAAGCTTGTTCTCTGGTGGCAGAGGAAGGAAGAAAAAGGAGTGAGGCCTCATGCCAAATGGTAGGATGCAACTGAAAAGAATAATTCAAGATGGTACGTAGGTGGTGTTGTGTGTTCATATGAGTGCAAAAACATGTCTGTGCACATATAATAATTTCTGCATGGGTACATTTAATTGGATGGGACAGCATGTTTATGTGCATATCTTTTACTTCGATCTTGTATGGCTCCATAAACACAGTGACATGCAGTCCTTATGTCTTTCTAAGCAAGAGAGCCTCCTGCAGAGAGCCACGTGGGTAATGCATTCCTGAAATAGACTACCATTGTACGGGTAAACACTGCTCTACTTTGCAGCGGAGTGATTGGTGAGGTGAACTTCACTCAGCGTTGCTCATATGTAAAAACACTTCAAATAATCTTTTTAAAAGCAACCTCTTTGGGTTATTACCTTAAGTAGTGTTACACAGATATTCAAGATGTCAGGGGGGGTTAGAGTGAATTTTTGTTTCACTCTAGATGACAATTAAGTGATTATCTAACAGTTACATTTTTAACTAATTAACTAATTGGTTGATTGAGTAATATTTTCCAGTTAAATGGTATCAGAAATATAAATCACTTTAAAACTACAGAGTACTATTTTTTTTTTAATATTATGCATTCAACAAAGTTAATGCTTATTTTCTCTAGTTTAATAAATTACTTTTGATTTTCTTTAAATTTCACTTGAGGTCATATACAATATTTGCAAATGTTTTGGGCACCTCATAAATATATATATTTTTTAAATCAATCATGCAGTATCATCATGGTGGGGTCGGATCTGCCCCCCCAATTCATTTTGGAACAATTATTTTTTTAATGACATCAAAATTGTACTCATGAAAGATAAGCTGCAAGAACAAATTGAAAGTGTCTAAATCCACAGAAGAAAGGTGGTAGGCTATCCGGCATGTGCTGGCTGGGCAATAAAATCTTAAAATTGCAAAAATTATATTTCTGGTGATATATAAAAAAACAAAAAAAATTAGTTTAACATTTTTAGGACTAAGTAAATTAGCGCCTTTAATCATCCCACTTTTTGTATGTGTTATCAGTGAGCAGCAGTCACTGATAACACACAAAAGATTATCTATCAAAACAAGGGATCAGCAGCATTATATTGGATTAGCATTAACCCAGAATTATATCCAGTTAAATGTGAGCACCATAGTAGCCTAGGAAATTTTAACCTCCTAGGACCTGGCGTCCACATATGTGGACATCACATTTTGGGTTATTTAGAATAAAATACTCAATTTTGCTCTACATGGGCCTGATATCCACTTACGAGGACATTATACTGCTTCTGTTGTATCAAACTTTTAAACAAATATCCTCATATGTGGCTCTTATTTTTCTTAAAAATAAGGTAAAAAAAAAATCTGGTAATTCTTTGTTTTTTACATTCATCGGGCCCCAATATGCCCAAATATCAAAGAGAAATTAAAAATGCATGTCGTGAAAGAATTCGGGTCTTAGGAGGTTAAGTACCATAAGTGCTTAACACTTACCAATACCAATCACTAAAGAAAATCACCCAGAAAAGCTGCAGAATATTGTGGCATAATAACACTGAAAAATATATTTTTATCCCAGGATGTTACCTAGGATCGACCTTTCTAACCCGCCCCAAGGACTCTAACTAGGAGTTCTCCAGTGATGCTTGGTTGAGTCCTGTTTACTCTTGGGCTGCACACTGGCAGCCGCTAGCAACTCCTTCGCATGTGCTACCATAGCCTGGTTATGCTCAGTGTATTTTCGCCTTAAGTGGAAAACAAGTTTGTCGTTTCCACCTGTAGTGGGAACATCTTTCTTTCATATTTTGCAAAGTATTGTGCTTTGTTGGAGGTTGTTGAAGTAACTCGCTTTTTAGGTACTAAGTCGTCATTGAAGACTTCTTGCAGCTCTTGATCTTAGACTTGCCTGTGCTAGTCTCGCTGCTTGCACTTAGGGATGTAAATGCATGGCAAAATATTGCTATATGACATTTTTATATCTGGTATTATCATGGGCAACATGATATAGCACAATTATACAATGAGAAACCTCGTAACCAACCCTTTAAAGTACCCTAAGAAGCCTGTGCATAAATTTACTTTGGAGAGTTGGTGCCATTATAAAGGACAGACAGTATGTAAAAATATACATATTACTGCATTACTGCAAGTATTGTGTCATACCACCTTCACTGTATTATCACATTTCCTGAAAAGACACTGTTCAAACATTCTGTAAAGGTAGTTGTTGTATATCTGTCACTTTTTAAATGTCTCTCTAAAAGGTTGTTCCATACATCTTTAAGAAATCATCTAAGTTGTTGTTATGGCTAAATGTTTTGTCAGATCTCCACGTCTGAACAGTACGTGTCTTTGTCTGCTTGCATTTACATTTTCAGTGTGAAATGAGAGTGAGGAAAAAGATAATAACATACCAAACAAGATATGCTACAGTTTAGAGTATACTAAAACACACAACAGGCAAAACTGCTTTTTGTTGTGCTACTCACTATACTAACAGTAAAAGTCATTTACATAGAAATGACAACAATCCTTTTCATCCACATGAGATCCAATCTATCTTTATTTTGGGAGTGTAATAAAATTCAAATTTAGAAAAGAGGACAGTCAAGCAAAGAAGTGAGGAAAACAAATGTAACAAACATTTGTTGTAACAAAGAATGAAGAGTTTAACAAGGATAAAAGCAAACTAATACATTTGAATGACTTCAAACGCATCAAAATATGGTCAGGTGCGTACCTTTGAGTCTCTTGAGCCTGACTTGGCTAGGTAGATGGTACTTCTTTGACAGCTTTTATCCAAACATGCAGGAAGGAGATGGTCCTGGTAGCCATCGCCATCTGCCAGAAACATACACAAAACGTTAAATCACAAAGCAACAAATTCTGATTGAACACAGGGTTATTGTGATGCTTTACTTTCTAAAGCTGTGCTATTTTCATATTTTTATTCCATTACAATGTCTCACTTTTTTTTCTCATGTAGAAGATGGATCACAGGAGCACCTGCTTGTTTTTCACAAGCAAACACAAATCAAAGCAGCACTTGTCTCTTTGATGCCTTTTAACAATGTCAGTAGAGTTGAGTATCATTTTCAACTGATTTTCATTGCTATTAATTATTCTAATCATGATGCCATGCAGGGTTCTGATGTACAAACAAGGACAGAGCCTCCAAAATCTAAACAACAGTTTTTCAAAGCACAAAACACTTGAGTGCACCAGGTATGGCTTTGCCACACAAACTAAGTTAAAATAGCCCAAAAAAAACCCCTTATTAAACCATGCTGACTGAATCTTAAATGTTTCAACACATTTGCATCAGCAAGGATAGACAAAACTATGGGCACTAATAGAACTTCTTATAATGTTTTTGTTGCTTTTGTTATAAGTCGTCTGTCATTTGTTGAGTAACATGAGACTGTTACTCAAAATCTGTTAGCAACAAATACTGAGAGGATTTCATTGATTGATGACACCATGGCCATTATTAGCTGTGCTTTTAAATTTGATTCTTCATCAGTTCTCTCATTGATTCTTGATCAATTTACTATGTGAAAAAAAAAGGCCAAAGTGCCAAAGCAGCTTTTTGGCGTCAATGAAAACAGCATAGAAGATGACTAGCAAAAAGCCTCCATATGACTCAGGTGTGAAATGACTCGAATAAGTTTGATTTCATTGCTGCTCAATGCGGCATCTATCAAGGGAAATGTTAAGCTTGTATGTATTGAATTTTGATGAACTGGAAAATATCCTGTTCCTCAAATTCTAATATGAGTTTGTAAAAAAATGACACAGAATTGTGTTATTGTCCAGTTCCTTACAAATATCGAAGTAAAGTCACATTCCTTTGACTTGCACGAGTTTAGGACCTTTTCTCCTATTGCGGATATTTTGACTTGCCAAAGCACAGGGATCACAGGTGCGCTCAATAAAAATAATCAGCACTGAATTCCAATTGAGTATTAAATCTTCAGAGCCTTGCAATGATACAGGCATGCTTGCTGAATTATTAAGAGGAGATTTAGTAAATTAAGTGAAGCCATCATCACCTTCGCTACTTACACCTGTGTTCTTCTTGTTGTAACAAGAAATCTTCCATAACTAAACAATTTACTTTGGCTTAAAAGCACACCTCAAAACACTAGAAAGACACAAATAACAAAAGGTTTGAATATCAAGTAAATGGTTTGTTGCACAGCTTCTAACATTTTGCTGGGCCAGTTCATAAAAACACACCACTTGCTCTGTGTTCATGGGTTGGCATGTATTGACACCAGACATAAAGTGGTGAAACTGCTTCCAGCCTTCTCATCGCATGGTTTATCTGAATTTGTTTCAACAGGACAGAGCAACACTCCCAGACAGATGCTGTGCCATGTGGAAGGAGAAAACTGAATGACATTGATGATGAATGACAGTACAAAGCAGGGGAGGAGAAGAAGCTGAACATGTCTGTCAGGGGCAACTGAGCAAGTGACAGAGAGGGGGGAAAAATGAGTCAGATAATTAGATGCACTACAAAACAGAACAAGTCTAAAGGTCATTAAAGCCAAGTTTTCTTTAAATAATGCACAAAATATCAAAACATTTCCTGCTGTGATGCAAACACACACTCAATTTTATTTATATAGCGCCAAACCACAACAGCAGTTGTATCAAAGTGCTTTAAATTGTGAATAGTAAAGGTAGATGTATTTATTTCTTATAATTTTTAATACTGATGGCTGATAAAATTTCAACAAAATAAACATTAAAAAAGGTGGAGTTTTTTACACTTTTAAAATATAGCTTATTTCCAGATTTTAAAATTGGCTTCTGAGTAGGCAATGATACATTTCTTTTCTTTTCTGTCTTATTTAAACTTTAATATTCATGAAATATTACAGTTTCAGACTACCAGAGGCTTAAGTATCATCATCTTTTGCAGCCTTGGTGAGAATGTTTGCTTATGTTTACTTCTCCCATCGCAGCCAACACACTCAGGACCTTCTGTTGACGTAAGACCGTGGTACCATGTGACAGAGAGATACAGGAAAGTATTCTTTAATGCATAATCCCAGTTCCATGCAGTCTCTGGAGAAGATGTGGAGTTGGAGAGGTGTAGGCATTTGAAAGACGGGCAGGTCCTATCACATAGAATGAATTGTAGGAGGCCAGTATTTTGGGAACGTGACCGCTATTTGTTAATAAATGTCGGTATATGCTAGTCATTACTGCATCCCCCAATGTTGGAGAACACAATTCCAGCAACTCTAGCTCAGTTAGCACACAACCAAGCAGAAGCTGCAAATATTGACATAAAAATAATACAATGTATTATTAGGTGGAAAGCAAAAACATGGTTTTAGGTGTGGGCAATGCTTCTGATTTATGTCATCACTGTGGGTGTAATAGAAACAAAGTGAAATGCAGAAAATGAACGCATTTGGACATTTCTGCAGTGTGGGATGTCGAGAGGCTGTAGGGAAAGAAACAGGAAAAAAAGAGACTGTGAGAGAAAATGAGTGCAAATTTAGTCCTACAGAGGATGTCACTCGCCACTCTGCCTCTGATGCTTACTGTCAGTTCTGCTATACACACAAACACACCCCAACATTAGCTCCCTCTGTCCCACCTGCCCTCTCCTCATTGAATACCTTCTTTCATCTATCTACCCATCTGTCTCTTTTATTTATGTTATGCTCTCCTTCACCCGTCCCCTCTTGCCCTCCTCCTCTTCTAGCTCACATGATATTCCTTCCTCAGTCTCAAAAGTTTCTTTTCCTCAGTCTGTCTTTCCTCTTTATTCAACCTCATTCTCTCCTTCACTCTTCCCTACCTACCACCCTCCCTCCCGCTTTTCATCTCCCGCTACCACTGATGATGCATGTTGTGATGTAGATTGGATGAGAGAGTCGCAGAGGGAGGAAACTGCAGGTATGGATTGAAATGGAGAAGGCAGTGAGGAGAGGGGAAGTCTGGAAAGGGTTGGTCAGAGAAGGAGGCGAAACAGAGCTAAATAGCTAGAGAGAAAGAGAAAAAGGAGAGGATATACAAAGACTGATGGTATCCACTGTGACCTGATAGGATTCATAGCACACACACACAAAACAGCAGCAATAACTATGCAAATCATAATATGCATCTGCACAATAATTCAACAAGAGTCCTTGAGTCATTGTCCTGTGTATATGTTTGGCAAGTATCTGCATGCTATGCTGTATATGCTAGGAGTCTATAGGAAAATGGCCCTAGGCTTCCTTGCTTTATGACCTCAACAAATTTTTGGGCTCAATCACTAGTCATAAAGCACAGGTGTCGAACTCCAGGCCTCAAGGGCCGGTGTCCTGCAGGTTTTAGATGTGTCCTTGATCAAACACAGCTGATTAAAATGTCTAAATGACCTCCCCAACATGTCTTGAAGTTCTCCAGATGCCTGGTAATGAACTAATCATTTGATTCAGGTGTGTTGACCAAGGGTAATATCTAAAACCTGCAGGACACCGGCCCTTGAGGCCTGGAGTTCGACACCTCTGTCATAAAGAATACCGAATTCAATTCCCTCATTAGGTTAGAAAGGTAGACGAACCAGAGTATATTAGATTAGGTATTGGATGACTGGATAACAGCTTGTGACTAACAAGTTATCAGTCAATGAGAAGCAGTGTCAGTTTCAGTGTGATTCCCCTGCATTCATGATGGATGGCTTTAAAATCTAAGACACCAATAGCATAAGTGCCCAGCTTGAGGCATCGGGATTTCAGTCTTTGATCATGACACTGTAAGCACATGCACGCATCGTGATAAAACAGGGCCATATAAGATGAAAATTATATCTGACAGGTCTATAGAGATCTCCCAAACAAGATAAATGTAAACTGTGACTTATCTTTTCTTATTATTGTGTGATTCACTTTGACTGAGGGATAATCACGCTGTAAGCTTTGAAGCTATTGTTTTGATATTTTAGTTGCTTTAGGGAACTGATGCCAAATGTTGCCAACTGGCATCTTGACTGGCTAATACCAGTCCCTGTCTGCCATTTACCCATGGATCTATATACAATCATCATTAAACCCATTGAAAATAGTGAGGGAGAAAACAAAACAGAACAAAACACATCTTCAGGAGGTTCTGAAGCTACCTGTGTTTGTTTTATTATTATTTTAATAAATCAGCACTGCTACTTTTTACCTCATGACTCATGTAGTAAGTCTGTGTTATGTCTATTACTGTGGATATAAGGGATGGAAAACTAACTAAACTCTTATACAGAAAGCACATACACAACACTAAGAACATGTGCAACACAATCTAAAATTAATTCAAAAATTAAGTGCTAATTAGTGTGTAGATTGTTGTGGGTGAGTTCTTCTAATTGAGAGTGCCACTTTTTCATAATTACTGTGCAGCAGACACTGGAATAAGAAAGAAGAACTCTTGGGCTTCTACCTTCAATGAAGGACACTTTTGTGAGATATACTTTGTAATTTGCATCAAATTGCATATTAAAATGTGCAAATGAATATCTGAACTTGGAAACCGTAAACCCAGGAGAATAAATCTTTTGCATTTGCATTGGAATATCTCTAAATGCAAGGGATGTCACTAAATGGTGCCTGATTAGGAGATTTTATTTTTCCAATTGCCACATTTTCACTTCATTAACATGGTCTGGAGGGATGTCTTTCACATAAACATAGATGCATAATGTTAAGCAATATTGCTTATACAACCCACTCTGATCCTGACTAGCCCAGCAGCACTTCACTACCTCTGTTTTACAGGTATATCCACTTCTCCTGGAGTCTGAGACAAAAGGAAAGTGATGGAGAATTTGAGACTGAAAAAGCAAAGCGAGTGCGATGGCAGAGTAGACTGGCTGAAAACAAGACAAAACTGCCAGTAAAAGAAAGAAAAAACACACAGACACAAAAAGGGGGGGGGGGGGGGACTGTGAAAGGTATGCAGTGGTTGAAGAGAGAATGAGGCAGAAAAGAGGGAGCAGGCCAGAGGTTGGATGTAGCACAATATAATAAGATGCGTGGAGAAGAAAATGCCTGGGGGGAGAGCGGAGAGAAATAGGCTGTTAACATACCGACTTACCTGCACGCACACACACACACATACACGTTGTTGAGCACACGCATGCACACACAGCATGATGACAGCTTTTCCAATTTTAAATATCACTTCCAAACACATTCCCGTCTCGCTGTCTGAAATATCTCCTATCCTAGTGAGCTGCTGGTCGCTGAGCCGCCTCCCTACATCCTACCTGCGCTGACGCGAGCTGACACACTCGGTTGTGGGACTTCGTTGTGCTTTACCTAATGATGAATTATGCATTGGCCGCTGTCACTTTGAAAAATGCAATTACCTCAGTGATAAGGCAGATGGGCCTGTTTTGTCTGGCATATGCTGTGCATCTATTAAGAGTGTACTGCTGGAAAATGAACTGCAAGCACACAAACATGGATGTGTGAACAGATTCCCGTACGCTTTCATGAACAATCGCATACACATGCACATAAACAAGTGCACGCACGATTCAAGTTTAGCCAATGTATGCTGTCTGGGCATGCTGCTCAGACACTTGGATTCAAATTTTTCGCTCCTGTTTGGTATTTACAAGTGTGCATCATTTTGCCCGTGTGAGTTGAGTGGTTGAAGGCAGTGCCGTTTCTGATGGGACAAAGACGTATTATTTGGTTCCAGTTTCTTTCACTTTTAAATTACTGACACATGTATTTTCACAAGACTATTACTTAACCTTAAATCTCTGCCCACACCCAGAGGTGATGGTGTAGGCCAGAAAGGTTCCAGTCAATAAAGCGAAGATTTGTGACTTTTGAAAGTAAAAAAATGTGTTCTGGTCAGAAGCCAAACTCTAAAGCAAGGGAAAGAACCTTAAGCACAAAGCTGAGTTTTGCTAGAGTGAGCTGAAGAAAATAAACTTTAAATCAAATTAAAAAGCCAAAATTGGGGCATTTCTAAACAAATCTCAGACTCCGATTTTTTGGATGCATGTACTATAGATAAGGGAAAATGACTTGAATGTGCAAAGAGGGAAATTATGAGCCATTGTATTTTTTTCCTTATGCATTTTCAGTCACAGCGGACACTTAACCCTTCAGTGATGATCCTTTGGTGACAAGACACTAGAATAATTTGCCATTTGAGAACAGGTTACCTCATGACAAAGATGCAGTAAAGCACGTACTCACCAGTAACAGAACTTTCCAGCCACCAAACACAATGCAGTAATGATAAGAATTAATTGTCTTTTCTTTTTCTTTTTTTATTACTGTTGCTATTGTTATGATAAAATATTTAATATTTTTAATAAAAAAAGAAATTTTAAGAAACAGAAAATGACAGAAACATGTAGAGAACAGACAGGACAGCAGACACAGATGTAAATCTATGGGGGAAAATCTGGTGGAAGACAGAAAACCAGAGGTAGAAGGGTAGAGTGAGAATTGACATTGTGATGTGTGATGGAAATAATTCCCACTCCAAATCACAGAGGGATGCAATGCTGCTCTATTTCATTCTCTCCTCTCTCCTATTGCTTTTATTATCCTCCCTGCCATCTTTCCTCCTCCGTCTGCTGATCATCTACCTTGGCTCTTTTTCTATATTTCATCCTTTTTTCCACCTCACTTCATGCCACCTTTGAAATGTGCCATTTGCCCTCACTCTTTCCTTTTCCACTTTCTCATGCATTTAAGTTTTTAAGGTAAATTCACAAGGTGCTCATTAATTAACCTAAGCGGAAGCTGGTCAGAGAGACTCACAGGAGGGCCGCACACAGAGAAACAAACGCTGCAAAATAAGATTGACAAAGTGAGACTGGATGGCAGAAACAGACTGGATCAGGTACGTAAATCTCAGCAGGTAGATAAAGAAAAACCATTGGAGCACACACAAAAATGGGACTTACATGACTTTGGCAATTTGTATAAATAACAAAGATGAAGTAGAAGAGGATTTATGTCAATACTGTCATCACTCAAGCTGCATCTATTTGTAGAATTTACAGGTAAGAACTATGTTTTCTTCAAGCTGAAATAAATCAATTTTGGACATTTGGCACTAAAATATAATACGTCTTCTTTCAGGTTTGTGGTTATTTTTGTCAAATACAATCTCCTCTGAATTATACTGCGTTCACTCTCAGTGGCACAGAGCATCTCTCTTTGTATCAGTGTCTTTTGCATCTCAGAGCCCAGAGACAAAACCATAGGTTATAATGAGGAATGCCTTTTGAGCTAACATCACCTTATACAGCATGACTGATGGAACCTGAACTAAATGTAACAATTTATTCAGTTATTTCTTTTAAACACCATTGCTTCATATATTGTAAAACTAATCATAACCACTAAAGTAAAATGAACAGAGTAAAGTGATGCTTATAAGAACACTCAACAAAATAACTAAACGGATTAAAAGACAGAAAAAGGGTGATAGCTGGTCTTCCACTAGTGTAACAATCTGTGACACCCAAAGCTGTTTAGATGAAGAACAGACGGCGATGTAAGAAAACAAGAGCAGAAAATTAGTAAGCCGTAGATAGGAGATACGGAGTAGATCAAGAGAAATAAAGAAAGACACTGACAGCTGAAGAGGGGCTAAGTGAAGCAAGACAAACCAGGACAATTAAAAAAAATCCCTCTGTATTCTGAAGGCATCTTTTTGCCTGGACTTGGCAGATTATTAGACACGTGACCCTTAAAGGCTTCTCTCCACCAGTTAACAAGAACAAGATGTGGAAGTGTGCATTTCCAAACTGAAGGAGAAATTATGATTTTTTTTTAAAAAAGGAAAAAAAATTATGTCAAGATAAGCTATTAAAAAAAACTTCTGAGATAATAAATTCAACACGCGCGCAGATTCCCTCAACACAAAGACACCCACATGCAGCCACAGCATATAGGTCATTTTCCCTTTGGCTCATACAATATTGCCAATTTTGGCACAGGGAGTTTGTTCACTAAATATTTGATGGACACCCTTTTGCTGCAGTGAGATTAACACATTAATCTTGCCAATAAGGATGTGTTTATCAGTGTGAAGCCCTTCGTGCATGTGTTTGTGTTCATGTGCATGAGTACCGCACAAGCCCAAAAGTTAATTAAAAATGCATTGAACATTACACAGCTAATAGCAGAACATAACTCAAACTAAGTGATAAGGTTACATAGATTAAAAAAAAAAAAGATAAACAGAAAAACAAAACTAAAGCTAAAAGCCAAAGAGCCACAAACTAAGAGATACTACATGCGTGAGATTTTAAATGTACTCTTTAGCATACTTGTAATTTAATTTTCATACAAATATCTATAGCGCTATCCTGCCAACTTACTTAATATTCACTGCCTGGCTCACAGAAGAGGGTGCATTTGATTGTTTTGAATAAATACAGCAGAAGAAATGTGTTGTCAGCATGAAGCAGCAGACATAAAATCTAAGGAAGAAGAGACCTTACATGAATGAGCACACTGCATGGTTTGCCCTGAAGACATCAAGTGGCCCCCATCTTGAAGCTCCTCAATTACGAGGGATGCGTTTGATTTCTTCCTCTCTTATGCATAATCTAACTCGCCTTTCTCAAAGACCACTACAGCAAGAAAGAATGTGATGATGGATGCGTAGTGATCTCTGAGAAGTGCAGTTCCCATGATTGGGAAAAAACACGAAGAAGAAAAAGTCTGAACTGAAGCCAGAGTATGCTACGGGGATAGCATCTAACAATACAAGATGATTCTAATATAAAAGGGGAAAAAAGATTTAGTAGAGGTGGTTCAGCATCTTCTCAGGATGCCTCCTGGGCATCTCCCTTTGGAGATTTTTTGGGTATGCCCAGTGGGGGCATACCCTCTCTCGCTGGAGAGATTATAATCCTCATCTGATCTGGGAATGCCTCAGGATCCCCCAGAAGGAGCTCGGAAAGTTGCTCGGGAGAATGATATCTGGACTACCATGCTTAGTTTGCTGCCACCATGACTTTGTGGAATCAGAAGGTTACAGATGGATGGAGAAAAACCAAACCCTACATATACATGAAAAAATAATATCTCTCTACTGCCTCTGACAAAACCCTCTTGAACTTTTGGCTGAAATTTCATAAAGTTCTGCAATGTATTTATTAGCTGGTCTCAGGTCGTGTAGGTTATTCTATCCACTCCTGTTATGCATCTTACAATAAAGAAACACAACCTTCTCTTTAAACTCTTACACTGAAATGAATTCACTTTTTTTTTAATCCAGTAAAACCAGCTTCCTGGTCATTTTTTTATTTTAATGGTTTACAATTTGCAGTAAAAATATGTAAGTTCAGCTATGGAATTTCTTGCAGAGGTTAAACCAGCAACATTTTCAACTGTGGCGTCAATTTTACATAAGCCACAAACCACTCTGTTCAAACAGATACTATGTCAATAGCGTCTTACAGTTCCTATATGCTTATCCTTTTCATTGCTAATGAAACTATCACAACTAATTATTGTTAGTGTGAACAGTAAACTGGTCAGTTAGCCAATTTTCTGAAAACATTCTGCAACCATAGTAGTTTCATGGTAATTTAAGTTATTTTAACAAGTATAATAATGAGAATAATAACAAGAAGAAGAATCATAAAAAAAAATAACTACATGGCATCTGTCAAAAACAAAGTGACTTAGAGATGTAAGCAACAGAAAGAGAGAAAGAAAATAATTATTGCATTATATAAAGTAGTATAATCTCATATAAAAGTAAGCGCAATCCTGAAATACTCACTTGTAAAGTTAAAATAAAAATCAGTCTAGAGTCTTTTTTCATAATGGAGTCCAGAGGATCAGTCTACCATGGTTTCAGTTCAAGAAATTATTAACAGAGTTGTGTAGGAGGATCTCCTGCTGCTTGCAGGTTCAAAATAGATTGGCACATTGGAGTGAGTGAGTTAGTGTTATTGGAGTCAAATCAAAATCAATTTGAGATTCATCCAAACAAAACTCCATGCTTCAAGAGAATCTGACATTGAGACAGAGTATATAATGAGCCAAGGACCGAAACACTTCACAAGTGTTAAATTACAGTTACTGGTGCTCAAATAATCCCACACTAATGTTAAGACTAAACAATATTTAAGATGTTCAGTTCGATCAGATGTTTCTATATCAGTTTTGTAGTATTGCTTCCAAATGAGCCAGCTTGATAACTTTGACTCTTCTCTATTTGAGCAATCATTCACATACTGTAATACCCAGACTACAGAGCGCACCTGATTAAAAGCCGTATGCTCTAATTTTAGAAAGAAAATCAATTTTGTACTTGTACAGGCCGCACCGGATTTTAAGCCGTATGCATTTCACTTGTAATCTGAGATATTTACACAGAAATATTACACGTGAGGATTTTTAACGTTTAATTTAATCCGTAGGGTAACATAAACATGGTAACATAAACATACAAAAATACATACTGCAAATGCTTTTTTTCCGCAGACAGCGCCTGTAACACGGCTACCTTTAAATATACGTATGTATCAGTAACACACAAATTACGTTGCTTATGTTTTTTTTACGGAACAGTGCACAAACAACATTACAATGTCTCTTAACAACCGGTAAAAATATATACCGTATATATACTACTTATCAATTTTATTGGTCTACTGTTACCAGGCAAAATGTTTTTGGCCGCATGAAAAAAAAAAAAAATGCATTAGCTGCACGTCAGTATAAGCCGCAGTGTTCAGTGTGGGAAAAAAGTAGCGGCTTATGACCCGAAAACTACGGTGCTTTCCCTTTCATTTTACTTTGTACATCATCAGACTGGTAAATGAAACGGTTACTTACTTTTAAAAACAAGCACAAGAAGGCACCAAAAGACAATGCTGCCCTAACTGAGGTGACAGCACTGTCAAGATGACCAGCCAACTTTGTGGCATGCAGGCTGCAGCCTGAAGATTAGCGAGCCAGCAGAGATTTGCAGCGGATAAATGTAAAGCTCATCTGAACAATGAATAGCGCTGGCCAAGATTGTTTGAAGGGATAAGATGTCCACAAAAATCTGGCTATGGGATTATGAGTGTGTATAATAGAGTTTTATATTGTAGTGTGTGCCTGCCACTGTGCATGGATGAGATTAGCCTGCCAGTTAAGGAATGAGCATATCTGGGCTGTAAGTATTTGGAAACAGACAGTGAAACTGTCAAACCTCAAAACACAACATAGTCCTGTTTGATAGCCTTTGAAGCATCAATGCAGAAAGAGCTTTCAGGACTTCAGGAGGAAAGGAAGGGATGTAACAGACACACACCAGGACAAATTTCAGTACAATCCAGCCTCGTCCACACAGTGACTAAATGTTGGGAACTTTTATGCACCTTGACTGCACATATTGTCATTACACATTGTCTTCTTCGATTTTTGTTTTGCTCCATTTTGGCTCTGTTCATATGGCCCTGCTACTGAAAGTATATCCCAGTGCTAGGTTTCAAACCGATAACTGTATCACATTTACACAAAAACACAGCAAACAAGCAAATGAAAAATCTTTATAATTCTCACCAAAGTCCACAAAGGAAGACTGCCCAATAATTGTGGTTTCGTTTGGCTTTGACATGACGTCAGTCTTGGTGAAGTTCCCGTCCTGATAGATGACAAATGGACAGAAAAAACATAAAGAACAACTCAAATGTTTAGTCAGAGATCCAGCAATAAAAGACAAGTCCAGTTTACCCCTCGCGTGTACCATAAAAAGCTGTAATGTTTCTGGAAAGCAAAAAGTAAAAAGCTTGCTCTTGTTCATGCACTCAGTAAAATTTCAAAATATATGCATAACGCTTATCAAGCAAAAACTTCGTTTTAATCTTATTAGAAATGTTTGATTAAATGAAACAAAAACAAGATAAAAACACGATTGGTTTATAAATTCTTGAATTACAGGCCAAAATATGCTTCGTGGAATAACTGAAAATTTTTAAATAGTTAGCATTCACAACCAGTGTTTTTGTAAGATTTTATTATTATTATTATTATTATTATTATTATTATTATTATTATTATTATTATTTATTTATGTATTTATTTTTAAATCATTGCATTTAGCAGAAAAGAAGACAAACCACATTCATGATGAGTTCAACTAATATACGGTAAAGCAACCGGCAATTGTCTCCATTCTGGATTATTTAATATTTATGTATTACATTTTAATTTTAAATGCAAAATGCCACTTTTTATATTAATATTTCATCCGTTGAAGATAAGCCCCCCACCCCGGAGAGTAATTGTTCATTTTAATATGACACTGCACCTTATTGCATTTTACATTGCTGGTTTGTGGATTTAGAGAAAACAGTGGCTGTGAGAGTTCTGAAATTTAGCAAACCTATTGGGTAAGTGGTGCCCTTTACATAGGGCAAGGAAAAAAGGCAAGGGTTTAAGTATATCAGTGGGGGGAAAAAAAGATTTGTATGTGTGGGTGCCTTTGCCTAAGAACACATGTGAGTCTGTGAGCCTGCCGATAACAACATTACTGATTTATGAGAAAGTGACAGAGTAAGAAAGATAGGAAGAGAAGGTGAGGGAGGTACAATAGTTGAGTCAGAGAACACAATCTATACATTATTATATATAAGTATATAATGTGTGGGTGTGTATATGTGTGGTCAAATGTTGTTCTATGCACAAGCCAATAATTGTTGAAATGAATAAACTATGACATGAGGGGTGTGTTATACATCTATAAATTATTGTGTTTTACTAAAGCTGAGCGATAATAGACTCAATAACAATGAGAGGACAAAGGAATCAGACAAATGGCAAACCACAAATTAGCAACTGCACAACAGTAATTTAATAGTTATAATGATGTGAAAACTATTATAACAACACGACTAGAATCAAAATATAAATTTCACTTAATGGTGCTGGGCATGAGATGTAGCAAAACAAGTGGGTAAACTATCAAGACAAAGCTACGGTGAAGGAAACCAAAGGTTAATGCAACACTATTACTGCAAATTATTAACTATAAACTCCAAAATGTCATTTAAATAAAACTGTGTAACAACACTTGCAGCACATTTTCTACCTACATTGCAATCCAGTACACTCTGTATGATATTGATTTCTATGTAGATAGAAATTCCACTACACCACAAGATTGCTTGAATATTTCATGCAGACGGAAGCACCGGTTTGAACAAAATCTTTTCCAAAGAAAACTCACGGCCGTGAAATATTTAAGGCTTTCTAATTAGAACGCACAGACGGACATAAAATTACTGTATTCTTTTCTACTGTCAGCTGTTTGCAGAATGGTCATAAAATAGCATTAACTGATTAAATTCCAGTTCCAAGCATATTTGGCAAGAACACTAGCAGTGCCTATTCAAAAGTTACTGTGGTCCAAAGTGAAAGCAGTGTAATTGAACTTCCAGGGTGTAATCTGAAAATCCCAGCTGTAATGAAAATGGTCCAGGAATGCAGGAGAAGATTACCTTGAAGTTGATTTTGAGCAAATTTACATGATTTTTTCCTCCTAAAGTTTTTGGCTGTTTTGGTTATCCCAATATATGCAAATAGAAAACATATCTGATTTTTTAAAGTGGAATCTACTGCCAAGAGAGCCGAGATCAAGTTGGCCAGTTAAAAAATAACAAGAAAGATATCAATGGGAAAGGTGAAAAATAATCAGATCCTCGAAATGATTATTGCCCAAAGCCTCCTGGAAAAGCCGAGACAAAGATCCCAGTGTACAATCTCCTGGTCTGTTTTAACAGTTGGAATTCTACATCAGCAGCTGCAGACAACACAAGCAGCCAGAAAGCTGCACTCCAGGGAAAAGCATCCGTCTACTGACAGCATCATCGCTGCCAGGCTCATCCCAAGGTTTGTTAGTTTGCTGGCATAGTCTGACTGCCCCTCCATCCATTTTCAGGCAGCTTAGGCCCTGAATAACATCGCCATAGGTACCGTGGACCAGACAGCTGCTGCAAAGCAAGCCTTCATAAGCCCGGTGAATTCACCACATCTGAAAATTTATATCATGATATTTGTGCCCTGGTAACAGCAAAGGTAATGGATCCAGCTATGAGTATAATGGGGGACTCGAAAATTGCTCTACGTGTAAAAGTAGATAGGTTTGGGAAAGAGGAAAGTCATGACTCAGACTCAGTGAGTTCTTTATTTATTTATTTTTTTATTGCTGGACTATAAAACACCTTTCTTCTGTTATACTCAAGTGTCCCAAAAAGCCATGACATTGTGACAGTGTGCCAGAATGAACAATAGGTCCCTGAAAGTGAGGCAGTTAGATGAAACTAATTAATCATTAACTTCCTAATTTTCTCCTGACACATGTAAGACGACTTTTTGTGAGAAGGCAACCTATTTAATTGTGGTGATACAGTTCAGTTTGTGCAGGTCCTGGAGAGATAGAGTAGGCAGTGCTAAAAAAGTATTTTTTTCTTCCTGAGAGAGGGCATTTCTGAAATGCCAAAGACTGTTTTTTATCTCGGGGAATTGTCATGGGTTTAATGCTTCCAGAAAAGTATGATAGAAAGTACCTACTTGATCAACTTAATGGCAGCTTCATAGCCATGGTCCCCCACTCCACTCTGAGACATTAAGATTAGGAGACTAATGAGTAGTGCTGCCAACATGATTGCTTAGTAAGACTTATGACTGTTCAGTCTGAAGTTCCCTTTAGGTTAGTTAGTACTTCAATATTTTGACATCTAAATGGGGCTTTTGCATGACTTGATTGCGTCATAAAGAAGTGGAACATAACAGTCTGACAGAGTTGGCTAGTTGAGCCCTAAAGGTCCAACTCAAATTCCAATTATCGGTTTCATTTTTACTGGGTAAAGAAATCACTTCGTTTTGAGTTAATAACCTCAGTAGTTAGATAACATATACTAATATTTGTCTTTTAAAACTAAAATATAAAAACTTGTAAAATTAATAATTACTTCAGGAAGTTTTTGTTCTGCATTTAAATATATACACGTCTTGCCAGATTTGCTTTTAAAGCAAACTGAAAGATTATTTCTTGAAGCAATGTGGGATTCATTTGTTTGGTTTTCTCCCTTTGCTAATCATGCATTTCTTAAATACTGCTGACTGCAAGTGAAACCCTAAAAATGATAATGTTATTGCAATATTTATTTCCAGTAGGGTTACAGAGCCTTCAAGTCAACACTTACTCACCCAATGCTGCAATGAAAAACATGCAGGTATGTTGTTCTGTGCTATTTTAGGGTATTTTGGTGCAATAAGCCTTCAGTAAAAGGCCAATATTAGATTCAATTTAAATTATTTACGATACATAAATTGTGCACTGAAGGGTTAATTCTTTGCATCATGTTTGATGCTTTCAGTCCTGACAAGGCACAAATGTAGAAGTACTTAGCCTGGTGATTTAAATGCACCAAGAGGTACTTTGGCAAAAAGGTTTAAACTATCACTAACAGTAGAAAGTGCAGATTCATGCGTTTCCCAAACCTATTTGTTTCCATTTGAAAGAATTACTACTTTTGTAACTACTGTGTACTGACTGTACAAACAAATCTTCTAGGGAAAGACTGCAAAGTACAAGTGCACTTTGAAGTGTTTTTCTATGATTTATAAGAAAAAAAAAAATTCTGTCATGCTGACATTTGAAAATGTACAAAGTAATTGATATTTAAACTCATTCAACTTGAATATTCTGTCAATTTGCTTACAAAATTAGAATCAATCCACAATTAGGAATGTGGAAGTGGTCCGTTAACTCTCTAGGCATTGACATGAAACATTTTAATAGTGTGACTGACTAGTATTGATTTTGCATTCATGTGTGTGTAAACCAGGGGCGGAGCGTGGGGGTGGCTTACGGGGCTTAAGCCCGGGTTGTTTTGTCAGAAGCCCGGGGTATTTTGGAGTGTAATTTTTTCATAGTTAGATGCCTGGCTGACAACTGTATAAAACAAAAAGTACACACAATATTCGAAGCACATAGTGCACACTGTGGGAATTTACGACTGTGCGTGAATCCCCCCCTGATATTGGTATGATCCAAGCTCAGGCACTAAGCGACTGAGCGAGGGGGCGGGGGGAGCTGCTGCCAGTGAGTGCGCTGTTGGAGAGACGGAGCCAGCCATACTAAGGAGAGCTTAAGTTTGAGCAGGTACCAAAGCAAATCATTCGTACCGTACAAATAATGTAAATATGACGGTGCATCACGAAAGATTGATATGAAACTGATCACTTGACCAATATTATTTTACTTGCTCTTCAAGTGAATCAACAAATGGCGAAATGAAAAGCCGAACAAATGCTATTTTTTAGAGAGTCTTAGCTTACGTGTGTTTATTTCATATTTTCAGTTCTTACCCTCCCCGACTAATTCGGTTTCAGTTATGTACTGAAATATAAGAATGGACATTAGAGGGTTCTTTCAAAGAAAAAACTCAGGTAAATGTTATTTTATATATTATGCTTTGTATGTTGTTCAGTATATTTCTATGCAAAACAAGAGGGATTTCAGTACACAGCAGGATATTCACATTTGTAACCAGATATTTACATACACTTTAGGGAGAAAACATAAAACATTTTTACTGTACAACATCAATTTAGAGTAAACTTTTGTTTTAGATAAATATTGAAATATATTTTGAATTAGTTAAATGTCAGAATAAAGAGAGACAGAGCTGTCTATTTTTTATCACTTTCATTAAATTTAGGAGTACATATACACTAAGTTTATTGTTAATTAATAAGAAAACTCCAGACGATTCCATTCTGAGCTGAAGAAGCTTCTGATAGGGTAGTAGAGTCCATGTGAGTAAATTGGTGGCACAGCTGTGGATGCATATAAGGCAAAACACAGAGCCTGTTTCTGTGACATGGGAAAATCAAGAGATGTCAACCAAAACACCAGGAAAAGAATCGTGGAGCTCCATAAGTGTGGCTCAATTTGAATACAATTTGGTGCCATTTGCAATTAAAAAACACAGACAGTTTCTCTCTTTACTCTTAAAGTTAACAAATATGTTTTTATATTTATCAATCTAAAAAAATAAACATTTAGTCTGATTTGATGTTACAATTAAAAAAGTGTTTGTGTTTTGATCTGAAGAGTTTGTAAATATCTGGTTTCAACTGTATATTTGATGATTGTCAGCACAAAGAGGGAGAGAGAGGAGCAGAGATTGAGATGGAGAATGAGGACAGAACAGAGATGAACAAGAGCAGGTGAGACACACATGTTAGTCAAATGGTTGCTTACTAAAAGTATCACTGTATCATAGGTACTCATGTATCTCGTACCTAGTGTTTCTTTTTAGGTTTGCTATTTTTCAAATTCTATATTTATTAAGTTCTGCAGGCTTGTTTGCACAACAAGGCTAAATAATTATATAAACTTTTCTCAATCTAAATAGTGTACTTTGGTAGAATTAAATAAATAAGTGTAGTGCAGATCTATGATGATTTTTAGTGCTACTATCATCTAGTTCTGATTGTGGTTATGTCTTGGTTAAGTCCTCAGTAATCCTGCTTTTGAACTGTTGTAGTCCTGTTTTAATTCTGGATCAGTTCTGGGTCTGGTTGAATTGGGGTTTAGTCCCTGTGTCTTGATACAGCCCCGACTTCGTTCTGTCTTGCTGCTCAATTAAAAAACTAGTTTAAGGTGTCCTGCATGTGTGATATATATATTTCCCTATATGAAGTCATTCTTTTTTGAACAAAACTCAAAACAGAGCCTATTAATCTTTCAGTCATTTCTACACCCCCCCCCCCCCCCCCCCTCAAAAAAAAAAAAAAAAAAAAATCCCACATGCATACTACCCTTTAGGGCTAAGCCCCGGGTGTTTCAAATGTCTGGCTCCTCCTCTGGTGTAAACTGACTGATTTTGTGAAGATAAAAGGATAAATTTTTGTTATTGTTCCTTATTTCTGTTGACATTACCTTCAACACGTTTCTGTCACTCACACCCACTCATAGGCAAACAGCACAATCACATATGCCCAGCTAATGCACTAAGAGATGCTGTGCTATGCAAAAAAACAAAAAACAAAAAAACAAAAAAGAAAATAACAGAAGGGAACAGGGACCAAGTCTATCTTAGAAAACTAAGGGAGATGGGTCAAAGTGTCTAAAAACACCACTTAACCAGTATTGTGTATAAGTAACTCAAATGCTAATGGAAAAGATGTGTATGCATGAAGTGTTACTGTGCTGGTGCTTTTTGAGCTAAAAACAAGGGAGGCCTGGATCAGCTTGTGCAAGGTATCATCAAGTTCCAAAATCCCAGCAACTAGTGATGCAGGAATCCAGATTTATACAGCTCTTTTACAATACTGATACAGAGTATGAATCCAATTAGGGCTGGGCCATATTATACCGTTCACGGTAATACCGGTACAATGTTAGGCAACGATAAGAAAATGAAATATCGCGATAATATATGGGTAAAACGCACATGCGCAGTGCCTTTGTTTTCATACGCACATGGCCAAAAAAGCATGGCGGTAACGGAGAACGAGAAGGGAGAAAGCGGATCGTTGAGTGAAACGCATGAACCAGAATTGGTTTGTAAAAATGGTGCCACTTCAGTGATGTGGAACTGGTTTGGTGTTTGTCCGTCAGATACCCTACAAAGCTCTTTTTTTTTTTATAGAACATGGAAGCCGGCCGTCGTTATTACCGTATTTGTCGGACTGTTACGAACTTGTATGTCCGTGTGTTTGTTTGTGCAAGTGCTGTGTTTTTGTCTATGTTAATTTAGCTGTGCCAGGTCCCTGTTCCGATTGGTGCGTGGACTTACTGCCCCGGCGTGATTGGATCCAGCTGGAGGACCCGCCCAATAAAAGGAGGCTGGAGTGCTACAGCGGGAGAGGTCCTCGCATTTCTCCTCATCACCCAGCAGTAGTCCTGTGGTAGCCGCTGGCTGCAGTATACGTGCGAAAATTGTGGAAGTGGAGTGGGTAGGGGTGAGCTGCCGTTTATTTTGATCACCCGTTTTCTCCTGTTTTGAGTTGGTTAAGGAGGTCAGACTCTGTCTTTATTTTGACTTTATTTTGGTGAGGTCAGGGGTGCGGGATTTGTGTAGGTTTGTTTTGTTTATTGTTTTGGCCTTGGCTCACCCTGAAGTGTTGACACTCCCGTTTTGGTTCTCTTTATTCACCTTGTAAATAAATCACTTCACATCTAACGGATTTGTTGCGTGTGACTGCTTGGGTCTTGGGGAGGGAAGCGAGTGCCTCGCTCATGTTATGGCCTGGCCCTAGACGGGTCGTAACACGGACTAAGGTGCTTGTAAATCTGGGAGTAATCTGGGTCCTAAACTCCGTTCTCTTCAGGTCCCAAAGTCAAACGAACACTGCAGCATCACTGAGAGTTAAAAACGGTCTAAATTCTTTCATCTTTAATAAAACGATCAGCATTGCTGCTTTATCAGGTGTAACTATGAAGTTTAACATCCAGGCATCCATGAAATTTATTACATTTAACGGAGTTAGAAGTTAGCAGGAAGTTAGCTCGCTAGTTTTGCTAGTTACCTAAGCATGATATAGCATGTTCTGACTGAGAGATTTCTGAAAAAATTCAAACGTACAGCTCTGCTATCACTTCCAACATAAATGAAGACAGGAAACTAAACAGCAGTGACGTGTGTAAGGTTACTGAAGTTGGGCTAGGTGGTATATAATGATGAGCTACGTGATCGCTAGCAACACAGCTATGTTAGCATAACACAGCGGTCCCCAACCTTTTTTGCGCCACGGACCGGTTTATGCCCAACAATATTTTCACGGACCGGCCTTTAAGGTGTCGCGGATAAATACAACAAAATAAAACTAGTACCGGTACCGATAAAAAGAAGATTTATTCATAACACACGTGAAAAGACCCAGGAAAACCAAGTTAACGATAAAAACGATGACAAAATAACGATAAAAACCCTGAAAACCATACATTTCACACCTGAGCCTCAACTCTCGCGGCCCGGTACCAAACGACTCCGAGGCCTGGGGGTTGGGGACCGCTGGCATAACAAACAGTGAAGCTGGAGGATGAACGCTAACACTTTCCCACTCGATAAAAGTTAACGTGAAGGTTCCTGATGGTTAGAGACAAATGCAATCACATGGCAGGATGCTGTAAATGGACCAAATTTCAGTCAGAAGGACAACTGAGATAATCCATCCACAATAGAAGGTTAGTCATTAATATAGTGCAACAACATGGGAATAGAGCAGCTGTGATAGAATATAGCATTAATGAGTCAATGGTACAGACGTGGAGGAAGCAAGAATGAGTTGAATAAAGTTTGATTTATCTGACTGCTTTGTTTCGCTTAATGTGCCTTATAATCCCGTGCACCTTATGGTCCGAAAAATACGTATTTGACTTTAACTTATTAAATGTTGCTTTTGTAACTTGTAATCTGTAAGGCTTAAAAAACAATTTTACTGGTATTTATAGTAAAATTACAGCCAAGGATACAAGATATTATACCAATACCAGGGCCAAATTATTGAGTCAGGATCAAACTGATCTCAATCCAAATATTGGATCAGTGCATCCCTACCATGAGTAAACTCGTGGTAGTAAACTCAAAATCACAAAAGCCCCTTAAGGCCATCTTCTAGTGGGTCTTTATATAGCTTCCAGTTAATTCTTGCTCACTCACCTCAGAAATGTACCAGTTATTTCGCCATATCTGTAATGTGACAACATAACCTTTTAACATGATTGTGATTTTCCTGAAAAAGATGAGTTGCAGGGAGGCAAATCTGAAGAATGGGGCAGGTGGTGAGCAAAGCGATATTGGTTTGGCCAAATACTGTTTCCAATGTGCTCTGTGCTCATGACGACGTGCCATTGTTAACTTCTCTCTCCGATCCCCTGTTGTCAATATGAAGTCTGGGGATGAATTTACAGGACAAATTCAAGCTGTTGACTTCTCTACTAAAATTGCTATAACCTATTCTGTCCTAGACAGAAATCCACCTTCCATTACCAGTCATGAGCCTCCATACAAAAGTCAGGTCAGTTTGTTAGAGAACTTGCTTTGCCCTCTGTGCCAGTTTGAGAAATGCATGCGAAACTGTGGATATAGAACACTGTCTGGGGATGCAGTAAGGGAGATCGATCAAATTTAAATCACATGTGTTTGTTTTTATTCATTTATTTTATTGTAATGGGATTATTCCAGGAAGCTTTTGATCACAACTTGTTTGTGTGTAAGACTGCAGCAAATCTAATTCTAATCTATACAGCACAAAACCACAACAACAGTTGCCTCAAGGTGATTTTATATTGTAAGGTAAAGACCCTACAATAATACAAAGAAAACAGAGAAAATCCCATCAATTATATGATCCCCAACATTAATACGAGCAAGCGTTTTTGGCGACAGTGGGAAGGAAAACTCCCTTTTAACAGGAAGAAACCTCCAGCAGGACCAGGCTCAGGGAGGGGCTGGGCCATCTGCTGTGACCGGTTGGGGTGAGAGAAGGAAGACAGGATAAAAGACGTGCTGTGGAAGAGAGCCAAAGAAATCTAATACTACTTATTTGGAATGATGATACACATATGGGGGAGACTTAAAAAAAAAATGGATGTCGTGAATAGCCAATAAATCTCATCAAATGGGTCCACATTTGACTTCTTCTGTTGCTCAAAGGACCAAATTTCAAGCAGAACTCTTCGAAATGACATTCATTTTCTTCTTATTATAAAGAATTTTTCATTTTGCCTACCTCTCTGATATCCTGGTGAAAAGCAAGCAAGCTGATCTGAAAGGTGTTTACCATTAAAAACTGAAAGCGCAAGCCTCAATATAAAAACACTGACTTGCTTTGATGGCAAGCAGTAGTTTATTTATATGCATGTGCTAATCTGTGTAAGTGTGTGACTGGGGATAAAAACAGCTTCTCACTGACCAGTGAACTAAATTATTATATCAGCCGTTAAAGAACTGACCTTTTAAAGCACTTGGCTCTATTTGGCAGCCAATGAAAACACCTCTCTTCACTCATCTCTTTGGAGCTTGTTGATTTTATTTCCCCCTCTGTGACTGCCTTCTCTTGTGTAATCACACAAAAACAGGGGAAAGAGGAAAGATGGAAGGAGACTTAGGGGAAGAGAAAACATAGAAAAGTAATTAAAACAGAGTGCTGGAGAAAGAGGAGCGTGCTGGCCTATGACCGATAGATGCAGCCGCATTGAACCGAAAACCACGATGGGATTAACAGAGGTCTAATGCTCTAAGGATGCTGGGAAATGGCTTGGTCTTCTGTGTGTGTGTGTGTGTGTGTGTGTGTGTGTGTGTGTGTGTGTGTGTGTGTGTGTGTGTGTGTGTGTGTGTGTGTGTGTGTGTCCATGGAATGCTTCCGAAGAAACCTTTTTTGTTTTAGAAATTATTCAAGAGTGTGGATGTACAGACTTGTTTGTCAGTGTGACTGAAAAAAATGATACACTGCTAAGGAAAACAGGAAAAGCACTATAAGTAACACCTCATGTCTGTATCGCTCAACTGAGCTAAATTAGGGTGTACTCACACAAGGCACGGTGCCCCCCCAACAATGCACTTACACCGCCTGAATACGCTTAATTTTGTCTTTAGGATTTCACACTCTTTCTTGGCTGGTCTTACCCTCTCCCTTCCCCTCCCCACACACACACACACACACACACACACACACACACACACACACACACACACACACACACACACACGAAAAGCACTCTTGTAGAGCATAAGGGGGTTCATGATTTTATGCATTATGTGGCTTAACTGTGGAAGCAATAACACACACTGGCCTCTCACATACTAGCTAATTAATTAACAAAAGTGATTTCATGATGTCCATTACAATCACACTATATTTATACTGTGCCCACATCCAACTCAACTGTGCCTGGGCCTGCTTCTTGCAGGAGCCCAGAGCACAACACTTAGTAGTGATCACACTTAGCCAAACAAAGTGGACACTTGGGGGTCAAGAGTGCTCTGACATGGAAGTGTGAGTACACCCTTTCACTGGAAATTCATGTGTCTTGGCACGTACATAAAAACATAAGAAAGAGGCAGGACATATACACTGGTTGTTTTAAATAACTGGAGTCACAGAGAAGTTGATCTTTTGCATATAAAATGTCACTTTGCCATTATTTGTACACAATCATAATTAGCAAATAAATTATAATAAATGATAAGGTATGGCTAAAAACATATTATTTGAGTTCACAGCTGAACTTCACCTTTGACCACTAAATACTGCTCAGTTCAGCTCAGTTCAAGTGAATAAACTCAACCAAAATTTGAAGAAATTCCATCATAGTGTGGCTGAAAAGCTGCAGCCAGTGGATGCAAAATAAAATTCATAAATAGAAAAAGAAAAATTGAAAAAGCATTGCTAATAAATGAGAAAGAAGAAAAAAAGACAAAGAAAAGGATTTAACTTCTTCATAGAGTAGCTAAGAAGTAGATCAAGAGATCCATAATCTGAGACTGCAGAGACACTGACAAGGTTCACTTTGTCTTGCTCCCAAATCCTTTCCACTATACCTAGAGATGCTTGTAAGACATGCTTTTTGCAGAACTACTTATGACTTGATTGGCAGGAGGCAAAGTATGCAAAATTACAAAATAAATGCCAAGATCAACATTAAATAGAATTATAAAATACTAAAACTGTTTTGGTGTGAGTGTCAATTACTTATTGATTCACTAAAAATTCTTCAGTTCTTAACATTGATAATACTATGTACTTCACATTTTTTTTTATTTCTTCATGGCTAAAAATTAATCCTTGAAAAGTGTAAGTCATAGATTCATCTGTTTTATGGTTTATAGTCTACGTATGTATCCATGTATACACCGAACAGAAAAAGGATAAACGTATATTAAAAAGTGCTTCAATGAAACAATTCCACAAGCAAAACTGAGCTGAAAACAGTATCTTTAAAATGTGGTAGCTGATCTTTGGTCATTGTAAATTCCAGTTATTGATCAGGGTTAAAAACAGATGTGATGTGATATACTGGATTTTCTTGAAAAATGATTGCATTGTGCCTGTTAGCACTTTTGTCTTAAAGGAAATTATACTTTGCATATTACTGTGTTTAGTGATATTATGGAAGTTCTTTTGTAGAAGGATAAAATAGTTGAGGTCAATGCACTCAGTGTCCTATTGTTTTAAAACTAGAATTAAAATTTTCTGTTAAACTCAATTATTCATTTTTCATTCATTTCATTTTCTCATTTTCTCATGTATGTTTTGCATTTGGATGTAGGCCCTGGCATCTATTTAGATTCTATTTCATATTTTTCATTGTAATAACTGCAGTGAAATGGTTCAGTCTGTTGAAGATTCACAACTGAATAAAAAGCTAATATATTTTTAAGATATTGTTTATGAAATAGACAAAAACAACAACAACAAAAAACCCTTCATTTGCAGAGTTTTATAAAAATCATTTGGAACTACCTCAAAAGTTTAAAGTGATCTTTCTCTGAAATTCATTTGCTTCATCCTCTCCGATTAGCATTCTTGCCACCCATCGCACATCCAACTGGTATTTGGGTATGGCAGTTTATTTGCACAGTTTTGCTCCTGCTTGGTCTCTCTCCCCTCAGACACATTCTGTCTCTTCCACATCCTTCAATCTCTCTCCGTTTCCCCTCTTCTTCCTTACCTCCTCCCCGTCCTTTCTCCTATTCCCCTTCTCTGTGATAAGATAGACTACTGTTCGGCTTGTGCCTCGACCTGCTGAATTTCAAATAGGCCCCTTTGACAAAAACCCAGAGCCATGGTCTCCCCTCCTTGCTCTCCCAGAATATTAACTAGTTCTGCAGCAGTGCCAACAATCCTAGACTCCTAAGCCCACCAAAGCACTACAGATCCATTTGTTGCATTAAGGAAATGAACACTGAAGCAGAGGAGGGGATCATCACTGTCAATACCTGTAGTTATACTTCAGGACGTGAGACTGCAACTGAGGCCATACTGTACATTCTTAGTTTATAACTGAATGCCTTTGAGACTGAACACAAATCTTAGCAATAAATAAATGAATAAATGTTGTGTAACAATAAATTAAATAGCTGTTGTATAGTGATCACCAATCTCTTTATTCTTTTCAAGAAGTAGGACAGACTACAGCAAAACCTCTGTTCTAATTTGATTGTCACAGTTAGCTATGCTGTTCTTCATAAAAACTCAAACTATACATTTAAGTTCTACTCGGAAGAGACCTGCTGCCCTCTTTCGGAACTCAACCTATCAGTCAAGACCCACTGAACCAGATCGCTGACAGTTTACCATATGACTGATTTTTAGGGGTTATTGAGTTTAACTCGTTTAAAGCTCCAAACATAGATGAACACAATATGAATATTTTACTCTAGTGCACTGTAATGAAAACGAATAAAGTTATTAAGCTCCTGGAAAATAAAGTGCAAAAATATTAACTGCTTTACTGAGATTGTGTAAACGTCTGTGGCATCATCAATGTCAGTGTATAAGCTGTCGGACATTAAATTTTGAATTTTTTTTTTAACAGAATATAATATAAAAAAGAATGTTTGGGGTAATTTAGATATGGGGTCATCTCAGAGTTTGCTCTGGAGAGCAGTCCTGGCTTTCTTGTTTGTAATACTCTGCAGTGTTTGTAATACATATAGCTGAATCATAGCTGAGCAGATGGTTTTGTATACTCAAGCAGTGTCTTCACGGTAAGTTGCCAACTAGTTTACACTGCCAGAAGCTTAAACAATTCTACCATTGTTTTCCTTTTCCAGCATAACTGAAAAAAAAAACCCAAAAAACAAAAAGATGATAAGATGTGATATGTATAGCCAGCCAGTTGTAATTTGTCAAATAAATTCATTACAATTGCGTCATTGCCTGCTGTAGCTGTAGTGGTTAAGGTGGATGGAATCAGTTGATTGCCGACTTGAGGCAACATTTCAGGTCACTGTGCTTATCCTACTTGTTACATTACAAATGGCTAACCACATAAGACAGACATTATATAAATGCCAATATGGTTTTAGGCTATTAGCAGCACCATGCATGCAATACAAGCTGGGCTCTACTTTACTCTGGAGGACTGTAATGCTTCACTAATGTCAATTTTGATCATTATAGAAGAGTCTGAGTTGTAAAAAGTCACTAATGATAGGCAAGAGACTCAAAGACACTCAAATAAGTTCAAAAAGCTTATTACCTTGTTGATCCAGGTCTCAAACATTCGGTCGTTTTTCATTGTCAGGAATAAATCTGAGAGGAAGAAAAAGACAGAAGAAGGGAGGGTGCAAGTCATTAAGTGATACATTAATTTGTTTGGCAATTATAATCAAGTATGGAGCAGACGCGCTGATCAAATGTGCTGATCTACAACACAGAGAATCACATAACTGGAAATGTACACTATACTCTTGCAATAAGGCTTTTAACAGATATGGACAATGTTAACAAATCCTGAAAAAATTGAGAAGACCTCTATTGTAGCCAAAAAAAAGTTCTCTTTTTCATTTTGTCTCTCAGCAGCTAAAATTGAAAACATGAAATTAAATCTACTCTTCAACACAATATATGACGCACAGGACTCAATACATGTTTATGCTCAACTTAATTAATTAAACCAAAATATACAGAAGAAGAAAAGTCTAAATATTTTAACATTCAACAGTTGACACAGAGGAATGATTAATATCTTTATTCATTTTTGTATATTTTTGACATTTCTTCCTCCAACTCTGATATAGAGAGGCACTGCTTGTTCAATATGCAGTTTAAGTAGGTTTCCTAAAGCAACAAAGATAAATTGGCTTCTTAAAACAGTATAAGTAAAAACAAGTAAGGAGAAGGAAAAGGGATAGTGGTGGAATCTCCTGCTCAAAGCAGATGGATTTTTGCTCAGCTTCTGGAGTCTTCACCCCTGGTAATGCCTGTAGCTTGCTCTATTGGAATCCTATAACCTGCACTTGTACTCATATTACTTGCTCTTGAAGCTCAGGCTGCAGGCTGCACTTATAATGCAGTTTCTGCGTGCTTCTCTTTGAGAGGACGTTTACTTTCATTCCTGTGTGCTCTGGTTCTGCCCCAATAATTGGACATGAAATAAATATTGCCATTGATCTGCTTTGGGCCCTGCTATGTGTTGCTGTGCCCTGCATGGGCATATACAAATGGTACTGAAATAAGGGGAAAATTAATAAAGGAAAAACTGGAACAACAGGACAAACGGAGGTTGTGTGTGTAATGATAGAAAGCACTATAGAAATCCTATATCCATACACAGAAGAATTATCTAGTAATGTCATGGTCATCAAAGCCAACAAGTTCAAGATGCTACAATGTCACTCAATATGCATGACTATACATGACATTAAAAATACTGTTTTGAAAGAGATTTTCAGTCAAAGCTTTTTGACTGAAAAGTGATCCTCTGATACCATACCGATTAAAAAAGTCTTGTAACAAATACACATGGAAATGTAGTCCTAGATTTCATCTGTAGTCATTTCACAAGTGACAAGTAACTTTCTCTGGATGAGCTCAACTTCCCAAATACATTCTAGGAGCTCATGTGAGAAAGGATTTAGTTGGCTAGCATTCTTAAAATCTAGGTTTTAGTGCATATATGTATGTTTTGTGCTTTACACATGCTTCCCACTGTGGCAGGTGCTCCTAATTTGGTGGATTTGAATTTCCTGGCCCTCCTTCAAAATAATTCATCAGCTTCTTATGTCAGAGAGATACCAACTATTAACTATCAAGTTACCAACTTTAAAATTTAGAGAATATACTACGCCATCTGTGCTAAACACACATGGATTCATGGTTTTAATAGAACCTACGGTGTACTACAAATTATAGTCATATAACATTACATATCCAAAAATGTATCTGAGGCTCTGGTGCCTTTGTGTTTAATCACAGGGATGGTGGGCCACAGATGGTGGTTATTTATCTAAAAACCAGCTACAGCTGTTGCAAAGTAATGCCACATTTAAGGTGCTCAAGCTGGTAAAACAGTTCAACTACAACTTTTAATCCTTGTGGACTTGCAGAAATGCTGCCCACGCGGACTCCAAACTTTTTAACAAATGCAAAGTACATAACAAATGTATGCATAGATTATGCATATGTGCAGACGCACAAACAAACACACAGCACTTTGCAGAGCGTGTTTATGCAGGTTTTCGTGTTACTATGTGTGTTTGGAGCCACACCGGGTGGTGTGTTGATGAGCTTGGTTAATCAGCCAATCAGGCCTCTTAAACAGAACCCAGCCGTGATTGGCTGATTAGATGCGATGGCGTTGTGTCAGTGAGAGAGGAATAGAGCAGCAGAGAGATGTTCATCTTGTAAACACTTAACATTCTCGCTGTGGGGGTTCTTCCTCTTTTTGCTCATCTTATTGCTTTTCTTTTTTTCACCCATGTTCACCACTAACAGACTCATCTCCATTATTTTCTCTTGCTTTAGACTTTTACTAAATTCAGCCCAACTTAGAAGGTCACTGCACTTATTTTGGTTAGTCTGGTCTTCACCACTTTCATGCAGCATCTTGAGGGTGTAAACTGACAATTTAAACGTGGAAAGACCACTTGAGCACTCTTGAAACTTCACTCTGTTTCCTCCCTGGACACTACACTACAGGTGGCTCTGTTCTCAGATCTGTCCTAAGAAGGAAAGCAGTTTCACAGTCTGTCAAGGGGAATACAGACAGACTGAAAACAAAGTTCTGGTTTGTAAACTATGCAATATTGTAATCGCAATGTGATTCCTTTAAAATGATCTTTTTAAAAGTATTGTACTTCTCTGTTCCCCCTTCTCTAACTCACTTTCTTTGCAATAAAGTATTCCACAAATTCTCCAGAGAGAAGAGCTCCAAATAGCAATAGAAACATAAGTGCTGCCACCATCACTCACTTTAACATAGTTTTGCTGTTACAGGGACTTATAACTGGGCTTCTAAGGGTCTTTAATATAAAGATATAAAGAGGACTCCAACAAAAAAGAGGAACATAAACAAAAAACAGAACAGAACAGAAGAGTGGATCCTATGGGAAATTCCTCCGGGTATGGTATTTCATGTTTTGACCACTTATCACAATTTAATTTTGTTCTGAAATAATGTTTTTTCAAAGCATATCTTTATCATTCTTTTCTAGTTCACTGGATACTTTTTCAGTCATATTGAAAATTTAAACCATTGCCTATAAAAGCATTCCTTTACCAGGGATCAAAAGGGATATGACTCAATAGGTCAAGTCTACTCCATTGTTTTAACATAAAAATCTGTTTTCCTTCCTATATTCAATATGAGAAAGACTTGCCGAAAATCTTTTTAGCTTCATTTTAGCAACGTTAGTAGGGCTAGAACGTGTGAAGGAAAAAGAAACGAAAGAAAACAAGCAAGGCAGTTTAAATGTAATACTAGTGTAAGGACCAAAAATGACAAAAAAAGTATGGATCAAATAAGGATGTCGTTGGTTCTGCTGCTTTAATTTAATCTTTTTAATTTTAGAAAATGCCCACTGTGAATTTGACAGTGTTGTATGATAGCAATGGTAAATCAGCGTGACACCAGTTTAATGATACAAAGAAATCACTGAAGCAGCCGGCTTTATGGACTGTTTGATAGTCTTTTAGGAATAAGCATTAGTTATCTGATCACCAATCTCTTGTTGGGGGGTGGGCTCCTGCTCAGCACCAAATTCAAGCCACCCATGTTTGAAGTAGAGATTAAACAGCTGGATGAAATTTTTTACATTTTCAAATTTTTTCAACGTCAAGCAATGCTATGACAGGCAGATGTTCTCAATGAAGATGACACAAAACATTGAAACATTGACTGGGAGTTCACGGGCACTGTGGTTGTCCCAGTATCACGACAAGCCACCAGTAATCCTGTCAGTCCTGTGCATTTGGTGGTGACCAGTACATCCATCAAAGCCAGAGAATCCCATCAATCCACGGCCCAGTAGAAAAAGAAAATCAGGACAGCTGCTGTGTACTTGTAAGCCATCAGTAATGCCTCAGCTATAAGGAATGTGTAGCCTTCTGCTTAATATTAGGACTATACAAACAAAGTGATTAGCAAATGTTTCTGCATGTTGAGTTTAAATTGTAGTGAGGTGTATGTCGGTGTGACCTGCACTATTATATTGCTGAATCCCCAGGCAGAACCTCTTTTGATCAGTGCATAAACTAACCATATAATCTGTAAACACAATCTTCTTCATCAGATAGATGTTAGAAGACGTAATCTTACTCAGTTTTCTTTGTTCTCAAATACCCAGTACAATTTACCACGTTCTGTACAAAAGTATTCTCCCTGTTTTTTCCTTCTTCTCTCAATTACAGTTGATTTGTCTTCTCTTATGTTTTGCTATGTTTTCTATACTGAGGGTAACTGTTTTTTAGGACTTTATTGTGCATAATGCTCTATTCTTTTCATCCCATACAACTATAGACAGAAACAAACAAATACAAAAGAAACTAATCATGCGTCTGAGGCTGGAAATACCGACTGCTACATCACTTCATCCTTTAGCTCATTTTATTTGCTGAGTCACATTTAACAAACTAGAGGCACCAAATCCAACTTCAACAACATTATCTAGCTCCTTGCAGTATGAGCACATACACTCAATTAAAGCATAGGCTAATGGAGCTGTCATCCTCCACCACTTGGGAAAGATGCATAATTGAGGTATATAAATGTGTTTGTGTGTAGGAGGGTGGGATTGCGTAACAACAATAGGGATTCAGAGCTCTAACTGGTATGTCATGTTGTCGGATAATTAAAGACATGCTAACTGTGATAGCTGACGCGATGGATATACAAGGCATCAAAAACACTGGGCAGAGGGAGACAAAGCAAAACAGAAAGAAACTGATACCAAATGGTAAGGCCATCCTGTGCTTGAGATGCATCTGAAAAAGATGTTTACTTAATTAATTAGTACAGAGCAAAAGCAAGCTAGTCCTTTAATTTGCAAAAGATGCTTTCCATCTTCAGTAACTTCACCATTTCTTCCATGTTACTCTGCTTTCTCTTTCAGGCTTTTCAGTGTTGTTAAATTGTTCCTTCCCTAGAAATGGCACTGCAAAAGGCATGCACGTCATACCCATATGAGTGGGTACATGATGAGCAGCCTGCATAAACACATGCACACCCACCCCCACACCGCATGGCTGATTTCAGCACATTATTTAAATATCTGAGCGTGCATCTGTGAATTTCTTTGTCATCAGTTTGTGATCCAGCCAATCATCTACAATCAGCTGGGCCTTTCACACTAACAGAATAATTGCAAGTGTCTCTTGCTAATAACATGGTTTTTAAAACAACAAGCAAAACAGCTCAAGTACCACAGAACAACCAGCATGGTAAACTGTGGCACACAACACCATGTTGCACAATGCTGAGGCTGTGTGGGTATTGTACGTCTTTGAGCTGTTATTTTTGGGACAAATAACAGCATGTAGCACAAAGGCTGGATGGCTGATGCAGTTCCTATTACTACATAGATGATTTGAACTGCTTAGGACAGGTGTTTGCTGTTTAACACATGCTGGCAACAAAACATGTAATGTGCCGCATGTGGATTTACAATATCCTCAATCACATAAGAGTTAGTAACTGTCTTTTTTTGTTTAGGGTACTTGGAGAAAAAGATTTTTACTCTTCCTCTCTGGAAGTTATTCTTTTCTGCATTTAGGATCTGAAGCTTGACGTACAATTTTGATCCTAATTTTATGTATTACCACATGACTAGTTCAAGTGGCTGTTGCTGTAGCTCATCCCAGGCTGCCCCAGTTCCTCACGCAAGACTGTGGACTCCTCTGATGTAATTATTGGCATATGAATGTGTGCATGATAGCTTATAGGCAAACAACAAATTGCTGCACAAGTGTGTTCAAATGGTTGAAAGTGACTTTGTAGTAAAAAGCACTTTCAGTATTCAGTAAGAGCAGAAAAGCACTTTATAAGTGCCAGTCAATCCATTTACCAAGAGGTTCTAGAGAAGTAATGGAAAGTAAATAACCAAAAAACAGTGGCTGTTATGTTTTGGTTCCATTTAAAGAGAAGAAGGAAAAAACAGAACATATATAGTTTTTCACCTAAAACATCAAAACCCCAACCTACCAGCTGATGAATTTTTACCTTCTATGATGTGATTTTTTGCCACATCATTAATATATTTTCACCAAAAGTGAGTTGGGTCGCAAACTATACTTAGCAAAATGGTGGGGATGCATATTAGTGGAATTTCTTTTATAAATATATTCTCTTCCTCAAAATTTCCTCTCAAAGCAGGGATTTATTCCAGTCCAGTCCGGACCATTTGTTTCACCGCTTTTTCATGACAACAGTAGAGATAATGATTCTCTGGCTTAGACAAGTCGTACATCTCAGGCTCTGATTTGACTCACCACTGTAACCTGCTTTTACTAATTTATAGCACACCTCCTGCTCTAAATTCAAACTAGGCTGCATCTTTCATGTAGAAAAAGTTCAAATGTATTGTAATATTACTTTACTTTTTTAAACTTCAATATCATATAAACCTTTTCCCCTTGTTAGTACTGAGTGCTTCTTGCTTAATAAACCCTGACAATGAAGATGAAAACATCAGAGCTGAATATTTTAGACATTCTTGTAACCACATTTCATTGGATTGTTTCAGTCGATTTACATGACGCAGGAGAAAGAGAGCATAAAAGAAGAAACTCCAAGGGTGGTCTCTATCAAACTGATGTCGCTTGAACAAGTCATCTGGAGACTGGACTATATTCTATCTGGTCTGTATTCATTCATAGAGAAAATGTACATTTCTGAAGAAACTGTTTGCAGCAAGTGTGATTTAAATTAAGATCTCCAAACTGGAAGGTAAGCACAAGAAGACATATCCTAATTAATAAAAGTAAGAGTAAAAGTAAGTTCCGTTGCTGGTTAAGTACGGCTAATCTGAGAAGAGAAGAGAAGAGAAGAGAAGAGAAGAGAAGAGAAGAGAAGAGAAGAGAAGAGAAGAGAAGAGAAGAGAAGAGAAGAGAAGAGAAGAGAAGAGAAGAGAAGAGAAGCCCTTGAGTTATTCATAGCCTCTCCATCAGATTTGTTAAGGGGATTGGAAGCAATTTAAAGGCCTCTACTGACTGTTTGACTCGAGCAGCATTATGTCTTTCTATTCCATTATGTTGAGCTGCAGTGTGGGGATAAAGACCAGGCTTCCTATTAGCCTCTGTATAAACAGATAGGGTGATGCTAGGTGGGTGCTAAGCCTCTCGCAGAGAAGGAGAACTCTGACATTGAGGAGAATAGACAGCTACAGGCAGGGGCCTATACTATCTATTGCTTTGTCTCACTATCACCTTCGCTCTATCTTTTTCTCTCTGCACACACAAAGTCTTTTATCTGCGCTACTACAGGGTAGCATCATTGCCGCGGATCAAAAGGTGTTATGACTCCCAAGAACAGTAAGCTGAAACATTAACTGGTTTGTATAAATGAATGAGCACATCAAAAGGCAAAATTTCTGGCCAAAGGGGAAACCCAGTTGTAAATGATTAAGCAAACTGTTAAGGGCTAAAATGCCTTATCACAGCAGTCTCTCAACACTCTCTCTATAGAGCTAGTCCTGTACTGCCATTCCCTGCATTCTCCTAATAATTCATGTTCCAGAGTGAAGCAAAAAATGGCAAAAAAAAAATAAAATTCTCCTGCCCCAAAAGTGAACGACAAACACCACCTGCATTTAAAGGGCAAGAGTGGAACCTGTCGGCAGACCATCACTTAGCGCCCATTCTACTGTCTTGAGGACCAAACAGCCCCCCCCCCCCCCCCCCCCCATCCCGTACTGCCAACCCCGCTTTTTTTATTTTTTTGGGGAGAGCTTAAACTAATTAAAAGGCCCTGGTACTGGATGCTGTCTAGCTATTATGGCTTAGTGTGATATCTTATGGAACTGAATCAGTAAAAAAAAAAAAAAAAAAAATCTTCTGTGCTATGCTTTTACTGAAATAACAGTTGCTTTTCCATGCAATAAAAAAAAACGATCTGTAGGCATTAACCTGGCCTCTAAAAATATCCAGACACAATTATAAAAAGGACCTTGGATGGTCCAGTAGTGCAGCACTATCAAAATATAGTGGAAAGAGCCTCTCGTTTCATCCCACATTTCATGAAGAAAATTAAATTCAAAGACATGCATGCTAGGAAAATTTGTGAAATTAAAGTGGCCATAGGAGTGGATGTTATATGCAAGTGTTTAATGTGAAGTGAATAAAGTGTAGTGTGAATTTAGCTTTGAGTGGTTAGTAAGACTAGAAAAGTGCAATACAAGCACCAGTAAACTTCCATTTAATGGTGCAAAAGCGAAGTCTATATATAGAGCTGAAGCTAATTGCCCTGTTAACACCAGTTGTATTACTTTCATGTCTGCCACAGTATTAACATACAAATACACACACACACACACACTACACTGGAATACTCTGAACACATCTGCAGGTCTCTTTGTCTTTCAGCACCGTGGAAACCACATACTTAAAAAAAACAAAAACAAAAACAAAAAAAACGCATTCATTTGCTTGTGACTCTTTGTGCTTGCAAGTTCACAATTAGCAGCTTGTTAAAAGGCTAGTGCACTTTTATGGGTGGGTTTTTGTGCGTGCACTGATTGACAAGTAAAGTTGGGTCACTGTGTACAAGATTTACATAGTATGCCTTGTACATAGAGTTTTTGAAAACGCTACGTCCAGATGAACAGAATCAACTTTTGTACATAGTATAAGATAACATAATACAGTCACTCCGTCCACTCTTGATATACTCAAAGGTTTTAGAACCCAGACTTCTTGATTCGTATATACTTTGTCTTTTTCCATCCATCCATCCATCCGTCCATCCATCCATACATACACATATATACACTACCAGCAGACATTTCCAAGTCCAATTCTCAATTTTAGAGACCATTGCAGCTGCTATCGGCAGTGGAAAGTGGTTAAATTGGACACTTCCTGTGGACTGATTTCTAATGCTCTGACTTCTTTTTCATGACAGCCATCGAATGTTTTCAGCAACTGATACTGTAATAGGTAAAGTCAGAAACAATACTGTTCTTTTTTTAAGTAGGTCCAACTTCAACAACTGACATACTAGCCTAAAATATTAAAGGCAGCAAAAAATTCACTTAATTTGTTTGAGCTTTATTTAACAAAGAAGTATGACTCTTAAAAATAAGAAAATCTATTTTAAAAATGCTCAAGGTTGCTGTATTACCTGGCTTATTTTTCAATGGCAGGGATGCCTGGAGAAAACCTGAGTGGTCACAGGGAGAATCTCCACAGAGGAGACTTTAAACCAAGTCTCTCTGTCTGTGAGGCATCAATACTAACCACTAAGCCACCACGCTGCCTGTGTTGTAAAAATCAATTTTGAGGAGCTACAAACTAACAGTAATTATTTTACTGTCCGTTCAATTAGAGCAAGTCAATGCCATTTATTACTTAAACTTAGGATTTAAATAAATATGTACATCAATAAATAAATAAATAAAAATGATGGAGACTAATTACAATATAAGAAATAAATTAATACATATAAACAAACACCTTTCACACTTCAATATATAGGTTCTGTGTAAGCTTTCTTTAGTCTTCAAGGGTAATTTGAGGCCAACAACAGCAAAATAACAGCCCCCTGCTTATACCTGTAAAAGGCTTGCAGCAGCAGTAGCTGCGGTTTATCCAGGCTGCAGTGCAGAGTGGATCCGACAGCCAGCAACACGAATGCTGCATTAGTGTCTGATGTGCTGAGTGTTTTTCTGCACGTGTGCTGTCACATCACTCACCACCACAACACTTCAAGCCATTTGGGTTATATAAATGTTTTTAGTGCTACAATTATATATGACTAAAGTAAAAAGGCAGTGCAGTCAAAATAGGATAAAGGGTCAGTAAAACCTTGAGAATGGCAGCAAAAGAGAAACAGAGACACAGTATGAAAGTAATAGTGAGAGAGAGAAAGTGCCAGTCCTTGGTTTCCTTCTTGTCCTGCTGCCCCTAAGCAGGTTATTTGTTAGCCAGTTACTCAGCAAACAAGCTGTGACTCTCATCCCCCCATTGGCTGTCAAATATGAACGCAGGAGCACAGACACACATGTGAAGATGCACAGCTGTGTATAAGGGTTTATCCTATCAGGGTTGCCATGAAGATAGGCTCAAGGAAGGCTATCATTTCCAACTGATCACATTGTTTTATTTATGGAGGCTAGAGGACAAATGTCCACTTCATGGGTCTTTAATTATAGTGTGTGGGTCCATGTGTGTGCATGACAGAGTTTGGATTATATTGACAGTAATGAAGTAAAATGAGGATAAAACGGAGGATAAATGCAGAGTGTACATATGTGCACTTTCTTGTTTTTGTGTATTTCGGATATATTTGTCTACAGGCCTGCTATAAGCCATTCTGCAGCCTATCAGTCAGGCCGTCTGTGTTTGTTTGCATCGATCTGTTCCTTCTGTCTTTAACCCTCGGACTGATCCACAGCTCAGCTGGACAGAGAGAGAGCTTTTGGCATTCTGAAGGAAATGTCACAGCTGTCACCAGTGAAACAGATACTTTACCTCACTCACTTACAGCGAGGAGGGAGCAGAGACGCAAGGAGACAAGGTTGGTCTGAAAATATGTTGACATTTGAGCCCAAAAGGCTAATAACTGGTGCCTGTTTCAATGCTGGAAGAAGAAAATTGTACTAACTAACGCACTAACTGGCACCACACTGATAATCTTCTGTTCCCCCAAATCTTTTATACTTTTCCTGACCAGCCCTGTGAAAGATTTGCATCTTGGCACCAACTCTGATATCCACAGTTCTTGTCAATGAGGATTTTTTTTCCTCTTTTTGTTTTTCCTTTTTTTCTTTATAAAATTGTTTGTCCACCACTTGTAATCATTTGGTAATTTCTCATCTGTAATACTTCAGCAGCCTTTAAATATTTTTACTTGTGAATATAAACTTATTGTTTGGCGTCGTTTATTGGATTGGATGATTGAAGTCTGAAGAAACAATTTTTGCAATATCGGCAATTTAAGAATGTATTCATTAATAAACAGGGGTCTTAATACCCTGGCACCCCCCTTGTACAGCCAGTGCGGCTGTGTTGGTCACTCTGACACAAACAGCACCCCCCAGCTGATGCTACCAGTTTCAGTGAGGTTGAGATCAGAATTGCAAGTAGGCAATTCCATCCTCTCCACTCCCAAACTCTGGAGGTAGTCTCTGATAATGAGGGGGCAAGTGTTATATTCTTGGAGGACAGCATTCAGTACCAGACTGTGGAGATATAGGATTGCCACTGGTTGCAGAATCTCATCTTGATAGCACTCGGCGTTGAGATTGCCTCCAATGATGATAAGCCTTGTTTTATGATGGAGGGAGAAGCCGCCCCTCACCATCACACTGCCTCCACCAAAAGCTATTACCGTATCAGTGCGATCTAACTGCCATAGGCCAAATCTGGACTCCTCGCTGAATAATGCTAATCAGCTGCCAATCAGGCACCTGCTTGTCAACACTCGGGGTACCACAAACTAAAAACAAGAGCCTTTAGCAGAATAGGCTATTTAGCATTGGCATAGACGATTTGACAAGTTTTTCATGGGCACAACCCACATACTCAACTATGCTGTGGAAACATTTAAGGAAAAATAAACAAACTTTCCAATGATATAAGATTTAATGCCAAGAAGCACTTTTACAACAAAGAAATAATCGACCAGACACAAATTTCTTTACTCTTCGAGCTAAGTTTTATATTTGTAGTGAAGAGCTTTCAATTTAATTAAAAAAAAAAAAAAAGAAGTAAAAAAACAAGGAGAAAATGTAAAAATGTTCCCAGTGTAAACACACCTGACAAACAACAGATGCACAGAATATGAATGAGTGCATATAGTGAGTGGTTGCAAATAGACAGGATGTTATGTCTGTGATTGTGCATTACAGAATAATGGTCTGTATTTTATGCAGAGTATGTATGCTTATGAAAAACAACATAGTTGCAGACATCTGCCATCTATTTGATTATGTGAGATCAAAAAGGTCATCCTAAGGAAACGGATGCCTGACACTTGCTCACCTTTAGCCCTTCACAGTTATAGCACACTGAGGTGTCTGCTCAAGAATTCTGGCTCTAAAGAATATCATATCAAGGAATTCACACACAAAAAAACCAACTTACAGGGCACCAATCACAGTAAACTAAAAATAATCCTAAAATATTTAAGATCATTCTGAAATTAAAAGAACCAAACAGTTTGAATCCAGTGTGATGGTGAATGTAATGTCCCTTCACATTGGAAAAACTTTACAATCTTGCAATGTCAGAGTGTCCCTTTAAGAGGTGCAGGGCAGTGGGTAGTGTGCAAGTTTGGTGGCAAATATTCTCTGGCCACCTTCACTGATATGTGGCCCTGTCTCTCTGCTAGCAAGAAACCAGTGGACTGTGAAACGAGCTTTTCCAAACTTGCCCAAAGCCCACAAAGACGATTTACTATAGCGTTGAAAGATAGAGCAGACGCAAACCTTTAAAAAAAACATTTGCACTGCTACTATATCACCTACACTTCACTTGTTAATGCAGTGAAAAATGACAGTAACTTTTTCCTCTCTATTAAAATGTCTGAAACAGACCAAGAGGGTTGAAAGAGCTGCTTCAAAGATGCTCTTCTCTATCAGTGTTTTTCCCCAGAGGCTGCAACATGGCTGACTTGGTAAATTAGTCAAAACACTTTTAATAAAGAATGAATGCCGTCAATCAACGTCAAAGCAGCTGCACAGGTTTTACACAAGTACACACACTACAAGCATCCATACAAATGTACACCGTTACTTACACACAATTCTCAGCTCCTACGCAAGTACATGCACCAACTCTCACACATACAGGACCATCAATAAACTGTCTCAACATCATGATGCTAGTTCTGATATTCACAGTATACATCCACAACCTTCCCTTACAAAACTACCCCACACACGCCCAGATAAAATGCAAAATCCGGGCCAGGAACAAAGTATAAAGCTCTGCTGAATAAATCCGTCTCTAAGCCAATATGTAGGCCTACTCCACACTGTGTGACTCTGACCCCGATCCATCAAAATGCCTCATTCACAAACATGGCAAAACACACAAACGCAGAATGGAGCCACGCTATTCCCAGAAAAAATAATCTCCTAAAACCATTACAGGGAACAACGTAGGTGCAGTAGCTATGGGGACTTTCACACAGACTTTCAATCCTATTTTGTTCACAACATTTTTTATGCTAAATGTGTATCTGTCTGTGAGTATGTGCAACAAGCTATAAAAGCTCATTACACAGAGTGGAACCAAGTGTGTGTGTGTGTGTGTGTGTGTGTGTGTGTGTGTGTGTGTGTGTGTGTGTGCATACAGTACATCAGTGGAGTGTCCCAACATTAAGAGCAATGAGCAGTGTACTTGCAATAAATACACTGTTGGGTGTGTCTATTCCAGGTTAAGCAATAACATTTGCAAGGGGCACATTACATATTAAGATTGATAAACACACACAAAATATGCAAACCTAAAGTGTCACAAACAAGGTTGGCAGGACTTGTCAAAACCAACCATGTTTGTGAATTTGGTTAAAACGTGAAAATTTTTTTTTTTTTTTTTTAAATCTCAACAACCTTCCACGGCTGAAATCCAACCTGGGACCTTTCATACACATCGTCAAACAATCGGTCACCCAATACATGCTTTAAAGAGTGTTCTTTGAAAGCAAGTACAAAAATGCCCCTCTTTTCGTCGGCCATTTAGCATTCCACACTAATGAAAGCAATACTGCCTATCAGTGACACTGCAAAATATGCATGTCCACAGCTCCTGTTCAATTAAAGAAACAAAGAATCAACGTGTTTCATGCTGGGAACTTCATTCATATGTTAATTGGTCAGCAAAGTATTTCACTAGGGATTTGGGAAAATCAAGTGATTCACATTTCTTCCCACTGACAATCTGAGTGAATCACTCTGTACCTAAAGAGTTAAGTAGGTTATCTGTCATATTATACAAAAAATTTCCATCTAGAGTTCAAATGACTAATACTGGAATATCGGAATATTTAAGCAACTGGTGGTGCTGAAAGACACATCAAAGGATCCCCAAATTTATTAAGATTCATGCTCTGGCTAAAATGGATATATGCAGCAAATGTCATGGGTACTCATCCAATAATAGCTAACACGTTTCTCCAAAAGACAAAAATGTCAATTTTCTAAAGGTTAAAAAATGGATCTTGGAGGTCAGTAAGAATTATTCTTAGATACTTTCTTCAATATTTTACTTTTCTTCTAAAGTTTGCAATATATAATATATATAAAAGAGGTAATGTATATTCACAGGCTACGGTCATGGACGTGAATGCCACAACACACCACTACCACACTTCAATTTACAACACAACTATTCAAAAAGACTGGGCATTTATTCTCAGTTTATCAAGTTACTGCAAATATGGCAGACATAGTACTCCCACAAACCAGACCCGCCAACAGTTTTTGTGGTCTCTTTTTTGGGTCTGTAAAGTTAAACTATCTGTTTAGTTAAGCTTAGATGAATATCAGTGACGTTGATCTTTTCGTTTGTAAGACACCTATGAGAATTTCAAATCCCTTCATACTAAATGCACTTTGGGCACAGGTATTCTCCAAAATGCATGACCTTCAGTGTACAGAAAAATAAAGAAGGGATCCATCCTGTCATTTTCTTCCAATTTCTTTAAAATTAGGGTTAAGGTTGGGGGTTGAGCCTATTCCAGCTGTCACAAGGTGAGAGGTGGGATACACTCTGGACAGGCTTCTACTGGCTAACACAGAGAAAGAGACAACTATTAACACCTACGGCCAACTTAGAATCACCAATTAACCCAAGGTGAATGTCTCTGGACCCTGGGAGGAAGCAGGAGTAGAAGGACAACACAAAACTACACACAGAAGGGGTCCAGCCAGCCAGGGGATTCAAACTCAGAAGATTCTTGTTGTGAGGTAAGTGCTAATCACCACATCACTGTGCTACCCATAAAAATAAGGAATACTTTATCCCATATTTAAGAAATACCTTAACATGACTATCACTCATTCTTTTAGGTTTTCACGTCTGAAATATTCCTTCTCGGAAACTATTTGATAAAACAGGGAAATATACTGGGAAAAAAATACTTTTCACATAACAAAAAGACACAGCAGCAATAACATGTTGCATTGGTTGGTTGTTAAAGCTTAAAATTTCTGTAATATCCTTCCTCACATAGTGAATGTCTCTCTCTTGCTTTCTCTGTGCAAGTGTCCTGATTCTAAAATGGCTATTAAAAATGCCTCACCAAATGTAAACTTAATCCCTGTATAATCAATTCTTCTTCTTGGCCACTCTTGTTAGGTGGCAAATCTGTTCTCTCCCCCCACCACCACATTATTAGTCACACAATCAACAAGCCACTTCAACACAGAGGTAGTTTAATTGGATGCTGCACAGAGCATTACCATGTCCGTTGCCTAGCAATGGAGCCTTATGCTGGTATTGCCGTCTTTGTGCATGTTTTTCCCCTAAAATGGCATCTAAAATTACCTTGCAATTACTACCTTTCCCTCAGACAAGTTCTTATCATGCTCCTGATACTTCCTTCCAGGCGGTGCTCTTTTTGAAATGAAGTGATGTGGCCCCTGGAGGTTACTGTGATCCTCTACGGGAGACAGATCTTATGAGTGTGAATACTCCCACAGAACATCATTCAAAAGATAAGGACATCTCCTGTAGCCATTTTTGCTATGATGACTACGGAAGCTTTGATGACCACTGAAGCACCTGCTCACATTGGCTGTCTATTTTCTAAAGCTGGACCTCCTGGCTGTCCTGTAAGAGCGGTTTACCTGTTAATTAGGTGTCACTGTGGTGACAAGTAATCAGAAGAGAACATCTACACCTACAATGAAGTGCTTAATGACAGGCTTTCTTTTGTCATTCAAAAAATAAAACAGAAATATACCGTACTTTTGTTTTGTGGCATCACCCCTTTTAAGTGCTAACAAATAGTAGCCTGAGGACCATTATTTTGACAAAATGGTCTAAAAATATATCTGGTATATCTACATAATTACATTTTAATACACAAAGTTTACACAATGAACTCTGTTGGAGAAACTAAATGACAAAAAATGTCACTTTGTTAAAACAGGCGTCAGCTTCCCAAATGTTTTACGAAAGAGATAAATTTACTGCAAAACAAATGAGCATGAAGCTGTTACGAATGTGTTGCAGTTAGAGACAGAGGCTGGGGGAGGATGATGGCAACAAGAGATGATGAGCCATTTGCAATGTGTCACCACCAGGTTGGTTGGCTGAAGTGCCCAATAAGCAAGCTAAATGAGGCCTTGACACTGCCCAAGTAACTATTTCTGACTTCCCCCAGCCCTCTGCTGGCAGTGCTAATGTAGGGAGGTCACCCAATACACTACTATAGTGCTGTTTACAGGGACACTGGACTTAGATTGGGGTCATGACACAGCCCTGCAACAGCCTCAATCCTCCTTGAACGACACTAACAAAATACCTCACTGTAAAATAAGATGCTGAAGAAAGCATCCTTTAAACAGCAGCGCTGACACAAAGTTAAAAACAGAGTAAATATACTGGGTGACCAGTTTATTGGGGTTTCTTAGTTAGATTTATTGCGAAATACAGTAATATAATGTAATATAATCAATGTCTGTTACCTTTAAAAAACAAAAAAAACCCACATCTTTCAATCATCTGCTTGACATGTTGATTGACATGTTGATATGCTGCTATTAGTAGCTTAAGTAAAGACAGGTGCTTTAACTGAGCTACAGTATATGAAAAAAAAACTGCAACCTGGAGTTTATTTTAGGCTTCATGAATTCTTTGTTCTTCCATTTTACCTACAAAGAGTGTGCTGAGCAGAAGTGGGAAGTAACAAAGTATAACTACTTAGGTGTCTGTACTTTACTTGAGCATTTATTTTTCTGACAACTTTTTATTTTCACTCTCTACATTTTTATACAAATATCTGTATCTTCTACTTCTTACATTTCCAAATTGAATTTGTTATTTTGGGTTTCCACAAATTTGAGGGAAGTTTTTATTTCTTAGCACTGTTCGCCAAATAAAGCGAACAATGATGCATAAAAGACAATGCTACTTGTGCATCCAGTGCAATTTATAATTTCTGCATAATCTGTAGCAGATGTTCATAAGGCATGGTCTTGGTACTTTAGCATCAAACTAGCATTACCAAAGAGGAGCGAGTATAAAGGGAATAATGGTTTTTTTTGTGGCAAGTAATTCAAAATGCAATTTTTCTATCAGCTCACCAAATATCGGCAACCACATAAGGTACAGTTGCTAGGTTTATCAAAACAGATGCCAAGCGTCTTGTCTGGAGGAAACTAAGCAACAGTCGTCATTTGGGCAATGCCATACCTACAGTAAAGCATGGTGGTGGTAGCATTATGTGTGGGGGCATTTTTCAGCAGTAAGAACTGTGAGATCAGTTCCAGAGAGCTCTAGAGAGCCTGTATCTCAAACCAAGGCAAAGGTTTATCTTCCAACAGAACAGTGACACTAAGCACACAGCAAAGTTCATAAAGAGATGGCTTTGGGACCACTCTGAATGTCCTTGAGTGGCCCAGCCAGAGCCCAAATTTAACCTAAGTGAACATCTCTGGACAGATCTGAAAATGGCTGCACATCAATGCTCCCCAACCCACCTGATGGAGCCTAAACTTCCCAGAAATAGGTGTATATAAATAATAATGATGATGATGATGATGATGATGATGATGATGATGATGATGATGATGATGATGATGTATATAAATAGGCGCAAAAAGACTTGAGGCTACAGTAACTGCCTAAGGTGCTTGACTATAAATAATGAATTATGACAAACATATTAATATCATAATAGAATATGAATACGTAAAAGCATCAATGTCACTTTAAAGACAAATTTATTTTAAACTGGCTAACTAACAGGATCCAGATTGTCTTCAAAACTCATTCTCTCCCTGCTTAAGCCGCACTGTTATACTCCAGCCGGTACCGCTTAGAGGAGCAGGTGGTCGCAGCAGACAGCGAGCTGAGCCATTCTCAAGACTCACCCACTGCGTTGCTCACCCCTCCTCCCACCCTTCCTCTGCCCTTTATCTTTCCAGGCATCCTTTTATTTCAAACCATCCATCCTTTCCGGCTCAGCTTTATCACTCCATCACTTCCTGCCTACTTTTCTCTCCTCTCTCTTCCTCCATCTGCATGCCCCCACAGATAGCAGCAGCCAAAGAGTCTGACATCGACCAGATGTACAGCAAGTGTCCCCACCCCCCACAGGTTCTTCTCTCTAAGCTGTTTCCTTGCATTCACCACAGCAAGTGATTGTAGTTGAATGTACTTGACAAGTCATAAGAATTTACTATAATGATCACTGTCCTTGTGTGTTTTCTGTGATTGCACATATGCACTGCAAGATATGACTACCTAAAGCAGAGAACCTAAAAAAAAAGTAAAAGACAGGCTGACGTGTAGGCCATCACTCTGACAGACAAGCTGCAGCACACTTGATAAAGAAACACATTCTAATTTGTATTAAAACAACCCCCAAAAAACAAAGATTTTTTTTTTCAATTCTGCAACAAAAAGGGGAAATTTATTGACTTTCTCCTAATCCCTAAACAGATTAAATATGAATTAAAATCTTCTCTGGTTAAATTGTGACAGCCTTGGGAAAAACCTCATAGCTCAAAAAGATACCTGCAGTGAGTATGACATGACTAAATCCTTTCTGATTACCTTAAACACAAGGATTAGCTTCCAGAGGAAAAACAAAAATCCTCCCATAAGTATAAGTGACAGCGCTACACTTAGTGGGCAGAAGGACAGGAGTGAGATGCTGTAAAACAAGAATGAGGTGATTTCTCCATTCACTGGTGAAGAAAATGACTGTTCCATTTTCCCCTAGTCAAGCTGAACTTGTGGCATTAAATATATTTTGGTCTTTTTTTCCCAGTTCCTCAAGTTCTCTCTAGAAAAAGAATAAAATAAAAAATACATCTTTGCAGAATGAACTTTATGAAACAATTCAGCTACACCACATCTGCATCGTATGGAGATTTTTGGAGAAAAATGCACCAGTTCTTTTTTTTTTTTTTTTTATAAACTCTAAATTTATTCAGGAGATTATATGGATTTTATGTCTCCAAACACCAAAAGGTTATGTTTGCAGCTGTAAGAAGACAGTGATTACTGTGGTTTACAGTAGGCAGGGTCTCCGTGCTGCACTGACTGATACAAATAAATAGAAAAAAATGGCATTATGGACAAAGTCACTATAAATAAGTAAAAACTAACAAATGATACATTTTAACAGCAAAAGGATCCAGATTTTTCTTTTTTTGGGTGGCAGGGTGGGGGGGAATGCTTACTTTTCAATCAATTCATAAGCTTTACTAAATAAAAGACTATAAAAGACTCAGTCTCAGAAGTCATGCTTTAAAATAGGTGATAACAGGTATCAACCTTTACACCAAAACAGTACAAGGACACCAGCAGAGGAATGAGCCACAAAACAAAACAGTGTTGAAGAGATTTAGGTCTCAGCTGAAACTGATCATAGGCCAACAGAAATGGAGCAATATGCTAGCAAGAAGGTTAAGTGGAAGGCAACACTGCACTTTTAGAGTGAGGTGACCATAGGCAGTGTTTTCAAAGCCAGGCTTTATGTAAACATTATTCACGCTTGGGGTCTTGTATGTTCTGGCTGTAGGAACCAGGCCCTGTAGGAGGTTTTCTAGAGTTGTTTTTATGGGAGAAAAAAAACCTACCAATTCCAGGCCACGTCTTAGTGTGCCATGAACCTATGCCCAAAGAGCTTGGTTAAACTGCTGCAATCAGTGGTGGTGGAAACCTATTCCATCCTCCCTTGGGTCACAATGGAAACAATGTCTAAAAGGCTTGATTAGTGGGGAGTTTCTGTGAACTCCCAACCTCACACATGCGCCAGCTACAGCATTGGAAAGGTTCCTCCTGGATTTTTTTCCACCTTTTTTTCCTCTTAGTAGCTGTACTCAATTCCACGTTCAAGGTTATCAAACACCCGTAGTGCAAACATGCAGTGACACAAAATGTCTCAAAATTATAGAAAATGAGATCCTTGTAGCACCTTACTGTACAGTGTAAGCTCACTTTATCGACCTGCTGAACGATTTGAAACAACAAATGATTTGGGTATATTTTGGGCAAATCAGGAGGTGATTAGGGGTAAGAAATTTTTGCAGTTAAACAAAGCAATGCATTTGCAGTGATGGTGAATTATGCCGGGAGATCACAAATCATAAATTGAGGGAAAACATTTCTATATCGTTATGCAGGAAATATTATTCCACTACAGAAACAAAAGAAAAGTCCCAACATGAAGCCAAAGATGACCAAAAAAGGAATAAAATAATACTCATTTAGTTTAATTTTAGTTTTTTTAAATTTATGTGCATGATACATCAGTAAAGTATCATAGGCACTTTTGCAATATGCAGTCATTTATGATCGAAGTTTCTCTGATAATTTCCCTTAAGTCAATGTAACCTTTGTACAAGGTTGTGACAGTTTTGAAAACATGCAAAGCTGAAAGACTTGATACAATTGACAACATAAGTTGTACTAAGAACACCAAAGCATTTTACAGTTGTTATTCATGCTTAGGCAATGCTTAAACATCAGACTTACCAGCAGTGAAGTCCTTGTTGAGGTCAATGAAAGCATTGGAGTGAGGCATACGCATGGCGCCAGTTAAACTCAGTGCTTTGCTGCACACTTCAGTCCTAAGAGAAGCCAAAGTTATAAAACAACCAAAGAATTTAGACACACCACAGAATTGAACTTCAGGTGTAACAGCACTAGAAATAAAGATAGAAAACTCTTAGTTTGGAAACTTTTCCATTACCTTTTGGTGAGATAGCAGACTACACTGGAGGAAGAGCTGATGACTCCAAAAACATCTGGAATCATGTCCCCATTAAAACTGAAAAGATTGTTTTTCTTTTAATGAAAACAAGACTTCAGGAGAGACGGAGATCACCAAAGTAGTCATTTTGAAGGACTTCAATGATGAGGGAGGTAAAACATGAGGTAATGGTTGCTAATATATTGGAAAAGTTAGATAAGATTTATTATTGAAAACTAAGACCAAAAAAAACTCTGTAAAAACCAAGTTTGACTAAAAATGCACAAATGGAGCCAAAAATCGAAATCAAGCAAATTATTTAAAATTCAAAGCAATTCATGTAAATTTACACTGATACTTACTCCATGACAAGAGGTTGATCACTAAAGGTGTGATTCAGCTTAATCCCCCCTCCAATATCTATACAAAATGAAGAAGGTAAAAAGGCCTTGAGTATTAATGGTTTGACAAGAACACAGAACAGAAATCAGTGGTTTTGCTTAACTGAAGTCAACAGCTACAAATTGCTAAAAATAGCTAAAGCTTGAAATATTCATTATGCAATGGTTTTTCTTGTATATATATTCTGCCTGTAGTTCAATAAAAAAGGAATCCCTAAACAGAAAATATACACATAAAAAAGAAACTAAAAAAGAAACAAATCTGAATAATCAGGTGATGAGCTTCTACTGGCATTGTATATTAAGCAAAAGTTGGTAACATGTGGAAAATGAGGTATCATTTTTATTGATCTAGTTAATGTTTATTGTTTTGGACTGAATGGTGATAGCCTATAAAAGAAAAAAGGACAGCAGTTGCTAATAAAATTAACAATGTGTCTTTTAAATTACGGTTTCCCAGTGAGTCATGATATTGTGGCAGTGACCCTCCAAAAGGTCCTAAAAGTGAAACATCTATGCTTTCTTCACTGTAAATTACTGCAATACCAACTCTAAAACAGCAAATGGAAAGTTTGGCGGGCAATGTACACATTTTGTGATTTATGTTACATCATGTGTTGCAGCAATGATTGATTCACTAAGAATTACTGCATTGCAATAATATGCCTCCATCAACTTGTAATATAAGCAGTAAAATCTGTGGGGAAATTAATATGTGTGGATACAAAGTTTAGTATCACCAATGACAAATCTGAGCAAATGCATAATCTTGACAATGTTTTGCTTCTGTTGTAACAAGTGGATAGAGAGGCCAAGACTTTCTGTTCTCTCTACCAACCATTGTTTACAAATGCAATTTAAAAAAAATTAAAGTATCATCAGAGAGTAGAAACGGTTTTTGAGTTTCCATTTCAGCAAGCATTGATGGTTGTCGATCTCTATGTGTTAGTCCTGGGAGAGACTCGCGACTTGTCCAGGGTATGGCTTTTTCCTGTGACGGCAGGGCAGCATTTGTAAATAAATCACTATTAGAGCTGTACCTAATGTCTGGTTGTGCCCCCAAAAGATGAAAACTTCTGTTTCCTGGCCATTCTTAGCTGTGAGAAGGACATCCATCTGAGAGTCTCCATCATAATCTCCGGGAACCACGCTGGTGATGTTTCTGAAACAGCAAGAAAAGTACTGAGTAAACATAATGCTGAAATGCGAGTAAGTTCAGTTTGTCAGCACTGAACATACTTACAATCATAAATTAAGACCAGTGCCATAATAAAGCTAATGGAGTGAAATAACAAACACATATGCATACTTTCCCAAAATGTTTTTGGCTTGAACTTTGGGCTTGAAGTAAGGTGGTTTGGAGTCAGCCAAGAATATGACCAAATCAGTCTCTGAAACAAAAAGAAGACAATATAAAGACTTTAAAAAAATTTAAGTTTACTTACTTTTTATTTAAGTATATATTTTTCACAAGTCATTCTGAAATGTCATTGCAGAGAAAACACAGGTGCATTTAATAAAAATACAGCAAGACCAGGCTAATTGTCGTCCAGAGGTGGACTTCCCCCCCTCTGGCTGCTATGAGACGTTTAAACTTCGGTTTTAAAAATAAAGAAGCAAACCAAAGCTACATTGTAGCTCAATGTGTAGGTAAAAACGCATTTTATATACATTAATACATGTCAAATTACATTTTATATTAAATTGATTACATTTAGTGTTTTAACTCAATATACATAATTTGTGCAAACTGTTAATAAGAAGCCTTACTGACTGTTTGCTGTGTGAAGTGTGGATGAGTAAACCTACGTTCTTTGATCGTGAAGATGTCTGTCTGTTTATCCGAATTAAAATCTCCGAAAGCTGCCACCGTCCCATAATTCCCGGGACCGAAAAGGTCGGCCGTTACATCTTGAAGAGCAAATGTGTTATACTGTCCCCCCAAAAGTAACAAAAACGCTAAAGTAATTAATTTAAGCGTCCAAATCATCTTCCTGTCAGTGTAGCTCCCAACAACAACACTGACTGTAATACGGCGCACTGCTTTACAGCAGAAGGAAATGGTAGCTGCTTTTTAAGTAATTACACATAACATTTAACGGCGTTAAGCATATGTCGTGCTTTTTTATTTCTAGTGGGAAAAGCTGCAAGTAACGTTTAGAAATAAAGATAAATAATATGACATTAGAATTTCCTTATTTACGTCAGTGTCGTGCTCCCCGAGCTATTTCACAGCTATCAAGTCACTGAGAGTTACTTAGAAACAAACCGGAAACGGAAAGAAATTGTGTTCTTAATAAATATGAGACACATATTAACTATCGAAATGAGTGCGTTAATAAAAATAAATTCAATATCTTAACACGCAGAAGATAATTTGTGGAAACACTCGGGCTTTATTTACCGGTAAGCCACGGCAGAATTTAGCCTTATGATTTCTTACCCTATGCTGAGAAGCCCGATTCGCGTTTTATTTTGAAAGAAGCTACCGGATACACCTTAGCTTTGTAGCTATTTTAACATTTTCATAAACATGGCGAGCTTAGCAGATGTCGGGTGGAAGCTCTTGGAATTTAAAGCCCGATCAAAGCGATCAGGTCTGACATAACTTTGCATGATCTTCTGCATTGTGACACGCCCGCTTTTTCTGTTGTGCTTGCAGTGCCTCTGTACGTAGTGCCTCTGTTCTGCCCGTTTTAATGTGTCTACTGCACTGTTGGTAGAAGCATGAAAGGTCAGAGGTGTAAATGTGAAGCACTCAAGAGCTATTTTAAGAGCTTCTCATCAGGTCGCTGTGAGATCTCGCCCATAGTAAAACTGTGCTGCTGTATATTACTGTGTTAAACTGTGTTCCTGAAGGACTGTGCGGGCCTGTGAAAGCTGACACATTATGCTACTCTTGCGCTGGGGGAATGTGTCGGATATTGCACAAACGTTACCTAAACTCTTAACTGTCGCCAGCTGTAAGAAGCCAACCATTTTAAGAACTGCTGATAACCATCTACTTTAAAAGAGATCTTGGTGTGAAATTATGATTTAACAAGAGGTGTATCCCAGTGTAGCCTAATAACGCAGCATTCTGAAAGCATACCATTTATGTTATGAAGAATAAAGTGCAGTAATTAGTCAAATTATGTCCTAATATAGTGATGTAGTCATTTAAACCATGTATTGTCATCTTTCATTATAACTCTACTCTTCATCACTCATTTCTAAAGAAATACAATGGATTGTAATTTCTTGCATGTTCTTGATTATTGTCGTCATCCCAGGATGTAATTCGTTGTTGATTCATGCATGTCTAAAATTGTAACTCTCTGCTACTAACTCATTTACTGTGAATTGCTGTAGATTTGTGATTTAGCTGAGAGTCGCTTGGCCTTAAATTCACCTTTTGAGAATGGCCGGTTCGGCTGCGATTACCAAGCTCCACCGGACAGTTTACAGACTCGGTAAGTAGTGACAGCAGATCTGAGGGAAACAGCTGAAGGGGACATAGGTGACGATATCTGGACTCTAGACCATATACTTATTTCACGATTACAGGAAAACATATGTTGTGAATGTGATCATCCTATTCCTTCAAACAGCAACCCAGAAAAGTTCAGGTCAGAACATTTTTTTCCGTGTTTACAAGAAAAGAAAACCATCTCATGCTTGGACTGTTGGGAATTCTGACGTGCAAAGTAGAGTATTACCCATAATCTTCTGTAATTTCACACTGTTGATACAGTGTGGCTTATGTGGATTAAACTCAGAAGAATTATATTGCTCCTCCACAGTAAGCATGAAAGATCCTGATATGGCACAAAATGAATTTACAGTATTAATGAAGTCACTGAAGTTAGTCAGGGGATTGTTTAAAACCAAGCAAACAGTGACAGCTTACATTTGTCTGATCTCATGTTAGAAATTAAAATTGGAACATTGTACTTCCTCCATGCCTGTTTAAAGTGTTATCTTTAAAAAGAGATGGATTGGCTTTGTCCCCAGCAACTTTTATGCTGATGGAAATTATGCTAATTTCAGTAAGAATGTGAATTTTTCAGTACCTGTGGTACTGACCCAAGGTCAAACCTATTAAAATGCAAATCTCAGCAAAGTGAAAAGTGTCTGAAAATAGAGAAAGTCTAACAAATTGGGGCTTCCCTCAAACTGCTACTCTCTCTCAGTTCAGAGGAAAATGTCTGCTCACGAGTCGCAGCTACTTTCTGAATGTTTAGCTCAGGGCTTGAATATCATTTTGTGTGCTGAGACTTTTGTGAGTCTCAGCACAGATGTGTTGCAGTGAAAAACAGAATGTACTGATAGCATGTGTGTATTGTTTCTGTGTTTTGTCTGCTGCCTGTTCTTGTGTCCCAAGCTGACAAAAGCCGTGGCCAGAGCATTATCCATTCAGGTTGTCTTTGTGTACATACAAAGGTTTGTCCAATAGATATGACAAGTCATAATCTCTCTAAAGATAAACAGAGTTTGGTGGCCAAAGGTCAAACTCACTTTGACCACTCAAGATATGCCTCAAGACATTATGTGCTAATTCTTACAGTCAGATAGAAAATGTCAACACTTCTTTATTCTATCCAAAAGTTCAAAGGTCAGCTTTACTGTGATATCACAATGTTTGCAAAAACACTTTTTGTCCATTGTGCCGTAACATGGAAAAAGACATGGGGATTTTGGCGTTATTTCATAATTCGGTCTCTACCTTTTTAATTTCTGCATAAATTAATGGCTGTCAGAAGTCTCTTCCTGTTAAAATGGAGTTTTTCCTTCCCACCATCGCAAAATGCCACTTATAGGATGTTGTTTGATTGTCGGGGTTTTCTCCAGAATACTGTAGGGTCTTAATCTTATATTAAAAAGTCCTTTGAAACAACTGTTGTTGTTATTTTTGGCTATAGAAATAAACTTGAATTGAATTGAGATGAAATCTATATTACTGTATAGATCAATGTAAACATCAGCTTTAGTTTGATGGATACATACAACCGCAAGCCTACAATTTTAGTCTTCTTTTTTAACTGGAAACATCCAACAAAAAATAAATGTATTCTGAAACTGTTGCTAAACTTAAACCTCTAAAGAACATCAGTTTTGGGAATGCTATTGAAGGACTGTGTTTGCAAGTGTTTGTGTTTAATATGTATATTCTTCTTCAGGCTCCATCTATGAACCTCTGAAGCTGTCAAATCTCCAGCGGGAAGATGAACCCCTCTGGGAGAAGCTGGACCGCTACTACAGTGCAGGTAAATACATTTGCTCACTCTTTGGAAGCTGCGGATTAATAATGTAAAGATGTGTAGAAGAAATGGCAATCAGAGGAGTTTGCAGGCATTTTGGTACTTTTATGGAGGAGTCTGATCATTCACGTGTAATATTTTTCCCCTGATGTAATTGTATTAATTTCCACTCAATTTCTGCCATGTCATTAAACATAAGAGAAACTAGTCCCTGTTATTCCGTATTACAGGAACATTAGATCGCTAATTTCCCATAGTAATTCCAACATCATCAAGTTTATGAGTCTTTGACACCCACATAATCTACACAGTATCTCAGTGGTTTGACTTCATCTTTTATGTTCTCTCACTGTATAACTGCAGTGCACAGTGCACAGCTTTTAATATTTTAAAACTGCGCAGAAAAAGTTTCTACATTGTCTTAGATCAGAGGTTCCCAAAGTGTGGGGCCCGCCCATTGCAGGGGGGGCGCGGTATGAAAAGAAAAAAAAAAGGAACGCTTTGGACACTGCTAGCATAATGGACAGGTTTTTAACGGGGCTCCCACACAAACGCAAAGCAGGAGATGAAGCATCGCCAAATATGCTTCCTAACATATTTGAAGCATATCTGCCCTTTAGCTTCACCTGCACCAGTGCCGAGGTAGCTCTCCCCTGCAGAATTGGTTTTCCCTGCGTCGGGAGGATCCGCTGGGCTCTCCAAATCACGGACAAACAGTATCCTACATTCTTGATTTTTAGTTCACAAACACTTGCTGTAATGACTAACTACTCCTGACATTTTGGAGATGTTAGCTCTTTATACAGTAAAGTTACAGCGGGATACAAATAACATCAGCCTGATCCTGCCATGATTTGTTCCCCGGTTCAAATCACAGACAAACAGTGTCCCACAGTTTTTTGTGTTTTTGAACCCATTTTGCACAAAGAGGCATTTTTTGAAAAAATGTTTTGATAGCAATGTTGAATATTATTACACAGGAAACAACAGAAACAACAAGTAAAATAATCACACCGTGACGCCTCTGCCTTTCTAAATAGAGGGACAGTAACTGCGTGGGTATATGTAAGTGTGTAAAACCTGCAGATAGTCAGATTAACAGTATTTTGTCTCTATCTGCCATTCTGCAATTCATCTCATGTAAACAATTACATGGCGCACAGCGTGACGTGAAAAAAGGCACATACCTTTGACGTTGCGTGATGAACTCTGTATTCCTCGTCCACACGTAAACGCAGAAAAGGAGTTTTAACAAATCTCAGTTTTCTGTGATTCGATTACATGTGGAGGAAAGGCCCAAACGCATAGAAACAGCTGCGTTTTCAAAAATACCCATGTAGGTGTGGACACAGCGTAACAGAGTTAGTAGTGGATTTTACTACTACCTGTAATTTATTGCAGTTTACTTGTATTTGCTTAATTGTTTACTAAATGTTTGAGGTGTGAAATAAAGCGCAGTGGAGTTTGGAAACAATATGGGTGTGTGTGGTTGGAGGATGTGTTTGTGCGAGGGGGTGGGGGGTTAGGTGATGGGGGGGGCGCAAACATTTTTCTTGTAAAACAAAGAGGGCCCAGCAAAAAAAAAAAAAAAGTTTGGGGACCACTGTCTTAGATAATGCCTTTCACTGTTTCTGTAATCTCAACAGAGCATCAGGTTGCATGTGTTAAGGCATGATCATGATGGAATTTAAACATAATCTCTCTAACCTCAGCTTTAACAGTCTCCAACCAACAACAGTGCTTTCAGTGTGTAGCTCCCCTGTTAAATGTCACAGAAGATGATGTAGAAAGTTCCAAAATACCTGGAAAGAAAGGTTTTATAGCCTAGGCATTCTTTTTATATATTATCCAAAATGTGTTCTCATCTCTGTCTTGTGTACCTGTTTCAAACTATATTTTCCTAATTTACAAGGTGTCATATATTCGTCTGAGTTTTATTTTAAGGTTTATTCAGTTTAAATGCTGGTTTTACTGTGATGTTGGACTGGAAGAACCTACAGTGTTCTATAACTGGATATCCTTTCCTCTCCATAAACCTGTGGCCCACTGGCAACACTGCTGAGCTATTGTATACGGCAGTATTTAGTATTTATTTATTTATTGTCATTGTCAAGAACAATGAAATTGCGTTTGGGGCTTCCATACAACCCCAAAAAAAGAAGAAAATAATAAATACCCCTTAAAACCCAAGTGTACATATTTAACCCAGTGTGACTCCAATGCAATAAGACAATCCTTAGCAATAATGTTCGTAGAAATTCAGACAAAGACCTGAGAAACATGACAAAATACAACAATGCAACCCATTCAATATTATTGTACTGTGAGATATGATATCAGATATGATAGTAAAGGCTGCATTTGTTTTGTCATTGCCAATATTCTTAAATTGCAGCCTTGGGTATAGTGATTACATCTTGCAGACATACATTATTGTTTGGAGAGAGACTCAGCTGGCAGGATAAAGGCCAGACATGGGAGTTCACCGATGTTAAAGATGCAGGAGCATTTACCGCAGCATGCATTGAGCTGCAGTGGTGAGAACAGTGTTTGGATCTGTTACTTAAGTAAAAGCAGCAAGAGCGGTTTGAAATAATGTGCAACAAGTAACGATCCCACTTTAGCAAATCTCAATATTGGACAGAGCTAAGAAGAAGTACTGGCACCAAAATGCAATTATAGCACCAGAAGTAAAAGTACTCATTAAGAAAAAAGCCTATAGTGCAGTGTTCTTTACATACTCTGTGACAATACTATATACCAGCATTCCCCAACCCCCGGGCCACGGACCGGTACCAGCCCATGAGTCTTTTGGTACTGGGCTGCGAGAGGTGAGGCTTGGGTGTGAAATTTATGGTTTTCAGGGTTTTCATTGCTTTTTATGGTTAACTCGGTTTCCCTGGGTCTTTCCCTGTGTGTTATGAATAAATCTTCTGTTTTTAGGTACCGGTACTGATTTTATTTTGTTGTTTTTATCTGCGACCCCTTAAAGGCCAGTCTGTGAAAATATTGTTGGACATAAACCGGTCCGTGGCCCAAAAAAGGTTGGGGACCGCTGCTATATACTATAGCCTCTTAGAATATAATAGTCATATTAAAATCAAAATAATCCAAAAGCTAATAAACAAATCCTGGTAACTAATACCTGAAGCTGCAGAGTACATTTTATAAATGTTAGATACTCATCACTCGGTTGGTATTATCTGAGTAAGGACAATTAAATGACTTTCCAGTGTGTATTACTGCTTCAGAGCCTTTTAGGGTTTGGGCAGTACAGATACTGATACATGAGCACATTTCACCGCTGATGTCAAGTTCTTTTGACCTGTGTGATTGCAGTGTACCATGCCCTGGTACTGATCTGGTATGATTGAAAAAGAAAAGCACAGAACTCCAACCCTTCCTTGCAGACAACTGCCTCTGGTGAATAATTTTCAGCCGAGCTTCACAATCTATAAGGCGTGTGAGAGGGCAGTGTCTCTGTGCTTTCAAAAAAAAAAAAACAGCCACAAAATACATAAAATCATGAACCTCATTGTGGTCTGCGAGAGCGTTTGTCTTCAAAAGGATGCGTGTGCATGAGAGAGCGAGCGGGCGAGAGGATTGAAAGGCCTTTAAGTTCAGAATAAAGAAAAGACAGAGTAATGGGGTAAAATTTACACAGAAAAAGAGAATAACTGAAATGTACTCAGACCTGGAACATTAAACGGTAGCCAGCGGGTGAGGGGGGGGGTGAGTGGTGGTTGGGAAAGGAAATCATGCCTAGCATATGTATGTGCTAAACTTATTGGCGAAAGCTGTTAACATCTTAGGAAGTCGAAGATGTTAATAGATAAAATCCCAACATATTGAACATATACGCAAAATCATGCCTACATTAGCAGAAGCTTGTCTCATTAGTTTGAAACTAACTGTGAGCTACAGACACACAAATTTGGTTATGGATAGCCTGTGTGGCTTGGTCCAGGTGATAATTCTAGAATGTGTAATCAATAAGGAGGCACCAGCCTCACTGCAGGAGAGATAAATACGCATTAGTGCTGATTACAGAATTACCTGCAGCTGTTAGTGCAGCACTGTGGCTGCCAGCCTTACCTCCCAGTCCACACAGGCACCTCCCCACAATGCCACACAGCTTTAGCATCCTCAATTTCAGAATTCATTCAGATCACCCGTTTGTATGTATTCTAGCCCGCTGTTCTATAAAAGTTAAGATTAGACTTTTTATTGCTTTCATTTATTGGTTTCATAAATGTTTGTGTGACAGGGACAATAAGCTGGCAGAAGGCTAAACAGCAAATTGCAGTCAAATGTGGGACTGTAAAGCTGCTGTGCTCCTCACAAATGGATATCGGTGTGTCTAGCGATAACCTTTTTCCTGACACAGCTTTTGGCTTATTTAATAAATTGCTGAGGTGTAACTAATAGCATTAATGTTGGTTCTGCTCTACTTAGATGTGCCTGTGAATATTACTTCTGAGCCATTGTACACTATTGCAGAGTTCAGGCACTGCAACACTTAGACTGAATGCATCTGTTATTAATCTCGTAGACTGTCAGAATGTCTGCCGTGAGACTGTTCTGTGTTTGGCGGCCTTAATGAGAATGTGAGGACAGTTAAACAAAATGGGTAATAAGGTGGCAATTTGCCGTTATTAGCTGGTCAACACGTATTGTAGTAATCTAAGCGAAATATGAAACAACAGAAAACTGTCTCTTTATGTTTGTTTTGCCTTCTGATGATAAACTGGATTCGCCTTTCTTTTTATTTTACAGTAAAATCAATACAAGTAGAGCCAGAGAGCCAAACACACTGCTTCATCTGAGCAGAAAGAGGTGGGTGCAGGAGGCAGCATCGTGTGTTGCCTCTGGCTGTGTAAGGCTATTGGATTCTGGTAATGCAGCTCAGGATGCTGTCCCTAAGGATCTGTGCTGATGCTGCCACTGTTGAAACATGGTGGACTTTTCTCCGTTGCTCTTTTGAAAATAACAAAAACCTAATGTACAGCAGCTAAATGGACACGTCATCTCAGAAGGAATGTCAGTGCAGTTGGTGTTTTTCATATTTTTATTCTGTTGGTTTGTTTTGCAGAGTGCAACCAGGCAACTTCGACTGGCTGTGCGCAGATTTCCTGGGTAGAAGTAGAAATACTGATGTTGTGTAAATGATGTCGGTGCTCCTCTGCTCATGACATTTAAGGGATTACAGAATATACAAAAATTGTGGCCTTCTCCTGGCAGTGACCGTGAACAAAGATCTAAAAACAGGGTGACCTACATTAGCATTTCTTTCTTTTCTTTTCTTTTTTTCACCTGGAATTGCAAAAAGTGAAAACTAGGCTACAGGATCTCCTGCAGGATTTTTCTAGTGGAAGCCTCTCCTAAAAATAAGGAGCACATCTGCAAATGCCAGAAGACAGTATTACACTTTAATGAAATATATACACTGATCAGTCTGCATATTAAACCCACCTGCCTTATATTGTGTAGGCATGCCTTGGGCTGCCAAAACCGCTCTTGACTCATCAGGGCAAGCTGTCGTGTCTGGCACCAGGACATTAGCAGTGGATTCTTTGGGGCCTGTAGCTTATAGGCGTGGAGTCTCTGGCAACTGGGCTTGTACAAGTGCATCCCTCAGATATTCACACTGGGATCTAGAGACTTTGCACTGTTTCTCAAGTTGTTCTTGAGCACTGCTGCCAGTTTTGCTTAATATCACTTAAAATAATTTTCTTTGTCCATTAGGACCTTTTTTTGAGTAAAGTGCACTTGCACTTGCAGACTGTATGACATCTCTGATGGGTCTGAGTTCAGCCCAGTGAATTTCAAACCACACTTGTGATGTCAAGTCAGGTCAAAGGTAATACATGCTAATTATTAAAAAGCTGCAAACTCCTGCCTTTCCTCCTAGCCTTGAGTCATTGTTTATGATTTTGAATAGCTTGTCTCATGGATTCATGCTGTTTGCATCAATAACTGCGATCATACACAGCTCTAAATTAAAGAAGAGCTCAGCTTCTCCCCATGGACCCAAGCATCACAGTGCAGCAAAACAAAGAGGCAATTTTCACACCTTGTTATAATGCATGATTGAAAGGTATAACAAGCGTTCATTCTTTTTCTCTGTAGTTCCAGCCTCGCCTACAAATCTCCCCAAACCTTTTGTGCATTGTTTGCAGCTACACAACCTTGACTTCATTAGTTTCCTCTGCTGCCTCTTGTTTACTCCAGCTTGCATTGACTGGACTGGTTGCAACCGATTTCTTGATATTAAACAGTTGCACAGCTGACAACTACAAACAAGTTGTTAAATGAATCTAAATTAAGTCAAGTCACTCACAGACAAGCTCAGCGCTACGAAGCATGTGGAAGTGGATCAGATGTTGGCAACAGGTTGGTGTTTACTACAGGTACTTAACTCAAAGGTAGCACAACAAACATTTCTGTGTTTTATAGTATTTTAAACACACAGTAAAATGACATATGTGTCATTTACATTTAGATGATCACATTGTAAATGTTAAATAATACCAAAGTTAAAGGGCAAAGAAGAATAGCCGTAAAAAATGCGAACATTTACTGAGGCAAATCACAGCTTTGGGTGAGGATTTAGCTCAGGCGTCGGATTTATTTAAGGCTTTAGAAACTGCAGCTTTTGAAGTAAGCTAATGCATTTTTATTTGTCTCGTTGTTTCATTCCACAGTTGAAAAACAAGGAAAAGGAAAGGTAACTGCCCCTGAACCAGGTGCTGATTGTTAATATGTCTTGTGTGAAAGCATCTGTTAAAGGCTGGGTGCACCATTTTCTCACATGAACAAACTCGTGGCAGATATGACACAGCCCATTGGTCAGCCCTGATGAAGACGGGGCAGCTTCTGTGTGCATGTGTGTGCTCCTGTGGCAGTTTGCGTGCGCATTAATGTGCCCTTGGTGGCTTTTCATTAGGCGGCATGTTTATGTGTGTTTGGAAAATGACTGAAGACAATAAACGGTGCTTAGTGTGCAACAGGTGTAGCTCTCAGTTGGAACCGATTTGCTGCTATCAGCTAAGGCAGTAGTGCCTCCAGCATCAGCTTCTTTTGAGACCCCATAGATTTACAGAAAAAAGCCCCTGCCAGATAGCGGTATGTCGAAAACGCAGCGCTGAACATTGAGCTTGTTTAATTGTTGTGTTGGGGGCCGATTGGAAGCGCTTGTCCAATTCTAGCAGGGAACAAAGCCAACATTGTTATCGCCTGTACCCAGACCCGCTTGCCAATATACCTGCTTTCTTTCAGTTTTAGGGAGGAAAAGGGGTGGAGAGGGGTGAGGCTGGGGTGACAATGACAAACAAACCAGTTACATTTTTCCTTCCTTCTCTTTGTTTGTTTGTTGTTTTGTTGCCACCCCTAGCTCAGTCAAAGGCAGCAGTATTAAGCTTACGCTGCTGTGATTGGGGGCTTGTTTTCGCGTTATCAAGAAAAGAATACCAGGGAAGGTTTACCTCCATCTCTCATGGTTCATCACTCAATCTCCTCTCTCCCTCCACTTTTTTTTTTTTTTTTTTTAAATTTGGAACCGCTCTATGGTTTCTTGTTTATGTGGCATTGAGCACACACTTCACTGATTCAGCCAGTTCCCTGATAAAACAGGAAGCAGAAGGTATGGCTACTATCGCTCTGCCTTCTGCCTCATACTGATTACAGAAGAGAGAATAAGAATACGCCTCTTTTTTTTCAATTATTGCAGTCTTTTATCTTCACTTTGACTACAAATTTAGATTGTCTTGCTCTCTTATATCTTGCTTTTCCAATTATGTTATCTGTCTTTGTCATCTGCCTTATTTCTTTCATTCTCTTGGCAAGAAAAAGGCTTTCAGGATTTAACAAAATCTGCATTAAAAATGATCAGCATCCCATATTCAGTATTTCATTGTTCACTATTTATGACAAATTAACACATATCTCATTGGTTGATCCGTACAGGGTTTGTGTTACATGCTGTAATTCTTTATTTGGGGATCCAGTGGAGCTCTTCCCTCATGCCTCTTGAATTTATGGTTAGGTCACCTCATGAATTTATCATCCTACAAGTATCATTGATATCAGTCTACCTTTCCCATCTCACGCTTCAATAAAATTTATAGGAAAAGAATGTGAAGCCTTTTTCTAAACTTCTACATAAATGTAACCTAAAACACAATTTAGTTCATAATTGTTTCTTGTATTTCTGTACTGAATGTAATGTAGAACTATAGAACATTCCAAGAGTTTATACAATCCTTTCTTACAACTGTATATTTACTACATATTTTATAAAAGGTATTGTACATTATAGAAGTGCTGTTAACTGTGGTTACTCTGTTAGCATTGAGATGCAAGCAGGTCCTTTTGTGGCTTTGTGTGTGCATTTGTTTTTCATCCAACAGCTCGTGTCACAGATGTGGAATTGCAGCAACCATTATCTCAGCGTCAGCAGGAGTAGAGAAGTTATTGTTAAGACTGGTATGAATGATGAATATCAACGTTTGTGTATTTTCTCTTGTAGCATCTGCTGTGGAACTATTCGGATACCATCTGACTTCTTCCATCTTTTTGCTCTTGTTTTTTTTTTTGCTTTTCAATCTATTGCTGTTTTTTTTTCCTTTCTCATCATCTTCTCTCATTTTCTCCACACTGTCGGTGCAGTGAAATGGCCCATTGTAAAAGAGCAGACTGTGTGCGTCTGAGACATTAGCTGCTGATTTAGTGGGACATTAGCTTGATGGATGGCTAGGCAGAAAACTCCTAACAACAGTTGATTTGCATCCAGAGAAACTTGCAGCTTGAGACTGAACAATGTTAAGCTCTCTCTTGTTTATGTTCTACATCTATTGAGGACTTCCACTGCACCGTTTCACAGCAGAGGAAACTCGAGACCTTACCAGTTTCAAATTGAGCAATAGCAAAGCATCTCCACTCGTTTTATCCTGCTTGACTTTATGATTGTTTGATGCAGTTGAAGTCGATTCTTTAACAGATGTATTATAAAACATTGTTTCTATCCATTGTTTAAAAGGTCAAAAAGGAGGGAAAGGAAAGGTGATGCACAAAGTTGCTTTGTCCATCACCCATGAAGTCCTGTTTTTTTAAGCTAGACTTGAGCTTTTTGCCTGTTGCCCTGAAGCATGTGTGTTTTTTATTGCCTGTTTTACTCTTAATAGGTCCACAACTCACAAAAACCCCCATCATGTTATAGTGAAATGAGCAGTAGTGTCTCTGTTTATCAGAGACTTTTTTTACTACAACTGCACATGTTCTTGCAATTAAAGGTTTTGCCCTTTGCTGGCCATTAGAAAATATATTGGATTACAGCACCTTGACATTGGCTTCTCTCTTCTTTTCTGCGCCAGGGACTTTGTGTATTTTCTAATATGCAGACTGTGGGCAGGTGAACGAAACCCAGTGTTGTCTGTTTGGTTTACTGTCTGCAAGGTTGCGCTAAAACGCTTGGCTGAATATCATCAAACCTGATGGAAGGGTGGAGCGCAAGCAAAGAAGTAGCCCTATGAATTTAGTACACCCGTTTCACTTTTTAAAAAATTGTTACCTACAGTATTGGCCTTGGCAAAAGACGGCATCCTCTGAATGTCCTTCTGTTTAATGCTAATTCACCCCATCAGCCTCTTTATCTGACTGCCAATGTGACTTCCATTTTCAGTTGACTGAACACATATGCATGCACACACACAGATGACATTCCCACCCTCTCGTCCCGCTTTCAGTAGCCTTCACTTTTTATTCATACACGCATATATTTTTTTCTCCTTCACACAGACACATCTCTTCTTGATCTGGTTTTCCTTCATCTGTGTCTCCTTCCGTCTCTCTCGATATCACTCTCCTTCCTGTCCGTCTCTCTTTTGCTCTGAAACAAACGACAGTGCAGAATGGATGTCCCCTTCATTTGCGTCGGCATAATGTTCTGATGAAAAATGAAGTGATCCCTCCAGACAGATTAGTCATCAGCGAGGGGACCTCTGCAGGAGAGGTGTGTGGGCATGTGCGTGTGTGTGAGAGACATAAATTACTCTCCCGGAGCCCTTCTGTTTGACTATGCAATATTTCAGCATATATTATTGGAGAGCTACGATCTGTTTTTGTATTAAGATCTTTGAACCGTTGTTCAGTCCTCAATAACTAATGCTGAGCATGAACCTTGATGAACTTGAACCATCCTAGTTTATCTTTGCTCATCCATGTAGTGCAGACAGACTTTCACAGTCAGGACTCCAGCTGAAAAATGTCCCTTTTTTCCTTATGAAATGACCTTGGTCATTACCTGCTGTAGTACATCCCACTCTGGTGACACCAAAGCAATTAATAGATGGGGGCACTCTCTCTTTATACTAGCTCATCCTGGCACTGTAGAGTCGGAATTCAAGGGATTTTTGTTTCTCTTACACCAACATCACAGTAAGTGTTGCTTATTAATATGTTTAGAAAATGCCTACTGCTGGATTCAATTCTGTTGCAAACATGCTTTTAGTTGTCTGGGTTATATCATAACATGTATAGCCTTTATGGCAATCATTTGGGAAGCCTGGTTTTTATCCCATATATCTAAAAATCCTGTGAAAATGAGTTGCAGACATTTTCTAACTGGAAAAATGAAAAAAGTTTCAATTGTAAATCAGGAACCAAGTGTTAGACATTTAATTCTGTTTTTGCAATTTTAAAAGACTCTATATAATTAAAAGAAAAGAAGGGGGCAAGCAGAGTAAACATCTAAATTATTAACAAGACTGAAAGTCCACAGTACTGCCAACAGCTTTGTTAGGCTGTACTTAGGCACAGTGGTGTTTTTGAGCTAAATGGTAAATGTGTGCTGGCGTGCTTGCAGTGACAGCGGTATTCAGTCTTAATAGTTATACAGGTGTTTGGTCATAAATCAATGGAAAAGTAAAACCTTGGATCTGATTACACAAATTAAATGTCAGAGGATGATTAAAGTTATTAAAATTCACCCAAAGGGGGTCATGAATGTCTGTACCAATTTTTGGGATCTGAGTGAAATATGAAATGTGAATCTCATGATAGCGCTAGAGGAGATCGACATGCTGTAAACAAGAATCCTGGTTTCTGTAATGGGAGATGGGGGATTAGATAAATCTTACATCTTACTGGTGTCTTTGCTGTGCATACCATAAGTGGCTTTCTAATCTGCTTTTTGTAAGAATTTATGTACACGATAAAGACTTCACACTGGTGCAGTTACAGCAGAGCAGGTGAATGAATTAAAAAAGTACAAAGAGTGATGTGTCGTATTTAAAAAGAATCGGTTTTGCTGATTTAGACACGCAGTCGGGATCACATTTTCGATTCCTACAGTCAAAACTAGAAGAGCTTGTGGCGTTTCAAGGCTGATGGTGCATTTTGCATTTAAAAAAAACAATTCAAGTGTTTCAGGAAGAATAAATTCACATGTGAATTTAATATGTCATACCCAGATAACCTGTGTGATGGGATTTATATGTAGTATGTATTCGTATGTAGTATTGTTCACAAACACTTTTCTGGACACAGTACACACTACAACTTTTAAGGACAGAAATTGGGACTTCTGTGGTTGCAAAGGCATACATCTATAGGCATTTTTTTGTTTTGTTTTTTTATTTCCAAGTCTAATATTGATAAAGCAATGCTTGCTTTTCTTAAATTACTTTCAAAAATCAATAAGTTGGGTTACTTTTTGTTTGTTTGTTTGTTGAGCCAAAAATGTGCAATTAATTATTTCCTGGAGTAGTGTTTCCTTTTTCATAGCATCTTGATTCTAATGTGGCTGCAAAAGAGGTTAAAAATACTTAATTCATGAAATTATATAGTTTATAATTGCTTTAGCAATATATGAGAACATGCCAGATTGTAGTCTGAGGTTATGGAACAAGGGTGAGAGGACCAGAGGCGACGGGCAGTCAACCCCGCTAGAGGCCAGCCACCATGGTACAAGTCGAGAACAAGGTCACAGGGCTAGGGGGCACCTAGCAGAGGCCCCCTGACAAGGAGGAGGTCCAAGCTACCCTGAGCCAAAGTGGCCAATGAACACACCAGAACATCCAGTCACATAAACAAGCAACCACATCCCAGGGAGGGGTAGGAGCAGGGAGTGGTGACCATGTTCCACAGGGTCAAGGCTCAACAAGCCCCAGACCCAAGCCCAGCCACGCACACACACACCCACATACAGACCATTCACTCACTCACTCTCACCCACTTTTTTCCCCAGCTCACTCAAGCAGTGTAGAATTTTACTGTGCTAAAGAAAACCTAAATTAAAATGATGACCAAGTTTCCTTACCCTCATAGAAAACATGGTTAAGTCTGTAAAGTATTTAAACATGAGCAAGCTGACACTCTCAAGCAATGTGCCCTATAAAACATTAACATAAACTGGCTCTTGTCACCTTATGCAGCAAAATGCCATATTTTTTTTTTGTTTGAATGAAAAGGAAAAAAAACAAACATCTTTAGTCAAAGTCATATTCCTCCAGGACCGGTTGCTTTTTCTAAACTGTTGCCAAGAAGCCATCTGTTGTCACTCTGCCTAAAACTAAAAGAGGAGTGTGCCAAGTAAGTTTATTAGATCAGTTTTTGTCATCTTTGATCAAAGAAGAAAAAAAATGCATGTCAAATATCTTTGCCCAATCTTCTTCTAAATGGAATTTAACATAATCTAATGTTACCCGAGTGAATTTATGCCTGAATTTGCATACAAACAGATCCAGAGAAATGGATGAGGCAGTGACACAGCTGCACACCCTGAGGACTTTTACAGGTCAACCATTACAGCACAAGAGAGGTGTAACCTTGCTCTAGAGCTAGTTAAATATATTTCACATGTCACAAATGAGGACTAGCTTGTGAACCCTAAAGCAGAGAAAGTATGTGCTGACAGTGCATTACTGGATAGCTTGTGTCTGACTCTGGCTCCCAGTTTACATAGCGATATAGAACGAAATGGCGAGGAGGGTGTCACTGTGTTACCGAATGCATTAGTTAAAATACACAAGCTAAAGTTATGTATGCATGTGGGTCAAATGAATAACTGAACTGTTTGTTACCAATATTTATCATATCTGGTACATTTCATGTTGTTCATGCTGTCTGTTTTTAGTTTTTTATATATATATATATTTTAGGGGTGCAACGATACACAAAATTCACGGTTCGGTTCGGTTCGATACTTTGGTGTCACGGTTCAATATTTTTTCGATACAAAAAAAATGTTCATACCTTTTTAATTTGTCATTTATTAAACTTATAAATATATATTTTAACTCAAAAGTACAGTTTTTAAATTTAATGTTGCTGAAACAAAAGTAATTTAAAAAATAAATATATCTCTGGGCTCTCAAAATTTCAAAATCCCTGGTAGCCCTTCGGGCAGGGACTCTTCAGTTTTTGGTAGCCCAAAATAAATTTAAGTAGCCCAAATAAAAAAGAGAGCAATTTTTTGATTGATGTTTTGTTTCCTTTACAATATTATACATTAAAGTATAATATTGTAAAGGAAACAAAACATTAATCAAAAAATTGTTGAAAAACAAATTACAACATTGTATAAAAATTACAATCATCAACTCAAATACTTGGTTCTAATTGAACAGAAATTTCTATGAACTTGTAAGAACTGTGTAGGACATGAATCCATCTGTGTCAGATCCTGAATTTGAAATTTCCACTGAAGTCAGGGGTAAGAGACAAGTGGAACCAAGATCTAGGCCATTTGCTTTTTGAAGTTTGCAAAGACTGCTAAATTTTGCCAGTGGTAGTTCACTCTTTGCAACATAGTACGCTGTTCTAAACAGATTTTTTCAGGTTTATTTTTAGTATGTTATTTGCAATTGGTGTTTGTTCTGGGAAAGATATTGCAGACTGAGCAATAATGCATTTCTTGCATTTCTCATGGGTTCTAATGGGGGCCTTTCTTAAAATGACTGGTCCCAGTAACAAAGGCGCTTGTCGACTCAGAAATCGAGAGAAAACCAACAACACACCCAGCAGAACATTATGTTATTTATTTACACGGGTGCACATAAGTGGTCCGCATGTGCGCATTCGCTGTCAAAATAAAAGACGCGCACCAGATAAGAAGTTGCAACGCGCATTTGCGTCCATATAAAAAGCACTGTTTTTGTCCGCTAGAGTGGGATTTTCACGGCACATTCCGCACCACATCTCTGTGCGTTCATCATTTGTTTGAAGCCAGCTCACCTCCTGCATCCACTTTTCCGAGAATACGTGCTTCTTTTGTGGTTCGGACTCCTTCTGACATTTGTTTGGAGGTGGAGGAACACCAAAATAATTGCTTAAAGGAGCTTGCTTCTTCGACATCTTTAAGAGTTCTAAACAAATGTCTGTCCTCCTCCAGAAAATCTTATGTATGCAAACACGCGTTGCAACTTCATATCTTGTGTGCGTTTTTTTTATTTTATTTTGACAGCGAATGCGCACCTGCGGACCACTTATGTGCAGCCCCAGTTATATAGCTTGTCTTGCAGCCACAGAAATTCTTTTGTCCATGAAACCATAAAGCTGCACTTTCTTTTTGCCTTATAGTCTGATTTGTCATAACTTTTCCGTTTTGTGGTAAACTTTTCTTTGGCGGTCACTTCTTCACCCTGACCCGTCTTATTTGGCTCAGCAGAACTAAAATATATATCCTGCTACTTTTACACACACACACACACACACACACACACACACACACACACACACACACACACACACACACACACACACACACATAACAGTCAGCGATTCTCTGCCTGATCAACCTCTCACATGTTTAAGCTTGCTGCGGGAGATTTCACTTGTCATGTTTGCATAGTAAGCCAACGATTGACAAAACGATGTCAGAGGAATTGGTGCGCAAATTATCATCACTCACCAATCAGTACTGTCGCTCTCTATACACAGTTTGCGCGATTGCAAAGTGAAAGCAAACAACAAGCGCAAATTCAAACGCGATTTCAACATGTCACATATTGACAGTGGCTCATCGATGCCAATGACATAATTATCCAGCTACATTTCCGAAAGAATGCAAAAGCATTGACATATATTTTTCCTTCCTACAATCCGGTTGTTCAGTGATGACGCGACGAATCCTACTTCCGGGTCTAAAGTAGTCTGCGTTTAATATGGCTTTTGTGTTGTTAACATGTTTAATGTTATGTATTTTCTTCTATTTGATCTCAAAAAGCTCCTAAAACAGTCAGTGATCACTGTTGACCTCCCTCGGCTTTTATTACCACTAATCATTTATTTAAGCTCAGTTTTTAAAACCTTAGGATGTAACTACAGCCCAGCCCATGCAGCAGTATATGAATGACTAACCTCGTATTGTGGATGGATTATCTCAGTTGTTCTCCTGGCTGAAGTTTGGTCCTTTTACAGCATCCTGCCATGCGATTACATTTGTTCCTGACCACCGAGAACACTCACGTTAACTTTTATCGAGTGGGAAAAAAGTTAGCTTGTTTATATTATGCTAACATAGCTGTCTCTCTAGCGGTCATGTAGCACATCATTAAATACCAGCTAGCCCAACTTCAGTAACCCTACAAACGTCACTGTTTAGTTTTCTGTCTTCATTTATGCTGGAAGTGATAGCAGAGCTGTATGTTTTAATTTGTTTCCAAAACCCTGCAGTCAGGACATGCTATATTGTATTTAGATAGAAGCTAGCGAACTAACTCCCTGCTAACTTCTAACTCCGTTAAATGTCATAAATTCCGTTTTCATGGATGCCTGGATGTTAAACTCAATTGTTACACCTGGTAGAGCAGAATGCTGATCATTTTATTAAAGATGAAAGACTTTAGACAGTTTTTCAACTCCCAGTAATGCCATAGTGATCGTTTGATATATGGACCTGCAGCAGAGTTTAGGTCCAGACACGGCTAGTGAGGTCAGACTGAACAATCGGATAGCCCGACGCAGGGCAGAGATAGATTTTGGTAGCCCGACTGGAAAAATCGCTAGCCCCGGGACGTGGGGCTAGTGATATTGCAAGCCCTGTATCTGGATTGAGGAATCACTCATCTTTGGAAAAGAGAGTTTATTACAGAGAAATGGCTCTTTCCCAAATAAAAGCTATACTATACGCTTCTTCTGGGCTATATTCTCAGCAGCATATTGTAGCGGGTCAGGGCTGTTCTGTTTGTACAGTTATGTTTTGTTTATGTTGCCATAGTGACGGGTGACGCCCTCTCGCTGCAACGGTGTGTCCTTCCTGGGTCAGAGGGCGCCCTGTGTGTTGTTGTTGTTGCTGTGTGGTTGCCGTGCTGAGCAGTTAGCTAGCGGCAGTGTTCTTCTGCAGATGTCAATAAACGGCTGTGCTCCCTGGCTACCTCACGGGAAGCAAGACCAAACGACACCTCCGTCTCCACCTTGTCTGAGCTCGCCACAATATTAAACATATCAGGTCCCCATAAGGAGAATCATGTGCTAACGGCTGTCTAAATGACTCGGGTAAAGTTTGTAGCATGCATGTGTAACAGTGTTTATGTGGTATTATTCCACTTGCCGCAAATATCAGTGTAATGGGGAAACAGCGCCCCCCTCTCGGTGTGGCTGGTTAGGTGAGGCTGGCTGCAGTAATCGCTGCCAGTCTGCCGTAGCCATATGAGAGGTGAGTTGTATTGTTCCGCACACAATATAGCTAAGTAGTACAGACACATAAAACATGTTTGATTAGCTGACGAGCACCGAGTGTAATAAGTGCTTAGTGGACACATGTCCAACACCAGTTTTATGTACTTTTGTCTTATGTACTAAAGCGGAATGCTAATGAGATGTTCTGCCGTAGTGTGCTTTGCGGAGTGGTGTATGGCGAGCCTGTGTACTGATAATACACCGTTGTTTCCATTCAGGTACATCATTTGTTGTTGCTGTTATTTTATTGTATATTAGAAATTGTAATATTGCTGCAGTAATCGCTGCCAGTCTGCCGTAGCCAAACGAGAGTGTGCTGTGCGGAGTGGTGTGTGGCGAGCCTGTGCACTGATAATACACTGTTGTTTCCATTCAGGAAATAAAGTGGCAACGATCGATCAGAGACTCCTTGTCTTTTTAAAAACACTACACAACGCAGAGTCGAGGAGTCTGTTTGGGCCGAACTGTTTCAGCGGGATGAAGCAGAAACCGGTTACACATGCTTGTTGTTTTTGTCTGCTTCCACTTGTCTTTGAACCAGGATGATGTCGGCGTAAATGTGCAGTCATATTCGTTGTGTTCCCACTAGTGCTGTCAGCGTTAATCTCGTTGAAATGACGTTAACGCCACAACACGGCAAATGTCCGTTAACGAGCTACCCCTGATCACCCCGTGCATGAGGCTAGATGGCCAACACGTTAACGAGCTAACTGCGCTAACACACTAGTTCCCACCCATGTAATTGAGCATTGCGTGGCACATCCAATGACGTCTTATCAATCGCTAACTGCTCAGCGCGGCAACCGTACAGCAACAACAACAACACACAGGGCGCCCTCTGACCCCGGAAGGACACACCGTGGCAGCGAGAGGGTGTCACCCGTCACTATGGCAACATAAACAAAACATAACTGTACAAACAGAACCCCGAACAGCCCTGACCCGCTATACATAGCCCCCAACTAAGGGGTCAGTCGTCCCGACGACCCCATTACCCCACACAAAGTCCTGCAAATGCCCAGGTGCCTTCATGAGTGCAACGAAACGATACTCGTATCGATATTGAACAGTGCTTTTTACGTTCGGTATGCACATGTATGAACAATACAAAATTTGTAATTTATTTTATCAACTTTCCTTCTGACGATGCTGTCTGTGTTGAGCGCTCAGTGAATCTGCGTTCGACTACTCCGCCTAGGCTGCACTGTCGAGCGCAGATCCACTGAGCGCTCAACACAGACAGCATCAAGAAGGAAGAGCACAAGGCAAGCTAGCAAGACAGAAGTTAAGCTCTCCTTGCAACATGGAAAATTTAACCTCCCCCACCCTCATTCAGATCTGGCGTTTGGAATTATTTTGGTTTTCATGTGACGTATGACCCTGAAGGTAAGCGCGTCATGGACTAAAGTAAAACAGCATGTTGGATGTGCCACGCAATGCTCAATTACATGGGTGGGAGCTAGTGTGTTAGCGCAGTTAGCTCGTTAACGTGTTGGCCGTCTAGCCCCATGCACCGGGCGATCAGGGGTAGCTCGTTAACGGACATTTGCCGTGTTGTGGCGTTAACGTCGAGATTAACGCTGACAGCACTAGTGGGAACACAACGAATATGACTGCACATTTATGCCGACATCATCCTAGTGCAAAGACAAGTGGAAGCAGACAAAAACAACAAGCATGCATGCTACAAACTTTACCCGAGTCATTTAGACAGCCGTTAGCACATGATTCTCCTTATGGGGACCTGATATGTTTAATATTGTGGCGAGCTCAGACAAGGAGGAGACGGAGGTGTCGTTTGGTCTTGCTTCCCGTGAGGTAGCCAGGGAGCACAGCCGTTTATTGACATCTGCAGAAGAACACTGCCGCTAGCTAACTGCTCAGCACAGCAGCAACAACAACACACAGGGCGCCCTCTGACCCAGGAAGGACACACCGTTGCAGCGAGAGGGCTTCACCCGTCACTATGGCAACATAAACAAAACATAACTGTACAAACAGAACAGCCCTGACCCGCTACAATATGCTGCTGAGAATATAGCCCAGAAGAAGCGTATAGTATAGCTTTTATTTGGGAAAGAGCCATTTCTCTGTAATAAACTCTCTTTTCCAAAGATGAGTGATTCCTCAATCCAGATACAGGGCTTGCAATATCACTAGCCCGACGTCCCGGGGCTAGCGATTTTTCCAGTCGGGCTACCAAAATCTATCTCTGCCCTGCGTCGGGCTATCCGATTGTTCAGTCTGACCTCACTAGCCGTGTCTGGACCTAAACTCTGCTGCAGGTCCATATATCAAACGATCACTATGGCATTACTGAGAGTTGAAAAACTGTCTAGGCTTTCATCTTTAATAAAATGATCAGCGTTCTGCTCTACCAGGTGTAACAATTGAGTTTAACATCCAGGCATCCATGAAAACGGAATTTATGACATTTAACGGAGTTAGAAGTTAGCAGGGAGTTTGCTCGCTAGCTTCTATCTAAATACAATATAGCATGTCCTGACTGCAGGGTTTTGGAAACAAATTAAAACATACAGCTCTGCTATCACTTCCAGCATAAATGAAGACAGAAAACTAAACAGTGACGTTTGTAGGGTTACTGAAGTTTGGCTAGCTGGTATTTAATGATGTGCTACATGACCGCTAGAGAGACAGCTATGTTAGCATAATATAAACAAGCTAACTTTTTTCCCACTCGATAAAAGTTAACGTGAGTGTTCTCGGTGGTCAGGAACAAATGTAATCGCATGGCAGGATGCTGTAAAAGGACCAAACTTCAGCCAGGAGAACAACTGAGATAATCCATCCACAATACGAGGTTAGTCATTCATATACTGCTGCATGGGCTGGGCTGTAGTTACATCCTAAGGTTTTAAAAACTGAGCTTAAATAAATGATTAGTGGTAATAAAAGCCGAGGGAGGTCAACAGTGATCACTGACTGTTTTAGGAGCTTTTTGAGATCAAATAGAAGAAAATACATAACATTAAACATGTTAACAACACAAAAGCCATATTAAACGCAGACTACTTTAGACCCGGAAGTAGGATTCGTTGCGTCATCACTGAACAACCGGATTGTAGGAAGGAAAAATATATGTCAATGCTTTTGCATTCTTTCGGAAATGTAGCTGGATAATTATGTCATTGGCATCGATGAGCCACTGTCAATATGTGACATGTTGAAATCGCGTTTGAATTTGCGCTTGTTGTTTGCTTTCACTTTGCAATCAGGCAAACTGTGTATAGAGAGCGACAGTACTGATTGGTGAGTGATGATAATTTGCGCACCAATTCCTCTGACATAGTTTTATCAATCGTTGGCTTACTATGCAAACATGACAAGTGAAATCTCCCGCAGCAAGCTTAAACATGTGAGAGGTTGATCAGGCAGAGAATCGCTGACCGTTATGTATGTGTGTGTGTGTGTGTGTGTGTGTGCATAAAAGTAGCAGGATATATATTTTAGTTCTGCTGAGCCAAATAAGACAGGTCAGGGTGAAGAAGTGACAGCCAAAGAAAAGTTTACCACAAAACGGAAAAGTTATGACAAATCAGACTATAAGGCAAAAAGAAAGTGCAGCTTTATGGTTTCATGGACAAATGACTTTCTGGTGGCTGCAGATAGGGGTGATTGCTCAGTTCTTGTTCTGTTTAACCTTAGTTCAGCCTTCAGTACCGTTGATAATCAAATCTTAATCCACCGCTTAAATCACATGATAGGGATGTCTAGCTCCATCTTGGGGTTGTTCAGTTCATTTCTGCGAGTAGAACACTTTTGATGTCAGTGAGAAACTTTTGGTCAGCTGTAGCTAGATTATCATGCAGCGTTCCGCAAGGCTCTATCTTAAGTCCCTTGTTGTTTAACTGGTATATTGTGCCACAAGGCCATATTATAATTAGTTTGAAATCCATTTCCTATCATCTGTATGCAGATGATATTCAACTGTACCGTTATTCCAAACCTTATAGTTAGATAAACTATCCATTCTAATGGAACTTCTTAAGGAAATTAATGGTTGGATGAGTGTTAAATTTTTGCTCCAGAGAGCATTAAGCCCCAGACTAGACATCATTTGGGATCTTTCTCATCCACTGTAAAAGCTACAGCTTCAAATCTTGGGTTAATTTTTAATCAATTTTTGACTTTTCATGTTTACATCAAGTCTATGACCTTCTATTGCTTTCTTAAGAAATATCGCTAAACTCAGGACTGTTGTCTCTAAAGGTAAATTGGAGATGCTTTTTTATGCCTTCATTGCCTCATGATTATAATATTGAAGGCTTCTTTAAATTGCCTTCAAGCTGTCCAAAATGCTGCTGCAAGGCTTTTAACTCACACTCACAAATTCTCACATATCACCCCATTGTTAAAGAGTCTGCGCCAGCTTCCATTTAGTTTCAGATCTCAATTTAAAATCTTGACTCTTACTTTCATGGCCTGATGTGGAGAGGCCCCCACTTACATCATCTTCTACATCATGCTTCTTCCTTCGATCTGCTGATAGTGGTCTTCTGGTGATTCCACGTACCGATCTAAAAAATAAATGGGATTTTGCCTTTCAAACATTTGTGCCAAAACTATGGAGCAGTTTACCTCTCTCTCTTTGCACCCTTGACTCTGTGTCTTCTTTTAAAAAAAACAAAAACAAAAAACAGCTGAAAATGCATCTATCCAGATCTATCAGGCATTTGAATAATATTTTTGTGTATTATAGTTTTTTTTTATTCAGTTGTATTTTAATATTGTAAGAATCTATTGAAGTGCATTACAATCTTAAAAAGTACTTATTCATTAACAGTAAAACATATGAAAAGTGTCACAGTCATTGGTAACGTGGTGATTCTCTGCAACAATTGCTCACAAGTGCAGAATTTCTTTAAGTTGTAAAACTCTGGTTGCCCACTCTCCTTAGATTGCTGCAGCTATTTTGGATTTTTTTTATATATAAATTTATAGCCTTTTTTTAAGGCTTGCTGCTGGGTTTGCTCTGGGCTCCTCTATATGACGCTGAAGCTGGGAGGTCCACTATTCCCCCGCCCCTGACATTGAAGCTGTGAGGCGCATAGTGCTCTCTCTCTCATCTTATACTTATTTATTACATTTATCTGATTTGTTTATTGCGCTTTAAACAGAATCTTATTGGGGGGGGGGTTGTTTTTGTTTTTTTAAATTTCATTTTTGTATTTTCCAACTGGTAATTTTACTCTGTTGATTCTTGATTTACCACCTAATTCATCAGTTAGAACGAGATGCTTTTGATATTCGTAACAAAGAGCTGCAGGAGAATACTTTACAGCCTAGAAAACAGGCGCTTTCTTCACTGGCCTTTCAACTACTTAGCTGTGAGCAGATGACATTTCCAGTTTTGCAACTATTAACCCACCACTTCTTCTGTCTGTCTCTATCTTTTTTGTGTCTTTTTAGTCAAGACAACTATTTTGAACTACCAGAGTCCCACCACTGGTCTGTTCCCAGTAAAAACATGCTCTACCTGCAAAGAGGCAAAGGTCCGGGACTCTCTGTACTGTGCTGCCAGTGCCTGGGCCTTGGCAATGGCATATCGGTTAGTATGCAAAATGCACACGCATGCAAAATAAACTGTGTAATATATGTTTGTTTATAAGTATGCAATATGTCTTTTTCCAAAATTTGTGTGGACTTAGGAAGCTGGCACCTTAGCTGTGTGCTAAAGATAGTGCTTTTTACCTAAAATTGAGTTACAAAACTCATAGAAAGCTCAACTTGACCAAAGCTGTTTGGCAGATTACCAACATGTACGTGTTTGTGGGTGAGTGTGGCTCCAAGATAAGCCCAGTTGTACTAACAAGTGCACACAATCCTTGAAATTATTTGAAAATATGTCTTTTCACACACCCAACCCAACAAGCTAGAGGTTGCAGGGTGCAATCATAGAATATGGGTAAACAGCTAGTGATCTGTACAAGTTAAAAACTTAGAACTCATGTTTATGTTCAGTTAGACTTTTTAAAGAACTCTTCGATTACTGTTGTTAGAGTATCTCAGACTGAAATCTAAATTCATGGTGAGTAGTGGAGGCGGAGGTCATAAACACAGATGGTTATTGCAGTGAGTCCAGTTTCTTGTGGGCAGAGGTCTTTCTTGCTGTTATATAGTGATAGATGGTTGCAGCATGTTGTGCTTCTGAATATGCCACTGACCCATAAACTCAGGAGTAGCTGAAAAACCAGTCCTATGTATTGCCTTTTTTCAGCATCACAGCAACGCTGGTGTAAAAGAAATACTAAAATAGATGGACAGCTCAGTTTGTTGGGCATTATATGAAAGCTGACCAAAAAGCCCCAGTTAGTTTCACAGGTTTTTTTCCCTGCTCTCTTCGTTTTCATGCTTACTGATCCTCATCTTTAATCTGCCTCTGTCATTTGGAGGCTTTGCTTTTTAACCACATAGGGGTTATTACTTCTAGAAGAACATTTCAAAATTTCACTGGGGCCACCAAACCCCTTTATCAATGTTCCCCTGTGTTGATGCCCAAATTCCTCTTAAGGAAAGAGCACTTCCACAAAATGAGCTTGTAACAGGGCACAGAAGAAGGGTGGGGGGCAAAAAGATAAAGAGGAAGGAGGCAGAATTGGAAAGGGGAGGTATACGAGAAAGAGTGAAAGTGGAGATGCGGGAGTGGTAGAGGGGAGATTTAAGCTGGTCAGGGTTCGCAATAGAGAAGAAGAAGTGGAAGATGGCGAGAGAGGCAGAGAGGAAACTAGATGGAGGGGGAAGACGGAGGGAAAGAGCGGGGTAAAAATAGAGTGTACTGCAGTGATGTGACCAGAGGCAGATCCCAGTCATCAGTCATGGCTGCCTCCTATTAGAATTGTCACTGGGATTTAATTAAGATGATTCTCATCTGACAGGCTTGGATAGTGCCATTACTTACTTCACACCCAGATGCTGTGTGTGTTTGAGTATGTGTGTGTGAGATTCAATGACAAGACTGGCAGTTGGAGTTACCACAAACTTCTATTTTAAGGAAACATGATAGCTTTTATCTGCAGCTTTGCCTACTCACTTTTCTATTTGTTATATACATTTTCTTGTTAATGACACTGGGTAGCTCTAGTGAAAATTTCCTCTCACTAACAAGTCCATGCAGTCAGTTTTGATGCACGGGGTCATGTCTTGAAGGCAGTCATTAATGCATTGTGTACCTCGTAAATTTTAAACAAGTATAACATCAGTGGCTTAGCTTTCCTTTGTTGTTAGCCAGAGTCATTACTAGCTTGACCTTTGTCAAACACATCTGACATCTGCCAGCCTCAGAAAGAATGAGCTGATTCGCACTGTGGTCGCTGCAACCAAGGAACAAGTGGCATTTCACTACCAGTATTCATTTCAGGACTTTCAAAACTTTTCTTTTCTATACCTAACAGATTTAATTTAAAGCTGATTTGTTTCCCCACAATTTGAATGCATTTTTCTATAGTGCATTCATTCATGTTTTTGTTAATTTGCATTCACTATTAAATGTAAATTGTGTAAATTGTTAAGAGCTTCTGTTGGTTTATCAGCACTGATGACTAATATACTTCAAAGTCAGTACTACGTGTGGGAAAGTCTAAAGAGCAAAAAAAAATCGCAGTATGATCATTATTTCATAGCTATGGGTAACTGAAACAGCCAGAGAACCATTGTATTTAGTCTTGGGTTAAGCAGTTTGATCTTCACAGCAGTCCTGGCCAACTGACAGCTTTAACGGAACAAATGATTGACCATTACTACTCTTCCAGTCCTCATCAGATCAGGATTTGTGTTGTCCATGTCAAAATCACATGGTAGTTCTCTGTATCACAATAATATTTAGGATGGATCCACAATCCTATTGATGAAATATGGGCTAGGCAAACATTTCTAGCTTTATGAATGCAAAAGTTTGGCTTGATCTGGGTTATGTCAACCTAAACCTGATTCATTTTTTTATTTTTTATCTTTCTTACCCCAAAAAGGGTTCAGCAGGTTATTTATTATTTGTTATTTGCTTAAACCTGGGAACAAAATGGCTTGACCAAAAGGTAGTAAGGAATTAAAGACTTAATATTTAGCATTATTTATTTATTTATTATTTATTAAGCTGGTTCTGATGTTCTGCTTCTCTTTCACTCATATTTTATTTGAATAAAATAACAGTTTAGACAGTTCTACAATGTGTCTGATCTTTTGACTACTTGAACTTTTTTTTTCCTCGGAAAACTTGTCCTTCATATTAAGTTGTGAGATCTCTGCTGTTATTTTCGGACATTTAAGGAGTAAGAATACTGACCAAAAGACCAACTGTGACTCCAGTTAGTAATATTTGCCATTTTTAAAACAAAAGGAGTTGCTGTAGGTGACAGTTTGTCTTCATGTGTTCGGCCTTTGTTCCCTGCCCTTCAGACGCATTGATGATGACATGGGACGAACTCACGAGTTGGAGCATTCTGCCATCAAGTGCATGAGAGGAATTCTCTACTGTTACATGAGACAGGCCGATAAGGTGAGTGTTTCATCCTGGCTCAGTACAGCTTCTGCATGTTTGCATAAAAACACCCCCGAAATTACACACTGCGTTGCAGATCAAAGGTATATTCCTGCTCATCAAAGCCTCTTAGTGCTACAGCCTTGGACACATCTGGTTCCTCTTTCATATCACAACAAATAACAAAAGGAGCCAGTTGATATAGTCCTGAGGGCTTAATAACCAGCAGTCTCCTAATTTCCAATGACTTTTGCTCCGAAGGAGGAAAATTTCACGCCACCTCTACTGAAAACTGATGAATGTGTAGAGTAGGCTGTGAATGAGGAAAAAAATGGCAAGCCATGTTATGTATTCAAAGAAAAGCCAGATATGTCTCCTGAATATTTTTTTTTTTTTTCCCTCGTTGAGCATATTTTTTTAATAGAGCAGCCTGCTGCGTCCCTGTGTATCTGCACGTATATGGTGTGCACCGTTGAAAGGCATCCTCTTTCATCTTGCCTCGACCTTGACGATCCAATTTAGGGGAGAGAGTTTCTCTGTCTTAATTACAAAGCTGCGTTTACACAGTTAATTACACAGAACAGCTTTCGTTATGGCCCCGTCACCAACGCTTACGAAGTACATGGCATTTTTTATGGAAACTGTGACATGGGGGCACTGCAGGGCAAATATCACAGAGCAAATACAGCAGCTGTGCCCCACTGATTAGATAAGATAGTGTATGAGGAAGAAAGGATATCTTTTATTTAACAATTACACTTTTCTTAAAGGAAAAGATTCTACCTTTGCCATTGATAAACAAATGAGGTGGCTGTTTATGTTTATTTAAAGGAGCTTTGTTCGTACTGAATACAAAGGTATACCAAAACATTTAGAGATTACTGATGATAACAATGATAATAAAAATATTAATGCTTAAAATACATTGTTTAAAATTTCACCAGATCTTTTCTCTTCCTTCAAATAATCAATTCCTGTATCTTTAAACAATGTCCTGAGGTGCTTAAACTTATATATAATACTTGTGTGTTTTCCTCAAGGAATTGGACAATACTGCAGGAGAAACTCATGAAACAGAGCTAGTGAACAACAGATACAACATGCTATATAGATGCTCTGCTTTTATGCTGATTTGCATTGAAATTCAGGCAGCGTTATCATCCAGAACAATATTTGTTAATACAAATTTTTATATATGCAACAGAGGAACTCACTGTCCGGGCTTATTAAGGCTGCAAACAACACTCTTTTCCATTTCTATAGTTAACTAACACCGGCCTTCTTGTGTTACTGTGACATCCCTATCCTTAATACATACATACAGTGGTGTAAATGAAGTTCTTTATGATTAAGAAATAAACTCCAGATGGCCCTGTGTGGAAAAAGTGATTGCCCCCTAAACCTGATGACTGGTTGGGCCACCCTTAGCAGCAGCAACAACAGCTATTCAAGGATTTGCAATAACTGTCAATGCTGTGGAGGAATTTTGGCCCACTTACCATTATTGCTAATCCAACATCTATTTCTTTAGCATATTTTAAGTCATTTTTTGTCAGTTCAGGACTCTGCAACTTTACTTTTGTTTTTTGTAATTTTTTTTTACTGTGCTCCAAATGCTAATTATGTGCCAGTGGCTGCTGGAACACTAAATAGGCCAATAAGTCAGTGTTTTTGTATACGGCTTGTTACACTGCCTGAAGAGACCAAAACATTGATCAATTCAGGGATATGGTCACAGATCTAAGCGTAAAAACGTGAGCTGATCATTTAGTCGTGATGATCTAAACAGTTATTGAGCTCACTGTATCCCTTTAACATAACTTTGTTTTGAAAATGAAAGTCATTTCCTTTTCAGTGAGAAATGATAAGGAATTGCAGTTAATTGACTTGATGAGATGCAAGAGTTTTGTGCGTAGCTAAAGATGGAAAATAAGTGCATGAAAGTGGACTGTTAAAACAGCAGGCGTTGAAGTAGTTTGCTAAATTGAAGCCCATATTGGCGCATTGCAGCACTTGAAACAATAAGCAAGATCGGGGGCCTCTTCAAATATCCCAAGAGTGGAGCCACTTGACACTGTGGCTCTGCAGGGGCAAGAATCAGGGAGACCACTACACAAAAGCAAGTTTTATAGAAACATAAACAACAGCGTTAGCTGCTGACAGAGGTACCCCTCTTATTCTGTACACATACGCACATAAGCATTACTCACTATGGGATGGCAAGAAATGGAGCAGTTTCAGTGAAAGTGGGACAGCGGGTCTCCACTATGACCTGACTATATAGCAAAATAGGTGTGAGGGGGGACGACGACAAAAGAACCCAAATAAAAGAGCTCATAGCGTAAAGTACAGGAGATAGAGAGCTAGAAGTAAGAAAGAAGGTAGGAAGTAAGAAAAACAATGGAGACAACAACGAGGGATTTAATGATAGAGAGAGCAGTGAGAGAAGTAGAGAAAAGAAACGAAGGAGGTGAAAATGGGACAAAGGGCCAATTATTTATAACTGTGCGACAGGACAGGCGGCCCATCTGTGATTTGGTGTGTAGTGTAGTCGATGAAGCAAACACATGCGAAGCCATCAACAAACCACCGAGGATAAAGCACAACTAAAATGTTGTACATGTCTTGTTTTAAACAGTGTTATCATTTTGGTTGCCATAATCTGGCCCTTATGTGGTCCCGAGCAGAGATGTTTGTACTGTAACGTGTAGCGTGTGGTGTTGTTCCCTGATTAAACTCTTCACTCTTTATCAGGTTATTTTATTAAAAACCAAAACAAAAGAACAGATTATGTGCAGCATGTATGATTGTAGTGGGGATGAACTCTTGCAGCCAGGATTGTAAACATTTAATTTTTTTGAAACGGCTTAAAAATGTTAAAGAAATGTTAGTTCCTTTTAAACCTTTTGAATCATATTTGTATGGGTATAATAGATTGAAAAAACAGTGCAGGCAGATGGTGGTTAAGATTTAAGTAGCTGATTAAATTTAAGCAGCAAGACTAACTGAAGTGAAAAAGCTGCAAAGAAAGCTAGAATAAGCTGAAGTGGCAATTGAAATGGAGGAGCCAAAAAGGCAAACAAACAAAGACAAACATTTAAATGGCCTAAGACAAAGGAGCCAGATGTGGAAATCCACTGACTTCTGTTAAGTAAGACTCAAGTTTTTGCCTTAACTATATTCAGACCAATTATGCTTACATTCTGATCACCCTTCACCCCAGCCTTTGGAGCCAGGAAAAAACTCTGGACGTTGATGGGTCAGCAAAAGTGAATGCAGTAAAAGAAGTTCAGTTTGACAGTTTAAATATAAAAAACAAACCGCTTTAGCTCAAGAGAACATGCTGAAAGGAAGTGAAGTGTAATTTAATTTTTTTTCCATTCACAGCAGTTATCTCAAGTTGCCTGAGAAAATTATAGAAAAGAAATCCCGGGGATGTGGGAATCTGTCGTGACAAGTTGACATGGGGGAAAGAGAAGAATGGACAGAGGAGGATAGAGAAACAAGAAGCAGTATTGAATTTGATTCGTTAGAATTGACCTATATAGAATTAGAGCAGAGGTGCCATCTCTGCCTTAAGCAGTGCAACCATAAGAGACATGACAGACATTACAGTGTGTAAAGAAAGTTCATCACCATGTTTGACTCAATACAAAAGGTTTCGGTTGATATGTTTTTGAATTTGTTGAAGGCTACTCTAGTATAGCTAGTTTCTTCTAGTAACCTCTGTGGGGCCATGGATGTCTCTCCCTTTGATTTTCTCTCTCCCTCCCTTTACCCTGGACCTTTTTTTTCCTCCTTTCATCTCTCTCTCTTTCTCTCTCTCTGTGCATCTCTGTTAGGTGGAGGAGTTTAAACAGGATCCTAGCCCCTCAAAGTGTCTGCACTCTGTATTCCATGTGGACACCGGAGATGAGGTTTACTTGCACGGCGACTACCACCACCTGCAGGTCAGCCAGCAAGCAGACAAGTGAAAAAATGGGGCAACTACCAAATGAAAAAAGAGCGTTTAAATTGAATTCTTCGTGCATACACCTGTGTGTTTGATGTGTGTGTGTTACCTAGGGGTTTTACTGTATATTGTAAAAAATGTAGAGTAAAATTTGCCACCCTGGTATTTTATTGTGTCACATATTTAATATAACTTTAGGAAAAAATGAGGTCAGAGAAGAAGGTCTGTAGTAAGTGAACCTTGCTAAAGATGAATGAACAACAGGATGAATAAAATAGACAATCAATCTCTTTGTGACAGGTTTTGTTTCAAGTGTTTTGAGTGGGGGGGGGATTCCATTAAAATGTCTCATTTCCTCAGCCCCTCTGCCTGGCATGCATAGACGCTCAGAAAAATGACTTTCTCCGAGAAGTGCTTGTGCACTAAATTGGCACTAAAACGGCTTGTTCCTTTGTCAGTGGTATTAACAGAGGTCAGTTTGGTGTGTAGCATTTGAATGGAGAATGCATTTCTAGTGAAGGGTGGCCAATACATCAAGAGAGCTAGAGAGAGAGAGAGAAATCGAAATAAAGCTGCAAGGTTAGTTGCCTGTGAGGGGAGAAAAAGACATTCAAAAATGTAAAAGAGGTAACTTATTTATTGATTATTCTATTTTTTCCAGCAACTTCACCATTGTTGATGATTTCCAATGTCAAAAGTTTAATAGCTACTGTAAAGTCTGTCTCATTCTCTGCACTGTGCGAGAAATTGAAGACTAATTTATAAGTATGAAGTTATTATACGGTGTATGTGCAAATGATAGTAATTGCTTTGATGGCATCTTATCCACCCTACTTCCCTCTGTCACCTCTACAGATCGATGCCGTTTCTTTATTCCTGCTGTACTTGGTGGAGATGATCTGCTCTGGTCTGCAGATCATTTTCAACACCGACGAGGTAAACAAGCCGTTAAAATGACTGCGGTTTTCAATATTAGGATGTAAATGTCGGCCTGTTTATCGCTACATTTTCTAAACTGTGAAGCAGAGGCAAATAGTGTCAATCTCTGGTCTCACTTACTGTCAAGGTTAAATGTACTGATATGATTATAAACTGCATGAAAAATAACTACGGAGTTGTTACATTTTATCACTTTGTGGATTTTCCATGGTGCTGTGCATTTATGGCAATGTTGTATTTTAAAACATCTCACAGCTTCTCTAATCTTTGGAATTTTTTTTTTGTGAAATTCTGTATTTATTCTAAAATACACCACGATATAGTTTAAATGATCTAAGTAATCTGATGCTACCTTCTGAAGGTTGAGCTAGCTGCTGTAAAGTAAGACCAAAGGGTCTCTAAAGCCAGTTAGATATATCCTAAATCCCCTACAGATATCCTAGAGCTGACACAAATGCAGGATCAGGGGACAGTATCTCACTTTTATAGCTTGGCTCACATTTATGCTCTTGCTGAGCCGCTCAGTTGACTTTCAGCAGAGAAACGTTTAGATGATTTCATTGTGGAAGCTTAAATAGCCTCCTGAGAATCGAACCAGTAACGTTGTGTTTGGCAACACACCAGCCCTCTATTACTGTAAAGCTGAACGGTCTCTTGTAGTTTGATTTATCTGTTGGTGTCATTTTTTTTGCCTTTTTTATGTTTGGCTCTAAATAAAACAAGAAGGCAACTTGGCTGTTAAGTTTACACACTGTGCTGTTTATTATGTGGCCCGCAGGAGTATTTGGAACGTCATTAATTCTGTTAGTTTTTACAGCCTGCTCAGCTTTACTTACCGCCACAGAGCAGTGAAATTTGTGCCCCTGGTAAAGGAATCCATTTGTTTACTAAACTGAGCTTATCTTAAGAAAGTAAGGACATGGTGAAACGTTATACCACTAACCAATTAGTGAGCGTACACACACCTCCCAACCCAGTCATCTCTCATTTTTCTCCATTTCTTACTCTGAACAAAGCAAATTGACAATGTAAGTTTTTTATGAGGGCAGTCCTGTTTGTGCAGCAACCTTAATTTGCATGGTTAAACAGTGCTTATTAGGTTGTGTAATGCAAACCGAAGCACGCCTCCCCCAATCTCACATTAACAAACATCAGATGCACTGAGCATAAGGGTTTGAGATTAGCTTTCTCACTGAACACTGTTTGAAATGTGTTTCATTTGGACTAATCACATTATTAGAGTGTTTATTAGTTTGTTGTTGGCTGTCACTACTTGTGAAGTCCATCGGTGTCCACTTGACTGAGCTGGAAGCTGCATTGCAGTATATATATTTTTTTCTTAGAGTGGCATAGAAAGGCTGATGCATGTCCTCTGAGAAGATACACTATCGACCTCCTCCCAGATGCCATTTTCAGTTTCATGCAGCATGAAATGGAGCGACTCATTAGCCAGTTTGTATGTCTGGGGTGCTTTTTTTTCACACAGGAGTATACGTGAGAGCTGCTGGCACATGGTAAAAGCAGAAGCACATGTAGTGTGCTTTTGCCAATGTGCCCACGTTCCCAAATAGTCAGCCCCCCGCCCCCCACAAAAAAAGGGAAAAAAAGCAGAACTGGCCAGGATGGTTTTCTAGCAGCAGGGAGGGGAGACAGAGGGACTCATTTGGCCGACGGGCAGTAACATTCATTAAGATACCATTAAGATACTAAAAAGTTCCCCTCGTTAATCACTCTGCTCATAAAACCCCCCAATAAGAGACCCGGCAAACACCTTTCCCTCTTTCCCAGCCTCATCTGCTTTGCCCCCTCTTTCTCTGCCCATCCTCACTGCCTGGCCTATTTAAGACCTGCACAGGTTCTGTCTTTCTCTTTCAGCTGTTTTACTCTCATCTCTCAATTCCCCTCCACCACTTTGTCATTTTAGATTAAATCTACCATCACTCAAGCACATACACCAGTGTGCTGGCACATTATATGTTTCACTTTTTAGTAAATTTTTTCCTATATGTATACTGTATAATTTTGCAGGAATCTGCGTGTGCCAGATGCTAGTTATAAGAAACATTTGAAATCGGCTAACTGCAATTTTAAACATTTCGATGCCGCTGTAATGTTTGGTGGAATCAACAACACTACTGATGAGTTTTTAGAGCATCTAAAGGGTGGCATTTGTTTTAGCTGGAATTTGTAAAGTGTGTTGATTTAGTGTCTTTATAGTTATATAATTACAGTCTAGCCATAGGGTCAGTTTCACCTTGAGCATGGATTAGAAATCAGCTTTCTTTTTCACCGTAGTAACCTTTGTAATGAGAGAGTTATACTCATCACCCCAGATCAGTATCAAAGGTCATCTATCAATGGATCCAGACGTGTGTGTGTGTGTGTGTGTGTGTGTGTGTGTGTGTGTGTGTGTGTGTGTGTGTGTGTGTGTGTGTGTGTGTGTGTGTGTGCGCGCAGCTGCATTTTACGTTATGTACTGCGATTCCACTTTCTTTTTGGACACATCTTCTGTCTCTAGCCCCGTTTATGCATACATGGGCGTGTGTGTGTGTCAGTATACTCTGTGTATGCAGGTTGCATAAACACAGTATGTTGCATTTTTTCCGAGTGTCCCATGTATGTTTGTTTTCTACATGCAGGTTTCCTTCATCCAGAACCTGGTTTTCTGTGTGGAAAGAGCATATAGGGTACCTGACTTTGGCATGTGGGAGAGAGGCAGCAAGTACAATAATGGCAGCACTGAACTGCATTCCAGGTCAGTAAAAAGAAAACACACAAAAACATTCTCTCCACACTCTCGTTTTTTTTTTTTTTTTAAACCTTACTTTTGCTTTTCTCTATACTTTTACCACTTTTGTAGTACTGGCCAGAATATGTCCTGTATGCAGGGTGCTGCAAAAGTCCTAAAACTCTTAAGTTACATACCTGAAATAAGGTCTGTGGGAAAGTTGTAACACCAGAAAAAAGATGTGAGAATGTATCAAAGATTCAAAATAAATGTTTTTAGAGCAAACCCATACTTCATGGGTTTGCAAACCCACTATATTTTACATGGTTAGCATGGTTGTCTCACAGCAAGAAGGTCCCGAGTTCACTTCCACCATCAGGCCGGGGTCTTTCTGAGTGGAGTTTGCATGTTCTCCCTGTGTTGCGTGGGTTCTCTCCGGGTACTTCACCGTCCTCCAACAGTCCGAAGACATGCAGTTTGTGGGGTTAGGTTAACTGGATATTCTAAATTGCCCTTCGGTGTGAATTGTTGTCTGTCTCTATGTGTTAGCCCTGCGACAGTCTGGCAACTTGTCCAGGTTCTACCCTGGATCTCGCTTAAGACGGCTGGGATAGGCTCCAGCGCCACCTGCAGCCCTGAAATGGACAAAGGGAAGAGAATGGATGGATATATTTTACATATATTTAATATGCTAAATGTGTCACTTAAGAGTTGCCATTTTACACATCCACTCGTCTAATGCATTAGGATGCATTTGGAGTCATTTTTTGTATGTATCTGATGAGTAGACCAATATCGAGTCACCTTCCACCACCTTGTCCACCCACACCTGAGGGAAATGCGTCACTCTTTAGCTGGTAAATTCTTCACTGTGCTCACCTTAGCTGCTCATGTTTTTTTTCTTTCCCCCCCCTTTTTTTTTTTTTAAATCTTAGCAGCTGTTGCTTTAAATTGGGGATTGAGCAGTGGGTGTAGCAGTAAACTGAGGTGCCTACTGATGAGTCACAAGAGAGAAACAATCGTTTTTTAAAAATGCAACAGTGCTTAAATGCTCCATGGGCCAAGAGAAACTATACCTTGATACTCTTCTAGTTTTATAAATACACCCGTTAAAACAGATCTTTTAGTTTTACTAAAGTATTACTTTGGTTTTCTTCTTACGCAACTGCAAATCATATTTGCCTGGGCCCATATTTGTTTCTGTCTCACTGTCGGTGAGTGCAGCACTTGGAAAAACAACAATGATGTAGAGTGTTCCATCTTCTTGAAATTAACTACAAAACCCCTAATTATTTCAGATTTTTAGTAATAGGGCTCTGAGTTAAGTTTATTTGTAATATCTATGTATTTTAATTCACTAGATTGTGAAATTCTAATGGTTTTTGCCAATGACTGTAGAAAACAGTTATTGGTTTTTGCTTATAGAGAAAACAACAGTAACTATAGCAAGAAGGACTCTTATCTATTCAATCTTCTTTTTCTTTCCTGTCCATATAAATAGATCAGCGCCAAACAATAAATGTAAAAACACTGTATTTCCTGCAGGAAGCAGCAGAAATGTGGGAACATGTAATGCTTTTCTTTATAATCAAGTCTATTTGATCTAGTGAGGTGTTTGTCGGGTCAGTGTGTACTGATGGAAATGTCAAATCAGCACAAGTTGGTAGCTAAAAAAAAATGTCAGTCAGCAAGTAAATAACCTATATTAAAAGAAAATGTAATGGACCAGCCATCTGAATGGTTAACCACCATGCAGATAAGGATTTGGAACAACCTGTTCAAACACCAGCACTGTTCTTAGCCCGTGTTGACTTTTTGTTACGTTTTCCCTAACTGATTTATCATCCAAGGTCAAACCGGCCTTCCTCTCCTCGCTCGGTTTCTTGATAAAGATCCTCAATTTCTGCTATTGCTTATCTCTGAAAAGCATGTCTTTTTTTCTTTCTCCAACAATCCAGAGCTATTGGCACCAGCCTGTCAAGATGTCCTCAAGAAAAGATAACAAATTCAGTGTATTGAGGAGTGCTGTGTCTTTTCGTGTTTCTATCTCTCCATGCCATGCTTTTGGATTCCCCCAGTTAATGAGTTGGCTTATATATGTACTTTTGTATTAATTACCATGGCGTATCCAAAAACGAAACAATTCAGAATGGCTCCATGGAAACACGATCTGTATAATAATCAAACTCCATATTAGAACCATTCCTCATCTGTCACGTCCGGCTTCGAAACACGAATATGGCTCTAAGCTCACAGGATTCACAATGGATCATTCCTGAGCAGTCGGTGGTTCTGTCAACTGCAGAATCACAATCACAATGAGTTTGTCCATTTTTAATCAAGTAAAGAAAAGTTGGTGTGTGTGGATCAATACTGAACCACTGTATGTAAACACACCTACTCTCAGAGTAGCAGAAGACTGTTGTACAGTCTGCAGCAATATTTTCATCATGCGAATCCTTATCTCCACCTGTCAACCGACATGGTTGCATCATCATTTTACTCTGGTCCTGATTCCAAGCATCACTTTTTTTAACACCCTGGGTTTCCACAAAGCTTTAAAGCATTCTATGTACATGTGAGGTACTGTCAGGATTTCTGACCACTGCTGTCAGTTTGCGCGTGTTTGTGTATCTCTGTGTGTTACACAAAACTACTTTCAGCAGAACTCTTTTAGAGGCTAAATTAGCCTCCCATCATCTGTACTAATGCTTTTTAATATGTCAGCACATCTACCACCAGTCAGTGGCAAGTTTCCTGCATTTTTTCCCTTTCTCCTCTCTGTTCTTTTCTAGGGAAATCTTGGTAGGGTAGAAAGGGAAACAAAATGACAGTAAAATTGATTCACATTTAGGCTGCATTGCAATCACAGTAGCCAGCCACTGTGAAATGCACTATGTTTTTTTTTTTCCTCTCCTCTCCATCATCCATTATCGAAAGTAGACCACAATCTCAGGAGCCTTCAGCTTTATTGAATCCTAACAGATAGCCATTTAAGATTCAAATGTGATTCAGAAGGCTTTCTGGTGAACTTGGGGACTTTTGACATTTTCAAAACACATTTGGTTCACGTTGCATCATTTTTTCTGTTTTCTTAAGAATGAAAAATAATATATTCTTAAACTGATCAATGTTAGATTGAATTATACTTGCTTATTGTATGTTTTGGTGAAAGTTTGCAGTTTCTTTTCTTTTCAGCTCTGTGGGCCTTGCTAAAGCTGCACTGGAGGCCATCAATGGATTCAACCTGTTTGGAAACCAGGTATTTGATTCCCTGACTTCTTATACTTTGCCACCTCTTCCGAACTCACATTGATTTGTCTCCTGTTTAACTGTGCCACCAGGTAGTAGACTGCATTATAGCCCATTCAAATCTCCTCTGTACATCAAGAAGGTATCCTAGCTGGGTGCAATGTCACCCCGATGACCAGCCTGAATAGTAGAAAACTGCAGTTTATTTACAGGTAGACAGCATCAGTGTAATTAGTGCCGCTGTCACTGTAGCAAGATTGCTTCTCTGAGTGGACGATTGATCAGGAAAGTATGTTTGTGCATGTTTGTGTTTGTCTCAGCAAATTGTTTGTGCTTCTACAGACTGTGATCGATGGCCACAGTTGAATCAGGTTTCCCTCCAAATTTCAGAGGCTGTTTTTCTGTGTGCAAAGTCCATTAGTGGATATGTTTCTTATTTATTTATTTAATTTTTTTAGGAGAAGAAATCAGACATTCATTATACCTGCTAATGGATTGGAAAATGAAGCCTTCCACTTAGCAAGCTTCCTCTCTTATTATCTTTTCTTCTTATTTTCTTCACTCGGGTATTTGCCCAGAATGGTTTGTGTGGCAGTTCTCTCCATTTAAGCTTAGACTCTTTATCTTCTCATCGTATGGCTGTCGGGTATGACCGTAAAGTTGCTGTTTGTGTTTCTCTTCTGAACATCTGCAAAATAAAGGATTTAACTGTGCCTGAAAATGGATTTTGTCATTGAGCTCAAGCTTGTTGAAAGAATCAATTTATAGAGGTGGCTGCTTTATGGTCCATGCTGTATGGGGCTTCTGTACATGTGAGAGAATGAGTGTGCCTGTCTCTGCCGGTCTCGTGCCCCTTTGTGGGAATGCTACAAGCTTTCCAGTTGCTTATTAATGATCTCTATCAATCTTGATGTCCCAGCTGACGCTCAAGCACCAAATGTAGCTCCTTCCCCTCGATGCCCTAAACCGGAACATTCAGTACACTCTTAACTCTTCTATCATACTTTTGCACACTCTTGTGGCTGTATATCACAGTTAGCCTTTGTATTACATGGACAGACACGCATCCTTCAGTTTTGGAAAAGTCACACCCGACCCCTCACCACAGCCCCCTCAAAGTCACACTGAACGCATGATAGAAGCCTCTCGGTGTGACAAATTGAACTGGACGGATAAAATTGATCTCACATGAGGAGGATCCTTCAACTTTAAAGCCGGTCTTTAAATTCACAGTGCTGTTTACACACGGCTCTACAATCAAATCCCAACACATTCTAGTTTCTCTCAAGGGACTGTCACCTAATTCACACCGTGTCAAGAGCAGGGATAAAGCAGAGCCAAGCACATGCCTAACAAAGTCCAGTTTAATATATTTCTGTAAATTAAATGTATTTCATACATATATCAGTGCATAGAAAGTGGTGCCAAGTTAAAGTTCAAAGTAAATCATTATAGTGTCTTTAAAAAATGGGCTTTAAATAATTGACATTCAATCAATGTTCATAGCAGACCATAAAAAAACCCAATGACATCAGTGGTTTTTTTGAGAGGCGTGAGCCAAATCCTCACAGTAGGTGGAAGGATGGTTGTATTGAGAAAAACCTGAAAATAATTTATATTGACAGATATTTGCCTTCAAAGACTATCAAAGACTGCAGGTTATAGTCAACTTTTTTTTTTTTTTTTTTACTTCAGATCACTCATGAGGATGCATAGTGATAGATGCACAAGGAACAAGCAGTTCTTAGTTTTCTAAAATCAAAGTTGGTTTGAAGAAAACCTTAAAACAGCATCCACTGCTCAAAAAGGGTTGAGCTGTTGCACTGAAAGTATTCTACAGATTATGTCTTATCTTAACTCATTGCCTAGTTTTTTTTGTTTTTTTTTTATTGCTTAGTTCTGTTGGAAGAGATATTATGCTACAAATATACAGTGCATATTCAAACTTATTTTTTATTTTTTGTAAAAGAGGTAAATAGAAAAATGTAGTAGTTAAATCATGATAAGCTGGTTGGACTGTCTGCTTCTGCTTAAAAAATGTGACTAAATAAAAGAAGACAAAATGGCTCAAATCTAAAAGGCAAAAACACTCATTTTACATGCTTGCTTTGTGGGTTAGTGTTTTTATACGTTGCTTTTCTAACACTCTTGTTTTCTTATGTGGGTTTTTTCACTAACTTGCCACACAGCTGTCTACACTGGTGGCTAGCAATTCACTATGTATGCACTATGTAAATTTCTAGAGGAAAGCTTGCTGATTTGACTAAAAGCCTTGGCCAGATGTTTTTTTTTTTTCTTTCTTTTTTTTTTTTTTTTTTTTTTTTTTTAGAAATAAAAAACGCGACATTGGCAATATTCATACATAATGCATCTGACTTGCGTTAGAAACTGCTTAGCAGTTTGGGGGAATTGCCCACTTGGTTTCATATAAGCACTGCTGATGGATGGATGGATGAAGTGCAGTGGACTGTTTTTTGTTTTTTTTTCCTGAAAAATGGTTTGATTGCTTCCCTTACTGAGTAAAAAGCACAAAATGTTCCCCCCCTTCCTCTCGTGGAAGTGTTTAAGTGCTCTGGATGGACAAACTGCATCGTGGTAGTAGTGCTTCATTTTTGTACAGGGAGACTTTTAAAGTGATCGGATGACTAGCTGTTGTTTAAGCACTCCCACACTGCACTTCAATAACATGAGCAATCCAAATATATCTGCCTGGTTTTACAGCAAAACAGTGTTTTGATGTGTGGAGGTGTAATACCGGAGGCTTTGAAGCCAAATAATTTTAAGCATTTCCATATTTATTTATTTATTTTTATTTCTTTGGACAAATGGAGGACTTTGTGTATGTTTGTCGTTTTGCACGTATAGAGCTATATGTTACTGTGAAGCACAAATTGTTTAGCTGTAAATTGAATGCTTTTCTTTTATGCTGCAGGGCTGCTCATGGTCTGTGATATTTGTGGATCTGGATGCTCACAACAGGAACAGGCAAACCCTTTGCTCTCTACTACCCAGAGAGTCTCGCTCCCATGTGAGTACATCAATCAATTTATTGACTGTGTACATCTTCTAAATAATTTTAATAAAACAAAGAAAAGCATACAGATTTTACAAGTAACAAAAGGCAGAAACGACACAAAGCAATATGTGCAATAGAGCACTTCTAAAATTTGCAAAATATTATCAGCTTCATATCTTAAACATCTTGTAGAGCCATTCACTCTCAGAGTGCAGGCTTTTCCGTGGTTCCTAGAGTTTCCAAACGTAGAATGAACTTAAGTCAGTGCTTTCAACTATCAATCCCCGCTTCTGTGGAACCAGCTCACAGTTTGGAGTTGAGATACTGGCACCCTCATACTTCTACAATTAGGCTTAAAACATTTCTGTTTGATAAAGCTTGGGGTTGTAGTCAGGACTCTCTCTGGTAACCATTTCTTCTTCATTATGCATTTTATTCTTGTTTCTCTTTTCTCTCCTTTTTTCTCTTCTCTTTTACCTCACCCCTAAACCCTTACCCTGGTTCTGCTGGAAGTCTCTTCCAGAGAAAGAGGGGGGTTCTTTCTTCCCACCATTGCTTGCTTCATAGGGGATCGTCTGATTGTTGTAGTTCTCACTCTAATTAGTTTTTACCTTACAATATGAAGTGCTCTGAGGTGTCTGTTCTTGCAAATTGAATCAAACTCAGTAAACTGAATTTCACTGAAGGCTTATGACAAATTGGTACATGGTCTTGGGATGACAATGTCAGTCCAGCACAGTGAGCACTTTGCATTTGCTCAATTTTTAAAATATTTAAACTATTAACTATTGTAGAGAAATGTTGAACCAGCATACAGGAATGTGCAGTCAGAGCAAAAAAACTCCCACAGTATTTTTATGATATCCGCCTTGCAGTGATCGTTAAAACAGTGATCAAGTAACCTTTCGTTTTGCTCTAAAATGCAACAATCTTTTAAAATAGTTTATTCAAAAATCAAGAATCTTATTTTTATTTCCTTTTTGTTATTTTGTCTAAATTGATCATAGTAGAACTAGAATAAATATTAAAATATTGTTTAAATGTTGCATTTTGTCTGTGAGCTAATCTCTTTGTTCTTAGAAAAATATCCACAGTTTCACAGCATGACGCAAACGTTTCCCCCAACGCTCTTTTACGGTGTAGAGAAGCAGCTGTATGCATAGTCTCTACAAAATAGTAGCCTGTCACGCATATGTCAGATAAGGTTAATTACATTAGAGTAGATATCAATTCAACAATGTATGTTCCTCACGGTGCAGTCATTACACTGCCCGTACCTGAGCTCTTGATCGTACACCACTGACAAGAAATGGCAAAAGTAAGAGCTGGATATAGAGATGCAGGGAGGTAAAGCTCAAAGAAGAAAGCGTGAGGAAAATCTTTCCTACTCGCCAACACTCGCAGGCACTTAAATCATTACAGCTGTGTGTGCGTGTGTGTGTGTCGAACTTGTAAGCCAGAATTGTCTAGTCACCAACAGCCTGGGAGGAAATTAGTGTAATTAGACGATCAGCAATGGCATTATAGACATAGGAGACTGACATTAAGAAGTCTGAAGGAGTGCAGGAGACGCCAACAATTGTCAGGATTGTGTCAAGATATGCAAAACATCAATATATTATCACTATGTCATGTAATATGTCAAAAGATTGAAATCCAGTATTCAGTTCTAGACACATTCAATACCTGCACAGAGTGTGTTGCAAGCTGATATGATTTCTCAGCTGTAGCTGCTGAGGATGTTACCATGTAGATTAGGGTTGTAACAAGAAGTTGAAGAATATAAATGAATAGGACTAGAAAGAGCTACACCTGGCTCCTCTGTGAGCTGCAGAGATATGTGCAAAGTATAAAAAAGAAACGCGCTACAAAGGAGAGCAGCAGAAATCAAAACAGAACAGAAATCTGGTCCTTAAGCGTTCATAGCCACGTCCATGTCAGAGCGCTTGTCCCTGCAGTTATTTTATAGATTCCAGTGCTCAGACAGGATATGGAAAGGCTTTGATTTTTGGAATCTGCCGTCTATTAATAAACTTTAAATATTCATAGCTGTTTGCAGTGAAGCTATGCCCTGATAATTTTCATTTCCCTTGCTTAATAGAGTAAACCAAACAATAAAATGGGACTATTAGATGCTCAGTCACAGTGGTTTGTCAAGCCTGATAACAAGATTCATTCCTAACCATAGCCTGTATGTAAATGTAGTCAGTGCTGTAGTGTTTTATTTATAAACCCACACTTTCACTCCTAAACCGCTTATGGGCATTCACGCATGTTTAATAATTCTTTCTGTAGAATATATAGATGTACAATAAATTATCTTATTGGCTTCCCTCATTTTATACTCAGAAGTTATGCAAAGTGACTGTGAGATGCAGTCATTGGGAAAAGTTTTGGTCCTTGTGGAATTTTCAAAATATTTCTCTGACCTAAAATGCCAGTGGATTTTTACACAAACACTAAATGTAGCTAAAAAAAAAATATATATTTTAAAAAAATGAAGTAAAAATATCAGCCTGGAAATATATATTATATATAGCAAATGTGGCAAAAACATTTCACGTAGTTCATAATTGTTGTAAATCTTTTTGTTTGTCTCCGGCAGAACACAGATGCAGCTTTACTTCCAACCATCAGCTATCCTGCGTTTGCTGTTGATGATGATGCTCTTTACACTCAGACACTTGACAAGATTGTCCGCAAGCTCCGTGGCAAATATGGCTTCAAACGTTTCCTCCGTGACGGCTACCGCACCGCAAACGAAGACAAGAATCGCCGCTACTACAAACCTGCTGAAATGAAGGTTTGTACTCGTGTTTTTTCTCTATATTCTGTTCTTCTTTGGATTAAAGCCACAGTTTTTGTTTCATTTTAAATAGCTCATTTGTATTTTGCCAATGCAAAGAAGAAATTATGGGGTATATTCCTAACGAAGATAATGTGATCCAAAATGTTTCTTGTTGTTCCAGGTTTTAATAAGATGGTCATTAGCGTAGCAGTTGAAATAAAAATTATATCTGTGAATAATATGCTTCAAATCTAGTAAATGGATTTTAAAAAAATTAACCCGACTTTCCATTAAAGAAAATGATCAGTTAGAGATTTACGAGCAGTGACATTTTAGAATTTTTAGACATCGAATAAATATATTGTGGTCCAGTGTGCTGACAGCTACACTTCTAGTCCTTTTGTCATGGTTTGTGATTCTTGTTGAGTATTTTCTTTAGCAATTTTCTCTTTTGTTATTCCTAATCTGTTTTTGCTTTTTCTTTTTTCGTTTTACCTCCTTTCTATTATTTTTATCTCTTTTAAAATTGTCTGCGCTGTTCTTATCACCTCTGTTTAATCTGCCTCACATGTTCCATAGCAGCTAATTATTCACAGAATTAAAGGATGATACTTTGCTGCTTCAGAACTATCTTACCTCTTTGTTGGTAAAGCGCTGGAAACATCTTGGTGAGCCAGTCCAGTTTGAATTGAACCTTAAGGTGCATACCTTGACTATAACAAACAATTGAGTTACTGTTGTCTTATTGTTAGCTCTAATTAGTTTGGTCATTCACCTCAGACTTCATTCACCCCCCCCCCCAGAGAACTGATGTATATGCAATATTTCTTCTCTTTTTGGAACACTCTTTGTAAGTCATGGAGATGTAGATCAGCAGTTTCTGAAAGTCTTAGGCCAGCCCATCTGGCACCAAAAACCATGCCATGTTCAGAATCACTTAAATCACCGTTCTTCCCCATACAGATGCTCAGTTTGAGCTGCAGGATGCCTAAGTGTGTTGCATTACTGCCATGTGATTGGCTGATTAGCTATTTTCATTAGTGAGCAATTTAGCAGCTGAACAAAATGACGAGTGTATGTATGTGTGTGTGTGTGTGCGTGTAAAATATAGGTTTAATATAACTGAGTTGAACTCAATTGCCAGTAACCACAAGCACAGCTAGCAATGCATAACATGTGGAAAAGTTCAGCTTGAAAGTGCTTGACATTTCAAAAGTTTTCGAAATTCATAATCCTCCAAAGGTTTCATCCTTTTATGATAATGCTAAGAGATCTGCCTGCGACTTAGCCTCTCCCATTCCACGCATCCTAATCCCCCAGGTATTTCACCCTAAATCTTAGCGTGCATGTGTGTGGGTGCGCTGGGTATGCAGCTGAGTTGTTCCTTATCAGTGTGTATGCTCATGCATATACACCTATGTGAATGACCGGGCATTCATTGTCCTTTAGTGAATTCCCTGTGATCCTGGCCAAATGACAGTGCAGTCACTTTAGAAGCATACCATGAGTGAATCACAGGCTGGACTCTTAATACTAAACAAATCATTACTTTACCTGGAGAGCTAGCCTGCTAGAATTAATGAGCTCAGAGAGGCGTTAGGTAAGAAAGCAGAGATCTGTGAGTTTAGACAGATGCTGGAGTTTCTGTTTGGCAGTGAAACACTAACCAACTGTTTCAAAAGGCCTAATCAGTTGTACCTAGTAGGGATGTATGTAATCAAAGAGTCACCTGACAGTAATTTGATTCCTTAATTACATTCATGATTCATTAAAAAGGATAGTCATCACTTTGTAGTGACAAAAGGTGACTTTTCTGTCTGAAAGGTGAGGCTGAGAAAAAAAGATTTAAAAAGGCACTGATGATGGAAGTGCTTGCTTGATATGTCAGAGTGGGCACTCATGGGGCTCCAACTCTGAACCACTTTGAAATGAGCTTTGTTTAATCCTGCGGCTAATAGGATACAAAGACTCTAAAGACTCTAAGAATTATCAAACAATGTTTAATGCCTCAGTTCCTTCAGGCTCCGTCCTGCCCTTAGTTCGACCAGCAGGCAGTCAGATTTGTTGTGGAAGACACTCTGGCCAGTTAACGTTTCATAATGTAAAAACCCAATTAATTTTTTCATTCATTAATTTTTTTTATTAATGAATTAAAAAAAGTGATTTGCCAGTTTCAGAATCCTCGCTGATTAATAGTGTTACAAATATAGTCGAAAAGCAATACCGTGAGTAAAATGTTACCTCTTTTGAGTCATAAGCCACCTCACAACAAAATGAAATGCTTTGAGTGTGTCTGACACAGTTTTGCGTTTTATCTGGAGGAAAGAAATCACAGGTAGGCCGGGTTCCCCTGCAGAAGACATTGACTAAAGTTGTTGTTGGTGTTTAAGAGAGAATTCACAGCAGGGCAGGCGTCTGTGCTCCCTGTCTGTTTACCATTGACAGAGAGCAGCGGCAGCAGCCTGTGTGATAGACAGTTTTACCAATCAGTCGAGCTGCTCAAGCACAAAACACCAGGGATCCCTGTCTGTTTACAGCCTCAACGGGCCAAAAGGCACAGGCCTCACTGGGTGACTGCCTCAGCTCTCCTGTTCTCTCGTACTCTCTCCCCCCCGCCACCAAATACACCCCTCCCCTGCTTCTCTATCTCTTTATGCACTTGCCTTTCTTTTTTCCTTCCTCTCTATAACCCACCTGATAGCTGCTATTGCTTCCCGTCTTTGGTGAAATATACACCTCGAGACCTGCAGATCTACATAATCACAGAGTGCCGACATTTAAAGAAGCACATTAATACAGACATGAGTATCCGCTCAGTGAAAAGCACCTTCTAAGTGTGTTTGTACGAGCATGTGTGCCAGCTCAGCCAGGCATTTGTTATTGCATTAGGATGTCTCTGTTATCTTCCATCAGCGCAGAGATTATTGAAAAAGATAAGGTACAAAGATAGTCAGAACTAATTACTTTTATAGATAGAGGGACTAAAATGCAGACACACACGGACATATGCACACATGCATTTTGTATCGATGGATTTTTTTTAAGAGGCTAATAAAATTCTGCAGACTATTTGATCTTTTTACAAACTGACCTTTTATTATTTTTAGTGTTTTTCCAAATTCGGTAACTAAAGGTGGGTTATTGTGTAGGGACAGTGTTTTGAGTTGATCCTCTTTAATTAAGCACTGAATTACTAAAGTGAATAATTGTCTGCTTAGCTTTATTGTCTATTGTAAATGTGACTTGTAATTGAATGGCTTAAGATTTTTGTTCGTTTGTTTGTGCATGGGTGCTTGTGTAAGATACAGTGCAAATACAGTAGATGAAGTGTGCAAGATTCAGAGAAAAATCCAGGAAGTGATGGTGTGAATTCAAGTGTTTATTTGGGGAACTTTTGTCTAGCTGCTGCCACTTGGTGCTTTTGATTTATTCACATTCATTTGACAGCAATGTGTTTATGAGCTGACAGGTTTAATTAAATAAATAAAATAAAAAACTGAATAAATTGGCCAAATAAGAGGAAGCAAGGAGGGAAAAACACTGAATGGTTTGACAAGTATAAAAAATGATAGAAATCATATGCCATGGCCTACAAAGTCACTAGTTCTTACTTGTGGGAAGAGGCATGGGTTACATTTTGCAGTGGATTTGTCAAAACAGCAACTGAGTTAATCTTTTAGAAAAAATTATGTTCATCTTAAATTAGACAAATGTGTGCCGAGGGTTTTGAAGTTGTTTTGGAGGCTAAAGGAAGCCGAACATCTTACTGAAATGACTTGGGTTGGTCTGTTCCAGGCAACATGAGAGCTGTCAGTCAAACTTTGTTGCACACTAAACAGCTGGACCACAACCAAGCAATCTGCTGCATGTCTGGCGTGAGAAAGTGAATCAGTCAAAGGATTCTGATTTGTGATTTAGTATGAATACACAAGCAGAACTATCTACTATAAAATTCATGTATTTAATGTGAGCCAAAGCTTCCATATTTATAAATAGTTTGAATTAAAAGAAATTATAGGATTAGAGGCAAAACCCTTAACACTTGGTCAACTATTGTGGTGGGATCAGGTGGCTCAGTTATGCTGTGGTGACATTGTGCTGATGCATTTTGGCTTCACTTGACCTTTTAGAGGGAAGGGTCACTGCAAAATCACCTTTCTTCTGTGATGGAGCGGTTCTGTCATGATGGGAGTGGTCATTGAACTACAATGAATTTGAGTATCACGCGTTATGGCCTTCACAGTCACCAGATCAGTCTCCACCACCATCATTAAAACATCCAAAAACAAAAATGTTTTGGAAGAACATGCCTCTAACAAGCTTTCAGAAACTTGAATAAAAACCTTAAAGGGTATATTGAAGCTTATTTGTGGCCTGACTAAATATGTATGATAGCTTGCAGTCCCATTTGTAACACATGGTATAGTTTATTGATTGGATTTTTGTTTGGACTTTATACTTTCAACTTTAGGTTATATAAAACTACTGTGAACCTCGCATTCTAAAATGTCAAGAAGAACTCGACCAGAACTAAAAAGCAACATCCATCCATCCTCATCCGCTTTATCCGAGGCCGGGTCGCGGGGGCAGCAGCCTAAGCAAACAATGTCTTTTTTTTTTTTAACTTAAGCACACAGCGAGTAGGTATTTATATTGTTAAACATACATTGTAATTCTCTTGTCTTTGTTATACTGAGTGAAATCTGACAAATCTTTGATATTGAAGGTCTGAGTTCACAGGCAACATGGCAGTGTTTTTTGCCACAGTGTCATTTTCTGAGCGCTGCTCTTAAGTGTTTGTTGTTGCTAGGTTACAAATAATACCTTATTTCATGTTAGGTTGTAAAAGACTGAAAGCCAAGATTTTGATTATTCAGTGATAGAGAAGTGACACTGAGTCCTCAGTAAAACTAAACTCCGACTTTCTCTGTGTTTTTCCATCTATGTGTCTGTCTATTGTAAACATACTAAACTTTCACACCTCTAGATGTCCTCCTCAAAACAAACAGCCAAGTTTTTGAATTAGAAAAAAAAAGACCTTGTAAAGGATCAGTAATATTTCTCTCTATACTGACAGGTTTCATTCAGAATGTCACATCCTTTATATTTTTTCTCTGTGCCATACTGTTCCATATTCAGTGCTGCTCAAATTCAGCTTTAAAGCTCCTGCGCCTCTCTTCTCTTTGTGAAATGAAAAAAGCAATAATTCCTCCCCTCTCTTCCTCTCTCTGTCTTTCTCCAGCTTTTTGATGGGATCGAGTGCGAGTTTCCCATATTTTTCATCTACATGATGATTGACGGTAAGCCTTGTTCTATCCATTGCTGCTGTTATGGTGCCTCAAGTGGGTCATTGCCATGGTATAAGACAGACTTATAGCGTTTTACAGGAAATTACATTTTTCTCTGGTTTTAGAGGACATGGATACACACTTTTTTTCTTTTTTTTAAATTTGTTAGTGACCCAAAGTAAATGGTCAGAAATAAATGAAAGACTCTAGTTTTTCCTAAGCATTTCTTTCTTCCTTTAAAAAAAAAAAAAAAAAAAATCTAATAGCCCCTTTGCCTCTCTATATGCCACAGATTTTTCTTAAGACTAACAGACAACCTGCAGGGCCTGTTGCTCTATATGAAGCTATTCATCTTTATTGGCTCTGCTCAAAAGAAAAAAGGCAGTTAAACTGATCCAGACGGATACATCAATAACCAACAAGCCTCTACAATGAAATGCTCTTAAAAAAATCTTGTATACCTAGGAAGATTTTTATTGACAGTGCCTCACCATTTTTCAGTATTGTAAAACTATTTTATTAGGGTAACTTTGCCTGACTGATGCAGTTAACAGTTAGATGTGAAAAAGCATTTTCAATGTTTTATTTTGTGTGTGTGTGTGTGTGTGTGTGTGTGTTGTAGGGGTCTTCAGAGGAAATAAGGCCCAGGTCAAAGAATACCAGGAACTCCTTGAACCCATCATCTTTCAGTCGTATGAGGGTGAGTAACCACATAAAAGCCAACATGCACCCACACACATGCAGTGACCGCTGAATGAGGAAAACCGTGAACTCCTGAACACAAACATATATGATATTATCTCATCTGGCCTGTCAATATAGTTCTTTTTAATACTTTTGATTCTGTTCTCTCCCCTTCCGGCAGCGACAAACTTTCTCTTATTAAATCAGTTTTACATATTCATACACCACATACCAAGGTTCACAAGAGTGATGCATCCAAGTGAACTCAACCTTCCCTGTGAGCTAAAGAGCCTGGCTCATGCATTCACCGGTACACATTGATGTGAGAGGACACAGTTAAATGATGAGGATGTCAAGAGCTGGGTGTTTCTATTCATCTATTCATAAAAGAAATTGAAATAATTGGAGTGCAGAAAGGATAATGATGTGAAACAGAGCTGACTTAAGTTACCCTGAATGTCTCTGCAGAGCTCTTTGTACTGGTTCTGTATAAATTAACAAAACTCCTGAAGTTAATTGGCTGGGTTTTAGAGGAGAACACAAAGGGAGTGTTTTCTGTTTTACTGTTAAATACTTATTAAAAGTGTAAATCCACCAATGGATTTTGTACTGTCAGAAGCTGCTATTGTATCTTCTTTTGCTGGTTTGCCTGACCTCCCAGGAGTCAGGGGCTCCTATTGTTTTGATAATACATAAAGCACATGCAGGGTTCAGCTATTGAAGACATGCTAATATATTGTGATGAGTGAGTGAGGACGGTGGTGGGGTCCTCAACTACAGTTGTGCTAGCCTTGAAGTAAGCATTTATATTATTTATTTAGTATTAGTATTTATATTATACACTGCAGGTCTTAATGCTCAATTCTGATTTTTTTTGATCAAATCTGATTTTTTTTGTCTGATTGTTCACACTACAAATAAAATGTGACAGCAAACGTGCTCTAGTGTGAACCCTCAAAGCGGCCCGCATGCGCAAAAGAAGACGTCACACACAACGCGCTCTGTTTAGACCCAGACCAGACAGTATTGTTTGACTGATGGCCGTTAATATAAAGACTTGTTTCGGACTTTACGTTTCCCAATTTTGCTTTAAGTTATAAAGTTATTTTGTTATTTAGATATGGCCTAATAATGATCCTTATTGCTGTTTTAGAGAGGAGCAGTGCTTCAAAGGATAGTTGCAGATTTCTGTCAGAATCTGCAGATTATACAGTACAAATAAAATGTTCACGTTTCTCCAACGCTGTCTTCCCAACAGTTTCACTAACATCTACACTGGAAGACCAGGAAGCATTCACAATGTCTTCTCCGGCGCTGATAATTGGCGTCTGTCTTGTGTCAGTGACGTAAAAGACGGATTTAATGCGACATGACCATTCAAACAGCAGTCGCTTTCTAAAACATCAGATATGTATCGGATTCAGGACCACATACTAGAGTGACCCAGGTCGGATTTGAAAATATCGGATTTGTGCCGTTCACACTGTCATACCATGATCGGATATGGGCCGCATAGGGTCAGAAAAGTCGGATTTGATACGCTTTCACCTGCAGTGTGAACGTAGCCTAAGAGTGGGCACAAAAAGATTTAGTGTTCTTAGCTGTAGGTCCAGTTACAACCACTATGTGTGAAATATCCTGCTAAAGTGCTAAACTTAGATGGTTAACATGGTAAGCCCCATACTGCTAAAGAGAATTTTTAGTAGCATTAGCCAAGTTTTTGAATTAAGCTAAAAGTACAGGGGTGTCTCACGTAGCCATTTATAATTATCTGATTTTATTTATTTATTTATTTGTTTTTTAATAATAACAAAATAAAATAAAACTTAGTTTGGGAACAAATTGAAAAATACGCTTTAAAGTTATTTGCCTATATCGCGGCTGTGCCTCAGGAGTTACTGGTTGTCCACCAGTTGGAAGGTTGGTAGTTTAAATCCAGGCTCCTCCAGTCTGCAAAGTGTCCACAGGGAAGATAATGAACCCCAAATTGTTTCTAGTCCATCTAAATTCAAATACCAGGTTTTTTTTTATTAAAGTCCAGGTACACACAAAGGCTTCAGTAGAAACTGCATAAGAGTCATGTGTTTAAACATGCTAAGATGTAAAGGTGATCTTAAGTACAGCAGTGGTTCAAAGGTTAAACTCAGCATCTGTACTGCTGTATGATTTGTTGCTATTATCCCTGTGTGCCACCAGTGCAAAGTTACTGAAGTACATAGTTTTTGTACTATGTAAGAAGTAAAGATTATTTTTGCTTAGTCTTATGCACATAGAGCTTACACTTCTCGTTTCTCGTGCCAGGCCACGCTATAATCCCCAAGTACTACTATGTACCGGCTGACTTTGTGGAGGCGGAGCAGAACAAGCATGGGAGCCAGAAGCGTTTCCCTAGCAACTCTGGCCGTGATGGGAAAGTCTTCCTGTGGGGTCAGGCCCTGTACAACATTGCCAAGCTACTGGGTATGTCTGTGCGTCTGTGTGCTTAGTATGTCGACTTGAATTGATGCATTCATTCACTGTACTCTGACATTAATCTGCAAGTTCACGATTAACTTAAAACTAATATGTTTTCAATAGTTTTTCATTATGAATTATTTTTTGTAACTGTAGCTTAATACGTGTCTCACAATAATCCAAGGACCAAGTGTTTATGTGGGGTTTGTTTTCATTAAGTCTTTATGCGTTTACACTTAGTTACTTGTCAATAGTCGTGCGTCAGTATCCCACAGTATTCCCTACATTTTAATGGTATTCATATCTACCTTTTGTGGTATGTTTGTGTACATTCACTTTTCAGTGGATGAGCTGATCAGTCCCAAAGATATTGATCCAATTCATCGCTATGTGCCACGACAGGACCAGCGCAATGTCAGTATGCGGTACTCCAACCAGGTAAGCTCTGATGTAACTCTATCTGACGATCATCTGTCATCTACAGGCGTTTATTATCAGTACAACATCGGATTCAAGTGCTGAAGTGTTGTAAACTTATACTACCCCCCTGTAAATATGGCTGAAATCAAAGCATTTAAGAGCTTTTAGCCTATGAAGTAATTGCATCTTACACATGATGACAATCCTAATTGTTAGTTTATTCTAGATGTCAAGTAGCTGTAAGTGGAATTTTGCTGTAGATGCAGAAAGTGGGCAGCAAGTGGATTGCTCACTCTGCATTAAAAAAAAGAAAGAAAGAAAAGGACTTCTATATTTGTAATTTCTATCAACTGGGAGGGGAGTAAAAGGAGTGGAAATGTTAGCAGTTGTAATGAAAAATCAAAAGCTGATTGCTGATTGGAATACACTATATATAATAATAAGAATGTCTCCAGTGGTGATGGTGTTCTCTGCTAGCAGCTTCTCCTCTTGTTTAAAAGTCTACATTTATTCAAATTTAAAACAGATATTTCGATTTTATGATTCTTATCAGGCTTATATCTGGATTCTTTATATAAGCTGCTCCAGGGTTATTCCTGGCATTTTAGATCAACAAACACCTGCATCAGAGGTACATAAACAAAAAGGTGGTAGGTGGGTGGAGGTGGTATTTAAAAAGGCGAGGTCCTCACTAAAGCCACTCTTGTTCCATGCCCACGTATTCACTTTTCAAATCTGGCTGGATTTATATATATTTTTTCCAAAACAATGACAATTGATGATACTGAACAAAACTATTGAGTGTAACTCAGACTAGCTAGAAACACAGTTCTTCACCGCACAGTGTTTAGAGTCTTTTTTTTTTGACATGGTTTCAAAATGCAGATATACTGTTCGTGCTCTGGAGTTTGCCTAGTCACATGTGTTACTGAAAACGAGATATCTAAACTGAGCCACACTGTTTCAGTATCAGCGATCTTAGAAATAACCAGGAAATTGTGGGAGAACCATAACTTATCAGAGTTCTACAGATCTTCACTTGCTGATGTTAAGTTTCATATTTCAGGAGGATTACATAAGCTATGACCTCACCTATTGTGCAGTTGCATGTGTCAGCCTCAAAGATGTACAGTAACCTCTCAATGCCAACTATACACCCACCCTTACTCCCGCAAGGCAATTCCCGCATCCTACCTTAAACCATTCACACTACTCAGTCCTGCTTACCACTGTTTGTTATTCATGTGTGGTAAGGTTTTAATTACTATTCATCCATCAACATCTAAACAAGCAGAAACTCTCATCTTATTTTACCTTGCCAAAGGCCAGGCTTGCAGACGAGGATTAAACCCAGTCAATTTTCTCCACAAACTACCTCCCTGAATAGCAATCATGTCTGAGGTTTAATTCTGTATCTGAGATGGCCGGCAGCTCTGTGGATCACACAGATGAAGGGTAGAGATACATACACACTGGAATGATTTTCATTTTCTTTGTTGTACAGCATCCTATTCTGTTGCTGTATGATGAATTGTGTTTTTGAAGCTAGGTCTATAAGACAGTACTAGAACAAGGCACACAAGAGAGGACATATCCTCAGAGGTATGATGAACACTAGACGGGATCAAATAGGTTGCCTGGAAAAAGATCAGCAGACAGAACAGACAGAGAGAAACAAACAGCGAGCCAGAAATGGAAAAGATCATGTCAGAAAAAATCAGCAGAAAATCATTTGTGAAGTGAGAAAATTTTAGAGAGAAATATTTGGTTCTGAGACGAACACGTATATTTTTAACTTTGTGAGGCTCACAAACATTCTTCAACTCAAGGAGGGCCACACTTACTGAAAGTTTTGGACATTTGCAAGCTCTGTGAAGACGTAACTCATCTCTCTTAATTCTGAATAATTGTTAAAGAAGGAAGCTCCCACGCCCATTACACTCCGTTACAGTTTTTGTTTACAACTTGTCTTGTCAGCTAGCAACTGAGTGCAGTTCAGAAGATAAGGGTTTGGTCTACATGTGTTCTTTTATTATGAAAACTGACCTGATGCTTTATGCTGTGTCGTTGTGTCGTTCTGTTGACTTCATCAGGTTAAAGAGGTGGGAAGTCTGGGCTTCTCAGCCCTGAACCCACAACCCAAACTCAGGTACTGCTTTTAGCAGGTATCCAAAAAATTAGGCAGTGGTATGATAGCAAGCATTGGCTTTAGCAATTAGGATCAAGTCGAATCAGTTTCACCAGCTATTATATCAGGAGCCCAAAAGGCGTTCTCCCAATGGAATTCAGGCATTAGTTCCAGCACAGGGCATTCAAGTACTGTGGGTGACAACACAGGTGTATAAAATGTATGTTATTTTCACTCTTTTCAAACACACCTTCAAGCAACAGCATAGCTACTCGGAGTCATTGATCTAAGTCTTGAGCGTTGCTGAACGACTGAAAGCAGATTACTTGCAAAGATCATAGAGAGCTTAGTATTTTGGAACAACCGTTGATTTTTAGCTGGGATCAAACAGAGGATTTTAAATATGTGTGTTTGTATTTGTTAATAGGATATCTACATATCAGCATCTTGGATGCAGAGGGATCGTTCTCAAAAGGAAATCAGTATGAGTATGTTTAGCTGGCAGCACTGCTTTTATGAATTCAGTGTTTAAAGAAGTGTGCCTTGTGTGCTAGACTCCTGTTAGGAGTAGGAGTAATGCTCAGAAATGTTCTAACAATAATACTCTTGAAAGTTGATTTGTAGGCAGTGTGAAAGCTTGCTGTGAACCTGACCTCTGATGGTAGCAGGCACGGCTCTGTGTGAAACCCATCAACAAAAGCCTATCGTATTGAGTTTGACGTTTTCAGTCTCACGCAGTCCAAATAAATGTGTGAATGGTCTTACTTCAACTTTAGTTCTGAGAAACCTGAAGGAAATTCTGGTGTTTTGTGACAATGATGACACACTCATTAAATCCTTTTATGGTTGAAAGAGAGGTTCGAGTTTTGCACAGTAAGGTCATTCAATAGTTGACAGCTTCCTACCTTAACGTAACCGTTTAATTCAATGTGCTAATTTTCATCATAGAACTGCTTCCATAGGTGAGAAATACATGACCTCACCTGTGAGTAGTCACATAGGAATTTATAAAAGGTAATATAATAATAGACAATATTGCAGTGTCATCATACAGCAATCGTCATAAAATGATGATTGCTGTCTGTACATCTGTATCTGAAGGTCAAATAGGAACTCTTTCTTTAGATCATGTAAATTTTCAAGAAGAATTAGCTTTTAAAAAGGCTATAGCATGGGTATAGTCTCCAAGTGTCATAGTTTCCATTTCCCTGTGTGTGCTCGCGTCGACCTGGATCCAACTGATGGAAGTGGTGGAATATGGACATTTCCGAAAGCTGTGAGTGCCTTTCTAACAGTAGCTATTTAACACACAACTAGTTACACAGAGTACTTCATCACTCCTTGGACATTAATGTTTTTCATCTGATATTTTTTATGGTTTTTCTGTCGTTATCATCAAAAATACCTCGTCTTATCTGGTCTAAAGTAGCCATAAGTTGTGATATATACATTTCAAAGACAGATATAATGGACTCTTGAAGGCTGGCTTGTGATGAATATTAAAACTAATTTTGCTTAAAACGTGAAATAATGATATTAATGTTTATACTTGGCCCATTGGGGGTTATGAAAGGAAGCATGACTGACATATAATCACTGTTACAGCCCAAGCAGGCTGTGTGGGTTATCCAGCACTCTCTCTAAGTCGTGTGCCAGCCCTTGTTTCCTGTGGAGCCAATTTCCACTTAGTAATCAGCACTGGCTTAAAACTGGTGTGAGAAGTTTGCCAGCTCAAAGTGTGGGCCAGTGTTGAGCTACCAGTGAGTGGCTTTGTCCTCTTGTAAGCAAGAAGCGTTTTTGTATTTTTCTTTTTAGAATTTTTCATTTCAAGATGTTTTTCCTTTTTGTGCTTTTGTTTTAGGCCTTTGATTGGCATAGCCTAGCTATTTCCCATTTATTAAAATTAGGGCTGCCACGATTTGTCGACTAGTCACGATTACGTCGACTATCAAAATCGTCGACGACTGATTTAATAGTCGACGCGTCGTTTGAAGCTTTGTAAGATCCCAAAAGACACAGGAATAAGTAGCAGGATTTAAGAGTGTAATAACGGACTGAAACAGAAGATGGCAGCACTGCATGTACAAGGATGTCAGCTGCCGTTAAACCCCGAAGAAGAAGAAGCAGCTCTGTCCCAGAATTCATAGCGCGGCCCAGCTTAGTTTCCAACAATGGCGGCAGCTAGTTAGTTTTAATATTACTCTTATTATTCTTTCTGGGTCACAAAATAAACGTTTAACATATTTTCAGGCGAGAATGTAGCTGTGTAAACCTCAAATATCGGCTCAGTTTATCAGGACACCACATATTTTCAAAAGCGCTCCGACGTTTTCGGAGACGTCTGTTACCCACTAGCTGGATAGCTAGCCGGGGGCTAGGTCACTAGCGCGGTGAGAACACCGGACTCCCGGCAAATTGTTTTCAAACCCACCGACGTCTTTCGCTACTCAGGTTAAATATATGAGTCACTTAGATAAATTAAAAATGTTGTTGTTTGGCTTTTTTTTTTTGTATTTTATTTGTTCCTGAGTAAATCGGTTTGTCTGAGATTAAAGTTATAGTTTTTACACAGCTGAATAAACGTCAAGCAGACAGCTGATTATCAGAAGTGTGAGATGCTGGAGAATATACTCCGTTGTCCTGTTATATTTTAGATAGCAAGGAGTTTATTAAACTTCACCGAAACAATCTGCAAATTTCATTAAAATTGAATAAACTATCATCTTGTCTTTATTTTTAGTTAGCACCTTAAAAGCTTAAAGCTGTAAGCTAATGATAGTTATATAAGAGCAGATGCTGCTGGTGCAATAAGCTGTAGTTTTACGTCCAGTGGATGATGATCTGATTAGTCGACTAATCGCATAAATAATCGGTGACTAGTCGACTATCAAAATAATCGTTTGTGGCAGCCCTAATTAAAATACTGTTTTATTTGTGAATCTGCTTTGTTTGACTTTTTCTTTAGTCAGATACTTTATGATAAGTATTCCTCCCTCCCTCCTCCCCACCCTTTTGTTGAGAACATAACATTTGGGCAAATGTTTTCAGACTTAGAAATTCGCAGAATTTTTAGATTAAAAAAAAAAGTCACAGATTTAAGCTAATGTGACAAGCCTGGTAGAAAATAGTTGGTTACTTTTGCAGCTACACACTGAACATTTTAGGTGTACTTGCACTGTGAATGCCATTTACAAAGCTGTGATAAAGATTTGAAAGGAGACAGCATTTCAAACAGGGGTGTTGCAGGTGAAGCAGGTGTTTTGCTCTTCTGTCTGCATATCAGTAAATATGAGAAATCTTTTCAAGCGGTACCACCTGAAAGCTTATGTGAAGAGGATTTTATTTTCCTGTAAGACAGGAATGCCAGGGTTGTTTATTCATGCAGCTGGTGCTAAGCTTAGCGTTTCTTGGGGTCAAATGGCCACAGAATTTGTAGACTTCATCCTCTATTACCATTCATCCTCCACTGCCTCTCACCTTTACTTTTTCTTTCTTATTGCTTTGTAATAAGTCTTGCTGGATCATAATCTTGTGTTCGTTTTGCCCCCCCCCCCTTTAAAAAATCTCTTTTTTCTTTTTTTCCGCCAACTTACCAGCTTTCTCTCACTCACACCTTTGTTTCCTCAGTATGAAGCTTAGGTATCATGTTGTGTCAGTAAAGAGGCCCAAGATGGGAAGAGGAAAAAAATATGAGTGAGGGGAGAGGAAAAGAAAGAATAAGAAATGTAGTGTATAGTGTGTGTGTGTGTGTGTGTGTGTGTGTGTGAGTGAGACAGAGAGTTGTGTGTGTGTATACAGTGGGGCAAAAAAGTATTTAGTCAGCCACCGATTGTGCAAGTTCCCCCACCTAAAATGATGACAGAGGTCAGTAATTTGCACCAGAGGTACACTTCAACTGTGAGAGACAGAATGTGAAAAAGAAAAATCCATGAATCCACATGGTAGGATTTGTAAAGAATTTATTCGTAAATCAGGGTGGAAAATAAGTATTTGGTCAATAACAAAAGTACAACTCAATACTTTGTAACATAACCTTTGTTGGCAATAACAGAGGTCAAACGTTTACTATAGGTCTTTACCAGGTTTGCACACACAGTAGCTGGTATTTTGGCCCATTCCTCCATGCAGATCTTCTCGAGAGCAGTGATGTTTTGGGGCTGTCGCCGAGCAACACGGACTTTCAACTCCCTCCACAGATTTTCTATGGGGTTGAGGTCTGGAGACTGGTTAGGCCACTCCAGGACTTTCAAATGCTTCTTACGGAGCCACTCCTTTGTTGCCCGGGTGGTGTGTTCTGGATCATTGTCATGTTGGAAGACCCAGCCTCGTTTCATCTTCAAAGTTCTCACTGATGGAAGGAGGTTTTGGCTCAAAATCTCACGATACATGGCCCCATTCATTCTGTCCTTAACACGGATCAGTCGTCCTGTCCCCTTGGCAGAAAAACAGCCCCATGATGTTTCCACCCCCATGCTTCACAGTAGGTATGGTGTTCTTGGGATGCAACTCTGTATTCTTCTTCCTCCAAACACAACGAGTTGGGTTTATACCAAAAAGTTCTACTTTGGTTTCATCTGACCACATGACATTCTCCCAATCCTCTGCTGTATCATCCATGTGCTCTCTGGCAAACTTCAGACGGGCCTGGACATGCACTGGCTTCAGCAGCGGAACACGTCTGGCACTGCGGGATTTGATTCCCTGCCGTTGTAGTGTGTTACTGATGGTGACCTTTGTTACTTTGGTCCCAGCTCTCTGCAGGTCATTCACCAGGTCCCCCCGTGTGGTTCTGGGATCTTTGCTCACCGTTCTCATGATCATTTTGACCCCACGGGATGAAATCTTGCGTGGAGCCCCAGATCGAGGGAGATTATCAGTGGTCTTGTATGTCTTCCATTTTCTGATGATTGCTCCCACAGTTGATTTTTTCACACCAAGCTGCTTGCCTATTGTAGATTCACTCTTCCCAGTCTGGTGCAGGTCTACAATACTTTTCCTGGTGTCCTTCGAAAGCTCTTTGGTCTTGGCCATGGCGGAGTTTGGAGTCTGACTGTTTGAGGCTGTGGACAGGTGTCTTTTATACAGATGATGAGTTCAAACAGGTGCCATTCATACAGGTAACGAGTGGGGGACAGAAAAGCTTCTTACAGAAGACGTTACAGGTCTGTGAGAGCCAGAGATTTTCCTTGTTTGAGGTGACCAAATACTTATTTTCCACCCTGATTTACGAATAAATTCTTTACAAATCCTACCATGTGAATTCATGGATTTTTTTTTTCACATTCTGTCTCTCACAGTTGAAGTGTACCTCTGGTGCAAATTACTGACCTCTGTCATCATTTTAAGTGGGGGAACTTGCACAATCGGTGGCTGACTAAATACTTTTTTGCCCCACTGTACATGTATCAGCTGTCCAGTTGCTTCTGCATCACCAGCGTCTTGTGTTTGGTCTGCAGGCAGAAAAGACACATGGGCATGCTGAGCTTTCACATGCAGTTAAGGCCTGATTTGTGCACTCCTATTTTCTCTTCTGTGTGTATATAATTCGGTTCTCATAATGTGTCCAAAAACAGAATACCTGTTCTATGCATACATACATACACATATACATACATACAGCCTCTACATATGTCTTTGCATGACATCTCAGTCTCTATATGAAATGTGTGTGTTTTTCTGTGGGTGCAGTTATTTACAGGATTGCGTGTTGGCGTACGTGTGTATTATTCATCGTGCCTTTCCTGCAAATGTTACGCTAACACTTAAAGTCCCTGCATCAATTCATTTCACTGGGGAGAATGAGATGCTGCACCCATGAATAGCCTGCAATGTTGTGCTGTTGGTTCCACATATAAGCTTATGATTTGAGTTACCGCAGGGCTTTTTGACATCAGCTCTGACATTCAGTAAAGGTTTAGAAAAGAAAATTATTTGCAAAAGAACTGGGTTGCACTCCCTCGTACAAAATCATATAAAAATACCTGCATGAGGAATTAATGCATCTTTTGAGTCATTTCCACCAAAATATCAGGAATAGTCAATTTTGAGAGACTCAATTTAGAAGCTATTCTAAACAGCAGGATGTTAGAAGCTACATTTAGCTCCTTTGAATTAAGTGCAGAGGGAGATATAGTTGTAATGTAATTTTAACAGTTTCCCCTGAATACAAATGAACATACTTATTTTCTTTATGAGGTTTATTGTCACAGCTTTTTAATCCAGTTCCTACAGAAACCCTGGCTTGAATCCACTACCCTGGAGGAACTTGGATGTGTTGGCGCTTACATGCCACTTGCACTTATATTCATGCATCTTGCTTCAATAGTGGGCACTACAAAGCATCTGTTTTTTTTTTATCATCAACCTGAATCTAAGAAATATTATATCATAGATTCCTGTATTATGCATAGGTAAAGAATGATGCATTAAATCTGCATTATGTGTGCACCTGAGCAGGAAGTGGAACGTGGATTTCACTCCAAACAATAAGCTTTTGGATGGTGGAGCTTTGATTTTAGTTGGTGATCGGGATATTCCTATATGCAGCTTTAATGCATTGTTGATGTGCAGGAACCTTTTACTATTGTAATAAACTAGAAGCCTGTTAAATAGCGTATGAAGCTGTAAAATAAAACTACACAGCTTAAATATGTATGTAAGCCATGTGGCAAGAGGAGAGAAATCAGCAAAAGCGCATTATTACAGTGCTGCTGGCCTCTTGGTGCGCTAATAATAGTTGCAAATAAATTACCAAGATTATTTTCTTAGCTGGAGTCAGTGGATAAGCACAGCTTCCCTTGATATGTAGCAGCTTACAAAAGTTCATCGGTCGACTGTGTGCTGATTTTTTGCATGAGAGAAAAGGCGCTCCCAGGGCTGTGGGGGTGAGTCAGATCAAGCACACCCTGGGGAGCGTGGGGTGACATCCCTCTGACAAACGTGCAATAATACACAGCAGGCATAGCAATTTGGGGATCCAAGAAGTCATGAATGGCTGTGAAAGTGAATTAGCTGCTTATGTTGCTTGTGTCACACACTTGCTATTAATGTTGTGTCCCTAATGTGCTCAGCTACTCAGGCATCCTTACCACTGTGGCATTCTCTTAGTCTTTTTTATTCTTACTCTGTCTGTATCACTTGTTTCATCTGTCGCTTTGAATTTTGTTCAATTTGCAGTGTGTTCAACTAAACACGCAAATTACATACATTTCTTAAGCACATGCAAAAAGAGCATGTAGCCATCAAAAATAGCAGCTCTGTTATAAAACTCAGGGATCCTTTAGCTTTTGTTAGGCTTCTCTTTTGCATATAGATCCATTCACTTTTTGACACACACACACAAACACACACACACAAACAAACTAACACACACACGCTTGGCCCTATGTGAGAATGAGGTTAATGGAAAAATTGCATTTGTGGTCCACACTGTGGAGGCTGTCAGTCATCAATCAGATAAGGCGTGGGTCAAGAGGGGCCCCCAATTGGATACTACAGCAACAAACATGCCTCCTTAGAGGCAGAACGAAAGGAGGTAGAAAAGTAGAGAATGGGTAAGGTTAGAGGGGTCAGAGAGAGGCGAGGGAGTGAGTCTGAAAGAGGTATGGAGGTAAAAAGCAACAGAAAGATTACCTTATTTCATTCTATATATTAAGCATGAAGTTGGCTGAAAACCAACTTGTTAAATCTAATTGGAAAATCTGGGAAATGTAAATCAATAACTTCCAGGGTCCAAACATAAAGCTTCATTAACACAACACCAAGACAGACTTAAGTTGCTCTCTCTGTAGCGTAAGTCCCGCTGAGAATTAACAACCACAGTGTAGCTTGATGCAATGTGTAGCAGCTTTCAGCTCAATATATGCTGCATCTGGTGGAGGCCCAAAATTCAAGCTAACCTCTGTGATATAAAACTTTAGGCAGGTTTGTTTATAATACCAGCTGACTGAAATCTTTCCAAGGTTGCAAAAAATGATTTATATCAAAATGAAAACCTTTGGAAATGTGTCGTTTCTGGAGTTTTTTGGTAATAATTTTATAAAGCTAATAAGAATTTGCCCTCCTTTACAAAGCTGTTGGAACATAAAATATAGGGCATTAATGCACGCATTAACGATGGGATCCAAAAGTGAGATGGAGTTGGGTAATCAACTCTTAGATGAATAAGAAATACACAAGCAACCACATTTGTTTTTTGTTTTTTTTAGCATCACTTTGGTCAGATATTGTTTCCATTGATGATGTTTAGATGTTATATACACACTATTTACATGCCTGCTCTTAGATCTTACATTAAATGTATACGCATGATAGATAGGGCTATATCTATCACATAATCTGTAAACGTGACCGAATATAGTGAACGAGTCCATACTGGAATCTGAATCTATACCCATCTTAAATACAAAAGAAATAAATGAGTGCCATTTAAATATTAAGACAATATATTTAATACAGCTCTGTTTAAATTCATTTTTCTTTCTACACTGTGTGCATGTAGCATTTCTATGAATAGATTTTGTGCAGATAATGAAAAATAAAAGTAGTGGAATAATAGATGAACCCCCCCACCTCCCCCCACTTTGGTATATGGTTTGTGGGACATTATAAAGTCATTCTGGTATCACAACATGATAGCCAAGAAGAACACGTAGTAAAAAAGAAAAAGAAAAATCATACTAACACAACAGGAGCGCCATATGGAGTAGATGATTTCATTAAATTTTGTAATGCCAGTCTGCATAGATTTGCATAGTAATAAGAAAACCCATATTTTCAAGAAATTGCTAACTCCTTAATACTTCAAGGCTAACAAGTTCAAAGCACCTCCAGATATGTTGAATCCAAAAGAAAAATATTGTTATGGAAAATCCAACTGGATAATGAAGTTATAGGGTAATGTAATTCTTTATAATGACTCAAGAACAATATATAGTTGAGGCATAAATAACCAATATACCATATGGAGTTGATGATTAAATACTGATTATTTTTGCATGCCTTGTTGCATACATTTGCATGCTAATGAGGTAAAACGGAATTCCTTCCATTTACTTTTTTATTTGCACTTTGGATGAGAAGATACCAGAGCAAACATTCTCTTTTGTAGTGATCATGTCAATCCAAGAGCCTCTAGTTTACAAAATAACTGGCTCTATTTGTCATTGCATAGTCACTATGCAGTTCTTTTTATTCCAGATGAAGCACACAATTTTCTTTTGAGCAAGAAATTGGCTACAGGCTGAATTATTTCAGAACAGCTGTTTTTAGTATAACAGATTTAATACAAAAAGAATAACTGAAGTATCATTCTCATTACTTCTTCATGAATCTGTGTATTTTCCATTGGAGCACAGCACAGGGTGGAGAGGAGAAAATGGCCTTATTTGTATCAGTCAGTTTGCATCAGGTGGCTGTTTTGTGTTTAAATGCATGCCTGCCTTCAAGCACACATTTTATTGAAAGCATGATGTGTATTAGTCCCTTTGCTGAGACAGAAAGGCTACAATATGTGGCAGTGGCATCAACTCGTGGAGCTGTAATACTCATTTCAATAGCTGTGCTGCAAGATTATAACACAGACGCCTGATGAGATCATTGAAATAGGTATGTGCCTCTAGATTCAGTGGATTCAGAGGTCAGTAGTAGGACACTGTTCAATAATCTACAGATTGGCTCTTTCAGAGGAGCAAAATGACACCTTAAGCAGCATGAAACAGATGGGTGTTAGAATCCTTCTGACCCAAGAGTGTACACACATCCACACACACCCAGTCACAATATTTTCCAACATGTGCATCCTTCACTTCATACTATTACACACAAACAGAATCACACATTTTTCACGCCAACATGCAAACACTTCCTTCTGTATCTTTTGCCTCACTCGCACCCTGAAACATTCACACACACAAAGACACAGATTGAAAGTGTGCTAAACCCTGCTGTTTGCCAAATGGCCTGGTAGTGGGCAGGAAATGTCGAGCTCAGTGGTCTGTGACAGTAAAAGCCCTGGAGGGATAGCTACTGACCTTAACCTGCAGGGAAATGGACATCACTCACACACACTCATGCACTTTGCATGCATTAACACTTGACACATCACCCGTACTCGGATGCGTCCTCATGCTCATGCCAATATGTGCGCTGCTTTTATGTATTCTCACAATGTGGGTGTCTCTGTGTATCTGTCTTCCTTTGACACACCTCTACTTCTTCTTCTGGGTTACAAGCCGTTCTCTGTGCCAGGGGCCCCATTAGCAATGTCTGATTGGTTTGGCCTGTCGTTTCTTTGTCTAACTGTCAGTGTTGTTGGCCAACTCTGTTGTACAGTGTCTTCGTGTTACAGGTTGCTAATAACACCAAAGAAAAAGCAGACTGGGAGGCTAAACAACCTTGGGTGGAGTAGAAGAAAAAAATCCAACTAGAGATCAAATATTTGAACCTGTGGTGCTCAGTTCATCCAAGCCCTCAATTTAACAAAAGACTGTCTCATCCCTTGTATATCAAGGTATATCAACACTTCCTGCTGCTGCTGCATTCAGAGTGTTAGGTGAGTGTGGGATTTGTGTTTGCAGCAACATGTACTCAGAAGAGGCATCTTGGCATCTATTCTCTGTTTGTTCATAGTTATTCTTGACAGTGTACAAGCCCAGGCTTTACAATAGACGCACTTTTCCCAGTACTCAAATTCTGCTTTAAACCCAAAGAATTCTGACAGCAAACAAAAGATGCCCATTTTTTTAGATTAAACAATTTGCACAACTTTTCTCATTTAAAATAAGTCTTTTGGCATTTTTTTTCTTTAAATGTCATATGCTTTGTGCACTAAAAAAATACTAATTTTTTTAGTATTTTTTTTATTACTAAAAAAAAAATACTAATTGTTAATATGTGTATGGAAACATTCTTACCCTGCATAAATTATATTAATTTACCATCAGATTTATGAAACATGCCCACTGGCCCATTTGGTTCTTACCACTGTGCATATGTCAGAATCATTCTGACTCAATAGACTAGCACAAAATGTATAGCTTCTACACTATTTGCATGCTATCTAAATATAAAGAAGCATGTTAACAATCAGGTGAGAAACCAGGACAAAATCCAAGTCTGAAGAAACTGAAACAATTGTCTCCAAAGAGAAAGCCAGGAAAGGTAAATGTTTCCACCAGAGAGACTATAAGAAAAACAAGAGAACAGCACAGTGACCTGGTGCAGCTAGTCTGTCATTCCAAGATAAGAAACTAAATACAAGTGAAAAAACAAATCCAGATTTTCCAGCATCTGTAGACTAGTGCCATGAAATTTGTAGTACTAGTAGTGAAATGCTTTAGTACAAAGTATGAGCAAATTCAGGCACTGATTTGTGCATGAAACATTTGAATGCACCAGCCACTCACCGTCTGGTGAGAATGTGTTTTGTTGGTTGCTGATGCAATCCACTCATCTATGACTTCAAGAAAACTTAAGGTCACTCATAGTTTTCTTCTGGAAAACTTTACACCTGAAGAAAACTATGTCTATCAGATAGTATAGGAACTGGTCCCTGGCACTTACTTTCCAATCATGCAGTTTATGAAAGACTGCCCACCTGCAGTGGACTGATGCCCCACAGTTTGAGAACCAATGACCTAATTTGGCACATCTGATCCGCTGCCTTTTGTAAACAGAAGGGTTGAACAGCAGGTGGGTGGTACTTCTGTGCTTATAGTCAGAGCTGTGATCCGGGTAGAAAAAGGAGTAATCTGAAGCCTGAACGTCTGGCTCATAGGAATCACTTACATATACGTTTACCTTATTTTACCTTATAAAATACTCTTTTGCCATCTTTAATATGAACATCCACCATTGTAAGAATATTTATAAGAAAAAGAACATTCAAAAGGTTCCTGCTGAGTTATTCATAGACCATGTTTTGTTATTTTTCCAATGTGGCTGTTGACTACAACATTCATTTTATGTATAGTATCAGTGTGCTAAAATGCAAGGTGTGAGTGAGAAAAGTGGCTCAGTAGTAGCTTTTTTCCCCCTAAAGTTTGCTATCTCGGCTTGGCAAGTGTATTTTGGCTAACACGCGTACGTCTGGAGAGAGGAACAAAAGTACAGGCAGGAGACAGAAAACGTGCTTAGGAAGTTATCTGAGCGAACAAAAATACTACCGCCAAGTCTTCCCTATCTTTTGGCTTGTCTGTCAGTCTGAAACGACCAAACAGAACTAACATAACTGATACATGCAAGACTCAGCCACCAGAGAACAGCACGAGGTCTGTAATTATATGTTGGGAAAGAAGACAAATTACTGATTAAACATAGTAATCTTTTGGACGGAAATTCCCACTGATGAAAGCCTTCCCTCTCATGTGGGCGGAGGAGAGACAGATCACCCAGGGAGCTCCCTATTTGCTCCCCAGCAATAGAAACTAGAAGTTAGAGACCGCTGTGGTCCTGGCAGTAGCATTTTCCCAGGAAGTGTAGAGAGAAAATGAAAGGGAAACAAGATTATAGTAGGAGAACAGGTACACTGTTTAATAAATACAGATAAAGAGATGCAAGCAATTAAAACACAGCCACATTGCATCTGTTGCCACTACCAGATAAACTCCTAAAAGTGTATTGAATATCCTTTGAGACCAAGAAATGTCACCTAAACAGTTCATTAGTAACACGCCTGCTGAAGAAGTTTAAACTTTAGAAGCTCAGTTTTACTTAAAATCACTGTCACATTTTTCTTTTATAATGTAGAAATATATTCAGTAAATCATCAGACTGTCTTTTATCCTAACCTGTGGGTTTCCTTTAAAAGCAATTCCCTAGAGGACACTGGTATCATAATTTTTGAAAAGCAGCATTAATTCTTTATGAATGCCTACAGACGTTGTACCAGTATAACATGATATTAGGAATGTGACTGGATGTTTACAGTTTGTCATCTGTGACAGCGGCATCCTGTGTACGCATTTGAAGGTACACAGAACACAGACTGCAGCTCCCGTAGTGACCTTGGCACTTTACCTTTGCTGGCATGCATAAGAACAGCTGTGCATGCTTTAAGATTTTTAATGATTGCAGATTCCTCTGACTTCACCTTGGCTCTCGCATATGTCTAAATGATTGGATCTAGTTTATATTTATCTTGTTTGCATTTATGCTCTGCTCATCTGGTGACAGGCACAGCAGTGTATTCTGTTTGTCAAGCATTTTAGAGCTTGTGTGTGTGTGTGTGTGTGTGTGTGTGGAAGCGATTAAAAACAGCACACATTAGAAACCAAAATGCCCATCTGTTCCCAAAGTTTGTAATTATGCGTGTACGCTGTTGTCTGTCTTTTGTGTGGACATCTGAGTGGAGCCTGGCACAGCGACTGGGAACATATTTGTGTTTCCAGGGTCATTGTCGGCCTGCGTGTGTGCATTAGAACTCATTTAGAATAACGCATGCTGGCAGGATTTGCTAGTTTGTGTTCACGTTTTGTTTTTTGCTTTCTTTTAATGACTTGCAAAGGGGATGGAAGGTTAAGGCATTATCTAGAATTGCATTCACACGAAACGGAGAAAGACAAACATTACGCGCTTAACTCTGAGACAACGTGTCACCGACAGGAGTTTGATCTTCATATGTGGCTGCATGTATATTTCTTTATTCAATGCGGCACTCATTTCATTATGCTCCTCTGCACACGTACAGGCAGTGGTAATCAGGCCACTTATCTTCCCCAGCCTCCCTGGCTCTTCAGGCATGATATCAAACGGGGCTGCTATGACAAGCAGAGGCTCCTGTAGCTCACACCACGGCTCACCTTTAATATCAATTGATTTTTTTTCCTTCACTCATAAGGATTCCTCCGGCGGAGGATAATATTTCTGAGCTGAGGAACAATGTATCGCTTTCTCAGTCAGTGCGCCTTTGCAATTATAGTGGCCAGCAGCATGCAATTGAATTCTTCACTTGGTTCTCCTCTGTGGAGGTGACTCCACCCTCCTTCACTCCATCTGTTTTCCTCCCTCTCTCTTTTTGTCAGTCTTTCTCTCTACAGGCCTGCTGGTTTCTTTTTCCGCCACATTGTCAGACTAAAAAACATTTCCCTAAATCAAACTCTCGCCTCATCAACTCCTCTTCCTTCTCTTGTGTTCACCTCACATTCTTGTCATGGTCTCATCGTTATTACCACTAGATGACCTTTTGAAATGATCCAACTTTAAAAATGTACACAGGAGACATTTCTCTTTCCCAGACGCTGGATTGAAAATGACTTAGCATTACTTTTATGCCCCCACCCCGCCCCACATATTTCTGCTAAAACCCCTGACACTTTGAAATTCTCTCATCAAAATATGAATCTCAGAGCTGCACAGAGACCAACTTCCCGAGGACGATACAGAGCCTGGAGTCATTCGTCTGTGTAGGGGCATGAAAAGAAGGGATTATATTCCATTCAGATAGTTTTTCTTTCTTTTTTTTGGGGTGGTGGATAAATTCCATTGCTTGCTTTTTAACTTTATGGAAGCCTTTGAATGTTTTGTTCCTTTGTGATGTGATGCTCGCTTGAGGCTGCCTCCCTCGTGCTGCGCTTTGCCAGCCGACACACTGGGAGGGATCTGACCTTGAAATAGCGTCACATCATTTGGTTCAGCAGAGGTGTTTTTTTTTTTTACTCTTAAAGTTTTATATAAATTTTATATAGACTGAGGCTCGAGGAAAACATCGTGTCAATCAATAAATATCCTCATAAGTCACTGTATGTTATAGGCAAATGAAAACAGCTATAAATTCTAGGTTTACATCACCAGAACATTTTTTTTCTCTTTTCAGTCCATCTCCTGCCCACAACTAATATCTTTTGGTTTCAAATATGCCCAACCAGCGACTAAACTGTAGCCCTGTCATAATAAACTGACTCTTTTGGTCAAATTGGGCAGCCAGCTTCTCTAAGTAGGAAGAGAAATTAAAGGGAAGAATAGGAGTGGAAGTTCAGCACACAACATTAATCAGAAATAGTGATGCTTTGTGACAACCCGATTTGCAGCTGTGCAAGTAAATCTGCTACTGCTTCAAGTTATTTCCAGTGTTTGAAAGTAGCTGAGTTTTGATTGTGTTACTGACAGGAGTGTGTTGACAGAAACCTCTGAGATTTGTGAAAAGCTGTTTGTTTGTAGCCGATTCACTTCTGGCTTGTGAGACAACCTGAGTGACAGCAAGACTGAGAGAGTGAGAGGAATGAAAACCAGTAGTGAGAATGTCAGAATCCACAGAGGTGGCAGAAAAAACAAGGAACAGAAAGAAGCAGCGACAAAAAAAGTTACAATAATGAAGGAGAGAAGAAATGGTAAATGGTTATTGGTCTGTATTTGTATAGCGCTTTGCTTGGTCCTAAGGACCCCAAAGCGCTTTACACTATACACAATCATCCACCCATCCACACACACATTCACACACTGATGATGGCAGCTACATTGTAGCTGCCCTGGGGCGCACTGACAGAGGCGAGGCTGCCGGACACTGGCGCCACCGGGCCCTCTGACCACCACCAGTAGGCAACGGGTGAAGTGTCTTGCCCAAGGACAGAACGACCGAGACTGTCCAAGCCGGGGCTCGAACCGGCAACCTTCCGATTACAAGGCGAACTCCCAACTCTTGTGCCACGATCACCCACGAGCCACGAATAAATGGAAGGAAGAAAAGAAAGGTCAAGGAGCCTTCCTTGACCTTTCTTTTCTTCTTTACTATCTTATTCCAAAGGAATAAGATACGGAACACTGGAAGGCTGGGAAAAACAGAGCTCCAAAGAAAGGAAAAACAGATGGAGAGCAAAACATCGAGATTGAATTATGGAAGGTAAAAATCAGTGGAAATAGGAAAAAAAAAAAAACTAAAGAGAGGAAGAAAGATTTGAATGGAGGACGCAAAAAAAGGCAAATGGATGTAAAGACAGAAGGAAGGAAGAACAGAAGCAGAAGAAAAATACGGAAATTCAGAAAAAAAAGACTAGAAGTAAGGAAAAGTAGAATGATACAAAAAAATTAAATAAAGTAGAAATATATAAGCAGGATGAAATAAAAGACTGAAAAGTACCAAAGAAAAAATGAAAAGATGGGAAAGAAGTAAAAAAAAAGAAGTAAAAAGTGAAAGATCTGAGATGCACTTTTCATCTTGTGTCACAACTCAGTGCTTTTAATTTTGGGGGAAAAGTCAAATGAAGCGGAGCTGAAATTCATTTCTATTCTGCGGGGACTCACAGCAGCGCTCTCTGGCAAATGGCTTTTCACTTTGTCAAATTTAGCGAGGCCGTATCTCTGAGGGGCAGCACGCAGCATCCAGGCCTGCTGCAGACTACTGCCAGTCCACCCGGCAGCTGAAGATATACTATAGCACTTAACAGCATGTTCCATTTCAGCACTTCTTTATTTTCCTTTTACCACTTCCTTGTCTGCGTGCATTGTGGTTTCGTGCTGTCTTTAGCAGCCAGGTTGTGCATTTTTCTGGAATCCACCTCAGTATCGTAATCTGTAACTTTTCATCTGTATTTTATAATCACAAGTATCCAACAGCAGTGTAGGCTGTAGCCACTTTCAAGCAGCTTATGTAGAGTATTTCTGAAAATCCTTCCCATGCAGTATATGTATCTCTCCTCAGTCTTTCTAGGATTCTGTGTCTACTCTTTTGTGGAGTTATTTATTCTAATTTGTTTGGTTTGTGTGACAGATGTGTGCCATCTCTATTTACTAATGCGCCTCTTTCATTAGTGATTGTGTGTTTATCAGTCCACACACAGGTAAACAAAACTGTGTGTTCTTTCTGTCACAGCGAAGTGCCTGAGGTTGTTCTATTCATTCTATACACACATTTGAAATAGACAGTATTATTAGACAGAAACAAAACAAACAAGCTCCCTGACTGTGTCCCTCCTCTCCGGGAGTTTTTTAAGCACTTTTATATTCCAGTTCCCTGTTTGTTTTACCTTTTTTCCCCAATAGTATGCTTCCTCTGTAGAAGCAGTCCAATTTTTCTGAAGCGCGAGCATCTGCAGTTCAAATAGGTCGAGAAATTAGACTATGAATGCATTACTTCTTGTTTATCTCATTTTGGAAACCATTATTTGAAACACTACTTACTTGAGGTTTTTTGGGGTTGAAGGGAAATACACCCCGAAAACCTAAATACTAGGTTCATTTAGCTAGTGTAGCAAAAGTGTGCACTACACAGTAATTCTTGTGAGTTTAGTGATTTTTTTGATTGACTGTTTATTAAGCCTCAATAAATGCAACTCGATTAAGCCCAACCAAATTGAGCTGAGTTCTCCAAATGGGAACATTCGTTTCTATATTTAGAAGTGGTCGGCCAGTGTTTGTAATTACTGTCCAACTAGAATGCTGTAAAGTTTCTTTGGTAACAACAGACATCACTGATGGTCTAAATTGCCTTTTTTTTAAGCACTCTGGATCCACCTCTAAGGCATCTCGAGTTAATATTGAGGACTTCACTGCATTGTTTTAGCTTTCATCTACTTAATTCATGAATAAAATAATCACATTTCCATATCAATTCAGTTGAGGAACTTGGAGGCACTCCAGCGGTATTCAAATGATTTAATTAATCATTGCTATCCAGATGCCTCCGCTGATGATATATTCTTGGTTTCCATTTCTATTTGCTCCTAAATCTTAGTCCATGACTTCTCCAGTGGTAACTCAGAGTTTTCTGCCACTGCCCACTTGCCCTCTTGTAAACAGTATTTAAGTATTCTGTGATCTGGCCTGCTGAGCTGGATTTCCCTCTGGCACAACATGTTTGACATCGTGTTGTTATGCATTTATAAGAATACAGCAATATTATAAGAGTGCTTAAATTTGGCATGGGAAACGTATACTGCTGTGAACTAGAGGGCATGTGCAGATCCTGCTGCTCTCTGCTGCTCTCTTTGTAAATAAGTTTTCATAAAGTCACAGCAGTTTATAACTTTAAAATATCTTAGTGTTTAAGAATTAATACAAGTCTACCTTTACACTGCTCTTGCATTCTTAGCAATTTGTTTATGCATCCAGTTGATAAAATGATATTAACTATTTACTTGGGGCACTGTTTGAATTTGCCTCATCAAAGTGCATTTGAACTTAACTCTCCTATTTAGATTTATTTGCCACTAGTGCGCAGCTCTTAAGCTGCTACTAGACTCAACAGCTAACATCAGCTAATAATTTTGTTGTGTGCTAATTTAAATTAATTACCCTGCCACAATAAGGACCTACCTGCATCTTAGAACCATTATGTTGAAAGTAATGATAGTGGATCAAAACGTTTTGTCATCTTAATTTAAAGATTGGGAGCAATGGCAAACATCTAGCCTGGCCCTTCCTGAAGGTAATAAATTTCACCTTCTGTAACATTAGCTCTACAACTCCTCAACATTAACAACAAGGTACCCAAGCCAGTTTCTACTAAGCTTCTACTACTACGGATCTGCTGAGGTGTAAACCAACAATACCACATAAAGTAAAAAAGAACTCATAAGCAACTTGCAGGGCTCTCTACTGGGCAGTCTCCCACAAACCCTTAGCTCCATATTAAGATACTATCCATGGGAATCACAAACAAATTTGCTGAATCGCAACATCCACTGAAAATATGCTTGATTTTCCACTAAGAATAATGACAGAGCACTTAAGTGCTTAAGTTTGCCCTTGCCAAACCCTACTTGAGTCAAACAAAGCAGCTGATTTTACCTTTTTTTTTTTTTTTTTTTTTTTTATCGGCAAGAGATCCCTAGGCAAATTGTGGGCGCAACAACGTGTTTCTACTAACCAGTACAATCAGCACCAAAGACTGCAACCAGCACCAAAAACCTTACCACAGCTTAGAGCAACCATGAACAAAGTGAAGAGATTTTATTGGGCAGTCTGCTTCATAATCTGGTGTAGTGAGGTGCTGGAGCCTATACTAGTTAGTTTCCAATATTTTTGCTTTAAAATGAAAATATTTGTTGTAGTCATTGGTCTTTATTTTATTATAGCATATAGGCCACACTGAGTTTTTGGAAGTATAAATTTGAAGTTTCTGAGTTATCCAAACATCTCTCACTGGAGGACATGGTAGGGCAAATTGTCTTATGCATGGTAATTCTATTTTCTGGTTGCTTTGTCGGAGTAAATTTACCTCAGTTTGATTGATTATATGCAATCCTTAAGCTGTTAACAGCTGAATCCTTAATGCTGGCACAACGGAGGAGTGTCCGCTTGGATACAGTGCACTGTACTATACTCATGCTGAGTAGTTCCAGCAGTTATTTTATGTTGAAGCAATGCAGCTCACGTTTCATGTCCCCTTTCCGATTTCCAGTAGAGTTACCTGGGAGAAGCTAAGTGAACTTGTGGTATTTGTGGGTATGTAATATGTGGGTTTAATTGTGTAATTGGAGGCACTGTGGTACAAGAAAGGGTTCTTTTTTCCAATCAAGCAAAATTATATTCAAATGCGTGTCTAAAAACAATGTGAGGCTGGATTAAGGCAGCCTACCTGTTTTCATCAAATCTGCCTCAGTAAACACATTCTGAAATATCGTCTCTGAACTTCTTATTGTACTGAGTAGTTAAAGTTTGAGAATTTATTTGCTCATAGGTTTAAATGCAGCCCATTCTTTTTCTTCCGTCTTCTTTTTCCATTTATTTATCTAAAATCAAATTCCCTGAAGTATCGTAAAGGACTTTGGACTCTTAGATCTGCGCTGGTCTAACCCCTGGGTATACCCACGGCCCAGTATGGTTTGTTAACTACCTTCTAGAGCCCCTGTGGAGAAACCACACGTCTTTTTTCCCCCCCCCACACTCGCCTCAGCCTTGAAAGCATTCCGGTCACACTACATTGATGTTTTCAGGGTTCCTCTGAAAGGTTGTTTAAAGAAACATTTGAAGACTCATCTCATTTTCCTCGCTGCAGTTGCATAGTCGTGTGTCGACTATGAAAGAAAGCCAGCGGGAGTACATATCTGCTGCGTCTCCATTATACATTTCAACATCGTCTCCTTTGCCAAATTAGTCCTTTGTCAGCTCAGAGAGCAGCGCTAATGAGAGAGTTGCATTGCAGCATTTTAGAACCCATTGCTCCCCTATTAATCTGGAGAGATTTGTGTTCAGGCGTATTTTTTTTTTTTTTTTTCTACTCAGCCGCCCCCATCTCTCCCTCTGCTCTCTGATTGACGATAACGAGGTGGTTGGCTAAAACCAGCTCTTATCGACAAAACAAAATGGCTCCCAGCCGTGTGTGTGTGGGTGTGTGTGTGGGTGTGTGTGTGGGTGTGTGGGTGTGTGTGAGAATGCCTACTTGTGTGTTGGTTTCCCTGGCTCTGCATTCTCTCCCTGACGATGATTCTGAGCATCAACACATACTGGCACGGTGCTCATGCTGCCATGTTCTGCTGCATGTGTGTATTAGTGTGTAACCGTTTTAGTGCGAGTATCATCACAATGAGAACGAGATGAAAGGCCGGTTCGTCTGTGAGTCACAAGATGCTGCCTGCTTCCTAAATGGCCCCGAATAGTCGATGTACAATAAAGATGATCAGCTCCACTTACAATTGGTTTGTGCACATCGAAATTACAATCGTGAAAATGAATTCTGCAAATAAAGAATGAAAAGATGAAAGACACTGAAGGATACACAGAGAGAGAAGCCTATATACAGATGAAGATGCATACAGTCAACTATTGGATAAAATAAAGCAATGGAGAAAAACTGATTTGCAAACATATGAATACATAGAAACCCGTCATGTGTTAAAGTACTGGAAAAGACATGTAAAGGTGAACTTTGATATGAAAGAATACTGTCACGAAGACCTGTAAATGCATAATAAATTTAAATAAAATTACTGGCAAATGCAAAGCAAAGTTACAAAAGCCTTTCAAAAGTCTCTTCTTGTGCTGTGGAAGATAATGAGTACAGATTTAAACTGTCAACATTTTTTGTGCCTTTATGCCTTTTTTGTAGTATATAAGTTCTCCACAAAAGACAATTTGTACGTCTCTTCAGTCACTTTTTTTCTTTTATTATTGTTGTTGATGTCAACATGACTGACACGTTTCTGTGTTCTGGTCAGGTTGGCAGTGTGTATCTTCATGCTGTCTATGAAAAGGATTAATATAATGGAGATGAAGAATACTACGATGCTGTTAACTTTGCTGATGAACTGATTTGTATTAGTGGTTTAGGATATGTTTTGTTTTTCTTTTATGTATATTCCCCCAAAACCCTCAGTTTGATATTTAACATAAAAATGTTTCCTAAAACAAACTTTGGATTATAGTTTTTGACAGATGTTAGTATGTATGATTCTGGTGCTGTGGATTCAGCTGTGGATTAATTCACATCTGCGTACATTAGTGAGTCTTACAGCAGGCAGTGGCACGTGGGATGGGACAAAACTTGATGGTGTTTGTGCAGTGAGAAAATCGAATGCCTCTGTTCCTCTACTGTGTCCATTTAATGTAATTTCATTTCACCATATGGGTACTTAAGCAGAGAAAACATTAGTGTAATAACATTACATTTCTCTAATCTTTACTCCCTTTTCCCCCCCATCTATGTCGCTCTCAACCTTCCTAATTACATTGCACTTTCCTCTCAGACAGGTACCCCTGTATCAGTTGTTTTCTTTTTCAGTTGAATTGTTTGAGATTAGAAGTAGCAATAACACAGGTTATTGTTTTTCTTCTATGCAACTGAGGTAAATTTCGATTATAGCCACTTTCCACTCAGTTTTCCAGTTTTCTTCTTTGTTGATTGATGTTAAATTGCAAGGCTCACCAATGCCAGAAAGTAAATTTAAAAAATATCTTAAACAGTAAAGAACAAATTTCTACTATATCATGGAAAAAAAACACAATAAAGTCCATGTTAACAGTGATTCTAAAACGTGATAAGAATCTTGATCCAGTTATTTACTGTCTGTGTAAATATTTGCCGACAATTTCCATTGTGTCACGACAGTCTTTAGTCAATTCTGAAGACCAGTTGTTGTAGTTCTAAAAGCTAAATACATATATATCTTTAAAAAAATGTGAGCGACAAACTGGATGGTCCCTGTTCTCCCTGAATTCGTATTTCATAGTTGGATTTGTCAGACAGGACATTTTTTTTCACGTTTGTGTCTGGTTATTCATTAGCAACCTGTAGGCAAAAGTAGTCTTCACGTAAATCTCTCTGTTTTTCTCTTTCACAGGGCCCCATAGAGAATGACATTGTGATTCACGTGGCCCTGATAGCTGAGAGCCAGAGGTAATTTTTGTGTGTGAGTGTGTCTGTGTGTGTCTCTCTCTTAATGTGTTGCAGACCATAAAGGGAGGTTATTTTCCACTGCTCACTCCTAGTCAACTCTGTCAGTGCCGTAATTGTGGTGAGCTCATAAAGCTGGAGCTCAGGCTGACCTTTGCCTCATCTGTCATTCTTCTCATTGTCTGTGTGTGTGTGTGTGTGTGTGTGTGTGTGTGTGTGTGTGTGTGTACACATGTGCCTGTGTAAGCACACTTAAATACATGTGTGGCATGTGGGTATGTGTGTTAAACAGGGTCAAGTGACTCTGTGAAGCTTGTTAACCTGTAGCTCCAATTACTGCTGCTTGCAAGTCCCCATCAGGTCTCCTGCATCATCTTCAACATGTCTCCTGTATATACTGTGTCTCAGTAAAGCTCATTAGTAACATTTCGATACATGAATAATTTGCGTCTAGTTTTATATTTACAACAGTCATTCTACATTTGTTCTAATTTAAAGAGAATGAATCTAGAGACATAATATTTATTACCATTCATTAGATTTCACTTGACTCAGCCACAGCTTTAACACCTATAAATTCACAAGGCTGTAGATTTTAAAACATCAATCTGTTGGGAAAGTTTTGCAGGTCAACAGATTTTCAACATGATTTTATAGCTGCAGAGCCGTAAAACATATTCAGCTTTTAAATTGTGTGTGTGTGTGTGTGTGTGTGTGTGTGTGTGTGAGTGAGATGCGCTTGGAGTCTGGCAACAGATTTCAATTCAATTCAATTTTATCTATATAGCGCCAAATCACAACAGCAGTCGCCTCAAGGCGCTTAATATTGTACAGTAGATTGTACAATAATAGATACAGAGAAAAACCCAACAATCAAATGACCCCCTATGAGCAAGCACTTTGGCGACAGTGGGAAGGAAAAACTCCCTTTTAAAAGGAAGAAACCTCCGGCAGAACCAGGCTCAGAGAGGGGCGGGGCCATCTGCTGCGAGTGGTTGGGGTGAGCAGTGGCGTGTCTAGAAAATTTTTGTTGGGGGGGCCAGGTAGGGGCACAGATTTGGAGAAGGGTGGCAGATTTAATTGGCAGATAATGTTTTAAAAAAAAAATTCTACCAACCATTAACCATAATTCAATAATCCTATAAACCTAATAACCAAATGCACTTTTAACTCTTATTAGAATGAGATTTTAACCACTACGGTGCAAAGTTTTTAGATACTGCGTTGATAAAGTACAAGAGATACAATCAGTGCTTTGTCAGTGTTTACTCAGCATTCAAGGACATCAATATTTGCATAGCATTTTTACTGACATGTAGTGCACATATGTTTTGGGCAAAAACATTTTTGAATATTAAAATACGAACATTTGTAACAAACAATTGACAAATTAGCCAGTTCCAATGCAAAACTTTATCTGCCTGTTAAAAAAAGAAGATAATCTTCTCACAAACTGGTGTTTGATTTTGAAACAGGAAAAAAGTGGAGAAACAAATGAAAAGACTAACATTTGAATAAAACCTGAAAGCAAGTAAATACTTTCTATGCTGCCTTATGGTAAACTTTGGTAATATTGATAAAGAACAACACTGGCTGATGATGAAATGCAGTCAGCTGGCATGGTGACACTGCCAGTATTCACCTGCAGGGCTGGACTGGGACAGAAAATTGGGCATTTTGACTACAGACCGACCCACCAGGTAGTAAAGCCATAAAGCCTTTGAATGAAAACAAACGCTGTGGTGACAGTGATGTACAGTCTTTTTGGTATATGTATGATTTCTATACATTTTACGTCAGATAAAAACTTTGGTTGTAAGATTTAGATAATTATTTAATAAAAGCTAGATATTTAAATTGAGAATAAGAAAGAAAAGTATTTCTTTGTGCCCACCTTTCCCTGTTAATGCCCTACCTGCCCCCCTGGCAAAACTTTGCTAGACCCGCCCCTGCACAGTTACCAGCTGTCAGCTACTTAGAAAAGGATCCTGGTGTTATTTGTCTCTCAGAAACAGTTCATAACTTCAACTCATTCATGTCACCTAAAAGGTAAACCTGTTTCTCCATCACCTGTTCAGCTCTGATGATTCAGTAAGGACATCTCCTGGTTTCATGTTTCCCTCTCACCACATATCCAAACCGACATCATGACCAGCAGCTTTACAGCTGTGGCTCCAGCAAACATCAGCTGATACTAGAAATTAATATTAAATACATTCTAACAACAGCTGATCAAGCTTAAACGTGCTGCTGTTGTTTACCGCGACATCTGCTGGTTTCCTGTTTCTGGCGCAAAGTGGGCGATAAACAAACAAGAGAGAAAAGCCGATCAGCTGATCATTGATCAGTTTCATGATTGAAGTAGCAACAGGAGAGGCAGGGGAGAGAATGAGAGAAGAAGCAGCTGTGCAGCATAACGACAGAATAAATCCAGCTTTGTGTCTTTTTTCCATTCTAGCTGAAGTTCGGGACAAACTGCGTCTCTTCTCAGCTCAATACGAAACGTGTAATATTTTCTCTGAATGAGGGACCATCCCATTTTTTTAAGGAGCCGTTGGCAACTCTACTAACCTTATGAATAAAATAAAGTTCACTATCAGTAACATCATAGCACCCACCCAGCTGTATAAAAACTCCGTCAAGCTGGCTAGAACGCAGTATGAGTTATTGCAACTGACAGTAAAAAGTCAGCAACATGAAAATAAACTCCACCTAAACTTGGTTTATATCTGACCCAGATAGACTGCAGGTCATAACTTCTTACCTGAAGTTCAGTTCACCTGACACTCGGACTGGCGGCTGCTTCGGGTCTCTCCTCCTGCCTCCCCTTCCCTCATCCACCTGCTGGCCTCTGTGGAAGCCCCGCCATAGCCACCACCAAACAACGGAGTTATTTCTACACATCGACCTGCATCTGGCCAATCCACCACCTCTCATTGTTCATGCCGTTACAAAAAAAATAAAAAATAAGTCAAATAAGCCCGATGGCCAGTCCAGCTATGTTAACCTGCAACCAAATCTGCAGCTCCATACAGCAATGTTACGACTTAGATTATATCTTATAACTCATAACTCTTATGTTAGCTGCCCTCAGTAGCATACTGTCTGAAATATTCCACGGCTGCAATAATTCTTTAAGTGTTATTTTTTCCTTGGTATTCTAATTTCACCGAAGTTTACTAAACTCAACAAACTTAATATTACTTACCGGGACATTTATTCTGTCCTCATTTTCTTTCACCGAAAAATTGTTTCCTGCAGTGCCTCTTTCGTGCTTGGCTCTCCTACCTTTGCTAACGTGATGCACATAGCGCAGAAGGATGCTGCATTCAATTACAATCGGATATCTGAGCTTCACCGTGAAAACATAATCGGACATTTGATATTTGATTGAATTTTATTGTTTTGCCTTTGGGGTGGCACCTGGGGTGGCCAGTCTGGTTGGGGGGGTGGCCTGTGCCCCCCCAGGCCACCCCGCTGGACACGCCATTGGGGGTGAGAAGGAAGACAGGATAAAAGACATGCTGTGGAAGAGAGACAGAGATTAATAACAGATATGATTCAATGCAGAGAGGTCTGTTAATACATAGTGAGTGAGAAAGGTGACTGGCAAGGAAAAACTCAATGCATCATGGGAATCCCCACAGAAGAGGGGCCTGAAAACTGAAGGCTCTGCCTCCCATTCTACTTTTAAATACTCTAGGAACAAGTGTTCTAATAGGGTGATATGGTACTACAAGGTCATTAAGATAAGATGGGGCCTGATTATTTAGGACCTTGTATGTGAGGAGCAGGATTTTGAATTCAATTCTGGATTTAACAGGAAGCCAATGAAGAGAAGCCAAAACAGGAGAAATCTGCTCTCTCTTTCTAGTCCCTGTCAGGACTCTTGCTGCAGCATTTTGGATTTAAGGAAGGTTTTTTTTTTTTTTTTTTTTTTTTTTTTTTAAATGAATAATTTTACTGTCAACAAAATCATTTGTAAGCGGAATTGATTTGAAAAAGCAGCCATTTACTTGGCCAGAATTTGCTAGCCAGTATCAGACAGACCGATGCTAAAAGAAGTCTCTAAGAACCTCAAATTGGAATTGGAAATGGAATATGCAGGCTACTCTTGCAGCTGTTGGAAGTACACGTGTCAACAATCAGAAGAGAGATTGCATAAATTTGACCTGCATGTGGGTGTGCCAGGAAAAAGGGCTTCACAGTCCAAAAAAGAAAATTAGAGCAAAACAGCAGTTTTGCTGTAGACTAGACCTTTTAGAATAATTTACTTTGGCCTGAATGAAGCATAGTGAACAGTAGACACATTTGGCAGCGATTAAACACAGCTTTCTGGAGAAAACCATCATACCAGCTGTGAAGGATGGCGATGGAAATTTTTTGGTTTGAAGGAGGCAGTACATCCATGAAAAACCCCGAACCCTATGTAACAAAACCTTTGCTTGAAAAAGTGGTCAGCAATGCCAACAAGCTTGTGTCGGAGGCTGGTGGACAAACGCTTATGTAGAACAAGTCACCAAGTTACTTCTGCTAAAGGAGGTAATGCAGGCTTCTGAGACCAAGGATGTAGTTACTTGTTACTCATTTTGAGAACAAAAGACATGCAGACACGATCCCATTAATGATTAATAAATCATTCAACAGTTACCCGTGACCACACAAATTGAAGCAGGCCCATTATAGTCAGCATATCTCAGCAGCTTAGAGAGCAAGGAATATAAATGACGATGCTAGTTATGACCGTCCAACCGTTTTTTAAAAAAACTTACAGTGGTGAATTTCAGTTGAATGGCACTGCTAGATGGCCTCCAACAGTTTAAGTGAAGTGAGGACAGGATTAGATTACAGCATCTCTCCATCTATTCTTAAAATAAGAAAAATGATAATAATAAGGTGAATCATGGGTATAGTTTTTTTCTTCTTTTGAAGGAGAAACGAGTTCCATTTTTTTGTTTAGTCATAGTCTTTTAACCATATATTTGAATAGATATCCTGCTGTCCAGTTAGATTTCCAGCTTTTTGTGTCTCTCAGCATATCAGGGTTTTTCATATGTATTTTTCAACAAAAGGTCTGTGGGAGCTGATGGAGATGGCATGAAAATAATATTGTATGTTTTTTCTCTATGTGGTTGTAGACTGCAAGTGTTTTTGAATACCTATGGTATTCAGACCCAGACACCCCAGCAAGTGGAGCCCATCCAGATCTGGCCCCAAAAGGAACTGGTCAAGGTAAAGCTTGTTGGTCACATGTTGGTTAGAAGCGTTTTAAAATCATACACCTCTTTGACCTGTGTTTATGTTCTCCTCTTGTGTAGTTCAGAATGTTTGAGGTGTTCTCATTCCTATTAGATGTCCACTGGAAAAATGACAACAGTCAGAAAAGAGGTTTTAACAACTAATCAAGTAACAAACTGAAAACAACATACCGGTACTTGAAAATACACTTTTTCAGTGAGGCTTCCTGTTGGTTTTTTGTCTAGTTGTGTAGTGATGATGTCAGGGAAACTATTACAACTAAACTATTAGAAACCAAAAAAAGGTTCCTTAACACAAACTTGGATGTGGTATTTAATATCATGTGGTATTAGTGGTAATTCAGCACTCACATGGGGCATATGTCAGTCCAGAAGTGGGCTCTTCATAACGTGATTTGTTTTTCCCTCCTTCATTATGAGGCAGTTGGTTGAAGACAAACTAACTACTGCCCACAGAAGTAACTAATTAACTATAATCCACAATGAGTCTAAAATTCTACAGTCTAGCCATGTACATTTGCAATTCTTTATGATTAGACAGTTGCTGTTTGAGTGATGGATTTTACCAACGTTAAACTTGAAATGTAACTGATTGCAGATCCTTTGGAGGTTAGCGGTTAGCACAGTTAGCGCCAGTGACTTGTCCTTGAGTTACGGGCTTTTCCTTATCTTCAAATAAGAAAGCCCAGCCCTGTTTGCTTTGAATGATTGGAAGAAAATGTGAGGGAGGAAAACTGTGATAGACTATTGAAGCCACCCCACCACCAACACAACTACACAGATCAATCTTGCAGTGAGCCAGATTACATTTCAGCAGTCATCTATCAATACCCCAATACGTCTTGGCTCAGTCAGTCCATCTGCTTGTCAGTCCAGGATTTCCTGCTCTTAAGATTTTCCTCTCGATTGTCCCATCAGTCACAGCGGGGCTGCAGAGTAGTTGAAGTGACTTATTAGTTGAGCAGTCATTGTTCACATTGATTGATCAGCATAATGGTGTAGCTTTCACTGTGGCAAACTAGAGATGCATTGAGCAGAGCTGTCTCCAAATTTGGTTTCAGAACAGTATGTTAGATGGGTCAAAAATTTTGAATTGGTTTCACTATAAGCTGTTTCAATCTCGCATTTAAATATTTAAAGATAAACACAACCCTTAAAAAGCCTTTTCATCAGCATTATGAGACTAGGTCGAGTGATGAACGATAAAACCCCCAATAATAATAGGTCAGTTAGTGGTTCAGCTACATTTTTTTAATTATAAGCCACTAGAACTATTCCTTTCTTCGGTTTACCTCAGTGTAATTCTTATCTGATCTAAGGTACATTCTCAATGCAAAGTGATATTTTATAGAATAAAATGATAATGAATCTTTCTGTGTAAAAGGATTGTTTTAAAAAAAAAAGAAGGTAACTTTGATTTCAGCAGTAATCCTGTTCTTATGAATCAAACAAGCATGTTGTGAAAATGAAAGTCCAAATCCTGTGTGATGTAAAAACTCCCTGATGTCATCTTCAGTATAAATCAGCTTTTACTACAAAAGGGGTTGAGGTTCAATGGCTTTTAATTAAATCTGAATTCACCAGTGAATCTGCTCAGCAAATCTAAATCCCTTCAAACCTTAACTTTCATAACTTTAAGCAACAAAAGTCATAAAACTCTTGCTATTTAAAGAGCAAAATTAATATACTGATTGTGAGATGGTCTAGCTTATGCTCAGTGTCTAGATTTTTTATTTATTTATATATTTTTAAACACAGAAGAAAAGCAAGTAGCAGATTGTTATTCAGAACAAGGAACTGAGCCCTTTACATGGAAATATTCCTGTAAGATAAAGATGAGATGGAAGGAAAGTGAAGCCGTTGTCACTTGCTTGAGTAGCAAGTTTAGCACAAGCTGCTATTTTCATTCCGTCCACTCTGCTCCTTTCATCTTTTGCAGATTACACTATTTGTACTGTCATATTTATGACACCAAGCACTTACCTCCCTAGCAACTTGTGCTTCAGTCCCATAATATCCATCACTCAAATCCTTGTCTCTCCACTGGATACTGTTCCTCATCTGCATGTCTGTTGTTTGAAGTCTACCAACTCTGTGTTGTCTGTCTTTCCTCTGTCATATCCATCACTCAGTCACTCCCTAGTTGCTGGTGCTCATCTGTCATGTCGGTTACTTGGCGTTTATCCTCCACGCCACATTCTGTAAACAGCCATTTTCTCCTATCATGTCATCTCTTTGAGCTCTGTAGTCATGGGCCTTTTTGCTTTCTGTCCCTCCATCACAATATTCGTCACATTTGAATCCGTAACCCGAGTCTCCACCCTAGGCCCATATCCTGCCCCGCCCCCCATTATGTCCGTTACACCAAACAACTCTCCCCTCCAGGTCTATCATCTGCCTTTGAACTGTCATACCTGTTACTTTTTCCTTCTCTCCCTTCTGCCTCATTCTGCTGCACCGCTCAGCCTCTCAGATGGATATGCAATTGTGAGTCAGAGCGGGCACTGTGCTGAATATTAAATCTGAAGCCCAGACAGACATTTCTTCCTCGACAGAATCTGTTTATCTCCGAGTCATCACCATCTCTGGTGCTGCGGGCTGCATTTGCTCACCTCACCTCGTTTCTTGCAGCCATTTGATTGTGTTGACAACAGCTGCCTGTCGATGGGAGAGTGGCAATTACATTTGAAATGTGTTATTCCCACCCATGCACCCTTAAGCTGATCCTCTTTCATGTCACTGCTTTCTCCAAAAATAGCCTTCCTTTTAGCCGTTTCATATCTGATTGTCATCGCCGATTTCACTAAGGATGGCAATTTGTTTGATGAGACTACTCTTGAATTTTTTCCAGCTTGTGAAGCCTTCCAAATAAGATCCCAATGAGGCTCTTAAAGGTCATTAAAAATACATTTTGTTGTTTTGGGGGTGGGGATGACACTTTGCGTCAAACACATGTCTCGATAGAGACCTAAAAACTAAACTGCAGTGTGCTCATGCTTGTTCAGTTTTAAAGCCTATAGAAAGCAACCTTCTTCCCACAGTTACTCCTCCTTTTACAGCATGTACGGAAATGCAGTGGAGGAAAAAAAGGCATTGAATCATAAGCTGCTGTATGCATTCCCCAGTAGCTTTGACCTGTTGTCTTTATGAAGGCTCTGTAATCTATGATCTAGAAGACCAAAACTCTCCGGCGAGTGAGTAAAATACTATTAAACAGTCATAATGGACAAAAATATAAAATCGAGAATCAGCTTGTGATAGCTTATCCATTTCTCTTTGACCAACACTTTTTCAGTGTAGATTTACAATGTAAAGAGGGTTTTTTTGTTTTCTTTATTGTAATTGTAATCAATTTTGTGTCATTACTTCGACCATAACTCAGTGAAAAATAATATTTCCAAGGGACTTTTGGGCAAGATGTGGAAACTACCCATGTCATCGCGGACATTATTTCGAGCTGTTCTGCAACCTGTAAGCTTAATTTAAGTCTCTCTGGTTGTCAGCAGCTACAGCAAAACTAAATCTTTTGTGAGCATTGACTTCAGCAATTAAATGTACACTGTGCAGGGCACCAAACCAGCAATAGTAAAATATGCAGAAAAACTCCTGTCTGAGCACCTGTCGAAATGAGGAGTATATCTATGCCGAAGAAAAAGTTTTGTAAGCAAATAATTGCTCATCCTCACACTTACCCACAGAAGAAATGCGAAATACAGCTTTTTGTTACATTTTCCACATGTCAGTCTTGCTGTTTGCGCTTCGGTCAGTGGAAATGCGAGAGAATGAAAGGATGCTTTGATAGGCTGCCTGCGTGTTGTTGTTCGTCATTGGTATTCTGCACACAGGAAGAACTGGGTGCAGAGGTTCCTCCACCCTCCTTTGGGTTTTCTCCTCCAGGTCTTATCTTTGCCTGTTATGGCAATAGTTTGCAAAGTCAGTCAATCTTTAATTAACATTTTTCTACTTTATAAATAAGCATATATGTATGAAACTTTACTTTTTCCCTCTTTTTAACATAATGTTGTATCATTTAGTATTAAATGCCAGCGTTTCAGAGCAGTGAGGAACCACATAGGAGTGGCAGAGCACCACCTTTTGGAGGATGTTGTGTATTGCAATTAGGATGTGTTGTAATGCGGCAGGGAAAGCTTGATAGGCAGATTTCCTGCTCTGATATTTGAGTCTTTGTGTACTGATGCTGCATGATGATAGAACTCAGAACGTGTTTAAATTTCACGCTCATATGTTGTTCATACTGGTTTCATACTGAGCCACGTACAAAAGAGAAATGTAATACTGCAAACACAGATTTCTCTCTCTCTCCCTCACACATAAATGATAAGTTGTGGTGACTGTGTCACACCACTGGGCTTCGATCCAGCAGCGGCAAGAAATCAATGTCCACCTTCTTTTTCTTTGCATCTTTGCATCAGTGGATTTTGTCAGCAGGCAACTCAGTGGTAAGAAGCTTTTATCTAAAACACCAAAGAAATGCTTGGGAAGCTGAAAGGCTGGGGCTCCTGTATTCTCTCTCCTGTCGTGTGTAAATGCATTTCAGAGATGGCTGAGGGGGAGGCCGTGACCTTTTTCCTCAGTTCTGTTTTGACAAACTGTAGAGCCTTTTGGATATAATAATAAGTTATTACCTGCAAACTTACTCATCCATCTTGGTTTTACTTGCTAGTTGTTTATAGATCTGGGTTTTCCAGTTCCATAATTAGTGCAAAATGCGTAATAATGCCTATGTGTATATTATATCTTCAGACTTGACTTACAAGTCTTAATCAGTTCACCAATTAAATGTGATATTTGACCTCTGCCTGTCTTCATCAGCCAAACCATGTTGGAATTGAGAATTAATATCAAGCTCTCTTCCGGCCTCTGTGCACCAGACATACTCGCACTGCTGATGTTAACATTTTTCATCTCATAAATTTGTTCTGTACTAAAGAACTGACTCAGGATTTTCACCTTGCGACTGAAGGACCAGACTGAGGCTTGAAACTTGACTTGTGACTTGATTAAAGTCAGCACAGTACTTCTTCTGTAGAGCTGGAAGAGATGGAATTACAGTGTGAAGAGATTACACATTGACCAGACAGAAAACACCTACTCTCAAAAAAAAGGACCCCTTTCATTCTCCAATCTATATCAATCTTGGATGTGAACATAGAACTGGATCATTTTATTGAGTGGAGCTGTGATGATTTACCCAAAGGGGGAAAAACATCTATCCAAGAAGAAGTTTTGAATGTCTTTTAAAAGAATAATTTTAAATATTTTCACTTTAGTTTAATTTGTAAAGAAACAAGGTCATATTTTGTAGTTCAGTGCAAAGAAAAAAAGCTGATAGATGTTTCAATTCAATCAGTGATATGTTATGGTATTTCATGAGGTGGAGAATAGTCAAACTCTAAGCAGTGAAGATACTAATTTTTCCTGTTTTATATGTTAGTCTTCAATAATGCTTAATCCTACATATCCCATAGCATAAACAAAGTGTCCATCCCATTCAAGTATTCGCCGGTTTGTAACACAATCTTCATTCTAAGAAGTTACTGTTTTCATGGGCTAAATACAACTCTTCAAAAAGGCCTTTGTAACATTGAGCCACAACATTAAAACTAGTGATGGGTAAAATAAATAAATTATATACCCACCAACAGCACAATTCTCCTATGGCAGTGGCACTGAACTTTCTCGCAACTTCAAGAACCAAACTGCTCCCAGCAACAGGCAATATTTCCAAAGCCACATCACTCGCTAACTTAATTATTTTTTAGAAAGGCAGATTATGGCAGAGGAATCCTTCAACCAGTCGAGAGCCAGTGCTAATTAGCTAGCTATCTACAACTGATAAAATCTTTTGGTTGCTGTCATGTCAGCCAACAAATCCCAACAGTGTGAAATTGAAGACCAACTGTTATAAAAATTAATCAAAGCTTTGGATAGATCTGCCGCTGTTAACATCATAACTTGTATATGTGTCACGTAACAACAGAGCGATTGACAGGCTTTGCAACTCAGATCACCAAATACGAGAATAAATCATTTTTGGGAACTATCACACCAAAAGATGTTGTTGAGAACTCAGCGTGATGTCAGTGTCTCTTCTCGTGGGCCCCTGCACTGCATTACAACGGTGTTATCAGCTCTCGCTCCCATGGGTATACTTGGGTCCGCTAAGCATGCTGCTGATGGTGGCACGGGGACCTTTCATTATCGCCACGTCTCATAGCTTTACACAGAGCTACTATCAGTAGGTGGTTCTGCCATATGGAGGTAATTTCAGCTTATGAGTTGCAACAACAAAAAATGTCCCAGTGGGACAGACAGATATTGGACCCACGCTTTCATTTAAATGGTGAATAGAACTGTGCTGCATGACATTTTAAATCAAATGTAGTATTTTCAGTCACCAATTTGATCGCAGGGACTGCAGATAAAGATGTAGGTTGTAGCTTATGTGAAATCAGAGAGCAGGAAGATTTTTCCAGAGTTTAGTTTACTGATAAGGTGTTAGTTTATGTCTCTGTATAATGTGTGTGTGTTTGTCTTTCTGCAGGCATACCGTTTCCTTGCCTTCAATAAAAAGCTGGGGTTGAGTGGACGCCCAGAGAGGCCAGTGGGCTGCATTGGGACCTGTAAGGTATTTGAATATGCACACACGTACCCACAGTCATGTAAGTACATCTCAATACATGTGCTTACTGTACATATGTGCTCCATGAGACTTTGCACAGGTCATGGGTGACCATTAACCTAACAAACCTCCCACATATTGATCCACATAAATATTCCAGAGCTTCGCAATATGGCAAAAATTATTCAGCTCCACGAGTGCTTTCCTTCTTTATTCATACACTATGCATCAGTGAACGCTGAGGTTTTGCGTAGTCTCAGGCGTTATTGCATTTTAATGTGCTAAGTTGCTGTCCAGCAGCCTGTGTGCTTTGTCCGGGTATGTGCATGTTGTGTAGCTGTTACATATTAGCATTTCTAATGTCCATGTTTGCGTGGCGTTAATGTTTCTTGCTGGTGTTGTTTGCGGTTTCTTGCAAATGAAGAACATAGTACAACTAAATAAGTTGAGCTATAACAGCCTCCTCAAACAAAAGCATTGCCAAACAAATGAATCATGTCTCCCAACGCATTGCTAAGACAATATAATAATGGAACATTTATGGGGAAGATGGCTGACTGCCAGAGGACATTATCATTATCAGTGTGTGTGCCCCTGTGAAAATCTGTATGTGTGAAAAGGAGCTTTCTACCAGTTGTGTGAATGTGCTGCATCAGTGTGTGTTATCAAGAGTGATTGTGTAACTCCTGTGTGCCCCCTCTGTCTTAGGATTGATGGCATGTTTTATACGCTATCCAGAATAATGTATATGTGGCTTCTTGTGAGCTATCCGTCTTCTAATGCAGCTGTTTGTTTGCGTGTGTGTGTGCGTGTGTGCGTGTGTGTGTGCGCGCGTGCTCGTTTCCCTCTAGATTTATCGTATCCTGGGCAAGACGGTGGTGTGTTACCCAATAGTGTTTGATCTAAGTGACTTCTACTTGTCCCAAGATGTTATGCTGCTGATTGATGACATTAAGGTAAGTCAGAGTCACATTATGGAGCTTACCAATGTCACGAGTCCACAACTTACAAGATTTTATGTGCTTACACAACTTAAATAACTGAGATATATTCAGCTTGTCTGGTTTAAAGAGTCTGTTTTTTAAAAAGGCAAGAAATCTGTAATTTAATGTGATTTCTTACTGCTTTCACTTGGCCCAATAGAAAAGGCACACGCTGTCATAGACTGCTTAATGCTAGGACTGATAGTGGCTACAGTTATCACTGGCTTTTCAATAGCTAATCTTCAATAGTTGGTGCAAAGTAGCCTCTTACCACTGAACATTTTTGAATCAGGAGATGTACAAAGTGCAGGTAGCCAAAATATTTAGCACATTCAACTGTTATCATTTGTATACTCAGATCTCTCAGCCGTGGTGGTAATTCATGGAAGGTTCAGAACTTGTTGTTCTTTTTTAATTACTTTAAAAATGTCAGACTTTCTGATTATTTCCATATTTCCATAAAAAGACTAATGATATTAATATGGTTGCATACTTTCAGGACTGCTCTATATATGCACTACATACATCAGTGTCTGACACTGATTGCCAGCTAAGAATGGCTTATCAGCATTAATTGGCACCTGCCACTGAAAAACGGTAGGAGCGTATGACTGCAGGAATTGGCATATACCAAGACTGAAATATTAATTAAAGGAAATTATCAGGCAGTCTATACCTAAGTTTCCTATGTGGTCATTAAGCCGCTGTTGTACTTTTTAATATGTAACAACTGTCAAAGAATTTAAACCCAGAGTGAACTTTAGAAATACCACAGATTCAAGCTGAAAGTTGAATCTTTGTACTGGAAGTATGAAATGGTGTCTGTGTGTTTGTGTGTGTCTGTGTGTCCAGAACACCCTGCAGTTCATCAAACAGTGCTGGAAGATGCCAGGGCGTCCTCTCTTCCTCGTTCTCATCCGTGAGGATAACATCAAGTAATATTTACACTCTATAATAGTCCTTTTGTCGTTTTTTTGTGGTCTTCCTGCTGTATGATCGCTTTCTCAAAGCACTCTCCCTTCTCCAATCTCGTCATACATCACTCACTATCTCATCTTCTGTCTAACATCCGACTCAAGCTTGCAACAAAATGTCTTGACAGAGAATTTATTTCGCTTTTTTTCCCCATCAATCATGTTTCTGTTTCTCCTCCTCCCCTCCATTTTTTCCCTTCAGTATGTACTATCTGTCTTTATAGCAGAAAGGTGCTACTGCACATTTGCTTGCTGATTGGGTGATAATGTTTCTCATTTGTATCACTATAACCTGGCTGGTGGGCTGATTACAGTAGTATTGACCGTTATCCAGGGAGCCATATGTTAAATGTGCTACAAACGTTTAAGCAGCCACGCTACAGCATCTGGAATGAGTCAGTGGGCTCTCATAGAAACAATTCAATAGTCTTTAGTTTGCTATTGATTGGGATTATGACCTGTCTAGGGGTCAACAACATACCAGATAAAGCACTGAGTATACTCATTTGATCTGAAGCTTTAGTTGCATACAATTAGTGTGTTTAATACAGATATTATGTCTGGAATAAAATCAGTGATACTTGTGATGAAAGGAGAGAGAGCTTATCACAATATTTTAACTTCTGTCTCATCAGAGGAAGCCGCTTTAACCCAGTCTTGGACATGCTGGCCTCATTCAAGAAGGGCAGCATCGGAGAAGTCAAAGTTCATGTTGACAGACTTCAGGTTTGTGGATCCGGTTAATTATGTTTTTGTTTGCAGTGCAAATGTCAAAGATATGCTTTAATCAACACTTAAACAATCAAACTGGTCAACTAAATGAAAAAACCCACACAAAAGTTGAACATGACCTGCAGCACCGAAGCTTTCTACAGTAGTTGGATCCAGTTAGATCAAACAGATTTAATCCTGGCAACTCTCATTGCAAAGCGAGGGCGATTTCTGTCTGTGCCCATTAGAGACTATAGCAGGTAACTGTCTGGTGAATTCACAGTGAGGCCAGTGGGTATCGTGTGTTCTGCATCCTGCACACACTAATCAGGTAGCTTGCTCACCTAAACCTAATGGAGTCTTTCCACTTGAAACCTGAAATGGACTATGTCCACTTGAGGCACTGTGAACAATGACCTGAAATGGTTTTCCAACATGGCCTGGATTTTATGTGTGAAACAGCAAAAGCAATGTGAGGCAAGTTTCTTTGACACTGAGATACTAGCTACTATCTCTCCATCCATCCATTTGCTTCCGCTTATCCTTTTCAGGGTCGCGGGGGTTGCTGGAGCTTATCCCAGCTGGCATAGGGCGAGGAGCGGGGTACACCCTGGACAGGTTGCCAGTCTGTCGTAGGGCTAACATAGCCCTACTATCTAGTTTAATGTAATTGCTTTGACTGCATTTTGTAGTTATTCAAAATAATTCTTGTCAAAATATGAAATGTAACAAAAATAGACAGATACAGCAGCACATCGTAAGCTGACATGATACTGAAACAGGATGGTAGATTTAGTGCTAGACACCAGTGAACATAAAAGGCTATTGCAGTTGATAGCTTGACTTTATTATGATTTTATTTCATAGGATTATATCTGAATACTTAAGAGAGGCCACTGGGCATGTATTTGGTTAGGTTTGGTTCTTCTTATGTGTTGAACACGTTGAATATATTTCATATCATATCATATATTTCTACAACTAGAACCTCTCTTTCTTGTGTGATCATCAGAATGGGTCAATCCTACATTTAACTGATCAATCATGCTCTTAGATTCACATATTCTTACATTTCCAAGCAAGCACAGAATCAATATCACCACTACTTTTCCTCCACTTTTGATTGTTTGCTTATTGTGGGGGCTTTTATAAAAGCAGCCGTAGAGACAGAAGTATACAGGCTGCTCCCTTCTTTTAGCTCAACAGATATTACAAATAAAGGGATATATATAAAGGGATAGAAAAAAGCTGCTTTATTTTGCTGGTGCCTTGTCCATATTATATCTCAATTTGGTGCATCATGGAAATCTTCGTAGGGCTATTCCCAAATTTACAGTTAACCTTAAAGCTAACCTGTAGATCATCCTCAGTTTTAACTGCATGGTTCAAATATGTCTACATTGAATGATTTTGAACACAGTATTCATGATTTCAAAAACCCAGAAAATTAGGCCAAGGTAGAACCAGGATTATTTGCACACTGGTAACTTTGCAAAGTTTATGACAGTTTTCTAACTTAAACTTCACTTCCAGTGTGTTTGTGGTGTTCAGCAGAGACTTCCTCATATGATCCTTTCTTTTTCTTTTTTTGCTTTCAAGTTTTTCCTTCCCTTTGCCTATTTGCCATTCGCAACACAGCTAACTCCTACAGCTTTGAAACATTTGCTCTTCATCATCTCATTGTTATGGGGAGCAGGATGGCTCCTCTCCTACGCCTCTTATTTTTGTTTTGGAGTTAACTTCAGTTGGAATGGCTAATATCACATTTAGACCACAGGAGAAAGGCAAACCGAACTGCACTCCTACACAGCTATGCTTTTAAAATGCTCAAACTTTTATCATCGCATTACCGTGTAAGACACTCACTTGTCACTGCAACAGTACACATTTGTAAAAATTGTAAGCGTGAACTTATTGCACACCTTACTACTCCATTTGTTATCTGGTACAAACTGCATTATTTAAACGGTTGTTTTGTAAACCGAGTAACCCGACAAACTTCCCCTCTGGGATCTATGCAGCTCCTGAGTAGGCTTTTAGAAGTACTTTGTCAGTGCAGTACTGCAGAATCTCTTGAATGCTAAATTCACCAAAAAAAAAAAAAGTCACTTGACAATTTCTTTGATGTGCACTGTCCTTATCAATCATTTAGACCCTGATATCTGGGGCATTTGTGGAGCAACTGGACTTCCTGCGTATCAACGAAGCAGAGTAAGAGTCCCTCTAGTGTTTATGCTCCCTTTGACAGATGTCAGTGTTTTTGCCATAATTACTGCATAAATCAAAGTGTCTAAGTGATACCAGCTTTATTTTCATTTACTGCTTTAAATGTGAAAGCAAAGCTGCGGATAACACAAAAAATATAATTTGTCTGTATCTGTATCTGTGTGTGTGTGAACAGGATCCCAGAGTTTAAAAGCTTTGAGGAGCTGGAGCTGCCTAAGCACTCCAAGGTGAAAAGACAAACAAGCACGCCCAACGTCTCCGACCTGGAGCAGCAGCCTGAGATTAATGTGGAGGAGTGGCAGAACAAGTCCACCAATGAGATCATTCAGAAGTTCCATGTGAGTTGTTCAAAAAGTACCCAAAAATAACACATTCTCTTAACTAAAGAGAACTGTGAATAAAATGGGCAGGGCATAAACTTTTCCTCACTGTTGTCGCTATAGCTGCTAATTAAATGGTAATCTTTTATCCGAACAGCATTACCAAGACTGGCAGAAGCCCCTCCAGCTCTTCCTTCTATGCCATGTCTGACTTAATCAGTGTCGTGCCTGTTGTCACTGATGCATGCTCAGCTTTGTTCCCCCCGGGGTCTTTGCCTCTGCTTTCCCAGAACAGAGCCCTACTGTCAAACAGAAATGATCTAGGCTGAAATGTTTAACTATACTGTTTTTGTATGGAAGGCTCATCATCCCTTTCATCTGAATGTGTATCATTGTAAAGGACTGTGACTGCTTGGCAAGTCAGGCTCAGCTTGCTAGCATCCTTCTGAGGAGAGAAGGATCTGACTTCCTTGCCAAAGATGGTAAGCACTCGCATTGTGAGCTAGAGAGCAACTAAAAGCTGTACTTTCACAAATTAACAGCAAATCTGTTTAAATCGAGGAATTTCCACTTCCCAGTTTTGCCTGACATCATCTAAACTGTTTTCTACCTTAAAAATTGATGCATTCATCAGTTACATCTTATTAATTTAAATACAACTCTATTTCTCTTTGAAGTTTTTTTTAACGTCTGAACGTTTTGTTGTAATTATAGAGAACATGATGGAAGAATTGGAGAGAATCTACAGAAGAGCTGGCAGCCGAAAACTTTGGTCTGATATTCTCACACACACACACACACACATGCACTATTAAAATCTGTTCATAGACCTTTTTGCAGCAGTTCAGCCTTCTGTTCCTACATTTCTTTGGATTACATTATATTTGTCCTGATTTGATTTTCGGTTTTTGCCTTTGCTAACATTCTTCGTGTGTGTAATAAAAGAACTTGGAATGGAGTTTGAAAATTGAATGAGATGTGAACTATATGAGGATTTTTCTCTGTACTTTAGCGAGGGTTCTTTTAAGCAGTTGCTTGTATATAGACCTGTTGTGTAATCTTCATAAACACTTCAAAATAACTGTCATTTAATCTGGCTGAACTGTAGGCTGGCAGTGCGCCATGCTGCAGCTATTACCAAGAAGTTTGCCAGCTCTATAGCTCCTCACATCACCACAATTCTGGTGCATGGGAAACAGGTAATGTTCAGGCAGAGATGGAGTCAAGTCCGTGCATGAGTAGCACCGGTTAGTTGGCTAGCTTGCTGTCGAAAAAGCTTTCCTAGAGCTGTGTGAGGTTCAGCCCATCCACACTTTGGATTCTTCTTAGGCAGGTCATTTAGAGGTGTGAAAGAAAACATTAAACTGAATTTGGAGTTCATTCTTTTTTAAACAAGTTCAATAAATATGCATAAAACTTATACAATGCTTACAATATGTGAACATAAGCAGTGGCCACTTAATGCCCCTAGAGTTATCTAGCTATTAGAGATGTGTTTAAAAGAATAAGATTTAGCATCTTAGTGTTATTTAATTGACTAGCAGGTGTTGGAAAAACACGAATAGGCTAATATCTTAGCATATCAAGGAGATAAACGTATTCCTAGTGAAACCACTGGGGTTAGAAATATAGAACATAGCTAACTCTCACACAGTCGTCAGTTTGGATGAGGCAGCTTTGCCAAGCTAGCAGGCGGCTTGACACAGGCTGTACGGGCTTTCTCTCTCCATTAACCATCACAGTGGCTCGCCCTTCACTTCTGCTGTTTTGATATACATATATAATTTATTTTTTAGCATCACATGTTTCTCTAAGGCTGGCTGTATACTGCAAATGAAACAGAATTTGACTTGCAGCCACAGGTCCAATTTATTTGTTTGCTAGATGAAAGTGCTTCATAGCTACTGCGGGAGCTGGCAACACACATAATGTAATATTAGAACAAATGTGGTATAAAATTTGTGGAATACATAACTGAGCCAAATTGACTGCCTTTTTCTGTGTCTGTTGTTAGATCTTGCACAACAGATGCACAGAAGGCATTCAGTAATTTTTGAAATAATATACGGGTCTTCTAAGGCAATGATATGGGTAAATGAAAACATCAAATCAGGGTACAGTGTTTTATGTTGTCAAGAAATCTCTGCATTTCTCTTTTTGATCTTTGTCTATAAAACTGCCAAAATTCCTTTTTGTTTGTGGTGTACTGCTGGCCTGTCTCACAAAAAACTGACCAAATACTACAAATGGTTGTCACAACTTGTGAGCTTTTGTTCCCCTCGGTGTTTTTATTTGATTTTGTATCCAGTTGCCTGAAATGACAACTTTTATTGTATGCTGTTTTTTGTTAATTAATAGGATTTTAGCATAAAGAAATTTGATTATGCTGTCAAGTTAAAAAAAAATTGTCTGCAGGCAGGTTTTCAGCTTGCTGGCAAATGGCATCAATACTCAGTTCAATTTACTTTCTCATTTACCTAACATGGGCCAGGAAGTGAAGCTTGAAATAGGTTCCCCAACAAAGCATCGGTGGATTGACACCACATCATGCCTTCTAAACGTTAAAGCTTTGTTACCTTTTTTATTCATTGTATTCAAGATGTGCCCTTGTATTTCTGCAGGTTTAAGCACTGAATAACTCTACAGATACACACACACACACACGCTTTCACACAGAAACACACACAAAAAAGATATTCGCAGCATATAATAAGAGGAGGTTGTGTTTCAGCTGATTATATCCATGCCCCCCATTAATTAAGTATTCCATGTGTTCCCTGCTTCTGTGTTGTGGATGTGTGTCGATAGCAGGCTTGGTTGTGGGCTACCATGTGAAGATTTGTGAACAGTTTGTGTGCTGATTTTTTCCTCATAGGATTCCTGCAGGCCCGAGGAGGCAGTTTGAAGGTTGCGCTGAATCCTGAACAATGCAATCAGAAATTAGTGAACATTAAAATATTTTAGGAGATGACAAACTTTTAGATGTTATTTATAGGGACACATTTTCTAGTCATGTGTTTGACTTTTAGATTTAGATTGGTGATTTATGGTTGGTTTACACAGCTTGTGTATGTATGTGTAGCTGTATATATCTGTATATATATGTATGTGTGTGTGTGTGTGTGTGTGTGGGTGGGTGAATTAATTGTGTTGCTTACATTGTTGAAATATACATTGCTGTGCTTGAGAGTCACCATCTACCAGAACCAAATTCCTTGTATGTGTCTGTGCATATACATGGCCAATGAACGCGATTCTGATTCTGATTTAATACTTTAAAGAGTATTTAATCAAATATTGGAAGAATTGCAATGATTATAAATTTATTTTTTTAAACTTTAATTAAATGAGGCTGCAGTCTTAGCTGTTAGTCATTATCTGTCGTGGTGTAAAGAATGTTCTTGTGTCTTTTCGCCCACTAGGTCTGTTGTCCGTCTTGCTGCCAGTCTGTTATCTAAGCTAGTGGACAGCCTTGCCCCCAGTATTACTAGTGTTTTAGTGCATGGCAAGCAGGTAAGTGGACACACAGACTGCAGGGCCTGATTAGTGACAATCCTTTCGGCAAATTATGTCTGAAAAAATGTTGGTGGCATGTTGGGATAATAATTTTAATGTTCACTGATTAGGAAAAAAATTAAAGTTGAAATATTTGGTTTAAAGCTCCTCAAGCTGTCGTCCTGTGGGAATTGCTTAGGCCAGCTGCATGCTCATATCAATCATCACAGCTCGCCTCCATTGTGTGTCCATATAAGCTGTAGTTATAGTAGCGCTGCTGGTGTGACTACCATAGAGTCCTAATCTGCACCGTGTCTAGACACACTCCATATGCCAATTGATATATTGTGACCCGTGAATTTGCCTGATGCCACTCCCTCACGCTGGATGAGTTTCAGCGCATCATTTTCTGTCAAGTGTTATTCAGAGATTAGCCTCCTCTCAAGAGTGTCAGTTATCTTGCCTCATTTTTACCCTTCTGAGCAGTTTTAGGCATTTCATTATGCTCAAGTAGCTCAAGGTGTGAATCTGCATATAGATTGCCTACCGGAGGGAATGCTCCTCTCAACATGATTGGAAAAGCTGATTTAAAATTTGAGACGCCTGTGTTCCTCTGCTTACAATAACAGCTCAGTTGGAAAAAATAAGAGGCACCACCCCATTTAAGTCAATTCTGACTTGAGTTTTGATTAAATTTCTCGTCGTTATTGAAATCCAACAAAGCATTCCCCTTGAATTTAAACTCTGCTGTACCCAAACTTTATTTCCAGCTTGTCTTCTTTGTACTCAGTTTGAATCCATTTAGATGTATAGATGAAAGATACATCTCAGTGCTAGATTTCATCAGCTGAAGACGAGAGTAAAAGCGTGTCCTCTCATCAGTTAGACTGCTGAGGTGTAATTTTCTTGAGATGGCTTCAGAAGAAACAAATACAAAAGTGGAATCTTGAGATCTGTAATTTTTCCTACTCACTTTTATGTGACTCTGAGAGAGGAGGCCAATTTTAGATTGATGGAAAAAGGATACTTGTAAGAATTACACCTTAGAGAAGTACTGCGCTCATGCTCGCCTCTGCACATACACACTTTTGCAGATTTGCCGGACTGCAAAACTTTCTAACCAACGTGATGTTTGCTGTCTGTGTGTACATATGTATGTGTCTGTGGTGTTTCCTGTGATTACCAGGTGACCCTTGGTCTATTTGGACACGAGGAAGAGGTGATCTCTAACCCACTGTCTCCAGGGGTGATCCAGGGCATCATCTACAGCAAATGCTCCCCTTATGGTGGGGAGCGGGAGGCTGTTCTGCAGCAAGAGATGGTCATCCACATCGGATGCATTATCTCCAACAACCCTGAGCTGTTCAGTGGCATGATCAAGATCAGAGTCGGGTAACCCAAGTGTATTTAGTGAAGCTAGATGAATTTGAGCAGGATGGGGCAGCTGTAATTCTTCCCTCCCTGCTGTTCATTCTAGTACAAACTATAGAAAGAAGCCCTCATGTTAGCTAATCAAAGCAGTAATAGCAGCACAAGGTGACACGTTTGATCAAGAAATTACTTAATATTAGTTATTTTTGGACATATCCATTCTTTCTCAGACCAAGGCTGTGACATATAAAAACTTTACAAAAACACTGGAGAGCACAAGAAGGTGGCATTGTAAATAAGTTAAGCAAGCTGTAAAAAATGGCTTCTCACAAGGGGCACAGTCAGAAATTATGCGTTGTTTTCCAGCTCATTAAAATGAAAAAGCACATGTACCTGTGGCAGATTTGACTTCATCCTTGTTTTTTTTTTTTTTTTTAAACCTTTGAATTATCTGCATCCTGTGTGTGAGCATGAATAAAACCCTGTGAAGGTGTAATCCCAGCAGACTAAAAAGGCAGTTTTTTACCTGTGCACTTGACTATTGTCTGCAGTTACACTAAACAGTGATGGATTAGAACTTATTTTATCAGTTATATACGTGTGAATCAATTTATCCCTAAGTGATCATATTGATGTGAGCTGTGCAGGGCTCAGTGCCACCATTGATAACAGCACATGTGTATTATGTGGACTTCCAGATGGATTGTCCAGGCTATGAAACATGAACTGAAGATCGTGGCAGGAGACATGCCACCCCAGGACATCTACCAGCTCTCCCCCAGCGACATCAAGCAGCTTCTGCTGGACGTGCTGCAGCCGCAGCACACTGGCAGGTATTCTCTCTCTTTCACTCACACACGAACACGCATCGTACAAACACACATTATCGCACTTTATCAAGAGCGTCATCCATGCTTTCTCCTTATATTAACTCACAGATCTGCCTTTGAAGATGCTGTGTCTTTATCTTAATGCCTCTACTTTTTGTATAATCTTTTTGACTTTAATTATTTTCTTCTTTCTTGTCTACATTCATATCTTATTATCTGCGGCTGCCACAACCCAATTTCCCCTTGGCAATTATGAAAATCTTATCTTATCTCATCTGATCTAATACACACCAGCTCACAGACAATTTTCCTTTGGCACAAAGGCTGGCATCCTCATATTTTGCCTGTTACTAAGATGTGTTCAGCAGTTTCTTCCTCGTTTCGCCTCAGGTCTTGGCTGAACAAGCGTCAGATCGATGGCTCTCTGAACAGGACCCCTTTGGGCTTTTATGATCGTGTGTGGCAGATCCTGGAGAGGACCCCAAATGGTATTGTGGTAGCTGGGAACCACCTACCACAGGTACCCGCCTACCCCCACTTTGCTGCTAGATAATTACTCTGACCCATGCTGATTAATGATGACACTGTGTGTTGTGTGCTGTAAAAGAATCACTTTTTTTTAATCTGTGTGGAAAATTTCTGTAGGCCAGAAATTCTTTTTTGGTAAATCATTAATATGTTTGCATATGCAGGCATGACTCCCATGAAGAAATACAGAATAAGTACTTGTGCATAAGCCTTTTAATGAAACCCTTAATTGACTAAACCAACTTTAACTGTTGGTAAAGTAACTACTTTTAAAGTCTCGATAATGCTCATATGACCGCCACATGGATAGTTGCTCTGCTAAAATGTGGAAACACTGGAAATGAAGATGGCTTTCTGCACAAATGTTCTGCTTGACATGTAGTAGTAGCCTTGCCTCCTAACAGGCTTCACTGCAGGTTATAGCCCTTTGGCTCCACTGTGGCCTGAAATCTAAAGCACGTAGACACCACCACATATGGAGTTTGCTCCCCTGAGATGCATTGACAGACATTTTATGGCAGGCATTTTATTGCAGCCACCTTTAGCTGCTGCTTGTTTGGGAGTAAAGACCTGTAAAGTCTGTACACAAGCAGAATCCATGCAGTTCGCATGCATACTTTACGAAATGTGAATTAGCACTAATATCAGTAATTATGGACTAGAACCTTCATAAATATGGTGATGTCTGGACTTCTGGAGTCATTCACCGATTTTCTGTGAAGAATTATTTATAACTGCTGGTTGTTTGGTCAGTAGATTCAGTTAGTGTGACTTGATTAGCTATTTCTGCTCACAGTGTTTTAACATTATTTAAAATACAACAGGTTCATGTTATTGTGAAGTGTTTCTAGCTTAATTTGTTGAAATACATGGAAGAGTAAAGCTTTAACAAGCAACACAAACTTTTTTGATGTCTACAGTAGGTCTCATGTATACTGTAGCACTGCAGCATGACCATATTTTGCTGGTCGCAAACATGCAAAGACATGTTCCATTACATTTTTTTTCTCCCATTAATCACATTTATCTCATCTCCTATATCCTCATCTCTTTGCAGCAACCCACGTTGTCTGACATGACCATGTATGAGATGAATTTCTCCCTGCTGGTGGAGGACACGCTGAAGAACATTGTTCTGCCCGAGTACAGACAAATCATAGTGGAGGTAAACAGGCCCGTTCATCAGCACCAACAAATAGAATCAAAGTATTGAAGGATTTTACTCATCCTGGTATCGACTGTTCCTGTGGTTTACAATGATTAGATTTCAGTAATTTTGAGACTGTCTTCATTGTTATTAATATTAACGTCTTGCCCTCGCTCCGGTTGCCCATAGTTGCTGATGGTGGTGTCCATAGTTCTGGAGAGGAACCCGGAGTTGGAATTCAGTGAAAAGGTGGATCTGGACAATCTGGTGAAGGAAGCCTTCAGGGATTTCCAGAGAGATCGCAGCCGCTTTGAAGGAATGGAGAAACAGGTAATGTGTCTCAACCTTAGGGTGACCTGTAATATACTTTCTTTTTCCTCGTGACCTTAGTGTCTACCACAAAATTGTAACATCACCTTCTTAAATTGATCCTCTAAAATCTTTTATCTTCTGTTCCAGTTATATTAAGGTGGGTTCAATTTAATTAAATTGTTGAAGGGTTAACACTGACATTTTCCAATTCATTAGTCTTATTACATTTGTCAGATTTAATCCTGTTGATTTTTTTCCTCCTTTATTGCATCTAATTCATGAACAGCCTCTTCGTACTTGCAGCTCGTTGGTTTAGGTACTTTTTAAAGACATATTTTATCATCTGACCCTGACTTTACTTGTCCCAGGATGACATGGAGGAATTCTACAACACACCACCAGTGGGAAAGAGAGGCACCTCCAGCTACTTGACCAAGGCTGTTGTGATCCAGTTGCTGCAGGGGGATGTTAAGCCCTGCAAGGATGACCCATGCACTGTTAGTTAAATTATGAGCTTTTTTAGCCCAATACCAGTTGAAAACAGTGGACTGTCCCCCATTCTTGATATGCATTATAATGCATTATATGCATAACTTCAGTCTTCAGCAGTACCACTTTAGCAAGCTATTTTTTTCAGAGATTAGCATGTCTGCAGTTTGCTCAAGGAAATAAAAATAGCTATAAAAATAAAATTGTAATCATTAGGGATAATTCTAAAGTAGATCATGTGTTCACTTTGTTTTAGCGATACAAATTTGTGTGTTACTTGTCCAGAACAGAAGTGTTTATCCAGAGATTATTTATCTTATATCTTTACATTTTACTCATAACTAGCTAATGTCACCACACAACTAGCTAGCTCTTTTTCCCTGCTATCTGAATGTTTTTGATTAGCATATCTGCACTTTGTTTTGCAATTCATATACTGTACATCCAGGAGACTTAGCTTAACTCAGCATCTACATTCTGGTCTGCAAGAGAGAAATTGTTTATCACAAAGCTTGAACTGTTTGTTGAACTATTGCTTTATGATTTTTGATGTTGGTGCTGAGAAATTGGTTTTAAATTCTCTGCATTCTAGCTGTCAGCTATGTCAGAAATTATACTTCAGTGAGCTGTGCTAAGTAACAGCTGTGCAATACATTGTAGGTCACCAGCAATAACTTGTAGATGTTACATAGAAGTTTCAAGGTCATACTATATCAGGAGAAAGGTGGTTCTTACACTGGTGAATTTGATTCCCTGGACATCATGTGACTTATCATGCAAAGCAGAGGGCAGTAACTTCTGTCTTTATTTCATATATGGTTCATCCAAAATGTAGCAGTCTCAATCAAAATGCAGCATGGCCTTGTTAACAGGCTGGCTCTGGCTCTTTGGCATTAGAAACACATTAGAAATGTGTGCACATATTCTAAAATGTCTTTCTTTTTAATTTAGTGAATTACATAAAATTTAGAAATGTAGAATTCAAAATACAAACAAAGTTAGGTGTTTGCTGTACTCTTAAAGGAACTCTGTGTCCTCTTATTTTTGTGCATGCAGAGAATACGCATGACAATAGGTACTGTTAGCATAACAATTGTGAGGGTTTCTCTCAGTATTACAGGTCACAAAACAGAGCTTTTGCGAGGCCTTTTTTCTCCACAATAGTCCTCTTTTTGACAATGAGTACTGCTCATCCAAAGTCCGGGGACTGAGCCTCCCTAAGAAACTGATGTTTTGTTAAACGTGGGAAACAGAAAAGATTTCTGCCATCCTTAACTAGAAATGATAAGGCTCCCTTTGACTTATTTTAAAGCGTGCCTCTTTGAATATCATCACTGTGATGAATCTGCCCAACCTCGTCATGGTCTGTTTGAGTGTGTCGGTGTGTGTTCTTTGCCTCTGTCATTCAAAAGGAGTATTTTTAACTCCAAACTGTGGTTTGAAAGAATAAAGTTATCACAAAAACTACAAACATTTTTCTCTCTGTGACTTCCTGTTGTGAATTGTGCTTGTGAATGAGTAAAGAGGCCAAATGTCACTTCCAACCCCTTTGATTCTAAATATATAATTACTTTACATGAAGCTAAAATCTCATGTTTCTTATAAAACTGCAGCAGAAATGGAGTGTAACTGATATCCCCGAGGGGGTGTGTTTGGCATTGTGCTGCATCCTACCAGTTACACCCCCTCATGTTGACTGAACCCCTTATCAATCTGCATCTCAGCACTGAGTCTGCGTGAGCTGCTGTCTTGCAACACTGACTGACAGGCAGACAGGGTGGAAAAAGCCAGAGAAGATAAATGAGCTCTGCCTCATACTCGATATATTCAAGTCGACTCTGGTGAGAAGAGCTTTTGCCTGTCTTGTTGAATGAATGTTTTCCACATCGAGGCAAATCCAAAAGGAATCCCTAAGCATTAATTTAAACAAGTAACCTCAAGAAGGCTTTTCATTTCTTCCCAATTAGTTAAACACTTTGGGATGTATGATAAAGAGCCGTGCTTTCATTGAGAAAGGAGCTCTGCTTTCAAACACCAGGGAACGCCACTCATAAATAGATTACCATTCAGGCATTATGTCCTATTTTCTCATGGCCTGAATCATAAATAAGATGATATTGAGAAAAAAAAGCCTTTCTTGTATTGAAAACTAAATCATATTAGAGAGCATTGAGATGCAGCTCAGTAATATTGTACAGATGTACCGCTGAAGTCTCAAACTGATGCACCATCGGTCCACTAGAATGCAGCAGAGTCCAAGAAATGCAATTCATATAGTTTCAGTTATATTTCAAAGGTGTAACTTTCTTACCAACTTACCAAAGTAATGTCAAAATATATTAATGATCCAAACAAGTCCATGAAGCAAGGAGCTGTTATGCAGCACTTTGTTTTACATTATATTTAATATTAATTTGTGTTTTCAAATCACATTGTGGACTCCATTAAATGTCTCCTACATAAAAACCTTTGAATCAAGGAGCTTTTGTGTTCGTTCTTTTGCTTTTGCTTTTTTTGCTCTCTGATCAAAGGGTACACATGGTGAGAGCAGTCAGAGGGCCTTTTAACTTGTCCACTAGGGGGGAAATGCAAAAAAGTGGGAACTGGCGAGTTCCCTAGTGTTTGGCTGAATGGAAACAAACAAGATGGGACATTAGCAACCAACAGTGAGCAATCCAAATATGAGGGGCTTTTCATGCCAGAACTAAAGCAAATGAAATCAAAAGAGTGTTTCAACTGATTATTAGATTAGAATAAATGAATAATTACGAACTGGTGTGAATTTGAAACACCACTTATAAATTACAGTGTGGTCATGCAGGGATTCTTTGAGGGAAAGAAGAGCGTTTTGCTGGTAGATAAATGAAGTGCATATGAGGAGGCATTTCATCATAAATATATCTCTCCAGTCATATTCATGTCATTATATCCACACACATCCCACAGAACAGCAGCCATACATTTCTCTGGAAATGTGTTGTCATCATGGTGAGCATAATCGCAGATGACAAACCCATGTGGTGTGCTCTGACTGACTGTTGAAACAGAGGAACTTCATCCCATAGCGGTGAGCACAACATTCCCACATCTATATCTCTATCACACCTCCTGCTATAATACAGCAGGATATCTGCCTGCCTTCTCCCTTGCTGCTATCTGGTTTGATATGTGAGCGAAAGCCTGACTGTAGATAAAATGCTGCTATGATGTGTTTAGTCTGCAGGCAGCCAACTACAGGAGAATTTATACAGCTGTTCCCACAGGTGGTTGTCATCCATATATAATCTACACCACATCAACAAAACTGCCTTAATATTGTGTAGGTACCCTCATGCTACCCAAACATCTCTGATCCAGTTTCCCGTGAAGTCTGGCATTGGGATGATAAAAATGGATTTCTTTGGTTCCTGTAGGTGGCCCCCGCTGACCCCAGTGGGCACCCCCATACCCCGCGACCCACCAGGGAGAGGGGGCCCAGGCCCATCCAGACCGGGGCCCAGCGCAGCCTGCTTGAGCCCCACAGAGCCCAGGACAGTCCACCCAACCCCACCACAGAGAAAACTGCACCCACCCCACCATCCACTCTTCTTCCAGACTACATAAGACAATAAACACCCAGGCTGTGTTTATATATATCAAATATATCAACATCGTTGATATATTTCTGCATTGCCAGGCAACTGGGGTGCTCTGTGAGTTGGTTTCAGGACAGTTTAGTAATAAGAGTGAGCATCCAGTGAAAACTGCACAATGCCCTCTTGCAGATCTTCATTTGGGTCAAGCTGGAATAGGTTTCAAGGAATAACCTCTCATCTGATTTTCTGCGAGTTTGTCTAGGGTATATATGCTGTGGTATGTTGCATTTGTTCCTGTTACATCCTTTACTCTAAAAATAACTAAAGTTAAATAAACCATATGCTAACAGCATTCATCTCAAAGTCCCGGTATACCCATAAGGCCTCATGTATAAATGCATTTGTATTCTGACCGCCTGCAGTATTGTATCAAAAATCCCCTCTGGCTCAGACAGTATTTTCCAATAGAAACATTAAAGAGAATCCTACAATGGCAAGCAAGGTCAGTTTTGACTCTTTGTATTACATTTTTTTTTATCTATGCAAGGGGAAGACTTTCCCAGAGTGTAGAAAAGTGATTTTTTTATACCTATGTGCCAAGCAACATTGTAGATAAGGTATTTGCATGAGAAATGTCAATGGACACATACAATGGGCCTTCAAGCTGATATCTAGAAAATCATTTTTAAGGCTTATGCACCAAATGAAAACATTTCATTTGAGTGAGTGGTTTGAATCCACTTTTCAGTTTGTGCAAAATTTGCCTGCCTGAGACTCTAGGGGAAAAAATGTTCGAATGGAAGAATGAAGAACCAGAAGTGGTGGAAAAGGGTAAGATGCAATGATGATTAAAATTTGGAAATACCTGCACACACTGTCAGTCAGTCTTCCCTGGGAGGCTTTCATAAAGCTGCACTTTATGGTGCAAAAACCCCCCCCACTCTGTAAAGACTATAAAAGCGAGAGCTACTGAAACTTTGCTTAGTTCCTGTACAGTAAGTGGATTTTTATATTTCTATCGCTGTTTTCAGAAAATTACAGAAATTGTCAGAAAGAATGCGCTCAATACTGGGATCAGGGAGGAGGACTGTGGATTGAGAAATTTAAAGCAGTTATATGTTGATCCCCTTTTACTTTCAGAACTGCCCTAATTCATAAAACTATAGATTCAGCAAGGTTTTAAGATTTTGGTCCATATTGACATGACAGTATCACATAGTTGCTGCAGATTTCTGTGCTGCACCTACATGATACGAATCTGTCATTTTGCCACATCCCAAAGGTGCTCAGTTGGATTGAGACCTAGTGATTGTCGAGCACAGTGAACTCAGTCATGTCCATGTTCAAGAAACCATTTTGATATTATTTGAGCATCAAGACACATCTGACCAGGCAACATGTTTCTAATCTTCTGTTGTCTAATGTTGGTGATCCTGTGACAATCAGCCTCAATTTCCTGTTTTTAGTTGACTGGAGTGTCACCTGGTGTGATCTTCTGTTGCTGTAGCACATCTGCTTCAAGGATTAATATGTTGTGCATTTGCAGATACTTTTCTGCATACCCTTGTTGTAAAGAGGGCTTTTATGGGTCTTGAAGAATTGTCTGGTCACATCGCTCTGATATCTGTCATCAGAAAGGCATTGATACTCAGTGGATAGTTGCTCTTTTCTGGACTATTCTCTTTAAGTCCTAGAGATGGCTGTGAGTGAAAATCACAGTAGATCAGCAGTTTCTGAAATACTCGGACCGACCCATCCCACACAAGAAATCATGCGCACATGTTCAAAGTCACTTAAAAGACCATTCTGATGTTTCAGATACTTCAGCGGGTCATTGTAACCATGTCTACATGACTAAATGCACAGATTTTCCTGCCATGTGATTGGCTGAGATTAGATTAACAAGCAATTGAACAGCTATACATAATAAAGTAGGCAGTGAGTATGTTCCCCGTAAGGCAGGGGACAGCAGTGTATCAGGGTTCTTTTTCTGAAGCTGTTTGCTCGCGTTATGACACACTGATGCTGCTGCAGTCTCATAACTCAGCATCTGTCATCAATAACGCCAAGGTGACACATATCTATCAATATTTCATATTAGGGCTGGCAGCGAGCCTAGACACACACAGAGAACAGCACTGGCACTGAGAGGGACTTTTACACAAGATCTCTGCTGAACTGTAGACAAAAGATTAGAAGGTACCTTGCCCGAATGAAAGATTGATTAGAATATTTGAAATATAAAATTATTCCCAGTGAAGAAATAGCCTTAGAATTGAGGTGAGACATGCGGTTAACCTTTTCTCTTTTGTACCAAGTAAACAGAGTAAATGAGTCTGCCTTAAATTTGAATCTCCAGCAATGTTCTTTCTGCATTGTGGAAACGTTATTGCTCCAGATTTACATGTAGCCACATTTTCTTCACATTTTTCTTCATATTTTCAGCAGGTCATCGTGACTCTGTCTAGACGACCTGCTTAAAGTGGTAGTGTCTAAGCAAAGCTGAACTCATTTGGAAAGTTGGACATTCACAGGAGATCCGTCTGCACTCCTACTCCTACTGCTACATGTAGCTCAGAGATGAAAGATTGTTTCAGCATGTGTGCAGATTAGATTTTTTTTTATTCAAAGAGTACTTTGAAATGTCTCAAAAGTGAAGCAATTGTGGAAGCACTATAAACCTGTGTTTTTTGTAATGACTGGGATAGGATGACTCCTTTAATTTCAAAAACATATCAGACTGTAGGCTGTAGAAACCTTTGAGAAAATGGCTGAACTGCACATTTGATCTGTCACCTTAATAAACATTTTCCTAATGAGTCTGCTGTTTACAGTATGTTTATTTTATTACCTAGAGAGAACAAGACAGAGTATCTTTTAGGCCATCACTACAGTATTATCAGTCTCTCAGTCAGATTCAGGTGTCCACAAACCAGAGGGTGACATTGTGTTGACTCTGTCCTCCTTCATTAAGTGAAGAACATGTCTACACTGATTTCAGCAATTCAACTAATGCTAAAATCATTGTGGATACTAAACAGGCACAGTTATTATCTGGCCAAGTTTCAAATGAGTCTAACCTCGGGGAGGTTATTTGCTCTATGGAGACTCCATAATCAATTAGCACTCGTGTGGTTTTTGATCCATGACAAACATGTTTAGTGGCAATTTTGGCACCAATCCATTGCTTAATTAAAAGGAAACAAGCTCAATTTCACTGCTGAAAATAATTCACAACACACGGGTTAAGCTGTCAATGACACTATACAAATAACAGCTTGACCTATAGCAATTCAACGTGAAGGTATTTTCTCTCAAACAAGCATAGTTTCCATTGATTTTGTCTCCACAGTAATTGGACTGAATATCTCTACCAGCTTTCTGACAACAAGTAAGCTGGTAGAGATATTATTTCTTTTACATTTTATAACAATAGTAATAATAATGGTGACATTTATGATCAACATATATATTATCCTCTGCACAGATTAATATTAATTTTTCTTTAAACATATACTTTTAAAATGACCCCCAAACGTCCTTTATGACCACCTTAAACCTACGGCTATAACCAATGGCTGCAAGTATCTGCCTCTTTTTTTGTTGTTGAAAACGTTTCTATGCTAATATGATTTGTCCATGTTAATGAAAAGTTTGTGTTCATCGCCTGAAGAATGAACTAAAATGAATTAAAATCTGAACTGCAAGTGAACATTATTGCCTGCACATGGATGTACTTATAAAAGGAATTTGATTTTCAGTGGCTCTCAGTGTATTGTTACGGCCCTAGCTGGGGACGTAACAGTATTCATGTGCAAAAGCAAATGTAAAGACAAGTTACATACGGAGATCCAGCTAATAGACTCAACAGAGACCTCAGTTAAGCTGTTTTGTGTAATCAAGAGTGTGGAAACAAAAATCTAAAGTTTCTGTACCTGTCAAAAAACAAACCAGATCTGTACTCAAATGCAGGTCTCCAGAGTAAAATTGTAATAGGTTTATTGTAAATATGCAAGTCAGAACAGTCAATAAAGCAGAAACTGAGAAATGCTTTGTCTTTCTTTCATGTGGTGTAAACAAAGGGAGCAGGTAGATAACTTCCAGATAACTTTTTTTTTTTCAGGTTCCTTTTTCTCCACAAATTTTGCACTACAGAATGAAAGCAAGCAGGAAGCATCTGCACGCAAGGAGAATCAGGTGGGTCCAAAGCAAGCTTGAGCTACACTACCACTGCTGATGCAACAATCAGGCATTAGCTGAAAGGAATCTTCAGCCGTAAGTAGGAGATGAGTAATCACAGGCTTGCACACAGGTGAGTTATCACCAGATTGCTTCCAGGTGTGCTGGTCGAGAAGCAAAGAAGCCAGAGTGAACACACACCCCCACACAGACAGGAGAGAAAGATAGAGGGCAAGTTGGCAGAGGAGGACTAGTGGACTGTGACAGGGCCACATATATCCTAATTTAATCTGAAGTGGTCCAGATCAGCGAAAGCACGGTGTAACAACTTACATTTAAAAAAAATGACCATAGCCAAGATTTTATAAAAAAAATAATAAAAAAAAGCCAAAAACAGAAACGATCATTTCTTGTTGAATTATCTTTGCAGTTCATTTACAAAACAGATGGTGAACAGTCTGAGAAAATTACTAAGTACTACAGCATGTCAGCAATATAGTTTTCCCATATTCATTGAATGTGTTATTACGCATTCATTTACACATTCCAGATAGTATTTTAAATCTTTATGACTGCAGCTGATTACTTAAATTAAGACATGATTTCCAGACATTTTACTCCTCTTTAGTAGTGATAAGCATCACAGCATAATTAATAATTCAATGTCTTAGATTAAAAAAGAAGAAGAAAAGAAACCCCCCCCCCCCCCGAGTGGTGCGTTTTGCAGAGCTATCCATTGGACACCTTTATTTGCCCGTTCTGATGTGAAGCCATGGGTGCATCTCTGTTAGCCTGACTTGTTTATGGGTCCTGTAGCCACCAGAGGGCCCTTGGAGAACTTGAAATATGCTTTAAAATCTTTTCCTAAAGAAATAAAAGCACCTTTACCTCAAAATGTTACCTAGGTCATGGTTTTTAACAAATATATTGCCTGAGTAAGCTTTTTGTTTTAATGGAGGGTTTGTATAATGGAGGTATATTGTATGATCGACATATTCGGGGTCTTAGTTTAAAACAAGCAAATCTGTTAATCCATGCAGTTATGAATCTCTGTTTCTGTTCTGTTGTCTGTACACACTGGTTTTCACTTAAATATGTTTTAGCACGTGAAACCTGGTATTAGTATGAGAACAGTAGACAGGATACCAGTGCACTGCAACATGTGATTCCTGTCAGGATAGGACGATGTACTGCAAATATGTATTTTTTTGTAATGCATCCAATCTTAAACTCACAAGACTTAGTCTCATACTACAACTGAGGGCCATCTCATGAAATTGACTACTTTGTGTTTCTCATACTCATTTTTACTTGATTAATACCTTATCTTTTTATAGCAATTCTGCATGAGTGGCCAGTAAATTGTAGTGGACCATATGTCTTAAAACATTGTTTTACTGTATTTTCCCATATGTGTAGTTTGACTAGAAGCTTTTTATGTCAAACCTTACTACCTAATTCTGTTTGGGGAGTGTGCGAGATTAACGACAGGGTGAACTAATCCTCCCACAGACGCACTCCCTGTCTGTGTCTACAGTGAGGTAGCTGTAGGCAGATGTAGGTGAGATTAATATAAACATCCTCAGCACCATCTTTCAGTCTGGACACTTTCCAGATAAGAATTACCCTTCGTGGGAAATTTAATCCTCTCCTCTCTCCAGAACCCAACCAAAACGAGAGTTAATGCTTTCTGCTCGCTGACAGAGGAGGACAAGAGGAGGTGAGGAAGGAAAGTGGAGATGGATTGGGAGGAGGACCTGGAAGAAGGAGGAAACGCAAAAGAAGAGAGCTGAGATGCAGTGTGACAGAAGCACAACGCGGGCTGATTAGACAATTGAAAGATTAGCAGCAAGAATGAAGAAAAGGAGAAGAAAGAGAATGTGAAGGACAGTCACATCTGACCACATGTGGTGTGTTTATCTCTGCAGCAGCAGTTGGTCCAGACTGGAAATGATGGGAAACCTGTGAGGAGACTTGGGGAAGTACCACATCCCCTGACCTTGTCAGAGAGAAACTCCTCACAGCAAGAGAAAAAAGGAGTTTGGGACAGGAGAAAACAGAGCAGACAGAAGCCTGGAAATACACATAGTCCTCTCTTCTCTGAGTCAGGGAGGATGTGGTAACATATTGAAGCACCACAGTAAATTTTAAAGTCCCATTACAATTCTTCTGTAGGTTCTGTAGCTCCTCCAGATGGCTAATTTCTGTGTTTGTTTTGGATCAGACTCAAAAGCAAACATTTAATATGATTCATGTTGAAATTGTATGTGTTCATATTGGGAAGCTGCAGGGAGAAAAACTAGTAAAAAACGTTTGCATGACCCAAGGAGGAACAACAGTCACACTAATGGGAAACATGTCAGGTTGAGACTATGGAATTATCCTTAAATTGTTACTTGACAGTGTCTCAAATGAAAATGTGGAAACATTTTACCCAAATCAGTTTTATTGGCTTTCTGTTGTTTCTATGTGGCCATAAAACTCATACAAATCTTCCATCTGCATAAAATATAGATGTTTAAAATTAGACACAGTATTTCATAAAGAAAAGGTCTTTCCTATTAGTAGTATAAAACTGACATATCAAATGCGAACAATAAACGCATAGCTTAACCTTTGCTTCCCTCGGTGGGCTTTGTGTTCTGTATAAGCTATGTTGAACTACTGCTGCAAAAGGTACACTGCAGGTGTTTTTACTTGCTGTGGAATGCAGCTGTGAAAGGGCAGCAGACCTTCCACCTTTTTCAGAGCTAAACTACTTAAACTTAGCCTCTAACCTTGGTCGTCCAACACAGGGTTGAGCATGCAGTATGCTAGGGAGTAAGAAAAACAATAGGGCAACATTGGGTCAAAGTCCCTGTGAGTTTCTACAACAGTAGTAAATATAGATTTTTTTAATTAAAGAAAATAGAGCAATGGGGCAACAAGAAAACAGGATGTTATTTCCATCGTATGATTTTCAGTTTTTTTTACATGAATAAAAGAACTTAGACTGAACTAAAATTGTTGTGTTTTTCAACAGAGTCTGGAGTGTCCTGCAGGCAGAGTCAGCTTCACTGTGCACACCAGTGTGAGTGGTGCTGAAACAAGGAACTCCAGCCTGGTAAGGCTACTCTACTGTAAGCCTACCCATAAATCAGCCATGCTGGGGCTGGATTGCTTGTCCGCTAAGCTATCTGTCTTCCACAGCACTCATGCTACTTCAAATAGCGTCACATCTGCTGATGTCTTGTTGGTGCTTGACCAGTGCTGTCAGCTGATCATAGCTCTTTTACTTTCTCCTCCCTTCGCTTACATATTGTCTTTATCTCAGCCTGTTTGACTTTCTGGGCCATCTTACCATCTTTCTTCTCTACTATCTGACTCCTTTTGTTTTAGACTCATATATTTCTCTTTAAGATAAGATATTAAACATTTTACACATCTTTTTAGGGAAACGGAGACGAGCAGTGCCAAAAGAGACAGTGGCAAAAAAGGAAGAATGTAGCCAAATTCATGATTATGTAAATGATTCTTTTATGTGTTGTTCATGCTTTTGTTTCTGCTGTTATGACCTCTGATACCTTCAATAAAGGCTACCAGATATTAGGGAAGAACCAGGACAATGAAATGGTCTTGTTCTTATAAACATTCTTTCCAGTAGTACCATAGAAGCCCACAAGATGGCAATACACAGCAACAAAATAAACAAACATGGTAAGTCCTACCTTATACTGCGGAGGCTTGATGTTGGGCTGTACCTCTCAAACGATGGCATAAGTAGGAGTTAATATACTAAACAGTATAGAAAAATACATAAACATGGGGAAAAAAACCTTTCACATATAAATGACAGCCTTAAATAAGACCAGATAAGAATGGCAAAGAAGGAGGCAGTCTGGACCAAGGTCATAGGGGACAGGGTCCTCTATCCTCTTTTGTCTTCTCAGGGACATGCACTGCAGTAATTACATCATAACTTTGAGGAGACAGCTAGGACAAAAAATGCCAATTCAGCTTTCAAAACTCAAAACTCATGTGTTTAAATAAATATAAAATGTTTGATTCTGGTTGACTACGCATACACTACTGGTTCTGTTTGTCAGATGAAAGGTCTCAGCATACTGAGAGGATCATTTTAAATTGTCTTCAGATGATACTGATGACTTTTCCTATCCAAATCCTCCAAGAACGTGTGCGGGTACTTGTTTTAAGCACGCATGGTGATTTTGTCATTTTTATGCAAGAATGAACAAACTATGATATGTAAATATCCACATGTGTTACCTTATAAGAGAGAATTTCAGATTCTGTAAGCTCCACTTTCATGCAATTAACAAAGCAAACTGCAAAGCTAAATCCCTACTTGAACAGAAATCGTCCAATTTTAGAACTTTCTTCACATTTACTGTGTAGGTTTGTGGTAAGTGTAACAAAACGGTTTTTGGTTGTTGGTTTTTCTTTTTTCTTTTTAAAATACTTAAGAACTGCAGGAAATTTAAAGCTCTTCTTCTTTTACTTTTTGTTCTGTTGTCTGTGAAGGTTCTCAGTCATCCAGGTCATCGTAGTCAAAGGAGCTTGCAAAGAAAAGCGTCTGGACTTCTTTAAGTTACTTGAAGACGTTTCACCTCTCATCCGAGAAGCTTCTTCAGTTCTAAGGTGGAGAGTCCCAGATATAAACCTAGTGGGAGTAACCCCCCACAGAGGGACAAAAGGACCCCCTGATGATCTTCTAATCGCCTGAGCCAAGGTGTGAAACTGGGTGTGGGTCCCAATCAGCCAGAGTTTCGGGTGTGTTCATTGTGAACATTGCGTTTTTGTTCTGTTCACTGTTCAAGATGATCCCACACTTTTTTAGTAATGTTGAGGTCAGGCTCTGGCGAGACCAGTCCACGACTGATACTGCTTCATTGTGTGTTTTTCTACCCAAGTATGCTTTTACTGCATTGACAGTGTGTTTCGGATTATGTTGCAATAGATACATGCTGCAAAATGTATCTATTGCCACTTAATCGCTTTCCTGATGGTACTGCATCCAGCCTAAGCAGGATATTTTACATGTCCTCCCCAGCCACATCAATTTCTCATGGGGGATCATCTGGGATCAAGCCAGATGAGATATATACATTCTCTCTAACGGGTTTCATAGAGTCTCCTCCCAGTTGGGCATTCCTGGAACACCTCAAAATGGAGGTGAACCATCTCAACTATCTCTTTTTTTGGTCCCTCTGGTTGTCCAAGAGCCTCACTCTATCTCTAAGGCTGAGCCCAGCACCCTACATAGTAAACTTAATTCAGCTGCTTGTGACTGTGACCTTACTCTATTAAGCATTAAACATATTTCATGACCATAGTCGAGGGCTTGGACATAGATGGCAGAGTCCAACATACTCTGAAGATGTGCTTGACTTTGTGCCAAGGACCAGACACAGTTCCCACCTGACGGCCTGTAGCAGCAACTCTTGAACCCCATACATTCACAGTACACCCCACAGGTGTCCCAGGGGAACCTGATTATAAGAATTCACCAAGTCCACAAAACATATGTAACGAGGATAAAGTGGATAGTCGAACTCTCACAATCTCTCCAGAAAACTTGTGGTTCACTGTTCCACAGCCTGAATCTGCATTGCTCCTACTGAATCCAAGGTTCAACCAAGACACCATTTTTGGTGAGGCTTCACCATGTATCAGCATCTCTCAGGTCCTGTGCCAGTAGTTTTGCTTTTCCCCCACTATTTCTTAAGGGCATAACTTTCAGACACCATTCATCTGTACATATTTTTTTTATTCATGCCACTTCTTCCAAAAGCACACCATACTGTACCCAACCAAACCCTACAAACCCTAAGTTGTCTGTTATGTGCTGACACAAATCTGGTTCATCTCTGTGGTTGTGTGCTATTTTACGTTTGAATGATTGAAGTGGTTCATCAAACACAGAAAAAAACATCCCTCTGAAAATGGTCACATATAAAAACCGAACTAAGAAAATTAGCAACAAAAAAAGCAGCCAGTGTCCAAATTAATGAATTGAAAGACCTCTAGAAAGGCTAGAGAACCTTTGCTCAAGGCCACTCTAAATAAAAGAAATAGCAAAAGTGTGGTTCCTTGGAAGCAACATTTCACATAAAGAAATTAAAGGTAGTCCAAGGTTTTTCACAGCACTGTACTTTCAGATGTTTTTGACTAATGTTTTATTGGATATGAATAGATATGAAACGATTTGAGGTCTCAGTGCTTTTGGAATGGATGTTGACTTGGTCTCTGGAACAGTATGTGAGTAACATGCATGCAGATAAAAATTAAATACTGGAACTCTCTGAAATCTAATACTAAGTAGATGAATCTCTAATTTTAAGGTTTAGTAAGGTGCAGAACAGGAAGCAGGGGTGGGGATGAGAGAAAGGACCTGTTCTCCATTTCAACATCAACATTAAATGCAAACCAAAGACTGTTTTTTAATACATTAAAAATGAAATGAGCCTCAGCTCTTAGTTTTGAGGAGTTATTTTACATGTTGTCCTTTTCTCCTGCAGCGGTGTATGTGTGCAATATGTTTGGAAGTGAACTTGAAAAAGAAAACAGATTTCTTTCTTTTTTTAAACTAAAGTGTGTTATCAATTATTTTTCAACCCCCACTTCCCTCTGAAGTTAATACCAGAGAGTGAGAAACAGAGCCACATTTGCATCTCGTGCTCCCCTGAAAATTTTAAATGCTTTAATTTCCTGCTTTTGTGCACCCTGAGAATAGTATGCTGCTAATTGGTTCTTTAGAGTGTATTAGAAGCACTGGATCTTTGCAGTGCAAATTCAGAGGTTTACAAAACAGTGTTTGCCAACAAAGGTTGCCTTGAGGCAGTGGGACTGCTATGAATAACTGATTAATGAATCGTGTTTACACTTGGGGTGTACAGCTGCCTAAATGATGAAGCTCCTGAATGAAACAAAAGTACAGAAACTACCAAACACCCTCACAGTGAACATCTTTTGTCTGTCCAGAGCTGACAATTAGAATCAAGTTGACCTAATTAGTCATTTATTTTTGAAAAAAATAAAAAACTTCTTTTTAAATTTATTTTTTTTCTTAAATTATGAAGTTGTTCAGTTTTAAGGTTTCACATATGGCAATTTGAAGTGAATGGACACAAAGTTACTCTATCATGTCATATCATCTCATCTCTTGTCATGTCTCTATAAGAGGACTTCAGATTTTCTGCAAAAGCTGAGCAAAGCTGCTGAGAAGATGGTTCTCTGCAGCACTTTATTAATTAGGCCTTTAGTTTAGAAAGATTATATGGAAGCTTTTTGAATAAAACCCTTGTATAAGTCGAACTACTTGGGCTGAACGTCACGTGCCATGTCTAAGAAACAACAGGTGCTGCTTATCCTATAACGGAGCATGGAGGTGGCAGCATCATACCTGAGGGGGCTTCTCAGCAGTAGTAGACGACAGCCAAAAGCCCTGTTTCAGAGTGCACAGAGACTGATGCAATAGATTAGCTTTTTCCCAAAATGTTCAACCCAGGAATGGATTTAGAACAGTTCTTTGACTGCCCTTTAAAGCACAGACAGTACAGAATATCTGGGAGGAAACCTGAAGATGGCTTCTTACAGATGCTCCCCATTCAATTCAGCAAAGTTTAATAGGATCTGTGTGGCAGAATCGGAAAACTCCCCAGGGCATCCGAGGCTTGTAGAAACTTACCAAACAAAACTCAAAACCATGATCCCTGCCAGAGGGGCTCCTACAAAGGGCTCCTACAAATTATTAAATTAAGGGTCTGTTCCTCAATTGAAACACACACTTGACTAAAACATTTGACAGCTGTATGTAAATACTCCATTAAAGGCTCAAATCTAAACTGTGATTCTGACCCTGGCCACTATGACTTCACCGCACACATTCGTTACAGTTTCATATGCTGCAGCTTTGTTTGGTCTTTAGAACTTAGAGTACTATAGTACAGAATGTGTAAGTCAGATGTGCGTAACACTTTCTTTTATTTTAAAGTCTTTCCTCCCACTAATGTTTTCTCGTTTCCTCATCTGTCAGGGCATAGACAGAGTGGCATTGTGTTTTGTTGCAGTAGAGCTCTGGCTCCTCTGATTTGTAATCCAAGATGAGAACTGGCTGCCTTTTGTTTGGTTTGATTTCCCTTAAATGACTGTTCTCTAGTTTGACAGCAGGTAATTGTCCCTGTGTGTGTGTGTATGTGTGTGTGAGGGGGTGTATGGGCTCACAACATGTTTATGCAGACAGCTGTGGCAGGTGAGGGGATTTTTCTTTATTAAAGGGGACTTGAACCACTAAAGAACTTCACAGTTAAGTGTGTTGGCTCCTCAGATCACATTTCTCATAACAGTGCCTCCAGACAAGGAAACTGGAACAGCCTTCATGTATTAATGTGTACATTTGAACACATTATAAAGAACCTGTTTAATACGGTCCCTATTGTTTTCTGGAATATGTTTTTTTCTGCTTCTGTTCTGCTTTTTATATGATTTTCTGCAGCAACAGAGTACATGGCAAACTGGAAATTCTTATACTCATAAATCTGCCTGTGTGTTATAGCCAAGAAAATGTGCGTATGTCTGTATGTTTCCTTCTGAGATGATGAAAATTGGATGATTTGATGTTTGGCACTTGTGTGTGTGGGAGGATGTGAGCAAACATGTTTGCCAGAGCACCCTCAATCCACGTAACCTCTCACTGTTGGCCTCCACCTTTAGTAGAACTTTTACATAAACATATCTGCTTCTACCTTTTCAGGCCAAGAACTCTGAAAAGACCCGTATCCGCTCTTCGCTGCAGAAAATTTGTGAAAAGACCCGGGGCAAGGGATGCGAGTCTGGGCGTTGACACTCCAGCTGAACAGATTGATCATTAAAACACCACACTGTAAAACAGAGTGTAAACAGTCATTACCTCAAGCAATGATTGAGTCATAATTTTCACAGGGATTTGAAGAGATATTAGGTGGAAGTCTGGCATATTTAAAGTCAATCCTTGGTTACAGTGAAAACAAATCTGTAAAAATTTATAAGCTCTATGCTATGCACACACAGACACACAAACTCACTACAAAACGTTCACCACCAAGACGCAACATGCCTTGATGTATACAGTAATTAAATAAGAGTTGCTGCAGGCGGGAGCTTAGTTGAAAGGAAGAGTGCTGATCTAAGAGAAAAGTCTTCATTCTGTTAAATGTACTATATTAGTGAGTTTGTGAGCTACATGTTAAACATGAAACTTGAGCTTATGATTTACACAAACACACTTTATGGCCTCTTGTAAAAACAGGTCACATCGTGTAGATGTTTAAGGATGTCATGAGATAATGGTGCATTAAATTTGCTTCATCTTTTTTTTTTTTTAGCATTGACATTATACTTATTGTTTTTTGCACCTTATTGCATCTTAAAGGGTAAAAAAATATTATGACTCCTGGGGGTATTATTTGTTTATTTTGTTCTTTTCCCTCTTTTATAACCTTTTCAACCTTTATTTAAGCACTAAAGATTTAACTAAGAAATATTAAGACAACGCAGTCACTTTAGACTCCTGGGAATTTGTTTTGTGAGATCAGCTCCTTAGGATCTACTAACTTGACAAATAATTTCTAACAAAGGGTTATTCCCATCCCAGCTGTTACAAGAAGTCAAAACACCAGGAAAGGCCTTCTGCCATTAAAAGCTCTATCTAGCTGTCAGAAAACCAGACGACCCTGTTTCTCTGTATCCTTATAATCTTTTGTGCTAATGCTGCATTAACTTTCTTATATATAGAAAAAGGCTCATAGTCTGCAGGGGTGTGCAACTTGGCACGCACAAGCATCAAGCCTGAGATGATGTCACATCTCGAGCTGTAAGAGTGTGTCATTTTGCCTCCACGCTGCGAACTTTAAGTGAAAAGGAGGTGGAGAGATTCAGCTGAGCAACAGAATGACCACTCATTCACTCCAATCAGGGCGGAAAATTGCGAGACAAGAGATCCCTTCCCTCCAGGACTTCCACCTAACACACACATGCGCACACACTTGCACAGTGATGATGACTGGCTTCCTGTGGCCCTGGCAGCAGTTGAAAGCGGTCGGTACGATCAGACAGACCAAGTTAGGCCACTATTGTAACAGATGACTAGAGAAGCCATGTGACCACTCTGATTCTCCCTGCCACTGCGCTGCTGTGGGCGGGGCTTATCAAAGTATGAGCTCACATGTGTGGCAATTGCTCTTGTTATCATTGTTCGGACGCGGCAGTAAATAATAGCATGCAGCTTTGTTGTGGACAGAAGTGCAGATCAGAAAACATTAAAAGTTGCTGTTGGAAGCTGTTCTAGTCACGTTCATCTTATCTTTTATAAGTAAGAAGCTCCTATTGTTCTCATCTTGCAGAAACACTTTTGCTGTGAATAATGAATGAAACAAATAAAATTGTTTTTAGTTCCCTGAAATGAAAAGAAATGTTGCATATTAGCTTAACGTGTATATAATTTATGTCTAATCCATACATGATATCTATTTATGACCAAAGAATACTTTGGGATGTGACAGGATTACATATTCATTGCTGCCTGCATCATTCCTTGCTTGCTGTTAGATTACAACTTTCTTTCCCTGCCTGCAGTCAGGGGTTTTCTATAGCACGAGTAATAATGTGCCATTGTCACAGTGAAGGCTGTATTACTTTCATTAGTCAACCTTGTGAAGGATTATAAAGAAAAGTGGAACTGACTTAGCTGCTGTGTATGAATGAGCTTCAGTTCTCTGACTCTTTGATACAGATATTAAATCACTTTAAGCCCACACCACTGGAGACATGAAACCTCCCACTATGTAGTAAACCTGTAAATCCTTAAGATTTCAGTCCTATAGAAACTCAATGAACATCCTCTGAATTCCCAGTAAATCTAAATTAAAATGTGTCAGGTTTTATGTCGAGGTTCTTTACAGTGACAAGGGCGAGTAGTAAAGTAATGATGCGATGAAAAAGGGACAAAATGATGTTCTAACACAGTTTTTCAATATTCATGAGTCTTTTGGTGTTTTGGTGCTGGGAGTGAACTGACTGTGGAATCTTAATTGAGAACTCATCTGTTAGGTGTGCTTTTACAGCTGCCTCGGCTCAGAGCATTACTGTGATTTACACATGAGAAAAAGACACATTTCTCTTGTTCTAAGAAACGAATGAACAGAGAGACAAACTGCCTCAATAATAGACAGAATGTCTTTGCTTTGACAGTGGAAACCACTCATTGAAGATTTAGCATAATGAAAACACAGCACTTCCCCCCCCCCACAATAGCAGTTTCAGATACACAATGTAGATGTGCATTATAATTATCATCATCTTATAAAGGATCAGGCTTAGCACCCTGTGTATTTTGAGGCACTGTTTGGACAATAAAAAATCAACCGTGAAAGCTGCCTTCCGTTACAGATCCATGAGAGTGAAGGCTAACCAGTTTCCACAACACTCATGGTGGTTTAGACGATTATAAGGAAGGAGGGAAACTTTTCTGGTAAACATCCTGGCCTTGCATATGGCAAGCCACTGTATATGTATAGTATCACCAGCCAGTAATGGGGGGATCAACCCATTTTTGATGTATGACCTTTATGTACTGTCAAGACATGTACAGCTTTTAATGTAGGGTTCAGTGACTGCATATGGTATGGCCATATGGGTTCTTATCTGTTCTTGTAGCATCATCATTACAAAATGATACATGCAGATAAGTGACAGATTAAAAGAAAAATCTCAACGCCAGCTGTTGCACTGAGGAAATCCAGAGTCTGTTGTACTGTTATGTGCATTTTTGGGTCCACTTTCCACCTTTCAAGCATAAATCACTGCAAACTAATATCTAATTTAAAAAAAAAAAAACTTTTCCCTGTGGTCAGATGTTTCTATCCTGAAGGGATTGGCCTTTTCCATGATTATAAAGCCTCCTCCTCTATTGGCCTAACTTCATAGTTGTTATCAGCCTGAAAATGATCATATCCCATGATCTTCACAATTACGGGATGTGAATGTGTTTGTGAAGGGTCTCAGTCATCCAGGTCATGGTAGTGTAAGGAAAAACTGAACTTCTTTATGTGCTTGTGTAGATGTTTTACCTCTTTGTTAAGAGGATGCTGTCCCAGTATTAATCATGTGCCTCATCACATGAGCCAAGGTATGAAAAAAGGCATGGGTCATGACTTAAAGAAGTACAGTCACTTTCTTTTCAACCTCCTTAGACTACCAGATCTCAGCTCACTTGAATACCCGTCTACTACCATCACACAAAAAATAAAATCATGGAAGAATGGTGCTCAATCCCCATAGAGATCTGTAAAATCAATGCCAAGACTAGCCTAATTTGAAAAGTGAATGGGGGTTGTTGGTAATCAGTAGCATGATAATCAGCTGTTCAGTGATTTGAAATTGTTAACCAATGGTAACTGGTTAATCTGTGCTTTTGTGACTTTGTTTACATGCTTGCCTGTTGAACTCAGTGGACCCAGCACTTTGAACGAGGCCTTGTGTGGGTGAAGAGTAAAAACAAAGAGAATAATTTGTTGTCACATGTTGCGCTACATTAGCCTGGAAATAAAAGTGGGTCTCGGAGATTGACGGTAAATTGAAATTCATTTTTAAGACTTCCTTACCCACCAGATTGTGTTACAGATTTCCTTAGCTCTAGTAAATAAACAGAACCATTTGTGGGGAATTTGAGCTCCATGTTCCAGAATTTATTTATTCTTATGAAAAAAGGAAAGAAAAGAAAAAAAAAGTGGTCTTCATTGCTCCTTGAATATTACCCTTTTGACTATTCAACCTATTCCATAATTTATTTTAAAGGTAATAATTATTCACTACTGTTGGAAGTCAGACCCTTTTAGAATTCACTGACGTACTTTGATCCATACAAGGAAATTATCTTTGACAACTGGGAAAAGGCTTGTTCTGACAGTAGCTTATTGTTGGATTTTGCTGGCATATACTGTGTACTAGCAAGGTAGAAAAAATGCTGAATGTTAAATGTATGATCAAAGACTTCCTAGATACTAGCTGAAACTCTGGGAATAGCCTTCTGAGGATGAAATATGGAAGTGTGTATGATGGTAAATCACTGTGGGTGCAATAATTGCAGCCAATAGTGAAAGTTAAAGTTCAATTCATTTCTTTGCAGCTCCCAAGTGGTAAAGTCAACAGAGTAATCGTTCCATCTGGATCTAGCAGAGTTACATGGAAAATATATAAAAGTATTCTTTATGTATTAGTAGATCACATTACATTAGTAGACTAACAGTTCGCACTTTGTTTTCTTGGTGTACAAGTCTTCAGTTCAGAATGTCACGTCCACGTCACGTCATGAATGATTCTTGACTAATTGTTCTCACAATGACAGTAATACCAGGTTAAAAATATTGGTCCCCTTCCACATCAAGGCCAGTATCCCTGCTTCTCTGGACTCTGGACATTAGTTTGTTTACAGAGCCTGCCAACTTGCTAGCTCATCAAAGAGATCAGTCACTCTAGATCAGTCAAGGCATCCTAACATATGTTAGGGTGCTATTTGTTCACTATAGCTCTGCCTTCAGTTTTGCTGTCCCCTGGCAGCTCACTCACAAACCATATTACCTGGATCTCAGCTTACCACAGTTTACCTGGATCCTCAGGTGGCATGACTAGAGTCCTATTTCTTCTCCACCATAACACTAAACACAAAGACGTGCGAGGCTGTGTATTGAGTTTGTATTGATTCCCTATTCCCTCTTTACTCATGATTGTCTTCCTGCATTCACCACCAATACCATCATAAAATTCACTGATGACAGTGATTAGGCTGATTTCCAACAATAATGAATCAGCCTACAGAGCGAAGGTGCAAATATGGTGAGATGATGCTCAGTGTCCCTTAACACAGGGAAGCTCAAGGAGCTTATCGTTGACTTCAGAAAATCATGTGATGAGGATTATGTTCCAGTCTTCATCAAAGAATGAAGCATGTACCAAGCATCAGGTTCCAGGGGACCAACACCTCTGAGAACTTCTCAGTGACTGCCAATTCCATGGCACTGCTGAAGAAGGCACAGCAATGACCCAAAGAGGTGCTGCTGATTTACTACTGCTGCACCACAGCTCACAATGTATCTGTGTGTTGGTATCTCAACTAATCACAAAGCTCTATAGTTGATTGTGTCAAGAGCACAGAAGATTATTGTAGTATAGCTACAAGCTGTGGAGGATGACATGTGGAGAAGTTGCCTTTGAACTTTGATGTACTGTACTAATAAAGGAATGCAATTCCTTTATTAGTCACTCTTCATAGTCACTGGATCAGTTTGCTGTCTGAGGCCATTCATGTCATGTATCAAATATGCATTAGTTGAACTTCAAAAAAAAAAAAAAAAAAAAAAATTATATATATATATATATATATATATATATATATATATATATATATATATATATATATATATATATATATATATATATATATATATAGGCAAAGTCTAGAGAAAATAGATACATCTTTAGATGTGAAAGCTGATGACAACATTTCTGGGATTCAAAATGATATTTTCATGTAGCAATTCTGTGAGTGAGGTTTAGAAATATTGCAACACTGTATCCCATTGTCTTACTAAAACAAAAATAAAAACAAGAAGGCAGAGGGGGATTCCCTGTGCCAGGGAGGTGAAGATGAAGAACACTTACTTGAAGAACACAGTGGTGCCTTTAGCTACATGCAGATTGTGAAGAAGACACATTGCCAGTTTTTTTAGAATATTATTACTGTTATTGATTTAAACTGATTTATTTGGGGGGCAAGTCTCTGTCTACTACTTCCAGCATAATTCACTTCGAGTCATCACTGACTTTAAGAGAACCCTTAGAACTTGCTGACCCTAAAAAACCTTACTCAGCAGGCTTGAGATCACATAGTGAAAAGACTGCACGGTGCAGCAATATCCTGCTCTCTACTGTAGGGTTGGGGACAATGAAGCTGGTGTATGGGCGTGGGGGTGTAATCCCATCTGAAATGATCTCACCTCTCTTCAGGTCACTTCATCATTGAGGCCCTACATCTTTTGTCCTTTTCTTTCACTCGCTGTATTTCCTTCTGGGTTTTTCTTTTGATTGAAAAAGCAAATACGTTTACCCTCCAACAAATACACACAGACACACACACACACACACACACACACACACACACACACACACACACAAACATCAGTGAGAAAAGAGGAGATAGAAAAAGTCAATAGTGCTGTACCCTTGGAGGACGGGATGTCAGAGGTTTGTCTTTGCCCATTGTCCAGCCTCTGAGGCCAGAAACAGGGCAGGGTTTACAGCTTCTGCCCCCAGACAATGGGGCCCTTGGAGGGGGCCAGGACTGACAAAGTATAACAAGCGGCTGGGTTCAGATAGAAAGGTTCAGAGAGGTCATTTAACTAGACTCAGCTATTTAACTTTTGGGTCTGGTTGTCAAAAAGCGATCCCTTGTGACTGAATTTGGTCTGAAGATGGAGATCGCAAGCTTGAATTTTGCCAAAGATGTCAGGTAAAACTAATATAGCTTTACTTTAGGTTAGAAGCTCTTGCCAATAAGGCATCATTTAGCATGAAATAAATGACCTCTGTGGTCAAGAATTCTACTGTGCACCGTACTTCCTTCAACTTTGTGGGTGCATTTTACAAACAAGCAATACATATTTATAAATACATCAAAGGATGGCCCTTCCACCCTTGGTCTGTCAGAGAAGCCACAAATTGAGATCCATGCGCAGAAGTCCAGGGATGAGATTATCCTTAGAAAGACAAGTTCTAAATACAGCAGGCCAACGTGCCTTCCTCGTGCTGTGCCCTGGTTGCTGAACCTGCTGGTTTTTCTGCTCCTGGCTGCTCGGTGTATTTTTGCAAGAGATGTTTATCCTCAAAATGCTGGTTGAGCTGTAATTTTGGTCGTTCATTCGTCTGCGTGTCTGTCTGTTGCTCTCCAGGGAAGGAGCGAGGCTGTGGTTGCTGACCACTAGCGCAGACTGGGGCTGAACTGCTCATGCAGCTTCTCCTCTGGCTAATACAGTAACGCTCGTGTAATATGTGCCATTTCAGATGTGTTCAGGACACACCATCTAGTCATTGAGTGATTAAAAGATAAGAGGTGCTACATTTAAAGTCTTGCTTTGAAAGGCATAATTCTGAGAATGTTAGATACAGTACCAGTTTGGTACATCTACTCATCAAGGGGTTTTCATCCTTTTTCCCATTTTACAAAATGCAAACTCAAGTGGAATTATTTTCCCACTGTCTTGATGGAGGTCCTGCACATGCTTAGCGCTTGTTAGCTGTTTTTCCCTTCACTGTGCAGTCAAATTCAAACCAACATTAGGTGGCAATGAAGGCCAGGTCTTCTAGTAATCACTCCATATCTTTTCTTGGTGAAATAATGTGTTTTCACTTATTGTCATAAAAATAATGAAAAAAGGCAACATTGGGGAAGATGTTTTAGTTAAAGGAGTCGGAAGACTGGAAAATGAGTAGGCTAGTTTTGGCTAGCACTGTCTGCGTTGATGAGCACAATTCATCTCTTTGCAGTAGGGGACTTCTGCAGACTGGTTGTACTCTGGTTATATTTCTATATAAAAGCAAGGTTACAGGGCACCCATATGATTTTGCAGTTTAATTGCTGTCCTGCAACAATTTATTTTATTTGTGGAGGAATTTCTGAACTTCTGTTCAAAACTATGAGGTTCTGACTCGGATCTCGATGTAAGTAGTCAGTGTGATTTTCTGTTTAATGCAAATTTCTGTTTATGCAGAAGGCAAACGTTTTGCAGGAGAGCCACTCTCTCAGTACCTTTCTTGTTCATTTTGCTTGTTTTTTTTTATTTTTAATTCTCTAGCCTTTCTGCCATTACAGACCAAACATATTGAATTTAATATTCTTCTTCACTACTTAATTTCACGTTTTTGCATGTTTTTAATGTCTTTGGTTGTCTTCATTATTGAAGGAAACTGTGAAAAAAGCAGAAAAAAAATACCTCAATAAGAAAGTGTATCCAAACTTTTCATCCAGAGTCTAACCCAGTAAAAATGGATGGCACATTGACCCATTGATTTGGTCCCTTGTGTGTAGACTTTTCTACACATCTGCATGTATCTCTTTTGGATGATTTGGTTCTCCCCCCACAATCCAAACACTTGTCAGCATTCTGAATTAGAAACATTTTCATGTCCTACTTCATAGGGTTTTCAAATGTATTGTTGAACCCTGTCAACTATTCATTTGAGACTCTGCAAATGATTACAGTGCACATTGAAAAAACAAACTTCCAAATGTTTTGTGTGGGAAACCAATGACATATGTTGCTTTTGTTCATCCACATTAAATGTCTGACTTGAAAACTGTTAGCAATGAGCTAGAATTAGGGTGTGTAGCACCATTATTTACTCGACTATGAAACATTACATCAGTACTTATCAAATCCCAAAGTTCAAATCAGGACTTATCTGAGCCAAGACCTCAGCACCATTCATATCAGCCAGTGTGAATGGTGTCATCTTAGTAATACTACAGACCTGCACTCTCTCACGTCTCCGCATGGGGATTGGGCCAACGGGAAGAAGGCTGGATAAGGGGATAAGGGAGTATGGAAGACCCCAGGGCTCATTATGGGAAATCCCGATACGTAGAGCAAAACAGAGGACTTGCACTGTGAGTGAGCCAACACGCAGCCATGTGATGTGAGAGATGATTTTGGGATTTTGGGATGGAAGGGGGGGCAGACAGGAAAGACACTGGCAGTTGGTGCATCCCTGACAGAGAGAGACGAGTCCTGCTAGTTGTCACGTTGTATTTGTAGCATGGTGGTGGAGCACAGAACACAGACCTCCAAGGCTGTTGCTCTTGGCCAGGCCTCATTATCCCATCAGCTCTGAAGTGACTCAGTGAGGCAGAATTTTTTCTGTAGCTCCTGTCTCCAGCCTCTCACTCGTTCTTTGTTTTAGCCGACCCAGCATCTTCACACATCATCGTCTTTGTTTGTAAATTCAAGCTTGGTATCAGACTTGTACTTTGGATTTTTAATCATTTAAAGTATTAAGCACAATTTGAAAAAAAAAAAAAATCTTACATGATGCAAAGTTTGTTACAAATATAAGTAATTTTCACTTCCCCGTGATGGGACAAATGTCTTGAAATTCTAATAAATTATTAGAATGAGTGATAATTTCTTCAAATTGACTATAAACTACTCTATATTCTTTAGATATCAAAGTTTTTGTAATTAGCAGAAACATTGTGAGTCGTTAAATAAATAGATGTCCAATAGTTTGCATTGGTTAACTGACCAATAAGGACTAGCTAAGCCTAAGTGACTACACACTTCCTAACAGCATATTCTTCCAGACTCATCAAGTCTTGTATGCTGAGAGCTGTAGGTGAAATCTGCCACGTGGTCTGGACAGATTGCGCTTGCTTAGACTCAGTGAGGGGTCATCCTAGCTTGTAACAGACACCGTGGACTCCTGATTGTCCATTTACTTGTGGAAACAACACACAGTCTCTACTTCAAATAGAGTAACTGCTTTCACCCAAACACAAAACTGGCCAACCTAACTGTAAGCTAAATTATAGTTTTACTGCATGTAACTGACAACAAATCTGGTCACTGCTGCATGAAAAAAATATCTCCTAATTTACTAATCAAGACAAAGTCGCAAAGTGTACACTTTTGTGTAAAAATCCTTTAGTGCTTGCCAATGATGCATATGTCCTATGTGAAGGAGTCCTTTGTGACTGTGACAATGCTACCATTTGCTAATTGCATTGCACCAGATGATAAAGTTGCACAAGACTGATGTAGCCCCACTTTTCACTTACAACAGCAGGTTTGATGTTGCACTGATATATCTTGAAACCTCCTGCTATCCAAATCCCAGCTGTCTATCTGTATGCTCACTATTCTGCGCATTATTTGAAGAAGAGTTTAACGAATTTACATCTCATTGAGATAAACGATGAAGCAGTGAAGCCTTTCCACACTGAAAGATTAATAAGACACTTTTTTGGACTCAGGGCAACAGCTTATATGTCTTTTCTTTTTGGTAATTGTACGTTTCCATGAGCTCAATGTTCCCGTGTGCTGGACAGTCGTATCCAGTGCTCAGGCAGGAACTGTGCTGCACTTCTAACTTGAAGGTTTCCACTGTCAGCTGTCCCTGGTGCCTCACATATCAACAGATATAATAAGAAAGGAGTATGCTCCAGAGGTCCTGAAAAGGCCTAAATATGAATGGAATAGAGCTGACTATGAGGTTTTGCCAAACATCAGCTCTTTTTATTACCTGTCATCTGACGCCTGCAATTCTTTGTCTGCATAAAGCCATTAAGCAGGTATCTGATGCCTACGGGGCACCATGTGACACAAAACAAATGCCCCTCTGTTATTCTTTACCTGTAGTTCCTGAGAGAAATAGAATGAGGTAATGCTGCTCCACTTACACACTATCTGCACAAGCAGATAGCATCATAAACCTTTACTGTCTGATGGATAAACAGAGTAGGTCAACTATCCCATGTCTACTATTACTTTCCAGGAGAAAATATTCTCACTGAATCTGAAACAGAGGCTTCCCTGCAGCTGCTTTTGCTTCCACTAAATCCATCTCCTCTTATCCCTGGCTCAGGCTTGCCCTCTTCTTTACTGGCATTAAGATATCCAAAGATTACGCCCATATTCAGCCCTGTAAATATTTTTGTCAAATGAATGTTTATTAAGAGCTTCTTATTTTCACTGGAGAGCAGATGATGGGAGAGGTTGACAGCTGCTTGGCATAGTTTATACCAGAGGTGGGACCAAGTCATTGTTTTGCAAGTCTCAAGTAAGTCTCAAGTCTTTATCCTCAAGTCTCAAGTCAAGTCTCAAGTAATGTCAGGCAAGTCAGAGTCGAGTCTCAAGTCACTGGTGTAAAAGTCCGAGTCAAGTCACAAGTCTGAAACTTTGAATTTCAAGTCCTTTCGAGTCTTTAAAAAAAAAAAACAACGAAAAAATAATGTTGCAGTTATGCTAAATGTAAATATTAGACCATGTAATTTTAAATCTGTGTTTTTCTCAACACATACAAAATAGTGAACTTAGAAAATATACACAAATTGTGAAATTGCACCTCTTTAAAATGCAGCTCAATTAAACCTAGCTCCAAGAATAATTTTCACCGACAGTTCTGAGATAAGCTGCATGTTATTCTTGGATGCGGTTGTAGGACCAGCTTTAAAATCGCATGACAAAAATATCATACACATTAAAAAAAACTGTATCACCAACGTAGCCTGGACAACATTTGCTAGTTAGATGAAGTCAGCTATCTCATTGTAGCATATTTATATGCATATTTATAATCATACGGTTCTTGGAGTGAGTGCATACACTCATGAAGTTTAGTAACTTCAGGTCACTGCAACAAGCCCAGGTACAGTTTACCGACGGATGGGTGCAGGACCTTGAAATGCACCGTGTAGAACGAAAGACCATCGTACGTATCATAAGTTTACCAGTCTCACAAATTGTCGTCATAAATACACATTCATTAACCGTTTATTAATAGGACCTTTGAGCTCAACGGTAATTAATTAGCAGTGGAAATAATTTCTGGTAGCATCACAGAAATGTAGCAGTGACAACAATATTGTATGCTGTAATCGTACTGGGCAATTAGTGATACAAAAAACCTGTTTTATCCTGTGAATAAAAGTATATGTTTTTGTCAATGTACCATAATAACAGAAGCGAAACGCAATATTGTGTCAGGACAATTCACTATTTATGCACAATAAACAAAGGAGCATAGCGCGACAATTTCTGTTCAGCGCCAGACTTGCTTGTAACCTATATCACTAATTATGTTATGAAAATGACGTATTAAGTACTAAAAAACACTGACCTTCGTGTAAATGCTTGGAGCAGACTAACCTGTGAGCTGGAGTGTTCTGGGACGTTATATTTGATCTTAGAATGGCTGCAATCCAGTCGCGTCTTTGTTACTTCGGAAACATGGCTCGAACAATTTCTCTTCAACGACGTAATCCGATAACAACCGATCTCTTTACCCGTCGGCTTCCCGTGGCTGTCATGCGACCGGCTATTGCAGTTAATGATACAACAGCTTCTTGCCATTTTTGTGTTTCTTTTTATCGCTGTGTAACTGATTTTAATTGAAAGCCTGCGTGCGCTAGTACCGCTTGCCACGAGTTCCCAGAATCCTTTGCGGTTCTACCCGTGAATGACGTCACATTTTCAATCTCTATATAATATGCATGTTAAATTTTATATTTGGGGTAAAATATCAAGTCTTTTCAAGTAAACCGGTTCAAGTCCAATTCAAGTCCCAGGTCATTGGTGTAAAAGTCCAAGTCAAGTCACAAGTCTTAGAACATTTTTTCAAGTCAAGTCTAAAGTCATAAAATTAATGACTCGAGTCTGACTCGAGTCCAAGTCATGTGACTCGAGTCCACACCTCTGGTTTATACCTTTCAGCCTCACCGTCATCCCTCTTATCACAGACACAATGCTAGTCCAAATACACTATTGAGTCATCTTTTGACAGTCCTGGCCTCTGCCAAATTCCTGTTTGTGTTGACATCTGTGTCCTTGTGTGATCTAGTGAAGGAGCATGAAATTTATAAGCACGAGCTGCTATCTTATAACCAATTTCTGGAGTTATTGTAGCACTTTTGGGAATACAGTGTTCAAGTGGGAAACATTTATTTTCAGTTTTATGTTCATGTCATCCAAAAATAATAGCGTTAACTGCAACGTGTGTGTTGGGGAAGGTGGTGTGAATTAAATACAGGCAAACTAGAGTAAGTAGAATACAGATGATATTTTTGGCAAAACAACATTTCTGAAATGCTTTTCTCACTAAATGAAAACAGTGAGTCAGTCAGTGGTTTTGTGGCTGAGCAGAATCTCACAAACCTTTTAAATTTGATATATGCATTTCATACTGTATACTATATTATTGTCAACAATGGTGTAACAGGAGAACAGATTAAAGTGGTTCATAAGAAGGTATTTCTACCAAGACAGATGTGTTTTAATCCTGGGTGGATGGGTGGGCCTGAAAGTATTTAGGAGGAAAGCTCAAGCTGCATTTCAAAGCAGCCAGCATCACTTCAAGGATGAAACAAGTGTCATACCTCTGCTGTTTTGCACTGTTTCACCTGTCGATTTGACACTGTGAAACATTAAGTGAGACAATGAGCTGTAGGGGTTCAGTAGGCTTAAAACAAATTACTTCATACATTATGTTGTCTAGATGCTGTATGTCTGAATGCCATAGCGTCATTCAGCCCTGTGGCGTGAATAAGGCACGGCGGGACCACCGAGCAACGTTCAGAGCCAACTTTATTTAATTCACGTCACACCACACACCCACCCCAACCCCTGAGTCCACGTGTTTTAACACGGCGGGCGTGATTGCGGATGCCGTGCAGGTGCGTCCACACGGCACCGCAAACCACGCCCCACCACAAGCCCGTACTCCCAAAATTTCACTTTATAATTCTGTCTTTTTTGTGTCTAGAGACTCTCAAATAGCCCTTACAAACAAAGCTATGGGCACACATTTTGAAAGTGGTTGAACTGGAAGATGTCTGTGTTACTTATCTCGGACAGTATTCTCCTACCACTTACACTTGGGTTGAAGAGAATAGAAGAATAGCAAAAAATTGTTAATATCTGATTTACATGAAGAACAAAATTAATGTGCGTTGCAATGGCAAATACAGGAAAAAAAAACACTATAGAAAACTTAGAAAGAGCCATTTCTGCAACTGCAAATGAACCAGCTTGTCTTTCTTGCAACTTTTTTACTCTAGGGCGGGTTACTCTACAAGAAATAGTCCCTGTGTTGTAGTTTATGGAGACTTTTATGAAGAACATAGAATTGGGTTTGTTGAGGGAGGCAATAGACATTACAGTGTGTGTATGTGTGTATGGGAAGACTGGCACATACACTGGGACCCGAGGGCACCACCAGACCGTACCTAATTAGAATTAAACAGCGTATTTAAACATTGCCCAGTCATCTTTGCCCAGCCCCGCCACAACAGTTAGAACCTTCCTATGTTTGTCTGCTGAACTATTTGCACTATCAACACCATGCACTGTATAAATTCATTGACAGAAGAAGACACCAATACCTGTAGTGTGCAGAAAAAACTTTTACAAAGTGCTAGAAATGCGCAAATTTGCATGCATTCTTCTTGCAAACATCAAGTATAATTTATAAACTGTGCTGATAGAGTAAAATACAACACTACTACTTGTCTTGGACTGATGTCATGTATTTCTGCTATTTCCTCAAAGCTTGTTCAATTTTTAAACTCCAGTGCAGTGATGATTGTAAGTATATTTTATGCAGGCTTGCATAATTGGCAAGTCTGTTAATTCATTGTACAGTGACTATTCACAAATCTTTTCCTCGCAGGGTTACGTATGTTTCCAGTGAAACACAACAACACAGGCACCTGGTTACGTTTTAAAAACTGGGAGAAAACTTGGAGAGATCCTACCAATAATTTCTTTTTGGAGTGATGTCTGAGGTTTCTCCCCCAGAAAAATGACTGTAATTTAAAATAAATGTCTTACATTTTTACTCCACCTAACCTTTTGGATGAAGTCATCGTTCTGTTGCACTCATCTAGATTAATTAGATTGAGGCTGCTATGAAAACCAAGAATGTCAAGAACAGTAATTTGGTGGATCAGGACAGGAAATTACTATTAGAAAAATTGCTATTTTACATTATATTTACACAAAAAAAATGTTTTGAAAAGGGATGTTAGGGCACTATTGGTCAATCATTAACCCAGATCAAACAGTGTTAAAGGGCTGATATTCCCAAGGCCATCTTGAAGGTCCAGTTGAACTGAACTGTTTAAATAAGCAGTGAAACAGTCATGACCTCTTGCTGTTTCTGGATACAGATTTTCCACTTTTTCTGGTGTTCCTGAACATGAATTTCTCAATATTTTTTTCATGTCCCCGAACAACATTTTTCGCCTGTCTGGCCACTGTACTGATTTAAATTTATAATTTCCACTTTGAAATGTTGGAAACTTTCATACTTGGAGCCTAGACAAGTTGGTTGTTTAAATAACCCTTTCACTGCTCTCACTAGAGGACCAGGTTTGAGTCATATATGCTGCATGTTTTCATATTTCATTAGGAATTTAGGAATTTTAAGAATAGAGTCTTTTTTTCTTTGTTAAGTTTAGGCATTAAAAATACTAGATTACGTTCAGAAAGATGATTGTTTATGGTTGCTTGTTTTGTTTTTTCAAAACGGCAGCTTCTGTGTTGCCCTGATGACAAATTCCCATGAAAATATTTTAGGCTTACTTAAGTTGTGACTGTCAAAAAACATGAGAGTTCCATTAATATAAAGACAATGATATTGTTTTCTTTCTTTTTTTATGTGCCTATTTCAAGTTTTGTTTTTAGAGTAAGCTGATCTATAATATCATAAGTGTGGCTGTAATAAGTATTTAATTTAGAGTCCTTATTTCAGATCTTTAAATTATTAAACATATTTATGGGTCTCTTGGGGTCAGTCTTGATAGCTTTGGTGAGACCCACCTTATTCGCTGAAACTATTAAAATGGAAATGTGATTTTACACAATCATTTATGGTCCACAGAGGAGAAAGTGTAAAAACACTGATCTCACAATTACTGGTTTTATTTAAAAAAAAAAAAAAAAAAAAAGATCTGTAAAGGTGAGATTTGTGTTTATGCATATGCTAACTTGCTACGCTACAATAGAAAAATAGAAAAATTCCTAAAATAGAAAAATTCTGGGACATATATCTACATTTTAGCTTTAGCTCATTTTTAATACTTGTTCTGATCTCAATATTTAGCTGAGAATGGTGAAAGTGAACCAATACAGTAAAGGTCAGGCTTCCAAACCAAAACAGTGAGCTAAAAGACGCTAAAACATGAAAGCCCTTTAATAATACTCTTTGACGTCAGGATTCATTTAATGCTGTTTATATACAGATAGTTTGGGTCAGCTACTTGTTAATCGATGATTAAAGTAAATGTATTTGTTTCATTCAAGCCACAAATGAATGACGTCTTCTTAGTGTGCCACCCCCCTGCCCGCCTGCCTGCATCTAATGCAGATTCACTCACTGGAAGCTAAAATGAAAATAGGCCTCCTGACTCTGAACTGAGCTAATGGTATTTTTGCACTTCCGCTACTTTGCCATTGGTTCACTCTTTATTACATTAACTTTATTTATTGAGCACTTGTCAAAACTGTCCTTCATCAGAGAATGTCCTCAGGAAATAGAGTCTCTGCAGGGTTCTTCACCTGATGGGAGATGTTTGCGAGGTCTGCTGACTAGAAGGATTTTGAAATACCCCACCTTTTTGCGCCCTAAGCAGAGTCCTCAGTATGCCTTGGTTATCATCAATTATCATCTTGTTTGCTTTTTTCATGTTAAAGTCCAAGTTTTTATACACTAGAAGTGCCACTTAACCAAGTATTGATCCTCCTTCCTATAGGTTGTCTCAAAGTAATTGGTTATGAGTCCCACTATGGTGGCATCATCTTTGAATTTTGCGGTTAAAGTGTGTATGTGTCTATATTTCTCTTTGTGTATTATTACTAGGTGGGTGAGAGTGAATGATCTATGGTGCATGGCTGGGCCTGGGTCTGGGGCTTGCTGAGCCTTGGCCACTGTGGGACATGGTTTTGCTCCCCATTGGACGCTTCTGCCCCTCCCTGAGATGTGGGTGCCTGTTGGTTCTGAGGTACGTGGCTGGATGTTCTGGTGTGGTTGTTGGCCCACTCTCTTGGTGGCTTTCCCTGGCTTGGACCTCGTCCTTATCAGGGGAGGTTCCTCTGGTCGTCTGGGACTTTCACCTCCCTCCTTCACCTGCTGCCTGTGGCTCCTGGTGGGTGTTAGTGTGGCTTCCCACCCTTATTATCAAGCGCATTTGTGACAAAGAGACACACACTCTCTCTCTCTCTTTCTCTCTCACACACACACACTCTCTAGAAGAAGATTTATGTATCTATGTATTTTCTAGTTTATCTGTTCCAGGTGCTGTTTGTTTTTTCTTGCCTAAAATGCTGAATGTAAATAATTTGATTATGTACATTTTCATTCAAGTGTGTAAATGTTACATTTAAAGGAATCTGGCCAAATGAAATTTATTTGATATGTACAGATTCAGTTTATACCAAGCATAAATAATAATTATTTGAATAAATAAATTCAAAATGTTTGCTTCATGTTTATGAGGTCAAAGTATAATTTTGTAACCTGTGAGGATATCATATGTATGACATCCTCACAGGTACTGCTTACAGCTGCTGCTTTCTTAGGAATTGGGACAGTCATGGCTGACTAGAGGCAGGTGGAAAATGCAGCCTGCTTCAGGTTAAAGGTCTTTGCAAATGCCTCTGTTAGTTGCTTTGCAAAGGGCTTCAGTACTTGTAGCTCTGGCCCAGCTGCTTTACTTACTTTTTGCTTAGATCTGACCTCATTCTTCCCTGAATATGCAGGATATACACTGACCTCATTGTTCTGGTGGTCAAAAGCAGCAAAGAACTTAAGTGTGTCCAGCAGAGTGTTGTCACTGGAACTGGCTGTGTAGCTTTTTGTTGAAGTACTCCTCCATGAGGTATCTGTAACTGCACTTGGCTCTTCTGATGCCTCTTTCATTAGACGAGTAACAGAAACAGGCTGAATCCACATTAGAACAGAAAACAAACAAACAAACAAAAAAAAACCCCATAAGTGATCGATAGGTATATTCCTTATGTTCTCATTTTAGTCTACCAGTCTATTTCAGTCTACCTTCTTGTATCCTGATTTTTTAGATGAACAAGTATTGATGTATGGTTTAAATAACTAAAAAAGTCTGTTCTTTGTGTTTCAAATTGTTTTTATTTTGTAGAAAAAACTGACGACACACAAAGAGGGTAAAGAGTTAAAAAGCCAGTGTGTTATATGAATATAAATGCTTTTATGCATTTTCATGAAAACATATCTACAGTCCTATGGTACCTACAGTCCTGCATATTGCTTTATAAAAACCAGCTAGGAAAACTGTGTAGTTGTATACAGATGAATCAGATGAATGTCTACATATATGACAGAGGCACAATGAATTTAAAGCATAGAAACTTATATTTAAAAACTAAAAAGATAAACTGTCCCAGTGCCACAGAGCAGCAGGCTTTCACTCTGTTTCACTACAAACTCTCATCAAACTCACACTCAGTGGGCAGTTAGCGCCTCCACTTGCACAGGCTCACTTGATGTCATCAAAGGCAGAAACCCCGGGTGCTGATTTGATAGAAACGGTCTCTTTGGCTGCTCGCGACTCAGGGCACCTGGCTGACAACTGATGACATCTCCTTTTTCATGTAATGATCCCTTTGACTTCAAAGTGAAAGTAGGGGAATCCCACCTCAGATATGCACACTGTTGCATGTAAACCATGTATTTATCTCATCCCCCCCATTGGCAAGTTGTGAGCTGAGCTGAGCTGCCATTTCCTCTTTCTGAGCATTCTTTAGCAGTTTAAAGCTGAAACACAGGGTTTTAAGAAAACACGGGATTTTGTGTGATTATAGCAAAACTCAGTCTGAGAAGCCAGAAGAAAAATCCAGAGAAATAAGAAAAAGCATGTACCAATATAAACCAATTTGATTAAGTGTAGTGTGCATTGCAAAAAAAGTATTTCAATAGCAGATATTAGATCAAAGAAACATTTTCAAACACAGTAAATGTGGCATTGTCAATTTAAGTTATGGATGTGTTTCATCTGGATATCAATGGCATTTAATCAATAAGTTTATTGACTTATTTATAAGTTTTATTACACAGGATATATCCTGTGTGATGTTACCAACTGATTTGTGTACTATGTGTACTAAACAAGTAATTTATTCTATTTTGTATAGTATGTTATTCTGTTTAACAATTAAGGCGCTCAAAACTACAAAACGTTGCATGTACTGCACGATCCTCATGGTACTGATACACTATTATTCTGCTGCAGGCTACTATAGATTGTGGCTCTCCAGCTCTGTTGTAGAGATTCCACAACTAGAGTAAGCTCCCTTCATCTTTTCAGTTTTACTTACTCCCCAGTACCCAGCTCTTTCTCTGAAACGCTACAGTGAATGTGAAAAGTTCATCTGACCAACAGTAGAGACATTATTGGGAAATATGACGGGTTGATATTAACCTGAACTGTCCTTTAGTCATCCTACATTGAACTGGGAGAAAAACAGTAGGGAGAGAACAGACGCATTACTACATGCAATTTTTAGCATCACTTGTTGTGACGTCACAAACAAATGTGGCTTTATTACTTTAGGAAATAACGTAGGGCATGTAAACACATACGTTAATCCACTCATTGCACTTTCACTGCTGTGATTACAGTTGGTGAGGTTCCAGAAAACACACAACCCTCCAAACACTCAAGCGTGTAGACTGAGAAATCCAAAGCTTGACAGACCTGTCGTGCCTACTTAAAATGGTTAAGCTTGGAATGCAAAATCTCTGTTTGACAGAGGGGTTTAATGAACAGTCAATTATAATGATTCACAGTTTAGACATAAAAGATTCTGTAAGAGTAATGTGGAGAGACAAACAAGTCTAAAATCCTTTCCAAAAGCCTGTAATCTGAGGGCAGATATTCAGAGCAGAGCCATAAGCTGCACGGTTCTCTGCTTCCAGATGACTGATATCCCAGATGCTGCTTCCGAATTCTTAGATGGACCATCTGTGAGCTAAACTATAACATTTCACATCTTTCATTTCTGTGTGGGGTAGAGAAAAACAACAGAAGGTGGACTGCAGAAGAAGTATTCGGCAAAAAATGAGACTATCAGTGACACTGACTACTTATACTGCCAACAAACACTCTTAGAGACATACTGTGTGTGCATGGACAGGCTGCATCTGCGCTCATCATAAACTTGCATTCTAATCCGTTTTTGTGTAGACATCATCTAAACATATTTCAAATCATTGAACGTGATTTGATGACATTAGTTTCAAACTGAAACATTATCACATGTTCTGAACGTGATTAGCCCATGCTCTGTCTATTTCTGTCCACACGGAAGAAGAGTTCTTACAGGACAGGAAAGGACAAGACGCGACTGACAGGGAAAGAAATGCCTGCCACCGTGGCAACCGCTGACATGGCTTAAAATAATCCTGGAAGGACAAACAGACAGAAATTCACCCCAAAAAGTCCCGCAGATACAAGCAGGAGGGGAAATTACAAGGTCTGAAATGAGGACCAGATACTGGTGGAAAGGACCGATGAGGAGAGAAGAGGAACGTCTGGTACTGGAATTGTACGTTTTGGGGCCCGTGCTGGAAAAAGCAGTGCCTTGTGACAGGCAAAACAAACAAACAAAAAGTGAAAAGAGACGTAATCAGGGGAAAAAAGCTGACATGTTCCTGAGGTTACAGCTTGGGCCTTTTAAGGCTTCACTGAAGTGTTTGACTTTTAAGTAAATAGGTTCTACATCTGATTAGAAACAGCATGCATCTGCTTTTCTGGCCAGCTCTGCACCCATCCTAAATGGGTCTTCCCTGTGGGTAACTATATGGCACAGTATAATGAGAAAGCTTAAGCAGTGATGAATGACATCAATGCAGTGGAGCCTAAGCCCTAAACCAAAGGCTCACTTTCAAAGCACAAAGTTGTGTTGTAGAATTGAGCCACATATTGGACTTTGGTTAAACAATTCAATGTTCATTTCAATATAATTTCACAAATAAATGACAAATTAGATACCTTATTAGTGATTTTTTACTAAATTTATGTTGTGTTCCACCAACAGACTGTTTTAAAAAATTGGCCTGAAGTGCAGTGATTCCACCTACTGGGACAGAATTTCATGCTTCGACACCATCTGATGTTTACAACTGTGACTAAATGTTAACTTAGTTTTAGTGTTGGACAACAAGTAGAGAAAAAGAGACTAGATTTGCCTATATGTAGTGCACAGAAAGAGCCACTGTCTAACTATCTCCTAAGCGTCTCCTATTGGTAGAGCCCAGAGATTAAACACTTTACAGCTTTACAGCTGTGGAGCTGAGTGTTTTTTTTCCAAAAAAGATTTTGATAAAAGAAGAGGTGATGCAAAAAAAATGATAAACTACAGTTCCAGCTGGTATGAAATTAAAAATCAGAGTGGGGTTTAATTTCAGCAAATAAAACAAAATTCTGATTTTTAACAACTGACTTGTTTCCTTTTACTAGTTTTAATTAATTTAACACAGATTACAGATTCAAATTAGCCCCTTTTATGGTAGATTAGACTGAGCTCAGTGCAATTGTAGGTTCGACAGAGGATCTGGGTCATGCAGATATGGCTATTTTCACTGTGATGATGAAGAACTTTGAAAGCCACCTTTCAAATATTTGTTCTCAGGCATGTTTTGCTGCAAGTACAATTATTTCTGTGTATGATTGAGTACAATACATCTGCTAGTTCTGAGATACCATCAAATTGTCAAAGTTTCTTTACTCTGGTTCCTTCCACATCTTGTTCCCAGTACAGAAGGCTCAGAGGATAGATGTGGTCTCAATATGGTCCCCGGCAGCTGGGTTGGCCAGGAAATCTAACTGCTTATATTTCCAGCTGTAACTGGATATGTTGTATCGCTTTTGGGAAACAAACAACAGACCGGCCTGACAGACCCTGGTAACTCAACAACCCAACTGGGGCAGAGACATGATGAGAAAGGAAGAGACTGCTAAGGGCTTTAGACAGTGGGTTTAGTATGCTGTAAATAAGCACATCATCTTTCAACACAGTGGCAGAGTGCAACAAGCTGCGGTGTGCTGGGGTGTAACAGTACTCAGATTATAGATTTGAAAACATCTGTAGCCACCACCAACAATGCAAACAACATTTTAAGTGGAAGAGAAAGTGAGGCGTCCGTGTTAAGAGAAAAAGATTAACACTGAGGCAGAAATAGCGGGGAACGAAGGACGAGAACCACATCATGCCGCTCAGACCACAAATCTTTCCTCTTTCTAATTTTCTGCATTTTATATGGCTCTGGCAATGGAAACTAAGAAGTGCGCTGTAGTGTCAAATGAGCAATTACATCTACAATCATTCAGAATCTTTCCTGAGAACTCAGAGAAACATTGTGGTTTTATTTCCTCAGGAACTCTGCATCAGACTGCGCGGATGACAGTGCAATTACCTGCTGAAGTGCAGTATAGTGCAGGAAATTTTCCAGCAACCTCAAATCACTGGCACTTACACTGACACTTAGGGCCACCAAAACTGCATTTTACATTGTAATGACAAACATAAGCTGTAATAAGCCAGTGAAATAACCTATATCATATAACTTAAGAGTTTATTCCCAATTTCTGTGGACACTGGGTGGAAGGTCTTGAAAGCCAAGTATATTAAAAAAAAATGCTAGGGATAGTAAGGTTTTTTAGAAGATGTTTTAGATCTTCTAATGGGATCCAACAATTCAGTCATTCCTATATTTAAGATAGCTTCAGCTTTTACTATCCCGCTTCAATAAAAAACTATTCAACTAAAATATGTTGAATTATTAATACTATTTCAAGACGCAGAAAAACGGAAACCTCACCAAGTGTAGGCTTTGGAATCTCATAACCACATCTGCTTTTCCTGTGTGTGTGTGCTTTTGTTTGTTTTAATCAGTTGAAAAAGAAATACTACAAGAAGATAATTACATGTAATCAAGGCTTGTTTCCTAACCTACCCAAGTTTGCACCATGGTGTACACTTGCTCCCACACTATCCCCACAACCCAGAATTACTTCAAGCTTCACTTTTTGTGTTAAATACATAAAAATCAACATGTTAGAGACAGAGAGACAGTTTTTGGAGCTGTACTGAAAGACAGTCAAGTGATGTAGCTCACTGTAGATAAATAACAGCTAATGAATAACTGATTATTAGCTTTATCTTTACTTCTGCCAGAATGTCCAGGATGCTCTGACAGTTTTCCTGAATACTCTGTTGTATTGTCTGTAATGCACATCCTGTTAGATGTGCTTCTATTAACAGTTTGTCTGTTACATTGATGGGACTGCGAGTCCCTTCAAATCAGAGGCTGGTTAATTTGCTACGGTAATATACCCCATATGCTTACAAGCTGGTAGTTCTGGATCACTTAAGTATAACTGATTGTTTGTCATCTTACTCTTTTTCTTCCCTCGTTTTCTTTGCTTCTACCTTCTGGAGAGCCTCCACTGCCGTAGGTTCATGAATTCTCTGTCTGGTTTGATTGTTGTTTTTTTTCTTTTTCTTGGCACAGCTGGTGTTCCAAGGTGCGGGGAAAACTGGAGGGCTGGCGTTGTCGGCTGTCAGTTGTTTCAACAAGACAAGCACAGAAGTATAGAGCACGAAGAACAACAAAATGTGCTACTGAACTTAGTGTCTGAGGTTTCTTGGGTTATATATCAGAATTGTGCAAATAGACTATAGTTTGAGTTCCATCAGTAGACAAGAAAGAATTCTATAAAAATTATTGCTGTCATAATATTATGCAGTTCTGTCCAGAAGACAAGTGTTTAAAATTTTCTTCCTAATGCAAGAAAAATGCATTAGATTTTTTTTTCTTTTAACTGGTCTTTAGTAATAGTTCTCCATCCTTCCTGAAGGTTTTTAAGTTTTTTTAATGGAAATATTTCTTTAGTCCTTGTTGTTTACCATTTTTAGAGAGATGTTTTTTCTTTTTTTTAAGCGACTTAACACTGAGATTTGTCATTCGAGCATAAAATAGCAAAGCTTAACCTCTACATGTATTAGACGACCACATAATTTGTTTCTATGCCTATGAATGTAATAAAAAGATGACAATGATGACACAGTGTGACCTTAAAAATACGAGGGAACCGGACAAGTGGAGGACAAAAGAAGAAATGGCAGGCCATAAAACTATCTACGGCAGATTAAAAACTATCTGAAAGTCATGTCCTTACGAAACATGAAAAAAAATCCAGTGAAGACCTGACACGATTCTTCATTGATTGATCTGTTATTTGTTGAAGTCTCATCAAAAATGGTCTCAATGGAAGGCTGGCGGTAAAGAAACTATTCTCATGGGAGAGAAAAGGCTGAGATATATCAAATTACACAAAAGAATCTGACTGAAAATCAGTAACAACAGGTCTCAAAGAATGATTTTAATTTTTTGGCTTAAACTTCATGTTTGAAGAATGCCAAGAGCGAGATACAACACCGAGTGTCTAGACTAGCCATCTGTAAAAGACAGTGGAAGTTCTCTCATGGTTTGGGGTTCTGCTTATAAATGCAGAAAGGTACAGTCATTCAGTTGATCCTCTATCCAATACCTTTTGGAAAGCATCTGAATGGCTTTATTTATCAGCATGACAATGACCCTAAACACACTGCCAAAACAATAAAAGCATACCAGATGGAAAAACACACAGTGGAACTCTATCAGTGCTGGATTTGCCTCCTCAGAGCCCGGATCGCACCATTATTGAAGGAAAGCAAGTGAAGCAAGTGTAAGATGATTTGGTAGTTACTTCCTACATACTTGCAACATAAGATTAAATAGCCCACACAGTTATTTAGTACTTTTATTAAGACAATGCGATTCATAATTCAATCCACACAAGGTGGTACAAAGTGTTAATATGCTTTGTGATGTTGATATCTGTGCAGAGATCTGACAATATACTTCAGTTATGTTTCTGTTGGTGCAGCAAAATATCAAGGTGTTTGTCATCTATTCACAATAACTAATGCATTGTATTAATTGCTGCAAATTGATGCAGGCAAGTGACAACCTCCTCTTTAAATGTCAAAAGAGTTAGCAACCACTTTGCCTTATTTACTGTAATTGGATAGTCATTAACACTGCCGCAAATAGGGGGAAATCAGTAAAGCACGATTTTCCTCAAATACTGCCAGAATTATTTTGGTTCACGAGTCCACGGTTTTGAATCAATTTGTGCTAATTTGTGTGGCAATTTGGCACAAACTGCTTTTCAGCCAGTTTGCTCTTAAAACCTCTTTAATGCTTGCTTTTCTTAATCCAAGCTCTGTATTTCTTTTATATCTTGTGCATTTGTCTTAACTCGGCCATTTCTTGTTTTGGCACAGGCTTTATTGACGCTTAGTACTATTTTTGTTGGAATATTAGTATAATGTGATGAAAGCACAATGTCATTTGCAACCACAAGATGAAACACTTTGCTGACAGTTTCACATTTGCAGATGAAATGGAACCTAATATGGTCTGACAGACTTCGGGGACCCCGGGCAGTTCTCATGTCAAAGCAGAATAATGAAACCTTGAGCCTTTAGCTGCATTCAGGGAATCTTTCATATTTGTTGCCAGTTGTTTATGTACAGCCACAATAAGGAGGTTTTCTCTGATTGCCTTGGATTCTGCCGTAAATTCCTAACTTCCACACTTTTCTTTCTGCACTCCCTTTATTGTGATTTTCTTTTAAATTTATGTTTTCTTAAGTAAAACTACTTCAGTTATCGCTGTCTCTCTTTTTCTCCGTGGTCAAACAAAAACGTCAGTGGGATCTGGCTTCATCTTTGTTGGTGTATTTGAAAATAAATCTGCGTTATTGTAAGTTTAAAGTTCGTACTTACAAAGAAAATCTGCCTTTCGAAATGCCGCTCAGATCTTTGATGTTGCCAACTTTTGATTAAATATCGGCTCACACAACTTTTAAAGCTTAAATTTCCCGGCGGCCTCTGAAGGCACCAGCAGCCCAGCCGCTGTCAAGAGGAGAATCTCTTTTTCTTCTTTTATCTACGCGTGGTAAATGATGCCGCGCGCTGATTGGCTGTCGGCCGCTGACTTGTGCTCCATCCCGCAGGCCCACTCTCTCAGAGCCGAGCTGAATGCTCAGTCAGCGCTCCTCCCGGTGATCCCCGACACCGCTGGCCGCCGCTTCTCGCCACACACGCTCACACGCTTACACATACACACTCTCGTGTGTGCGCACCGCGTCTGCGCGCACCACCGGCTTCTGCAACTTTCCGACTTCACCTGAGCGAGCAAAGCAGGCGGACAGAACCACTAAACAATGCGTGCCAACTGCACTATGCGCTACCACAGGTTACTACTTTTGCGCTCATTTAGGAGGTAACGGAGGAGGTGTGAGCTTGCATGCCATCACCATGGATTGCCTTTTTCTTCTGTTATGGACTTTACCAATCCCGCTGGTCGGCTGCACCTCAGTCAAGCTACTCTCCACCCTCTTGTCCTGGAGTATTTTCAAGGCATGTTGCACTTACATACGAAAAATATATACGTGTGCACTTTTAAATTCAGCACATGCACGTGTAGTTTGCGAGAAAAAAACCAAACAAGCAGTTGTCTCTTATCAGCAAGACTAAATCAGCGACAAACTTGTCTAATCACATTCATTGCGGTGAAAAGTGATCCCAAATTAATCTCAAGTGCAACTCACATTTCAGTAGAGGAACTCGATATCCCCTTTTGGCTCCCAGTTTTCTGCTGCTTGTAACCTGTTGCTACCTGTCCATTTATGATTTTTTTCTTTCAGACGCTGCACATTTACTGCTCACAGGCCTCCCACACCGTTTCAGCCAGCTATTCTTCCAGCAACAGCCACGGATTAAATCATGGTGAGTGCTTGTCTTTTCACATCTGAGGATGTTTCTTCCAGCTGGCTGTATTCCATGTTTATAGGGAGAAAGTGAATAAAGTGAGATAAATGCCAACATTGAATCAGTTACTAGACCAGAGTGTTAAACAGTGAAGAATATTACTTGTTACACAGTGTGACATGACTACTGCTTATGTGGATGGAAATGATAGAAATGCTTGTTTACATGAACCAGTGAGTGCAGTACTTATTCAAAGACTCCCTTTTCTGTCCTCCGCTTTCCCGAATGTGATTTACATACTTTTGTTTACTCCCAGCACTTTTTCCAGAGGTATACTATAGAAAGGTTTGGATGCTGAAAATAACAATGATGAAAGAGAGATAGATGTTTGAATGAAAATGACACCTTGGTGACTCCACTGGCACATATAAGCAAGGAAGAAGACAGCACTCCCACTTGGTCAAATTATGCATATTCTAAATTATACTGAAAATTGTAGTTAAAACATGATGTCTTTGTGCTAAAGTATTTGACATCAGAATTTTTTGATGTAGTCTTTCTATCCCTTATCATCCCTTATCATCAGACTACGTATTTGTAACCCCTGTGGAAGTGGACTCTCAGGGAGCGTACCTGACCCATGATGTGACCAGGCGAAGCCATCGCGGCAAAAGGTCCTTGCCTCCTTCTCTGCACTATCGCCTCTCTGCCTTTGGGCATGACATGCACCTTCACCTGCATCCATCTTCTGTGGTTGGCCCTGGGTTCACTGTGCAGATGATCAGCTCAAATGGCATCACCACAGCAATGGATGATGCAAAGGTTCACAACTGCCTTTATCAGGGATTTATCCGTAACCAGTCGGCCTCCTCTGCAGCCATATCGACATGTTCTGGACTGGTAAGTGTCAGTAACCTCTGGCTGAGCTTTTGTTACATGAAAAACTGAGTCATTTTATGTTTTACCTCAATTATATGGTTTTATTCTTAAACTGATTACATGCTTCTACTTAGTTCAAGAAAGGCTGACAAAACACTTCTAAGTCAATTTAGATGATTTCACAACCCTAATGGGAATTTTTTTTTTCAGTTTCTGATAAGTTTGTGGAGCTAAAAGGCTGTCACACAGCAGATTTTGCACTCCACCCCTACCTCAAGTTCCATGCCTTTATTTGTCCTTGAATGCTTCGTGTCCTCTAGCATTCCAGCTGTTTTGATGCATCATTGTCAGACTTTGGTCATATCATGGGTGAACTGTAACATGACATCATTACCCATGAGTGTATGCATCAGTTTCGGTGCTTTGTCTGGAACTGCTTTGAACACAGGGAGGAGAGGACATAAGAGAAAGAATAAAAGGAAAAGAGCAGAAGAAGAGAGAAAAGTTACACTGCTACAGGACAGTACAGTGAAAAGGCCATAATTTAGTCAGGGATGTCATCACTTTTTCCTTGACCACTGTGTTACAGTGTAATTTTGGCCATTGCTCAGGGCAGTTTTCTTCAACCACTCGCCCAGTGGTGTACCTTGTAAGTAATGGTATAGGTCAACATTTAGGAAAAGGCATTACAGATTACAAGATAATATCAACACGGTCCTTGTGAGTTTTACTAAAGAAGATTCAGGACAGGGATAGCTCAGATAGCCTAGTTACTTTAGCACTCTGGAAAAATTTGCTTTGGAGATGCTCATATGGATCCTGCTGCTGTGTGATGCCACAGCTCTGTAATAAACTCAAGGGAGGGACTCCACAAACACAGCTGGATGCAACAATGTAAATCTTTTCATAAAGCATTAATTACCACCAAGTCAAAACAATGAAATCTGTCCATGTGCATATGCATACATCCACTAGTGGCATGCAGTGTGTGTCTTTTGTGCCTTTTGGTCATCTATAAGCTTCACTATTTTCTTTGGTTTATTAGATGTTTAAAAGATCACATTCAGTGTTTGACACATACCATACCAGCATGGACCAGATGGACATATTATACCCCCATAAATGCCATACTTACATTTATCATCTAAGCTCCATACCTCGTCTTACCTACTCCTCCTGCGCTTGCCCTCCTCTTTTGTCCTCTGTTTGCCCTCCCTCTACATCTCCTCTTGTTCACAGCAATTAAAGCCAGGGTGAAGTTTGAGCCGCCTGGCTGGCACTGCTAATCTTTGCATTGTCCCTTTCATTAGGCTAGCTCCCACTAACAATAAAACACCACTGACCCGTTCGCTTAAAAGAGCTGCGAGGACACAGTGTGATTGGGTTGTGATTGCATTTGAATGAGTTGGTACAAACACTTTGATCTATTTTTTACTCTTCTTGAACATTTGCAAGTTTTTGTTTTCCTCTTCAAGTCCGACCACTGGGCCACTGATGGATGTTTTGTTATCGTTATATTTCTAGCAGATAAACAGAGTTTTCTCCAAAATAAAATAATTAAGTAAGACACAATGACAAGTACACTGAAAAGATACTCTGGTACCAACCATTTACTCTGTCTCTTTGTAAAAATCAGTCTGTCTGTGTTAAATTGCTACGAGCTTTAGGACAATAAAGACATTTAACCCCTTCTTTTCATCTAGCCCTCTGCTTAGAAAATTTGGATTAGGTATAAATGAGGAAAGAGTCATTCAAGTGTGCTGACTGCACTGATGGGCTTGAGTAAAAGATTAAGGTGGGATTAAAGACATTGGTTGAAGGAAGAAAGGAAGAAAAAAAGAGGAAGACAAGGATACAAGAGAGAAAATGGAAAAGAGGGTAAAGTAATGAATGAAAAGTGAGCTGGGTCAGGTTGGGAGGCAGCACACGAGAGAAAGTGTTGTGCAAGAGTAATGTGAATTTATTGTCTGTGGTTCAAGCTCCCAGGGAGGCTGGATAGTCTCTTTATAGAGAGTTGGAGAGATGGGCTCTGTTTATGTCAAAGGGCTTTGGAGAAGAAATGAGGTGAGAAGAAGTGAGGTGGAGATAGGAAGAAAATCGTTTTCTCGTGCTTTGTTTCATTGTCTCCTTTCAACAGAAACAAGGAAATGGAAGAAAAGGGAAAAGACAGTGTCTGAAACAGAGCTGTGGACCTTGCGTTTTAATAAAAGCAGAGGTTTCAGCACCAGACCCCGGGCCAAATAAGGGCTGGGACATTTTCTTTTTTAAACAGATGGGAGTGGGATTCAACTGTTAAAATGAAGACCAGGGTGGTATTAAGAGCAGAGTGGGATAGCTGGATGAATGACTTGCATAGTGGGATTTTCTACTGTAAATCCTTATTAATTGAACATGGTGTTATTTGTTGGGTTTAATCACTTTCTCCATGACCTGTAAAAGCACCTTCTGTTCTTGAATGAACCAAAGTTGTCTGCCTCACTTTTGCATGAGAGATGAAAGGATGCCTCTTTAGATGTAATGCTCTCTGATTTGTAAGAGAAGTGGATGGTGTTGGGGGTTGGGGAGGGGTCTTCTCTCTTTCTTCTTTTGAAGGTTTCTCGTCTGAGGTCACTGTGCTGCTTGACCTAAATTTTCTATTCATTGGTGTATGTGGGGGTTGGTGGGACTTAACCTGAACTCTTAACAGGTCTTTACAATGTTCAAGTTCAGTGCTGCTCACCACCTGTGTGAGTCCAGAAAACAAATGATTTATAGCTCCCCTTTGTCTTTCTAGCACCTTCCCAGGATAGGAAACTCCTTACTGGGTAAGCACAGCAGATCTGAATTCTGTCCGGCCTGTACTATTCTCTGCCAACCCTTAGAAATACAACATTAACACATGATGCATCTTAAACCACAGTTAAAGTGGTTTGAAGTGGTTTAAGATGCATTGCCTTGTAGTAAATTTGCAGTACCTTGTGAAGTATATTGTGGTACATTTGTAAACATTTTCGACTTGAGCAGTGTGACTGCTCTAAATAGCATTGTTTGTGACTTGGCAGTGTTCAGAACTTAAATGTTTGAGCGTCAAATACACCCCCCATTAGGCTGGTTATATCAGATAGTGGTATAGCTGACCATGACCTTTACTACAACCTTTCCCAAGACCCAACAGGCCAGGTCAGAGTCAGCCTGAGCTCTCTGGTCTTCATTGGCTTAGGTCCAGATAAACTAATCCATTTTTTCTTCTCTAGGATTTCTATAGTTCATAAGTTGATGCAGCAAACATGCTACCCAATGACCTATTGTTTCTACTTGATAGTTAAAGCAGAAGAGGTAAAGTGTAGATGGCCATTATAGGACCATTTAGAGCTACGTCTGTCCGTTTTTGTCAGTTTTTAAAATAAAGACCATCAGACATGTACCCCACTATTTAAAGTGATATACTTTAAATGAGGCCTGTGTCCCAGGCTAAGCTAATATGTGTCCCAGGGAAGCCTTTTGCTAACAAGTAGGTAGTCGTGAAAATATCATATACCTTCATTTCCCACAGAGTATATTTTCTGCAATAACCTGAAGTCTCATGGGAAAAGCACCTTTGGATTTTTGTCATGGAACCAAGACATTTTGTCTCTATAACCGATGCACTGTTGAATTTCTGAATGGTCAAGTACTTGGGTGAAACCACATTGCACACTGACTTGAAGAACATTCTTGGTCAGTCAATTTATGCTACTGTGGTTGTATCCATTTGTGGAGTATTTGCCTATGGACCCTATGGACAAAGGTTTTCAGCCAATACAAACATGCTCCCAAGCAGTCCTGCAAACACTTTGTAAGTTATAACTTTGCTCTTCTTTGCGGCTGGTTGATGGACAAACAACAGCACAACCATAAGTAGACCACAGACAAGTAGTACTACATATTTTTGACACTGACCCCTTTTGACAGCTGATACTTTGTAGGTGGAGAGGCAGTCCAGAGCTGCCCACAGCTGTCAATGGACTGTCCACACACTACTGAGCCGTAATTTCCTCATAACATGTCTGTTAACCTCATGAATGAGACCTCTTGGATCTTTATTAGGGTTGTAATGATCCAGCAACCCCCCAGGTACCACAATTTATAGCTTAAAGATGTGTTTGAACAATCACGTGTTTGGAGACCACAGACTGGGACACAATGAAGGCTGCTTCTAACAGCTTGGACGAGTTTACGGACACTGTCACCTCCTATATCCACTTCTGTGAGGACAGCATTGTGCCATCACGCACCAGGGTGAGTTATAACAATGACAAACCCTGGTTTACCCCTAAACTCAAAAAGCTGTGGCTGGAAAAGAGTAAGGCGTTCAGAAGCGGAGACAGGGACTGCTACAGAGAGGCCAAGTACAGGTTCACTAAGGAAGTGGACATTGCCAAACATCAGCACTCTGAGAAGATGCAGCAGCAGATCTCAGAGAATGACTCGGCCTCTGTGTGGAAAGGTTTTAGGAATATCACAAACTACAAGCCTAAAACCCCCCACTCCACTGATGACTTGCTCTTAGCCAACACCCTTAACGACTTCTACTGTTGTTTTGACGAGCCATCAGGCAGCCTTCACACCTCCAACGACCCCAACAATAGAGGCACTTTGGACACTCATTCCCCCACCTCTCCCCCCTCCATAGAGCCATCACCACCTTCAAACTGTTCACCTGCAACACCCGCCCCCTCACCCCACACAAAAGAGGATTTCACACCACCTCCTCCGACCACAACTCTTCATATTCATGAAGCAGATGTGAGGAAGCAGTTTAGGAGTCTGAATGCTCGGAAAGCTCCCGGCCCAGACGGTGTGTCTCCTGCCACCCTCAGACACTGTGCAAACGAGCTGGCCCCAGTGTTTTCTGGCATCTTCAACTCCTCACTGCAGGCATGTCATGTGCCTGCCTGCTTCAAGTCCTCTACCATAATCCCTGTCCCCAAGAAACCTAGGATCACTGGACTAAATGACTACAGACCCGTGGCTCTGACATCTGTGGTCATGAAGTCATTTGAGCACCTAGTTCTCTCCCATCTCAAGACCCTCACGGCCCCCCTCCTGGACCCCCTGCAGTTTGCATATAGAGCCAACAGTTCTGTAGACGACGCCATCAACATGGCCCTACACTTCATCCTGCAGCATCTGGACTCCCCAGGAACCTACGCCAGGATCCTGTTTGTGGACTTCAGCTCTGCCTTCAACACCATCCTTCCAGACCATCTCCGAGGCAAGCTTTCCCAGATGAATGTGCCTGATCCCATCTGCCGGTGGATCACTGACTTCCTGACGGACAGGAAGCAGCACGTGAGGCTGGGAAAGAATGTCTCGGACTCCCGGACCATCAGCACCGGCTCCCCTCAGGGCGGTGTTCTTTCTCCTCTGCTCTTCTCCCTGTACACCAACTGCTGCACCTCCACCCACCAGTCTGTCAAGCTAATCAAGTTCGCAGATGACACCACCGTCATTGGGCTCATCTCTGACGGGGATGAGTCTGCCTACAGGAGGGAGGTTGAACGTCTGGTGTCTTGGTGCAGCCACAACAACCTGGTGCTGAATGCCCAGAAGACAGTGGAGATTATTGTGGACTTCAGGAAGCACACAGCCCCACTCCCCCCCATCATCCTGACTGACACCCCCATCACCTCTGTGGACTCATTCCGCTTCCTGGGTACCACCATCACCCAGGACCTGAAGTGGGAGCCCACCATCACCTCCGTCATCAAGAAAGCCCAGCAGAGGATGTACTTCCTGAGGCAGCTGAAGAAATTCAACCTGCCAACACGGACGATGATGCAATTCTACACTGCAATCATCGAGTCCATCCTCACCTCCTCCATCACCGTGTGGTACGCTGGAGCCACTATCAGGGACAAACAGAGACTGCAGCGTGTTGTGCGCTCTGCTGAGAAGGTGATTGGCTGCAGACTCCCATCTCTGCAGGACCTGTACACCTCCAGGACACTGCGGCGTGCAGCCCGGATCTCAGCTGACCCTTCTCACCCTGGACACAGTCTGTTTGACCTGCTCCCCTCAGGCAGGAGGCTCCGGTCCATTCGCACCAGAACCTCTCGCCACAAGAACAGTTTCTTCCCCTCTGCTGTTGGACACATGAACAATAACCACATGACTGTCCCCGCCACTAACATATGACCCTACGCTGTGTCACTGCATCATTTCATGTCTGGCACTGATCACCACCTGCACTCATGTATATATCTTTCTACGTAGCACTCATAATTCCTATTCTCATGTATATATCTCATGTATATCTCATGCATATATCTTTCTTTCTACATAGCACTTTAATTCTTATTGTCTGCACTGAAGCACCGCAGTAATTTCCTAATGTTGTAAACCTCAACATCTGGCAATAAACCCATTCTGATTCTGATTCTGATTCTGAGAGTAAAAACATTAAACAAAGTGTCAATACACACCTCCTCTGTCTTTCCTCCATTCACTTTCATCCTTTCAGGAAGGTCAAACTCAGTGTTTGATAGCCATCGTTGACACAGCTCTGAGGCTTGTGGCAAGCACCGGTGACTGTTGTAAGAGGAGAGCTGAACTTACACCCTCTGTTCAACTCCACCAGGCGTGGGACTCCCTGTGGCGTGAAGAAGATGCTTGCTCTTTTCCCAGGCGTTGTTATTGATGCTGGATGTACTTTGTTGTTGTTGAACACTTCACACTGTGAATATATGAGAGGTTGAGCTTCATTTCTTTTTGTGAAAATGTGACATCGTCTCTTGCTAAATTTTTACTGACATCAAATTCCAGTCAAGAGTTGGTTGTTTTTTTTATTGAATAGTGATGATTTAAAAATTAGTCCTACCCAAAGATGTTGTGTGGGAAAATAAACCTGAAAATGACACTATTTAGCCAAACAGGACATTGAAGTGCTTGCTTGCGCTGAATATTCAACATATTGTAATCCTGTTAGACTCCTAATGGGGCTGAGACAGCATATGATTACTCATCCACAGGGTTGGAATGTAGACAATATATGATGTGTGCTGCCAATCCCTTAGGCTTTTGGAGAGTTAAAGTGACACTTGAATGACCGATTTCCGGACAACTTTTGGGCTATTTGTACCTGTCCATTATCTGTAAAGCCCAGCAAATTGGAACATCTTCCCACTACAACATACTTCCCTGGCTTGGCCATAATTCAGCGACTGGGCCGGGCCACAGAGGAGCTCAGATCTTGGCGCTACACGAGTAGAGTGGCCCGGAGCTTTTTCCCTGGTGGTCTGGATGCTGACAGTGATGTAGTGCCCGCTGTTAGATGCCAGCAGGAGAGGGGGGTCAGGCTCTCAGCATGGGTGTGGGATGGTGTGTGTGTGCGCTTGTACGTCCTTTCTATGCTGTGCAAGGTCTTTCTCACACAAGACTAATGGCCACTGTTGAAGTGCTCAAGTGGATGCTGCAACTTCTACAAACAGAGGCCATACATCAAATCTGACCTACTGTTGTCACCACTGCAGCACATTGACTGGTGCTGCTGTAAAACAGTCCAAATCTGCAGAAAACTTAGAACTGCCTCGTTAATAGAGTAATGAGCAGTAAATAAAACCCTTTTCAGATATCATCACAGATAAACCAGTTAAAGTAACATGACTCACTTTTGCATTTATGTTCCTCAAAACTTCATTAAGACTCATGACATACACCTTTAATGGAGAGAGCTATGATATAGGTGTGATATTTGTAATACCTGTGAGTTTGGATGTCAGCATGTTGTAATCTTTTGCATGCCTGTCTGGTCGTACAACTGCATGCAGTTCAAACTTGCGCTATGCTAAAAGTGATTTGTAAATGCTGTTGCTGTTGGGACTTATACAGAGTCTTTGAATCGATTTGAATTACACTCCTGCCTCATTTGCAACACAGTAGTGCTATATTAGTTAGTAAAAGTGCTAAAGCTGCACTGTAACCCACTTATAGAGAGTAATGGCACGTTGAAAGAGGACATTTCCATTTTTATGGACTGGTGTGGGAGTAGCCCTCCTGTTCCCTGCTGTGTCTACATGGGATAATTGAGCGAGCCCATGCCCAAGGGCTCCAACCGACAAAAGACTCAACCAACACCATCAGTTTCTCACTCTGTGTGTGCCCACCTCTTCTCTGTTCCATAGACATGCTCAGAGGGTGTCAGTAGGTTGTTCAAAGGCAATTAGTGTGGGTAAACAAGGGCTGCGTGACCTCAGGCTATTGACACATTGTGATTCTAATGAGCTGTACATGAAGAGAGTTATCCATATATGCTATCACTAATAAGAGTGTTTGTAAATAGTCCAGGTCCAATTCAGTGATAGTAATTTTTTTAAATAAGAAAACTCCACTGTGCTGGGAAATACAGTCATTTGAAAGTAAACATAGAGAAATTCAACCAATGTTCCGCCCTGTCATTGCTGCTTGGCTCTTTTCTTCTTTTGATCCCAGTTCCGAAATTAACATGTCTTCTTTACCCATTTCTTACCCCATTTTAAACACACATAATTCACATAAGCAGACTATAATTACTCAGATTGTGATTCTATTGAATTAGTTAGATGCCTGAGGGCTCTCCTTTGCTCCTGTGTGATTTTTTTCCCCCTCTTCGCCACACACACTGTGTTCACGTGATTCTTTGCTGAGCTGGAGTGCAGATGTGCTTTAGAGCTCAGTAATCACCGGCTTGGGGCTTCTCACCGCTCGTCCCAAGTCTTAAACAGCATGTAAGCACTTACTCATTTGCCTTATAATATCATGGTAGGGAACTTTAAAAGAGGCTGCAGTTTATACAGAGACAAGCTAAAGTTGCCGTCTACCATGACAGTTGTGCTGCTAAAGAAACAGTGCTTGTGCTTGTGCTGACTTTATCCAAGGAAATGAAGACGTTTTTCTCATGTACGAAATAGCGACTTTGCTGACTGAAGGTGACTTTGTTGAACCTGTAATCTGACTGTGACGTAATGAGAAATGTGTGAATGTGGGGTGAAAACTAAAGTGGTGTTTAGCAGAGAGTGCTCATCCCTTTAATCTAGTAAGGTCTTACAAGTGTTAATGTAGAGAGATAAGTAGAGGTCTTCTCTATCAACTTTACAGGTGGCCTTTCTGTGGTCTTTGAAGATTGTGCCTGAAAAAGAATCAGCTTATCTATCATTTCATCTGTAAATCTATAGATGAGTACAAGAGTAGTGTGCTTTTCTCAAATGGTACTGGCATTTTGAGTAATGTTATGCTTCCCTCAACACAATAAAGATGTCAGAGTGGTCAAGTCAACAAATGCTGAGGTAGTGCAACTTTTAGTCTTTATTGTGCCTGAAGAACTAGAAGAACTGGGTCAAATAATGCAAGATCAATCATAGGTTAGATTTAGTTTTTCATAGCATGTTTTTCATGCTTTATCACTTTACTGAATAAGACACTATAGCACAAGTGCTTTGGGTGGCGAGTAAGATTTGAAAGCATTACGCTCTGATTTTATGACTGTATGTGTAATCCTAGATAACTAAGCTGTTGCCATTTTCACACATCCAGAAGGGTTCAAATCTGACACTAATCGATTGATGTTACATACAAGGCAGGAAGCTTATCTTTATCTAATCTGATTAGTCTAACTTGGCCTTATGACAGCTGCAAAGGTTACATTCTTGAAATAGTCACTCTTACAACTACATGAAAAAGTAAATAAAACATGCTTGATGCATATACCTAGAATTGTTTACGGATTAAAAGATGAGAAATGCTCATGTGAGTGAAAATTGGTAACCTGGAAAATGGACCAAAAAAAGACTTTGCTTCAGTGTTATTCTGCCCACTGCTCATACACTGGCCTGCTTGTAGATTCCAACTAATCTCATAAAGTTTGCATTTTGTGATGATGTCAAGAACACCAAGCAAAAATTTTGTAGGCGTTGGCAAAGCTTTACAAATATGAAACCACCGCGGATCAAAAATTCATAATAGAAAGGGAGAAAAAAATGGCCTGTGTTACAGTTGGAGGTGTCTTTTCTTATTGTGGTCTATGGGAAAATTCTTTTTCAGCTGCAGAAGAGTTTTGGGCAGAAAAAGACAACTGGGAAAATTTTGGCAACAAAACAGACTTTCAGTGTTATATCCAGCTTTTTAATATATCCATTATTACACCAATAGAGGTTTGTGGGGTGTCAGGGGAGGTAGACTCTCCCCAGTATTACGAACTTAGCCAAACATCCGTAATTTAGCAAAACAAAGTCCTTACTCGTCCAAAGCACCATCGAACATTCTTTTCAATAAAAACCTGAGAGCTAGCAGAAAAGCAGGTTGAGCAGAGGAAAATGGGAATTTGAGTGTGAGCAAATGAGCTTTGAGCATGATCCCACCATATTAAAGCACACTCAGCTTCAGTGTGTAAACACGCAGTAATCTTCTCTGACCTCTCACCTTGTCATTGCGCTTGAAAAGCCTATTTATGCTCTGCTTACTTAGTGCTCACGCCTTGCAACATACTCCTTTGTGTATGCGGTGTTGGCAGCTGTGTCCAACATTAAGAGTCCACTATAACGTCATACTTTGGTATTCACTAAAACACAAAACATGCTGACAAAAGAAAGTTCAATCTATACATTGAGATAAAAACACAAGCAGACACAGAACCATATTTTAACCATTGTTGCAGATGGAATTCGTTTCCTGTCATTATCATCACAGACTCTTCCATCTGCTATCTGCTGGAAAAGAAAGTGGAGAGCTGGCAGATTTGGTGACGCAGCTATAGAGAGAGAGAAACAGAGCACAAGCAGGGATGTGAGTTTTGCACTAATCAAGTTCAGATCTTTGTGTTTCTTTAATTTTAATGTAGGATTCTTATGGTTACAAAGTTACTTGTCATCTCATGGTGACTTTATATCATGAATTGGTTTACATTGCTTTGCATTGTAAGGTAAGGGCTTTACATTATTATAAAGAGACCTTTCATCTGTAACATTATGGCATTCTGAATGCTTCAGTGGGGGAAAATGTGAAATTATGTTTTACTCATGATTAAAGTGTTATCATTTAATTGAAGGAGAAAAAAAGATAAATAATAAATAAATAAGTGTTTCATCTTTAAAGAGGAATATTTGATTAGGTGTATGTTTTTGCAGGCCAGGTATGTGCTGAATGCCAGGCAGATGAAAAGATGGGTAAACGAGAGGCGACAGCGGTGTGTGCTGATTGGACACACCTCCTTTGACCTTCTCTAGCTCTGTTTTGAATTCCAAACTATTTTAGGAAGCCACAGTCAATTTTTGCCAAGGGCATTTTCTCTCTCTTAATTCATTTCTTTGAGTTGATATATTTTATTCATGACCCAGAGAGAAATTTTCTTTCCACAATGTGTTCGCAGTGCAACACAGCTGGAGCAAGTAGTCGTGGAGTAGCTAGCATAAGGTTTGTTTTGGCATGTATTGATATGCTGGGCTTCAAACTATTGAGATTGCAGAACAAAACTCCCAGCCACTGGACCATGTGGACATTACATATAGTCAAGATAATAAAATTTGACAGTTAGCTTCCTGTAAAACTTCACGTTGCACCAAGATTGATGGAAGACGTAGAAGATTTATGGACAGTTGGGCGATCAACTGGGAGCTGGATGGTTATAGAGATGGATGGTTCGATGGATGAATAGATGGGCTTGATGATGGCAGTCTGCCACATATCCAGGCACTGTTTTCACAACAAGAGCCTCACCATGGCTTCCCTTTTGTCCAGCCTCTGTTTATTTTGCCACCTGCTAGTCTGGGCGGAATGGGGTCAGTTCAACAGGAGCAGGGCACTGTCACTCTCTCTCTCGCTAGTTCTCTCTGTCTCTCTGTCTCACGCACGCACGCACGCACGCACGCACGCACGCACGCACGCACGCACGCACGCACGCACACACACACACATGGTGAGTTAGATGACACACAAAAAGGCCATAGGTCACTGGGTCAGCGAGTGTATTGCAGTGAGTGTGCGCCTGATTGATTGCACAGCTATTCTGTGTACATTTGTAGAGTTGCAGAGTGAATTAGGTAGAATACCGTGGTCAGACGGAATGTTTAAGGTTCAGTAGCTTGATCTCTCGTTCTGAGGCCGGTTAAGACTACTCGATTAAAACTGCACGCCAAAACACTGCGTTGACATTATTATGGCAGGCAGGACAATTGGATTGGGTTCATAATGTGTTTCGGGAGGAACCCTGCAAACAAAGCCTGTCAAGCATCCTAACATTTTTAGTTTTTCTCCAGCCATTTCCAGCACTAAAAGATCTCTTTTTTTCTTGGATTTATTCTCTTTCTTACTTGACTTCCATTATCTTAATCAGTTCCAAAAATATTTCTTGTTAGACTTGAATTGAATGAACAATAAACTTTTGAGAAAACACACAGTACACTGGACAAATAATATATCAAAAACAAACCCAGGAAGAAATCAAATGCTGGCAGTGATATGACAATGTCAGCAAGAAGTGCTGCAATGTAGTCTGTTTTCAGTAAATTATATTTTGAAGTAAGGCTCTAACCATGAGTGATCTCATTTTAGTTGCGCACACAGTTTAGATTTTGTTGAAATCAATTAAAAACAAATCCCAGTTTTTAAAAATCCCCCCACCAGTAATTTCACGGTGTTCTGTCTTCCAATTAAATAAGACCTTTTCTCTCCTTAACATCTGTAAACTCTTAGAGTGCACATCTGCCTAATGTTAGGATAGAGTTTGGGTTCGAAGAATGAGTGAGGTTGTGGTGGGTGGATCTTGAGGTGATATGTGTGATACAGTAGAAAGGATTTCTAGAAACAGCTGCTTTAGCTACACTGAGGCTTTGACAAAGCTTGGCAGTGTGGACTCAAATACCATTGTAGAGGTGATTTGTGTGTACACTTTGTAAAATACAGTTCAAATCTGTCAAATATGTTTTGTCTTAACTCTTATTATATAGTTTATCTAGAAGAATTTTCTTGTAACCCTTTCTACTTATTGTGATCGACTTTTTTGTGTGTTTTGCAGTCAGGGTTGATCCGTGTGTCTCAGGAGGAGTATTTGATCGCCCCTCTACCCCAACATCTGGCCAGACAACACAACTACAGTGCCCCCAATGGTCATCACCCGCATGTACTGTACAAGCGCTCAGCAGAGCACATTGTCCACAGAAGATCCAGAAGCCCCTCTGACGTCAGTTCTTCTAGACCTGGCAACCCTTACCTTCATGATTATCATCAACAGCAGCAGCATCATGACAACCAGCATGGAAAGCTGCAGAGGCAACACTTCTGTGGACGCCGCAAGCAATGTATGTAAGGGAACCTTTAATTCCTTTCCTTTATTATATGTATATATCTCTCTATCTAGAGATAGAGATAGAGAGATATGGTGTGTAACATCTGGTAGACAATCATTTCTATCCTTTACATCTATTCAGCTATTCAACGTTTTCATAACACAAGTTTCATCTTACCATTAAACTGCGTGGCTTCCATATGTACAGAATATTTATGTGCTGCATGTTAAATAGGACACTTTTACAGTCTTAACTTCTTAAACATTACTGCTGTTGTATTTAAAATGTACAGTTCAAGGTGAAGGAAATATCCATTCTTTCTGCCAGCCACATACTGTCCAGTTTTGAAACTAAACAGTTAAATACAAGATGTGAACTGTCATGTAAAGAACCTGTGTCTTAATCTCCTGTTATTTATTCTGAGCTTTCATGTTACTACACACTAACTCATTGGCTCAACTAACTGATTATGTTTTATTACTATCATCTTTAATTAAACATTATGTTTGATTCTGTTCAGAGTTTACTCTGGCAGGATAAAGAAGGCTCTGATAAAACAAGTGAAACCAACATGGAATGCTAAATAATAATCTAATATAGTACCTCATTTTGAAACAAAAAACATCACCATAGAGGTTTATAACACTTTATAATAACAGGTTTTAACGTATGTGTATGTGCTGTGGGTTCAGAAAGTCTGATTCTGATATTTCTGATTCTGCTCTATTTTAAAGTCAGTAATCAAAAAGAAAAGATCAGAATTCCTGAAGTTGTATCTTTCCGCTGAAGCAGCATTTACTAAGGTGAATTTGATCTGCTCAGCAAAGGCTTGTAAGTAAATCAACCTGCAGCCGTCATTCACCTGCTATACTGAATGCTTTTTAAGTAACATTGTGAGACTGGACAACACGGCACCAGATCCATGTGAAATTGTCACAAGTCAAATTATTCCAAGCAAGGAGGTTCTTTTCCAGTGTCAAATTGTGTCTAGACTGAAGGTTTCTGAGGGGGAAGCGCATTACACTCTAAAATGCTGCGTGGAAACTGGATCAGTTGTATCTAAAACACAATCAGGCAGACCAAATGTGACTACATTAATACATCAAACATTGTTCACTGGGAGATAGAAAAGCTAAATCTAATAATAGTTGCAGAATTCGCTAAATAAAGAAAGCAAGACTGCAGTCAGCAAAAGTATTGTTCTAAGAAAAGCTGTGTAGTCGTAGTCTCAAATGATTAAAAGGGTCTCTAAAGTGCATGTCAGGATGGGAAATAAGGCCAAAGACTTGAAGTGGGCTAGAACTTTGCAGCTTTCACAATGAATGATTATAGAAGATTTAATTTTCTAATAAAGTCTGAGATTTGTGGATAAAAAAGAAATAAAGATAAAAATAAAGAAGAAATGATACTACAGTATCGACTCCACCATGAAACACAGTCTGGCAGTATATTGGCAGTATATTGTGACAAAGTTGCTGTACACCCATCATTATTCTGCTCCATAATGTAGCAGAATAATGACTTTGTTCAGACCCCAAAGCCTAAAAAAAGCCTGTGTGCATGTTATCCTAAAAGTAAGATGAAATCATACCACATCTGTAATTCAGTTTTCCAGGGATTCAGCTTTTCATTCAAATTGTTATGCTGCATTCACTGGTGTATTCAGACTTTTTGATCTTACTGTACATATATTATGATGATTTATGTCTGTATTAAATATTTGAGAACACTCAATTTCAGTGCATTATATGTTTATCAGCATGCATTTCAAGTTGTTGTGTCCAGCTAAAAGTGCAACACTAGCCTGAAGCTACTGAACCCTTAGGCTTTTTAACAATTGTTTTTTTAGTGATGATAGGAAGCAGCATGGGGAGTGAATTTCCTGTCCTTTCAACACCAGAGCACGCACTTTTAACACCTGGCACGAGCCAGGACAAAGAGTTGATTCATTTGACCCTCACTGCCAAGTTTTCTATCTCTGAGTATCATTGTCTGTCTCCTTCATGCTGTCTCCCTCTTTCTGTGTCTCTCCTCCCTTCCTTTTTGCCTCTCCCTTTTTGCCCTCCTAGACGCACCCAAGCCTCCTGCTGAGGACCGCTTTATCATGCCTGATGAGTTTGCGGTACCTGAGGTGGAAGGTCCAGGGAGGGAAAAAAGATCACCCATTTCCAACAGGGTGGGAGGTCTGAATGTGGAGACCCTGGTTGTGGCAGACAGGAAGATGCTGGAGAAACATGGCAGGGAGAATGTCACCACCTACGTCCTCACCGTTATGAATATGGTAGGGCTGAAAAAGACAAGGGAGTGGAAGTGTTGGAAAGACAAGGTGTGACAGAACATATGAGGTAGCAATCGTTCAATTACAGATAGGAAATCTGTCGAAATTTTGTGTTTCTCAAAGCTCTTGTTCATTTACCTAACATAGCAGGATCTCAGCAGATCAGTATTTCCTGCGAGGCAAGACACAAGTGCTAAGCTAACTTTATAAGCATTCAAATTTGCAACGTTTCTCCAGAGAAAAGTGCAAAAACGTTGCTAACCCTTTATGTTTGTGATATTTGTTTGATTGCAACTTTGAATGCAACTTTTTGCCACTTTCCTCTGTTTAAAAAATAAACAAGTTAATTTTAAGTGTGAACTAGGATATGTCAAAATAAATGAAGGAGGACTACTTCCAAATTCTTTAAATTCACATCAGATCATCAGATCATCACCTGGACGGCTGAAACTTGGAGACAGTTGGGTGTTTCAACAGAAGAATGATCCCAAACACACATCAGAAATGGTTTTAGATTGGATAATGAAAGTTAAGATTAAGCTTCTGGAATGCCGTCACAAATTACCATGACACTCATACCAATGGTGACTGAATGTGAACGTCTGACTACAACTCTTAGTGGACACAAATCCTCACTCAATCATTTTATGTTTCTCCCCAAAGAAGAATGGTTTCAACGCATGCCTATGTAATGACACTATCAGTGGTTCAGGTCCACCTTTAGAGACTTTGTTGCACACATACATAATCCTTTTATCCCTATATTTTCTGCAAAAATGTTACCAATAAGTATTTTCAACTAATCTACAGGTTTCCAGCCTTTTCAAAGATGGCACCATTGGGAATGATATCAACATTGTGGTGGTTAGCTTGTTGCTGCTGGAGCAGGACCCTGTAAGTAGATTTACACTAACTCCTTGCCTGACTGTGCTGCTTTTAACTTGACACTGATTAAAATACCCATGGCTGTGTTCTAAATCTCAATTGTTCTCTCTACAATTCCAGTTGGGCTTGACCATAAATCATCACGCTGACCAGTCCCTCAACAGTTTCTGTCAATGGCAGTCAGGCCTTGTGGGGAAAGGTGGTAAACGGCACGATCATGCTGTTCTCCTCACTGGACTGGACATTTGTTCCTGGAAGAACGAGCCCTGTGACACTCTGGGTGAGATAGGGCTTAGCTCACTTTAACAAGCCAAAGATCTTTTTTTTCTTTTTTTAAAGACGCATGTGAAAAGCAACAGTGTGACTTTGTCTGGACCACTGACAACTAAGAACCCCTTGCATTGCTAAATGTTGTCACATTTTGGTTAACAACAGCCTAGATGCGATGCTGTGGGTGCAAACATTATAACAGGGCTGACAGGTGAAGCGAAAATAGTTGTCAAGAGATAGACTGGCAGTCATTTGTCACTATGAGCAAACCCTATATTTTACTAGAGTATTAAGCTGTGCCATAAAAAACTAGTGACAGTATGAATGCAGACACATGCAGAAGGAGAAGGGGGTTGATATGCAAGAAAGTCAACAGATTGAAGTATAAGCACCAACTTGAGCTGTCACTTCAGGCAAAAACAGCTCATTAAAAATATCCTGCCAAAGCTGTCTGTAACAAAAAAAGGTAGGGTCTAACCAAAAATATTTTAACTAAATGAAAAACAAAGCTGAACCATTAATGTTAATGTTTAAAATCTGTCTCTTTTATTCTAATGGCTCAGTCATCCTGGACTAACAATAGGACAGCAACTTCCTTACAATTAGTTACAAATAGTTATGACCACCAACTGGTCACCCAGAGGTTGAGCATACTCACCTTCAACCTCAATATTTGTCCTAAATTTATGTTCCAAATCTTCAAGGTTCTCGCTGGACTCTCCTTTATTATAAGGGGTCAACATAGCAGGTAGCTTGATTCCCTTCCTGGCACAATACCAAAGGGAATTTCTGTTTAATGGGAAATTAAACAGAAATTCCCCATTTTTGAAGCAACCATTTTAAAGGCAGCTGCTCACAGTTGTAATAATTTGCATGTATCCAACCAATGTTCTCTAAACTGAGACTAACAAGCTATGTTTGACAACTAAATATTGACGTTGGTTATTATATTTTTGGGCCCATTGGAAGAAATTGCTTCCTGAAAATTAGAAACCCCAAGTAAAGATTCCTCATCAGCTTATCAGTTACAGAAAAATCTCACATCTGGGTAGTTAGTCACTGTGCTGGTGCTATCTGCTACACAGTTAACAGTAGTCCTCTGTGTTGATTGCTAACAAAGTCTAAGAACTAATTTAGACTAAACTGGGCAGGACATCTGAGGTTACATTTGGCAGTTCTGTGAGATTCCCCTTCCAGGCAAGCACGTGTGTGAAGATACATGTGTGGCACATATTTGTTGTCTTTACAAACTGTCAGAACAGATTGTGCGCTCAGTGTAAGAGAACAAGAATATGATACAGATTTGGGGTTTTATCTTGCTTGTTTTTGAATTTTCAAGTAGCCCAGATTTTCAAATAACTTTTCTCTCCTTGTTGTATCTGCAGGTTTTGCCCCCATCAGTGGCATGTGCAGTAAGTACAGGAGTTGTACGATCAATGAGGATACAGGACTTGGCTTGGCTTTCACCATTGCACATGAGTCTGGACATAAGTATGTTTAGAAGAAAGAGCAGCAGACTGTCTCAGAATGTAATGTCATTTTGGAAGGGGCAGCCTAATTGCCTTTATGCTGTCTGTGGATGTAGTTTGTGTTGAAGTGACAGATGTGGTCTGATTTAAACAAACACACTCTGAAATAAGAGCATTACGTTAGACCCCTACTTCATCCACTCCATGACATTTTATGGGAGAATAATGGAAACTACCTAAGGCAGTGCAGCTCTGTGTTTATATTTATACGTTACCGGTGGGACTGGAGGCAGTTTATTTTTGATATGTGTAGATGTCATGTTGCGGTAAAACTCTTCTGTGTGCCTCATATGTTCTTAAAACAAACTATGAATTAAATGTATTCACCTGGGTAATAATATCCTAAAGCTATTAATCACTGACAATTTGAAAACGGCATAAGTGTCAAACATATGACATGGTAATGAATCAAAGAAGGGAGAAAATGTTGCAATGTATGAAGCAAACTGTTACAACAAATTGAATGACATCAGCAGGGTCTTTACATAGAAATCTATCAGAATGAGTGAAATCAAGCCAATTTAAAGAATTCATGTTCATTTTCTTTAAAATCCTGTAACATTTTATAATTTGTCTCAGTATCAAAATGTGAATTATCATTATCATAAACTTCCCCTTTACTCACAAACAGCTTACAATACATGCAAGTCCATGTATTTACCGTATATCTCATTGCGACTGAAGTCTCTTATCTTCATTTTCTGTAGTTTTGGTATGATCCATGATGGGGAGGGAAACCCTTGCCGTAAGACTGAGGGTAACATTATGTCCCCTACTCTCGCTGGTAACAATGGAGTCTTTTCCTGGTCCACCTGCAGTCGGCAGTACCTTAGCCGCTTTCTTGGGTAAGCCCAGTTAATGCAGATTGTTAAAATTACCAGTCATGCATTTGGCTTTCCTCCTTACTGACACAGGTACTGTTCTGTGTTCACCAGAACAGCCCAGGCATCCTGTTTAGTGGATGAACCCAAGCAGATCGGTCAGTACAAGTATCCCGAAGAGCTTCCCGGGCAGCTTTATGGAGCAGACACACAGTGCAAATGGCAGTTTGGCTCCAAAGCCAAACTATGCAGTCTTGATTTCGTCAAGGTAAAGTAATCACCTAATTTGTCAGAATTATTCGATCTCCATTTCCTTTTTTTCCCCCAACATGTTGCAACTGCAAAAACAGTTGTAACATGCGGTGCACACGATGCTGAGTTACTGGGGGAATTAAAAAACAACAACATATTTTTTCTGGCTTTAACGATTGTGATTTATTATATCTTTCATTTGATAACAGCCCAGACCAGGAAACAAACAACAGTTCCTTACACTAAAGAAAGAAGTGTTAACCATGGTTGTATTTCTACATGGACCAACAGTCCTTAATCATTTACTTTTCACATGTTTCTTTGCCAACACTGAGAATCGCTACAGTTCCTTGTAGTGAGAAGGGGGCACCCCTGGACCATATAGGAGCTGGAATTTATCTGCTTTACAGACTTAATGATCCAGTGCTAAACTGGCACTTTATTAACTAGCACAATCTTTACATCAGCAACCTTAACCCCCCCCACACACACACATTTGACCTTCATTAAAATGCATTCCATCATTTGAATGGGTCCCTATACCACCACCCCAGTCTGCATCAAACCCTTGTTGTTTTGGTATAAGGCTTTATGCTAGGTGCATTCAGTGATGTTGATTCACATGTAAATTTTATTTAAAATGCCTCAAGCTTTTCTTCTTGCATGGCTGTAATTGCTGGGAAATTGACTTTGCCAAGTCGTATATATGGCATTAGCCCACATGACGACGCCTTGGCTGTTCACGACTTCCCCAGATTCCTCCTATGTTTCCATAATAAAAGATCAAATACTATATTTGCATTTCTTAGACCTGTGTAGGAGTTGGCAGGTGGTATATTAACCTGCATGCTGATTAACAGTGGATTTGAGGGTTCCATTCACACTTTTCACTCTTTTTTCTTGACCCTGACATTATCATGTACAAGGACTTTCAGCATGATGCCATAGCGGTCACCCACCTGCTCTATGTCAGTGAAGTAGATCTGCATAAGGTTAAGTCTTGAACACACCAGGGAGCTGTCTGTCCTGCTTCCTCACTCCCTCCTTTCTGATTCCATTCTCGTTGCCAGTTGCAGTTGGGCCAGTTGCCAGATTCTGCCGCCTGTCTCTCGACCCCAGCTCTCCCTCTGTGCTCACTCACTTGCTCTGTCTCTGTATTGTTGGGTCAGATGACACATACAATTATAGCCGGTTTCATTAAAGAAGTTCAATGATTAGTCTCGACACAGAAGCACTGTGGAGAAGTCTGTCAGAGGCAGTGGGGGCTTATCAAGCAAAGTGATGGTGGTCCTGGCAAAAATCAGGTAGAGGGAAGAGAAAAAGGAAAGGAACTCTTAACCAAAAGATGCCACGGATAATAACATCAGCAAACACCATGTTTGATGGATGTCTCATTCTTTGCGTGTCTCATTCGACAGGACATTTGCAAGTCATTGTGGTGTCATCGCACAGGGCATCGGTGTGAGACCAAGTTCATGCCTGCTGCAGAAGGTACCACTTGTGGCCCTGACATGGTGAGGAATGGTCTCCTTATTTATATGAAAGATCACAGCAGTCAGAATGTTATTAGCATCCTAATAATTAGCATTTTATTGAGTCAAACGAAATCCTTTCATCTTAGAAAAAAAATCCTAAAAGAGCTTTAAAAAGATGCAAGGATTTACTTTAAGCTCAAACTGATGACAGCTCAAACTGCATTTTTTTATTTTATTTGAATACTTCTTTGATCATAGATAATTAAATAAATCAGACAAAGTAACCATCGATGCTCCTCGTACATGCATGGGTGCACATTTTGGACACTATTCTCCCAAATGGATTGAGTTGATTTGTACACACAGAAACATGATATTTAGAAAGAGTGAAAGGCGGTGATGTGTGTGAGTGCAGGGTTTGGCTTGGATCAACCCAGGTCTGCTGCACAATAGATGTGCATGTGTATGTGTGCATTTTGGCTGTAGATAGAGAGTCTCTATGTCCAGGTGTGGTGCTGGGCATTTCTCCAGACCAGGAAACAGAGGCGAGATGCCAGGGCCAACACTCAAGTACTGATAAGAATGCTATTTCTGTTGTCGTCTTCTCTTTCATTTCCTTCCTACTCTTTTCTTCAGTGGTGTCGGAGGGGTCAGTGTGTTAAGTATGGAGAGCATGGTCCTAGAGCAGTGCACGGCCAGTGGTCAGCCTGGTCTCAGTGGTCTGACTGCTCCAGAACTTGCGGTGGAGGTGTCATGTACAGAGAGCGCTCCTGCACCAGCCCAAGGTATACATACACTTGCACACACTTGCAAAACCTAATCTAATTCATCACCTCTATTTTAATGCTTTCGATAAGATTAACTAGGCAAACAGTCGACAAAATGATTCATGTTGTCACGCAGCTGCTTCCACAGTGCAAATCTGAGGTGCAGTTTGGGCCAGAAAGTAATTCTTGAAGGCCTTGTATTCTACGTTTTTTTTTGAACACCTGAAAGTGCTGGCTGCCAGGTAGCTGTCAGCACAGTTATGTACGCACATTCTGTTCGTGCACACACACACACATGTGCTGATAACTGCTCTCATCAGTCAGGCTGACAGTCCAGACGGACAGACTATCTCTCCACATGCTCCAGACAAGGAACACCTCCTGATGGCATGCTCTTTTCTCTGAAAGCTGCCAAGTCAGCAAACGTCCCCCATTGCTGCTCACTCAGACAAATATAATTCTACATAATTCTGTAGACCCAGATCCCACAGTGCATATCTCTTTGTTAGCAAAGCACTCTGTTCATGTCATTACAAGCTTGACAATTTTCCAGTGTTAATGTTGTATTTCACCACAAACACGCAATCTCTCATTAATTATCCCTCGAACACGTAAAGATTTACTAGATCTTTTAAACCTTTATTTCGCTTCCATAAAATACAGATTTACTGCCGTTGTTCTATTACTATGCTACAATCAAGCAATGTGGCAAGTGATTGACTCAGCCTGCAGACGGTTAAACACCTGCCCCCACGCTGGTTCTGTAGCATGGTTACAATGGGATACTTGCGAAGGTGATTAATTTTGTGATTATTCATTTAATCTTCTTTTCATCCTTTACAGTGTCATGTGTTTACTCCATAAATCAGAAGTGATCCCATGGTGACCATTCTTTAGCAAGTTTATCTTATGTTTAAAGAGGTTTTGCTGTTTGCTTCACACACCTCAGAGAATGGTTGACTCAATTAAAATAATAATAATAATCATCTTCATCTATTGGAGCCACAGCCAATTAGCCGACAGATTCTTAGATAACGCCTTCAGTATTTTATTTCTATTTTTTTCAAGCCATTGACTGAATCTCAAGTTTTCCTAATACTACATAAAAAGAGGAAGAACTGACAACAAAAAGAAGCAGCTTTGCAACATAGAACTGATAAGCATGCATGAGTTTCTGAGTGTTTAAGTGCAGGGAAATGTTTTTGTCATGACAGGGACACAGTTGCCCTTTTAAATACAGCTGCCTTCATATGTCTTGTAGCCATGCGAAGTGTATATGTGTGACTTGAATGTCTAAATGACTTCATAATGTCGGCTTTTTTTTCTCTTGTAGCTATTCACACGATTGCCACGGTTGTCAGCCGAATGCATAAGAGCCTGGACTGAGTCACTGTCAGCCCAATTAACAGGCTGACCTGAAAAATCCAATAAAGTTTAATTTAGTCATAGACATTGACTTAATTCATGTTACAACAGCACAACACACACACACATATATATATATATATATATATATATATATATATATATATATATATATATATATATATATATATATATATATATATATATTAGGGGTGCAACGATATTCGTATCGATATTGAACCGTTCGATACAGTGCTTTCGGTTCGGTACGCATATGTATCGAACAATACAATTTTTTTTCAAAAATTTTTTTTTTCAATTTTATTTTATTTATTTATTTTTTTGTGTCCCGTTTGGATCTATAGCCATCAGAATTGTTGTCTTGAGGCCAAGAAAGATGCCAAGAGGATTTATTTTAAGTGGATCATCATATTGGTCCATTTGATTGACCTTTATTATAATTATGAATTTATTTTATTTTCAGTTGCAAACGGGACAGACATGACTGTGGGATAGGACAGGGGGAAAGAATGAAAGAAAGAGGGGGAGAGAAAGAAAGAAAACCAAAGGGGAGAAAAAAAAAGAACAATACAAAATTTGTAATTTATTTTATCAACTTTCCTTCTGACGATGCTGTCTGTGTTGAGCGCTCAGTGAATCTGCATTTGACTACTCCGCCTAGGCTCGAGAGTGCAGCCTAGGCGGAGTAGTCGAACGCAGATTCACTGAGCACTCAACACAGACAGGATGGTCAGAAGGAAGAGCGCAGGGCAAGCTAGCGAGACAGAAGTGGACCTCCCCCACCCTCATTCAGATCTGGCGTTTGGAATTATTTTGGTTTTCATGTGACGTATGACCCTGAAGGTAAGCGAGTCATGGACTAAAGTAAAACAGTATGTTGGATGTGCCATGCAATGCTCAATTACATGGGTGGGAGCTAGTGTGTTAGCGCAGTTAGCTCGTTAACGTGTTGGCTGTCTAGCCCCTCTGTATAGGGTAGCTCGTTAACGGAGATTTGCCGTGTTGTGGCGTTAAGGTTATTTCAACGAGATTAACCTGAAAGCACTAGTGGGAACACAACGAATATGACTGCACATTTACACCGACATCATCCTAGTGCAAAGACAAAAACAAGCATGCATGCTACAAACTTTAGCCGAGTCATTTAGACAGCTGTTAGCACAGGATTCTCCTTATGGAGACCTGATATGTTTAATATGCTGCTGAGAATATAGCCCAGAAGAAACGGATAGTATAGCTTTTATTTTGGAAAGAGACATTTCTCTGTAATAAACTCTCTTTTCCAAAGATGAGTGATTCCTCAATCAGATACAGGGCTCGCAATATCGTTAGCCCGACGTCCCGGGGCTATCTCTCCCCTGCCTGTCGGGCTATTGTAGGAAGGAAAAATATATGTCAATGCTTTTGCATTCTTTCAGAAATGTAGCTGGGTAATTATGTCATTGGGTGAGCCACTGTCAATATGTGACATATTGAAATCGTGTTTGAATTTGCGCTTGTTTTTTTGCTTTCACTTTGCAATCGCCGGAACTGTGTATAGAGAGCGACAGCACTGATCTGTGAGTGATGATAATTTGTGCACCAATTCCTCTGACATCGTCTTATTAATTGTTAGCTTACTATGCAAACATGACAAGTGAAATCTCCCGCAGCTTAAACATGTGAGAGGTTGATCGCGCAGAGAATCGCTGAGCTTATGTGAGTGCGGCAGGATATATATTTCACTACGATGACCTGGATGATTGAGAACCTTCACAGACAGATATATATTTTAGTTCTGCTGAGCCAAATAAGACAGGTCAGGGTGAAGAAGTGACAGCCAAAGAAAAGCTTACCACAAAACGGAGAAGTTATGACAAATCAGACTATAAGGCAAAAAGAAAGTGCAGCTTTATGGTTTCATGGACAAAAGAATTTCTGTGGCTGCAATATGACGAGCTAAAAAACAACACGCACAAGGGTTAGGGTTAAATTTAAAAACTGTACTTTTGTGTTAAAATATATATTTATAATTTTAATAAATGACAAATTAAAAAGGCATGAACATTTTTTTGTATCGAAAAAATATCGAACCGTGACACCAAAGTATCGAACCGAACCGAACCGTGAATTTTGTGTATCGTTGCACCCCTAATATATATATATATATATATATATATATATATATATATATATATATATATATATATACACATATATACACACTTGCAATCCTCTGCTCCAAAGGCAGAGGATTGCAAGTTCGATTCCTGCCTGGGGCGTCTGTATCCAGTAAGGGTCCTAAGGGCTAGACCCCCAGGCTAGACCCCCCATGCTAAGCGAGCCTACCGCGGATATGAGCGAGACAGATAAATATGGAGGCATGCCGGCTCAGACGTCGCCCGGATCAACAAGGTCCGCGTCAGGTGTTGAGGAACCAGGGCACACTGACGAGAAGTGGGCTACTGGAACAAGAAGGCATCGGTGGGCAAGACACGAAAACAGGGCGTTGTTGGTTGGAATGGTCTGCTCGATGATGTTAATGCTCTTCAAAAAAAAGCAATTCGAATCATCCACAATGCAGGTTATAGGGAACATACAAACTCACTATTTTTGCAGTCTGAAATATTGAAAATTGACGATATAGTGAAATTCCAAACAGCACAAATTCACATCAAAACCAAAATAATTCCAAACGCCAGATCTGAATGAGAGTGGGGGAGGTCCATGTTAAAAGGAGAGCTTAACTTCTGTCTCGCTAGCTTGCCCTGCGCTCTTCCTTCTGACTATGCTGTCTGTGTTGAGCGCTCAGTGGATCTGCGCTGGACAGTGCAGCCTAGACGGAGTAGTCGAACACAGATTCACTGAGCGCTCCACACAGACAGCATCGTCAGAAGGAAAATTGATAAAATAAATTACAAATGTTGTATTGTTCGATACATATGTGTACCGAACCGAAAGCACTGTATCGAACGGTTCAATATCGATACGAATATCGTTGCACCCCTAATATATATATATATATATATATATATATATATATATATATATATATATACACACACACACACACACACAGGGGTGCACATAAGTGGTCTGCAGGTGCGCATTCGCTGTCAAAATAAAAGACGCGAAGAAGTTCGCATTCATATAAAAGGCACTGTTTTTGTCTGCCAGAGTGGGATTTTCACTGCATATTCTGCACCACATCTCTGTGCATTCATCATTTGTTTGAAGCCAGCTCACCTCCTGCAACCACTTTTCCGAGAATACGTGCTTCTTTTGCGGTTCGGACTCCTTCTGACATTTCTTTGGAGGTGGAGGAACACCAGAATACTTGCTTAAAGGAGCTTGCTTCTTCGACATCTTTAAGAGTTCTAAACAAATGTCTGTCCTCCTCCAGAAAATCTTATGTACGCGTTTGCGTTCATAAGATTTTCTGGACGCACCTGCGCACCACTTATGTGCACCTCTGTATAAGACTTGGACTATGTCACACATAGTATCACTACTTGTATTTCTTACCATAAGTCTAAGTATTTCTAACTTTTCTAACTAACTGCCCTTCCGTTGCAATATAAAACCCTTTCAAGTTACACATTTTCACCCTCTAACCAGTGCTATTACCCTTGTGTATTAGGATTCACACAACTTCAACTTCTATTTCACTTGAAAAAACAAAAACAAACCAAGTTAATATCACTGTAGCATGTGAACCTGTAATTGGAGTTAATTTGACTTACAGCAGCAACAAAAGTACTTGTTTAGGGTAAGGAAGAACTCATATTTAATGTTAAAATACAACCTTTCAACCCTTTACTTACATTACAAAGCTTAATGTTACCAGTGTGATAAGGTAGAAGAGGCCTCTATAATCAGGGTAAGGTAATATGCACCTTGTGCAGTCCTAGTGAGTAGAAAGAGGCACTTACAATTCGAATTTATAGAACTGATTACAGTTAACAATTGTGATTTAATAAGCTGATAACATTTGAAATAGGTGGTTTGGTGTCTGAAATCACACAAAGCCAGATAAATGCATTGTATTGTCTCATTCTTTTTCTCTGTACACATTAAACAGCATTAAGTTATCATGTTTTTCCAAACTTGGAAATAGAAATAATATGCAATTAGACTTTTCTAGTTGTCTGCAAGGAGAAATGGTACCTGTTTTGGTATTGTGATGCTGATGTATAATAAATAAGAATCAATGAAATGGACTGAACTTTCTGTACGGTGCTGCATGTCTCATTGTGCAGTATGATCTCCAGAGTAAACCGCAAACAGTGATTTCCACTACATTGTCACAATCAGTTTCTAGTTTAAGTTGCATTTTTGATTTTTGCAGTTCTATCAAAACGATCTGACTACATTTTTTTGCCTTCATTTTAAATGTCACAAATTTTAAGCTGAGTGTTCAAATGATTCCTTAAAAATGTATTTATTTATTTTTTTCCATTGACCCATTTCATTATATCAACTCTATTATGGAGTCCATTAAGATATTCACAGAGTTACACAGTGTCTTATTTACTCATCCGGCTTCATCACTGCTTACTTAACAGCAGGCAGTCACCAATGTGTCTGTTCTGTCCATCACAGCCGACTCGTCTCCTAATCCCTGCGAGGGATCAAAGAGACAGGCTGCTTCTCATATGATACACATTATACACCATGACTGGCAGACCGAAAAGGGTCAGGTTATCTGCCAAGTTCATTTATCATTCTTGTAGAACTAAGCAAAGCATTGTAGGAGAAGCTGCTGAAAATAATGGATTGATGCTACCAACCGTTGAGTTATGGGGTCAGACAAACAGAGAGGGGATGGAAAGATGTTGAAGGCTAAACATTAAATCCATTAATGAAATGTAATGATATCATTATCAGAATAAACACAATTAGTTGTCAGAACTCCTTAAATGTAAATAGGCTGTGGTTGTCTGTATAAAGCACTGTTTCACATGCATCGCCATCCTCAGCTGAAAGAATTCAGCCATTCAGACAGACCCAAGCCTGATCCCAACAGCAGTGTGTACCCCTGAGTCACATTTTACTCCATGACTCATGATATTCAGAGTGTGTTTGTCCCCAGTAATCTCTGTGATTATTTTGGCCCCTCTGCTCTTAATCTGGGCAGAACGAGAAGGATTAGCCTGAATTGGAGTGCCTGTGTCTGTTATCATCTTTACCCCTAAACTGAACCGTCTGGATAGTCTGGGGGTGTGCTACTAAAAACTTGTGAAAATATCCCTGACACTTGTAACCTTTGCCTTGCTACAGAATCCTCAGTCAGCAGGAACAGATCCTAAAATAATTTGATTCTGCACAAACTCATTCATTTTATAAGGTAAGCACGTATGTTTTGCTCAGGCTTGTACAAGGCTTCCGATCAGCCGACTAAAGCCTTCCCTTCTAGGAGTAGCTCCAAAATGGAAAATGAATCTTCTCCCCTTGCCTCCCTCTTTTCCTCACTCCATCTCTGTCCTTGCTCTTTCATTCCCTGTAGACCACCTGCCAGATCAAAGATCCTAATCCTTAGCAAAAAGCCTGGGAGATTAGGTTCATGATCTTGACCTGGTTTTATAAGGAGCATTTTTTTGGCACACCCCATTTCAACAGGGTACACGATTAGGGAATGATGGTACTTAGACCATTGTTTGGTTGGAATCTCCCAGTGGACTTGTAAAGGGGTCACAGCAGCAGAATGTGGATCTATTTTTTATGTGAACTGCAGAAAGGGAAGTCCTGTGAGGGACAGGGAGGGAGCAGTTGACTCAGAAAGATGACAAGACTAGACATAGTGACCTCTGAACTACAGGGGTTTCGGCTTCTGTCTTTGGGCAGATTTAGTAGGCTACTGGGACATTTAAACACCCTTCAGGGTCATAAGGACCCTGCATTGGGGCTTGTTGTATCTGGTTTCTGTCTTGTTGTTAGAAGTAAATTTACAGTTGCAATGATACTGGATCATCCAGATAGGAGAGGAAAGAATGATAAAGAGAAAAGGAAGAGAGACAAAGAGTGCTGTGAAACTTAGGGGCCACTTGTACAAAGTCTATGAAGTGCATTCAACTCCCTTCTCGAGTAAACAGCCCATCTTATGTGATTCTCAGATCATGAGACCTTGACTGATGGAGTATACACCGTAAACCCCCGCTGGCCTGCCGTAAGCACATTACCATATGGGCTGCATTTGTCTGCTGCTAAGTCTTAATAAGATCAGGAGTGCAAAACCTGTGCCAAATCCCCCTCTCACCAAGGGATGCATGCTTGGCACACAGCAAATTCACACATATACACAGGCACACCTTGAATGGAGTTCCATCAGTCTTGGCAGCTAAGTCATTCTGTGATTGAGTCCAGGGCAGAACAGATATCTGCTTGTCTTGTTTGCTGACATCCATTATACACAGACATTTTCATTTGCTGCAGAAAACTCGAAAGAAATATACATCTAGTTTTTCCTGTGGTGTTTACTGTTTCTATTAGGCACTGTTTGTGTTCCATTGCCAAAGTGTTTCATTATATTGTCACACTTAGTGAACTGTTTTTATTAGACGTGTTTGATCAGCATGGTTCTCCAGTCTCTGTATGTATGTGTGTGTCTGCGTGCGCACTTCTGTAAACAGCTAAACTCAATTTTCTCTGTTGGTGGTTGTGTTGGAATGCCTGGCATGGGTTTAGAGAGCCTGGGAAGTCTGACATGGCATCTTGATGTTCACTTAATGTCAAGAGTCTGGTTGTGTTTTCTAATAAGTGGTGACTGGTTTGATCATTTTGGTGACACATTAAAGCGCCACTTCCTTTTTATCAGCTGTTGATTTTATTCATGTGGTATATAAATTGTTGATTCAGCATAGCTTGTAAGCATGTGACTTATGATGTGATGAAGTAGCGTTAAAAATCCCACTTTATTCAGTTAAATGATTCAGTACTTGGATAAATAACTTCCAAAGCTTAAAGGACGAGTTTTATGGGCTAGTATGAATTTTTGACCGTTTGCTGAGAGAGATCACTGACAAAATCTGCATGTTTTTGATGATATAAACTTGAAGCTGCAGGCAGCAGCCAGTTGGTGAAATTTACCATTTAGAATGGGTAAATATCTAGCTTGATGTTTTTCAAAGATAAATAAATGTTACACTTTTTAAAATATTTTAAATACACACATTAAAATAGACAGATATGTGTATTGTGTGATATATGTTGAGGTATATGCTGAGCAACAAAAACTTTTGCCTAATGTGCTGCTGGTCCTTCACGTCCTGCCAAACAGCTTGGATACATTTGAGTCGAGGACTCTGCAGGATTTCCGAAGGTCCATCCAGCCAACTATTTTATTAACTATGGTCACGGGGACTTGAGCTTATTGCAGCTGACAGTGGATGAGAGGCAGGTTTCACTGTGAGAAACCCACTGGTCTATTCCAGGGCTAAAGCAGAGAGACAGGCAACTATTCACACCTACGGCCAATTTAAAACCACATAGGGCTGTTAACAGTATCTTTATATTGTGCTATCTATTATACCAGTATACCATGTAAGGCACCCTAAATTATTCAGCTAGACCCTAATAAGACATTAATAAGAGATCCTTGAAATACTATCAGTTGCAAGTCGAAGTCACAATGTACCAGACCTGTTCCAGGACAACACCCTTTCCCTGGTTCATGGTTTGTGCCAAATACTTCCAGGAATATTCTGATGGACATCTGACGATAAGAATTTGGCCTTTGTTAAAGTAGCTAAGGTCTTTACACCTGACCATTTATCTCCCATCCAACTCCTCGACTACAAGAAATGACCATTCATTTATTGTATAGTCTTTTACTTTTAAATGTACAGACTTTTTTATGTACTCCATTTGCATGTTAATCATTATTGCTTCTGCAAGATGGCTTTTACAGCTTTCTCACAGGTGTACAGGGATTTCATTGAAAAAGTTATATGAATAGAACGAGAACTAGAAGTGTTGAAAAGAAAAAATTTGGGTGGATCTTTTCCACTGACCAGCTGTCTCTCCCGTGAACTGCTCTGGCACGTTAGTGCTGTTGATATATTGCCAAAGGTCCTGTAGCACTTAAACAAATCTACCTTCCCTGTAATTCCTCTCCCTTTTCTCTGTCTTATCTCGTCTTCTACCCAGGCCACAGAACAATGGCAAGTTTTGCTCAGGCCCCAGCCGTCTCAACCAGCTGTGTAATATTCGTCCATGCCCTCCCAATGCTGTGGATTTCCGTGCCCAACAGTGCGCTGAGTACAACAGCAAGCCCTTCAGGGGCTGGTATTATAAGTGGAAACCCTACACCAAAGTGGATGGTAGGTGGTCAGTTACTTACAATCCCCACAAGTAAATGACACAAAATACAAAATACACAGTAGATCTTGTGGATTATGAGTAAATACAGTGATTTACTGTATTCTTGGCACATTATATTCATTGGCTAAAGGCCACAGAGCTTTTAAATATACAGAGAATTGCAGATTGTTCAGGGCAGGTTTGCTTGTCTTAATTCTCTAGATCTTTTATATTCTGCACCCGCTCTGCTTCCCCAAAACTCTTTTAAAAAGAGTTTCTGTAATGCCAACCTCTATTTACTGCTGCAATGATTAGGGCCAATAAGCTGAAGGAAACTATCACTGTGTGTAATGTGCATGGAAGACATGTAGCCACCTGCACCCTCTGACACACCGAGAATAGATTTAAAAAGGAAGCCTGCGGGCCAGCTTTGTTACACAGAGCAAGGGAAAGAGAGTGCAGTGAAGGAGAGCCGTGTGTTTGGCTGTCGTCCCAGGCCTGTTTAAGCTGGAGATGAATGGGGGGTGATCTAGAGAGGAACAGATTCTGAACTGCCTTCTGGGACCTTGGGCCAAGTCACCTTCATCGTCATTTATTTTAATCAAAGACGGCTGTAGAGACTTGTCTGTGATAACTGATCTGAACTACAAAATAAACCTGTAGCTCCATATGAATACCCCTGGGTGCATTCGTAGTTGCTGTCTTTTGTGTTTCAGTCTTAGTGCATACCTGCAGAGTCAGTAGCCTCTGCAGCTGTAAACTGACCAGACAATAAAACTTGAAGAACAGTTTGTGCATTTTACAGGTGATGCCATCATTCTTAATGATACCTCTCTTCCTCTCCTCTGTGCAGATGAAGACATCTGCAAGCTGTACTGCATTGCAGAAGACTATGACTTCTTCTTTGCTATGTCCAGCAAAGTTAAAGATGGCACTTCCTGCTCTGACCACAAAGAAGATGTCTGCATTGATGGAGTGTGTGAGGTATATCAGCTCTGTGGATTCACTGTACTCCAAAAGTGAATGTTTTCTGTTGTCTAGTGGTTGTATGAGAGGCACAGTTAGTGTCAGAATCAAAAGACAGTGCAGTTGTCTGTAGATAATCAGTATGTGCAGTTGCATCAAATGCATTGAGTAAATGGAAAAAGGGTAAAAAAATCTTTTGGAGTAATTTCTTTGGCTTACTTAGCACTGGGAAGACACTTTTGCACTATTTTAATGTATTCTCTGTTTTCCTTTATTTATGAGCTCTTTATGAAAGCGTTTTAAAATTGTTGTCACCTCAGAGTAACGCTGCTTCTCTAGTCAAGGTGATATTCATCTTGTAGTCTTTCTTCTTGAGTTATCACCCTTTGATGCATAGATTTGTTGATAGTTGGAGAGTTTATTTTATTGACACATGCACTTCAAGAAACAAGCTTATCATGCTCATTTTGCTCCATTCACACTGATGGCAAACATGCATTTGTGTGTGTGTTTAGGCTGTAGGTTGTGACCAAGTTCTTAGCTCTAAGGCCTCTCTGGATGCCTGTGGAGTTTGTAAGGGAGACAACTCCACTTGCAAGTTCTTCAAAGGCCGGTACACTCTGCAACACCGGGCTAACGGTAAGATTGTGTTTGTCCTTGTTAATAGTGTGTCTGAACATGTTAGGTGGCGTACACTGAGTATTTTTACAATACAAAAGAAGACTTAACCAAAGAAACAAGGATAAAAAATTAAATCCACAGACAGACACATGCACATAATTCCACTGGATAATGGACTGACTCACCTCAGAAGAGGTTAAGTCATGGTAAAATCTGGATGATGTTAGCAGGATGAAACATGACAGGATTATAGAACAGCAATAATAGCTAATAATGATTTAGTGTTGGCTGTTGTTCTTTCTCTTTTTGAAACCAGAGTACTACTCCATGGTGACAGTTCCAGCTGGGGCTAGAAGTATTCACATTCAGGAAATGGAAGTCTCCACTAGCTACCTGGCTGTCCGCTCCCTGAAAAAGAAGTACTACTTGACTGGGGAGTGGACTGTGGACTGGCCAGGGAAGTTCCACTTTGGTGGAACCGTATTCGACTACCAGCGCTCTTTCAACAAGCCGGAGAGCCTGTATGCTGCTGGACCGACTAATGAGACGCTGGTGTTTGAAGTAAGCCGCTGCTGCTGGGTGACATCCGTCTATGGCAATTGACAGTGACAGGGGTCTTTGGCGGATCTGCTGCACCTCCTTTTTAATGCTTGGACATGATGAGGGTTAGATGAAAGAAGTTTGGTGCTATGGAGAAAAAGACTGGTTGAAGCTTCCTGCAAATCTTCTGTGAATAATTAATTGTTTTGGGTGTCTGATTATGCCAGAAATGGGTGGGTGCTTTGTAAAGAATGGACACATTTTTATCTAAGTCACAGTGAAAACGATTAAAGGGCACACATTGAACACATCTACTGTGCTCGCTAGCAGCCTACAGGGACTATTTTAGTACTAACTGATCTCTGTAATCCACTTGTATCATACACAAGAATTCAGACAGGGCACCCTATTGCCAAACTCCAGTCCAAACAAAGCCACATGTTCATATCTATTGACATATATTCACAGCTGTTAATGCAGACCCTGTGCTTTGTTGTAGCGTTGCAATTTAAGTCAAATTGAGCAAGTAAAATCCCAACATGAACGGCCCTTTAGTGGGTAGGAAGAAAAGCATAAAATCAGATGGTTACTTGGAGTGAGATATTCTGCACAGTAAAGCAGAAGATTTATTATGTGGTGGTCCATATTTCTGCTTCATGTTTGTATTCAGTGGTGTGTTAGAAACCAGAGCTTCAAGGGGAGTACGAGTCTTTACCTGTCCTAAAGTAGCAAAATGTGATGCTGGACAGAGGTATCCTCCTGAAAGTAAAACTAATATTCAACAAGTGGCCAAGTCATTCTGAGGTTTTAAGTGAATGCTGGTGGGAGGTGTAGGATGTTTTCTCACATAACTTTGTCCGCAAAAGCATTTATTTTGTTTTGACCTTTGAACTCCAGCCGTGAAAACAGAAGTGAAAACCAGGTGAAAGCCAGACAGTTTTTTTTTTGCCATGGGGGTGGGGGTGATATTCATGTAAAATCTAGTCTCCCCTCAATGCCCTGGGCTACTGCAATACTGTGGTTAAAACAGGAATGATTGGGCTGTAAATCCAACAGGAATACCAGAGTGATATTTTCAAAGTACTTGGATTGGATGGTTACTTGTTTGGCCATCAGGAAACATCCGTGTTTATATAGCTTTTTTAGAAAGAGGCTTTGGTCTGTGGGCAGTTTAGTGGAGTCTGTGTTGTAGTTGGCATTTGAAAAGCACATTGTTGTCCTTTTGCAAGATGAACCCTTGCAGAAGTGCAGAGACATGCACACATAACGTGCATCTTAGTTTCAGTCGTGGTTGGCGACATAGCTTAAAGAATAGCAGTGCTGGATTATTTGACTGATCGGCACTTTGTGTAAGGGAGAAACATTTCAGCGGCTGTTGGGAGGTTTGTCATCAAACTTGGTACAGATAATGCTCAGAAAATACATTCCACAAACTTTAAATCAATTCCCTATTCTTTTTTTTTTTAATCAACAGGATAACAATATTTTCATATAAATTACTCACCATTTTCTAAATAGATAAGCAAATAATTTTGTACAAACATTTGTGGTTCCTAGTACTTAGACTTCACCAAGTCTAAGTACAAAAATAGGAGAAAACCCCACCTCAGCTCCACTTTATGTTTAGAGCATCCCCTGAGTGATGCCAGAGAATGGAAAACATTTTAGGTTTGTGTGCTGGGGAGGTATTTTTCCATGACCTGAGTGGCTGATAGATAAATGTTTAAAATACTGACCACTGCAAACTCTTGAAAAATCCATGTGCTTATATTTGACAATATAAGCACAAGAGCTACTGATCACAGAGACCCGAACAGATTTTCTGACAAAATCAACAAAAAAGTATGGTTTTATGAGAGCGTGAGATTAGTGACAGTGACATTATATATGACATCAGGGTTGTCAGTCAGTAACAAAGTATACAAAACTAGCTGCAAACATACCCAGTAAGCTATAAACACACACAATATCAGTAAGAATAACTGAACGATGATTGTACACGCTGGTCTGAGTGGGCTGGAATGTGAGCCATAGTTTTTTGACTATGATGACATTGCTATTGGCAGGTTAATTGCTTTGAATTGTGAGCGCAGCACAAACAGTAAAATGAATCTGTCACATATCATATCCATCACACTTTACATACTGATTTCTGTCTATAGCAATATGTACAAAGTTTTCTAATGCAGCGAAGGATCGTTACAGACGTTTTGGAAACGGTAATTTTAAGTTTTGCATGTGGATCAAGAGATTTAATAAAATGTTACGTCTAAACAGTTGTCTTTGGCTCACTATAGTGTCATATTAACCAAAAGAAATAATAGCAATAACTACACAAATGTGCCCTATCTTGAAAAAATGATAATTTAAAGAAAGTTCCTTTTTTTTAGGCTGATGGTACTCCTCTTACGTGTCTGTGTGTTCTGATCATACATCTGTCCAGCAGTGGACTCGGCGATGGCTTGCAGCTGATCTGCAGATGACATGACCATAATCTCTATAAGTATGTCCTGTAATTACAAAAAGGAGAAAGAGGTTGATAGAGGGAGAAGGATAGAAAGAGAGAGGATGCAGAGTGAGATTAAAAGATTAAGAATTCTGCAATTGAACTCTGGATGTGAGAAGTTAAGGTCAGGGCACGAGGACTTTAAGTGCAAATGAAAAGAGCCAAATGATGGAAGGAGAGCGCAGATCTCTTCATCTGTTTCACACATTCTATTTAACTGGTGCTGTCACAGAAAATCTGAGAGAGCACATGGGGGAGGATATACACACGGATCACTTGCAGACTCTCACTCAGCTTGAAGCGCTCAAAGAAAAACAAATGGTAAGGAGTGTGAAGTAAACTGTGACAAGGTGTCCACATCTGCACAGCTGCTTAGCTGGTAGGAAGGATGAGGGAAGGGGGCATAGAAATAGCTCACAGGAGGTGGTAGAAGGAACAGACACAACATATGGCTGCTTCCGGAGCTCTAAGTGAATACCAAGTAGGATTATTCCCCCTGGAATTGGCATTCTTGTGGTATGGGAAGCAGGGTCATGCCAGTCCAACACAAAACGCTGTGAGATTGATATCTGAGTCCACCACATAGCAATTCATCATCATCCCAGCTGACTTGACGAGTGCTGTGATTGTTGGGTTGTGAAACCAATACACTCTGTGGTCTGCTGTTGCACTCTAGGAAGCTAGACACACATTAGTTTCACAACTTAAATATGTTTGTAGCCACTGAAAGTCATTCAAAGACGATAATAAACATTTTCCTTTCCTAAAGCCCAAAAAAAGAGGATAACTCAAGTCAATAAAGACCATCTTGAGCTATGATTTTTATTACTTAATAATTAAATTCCATATTTGTTTCGCTATGTTTTTCCTTTTCATTTTAAAGCATTTTTGAAAATGAAACCCTTAATTCTGCTAACCATCTGCCACAGTAACATGTCCTTGTCTGATGTATGTTTATTAGCACCAGGAAATGCAAAGAATTCCTTTGTGTCCCTGGTTCCCAAACTTATGTCTAATAATCTGATCACTGAAACAAATAGGAACAAAACTTCCCCAGGTGAGTTATCGGTGCAAAATATGAACAATATCATTAGGAAATATACTGGTTAAAAGATTTCAAGTTACACAACAATAATAATGTGAACATTTAGCAAGTGAAACACTCAAAACTTTACTGTTATGTTTGCCAAAAAAGACATATTCTTTGAGCTGCTTCGCCATAGCAGATTCACTCAAGGCTTGTTGGCAGTTTGGTGTTTAGAGGTTCCCAACATGTAAACTATATTTTAATGAGCAATGATTTCTCAGAAGTTATGTGGAAAAAAGAATTAGGGACTTTATGTTAGTTGAAACTTACAATACATCCTCATACGTAAACGACAAAACAGCTATATTGCCAGTAAGACCCAAAACACTCATGAATCTTTCCACATTTGCAATGCTAACGACACTAGTAACAAGACTAAACGTAGTATGGATGGTAATGGATGCTAAACTGCATTTGGTGGTTAAAGATGTGATGGTAGAAGGAAAATGTCTTCCGTCTGCAAAAAGCTTCTCATCTGTTGTATTTGCTAGCACAGTCACAAGCCCTGCTGGTATCATCACCAGTGCGTCTGAACAGTTTGGACATGATACATGCACTCACTAACACGTCTGTTGGAGGCCCCCTGAGTAAACCCTCTGCGTTGTGCTGTTAGTGTGTCAGTGCAGATAAGGCTCATGTAGAGTTTGGGTCAGTTTTCATGTCTTGTGACTAAATTGAGGCAATATTTTGCTGCTTCTGTAAGTTTGCTTTGACTACAAAGGAGTTCACAAGGCCAGTGTGTGTTCTGTCTATTAAATGGGAGCATGCAAGTCATTGAAATTATCGCTGGTATTGTTACTGATTGCAGAAAGTTGTTGATTTTGGCTTGAATAGTGGTAGGTAGGTGATTGTTTTTTGTTCGTATTGGTTTAGTTGTTACTGAAAGGTTGAGCTTTGGGTTTAAATGATCAAAAACTAAAGCAGCGGTGGGTAGGTTTGTCTGAAACTATTGTTTCTATTTGTCTCCTCAAATGCGAACACTGTGGTTGGTTGGGTGTTTTAAACATTGTACATTTCTTAGGAAAGAAAGATCAGTGATTTGGAAAGCTTGAACAATTCAAGGGCATCTAAGTCCTCTACTAAAGTGACTATAAAAACTCTGACCAGAGTTGTTTTTGTAGCTGCTGTTTCACATCACTGGTGGTTGTTTGGTGAAAGAGCAGAAAGTTGGTTTGCTTGGATAAGCACAATGTCCCTGTGTGGTTAGTGGTGGCAGTTTTTCAATGGCATTGGGTTTGGTTGGTGTTGGTAGCATGGACAAAGAAACTGTGGGTGTTAAAATGTGGCCAACCCTTATGTGGTTTTGTTGAGTCTGCAGTTTTTATCACTTTAGCAAGATACTAAAGTTTAGTATCTCAAACAATTAGGAATGTGTCACGGTGCTGGGTCATGTGACCCAGTGTTTGAATTTTTATGTATCTTTTGTATTCATTTGTGTTATAGTTTAACTGATCTAGTTGATTTCTAGGTTGCAGTTTAGTCCTTTGTTTCTTAGTCCCTTTTGTCATCTCTCCCTGGTCCGTGCGTCCACTTGTCATGTTTCATGTCTGTGTGGCTCCTGTTGTCAAGTTTGTGTCATGTCTATGTCTCTGTGTTTCCTGTTTTATTTTGGAAGAGTCTGTGTTTTGTTCATTGTAATTAGTGTTTCTCTCCCCTGTGTTGTCATTATGTTTCATTCTAGTCAGCTGTGTCCTCATATGTCTCCACTTCCCCTGATCATGTGTGTATTTAAGTCCTCAGTCTTCCTGTGTTTGTCGTCGTGTCATCTGTGTTACATCCCTCATGTCGTGTCAGGTTAAGTAGTTTCAGGATTCTTGTGCAGTTCATGCTTCTGTTAGTGATTCATGTATTTCATTGTTTCGTCATGCACTCTGCACAAGGTCCTGTTCATAGTCATTGCCAGTCTTCCTAGTTTGTCATAGTTAAGTCAAAGTTTTCCCAGTGTAGGTTCTAGTTTAGTTTCGCCTCTGTCCTTGCTGCTTTATGTTGCCCCTATATCAGCCATAATAAAGGCTCGCCTTTTGTTAAAGTTAGTTCTGTCTCCTCGCCTGTGTCCGCACCTGGGTCCTCCACACACTCTCCACATGGTCTGCCACTGCTGATTTGACTCGTAGGTAGTAATTAAGGTTACTTGATGGCAAAAATGCAGCCTAAAGACACTTAAACCATATAGATGTTGAGAAAGATCTTAAGTAGAAAATGTGACATCAGAACCACTTTTGCCCCAACTAAAATTAAATTGAAGTATTGATTTTAAAACACTGACTTACAGATACATTTTTCTGACATTGGGTATCTGCTTGCTCATAGATTTACATCCCTCCTTTTGTCCCCCATCTTGCAATAGCTGACTTTATGCATTGGACAGTTAACAATCAGAAGGTTATTTTTAAGTTAGTGGAAGCGTCCCAGAGCTGTTTAATGTGGATTGAACCCAGGAGGTGCTTGGCGTTGAATGGTTGATGGTAGATTCCTTTCAACTTTAGGAAATACCCCAAAGAAAATACACCTGTCAAAATCCATTATCCCAGATGCTGATAGACTGTGATGTTTCTCAAGAATCACAGGTGGACTTAATACATTTTGCCAAATGGGCTGAGGAGTAATAGTTACCCAACCTGGACTAAACCGTGGTTGGATGCAAAAGAGACAAAGCTATGCTGAATACAATCCAGTGCAGTGTTTTGAAATGGTTTAAAATAACACACTAGGAGCTGACTATGTAAATGCATGTCAAGCAAAACTTTTCACCGCAGCAGGGAATTCTTATGGGGTTGTTTTAATGATAGCCTGATGCTTCTCCTGTAATGGGCATGTCTGCATTCATTCATCCATTAGTCTCTGCCTGACTTGAATGTTCAAATAAATCTCTTGTGCAGAAAAGGTACCTCAGAATCACTGGGCTGTGTAAAGGACGTGGTTAAAAAAAAGAGACACATCACAAAAGAAAATGGAAATTGTCCCTTGCATGAGCATTATATGATCCAAATAAAAGTGTGCTCATCCAGTTCAGAGTAGAAATGGAATAAAGCGTTTTGTAGGGTTTCTAGAATCTTCTCATTAGTAGGTAGTCTGTCGAGCAGCTCGAGTAAACTTGAACGGCCTAAATAGGCTAATCACATTGGCGGTTGTCTTGCATTTAGTCTCTTACAGTGGGGTTCATAACAAATGGGTAATTTGCTTTGGTTTAGAATGCGCAAGACATAATACATGGATTACTGGAGGTCTAATAATCAGTCGACATTTGAGGGAATACGTGGGTTTGGTGCTGAAAAGACATGTAGATGAACCAGTGCTAAATATTTGCCTTACTTAGCTTCTTAAATATTTAGTGTTCCTTTCTGTTTAGTATGCAGTAATGCTATATTCTCTAAATTAAGCTACAAAGGGCGGCTTAGAGCTTTGAGGAAGGATCTAAAGGTTGCTAGTGTCACTCCCTTGAGCAGCTGGGAAAACGCAGCTGTAGCCTGGTGGATGACTTACAGTTTGATAAATAAAGGTTAAAAGATAAACTTTCTCTACACAGCTGTCACCTTTTTTGACTGAATGTTTTCTTGTCTGATAGATCCTTCTGCAGGGAAAGAACCCGGGTGTGGTATGGGAGTACACTTTGCCTCGCACTGAGAGGAAGCCTGATTACAGCTGGGGTGTGGTGCGCTCGGATTGCTCTGCTCCCTGTGCCGGAGGTGAGGCAGTTTTTATTTGTATGTCCATCTGTTGATGCCTGGATAAAACTAGAGGAGTTCTGTACACAGGATAAGTAAATTAAATTAACATTTGCCAAAATCCACCACTGAACTGCAACAGTCAAATCAAGCTATTACTTTAATTGACAATGTAGCAGCAAAGACTTCAAACTTGGAATTGATGGAATTGATCATCAATTAAATAGCAAATAAACTAAGAAGACTTCTTTTAACATCTCAATTTGAAACAAAATCCCCAGCGTTTTAAAATCTGCTCAGGATTTGGAATGCATCAAATCAGCCCCTGATGAAAAGCCTGAATGGCATAGCAACAGAATCTAAGTTGCTTACAATAAAAGAGAGGCAGAAATATGTGCAGATGTACTAAAAGTGATAAGGAAAAGTTGTGTGTGTGTGTGTTTATAGGTCTGCTTTTTCTGTGTGTGGCTGTTTTTGTGTTGTGTATAATACCCTGATGAACAGTGTTCCAGGAAATGTGCTAAGGTTAATGAAAAGCACCTTTGTCAGACTTTCTCCTGAAAGACTCACAGCTACTATCCAGCTTACTTGTTAGTGAATAGCTGTTGTGTTTAAGGTACATGTAGTTTCATTTGCCATGCCTCTAGGTGCTGCGACAGCCGGCAGACCTCTAGACATATTTTTTGTGTTGATTCATGACAGTTAGAAAATTTAAATTTGACTTTAAATGCATCCACATTGCAGGGATGAAAAATAAAGATCCTTAATTACCTGAAAGAAACACATTACGATTTCTCTGCTTCTCTCTCCCTGTCTCTCCATCAGGTCGTATCTCAACCAAGGCTATCTGTTTGCAGGACCAGAAGGCTCAGGTCAACTCCAGCATGTGTAATCCCCACACCAGGCCTGCACTGGGCTCCCATCTCTGCAATACGCAGCCTTGCCCTGCATAGTAAGTGTGTGTGGGTCAAAGAATTTCTATGTGTACAGTTGGCTGTGGGATATGTGGCATGTGTCTTTATGCTGCCAAATTTTCAGGAACCTAGGGCGCTGGTTTTTTTTTTTTTTTTTAATAGGTGCGCACACACACACACACACACACACACACACACACACACACACACACACACACACGCACACACACACACACACACACACACACAAAAATACTGTGGTTGAGCTGTCTAGAGGTTGCCTGTGGTCTATTTGCTGTGGCTAGCCAGCACTCCGCTCAGCCTGTGTTCTTCTTGTCACTATCCTCGTCTTTTCTTGGCCCACTTTTTTTTTTTTTTTGAGAAAACACATGAAAGCCCACTGCATCTTGTGCTCTTTTGGATAAGTCTTTGTTGCCTTGAAGTGTTTTCTCCAGCTGTGTCTCCATGTGAGTGTCAAGTGTTGGTAACTGATCTCTTGTCTACATGTATGCCCTGATGATTTTCATTCTTTCATTTAGACCATTTAGTTTAAACAATTTTAACATGGCCTTTTAACCCGTTAATGATCCTGAGACCTAAAAATGCAAAATATGAGAAAAAATGCTACACTGTTTTTGATCACTAGAAAGAAACTTTCCGAGCTCATGCTTCATCTGAGCTGAATCTACCGCTGAAGTCACAGAGGTCATGTCCATATTTCTGTCAGTGTTTGTAGTGAAATAACAAAAAGAGAGGGCTTCATTGTGGAAATGTAGTTAAAAGCAACCAACATCTTAGAATGCAAACTCTTTAGATTTTTAATATGGATTGTGACATTTTAGGCTAAATATCAAATTATGCAAATGCAAAAAAAAGAAACAAATTTTAGGCAATGATTTAACTAAAAAGGAAACATTGGGGTTGAGATGAAAAAATAAAGAAAAGCAAGGCTAAAGAGCAGGAAGAAGACATCAAAGCTGGCTCTGAACGACTGCTGATTTCTGTGCATACCCTCTCATATATACTCAGCCCAAAGCTTCCTGCATTTCTCAGTAGCAAAACCATGGCTGTGTTTTATCTCCTTGGTCTAGACACTGAGCCTAATGGCATGCATTTTTAAAGGAGACAGTGCATTTTGGGACCAATGCAGCAAGCAAAGGAGGAAAACAGGAGATAGTTCAGTGGAGTAACAAGTTGAAACAGCGCTGAATAAATGGGCCCTCTTCTACAGTATGTAGGGCTTTGGCTCGGGGAAATTGAGCTAGCTTGATTTACAGCATTGCTCCAAAGAACAGGCAAGAAACTGTGTCTTAGGTTCAGAGAGAGTACTCACTCATGCACATGCAAACACACACACAGAGAAAAGCAACATGCCAACATAGAAAGGCAGCATGCATTCTTATAGTTCCTTTTCCAAATGCATAATGCTGGAATCATGTATTTCTGGTCCAAACCGTGCTTTAAAAGTAGAAATATAAGCTGCTTCTCTGATCTTAATGATGTTGTTATTTTGTTCACTATTAGCCATGCTACAACAAGTCCAGACTGAACTTTCTCCTGTGTCAGGAGTTGAATAAGCCAGACAGCTATCAGTTACACCTCCAGCATACAGCCTCTGTTTCTTACTAAGTTTCCCACCACCCGAGAGGACATTTCCTGCTCCTAATCTTGGGCATACCATTTCTGCTATCTCGGTGAAAGCTATTAAACAGCCTTGTTGCGTGTCCCATCCGCCTCTTTTTGCTTAGCGCAGAAAATGGTATAAATAATTACTGTCCATGCAGGGAAATAAATAAGCTTGACACCCATGGATTCTATTTTCTACAGTAGCTGACAGTTTTTCTCAGATGGTTGTGAGTATGGGCCAATTTATGGATGCTACACAGGAAGCAAGTTGAGTTGAGTGAGCAGCATGAAAGCTTTAATGACTGCATTAAGACCTCCAGGATGTATGGGCACGCATTCAAGAGCCCAGCAGAGAAAAGAAAAATTGACAATGAAGTGGATGCATGTGTACTATGTGAGTGAACATCAGTGTTTGGGTGTGTGTGTGTGTGTGTGTGTGTGTGTGTGTGTGTGGAAGGAGGGGTAATGTGAAAGTGCCTGTTTATCTCTGTGACATGTATCTCGGGTGCTGACAGGCCTATCCATGTTTTATTGTGCAGAGATGGAAGGATTCCCATGGGGCCAGGCCAGTCTAGCCATGCAGAGCCAGTCAACCCCCACCCCAAGCCCAACGCTCACAGCCTCACATAAAATACACACACAGCTTCACCCGTTCACTCTTATCTACTCCCTTTCTTTTGCTTTAGACCTGTTCTCTCTCTACTTTGCGGGGATGCTGGACTGTGATGTTGCAGCAGGTTCCCATAACATGGGGACGGAAGGAGAATTTTAATAAGTCAGTTCAAACATTTGGGCTAGCTTGAAATTAGGAAGAGAATCCTCCTTTAAAGATATTTAACTCAGCATGAACATCAGTTTTGTAAGTGCCAACAAATCAGTTCAAACGATCTATGTACCAGGCATATTTACCACTTTTTAGGATCTATACTGCAAAGTTAAGAGTAAAATAACTTCAACATGAAAAGAGCACCTTTATCTTATTACTCTTTTCAACTTGCAACAGCTTCTAGAGCTCACTGAATGTTTGTGAAGAGACAAAGGACACAGTAAATGCATTTGCTAAAGGACTGGACATGTGTGGGAAATGCAAACCAGACAAGCAGCTTGTTAAAGAAGGTTGGATTGTGGTATATAATTATGCTTAGGATCTTAAGAAAACCACACGGCTCCAATATTAGAATTAGAATAGTTCCATTCACTGGTGGTACCTGGTCTGCAGCCATGCAAGTACCAGAAAATATACAGTCGAGCTTTTCAGAACCTCCTTTGCAGCAATGTGCTGTTCCTACCTCAGGTAATGAAACATTTTAGAGATACAAATTACAGCTAGGTCAGTGGTGGTTTGCAGTGAAGCGGAGTGGCTCTTCAGCCACTTTCCCCCAATGATATATTGTTATTTATAAGCCAGGAAAAACAGCAGGGGAAAAAGCAAAACAGTCCACAAGCCAAAAAATCCCAAACCATTCCTTTTGGGTCCCACTGGTTGACATCTATCCCATTTCCAAATTGTAGTTTAGTCCCGCAGCTTCATTTGCCTGTGGCATTTGAACAAAAATGAAAGCATTTTTCTTCCCCTGAAGCAGGTCGGTGGTATAGAGGAATGGTCCCTGTGGTAGCGTGTTCTCTCAGAACTGGACAGCGCCATCTGCCCATCCCTCCATCTCCCTCTTCTAAGCCTGTGGTTGTCAGACCACTCATTTGGTGAAATCTCCCCCTACAGCCCTGATGCCAAGACAGAAACTATTTTAGACATAACAGGAGGCTTTTCATCAGTGGTGAAGCAGGATTTCAAAAGGACAAAGAGCGAAGAGATTAGAAGTAAGAAGATGAGGGCAGAGTGAACAGGTGAAAGAGAAATAAATGAGCCAAACAAACCAAAGGGGAAGAAAAAGTGTTGCATGTTGTGGTTGGCCTTGAGGAACTTGAAAAAGCTGTCATTAAGAGTCAGGTATAGAAATGGTTTTCCTGTTTAGTTTCATATACAATGATAAATATGGAGATTGATCGAACTGCAGAGACATGAAGATATATTCTGTCTTTTCTTTTATTGCTGATAACCAGCTCTGAGCCAAGAATCTAACTTAATAAATTCATTTTTTTAATTTAACCAGGGTAGAAAGGGCTGTTTTACGAAGCACAACAATAAGAACTTTTCAGAAATGTTTGGTGCGATGACAGCTTGTATTTCAGTGGGTAATTGAGGTTTATTGGTAAAAAGGAAGTTTTTCTTTCCCACTCATGCACTTGGGAAAAGCACAGAGTGGGATTGTCAGTTTCTATGATATTGTAAGGTCTTGAACTTGGAATATGCAGCTCTGTGAGACAACTGTGCTGAATGGCACTAAAGTAAGATGCAATTAAATAAAACTCAATTTCTGTATTTGAGCAGTGACTGAGGCAAACCTTCCATGTTTTCTTAAATCTCCTCTGCTCTCTTGGCACAGTTGGGCACCAGGAGACTGGGGTGCTTGCAGTCGGTCATGTGGTGGCGGTCAACAAACCAGGACACTGCGCTGCATGAGGAAGGTAACCTACCAACGGGAGGAGGTGGTGGCGCACTCCTTCTGCCCTGTAATCTCTCCGGCCCAAGTCCAGCCCTGCCACACCCAGTCCTGCCCGCCAGAATGGAGCACTGGATCTTGGTCACAGGTGGGTTTGTAGCAACATTCTAAAACCACAAGAACAGCGTAGCTTTTAATTTTGACAGTCCACGTTGACCTAGGATGAATCGCTATGAAGTTTTGTACTGACATTTACGATCCCTGCAAGTCAAATCCTAATGACTTTGGGAACCTCTACCTTTTCCTTTATTGCCACATGAGGTTTATATTCATGGTTTAAGGAAAATATTTTGGCAACTACTAAATGGATTTCTGTGACACTAGTTACTGTTATTCATGTTCCCCATAGGGTAGTCTGCAATAACTCTGCTGACCCTTCACCTAACAGTCAATCTAGTGCCATTAACAAACTCAATGTTAACACTTAGCAAATGTCCGTACGCAAACATGTTAAACTCAAGAATTAAACTGTTGTGCTCTCCATGGCATTACACTGATCACATTTAGAACACAGTAGCACTGCACAGCTTCAGAAAGCTCTTAGCAAAATATTGAACACTTTTTTCTACACACATTAAGAGCGACCGTGGCTCAGGGGGTTGGGAAGCGTATCTGTAACCGGAAGGTCGCCGGTTCGATCCCCGGGCTCTGTGTCCTTGGGCAAGACACGTTACCCTACTGGTGTTAGCCAGAGGGGCCGATGGCGTGATATGGCAGCCTCGCTTCTGTCAGTCTGCCCCAGGGCAGCTGTGGCTACAACCGTAGCTTGCCTCCACCAGTGTGTGAATGTGAGAGTGAATGAATAGTGGCATTGTAAAGCGCTTTGGGTGCCTTGAAAAGCGCTATATAAATCAAATCCATTATTATTATTATTATACCAAGACGATCTGACATTTTATTTACTCCTGTGCATTTCCCACCATGAAAAAGGCTTTAGGTATTGTTTTATAAATTTTGGTTAAAAAATGAGTTTATTTCACTCATAGGTGTCAATACCCAGTCTTTGCCTACTCTATTGTTAAGTCATTATTTTTTTACTAAAAGGGTTAGAGGTTATGAGGGATATCTGTCATAGCTAATTTATTTTCCTTAAGTGCAAGTAAAGCATCACCAGTGTGTGGTCAATGCACACTGGTATGTCTCTGCCTGACAGAACCCTGTCTGTGTCTAGGAAGGTACATATTCACTCATACACTGAGTTTCCTTTTCAAGCTGTCAGTTGTTTCACTCAAGCTCAAACAAATGCTCTGCTGCCCTCTGTTGGATTTTTTTGCCTTTATTTAGATAGGTGGGTCCCATTAAGATTATTTTCCTATTTATAGGAAGTTCTGGATTTGTGGAACACAGTACGAGATAAATTACACAATGTTAATAGTCTTTACTAGTAAAGAAAGATCACTTGTCAGGAACATTAAAGTTTTAAAAAAATTCAGATTAAAACAAATTCTTACCCTTTTCTATATTTCACCTCCTGTCAAAATTAAGTCCTTTGTGTTGTTTGACATATCTATTTAAGAACTAACTGTATCCATCTAGTAACATAGCACATGCTTAAATAACGACACAGCTACATAAGGTGGAGTCAACTCTTTTATAAGCAATGAGTAGTTATTCGCTGCACAGAACTGTTTTGTTTCTTTGCAAAGCATGGTCTTGATTACATTGTTTAATGATCTGGCTAGTTGATGGATTTGGCTGGTTCCTCTTTATCTACAGTGCATCACATAATAGACTGAGCCTTTCAGTGCTCATATCCCTGTATACAATATTAATAGCCTGGCAGCACATCTGATACTTTGTAAACTGTTCCAGGTTGTTTAGCTGATGTGACCTGTGCAGTCCGGACATTCAGCTGCCATTCAGCCATCATTCTTCGGGACACTCAAATTGTGTGTTTGCACTATTTTGTAACAGCAGCCTGAGTTCAGTTTGCGGTCAGGCAGAGACAAGGCCAGCGTCCCTGAAAAGATCAATCGGAGCTTTTAGTGACAAGAGGACAACTGGGATGTGTGTAGTTGTGAGTGTAGATGCTCAGATGTGTGTGTCTGTTCTCTAATAAATTAATGCGGTGTGTTCAGATAATCTGCCCTGATGGCTGTGCTCCTCAGTCCCAGTGGGGCAGTTCGACTCTGCTGTCCATCTCTCTGCAGTTCACATGGAGTTTACAGAACCAATGTCTGCTGTTAGTGAGGACTTTGATGAGTTGGGGTCACATTCATCCCAGAGTTATTGGTTTATTGTGTTTAATGACAGGCCATAATGTGCTGCCATCAAACCAGTGACCTTCTGTTTGCTTATCCACCATGTGGTGAATTAGGAATGCATTAACAGTGTCTGTGCCAAGGATTTAACTGCTGTTAATATGGCCTAATGTTTAAATGTGATGGAAGCTGAAGGTTAAACCAATCATAAGACTATAAGTTACAGTGTATGTGCGTACAAGTAATCTGTGTATGGCCATTAAACCTTTGCTTAGTGAATCATTAATATCCCAAGGATCATCTGTAGTTTTGACTTTTGCTCCACAATGACTTTTACTTCCTACTTGTCCGTGTTCAGTGCTCCAAGACCTGCGGCCGTGGCCTGAGGAAGCGGACCGTGTTTTGCCGCAGCACCGATCCAGGGGCCAAAGCTGTGGTGGTGCCCGACAGCATGTGCAGACAGCACCACAGACCCAAAGCCCAAGAGACCTGCGTCCTGCGGCGTTGCCCTAAGAATGAGAGGCTTCAGTGGATCCCCACTCCTTGGGGAGAGGTAAGAAAAAAGGACTCATGAAACTCAAGAAAAATGGAAGTGAACTGAATTTTGAGTTCAGATCCGCAGTGAGGCATTTCTATTTGTGGGTCAGTTTGTTGCTTATTGGTGTGTCTGTCTCAGTACAGTGCGACAGATGAAAAAGTAGTGTCCTGAAACTATATAAAACATCAGGAATAAACATTCTTTTTTTTGATGTTGGACCCTCAGAATAAAGAATACAAAGCCCTCTTTCTAGCTTGCCCATTTTTCAAAAACACTTAACAATCATACAGGGAGAAATCTATCATAGAACAGAGAAAGCAGTTTCACAGCCAGCAGCCTCAATAGACCAGAATGAAATGCAACATGTTTCACCTGGAACTATCATTACTCCTCTGCTTCATTTCCCCGCACTGCGCTTGTTGAAAATAATACTGGCACAAACAAATTGAACTGGGAGTAGAGGAGGCAGGTTGGGGGAAATAAGTAACTCTATATATTTTACAAAACTGAACATCTAACTTTTTGTGACCTGTGGAAGATGCATTTCTGCAAAGAAACTACCAACAACCAAAATCAGGGAATTAAACTAACCGTAGTGTTTATAATTCATTTCATTTCACACATTATCAGTACATACTACCAATGCGCAAATTACAGTAGGTGACCTAATTAATATTTTACAATCTGCTGTGGTGAGCGCAGCTGAAAGAAGATGTTTGAATATTGAGAGATGAAGAAAACAGTACAATAATTATCTACACCTGAAGCCCTTTTTTGCATTCTTTTTACAAATAGCAACGTTAACTTAATAATTGCAGTGAAAAAAACAAACATCTGTGAAAAATCTTGGCTGTGTTAGTGAGATACTCGAGCCTCTTGCACTTCACTCTGCTTCTCTGTGGCTGTGTGAGAGGGAGCTGCCTGGGTCCCGCTCACAGCCAAATAAGCTGAGAGTGAAAGAGAGAGAAAGTGAGTGAGCGCAGAAGGACAGAAGCAGTGTGACCACAAATGACAGCAAAACGAGTCTCATTTTTCAAAACCAAAAAACTTCAAGCTCCTCTTTTGTGCACATATTCTTCTCATCTAGCTCCAACCTTTTTCATCCTCCCTGTTGCTCTTCAAGCCTTCAGTGTACTGAACCTTGTAGGCCCTGAACCTTTTCTAGCCATTAACAGGGTGTCTGCCTGGCATGTTCAAATTGCCCACCGTAGCCTTAGGAAGTGCAGTTTTGGAAATGTATAACATGTATAGTCAGAAATGTTATAGATTGTTTCTGCTCGACTAAACTTTGCGTGATGTGACTTTTATTTGCCCCATTGAAAGTACTTAGTTGTTAGTAAATATTTGTTTTGCTATACACTTGGAGCCATGAGTGTGAATGATAGGTGGTTAATGGGGTCCCATGCTTCTGAAATGGATAATGATTAGCAGCGGTTGCTACTTTGTGACAGATCAAATGTGTTGGCTCACTCGATACTAATACTGAGAAGTTTCACCCAGGTGAATCTGTGGAAGTCAGTTCAGATAGGATTTTTTTTCTGCATTTGTGCCAAAGATGGTCATATTTTTACCTGTTGTAGCAGAAAGCCGGGCTGATAAAACACACAGGTGACACAAACTGTCTGCTCATCATATATAATGACTGAAAAATACACAGTAAAGCATATCAGGGTTTTCTTTTTTTTTTTTTTTTTGCTCCTTAACTACAACAGTAAATGAGCTTGCAGTGTCTGTAACTACAGGAACCATCCCATCACTTACAACCACTCACAGAGTTCATTTTCTAAAGCTGTCCCTCCTGCTTGCACTCTGTTTCAGTGCTCCAGGTCGTGTGGCTCAGGCATCCAGAAAAGAGAGCTTCACTGTGGGGAGAGAGACTCACAGGGAGGGTATGTGCCTTCAACTACACACTAAGACATCCCTCATACTTTAATAGATCTGCACAGATACTTGAGACCCCACTGTGCCATCTGTTTACTATCATCTGAGTCAGAATTTCAATGTTTTTCAAATGAGAAGCTCTGTAGGAATAGTCATTTTGAGCAGATAGCCTGTCCTCTCGTTGCACAGGTATGTGGTGTTTACTATACGGAGGTGCAGGAATATAGCCAAACCTTTGGTGGATCTTCAGCAAGGATGCAACCGAGGTCCATGCCCAGAGCTCCCTCGGGTGGTCCCTGGAAGAACGACCTCAAGCGTAGTGGTCTTAGGCTGGTACGCCTCTCCCTGGCAGCAGGTAGATTTTCTTGTGCTTTGGTTAAATGCTATCTATATCAAAAGATTTTACGGATACTTGTGTGTTCAAGCTGAAAATCTCACAGTTTGAAGATTTTCTACCTTATATGACACAGTATGATTACAGCTTTGATGTGTTAAAGTTACACTGCTAAAAATATAAAAAGGGACACTTCATATCCATTTGTTAAACATCGTGTCAAGAAATGTTATTTTATCTACCTTTAAAGTTTATTCAGACTGACCCATGTTGCACTACTGCCTCTATGGGTCAGCTCACATCAGCAACACATCCTGAGCCCTCGACTGTCACACAGAGTTGGTCTTAGGTCAGTTTTCACTTAAATCGGACTAAACACGGACTGCCATTGTCGGACTCTGATTGGTTATGTCATGAGGCATGTGATACTGATGTAAAAAGTGTAAGAACTGCTCAAAACCTGATTTCATTCTTTTTGAACTATTCTGTCACAGTACTTGTCACAGTAAAGATTTATAAGTTGCACACATTGTAAGTGACAGATGATTGACTAGAGCAGCCTTTTATTGTTAACAGTACCCAGCATGTTCAGTCCTTGCCATGCAAATCACTGATATCAAATGGAATGCTGCCTTGGCAGTAGGTATACTGAAATGGCTTAGTGGGCTTCAGATTGAACTTGCTTTAACTTGTGTCCACTCTAATATGAATGGGTTGGACACACCACTCTAGACTCGGGTGATATGTACACCAGCTCTAAAAATTGATTTATTTTCTATTTCACTGTCTCTGAATTGACATTTTTTCGCTTTTGTTTAAGAGACTCTCTTCAGTCTGAGTCTTTTGCATAAATCATTAATTGTTACTAATTGTCATAATACCACATTCAAGTGCCGCCCCCCCCCCCCCCCAAGAAAACTAAGTGGCAGACTATACAGTGTAGGTGATGTAAGTTTACAGATGTAGCAGAGGTCTTAGCCAGAAGTGGAACTGTGGATATGTGGGATAGGCCAAAAGATGTAGAGTCTTTTGGGGTACGGTTGTGTCGACTATGTGTTACATCATCTATTATGCAAAACGTCTTAAGGGCAACCTCTTATAGTGCAGGTCTTATTCTGCTTGATCTCAAGCTTGTGATCCTTGTATGATTCCACCAGAGAAGATATCTCTTGACACCTGCTGCAGGGCAGGTACATGGTGTTAGGGTTGTTTGTTTTCTTCATCTGTTCTTTGTCTCTGCGTAGAGTTTTCTTCCATTCTTTCCCCTCCCTCCCCTTATCCCTTTATTACAGCTGCTTTTCCTCTCTCAAACTTTTTCCCCTCTTATTTGTATGACTGTGCTTCCTCTTGTATCTCTTCTTCTCATTTGTTTCTTTTCTTTTTGGCTCACTGCCTCTTCTCTCCTGCCTTTGTCTCAGTGCTCTGTGTCCTGTGGCGGAGGAGTCCAGACTCGATCCATCCAATGTCTTCGACAAGGTCGCCCCGCAGCTGGTTGCCTGCCACACCAGAGGCCTGTCACTTCTAGGGCATGCAACACGCAGTTCTGCCCGGCTGCTCCCCCGGCTCCAGCACATCGCTCTAGCAGCCGGGTCACAGCTGCTGGACCAGCACTGAAAGGTATATTTCTCCGAGGGAGCAAAGAACAAATTTATTCAGCATCATTAAATGATGACCATATAATTACAGACATGGAGGAGATTTACTATTGAGATTTCATTCAAAGACTAGCAGCCCAAGAGTTTGCAAGAGTTAGCATCATACTGTATCAAAGTAATATGGCAAACCAATTAGTTAGCATGCCAACACACTAATGTGTAGCACACTTCAGTTTGTTAGTATTTTGCATGTTAAGGAGCTGAACCATTTCTCACCTTTTCGGTGGCGATGACTCAGACAAGAGAGCATTTGGACTATTAATTGGAAGGTTGGTGGCGCAGTCCTCATTTCCTCCAGTTTAGGCGTTCTTGAGCAAAATAGTGAACTCCAAATTGCCCCTGATGCATCCATCAGAGTATGATTGTGTGCATGATAGTTAAAAAGTGCTTAAAGGCATAGAATTAAATGCTGTACGAACGAGTGTTTGTAAATGGCTTTCAATAACAAGCACTGTATAAGTATCAGTCCATTTATATTAGCAGGCCATCACACTAAAGTGTGTAACAGTTATTAACATCATTAAACACTGGCCTATACACAGCTTAAAACCAGCATGTTAGTATTGCCATTGGGAGCATATTAACATGCTGACATTAGCACTGTGTGTGTTGGTGTTCAACTAATTAGTCACTGAATGAACTGAAAAACAAAAAAGTTTAGCAATAATTTAGTCAAATGTTTTCTGGTTTGCTACTTTCTTTGCTTTGTTTATTCTCATATCTTCAAGTTAATGTTTATTCTTATAATATGTATAATAGCATTGCTTCTTTTTGTTTTCTCTTCAGAAGAACACTGTGTGGATCACTTCAGCTGGTGCCACTTGGTCCCTCAGCACGGCGTCTGTAACCACAAGTTCTATGGAGAGCAGTGCTGCAAGTCCTGCTCCAGCAAGAAGCCATAGAGCTCTGACACCTCTGAGTCCACAACGGCCAGCCTCGAACAAAAGTGCTGCTACGGAGACCATTCAGGGGCAAATACCCACTACACACAGGACTGTGCACAGCAATGTGTGTTTTCTTCCTGGAGTACTTGACTAATGCATTTTGTATAGAAGTGAAAGAGTACATACACAGACTTTGTTCAAGAAGGCAACGTGGCTGCTGATGCTCTTCTGCCAAAGTGGTGTCATCAGGTCAATGCTCACATTGAAACTGGAAAGACAGTGAAATCCAAACTGAAGACTTGTTGTAAAATATATGTATCTTGATATTTTGTGGAGTATTTTCCTCTTGAAACCCCTGAAACTAGAAAGCCATCAGGACAACAGGAAAGAACAATAGTGTGATTAGTTATATGTTGTGCATTTAAAGGCATCTGGTTTCGTATGTCTTTGTTTAAGTTATTATGGGTCCTAATATATGATTTTACATTTTGTGAGATTTACAGTGGATTTGGGACATGTTATTTTTGTGTTTTGTGCCAGTCACCCTTGCATTCACATGATTCAGTTTTATATGGGGCGTTAGTAATCAGGTGAACTGCACTTCTCCTTCACATGATGTCCACTTGTCCTGTTTACTACTCCTGAATCGCACCACGTCACATTCATGTCAGTGCTATTTAAACATCCGTATCTGTGTACCTAAAATATGTTATTCAACTGCGTTGTAAGTGGTTGTATTTTTTTTTTAATCTCTGCTTTATCTTTATGGTAAATAACTTCACCATCTATCTGCTTTTCTTTTCTTCACTGCATTCTCTCTATCGATTACAGCCACAATGAGGTGAATAATGAGTAAGGCTGTCTGCAAGCCTGGGGGAGAGTAGAGGAGGGTGAAGAGGGAGAGAAGAGGATGATTGCTCGGTAAGCGTGGGTGCAGTCTAGATAGCAAGGGGTTTTGGTTATTGAGAGAGAGTAGTGTAGGTGTGTTCTTCACAGAAGTCTGGTCAAAATATAGAGACGTGGCAGGTTGAGCTTGAGATAAGAGATGATGCACTCGTGTTCATTTCTGTTTTGATTGGGGCACAAAACAACATAAAAACAACATATATGCAGTAGTTTGGTTGAAGGGAATTTTAATGGCTCAAACTCTAAAAGCAGACAGTAATGTAAAATAGACTGACTGATTTATTGGCAATCCAATATTAGCTACTGGCTGGTCTCTCAATATCTACATTTATAACAACCGATAAATACAATTTCTTAAAAGAGATCAAGGAAGAAAAGCAAAAACACCCTTGAACCAATATGAAATCAAGACGTAAACAAACCAATATCTATTTCTTTAAATAAAAGAATCTGCAAACATGATTGATCAATGTATAAATAGTCTACAAACTCACCTATTATGCTATTTGATTTACCCCCTTAAGAAAACGACTAATAATTTGAGACTTCAGGTAATACTGTATTTATAGATGTATATAAATATACAGTATAAAAACGAAATTGTAGTCAGGCTAAAATTTTCTTCGTACATAAAACTGTTGCCTGTAGTGACAAACCAATGAAAAAATGTGATGCATTTTAACTTCTTGTTTTTTTTTATATTTCCCCCACATCTTTACAATTCACTTTCTCTTCTCTGATCAGTCTAAAAAAAACTTGTTATTCTCACTTTGCATAAGACCACATAAAAGAATTAGCAAGGTTAGCAACTAACTGGTAAACACAGGAGACCAGTAGAGCAGTAAAAAGCAGCATATAATATTGTCATTTTAAAACCTGTCTTAATTTATATTTAGGCAACTTGAAGTTAATGGAACAAATATGCATGCAAAGTGAAAGTAAATCAATGTGTCTTTACCTTTGGAAAAAAAAAAAGGCTCTTAAAGTGCCTGACTATTAGCTAGTTGGTAATGGTGGCTGTCAATTTAAGTACAGAGTAAGCCATGTTCAGCTTATCAGAACCATGACTGCAAACAAAAACATTAAAGCAACCCTTTGATGTCATCACAAAAGAAAACTGTTTCCACACTAAATATGCTAATTTAATCATTTTTAGTTGTGAGAAAATTGATGAAGCAACTTTAACGATCGTGGCTCAAGAGTTGGGAGTTCGTCTTGTAATCGGAAGGTTGCCGGTTCGAGCCCTGGCTTGGACAGTCTCGGTCGTTGTGTCCTTGGGCAAGACACTTCACCCGTTGCCTACTGGTGGTGGTCAGAGGGCCCGGTGGCGCCAGTGTCCGGCAGCCTCGCCTCTGTCAGTGCGCCCCAGGGTGGCTGTGGCTACAATGTAGCTTGCCATCACCAGTGTGTCAATGTGTGTGTGAATGGGTGGATGACTGGATATGTAAAGCGCTTTGGGGTCCTTAGGGACTAGTAAGGCGCTATATAAATACAGGCCATTTACCATTTACCATTTAACGTTTGGCATTAGTGTTGTCTTGCATTCTATCCCCATGAGCACTGTGATTATTGCCCAGTTGGACACTTAATGCCCATTATTTGTCTGGCCACTCAGTGGGAATCTGCTTTCACTATTATTGGCCTCTTGGCAACTTCAGACATTTGATAACTTTTTGCCCCTCTCAAAACTTTCATAACTAGAAGCATGCTGAGATTTATGCTACTAAACAATGTTTTTATTACAGTGATTATGCCACCCTTTCTCGCTCTGCGGGGTCTGCGATTGCTCTTTAATCAAACCGTCTCCATGAATCATGAAGCCTGGAGTCCTCACATCGTCTTGGCTGCATGCTGTTTACTGGCATGCTGTGAGCCAGACACCACAAGCTGGGGCACATGCACATACACACAAATATGATGGCTAACATACACACAATTAACTTGTTCACTGAGCATCAGGCTGACTGTGAAGTGTGTGGGTGAGAGCATGCTTTTGGAATTTGGGCATGCATACCCTTGTTACATGGTTTCCCAGCTGCATGCCTGCATTTGCTGCTTGGATTCATGCATTTACAAGTGTGTGCCTGTGTCTTAAAGGGTGAGTGTTTGTACAATACATATGTATGTCCCTACAAGCCAGCCTGTGATGTCTACATCGCAGTGGGGCAGCAATTTTACCGCTGAGCTGATGTGAGAATTTCTATATCTCCATCCTGCTTTCAGTTCCAGATGGGACTCAATTTCCTCTGCCCATATTGGTTCATAATGACATATTTTGATTATCTTAGCATGGGGAGCCACATCAACCCTTGGCATTACTGCCGTGGAGAAATAAAGAGATTGCGACTCAAATAAAAATGCAGAAATGGAGGAGTAGCTCTTTATTTGGCATCCTCACTTGAATTTGGATTTGTTGGGTAATGTGCTTGCAACATCAAAACTTAAAAACTTCCCCAAAATATAAACAGATAATTCATCACTTTAATCAGACAAGTTTTTCTGATGCACTCAGAGCTTAAACAAGTTTAGTGTATGCTGGATAAAAAGTGTTTGCAGAGAATTATATGACAATATTCCTAAAAATGTTCTAATATCTATCTATAGATACCAGAAGTCAGTATTAATAAGTTTGATTAATCCCATCCTATAGGGGGTTGTTGACAATGATAATTTCAGGAATTGACAATGCTCACCTGCTACATCCTGTCAATCAATGCAATGGAACCAGATGTTGGCATTTTAGCCACGGAGGACAAGTGTGCAAATTTTACACCATAAAAATACGTTTTTATTTATAGTAAACTGATGACAGATTGACTAAAATTTGGCAGTAGCAGTAACATCTGTTAATGAATTTAATGATCTCAGAAATATTAAATCTGGTTAACTTAAACCTGATATGCTTCCATTAATGTGGCAGTTTGACTCTAAGGGTCATGGCAACTTTGTATACTCCAGCTCTATCAGGGAAGTTAAGAAGCACAAAACAGCAACAGCCAACCTGATGGGGATATCTATTACAGCCATCGGAATGACTACATTAAAGGGAAAACAGACAAACCTTAAAAATCCATTATTAGGCAAAAACTTTAATACCACATGATTTTGACATTAAGCTGTACTTTGAGTTTAATGTTTAGCATTTTAGTATTGTTGCCTAATGCTTATAAGGATGCTGATGCTAGCATTTTGGGAGCACATCTGTGCCTTGCTAGAGCCTCAGTGAGCCACTAGCATGGCTGTGGCCTTGTTTAAAATTCATCACATCTGTTTTCATGTCTCCTGAAACAACCCGCCGCTATGAGAAACCTTGTCCAAAGAAAAAGAAGTGTACCTTTTTTGGAACCTGGTACACAATGAGCACACTGCACGAAAGTAAATGCCTGCCTTGGTCTGTCAACTCCAAAATAGGCCTGTCTCTCTTAATACTTGAGCTACCCAGGCTGAGTGATGCAGGTATTTCTTTCCTGTTTCCTGTTTTCCAGTTGGCAAAGCACCAGTTGTTGTCGGTCCAGTTGTAAGTCAGGGTCGGCTGTTATTTTCAGCTTAGACATTTCTCCGCTAGCTAAGTGTCAGGCAGGCCGGCTAAGACCGTCGTTTGTGTGCACTTGGCAGGCAGTGAACCCTGATAGGACCTCTCACAACTGACAGTCAGTCTAATCACATCTTAACAAAGTTCCATCTAAGCCTGTGTATGAGTGTCTCTGTGTGTGTATGTGTGTGTGTGGACTGAGAGAAAGTGAGAGTGATCTCTCTTTCTTGCAGGGCTTACTCTGAGGGCAGGCTTCACAGCAAGTGAAAGCTGTCATATTTCAACTCCACCTCTCCCATCAGTACCTCTGTATCAGACAGAGTTCACGAAGCACGTGCCCACACATACAAAAAGATAGCAGACACACACTCTTACCCCTTTCTTCGTCCCACCATCCCCTCTATCTCTCCCACACACACACACACACACACACACACACACACACACACACACACACACACACACACACACACACACACACACACACGATGTGGCTGCCTGCACAGGGGAGCGCCTGGTATTTGCTGCAGGGTGATTGCAGGTGGATCATGGCATTGGCAGGGCTTTAGAGGTGTGCAGTTGCGTGGGAGTCGCAGTGTGGGGCTCATTCGTTGCTGCCAGGCGTCTCCTCTAACGTTAAGAGATCTGCGAGGAGCAGATCTAGGTGATTAAGAGCTCAAAAGACAACTGGCAGCTCAGCGTCAAGACAAGCCTTTGTGTCTCTGTCATGCTGGATGATTTAAGAATCGAGTAAAGACCTGTGTATATATGGCTCACGCATAACTAAACCTCCTCAGCTCTGGCGAACCCTCACCCCCGATCCTTGCCCATCACATGCTGCCAGCCTGTCTCTCATTAGCTTTTCTGCTATCCATCTCCATCTTTTTTTAAAAAACATTTTCTTCACCTCACCTTACCTTCCTCTTCCTCTCCCCCTTCGCTGTCTCACCTCTCACTTCTTTCATCTCATTACCCTTGCTTATGCTTTTGTAAACTCTGGAAAGTTTGTAGTGTTTGGCTTTTGAAGCGCCTAAATCACTTTATAATGCCGCATGCTGTGTGTTTTCTCTCTGCTGTGGGAATCTGTCACAGCTGTTGTATATGCATGTCTCAAAATTCATTTTTTAATTAAAAGATCAGGAATCTTCCGGGGTGTTTAAATTTGTGAGAAAGCAAAAAAACAAACAAAAAACCCCAGAAGTGTCCCTTGACCCCTCTCGACTGAGAATCATCGATTACGTGAGCGTTTTGTTTTAAAAACATTGCACCATCCCTGTTTGTCATACTGCAGCAGAGGCAGCACTTATTCCCCTTGGCTGCTCAAGCACCACTTTTACAAAATATAGTCCACCTGTTCATTTGCTGATTACATGAATGCACTGATTTGCTAAGCATATTTCGAGCATTTTTTTACTCATCCCCCTAAGCGCATAGAACCTTGAATGTGGACATTTTCTTATTTATTTATTTTTTGTTTGCTTTTTTGCTCATACCAGCTTATTCTCGCTCTTGATCTCTCTCTGGTGCATAAAGGTTTTCTGAGCGTCCCTGCTCAGATCCATTGAGTAAAAAGCTTTTACTTAACGTATTTTCTCTTTGAGGCTATGAATATTATTGATCTGTGTGTTTGCTGCAACTCTCTCTCATCTATCTTCCTTTGAGCGGCCGGTTTCTCATCATTTTCCCCTGAAATGTAAGAATTGATTAGAATCCTTGGGGCCCTGTAGGCACCAGCTGCAGCCATGCCCACCTGCCTAACCTCGTGACCTTGAGCAAACAGCATCCAAGTGGCTGGAAATGGACTGAGCTCCTTTTATTGTATCTTTGTCCTTTTTCAGATTTATTCTTGTTGTGTTTTTGTGTGAATTTATAAAGATGGAGCTCTTCTATGTCATTCTGAAAGAAGCGCACATTTCTTCCGCTACCTCCTCTTCCCTGGAGACACACTGCTATACAGATTAAGTCATGTAGAGTACACCCACATGTATACAAGTATAGTATGTACACATGCTACACATTTTACTCTGTTTAATGAGCTGCTGGTGAAATCTATGCGCGCTACAACATCTCCTCAGTTCTTTGTCTGACCACCAGAGGGCAGTGCCCACTCAAAAATTCTGCATTCAGTCTTTGAGTCTCTTTGTCCCTCCACGTTAAATGCAAATTCCAAACTATATAAACAAAAACAACAACAACAGCAAAATAAATCACTTTCTCACACCTAGATGTTAGATGTATGCAAATGGTCTCCCCTTTATTTCCTTACACTAAACAAAAGCAATGACTTCTCTAACCTCCAAGTTACAAAGTTAAACTCGTCGCTACTATATGCACATTCCCAAACTTCATTTCGACAGGCGTCATTTCAATATTTGTTCCTCAGACTGTCATATTTTATTGATGAACTGTGAGCTCAAGCTGGCCACGGGGAATACAATTCCACAACAGATATGTAAATTCCAACCTATCAATTTTTCAGACCTTTTGGTCGGCAATGCCAGCTAAATCTCTGAGGCCATCCTTCACTTTGCCCCTTGTGGATAAAAAGATGAATAGGCGAAAACAAGCCAGGCTTGATTTTTAGACCACCAGTGATTTCCTAAACTAAATGAAGCACTCTCCGCACGTTGAGGGCAAAGCTGAATTATAAATAATCAGGGGGAAACGTCATCAGACGGAAAGAAACAAGGTCAGAACTATTACCAATTAACTGTTACTTTTTTGTGCAAGGCCAGCAACAAAAGTGTAAAGGAAGGAGGGTGAAGCGCTCCCCTTCACTGTGGAAAAACAGCCGGGGAGTGTGTGTTGTAGGTAATTGGCCAAGGTTACAAACCTCAATAAATCAAAGGCGTGCTAGTGCTTCAAACAAGGACAAAGCAATGGTCGCATTACAGCAGATACATTATTTTCCGACACATATTTCAGTTTCCAGCATCCTCATACATGATTGTACTTCCCACGTACAGCAAGCCGCACTCCCCCTTACTCGACCTCTCACTTTATGTTCTTTTGTACTGAGTGGCACACTTAGAAGATAAAGAGCTTCCACATCAGGCTTTCCTACAAGACTTTCATCTTAATGAGGCCTTCATGAGACTGAACGGATTGGTTTGAAAGTGAAAGAATGTCTTCTTGAACAAAACATCTTATTCGGTCGAGGATTTGCTTTAGTTGCTAGTTAGCTAAATTAAGAGAATACTCTGAATCATTCTGAGAGGGCAAATCCCATCACTGCAGGGTACGGTTGATCTGGCAGCTCCAATTGGTGTAATGGATCAGACAAAGTTGATAAAATGCTAAAAGTTGAGCTACAAAAAAGTAATTTGATGCTGTATTTTACTCTACAGCTACATTTTGTAGAGGTGTTTGGGGAGCTGGTTTGCCTTTCAAATCAAGAAAAGCTCTAAAATCAACAGAAAGCTTCAAAAATTGCTCTAAAAAGGTGCCAAAACAATCTGTGTGCAGTGCAGTGTATACTAAAGCTGGCATCTTTAAATCAGTGAAAAGGGAAAGCACTGACGGACGTACTTTGTGACGTCTTGAATAGCAAGTAGAACCAATTTACAGCTGTTAACCCTGCATGTGTGCGTATCTGAGCACGAGATCCTCTCGCTGTGTGCATTTGTGTGCAGACAACAAAGTTGCACGGGAATAAATCATAACTTTTTCTAAGACAATAGTGACAATTCCAAGTAAATCTCAGCGCGCTGAAGCGTCTGTCGCTGTCAAGCGCTGCTCTGAAATGGAGAGGTTTTTCTATATATACAGACAGAGAGGGAGAGAGAATGAGAGAGACAGACAGAGATGGAGTGAGAGAGAGGAGTCTGACAGATTTCAGTGACACTGTGCCTCACAGCCACTTCCTCAGTGCTTTTTACCCACTGCCTCTAGTGAAGCATACACATGAAAGTGAAGTAGGCATCGCATGCACCCAAAACGGCGAACGGCACCATTAAAGATACAAAACAACTGTCACCTGAAGCCAGAGTCAGTGCATTTGACGTTTTTTCACATTACCATCAGCAGTTTGTTTAGACTGAACTTAAACTGTGGGGATATTGCAAACAAAACCAAAAAGAACTCTGACACACATCCATGCAACTGTAATATCAGCACAATAAATAAATCCCATTTTACAAATGCTTTTCTCTATTAGACGCAGCACTTGTAGCAGCCTGGAGTATATACCCCCACCTCTCTTTTGTTCTCTCCGGAGTTGTATAAACCTCTGTCGACAGCAATCACATCCGCAATAGATACAAATCCAAATGAAACAAATCAATCTAACTGCCTGCCCCTCTTCCTCTTCCCTCTAGCTTCTCCCCCACTTGCCTCCCACCAGCAGAGAAAACTGTGCCCATAAAAGTGGAGCTCAGATTGGAAAGTTTGTTTCCATTTGGGTAGGGTTTCCTTCGCATAGCGCTGGAGTAGAGAAACAATGAGAAGTGGGCAGGTGTGTCTGGCTGTGCTGGCGAGGTTCGGTTTCATTGTTACCTTTGCTGTACCTCGGCTAATCATCTAACACAGTGGTTGGTCCAGCCGGCAGGAGACTCAAATACCTCTGCCCTCCCCGGGTTGGCCTCAATTAGTGGGGAATTAAAGTCCTGCTTCATGGATTGGATTCATGGGGGACACTGCTCCTTAATTACAGCAGCTCTCCATGTACTGCTGGGGACTGATTGCAAGGCAAGACAACACCCAACCCAGCACCCACCCAGCCCTATTTGGGGGTGTCTGGAATACTGCTTTGTTGAAATCAGCAGGCAGATGCAGATTAGTTACTCAGCTAATACAATAGTTCAGATCTACAAGTGTCACTGTAATTTCTTCACTTTCCTTCCCTGCTGTCTACAACAAGTCCATGGAGTCTTTCTTTTTTCCTTTGTTTTTACCCAGAAATAATCAACAGCAGTGATGTGAAAAATGTCGCTTTGAGCGCTTGTTTTGCTATAGTTTATACAAGTTTATACAGGCCTTGTAATAAAAAGTTGAAATACTTTTTGTATTTTTTTCTGCTCATTACAAATAGTTTCTCTATTGGCGACTAAGTTGATTTAAAGTAGAGTCATTATACTCATTTTCAGCTCTGTAGTTTTATGGGTCTCTGCACGCCTCACATATTTATTTATTTACTGATGCAGTTCCTCAGTTTATTCACTACAAAAAAACAACAACAAAAAAACAAAGAAACAAGAAAAAGCATCTTTTGACTTAGATTGGAATGGCCATTTCTCAAATCCATAAGTGTTCAAGCTGGAAATTAAACAGCAAAAAAAAGAATGCACAGCATAGACTCTGCAGCAGCAAAGTTTACAGCGGGAAGTCTGCTTTCAATCACAAGCTGAACAATAAATTGTCTATTAATATGTCCTATTTAATATAAAATACCAGCTGAAGATCAAAACCTTTGCCATCACGAAATAAAGAAGGTGGCTGGCTGAGAGTTTTCTGTGTCATATTCAGAGATGGGATTACTATTGCAAAAAGGTAATTAGATTACTGTTACTTTCCTGTAAGCACGCTGCGTTACTGCGTTACTAAAACCCTGATTTTTTGCGCGAGTGTCTCATGACAATGACGTAAGTGACTGCGACATTCGTGGCAACACAGCTGTGTGCAGATCAACAATGGATAATATATCGAGTGCTGAGAGCATATGACTGTGCAGCGTTTAAAGTGTGGAAGTACTGACCTTACTTTGAGTTTGATTCTGTAAAAAGTAACAAAAACATTAGCGTCCGTTGCTCACTGCGTGGGAAGAAAACTTCTTTTTACAGCGAAAAACCCCTAAACGTCCGAGCAAGCACCAAATACACTGTGTGAATGTGAAACTCCCAGATCCTTCCACTGACCGCTACGGCACACCTGCACCAGGGTAAACCTCCGCCTGCCCCACTCCTGCTATACAGGTGAAAATAGAGCAACAGGAGCGCTGAGTCTTTGATTTTATTTATTTTCTGCGTTGTTTTACGTGCATTTATTTGAAAGAGAGACTGTAAACACAAAAAACTATTTTATTTTATGTGCTGGAATATGCAGAAAATAGGCTTAAATGCTAAACAAATTTCTTCCAGTCAGAGAATGTTGCATATGTACGAGCCAGGATCAACGCAGCGTGGATGAAATGGCGCCAAGTCACCGGCGTCCTGTGTGACCGAAGAATGCCCAATCGCCTCAAGTCAAAGATCTACAAGAGTGTAGTGCGCCCCGTCGCCCTCTATGGATCCAAGTGCTGGCCAGCCACCGCAAAGCACGAACAAGCCCTTCACACGATGGAAATGCGGATGCTGCGATGGTGCCTAGGCCTGACACGATGGGACCACGTCATGAACACCGACGTTAGAAAGAGGATGGGAATCGCGCCAATCACAGATAAGATGCAAGAAGCGAGGCTGCGGTGGTACGGACATGTGGTACGGAGCGATGAGAACTCAGTGGTGAGAACAGCACTGCGGCTCAGCCCCCAAGGACATCGACCTAGAGGCAGACCAAAGCGGAGATGGATGGACCGAATCAAGGACGACGTGAAGAAGATCGAAGCCGATCTGACCGACGCCCTTGACCGACCCAAGTGGAGACGACTTTGCAGAAAAGCGGACCCTGCAACCGAGCGGGAAAAACGCTAGGAGGAAGAAGAAGAAGAGAATGTTGCATATAATGTTTGCGTTATGCGTAAAGTTAAAAGATTAAAACTGATAAAACTAGTTTCAAAAAGAGACTTTTTCATTTTATTACATTTTATATGATGGATTATGCAGAAAAAATAGAATTGGGCTGAAAGATCTATTGCTTTATTACCTAGGTTGTAAATCATTTTTAAAAAAAGGAACTAAGTAACTAATTATTTTTGAAAATAAGTAATCAGTAAAGTAATTATGTAGATGAGATAAACTGTGGCAACTATGAGTTAACAAACTAGTGTATATACCCTCTCAGAGGCAGTAAAACTCTTTCATGGCAAGCATCTTGCTCGTTATTTGGAGAAACTGAGCAAAGAGGGGCTGGAGATGGCCCCAACCAGTGGTGGCAGATGGCCCCGCCCCTCCCTGAGCCTGGTTCTGCCGGAGGTTTCTTTCTGTTAAAAGGGAGTTTTTCCTTCCCACTGTCGCCAAAGTGCTTGCTCATAGGGGACTGCTTCTCATGTCCAATATGGCAGACAGCTCTTACACAATGATCATGTGATGTCATGTGCAAAACCTTTATAGCATTAGTCTAGCTGAAAATCCTGCTAGATACTAGGGCTGCTCAATTAATCGAATTTTAATCACGATTACGATCTGGGCTTTCAACGATCATTAAAAATGACTGAGCCGATTATTAGCCCCTCCCTCATTTATCCGCGACACCTTAAAGGCCGGTCCGTGAAAATATTGTCGGGCATAAACCGGTCCGTGGCGCAAAAAAGGTTGGAGACCGCTGATTAAGAGGACCCGAGGGAAGCTCGGAAAGCTAAGCAGAAGTTATTTGGAGAGTGACTGCCGTTGGTTGAAAAGAGAGTTTAAAAAAAAAAACTTCAGTGGTGTTGCACACTATTTTATATTATTTTTTTAAAGTCATTGTTAACCCTTTAAAGCCGGTCAGAGCTGCACGCTCCGTTTTGCGTAACTATTTTTAAATCCCTGTAGAATCTGAACCGTGTAAGCTAGCGCAATAATTTGTTTTGCATATGAAACCGGAGGAGTTGTACTTACATCTGATGCCATCAGCTTGTCCTCGGTCACGGTTTCGTTCCACATATAGCTTTGCAAAAATTGCATAAAAAGCGCTTGCAGGAACAAAAACATAATATTCCAGAAACACGCTTTGCCGTTCCTATCAGCTGTTCGTAACACTTCCCACAGTGAAATGATGCACATGCTGTTTTCTTTGCAAATTTGCATCATAGGATTGTTTTTTGTTTTTCCTGCAGTATATAAAAATTGCTGTATCTCCAAAATAAAACTATGAAGACACTCAAAATAAATTTCCTGTTGTTGTAAACTATTTTTTGCAACTTTATTGTATTTAAAGTTTTGAGGGATAAGCCTCTTAAATTTCTCCAAGTAGAAATATATGTAAACAAAACAAAAGCGATTTTCAATTTTTTTTGTAGTTTATTGCACTTTTTTGCAATTTATGTAATTACTATGGACTTAATGCATACATATTATTAAAATATGGGCTATAACAGTTGTATTGATGTATAGCAACTTGAAATGCTCCCACAAATGGCACTACAGCATGTAAAAAAAATAATATAAGCTCTGGTGGACTTGGTTCTATAGTAGGTCTTAAAGGGTTAAATAAATATCGTCAAATAATCGTGATCTCAATTTCAGTGAAAATAATCGTGATTATCATTTTTGCCATAATCGAGCAGCCCTACTAGATACTGAGGTCTGTTAACACAAGAGTCCTCTGAGAAGCCATGTAAACAAACATGTTGGTTTCCTTTAAATGTAAGCCATATCCTTTTAGTTTTGATTTCTGTCATGATGACTCCACTGCTGTGCAAGTCAATCATACATCATATATGGTAAATGGACTGATTATTATATAGCGATTTTCTACTCTGAGTACTCAAAGTGCTTTATACAATTTGCTTCTTTCACTCATTCACACAAGCACTTTTTTTCTTTGCTTTTTTTACGTAAGTGCTTTATATCTAACATTCACACACATTCATACTCCGATGGATGGATTGGAGAGTTGGTATCCTGTCCAAGAATATTTGGCATGCAGACTGGAGCAGCCAGGGATTGAACCACCAACCTTCTTATTGATAAATGACCTGCGCTACTTCTTGAGCTACAAGCCAGGAAAAGTAATAGACTAAACATAGTTTAGAGCGGCTGACACATTAGAATAAATAATTCCACAATCCACACTCTACATCAAGAGAAGACGAGCCAAAACAGTTAAGCTCTCGCTAAAGCTTTTAGGTTTTAGCTTCTCAGGAGCACAGAGGCTTCAATAATTGTGAAATGGAAAATGCCCAGACTAAATAACTGCGCCATAAGGACAACCATCTTACCAATGTTGTCAGGATTTCATGGTAGATTAACAGAATTAAAGTTACTCTGAGTAAACAGCATGCAACTTTCTTGGATGTTACCAGATGGCAATTAGAGAACTTTGGGGGCAAAATGAAAATATTTTCTAACTCTCTGCAGGCATTAAAGTACCATATCTGCTAGATGCTAGACACTGCTAGACATCATTTGGCCAATATTATCCCTAAAGTGCTTGAAGTATCATGCAATATGGCTGTGTCACAGCAGAAAAACGAAGGGAAGGATGAATACAACCCAGTGCATAAAGGTCCTTGCAGAACACCTGTTCCACAGCAAAGCGACAGTTCACCTCTTAGCATAGTAATTATCTTACGGATATAAGAAAGATATGGAGTAGACTCGGCACAAGTTTCTGGTTTAGGGAAATAAATGTACAATGTAAAATTGTATTAATTCCACTGATATCTTTACATAATGTATTCCACATAAATACACTGCCATAAATTGATACTCAGGAGCACTGGATCTAGAATTAAAGCATCAACTGAACCTACACTTGTGTGCTGATAAGTTCTCTAGCTTCTGATGGTTTGATATGCATTCTTTATTTGGGAGGGCAGAAAATCACACAGGCTGTTTCCACAATCCACATCTCAATGTGGCTTTTTGTGAAAAAGGTTGGAATAATTGCTCTTTGTCTCTGCACCTGTGTGATGCAGAAAAACCTCCTTCAATTTCTATGAAAAAGCCCACAAGAGCCACTTGTGACATGGGAACAGCAGCAGGCTAGAGTGTCTGCAATATTATATACTCAGGGAAGCAAGTGGGTACACATCTCCTTATGTTATTTTTACATTTTATTTCTGAAAGTCAGAGGGAGAAGAGTAAGGGGGAGGCATCCACAAAAATAATTGATGGTACTGTTAGCATCCACCTTACATAAAAGTGGTCAAGAAGGCAAGAGACAAAGCTAAATAACTTGATTTGTGTTCTCCTTAGTAAGAAATGTCAAACATCAGCATTGCTAATTTGTATTCTGGGATAGTGTTTTCCTGTCACATCACATATTAGCAGCCGAGATATTCCCATTTCTCACTCACTGGAAAACCACTTGGAGCCTGTATCCACTGCAAGACTCTGACAAATGTCACCAGGGTACCTTCCACACTGGATTTTGCATTTTGTATCAATAGTTAGGGAGGTTTCATAAATCAGCTCAGACAACCCCCCTCCCCCCCAATCTTCTCAGAAGTTAGATTTGCAGCACCGCCAGTGATGGCATGAGAAATGAGGACCATTGTCATTTTTGAAGAAAAAGGCGAAAGGAAATCAAAAGACAGATATGTTGAAGACAGGCAGAGGGATGGAGGAAGGAGAATTCAGGATGAAAATGGAGTATGTGGACAATACCAGATCAATTGAAGCTATTTTAAAGCTTTCCTCAACCTATTGACCCCCTCTTCAACGCATGTTGGCAGATTATGATTCATGGCACTGAGGGTGATGCAGGTTTGATGTCCATACATGACCGTGTGAGTCATCATCACCATCATTACAGGGTAGCGATAGACAGCAAAGCACATGAAAAACAACATCTGCTGTGTGACTACAAGCACAACAGCACGTCAAAGACAGAAATAAATATAAAAAGCTAATCATGTACATGTGTACAATGTATTGTCTTACATACCATCTCGGGTTTATCCTGCCAATAAGGAAACAATTCAAGTAAAAAAAAAATGGAGTGAGTGGTCCCTCGCGATTTATTTATTTTTTTGCAATTTGGCATACTTTTTTTTTTTTTTTACAGGGCATTGTGTTCTGCGTCCTGATCAACTGTGATCAATCTTGTGCACTGTATGTTTGTAAGTTTTCTCCCCAACAAACACGACGTCTCATCGACATTAATCCAAAACGTCGACGAGACGTTTTGCACTGTCAAAGGCACTTGTTGTAGCACCCGAAAGGCAGAGGAAGATGCTAACCATCGTACAAAAAGTTGGACTTCTTTACATGCTAAAGGAACGTAGAAGTTACCATATTTTTCAGACTATAAGGCACACCAGATTATAGGACGCATTAAGTGAAACAAAACAGTGAGATAAGTCAAACTTTACTCAACTCATTCTTCTTGCTTCCTCTACTTCCATACTATTGATTCATTAATGTTGAATTCTCTCACAGCTGCTGTATTCGCATGTTCTGGACCTGAAAACAGGGTTTGATCTTTGGTTTCATTCTATAATACCGTACTTATTTATCTATGAAGGTTTGAACTTTGAGGGTGTTTAAACAAGAGAGAAAAGTGTGAAAATGTTCATGCCTGTCTGAGAAGAGTGTATAAAGTGTGTAGTGAGGGGTTTTACAGCCTCAAAACATCAATAATAATAATAGAAAACTTCGCAGATTTCACCTATCGCGGGTTATTTTTATTTTTAGTTATTCATTTATTTATTTATTTTTTAGAACGTAACTCCCGCAATAAACAAGGGACCACTGCATACTGATTTTTGCCTTTTGTTTTGATGTTACTCATCCAGTTCACTGGCATAGTCAGTTTGATGTCATGTCCTCAGTTTTCATTTAGTATTTAAAGTCCGGGACTTTAAATACGCACACTTTTACCATAAACAGTTGTAAATAATTAGATAAATAAAAAGTCAAACTCATTTCTAAAAGTTTATAAATGGAGTTTTTAGAACCTTGAACTTACCTTATTTACACAAAAAGAACAGGGAGCTGGTTCATCAGCTAAAACTAGGAGGCTTGGTTAGCAAGCTGCAATCATAAACTGTACAGGCACAATAGCAAGATACACATTGCTTAATACCATCATTTTACTCACCCAAACCTTCTGGCAGTGGGTGAGACCTATTAGATGCCAGTGGGCTCAAGCTTCTTGTATAAAAAAATTAAAACCTTTCACCTTGTTAAGGGCGAAACACATGGAGTTTTTTTCCTCTTTGCCTTAATTTTTTTTATTTTTTTCTGGCAATAAAAATAAAGAAGGCTCTCACTTCAGAATTTTTCACATATAGACACTTGTAAAGGACTCATTACTGTCCTGTTAATGTTGTGAAAGAACTTTAAAACTAGCCAAATAGCTTTTGGAGCCTAAACCTGAACAATTAGTTAAATTAACCAGAAAGGGAAAGCAAAGCTAAAGAACCCTAACTACTTTTTTGGTTTTTAAATGAGTGCTGATGTTTGTTGGTGTTCAATAACACTGGGGCTAGCATGTCAAGACCCTAAGATGGCATGGACAGAACACACGTATTTGATACCCTGGGATGACAACACGTTGGTTGGCACAAATGTATGTGATTAATTAAATCTGGCTTAACTTTTTTTGGTAGTCAACACAGCAGCTTCTGCAGCAGTGCTTTCGCTCACGTCAAATAAATATTTGAAATGGGTTTTTCCACTCAATGCAAAAGTTGGCTTGAGCATATAGCAAATGTAGAAGGATGAGTAAATGAATGAATGCATTCTCAGGATTCATGTAATATGCATCAGGACTCACCTCACTACATGATGCCAATAAAATGTTAAATGAGGAGTTTTTTGTGCCAATTCAGAGCAACACAGTAGGTTGTAAACACAACAATGAAATATAATCACAGAGTAGTTTATTAGGGGCAAGCATACATCTGCTTCGTGCCATTTTCCAGTCTTATGTCAAGTTCTAAACCAGACAATCAAACATGAAATGGAACAAGGTATGATTTGCACTTAAGTCTATGGTTTCCAGCCTTGCAGACAGTTTTAGTGTTGTATACCATTGTTTTCAGTTATCCCCTGACACTGCTGCCACGCAGACTGAGGTGAATGGGACTTTGTTTGTGTAACCCAAAGCCCTGAAAAAGTCTATTTGATTCAATTTCACCCCCATTGTACTGGGGTGGCGGCAGAAAACCCAGAGACTGCTATCTGAAAAACCTCTGCTGATAAATCCAAAACTATCTACACAGCTACAGGGGTTTGGGTGAAAGAGAATTCGGCTGATAACTTCAAAATGTAAAAGAAGTGTCAGAGAATAATCAAGGCTGCCACATGCCTCATTCATAGAGAGATGCAGAAGGAATGAGGCAAATGAAGAATTACTGTTCCACCATAATTAAATGCTGACATGAATCCGCTTGAGTAGCAGCCTCAAAACAATCCAAAGGTGGCCTCTGTCACAGTGGTGTCTAAGAATAATGTCACGCTCACTTTTTCCTTTTTGACACCCTCTGTTTTATGCTGAAAGCAGTGATGTTGAGGGTTTGGCAGTGCACAAAAATGAGGGGAAGCAGAGCAGCGGGTTTGTTAGCAGCACAAAATTAAAATGTCATTATGTATCTCTATTCTTAGCAGAGACTGCTGCAGGGATCTCCCAAATCTCTGGCTTTGTTCAGGGAAGTGGCATATGGTTTCACAAAAGTTCACAATTTCACATAAATTCCAAAAGGGAGTAATGTGCTATTGTCTAACAGGATTTTAATGTCGTGTTCACACAATGTAGCACACATAAATACAAAGGCAACATCTTTTTTTAATACAGCTGTGAAAAGGATCATCTAGACAAGATAAAAGCGAGATATCAAGATGTCAAAGTCAGCTTTAATAATTTTAAAAGTGATGTTTTTATTGAATGCTTTATTGAAGTAACTGCAGGTTGGAGAATTTTAAAATAAGATAAAATACATTTGGGCTCATGAGACACCTCTCAAGTTAACATTTATTATCTTTACAAGATGCTGTTGTTGGTTACAATTTTTATTCTGCATGAATCTGTTACACTCACACACTTCACAAGATGAACTTCAGAAACCTGAATCTATGTCAATATCACAGAAATAGTGATGCCATCACGTATGTTGATTTAACCGGTAATTCTGAATTGATTATATTTGTGAATATATTTTTGTCTGTTGCTCTGCGTAAGCACTGCAATTCACTGGTGAGCTAAGGTGACAACATATCCCAAGTGTTGCCTTGTCACCATGCTAAGGTGTGCTTCATAGCAAATTGTTATTTTCATGATAAAATTCAGCTTTTAGGCCAGATTCGATAATTACTTATTCTGTCTTGGAATGTGAAGTAATAATGCTCATAATCATAAATATACATTTTAAAGATAAATATAAAGATAAGTATTAAAGACTCAAAGACCCAAATAAGATTTCCTCATCCGAGTCCTGGTGATGATGCACATTCCTTTTGCAGTGTCCAGTGACTAAATCATTTTTTTTGATCCGGATCAGATGAATCAAGCTCCAGTTTGGACAAGAAAATAGTCTGGCATGTAGCATGACAAAATTAGCTCATTAGTGATAAACCGGGGCTACAGATGAGACTGTCATTAGCTTAATGGGCAATGTAAATTGCCAGATCACGCATACTCTAGGAAGCATGAGTTTTCATACCAAGTTTTACTGGGAATTCATTCCCCGCTTGTCACCACATTTCAGTTTGGTAAAACCGGTAAACCAGAGGGCGTACTCCTGGTGTGAAGCAACTTCCACCTTGCTTTCTTTTTTAATAGTTGTACATAACTTGTCACAACAGCCATCTTCAGTTCATAATGCAGCAAGAACTTGGAAAACCAAATTTTATGTATTTTCTGTGTGTAAGTCTGCCAGTAAAGGCCTTGTATTTTCAGTCACTGTTGAATCCTCCCTTCCTCCCTTCATCCCCTAAGCAGTGTGCAAAACGCAGCCTGTTGAGCAGCCATCAGTCTGCTGGCATTTGATCAATGCCCAGGTCCCTTTGTGCTGCTAAGTGACAGATAAAAGAGACTGTTATCAGCTCCGCGGCATCAGCTGCAGATAGCTATGCTGCGACGGCTGTGTGCGCCAGTGGAGCAGAGGAGGAGAGAAGGGGTACACTTCAACAAAGTGTCGAATGGGAGAATCAGGGCGGGAGCGATGAAGGGGAGGAGAAGGACGGGGCTACACATCGCAGGTCAACACCTTGATACAAGGTTTTACAGCTGTCACAAACCCTCTGGAGAGAAACACAGTGTGGGAGGAGATGAGGAGATGAGGGCAGTGACAGAGAATGAAAGTGAGGCAAAGATTACGAGGAGAATTGGTGTAACAGCCACCCTGAAGCTGCAGGAGACAGAATTGGACACTGCTGTTTGGTTGAACTGTGCTAACAGCACATGGTCAAAACAAGAGGCAGCAGGAACGCAGTCGATATCAAGCAGAAACATATGTAAGATGCAGATACGTGTTGGTAATGTGCATTACAGGCCAATGGGAGATGGATAATTGATCTGTCTAAATTATGTGCAAGCCCTGTTATCTCTAAATGAATACGAGCAGAGTCGCACTTATCCCATCAGATTTACTTTTCTGCCAACATTCGCTCTCTCCATCGCCATCAAACAGTGCCCCTGCCTTTTTGAAGAGTCAATAAGTAGCATTGATTGGTATCTTTATAAGATCTCATTTCACAAAGAATTTGTTGACAATTTGTCAACGCCCTCTTCTGTTTGATGGAGACAAATATATTTAATTTATGGCACCGCTTTGACCAAAGTAAACAGAAAACTTTATACTTGTAAACAGCCTAATGGATTGAAGTGTCCAATTCTGCAAAGCGACGGATGGTACAAATGAGCGATACTGAAGAATAAAACGGATTCTGAAGCAATGCGTGACAAGCAGAGTAATGACACGATGCTTGGAGGGCTTTCTTTTTTGAAGTGGATTACTGGGAGCGACAAAGGAAACAATGGTATGACAAAAGGCTGACAAGACGGCAGATATCAACTGCTATTAAAGACCCTGAAGCGAAGACAGAAATAGTTTCTCACTCCCCTAATTTACTAAGGATGGGAAGTGAGGAGAAAGTTTGGAAAAATATTTCACAAGATGTCTGCTTATTCAAACAGCCAAAGGACCAGCACAGGAAATATGTTGACACAAAATCAGAATGGAAAATGCAAATACTCATATTTCTGCAGTGGAAGATTTCAGAGTTATGTAAAGTGCCAGGATCTTGACACGTTTTTGATGAGCAGCTGGGGGTCACTGCTGCTTACTCACCTTACTTTTCTACTCCAGTTGGAAAAACAATTTGAATATTTTAATTAGAAGTGATTTCTATAATAAACTAAGATTTTTTTTAAATCTATGGTCTATTAGGAGATTGCAATGTATCTAGGTGAGGAATGGCTCATTTCCAGTTGGCTATGTTATGTAGCTGTATAAATATGATGAGAATGGATGAAGTGCATTTTATAAATCTGAAATCTTAAACTACAAATGACTTAGCATCTACACCAACTTTCTTACTGCTGGACGAGGTAGGAGGTGAGAAGAGGGGATTTTATGTGTGTTGATTGCAGTGGCGTGTCTAGAAAATTTTTGTTGGGGGGGCCAGGTAGGGGCACAGATTTGGAGAAGGGTGGCAGATTTAATTGGCAGATAATGTTTAAAAAAAAAATTCTACCAACCCTTAACCATAATTCAATAATCCTATAAACCTAATAACCAAATGCACTTTTAACTCTTATTAGAATGAAATTTTAACCACTACGGTGCAAAGTTTTTAGATACTGCGTTGATAAAGTACAAGAGATACAATCAGTGCTTTGTCAGTGTTTACTCAGCATTCAAGGACATCAATATTTGCATAGTATTTTTACTGACATATAGTGCACATATGTTTTGGGCAAAAACATTTTTGAAAATTAAAATACGAACATTTGTAACAAACAATTGACAAATTAGCCAATGCCAATGCAAAACTTTATCTGCCTGTTAAAAAAAGAAGATAATCTTCTCACAAACTGGTGTTTGATTTTGAAACAGGAAAAAAGTGGGGAAACAAATGAAAAGACTAACATTTGAATAAAACCTGAAAGCAAGTAAATACTTTCTATGCTGCCTTATGGTAAACTTTGGTAATATTGATAAAGAACAACACTGGCTGATGATAAAATACAGTCAGCTGGCATGGTGACACTGCCAGTATTAACCTGCAGGGCTGGACTGGGACAAAAAAATTGGGCATTTTTACTACAGACCGACCCACCAGGTAGTAAAGCCATAAAGACTTTGAATGAAAACAAATGCTGTTGTGACAGTGATGTACAGTCTTGTTGGTATATGTATGATTTCTATACATTTTACGTCAGATAAAAACTTTGGTTGTACGATTTAGATAATTATTTAATAAAAACTAGGTATTTTAAATGAGAATAAGAAAGAAAAGTATTTCTTTGTGCCCACCTTTCCCTGTTAATGCCCTACCTGGCCCCCTGGCAAAACTTTGCTAGATCCACCCCTGCACAGTTACCAGCTGTCAGCTACATAAAAAAGGATCCTGGTGTTATTTATCTCTCAGAAACAGTTGATAACTTCAACTCATTCATGTCACCTAAAAGGTAAACCTGTTTCTCCATCACCTGTTCAGCTCTGATGATTCAGTAAGGACATCTCCTGGTTTCATCTTCATGTTTCCCTCTCACCACATATCTAAACAGACATCATGACCAGCAGCTTTACAGCTGTGGCTCCAGCAAACATCAGCTGATACTAGAAATTAATATTAAATACATTCTAACAACAGCTGATCAAGCTTAAACGTGCTGCTGTTGTTTAGCGCAATATCTGCTGGTTTCCTCTTTCTGGCGCAAAGTGGGCGATAAACAAACAAGAGAGAAAAGCCGATCAGCTGATCATTGATCAGTTTCATGATTGAAGTAGCAACAGGAGAGGGAGGGGGAGAGAATGGGAGAAGAGGCAGCTGTGCAGCATAAAGACAGAATAACTCCAGCTTTGTGTCTTTTTTCCATTCTAGCTAAAGTCCGGGACAAACTGCGTCTCTTCTCAGCTCAATACGAAACGCGTAATATTTTCTCTGATTGAGGGACCATTCCATTTTTTTAAGGAGCCGTTGGCAACTCTACTAACCTTATGAATAAAATAAAGTTCACTATCAGTAACATCATAGCACCCACCCAGCTGTATAAAAACTCCGTCAAACTGGCTAGAACGCAGTATGAGTTATTGCAACTGACAGTAAAAAGTCAGCAACATGAAAATAAACTCCACCTAAACTTGGTTTAAATCTGACCCAGATAGACTGCAGGTCATAACTTCTTACCTGAAGTTCAGTTCACCTGACACTCGGACTGGCGGCTGCTTCGGGTCTCTCCTCCTGCCTCCCCTTCCCTCATCCACCTGTTGCCTCTGTGGAAGCCCCGTCATAGCCACCACCAAACAACGGAGTTATTTCTACACATCGACCTGCATCTGGCCAATCCACCACCTCTCATTGTTCATGCCATTACAAAAAAAATAAAAAATAAGTCACTGGGGATATGCCCGATGGCCAGTCCAGCTATGTTAACCTGCAACCAAATTTGCAGCTCCATACAGCAATGTTACGACTTAGATTATATCTTATAACTCATAACTCTTATGTTAGCTGCCCTCTGTAGCATACTGTCTGATATATTCCACAGCTGCAATAATTCTTTAAGTGTTATTTTTTTCCTTGGTATTCTAATTTCACCGAAGTTTACTAAACTCAACAAACTTGATATTACTTACCGGGACATTTATTCTGTCCTCATTTTCTTTCACCGAAAAATTGTTTCCTGCAGTGCCATCTTTCGCGCTTGGCTCTCCTACCTTTGCTAACGTGATGCGCATAGCGCAGAAGCGATGCTGCATTCACTTACACTCGGATATCTGAGCGTCACCGTGAAAACATAATCGGACATTTGATATTTGATTGAATTTTATTGTTTTGCCTTTGGGGTGGCACCTGGGGTGGCCAGTCTGGTTTGGGGGGTGGCCACCCCAAAGGCCACCCCGCTGGACACGCCATTGGTTGATTGGTAGGTATAAGCATCAGAGTCATCTGAGAAAAGCCAGAATACACACACACACCTACACATGCACACACACTTTTATAAACGTCTGCCTTTACAGAACTTTTGTTTCCCTGTTATTGCCTCCCTCTTGTCTTCATCTCCCACTTTCCTTCTGTCTCTTATTGTTTTGCTGTCGTCCTTGTTGTGTATTTTCTTCTGTGAATATTAAATGGCTTTTACTGTCTGTCAGCACAGAGCCCACACTCACGGGTGTTTGCGTGTCCATACGCACATGGCTCAGGAGGGTTTTATTTGTCTTAATTACAAGGACAATTATAGTGTAGTGACCAACATTCGCAAGGCATTCACTGACTTAATGAATTAAAACTAAGTGTAGACATAAACTGCGCACTCACATCCCACCCTCCTTATTTGCAGAGATTCAGTGAATGGAAGCAGTTTGCCCATGATGGAAGCAGCTTGAAAGAAGGACAGGGGGGTTCCGAGATAATTTCACAAGCCTGTTTAATAAGACTCTTGTCAAAATTGTCTGTTTTTGTGAGTGTTCAGTCCTTTCTGTCTATTGTGTTGCAGCTCAGCTGCAACAAAGCACACCCATGAAACAAGCAGAGGATTAAACTTACAGGAGGATGGCATCATTAACTGCGTTAGTTAAATGTTAATGGGCGTTCTGCTGTCTCTGAGCAAAGAAGGAGGAAGGTATAAAATGCAAGAGAAGAGAAAAGGCAAAGACAGGGAAAAGAAAACGAATGCTCACATTTTTAAACCATTATTTATGTAGAGAAGGAAGATTGAGAGAACCTATTCTTTTTCAGCAACCCTCAACTTCACATTCACAGTCATATTTAGAAACGGGAGCTGCCCCATTTCTGCTTCTACTTGCAGCCCTACTGCTTAAGGCATTTCACTGGTAATTATAGGGCAAAGGTACTGAATTAATGTATTCCCCTCTGCCCAAATTCCAAATCTTTACCTTCATAGGAGATTCAAACAAATTCAATTTCTTTCTCTACTCTAAATTTAAACCATTGACCAAGTGCAAGTGATAATATGGTTAACATCCTCACCTTCAATAGTATTAAAGACCTTAAATCTAGGGTAATTTATGCTGCAAGTTCAGTAAGAATGACACAAAAATGCTAAAACATAAATAAAGCTGTATTAAGATGGGATTTTAAAAAGTTCATATGAAAATATGATGATATTGGTATGTGTTGACATGTATAGTAAAATTTACTAGACAGATGATCAGTAATTTCACTGCATCCAGTAAGAAGACTAGGAATAGGCAACTTTACAGACAAACGAAAACAGAATCCCAGGCACATGACCACTGACTTCACAAAAATATGAAAAAAATCTACTTATGTCCTGTTTCCTTATAACTTAATTTGACATTTTCAAATATCTTCTCTTCAAGAAATAGCAAAATTCAATTATACTAAAGAAATAAATTCAAACAAACATACAACCAGGATCATTCAATTAGAAATTACTCTCACTGCATTAGGCAAAAGATGTAGTTTATCCAAAATGCATTTCAGGTATACAGCCTTTGTATTTTTCTTGTTTCCCTAAAGGTTGATCCTTCTGTATGGTCTCGTGTTCCTTTGCTATGAATGTTCCTGTAACATTTGTGATTCTTGAGATTTCAAAAAACATCAGTCCTAATTAGTAGCTGTGCTTAGATGCATATTTTTTTTTCATTGTAATTGTAATCATTCCATTTCAGATGCATCAGTATTCCAAAGACCAAAGACATCTGTCAGCAAAACATGTGGCTTTGAGCTTTATTCTCTCCCAGTGTGCCCTGTTCAGTGTTTGTGCATGTGTGTGTTAGCGGTGTGTTTACCCAAGTGTTTTTTGTGAAAAATGATAAAAATGAGCAACCTTTTGTGACTGATACGTCTAAAAATAGTATACTAAAGAAAAACATGGCTGAAACCTGCTAGTCACCCGCTGAGTCACAGCAAATGCTTCAAACAGCTTCAATTTCAATATTCTTTCTGACGTGTGTCAGTTAGTTAGAAACCTGTATGAAATAAACAATAATGATTTAGTCATGAGACGCCTAATGTCTTGACAGTTTACTCACAAAGTTTGAACATTTCATTACTTTGGATTTTACATACATGTGAAAGTGAATGTAGATACACACATACACAAACATAAACAGCATCCCATAATATAGCACCCTATCAACATTATCTAAAAGGACTTCCAATGTGCCACAGGTACCAAATACAAAGCAACCAGTGGTGTAGGGCAATAGCACCGGCATCCATAAAGAAACAGCATCCATATGAAAACAACAGCCATGGAGATAAAGTCTAAACTGAAATTTCTAAGAGAGAAATAGTGGTGATTTTAACGTGAGAGGAAAATCAACTGAAGCTAAGAGAAGCAGAATCAAATCTTAAAACTGTGACTAACACACTGTGTAAGGCCAAGAGGGAGTATGAACTTCAAAGAGGTAATATGAAGCCAGAAACATCTACCGTTACAGCTAACAGACCTGGAAAGACATTCACATACAACAACCCAGAGGGAACTAAGAGAAACACATCAAGCAATTTATCAGTAATTGTAGCAGAAAGGTACCTAGCTAAAGCTGAACTTCACATACAAAGATGCCAAACACAACTTGGTTCCAAGTCTTCCAAATAGGCACAGACACAAAGCAAGTTGTCATATACCTCCTGGCAATGGTGATAAAAAACAAAAAACTGGTGACACACTCATGGTCAATGGTAACTTCATTGTCCCCAATTGCAGTATGTCCACACATCAAGCAACACATACATAAAACTCTGTTGTTTTTTTGATTTTTTTCATCAGTAGCATCAACAAAGTGCAATGTGCCATAGTGATGGCAACAGTGCTTATGGTTTAGTGTCATTAAGCATGACAATAGCAGCAGGTATAAAATACACTATGTCTCCTGGTCTTCACTGCAGGCACTTTATAGCGTCGACCTGAGGGAAGCAGCTGAAAATCTCTAAAGAGACGACAGTCTGAACACAACATGACAGAGGTTGCCTTCCTCAGCACCTGCCTGTTATAAAAGTCCACCAGCTGGACCTGAGACCTCCCTGAAATCTGGCCAGCCACTTTAACCCGGTTACCAAGTCTGGTCTTATTGGTCAAAGACAAATTACCATACCAAGCAATGATACAAAACAATAAAAAGGGTAATCAAAAAATGGGTAACCATTTCACATGAAACGTAAAAAAACGCTCAATCTCCTTAAAAGTACAGTCGTTATTGGACCTTTTTTAATGTTGCAGCAAAATGTGACTCACCGAGAGAGTATTATCAAGAACAACCCAAATACTTATAACTATCCACCAGTTCAATGGCTGCACCATTTAGTACTGTTAGTGCAGGATGGGGGAATGGAAGTCAATTACCAAGAGTAAGGTGTTGTTTAAGGTGTTGATCTTTAAAATTCCAGGTGTGATTTCAGAGATGCTCTTTTTTTATACCTTTGTTGTAACGAGTGGTTATTTGACTTACTATCAGCTCAAAGCAATCTAGCTATTATCCTCTGACTTCTAACATCAACAAGGCAAAAAACCGCCACTCACTGGATAGTTTCCCCTTTTTTCTCTACAATTCTCTATAATAAACCCTGGAGATGGCTGTGTGGGGAAATCAGAGATCAGCAGTTTCTCAAATACACAGATCACCCTGTCTGGCTCTAACAATGTTGTCCCTCTGTTTTTTTCTCCTTTTGGACATTTGGTTTGAATTTCAGCAAGCGTTTTGATTATGTCTATGTAACTAAAGGCAATGAGGTGCTGGTGTTTGATCAGGTGAACCTAATAAAGTGATTTGCGTATACACATAATAAAGTACTTAAAAAAATCTTTCATCTTTGAATAGAGGAATAAATTCCTGCTGTCTGGCCAATCATAATTTCAAGTCATTTTTGCGCATCAGGGATGGGAGAAAAGAGAAAGGTCTATGAAGTCACAATTAATGCGTGTTGGAGCTGCCGCTTAGAAAGTATTTTTGCTTGGAAAGGTCGTGCTTATTATTTTTTAGGCCAACCAAACCATATTCTGTTTGTGGCCCCGTAGTAACCCGCTATCCATTTTTCACAGATTGGAACACCAATGCAGATGAAGGAGGCCTGTGAAATGCACAGAAAATCCTATATCAGGAAACAATAGGAAAAGCATTTGGCTTTTAAAACTACAGCAACTAATCTTCCCAGTTCCTAAACACTTGCAGTATTACAGTTAGTGCTTCTGAAAATAGAGATGATGCAACACAGTGGTAAACATGCTGCAGTTCCAACTTTTGTAAAATGTTCAAGCTGAACATTTATTATTCGAAATGATCTCAGTTTCACTATATGAGGATTGCTTCAGTTAAACATAGGGTTTAAATGATAATAGGGTTTAGTATAGGGTTTTTATTGTATTCTGCCAGCAAATATCATGGACTGAAGTTTGTTACACTATTCTTCCCAAATATGGATGTAAACAGTTTAGTATAATATTTTTTCCTTTTTTTTAATCAATTTGAAGCTTGCCCTTAGAACATATTCTCCGAGGATCATAGAGTATTAAGAGACTGAAAAATTAGATGAGGACAAAAAGAGAATTCGATATAACTTCCAGCTGTTTCTTTAGTTTTAGCATAATATCCATTACAGATATTGGTTGCTAACTTATATTTAATACAGTAAAAAAACAGCACTGCAATTCCCAGCTTGGTATGCAAATAAAATAGTTGCACTTCTTTTATAACAAATATCCACGTTTGACTATAAGCAACATAAACTATATTTTTGTCTTTTGTGATTTTCTATGTCTGAATTTAATTCTGTTTGCTGCTAATGCTACTTTCCACAGGGCCTCTTTCTTGGTAGTTGCTGGGTTGGAAGGATCATATAAGTTAAATGGAAGAGACTGAGAAATATGCATTGCGCAAGAAAAGTGTCAGTTTTATATATTTGGGGATCTAACATTCTTAAGCCTCCAAGTCTTGTGTGAGGAGGCAGGCAGGCTCAGAAATACAAGTTTTAGGTGTAGCAGGTTTAAAGCATTTCGGTTTGCGTGTGTTCGTCTGTGCTGTCACGTTTGTGTATGTGTGTCGGCAGGCCACACATGAGGTGACGTATGGCTACCAACACTACCCGAGAGATTGACAGGCTTTATCGTGTGTCGGGGCGCCTCAATCCACCACTTGCCCACCATGTGACATGGCCTGTTAAACCACTTTTTCACAGTAAAAGAGGGGTTGTAATACACACACACACACACACACACACACACACACACACACACACACACACACACACACACACACACATAAACCACACACTCCATTTCAACTTGTAGATCACTGTGTGAGAGAGGGTGCTGAAGACGGAGAATGAAATAAAGAAAGAAAAAGAGAAACAGATTCTTATTCACTGGGGAGAAAAGTGAAGTGCAGGATTTAAGGGCCATTTTGAAGAAAGACCAACATCAAAAAATGAGCTGCGTCTTATTCATGATCGGAACCACAAACTCCTGGTGTGAATAGAGAGCAGGAAGTGCACAGAGGCTTACTGTCTTATAGGAATTGTTAATTCAGAGGTTTGATATAGTATTTCTCATATATGCGAGCATCAAAATACATCAGTGAGCCCTGCCATCCCCTCAGTGCTTGCTTTTCTGCTTTTCTGCCAAAAGTAATTCATGATTGCCGCTGGAGAAGCTTGTTGTATGTGTAGATCTTAATGTTTCTGACAGCATAACATTTTCATCCAAAAGAGGAACTCACTGAAAGTCAAGTAGGGTTTGTAAATAGCTCTATTTTAATGCCAGATAAATGTAGTGGATCTAAAAAAGGGCTTATTTCAAAGGACTTGGTTCATAAAGTGTGTTATATGCAACAAAGTTACGGTTAGTATTTCAGCTGCACACGACCATTTCCTAACAGCAGAAGGAGCTTAGGCCAAAAGGTGCAAACAGTGCATTTACAAATGGTAAACAAATGCCAAATGTAATAATTTTAGTTAGAAAAAAAAATAGTCTTCCACAGTCACAAACTTGCTGTTGCAGCCTGTTGGAAGATTTGTGTTTGCAAGAGGCAAATTCCAGCAACAAAGTGGGTCAAAAGATAAAGGTAGCTGTCCCTTTGATGTAGGCAGGGGTAAAAAAACAAAAACAAAAGCTGACTTTTTTTTTACTAAATAGGATTTCATGGGCCTGATATCATGGTAAACTGGACGCGAATAGAGATGAAACAGAACTCTTATCATCTCAGCTGGTGCAAATGTCATGGTTATTTGTTCAGAATACCATCTGATATAATGATTAAACACAGCTTCATAATCTCTTTATTAAAGAGCGCAAATATTATTCACTTAAAGGATAGATTGCAGGTTATTCTTTCAGTTAACTAGGGCTTTTTTTGTTAGCACCATGATAGTGGTGAAATTTTTCACAGATTAAAAGCAATGCTGTGAGAGGAGCATCTAAGATGCAGCTGCATGCTTCCAATTGCTTGGATGTGGACAAAGCTAGGAGTGAATCACAGTCGCACTGATGCAGGCTTGTTGAAGATTTCAAAACCATATACTGCACTGTTCATATGGGGAGGGGAAATGTATGAGTAATACAGAATATGACACAGTGGGGAGAGAATCAAAGGGTCTTTTTTCTACCACAGGGGAGATATAAATATATATAAAATATTATAGAGCTGGAAGGAAAAAAAGCCTGTGGAAAATTTATCAGGACTTGACCCTGAACACATTTTATCTTGCTTGTTAAGATGTTTCCTTGCTCTGTATATATCACATTTATAAGAATTGCCTTCTAAAGAACCATCAGAGTATAAATTGTGTTCATGGAATATGGAGAATAAGACACATCAATCAAGCTACTCATCTCTACTCCTCATTTAACACTAACCTTTATGAGTAACTCTTATAAAGGTTACTGACCATATAATTTTTCATATTAACTCAGGGAAAGACTTCCAGACAAGTATTTAGACTCTTAATATTGATTCATAAAAATTATTGATACCTCCAGTAGCAATTAATACTCCGCTGTGATAATCCCATGGAAATTCTTATCTTCACTGACGAATTTTGACTAGATAGATAGACAGATCCTTCATTGATCCCAGGGGAAATTCCAGCCAATTCCAATCAATATGAACAATATGGTTGAGGGTATTCTTGCATGTATTACATGTTTCAGATCCTCCCAATCCTCCAGATTTCATCAAGGTATTACATTCACAAACTTGTGCTTCAATGATGCCCGTCCGCCCAGACACCCATATTGCCAGTCCACCTGGATGCCCACACAGCCACAAACCTGGCCACCTGCTTGGCTGTCCACCTGGTGGACAACACCCCACAAGCCTTTTTTATGGCTGAGGGGTAAAAAGGTTCAAAGCTTTGGCCAGGCTTTGAACCTGACATACTAAAAAAGTCAGTTTTATCTGCACTTTTTCATATTTGTCCAAATGCATTTCAGTAACAAATTCAATATATTGATTACAGAAAACTCTTCATATTTGGCTTTAAATCCATGATAATATCACAGCATACAATATTGTGAGGGGGGTCATCATTCATCATTGCTTGCTGTTCATATTTGACAGGCCATGACAGCTTAAGTGTCTCCTTCCAAGGCTGACATCTGCTGCTACACTGTGCAATATAACTACATATGGCCTGGAGCAGTGTAGTTCTCTCATATGAGCTGCAGTCATAGACTTTCCATCTCCAGGAGGAAAGCAACTCCCCAACTGGATTTTGAAAGGGAGAAGAAGGTGTAAGGAACACCATCACACGAGTTGTAAAGGATTTCAAAACAGTACAATAAACCTCAGAGGAGAACAAGTTTGTCACTAAGGAAATACAAGAAGCTGAATCAGGCTACTCTAGTTTTCAAAAGATATCGAGTCTGACAGTTTCCAGTTTAGTCTACTTCTCTGTACTTCTGTTCATAATTCATTTTGAATTGTTATTTAATTTCATGCAGCCTACTGAGCTTTATATATTTATTCTGGAACTCTAGCTTTGCACAAATTATAGTTAAATAAGAATTTTTAAAAATCTCATACTGGCTCTTTATGCAGCCTCTTGCAGCAGATCAATCAGAGTCTGAAACAAGCCATTTTAGCTCTTAATTCTATAAGGTCAGCATCCTTAAACACACACTTTCTTCTGTCATCAGTTACCTTAAAAACTGGTGTGGAACTAACACCCCTTTGAAAATTTGCTGGACTAGTTTGCTGCATAGCTTATCGCCTGTTAATATGAACATCAGATCAGAATCACTTTTATTGTTTGTGTACTTTTATTGTACACAAACGAGGTATTCGTCATTACACCATGACACCAAAATAACTCTATATAAACAACTCTCTATATAAATATTACAAATATTAATAATAAATGCACACAAAAGGAATATATACTAACATTCACATGTGGGAAATGGGCTAGGGTACCAAGTAAAATGTGAAAATATCTGCTGTGGGAAAATACTGAAGGTAATGTGACTAGTAAAATGTTATTCTTGTGTTGATAACTGTATAGTAGTAAAAATTCAGACAGTTAGATTTCACAAGTATGTTGTGTAAAATTAAATTCATGAACAGCTGACACACAGCTGCCATGTGGAATTCTAGGCATATTTCATAACAATAACATATGATGCCACATTCTGATATAAGAAATAAGGACATACACAACAGGCTCATTTTAAATAAAGAGGATAAAATATCACCAGTGACGTTTGGACTATAATAATAAACTGGAACATTTTTGTTTCTCTAAAGAAATACAATAGTATTGAATGTTTATGAATTTTTATGTGTTATTACCAAACATTAAAACAGAAACTGGCTACTTTGTAAATTTGCCAGGATGAAACAAACCAGAATTCACCTTTATATTAAGCAGATATAAAAGTTTCTGAACCCCACTCTATACTATGAAGCTCTATGGTTTCACTTTATAGTCCTTTATAGTCAGTCTGTAATCTGAGTGCCATTGGCCAACTAGGTTTAAGCTGCGGTCCATGTGGAGAACAAAACTGGCATGGCATTTGCAATGCATAACCATTGACCATCCTAGCTTTCTCCCCCGATAAATGTAACTGGAGAAAAGTTACATTTATAAACTAAATAAATAAACAATGGCTGATGATTAGAAATATTGGCCTGGATATTTGCTCTTGCTTTGTTCCAAAACAACTTTGTCTCCAGAGGCAAAGTCTGCTGAGTAAGTCTCTGGGGCCAAGGGTCTCATACTAATTGAAATCTAAAGATAGAATTTTTGGCACTGATGGTAATAATTAAACAATTATACTTGAGGCATGTATTTATTACAGCTCATTATGAAAGTCTATAGTGGAAAAGACCAGCATGGAACAAATACCTAATAATTTAAGCTTCTTTGTTTTTTCTTTTGCAATGTTTTTTACGCTAATGAATATAAGTTGCAGTTTCAATGTGATGATTAAAGTTATTCTTTTTTTTTCTTTTTTAAAAAACTTAAAAAAAAAAAAAAGACAGCAATGATATAGCTTCATATTCTTATTCCATGCGTGCGTTTGGCTCTTCTTCTCCATTTCTTAAAGTTCAATATCATATAAATAAATGACAAAAACCAACCTTTTTAAAATAGATAAATCCCAGAAGCCTAGAAGCCTCTGAATTAAAAGTAAAAAGGAATTTTCGGTACTTTTCTCCAATTTCCAAAGGGTGAGGAAGATGAAATCAAATGTTCTCTGTGATGTATCAAAGACTAATAGCTACACTTGAGCATGAAGGATGTGCTAATCCACAAAGTAAAGTGAATCTCCGGGTACTAAATTATTTTTAGAGTTTAGATTTTTGATATTATGAAACAATTTTCTCTTGCTTGCAGGTCCAACATGTGTGCACCACATTGTGTGTGCACAAATAACACACTTTGAGTCTTTCTAACTTGCCCTTCCATTACCCTTTGAGACCTTTGCAGCCTGTTTGTTACTTGAAATGACCTTTCCCCTTCAATTCACATGGCTACCGCTGTCACACCTGTGACAATGGGCAAGCCACATTAGGATTCCAGTCACTTCTTTACTTCTGCTGATAGCATTTTAACACACTGTGTATGACTTGTAAAAGAACATCAAACATATTTCGATTAAGTTAAAAACATAGCTTGTATATTTTAAAAATGCATAAAGGATAACATGTTTGTATGAAGAAGTCGACTTAGACCATGAACCACGATGAGTTCTCTGTATCACAGACGTGTATACATCAGAATGAGTTGAATTTTTTGTTTGGTTTCCTTGCATAAATATAATTCTGAAAGCCAAGCAAGTGAATGTGTTGGATTTATCCATGCTTTAGTATACCATGTATCCTATTTGTCATAGGCCATACCAGAACAGGTAGCCAGCATTATCACAAAAGACAGGCAACTGTTCACACTCAGATTCACACCCACAACCAATTTAGAATCACTAATTAAACTAACATTGTCTTTGGACTGTGGCGGGAAGGCTGGAGTACTCTGACAGGCAGAAGGAGAACATACAAACTGAAACTCATGCAGAAGGACCCCAGCTGGCCTAGGACCCTCTTGTTGTGGGGTGATAGGGCTGACCAACTCCTCATCATACTGCCCTGGTGAAAATCAGTTAAGTGGAAACTAGACAGATGCAAGAACTGGAAAACTCTTGATCATTTATATGTATCTATGTATTTAGATTTTTTTTTTTATCTACAACATAATTTGCAGTGTACTCCTGAGGTGATGGTGGTGCACTCACTGGGTGTAAATTGTGATTTACTAGAGTCAGTTTAATTTAAAGATTTGGACTTTAAGATTTTTTCATACAAATATCTGAATCACACACCATTCTGTCACATGTTAGTATATTTATCTAATGTTTTGATGATAACATTGTGGGTGGATGTTGTTGAGTATATCTGCACTGATAAAAGTTCCACTGAGCTCTTTCTGAGGCTGCTTGATTGATACAACCACTGATAAATTACAACTGTGTTTTGCAGCAATGATGTCACACAGCATGTGCAGAGAAGTAAGAGGTTTGCACAGAGCCTTGAATGCAGAATAGATCTGAACAAAGCTATTATGGTGATATTGCTCACATACTGACTCAATCCAACCTGTTAATAATGAATAATGGTTGTGTGGGTAAAACCCACAAGAGATTAATGTTAACAGCATTTGGCCATGCAGTCCATTGGCAATAATGATATTAATGGGCAGGCTGGGAGATGCAAGAATTTCAGCTGAATACATTCTTAAATCAATATCCTTTTCATTACCTATCTCATGTTCACACTCTCTAACAGAGGCGCTCTGAGGAGCTTGTTTATGTAAGAGTGCAGCCATGTGTACACGTGTATATGTGTAAGTGCATAAACTCATGTTTCAAAAAGTGCGTCCTCAGTGCTTTCTCATCTCTCAACTACTGTCATTTCTGCTTCTCCACCTCATCAGCACCATTTCTATCCGTCATGCGGACGAGAGCGTGACGTTGCAAGTGTTTTTATAATTATGTCCCATCTACCTACCCTACTTCAGACATTCCTTCACGGTGGCAATACACAGTTTTCCCACCTCCCACATAGATAGATTCACATCTGCTGTCCCACTCCACCTCCAACCTAGAGCATCAATATGCGTGCCGCTTACGCACTCAGACTATAAAGGCCCAGGCTGTGACTAGCAGCATCCCATTCTTCAACAATTAAAGATAACAAGATGAACATTGGAAATGAAAACCCATCAGGGTTCCCTTTCAGCCCAGCGTGAGTGACCGTATCGGCCTTCTCAATCTCTGTGTTAACCTTGGCATTGTGTTTGCTGAAGCACGCCGCGCTTTTATTGGCATTAAAATCAAGGTGGTGGTGGGTGGGCTACAATCCTCCACACACACACACACACACACACACACACACACACACACACACACACACACACACACACACACACACACACACACACACACACACATTAAGTCTAATTTTTCCTCAGCTCCATCTGCTGAGGTTGAGAGGTTTTTAATTTTTTTATCCAATTTCTGCTCTTTGGCTCGTAATGTGGCAGCATACTGCAGCCATAAAGAGCAGGAATATAATATTTGTGTGGGCCGGGTGTTAAATGCTACCTGTCCCTGTTAAGCCTGTGTGGCCATGTAGATAGCCTCCACTCACAGGCATTAGGCACAACTGGAATAGTTTTCATTTGCTGCAGGGACCATGGAGCGCGACTGATAATAAGGTGTTGATAGAGGGCATTAGCTTGACTGTTACTGCAGCCTGATATACCAACAAACCTTGGGCAAGGGCAAGCTCTGGGAGAGGCAGAAAGTCAGAGACAGCAGACAGTAGTCACACGTCAATTCACATATCACTCATTAAATCACTGGAGATCTGAATCAAAGGAACCTCTGTCAGTTTGGACTTTGTCCGGCAAGGTTTGATTAAAACTGACATGCATGCAAAATCTAAATGATATTGTTTATTGACTCCAGTTAGGAGTGAACCACAAAGACAGTTTTCACCACAACGGGGAAAATATACAAAATAAATACCCATGTAATTATGGACCTCACAAACTCAGTATATCTTCACTTTGTTCTACTTGGGATGGAGTGGAACCAGCAGGTGCTTGATAAAGACTTTTCTGGAATCTGGAAGTAAGAGTGATGGTGCGAGTTAATGTGTGGCTTGAGGAACAAAAGGTGGAAAGAATTCAAAGTTTCACTGTATTGATGTTGAAAAAATTTATGAACGAAAAAGTTGGGAAGTGCAGGGAAATGACAAAGAAATCAAGTACGAAAGAAAAAAAATTGATGTTCCTTTTACACTTTCACTAAAACATCTTTTTATAATGTGAAAGAAATGTTTGATGGATTCAGTTAAATGCAACATTAGTAGATATTTTGACAACTTAAATTTCTTCTGATTTATTTTATAATGATCTCTCTCCTCACTGAATTCACTGGACTTTAGGGATATATGTAAATGTGTTTTTTCCCTCCTTATTCAGTCAGCAAATTGTGCAGCACAGCCGGCATTTTATAAGGAGTGAGCCATGCTTTCTGTCATCATCCAACCAACAATTTCGTTGTTTAAATTTACACATTCTTCTGTTTCTGTTGATCAAAAAAAAGAAAAAAAAGAAAAAAAAAACTCTATTAGACTGCATCTCATATTTGTTACCTGTACCCTCAGGTACTGTTTGCGATGTTGCAGTAATTCTTGCACTGAGACATTAATCAGATTACTACGTTTAAGATTGCAAAGTCAACTGGAAAAATAAACAACATGAGATCTGGAACGCTGAAGTCTCCAGGACATGTATTTTCCCCCCCTTTGTTTAAATTAAAAAAAAAAATGTTCAAAAGCCTGAAATCATTGCATCACTTTTCATGTCTTTTGCTCAGGCTAGTTAGTTTAAAGGAGCAGGGCTCTGCTCACCCTGATGACAAATATAATTCAAAGATAACATCTCAAATACAAATCACATAAACAAATTTTGTGCTTCCTTGACATTGGCAACAAATATGATACAAGGTTTTACACTAGACCCGGAAATCTTTTTGCAACCACAGCTATCACCATATTTGCTGGTGCTCTACATCTAGTCACCTGAAAGAGAGACAGACAAAACAGCAAAGCATTATTGTATATAAATAATAATAAATAAAAATCCTCCATACCACTAATACTGGTTAAAACCACCAAAGGATACCTCTAAACCTTGATTATACTTTTGCATCTGTGAATCTGCTAGGGACCACCTGGGTCCAAATGACATAAATTTCATCATGACAGAGTGAGTGTGAAGTTCTGTGCAGATGCATGCATGCTTGCAGGGTATCGGTGACCATAAAGACCTGTCCAGAGAGAATTAACATTTCAATGCACCAACTACGCATGCACCTTAGGCTGTGGACTTCAAGCAGTCTTCAAAGAAGTATGTCCCTGTCTGCAATGGAGTATAATCAAGGCTTTACATTTTCAGCTGTGCAGTACTTCACTTAGCCTTCATTATACTCTGTTGCAGACACAGACAGCTGGAGACCCGATGGCCGAGTAGCCATTGCTGTTGTACTTCTTTGAAGTCTGCTGCCTGTGGCGCATGCGTAATTGGTGCATTGTAATGTAAATTCTCCGGGGATGAGTCCATGTGGTCACAGAATAGGCAGGCACACAGACATCTACGTGGACGCTCACACTCACTGACTGATGTCAAAGTAACATCACTCAGACCCAAGTGGACCCTAGCAGACGTGCAGATGCAAGTAATCCCATTCTTATAAATATGCACACAATGCGTCAGAAATCAGTAATCTCCCCATATCCTGACCACACCTGACACTTGATTAGCCCATTCTATTACTTGTTTGTAGTGCTTGCCATACACACCCATGCTTATGCATGTAAAAAAGCTGATTAGAATCCCACTTATGAAATACAAAGGATTCTGGACGACAAAACTTCCTTAGCCAAAGGCCTATGCTTTGACAGTTTTCCTGTTATTAGAGAAAGCTGACGGTCACCTCTGTATGCACTTCAAATGCATTGACTATCTGTTTAGGCTTATGTCATCATTTTCCAAAGGCTTTGTTTTCCTTATCTCAGCTAAAATGCATGGTCAAATATTTTCAGATTTATCCACCCTGGACACTGTTTCCCTTCTACTTTTTGAAGGCTTTAGAAAATGATTAGTTCTAGTGCTACTTGGAAGGAGTATATTTTGCAATTCTAATAATTCTTCGATATTATATTTTGCACTATCCTACTGTATATTACTGTATACTTGTATTCTATTGTAAATATTGTATATCTTATTACTGTACTCTGTTCCTCTGTCTATCTTGCTACATTGAGCATGTGTATGACAAAATAATTTCCCTCGGGATAAATAAAGTTCTTCTTAACTTATCTTAAATAGTCAGCAATGGCCATTTTATTTGTGTCATAAATTTGTATGTTTCTAACTTCAAACGCTGTTTAAAATGTAATTAGTAAGATGTAAGGTGATCTTCCTATGCAGTTGGTTTGATGGGCTGTTTAAAGTCCAGAGTTTAGCTCTGCTGGACAATAGTGTCATGAGTCATAACTAATATGGATGCAGAGGAAGGTCATACAGGCAAAAATAACCTTATTTGGCATGTGGTCCAAGAGGTGTATACAGCAAAGACCTTTATTTATTTATATTATCTGTAATGTTATTTATATGCCTTTATATGAACAATAAGCATTTCTTTTGGTAACTTGATTTCAGCACATTTATGTTTTGGGATTTGGGATTGTTGTTCAGGATTGTTTATTTATGGATATCATGAGAGACTTTGAAAAAAATAAGAGCTCTGTGTTGCAAATCTTTATTTCTATTCATTATTTATTTTTTGTTTGTTTTTACGGCATCTGAAGAAGAGAGAGAAAGTTCAAATTAAACCATCAAAGACATCAGCATGACGTGTGGCTAGCGTTTCACTGGACCCATAAAATTGCAGTTTGTTTTAATTACAGTTTTGCCTGGTATGCAACAAATAAAACCCTTGAATGCTGAATTTAATTAAGTCTTGGGAAGCTATGTAACACTAAAAGATAATATGACATGGTCCACTTATTAAAAAAAGACAGAGGGCACATAGAAGCAAAAAGGAAATAAATAGGACAGAGAAGTAACTATTTGGAAAGAAAAGTGAGAATTATAAAATTATAAAACAGATCCCACAGAGCACTCTGCAGAGGTGCAGTGCAGACAATACAGAGAAAGGGGAAAAAAGATAATAAAGACAAAGAAAGGGAGAAAAGGAAATCCTCAAAAAGGGCATTGTGAAATATGTTCTTTTTTCTTTTCAGTGCGTTGGCCAGCCAGAAATCTGATAAGTGCTTATCCTCCAAAGCACTCCCTCCACTGCCACCTTGACAGATTTATTAAGGGAAAACATGGGGCGCAGTGTTTATCACCCCATTGCCGTCATTAGGAATCACACAGATTAGCCTTGACATTCTCACAGATGAGAAGGCTAACAAAGGCAGCGCGCTATTAGCATGCTAATGCACATCAAAAGAGTTCAGAGTGGGCCTTTCATCCAGGCTTAAAGCCTCTATTCTGGTAAAAACCGCTCAGATATTACATTTCTGACTCACCCGTGAGCATGGCTGTGTACCTGAATGTGTGTATCTCCTCTCTCTCACTCTCCGTCTGTGTGTATGCTCAGGTGGTTTTACAGAGCCAGTAAATGAGGCTTCATTTGAGCTCCTTAGCAGTGACAGTGACAATGCTTAAAAAGGCTAAAAGACAAAAATGCTCAACTGTTTGCCACTATCTCTTTTCAGTGGTCATTAGACAGGGAAATCTTTCATTATTTGCATGCCACTGCTGCTTGTTAGCCTGCCTTATATTCTCTCACAAGATGGCAGTGTACCGCCTTGGATTCTTTGCTCCAGAGAGAGACAGCCCAGGCTTCTGGACACGATCAAGACTCTTTGTTCGGACTTTGAAGGGAGAGGTATCAGTCAAAGCATAGAAACGCTGATAGTAGCGTCTTTCAATCCTAATAATGTGCTGCAAAGAGTTGTACGTGGTCTTATTGATTGGACAACTTAGGCTGAATGAGAAACAATGGCTTTGGTGAGAAAGTCTGTGTGTGTGTGTGTGTGTGTGTGTGTGTGCGCGCGCGCGTGTGTGCGTATCCCGTTGAGTGCATTCCTTTGTGCGTGTATGCACAGACATGGACATAGTATTTATGTGGGTACACATGTGCTTCAATTGTGTTTTGAGTGAAACGCAAGCACCATTGTCTCATGTTACTTTGCATTGATAATTTCAGCTTCATCCTTTGTTCATGCAGCTGCATCGTTTGTTGAAAATGAGGACAACCCGCCTCAAATCCCCTGCTACCCTCACACTGCTGTAAAAAAAAAAAAAGAGGAAAAAAAGGAAAAGGATGGCATATTAAAAAGGCCTCTACATGCAATTCTTTTAGTGTGAGTTTAATCCTTTGCCTATTTCTCATTTTCAAGGATAAGCGGGCATTAAAGCCTTTAGTCAAATGAGTCCATTATTTAGGCCTTTTAACGAGAATCCATGCATTTGAACATATCTTCAGAGGCTCTTCACAAAGAGCATGTGATCCATATTGGTTCAGAATGGTGCTGACAGACAACTAGGTGGCAAGTATCTGGATATACATCAAACCAGCAAGATAAGGCAATCTCATGGGAAAGATCAAATAGGAGAGCCTAAAAGGGCCAGCTGTCTAAATGATAGCTACTCAAATCAAGATTTGCACATTATCATCTGAGTAATGAAGCCTGAGTCGTGTTTGTAGGGTCTGGAAGGGAGATCAAAACAAATAAGGAGGCGTGTTTTCTACTCTAAATATTAATACAAGGGGACAGCAATGTAAAATTACTGATCTGACAAGCATCAAATTTGAAGCCATTTACAGTGAGTGAAATGACACAGAGTGGATCAGAGCAACAGGAAGCCAGGTACAAGAATGGTTAGTTATTTAAATGCCTTGTTCAAACTCTCTACTCACCTGTGACGAAGGCATTAAACAGTTTTTGAACTGTCATCATCATCATCATCATCATCATCATCATCATCGTTTATTTATATAGCACTTTAAAAACACACAAGGCTGACCAAAGTGCTGAACAACAGAAACATAATAGATACCATAAGAATAATAAATACGATAAAATATTAAACATAGCGAAAACAATAAAATACAAGTCAGTCAACCACTGAGTCAAAAGCCAGTGAATAAAAATGCATTTTCAATCTGGATTTAAAAACCATCACTGCTGTCATACAAAAAGTTCCATTTTCACCATTTTATGTTACATTTGACTGTTTATCTCTTTATTCTCTCTATATTTTATCATTCCTTTTGGCTTTAATGGAAGTTTGAGTTCTTAGTGGAAGTGAGTAATAATGAAAAAGATTAGGAAGAAGTATTGCAAGTGGAGGTGAAGATGGTGCTGGTAGCCTCTCTCGTTGATGAAGATGATTGTTTAGGACATCAGCTGCAAAGGCATTTAAGAATTTACCTTCCAACTCATTTGTTCAAGTGATATCAGGTGGAATACTGAGGCTTGTCAAAAGCTTGTTAAAGACAACAAAGCAGGGGCTATGAGAACGTTTTCCATTCCACTTAGGCCCCCGAGTGGAAACTAAACATAAACTGAGCAAGTGATTTGTGGTGTTTGTGTACAATCAAGTCTACTTGAAGTCATTTATTTTTTTGGCATACATAACCTTAATACAATATACATTATTCAATAGTCTCTTCTCAGAGATTCCAACAATTTATACTAACATAGACTGTAAAAAGTTGTTTCTGTTCATTTGAGTCTTGCTTGTTTTCCTGGCTATAGTTTCATCGATCAGCCTGAGGTCAATGGCCTTAACATAATGCAGAGAGAGATGTCCATATGGGTTGGCTAGTGCCCAGCATAACTCTCCTAACTGTGAAGATTGACCACTGCTGCCCAGTCTCTAAGTTCTGTCAGCCACTGATTGATGCCCTTCAAGGAGCAATCCAGCAGCAGTTTGGACACATGCTTGCTGACCCTGAACTGATTGCTGGAGCAGTTGAGCAGTTCTTCTGACAAAGTACTACATCCTCAGCAAGCAATGAGAACATACTTCAACTGAGTAAATAATTTCAATTACTAGTCAAATTGCAAGCTTTTGAAGATTTAAAAAATACATGGTTTTGTTACAAAGAATAGCTCAGAAAAAACAGAAAAATCTTGCTCTCCTAATTTTAACAACAATATAAATACGTTTTCTCTTACATTTTATCCAAAACCAAAATGTATTGCATGTGTAGCTGTTTTTCTTAAGCCATTAAAGAGGAATTTGTCACAGCTATCCACAATGGTCTTATCTTGCAATTGGTTCAGATATTGTATTGTTTTTACTACAATACCACAGTAATGTCAATATCATTCATTTCTACTTCAATAAGAGGAACGTTTTCTTTATTTGGAAGTATTTAAATTTGTGTTTAGGCTTGGATTGTGTCAAGACCAATTTGGAATGGTACCAAAAGCATCTCAAAGTACAACTAGCTCGGTGTCACAGAAAGTGCAGCACATTGATACTACATTGATACTTGCCACTCAGCCACAACCATGGATGTTTTCAAGTCAGGCCACACAGTGTGTAAGTTGGTGCTTAAGCCCACACACCATTGCCTGCTACAGCAGCCTACAAAAGGCTTCTCAGTGAAATGAAAGAAATGATGGGAAAACAAGCGGTACCTCTATAGAGGTTAACACTCAGGTCTTCTTCCTTTGGCTACTCCCTTTAGGGGCTGCCACAGCTGCTCATCCTCCTCCATCTCAGCCTAACCTCTCTTGCACCAACTCTCTGCATATTGTCCTTTACTACATCATGAATCTTTCCTGTGGGCTCTGGCAGATCCACTCTTCCTCCTCTGCTCGTGTCCAAACCATATCTAATTGTGTCTCAACCTGAACCATCCCTCTGATATACTCATTTCTAATCGTGCCCATTCTGGTCACTCCCAATGAAAGTCTTACATCTTCAACTGTGCCACTTCCAGCTCGGCCTCCTGTCTTTTTGTCAGGGCCACTGTGTCCAAACTGTACACTCATCTTGTAAACCTTTCACTCTTGCTGCTATCCCTCTGTCACAAATCACCCCTGACACTCTTCTCCATCTACTCCACCGTGCCTGTACTCTCTTCTTCCGCTCTACTGGATGGTCAACTCCAAGTATTTCAAACCTCGCAGCTTCCTTTACTATTGAAAATAGTGTCGGGGACTGAAAATATTGTTTACCATTGAGGATTGTAGTCATAGTTGAATATACAGTAGTTAGGAACTATAAAACTGGAGGAATTAATAACCTGGAGTTGACATGTGTGCAGTTTAATGTACAAAATGATGTAAACCACAACTACTGCTCACTGCTGACAGTCTTCTGTAAACTGAGAATTAAGATCAGACTGGATATCACAACAACCTCTTATTTCCTGCAAGAATATTCTAGCAAAAGTATAATATTCATATTGTGGGATATGTTAAAATCCCACTTAGGACCCGTGTTTGTCCCGAGGTTTAAAGGTGACTTGTTTTAAACTCCCTTTTATAAACAGAGAATTTTGATTTGCATATGTTAAATACTACAATAAATAAACTGCAATTATTTATTAGATAACCTTTTTACGGTTAAATAAAGGGCATTATCAGTTCTTTTGCTTTATGGTAGTTCAGAACATTAAAAAAATAAATTTTATTCTGACTCACAGAATCATAAGTCCAAAGGTGCAATATGTCATAGAAGGTAAACACATTAAGAAGAGTAACCTTTCAGATAATTGATATGAAATTGTTTACCAGTTTGCCCTTAGACTCATCTGCAGCATTCTTCATTAAAATGGCACAGCCTGTATAGCTTTATTTCTTTTCTTTTCTTATTTCCTTTTTTTTGTTGCTTTGAGCACAACGTACATAAAGTAAGGACGTGTAATGATAGTTTAGACCATTGTGTTAAGTAATACTTTTTTTCAACTACTTTTACTGAAGTGGAAAAAACAAATGTTCTTTTTTCCCTGAGGACTATCTTTGTCTGTATTTGTACTCCAGCAAGTTTCAGTAACATGAATACTTACGAGGGATAAGAGTGTAGGAGCTGGCCACAGGAGCTGATGTTTTTATATCACTCACACACACACACACACACACACACACACACACACACACACACACACACACACACACACACACACACACACACACACACACAAAAGGAGACCATTTGTCATGTTAGCTACCTATATGTGAACTATACTTTCGTGTCTCAAACTTTCAAATGCTGAATATTATGAGGAGGTAAATAATTTATTAAAAATTGATAAATGCTATATGATTTTGCTATAAAAAGGTAAAAACATCTTGGATTACTGTCTGTGGTTCAAGATGTTTTACACCGAAGAGAAACCGCAGAGAAACTAGACATCCTAGCAAGGATATACCCACACAGACAGTTGGTGCTTCTGAGGCTGTTTCTATAAATATAAGAAAAGAAAAAAATCTGTCTTAGAAAAATGTTATAGTTGCAGAGGGAGTCTATATTTCTCAGCACAAAAAGCAAAAATTTAAGCTTAAGACTTTAAGCCAAGAGACACAGCAAGCTGTAAGGTTGTCTTTAAAAGATGCTCCACTCTGGAAAAGCAGGTGACCTGTGACCTCCATTAAAGAAAGTGAAGCCCTATACAGATAAATACAGAAAGGTGAGCGATAAAGGGGATAAACCTGCAGTATTATAGAAAACAAGAGAGAAGGATGAGAGACTGAGCAGGAACCAGAGCAAACGGACAGATTGTTTGTTTTTTCTTGGTCTGATATAATCTGTCTGCCACGTATCACCTTCCTGATTTTGAGACGCTAAGCTCTTTATAAGACCATCTTAACATCTTGTTGTCTCCTTGTCTTTGTGTCTTTCTCTTTTGTCTTTTTCTATTTTGCCCAAGAAGCCCACCACCTAACTGCTAGTCAACTGTCATCAATCTAGACCCCAAGTACAAAAGTATCGACTTTTCCTTGTCAGGCTCTGCAGATAGATGCTGGCTTATTATTTTGGTTCAGCCCCCAAATATTGAGACACACAGTCCAGGGACTCTTGGCTCTATTGATTTGCCATTAACAGGCTGGCTAGCCTTTGGCTGTGTGTCCTGTGGAGTGTAAAAAGGCAAAACACACACATACACAGGCATTGACGGTGAAAACAGTTTCCGTCCTGCATTCTCTGAAGCACTTGACCTTTCTGCTGGACAGGGTTTACCTCTCCACATGTTGAAGGAGCTCTTGAAGAGCGTCTTCTGCTTCCTGGAAGTACAGAGTGTCCTCAGTATTTACACAGACTCTCTTTTCATCAGCACTCAAGTGCCTGCAGTTACAAGGTAATATGACAATGTAGTGACAGCCGCCTCAATGTCATACTTAGCTCTGAAAATTCTCATCTATGTAAAAATCATGCAGCAAAAAATTCATGTGCATTCCTTCTAAAGAACTGCAATTCTGCATCTTACATTATGATAACTCCTTACAGAAATTACACACTAGATTCATTCATTAATTGTTACATTAACATCTGATATTTTTACACAAAAAAACCCCATCCGATTATGACAAGAAAAGTCATCATCATTTAAACGGCTTTGTTTTTGTGAACAGATATTAGAAAGATAGCATCCTATGGACATGTAATTGCATCATGGTTTATTCATATTTGTTTATTTTTAGAAAATGAAGCATGCCAAATTATTAACATTTTTATTTGCTTGTGCTATTTCTAAGTAAATTATCATTTCTTATAATTATATATATATCTTTGCTCAGGTGTATTCAATTAGCCCTTCTGCAGCACAAACTGCAACAGTTGTTTGGACAGATCAGAGGCGTGGTGGCAAAAAATACAAAAAAGAAAAAAAAACCTGGTGTTTGACTTGAAACGAATTAATGACCATAGATTGTGGGTAGAAGAATTTATAGTTTACCGCCTTGCCAAAGGTTGACCTGACTCATTCATAATGGACAGTGCAGTATGAATATGTGAAAAGCTTAGACTGTGGCGACACGGCAGGCAAAGTTTCCTTATGAGTGACATGCTATATAATTTAAAAGGTTTGTTTTGTGTTGACTAATGGTACCAAAACAAAATGACCTGCTGATCTTAACACTTTAAATTGCAGGGGCACATTAGGATATTCATTCTACTAAAGAAGAAGGTCAAAACAAGAAAGAAAAAAATCAAGTAGTGCATTCAACGAAAAACTTAATTTGGAAAAAAGACAAACTATGCTAAGCTAATTTAAAAATGATTTACTTCCCCATTTTATGTTGTCTCCCTTATTTTACCTAATGTTTTAATGTTAACAGGAATAAAGTCAATTGAAACAAATGAAATTTGGAGGACTGAGGACTCATAATAACATGGTGATGAGTCCTATGTGCTCACTGGTGGAATCGTCAAAATTCTGACTAAAGTCACCAAAGATGGTCTCTGTGTACAATGTGTGTACAATGTACACTGCATAAACACTGTAGGATGACCATAGGACAGGATGACTATGGGGCAGCTGTTGCTCAGGTGGTAGAGCAGGTCATCTACCAACCTAAAAGTCATGCTGGATTGAGCTGGCGATTGACACACTGCAAGTTTCATGTTACATGCAGAATGTTGACGTCTCTTTGGGCAAGATGCTAAACTCCACATCACCCCCAGAGAATATAATATACTATGATCCATACTGGGATAGATTGTAATCTTCATGTATATCAGAATCAGAAGACTTTATTTATCCCCAAGGGGCAATTAACAAACAACCGAGCAGCATACGTTGAAGATAAGGACAATAAGAACAGGCAATAGGAGTGAAATAGTAAATACACAGAATATACAGTATATACAGTTTTGAAATGACACAGTTGCATAATGTTGCGATATGCATAATGTATATAAATGCACAAATGTGCCCTCAACACATGCCGTGCAGTAATCAGTGATTGAGTAGCTTTAACACAAAATGTATAATTCTAACAATGATCTACACCCTGAAATAAGTAATTAAGTAGTAAAAATTTCCACCATTAACGAACTGACAACTTTGTAAGCAAATGACCTCCTGGCATACAAAATGCATAAAAATGGTTTCAGTTGTTCAACAGTAGCAGCAGCTACTGCAAGAAGACAGTTGTGTTTCATGTTTGTGTAACTGTGGCTCCAAATTACTCCTGCTTTTTCAGTATTTTGATAACACTAATGTTAATGACTGTGTCAGTGGGTATTATGCAAAATACAGCAGAGGAAAAAAAAGATAAAATCACAGTCTGGTTCCTGAACTATTCAGCTGTGAGACAGTTATAAATTGCCTTTTATGAACGTTAAATAAATAAAAGCAACAATAACACAAATAGAACAGATGAATACAACAGGTCCCTTTCCTCACAGTTGGTCCTCAAAAAACTAAAACTAGTAAACAAAACAAACCCTGGCACAACCAGAAAGTGGCTGATGCACAGGCTGACCAGCAATGCTTAGTATTGCTAGAATCTGTAAAAACCCAAGGGATACCAACCCTTCTATCGCTACGGCATACGGTCGATCTATGGGCCTTTTAATCCTAACAGTGCAGTTATGTGGCTTTTATTGGCAGTTTGATGCATATATATTTTTTTTGAAGCCAACAAAATAACCATGCTTATGTTGTCTATTTTGTGAACACATCTTACTATAAGTAACACAAAAGCGCTTTAGATATTTTATGATGTGATAACGAAACTATGTAAAATGACAGCAAGTGATAGCAACTAAGAAAAAAATATTCTCTGTCTCATTTAACGATATATTTTAGATAATTTCAATAGATATTTATGATTCAGGTATTTGTTTTAGTATGATATATCGCACATATGAGAGTTAACTTGTTCAGGGTCATGGTGGGTCTGGAGTATATACCAGCTGTCACTGGGCAAGAGATGGGGTACACCCTCACTGGGAAAACACAGAGAGACCTATGGCCAATTTAGAATTGTGAATAACATACATGTGTTTGAATTGTAGGAGGAAGTCAAAGTATCTGTAGAGAAATCCCTCATTGGGAAAACATTTACACTATTTTACATGGAAGCAGATTGTTGACCACTTAATCAGAAGATCACACAAAATCACAAGATTCCCATCGATCCCAAAAAGCTTTCTTAAGAGAAAAATGGGGCCAAGTAAGGAATTTCTCAGGAAAGGATACTTTTACGGTGGCCTAAGACACACAAATACTTTAACAGTGACTACAGTGTGAAAAAGTTCTATTTACTGAAAAATCCAAATTTGAAACTTCTGTAGCAACAGAAAGTTGTATGTTAGGAGATGAATAGGAGAGAAAATGATACCGCAGTGCAGCAAAATGCTACAAACTGGTGGTGGGAATATTCAAGCCTGGGGATGTTCTGCCTCCTCTGCACACCTGCATCGAATCGACTCCACCCTGACCAAGGAGAAGCAGCACAGAGCAAGGATACATACTGGAGCACGATAATGACCCAAAAACACTCCTCGGAGCTTCCCAAGAACTGCTTGAACACCGGGGAGTCTTTTCTCCACACTCGCCTAATCTCAACCCCACTGAATATTTATGGAACCAAGAAAGGCAAACATTCCTGGCATCAAAAGTATTTTATTTTAAACTACCTGACCTGAACTGCGTTAATGAAATCAACTAACTTAGATTCAAAATATTATATCATGAATTATAAAAGCGATAAATGGTGAAATTATGCCTCATGATAAATCACATAGAACATATGAATTGATAGCTAAGAGGTTAACGCAAACATCATGGGCAGCTGGTTGCAAACATAGTAACAACAAAACAACAAAAACGATGTAGGATGCCAGAGGTGTGTTAAAGAAATGATAGCCTTGGATATGGGGTCTTAAGATAGTACCAAAGGGAAAATAAGTAATATAAATTTATGTCCAGTGATACTTGTTTGACTTACAAGGCTTACAAGTAATAAACAAAACTGCAGTTTCCAATCATGGCCACGCCGTCATGCCACCAATAAAAACAAAAGTTTGATGCCAAACACTTTTGCTCCCATACTCTTCATGCCAAATAAAACTAATTATGTATGCAGGCTACGTTTCCTTTGTTTATTTTTACTGGCAAACTGGTTTAGAGGCTGCCTCTGTGGTAAGAAAAACTAAAATCAAAAATAGATTGACATAAAATGCCAAATTGATCATTTTGTAAGTGATGATGACTGCCAGTTCTCCAAGAAAGAACTGTTAATGAGTTAACACAGAAGAAAAATGCTTCTGGACTGACAAAGGCATCGCATCAGAGTTTGTCCAAGTTGTCACTTGCACTTGGTCAATCCACAGAGAACAGATGATCATTTTGTGGTTTTAGAAGCCATCACATCCCATCTATCCCCTACTGGCTCCCCTTCAGCCACTCTCCTGTGACTTGGCAGACATGCAAATGATCCTGTCAATATCGCCCTCACCCCACATCCCCAGCTCCCAACCCTGCAAATAAGTCATGTCCATTTGCTGAAATGGGGGCTGTGACCCAGGCTGGCTGTCACACCACATACTGCCTCTCCTCAGTCACTTTGGAGATAGTACTGACATCTCAACTAAGGGACAGAAGAAAGAACATAAGGGAGAAAGTTTGAGATTTATGTTTGGCTGTTTGTTCATGGGGATTATAAGAATTACTTTTGCAGCATTGCAAACATTACAAATTCCATACGCACACAAATGCATATGTAGAGAAAACCAACGGCATTCGCATATCTCTTCCAGTTTTAACTGAGCCTGAATAAATGTGTGCCAATAAAGACTTTAGTGCAACTTTTTGTACTCTTGGGCATTACTATAACTAACGGGGACCTGGAGCCTATCCCAGCTTCCATAGGCTGAGAGGCGGGGTACACTCTGGACAAGCTGCCAGTCTATCGCAGGGCTAACACACACACAATTCACACTCACATTCACACCTATGGGCAATTAAGAATCACTAATTATTCTAAACCATCTAACTGCAAGTATTTGGACTGCAGGAGGGAACCCACACAGACACAAAAAGAACACACAAACACTACACAGTAAGGGCCCAGCCAAATGGGGACTTTCTTGCTGTGAGGCTTCCTGGTTATTAATTTACTAAACACACCAATTAAATTAGTAATAAAATTATATATTTATGTATTCTTTTTCTTTGCAAGCTACTTATTAATTGTATAAGACAAAGTAATTACAGGCAGTATTAATGTCATAGTTTATCAACACTTATTTTTAGATATGCATGAGGGCATGTTCCAAAAATATTTAGCAAAATGTTTTAACAAACAACAATGTGACATATACAACATGTCAACAACGTACACGTAACATAGATGTAAAGTTGCCATTTGTTTATTAAATATGACTTGTAAGGATTTTAGTGTCATGAAAATAATAGCCAAAAGATAAAAGTTGTATGATTCGCATTACTCTACTGGAGAAAAATAGTATCTATTCTATTCTGTTCTCTTTTGCCAAATTGTTGCTCAAATTCAGCCTTAAGAACTATTCACTCATAGTTTCCTGTTTCCATGACACCATTTTTTTTTACTCGGCTGCTGAGTTAATTCAAAAAACCATCTCTTTAAATAATTCCATAGGCTTGACTGATGCTGACAATGTCAACTAAAAGAACCATTTGTCACAACAACCTTTGAATCCACTTTAATCTATCATGTAATGACTAGATGTCTTGCCATAAAATATGATACTGACAGTCCTGCATTTTAACTGACTAGCTTTGAGCTAGTTTAAATATTAAAAATGTTAATATTACAGCAGATTCTTAAATCATTCTACACCTTGATATAAGGCATATAAGTATATAGAATACACAGCATGCAAGGAAAAATATTCCTGCGATGTTATTTCACTGGTTCACAAGTGGAGGTAAGGTGGTAAAGAACAAGGTCGCTAAATGTTAAAAACATGTTGGCTTGAAATTGTTTTTCTTCCAGATGTTTAATGAGGAATTATACAACTATGTAAACAAAAGTTTGCTCACACCTACTCATTCTAGGAGTTTTTCTTTCCTTGACAGCTATTTTATCTCTTAAGGAAATTATCATCACATAAGGCCTTATGCGGCAATTAAAAAACAAAAAAACCCCAACAAAACAATGTATCCACTGCTTGGATACGCTGACGTTTGATGGCAGTTTTATAGATAATTGGAAATATCTTACCCTCATGAACATGTGTGCCTTGTCAGAAATTAATTGGTGTGATTCCTTGCTTTCTTAATATCCTTTAGACCATTAGTTTTGTTGTGCAATTTTGAAATTTTTGGGTCCAGCCTTGTGTGTCTGTGAAATTTGGAAAGGGTAAATTGATGGCAGCTGCATGTGAGGTTCCTCTTTTGAAACATGACACATCCCATCTGGTTTGCGTTTAATGGAACCATCATTTGTTTTTCAGGACAAATGACCCAAAAACAGATCACCAGACTGCATGGGTCATTTGATCAAGAGGGAGATTTATTGCGTGTGACACAAGATGACCGATCCTACAAAATCAAAAGACCTAAAGATTAGGGATAAGTTTGATCAATGACTGAAGTAAAAACAATTCACAGACTATGTTAACTCGATTTTGTAAAATTTGGTTATTCTAAAGCTGAGGCTGTATCGCAAGTTTGAGCTCTTGTTGGAAGAGTTGGGATCTGAGGAGGCAGAGAAATAATTTCAGAGAGCTGATCGACTTGGAGTCTAGCTGTGTTTGAGGTAAAATAGCATTATTTTGGTATTTCCATGTTATTGTATTTTTCATACTGGTGCATGTTTTTTTTTTTTTTTTGCTAAATTACTCAGCTGGTGTGAATAGCTGCCTTAAGCATGGGTGAGTCCAAAACACATTTTTAATACACAAAATATTCTCACAGATTTTACTTGTCCTGTGTGCAAAGGCTTTTAGTATCAGAAAGGAAGATTATCCAGGCTATGCTCATGTTGCACAGTCAGGTCAACCCCTCACATCAAAACACAAAGATTGCAATCGTTAAAACTATGCACAGTAAATATTTTTGAGATTTGTTTCAAAAATTACAACTGAGCTACCATTTGCTAAATAATATAAAGGGACTATCCACTTAGCTGGCCATTGCGGTCCAATGCCATCCTGTAAATGTGACCCAGGCCTGACACCAGGGCATGGCAGTAAAGATGGGCAATGAAGCTTAGCTTTTAGGGCTACAGTGTGGGCTTTAAATGTGCTAAACAGAATGTGGCATTTTGAGGTGTGTACGTGTGTGTGCTGTCAATTGTGTGTATGTAGGTGCAGAGTGATGGTGGGTGTTGCTCTATTTACTGGGCATTCTGCCTCTAGAAACAGCCCTTGTCTTCACCTCAGAACAACAGGAGACATGACAGCCATACGGTCCCTCTGCAGCTGGCTAATTGTGTGCAACATGTCTGTGGAGTGGAATGCTTCTAGCCCACCGCCTACCCCACTTCTTCATGACTGTCCTGATGATAAAAGCTTGCTGATTACCCAGAACAATAACCATTTAGGTGAGGTATGATTCACAAGGTGTTCTTTGGCTGAGATACCGCACAGGAGCTACAGAACATAATGGTGGAGCCCAACACTGTAAGGTTAGATTCTCCAAAACTGTGAACATAATCATCTTTTATTTGCTACACAGTGTACTACCCACGATGGAATAACACTGAGCAAAATGATGATTCATAAGTGTCTGAAATCGCAGTGTACCACTCTGCAGAGTGTGACTGTAGACAAACTGAACATAACAGTTCAGACATCAAAGTATTCTGGTCAGATTTCAAGGCCAAGCAGACATTCAAGGACCTCAATATTATGAATTTTAATGGATTTTCATGACTGCCCAGTGACAATATGCAAAATAAATAAATAATTACATCTAAGCATAAGTATGGTCACTGGAAGATAAACACACGTTCTTGTCTTTTGGGGTAAATGTAATCATGGCAAAAAATTTTTTGCCAATCATCCATACTGATTACAATAACACTGTAATTACCACTATATAAGGAAGTACAGAATAATACTGTATTTGTAATACATGCAATGAAAACACAGTAATCAAAACTGGATAATGTTTATTGTTATTTAATTTAATTATTTAATAATTTCTGATTCTGCCTAGTGAATTGTAACAGAAGCCACATGTGCTACAATTAAGTATTTTTCTATTTTTGTATTGACATAAAAATAATCCATTTGCAGGTATGTTTAGATCATGTGACCTTAAACAATGCCATACCTATACTGCCATACCCATTAAGGCTACCACAGGACTTCCCATGATGAACTGAATACTCCTTTATTCTTTGTTTTCACTTCCTGTGCATGTACAGTTCATGGTAAACATTCATGGTAAACATTCAACACAATATCATGGCAAAGCATATAAGCTGGTCTACTGTGTACACACTTTGACTCTCCAAAATGTGAAATGGGAAGTTGCAGTAATTTGCAGTAAGCTGCAGTACCAGCAGAGGAAGCTATTTTATTTTTATTTTATTCTAATTTTATTTCAACCCAACATGAAAATAATCACAAGAAACAGACATTACTAACAAATTTAGATATAAATGCATATTAGCCACCTAGCGTAATTGTAGCATAGAACTGAAACACTAATTGAATAGTTCCGTTGGCTTTGGTATACACTGGGAACATGTCATTGAAAAGCAATGAAATAGCTGACCTTGCATATCAGTCTGTGCCTCCCATGTTTGCTCTCTTTGCAGACATTTCCATACTTTTTACTCCTCATCACTTTGAAGCTTTCAGAAAGATTTAACGTAACAAGTTGTAACAAAGAAACAATTCACCCTGTACATTATGTAAAATGAATGTGGTATAACCCTGTTTATGATCTTTGATGTTACACTAGTGGTGGTGCTTTAGAGTCTGGAAGTGCCTCTAAGATTTAAGTCTTCCCATTGCAGACATCTTTAAATACTAGATGAAAGTTTCCAATTTGGGAGGGTAAGTTTTGATCTTTGTTTATTCATGTGGTGCTTTGGTAGATGTTATTCAGTTTGTATGCCATAATTGTGTTCTTGTTATTCAATCAAAGTTTCAGTTTCAACTGTGATTTGGTTCATGGCTAAATACCAGCAATGACAATCTCATTAGCCTTGGCTAGAAAGCATGAAAAATGTGTTAACATTTCCCTCTTCCCTATGGTTATGCAAAATTTTAGCTCTGAATACAACTATCACTAAATATTCTGCAGTATGTTGCTGCTTTTTATCAATAACTGTATATGTGTTAGACCAAAGGCCTGTAGTCCACATAAACACTGGTTTATCTCACTATTTCTTTCTCCCATAAATGGAATGCTCTGTGCAGATTTACAGCTGTTCCATATTTTTTCCTGGATTTTTCAAACGTCTGACCTCAACTTTCTCCATGGGATGTTTATTGCCATGAATTTCTTTGTGTCCTTCTCTGTTGATTAGTAATTTCCGCCAACCTTGGAACAGACTTGTTTGGTATGTAACCTTTTACAGGAGTTGATCTTGTAGACATAAACCAAATTACTTATTGAGCCATGGTTCTACATATGTGCAATATAATAAATTGCTCAATTCGGTTCAGTTTTATTTCTGTTGCACCAAATCACAACAACAGTTGTATCAATGTCACACAGTGGAAATTTGCATTTATCTTGTATATTGTTTTTATTCTGATTTTTAGTGTTTATTTATGAGTGTTTTATTTGCATGGTTTTATTCTGTTTCTATTGCATGGTTTTTAGTGTTTTATGTGACATGGTTTTTATCCACTGTGGACTGGCTGCACATGGGACAAATTAGCTGATAGGGACCACCTGCTGAGGCAGGGGTGTGTCCAGAGGTGGCCTATCAGCTGTGTAAAGACCTTTTAAAAACAGGCTAGCTGGGCACTGAAAGAGAGAGGCCCCAGACTGGAAGGTTAATGCGAGATGGCAAGTGTGATGCGGCGACCAAGTCCTGACCTCATGGAACGGCAACAGTAAGAGACAACGCGTGTGATTGGCAGCAGGGCAGAGGTTTACCTCATTTGTAAGTAGGGTCTCTACTGTTGTTTACTGGGTGCAGCTGGATTGGGAGAGGGTCACCATGGCCATGAGCCAGGGCCGCTTCTGGGACCATTGTTCTGGCCCCTATTTGTTATGTTGCAGGACACCGACGCAAGGGGAGCTGTGGCGGTGGTCGCATCATGGATTCGGGTGCAGAACGCAAGCCGGGCTGGGAAGCGATGGGCCAGCGGAAGGACAAGAAGATGGGTGGCTCTTTCTTGTCTGCTGAAGACGGGGCTGGCGTGGACTCTGCTCTAAAGGAGGAATTCCTGGCCTGCTGATGGACCCATAATGAACATGTGGCCTAATTATAGCAGGGGGGTTTTTAGTGAATGTAGAAAATGGTAGTTTTACGGGTTTTAGAATTGTTTTTAGTAGAGCGCAAACATTTTATTACATACATTTTAAGGGTGTTTTTATTTGTGCTCCCTGGCCTAGTAATAAACTGTTTCTGATCAGACCTGCTTCCTCTCTGTGCCCGTGGTATCTGACTCGCTTGCTCCCCCTTGTATTTTAAAGAATCTTTCTTTTTAGCGTGACATTCTGGCGCGACCGCTTTAGTGTTCGCCGCGTGCTACATCAAGGCACTTTATTAAATAAGGTAAAGACTTTACAGTAATATGGAGAAAACTGCATCAAACAATGCCCTATGAAGGAGGAAAACAGAAGACAAAATCTCTATGGGAACAACACAGGACAAAAGACACATTTAAATTTTAGATACAATTTATAGACATACGGGCGGTCCATCTTTCAAGCTCAGGTGCTCTACTAGAGACCTGGGAGCTTGAAGGTCCTGTGCAGTATCTTTGCTTTTCCTAAAACTGCACTCTCAGGACAAAGATCTCCGATGTTCCATCCATCCATCCATCTTCATCCGCTTATCCGAGGTCGGGTCGCGGGGGTAGCAGCCTAAGCAAAGAGGTCCAGACCTCCCTCTCCCCAGCCACCTCCTCCAGCTTGTCCGGGGGAATACCAAGGCGTTCCCAGGCCAGCCGAGAGATATAATCTCTCCAGCGTGTCCTGGGTCTGCCCCGGGGCCTCCTCCCGGTGGGACATGCCTGGAACACCTCGCCCAGGAGGCGCCCAGGGGGCATCCTTGCCAGATGCCCGAACCACCTCAGCTGGCTCCTTTCGATGTGGAGCAGCAGCTGCTCTACTCTAAGCCCCTCCCGGATGGCCGAACTTCTCACCCTATCTCTAAGGGAGAGGCCAGCCACCCTTCGGAGGAAGCTCATTTCCGCCGCTTGTATCCGCGATCTCGTTCTTTCGGTCACTACCCACAGCTCGTGGCCATAGGTGAGGGTAGGGACGTAGATCGACCGGTAAATTGAGAGCTTCGCTTTTACACTCAGCTCCCTCTTCACCACGACTGACCGGTGCAGCGTCCGCATTACTGCAGCCGCAGCCCCAATCCGTCTGTCGATCTCCAGCTCCCTTCTCCCATCACTCGCGAACAAGACCCCGAGATACTTGAACTCCTCCACTTGGGGCAGGAACTCATCCCCGACCCGGAGTGGGCACTCCACCCTTTTCCGGCTGAGAACCATGGCCTCAGATTTGGAGGTGCTGATCCTCATTCCCGCTGCGTTACACTCGGCTGCGAACCGCTCCAGTGCGAGCTGGAGGCCCTCACCCGATGAAGCCAACAGAACCACATCATCCGCAAAAATCAGAGATGAGATTCTGAGGCCACCAAAGCGAAAGCCCTCCGCCACTTGGCTGCGCCTAGAAATCCTGTCCATAAAAATTATGAACAGAACCGGAGACAAAGGGCAGCCTTGGCGGAGCCCATCACCCACCGGGAACGAGTCCGACTTATTGCCGGCGATGCGAACCAAGCTCTTGCAACGGTTGTATAGGGATTGAATGGCCCGTAGCAATGGGCCAGACACCCCATACTCGCGCAACACCTCCCACAGGACGCCCCGAGGGACACGGTCGAATGCCTTCTCCAGGTCCACAAAACACATGTAGACTGGTTGGGCAAACTCCCATGCACCCTCAAGTATCCTCGAGAGGACAAAGAGCTGGTCCAGTGTTCCGCGACCAGGACGAAAACCGCATTGTTCCTCCTGTATCCGAGGTTCGACTAGCGGACGAACCCTCCTCTCCAGCACCCTGGCATAGACTTTCCCGGGGAGGCTGAGGAGTGTGATCCCCCTGTAGTTGGAACACACCCTCCGGTCCCCCTTCTTGAAGATGGGGACCACCACCCCGGTCTGCCAGTCCACAGGTACTGCCCCTGATCTCCACGCAACATTGCAGAGACGTGTCAACCAAGACAGCCCTACAACGTCCAGAGCCTTCAGGAACTCGGGGCGGACCTCATCGACACCAGGGGCTCTGCCACCAAGGAGTTGTTTAACTGCCTCAGTGACCTCGCCCCCGGAAATCGGTGGGTCACACCCCTCATCCCCAGACTCTGCTTCCTCCCCGGAAGACGTGTCAGTGGGATTAAGGAGGTCCTCGAAGTATTCCTTCCACCGCCCGACAATTTTCTCAGTCGACGTCAACAGCGCTCCGCCAGCACTATACACAGTGCAGGTAGAGCACCGCTTTCCCCTCCTGAGACGCCTGACGGTTTGCCAGAATCTCTTCGAGGCAGTCCGAAAGTCTTTTTCCATGGCCTCTCCGAACTCCTCCCACACCCGAGTTTTTGCTTCAGCCACTGCCCGAGCCGCATTCCGCTTGGCCTGTCGATACCTGTCGGCTGCCTCCGGAGTCCCACAGGCTAACCAAGCCCGATAGGCCTCCTTCTTCAGCCTGGTGGCTCCCTTCACCTCTGGTGTCCACCATTTGGTTCGGGGATTACCACCACGGCAGGCACCAACCACCTTGCGGCCGCAGCTCAATGCAGCAGCTTCGGCAATGGAGACGCTGAACATGGTCCATTCGGACTCAATGTCCCCAGTCTCCCTCGGAATGCTGTTGAAGCTCTGCCGGAGGTGTGCGTTGAAGATCTCGCGGACTGGGGCCTCTGCTAGACGTTCCCAGCACACCCTCACTACGCGTTTAGGTGCACCAGGTCTGTCCAGCGTCCTCCCCCGCCACCTGATCCAACTCACCACCAGGTGGTGATCAGTTGACAGCTCAGCCCCTCTCTTTACCCGAGTGTCCAGAACATATGGTCGCAGGTCTGGTGATACGATTACAAAATCGATCATCGACCTACGGCCTAGAGCATCCTGGTGCCACGTGCACTTATGGACACTCTTATGTTCGAACAGGGTGTTCGTTATGGCCAAACTGTGATTAGCACAGAAGTCCAATAACAAAGCACCGCTCGGGTTCAGATCAGGGAGGCCGTTCCTCCCAATCACGCCCCTCCAGGTCTCGCTGTCGTTACCCACGTGAGCATTGAAGTCTCCCAGCAGGACAACAGAGTCTCCAGGTGGGGCACCTTCCAGCACCCCCCCCAGGGACTCTAAGAAGGCTGGGTACTCCGAACTGCCACTCGGCGCATAAGCGCAGATGACAGTCAGGACCCGTTCCCCGACCCTAAGGCGCAGGGAACAAACCCTCTCGTCCACCGGGAAAAACCCCAACGTACCGGCAGCAAGCCGAGGGGATATAAGAATACCCACCCCAGCCCGCCGCCTCTCACCAGGGGCAACTCCAGACTGAGACAGAGTCCAGCCCCTCTCCAGGAGACTGGTTCCAGAGCCCAGACAATGCGTAGAGGTGAGCCCAACTATATCTAGCCGGTACCTCTCAACCTCACGCACCAACTCAGGCTCCTTCCCCACCAGAGAGGTGACATTCCATGTCCCTATTGCCAGTCTTGGCAGCCGGGGGTCGGTCCGCCAGGGCCTCCGCTCCTGGCCGCCACCCGGCTCACAATGCACCCGACCCCTATGGCGCCTCCTGCGGGTGGTGGGCCTGCGGGAGGATGGGCCCATGTCTCCTCTTCGGGCTGTGCCCGGCCGGGCCCCATGGACTAAGGCCCGGCCACCAGACGCTCGCCCTCGGGCACCCTCCCCGGGCCTGGCTCCAGGGCGGGGCCCCGGTAACCCTATCCCGGGCAGGGTAAACTGTTCCCTCGATATTCTTTTCATGGGGATCTGCCGATGTTGTTCCTGGGATCTGCCGAAGTCACTCGCCTAGTCTGGGGGTCACTGCTCTGAGTGCTCTAATTTCCACTGTTACATTCACTCTGGTCATCTTTGCAAGTTCTTCTCTCAGCCCTTGCTACTTCTACAGCTTCTCATGTCCCTTCTTCCTAATGTTGCTGCCACTGGCATAGCTACATCTTTCACTACTAAAACTACTAAACAGATTTGTTTGCTGTACTGGGATGGATTTAAAGCAAAGAACAGTTTGTTGGACTGGTGTCATGGTAATGGTGCTCATGGTCAGAGTTAGGTTACATCAAGTGTAGCAGAGATGAACTAACTAAATTCGACCTTCATACCAACTTTATACCTTCTAGTAAAAAGACAACAAACAGTGTACTCTCAGTGTAGAGAATGGAAATTATCCAGGAAAGCTCATGAAACATTTGCGTAGCACAGATCACCTGATCGAAGCCTGTACATTAAGAAAAATAGAAATTATTGTAAGTTGTAATTCTTTTCCCCACACTGAGCCACTACAACTGATTTTAGGGTTCCCCCACATCCTGAAGCCCACTTTAACCCCTTTGCTACACATTTGCCTCTTTAGAGGCAAAGTCACCCTCTGCAAAATAGGCAACAAAAAATATAGCTATTTTTCTCTTCTCATGTTCTTTAAGGTGAGTACATTTAATAGAATTAAAATTTAAGATAAGATAAGATAAAACTTTATTAATCCCTCGGGTGGGTTCCTCTGGGAAATACGGTTTCCAAAAGCACAGCACCGACAGAAGTTACAGTTACAGAATATTTTATATATATATATAAAATATATATATATATATATATATATATATATATATATATATATATATATATATACGCACGCACGCACACACACACACACACACACACACACACACACATATATAAATACAGAGACATATATAAATAAAATATATGAAGGGGATAAATAGAATAAATAGGTATAAAAATAAAAATACAAGTGAATTGCACATTTCAAGTATTGAGGTCTATTGCACCATTGACTATTAACAAAAGTATTGCAAGTATTTAGCCTGAAATAAAGGTATATATTTTACTAATACCATTTTATCATAATATTAATATAGCACAAGGTTCAGTTAGCATTTCACAGAAACAGCTGGAGCTTTTTTTTTTAAAACTTTCTTACTTTGAGTACATTTCAGAGCCTGTTTTTTTTTCCAATTTTACTTGAGAAAAGAAGTTGAATCAGTACTTTAGTTTTTAATAGAGTATTTTTTAACATTAGTACCTGTACTTCTACTTAAATACACAATGTCTGTACTCTTGCCACCTCTGCGAGAATGCCCCGTTATTGTCAGGCATGCATACAAGCACACAGGGGGCATACAAACTACTGAGTACCAATTTGAGTTGTTGCAGTGAAACTTTGACAAAATGGACTAGCCTGCTAAGCGATTTTCTCACTTTGATTTTCAGTGTCTTAGAATTCAGCTCTTTGTAGGTTGCTAAATTTTATTTCTATCAAACACTGTGGTATGCTCTCTTTCCTATGACATTACCCAGTCCTTAACTGTATCCAGCATGATTTAAGGGTTCCCCCACATGCCACTGAGATCTGATGTTTCTTCAAAGTGCTCCTGTAATTTTTTTTGAGAAGTGTTTATGCTACATACAATGCGGATACACATCTTAAACATATGCAAGTAGTTTTTGATTGCTTTTTCTTTTTTTTTGCTAAAATATTGAATATACACAAGCATGTTTATGAATAAAGAAATGCCGAGATTGTGTGATAAGAAAACTATGTGCAAAAGAAAATGCATAAAAACTTGTTTAGGAGAAATGAAAGCGCCTTCAGGAGAAAGTTAGTAATCATGTGGTTGCCAGTGTTTGTATGCATGTGCATACAACAAAAGGTGGAAAAAACATTTTACATAGCAAAGGAAGGAGGATAAAATAAACAGGAAGAAAGAAAATATCTCGCTCGCTTAAGCTGCTGATGGGAATACGCTAGTATTAGGTTTAACCTTCACACTAACAATCCAATAGAATGATTAAAGTCAGTGACCTACTTTTCCTTGCCTAATTCAATCCAGCCCAAATTTACCTTGAGAAGGGGAAAAGGAGTTCCAGAACAGAAGTGGAGAATCCCCGAGGAGGGAGCACAATCTTGGGCAAATGCTATCAACAGAGAACGACACCAATAGAGATTGACAAAAGTGTGGCACAGGTAGACCTCCAGCTGAACTCTTTGTTGTGGTCTTCATCAAACATTAACAGTGAGGATGAACACCATAGAGGAAAACATTGCAACATTGCGCTTGGAGAACAGCGATGATGAAAAGCCCCCAAATGCATCTGACAAGGAGTAAATATTGAATTGAAAGATAAACAAGGTGAATGTCCTTCATTATTCATGCCAATAGGGAGACAAAGAAACTTGATAGCATTGAAAACAACATGCTTTATCTGTCTCCTTCTCTCCTGGAAGACCCTCACAGACACACTACAGATGAGGTCAAAGCAAATGAACGTAGTGTTTCGGTTCTTTTACTGTTTAACTACAGCCAGCAAAAGGCACTTTTGCATTTCAACATTATCTCACATTATCAGTTTTTGGTTCCTAGTGAAATGACAGTCACACACACATGGGCTGTTTTTATGATTGGACCACAGAGCACATTCAATTTCTATTCTTGTGGTGCAGGACCTTATTGGTAGCTGCTCTGCATTCAGTGGCTCCATTATCCCTACAAATCCATGTTTGGGTTGCAAGCCGGGTCCACTTTGATTTAAAGAATCTTCACCTTTCAGCAGCATTATATTACAGCACAGCAGATATGCACATGCATTCTGGACTTTGAATTGGCATATTTGAAATCTCAGAGAGTGACCCCAATGCATACTTAAATAACTATACTTAAAATAAGTTATCTATCTATCTATCTATCTATCTATCTATCTATCTATCTATCTATCTATCTATCTATCTATCTATCTATCTATCTATCTATCTATCTATCTATCTATCTATCTATCTATCTATCTATCTATCTATATACACATTACATTAATTTCTATGTTTTGCCATGTTAATAGCCAAGTTTTGCATTTAAATGTAAAGTTCCCAGACAGTTGATCATAAAGATGATAATGAAAGTGTAAAATACCAACATTCCATGAGCCTTTTGTTACTTTTTCAATTTATTGCTCCATTCATCTTTTGCTTCTTAACTGAGTTTGGGTCATGGGGACAGCGGTCTAAGTAGAGAAGCCCTGACCTTATTCCCAGGCACCTCCTGTGAGACGTAATCTTTTCAGTGTGTCCTCCTTTGAGTAGAACAAACCCAAAACACCTCACCTAGGAGGTGTACAAAAGGCCTCCTTGTAAGATGCCACGTCATCTGCTCCTTTTGACATGAAGGATTAGGGATTCTATTCTGAGTCCCTCCCAAATAGCTTAAGATCTCACCCTATCAATAATGCCTGGAGGTCACCACCTGATGAGGCCAAACAGGAGAGACATGATATCCGCCACTTCGGGCAACTCTAGCAGAGTCCAACTAACACTGGGAGTGGATCTGTCTTAACTACCAGCAATGTGAATCAAGCTCTTGCTGTAGTTTTATAAGGACTAAATATCCAGTAGCAATAGGCCAGTGTTCCCATATTCCTGAGACACCCCAACATGATGCTAAGAGGGGTGTTGCTGGGCAAACTACATACACTTACCCTCCCACAGCTTTGAGATGATAAAAACTGGTTCAATGTTCAGTGACCAAACCCTCTGATCCAACTTCTTGAAAAATGTGACTACACATCTGCCAATCCATAGGCACTGCTTCCAAATTGAATGTAATGATGCAAAGGCTTGATAACCCCAGAGAGCCCTGAAAGATCCAGAGCCTTACCGAACAGGGTGAATTTTTATCAGTAAATACATTTTAAAAAATCAGACCAACTTAACCATAATTGATATAAAGTCGTGAATGGTCCTTTAAGGAAGATTTTCATTTATTATTAAATCAGTATTTTCTGTCTGCACAAAGCCAGAAGCTACTCTTGCTGAAATCCAAAAGATTTCCAGTTCAATTAACCATTTCTCTGTTTTCCATATCCATCCATCTTATTTCTTCTGCTTAACCAGTTCAGAGTCATGGGGCAGCTGGATCCTATCCCAGCTGCCATAGGGTAAGAGGCAGGGTACATCCTGGACAAGTTACCAGCCTGCCACAGGGCCAACACTGAGAAACAGACAACCATTCACACTCACTCACCAAAAGAATCACACCCCCGCTAGCATATCTTTGGACTATGGGATGAACCTGCGGTATCTGGAGAAAAACCACAGAAGCACATGGGAGAACACATGGGAGATTATGCAAACTCCAAACAGAAAGGCCCCTTGCTAACCTTTGCACCACTGTACTGTCCCATGTTTCTCCCATAGTTAGTAATATACAAAGCACCATAAGAAATAATTACAGAAATAATTCTGTACAAGAATTTTGGACATGATTCAACATTAAAAGCACCCATATGTCCAGCTTTTATAAATGTGTGTAATTATGTGTGCATATATAGCAATTATACACTCTTTTGCTGTTGTGTAGATATATGGGAGTGCACGGATTGAGAGAAATATTGTGTGCCAATCTAATTTTCTGATTTGGGGCCAGATACCAAGGCATCTAACATCTACCTGACGTACACACCAATACACAAACATATATCACCCCATCCAACTTCATTTTGGCAGACATTTACACAGAAGCAATCTTCCTCATCATTACTGACCACCTTCTGTGACAATGCCAGAGGCAGCATGACACAGACCTGTGCCAGCATCACCTTCCCCTTCTCATCATTCCCACTGCAGGTACACAATCCAGTGGCCATTGTTTTAGCCAGTGTCATCATTTTATTCACTTTGCCCAGCCAGTGTTTTACTTGTATTGTAAAGCACTCTGGTTATTAACTTACTACTTTATGAATCTAATACCAACCAAGTCCAAGGACTGGGACTGAGAAACCACTGGGGTACTTAGCTGTAACAGGTTTATCAGAGGGTGATGTTGTGTTTGTGCTTAAATTGTAGACTTTTGAGGATGCTTTTTACTGAAGTTTTCTTTTCTTTTTTTTTTTTTTTTACAATCTAGTTCTGTAAAAATTGGCTTAAAGTTTGAAGCCAGTTTTTGAAGTTCTACATTAATACGATTAACCAAAAGGAAAGCATGTCTGGTATAGGATGTATACGGGAAAGAAAGCGAGTGGACTTCTTTAAGTTTCGTGAAGACATTTCACCTCTCATTTGAGATTCATCTCATTTCTCGGATGAGATATTAAATGTCCTCACGAAAGTCTAGTAGTTTCTCTGTATAGAATTGCTTCAACTTGTTGAGCACAATATAGGTCCAGGATCATGTGCCATTAGTTTCTTATTCTTGTCTAGAACTCTCACATGCTTCCTGTGAATCTGGAACATTTTCCCAAACTTTCCCTCCATATTCCCTCCTCTTAAGCTGTAAAATACCCAGATAACTATCACTTTGAACGAGACCCTTTTTCATACAGCTCAATTTATTTTAACTCTCATTCTTGCTCGTCTACCTTGCCTTCCTAGCATTTCATATATGTCCCTTTGCCTGACTGAGAGATCCCCTTGATCAAAAAAAGAAAAGGCTGTTACTTTTTCATCATATCCCGTCATCTCTCTTGGTGTTTCATTTGTTGCCAAGCAGAGTTTTGGGCCACTGCTTGTCTTTAGTATAGGGTTTCTGTTAGTGCAACAGCAGGATAACTATATTGCACAGAGCACACACAGTTTTGTTTTGTCCTTTCTCCTCGAGGCTGTGTGCATTCATCTCCATGTACAGCCTGTTCCGCCATTGTCACTGCACTGTCGCTGGTTATAGCTGAGTGAAAACGTACTCCTGCACCCTCTCAGGCCAACTAATTATGGACTTTGATTATTCCCATTTTGTTTTACTGAGTGCAGTGCCGTCGCCAACAGGCGGACTGGCAGAAAGGCCAGCACCATTGATTGTCTCAGTTTCGGGCCTAATTGAGCCAAATGGGAATGGCTGTTGCCAGAGTTCACTCTCCTCCAGTGTTTACATGCTGATCCACCAGAGAGACATTCATTACTGCTTCGCTGAAAACTCCTCTAGACACGCTCACGCACAAATATACGCTCACATTTTGTATTCATATTGATAAAGGGGTGAAGTTCTCTGTGGTCTGCACATACAGCTGGGCCTGCAGATGCTACTGGGAATTAATGCTGTTGTCTAATGGAGCTTGGGTCTACATCACAGAGCCATTATTTCTATCTCTATTCCTTACTCAACATCACAGACTGAATGTTTGCTGCTGCTCAACCCACACGGATTTCTAATTGCATGCTAGGGATCATGGTGTAAGATTTGTTGTCTGATTGAAATATTAAAATCCATGCATGTGAAGTTTCTTTCACAGACATGTTAATTGCGGTCATGACATAACATTCTCAGGGAGTATTTCTTTAAGGACCATACTCCTTGACACAGTTTCCATTTGTTTGCAGTGCTTGTGCTATGATTGCAACCCTTCTCCTTTGATAAAGCATAAAGCAATGATAATTTTACACTTTTAAATCTGTACTGGACTAAAAACCCTTATTGTCTATGTGATTACGGCAGTTAGATGTCAGTTCTTTTCCAATATGCCATAAAAACCTATTATATAAAGGTTTGCTTCCATCCTATTCAATTATGCAGTTCCAAAAAAATCTGTCTAAACAGTTTAGAGTGTTTCAAGTATGATACACTTTATAGTTTGGCTCCAGTCCATGCCTTTTACCCTTTTTGAAGATGAAACGGTATTTTAATATTTGGCACAAGTCGAGGGACAGCAGGGAGGATTCTAAACATAGACGCTGGTATAAGTGCTCTCATAAGCCATTTTAGATAAGGTTTACAGTGTAAGTGATCATAGCATTTCTTAAACCATTGTGATCAGATGCAGTTTTGCTGGTATAAATTAATACAACTGTGGTGGAAAATAGAATCCTCCTTGTTGTTTTCCTAATGTTATGCTAGTCACTGGTGCAAGAGAAGGACAGCTGTGGACAGATGGATGGCCCAGTGGCAGAGAAGGTAGGCAGACCTGATCTGAAGTAAAGTTTGCCAAAACGCAGATAGATGGTGCTGCTCAGCAGTCTTGCCCAGCCGAAAGGTAAACAGACAAGCAGGAACATCTCCAAGGGCAGGGCACAAGGTTTAACTTTAAGAGACACTTTGCGGTTTGCCACTGACAGAGCTGTCTTTTTATACTCCTCCTTCCCACACTACATATTAGCACATGTTATAATATAGATATTATTGTAATATAGACACCAGATAGATAGGAAGCATACCTCCAATGATGTAGTACTCAGCACATTAGTTTGGCAATGAAAGGTTGCTGGTTGCAGTTGGAGACACAAGTCCCCTTTGGGGAATGCAGCAATCCTAGCTAAATCAAACATGTAGAACTAGTCACTGTGGTGACCCATTGTGGTGAGAGAACAGCTGAAAGTAAGTTTCTAAAGAAAATTATTTTTAAAAATTGACAGCTTCTTTTAGCTGTTATTACCACTATGAAGGAAATATGGAAGTCAGATGTTTTTTACTAAACTCATAAGAAATACTGATGGAATATTTTCCGAGAAATACCAACATGATCACATCAACAATATTCATTTTAATTTATCTATAATACCTGCAGTATAACAGTGACTAGGCAGTTAATCTTTATCGTTAAGACTTAGACAAAACAAAAACAATTAACATACCTATATCTGTTATCATACCTGTGATTTTTGTTTTTGTTCTGATTAACCAAAAAGCAAGTGTTACCTCTCTGTGCAATTTGTAGTAAATTGCCATCTGCAGTGCTTAGTAAATCACATTTCTATGACTCATTTAAATACTCTTCTCTCAAGAGATTGTACCCTGAAAAAGAAAGCCTTACAAATACACATCAAATAAAGCTAGCCACTGAAATAACTGTCAGTGCCTTTCAGTAGCAAAATTGACTCTGCATCTCTTGAGTAAATCCTGAGAGAATGTTTTTAATGTCAAAAGACTGTCACTAAATCAGTAAACCTTTACAGTTTTTGAAAACTCAACACTTTTGAGACCAAAGCTTCACTGATTATAATTTAGCTTGTAGAATAGTGTTCAGCTAAAACACTACAGGCACACAGCAAAGCCTTCAAAGAGGACGGGGTGATAAATTTCAATTCTTTGTGATCAATCCATGCCACCACAGAGCTCTGGGACATCAAAATAAAGCTGTATTTCATTTCTTATAGCAGGCTTTTTCATTGAGGCCAGGTTATCAGGAAAAAGTGATGCACAGGGAATCCAATAGCATCACTTTTTACATATGTATCATATTATTAAGGTGCTATAAACCAGGCTGCGGCACTGGCACATAATCTATGCGGCAAGTGCATGTTTACTGCTTATGTATCAATGTGAACAGAGAGTAAATGCGAATGTCACATTTTACCTGCGTCTTTCTGTTTCTACCAATTTCATTTTGTAAAAAAAAAAATTCTTGGAGCAAGCATGAATGGTAGAGTAGATGATACATGGGTTAGTGTTTCAAGATAATACACTTTTTGATAGACCTCTTCTCAACAGTCATCATTAAAATGAAAAATTCCTTTAATAAGGCAACCACAATGTTCATTATGTCATTATGTGGGAGTGAAACATTTCTGTTTTTATAAGTGAATTTTTCTTCATTGACTGATTTGGCAGCCATCAATAGAGTTTAGCAGAGTCGTTTCAGCCAGCCAACTTTTGAATAGACCAATTATCTTGTTGCACTGCCCTCATAGAAAAGTGTGAAGTCTGTTTCTGATAACCTGAGTGGCAAAGGCAAAAATTAACAGTTATCATTACACATGTCTACACTGCCTTTGATAAAAGGACCTTCTTAATGGGGACGATTACTGTAACCGTGTGCAATTTAACCGGATCAACTCAATAGGTGACTTGATCTGGTGATAGGACTTTAATGCTAGAAAAACTGTGTCCACCTGAAAGGCTCAGGCCAATATTGATTATGGCAGCATTAAACATTTAAGTAATCACTGCACTTAGCTAAATGATTGTGTAATGAATAATAGATGAGATGGAAGGCAGACAGGGTAATAAATGGTCTGGGGAATAATAACTGCCCATGTGATATTCAGCCATGCGTCTATATCCACAAGAACACTTTTTTTTTCTCTCTTTTCAAAACTGCACCAACTCTCACTCTCTGTCATGAATCGGGGCATTTGCCTATAGCAATACTGTATACACACACATACACACACTGTGCCAAGGAATCGTTGGGGATTTAATCAATTCACATTACTCTTGTGGAATGTTCAATGTAAGTGCAGGACTTATCCCCCCAAGAGTTAGACTGCTGTTGGGCTGTTTGGTTAAGAATTGCAGAGAATATAGATTTTCTAAACTAAAACACCCTTTTTTTCTATTCTGATTTATTCTATTCTATTCTATTGTACATGGTGGCCTTGAGAAGTAACCAAAGAAATTAAAGAAGAGAGAAATAGCACTCAAAGATTCTTGAATTTAAATGGCAGTAAATTAACGATAGAATATGACTTCCATATGGAATAGTAGATTTTTTGTAAACCCTTTTTTGATCAAATCAGAAAGTGTGTGAGAGAGAACAGGGATTGTATACATGTAGTTAAGATCCTGCTTATCAACTGCACTTGATTAACTGATCCTCTGTAAGTGTGATCACTTCTATAAAAGCAGATTTTTTGACAGCTTGCAAGTCTGGAGCATGGAGTCGTGTGATCACGAAATGCAAAGGAGGAAAGACATCGGCAATGATCCCAGAGAAGGAATTGTAGCTGCCCATCAAACGGAAAAGGGTTTCTTTTTCCTTAGACAACATGGTAGTATGGATTAGTTTTGGAAAGTTACATCTGAAGAAACCACAAGATTTCTGGAGCAGTGGCTTTAGGAGCAAAGTGGAAATGTTTGGACAGCACCACATTTAGAGAAGACAAAATTTTAGCACAAAAACACCTCAACAGCCCAACACAGTAGAGGAGGGGTGGTGATTAGAAAGTACCTGTAGATCAAAAACTCCTCTATATGCTAAAGTATTTTAAATCTGAGGTCATCTGTCCATCATGAGCACACAAGCTAATCTATGACAGAATGGCAGAAAAAGATTCAAGGTGTTGCCATGGCCCAGTCAAAGTCTAGACCTCAAACTGGTAAAAAAAATCTTGTGGCAGGAGAGCTATCAATAAACTAATGCACACAAATGTCAACAAACTGAAGCAACACTGTAAATAAGAGAGGCCCAGTATTCCTCAGAAACAATGCAAACGACTGACAAAGTGGTACAGGAAGTGATAGGAATCAATTATTTCGTCGTTGCTGCTGCCAAAGATGCTTCTACCAGCTTGAGTAATGGGATGTGCACAGGGCTGCAACGAGTCCTGTAAAAAAAAAATTCACATAACTGTAGCAAGTTTGCTAGAGCTACTAACAAGCAGCTAAAACCCTGAGAAATTCATTCAACTTCACTTATGATTGGCTCATGAATGCTGACAGTTGCTGTATAGCAGCACAGAACCTGGCAGGCCAATCAGACATCTGTCTTGCAGCCTTTTGTTTTGCAAAGCTCTTGCTGGTGACTGGGACCAATTCACAAGTTTGCTTATGGGCAGCCTCTTGCTCTGTGACTTTCTTTTTCTTTTGTTAGTTTCCTGCATTGTGAACTCCTCTTTTATTCTGCACAGATGGTCATAAAACACAATACATAAAGATTCTAAAATACATGAAACAAAACCAAATACAGAACTGTGGCCTTCATTTTGTTGCAGCATCTCAGGGTCACTGTAATCCTATTGTAGGCTTGAAGTTTTAAACATCAGTTGTCTGAGACAATGTAAGTTCAGTAAAGCCTGTCCACACACACACACACACACACACACACACACACACACACACACACACACACACACACACACACACACACACACACACACACACAAACTGACTTCACTGTGCGTGTGGGAAGGACACCTACTTCAATCACTTGATGTAAATGGGCTGAGGCCTGTTGCAATTTACAACACAGTCCTGTCGTGTCTGATAAATTCAGCTCTGTCTCTGTGTTTATCATGTCAAGATGACTTCACTCCTGTCCCTCTTTAGCCCTGGTGTCTCACCCATCCACACGTACTTTGCTTGTAGCCCCTCATTTCCTTGGTGAGTGGAGGTGGGGGCACATGAGCGAGACAGCTTGGTAATTAGTTCTCAAGCATGTGCTCGCTAAATATTCCTGCCTAATGACAAGGCCAAGCGAGTGCACTATGCCTAACGGCCTGAGGTTCAGTTTGATTCTTCAAGCTCTGATCATAATCCAAACCTGTAGTAAAACTATGGCACGATGCTGCAAATTAAATAAATAACTCTGTGAATAAATAAAAGAATGTAGATGTTAGGGCACACTTTGAAATGCACATCAAAAGCAGTGATTTGTCAGCCATCAATAGTCTTTCCAGAGGGAAGCCTGTCTTTCTCTCTCTCTCCCTGTCTGTGTCTCGCTCTCATTTAGTTAGATGATTGCCTCCTACAGCCCCAGGGACCGATAGCAACCACCAAGTCTATTACTTCCTACAGCACTTACTCCTACCAATATGAAACACTCGATAACAACAGGGCCTACTCCATGTTAACTCCTATAGTCTATTAGCCAGACACCAATTCTATCCAACAGCATGTGTTGATACAACAGAACCCCTGAGTAACATTATCCACAATGAAATGAGTCAGAAGAGAATCAGGCAAGTCGTCCGCATCAAAATGAGCATAATAAAAGATTTTTCTGGGCGATGCATAAAGGAAGTTAATAAAGAAAAACAAAACTAACAAACAAACAAACACAGCTGGGCTGATGGGTGAGGCAGGTTTAGCATCTATGTTGAATGCCTCCTTTAGAGATAGGTGATGGAGATGCGGAACAAAGTGCCACAAACTGATGTCTACGCTTTCACATAAACACTGCTGTGTTGCCCCAGTGTTCTAATGGCCGGGCACTGTGCATCCAGATGCTAACCTCGCTTTCTTTCCCCGGATGCAGCAGGGTACAAGTGCATTCCAGCCACTCGAGCGCAGGTGTTAATTTATGCTTCTGCACCACTTTTCTCCCTGACTGCACAGCCTGACCCCAACCCAGCACACCCCACTGTGTAGCTACACCTCCATTTAAGCAGGCCAATTTAAATTTTTCAAAACGGTCTACACGGCATTCAACGACAACAAGACCAGGCACGGTCTAAACAAACATAATGATGTATACGGCTGAAGTTGTATACATATCAAGGCGATTTGCTTGGATAACTCATCCGTAGTTGTAAATTACAAAAAATCACCACTGTTGAAATCCTTTAGTAACTCGGCTAGAGTTGTAAATCAGTAATAATCACCAATGTAGAAATGCTTGCATCATGTAGTTAAAAAGAAAAAAGAAAACACAAACAAAGCAGAAAACCAAAAGCAAAACAAAAATGGAACAAGGCAGAACGCACACATGTTGTATGGAAGTCAAAGATTCAATGTATATTGCATCAAAACATCAGCTTTTAATCAAGGAGCAACAATGTCGTTCCTTTAGAGAATTTTTTTTTGTGCCAGAATGAAGATGCTTAATTGATGACTACAACTCACGACACAGCTGCATTTTTTTTTTGAAAGATGAGTAAGTGTGTAGAAGAGAGAGCAAAGAGGATGTTTGAGGGTGGCTGAGGTAACGGCAGCTGATGGCCAGTTAGGCCAATATGTTTGTGGTTGAGGGAATTTCTGGGGCAAAGCCTCCTTAGTTGTTGACTGGATGTCCGCTCAGCATCTGAGATTCCGAGCTTCAATTCATTATTAATGATTTGTGGTGTCACAGCAGTCCATTCATTTCATTGTTGAGACATCACCTGAGACATCAATGCACACACTCAGTCTGAGACACACACATACACACAATAAACCACAACAGAAGCTTCTGAACATCTGCCTCTTAAGCTGTTTTCTTATTACTCTCTGTCACTCCCACTGGGCAGAGGGCACTTTATAGATGCCCTAAAGATGTAGACAGTGAGCGAAAGAGGCTGGGGAGAGTACTATTGGTGGCTCGGTGTTCTGAAGCAATAGACGCACTCGGGAAAAGGTGGCTTCTTACTTCATTTCATTCACAAAGCCCTCTGTGCATCCAACAGGCTGACAGATGGGAAGGCCTTCCACACAGACAAGCAGCAAGCAATAGCACACGGCACCCAATCCGGAGGCTTTATAGACTAAAAAAGAAAAGGTTTTGAGGGAAAATAAAAGGTGTAAAAAAAGGAGGGGAGGAGCGATAGCGTTTATAATTCATGTCTGGAGAGGACAAGTGGAGGATGATTCACTTTGTTGTCCATCTCAACGGTCAGTCAGGGAACAAAGGATTTGCAGTTCAAAGGCAACCAGTCATTGCACCTCTCTTACAAACCTGGAGGGACCACGTCATTAAATTCAGAGCTGTTTGGAAACAGATTTCATCACATTATCCCTGTTTAGGATCTTTATATTTGGTGCCAGTATTAGCATAGTAGCCTGTCTGTCTGTCATTTAAGCACTGAGCCCAGGAGATGGAATATATTTGGAGGAAAATTCAATAACACATCATCGCTAAGCTGGTGTAATTTTTCTCTTTGGCTCAACTGAAGCCACCCACTTCTGAACCTGGGCATTAATGTGGGTCTGCATTAGCCTGCAAATTTGCGCTATCAATAGTTCTGCTATTGAAGGGGGTGGGGGTGGCGTCGTTTTATTGAAATATTTATACAGGTAAACCCACTGTATCTGTGTATTTACACAAGATATCCAGGCGTCAGACCAAGGCCGGAATCGATAAAACACAATTATAGCACGACAACCCACTGAGTGATAGGAAGGTGGTGGATTAAAGCATCGGTGGCTAAATGCACAGAATAGCCACAGGCGCAAGAAATGTGACTGAACTGTCGCTCTTACATAGCCTTGCTGGCTTCACCAGAGGTATTAGCAGCTTATAGTCCCTCACCTCACAATGCCTTGTTATTTGCCATGTTCTTGCCTTTTTTCATCCATCTATTGATTACTGATACCCCTGACATTTTATGTTAATGTGCTAATGTGCTGTATTACTCCAACTGAAATAACATATCTATTATGCTTATCCTCCTCATATCAATGGCTTAAATCTAGGAGTGAAATATAAAGCCCAAAGACAAACAGTAACCTTGAGCAGCATTCGAGTCCACATTCACATTCAAGGCAAATGCCACCAACAAATCAAATGACCAACAAGTAAACAGCACTTGCTTTGAAATTGAGCCTGTGGAGCAGCATATAGCCAAGGTCATAGGCCTGTAGGTTCCTGGATTTGATGCAATAGATTTGAACTGTATTAAAGATGACCGATCTGCTACAAATCACAAGTACTTGTGCAGCATGCCAACATTGATTCTCCTATATTCAAGCAATCAATGATTACACACAGGCTCAAGGAAATGATAACCTGACTCTGCACGTGTGGCCGGTTAGCTAGCTGCGTATTCACATCAGTTGAGGACATGTGAAAAATCCAGCTGTGTGTGTATCAAGAAAAAAAAAGGGGGTGGAGGTGGGGGTAGTAAGTAGTTGGGTCTGTCAGTGTCACAGTACACGTTCTGAACCACCTTCTGCCCTCTAATAAGATTGAGCACCAAGCAGAGCTGAACAACTGCCAGACACTGAGACACCACCCGAATAGAGAGGAGATCTTGGGTGAAAAGGGAGGGGGAGCTGGGTTGGGGTGTTTTTCAAAGGGGTTGGCAGGTAGAAGCATTTCAATGTTGCATCTCACTGCAGCAGTAGATCCGTCACGGTCAAGGGGAGCTCAAAGAGCCCTTGTCAGGTAAATCAAGTATGACTTTTATTTCTTGAGGTGGCAGAGGCATGTGGTGGCTACTAAGACATCCTGGGACGATGTTCAAGGGATGTGAGGTGGAAAAAGTGAAAACACCCCCACATACAGACAGTGCTGAACAGCATTTCATGCTGTTTAATATTATATTGTGCAGGAACTGCTGTCTATTCTGTGTGCTCCAAGTGGTGCTCCATCCAAAGTATTCTCCCTTATCAAACCGGTGAAGGTCTGTGTGTGGGTGGATGGGTGGGGGGGATATTTAAAAAATAAAAGCTGACTCTTGTTTTTATAGTCATGGATGTGTCATTATTTACTTTTCTCTCTTTAAAACATCACAGCCACCCTCAAATGCCAACAATAATTTATCTTTTATTTCACACAGCACTTGAATATTGTGAACAGCGCTACACTGTCTGTTTATTCCATCCTCAGGTAGAAAATGTCAAGAGGTTAACGTAGTGCTTGTGGTGGGTCTACTCGTCTACCGATCTCCCAGTGCTGCTGTGTGATTGCAATGGGAGTGTCACTGGTGCTCTGCCCCGCAAAAGCCTCCTCTTCACCCAAAGTCATTTACTTTAAATGTTTTTTAAACACTCTCTGCCTTCCCTCAGGTTGATATTACTTAGCTTAAGCAATTGTCAATTTGCAGGACATCAGAGTGAACCTCTGCATAATGACTGCTGAATTACCTCGAGGAACTCTATTAAAGAAGCATAGTTTCCTCAGCATTCGTGAATCCTTTCTTAAAATGCAATCTTTTCTGTACTTGCACTTGCGGAGATGTAAAAGCAATGTCCATTTTATCAACAAAAACTCTGAATAAAGATATGTGTTGATGACCTTTCACAACAAACCTGAAACGAAATTACAAAAAAATAACATTTAAGCAACAGAACCCCGACAAAATGTTTTACTTCTTTTTGGAAACAAATAAAAACGAAATGTCAGGATGAACTAATGGACAAATAAACAAATTTCTGCTGTTTTTCAACGTCTTATTCAGTGACCTACAGATTTGTTGAATCATATGCTGCATATTCTGCCGAGTTTGTTTTCTCTGCTGCCTAAAATTCCTTATTCAGAAGTTAATTTAGCAACTTCATATTAATCCTAAGAATAATAATTTTAAAATAATCATGTCAATTTTATGCATCTATTTTCTCAACCGATTATCCAATTCTGGGTCGATGGGTTGCTGAAGCCTTACCCAGCTGTCATAAGGCAGTGGGTTAATATTGGGTAATGCGTTCTTTATACCAGATTCCGTGTGATAAACACATGGAATCTACCACAATGCATCTTATGGTGATATTACAGGATGTTACTGGCTCTTAGAAGACAAATCACAATGAGAATTAGGCAAGAAGTAGAAGTAAAACAGCTGAGACAAACTAAAAGAGATGCAGGAAGCAGCCAGTATTTATGGTATACATGTAAAGTTAATCTAATATTATGCCCTCAATATTGGCTAACGAATAAAAGCTACCTAAGAGAAAAGAGGTGGCTAAATACTGATACTAAGTGAGCAGGACTGATTAGATAAGTGTGGGTGGCATCGAAATAATAACTGTCTGTCTTGACACTCTGAGTGAATAATTTCACTGTATCCTTTTGTCACAACAAACAGAAATAGCCAATCTGTGGATACTATGAGCTCATTTTAATGTGTATGTTATATGCTTTTATTTGCATCCTTTTACATTAGTCAGAGAAAAATATTTTTCATGTGTTTTCAGTGATATGAGGACTTTAGTCAGAGCTGTTTAGTGTGGTTTTTGAACCTTTGAGGTTATAAAACTGTTTAAGAAAATACGTTTCTACATTTTAGTGGAATACAATGCAGTGCATAAAATGGGAATATGTAGTAAAATATAACAAAATAAAAAAATATAGGGGAGGTCCACTTTGTTTTTTTTATAAGTCTCCCTACACCCCTTAAAACTTACTGGCCATCTTTTCCAGCTTTCAGGCTTTGAATGAGAAAAACTACAGCTTTTGCCTGAAATCGATCTAGAACATCAGACTATCAACAGGACAAAGCCCCAGGAGCCTTTAGATCAGTCATTCCCTGTTATATGTATGGATCCTGTGGAAGTTTTGACCACTGGATGATCAAAGTATGCAGTTTTTCTTATATACTGGACGACATACAGTATGTTGGACAAACCTAAAAAGAAGCAAAACATTTGCCTTTTTTGGCTCAACCTGTCACCATAAATTAACAAAGGCTTGGATAAACCCAAGAATTTGCTATACATGCTTTTCAAAAATCTCTTCAGCATTTCTCATAGTAGTCCTGGAGGCTAACGGAATGCCTCTAGATCAACTACAGCATAAAGGGATATGTGTTTCAAACATTTTTAGGACCAAATAAAATCAGTTTACAGTTTTGCCTAAATTTCTTTAAGCCATGTTTGTAGCTAGCACGCTTGTATCACTGCTAAAGAGAGGAGAAAATGGAGCTCTTATCAGTTTGCAGCTAGCTTATATAATCTGCAAGATCTGAAAATCTGAGAAAAACACACCATTCACTTTAACTGAGCTCACTGTCTGCACTGTTGACTCGCTTCTTTGCTACCTGCATTGCATGTCAGAGAGAAAGGAGAAGATGCAGCTGTACCAATATTTACACGCAAGATCACAACGTTGTTGTCACTGTTGTGTCAAGCACTACATACCACCATCACCACATTTCTGATGTGTTTTCTATGCTAATGAGAAACCTCACTTTCTCTTAGTGGCTTCATACGCTAACTGTGAATGTGAAATGTTTTGGCTATGAGGTGAAAAAAGCTCTTTTTTCCCCCCCAAGAAGAAGAAAGAAAACAAAACAAAATAAAAATTAAAAAATGGGTCCTCTTTAAACAGGCCACACTCAGAATTTGTGCAAAAACTATCCCTGACACAAAGATGCTCCTGCTAATCAACTTGCTGAGCTCACTGGTTATGTTGAACTCTGCCTATAAAGGATGCAGAGTGATGTAATACTCCAAAACTAACTTTTGATGGGTATGTCCTAATCCTAAACCTACATGACAATTTTTTATTATTTTTTTTTTATTATATACTTCACTAAATTTTAGCTGAAACTCAAAGAACTCAAAGATTTTATAAATATAGATGAAATAATGTATATTGTGGCTTTAGTAATAGAAAAAATAAATACATTTTTAAAAGTAACGTAGTGTTTTCAGTAGAGTCTAAACCTCAAAACCCCGTGGCATGGAATCTATTGATAATGATAAATTGGCCATACTTTCTTTTGATAGGTAAATAGAGCTGAAATACACCTGAATGGTACAGTGGGGATGGGATCTAAAAGAGATCTTGATAGTTTTAGATAGAGAAAAAATGTTTAGGCAAGCTGTTCAAGAGAGGCAGTCTAAATATAAAACAAGCGAAACTGTACATGTGATGTTTTTACTCTAAAGATTAATAACCGTTTGTAAAGAAGGTCCTGAAGTTATACTGGCAACAAAAAGAATAGAGAGCATAACAGTGCTGTGAATCTGTGTTACAGTGCAGAAAAGAAACCAGAGGCTGTTATTGTTTTCCTCTATCAGCGATGAATGACATGTGATTCTGGTACTGAAGATTGCTTTATTATATCTTTTAGTGAAACATGTTTAAACATGTGCCATTTGAAGTAACAAGAATCATTATGTTAGGGGTTCCGAAAGAGACTCAGGCGCAGGCCAGGGTTTTCCTTTAGGCGAAGGACAGTGCGTTTATTTACAGTGAACACATACACCAAGTGGCTATATACAACGTGCAGGGGAAACGGGTCCGGGTCGCCAGGGTCCGTGGGAAACAGGGTTGGGAGAAGGGTGTTCCACACTTTCTGTACAAAACGTTCCCCCTTCAATCACTCCTCTCCGCATCGGGTTCCAAAAACGATCTACACACAAAACGTCGGGTTAGCAGGATAATAATAAGAAATTCTCAAGGTGAAGGTTAGCCGAAACACAAGTCTAACTGACACTGATAGCTCAACGATCCAGCGAAGACTAGTGCAGACTCGCCATCTAAGTAGTGCAGTAATCAGCTGGGATCAGCAGCCGGTGTGGTGATGAGCAGGTGTGTGGGCCAGCAGCGGGAGCCCGCAGTGAGCATCGCCGTGGCGAGAGAGAGAGAGAGTGAGAGAGAGAGGGCGAGAGAGCAAACAAACCACAAACATATTGCCCAATAGAGGATTGACCAGCGGGGCACAGGGACCATGACAGTACCCCCCCCTCAACGGGAGCCCCCCGGCGACCCACCAGGCTTACCAGGATGAGACAGATGGAAGGCCCGCAGCATACGCTTGTCCAGGACAGCGGCCCGCGGAACCCAGGACCGCTCCTCAATGCCATAGCCCTCCCAGTCCACAAGGTACTGGAAGCCATGCCCGCGGCAGCGAGAGTCCATAATCCGCGTGATGGAATAGGCGGGCAAGCCGTCCACAAGCCGGGCGGGCGGAGGGGGCCCGGAAGGAGGGCACAGAGGGCTATTCCGGACAGGTTTGATTTGGGAGACGTGGAACACATTGTGAATCCTCATGTTGCGCGGCAGCCGGAGTTTCACAGAGACGGGGTTGATCAGCGCCGAAACCTCAAAAGGACCAATGAAGTTTGGGTTGAGCTTCTTGGACTCAGTCCTGAGAGGAACAAAGCGTGTGGACAGCCATACCTTTTGTCCCACGCTGTATGCTGGAGCTGGTGTGCGGCGGCGATCTGCGGTCTGTTTGGTTCGGTCCTTTGTGCGCAGCAACGCCGTCCGTGCGGCCCGCCAAGCTCGTCGGCACCTACGTAGATGGGCCTGGACAGATGGTACAGAATACTCACCCTCGACAGAGGGGAAGAGAGGTGGCTGGAAACCCAGTGAGACCTCGAAGGGAGACAGACCAGTGGCGGAGGAAGTCAGACTGTTATGGGCGTACTCAATCCAGGGTAGTTCATCACTCCAGATGGACTGGTTGGAGGACGCTGTGCACCGCAACATTGCCTCGAGCTCTTGGTTAGCTCGCTCACACTGACCGTTGCTTTGGGGATGGTAACCGGAGGTCAGACTGACCTTTGCTCCTAATGAGGAGCAGAATTCCTTCCAGACGCCAGACGTGAACTGGGGGCCTCTGTCAGACACAATGTCTTCCGGGATCCCATGCAAACGAAACACATGACGGGTAAGCAGTCGTGCGGTCTCCATGGCCGTGGGAAGCTTGGGTAGAGCTATGAAGTGGGCAGCTTTAGAAAAACGGTCTACGATGGTAAGTATGACAGTGTTGCCTGCTGATTGCGGCAGTCCGGTTACAAAGTCCAAAGCTATATGGGACCACGGCCTGGACGGAGTCGGCAGGGGATTGAGCTGTCCAGCGGGCGGCTGATGAGACGGTTTATTCCGGGCACAGGTCGCGCAGGCGGAGACGTACTCCCGAGTGTCTTTAGTCAGAGAGGGCCACCAGAAGTAGCGCTGGAGGAAGTTGATAGTGCGGTGGACCCCTGGGTGGCACGTAAAGCGGGCAGTGTGGGCCCATTGAAGTACTTGAGAACGTACTGATTGAGGGACGTAGAGCCGTTGGGCTGGCCCACCTCCCGGATCCGGTTCCGACACCTGAGCCTCCCGAATGGCTGCTTCGATCCCCCAGGAGATGGCGCCCACGACACAGGTGGCGGGGAGAACGGGAGCGGGCTCAGTGGTGTCCTCCGAGACACCACTGAGAACTGACGGGACAGGGCGTCGGGTTTGACATTCCGGGAACCGGGTCTGTAAGAGATGGAGAAGTGGAAACAGGTGAAAAACAGGGCCCACCTGGCCTGTCGAGCGTTGAGCCTCTTAGCTGATTGTAGGTATGCCAGGTTCTTGTGGTCTGTCCAGACGAGGAAAGGCTGAGCCGTGCCCTCCAACCAGTGCCGCCACTCCTCCAGGGCTAGTTTTATCGCCAGCAGTTCCCGATCCCCGACATCATAGTTTCTCTCTGCAGGGGACAGACGGCGGGAGAAGAAGGCACAAGGGTGGAGCTTACCGTCCTTCCGTTGCGACAGAACCGCTCCAACCCCTGAGTCGGACGCGTCGACCTCGACCACAAATGGCTGCGTGAGGTCGGGTTGGATCAGGATGGGGGCTGAGGCGAATCGTTTCTTCAGTTCTTGGAAAGCTGCCTGAGCTTCTTTGTTCAACTGAAAAGGAAGCTTGGGAGAGGTTAGCTGGGTCAGCGGCAAGGCAACTCGGCTGACGTCCCGAATGAACCGCCGGTAAAAGTTGGCAAACCCAAGGAAACGTTGCAGTTGGTGCCTATTAGGAGGTTCCGGCCACTCAACAACGGCTTTTACCTTCACAGGGTCCGGGCGGAGGTTTCCTTGGTCGATTATGTACCCCAGGAATGCAACGGTGGAGACGTGGAACTCACACTTTTCTCCTTTGACGAACAATCGGTTTTCGAGGAGTCGTTGCAGGACCTGTCTGACATGGGTCTCGTGCTCGGATTGGTTTCTGGAAAAGATCAGGATGTCATCTAGATAGACAAAAACAAAACGGTTAATGAAGTCTCTGAGCACGTCGTTCACCAGGGCTTGGAACACCGCAGGGGCGTTAGTGAGACCAAAGGGCATGACAAGGTACTCGAAGTGGCCGAGGTGGGTGTTGAAGGCGGTCTTCCACTCATCGCCCTCACGGATGCGAACCAGATGGTATGCGTTTCGCAAATCCAGTTTGGTGAAAACAGTAGCCCCCTGGAGGAGCTCGAAGGCCGAACTGAGGAGCGGCAGAGGGTATTTATTTTTTACTGTGATGTTGTTTAATCCGCGATAGTCAATGCATGGCCGGAGGGTTTTATCCTTCTTTTCGACAAAGAAGAAGCCTGCCGCGACTGGAGAGGTGGAGGCCCGAATGAGGCCGGCAGCCAGGGATTCCGTGATGTACTTGTCCATAGCGTCTCGTTCTGGAAGTGAGATGCTATATAGCCGACTGGTGGGTAAAGGAGCTCCCGGGAGCAGTTCGATAACACAGTCATAGGGTCTATGCGGAGGAAGTGACTGGGCGCGGGCCTTTTGAAACACCTCAGCTAGGTCGTGATAAACAGAGGGCACATTAGTTAAATCAGCTGATTTCAATACCCCAGGAGAGGGCGTTTCAGTGCTTGGAGGCGAGGCTGCTTTAAGGCAGGTCATGTGGCAGTCCTCCCCCCACCCAGTGACACGCCCCTTTAGCCAATCTATGTGAGGGTTGTGCTGTTGTAGCCAAGGATGGCCGAGAACTAGTGGAGTGCGAGTTGCTTTAAACACCAAAAAACAGATTTCTTCAGAATGATTGCCAGAGAGGGTGAGCTCGACAGGCTCCGTCACCAGAGTGATGTCTGGAAGGCGTTGACCTGACAATGCCGTAACATGTAATGCATGAGGCAGGGGCTCCAATAGTAACCCAAGTTGCCGGGCTAACTGACAGTCAATAAAGTTTTGTTCCGCCCCAGAGTCGATTAACACCGATAGGGAGCGGCTCTTAGAGTGAATAGAAAGCGTGGCCGATAGTGTTAAACGGGGAGGAGCTTCTTCCTGGCTCAGCTCGCCCACCAGTACTCCTACCATCACTGGCGGGCGCGCCCTTTTGCCCGCGAAGGGCAGGTAGCCACAACATGTCCCCTGTGACCACAATAGAGGCACTCACCGGCGGTAATCCGGCGCTGACGCTCCGCCGCGGTGAGATGGGAGCCGCCCAGCTGCATGGGTTCCTCTCCGTCCCCGCTCTCGTGAGTCCGGGAGGGGCCGGCATCCGCCATGGCGCCGGTGCCAGAGACTCCCGCAGCCTCATGGAGGTTGTAGTTCTGCTGCGACCGGCGAGCCCGTAACCGCTCATCCACCTTAATGCACAGGGACATTAGCTCATTAAAGGAGGCAGGGAGATCACGCATGATTAGCTCGTCCCTTAATTCTTCTCTGATATTGTTCAGCAACGTGCTCCGTAGCGCCTCCTGATTCCATCCTGCCTCTTCTGCCAGAATCCAGAAGTCGATAGCGTATTCAGACATGCTTCTCCTACCTTGTTTGAAGTTGAGGAGACGGAGAGCAGCGGCCTCTGCCCCGGTGCCTGGGTTAAACACATTCTTAAATTTGGAGAGAAAGTCAGCGTAGGTGATGACAGGATCAGAGTTTAACACAACCTGGGCCCACTTTAGTGCACGGCCCCTCAGAAGTTGAACTAAATAAGTGATCTTCGCCCCATCGTTGCTATGAAAACGCTGCAGCTCGCGAAACGTCAGAGACACCTGAGCCAAAAATCCGGCACATTTGTCAGACTCACCCGAGAATGGTTCCGGTGTGGGTAAAGGTCCGTCAGACGGCGTACCGACCCGTGGTGAGCTACCTGACGCTACGGCGGGCGGTGCCGCCTGGGGAGCCGGGCTGGGCGGCTGGGGATTCCCTGGTTGCGCATTTCCCTCCAGCGGTATTAACTGCGCCACCGCCAGGGTCAATGCGGCGACATCCTGCCGTAGCTGCCCGAGCATTTGTTCATGGCGGGCCAGCGCGGCTTCCTGGGCGGCCAGAGCCCGGCCCACGGGGTCCTGTCCTGCTGAGTCCATAATGGCTGGATCGTTCTGTTAGGGGTTCCGAAAGAGACTCAGGCGCAGGCCAGGGTTTTCCTTTAGGCGAAGGACAGTGCGTTTATTTACAGTGAACACATACACCAAGTGGCTATATACAACGTGCAGGGGAAACGGGTCCGGGTCGCCAGGGTCCGTGGGAAACAGGGTTGGGAGAAGGGTGTTCCACACTTTCTGTACAAAACGTTCCCCCTTCAATCACTCCTCTCCGCATCGGGTTCCAAAAACGATCTACACACAAAACGTCGGGTTACCAGGATAATAATAAGAAATTCTCAAGGTGAAGGTTAGCCAAAACACAAGTCTAACTGATACTGATAGCTCAACGATCCAGCGAAGACTAGTGCAGACTCGCCATCTAAGTAGTGCAGTAATCAGCTGGGATCAGCAGCCGGTGTGGTGATGAGCAGGTGTGTGGGCCAGCAGCGGGAGCCCGCAGTGAGCATCGCCATGGCGAGAGAGAGAGAGAGTGAGAGAGAGAGGGCGAGAGAGCAAACAAACCACAAACATATTGCCCAATAGAGGATTGACCAGCGGGGCACAGGGACCATGACACATTACAGTTTCACTCCTTGCTAGTAAAGAACAAGAACACAAAAAAGAGGAAAATGGAACAGAGACTTGCGTCTCTGCGGGATTGTCTGCCCAGCACCAAAGCTGGAACACCCGAAAAGCTTAAAGTGATATAAATGTCCCTGAATGACAGCATAAATCAGTATGATGACAAATAACCTCTTTGAAGCCCGCACCGCAGCAAATAGGATACCAATCCTGTATTTTAAAAACGGCAGAGGGACTTAAAAAAGAACCCTTGACAATGTCACAGAGGTAGTTTTAGTCATGTAGAAACGGGAGTGAGGTGGTTATCTAAATAACTGTGGCACGTTCTTACTTTTACCTTGCAACAAACCCTCCTTAACAAGTAATCCAACTGAAAAAAAGACAAACAATAAAGTAACACAACTATAGATATATATATATATATGTATGTGTGTGTGTGTGTGTTCTTATTTGTCACTGTGGTGTAATTCATCACAATTCTGTGTTCAACTCCCTGCGAAATGCATAAACTCAGCATGTTGCTATGGAGCAAAAATTGAAATGGACTTGTGAAGAAATGAGCAATTTCCCAGTGGTAGAATTGGAAATTTGCAAGGCCGTTGGTGGATGACCTGTCATCAATCACTTCAAAGCAGCACAAACTTAAAGCCTTGTGGGAGGCTTAGAAAATTGGGCAAACACCAAGTGTCTTTTGACAGTTTACTCTAAGCCCGCCAACAACCTAAGAGCACACAATTGTACTAATGTGACAAGTCAATGGTGGTGACGTTCAAACATGCAATTAATAAGTATACACATGTATGCAATGATCACCACAAACCTTACAAATAACGTCATACTTAGATGTCTTTTTTTTTTTTTTTTTTTGTGTCCCGTTTGGATCTTTAGCCATCAGAATTATTGTCTTAAGGCCAAGAAAGATGCCAAGCGGATTTATTTTACCAAGTGGATCATCATGGCCTTGCCATATTGGTCCATTTGATTGACCTTTATTATAATTATGAATTTATTTTATTTTCAGTTGCTACAAACGGGACAGACATGACTGGGGGATAGGACAGGGAGAGAGAATGAAAGAAAGAGAGGGAGACAAAGAAAACCAAAGGGGAGAAGAGACGGTGAGAAGGGGGGGAAGAAAGAAAAAAATAAAACAAACAAAAAAAACAAATCACCCGGATCACCTGTATGGAGAAAAAAAACAGAAGAGAAAGCAAACAACAAAGAGCAACATAATAAAAAAAACAGCACCATCACAATAAACTAGCTAGCAGTAGATATCAGTAGATACTAAATAATAAACGATATTGTGCAGCACGCAAGATAGCACAATGTGCTTTGAGGCAGCAGCCAAGAAAGCTGTATTCCGCGTCTGTGAATACCCGTGTGTACACCTGTGTGCATACCTGTGTGGATCAGCATGCTTGCATTCCAAAGGTTTCATCATGTAACGATCTGCTAGAGGGTGTGGGGGGGCCACAGCCCCGTCCTCCAGGGTATGAAGCAGGTATGGAGGAGATCAAAACTCCAGACATCCAGAGGCCCCCAGAACACAAGAGACCAAGGAAGACCAACAGAGGGGCAGCTGCGCCACTGTCCCAGTAAGAGCTGAGGAAAGTCCCAGATGAGGGCTCACTCAGCAGCCGCGGAGCAAAAGCCAAGGGGGGTTGCAGTGACGCGCCCGTGAGCTCCGCCGGCAGCCAGCTGTGCCTGAGTGACCGAGCCCCAGGCCGAGAGGCCGGGGGCACCCCACCTCCGAAGTGGCCCGAGCGAGCCCCAGGCTCCAGGCCCCGATAAGCGGCCGCCAAGGAGTGAGCCGGTGTGTACCCGGACGCCCACCCCCAGACACAAAGAACCACCAACGCACCGACACCTGAGGGAGTCCGCCACTGGCAAGGGAAGTGGTGGTGGGTGGAGATAGGCCTCCAAACCTTGGAGGGCCTGAGATGTCCCCAGAGAGGTGGCGTCTGATACCCAACCTGACATATAGACACAGAAATACAGGCACACACAGACACAAACATCCATTTCCACCCTCATGCTCTCATATGCACTTACTCCACACTCAACCAACGTGGAGCGAGACATAAAGAGACGCTGTACACACGATCACACTCCCCAAGCGTACTCTACGAACCGGGTCTAGGTACCCTTGCCCGCTACTTAGATGTCTTAACTGATTTAAATTGTTAGTCTGGCACCATCGTCATTAATAAACTTTGTAGCTGACTTGCTTTAATTTTTTTTTTAACTTTAATGACATAAATAAAATGTTGTGATACCCATAAACCCATGAAGTGAAAACCTTTTCAGGGATTTTTGCAAAAGTATTTAAAAGAAATCAATTGAAATCTGAATTCCAAGTGTGTAAAACATTTAGACCCTAATTTCACTTATTGCACCATTTACCCCATATACAGTTTCAGATCTTTTCTATGTAAGTTAATTGTGGTTTTACTGGAATACTCCAGTTTCACAGGAAAACTAAAAGTGAGAATTTAAAACTTAGAAGAAGAGTCAAAATAGTCATTCCTTTGTAATTAAGCTGAATCTCCTTGAAAATTGACTTTCTAGTTTTTTCGTGTAAAGCAGCTGTTCACCAAAATTTAGCCACCTGTGTCACAGATGTATGATTCACTTTCCTATTGTCAAAAAATATCATGCAGTAATTCCATAATTTGTGTGCCTTAATGTATGTCGATCTGCTGATTGTGACATACATTTGTTAGGGGTGCAACAATACACAAAATTCATGGTTCGGTTCGATACTTTGGTGTCACGGTTCGATATTTTTTCGATCCAAAAAAAAATGTTCATGCCTTTTTAACTTGTCATTTAATAAATTTTCACGGCACATTCCGCACCACATCTCTGTGCGTTCATCATTTGTTTGAAGCCAGCTCACCTCCTGCAACTACTTTTCCGAGAATACATGCTTCTTTTGTGGTTCGGACTCCTTCTGACATTTGTTTGGAGGTGGAGGAACACCAAAGTAATTGCTTAAAGGAGCTTGCTTCTTCGACATCTTTAAGAGTTCTAAACAAATGTCTGTCCTCCTGAAAATCTTATGTACGCAAACACGCGTTGCAACTTCTTATCTTGTGCGCGTTTTTTATTTTGACAGCGAATGCGCACCTGCGGACCACTTATGTGCAGCCCTGGTTATATAGCTCGTCATATTGCAGCCACAGAAATTCTTTTCCATGAAACCATAAAGCTGCACTTTCTTTTTGCCTTATAGTCTGATTTGTCATAACTTTTACGTTTTGTGGTAAACTTTTCTTTGGCTGTCACTTCTTCACCCTGACCTGTCTTATTTGGCTCAGCAGAACTAAAATATATATCCTGCTGCTTTTACACACACACACATAACGGTCAGCGATTCTCTGTGCGATCAACCTCTCGCATGTTTAAGCTTGCTGCGGGAGTTTTCACTTGTCATGTTTGCATAGTAAGCTAACGATTGATAAGACGATGTCAGAGGAATTGGTGCGCAAATTATCATCACTCACCAATCAGTACTGTCGCTCTCTATACACAGTTTGCGTGATTGCAAAGTGAAAGCAAACAACGAGCGCAAATTCAAACGCGATTTCAATATGTCACATATTGACAGTGGCTCACCGATGCCAATGACATAATTACCCAGCTACATTTCCGAAAGAATGCAAAAGCATTGACATATATTTTTCCTTCCTACGATAGGCCGACGGGCAAGGCAGAGATAGATTTTGGTAGCCCGACTGGAAAAATGGCTAGCCCCGGGACGTCGGGCTAGCGATTTTGCGAGCCCTGTATCTGATTGAGGAATCACTCATCTTTGGAAAAGAGAGTTTATTACAGAGAAATGGCTCTTTCCAAAATAAAAGCTATACTATACGCTTCTTCTGGGCTATATTCTCAGCAGTATATTAAACATATCAGGTCCCCATAAGGAGAATCATGTGCTAACGGCTGTCTAAATGACTCGGGTAAAGTTTGTAGCATGCGTGCTTGTTGTTTTTGTCTGCTTCCACTTGTCTTTGCAGTAGGATGATGTCGGTGTAAATGTGCAGTCATATTCGTTGTGTTCCCACTAGTGCTGTCAGTGTAAATCTCGTTGAACACGGCAAATCTCCGTTAACGAGCTACCGCGGATCGCCCCGTGCGTGGGGCTGGACGGCCAACACATTAACGAGCTAACTGCGCTAACACACTAGCTCCCACCCATGTAATTGAGCATTGCGTGGCACATCCAACATACTGTTTTACTTTTGTCCATGACGCGCTTACCTTCAGGGTCATACGTCACATGAAAACCAAAATTGTCATGGTCTCCGTGCCTGCCCGGTCGGCCCCACAAGGCTACAATTGCTGTTTCTGTTCTCTCCCTCTCTGCCTGGGCGGAGCTCACTGTGGGCTCCCGCCCTTGGCCCACACACACACCTGACAACACTCACCCATCATCACCGGGAGCACTATTTGAGGCTGGAACACAGATCCTCTCGTCGCTGGATGATTGTACCCCTAACGTTAGTGTTCTCACAGCTCTTGTGCTTCATATTCGTGATTTGTGATTAGTTGGTGACCTGCCTTCTCGTCTGCCTCAGATCTTCCCCCCCCGGACCTGCGACCTCCCTGCTGCGGGAACGTGTGTGAGTGTGAGCGAAGAAGACGTGAGCGAGTTACCCTGTGATTCCCCCGGAGTTTTGGATCCCTTCACTGTACATATATTGCACTGGCACTGTAAATAAACTACACCTTGGAGATACCTTACCGCTCTGCGTTTGAATCCCTGTACCAGATCGTGACAAAAATAGTTCCAAACGCCAGATCTGAATGAGGGTGGGGGAGGTTCAATTTGCCATGTTGCAAGGAGAGCTTAACTTCTGTCTTGTTAGCTTGCCCTGCGCTCAGTGAATCTGCGTTCGACTACTCCGCCTAGGCTGCACTGTCGAGCGCAGATCCACTGAGCGCTGAACACAGACAGCATCGTCAGAAGGAAAGTTGATAAAGTAAATTAAAAATTTTGTATTGTTCGATACATACGCGTACCGAACCAAAAGCACTGTATCGAACGGTTCAATATCGATACGAGTATCGTTGCACCCCTAACATTTGTATGTGCATGTGTGTGTGCTGGGGGAGTTGCTGGTGTTGGAGTGAGGCGGCTTTTCATATTGTGTAGAGACCTCTCCTCCATCTGCCAGCCTGCACTCGGCCTCTGTACCTGATCGTGCCTGATGAATAGCAGATGTTTTCCCTGGCTGCCGCTCTCCAACAGGACCTCTCCTGCATCATCCCAGCTTACTTTGGCTAACACCCAGATAAACACACATGCTGCACATTTAATTAAAACCCTCACTTATACACATAAAGTTATACACAGTCACTGTACGCTCACACAGATAACACGAGGAGACTGTTTCCTTCCCTTTCTGCTGATTTCCTTCGAACTAAAGTCACACAGCAAACTGTTTAACTGTTTGCGAATATTTATTGACTTTAAAAAAGAAAATTTAGATTGTTATCCCACTAGCACAGATGCTGTAGACTTGTTATCGCTATTCTTTGTGACATCACGCAGTCACTGGTGAGGTAAGTCATCATTGCATATTGTTTTGTTTGCATTGGTGAAACTGACCTTCTGGAAATAGTGAATCGCTACATCCATCATTAAGAGGAATATTACAAGATAGTATCTCACTCTATAGATGTCCAGAATTAGTCATGGACCGACAGATCCAATATAGACATGATCTGCACGTCTATCCGACGTCCAATGTTTGGTGGGGTAGATGCCAAACTTGAAAATCTTCCACTGTCCATTGATGAGAATAATCCGGTGTGAAAACAACAAATACATGTATAATCATGATATATATTATTGTCCTGGAGATTGTATTTTCCCCAAAAATATCTGAACAAAAGACCAGCAGCTATTTCAGATCATATAAAAAATAATTCCATGGAAGTCTGAAGAGAAGTCAATGTGAAAGTGCTATTAGCGACAACTTCTGTGACTGTAAAAACAGGCCGTTTTTAAGTCTATGTGAAAATTATCTGTGAATCACTTGCCCTATGATAAACACTTTTTAAAATACAATTCACGTTCTACTGGATACAGCATTATGTTAATTTTACAAATTATGGATTCCATTAATGTCTCACAGGACAAAGGATGATATATTTACTGTGTGATTGAAAAGTTACTAGCTGAATCTACCACTGAAAAGTGCAGTATTTCTCAATTTCTCAGTCCCTCATGACGATGCCTAATTCACCTAGAAAATGTGGACAGTACAAAGTTTAATCTACAGTAATCAGACAGTTATTACAAAAACAAAACAAAACCAAGAATTATCCTTTATGTTAACAACAAGGTTGTTCTGGGATGTTTACTTATCAACTTGTTTTTAAATCCTTCTGCCTCCTGCTGGCCAAAATAATGATTAAAACAGCTTTAAGTAGTTTTTTGCTGCCAGTACACTGCTGCCACTATACAACTGCTCTAACTGTGCAGTAATATCTTATAATTTTCTTTTGGGTCTTGACTCACTTTAAATCTTCGACTCAAACTGGCACGAAACAAAGATTAGGCGTACTGCATGGAACAATAAATTGCACTTTTTGGCGCTGTCCTTTCTTCCCCGGTCTGACCCTATAACTGCTGCTAAACAGTTAGTAGAGAGTAATTAAAATCCTCTTTGGCTTTGATTTTTTGCAAACTGCCTGTCAGCAGAGAGGTCATCAGTAGAGGCAGGGAGTCCTAACTGACCACAGGAGAATTTGATAACGAAAATTAACACTTGAGTAACGGCAAAACTTTACCAAGTTTACATTTTCTCGCTTATTTGGCTCTAGTCCATTTCTGAAAAAAAAAAAAGGTATTTATGACGGTCCTTCTAGTCATTATAAACCTCCCTGCAAGTACAGCGCCATGTTGGCAAGACACAGCCAGCATTATGGTACTTGATGGATGATAAGTGCTCGGCTTAAAGAAAGGAACATTTCTGTGCATGAAATGTGTTTCATGGCTTGGAGAAATAATGGAGGATGAAGAGATTAATTAATTGAAAATTAACACGTTTTCTTTTCCATCTTCGTAGTTTAATTTTTGCTGAATTTTGCTGAATACGTTTAGAAACCTATAAACAAAACTATTTGCTTTATTTGATTGTGTCAAAGTAACATTAAAATGCAGAACAGGCTTAGTGCAGAACAGAATAAATTGTTTCGAACTGTTGTCATACTCTCATCACAGTGAACGAAGATGAACATGAGCTTCTTGATCATGAGGGATGCTTTTCTGTGGCATTTTAAATTCACGTAATTTAAAAGCAGGATCAGGGCATGACGATATTGCCATTAAAATTGCATGACAGTGATAAAAAATTATCCAGTTTGCAGTCCCATTAGGAATTATGATTGATACAGTTACACTACAGTTATGTTGCTATAAACACATACACAGGTCTTTGGGCTAAAATTCCAACCTCAGAAGCAAGAAGAACACAGATCACACACATTCTGTGTGTTTATTATTGGTAATAATTCATGAAAAAATGCTCAGTCTATAGGCTCTTATTGTCAAATTGACTTTATCTATACCCACTCTTACGGTCTCTGTATCACCACAGCCAGACAAGAGTCAGACTGAGATAGGTTTACTCTCTTTCCTGCCTAAAGGCATCAGTATTTCTCATTCTGCGATTGGACGGCCAAACAACAGACTGCACAATGAACTGCTTGGATTACATTACATTTTATAACAATTTGTCACAGTGGATTTGTAGGATTCAGAGTTCATTGCTCAGGAAATGCAACAAACAAGAAAGCTGCTCAGTCTGATGGTCCTGCCACTGTTTTAGTGGCTGGCTAGCACCTACTAGCTACATTCTGCTGGAAGCCAACAACTAGAGACAAGTGGTAGCATTTGTGCTGCAGTGTTAGGCAAAACATCTCCTCACACATTGAGGTTAACTGATGATGATTTATCACAACATGTTTGCCAACGGGAGCTCGGATTATGTTAGTGTGTTACCATGAGGAATTATTACTTTCTTGGTGAATGAGCTAAAAAAAAAAACTTAAAAAATATACCAACAAAAACATTACAAATGACAGCTGTGTCATATCATATAGCAAGCATCTAAGTGGTTATTTTTTGCATATTGGTGTTCAAAGAGTATCAGGAAATATTGATGTAGACAGCCATCTTAAGGGATGTGAGTCAAGAAAAATAAAAGGAAAAAAATGGAAATCCAACTTGGGAAATTTTAAACAGCTCCACAGCTCATGCTTGTTAGGGTCTTAGTCGTTAACTTGTTTAATGAAGTGTGCTGTTTTTGGAATTTGTTGATTTGCACATAAAAATAAAAGAAAAAAAATGTGTTAATGATAATGATGATGTTAATGGAGAGAATGCTGCCAGCATAAGCTCTGAGCAACACATCTGTAGTATCTGATAGTGTTTTCGCACTGACATATAGCTGATAATGAAATAACTTTAACAAGGACAGTGTACAAAGCGGCACCGCTGACTCTAGAAAGGTCAAATGTACAATATAACTAAGCATAGCAAGCCACAACAGAGGTACATTTTGAAATGCCACATATTTTACTTCTGTCAAAAGAGATAGAGCAATGGCCGTATTACAACAGACAGCATTCTGTTCATGAGTGTTTGAAATGTTATCCCATTCTGTTTGAGAAAAAAAAAAAAGAAAAGCTCAGCCAAGATGATCCCATTTTAGGCTTTTACAATCCCCTCTCTTCATCTCTCCGGGGGCTTTGGCGCATCTTCTCAGCCCACAATGACTCATTGGTTTAGAAACTGAAATCTTTTTTCATGCAATTAAATGCAGCTGCTTGTCTTATCCTCTATCATTTTGACACACCTACAAACAAAGATGCAGTACTTCAGAAAAAGGATTGATTCACAATACTAAAAGAATGCTACAATGAGGCCTGCCACTTTTAAATGATTGTTAGCATCATGAAGTGCTTTGACAGCAGTAATCAGATATAGAATTGATATGCAATTTATATATGACTACAGCATATAATAGATATAATTACATAAAATTAGTGAAACATACTGTCAGTAGCGGCAAATTATGCAGGATTCCCAGAATAGAATTCAAATATGAAGGAGCCTAACTGTATATACAGTGAAAAGAAATATTCTCTGCTTTATGTTATGATGAATTCATAGCTCATTCACATAAAGGTGTGAGACACAAGTTGCTGCATTTAGCTGCATTTTGCTTCTCTACCACCTACGACAAACATTCAAAGTGTAAATAGGTAAAACAATAAACTGCTATTTGCCTAGGTGCCTGCTGACGTGTGCACCTTGAATCACAGATTTAGAATCTATTCTGTTCCCTTGACTGGAGCTGACTGGGTGTCCACAGGGATTCAACCGACCTCCCCAGCATAGCCAAAGGTCACACAGCAGAGGTATAGCTTTCTAATGCAATGCCCTTTTGTGGCGTCTGAACTGCCTGCATTGTATTCCTCTCACATAGACTTCTTGCTGGGAGAGAGGCTTTGAGAAGCAGGATAAGGAGAATAGCATTGACAGCAGTTCTAAAGGGCAATCATACAGATAATTCAGTCCAATGGCCCTCTTTATTGAGATTAAAGTGCCAGCACCTCTGATATTGTATAAACAAAACAATGGGCATTTCACTCTGTGATGGTCCAAGGACTCAGGGAGAGGCACAGGGTGAAGTGTTTTCTGCTCAGCAGACAGCTCAAGCAATGCTGGTTTCCGGTATAGCAAGCCAAGACGACCTGTGCTTCTGCCAAGATGGCATCATCATTCACTGAACTAAAGAACAAGATTGCTGTTGTGATGTCAAGATAAAACTTTTAATGGGATTTGGTTTTTTTACTTAGGCATTTAAGAAACTCTAAGGTTCTCAAACTAAATGATCATATTTGTTGTTTGTTTTCACTGCCTGAAATGACCCAAGGGTTCATAGAATTTTTACTTTTATTTTTAACCCAAAACAAGTCAGATATTTAACATGTACTTTGGTGCATTTTTGTTTTGTTGTGCACCTCCAAATTTTGTAACATTACTCATGATTCCATTGCTACAGGAATTTCAGTGATACGCCAGTGATGCAGAACCACATGACACCACTTCTGCTCAAACTTCTGCTTTTTTGTCAGCTGCAGGTATTGTACAGTGGCTTGCAAAAGTATTCGCCCCCCCTTGAACTTTTCCACATTTTGTCACATTACAGCCACAAACATGAATCATTATTGGAATTCCACGTGAAAGACCAACACAAAGTGGTGTACACGTGAGAAGTGGAGCAAAAATCATACATGATTCCAAAAATTTTTGCAAATAAATAACTGCAAAGTGGGGTGTGCGTAATTACTCAGCCCCCTTTGGTCTGAGTGCAGTCAGTTGCCCATAGACATTGCCTGATGAGTGCTAATGACAACATAGAGTGCACCTGTGTGTAATCTAATGTCAGTACAAATACAGCTGCTCTGTGACGGCCTCAGAGGTTGTCTAAGAGAATATTGGGAGCAAAGACACCATGAAGTCCAAAGAACACACCAGACAGGTCAGGGATAAAGTTATTGAGAAATTTAAAGCAGGCTTAGCACTGTTCAAGCGATCATTCAGAAATGGAAGGAGTATGGCACAACTGTAAACCTACCAAGACAAGGCCGTCCACCTAAACTCACAGGCCGAACAAGGAGAGCGCTGATCAGAAATGCAGCCAAGAGGCCCATGGTGACTCTGGACAAGCTGCAGAGATCTACAGCTCAGGTGGGGGAATCTGTCCATAGGACAACTACTAGTCGTGCACTGCACAAAGTTGGCCTTTATGGAAGAGTGGCAAGAAGAAAGCCATTGTTAACAGAAAATCATAAGAAGTCCCGTTTGCAGTTTGCCACAAGCCATGTGGGGGACACAGCAAACATGTGGAAGAAGGTGCTCTGGTCAGATGAGACCAAAATGGAACTTTTTGGCCAAAATGCAAAACGCTATGTGTGGCGGAAAACTAACACTGCACATCACTCTGAACGCACCATCCCCACTGTCAAATATGGTGGTGGCAGCATCATGCTCTGGGGGTGCTTCTCTTCAGCAGGGACAGGAAGCTGGTCAGAGTTGATGGGAAGATGGATGGAGCCAAATACAGGGCAACCTTGGAAGAAAACCTCTTGGAGTCTGCAAAAGACTTGAGACTGGGGCGGAGGTTCACCTTCCAGCAGGACAACGACCCTAAAAATAAAGCCAGAGCAACAATGGAATGGTTTAAAACAAAACATATCCATGTGTTAGAATGGCCCAGTCAAAGTCCAGATCTAAATCCAATCGAGAATCTGTGGCAAGATCTGAAAACTGCTGTTCACAAACGCTGTGCATCTAATCTGACTGGGCTGGAGCTGTTTTGCAAAGAAGAATGGGCAAAGATTTCAGTCTCTAGATGTGCAAAGCTGGTAGAGACAGACCCTAAAAGACTGGCAGCTGGAATTGCAGCAAAAGGTGGTTCTACAAAGTATTGACTCAGCGGCTGAATAATTACGCACACCCCACTTTTCAGTTATTTATTTGTAAAAAATGTTTGGAATCATGTATGATTTTCGTTCCACTTCTCACGTGTACACCACTTTGTGTTGGTCTTTCACGTGGAATTCCAATAAAACTGATTCATGTTTGTGGCTGTAATGTGACAAAATGTGGAAAAGTTCAAGGGGGGGCGAATACTTTTGCAAGCCACTGTATGTACTGTGGCTCAATGTGCAGGTTACCATTCTGCACGTTATTCTTGCTGGTTTGTGTCTCAGCAGCTGCACTCCAGCCCAAAGGACTCCTAGCATCCTCCCAAAAGGAGATGTGGCAACACGGTGTGACAATGGTTGGCACTGTTGCTTCACAGCAAAAACAGCCTGAGTTCAAATCCACCATCTGGTGGAGTTTGCATGTCCTCTTCATGTCTGCGTGGTTCCTCCCGGTGTACTCCCGCCTCAACAGTCCAAAGCCATGCAGTTATTGGGGTTAGGTTAATTGATGATTCTAAATTTCCCATAGGTAAGAATGGTTGTCTGTGTTAGGCCTGTGAAAGACCAGCGACCGGTCCAGGGTATACCTAATGACCCTGAATCTGATAAGTGAAAAACAATAGATAAATGGCTATTTTAAAACTGTCAATTTATTTATCAAATCTTTTTTGAGTTTTGAGACCCAAGAGAGTAGTTGTGTTGGTTTTTTATTCGTTTTCTTTATTCTTTTGAATTTAAAAATAAAATTTTCATTTCCATTGTATTTATTTTTAAATAAACCTTTCATATGTGTTGCTTTTACTATTGTTCAGGGCTTTGTAACTTTGTTTTGAAAAGTGCTTTATAAATACAAATAAAGTAAAATATAGTGCAACCATGTCTTGCTTTGAGCTTGGTCATTTCTGAAAGCTTTTCAGCAACATAAAGGTTGACGTATTAGTGCATTCCCCCGAGAAAAGTCAAATGTCTCGATTTCATCTGAAACCTAACTGGAGTTGCTCTGATTTTTTTTTTTTTTTTTTACCAGACTGAAAAAAAATAGTAGAGCTGATTTCTCTGAATGCTCTACATCTGCGTTACATTTCCACAAAACAAAAACAAACAAACAAACAAACAAACAAACAAACAAACAACTGTGCGGTAACTAAACTGCATGTAACAAGTTTGTTTCTTTCTCTCTGTCACCTCAGTTGGTGCAGTGGACTGGCCTTTCTGGTTTGCACATCTGTGGGTTTTCAAGTTTTCCACAGTGGCAGCCATCGCCTGATTTTCATCAACTCATCCGTCATGCAGTATTTACAGACCAGTTCAAGCCTCGATACGCGCCATGAACGTTACTTCTTCAGTGGTGGGAATCAGGCTCTGTAGTGTTCTTTCTCAGCTCCTTATTCCGTGAAATTCCTAACCTTGCTTTTTTCTCTGGTCACTAGTGAACTGTCTGGTGTGGAGACAGCCAGAAACTCCTCTCTAAACCTCATCGCCCTGTAGAAAGTTTCCGAATCATTCATGAAAACTCACCTACACGTTCAAGCTGGTCGCCACCAGTCAGAGTAAAGATGGTTTACAGTACGCGCTGGCCCTCAGTCTGCTAAAGGGAAAAAATCCAACTAAGCAAACAAACCAAGAGTCCAAACTACTTCAAACTGTAACTTTAACTCTCACCTTGTCGAGCTCTAACTTTTCCTCTGCTCTCAGCAGTAATTCCCACAAAGTTCCTGTCAGGAAATAGCTTACCCGTTGTCTCACCTTTTCAGGAATCCAGATTCTATCATTTTTTGTTTCCAGTTAAATAAACAGTTTCTTGTCCCTGACTCATGCGTTCGGGTCCATATTTATTGGCATTATTATTACAGTAGAAATACAACGACACCATTTATACCACCTGTGTAGTATGTACTGTCTTAAATTCAGAGAGTCGGTGATCACCCTGGGACAATAATTTTTACACTTTGGCTTCTTATTGGCTTAATTTAATCAAATATTTTTCATGGCTGATCCTTTTTGCTACTGTGTAAGACCGACAGCTTGTTTGCATGTTCAAATATTCCTGTAATGTCTGATGCAACCTGTTGCAAGGAAAAACAATGAGTGTATGAGAAGGCAGCAAGCAGATATGGGATTAAGAGGGAGGGGAGTAATCTATCCCCTCCTGGCATTTAGAGCATATTATCTCTGTAATTACTATTATTATCACAGTTAAAAAGGAAAGCATTTGTGAAAAAGTGGTGTTCACGACACTGCACATTACTCCCTTATTATGTTAAAATTCTTATTAAAAATCTAAAAGTGCAATTATGTCAGCTAGCGAAGAGTCATTAAATCTAGCATGAAAGGCTCCCTGATATGAAATGGGGAAATTCTGCCTCTCTTCAAGCCAAACTCTCTCTCTACAATACAGCAAAGCTCTGTCACGCTCTGCAAAGGCTCAACAAAGGACACTGCAGTCCCATTAGCCAAGTAAACAAATCAGAGAGTGAAATGAGATGCTTTTTATACTGAAACAATGGATTTCCCATAGGAGAAAATATGGCGCGAGATGAAACCCAATAATAAGGCACATGCTCTTACAGAAACATTGAGATGGGAGGCTTGAGTGAAACAGGCCCTATCCAGGAGATGAAAAATCCTGATGCTGGTTTATGGGTTGAAATGAGAATTCTGTGTCTGGGATTTCGTTCCACTTCTGAAGTATACAAATTAACATTCACAGCAAGACGAAAATCTGATTTGGCGATGGTTTTGACCATATACGGTATCGTATTAGTCTGCTTTTGCCAATTTAAGTGTCAAATCGCAGGATTTGCAGCAAAAGAGATGCAAATTCAGATCATCTAAGAAGAAGCTGTAAGTTCCCATCTATCTAAAATATTTAATGTAGAATCATGTGCTCCATGCTGAGTGAAAATCAATTTGCCATCTCAGATTGTCATATTGCTCTTCACCTGGAACTACACGAGCAATTATTGTGCAGCAGCCAATTCTACAAGTTTGATGCTCCCCTGAGTGCAGATGCCATTTTTATTTTTATTTCTCCATTTCTTGTGAGCACACGGCTCTAAAGCCAGAGAAGATTAGGCCTATGGTGACCCTTGTCTGCAGAAGGGAACTCTTGGGGGATGCCACGCTGGTGGCTTCATCTCTGTCTGTGACCGAGAAGATCACCCTACAGCTAACTTAACACAGAGGTGCTCTAAGTATGTCTGACAGAGTATTGATTATCTTAGGTCTCATGTGCAGTATGGCTGCATTAGTTCACAACAGCCAAATAGATATTGCACATACATACCAGCCTCCACTGCACTCAAAAAAATCTGTTGTTGGATGAACACAATTTAATCATGGCACCTTTTACCACATGATTTTACTAAGTACAATAACCCATTTTTGTATACTTACATTCATTTGAAGTGATTAATTTAAGTATGTAAAGTAAAATTTGTTTTAATTCATTCTACACAAGTTAAAAACTTTAGGAAAGACAATGAAATCTTGTTTGAACAACTACTTTGTTAGTCAAGGCAATTACTGCTAGTCTTGCTTAATGAACCAATATGGGGGTTGATGATTTCATAGAGACAAACAACCATTTGCACTTACATTCATGGGTAATTTAGAGTCACCAACTAACCTAACTCTAATTACACACTGCAATCCAGACAGATTGTGGATTTGAACCTAGGCCCTTCTTGCTATGAGGCAACAGCAGTAACCATCACACCACCAAGCTGTCAATCCAGGCTTAACAAAACTGGGAAAGCTTTGATTACAAGGCTTGATGCAGAATATTCTGTACGTTTTCGTCCTTGAAAGGTTAAACCACAATAAACAGCAATAGCATGGCCTCAAAACGGATAACTGGGAATTACTGAAATCACAATTTCTTATTTAAAAAAGTATAGAAAGCGATAAACTTACAAAGGACATTTCACCTTCATTGTTGTCAGGTTACATTAGACATCATAATAAATTTGTTTAGCACATCTTTTAAAAAGTAAAATAATTTTAATAGCAGTGATATGGCATATAGCAGCATTATGTACAGTTTTATTCGATACTAAATGGAAATCACATTTTCCCACTGATCACAACTCATTTTTTAAAATCTTTTTGTTTGTTTTCATGCTAAAAACCTGACCGTTTTTATCCTTAATAATGAAAAATGTCTAAATAAAGGTCAGAATGACAGCATCAGCGTAGTATTTATTTTCTTCTTTTAATTTAACTTTATGTGAATATATTTTTCTCCTTGTCATCCACACCTAAGTGTCACTATGCCCCACCAGTTTGACAACCACTGACCTACCTAATACTAATGTATTATACATAAAAAAGTTGAACACTATCTATAGCTTTTGTTTGTTTGTTTGTTTGTTTTACAATGACATTAAAGTATATTTCTAACAGAGCTTCAGAAGTCCTCTACAGAGATGTAAAAACCTGGATGAAGGACAACCATCTTAGCAGCACTCCATCAACCAGGCCACCAAGGATAAGAGACATCTATCTGAGTAAAAGGCAAACAACAGTCTGCATGATGTTTGCAAAACATAATTCAGAGGACTTTGAAGCATATTGAAAAAGACTTTCAGATCAAAGAATGAAAACTTTACTTATGGCAGAACTCCAAACACTATGTCTAATACCTCCTCCATGGTAAAACGCAGTGATGGCAGCAATGTGCAGTGGCAGTGCTTCTCAGAAACAGGAGCAGAGTGTCTAGTCAAAAATGAAGGGCGAATACAACTAATAGCATAAATGTCATCAGTAGTTTCTACCTCATTTGACCCAAACTGCTAAAACTGTAATACTATTACTATCACTAATACTAATAAGACAGCAAACTAAACATTTTATTAAAAATATTTACAAGAAAACACTTCAATTTTATGAAAACAATCATGAAACAGAAAAGTGTGAATACACATTTTAGGTTACCTTTTTTTAACGTAACAATATTTACATCAACCAAATTTAAAAAAAAAGTCATTTTCCCCCATGCAGCACAGTTGATTGCATCACATTTAGCAGCAACAGCTGCCACCAAACACATCTACTACATATAAAACAGTCTTTGAACGTGCCATGTAGCAATTTTGGCCCGCTCGCTCATCTTTGAAGAAATTGTTTTAATTTAGTCACGTTTTAGAGTTTACCATAAACTAGTCAAAGCATTTTAATCAGATTCAATTTTAATTAGATTTAAAAACATTTGCTTCAATATACTCTTGCTGCATTTCAAGTAGAATTTCTTTAGCACTTTTAAGCATGGACTGATGACCTTACACTTCGTTTGACAGATACATTTTCGGGTAAAATGCAGGTTTGTTTTTTTAATGACAAGTTATGTTTTTGGTTGCTACAGGTGTTGTATCTTATTTTTTCTAATATTAAATTATTTTTCCTTCCACTGTACATGTATGCACTGTTTACCTAGGTTATTTCTGATTATAGAATTTCTTTGAACACCTAAAATGAAGTGTTACATACACACACACAAAAAAACATTGTACGAGGAAAAAAGAAAGAGGAAGATTCTGGATGAGACTGGCAAACTGTGCAGCAAACAAACCTTCTCAGAAAGAGTAATTACAGCTTGTTTATTATATCATGACTAATAAAGTATGCAGAGTCTTTCCTACTGTAGCCATATTTGGATTTTTGAATGCCATGGGAAATAACTTTTCATATTTTTCCAACAAGAATATTTTAAACAATGAAACTTAAATTACATGAAATGCTGATATAGAATAACACACCACAGATCATTATCAGTGTGCACTTTGTTTTTCTCTATCTCAATTTACTCACCCGTAGCTATCACTACTTAAAACAAGAAACAATATATCAATCTTTAATCAAAGTATCTGTAAGCATTGTATTACATTGTTACATTGTTACTAAAAACAGGTGCATTTGCTTTTATTATCTTTTGTATTTTCTGGAAATCATTGTTGTGGGACTGTTTTTGCATTGTTAACTGCCAAATTCACACTCAAAACTAAAAAAAAACAAAACAAAGTAATGAAAGTACAACATAGTCAATTAGAAGTTGTTTTAAAAAATATAAAATTGTATTACAAGAAAAATGCCTTTAAATGGAAAGTTACATTTATATGTTACTGCAATGATTATAATCTGAGCAATAGGTTAGAATTAATGAAAAAAGTCTCCTATTCAGTTCAGTCATGATTTGAACATGTGAGGTAATTATAAGAACAGAAAAAGTAGAATACATTAATACTGCATGTTTAGCCTTTTTAATAATTTATAAACTATGTTTTAACTCAGTGTGTGCCTATATGGTGGCTGTCTAGAGGAAATAAACTCTTATTGTGAGTGTGTATTTGTAAGTGTATGATGGATCAGATCATCATCAGACAGTAAAGCATATCTATAGCTCTTCTGGATCCTACCTACATTATTTTAGTCTTATTTAATTATTTTAGTCTGTTGTGATACTACTGTTTTACATGTCTGCTTCACCCCATCATACCTGTATACACCTGCTCCCTCCCACTATCTTTATTACACGTAATATTAATGTAGAGCAGGGCGCTGGTTGACATTTTTATTGAATTATTTACAAGGGAAAATAATGACAGTGGGGTCTCAGTGCTAAACAAATAAATAAATCAGATCCCAAATCAAATCAAGGATGATGTATGTGGAGCAGAATGTTATTAGGTTAGGTGCTAGGTGTCAGTGCTCAAGATGCCAGCTGTGGAAGAGTGCATGGGTTTGTACAACGAAAGCAATTGGAATTTTCCGCTGTTTTTCCCCCCTCCCCTTTTTTGACATTTGATTCTCTCTAAGGGAGACAGATGATGTGAAGCTTTAGTAAACCATTATGAATTTTCTCAAACTGTGGAACCGAGCATGGGGTTTACTGATTTTGAGAGAAGTATAAATAAGAATGCTGTTTTTAATTTTTGCATCCTGAACAGCTTTCATTATTGACTAAAATCAAATATCAATATGAACACATAATGATAAAAAAAGCCCCCCAAATTTCAGATAAACACTATTTAGTGCAATATTCAAAAAACAACAACAACAAAAGTACAGAAGTCTTAATGGATGCGATAAATGTTTAAATTCCTTCTACACAAAGAGCAAACCAAAGATATTCTAGTAACACACAGTTCTGGTCAGTTTTAAGTTTATAGTTTATCTTACATCTTCTCTAAAATTTAATATTTTTATCTAAGACCATTTAATGCGCACTTTATACCGCTGCCAGGTGCACATACATTTGTATAAATTGGGAGCACAAAGGCAAAGTGTGCACAGTTTAACCATCGTAAATAAAGGACATTTTAGACACATGCACAAGTCCCATATTCAGACTTGTGTTTTGCCATGATTAGAAGTAGACACTCCCTTTTTTACATATATATAAATTAGGGCTGTCAGCGGTAATCGCGTTATGATGACATTAACGCCAAAACCGCGTTAATGTGGCATATGTCCGTTAACGAGTATCACCCTTTGTGTGGGGCTGGACGGCGCCAATGTGTTCGAGCTACCCACACTAACACGTTGACGCCGTCCAGCCCCACGCAAAGGGTGATCGCAAAGGGTTAACTTGTCAATGGAGATATGCCGCGTTAACGCATTTTTGACGTTAACGTCACTTTAACGCGATTAACGCTGACAGCCCTAATATATATACATCAATCAAAAAAGAAAGAAAGAAAACACAGAAGCAGGATCTACAACATATGACAAATGACAAATCATAAGGCATAGCTCAACAATCTAAGAACTGGAATCCACCTGAGTATGTAAATTATCCCAACAGAAACCGGAGAAAACCAGTTTGCTGAGCACTTGCCAGCATGGTTGATATCCACCCAAACAGATTCACAAATTTGTAAAATAAAACTTCCTAAAATATCAAGAAGATTTGAGGTAAGGAACCTTTTATTTTCGATAAATTAAAAACTTGTACTATTGTTCTGCTGTGATAGATAACTAAAGAAATAAGAAGACTTTATTTATTTGTAAAGATGTTCTAATAATAATAGTGAACACAGTGTTTTATTATCATTATTATGGTCACATATTTCAATTTTCCACAGTGACCTTCATCATATGGAAAGGACACCATGTTGTTCCATTTTAAAGCTACATTTGATCAGAAATCTGAATATGTTGTATAAATGATCACCCGCCCATTCTATTGCATCATCAGGCAGATGCCATGAAAAAAATTGTTAACTGAATCACTTTCACAGACTGAAGGACCTCGAGTTAAAACCATGGGTGGTAGTCACAAATGATGGAGTTGTGTTAAGAACATACTGTGAATTGCTCAGCTGGACTTAGTGAGAGCTACTCCCTGGTGTCAGCTGTGTTTTTTAAGGGCATGGCAGCATAACTATGGAGTGCAACTGATTCTAGCTACTAATTTAATATTAAATAGCTACAGAAAGTAATAGGGATAGCTACTATTAGTTGTTTGCACTGTAAGTCAACTAGTAATTATTTTGTCTTACCACAGGATCCTCAGATCCTAAAAGGTTCCTGTATTCCTGAGATAACACCAACATGGCTCTCAACTGCAAAAGATTATAGTGTTTAACAGTCTTTCAGCATTCGCTTTATACTGTCTGTTGATTTTAAAGCACTGTTTAACCAGTAGAGTCAAATAGCATTCTTGTAGATGTGGTAATTAAAAACAAAAACAAATGGAAGCGCAAATTAGATGCCCAAACTAAACTTAATGCAACCAGGCACATTTTTTCAACAATTAGAGTGTATCACTAGCAAAAATCGATTAATTGGAACCCAACATGGTAAAGGGTTTAAATATTGCAATGAAATTACAAAACATGAAACCTTTTCTGTCCTACCTACTTGTCCAATTGACATAGGGCAATTTTTTTGCCATAGTGGTTCAAAATGAGATAATTCCTTCATGGAGGCAATAATAAGTGCATGGAGGAGGTGAAGAAGTCAAAGGATAATTAACTTCAATTGACACTGAATGGACAATATCTCTGAATGCATTTACAGACGTACAGTGGCTGGACTAGCTGGAATAAAAGGAATTAAAATTGGACTACTGTTCACAGCTGAAGCCTATTATCCCACCACACCACAGAGAGAGACAGAGAACGATATAGTGAGTGTGTGCCTGAGAAAAAGAAAGAGAAAGTAAGAAGAGGGGGAGCAGGAACAAGGCCACAGATGGAAGGAAGCAAAATTGAGAGCAATTTAAAAGAAGAAGAATAAAAAAATGAAAATCCCCCCCCCCCCCCCCCCAAAAAAAAATGACCGCAGGTGAAAGTGAGATAACTTTCTCTCTTTTTATGGTTTCCACAATGAGGTATTATCAGCTAGAAAAGGGCATAAGGCGGAAAAAGTAAGATGAGGAAGAGCATGTAATGGTGAGGGAGGGATCTCTCTTGATGTATCTATTCAAACTGTAGGGCCCGGAACTGACAGGGCCCAAGGGGAGCCTCTGCAAAGAAACTGAGAAAGATAAGCGGGTCATTATTCCCCAAACTTGAATAATCCCTTGATGGCAAATCCTTGGCCTTCCCCAAGGGTTATGAGACTTCTGAGCTTCTGTGAGGAGAGAAGAAGCAGAATTCCAAAGGAATGAAACCATTTCTGCTCTACATGCAATCCTTTTAAGGGAATCATCAGTTTACACAGTAAATTGTTAAGTACTCTATAAAAGAGGACTGAGGACTATCAGTTGTGAAATTATTCTCTGGTGAGGATCGGGACTTCACATCACACTCTATTCCTATGTTTTCTATTTCCTTTGCTGCTTTGCTGTAAGACAAACATGTCTCCTGAGTTAAAAACATAGCAAAACACATAACCAGGTTTTTCTCCGTGTTAATTGGCTTAACAAAACATACATATATATATTTAAATAAAAAAAACACCCAGCACGCCCCTGCGGGCGGTTTATCCTTCAAGCTCGGGTCCTCTACCAGAGGCCTGGGAGCTTGAGGGTCCTGCGCAGTATCTTAGCTGTTCCCAGGACTGCGCTCTTCTGGACAGAGATCTCCGATGTTGTTCCCGGGATCTGCTGGAGCCACTCGCCTAGCTTGGGAGTCACCGCACCTAGTGCTCCGATTACCACGGGGACCACCGTTACCTTCACCCTCCACATCCTCTCGAGCTCTTCTCTGAGCCCTTGGTATTTCTCCAGCTTCTCGTGTTCCTTCTTCCTGATATTGCTGTCATTCGGAACCGCTACATCGATCACTACGGCCGTCTTCTTCTGTTTGTCTACCACCACTATGTCCGGTTGGTTAGCCACCACCATTTTGTCCGTCTGTATCTGGAAGTCCCACAGGATCTTAGCTCGGTCATTCTCCACCACCCTTGGGGGCATCTCCCATTTTGACCTCGGGACTTCCAGGTTATACTCGGCACAGATGTTCCTGTACACTATGCCGGCCACTTGGTTATGGCGTTCCATGTATGCCTTGCCTGCTAGCATCTTGCACCCTGCTGTTATGTGCTGGATTGTCTCTGGGGCATCTTTACACAGCCTGCACCTGGGGTCTTGCCTGGTGTGATAGACCCCAGCCTCTATGGATCTTGTGCTCAGAGCTTGTTCCTGTGCTGCCATGATTAGTGCCTCTGTGCTGTCTTTCAGTCCAGCTTTGTCCAGCCACTGGTAGGATTTCTGGATATCAGCCACCTCCTCTATCTGCCGGTGGTACATACCGTGCAGGGGCCTGTCCTTCCATGATGGTTCCTCGTCTCCCTCCTCTTTCTTGGGTTTCTGCTGCCTGAGGTATTCACTGAGCACTCGGTCAGTTGGGGCCATCTTCCCCATGTATTCTTGGATGTTCGTTGTCTCATCCTGGACTGTGGTGCTGACACTCACCAGTCCCCGGCCCCCTTCCTTCCGCTTAGCGTACAGCCTCAGGGTGCTGGATTTGGGGTGAAACCCTCCATGCATGGTAAGGAGCTTTCTTGTCTTTATGTCAGTGGCTTCTATCTCCTCCTTTGGCCAGCCTATTACCCCAGCAGGGTACCTGATCACGGGCAGGGCGTACGTGTTGATGGCCCGGATCTTGTTCTTACCATTCAGCTGACTCCTCAGGACTTGCCTGACCCTCTGCAGGTACTTGGTGGTTACAGCTTTTCTAGCGGCCTCTTCATGGTTCCCATTCGCCTGTGGGATCCCCAAGTACTTGTAACTGTCCTCTATGTCTGCAATGTTGCCTTCTGGTAGTTCAATCCCCTCAGTTCTGACTACCTTCCCTCTCTTTGTTACCATCCGACTACACTTCTCCAGTCCGAACGACATTCCATTGTCATTGCTGTATAGCCTGGTAGTGTGGATCAGTGAATCGATGTCTCGTTCACTCTTGGCATACAGCTTATATATATATATATATGTATATATATATATATATATATATATATATATATATATATATATATATATATATATATATATATATATATATATATATATATACATGATTTCAGCATCACAAGTTTATAGATTGGTATAACCTTAAATATAACCTTTAAGGGTATATTAAAGGATTCTGTCAAGAAGTTAAAAAGGATTATGTAGAAATTACTCTGGTCAGTCACCAGATAAAAGTAAAATTTATTGGTTACTGATAAATATGTATTTTTGTTGATAAATAGGCCAAAACTGTAACTGATTAATTTGCACTTATAGAAATGTTAAAAATGAGGCAGCAGGTTAGGACCAAACAAATCCGAACCATCTGAAAACATGCAAATTGAAGTCACAATGTGATGCACAGTTTGCACCGACAGAGATATTTATTTAATCAACACAATTATGATGATAAAAAGGCAGACAAAAGGCAACTAACAAAGTCACTGTGAAGCTGAGTTTGCGTGGGATTCAGTTTCTCTGTCATCTTACATTCTAAATAAAGGTTTTTGCAATTTCTCATATCTGTAATATCAATCCATCTCTACCTCTGGCTTCTTCTTCATCACCTTGGGAATATTCTGTCTCAGTATCTCAGTGTAGTCTGTGAGCTAGGTGGCTGCGGATCAGAATTAAGGGCAGCCAGGCATAAAATGGCTACAGGGGCCATGCAGGGAGTAGCGAATGAACAGCAGAAGATCATTTTCAAAGGGGCCCTAAAAATTAACTGTGCTGTGCCGTTAACTCAGTCACATAAATGCAACATGGTTAAGTTCCAGCGTCACATTCCACTGCTGTCCAGTTGGTATTTGATGAGCACTTTTTTTTCATGGATTCCAAATTGCACTTCAGATGTTGTTTGGGAGTTCAAGCATCCAATTACGTTGTTACATTGTACGTGACACATCTGCAATTACTGTCCTGGAGCCTTTTCATTCAAACACAGAAACCAGGCAGACTATAGAAACACATCTTACACAGAAAAAAAGCTCTTTGAGTATGGTATCTGCTACTGCTGCCACTTCCGTGCATTTTCCAAAAAGGTAGAACTTGTAGTATAGCTGCATATGTGTCACACATAATTTTTCCCCTTTTCAGTGCTAAACTCTTGATGTGAAGGACACCTATCTGAAACGGTAAAACTCAGACTGAAGGCCAAATGCAGCATAGTTGAGTCAAACAGTAAAAGATAAGACCACAACAAGCCAAAGAAATTTCTCATAACTTATTGTGTGTGGTGGATAAACAGGGGGGGGGGGGAAAGGAGAGAAATGCACACGAGGGGAAAGAAACCAGAACACTGTCAGTTAATTTTCAGATCTGGTAATCTTCCAAGTTCATTAACAAAAGCCTGTGTCTGACTTGCTGTGGCTTTTGTACACACCGAGGAGTTGTTGTGATACACCACAATGAATAAGTGATAAGCTGTTTGGGTAATTTGCGAAGTGACACAACTTTTATTATTTACGCCGTAAACCCTGATGGGTGGGGGGTGGGCGCAGATAACAATGAGCGAATGTGACAGGATTGTGTGGGTGGAATCCACTTAGAACTATTACAATCAAGCTTCATTTACATGAGCCGCCGACAACCTTCAGTTGACTTTGGGGTCTGCATTTGGGAATAACGGACACGGGCATTACAGAGCATACTGATGCATTTGTAATGGGGGCAGGCAGCGGAGCCTAATGCTGACTAGCTCGGCAGAAGAAAGAAAAAAAATGCTCCAAATGGATGGAGATCAATTCTCTCCCACTTCGCACTGCGTGATGGATGTGACATTCATCAGTGCCCTGTCAACTAATGCATTTGGTTTTATATTACACCTCAGATTTTTTACTTCTCCCTTTTCTTTTATGGCTTCATGAAGCCAGATTAAAATGGTAAAACTGTGAATTAATTTTTCGTTAGGGCATGGAAAGCTGAGGAAATTTTGGTTTTAGCGAGTGATAAAGTATCTTGTTTTGAGAAAGAAGAGTGATCTTAAGGGCAGAGAAGAAAAAGAAGACAGTTGAAACTATAACTTTTAACCTCTGTTACTAGTATTTATTTATTTATTTCGTGTATGCCATTTCAATTATATTTTCAATATCTCATGTGACCCTTTTAGTGCTCTCCCAATACAGTCTGCAAAACCATAAGCACAGTTACAGTTGTGTTGCAAAGAACCTAAATTTAATTTTTTTTTTAAACATAACCCCTTGCCACCCCCCCAAAAAAGAAAAAAAAATAGAGCAATTGCCTTGCTGGTACCAAGCAACACATACACCGAAAATTCCATTATTTTCACATCAAGGTTGCGATTAATCTCTTGGGGTTTTTTCACATTATAAAATTCCCATTTTTGGTGCACGAGGTCTTACAGGAGAATTTATACAATGGTTATAATTCAAGCAGCGATACATCACTGACGAGGGGATCGCCACAATACATAGCCCACCTAGAATGGGCTCATTTTAAAAGAAACTCCCCCAAACTCTTGGGAGAAAAATAAGACAAGCAAACCACAGTTTTTTTATTGCATGTATACACTGTTCCTGTTGTTTTATACCCTGCTCTATGATATGATCCAAGGCCTTGCTGGACATGCTGGAATACTTTACAGCAGTGTTTATTTTAAAATCAGGATTCAGTCACCATACTATTAAAGAACAATATAATTCATTCATTAAGATTCAGAGGAATATGGTTTTTCCTCATATACTGAAGGATATGCGGTTTCTACATGACAAGTTAATCCATATTTGCATTTTATGACTGAAAAATCCCCCAATTTAAAAATGTGTATATGTTACAATGAAAGCTTCAGATTCAGTGTCCCCAATTTAATGTTTTCTCGGTTTTTAAACCAGGCCTATTTCTCCCTCCTGACACTGGGGGGAGCTGTTATGTTATTACCATAGAGACAGGGCATGGACAGACACGCGCGGTGGAAGTGGAGTGTGGCAATGCTTAATGAACACTGGTTGTGAAGTGAAACTTGTAATTTAGGTTTGAGCATGTGTATTACTTTTAATTCCCACTCTGTATTTTACTGTTTTTTGTATTTACATCTGCCCACCAGGTGCCATCATCACTGTCCCCAGACTTCCTATTATTTTTATTTTATTTTCTGAAATAGATGAATCCAAGATGAAGCATGGCTCAGTCACACCAGATTGATACCCCAACTGCTTGGAATGCCCTTTGCAGATTATGATTATGATTATTATGATTAGAGTTTGTCAAGTGTAAACAACTGGCTCTGATAAACACTCTTCTCCGAATGCTCATCTCTCTTCCCTTGACATCCCTCTCTTGCTTTCTCATTCTCCCAGCAAGTCTCACACCACCCAATTTATATCAAAAGAGACATTTGATGTCTTTGGCAGAAATCACAAAGCACACTGTTTGTCACATTAGCGTAAGATAAAGGAAAGACATTTTCTGCTTGTTGAACACTGGGGAAATGAAAAAGCAGCTCCTTCTAATCACATCACAAAGTTTAGCAAAGAAGAAATGCGATTCACTACAATCAGCATTTAGGCTGCATCATGTTGCCTTTTTTTTCTTTTGACAGTGCAATTGCTGCCTTCAGTGTGTCGTATCAATACATGTGTAGATGGGTTCTTTCAACCACAAATCTACATATGCTGTGTATTCAGAGGAGACATTTTTAACAGGGAGGGTACATTTCTGCAAGCAATTAGGGACAAGAAATCTCACCTCTCCATTGGCAACCTGTCTACCTTTCCGTCCTCTCCTTTTTACTTCTTGACAGGGCACCGTGTTGCCTGGCAGAGCACGAGAGAGACACTAGCAGTCTTAAATCCTTTTGTTTTCTATCAAGGTTACACTGGTGACAGTGCTAACAGTATTTGAAGCTAGAGAGGCACAGCTCACGAGCTTTATTAGACACAAAATTCTGATTTAAGCGATCATTCTTTTAAATTCTCAGAAAGAAATATCCAAACAGATGGAACCAATTGAATATGTCTGTACTTAGGCTTTGCTAATATCTGTCTTTAATATGAAAACACCTGCCCATTTTATACTCAGCTCCCATAGGTCAGTGAAAATATGCGCTAATTTACGTGACCTAATTTATTTTAATGATGGATGAGTTAATTGGGCAATTAACTCAATAACAGGTGTCCATAACTGCCCAATGCTTTAGAGACTGAGGCTTAAAAAGCAGCTTTGCCCATACAGAGCTTGATCGACAGAACTGTTAAATATTAGGACTATTTAAAAAAATACTTCATATAATTGAAGTTAGGAGCCTCCACACACAATGACATGACATTTCTGTAGATGTAGTATTCACAACCTTTTTTCTCAAGTATAATACCACAGAGGAAAAACAATGTATTCAAATTTCTAGTCAAATAAGTCGAGTATAATCAGGAAAAAATGTCAAAGAAAACATTTCACATATTTGTTACATTACTGCATATAAAGTTGTTCCATATAGTGATTAGGAAATGTTTTGTCCCACTACATAAAAGGCATATTGTTTTTACAATATAATATACAAACTTTACATTTTATGACCAACACATAGATATATGTTGCTGACAAAGTTTTTATGTAGGTGCCTTTTTATGAGCGTGTGTTGAATAAACAACCCAAAAGCATGGTATAAAGGAGGTAAAACCAGTTTATATCTTGGTTCAGGTCTTCGAATAGTGCTGTTTTATCAAAAGCCACAAGCTTTCAACCGATATCCTCGAGGTGTTCTTTGGTTTTGTTGCCTTAGGGCAGAGGGCAGCAACCTTTAACACTCAAAGAGCACTATGCTGCTGAAAAATGAAAAATAGATATTTGCAAAATTCTGCCTAAATATGTATTTTACCTGGTTACCTGTGTGGTCTGCAGAGCCGCTGCAGGGGGAGGCGGACGCACCTCAACCCGCAATCGCGCCTCGCCGCCTTAACATCTGTGCTATCTATGCTCTTGTGTTGGTGTGTGTCGGGCTGTGCGCTTTAACACCGGCTGTATGCGTACAGCAAACGTGTGTGAAAAGTTGTCAATAAAGAGATGCTGAAAAGCATGTTCATGCAAACATCGTCGGGTCTGCGTGATATGTTTACAATGGGACTTCTGCTCCTGAACCTCTGCGCACAGCGTCTGCAAATCGGGGCTGTACGAAGTCACTTTCATCTTTACGCAGGACTGTAAGCTGTCATCTGTGAGGCGTGAGCGGTGTTTGTTTTTAACATAGTTCACGATGGAGCTGCTGACATAATGTGGATCCGAAGATCTAGAATTGTCTTACCTGGGGTTGAAAGTCTCGATAAATGCACGGCGTTACGGCGGGTATATCGGCTTCCGCAAGTGTGACTCTTATTTTGAGCGATCAAAAAAAAATAGAATATCATTTTATATTTATATTTCAATATCACAATAATCTTCAAATTTAGAACTACAAGTTAAAAAAGAACTAACATAAATAAAATACACTTCAGCTAATTACTTAAAAAAAATAATTTATTTTCCCAAACCATGCGGAGCCGCACTAAAAGAGCCGCATGTGGCTCCGGAGCCGCAGGTTGCCGACCCCTGCCTTAGGGCAACTGTGGCTCGGGACATAAAGTGGGTCATTTACTAATCAGAAGGAGGATTGATTGATGCCCAGCACCTCTAGTCTCTATGTCAAGTTGTCTTTGGGAAAGATACTGAACCCCAAATTGCCCCCTTTGCACTCAGCAAAGTGTGAGTATGATAGAATCAGAAAGAGCTTAAAGGCATCGAATAAAGCATTGCATTAATGGATTGATCTCGCTTGTAGTAAAAATAGAAAAGCTTAGAGTGCTCTGTTAGCATATAAAACACTGTACAATTGCCAGACTATTTGACACACTAATGATGCCATTTTAAGGAGCTTTGGTCGGTCCGTTGCTTTTCCTGAAGAATACATGATCTGGAAGGGAGCATATGTCGCTCTAAAACCTGTAAATACTTTCCAGCATTGATGGTGCCCCTCCAGATGTTAAAGCTGCCGAACTTTTTGAAGATCACAGCGGTCCAAGACTGATTTTCAACCCTGACCCATGTTTCTCTATTATGTACTTTAGATAATAAGACATTCGGTTTTCATTTACATTTCTCCTGTAATTAAAACATGGAGTCATGAGATACTGTAAGTTTAGTCTGTCTAAGACAGAATGCACCATGTTTAAAATAGTTCATAAAATAATCCACAAAGCTTTTATTTCTCAGCAAAATAGTATATAACCTTATAACCGTATTATGATATGAAAGAGAAAAAGAGGTGAGGTGGCATGGTGGGGTAGCAAGGAAAGGATGACAAAGGAGTCTTGTTGAAAACAGGTTTAACCCGGCTCTGCTCCTGATGTCTCAGCAATGCTAGGTAATGGCATGAAAGCATCTGTTGCAAAGAGGTTTTGTGGATGTGTAACTCTCATTGCTGTGTGTCATAAACATTCAGCTGCTTTGAAGAAGAAAGCAAATGAAAGAGCAGATGCACTGCACTACTCAAAGCTTTAATTCCAATAGTAGGAAAAAAGCCTGTCTTTCTTTTCTGTTTGAAAACAATGAGATATGATTCTTGTTGGAACCTGTCAAACTCAATAATAGAAGTGTTTGTAATACATGACAGGTTCTGAGGGATCCTATTCCTTCCTCACCCTAAATCTGTGACAGGTTTACCACATTTTGGAGTAATTCATACATTATATGTTAGATAATGGCATTTATAGTATTCACAGAGCAAGAAAAGTCATTTGTAACACTTACTGCAATCAGTGTGCGCTCATGCCAGTGGATTCATAAACAGTGCCTGGAAAAAATATGTTGAAAACACAGAGAAAAGTGAAGGATGACAAAAAGAAGAGAGATCAGGAAAGAATTAATCTGTATAAACTTATTGCTGTGAAAAAGTCTATAAGAAAATTAAAATTCACCACATCTTCAGATAAAATAAATGAAGTTGCTAAATCCAGTGCTAATAAATATTCAGTGCTGTGTTTGTATGTTATGTGAATACCTTTTCATTGGAAGTGTGATTAAGTGAATTTTTTGGAATAACTTATACACACTCTGCTGCACAAAGGAGTGCATATTTGTAAATATACCAATTACTGATGTGATCTTCTCCTATACTGAAATAGATTAATTTTTACATGCAGATGTCTAAAAGCTCATTCCAACACAGTGATTTAAAACAGGGCATTTACTAAAAAACAGTTATTTGCTGTTTTAAGCATAAAAATACAATAAGTTATGAATTTAAAATTATTAATGTTATTGCAGCAACAAAAAAAACCCACAAAAAAAGATAGCGAGAGAGAACTGTAACGTTTGACAGATTGACAGTCTGATTAGAAATATTGCAACATGCACACATAAAAATAAAGAGCACACAAATTGCGCCTTAATTTGTGCACATCAACATCATTGCCCAGCAGCAGACCAAGCGGTAAGCAGTTTGGAAACTCAAGTAGCATGATCTAGGATGTTGTGAATCTTTGTGTACAAAAAAACTGCCCTGAGTAACCATGAGTGTATGAGGCTATTTCTTTCTTCCTCTAACCCCCCCCCCCCCCCCCCCCCCCCCCCCCCTCCCATGCCTTTGTGCCTGGTGGACTGTTATTAAATCTGTGTGTGGTCACACAGCCTACGGTCTATAAAGCTTGATTCGTGTGTTTTTCTTCCTCTCACCCTTGCCTTTGTTAGCCCACCACTGACCTTTTATCATAGCCTTGAGTCAGTGTAAGAAGTGCTCTGGGCTGACAGGAAATGTTGTCTTCATGGCTCTCTACCCAGTGTAGAAAAATGTCATCCTGCAATACAAACAAGTTCTAATGACCTACAATAACCACATCATTTTGCCGTTAAAAACAATGACTAACATATGAAATGGCTGAAAGCACTGTCTACTTATAATGATAAAAATGGCTAGTGAAAAGTAAGATAACATGGGAACAATAAAAATCAAGCAATATTTTGGGTACAAATCCTAAAAAAAAAAAATGCTTATTAAAGTATTTGTAGCATTCTGTACTTATATTCATGTTCACTGCTTTATGCCAAGCAAGCAGCTTGTTCACGTATATCTAAACTTTTTCCCACTTTAACAGAAATGCCACGAAATTTTATAATATAATATAAATTTTATAACAGCTCTCTAGATTTTGAGTGTTGCTCACTATAGTAACTCCTTTACTTTATAAAGTGAAAATATCAGCAAATTGGCTCAGTCAAGGCATTCATCATTCCCACAAGATGAATATTTAAAAAAATTTTTTTTTTCTAAATTAAAAAAGAGGTCATTGTTCCCAGAAGATGACTTTTATGATGCAGTTTTAAAAAATTATTATTATTTTTTTAAACACATCAGATACATTTTCTGCACATCAATTTTAAACTGTTGGCTCTGAAAAGACAACATTGATATTTTAATTAATAATAAAGATCCTAAATTGTTTTGCATATTTAGGAAAGTTGTAGCTGGGTAGTGGATACACAACAACACAGGGGTTATTAGCTGGGATATAGCACTGTGATACTGGCTGAGAAAATATGTCTGCTTCACAAACAATTATTTACTATAAGTCTATTAATTTATATACTTTTTTCAGTATGAATATTTGCCAGTGTCATGTGGTATTTCATAGTTGATTGACAGGAAAATAAAAATAAAAATTGCAGCAAGCTAAGATGTTTTATTACACAGTGTAAACACATCCTTTTCCTGTGAATAACAGCACAAGTCTTTGGTGCAACTCAGCCTTATCATTCAGCCAATCAAACTCTCAATAATTGCAAAGCATTTGTGGCAATCAAATGTCAAGCAAGCAGCCAGGTGAAAAATGACAAAAGCAGAGTCATGTGCAAGCACAAATTGGCACAGGGAAACACAAAATAAAGTAGTTTCATGTAAAATGTAACAAGACCATAAATCATTCAAGAATGCAGTTAAAGAGCTAAATATGAAAAAAAACCCACACTTTTTAAAAATGATAAATAGGAACCATAAAGTTTCCATTTGACCCCATGCAAATCAGTACTAAATTGTATCTTTCTTTCTTTCTTTCTGATCAGTTTATAAATATGCTTTGTGAATTAGTTTGTGCCATATCTATATAATACATGTATGATGCTAGGGTCACACATCGCAGAAACTAACATAATGTAAGCTAATGAACCACAACAATAATACCACTTGCCCAGTATTGTGTAGTGTTATTTGGTACTTATTTGCACAGGTGATGAAATTAAAGGGAAATAGATTAAAAGTGATTGCTGTTATAAATATTCCACTGATTCTATTGTTTTGTCTTCGTTATATAAGTCAGAAAGCCAGTTGCTTCTGAGTTGCTTTGATGATCTCTGCTTTTTTTGTGATAATTAAAAGTTGTGTTGAATAATGAGATGCTGTCATGTATATTGTTGCATTGAAGTGTTTTTTTTTTTGTATTGAAGTTTTGCATTTGTAGATGTGTTAAAGTGGGTTGATGTGAAGTGACTTGATTGATTGCTTTATGACTCTGTGAACTGAAAACATTTCCATTAATGTGGATAATAAAATTATTCTATTCTATTTTATTAAGATAGGGAGAAAAAGTTGATTTTACTCATTCCTAATATTTTTAAATAACAGATGTAAATAGCACTAAAATAGAAAAGTTTAAATACATATAATAATACAAACGTTCGTCTCTGCATATGTCTATGACTTAAAAAAATCTTGAATTTAAAGCTATAGTGACCTCGTGAACAGAGAACTAAGATTATCCTATAATGAGCTTTATCATACTGGGAGACCCACACAATCGATTTTATACCTAATATTGCCAAAGTTAATTTGAAGGCCACTATGAATTATTTTACACAAAATGTTGTTCATGTTCAACCAAATGTTATTCACATGGCAGGGAACATTTGTTGCATCCATTAAAGTGTAAGGAAACAATAGATTCAGGCAAGTGTGACCTCAAGCCTCATTCAGGTATTGCTGGAGAAATACAGTGTCCGCATCTGCAGCTACTGTCATAATTTTTTCTGTGTCTTAAACAAAGAAGCACACAAATATGAACAATGACTTGCTCTTTGGGTAATGTTCAACCATGTTATACTTTACCAATACATTTTATACATGTCACTCAGACTGGTGACAAGAAAATCAGTAGGTACCATAGGAACTCAAAGCATCACCAAATTCAGTAACTTAAAAACTGTTACTATATTTCTTTGTATTTAGAGCTTAATAGCAGATTTTAGAATGATAAAATGCAAAAGAAAATTATTGAATGCATTTACTTGCTTAACATTAGTAAACATTAGTGTTTGTAATTCTAAGCTTGTTAGAGGGTGCTGACATTAGCTTCAGTATCATCACACTGAAGCTGAAGCATTATTTTTATGGGTTTCTTGCATAACGTGTTCTATTATGTAATATTATTGTGGAGTTGCTAAAAATTGAGAAGAGGCAGTCAAAAAAAACAACTTACTGGTAACATGGTTGATGGAGCATTCCCATATGTTTAACATTTTAAAAATGCAAGAAAAGAGACTTCACATGAAATAAATGCATTTACATTACTGGTAAAGGTATCTTTTGGAATACGTCCGTGATACACCCCTGCTGTTCATTCTATTTTGCAGGCAGATGTTATTTTCTAAGGTGGCAGGTGAGAGTATCAGAATTTTTCTTTGAAAACTAGAACATTTCCCTTAGAGATCACAAACAAATACACACCAAGCAAAACAAGTCCAAGTCAGGTGTGAATAAATATGTCTAATCTGCCTATAACACTACACTTTCCACAACAATTCAGCATAACAGATCAGATGATTTATTTGCTAACATAAAGCAGAAGAAACTGCCTGTATCAAACTTGTGTTGGCCATTTATTGTTGTGAGTCAAGTCAGAGAGATGACTCAACCTTATAGGACGTTGTGGTTCTGTTTACGGTGTGGCTGCTCTGTCAGCTGCTCCTCTAGTTAGCACTATGTCCTTTAATGGTTGGAATTTAATAAGGCAAAACTTTAATATTATCTGCCACAATGGATATTATACAATGAACAAAGCAGAGCAGTGAAACTGAAAAAAAAAAAGAAAATACCAAATTAACCTTTTGTTTGCAGAAAAAATAATCTTCTCAGTGCAGAAGCTCTAAATGACCCATGAATGACTTTGGATAACACAAAAAACACATTTCTAAATATACACTTTATAAAAAAAGTGTTAATAATATGGGAGGGTGTATGGTGATGTTACAGCATGAGTATATTGCAGTTGCACCTCTTACTTATAGTTTGATAATGTGTTCACACTTGAGCCACACAAACGCTTCCATAATTTTTTGTTCCTGCCAGTGTTTCACTCCTTTCTCCACACAGTTTTTCTTTAGCTCTGTTTATACTGCCAGCTTTACATACAGGTTTTTTTCACAACTCCTACATTTGAACACATAGACCTTCCACTAAATCGCTGCCTCATAGGCCGTTGACATGGCATGTTAGATCATTAGGGACAGGACTACTGTTTTGGCTTTTAACATCAGAAAGAAAGCCTACTTGTGAGGCCTTTGAAGCAGAATATTGCAGAGGGAAAAAGCTGTTCAGAAATAAAATTAAAAACAAACAAACAAAAAAAACCCATTGGTGGTTAAAAATAAATATACTTGCTATAAAATTCATGAATAACGTGTGAAATGAAACCATGTCTTGGCCTTAAACAGCTCTGAATATGGTTTCTGCTGAGATGGCCTCATGCCCAGTTTATACAGTTGTATGTCACATTAGACAGCTTAATGGATAGGCCTGTTCTCAACTGTATTCCTTGGCCTGGCAAATGTATTTTTGATAGCCTATTCTGCTTCCGATATTGGATTGTGCATGCTCTGACATCTTTATTCACACACTCTGCAGTACCAAACAGGGAACCAACCACAAAGGATTTAAGGCATTCCTCTTCATGTCAGAGTGGTTTAGCTTTCCTGATCATCAGGAAACCAAATAGCACACACAATGATACTGTTTACATATGTAATTTAGCAATGTAAGTTAAATTAACATAAGAATAGTACAACTAGTTTATGTCAAAATATATTATTTTATTTTTAAAAAAGCCCTCATTAGTCTGAAAAAAATTCAAGAATTTAGCACTTTAATAATTACTTTCCTCAGACTTCTGGTTCCACACTTGCATCTCTCCACCCGTCGTTCATCAGTGGCAATCAGCTGGATGGTTCTTAAGACCATCTCAACCTGCCATTCTTTGCCTGTTCATCAGCTCCCTCATGGTGGTAACTCGGCACCTAACATGTCTCATTAGCCAAGTTTTGCTTTGTACTTACTTGTGTGTCTTTTTGCCTCTAGTTCCTTCAATACCCAGACTTACCTGCAACTCAGTCCTCTGGATGCTGGTCACTCACGTTAAACCTTCCAAGTAAGTCTGCAAAAGCATTCTGTGCAAACTCACCTACCCTGCTGCTTGCTGCACTACCACAGGACCTCTTGAAACCAAAAGTTTGGAAATGCAATCTCACTTGCACTCACGGACCCTCACTCCTGGAGCAAACTCACCACCCTGCAAGTAAGCCTTCATCATCCCAATTCATACTCATCCTCAGCCATCCTCAACTATTCATATCTGTCTATACCAGTAGTTTCCTCTTTAGGGACTCTCGCCACATTCCCACGCCTACAGTTCATGTCACTAATCTGAGTAAAGCTTTGTTTAAATCACACCTTAACTGTCCATTGAGTGTGCTTCAGTGTCCATTCCCACAGTCTTAGGTAATTACTGGCCAATCTCCACCCTTCCTTTTATTTCAAAAATTCTTGAAAGAGTAGTTCTCAACCAGCTAACTTATGATCTGCAGAGGAATGGGTTATTTGAAGCATTTCAGCCAGGATTTTACCAGAATACAGAAACAGCATCAGTGAAGGTTATGATCTTCTTATTACCTCTGATAATGGAGTCATATGTGGTTGTTATGCTAGACCTCAGTGCAGCATTCAATACTATTGACCATGATATTTTACTATAGAGATTAAAACATAAATCTGTCTAACAGACTTATAGTTCATATAAACTGGGGAGTCTTCTTCACCCACTAACTTTAGTTATGGAGTTCCACAGGGGTCTGTGCTAGGACCAATTCAAAATAAATGAAATTGAAAGCAATTGAACTGAACTAAATAAATAACAGTGTTTACAAGTGTATTCATGATTCAAACAATAATATGTTTTATGTATAATGTATCTCCTTTGTTTTAATGTTTGTTTGGATTAGCCACATGGGCCAACGAGACAGTATACTCCCAGTGCTGGTCCCAAGCCCCCAAAAATGGAGAAAGTTGCATTAGGACGAATACCCAGTGTAACATCTTTGCCAAATTAAACATGCAAATTATCAAAAATGATGACCTGTTCGTTGACAATGACTGGCTAAGGAGAAAATGGAGAGGGTTGCTTTGAGAGAGGAGAACATTAGGGATTGGGTGAGATGGAACCAGTAATCCACTGTGGCAAGACCTAAAAGGATGAGCTGAAAGAACAATATGTTTGCATTAAAGCATAGGCAGTTACCTGGAGCATATTTAGTTTATTCATAATGTGTACTACAAACTATAAGGTGATTGAATCGTTTTAAGAGTGTCTTGAAATCATCATCTCTGCATGCATTTCTCTCTGCATGCTGTTATTCTCTGTGTCTCAAGAAGGCTTTGTGTCAGCATTTCAACACTGTTAATTCTAACAAATTGTATTTACTTATCAATATAAGAACCCAGCTACTTTGTGGTAAGCAAGTTTAAAAAACTGAACTGTATCAAGTTGCGTGGAAAATGTTTTGTACCTTAAATGCAATATTGGAGTACTGTATATGCTGCATTTAGGGTTGCTTCTCATTATCACTGTAGATGCAGACTTCAGAAGGTTAATGCTAGTCTTATGGTTCTGCAACTGTGTCTGTTTGCATCTACAGGCTGGGCCATTTATATGGATACATCGTAATAAAATGGGAATGGTTGGTGATATTAAAGTCCTGTTTGTGGCACATTAGTACATGTGAGGGGGAAAACTCCTCAAGATGGGTGGTGACCTATGGTGGCCATTTAGAAGTTGGCCATCTTGGATAAAACTTTTGTTTTTTTCAATAGGAAGACGGCCATGTGACACATCAAACTTATTGGTAATGTCACAAGAAAAACAATGGTGTGCTTGGTTTCAACGCAACTTTATTCTTTCATGATTTATTTCCAAGTTTCTGACCACTTATAAAATGTGTTCAATGTCCTGCCCATTGTGTTGGATTGTCAATGCAACCCTCTTCTCCCACTCTTCACACACTGATAGCAACACCGCAGGAGAAATGCCAGCACAGACATCCAGTATCCGTAGTTTCAGGTGCTGCACATCTCGTATCTTCACACCATAGACAATTGCCTTCAGATGACCGCAAAGATAAAAGTCTAAGCGGGTCAGATCGGGAGACCTTGGGGGCCATTCCAGTGGCCCACGACGACCAATCCACTTTCCAGGAAACTGTTCATCTAGGAATGCTCGGACCTGGCACCCATAATGTGGTGGTGCACTATCTTGCTGGAAAAACTCAGGGAACGTGCCAGCTTCAGTGCATAAAGAGGGAAACACATCATCATGTAGCAATTTCAAATATCCAGTGGCCTTGAGGTTTCCATTGATGAAGAATGGACCCACTATCGTTGTACCCCATATACCACACCAAACCATCAGTTTTGTTGGTCCAACAGTCTTGGAGGGATCCATCCAATGTGGGTTAGTGTCAGACCAATAGCGGTGGTTTTGTTTGTTAACTTCACCATTCATATAAAAGTTTGTCTCATCACTGAACAAAATCTTCTGCGTGAACTGAGGGTCCTGTTCCAATTTTGTTTTGCCCATTCCGATCTGGGTCATCCTCATTGAGATGCTGCAGTAGCTGGAGTTTGTAAGGGTGCCATTTGTGAGTAGCTAATATCCGCCGAAGGGATGTTCGACTGATCCCACTCTCCAGTGACATGCGGCGAGTGCTACGCTGTGGGCTCTTGCTGAATGAAGCTAGGACAGCCACTGATGTTTCTTCATTATTGACAGTTTTCTTGCGTCCACAGTTTGGCAAATCCAACACTGAACCAGTTTCCTGAAACTTAGCAAGCAGTTTGCTAACTGTAGCATGGGAGATGGGTGGTCTCGTAGGGTGTCTTGCATTGAAATCTGCTGCAATGACCCAGTTACTGCGTTCACCAGATATCAACACAATTTTGATCTGCTCCTCATGTGTTAACCTCTTCGACATGTCAATGGCTGTGAACAAAGAGAAACTTGTAAATAACTCATGAAAGAATAAAGTTACGTTGAAACCACACCATTGTTTTTCTTGTGACATTACCAATAGGTTTGATGTGTCACATGGCCCTCTTCCTATTGAAACAGCACCTGAAACTACGGATACTGGATGTCTGTGCTGGCATTTCTCCTGCGGTGTTGCTATCAGTGTGTGAAGAGTGGGAGAAGAGGGTTGCATTGACAATCCAACACAATGGGCAGGACATTGAACACATTTTATAAGTGGTCAGAAACTTGGAAATAAATCATGAAAGAATAAAGTTACGTTGAAACCAAGCACACCATTGTTTTTCTTGTGACATTACCAATAAGTTTGATGTGTCACATGGCCGTCTTCCTATTGAAAAAAACAAAAGTTTTATCCAAGATGGCCGACTTCTAAATGGCCACCATGGTCACCACCCATCTTGAGGAGTTTGCCCCCTCACATGTACTAATGTGCCACAAACAGGACTTTAATATCACCAACCATTCCCATTTTATTACGATGTATCCATATAAATGGCCCACCCTGTATATTCACTTACAAAGTGGAGTTTTCAGCCTGTGTAAACATGCTCCTTGCAGTCAAGTGAGGCAAAGAAGGAAGGGAATTCACCAGAAAAATTCACCAGGAATGGGAGAATCCCACAGACTGGTTGTACCACTGCCTCCATCTGGCAACAGATGCTGTCTGCAGGTAGACGGGCTGTCCACAGCTCCCTAAAGTCTGCCAACACACTTCCAACAGAGAAGCATGTTCAGCTCATAACATTTGGGCTTTTAGTGTATGTCAGTGAAGTTAAATTCAGCCCAGCTGCTAGGACTCTTAATTGTAACTGGTCATTTTTTTTTGAAATAGCAGAAAAGCAACAGTGTTTCTTTCCATGACTGCTTAATATCTGCTTTTGGTTTAGTTTGATTTCTTTTGACAATACTCCTTAGCTGCTCAATTTTGTGCTCATTAGCCAGTTGGTAACTGCAGAGGTTTTAAAATATCTTCTCTAAGTCTTTGTAATTGGCTGGGCAATGGTATAATTTAGATGGCAAATTAAGTGGCGGTGGGTTAACGGAGGAAATAAAACAATTTAACTTAGAAATGTTACATTTTATGGTGAGATTTGCATCTTGCCTAAGATGACTACATGTATAATTAAACTAGACAATTCAATATTTCTAAAGCGAATGCTGAGCTTTAAACTAAGGTAATAAATGCAGATGATCAATAACAATGGAAGAGTGAGTTAGTACAGTGGACCACAGTAAGCATGTATACAAGTTGCTTAAAAGAAGCAGAAAGCTTTCAAAACTTTTAAACTAAGCCATAGTGTACAAATAAGGTTTGCTTCACACGACTTTTGTTCACTTAATCTTGTCTGCACAACACAAAATTTTGCAGTTTGACACCATATACAAGAAGGAGCCCTGACTAAGTAAACTCCTACATGGAAAACAACCATTTTAAGAGCTTTGCAGTTCTTGATTACCCATTACAAACTGCAGAAAACATTGAATAAATAAATATATATTATAACATTCTCTGCTATGTTTTTCATCAGTTTGTTACACTGGTATTATAAAGTACTACTAAATATTTTCGTCTAATGTTGTTCCAAATTTTCTGTGAAAAAATCATAAAAAAGCATACAACTAAAAATAAGACTGAAAAAAACCTGTTCTTTTTCATTCTTATTTAAAATATTTTTGTAAACTCATCATTTAATAATTATTATATAACCAAAATGTTGAAACTTTTGAGTAGTTCTTAAAAACTAATATCAGGTCACATTGTGCTGCTGAATTTAAACCTAATCATCTCTTGTGAACCAGCAGAAGAAAATCTTTTCCTCTGACAAAAAAAAGCTTTGTCATTACTGTCCATCAACTTTCATCATGTGTATTGATAAAATGCTGCAGCATTCACAAAGAGAGAGCACATGCTCAATACTGTGACATGATAGCAGACTGACCCATGCTTATAATTCACCCCCTTCCTTTCTTACATGGACTTTTACTATAAAAGAGACATCTTTCACAGTAAGTACATCACATGATGCCTTTTCTGGCCTTGAGAGCAATGTGGATGTCAATGTTTTCAGTGCCCTGCTCTTCTATGTCCTTACCTTTGTTGAAAGCGAACAGAATTTGCCTTGTATTCATTACAAATACTGTAACTTTAAAGAAGTAGTCTCATCTCCCAGGTAAGTGTGTGTTAAAAGGTCTTAGCTAGGCAAGTCATTTGATCAATGGAGGCTCTAAGCGTTATTCAGTTCATTGCAACCCCTGCTCTGTGCTCCATTGTGACTCAAGAGATTAGACTGGTGTGCACAGGCATAACACTACACCTACTGTAAAAGAGCCCACTGTTCAAGCTCAGTACATATAGGCCTTTCAGATGCTCCCTGCTTGAGCTTACAGTGTGCACTTGAGGCAGAAAATAGCACAGTGTGTAATGTTTTTCAGACAGGATGAGAAGGAACATATTGGTGGTCCTTTCCTACTACTGTCAACTCCTTATCCCTGGAAATCTCTCCCAAGTCTGACAGTTTCTGGCTTGCGATCCATGGTTGTCAATACACTGTCGTTCATCCCTACACACTCTCCTTAAACCAGCAGCTTAAAATGGAACCTCAATATTTGCATTCCAATTAGCATAAATGTAAGAAAGTGGAACAAGTAGCTTTGAAAGTCATCCAGCAAAACGCATATTCAACCGGCAGAAAAAAAAAAGCGAGCATGTGTATGGGTGAAAAGGAGAGAAGGAGCAAGTAGAAGAAAAAAGAACAAAAAGAAATAGGGAAAGGGAGGGAGAGTTCCGTATTATAATAGCGGGTTTTGGGCTACACATTTGAATCAGTGGTGTATGTCTTTTATGAGCTTACAACTTCACACTGCGTGGAAAATCCGCCCCGCTGCCAGGGTTTTTTGGCATTCAGAATGTCATTTTTAATGACATTCCCCTCTGAGATCTGATCCCGCTGATCAAAGATGCTCTGACTTCAAGTTAACACGTCAACAAGTATGAGGGTCTTGGTGTGGCACACAAGAAACGCACTGGAAAATGCGGAGAATGGTGAAATTGGTTTATTGTATGCTACTTTGGCATAAGGAAGGGTTAACGCTTGGTTGTGCATAGTGGCTTAAAGGGGGATCTTTGGATGACTGAGTGTGTGGAGGGCCTGTATGTGGTTGTGTGGGTGGTGCAGTTCAGAAAGGTCACTTTCCTCTGCAGTGGTAGGCCAAATGTGAGGAGGGATGTAGAACGTTTAAATTTAGTTGATGCCGAAAATCTTAGTTAAGCGTTAAAAACTCACAGCTATCAGTTTGTTCTCTGTCCATTCATCCGTTATCTTTCATTTATCTGAAGTCGGGTGAGGGTTGCAGCAGGCTAAGCAGCATATGCCAGACGTCCTTTTACCCACCAACGCTTTTCAGTTATTCCTGAGGGATCCTGAGGTATTCCCAGGCCAGAAGAGATATGTAATTTCTCCAACACATTCTGGGTTTACCCCACGGACTTCTCCAGTTTCATGTGCACAGAACACCTCCAAAGAGAAGTTCCCAGGAGGCATCCTAACTAGATGCCTGAACCACCTTAGCTGGGTCCCTTTCTATTTTTTATTCAGTCTCTGGATTTAGATTTAGATTTTGGCCAATAAACATAATACATATCTTATCAACATATCTCATTAAAGTTTTAGTCTTATTCATTTGGACTAAACTATCTTGTCTTTTGTCTGTGAAGGTTCTCAGTCATCCAGGTCATCGTAGTCAAAGGAGCTTGCAAAGAAAAGCGTCTGGACTTCTTTAAGTTACTTTCAAGTAACTTAAAGAAGTCCAGACGCTTTTCTTTGCAAGCTCCTTTGACTATCTTGTCTTTTATGCTTTCTGTTTATTTTAATTATTATTAAATACGATTAAATCAGTGGAATTACTTGATATCTGCGAGGATCATTTCTGGTTACAATACAGAAATCAAATTAAACTACTGGGAAGGTAAAGAAAACAAATATTTATGAAATAAACAAAACATCATCTAAAAAATGCAGTCAAAATAAAAGTACTAAAACCTGCAGTTTCTGACTAAAGACTATGTTAAACAGAACATTTGCAACCTGGCCTCTACAGCATATTCTGATATATGTTAAACTATTTTATAACAATATACGATAAATTACAATATAATAAATTATATTATTATTTAACATATTTTTCAAAAAAGCCACAAATGGGCCTTTTTTCTACCCTGTAAAAGACCACCAGCAGATGACTGGTGAACACTGGGTACAGTAAACAAACAGGAGCCCTGTGCCATAAAGCAAAGACTTAAGCCCTGATAATACTCCAATGTGGACACATACAACTGGAGACCTCACCACTGAGTAGCCATTCCTTTATACTTCCTTTAAAGTCCACTCCCTGTGGCGCATCAACAGTTAGAATGTAAATTCTTTGCAGACAGTCCTTCTTGAATTCATGATATTTTCTTTTATTAATTTGCTTGTTTGTTTGTTTATTTATTGTATTTCTGCCCACCCAAACAGACACACATGCACTGAAATTTCTCTCCGCAAACTGGACAAACACTGACGCCATCACATATGCAGAACACTGCCTACAGAGTGGCATTTTCACTGGTCCCTTGCTGCTAAGGGCTCCCTGGCAAAGAGGAGGCTCCTCCAGGGTCAGTACCTCAGGGACAAGGAATGGTGCTGGCCAAACTCCACAGCTTAGATTGAGGTCATAATGGAGGGATAGAGTTGAAGCTGATGGGTGTAGTGTGTGTGTGTGTGTGTGTGTGTGTGTGTGTGTGTGTGTGTGTGTGTGTGTGTGTGTGTGTGTGTGAGGGAGGTGGACAGATATGCTTAAAGGAAAATTGTACACAGAAGCAGAAATGCTAGCAGACAACACTGGCAAATAAAGTGAAAACAAATGTCATCTAGTGGTGACTCAATGAGCTCCTCTTCCTGTTTATGTGCCATCTCAGTGTTGAAACCAAAGTTGGGTAAGAACAAATTACATTTGATCTGAATTGCAAAACCAGACATGAGGTTTTATTGAAAACTAAACTAGCCATAAGTCTTAATGTAGGCAAGAATGTTGCCTAGTAGTAATTTCACAATTGTGAAAAAAACTGTAGGTGACACAAGCAGTATTTACCAAAGTACATTTTTTTTTTAAAGCTAAAGAATCTGACAAAACATTAAGAGTAAATATACAAATTTATATATTAAAAAATTCCCCTCTCGCCCCTGTGGGCAGTCTTTATCCTTCAGGCTCGGGTCGTCCACCAGAGGCCCGGGAGCTTGAGGGTCCTGTGCAATATCTTTGCTGTTCCTAGGACTGCGCTCTTCTGGACAGAGATCTTCTATGTTGCTTCTGGGATCTGCTGGAGCCACTCGCCCAATTAGGGGATCGCTGTCCCGAGCCTCTGATTACCTCTGGGACCACTGCTGCCTTCACCCTCCACATCTTCTTGAGCTCTTCTCTGAGCCCTTGGTACTTCTCCAGCTTTCCATGTTCCTTTTTCTGATGTTGCTGTCTTTCGGTATCACTACAGCCGTTTTCCTCTGCTTGTCCACCACTACTATGTCTGGTTGGTTAGCCATTTTGTTTGTCTGTCTGTATCTGGAAGTCCCTCTGTTTTAGCTGAGAATGACCGATCTCACCTTGGTCATTCTCAACCAGCCTATGGGGTGTGTCCCATTTTGTTACCTCAGGAATTCCAGGCCATACTAGGCACACATGTTTCCCTATACTATGCCGGCCACTTAGTTACAGTGTTTAATGTATACTCTCCCTGCTAGCATCTTGCACCCTGCTGTTATGTGCTGGACTGTCTCAGGGGCATCTTTGCACAGCCTGCACCTGGGGTCTTGCCTGGCGTGTTAACCGCAGCCTATATTGATCATAGTTGGTATCCATAGCCAGTCTTGTCAATGATCTCACTGAGGAGCATCAGGCCTATGCAGAACAGCAGTGGGGACAGGACATCTCTTCCACCTGACATTTCAAAGGTGTGTAGTGTTACCACTGAGATGTGAATTTTGATTTTCAGTCAATCTCTTTTTTGTTTTTTTTTGTTATGCCCACGTGCATTTGACTCATACTAAGAGCTCAAATCTCTTTGTGCCTCTTTAATGAACCAAAACAACATTTTACTTCACAGTGTCCCTTACACTGCAGCAACAAGTGATGATGATGCCTTTCTATATAATGTTACTTGGGGTGATTACCCAAAATGTAAAAAAATTAAATAATCTTTTCTTGTGAGCTGCAAGATGAAGACCTGATGATTGAGAGGATTTAAAGGACATTTTTTATCAGTTTCTACACTGTGATATGTGCACACTGAGAATGCTTTAAGTTGGTTTACATTATTTACATATTAAAGTGAGTAACTCGTTAAATCTGGATAGTTTTGGATTATATTTCTAATTAATATATTTAACATGGAGTATAACCTGTTAATATGTTAATATTCCAGTGTGAATTCCTTAAATCAGCCTAAAATGGCTGAGCAGCAGAAATCCCCACACCCATCACCCTGGGGACCATTTTCTGCCCATTGACTTCCATTATAAACGCTATTTTTCAACCCCAAATTATCATCATATGATTTTATTTTTTCTTCTTTTCTTGGATGTCAATGAAGACTCAGGGCCTTGAAGTTTTAATTTTTAAATTGCAAAAAAAATGCAAAAAAAATAATGGCAGGTCAAAATGTATGTTGGTGCCAATCTTTGGTCCATCTAAAGGCCTACTTATAATGACAATCACATATTACTTCAACTGGTTTTTTGTGGAAATATTTAGTTTCGTTTTTTGGTTTTTGGGGCTTATAACACAGGGCGCTCATGTAATAACACTGGGATTTGAAGGGTTAAAACAACGAAAATATAATTAAAACTTTACATGAATATTTCAGGGAGAAGTAGTTTTACAAGGTTGGCTAATTTAAAGTGGAATAAAATATGGATATATGGTCTTTTTATGGCGTGGCTGAGAATGGTCCCTAGGGTGATGGGTGTGAGTTTTTTAAAGGATGGCAGGAGGGATAAACAAAAAACAGAGGAAAAAATCCCTACGGTTTGCTTGGTTTTACATCAAGCTTTTTCATACTAACAAAATTTATATCGTTTTTCAAACAAGCTTACGGTAAACACTAATGCCCTTTTCTAAAATCAGAAAAAGGGCATTAGTGTAGAAGAGGGGCATTAGCAGAAAATAAAATAAACAAAGTAATAAAATAACCACAATAATCAGTAGCACTGAAGTACCATTAAATTTTCCTCTGACATGACAATCAAGAAACCACACTTAATACAGTCATTCATTCTGTTCAATCTCAGAAATCCCTACTCTGTTCTTTTTCACATACACACCTTTAAAACGAGGAGACTTTTCCTTTTAGATGAGCTAATAACAAAACAATCCCTGCTGATATGTTTTAGAGTAGATTTCTCTCTTCTCTCTTCTGTTTGCCTGTTTGTAGTTTCTTTTTAATCATTTACAGAGAAATGCTTGCCATGCTCTTGATCTTGAAAACAAGCCAAGATCTGATTTTAATCAGACACATCACACAAGAGTGTGTGCATACATGTACTCAGAACAGTTCAAAATCTAGAGACTGTACCCATAACAATAACTTACTAAAAGTACCTTTTATTAAATGGAAAATGAAAGCTGTCAGAGCATTCTGTGTTTTTTTTAAAGCAATGAAAATATTGTTTAACCTACGTTTTTACACATACACACCTGTTGTTGTCTTCTTCTTCATCTCTCATTCTCTCTCTGTTATCCTTCTGATCTCCTCCTCTTTTTCCTCTTTTCAGCACCTCTTGACAGTCCCACAGTCCCACTCCCGGATGAATGTAGAAACAATAATGAAGTAGAGCCCTGAGAGCTTTTATCAGGAAAAGCACTTATGGTATATGTCCACTTAGAAAACTGTTTTTTTTTTCTTTGTAAAGAACAAAAAAGGTAATAATAACAACAATGATGGTAAAACAGAAATATTTCCTGGAAAATCTCTTCTTCGGTTGTGAGGTGCAGCAGGCCCTGTACTGGTGAACGCAGCCTAGCTTCTTCATTTAAATGCAAACTTTAATGTCATATTGTGAACCAGATTAGCTTGCATGTCATTGCACCGAACCTCTGAACAACTTAAAAGTTAATGGCAATGTTTCATTCCTGAATTTGTTGGGAAAAAATGCAATTTTATAAAATTTTTTTCTGTTTTCCTGTCATGCCTGTTTCAATTATTTTGGAAGTACATATTCATTAGCTAGCCGACTTTGGGAGAGACCAGTTGCCTCAGCAGTTTAGAGGAGAAAAGCCCAGGTAAATACAGACTTCTGCATTCTAACAATTGTGTAATTGTTGTGATAATATATGGTTTTAAGATCTAATGTTTGAAATAACACAAATCCAGTATTTTTTTTCATTTGCCTCCTTGATGGGCCTCTAACTGTACATTAATCTCTGGGCACATGCCCAGAATGCCCATTGGATACAGTGTTAAATTAACACTTTTGACAGTGTTATATGTTTAAAAGTAACCTAGTCAGTTTTGAAGATTAACAAAGACTAACACTGAGCAGTGCTCATTTTCTAACACTGGAAAATAACTCAAAATGTTAGAAATATTCCAGTGTTAGAAAATCAGCACTGCTCAGTGTTAGCCTTTGTTAATCTTCAAAACTGACTAGGTTACTTTTAAACATATGACACTGTCAAAAGTGTTAATTTAACACTCAACAGTATTGTATTTAACACTCAGAGGTGTGGACCTATATAGACACTCCATCCATCCATCCATCCATCCATCCATCCATCCATCCATCCTCATCCGCTTTGTCCGGGGCCGGGTCGCGGGGGCAGCAGCCTAAGCAAAGAGGCCCAGACCTCCCTCTCCCCAGCCACCTCCTCCAGCTTGTCCGGGGGAATACCAAGGCGTTCCCAGGCCAGCCGAGAGATATAATCTCTCCAGCGTGTCCTGGGTCTGCCCCGGGGCCTCCTCCCGGTGGGACATGCCTGGAACACCTCACCCAGGAGGCGCCCGGGGGGCATCCTTGTCAGATGCCCGAACCACCTCAGCTGGCTCCTTTCGATGTGGAGCAGCAGCTGCTCTACTCTGAGCCCCTCCCGGATGGCCGAACTTCCCACCCTATCTCTAAGGGAGAGGCCAGCCACCCTTCGGAGGAAGCTCATTTCCGCCGCTTGTATCCGCGATCTCGTTCTTTCGGTCACTACCCACAGCTCGTGGCCATAGGTGAGGGTAGGGACGTAGATCGACCGGTAAATTGAGAGCTTCGCTTTTACACTCAGCTCCCTCTTCACCACGACGGACCGGTGCAGCGTCCGCATTACTGCAGCTGCAGCCCCAATCCGTCTGTCGATCTCCGGCTCCGGCATATAGACACTCTCCAGTGTTAATTTAACACTGGAGATTTTGCTGTGTATAAAAATTTATGGGGGTACCAAAAATTTATTATTTATTCTCAATGATCCCAACTAAACCGCCACAAGATTGGTTCAGATCTCTAGATTCATATATGTCCAAATTCCTTTGGAAAAATAAACCCCCACGTATCAGCTTAAAAACATTACAAAGGACCAAGGATAAAGGAGGATTAGAATTACCTAACTTTCAGCACTACTTCTTAGTCAACAGGCTTCAATTTCTCTCAGAATGGCTAAAACATCTTAGACAAACCTTGGCTAGATGTAGAACAAGCACTTTGCAATAATCTAGAGATTTCAGATCTACCATTTATCAGCTCAAACATCCAACGACATGAATGCTTTAAAAGCATCAACATCAGCTCTTCTCTGACAGCATGGTGGGAGTTTCTAAAATTGACAGAGTCTTCATTAATCCCATGCAAACGTACACCTATCTGGAACAACCCTGACATATTACAAAACAATAATATGCTAAACTTTCCAGATTGGAGTGGTAAAGGAATCAAATACTTAGAACATATACTAGAAGGAACAGAATTTATTTCATTTGACAGACTAGTTACACAATATGGGATCAACAAGAAAAGATTTTTAGAATATCAACAAATTAAATCCATAGTAAAAAAGAAATTTAAACCGGGTCAAGTTGAACTACAAACACCACCAAGTGTGGTTCAATTTCTTACTCTTAAAACCCCAAAATTACTTTCCAAAATATACAGAATGCTTTCTAAAACAGATGAATCAATATCACTTCCTATTGCAAAATGGGAAGCGGATTTATCAGTTAACTTAGACCAAAACCTCTGTACTGGTGAACGAGGGTTTTGTAACTGGATTTTTGCAGAATAGTCTAGAATTCTTATTTAGAAAAATATCTGTATTTGACATAAAGTTGGTTTTATGTTTTCTGTGAACAAACCTTGATTTATTGATCTCCTGATGATGAACTCACTTTTGTTCTGCCAGATTGTGCCTTGAATACAACTGATAGGATTTAGATTGCTATGCAGTGCCCGCTCAGAATCCTTCAGCCTGGCCATGATTTGACACGGCACAAGCCAGTCACAGCTCTGAAAAGTAATTTGACCTCTGATACTCAGTTTCCATGCTGTGTTCCCCTACTAAGCATTTTTTCCATGTGAAATCAGATTTGTAGTTATGAAGTTTCTTTTTTTAAAATTTGGCTTTTCTTGTTAGACAGGGCACATGTACAGGAAACAAATTAACAGATAAAAGGACACAAACCTCTTACCTTATTTCCCACACAACCTTGGTATAGGTAGGGTGATATTCAATTTTTTGGCACATCCACATGGATCATCCACAAAAACAAAATGTGTGACTCAGTTAGAACATAATTCTACATTCATTTCCCTTATCCGGTGTCTCTAACCCTAGCATTTAATCTATTAATGTTTTGTTAATTCCGCATTTAATTCACAATTCTTGTGTCTGCTTGTGGGATTCTGAAAACAGCTGACAGCTTTGACAGCAACTGAAGCAAAAACTCAGGTGTGAGAGAAGTTGTGCAAGGCCATCGTCCCAGTCTCATTCCTTCTGAGGTTCACCCGGTCAGGTGAATGGATGGATGGATGGATGGACTGCAATTCTAGGTTTCTGTGGGTTATACTGGAAAAAAGTGGCAATTGTTATTGCATTGTCAGCACATGGTGGATAGAGGGTTATATGCCCTCTAGTATAGCATGAGCATATTACATTGGCATGCCTTTATATTCTATCACACATTACAGGATCCACACTGGTCAAAAGTTAATGTTACATTAAGTACCAAAGCAGTAAAATGTAAAATTATACAGAGAGTCTTAGAGACTGCTTGGAGATGAGGATACCCTTTATTCCTGGCAGGTTGGTAGTGAAGAAACATATGCACCTATTCTAGCCAAGCTAATTATTAGCTCCCAGCATAATTAAAGGCTTATAGATGAGCAAACATAATTAGTAGGCATTATGCGGACCTAATGGGGGGAGAGAACAGGTGAGCATGTTTTCAGTCCTTTGTTTATGAGCTAAGGGTATACTTTAATGAGGCAGGAGAATAAAAGTTGATTAGTTATGACCTAAATGTGTCCTTATATTGCTTTGATGGAGAACAAGTTGTAGTATATCTGGAGCACTGGTGCATTATTGACCAATCTAAATCTACATGGTTTATGTAAGTATGGCTGCTGATGTGAATAAAATTGACAGGCTGAATTTTCATACAGTACATTTCAACCCAGTCAGCATACAGTACACTCTGTGTTTGAAGATATATGTGACACTAAAGTAATAGACACACTACAGTGTCTCAGTAATCAAAGCGTAACTAACAATGTGGTGTGTTATTGGCCTTTAGGGAAAATCATTGATCATAGTGTAAGTATTGGTCGTGTAGCTTGTTTATGACGAGACATAGGTGGGCCGCGAAGCATTTGAGTTTCTGTGAAGGACCTAATAATTGGGCACATGTCATCACTGAATGAAAAAGCTGTCCCAACGGCAGGAGCAATCCTGTCCTACATGACATGTTCTAAAATACTACAGGAGTAAATCTGGCACAGTATAAAAACTGCTCCCTGTATGTGTGTATGATGCTGTTTGTCTATAACGAGCTGAAACTGGGGCCTGGCAAACAGTATAAAGAAAGAAAAAAAACCCATAATAACGTCCCTCCCAAAGAAAGTTGGGTACTTTGAAAACAAGGCCTAATTAAAGCAGTTTACCAGTTATCTTTAAATAAGAGCATTTGTGTCCTTGCTCATTTCCCTCACGAGTATAAGATGTAGGGTTGTAGGCGGGGACATGGGGGGTCTTAATTTGTCGTGAAGAATGCACTTCTCTTGGGGTGGCCTAATGAAAGTGAGATCAAAAGATTAGTTAATATTCAGCCACATTTATTAAACACAATGCTGATTGTGAGCAAACAGCAGTATTAGAAAGAATCCTTGCAGGGCACTGGCTATGGCTGATAAGCTTCCATTAAAAGGTTGGTGTATCACATAGGCACCACTCTGGGCTTTTTGCTGAGAACAGAATAATATTTATTCCCACTCTGTTTGAAATCTAATTCTGCCTTCTTAACAGAACAGTCAGAGCTCACTTAGGAGATGGTCTGCGCCATAGCATGTGTCTAATAGCTAAGCTTTGAACCTCCCGCTATGATTCGACAGGAGTTTGATCAACACAGCTTGTAGAATCAATGCTATTAGTTATGAGCATATGAGTAGCCCTTGCAGTGCCACTGAAACAATATGCCCTTGTCCACACTTACTGTTGAGACTATTTTTGGGAAGGACAATGTGCACATTCTGGGTCACTGCCGCACAACCAGATATACAGTTCATCACTATAGACTTGGATTTGCTTTGAAGGTCACAGAGTCATCTGTTTTCCAGTCACATATTCAATACATCTGTTTTGTAGCCTCAGCAACTTAACTTAACACTGCCATGTAGTTTGTTTTTTTTTTTCAAACCTTCACAACGGGAAAGACGGAAGGTTTTCAGGTGCCACAAGTGTGAACATGAGTGTTGAGTGACTGGTTGTTTAAAAAAATGATGGGGTTTAGGTTTAGTTAATATCTTTTTTTTAAGCAAACGTTCAGATTATGGTAAACCAGATGACACCAATTTATAGAATAACCTTTTTTTTCATTGTACATGTACAATGAAATAGTGAGTGACATAGCTGGACAGGCCATCGGGCATGCCCGGTAGCATTATTTTTTTTAATCCTTTTTTTTTAATGGTATAAACAACGAAAGGTGGTGGATTAGCCAGAGGCTGGCTGATGTGTAAAAATAACTCAGTTGTTTGGTGGTGGCTATAGCGGAGCTAACATAAAGGACAGGCAGGTGGATGAGGGAAAGGGGAGGCAGGAGAAGGAGAGACCCGAGGCAGCCGCCGGTGTTGTGCCAAAAAGTGATCGCCTGCCAAAAACAGATTTCCAATGTTTCCGTGTGTTTTTTATGTGTAATATCTTTACGTATGTTGGTAAATAGAGTTGGGTGAACAGGGTTTACAAAGGGATTATATATAAAATTTAAAAATTACCTGTTTTTTTTAAGTATCTTTATAACTCTGTGTTATTATAGACATATAGACACATATTATAGACCAACAAGTTACTTATAACAGTTTAAATATGAGCAATCCGTTTTTGGCAAACACCAGAAATCAGTTTTTGGCAGACAATCCCTTTTTGGCACAACACCGGTCCGAGTGTCAGGTGAACTGAACTTCAGGTGAGAAGTTATGACCTGCAGTCTATCTGGGTCAGAAATAAACCAAGTTTAGGTATAGGTTCAGGTTTTATTAGGCTAGGTTTAGGTATTTTTGTTGTGCTGACTTTTTACCGTCAGTTACAATAACTCATACTGTGTACTAGCTAGCATGACGGAGTTTCTATACAGCTGGGTGGGTGCTATGATGTTACTGATAGAGAACTTTACTAACTAACCTTATGAATAAAATAGAGTGTCCAACCGTCCCGTAAAAAACGGAATCGTCCCATATTCAGAGAAAATATGACGTGTTTCACGACAGCGAGACCTGGAGGGGCGTGATTGGGAGGAACGGCCTCCCTGATCTGAACCCGAGTGGTGTTTTGTTATTGGACTTCTGTGCAAATCACAGTTTGGCCATAATGAACACCTTATTCGAACATAAGACTGTCCATAAGTGCACGTGGCACCAGGACGCTCTAGGCCGCAGGTCGATCATCGATTTTGTAATCATATCACCAGATCTGCGACCACATGTTCTGGGCACTCAGGTAAAGAGAGGGGCTGAGCTGTCAACTGATCACCACCTGGTGGTGAGTTGGATCAGGTGGCGGGGGAGGACGCTGGACAGACCCGGTGCACCTAAATACGTAGTGAAGGTGTGCTGGGAACGCCTAGCAGAGGCCCCATTCTGCGAGATCTTCAACGCACACCTCCGGCAGAGCTTCAACAGCATTCCGAGGGAGACTGGGGACATTGAGTCCAAGTGGACCATGTTCAGCATCTCCATTGCCGAAGCTGCTGCATTGAGCTGCAGCCGCAAGGTGGTTGGTGCCTGTCGTGGTGGTAATCCCCGAACCCAAAGGTGGACACCAGAGGTGAAGGGAGCCAATCGGGCTGAAGAAGGTGTCCTATCGGGCTTGGTTAGCCTGTTGGACTTCGGAGGCAGCTGATAGGTACCAACAGGCCAAGCGGAATGCGGCTCGGGCAGTGGCTGAAGCAAAAACTCAGGTGTGGGAGGAGTTCGGAGAGGCCATGGAAAAAGACTTTTGGACTGCCTCGAAGAGATTCTGGCAAACAGTCAGGCATCTCAGGAGGGGAAAGCGGTTCTCCACCTGTGTATAGTGCTGGCGGAGCACTTCTGACTTCAACTGAGAAAATTGTCGGGCGGTGGAAGGAATACTTCGAGGACCTCCTTAATCCCCACGTCTTCTGAGGAGGAAGCAGAGTCTGGGGATGAGGTGGATGACCCGCCAATTTCCGGGGGAGAGGTCACTGAGGCAGTTAAACAACTCCTTGGTGGCAGAGCCCCTGGTGTGGATGAGGTCCGCCCCGAGTTTCTGAAGGCTCTGGACATTGCAGGGCTGTCCTGGTTGACACGCCTCTACAATGTTGCGTGGAGATCAGGGGCAGTACCCCTGGACTGGCAGACCGGGGTGGTGGTCCCCATCTTTAAGAAGGGGGACCAGAGGGTGTGTTCCAACTACAGGGGGATCACACTCCTCAGCCTCCCTGGGAAAGTCTATGCCAGGGTGCTGGAAAGGAGAGTTTGTCCAGTAGTCGAACCTCAGATACAGGAGGAACAATGCGGTTTTCGTCCTGAATACTGGACTTTATCCTCTCAGGGATACTTGAGAGCGCATAGGAGTTTTCCCAACCAGTCTACATGTGTTTTGTGGACTTGGAGAAGGCATTCGACCGTGTCCCTCGGGTGTCCTGTGGGAGGTGCTGAGGGAGTATGGGGTGTCTGACTCATTGCTACGGGCCATTCGAAGAATTCCTGTTGCTGCCATTGTCCTTGTGATTTCTAGCTGCTTTTGTCACAAAAAGCATCCTTAAAATCAAGGCTTGAAATTACAACAAAAACCAAGTTACAGAACTCACATTTTGGGTGTGTCACTTTATTTTTTATCTATTTTACCACTGTTTTTAAATTTTGAGTACTTCACTGATGCATTTCGGCTACAATGGTAAATGCAAAATCACAACTTAAATTAGGAGTGAATTACAGTATAACCACATGCAGTGGCTATAAGTCTACTTGTTCAGTTTGGTGAGACTTTTTTTAAATCAGTTTTTTGTGTTTGTTAGTCTTTAATATTGCCTGGACACTAGAGAGAAGACAGGAAAGCTGGGCGAAGGCACACATGAAATGGCTTCAAACCTGGGCACTACATTAGCTCTGCATTGGCCTTAAGGCCTGCTCAATCCAATGAGCTAAACCAAGTTTGAGAAGAATTCACGGTACAAGAATTAAGTATATCAGATGCATGTATATCACTGAACCGATGAACATTTCTCCACCCACCCCAGGCATACAGAGCATGTCTTCTTGACCCCATCATCACAGCTTCATCTCCCTGCTGTGGACATAACCGCTTTAGGTGGTTAGACAGTGCATTTACATGATTAAAACCAAAACCCCATATTTAGTAACCCCTGCTGAATTGCTCTCTCACATTCTTTCTGTATCTTTCTACATCTCTCACTCTGTCCTCGCTCCTATTTATGGTGGATCCATACTCAGCAGGACATTTCTTTGCATTATCAATCTCACTGCTTTATGCCATTATTTCACTCTTGTACATGGGGTTTACTATTTCCAAAGGCCTGTTGTTTTCATTTCCATTTAGCTCTTTCTTACTGAGTATCAGTCTTCACAGGCATGTAGTTTAAAAGGGTTCTGTGGAGAGGAAGAAAAAAAAGCAAAAAAAAAAGCATATGACTTTAAAGGAGTCTTACTGGAAGCCGATGCAGAGCTAACCAAAGCCTAGCTCGTTTTGAGAGAACACCAGTTCAATTGTCCTTTTTTTCCTCTGGATTTCAGCTGAAAAGAGAGAAGCAGTAGTGTCAGACAAGAGAGTCAACACTCTGTGAATATTTTCCCTTGTTGGCTCATTTTATTTTATGTCAAAACTATACAAAAGTAATTTTGGTTAAAGAAAAGAAAAAAAAGAGAGAAAAGATCATAACACAGTGGACTTTTGCTCAAATTGCAGAACAATTGTAAATGAATTGCCTTTCATTCATGTGGTGACACTACGATTTAGTGCAGCCTGTGTGAAATTGTCTTTTTGCAATTTAAGTAGAAAACTTGAAAAAACTTAACTTTTCTTGTCTATTTAATTTGTTGTCTGCAGTTAATGTACAGTTGGATGAATATGTTTTTGTACAATGACACTTATTTGGCCTCTGTACACTGCCACCATGTTCAAATGAAATAATAAAGATGTGATTGAACTGCAGACTTTGTTTCAAGAGATTCTACATATTTATTTAGTCTACTAAACGTTTTAAAAGTAATTCTACAAAAATAATTTTATTATGTTAAACTAACAGACAGATAGTTGGTGGAGCTGCAGTAATGCAGATATTGTATCAGTCAGTCATGGTGAAGAGAAACCTGCGTGTGAAACCAAACCCACTTATCTACAGTTCTGGTAAATCTACACTGTCACTCTCATCTATGACCAAGAACTGTTTGTATTGACAAAAAAATGTGATGACAGTAACAAGCGAAAACACACCAAAGCTGAGTCCTCCACAGTGCCTGTATCTTGGCGTATCTCACTTCGCTTGTTTAGTATTAAGTCTGTGCACAGTTTAGCCACATGTCAGACTGGGACAACCAGGTGGTTGGGCACGGCTGATTCCCATGGAGTTCTCAAGGAGGTTATCCTGGGAAGAAGGTACAGCCAGTACAACTTGGTTGATGCAAGTCCATCCGGGAGGTAAATTAGGGTTCAAGACTTTGTTTTGAGCATGATTTTGCAAACTTTACAATCGTGTGTGTGAAAATGCTGGGTACATTTCTTTGTTTTACTTGAAAAACCTGAAGTAGAGCATGTCTCAGGAGGAGGCCCCAGGGTAGAAGCAGGACACACTGTAAAGATTATGTATCTTTTCTGGCTTGGGAATCCCTCACTAGACGAGGTGACTGGGGAGAGGGAGGTCTGGGAATCTTTGCTTAGACTGCAGCCACCATGACTTGGACCTGGATAAGTGACAGAAAATGGATAGAAAAATGAATTTAAATATAAGAATTGTTTTTAAGTAACTGTCCCAAAATTCTTTCCAGCCAATGTCTGCCTGAAATCTCAAACCAACAGATACCACCAAATGCTGTTTCCTTTCCTTACAGGCTCTGCTAGGCCTTTACTGGGGATTGAAACACTTAGGGAGGGATCTCAAGACTGTATTGTATGTGGCTGATAGCTTGTCTTAAAAGCCACTACCTGTTTAACAATGGTCATTCACAGACAAAGTAATAAAGGAGGCCATTTATGTCCTTCACCTCATACCTAGGACTCTCCCTCAGTTGTTTTAGAACTGAAGAAGCCTCTTGAATGAGAGGTGACATGTTTTTAGAAATCTAAAGAATTCCAATTAGCCTCTTTTTAATCACTCAAGACTTCCATGTCCTGGATGTCTAAGAACCTATACAGACCCTTTGATACCCAGACAGTACCCTACATTTCCATGATATCAGCATTACAGAGGAGCATAGTCCGTTAGCTTCATCCAGCACAGCGCAGTAACACATTGCCTACATAGCCTGTGTATGCTGTGTGGGTGGTGGTAGCCCCTATGTAGGAGAGATGAGTATTTACCCATTGGGAAGAGGTCTTTGCTTATGCTCTCTCTCTCTGCATGACCCACATGGAGAGGGATTTAAAAGTCCTGATGTAGCTTTGTCATCAGCAAAACACTGGGACAGCTTTGCTTACCTCTGCTTTATAGATAATTTTTCTCTCTCTGTGCAACAAAGCCTACACACTGAATTTTCACATGTAAATGTAGAAGTATTTAGGTTTTATAGTTTTTAAAATTTATATATGAATGCTTAATGGATTTGAAAGTATACAAACATATATAGTAGACCACGGCCTGAATGAGATACATGAAAGATCAGTATGTGGCTTATAAACATCGCATAGAGAACAGCAGGAAGTTGCTAAAGCAGCGGTAAGCATCGTCTGTGCTCCATCTTTTCAGTGGGAAAACAATGTCCGTGTTACCTAATCCCTAGCTGGATAGAGAAAGAAAAAAGCATCAGTGAAGCAGAGGTAAGCAACATTGCCATGATGTCTTGCTGATGAGAAAGCAACATTAAATCTATTAAATCCCCTCTCTGTGTGGGCCGCGCAAAGAGAGTTGAAATGCAGGCAAAGCGGCTCTGAGCGATGGAGAAACAACCTTTTCTCAATAAGCAATCTCATGTCTCCACTACATAAAACCTAACACAACACACAGTGGATATGCATCTACAATATGTTGCTGTTCTGTCTAGGTGAGTTTATTTTGTTTGTTTGTAAGCCTCGTTCACGTGCAACTTCTCTTTGGACCTCATATTGAGAGTTCCGGTGAAAAACTGTTGAATAGAAGGTCAACAAACCCCTTGAGTCAAAGCTGAATGCAGTAGATAAATCAATCATATGCTCGCTCCAGAATTTGTGTCACACTCACTTTTTTAGTGTATGATTCTAGTATAGGATGGCAAGGAAGAACAACATCTGGCAAAGTCAGCATTAGTAAGCATCATCACATAGCATCTAATCAGAAGGCAGTCTGACTCTTTTCTGGCATCATATTTTACAATTGAACTTAAGTTTAGGTTAAAAAGTACAATTTAATTTAAAATATATGCTTTCTCAACTTCACACACATATTACAATATTTTCTCATCTGCAATACACCTTTTCATCATTTTCCTGGTTACCACAGTTTTTACACAATTCTTTTTTCCCCCTTACCACCTAAGTGGTTACTGGACAAAGAGCCATTAATTAATAAAGTGCCTTTAAAAAAATTGGTCACTAAAGCTAACATTATAATACGGCATCTCAGTGTGTGTTTCTCATACTTACTCTTTTTTACTTTGACAGTTTCCTGTCCTGTGTACAGTATGTTCAGTTTTGGCTCCTATCTCCTTTGTTAGATTACGTTCAGCTGTGTTTCCACCTCGTTTGCCCCGTGTATTCATGTCTGCATCTCCCCTCTGTTCTCTCTCATTTCTTGGCTGTGTGTTCTGTCAGTAAGTCTGTTTAGTTTAGTTTAGTTTCTAGTGCCTTTCAGTTTAGTTATTATATTTGGGTGAATCCAACAATAAAGCTGAGGTTTGAGTTCAGTCCTGCTTGAGTGTATTTTGGGATTCAATCCAACCTGCCTCACACAGCGTGCTATGACATTGATGTGACACAGTGAAAGAGCCCTATGTCATTTAATGCCTATGTGGCATTAAATGGCATTAATAAAAAACAAACAAATAAAAAAAACCCCAATATGATTTCTTTTGGTTCACTTGATTTGTATGTGGAGAATATAATTCTAAACCAGCTGCAGGAACATAAGGAATTGGTGTTTCAACAAGTGTGCCTGGAACACTTTCAGACTTGAGATTATGTTTTTTAAATGCAAAAATATTAGAGCTTTTAAAAATTACAATTCATTCACTTTGTTCTAATACACCTGCAAAAATATGATAATGAAGATATATGTTACCATCCATCCATCCCCTTATCCTTTTCAGGGTCACGGGGGGCGCTGGAGCCTATCCAAGCTGTCATAGGGCAAGAGGCAAGGTACACCCTGGACAGGTCGCCAGTCTGTCGCAGGGCCAACACACAGGGACAGACAACCATTCGCACTCACATTCATTCGCACATTCACACCTAGTGACAATTTGGATTATCCAATTAACCTATACCCACAAGTTGCATGTCTTTGGATGGTGGGAGGAAGCCGGAGTACCCGGAGGGAACCCAAGCAAACACGGGGAGAACATGCAAACTCCACACAGAAAGACCCCGGCCTGATGGTGGAATTGAACTCAGGACCTTCTTGCTGTGCGACAACAGTGCTAACCACCGTGCCACCGTGCTGCCTGATATATGTTACCTTCCATGGAAATCAGTAGGGATTACATTATTGTAAAAATACAGAGTTTATGCTTTTTTGATTTAGTCAAAGTCTGTTGACTTTGAATAAATCAATTAATTATATCTATATCTCCCCTCTGTTTGAATTGGAGAAAATAAATATTTATTTTATTTATTTATTGTTTCTATTTTATTCCTAGTTAAAAAGAAACAGAAAGTAGCTTATATCATACTATGGCTTCACCTTATATGGCTTACAGATAGCTCGCTATTAGGTCAAGACATTCCTGTCAAGCAAAATGACAGTCACCGTCCACTTCACTATTAGATACCATCATTGACAAGGCCATGTGCTATACACTCTTCTGCATGTTGGTGCAGTTTGTTTTTCCTTTCCCATCCAAGGCCAACCCACGGCATGGGAGACTTTCACTTAGTTAGGAGGGGTGTAACCAGTGACGGCTTTCCCTGTTTTCAGCATAACCTTTTCCAGTAATGACTGATGTGTTCCAATGGGCTAAGATTGCATGCCAAGATATAATTTCTTACTTTGCAAAAGGACTGGATGTTCAACCAGCTGCTGAGATTCTTGACATGAGCTACATCTCTCACTGTAAAGTAAAAGTCTGACTCCCAACACCTGGGAGTTAGGACCTGTAGAAGCCATCTTGTAAAATTTTCTGTCTTTGGTCTCATGTCTGCACTGCCTGAACATGAAGGCTGTCTGTTTGACATTTTGTAAAGCTAAAGTAAATGAAAGCATATAAGAAAAAAAAATCACAGTTTGGTGTCTCGCTTTCCTTTTTCCTCTATTTCCACTTTCTATTTTTTATGCCAAATATCATTTAATCCTGGAAAGAATCCTCGTAAGACTGCCCTTTAGCAGTGGACACAGAGAAAGGACAGAGAGATATTGTCACAAAGTAAAACACCCTACTATTTATTCATTTACCTATGCTAATGATGTTATATAGAAAGGTTTGGGGCCATTAGAAATAGATCCATAGGTTTTTGGACAGTCACACATTCCGTGGCTCTGTAAACCTCCACAGTGTATTTAAATCAAACAGCCACAGTCTGATTGAATTGTGGACTTTCATCTTTTATTCAAAAGGTTCAACAAAGTACATATATAGGATTAACTGTTATTGAATTTATGTCCTTATACATGGTCTTCCATTTTAAGAGGCTTAAAAGTAAGAGTACAATTGACTGAAAAGCAGTTTAATTGCCAGGTTAGGGCTGTTTCCTCATTATTTCATGACAAATTAAGCAGATAAAGATGGAAAGCAGATATAATCAATTCCAAGTGTTGGACTTGTATTTGAGCTGATCAGTGGAGATGTTAGTAAACAGAGGGCACCATTAGACTAAAAAACACCAAAGCAAACCTATTACAAATAGCAAAAGCTTAAGGAGTAGTAAAGCCAACAATCTGGTACATTTTAAAAGAGAAAGAATACACTAGACAGCTCAGCAACACCAAAAGACTTAGAAGACCACAAACGATATCTGAAGTGGAAGATGGCAAATGTTTTTCCTTGGTTAAGAACATCCCTTTCACAGCATCTAACCACGTCAAGACAAGAGTTGTCTTGACATGGTTGGAGCATCTGTGCCAAGTTCTACCATTACAGTTTTTTCTGATTGCTTAAGCACATTTTTTGTAACTATTGGCTAATTTTGCAAAACTCTTCACACAAATAAGAAAACCTGTCACCCAATCATCAAAACATTGTAGTTCTCTTGCAAAAGCAAACACAGCTAGATTAACTCTTCACACCTTCGTAAAAATGGTGTTTCCGTATCAAACAGTACACACAAGCCATCATCTACTAAGCACACAATGCGCCAACTACACACTGATGGTATGAATACAAAACACATCTGGCGTTTGCCTTCCCTGTGCACAAGGTAGGCTATGTCAGTTTGAGCTCATACTTCTGTCATAGATCCATAAGCATAGAGGGATCCAAACTTCAAGTACTGGTGTTTAGTCAAACACATCAAAACAAACACAAGTGTTTATTTCCAAGTATAGGATTATTTGCAATCGCCATAATGACTATATGGGTTACGTGGTCTGCAGTGAACATGCTTCCTCTGCCCCCTCCTCGTCTTCCTCTTGCTCCTCCTTGTCCTTGTCGTCCTCTTCATCCTACTTCTTCACCTCCACGTCCTCTTCCTCGGCCTCCTCTACTTCTCACTCTTTCTGCTCCCACCATTGTACTCCGCACACACAGCTTACCTGTATTATAGTGCTTAGGCTGATTGCAAAGTGAACGAATTATCTAAGAAAGTTTTCACATGTGAAAGTGTGCCAGACAGTTGGCAAATTAGTGTTACAGTTTTTCTCGATTGCTTAAACACTATAACCAGGCCTCTAAACTAAAATTTCAAAACCGTAACGCTATTGTTCAAAAAGCTCACCCATTTCCCTGAACTATAAACACTATTCCCTGCTTTGACACATGACTCAAATTTGGTGAACTGTTACTGCAAAACTCTACACACAAATCCCTACATTTTACAGTGCTTACACCATGTAGTCATTTAGAAAGCACTAGCATGCAATAATGTTAACTTAAGTCAGCATAGCTTGAGCTCAATTAGCACACAATTAACCAGGTGGAAACACTAGGAGTCAAAATTTAGCACACACCAATCAGAACCTGCGATGGATAGATAAAAGGGCCAAAGTCAGCTCATTCAGGTTTGAAACAATGGATCCAAAGAGATGCAAAGGAAGAGGACGTGGTGGAGAAAGAGGACATGGTGAAAGAGGAGGACGTGGTGGAAGAGGAGGAGGAGGTGGTGAAGGAGGAGGACGTGGTGGAGGAAGAGGACATGGTGAAAGAGGAGGACGTGGTGAAAGAGGAGGAGGAGGTGGTCTAGGACAACAGGGAGGAGGGAGAGGTGGAGGAGGACGTGGTGAAGGAGGTGGAGAACGACGGCGACAAGGAAGGGGAAGAGCAAGGGCAACAAGACAGTCAGTCTCGGATGAAATTCGAGCCACTTTAGTTGACCATGTCCTTGTCCATGGGATGACTATGAGGGAGGCTGGGCAACGAGTACAACCAAATTTGAGTCGCTTCACTGTTGCCTCCATCATCAGAACCTTCAGGGAGGAAAACAGGTAGGTGTACTTGCAGTAAGACTGCTTTGTACAGTAACGTTTAAGTTACTGAACTTATGTGTCTTGAGTTTCAGTATGTTTCCATTATTTGCCTGTAAAATGAATGTGTGACAGTTACAGTAATGAGTGCTTCTATTTTTGTAGGACACAGAGACGACCACCTGGTGGAGGCAGGTTAAGGCTTTTGTCGGAGGAGCAAGAGAGGGAACTTGTAAACATGGTAATTGCAAATAATGTAATCCGCCTGCAAGAGATTCAAAGGAGAGTGATTGAGGATGATCATCTTTTTCGAGGCATACATGCCATCAGCCTCTCCACAATTGACCACATCCTCCGAAAGAATCAATTCCGGATGAAACAGGCATACCGAGTCCCTTTCGAACGAAACTCTGACAGAGTGAAAAACCAACGTGTGGAATATGTTCAGGTATGAGTTTTGATACTGTATAAAGTATTGTGTACCATCACAGCATGGCAGTTTATGCTGCCATTTCAGCACTCTTGAACTGTGGTTCAGGGTACCGATTGACTCTACTGTGTTATGTGTTTTGCAGAGAATCTTTGAGATTGAAGGACGGCCTGTTCCCCATGAAATAATCTTTGTGGATGAGGCAGGTTTTAACCTGACCAAAAGAAGGAAAAGGGGGAGGAACATAATTGGCCATCGGGCTATTGTAAATGTCCCTGATCAGCGTGGGGGGAATGTCACTATGTGCGCAGCCATCAGCCAACGAGGGGTACTCCACCGCCATGCCGTACTAGGACCCTATAACACTATGCTTCTCCTTGCTTTTCTTGATGGTTTAAGACAACATATGTTCCAGCTGGACTACAGGGAACCAGCACAGCCAGAGCAGCCTCACTACGTTGTTGTGTGGGATAACGTCAGCTTCCATCGCGCTGCTCTGGTTCGTGACTGGTTTACCAATAACCCAAGGTTTTCTAATATCTTTCTGCCTGCATACTCTCCCTTTCTAAACTCGATAGAGGAGTTATTTTCGGCATGGCGGTGGAAAGTGACCGAGAACCTTATGTCCATGTTCACCTCCTTCAGGCCATGGAAGAGGCCTGCCTAGACATATCAAGTTTTTCCTTATGCTACCTTAATTCTTGCATGCCAGGGGTGGATCAGGCATGCAAGAGGATTTTACCCCCGCTGCCTGGCTGGGGCCAATATAGCCTGTGATGTGGATGAGATTCTCTGGCCTGACCCAGACCAAAGACAAGATGCTGAGGTGGGATAATGTTTCTGGTGTGTGTTGTACTGTATAGTACATGAATGACAATGTGCCACTGTACATACATTGGTTGCGTCTTTTGTGTTTATCATGTGACAAGGGTTTTGAAGGGGAGAACCATAAGCAACCTATTTGTTTTGGAACTATTGTTTTGAATTAATTGTACCAGTGTGCAAAACTCTGTTGTAGTGTGTGTGTTTTTGAGGGCTTGTGTTTGATGTCTGTGGGCAAAGTTTGGTTTTTCAGCAGGAGTGAATAGTTTTGGGTGTAGAGCTTCATTTTGACCTGGAAATAGGATGTTTGGGAAATTGAGTGAGATGTTATGGATTTGTGTTTACTGTTGTGAGGATATGAGGCGTAGTTTCAGGAAATGTGTTTTAGCAATCGAGAAAAACTGTAATGATAGCCATACATGTGTATACTTTTGCTAGGAGTGTGTTGGAAATTTGGAAATTGAGTGTTGTGCAGTGAATTGTGCCTACAGTCTTGCAAAGTGTGTGTTACAAAATTGCAAACTGAGTGCAAAGCAGTTTTTGTGCTTTTAGTTTTGCAAACTCAGTGAGTGGTTTTGCTATAAGTCTGACTAGTTTTAGAAATTGTGCTACAGGATTCACAGTTAGTGTTTAGGCATTCGGTAAAAACTGTAAGAGTCACCTTTGTGAATGTAAATACTGAGGTTTACAACAAAGTGCAAACTCCTGGTTAGAGACAAGAAGAAGAATGCTAAATTAGACTATTATGGTATAGGCATGTATGACAGGGTCTTTAGTTTATATTGGTATTGCGATTGTTGATAGAAGTAGCAGGATGAAATCTGAAGTGTACAAGGGTACACTGCTGTTTGGATGGCACTTGAGAGTGTAAACGGGTAATGGCCCAAATATTGCAGTGCAACCTGGAAGTTTCTTAAGACAAAGTACTGGAATATTTTTCATTAGTCAAATGACCTGGGGCCCGTTCTTCGTACCTCGCTAAGTAGGTTAGCCGGATTAGATTGTTGACGATTTCGCGTGATCCTGGATCAGTCGGTTCCCCGAAGCTCATCCGGGACTTGCTGTCATAGCAACAGAGCCGTAAGCGTAAACCTGCTCGGGAGCAGGTTTACTTTATGTAAACAGGATTAGATCGCGGCCACGCAGGTATGTCCGCTTCATTTATACGAAAGCAACAGCGATATTTTTCCACTGTTTCACCATAAATAAATATTATCAATGTAACTAAAGATAATGCAGCACTTGATCCTTTTATTGATGTCACACAGATACATACAGGTCATTTCCTAAAAAAGGGAAATGTACTATTAACATTCTATTACATGTATGTGATTATTACAGATGTAATTCATATTTCAGAGTAGTAATTGTAAATTACTTCGTGTAATCAAGATGAGAGACCACGGCTATAAAAGCGAAGGTGGATTTGGGAAGCCTGTCGCAGCCATGTCCTGTCCGTATACGCGACCAACCCATTGCGGAAGGTGCAAGATTGATAAGGAGAGTCCTCAGAATTCAGCGTATATTGCGGGACAGACAGGATCCTTTAGCTCAGCGCGACAGTGTGCTCATAGAGAGATATCGATATTCCCGTGAGGGTATTATTTACTTAACCAACTTGTTGACGAGGGGGTGCAGGACCACCACCTGTCTTTTTTTCCTCTGCCCTTTTCTTGGTTGCTGTTATGAACAAACTAACAGAGTATTACAGGCCAGTATTACCTTGCCAAGAGACGCAAAGCAATCTAAGAGATAAATATTACCATTCTGTAGAATACTCCTGTATTCCACTTTTACTTGTTCCCATGTTCTTGTGGGTCCTGTTGTGGCTCTAATGTGAAAGGGGATATAATATAACATATTATAATATAATATAATGCCATATGATATTGGACAATATAGTGTCATATGATAGATCTACCCTACCGCCTACTGGTGTTGGCCAGAGGGGCCGATGGCGCGATATGGCAGCCTGGCTACAACCGTAGCTGCCTCCACCAGTGTGTGAATGTGGGAGTGAATGAATAGTGGTATCGTAAAGCGCTTTGGGTGCCTTGGAAAGCGCTATATAAACCCAATCCATTATTATTATTATTATTATTAAATTACCTACGAGTTTGATTTGTCAGCAACTTTCTGCCAGCCCTCTCTCCTTGCTTTTGCAGCCTTTGCAGTGTTCTCTTGCGTTTTAATTAAACTCTGAAACTCCTGAAATCCCTCACTCATGAGTTCTTGCTCTGCTGCCGGAAAATACCGAGCACGCCCCTTGGACATTTTCGCCGACCAATCAGCGGGTTGCCGATCAATGTTTCTACTATCGATGCGTAGCCCCTTTTACGACACCCAGTGATGTCACATTCCTGCGTCCAGCTGTAGTAATCGTCAACAGCAGGTGTGTTCGGGGAACCGGATTAGCGAGCTCACGGTTAGCGCGATGATTTGATCTTGGATGTGTCATTTGATCTTGGATGTAGTAAGCGACGTACGAAGAACGGGCCCCTGATCTCATCACAACTTAGCATGTTTTTGAGTTACCAAAGACAAAACTGAACACATACTCACAAAAAAGGATCAACTGAAGGAAGCTGATCAAGCAGAGCATCTCAAAGAGGTTAGACACAGTATTTGGTGATGTTCATGGGTTTTAGACATTACTTGAGTGTTTGATTTAAAATACAGCCTGGAATCCTTCATGTTTGTTCATCAGTTCATCAGTTTTGTTTTGCCTTTTTGGCCAGCAGATGCATAGCTTTTTCACTACATTTTCTTGATCAACCAGGTCTTTCCCTAAGTTCCTCTGCTACCACTAACTGCTACTTCATGATATTTCAGGCAGTGGGAAATTTCAAGCTGTAAACATATCTTTCTCATGGTTGGTAGTTATTTACTTGGAGGGGCTGTTGGTTGTTGAGTTTTATGATAAGATTTAGAGACTTCATTAGTATTTTCCTGATGACAACTCTCTGCCTGCCTTGTTGTTCATCAATAGAAGCCTAACCGGTTAATAAAGTTCTGAGACTGTAAAAGGATGTTCAAATATAGCAGATTAACAGTATTAATATAATTATTAATATTATGTTTATTCAGTTATGAATCTCTTAAAAGGTAGCAAGACTCACTTAAGCATATTTTTACTACCATCAAATCCCAACAATAGAGATAATCTTCACCTTCTTGCTGTTATAATGGAATTTTGTTGTCAGCTGCAGTACACTGTTCATATGGTGTACATGGACTTTATTCCATCAGAGGAAGTGGTAAATTGAAATTTAAGGGCAAAACATAAAATAGAGCCAACAGGTAGAGAAGGAAGGTAGCAGTAGATCTGCCATTGGCAGATTTATGAACTACTTCAGACTGAAGCCTAAGGTCTTCATTCACTCCAGCTTTGAAATGACATTGCTAATTTGCATTGCATGTGGTCAAGTGCTCTTACTGGATGATTGAGATGACAGTGTTCAGTGTGTGGTGATTGCGTTGGAGCTTCTTTTTTTGTGCATGGCCTTAAGTGAAAACATCACAGATGCATAAACCCAAGACATTTAGAGATTTCATGGTAGCTTAGAAACAATTTCACTCTTCTCGCTGAAGGATATTTTAAAGTGAATTCACCACTAAAACCTGGCTGCTGAACAGAATCTTATTTACCGTAACAAAGACATGCAGAATGTACCTTCAAGGAATTCACTAATGTCTGACTGAAAATACATTTTCTTAGGAGTGCAACAAACTCCTTTTCTTACATGCATGTTTTTACAGTATGTTCATAGCAGAGCCTCCAGTGATGTGTGTGTCAGTTTATGTCTTTGTTCTTTGGTGCCAGTGTGGTCTCTTACATTATTCGACTCCTATCATGCAGAAATTGCCTGGACAGCCATTTGGCTCGTGTTTGCCATTCATTTGTAATTCGAATAGAGGGGCCATGACTGCTCGGGCCTCGGGACAGCAGCAAAATCAATTGGCTAGAAATGACATCTGCCAGAATCTGCCACTAGAGCGCTTGTAGGTACCATAAATGAAATCACAAGCCCTAATTGTGTGCTGATTTATTCACTTGTCTGAGTACATCGCGGTTGGACCAGCAAGTAGCCCCAGAGCCCGGTCTGTGTGCTTGGTCATACATAACACATTTATTTATTTACCCATCCCTTCTGATTCACAGCACAACTGGGGGGGTATATTGCACCCCCGACCATCCATTCCAGCACACAGCTCCAACGCCCATTCTTTTGCCTATCCCCTCCACATTTGATTAATTTAATTTTTTTTCTCTCATTTTTTTTTGTTGTGGCGTGTAAAATGAAATGACTGTGGAGACAACTGTCACTTGGCTCAAGTAAGATAAATATGTCGAGGCCTGACGCTGTTAGAGCAGGCCTGCGTATTTGACTGCACTCACAATAAAGAGAGAGACATTTTTTTATGGAAATCCGATATCGTTTTTTCTTTTTAATTTATCTGATCGCTGTTGAGATGTCATGACAGATATTCATGTTATACTTTAGCCAACAACGTTATAGCTATATTTTGAAGCATGCGAGCTTCGAGCTCAAAGCTTGAAGCATTGAGTTTTGTCTGACCCTTAATAAAAGGCCACTCGTGCCCTCAACGTGATATTTCCTCCATGCCACCAGACTCTTTCAGGGCGTCAGTCTGGTGAAACTTTAACCTAGCTCTAACACACACCTAAATAAAACATGAAAAAAATGCCTGCAAAAGTGTCTGTGAGGCAGTAGAACATCAAAAATTAATACAGACCAGACCAAGAAATTTATCTAAGCCCAAGAGTTCATCTCACTCTTCCTGTAACCTAGGCGACAGTCATGGGAGGTTACAAGCATGCCTGAGATGATACCAAAGGAAAGAGATAGACAAGGGAGAGAATCTTGTTTTTCATTATATCATGGCTAAGAGAGGTTGAATGAAATGAACTTAAAGGAAAGAATAGAGGTTTAGATAAAGGGACAGAGTGAGAGAACAGACCATCCGTTTTGGTGGATATAAGTTGTCAGCAAATTACCTCTCAGAAAGTCTGTAAGGAGGCATATAAAGCATATGGGATAGACGGTCAAATTAGAAAGCATTTGTGTGGTAGGAATATGCCTTTAATGATGCCATCTTTAACACATCAAACATATCTTTCTGGTTCTTGCTTAAATGACATTTTCCAATATTTGTCCTACATTGCTGTTAGCGACATCAGAATGTGTGAACATGGCAGTGCGGCGGCCAGTGGGGAGATGGTGCTACGGTATCATTTAACGCAGTGAACAGCCCTGCCTTTTCCAGCTCATTAGCCATCCTCTTCTTTGTCCCAGGCCATTTGATAGCAGCATTAATCTACGGCTCCACTAGGCTTCCTCTCCCTATTTACCGGTATTTCATGAAGATTACACCACTCAACCGTGTAAATGTATGCTTTTTTTTCCCGCCTCCTCCGTGTAGAGTGAGCCCCAAACTCTGCGGAGTACCTTGTATAAACTTCTGCGACATACGGTGGATTAAACAGTGCATTTCCCCAAAAGCCCAAAGAGATGAGAGGCGGGAGTGAATGAAAGGCGATCAAAGTGTTTGCCAGCAAGCCGTGTCCCGCTTTTTCCTGTTCTCGGGATGTGTGTTTACCACCAGCGTAGATGGCACACTGCCATACACACATTGTCCTTGGGTTAGGATCACCTGCCATTTGATTACAGTTGTCTGTTAAAATGGCACAAACAATGCATGTCAACGTGACTCTGTGAATGCTTCTACCACAATATGAAACCTAAAAAAATCACTATAATAATTGTAAACGTGGGTTTGGGAATGAAAATATTAAAAACAAAAACAAGACAAAAACAAAACAAAAGCAAAAGAAAAAAGAGAAGAAAAAAGGCAAGAAAATAGCAAAACAATGACAGGACAGGCATGTGAAGTATAGTATACAGGTTTTTACAGGTAATTTAAAGAAAAGCAAGTGCTTTCTTTCATAGTGTCATGTTAAACTCACATTATAAAATGCCAAAACTAACGTGTCACAAACATTTTAAAGCCCAGTTTTTCTCTGGATAAAGCAACAGCTCTGTGATCAGTCTGGTGGACTCCATGTCTCATGGGGGTATCTGACTTTTTTATGGGCGAAAGAAATGACACACAAACTCACACTGCCTAGAACCTTGCCATTCATCCAGGCATAAGAGGTTTGGGTGAACTTGGCATTTAGAGGGTCAATGGCATGTTTGAAAGTGAATCCATTCATTCTCTTTTGCATGCAAGGGGTTGCTCTCTACAGGGAGTGCAGAATTATTAGGCAAGTTGTATTTTTGAGGAATAATTTTATCATTGAACAACAACCATGTTCTCAATGAACCCAAAAAACTCATTAATATCAAAGCTCAATGTTTGTGGAAGTAGTTTTTAGTTTGTTTTTAGTTTTAGCTATTTTAGGGGGATATCTGTGTGTGCAGGTGACTATTACTGTGCATAATTATTAGGCAACTTAACAAAAAACAAATATACTGTATACCCATTTCAATTATTTATTTTTACCAGTGAAACCAATATAACATCTCCACATTCACAAATATACATTTCTGACATTCAAAAACAAAACAAAAACAAATCAGCGACCAATATAGCCACCTTTCTTTGCAAGGACACTCAAAAGCCTGCCATCCATGGATTCTGTCAGTGTTTTGATCTGTTCACCATCAACATTGCGTGCAGCAGCAACCACAGCCTCCCAGACACTGTTCAGAGAGGTGGACTGTTTTCCCTCCTTGTAAATCTCACATTTGATGATGGACCACAGGTTCTCAATGGGGTTCAGATCAGGTGAACAAGGAGGCCATGTCATTAGTTTTTCTTCTTTTATACCCTTTCTTGCCAGCCACGCTGTGGAGTACTTGAACGCGTGTGATGGAGCATTGTCCTGCATGAAAATCATGTTTTTCTTGAAGGATGCAGACTTCTTCCTGTACCACTGCTTGAAGAAGGTGTCTTCCAGAAACTGGCAGTAGGACTGGGAGTTGAGCTTGACTCCATCCTCAACCCGAAAAGGCTCCACAAGCTCATCTTTGATGATAGCAGCCCAAACCAGTACTCCACCTCCACCTTGCTGGCGTCTGAGTCGGACTGGAGCTCTCTGCCCTTTACCAATCCAGCCACGGGCCCATCCATCTGGCCCATCAAGACTCACTCTCATTTCATCAGTCCATAAAACCTTAGAAAAATCAGTCTTGAGATATTTCTTGGCCCAGTCTTGACGTTTCAGCTTGTGTGTCTTGTTCAGTGGTGGTCGTCTTTCAGCCTTTCTTACCTTGGCCATGTCTCTGAGTATTGCACACCTTGTGCTTTTGGGCACTCCAGTGATGTTACAGCTCTGAAATATGGCCAAACTGGTGGCAAGTGGCATCTTGGCAGCTGCACGCTTGACTTTTCTCAGTTCATGGGCAGTTATTTTGCGCCTTGGTTTTTCCACACGCTTCTTGCGACCCTGTTGACTATTTTGAATGAAACGCTTGATTGTTCGATGATCACGCTTCAGAAGCTTTGCAATTTTGAGACTGCTGCATCCCTCTGCAAGATAGCTCACTATTTTTGACTTTTCTGAGCCTGTCAAGTCCTTCTTTTGACCCATTTTGCCAAAGGAAAGGACGTCGCCTAATAATTATGCACACCTGATATAGGGTGTTGATGTCATTAGACCACACCCCTTCTCATTACAGAGATGCACATCACCTAATATGCTTAATTGGTAGTAGGCTTTCGAGCCTATACAGCTTGGAGTAAGACAACATGCATGAAGAGGATGATGTGGACAAAATACTCATTTGCCTAATAATTCTGCACTCCCTGTATAATGAACCTTGGACATGCCATTTATTGTCATACAACTGATTCCAAGTTTTTATTGTGACACAGATTGACACATGTCTTTTTTCCAACTATATGCATGACAGAACCACTGCTTGTACAAATGTTTGAATATCAGCAATGTTTTTCTTAAAAAGCTGAATTTTAAAATTCAAAGTAAAGACAATCTTTAAGATGGGGTCAACTTTCCAGGTGTCAATGTTTCTCTATCATAATGCCTATATCTATAAACCAAGCATAGGATTCTTCTTTTAAAACTTGAAGACCATTTGGATGGATGAATATACAAAAACCACTACATTTTCAGTATTGGTTGGCAAAAGTTCATTTCCAGACCATTATACTGGCCCAACAGAAAAAGTTAATATTACTCAGCATTGCTTCATTAGTTCAGTGAGGCTGTAAAGCATTTTTCACATATGCACTGCAGCATACGTTTCAAGACATTAGCCGATGAAGCTGTATGTAAGAATGCAAATGTCAGAAACGACTGGATCAGTCACGGATGGGATTTTACACTCCTATCTCCGTAATACAAAGTCTGTATTTCCAATCAGGTCTGTGTGAGACAAGAACATTTAATTTGATTGATTTAGTTTTAGAAGTTGTTAGTTGCAAACTAACTTTGCTATGAAATGTCTTAAATACTTTGATAAATAAGTTGATATAAAGTGAATTGCTATGTTCTCAAGAGAGAGTTTCTCAAGAGATGCAAGTATGCCAAGAAAATTCAAGTTATAATGGAAATTACACTATACAGCTTTGTACTAGTAGCTCCTTTGAGATCTGATGCCAGTGAAGAAGGACAGCTTTTGTGAGGATGTGTGGACAGCAGAAAATGGACAACCAAGATACATCACAGAGGAAAACGGTCCAATGCTTGTTTAACGAGTTATATCAGAGAACCATCAAAGGCCTATTGGTTCAGCTAACACACTCTGCACTCGTGCTTACCAACGTGTCACTGTCAATTGTGAGGCTAACTATCTCTCTGCAAGCTCTTACCCCACCCATTCTGCTTCCTCTTAACAACAGATGCTGCACTGAAACAACAATTACATGTGGTAGCATCCTCATCAAATGTGAATAGCGGATGTCATCTCAGTGCCATCTACCCACACGCACACTCCAAATCTTGTTTATGCTCAAACAAATTAGCCTGTGACTCTCTATGTCATTCATTTCCCCTGTTCAGGATAGGAAAGTGTGACCTCACGAGTGTCATCGTACAGTAGTCATGGTAACAATGGAAAACAATAAACCTTCATGATTTTAAAAACAGTTCACTGCTTCAAAAAAGGCAGATGAAAACATGGCCAGTGAATACAATACATTTGTTATTCAAAATCCAAGACACTGCTGGAGAGTATTGTAAATTTTAAATACAAATTGATTCCAAAGGCTCTCTTCACAGCATGTTTTCAGCAGAATTATTTAGCAATTACAGTAGTAAAACCAACATATGAATAAGCTGCCCTAAACCACCTCCGCCCACTTTCTGGACAGCACAAAAAGAGAATGATTACAAATCATTAGGCACAGCCTGAAGTAGAAATGCCAGCTCTGTCAGCCAAAATTAGAGGCCATGCAACTTTTCCACCATTTTTTTCCCCTTTTTATTCTTTTGTTTATTTATTTATGTACTTTGCCAGTTTTGTTTTGGAGAAGGAAGTGGCCGTCAATAAGCATGGCCATGATAGTGTGGAAGTACTGCCAGTTCCAATAAAGTGGGAGAGGGATCATCGCAATGAAAGGTGACCTTGGCATAATTGAGATTCATCACAGAGAAAGCAAGGCGGCTGAAGTGACAGGAAGGGGAGTGAAAAAAATAAAACAGGAGGACTAAAAACACAACATAAATACTACTTTCATTTTATGGGGGTGGGTGGGGGGGACCAACTGTTGGCTGAGATGCTGGACCTGAATCTCAATGTGACTGCATTTTTTTTTAGGCAAAACTGCAAGCTTATAAGCTACTCAGAGCCTCTGTGCTTATTTTCTATTTTTGCAAGCAGCTCATATGTACAATAATAAGGAAGAAACATTCTCCATATCAAACATACTCATGTCGGTATTATCTCTGGATAAAATACATATATATATTTTTTAAAAATACCTCGTGCCGAGAAGCGCTTGTTTTGACCACAGAAGAAGACAATTTAGCTCTCCATCATGTTTTGACGCATGTTAAGCAGCAATGCATTGTGCAGTGTTAAAGGCGCTCTTGAGACATGTAGTCACAGTGATGTATGAATAGAGGATGGGGGGTGGAGGGCTGTTGGCACATATGGGGATGGATTATAGTGTCCTTTCAGACCTGCACAATATGCATGCTTGGGTCTGGGCTGGAGCCTTTACATAGCAGCCACACAGAGCTCCTGGGTTGGGAGGTGGGATCCCCCAGACATCCAAGGTTTTCTTTGGCCTACAACAATGGCCCACATTCTGGGTCCACAACCCACCTGGCCTTGTCTGATAAATGGTTTTGAAAGAGGACACACACTGCATCCCATCCAGCATGCAATCTATGTGCCCAAACAGATGACTGTTATTACTCAGTTGTGCTTTTTTGGAGGCAATTTTTTCTGGCCTTCTGCTGAGATATATACAGTGTTAGTTACTGACCCTGGTCCCAACGCTGTCTCATGTGTGTATGACCAAAAAAAGAATCCATGAGACATTTGATGGTCTTCTGGTTGAACCCCCTGTAAATAAGAGCACAATCACCCTCCTGCAATTTGGTCTAGGTGTCCAATACTAACACAGGCACTAATTCAAGGCAATGATGATAAAGTTAGGCTTGTGTGGAGTTGTGAGAATCCAGCGGCTTTGACAAAATGAGACAACCTGAAAACATTTGATCTACATAAGTCAAATTTCAAAACCACTGAATTGCAGCATGTTTTGAAAGACAGTCTAGTTGCAGTGACTCTTTCATTAGGCCTTACAGCACAGATTTGGTGCAGATTTGTTCTGTTCTAAGTGGTAGATTTTTCAATGAAAAAAATGTGACCATGCACAAACAACAAGTAGCTGCTTCCATTCTCTATAATTAACTGGCTTCATAATCTTCTGGGGATTAAAAGGCTAACTAATGACCAAAAAAAAGGGATTTGGTGAAATCAAAAAGGATTAATTACTTCTCATACTTTACAAGGTGACAGTAATTACTTTCATCCACTCAAACAAAAAAAGGAATAACATAATTGGCAGACACTTAATTAAAGGTTATGGCTTTGACATAATTGTGAAAGACAAGACAATTAAAAGTCCTATTATTCAGTCAAGATGCACATGGAGTAATTGGTGCATTGATCTCTAGAGGGCTTGCAAATGTAGGCTCTGTGAAGGGTGGAGAGGGTTTGGTAAACATCAAGAGGATAGTGAGAAGGATGGACAACTACATCATCTAACCCATCCAGACAAGGTTATTTCTAAGGTTCAAACTTCAGAGGCAACCCAATAGAGAACTCAGTCATGTCTATAACAGATTATGGAGAGACCCAGAACAATTGAGAATGTGAAAACCTCCCATTAATGTCAAGGTTATATCAGTGAGACACCTCAAAAAGTCAATGTGTGTAATCCCAAGATTCCTCTTGTGATTTGTTACCTGGACCTCTTCAGTGCTAACACACTACTGTGTTAAGGCATACAAAATGTGTTTTATGTGCATTGTCTGCTGTGTTTACATATCATCAGACCCTGTCAGCACAACCAAATGAAGTATAGTATGCAAAAATGTTCCTGTGCCGATAGTGTTAGGGCAGCTGTCCCTTTAAGAGTTCTGATACCTGGTGACATCACAGGAAGCAGGAAGTAGTAAGGTTTAGTGAAGTTTGCACATGGCCAAGGAGACTGCCATGAATCCACATGCATCTGCCTTCAATCCTTCGTCTTTTGGAGCATCGTCTGTATGTATATTGTTTATTTGATGCTTATCTGTAGTTCTGTGGTTGTATTTTGTGACATGAGGGAAGTTTAATGTGTAACTTTGATACGTTGTTGAAACCACATGTTTAGAGCACGGCTAATGCTTATTCTTGCAGCTAAAGTGCTACGCTACGTTGATTTAGATTATTGTAGACTTGTAGGTACAGTGTATATGTAAGATTTAAAGAATATACTGTAATTGTAATTGTGTTATGTTTGTTTCAGTTTCACACTTTCTACATCATTAAACCTGTGGACAAAGAGTAATGGTCTTCAGAGTCTTGATAGAAGAAAAGTGTTGAACCTTGCTGCTGGTTCCTCTTCTGTGCAGTGTGAAGAGGGAAAGACAGTACAGTTCCATTAAGTTAGATATTATCTTACTGGAGTTGTAGGATAGAAACATATCACTATATAATGATTATTTATGTTAATGATCCCTGATAATCAGATGCCAAGGGTTTAATCTGAGTATAATGCATCACAGTATCACAGTCTTTTTTTAGTTGCTCCCTTTCAGGGTCACCATCGACTTCCTCCATCTCATCCTAACACTTGCATCCTGCACTGTCACACCAACCCACTGCATGTCCTCCTTCACTACATCCATGAATCCTTACAGTGGTCTTGCTCTTTTCCACCTGCCTGTCAGCTCCATATTCTCATACAGTAAGAAATGTGCTTAGCTATGGTTATTCTGAATAACTTTTCCATTATAATCTATCTAAAGTTCAACTAAGCACAATGTACTGGTTATCCAACCTGTCTTCTTCCATCTGGAGATAAAGAATTCCTGATAATATAAGCCCACAATTTAAACACAATTTCCACAATACCTGATAGCTGAATTTCTGTCAGGTAGCCCCATTAACTTGTTCTGAGTCTTGGGCCTCCTCACTGGTAGACTACTTTCAGTATAGGTATGCAGCTATACATCAGCGCTACAACGCTCAGCACTGGGGAAATTACGATTATCATCAGTATCAGAAATAACGCTGCTGGAATGAGTATCAGCTGCACAGTGCTGTGATGCAGATCCCAGAGTATGTCTCTTAGACAGCATTTTCATTTCCAGTGTACGCTGATGAAGGTGAAAAGACACACCACAGAGAATCTTTTTATGTGTGCATACAATGAAAACAAATTCTCCATCTCTAACTAATTTCTTTTAATACAAATATTATTTCTAAGTAACAACACCAGATAAACACACACCACTTTATGTTGTTTTTTCTGCGTTCATCCTTTCCATCCACCTGTTTTTGTCCACTTACCCTTTCAGCCTTGCTGGAGCCCACCCTCACAGAGCAAGAGGCAGGGAACACCCTGGACAGGCTGCCAACCTGTTGATGGGCTTACACATAGCCACACAGACAACCATTCACACTCACATTTGCACCTACGGTCAATTTAGAATCACCAATTAACATAACCACACAAACTCCACACAGAAAAGCCATTTCTTCTTGCTGTGAGGTGACAGTGCTAAACACCACAGCACTGTGACACCTATTCTTCCTTCTATTCTTTTTTTTTTAAATATCAAAACTGTGACATTACAGATAAGCAATCGTGTAGTATCAGCAAAACAGAATACGATTTATATTTTTGAATTTAACACCTCAGATTAGACCAATTGATGTTCAAAGCAAGAGATACAGCTGATATGATCTGATGGTGCCAGATGTGAAAGTTTTAGTTACAACCATTTTGTCTTCCATTTTTGTTTTTTTATTCTACTTTATTTGTCTTTCTGTCCATCCAGTGTGCAGGTGACTAAAGAACCTTTGTCAACCACATAATGACATAATTACACTCAACACTGGTTAGATTACCCGACTAAGACCTCTGAGAGAGAGAAAAAATATTAAGACTAATGAAAATACCTTGAAAGAATAGGTATATGGATATTTGCAATTGCTGTTTGCATTTCTTTGTTCCTACCTAGACAGGCAAGGCAGGCAGACAGTCTTTAATTTGAACAACAATCTTATTTGAAGTCTCTTCAAACTCATAAAATTCCTAAAGTCTGACTCTCCACTGAAGTGCATGTAAGAGGACATGACTTCTTGTCTGTGACATGTAGGTCAGACTTAATCAAATGTCAGATTCTCAACCCAAATGAGTGATTCAGAGAGAAGCCATCACTCAGACCTGACCCTCTTTTTCTGTCCTCTCTTCAGTCTAATGGACATTAGCCTGAAACTCTCTTCTGCTGAGCCAGTCAAAGGAATTTTCCACAGGTATCCTTTAATTACCTAGCATTTAGTATTCATGGCCCAAGCATCCATTACCCCTTTGCTCATTCCTCACTGACTGAACAATGAAGATTTTTTGCAACAATATGCAGTTTCCAAATGGAATTACAGAATTGCAGAGGAGAAACCCCCCCCCAGAAAGAAATGGGAGTAAGGAAAATGAAAGATTTGCCTGACAAGACAGGACGGTATTCTGTTGATGAATGGCAATGAAGCTTACTTGATTCAACATCTCAGTAAAGTTTGAACCGGGTCATATAAAGATACCGCGGTACCCAGTGAGAGAGATGCATTTGTTATCAAATTTACATTGCATCTGCAGTAATTATGCCTTCTCTACCTGACATCAGATAAGGGGACATGAAATGCTACACATATAAAGATTCCTCCATATAAAGATTCCTCCACACAGTCCTCATTTATAAAGCGCTTTACAAACCCGAACATTACGGCTGGATTTTCCCGTTTGAGTGTAGCTAGCCAAACAACAGAGAGCCACTTACAGCTAAACACACAGACAGTGAAAGAGGACAGTATATCCTTGGTTTAAACATAGAACTCATCGTAGCAGACAGGAGCAGCACAAAATTAACCCATTTAACTGATTTTTAGTTTTAGTGTCCTTATTTTCCTCTGAGTTATCAATTCTGTTAGCTAGCATAAACTAATGTAAGTGTATTACCTGCAACCAACCAACCGTATGATGTTCCGTACTAAAAGAAGATGGCACTAAACAGGGCTGGACTGGGATAAAAAATCGGCCCGGGCATTTTGACTAGAGACCGGCCCACCAGGTATTATAGGAAAAACCACAAAGCCTTTGAATGAAAACAAACGCTGTTGTCACAGTGATGTACACTGTCTTGTTGGTATATATGTATTAGTCTAATAAACTTAAACCTACACCATCCTCCCTATTCTGGTATTCTAAACAGTACCCGAAAGTAGACTGCTTGGTCGAGTTAACCTCCTGAATTATCTACAACACATGGTGAAAACCTGAAATTAAGACAGAGAAGACTAGAGGTGAGTCATGATCATTACTGATTACTGATGACAAATTTAGATATATTTTCATAAACCATTCATTTGTCACATCAATAAACAGCATGGCAGGGCAAAATATTTTTTCTAACATGGCAACCTTTAAAAGGTGAAAGGAGATAGAAAGACAGGTGAGAAAGAATAAAACTTAATTGACTTTTTGATGACATTTTACACACAGTACTGGTACAGTATCTAGAAAATGTGGGAAAATACTGGCATCATATACAGTACTTAGCTACTTCTGAAGAAATTATGATGGGACCCTAAAAAAAATTACTATGTACAATAATGGATTTCTATACATTTTACATCAGATGAAAACGTTTGTTGTAACCTTCAGATAATTATTTGATAACAGTGAGACATTTTAAATGAGAATAAAAAAGAAAAGTATTTCTTTGTGCCCCCCTCTCCCTGTTAATGCCCTACCAGGCCCCCTGGCAAAACTTTGCTAGACCCGCCCCTGCACAGTTACCAGCTGTCAGCTACTTAGAAAAGGATCCTGGTGTTATTTGTCTCTCAGAAACAGTTCATAACTTCCCTCCAACTCATTCATGTCACCGAAAAGGTAAACCTGTTTCTCCATCACCCGTTCAGCTCTGATGATTCAGTAAGGACATCTCCTGGTTTCATCTTCATGTTTCCCTCTCACCAGATAACCAAACCGACATCATGACCAGCAGCTTTACAGCTGTGGCTCCAGCAAACATCAGCTGATACTAGAAATTAATATTAAATAAATTCTAACAACAGCTGATCAAGCTTAAACGTGCTGCTGTTGTTTAGCGCGACATCCGCTGGTTTCCTCTTTCTGGCGATAAACAAACAAGAGAGGAAAGCCGATCAGCTGATGATTGATCAGTTTCATGATTGAAGTAGAAACAGGAGAGGGAGGGGAGAGAATGAGAGAAGAAGAGGCAGCTGTGCAGCAAAGACAGAATAACTGCAGCTTTGTGTCTTTTTCATTGTAGCTGAACTGTGTTCCTTTTCACCTCAATACAAAACCTGCAATATTTTCTCTGAATACCAGACGATTCCATTTTTTATGGGACGGTTGGAAACTCTAATAACTAACCTTATAAATAAAATAAGATAAAACAAGTTCAACATAAATAATATCATAGCACCCACCCAGCAGTATATAAAATCCGTCATGCTAGCTAGTACGCAGTACGAGTTATTGTAACTGACTGTAAAAAGTCAGCATAACGAAAATAAACTCCACCTACACTTGGTTTATATCTGACCCAGATAGACTGCAGGTCATAACTTCTTACCTGAAGTTCAGTTCACCGCCTCGGGTCTCTGCTCCTCCTGCCTTTCCGTCATCCACCTGCCAGCGTGTTGCATCTGCTGGCCTCCACCACTTGCTAATGTTACTGAATCTGTAGAAGATCGCCACCACCAAACAACTGAGTTATTTTTACACATCTCCCGTCATCTGGCCAATCCACCACCTTTCAGTGTTTATACCGTTACGGAAAAAAACGAAAAAAAAAAAAGACCCCATCTGCCCATAAAAACGAAAAATCACCATCGGCCCACCGGATGGCCAGTCCAGCTATGGCACTAAACATGCTGTTAAAATTGTAACTCTAAGCAATTATTTCTTAAATCCAGCTTCACGACAGAGTTACATTTACGTAAGTGTTTGAGAGCAGGGCTCCATGATGTAAATTCACCTTTATGTGTTCCTCTCTTTTCCCTTTTAACAGCACAAGATAAACTGAATCCTACAGCCAAAAAAACCTCCCAGAGCTATTAATCTTTGACTAGTCATGCTTTCATCAAATTCTTAATTATGAAGTTCCATTAGTTAATTTACACTGTCAGAACATCAGTCTTTTAAATTTAGCTCATTGTTTGGTCATCTGCTCATCCCATTTGCACTGTAAACAGAATGGAACATTATTGTTTGTCCAATCACACCAGATTCACATTTAATTTGCCAAATCGTATAATCTCAGTGTGCTGGCATTCTTAGATGAGGACCATCAATGTTCGCATCAAAGAGTTACTTTTAGCCAAAATCATTTTGGTTTTAATGTTCAAATAGAGTGATTTTATTAAATCTAAAACATTCATGTGGGCACTACTGAAATTGTGCATCCAAAGAGCAGCAAGCTATATTCATATGTTTTATTGCATAAAATATAAGACTGTGAAATCCACAGTTTCATAGACATACCAGAAACCCTTTGTTCTGCTGGAATTGGCTTGAAGGAATGAACAATCTAATCAAAGCTTGTTCCCCCTGAAGAATACTGTTAATGAGCTGCAGCATTCTCGACATTTTCATTCTGTCTTGTGGGTATATATTCTAATAATTCTTGATGCCTAATTACCACCAAAAAGCTGTAAAATGTTCTAAAGATGGACCGCATCAGCGTCTAGTAGGCATAATGACACTACTACTGACATGAATTATTTTGAAAGCTGACATTTAATGGTAAGAACATTTTGTGATTTACATTATGTGGAAGAAAATTATCTGTGATTGCAAAGACTCTGCAAATGTTTAACAGGTCAGCAGTGACAGCAGTTCTCCAGCACCTAATGTTGTCGTGGCACCATTTTGCTCTTCTTATTGAATAGTTAGACACCTGCTGTCTGTCACTCTTCTTCTACACACATGGCAGTTTAAGGAGGTACACAGCCGAAATATAGATGAAAATTATTATGCAAAACAGACTTTTCCCCCTTTTTATAGATATATTTCTTTACTTCACATTCCAGTAAATGCTTCAGTGTCCGCTGTCATTCTGAGAGCCAAGAAAGCCTGGAATCTATTCAGTGCTGGAGTCAAACCCAAAAAGTGTTGTTTACCACTGTGATACATTAACTAAGTCATTTGGGATGAGTGGTCTGCCTTTTTCTTTTCTCATTAAACCATTAAGCCTTGATAGAGAAGACATGGACTTTTGGATCTGTTGGTATAATCCCCACCCTCTTCTATCTTGGAAGCCAGACTCCTCTCTGCCTATTAGGATTTTTTTTGCCAATAAGAAAACATTTGGTGTAAGTCATGAAGTCAGAATGGAAATAGAATAAGGGGGAAAAACACTTAGGGAAATAAAACAACACCCTTATGCTGAAACATGCCCAAATGATTTTGAAATATCATTACTTGTGAATGTTTATTAAGCTAGACTTTCATGTGCCTTGAAAGTGCTACAAATTAAGACTGAACAGGAAGTTAAAACACACAAGGAGCAAAGTTTTAAAAAGCTAGAATAAAAAATAACATAAATAATATCAGCTACTGTTGAAGAAACTTAAAATTTCTGATTAGATTTTCTCAGATGCTAGAGGTCTTTGGTTCTTGCTTTTGGTTCTTGCTAGGCCATAGGACAGCGACAAAAACACAAGTGTACAGAACCAATTTATATGCTGTACACGTTTCAAGCTGTCTTTTTGATAAACAACAAATTCATAGGAATTCTTCCATGGTAGGGACCCAATAAATGAAATCAATTCTGAAACATAAAAAAATGAAGCACAAAAATATTTTGGAATATTATTAAATTTTTCCGTAGACATAGGCTACAAAAGAGAGAGAGCACAAAATATGAAAAAATTAGTGCTGTCAGCTTTAATCTTGTTAAAATGATGTTAACGCCACAACCGCATTAACGCAGCAAATCTCTGTTAGCGAGTTAACGCGGATCGCCCCGTGCGAAGGGCTGCACTGCGCCAACACGGTTAGCTCGTTAACGCGTTAGCGCCGTACAGCCCCTCGCATGTCATTTTAACGAGATTAACGCTGACAGCACTAGAAAAAATTAATCTGACTGCACCGAAAACTATGGGCAAACAAGTTTTTGCCTCTTTCTTCTTTGACTCAAGAAGCAGCAAAAAACATTTTTCACGCTGAAGAAGACCAAAATATTTTGCTGTTACCTTCGTTTTTTCAGGCAGCACATTCATATAATTGTAAGCAACTAGAACACAATTAACCCTTTATTTGCTCCCTTGTTTAAATCTGGCTGTATTAACTAGTGAGACAAAAAATACAGGTAATTCTGGCTAATTTTTCCCCTCTCTATAAGACTGCTAATGGCTGAATATCTCCATCCTTCAGTTGGTTTCCAGTTAAATATGGTATTCCAGTTATAGTCTGTGTGCCACATGTAGGCTTCACGTATTGAAAAGAACCGTTGGCTTATTTGGGCTACCCCTTTCATTAAATTTTATATTTATTGTGCTTTTTCAAATTCAAAAATTAGGATTTTCTATAGTGATCTGCATTAACCTCCTAAGACGCGAACTCTTCCACAGCATGCATTTTTAATTTCACGTTGATATTTGGGCATATTGGGTCCCGATGAATGTAAAAACCAAGAATTACCAAATTTTTTTTGTACCTCATTTTTGTTGTTAAGAAAAATGAGAGCCACATATGAGGATATTCGTTTAAAATTTTGATAGAACAGTAGCAGTATAATGTCCTCGTAAGTGGATATCAGGCCCTTGTAGAGCAAAATTGAGTATTTTGGTCTAAATACCCCAACATGTGATGTCCACATATGTGGACGCCAGGTCCTAGGAGGTTAAACAACATCTAGAGGATTTTTAATTTTGTGAGCTGTCTAGGAATGCATGCTTTCCTTTCGATTGTGTTTTTCCAAAGAGCAATGTGCTCATATATATCTGCAAAGAAAGAAATGCAGTTTTTAGTTGTTGATGAAATGTTAGAACGACCTTCATTCTTTTACCCAGCAACAGATGAATAAAAAAGATGGCGTTCTCAGAGACTGTTTGGGTTGCACCCTCTTGCTCACCGCCCTGCGCCAGATGAGAGTCCCCACTGACAGAGATTACAGAACGAAGATGAAAAAAAAGCTTCAAGCTGTCTCCAGGCTTTGCACACAAGACAACAAGGGACACCACGCTGTATGCCACCTTGTTGTCTCTTTTGTGCTGTAAACTCTTGGTGCTACAAGAACAGATGAAGAATGAACGCCTGTTAAAGCTCTACAATGAACCTCTGTAGCTGGCTGTTTAGATTTGTTTTAATTATATTGTGGCTGGGGGCTGAGTTCAGAAAGAGATTCCTCCAGGGTTACTTCCTGTCAGTGCTAATACCCATAGATTTCACTGATGTTCACTTCTTGTGAGTCTTTTTAGGATGTTTTAATATACATTAGATCCAATACATTTGCATTTCCATAGTAAAAAAATGTAAAAAGAAAGCATTTTGCTTTTTTTGATAAAATCATTTTCACTATATCTCATTCATACACCAGCTGGAATAATATCACATTATATTTCAAAATAAAACAGGTACTACACTAAAATTGCAGATGCTTCTTGTTACGATATGCAGCTTTAGTTTTGTTGCCATTTAAAAATCCAAACTTTCAATAATGTGGCATATGCTTTTCACAGCTGCTTTCGTATAACTTATTGACATTTATCAGCATTATTTGAACATTCTCAAATATTTCTCACATCTTTTGTGTTTATTTATATTTTAAAAATCCAGTAAAGAAGTATAGTACTGACTGAAGGATGTGTGGTCTTGTGGCTGGATAATGCGTGATGTGGAAGCTCAAGGCACAAGAGGAAGTTGTCAGAGTAAACCTGTCTTTTTGTGTCTCTGCTGGAATACAGCAAAGATTGTCAGTCACCACAAGGAGATACATGGGACTCTGAGAGTCAGTTGTAGCAGAGCTATAGTCACTCTTGTAGAAAATGCTCATTTTTCTGTATGGGAGGTCTTAGTCCATTATAATGGCCATATTAACACTTAATTGTACAACTGTAGATGAGAAGATAGGACTAATTACTAATTTTTATGTAGTTACTTAACAAGCCTCAACCCAGTTCCATACACTTTAGTAGTTCTTGAAGGTAATTTCTGATTTTTTTTTCATACTACATACATATTAATCATATACTCTGATGCATTCAATGAGTTCTCTTATAGTGTAAAAGAAGCAATAAACATAATATTTCTATAATATTATTGTATAAAATGTCTAATTTTCCCGTTTTGTTTTGTTTTAGTTTCAGTCACAGTACAAACGTATACTACCACATAGGCCCACTGATGATGCTAGATGACATAAATAAAGCTGCCCAATTAGTGAGCAACCAGTGTGTATGACTTCATGTTGACTTGCTTCCTTTGTAGCAAATCAGTGAGAATAGAAGAATCAAAGGACATGTATTCCCCCCTTGGTTTTAACCAAGTGATCCTCGGTCTACTGTGTGGTGCAAATGCAAAGCACACCTAAAACAATTTTTTAATGATATTAGATATGTGTTGTTAGAGTGAATTCAAATACTTAGCAATCAAGAGAGTACTTACAAAGGGATCTTTTAAGAAATCTACAGTGTAAATGCAATTATGCAGAAGATATTAGCACATAAGTGTGTTTGCATGTAGGACCTGAGATCTTCTATAATTAAACCGAAAGTGAAACAGAGTGTATTATAAAGGGTTTTTTGTGTGTCTTTGTTAAGTGTTAGTAAGCGGTAGCAATCACACAGTAACCACAATTTTACATAAAAAAATCTCTTGTCCTGTATTATACCTAATTGCAGCCTTGCAATTATAACAGTCCTTATGATAGTCCTTACGACTTACATTTATGTGAGCTCTTTGTGACACTGAAGGGGATAAATAAATCTAAACAATTATAATTCTGTTTTGTAATTGCCAATCAATTTAGAAGCAAGATTTCACAAGTTAATTTTGGTGCTATATATTTGTTTTGCACTGTCATCACAGGCTGTGTATTTAAGGCTTTCGTGGTCTATCAGCCATCTTCACAGCTGTGGCAGATTTGGGTAAGGATTATAAAAAAAATACACAGGGTAGAACTCCTGAAGCCAATTTATGCCTGGTGAGGTTTGGAAAAGATGTACTGAAAATTTGCAGGAGAAGAAAGACAGTAAATCAGGATGTATAAAAGCCTTCTTGTGAGTGGTTCTCTCACTTATACACACACACTCTCTTGCTGTCATTTTTATTTATTTATTTATTTTTACTAATAATTCCACAGATTTTTTGTAAAGTCTTTAATGTCAAATAAAAAACTATATAATAAAATTGAATGAGGCATTTAATGGAGTCTGGAACTGCAGGAGCACACTGGCCCAACATGATTTCTGGGGTGAACTCTAATAAGAAATAGATCCTCAGACTGCTTGCTGAGTAGGAAAAAGAAAGGAAGTGGAAGGAAGACAGTGACGAAGAGAAAGTGACTTCAGTAAAGAATGTGAGTTCACTGGCAGCATTAGCTGTGCCAAGCCCTTTTTGTTGCTCCTCTGCATGTAAATGCATCATCTCTGCGGAAACCTTGAATATTTGACCATCCATCAAAATGCAAAAGCTTACACAAGAAAAAATATCATGCAAATAGTAGAATCCATTCTGGTTGGGGAATTCTCTGATCCGTGTCTTCTTATCGTCACATATAAAGCATGCACCTGAGGACTATTTACTGACTTGGTTTAGTGGGCAATCAATACTTATGGATATTCTTCAGTCACTTCTGATTCAATATCAACTTGGCAAAACTCTGCACTGCCACTGCGCTCATGTTTATCAGATCAGTGGAACACCAGGCAGAATTGATTGGCATAAGAATCGAAAGGAAGAGTCTTTGCTCAAAATTCAATCAAAATCAAGAGCTACTTCAGCAGTGTCTCACTTAGGATTGATTTGCCAATATGAGGTGTGGTCAGTAACATCGGCAAGCAGCTACACTTTGAGTCTATGAGGCGAATAAACATCAATTTGTATTCTGGATAACATAATGTGATTTACCAATTGGTGTTTAAAATTCTAAAGGCCCAGTTCGCTTGGTTCCGTTGTGAAATAAGAATTTCTGTAAGCTCTGCAAGACTTTTGAAGGGTAAATCTTAAATACTTTCTAAAAAAAAAAAAAAAAAAAAAAACGCCCTTCCCATTCTGTCTTTCCACTCTGTGTTGCAGGCAGACTATTATCTTTGACATATGTACAGTGGCCCAGCAGCAAAAGAGTGCACAGTGCCCTTCAATTGAGTTATAGTTGCCATCTAAATGTATAATATGTGACTTAAAGTGATGATTAGGCCTTGTTCCAGATTTCTTTTTTTCTTTTGTAGCTTGGTATACTCACATGTCATTTTGCAGCAGCAAACCTCGGCCTAAGGCAGGCCCTCACAGCCACTCCGGATTACTGTAAATTGCTGTGAAGATAAAGCTGTTGCCTGGGAGCCAGACAGGACAGTAATTCTCCACTCCACTCCTATTATGGGCTTTTCATTTCTTCCATTTACTTCATACTGACTGAATGGGACTATACTCTTCATCATCCTTCTACTGCTACCATCTGCCTGCATACCTGCCCTGCGTGAGAACGGATGCCATGCGACAAATACCAAAGCTCGGTGAAGCTTTAAGGAATAATAACAAAGCTGATTGAAACTTTATTATGTCTATTGTCTTCACCTACTAGAGCAAAACAAAAGCTCTCCCCTGGTGTGAATGACCTCCTTGCACAAACTAAATTACAGCATCACACCAAAATGTGAAACTAATCCTGAATTCATGAGATTAAAGAAGTTGTGCTCAGCAGCGTTCGGAGAAGAAATAATAATCTGGCAGACACACTTCATTTCATTTCCTGGATGCTGACATGCAAATGAGGCTCATTTGTATAATCTTTTCAAATGAAAAACAGATAATCAAATACCATCAGAAGGCATTAATATTCAATTAGGTGTCGCTTATGCAAAGTCATGCAGTTGAAGGAATTCAAAGGAATGGGAAAGGGACCACTCCAAGAAGAGGAGACAAACTGGGATACAGAACATTCTGCAGCTCCTTGTTTTATATGTAGGGACTGGAAACTATGCTTTTAAATCTATCCTTCAATACACCTTCTTTCTTATTTTTTTCTTATTTAACTCTCATTTTTTGACATAGGTATGTTGTATGGATTTTGCAAGAAGTGGGGTGCACCCCTGACAAGTTGCTAGTGTATCAAAGGGCTGACACAGAGGTAGAGACAGAGAATCATTACACCTACTGCCAATTTAGAAACACCCATTAACTCACGATGCGTGTCTGTGGGAGGAAGCTGGACTACCTGGAGAGAACCTACGCAGGAAGAACATGCAAACTCCACACAGAATGTCCCCAGCCAACCAGTAAATTTAAACCCAGAATGTTCCTGCTGTGAGGTGACAGTGCTAATTGTGATGAATAGTATTATAAAACAAAAACTAATTGAAAAGTTGAGTCTAAAATCAAACCAGTCATGATCCATTTTGAGTTCTGTGTGCAGGTTTCAGATTCATCCTCTAGATAGTAATTGATGGTTGAAGGAGAACTTATTGAAAAGCGCCTTCCAGATTGGTATAGATACAAACTGTGCCACTGAGACAGAGCACACAAACATGTTGGAATTTTACGCTTTTGCAAACCATACACATATAAAATGTGTCTCTTTTTGGATCATGCAATTTTTTATACTCCATGGCCATAATGAAATTTTTATGACAAAATAAAATACAAAATATGAGTAATATTTAATATGGCTCTTGGCTATTGTGAAACAGAACACTGCAATATCTTTAGAGTTAAATTACATTTTATTGCTGACTCCCAAAAACAGTTGCCTCAAAATGCTTTATATTGTAATGTGCTATATAAATAAATTGGATTTGGAATGTAAAAACCCAAAATTTTAGAAAGAAACCCCAACAGCTAAAAATAAATAAAGAAAAAACAACTATATGTGCTGTTCAAGATTCATCTGGGAACACATTATATGAACCGATACAAATAAACAACATTTTCAGGGATTTCTATAAAACGTTGTATTCACCACAAATAAACCCATCTAAAAAAGAAATTGATCAGTTTTTGGACAACATAACTTTTCCAAAATTATTGGACACTCAAGCAATGGCACTGGATTCACCACTGACACCAGGTGAACTCCAGGAAGCCCTGATAAGTATGCACAATAATAAGGCTCCAGGTCCAGATGGCTTTCCTGCAGAATTCTACAAAGAATTCTGGTCGATTCTAGCACCAGTTTTCTACAGAACGTTGTTGGAAATTAAAGAAAAGGGCAGACTTCCATCAAATATGAATTCTGCAAACATTAATCTCCTGCTAAAACCAGGCAAAGACCCTGTATATCCCTCAAGCTATCGTCCAATATCCCTTATAAATGTAGACCTTAAAATAATCTGCAAAGCTCTCTCAAAGAGACTGGAGAAAATAACCCCCCTCTTAATTCATCCTGACCAAACTGGTTTCATAAAAGGTAGGCACTCATCAACAAATGACCAGACATCCTCCAGCTTCTGTCTCTTGAGGGGCACCAGGCAGGGATGCCCACTCTCCCCTTCACTATTTGCAATTTTTATTGAACCACTAGCAGCAGCAATTAGACAGAATTCAGTAATTAAGGGCATAAAATGCAAGAACGTGGAACATAAAATCAGCCTTTATGCGGATGATGTGTTACTCTTTCTCCAAAATTCACAAACCAATATCTCTGGGGTGATTGAATTGATAAACTCTTTTGCAAGAATATCAGATTACTCAATTAACTGGTCAAAATCTACAGTCCTACCGATTAATTGCTCCTTCCATAATTCCTCTTCTACACCACTGCAATCGGGAAATATAAAATATTTAGGTATTAATGTTTCTCCCAAGCTTGCAGATCTAACTAAATTAAACCATATCCCACTTTTAAAGAAGGTAGAAGATGATCTGGCTAGATGGAAATGTCTACCCATATCACTCATGGGAAGGGTTGCCGCTATAAAAATGATGGTCTTACCAAAAATAAATTATTTATTCTCAATGATCCCAACTAAACCGCCACAAGATTGGTTCAGATCTCTAGATTCATGTATGTCCAAATTCCTTTGGAAAAATAAACCCCCACGTATAAGCTTAAAAACACTACAAAAGACCAAGGATAAAGGAGGACTAGAACTGCCTAACTTTCAGCACTACTTCTTAGCCAACAGGCTTCAGTTTATCTCAGGATGGCTAAAACACACCCTCTTAGATGAACCTTGGCTAGATGTAGAACAAGCACTCTGCAATAATCTAGAGATCTCAAACCTACCATTTATCAGCTCAAACATCCAACGACATGAATGCTTTAAAAGCATCAACATCAGCTCTTCTCTGACAGCATGGTGGGAGTTTCTAAAATTGACGGCGTCTTCATTAATCCCATGCAAACGTACACCTATCTGGAACAACCCTGACATATTACAAAACAATAATATGATAAACTTTTCAGATTGGAGTGATAAAGGAATCAAATATTTAGAACATATACTAGAAGGAACAGAATTTATTTCATTTGACGGACTAGTTACACAATATGGGATCAACAAGAAAAGATTTTTAGAATATCAACAAATTAAATCCATAGTAAAAAAGAAATTTAAACCGGGTCAAGTTGAACTACAAACACCACCAAGTGTGGTTCAATTTCTTACTCTTAAACCCCCCAAATTACTATCCAAAATATACAGAATGCTTTCTAAAACAGATGAATCAATATCACTTCCTATTGCAAAATGGGAAGCGGATTTATCAGTTAACTTAGACCTAAACTTCTGGTCTCAGATTTGCTTAAAAACCTTTCATCTAATTAGAAATCCCAGTCTTCAATTAATTCAATACAAAATATTACATAGAGTACACTATACAGGTCATCGGATGTTCAAGATGGGCTTTACGTCTACCAACAACTGCTCACACTGCCAAACCAATTCACCGGACAATTATATCCACGCTCTTTGGTTCTGTCCACCAGTTCAGAAGTTTTGGCGCGAGATATGTGAAGACTTATCGAAGTGTCTGAAATGTAACATTCCAACTTCCCCCTTAGTGTGTTTGTTGGGCAGCTTAGATAATGTCACTTCAGAAAAGAATATCGCCCATATGGTTTTCACTGCCCTATGCATAGCCAAGAAAACAGTCCTCATGAACTGGAAAAATAAAAATAATCTTAATTCTAACCAATATAGAAATTATCTATTAGATTACATTAGTCTTGATACAGCCTCTGCCACCACATCAGATCAATTGCTCTGGGCTCCTTTGATCAGCTCCATCACCTAGTGGGGGTGGGGGGTCATAGTTTGGTCCCGCCTTCACTGTTGTGATTGGTGTGGGGGTAGGGACAGGCTTAGGGCGTCGGGGGGTTCCCCGGAGGCATCTTCCTTGGGGGGCTCAACCCGGGGTAGCGGTCATGTCCGGTTAGGGGCTCTGTTGGCTCTCCGGTGACTGTTTCCTCGCGGCTGCGTGCAGCGGGGCTAGGGGAGGGTCTGTGCTGACGGACGTGGGTTACTGACCTGGTAGCCTGGCTGGCCCTGGGTGGGTCCGGGATGGGCGTGAGGTTCTGGGGGCGCTCCGTCTCTGGGCTGGGACCCGGACTGGGCCTCGGGGGCTTGGGTCCTGGTTGGTGTGTTGCCGGGGTTGTGGGCGGGTGGGTGCATGAGGGCCCAGCCCTGGAGCAGGGTGCCGCCGGTGCGTCGAGCCACCTGGGGGGCTCTTCAACTGGTGGGGGAGATTGTCACATCTTGCAGGAGCTTTCCTCTCCTCAGGAGCTCCCTCTGCAGGAGGGGGAGATACAGGAGAGGTGGAGGAAGATCTCAGCCTGGGTGTTTATTGTCTTATGTAGTCTGGAAGATGAGTGGATGGTGGGGTGGGTGCAGTTTTCTCTGTGGTGGGGTTGGGTGGACTGTCCCGGGCTCTGTGGGGCCGGGCGGCGCTGCTGCACTGGGCCCGGTCTGGATGGGCCTGGGCCCCCTTTCCCTGGCGGGTCGCGGAGTATGGGGGTGCCTACTGGGGTCAGCGGGGGAGCTGGCCCCAGGGAGGGGTCACTTGCCCCTCCCTTCCTTCCCTCCCCATCTCCAGCTGCCTCCCTCTTCCCGCTCCACCACAACCACCCACACATGCAGGGCCTTGGAGTAGGGGTATGTCACCAGGGTGCAGAGGAGGCTACCCCCCCTCTGTCCCCTTCTGGCTGCCTCTGCCTCAATTTTATCCCACAACTTAGACATTCACATTACTCACACTCTCATTACACATACATATAGGATCTTGGGGGTGGGCACGATACACGGAGTCCAAAGTACCATCAGGGTGTACACCCCACCCCTGGCATCGTTGCCCACCTCTCAATTTTAAATACACGTAGACATTGAGGGCTAGCAGGAGGGACCATGCGCTTACCTGCTGCTCTCTGGCAGGTAGCTCCATGCCCTCCTGGGTTTTAAATGCACCTTAGAACACACATGCATCAACATTACAATGAGCGGGTGGAGGGAGGTTTGGAGTCTTCTCTCACCCCCGTTCTCTGCGACCTGCTGGAGCAGGGGGGCTAGGAGGAGGAGTTGGCCGTCCGACTGCGGTCTGGAGTGTGGAGCCTTCCTGCTGCTGCGGAGTCGGGGCGGTCTGCCTCCCCCCACCGCAGGGAAAAGGGAAACACCACCTGGGTCTGGGTGCAGTTCCCCCCTCCAGGGGCGAGGGCACCTAGACCCGGTTTGTAGAGTACGCTTGGGGAGTGTGATCGTGTGTACAACGTCTCTTTATGTCTGTCTCCACGTTGGTTGAGTGTGGAGTAAGTGCATATGAGAGCATGAGGGTGGGAATGGATGTTTGTATCTGTGTGTGCCTGTATGTCTGTGTCTATATGTCAGGTTGGGTGTCAGGCGCCACCTCTCTGGGGACATCTCAGGCCCTCCAAGGTATGGAGGCCTATCTCCCCCTACCACCACTTCCCCTGCCAGTGGCGGACCCCCTCAGACATCGGTGCGTTGGTGGTTCTTTGTGTCCGGGGATGGGCGTCCAGGTACACACCGGCTCACTCCTTGGCGGCCGCTTATCGGGGCCTGGAGCCTGGGGCTCGCTCGGGCCACTTCGGAGGTGGGGTGCCCCCGGCCTCTCGGCCTGGGGCTCGGTCACTCAGGCGCAGCTGGCTGCCGGCGGAGCTCACGGGCGCGTCACTGCAACTCCCCCTGGCTTCTGCTCCGCGGCTGCTGAGTGAGCCCTCATCTGGGACTCTCCTCAGCTCTTTCCGGGACAGTGGCGCAGCTGCCCCTCTGTTGGTCTTCCTTGGTCTCTTGTGTTCTGGGGGCCTCTGGATGTCTGGAGTTTTGATCTCCTCCACACCTGCTTCACGCCCTGGAGGACGGGGCTGTGGCCCCCCCACACCCTCTAGCAGATTATTACATGAAGGAACCTTAAAAAAACAAAAAACAAGCGCGTCCATGCTCACAGGTGTACACACGGGTGATCACACCCACAAACTACACCCTTTTTGGCTCCTACCTCAAAGCACACTGTGTTCTGTTGATCTTATGTGCTGCACAATAATGTTTAACATTTAGTATTTACTGTCATATTCCCATATATCATTGTGATGTTGTTTATTCTATTACTCTTGTTCTCTTCTGCTTGCTTTCTTTTTTCTTTCTCAGCAGGTGATCCAGGTGATTGATATATGCATTTTTTTTCTCTGCCCGTTCTGTTGGTTTTTGTCTTTTGCCCTTCTCCCCCGTCCCTCTTCTCAGCTGTTTCTCTTTCCCTCTTTCTTTCTCCCCTTCTTTCCCCCAGTCAAGTCTGTCCCGTATTCAGTAAGTGAAAATAAAATAAACAATAAAAGGTGAATCAAATGGACCATTACGGTAAGGCTGGGATGGTCAGTTTGGTAAAGTAAATCCGTTGGGCATCTTTCTTTGCCTTTAGACAACAATTCTGATGGCAAAAGAGCCAAACGGGACAGGCCAAAAAAAAAAAAAAAAAAAAAAAAAAGAAACCCCAACAGTCAGTGATATGAATGTTGTCAGGTATAGTCTTCATGAAGTAATGAACTATGTAAAGAGTCCATGAGCCATAACAACTTGCTCTTAGGAAGGTCATGATGGGGTGGTGTTCATGGAGCCACCCCATAGTAAGACGTAGTGACCCATGGTAGATGAGTGCATTTTCGCTCTCCATCTCTTCCAGTACACAGTCTCACTCCATCTGAAATTTTCTCAGTTGCATGTTCTGTCTTGGTACATGCTCAAAAATCAGTTAAAATTGATTCTATTCATCTGGATACAGCCATTTTCAATGGGAGAAATGTGTCATTGCTCATCCAAGTGAGTTTGTAAGTTGCATGTTTTGTGTGAGTTGAACAGACTGTTTAAGATGAAGTACAACAATGAGCACAAATAAGTTTATTTATATAGCACTTTTAGAACAAAAGTCACAAAGTCCTTCCAGAGATGAAACATTTCACTCTGCCAAGTTTTAGTCAGAAAAAAAGTAAAAAGAAGTCGAAGTCTTTGCACTGAATTAGATTGTTCAGAATGAAAGAGTTGGGGATGGAGTACAGGTGTCCCTGCTGGATATAGTGTGACCACAATAACCACTGCAAAAGATTGGAAAGATAGTGAAACTCACTAGATTAACAAGAAGGACAGAAAGAGAGAAACCAGTTAGCATTTGGAGGACAAGGGGGGTCATATTATACACTACCGGTCAAAAGTTTTAGAGCACCCCAATTTTTCCAGTTATTTATTGAGACTTAAGTAGTTTAAGTCCAATAAATAGCTTGAAATGGTACAAAGGTAAGTGGCAAACTACCAGAGGTTAAAAAAATAAAAAGGTAAGGTTACCCAAAACAGAAAAATAATGTACATTTCAGATTTATACAAAAAGGCCTTTTTCAGGGAACACAGAATGGGTTAAGAATTTAAAGCTATTCTCCAGAAATGGAGGTTGATCAAGCCTTGAAAGCTGGTGCTACTAATTCCTACGGGTGTTCCAACTTTTTTGGATTACTTGGATTACCAAAACTGCCTTTATGCCTTTCTGTCTGTATAAAAGCAGCACTGTGGTACCATACTCTCGTGAGCAGAAGTTGAATAGTATTGCAGAAAGTAGTGTTGCTACAAAAATGGCGAGAAAAAGGCAATTAACAATGAAAGAGAGACAGTTCATCACAACACTTAAAAATTTAGGTATTTCCTAAATTATTTTCCTACATGCAAAGAAAGTCAATGTGTCAGTAAGTACAGTTTCCTTCACCATTGAAAGGCAAACTGGGGCAAACTCTGACAGGAAGAGGTCTGGGAGACCCAAAGCCACAACTGAATCAGAGGATGTTTCTGAGACTTAACAGCTTGTATGATAGGCGACTTACAGGACAACTGCTTCAAGCACAGCTTAATAGTGGTCGTAGTAAGCAAATCTCAGTTTCAGCTGAGATTGCAGCAAGAAAGCCACTGCTAAGACGTCAGAATAAGACAAAGAGGCTTGCCTGGGCCTTTGCACTACTTAACACCGGAAGAAGCTATTATGGACTGATGAATCAAAATTTGACATCTTCGGTTCATCATGCAGGATCTTTGTAAGCCGTTGAGTAGGCAAAAGGATGGTTCCAGTGTGTGGCATCTGAACCAAAACCGCTACCACGGCTTTCTATAGCACCATGCAATACCCTCTGGTATGCGGCTAGTTGGTCAGGGGTTCAACCTACAGCAAGATAATGACGCACAAGTGCCACGCATTTATGGAAACTTCTGCAACAGCTATGGGAAGAACTTTCTGAAGAATATTTGATTTCTGTTATAGAAAGAATACTACAGGTGTGTTCAGCTGTTATATGTGCCAAAGGTGGCTACTTTGATGAGTCAAAAGTTTAGAATACATTTTGGTTTTTAAATTGATGAGTAGTGTAAATAGCATTTGTTTTGCCAGCACACTTGTTTGTTAAATGTCTCTTTCTTGTTGATATTCTCATTAAAGGTTGCCAGAATTGAAGAAATCTATAACACGATGAAGTTCATTGCTTTTTAGTAATCAATCTAATAAAGAAGAATTGGGAAAAATCTATTTTAATTTCCTTTACCATGGCAATCAAATAAAAACACCATGTAACGGGTTGCTATAGTTGTGTTAAATATCAGGCTATGTACATATTTTATTCTACTTGTGTGGTTGAAAAAGACTATAGAAAACTTTATGAAACTAACTGTATTATTAAGTGGTAAACTGTCTCTTGCAAGTACTAATGTACAAAAGTTTAAAATAAAATAAAAGTAAGACCTTATTTATATAGCACATTTAAAACGACAGCTGTTGACCAAAGTGCTGTGCACTGAAAATAATCAAATGGAAAAAGACATGGACAAAGGAAGACATGACAAAATTAAAAAAGGAAGCATAAAATGAGAAACCTTGAGCAAGAAGTAACACAAATAAAAGCAGCAAAGCCCAGTAATAAAAGTGGGTTTTCAAAGGAGTTTGAAAAATGTCTAATGTTGGGGAGGTCCTTATATGAAGAGGCAGTTTGTTCCACAGTTTAGGAGTAGTCACAGGAAAGGCCTTATCTCCTCTTTCCCGATCTCCACTGACCTCAATGATCCTAAAGGAATGATCAAAAGATCAGAAAGGTACAAAGGTGCTAACCTGCTCAATGCCTTAAAAACAAACAATAAAATCTTAAAGTCAATTTCAAAACTGACTGGCAGCCAGTGTAAGGATGCTAGTATGGGAGATATGTGGTCTTGCTCACATGTGCCAGTAACTGTGCTGCAGTCGGCTAACCGATGACAAACTGACACCTAAATAAAGACTGTTACAGTAGTCAATGCGAGATCAAATGAAAGCATGAATAGCTCTCTCAAAGTCTCTGAAACAGAGGAATGGCTTCACTTTTGCAAGTAGCAGGAGATGACAGAAACTACCTTTGATTACAGCATTCATCTGTTTATCAAAAATTAAATTACTGTCAAAAATCACTCCAAAGCTCCTTGCAAAGGGTTTTTTTTTATAAATCCCCAAAGGGCCAAAATCATAGAGGTCACAGGGACCAAACACAATGGCCTCTGTTTTCTGTTCATTTAAATTAAGAAGGTTCAAAGCCATCCATCCCGTATCATTATCCAAACAATCCAGTAAAACCTTCAGAGGACTCATGCATTTAAGTTTCAGTGGCAGATAAATCTGTGAATCATCTGCATAATAATGAAATGAAATGCCATGTTTTCTTTGTTTTTTTTTCTTTAATTGAGCCACAGGGAGCGTATAAACTCCACAAGAAAGGGAGGTTTTTAAGGAAGCTGTATCCCCCAATGTGACAGAAAAACTTCTAGTTGATAGGTAAGATTTAAAATATATTCAGTGCAGTGCCTTTGATTTCATCACAGTGCTCCAGAAATAAGAATTCTATGATTTATGGAATCAAAGGCAGCACGGAGGTTTAATAGTATTAAAATGGCAGAATCTCCCAAATCAGTAAAATGTAAAAGAACAGTTTCAGTTATGCACTTTAAAGGAGCTGGAGCTGATGAAGGGCAACTTTCTCCAGGACTTTAGAAAGAAAAGGCAACTAGAAATTGGTCTGAAGTTGGATAACCAACTTACCTGTTGGATGCTGATTTTGTTCTTTCAGAATATGCTCCACCAGAGTATGTTTAAAATCAGCACGGACACACCCGGACTGACGACTCCTATCGGTAATAGACAGCACACTCATACCCAAAGAGTCAAAAACAGCTTTCTGTAGATGAGATAGAATAATATCCAGAGTACATCTTGTGGATTTCAAGTGACTGACTACTTCATTCAGAAGTGGAAACGATAAGGGCTTAAAGTGATCAAAAGCAACAGAAGTCGGTGTGTGAACCGATGGGTGGCATAAGGTGGTTCTTCTATATATCATTCTATAAAGTTAACCTATGCACTACTGATGACACTAAATATCTGGGAGAAAACTCCTTCAGTGTGTTAAATGGTAACCCCTCCACTTGAATGGCATTTGGTGAGTGGGGCAAGTGTTTTGAAAGATTGTGCTGATGTGGACTTCCTTTTTCAATGCAACCAATCACTCCTTAAGAGGCTTGTGCTGGATGTTCTTGCTCTGGTGCCATTGAATTATCTGTGCTGAGAGTCTGACTGTGTGGAATATATTCTAAGTGTGCAAATCAGCCATGAATTTTAAAAACAAGCATGTTCCTAGAAACACTGCTAACTTAAGTCACTATGTTTAGACTTGGTCACTGTGGACTCTTCAGACAGAAACAGGCTTTTTGGTCTGTTAGTTGTAGCTGGAGACCCAGCTGAGTTTGACACAGGAGCTGATGCTTGCTTAAGTGTGTTTCATGGTGAAATCATAGATGCATGATTTCCCCCCCAGTCTTAAAGACACTTTGCTATTGCAATCTATTTAAAAATAGAAGGCACCAGAAGCAGACCAGAGGTGCACAAAGAGATGACCTTGAAGCGAAAATTATGCAAATTTTAATTATTTTCCTGAGCTGAGCCAGTATAACTTTATAATTGAACTTCATATCATGAGAGAATACATAAAAAGCAGAACACATGCTCAATCTATTTAATTATTTGTTTCATCATTGCACTTTTACCTAAAGAACAATGTGTTAAAATGCAGCCAGCCCAGATGTGGTGCTGAGTTGACCCATGCAGTCAGCCTCATCACAGTCTTGCTGCTGAATACTAATGTACACCTGCTTTGGTAGCGCAGTCTAAATAGATGTCTTGTATCTATTCAGAGTCAGAGCCCGTGGTCTCTCACATCTGCTCTCTTTAATCCATATTTAACCCTAGGACATAATATTAAAAAACTGGTGTACATTTATTTCAGTCATGTATTCATTTTCAATGTTCTCATCCACAAGCTCAGAGCTGAAGATTGCAGCAAACATTTGGATGAATACAAACGCTTGTATGCTAAGTTAACAATTTTGAACACATGTAACTGTGGGAAATAGTATCAAGCCTTGCTCCCACATTTGCTCTATTTCTTCCTCTTGTCTCTTTTTCAAGTTAGAAATCCTCTTAAGAGAGGTTTTCCAAAATAACATTATCTTCAAACAAACATTTCACTTTTAATCATTGCATCTTTCTCCCTTATACAATCCACCGTGGTATTGCAGACCCTTTTGAAGCTGTTCTTTTTCTGAGTGTCTGCTGGGATTTGCTCCCCTGTGGCCTCTCTGCTTACACCAAAGCTTCTCTTTTCAAACCAGGCTTTGAGTAAAGAAGGAAAATGGGGGGGAAAGAAACCTCATAGGAAAATAGGTGGTGAACTGATGAACAATTCACTGGTGCATACCTGACAGGAATAGCGATTTTATCACCTTGTCTATTCTCAGTAACACAAAAATATGATTTCTCACTGGACATTCACATGTCAGTCAAGAAGTTAGGTAGATCACACACAAAAACACACACTTTGTTCATCACACTCAGCTGTATTTGTTGAAATGGCCGAATAAGCAGGGATGCTTTCCTGTTAAAACTTATCTGTGAAACATTTCGTTCTAGAAATAATTTGATTTTTATAAGGAATATTTTTTTCTTTCATTAATATCTCTCCTATGTATAGATTAGAGCTTTCTGTGTTCTTGGTCAGTCGCATTTCACTTTTCAACACCTAGTAAGGCAGGAATATATGTTGAACCCTGTGTGAACAGTAGTTGCTTATTTCCTTCATGATTTGGGATTTTGAATACTCCATAGATAATCAAAACTTCTTGGTGTAAGAAAAAAGCAGTCCTGACTCTATAACATACTAGCTGCAGTGACAACACAGAAATTTTGCCACTTAAAGTGTACTGAGTAGGAAACGTGTAACCTTATAAGCTGGGACTCTCATGGGGAAACAGAGATTTCAAAAAGAGATATGGGAAATGTAGAGTGCATCCAAGTATTCACAGAACTTCACTCCACCACATTTTGTCATGCTACAGCCTTATTCCAGAACAGATAAATTTTTCATCTTGAAAATCTACACAAAATAACTCAAAATAAAAAGTTAAAAAGTGTGTTTGAAATTCTTGAAAATGTATTGAAAATAAATAAAACAACAACAAAAAAATAACATGTACGTAAGTATTAACAGCTTTTGCTCAGTACTTTATTGGAGCGCCTTTGGCAGCAATTAAAGCTCAAGTTCTGTCAAGTTCTGAGACACGACTCTCAAATCACAAAAAAACAAAGGTCTCTGGTCTGATGCAACAAAAATTAAACTGGCCTGAATGCCAAGCATCATGTCTGGCACTACTCATTACCTGGCCAATACCATTCCTGCATTGAAGCATGATGATGGCAGCATCATCCTGTGGGGATGTTTTTCTGCAGCAGAAATTGGGCGACTTGGTAAAGATGAATGTAGTAAAGTACAGGGGATTCTTAATAATAATCTGTCCCAGAGCGGTCTGGACCTCTGGGGAAAGGTTCATCTTCCAATAAGAACACAGTCTAAGCACAGAGGCAAGATACCAGATGACTGGTGTCAGAATCACTCTGTGACTGTCCTTGAGTAGCCAAACTTGAGCCCAGAGTTGTACCTGATTGAACATCGCTGAAGAAAACATGCACCGACTCTCCCCATCCAACCTGATGGAGATTCTGCAAAGAAACTGTCCAAAAATGGTGCCTGCTGTAAAGTGTTATGTTAAAGAATGTTGTTTTTTCTTATTCAAAACACAGTGTTTTCAAACTTTTCCAATATGTTTTATTGATAAAACATGATAAGCCTGGTAATGCCAGTCTTTCAAACTATATTTCTGCATGGAAAAAAAAATACTTGAATTGAGTAGAATCCAGACAAAATAATAGTGACTATTATAGACAATCTTCAACTCAAATAACAAAGACAGGCTACAAATAACAAAGACATTGTTAGTAAAGAAATATGATGCAAATTGTAAATTGAGACTAAATATCTGACTCCATGATATAGAGCATGAATGTACCATTGTTAATGGTAGTGGGATCAAGTCAAAACAAAACAGTAGTAAAGGGAGAAGTGTCCAGGCAAACCAAACAGTGATTATCCTTGTCATCCTATTGTAAAAAAATAATGAAAGGGTTAGAGAGTGTTGAGGACTTTGGAGCAATCTTATATGTTTGACTCGGGTTGAATATGCTGGAAGTGTCACGGATCGCCGGGGCAAGCCGTGTGGAATTGTAGAAAGGACCCAAAAGGCGGCAGCTCTGGTGCAGGTGAGTGTTTATTTACAGGGGTGGGTAAGTACAAACAGCGGTGGCGACAAAACATGAAACTGGAAACCTAAACTGGGTAAACTAATAAGACAAACCAGAAACGAGGATGCAGGGAGGTCCGGGGAAATACATACGGGGAGACGCAGGGAGACCGAGGGGAAACAACACAGACGAACCAGCAACTACCATGACAGAAGACACAACTTAAATACACTCAGAGAACACAGGGAGATTACACACAGGTGGGGAACACAGCTGGGAGTGATTACGTGACGAAAGTAGGGAGACAAACTGAAAACACTCACATAAGACGCAGACCTTCACAATAAAACAGGAAACACATACACACAATGACACAACACACCAACTTAACACAGACTGGGGGACACAGAACATAGGAACATGAACCATGAAACAGAAGAGTACAAACACCCAAGGCAACCAAAACCACAGAATACTAATAAACTAAACATAAACACGGAGTCGCAGACTCCGGATCATGACAGGAAGCCTACTTTTAAAAAGATTGTGGCATGAATGCTCCACACCAAACAAGGGTTGAACTGCAAAAAAAAGTCATGAGCTACATCTCAGATACATCAAGCCTTAGTTAGCATGGAAAACATTAAATTTCCCAACTGCACAAAATTAATATGCTGGATTGCCATGGCCATACAGCTTAGGCTTGCAAAGCTGCATTCGAACAAACTACATGCACAAGACTGGAATAATGTTCTTTGGAAAGTTGATATCAAAGTGAAGATGTTGAATCACTGTGTTGCAGTGGGACAGTTAACCTTAACCAGATTGAAATACTGTGGGTCAGACATTAAGAGAGCTATGCATTAATGAATGTCTGCTAAACTCAATGAACTAAACGCTGTAGAGAAGAGCGGACCAAAATTTCTCCACAATGATTTAAGAGACCGATAAAGTAATAAAACAACAATGACTTCAAATTTGTAGCAGTAAAGGAACCAGCGCACACAGTGTTGCAAGGTAAGTGTGTTTATTTACACTGTTTTCCATTCTTGTTTCCTGCAGCTTTCCAGGTGCCTCTTCGAGCTCAGCTCAACACATACAGCTCCCTTGTCAGGTTCCGGCATACTACTCATAGAGGGGAGGAATGATTCGATTATGGAGATCAGCTCTTTTGGTCAGCCTCCCCTGACGCCACACCTTCTCCTGCAGCTGAACTACAAACCACACCTCGCCACAAAGTTGTTACTATTACTTGTTAAAATTAGTTCTATCCTATGGTATAGAATCATGTGATACTTAGTTTCTCACCTGACCTGGTATATATTATAAAGCTTTAGTAAGAAGCAAATGTCCATTGTTTCTTTGACAGTGAGTACTAAAAGACTATAAGAGTGTTGACCATTAGGCAGCTCTATTTCATTTAACTTTATTTTGCACATAGGAAATAATTTCTGAATTGATTGCTGCAGCTGGATGATTCATATTTAAATCTCCCATCAACAAGCTATTTTGATTTATAAATACATGTTGTATGGAGTATGAAGACAGGGATAAAAAGGCTTCAGAGGAAGGCAAACTGCAATCTTGAAATGAAGTGACAGCCATGCAAAAGTGTAAACCATGACTAATATATCAATTGATGAAATGGAGAGTGCTGTAGACTGATTACACAATTTACCCTTTCTATATGAAGTATGCAAACATATTCATCTGTCTTTGGCTTTGACTTGTTTCAGAATGATGCAAAGCCAAGTGAGCTAAACCTTTCCATGCAATCACAGTAAGTCACAAAAACCTTTCATAATATGAATGGAGTTCTTATACACTTACAAAATAATCCTGCCAGGCTGTATTGTACAGCTAAAGCAATATGACATGACTGGAAAAGATGGTAAGTTAATGTTTTGTGAACTTTGTCAATGTTCTGAATAAAGGGTTCAAATATCTTTTCGATGATGACGGTGAAATGCAAGATTTAATGTAAGCCAAGGCCTCTTAGTAATATATTGAATTCACGGAAGAATAATAACCTTGTTCATGTGCAAAAGATCTTCAAAGAACTTTACACTGCATTGTTAAAGTAATAGTTTGACAAGAAAACTTGAATATTCACTTTCTTACCAAGAGTTTAATACAGAAGAAAATGGAAGCTGTGCAATATGAGAATGCATGGACAATCACCAAGTTTGCCTGCAGCCTCTTAGTCCATTTTTTTCATCTTTTTTCAGATTTTTTTTTTTACCTGTTTAACTTTCTTTTTTTCACATGGTCTAAAGTCTAGGTATAATGGTATAAAGTCTGTCATCTCTGGACGTGATGGTTGTGAGTCTACTTTTTTTTGTTTCACCGTGTTATTTGCTCTTTCACTAAATGACAGCCTTGCATTGTTTACACCAGGAGCTACCTGATCATGCTGAAGCAGGCAAACATGGCAATTAGAACAACAGATATCCCTGTAGAAATCAGGAGAAGGACACACAGGGGATGTGGAGGAAGAATGAAAAGACCAGGTAAAAGAGTTGGGTCTAGACAACAGAGCCCAATAGAAAGGAAGAAAATTCATTAGATCTCTGGGCAATAAAATGGATGAGCTAATGGCCCTAGTTAGGGGACTTATTTAAGCATAATGCTGTTTTTAATGTGATGACTGATGGCTTTCAGTTTGCTCCTTTTACTACTACAAAATGTTGTCAAAATCAATAAATCAATAGTTTTACAATAATATAATTCTTAAATGGTAAGTCTGAAAAATAATCATTTTACTTTAGATACTTAAAGTATAATATGATGCTAAATGTTTAGCAGGATTACAACATTTACTTCAGTAAAGAATCTAAATACCTATATCAGCATTCTACAAAAGACTTATCGGGATATTGGACTGCATATGAGGATCAAAATTGTCCCATTGTTTTATACAGAGATTTTGAAATTAGAGATTTTGAAATACAGATACTTCATGCAGTGTCTGTTTTACAATAGTTATACTCAGCTGGGCATTAGAGAGTGCAATCATCGTTTTTTTCTTCTCCAATACATTTAACAAGATTTGGTCTGCCCTGCTGAAGAAGAAAATAATTGCCAGGTTGTTGCTCCTGGTGTCCTGGATCAAACACAAAGATCTTAAAGTGTTCATATTTGTGCTTTAACAAATGTGTCAGCCACACTGGTGAGCAGTACTACTGTACCATAGGGAAGTGTCCTGTCCCATTTTTACTTTGCCCTGTACACTTTGGACTTATGCTTTGGGATACATGGACCTACATAGGTTCTCTGGTGATTCAGTTGTTTAATTCAGGCAGAATGATGTATCAACTATCAAAGAGCTGAGGACGGTGAACTAGACCATCTGCAGCTCAAACACACATGTGCTGATGGTGGGAAAATAAGGATCTCTGTCTATTAGGACCAGGAACTTCTGCAAAAATATGTCTACAAAAAGAAATTAATTAACCCAACACCACTAACTGCACGTCTCTGGACTGTGGGAAGAAGTCGGATTACCCAGAGAGAACCCACACAAGCACAGGGAGAACATGCAAACTCCACACAGAAAGATCCTGGACGGATGATGGAGATGAAGGACCTTCTTTGCTGTGAGGCAACAGTGCTAACCACTGGACCATGCTGCCTGTTCTCTGCTGTAATGTTAAAATGCTTTTTACGTTATACTATATATCCAAGCAAACTAACACTACCCCTAAAAAAGGTTTAAAAAGATGTCATTGTGTTTTAAATTGTTTACCTGTCTACCAGAGGTCTGTTTGTAGAGTTGTCATAATGATCATGACGATACCAGGCATTTTGGGGGTATACTGCCCCTTTAAGAGCCGCCTTAAGCCAGAGCAGGCATGTACTCAGGTTTGCCTCAGGCACTGCGAGCAGGAGTACTGGAGTTAAAGGCTGCAAAAGTTTACGTGGTTATCTGTGAGTTGAATATTATGGAAAACTGTAACAAACTGCAAATATTGTCGGAGAGTGGAATTAGCCTCGTAAGGTAAATTTATTGTGTGATGACTCCGTGTTTGTGATGAATTTTGTAGATTTATGAAAGTGCAAGGGGTGTATCTGTAATGGTCACGTGCTGTGAGCAGTACTGAAGAGCAGGTTGGCGTAAGTAATGACACAGTGTGTTATTAAGTTATTAACTTTACACGGTTACTCACGTTGCACAACTTTGTATGTTTCCATTTGGTTCAGAGGTCGCTTGTGTGTATTTGTCCTAGCACAGTGGCTGTGCAGTGAAACAAAAGTGAGTGCATGAGAAATTTACGAATTCACAAAAGACAGTTTACGGTGCATTTAATTCATTCATGTATGTCTTCTCGGTGTCAAGTGCACTTTATGGTCAGTTGAATTCAATTAAATTTTATTTATACAGCACCAAATCACAACAACAGTCGCCTCAAGGCACTTTATATTGTAAGGTAGACCCTACAATAATACATACAGAGAAAACCCCCAAAATCATATGACCCCCTATGAGCAAGCGCTTTGGCAACAGTCGGAAGGAAAAACTCCTATTTAACAGGAAGAAATCTTCAGCAGAACCAGGCTCAGGGAGGGGCGGCCATCTGCTGCGACCGGTTGGCGTGAGAGAAGGACATGCTGTGGAAGAGAGCCAGAGATTAATAACAAGTATGATTCAGTGCAGCAAGGTCTATTAACTATATCTATATCTATAGTGAGTGAGAAAGGTGACTGAAGAAGAAATACTCATGCATCATGGGGATTCCCATGATGCATGAGAACCCATTGTGTAGCACAGGGGTCAGCAACCCTATAGGCACGCGTACCACAGTTCGCACACGAAGGGTTAACTGATGGCACGGCCATAGCTGGACTGGCCATTGGGCATACTGGGCATTTGCTCGGTGGCCCGATGATTTTTTTTTTTTTTTTTTTGTGAAAGGTGGTGGATTGGCCAGATGCTGGCCGGTGTGTAAAAATAACTCAGTTGTTTGGTGGTGGCATCGTGGAGCTTCCACAGATTCAGTAACATTAGCAAGTGGTGGAGGCCAGCAGGTGGATGAGGGAGATTGGAGGCAGGAGGAGAGCCCCGAGGCAGCCGCCAGTCCGAGTGTTATTTTCGTTGTGCTGACTTTTTACAGTCAGTTTCAATAACTCGTACTGCGTACTAGCTAGCATGACAGAGTTTCTATACAGCTGGGTCGGTGCTTTGATGTTACTGATGTTGAACTTTATTTAATTCATAAGGTTAGTTAGTAGAGTTGCCAACCGTCCCGTAAAAAGAGGGAATCTTCCCACATTCAGAGAAATTATTAGGCGTTTCGTGTTGAGCTGAGAGGGGACGCAGTTTGTCCCGGACTTCAGCTAGAATGAAAAAAGACACAAAGGTGGAGTTATTCTGTCGTTATGCTGTCAGCTGCTTCTTCTTCTCTCATTCTCTCCCCTCTCTCCCCTGTTGCTCATCATGAAACTGATCAATGATCAGCTGATCGGCTTTTCTCTCTTGTTTGTTTATCGCTCACTTTGCGCCAGAAAGAGGAAACCAGCGGATGTCGCGCTAAACAACAGCAGCGCGTTTAAGCTTGATCAGCTGTTGTTAGAATTTATTTAATATTAATTTCTAGTATCAGCTGATGTTTGCTGGAGCCACAGCTGTAAAAAGTGCTGTCATGATAGTCGGTTTGGATATCTGGTGATAGGGAAACATGAAGATGAAACCAGGAGATGTCGTTACTGAATCATCAGAGCTGTGATGGAGAAACAGGTTTACCTTTTAGGTGACATGAATGAGTTGAAGGGAAGTTATGAACTGTTTCTGAGAGACAAATAACACCAGGATCATTTTCTATGTAGCTGAGAGCTGGTAACTGTGCAGGGGTGGGTCTAGCAAAGTTTTGCCAGGGGGCCATTCCCATTAACAGGGAAAGGGGGCACAAAGAAATACTTTCTTATTCTCATTTAAAATGTCTGGTTGTTATTAAATAATTATCTGAAGCTTACAACCAAAGTTTTTATCTGATGTAAAATGTATAGAAATCATACATATACCAACAAGACTGTGCATCACTGTCACAACAGTGTTTGTTTTCATTCAAAGGCTTTATGGCTTTAATACCTGGTGGGCCGATCTTTAGTCAAAATGCCTGGGCTGTTTTTTTGTCCCAGTCCAGTCCAGCCCTGGGCACGACACGCAGTGAATTAATCTGGGAAGGTGCATCAAAAAATAAATCGCAAATCAGCTCGCATAGACACATTAGTTGTGCCGCTTCTTAACCCTTTAAGACCTACCATAGAACCAAGTCCGCCAGAGCTTATATTATATTTTTACATGCTGTGGAGCCATTTTTGGGAGCATTTCAAGTTGCTATACATCAATACAACCATTATAGCCCAGATTTTAATAATATGTATTCATTAAGTGCATAGTAATTACATAAATTGCAAAAAAGTGCAATAAACTACAAAAAAATTGGAAATCGTTTTTGATTTTTTAACATATATTTGTAGTTAGAGAAATTTAAGAGGCTTATCCCTCAAAACTGTAAATACAAAAAAGTTGCACAAAATAGTTTCCCACCACAGGAAATTTATTTTGAGTGTCTTCATAGTTTTATTTTTGAAATACACCAATTTTTATACACTGCAGGAAAAACGAAAATAAATATTATAGTGCAAATTTGCAAAAAAGCAGCATGTGCATCAAAATAAACTATTTCCAGCAGTGCAATATGAGTCCTAAGCATCCCAGAAACGACACAGAAAGTCATAAAGTCAAAGATAACTTTTAAAAAGAGCAGTATAGGCCCTGAGGCCCTGATCGCAAAAAAGACTACATTTCCGTGAAAATGACGTCACTTCCGGTTTCGGGCAGGTAATGGCGGAAATGCAAAAGTTCGCGCTGACGTCTATTCCAACGAAGTGTTATGAACAGCTGATCGGATCGGTAAAGCGTGTTTCTGGAATATTATGTTTTTGTTCCTGCAAGCGCTTTTTATGCAGTTTTTGCAAAGCTTTATGTGGAAGGAAACCGTGACCGAGGACAAGCTGATGGCATAAGCTGTAAGTACAACTCCTCCGGTTTCATATGCAAAAAAAATTATTGCGCTAGCTTACGTGGTTGCAGTGCTACTGGGATTTAAAAATAGTTACGCATAACAGAGCGTTCCCGCTCCGATCGGCTCTAAAGTGTTAATGACGGTATCTTAGCTAACAACCCCAACTACCAGATTCAATTTGTAATTGGCTAAAAATAACTTAGCTTACTGGTAAGAGAGACATTGTTAGCGTTCTACATTCCGACACTTCAAAAGCTTCAGGAGCTGTCCGCTCAGCACTGCATCAGCACCATGGAGATACACGGATACATCCGTAGACTCGAGACACAATGCATTTTTGGGACTTTCAGGTGTATGGACCAATGTTTTATTTTCTGAACAAACCAGAAAGCTTTAATGAGCAGCTAGATTTGTCTCGCATTAACTGGCTGAGTTAATGCAACATCGAAGCAGCTGGAATCCACAGCTGTGTGTGTTCATGGAGCTGCATTTTCACCTGCTGGACATCACTACCTGACAAGTTTAACTGTCTTCAGAACATTGCAGAGGCCTTATTGACAGTACTTAGCTCTACATATCTGTGTGAACAGATTTTCTCTCACATGAGTGTCCTCAGGTAGCCGTCTGAATGCTGGACACTCGGAGACCTGTGTCTCTGAGTGGGAGACCAGAAATCATATTAACATGTCTGTCTCTGTATTAACAAACATGCCATATTGGCTTAGTTTATTTTTCTTATCATTGTTGTGAGGAGACCATAAATAGCATTTGTATTTTCTGTTGTACAGTTCATTTGCTGTTATGGATAAAAAGTTTTTTTTTGTTTCAAAATAGCTGATAACTATTCGCTGATAGCTGCCAACATCTGCGAACAAATATGATTCTATAAAGTGGTTCTATATATTGTGTAACTATTAATATAGAGCGCTATTAAATTTATTGCTAATGCAATCATATGGCACACTGACTTCTGAGGAAATTTTAAATGGCACTCGCCATCAGAAAGGTTGCCTACCCCTGGTGTAGCACATACAAACTAAACATGTTGCGTTTTTCTGATAATCTATCTTCAAAAAAGACACACTAAACAAATGATGTCAACATCAGTTTATATCATTCAACTCAACATCAGTTGAGTTGAATGATGTTTCTAAGTAAGAAAAGGAAGACATGTTAATTCTAGGTTTGTCCGTTTCTGAAAAGCAGGCATTTCATGGTTTGATCCAACAGTACCACAACCACTTTCATGCATATTTCAGGATTTCAGTGGGACAGTTTGAACTCTTGTTGGCAGAGCTGGGACTACACGTGAGGCAGGGAAATATATTCAGAGAGCCGATTGACCTGGAGCAGATCTAGCTGTGTGTTGGAGGTAAAGTAGTTTTATTTTACTACCTGTATATTCAGTACTGTTTTGAGCTACAAGTGCACTCGTTCCCCACTTCAGTGGACTGATTTGTCAGATCTGTTCATTTGGATACGAAAATCAATCTTGGGTCAAAAAAATAAATGCCACAACACTGGGGAAAAATATACAAACCAGAGAGCAATACTTAGTTAAAAGCATCTGGTTAAAAACATATGCCCTGATATTTTTAGATTAGGGGGTATGTTATGATTTTTTTTTTTAGGGGGAAAAAGAATATTTTTTTTTCTTTTTGTGGTAAGTAATAAAATTAATCAGAGCAATAACACCTATTAAACCTTACAGGCTCAAGTTGTACTGTTGAGTACACATAAAACAATGACCTACTACAGCGTTTGCAGTTATGATTTATGGATTGGGAGATACTATTCTTTGTTCTATTCAAAGCACTGACGGCTGATAAGGCTGAACACAATGGCCAGATTATAGGCACGATTGGACACAACCCTGAGACGTGCAGTGTTTAAAATCAGCTCTCTGCCTGTAATTCTCCCCCTCTCTACGCCAACCCTGTAACAACAGACCCCTTGATAATGTTATTGCTCGTGGTTCATGACCAGGGAAGATAAGAGAAATAGGTTTCTTTAAGCCCTCACAGGCTTAACCTATGACTCTACTTATAGCAAGCTCCAAAGACCCAGACAACCCTGTTAGCTTTGGTTTTGCACAATACCTTGACATAGTACGTGATAAATTTGAATACTTTCTATGTACTGTATGTGTTGTGTGCAGGAATGAGAACCAATACGGCAATGCCACGATGATCCATTTGGCAAAGTAAATCCATTGGGTATCCTTGTTGGTCTTCAGACAACAATTCTGATGGCTAAAGAACCAAATGGGACAGGCGAAAAAAAAAAAAAGAAAAAGGAATGAGAACCTTTACTACTTATGCAAATCCAGTTTGAAAGGTTCCACTCAAAGTGCAGCCCATGTAGACTGTTCAGCAGCATCATCTTTTCTATTGTGAAACCTCACACATGTACATCTTTAACACTTTTTGCCACTGATAAAAATCCGGTAAGTGATGTCCTGTTTGGCCTAAATGTGAGCACATACAATAATACACAAAAAAAGTACTAAGAGAGGGGAAATCATCCAAAGGTGGATGTGGATCACAGCTTTTATAATGTGTTCTGCAGTGCTTTCTCTGTTTTTGTTAACCCCCTGTGTTTTTGGTCAATTAAACCTGATCATTTTCAGCAGAAAAGACTTGCTTAACATCAGGCAGTACACTCAAGACAGTTACCCAGCACTTAGCTCAAAAGTTTTCCTGAACTTTAATTAGGAGCTTTCTGACGTACATGGGGAATTCACAGATGAGGCAAGTGTGCAGGTGCACTAGTGAAACGTTGACAGTTTCTTTCACTTCCATCAACTTACCTTGCAAATCTTTGCTCCTTGCCCAAAATTGATAAGTTGCTCCTTCTTAATGGAGCAAGCAAGGATTTATGCACGTATTCTGCTGCCCTGTGTTTAAACCTGGCTCAGTTAATTCATCCCTGACTACATCCCGCTCATTACACAAAATAATAAGCTAATAGGAAAAACAAAAGGCAGCGGAATTTGCTTTTGTTTGATTTTTTAACCTTAATAAACATTGGCATTCAGATGTTACAGCACAAAGTAAATACTGTAGCTTGAAGTTTAGAGTAATATTTCTGCAAAGTACTTTATTCACCATGGAAAATCTTCTTCATCCTGGTTGGCTTTTACATTCCTCCTCAGGCCAACATGACTAAAGCACTGCCAAGCATGGTAGATCAATTAATCACCTTGGAACAAAAACATCTTGCTGTTCATAGTTGTAAGGGACTTAAACAGAGCAACTTTAAATCATAAACTACAAAAATACAAACAACATGACAACTCTCTCACTGTAGAGAGAAACATACCGGACCACTATTATAGTTTTGAAAGATGCATATCATTCTGCTCCCCAAGCAGCAGTAGATCATTGCTTCGTCCTACTTATCCAAACAATAAAAGCTTTAAACCCTTGGTGAAATCCATCCATGGACAATGCAGGAACTTTTTCCTCTTAAACTATACTAGCTGGAGTATTGTGAAGCTGCAAACTGTACCCTTGATGAACTGACTGTCAATGTAACACATTACATCAATTCTTGTCAATACCTATAAAAATAGCCCTGTGAGTGGCAACCTGTCCAACTTGCCTCTCACCCTACGGCAGCTGGGATAGGCTCCTGCACCCCTGCAACCCTGAACAGGATAAGCAGAAAAGGACGGATGGATGGACGAATCAACTTAGCACAAAAAGTACGAAAATTTGAATTTGGTCAGTGATTTCTTTGTTGCAACAATGCTTTTTGGCAATAAATCTTATACCATTAGAAAGCCTTTTATCTGAGCAGCAGAATTGAGTATGTGGGTTACGCCCATGAAAAATGGGTGTAACCTTCTCTGCCAATGCTAGACAGCTTGCTGCTACAGCTTCCTTAGTGTCATTTATTAAATTGGATGATTGAAGTCTAAAGAAACAACATGTACTGACAATTTAACATTTTCTTTTTTTAACAAACATAGCATGTGGAAGAACCATACCAAGTCAGACAAAGTGGTTGTGTTGGCGATTCTGGCACAAACAGCATGGGCAAGCTAATCCCACAAGTGTTCAGTGGGGTTGAGGTCAGCACCACAGGTATCCTCTCCACTCCCAAATTCTGGAAATGGTCTTGATAAACCTCACTCGGTGGAAGTGAGCTTTGTCATCTGTGATGATAGCGTTCGGTACCAGACTGTGGAGATATGGAAAAAAAAACAGGTTTTCCAACAGTATAAGATTTGCTGCCAAGAAGCAGTGTTACAACAAAGAAATCTTTGACCAAACACAAATTTCCTTCCTTTTTTGCTAACAAAATAACAAATCATATTTCACTGCAAGACTAGGAACTTTGCTTGTATATGACTGTATCCCCTCTTCTGTTGACATCTTTATTGTCTTAGCAGACTAAAAAAAGCCAAAACCACTAACAATGAGATTATTCTTAAAATGTTGAAACCCTGCTTCTAGGGTATAAAAACCCTGACCCGTCTGAAAAGGTCGACAAGATATCACAAAGTACGAGAGACCATAGCAACCTGTTGAGGCAAAGACCTGGCTGATTATCTTAATCCCTGCTACTGCAGGTTTGAGAGGGACACATTAAACACTGCCCCCCCCCCCCCCCCCCCCCCATCCCCCAACCCCATTCCATCCCTATAATAGCAACTGTCACTCTATTGACACCTCCTCTTTTCTTGTGTCGCTTTCCAGATATCTCAGAAGTCAGACAATTACTCCTAGAGCAATTCATTCATCACTAGCAGTTGGTGAGGCTTCTTCAGCTTTCCTAGTTGGAAATGTGAGTTGAAGGGGCATTTTAGATAAAAATTCTAGGAACTTGGAAATTCCAACTTCCACGAAATTCGACGAAATTCCACTTTTGGTCACCTGGACCTTATGGTTCAGATTTCAGTGAACTTCAGGAAACCAGACAACCAGCAAAGCACAAGGCCCAGACAAAGTTTCACACTCATGTTTTAAAGCCTGTGCTGACCTGCTGGCAGGAGTGAATGACCACATCTCTGTTGCTCTGATGTCTGAGGTCATGAAGGCCTTTAAACATCTGGTCCTGGATAACCTGCTGAGAAGTATAGGTGGCAGCTGTTTTTATAGACTGAAAACAATTTAAAAAATGTGAGGGAAAAAAAACCCTGAAGATACTTGAAACACTGGAAACTGCTAAATTCACTATAAAAAGTATGTCTGTGAAGGTTCTCAGTCATCCAGGTCATCGTAGTCAAAGGAGCTTGCAAAGAAAACTTAAACAACTTAAACAAGCAACTTAAAGAATTCCAGACGCTTTTCTTTGCAAGCTCCTTTGACTATAAAAAGTAATTTGTTTAGACTTAAGTTCTGCTCTATTCTAATACCAAGACAAAAGGGAGCTTAATATTTCAAAAGTCTGTGCTTTTCTAGCTCTTTAGGTTCTTTAGGTTCAACAATAGGAAAATCTGATTGACACATGCAAGTATACTAATGAAAACAAAACAAAACAAAACACAGCTTTGGACCACAGCCTCTTTTTCAGTAGTGTGTTAGTTTAGGTGGACCTCAATTCATATGTTTAAAGAAGGCAGTAAACACCATCTTTCCCTAAAAATCTGCAGTCATTTAAAACATTTTTTCAAAGTAAAACCAGGGCCTGTACTCTCAAAGCTTTCTACAACAGAGAGGAGCTTCTAGTGACCAAATTAAAAAATAAAAAATCCCAATTATGACATTTTCAAGAATTTCCCTTTAAAGTTAAATCTAAATCCTGGCAAGTAGAAAACCGAACACACTAGCCTTTGAAAGACCATAGATGAAAAACTGTTAAGAGTAAAGAGGAGCACTTTTCAGAAGTGTAAGACTTTCTTAAGAATAGGAAATTGATACAGGAGCAATTTTTTTTTTACTTCCCTTCGAGTGAGGAAACTGTGTATACACAGTTCCCATGGATCTTATTTTAGAAGATTCATGTCACTAAAGTTTGACATCCTTTTTTTTTTTTTTTTAAAGAGAAAAAAAATGCATATATCAATCACCTGGATCACCTGCTGAGAAAGAAAAAAGAAAACAAGCAGAAGAGAACAAGAGTAATAGAATAAACAACATCACAATGATCTACGTGAATATGACAGTAAATACCAAATATTAAACATTATTGTGCAGCACATAAGATCAACAGAACACAGTGTGCTTTGAGGTAGGAGCCAAAAAGGGTGTAGTTTGTGGGTGTGATCACCCGTGTGTACACCTGTGAGCATGGACGCGCTTGTTTTTTGTTTTTTTTAAAAGGTTCCTTCATGTAATGATCTGCTAGAGGGTGTGGCTAAAGTTTGACATCCAAAAAACCATCAAAGCAGACTGAATGGACAAAGTGGTAATATTTAATGTGTCAAATGATTCATGACAGCAACTGGCGATGGGATAACTGGTTTTCGTATAGTGACTTATGTATTTAAACTTTACACCATGAAACCGATGGTAAGTATAGAAACAAGTCACAAAATAATTGTGTCATTGGTAGATTATTTAACCCCCACTTCCAACAGTGCAGCAGTTATGACAGACGTGTCTGTAGCAGAGTGATCTCAGAAACAATAAATTGTTTTCACAGTCTCATATTCTGACACATTTTATTTTCAGATCTCACAGTCTTACAGAAGGCATTGACAGACAACAGTCTTCCTGATGCTTTTGATGTAACTGATAAAAGCCGAACAGTCCCCCTTTAGTATTAATATATTAAGTTCTAAATAATCAATTTTAGGCATCTTGTAAGTTCAAGACCCCGTATTATGTGTGTGATAGACCATGTACCCAATTTAAGGTCAGAGTGCTTTTTAAAAATGGAATATTTTTTTGTTTTTATTATCATTTGTGAAATCACTGACACATGGTTGCTCTTTTTATTTAGGGTAAAAAGATTTAAATATATTCTAATGCAATTTTTCCACTTGAGTCGACTTGTCTGTGGTCAAAAAGGTTAGATCAAAAACCAACAAAAAAGCATTAACCACTATTAAGAAAATCACATGCTCCTAAAATCAATTATTTCAAGCCTCATAGCACAGAAAAAAAGAGAGAAACAACTTTGAATAAACTACGTAAATAAGAAAATGACATGACGTCATGACTCACACTTGCTTTAAGACTCTGCTCAACAGGCTGTGTATGTGTTTTTAAAACAACAGCCTTAACATGCAAATATTTGTGAAAACTACGTATAGTCCACATTTAGTCTGAATGAAAGACCATTATGCATAGCAATTTCTGTTAAAATTGTTGCCAGCTATTGACATTTACCAAACGCAGCCTCTACTCCAAGTCTACTTTGTGATATTAAACCATGAATGCTAATGTAGAAACTTGCCTGATGTTGTGCTGACTCTCAAAACTGATTATCACGAATCATGACAAATGAGAAATTTCCAGTCAAGAACACAAGTGTGGAAAGAAATTATTAGAGCCTTCATTGTGAGAGGCCTCTGAAAATGGGTTGAACAATTGATAATGCTAATGCAGTCTTCAAACCTGTGAGTGAGTTGCAGGCTGAAGGTTAAATATGATCAGTGAAATTGAATCTGACAAAGCTACATTACAATCCATCTTGGGATATTAAACATTTCAAATTTTCTGAATTAAGGACTAATAAGGCTGCTGAGATGAGTGCGAGATGGATGGTCTTGGTTAACAATCACAAAATAGATCTGATGAGAGTAAATGGCATCAGAGTTGACATATGATATTGTTGAGGGGGAAAAATGAAGTCTTAAATTATTTTGCATCCTGTGGGACTGAGAACACAACTTTCAGTGCTTTCAGTGAGAAAATGTACTCATTCTGTTTGGATTAGCAACTCTTTCTAATGTACTGGCCTCTTATCTATTGCAGCTGGAAGTGGTTATCTGGAGATTACACTCTAGGCTGTCCTTAATCGTGTAAATCACATTAATTACCTGGTTTATGACTGCTGGATGTTTGTTTTTCCTGGAAGTGGGATGGGCATAATACTTTCAGCAAATACTAATAGAAGATAAAAAAATTCCTAAAGAAACATGTTATTTAGTTTAAACTGAACACCCAAGCAGCAGCTATTTAAACATAAGTTTAATATTTACACCTGAGCTCAGCGCAGCACAGCAACATGAAAACCAAACTAAATACACAATAAAACCAGGATCTCAGAAGTTTATAGGGGGAGGGGAACACCTTGGACTCATTGCTGTGTTTCTGGACGCTGCAGTGACACTTTTTACACTGGAGAAATTGTTACTTAAGTAACAAATAACTAAAATTCCTTGAGTGTCAATTGGATATTTAATGACTGCTATAGAGACAGGAGGGCGGTAGAAGACTCACCAATACATGATGCCCACACTACATTCACACTACATACAGAGAGTTTTCATATGCCGTCTTGATTGTTGTTTAGATTACCATCCACTCTGCAAGAATCGTGTATTTTTTGTGTTCTGTTTCTTGTATAAGTGTCCAACTTTGAACCAATGTCACAATATTGACAAATACTGTTAATCCTTCATACATACATCGTCCTACATCATCACACACCAATCCTTCATACTGGTATCTCAGTAAAAGAAAAATCTTAAGTCAAAAATATAACTTTGGAAATCTGGCTCTTCCAGACATTCAAGTTCAAAAGGAACTTGTGTACAAAGTTGATAACACAAAAAAGTTTAACTGTTTTTGTGTGCAAGTGTGTGTGTTGGTGTGTGTTTGTGTGCATTTGTGTGTGTGTGTTTGATGTTGGGGGAATAGCGGTTTACGAGAGGATCTTGACAATTTATTCTAGACAGCTGCATCTTTGACAGGCCATCATTAGCAGAGTGATTCCTCAGGTTGTTTCATTCCCCGGTGGCCAAGACAAACTGCACAAGATCTTAATTGCTGGTATGAATAAAAGTTCATTTTCCAAGGAGTGCTATCATTATAAATGCAGTATAAAAGATTACTGAGAAGATGAATATGTCAAGTACTGTACTCTCACACTAGTGCAATAAAGAGGCTAATAAACCTGAGATGGGCCAGAGGGTTATTCAGGGACAATAGAGAAGATAAATGCTGTTTATCTCCAATTACAGTGCGTTGTTATGACTGTATAAGTTAGAAAGACTTAGAAAGACAGAGAGAGGCAGGTGCAGAGAGGGACAAATAGAGACAAAGAACATTTCAAGGCTCTCAGAGTACTTATTTTGGAAGCCTTTCTTCACATGGAAACTGTCCTTTCCATTTAATCCTTTTGATTTTTGAGAAAATGTTTCATGACAGACAAATGAGAGGCTGTCTGTGTTTTGAATAGTTGTAAAGTCAGAAAGTAGCACTGAAAGCAGTTCTGAATGGGGCTGCAGAGTGCATCGCAGTATAATGCTGCCATTATAATTGTGGTCAAGGGACTGTGGAAAAGGAGGCATTTGGACTGTTCTCTGGGGATCTGTACTGGGAGTTTAGGGGCCTTAGTGTAATATAGCATGGGAATGATGAAGAGCTTTATATTCCCAATATCCACTTGACTAAGTGGTTCTTTTCTTCAGTGAGCCACAATTGTACAGCTCCTATTTCGTATGAGAAATTGTCATTCAGATGGAACTGTGAGGTGCCAGCACAAAAAATTGTGTGTTGTGTGTTTATTTAATGTGTTCAATAAAAAAAGGGGGCTCAGACCACCAACCTTTCTCTTTTTCACTAGAACTTACTCAGCTCAACTAGACTGGACTGTACTTGGTTTCAGTAGTTTTCCATTACAGTCGTGTACCACCTGTGTATGGGTCATTATAGCAATATGGCTATCACAGCATTTGCATTAGACAAAAAAAACACAACAATAGAGGATGTCGAGAAGATATTACACCAGCTGCTCGATATACAGTTTTTTGCCAGACTCGGGGACCATAGGGTTAACTTTTTTCCAAAATGGCTGCACAAACAGTAACAGTAATTGCGCTCTAACCCTAATAACTGTTTGTGCCATCCATCTTTAGAAGTTTGTCCCACTCTTCTTTACAAAATTGTCTTAATTCTGCAACATTGCAGAGTTTTTTAAGCCAGGTTAGGTTTGGATACCATTTTACCTTAATAAATGAAATCATCACTGAAAACTGAAAACTGTATTTACTTCAGTTATCTTTGTCTAATATTACAATTTATTTGGTCATTTAGCAGTTGGGCAAGAAATGTATTAAGAAATTAGGATGAGGAAACATATTTTCTCTATACTTTATATTTTCTTTGAGTTTACTTCTCAACCTCTTAAGGCTTTCTCTCATCCCTCCAGCCATCATCTCACCCTATCACTCATCATCCAGGGTCACACCGACCCTCTGCTTATCCCCTCACTATATCCCTGCACTACATCAATGAATCTTTTCAGTGGTCTTCCTCTTCCTGCATATTTAACCTACTTTGATATATCCCTGCTCTTTACATGTCCAAACTATCTCAGCCTCTCTAACCTCTAACTCCCTAACCTGGTCTCCAAACTACTTGGCCTGAGCTGTCCATCTTATATACTAATTTCGTATCCATCTGGGTCACACACAGTGAAAATCTTAACATTTTCAACTTTTTGTTGATCCTCCTTCAGTTTGCTTGGACACTGCCCATTTTTTTTCTCTTGGATGATTGATCCCAGGTATTGAAACTCATCCACTATCACTACCTACTTTGTTCTTTGCATCTTCACTGTTCCACCTGTCTCTTTATCATTCCACACATATTCTGTCTCGCTTCTACTGATTTTCATTCATCTTCCCTCCAGAGCATACCTCCACCTCCCCAGATTCTCTTCCACTGGTCTCACTAGAGATCACAATGTTGTCTGAAAACCTCCCTTCTGTCATTCCTACAGCACATCACCATTGCCCTGCTGTCTGCACACATGTCCTGCACAGACCTCATATATTTCTCTGATGTTCTTTACTTTCTTATGCAGTACCATTATTCCTCCCTTGTCACCCTATAACATGCTTTCTCTAGATCCACAAAGTTTCTTCTGACCTTCTCTATACTCCTTCATCAACACTCTTAAAGTAAACATTTCATCTCTAGTGGTCCTTCGCTGCATGACACCATACTGCTGCTCACTGATCATCAACTCTCTCCTTAACCTTAACTTCAACAACTTTTCCCTATCTCTTTATGTTATGTCTCATTTGATTTATTCCTCTGTATTTATTTCATCTTTGCACAGCACCTTTGTTCTTCAGTATCTGTACCAGTACACCTCCATTCTTCAGGTATCCTCACTCTTCAAGATTGTGTTGAATGCTACAGTCTGGTTAAAAAGGCTATTCCCTTCTCTCCTAGACACGTCTCCTTGACAGGTATGTCATCTGGACCTACTGCCTGTCTACTTTTCATCATCTTCATAGCTCACTTTCCCATACTAATCCTCTGCACATCCTGATTCTCCAACTTTTCCCCATCTGTTCTCAATCCTCTGTAATTTTCTTTATTCAGTAACTATACTTCCAACTATCACGCTAACCTGCTGCACACCTCACTACAAGCCACTTCTGTCTGTGGTGTACACATCGCTTCTTACACATGTTGCAGTTCTTCAGAGGAACCGCTATTTATAAAGATGCTCCAGTACAAAAAAGGAAGTGCACAATGGTAACTTTCATCAGCAAAATGTGCTTCAATTCAATTAGAAATTGATTATTTAGTTGCAATGAAGCAGTAAAGAAAGTGATTATTTGTTTCTGTAGTTAAAAAAGTATCTGTTACAATATTTAGAATTGGTAGGGAAGTTTTAGGTTATTTCATCATTATAATTATTTTATGATTAATGTTTTTTTTTTTTTAACTTTTTTTCAGACCTGATAGCTTTGTTTGACTATTAGGTCAGCTTCATTAGGTCTGAATTAGTTCAATTAGCATCAAACATACAGATTAAGCAGGAAAAACAGTACGAAAAAGTTGATGGAGAAGAATCCCCAAAGGACTTGTGAGTAAAATATAACTCTTGCTGTTAACACACCACAGCCCTACGTAATTGGTTCTCATTTGAAGTAGTCTTGCATGTAACCCATATCCAACATTAATCTGACCTCACAGTCAGACACCAAGGTGTCAAGGTGAGACAAGAACGTCTCAAGGTCAGACACCATACTGTTCCAATCTTCAAGATTTGAAAAGTCTCACCGACACAACTTGGTAAATGTTGGTTCTCCTTCCATCATATCTTGCTTCTTGCATGTCTTGGTTTCAGCGTAGAGTAGACATTCAAGTTTTGACACCCTCCTTACAAAATACATGTCAAGTCATCCAACTGACATTTGGCAAGCTCTTTACTGCTGGTCCTGACTGTTCTTCATTCCAGTCAATTTCCTCTAGGATGAATAAAAATGTACCCCAGCTCAAGCCAACAGTGCCTCAGCAGAACTATAATGACACCTGTGTCAGGTGAATGATTTCACTTTATTTTATTTTCTGGAATTGTTTGACTAATTGGCATCTGAAGTATATGAAGTATAAATACAGCATACACAGCATACAAGTATACATGGACAGGAGTCTGGACTGTATGTTACTACACAGGATTACTAGGCCTGGATCAGATCCAAAAACCTTCAACACAATGTAGTTCTGATATTTACAGTTGTTAAATTAATTTTAACACTGATGCTAGCAAAATACATGCAGTACATGTTTCCTTACCATATGGAAATATATGCACCATATATGAGTAAATTATTGATTAAAATACCTGCTGGTGCACTGAGTTATCCAGAGCACTAACACATGGTTTCAGTTGCATAAGAACTGTGAGTGAGCCTCACAGCACAGTGCAAGGTTATTAACCGGTCAATATATAATTTTAGAGATGGTCACAGTTACCATTTTTCTGCAAACACTGTGAAACTAAAACACTGTGTGTTATTCTTGCAGTTTATTTTAGTGTTTTGGGTAACAAGAAAAGGTCCTTGATATCAGTGAGCAATTGACCTTGGGCTGCTTGGGAAAAAAGCTAGTGTGAAGTTCAGACAAAAAATCCTAGGGCCTTACTTATTAAATATTGATGGCAAACATGTCAAAAGTAGTACTGTGGAGATTTTTTGTGAGATAGACAAATGAGCAGATTTGCTTGACATTGCATCATAGATATGACTTTTTTTTGATATTATCATGTAAGTCAAAAGTAATGATGTGGGGCAGTTCAGATGACGTGACTGTAATGTTAAATCACTTTAAAGGAGAAAAGATATTTGAAATTTTGTTCATATATAATAAGGAGAAACCTTTTGAAAATACCAATAATCCAGCCAGAGGCTGAGCTAATGCATGATGTTTTGCAGTTTTTACACAGGGGTATCCTAAATCTTAAATATGTGCTATCACATGACTGAAGGTGTAGATCCACGGTTGGCAATATTTTAAAGAAACTCTTGAGTGATTTTATGTCATATATCATTATTCACATTGAAGTGCACTCAGGTAATAGAGTGGCCCAACCCTTTCTCCAACTCTCTCTCTGTCTCGCTGTCTTACTCTCTCACCCCACCCCACCACCACCACCACAATTCCCAGCTCAGGAGGAATGTGGTGTGATTGATGACAAATCGCTCCAAACTGCTCTGGAGAACTTTCTATTCACTAAGAGGAAATTGGTGTTTTCTCCTCTGCATTCTCCATCTTGGGCCAAACAGGGCCGCTCTGCCCAGTTCACCGCTGAGCCTGACAATAAAATTATGATTAATATTGGCCTACATAACCATCCAATTAGAATATCCCTTTGTCTGTGATGTTATAGACAGCTGGTAGAATGAAATAGATATGTTTTGATTTTTGATAGTTAACTATGACAACAGTGCTGTGCGGATGAAGCGGAATAATTTGTTCATTTATCAATCTGTCACATATTGACTCTTTAGAGAATGTCATGCTTTAATGGCTCTTGAGAGTTTCTTGTACCTCAGCAAATTTTGCTGACAACTAAGGCCTGAGTACTTGTCCTCATAAATACTGAGTGGCATTAATGTCAGCAGACTAACAATTAAGTGTGATCTAAATGGGCTTTCCACAATAATCTTTGAATCTAAAGAAAATGCACATCTGTGGGGGAAAAGCCGATTAGAAATAAAAATAAACACTATTTGTTACTTTACTCAGGTTTAACATTTACTTCCAACATAATCAAGTATAGTTAACCTTTATTTTAACCTGACCAGCGGTTAGAAAATATGTACGGTACTTTGAAATATCCCACACTGCAATAAAACAGAACTGGGCTCTATCAAGTTAATAGCAAATTATAGTAAAATAGAATAGAATATATGCTATAACAAAAGAAGAGATCAGGAGTTGACTTTATTGCTTGTTTGGCCCTGAATGATGCTGGAAGGATTCTATTCAGAATGCCTTCAGCTACAACAACCTTCACCAGTAAAGTAGGCCAACATGTAGTGTACTCACCATTGCTCATTAAACTCATTATTTGAGATGGAAAATCAGAAGAACAAAGAAAAAATACTTGAAGCTCAAATATTTAAAAAAATTATTCAGAGGGATTTTGGTGAGAAAGCCATACAGGAAAATGTATGGTATTGTAAAATAATGTGCTTATTATCTTAGTATATTGATTGTATGTATACAGTGGGGCAAAAAAGTATTTAGTCAGCCACCGATTGTGCAAGTTCCCCCACCTAAAATGATGACAGAGGTCAGTAATTTGCACCAGAGGTACACTTCAACTGTGAGAGACAGAATGTGAAAAAAAAAAAAATCCATGAATCCACATGGTAGGATTTGTAAAGAATTTATTCGTAAATCAGGGTGGAAAATAAGTATTTGGTCAATAACAAAAATACAACTCAAAACTTTGTAACATAACCTTTGTTGGCAATAACAGAGGTCAAACGTTTACTATAGGTCTTTACCAGGTTTGCACACACAGTAGCTGGTATTTTGGCCCATTCCTCCATGCAGATCTTCTCGAGAGCAGTGATGTTTTGGGGCTGTCGCCGAGCAACACGGACTTTCAACTCCCGCCACAGATTTTCTATGGGGTTGAGGTCTGGAGACTGGCTAGGCCACTCCAGGACTTTCAAATGCTTCTTACGGAGCCACTCCTTTGTTGCCCGGGCGGTGTGTTTTAGATCATTGTCATGTTGGAAGACCCAGCCTCGTTTCATCTTCAAAGTTCTCACTGATGGAAGGAGGTTTTGGCTCAAAATCTCACGATACATGGCCCCATTCATTCTGTCCTTAACACGGATCAGTCGTCCTGTCCCCTTGGCAGAAAAACAGCCCCATAGCATGATGTTTCCACCCCCATGCTTCACAGTAGGTATGGTGTTCTTGGGATGCAACTCAGTATTCTTCTTCCTCCAAACACGACGAGTTGAGTTTATACCAAAAAGTTCTACTTTGGTTTCATCTGACCACATGACATTCTCCCAATCCTCTGCTGTATCATCCATGTGCTCTCTGGCAAACTTCAGACGGGCCTGCCTGATTCCCTGCCGTTGTAGTGTGTTACTGATGGTGACCTTTGTTACTTTGGTCAAAGCTCTCTGCAGGTCATTCACCAGGTCCCCCCGTGTGGTCCTGGGATCTTTGCTCACCGTTCTCATGATCATTTTGACCCCACGGGATGAGATCTTGCGTGGAGCCCCAGATCGAGGGAGATTATCAGTGGTCTTGTATGTCTTCCATTTTCTGATGATTGCTCCCACAGTTGATTTTTTCACACCAAGCTGCTAGCCTATTGTAGATTCACTCTTCCCAGTCTGGTGCAGGTCTACAATACTTTTCCTGGTGTCCTTCGAAAGCTCTTTGGTCTTGGCCATGGCGGAGTTTGGAGTCTGACTGTTTGAGGCTGTGGACAGGTGTCTTTTATACAGATGATGAGTTCAAACAGGTGCCATTCATACAGGTAACGAGTGGGGGACAGAAAAGCTTCTTACAGAAGACGTTACAGGTCTGTGAGAGCCAGAGATTTTCCTTGTTTGAGGTGACCAAATACTTATTTTCCACCCTAATTTACGAATAAATTCTTTACAAATCCTACCATGTGGATTCATGGATTTTTTTTTCACATTCTGTCTCTCACAGTTGAAGTGTACCTCTGGTGCAAATTACTGACCTCTGTCATCATTTTAAGTGGGGGAACTTGCACAATCGGTGGCTGACTAAATACTTTTTTGCCCCACTGTATCTGTTCCCTAACTCATCTGGATGAAACTTAGTGCATCAACACCTATATAGTTTTTGGGAATTATCTTTATAACACTCAAGTCTGCATATGTTTATATATGTGTGTGTTTGTAAATTTTGCTCAACAAGTTTCAGTGCATTGGACTTTGTGGGTCATAGGACTATTGTTGTCATGCATATCTGTAAATGTGTTCAACACACTGATAGTGCTAGCTGATTACTTTATTTTATAAAATATATATTGTAGCTTGCAAGGAAGAACAATAAATGTTCATGAACACCTGTTTTTTTGTCACATCACTATAAACAGTTCTATAATAAACATTAAAAGAATAACATGACAAGTTGCCACAGATGTCTGTGTTTTCAAACATGAACAAAGTGAACAAGGCCTGGCAAAAATTGCCTTTAGTCTGGGTTTTTGCCAGTAAAGCTGGAAACACATAGGAATTAATGGACTGATTGTCCAACAGATAGCAACAAAAAATTGTCCTATAGAGTGAAAGGTTTGGTCCTTGGGCCTACGTATCATCTATCAACTGAGAAACTGAGGGATTTGTTTTTTTTAGAGAGAGATTTCCATTGATGGTAAAATAAACAATTAATTTTAAAACTTCTCTTAATTGCCTTTAAATCAAAGAAATCAACCCTTCTTTTGGGCTCTTTCAACCTATAATGAGCACAACTGACAAAGTAGATCTTCTGTGATTGTTTGAATTTCTCAGTTGAAGCGAAAGCAGCCGCATCTTGGCAGTTGTTTTCCAGAAGCCTTTGGGAGACAGAGTTTTCTCCCTAAAGAGGTATCATGGCCCTGAGCTGGTTTTAGATGATGTGAGATATATTTCACTAGTCAATCGATGTGGTACAACTCATCTGGGAAGTCGGGCCTCTCTCTGCTTGTCTTCCATGCCTGCCTCCTCCTCTTTCTTGTACATTTCCTGGGAATAGCCATGATGAGAACACTGAAAGGGGGAATTTGTCAATGTATCAAATATGTTGAGAGGCATCTGAGAGTGAAGTGCAATTACACAGACACAGAGAGAGGGAAAACATGTCTCTGGAGTTGCAGTGGGAGAGAAGAAAGCACAACTTTTATTCACACAACTTTTTATTCTTTATGACAATCCGAAAGAGTGCAGTGCCATTTTTTGCCTCTTGAATTTATTATGCATGTGTTATTTGTAATGTTTTTTGTTTGTTTGTTTGTTTGTTTGTTTGTTTTTTTCATGCAAACCGCCAGATTTTATTTAGGCATAGTGTAAGAGTTAATTGTGTAGGATCCTCATTAAAGGTGCTTCACAAGCACACAACCAGAAAAGAAAATCAAAATCTTGGAGTTACTTTCACACGTCTTGTCCACTAAGAAATACCACATTACACATACATACTCATGGATAAGATGCCATCCCCAGTAGTTAGATATCACTTCAGTCAAACATTTGTTATTCTAATCAGATATTCTCCCTTATCACCCTCCTCACAAGTCATAAGCTGTTTGCAGTTTGTCAAAGTCATGAAGTTAAAATGGGGGTCAAAGATATGAAAGCATCTCAGACCTGGCACATAGTCGTTTGTTTTGAAACATGTATAATAGTTACTGGGAACATCCAATGGGAAGTGACACTTGCCTGGAGCACTCTCCGGGCTCCATACATGGTCCGCATCAATCCAAAAACATTGTCAGCTCTCCAGAGATTACTGGCAGGAACAGCAACAGAAGCAAACAAATACACCAAAGAGATAACGTCCTTGATACAAATCACGTCTCGTTTGATCGTTATTATTGTGCAGATCTGCTCATTTCTTGAGCTTTACGTGCAGATATTTTAAGTCTAATTGTTTCAGCGCATGGCGTTAGGTATGATTTGATCCTTATTTAACGCAAATCCTGTGGTATTCAATTTTTCAATTCAATTTTATTTATATAGACAGAGAAAATTATCTTTGGGATAACACTTTGTTGAAAGCAGGAGGGAAAAACTCCCTTTTAACAGGAAGAAACCTCCAGCAGAACCAGACTCAGGGAGGGGCGGTGCCATCTGCCACGACTGGTTGGGGTGATGGGAGGAAGACAAGATGGAGACATGTGGTAGTTATGGCAGTTAATAATAATAATAATAATAATAATAATAATAATGACTTTATTTATAAAGAGCTTTCAAACAAAGTGCTGTACAACTATTTAAAACTAAAAAGATAAAAAAATAATAATAATAAAAACGATACATAGCAATACAGGTAAAAGACACAATACAAGTTAAAAACAGTAAAAATTTAAAAACTAAAAGCCATAGAATTAATACTTGTAAGATAAGGTGAACAAATGTGTCTTCAGCTTAGTTTTAAAAACCTCCACAGAGCATGCCTGCCTAACATCTTGTTCCACAGAAACGGGGCACGAAAAGAAAAAGCACGCTCTCCAGTTGTCTTTTTTCTGGCTCTAGGAACCTTTAGAAGGTCAGAGTCCTGAGATCGGAGAGCACGGGATGGAACGTAAAGATGTAAAAGGTCGGAGAGGTATGAAGGTGCCAATACGCATTTTACGAATGTTAAAATGCGAGCAGCTGCATTTTGCACCATCTGTAGACCTCTAAAACTTTTCTTTGGTAGCCCAGAAAGAAGAGCATTACAATAATCAATACGTGAGGACACAAATGCATGGACAAGAACCTCTGCAGTGTCGCTTGACAAAACTTGTCTGATTCTGGCTATGTTCCTCAAATGATAAAAGGCGGTCTTTGTTATGAGACTCGAAAGAGAGCACCATGTCAAACCACACACCCAAGTTTTTTACCTTGTCCCTACAATTTATGACACTGTCATCAATTCTCAAGATGACATTTTGGGACAAGTGCTGAAATTTGTGTGGCCCAATGACCATCAACTCTGTTTTATCAGTATTTAGGAGCAAGAAATTATCCGATAACCAGCCCTTAATTGCAGATAGACAAGATTCTAGTTTAGAGACTTCAGACTTCAGGTTAAAGGAACATAAAGCTGCAGGTCATCAGCGTAACAATGAAAGGTTACATTAAAAGAACGTAAAAGAACACCAAGAGGCAGCAGGTACATAGAAAACAGCAATGGTCCAAGTACAGAGCCCCGAGGGACCCCATGCCTCACTGCACAGGTCTCAGAGAGATCATTTTTAAAACTAACAGTCTGAGACCTCCCAGACAGGTAAGATCTCGGCCACGATAAAACATTTCCTGTAATTCCAATAAAATGTTCAAGCCTATCTAATAAAATGCAGTGATCCACAGTGTCAAACGCAGCACTTAGATCCAGCAGTAATAAAACTGAAGTGCGATCGTTGTCTGCATTTACCAGCAGATCATTTACTACTTTTACTAAAGCTGTTTCTGTGGAGTGATTTGGTCTAAAAGCAGACTGAAATGGTTCAAACAGATTGCTTGTTAAGCTACCACAGGATTCAGCTATTTTTCGTAGCTGAGATCCTAAGCACCTAGGGTCAAATTCTGTTGTTTAAATGTTCTATAGGCTATAAAAATATACATATGTGACTCTCAACAGGAAAAGGTTCAGACTTTTTTCATAGTGTATGTTTGATTTTTTTATTTCTAAAAAACAACAACAAACACAATTCAATGGCCTTATTCTGAGCTTTGAGGATAGAAAGTATTGATCCTACTATGTGAGTAATGATCTGATAATACCATGAAAATTTCTTGTGGCAAAAAGGCTGTATAACCTTAACATTAAACACCACCTAACAATAACGTCTTTTTTGCAGAGGCCATGCAAGTTGTTTTTTTTTTTTTTAGTTTGTTTTTCAGCAGATAGTTTTACTTCGTTATCTGTGGCATCTTCTGCAACAGACGTATTTGGATAAATTTCAAATAGTTGATGTCGGAGCACTTGTATTGTAATGTAAAACAATATTATAGAAACAAGAAAAAAAATCTTCAGCAACACATTCAAGTTTAGTTTGTTCCATTAGTGTTTGTTGTTAAAGATCTTTCCTTCATTTAATTTGATTGTGTATTTACCAATGCTTTACATCAAAACGGACTTATTCAAAATTCATACTCAGTCATAATATGAAAACAAAAACACTATGTTTCTATATAAACACACATGATACATAGGCTGATCCCTAGTCTGCGTGCCACATATCCTTTCTAATCAAGTCATGTCAGTTTCCGAATCAAGTTTCCCATATTCTACTTTCGCCACCCTCATAACTCCCCTCTATCATCCAAAGTCTGGCTTCCTTATTACCATCAGTCTGTGATAACCGCCACCGTAATGGTTCAGAAATCAGTCTCGTAATTCAGTTGGTTCCTATAATCACTCTGCACAGCTAATGTAGAACACGCCAAAGCAGTCTGATAATTATCTTATCCATTCTCGATGTCTTGATGCCGGGCAAAGAGCAGCACTGTACTGAAGGGTTTCCACATCATGCTCATTATATTACGTATTGTCTCACCTCATCTAAAAGTATGATTATCCTCTTTGCCCTTGTGTTGTGGGAACCATACAAATTATCTTATCAGTGTGATCTGATTATCATTGACAGTGACTGTGATGTAATCCACCCAGCTTTAATATGAATTATTCATGTATATTTATCAGTTTTGGTAAAGAAATCTTTGTTCTCAGAAGCAGCTAAATATCTTCACTTGCTCAGACAGTATTGATTTTAGTATGGTGCATGAACACCATATGTCTTAAATGTTTTAATGTAATGTAAAATTGAAAGGCGAGTAATAATATTGTTGTACTGTTAAATGATCTGGTGAAGTTTTTTCATACCTTGGATTTCTTCGACAGGAAAAAAGTGTGTGAGGGTGCTTGTTCACACTACTTGGGTAATTGCAACACCAACACACTGTAAGGCCCTTAACTGTGTTGATACTTGACCACAGCAAACCTGTGATCAGCCAGCTGAGAGCCTTGACCGACACTCTGTATGTTGATGAAAATATAGATGCACTGCGGTTGACAGAACAGACACAACTCTGTCGGAAAGCTTCTATTTCGCCGTTCCTACTTTTGAAATATTTTCGCAGCTTGTATTCTTTCCCGGCGTGTCTCTTATTACAAATGCACGCCTGCTGCACAAGCACCGTCTTTTCTGGAATCCAAAACTGTGGGTTTTCTCCGCAGCCTGGAGAGTGGAGAACAGGAGAGATGGGGGAGGATTCTCAGGCTTGAACGAGGCTTTATGACTTTCAACAGCATTTGCATAATTGTATGCATCTCATGCAGTGTGAGTACACAGTGCCAGCATGGATGATCACTTCTTATCTCCAAACTGCACCATAAAGATAAGAGAAATACATGCCGGTACAAAGTAATCTTACTTCCTACTGCCCATGTCAAATTATTTAGGACTCGACAGGCTGGGAGTTGCTGTGGCTGCATAAATGAGTCGATCATTGCATCATGATTTCTTGAGGCCAAGAGTCTAATTTAAATTTAAGAGTTTATTATGGGTAGATAACCTATGTATGTGACTTGTGGAAGACTTCCAATTTCCAAGTAATGTTTTCCAAAATAGAATACATAGTTAACTTATTAGGCTAAAAGTTTTATTTAGTTAGATGATACCAATGCCATGTAGATATAAAGATTGCTAGTGGTACTTGACAAAGTCAGGTAACTGTTTCTACAGAACTTCCATTTCTGTAGGTGAACTTCAGTGTCACGTCCAACTGAATAATAAAAGATTATAATTATTAAGAATAATAAAGGTTTGGGTACATTCGATCATTGCTCAAGTCCTTGAAAATAATTGCATTGTACATGCACTTTCAATTATCAGGTAAACACTAGTGCTGAAACAAGTTTTACTTGCTATAATCATTCCTACCATTTACCAGACATGCTTTCTGCCATTGTTTGCCCAGTGCTGCAATGGATATCTACTACTGCAAGAGTCTTTGTATTATTTCAGTGTTTCCAGGGTGCTTTTCTTTTTGTGGCGGAGAGCTCTTGCAAACATGCTTTACCTTGGCACTTTAGTTGTCTAGTTTATTCTGCTGAACCCTTACATTAGATTCAATTAAATGTTTGAATATTGTCTTTCATCAGAAAGGGATGGCCACCAATGTTTATACTGAAAACTTGTTAGGTATGTAAAATCTAAATAAATCAATATAACTTGACTTGATAATGTAGCCCATTTTAAGAAATATGGTGCAATTCTACAGCCGAAAGTGAGAACACTGCAACATCAATCTGTTGGAGTATTTCTAAATTCTATAAGTAAAATGCAGGTTAAGTCAACTCAGATGTTTTTTCTCTAACTGTGGAAGATATTCTGCCCTTTCAAAACACTTTAACCTCATTATTAAAAGTCCTATTTTTACAAAGCACACCATTTAGTTTTTAGGCTATGAATTACAGGGTGACATACATTTAAGTTATTGTAGAGTGTGCACTTGGACACATTCAGCAGCTGAGCCCTTAATTGATATGTGATTTTTCATCCTTGCTAGGTTTCTGAGCTATTATGCTTTCACCCCAACCGGTCGCAGCAGATGGCCGCCCCTCTCTGAGTTTGGTTCTGCCGGAGGTTTCTTCCTGTTGAAAGGGAGTTTTTCCTTCCCACTGTCGGGGGTCATATGATTGTTGGGTTTTTCTCTGTATCTATTATTGTACGATCTACTGTACAATATAAAGCGCCTTGAGGCGACTGCTGTTGTGATTTGGCGCTATATAAATAAAATTGAATTGAATTGAAATTGAATTAAATGTATTAAGCTAACCCAACTAAACCTGCTGCATTACTAAGAATGTAGGCCATGAGGTTCGTAATCAGGTGTTTCAAAAGTATGCCAATAATCAAACAGGAGCCCAGAATGGTTTAATGTTATTTTGTATAAGGCAATGTTTTTGGCATTATTGTATTTATCCGTGATACCTTAAAGGCTGGTCCGTGAAAATACTGTTGGACATAAACCGGTGCAAAAAAAGTTGGGGACCGCTGCCTTAGACTAAACCAATAAAGGAACAAACAAACAATTACGTGGGCCACCTCCTGGATCAAGCTCATTCTGCTGTACCATATGGCTGAGCAATTCAATCTCCCAGATAAGGGAATTGACAATTAAAGATGCAGGGAGGATGGGCTCCTCTTTGGTTAGGGCATCTGGGGAAGAGGACTGGCAAGAGATGGTGTCCAGCTTGGTGTTACGGGAGTCTGGGTGGTAAGAAATAGAGTTTAAGCGAAAAAACAAGGACTGTATGGCTTTATGTGCATGTATGCGCTAAGCAGTTTGAATGTAAGTCAGGTTTTTGTGATCTGTCCAAACCAGCAAGGACATTCTGCTCCCTTGTGCCAGAGCCTCTGTTCCTCTACAGCCAGGTTGACTGCTAGCTGTTCCCAGTACCCCACATCAAAGTTACATTCTGCAGGGGCTAAACATCAGAAAAAGAAGGTAAAGGGATGCCTTGTTATTTACCACTTCCGAGAGCACCGCACAAACCTCAAAGTTGTAGGCCTCGACCTTTCAACAATGAACTGGAGAGAGAGATCAGGCTGGGTCAGGACAGGCAGTGAAGCAAACATTTTTTTGAACTTGTCCAAAACACAGCTGCTAATTTCTAACAGCTTTTGAAGCGGACAGTCTTGATTAATGGTGGGATGACGGAATTCCTACACATGCTCCTCTAGCTGTTGTTCTAGTGGCGGGGCCTGGCCTGGATCTGTGCTTGTTGTGCTCATGCTGGCCAGATTGTTCTGTCATGGACAGACAGAATGATAGACCCACTCTCAGAGCACTCGGAAGGTTAAACAAGTTTATTTACAGGTAAGTGACTAAATAGAGAGATTATACAGTCAGTAATGCAGTAGAAGTGGTGAAGGTATTGCAGACTTTTTATAAGGGCACACACACACACACACACACACACACACACACACACACACACACACACACACACACACACAAAATACAGTCCACAGGGCTTGGAGTATGCGGAGAGGTCTACACAGAAAGGCTGGTTATTTCAAGGAGAAGAGGAACAGAGATTCATAACAGGAGGCCGAGTGCGTACCTAGTTGACGCAACAATCTGGCGATGACTGAGTTTGAGTCAAGGTGAGTCTGATCAGGTGATCTTTTACAGGTGAGTAGATAACAGGAATTCGGAGACCACAGGAGGAGCCACCTCTGAAGAAAAGTACACACACACGCAAATAACAGGAGATAAAGAAAGAGAGAAAAGCAAAGGAGAGAGAGAGAAAGAAAGGAAGGGCAGGCAAAGAGAAACTTGGGGACCATGACAGAAACATTTAGCATCTTTTTTAGCATTTTTTTTAATTTGCAAGGAGTTGTCATGGATTCATCAGTGTCCTTTCCATTAGCCCTGCTCATCTTCACACAAAAGCTGTAATAAAAGCAAAACCACACACATTCAATGGACACAATTCAACTCACTGACAGTTACCGGTATGTTATTGAACTTGATGGGGAACAACAATGCTATATCCATTTTAATCACAGCAGTAGTAAGCTTCCTCTTCAGTGAATATGTCATGCTCCACAACCTTCAAAAAGGGTGAATTTCAATAACAGATTCAGCCTTGTTGTGGTACTTGTACAACCAAGGGTGAAAAGAGTTAAAAGAGACTCAATACTGGAGTTCATTAAAAACACATGCTACATGATTTCATCTACAAAAAACACATCAACAGTTTCACGTGTGTGACAGAAATATGATTTCTTATTATTCATATAATTAGTTAAACTCTTAGATAAGGAGTTAAATGAATTATTACAAATGGTTGGGAGAAAACTTTTACAAAGTAAGAAAGACAAAATTCAGAGGGAAAATATTCCCCTTTCACTTTACTTGCATCACTCTGATTTTTAAACCAGCTATGTTTGTTTCCATCATAGCTGCAGTGTTATTATCTAAATCTGGTTTCATCGTTCTTTCAGTGGTATAATGATTCATTCATTTATACTCTGTCATTTATTTATTCTGAGTAAAGTCTCTCCCATCCAGTGAATACTTGTCAGGTGCTTTTTATCTTGGGGAAGCTGGTTCTGGCAGACAGGGTTCACTGGTGAGCGCCCAAGCTGAGCGTCATGGGTGAAGCCACTTCACAAAAGGTACCGTGCCCTTTTATGGTGAAGGATTTATTAAAACAGCCAGCTTCTGACAATCCAATTGAAAATCCACTTCTGGGTCTGTTTTCCCTCTAACTGCAGTGACCCCTTTAGAGCAGGTCTAGGGAGGGGGACTGAAGGAAAGACAAGGACAAGAAGCAGGTTTTTAAAGAGCTTCAGATGACTGGCAGGTAGAAACAGTAGAAAGTCAGTGGTGAGAAATTACTGCAAACTGCAAATGCCTGCAGTTAAGAGCAACAGTGTCATATCTCCAGCGACTAGTGTTTCAAATAGTAACAGTAGTTTCTATGTGTGTCTGTGTGTGTGTGTGTGTGTGTTTCCTTTCCCCAATGGAAACCAATGTGTGTCAGATTTTGCCCTTTTGCCACTTCTGTCAACGTTCTTCTGATGGTATTTGAGATCATGGCCAGTTTTCATTTGTCTTCACTGCTCACACACTTTGTGCCAAACTCGCCAGCATGTGACATTCACGGAGGCTCATGAAAATGACAGTAGTCTACACTTTGTGCCTGCATTCTCCATCCTAAAACCAATTTGAGCCATGAAGCTTTGGCATAATCCTCATAAAGCTCCCATGTTATTCACAGAATGGTAACCAAGTGAGCCTTAAGCTTTGCCAAACAATGAGCTGAACACAGCCATGGCAGAAAATGCCATATGAAATTCAAGCACTGTTAGGTCAGCTAGTACATGAAAGATATTTTTATTAAATGGCTTACATGATAATCTTATTGTTAGCAAATAAACATAATTAAACAGTGTATAATGCTTTTCTGTGACCCTATACTGCTGGAAGACACAAGGTCTTCCATAACTGGTAGTTCTGAACTGAGGTTCAGGACGAGCAGTTATGTACCTAGGCTGCTAATCATTTAAAAATGCCTCCCTTCTTACCATGTTGAGTCCGTTTTGGCTTGCTTACTACACTGGATTTTTTTAAATAGCGTGTCACTACTGAGCATAAATCAGTGATGTGGAGCACTGTTATTTGAGAATTATTTAACAGATACAGCGCTGACTTATACGAGGCGTTGAACCAAATAAGTGTACTAGGGTCTTACTAAAAATGGTTTTTAATCTGTTGTCTGGTTTTAGCAGAAATATGTATATATATTTTTGCTGTTTAGTTACCACAATACCACAATATTTGAGATTGCATGTCCCCTATTTACTTTAGAATTCAAATGAACAAACTATCAGTTTCAGGCAGTGTGGAACATATATTTGTAGTGGCTCAACTTTGGACAGTTTCAGTCTTGTAGTCATTCAGTCTGCTTTGAAATTACCTTTCACTTAAGGTTAAGGTTTGACACAAAATTGTTCACATTATCCAACCCTCCCACATATCACAAGAAGAAAAAGAAACCCTAGCTAAAGCTATTTTCTTCTGACCTTTTCAGATACATACCATACTTACAAGGCAGGAGAAGAGGCGAAAGCCAATCGGCCTCCAGATTACTGTGATACCAAATGGGCACTTCATGCCAAGAGTCCAGCCGCTGTAATTGCACAAGTGTGTATTTATTCAGGCAAGCTCCAAGCCATCACATATCTATTAGATGCTGCTTGGAGCCTGGCTCCCTCTCCAGTCAGCTAGATTCCCAAGCTCACCATGTTGTGATGCACAGCAGGTTGGCAAGTCCTTGGCAGGAGCAAAGGTGGAGTCGCTGTGAGGTCAAGGGGCTTCTTGCTTGTGGGTTGAAGGTTCAGTGGATGGTTTTGAATGAAAAAATGAAAGGAGTGTTTGAGGGCAGGCTAGGGGAAGAGCTACACTTAGTCTCTTTTTGAGGGATTATTGATTGTGTAAGAAGTAGCTAACCTCAAAGCACACCAAGCATGTTCTCCTGTTGTGTCTGACATAAGGGAAACACTGGGGTTCTCACTTATGATTCTTTATATCATGATTGTGTACCTTTGAAATTGAGATTTGATGTGCTTACTCCATAATCATCCTTAAACAGAATGTTAAAGACCTCATTTAGCGTACAACATATGGATCATTTCATGAACTCAAATTCATCTTTATGTAGATAAGAGAGACATTTTCTTTGAAAGCACTTTCATCTTCATTCACAATGACAACATGCGAGCAGCCAAATGAGTCTCAAGTCATAACTAATCAATTTTACCATGAAAGTAGGAAACTACATCAATATAGCACATTATAATAAGCCTGCATTTTTTGTAAATAATATTATTTCAGATTTAGAAATTCGAAGAACAAATCTTGAAGTGATAAAGAGACATTTTGAGCTATGGATGGCAATTCTAGTTTATTGTCTATTCAAAAACTATTGAATAAATTGATAGTATACCATTTGTGATCATCTGAGTGTGAATTGCATTGGCTTATATGATGTCCTGACTATTCCTTGGGTGCCACAGTTGACCATTAATTTGACTTTAGGTAGAATATCCCAACAATTGCTGGATAGACTGCTGAAATATGAGCCTTATTTCAAAAGTAGGTTCAAAAGAAAACCATTCATATGCTATAATGTTTTTTGTCCAGCCACCAAGTCATATGGTGATATGACCCCTAAAAGTTTGCACGCCAGTGAATTACAATATCAAAAACAGATAAACATCCACAGTACCAATGTTTGTTTCTGTTACTCTGGTAAATGCTTCTTGTTAGGTCTGTGCAGTTTTACTAATGAAACAGACAAACTGCATGATATTTATGTTCAGCGGCTGTTATAGAACACAAAGAAAACAAATGAACAGTCTGAACAGTGGGAAAGATTAGAATGATTTTTAGATTGTTACACTTGGCATGGGTGTAAATTTGATTTTGTTATGCACTTTAATAGCACCTAAATGTGTTTTTTCTCCTCTTGAAACTTTAATATGGCTCTCCTTTGTTAAGAATTTACAAAATCTCCAAAATGCTAGAAAAATAGAGAGACATAAAAACCCGAAATTTTGACACACCCCGTGTACTCTGAGGGCCTGTAATTTGGAAAATGTTCATCATATGGAGGTCCCCAGCTGAACGTGTTACTGTGAGGCGACAGTGCACTGCTGTGCCACCCCCTTAATATTAACATGTTAAAAATCTTAGCATGCTGATATTAGCATTTAGCTCCAGGGGCCATTTCTGTGGATGTAGTCTAGAGTGAATTATCCTTCCTATTTTGAACCATGAATATGATGCCATAAATCATAGAACTGTCTGGGCCATCGTTATTTTATATTAAATCAAGACACCAAATTCAGGCAAAGCAATGGCAGAACTGATTTAAAAAATGCATTTACTTCCCATTTTGTTCATTTCCATGTGAAGTTACAGTAAAAAAAAAAAAAAAGAAGACGTAATTGAGACACCAAAAGAAACACAGCCAAAGAAACCAATATCATTTCCCCACAGACAGTGCACATTGTTGCTGACAATTTTACATAGTGATGATGTGAATCTATATTTCAATTCACAGCTAATAATTACCCTGCCATTATGCTGCCTTTACACTGGTGTCTGTAATAAATTCAGAGCTGAGATAATCTGTTTTAGTGTGATAGAAAGGTTCATTAATATGGAGAATACACAGCAGAGTATTATCAATGCCGGCAAACAGCAGCACAAATATTATATATTTTTTTGTTTTTCTTGAAATGTGCACTACCATGCAATAACAGCATTAACTTGCTTTGCTGATGTATGAATTTTTGCCACCGGGTGTGCAGGCTTCAGCTCTGATCAAGGTTAGCAATGTTTAACAATTATCTGCTTGTTTGTGATCAAAGTTTAACCTCCGGTGCTTTATTCCATAAAAAAACAAACAAACAAAAAAAAAATTGCATGAACTCACACCATTAAAAATATCTAAACCTCCCTAAGTTTTTTTCCCCTCTTCTCCTTCCTTAAATCCAAAACAGGACTGTAATTATTCAGCATCTTTTAGATCCCCTCGCTAATGTCCATGTTCCCTGTAATAAATGCCAGGAAAAAAAAAAAAAGAGAAAGACTAATGATGGCTGTGGAATAGTCAGTCTGCAAACATGTCAGGAGAAAACCACAGTCAGCTGTGCGCTGTCTGCAGCTTTAACCCAAAGCTAGTGATGGTGCAAGAGAGCTGATGGTAAGGCTTTGGGACTGTGCAGTGGGGAAAAGAAAAAAAAACAGAAGTCAGATGAATATGCCTTCTACTATTGTTGCAATGTTATGACCAGTCTAATGAGATCTGTGGAGATTTGGGGCTCTCATTTTGTTGTATCACCCATACACTTTCCTGCACAAGAAAACCCACTGTGGAATTGTCCTCAGACACATCCACTCAGATGGATGGATGCATTCGCTGATGCTCCAGACAACAGAGCATCATTCAGTACCTTTTTATGGTTTACATCCAAGCATACTGGAGTCCTGTGATAACAGTTTTTTTTTGTGTTCCCAAATGCTGCACAGAAAGAGAAATGCATGTTTTCATAAAAGTGTCTTTACTGACCTCCAGGAATATAAATGATTTTGTTTTCCCTTATTCGTGTAAAACAATTAATCACACACCGAAAGATTTTTTTCTTTTTTTAATTTCATCAAAGTAGGGAAAAATAATCCTGATCCCTCATTTCTTTAAATCCACACTCTCTCCCCTCCCCAATCCCTGCACATATGCATGTCCTCACTTGTCACACAATCATTTTGATCTTCAGTACAATTCTTTGGACATCTCTGTTCGTTCAAAAAAGGTACAAGAACACAGTGTCTGCTACATAGGTCACGTTCACCACACTACTTGCATTTGTTAGCGGTATAATTTTGGGGATGCCAGACCATCTGCTCGGCATTTGTAGATGGAAGAGAGAGAAGTGATAAATCAGTCAAATGATTGCTTTGAGGGCTGCAGCTCTTAATCTCCTCTTTAAAAAAAGGCAAGAATATTTGCTGCTCTTCATCAGTCATAAGCAAATAATCAGTTTCAGGTCTGTTATGGAAATTTAAGTCATGCAGAACTTTTGTATTGGATATGTGAAGTTATTTTTGACATTTCATAAGTCAAATAGAGTCAAAGACAAACCTCAACCTCATTTTGAAAACCAGAATGGCAATATTTCGAACACAAGTGTGAAAAAGGAAAGTCTTTTTTGTGTCCATGGAAAATCAACTAATATAGATTAACATACATGCTGTATGGCAAGATTTGTCATGAAATTAAAGTTATCCTTAAATACAGTGCCTCCTCACAGGTTCCACAAACACAGCACTAAGCCTGAGGAACATTTTGCAACCCTCATACATTTAATAAAGGGAAAAGAAATATGGTTAGTTGCCATCATTGTGCAAAATAGTTTATTTTGGGAATTGGTTATGTTTAAGTGTAATTTTAGCTGACATAATTGCAGTATAAAAGTCACAATACTGGCCATATTCAGACTAATAGTATGAACAATATTTTGTCCTCACTGCTGGCTACTGAAAGTTAAGTCAGGACAACAGTGTGTGTAAAACTGCAGTTGTCAATCTTTAATAATTGTGTCCACTAAATGTTCTACAGACTTCTGAATCAATACTGAAATTGCACCCCTGATTGCAATGAACTTTTGTACTAGAACTTCCATTCTGTGTATTTTAATCACCCCATTCTTTAGTTGAAAAGGGGTGGAGAGAGGGAAAAGAAGCCTTTCATATTCTGTTCCAAAAAGGAACTCAATTAAGAGGTCCCAAAAGGACTCTTTAATGGCTTATGAGAGAGGCAATGATGAAAGAGACAGAGGTTATAAATATTTCAGGTAATTTTGTTACCTATTCATCTATTCTTCTATATCTAGTCAGCGATCTGTCTCATCTCACAGATGGTTTAATATACTAAGTCGTTTCTGTTGTTCCATAACTTACTGTGAGTAACTAGATAATCTATTTTAAGCAGTTTTTTACAGAATTAATATTCTGTTTTATAAGCTAGTATAGAAACTTATAGCAATTTATTAAAAAGAAAACTGTCCATTCTGTTCAATCATACATTGACATAACATTTATTTAACTTTAATTTCATGAAAGCTTTTACATGTAACCTTCAGCTGGTGCAATCTGACATATATAGACAAAGGTAGAGCTCTGGTCATCCTTCCGTGTTTTAAGGTTCTATCATGTTTAATGAAACATGATTTTGAGTTATTTGCCTTGTTAAGATTCTGAAGCATTAACAGTAACATAATCAGTAACATTTAGGTAATGCAAATAGGACATTCAATTTCTGAATGACCAACTGACAATTTCAGCTGTTATTAAATATTACCGTGGCATTTTTTTGTACTCAAGCACAAGTACAGATATGGGAGTAGTTGCACATCCTCCACAGAAAAAATAAAGTCTGTATGGTAAGAGGGGCGCCATAGTTTCCACTTCATCTAACTTAAATTGTATGTAGTGTATTGTGATATATTTATATCTTATAGCTATGTGTATTTATTACAGTTATTTTGTAATATTTTGTAATATATTGTGTTATGTACTATTGGTACTGTCATGACGCAAAAGCAGATGCAAAGAGACAAGACTGGACTTAACAAAAAGTGAGCCCTTTATTTAGGCTGGGAGAAAAACCAAACAAAACTACAAAACAAAATGTCTGTGAAGGTTCTCAGTCATCCAGGTCATCGTAGTCAAAGGAGCTTGCAAAGAAAAGCATCTGGACTTCTTTAAGTTGCTTGAAGATGTTTCACCTCTCATCCGAGAAGCTTCTTCAGTTCTAAGGTCAAATGGTGGGGAGTCCCAGATTTAAAACTAGTGGGAGCATCCCCCCCACAGAGGGACAAAAGGACCCCCTGATGATCCTCCTGATCCCGCCTGAGCCAAGGTGTGAAACTGGGTGTGGGTCCCAATCAGCCAGGGTTTCGGGTGAGCTCATTGTGAAACCTGGCCCCACCTTATCATGCAAATTCCTGAGGTCAGATGGCCCAGGATGTGAGTGGGCGTTAAGGCGTCTGGGGAGGGAACTCAAAACTGGATTATGGATGGCAGACATTTGGTGTCGTAAACCACCGCCTCTGTTCAAAGGTGGTCGCTCTCAGTGGACATAGATGGCTTCTTTCACTCCTCTTTCAAACCATCTGTCCTCTCTGTCCAAAATGTGAACATTGGCATCCTCGAAAGAGTGTCCTTTATCCTTTTAAAACAGGTTCTATGTAATGTTTTTTGTTTATGCTTTTAACGTCACCATAAATTATTTAATTAATTCCTTTTTTTGGCATTTAATAGTATTCTTTGTGTCGTTAGATTTATCAGGTTCAATGAACACTAATCTAGTGGATTTAAGATGAAGCATCACGTGGACCTCCTCCTCAAAAGCAAGCAGCAATACTTTAAGATGTGCAATCTTTTTCAACAGTACAGTATGCCTTTTTCCTCAAAATATTTGAGGGGACCAGTGGGGAGAAAGATCCTGCTGTGTAGGAAACCCTGATGCAATGCATTTACAAAGGATATCCCAGAATGAAAGAGAGTATGATTGACACACTACAAAGCATTCAAACAGAGTGCACAAATGCAGACATACTGACAGCATCACAAGGGCTTCATGAGAATCATATGTCACTGAAACGAGCTTGGATGCTGGGGAGAGCTGTACTTGTATGAAATACTGAACGAATATGAGGGTTCCACACACATGATATGTATAAACCAAATTCAGGCCAAATTTAATTTTAAGGCAAATATAATGATTTTCCACCAACTTTGTTAAAACTTTCACTGAATATAAACATTCTGATTTAAAAGATGCCATGGATAGCGTCAATAAGCAGTTTGCCATTTATAGTGGAAACTCATGGATAGGGATGGGTATCGAAACCCGGTTCTTGTTGAGAACCGGTTCCCACTGTTTCAATTCCTTGGAATCGTTTGCCATTTTTGCAAACGATTCCCTTATCGATTCCAGTCGCCCCGAATGACGTCACCACGTTGCGGAGCGTCATTTACCCGGCAGGAAACACGGCGCCAGCGGCTCAAATGCTCAAAAGCTTGGTTATACTTTACGAGAACGGATGACAACAGGGCAACTTGCAATACTTGCAAAGTAGATATTTCATTTAAGGGAGGAAACACTACGAATATGCAAAAGCATTTGCTCACAAAACACGTGATAACCTTAAATGAATGTCGTGTTTTTAATTCCGCTCCGGACTCGTGAATCTCAACCCAGCAGCAGCGGTAACGTTTGCACGTCCTCTCCCGTTAATGCGGCAGGTAAATAATCAACTAACAGTGCATATTATGTTAGCGCGATCTGCCTTATTACAAAACCTGCCATTACTGTGCATTTAGGTGACCGTGATGAGACAGACAGAGTCTGGCTGGCTCAGATGCTGGCAGTTCTCACTGCAGTCTACCGGTAGCGTCTCCTTTCAGGCCAGGATAGACGAATGTCACCGAGCAGTGACTAAGTTTGTGGTCAAAGGCTTGCACCCATTTGCCACAGCAGATGCCCCCGATTTCACTTTGGTAAGTGAATGTGTTTAATTGTAGGCAGGGACATTACTGGATATTCTTGTGTAATTGCTACAGAATAATTTATGTTACACTTTGTTATTGCTACAGGAGAATATTTATTTTATTATTTTACATTTACATTTTTTTTCCTGGGGACCCTGTGACACCCCATTGAAGAGCCGTAGGCTGGATCTCTTAAGATCTCACTGTTGGGTTTGTAAGGCCATGTTACTCCTAAATTTCTATCTTGTTCAAAGAGAAGATTCAAAGTTCTAAGCTAATCGACCTTAGTGTTCTCCTTTTTTAAAAATAAGAATCGATAAGAGAATCGATAAAGAATCGAATCGTTAAACAGAATCGAAAATGGAATCGGAATCGTTAAAATCTTATCAATACCCATCCCTACTCATGGACACGTCCCATATGGAAAAGAAATAGTAAAAACTTATATGTGATTACTCATGAAAGTGGCCACTTTCTCATTACTTTCATATATTGTTTTAGTAAGTATCCAAAACATACACGTTTCATTATATAATTTTTCAAGGGATCTTATATCTGTTTTCACTCTTATATGCTTTTCATACAAGTTTCACACAAGACAGATACAAACTTTATAAGATTTATATATATCTTTTCCATATGGGGTTGCTCCTCAGATACTGCTGTTGTCAGTGAAGGCAATGCTGACACGTGTTATCCCATCTGTGACCAGGTACAGCTTTGAATAAAATGACAATGAAATGATAATAAGCCTCACTGAAACCAGTTTCCTGTGGTCTATGACCATCTCCAAGCAACGTCTTGAAACCTCTCTCCAACGACTTTTCCCACGAGGAATACTGTTATTGGTTCTTTTAAATTCTGAGAATTCTGAGTAATTTTACAAACACAAAGTTTTTTTTGGAAAATTTGCCATAGGTATACACCACCAGTCAAAAGGTCAGACACACCTTCTCATTTAATATTTTTTCTTTATTTTTACTACTTTCTACATTGCAGATACATACAAACAAATAAAGCAAGATATAAGGACTTATGTAGCAAAGAAAACATGATAAATAACTCCTGAAAGTAGCCAACCCTTGACCTTATGCAGTCGCAAAAACCATCAAATGTTACAATGCAACTGGCCCACATGAGGACCACCCCAGGAAAGGGAGACCAAGAGTCACCTCTCCTGCTGAGGATAAATTAATTCTAGTCAATAGCCTCAGAAATCGCAAGTTGACAGCACCTCAGATTAGAGCCCATATAAATGCCACACAGAGTTCCAGTAGCAGACACATCTCTACATCAATAGAAGAGACTCAGGTGAATCAGGCCTTTATGGTCAAGTACTTGGTACGAAACCGCTACACTGATATATTAAAAGCAACAAGCAGCAGAAATTTGTTTGGGCCAAAAATCACAAGGAACGGAGATTAGAGCAGTGGAAATCTTTGCTTTGGTCTAATGAGTCCAAATTTGAAATTTGTGTTTTTTGCGATGCAGAAAAGATGAACAGATGGTCTCTATATGCATGGTTCCCACCATGAAGCATGGAGGGGGAGACGTGATGGTGTGAAGGGTGCTTTGCTGGTGACACTGTGGCTGATTTTTTCAAAATTGAAGGCACACTGCACCAGCATGGCTACCACAGCACCCTGCAGCGACATGCCATGCCATCCGTTTTACGTTTAGTTACCCTCATTTATTTTTCAACAAGAGAATGACCCCAAACACACCTCCAGGCTGTGTCAACCTTCTATTTGACCAAGAAGGTGAGTGATTGAGTACTGTGCCAGATGGCCTGGCCTCCACAGTCACCTAACCTAAACCCAGTTGTAATGGTTTGGGATGAGATGGACCACAGAGTGAAGGCAAAGGGGCCAACAAGTGCTCAACATCTCTGGGAACTCCTTCAAGACTGTTGGAAGATCATTTCAGGTGACTACCCCATGGAGGTCATCAAGAGAATGCCAAGAGTGTGCAAAGCAATAATCAAAGCAAAGTGTGTCTATTTTGAAGAATCTAAAATATTTCACCCTTTTTTGTTGTGTTCATTGTATGTGTTCATTCATAGTTTTAATGCCTTCAGTGAGCATCTACAATGTAAATAGTCATGAAAATAAAGAAAACCCATTAAATGAGAAGGTGTGTCTAAACTTTTGACTAGTAGTCAGTGTTGGTCAAGTTACTTGAAAAAAAAAATCAGTAACTAATTACTGATTACTTCCCCCAAAAAGTAATCCCGTTACTTAACTGATTACTTATTTTCAAAAGTAATTAGTTACTTTTTAAAAACACGATTTACAACCTGAATAGGTGATAAAGCGATAGGTCTTTCAGCCCAATTCTACTTTTTCTACATAATCCATCATACAAAATGTAATCAAATGGAAAAGTCTCTTTTTTAAACTTGTTTTATTAGTTTTAATTTTTTAACTTCATGCATCACGTAAAAATTAAATTATATGCACCATTCTCTGACTGGAAGAAATTTGTTTAATATTTAAACCTATTTTCTGCACATTCCAGCACATAAAATAAAATATTTTGTTTGTGTTTAGTCTCACTCTTTCAAATAGATGCAAGTAAAACACAGCAGAAAATAAATAAAATCAAAGACTAGCGGTTCTGTTGCTCTATTTTCACCCGTAAAGCAGGAGTAGGATAGGCGGAGGTTTACCCTGGTGCAGGTGTGCCGCAGCGGTCAGTTGAGTTTCTCTGTGAATTTCCCATTACGTCATTGCGCACTTGGAGCTTGTTTAGGGGTTTTTTTGCTGTAAAAAGAAGTTTTCTTCCCACGCACAATGGGCACTAATGTTTTTGTCACTTTTTACGGAATCTAACTCAAAGTAAGGTCAGTACTTCCACGCTTTAAACGCTGCACGCTCATACTCTCTCGATATATGATCCATTGTTGATCTGCACACAGCTGTTGTCACGAACGTTCCACTCGCTTACGTCACTGTCATGAGACATTCTGGCAAAAAAAAAAAAATCACAGTTTTAGTAACGCAGTAACGCAGCGTTCCTACGGGAAAGTAACGGTAATCTAATTACCGTTTTTGCAATAGTAATCCCTTACTTTACTTGTTACTTGAAAAAAGTAATCAGATTACAGTAACGCGTTACTGCCCATCTCTGCTGGTAGTACATGTGCTCACTGCAATAATGCCATTGCTTTTTTCAGAGAAAAATTGACTTTCTGGCATGCACCGTCCCATGTTCAAATTGTGGTGGCTTCTGTTAATGAGTGGGAACTCATAAAACGAATATCGTCTTGTCCTCTAGACACTGGGTCTTCTGGTGTTGGCAGCACTGTTGAAAATTCATCAGCTGTGGGAAGTGAGCCAGAAGACAATGAGGATTTTTTTTTCTTTGAGAAAGCAAAAATGTCCAGCTCCACAACAGAGAATGAGGTACATAAGTATCTCAAGCAGTCAGACAAGTCAGCTGCTTTGGAGCAACATTAGTTCATAGAGGGTATATTTATCAAGATGTTATATTTTCAACAATAAAACCCCTGCAATATAAGAGAGACTGAACTTACTCGTGCTGCATGTCAGACAAGTACTACTAACAGACTTTTATGCTGTGGAAAGACAACAGTTACTGGACAGAAGATTGTGTAGGAGGGAAGTACTGTAGATAGAGGAGTTGGGTCATGCTGGGATTTAAACTGCTCAAAAGCATTTGTTTATTTGCAATTGTAGTTTAAGTCTCATTGTTTAATAGTTTGTTTTTTCTTTTTTCATTTTTACATTCAATGCTCAATAAAGCTACACTTTACATGTACTTAAAGGAATTTAATTAATAATACATTTTAATGATAAAGAACGCAGTGCTTATTTTTATCGAGCAATATATTGGTGTGGGAAAAACAAAAAAACAGCCACAAAAAAGAAAACAAGCTGTTGCTGTGCTCCAGCTCTTTTTGTTGTTAAGTGGTTTGGAAAAAGTGTTTTTGTTGTTGTACTTCAAACATACATGTTAAATACAACATCTGTTGCCAAGACCATTCTTATAATGAGCAGCTTTTTCAGTTGCCTCTTTTTGTATTGTGGACTGTCAAATAACGTGTTACAGCTACGTTAAACACAAAACACAATAGCTTCTCATCTTTGAATTCAGTTTTAGTACAAAACAGTAATCAAAATGTTACAACCCGTTTTGAAAGAAACATTCTTATGAGAGGAATTATTTTACCAGGTATGATTACAGTAAGTAAATGCTATGACAACGAAAATTGGTTTTGGTGAAAAACACTCATGTTTAACTGATTAGTTAAAATCACCCCCCCCCCCCCCACACACACACACACACACACACACACACACTTTAAGGCATTTTTACACTCACTGTTTGCCCAGTTGTGGCTGTCATGTGCCAATTTTGATGTCACATCATGTGTAGCACACCACAATATTTGGTGCACAGCTGGTTGTGCACCTCTCAGTTTTTGTAACCTGGCATGTTGCACAACACCCGCTGCAGCTGGGTTGAAAACAAGTGATCATGTCGGGTTTTACCACCATTTTAATCATATTTCAATAAAGAAGCTCAGAGATATACAGATATAAAGGTAGATGTTACAACTGTTGGAAACACTAGTTTGACAGTTTGGACTTCTTCTCCTCCTATATCAGGTTTTTTGTGTCATATTGTCTGTTTCGTGGCAGCCATCATTTAGGATGAATACTGCAGAGACCTCCTGTGCCTTAACTGTGGGCATAAATAGACTGTGTGATGACCTTATGGCAGTGAGCAAAGTGACCATTGCGACAGATATGCTGTGCAAAAAAAACAGAAAGGGAAAGATTTTTTCCTTTATATAAAAGTGTGATTTTTGCCAACACCAGAGATACAAACTAGAGAGAGAGAGTGGGGGGGTTATTCATTCATGCCACTTTGGAGAGATGGTTGTGGTAGAAAGATTCAGCTTAAGAAGACTTCTGCAAACCTTTATTCATTTATTCAAATGCTTTTCACTAATTAGAGGAAATTGTAACAAACAAGACCCACTCATTTGTTATGTTCATAGCACTTTTCCATCAGTGTTCATCAGCCCTGAACTTGATCCTTGATATTACTCAATGGAACCTGTTAGTGCTTAAATGTGTGGATCCAATATTAAATGGTCTTTAAACCTTTTAAGCCAGAAACGTCAAATAATTGCCTGATTTATTTATTTATTTTTTAATAAAGGAATGTATATTGAACCTTGCAATGATATGAGTTTTAATTTGTATCGTATTTTCTACACCAGTTTTTTTTTTTTGTATTTCTAGTCTAGTCATTACGAAAGTAGTGTGAAATTTATTAGTTTTTTTGAGAGGTTAAAAAAAAACACACTGATGATGTAGAAGTGTCAATTATTAAAACTTAGATGTTGACAAAATGTTTCTTGTAAGTAAGAAAATGTTAAACTCAGATGTAACGACTCAAGGAATATAGCAATATCTTTACACAAAAGTAACATTCTGAGCTGAAGACACTAAAAGGCGATACTAGAGCTAATGGGAACTACACAGATAGGTGGTAATTTTCTGCAGACAAGGGACCGTTTTGACATTAAGGTTCTTATTATAGCCATTGTTAATTTAGACATTTTCAATGTAGTTTAACAATAAAAATTATACTAAGATACACATCAGACAATGATGATGAAATTTTCCAGTAAGAGTTGGGGAACTACCAAGCTTAAAATAAGTATAAAGCAACCTTATGTAAATCTTTGCATTTGTGATCCCAGCAATATGGCTGTGAAACAAATTAGTAGGCTACTTTTAAACAAAGAACTTTTTTTAATAATAGCTATAAGATTTTCTCTCATAGGAGACAAAAATGCCACAGTAATTACTGAGAAAAATATGATCACCAAAAAGGAGCTGTTATGCTTTGGGCCCTTTTCTGAATAAGGATGTTATACAGTGGGAAGTATGCTTAATCACTGTTCACAGTGTCAGGCTGCTTGGAAAGGTGAGCCAGGCTAATGGAGGATGGTTCATCACTTGAAACACACTGGGAAGAAGGCAAGAAAAGAGCTTATAAGGCCAAGGGGGAGATTGAACCAAATAACTTCCATTCAGTTGTACATTGTACTTTAAATGTCATTTGTTTAGCCAAAATTTTGAACACAAATAAAATTATATTTCTATGAAGAATACTACACATTTCCAGCAGGTGAAAGCAGGTAAACAGTGTTGCTATTTAACTTTCACAATCTCAAAAACACCAACAAAAGTAGCTTCTATTATTGTCATGGAATCATTTGTTCCCTCATTAGTAATTGATAAATTGCTTCACTGTATTAGTACTTTTGAAATGCAATCTATGCCAGTGTAATGTTTTTCATCTACCACTATGTGTCAGGAGTTGCAGTGTGGATAAGGGAAGGAGCACCCAAACGCTGGACTCACAGGTGGGCGAAGGTTGGTGTTTATTGTGGACAGAGTGAACAGAACAGAACAGAAATAGGAAATGGCTGGCTGGACGACTGACTGAATGAAAGACTGACCGACAGAACTGACGGAACTGGGACAACCTAACAGCGACAACATAACATCAATGACGTGACAGTGAACAGAAGGAAACTGAGGACTTAAAAACTCTGACTAATGATGATGATTGGAGACCGGTGAGTACACAGCTGAACTTAGTCTGACATGGAAATAACTGGAACACAATACACATGCGGTATGCTGGCACAGAAAACAGGAAGTGAGAAAACTGAATGTGGGAAATAAACTGAACATGACAAAACTGAAAACGCTGGGTCAACGACCCAGGAAACCTGACACTATGTATAGACAATTATTTAAACTTGTAGTTGCTTGGTTTTAAAAAAATAATGTAGTGGGAGTTGTCAGTATACAATTATATAAGCTATAAGGGTGAACTAGTTGACTAACAGCTGCTTATTTATTCACACCCAGCATCTATGGAATAATTCAATCATTTCACTACAAGTCTAAAAAGAACTCCCCTTTGGGTCTTGTCTATCTTGTCTATAGTAAAATAGATTATTTCTCTAAATACCCAATTCACCAGTACATCCGTTGCTGTATGGTTTTAAAGGGGTTTACCTAATGTTTTTTAAAGATCCCAAAGGCAAAATAGGTTTGAAATCAATGGTGTGAGATGACCAGAAAAAGCCCAAGACTTTTAATAGCTGTAAAAACTGATTAACTTTTAAAAAAAGTACAGAGGAAACATCGTGAGATATTTTTAGTTCTAACACATTTGAATGTCTTTATTGTTTCTTCATTTTTTATCATGTCATCCTTCACTCTCTCTGGGTCATGATGAAGTTTTATTGGAATGCAGAAAACATTTCTTTCCATGAATTGAAGAAAACCAGTTTGTGATTCTTCAGCCTTCTCATGACATAAATGATGGACATTTCGTTTCTGAATGTCCCACACATGCAATGATGAGGCACAATTTTACTGGTAAGCACTTCGGGGAGTCTTGTGATGGCGGTGGTGAGGAGTTATGAGTGTGGAACAGATACAGTACGCCACAACAGGTTTGCACTAACTGTTCTGATTTAATAGCCGGATCTCCGTCTCAGCCTCTGTTTGATGGATCTTTATGTATGTCTATGCATACTATGTGACACAGAACTGTATTTACTGGTTAATAAAATCACAATGTCTTCATAAAAAATTGGGTTGAGGAAATAGAAAGTAATCTACAAAGGCCATGGTGTGTAAAATTGGATTTTCCATAGAAGCCACAGAGAGGAACAGTTGTCGATAGAGGTGGATGCACACTAGCGTGTTTATCATTTTGCCTTTTTAATGCAGAAAAAACTGTATGAAGAATAGTAGCAATATACTTTGCCATTTGCATCCATTGTTTGAGGCTCATAGTTATTGGGTATACCACCAATACAATATCCCATTTGTCTGACTAAGCATTATCCTGCAACACAATAATGTGCATTAATTCTGAACAAGCCTGGCAGAGTAGGAACACAAAGTACACCTATCCCAAATAAGTGTGCATTTCACACTACATTACCATTACCAAGATTCAATACCTACTCACTTGCATCTGGGATCCAGTGCTACGAATGAACACAAGATTACATGTGGGCAGCGATTATATTAAGACCCAACAATTGATCATTTAGCATCAAAAGTAAGAACTGGAAACAGCATTCTAGTGTTTTAACATCCGAAATTAACTTTTGAGCAATGTACCTTGTTACAGCCATGCTCCACCTTCCATCTAGGAATCTGTCCACTGTTTATCATATATAACAAAATTAATAATGGTTATATAATATGGTATTATACACCCAAACATTGTTTAAATTGATACCTGAGGCTCTGCTACAGCACATTGTCTTTACATAGCTTACTATATTGGTCATTATTGAAGCCTACTACAGTTTCACCTGCAAAGCTTGCATACCAAAAATATGTATTCTTCCTGCTCTACTAAAAATGTTTTATGCTGGGATTGCACGCATGCTGGACACAACAATTATTTGGCCACACTCTTGTGCTGTTGTAATTTCAGTAGAATTTAGTTCAAATAATGGAAGAAAAGGGATACAAGAATTTGGCTTGATCGACCTCATCAAATATACTGACAGTTTGCTTTGTTGTCACCGTATAATCACCTTCTGATATTGGCCTTGCTACCAGAGACTGGATCATTATAGAGTACACTAATAATTTTTTAAAAATGTAAAATATTGAAGAAGACTGTCAGGACCATGAAATTGTAATTCTTGTTACAAAATAGTAAATAACAGAATGCAGAGCTTTAATAGGGCACATGAGGTCCAGCTGGTGCAAAACAATCTATCCACATGGCCTTTCTAATGCAAACTGAAGGAGTGCGCCTCACAGGTATCCATAAAAAGGCACAAAGGATACATTTTTATCTGTATTTAAAACCAGCATCTTAATAACCCTGTCACCTTGCGGGGGAATTTACAGTACTGACAGTGTGTTAATAAGATTGATGGGAAAAGATTGTTCATGGCCCCCACTGTCAAGATCTAGACAGTAAAAGAAGTGACTTGCATAACACCTGAGGTTTTTTAAACATTTTTTACTCACAAAACATCTATGTGCTCTGGCATTGACTGACAGGCTCTTTTCACGATCACAAAGGCTTATTCCTCCCACTAATGTCATAATTACCATGTAATTACCATGTCTCTCTCATTTATACCAAGGTAAAGGATCAAACATAAACCATTAGAGCAGACTTTAGTCAACCATGTATTTAGTCTCACAAACCAAAGTACTTATGGTATGCAGTAATAATAATAATAATGATGCCCTAGACTGAGTCATGACAGGGAGATGCAAAGAGTCAAAACTTGAATGTTTTTTTTACAGCATAGATACATATAGTGTCATGATCCTGGGTCTGCTGACCCAGCGTTTTGTGTTTAGTTTATGTAGCCTTCAGGTTTCCTAAGTTCATAGTTATCATGCCTAGTTGTTTCCAGTTAATTTTACCCCTCGTGTTTCCACTATGTTAAGTCTCCCCTGCTTTTCATGTATTTCATGTCTGTGGCTTATGTTGTCAGTTCAGGTTGTCATGTCTATATCTCACTATGTTTCCTGTTTTATTGTGAAGAGGTCTGGTGTGTCTGTGTTCATCATGTTCAGTTACTCTCCCCCTGTGACGTAATTATGTTCATGTGTCAGCTGGGTTCCCATGTGTTGCCACTTCCCTCATTATCCTCCTGTGTCCATTTAGTCTGTGTGTTCTCAGTCATTCTTTGTCAGGTCGCCTGTTGTACTGCTCCGTTGTTTCCTATGTCTCTGCTCCAGGTATCCCTGTCAGTTCGTTATGTTTAGAGTTTTGTATGTTTCGTTTTAGTTCACCCAGTTTAGGTCATTGTTTAGTTTTCATCGATTCCCTATTATTTTGTACCCTCATTTCTTGCCTTAATAAACGGCTTGTTTTGTTATTCACATCTCATTTCGGTCTGCGCTTGAGTCCTTCCCTGCAACATACGGTCTGCCCTAGCCAGACCGTGACATATAGCATACATACTAAGATTATCTTTGATCATAAATCCAATTTATTAACTTATTTTTTGGGATTTCATGTTCTACGTAATCTTTTCAAAATGTTAGTGAATCCCTTGAAGAACTTTTTCAAGTAAGCGATCCATGGGCCTAAAGATTCTGAGTTTATTAAACCTGTTTAAATAAATACCAGCTATGTCTATATCTGTACTAATGGCTAACTGAATATAAAAAATCTTTAAATGAAAGACTTCTTGCACTGTGAGAATATGGGACATGTCACTTCATTCAGTTTCATTCACTGTATTCAGTAAAATACATTCCACTAGGACAGGGGTAGTCAGATTGATTGTGTTGCGATAATCACCAAAAGATTAATGTAACTTTCACTTTCTAAGTGTTGCATTTTTTTCTGAAATCTAACATCTATGTATGTAAGACAAACAAGGCTTAATATTATTATCTGAAGGGGTCAACACAGCAGCCATCTCCACATGTTTGTTATGGCAGAGTTTTATACCAGATGCTCTTTCAGACAACCCACAAGAGATTTGTGTCACAAGCTAGAATTGAAGCAGCACCTTTTCGGATGCCAAGCAGATGTTTAAACCACTGCATGTGGTTGCTATGTTGCCACATTCCAATCACATTCTCACAATGCTCCTATCATGCTCACAACTACTCTAAATATGTCTATAATTTTACTATGTTCAGCATGATAAACTTTGATTTCAGCATGATAATATTTTCTTATTAACACAAAAGACAAAAGAGGAGTGAGAGTCTAAGGGATTTCATTAGTTTTGAAATGATTTAATAATGCATTAAATTAGTATTTCACCTGGTGAGGACTGCTACATGAAAAGTTAAGGGATTACCAAAGGAATCCATCCAACATTTTTAGAGGCATTTTACTCAAATCTGCTCAAAACTACAGTGTGCTTGAATGAATGGATAGATAGATAGATAGATAGATAGATAGATAGATAGATAGATAGATAGATAGATAGATAGATAGATAGATAGATATAGAAATATCAGGAAGTTATATTTCTAACACGTGTTGGGGTAAAGGTAACATGCATTAGCTCAGAAATTGTATCCAACATGTTGAACGCGTGGTTTGCAAAATTGTCATTGCACTGCAAGTGATAGTGTAGCAACAGAAAACAGTATAATAAATACAACTATTTTTGCTGATGTCTGCAACTCCTAAGCCATATAAATTGACAGACTTCAGCGGGCTTTGTTGACATTTTCTTCATGAGGCGTAATAAAATCTTAATGTTTTCGTCAACCCATTCTTTCGACACCAGAAAACTCTGCTATGCTAAAACAACACTGTGCAGCAGCCAATGCCATGCTTAGTTGTTTAGTCAGGAAGGAATTCAGCTAACATTGCAAGAAGGTTATTTATCTTGGCTAGCCATTGCCTGAGGCTGGACAGGGCAAAGCACTTAATAGCCAACAAGTGACATCTTTTTTCAAATGATTCAACAGTCATCTAAAAACAGAGCTGACCAAAGCCCTGTGGCCATTGTTAGTGTCTTATGTGACTTATAGCACTATGTCACTACACCCCCCAGGGGACCAAATATGGGCTTTGCATAAATTAAAGTCTTCTAAAATAACCCTGTGTAACTTCTTGAAAAACAAAGCAGACCAACCCAGGCTAGCTTGGAGGCCAACAAAATGAATAAAGCACAGTTTTAGCGAGTTTTTCTTTTAATGGCAGAGAGCAATTTCCAACATTTGTTAAAAGTCGTTCAAATGTTTGACTTAAAACCTATGATTGCAAATTAAAATTCTATTCATTAATGCTTTATAATTCAATTATGCCACAGTTAAATTCCAAATATATCAACATACATTTGCTTTAAATGTTAGTCAAATAAAGTCTGTGTATTCTTGTGTGTGTGCAAGTGTGTGGTTTGTGTTCAGGGGTATGGCTGAGCTTTGTGAGTATGACTAACTGCACTATGCTTTATTAATGACTTTTCCCTCTTTCTATGCATTTTAATACCATACAATATTGCAATACGGTGAAAAATTAAACAGTGCCCTCCTGGCCAGTTGGTCCAGTGCCTGCAGAAACAATCTGCCACTGGGAAGAGGAGCAGCCCATGACCTACTTAATGTTTTAGAACCCTGATGTAGTCCTACACAACAGAAAAAGCCTGATTCTCATTCAGATATAAGGAATTGCATTGCTTCTTTTTACTTTACAAAGGTACATATTTGTGAAATGCAGGTATCTATGCAATCTGTATGACACAAGATTTTTACTGTTTTGTTTTTCATTGGGGTTTTGTTTTGCCTTTTGAGGTCTAAGTCAATGGCAGAAAAGCTGGGCTTATTTTAAAAAGAAGAAAAATGAAAGGCTGGCTTTCAACTCAGGCTTCAGTGGTCAGATTTAAGTTAACCAATTATGTGAACCTAAAATGCATCAGGATAAGTCACAGCCTCAAGACTCGAATCTGTCTTCAAATAACAAAAAAAAGATTAGAAAATAAATCTTGATTTCAAGGTGTAAACTGGCCAACAATTGCTTGCAAAAATGAACTTGAAGGGTCATGAGATAATTAAGAGTGAGCAGACCTTATTTGTGCTGTACACAATACTGTCAATTTATCATTTTGGTATTTTGAAAAATAGTTAATCATTTTAACACTTCCACTTATTGAAAGAAAACCAAGAAAAACGGAGCTAAATGCATCGAAATACATAAAAGGTTGCTGATGAGGGGTCATAGTAAACGCACCTTTGCTCTAAAAGTTCACCACCCAAAAAAGCTGCAAACTACAAAAATAATGTATGCCAGTACTGAGACAATTTGAAGAGTGAATACTATTTAAATATCCTTGACGAATACAACATTTTAACTAATACTTTTTCAGTTCTTACTTTGCTTTTGTGATATGAGTAATGATAAACATTTAATGACAACTATTTTAATTCTAAACATGCCAAAATTCACAAGTCCAGCACCACATTTTAAACCAAATATGTTGAATAAATTGATGTCATTTGGATGATTCTCGTATCCATGTCAGTTGACAGTAATATTAACAGACTTTAGGTTTTGAAAGAGGTAATACTGTAAATGTAAAGGTGAGACAGGCCCTTACATGAACCTAGTAAAAGTTTTGATGAATCTACTCCAGCATGGTCGCTGCTCTCATCCTGTGCCAAACCACATTCAGTTGAAATAAAATCCACTCAGTATTCTTGGCAAAGATTCATAAAGACGGATTTCTTTTGAAATCCAAAGACCTCTGCTGCAGAGATGAGAGACCCCCTGTCAAAGCAAGGTGGGCCACTAAATGAGTTTCACACAGTCCTACTAAAGGAATTATGCATAGGTGCCCAAAGTGATGGTATGTGTGTTCTCTGCCTTATGTTGTATCAGACTGCAATTCTGTTTGATCTGATTGTCTTATATAGACTTTTACAGTATGATCGTGTTTTAGTTGGATTCATCCATATTTGCTCATCAAATGAGTGTCTGGCACTGTTGGGGACCCTCTGGATGGGTTTAAATTAGTTGTTTTACATGTACATTAAAATGTATAGTGGACAGATAATGTAAGCAATTGAGTGTTCTGTAAAAAAGTGAGTCTTGTGAGTCTCCTGGAGATTTGTGTAGTCTTCTTCTTTGTTGTTCAAGCTAACTAAATGGAATTTATACAGTCTCAAGAAGTGAGTGCCATCTCCTACTAATAATTATTTTTTACCAAACATTTCTTCTCCTGCTATTTTTTCAGATTACGTGAAAAATACAAAAAACAGAACACATTAAGAATTTTGCCTTTCACCACAACACCTGACTCAGCAAACAAGCAGGGCACTGTTAAACAGTCTATAGTTCCCACTCTTTTATCTAAAGATTAATGTGAAATTGCTCTGAGATTTTATATGGTGTGTAGCTAGTGGTGTAGTGGTTAACACATTTTATTTGGTGCAAGGTTGCTGGTGCAATTCTAGCCAGAAGGGTAAAAGGAAGGGGATCTGGTGCATCTGCTGTGGTAACCTTTTTTGGCAAGGGAAGAGCTGAAAGTAGCTTTAGCTGCTGTTTGTACGGGTACTTTTTCCCCATCTAAGTCTAACCCTAACATACTTTGATAGACAACTAGTTATCTTGAAAACAAATAGCCAAATCTTCATTAGCTTGTATAATCCTGATCTCTGCCCACTTTCCAATTATGATGGTTCTTATAAATTAGTTAATCGACTTCACTTTGAATGCGTTTCCTCCAGGTGCTCCACTTACATGTATGGATGTAAGATAATCGGCTGTCTGTCTCTGTGCTGGCCCTATGATTCACTGGTAACTGAGCAAAGACTTAGCCTGTCAAAGGGGACATTGTACAAAAGGTAAAGGTTCATGATTAATTTGGCGTGATTTCCATTAGAAAAGCTAAATATTTATTAAATAAGAGGAAAACAAAAGGCATGAGCACCAGTGCAATTAGAAACGGTTGTTTCTAATTTGAGATCAGTGTTTTCCTATATGAAAATCTCACTGATATTGATAAAAATCATGACTTTTAATGTGAAGGGAGACTGACCCGTACCTTTCACACATACTTTATTCTTCAGAGCTGCCAAAATGAAAGAAAAAAGATCACCGTCAGCTACATAGACATTGACTGTGGTCACAGAAAGGATCTCAAGGATTTCCTCCATTCAGTCAGACTGTCACTTACAGTCCTCCACCTCCTGCCAACTCCTTCATCCCACCCCCACCCCCCAGTTGGTCAGGACAGTTTCTGACACCTTGGCGGATGTTGCTTCAACTCTTGGTGAGGTATGTGTGCTGAGTGCTTTTAGCAACAGCTCTGAATCATAGGGACTTTTCATGCATTTCTTTCATCTTCACTGCAGAGGAAAATGTATTCCATTAGATTACTATGATTTCCATTAGATTACCATTAGATCACTGTGCAGTCTGCCGCAGTCTTTTGCAAACATAGTCTATAGGGGATGAATAGTATTTTGTAAGCTTTATATTAGATACAATGCATTGTTTGCTGCCTGTGGGTACTAAACTTTGACAAACCCAGAATCTCATGTAGATAAAATACATTTCCTTTTTGTTTCATTCTCATAGATGTAATTCTCTCCTGCAGTATAGAATGAAGATGGAAGCTGATACCAAATAGTGACAAAAGGCAAATACACTCAAGGACTCCCCACCCCACCATTTGACCTTAGAACTGAAGAAGCTTCTCGGATGAGAGGTGAAACGTCTTCAAGCAACTTAAAGAAGTCCAGACACTTTTCTTTTCAAGCTCCTTTGACTACAATGACCTGGATGACTGAGAACCTTCACAGACACTCAAGAGATAATTTTCAATCACTAATAACTGTCCATCACCCTCGTGCCCACCACTTTTCTCACACAAAAAAAGAAAGAAAGAAAGAAACAAAGGTGGGTTAAGAAGTTTGGAACATGGGGGAGTTGATCATTTATCCAACCACTTTTTAATGTACAAGGTTTTTCTAATGGTCTAATGTGTTTGCTTGTATTAGATTGATGTTATAAAGCTTTATGCTTCTGTTGTTCCTATTGTGCCTCTGAATGCACGAGCAGGAACTTTGCCACTAGATGTAGCTGAAGTACTCAGGTACCAGCAACAGTGCTCAGCAAACATCCTACCCCTGATGTCAGCTTGATGATGGTTCTGCATGTCTGTTTCTCTTTCATGTAACACAGCATAGTGACAGAGCACAAGGTCATTATCTTTGAGTAGAATTTTTGCTTTTTTCTCTATTTAGCCACAATGTTTTTACATTTTAAGAGAGATATTCTTTTAAATTGTTCATGATATTAACATTTACATTTTATCAAGTGTTTCTGACATAAATAAAACCATTCAAAGGCTATTTGTGTTCAGTGCTTACAGATCCATATTAATGCATAGAAACGATGCCAAATGTGATAAATGCTTTTGTTCAGTTGTCCCTACCAATCACTTCTTTATATGTCAAAGTGACAGACATGGTTTTATATGCAGCATAACTTCAAGTGATATATACTTCCCTTTTCCTTCCCTATGGCTTGTTCTGAGATTGCAAAGAAACAATGTGGCTGGTGGGCAAGAGGTTACAACACTGATTGTGCAATTTTTTCATCCTTTTCAAATCACCAGCTTCTGCTCTCCAAATGTAACAATCACCAGGAGGGTGGGATAGAGGCGCTGACATTTGACCTGATTTTGAGCAGATCTGTGACCGCTAGCTTGGTGTCTGGCTTTTACGTGCTGCATGTAACTTAAAGTGACACTTGCCTGAAGCTCCCTTGGAGGCGCAAAGCTTGGTTGGCACTCTGAAACCACATATGACAAGCAGGGGGAGGGAGCAAAACAGGGAGTTTGCCAGGGTAAGGGGTGTTTGTCAGAATAACACTAAGCAAAGGCAGTTGGAAAACAATGAAATAAAAAAAAAGAAAGTGTCTCGCTCTCTTTCTATTCCCATAGGTTTTGTTGTTTGACTTTCTGCTTCTCTTGCTCTTGTGCTGGTTTCTTCACCTAATAGATGCCCTTGGATAAGTAAGACACCATGAGAAAAAAAAATTACAGGGCCCAGGAAACGTGCAGTTACAGTAAGCGATACAGCAACTGCAAAGATTTTATTGTTTTTTTTATTTTAATTTAATATATGTTGTAATTTAACAGATTATTTGATATTTCATTTAGCAGAGATTAACAGGACAAGCAGCAATACAAATAAGCTACGGGATGGGGTTATTGGTTTTAACTGTGAGTTGTTTGACTAAACCAAAGGCAAATTATAAGCTTTGTTTTATGTTGACTGAATATATTTGCTGCAATCTTTTTCTCACTGTGTCTATAAAAAGCTGATAAATAACGATTGTACACTTTCAGGTAATATTACTGAAGACCCACTAAGTTCTGAATTCCTCTATGTATTGTGTGTTGAAATTTTGGGGTCACGCCATGGGACTTTATATCTAGCTTTATATAAAATTAGTGGTTCTGCTCAAGTCTGTTGGATTTGACAGAAAGTAAAAAAAAAAAAGAAAACACGACACATGGGCGGAGTTTATATGTAAAATATTTTCTTATTAAGACCTATTACTGAACCTGATTACTGTTAAATTTCTGCCTGTTTTATATTTCTGTTTTACCCTTTTATTATTTGTTATCTTATGTGCAGCACTTTGTGATTCTGTCTAGAAAGGTGCTATATAAATACAATTTTATTTATTTTATTTGAAACACTGACATTTGAAACTTAAAGCAATCATATAACTTACAAATTTAATCGAGCAAAATACATCGCTAAGAGCTCTCATAATCATAATTTTAATTTTATCACCAGGTAATTCGACAGAGCAGTACAAAAAACCCCCAATTATTTCAGTGCTAATATTTCATCAACAGGTAAGGATGGTTTTTGTCTAGAACCGTTTTTTTGTTTTTTCATTTTTTTGCAGCACTACTGCTTGTACATTGACCCTGGGAGCTCAGCGCACTGCATCTTGAATAACAATTGCAAAACATATGCAAATCATCACCAATTTGACATCACAGTGACAGCATAAAAATACAATAAAATACACAGCCATGATGGAAATAGCAATATCTTTTCTAGGGGAGACTAATGATGAGCATGGCTCGGTCACAGTCCAGACTGTCATCATTGTATATCACGTTATCAAAAGTTATTAAAGTTTTGAGGTTCCAAATTTATTTCCTATGTACGATATTTAAGATGCATTGCCTGTGCCCCATGACCAGCAAAAGCTTAGAGTTCTAAAGGGCCTAAGTCCTCAAGTTAAAGTAAACCAAAAAAAAACCCCAAAAGATTTTTAGCATGTGTTTGTAATGTTCATTTTATTTACTAGCGCTTTGGAATGTAATTATCTCTGAAAGTTAAGTATAAATGCATTTTGATATTATTATTATTATTATTTTTTTAATATCTGTAATGGTAGTCGGAAAAGATTAGAAAAAAAGGGCCAAAAATTTCAAAAGGACTGATCTTTGGTGTACCCACGTCCCTTCCTTTTTACCATTCCATTCACTGCATTGTCTCTTCCCTTGCCAGACATGTTTTGGTAACAGTGTTGAACCTATGTTGTCAGACATAATTTTTTGTGTGGTCTAATTGTTCTTGAAAATATGATGATGTCAAAAGCAAAACAAAATAATAACATAAAACAAAATAAAAACAAATAACTAGACTTATAATTCACTTTAACTGTGATATTTGAAATGCAATTTTCTTATCAAGAAGTTGGGAAAAGGGAAAACTGTCTCTTTTGAGAGGTTTTCAGGGACTTTCTTGTATTTAAAATAATATTCTGCAAACACTTTTATAACAGTTTGGTTTATATTGTGTATTTTACATGACAAACACATATTCAAGTATTTTGCGCATGGATTAGTTTTAAATTCATCAGTGGGAGAGAAAATGCCTTGGAAGTCTAGAATAGCTGCATAAAAAAGTGAAGTTAAAAAATTTGGCAACAGTAACTGAGTCAGTACTGGCATATTGAGTGGCCAGTTATTTGGGGCGCCTTTCAGAAACCCAAGGTCACCTTACAAAGAACAAAATTAATAAAAGGAACAATAGTCATAAAATACATAAAATAAGTAAAAATTGCAAAACAAAGCTTGACAACAGATAAAATCAGCAATAAAGCGAATAAACCAGTTTAAACAGATGTGTTTTGAGCTGTGACTTAAATACGGAAAGGGAGTCAATATTTCTTATGGCTGGAGGAAGAGAGTTCCAGAGCCGAGGAGCAGAGCGACTACAGTTGCACATTTAGCTGTGCAGAAAGTCAGACTGCAGCATAAAAGTATTACATATTAAGTGTTACAAGGATTATTGCAACCAATAAGCTGTGGTGATAAGATGTCATGATGATGTGGAATGCTCAATACAAAAAAAAAATCACTTCACTGACTGACAGAATTTTGACATCAGTAATTAATTAGTCCCTATTGCCAGTCTTGGCAGCCGGGGGTCAGTCCGCCAGGGCCTCCGCTCCTGGCCGCCACCCGGCACACAATGCACCCGACCCCTATGGCGCCTCCTGCGGGTGGTGGGCCTGCGGGAGGATGGGTCCATGTCTCCTCTTCGGGCTGTGCCCGGTCGGGCCCCATGGACTAAGGCCCGGCCACCAGACGCTCGCCCTCGGGCACCCTCCCCGGGCCTGGCTCCAGGGCGGGGCCCCGGTAACCCTATCCCGGGCAGGGTAAACTGTTCCCTCGATGTCCTTTTCATAAGGGTCTTATGAATCGCTCTTTGTCTGGTCCCTCACCCAGGGCCAATTTGCCATGGGAGACCCTACCAGGGGGCAAAAGCCCCCAGACAACATAGCCCCTGGGATCCCTGTGACACACAAACCCCTCCACCACGATAAGGTAGCGATTCAAGGAGGGGCCTCTTTGCTTAGGCTGCTGCCCCCGCGACCCGGCCCCGGACAAAGCGGATGAAAATGGATGGATGGATGGATAATTAATTAGTGGACAGATGACATGATAAATGGCCTGTATTTGTATAGCGCTTTTCTATTGCCTAAGGACCCCAAAGCGCTTTACACAACCAGTCATCCACACACACATTCACACACTGGTGATAGCAAGCTACATTGTAGCCACAGCCACCCTGGGGCGCAATGACAGAGGCGAGGCTGCCGAACACTGGCGCCACCAGGCCCTCTGACCACCACCAGTAGGCAACGGGTGAAGTGTCTTGCCCAAGGACACAACGACCGAGACTGTCCGAGCCGGGGCTCGAACCGGCAACCTTCCGATTACAAGGCGAACTGAGATGACATGATAAATGGCATATGCTAGATTAAAAATAAACTCTGAAAGTGTCTTTCTTTGCTGTAAAAGTTGAATGTGAGGGGCGAATAACTGAGTAAATGAATCTGCACACCTTATAGACTCTAAACAATACAGTAATTACTGCAGTTAATCATCATTTGAGAGGACTTTATGTGGTTCAGTAGGTGTTGAGCATGTGAGAGAAAAGATGAATATCGTATTCTTTGAATGAAGAAGTGAGAAAGGAAGCTCTTCTCCACCATCACGCATGGACACACACTTGCACGCACACACAGCGGACCGCACATTTATAAGCAGGAAATTTGTCTCTTTGAAGTGTGCTCTTATGCAGCAAAGAACACCTGAAGGCGTACATGGCTTGCTGACCTGCAAGGACAACAGGGTGGGTACATCCCGATTGTTTATCCTTTTACTATACGGTGCAGATCATTTTTCAGGCTCATATCATTACCCAACAGGGAAGATGGAATCTGATAATGTGTGTGTGGATGATTCAGCTGCTGCATTTGCTTATTATTCATTGTGGCACTGTGTCTGATTTCCTCTCTTCTGGCTCTGCGTCTGTGGTACAAACTGGAGATTGATGCTGCTTCATGACTTTCTTCTTTGTCCCTGGACTTTCTTGTATGTCAGCCTTGAAAGATGTCTTTAAGTAAGAGCTCTCCGTCTGACTGAGTGACAGCACAGTGAAGCAGAGAAAATCAGCTCCTTTTAACAGTTGTCCTGATGATTTGTTTCTAACAAGGACCTTGGCCTCATACAAAGAGAATGCCAGAAGCTACATTAGTAGTGTTAAGGTAGGGTGACCTGACAGGCACTTGCACCAATGCGCAAATGCCTTGAGCTGCAAGACTTTGCTTTGTTATCCAGGCTGGTGGGACCATTTGCAGTTTCCTCCTGTTTTTAATCTCTCCTCTCTCTCTCTCTCTGTCCCTTTCAATTAAGGCACAATGGCCCAAAGCATATGTAAAAAAAAAAAAAGTCATGAACACAATAAATAGACCATGTTTAAATAATTAATCATTTGTTTTGCTAATCTGTTTTACCAGATTCACATGTTTCTACATATCAGGACTTCCTCAGGAGAAAAGCAAAAAATAGACATAGAAAGAGGAGAAAAATATACTCAAGACCTAATTTATAGATTGTTAATAAATTAGTCTGAGACAGATATCGTAAATCTGATACAAACATTGAGGCTCATTATACCACATTTTTCATTTGTTTCATTTGTGTGTGTGTGTGTATGTGTGTGTGACTTGTATATGTATGTAAACTGTATACTAAACTGCCATAACATTAAAGCCACTACCAAGCCTCTAGCAACAGCTGTGAACCATTGAATTATATTGTTATACATGTGAAAGTTCAATCACACTTCAATCAAACTACCTATATGGGTATTGCATTAAGTGCTGTTAAGTCATGTAGCTTTTAAGATGAAATTGTTGGACGTGGTGGTAGTTTGAAATATTGCTGAGTGGCTTGTAACAAATTATTTTTGTATGTATATGCAAACCATCTTTTAATTATAATATCATAATCCCCTCAGAAATATATAAGATTTCATAAAAGTAGAATACTGCAAACTCCTAAAGTTTTCCAAATACAGGCTCAAAAAAATACACTTAGTTAGTTCCCAACACGTCAAACTTTAGAACAAGAAACAACATATCATATGCATCATAGATAATCATGGTCCATTAAAATGTTGTTAAACCAGCGGGGACGAGCTAAATGGCTTTGTCACAACAGGACCTGAACAAACATGAAATGTCACAGAATCCAAAGGCATAATCCAGCTCAGTAATGTTGCCTGAAATGGTGTGTACATTATGTTTGAATTACCTGCCACTGCACATATACACAGTAACTGTTGCTTAAGGCAAAGTAGTGTCTTTTACAAGCAGTTCGCAGACAGAGACACTTTCAGCAGCATTAATGGACTGTTAATATGTTGATCTGTTCATATCCACGAGGCATTTTGCTGCCAGAACAAATAGGCTTCAAATTCAGAGACTGATAGAACCCTCAGATTCGTAGCTGTAACCATTTAGTCTTACAACAAAATAAATGAGAGCATTTTAAAAAAAAACAAAAGTGAGATAAAACCAACATTTTGCACAATACCTCCTCCTGTCTCCACCTGGATCCTCGCTTCTTCTGTGCTATCAGGGAATAAAACAGAGTGTCAATGAAGCTTGTCATGAAAATGTAAATTGGATTTGGGAATTTCATTTCCGTTTCACAAATTTCCTAATGCTTCTAAATAATATTGAATGCCACTGAGAATTAAAGTCAGAAGAAAAAATAAACTTGTAAACACTGAAGCCTGTATCATATGGCATGTAGAGTATACAACCGTGAGTGCACATGTGGTCTCAGTGGAGGAGTACCAAACCCATTTTTAGCTTCCTGAAATCAGCCTGTTTCAAGTCACTGTGGCTCTGACACTCCAGGGAACAAAGACAATGAAAATTCATCTTAATCTGGTGAATCCTTGCTGGCAGCCTCCCGACTCTCAGCCCCATGGGGCAACAATAATTAATCAAGCTAGCATTAAGTAGGCGGGGTGCAGGGGTAATAGATCAATTGACAAGCTCATGATAAGAATCGATGAAAGAGATAACCTTGGCTAAGGTACAAAGTCTGGAAGATGGGAGGAGAATGTAGGGGAAACAAGAAAGAGAGAATTCTGAGATGATTTGGCTCAAGGTTATGATTGTAAGAAAAAAAAAAAAAAAAAATGTTCATTTCAGACTTTTTCAAAGATAAAGCCAAACCCCAATGCTGAACCGAAAAGGACACATATACACATACACACTTAGGCTACGTTCACACTGCAGGTCTTAATGCTCAATTCCGATTTTTTTGATCAAATCAGATTTTTTTGTCTGCTTGTCTACAAATAAAATGTGACAGCAAATGCACTCTAGTGTGAACCCTCAAAGCGTCCCGCATGTGCAAAAGCAGACGTCACACACAACGCGCTCTGACAGTATTGTTTGACTGATGGCCGTTAATATAAAGACTTGTTTCGGACTTTACGTTTCCCAATTTTGCTTTAAGTTATAAAGTTCTGCAGATTATACAGTACAAATAAAATGTTCACGTTTCTCCAACGCTGTCTTCCAAACAGTTTCACTGGATGGCCAGCAAGCGTTCGCGATCTTCTCCGGCGCTGATAATTGGCGTCTGTCTTGTGTCAGTGATGTAGAAGATGGATTTAATGCAACATGACCATTCAAACAGAAGTTGCTTTCTAAAACATCAGATATGTATTGGATTCAGTACTGCATATGAAAGTGACCCAGATCGGATTTGAAAATATCGGATTTGTGCTGTTCGCACTGTCAAACCATGATTGGATATGGGCCGCATAGGGTCAGAAAAGTCGGATTTGATGCGCTTTCGCCTGCAGTGTGAACGTAGCCTTAGTGAAACCATAAAATCTGAATCTTTTTGCTTTAAACACCTAATCATTTCTTGCATTGTCCCTAGAAATTTGGAATTGCATTTTTTTTCTTGAAAGGAATGAAGCTGAATGGAGTGAAGCTCAAGTTAGGGTTAGGGTTGATAGTGAGTCTACAAAATGATAATCTTTTACAAAAGAGATCAAACTTTACAACTAGGCTCAAGCAGAGGCACTGTGGCAAATGCGACTGATTAAACCAGATCACAGTCCTTTACCGAGTACACTGTAGTCGAGTGTTTCCCAGCCTTTTGGAGCCACGGCACACACTTCAAATAAGAAAAATCACACGTCACACCACCCAAAAAAAAAAGTCACAAAGGCATATTGATCATTTTTCCCGCACGCCAGGCATAGCACAATTGGTTCAGTTTGACGTTAATATACCTTTTCTGCGTTCTTCTGACCATGCTAGGGCCGTCATCTGGGTCCGAATTTTCTCCAGACAGAAGAAGTGCTGTCAGCGTTAATCTTGTTAAAATGACGTTAGCGCCATAACCGCATTAATGTGGCAAATCTCTGTTAGCCAGTTAACGCGGATCGCCCTGCCTGATACCAAACGACTCATGGATCGGTACCTGCCCGTCGCCAGGGGCCGCTGGCATAGAGTACTAATCAGGTGGAACCAGATAATCCTCCGCGGCACACTTGATCATTGCACAGTGGTTGGGAAACACTGCTGTAGTCACAGCAAATAGCTACTGTGCTGCCTAATTGAACAGTTAGCTGGAAAGAAAGAAAAAAAAACGTTTTGGTTTGTTTATAACCCAGTTTTAATTCATGTTCCCTAACACAAATCTTTTAAAATGCTGTTCGGTTTACTTTTCAGTATGAAAAGTGAAGCTGCTAATGTTACTGCTTTCCTCGCTGCATTACTATTGATACAGCTTTTAATTGGCTACTTTGTTTTTATTTGAGAAACAAGAAAAAATGCAATATCTAACTGAACTTTGAACAGATTTAACCATTTCATGGTTGTGTCATTACACTGGCTCAATGAAATATCTGGAAGACAAGGAAACTTGACCACATCAGAGGAATTGAAACAATTTGATTATTCTAGAAAAACGTTTATTTGCTTGCTTGTTGAGACTTGGTTGAGAAGACCAGTACCATTTTCATGGCTGTGTATTACACATAGCTAGCTGCTGACACCATACCCCATTTTTTACTCCATACAACAGAAGAGAATAAAAAAACAATACATTGCAGAGCTGAGTGATGTTATATGGTATGTAGCTATTTTTAGACCAGATGCAGTGACTTTCTGATATTGTGTTATCACCTTAAGTTTACTCTTCAGCCACTGCAGACTTAAGCAAGTCACTGCTTGTAGTCACCAAATGGTCTTCTATACCATCTCTTGCTCTGAGGAGGCATAGCAGCGCAAACGTAATGGTAATATGAGGGTGAATCTGTACTGCTGATGGTATTTGAAAAGACAAAAATGACAAAGAGAATTTGCAGTTATACCATAAAATACACTATAGAACTGTGTTTGCACAGTGCAGTAAATTATGCTGGTTGTGTTACAGTATTTATTGTTGATAGTGAGAAATTGTTTCCAAATATGTCACATATGTTACAGTAAATAATACTGATTTGGTCCCAATGTGCTGCAATGGCTGTGTTCTTGATAAAATAAAATTGCCAAGCTGCCACATTCTTGTAATACTGTCAACAACAGCTACCTATTTCCATGTCATGCTTCTGACCACATATTCTTTAAATCCACTTTTTCATGGAATCTTTCTTTTCTTCTTTGGACTGATTTGAAATATGATCATAAATACTTGAATCTTAGATCAGTGATGGTAGTGACAAAAGGTGAAGCTGCAGACCAGCTGGAGCTGGCAACAGGCCGTCTAGAAATAAACTTGGGATAATGATATGGAACCCAACTGATCTTCTACTCCTACTGAGTTGTAAAATACATCTATTGATCCTCCATCTACAACTAAGGAACATAACGTTCTTTGTTGAAATATATGATAAACATGCTCAGTGTTCAAACAGTGCTGCTTACATTTCAGACCATCATCACAGCAGATTTCTTGATACTTTCAAATGAAAGTTTTATGTGTTTTGCTTAAAATGTCTCAGTTCAAAGAGTAAAAAGCTTCCAAACAACATTCTGGCTCTTCTGTTTGGTATTGATTGCTTAAACAATGTGAGATCATACTAAAACGGGAAAATAAAAATATTAAAAATATTAATATATATATACTATGCTACCCTTCAGTTTTAATCTGAAAAGTGGAACCCTTAAAGAGACATAAAGGTGAAAGGCATGATGTCCGAGAGACAAGTCCTTTTCTGGTTTTATTAGGACATTGCTATTTCCCAAGACTCACCACTGCTGAATTAGGGGTAGTGACTATCCTTCTGAACAGTAATCCAAATATCCTGAGGCATACTAGATCTCTGTGAAAACCCATGAGAGTGATAAAATTACACTTGTGTTTGTTCTGTGCCAACACAGTTTGTCACAAATTCTGCAATACTATATGTGTGACAGTTGTTTTATTTCAGCTTCAGATGTCTGTTGTTCACACTTCTTGCTGTTTGTCAACTATCATTGGACTTCAAAAACGAGGCAAGAAAAATATGTGCTTGTCCAGGACTTTGGGGTTGCACGAAAGTCATTATTCCGCCATGTAAAGTCCAGCAACAACCAGACACTATGCTAAGTCTTTTGTGTTTATACTTCATCTATAGGTATCAGTAACATCAATCTTTTCATCTAAATCTTATCAAAAGACTGAAAGGATGCATTTCCTGAAAAGTTGGGAAATATGTTTTTGTTGCAACAAATATTTCGTTAACAATATTAAACAAGTTCACATTTAACATGCAGCCAAAAAAAGTGTAGGATTCATGTTTAGGCAGCTTATCTGGATTTACGTGATGGACTAGTTCAGCAATTAAAGTCTAATAAACAAATTAACAATTACTGCACTCGGTAATACACTGGGTGTGTGATGTTTTGTTTGTTTGGTATTTTGCTCTGTCCTTCACACAGTTTGAAAATTTTTTATGTCTTTATGTCCTTCTGTCTGACTTCCTCTTCATACTTCATACTCAGTAAATTTCACCCATAGTGGAATCTCAAGCATCATCCTGAGTGGTAGTGATCAGCTCTGGCAACCGTTTTGGAGCTGGAATGCAATGCAGCCATGTCCGATCTATTCCCTGGGTAAAAGGGCACTCTCAGAGCACATCCTCAACCCAGGCCAATTACCCAGTTTGACAATTTCAAAAAAATGATCCAGAGCTTCTTTATGAGTTAATGGGCTTTCTTCCCTTACGCATGCGTCGTAAGGGGATCATCTTGCTGACAGATACAAACAACTGAACAAGAACAAAAATGCCTTTTTGTTCAAAACTGTTAAACATTTACACAATTGTCTACATTTTCTGTTAGAGGAAATTTGATAATTGGGTTTTTACCTACTAGTGTGCTTTTTAGATTTACATTATTTATACAAGAAACATAAAACAATGCTGAAGTCTTTAATACAGTTAAGAAGTTGCTTAAAGTTTCTTATAATGCCTCCATGTAGCTTCTGTCATAACTCCTCCAAAAATGGCTTTTACACATAATGTGCTGTTAATGTAATGTACTGATCAGAAGGTTTGTGGTTGGAACCCTGGCTGCTCCCATCTGCATGTCAAATATCAGTGGGTACTAACCCAGAGTTGCTCTCATAGGAGCATGGATGTGTGAATGTTCGATAGATGACCTGCTCTACCTCCTGAGCTATTGTCACATCTTATGATATCCAGTATAACCACCATGGCTTGAGTACAAAGTTTTTGTTGAATATGTCAAAGCACTTGTAATTTTTCTCTGTCTTATTGAGTCAGTGGCTTCTGGACTGCACTGTTTAATTTATTGTCTATGCATGTATATATCACATTTGAATCAATATGAAGAGCTTGAGGATGGAAAATACTGAACAGTAATTGCTAGAGAGTTAAGACAGCGATTTAATGTACAAAATAATTATATATTATTACAAAATGATTCTTTGTTATATTACTGAACCCCTTGCCCTACTCCAACTTCAAAACACCAGATGGATCTAAGCAGCTGCTCTCCCCTACACCCTACCCTTTGTTCACCCATCACAGGTCCAAAGCACCTATTTCTACCTGGATAGAATTGCTTGAAATCATGTGTTCAACTCCACACATCCTTTACCCAAGAGTCTGCATTGCTTTAAAGTTGTCAGATTGGGGAAACATCATGTATTTCAGACAGTCAAAGGTTGCAGCCTAAAGAAATCAACCTTTTGTCCCAGCACACAGAAAAATTATGAATACCAACTAAAATCTAATAATTATCCACATCACTTAAACAGTTCAAGATTTGACAATGGAGCCTACAAACCCCGTTTTAATACAGTCTGTCTGGAGGGCAGGCATAAAAAAGTCATTTTAAGTGACAGAAAAGCATTTTTAACTGACCTGAGGCTAACTGAACGCGGTGGTATAACCTAATAGCATTATTTACAGATCTTAATTCTAATGATGTTTTTCTGTTGTTTAATATCAAACTATGATACCATCAGTTTGTAACATACAGTACACCCCTGAAGCATGTTGATAATGGCCACTTAACACAAATTGCATTTGAAGTGCACTTTTTCTTCCACAGAGATAAACAGCCTTATACTGCAGCTATTATACAGATTTTTTAATTGTTTTTTTATTTTAATTTTTATATCTACCATAGTCACAAAAGGTGTCCACAGAACTGTAACACAGGTATTTTCTTTTCCAATATTTATTTGAAATAGCCTACACACTAGATACTTTAGTATTTAGCAAAACCATAGCAACAGATTTATAATAGCAGTAGATTATAGCAAACACAGTAAAAAACTTTTGCTTTCTAACTCAATACAAGATACAGTAACTACATCAATAAGAAACAGATGCTGGGATGAATTAGTTGAGAAACTCAGCTACCTTGTTAATGTGGTTTCCTTCACTATTTTGGCAATTACATGTAACAGTTACTGATACAGGCATGCGTATATAACCATTAACATCTTTATCCATTTAGTTTTTCCAACTCTGAAACACCTGGAAGACCAGACACTGCAGCACGAAAATAAAGATCAACCAATATAGCAGCATTTTTAAATCAATTTTAATACATGTTAGGCAGATAAATAAAAATCCAAATAAGAGCATTTGTACTTAAAATTATACAAGTGCTGCCTACATGGATCCCTTGAGCTGAGAGGAAGCCCCTAAGACAAAAACGAATTGATGCAGAGTTGTTTGCCAGATGAACTTAACAAGGGGCATTTATAACATGTTGTTGAGGAAAGTGAGGGTGCTATCTTTGCCTATGTAGCAGGTGGTAGATCAGTGTTAATTTCAGATAAAATAGCAAAGATTATGCATTAACAGTGACACAAAGCGCCTACCTGTGTGTCTGCTTTTTCACTGGCAATCCTTACTATGATGATTGAATTAAATCGTTTTCTATTGTTATTAATTGCAGCCGTTCTTCTACTGTGAAAACATTGAAATTAATGGACTGGTTCATATATAGCGATTTTCTACTCTACTTGAGCACTCAAAGCATCTTTTTTGCTTTGTATGTAAAATTCACGCTCCAGATGTATCAGAGAGCAACTTGGGGTTCAGTATCTTGCCCAAGGATACTTTGGCATGCAGCCAGGACAGTAAACCCAAGAAAAAGTTATGCCGTGACTTGAGCAACGCCACACTTGGTCAAATGCTTTCAGCACTTGGGTCAAATATTTCAAAGTTAAAGATTATGTCAAATGCTAAGAAAAACTTGAGAGTTAATATTGTAACAAAAACTCATCAACCGCAGTGTTGTGAATGAAAAAAAAACTGTCATAATCTTACATGCAAATCCAGTTAGATACGCATCAGGAACTACTTGTTTTTCTTCAAATTTCCATAAATTTGATGCTATCAGTTGTTCAGTTGGCACCAGCTAAAGTAAACACTACACTGATATATTACTACCTGTTCGTAGAAAGCTAATAGCTAAATTAAATATTAGACACATATTACTACATTTAGTCACCTTTGAGCTCAGTATTGTTCTCCGTAATGGGCAGCACGGTGGTGCGGTGGTTAGCACAGTTGCCTCACAAGAGGGTCCTGAGTTCAATTCCACCATCAGGTCAGGGTCTTTCTTTGTGGAGTTTGCATGTTCTCCCCGTGTTTGCGTGGGGTCTCTCGGGGTACTCTGGCTTCCTCCCACAGTCAAAAGACATGCAGTTTCTGGGGTTAGGTTAATTGATGATTCTAAATTGCCCATAGGTAGGTATGTGAGTGCAAATTGTTGTCTGTCTCTGTGTGTTATCCCTGCGACAGACTGGCGACCTGTCCAGGGTGTACCCTGGAACAGAAAACTAGGAATTACAAGGAAACGGAGGAAACACACAGCAATGATGGACAGCATGAAAACAGGCAGAGGAAGACATAGGACTAGATACACAGAGGATAACAAGGGAATAGGAAACAAGAGGGAAACACAGCCGGAACTAATCAGACTAACAAGAGGGAAATAAAAACTGAACATAATGCACACAGGACAGAAGACTATCAAAATAAAACTGGAAAAATGCGATACACACTAAGACACATACTGACTGAAATACAGAGAAGAGAGAAAGCAAGAGACACAACTGGAAAACAGATGAATAAACATGGAGACAGAACTAACATACATGATAAACATGACGGACTACACGTGGAAGCACAAACGGGAACAGACTAAAATGAACAAGAACATTTAAACTAGAAACTAAACTGAAACTAAATGCCACATGAGAACATAAGAAACAGAAACACTGGGTCACAGACCCAGTACCATGACAGTTATTTTTAATTTTCTTCAGAACCATTCTTTTTTCACAGTGTAATGATTTTACAGCATTCGTCTTTAATGAGTGGAACTGGGTGCACAAATTTGAATTTATTTTGGGTTTTTATTCTAATCTAAACAGGATACCTAGTATACATGTAGGTCCCAAATATACACATACATAAGTAAATTTCAGTTTACTTATTTAAAAGGGACAATTGGTTTAAAATAGATTTCCAGTATGGAGCATGAAACTGATGTGCTGCACATAAAGTTTATAGCTGTTCCTAATTTCCAAGCCTTGTCTTCTGTTGGGCTTTTACACTCACATGTAAAATTTTACATTCACATCATCATTTAATAATTGGTGCTGGAGAGTCTGAAATTTCTTTTAACTTGACAGGCCAAAGGGCTATTAACTTCTTGTTGTCATTATCATCATCATCATCAACCTGCTACAGCTTTAAACAGTCATCGCGAGTGATGAGATGGAGGCAAAACTATACATTTGGTGGCCACAAAATCAAAGCAAAGAACTTAGATATTCTGAGGGCTGCAACACGTTCTCACCCCCAAAGCATAACATTTTACGCTAGGTGACAAATCGTCACCATATTACGTTTTCGTCTACCCACCACGTTCCTAGATGACGACCTCGGAAAAAAGAGGAAATATGAGAACTGTCTGGACTGAATCTACACATGTTTGCTCTTTTTCTTCAAATCGCTTAGAAACACGCTATTTAACATCATTAAAGTCCTGGTTAAGGTCAGGAATAAGGTTATGGTCAGGGCTAGGGATAAGGTTACCGCGGGAGCGTCATTGCACTGGATTCCAGCCATAGCCCGCCGCGTACCATAAGAACGCCGAAGGTCTCCTTTCGCGTTCCTCAGGAACGCCGCGGGACGTGACAAAACGTCGACATGTTACTCCTCGGGAGTGAGAACGGGCTGTCTGAGGGAATTAGGAGATTTGACAGCCGATAACTCTCATTGAGTAAACCGCTATGCATGGCACCATTTTACATATATATTTGGGTGATGTGCTCTTAATTTATTGGCCATACCAGCTTTAAATATGATGAAATACATTCTCTGACAATTTCCCCCTTCCAATTACAATACGAGCTGCCAACTCTTGAGCCACGATCGCCCACGATCGATTATAGCGGTGTAACATTTTATTCAACTAGAAACTAATATAGGTAGATCAAAGAAGCTATTTAACATTTTCTATTTAGCTTTAGCTATAAGGACTTGTCCTTTGGGTCACTTGTCTGTCTTTCACTTATCTTGACAATTACTGTGCTGCTAACACTAAACACTCCAAATTAAAGTTTGCCTGGCAAGGAGCATACATTCATCAGTGAAGCTGGATGAAACGTGCTGCACTTTCAAGAGTGAATAATGCCAAAGCAATGAAGCTCTAAGTGGATTTTCTGCCTGCTCCCCTGCATGGCACTCACATCAGAGAGCCCATTTGAAGTGTTTAGTCTTGGAAACATTAATCCCTATAATTTCAACTATGGTGTGCCTCCTCTGTCAGGTACATTAGGTCTGCATTAAAGAACCAGGTAAAAAAAAGCAAAGGAGCCCTGGTGTTGTCTACCAGTAATTAGAATGCCATGCGTTATTCCTTATGAGGTAAAATGGCACTTATTATAAATGAAGGCCTGTCACACTTTAAATGTCTCCACTGAGAAAAACGGGGGTAGACTGGCAGAGACAATGACTAGAGGGAGTGAGAGAAAAGAGAGAGAGGAGGGATTAGCCTTGTAATGTCGCAAATGTCATTGGTTCAAGTCATAAAGACAGGATGGGTAAAATTCCTGTAATATCTGAAATGCATCATTGTATGGGTACTTTTGAAATGGATCAAGTTGTGTCAGTGGTACAATTTGTTTTTTTGTCTGTTTGTTAGTTAGTCAAACAATACTTAATTGACTGTAATTGAATTTGGTGGAAAGCCTGGCCACAAGCCGGAAATGGGACTAGTCATCTGCTGGTGGTGTGGATTTATATCAATTTGTATGTAAAGGCTTTTTTAAAATAATTATTATTTCACTCTCAAGTTCTTATGGCTAAAATGTAAAAAAAAAAAAAAAAAAAAGCAGATACACAAGTAATTGTGACAGTACTAAGAGAGAAAATAATGAACTTTGTGTGTTGTACATGTGGATGTAGCAATGAGAATTGGTTACAAAACAATTATCAACACAACTGTGTTGTAACCGATTAACATTTGGAGAACCCTAACAACAGCACAAGGAGCCAGAAACAAAAGGGATGAACTGAGTCTTGCTAAGGGGAATAGTGATGTGTCGGTCGCGAACGAAATGGCTCTTAGAGCCGGATCTTTGACGTGAACGACGCGAGCCGGCTCCTTATCGCGAGCCGTTGGGTTTTTTCTTGATCGTTGGGGAGGGGCGGTATAGTTACACTCACAGTAGCACAGGAACAGAGCAGGAGAGAGAGAGAGAAAGAGAGCCAGGGACAACAACGTCACATTAGAAAGGTATAGTAATCATCCACAACTATTTTCAGTTGCGGATGATAAAGGATTCAGAAAGTTTATTCATGCAGGTCCATATGACAGAGAATTTGCATCTTCTTTTTGTTTTCATATTTCAATTTATATTTAATTGTGTTGTGGTTTGCAGTGTTTTGTGTTGTTTCACTTTAAATTTGTTTAAAAGGAAAAAGCTGAAAATTTTAATTGTTAAAAGTTGAAATGTGAATAGTTGGTTTTAGTATTATATGATTTATTTATTACATTTTATGTGGAGTGAATAAATAAAAGTATATTTACGGTGGCCCCTACAGACAAAGCACATACAAACCCCGAAGCATGTACAAACTCCAAAACATGTAAAAACTCCAAAACACGTACAAAAGACAACAGAAGTGCTCCAGGATGCTAGGGGCAGTGTTGAGCTTTTGTTACCTAGTGGCAACACAAGCCAGGAAGTACCAACGACCGGATTTGGTGTGTGGTAGTAACAGGTAAAGGAACATTTTTTTTAAATTATTTTAATATACATGAGTGCTTGTGTATAAATATGCAAACAATACACATATGCTTTCAATTGTGTAATTTAAGAGATCTAGGTAGCTCTGTTAAGGAAGTTCAGTTAACGCTAGAAATGTGTTTTGGAGTTTGTATGTGCTTTGGACTTTGTGCATGCTTTGTCTCTAGGGGCCACCGCATATATTTATATATAAACATATATAAATAAAACCACTTTTTTTACATTAGTAATTCCTTTGTGCTTAATTTTATATTATTGTTAATAATAAATTAATTAAAGCAACAAAACAACCTGAAGAGCCGGTTTGGAGCCGAAAGAGCCGGCTCTTTTTAGTGAGCCGAGCCGAAAGAGCCGGTTCTCTAAAAAGAGCCGGAAATCCCATCACTAAAGGAGAATACAGGGGCATCAGAAAAAGTACAGCCGTCACATGCAGCCCAGTGCCAAGCTACACATGAGCTGGACAGCTCCAGAAAACTGCAGAAGCCGAGCAAAGGAAAGGTATGTGAAGAGGGGCAACCTAGTCCTGAGCTTAGATTGCACCTTATTTGTTGTTTTCTACCAAGTCACTGCAACATGCAGGAAGAGTGGACAAGAAAGTTTAGCTTAAAGCAGGCCTGCAATAAGTAGTTACTCAAGATTCTCATGGTTCCTCTTCCTGATGTTGCTTTCACTTGGTATAGCTACATCTATCACTATGGCTGTCTTCCTTTGCTTGTCCCTAGACGCTCTCAGGTGGCACTGTTAAAAAAAAAAAAGAAAGAAAGAAAAAAGAAAGAAAACAACTAACAACCAAGCGACAGATGTCAAACAACACACTGTTCAACTATAAAACACAAGTGACACCCGACAGTTATCATTACTGTTGTTTGTAATCTGGACCATTTGGTAGATAATATTCAGTTGGGATGAGACTTCCCTGTTTTCATAATCTGAACAACTGCTGTTAGATTTATGTCAATGTACTTGCGACAAAAATTCTAGAATGTGTTCCACCCATAATGTTTGGCAGTGCACTAGTTTATCAGGTAGAGGTCAGACTCAAAAGATGGACCACATACTACCACAATGATAATCTCTTAGCTCTCAACACATTTCATTTAACCTTCCTCTATTTCTAGAATCCTAGAATTTCTCTTTGCTCTCTTTGCATTGAATGGATCAATTGAATGGCCACTTGGTAGACATCGCATTGAATCTAAGCACAAATGTTACACTAAGACCTTTGAACATCTCAAAACCAACCACTGGAGTTATGTTTTTAAAGGAGTATGTAGCCCATATTTAATTTTAATATTGCTATTCTTTTCTTTTACGTCCTTTAGTCATGCAAAATATACACTCTGCGGGACTTAGATTTACTCCTTGCTTCAACATAGATATATATGAATCTTCTACAAAACATGCATACGATACTACAAAAAATGTATTTTCTCTCACAACCAAAGCATCCTTATGTTGGCTACAGAAGAGCATGAGAGTGCTAAGAAAGAGCGATCTAAGGTCTGCAAAGTGAAAGAGTGTAATAGAGCAGCTTGACAGTGTGAATGTCTTCATTTTCCCTGTATTGAAGTTTAAAAAATGGAACCAATCCTTGCCACCTGGGTGTACCTTGAGCTGTCTGAAAGAAGCGATTACCTGCTCAGGGTGTGTTGAGGAGGCCTTGGGGTTTTGGTCATCAATTAATCACAAAACTGCAAAAGGTGCTATTCATCAAAACCTAAGATTTCTTTTGGTGATGAATAATTATACTAAAAATACAACAAAATACCTGATACCTCCAAATAATCAGCTATAGCACTGTACTCATCTAAGGTGTAGGTTACCAACAAAAGTGTAGGTTACCAACCTTATATTACCAACATAACTGTTTTCTGATCTGCTTGCATTGTGCTTAAAGATAATTTGTGTTAAGTCATTATGAGGTTTGGGGAATTTTTCTGATAGTTACGTTCCCCTAAAAGGTCCAGGGGATGAGGGAAAGTAACAAAAGGTGTCAAGGTCAAAAAAAAGGAGACAGGGAGGCACAATGGAACTAAAAGAGATGGTCAAGCTGCTGTTACCATTCAAAGAAACAAACCAAAACTCAGGCATCGGTCACTAAACTGAAAAGTAAGTAAAAAAAGGATTTGTCACCAAGCACTTCTCAATGTGTGTGGTGACAATCAGTCACCACACACAGCTCACTAGCTGCAACCACCAGCATGGCTCTCTGGAACTAGAGCTCACTTTTCTCTGGCCTTAAATACTTCTAATTGCTAATGGGAGTCAGCTGTATAAAAAAGGTGGCACCTAAGGCAGGAGATATGGCAGGACACACCGACACAAGGGCAACTTCATGAGGAGGCCCTGCAAGGGCCACAACAGTGACCATCTATAAAGTCATATTTTATCCAAATGTCTTCACTATGATGCTGAACAGCTTAAGGTAAGACATGCATTGTACCTCTAACACTGCTGCTGATCAAATATAATGAAATCTTTATTTTCTTGCTTACACACACACACACACACACACACACACACACACACACACACACACACACACACACACACGTATATGTATATACACAGCAAATCCAGCATGTCCAAATTAACACTGTCGGATTTGATTTCAACACTATTAAAGTGTCTATATGGGTCCACACCAGAGAGTGTTAATTTAACTCTTTTTGGAGAGTTGGTACGTTAACTCTGATTTAGTGTTAAACACCAAATCTGTCTGGAGTTGATAATTTAACACTTGGTGTTAAGAGTTTATATATTAACTCTCAAAGAGTATTTTAGTTTAACTACGTAAGAGTTATCTTCTAATTCATTCTAAAAAGCGGGAATTTTACTGTTCTGAACTTCTAGACATTTCTTTTGGAAATAAACATTTACTAAAAAGATGCAATGGTTCTTGAAAAACATTTATTCTGAACTGTGCACCACAATTTCAAAACATTTTCTGAAAGATGTAACAGTATACATGTTCTCACTTTCATTAGAATTTTGTTTATCAAAAGGTCTGACATAAGATAAGATAGAACTTTATTAATCCCTCGGGTGGGTTCCTCTGGGAAATTCGATTTCCAAAAAGCACAGCACCGACAGAAGTTACAGTTAAAGAATATTATATATATACACACACACACATACACACACATATATAAATACAGAGACAAATATAAATAAAATATACGAAGGGGATAAATAGAATAAATAGGAATAAAAATAAAAATACAAGTGAATTGCACATTTCAAGTATTGAGGTCTATTGCACCATTGACTATTTACAAAAAGTATTGCACAAGGTATTGTACAGTGAGGTGAAGAGGCACTACAGCTTAGTTGTTCCCTCCTCCTTTGTCCTCCTGTTTCCCCTCCCTCTCCCCTCCAGAGAGGAGTTAAACAGTTTGATGGCGTGTGGGACAAAGGAGTTTTTAAGTCTGTTAGTTCTTGTCTTGGGGAGAAGCAACCTGTCACTGAACAGACTCTTCTGGTTGTTAATGGCCGTGTGCAGAGGATGCCCAGCATTGTCCATAATGTCCAGCAGTTTCTTTAATGTCCTTTTCTCTGCCACTGTCACCAGAGTGTCCAGCTTCATGCCGACCACAGAGCTAGCCCTCCTGATCAGTTTCTCCAGCCTGGATGAGTCCTTCTTTGCTGTGCTGCTCCCCCAGCACACCACAGCATAGAAAAGTACTCCAGCAACCACCGACTGGTAAAACATCCTCAGGAGCTTCCTGCAGATGTTAAAAGACCTCAGCCTCCTGAGGAAATACAGTCGGCTTTGGGCTTTTTTATACAGGTGCTCTGTGTTGCATGACCAGTCCAGTTTATTGTCCACCCACAGCCCGAGGTACTTGTACTTGTTGACCACCTCCACCTCCTCCCCCTCTATCTGAACCGGCAGTGGACCTTCTCTGGACCTCCCGAAGTCCACAACCAGTTCCTTAGTCTTTGAGGTGTTGAGTTGCAGGAGGTTTGTGTGACTCCATGCGACAAAGTTCCTCACCAGACTTCTGTACTCCTCTTCCTGATCATCCCAGATACACCCCATGATGGCCGTGTCATCTGCAAACTTCTGAATGTGGCATAATTCAGAGTTGTAGCAGAAGTCAGAGGTGTACAGGGTGAAGAGCAGAGGGGACAGCACAGTTCCCTGTGGTGCTCCTGTGCTGCTGACCACAGTGTCAGACGTGATGTCCTTCAGCCTGACGTACTGTGGTCTGTCGGTGAGGTAGTCGGAGATCCAAGCCACCAGGCAGGGGTCCACCTCCATCCTGTTCAGTTTTTCTTGAAGCATACAGGGCCGGATGGTATTAAAGGCACTGGAAAAGTCAAGTAACAGGATCCTGACCGTGCCTTTTCCCCCATCCAGGTGTGAGTGGGCTCTGTGTAGGAGGTACAGGATGGCATCCTCCACTCCGACATCCGCCTTGTATGCAAACTGTAGTGGGTCCTGGGCATGTTGTACCTGTGGTCGGAGGAGGTTGAGGAAGAGCCGCTCTAGAGTCTTCATAAGATGTGACGTCAGTGCCACCGGTCGGAAGTCATTCAGCTCATTGGGCCGGTTCCTTTTGGGGACCGGGATGATGCAGGATGTCTTCCATAGGGCGGGCACTCTCCCCAGTCGCAGACTGAGATTGAAGACTTGTTGTAGCGGCTCCCCAAGTTCAGCAGCACACGCCTTAAGCATCCTAGGACACACCTTGTCTGGGCCTGCTGCCTTTCTGGGGCGAAGCTTCCTCAGTTGTCTCCTGACCTGATCCACTGTGACACTGGGAGATGTTTGGGAGGAGGGGAGGGGGGGAGATGTCTTGCTGCTGAGAGAGGGATTGGAGGAGGGGGGTGTCATGGTGTCAGGAAGGGGGGGAAGCGAGGGAGGTAGGAGAGTGGGGAGAGGACTCTGTAGTAAAGGTGAGGGTGAGGGTGGGGGGGTTGTGGGCTGGTCAAACCTGTTGAAGAAGTTGTTGAGTTCGTTTGCCTTCTCCACAGTCCCCCCCACTGTGCTTTTCTTGGTGTTGTGGCCTGTGATGGTTTTCACACCATTCCAGACCTCCCTCATATTGTTCCTCTCCAACTTCTGCTCCACCTTCCTCCTGTAGGTGTCCTTTGCTTCCCTCAGGCAGCGTTTCACCTCCCGCTGTGCTGCTTTCATCTCCTCCTTCACTTTGCTCCTGAAAGCCTTCTTCTTCATGTTGAGGACAGCTTTGACTTCCTGTGTTACCCACGGTTTGTTATTAGGATAACACCGTACCGTCTTAGCAGGGGCGACTGTGTCCACACAAAAGTTGAGGTAGTCTGTAAGACAGTGTGTCGCCCCCTGTATGTCCTCACCATGTGGGCTCAGGAGCACATCCCAGTCTGTGGTGTCATAAAAGTCACCACAGAGCATCATCCTTTACTGGGGTCCATCTCCGGATGAAGCGCGTTGTGACAGGCTGCCTTTGGACGAGGGGTGTGTATTGTGGCTGTAGGTAAACCAGGTTGTGGTCTGACTTCCCTAGTGGGGGGAGGGGGGTGGCTCTGTATGCATCTCTCACATTAGCATACAGTAGGTCAATTAACAAAGACTAACACTGAGCAGTGCTGATTTTCTAACACTGGAAAATAACTCAAAATGTTAGAAATATTCCAGTGTTAGAAAATCAGCACTGCTCAGTGTTACTCTTTGTTAATCCTCAAAACTGACTAGGTTACTTTTAAACATATAACACTGTCAAAAGTGTTAATTTAACACTCAACAGTGTTGTATTTAACACTCAGAGGAATGGACCTATATAGACACTCTCTAGTGTTAATTTAACACTGGAGATTTTGCTGTGTATGTATGTGTATGTATGTATATATATGTATATATATATGTATATATGTGTGTGTGTGTGTGTGTGTGTGTGTGTGTGTGTGTGTATATATATATATATATATATATATATATATATATATATATATATATGTATGTATATATGTGTGTGTGTGTGTGTTGAATACCTTAGGAAGCAGAAACCCAAGAATGACGAGGAAGAATCATATATGTACCATATATATGCACAATAAGTGCACTCGTATGATCCTCTTAAACTTACAACAGCTATCCTAAAGCCTTACAACTCAGTTAAAGCATATTCTGGTTTAGCAGGGTAAAAGGTTGTATTCAGGTTATATTTGCATAGTCACTTTCAATCATATTCAACTATTGTGGCCTAACAGGACCACTACAGCAGCACCTGTAAGTTAAGTGTGGAGCAGCAGGGAAGCAGAGAGTGTTCCACAAAAGGAAACAAGAGGCCCGTAGGACCAGTGTTTCTCTATGCAAATGCTGTAGTCCTGAAGGGAACCCCGCCGCTGGAGATTAACTAATCAAGGCACTGGCAGAAAGAGCTGATGTGGGAGGAAAAGTCTTTTTTGATTAGGAGGCTTCCTAACTGAGATAACTCACCTGGAAGAATCCCAGTGGCAGCCATGACAAGGCCTGGTGAAATAAATACTAAAAGAGACAAGTTTCGAGTTTCTTTTGTCTGTCTCCTGTAGAAAAAATAGGGTTATGTCTTTTGTCCTTAGGACACTTATTGGCCTTTTCTAAATCTTTATGACTTTTCCCTTCTCTTTACTCTGATGTGTGCCAGCAAGTCAAAATATATATATATAAAAAGAAATGACTGAAAAAGAAATAGACATATTTAAGCTATTTTCCAGATATAGAGAGGAGAGCTCACCCACTGATCTCACTTCTGCCTTGTGATCTAGCTCATTTTTTAATGTTATTTTAATGGCACTTTCTCCGAGTGTGCAGGTACTATGACAGTAACGACTTAATAAACAGTTGAAATTAAAATGATGCACTAGGGTAGGACAGCAAATAACTGAAATAACTCAATTACAAAAAAATCTTTAGATTCAGTGTCCGTTTACATTTATAACTGTATAATTATGATAGCAAACAAGCAGCGTACCTATTGGTACAAATGAACCATTAATGCACCTCACTATCAAGGAAATACAAACACACTCCTTTGCATTCAAATTTGCAACTGGGTGTGGATTAGTTCCCGCACTAGCTCTTTACTTGTAGATTTTGTAGTGTTTTCATTTGATCTAATTAACACTGGTAGTAATAATAATAATAATACAAAAAAAAACCTCTCTGTGAGGTTCCTTTAGGTGCTTCACGGAGACTTTGTATGCTATTGCACCGTGTTACACTGCATCTGTAGCTGTATCTTCCCTCATGTGTACGGGGATGAAGGACGGAAAGGACGGGGCAAATCTAAAATCAAAAACACGAAAAATCAAATAAAGAACAAGAGTGGGTAGCTGTTTAACTAGCAGCCTGATCATTACTGCAACACTAGCAAATGGTACGATCTGGCAAAGAACAGGAGAACAGGCTGGTGTTAAAGGGCAGGAGTTAAGCAGAGATTAGTTGCAGATATATCAGCTGGTAGTGCATAGGAACAGACAGGCATGCAAAAATTAAGCAGGGAAGGGTGGGGAATTGTATCACCTTCATTTTAACACTCAAACCCTGCAATAGCTGTGAAGGTATTTCAGTTTAGACCAAATCTGCGTACCAGCTGACAGACCAGCAGGATTTGTCAAGCTGCTAAAATATACTACAGTACACTTATGCACTTAATCCTCTCTGAATGTGCACATCCTCTTTAGTTGTGCTTAAAAAATGTTTGTGACTTTTATACAAAGCATTAACACAAGATTCAAGACTATTGAGTAATGTGTTTGTGTCCACAGGTGTGCAAGAAAATTACTCAGGCTGTTATTTTCTTCATTCTGTTCTCCACATCTATTATAATTGTATAATCAGAAGAGCTCACCATGTAACTATCTGTGCAGATGATCAGAACTGCAGTGGAGATATAGCTCCAGTGGAAAAATAATATGAGAAAAATAATGTGACCTGGTGTGTTTGAAAAGTCTGAACATACAGTGGAAAATACATATCTGTTTTCCGTATAGGGGGCGAAAGCCGTTTTTGTCACCAGAAAATGGACTGAGTGTGAGCAGACATCAGAGGATGAGTTCTTGCCTACAATCAACCAGTTTGCATAAAAGCTGTCCAAGGGCAAAACTGTTCTTTCAGCATTTTAATACTGAGAGCACTTGATAACGTTTCTAAAAAAAAAATAAACAGCATTTAATTAAGTATTGCAGTCATTCTCATCAGTTCATAAAGAAATATTGCTGAGGACAGTGCAAGGATAACATGTAGGTGTTTCATTTAATTTTGCTTTTGTCCTTAATTATATTGGTGCACCTCAATTTAGATATTTTACCATAACTAAATTCAAAAAGACAAAGAGGTTTGTTGCTTAAAGCACATTCAGTGTCTAATGTGCAGCACTGGAAAACAGATGTGAATGGAAACTTCTGGTCAGGAGTCAGGATCTTTTCCCTTAACATTTCCCATCATGACTTTAGAAATTCTTTTAAAGTAGAACATAGGCACAGGTTTGGTTTCTTTAGAAATACATTCATTGTGTAAAGGTGTTTTGAAAAGGCTTATCAAAGTGTTCATTGCCAAATGTCTTTTATACTTTAAAAATGCTTCTATTTGGCATTGAAGTGAACAAGCCCCAAATCTTTGATGTTCCCTTTTATGAGCTCTTCAATATTTATATTTATATCTACAATATATAACTTCAATAGCAAACTTCAAATGAAGGTTTTTTTCTTCATATATTTGTTACTATTAAGATAAGATAAGATAACTCTTTATTGTCATTGCACAGTCATACATAGTACAGTAGTACAATGAAATTGGAAAAACTGTCCTACGTCGGCACTACATATAACACAACACGACACGATATGACACATCACAACGTAACAAACAACACAACACAGTATATTAACTTAGTATAAAAAAGAAGAATAAGTGTATGTGTATTGCACACTGTTATTATTGCACATTAATTATTATTGCACCTTGTTATAAATATAAATATTATTGTTATCGTTTTAAACATTGTTACCTCCCCCTAAAAAGTCCAGGGAGGTATCCAGTCAGGTCAGCTATTTACATTGATCAGGGCTATTGCCCTGTTGTAAAAGCTGTCCTTGAGTCTATTTGTTCGGGACCTCAGCAGCCTGAACCTCCTTGCTGTACTATTCATAATTTCAATGTCTTGTTATTGTTGTACACTATCTAAAATTCTAAAAGAGAAAAAAAAAAAACAATGAGGAGAGACCACTGAATAAGAGTGTTGAAACTTTTGACTCATATAAGGTTGTATAATGTATTCATGCATACTGCTATATGGTACAAATCTTGTGGAAACATGCAAATCCAAGTTTTATATTTGAATAAGATAAATGATAGAATTGCAAGCACAACCACTACAGAAAAGCCATTGTTGGTTACATTACCTTAAATTATTATACTTCAAAAATAAGAATAAATGGTCCTGCAAAGATTTTCAAAACATATTTAAATAAATAAACAAAAGGACATTACTAAGAGAAATCTGCATGTTTAATTTCTGGGAAAAAAAGCCCAGTAGATTTGAATTATTTATTACATATAAAGAGACCACACTCTCATGCTAGGGATAGTGTATAATTATCTTCTAGAATACTTTTTCATTCACAAACAAAAATAAATTCAAAAATCAGTCTGAGGTGCATTGGACACACAAAGTTTTTTCTTTCCACAGAGACTAGAGATGTCCTTTTCCACAGCTAAATCCATTTTTATGAGGTGTGCAGTGGGAATCTGTATTGTGATGCAACAGCAGGCTAGCGAAAACAATGCAGCCAATTGTCATCATCCTGCTTGTCCCATGCGAGTGTATTCATTCTTCAGTCCAGACTTATCGCATCTCTCCTCTGCTGGTGGCCCCTGGGCCTAGAGCCACTGGAGTTTATAGGCCTGCAGTCTTAGTGCACCTGATTCCTCTTCATGTCCCTGAAGAACAGAGCCCTCCATTTGTCATTGGTAAACATGCAGAAGAGCTGGTGTGTGCTTCACATGAGGGAGGGGGAGAAACAAAGAGGACACAAATATCAGCACATTTCTATTTTCACATAAGCAGACACACCTCTCCCAAGCAAACCGTGGGTTTTAATTCCATTTCCCGAGTTTATTAAAGGACAGAGTGGTGTGTTGTATTGTATCTCACTTTGAGCTTAGAAACTGAGTGACTTTTGATTTACTGAAAAATAACCTATCATGTACGAAGAGGTGGCACAATATTTATGGCATGACTTTTTACAGAGTCATTAAAAATTAATTGACCAACATTATGTTACATGACCCTCGTGGTACTCCAGACAATGCATTAAAAAGGATTTATTTTAAATACCCATGCTGAATGGGAATGCTGATGAATGACCTGTCTCACGCACTGGAATGGTGACAAGGAGGAGGAGGAAGAGATAAGGGAGCTAGGTGTGGAAGAGTGAGGGAGTGATCCTGATGAAATTACAGGATGGATTGATTGATCTCCACGGATGAATGTTGCAATGGAGGAATGCAGTTAAAACTGATGCATCTAGATTAGTGTCAGAGGAGCCACTGAAGGACAATGAAAGTCATCGCCAGGAGATGTGACCTTTTCAGCATATGAAGCCCACAATGCACCAGACCACGCTTCATGGCAATAAACCAAGACTGGGGGAAATTTTGTCACTGCCAAGAGGACCAACAAACAAAAAACAAAAAGAGCATATGAGGCAGGAATTAAAAATGCAGATGTTTCAATTCATATTCATTAGCATATTTTGCCATTATGAAGTGGAAATTAATGGTTTCAAAACAACTGGTAACACAGAAAAGAAGTGTGAATCCAGTGATGCAGGCTGTGCTAAAACATGCACCCGTGCACACAGCAGGGTGATAGTTTCCATAGCTTCCCCATGCTTTCCAAGAGGCATCATATTTACATGCATGTTACAGTTTTGCATGAACAGGGTTGTTTCCTGTTTTAGGCCATAATCTGGTTAAAGTGAAAAAATTTAATCCCCACGGATAAAATAAGGAATCACGTTAATTAAAGAGCCTTCCAAATAATGTAAAAAGAATAAAGCACAACATACAACATGCAACAACAAATTCCCTTTCACAGGAAAAGACTGCTGCTGAGGAAATACGATTATCTGTGTTTTCACAATGATACACATTGTAATAGAATACGAGGACTGTGTTTAGTATGTCTGTTTTATTCGCTGCCATGCAGATTTTACTTAGTTTCATTTGATGCATTCCTGCAGCTGAAGGTGTTTGGTTGCAAAGAATATAATGAGAATATATGATTTATCATTCCAGATATGTTGTAGGAAAACAACTCAAAGAAAGAAACAGTAGATATGTTGACACAATACAGATACCATTCAAACTGCTCCCAAAGGCAATTTGGGAACAGATTGCATATTGAATATGTATAAAAATTTATTTTAGTATCGTCTAATCTAATTTCTTGTTGTCTAAGTACAGTCTTAAGCCACAACTTGATGTGAAAAGGAACTACAGGTATTACAGTTAAACTTCATCATCATAATTATTCTAGCTTCTAATTAGCTTCTAACTTTTTTCTTTATGTTATATTATTTTTCTTTATATATATACAGTATATATATCTTAAAATGACATATTGTTAAAAATAATTCAGCATTTATTTTCTGTATGAAGAACAGACATTAAAAATAATAATGATATACACTGCCTTCTGCAACTCAACAAAGATTTAGCCTGCATGGCATTTTGGCATTAAGTTTCTCTTCATACATGTCTTGAAAATAGACCCGAGGCCTGAAGCATAAACTAGGATCTGAGGCTTAACAAACCTCAGGTTAACTCAAGGTTTTCAGGGTTTTCAGAGGTTTGCTTCTGACCAAAGTTTATTCTCTAAATGTCTGTGGAGCAGATTTTGCCCCAGAAAAGAGATCCCCAGGTGTGAAATCTATTCTCCTTAAAACAGCATTACCACTAGTGAAAGAGTCTGTTGCCCTCGGTGGATTGATAGTAATCGGGTCTAAATCTTTGTCTTGCTCTGTTGAGCATGATTTTTTTTTTTAACTGTGTGTTTATTGAGTTTTAAACTTTACACTGACACCAAGATTAAACAAACAACCAAAAAACAACAACACAAAAACCAACAAAAAAACAACAAAAAAAACAACAACAACATAGCAGTGAGCATCATTAAGAAATACAGATTTTTAGAAGCAAATTGTCTTGTTCTCTTAGCATTAATACGTGACCCTTAAATAGGATATCAGTTTACAGTTGTTAATCTAACATTATAATTTGTATGAAGGTTAACCCTGAGTTAGATTTTCTTCCTACAATGCAACAGTATTGAATACCACAAAAGGTTTTCTTGGATAACACATGTAGGATCTAACCCCCTACTTGCCTGGAAAATACAATATTCATTACTGCATTAATTTGTCTGCTGCAAAATGCTTTGAATTCACCTTCTTCTATATGCTAGGGAGAGAATAATGAAGAGTGAGGTTGGAGTAAATATGCTGATTCAGTGTTTTTCATATTGCCTCCGAGTGAAAATCCTGGCCACTCCCCTTTCCTGTGCCCCTACTGTGAGTGGTCTTACACAACTAAAACAGCCAATTAGCTCCTGTGGAAGTGGTATATAAAGGCCACAAATACAGCATGACTAATTAGGTGTTTTGGTATTATTGTATGGACATAACAGGGTACTGGATAATCACATTTGATAATTTGTTAAGTATCCCTTTTGGTGGGAATTAGTAGCTATCCAATATTATATTAATGTGAGCAAGGGAATATTATCAAAAATCTCTTAGAAGTACACTGCTTTAAACTATGTTTCTCGTAATCCTTTGATCCACTGTATCTCATCAGCTCTAAAAATAAAATGTAAAAAAAATAAGCCATTGGACAGCCCTTAGCTTACAATCAAAGCAGTCCTTCTGAGAAAAGCTATATGACACAAGATAAGGACCTTTGGAATATCCAGCCTGTAGTTAATTCTTAGGGCTTACCTATCCACTGTTTGAAGCACGATATTTGACGCGCACCTGATAATCTCTCTTACAGCATTAGCCAGTGGTTGTTTTTTTTTTTAGAGTGCTCTCTCCATCCTCCTCTCACTTCCCTTGAACATTTCTTTGCTCATTTTCACACAGATCCCAAGGCTGATGTCTGCCACTGATAAAGCCTGATCCACAGTAATTACACAGGGTAAGGGAATTGAATCTGTCTTTGGCTCTAAACTGTGATTTCTACTGTGCCTTGTCCCCCATGCTGCGCCTTTTCTGGTGATGAAACTCATTACAATGCCTGATGCACGTCCCCTTTTGTCCTAAGCAGCACTGTAATCACACAGCCTCTTACATTTCTGATTCTATTCATGTGCTGGGGGTTACATTTCATGAGCTCTAAATTTTCAGAAGCTTGCAACTGACAACTATGGTAAGCAGAGAAAGAATAGTCAAGTTAAAAAAAGCAAAAGGAGAAATCCTATTTTTTTAAATGATCAATAATTCTAGCATCCCACCATTTGTAATAAGTAGTAAACACTAATTTATAGTACTGTAAACAGTGACAACTAATGTGAAACACTGAGGGTGTGCTCCAGAGTCCATTTCTGCTAAATCACTACCTTTTTCTAAAGAGGGAGCTAACGTTTGTGCTAATTATGACTGTTTATGTTCCACCCTATGCTAACACTAGCATAGCTCTCTCGCTATTGTCTTCCCCACCAAAGCCAGCTTCCTGCGGGGTAGCAAGTCCTCTGACAACACCAGCCACTGGCCATACCACCAGAGAGTCCTTGTCACCCACAGCAGCCTATGGTCATGCCACCAGATTGTTTTTGTCAGTGGAAGGTCTCCGTTACTGGCATCTTGGCCTATCCTCACTGTCTCCATCACTGGTTTCCCAGTTGCCACCCTGAACTGCTTAATCTTGATCACTTAAAAACATATGCACATTGGATATAAGCACTTTTGGACAGGGCTCCATAATATGACAGCATGGCATTTAGGAATTCCTAAATGCTAATTGGTCATTTGTGAATGTGTGATTGGTCCACTTGGACTTTTTGTGTTTCCTGTTTTTTATTTAAACACAAACTGTTTGATAATCTGCAATGACCCTGATGAAGGCTACAGCTCAAAACACGTTGGTCACCTAATAAAGTTGTTCCTTATTACTTGTCTTCACGTCATCAGATCTTTGTCTTCTCCATGCACCTTGGAAATAGGTGAAGTTTTGCCAGAAAGATTTGTTGCCATCTATGTTTAGGAATTCCTGAACAGCAAAAGTAGGAAAGAACTGAATTTTCATTAAAATATATGCAAAACAAGAACAACTCAAATAGATTGATATTTACACTAGTGTGGAATGGTCATGATGGATGGTCTCTGTGTAATCCAAATCATCATGATTTATACTCCAGGAATCATCAGTGTCTACAAAAATATGTCATGTCAGTCCATCAACCTTTCTAGGTTAGGCAGATTTTACTCTAAAGCCTCAATTATGCTTTCTGTGTCCGCTAGGGTCTACTTGGGCCTGAGTGACATAAATTTTGATAGGATGGTGAGGTTTATTGTGACTGTGCAGTGTTATCTGTGTAGAATTTACTGTACAAGAAATCAATTATCCATTGCCCCCAGGCAGAGGGCTTCAAAGAAGTATACAAGGAATGGCTTCATGGCAACTAGGTCTTTAGTTGTCCATGTTCACAACAGAGTATAACCAAGGCTTAATGGTGAAAGAGATATAAAATTTTTTGAGTATAATACATTTAAGGATTTAAATGATAATTATTAAAATAAAAAAAACAAACAAACCTGCAAACTGAGCATAATTGCAAACACGACACCAAGGAGTCAATAAAGTTGTATTTCGTCCCAAAACAAGCCTTATTTACACAAGTCCACAGAGAGGAGATGAGTCACTGAGATATTATGACATCCACTGCAGCGCTAGTTCCAAAGTCATTATAATTGAAAAGGCAGGGGAAAGTGTCTGAAGGCACACACACGAGGGAGGTCCATGTACCCATTGTGTCAGTCTTTTAGAATAGTGATACTGGTACAAATTTGTCTTTGCACTGAAAGGTTTATTTGTACATGAATTATACATTAATTCCCTTTTTCCTGAGCCACACTGCCACTGACAGTAGACAGCAGTAAGTGCCAAGTTATACTGTAATTGGTATCTTGGTTATTGTTTATACAGTTTGATCCATTTGGTAGACATAGAATTATGTCAGACTCAGTGTTTGGGTAGACATTTACCTTTCTCCTCTGTAATTTAATGCAGCCATTCAGACAGCTAGAATTACAAAGTCTTACTCCATTATAGTAATCAGAGATTTCAGTTAAAACATGTGTTCACACAGAAAATCTTTAATTTTCACATTAGAACTGCTTCATGGCCCTTGAAAGACTGTCTGAAGAGAGTCTTGAGTGACAAATAAAGTCGATATAGATTTAACGTGCTTTGTTTCTCTCAATATACTAGAGACTTTAGAACTACTGCTTCATATGCAATGTCAACCTTGAACATATGGGTATGAAAGACATTCAAAATGTACAGGAGAAAGGGAAAAGAAAGGAAACACTGACTTTAATCTGCTCAGTTGAACTGCTGTGTTTTGGGTGCTGATTAAACCTCTGCCAGATGACCTGGGGTTTTTGTTGGGTGACCAATGCAGCACTGCAGCTGTTGCTTTTATGCTAAACCCCTCCGTGGAGACACCGTTGATTGTGGGATTAGCACACAGGTCTCCTCCTCTGTTCATACTTTCACCTCAGCTGTGTTACATGACAATCCAGACAGCTCCAGACCTCAGATCTCTCCTTTAGGCATCATTAGGGAGTACTCGCTCTAACAATCTAATAGCTGGAAATGTGCATACCTGTCAATAAAGGATGTGTGTAGAGTGACAATTCTATGTTCAAAAAGCCACAAATAATATATCGTCTTGATGCATTCTCAATCATCCTGGTAAGTAAATTTCCAAAAGTTGATTCTGTTCATCTGGACGACCAGATGAACAGAATCAACTTTTGGACACAAATAATAATATATATTCTCTCTTTGGGTGTGCACTAGGGCTGCAACAATTCGTCGCTATACTCAATGACATCGCCTATAAAAATTTGTCAAAGTGGAACTTTATTGTCATCGCATCATATACTAAAACCACATAAATGTGTTTTTGCAACTGCAATACACTAAAGGAAGCTACGGGGGAAGTATTGACTCTATCATCTGGCAAGACTGCACTTCAGACTAACAAAGAAGAACCAAGAGCGAACAGCTAAACAGGAGGATGGAAGAAAATGTAAAATGAGATTTAACAAAATGTAAAATTTCACAGTAAATCCACGACAGCCTGACAGCAGTGCACGAGCACCAGCACCCTGCCGCTGTCATGTCAACTCTGAATGGGTCAGTTTTAGAGAATTAAGTCAGTGCTTCATGTTGATACCTTGTTTATGTTAGTGTTTGTACTGTAATTTTTATGTTAGCTTACCTGGTGGAAACGTCTTAGTAAGATGCCTGCTAAGTAAACACCATTTCAGTTTTGTTAGCTAATGTTAATGAGTGAAATGTGATAGTAAACCATTACACTGGCATAGCTACACTGCCTCCTAGTTTATTGTAGTTTTTTTTTCTCACATTAACAATAGCGTTTATTCTGAATAGTAAACCTCTTCCACCTGAAGTTAGGTAGTTAATCTGTCAGTTTGACGATATCAAAAATTAATTATACATAGGGCTTACCTATGTGTGTGTGTGTGTGTATATATATATATATATATATATATATATATATAAGATCAGTTAAACAGTTTAACTGGCATTGAACACTACACCATCTGAGAAACTATGATATATAACCAAATTTGTGATTAGTGACTGTCTTTTTTAATTCTGTATTGTTCTGCTTTACTATGAGCAAGCGTCTCATTCATGAACTGAATCATCTGTAAAGTTAAACTTGTTATTTTGGACTGGAAAATAAAATCTTGGACAGAAGCCATTTTTAGTTTCCTATTTGCACATTAATTTTTTGTTTAAATACTGCTAGTGCCCTAATTTGTATTACCTAATATTTCATTTTTATTCTGACAGTTCAATTGAGTAATGTTAAAAACACATTGGATTATTTTCAAATTTATGTTTCCTGGGTCAGTAGTTTTATTTGCTGTGGGACTAGACAACAGGGTGATTATTAACAGGTGGGCAGACTTGAGAAAGTGAGGTACTGAAGCCTAGAACAGGAGGTTTGCCCACAGGAAGTGGAGACAGGAGTTATTTAAATAATCGTTCACTAATCGACTAATCAAAGAAGAATTTTTAGATCAGTCACTTACCGAAATTGTCGTTAGTTGCAGCCCTGGTATGCACACATATTCAGTTTGGTACAAAGAGGAGAGAAAATTGCAGATGACCCTGTGAAATACATATGGACTTTTGAAAATCTTTAACCTCCTTCACAATAGAATCTTCAATACTATGACTTTGCAAAAAAAAGTTTGTATTCAGAGGCATGTGAACAGAAATCAGCCAAAATAAAAATGCACTATACGAAAAAACAAAACCTTTCAAGCATTTGTTTCTAAACTTTACTCATGCTTGCTGTTCTCTGTCTTCGCATCTGGAAGTCATACATATTTACGTCAAACCATTTTGGCACCATGAAAAACCAATACATCCACTCAATGGCATGCTGCCACTCACATAAGCAAAGGTGCCTGAGCCAATTCTGGAGTTGTGTCTACTTCAAGCAGCTATAACAAGTTTTCTGAACAGATAACCTGGCTTTCCAAGTTTGAAAAGATAATGAATGACCTTGTGTAATGCAAATTGGTAACTCCTTTATTAAGCCTAATCTAATTAAGATCCCCCTTCACACATTATTAAGGGAGGCCAATAAACAAATGCGGGTGTGAGAGATTTGGCATGGGAACATAATCATAAACACGTCTTTAATTTCACAGCAACAGCGCTGTGTTGATTGCTGCCATGCTGCTGGCCATATGTCCTTGAAAACAGACAGTAACTGAATCATGTGTAATTTATTAGTTTTACATTCCACACATAAAGCAAATGATATACAAATGATTTCACCAGTCTAATAAGCTCTTAAACAGACTCCTGCAGTGGGAAGACCTCAGTATTGTTCATTACTTATCTCAGTGCTGGCAAAAATCAATCTTTTCTTTTAAAAATGCAGTGATAAAAAATGAAAAGATGCACAGTAGAGCATTTCTTCTCCTTGTGACTTTCTCTCTAGCAACCCCACCCTCCTCGCCTCCCACCTCAACTTTGGATGAGGGCCTCCCCCATGATGCTTCCAGATTGCGCTCGTAACAATGTGACTGGGCCCCAAAGCAGGGATCCACATTTTCATATCTGAGGCCAATGATAGATGAGGCAATCTGAACAAGTAGTGCTGAGAGATACATCAGGAGGTAGACAGCCCCAGATAAAGGAAAAAGAAGACTGGGCCCCCATTGTCACCCTTTCGCCATTCCTCGGATATATAGCGGCTCCCCCAGGACCAATAACTCACATACATATTCAAAAGCTGCAACAGTACTTTGCCACCTCTGGGATAGACTGCTAAACCAAAAAGCAGTCCAGGATTCTGTTTGCTCTTTTCCCTGTTATACCTGCATACCAAGTGGTGAACTACAAGCTTAATGACTGGGCCTCTGTAGGTATACCACTGACAGAATTATGGTTCGTTGTTGGTTATGTGGCTGTTATCCAGTAATGTTTTGCTAAACATGCAGTTTTATGAGGTAGTTGACACTGTCATCAGCTTATATCCTTCAGTGCAATTTAAAACCCTGAATGTTATAGTGATGAATATAAATTATTTATGGCCCAAAGAGACTGTCATTTAATGAAGCTTTTGGTGATTTGACCTGGCAAATGAATCAATGTCTCATCTAATTTATTAAACACACTGCAGGGTCAGAACCTTTTCACCCATTTATCTTTGTCAGAAAGTGTAAGTGCTGAGAAAAAAAAGAACCTGTTAAGTCCTTTTGCATTGTCTCAATGGTGTTGAAGAAGCTTTTTTAAAAATGTAGTTAGCCAACCTTCAACTGTGTACTGGAAATAATTACAGGATAGGAAGCTCCCAGTGTGAGGACAAAAAATCTAACTTTGTAAGGTATGACTTATTTAGTTCCCTCCTGGAAATCACAAACAAGGAGGTAGAGATTTCTGAAATGCTAGCATCAGCTGGACAATAAGTGTACTTTTTACTTGGATATCTTTACATCAAAAACTACTGTAATAAAAACAGTGCCAAAAGTATCAGTCACTGCACTTTAATTTGCTTGCAGTTCGTGTCTGTCTTTGTCCGTTACCTCAGGATGTTTTCTGTACAATGTATAAATCAATAGCAAAATGGCAAAAAATTACATATAATAAATGTATAGTGAAATGTTTCAGGAAGCCAGTTTATTTATGCATGTTCATTCCAACAACATCTGAGCATCTATTCTCAGTCGGCAGATTTGGTGGTCCAATAAAGACTCATTATTAATAAACCAGATACCAGTGAATCAAACATGTCATATGCCCAACACTTCATCTTTAACAATATAACTGCAGTACAAAGTAAAAAAAAAAAAGGCAAAAAACTGCATTTGGGGGGAAGAATATCACTTCTCTGGACTTCCAAACTCCTCTTCGAAATTGGATCCAGACAATTCCCTGTTTTTATTTTTTTCTCTTCTTGCAATTTGTAAAAAAACACAATTTTGAAATATCCTTTGGGAGACTTCCAAGAATGTCAGCACATGCAATTGAGAAGTAAGCTTTTTAACCCAATTTAAATGGTAAACTGCATTATTGTGCAATAATAATTTGCCTACAACAAAAGGGATTATAACTGATGAAGTAACTGTCTTATAGGAATTAATAGTTATTTTTGTTCTAATATTCAATATATGTCTATTAATCTGCAAATGAAGGCATTATTGTGTTAATTGTTAGTCCTATACTGGCTAATGAATCATCACAATATCATTATAAATGTGTATAAAATCAAACACCTAGGCATGCAGAATACTTGGTTGATATCTCTTGATTTTCCCATGTCAAAGAAACAGGCTCTGTATTTTGCGGGTGCCTTATATGCATCCACAGGTGTACCACCAATTCACTCAAATGGACTCTAGTAACCTATCACAAGCTTCTTAAGCTCAGAATGGAATCATCTGGTGTTTTCTTATTAATTAAGGACACAATAAACTTAGTGTGTATATATACTCCTAAATTTGATGAAAGTGATTAAAAAAGACAGCTCTTTCTCTTTATTCTGACATTTAGGGCTGTGCGATATGACACAAATCTCATATCCCGATATAAGACATCTATCGTCCCGATAACGATATAAATCACAAAAATGTAACATTTTCTGTAAATTCTGTGAATCTCGGGCAGCTCGACTTGTGTGAAGTGTTTCCAGCTGGGTGTCGTGTACCTGGAGTCGAGTGTTTTAACCGATGCATGAAACGATACATTTTTAGACATAAGTTGTAATGGCCGCCGTTTTCTTTGTGAGTATTTATTGCACAGCGTGCTGCGGGGAAAAGCCTGTTCTAACGTTTGAGTCTAAGGTTTATTTTTGCGACTCTTTTTTGCTTTTCATCCGTAAATACTCTGCATACTCTTTCATGTGATTCAGTTTATTTTGAAAAGTCTCAACAGGATCTTGAGCTTTATTGTGAAAGGTTTATATGGAAAATAAACAAGCTGACACGGGATGGTTTTACCGTCGTTGTTGCTAACGACAACGCATAAAAACAGGCGCTTGTCTGTCTGTAGTGTGGTTATATTAAATATAAGAGAAAGAGAGAACTTTAAGAAATTAATATAGCCACTACAGTGACCATCAAAACGATGAAGAAATATTGCCGTAAACAGTTTATTTTGCGACACCACGAAAGAAACGATAGCGTAAAATGAAACGATAGATGTTTTTATATCATCATCCGATATATATCGTTATATCGAACAGCCCTACTGACATTTAACTAATTCAAAAGATATTTCAATATTTATTTATCTAAAACAAAAAAGTTTACTCTAAATTGATGTTTAACAGTAACAGTAAAAAAATAAATAAATCAAGTGTATGTAAATATGTGGTTTCAACTGTGAATATATTGCTGTGTATTGAAAATTCTCTTGTTTTGCATAGAAATATATTGAACAACATACAAAGCACAATATACAGAATAACATTTTACCTGAGTTTTTTCTTTGAAAGAACCCTCTAATGTCCACTGTTGTGTACATCAGTACATAACTGAAACCGATTTAGAGTGCTTTATTTAGCCGTGGAGGGTAACAACTGAAAATATGAAATAAACACACATGTAAACTAAGACTCTCTAAAAAAAACAGCATTGTTGTTCGGCTTTCATTTCGCCATTTGATTCACTCCAAGAGCAAGTATTGTAATGTGGGTCAAGTGATCAGTTTGATATCAATCTTTTGTGATACACCATCATATTTACATTTGTACAGTGCGAATGATTTGCTTTAGTACCTGGTCAAACTAAAGCTGGGCATACACTGTGCGATTTTTGGCGCATTTTGAGCCGATTTTTCAATCGTGCGACCGTTTTGGTGATCGGCCTGATTTTGGCCTTCATCGTGCGTCGTGCATCGTGTAGTATACGTGAGGTAACGAGAAGCGATTAACACCTCACGACCAGCTCCCGATCATCAGTCGCTTGGTCGGGAGGATTTTCAAACCTGTTTCGACACCCTCACGATCGCCGCAGCCGCTCACACTGCGCACGCACAAACACATAAACATCGGTGAAAAAGACAGAGTAGCACAGCAGTGTGATCTGGACACTTGTAGAACTTTGGAAAGCTCATCCGAGCCTTTTCCATTTGGCCTCACAAAATCATCACAACCACAACAACCGTGAAAATAGTTGGATTTACATTGCTACTCAATCACAGCTGCCTGATCAATGTTTTTCATTAGCAATTTAGCAAAGTTGATGGTGGTGGTGTGTGTCTGTGTGAGTGAAAGACAGAGAGGGAGAGGGAGCGACAGATTTTCTGTTACAACCTTCATTTTTATGGACGCACAGTGTGAGCACTCGGGTCGCATCAGAGCATCAGGCCATCTAGTGTGAGACCCTGCATTGTGACCTACGAACTTCTAACCCCTGCGCGTCAATCGTACAGTTCGAGCAGAAGCTGAATAACGCGACTGAAAAAATCCTTGTAGCTTGTTGCTTTATCCATACCTTGTACTTATCCTGATCTCTTTCTATGCACAGTTCAGCTGTCAAGACCTACAGCTCAAACTTCTGGATGCTTCACCGATTCATCGCCGATTCATCGCTTCGCCCTGCAACCTCTTTGCCTTGGAAACAAAAATACTCACCACTATCACCTTCCTGCCCTCCTACCTGCCATCTTCTCTGGATAAGATTTGAACCTCTCTCGGCTACCTTCCCTGGAGCCTCATGGCTTTGACCTTCAGGTAAGGTCGGAACCACAGAACCCATCTTATTAGAAATAAAGTTTCTCGGACCCTTGTGAAAATTACCAGCTCAGAGCATTGTTGCTAAAGTACATTAGGTCAATTAAAAAAACAAGACAGTAATGTTTTGAGTATAAAGTCCTTTAGAGTATAAAGAACTTAAATAAACAAAAGTGCACAAGATTGTTTCACTGAGTGGTTTGAAGAATTTGAAAGAGCCGTTGACATGTTTCCAGCGTTACTTTTGCACTTTTGTTCTGTGATTAAGATTCAGCTTTCTTAAGAGTAACCTTGGTCTACTATATAACAAAACTGTATTTCTTTTCTTTTTGTATCATGCTATGAAGCCATCCTGGAGAAGTGGAGTAGATGAAAATGCTTTCCCCTGTCCTATCAGAGTTCAGTCTTCATGCTGGCACCTTTGAGCACATTAATTTCCTTTAAAATATAATGTGTGCAGAGGTATTGATGTTGCTTCTACATTCTTCCAGACTTGCTCCCTTGACAGACAAAGTTTGACAGGAAAGAAAAAAAAGCCATCAAATTATAAAATGAAAAAGCCATCCACCTTAAATGCTTTGGTTCTTCCCCAGTACCTTTTATGGTAATTACAAAATATACAATTGAGTTGCGGCCATCAAATTATTATTATTATTTTTTTCTTCCACTACCATCATGGAATGATATTCCAATTTTATGCTCTAGTACCCTGAAAGACGGCAACAAATAAAAAGACACCCTTTATTATTCTGTATATGATTACATTATTATTTTAGTGGTTACTATGAGATAAAATAATGGGAATGATGGCATAGTATTTAAAACAGGCTTGCTCTAAACATGCTGCAAGATGAAATCATTGTGTTAACAAAAAGACTTCAGAATTACTTATACTACATAATACACTATGTATGCATTAAAATAGTGTGTTTGTGTGGGTGTGTAGCTACTGTTACTAGGACTACTTGCCAGAAGGGGTTGCCACAGCACAGTGGGGGGTGCTGAATGTTTAATTTGGCAGTTTTACACTAAACTTTTTTTTTTTTAATTCAAGCGCACATATTAAACAATTACAGAGAAAACTGACATTAATTCTAAAAGAACAGAGGAAGAAAAAATGAAGAAAGGATATAGTCGGTGTATTTTCATTTCTTTCTATATAACCCCAAGCAAGAGGGTTTATATGACCCAGGTGAACTCATTCAAGACAGTAAAGCGGGGAAAAAGAACAGAAAGACAAAAACATTTATTCAGATTACAATTGCGCTAGCTAGTCTTTTTTTTTTCTTTTTTTTTTTTAAATTAGTCTCTCCTCTCCATATTACCTGACATCAATATCAGAATCAGAATCACTTTGATTGCCAAGTTTGTACAAAAACAAGGAATTTGCCATGGTCATGGTGCAAAAAATATATCAGTAAATAAGTGGTACAGAAATACAATATATGGTATTTACAGTTCAAATATACACATATATATAATTATCAAAAAGGTGCAAACGTTTGTGGTAAAACGATTGTGGTGTGTAAACTGTCTGATATTTCACCATATCAGTAGCCTGATGGCTTGTGGACAAAACCTGGTGGCTGGGATCAGAGATCATGCACTGGGCCTTTCTCCTACAGTACATATTTAATATGAAATAACAGAGAAATAGCACATCAAAAAGTGCTGTCAGTTTAAAGAATAAATATTCTGCTACAATAGATTCCTAAGGAAACAGTCTGGCTTGATTACAGATTTTCTTTTCTGCAGCATGTCATCCTGTTCTATCCACATCTGTAAATCTTTGGGAAGTGAAAAGGAAGCTTGTCCTTTAAAGACTGGCACATTTACATTTCAGGTCTCTAAAAAACATAATGTCATTATATAAGAAAAGTTTTTCTTTTCCCATATTAACTAATTATTGTGGCTCGTTAAAATCACAACACTGTTGTTTCATATTTATTAAAATCTTTTAATAATTTGGCAACTGTACGATGATTCAGCTTACAAATGATGACACACTGCTCTTTATTGGTTAAAATATCGGTATTGGTATCGGCAATGCTGCTCTTAATTTACTTCTTATCGGAATACCAAGATACAAATACCTATGTGATATATTTATACCTGTATATTCTACAAAGTTTAAATATATAAAAAACAACCTGCCAAAGTCCTCGAGCCTATCACAGTCATAAGTCACCCTAAAATAACTGTCTCTAGGTCCGAAATTGAAAATACACAACTGTGTTCACATTATTTTCTTAACCTAAAATTACATGAGTGATGTTATGAGGACATGCTTTTGAAGATGATTATAAATACCCATAATGTTACACACATACATATACAGTTATGTTTAGGCAGGTGGAAAAAAAAATAGTAATCACTACTGAGTGTTCATGGGTCACAATGTCAAACATTTTGATGGACGTCATGGCTGGAATGAACCCACTGCAAGATGGTCTCTAGTTAAATCTATTTCAGTCACAAAGGAGAAGACATAGATGGAAAGCAGCAGACAAGTACATAAGGATTTTTTTTAGCTCAGAGATAAATCAGATTTGATGTGTGCAAAAGGGCTTTCAACTGAGCAGAGTCACAGACGTCTTTTCAGATTTGATTGTGGATTCACTGTGCATTGGAATTATTTTATTGTCACTAACATATTCAAGAACAAATATTTCACAATTTATAGGTACATACTTACTTGGACAATATTTACGTTTTATTCTTCAAAAAGTCACTACTTAAATTTTCCTAAATGTAAGTAGTGACTTTTCAGACTGGTAGCTTTTGCCTGCAGCTTCCCTAGTGCCATAATAACATATATTATTCTACAGCAGTACCTCAGTTGTATATTGGCCTATAAAAATAAAGGTGACGGTCCTGGTTAATTTGACTTACTTTTTTTTAATTATTTGAAAGAATATTATTTGTCATTCAGACTGTAAGCAGATTCCTCTATGATATGATAAAATACGGTTTCAAATCAAATGAATTCATTTTCAAACTATTCAATTTCAATTTAGTGATGATCATTTTCAAACCAATAAATTGAATTTCAAATTAGGCTAATTCATATTCAGTTTTTAAAAGCATTTATTCAAGTTACAATTCAGATTCAAATTCAAATTTAACTTATTCAAATTCAGTTTCTGATGACACAGATTTCTGCCCATACCGTGAACTCTGTTTTTGGAAGATCAAAGCATAAAGCTGTACTTTAATTCCTTGTACAGTAAAATTTGAATTTCTCTTCATATCCGCCCACAAACATACTTCAGTTTTGCATCTGATCAATGCATTTTCTTTTAGTCTGGCTGCTTTGTCGATACTTCAGACCTTGACTGAATTAATGTAGTAGCACGCAACAGCTACAGCAATTTATTTTTTCCTTGCCATTTTAAGAATTTCATGATTTTCATTTTCCTCCCTGCTTTTTGTCCTTGTGTTGTTCACCATTTCCCACACATACAGTAAATTTGTGTGCTAATATGAAAATGTCTCAGTTGACTTTATAACTAAACATTGCATTTACGAAACAGAAGCAATCCAGGTGCTGTCAACATTAGATTAAATATATGGACAAATCCAGAACAAATGTTATGAGCACAAATTACATGTTATTGTGAGACTCCAATTAAATACAGATTCAAATGTGCCTATTTTCTCTAATGCGTTTACATCAGATATGCATCCTGGAGCTCAGTTTAGGTTCAAATGAGGGAGAAAAATGGCATAGGCAGGAAACAGTAAAGGAGAGGAGTGTGAACCTTTAGCTCCATTTGCAGTCCAGTCTGAAAGGCTGCCAATGTGAAGAGCCCTAGCTGTGAATTCCCCACTGAGATGGGCTTGGTCCAGAGGGAATGCAAGCCAGTCTCCAGCCTGCGTTCCTACCTGAGAACAGCTGCAGCCTCCATCTGCCAGCTCTTCATGGTGGCTACCTGAGGGAAGCACGCTCCACCCCTCCATTTCAGAAGAGAGGCAGCATTCTTTTGACAGAGGGAGATTTCAGGGTTTAATGACATCAGTAGGACACTTTCCCTGGTTGCTGGTAAATATGTGTGCAGGTCTCTCTTGTGAAACACACATGGGCACAAGAAAGCACACACACATAAGCAAGCACTTTTAAAAAAATCTATTCTAGAACTTATCTTGATCAGGATAAAGTCATAATTGTAATAAGCAGAGCCTTTATATTCAGCCCAGTCTCTCCACTTAATGGGGCATGTGAACACCTTAGTCAGATTTCTTCAGGCTTTTCAAACAGCTTGTGTTGGTCAGCACATGCAGCAACCGGATGCCGTGTTTACGAAGCAAACACCATGGTGCGAGAGGCAAGCATTAGATTACTCACTGAATCAAGAATGTGTTTCGTTTAACACTTGACTGAAAATATGGCTTAAGGTTTATTCCTCTCAGTAAGTAATATACTGAGTGCTGAATTGAATTTCTAGCACCTGTTGTTTGCATTGGCATAAGTCTGTTTATATATATATATATGTACACTGAAAGAAAAGGCCATAATTCAATAGTGGACATTGGTTGCACACAACTGTTTTGCTTCGGCAGAAACTTAAACAACTGAGTTAAATCAACACAACTTATTCATATTCAATAAACCTGTGCATTTTGTGTTGATAAAACGTGATTGAAACATGTTTAGATGAAGTAAGGTGAGCTCCTGGAATATTTTAATCCTTCGCAATTTTGTCATTTTATTTCAACACTATTCAATAACGTTTAGCCCAGTACTACTTGGTCACTTAAATACTACATGTTGTCCTCATATTACATAATGTTCAACAAAGTCTAGAGCAGGGGTAGGCAACCTTTCTGCCATTTAAAATTTCCTCAGAAGTCAGTGTGCCATATGATTGCATTAGCAATAAATTTAATAACGCTATATATGAACAGTTACACAATATATAGAACCACTTGAATTGTATTTGTTTGCAGATGTTGGCAGCTATCAGCGAATAGTTATCAGCTATTTTGAAACAAAAAAAGACTTTTTATCCATAACAGCAAATGAACTGTACAACAGAAAATACAAATGCTATTTATGGTCTTCTCACAACAATGATAAGAAAAATAAACTAAGCCAATATGGCATGTCTGTCAATACAGAGACACACATGTTAATGTGATCTCTGGTCTCCCACTCAGAGATACATGTCTCCGAGTGTCCAGCATTCAGACGGCTACCTGAGGACACTCATGTGAGAGAAAATCTGCTCACACAGATAAATTGAGCCAAATACTGTCAATAAGGCCTCTGCAATGTTCTGAAGACAGTTAAACTTGTCAGGTAGTGACGTCCAGCAGGTGAAAATGCAGCTCCATGAACACACACAGCTGTGGATTCCAGCTGCTTCGATGTTGCATTAACTCAGCCAGTTAATGCGAGACAAATCTAGCTGCTCATTAAAGCTTTCTGGTTTGTTCAGAAAATAAAACATTGGTCCATACACCTGAAAGTCCCAAAAATGCATTGTCTTGAGTCTACGGATGTATCCGTGTATTTCCGTGGTGCTGATGCTGTGCTGAGCGAACAGCTCCTGAAGCTTTGGAAGTGTCGGAATGTGGAAAGCTAACAACGTCCCTCTTACCAGTAGGCTAAGTTATTTTTAGCCAATTATAAGTTGAATCTGCTAGTTGGGGTTGTTAGCTAAGATACAGTCATTAAGCAGAGGCACAACTAATGTGTCTATGCGAGCTGATTTGCGATGTGCACCGCTGGCGCGGCCATTTATTTTTTGATGCACCTTCTCAGATTAATTTACTGCGTGTCGTGCCCAGGGCTGGACTGGGACAAAAAAACAGTCCGGGCATTTTGACTAGAGACCGGCCCAGGTATTAAAGCCATAAAGCCTTTGGATGAAAACAAACGCTGTTGTGACAGTGATGTACAGTCTTGTTGGTATATGTATGATTTCTATACATTTTACATCAGATAAAAACTTTGGTTGTAAGCTTCAGATAATTATTTAATAACAACCAGACATTTTAAATGAGAATAAGAAAGTATTTCTTTGTGCCCCCCTCTCCCTGTTAATGCCCCACCTGGCCCCCCCGGCAAAACTTTGCTAGATCCACTCCTGCACAGTTACAAGCTGTCAGCTACATATTCAATTCAATTCAATTCAATTTTATTTATATAGCGCCAAATCACAATATAAGTCGCCTCAAGGCGCTTCATAGATACAGAGAAAAACCCAACAATCATATGACCCCCTATGAGCAAGCACTTTGGCGACAGTGGAAAGGAAAAACTCCCTTTTATGTTTCCCTCTCACCAGATATACAAACCGATATCATGACCAGCAGGTTTTACAGCTGTGGCTCCAGCAAACCTCAGCTTATACGAGAAATTTATATTAAATAAATTCTAACAACAGCTGATCAAGCTTAAACGTGCTGCTGTTGTTTAGCGCGACATTTTTGACAGGTTAACCCACAATAAATAGTAATAGCATACACGTGGTGTGTATGTCGTTGTCTGCCTCTTATAACTCCAGTGATTTTCCTGCAGTTCCTGTGCGATCTTGTGAATTTCATGTGTCCAGCAACTAACCACTCTTTCTAGATTGTATCATGTCATCTCAACAAGAAAATTAAGTTGTTAAATTTCATACAGATCATACATGATTTGATTTCATTCAAGATAGAAACATGACATTTTTGTGTTCAAATTACAAGGCAGACCTTTTTAATGTAACAACCACCCAATTTACTTTGTTCGGTATACCAAAAAAAGTAGAGGCGGCTTCTCGACTTGACTGAGATGGATGCCTTCCTCAAACCACGATCCAAAGCGTGCAAGAGATTTAACATTGCTATATTATTGACTTACTTCACTCGAATATGATGTGAACAATTTAATCTACCCTCTCTGCATATAATGTCGTTTCTACTTAACTTTAAAGCATGAGGCAATTGTGTTAAATACACGCAAGATGCTTACATAAATCCAAGAGATGGCCAATCCCTTTTTTTCAGTGTATATAGCTGCATTGGGGACTGTGTAGCTATATGGGATCAACAAAGATCACATCAAATAATTTGAAGAAAAAACGTCAAACAAATTCACCTAAAACTGAAAACAAGTTTGATTTGTGTGCTTAAATCAACACTTGCTAAGTCATTAAAAACAAAAACAAAAATAACATTTAAGAAAGATATTCTGTTGCTCAGTTTTTAATGATGCTCAGTTTTTCTCTTATGGCTCATGCATGGTTATTTTGGATAAACTGCTGGTCTGATGGTAAACTGATGGGAGATTAGCATGCAAGGCAAGCTGCTGCTGGCTCACCTTTCACAGCTGTAGGATCAGTTACGATCTGTGCTTTGTGTGAAAACGCAGCTAACATCAAGTAAACAAGTTTCAGTGATTTATCATCTAACAGATGAGTTTCCATTTGTTAACTACCTTGACCAACATGTGTGATGTAGAAAAGATAAAACGTGAAAAAGTTGTTAACTCATTTAATATATTAACAAGTAAAACTGACCATGATGGAGAGGGGACGGTGGCTCGGACCATGTTCCTTTATCAGAATACACTGTATTTAACCAGCTGTACACTAATGCTTGAAATTCATTTTTTATTAATCTTTTTAATTCCCTATGTAGATATTTACCATTAACCATATCGTACACTGTTCAAGCTTTTGTAATTCACTTTTTCTTTTTGTTCTTAATATATTTTATATAGAAAAATCACGATGTAAGAATGTGAAATTCATGAACAACTGGGGGGGGGGGCAGAAATGTAGTTTTCAGGAAAGACACTAGAAATGTAATTCATAGTTTAGATGCTGAAAATGAAATAAATTACAGTCCCGATCAAAAGTTTAACACAACTTGAAAAATGGCAAAAAGTCATATTTTGTTTCAGTTAATGTTGTTTTTAATAAATTGCATGCTCAACAAATGTTTTGTCTTCTTGTAGCATGTTGAAGCTCTACTTGGAACCTTATTAAGGTTCAACTATGCAAAATGTGATTTTTTTTGCCACTTTTTAAGTGGTCTTAAACTTTTGATTGGGACTGTGTAAAGTATTTAAAATGACCTCAACCTTCAAAATATGGAGCAGTAATATACACTTATTTAATGCAGATGTGGAACATTTTTTTCTGCAGAATAATTATTCTTAGGTTGTAATTTTTATGCAGAATTTTTCAATAATACAGTTTTCTGTGTACTGAGGTGTTTCATAGTATTCTATTGCTTCTTTTCCTAAAGGGATGTTTGAAAAATTCCTCCAACACTTTCAATTTTCAGCTAGTAATAAACAAGTTTTTATTAATATAGTAGATATTTAACTTTTGAAGTAATAATATTTTACAGTTGTGGTGAAGTGAATTCTGTTTTTTTCTTACCCCTCACAGTTCAAGTACATGATGCTAGCTAGGGTGGCCGCTATAAGGAAAAACAGCTCTAGCTGCCATTTATTCAAAGGGAGTGTAGGCTGTAGGTCTGCTGTTTACCTCAACTGTCAATATGTGTCCATGTATATTTATTCTGAAAGCTGCTGTAACTTTGTGAAAGGAATCTGATACAAGTAGATGTTTCAGTGAAGCTAATTCCTATGTGAGCTAGTGAGGTGAGTTGCTGTGGATAGCCTAAACTTTTGTGTGTTGCTATTTTTTTTTCTGCTGTTAGCCTTTAATAGGTGTTCTTAGCCAGTATTAGTGAAACTTTATTCAAAATGTATTTATTTAGTTCAATTCAATTTATTTGTGTAGCGCCAAATCACACCAACAGTTGCCTCAAAGTGTTTTATACTGTAAGGTAAAAACCCTGCTCTTTTGGGGTTTTTTTTCTAATGGATTAATTTTATGTTGTAAGAGAATACATCAATTAGTTGGAAGATGTAATTACACACTAATCAGTGTATAATTATAGGTAAAGTATTATTTTATCTAAAATCAAAAAATGACTGACTGTACTTGTAAGTACTGAAAAAATTTAGCATTAGTGATGCTCATTAAATCTTACAGAGCCTGCAAGGGAGCAGGGAAATATATCCATCTATGACACTAACCCTAACCTTATGACACTCTTTAAGTATATTTACCTACATCTGCCTAAACACACATTAGTTTTCAGTATTTCAATTTTTACCTCAATATTTGATATGCTATATTCCAATATATCTAAAATAAGGTGTTGTTTTATAATTCCATTCTCTTTGAATATCAGTTATCTATTCCATCCATCCATCCATCCATCCATCCATCCATCCATCCTCATCCGCTTTATCCGAGGCCGGGTCGCGGGGGCAGCAGCCTAAGCAAAGAGGCCCAGACCTCCCTCTCCCCAGCCACCTCCAGCTTATCCAGGGGAACACCATGGCGTTCCCAGGCCAGCCGAGAGATATAATCTCTCCAGCGTGTCCTGGGTCTGCCCCGGGCTTCCTCCCGGTGGGACATGCCTGGAACACCTCACCCAGGAGGCGCCCAGGGGGCATGCTTGTCAGATGTCCGAACCACCTCAGCTGGCTCCTTTCGATGTGGAGGAGCAGTGGCTCTACTCTGAGCCCCTCCCGGATGGCCGAACTTGTCACCCTATCTCTAAGGGAGAGGCCAGCCACCCTTCGGAGGAAGCTCATTTCTGCCGCTTGTATCTGCGATCTCGTTCTTTCGGTCACTACCCACAGCTCGTGGCCATAGGTGAGGGTAGGGACGTAGATCGACCGGTAAATTGAGAGCTTCGCTTTTACACTCAGCTCCCTCCTCACCACGACGGACCGGTGCAGCGTCCGCATTACTGCAGCTGCAGCCCCAATCCGTCTGTCGATCTCCGGCTCCCTTCTCCCATCACTTGCGAACAAGACCCCGAGATACTAGTTATCTATTCCCCTTAGCCAAAGTAACACACCTCATGCCTTTGATAGGATTGCTTTTTGTCTGGGGTTATGGTGACATTACTTAACAAAATGAGTCACTGCTAATTGCAATGAATTACCTCTGTGTTTGATACATTAGTAAAGCCTCGGTGTACACAAAAGGTCCTGCATTCTGTTATGCGGACCACCCTGAGTGATTGAATAACACAGTAAGTCGTATTCATTGTTCTTGTTTGACACTTAGACTTGAGAATTCATTTCTGGGGCTTATGTACACAGGATCTTGTTTTATTATGTGGGAAAATGAAAGGGAACATTTTGAATTGCTTAATTTTTAATGGGGTAGGGGGTTTCCAATTTAACACCCTTATCCTTTTTTAGTTTTAAGCTTCCTATCACAACCTTCATCAAAAGAAGGATTTTATTTCACTTGTATTTGTCATCATGCAATCTAAATAGCTGCCTACTTTGTCCTTATTAAACCTCAGCAACCACTACAGAAAAGCCATTGTTGGTTACATTACCTTAAATTATTATACTTCAAAAATAAGAATAAATGGTCCTGCAAAGATTTTCAAAACATATTTAAATAAATAAACAAAAGGACATTACTAAGAGAAATCTGCATGTTTAATTTCTGGGAAAAAAAGCCCAGTAGATTTGAATTATTTATTACATATAAAGAGACCACACTCTCATGCTAGGGATAGTGTATAATTACACTGAACAAAAATATAAACGCAACACTTTTGTTTTTGCTCCCATTCCCCATGGGATGGACGTAGAGACCTAAAATTCATTCCAGATACACAATATAACCATCCCTCCCAAACAGTGGTCACAAATCAGTCCAAATGTGTGGTAGTGGGCACATCTGCTATATTGAGATAATCCATCCCACCTCACAGGTGTGCCACATCAGGATGCTGATCTGACATCATGAGTAGTGCACAGGTGTACCTCAGACTGCCCACAACAAAAGGCCACCCTGGAATGTGCAGTTTTGTCTCACAGCAAAATGCCACAGATGCCACAAGCAATGAGGGAGCGTGCAATTGGCATGCTGACAGCAGGAATGTCAACCAGATCTGTCGCCCGTGCATTGAATGTTCATTTCTCAACCATAAGCCGTCTCCACAGGCATTTCAGAGAATATGGCAGCACATCCAACCGGCCTCACAACCGCAGACCTCGTGTAACCACACCAGCCCAGGACCTCCACATCCAGCAGGTTCACCTCCAAGATCGTCTGAGACCAGCCACCCAGACAGCTGCTGGAACAATTGGTTTGCACAACCAAACAATTTCTGCACAAACTGTCAGAAACCGTCTCAGGGACGCTCAACTGCATGCCCGTCGTCCTCATCGGGGTCTTGACCTGACTCCAGCTCGTCGCCGTAACAGACTTGTGTGGGCAAATGCTCACATTCGATGGCATCTGGCACGTTGGAGAGGTGTGCGCTTCACGGATGAATCATGGTTCACATTGTTCAGGGCAGATGGCAGCTGAGTCCCAGTTCTTGCATGGCCAGCATACTCACCGGACATGTCACCCATTGAGCATGTTCGGGATGTGCTTGACCGGCGTATACGACAGCGTGTACCAGTTCCCACGAATATCCAACAACCTCGCACAGCCATTGAAGTGGAGTGGACCAACATTCCACAGGCCACAATTGACAATCTGATAGACTCCATGCGACGATGTGTTGCACTGCATGAGGCAAATGGTGGTCACACCAGATACTGACCGGTTCTGGGTCCCCAGACCCCCAATAGCGCAAAAAACTGCACATTCCAGGGTGGCCTTTTGTTGTGGGCAGTCTGAGGTACACCTGTGCGCTACTCATGATGTCAGATCAGCATCCTGATGTGGCACACCTGTGAGGTGGGATGGATTATCTCAATATAGCAGATGTGCCCACTACCACACATTTGGACTGATTTGTGACCACTGTTTGGGAGGGATGGTTATATTGTGTATCTGGAATTAATTTTAGGTCTCTACGTCCATCCCATGGGGAATGGGAGCAAAAACAAAAGTGTTGCGTTTATATTTTTGTTCAGTGTATATATCTCCTTTCCTGCTTATGATTATATAAATAACTGAATACTTTACAATTACCTTCACGAGTTATGAAATCAAAGGAGTTTTGCAGTCTTAATACTTTCAGTTAAAGTCAGTTCAAAACTGAATTGTTTACAATGTTACAGAACCCATTCTTATTCCATTTGAATAATAAATGTGTAGGATCTTCCCTCTGGGTTAAACGAGACACCTGTTCAATATAGGAGTGAATAACTTGTATGGAGCAGACAGCACCATGGGAGATTTCATCCTTATATGAAACTTCACTAAAATGGTCTGCATTTTCACTTGTCACTTATTTCCCCATATATTCCTTCCCACAACAACAACTTAATAAATATGTGCCTGCTGCTTTTGTTATGTATGAATTAATGCCTGTGACAGACTTTCACGTTCAAAGTGTTTTGTCTTTTTTGAGTGTGCACATGCATGGCACTAGGCTTCACTGGGACAAAATTACAATAATGTTTTCTTCTTAGATTACTTCATTTCACCTTTTCCAATTCAGCTCAGTTCAACTTTATTTATATAGCACCAAATCACAACAGTTGCCTCAAGGCCATTTTTGCCTTTGAGTTGTTTCATGTCCATACTTAAGACAGCTTCCCATGGTGGATGTCTCCCAATCACCTTTCTACTAACAGCAGGTTCTCATTGATTGCTAATAGTTAATACCACAGACAGCAGGGGGCACAGCTGCAAACAACAGATTTGTTGTGCTTTTTTATATTGAGAAAAAAAAAATCTTAATTGAATACACTGCAAAAAACAGTTAAACTGAGGAACTGAGTCCTGCATGTCATGCATTTAGCAGAGCTGTATCCTTCCTTATTTACCTTTGCTGCTCAATTACAGGCTTGCCTTGCAATTGAGCATTCCATGACACATTTGCCACTTAAAATCTGACATCTAGCTAACAGCCTTCATTTTCTCAGCTAAATTGACAACTGTTACTACCAGCTTTCATAATCTCTTATTAGTTAGTATTGTCTGATAACTTTAACAGTTAGTAATCTGTTTATTTAGAATGCAGTCTTTTGCTGAGAAACTTTGGGTCCCAGAAAAAGACTTGCAGAAGTCAGTATCACTTTAACATGTGCTACCTAGATATTTATTTTGGTAATTTTTACTTAATCCTATACAACAATGGCATTACCAGATGATATTTCCCCTAGCAGAAGAATAAATGCCAGCACATCAAAACTAAATAAATAAAAATGAAATGGCTTCAGGAACAAGACAAACAGCCCAAGGCAATGACCCAGCCATCAAACTCCCCAGATCCCAAAACAACAGATCATCTGTGGAAAGCAAGAAAATAAGCTTGATCCACGCTCTAAACCCACAGTCAAAAGGACCTAAAGGATCCACTGATTATGTCCTTTCTGGTAGAGCCACGGGATACCCCTATCCTAGTCAGAGTTGTTTTAGTTGAGCAAGAGAGCTCAATTTAGAATTTGTCACAAAAAAGTGGTCATACATTCTTTATTGTAAGCTGTAAAAGTGCACAAACACACTGTTAAATTTGTCTCCTCTTTTTCTAGGAATATTTCTAGTGAAAACGTGAAGCTTTTTAAATGACAAGGTCGGAAACCAATGTACTAGAGCAGAGCAGACTAAATGGTGAATGGGTCATCCTTCAGTAACTATACCAGCCTCCCTCAGCTTCTATCTTGACTTTCAAGGTGGAAGCAAGGGAGCCCTACTCACCGTTGAAACATTCTTCTAATTTACGTCTGCCAGCACCAGGAAATTGAAGTCAAAGGTTCACTGCCTCTTGTGCCACAAAAAATGATCTGTTCAGGACCAATGTGTAAAGGAGAGAGGGCAAATTAACCTGGACACTTATAAATGGGACACAAAGGGGATAGAGTGCTTTTAAAAAATTCATGCAACCTAGTGAAGTTGGTGTTGTTGGCTGCAAGTTGGGGTGATAGATTAAAGCCAGTGATTTATCAAGTGTCGTGTAATTTGATGTTTTTATATGGTCCTACATGGCTGCTTGTTGTGGCATTGTCAGCTGCCAAATCCCCCACCAGAGCTTAACCCAGAGGGCATTTGATTTAAACTTATTGAAATAAGCTAAGAAAAGATAACCTTTATTAGTCCCACGCGTGGGAAATTTTTGTTACAGCAGTAACTCTAAATTAATATGAGTTAAATTTAAAAAATGGTTAAACCAAATGTCACAATGCCTTTGATAAAACTGTTCATGTTTTTAGCAGTTTTTTTTCTACACAGAATTTTTTCTCTTTTTTAAGTGTGACTGGTTGCGATTGACTATGACTAACATCATCTCAACTCTTGACATTTTTCACAGTAAAAGAAAAAGTGTGAGAGAAACCTACAAGAAATAAACAAAAAAAATTGTTTAGGTTTGGTCATTAAAAGGCATAATTTCCTGCCCTTTGTACTATAATATTGTGTATTTTGATAAGTAAAAGTGTGTCCTCCTTTTAGGTTCATAATTTGTTCTTTGCATTAACTGTCATCAGTCATCATTCAATAGATAGAAGAAAAACCAGACTTTTACATTTTCACAAGCAATTTTTTTTTTTTTTTACTATAATCTGTGCTCCATATTTTCCCTTCTGCCCTGTAGGATATTGTGTGCTGTGACCTTTACCAAGCTTAATTTTCCTCCCTCTCTGTCTGCCTCTTTAGCTTGGCCAGCGGCCCAAAGTGTCTTGTAATCCTTGATCTCTGAGGTTCAGTGAATTACCACACACCTAAAAACAGCCGACTCAATAACGGGAAGATTATCAGGACTTCTGACGATGTCAGCAGCAGCAAGAGCATCTGCTGCAGCTTGGGGACGGAGGCCAATCACTGAACGCAGATACTTTCATAGCCTGAACACTTACCAAAGCCCCCTTCCAATATATCAAGGCATTCATATGCAGCAGAGCAGCCATGGATAGGAAAGATGCAAATAGTGATAAAAAGGGTGTTCGGGCAGCAACCAGTTCAGAACTGTTCGAAATTCAGTGCAGAGTTGTCTGTGTTTATGTTTTATCCTTGATCTTTAACCAGCTTAGAAATGATTGAAAGATTGACAGATCTCCTGTCTTTAAAGCCCTCTTGTACTTGTTTGAATACACTTGTAACGGCACTGTGGTAGTCTTGGGTTGTGTTAACACACAACAGTATGGTTTAGACTTTGTTTGTGAGAGAGAGTGTATCAAATTAACCACTTTCCTAAGCACAAGCCATGAAAACCTATAAATCCAGCTTCCATGGCCCATTTGGCTCCTGGACATATGAGTATTGTTTTAGTCAAATAGTTCTGTGAAATTGCTGCTGTTTTTGTTTCTTGTGCCCTCTTGCTCCAGGAAAATGTTTCTTTTTTGTATTACTGACTGAAATAGCATGAAGGATGTATACAGTTTGCTTTTTTTCTTCTTTTGCAATTTTAACTCATATTGTATTATATTATTTATTTACTTTTGTTTTTTTATTTTGCAAAAATACTCAGTTATAGGTCCACACGTATGCCCTGAAGACATCCCAATGGTGATGTGAAGTGATATGCATATGGAAATGAAATAGCATTTATGCAGCACTTTTCTAGTGTTACTGACAACTCAAAGCACTTTAGACTATAAATCGCATTTAACCATTCATTTATACAGCTCTTTGTATCTATTAACATCACCAATTAACCAAAGATGCTAGTCTTTGGATTTGCTGGAGTACCAAGAGAAAAACCATGCAAGCCTAGGGCAAACATGCAATCATATGCAATACATTTGATATGAGTCTTCATTCAAATTTCAGATAGGGCATTAACCCAGTTTACCTGAATGGCTAAATTTCAATCCACTGGATACTTGCTGACACTGCATGGTGAGACCTTTTTGTGGGGCTAAATGTTTGGAGAAAGCTGGAATTAAAGGAACACCCACAAAAACAAACCAAAAAAACAAAACAAACATAATTTTAAAGTTAATCTTGTGCCTTTACAAGATAGTAGGTCCTTGCATTTCTATAACATATAAATCTTTAGCCCGATTTTTTATTGGTCACTCAGGCCTGGGAGGACCAGAAAGATCTGTTGGAGGAAAAAGAAGTTGGGTTAAAAAAAACATGAGCAACTTTTAACTAAGAGATAGGACCAGTAGATTTGATAGACTTGATGCATATTATAAACAGTACCAGTAAAGCCTGTCCTTGCCAGTGGTGAAGTGGTAGAGAATATCCCTAGGGGACTGAAAGTGGTGAAGAAAGTGAATTTTGCCTGTTATGCCTATTTTTCTATCACAATAAGGAACAGGATTGTTGGACTTTTTTTTTCTACAGATCTGTAAAAGGTCCACAACTGTTGGTTTGGCTGGTGTGCAATTTAACAAAGTTTTATTTATTTATCTGTGTATTTTTTAAATTTCACTCAGGTTGCACTGCGATATCTTTGAAGCCTTGTTTACTTCAAAGCACTGCTGTGCCTAAGTACAACCTGTAGTGTAAGGCAGGATGGGTTTGATTATAAAGTTTAAAGCTTCATTTGCTATTGCCAGTGTCCACTTCTAAATTGTATGCGTGCTATTCACTACTGTGTTGTAATATACTGGTTGCTGTTATTGGCTAGATTGATTGGGAGATTAGGGAGTGCCGTTTTTTTGGTTAGGATAAATCAAGAAAATCCAATCAGAGGCATAGCAGAGCATTTCATATCTTCACCATTTAAAAGCTTCAACATTGAACCCATTTAAAATCAACACAAAACAAAAAAACAGAGGATTTACTAGTCCTTATTATAGAGCCATTTGTAGCACAATGCACCCTAACCTGTATGAAAGTAGTCCTTATAGCCTGGATGTCATTTGGAATCCTATGAAGACTGCAGTTAGTATTTCCTTGACATTCCTATACAGGCTATTATAAGTCATGTTACTCACACCAGCTACCAGAACACTGGATCTTTAGAGTCTTATTATACATTTGCAGTTTTTAATTTCCAGAAGATTACAAAACATTAGTACTGTAAAATAATTTCAGATTTGCCTTTGTTCATCATCAGGTTAATTTGTCCATGTCTTTTGACTTTTTGATTGAAAAAAAAAAATCATGTTTTTATGATTATTATTCATATCTATACAATGTGATTTATATTTATCTGTGCTGTCATACACAGCCAAAACATTTCCCTAAAATCCCAGTAGCAAACCATAAAATATTCTTGATTGGAAACTTTGCACCTCTGTTTTATGAACATCCCCTGAAGTTAAGTTAAAATTACTGGCTAATTTTGGTGTTACCTAAATCTGCAAGTGTAGTCTTAAATAGCACACTTTATCATAAAGAGTGTTTATCTTTTCCTGGATGGGCTGCTTGCAAAGTGGTGGAATAAATAAAGAAGACACTTCTTCATGCACCATTAGACCACCCATTAAGGCCTTATTTAGACTGTAGCTTTATATTCATATTCATAAAAAGGAAAACAAACCAGATTCAGAATTACAGTTAACAGTTCATGACATTAGTGATTGCCTGGTTTTCATTTGAACTACCTTTAGGTAAAGGTCTACATTTTTTGGTTGAAATGTTATCATAAGACTTTTCCAGTGACAAAAATATAAGTTGATTATGCTCTTAAAAATTCTTATCATATAATTACAAGCTAAGGTCAAAATGTTGTCAAAAGAATGTGGAGTTACAAAACAAATGGTCAAAGCCTAACAGCATGAGATTTAAATGTGACAGGGAAGCTGTTGCAGTTTTCTTTTTTGTGAAGAATGGCAGCTGTAGTTGATAAGTAAACAGACAAAAACAGTGTTTGTGGCAAAATACAAAGCCAACAAAATATTCATCATGTTTTCTGATATTTCACAGATATTTGGTTTAGAGGGTCTTTTATTCTCTACAGGTACGGTTCTTTTCTTTAAAGAAAAACGAAATCAGTCACAATATTGTGTTGTTTTATGTCCACTAAACTCCTGATAGGCTTTATTATTCACAGCATAGTTTCCACTGGGAACTGCTTCCTAAATTAAACATCTTTTCGAGCATTTAGTGCACGTGGACACGATTACAAAGAAAATTAATCAATCCAGTGAACAGTATAACACTGCTCACAAGAGGAAATACAGCTTGTAAAGTAGTGGATTTGTTGCAAAACCATTAGCTGGTGATTGTCACTCAATGCATCTATGTCATTTCTTAAAACAGCCCACATCTCAATCTTATTCTTCATGTTTGTGTTTTTATTCATCAACAAGCAGCCTGACAGCATCTTCTCTGCTTATTTCCCTCAAAGGGTCCTGGTTCTGCATGCTTGAAGAATCACCTTGCGCCGCAAAAGCAGTAACCTAGCTGAACTTGTCTGTCAGTCAGAAAAATAGACTCTTAGGAGATATTACGCTTCTATACCTGGCTGCTCATTGACTTAGAGCTGTCAGTCTGGATCCAGCTGCTACGCATTTCATTCCAATTTATCAGAGAAGCACTCACCCATCCTTTCACTTGAATTGACTGTTCTTTTTCTAACTGATGGAGACACGAAGGTGATTATAGCTTTGTATTTACTGCAAGATTTTTTAAAATGTTTTTAAAAAGCTCACGTGATGTCACTGTAATCATGCACTAAATTTTCATAATAGATACTACAGACAGGCACATTGCAGCCTGTGCATATAATGGAGTGCTAATTACATACATCCACTCTCTGCAGTATTGCCTCACTACAATATGTGTGTGTACATGTGATATCACAATAGTATTTGGCAACAAAATGGTAAAAGAACACAAAGGCTGAAAAAACAAAGCATATAACAAGTACTTTGTCAGGGGACTGGGTCTCTAGCATTTTGGGTTTATTTTGTATTTTTGACTTCTGTTATGGTGGAGTAATGTTAAGTTTGTGTGTTATTATTTAGTTAGGATTTAGTTTAGTCTAGTTCATGTTTTATCTATGTGTCCTTATTTATTAATCTTTTCTTGTTTCCTGTGTTAGTCTGACTTGTCCTCTTTGTTTAACATGCTTGTGTCTCCCTTATCTGTTCTCATGTCTTGTGTTGTCATGTCTATGTCCCACTATGTTTCTTGCGAGAGACAGAGAGAGGCGTTGAAAGGCTGCTCCAACGGAACTTATTGTTTTCGGAGGAAAACACGAACACGGTGTACAGTCGAGTCCTAATAGCTTACTTACAACTGGGCTCGTCAGGCACTCTTCTTGGCTGAAGTGGTTATTATTATATTTACATGCTTCCAGCTCCCGTTTTTCCTCGACGACAACTCGTACCTTTCCACTCCCCTTTTTCTCCTTCCTCGCGCTCACAGACACATAACGTGTATGGCAGTCCATTCTCCCTGCAACACGGACTACACTGCCCATGATGCTACATTCTTTAGAGCTATGCTTGTAGCATTCTGCCTGTTAGCTTAGCACAACAACAACGAAAAGGCGCTCTCTCACCCAGGAAACACACAGTCTCAGAGAGAGAGAGAGCGTCGCCCTGTAACCATGGCAACCGTAACGCTGCCGCCTGGAACAACAGAACGTAGCTGTCAAACAAAACCTAAACAGTCCTGACCCGCGACAAAATGAAACAGGAAAGTACCGCAGTGTAATCCATTTATTTCAACAAAGTAACTGTATTCTGAATACCACCTTTTTAAACGGTAACTGTAACGGAATACAGTTACTCATATTTTGTATTTTAAATACGTAACGGCGGTACATGTATTCCGTTACTCCCCAACACTGCCTGTGTTTCCTCAGATGTTGCCACTTCCCTTATTACGCTTCTGTGTATTTAAGTCCTCTGTCTTCCTCTGTGCATTATCAGGTCATCTGTTTGTATCACTTCATGTCATGTAAGGTCTCAGGTTTTTTCATGTTTCTGTTCAGGTTCATGTTTTCTCTGCCTCAAGTCTTGGTTTTTTCATGGTCCTGCTCAGATTCATGTTCTCATGTCATAGTTTTCATAGTTAGTCTTAGCTGTTCTAGTTTAGTTTTGCCCCAGTTTGCCTTGCCTTTTTTTTTTTTTTTTTTTTTCGTATTAGCCAAATAAAAGACTCACCTTTTGTTATATCTTAGTTTTCTCTCGCCTGTGTCTTTTGGGTCCGCTCCACAAACACACCGGCCATTCCGGCCGTTACATATTTTTTGGCAACTGAAATTACAAACACTTATTAAAGCAAAGGGAGTGCATGCACAGGTATACTGAACAGTGCACTGTGCAAACTGTAGTGTTTACAAAGATCAGTTAATTGGTATGCGCTAGCTACTAAAATGCTTTGCTGTCAAAACAGCAGAAATGTAAACCTGAAATCATTGCTGATTTAATATATACTTGCCAAACAATTAGAAATATGACCCATACTGGTAAACCCTTTTTAAATTCATATGTTTTTACTTATGGTTTACACACAACCTGCTGGAAAATCATCCTTGGAAACCACTTCGAAAGGTGCAGTTGTCTTAAGAAAATAATTGATTGGATGAAGAATTTGTCTGTCGCTGTTTATCATAGGCTAGTGCCAACCACTCGATCACAAGAAGATGTACAGGCTGGGCCATTTATATGGATACACCTTAATAAAATGGGAATGGTTGGTGATATTAAAGTCCTGTTTGTGGCACATTAGTATATGTGAGGGGGCAAACTCCTCAAGATGGGTGGTGACCATGGTGGCCATTGAGAAGTTGGCCATCTTGGATACAACTTTTGTTTTTTCAATAGGAAGAGGGCCATGTGACACATCAAACATATTGGTAATGTCACAAGAAAAACAATGGTGTGCTTGGTTTTAACGTAACTTCATTCTTTCATGAGTTATAAACAAGTTTCTCTTTGTTCACAGCCATTGACATGTCGAAGAGGTTAACACGTGAGGACTGGATCGAAATTGTGTTGATATCTGTTGAACGCAGTAACCGGGTCATTGCAGCAGATTTCAATGCGAGAATTTGCAGAATGGGAAAAACAAAAATTGGAACAGGACCCTCAGTTCATGCAGAAGATTTTGTTCAGTGATGAAGAAAACTTTTATGTGAATGATGAAGTTAACAAACAAAACCACCGCTATTGGTCTGACACTAACCCACATTGGATGGATCCCTCCAAGACTGTTGGAACAACAAAAGTGATGGTTTGGTGTGGGTCCATTCTTCATCAATGGAAACCTCAAGGCAACTGGATATTTGAAATTGCTACATGATGATGTGTTTCCCTCTTTATGCACTGAAGCTGGCACGTTCCCTGAGTTTTTCCAGCAAGATGGTGCACCACCACATTATGGGTGCCAGGTCCGAGCATTCCTAGATGAACAGTTTCCTGGAAAGTGGATTGGCTGTCGTGGGCCAGTTGAATGGCCCCCAAGGTCTCCCGATCTGACCCGCTTAGACTTTTATCTTTGGGGTCATCTGAAGGCAATTGTCTATGGTGTGAAGATGCAAGATGTGCAGCACCTGAAACTACGGATACTGGATGTCTGTGCTGGCATTTCTCCTGTGGCGTTGCTATCAGTGTGTGAAGAGTGGGAGAAGAGGGTTGCATTGACAATCCAACACAATGGGCAGCACATTGAACACATTTTATAAGTGGTCAGAAACTTGTAAATAACTAATGAAAGAATAAAGTTACGTTGAAACCAAGCACACCATTGTTTTTCTTGTGACATTATCAATAAGTTTGATGTGTCACATGGCCCTCTTCCTATTGAAAAAACAAAAGTTGTATCCAAGATGGCCGACTTCTAAATGGCCACCATGGTCACCACCCATCTTGAGGAGTTTGCCCCCTCGCATATACTAATGTGCCACAAACAGGACTTTAATATCACCAACCATTCCCATTTTAATACGGTGTATCCATATAAATGGCCCACCCTGTAGACAAGAGCTCACAAATTTTGTGAGCTCTGCTTTAAATTTACATGGATCATTTGTGGAATGTTTTAATTACTGCTATGCAAATCTTCCATTCTGCAAGGATACGGAGGTGTTTTATTACAATATGTAACATAAAATAAGTTTAAGCAGACATGTAGGCTACCATAGGGTGAAGTGATTCTGCAGTATTAAAGCATAGTAAAGCATAATAAGCAATTGGAGTTAAAAATGAAGTCATGGAATCAATGTATGGACAGAAATGTATTATAAACTTTTGACTCATCAAAGTGGCCACCTTTGACAGATATAACAACTGAACACACCCATGGCATTCTTTCTTGCTAAGACATCAGAATAAGGCAAAGAGGTGTACCTGGGCCATGAAACATCAACTGGAAGAAGGTATTATGGACTGATGAATAAAAATTTTAAATCTTAAAAATGGAAGTTCTGCAACAGATATACGAAGAACTTTCTGAAAAATATTTTTGTATTGTATTTCTATTGTAGAAATGGCTTTCTTGCTGCAACTTGTTGAACCTGTTAAACCTGCAGCTTGCAGCCTTCTCTTTAACCTCCTAAGACCAGAAGTCTTCTATGGCGTGCGTTTTTAATCTCTCTTTGATATTTGGGCATATTGGGACGCGATGAATGTAAAAACAAAGAATCACCGGATTTTTTTATTTTTTTTTTACCTGATTTTTGTTTCTAAGAAAAATGAGAGCCACATATGAAGACATTTGTTCTAAATGTTGATAAAACAGAAGCAGTATAATGTCCTCGTAAGTGGTTATCAGGCCCTTGAGGAGCAAAATTTAGTATTTTGGTCTAGACAACCCAAAATGTGATGTCCAGGATGCCAGGTCCTAGGAGGTTAAAGTTGAAACTGAGACTTAGTTACTATGACCACTATTAAAGCTGTGCTTGAATCTGTTGCCCTGTGAGCCCCCCCATATGGAAAAGATATATATAAATCTTATAAAGTTTGTATCTGTCATGTGTGAAACTTGTATGAAAAGCATATAAGAGTGAAAACAGATATAAGATCCCTTGAAAAATTATATAATGAAACTTGTATGTTTTGGATACTTACTAAAACAATGTATGAAAGTAATGAGAAAGTGGCCACTTTCATGAGTAAATCATGTAAGCCTTATATGATTTACTCATGAAAGTGGCCACTTTCATGAGTAATCACATATAAGTTTTTACTATTTCTTTTCCGTATGGGCCTGTTCACGCAAGCTGCTAACTCTCAGAAACTCTCAGAAAGGCTTTGGGCCCACCAGACCCCTTAACTTTCTTTCCCATTTCTCTATAGGAAAGACCTACATACGAGTGTTATGATGTTTCTTTTCCATTGTTAATTGCCCCTTTCTTACAATTTTTGTTGCAACACACTATTTTCTGAGGTACAATACTGTTCAACTGATGCTCTGTCGATAGTCTGTAGTGTTGAGTGGCTTCTATTTCCTCCTTTGGCCAGCTTATTATCCCTGCAGGGTATCGGATGACTGGCAGGATAGAGATGTCTATTGCCCGGATCTTGTTTTTGCCATTCAGCTGAATCCTCAGGACTTGCCTTACTCTCTGCAGGTATTTGGTTGCTGCTTTCGTAGTGGCCTCTTCATGGCTGTCATTTGCCTGTGGGATTCCAAGGTACTCATAATTATTCTCAATGTCTGCAATGTTGCCTTCTGGTAGTACAACCACCTCAGTTCTCACTACCTATTCCGTTGTCATTGCTGCAGATCCTCATGGGATGGATCAGTGAATTGGTGTCTTGTTCACTCCTGGTATACAGCTTGATGTCACCATTAGACTAGATGTTGAGTCTTAAAGATTCCTTAGGTTATAGAAAACAAACAAACTAAAAAATAATTAAATTTGAAAACATTCCTCCATTAAACCAAAGGTACAGTGGGGCAAAAAAGTATTTAGTCAGCCACCGATTGTGCAAGTTCCCCCACCTAAAATGATGACAGAGGTCAGTAATTTGCACCAGAGGTACACTTCAACTGTGAGAGACAGAATGTGAAAAAAAAAATCCATGAATCCACATGGTAGGATTTGTAAAGAATTTATTCGTAAATCAGGGTGGAAAATAAGTATTTGGTCAATAACAAAAATACAACTCAATACTTTGTGACATAACCTTTGTTGGCAATAACAGAGGTCAAACGTTTACTATAGGTCTTTACCAGGTTTGCACATACAGTAGCTGGTATTTTGGCCCATTCCTCCATGCAGATCTTCTCGAGAGCAGTGATGTTTTGTGGCTGTCGCCGAGCAACACCGACTTTCAACTCCCACCACAGATTTTCTATGGGGTTGAGGTCTGGAGACTGGCTAGGCCACTCCAGGACTTTCAAATGCTTCTTACAGAGCCACTCCTTTGTTGCCCGGGCGGTGTGTTTTGGATCATTGTCATGTTGGAAGACCCAGCCTCGTTTCATCTTCAAAGTTCTCACTGATGGAAGGAGGTTTTGGCTCAAAATCTCACGAGACATGGCCCCATTCATTCTGTCCTTAACACGGATCAGTCGTCCTGTCCGCTTGGCAGAAAAACAGCCCCATAGCATGATGTTTCCACCCCCATGCTTCACAGTAGGTATGGTGTTCTTGGGATGCAACTCAGTATTCTTCTTCCTCCAAACACGACGAGTTGAGTTTATACCAAAAAGTTCTACTTTGGTTTCATCTGACCACATGACATTCTCCCAATCCTCTGCTGTATCATCCATGTGCTCTCTGGCAAACTTCAGACGGGCCTGGACATGCACTGGCTTCAGCAGCGGAACACGTCTGGCACTGTGGGATTTGATTCCCTGCCGTTGTAGTGTGTTACTGATGGTGACCTTTGTTACTTTGGTCCCAGCTCTCTGCAGATCATTCACCAGGTCCCCCCGTGTGGTTCTGGGATCTTTACTCACCGTTCTCATGATCATTTTGACCCCACGGGATGAGATCTTGCGTGGAGCCCCAGATCGAGGGAGATTATCAGTGGTCTTGTATGTCTTCCATTTTCTGATGATTGCTCCCACAGTTGATTTTTTTCACACCAAGCTGCTTGCCTATTGTAGATTCACTCTTCCCAGTCTGGTGCAGGTCTACAATACTTTTCCTGGTGTCCTTCGAAAGCTCTTTGGTCTTGGCCATGGCGGAGTTTGGAGTCTGACTGTTTGAGGCTGTGGACAGGTGTCTTTTATACAGATGATGAGTTCAAACAGCTGCCATTCATACAGGTAACGAGTGGGGGACAGCAAAGCTTCTTACAGAAGACGTTACAGGTCTGTGAGAGCCAGAGATTTTCCTTGTTTGAGGTGACCAAATACTTATTTTCCACCCTGATTTACGAATAAATTCTTTACAAATCCTACCAAGTGGATTCATGGATTTTTTTTTTCACATTCTGTCTCTCACAGTTGAAGTGTACCTCTGGTGCAAATTACTGACCTTTGTCATCATTTTAAGTGGGGGAACTTGCACAATCGGTGGCTGACTAAATACTTTTTTGCCCCACTGTATGTATATTTATTACTCCTGCACAGTTGGCATGGAACACCCATAATTTTGTTGTGCATGTCCAATTGTATTCTATTCTATTCTATTGTATTCTATTCTCTAATCTTAAAAGGGTGTTTAGCTGCTGATTGTTAATTGTTTTGTTTTGGGTAGTTTTCTGTATTTAACTTAACAGATGCCTCTTCAAGATAAACCCTAGAAAAGATGATAAAGGGAAGAAAAACACTTTGAGCAGGCAGCTGGTGGTTATCTTCCGATTTAATTATGTGAACCTGCTCTCATCTGTGAAGAGAATGGAATTCCAGTGGTGGACCAGCCACTTCTGGTATTCTCTGGGGAATGCCAGTAGATTTACAGGGTCCTGGGCCTTGAGCAGTCCTCCTAACAAGAGATTTGTCGTTCAGCAAATGTGTCCATCCATGTACACTTTCGATAGTGTAAATGGACAGACACATTTTTAGAATGATAGTGGAGTTCACCAGGATTGGGAGAACTGTGAAAAAATTTTCAAATATCATAAATTAAAGCATAAAAAGCACAGACAGGGATTGCAGTCCGCAATTTTCATTGTTTTTAACTCTTGGTTTCGCTTCAGTTCTTTGTATACTATAACTTCGCTCCACAGCTGGCTCATGGACCAACAACAACAAGAGCAAAAGTGGCCCTGTGGCAGAGGCGTGGTCTGCGGCTCTGCTGCAGAGGAGACGTGGTGCAGTGGGCTTAAGGGGCAGAGCTGAAAGAAATTCAACAATTACGCTCTCCCTTTTTCAGTGACACTGGGACCTGGGGGAGAGAGGAACTGGTTGAGACAGCTGGAAAGCTGTTGGGATGAGGAAAGAAAAAAAAAACACACATAATTGTAAATAAAAACCATCTCAAGCATACTGAGTGTCTTGGGTCCTTACTGGGGTCACAGGCCCACTAACCAGTATTAAAACAGCCTTTATACACTGCCTGCATCAAAGAACAAAGCTCACTAAAGACAAATGTGTAGGCTCTTGAGTGGAGCAGACAGCGACCATCCTCTGCTCGACCATAAAACCAGCTTAAAGGAGTGTCAGTATTTAGTCTGCTCCTTCTTGCACAAAGAAGCGGACGTTGGTCCTGGGGCTCAGTTGATACACTTCTACAGTCCTGGCCTGTTCAGGTTTCCTCCTGTAGTACAGTATGTGTTCATATCTCTACTTTTGAGATTATGCAGCTTCGCCTATGGACATGTCATCCTGGTAGAGCTAGACTACCTGTGCAACAGTCTTCATCTCTCCAAGCATCTTTAGGTGTCTGCATCTCAAGGGAAACATGCCATGTTCAGTTTGACCCAATATTATAGGTACAGTGGGGCAAAAAAGTATTTAGTCAGCCACCGATTGTGCAAGTTCCCCCACTTAAAATGATGACAAAGGTCAGTAATTTGCACCAGAGGTACACTTCAACTGTGAGAGACAGAATGTGAAAAAAAAAATCCATGAATCCACTTGGTAGGATTTGTAAAGAATTTATTCGTAAATCAGGGTGGAAAATAAGTATTTGGTCACCTCAAACAAGGAAAATCTCTGGCTCTCACAGACCTGTAACGTCTTCTGTAAGAAGCTTTGCTGTCCCCCACTCGTTACCTGTATGAATGGCAGCTGTTTGAACTCATCATCTGTATAAAAGACACCTGTCCACAGCCTCAAACAGTCAGACTCCAAACTCCGCCATGGCCAAGACCAAAGAGCTTTCGAAGGACACCAGGAAAAGTATTGTAGACCTGCACCAGACTGGGAAGAGTGAATCTACAATAGGCAAGCAGCTTGGTGTGAAAAAAATCAACTGTGGGAGCAATCATCAGAAAATGGAAGACATACAAGACCACTGATAATCTCCCTCGATCTGGGGCTCCACGCAAGATCTCATCCCGTGGGGTCAAAATGATCATGAGAACGGTGAGTAAAGATCCCAGAACCACACGGGGGGACCTGGTGAATGACCTGCAGAGAGCTGGGACCAAAGTAACAAAGGTCACCATCAGTAACACACTACAACGGCAGGGAATCAAATCCCACAGTGCCAGACGTGTTCCGCTGCTGAAGCCAGTGCATGTCCAGGCCCGTCTGAAGTTTGCCAGAGAGCACATGGATGATACAGCAGAGGATTGGGAGAATGTCATGTGGTCAGATGAAACCAAAGTAGAACTTTTTGGTATAAACTCAACTCGTCGTGTTTGGAGGAAGAAGAATACTGAGTTGCATCCCAAGAACACCATACCTACTGTGAAGCATGGGGGTGGAAACATCATGCTATGGGGCTGTTTTTCTGCCAAGGGGACAGGACGACTGATCCATGTTAAGGACAGAATGAATGGGGCCATGTCTCGTGAGATTTTGAGCCAAAACCTCCTTCCATCAGTGAGAACTTTGAAGATGAAACGAGGCTGGGTCTTCCAACATGACAATGATCCAAAACACACCGCCCGGGCAACAAAGGAGTGGCTCTGTAAGAAGCATTTGAAAGTCCTGGAGTGGCCTAGCCAGTCTCCAGACCTCAACCCCATAGAAAATCTGTGGCGGGAGTTGAAAGTCGGTGTTGCTCGGCGACAGCCACAAAACATCACTGCTCTCGAGAAGATCTGCATGGAGGAATGGGCCAAAATACCAGCTACTGTATGTGCAAACCTGGTAAAGACCTATAGTAAACGTTTGACCTCTGTTATTGCCAACAAAGGTTATGTCACAAAGTATTGAGTTGTATTTTTGTTATTGACCAAATACTTATTTTCCACCCTGATTTACGAATAAATTCTTTACAAATCCTACCATGTGGATTCATGGATTTTTTTTTTCACATTCTGTCTCTCACAGTTGAAGTGTACCTCTGGTGCAAATTACTGACCTCTGTCATCATTTTAGGTGGGGGAACTTGCACAATCGGTGGCTGACTAAATACTTTTTTGCCCCACTGTATACAGTCTAGAGCAGTGGTTCTTAACCTTGTTGGAGGTACCGAACCCCACCAGCTTCATATGCGCATTCACTGAACCCCTCTTTAGTGAAAAATAAAATGTGATTTTTTTACTGGTGCACAAAATGAGCCATGCATGTCATGGCGAAGGCTCTGCCGAACCCCTGAGACCGACTCACCGAACCCCTAGGGTTCGATCGAACCCAGGTTAAGAACCACTGGTCTAGAGTAATATATATGAAACAAGAAGAAGCCACACAGTACAAAGGCACACACTGGAGAGCAAAGTGCTCTCCAATGGGGATAGGAATGACGGTGGAAGTGTGTGGAGCAGGGGTGGCCTCAAACCGAGCAAAGAAGGTGTTGGGGTTCTCTGCAAGTTTGAGGCTGCTGTTGGGGGTTGGCAGGCTCTGTCCTTTGTAGTTAGTGAGGGTTTGAATAACTCTCCACAAGTGGCAGAGGCTGTTGTCGGTGAGGAAGCCCTCTATCCGCCTGTTTGATAGTCCTCCTCAGGTTGGCTCTGGCAGTGCTGTACAGGGAACTGTAACTTAGCCTGAAGACGGAGTTACAAGTTCTGATCACTCGTCTTCCAAGGTTTTCGATTAGAAAAATCCCAGATGGTTTTAGTCACTGTCACATTTTCTACACAACACTTAATGTAAAAAAAGGAAAGACTGAAAGGATCCAGGTCCTGCTGTTCAAAGATGGACCAGTCTGTCAGATCAAAACAGTCCTGTAGCTGGAGGAGAGCATCATCTGGCAATGTTTAATGACTCAGGTGCTTGGAGGGGTCTGTTTCCTGAGGTGGGTGTAGGCAGGGATGAGGAGCAGAGAGTGGTGGATGGGTTGTCCAAGGTAGGCATGCTTGATCTTAATGTACACATGGTCCAGGGTTCTGCCCCACCCCCAGGTAGGACACTTAACATGGTGGTGGAATTTAGGGAGTACAGATTTTGAACATGCAACAATAAGGGCACCTTCTTTGTGAAATTATGTTAAACTTTGATTTTTACAGTTTTTTGGGGTAGAAAAATAAATCGGTCTTCCGTACAAAAAAAATGAAAAAATGATTTATTCACAATTTTTTGTGTTATTTAGAGAGATTTACAAGCTATTTTCGCAATTATATTTCTATTTCACATATTTATGTATTCAGGTGAAGGACAATTCAGTAACATTTTCATGATAAACTCTGTTAAATTACAGTTTTAAATTTTTTTTGTTTTTTTACAGTGTAACATAATAGACATTGATGCATATTGAAGTAAATGGTACACTTTGTTATGGTCTGGGCCAGCTTTCAGTTTTCCCTTCTTTTTTCCTTTCTCTCTTTTTCCTTTTGGCATTCTTACTCTCAGGTAGAGTTGTGGGCTAGCGTGTTCTCATGCATCCACCTATGGCTCCCTCTGCCTCTAACCTGCTTTTGTGTTTTCCTCCCAGTAATTTTATTCTCTCATTTGTTCTACAGTTGCAAGTCAAAAGGCCATAGGTCTCCGTGTTCTTGGATTCCTGTAACTTTGAAGTGTTTACTGGACACTGCCTCTTAACCTTACATTTGCAAAACAGGTGGTCACGACATTTGCAAATAAACTTACTTACATGTAACTTACCTGCCTGCCTAATCTTCACTAAATCATTCTTGTCTTTCTTAGAATTCTGCCTGCCAGCTAGCTGACCCTGTTCAGTAAATCAACAAGTGAGTCTTTAAACTCAAACTACAAACTTTGCAAAATCTCATCATACTCACCTTATTCACTGCTAGCATCTTTTCTCTTCTGGCACATAACTTCCAACCCCACTCATGTAATGAAAACACTGTCCCATGCAATTCCCCTTTTTTGGCAATAAACCCTTTAAAACTCCTGTCAGTTTTCCGGGGTCCAATTTGCAGTTAAATATGACAGATTTGTACTTGCAGCCATTTCCCACCAAGGTGTGTTGTTAGGTCAACATGGATAAGTTCTCACTACAGTCACTTTGCAGTGACAATAATTGGAGTGACTGTTTGAAAGTCACATGTCAAAGATGATACCAAAAGAATAGTTCCATCTAAGCCATCAATTCTAACTTATCCCAGTTTCCCATTGCCAAATCATCAGCTCAACCATCTATAACAGAATCTAGCCCAGTAGCTTTGCCAGAACCCCTCCTGTGTGACGCAGCGGGCCTCACGCATGCATTTTTTGGAGGTGAGTTGGGTCTCTGCAGGGGTTTCCTCTTACAATGCTCTCTATTTTTCAGTTACTAACCTCAAGCATTTGTCAGTGACTACTCCAAAATCTCACATGTAGTAGGTTTACTAGAAGACTGGACACTCCAGTGGGCAGAATGTAATCTGGTGACCAACCCAAATGAATCTGCCATCTATTGAGTGCTTTTGATTATGAAAAACTTACAAAACACTTGAGGCCAGTTTTACTAACACATTGGTCAAAACTGGGTAAAACAAAGTACTATCAGTACTTACAAAGACAGCACAGTAACAACATTGTAAGAGGTGGGAACTTAAAGGTGAAAGTAATTAGTTATCTCCAAAATACAAAGCATTTAAACTGTAGTCTGGCTAGATAATCATTATTACCTTGCAGGTTGAACTTTACTTTCAGTTACCATGCCGGGACACAAAATATAAAACCTGATAATCTTCTCGAAGTCTAGTCTATCCTCTCCAGAAACCATCTGAAATGTGACCTGGTTGAGACACCCAGGACACAGGAAGCACAGAGGTTGAGCATCTTATTCACCAAGCTCATTTAACTGAACCTGAACCTGACTCTAGTTTAGATACCAGGGAAGATGTGTTAGTTTCCCAGAGACAAGCAAATCTGTTACAGCCTCTTCTGTCCCTAGCTGTCCCTTGTCACACATAGCTCTTGATTTTGTATTTGGTTTTTCTGCTTCAGAGGGTAATATAGTCATTCTATCATCGACAGATTTCCTTAGCAATACATTTGATACCTAAACTACTCACAGCCATAGAAATAGTAAACCATGTTTTTTTGCTCACATGGAGTCCCTTCATGTAATTGTCTCAGATAGAAAGCATCAGCTGTTTTCTCATATTTGGCAAGCTTTTAGTGAGATGCTTGAAGCTAAAGTTAGTCTTAAACTCAGGTTTTCATCCAAGAGCTTGAGGTCGCTTTACACTGTGTCATTTCATCAAAACCCAGCCACTTGAAGCTCCCATCTGCCCTGGAACGAGTATCCATATGATGTATTGACCTCATAAGTAACTGGTCTCTCCATTTGAGATCTCCCTTGGTTACAGGTACAAAATGTGAAAGTCACCTTATTACCGAAAAATGGAAAGAAACAGAACAACTTCGAAAAATCTATAGTTACAAACTAAATATTTTATTGCTATTACAGCTGATAGATGTGTAAGCATCAGAATAGCATCATTTTTAAACATCTCACATGTGTTCACACTGAAAACTAAAAAAAATTTTCAGTGGTACAGTCAAAAGTGTTAATGCATTGTATTAGTACATAGAAAATAATCACATGCCCGCTTTAGAAAATACTGATTTTTGTTCTACAATAAATTAAGCCCTCATTTGAGTGTGAGCGATAGGTGGCAGGGACTGTGCCCATGGAGCACAACCAGGATCAGCTCAAAGCATTTACACACCCTTCTATGTGCCTACTTCTCCCAGGAGGGCTGGTAAGGCACTAAATGGCAGTTCAGAGTACCCAACCTTCTTGGAGTCACTTTTGGATTGCTGAAGAGTATTTTATCAGAGTATAGTACTTTGCCGTCCTCTGTTCTTTGTGGGGGACACTCATGTGGGCAACAACAATGTAACCTGGAGGGGTGTAACTGGAAGGAATTACCTGCTTGATCCGAACCCAAGTGGTGTTCTGTTATTGGACTTCTGTGCCAACCACAGATGGTTGATGCTCATAACGCCATTTTGGAGCATAAAGGTAAACTGGTACACTTATGTACCATTTTGGTACATAAGTGTACAGGCATTTGGACACACTTGGTCATAGGTTGATGAGTGATTTTGTAATCTCCCCAATCCCCCTGACAAGCTGTAATGGAATTATAGTCTGGGGATTAGGGGAATAACTCGTCCATCACTGGTGTTGATGTCACTGAGGTTGTTAAACCACTCTTTGGTGTCAAATTCCTTGGGGTGGATGGGTTTTCCGTTGAATTCCTCTAGGCTCTGGATGCTGTATGGGTTTCCTGCATGGGAATTTGCCCACCAAGTTTAAATGTGGTTTGTGAGCTTAGGGAAGTCATTTAATGACATCCCTTGGGGTATCCTGTCAGGGGTGCTTCAAGAGTATGCAGTGGCTAGCCAATTGCTATTGACTATTTGGTAGATAAAATGAGTTGAGTCTGGGACAAATTGCTACCCTTAGTGGAGAAGTTTGAGTATCTAGGGGAGTGAATGGGGTGAATAGACGGACTGGTGTCCCATTAGTGGTGATGCGGACACTGTACCAATCTGCTGTGGTGGAAAGTAGAACAGAGTGTAAAAGAAGCTGTGCTTTACCTGTCGATCTACATTCCTACCCCTACCTTTGGTCGTGAGCTCTGAATAGTAAGCAATTGAATGACATTTGTATACAGGACACACAGCAAAAATAAGCTTCCTCCAAAGGGTAGCTGCTGTGCTTCCACATCAAAAGAGCAAGTTTAGTTAGTTTGGGCATCTTACTAGGTTGCCTCCTGGATGCTTCCTGGGTAAAGGCTTTGGGGTAGGATGCTACAGGGTAGACCCAGGATACACTTAGAGATTATATCTCATGGCTAGCTTTAGAACACCTTGGTGTTTCTGCAGATAGCTTTAAGAGGTTTCCAGGGGGGTGGGATGTCTGGGCTTCTCTGTGTAGAATGTTGGCCATGTGACACAAACCTGAAGAAGTAGCAGAAAATGGATGCTTTTATATTTTCCACCAAAGAACTGTACAATTTTCATCATATATTTTCTTGCAGAAAATATATTTTAATTTAAAAAGATAACTTGAGTTGTCCAATTTCATCCCATAACCAGAGCTCAGTAACCTCCTATGTAAACATTACAAAGTATTAAGTTGTGAAAGGTAAACATTGCTTATGGAGCATGTAGCCACACATCTGAAAGCATATTGATTTGCTCTCCTGATAGTTAGACTGTAGTATAACATCTGTTATCAGGCGTTATGGATGTTTTAACCTCCTATGTGTTAATTTCCAAAGAGAAGTTAACACATAGACTGACATAGCACATATGGATATTTTTTTGCCATTACACATGAGGCAGTCAACACATTTTCCATGGCCATACTTATCTTAGATAATGGATTTGCCATATTAAATTTGGCGTTCATTCAAACTGATTTTTAATCACCATATCTCAGTCAATTTTAGTTCATTGTCTTTTTTGATTAATATTTGCCTTGCTTTGATTTCAGTCCAGCCTTAATCACTTTTGTCAAACAACAGACATTCTGAGATAATAAGAAACAAATGTGCTGAATATGAAGTCTCACTATTTGCATCTGCATTTGTAACTGGACAGTGTTGGAGTTCTAGATCCTGATAGTACAGGGTCTGTGTGGTTAGATCAATAGATAGGTAATTTTAATCTCATAAGAGCCTAACTGCGAAAACTGAGTAATATTACCAGCTCTGCTATAAGAAAGCTCTATTGATTGTGTGGTCAATATCAAAGAGCAAATATCAAAGGCTGTGCATGAAGCACCTGTGAGATGGACTGTTTTTCCCAAGCATTTAAAAGGACAAAAAAATGATTACAGTCTATATCTGTTTTTTCTTTCAGCAGTTGATGTTTTCTTTCCCCTGCGCCAGCGTATCCTTGTTTAAGTATTAGGTTTCTGACTCACATATGGTAGGAATACTATCATAGACATCTATGTTTGATCTGTTCTTTATGCTAAATCGAATAGATCACAAGATGATAAACCTTAAGTCTCTGATTTTGACAACTCCTTATCACACTGTGTAGGCCTGTTTTTGTTTAAATTCTGAGATTTTCTAACATAAGTGCAGATCTGAGATACAATGCTTAGCAAAGAAAGTTTTTAATTTTTACAGTGCTCACAAGACAGCACTGGATGACAAACCCTAGAACAGAGGAACTAAGCTTTGAATGCTGTAGGTAGAAGCTCCTACAAGGGCAAGGGTACTTGAATTCCTAAACTTTTGTAACAATCTCTGTTTAGAGGTGGACCCAAATGCATATTAAAGGATGCAAGCAAAACACAAAGTGAGTTTTATTTAAGCTGATAGCAAATCCAGGACAAAAATTAAACCCAAAGGTAATAAATCCAAATAATCATGAAACAAATAGGTACTGGGAATACAGATGGGGTGCAAAAAAACCAACAAAAAAACTCAGAGGAGCAAAACAAAGATCACAGCTGTCAATCAGACAAAAACAACTAAGAACACATGACGAATTAGGGATTGGAAACAGCAGGGGAATGAGACACAGGTGAAAATAACCAAGACAATAAGACATAAGTGAAACTAAAACAATACACCAGAGAAAAACATGTATCACAGTAAAATAAAGATTTCAAAAGACACATACTTTATACAGAGACAATAACACTATTGTTAAACATGACAACACAGACAATAATAAAACCTATACAGCACGAAGGCATAAACATCAGATGGAGTGAGGAGAAAAAGGGAAACAAAAGGGAACTTTACACACAAGGAATACAAATTCAAAAAGGAACTGAAAACAAATGAACGTATAACAGAAAACAGCAGTAGCAGCAACAGCATAGCATAGAACAGCAGTAAAATGAAACAGTAATCATGAATATGAATCATGAAATAAACAATAATTCAGAACTCAAAAACGCAAAACCCAAGAAACATAGCACATTATTCTAGTGAATTTAGTATTCAATCATATAAATAGACAGAGGCAGATAGTATGACATCCCAACATCCTGGACTGTTAATTTTTTTTTATTTTTATTTTTTTATTGTCTGCTTTATACTTTATTAGATGCACTAGAGATTGTGTTTGGGGTGTATTTTTCTCATTTAGTCCAATTGTTGTTTTATTAAAAAACAAAACTACAATTTTTACAATTAAACCATTGCAGTTACAAAATGTAGATTCAGATTATTCTTAGTGGTCCTTTGAGGTACAATCACTTCCATGTGAAGAGCATCTAGTCTTCTGGTTCCTTGATCTCCTTCCTTAAAAGTAATGGCATGGTCAAATACCTGCCTTCAATCTTTTGCTACCTTTTGTAGCAATGATACACAAGATCAAGGCTCTGTTGTACAAATTAAGCTTGATGTTTAAAACGTCCAAAAGTGCATCTGCTGTTTATAGTAAACAGCACAAGTATTTTATACATGAGATATATCCACAGAGTGAAAAGGCACAGGTTGCGATGAATAAACAAAAAAATCCCTACATTTCACACCACACAAGGTATAATTTCTACACAAAAATCATACTGGTGCAAATATTCATGAAGAAACATGCTGAAACAAAGCCCATAACTATATCTGTTGAGAATCTGTCAGTTGGCTTTTTTCCCCCTTTCAAAGTGGCAGCAGTGTCCAGTCACCTGTGAAGCCAACAGTCCATTTACACATAGTGTACAATGGCTGATTTCATGCTGACCTAGCTTTGCAGTGCACTGGCATGTTCAGCTGCTCTCAAGGGTTAGATGATGCGTTGTTTCCTAGTCCACAAGGGCTTGGAAATGACAGAGCGTCCCTGCTTTAAAAAGAGATAGCCTTCAGCATATCCCACTTTCTCTCTGTGTGTGTGTGTGTGTGTATGTGTATGTATGTGTGTGTGTGTTCTCATTTGATTGTATGAGACCTGGTGTCCTGTTTGTGTGTTGGTTACATGCTATATTTTGGCAAATGCTGCTGAAAGACATATTTTGGCAGCAATAGGCATATTTATTTTTGTTCAGTGACCTCAAGGTCTGACTTATCCTTGAATTCTTACTCTATTTGAAGATGGTCTTGTTGTTCTTCAGTAAATAGCAGAGCTTGCATTTGCTCATTGGTTTAAATATTCCAGGCACAGGCATCCATATCATGTAAGTTTACATAACATAGATGAGAGCATTTAATTGTCTTTCGCATAAAAGTTTTTGCATTTTTGTGTGGAAAACATACATTTAAAATCAACCTTTAGATTTATATAAGATCTAAAAGGCTTCATGCAAAAAAAAAGCGCTTTGATTACTTGAGCATATGATTAGGTTGAAAATTTGATGGATAAAGACACAGTGTTTACAATTTTGCTTCAAAATCAAAACAGTGCATTTTAAATCAAACAATCAAGATGTGATTGAAGTGGTGACTTTGAGCCTTAATTCAAGTGTTTTTTTACAAAAAAATTGCATTAAGCGTTTAGGAATTAGAGACCTTTTTATACATATTTACCTATATACACAAGCTCAGAAAACATGTAATAACATGAAAACAAGCCATCACAATGCTCATCAGTCAGTTGTCTACTTACCCCTGAAAATGAGGAAATGCACTTATTTTATGAAAGGTTAATACATTTTATTGGAAAAAACCCTTGAATTATAGCTGACAATCTGCACTTCAATTACAGTCTTCATTGTCTGATTTTAAAAAATATAAATATTGTGGTGGTATACGGAGAAAAAATCACAAAAAAGTGTCTGTTTCCACCAAATTATTCACATAACTGTATAGTTCCAGTAAGTCATTGCCAATGGCTCATATCATAGCCAAGGATAGACAGAGTCAAAATAAAGAAATATAGATCTCCAAGTCACAGAACGAGGTCACTGCAGTTAAAGGATAATGAGGCTTATTACACTCAGGGTCTTATTTTTGTTGCCAAATTAATTACCAGCATCTGGATGCACCTCAAGATCAACTCTGCCCACAAAAAAAGCACTTTTATGAGTAGAAAGTGTATTTTCTAATTGAATCTAAACAATTTGAACAACCTTGTGAGCTATAATTGTGTAGAGCAAATTTGAACTGTTTGGAAAATATAAGTTTCAGTTTGCAGATCCCAAGTAGGGACCCTATGTAAGTATGTAATGTAAGTGCAATGACCTTGCCACGGCCTGTTGTGTATTTATTCATGTTATTGTTTGCACATGGTAATTGTCATCTATTAATGACAGCACAGTACCTTGCTGATACACACAAAAGTGAGATACAGCTGATTAAAAAATGATGGCTTACTATTTAGATGCATCTCATTACCTTAACCATGTTGTGATTGAAAGAGATTTAGGTACCCCTCCTGTTTCAGCTATCCCATGTCATCAACCATTGAGTCATTCTGATCTCTCAGTAGCTAAATTGCTTTACCCGTATTAGATTGGATAACTGCTAAAAGACTGTGATTAGGACATGAAACACACAGCAACATGCATTCTGGCACCAGCCACAATTAGTTACACAGTCTGTGTCTAAATATTTATCAAAACAAGTTAAAACATAAAACACAGTGCATCCAAATGTAGCAAAACTGGAACCCAGAGCATATTTGTCATTCTAAGAATCCTTACTTTTGCAAAACAATAACCATTAAAAAACACTAATGAAATGTAACATGGTTGAATTTTTTTTCTTAGTATTTTTTTTATGTCTTGAGAATTAAAGGTTAATTCTAAATTACTTCATCTGGAATATTTCAATACATAGGTTTTGCAGGATGAATTTAGTTATCCTGCAAAATTTAGTTGATTAGTTATTTAGTTATCTGATCTGTGTGTTCACGTATGTTGCGGACATACGGTGGCCCTGAGAGGCCAAACGGACTGCAACTTCAGAAAACACTTGCAAAAAGAAAAATGCTGCAAAAAGAAAAATGCTGCAGAAAGAAAAACACTTGCAAAAAGAAAAATGCTGCAAAAGCACACACAACACAACGGAAATAGGAAAAAAGACAACGGAAATGTTTCTGGGGAGACAATAACCGGACGGACCAGTTGCACGAACCAAAACATGCTAACAAGTGCACTGGGACTGGGAGACACTTCAAAGAAGTGGAGCGGCCAAAGAGTAAACTTTCAAAAGTAAGTTCTGAATATTATGTCACTTATTTATGTGCAAATGTTTAATAATGAGGAACATTAAAACATTACTATTGGCCACATGCCGGCAAAGTTATGTGACATTAGCGATGTCTGTACTTTCAGCATTTACTTTGTTTTACTTTATACGCCATTAGATAGTCGACCTTAATCTTACAGAGAATCTGATGATTTTGTGGATAATTAAAGTCAGTCATATATCCACAAACACAACAAGCTGAAAGTCAGTGATGCTTCTCGGTTTGCAGTCCTGAATATCACGGCACAAGCAGGATTCACTGCACTGTTAATGTTCACTAGGTTATATTGCTGCCTCTGTTCGGTGGTGTCCAGCCAAACGGACTTTAACGTGTGTTTGAATGAGCTGACGGTTCACTCGTTAAGCTGAAAGAAAGATGCTTTAATCACAGCAGTCACACATGTGTCCACTGTACCATCTGGGAACTCTTCTTGTTTAGCACTCGTAATAACACAGACACTAAATCCTCCTTCTCTTGTGCTGTTTGTAGCAGTGTGTACACCTGAGACTGTCACCTGTCTGTCCTGCACTCTCTCTCTGTTTCTTTCTCTCTGATTGTGGAATAAAAGTATGGACATGTATTTATAAGTTACACTTGTGTTTGAATCCTGCAGCTTATCACACATTTGATTTCCATGTGTGACAACTACAAGTGTCCAGAGTGAGGACAGACTGAGGGACACACTGCTGCACATCATCTGTGAGGCTTTGCACCCCTGATGATCAAACTCAGCAGTGTGTGAGGAAGAGGAGGAGGAAGAGTCAGCAGCAGCTGACAAATGGAGAGAATAGACAGACTGTTCCCTGTTTGTGAAGGACTGCTAGAAAAGTTTAACATAACTGTCCTGAATCAGTCTTATTAGGTAATGTTCAAATAATTTTATCATCCCAGTGTTTTCAGTGTGGGAGAAAGTACTCAGGGCCTTCAAGTTACACACTATGAAAGGCAGCAACAAGTTTAATGTTCAGAAACCTAAAGTATGTATCAGCAGCAGAATGGAGCTAAAACTAAATGTTTGTTTCAGTTCTATGAAGCTTTGAGTATTTTGGATCAGTAGCACTGCTGTGTTTGTTGCATCATATTGCTGTAATTGTTTATATGCTTTATATATTCTGAGGTAAGTTGATCTATAGAGTTACATCGTATTCTATAAGGATGTTATGTGTTTGTATACTTTCTGCCCAGTTTGACCCATTTAGCAGACGTCAGCCTGTTTAAGGCTCTGATATCTATTCTGTATGACTTACAGCAGTTATGACATGGTCTGATTTTCTCACCCAATAAAGGAATATTTCATATATCAGTCTACTCTTCATTCTATCAGAAACAGTTATCACAGTTCATACATTTGCTTTTTCCACACATATTGAGCCAAATTTAGTAATGCCAACATATTAAAAGAACAATATTTGTCTCTTATATATAATACATCTATATATACACTGTCACAGATACTTGTCTTTAAGTGAAGATTTAAGGTGAAAGGAAATATAAATAAATGCAACTTGAATCTTTACTGAAGCTCAGTGTTTGGCACAGAGTTCATGTTCATTGCTGTAATAACTAATAATGATTAATATAATATTGGCCATATTATATTTACATTACCAAAGTGAGATGACTTTAGTCTCATGAACAACATTAGCTAATTGTTATTTACTAGCTAATCTTAAATGACTGTTCAGTACAGAAATGAAGCCCAAAAATCATGTTTTACAGTCCTGTGGTCTCAGCCTCAGATACTTATTAAATCACACAGAGCTCATGTAGAAACAAATGTACAAAATATGTTCTCCTTCATTTCTGTCAAACAAAGCTGTATGAAACGTTTCCAGCTGTTAGTATCATGGTTGCTAGGCAACCTGGGCAGCGTGACGGAGGCTAGACCGTCCCATCTCACAAGCCTACAAGCCTCACACTTCCGGCCTCAGCGGTCTTTGAGTGCGGCCCTTGAGGACCGTTAAGGCTGCGTACTTTAAGGCTACAGACCCTGAATTGGGATACAGCCATACATACATGTTTTGGTTCGTGCAACTGGTCCGTCCGGTTATTGTCTCCCCAGAAACATTTCCGTTGTCTTTTTTCCTATTTCCGTTGTGTTGTGTGTGCTTTTGCAGCATTTTTCTTTTTGCAAGTGTTTTTCTTTTTGCAGCATTTTTCTTTTTGCAGCATTTTTCTTTTTGCAAGTGTTTTCTGAAGTTGCAGTCCGTTTGGCCTCTCAGGGCCACCGTACGTAAGTTTAACAATTGCTCATATTAGATTGAGACGTGAGGTTTTGTTTGCGTTTGTTTTGTTTTTAATTACTATTATATAATTCTATTATTTTTAATGTCTTAGCCAGGAGCTTTGACTTAGTGCATGGAGAAGAAAGCTTCCAGTCTTACTGGACTTGGTGTTTTTCTTTTTGGTGGAAGTGAGACGCCATCAGAACCAAAAACAGCAATATTTACTAAAGCTGCCAATTTATTTTTTGCACTTCTGCAAACAGGAGTACTTTCATCCATGGACAGATGGGGATCTTTATAGTATGGCACCAAGGGGTCCTGAATTTTAAAGCAAAAAATTTCCTCCTCAGTCAGCAGCAGGCGACACATGGTTCCCTAGGTATGTTTTCGTTTAGTGTGGTGTTATGTGCACCTCGGTTATTTTTTTATTTTTCTCGCTCTTATTAATCTGCTCTCTCCTCTCCGATTTGTCTATAGTGCTGATTGGCTGCAGAGGTTCATGTTCACACATAAAGTCAGAGAAGGCAGCTTTCCCTGCCCTCTGTCAGCATTATTCCTCAGTCACTTTTAGCAGCTTTATTTCTGTTTTATTAGTTGGTTTTTGGAGTTACCAGCAGTCCCACTTTCAATTTTGATTTCATAAGTTTAATTTGCTAACATTCGTTTAGTGAAGAAGCCTGAACCTGACTGGCCCTGTTTTGATTGTTGTTGCTGGGGCTCTCGTCTCCCTTCTTTGTGTTTAGTCTATGCAAGTACTTATTTTTGTTTTTGACAAAAAAGAATGAGAGAACAGTTCTCATTGTCACACTCCAAACATGCATCGTGAAGCAAAAACATAAAACAGCTGTTGCATTTGTGGCGTTCAGCTCTGGCGTGCTCTTACAAGTGGTCCAAAAAATATTCAGTTTTGGGACAAAAATGTGACTTCAATCGAAGGAAATACTTTACATTGAAATGCCTGTATATCACAAAATGATAGCATTACAAAAGGTCACAAAAGACCCCACTGGGTTTCTGACATAATCTTGGAGGTCAGGACATACAGTCACCTATTCTGATGCTGAGTATCGATCAACTCCAGAAAGCCTGATATGTGCCTTTCATGGCAATCTCTGTAATCGCTCTAGAAGACATGTCTGCTGTCTTGTTGACTGCTTCCTCCAAGGGTAAAAGTGACCCAATTTCACCATGTAATAATACCTCAATTACCTTACAATAAAGAGCTAAGATGCCAGAACTACGAAACTATTACTGGTAGAAATGACATCTGAGAAAGTCATCTTTCACACAACTATTTATTGCGCTCTGTAAATGGTGAACATTTTCCAGTTTTCTTTCCTGTGATCAGATGAAATGATAAAAGATGTGAATAGAAAGCAAAGTGCCTGAAAGCTGCAGCAACACTGCACCTTCACAATAGCAACATTAGTCACATAAAACTGCTGGACAAATGTTGAAAAAAAATGCACATATACATGTATGATAGTGCCAAATTTCTAAACTCTGATGCTGCCTAGCATTACAAAAAAATGTTCCGTGGCTTTTGGAGTGTGGAGTTGTGTCCGTGTCTTGTCACCTCACTCAGCCTCGGAGATAAAAACCCTAATCGGAACATAATTAGGCACAGTCTTTTTGTAGAAGCCATAGGAAAGAAGCATCGCCAGCTAATGTCAATAATTGTGTCACTGCATCCAAGGTTCTGTCTCTGGAAATTACATAACATTAATAATGTGTAATTACAGGGAAAAGATTGAAGTGTCACTGTGCTGAAAGGAGAAATTAAATGCTTCCCAGCAAGAGTGGATGTAATCCTGAGACATGCTCTCAGTGAGGGATGGCTTCATCTGGCCACAGCAAATTGTCCACACAGAGCCTGGTGTTCTTGTGTTTACAGTCAGATGATACAATTCACACCAATCCAAGACAAGTGGATACTTGCAGGTTTTAACATGGCTTTTTCATAACCATTTAATCATGAAACGTCCTCCACTTACATTGAGACAATTAGTTTTTGTATTCAGGTTTTCTAAAATACGAAATATCTGTTGGACATTTCTGTAAGATAAACACCTAATAATACACCAAAATCTGTATTTTGGTGTATTATTTCTGCCAGGATGAAAAAGACAGAAGAAAAAACAAAACAAAAATAATTTAATTTTGAAAGATTTTTTTTTTTGTTTGTTTGTTTTTAAATTTTGAAGAGAGCCGTGCATGTAAATGCATCTACAGCAGTCTTCTGTATTTCTGTTGGATAAATATTGATGCTGAGTGTGAATTGTGAGTTTTGTTGTTTAACTGATAGGGCTCTAAAAAGCACTAACCTACTGAGGTTTGGATAAGCAAGCATTTTGAAGCAATGCTTAAAGACAACTTTGGTATATATTACAAAAATAATTAAAAAGAAATTGTTTAATATAACAGCAGTATATGTAAGAGGCATGCTATAGTTGTCTCCGTGGAGAAAAAACTGTCCTCTAGTCTCTGTTTTAAACTTGTAGCAAAACATTTAGAGATCTTCTTGAAGTAACTTTCTCCTCACAACAGTTTGTATTCAGATGATTTTTAACTAAGCCAATTCATAAATCTGTATTTCTACATGATAAGCCATTCTGTTGTGGTTCCTATTAAATGTGCTGGCTTTCTTGTGCTTTTGTGTTGCCCTCTGTGTTATCCTGTCTGTGTCATCATGTTTAGTAGTACCCTGGGAATATACCGAGCACAGCTGTGTCATGTTCCAGCTCCAACATGGTGGACTTGATCTCACCGTCCAAAACAATGCTGGAGATTGTGCCAGTCTTGTCACAGGGGAGTGCATTTCAGAAGCATCCCAGAGGCAGCTCTCCACACCCGCACAGAGTTGGGGAGGAGGTCAGAAATAGAGGCGCTGTTTAATTTTCAAAATAAAGGACCCATGCAGACTAAACACGCCACTTGTGAAATGTTCCTGGTGTGTTCTGAACCTATGCAAGCATAACTGTGACATAAACAGTGTATTCTATTAGTTAGTCTTTGCCCCAGTCTTAGTAAATTGTCTTTTTGTTACTTCATGTTTTATTTTGAAAGTTGGTCATCTCATGTGTGATTGGTTTTACCTCCTGCTTCTGTTCATTTTACTCAGTTATGTTTGAGATAGTGAGGCAACTTGCGAACATTTCCACAATCGTGCTTTACATAGGAAATTATGACCTTTTTTTTGGACTGAAAAAGCTATTTTTGGTGTGCACCAAACATGTTACTGCCAAACAATGCACTTTTGTTTGATTTTGTCACATTTTTCCATATAAGATTGGTCATTGTAGTTTTTGCTTTAATGCTCTTTTCAGACAGGTAAATCTCCAAGGCAGGTAAACACTGCTCAATCTCTTTGTGATTGTAGACAATACACTGTAACACCAAAGCTGGGTTGAGGCTGTTATTGATCCAAGCTCATGGACACTGATAATGTTTTTTTTCTGAAAGCTTTAGAGAGCACTTTAGAATTTAACAATGATGCCATACACTTCAAAATCATAAATATCTCAGTGATTTAAATAAGATGGGTACCACCAGTCACTCCCCACAGTGATTTTCAGCCCCATATCTGGATCTGCTGATTCTAATTTTATGAACCTCAAGGTGTGATACATATGCAGGTTTACTTTGTGCTGTGCATTAAAGTACACATTACATTTGTTTTTTAAAAAAAAAAGATTAGTTTGGAACATTTTTTTGTTTCACTTTGTGGCTTTCTGTCAGATCCTGCAACCTAATTTGGTCCAATTTAACATAATCAGATTTGAACTAAAGTAATTTAATAATTTAAAAACAGCTTATCAATATCAGCTGAACTGTATCACCTCTGAAATGCACGGGTGGCGATACAAAGGATACGCATCCCTAATACAAATCTTAAACAACAGACACATGGACGTAGTACTTTCTGATTATCATGCAACTAGCCAACATACCCCAATTGCATATTCTTTCTAACTATCTGGTTTTCACAGTTATTTCTTTTGTGAATCACACTACTGCTCAAATAAAACAAACAACACACCTGTGCATTGGTTTCTTGCTCCAGACAGAAGAACTGAAGACAAGATAGTTTCGTGGGTCACAATAATCAATTGTGAAAAAAATCTACCTTATCTGCTGACTTTTACATTTAACTTTTAATGACTAAAGCACCTGTTCAGAATCAGACTGGTTGCCAGGACTTTTGTGTTGCATTGCAAAAGCTCTCCAGCTCAAACTAAAGGTCCCTGTATATTTTCTGGTGGCCTAATTACTTGCAGTGATTAAAGGCTGTGACCTCATCATTGTTATTAGGGTGCAGATATTTCTGCATACTTTGGTAAAAACAAAGGCTAACAAAAGATACACAAAGGTTAAGGATGGAGGTAAAACATATATAATGGATGATCAACACAAATAAATGATGAACCCCGCCCCCCAATAATTAACTTCCAAAACAAGGATGTAGTCATGGGTGTAATATTGATTCGCTTTCTGGCGTGTTTTCTAGCTGGAAATGCAGCTTTCTTTTTATACACACCCACTGTTTTCTGTTATCTATCTCTCATTTTGTGTTTTTGACAATGCTATCATAGATATAATTCAAAGCCCTATGTGGCAAAAGTACACCTGCTCCCTCAGAAAGAGCAGCACAACAGCATCCTTGGAGAGCTGCTCTGCCACAGAGAAAGCTCCTGAGAGGGCGAGCACTGATAAATCTCACACATTTCCTCTGTGATGTGAGAGAGACCTAAAGAGGAAGGCACTTCATCACCGAGAAAGGCTCTCTCCGATCTGCCTTCAGCACTTCTTGCCTTAATACAGAAGAGGAAATGGCACTAATAATGTTTTCGGGCATGTTTGGTTTTGGGGAAATGGTTTCATATATCAGTTTCATGGGAGATGGGGGAAGGGGTTGCTGATGTGGATGCCTGATTACAACAGGAAATGCTGCGTTGAAGAATTTCCCTTTTTTTCGATAAGGTCTCTGAATTATCCTTGTTGTCTCTTTTATTACCCACTGCAATATGAAATTTCACTTGTCTGCTTTCTATGCTTTTTTATGCCTTTTTATTTTTGACAGAATCATAAAACATTTCAGCACAATGGGATTTTGAGAGGATTGCCAATATTTGCGCTGACATGTCTCCTCCAAAATAGCTGTTTTCAAACATCATGCACCACACACTGATTTGGAGAAAAGCTCCTGTTAACTTTATTGTTCTGTTTATTTTTTGAATCAAATGGCTCTCCGGTAACATTCTCATATACTTGTAAGGATTTATCAAATATATACAGTGTGATCCTGCTCATTATGTGACTCTGCTGTGGTGCAGAAACTCCAGGAGGAGAAGTCTTTGTCAGGAGTTTTGTTTCTCATTACCCAGAGGGCTTCAGCGCTCCATATTTCTTCTGCAGCAAGTCCCCAGGTTATACCAGTGTTATTCCTTTATTGCCTTCCCCTCCCTCCCAACTAAAAAACACCGTTGGCATTGATTAAGGTGCGCTAAGAACCTGCTTATGTGTTTAAATTATCTGTGCCTAATGCTTGGGGCAAGCGTTTGCAGCAGTGCCCTGGGACCGCATTATTCCTGTGATGGAAATTCTTTGAGGATCACAGCTTTGCATCCTATTTGGTTGCATTGCCGTGAGAGATGCCACAGGGCTAGGAGGCCATTATAAATACAGTGATTAATTCTGAAGCTTTGATAGATGGAGTAAAAGGAGATCAAAAGTACAGAAAGAATCCACGATAACATGGATTACATTGTTTAGGCTTACACTGTTTGGATCTTAAAGCTCTCTATATGCTCAAAGAGCCTCATATTAACACTTAATGTCGAAGAACGTCAGCTTGCCTTGTATAATTTTCCAATTTCAAATCATTGAATGCATTGCAGTGAGCCAGATTTCTTTGTTAACTCTAAACTTAACAGCACTCTTAGCTCTGTAGAGCTGAAACATCCCAAAGAATGTAAAAGCAGTACAATTGCCTTTTATTTCTGATATCCTAATGAAGTAATGAGGTTTTATACAGTGGTCCCTTGCTATAACGCGGCTCATTTTTCGCTGCCTCGCTGTTTGGAGTATTCTTTTTTTTATGCAATTTGCATGCTTTTTTTTTTTAAATTAATAACATCTATTTTTACAGCACATTGTGTTCGCTGTCCTGATTGGCTATAGACCATTGTCAACCAATCTCCTCCGTGTCGTGTCTCCTCTACAGTAGAGAACGCGTTCATCTTGTCAAATTTACATAAATCTTCAGTTGCTAGCAGTGTGACTCTGAAGTGCTGTACTGTATGTTTATAAGTTTTCTCCCCAACAAACATATTAATGTCGTTAATACTGTCAAAGGCACCTGGAGTAGCACCCAAAAGGCAGAGGAAGATGCTAACCATCACAAAAAAAGTTCTTGGACAGGCTTAAGGAAGGTAGAAGTTCACTGGATTATATGGCGCATTAGGCAAAACAAAACAGTCAGATAAGTCAAACTCATTCTTCTTGCTTCCTCTACTTCCGTACCATTGATTCATTAATGTTGAATTCTCTCGCAGCTGCTCTATTCCCATGTTCTGGACCTGAAAAAAGGGTTTGATCTTTGGTTTCATTCTATAATACTGGACTTATTTTCCTACGAAGGTTTGAACTTTGAGAGTGTTTAAACAAAAAAGAAAAGTGTGAAAATATCCATGCCTGTCTGAGAAAAGTGTATAAAGTTTGTAGTGAAAACTACCAGTGTCCATAGCACAGTGAAAGAAAAGTACTTTTTTTCTCAAGAACCTAAAACAGAGCTAAAATTAATATCATTGCAAATAAAACAATTAAATCCATTCATTCATTCATTTTCTTCAGCTTGGGGCAAGATATAGGATACTCTTTTGACAGCTAACTGGTTTTTCGCAAGGCTAACACAGGGACACAACCATTCACAATCACATTCACAACAACAAACTGAGAGTCACCAGTAGGGATGGGTATTGATAAGATTTTCACGATTCTGATTCCATTTTCGATTCTGTTTAACAATTCAGTTCTTTACCGATTCTCTTATCGATTCTTATTTTTAAAAAAGGAGAACACTAAGGTCGATCAGCTTAGAACTTTGTTTTTTATCTTCTCTTTGAACAAGATAGACATTTAGGAGTAACATGGCCTTACAAACCCAGCAGTGAGATCTTAAGAGATCCAGCCTACGGCTCTTCAACGTGGTGTCACAGGGTCCCCAGGAAAAAAAATTGTAAATGTAAAATAATAAAATAAATATTCTTCTGTAGCAATAACAAAGTATAACATAAATTATTCAGTAGCAATTACACAAGAATATCCAGTAATGTCCCTGCCTACAATTAAACACATTCACTTACTGAAAATCGGGGCATCTGCTGTGGCAAATAGGTGCAAATCTTTGACCACAAACTGAGTCACTGCTCGGTGACATTCGTCTATCCTGGCCTGAAAGGAGACTGCAGCGAGAACTGCCAGCATCTGAGCCAGACTCTGTCTGTCTCTCTCATCGTGGTCACCTAAATGCACAGTAATGGCAGATTTTGTAATAAGGCAGATCGCGCTAACATAATATGCACTGTTAGTTGATTATTTACCTGCCGCATTAACAGGAGAGCACGTGCAAACGTTACCGCTGCTGCTGGGTTGAGATTCACGAGTCCGGAGCGGAATTAAAAACACAACATTCATTTAAGGTCATCGTGTGTTTTGTGAGCAAATGCTTTTGCATATTCGTAGCATTTCCTCCCTTAAATGAAATCTCTACTTTGCAAGTATTGCAAGTTGCCCTGTTGTCATCCGTTCTCGTAAAGTATAACCAAACTTTTGAGCGTTTGAGCCACTTAGGCGCCCTGCCAGGTAAATGACGCTCCACAACGTGGTGACGTCATTCGCGGTGACTGGAATCGATAAGGGAATCGTTTGCAAAAATGGCAAACAATTCCAAGGAACTGAAACAGTGGGAACCGGTTCTCAACAAGAACCGGTTTTCGATACCCATCCCTAGTCACCAGTCAATATTCAGGAATTTAGACTTTTGGAGGAAGTCAGAGAACACAAGCACAAGGGAAACATTTGGTGAATTTTAAAACCAGGATGTTTTTGTGGTGAGGCACTAACCACTGCAGTACTGTACTCACAATTAACGACTCAATTAATTTAACAGATTGTCTTATTAATTTATGAGCAACAGTTTACTGGAAGTTTGCTGTATTTGCTAAACGACTGACAATCACACCACATAATTCCTTGACAAGCTTACACAACAAATCATTTGTCATTAATGTGAAACTCTATTGATAACACCAATGTTATCAATTGCCAACCTAATAGACAGGGGTTAAAGTGGGCTGGAATTTGGAATGGCACCCCATCACCTTTATTTGTAATTTGCAAATAGTCAGGTTTAACATATCAGTCGACAGTATTTAATGAGTTATTCTTTTGGTAATCTGTAGCCAGATGTTACTTCTAGTGACAGCATGGAGATATTTGCTCAGTATGTGACAACCCACTCCACACCGCCTTCCTTTAAGCCTGTTTGTGTGGCAAGCCTCATCTGCAGGTATTGGAGGGCTGGTATGGCTCGTTTCCCATCAGTGACACTGGCAACACCTGGGCCTAGTGTGCCAGCGCTCTATAAAGGCCCTCAGAGCTCAGTTGCCGAGTAGTTTCCCTCCCTGAGACACTTTTTTGGACTCAGTTGCTCTTTGGTTTTGCACTAAGCAACATTGCATAAACCATTCCTTCACCCATGCATTACACCACCAATTAGACAATCTACGGTTAGTTCTTTTCCTTTTCAACAAATACGACCAGCACATAAACAGGTTGTGCGGAGTTTGTCACAAGATGCGTTGATGTATGTTTTCCAGAGATAGAAGAAAAATGTTAATGTTCAACACTGATTGAGAAAGATGCAAGAATGTTCTTACGTGAAATCTTTGTTCACTGTAAAGATTTTTAATCACACGGTAGATGATATTTTGCTAAATTATGTTTTTGTAAATAAATGTCATAATGATTAGAGTCACTCACTAAATTCAGCCTTTTATGCAAGCTTTTACTATCTAAGTGTTGAAATCAGCCAGACAGCTCATGTAATATCTGCTTACATCTTCTTGTATATAGTTGGTAAATTCCACAAAGAGCAGTGGATATCATAGTAGCAGCGCAGGTCAACTGATCACAGCCTGTACAAAGGAAAATCTATTAGAGCTTACAAAACATTCTTTTCCCCATCCCCAAAGGTAGGGTTCTCCCACCTTCCAAATCCCACTTTAACCCCTTAGATAGGGGAATATATTGTAATGTGGCCTCTTGAAATATCTTAATATTCATCCTTATTTTTTTCCTCTCGAGCTAGTGAGTAGAACAATAAGGATGTGCACTATATACAGGTAAATCTTTTTGATGGAGTTCTTTGGAAGAACAACTCTGTAGATGGAAAATTCATATATCCTTAATTGCATAAAAAGTATATGACCCTCAAATACTACTTTGTAATAAATGTAAATCTATCTTGTTCTCAGAAAGAAATTACCACGCCAGTCACACGCCTCCCCTTCTACGGGACACAACATTAAACACAGCAAAGTGGAATGAAACAAAGAGCCTAATATCCTGAGCTTCTGTTTATTAATTAATTTACATTTTGCATGACATTTAACTAATTTATTTCTTGAGAAAAAAAAAGCAGAGTTGCAGTTATTAAAAATTCTTGCCAGGAGTGAAATAATAGGGGAAATTCGTTTACAGGCCCACAGAGCATTGGTCAGGTTTTTGCTGTAATTGTCCTGTTGAATTGCACCTCTCTGCACCACCTGAGCCCTGATGCTGTGCTGCTGGAAAAAAAAAGAAAAGAGAGAAGAACACAGCAAGGAAATTAAAAAAAATTGACATAACCTGCAAGGATCTGCCATTTAAGCCTGTTATTATAGTGTAACAACTCTGCCTGAATTACCTTTACTTAAGTGTCATTTCACTGTCCTAATTTTTAGTCATCAGTTGCTGTGTATCTTGATAATAAACAATAGTATTTGCTTTTCATCTGAGAAATTAAATCAAAAATTATTAAATGCACTCTAATAATTGGATTAAAGGAACCTAAATCAATTAGCTGGCCTTGACTTATTTTTACACATCACATCTTAAGACAACTGCGATAATTCACTCTCGGGACATTTCCAGGCACACATGCCAAAAAGGAGCCTAACAAGTACAAAGGCTAAACAGTCAAAGTTAAAAACACTTTTGAACATAGCAACTGTGCATCTCTAGTGCTTCTGCCATAAGCCAAACATTCAGATCTCACAGGGATGCTGAAGAGATGATTCTACCCACAGGGCGCACTTGATCCCTTCCATCAAACAAGTGTTTGTTCATTGAAGAGGGGGAAAGTCAAATAGTTCCATATCTTTTTAGCTCTAAGGACTACATAAAGGTGAGCTGTAAAGGCAGTTTTCAATAAATACCACGCGTTGGGGGATTATTTTCTTCAGCTTAGCTAAAAATGATGTGCATCTTGGATCTGTTTATTTATAGTGAATCCTCTTAAAGAGTGCTTCAAAAAAATCATACAGTTTTATTTAGACATTACACATCTTCTCGATGCACTGCACTGTTTCTAGAATGACAGGTAGCTTTTAACTCTACTTACTTGTATTCACATTTAAATACCTTCCATCATTTTTCATTTCACCTTTTAAAAATCTTGGTTCTCGGTTCAAAAACACGTGAAAATTGAAAAGCACAAGGAGCTGAAGGAACAACACGAGTGGATGTGCAACATAAAGACCAGAGTGATCCCAGTGGTAATAGAAGCATTAGGACCTATAACCCCCAAACTGGAAAAATAGATAATAGACAGAAAATTCGAGGTTTATTTCCTGTCCACAAGAGTGCTCAGAACCTTAAAACTCTTAGATCCCATTGTAGAGAACCTGAGCTTGAGGAACACACACAAGCCCCACTTGGGCTAATTTGCTGTTGGTCTGGAACAAGAACATCTAACATTGGCAGCACAACGTTAGCGGTTTGAGAAGAGCGCATCATAAGCTATGTTGTCTGTATGCGCTTGGGTATTTAGCTTGGTGTTGAAGTCTCTACGATAGTTTTGGTCCTTTCCTCATCTCTGTACATGTATATGCCTCATTTGTTTCACTCAGTGTCACAGTACAGCAGGTAGTGGAGCAAGCTCAGATTCAGAGAGGAAGATAAAACGAGATGAACAAGGTAAAACTTTTACTGAAGGTGATGACAGGGACAGCGACAATTAGTACATGGCTTTGCCTGTAACCAATTTTTTATTCTAAATCTTGACATTGTGGTGCTATTCTGGATCCTTTTTCATGGATTATGTAACTTTTTTTTGTCCCTTCATCTGCCAAATCATTACCTTCTGTGTTCCAGGACCTCCTGATTTACAAATTAAGGACTTGATTTTCCACTTTCTACTGAGAAAGATACACTTGGGCAAATCTGGACTGCTGCTGTGTCTCCTTCCATAAAGCAACAGAGCCCGTGAGTGGTGAAAACTTCAGCAGAGGGATACAGAATAAATGAAAGGTTACATCTGAACCAGTTAGGCATGAAGGGATTATTTTTCACGAAAAGAAAGCTATATAAATAAAAAATGTTTGATGAACAGAGCTTAGTTTTTAGGAGTTAAAAGATGTCAGGAAAAAGGAAACCCCACAACATTGACATCACTGTCAAAAAAGAACAAAGTTGCCTAATTTTTATAATGCAAATGTAGGCTTGAGAGATTAACCAAAGCCTAAAACTATTAAATAATCTTAAAACACACATTTTACTTACATAGTTACTTTTAGTTACGTACATGTTATCTCGCAAGGATGTTGAAGATAGAAAATAATATGCATAATACAAATATTAAAAAAAATACATTACAGTATAGTGTGGGAACTTGCCAGAGCCCTGGGTAAATGCGTCAGAAGAGAAGGCAAATTCCAAAAGCTTAACTGATCTATGGGCACTCCTTCTCTGAATATTTGCTAATCAATACCAGACACTCAGTGCTTGGGGAAAGGATTAGGCAATAATATACACCAGAATATATTATTAATAAATGCACAGGTACAGACTTGACTGGATAGAGTAAAACATTATGATCATAAAGATACAACTCCTGAGATGTTGCCACTTTAAGTGCCATATTTTATTTATGCTTATCACCTTTACATAAAGGAGTATTGAAAAACTTGCACATGGTACTGTTATTAAACACTAATGCATTAATACTATTACGCACAGTCTCACAGATTAAAGTAGATCCTCACACAAAACAACTTGTCAGTATGTTCTATTATGCAGTGTGCAGTAGGACACCTCCAGTTACTGCTAAGGTCATGCCTGTATGAGAATGCCTGTGAACACAATGTTGGCGAGTCCTTGAGACCCATCCTTAATAAGCTATAAAATAAATGAATAAATACACCCAACCCCTCTTGCCTTTTGTCCCTGCCATGCAGCTACTATTAACATGATTTTCCACCTTACCCTTTTGGTGATGCCTTGGAGAAATGTGAGTGCAATGTTAAGAGTGATGTGACAGTTACTGTGAATCCAAAGGCAGGAAGGGTGGAGTGAGAGATGGAGACACATAAAAAGGGGAGGGAGAGAAGGATTGCGGGACGGAGACTTCTTCCAGAACATAATTTGTATGCGTAGCAGTTGTCATTGTAGTCAGCAGGCATCACTGCAAATTCCCCACATTTGTTCGCCTTTATAGTCAAACAGGCTTCTTTTGCATCACATTAAACAATAAAGTTACATAAGAATACTTCATAGGATTTGAGGGGGAAAAAAGATAAAAATAACTTCAGCAGGTTAATCAAGAGTTTATCTGAAATAACACAAAAGATATTTGACCAAAGTAGAAAAGTGAGGCTACATCATTCACAGAGTATTGACTTAATTAAATCCAATCAGACTTTATTGGAGGTTAAATTCAAATAACCATAGACTGAAAAGCGAGATAATGGAGACGGAACCAAAACAAAAAGGTGGTAAGTTCTCATTATTTGAATAAAGAGATGGAAAGAGAGCAGAAATTGGTTCAGCCTAGCGTTTTATTTATGGGGACACAAAGGGGCACACAACCGGGGCTGGTTTTGGTGCCTTGGGCAATCCTCTGCTACACTTCAACTACACAGACATACAGAACCATATATATATATTTGAGAAAATAGTATATTATATACACAGTACATAGATATTTTTTAGTTGAACAGGGCTACAGCAAAGGATATTTGGGAGGAAAAAACTTCTCTTCACGGAAATCTAAACTCCACACAACATAACATATAACATTTAGCAGTTAAAAATCCATGCTAGTTTTTAAAATTGTCTTTATTAGAGAACACACGATGAATGTACTATAAAATGTTTTCTGTGATAAGAAACTACTGTGCCTTTTTACCATATTATTTTAATCATGTTCCACGTTTATCTATTACAGCCTGACTACTGACTCCCACATGACTCAAGTTAGCGACGCACCAGTGCACATACAATATTAATGATATTATAGTCTATCACTGTGTGGGTTATATTATAAAATTTGCCATGAATATCAGGGATTTTGTTATTCATCTATGATTCTTAGTCAGACTAAATAAGTGAACCCATCGCTGGGTCACAATTTAAGAAGAAAGTTATATGATAGTCAGCCTGAAGGAGTGTCCACCTTCAGTCTGATTGTAGCCTCCTGTCAGTATTAACTGAAGGGAGCCTGTATTTCAGGAGTAATGGCAAAACATTTCTTCTTTCTTTTTCGCACCCACACAGTTGGCCAATTCAAAAATGTTCCCTACCTACAACCCTAATTATTACACACTACAGCTCTAAATGCAATGTACTGCTTGGGAATATTTACTGTAAAAGTGATAAGCATCATAAGTTAGGCCTTACATTAGTGCCTCCCCTTGAGGCTCTGTCTCACTTGGTATTGTGGTTAAATATTAGCTAAGTCAAGGCACTTATTCTTGAATAAACTAGAGTTTAATTAAATTACTTGAAACTAATTGACACACAGCAAACCTGGGGCCAGGTGGGTTCCTGTGTTAGAGTCATGGTTGATTTCTAGGTTTTTAGGCAAAATATAATTAAGCTGTTGAGTACTGTGCTGTGCATAATGTTTGCTAGGGACGGGGAAATTCCAGGTACTTGTGCAATGTGTTCAGTACAGGCCTACATCTCGTCTTTGCTGCAGGCTTCCTTAAAGGGCAAATCTGGCCATCAATGCAGCGTCCTCTCCTCATCTCCGCAGTATCGTATTAATCAGTAGAGGCATTAAATGTAGCACATCCTATCAGGTAGCTCAGGGTGATCTATCAAGGAAGGCGACAGCACTTACTTCAGCCTGGTAACTATTATTGGGTATTTGAGATATGGTATTAGTTCCTGTTACCACTTCTTCCTCTAGCCTTCCTTTAAACCGGATCAGGCTGTGAAGTGGAACGTTGTGTTTTGGTCATGCCCATGTAACTTGTTTGCACAGCAAATCAATGACCACACATTCAAACAAACATGATCGCCAAGCAAATATTTAAGCATACAGAAAGACTGTAGGTGGGTCTACAGCTCTGAACATACAATCCCAGAAACCCAGGAATAATTAGTTTACTGTGCTGTTTGCCTTCTGATTTATCGTGAGCCCAATAATACCACCTGTCACATCGGTTGAGGGAAGAAAGGCTTTGAAGCTTTAAATCTTTGCCTATGATTTAAATAAGAAAAGTCAGTTGTTGGTACTGTTGGTTTCTGCCAGACATACTTGTGAGCCTATTTCAAAAGATAACAAGGATATTGAGGTTATTTTCTTTTTTAAAGCGAGCCAAAACATGTCAGCCTGAGTTTGAATATTGCACTACAGTCTAAACTACAATTATCTTGGTTTAAGGATCAGAGCAAGCAAATATGTAAAGACCTGTCACAAAGGGACAAAAAAGATTTTTCTAAAGTATGAGAAACTTGATTGTAAATTTGTGAGGAAAACCAAGGACATAAAAGGTGACAGATTTAGTCTGGGTTCGTTTTTGCTGATTGTCACCATTCGACATTCATGGCCCTTCATGTGATTGGTGCCAAGTGCTCTGGGTGTGTGATAGCAGCCGGCATGTGGTGAATGTGCTCAAAAATATTCACAGGCTTCTAGATTGGCTACTACTGTGAGTGGGCTTGCAGGGGTGAAAGCCTGGGATTGATTACAATTGTTAATCAAGAATCAGTTCCATACACTTAAAAGTGCACTTAATCGGAGAGCCAATTGTCCATCAACTCCTGGACTTCACCCGCAGTAAGGGGACTAGATGGTTACTTTAAGTAGCTTTCTTTCTACTCTTCATGGATTCATTAATGAAAACATATTTACCATCATTAGCTCTATTATTAGTAAGTATAGAGATATGAGAAATAATAAACTTTCAAAATAATTCACTATATTTCAGGTGTATTTTTTTATTGCTTTAGAATTGTATCCTTCAGTCACACTATATGGGAACACTTGACTGCTCTGTGTACTACATTGGAGTTTTTGATAGTAAAAATAAGCTAAATAAACCCTAATGCTTATTGTATGAATATTCTATCAACAAATCAGTGAGTTAAGTGATAGCTTTTCATTTTGGGGAATATTTATTTCTGTTGACAGATAGATTCATTGATACTATAGTAAAGCAGCAATTGCTGTTTAGCATTTAGCATAGCTCTACCTGTAGATTACACAGACAGCAACTTACACTTTAATGTGTTTTGGTTTTACAGAGAGTTAGGAATGGGAATATTTCCTGCTTCTTGTTGACTCTTACGGAGTCTTTACACAACAACCACATATGAGACTATAATAATAATAATAATAATAATAATAATAATAATAATAATTATTATTATTATTATTATTATTTTTTTTTTTTTTCCACTCTTGTAACACTTATAAACAAAAACAAAACAGTTTTAAATTTTTCAGAGTGTTCTTTCTAACTCTTCAGTATAGATTCAGCTGTTCCCTAGAACCTGCTACTGTTACTCAGAACAATAACAGAAGGTTAGGCACATGTACAGCAGTTTAGGAAACAACTTGTTTCAATAAACAAAACTCGAGTGGCTGACCTTTATTTAATTAGAACCTGACAGTAAGTGGCTCCTCCTGAGCCTTCATGAATGTTTAATCGAAATGCTGACTCTCCTTCTGTTTCACAACAGCCTGCTTCCCCTCTGCACACACTCATAGTGTACACTAGATGCAAATCTCTGCAACACGTCTCCTAACATAAGTACACTAACTACCCTGCGCTTTGCATTGTTAAGCAGACAACTGGTAACTGCCATCAATAGACCTTCAGTAGTGGATTTGCCCAGATTTTACTGTTTTTTTTCCAAAACATTACCATCTCAATTAAATTGTTTGTGTATAAAGTCAGCAGACACATGGATGCTGTAACCACTGGTGAAACATGCTTAATGATGGCCAGATAGTAGGGTGGGAAAAAACAAGTGAAAGGTAGAAACAATAAGAAACATGCATTTTTAAATGTTACATTTGCTGTCTATTTAGTGTTACATAATCTGATATTATTTCAAGTAAATGCTATTAATACTGTAGTAAAAACAATGCTGGAAAAAATTACAAATGAAATCGGAGGTCTCAGCCATGCTAGCATCCATGTTAAACACCTTCTTTGAGCATACTAGCATTTGCTAATTAATCACATCTTTGATGACATCCCATGAGACAATCGTGGCTGCTCACATCTGTAAACTCTAGAGGAAAGGTGAACTTTCAACCCCTGCAAAGACCTTAAAGACTTTACTGGACTTTTTTATATTTAACATATAGTTTTTTGCTCTCCTTGAATAGTTTAGAGAAATACTTCTATAGTATGTGTCATGAAGTGCAAACCCAAAAGAGTGATTTCATTTCAACTCACTTTTACAGGTTTTAAACAGGCACATAAACTTCCCTCCCGTGCTACTAGGTGCTTAATAGATGGTAGCCAAATCATATGAGAACAGGAACACTGAATGTTAAGTTGGCATTCAACTTGACATTCAAGATGGGTTGATTGTTTAGTTATGATTGGTATACAGCGGGGTTCAATGAATACTTACAATAGCTGTGTTAGCAGAGTCACCCATTGTATTCCTTTTTTTGTGAGGACCTTTCTTCTTTTTTGTTCGAGGCATTTAAGTGACATGTGCACATCCACACAGAGACTCTGAATTGTAATAAAGCCATAGTAGGTTAAGAGATGAACAGGTTACCTGTGCAGTGTTAAAAGGATCCAACCAAGAAATAAATCTGCATTCTCTATGAAGATTCTCTATCCCTCCTAAAAAGCCGCAACACTGCCTTCAAGTCAGGGGACAGGGCTGCGTATAGGGCGGCCAGGGCAGACCTGAGTAGAGGCATCAGGAAAGCTAAGGCTGCCTATAGGAGGAGGATTGAAGATCACTTTGCTGACAACGACCCCAGAAAAATGTGGCAGGGGATCAATCACATTACCAACTACAGAAGCAATAACCAGGCAACATCTAGGACTGATGCCTCACTGGCTGAGGATCTAAACCGTTTCTTCGCCCGCTTTGAGACGACCAAGCCCTCAGCTGCCACACCACTTCCACCCGCCCCCAGCACTGGCACACTAACACTTAGGGAGCACCAAGTGAGGTGTGTTCTAAGGTCAGTGAATCCCAGGAAGGCGGCAGGTCCTGATGGAATACATGGAAAGGTTCTCAGAGCATGTGCTGACGAACTGACCGGAGTCTTCACTAAAATCTTCAACCTTTCCTTGTCATCAAACACCGTCCCGCCCTGCCTCAAAACCTCCACCATCATCCCCATCGCCAAGAAGACAGCTGTGGCCAGCCCAAATGACTACAGGCCTGTTGCACTTACGCCTGTAGTGATGAAGTGCTTTGAGAGACTGGTCTGTCAGCACATCAGGGCCGGTCTGCCTCCCACTCTGGACCCCCACCAATTTGCCTACAGGACAAATCGTTCCACCGAGGACGCCATCACCATAGCGCTCCACACTGCGCTGAGTCACCTGGAGCACCGAGGAAGCTATGTGAGAATGCTCTTTCTGGACTTCAGCTCAGCATTCAATCATATCATCCCGGAGATCCTGGTCCAGAAACTGTCTCACCTGGGACTCTCCACCCCCATCTGCCTCTGGATCAAGGACTTCCTGACAAATAGACCACAGTCTGTCAGACTCGGCCCCCACCGGTCCAGCACCATCACACTCAGCACCGGGTCTCCACAAGGATGTGTTTTGAGTCCCCTCCTGTTTACGCTCTACACATCCGACTGCTCCCCTACCCATCTCTCAAACACCATCATAAAGTTCGCGGATGACACCACAGTGGTTGGACTCATCTCAAGGGGGATGAGTCGGACTACAGCGATGAGGTCAACAGACTGACTGAGTGGTGTTCAGTTAACAACCTCCAACTGAACACCACGAAAACTAAAGAACTTATCTTGGACTTCAGGAAGGGCAGAGCAGACCCGGCCCCACTTTACATTCACGGGAGCTGTGTGGAGAGGGTACGCTCCATGAGGTTTCTGGGCGTGCAGATCTCCGATGACCTCTCCTGGACTGCAAATACTACGGCGGTGGTTAAAAAGGCCCAGCAGCGTCTCCACTTTCTGAGAGTGCTCAGGAGGAACAACCTGGAGGAGAGGCTGCTGGTGACATTTTACAGAGCCACCATAGAGAGCATCCTAACGTACGGCATAACAACATGGTATGCAGGGTGCTCAGCTGCAGACAGGAAAGTACTGCAGAGGGTCATCAACACAGCCCAGAAGATCACTGGCTGCTCTCTGCCCAGCCTGGAGGTCACTGCAAACTCTCGGTACCTCAGCAGAGCTGGCAATATCATCAAGGACCACTCTCACCCCAGCAACCAACTGTTTGAACTATTACCGTCAGGCCGACGGTACAGGTCACATAAAACCAGGACAAACAGATTCAGGGATAGCTTCTTTCCCAGAGCTATCACCGTAGTAAATAAGCACAAAAACAATTGAACCTATTCCATACCGTCACTGTCATTATATTATGCTGCTATTCATACTGTCATTATATTAATGCTGCTATCCTGTATATATTGTACATACTATTGTTTGAGTACTTACGATTGTTTTTTTTGTACTTTTTATATTTTACATTTATATTTATTATTGAAACTTGCACCAAGGGAGTGGCACTCCAATTTTGTTGTACTCTGTACAATGACAATAAAGGCTATTCTATTCTATTCTATTCTATTCTAAGTCATTTATTTCCTTTAATTCCTAATGATTCTCAAAATGCTCTCACTAGTCCAGCGGCAGGTGTTTACATCCCAATGGTGCCGTATGCTTTCTCTGGCACATGGCTTACCTCCCTCGGACTCTCCCAACATGCACTCATAAACAAACCAAAAACTGGTCAAGGTCTCAGAAGAGTGAGGATATGGGGTAGAACTGCAGGGGATTTTCACACATGTGTGCATCTGGTCTCCCAGCACACACACTGCATACCCTGCAGGATCAGTTCTAGTGTAGCAGAGAATGCAAACTGCGAGAAGGGGCATTTATAGGGCGCAGGTGGGCCTTGGAGTGTCTGAACATCATTAAAAGATGGATTGGGTCATAGGTGATTGAACCATTCCCTAAGGTTGCAAGCAGGGACAATGATAGAGAGAAAGTGCAGAGACTGATGGAGGATTGTATGATGCAGTAACAGGCTGCTGTGGGGAGTTAGGTCCTGCTGATCAGGTTGAGGAAGGGCACAGCAGAGCCTCAGACTGGAAGTAAGTGGTAGGAGCAAGTGGTCATGGAACTTGAGAATGGACTCAGTGGGTAATACGTGGTGACTGAGCAAGCACGACATCCGATGTGCAGACCACAGATGCTGACTTACTCTAAAAGCAACTGAGACAGAATTCTCTTTTCCTCAGTTTTGCAGACAGAAATACAATATACATTTCTACTCCCATAAAAGCTTCATAGCTGGCCTTAATCCATTCATATCACCATGAATGGTATTAAATACATTAGAAATGGTACACTAGGGAGCATCGATAAAGCACAACACAAGTTTAATCATAAGCTGGTTTAATTCCACAATGATGAATATGGCTCTTTTGATTCTTAATGACATTAGCAAAATTGACACATCATTTCTGAGCTTGAAAAATAGATTTTAAACTCATTTTTCATAACTTTATATCTTAAAATCATCTTTAGAATGGTGTTCTTCTGGTTACAAACCACAGGTAACTCTATTTTGTTATTTTGTTATAGATAGGTTCATGTTTACAATTTTGAGAAGGTATGTCCTACAGGCCATTTTGAACCTGGGAAAAAATAGAAAAACACTTATTAAAATCTCCATTATCATATAAACTTTAACAACATTTAGTTTAGATATGTTCGATGTAGAATCTGCACTAAATCCCAATACATGTTGTATACTAAAGTTTAATGACATAAAGTTTTAAATATACATTTTCAACACAGTATCACGGCAAAACATGTAATAGACATGCCAGTCTATCATGTTCATTTCATGCGAATATGTAAATATATAATGTAATATGTACGTGTTAATACACACTGGCTTCTCCCTTTGCTTTACTACAGTTTACTTTTGCAACTTCATTCTTTTTGGAGAGGCAAAGCGTGAAATGGACACGGTGGACCAGTGTGTCTATGTGTGTTATCGGGTTGAAATTTTACACTCAAATTAAGTCCTGATACGGGATGTGTGATACGAGATACATTTACAGTACAAATACCAATTTAAGTCAATTTTCTGCTTATTATTTTTTTTAAATTAAAGCAAAATGAAGCCCATTCCAAGTTGTAGACATAACTTGGGGTGATGACTGAAGCAGAAGGCTGCAAAGTACCCTTTTTTCTATTTTTTACCAAGTGGTGCTGTTTAGGAATTTATGTGCAATGTACACATCTCATTCTCCAAAATATCTTGCTGTTGCTGTTGCTGGAAGCAAAAACAAACAATATGAGCAGCTTGAGGTTCTAGTTGTGAAACTTTGGATGAAACACTCCATGGTTCACATCCCACGACTAATGTGTTGAGTGTGTTTCTCTGCACCCCGTGAGTGACAACTAGACAAAGTAAGAGAAAAACAGACAAATCAAGTGAAGCACACATCAAAGGAGAGAAAAATGAGATGACAAAAGAGGGAAAACATCCATAAAGTTGTTCTCAAACTCTTTATTGAGGTTATATTAGTGCAATCTATCAGTGATGTACTGGAAAATCCATAACCCTACAGTAGAATTTCACCCCTGTGTGCTGTTCCCCTTTATGAAGTGCAATCTCATAGCAGGACTGCATGCCTCCACGGAGCTCATTTTTCAAGCAGTGTGATGTGGAATGGTCATGTCAGAAACATAGAGGCATTGACTGGAGGGGGGGCATTCTTATGCCATTTATCCATCCGAATATCTTCTGACACCACCGTATTGCCTCTACACCGTTAAATAAGAATCTGTACCATTGCAAATTCAATTTGTGATTGATTACCTGCATCTGTTTGGAGCCACAGCCTGCTTATCACACATATTTACAGTGAAAAACCATACGTAATGTGAGATTCTGATTGCTCTTTCTAGGAATGTGTATAATTACTATTTGGCTTAAAAAGACAAACATAATTTGGAAACTAATACTCCCTTATTCATTCTGGTTCTAGTGGTAATAAAGAAATGTTAGTATATTAACAGACAAATCTAAGATAATGTACAGTGCACACTGGACCTGTTCAACAGCTGCATATCAATTTGTAAGTGAGTACAGATTTACCTTTGGAAAGAGCCTCTGTCTTGTATGAAGTATATAGAGCTAAAGCTCAAATGACCTATCAATAGGTTTGATTAAATGATACCTCATTTTCCCTCTTTTTGTGAAAAAAGACAGTGTTATATAACTATGCAGTCCTGTAAAACTAAGTACACTCCATGATTCAGTAGCTTGCAGAACCACCTGTAGACGTAATAATGTGAAATAACCATTCTTTTGTATGATTTTTACCAGTCTCACATATGAGTTTGGAGGAATTTTTGGGCCTGTTCGTCTCAGCAACATTGCTTCAGTTTGGAAATTCATTTATGCACAGCTATTTTAAGCTTCCACCACAGACTTTCAATCAGGTTAAGCTTTGACTGCTCCACTGCAACATCAGGATTCTTTCCTTTTTCACTCATTCTTTTAAAGGTTTTCTGCTATGCTTAGGATCACTGTCCTGTTACATAACTCAGTTTTGACCAAGCTTTCGCTGCTGGACAATTGGACTCACATTTGACTCTAGACTACTTTGGTGTAGTTTAATCCTGACTCAAGGTCCAAACCATTATCCCTCTATGGTAAATCGCCTGTATTTATATAGCGCTTTACTAGTCCCTAAGGACCCCAAAGCGCTTTACATATCCAGTCATCCACCCATTCACACACACATTCACACACTGGTGATGGCAAGCTACATTGTAGCCACAGCCACCCTGGGGCGCACTGACAGTGGCGAGGCTGCCGGACACTGGTGCCACCGGGCCCTCTGACCACCACCAGTAGGCAACGGGTGAAGTGTCTTGCCCAAGGACACAACGACCGAGACTGTCCGAGCTGGGGCTCGAACCGGCAACCTTCCGATTACAAGGCGAACTCCCAACTCTTGAGCCACGATCGCCCCTCTATCATCATGCTAGGCAGTTTGTATGAGGTGTTTGTGCTAATATGTTGTGTTTGGTTTGTGCAGCTGTGGTGTTGTGTATTACGGTCAAACCTTCCATGTTGTTCCAAAAGTGTTGCAATTTGTTCAACTTTTTTTTGCAACTTTTCAAACCTAAGCTTTGCTGCCATGCTCTTTTAGAGAGAAGAGGCTTCCCCTTGGTAACCATTCCAAACAAGCCATTCTTGTTCAATCTTTTTCTATTATGTCATGGATTTTGGACTTTAACAAGCTAACTGAGGCTTTTAGAAGCTCATACAAATTTATTTTAGTTTTTATAATTTTACAGCACAGTTTGACCTTGGAATGAGTTTGCTGGGACATTGCTGGCAAGACTGTGATGCAATGACACAATTTTCCCAGCTGCTCACATTGGGCTACATTTGCTACTAATCAGTTAATCAAGTGAATTTGATTAGCACCACTTGGTTGCTACTTTCTGTCTTAATTCATATGAAAGCAGTCAGAGTGATTTTTGGTTTGAAAACTTTTTTCTTCTTTTTTCTTTCTTTTTTAATGTATAAATTCACACACACACACACACACACACACACACACACACACACACACACACACACACACACACACACACACACATGGAATGAAGTTAGAGAGATTAACAGATGTATTCATGCTAGGGAAGTATTACCACATGTTACCAGATTAGCATGTTGGTTGCCTACTTTACTCTGGCTCAACTGAAAAGGTGGGTGAGATTCATTTGGCCCTAGCCAACTGAATGAAAGCAGCAGGACTGAGAATTGCTGTGTTAAATTACTAATGATTCTGAGAAGGCTGTATGTCATTACCCTCCAAAACAGCCACAAATAAATCACAAACAAAGTAGGATCATGAATATCATTCTGTTCTGCTAGAGTGCTTGTTGTGGAGAAAGACAGAAAGGAAAAGTGGAGAAGCTGTGATACTACTTATAGCTTTGAACTGAGATACCAACTTTTACTGTCTTGTTTTAAGGGTTAGGCTGTGCTTATAATCCTGTGTTTTGATTTCAGATATTATTTAGTGAATTTATCAAAAAAAAGATGAGTGATGATATATATATATATATATATATATATATATATATATATATATATATATATATATATATATACAAAAGCTAGATGCTCACCTTTTTTCCACAGATAGAAAAAGTGAGTTAGCTACCAGGCGATGCAGGGAATACGACCCTCTTCATCAATAAACATTTCTACTTTAGAGGTATTCAAGATGAAATGGTTTGTTGGGTGTTAGCTATAACAGATCTTGGGATTGTTTCTAAACGTTGAAGGAACTCTACTAGAGGGATGTAGCACAAAGCCTTGGCTTCAAACACTACATTTGTTTAATTTCAGCTGGCACAAAAACCAAAGCCCAGCAAAATCCACCTACCTGTGATTAATTAAATTGTGGCCGGACTGCCAGTCCTGACAGACAGACATGCATTAGGAGGCACCGCTTCACTGGATCAATATGGCAGACGTGTTGACACATTGTTCAAGCCAAGGGCAGTGGCCAATTAGGCATCTTATGTGTGTCCCCGTACCTCAAGCCTTTATACTAAGCTAAACTAATTACCTCCTGGCCCCAGGTTTATATTAGACAGAAATGAGAGTGGAATCAAAATGACAACAAAGCAAATAAGCGTATTACCTGAACTGTTCCTTTAAAGTTCTTGGATAATCAACTTGGATTTGACAATAAGTAAATTTAATTTATGACGGTAACAAAAAGAAAAAAAGAAAAGAAACAGCTGTCATCTGACTTACATTTACCACAAAGTTCAGACTGTGTGACAGCTCAGTGTTAGAGGTCGTTCTCATTCTCAATTACATCACTCTGTCTCACTCATCTGGCTGTAAGGAAACGTACCTGCTTCTTGCACCTCAGCCCTTTTTCCATGACATGCGAGTCTCCTTGGCTTTAGAATCTCACTGTAGCAGGAATGTACCAGCTTTGAAGCGCGCTGTACAAGACAAAAAGAGCTTTCTGAAGAAATAATGGCTGTTTATATGAAGTGTGATGTGAGGAGCTGTCAGGCTATGCCTTTAAGTTGATTTGCAGGAGTGTCAGAAGAGTAGGGGACTCGAGGAGGTGAATCATGGATTGTCAGAAATCAATTCACTGGGCTGCTCTCTAGGGAGTGCTCCAGTCATCGTCAACAATAGGCAAGATGAATAAACCAAATCTCTCGGAGAGTATGTAATAATCCCCAACATAATGGCGTTGCCATATAAGATAATTCAATCTGAGCCTGTAAAAGGCAACTGTTGATCAGTGCTAAATTGAATATTTCAGACGTGTGCTTTTGTGAAATTCCCCAAGCTCTCCTCCACCTGATACCCCGTCTTTTCTCAGCCACTGTTCTGCCCTAGTCCAACCGGCTTCACTCGTCAATCAGCTTTCTCATTGCCGCTCAGAGGAGCTGTTAGAAATCCACGAGGTTGAACAGCTGATGGATCACACATTCTGTTTCATCTCCCCCTGCTTTACATTTTCTCCAGGCTCATTACGGCACCAGCATAGGCTCTCGGCTCCTGGTTGGCAGTAGAACTTGTTTGCCTCATATGCATCGTGCAGCAACTCTGTGTCAACAAGCTCGCCAGCTAAACACTTCAAACAATACAAGTTTAATGAGCAACAAAGCAACATTGTACCTGAGGGTATGGCATTTTTCTCCATTCCCTTCGTCTCAACTGGCACTCTAATACTGTTGTCTGAGAGTTGCTTATCCTCTTCTCTTCCTGCTGTAATGTGACATTGTACGTCTTTGCATATTTTGTCAGAGCGATTATTTCTAAATCTATTGGCACGCAGCCTGCCGTGATTTCAAAGGCACTCGACACCGTCAGGATATTGGGAAGAAATAAAAAAAAAACCTCCCTTGTTAATTTAATTACCACTTTTTTGTTTAGCTGCTACTGTCACAGAGTAAGTGTCAAACAGTTACACAGTGGATTTACAACAAATATGGAAGGGTTTAAACCTAATTAACAATATAAATGAACAATAATAATAATAATAATATTTTGATGAGAAATATCAATTTTGACTTTGTGTTTAAGGCTCATCATTTACCTGAGCCAGACATATATAGAGATATCTTGGTATTCTCAAAATGTTTTATACTTCTTAGAAATGCATGTCAAGGCTATATGTTCTGGGAGAAAATTGCTTACTTTCAAATTGTTTCAGGTTTTCTCCGTAATTCTCTTTCTCTGCAATGTTTTCAATTCAAATAAATGGCCATTTTAAAAGCCACTGGAGACAACATTACATGCTTTTCTTCTTTCTCAAAACGTGTTAATAATATTTTTGTTTTTTGGTAGTCTCCCTCATACACAATTGTGCTGAATATTGTGCGTCTTCTTGTTCATCGTAACTTGTAATTCCAGTGTCTGTGCGAAGAGGTTTAAAAAAACAAAAACAAAATGTCTCTCTTCTTCTGCAGCCACCTTTTCCACTTTTTTCACATTAAATATAGCTTTAAAGCTTATTTAGTTGTCTTAACATTAGTTTGTGTCAGTTTACCAAGCAGCAACCTCAAAGGTTATAAAATGACAGCAAAACCAAAATAGCAGAACTTACCTGTTTATATCACATTCAGGATGCTTGGAGTTATTGTATTTTAATGCTATGGCCAGTTTGAAATGACAGGTGAATGCTGACAGAAGAGGCTGTAGGTGGCAGCTGTACTGTACCTTTGACTGTACTTTCTGACAAATATTATAAGAACCTGTGTAGTTAATTGTACCAACAGTGCATCCCAGAGATCTGATATTCAGTTTTCAACCCTCACAAATGACCACAACACTCATGAGTGCTCCTTCCTTAGTTTACATATATTGCAGCTAAAACATACTGTAGTATGACTGTTGCATGTTATGTGTAATCCAGTATTACTGGTGAACATGCATCGTATAACTAGAATATTGGACTAAACAGCATGCAGGTAAAAATAAATACATTTTTTAAAATTCTGAATTTACCTATAAGTCATTTGAAATCAGATAAGCCTTCCTATCCAAAGGGTAGAGCTGTTGCTTTTTAAGAAGAAAGCATATGTTTATTTCATGATTTTACTTTTACTGAAGCCCACAGACTGAGAAAGCAAGACTCAAGTTTTAAGTGTTTATTTACAAAGTGTGGTTGGGAAGAGGGGGAGGTGGGCAGGCAGGAACTACCGGCTGCACTGAAGATCAGAGAGGGTCTGTGAACACTACAATGGGAGTTAGTACTAGCGAGTGAGGAGATGGAGAATGGCTACACTGTGTTGTGATCCAGTGGGTGATGATGGTGAGGGTGGTTGTCAAAGGGCAGGCTGGCTTTCAAGTGTGTGGCAGTGGTGGAGAGTGGGTGGGCAGGTGAGCCTTCAGTGAGTGGGGGGCTGGAACCAGCAAACTACAATAACACTCCTCAATGGGACAGCTAAGATTTCCAGGTGAGTTATCGAGCAGCCGGTGTAGAGATCTACAGAGTAGATGAGATCCAAAATTTACTTCAGAGTTAACACAGAAAACAAAGACAGGAGACCAGAGGAAGTATGAACTGGTGGGAATTCATTGCCACAATCAACACCTAAATACTCAGGCTCTTGATTGGAAATAGCCTGCAGGGAGGCAAACCCGCCCAGGCACAAAGGCAGGCCCAAACTGTCTATGAAGAGAAAATAAAAAAAGACTCGCCAGCTTTCCTGAGACCTTCATAGCTGTATAGACACATATACTTGTTGAATGCTTATTTGCTGTATAATGCTTTGACTGTAAGAGTCCAAAGAACAATATGTTTCTCAGCTTTTCTTTTTACCTTAATCAAAAGTGACTGATGTAAAGGTGTTAATTGTGTCAAATAAATAGCTGGTCAAAACATGCGCATGCCTGCAGGCTGCAATTTGGTTCACCTGAATAGACATTGTCTCTGGCCTAGAGACTTCAATACTCCATCCAGCCTGATGCTGGTGGTGGAAGAAACAGAAATAATGTGGCACGTGTCCTGGAGCTAGGCCAGACATGGTGTAATTTCTTTAAATTAATAGCTAGTTGTGCTTAATTTGAAGGGATTGTAAAGCAATGAGAACAGCTTGTGAAATGTATGTCTAGTGGGTGCTTGTTGAGGAAGCATTTCAATCTGAAGGATCCTGCCTGCACACAAACACAGCTTCCTGGCTGAGCTACAGCTGCCCAACTTGCTGCTGAGATTTTACTTTCCTTTGCTTCTCAAGCTTCCCTGTAGCTGCTTAGTGGAGGGTAGGCTGTTCAGTCTCACTGCTGAACTCTGCTGTAGCTTGCATGCACAAAGCCACAGAGTGGGCCTCATACCAGGCTCCCCATGTACACAAATGCCACAGCTGTTATAAATTATTATTATTATTATTGTTATGGATTTGGCATTTTGGAAAATGCCAGTGTTGTATTTGTTGATTTGGCCAAGAGACCTAATCAGCTGTTTCTATTTTTTTTTTTTGTTTGTTTGTTTTTTCAAGTACAAATTTAAATTTTGCAGACAAACTACTTGACTTGGTTTTCTTCAGTGGGCATTATAAAAAGTTAATAAGAGCAGATTTGGCCTATTTTGGTTGAGAAATCAAAGTTCTCACGGTAACCATCTAGCAGAGTGAGAAGTTGTGCTTGAAGTTACATTGTTAATAAGGCATTTCAGAATTTAGTCATTTGTAATTAACATGAGTGAAATGAACATCTGTAGACATCTCTGTTTGCATAATTCAAATCCTCTTTTGTGTTACTCACAGTGCTCAAGTCAACTAAAATAATCCATTCAGAGAAATCAAATAGGGAATGATTCAAGTCAAATTGCAAGGAATCAGAATATTGATTTGATGGTGAAATTTGATTTTCAGTCACCCAAATGAAAACCTCCATCTGCTTCTCTCTTCCTTTAGGCTCATTCCCCCTCTAACATACATGTGGACTTCAGAAAAATAAATTTAAAACAAAACAGAGAAACAATACTGTGTATCAGAAATGGCAATCCCTCTCTCATTTTCTCTTTCTTGCATGCACATGGCAAACACACACACGCACACACCCTCATCAGCCTTCAGCAGCGCTGTAGGCAATGAAAGGCTCTCCAGTTGGTGATCAAAGCAGGGGAGTGGAGCCGGGTAGCAGAGAGGTGGTTCCGTCTACTGTTACACTGCGACACAATCCCGCTGCTCCTGCTGCAGCCCTGTGGCTCCAGCTCAGCTGCTCCAGGTACAGCAAAGCCTTGTCATCTTCTTCTCTGTTATTTATCTGTGTCACACTAGTGTTGCTCGCTCAAGCATGGCAAAAAAAACCCAAAAAAACAGCACATTGTTATTACCAGTGTTACCTCCTCTCCTCTGTTGTGTTGAATAAGTAGAGAATATATTCATATGTTTCCAATACATGAAGCTAGAGGTGGAATAGGAAATTACTCTTTATTGTCCTGTTTCTGTAGGAGACTTTTTGTGCTTCCAGAGTTTCTGATTCTCATCCATTGTAATTGCCTTGGGCAGAGAGCAGGGTCATGACTGTAGGAGCTGGAGGCGAGCTGCTTGCATGTGCTGGAGCTCAATATTTCAAGCTCTGAGCAGCCATCCTCCCCTCCCCTGTGGTTTAAGAGTGCCCGTGACACATTCAGGCAACACAGCAACCGTACCTTTATTACTTACAGCAAGCATACACATGCACATGCCTATCCACACACCTGCACACACTGCACAATCAGCCACTGACAAAAACACACACACAGGGGCGATCGTCATAAAAGTCCTCTATCATGTATCGATCCAGCCTCCAGTGGTTGTTAGTGGGGCAGCTTCATCTCCACGTTTTCAAAATGTTTTAAAAGAAAAGCTCAATTGGACACCATTTTTGGTTTTATTTATTTATTTATTTATTTTATTAGAAAACAGCTTCTTCCAACTCATTACAAGAATAATTTCCTGTGAACACCAAAAAGATGCAGCTGAACTTTTTCAATACTACAGTGCACTAAGACACACACACACACACACACACACACACACACACACACACACACACACACACACACACACACACACACACACACACAATAAATAAACATAATAACAATAAAATATCAGTTAAATTATGTTATTTTGAGAAAATATCTAATGTTTTTGAAGTTTGTAGATTTCAGAAAAACACTAAGACTGGAAAATTTCAAATAGCAGAAACAATGTGAGATGAAAAGAATCTCTGAAAATAGGATAAATGTATTTGTAAAATAGGCTCCTAGCTAGGATCTAGATCATGCACATGTGCCCACCCACACTCAATTATAGTCACAATAAACTAAATTAAAGAATGATACAGCATGACTATAACATTTCATGTTTCATATCCACAATATTTTATTTCATATATATATATATATATATATATATATAGACTTTTGTCCTTGTAGGCTACTGTAGAATGAAAACATCATCCAACTTTGACTTCTGATCCTCACTGTCTGAACAAATTCAGACTTACAAAGTGTCTTGGGTGGTCTTTCATGCCAATAAAAAACACACAGCACATTACTACTGGGATCATCATTTCTTTTCTATGTTTTTGATTTAACCTTCTCCTTCTCCTGCTCACTCAGAGAATGTGGGAAGCTGGTGGGCGTAACGCTTCGTATTTGAAGGCGGATGGTTCTATCTCTGGAAAAAAATATTTGTCAGCTGGTGAAGTCATGTCAACAGAGAACATTAATCACGGGGTATCAAAGAAACAGGCAAACAGCTTAACCTGAATAAGACAGCTCTGGTATTTTAAAAAATGTTGCTTGTCAAATGACCTTAAACATGTTAGCAAAAGAGTGTTGTCAGTGTTTTGTTTTATTTGTTGGATATGGATTTGTTTTTTGATTTTTGTTTTATTTTTTTAATTCTCATCTTACAAATTAAGTTAAAGCACTGGAAGACAAAAAAATAATCACGATTGATCTTGTCAGATATTTCCTGTTGCAATTTTTGTTCCCCAAGATCATAATAAAAATACATGACTGTACTCACTACATCACCAAATATGTGTTAATTCAAAGCTTTAAAACTCATCTCAAAGGCATTTCTTACCCAAGTGAATTTTATTAATGTATTACATTTATTCTATTTATTAATTGATAAATGTAGACATTTAGTCTGTAACACAATAAGGGAATACATTCTCTTTCTTTCAAGTGGTCCCTTTTTCACATGTCCAATCTCAACCGCCTCTTTGCCTTTTTCTCCAGACTTTAGCTGTCTTTCTCGCACTGTCTTCTTCACCTTGCTCTCTCTATCTGTTGGTGTAGATAGCTGAACCCAAGTATTTAAACTCATCATTTTCACTTAATCTGCTTGATGTATCTTCACTGTTACACTTGTCTCTCTCTCATTCTCAGACATGTATTCTGTCTTGCTTCTCTTAATGGTAAATGGTAAATGGTCTGTATTTATATAACGCTTTACTTGGTCCTAAGGACCCCAAAGCGCTTTACACTATACACAATCATCCACCCATTCACACTCACAGTCACACACTGGTGATGGCAAGCTACAGTGTAGCCACAGCCGCCCTGGGGCGCACTGACAGAGGCGAGGCTGCCGGACACTGGCGCCACCGGGCCCTCTGACCACCACCAGTAGGCAACGGGTGAAGTGTCTTGCCCAAGGACACAACGACTGTCGGAGCCGGGGCTCAAACCGGCAACCTTCCGATTACAAGACGAACGCCCAATCGTGGCTCAAGAGTGTTCAGTCCTCTTGTCTCCAGTGCATACCGCCACTTCTCCAAAGCCCTCTTCCATATGGGATCATAGCCCACAAAGACTCCTGCCTGACCATATGTATCAACCTGTCCATCACCACTGCCAAGAGAGCTGATGACTGATGTACTCTCCTCCCACCCTTTAACTCATCTGTCACTCCTAACCACTGTATTGTTGTCTTCATACACTTCCTGGACCACCCTCACATTCTTCTCTGTCATCCCTGGCTTCTTTTTTTTTTTTTTTTTTTTTTTTTTTAATAAATAGGACAGGGGGAATGAATGAGAGAGAGAGGGGGAGAGAAGGGGAGAAGAGACGGTGAGAAGGGGGGGGAAGAGAGACAAAAAAAAAAAAAAAAAAAACTCCTGGGTCACCTGTATGGAGAAAAAAAACAAACAAACAAACAAACAAAAACAAACAGAGGAGACAGCAAACAACAAAGAGCAACATAATAATAGAGAAAACAAAGCACCATCACAATAAACTAGCTAGTCATAGATATCAGTATTTACTAAGTAATAAACGATATTGTGCAGCACGCAAGATAGACAGCGCACAGTGTGCTTTGAGGCAGCAGCCAAGAAAGCTTTAGTCCGCGTCTGTGAATACCCATGTGTGCATACCTGTGTGGATCAGCATGCTTGCATTCCAAAGGTTTCTCCATGTAATGATCTGCTAGGGAGTGTGGGGGGGCCACAGCCCCGTCCTCCAGGGTGTGAAGCGGGTATGGAGGGGATCAAAACTCCAGACATCCAGAGGCCCCCAGAACACAAGAGACCATGGAAGACCAACAGAGGGGCAGCCGCGCCACTGTCCCAGTAAGAGCTGAGGAGAGTCCCAGATGAGGGCTCGCCCAGCAGCCGCGGAGCAGAAGTCAGGGGGAGTTGCAGTGACGCGCCCGTGAGCTCCGCCGGCCCCCAGCTGCGCCTGAGTGACCGAGCCCTAGGCCGAGAGGCCGGGGGCACCCCACCTCCAAAGGGGCCCGAGCGAGCCCCAGGCCCCAGGCCCCGACAAGCGGCCGCCAAGGAGTGAGCCGGTGTGTACCCGGACGCCCACCCCCAGACACAAAGAACCACCAACACACCGACACCTGAGGGAGTCCGCCACCGGCAGGGGAAGTGGTGGTGGGTGGAGATAGGCCTCCAAACCTTGGAGGGCCTGAGGTGTCCCCAGAGAGGTGGCGTCTGATACCCAACCTGACATATAGACACAGACATACAGGCACACACAGACACAAACATCCATTCCTACCCTCATGCTCTCATATGCACTCACTCCACACTCAACCAACGTGGAGACAGACATAAAGAGATGCTGTACACACAATCACACTCCCCAAGCGTACTCTACAAACCGGGTCTAGGTACCCTTGCCCCTGGAGGGGGGAATTGCACCCAGACCCAGGTGGTGTTACCCTTTTCCCTGCGGTGGGGAGAGGCAGACCACCCCGACTCCGCAGCAGCAGGGAGGCCCCACACCCCAGACCGCAGTCGGACGGCCAACTCCTCCTACTAGCCCTCCCGCTCCAGCAGGCCGCAGAGAATGGGGGTGGGAGAAGACTCCAAACCTCCCTCCACCCGCTCATTGTAGTGTTGATGCATATGTGTTCTAAGGTGCAATTAAAACCCAGGAGGGCATGGAGCTACCTGCCAAGGAGCAGCAGGTAAGCGCATAGTCCCTCCTGCTAACCCTGGCTTCTTCATGCAGTGCAAATTTCCTCTCTTGGCAACCTATCATACACTTTGGTGTTCCACAGTAACAAAGTGCAGGTGGTGTGGTCTTCTCTTTACTTATCCATCACTGCATCTGTGGTGTTCTTTCTAGGTATAAAGCATACTCACTGATCATGACCTCTCTTCTTAACCTAGCTTAAACAACTCATTCCCATACAATGGCTTGAAAAAGTATTTGGCCCCCTTGAACTTTAACACATTTTGTCACATTACAGCCACAAACATGAATCAGTTTTATTGGAATTCCACGTGAAAGACCAACACAAAGTGGTGTACACGTGAGAAGTGGAATGAAAATCATACATGATTCCAAAAATTTTTTTATACAAATAAATAACTCTAAAGTGGGGTGTGTGTAATTATTCAGCCGCTGAGTCAGTACTTTGTAGAACCACCTTTTGCTGCAATTACAGCTGCCAGTCTTTTAGGGTATGAGACTGAAATCTTTGCCCATTCTTCTTTGCAAAGCAGCTCCAGCTCAGTCAGATTAGATGCACAGCGTTTGTGAACAGCAGTTTTCAGATCTTGCCACAGATTCTTGATTGGATTTAGATCTGGACTTTGATCGGGCCATTCTAACACATGGATATGTTTTGTTTTAAACCATTCCATTGTTGCCCTGGCTTTATGTTTAGGGTCGTTGTCCTGCTGGAAGGTGAACCTCCGCCCCAGTCTCAAGTCTTTTGCAGACTCCAAGAGGTTTTCTTCCAAGATTGCCCTGTATTTGGCTCCATCCATCTTCCCATCAACTCTGACCAGCTTCCTGTCCCTGCTGAAGAGAAGCACCCCCAGAGCATGATGCTGCCACCACCATATTTGACAGTGGGGATGGTGCGTTCAGAGTGATGTGCAGTGTTAGTTTTCCGCCACACGTAGCTTTTTGTATTTTGGCCAAAAAGTTCCATTTTGGTCTCATCTGACCAGAGCACCTTCTTCCACATGTTTGCTGTGTCCCCCACATGGCTTGTGGCAAACTGCAAATGGGACTTCTTATGGTTTTCTGTTAACAATGGCTTTCTTCTTGCCACTCTTCCATAATTCCATGTAAAACAAGAGATAGTGGATAAAAACTCTCGACTGGTAGTGTATTAGATATCTAAAATTAGACAGTAGATATATAACACTTTTTTAACCTAACCTAGATATTTTAAACATGTGTCATAATGTCAATGTGTATGCAATAACATCTCAAGTACACTGTGCAAACTTATACTTTAATACAATGGTATACAATGGCATGGACCACAGGCTAAATTATACTCATCTTGTATCTTGTAAGTGAGTTTTGGCTTAGCAAAAATGGCCTGAAATAATAGCTGACTGCAGTCTGTGGCGCTTTGATGCAAATGGTTGGAAACTCAGGGAGATTACCTCGGGGTGCAGGTGATAACCCAACTATCTCACACAAGCTTCCTCACTGCTAATACCAATTACTCCCTGCCTCATGCACTACCTTACAGGGAAACGGTAACATGCTTGCACACAAATCTGCACATACACACAGCAGATCAACAACTGCTGCATCACCTTGATTTGACTGTTTTTGACTTCAGGCCTGAATGGTTCAGGATGTGTGACCCAGTGATTCTGCTTGGGTTCTCTTTAATCCCTTGGGTTTTTCCAAAAATGCAGCATCCCCTTTCAATGGTGAACAGAGAATCCCTAAACAATTACCTCAAAGCCCTTCTCTATCTCTTGGGGTAAGCCTCTATTTACATATGTCCAGAAGCAAGAGCTCTGACACTGTGTAGCAATGTTTATGCCAGATTTAAGAACTGCCCCTCGAGCCACCATCTGGCTCCCTTTCTCCCCCTTTACAAACTCTCTTACTTGCTTTCTTGAATATTCAAATTAATTGGGTTTAAGATGGTGCACAATTTTTTTTCTGTGAAATTACATTGTCTGTCATGTTTGTGATGCAGACTTTTTTTTAAAAAACGGAAAAAAAAAGTCACTGTTTTTGTTAACCTTGCTGCCTCCAGGTATGTGCTGAAAGGGGCGTTTCATGGAATAAGCCTCAAAGAGTGAAAGTGATGGCCAGAGAAAATGTAAGATGAGCCACTCTGACAGAGTAATTGTGCAGTGGAAAGTATCAGTAACCTAATTAACACGGCACTGTAGCCTTTGCTGCATTCAGATCCTGGTCTGATATGTTTCGTGATGTGTTCTGACACTGTAGTTAGGGGAATCATTTCCTAGAGCATGGTGGTATGAGCAATGTAATTACACTTTAGGGTTTAGAGTTATTGCATTATGTAAATGACTTCAGAGTCATGCAGAGGATAACTTAACGATGTCCCTAACCAGTTGCAGAAAACGTCACAAAAAAGAGTTATTCAGGTTTATTTGTTAAACAGTAAAATCCTTTGTCAGAACCACTGTAAAGAAGGAAACAGTGTTAACTAGCTTTCTTTGTCTTTTTGTCACATAAATGAGTCCTGCATAATCTCTGACATCACAGTTTTGATGATTTTAGGTGCATTTCTGTCTGTGCTCCTTCATAAGGTCTGTATGAAAACCTGATGACAGAATGTGAATTGCATTATACAGCAAATAAGCATTCAAAGTTATCTCATTTGTAGCCTTCTGTTATTTTTAATTCTCCACTCTTAACTTCTTCTGCATCATAACCATGTATTTAGTCATATAAAGTAAAACATGAATCACCCATGAGTTTCCAAATTGCAGGGGTGACACCCTATTACAGTACCATGCTTGAGATGCAACGAAGCCCATCTTACGTACGAGATACAATGTTTCCAAATTAACAATAAAAAGCTGAAAGGCCATAAGTTTCCAAAAGGCGAAGTCTGAGAAAAATAAAGTTTATAGGGAAAAACTAAACTACTGCTTCTTGGAGCAAAATCCTTCTAACCTCCAGTATGTATTGTCTATATTCATTGTTACCGTGATCTTTTGCTGGTGTTCCCCCAACTTTTAAACAGTGGTTTGCTTAAGGTATAAAGTAAGAAAGGAAATAAATAAATGCTACAATAAATAGCTTTGTAAAGCTCAGGAGTGCAGCTTGTGATTTCAGGTTGGACTGAGATTTTTGTTTCTGACATAAACTCACATCAATCAATAAAATATTTCTGCTTTGTATTATTTTTGAAGCTTGTGATGCTAAAGTAGCTGTTTCCTTGTCAGTGCTAAACAAATATTCTTGCTCTATATGCAATAAACTTTGAAAACATTTATTACATGTTTTACTGAAACTTCTCTACTTCTTTGTAGAAACAGGTGCATCATGGGACTAGCTATGTATATATATATATATATATATATATGTGTGTGTGTGTGTGTGTGTGTGTGTGTGTGTGTGTGTGTTATTTTTATATGTTATTTTTTTGTACATTTGCAATGATTGTTGAGTTTTTGACTAGATGCACAGAAAATAAGATGGCTATAGCCTATTATACAACTTTACTGAACACATTAAGCTTTTGTACACAACAACAGCAAGTATGAGTATTTGGTGTGACCTACTTCAAACCTGAGTTTTTCTTTACTGTGTTTTCTAAAGATGATAATACATGATAAGATAATTACATAATATAATGATAATACCACAGGGGGGAAAATGTCCTTTCTTTGTGATAATAAAATAGCTTTTTTGTTGCTTGTGGGCACATAATCGTGCAATTTTTAAAATAATAGTCCAGCAAATTTATAATTTTTATTAGTTAAAAATTGTTATTTAATGAAAAGAAAATGGGAGGGCGGGAAATTCTAGTAAGGTTTTTGTTCTAATTATTGGGAATCTTGCATAGGGTTTGTCTTGCCAAGCTAACATATATGAATCCGATTATAATTTGCATTTTCTGTGAAAAACACATATTTGTGTGATATTATGCAGGAATCTTTCTCAAAGACTCAGGTGTATCATTGGGAATTGTACAAATTCAAAAGAGTCACAACTAAAATCAGATAGACATTCTCATATCCTGAAAAGGTCACAATGACTGTATATCTTTGAAATCTACATGGGCCTTGTTTCATTACCCCAATTTCAGTGGACAGGGCAAGTGAGCTGTGTTCTGCAGCCTGATAGGTTAGACTGATGGACTTTGGCATTTCGGACATGAATAAGAGAAATGAAGTATACCTCCTACTCTCGGTCCTCAGCTATTACAGCTGCTCTATGGTGGGTACTCAGTCTAAATTTAAATCAAAATCTTTCTGATCAGAGCAGCTGCTCTCAGCAATGGTCAATTCAAGGTTTTGTGTGTCTGCTGGGGTCCTTATGCTGGCTGGCAGATGTTCATTAGTCAGGTAGCCTTTCATCTCAGTATGGAGAACAATGGTCTGGCACTCTGTCCTGCTCTTTCATGAGCTAATAAGGCATCATATCTGACCTGAAACCAGCCAATAATCCATTTGGCACTGAACACCTGGGTATCAAGCCGAAGTTCATTATTCCAGTTTGCATTGAACTTGGCAAACTTCTGTAAGCAGACACTATTTTGCCTCCAAATAATGCTGTTTGTTTATATGAAATATTTCAATGCACCTCGCACCTTTGTTTCACTTTAGCTTTTTTACATCATTTCTTTTTTCTGTGATATTCCTATTTTTAATTAAAAAAACAACAGTAGTGCCCTGTTTTACGAGCAACTACAATTTATTTTATAATATATTTATTTTATTTTAAATTATTCAAACAAAGTGTTAGCTTTGCAACACAAATATTAAAAGCAGAAAAAAAACAGAATTGTGTTGCTGGAGTCTTTGTCAAGTTATGCAGCTATCGATCTCTCTCTCTCTCTCTCTCTCTCTCTCTCTCATATCTATCTATCTATCTATCTATCTATCTATCTATCTATCTATCTATCTATCTATCTATCTATCTATCTATCTATCTATCTATCTATCTATCTATCTATCTATCTATCTATCTATCATCTGTCTGTCTAATATATGTGTGTATTTTTTTTTATTGGTCACCTTTTTCATTTATTAAAATCTGTTGGAAGCTAAGGCCTTACATGAAGCAAGTTTTGTGTTTTTAACGTTTTAAAACAACAACATCTTATGTAGTCACATAGTAGCATAGGCTGCTCTTTAAACGCACAAACTCACTGTTTGTTATATCCGCTGCGGCCTCTGCAAGAGCACACTTGTTGGGGATGAGCTAACTTAAGGGTTGCCGTGTAACTGTGGTCATCAGGCTGTCACCAGCAGGGACAAATGATGTGACAATGATATGTGGTGTGAAGCATCAACATGTCATCTTTGAGTAGAGCAAGAGGTGTCTTGGCATGGACGCCTCAGTTTGTGTCACAGCTGCCTGTGTACTCTGGAGGGAACGAGTAGCCTTTAGCTTGGAATGACTTGTTTACTATAGTCAACCCTTAGGATCTACCCTCATGCATATGCATGTCTCTTCCACAGCCACCACACACTCCATTGGAGAGAACATGCTATTGTAAATGACCCCTCAGTCAAGCCTCTAACCTAAAAGGATGTATTTTTTATAATCTAAAATGTCCTTGTTGTGCCATTATTATGTTTAAAAACCGAGTGAGCACCCCTGAAAATGACAAAGTCAAAATAAAGTGATTGCTGTTGTTGAGCCCTTACAGTTATTTCTTTGGGAATGTGACTCACTGAGTCAGTGAAAATTATTTGATGTGGTACTGAATAAAACAATACAATGCCAAATGCTACACATATAAAATCCCACTGCACTAAAAAAGAGAAAGAAAGAAAGAAAAAAAGGATGAAATTCGTGTATTTATTTAGTTTGCATTTTCTCTGATCTCATCTGCAATGGTATGTCGGATCACAGCTGAGTTGGAAATCAAACCTAGTGTGATTTGGAAACTTGACGCAAGCATTAAACATATGTAGAACATACCTCCAAACTAATTTATGCCATAAGTTGGTACCATCAATAATCTCTCTCTGATATTTTCTGGTGATTTACACACACACACACACAAAACAGCAACAACAATAGTCACCTCAAAGTGCTTTATATTGTAGGATTCGAGTGAGTGAAGCAGTGATTCAGGTCCATATAAGTAAGGTAGAAAGACCAGAGACTGCTATAGCAAGTTAACAGTCACATTGGTAATGTCTGTAAGCAGCAAAGAAAACCAAACCAAAATAAAAAAAAAAACTCTTTTGGAACTGGTACTGGCATTTGGGAATGGCTTCTTTCAACCAATTATTCTTATTTTATAGTTTGATCTTTCTTTTGTCTCTCACAAAAATAGTAGGGGATCAACCTCCTCTGTCTCTATGGACGAGCTTCCTCTGGTAGGCCTTCACTCCAAGGAGATAAAACCACAGAATGCTTTAGCCTTCAAAAAGGTTCTTAAAATCAAAATGCAGTGTTTCGGGCTACCTGTTTATGACAATGTTTGTCGTGCTTACAGACGTGTTTGATCCCAGCAGGACATAGAGACACAGTTTTCTGACAAAGAGGTTCATTAGCAGCTCTGCCAATATTTGAGGCACAGGTTGGATTTCACAGTGGAAGACATCAATGCTTTTCAACTGTGGACTGTGACTTTATGATGGTCACGGAACACTGCACCACGTTCAGTGTATGAAGAACATATTCGGTTTATTTAGTTTGCCAGATTAACTGAACTCTGCCTGTAGCAGTACATCATTATTAGTTAGATCATTGCAGATAATCAGAGCCATGCCTAAGCTGTCTGTTTTGTTGGAAAAGTATCAGTAATAATATCAACTTAGGAAATGAATTTGAAGAGAAGAGATTTCTGCTGCTTTCTCTTAGTGCGTGATGTTGTCTCTGTCATTTCATTTCTGTCATGCACTAAGAAAAAAAAAATACCCATCATTTCCCTCTCTTATCAGGGATTTCACATCTCCCACTTGTGTCACCATGTTTTTATATGCTGCCCATGCTCTTAAAACAATTTTCTTTTCCTGCAGCACTTCAATAAGAGAACAACATGATGGTTTTTAAATGGCAACACCTCAAACTGACATATTTGGTGCCCTTAGGTGACTACAGAGTGTGACTGAAAGACTGCTATTCCTCTTAAGAGGACGGAAAGGTGTACTGCTACAAATCAATACTAAACCATGACCCGGCTGATTCCAAATATTGCAAAAGTGACCACTGGGGCCAACATTAATGGATTTTTTTTTAGCTGAACAAAAACGTATAGCCACCTGACCCAGCAGTTCTGAGATTTGGAGTAAAAGAAGGGACATTTTTTTGTGACTTAATTTATAAGAAATCACATCTAAATCGACTTATGGTTTGATGAATAGCGTATAATTTACATGAATTTTGAAATATCAATATTTGGATTTCTGACACAAATGATGTATCAATCCTGCTATATCTTTTCTACGGAAATAGTCTTTAATGATGGAGCAATAGTGCTGAAAACACAATGAAACAAAATGTACTGTGTTGCTTTAGGAGTGCCTGATGTGAATCATAATGTCGGTGCCCCTTCTATATTTAAATTCATATATTTGAAGCTTTTGCAGCATGCCCCTTTGCAATATTCTTTTGACAGACACCTGAAAAAGCTGTATCTGTAAGCGGGCATCCATGGGAATAGGCTTTGAAGCGATTACATTTGATAGCAATCTTCAATGGGACCTTGAATGACAGCTATGCATCTGTTTGGAGACAAATGCAAAACAAAATGCTGCCACTCAACTACAGCTTTCACTTTCCCCCGTCTATAACTACCAACGCTGAAAATTTCACCTCGAAAACAGTGGAACAGAAACGCATCTCTGAATACCTCGGCTGTCGCTCATTGCCCAATAGCAAAGTATGAAGTAACAGTCCACTGTCACAGAGTCACTGCTTACCATTTACTTTTGATAGACAGAATGTGACCCTTTTAAAATCTGTCAGAGGTGAAACAAAAACGTTTTCATGTTGCAGCATTTGAGAAATTATTTAAAATATCAGACATAACCCTATGAGATGTTTTGATACTAACATTATACATTACGCGTTCTTAGCTGAAATGGTCTAATTCATGTCAGGCTTTGTTAAGTCTTGGTGCTTTGTCTGTTCTGAACAGGGTCGTGTGCAGCAAAGGCACACAATTGCTTTACTGTTCCATCACTTGCTCCCATCCTTCATGAAAAAAGCATCATGGTTGACATGTCTTTGATACCGTTCATTTATTTTGTCTCTAGACGAGACATTTCAAAGAGGGCCAAGATGTCAGCATTGCCAAATGTGTCCCAAATAAATGATATCCCAGCCAGAATGGGAGCTCCTTGGAGAGTGTCCTAGCCAAAGGCGGTAAATCAGTGGACCTGTGCCAACATCCCAGCAGCCTCTGTGCAGGAACACACAGTAGGGGGACAAACGGCCTCAGTTGACTTGGCAGCTCAAAGGGCCTCTGAGCGTAAGCCAGCATGCTCCTGAGGGAACTAGCAGCACCTCTTGGGCCACTAAGTGAGGGAAGATGGAAACCAAGCAGGGGAAGAATTACAATAAAGCTTGTGAGAGGTAGACAGAGTAAGGAGAGAGGTGGGTCGAAAAAGAGTTTTCACAAATGTGCAGTATAAACATAAAGGAGAAAAAAAGGAGTGGGGTGTGGTGGGGTCAAGCACAGGGCTAATACATCTATCAAAAGCACATTTTGCCAAATAAGTTCTGTCAGACACTTCAGAGACTGAGTTTAGAAAAGAAAGAAATAAACACCTGATCAAAATGACCTTCAGATGTTTACTTTGTGTGTGTGTGTGTGTGTGTGAGTGGACATAATATGTGTCTGTTTTTAAAGAAACACAAACCGGATAAACCCATTCATGTTCATTTCTCGTCGCCGATATCCTTCAGCTTCCATATCTCCCAGCTCTCAACATCAATTAATGTGTGTAGCGCCTAAAAGTAATCTCTATCATTTAAATGAATCTAAAGCCCCTCGGCAGAATGCAGGAAGCCCCATATCAACGCACCAGCTGCTACCTTTAAAGTCCCGGATCGTTTGAGTAAGGCTCTGGTGGCTAGTTGGGATATTGATGTGGTACCGTCTGCCAGTGTGTCTCTTCCCGCTGGCCTCTAGCCAGATTTTAGCAAAGACATTAGTGGGAAAAGTCATAACCCACCACCAGCCCTGTTACTATCAGCCCAAACAACGAGGTGAGGCCATTTTCAAGGGTTTACATTCCAAGCAGTGTTTGCATACATCAGCATCCACCGAGGCAGCGTGTTATATCACATACACACCTAGAACAGCTACAGTAACCTGCAGCCACATTAGTCATTTTCCTATGCTAATGTGGCTCACATCTACATTATTCAAGAGTTTTGCCTGCATGTCAAACAAAGGCAAATATTTGGAACTCACAAATAGCATATGATTTGTCTAATGAGGAATGGAAATAGGGCTGCATGTCTTACTCATGGGTGAGTTTTAGGTTATTGATTCATCCCAGTGTCAGCAAAAGTTGTAGTGTGAAAATATTTGAATATTTTTAATATATTTATTGATGATAAAACATAAAAATGTATTGTATTTTCCAAAACACCTTGAATGTTTTTACTGTTCTTGAATTTCTAAAGAATATTTTTCGGGCCTATTTTAAACTGTAGTTTTAGAACGAGTCATGTGAGTCGTGTAAGAAATGAGCCATGGCTCCTGTAAATTGGCCAGCATTGTGGAAAATATCTCAAGTGGTTAGCACTGATAAGAGTTAGAGAGTTAAATAGTCAGACAGTAAGAGGATGAGCCTGTACTGTACGTGCTACAAACAGAAGACATTGCTTTTTAGAATATCTGACTTTTAAATTACCAGATATATGTGGAGGAGATGATCAGATAACCAAAATGGACTATTGTATCTCAGTTTACATAGGTGGCAAACAAATACACTTTCAAAAGAGTATTTCTGGACACATGAATTAATCCCTTCGACCCTCTTTCATTTCCTGGCACTTTTAGACCACATCTTGTCCTGCAAAGTGCTTGATTATGTGTACTTCTGTGTGCACACTTGCTGTGTATGTGTAAGCCATTACTGTGTTGCTATTTTAAATGCTATAAAAACCTACAGAGGAAAATGACTGGGGTTAAATTACTCCAATGAGTGCACCGATCAATCTTTGCTTTTTTACTTCCATCCACCCACCAAGTTCATTTCACTTTGTTGAAACACGCAGCGAAAAACCACATATTGAGTAACAAAGAGCCATTTAGAAAGCAATATAAGGTACTACTCTGATTCTAGGGCAGTGATGGAGTGTTGCCTCTTAATTACACTGTATCACTATTGCAGTAAAGCTAGATATGACTCGCTGTGTGGCTGCTGACAGCTGCTGTGGATACTAAAAGACAATCCTTAGATACAATGACAAGTAAAAAAAATTTTATTATGTTGCCGGCTCAGCTTTTTTTTTTCATAAAAATAATGATTATGCATTTACGAAAAGTATATATAGATAAAGAATACAAAAAATATATATAAAGTCAAACTGAAAGTGTCACTGCATTTGCTTTCTGCTACCTGTGTGGGTATTAGTTAAAGTTGGAACACTGAACACAGTTGATTTCAGATACTTTAATTGGGTCACTTTTTTATTTTAGCAGGAATGTCTGAGTTTGATGAGTTATTTATTTAATAAAATTAATATTAATAATAAATTAAACCGCTATTACTACATGTTTCAGGGTAGTAGTTGTTTTAGAGTGAATTGTCTCCATTTGGGAGCGAAATTAGTAAAAGGTAAAGTAGACAAACCACTGTAACTCTGGACAGTCCACGTTTATAGAACACAGTGTCCAGTTTTCAAGAGAGCAGGTTTCTGCTTAAAGAACTGAGTCTGCTGTCTATGGTTTGCATTGTGGTCTCTGATGTCTAACCTCAAAATGCTCCAGATTGTTAGCACATCTAAAGTAATCAGGCAACTCCCCACAAGCAAGCACTTTGGTGACAGCGTGGAGGAAAAACAGGAAGAAACCTCCAGCAGAACCAGGCTCAGGGTGGGGCAGTCATCTGCTACCAGAGGTTGAGGATGAGGGGACGGAGACAGGACAAAAAACATCCTTTGGAAGAGAGCAATACTATATACTAATGTTACTAGTTTACTAGTGTTAGGAGTGTTAGCTAAATTCAACTGGTCTTCCTGTATGAAAAAAAGCATGTCTGTTAAATACAAATATATTAATTACAGCTTGTGCTGGGGAAATTTCCACACAAAAATATAAAGATTCAGGATGTACTCTCAGGAGTTACTTGAGTCTGAGCTGCGATCAACCAGTGCAATCAGCCACTTTTGACTTTACTGATGCTTGTTCTTACAAGTCAGCTCGGTGTTGGCACACATTCCCCTCACATGAGGCGTTTCCGAAAATGAGGTGATTCAACAGCCTCCCACCAGGAGGAAATACTCTCAATCTGCTTTAGTCCTAACGCAGAATTTAATTTTAATTAAATGGTTAATGAGCCATGGGATTAATGCCAATGACTTTTTAAAGCAAACATCTATAAATCATTAAGGCCCCATTTGAAAGGGAGAGCGAGCAGGGCTAACGAGTGTACGTGCCTCCAGCTGCCCACTACCAGTATCTCTTGCTCTCTCTCTCTTTCTTTCCCTAGCACTACGGGACAACATCAGCCTTCTGACTGGTCAAAAAAATAGCCAAGAGGGCAGCTGATATGTGCTGTGAATAACCGTCTTGCCATCTTCTTAAATGGTTAACATGAAACACATAATTAAAAGAGATTAGTTACTGATGTCCAGTGTGGACATAAGTGTAAACAGAAGTCACAGTTGTGGAGCAACTTAAAGATAATTTAAATAAATCTGAGTGGGGAAAAAAGCATGACAGTCAAGCATCAGTCTATAATGTGTAAGAGCCACCACTTCTAGAGAAACACAACATTTAATTTGATAGATGCAAAAAAGCAGAATTATTCGACCATTTAAATGACTGTAAAAGTAGTTAAACTCACACAACTAGAATGTAGATTTTATTCGAATTTGACTTTGATTCTTTTTCAGGAAATGAAAGAGTAAAAAATTCCCCTCTCGCCCCTGCGGGCAGTCTTTCATCCTTCAAGCTCGGGTCTATTACCAGAGGCCTGGGAGCTTGAGGGTCCTGCGCAGTATCTTTGCTGTTCCTAGGACTGCAGTCTTCTGGACAGAGATCTCGGATGTTGTTCCCGAGATCTGCTGGAGCAGCTCGCCTAGCTTGGCAGTTTCTGCACAGAGCGCTCCGATTACCACTGGGACCACTGTTACCTTCACCTTCCACATCTTCTCTGAGCCCTTGGTACCTCTCCAGCTTCTTGTGCTCCTTCTTCATGATGTTGCTGCCATTCGGGATCACTACGGCAATCTTCCTCTCATTGTCCACCACTACTATGTCCGTTTGGTCAGTCATCACCATTTTGTGCATCTGTGTCTGGAAGTCCCACAGGATCTTAGAGTCATAGTTTAGCTCATAGTCGAGTCTTGTTTGCCGTTTTGTTTGTTTATTCATTATTTCAACCAAATAAAGGCTCGTTTTACTTTTGAAACTTAGTTTTGTCTCCACCGTTTCTGCTTCTGGGTCCACATCATCATCACACCGGCGCACCCCACCATGACACTTGTGTTTGTTTTACTGGTGTATATGCATTTCATCCCATGCTTTTCCTGTTTATATCAATCTTGAATGATAATTATTTCTTACCATAAAGCGCACATTTTCGATTTGTCAAATTCACTCAGTCAACAAATAGCAAAAACCACTAGTATAACTGGGATTAGCCACACATCTCACTTCATATATGTCGCTATCAATGCATTACAGAGACAGATTTTAGTTCCACCGTGTGAGCAACTTGAATCGTAACTATTTAATTTGACAAAGTCAGTGACTGAAAACCCTGAAGGCCACCTGTAGATGATATATTTGGCTTTCCACTCCACTCCAGCATCTACTGTATTATGGAAAAGAGAATTGGATGTAAGATCCCCTGCGGCCTGTGCTAAATTTACCTTAAACCAAATCACTAAAGCCTACTGGTGCTTGACAGTCTGGGCAGGTGTGCAAACTCCTCAGCAATAACCAAGGGAGGCTTGCTAGCACTGCTCACCCTTTATGCATTCTTATTTATTAATCTAACTCGCACTTTCTCTGCTGAAGGGTCTGAAGCACTGAAAGTCAAACAATGCACTGCCAAAATGCTACATTCTATCAATTCATCTGAAACCACTGGTACTTAAAAGTAATCTGAGGTATTATTATTATTATTCAAGGCATTTATTGTATAGCTGGCTTTAGCTGCACCATGAAACTGATGCCACTTGGCACATCACAGCTGCTGCAATCAATATAGATTTCAAGTACATGCATGAGATGGACTACACAGCTTAAAAAGCGTAACATTGGTAAGGCATTGTTGACACAGACACACAACACAATCACCACAATCACTGTGTAAGTACTCTAACCAACAGTGTTGTCTGTTGAAGTGTTAACTGCCCTGACACTGCTGGTTTCACTGTGTGTCTTGACATGTCTTACTGTGAGTCAACACCCCAACACATATTTTTCTGTTAAATAAATGAAAAGTCTGAGCACTGAATAAACACAGATTCTAAATAGGAGTTGACAACACCAGAAGCTTCAGTGGAGTTTGTGGGGTTTTTCTTGTTGGTTTTTTTTGCTGACAATTGCAGGCAGAGGAGGTGGCAGATAAGAGGTCTGACTTTTTGGTGTCACAGCGTTCCTGTCGAGCTAGTGCAAGAGTAAGGAAAAGTCCTTGTCCCTTGTGATTTAAAAATGCTTATTAAATGGCAGTACAAAGACAGCAGGGCACTTGTGTGGACAGGGCATATTTGTAGGCAAAAGGTACGGAGGTTTAAGAAAAGAGGGAATGATTTAGTTAATGTCATGTTTTTGGAGATAGGCTATTTTTTTTTGTATGCATAGTAAAGGCATACTTGAAGTGAAAAAAAAAATAATGAAAATGTATCCATACCAATCTTTATTTTTGTATTTTTGGCAAGATCTCCCAGGTAGTGCGTAAAATCAAGACATTTTGTCACCCATAGATGCTGGTATGAGAACAAATATAAGAAACGGCATGCCGAGCCTGTGGAACAGATGGGGTTTTTAGCTCTGATTTTACATCTAAAGGACAAAACCACAGCGCTGTGGTTTCATTCAGCTGTCAAAAACTGAGTGGCACCACATTACATGGATGATTACCAATAATTCCCTTGCTGGGAGTCAACTGAAAAGCAGACAACGATGTAATTACAGTCCCCTTTGGCAAACTGCTTTGTCATACAATAGAATAATGATATGCTCTTTTGACATCAAACCAGTGTCCCTGGATTGTTCCATAATGGCCCTGTAAGCCAAAAATGGTATTTTTATATAGCCTCACCTGGAGTCCACATGTTCAAGATAGTTTTATAGGAAGTCCTATAAAATAATGCTTTTGCTCTAAGGCTTGCACTATGATCTATGAGATCTGTGACAGTTGTAGAGTAGGCTACTCAAAAGTACACTTAATACGGTGAAGAGATACACAGCTGCTGTATAGTCTTTAATTACTATACACTACACATACTCAGGAGGCAATTAGCAGGATTTTCAATGCCCCATAGCATATCATTATCATAATAAATCTGCAGGGGGTTGACAGGGATCTTGATTGATTCAAATGACTCAAATGTTCTTTGGCCAGTTGCTGAGCATTTAAAAACTCTCTTCTGTCTGACCTGAGTTGTGGAATGCCCACAACTACCCACTTGTGGGAAAATGTATCCCTGAACTGGATTTCTAGTTCATATACTGTTTCTTCAGCACCTAGGTAGGCATATTAAGTCATACATCAATACCACAATCATGTTGCTTTCAGCTAACTCAGAACATGCAATTTTTGCTTTTGCAAACCCAATTATTGTTCCTAATGTTTCCTAAATGATTTATTAAACAATAATAAATGATTTATTAACTACTATTAAGCATTATTTACAGATTATAGACTATATTGTATATGTATAGCACAGATGACCTGGAGACATTTATGTTTAAATTCAGAAGGGTTTTTGGCACTAAAGGGTACTTTTGTTCAAACTGCAGCATTGAGCCTTGAAAAAAGTCAGCAGGCAGTAAGAATAGTATCCACAGGATAACAAGCTAACAAGCACTGGGTCTACTGTCTGTCTCAGGTACATGAACAAATCTGGTGAGCCCCAAAGCCCCCAAGCAGTCTCTTCAGTATTCTCTTTGGGAAGTGTCAAGGGCGGTGAGTCTTTTTCCACCACACGCAGTGCTGCAGGTTCTTCCCAAACAATTCATGCTTAGTTTCATCAGTCCAAGAAACCTTGGAGAGACTGGGAACTTCCAGAGTGCAGAGGGTTTCCTCTGCAGTATCCTCCCATTATCAGTTACCTTGTTTGGTGTATTTATATGTTAGGTTAATTGCAAGATATAACCAGCTCCAATGATTTCTTCAGCCTTGCATTAACAGAAAACTGTAGACATACAGATTCATATGGCTTTCTCTGTAGATGGAAAGCACAGTCAAAATGAGGTGAGAACACACACTTTCTTTTCTTGTCATATGACATATTTTTTTCCACTCTCTAATTTTCATGTTGTATTGGATGTCTTTGTAACTCCTGGATTGTTCTCTGAATTGGAGCAAAGCCAAACATACTAATGCAGGGTTGTTTTTACGAACACGGACTTTGGCTTTTGCATTGTTTTTTGAATTGTGTTTCTCTGTCCAATAATTATTATTATTATTACTACCTGGTCATCAGAAATGACCTAACACAGTCAACACAAGTTTACATGTTGTGATTATCATTCACGTGCTGTCATGTTTTGTAAAGCATAAATTAGTCAGAGCAGGAACTCTCTCACACTGCTTTGGCAGATAGAAGTTTACGAGCGCTTTCTTTCCTTATTTCTGCCTCAGTCTGTCTCTCTCCATATTGTGGGCAGCAGCAGAATTGTGCACCAAGGTACCATCTATTGTGTTGAGATAATTGCCCATGAGTAGAAGCTCATCAAGAGGAGAAATTAAAATTATTTCCTCATACTCTGGGATGGTGAACCGTGGAGTATAACAGCCGATGAATCTCTATATTCCACAGGGATCTGCTTTCCATAGAGGTAGCCTTGATTAGGCTGGACAGCAACACATTTACACATAAGAACTCTTCCTGTGTGCTCCATTTCTGCTGTATCCATGCACCTTGCTTTTGTTCCACCCAGAAGTTAAAGGTTGGGCTATATTGCTTGTACAATGCAAATACAGATTACTTTCCTCCAATCAATCACAGGCAACGCTTCTTCCCACAAACACATAGCATATTTCTCACTGCCACTGGATTCAATTTTCCAAACACAAAATTAAACATCTTGTAAATTATGTTTATTGTCCCGTGTATTTCCCTCCTGCAATCAAATGCCAGCAGCCATTGCTCATGTACTAATTGAAGTTGTTTTTTTTCCCTCTTATGTAAATTTCTAGAATGCTTAATTGGGGTATATATCACAGTTAGCATACATTATTCTAGTGGTTTATTCTTTCCTCACAAACGCACTATTTGCACTGAGGGATTATTGCAATGTATGCTTGCTGTTGGGCACAAAATGTAGATTCCTTCTGAGTATTAAAAACAACACTATCTTGTAATGTCAACAGGTACAATTAAACATTCACATTTAATAATACCACCTCGCCAATAACATCATTGCATTAAAATGAAGAGGTAATGACTCCCTTGCAGTTTCCACAGTTCTAAAGCAATCCAGGTGGCCAGATTGGACCCTTTGGTGGCTTCTGGGCAGCATGTCTGACACTCCTGATATAGCTTATAGATGACTCACTTGACTATGAAGACTTACAGACCAATTTAATTCCTTTTAACTCACCTTTTTTTTATTTTTTCAGTGTATAATTTTATTCAGCAGACTAAAAATTAGTGCAAGGTAAACAATTGATTCACATAGATAAAATGATAACAAAATACCACTGCAAATGAACAGATACAGTATGTTGGTCTATAACTGCTGGATGGATACGGAACTTTCCATGATAAGAAATACAATGTGTATTTGTGCAACTGCGGGGTGCTCCAAGTAGCCACAAAATCAGTTTGAAAATGTCATATCAGGAAAAAGCAAAAATGAATAGCTTTTATTAAACTTTAGTTTTAAAGCCACAGTATTTTTAATGCTGGCCTGTTGTCTTGGCTTGCTGCACTGTTAGAATGTCTCTTAAGTCTCAATCCAAACACTTTTCTGTCTCTTGTTATTAATGAATTAAATATACACAATGGAAATGCTCTTCCTAAACACAAGCTTATGTTTAAGAGCAACCATTGGACTTGCAACTGTAGTACCAGGCCAAAATGCTTGTTAAACACAGACTCCATTCTAGAGAATGAACAAGATTTCAAAAGTTTGCACAATGCACAATGGAGATAAGAATGTAGATGTTTATCATTTATCAGAAAACGCATGGAAAGTACTTATCCAAATGTATCCTACTAGAGGAAACAAAGGCACTTTAAAAGTAAATACCTTTGTTTTCTTATAAAAGTAAGTAAAAGTCAGTAAAAGCCCTGAATTTGGAAGGATTTAATAGTTATGTCCATGATTTTGATATTAACTAGTAGGTATGTATGTCAAAGGAAACAAAATAAGGTCATAATTAAAGCAGGGTATTTAGCATATTTGAATTTATTTGAATTTAATTTCTCCCCCAGAAACACACACACACACACACATACACACACACACACACACACACACACACACACACACACACACACACACACACACACACACAAAGTACATGTATAAAGCAATAATATAACAAAAAAAGAAATACAAAAAGCCCAATAAGGTAGAAAATACTCACAAGAAACAAGCTCAATAATTAGCTACCATACTAAATAGCTGTCTTGACATTATTATTGAAATCTGCATAGTGACTTCACAATCATTTAAAAAACAAGCTTAATATTAACCTTAAGCATTAGTATTCATAGTTAAATTGTTATCATTTCCATTCCAGCAAGAGCAAATTAAATTAATATGAACCCATTTTTAATACTGCCACATTTCCATGCAAATATTGACTGAAATCTAATATTAATGTGCATTTAAATATATCAGTAACAGTTTAGTCACTGTAAGCTATTTATTGGCCAATGACCATATTACTGTTGATGTCCTCTGCTTTCTATCAAAAGGAAAACATGTTGGAATGATGAAAAGTTGTTTTTCTCCCCTCCACCAAAATTACTGGATTCTTCTCAGGCGGAGAACCTCCTCTGACCAGTCCGTACAACTAAGAGTAGAAATATGTTTCCTCTTCATCTGCTGTTGAGTAACCAGCCAACTCAGACCTTCATCACCTGCATGCCATCAATGCTCTCCACAATGCATTACCTACCTCACTCAGTGATACAGATGGAATCTCTGCTGCCCGTCAGCAGAAGACAAACAATGCCCACAGGTCTGTGAACAGTGTGCCTACATCATTATTTTACTTAGGTTGCTTTGCACGCACTGCCATCACATGGTTTGGCACCGGGTCATTTTGGCAGTGATGAATTTCATTTACTGCTATATTAAACAGTATTTATACACAGTATTGCTGTGTGCCTTAAAGCTCAGTCACTAATTAATGTTAAAATCGTGTGGTGAATTTGCAGTGAACAATCATATGACAGGAGTTAACTTACTGCTTAATTCTGTGGTCTATCTTTTCTATAGAAAAAAAATACGTCATCTCTAAAATTAAAATGTAAATGTAACACAGCTATTGTTTTTAAGCTCATGTTATTACCTGTGAAAGATAAAAAGATATTAAGAAATCAAAACAGGAAGTGTCTGTAATGTACATTTTAAGGTGTTTAAAAGTAGATATCTTCCAAAAACAGGTCAAATGAAACATCCTTCCAACAATGACATTACACTGGATTTTAACTATACTTAGTCCAAATTGACTTTCATTTTATAATCTATATGACTGGCTAGAAATTTGTACTCTCACTAGTAATCATGGCATATTAAACATCATGGAACTTCTGTTTATATGCAGAAAGTATGTACAGGAGAAGATTTAGATACAGAGTTCAATAGAATTGAGTGCATGTGAGTTGGCTGTTGGTATTTTGAAAGTGTAATGTATTTTTCTCTTATAGCTACAGCTATTTCTAAAGAAGACATCAGTTTGTCAGGGTCTTGATTCTATTGTCTTTCTAACAGAGCTGCTCAATGCATGTTTTCTGCCCCCAGCGATTGATTAACATCTATGCAAAGGAACTATCAGGCTGAAATGATTAAGACACCTTTAAACGGGACTGAACTGTGGGAGATGAGAATGTTTAATTATACTATGTGCTTTTTCTTTTCTTTGATAAATCTGCAGAGAATCTTATGGAGCCACAATGTATACTGCCTCACAACTACTTCTTCTTCTTTAGAGACATGGGGTTCAGGTTTATCTTCGTACCGCCCTATTAGTATCACAGTGGGAATTATATTTTAAGTGAGGCTGAAGATCACTTCCCTAGCTGTTTGAAATATGGCATTTGTGGATGACATCTGTGGAATCTGAGCACCTCTTCACCCGAGGGCATATCCCAATACGAAAGCAAGAAGCACAGCTGAGCAATGAGTTGGCAGGACCAGTCCTGCTGACTTCTCAGGATTTCAGTGGAGCGCTTTGCCGACTGGTGTCGCATGACTTCTCATTAATTTTGCTTTTGTAGCTCACTTAATATGCTATTGACTGCATTAGTGAAGAGATTAATGTGTTGTTAAATTATGTTGGCTCATGACGCTGTCCCGTGTTTAGATATACTGCCTCATCAGCTGCTGCATGGATTATTTTCCATGTACAAAAGCTCATAGAAATCTAATGCAGGTCACATTCAGCAAGCAGATCCATAGAGTCTTATTGGGAATTCTTTGCCCAGCAAGATGTGAGGGGAATTATTGCTAGATAGTGCTGCAGGCTCATTCAACACAAAACAGTAGTAATAGAAATAGGCAGAATCAAAATATATTTTTGTAGAAACAATATAATAAAGTGGTACTTTAACGGAGAGCAGTTTTTTAGCATATCAGCTCATTTAAACAAAAACTAAAACAGCAAATATCCTGAATCTACTAAGTTCAGCAGTAGTTCCATTTCCTTTGGATTCAACTATTCAGTTGCAAGAGGAACAGTGTGTTATTTATTCTCTCAAAAGTTTAAGTCTTGCTTTGACCACAAAGTCAAAGTGCTTTAGAGGGAAAATGGATTCTGACCAACATTCAAGAGCTATCTTCATACTAGTCAAGATGCACAGCAGCAAGACTTGTTGTCATCCAAACACTGTGTTGTCTCTAGACTTGACAACACCTAAGAGATACTGACAGGCTGCACTGTGCAAGCAGAAGACACTTCACTTGAACAGATTTAGTCACAACAAGATATCCACAAGAGGCTGCTGCTGTTTACAACTTGACAGAAGAATCTAGATTTAGTAAGTGAGTGGGCTTTTGGGTCGTCTCATTTTGATAAGTTAAAAACTGCTTTGGTGTCTTTACTGTGGGCTCTCTTGGCCAGACATTAAGCACAAACTACTAGCTTGCCATTGCAAATTAAACACTCTTTTCATTTCCACGTACACCTGTTATCTTCTGCATTGAGATGTGAAGGTGTGCTTTCCAAAACACAGAGATGTTTTGACTCTGATCAGATTTGACTAGTGTGATGCCAAATCTAAAGTTCTGCATTATTTCTTTGCAAAGGCTATTCACAGACGGATTCAATTAATTTAATGGTGTGATGTAGCCCCTTCTCGTGTGAGTCTCTCACTCTTTTCTATCAAGAAAGGCTCCTAGGAAATTTCATCGACCTCATGCTCCATCATCGATGGCTATCACCTGCAAAGATTTAATGTAGTAGTATGACAGACCTGGCACAAGCAAAGGTGCTTCATTGATTTGAAATAAATGCACGAAACAAATATGGACAAGGTACTGTAATCATACTGTGATTTATTAGGCTGAAAGATGTAAAAAAGCATTCAAATTGAATCTCCATTTTTATGTATAATCATGCATGAGCTTGGCCTTATCTATTGACCCTCCTAGACCCTGATCTTTCTTCACTATTCACTTCAATGCTAGTATCTTGATAATTCAACTGGTAATATGTATGTGAAATTGTGTACCAGCCATAGACTTCATTTAAGGATTCTTATTGTTTTCTTTCCTATTTGGAGTCATAGCGTTTAAAATTTTGTGTGTATTAAAAACCACAAAAAAAGTATACATTTGTGTCACTGAACAATTTTGATACCGAGAGACTGTCAAAAACACAATTAAATGGGATGAATGGGCAAAAATCATAAATGTATTGCAAATCTGATTTTGTCTACATACATAAAAAAATCACATTAAGCAGAAATTTTAATTAACTATTTATATTCTAGTCCAGAGCCTCGTAGATTTTAAAAATAAATTCTGACATTCTTCTAATTGCCGCAAAACAGCAAGTAACTGTAAAATAACACAGCAACCTTGCTTTTTGATAGGAGTATAATGAGTTGCAAACCGTTTTGAGCCAGATGAGGGGGATGGAATCTGTTGCAACCCTGAATAGTGACTGGTGTACTTCTTTGAACCAAAAACTGCCATTTCACATTTTACTTATAAAACAATAATAATATGTTGAACCAACCACTATTTCTGACACTGACGAACAAGGCCAACTAGTCACAAGTCAAGCATATCTCTAATATCTCTAATTGTGGTTAACGGTCTCACTTGGATGTGGGAGACAGACACTCTCTCTACTTTCAAGATTAGGCTTTAAAACGTTTTGATAGAGCAAATAGTTAGGGCTGGATCAGGTGACCTGAATCCTTCCTTTAGTTACGTTGCAATAGGCCTAGGCTGCTGGGGGCTTCCCATGATGCACAGACAGTTACTTGTTCATTCACTCTTTTCCCTCCCTATATGATTACAGAGCACTCTGCATCTAATCATTATTTATTTGTCTGTGAAGGTTCTCAGTCATCCAGGTCAGTCATTATTTATTCCACAGTATGTCTTTTGTCCTGTCTTCCTCCCCTCACCCCCAACCAGTCACAGCAGATGGCTGCCCCTCCCTGAGCCTGATTCTGTTGAGTGTTCTCCCTGTTAAAAGGGGAGTTTTTCCTTCCCACTGTCACCATGTGCGAAAGGGGTTGTTTGATTTTTGGGATTTTCTCTGTATTATTATACGGTCTTTACCTTACAATATATTAAGACGACGGCTGTTGTGATTTGGGTGCACATAAATATAATTGAATTCAATTAATGTAAGTGGCCAAAGCTATTTACACAGCTTTATTTTGTGTATAGTACTAATAAGTAACATACCAATTTTACCTGCTAAAGATCAGTCTGTTAGTATTACTTTGCATACTATATTCCTATACTCTGAAGCACATAGCTTTCATCATGGCTGTAGACTCTTAGGAAAACACAAAATCTCCATCCTTGCATTGAAAAGCAAAAGAGGTGTATTGTTAATTTTGTGACAAAAAGCAGGTATTCAATTTCAATTTTATTTATACAGCCCCAAATTGCAACAGCAGTTGCCTTAAGGCGCTTTAAATTGTAAGATTCTTCTTGTGAGTGATGAATTTGACCTGACAAAAGTATCTTATATTGCATCTGATGTGGCTGTGATAAGTATTATTAGCATTAATTTATTATATAATGCTGTAAGTGCAGTCTTGATGCTTTGGCTGCAAATTCTTCACTAAGACTTCATCCTGATTTTTTTAGCCCTACATAAATCTGCTACTTCATAAAAACAGGTATTCTAATGCAGAACAGAACTGACTTAGAAGTGAAGTATCAGAGGACAGGGGAGAATCTGAGGACAAGAAGCATACAAGGGTGCATGCTGTATGATGTGTTACAGAAAGCTAAGATATTTTCTTAAAGTGAGTAAAGCAAGTTGAACACTTTGTTTTTTAGGGTTTTAGTCAAATTTTTACTTTACTGTAGCGGTCTCAAGAGACTCTGTGTTATTTTTCCTCAGCATGACATACACGCACAGCTCTGCTACAACTTTAACCCTTTAATACCAAATCTTTCACATACGATATTAAGATATATGTGAAAATGCAACTATTAATAGGACTCATGTTTTAGATTAATGTAGCCGTGTTACATTATGTAATATGCCACTGAAGCGTAAAAAAAAAGTGAGAAATATGTGCATGAGTCGCAGTAACTTCATTCATACCTGCATGCACTGGAATCTGACTGTGAATAATAGTTTGTGTTTTTCTGCACATCCACAGGTCAGCTGTTAGACACAGATTTCAGGTTTATTCACCGGAATAGTTTTTAATAATAGAGACCTCCTCTGACAGGATTCTGCACAACCAAGCTGTCAGTTTTATTCTATGAACAGCTGTTGCAGGATACATGACCACACACAGTCATTCCTTACAGAAGAGTTTACACCTAGGAGCTCACATCAAAAATCTATACTTTTGCTTGCAGCTGTATGTAAAAGATTTGAAGATGAAATCTGTTTCTGAGGGAAACACTTGCGCAAAACTTGCACTTACTCTGCAATCGCTATTTATGATTATCTCTTATCATCTGTCACTGCTCTTGGTAAAATAGTGGTATTACTGAAATTAAACGGTTGTGGGGTTTTTTTTGTTTTTTTTTAAATTAGTGGACTATTAGCAGATAGCCCACAGTACTTTAAATTCACATCATTGAACCTTTGCTACTGCAGTACCACAGTAGCTTGTCCTACTTAGAAAACCGGGTCCTTGGTTTCGTCTAATCTCGGGAAAGCTATCTTGGAAAAACAGTGGAATTGTGTTGATTAAAAATGTGATTAGCATTTGTGAGTGCTTGGCACAGCACCATTGTATCTTTTAATTTGTTCAAAGCAAGAACGTATTGTTGTGATATTGCAAATATCTTATTATAGAATTAAATCCTGACAAACCGTTATAAACTTCAGGCGGATGTCGTGCTTAAAAGAGGGTTGCAAGACCAATTTCCTCTCATATTAATTGGTGTTAAGTACAATAAAAAAATAGTAGCATTGAAACCTAATTTGTATGATACAAAGCCAAAGTGATTGGGATAATATTTTTACTTGGGAAAATCAGAAGGAAAAGCCTGGTAATTGCAGGAGATTTATAGGATGTTTTGAAATTAACAAAATGCTCGCATCATTTATGAAACAAATTGTTTGGTAAAAGCTGTTTCTTTCATCAGTATAAAACTATTTTAGAGGATAAAGGTATCTATTTATTTTTTAATTTATGACTTATAATCTTTAGACTTTTGAATAGGCATGTAATATAAAGGCGGTGTGACTGTGCTTTGCTAGATAAAAACAAAAATGGTGTATGGAATCGTTAAGTAGCAAATCAGTTTGTGATAAAGCATGAGCTCCATTAGACGAAAAAAAAGTATCATTGCTTACTGGATAAAAAACAGTTTTATCCACATTGGAGATAAATGTATCACAGATTCTAATCTACTCTCTTCCGGTAAGTTTAATTGGGCCTTTTTCCTGCTCGTACAGACTTCAGCTTGTATCAGCCTCTTCATCGGGTGGGAAATTTACCATATAGCATGCAATCAAAATCTGACTCTTCACCAGCATGCTCATTTGTGTTTGCCTGCGAGAATGAATGGCATCTTGACGAACATCAGATCAAGCACTTATCAGAGGAAGCAAACCGCAGTTACATGTGTAAATTACCTGCAGTAATATAGGATATTTTATCATACAAATGTAACCCATTTTGTTTCCTGTCAGCTAATGCCTGTAAACCATCAAGGAAATCATTGCAAAATAAGAACTGGTGGCATATGTAGAGGCAGCAACCAAATGATTATTTTAAGATGCACAGGGGAACGAGCTGAAACAACTTTCTGACAGTTTCATCATGCATTACTACACAGCAGTTCCTCCTAAAATTGACATTGTTGGCTTTGATCAAAGCCAAAACAGGGCTGTGACATTCTGAAAGAAGTGTTTCAAATGATTTCCATGACAGAGAGCATAGTTTCGAAACACTGACAGTGCTTCAAAGGATATAATATCTAAGTGAGACTGTGTGTAGGTACATGCCTATGATATGTGAGCCAGCCCCAGTGCATGCTCACTGAGAGTGGGCCGTTTGCATTGACATATGTGACTCTAATGCCACGAGAGACAAAAATATTCTGTACAATGCATAATACTTATTTTGGATGTTATCCTGTATAATCAACCACTATCATACTACTGCATGTTAAAATTAAATGACTTGCAGTGCTGATGCGTATATTTCATCATGCCTTGTTGTTTAGTTTTTCCCCCTCTGTGATGAATCGGAGCTGTGCCCTTGTTGAGGCATTGTCTGCGGGTAGCGCAGTGAGTCTGACTGATTGATGGCAGACAGTGGCTGTCACCCCTGGAGAGTAAGCATTTCTGTGTCGTCTCCCCACTGAAGGTCCTGTTGAGCTTGTTAAGGGAGAAAACACTTTTTGTTTATAGCCACTCTGACGGCACCGGCTGACAGCTCCTGCTGAAGAGGAGATAGACTCCCTCTGGCACACTGCTCCCTCTCTCTTTCCACGGTCTTTGTCTCACCTTCCTGTCTCTCTCTCTATTCCTTCATCTGTCTCTCACCCTTTTCTCTCTCGCTCTGATGTTGTGAAATTTGGTGATGATTTAAAATGCAAATGGCAATCCCTGCACAAAAATCCACAGAAATCTGCTTCACCCATCTGGAGAGCATTAGGTGAGTGAAACACAACCGGAAATGTGATTTTTCTATCTGTGCAAACAAATTTGGTCCAACTCTCAATTTACAGGACCAACAACTTTTGTACTGCGATGTAAGACTCGCTTTTCAGTGTGTGTTTACTTAGCAATAGTCAACACTTTACCAAACTTAAAACACTACAGTTATGATTGTTTGAATTTCTCAGGGGTTTTTTTTATTATTAAAAGGCTGCTTCTGAAAGAAGAAAGAAGACTGCTGTTATTTTAGATTTTTAATACCTTCAAGCCAGACTTTGAAAAGACAAAACCAAAAATAACACTGTTCATAAATTTTATGAAACATCACAGCACTTTAGCTTTAAGCCAAAAAATTGCCCAAACAGGAGGAATTAGTCCAATTGTTGGGGACTATTTCCAGATGTGTGTTAATACACCTTTGGAACTTAAGTGAGTATTTTACAGCAGTACATGTGATTTACTCAAAATAAACAGTCTGTGTGTTTATGCTAATGAGGTAGCATGGCACTCACTGCATAAGTGTGGCTGGCTGATATGTTTTTAATAGTGAGGCTCAACGGAACAGAGGAATAAACTATATTAGGTTTTGATTATCCACAATATGCTTGTTGTGTATGTCTCTCTGCGGTAATTGTTGACTAGAAAAAATACAGAATATCATCTCTTTTAAATAGGCCTTTTGGACTTTGGTCATCCATCCATTTTCTTAATTGCTTATCCAACTAAGTTGTGCTGGGAGCTGGAACCTATTCCGGCTGCAATCGGGTGGAAAGCAGGGTAGACCCTGGACAAAGTTACCAGTCCATCACAGGGCTAACCCAGAGAGTGTTAGCTCCATGGAAAGACACAGCTGACCAGAAATTTCAAACACACTTGCTGTGAGGTGACAGTTTTAATGACTGCACTACCACCCAGAAGCAGCAATGTATTAATGAATCTTCCAGTCTATATCTAACTCCACTCCAACAGAGGACATACTACTTATGTGTCCAAAAGAATATTTTTTGCTGTTATGAACTACAAAAGCTAATAGATCCAGACTGATGGGTCAACATCTGTACACTGTGTAAAACACACAGATTCAGTGGTAAACACACAATTAATCACAAATGTAGACTTAGCTTTATATCACACAAGACTGATCATGGTGCAGGAAATGTAATCAGAATTTGAGTTTTCTTGTTTCTCCATATTCTCTTGTGTGGATAGCTCCCCTTTTTGAGCATCAGTAGACTATCTGGATGTCTTTGGTAAACACACCACATTTTCTGTTTTCCAAGTGAACACACTCACATCACTTTATCCAGAATCACAGTCAGGTGAAATGATCTTGCAGCAGCTCAGCCACCAGTGAAAAATGTACCGAGGCATTAAGCTCTCTTCTGAGACAGCTTTAAGAAGGGGAATAAACAACATCTAAAATTAACGAAAGTGAAAGTGCCCAAACGCATTCTCTCCTCCATCTTTAGAAACCCGCCCCCTTGTCTTCCTTTTTCCATCTATTTATGTAGTCACCTCGACTGGGAAGCACTTCAAGTGAGGACTCTTTTCACTCCCAGATGGGCTCACCACAGAGAGCTGTGTTTGTCTCTGTGTTTGGATTCGAATGTGTGTGTTTCTGGAGTGATCTGCAGCTGAGTGCCATTTGAAGTTGTAAAGCCAAGCATCTAAACACGGCCCGACACTGAGTCATTTGCTTTTTGATCATGGTGTACCTGATGAGAATCTCATTTGAGCAAGAGGGAACCTGCATGTAGAGAGACTCTCCTCAGTCTCCCTACATGGTTACCTCTCTTTCCTCCGCCCACACATGGGGAGTGGTGTCCCAGAGCAGGGTGATGCGGAAGCTTCCCCTGAGCTGTGAGCAGGGAAAGGCTTCAGATTCCTGGCGTTGTACTAACACTGCCATTTAAAATAAAAGAAACATGAAAGCCTTTTTGATGTTCAAGGAGATTCATCTTGCTCGTGACACCAGCAAGAGCACGAGCAACAAGCAGCCAATGGACAGGCATACGTGGTCAAACTCTCCCTCAAAAGGATGATCTCTGATAGGAATGTGATTGTCTGATCTGTCAAGTAATTAAAAACAATTTCTGTCAAGAGCTTTTCACTACATATCGTACTGTGTATGACTGTGTACGTGACAAATAAAATTTGAATTTGAATTTTGAAGAGCTTAAAATTGTATTTTATATGGTTTTGAAGAACTCATCTCAAATATTATAGTCTTTGTTTACCACAGTGCAGCATCATACAATATTTATCCCGATGGCAGTAGTCTACCCACATTCAGCCGTCACTGTCATACAGCTAGCTGTTAAAAGCTGTGCAGTTCACCAGTTTAACAGCTTTGGGAACATTCACACCCTGCCCTTACTTTGGTACTCTCAAGGCATCTATCCAAATCTACCAAAATTCTCACTGCGTAGGCAGCAGGGCTTGCTTTAGAGGGCTGTAAAAGGCAAGTTTTGTGAACTGCACCAGGGTATTGCTGGAGAGGCTGTGTAGGTGCTCCATGTCCTCCACTTGTCTGACAGGTAGAGAGCGTCTCAGAGGAGACTTAGCAAACAGGGATCTGAGCATTTTCATATGGGATCTTGGACAGTGCAGGCCATGCCTTACTTATCAAATGTCATTACAAAGAAGACATAAGAAAATGTCAGTTTTTGGGGGGGATGTTCTATGTCTGCGTAAATGAAAGAAAGAAATCAAGTGTGTGTGTGTGTGTGTGGAGTGGAAGAGCCAGCATTGTAGGAGACATGATTGCATGCCTTGATCTTTCCTATGGCAAGAACAAGACCTCAATCTCTCACTATCTCCCCTTTAATCAAATCCCTACCTTTTTGCCTTCCTGCCACAAAACTGTCACAGGCTGAAAATAAGCCCTTTCCTTATCAAAGAGCCAAGGGTTCAATTGATTTCCAGGCTAGGAGATTTTTTTTATTCAGAAACTTTGAAGCCAAAAAAAGAGAGAGAAAGAGAGTAAAAGAGAGAGAGAAAACACCTGCACCCCTCCCTCTCCCATCAGGCAAATTACTTCTGACTTTTAATTTATTTCGGCAGGAAATGGAAAGCTACATCCTAACCACAGTCAATAGGGGGACTGGAAAGGAGAGGTGTAATCAGGCGGCTCAACTCCAAGGCCTCCATCCTGTCACTTTTAATAGCCACTCAGACCACACAATCTGCTCAGCCTGATATGCTCACGCCATTCCCATAACTGAAAATGCAGCCATCTCCTCCTCTTCTTCCTCCTTACCCTCCCTAATAACAACTGAAAATTTCCACACTTCCTTAGTGCCTCGCATGAAACAAATCACAAAGTGCTTTCTGCCTTCTTTCTATCTATCTATCGGATTTATCTGTAGATGGTGGATGATTTAAAATAGGGACAGGGAGATTGACATGTTTCATTTACATTCAGAGTTCCGTTTCTGGCTTTGATACAAGGAAAGATTGGATTTAAACCTGCCAACATGGCTTCCCATTCAGGTTTTGGCTTGAGTTGTATTGGGAGTGCAATGGCAAATTAGTTTACAGCGCCATCGTAGCAATACTATCAGCAAGGCTCGAGATAGCAACATCAGTCTGACGAACAGTCCAACACATAAGTTTAGACTGAAATTACTCAGCAATAATAACTTTAGTTGTTGCCATTTTTATTTATTTTTTTTTAACATTTTTGAACATTCACTTCAAGGACTAACTTCTAATTAGCGATTTCAGTTCACCAGAAGTTAAATGTTCACAACAGTCTGATATTAGCTGAATAGAGATAATACAAATTTGTATGCACATATTGTATGGTAGTAGATTGCCCCACGGTTATTCATGGTCCGGGAAGCCTTGACTTTTCAGATGACATTCCCCTTAGTGACACTATCAAAGATAACATAATGTGATTCACAATGATATTTTTTTGTGCTGATTTATAGTGAACTATCTAAAAAAAACATACCATAATGCTATTATATTATTCATTGTTTTTTACTCACAGGATCTAACTTTAGTGATCCTAACATTTCCACCACTCCCACTTCAACCAGCACAACTGAATTTCAGTTTAGTAATTATATATTTGAAAAATGCTTTGCATTTACTGCTCAGTACTGGGCAACTGATAAAACATAAATAAATAGCGAATAAAAATAATACTTGTCTAATTTTGTTTTGTGTTGGCCTTAATGGAAAGTAATTCTCTGTCCAAGTAAAACTGAAAGAAATTTGAACAAAATTTCCCTGATTAGTTAAAGCATACTCATGTGGCAGACATTTGGACTGGGGCTCATGCCATTCTGGCTAAGAGGTGAATGAAGATTGGCTTGTCCTGAGTGTCCCTGGCTTACAGATCAAGTTTTATCTACAAGCCGTTTGCTCTTCCAGCATCTAATGAAGCTCCCTGAAAGGAGATTAAATGGCAGAGAGGGACAAAACAATAACCATTACCAGTCACCTTCATTTTGTTTCAGCCGTTAACATCCTGGGCAGCTGCTGCTATGCGGCAACCACTGCTCACTTGCACACTTCGGTGTAAGAATGCAAGTGGTGACCCTTTCTGTTTCTCTTATAAACTGTAAAGATACTATGTCATGCTCAGACTGTGCTAATAATATTTGCAGAATAAAAGATGCTGAGAGAAAATATCTAAGTAAGACATTTTGGTTGTTACATATGCATTTGCTGCTACTCCAAGTGCACAGCAAACATGTAGCAAGGGGGTTTAGGTAGATACATTAGTTGCTTCTGTAAGGGCATAATGCATCATCGGTTATGGCTCCAGGCTGGCTGATATTCAGGGAAAAACACAACACCTTTAACATTTAGCTTTAGTGGTTCTTGCTTTTATAGGAGCTCATCATCTTGTTTTGTCCAACAGCCTAGCAAAGTCTTTAACCTTGCATGAAGACAGATTTACATCTAACATCTAAGTGTCATCCTGTTTCAATCAATTGGCTCTTTTTACACCGAACAGCTTTTAACTCGGTTCCAAATAGAACACATTAACATTGGATCCAGTCTGCTGGCAAAACTAGCTCTGAAATTCAAGAAGTTAAGATCTCCATTGAAAATGTGTGAACTCATCAGTCTCTCAATGGTTTCTTCCTTTCCTTTGAATACGGTGGGCTGGGATCGATCATCCATTATTCTTGGATTTCATTATGTGGGAAGAACAGTATCAGTAGACAACATAATACAAAGTTTACAGTACAACAGGGAATTTAGCACAATGCCACTTGAATGCTTGTTGCTCATATATAGTAACTTAGATCATTTGGTGTTTTCATCTTAGTACAGGTATGTTCAAATATTTTAAATGTGGGGCTTAGGAAGAATAAAATAAAATAAAACATGTTATATGAAATGTTTAACTTTAGTATTCATAAAGGAAATCTATATTTACACTTTTCTTGTGCATTTATGCATTTTAAATATACATTTATATTGCCATGTGAAAATCCATTACATTTTAGTCAACATAAAACAGTCAAAGTTTTTCTTGTTTTTCTTGTTTGCATGTAACCAGTAATAATAGATAATGTTTTGTGTCAACATCTATCCTCTTTTTCTGCAATTGATATACAATATATTAAATATATTATTATACTAAAACCAGAGGAAAACAGTACTTCATAAATTGCTAATACAAAATGCACAAAAACAGAGAGAAAATACAAAGTCATTCATCAAATTTAAAAAAAATGAACAAATTAGAGCAGTTACATATCAATAAAATGCCATTAGCAAAAGTTATGAAGTGAGATTTCAACAAAGTTCTTGAACTAACCCTGCTCCCTAACCCCCTTGTCTAATCTGTAAACTGTGAGTCAATGAATCAAGGGCTCGGCTACCAAGGCACACCAAGTTCTTATGACCTGCAAGGCCTACTGAAGATATGCAAAGCTACTGCTCATCAAACAAGATTGATGCTAAGTTTCTGTTGAAATTTTGAATTAGAATAAAATATGAGACATCCAGTCATGTATCTCTATATATTTAATGAAATACATTACACTGTAATGTAAACTGATTTAAATGATCTGCATAAACACTATATGGACATAAATACAGGGCCACCTACACATTACACATATATGAGTTGCTTGGCCATGGAAACAGTTTTAAGATGAAACTTATGTGTAGGAAGATCTGTAATCACTCATCTGCCTGCTTTCTGGAGTGTTGGGCTGCAAGTCCATCTTTAAATCACTTCTACTTTCCCACACTTTCAAACTTGATTTTGAAATCATTGCTCTAGTCCAATCATTTTCTTTCCCACCATCTATGAGCCAATCACCCTCCATTCTGTGTGCTTGAAAGCTCAGTGGTTGTCATGGTTTCCCAGGTCCTTGCCATGTGACCTGCAATTTTGTGATTTGTTTTGGTCTGTGTCTCCCTTCTCCCTCTGTCCCTGGTTGTGTGTGGACATCAGTGTTGGTCAAGTTACTTGAAAAAAGTAATCAGTAACTAATTACTGATTACTCCCCCAAAAAAGTAATCCCATTACTTTACTGATTACTTATTTTCAAAAGTAATTAATTACTTAGTTACTTAGTTACTTTTTAAAAACACGATTTACAACCTGAATAGGTGATAAAGCGACAGATCTTTCAGCCCAATTCTACTTTTTCTGCATAATCAATCATACAAAATGTAATCAAATGGAAAAGTCTCTTTTTTTAACTTGTTTTATCAGTTTTAATCTTTTAACTTTATGCATCAAGCAAAAATTTAATTATATGCACCATTCTCTGACTTGAATAAATTAGTTTAACATTTAAACCTATTTTCTGCACATTCCAGCACATAAAATAAAATATTTTTTGTGTTTACACTCACTCTTTCAAATAGATGCAAGTAAAACACAGCAGAAAATAAATAAAGTCAAAGACTCAGCGGTCCTGTTGCTCTATTTTCACCTGTAAAGCAGGACTGGGGGTAGGCGGAGGTTTACCCTGGTGCAGGTGTGCTGCGGTCAGTTGAAGAATCCGCGAGTTTCTCTGTGAGTTTCCCATTACGTCGTAGCGCACTCTGTGCTTGCTCGGAAGTTTAGGGGTTTTTTTCGCTGTAAAAAGTTTTCTTCCCACGCACAACAGACGCTAATGTTTTTGTCACTTTTTATGGAATCAAACTCAAAGTAAGGTCAGTACTTCCACGCTTTAAACGCTGCATGCTCATACTCTCTCCCACAATCGATATGTGATCCATTGTTGATCTGCACACAGCTGTTGTTACCAACGGCGCACTTGCTTACGTCACTGTCATGAGACATTCTCGCAAAAAAATCACGGTTTTAGTAACGCAGTAACGCAGCGTTCCTACGGGAAAGTAACGGTAATCTAATTACCGATTTTGCAATAGTAATCCCTTACTTTACTCGTTACTTGAAAAAAGTAATCGGATTACAGTAACACGTTACTTGTAACTTGTAACGCGTTACTGCCCATCTCTGGTGGACATATGCCTGTTTATGTGCATGTTTAGGATGGGAGGAGTTTCCCTCTTCTGATGCACGCACCTGATCGCAATCACACACCTGCAACTGATGATCCTGTCTAGCTGCTTCATAAGGAAACAGCAGTGAATGACTTGATGATGTGTGGTTATTCTGCAAAGTTTATTCACCTGTTTGCCCCTTTGCACAGGATTGGGAATGTGGGAGATGCTGAGTGGCGAGCAGATGTGGGAGTATGTTCTGGGATAAAATTGTCACTGTTTGGATTTAGACTTGAGGAGAGTGGACCTTCTAACTGTTTTGACTATTTATGTTGGACTTCAATTCACTGTAAATAAACACACTGCATTCACTTGGAGCCCTGTGTATGAGTCCTTCCTGTTAACCGGTCACCTTGACATTGGTATTCTCTCATTTTGCCTTTCAAGCTCATTGGTGCAACCTGCTCCACCCTCCTAGTCGCCACCTCCTGGTTACTCAGAGCCCAAACTGCACCTTCGTCTTCACCACCAGCGTCTAGACTCTGGGGGCTCATGACCTAATTCCTATCACAGGTAGGATTCTCTTCTGCTATCATGGGTCATCAGAGTCTAACTGTCAAATAGACTTAATTGAATTCTGTATCTTAACAAATCATGTTTAATTCTTCTAAACAATATCTCCTTTTTGAACTAATGTTAATGCCAGAGAAGGTCTGGCACAGTGCGACTGCTGAGTTAGCAGAGCATAGCGACTTTTGCACAGTCTGTGCCTCCACACTCTGCTCTGTAACTTTATGGGGTGTGCCACTTTCTGGCTGAGATGCTGTGGTTCCTAAATGCTTCCACTTTGCACTAATGCTATATACAGTTTATTGTGGCATATCTAGGAGGGAAATTTTTCATCAATTGACTCATTGCAACAGTGACATCCTAGTATAGTACCACACTCAAATTCAGTGAGGTCTTCAAAACGATGCATTCTTTCACAAATGTTTCACAGGGAGGCTGAACGGCTAGAAGCCTGGTTTAATACACCTGTAGTAGTGAGACTGAAAACACCTTAACTCAAAGATTCAGAGGTGGGGCCTAACACTTATGTCCACATAGTGTATGTAAAGCTCTATATCATAAGCATTTAAATTATATGATATAGGGCAAAACATATGTGCTATTTGTCCTAAGAAGAAATTGTTGACTGATGGTATGATTTGTCTAGAATACATTGCTGTGAACCATGAAAGGGAAGTATAGTCTAATAATTTAATAGCGGAGACATATAAAATGTGGTTTGGTAGCACCTACTTCTTTAGACAGTCAAGTGTAATGATCACTGATGTATTTTAAAAAAAAAAGAGGGGGAAAAAAGAAAAACAGCTGCCAATAATTCAAGAAAAACTAAAATACTGCTTTTACCATGATCTCATATGTGACTATAAGGAGAGATATATCTTTGCTCGATCTTAAAACCAGACAAGAAATAATCTTAATCTCTTATAAAAGCTATATATAGAGATCCACTTTTTCCTTCAACAAGGAAAGAGAATGCAAGGAATTTGCCTGATACTAGTATTAAACAACATGCCTAATATTTTTGAGAAATTACAATGAATCTGTCCAATAGCTGGAAAAAAACAAGATCAGATCTAGAATACACAAGAAGCTTGCTGTTCAAAAGGTGACGTGGTCTTAAAAAAAAAAAAAAAACTAGCAAAGAAATAACAGACATACCCTGAGATAAAAGAGAAAATGCAGAGAATGAAGCAACAGAAGAGAGAACAGAGTGTTGAGGTAAAATAACACATTTAACATCAGAAACAGAATAGCTTTATTAAACCCTGCAGGATATTCTTTATAACAGTTGCTCAGGATTGTGGAAGTTTGAAAATTAAATTTAAAATTCAGCATAAAGAGAAGGAATTATATAACTGGATGACCACAAGAAGAAAGGGTTGCCCGCAAAATCCAATCAAGTGATTAGTTTCTGAATCTGCTCCTCTGGCTACAAAGAACAGGAAGTGAGATGCCCATGATAAAGACACCATCTTCTCTGTGACTGCATGTAGGTTGTACAACTCCTTGTCCACTACTGAGCTGCTCTTCTGAATAAGGGTATTGCATCTTTTGGTCTTGGTGACCTCATTACCCATATGGAAAAAAAATAGTAAAAACTTATATGTGATTACTCATGAAAGTGGCCACTTTCATGAGTAAATCATATAAGGCTTACATGATTTACTCATGAAAGTGGCCACTTTCTCATTACTTTCATATATTGTTTTAGTAAGTATCCAAAACATACAAGTTTCATTATATAATTTTTCAAGGGATCTTATATCTGTTTTTACTCTTGTATGCTTTTCATACAAGTTTCACACAAGACAGATACAAACTTTATAAGATTTATATATATCTTTTCCATATGGGTAATGTTTCTCTAGCAGACTGTAGCATAGAAAATAGTACTGGCCACTAGGGCTGTGCGATATGACCAAAATCTCATATCCCGATATAAGAATTCTATCATCCTGATAACGATACAAATCTCAAAAATGTAACATTTTCTGTAAATTCTGTGAATCTCGGGCAGCTCGACTTGCGGGAAGTGTTTCCTGCTGCGCGTCATGTAGCTTGAGTCAAGTGTTTTAACAGATGCATGAAACGATGCATTTTTAGACATAAGTTGTAACGGCCGCCGTTTTCTTTGTGAGTGTTTATTACACGGTGTGCTGCAGGGAAAAGCCTGTTCTAACGTTTGAGTCTAAAGTTTATTTTTTAGCACCTGCCGTCTTTTTTTTACTTCTCATCTGTAAATAATCTGCTCTTTCACGTGATTCAGTTTATTTTGAAAAGTCTCAACAGGATCTTGAGAAAGGTTTATGTGGAACATAAACAAGCGGACACGCGATGGTGTTACCGTCGTTGTTGCTAACCACAACGCCTAAAAACAGGCACGTGTGGTTATATAAAATATAAGAGAAATAGAGAACTTTAAGAAATTAATATAGCCACTACAGTGACCATCAAAACGATGAAAAAATATTGCCGTAAACAGTTTATTTTGCGACACCACGAAACAAACGATATCCGATAAACGATAAACGTCATCCGATATATATCATTATATAGAACAGCCCTACTGGCCACCACAATATTAATCATGTGTGAAGACCTGGACAGGGACAAAAAAAAATAAAATCAGCCTTGGCATTTTTTGGTTGCCCACCATGAATGATTAGTTAAAAAAAGAATAAAAAAAAAATTAAAATAACACTATAAGGTCTAATACCACACAGGCTAGGTAGGGGAAGGGCTGTTGTGCTAAGAGATTTAATTGGGTACTCCAGTGTCAGTGGGCTAAGTAAGTATATGGACCCAAAAAAACAATTATATTGAAGTGGCTCGGCCCCCCAGGCAAATGCCTGACATTCCAGATTGTGTAGTCCAGCCCAGCACTTATATTATAGTGCCGCAAACATTACATGACCAGAAAGCTTACAGAAAAAAAGATTTTCAACATCATCAAAGTCAACACCATAGCCATATTTACCATGTTAAATTACATTTAATATAAATTCCATTCATAAAATTACAGGTACTCATTGGTATATATACAGAACAAAAACACAAAATACATCACCACATTTCTGAGTCGCAATAGTATCGAAGCAAAATTACCTAAGGAACTGAGCTGGCGCAAAGGAAAAGCTGTGGAAGATGGTAATTTATGTTCAGTATGCTCCCACTGAAGTCCAGTTTCCCTGTTGTCACTTAATGCCAGTACTCTAATGTTACAGATGATGAACAATGCGGATTTTTAGGCTTAGTACGTAGTTTTAGACAGGGATTTTCATCATCAACATCACCATCTCCTATATTAGCTGAGTCATTGTTACAGATGAACGAATAATTAATGGATTTGGCAAAATAATGTTGATTCTGCCTTCTCAGCAGTAGCAGGAATGATTTGATAAAAGTCAGATAAACAACTTAAGCCTAATTAGGATATAAGCTATCAAAATAAAGAACTCTAAATCAAACGGTGCTAAACTTCGATCCAAGGGCATTTCCTTAGGTTCCCTTTAGAGCAGCAGCTCCTTTGATTCAGGTACTTTGTGTGTTTGTCCTTCTTACGATTTGTGCCAGTGTTTGGGCTTGAAGCCAAAGGTCTTAAATTAATAATTAAAGACCTTAGGCTAACTGATAATTACAGGACAATGCGTTCCAACTGTGATGAGCAAAAAGGGGACTGACAATGAACAAATATTCGGGGCTTCAACAGGACAAGACTTCATTGCTTCTGTGCAGGGAGCCGGTAACAGGAATCTGTGACCATAAACGTCATACAACTAGACAATTAAAGAGTGGATAAACTGAGTGGTCCGATAATTTTCAGGTGCCCTATCATCTATATGTTATCAATTTGTTATTATTGTCAAAATAATGTTTATTATTACCTGATAACACATCAATCATAGTTTTCATCTTTCTCATGTCAATGTACTGCATAAAATTCTAAGAAAAAAAACATTTATGCTGTGATTTGAGTTTTTTTCTTAACTGTATGTATGTATGTATAATATTTACAAGGCATCCTAATATCCTGATTCATTCACAACATAAGACTCAAGACTTAATAGTCCCCTAAATAATAAACAAAACAAATTAAATGTAGCCTGGTAACACGGGAACACCCTCTCTCACCCTATAGCAGTTGGAATAGGCTCCAGTTCAGATGGATGAATAAATTAAATGCAGTTTGAAGTTCATAACTGGGAGTGTGGAAGTGGAAAAGGGAAATGTTTGTCAGCTTGGAGAATGGCATTTTCAGATACATTTTGAAATGCATTAAAACTTTCTACCACAACAAGTCTAAATGGAAATGGCAGTGACACTTGTGCAATTAAATCTATAATTCATTTGACCAAATTTAAGGTACTCAGATAAAGCACAAAAATCAGTTTTAGTCTGCAATGTGAGGTAACTTCTCAATTTTAATGATTTGGATAGTTTCAAAGTGTGACCCAAAATGGTTGCATGTTTTAATAAATGTAATTACATTTATTAATTAAACATGATTAAATTTAAATAAAACCTGTTCCTGGCACAGCCAGGGACATGTCTAAACTCCTACTGAAGCATAGACTAGAACAAATGTATCTTTTTTCCCCAACTAGAATAAATATTTCTTCAACATTCAGGCTGACAGTACATTTAACCACAAATGTTACCCACCCTTAAGATCACATGATACACTTGAATACATTAAATATATTACAGCACTGACACAAACTTTGTGCCATATTTTGTACATTAATAAAAACATCATCTAGCGCAGCACTTTAGAGATGAGAGAGCTGTCTTGTTTTATATAGAGCCAAGGTTTTACCCCCTGTTGTGGTGCCCTATCATCTCTATGTTATCTATTTGTTTTTTTCCTTCTCTCTCTGTCACTTTCTGTCTCTCCTTTTCTGCCCGTGCATGGATGGTGCGATGTTTCTCTTTTTCTCTGTCAGAAGTTGTCCCTTGTGTTCAGAGATGAAGAGTGTATCACGAGTTCGTGCCTCATTACTGACAGCAGATGAAAGTAAAAACACCCAGATCAAAACATATGTTAATTGTGTAAAAGGGAGACAAACAATGGTATTTATTAGAGACAGTTGCAGGTAGCGGTGCCCTACTGTATTTATACCCCCACCCCTGCTGTCAACAGAATACAAATAAATGCTTCTTTTGTCTGTCTCTTTTGTTTATTTGTCTTTCGTTCTTTCTTGAAAAAGGGCTTAACCCTTGTATGGTGTTCGGGTCTGTGAGACCCGTTTTCAGTTTTTTTCAAAAGAAAAATTAAACAATTAATTATTTTTTCAACCTGAAATTCATTGGCTTTGGCTTATTTTCTGTGAAGAACATAAATCCAAACTAATTTTCAATGACCTCATACTGTACCTCCCCCCACGCATTTACATTACATACAAGGTGTCCGGGTCCACTGGACCCAGGTCTAATAAAAGTGTTGAAAGTGTAGGTCCTGTGTTCCCACACTCTGTCCTCCTCCTTTCTGGTGCTGCTGATAGTGTTTTCCTCCCCCCCTGCACAAAGTTGCAACATTGTTGAAAATTCAACTATCAACACCGTCTGCTCTTACATTCCCACACATTTTACCCTCTTTCTTGAGGGATCCAAATTTTATTTTCTCATACCCTGTCCCACCTGCAAATTAGGGGCATAATACTATAAATAAGACTTTGCCAGTGTGGTTCTTTATCACAACTGATCAAGATGGCAAAAGATTATCTGCTGCGAGGGCCATCCAATTGATTTTGGAAGAGAGAGAGGCTTCGGATGATGATGTTGACAAAGAGGTTTCAGAATATTTCACATTTCTGAAAATTCAGAGTCTGACAGTGACTTTGAAGAAGAGGATGAGGTTGAGCACCATTTAGTAACAAAACGAAGACGAGTACCCCATCTGCAGCCAGCTCTAGGACCAGAACAAGCCCACCAGACAGCAAGTGAAGAAATATGGATGTCAATAACTGGTGAAATTGAATGGTCTTCTTGCCCAAGAAATGAGCCACCCTGCAGAGCTGTTACTGTGATAAGCCATGGGAATTAAAAGGGTACAGTAAGTCACAGCCAGGTGCTGCTAATCAGATAGTGCTGATTAATTTCATCAACAAGCGTTACCATCTCTTTAAAAGCAAAAAATGTTGCTAGTTTGCACATCTAAATCATTCAGGTATGTGCTAACGCAATGTCAGGGAAGGAAAACACCAGAAACAATCTTAGAGAAGAGATTTCTAATGCCCATTAATTTGGGAAGTTCTATATGACCCTTTCTAAACAATCTGCCCAAGTTCATTCTTCAGTCAGAAATCGTATTGTCAAGTGGAAACAACTACCAATTTTTGCAGGAGTGGACATCACATCAAATTTACCACAAGGTCAGAATATGTAATTGTCAGATAAATCTAAAAATGAGAAAAAGAAACTTCAAAAAAACGTCATTTTGCATGTTAAATATTAAAGTTTATGATCGTACATTTATACACAAGACTGGAGACATATGTTTAGAAGGATTGCAGAGGGAAAATCTATTCTCAAAAGCACACAGCAGCTTGGCTTAGGTTTGCCATGTTGTCTGTGAACAAACTACAAAACATCTGGAACAATGTCCTTTAACAGATATGACCAGAGTTGAGATATCTGGCCATAATGCACAGCACCACATCTGTAAAAAAAACCCCACATTAATCAGCACAAACACTTTGCATTACCAAGATGGCAAATATGCACCAGCTTGGTAATACATTCGCATACATTCGGGACCTGGGCACCTTGCAGTCACAATGAGTCGACCATGAACACCTCGGTATACAAAAGTATTTTTGAGGCAAAAGTAAGGCCATCTGTCTGACAGACAAAGCTTGGCACAGACTGCCTTATACAACAGGAAAATGATACCCAGAGTAATACCCAACAACTAAAAATGAGAACATCAGTGCTTCAACAAAACCCTAACTGTTTCCAAAAGCAGAGCACGCTCACACATTTGTTTTGTGGAGTGTCACCAGCTGTATCTTCTGTTGCCTTTGTTGTTGTGCAAACAGCTTTGAGATACTCTAAAAATAAATTTGATGTGACTTGACCTCAGCTCCAGCTTATGCCAGGGTCAGTCACGGGCTTTTTTGGCCTAACTCACTGGCACAGTGTCCTTATGATGATATGTAGTAAACTGTGTTAATGCATATTCATGATCCCTCATTTTTTGACTTCCTATTCCCAGGCAGAAAATGAGGGGTCTACAATGTAGCCATAAAGGACACGCACGCTTGCGTGCTTACACACACACACACACACACATAATAAGCACGGATGCTTGTACATACCCATGCACACATAAACACATGCATGTTTGTGTTTATTTATGAACATGCAGAAATACTCATGTGCACCACTTGGTAATACATTACACTCACGCACACACAAACTAAGGCGCAGCTGTTTTTAACAATGTGGTAACCATGGGTGTCAACAGATGATACAGTCATATCTTGTGTTTTCCTGTTTTGATTACAGACTGTAAAATCATTTCCATCTCAACAAGACACATGTGACCTCCATTTAAAGGAACATTAATCAAATCTTCCCATGCTATTATGTTCAGTGCCGAAGGTACGTTACTACAAACTATGGTGGTTTACTTAATTACTTAATCTAATTTCTTAGTCTGACCACAAATTCCTTCCACCTGAGTCTTTTCCCTCTATACTTAATGTGGTTTTGTACTTTTCCCAGAATGGATTTTTGTTCTCCCCATGGAATGGATGGTGAAACTGATTTATTTTGTAAATAGTAGCTGTGGTTGTGGCATTCGAAACTACCCTGATACTCAGACTGCATTTTGATTTCCTTTGCACTAACAAAGTGTATGTTGGCCTCCAAAAAAATAGTAGTGACTTAGTTATGTCCCGTTTGGTCTTTCTCAGTCTATTTCAGAGGACCTGCCATGCATCGATTTGTGATGTTACTGTCTATACCAAATTCCTGCCAGTCCATTAAATACTTGCATTTGTGATCTTGCATTCAAGAGGCATCACATGCACATCTGTGGAAAAATCAGTCACTACCAAAGTCGTCCACATTAACCAGATGAATATCATAGTTATATCTGCTTTCTGAGGTAGTGGCTCTCTGGTGTAGAGGTTAGCATAGTTGCCATATATGTAAACAATCCCCGATTTGTGTCAGATCAAACATGTTGATTCATCTTCTATTAAGATCCCTTGGAGGAAACAGTGGAATGTACCTCTATCTTTAGATTCAGCAAGAAAGCTGCTGAGATATTTTTGTCAAAGTGGAAGAGCTAAGAATTAGAGATGTGCACAGAGAGATACTGTACAGTCTGATGCTCTTGGGCTGCTGTTGATGATAATTGGCTAATGTGGGAGGTTCATCATCTCGCACAGCTCACCTGGGCTTCCCAGGCTTTTAAAACTTGCTCAGATGAAATAACCTACTCTCTCTTTTTCTTTCCTGCCACCTACACCAACATCAATCCTCTTTGCTGTTTGTGTTTTGTTACTTTATTTTCAATAAATTATTTAAGTTAACCTTTTGAGTGGACACCCGCCTTGATGCATACCTTCAGCTTGTGACACCAGGAACCTGACTAATAGAAAGCTTCAGACAGGCACATTCCTTGTGCCTGTCCCAGTGGCCTTTTACAACATATTTTATATTGGTTGAAGAGGAGTCCAAAATGTTTAGAGGGAAACCTACAGCCTTAAATTGTGAAGGACAGGTATCCAAGTCTGAAATATACAACTGATGATATAATATTTCCCTCCAAGCCTGCACAAGATAAACAGGTTCTAAAAAAAATGATGAATGATTTCTTTTTTTCATCTGTCCTCGTGTTTTGATGAAGTTTATCTTTAGAAGGCATTAATCTGGCGTTAGGTGCATCAGGAGATAGGTATATAGTGCAAGACTGTCTTGATGACAGCAAATGTTTAGTCTCTTGTGCATTTTCTTCTTATTATTTCAATTTACTTATTCCTCTGTAAATTGCATCCATCTGTTGATACTGCAAAAGCCTTTATCACATGACAACTACATCTGGTACTTAAAAACTTGACTTCAGCCCTTCATTATCCCTATGAACAGGGTAGAAATTCTCCTTAAATGTCATCCCTGCTTTCATTCTAATGTTTTACGCTGCTAGCTTTGCAGATGTGAATCCTCTCTGCCAGGCTGAACAGGAGGAATATGCTTAATGGTATTTAAAGCTGAGGTGCTCGTGTTATTTAGAAACCACACAGCTCTGACTTAGCCAGCCCTTAGAGAGCCACAGTACAGGTGGATCATCTCTGTTCTCTCCTTTCTCCACCGAGGCCCCGACTGTCTGTTCCATGACACTTTTGCTGTCAAGGCTGAACAGAGTAATCCCTGCATTAAATGCCTTGCAATAAAGGTTCACACTTTCTCCTCTCTCTTGAAACCCGCAGTATACCCCTATTGTGTTTCTCAAGTTCATTTTCTGGCTGTGAAAGGGGGTCAGGTGCATTCTGTTTTCATCAACGACTGTAACCAATGGAAGCAAAAGGCAAAGAAAAACAAAAACAAAGCAAAGTAAATGGAAAAAAATGTAAGCAAAATGGATATGCGCTGTACATATTGATGTGTATTGTTGGCAAAAGCGAGAAACAGATTGGCCTTTTCTTTGGCAATAAAGATAATACTCTAAAAAGACCCATCTGTCTTATTGAATTCCAGCAGCAACATCAACACACACACACCCGCGCTCCCTATTAAACACACTCGCGTCATTAGCAACATGCACGCACACACACACACACACACACACACACACACATATGCTAAAGGGCTACTACCCAGCTGTGTCTTCCATTCATAAATGTCATTGACACTGTGCTCAGTATGATAAATCTCAAATTTGTCCATCATTTGCATAATAAATGATTAACATTCAAGATCAAAGGTTAACCAAAGTGAGTTGATTTTTTTTCAGCATCACAGCTAAACTCTATAGTAAGATACTTGTTACAGTGTTCCTTCTGTATTGTCATCAGATGCCTCTACAGAGAGTATACCTGAGTGTTGCTTGGAAACAAGATATAGTTGCATCACAATACGTGCACCCATGGATATTTTAACTGCACTTGAATTAGGACATTTTGAAATGCATTAATTCACATTTCATTGCAGAAGAAACTTTATGGAATAATGGCTGCATATAACGAATGTAATCGGCGGAAGGCTAATTTGATTTAAAATAAAAAAAAATCTTTCAGACCAAAATAGTGCCATCTTAACCAGATGTTAAGTAAAATGTACAGTGCATTATTTTGACCTACATTAGGATGTGAAGATGATTAAATATATAGGATAGTATGTTAAGATATATAATACATATTACATATACATTCTTGTTAAGAATATATCTGTTTTACAGGAAAGTGAAGAGCCAGACTGAAACAGAATGTTCTTGAAATTCAATCATGTAAACATAAAATACTTTATTTTAAAATAAAAGATTTTAAAGGAAATTGATAAATTCTAGCAGGCCTTGTGCTGGACTCAACACAGATACAAGTACAACACATGCATGCAACAAAAAACATGTTTTTTTTTCCTTTTTTTTTAACTGCTCTTGGGCTTTGGCCATCTCTCTTGGGCTGACTTCTTGGCTCTGGCTGGGTCAGTTGCAAAGGAAAGTTTTTTTGAAGTTAAACTGTAGTTGATTTACTTTGCTGTTTAGGGTCATTGTCCTGCAGCTTCACACATTTTCTTCTGAGCTTTCACTATTACACAGCTACTCTGACATTATCCTGTTAGATATCTTGATAAACTTGGAAATTCATTTAGCCTTCAGTGACAGGAAGTGGCAGAGCCCTAGAGCCCTAGAGCCAAAAGAGCAGCAACAGTACACATTTGTCTTACTGTGGGCAGACAAAATATACCTTGAAGCATTAAAAAAATATCTTTAAAGTGTGACACACTCTATTTTTAGCACCTGGCAATTGTACAGGGTCCTACGGATGGTCAGTATGTATAAAACACACTTTGAAAATTGTTTCACTTAACATTTGAACCAACACATCAATCCCCTGACCTCACCCGATAAACTGAATATGTTCATCTTCTTTTCATTTTCTAATTAGATGTAATATTTGAAAAGTTGAGGATTTAACATTAAGTTTTATTTTGTAATTAGTTTTGCAAATGACTTACATTATTTCATTACCAACTGTAAAATATATATTTACAATCTTCTCATACATGCAGGGTACAACAAGCACCACAATAACCAAAATACACTCAACAAAAATATAAACGCAACACCTTTGTTACTGCTCCCATTCCCCATGGGATGGACGTAGAGACCTAAAATTCATTCCAGATACACAATATAACCATCCCTCCCAAACAGTGGTCACAAATCAGTCCAAATGTGTGGTAGTGGGCACATCTGCTATATTGAGATAATCCATCCCACCTCACAGGTGTGCCACATCAGGATGCTGATCTGACATCATGAGTAGTGCACAGGTGTACCTCAGACTGCCCACAACAAAAGGCCCCCCTGGAATGTGCAGTTTTTTGCACTATTGGGGGTCTGGGGACCCAGAACCGGTCAGTATCTGGTGTGACCACCATTTGCCTCATGCAGTGCAACACATCGTCGCATGGAGTCTATCAGATTATCAATTGTGGCCTGTGGAATGTTGGTCCACTCCACTTCAATGGGTGTGCGAGGTTGTTGGATATTTGTGGGAACTGGTACACGCTGTCGTATACGCCGGTCAAGCACATCCCGAACATGCTCAATGGGTGACATGTCCGGTGAGTATGCTGGCCATGCAAGAACTGGGACATTCTCAGCTGCCATCTGCCCTGAACAATGTGAACCATGATTCATCCGTGAAGAGCACACCTCTCCAACGTGCCAGACGCCATCGAATGTGAGCATTTGCCCACACAAGTCTGTTACGGCGACGAGCTGGAGTCAGGTCAAGACCCCGATGAGGACGACGGGCATGCAGTTGAGCGTCCCTGAGACGGTTTCTGACAGTTTTTGCAGAAATTGTTTGGTTGTGCAAACCAATTGTTCCAGCAGCTGTCTGGGTGGCTGGTCTCAGACGATCTTGGAGGTGAACCTGCTGGATGTGGAGGTCCTGGGCTGGTGTGGTTACACGAGGTCTGCGGTTGTGAGGCCGGTTGGATGTGCTGCCATATTCTCTGAAACGCCTGTGGAGACGGCTTATGGTTGAGAAATGAACATTCAATGCACGGGCGACAGATCTGGTTGACATTCCTGCTGTCAGCATGCCAATTGCACGCTCCCTCATTGCTTGTGGCATCTGTGGCATTTTGCTGTGAGACAAAACTGCACATTCCAGGGTGGCCTTTTGTTGTGGGCAGTCTGAGGTACACCTGTGCACTACTCATGATGTCAGATCAGCATCCTGATGTGGCACACCTGTGAGGTGGGATGGATTATCTCAATATGGCAGATGTGCCCACTACCACACATTTGGACTGATTTGTGACCACTGTTTGGGAGGGATGGTTATATTGTGTATCTGGAATGAATTTTAGGTCTCTATGTCCATCCCATGGGGAATGGGAGCAGTAACAAAGGTGTTGCGTTTATATTTTTGTTGAGTGTATAAGCAATGTAATTATTTTAGGAGAACAAAATATGCAAAAACTAAAATCCAAGTTTTGGACAACATGTCCTATTACCTAAGCTAACAAAAAGTATACAGGCTATGCAAAAGTGCTCATTTTGAAACAGGTCATTAGCTTCATATTAAAATTCACTACACAGCTAGCTATAGCAAAATAAATAAAAAAGAACACATTTTAATACATTAATCAACTGTAGCAGTCAAAGTTTATCACATCATCCACATCTGCTTCCATCTCTCACATCTTTTCCAGGCCTTTCTCTCTCTCTCATCTGCCATATACACTGCTGAACCCCAGTCTGCAGCCCTCGTCAGCTCTGCTCCTCAAGCCTGAACCCCGTTGGATTTGGTTGCTCTCCTCCAGAATTCATCCTTTATGTGCTCTGGACTGTTCATCTAAATTATCCACCCTGCTCTCCACATCCAGTTCCCACTCATCCACGCTTCCGCACCTGAATATCCTATCCCTGATCATTCAGACCTGAAAAATTCAACTTTATCTAAATACAGTCATTTGTTTACATTTATCACATCCAACTAGCCTTCATATCAAAATGTGTGTAAACAATATGTGTTCCTAGGCAGCAAGGATTCCAATAGTTGTTGCCTCATATTGTGTTCTGTGAGGGCCATAATGACTTTTATAAAACCATTTGTACCTAAAACTGCTAGGTTCTAGGTGTAAATGGTTGTATTTTTTGTTTATTAGCTTTTTCATAATTTTAAACAGCCCAGATATGAAAAGTCGTGAAATAGGAGATTATGTGGTTTTACATGGCTTACAAATGTCACAGGAGTATGACAAAAAATCCCAGTTTATCCTGCTTCAATGAAAAAGATCCTGCAGCTTTACAGCTGAGTAAAAGAGTTTGTAACTGTCAGAAGAATCCAGCATCCAGTACCAGACATCTATACATTTACCCTTTGAACGTTTTACTTTGATGTACTATTGTTTATCACCCTTTTTTAGGCCTCTGTCTTCAGCATAGAATCTAAGGTCTCCTTCAGGAATCACTTCTTAGTTTAAAACGTAGTTAAATTATTATAAGTTATTATAAACTGTTCTTTGCTTAAGTTCTATGATTGTGCCCACTGTTTCCATTTTCCCCTATATATGTTTACTGTAGTATATGATATCTGTTTCTTTCTTTGTGAATTATTACATCTATTTTTTCTGCCTGATGTCCCAGACCACTGAATGTTGTGATGTCTTGCTCTAGCGAAAGGGACAGTCCAAACTCAGCCAAGCACATGACCACATCTGCTTTAATCCAGCCCGCCAATCTAGCATGGCACAATTATTCATAATGTTTTTGCTTATTTCCATAATGAAGGGGTTAATTATGCTTATGAGATGCCCTGATGATCTTGTCTTGAGTGTTTGGGACACAGCTGTAGGTCTGCAAGCTAAATCATGCGCTAAATGTGTCAACTAGAATTAGACCCATTTGGCGTTTGCTGACGGTGAGCTGTTTGCAGTGTGAGGAGCTCAGGCAGCAACTTGGCTGTGGTCAAGTCAGGCGGGAGGGGTTGGGTGGATATCAGTCATTACCCATTGGCCCAGACAAGATGCAGCAAGTCAAGCAGAGCTCCCACTGTGTTTTGAAGATCAGTTGGACAATAAAGTTTTATGCACCCATGAACAACACAAGCATATTTCATTTTAAGTTCAGCATCAGAGGGATATCATGCTCAGAGTTTTTTGTTTGTTTGTTTTAATAGGGCATCAGAGGCAAACAGAATATCACAAAAAAATGACTCAATCGTCAGTAGTTTGTTACTCATCTAAGTACTAATTACTGAGATGACGTCGGCACATAAACATATAATGTTAATCAATAAATGAATTAAATGGAAGTGCAGCTGCTTAAATTAATACAGTTGTTCACCCTCACCACGTAATTTTGCAGTTCAAATTTGCCGCATTTTCTCTTCATATTAAGTTTTATTTTCTCCATTTTTCACATGAGAATAAATATAACTGACCGCTGCAGTCTGTGCTCAGAACTCAAAGCATGCAGCAGTAATGATAATGCATTCCAGATACCTCAAATGTCAAACTTTTTCTAACTTGGAAAATGCTGGTCTGCTCTGAATTTCAGAGTGAAAAATCTCAGTTGAGGGAATGTTCCGCAAGAAATTTCTGAACGAGAACTCAAAATGTCCAACTTATTCAGGAAGCACCACAAATATACAATGATGTGGAGACAATTCTTACCTGCTGCTCTGTGTCAGTCGGTTCTGAAATAATTTCTGTGCCTTCTCAAATGCGTTTCCCAGCTACGCCATCAGGAGTTCAAACAGCCCGACTGACATCCTGAAATATGTACGAAAGCGGTCGTGATACAGTTTCAACTCCTGGATCACAACACCAAATTCTTCCTGCTGCTGCCTTCTTTTGATAATTGAATCCACTGAGAATTGAATTATTTGCAAAAACTGAACATTCTGGATGTGTACACACGTTACACGAAAAGTTTGCATCAGAAAAATTGTGAATTTCATTTGAGTTTTTTACAATTTGCTCGAGGTATGAAGGCCTTTAGTTGCATAATAATATATCGGTACATCTTGAAAAAGTGAGATGGAGATGAAGGAGAGTCACCTTAAAAGTAAAAGCTGTGCCTCAGTACTGCAGCTAACATGTTTCAAAAGGTGCAACTTTTACTTTGAAAGCAAACTTGCTCCATTTCCAGTCTGTATTGCACTTTTCACAAATCCACTATAGACAGCTGGCCAGTGTCTATAAAACAACTTCATCACATCCATTAAAACTATGACTACAGCAATCATGAGAAGGTTTATCTTGTGAGCTAGCTCTTTGTGGATTTACTGAATTCAGCAAGATGCAAACACGTTTCAAGAGTTGTCCTGTTCCATCCTCTACACGGACAGTAATCTGTTTATACTTTCTTTATACTGTAAAATATAAAGGTGGAATTCAGTAAATGAATCTAAGCATCATCAGCTTAACCTCAAACTCATCTATTCTATATTTAATGTAACCTAAATCTGACCACCAGCAATGCAGTTACTGCGCACCAGTCCAACACAATATTTTATATCCATCACATTACTGCACGCTAACTGATTTGACCTGCGCCTTTAAATAACACAGTCTACCTCAGTTTGTTTTGCACCACAACATAAGGAACGAAATATGTACACCCCAAATACCTGCTTTAAAAACATGAGGACTTATATGTAGCTTTAAATTTTCAGTTTATGAGATACCCATGTGCAGTCCTTACCTTTAAATCTAACCTCTCTTCTTCCTCTCCTGTCCTGTCTTTCTTATGTGTCTCCATCCCTGAGTGATGTTAGCTTTTTCTTTTCTCTCCCTGTGAAATAAAGTAGCTGCAGCTTTAGCTGGCAGACTGTAGATACAAACAGTTTGTGTTTGCTAATGTTTGTGGAGCTAGTATTTAAAATTACCTGCTACTTAAAAAACATTGCTTTCTTTATGCTCCTCTTTTGTAGAGCTAGCAAGATGCTGAAGTACGGCAACCGCAACTTGTGGACATCTTCACTCGTTCCGGTGTTGCGTTCAAAACACACACACACACACACACACACACACACACACACACACACACTAGGTAAAAAACTTTAACCCCTGACTATGGCACATGGTTTTGCCTCTTTCTTCTCTTTTTGTGCCAACATAACATGGTGTTTAATACATGAATAGAACTGCCTTTCACGTGTTACTGTTTATCAGTTTAATGAAGGCAGTGTTGGGGAGTAACGGAATACATGTACCGCCGTTACGTATTTAAAATACAAAATATGAGTAACTGTATTCCGTTACAGTTACCTTTTAAAAGGTGGTACTCAGAATACAGTTACTGTTGAAATAAAGGGATTACACGGCAGTATTTTCCTGTTTCAAATGTTCAGCTCTCTATTTTTGGTTTCCACGCCCCCAAACAAAACACGCATTAAGAGACTCTAATGCCTGTGTCTCAATCTTGCGGCCCATGTCACCCCTACTTGCGGCCCACATAATGACGTAATGAAATATTTGAAAAAATTATTCCCAAAAATAATTTAATATGAAGGCAATAGGCAGAGTGTTATAGGCATCGTCCTAAAGAATGTAGCCTCATGGGCAGTGTAGTCCATGCTGCAGGGAGAATGGACTGCCATACCCGTTTAAAAGTAACCTTCCCAACACTGAATGAAGGCACTCAGTGATGTGAAAAAAATTACTCAATGCGTTAAACCAAAAGTAACGATCCTGTTTTGAAAATGTAAGTAGACAGTACATTTAAAAAGGTATGGATAAAAGGTAAAAAGTTGTCCGAAAAATAACTATTGAAGCTCAGTACAGATACCTGCAAATTCTAATTAAGTACAGTAACAAAATATTTGTACTTCATTATGTGAACGAGAAAGTTTTCACAGGATTCTATGCAAAACTGTAAAAAAAAAAAACCCAAAAACTAAGAACAGTTTCTTTAAGCATTGCACAGTCTGACCTTGGAGTGAATTTGCTGTGACATCCACTCCTGGGAAGACAGAGGTATTGTATTAGCACACACCTAAATGCTTTAGACCAGCAATCTGCCAAAACGTGTGCTTTTTTTGGAGGTCATACTTGCCGGTGACCAGTTAATAAATTGTATTTCTCAGGAGTGTAAGGGTGTACTTAGGTGAAAATGTTCTTTTTGATGATTGTGCATGGATGCCGAGGTCAACACACAATTAACAATAATCACCAACTTTCCAACCAAGGCTTTAAACCAGGCTACTGGTTAAATAAAAAAAATCTAATTTTCTATGAAAATCCTTATTTCATATTTCTAGTAACTGTAAGATTTTTATATCATAATGTATGTTTAAAGTTACTGTTACGGTTCTGCTGTTGTTTTTGGTGATGTTCTGCCAATAATAACTGACTGTAAAATGTAAATAATGATGGATTTCCACATTTTTGTTTTGGTGTCTTCAAAATCTCTTCTCCTCAGTACTGCTGTCCATCAACATCTTAACTTTATTTTCTAAGGAGCTTGGAAAAAAAAGCGTCTGGATGAAAAAGCGTCATACAGTATATTCAACATATTGTAAAATTAAACTGTAGTTTTTTATAAATGTACAAAATATGGAGGTATGTTTGAACATAAAATAGATTTTAATTTGCTCAAATTAAACTCTTTGATTGATAATTACTTCTCTCCAAAATGAAAATAGTTGATTTAAATGCTGTTTTATCAAATCCAAACATCCAAATAAGGTGATTTGTCGCTGTTTATGTAATGTTGTGTTATCTTCTTTTTCTTAGCTGTCAAAATCTTTATACAGGATTCATTATAAGACATTTTTTAAAAAGTCAGAAAAGTGACAGCTACAACAACATATGAGTAAGTCATTCCAAGGCTTTAATCACACGCATCTCATTTCCTTGTATATGAACCACAATGCAACATTTTATTTTTATTTTACAGCTGAGTAGACTAGTAAGAACCAAATGCATGAAGACAATATTGTGATTTAACATCTACTAAGCTTTGGGCAATGTCTTCCCTGTTTTCATTTGATTTTAATCAGCCTGGGATTTTCATCTGCTTGAGTGTTGGCAGGGAACAACAGTGGTAAATGTTCTGCTCCTAGTTGATTTTTACACATTTATTCTGATCAAAAGTAGGCTATACCTGCAAGCATCTGCTGATTAATATGTCATCAACTTTATCTTGAATGCATATAAATGTCTTGGTAATTTACATACAACAACATTATGATATAGAAAGCAAATGCAACAAAATCTTGGGCCTTTACTCTGGTGTGTTTGGCTGCAAAACAGCAAAGAATTTTCACTTAATTATCGGCAGTTTCCATCGTTTCCAAACATGAAAGGATAGTTTTCCCCTGCCGTCCAAGATGGCAGAAAATAGCTGAATTATATTTGTGACTAATTAAAGGAAATTAAATTGAATGAAGTCATTTCTCCTAGGATGTAACTTAAGCATTTGTCTGATGACAAACACTAGAAAATTCCTTTGACACCATAAAGGATCACAGAGGGAGGAATTAATGCCCGGGTTTTGTAAAAGCATGAAACTAGATGCATGTTATTATTATAAACGGGTTGAAATTTTAGATCATACATTTGTTGTTATCAATTGCCAAGTGCGTAAAACAAAAAAACAACTCCACAGGAATCACATGAAGTACGTTTGACTTTGTTCCTTATACTGTTATAATATACGCTTGTAATGTCTTGATGCTGTCACATCTTTTGTATCCCTGTTTAAAAAGGCCCGCAGAGGAAAGTAATTCAGTCATTCCCAAGGTCATGAGGACTATTTATTTCTGCTGCTGTTTTCCCATCTTGGTAATAGTCAAATTTTGATTTAAAAAAAAAAAAGAAGTAAAAATTACAATCCAAATAACAAAGTAGATGAAACATCTGAGAACATGTTTCCCATTAAAATCTGCATCCATGTCATTCCATCCCATTCATTATTCTGCATTTCCACTTGTTCAGGGTCACTGAACTGCTTAAACCATTATTTAATAAAACCATCAACAATATTACAGGCAAATCATTTATTTTCCTTTTATGTTTTTTTAGGTTTCCTAAATTATAAATCTCAAATGATAACTCATTCTGAGCATTTCAAATCACAATGTGGAGAATAGAGGAAAACAGTGTAAAACAAGAAAATAATCTAAGGATGATAAAAGTGGTCTACAAAATCAAATTTGTTTAATTTCAGCCAAAATTGCTAAGAAAGGACAAAAAAAAAAATCAAATAATTACATAAAATAGTGCAACTATTAATGACTGTTCATCTAACAAAGAGACTGAATTACTTAGGATGCCTTTACAAGGCTAGAATCTACCTGAGCTTAAAATACCCCTCATTCACCATTCTAAGCAGACAGTAGAGATGCTATGCGAAGTGCTACTGTCCTACTCTTGGGGAACAATTTGGGTTTCAGTATTCAGTGGTTTGTGGAGAGGAAGAGCAGTGGCTTGAATCTCCAACCATAACTGAAGACCCACTTTGCAACCAGAATCACAGCCAGGCAACTCTTATTTATCAGCAGTCCATATTCTGCCCCGGCAGCTTTATTTAAATCCCAAAAGTTTATCTTGTACAGAAACCCTCACCTTACACTGTTTCCAAGATGAAACCTTTCAAAGAATGAACAGTTACATATATTTTTGATCTGGATGGGTAACTAATGCTGCTGTGTGGTAGGTGAAGAACAAGAAATTGTTCATCGTTAAAGCGTAAGCGCTACATGGCTAGCTGAAATGAACTACCACATGTAAATCTTACATTTCGTTGACTTGAACATTTACTTGCAGTGACAGAAATGTTCCAGTAGTTTTATTTGCCAGATTAATGCCATGTCAAAAATGTAAAGTTGATTGGATAGTTCCCCATTTCAGGTAAATAACTCCTACAGTTTCAATGAGCCACCACTAAGAGCCTGGGCTTCTGTTTAGAAGCAGGGGCTGGTGTAATTTCAGGAAGGGTTATGAGAGGTGTGTTCACAGATTGGTACCATAATCTACACCCTTCTGGCAGCTTTAAAAACGCTGATAAGTGCATCTGATAGCACAGCAATCTGGCATTTTGGCTAAATTAAAGTTGAAGACGTTCAAAGGATGGCTGGAGGCCGAAGGACCACAGTACTGTTTTGCCCTCCAGTTGGGCATGTCCCAGTTCCTCTGATGTCACGTGAAAACTATGGACTCACGTGTCAAGCCAACATCAAATAAAGCAGCTCAAATTCTCCAATCTCAAATAAAATGATCAGTATGGCCATTCTGCACCATGAAGAATGGTGCATGACATTGTTTATGTCTTTGTAATTGAGCAAACCTACAAATTCAGCAGGAGCTAAAATAATTATTTACCTGACTGTGTGTTTGACTGGCTGTTTGACACCATAGCAGATTATATCCTGTACATTAAAAAAAATGTTGATTAAACTAGCAGAAGTAATGAGGATGTGTTCTGAAGCATGCATTTTGTATCGACTCCCTGTATATACTGTTGAGGCAGTGGAGACAGTGGAATTACCAGGTCCTATAACACCAGCAGGAATAAATAGCTCATACGATCCATAACTACCTTCATCCATAATAAGTTATAGTGCTTTCAGATTTCAGGCCAGGTTTTTGTTTCAAATGGTGATAAAAATCCTGCTATTGAGCCCTGTAACCTTGTTTCTGTTGGTACCTTTTAGGAGTTTCTCTAAAGTAGCAAAAAGCTCAGCCACTTTCATGGAAGAGTCAGCGTTCGTGCCGCAGAAGCAGAGACAACCGGGGTTTAAATTAAGATAAAGTGTCATGACTGTGCTCAGTGTTCTAGTTATAACTTCCATGGAGGTCACAGGTCACACCTGGACTATTCTTTCTCTGCTCTAACTCTGTGTCACTTCCACTACTGAGGTCAGTCCCAGAAGAGCTTTGTGTCAATGCTGGAGCTCTTTTTGACTCACACGGTCACCCTGATGAGGCATTTCTGGCTCTTGCTCTTCAACATTTGGGTCTTTTCACAGTTGCAATACTGATAGAGTTCAGCTGCTTTATCTTCAATTTATATTAAAAAAACATTTAGGACTGGGGGGAGGGGGGGGGGGGGGGGCTCATTGAAATACTTTGTCAAAAAAAAAAAAAAACAGTTCTTGAACAAGTATGTAATAAAATGTGAGATGTGACAGTTTTTTGGGTTACTCATCAAACACATACCGCCTGCTAAATATTCAGATGTTTTCAAATGACACAAGCTGACACACTTTTCAAGCTATCCAGGACTTGTCATTCTTCTTCCTATTCTTTTACAAAGATGTCTTTTGTGTTTGAGAGGAAATTGGATGAAAGACTCAGAAAAAAAATGTTGGAATAAAAATAGCTAAACAGTCGGAAACCATTTCAACAATAAGTCAGAGACACAAGGAAAGGAGGCGGGGACATCCAACCTCCAAAATTAGCTCTTTCTTCATATCCAGAGTTGTATTTTAAACAAGCTGCTTCCAGGGTATAATTTAGAGGTTGAAACAAACATAAAATCTTGTGCTAAAACATTCATGAATCTCTCTATCCACAGAATTTTATGTATGTGTTAAAAAGAACAAGGTGAGGCACTTTAGAAAGCAGGGGACCTGATAACAGGTCTCTAAGGTACTGTGGGCCTTTGTACAACAATAACCACATTGAAGAGAACCACTATTCAGAAGAGATGATCTACAAAAAAAAAAAGGCACAGCAGTGTGAGAATGTGTCTCTGAGAGGCATAAAGAGATGCAAACAGACCCATCAATGTGCAGAATATTTTTCACAGATGAAACCCAGACAGTCCTATCAGTCAATGGGAAGCCTTGCTGCTGATAAGCCTTTGCAGCTTGAAAGATCTCTCGCCTTACTGTCGTGTATATGGAGCATTGTTTTGTGAAACAAGAAAAATCCATCTCCTCTGCACTGCTGGACATCCTGCATCTGTGTGAGCTCACAGCCAGGCCATGAGCACAGGCACAGTATACAAAGATGCATGCATTATCTCTGAAAGGAAATGGATAAGGTTTTCTCAAGTGAGTAACTGTTGAAAGGATGAGCACACTGCATATCCTTCTCCATCAATGGTCCCTGCAGCAGCATCACCTCAACCCCTAACCAACTGCACTCCTTCTCTGCTCAAGCAAGTCCCGCTGAGAGTGAGCTGTTGCATATGCATCGGACGCAGTACATTTGAACCTACCTTCATGGTGGCTCATCCAGAGCCTAATCTGCAAAAGGATGTTATGGCAAGCAAGGAGAGCCCAATTGTATATTACAAAGTCACAGGCGATTGACCAGCTGCCAGCCAGACACTAAGGCCGGAGAAAAGAGGATTGCTCCTCCTTGTGGTTTCCATCATTCTGTCCACACTTGCCAATGGAACGGAAGATGTCTCCTTGTGTGTCTTGGCGTCGATTGAATTCTACTGAAAGCAAGTACGAAATATTCATGGCCTCTCCTCAGACAAACATTGAAGGGAAGAAGAGGTTAGCCGGTAGCACTGAGTACTGCAGTCCTGCAATTGTTGCAATTGTAATGCTGGAAAGTCTCTTTTGTTGGATATAGTATTAAAATGACACAATCATGCAACAATAGCCTATGGATCTAAATATTTCTCTTTAACAAGTTTTATAAGTTACAGTGTTGTGTTTCCAAAAGTAACCCACACATATATTACTGGAAAAAGTGACTCCTGGGTTTATTTTTAATCTAGGAGCATTTATCAGGAATATACATAACAAAGTATGAACATAAAATAAATATGACAGATTTAGCTCAATTTCATGTTTAAGGTAATGAAAGTTAAGCTGTCACAGAAGACCCACTCTTAGCGGTGATAAAACACAAACCATCGCGGTCTCATTGCAGAGCACCTGGAGAAAAACCCATGCAGGTCTGGGGCAAACATTCAGATTCCCCAAAGAAAGGCTTCAATCAGTCAGTGGATTCAAACCCAGGACCGTCTTGCTGTAAGGCACTAGTACTAATCATCACACCGTTTGTTGTTGTTTTGATTCTGTTTTCTCAAGAATCTTTTCTTGTCAGCTGAAATGTAAAAATTTTAACTGAAACAGATTTAAAAGCATTATTACGTTATTTATTGGTATTAAGAAATGTACTTCATGCAGCCTAGAAACCGAACAACATTGCTATGTTTGAATAAGTAAGAACCGTGAAAATGAGTTATCTTGATTGGCTGATCTGAATCACAACTCTTAGGCTACGTTCACACTGCAGGTCTTAATGCTCAATTCAGATTTTTTGATCAAATCTGATTTTTTTGTCTGCTCGTTCACACTACAAATAAAATGCGACAGCAAACGCTCTCTAGTGTGAACGCTCAAAAGAAGACGTCATACACAACGCGCTCTGTTTAGACCCAGAACAAACTATATTGTTTGACTGATGGCCTTAATATAAAGACTTCGGACTTCATGTTTCCCGATTTTTGCTTTAAGTTATTTTGTTACTTACATAATAATGTAGATAACCTAATAATGATCCTTATTGCTGTTTTAGAGGAGCGGTGCTTCAAAGGATAGCTGCAGATTTCTGTCAGAACCTGCAGGTTATGCAGTACAAATAAAATGTTAACGTTTCTCCAACGTTGTCTTCCCAGCAGTTTCACCGGATGGCCAGGAAGCGTTCGCGATGTCTTCTCTGGCGCTGATAATTGGCGTCTGTCTTGTGTCAGTGACGTAAAAGACGGATTTAATGCGACTTGACCGTTCACACAGCAGTCGCTTTCTGAGACATCGGATATGTATCGGATTCAGTACCACATACGAAAGTGACCCAGATCGGATTTGAAAATATCGGATTTGTGCCGTTCACACTGTCACACAATGATCGGATATGGGTCGCATAGGGTCAAAAAAATCGGATTTGATGCGCTTTCGCCTGCAGTGTGAACGTAGCCTTTGACTTGATATTGCTTCATGTTATAACTCTTGGTATGTGGAGGTAATGTGAGCTTTAATTATTCTCTAAAATATGACATTTCAGTTTTAGCTTCTCATCGACAAAGAATCTCTTTTGTCATATTTCATAAAATTGCATGAGCCTCAGCTGTAACAACAAAAAGAAAGACTGTAAGCCTCTCTGAATGTGAAATTCATTTTGGCTTAGGTCTTCTCACCCCTTTGGCTTATTCACAATACTTCAGCCCATGTTTTCTTCAACCTCACAAAATTCTCCCTTGTCAACCACCTTCTGCACTCTTTTCCCTCAGTACCTCTGGCTGCTCATATTGAATATGAAGTTCTGCTCTTGGATGTGCTAGGCAGGAATTACTTCCTTCTACCTTTAGGCCACTGCCCCCAGACCAGGTCTGTGCAATGAAACAACTGCTCAGTAAACTCCTCATTTCCTGTGGCTACCTAACCATTTCTCCTCTTTCAACTCCTCTCCCTCTTGGATCTCCAGCACTGAAATGACCTTCCCACTCCTGTTAGGACAGCAGAGGTAACTCCTGCACTATTGAAACAGAGCTGAAAATTCTCTCCACCCCTGCATGAATCATATTTCATATCTCCTGTACTTTTACTTGCCTTAGAAAAAAAAAGTCTTCATCCTTGTTGTTGCTCTTATCAGCAACAAAGGGTAATAGCAGAGCCCTTTTTTTGCATTTGACAAAATAATTAACACACTTAACACAATCCAAAGTGCTTTTTAAAAATAATAAGCTAGTGATTAGTGTTATACTTTCCAAAGGTAACAATCACCAAGGGCAAAAAAGGGAACGTTATTAATAGGATGTTCCACATAAACTGTCGATCTGACAACTACCTGTGACAGACAGCCGGCAGACAAATCTCTTCACCGTTATCTCGACAGCCTCCGGACAGGATGCACAGACTGACAGTGCCTTTAATATTACACTGATATTGTATGGAAAAAATAACAGACCAAACTCAGTCAAGTACCTGCAACAGAACATGTAATATATTACTGTATGATATGACAATAACGTCTGGTAGTAAACGTAGGTGATGGATTATTTTAATCTGAGTTTTAAAAATAATTCAATGTCTTATTGTCACATTGAGCCATTCATCCATTTTATACTACTGCCACATGTCCACACTGTGTTCTTTTAACAACACTTTAAGTGGATGAGAACTGAGGAGACCAATTACTACCAGAGACAAAAAATAATTATTATAACTAATAAAAACCAGTAATTTAACATTATGGCTATCTCTGAACAATAAATAAACAATATACAATCCTTCATCAATATCTGTATATCTGTAGTTACAGTAGCTCCTCATTCAGAAGGAATCTACAGGCTTGGAGAATCCTGCAATCAGACTCCTGAACACTCCCCTAGGGGAAAAGGTTCCAGAAATTTCTCTGGCCACTGTGGCAGCAGAAGAAAGTCTCACTTGAAAATGAAATATATCATATATTGCCAAAAGTAGGGAGCAGTTCTATTCCTTGGAACTGTTAGTTTGCTTCCCTGTGGATCCTGCCTATCAGTTCCACGTGTACTTGTTCTAATCAGCTAATAGTGGTGCAGTCTGCAGGGTGGATATGGACATTGCCATCGCTCTCGCATCCTTTTGTGCAAGTAAAGTGCATCCAGGATAGAAACAACTGTGTTTTACTGCTAACATAACTTTGGCTTGTTGCAAACACCTGCACAGACACCATGCTTACTCTAAGCTAGCCAGGAACCCAGAGTGATGCTAAAGCTGAGTGAATGCAGGCCCCAGCCCAGCAGCCAGACCCTGAACTTCCACAGGTAACAAATAGAGTAGTCAGGCAGTCAGGCTGCTGCCTTCATTTCTACTTGCTCATGTTTCTAAAATAGAATCACTGTGGTGATCCCTTTGAAGTCTCATTGTACTGGTGTCCACCTTTGTTTTGTCTTTGTATTCATCACGAAACAAGGTAACAAGGAATTGAACTGGTAGGTGATGTTAATAATGGAATAGCTAAATTCTTATCGATTCCCATCCCTAGCCAAAAGTATTCACTTGTCTGCCTTCACGTACATATGAACTCCCATTCTTAATCCATAGGGTTTAATATGATGTCAGTCCTCTCGCAGCTATTACAGTGTCAACTCTAGACTTTCCAGAAGGTTAAGGAGTATGTTTATGAGAGTGTTTGATAATTTTTTCAGAAGCGCATTTGTGAGGCTGGACACTGATGTTGGACAAGATGGCTCTCAGTCTCTGCCCTAATTCATCCCATAGGTGCTCAGCACATTGCTTTTACTTAGCTCACCTTTTTTAGGCTGTGAATGTAATGTACCTTGTCTTTCTATTAGCACTCACTATACAGTCACACCACTGAAAATCTTTAGTAGAAATAATATTCATTATTATTGGTGAATAGTATTTAATCCATATGTGCACTCAGAGCAGTAGCCAGCACTATACAGTGGGGCAAAAAAGTATTTAGTCAGCCACCGATTGTGCAAGTTCCCCCACTTAAAATGATGACAGAGGTCAATAATTTGCACCAGAGGTACACTTCAACTGTGGGAGACAGAATGTGAAAAAAAAATCCATGAATTCACATGGTAGGATTTGTAAAGAATTTATCCGTAAATTAGGGTGGAAAATAAGTATTTGGTCACCTCAAACAAGGAAAATCTCTGGCTCTCACAGACCTGTAACGTCTTCTGTAAGAAGCTTTTCTGTCCCCCACTCGTTACCTGTATGAATGGCACCTGTTTGAACTCATCATCTGTATAAAAGACACCTGTCCACAGCCTCAAACAGTCAGACTCCAAACTTCGCCATGGCCAAGACCAAAGAGCTTTCGAAGGACACCAGGAAAAGTATTGTAGACCTGCACCAGACTGGGAAGAGTGAATCTACAATAGGCAAGCAGCTTGGTGTGAAAAAATCAACTGTGGGAGCAATCATCAGAAAATGGAAGACATACAAGACCACTGATAATCTCCCTCGATCTGGGGCTCCACACAAGATCTCATCCCGTGGGGTCAAAAAATAATCATGAGAACGGTGAGCAAAGATCCCAGAACCACACGGGGGGACCTGGTGAATGACCTGCAGAGAGCTGGGACCAAAGTAACAAAGGTCATCATCAGTAACACACTACAACGGCAGGGAATCAAATCCCGCAGTGCCAGACGTGTTCCGCTGCTGAAGCCAGTGCATGTCCAGGCCCGTCTGAAGTTTGCCAGAGAGCACATGGATGATACAGCAGAGGATTGGGAGAATGTCATGTGGTCAGATGAAACCAAAGTAGAACTTTTTGGTATAAACTCAACTCGTCGTGTTTGGAGGAAGAAGAATACTGAGTTGCATCCCAAGAACACCATACCTACTGTGAAGCATGGGGGTGGAAACATCATGCTATGGGGCTGTTTTTCTGCCAAGGGGACAGGACGACTGATCCGTGTTAAGGACAGAATGAATGGGGCCATGTATCGTGAGATTTTGAGCCAAAACCTCCTTCCATCAGTGAGAACTTTGAAGATGAAACGAGGCTGGGTCTTCCAACATGACAATGATCCAAAACACACCGCCCGGGCAACAAAGGAGTAAGAAGCACAAAGGAGTGGCTCCGTAAGAAGCATTTGAAAGTCCTGGAGTGGCCTAGCCAGTCTCCAGACCTCAACCCCATAGAAAATCTGTGGCGGGAGTTGAAAGTCCGTGTTGCTCGGCGACAGCCCCAAAACATCACTGCTCTCGAGAAGATCTGCATGGAGGAATGGGCCAAAATACCAGCTACTGTGTGTGCAAACCTGGTAAAGACCTATAGTAAACGTTTGACCTCTGTTATTGCCAACAAAGGTTATGTTACAAAGTATTGAGTTGTATTTTTGTTATTGACCAAATACTTATTTTCCACCCTGATTTACGAATAAATTCTTTACAAATCCTACCATGTGGATTCATGGATTTTTTTTTTTCACATTCTGTCTCTCACAGTTGAAGTGTACCTCTGGTGCAAATTACTGACCTCTGTCATCATTTTAGGTGGGGGAACTTGCACAATCGGTGGCTGACTAAATACTTTTTTGCCCCACTGTATTTATAGATGTTGTACAATCAAACTGCATATTATATTATGGATGAAAGACTAACTCTGAGATTTCTAAGGATTAAATACTGTTATATTTGATAAGATTTAATATTTTTTGAAATGCACAATTTCAGTAATGAAAAGAGTTGTGTCAGTTGTGTCCTATGTTTAAGAACACCATATAATTTCATCTATCAGAGCTGACAATAATGCATCAGCAGCTTCTGACAAACTATTGATTTTTGACTTAGAATGCATTTAAGTACACAGTAACTGTATGACAGAGGACATAATTCAATTCTCATTGCACAGAGAACCCTTTAGTCAGGCATATATGGCTTCAGAATAGTAATGCACCAGCCTACATTATTATACCTATCAAGCACACTAATGATCTACCTCAGAGGCACAGGTACATCCAAGTAATTTATGGCAGGGAGAAATCTACAGGTTAATACCCTCCATCAAAAGTCCACAGGGAAATGTACAATATAGTGTACTTCGCTCACAGATCACTTTGCTTTCTTTGAACAACCGTATCATGGCATTTTGTGTGATTGCTACTTCTGCTATCTTTTTTCCCCGTTAAATACCACATGCCACTTGACAGCAAAGCAAATGATTTGTTGATTGGGGCGCAGTGTTCCTGTCAGTTCGTTGTTGGTTTCAGAGTGTGAAACTAAAGGTCCCCTTTGGGAGATAATTTAGGTGCGGTGGCTGTAATAACAACCTTGCCCCTCCCACCCCCCCTTTGTTGTTAATTCTTCTGACTGTGTTTTGGTTGAGTGGATATACACCTTGCTCACAGGAGTGACGTGAAAAGCCACCCCCTTCAAACGCTGTCACCACCATTGCATTACCCTCCTTTCCACCCTCCCATCCCTACGAGCTGAGGTGACAGGTCATAAATCCCTACAGACATGGGTGTGGGGGTTTTAGAGAGTGGGGTGGGGGCACTGGGGGGTGAGGAGGATGATGGCAATGGAGGGGTGGTAGCTGCAACACAAACCTGAAGGAAATTTCTCCTCATGCATAGAAAGCTGTTTCCCCCTCACCGACAATGTCTCCCTCGGGGATGCTACTGCCAACTCACTGCATGCAAAGTAGTCTCTCCCTCTCTCTTTCTCCCTCTGTGTCAATCTCTCCCTCTCTCTGTGCAAATGGGGTACGGGTCTTGGGGAACTTTGTGGCGCAGGATAAAAGGCGGGGAGCAGCGTCTCATGGAATTTGCCACCCTCCCTATCATCCAGATGATCCTGAATGCCAATTACCCTCCCCGGCTCTGCAGGGAGCAGCCTGTCACTCAGGATGCGGATCGTGTGTCGGGCATTGAGGCGCCAGGCTAAGAGTTTGCCATTGAAGGAGTCAAAAGATACGATACATACAACTTACTGCTGGACAGCAGCGGGAACCTCGACATTCTCAAAGGCTTGAACAAGCAGAATAAAATAAAATAAACCGACACCTACACAAATTTCCACTGCCTAACATCTGCTGGGTATATCAGCAGGTCAAAGAAGCATTTGACTCGAGAGGCCAGCTCCAGTGGTAATACTTAAAATTATTTCTTTAGAACAGCACATTTAAATCAATAAACGTATAAAACCACACAGAAAGAAGACATTTTTAATGCCTATCTGTAGCAAAATAGTGGTTCAAGAGAAGCATGTAAAATAAAAGAAAACAGAGGTTATATGTTAAAAAGAACCTTTGATTACTGATTTGCTCACAAGCACAACATCTCTGATTTATCAAGTTCAGAAATATCTTCTGTGTTTACTTGTTTGTTTGTTTTTTTTCCTAAAAAGGCATTTGTGCTGCGCTAACATACATCTTTTCATTCAAAATGTAATTTGTAAAATGGGTCAGTATAAACCTGTTGGCCTGTTTGAGCTTTCAAGAATTAAGTATTGTATCGTAGGTTTTAGTACACATAACAGGGGAGAACTGTTTGAGATTACCCTCAAAAAGTTAAGTTCAAGAGAACTTTTGAATCTTGTGTTAATTTAGTGTAACTTTAAAAGAGTGATGTTTTTTGTGAACTGGACAGCGTAAATAAGTAAAACACTACCCACAACAGAAGAAACCAGAAAGATTGTGAAGGTCCCAGTTAATTAAAAGCATATAGCTATATACATTTTAGCTGCTTTCAGAAACTTTTTTGTAATTAGGGGCCACAAGTTTGTTTTTCATTCCCTCTCAGCTTCATTTAGGATCTTCTCCAACAGTGGACAATTGCTGTTACTGCAAAAGAGCCCGACAAAGTTAGAAACTAGCTTATCAATAAGCACACATATCTTACATCTTTTAAGTGCCAGAGACATGATTTTAGATGGATAGGTCTATGATGCCAGCTCTTCGTGTTTTTTATTTTTCACAGTTATAGGTGAGGTCAGCAGATATTTAACTACTTCAGTCAAGGTCAGAACTGAAAATAATAACCTTACATTAATTACAGAATCTGACCTAATTATTCTCATATTCTAATTTTTGTTTGCATTAAAAGACAAAAGTTTTCTCTAACCATTTGCCTTCATCATTGTGTTTTGGTTTTGTGTTATTTAGGCATTAACACTACTGCATTTTGAGTACACAAAATCAGAGTCTGTATATTGAGAAAGTCCGCCTCTAGACTGGAGATTGTAACTTCAATTTCTTGCACTTCGATAACGGCATGTACAGTAACACCCTGAGATGCTTTAATCTTAATGGAATTGAATGGCAACTTAAAGTATGTATAGGATAAAAGCATAAAATGTCAGAAAAAATCAACATCAAAATGTGATTCATGTTTTTTGACATTTCTTTATGTTTGTATTTGTATTATCTCTTCCTCATCATTTTTTCAACCACTTTTTGATGATTCAAACGTGTTATCGGTCATTCCTGTGCACAGATGGTGCCCAGATCCCTGTATGTATTGTCATTTTGTCTTTATTGCTAGCCAGCTTATCCGGCACTGATGGAATTGTTAAAAAGCAGATATGAGCAGAATCGAGGAGGACCAGCTTTTGTCAGAGCATGCGTTCCCATCAGATGAGAGCATGACGATAAGAATCTGCGCAGCGCCTGCAGGTCGTGTCACTCTATGCATAACAATCTACAGCTGTGTGGCTGAAAGGAAAAAACACTAAGAGCCAGGAGAGAATGGTACATGAAAAGGGGTCTTTTGGTGATAAATATGCATAAGGTGTCTTGACTTGCCTTTTCGGTAAACCTCAATGATCAATATTGCACAGCACTGTTTCAAACAAAGAGACAAAACAAGGTCTTGTTTGTACTGTCTGAAGCTATTTACAGGTTTATACGGTGTGTGTGTGTGTGTGTGTGTGTGTGTGTGTGTGTGTGTGTGTGTGTGTGTTTGCAAGCTTCTTGTTTTTGTTTTTAAAAAAAATCCATATTGAGATCTCAGAGCATGAAATGTAAATGATGTTTAATTTGCTGAAATTACCAAATTAAACAAAAAAAACCCCACATTTAATCTACAATTGCATGGTTTTCCCTGCTTCTGTTTCCCTCTCTCTCACACACATACACACACAAACACACACGCGAGCAACAAAACCCCACCAGTTCTGTTTAAAGCATATTATTTAAAGGCAAAATCATGTCTAACAAACTTCTGGCTGTGCACACCTCACAAACTTTGGTAGGAGTTGTGTGTGTAAAATTTAATAAGATATAAGCCACACAGATTGCTTACCAAGTATTTCCTATTTATTTGAGTTAAATACTGAAATGGCAGTTGAAATTAAGACCTGTCCAAACAACATTTAAAAAGAAAAGTAAGGCCAAATATAGCAGTGTACTGTCATTTTTGTAAGCCAACAATCAGACAGTACTGGCAGCTCTCACATATCGCCTGAAAATTACTCTCAGACACGGTCTCCCTCTGAGCAAAGACACATATATTAATGTAGGTTGTTCAAAAAACACGCGCAGCACAATGGGTATAATTTAATTGACTGCTGAAAACTTCTTATGTGTCATTGTGATCTAACTATTGGGTTTTTGTTGTTGTTTCAGTTTACTTGCTTCGGTGCAATACCATTTATAGTAACATTATTCCATTAGGGTGCAATTTACCTAGTGGCCTACACATATAAAGAAAAATAGAACATATTACCTGCTTACTGATGGATATATAATTCTGTTACAATTAACAGTATGTGTGAGCAGTAAACTATGGATTTTTTAAGGAATTTTGAATTTCCTGATCAAAAGGATATATTTTTCAAGTTTACTATTCTTCCCCATCATATTTATTTAAATTGTTCACCCAAATTACCATAAAATAACATTAAAAAGTCAAAATTGAGAATCTCCCTGTACTGATATCTGGTCATTAAGATAGCGAGATTCAATTTGACATAGTCCTATCTGCCTCAACGAATGAGTGCAGAATTAAGTATGTGGGAAGCAGCATTACAAATGACATTTAGGAAAAAAAAATACCCTCTTTCCAGAAATACTGTCATCAATAGTCTAGGCAGCCGCAAAACCTAAAGTTCCCTGCCACTTTGCCGTTTATAAATTGAAATATATATTTAGGAAAATATGCCTGCTTTTTGTTACACAGGTGTTACATAGCAAGAATATGTATGTGTATGTTCATGTATACAGCAGTATAGTTCTCTATATTTTATATTATTCAATTAGGCCAACTTTCTTAATAAAGCATTATTCGCACTGTGGCTCAGCAATGTGTCAGCTGAATAATCAGAAGCTAATTTGGAGGTCTGAACATGCAGGCAGTTGGGTAACAGCAATGGAGGAGTGAGACTGAAAAAGGAGGAGGAGGCTGTATATTTGTTTGCAGCAAGGCTATGATTTTGGAGTGTAGAAATGCTTTTTAAAAGTTAGCCACAAAATATTAATTTGGCTATTTCCCTTTCTGCAAGTGTGCATCCATCAGACCACCAGAAATGTTCCTTACCTTAAGTTCTGCAAGTCACATGTACAAATCAATCAAAACTTTGTCTGCAATAACAGTCTGCCCTACAAAAAAAAGAACCGTGCACACTTTCTGAGCCCCAGACACACTTTGTATGTGTCCATGTTTCACATGCCATGTTTATACATTTATTTCTTGTTTTTGTCAATGGTGTTAAACAAGACACTAGATGGTTAGAGTAAGACCAGAGGTATGGAGTCATTCATCATGAAATTAATAAAAAGTAAAAAAAACCAAAAACAAACAAAACAAACAAAACAAAACTACAAACAAAAAAAGACAACATATGAAATGATTTAAGGACATTGGCGTGTTGTTCATATAGCACTAAGGGGTATTTTTAAAGAACTGAATAAACTGTGTTAATGTTTGGCCAACACAACTATTTCTAATTTAACATAAAGATGCAGCTATGAGAAAAAACCTCTCAAATATGAATGTTTCTGTAAAAAGAAAATAAAAGGCACTTTTGGCTGATCCTTTATTCACGAGTGGTTGCCACAGTGGGAAATGTTTGATTTGGCAGATTTTCTAAAGCAGGATGCCCTTCCTGATGAACCCCCAAAGCTGCAAATTCTAAAGGGACTTTCACATAGGAAGCAGCAACTGTTGCGCTGTACTTTGAAATCCATTTTTTTCTATGGCTTGTGCTGCGCAATAATGGGCAAAGCACAGCGCAAGTGCCTGGGGTTCAACAGTGTAGAATTTGACTTATGGTGTGAAGTGACGTACATTTGTACGACCAACACAGATGAAGGGAACAGGAACAGTACTTGTGAAGATCATGAAAGGCCACAAAAATTAACATAGTACACGCAGACTACTGTCATGTGACGTGATGTAAAAGGCAAGAGTAGGACCCAAATGCAGGACTCAGACACGAAAGGGATAAACTAAGGAAGGCACCTTTTGTCATGAATCGCCGTGCGGCAGGCAGGAGTAGGACCCAAAATGCAGGACTCACAGGCACGAGGGGATGAACTCAAAACTCAGCTTTATTCGCTGGCAGAACAAATATACAAACTAAACTAAACTGGGAAACCACAAACTAAGAATTCACAGAGAGACACAGGGAGATCCACACACGGCATGAGGGACGACGGGCGCTGAACAGAGGGAGACGCAGACAGAAATACACAGAGGGTTAACGAGGGGAGTGGGAACACACGGGGAACACAGGTGACACTGATAATCATAACGAGACAGGGCGGGGTGAACTGAACACTGACGGGAGAGGTGAAACAGGAAGTACAGGAGGAGAGAGAGCACGAGTAGAACACCAACGTAACAGGCAGGGGAGACATGGAATAAACACGAAAGGGGACGAGGGCTCATAAATACATAGAGGGCACACAGGGGGAAGAGAGAGCACGGGGAGAACTCAGACATAATGGGCAGGGGAAGCATGGAATAAAATACAAACATACAAGGAAACTAAGAACACTGGGCCAACATGGCCCAGGACCATGACAGTACCCCCCCCTCAAGGGCTGGCTCCAGACAGCCCAAACACAGAAAAACAAAACCAAACAGAAAACAACCCAGGGCGGGCGGCGGGGGCCCAGGACGGAGGGCCCGGAACAGAAAACAAAAGAGCACAGCAAACACCGGAGCCCAAGAAAATAACCCAAACACAGAGCAGTTCAGGGGGCCGACCGTGCGCAAGGCAACGGCGGCGACGCGGAAACAGTTCAGGAGGCCGGCCGTGCGCAAGGCAACGGCGGCGACGCGGAAACAGTTCAGGAGGCCGGCCGTGCGCAAGGCAACGGCGGCGACGCGGAAACAGTTCAGGAGGCCGGCCGTGCGCAAGGCAACGGCGGCGACGCGGAAACAGTTCAGGAGGCCGACCGCGCGGGAGGCGGCGGCGACGATGACAGCGCTGGTCCGGGGGCCGACCGCGCGGAAGGCGACGGCGGCCACCCAGGCGAAGGCGGTCCGGGGGCCGGCCGCGCGGAAGGCGACGGCGGCCACTCAGGCGATGACGGTGCAGTTCAGGGGGCCGGCCGCGCGGAAGGCAGCGGCGGCGGCTCTCCAGTGTCAGGCGTACTGGCCGAGGCCCGGTGGGCACAGGACCAGGCGAAGCACAGGTTGAGGCTGCAGCAGACGAAGGCTCTGAGGAGGCTGCAGCGGACGAAGGCTCTGAGGAGGCTGCAGCGGACGAAGGCTCTGAGGAGGCTGCAGCGGACGAAGACTCGGAGGCAGGACCAGACGGAGCTGCAGAAGCCAAAGCTGGACCAGAAGCACAGGCTGAGACTGGACCAGAAGCACAGGCTGAGACTGGACCAGGCGTAGCAGAAGCACAGGCTGAGACTGGACCAGGCGTAGCAGAAGCACAGGCTGAGACTGGACCAGGCGACGACGAGGCGGTCGCAGATGGCGGCTGGACAGGCTCCTCGGGCCCTCCAGCCGATGCGGCGTGAGGCTGAACGGGCCCCTCGGACCCTCCAGCGGAGACAGGAGGCTGAACGGGCCCCTCGGACCCTCCAGCGGAGACAGGAGGCTGAACGGGCCCCTCGGACCCTCCAGCGGAGACAGGAGGCTGAACGGGCCCCTCGGACCCTCCAGCGGAGACAGGAGGCTGAACGGGCCCCTCGGACCCTCCAGCGGAGACGGGAGGCTGAACGGGCCCCTCGGACCCTCCAGCGGAGACGGGAGGCTGAACGGGCCCCTCGGACCCTCCAGCGGAGGCCAAAACAACGCCAACAGGCATGAAGTCCTTCGGCCGACATGAGGACAACTGGCGCTGCACTGAGCACTGACTCTGCCCAGGCAATGCGAACATGGTGCAGTTCTTAGGGGGCTGCTTAAACTTCAGGGGTCCAGAATCAGCTGGTGACTGAGACCTAGCCTCTGGGGAAGCCCTGGAGTGGCAAACTGTGCCAACGGCGGCTAAACCATGGAAAGTACCCTGAGTAGAAATCCAGTTACCTCTCTGCATGGAGTGAATGAGCAAAACTGGCGACACAGGAGACTGAGCGGAGAGTGGCTGCTGGGCAGCTAACTGAGTTACTGGAGACACGGGTGAGAGCGGGAGCTGAGCTGCTGGAGACACGGGGACCTGAGCTGCTGGACACACGGGGACCTGAGCTGCTGGACACACGGGGACCTGAGCTGCTGGACACACGGGGACCTGAGCTGCTGGACACACGGGGACCTGAGCTGCTAACGGTGGAGAAGTAAATGACTGCACAGGGGACTGAACTGATGTCTGTAGTAACGGTGGTGGTGAGAGTGGAGTAGGTGGTGGAGTTAATGACTTCACAGGGGAATGAACTAGAGGTAGTGACGGTTGTGGTGCTGGTGGTTGAGTGGGTGACTGTGCTAAAGGAGGCTGCACTGGGGACAGCAGGGCTGCAGGAGACTGCACTGGGGACACTGGAGACTGCACTGGGGACACTGGAGACTGCACTGGGGACTGCTGAGCTGCAGGTGACTGCGCTAGAGACTGCAGTGATGGTTGTAGTGGAGGTGTGACGGGTGGAGGAGTGGCTGAAGTGGCTGCGGGTCGGGCGGCTAGTGGCTCAGCTACAGAGCATATTAACGGCAGGGCTATGGGTTGAATGACTGACTGAGTAGCAGCCCGAGTGGCTGGGTGTAGTGACGGTTGTGGTGGAAGAGAAACAGGTGGTAGTGTGGATGATGGAGCTAAGGGCGACTGAGTGGCAGACCGAACTGATGACTGAAGCGATGGTAGAGGTGAAAATGGAGCTTGTGGTGGAGTTAATGGCTGAGCTAGCGGGGACACAGGAGACTGAGCTGCGGGTGGCGGCGAGGGAGCTAACTGAGCTGCGGGTGGCGGCGAGGGAGCTAACTGAGCTGCGGGTGGCGGCGAGGGAGCTAACTGAGCTGCGGGTGGCGGCGAGGGAGCCGACGGAGCTTCTGGCAGCACAGAAGGTGAATTAGAAGGCCGAATGTCCGGCTGTGGGGTGGCGCGTCGGCGGCGTGAATGCCGTTTCTTTTTTGACGATGGCTCTGACGGGCCGAGCGGCTCCACATCCGGCCCTTCAGGCAGGTGGGTAGTAGCAGCTGGGGGATGAAGGTGGAGCTCGTTGCGGATTAAATCCTGTTCGAGTGGGTGGAGCGCACTGAGTAGCCAGGGAAGACCAGAGAACAAGCGCTGTAGTTTGGTTTCCACAGCACGGCGAAATTCCTTCCCCTCATGTTCGAGCCACAGATGCAGGAGTCTTTCCACGGAGTAGATTATGTCCAGACGCAGTTCTTCTGGTGGGTTGAGTGCTGCTGGGTCCATATCTGGTGACGTCGTACTGTCATGAATCGCCGTGCGGCAGGCAGGAGTAGGACCCAAAATGCAGGACTCACAGGCACGAGGGGATGAACTCAAAACTCAGCTTTATTCGCTGGCAGAACAAATATACAAACTAAACTAAACTGGGAAACCACAAACTAAGAATTCACAGAGAGACACAGGGCATGAGGGACGACGTCACGCTGAACAGAGGGAGACGCAGACAGAAATACACAGAGGGTTAACGAGGGGAGTGGGAACACACGGGGAACACAGGTGACACTGATAATCATAACGAGACAGGGCGGGGTGAACTGAACACTGACGGGAGAGGTGAAACAGGAAGTACAGGAGGAGAGAGAGCACGAGTAGAACACCAACGTAACAGGCAGGGGAGACATGGAATAAACACGAAAGGGGACGAGGGCTCATAAATACATAGAGGGCACACAGGGGGAAGAGAGAGCACGGGGAGAACTCAGACATAATGGGCAGGGGAAGCATGGAATAAAATACAAACATACAAGGAAACTAAGAACACTGGGCCAACATGGCCCAGGACCATGACACCTTTATTGCTGTGAAAAACCCAAATATTAAATACAATGAAACAAAAACCTAAAACTGAAAACTGAAAACTAGAAACTAAGAACTGGGAGCCAACTAGGAAATACAAATGAAACAAGGAGCACGGAGGAAACACAGCAACATGTGACAACATGAAAACATGCAGAGGGGAAACAGAGGGCTTAAATACACAAAGGATAACCAGGCAATGAGAAACAGGAGGGAAACACAGCTGGGACTAATCAGGCACAATGAGATAGGGAGGAATCAAGACCGAATACACTAAGCACAGGACAAGGGACTGTCAAAATAAAACAGGAAACAAGAGACTCACACTAAGGTGCAGGCTAGTCACTGGGACGGGGAAAGAAACAGGCATGAGAACATTGCCAAATGGGGGAGACAGAAAGGAAACCCGGAAAACAGACACAGAAAACAAATGAACATGAAGATTGAAGGGAGACTAGACCCAAAACGTGGAATACTGCACAGTAACAGAAACCTAGGGACTGGAAACGATCAAAGCACAAGCAAAACACAAGCAGAAGAGCAACCACTAGAACCAGAACCATGAATAACAATAAATCAAAGAATACTAATCAATCCAAAACACAGTCACTGGGTGATAGACCCAGTATGGTGACAACTGCAAAAGAGAGTCAACAAATTTTGAGCCATGTGCTCAATTTAGTGGTCAGCACAGTGCATATCATTTTGTATGTGAAATGGTCTTAACCATTTGAGGTCCACACCAAGAAAAAAGCAATGGAAACATTTTTTGTTTGCATTTCTTATTGATTTGGGTGAGTAATAACCACAATCAATATTTTTTTTTTCAATAGAGCCTGTAATTTTTAAAATATTGATCTCTACCAAATGGTTGAGATGTCACTTAATGGTAAAAGTATGAAATGTCATGCAAATACAAGTACATTAGATAATACAGTTGAAAAAAATCTAAAACAAATTTCTTTTTTTTCTCTCTCTTTCTCTTTTTAAGTGCCCTTTCTCACTGTCCCTCTTCCCCTCTGTTTTTCTTTTCCTTCATCTTTCATTCTCCCTTTCCTATCCCCTAGTCATGTCTGTCCTGTCTGTAACAACTGAAAATAAAATAAAATAAATAATAAGAACAAAGGTCGATCAAATGGACCAATATGGCAAGGCCGTGATGATCCACTTGGTAAAGTAAATCCATTGGGTATCCTTGTTGGCCTTCAGACAACAATTCTGACGGTTAAAGAACCAAATGGGACAGGCAAAAAGAAAAAGAAAGAAAAAAAAAAAGAAAAAATCAAATAAAGGGCCAAATTATAATTAAATTAATAACAAAAACTATCCAGGGCATTGGATACAGTTTATTTCTAGTAGCATGCTAGGGAACATTACTGTTTTCATTCCATCAAAGGAAATCATTATATCAAACAAGTTTTTTAATCTGCCAATGTGAAAAATGTGCTACAGCAAAAAATACTCACATTCAGGCCACAATGATTGAATATTACTGTGCAAAATCATTTTTGTTTAAAATAAATAAATATATAAAAACAATGCAAATCAAGCACATCTGCTTGTGGTTTTGGTCGTTGGGGTCTTATGGTGTAGTATTGATTCTGTGGTCTTGGAGAGCTAAATCATGGTTGTCCAACTCTAGATGCTGGCTTGTTAACTTGGTTCAGACACAGCCAGGTGGAAACCTTTTGAAGGTCATCGGTTTCTGGTCCAGTAGGGCACAGTCCCTTTTGTAAACCAGATATTCAAGTCAAGGATGTATCCGAACAGTGGAATATGCCATCTCCTTAACTTGTAACTTATAACTTGTCTTATAAAGGTGTAATATCATATCAGAAAGCTTAATTCCTCCCATATGCTAATTATACACAGGGATGAGTGATGGGCATGGAGTGGTGATCTCTGCATTGGACTCTTTGCTCCACTGTTTGAAAGAAGGTTGACACATTTTTATTTTACTGCAATCAGACCTTCATCAGACCTGTAATAACAGGCTCCATGGCCCTTCTTCATCAGGTCTTTGTCTGCCATCAGGCGAGCTCCACCGGTGCAGTTTGGTCAGTACCAATGCACCTGACATCCAAGGAGGTGTGCAAGTTCTGGACCAAGCTGAAACTTGTGAAGAGCTGAGGTTCTTTTATGGGTTTGCATACTGTTTTTTACAACTTTGGCCCCTTAGAGGTCGCTTCTGTTCCTTTTCACTGAGGGGAGCATTGAAGAATGTAGATCCCCTAGATACAGCAGCAAGTTGTGGATGATGCCAGATGAACTTGCTTAGCAGAACAATTTAAAGCCCCACTCATCTGGTTTGTTGGCAAATCTACTCGTGGAGAGTGCCAGCCCTTATGGCTTCATATGAAACCATGACCATAAACACACTGTGGTTGAAGATGGATGGTATCATGAGTATCATGCCACAGGACTATGTAATTTTTAGCCATATAATTGTTTAGCGTCCATATAGTACTTATTAAATATGAAATTATAATTCTGACAACTTAGTAATATTAATTTACCAGCTACTGTAATTTGGTTAAAAGGTAATCAGTTGTGATATTTGTGATTTCCACGTGTTATTCTTGATTTTTACAATATTTACTAATATTAACTCCGAAAGTTACAAAAATGACTTGCTGAGGAAATTATTTCAGAATATTCTTGCTGTGCTAACACTTAATGTGATTTATCAATAGCAATGGGTAAACAAAATGGGTCTAGTGGTCTGATTTTATGGCAAATAATCAATTTTAATAAAATTTAGGTTATGTTAGCATTAGCAGCATAAAGGGACAAATCAACCGTTTGGTTGACCAGTTTTTAAAAAAAATATTCAACATTTAATTTCACTTTTTTAATGCTGTCAAGTGACATACATCTGTTTAGAAAGTCCTCTAACACTATCATATATCAAAAAATTATATCTTCCTACCTTAGTTTCATCAAAAACACTCAAAATATGTTGGATGGTTTTTTGTTTCTGACTTCCTGGTTGGGAGAGGTATAAGACGAGCCAACAGTTTCCATTCACAGTGCCTTCTAGTGGATTTTTTCTGGCATTACAGATGTAAACCAATTGGTAGAAAAGACTCAACAAGGTAGGTCAAGTTTCAGTGAAAGCCTCAGTTAGATATAAGGCCTGAAAATGTGCTCTACCAATTGGTTGACCAGAATGCTAAATTGGAGACAGACATGACCTTTGACTTTTTACATTATTCCTTCCTAGTAAAGAGGCATGACTTCTTTGCCCACATTAGCATAAACATCCTTGAGTTATTGGCAAAATTATGCTTTGTAAGGTCACAGTGACCTTAATCTTTGAGCAAAAATTTTCAATCTATTCATTCTTGAATCCAGTGAACATTTAATCCAAACCTTAAAAAAAATCCCTCATATGCCCGAGATATTACATTGCAATGCAATCATTAAAAAATTAACATTAATTATAATAGTGTTGTATCTATCTATCCATCTATCCATCTAATAAAGTATCTATCTATCCATCTATCTAATAATAATTTAAATTTAATATTTATTCAAATATGAAACAGCAGTGCTGAGAGCTTCTTGCAGTTTTTACACACGTGTTCCACTGAACCATTTAAAACACAAGTAATGTCATTCTGACCTTTGGCTCAGGTCACTTCTGCAGATTCAGGTAGAGCTCCATATGCGAGGAAGATTCAAACTGGCATGCTGAACAGCTCCGAACAAAATGGGCTTTACTAGTGTGACAGGACGTATGTGTTTGATCAATAGAGACAGTTGCCTGTAAAGGTCAGGCAGGGCTGTTGGTAAGCACTGAAGTGAAACTTGTGATGAGCCTTGACTTTGCCTCTTGATCAGCACCCAACGCTCGCCTGGTGCATTGTGCCGGGGGAGCAGTTTGGAGCACCGCTGGATAGTTGTTGGATAGTTATGTGCTGCTTGGTTGGAGCATGACTGTGGGGCAAACACAGGCAATGCTCAGAAATAAAGACAAGATTGATTAGTTTTATTGTGACACACCTCCAACAACACTCCACACCACCCATACCATTCTTTAAACAGAAAGGAGCCAGTCTGAGGGGACACATTTCACATCAGTCTGCTAAACTAGACTGTATAATTTGGTTTTTGGTTACTTAAACCCCCACATTAATACGTTATTATAGAAGCCACCACAAACCACATATTTGTCCATTTTTTTCTGTTTATCTAAAAATATATATTTATAGTAAACTGATTAAAAGTGAGAAATGCACATGATATGGTTGTGTTCTACCACAAAACAAATTCATTGAGGAAAAGTAACACCAATGTACATTTTAATACAATTTAGCAATAATTCCATATTGTATGATATCACTGTAACATGTATACATGTTAGCCCTACTCTGAGAAGCCTTTTGTTTCTTTGTGGCCTTACTGTCACAAGTTAACTCTCATCCTACCAAGTGGGGTCCCCCAGATCGCGTATACCTATATATATATATATATTTTTTTGTTATATCTCCCATGTGCTTTTTATCATTCCCATTTTTATGACTTCATTCCATTTGCTCATGATGTTGTGACATCACTGTGGTCCCAGGAGACCCAGTCCAAAACACCCAATCAGTTATTTTTAAGAAGAGATTGCTAGATCTACTGGACCCAAGACAGCTGGAGCATGTGCTGCTCATGCCACTCATGAAAAAGAGAGCTTATATTGCTTCATTAAAAGCCCCAATCTGAGCAGCGATGACGGCATGACTGAAACTCAACCTGCTGATGTCAGACTAGTTCTCAGGTGCTGCTGTTTTGCATTCCTATGGTACAAACTGTGGCTTAATTCTACAAGACAATTGTATTAACCCATGCAGTTTAGCATTGTCTTCCTTAACTATGCAAGGCCTTCCCTGAAAAAAATGATTTCCGTTTCTTGGATCCCAGGATCATCAGGCCCAAAGATTATGGGTATCCAATACTCGGTTGGAAGAAAATCGATTTTCAGTTTTATGCCTTTTGCACAGTTTTCACCAGATTCTCTTTTGGTGACATGTAATGCAGATGATGAGATTTTGAACATATTTAAAACTTTACACCAAGGAACATTATCTTGAAAATGTGCCTGAATTTGTAGGTTCAGTATTTTGGGGAAAATCTGCTGAAGAATCACATTACTGGCCGGTTGTCAATTAGCTGTAGCTGTAAAATGTTCCTCTGGCTGCTTCTTTTTGGTATGACTTACCTTTTCTGCCTTTCATGTTTCCAACAACACTAATGTTATCATTCTCTGCTTCTTACATGACAGACAAAGTATTGCAATATTGAGGAAAAAATGTTAAATGGCATTACATTGTGGAAAGTAAAACCCATTAGCACTTTTTTAAATTTCTCTTTTTTAATGTATCTTGTTATTTTGTCAGCATTGTGTGGAACATAAATCTTACAGATTTCCATCATTTAAATAAAATGGCAAGCAGTAAATATAGATCACTCATTACCACATCAAGTCTGTTCTCACGAGGTACCTAAAAGTGTGAATTAAATAATTACTATACAGTATGATAGCAAAATATGATTGGACATCTTTCCTGTAAACTTTGAAGATTGCAAGGAGAATATGCATTGTCAAGCACATAACATTGCAGCCTGGTACCCTGTAGCACATAATTGTTGGGGTAGTGACAACAAACCTGTGTATGCAAACACATGAATGTACTAGCAATAAGAATTTTGTCAAGCTGTTTATCCTTTTCATTCCTTGTTAGGGCACTGTGTGCTGTGAGGCAGCTTGCTGCAGGCAAAGCAGGTGTCCACTGGCTGGCCCTATGTACTTTTCAACATGGCAGCACCACACATAGGTTAATATGATAGTCCCCTGCCTTATCTAATGTGACGAGGGGCCTTTCTTGGCCGTGCCACAAAGCTGCTTTGAAGCATCTGTCAATGCCCTCCCCTGGATAAATGTCATGTGTGGAATATCTCAGGAGGCAGCTGCACCATTGCAATGGCAACGGCAGGAAGCCAGAATACAGCCCAAAGCCTTACACTCCTACGTTTGGTACAAGGGATGCAGGTTTCTTGATTTTCTTTCTTTTTCTATCAGTCGGAAAAAATGGGGTGTGTTTTATTCAGCTACTGCCATTTGAACATATTCTTAAAAAAAAACCATGGCAATGCAAACATTGTTTTTCAAACATTTCTCAGATTTGTTTTGAATGAAAAAATCACCACATGATACTAGTGGCTCGCAAGCTTCTTTTGGCACTGGAGCTTACTGAGGCTTGGATGTTCATTGAAGTCTTTGTTACCCATCATTAGACTAAGGTGAATAACTGATGGTAACCTTGAGATTCTAATCAGATTATCCTGTTTTTCCATCCAAAGAGAGGCCTCTTTTGCAGGTCAGCAACATTTAGTTTACTTAGAAAAACTTTCAGTCCTTGCCTATTCACATTGTTAAATGGACTGTAGCATTCATATCCTGAGCTTGCAGCGATTCACTTTCACCCAACAAAAGAGATGCACTATCAATGGCATTACTATAGTTTGTGAAGCCCTACAGTTTCCATGGATGAAATAAAATAATCATGAATGGAGTGTTGAGGCTTCTTATTGTATGACGGAAACTACATCCAAGGTTACATTGATTCATTTGAAAACCAAATACATTTCAAAAACATGTACTGTGTTGGATTTTTACTTTTCATATTAAAGTAGTTGTCCACTTTTACTATTTTTGATCTAACCCTTTCGGCACTTGCAAGCTGCGTGGTTTGAAAAACCATGTCCGCTTCTGGTATGCTGTATGCTCTGTGCAAAATAATAAATGTACAGAGGTTGATACCAACAACTGTTTATCTGTCATAAATCATTTTTTTTTAGCAGTATAAAAATTTGACTGTGTGTAACCTGTTTTAAAGTTGTCAGTTATTGACAACAGGTCAAGACCCACAGGTTTCACATTATAACACACAGGCTACTCCTTTACCGTCACTTTTTGACACTTGGGGCAATCCAGTAGGGGTACTTCAATCCATAGTTTTCACGTGACATCAAAGTTACTTGGACACGCCTACCTGGAGGGCATAACGGTACTGTGATCCTTTGCCCTCCAGCCATCCTTTGAACATTTTCGAGTTTAATTTAGCCAAAATGTCAGGCAGTTGCTGTGCTATTTGATGGCCTAATCAACATTCATTTACTGCCAGAAGAGGGTATAGTATGGTCCGAACGTGAGCACACCTCTAATAACCTTGCCATACAGGCCCAACCCCACCAATTTCTGCTTCTTCACAGAAACCCAGGCGGTCAGTGGAGGCTCATTTAAACTGTAGGAATGAACTACATGACATTGGAAAACTACTCAAATAAGTTTATAGTTAGGACACAACATGTACTGTATGTGAGAAATAAATACTACTTGAACTTTCTTGGCCTCACACTGTAAATATCCAAGTCAACAAAATGGAACATTTACATGTGGCGGTTTATTTATTTAGCACTAAAATTTGCTTTAACAATGAACAGTTGCTTATTCTACTCCTCCCACATGGCGGCATTATTTTACCCGTCCAGATTGAAAATATATGCAGGACAAGATACACGTAGATGCCAACAAACTGGAGTTCTGAGAGAGATGTTGTCGCTTTTAGAGATGAATCACAAATTCCCAAAATCCATAGTTTGTCTTCATATATTTGTTTGTCTGCATGGATGAGTCTTGGCTTAAGACAGGTGAAATAAACAGCACTTTTGTCCTGCAGCACTACCGAGTGTCCACCACTGTCCGTCATGATGGAGTAATGTTTTGCCTGTCAGGGTAGTGAGTCAGTCACATGAGTATAAACTATAAATATCCAAAAAATATGCAATGGGAATATACTGGTGGGTTGCATAACATATCACACTTGTTTCTTAACTAGACCTCTTCCAATTTATGGTACATATTGTGAAATTTTGTTTGTTTTTTTAGTTAAGCAGTGTTCAAAAAGAAGGGGGAATTACAATGTTTAAGGAGTCATATTGTGTTTTCAAGAAAAAAAATCAAACTATCGCTCAAATTTCAATTCAGTATTTTATATTTTATTCTTTTCATTAAGTTGGCCAAAGCAATGGCTGATTGCAGTTTTCATGTACAACTAATGCTGAACAATACTTACTTTAAATGAAATTACTTAAGCAGTAAAATGTTCACACAGATTGGTAAAATGATAAAGGAAAGACTACTGGCTATTGCATTATGACAAAGCTAAATAGAACTGCAGCCTGTGACATTAAATTTTGTTTCATGGAGACATTTTCCATCAAGAAGCATTAACTGGCACTTGCATTTCTGGAGAGATGCTCATCAGGCTGCAGCATTTGATTGCTACAGAATCAAATGTATCTGTGGCTGATAAGCTGATAACTGGTCTTTGCTGAAAAGAACCCAATCACAGGATTTTTGATTAAATGGCTAAATGGATAGTTGGTAGGATGAAACTATAAGGGGATTTTCCCAAACTACAAAAATCATGTATCAAAAACAGTGAACTAGATGTCTTTTTAAATATTAATTTTCTATACTGAGATGGTAGATATGTGGAACCAACTTAAAGAAATCATGTATTGAAATATAGGACATAACATTGAAAATTTGGATTTTTCACTGTGAAAACCATACATATGTTTAACAATTCATTTTTATAAAATACAAAACAATCACACACACGCACACACTTCCATTTTATTTATACAGCGTCAAAACACAACAACAGTCACCTAAAGGCGCTTTATATTGTAAGGTAAACCCTGCAATAATAGCTTACTACAGGAACAAGTAAAAAGAACAGACATAAATCTGTGCTTTTCTTTGCGAACCACTGCCAAATCAAGTTTTAATGATCAGCTCATCATTTAGATGCAGAGAGACACCATCTTCCATGGATGAGGGAAGAACTGTGGTTGGGACTTAAACTGTCAGAAACTATGTAAACGCTAAAACACAAGTGGAACACTTCTGAAAACAAACAATTTAGAAATCAATTCAGATTAAGGCCTATACAGTAACATTAAGACAATAATGTGCAACATGTCAGAAAATGGTGCAGAAGGCCAACATGATAACTAAAAAGGCAGTTTCAGTGGAGCAAGTAGAGAGCAGTCAAATGATTTCAGCTCAGTGTGAATGTAGATTGGTGTTGTTCTACTTATCCAGTGAGGATGGAAAAGCCAATTCTTTCCACTCCAGTAAAGTCTTGGATAATTGGAGTTTTGTATTAAGATTGACACCAGATGAAAGTTGGTTATTAACACAGGGTGAAGCGTGGCAGATTGTTTATTAGAATCCTGTCACTATTTACAACCCAAAACGGCAGCGCCTTGACATTGAGAGTTCAATTGAAAGTGAGGTATCAAATTGATATTCTAGCAAAGGCAAGTTTCAGCTTTGGACTTTTCCCTGCTGCTTTTCAACAGAACAGAGTCTATGAAGAAGTTCTGTGTGATGTCCATTTGCAACATCAATCTTCTATTATTTACCACAACAGATGCTGCAGTGTTAAAGATCTGAGGAAGAAAAAAGATTCTGGATTATATATATTTCCATCATAGTTGTCCCCATTTTAAATTCAGAAAGGAGCTGGAACAGAGATTAATCAGATTAAACAGCCATCACAACCAAACTAATTTGACAATAAAGTGAAATGAGGCTGAAATATAAAGTAATATCAAAACAGGGACTGAAAATAAAATTAACTTTAAATAAACATTAATTAATGCTTTTACTTGCAAACGTTTTGCAAGTGATGTTACTGAATATATGTTGAATATAAAATTAAATGTAAATTATTTATTACCCTTCAGTTGTAAAAGGCTGTTAAGGTATTGCTTCCCCTGTTGGGTGGGTGGGCAGCATTGACACAGTTTTTACATTCAATAACCTGAAGAATGAGGTGGCGTAGTAGTCAGAAATTGATAGCATAGGTGCCTCTACTAAAACTCTCGGGGAAGTTCAAATCTCAGTGATCTTGAGCCCAAGGTCAGAGGTCAAGTTTTCTTAAGTCTTGTGAATGTGATAACTCAAGAAGGAAGTCACTTAGGAGTGAAAGAAGCCATTTATGTCCATTGTGAGCAACCATCTTTGAACAGAGGTGGTGGCTTACGACACCAACTGTCTGCCATCTATAATCCAGTTTTGAGTTCCCTTCCCAGACGCCTTAACGCCCACTCACACTCTGGGCCATCTGACCTCAGGAAATTACATGATAGGGTGAGGCTAGGTTTCACAATGAGCTCACCCGAAACCTTGGCTGATTGTGACCCACACCCGTTTTCACACCTTGGCTCATGTGATTAGGTAGAGGATCATCAGCGGGTCCTTTTGTCCCTCTTTGTGAGGAAACTCCCACTGGGTTAAAATCTGGGACTCTCCACCATGTGACCCTAGAACTGAAGAAGCTTCTTGGATGAGAGGTGAAACATATTTAAGCAACCTAAAGAAGTCCAGACGCTTTTCTTTCCAAGCTCCTTAGACCACTTAAGACTTTCAAATTAATACCACATGTGCATCTACTAAAAATCTCAGATGGGTTCGAATCCTGGTGACTTTGACTTCAAGGTCAGTTTTCTCAAAATCTTGTAAATGCGATAACTTAGGAACAAGGCGATGTAGGATTTTGCATACGTGTATCTACTAAAAGGCTGAGGGAGCAGCACGGGCAGCCGTCAGTATTTTTGGCCTATTTCTCCTGCCTGACCATGTGAAAAATACTTTTAAAGAAATGGAAAGTAACAGCAATTTAGATTAAAAACAGAAGTAAGGAAAATGATAATACCAATGACAATACTAATTTCTTTCTATTTTTAAACCCTGAGCTACTGGAGTCTTCTGCAGGGACTCCAGTACTTCTGCACTTGTTGAGTGTCCTATCATCGGAAGGAAGGACACAATAAATCAGATCTGAATGCTTTTGGGAGGTAGTATGCATCATGCATGCGGACATGCGGACATGCTATGTAGGCTGTGCAGTGTAAAAGAATATTCATGTGTGCAGTGTCTTGTTTCAAACTTTTTTTTCTCTTATTTTATATCTGAGCACTGACTTTCCCATCTCAAAATTCTTGGCAGAGCTCTGAGCTGTCCTTGGTGCTCACAGTTTGGGGAAGGACTTGGTGTGTGTGTGTGTGTGTGTGTGTGTGTGTGTGTGTGTGTGTGTGTGTGTGTGTGTGTGTGTGTGTGTGTGTGTGTGCCAGACATAGTGTCTGGCATAGTGGTTGAGTTTTGCTGCTTTACCCTCCCAGTAAGTCAATGTGCAGCAGTCTGCCACAGGTAAGCCAAGTCTGACTTTCATTTGCACTGGTACTGGTGCTACTTTTCTCATTCTCTCTCTCTCTCTCTCTCTCTCTCACGCACGCACGCGCGCACACACACACACACACACACACACACAAAGTAAAATATTTGGACAACCTTATCTGTGGCACACCAGCTTGCTAAAAACACCACAACATGCCTAATGAATCTGCATGGATTTCATGAAGCAAAATCTGTCTCTACAGAATGAAATCACTTGATATGTTTTCTATTTCTGTAGTTAAATTTTGCAGCATCCCAACTTTAGCCCAGTAGCTTCAGTTTCTAGTAAGTAATGATGACATGAAGCTCGAGGCTTTGGCACATGGAACATGCAGCCAAAATTGGCTTATCTATCACGCTAAACAATAATGATGTACAAAAAATGCAATGTTCTGCATCCCCCCCGCACACCCTCTACCCCCCCCCCCCCCCCCAATTCTTTCTCCCTTCTTCACAGTGTACTACAGCCTGATTCCCACTGACGACTTGTGAATAGAAATGGGAGCAGTGCTAAATTATGCACTATGGGGATATCTATTTTCCTGTTTCCTCACAAGATTACGGCTTGTTGTTCCATCCTTTGTTATGGACGGTGTGTGCCCATGGGATGATAACAAAGGATGGGAGAAAGAAAACCTGCTTGTAGTTCAAAACAAGTTCTCCATGCCTTTGAAGATGTGCGCTTACTTCAGGCAAATGTGGGTTTGTAAGAGGAGATGTTTATGTTGTTAGCAAACAAGGACACCTAATGGCATTCATACCCTTATAGCAAAATGATAACCTCTGACCAATACGGCTTTGAGCAAGTACTGAAATTACAAAGTGTCTCAGTGAGCCAGTGTCATATGTTTAGAGTAAACTGACCAGTGTCATTTGAGTACTGGTTTTTACCATGAAGAGGATTTTGGTATCAAGCAAAAATGATCAAATATATTTAACAATAAAGATATGGGCAATTCTCAGTAATTCTAACTTTTATGGTGGTTAATAATGATTCATTTGCAAGTTCTCGACTTTGTACAGGTCAGTCAAAGAATTATTAAATACTAAAAACTATGTATGTAAACTACAGGATTTAAAGGGGATAAGGAAGTGTTTATAAGATGGAAAGGCAGATAGAGCTCACCCTCAAGGTGAAGGTTATGAGAGCACTGTTTAGCAAAGATATTTGATCCATTATACATTGTTTGTGTCTACAGCTGGTATGACGAGAATAATAAATATTGTATTAGCCATGGGACCTACATCTCCGTCTCCCAGACAGGTTCATAACATTCTCGGCAGGGAAGGGCGGGACCTCCTGTGGATTTTTCCAATGCTCTTCTGTTCTTTTCCCTCCCGCTCACTGAGATCAGTAGCAGAAAAGACTTTGTACAACATGCAACATGTGCGCCTCGTTCAGGCAATCGTTGCATTTTTCATATAGCCAAATGAGCAAGCGGAACATCAGCATCAGCAACTTGTTAAAAATGGTGATCACTTTGTCACAAATCAAGCTGTTGCTCTCGTTCTTTCTAAGTTCCATTGCAGTGTTGGCTGTGCTGCAGTGTGTGTTCTGCATTATTCGTTGATTGAACCACATTTCTACGAGTTCAACACTAAACAGAACTAAAGGCTCTTTTTGTGCCCTTCCAAAGCTTTTGACGTTATGCTTCAGCCTTCTCCAGAAAAAGTAGCAGCCGAACACATTTACCCTTAAAAATTTCATTCTCAACACACACTATCATTAAAAAAGTCATATAACACTCAAAGGGATTATAATTCAAGTTTTTTTTTTTACAGAAGACAGTTAACATTAAAATCAATAATTATGAAGTCTTCATTCACGTGTTGCAGTAGACATCTTTTTCCACCATCATCGCCTTCTCACCTCTTGATTTAAATTATTTGCTAAAGTGTAACAATTGTTCAATTCAGTTCATTTGAGGTCAGCATAATTACTTTACAGTACAAATCACAACCGAGTCTTCTCTGATGCTAAGTTGCATTAAGAAAGCCTGCTTCTAAGCCACTGCACGTAAGTTTATGAGTTGACATTTAGCTTGAGTTCAGTAAAACTAATCCTTACACTGGGGGGAATGAATGACTCAGAATCTGTCAAAAGTAATATAGGCTACAACATTGCACTCTTATTTCTTTCAAGGTGAATTTTGTGCTTTGAGCACTTGACCAAAACATGGAGAACAAAGGTTTCACCGCAAGCTATCAGTCAGTCTGCATATAAACTGTTATTAGCTCGAGACATAGAGAGAGAAAGATGTCTGTTGTCCTTAAAACTTACTTTCTGTGGTTTTGTAGGGGAAAAACCACAGCCCTTTCTTGTGGAAGTCGTTGATTTTTATTCATGTTCCTGTGAATCACTGTAAAAATCTGTGTTACTCTTACTGCTCTCATAATTACTCCAATTATTATACATCATTAATGTAAAAGTTGTGTACATATGCTCTGCTGACTTCGTGCATCTGTTTAGTAGCATTTAGTGCATATGGTGGAGAATATTCACCGTGCTTCTCATGCAATCTGCTATGTTTATGGTAGGCGGCTATGCCTTGTCAGTGGTGTTGACATGGCTCTGCACTGTTCTCTCACCTATAACTACCTTGTCATCTAGAAGCAATTTCATTATATGAAAATAAAAACAATATAAAAGGAACTTGGGATGTGTTAAACAACTTAATTAAACAAGGATCTTCTGGAACATCATATCCTGAATATTTTACTGATGCAAATGGTGAAAATCACAACATGAGTAATATTGTCGATGGGTTCAATAAATTCTTCATAAATGTTGGCCCTGAACTAGCAGCGGACATCCCGTGTCATAAAAATGAAAATATCAGTAATATAAAATCAAATCCCTTTTCACTGTTCCTCTCAGCTACAAATGAGCAAGAAGTAATAAATATCACATTAAAATGTAAAAGTAAGTCTTCAATGGATTATCATGACATAAATATGTCTGTAGTTAAACAGGTTATTCTGAATATTGCTAGTCCCTTAACATATATCTGTAATTTATCATTTCAGTCCGGTTGTTTTCCAAAAAAAATGAAAATTGCGAAAGTAATACCACTATATAAAAGTAATGACAAACACAGTTTTACCAATTATAGGCCTATTTCTCTACTGCCTCAATTCTCAAAAATTCTAGAAAAACTTTTTAATTCAAGATTAGAAAAATTCCTTGAAAAACATCAAATAATAAATGTTGGTCAGTATGGTTTCAGAACGCAAAGAACCACTTCAATGGCGATAATTGAGGCAGTAGAAGAAATTACTGATACACTGGATAAAAATAAATATGCAGTTGGTATTTTTGTTGACCTCAAAAAGGCCTTCGACACAATCAATCACTCAATTTTACTGGATAAATTGGAAAGATATGGTATTCGAGGGAAAGCTGGTAACTGGTTAAAAAGTTACCTAACAGGTCGGGAACAATATGTTAGCATAGGGCATTACCATTCAGAGAAACTTGGTATTACATGTGGTGTTCCCCAAGGGTCAGTGTTGGGACCAAAACTTTTCAATGTATACATAAATGATATTTTTGATGTTTCTCAAGTACTTAAACTCATACTGTTCGCAGATGACACCAACATATTTTTCAGTAGCGATGATTATACTGATCTTGTAATGACTGTAAACAGGGAGCTAAAATTAATAAAAAAATGGATGGACATAAATAAATTATCATTAAATATAAATAAAACTAAAGCAATGTTTTTTGGTAATTTAAAATATAATATAGAATTACCAATTATCATTGAAGGTGTACCAATTGATAATGTGAGTGAAAACAAATTTTTGGGAGTTATAATTGATAACAAAATTTCATGGAAACCCCACGTCAGACACATAAAAACCAAAATTTCCAGAAGCCTCGCAGTTTTGAACAAAGTGAAACAATTCCTTGATAAAGATGCACTTCGTACTCTGTACTGTACCCTGGTTCTTCCATATCTTACATATTGTGTGGAAGTGTGGGGAAATACATATAAAAATACAACTAATCCATTAGTCACAGTACAGAAACGAGCACTGCGTATTATTCACAAGGCTGGTTATCTAGATCATACTCACAAATTCTTTCTTCAGGCAAAGTTACTTAAATTCCAGGATCTGGTTAATTACAATACATCCATAATTTTGTATAAAGCTTTTACTAAACTTTTACCGGCAAATTTACAAACTAGATTTGAAATTCGAGAAAAGGTTTATAATGTGAGAGGCTTTGGAGAATTCAAATTACCCAGAACTCGAACAACCCGTAAAGGCTTTTGTGTGTCTGTATGTGGTGTGAAAATCTGGAACAGTCTGAGTTTACAATTGAAACAATGCAAAAATATTCATAGATTTAAATTTCTCTACAAACAGTTGGTCTGGTCACAGTATACTCAATGATGGGTTTTAGTGTGCTCTGTAATGTCTGTTCTCTTACCATTGCTGGTATGGATTCCAAAATAAAAAATAAAAAATAAAGTGTGCGTATGTATGTACATATATGTACTTGTGTGTGTAGATATATATGTATGTATATGTATGTGTGTCTGTTACTTGTAGTTATTACTGCCTGTTACCTGTGGTAATGCAATTTATAATTTATATATTCTGTATTCAGTTATGAAGGCTCTAATTGTTGGTTGCGAGCTGCCGCTTAGATGCTTGTATCTGCCCGGGGCTGTTGATGGGTCTGTATGCAATGATGGGCGTAGCTGCGGGAAGTTTATTGTTTTTTTTTGTTGATGAGTGAGTATAGGGGTGGGATTTAATAAGTTTTCTTCGTCCCACTCCTTTTTCAGGCAAGTTTTGTTTTTTGTTTTGTGTATTTTATGTTCAATATAGGTATTTGTTGTACCTGAAAATGAATAAATAAATGAATGAATGAATGAATGAATATCTCAGGCCCTGAATAACCGGTTGGTGTTATTAGGGTCAGGCTTCACAAAGCTCTCAGTGGATAACAAGGAGGAAATTCTACTCCAGCCATCTGTCATACTGTTCAGAACACATGCTGAACTATAAGGGCATATGAATAAATAGCTTAACCCTTGACATTCAGATGTTTTTACTAATAGACTTGAAAGCATTTTGTTCATTTTTTTTAAAAGAGTGAAAACCTTGTGATTCAACATTTTTGACAACAGCAGATGGCTGACAAAGATTTTTTCTGCACACACTCTTATTAGCATGTGAGAAACTATTATTGCTGTGGAATTTACATCTTGAAATGCATAATAATGAATTGTGAGGCCACAGTTTGTCAGAATCATCTATTAACAGACCACCTGCAGCTTGATAGCTGTAATTAGAAATGCATATATACACATGTATTGTACATGTGTACATGTATTGGTCATACACATGTACAATACATATGGCCTAATGCGCTCTGTCTCTGGCAGACAGAGTTGTTATAATGGAACCAGGCTGTCAGTAATTGATGGGCTGTGATGTAGGACTGTCAGTAATGTGACAATATTTTGACGTTGCGTTCTGTAGCATTCTTGTATTACAACAACTTACATCCTTTCAAGCAATAAAACAAATCAGAAATGCCGGACTGACATTATTTCTATACTCTGTGACTGGTTCTGTTAACAGTACCACCACAGTTTTTTTATGCTGGATTTGTTTAGCAAATAAATGGATTTGCAGATTTTATCGGTAAGTTGTGTGTGTGTGACACCAAAAATCGAAAAGTTGGAAGAAGTTTTATTGCTGCTGGTATCGCATGACTCCTTTTGATTGGAAGTTCCAGGTCAGAGAATAATAGCAAATACAAATGGAGTTTAAATACAGGCAGTGTGTGAGGCTGCATGCGTTCCTTAGTATGAGACAAAGGTTTCATTTTACCCAACCTTTACCAAAGTCAAGATATAATTGAAAAAACTAATCACTTAAATAAAAATTTAATTGTAGTTTAAACTATTTATGTTGTGTCAAATCACAACAACAGTTACCTCAGGGCATCGTATACTGTGCATCAAAAAAGTGAGTATACGGGACAAAACCTTGCACTTTCCAGATCTGGGAAGGAAAACATCAGACTAATTTTCTTATCTTTTCATAACTTTAGACATATAATTTTGTTTTCCAAAGCCTAACCCAACATTAATAATAGGAGTGTGTATCATTTAAGGAACTGGCAAGCTAGGTTTATGTATTTTGCCCTTTTCCTAAGAGTTCAAAAGCATTTGCAGTGCCAATATAAACACTGTGTAAGATAGAGTGAAAACCAATATAACACTTGAAAAAAGTGTTTTAATAATGCTAATTAGCTACATATGGATGTGACTTTTTGTGACTGAGCACTGGACCTTTGGAAAGAACAGGAGATAGGAGATGTCCTGTGCCATGCTCATGTTTCAATATCCAAGCAAATATCCAGGAATATGGTATTTACCTGTGGTCCTATATAAGATAAGTAAAATGTAATTTCCCTGTGCAAATATGTGTGAAATTAAATACATAGGAAAGGACAGCTTTACAGGTCCTGGATTTATCCTGACCATATTTACTTTGTATTTTATAGCATGTTCAGTTTAAGAGAGAAATATCACAAATGAGTTTATGACATTTCATGTCTGGGTGGTTCCACATTTCTGTGTGGAGGCAGCTTGGAAAGCAGATATGGGGTAAGTAGTTCTCTATTGGCAATGATATACTGCTCTATCAACAGGCTGAAGGAGGGCTGTGATCGAAACAATCCACAAAACCCCTTGAAGTACATTTTTACATTAAAGATAAGTAGTCAGTGACAAACAGGTCTGACACACTACACTTAAATCTCACCAGAGGTTAGGCATGACATATAAAGGGGTGCTTGCAGTCCCTGCATGTAGCACATGTTAAACCATTTATATGTCAGCTTCTGGTTTCAGTTCTGAGCATTAGTCACATTTCAAACTCAGGTTGCTCTGCTCCAAGAGGCTGCAAACTACAATCAAACTGCTTTGAACTTTAAGCAATACTGTCTTCATTAGCTCTATTTTCTGTTTGAAGTAGTCAGGTTGTTCCTTGGACCATTGGAGAAGTGTTCCCAGTAATCCCTTTGAGCTCTCATAGTCAAAGCGTAACTGGAACCCAAATGTTAACCCTCAAGCACTGACGTCATCCTGTGGGTGGTTTAACATGAGAAAATGTAAATCACTGGTTCCAATAAATACAAGCTATTTAATGGTGCAGAAATGACACATAGTGCCAGGCGAGCCTTCACAAGTAAATCAAACCATTGCCTGGAGTGGTGGATAAAATCAATATACTCTGAAAAATCTCCCACATTACCAGTCTCAGACTTTTCCTGCTGATGAAATGATGCCCAAAGGCCAAAAGTGTGCTTTTAAGACATGTCCATTTCCATTTCCTGAGGCCATTTGTGCTAGGGCAAAACCTTGAAGGACAAATAATAATAATAAAAAAATAGACACATAGCACCAAAATATACTATGACACTGAAGAAAAGACAAAGTAAGAATACATCATAGACAGCTCAGTAAGTATTTCATCGTCAGCTATGCATCTCTTCCACAATGCAAGTAAATTTCAAAAATTGAAATCATACAGCTGTACTTCTTAGATTAATGCAGTGCAATAAACAGTGATTACAGGCCCAGTTCCCTTAGGGAAGTATGTAGTGCTGTGAATATACAATTCACTTGATTGATATGTTTAAATAAAAAGAAAAAGTAATCAGACTGAATTATGCTGAATGTCTCAGCAATGGAGACGTCAATTAAATCTTTTTGTGTACTTCCTAACATAGCATATTCATATACTCTGTTTATTGCTTAATATAGTAGCTCTATGGAATAGCTTCATTTTTTAAAAAAGTCAAAGCTGCCATTGATGGTAATATGTCAAACACACCTGGCAGCTGGACAAACAAAACTTGGACTTTAATAATAAAGACTGAAAGTGGTCCCACTCTACAGCCCACAAGCAACGATTACACTGATCAATGAGGTAAAAATGAAAACTTTCGTGGATAAATAATGTTGTTCATGTTCTTCTAGAAAGATCACGAAGGGTCAGTGAATAGTTGGCGTATGTAGTTGACTTGAATTATGCTGGGGCTTCCAAGACAGCAATCCTATCTTAACACCACGGGGAGAATTCGGAGCTGGCTGTGCGGCAGCACAAGCACTGCCATCATTAAAACACCAACGATCTAACCAGAAGAGTCTCTGAGTCATGGAAAAATCTGACAAAGACTGAAGCTGTATATCTGCACCCTTCAACTGGAGAAAGAACTGAAAATGAGCCCACATGCCAGGTAGCTAATAATCCATCATTGTAGAGAAAACTGAGTGTGCATAGTTACTCAAAGTAAAGGAAAAATATAATCCAGTGGTGCAGGTGCCCAAAATATAATGACAAACAATATATCTAGAGACTAAAGAATTGTATTCTTCAGTATTGGGTCTCCAATGTTGTTTTTTTAAATTTTGTTTTTAGATAAGTTGTAAACTGTGCATGTTTGAAACAGTAGATATTTGTTGTTTAATTAAAGCTGCTACTTTTTATAAAGTAATAATGCTTTTTTACAAAAACTCTACTATCTTTTGTAGCAGAATTTATCTACAGCAGATCCTGGTCCCCAGATCAATTTTTACCATATTTCAAGTATAGTGAAAGAAGACATATAGAGGGCTGTTGTGACTGAGGAGGATGCTGGGCGCACGGAGTGAGGATGGCGGCAGATGATCTGTCGTGGCAACTCCTAAAGTGGGCAGTTGAAAGACAGAAGTATAACGTATTCAGTGGTAGTCCCTCTTTTGAGCCAATATACACATGGTTTAATTCTAAAAGTCTTTGTCTTTCTAGCTGCCATGTGCCTCATAGGTGAGTCTTTTTTCTCATAGAACACAAAATACACTTAGGCAAATAAATGCACACATTTATTGTCAGTGGACTTCATTCTGAATAAGAAAGGAACACCAAACATTTAATTCTGATAGTGTTCACATATCTACACAAAATCTTATCCAGGTGACTTAACAGTAATGTACAAATATGGATAACCAGAAACTTGGAAACTTATTTCTATTGAGGTGATCAAATAAAACAATGGAAAAAAGTTTGGTTTACCTTTGTCGCATTGTGGACTTGCAAGGGGTGTGTTGGTTTATGTTGAGAAGTTTGCTGTTAAAATGTTAAAGCTGAATGATAATGATGTTGTGGGTCTACACAGCTATTAAAATAATAATAATAAAAATATTAATAATAATAGAGAATGAAAATGGCCTATTCAGAAGCTCTGTGAGTGTGCTGGATTTTTTTTGCCTGGCATATATCCTCAGCCTACAAACACACAAGTGTAAAATGGAAAAAAAAATGGATGAGATAGTATGATTTCTTTGTGTGTGTACCTTTGACTGAGACTAGAAGCGAGATGGAGAGAGAGAATGGGAGGGAAAGAGGAGGAGGAAAGAGCAATTTGTACATCTCCGCCCACAGCACTGCCAGCTCTGTGATGTGAGGGTCACCGTGTGACTAACCTACGAGCTCTGGCTGGGCTGCCCTTTCTGTCTCGCTGCACCTGTTTCACCACATTAAACACTTCACATGTTCCTCAGGGTCCCAGCTCCACACTGTTCTTTACACTCATACACATGGCCTTGATAAAAATGCTTATACTCACAGACAGCCAAACATAAGCGCATTTTCAAAAACACACACACAGAAGAATGCAGGGCTACTATGAAATGGAGTGAGAATGAAGGTCGAGAACAATAAAGATGATGTATTGAGTAAAGGTTATCCTGTCTCTAAGATGCTAATTGTTCTGTCAACAGTATTCATTTGCCAGGACTCCCAAAGGGCATGCATCCATTTTGTTTGTTCCAAGCAGATGGGGTCTCTCTCTCTCTCTGTCCTCTCTCTCGCTCTCTCTCTCTTTCTGTCCGTGTATACGTGTGCGCATAAACGTGTTTGCCTCATGTAGTTATGTGCCTTTATTCATGCAGATGTTGTGCGTTTGTGGTGTGCACATAGCATGTGTCGCTCTGTACCAGAGATACATGATTAGAGCGCTGGCCTTCACATCTTTGCATGCAATGATCCAATTGCACATTGCAAAAAGAGGGAAATAGCATTCAGCTCTGAGGGTGATGTGAGCAATAATGTGATGATGGGCGAGACTCAGAGGATTAGGATTTTAAGTTAGTATGTCACACTTACGCTGCCCTATACAGAAAAGCTTAATATGGCGTCTTTAGATTACTGAAAATCTGACATAGCCTCTAAATGTAAAGACTGGAGGGAGTAAGAAACATAAAAATACATAAAAATACAATAAATAATGATGATAGGAGGTTGGAGCCCCTTTTATGTAACCCTTACACTTTGGCTGGATTGAATGCGTAGCATATGCAGAGCAGATGGGTTGCAGAAAGTACACCTGCAGCAAATTTTTAAGTCACAGACAAAAAAACAAACAAAAAAAAGCTAAAATGAATCAAAACAGCAATTTTCTAATAGGATGTTTAATAAATCATTAAAATAATACTCAACCAAAAAACTCTCTTAGCTGATACATTTATCTGTTTGCTCAACCCTAGACAGGTGCCCCCTGTCTTATAAAAACTATAACAGTAACAATTACTAGACCTACATTAACCTACAACATTGTTAAGATCAGATTACGGCTACTGTGAAACTCAGCTTTTTCTTGGCTGCACAAAAATGTGTTAAAGACAAACACAGAAGACAGAATTATGTGTCCAAGGCCTCCAGCTGTCCTCATGTTTCCAAATTGCTATAAGAGTTAAAATAAAAATGCTTGCAAGTTATTTTAGTAATTACTTTTAAGAAGGAGGTTTGTTCAGGTCATCTCTTGCCACAGCTACTGGATTATTAGTTGCCAGTATAATGTCTTCATGTTAAAGAGACTTGATGAAATAACTGAATTGTTATATTTTTTTTAGCTCACTGTCCACTAAAGCCTGTGACATTTATGGTTATTACAACATACTGTTGGTGAATGTTTTAGATATTTAGGTATTGTGACTCCACCACACACGTGTAAAAACTATGTGTTTACACAAATCTAAGTGTGTTTAAGTGTACTCTGGAATTTGAAATATGCTACTGATTATTTATTAACCCAGTTTCATTAATAATAAATATAGTAATATTTTGATGATAGGATTTTCTTTACAGTGACTTACAGGTGCACAGTATACCTTAATGGTAACATAGAACCTATAAATATGCATCATAGTGGGAAATGACTGCTGGTTCTTATTAACACAAATAGTTGGTGAAATTCCACTTCCTGAATCTGTTCATATAACAGCAGGAAAAATAAATAAATATTGATGCTAGGTAAAGATACTGCAGTTCCAAAAATAGCAGCACACACACACACACACACACACACACACACACACACACACACACACACACACACACACACACACAAAAGAAAAAAAAATCAGATCTATGTTGAGCGAGGGGACTGTAATCTTCCATAGATAACATTGGACATACATACATGCCATATTTTCTTTATTGCTTTTCCACTATATTATTTATCCATGTCTTTCATTTTACTGCAATTGATAAAAGACTGCAATTGCAATTTATATACATTCACATGCTCATAGTCTTCAACTTCAGTATTTCTTTTTTCCCCCAGATGCAATTCAGATTTGAAAATAATCTTAAAAATACTTCTCTTTGAGTGCATGCTTAATTTAAAGTAGCCTTGGTTTTTGGTGTCCACGTGATTTTTACTAGGCGGCCTAGCATCAAAGGCCCTTCCATTAATCTCTACAAAGCGACCTGCAGAAAGTTTATGCCAGCACCTAGGCATCAGGCGGTCTGCATGTGAACAGTCAGGTAAATAAATGTCCTAAATGACAACACAATGATCACACTGCCGTTATCTTTAAGAACCGTTTCAATCAGTAAACTGAAGCCCTTAATAGTTTTGTGATTCATTTATAAACATAATGTTTGGATAAAAACATGTAGAAGACTTTGCTTTTACACAACTTCTGTGGATGAAAACCCACTCCCCAAGTGCCTTAAAATGACATTCTTTCTAAAGGGTTGACTCCTGTTGTTTGCAAAAAGAAATCAGATTGCATAGAAGTCAATGGGGAAAGACCTCTTGGTAACCTCAGTAAATGCTTTTCTGACAAGTTTAGGGTCCCAGTTTCGTGTCTTCATGTCTATGCTTTAGGAGGATCCTGTGCTGTGATGGACCAGCCATTTTCATTTGAACACATGTCTCTTGGTTTGTCTGTCACAACAGACAAACCAAGATGGTGACAAACACTGTATGGTGACAAACACCATACAGTGTTTGTCACCATACAGTGACAAACACTGTATGGTGTTTGTCACAACAGACAAACACCATACAGTTTCATCAAGATGGCCATGGTGAAAAAGGCTTCATAAAAGGACTTCATGAAACAATGCGTTGCATTGTGATGGTAACATTTATAGGTTGTTTGTTTGTTTTTTTGTAAAATTGCAAAAGTTAGCTACTTACATAGGGGGCAAAATGTGATGGTGATGATGATGAATGGGCAGATAGGTGCAGGTGAAAAAAAAACATAGCTTGAACAATTAATATGAAATTAATATGAAATATGAAGTTCTTTTGGGGATTATGAACTCAATTCACAGTTCCTAAATTAAAGCATGAAGATGAATTAATAAATTTTAGTCTGTGTTAACTTGACTGATCATCTCATGTAACGTTTTTTTTTTTTTTTTTAATTGACTTTATATTGTTATTGCTCTGTACTGACCCAGGAAAAACAAGTCATCATCAATCATTGTTTTTCATCTTATCCACCTAATTTCTGCTATTCTATCAAGAAACGTTTAGCCAGGCATCATTACTATGATTTCTTTGCACTGGACTGCTTAAAGATCACTTGTCAGTCAGAACAGATGCCTGATGTCTTATTTGGAGTCTCTGCTACTCATTTTTGTTGACTGTTGTTGATTATTTTAACTTAATTATTTTAACTATTTGTTTTTCTAATCTATTTCAAATGTATATAAGTACATGTGTAACAGGTTTACTTTGACATAAAGCATTTTATGGGAGGATATGACAATCCAGAATACAATCATAACCTGCAGGCTATGAAACTAATATTAAAATACACTACACACTTTACAAGTGCTGCATGTGGTTTACAGGTATATAAATCGCATGCATACTTAAAGAAACGCATCAGGATGAATGGCACTAACATGCAAGGTTGAGTCTTCAATTTGGTGGCAGAGATGGAATAAATGGCCCTCAGTGGGAACAGTAGGTTGTCCCTTTGCCACAGGCTTGCTTTCAGTTAAAGAGACAAAGCTGTCAGAGTGTGGCCAGTAATGAGGGGCACACAGCGACACAGCTCACACTTATGCCGTACAGTCTTAAGGTTAAATGATATGACAGTCTCTAACTAAGTCTTTTTTGCCTTAAAGGTCAACTGAATATTTTATTGCCAGCCAGGCTTGGCAGTGTATTGAAATGGTAATGTTAATACCACTACAGGACAGCTTCAGTGAGGGAGGTCCTCTGAAAGGTCAGCCAGTCTCCCAACTGTTCCCTCACACACACGACGCATACATCCAGAAACACTCAAACACGCATATTTACTATAAGTAAATGCAGCACAAAGGGAGATTCTTACCCTGCCACATACAGTAAGAAAAGACACACAAACTCATTAAACCATGCTTTTATATCCATCTACACTTTTATTAGTTTCCCCTTTTCTTTTCCATTACAGTCTGTGTTAAACTTCAATGCACAGTTTCATTTTGCGGCATCATTAGAGCAGAAGACAATTTCCTGCCCACAGACCAGTCATGGACATGAAATGAAAATGACTCTGATTGGCTGCTGTAAAAGATATGAGCTTAAGGGCAATGTGAGTTTTTGACTGGTAAGACACATTTCTCTTTTAATGCAGGAGATTGGGAGGAAAAATAAAAATAAAATCTTAACAACCACATTTCATGACAGTGGAAGGTTCTCAGAAGGGCCAAGCATAAGGTAATGCAAATATAGGCTCAAATGACTTGCTGTAGTTCTTTATGTGCTGTTATATTGCCTCTTATTGGAGGCAGCTTCATCTTATTAGTCAGTTCCTTCTAACAGGTGGACGTGATGGAACCACCAAATGCACATGTTGCAAATGTTCAAATACACATTGAAGCGACAACAATACATTGTTTGGTGTGTTATTCATGTGTTATTGACTGCAGTGATGTCATCACTTACATGTGAACACGTCCTGTGCCTTTTCTCATCTGATATCAGGCACACCCTCTGCCATGTCTGATATCAATATTTTGCCGATAAATAGCACAGGATTAAGGGAAATTTTGCTTGTAATGTTTCAGTTTTTACGTGCAATTTAATAAAGATAACAGGCATCTAAAAAAGTGAGAGCATTAGAAGTGTCATCCAACCCTCAGCATTCCAGGTATTTATGCTCTTAGCGGAAACGTTCACATACAACTCAGTTCATTATGCCAGCATACAGAAGATCTGCTGATTCAGCCCTAAAGGGAGTAGCTCAAAGAAAAAGAAGACCTTATGGCAAAAGAGCATTTCTTAAGGGTGATTTCCTTGCTTACATATTATTTAATTACTACACTAATGTCTGATTGTATAAATTACAAAATTATAAAATACAAAAACGTCAAAATACCCTCGAGCATTGTTAATGTACTCCTATCACTGTTTCAATGCACCAAAACATTATTTATTAATTCAAAAAGGTCTTTAGAGACAAATCACAGCTTTTTAATTATGTAATATTCTGTTTAACTGAGTGATATGTGGAAGGTGGACAAGCAGTAGATAGCAAGGTGATTCTGTGTCCATAGACAGGGACTCATTAAACTTTTACTGCCACATTTTAATCCTCTGAAAATGGAAGCCTCCATCCTCTGCACACACACACACACACACACACACACACACACACACACACACACACACACACACACACACACACACGCACACAAACATACTGTGTTCTCCATTCTCCATCCCTCTCTTCATCCCTCACCTCCCTCCATTTGATTTTGTCTGGGGTCAGCAAAGCTTCCTTTGCTCTCTTCCTCATGGATGCATTCCAGGCTGAGTTTCCACATATGCTAGGTGGTAGGGAAAGTTGCTGACGCTGGTATAACAATGTGGAGCCCTGTAGAGCACATCTGTGATTTCAGCCCTTACTGAGACCATGCAGCGCAGCAAAAATTAACCTAATCTTATACACACTGGTGGAAGGTTAGAGTTTGAAGTCTATTTTCACAAATATCACCAAGTTTTTCCTTGTCCTTATTGATCCTGAAAGCAATGCTGGATTGAAAAACTGAAAACTTCTCCCTCCCTTACTAAGCATGCAGTTTTGCCTTCTTGCAATGAAATTCTAGTAACAGTATTTTTCACATTCAAAATTGAATTAATTAAATGTTGGAAGTAAATAGTTTATGATTGGATTTAAGGAAAAGCAGGACAAAACCTGTATTTCCTTTGCCTTTTGTCCTCTTAATGTTTAATAAAATCACACACCATTTGGAGAAGAAAAAAAATTATTGTTATGTAGTTTATTATAACAATACTATTGCTCTTTCTTGTCTGTTTAGGGCAGTTGTGGTGTTGTGGATATACATCCATAATAAAATTGCATATGTACACTAACAATGTAAGATCCAAAGGACAGTAAACTGATTTAAACTATTATTTTTATAAACAGAATCTGTTAGTAAAAAGCTAAAAGTGCTTAAAGGTGATGAGAGGAGTTTTTGACCACTAGTGGTGCTTTAAAGCAGTGTCTGTATCACAGGGTCCCAATTGTGTTTGGATGTCGAATTGCGAACATTCACAAATTTCTGACTGGTTTAAGTTCATTCTACTTGGTGCAGTTAAGGTTCATAAGTATTTGGACAACAACACAGTCTTTCTATTATTCTCCCTCTGTAGACCACTACAGTGGTTTTTAAATCAATCACAATGTGATTGAAATGCAGTCTTTCATTTTTGATTGAACAGATTACTAATGTGATATTAGTATTGGATTAACTATTACAGAACTAGAGACATTTTTAGTGAATCGTTTTAAGAGGCACAAACGTAACCAGACAAGGTATGAATGTGCGAATGAATGTGAGTGCGAATGGTTGTCTGTCCCTGTGTGTTGGCCCTGCGACAGACTGGCGACCTGTCCAGGGTGTACCCTGCCTCTCGCCCTATGAAAGCTGGGATAGGCTCCAGCGCCCCCCGCGACCCTGAAAAGGATAAGCGGAAGCGAATGGATGGATGGATGGAGTATTTTGTCCACATCATCCTCTTCATGCATGTTGTCTTACTCCAAGCTGTATAGGCTCGAAAGCCTACTACCAATTAAGCATATTAGGTGATGTGCATCTCTGTAATGAGAAGGGGTGTGGTCTAATGACATCAACACCCTATATCAGGTGTGCATAATTATTAGGCAACGTCCTTTCCTTTGGCAAAATGGGTCAAAAGAAGGACTTGACAGGCTCAGAAAAGTCAAAAATAGTGAGATAGCTTGCAGAGGGATGCAGCAGTCTCAAAATTGCAAAGCTTCTGAAGCGTGATCGTCGAACAATCAAGCGTTTCATTCAAAATAGTCAACAGGGTCGCAAGAAGCGTGTGGAAAAACCAAGGCGCAAAATAACTGCCCATGAACTGAGAAAAGTCAAGCGTGCAGCTGCCAAGATGCCACTTGCCACCAGTTTGGCCATATTTCAGAGCTGCAACATCACTGGAGTGCCCAAAAGCACAAGGTGTGCAATACTCAGAGACATGGCCAAGGTAAGAAAGGCTGAAAGACGACCACCACTGAACAAGACACACAAGCTGAAACGTCAAGACTGGGCCAAGAAATATCTCAAGACTGATTATTCTAAGGTTTTATGGACTGATGAAATGAGAGTGAGTCTTGATGGGCCAGATGGATGGGCCCGTGGCTGGATTGGTAAAGGGCAGAGAGCTCCAGTCCCACTCAGACGCCAGCAAGGTGGAGGTGGAGTACTGGTTTGGGCTGGTATCATCAAAGATGAGCTTGTGGGGCCTTTTCGGGTTGAGGATGGAGTCAAGCTCAACTCCAAGTCCTACTGCCAGTTCCTGGAAGACACCTTCTTCAAGCAGTGGTACAGGAAGAAGTCTGCATCCTTCAAGAAAAACATGATTTTCATGCAGGACAATGCTCCATCACACGCGTCCAAGTACTCCACAGCGTGGCTGGCAAGAAAGGGTATAAAAGAAGAAAAACTAATGACATGGCCATCTTGTTCACCTGATCTGAACCCCATTGAGAACCTGTGGTCCATCATCAAATGTGAGATTTACAAGGAGGGAAAACAGTACACCTCTCTGAACAGTGTCTGGGAGGCTGTGGTTGCTGCTGCACGCAATGTTGATGGTGAACAGATCAAAACACTGACAGAATCCATGGATGGCAGGCTTTTGAGTGTCCTTGCAAAGAAAGGTGGCTATATTGGTCGCTGATTGGTTTTTGTTTTGTTTTTGAATGTCAGAAATGTATATTTGTGAATGTGGAGATGTTATATTGGTTTCACTGGTAAAAATAAATAATTAAAATGGGTATATATTTGTTTTTTGTTAAGTTGCCTAATAATTATGCACAGTAATAGTCACCTGCACACACAGATATCCCCCTAAAATAGCTAAAACTAAAAACAAACTAAAAACTACTTCCAAAAACATTCAGCTTTGATATTAATGAGTTTTTTGTGTTCATTGAGAACATGGTTGTTGTTCAATGATAAAATTATTCCTCAAAAATACAACTTGCCTAATAATTCTGCACTCCCTGTAAATACAGAGAACTAGTTCAACTGACATCCACACACTAATGCCACATATTTTGTTTGATAGATGCTGTGTTATGCTTTAGAGCAGCAGCTGTACCTTTCTTTCCCCATATTTTATTCTCCCATTACTCTGGTAAAATTTAATCTTGGTTGAATATGTCTAAAGATTTTTTTCCCCCAGGAATGTTTTTGACAAAGTCTGTTGTGACCTTCGTGTTTTTAGGTGTAAACAGTCCCACTGTGCAAAGTGACGTCTACTGAACATCTCATGTTGTGCACATTGACAAAGACTTTCAAGCAGATAGTCCAGTTCATACACACTCGCACAAACTTCTTGTACTTTCTTCTCTCAGTCATGCTGCTGATCACAACCACATTCCCTTCTTCATACAAAGCTCTTCACAATAAAACAAGCTACTATATATATATATATATATATATATATATATATATATATATATATATATATATATATAATGCAAATGCTCTTCTAAGCGTATTAAACACATTGTTTTCCTTTTAAAAGCATACATTTTTCTAAATAATTTAACCATTATTATTTTATATTTTAACATGGAATTCAACATTTTTGATATTTCAACACCTTTTAATAAATGACGGTTTTAACCTGGTTACAAACAAATAATTTGATTAACTGAAATAAATTAACTAGTTAAACAAAAACAAAAAAATGTAAAATAACAAAAAAATTATCCACGTGTACTGAATAAATCAATAGGCTCACACATAACAAATTGTGTTTTAGAAAGAATCCATTCATATGTATCATATTCATAACAACAATGTTGATTTTTGTAAATAAAAATATTACTTTTATTAATCATGCAAATTTCCCGCACCTGTCATAGACATCCACACGACGTCCAAAAAAACGACCCAGTCCAAAGTTTTAATGTTGAAAATCATATTGACATATTGATTGTTTTACTGAAAATGTCTGAAACTGCTGGCATACAGTAGCAAATTACAAAACTTTTATTGTCCAAATATTTCAGTGTATATAATGAACCGCACCATGTAATGTTGCTTAAAATGGATGCATTTACCAGTCGCAGCAGAATGCAGATGCTCTTCCCTCAGCATGGTTCTCCCGGACATTTTTTCCTGTTAAAAGGAAAGCGTTTTTTTCTCCCCACTGTCATCTGCTTGACAGTGTTTTTTTTTTTTTTATTGTAGTGTCTTTGCCTTACAATATAAAGCATCTTGAGACAACTGTAATTTGCTGTTATATAAATTAAAATTGCATTAAAAATGAAGTGAATGAAGGTTTATACTGGTTTACTGGTTAGTTTTAGTTGTATTAGTCAAGTATTACCTATATAAGAACATACCAAAGAATTACAACAAAAAAAAAAGACTTCAGAAGTAGAAAAAAGTAGAAAAAAACAACACCTAAACACCCTTTCACCTATTCCTCCAAACAGCAACTGTGTGGCCACACATATTCAGATCAATAAGACAAATAGGGCCAGTCTGGAAACAAAGAGTGTGCCGCCCAAGAACTTCATGAACCTATTTATAACTGAGGCTTTGTCCATTGGAATAATGATCCCACAGCAAGGCTGAGACATCTCCCCAGGCCAGGATCCATATTCCTGTTAAGGCTGCCACCTCTGCAGCCAAACACATGCCAGGAGCATGAAAATAACTCCTGGTTGTGCCCTCTGTCATGTCTTGCACATTATTCAAACATTCACTATGTGTGTAATCAATCTCATGAGTTATGTAAAGGTTGTTAGTTTGCAACTCACAAAAGTTGACTTCATTAAATCCGATAAGCTTTTAAACTTTGAATAGAAAGAAGATGTGGTCTAGAAGAGACAGTGATTTGGTTATTGAGGAAATAAATTCCAAATATCTAATTCATGCAGGCTAAGTAAAGTTAAAAGAAAATACATTTTAGACGAATAGCTCAATGCAAATGCTTCATTTATGCACAGAGTAATGTGGTTTTCAGGGAAGACAAGGCACTTAAATATTAGTAAATTCAATAGATGGTCTCATCCACTGTGGTCCCTATGAGAAACCAAACACAGAAAATTGAATTACATACTGTAGGTTTTTGTCTTTATTTCCATAATGTGGACCTTTAATGGAATTACTTCACTAAGAGCAGAATTTTCATTTATCATTTGAAATTCAGATGGGTGCATTGTGGGGAAACTTGCTGACAAAATTGAAAAACATAAAAGTGAAACACAAGGCCGTTTCACCCCATTTAATTACAAACAGCAGCAGAGGACAGACGGGAAAAAAGGCATGCACACATTCAAACTGTGTGTAAGAGGAATATTAAGAATACATTTTTCTGTCTTTTCTTCTTCTTTTTTTTTACAGTGAGTTGGAAAATTAAGATTAAGTATTCTGATCTCCATTATGTCACTGTTTTGTTATGCTGGGACAAACACACACTGGCAAACAAAGTTATTAGGATTTATAATGCATCACACTAATATACTAGCGCAGTATAGTCATTAAAGCCGAGGCCAAAGCTGTGACATATTGATCATGCAAGGATAATTCAGGGTTAATGTGTCTGTCTTTTCCTCTGACGTTCTCCAAACAAATAGATTCTGTCTGAGATTTAAGTTGCTGTGATTGTTTTTTTTTCCACAAATTATTAAGGAGAAATTCTGCGTTTTGCAATTCCTTCCCCCTGATTTTGTGTAATCTTTCCTATTATTTTTACCGTAATCGTCAGCTCATCAGAAACACTCTGCCATATCATCCTGCTGTGGAAGCTTTTATTATAATCCTTGACAGAAATTTGTATTAGACTATTAAAATAGACAGAAGCACACTATACAAAAATGCGAACTGGTTCTGTAAATGAGTGTTTATGGAGCACAGCACACTGCAGGGACAGAAGCACTTTGCATACTTAGCCAATCAGTGGACGCTCACTTCAGCTCTGCTCTACCGCTCAGCGCACCAATTCATGGCACATTCTGTCGTCAACTAAGTAATCAGTTAGCACTTCCACCTTCCACACTCCCCATGCTGCATTTGGAGATAGTGTGCCATTTAGACCAAGAAGAAAACAATTAAAATTTAAATGTGGAGTTAAACTCTTTGTGCTTTCCTATGTGTCACCCTTGTAGAAATGATCACAGTGTTAAATGTTGTAATTCAGTGTGAAATCAACATTTGCCAGAGTTCCTTTTTCACATTCGGACAAAATCAAGGGATTCATCAGATTTCCTGTAAAAAGCAATCAACTGCAATTATCACAGCTTCATGTCTTGTAATTGGTGTCAGGGGAATGTTGCATGTTTCCCTTTTACTCTATTCAACCCATTAGAAATGAGATTTTTTCTTTTTAAAAATGCACAAACTAAGATGTTTTGCCCACTCAATCACAGATTCACTTCAATTTGAACTGAATAAAGGTAGCATGAAAGGGAGTTGATACATGTTCTGCTGTACAAGGAAATCCAAATAGATATGAATGGCTCTAAATGTACAAATTTTAAGCAAAAGTCAACAATTGTAGACTGCAAACACTCTCAAAGTCAATACTGAGCTTAGCTGTATTTAAATGAAAACAAAAAGCAAAACAAAACTTGATATAATGATACCATTTGCTAACAATTAACGAGGGTTGATACAGGAATATATTTAGTTCCTCACATCCATCACATGATTCTGTTTTCACTAGTCTTTTTTATTATTTATCAGTCAATGTGCATACAGCAATAAACTGATGGTGTGTCTGCAGTAAAACAAACTGACCAGGTTTCTTTATAGTTTAACATTATAGTTTATCTGAAAAAAAGTGTTGGCATTTCCATTTCTAGGGTTGCTTTCCCCCTCTTTTTCTCCCTATTTCTACAACTTTATAGGACTATAATTCACAAGTTATTAGTTCAGTTCGGCAAAACATAGTTAGTACTGGTAATGGCAAACACATGTCAGTGTGGCAGGTGGAAGAGCTCAGTTTCAAATTGACTATTGCATTGATCACTGATAGCAGTAAACACATTCTGAGCTGACTGCATGTTAGCTTATTTTAAAAATGTTGCCTTTTTTTCACATTGGAGAATAGTTCATTGTTGCTGATGTTGTCTTGTAAGCCAAACATGACAAGCTTGAGGTCAGCAGTCATTATAATTATATCACACACAAAAAAGACCATTAATATAACCATGCAGGTTTATTACACGAGTGCAGCACTGATGCTGCAACTTAATGCTTACCATTCACTGCAAATACCTAGTTCTACTGTATTTACCTATGATGGGAAATTCCTTTATTGGTGTTGAATGTTCTGGCTGGCTGTTTGCCCGAAGGTTGATACAGAATAGATGTGAATGAGGCTTTTAGAAGATGTGGGGATTTTTGGACGAGGCTATACTGGCAGCCATCAATAGCTGCATGTTGGCACCACAGTAACTGTTATGTTTAATATTAGATTTTCTGTTTCTTTTTCTTTAATTATGTTAAAAGATTATTATTCACAATGAAAAGTCAAGGAAAGTAGCCCAAGCATCAGATAAATAGTTTGTTATTCGTCTGATACTTGTGCCACCGCTTCATTATTCCATGGTAAAGAAGCTGAGTTCATTTATTTCTACAGGAATAAATAAATATACTGATTCTTTCAAATGCTATAAACTTTGTTCAAACATGATTTTTTTCATGAAAGAGGTATTGAATGAGTAACAGTAAACCACAGTTTATTACCCCGAAGGTTTCATGTTTGTACTCAATGATTGCCATCACACTCCGATTGCTCATGATAGGATGCCAAACTGACATCTGTTGAGTGGGAGTCCTACTTCTAGAAGTTTAGAGGGGCCTGTATGCCTTTAAAGTGGCATTGAACTGTAAAGCAGAGAGCATGTTTTATTCAGATTTCAGACTGAGGTGGAATCGGGTTCCCTTCACATCCATCTGCAGCTGAGAGATAGCCAGGGATTGATGCACAATCAAGAGAAGTGGGTTTCAGTTTAGTGGAAATCATTTCTTTCTCTTTTTCTTTTTCTGTTTTTCTACTTCCCTTTCCTTTCCTTCATCTCTTTTAATACAAAAATTCTGTGCCGTTCATGGAGGTTTGGGTTTTTTTTAGTTTTTTTTTTTAAGTTTTTTTTTTAGCTTGTCTGCCTATCCTTACCTTTATTTCTCTCTCTCATGAACACCACTGTAGACAGTTCAAGCTGACTTGGGTTATTTGGGGGGGCAGGGTATGTGAGTGTTGAAAGAAAAGGGAGTCTTGAGTGTCTATTAGATGAGAGAGAGAGAAAAGAATGGTCTAAGCAAGAAGGAAAAAAGAAAAACAAAAAAAAGAATAGAGGAGAAATAGAATAGGGAAGGAAAAAGGAGCAACGAAGACCATAGAAGGCGAGAGCAATTGTCCCCAGAGACATAATTAGGTCTAAGAAGGCTAATGATTGGACATAAAATACAACCTCTCTTCCTGTATTAACACATAACCTCTTCCCTCCACTGCCAGGGGGATGGAGGACCCTATAATCACTTATCTAGTGTCACATCTCTTCTAAAGAGGATGTGCAAAGGACTAGGACAAGATGCTTTGAGGTAAAAAGAAAGAAAAAAAGTCAGAATCAAAAGCTTCCAAGTGGCAAACATATCTATGGAAAAACTGTGGTGTTCATTTTTTCTCATCTTCAGCCGCTAGAGAGTTTATGAAACAAGTGAATTGTCAGACATATTGCCTATATGTCTGACAAATTAGTAAGCCCGCCCTGTCTTCCTATGAATGAGTTTTAAATCTGGCTGTCAGTTCAGTTCCTCTGCTCCCCTGCTGTTTTGTTGCATGGAAGGTACCAGCCATTTGCCAGCTCAGCAGGGTGCCTTTAGATCTGTCTCCCGATGGCCATATTGGAAAATACATGATCTCAGGGTGAGAACATATTTGTAATGATTAAAACATGCCACAGTTATAAAAGATTCAAATCAATTTTTTGAACTTTCAATCTGTTTCATCAATTCCTGGTTGTTAGAGGGATTTAATAGATTTTTTAATGATGCATGGATCGGAGATGAGTCAATACAGTATCTGAAACAAGCTGGTGTTGACCTGAATACTGTATGCTTTCAGGGTCAGTGGAGCAGAGAAATTGTAAACTTAAAAAAACTTGTTAATTCAGCGTTGAGTGTCTCTAGATGGCAACATTTGGCCTAAAATAACCTTAGCTCTCTTCAATTTTTTCTTAGCCTGCTATCACTTCATCTCCATGTCTGCTCTTTGTCTCGTTCTTCAAATACTTCTCTTTCTGACTATCCCTCCCACTATCTCACCTCCCGCTGACGTCGTGTCCCTTGGTCCTGTCACATCTTTCTCTCTCCCTCTCATAAAATACAATATTTATCTCAGTCTGTTTGAGTTCACTCACCCTTATCATTGGGTGTGCTCCCAGTGGCTCTGAGGTGGATTAGTCGAGGACTCATTGACATTACATTGGCCATGAAATATGCATATCACGATCAAAGGTGATGGTGTGCAAGGCAGCATTTCTACAAGAGCTCACAACCTGGAGTTTATGTGCTTCTTGAAACCCTAAGCGCCTTTGGACCATTTTGTCCAAAGCTGCAATTTTACAAATAAATTACTTATTTAAAAATAGTTTTAGTTGATGTGAAAGGGTTTGTGTGTTGTCTCTGAAGACTGAAAGAGAGAGAATGGATTAATGTACTTACCATACTCATGGAATACTGTGATCTGGAGGCTCCCTGGTTTTGATTTGAATATAATGGTATTGATTGCTTGTAACAGAGTCCAGCTGGAGATTAGCTGCAGTCATCTTTTTTTTTACCTGAGGCTTTGGATAGAGAGGCCTGCATGCCAACTCTTTTATTTCCCACATCAAAACAACTCACAGGATGAATAATACATTTGGAGGGAAAGAATATTACATTTGAACCAACAGGATTACAAGCTAGGGAACATCAATATATACATATAACCTGTGAAACCATTTTCAACAAAATAAATGGTCAAATAAAATGTTGGGCATGTAGAGTCAGATTAGCGTAGTAATTCATGTGGGTATCATATGTCCATGGAGTACATATATATGTATATAGTAGTTAATGGATCCAAGAGCACAGTAACCTAAGTAAGAGGCTAAAGAGGCTAAGAAAGAAAGAGTCTTGGACAGTACCAGGCCCTGACGCGATTCACACCTACTGGCTAAAGAGGCTAACTACAACTACACTTCATCAATCTCTAGTAGCACAAACAAACAAGCTCCTTATGCACAATACTCACCCTGAATGGACAGTCCCGATCCACAATGATCCCCAAAAGGGACCGGGCCCATCCAACTACCTCCAAATAACCTGCCTCAGTACCACATGGTATCTCCTGGCAGGCATCATAGCATAGCACAAGTTACCATCAAGTGCAAGATTTAGCAAGGAGACGCTCTGTCCCCACTGCTGTTCTACATAGGCCTGAACCCCTTCAGTGAGATCACTGACAAGACTGGCTACAAAAACCAACTACAGAATAGGCCAGTCATTAGCTATCTCCTCTACATGGATGACTTAAGGTTGAATGCCAGGAGTTAATAAGACATCGATTCACTGATCCACTCCGCTAGGATCTACAGCATCAACATCGCAATGTTATTTGAACTGGACATTGTGGACAGTTACAGGTACCTGTGAACTCCACAGGCACCTTCCATCCCAAACACCTGCCTAAAAGTTAAACTTTTGTCTCATCAGTACACAGATTTTTTCCCCCTTACATATACACACACACACACACACACATATATACATTGGGGTGCACATAAGTGGTCCGCAGGTGCGCATTCGTTGTCAAAATAAAAGACGCGCACCAGATAAGAAGTTGCAACGCACGTTTGTGTACGTAAGATTTTCTGGAGGAGGACAGACATTTGTTTAGATCTCCTAGCAAGCAAGCAAGCTCCTTTAAGCAATTACTTCGGTGTTCCTCCACCTCCAAAGAAATGTCAGAAAGGGGTCCGAACCGCAAAAGAAGCACGTATTCTCGGAAAAGTGGTTGCAGGAGGTGAGCTGGCTTCAAACAAATGATGAACGCACAGAGATGAGGTGCAGAATATGCAGTGAAAATCCCACTCTAGCGGACAAAAACAGTGCTTTTTATATGGACGCAAACGTGCGTTGCAACTTCTTATCTGATGCGCATCTTTTATTTTGACAGCAAATTCGCACCCGCGGACCACTTATGTGCACCCCCGTATATATATATATATATATATATATATATATATATATATATATATATATATATATATATATATATATATATATCTGTCCATATCTGAGGCCTTGGAAACTGCCAAGCAAAGACTCACAGCCTTGGCCAGCCGCTTGAGGAGGTACACAAGAGAGATAGAAGGCAGAAGAATAAACCAGCTGTTCTCCACAGAACCAGCAAAGGTGTACTCTCAGTGGCAAGGGAACAATAAGAGAACAGCACCACCAAGGCTGGAGACGGAGCAATACTGGAAGAGCATATGGGAGAAGGACGCAACCCATAACGGCAATGCTCAGTGGCTAGAGGATCTGAGGGCAGACCACAGCGACCTCCCTGAACAGGGTCCAGTAACCATCACAGTGGCAGATATCCAAGAAAGGGTCTCCAGTATGAAGAGTTGGACAGCACCAGGGCCCGACATGGTTCACGCCTACTGGCTAAAGAAGCTGACTGCACTCCACGAGCGTCTGGCAGCACAAATGAACCAGCTGCTAGTTAACGAGAGACACCCGGAATGGCTAACTGAAGGCCGGACGGTCCTGATCCCCAAGGACCCCAAGAAGGGACCGGTCCCCTCCAACTACCGACCAATAACCTGCCTCAGTACTACATGGAAGCTCCTGTCAGGCATCATATCGGCTAAGATGAACAGGCACATGGGTCAATACATGAGCGGGACACAGAAAGGAATTGGCAAGAATACCAGAGGCGCAAAACACCAGCTACTGGTAGACAGAACAATCAGCCGAGACTGCAAGACCAGACTGACCAACCTGTGCACTGCCTGGATTGATTACAAGAAGGCCTATGACTCAATGCCCCACAGCTGGATACTGGAATGCCTAGAATTGTACAAGATCAATGGGACCCTAAGAGCCTTCATCAGGAACTCAATGGGGATGTGGCGTACAACACTAGAGGCCAACTCCAAGCCCATAGCACAAGTCACCATCAAGTGCGGGATCTACCAAGGAGATGCTCTGTCCCCACTGCTGTTCTGCATAGGCCTGAACCCCCTCAGTGAGATCATTAACATGACTGGCTACGGATACCGACTACGGAACGGAGCAGTTGTCAGCCACCTCCTGTACATGGATGACATCAAGCTGTATGCCAAGAGTGAACGAGACATCGATTCACTGATCCACACTACCAGGCTATACAGCAATGACAATGGAATGTCGTTCGGACTGGAGAAGTGTAGTCGGATGGTAACAAAGAGAGGGAAGGTAGTCAGAACTGAGGGGATTGAACTACCAGAAGGCAACATTGCAGACATAGAGGACAGTTACAAGTACTTGGGGATCCCGCAGGCAAATGGGAACCATGAAGAGGCCGCTAGAAAAGCTGCAACCACCAAGTACCTGCAGAGGGTCAGGCAAGTCCTGAGGAGTCAGCTGAATGGTAAGAACAAGATCCGGGCCATCAACACCTACGCCCTGCCCGTGATCAGGTACCCTGCTGGGGTAATAGGCTGGCCAAAGGAGGAGATAGAAGCCACTGACATAAAGACAAGAAAGCTCCTTACCATGCATGGAGGGTTTCACCCCAAGTCCAGCACCCTGAGGCTGTACGCTAAACGGAAGGAAGGGGGCTGGGGACTGGTGAGTGTCAGCACCACAGTCCAGGATGAGACAAGGAACATCCAAGAATACATTGGGAAGATGGCCCCAACTGACCGAGTGCTCAGTGAATACCTCAGGCAGCAGAAACCCAAGAAAGAGGAGGGAGACGAGGAACCATCATGGAAGGACAGGCCCCTGCACGGTATGTACCACCGGCAGATAGAGGAGGTGGCTGATATCCAGAAATCCTACCAGTGGCTGGACAAAGCTGGACTGAAAGACAGCACAGAGGCACTAATCATGGCAGCACAAGAACAAGCTCTGAGTACAAGATCCATAGAGGCTGGGGTCTATCACACCAGGCAAGACCCCAGGTGCAGGCTGTGTAAAGATGCCCCAGAGACAATCCAGCACATAACAGCAGGGTGCAAGATGCTAGCAGGCAAGGCATACATGGAACGCCATAACCAAGTGGCCGGCATAGTGTACAGGAACATCTGTGCCGAGTATAACCTGGAAGTCCCGAGGTCAAAATGGGAGATGCCCCCAAGGGTGGTGGAGAATGACCGAGCTAAGATCCTGTGGGACTTCCAGATACAGACGGACAAAATGGTGGTGGCTAACCAACCGGACATAGTGGTGGTAGACAAACAGAAGAAGACGGCCGTAGTGATCGATGTAGTGGTTCCGAATGACAGCAATATCAGGAAGAAGGAACACGAGAAGCTGGAGAAATACCAAGGGCTCAGAGAAGAGCTCGAGAGGATGTGGAGGGTGAAGGTAACGGTGGTCCCCGTGGTAATCGGAGCACTAGGTGCGGTGACTCCCAAGCTAGGCGAGTGGCTCCAGCAGATCCCGGGAACAACATCGGAGATCTCTGTCCAGAAGAGCGCAGTCCTGGGAACAGCTAAGATACTGCGCAGGACCCTCAAGCTCCCAGGCCTCTGGTAGAGGACCCGAGCTTGAAGGATAAACCGCCCGCAGGGGCGTGCTGGGTGTTTTTATATATATATATATATATATATATATATATATATATATATATATATATATAGTAGACCTTAATGAACCAGTGTACAATGATTAACTCATGTATGCCATGTCTACATTATGACCACTGCATCTGCTGCTTAAATGGCAAATAACTAATCATTACTTCTTTATGTTAAGATTAGATTTTTTTACATTCTTTAAAATGGTGCAGTTTATGTCAATACTGCTTCATTATTACTTGGCCATTAGTGACTGCTTTTATGTGCCCTTAAATAGGGTGTGAACAATACTTATTTGTTTTTAAATTTTATTTAGTATTTAATACTATCAACTAAAAAATCAGCATATAAGAATCATTTATGCCACAGTCTTATTTTGTTAAAAGTAAGGAAAAACATTTGGAATTTACAAAACATACATATGTAAAATACTCCATGCCCCTAATCTACTGCTGCTGTCATCTATTAAGAATAATATGCTTTCAGGAAGAGGAGATGAACCAAATGTGGGTGACCGCAGGCTGATTGTATAACAAAATATGAGTTGTTTTATTTATTTATTTTAACCAATGCAAGAGATGAACTAAAACTCAGTAAAAAAAAATGGAGCAACTCAAAAGACACACTAAACATGGAGATGGGCGATGTGAGATGGACTCACACCAGACATGAAAACAGAGACCAGGAGCCAGGAACTGAGTTCAAAACGCAATTCCTGCACCATGTCCTGGATTTGCCCAGGGGCCTCTGCTAGGATATGCTTGTAAACCTCACCTGGGAGGCACCCAGGAGGCATCCTACTTAGATGTCCAAACCACCTCATTGATAAGGAGATGCGATTCTGCTTTGAGCATCTCCTGAATAACTGTGATCCTCACCTTATCTTTAAGGGAGAACCTATCCACCCTTTAGACAAAGCTTAATAAACAGACGTTTAAGTATCTAGGGCCTTGTTCACAAGTGAATGGAGAGTGGAACAAGAAAGTGAAAGATGGATTGGTTCATTACTGCTGGTGCTGTACTGGTTGGTCATTGTGTAGAAAGAGCTGAGTTGTGTTAAATATTTAAGTTTATGGTAATTGCTGATTTAGAGTACTAAATACAGGGGTGCATAGACTAAACTTGTTTTCCATTTGGACATTATGGAAAGCATTGAAAAATACATATCTCAGCCCATATTTTCAATTGTCATTTACAGTTCTGGCTGCTTATTAGTTTTATGTAGCTTTTATTGAAAATAAACCAAATTTAAAAAAACAACAATAGATGTGAAGATGTAGGTGTGAACAGCTGTAACTCTCAATAGCGCAGTGTCTAACCAGCTCTACGTGTCTGCTCATAAAACCTGAACTGTACTCCAGCAGGACAAAGTTTCTTTCATCCCAAGAGCAGCTGTGAGGGTTCCGATCTGCTCAGGAACCAATTTGGATTCCAGCAGGTTTTTGGCTGAAGCTGAGAAAACGGTGCATGACAGAAACGGCAGGACAGTTATGGTGCATTTCTGCTGGCTGTGCTATCCACCAACAGAGGTGCTAATTAATGCTAATTGCAAGAGGGGTCAATTATACACTCCATGGTGCATGATTAGGACCACCGTGTTAGCGACCAATGAATCAAAACAACAGCTATCCTCTCTGATGCTAAAACTGGAGCCCACACACAAACACACACCTAAAAAACAAACAAAAAAAAAACCCATATTGGTGCTGAATTAAAGGTATAATAAGAGAGACTTTATGTTTTTCCAAGGAATGACCAGAATATTTTTGAAAGATAGATTACAGCTGAAAACCATAATTTAACATATACTTGGATTTGTGAATACATTTCTGACTAAAAACTACCTTCCAGGCTCTTGAACAATAAATCCACATAAAGAAAAATTTAGTTTCGTGTATGTTTGCCTGCTTGTAGCTGAGGATACTGAAAAAAAAGAAAATAAAGAGTCTGAATGAATGAATTCTCTGTTTTTTGTGGCTGGATTTCTGCTGTAGCTTTTTTTTGTTTTGCATTCTTGGAACACAAAATTTATTTATATATATTTTATTAGTTACCGTCTGACACAAATCAACAAACCAGAAGGAATGGAAGTTCCAACTGTAGCTTAACAGAATGTCAAAGTTTGCTGACTGAGATTTGGTCACACAGTCTTGCATGTCAAGAAAACTTTGAACAGTGCTAGGAGAATGAATTAGTCCAGCAGCTGGGGCCATATGGTGTTTGTGTGGTTTGGCGGTTCAGTGACCAGTGGTGAAAACACAAGATTAGTTAGACCATTCTCATGATTCTTTTCCTGGTAGGATTTAATCCCTTCAAATCGCTTTCCATTCTGGAAACAAGCCTAGAGACAGTTTTTCTTTAATGTTGGGTGTTTTCTTTTCTGTTTTTTGTTTTTTGCTATTATCATTTGTGTAGAAACATCTATGTATTCCATTATCGCTGTACCTGAATCCAGTTTTTACTTTGATTTTCTTTTGTAGTGAAGATCAAAGTGGACTAAATTAGATATGTAAACACTGTTTGATGGAACATAATTAAAAAGCTACTTTTAAGGTTATCCTATCTGAATAAGTTCAATCATAATGAAGGAATAAATTCATAGACTAAAGAAGCAGGTTTGTTTGTGAATTCTGTTGGGATTTTATTGAGAGAAAAGGTAAGAAAAGTATTTAAGAGAAACTGTACAGGGCTTAGTTTTTCATACAGTAATATGTACAGTATGTATTTGGAAGGCTAATGATTTCTTTTAGCAATATCTTTATGAGCAGCTCAGTGAGTTAGATTACAAATATTTAATTTTTTGAGTTATTTTCAATCCTAAGACAGGGGATGTATGTGCTACTACTACTACTACTAATAATAATAATAACTTTATTTATAAAGTGCTTTCAAACAAAGTGCTGTACAACTAAGAGATAAATAGAATAAAAGCGATACATAGCAATACAGGTAAAAGACACAATACAAATTAAAAACAATAAAAATTTAAAAACTAAAAGCCATAGAATTAAGACATGTAGGATAGGGTGAACAAATGTGTCTTCAACTTAGTTTAAAAAACCTCCACAGAAACGGGGCACGAAAAGAAAAAGCACACTCTCCAATTGTTTTTTTTTTCTGGCTCTAGGAACCTTTAGAAGGCCAGAGTGCTGAGATCGTAGAGCATGAGATGGAACATGAAGGTGTAAAAGGTCGGAGAGGTATTATTATTATTATTATTATTATTATTATTATGTACTAAAAGGCAAATGAAAGTCCTACTAAAAGCTGCACAATTATTGTCTTTCGGTTGGTCATTGTTAATTTAACTTTGGGAACTAAATATGCAGCTAAAATGTTGAGAACATTAGGATAAATTTATATATTACTTATATTCAAATTCAAATTCAAATTTTATTTGTCACATACACAGTCGTACACAGTACGATATGCAGTGAAATGTTTAGACAACTGCTCGTGACCTAAAATAAAAGACTATAAATAGGATATGAAATAAATATGAAAATTAAAATGAAGGGTAAATTTAACTAGGAAAGAATAAAATAAAATATAACAATTAAAGTTAAAAATAAAATAACTGTACAACAAAATACACAATACACAAAATACACAATATAGAAAATATATAAGAATATATGAAGAAATATAGAACAATAAGAGCAGCTGTACGAGTAATAAATGGTAATGAAAGAAATGTAATGTCCAGGGTTGTATCCACATATTTAAGTGTCTTGTGCAGTGCAAATATTCTTAAAAGTGATTTATTTAAGTGACTTGTGATAGAGTGATTTGATTAGATGACCACGCAGTGTAGTTGTGCAGTGGCCACTAGTGTAAACAAATGTCCAGAATGTCCAGTGTGTGTGTAAAAACCATATGTGTGGGTCAGTACTATGTGGTGGTGTGATTGAGAGACCGTATTGCCTGCGGAAAGAAGCTTCTTCTCAGTCTCTCTGTGTTGGTCTTCAGAGATGTGTTACATTTGATTTGTTAAAGTTTTTAATTGTCATTACTGAAATTCTAAACCATAACACTTTTTTAAAATACCAATAGCTGATAGGATGAATAGTGTTCTGCAGCAGTATAGCATGTTTGAATCAAGCTTTGTTCTTTTCAAGCTCATTAGCTCTTTGGTTAATTGCTTTATCATGAAGTTTAGTGTTAGACATGATCTTGCATTAGCAAGATGATTCCTAACTCAAGACTTCAGCTCACTGAAGGAATTCCTCCCATTCAGACTGCTGGCAATCATTTGGCTACCGTACTTCTCATTCCTCTATTCTCTGACACTTTTAAAATTAGATCAGTGGAAACCACCTCCAATTTTCCCTAATCCCCCATCAGCGGTCCTCACCCGTCCCAACACTACCAGTAAATATTAATAAAGCCAAGGTGAATATGAAATAAATAAATAAAAAAACAAACACAAAAAACTAAACACACACACAAAAACAAACAAAGAAAAAAAAAAAAAACACAAGAAGAAAAAAATGTGATATCTGTAGCTCAAAGCCAGAATAGAAAGCAGCTTTCTTAATTTGTATGCACCAAAGTTTGTTTATAATTGGGGGCATCTCTGCCAGGCAACAGTAATTACAGTTTCTACACCACACGAGTTGGAGCCACAGGGCTGCCATATAAAATCTGGCACATATCAGCAGGGAACAACGAGCGCAAAGTTGTCACCTGAGGGACACTTCCATTACGTGACAAAAGTGAGAAGGTAATTTGATTTACTCTTTAGTTAGGCAACTTCTGTCAAACCTGCAGCCATACACAGCAGTGGGGGAGCATGAAGATTGACTACAAATGAGTTTGCTGACCTGCCGGGGTCGCACATTCCAAAAAACAATTTGTGCTATCATTTAGCTGAAGATATCGGTTGCTAAAATGTGTTCCATGGCTGATTTTGACTAATGGTTCAGGTGCATAAAGATAGCAGCCTTCAGGCTTAACATTATATCCAAACCCAGAGGCCAATAGCATCTGAAAAACTAAGACCACTCTGGCAAGTTTGGAAAACTAAATGGTGAATAATAGTGTGTAGAATCAGATTTTTTTTTGGTTTTTAATTTAAATGTAACTAATCACTATAGCTAGTATTTGTATTGTTTTCATTGCAGCAGTATTAGCTGTGCATGTGCACTCTTTAAATGCTGTAGGCATTTGTGCAAGCAGATTAGCATGATTTTTTTGTCTTTCAGTTCAGTGAGGCAGTGTCTGTATTTGATACTATCAAAGATTTTTTGTATTTATGAGAAACCTTGATATCAGATAAACCCGTAAAAATTCCAATCTTCCAACAAGATTAACAGAAAGAAGACATCAAGAAAAGGAAATATCGTTAAGAAATAACGCTATAAAGGCCAGGAAACAGGAGATCTTACTCCAAAAACATAAATAAATAAATAAATAGCATGGTCAGATGAGCTTTACTGTAACACAATAGAATCTCTCTGGTTTATATCTGAGAGGAGTAATAAATCAGGTTTAATACACAACGGTATCTTGATATGGCACAGTTTAAATGTTAAGACTAACAAAATGTTTTAGATATTGACAAATGTGTAAAAATGCACACAGCATGTGTAATGCTTCTTGATTCTATCCTTCTTTCCCTCACTGACTCTGCAACCATAAATGACTGCTGTATTCCAATCTGCATGACAAAGCAGTACAAAGTTCAGTCCTGCTGCACTGTTGGCTACATTCTCGCAAAACTAGAACTATTCCATCTTCATAATGTCAAAATGATAAACAAAATTCTTAAGACGGCACAATTTCTTCAAGTAAGTGGCAACTTTTAAGGATGAAAGGTTACCTTCAACATGACAGCTGTTTTCAAGGAAAGTAAACTGGGAAAGGGGAAAATGATAAGCACTGACATTCTTTTTCTCTATTGATGTATTTCCCTATCTTGATGCTGCTTTTAGGATGCAGGTTTAGTCTAAGACTGTTTTAACAGAATACTAATTCAAGTGGGTTAGAAGTCCATTTTTGCTTTCCAAAGCAACATCAACAACACAGCAAAACTGACTTTTATAGCATTCAAGCAGCGCAGGGCCAAAGTATGCTAGGTGACTAAGTGAAGAACGGTGTGGGAAATATAATGCTACAGGGCAGCTTCTGTCTTTATCATGCTGTCTGATGATGCACAATCTTGCCAGAAGCATTTTTAGAGAACCAGCACAGCCATCCCGGTGTTTGGAGAATGGGTCCACTTGTGTCTGCTGATCTTAGATTCTGTTGTTTTGTATTTGTCTGTTTCTTGAACATCCAAAACATTGCAGGAGCTATTTTGTGCTGATGTCTTGCAGTATCCCTTCTGGTGTATTTCCTTTAAATCTGAGTGCACTTTTGTGTAAAAATGTAAATGATTTTGCTTTTTTAAATAGGTCTTCTTCAACTAATTTATATACTTGAATCTTACTTTCAGGGAGTTTAGGAACTTGCAGGCACAAGGTAATGAACATAGCTTAAACAACAGTGGTATCCTAATATTTCATTAGTCAGCCAAGTTGGCCTGTTCTCAGATGTCTTACTGACATTTTGTCAAAGCTGCTTGTATCTTACAGATTGGTCTCTCACTCCCAATTTATCACATATAGAGGTTCGTGAAGGAGTCCCATTGAAAACCATAGGTGGTGGGGCTACCCCTGTAGCATACCTGACAGAGCTGCCTAGTTGTTGCTGTAGCTGCCTGGGTTTCAGTCACCCCCAGGCCATTTGCTGCATGTCATTCCCTCACTTTGTCTCCCCAGCTTTCTCTCTGTTCTACAATATCGCAATCAAATGTACGCGTTCTTGTTCTTTAAAAATGGCAAATTAGCTCTCAAAGTCCAGTGGTGGGGCAGTCCATCAGTAGTGTACAACTTGTGTCTAACGTAGCAATGCCTGTGACACCAAAGAGAATATCAGTATTTGATGGCCGTGGTCCTGTTTTGTTATGTCTGTAAAACGTGCTTTCTGCTATACTATTTGTAGTCTCCAGGCAAGGATGACCTTGAAGTAACTGGCATGATGTCATCAGGGTTACTTTTTCAAATATTTGCCCAAGGATGACTCTGTGCTTTGTGTCACTGAGCTGACCTGAAAATTATCTTCATACACAGCAAAATCTCCAGTGTTAAATTAACACTAGAGAGTGTCTACATGGGTCCACACCTCTGAGTGTTAAATACAATACTGTTGAGTGTTAAATTAACACTTTTGACAGTGTTATATGTTTAAAAGTAACCTGGTCAGTTTTGAAGATTAACAATGGCTAACACTGAGCAGTGCTGATTTTCTAACACTGGAAAATAACTCAAAATGTTAGAAATATTCCAGTGTTAGAAAATCAGCACTGCTCAGTGTTAGCCATTGTTAATCTTCAAAACTGACCAGGTTACTTTTAAACATATAACACTGTCAAAAGTGTTAATTTAACACTCAACAGTGTTGTATTTAACACTCAGAGGTGTGGACCCATGTAGACACTCTCTAGTGTTAATTTAACACTGGAGATTTTGCTGTGTAGCACTGTCTTCAATGTTTTGTAGTGTTGACCTCTAGCCTGTATAAGAAAAGCACACTCATTCGGCAATATTTATAAAAATATATTTCACAAAGTAGGAAACAATACAGGGTATCTTAGATTACAGTACAGGGAGTAAATAATTGAACATACACATTTATAAGCATTAAAGCACAGTAGAAAATATGATCTGCATGTAGGACTATTCCATATATATTGTTTAGTCTACCGAGAACTGCCATAATACTGTATCAGTACAAACTGAGTATGCACGCAGCTGTAGTGCCATTGAAATTCTCATAATGTGCAAGAGCTAACGTGCAGAGACAAAACCTACCACCTCATTGAAAGCTAATGACGTTAGCAGTAACTCTATGTACAGTACAAGTCTTTTTATTGATATCATACAGTGTAAGCACAATATGCACATGGTCCTGATCCGCAAATTCATTTTTCTTGGGCTAACACAATCTGTGTTTCCTAAATGAGATTTGATGTTTAAAAAGAGTCACTTAGTTCTCAATTGGACTATTGTGCTCAGACGCTGCACCTCGGAATATATTACGAAATATATTTTACACAGAATTAGCATGTGTCAGAAAGATCCCATTTCTGAAGTCCCAATTAATGAATTCATCTGCATTGCTACAGTAACCTAGAGGTCTTGTTTGCCTGCTTAAATCTAATCTACATCATCAACTGCAATAGGTTTATGATATGGTTTGGCTGTTATGAAATAGTGTTTGAGTGGTTAGAAAAAAACTGTTGAATGTGAAATAATCTGAACACACTCACTTCAAATAGTCAGCACAGAAAAAAAAGACTTAGGAGCAGATATACAAAAACTCAGAACAATAATGAAGAATCAACACATCTCTTGTCAAAAACAGTAGATTACAATTGTATTTAATGTTGCTTCTGTAAAAAGAAGGCCTCAGAGTTTCTACATTTCTCTTTTTTGTCTTCACTTCAGTCTTTTATAGGCTAGTAACGCTTGCAACCCACACCTGTAGCATGTAAATACAAAGAGTTGTATAAAGCAAGCCTTTCTGGGCTTTAGATAGTTTATAAATGTGGCCACCAGAGAACATATCAAATGATAACAAATTCACCTTAAAGCCAATACTGGTTTGTCTTTTTGCTTTTTTTCAAATCATACATACATTCATCATTGTAATGAAGACCATATATTGCTTTGTCATTGTCTTGTTCCTTGCAATCACCATCAGCTGCATGGCTTAGGGAGACAGGAAACCCTCTCCACCTTCTGTAGTCCAGCTTGTTGTCCATGGAGCATCGAGCATGGTGTCCGCTCAAGCTTCAGAGAACCCACAAATATCTGTTCACTGAGCAACTACCAGCAATGCCAGGGTTTTTCTGCTACTGGTAGTCACAGTAAATGACTAACACCCAAAATACTGCTAGACACTCCACAACGGAATCTAAGTTACACTCCACAAGAATCATAGATCTCCTAATAAAGACATTGTTTGGCTGAACAATTATAATGCGCTTGACATAGTAGATGACAACTGCTATACCTCACTCTAAAAAGATTACAAAAAGGTGGCCTCCCTTGTTATTAACTGTTTTTTTTTTCTTTTTAAACACCAGTTTCTAAAAGCCAACAAACCCCCTAGCGTTCAATACACAAGTATGTGGACAGAAAAAAAAAATCTTAAGTCTTTTTTTTTGTTTGTTTGTTTTTAAGAAATCAAAGGTCAGGTCTCACGGTCACTCTCACCCACAGAGTAGAGCTCCCCAAGTCTTCTGAAGCGTGGACCCCATTCTCTGAGATAGTCATAGTTCTGGTCAGAGTCTGATGACGCTGTCTCCAGTGAGCTGAGGGAGCCAGCAATGGATCCCCGGCCCTCGTATCCATAGATCTGGATGGAGTCGTAAGGTGGTGCTGTTGGATCATTGTCTGCCTCGTGGAGCCGTACGTTGATGAATTCATCTACATCCACACCATTTGGACCCGAATGTTGACCTGCCCGTGGCATAAACTGCAGGTCAGGCTTGATATCCTTGCGTGGCAGGTACCCATTGATGCCATCCGGGTTCTGCAGCGTGGCAATGTCAAATGCTTCGGTGTCCTCCTCACCTCCTCCTTCATCATCATAACGGATAATATTCTCCCTCACATCTTCGTCATCCTTGATAATCAGAGGCTCATTCTTGTGTCTCCTCAAGGTCACGAATAGTACTACTATTACTGTCAGAAAGAAAGATTGAAAAATAGGTAGAAAAATACACGAGAAACTAGGTTAGGATTGGTCAAGTGGATTTTTGTGTTAGTACAAGTACATCTTTTATGGAGGAAAAAAATCTATGATGTCTACAACATCCATTAAAACCACTTCAATGGAATGATGCACAACAGAACGGATACCTCACCTAGCAGTAGTATAATGCAGGCAAGGATGGCAATTAAAGCCCCCATACTAAGTCCAATGGGTAAGACATACGCCTCCACGTTGCAAGACTGGACAATGCCATCCTTACTGCACCCACAGACTCTGATCGTCAAGGTGTTGGTGCTGCTCATCGGCGGATTCCCATTGTCCGTCACAATGATTGGCAGGAAGTACATCTCCTGTTTCTGTCGTCGGAAGGTATCATGCTTGGCTAGGACACTGATTGAATTGTCTGTCAGAGAGATGTAAAGCCAGAGATGAATTTTTGCAAGGGCGTGAGAAAAACCCATTATTATTCATGGTGGTGACAGACTGAAGTTCTATTATTAAATTGTGTGAAGATCAGTGCAGCATGAGGGTAAACTAATTTCACATCAATCGCCATTAGGCTTTTTAGCATTCTCACATTCCAATGCTGTAGATAGATTCCAACCACCTTCCTTCGTTTCTCTACAGTCCAATTTGAGGATTCTGAAGAAAGGTGAATCTGAATTCGCCGTCCCTCTTTGAAAGTGAAGGAAATGAAGGGACCACGGCAGGCGACACTGGCTAAGAAGATGGCACATGTCGACCCAGAAAGGTGCCAGCTGCTCTTTGATGGCACTTCTGTGAAGCTGTCTGCTCATTAGCTGGCACTCCTTAGCCTCCTCACATTATCAAACACTTGCAGTCCCATAAGAACCTACTCCTGCTGATCTTATGGAAAACATACAAGATTTCTGATAGTCTAACCTTTGCCTCGCAGCTTGAGGGTGATACAGAGAGAAGGGCCAAGTTGAAACATTCGTGTTGACAGAGCAAACTTAATCATAAGATGGAAGACTTCATGATAGAATTATTTGCTTTGCACAATCTGTAATTGATGTGAACATATGCTCAGATTTATTTTCTTATGAGTGCTGCCACAAAGTGATACACTCTGCTTTGTGAGCACCGACATGTCCCTTTTTATTTAGATCATTGAGCACTGCATAGTAAGAAGTATAAACTATAGTGAAGTAAACCATTGGGGCATGTTCTGATATGCAGATGATTTGCATTTTCCTAGCAACTATTGATGGTAAAAAATAGAATTGCCAATCGACATACGGAGTTTCTACTCAAAGAGAAAGACAGCTGTGCACATAACCTTCAAACAGACTGAACTCACTAGGTTTACAACAATGCTGTTTTTATTACCTTTTATATATTAGGCCACTTGAACAGTGTTTCATCTACTGATTGTTAGCGTTCTGATGAACACTGTGTACATTGAAATATTAATTGTCACTATGACAAAAGCAAAGCCTTATTTAAATTAAGATTTGCTATAAATAACGTATTATGTGGGAGGCTACAAATGACAGCAGTGACAGCAAAAGTGACACCAACAGTCTAAACACTTTCAAATTCCCGATGCCTCTGAAGTTTCACAACCTACATAAATTAAATGTTTTATAACCTAACATGAAAGGATCTAAGAAGTGAAAGAGGTCATATTGGTAGGACCAAATTTGCCTAGAAATAAATATACAAAATGGTTAGGGTGTCAGTTTGTGTCACAGTTGTATTGTGTCCTCATTATTGGCATGTCATTGTATGCTGTATAATCACAGACACTAATAATTAGTCCCTAAAAAAGCCTTTCCTTAAATCTGAGTGTAAGACTACATGTTTCACTGACAATCTTTCAGCATCACAACATTAACAAAATTAACATGCAGCAGTAAATGTTGTTTATAGAGCCGGAGACAATTTTGTGTTAACATGCAGTAAAGGCTCATTCAGCAGTGGTGATGAAGAATAAGGACTACAACAATTAATATTTAAACTGACTGACACTTGCAGGTAAAGTTTGAAGCTGTTCGGTGTACAGCTAATTGGCTAATTAGCCTGCAAAATTACATTAGCAAGCATTTTTCCTTTGCTAACCTTTGTCTTGTAGCTGGTTCAGCAAGTCGGGGTGAAAGACACAATTCTTTGGTGTTGTAGGAGGAAAGAGGGGGCATAATGACAAAACTTTGGGCAGTCTGAATAGTTACACTCTTATTTGAAAAGTCTGTTTATATTTAAATTTTTAAGAGACGATTTATCAGCAATGTATCATAACCAGTAACTGCGATATGGACTGTTGCAGTTACTGGACAGTGCTACTTGTCCCGCTCACAATGATGCTAAAAAAAAGTAGAGGTAAAGTGAAGGAGCAATTTTAGAGAAAATTATTCAGCATCTAACTGTCTGTCTAACTGTATTAGGTCCTGGATTACAAGGTTGCAGTTTAAATTTGGATATACTGTGTGGATTGCATATGTAGAGTGTGTGCAGCAGGCACTCTGGCAATCAAAAGCAGATAAACACATGTACGGTGCATGTATGTATGACATTTATTCATAATATATCTTGATGGTCATGGAAATAGGAGGGCACCTAGAGATGAACCTCAAATATTGGAGGCACCCAGGAAAAAAAGTGTTGCCAAGTAGGAATTAAATTTTTGATGGACCCTTTAATTTTTTTAATAAACAAGGATCACTCTGAATAGTCGCAAGTATAAAGATAATGCTAAAAGGTGATGTAGAATTGAAAGGAGATGATTCTGTTCTATTAATGACGATAAAGTAGTACCTGTCAAAGACTATTTGACATTAGCCACCAGAAACTGTAGCGGTAAAACCCTTGAGCATAATGAATTTAGCAACAGTACATTTTATTCCTAATGTGTTGAACATTGCATTTGTAAAAGGAACATTGTGTTATTTCCTCATACAAATGTTAGTGTGAAAATAATGTCTATCAGCAGAATTACATTTTTTGCATCATGGTGAGTATGTTGTCTCAGCTACCAAGGATGGGAAGCCCTGCTCTGTTGCATCCCGCCTACTGAATACTCAGTTGTGAGGACGCTCAGTATCTTCTATATAGCTGGTCAGAACCTTCGCCATTTTCCCCATGGCAGGCTACCCCTAACCTCTTCACTGTGCATTCCCTACAATTAGACTCATCATCACAAACAAAAGCAGCACACAGAGGCTCACAGGAGCCCGGCGCTCTTCACTGAAGTGTCTCCCACAGCTGCCGCCTCAGATAGAAATAGTCACTCAAGTGCAGAGGAATATGGTGCAATGGTGCTTTTTTCTGTTTAGAATTAACATTACCATAGACAAGTGGTATGTAATATATGGAACCAAACCACAACACATATTTACTTTTGTTTCAGGCATTTGAGGAAGAGAGGAGGCTTTTTGTTCACTGGTCAAACACAGAGCTGTGCTTTTAGAGGTGAATCATTTCTAGTGGAGGTTTTATCTGTTACATCATCTTAAGAAACTAATAAATCTCCTCTGCACAAAAGGACAGGATTCAGGAGCATGCATGTTTTATAAACTTTGAAGTTGATCCAGAGTTAAGACTAAATAATCTGAAGCAAGTCTGTGCTGATGCAGCCTTTTATTCATAACACGTTGGGATGTTATGCACATATCCTGCCAGTGCTGTTCAGAAGCGCAAGGTTTGTTAAAAATATTATAATAAAAAAAATGGTAGCCCACTTGACCTGATTTATACAAACTCATCTTGCATCAAAGAGAGGTAGCAGTAACTTTGCCTACAGCTTCCACATCGGAACAGAAGGGTAGTACCATATGAAGATCTTTCTGCCCCAAGCTGAAACTATTACACAACTCATGGTGAACACAGTCGGTTCAGAGTCGGTAATGAAGGAAAGGCAAGAGAAGAGGAATGGAATAAAAAACATGAGAAAATGGCAAATAAACCATTCAGAGTATTTAGCAAATAAATTTAGTACCATCTGCCACACTGCAACAGCTCCTAGGAAGTCACCCTACATTTAGCTGAAAGAATACCAGGAAAAGCCATTTGGATCCCATTCATTTAGTTTCCCTCAAAACGCGCTGGGGAGTAAAAAGAAGCTGGTGTCCAGACAATTTCACATCTGCTAATTGTGAGCTACACTGATCCACCAGATTTCATCTCCAGTATGGCTAACGTGCCGCGGGTTGGAGATTAGACTGGAAAGCCATTGAAAAAATTTGCAGAAACTTCAGTCATTCTGCCACAAAAGACTTATTTTTCTCTGATGTCACCTGCTTCTCACCTTGGTTGTTTTTGATGGTAAAATTGGGGTTGTTTAGCATCTCAGGGACTAAACGATAGTCAAAGTAATGGCCCTGGATTGGGTCATCTTTGTCCACCGCACTGACAGTCTGGATCACCTGTGTTGAAAACAGATAGAAAAGCAGATTTACAGAGGAGGGCTCAAAACCATTAGAGGAGGCAGCCTATTCATTACTCTGTTTTTGCCACCGCAGATTGCCTCAGTGTAATAGTGGCTGGATCATACCTGATGAAATATGTGCCCTATTCATTCCTGGAGTTTGAGATTATTATCAATGAGGTCCTGTCTAGTCTGGCACACTTTCAGGCTCCTGGCTCTATCTGTTAATCTGTCATCATAGGTCTTATCACACTGTATGTCTTTATGATTTATTGGAAATTAGAATTCAGGCCCGGCAGGACAGTTTCATCTTTTCTCTGTTTACTTTTTTTTCTCTCTCCTCCTTTCAATAAAACTCCCTATGGTATATACACAGGTCCCGTGAATGAGGTCGATTGATGAAAAGGAGAATGCTAAGTACTTGTCCACGATTTTTGGCTGGGGGAAGCATTGTGCCATCTGGAGGAGGACATGAAAGACAGTCTTGAATTATGATCCACTCTGATCAATCCTGACTGCTCTCATTTCCCCTTTGCTCAGCGCACACTGTATGGAAGGAGGACTTTTGTGGAGAAAAAAGACCGTACTCCCACCTCTGTAGTTTCCCACTGAAATAAATAGCCTATAATTCACTGTGGCCAATCATTACAAAGGAGGAGAAAGAGAAAGAAAAGGACAGAGAGTAAGAAATTGATAGATAACTGCTTTGATGAATGAGCGTCTTCTTTCCTTACCTGTCCAGGCTTTCCATTTTCACATAAAAAGGCCTCGTATTCGGTGGCAAATTCGGGTGCATTGTCGTTAATGTCCATTACTCTGATGGCCACAACTGCCCTTGATATCTGACTGTGATTTCCTGATTAGATAGATAGATAGATAGATAGATAGATAGATAGATAGATAGATAGATAGATAGATAGATAGATAGATAGATAGATAGATAGATAGATAGATAGATAGATAGATAGATAGATAGATAGATAGAATCATAAGGAATCAAAAGATGTAGAGGAAAAGTGGAGATTAATAAATAAGAAGAGCCAGTGATAGAAAAAATGTTATACTTGATATCCCAGGTAAATTCTGTGACCTAGTTTTAATTTCCTTTATTTTCCATCTTTATTCTCCCTTCATTTCCTGGGCTGATGGGAGGACAGATGATAAGCCACATCAATCTAAATTTCAGCCAGTATCAACGATGCAAAACAGGATTCTAGGCAACAGAAATGGAAAAAAAATCCTATTCAAAGTGCTTTTGAAAATCCCCTGTACACTGTAATGTTTAAAACATGAGGGTTAAAACATGCATATTAATGAGTCATTGGTAACTGAAGTCTAAAAAGACAATAAAAGGCAGTTTAATTAGATTAGATTTTGATTGGAATTATTCATCACTGGTAATTGACAGTCGCTTTCGAGAGTCTCTGTGAATGGTGTATTTATTAATCAGTGGTGCAAATGCCAACTTTAAAAGCAATTATCTATTAATGTGGACCCAAGACGGTTGTGTCACCATGGCCAGTGACAATAGTGATTTTTGTTTAAATTATTTTTATTGATTTGGAAAATTATCAATTTAAGAGAATGCTTTGCAATGTTATTTTAGACGTACACTACATTTTTCTTGAACCGTGTGTGTGTTTTTGTAATTTCCTTTCATTTTTACAGATTAGCTACACTGAGGACATGCTTATATACAACATACTTTATGCTGTATACCAGGTACCACATCATAAAATCAGCATATGTGATCGCATTTTCCCAGAGTTCTCAGATTTTATCTGCTAAAAACATCGGGCCATACCAGACAGAGTGAAGCTGCAGCAGCAGAAATCCTGAGTGCCGTGAAAAGTGCCAGACTGCCTTTCACTGCTTATGTTCTAGGATAAGTCCCGCCATTCCAACAGCTGTTGTCTTTAAAAGTTACACTGTCACATTTCTATGAAGAAATTAAACCACTGTCACAGAGGATTACATTAATATACATTTCTGAGCATGGAATACCAAATTATTTGCATAAAAGCATTAGGTTTTTTTCTCTTTCATAATTTCAGTAAAACCTTAAAATGAAGCAGTAGACGCAGTAGAAACTCAGGGCCTTCAGCCTTTCCAGGAGATGAATTGAAAAAGAGGTAAGCAGTGAGGTGAGTGGAAATTGACAGTCTGATAGACAGTGATAGATGGATTAGAGCAGAGGGAGGGGAGACAGTGTGCCCTCCCCTCGCAAGCGATTTCCCCCTAGTAGCAGACAGGGAATAGAATCTGATTAGTCAGATGTCAACTGGTGCGAGGCAGCAGAACGTTCCTCAGTTTGGGTGGCAAATGGCATCGGGATAGAACTGGGAACACATCTATTGCTTTTCACGCCAGAGAAGACACCGGCTTCTCCTCCCCATCCGTGAAGAATAGCAAAACTGCTGTATTTATTTTGGCAAATTCCTATTAGGTGTTCTCAGAGATGCCACTATCTCAAGCCACAGTTACTTTGCCAAGAGGCATGAAAATGTGCTTTCAATGTAAGGGTGCACGACATGACAAGGGAACCAGCTTATCAAATGAGACACATTCAGTTTCTCCAATAGGCTGCTGCGACGGTGGGATTTGTCTTTACCGCATGGCCAAAACATTGCGACAGTGTACGGACTTTTTTTTCTTTCTATTTTCTGACAATTAATATGTGTTTTCTTTGATTAAAGAAAGAAAGCGACAGATAGATGATGAGACATAGAGAGGAGGAAGAGATAGAAGAGACGAATCGGACAGAAAAAAGTTACAAGCTGTGTAAATTTCTATTCCAATAGCTTAAAGGGGTACATTAAGCTTTATCACAACATACAGCCCCCCTGAAACAATCTGTATGCAAATAAAGCCTTACATATGGTTGGAGCTGTTTGTAGCTCTGCCGGCAAGATTTTCTACATAGTCAGTGAGTTTTGCGGTTCGCAGATGTTCTCTAATCTGTAATGGATGCTGGCGTTGGAGCAATCCACTCTGGAGCATGTCTTTAAAACTGTTTATTTGATACGTCTTAATGTTCTTGCACTTTCACAAATTGACTACTGAGCTGTTTAATTCAATCAAAACTCAGCAAATTAACGTATTTAATGCCTCTGTGGATTCAAATGCTAATTGTTTGTGCCATACTCTTGGAGCGATTAAAAGTGCTGGTTTAGAAAGCAGCTCTATACTGTTGAATGGAGAACTTTGTGAAGCAGGTCAGTGATTCCTTTGACTGAGAACACCCATAAAGTTGTTCAAAGGAGTAAGATAGCATACATGTGTTTCTGCTGTTACCCATTAAAAAACAAAAAAACCCAAAGCTTTATTTTCTAAAGCTTTGGGGGTAAATCATTACGGACAGTGTGCACAGCAGGGGAGAACAGAGCCAGCAAATGTTACTTACTGACTTCTGTGGCTGTTACTGTAATATTGTGCCACATGTCTGTCTCTCTGTCCAATGGTTTGGCCAGCGTGATCCTGCCATTGTCCACATTGATGTTGAACTGCCTCTCCAGATCTGTGTGTCGATCAATGAAGTACCTACCAAGATAAACAAACACCAGAAATTTGAGCCAAAACACTGTTGCGGCAGCACCACTGAAGCATCTTTTCTAATCCTTGGGGTGTTGTGCCTAACAGGAGAAACCTGTAGATCAATATTCATTTAAAAACAATTGGAAATCAATAATTATCATCTGAGGGATAATTATTGCCTCCCCATGAACAGCAGGGGGCATTACAGCCTAGAAGCCCTCCCCCCCATCTAGGCGATGCCTCCTTCCTGCAAAAAAGACCATTAGTACATGTTATGTCAGGGTAAGAGATGTGGTGCTGTTAACCCTGTTTGGGATCTGTCAATACTCAATGGCTCCCAAAGGCTTTGCATTAATGAGTTAGGACAGCATTGTGTCACATACAACACCAACAACAGAGGGGCATGGGGGTGGGGAGGTAATGAATATTACAGGAGTTAAACAGTGACCTGCCTATTAAGAACTCTTGTCCGATTTCAGCAATTTTTTTTTCTTTTTAAACTAGTAGAAGGAGATGCTTTATTCATTTTTTATTTACGTATTTTTGTCAAGCTGTCCTTTTTCAGATTGAAATTAATCTATGACCCTGCCCGTGACACACTGACTGAGACTTGTATAGTCTTCCAGTTTAAAAAAAAATAGTGCAACACATAAAACTCCCCACCCCAAAAAATAAAAAAAAAGCAGAAGCACTGGAATGCACATAAAAGAGAATTTTCTGATGCCACTTGAAGCTGTGAAATCGCTCTTTCATGTTGCAGCACGCACAGCGCCAATTCTTGGGACAAGCCCACACAAAACTGACTAAAAAAGAATCTGTCATTATGGGTCATCTTTGGTTTCACACATTTCATTTGCCATTATGTGTGACTGTCATAAACATCCTACTCACCCAAAACACAAGGCTGCAGTGATTCACGTGAACTAATTACATGTACTGCACAGCACAAGGGTTTCCATACCTCCAGGACACATTGTCCCTGTTACTTTCTCTCTGTTTCCTCACAGTACCCCACCTACCCACCCACAATATTGCAAAAGTATTTTTTTTTCTTCCTTTTCTATCCAGCTGGGTCACAAGCTCTTACTAATCCAATCCCCCTATCCAATTCTGGGCAAACCCCCTTCCCCACACAGACATCCCGGCCATCAGGCACACTGCTCACCCTGTCTCTCCTCCTTCCTCACCCTGGGTCTCATTCTGTCTCACACTGGAACTGCTCATCCCTATCACTGTAGACCTGTTGGCAGGGAGTCTATAGTATTTATGTGAGAGAATGAATGAAAAGACAGAATGGAAAGGAATGCAGAGGAAAGGAAAGAAAAAACAGAAAAAGAGCACCAGAAAATGGCAAAGACAAAGTCACAATAACTATTTATATGAAGAAGGTTGCTGCTTATACAAGAATGGTAGGGAATGAAATAAATAAACCACTGGCCCAGATTCCAATTGTTGGGGAGATGTACCGAGCCGTGACATTTCCATTTTTGAGATGAAATGGTGTAAAATCCTCTAGACGCCAGGCTGGAAGAGGTCCATAAGGACCCCACCCCCCACTACCAACACCCCACCGCTCCTTCTCTTTCTCTCTTGGCCTGCAGACGCAAAGCACTTTCAAGACAGGCAGACAGCAGCAACCCACCTGGGAGCAGCCTCTCTCCTGCAGACTGAGTGGATCCCAGTCAAAGTCTGACAGCCTCACGTGGAAGAGAGGAGACAGACCCTGAAATGTTCTGCCACCTGTCACTCAAACTGACAATGTGATGTGAAAAGAATTAAAAGCAAATAAAAAAAATGATCTCCAACATTATACGTTCGCAGCTTTCCCGAGTGTGATGTGAGAACAGGTGCAAATGTATTCACGCGTCCGTGTATTTCTATCACATCATTTCAGCTTTGCTTTATGTTTCAGAAGATTTTTTTTTTCCAAGGCTCTGGACGGGCCTAGGTCAAACAGTTATCCATCATGTTGAGGTTGTTTGTGCCAAATATTTTATAAGTGCTGCAGCTGACATCCAAAAATATTCAGAATCACTATAAACATCATCATCATACATTAGTGGAACATAAGCTCAAATAGCAAAATAGCTACAAGCTATAATTAGACTGTTTTTGTTTGTTTTTTTGTAATTAGAACTTTGATGCACTGCATTTTTCACAGAGTGTCATCTATCAAACAGTGTGGCCAGGGTGGGACTTCTCTGTTGCAGTTTATGAGGATGGCCCCTTTTTGCCATGCTAGCTATCATTGGTCATGCTTACTATGCACAGTGATGTCTCTTTTCTGTCACAAAATTTTCTTCAGTCAATAACATAGACTAGGAACAAAACCTAATTACATATTATATATTATTAAAAAAAATTCTTTATGTGTTAAAGGAACAAAAAAGTTAAGTTTGCTTTTGTTCACATTGCTGTGCAGTGGGCCTACTCATAAAGTGCAAAATGAATCATTAAGATGACACTAAGGATTCTATTATAAAATGAGTATATTATGTTTTTTTCCTTTCCCAAAATTAGGCTCTAATTCAGTTTCTCTATAACCAATTTTATATGTGTGTGGAAAAAAATGTACACATAAAACAGAAGCATTTCCTAAAAAATTTAAATTAAACAATTTTACATATGGCTTTGGCAATGTTGGAGGGAGTTTTATAAAGTACGATGAATTAAAATATTCAAATACAATGAAAAACCAAGAGAAAATGTTATGATAATAATAAATGAAATATTTGTAAAGTTTTCATTAGTTCAAATCGGTTCGAGTTAAAAGTTCAAAAAAGTTATTTAGTCGTTATGGAAGAATTCTTATTACTCTTATTTCAAAATGAAAGACATACATGAATGGTTTACTGTGGCCAAACTAGGCATGATAGTGATGCCTCCCACTTAACTGTTACCGCTAATTGTTTGATGTATCATTATGGAAGCGTCCGATATATCATATAAGCATGCTACACAACATGTGCTGCAGATATGTATGTCTACCTGTGGTTATCTATTATAGGCTAAGCAGCCATGGAAAGGTTTCTATGTCCATTTGTGTTTTTTCACACCCCTGACTGGCTGGGGTTTTATCTCCATTACAGTGTGAATGTGAGTGACTGAGCGCCTGTACAAGTTGGAAGACTATAAGGTGAAAAGATTGAGAATATATATATATATTTTTGTTGGCAGCAAACAAAATGCCCCTGATAATCCTGCTTGCTATTACGTCAGTTATTCCCCTGGGAGGATCACAGGGGTAAAATTAGTTTCCCCGACTCTTAAATGCTGACCATTTATGTTTGAACACAACATCTTATTTAGTTTCATTTCCAAGTTCTTTTAATGGAGATGGTGATTTGCTTGAGAGTTAGAAATAATATATAGTATAAATAACAAAATATTAAAAATATAGGAAAATATCCCTGTGAAGTAGAAGGTGTTTTCTTTAGTGACATTACATTTCCATTTGTTTCAAAACCATCTCCTTTGCTTGACTACTTGTATTACCATACATAGTATGCCAGCTGTCAGCTGTGCCGTAACATATTGAGCCGGCATAAACAAACATTCTTTAGAATTTCATTATGCTCCTGTAAATTACTTCAAAGTGAAAGTAAAAGTAAAAAAAACAAAACAAGAATGAACAAAAAGATGAAAATCAAACATGTTTAAAATCTTTTGCCAATGCTTGTCACTGTATCAATATTTCCGATATAAACTACACATATTATATGAAATCAAACAGTTTGTGTCAGACAACCTTAGTGACTGCCAGATGTCACATTGCTTTTTATTTGTGATCAGTCAGGTAGAAAACGACAGAGCACAGGCTCCAGAGAAAAGCTGTACTAAGGAAGTATTTCATGGAGTGCACCTGAAATGTTATTGGTTGGATGCATTAAGTACAGCTAAGGGGTAGTTTGTCTCCTGAGTGCAGAGGACATGGCAGCCCACCAGAGCACTCGCCTCGAGTGGTTTTGACTCAAACTGGTTTGGTCTGGTCTGGCAGGGGGGGATTAAGACAGAAAGTGATTCTAATCAGAGGGGTCGAATCAGGAGCTTGTTCAGATGATGGCGGGAGAGCGTCTAACTAAAGCTGCTATTACTGCTGCCACTCCAAAGATATAGATCCGACTTTACTAACGACAGCTTTCTTTTGTAGGAACCTGTTCTTTTAGAAAACCGAAGAAATTAAGAGACTAAGAAGAGAAAAACAGAGAGATAAGAACAAAGGAAAACACAGATTAATAAAGTGTATATTTTAAACCAGTGTTTTAATCATATATTAACTGGCTGCCTCAAAGCTCTGGGAGACGGCTGTTACAGGTGGGGTCACAATAAGGTCCTTGCAGTAATCCCCAAATATACAGACTTCCACAGGGTCAAAGGTAATAAACATTAAGCCCTACCAATCGAAAATATTACGTTTCAAAGGAAAGTAAACAAGACTGCAAAGGCAAGAACAACAGCCAAGTATTTTTCCTCTACGCTGCACCAAACCTTTGACTGAGGCGTTCAAGTCAGTCTTAGAAGAAAGCCTCTCTTTCCAGAAGTGTGGCAGTCAGGACATGTTTACTAAAAACATCTCGCCAGCTGGACCTCACTGTAAGATGGAAGGATGACCTCTCAGTTTCTCATGTTATAAAGAAAGCACCAAACTCTACTTGAATAGGCCATCGTCAATGGATGGCATAAAGCCTCATTTGTTATCAGAGTTGACTGCTGTGGATTCAGTTCAATTCACTTCAGTTTTATTTATATTGCCCCAAATCACAGTGGCACAGTAACACAGTGGTCAGCACTGTTGCCTCACAGCAAGAAGGTCCTGAATTCAGTTCCACCATCAGGCTGGGGTCTTTCTGTGTGGATTTTGCATGTTCTCCCTGTGTTTGTGTGGGTTCTTTCCAGGTACTATGGCTTCCTCCCACATTCTAAAGACATGCAGTTAGTGGGGATAGGTTAATAGGTAAGTCTAAATTGTCCATAGGTGTGAATATGAGTGTGGATGGTTGTCTGTCCCTATGTGTTAGACTGGCAACCTGTCCAGCCTCTTGCCCTAAGACAGCTGGGACAGTCTCCAGCACACCCACCATCCTGACAAGTTGTGACAAGCCTGATAAGCGGATATGAATGGATGGATAGCCCCAAATCAAAACAACTGTTGCCTCAAGCCACTTTATATCGTAAGATAAACACCCTACAATAATACAGAGAAAACACCAACAAGAAGATGAGCCCCTATGAGCAAGAACTTGGCAACAGTGGGAAGGAAAAACTCTGTTTTGACAGGAAAAAGCTTCTGGCAGAACCAGACTCAGGGAGGGGCGGCTATCTGTCGCGAGTGGTTGGGGTGAGAGGAAGAAGACAGGCCAAAAGACAGGACAGAACTAATGATTAACTGGGCGTAATGAGTGAAAAAATGTGACTGAAGCAGAAACACTCCATGCATCATGGGAGGCCCCCAGCATGTTATGCCTATTGCAGCATTACTAAGGGAAGATTTGGAATCACGTGATCCAGACCTAACTATATGCTTTGTCAAAAAGAAACGTTTTAAACCTAATCTTGCAAGTAGAGAGGGTTTCTGTGTCAATGCCATTTCTTTGAGAAGATGAGCTTAGACTTTGAAATAATCAGGGTGACTTTGGAATTTAGATTATCCTGAACTTTTAGAATTTTCAAAAAAAAAAAGAAATTAACTTACATTTTCACCAATAAGAATAGTGTGTTTGATTGCAGTCTACTTACAGTTGGGCTGAAGCCACATTTATGAATATTTACTTAGCATATATTTGTTTTGTATTTAGTGACTGTTTCTATTTAGTGTATATTTTGTATAACTTGTACAGCACTTTGGTCAAGAGAGGTTGTTTAAAACATGCTGTATATATAACTTTTGACTTTCATGGAAACAATGGTTGTCACTTTCTGGTTGTACAACAATGTTCAACATGTTCATTAAGATTTAGTTCATTCAATTTTCATTTTTAGTTCTTTTTTTATTGCTTTGACCACTCAGCTGCCCCAACTAAAAATGTGTGGGTGTATGTGTCACCAAACACAATGTGTGTTAAACCAATATATCACCCTGTTCATGAACATGATTTCTGCCTGAGGTATGACAGATTTTAATTGGCAATATTCTCACACTACTTGAAAATATCATTAAATTATCTATTTTATTATTTTGATTGAGAGGACCCCAGCAGAAGAAATTGGATACTGTGAAGAAATTGCATACTGCACATTTAATGTTTATCAATCATTCCAGTTTCAAAACATGGCTTCTGTGGTGTGTAAATGTTCTACTTTGGTTCAGTTTTCTATCATTGTGAGTCACTGAGCTTTCATTTGGTTTTATTGGACAAAGTAAATCATTTGAGAAAGAAAATATGATTTATATGATATTCTTGAGACCAAATGACGACTCAATGTTTGACTTGTTGTATGATAAGTCTTTGTTTAGATTTTCTGTACTGTAGAAAAGACTTGGGATCTCTTATGAGGCATGAAGCTATAACCTTCTGTCAGCCAATATATTTACAAGGACCAAAAACTCACTGAATTATTTTCTCAGAAAAATGCTCAGAGTCACAATACATGCTAACACCAAACTCCAGAGCTGGAAGTGAAATCCAGTGGTCTTTAGTAAGAGTGGTGCAACATACTGAGACCCCCATGACAATAATTTGCTCCATCTCACCAGACAGATCACCTTAATGTGCTAGTTTAAAGCAAATTGTTCTGGCAAAATGCAACCTGGTGTTTGTTTGTATTTTGTTTCCCATGAAGAATGGCACATAAAGTTTTTTTTTACTGCATTCTATGACCTGGTCACCATTTCTTCTGCTTTCTATTTTAGATTAAAATTAGCTTAATTAAAAAAAATAATCTTGAAGCAATGCAACCGTTTCACTGCAAAATATTAAATTAGTGATTAAGAGCTTAGAGATTTTTTCTGCAATAAGTTCAACTAATAAAGAAAGAGAAATAAATATAAATTGCAAATATAGAAATGATCTAGTCAATCACTCAATTTTCACTGTCTCATGTTCAAAATAGTTCAAATGTGCCAAGACTGTGCCAAGAATGTGTTGATATGTGGACAGTTCCATTGCAACAAATGGCCAAAGAGATCATGTCAGCAGGGTTCTGCCATCTGCAGCCACACTCATTCATTATTTAATTACTTTTTCTTTCAATAATGATCCACTGAAGAGAGCAAATAGCAAAAGTATGTGAACACAACTAGCTATTAAAGCTCTTTTCCAAATATTTATTTATAAGTGACTTATGTATGTATGTATGTATATATATGTATATATTGTACTATTCTTAGTTAGCGTATTGTCTGTCTTGTCTTAATGTTGGTTTAAAATGGAGCACTGTAACAAAAAATAATTTCCCCCAGGGATCAATAAAGTATTCTGATTCTGATTCTGATACACCCACTTCAGAGTAAAATGCAATTATGAGATTATTGTATTTAATTATGAAGTGGACTTTCACACACTTAGAATATAATTTCACTAATTTATAGACTACCTTGTCACTCTCCCCAACACAGACTTTCACTAAAAAACACAAGAGCACCGTGACGTAAAACTGAGTTTTAAGGCCAAGGATGTCATTATATATGAAATATCCTTCTCTATTTACCAGGGAAGCAACATGCATCTGTGGGGTTCAATTCCTCCTGGCAATCTCATCACTAAACATGAGGATGACACCAGAAAAGAAAAAAAAATAGAACGAACGGCCACTGCTCTATAACCTCAGCCAATCTATGAAACCCAGCCTGCTCTCTACCATGCAATTACACACAACCTGTTGAGTGTTGTCCCGGGAATGCGGTCAGCAAGTCACTGGAGAATTAATGAAATGCCAAGATGGAGGGAGAGAAATTGCCTGTATAACCTATCCTCAAGGTGCCCTTGTGGTATTTCCAAGACTAAGTCACACTAGAAGAGAGTACAGCAGGCCTGGTCATACAATGAAAGATAAAGTTGTGCGGCCTTCAACTCATAATCTACTTTTTTTCTGTACATTTGTGGAAATGAGAACAATCATTGAGTCCCTTCCTCACTGCAGAAGACACTACCACATTCTCCAAAGGTCAAAGACATGAGGCGGTTTAATTGCATGGCTCACTGTCAACCATTTTATTAAAACAAGTCATTATAGCCTGAAAAGGTTCATTTTGTTAACCTTCTCTCCACTGTTTGAAGTCAACGTACTTTTTGTGTGTGTGTGCAGATTTTGCTACCATTCTGCTGTGGTCAGTTAACAGCAAATAGTTTTGAGGCAAAGGTGGAAATTCTGTCACAGGCTTAATGTTAACTGCATCTTACCTGATAGGGCTCCCAGTAGCATCCGGGTCCCTGGCAGTGACTGTGCCTATGATCTTGTTGATGGGCGCGTTCTCATCCACTTCTAATAAGTACATAGGTTTGGAGAAAACAGGAGGCTCATCTGAGTCTTCAACCACAATTTTCACTGTAGCTGTGTCCTTAAAGGGCCCATTACTCCTGGGTTCTGAGCGGATGTTGGTAGCTTCAACTTTGAGTGTGTAGTTTCTCTTGCTCTCATAGTCTAAAGGCTGTAATGAGAAGATGAAACAGAAGTTTTATTTTAATTAACTAACCCTGCACCAAAATGTAATGTACAGTCCAGGGGTAAAAAGTAGAGTGGAGTGCAAGTGTTTAAGGATTGTATATCCTCGGCATTGATAACTTTAATACTGATTGTCATTCAACGCAAAACTGAACACCCTTGACATATGATGAAGACATGTGGTGTTATATTATGTATTCAGATAATGTTTTAAGCTTTTGAAAAAAATTTTTAATTGCAGCTGGTGTTTGAAAGGTATGGATGTTCACTATGCAGTAAGGGTCCAATGAAAGACAATGGTGGGTTTTATTAGGTGACATGTAAGAGCCTGTGTTTTTGGAGCTGGAGTATAGGGAACCTACATTTACCCTTTTAATCTAATTAACTATATACAATCCAATTAATATTACCTCGAACTCTGCCAGGTTATAAAAACATAAAAAGAGTCTAAAAGTGTTTACTACAACTTTTTATGTTTGATAATTAGGTATATTTCTCTAATGGGGTGATCGTGGCTCAAAGAGTTGGCAGTTCGTCATGTAACCGGAAGGTTGCCGGTTCCTTGGGCAAGACGCTTCACCTACCGCCTACTGGTGATGGCCAGAGGGACCGATAGCGTGATATGGCAGCGTCGCTCTGTCAGTCTGTCCCAGGACAGCTGTGGCTACAACATTATTATTAATGTTCCTAAATGTAAAATTTTAAATAATTAAATAATTTTATAATAATACATTATTTTAAAAAATCTGTTAAAATTAATAATATTATTATATTAATAATGTATTTGGTGTAAGGTACCAATCAATCAATCAAAAATCTAATAATGTTATCATTAAATTGTTAAAATGTAAATAACATGGCTCGCACATATCTCATCAATCACACACAATATCAAAAAAAAAAAAACTATTTATCTAGCATTAAAGTGGCGAGAACCAATATATTTGTTTTTTACGTGTCCCCAAACCCCTGGCAGCATCGGTGCCAAGACCAGCAAATCACACTCAAAGTCTCAGCGTGTAAAAACTTACCGTACTCTTAACGACACTTGCTTTAACCGGCTCTAAGCATATTCATATTGCACACAGACATTATTTTTGAAGAGATTGTGACTGCCTATGATAATGTCTAAGCTATTTGTATATTCTAGCAAGCCATTTTATTTGGCCAGAATTTATTTCAACATCACAACACATCAATTAGTCACTGTGCAATTTTCAGAGTTATATAACCTGAAAATATTTTTCAACCATTATCAACATGAAAGAACCGAAATCTCATCGCTAAAGCTTTCAGTTAGAGTAGATTATTGGCACTTTCATACTGCTATCACAACCAGCTCACAGAACGTAAATGAGACAGGTGTTTATAGAAGACTACCAATGAAAGGAGTAATTTTACAGAGGGAAATAAAAACACTTTGTACAGGAACATCTCATTGTGTGACTCGAATATCTATTTAATCTTTTTTTTTTTTCTCAATTGATGGCCCATCATTAATATTTCAAAGAAAGAGGATAGTAACAATTTTACTCTCTTGGCATCTCTGAGGGCACCCCAGACTGTCACAATTTCATTCTGAATCACCTCTGGTCGCTCTCATACTACTAGAATAATGGGATCAAGTCACTTCCACGCTCCATAACCAGGATTTATAGGGAAATCAAAACTGGGCCTTGCCGCTTGAGGGGACAAGAGCTGGCTTGGGGGAGAGAGAAGGACTTGGAAGAGAGAGATGAACAAAACGAGAAATGTATTCAGTTAGAGAAGGTAGGAGTGCGAAAGAGGAATTGCCCCTGAGCACCTAGAGGGCCAGTGCTGAGAGATCAGGGGCCAGAATGTGCAGGTGGGTGGAGGAGTGTCTTGGGGCCCAGCTTTGAGACACCAGCAAGAGCCGGAGGGACGCTGGAAGTGACCTGAGGCTCTGACTTCCACACTTCTACATTTCTGTCATCAGGCCACTAGTAGACCAAAGGCTCTGAGGCCTCTCCACGGTCAGAGGAGCTCTTTGGAACACTCATTATTAACCTCCTCTTCTTTTCCTCCTCACCCTCCTCCTCACTTGACACCCACCCTCTTCTGCCATCCCTTCTTTTTCTCTCTCACTGATCCTCCCTTCTGTGCTGAGAAAGTACAGAGTGTGGCTGGATCTTGAGCCAATGGATTACGCTTTAATTCAGAGGTAGTGGAGAGTAAGAGCTTTTATAATGTTTGGCTGGACACTTGAAAAATATTCTATGGAAATGGAGAAATGGGGAAGTAATTAAATTATGTTTCAGCAAATGGCTATTCTATGCTTTAGCAGGTGTTTAGTTAATATAATTTTAGAATTTTGTTGAGGTTAAAAAAATGATATGAGTCTAACTTTGAGAAACCAATTCCATATTATAAAGATGGTGATTATTGCAGGCTTAAAAGTACTTTTCTGAGCTGCTTCTTATTTATATAGCACCAGTGGCACTTAATATTACAAGCTTATGATCCAACAAGCTTACAAAGAGATCCCAAAAATCACACAACTCTCTATGAGCAAGGACTTAGTGATAGTGGGAAGGAAAAACTCCCTTTTAAAAAGATGAAACGTCCAGCAGAAACAGGCACAAGGAGAGGCTGTTACAGTGGGGCAAAAAAGTATTTAGTCAGCCACCGATTGTGCAAGTTCCCCCACCTAAAATGATGACAGAGGTCAGTAATTTGCACCAGAGGTACACTTCAACTGTGAGAGACAGAATGTGAAAGAAAAATCCATGAATCCACATGGTAGGATTTGTAAAGAATTTATTCGTAAATCAGGGTGGAAAATAAGTATTTGGTCAATAACAAAAATACAACTCAATACTTTGTAACATAACCTTTGTTGGCAATAACAGAGGTCAAACGTTTACTATAGGTCTTTACCAGGTTTGCACACACAGTAGCTGGTATTTTGGCCCATTCCTCCATGCAGATCTTCTCGAGAGCAGTGATGTTTTGGGGCTGTCGCCAAGCAACACGGACTTTCAACTCCCGCCACAGATTTTCTATGGGGTTGAGGTCTGGAGACTGGCTAGGCCACTCCGGGACTTTCAAATGCTTCTTACGGAGCCACTCCTTTGTTGCCCGGGCGGTGTGTTTTGGATCATTGTCATGTTGGAAGACCCAGCCTCGTTTCATCTTCAAAGTTCTCACTGATGGAAGGAGGTTTTGGCTCAAAATCTCACGATACATGGCCCCATTCATTCTGTCCTTAACACGGATCAGTCGTCCTGTCCCCTTGGCAGAAAAACAGCCCCATAGCATGATGTTTCCACCCCCATGCTTCACAGTAGGTATGGTGTTCTTGGGATGCAACTCAGTATTCTTCTTCCTCCAAACACGACGAGTTGAGTTTATACCAAAAAGTTCTACTTTGGTTTCATCTGACCACATGACATTCTCCCAATCCTCTGCTGTATCATCCATGTGCTCTCTGGCAAACTTCAGACGGGCCTGGACATGCACTGGCTTCAGCAGCGGAACACGTCTGGCACTGCGGGATTTGATTCCCTGCCGTTGTAGTGTGTTACTGATGGTGACCTTTGTTACTTTGGTCCCAGCTCTCTGCAGGTCATTCACCAGGTCCCCCCGTGTGGTTCTGGGATCTTTGCTCACCGTTCTCATGATCATTTTGACCCCACGGGATGAGATCTTGCGTGGAGCCCCAGATCGAGGGAGATTATCAGTGGTCTTGTATGTCTTCCATTTTCTGATGATTGCTCCCACAGTTGATTTTTTCACACCAAGCTGCTTGCCTATTGTAGATTCACTCTTCCCAGTCTGGTGCAGGTCTACAATACTTTTCCTGGTGTCCTTTGAAAGCTCTTTGGTCTTGGCCATGGCGGAGTTTGGAGTCTGACTGTTTGAGGCTGTGGACAGGTGTCTTTTATACAGATGATGAGTTCAAACAGGTGCCATTCATACAGGTAACGAGTGGGGGACAGAAAAGCTTCTTACAGAAGACGTTACAGGTCTGTGAGAGCCAGAGATTTTCCTTGTTTGAGGTGACCAAATACTTATTTTCCACCCTGATTTACGAATAAATTCTTTACAAATCCTAACATGTGAATTCATGGATTTTTTTTTCACATTCTGTCTCTCACAGTTGAAGTGTACCTCTGGTGCAAATTACTGACCTCTGTCATCATTTTAAGTGGGGGAACTTGCACAATCGGTGGCTGACTAAATACTTTTTTGCCCCACTGTATCTGCCACATTATTGTAAACAATTGGGGGTGAGGGGAAAGAGGAGGTGGCAGAGAGAGAGACAGGACAAGAGGCAAATTTAGGAGAGAGAGTTTAGCAATTGCTAATGTTTAAAAAAAAGAAAAAGAAAGAAAAAATGTGTGAAAAGGAAACATCCAGTGCATTCTGGGACATAAGCATAATTAGCATAACTAAGGGAGAGTTCAGGGTTACCAGTTTTCAGACTAATCTTAATAATACAGAGGGTGTCTGCCTCCTGAATCCAAACTGAAAGCTGGTTCCACAGTATAAGGGCCTGACAGTTTATGTGTCTGCCTCTCATTCTACTTTTAATTTTGCTAGGAAACAAAAAATAAGGCTGCAGTCTGAGATTAAAGTGAACTTGGTATAAGTACAGCAATTTTCTTTCTTTACAATATAGTTACTCACTACTACTACTACTCTAAAAGTAAAGATGGCGCCGGTGTACGTGGCTGCTCGTCTGTCGCTGTCAGTTTTGTTTATTTTTATATTGCTCCTGTCGTGTGTCACTCAAGAAATCGGGTCATTACTGGTGTACGATCGCCAATCGCTTCTGAACCTCCGAAGTTCTGGACAAAATACAGCTCCATTTTCTAACGGAGGTCAGAATTCATGGTGTCCGTTGCTGTCACATATCCCAACTTGCCCATGCCGTGCAGTCATGCTACCTCCCCGGCGTAGACGTCGGGGTAGGCGCAGTGGTCGGCTGGTTAAACTCAAGATCTCTTTAGCACACCATCCCACTACCGTCAAAGGAATACAGAGATTATTTCCTGGAGTTTTTGTGCACCGACATTTCCTGGACCCCGTGGGTTCCTGCCTCATCCCCGTGGTCTGCCAGGATGATGCGCCGCTCCTCCGTGACCCCTGTCCCCCTCGGCTCAACGTGCGCCGGGCGAACCTCCGCAATCTGAGGCCGCTGTGTCGGACCCCCTGTGCCGCTGGGGTTTTTACCTCATCCCCGGCTCCTGTCAGGATTGGGCTGGTAAACGCCAGATCGCTGGTGAACAAATCTTTTATTCTGAATGAGTTATTCACCTCCTGGAAACTAGACTTCATGTGTGTCACGGAGACTTGGCTTAATACTGGTGAGTCCAGTACTTTATCTGAACTCTTACCAGCGGGTTGTTCCTATTTTAACACACCAAGGACATCAGGGAGAGGAGGAGGTACGGCGGTTGTTTTTAAAAAGGATTTTAAATGTAAACAGTGTGTTTTACAGCCCTCGTTTTCCAGCTTTGAGCTCACGTGTTTTGAAGTTAATCGCTCTAACTCTGTGCTCTTTGCTGTTATTTATCGTCCCCCTAAATACAATAAGAATTTCATAAATGACTTTTCAGAATTTCTAGCTGGGATTATGCCCAACTACGATCATGTTCTTATTGTGGGAGATTTTAATATCCATGTCTGCTGTCCTGATAAACCTCTGGTGAAGGAGTTTTTAAGCCTCATTGACTCTTTTAATCTGGTCCAGTCCGTACCTGGTCCCACACATGAACACGGACACACACTAGACCTGGTCTTGTCACACAGTCTACCTGTGTCTAATGTGGAAGTGACTGACACTGCTTTCTCTGACCATATGGCTGTATTATTTGATGCTGTGTTTTCACGCACTACAGCTCAAACCGGTGCTCCTGTTCGCCGCTGTCGGATTATTAACCCTTTCACTGCTGCATGCGGTAGTACAACCCTTGCTTAAGAAACCTGCCCTGGACCACACTGTATTGGCTAACTACAGACCTATCTCCAAGTTGTCTTTTATGTCTAAAATCTTAGAGAAAATTGTACATTGCCAATTGATGGATTTTTTAAATGAGAATGGTATCCTGGAGGTCTTTCAATCAGGTTTTAAAAACTTGCATAGCACGGAGTCAGCACTCTTAAAGGTTTTTAATGATATCCTCCTTTCCTGTGACTTTGGCAATCATGTTGTTCTTGTCCTCCTTGACCTAACAGCTGCCTTTGACACTGTAGATCACAACATTTTACTGTCTCGCTTGCACCATCTTGCAGGCATTCGTGGTACTGCTTTGAAATGGTTTAGGTCTTATCTTTGCGACAGAACTTTTAGTGTTAACTTTTTAGGGTATGAGTCTTCCTCTGCCACTTTTCAGTCTGGGGTCCCGCAGGGCTCAATTTTAGGGCCTCTGCTTTTTTCATTATATTTACAGCCCCTGGGAACCATCCTCAGAAGGCATGGAATATCCTTCCACTGCTATGCTGACGACTGTCAGATCTATCTGCCTCTGAAGCAGAACGATGCCTTCTCTATTAAGCCACTTTTAGCATGTCTAGAAGACATTAAATCTTGGATGTCCCTAAACTTTCTAAGATGCAATTCCAGCAAAACTGAGGTCATTCTGTTTGGTCCTAGTGGACCTTGTGAACCCTCCGCTATTGATTTGGGACCCCTGGCAGAGTATTTTAAATCTGTTGTTACAAACCTGGGTTTTAAGATGGACAGTGATTTTAAATTAGATAGTCAAATTAGGGGTACTGTCAAGTCCAGTTTTTATCATCTAAGGCGCTTGGCAAAGATAAGACCTATTTTATCTCAGCCGCATCTTGAAACGGTAATCCATGCTTTTATTTCATGTCGTTTAGATTACTGTAATGCACTATATTGTGGAGTTAGTCAGCATCTTCTCTCTCGTCTGCAGCTGGTCCAAAATTCTGCTGCACGACTTTTAACCAGAACTCGTAAAAGAGAGCACATAACTCCCGTCCTGGCTTCACTCCATTGGCTGCCTGTATATCTTAGAGTTCACTTTAAAATTCTCATGTTTGTGTTTAAATGTTTAAATGGTCTTGCCCCAACTTACCTCTCTGAGCTTCTGCATCCTTACTCACCCCCCAGGTCTCTCAGGTCAGCTGACAAGCTGCTCCTGGAGGTACCCAGGTCCAAGAGGAAGCTCAGAGGGGACAGGGCCTTCTCTATTGCTGCTCCTAATCTGTGGAACAATCTTTCCCAGCACATTAGAGAGGCCCCTTCACTTTCCACTTTTAAAACACGTCTTAAAACTCATTTTTACTCTTTGGCTTATGACACAGTCTGACCCTGATTTTATTGTTTTAATCTAATGTGCTGATTTTATTGTTTTAAATGTGTTTATATATATATTACTTATCTTATATTATTATTACTATTTTTCTCATTTTTTTTAACATGCTCAATGTATCATGTTTGGCATGTCAAGTGTACAGCACTTTGTGTTCAGCTCATGGCTGATCTGAAAGCGCTATATAAATAAATTGCTTGCTTGCTTGCTTGCTTACTACTCACATGGGTTTGCTTTTCTCTTGTTAACATATTTCAGTATAACTCCCATGTGATATTATGTAGAAAGAACTCATTGCATTTGTTTCCAGTGTCCTAACAGCAAAGGGGAAGAGAGAGGCTTTGAGGCATATTTAATTATACCAAATCCACTTTAAGGAAAACATAGTTGTAAACAGCTTCTTTAATTACCCTTGTTACTAAGTAATTTTAATTATTTTTTGATACAAATTGCAAAATCAAATAAAGCATCTATTCAAACTTCTATTTTAAAACTATTTAATAGCATGAAAACAGAATACAAGTCATATTATGACCAGTTCAAATTATTAATTCAATAAACAAACAGAGTGCTTTCACTGAATAGTCCAGGGAGAGCCACTTTGATTTTTATTAGCATGCATGGCGGCACTGTTATGGAGCTAGTGTTGAGAGATTCATGAGTGCAAAATCAAATGAGTAGAACTACGAGACATTACGCAGCAAACTTTGCATAGTCATGCTATATTCTCCAATGTTCCCACCAAACAACATAGCTTAATTGAACATCTGCGAGTATTTAAAACAGATAAAGAAAAGGCACAAACAGCAAAAGAAGAACCGTTCCTGTTTTTTCAGTGTTAACACTATCTTTGCTGTCGTGTCCCACCCCACCGTGTCATTCTTCTTTCTCACTCAAGCGTTAGCATCAAATCAGTATGTACACACAGGCCATTTAGAGACTTCAAAGTTCAGCACTGGCTGCAGGGGTGAAAGCTCAGCATCCCACTAACATCTCTCGACAGGCCTGGGGGCTAGTAGATAAAAAGCTTAAAACTCAAACAGAAAAGAATCTCTCCCCTGGTTTGTGCCTCTCCAGCCTCAGATCAATATGATTTAACCTTGCCGCAAAGTATCTTTAATAATTTTAATTCTGCATTAGATGGGAGTTCATAGACGTGTTCCCTTGTTGACAGAGACTAGGCGTGTTTGGGAAAAAACGTTATGTTAAAGGTTTAATCTGTCACACTGGATGGTGGATAAGTGGTGAAGGTACAGAATAGAAGAAGAAAAGTGAAACAACTGCTTCGTAAATTCCTTTCAACTTGAGACACTGTCATCTGGAGGGATGAGAAAACAGTGAGTGTGCAAATGTCTTGCTACTTTCCCAGTGCATTATCATCTATCTTGCTTCAGTTATGTAGGCAGCAAACTCAGGGCCACAGAGAGAAAACTGAGTAGACATGGGAAGACTGAGTGTCTCTGTGGGACATGGAAGTGGAGGTTGCCTAAAAGACTAACACATTTGACATTTGCTTTGTCAACAGTTAGAGATTTTATGACTTTGTGTCAAGTTTGTTCTGCAGCGCTGATGTTTTCTTTAGTGGCAATGAATTGTAGTCCCAGCAGATTGCCTTAGCTCTTATACATTCCACCCCCACACAGTTCATTGTTCACACTTTGACAAAGTCACACCACATGTCCTTGGGGTAATGTCATTTTACATCACAATGCAAAAGCATTGTGCATTTGAATGATACGTAGTCCTCAGCAGACACTGAACCAACCATGACTTAAGACTTAAAACCCTCCTCCATCAATCATGTGTATGATTCAGTCTATGTAAATATCTTCTACCAAGCTGAGCTTCTGTGGACTTTGAATATATAGAATACATACATATATAATAGATTTATAAATAGCATGTGCAGTGGTATGTTTGATATTGTTGAAATCTCAGTTTGATTTTCTACAGATGTCCTTGTGATACAGGTGCATCCAGATTTTCCTGCAGGTTATTAAAATGCATTGTACTTTTCAAATTTGAATTTATTATACTTTGGTATTAAGCACGGTATGGGAGGGGGTGCTCTAAGTGTTTACTGGCAAGTGATGACATCTAAACTTCTCAAGCTCTGAACCTGGAGGAAATATTGATATTCCGTGGCTAAAAATGTATAATAATGTATAATAATGTATGAAAATTGCTGGGATTCTTGGATACTTGTTCTACTAGCAGCACGGGATGAGTCTTATATGCTGTACTGTTGGCCTGATGTACTGCCTCGAGGTGAAAGGTTACATTTTGTGACAGAAATAATATTCTTTGATTTTTCTCAAAACCATACATCTGAAAACATCTTGATGAACAATGAGCATTGCCTTTTCTTCTCTAAAATATTGCAACTGTACCTTTGAACAAGGCGATTAACAAGCAACTGTTTTACTAAAGTTACTTTAGGGCCAAACTTTCGCACTGCAGTTTTGTGTTCAGTCCATCTGCTCTTATGGTGATGATGCCAGCAAAACTGAATTTGAGCAAACTTTGAATGTGGGGAGAACAAATTTACAATATGTACCAGTTTACCTTGAGCTAAGAGAAATACAACTGAATGGACTGTAATGCAAAATAAAAGTGTCTTCTCTCAACTCTTAGTCCAACGTATTCTCCAACTTAATGTCAATTCACACACAGTCTGCATTACTTCTGGCAAAAAGAATATTGTTAAAAATTACCTTTAAACTTATTCCTACTATTTATCTTCTTTCATAGATTTTTCTGAATAAAAGAAAAGTAGGTTTTAGAAATGTATTAAAAAAAATGCTCCTTTAGCCTCCAAGCTACTCAGGGGGAAGGCTTTCAGTGTTTAATATTTGATGGTGTACTGTTGAGTACTGCCTTCTCTAAAAGCATATGAAAAAAAATCGCTAGAAGAAGTACAGAAGAACGAGACCTACTGAGAAGGGGATTTAAACATCAATCTTTATACTGTATTGACTTATATGTATGGGAAGTAAAATAACTGATTTACTTAAATTGATTATAGAAACAGAAAAGAAAGAGACAGAAAAAAAAGCCAATCAGCTCTTATCCTGACATCATCTAGGTCTTACTTTTCTGAGCTGTAGAATCCCTTCCTGTGTCGTTGCGTTCGTAATAATCTCAAACACGCCTTGGTCGTCTCCTTCGATGATGCTGTACGTCGACTTGGCATTCTCACCGATGTCGCGGTCATTTGCTTTCACCTTGCCACCCTCTTTCCCTAATGGTAGGTCTTCAGGGATCACAAACTCATACAAACCTGAGGATGAACAGACACAGCTTTTTGGTTTCTAGAAACGTTGATCAAATTAAGCACAATTACCGAAGCATATTACACTACTGCATCATCATTAGACATTTCACAGTTAGAGGAATTAGTTTCTGAGGAGCATGTATGATGACATTTACAAAATAACATTTATTTTTCCTAATTATTACCAATCAGAGAAATGCTCATTTAGAGCAGCAGTAATTTCTTTTCCCTCTTTATTCAATTTGGGATGGGTAAGGTTATGAAGTTACTTACTTTTAGAGAACTTTGGTGGATTGTCATTGATGTCTTGTAGTGTGATGCTGACAGTAGTAGTTCCAGACAAACCACCCATGTGACCTCCCATGTCTTTAGCTTGAATGACCACCTGATAATCCTCTCTCATCTCACGATCCATCCCATGCAGAGCAATTCTTATGGTTGCTGGAGGTGGAAACAGTTCATAACACATTCACCCAATTATAAATTTGACTGATATACTCTGCACATAATTGTAATGATGCTCATGTGAGTAAACGTAAGGAAGCGCAAGGAAAAAAAGGCATGCAGTCACCTTCATGCTCACATTATTCCCCAGTTTATAACATGCATTATTTTAGACCATGACCTTACCAAACATGAACCCCATACCCAGCAGGGTTAAAGATTTCCCTGCAGGCTTAGTCTCAGAAAAAGCACAGTCTGAGTGAATGTAGTAAGGTGCCCACGACTGAGCCAGTCGCAGCACTGAGAATCAGCTGTGTTTGTTTTTGAATGTGTTGTTCCACCGTCTGAAGTCATTTGTATTCTGATTGAGTGTGAATTATGCTGTCTGTCTTGTATAATCTTGAATATTGTATGCAGAATGGACCTTATTGACTCTGCCGCAGCACTGAATATAAAAAGGGCTCAGCACCGGCATATACGTATAATCCACTCAGGAAACAGAGGCCCGCAGGATCATCAAATGAATATAAAACCCCTCATAAAAGCCAGGCTTTGGCATGACACCCTGCCTTGGTCCTGAGCTGCCTCAGACAATGATAATATGCTTGGCTATGATGGGAAACATGGGAGGGGTTAGAATGTTGTCTGTGTCTGCATTTTATTCTACAGATAGATTTTTCCTCAGAGAAATTTCAGGGTCAGTTGTGCTTTTGGAGGTCACACACGACACAGACGATTTAAACAAAAAGAGAAAATGAAGGACAATAGTTGGACACCTCTTCAGTAAGACTGTACTGAAAAAAAAACAATGCCCTTGTTGTTCGAGTAATTTATTAAAGGAAGTCTTTTTCAAATATGTTATTATTATTTTCACAAGAAAAATATACATTTAGTGACTGTGGGGTGGAAAGACCAATGTGACTTGGACCAGTTGATAACACTGGGGTAATTGATTACTACTCCCATGTTCTAACCTTGAATGGGATTTTTCTGTCCACCAAATATGATGTCTTGATTTTTGCTCGTGTTTTATTAGCAGTAATTCTGCTTGACTTTTTTTCCTGCTTCTACAAACAGCTGAAAGTATAAAACTTACATTTCAAATTAACTCATTTTCTAATTAAACAATTGTATAAAATTTAGTTATTTTGTGTTGAAGGGTTTGTGGCGGAGGTGTGGTCCGGGGCGCGGCTGCACGGGAGGAGTGGTGCAGTGAGCTCGACGGGGCGGTGCTGGTAAGAACAGCTCATGGCGATTTTGGACTGATGGTGGTTTTCCTTCCCTTTATATAGTGAGGCGGAGAGGAGTGGAGGGCGCTAAGGGAAAAGAGACACACATCAGCTGGGATCGAGAGCTGTCAGTCTGTGCGTCATATTATCTGCTGTGTTAATATCAATAAATGTGGTCCTTGGCAATACGGATCTGCGTGTGTGTGCTTGGGCCTGGTATACTCCACAGGGTTCAATGTACTTTATTTTTGTTATTTATTTATTTTTGTTTAACAAAGGTTATTTTCTGACCTGGATGCACAATGTCAGTCCTTAACCAATGGGATTGTTTTTCTCGCCTTGACTGTTCCTGTTTGGTTATGCTAGTAAGGCTGCTTAGCCCACACCCGCCATAGCTGCACCTGTAAGAGGAACGTGGTTGCTGATTTGGAGACCCGAAGCTGTTTTTATGAATACACAGTGCTTTGCACTGGTGAGTAACTGAACTGTTATAGCCGCTGATCGGCTTGCTGAAATGTTGATGTTGTTCGCTTGGGAAACAAACGCTAACGGTGAAGGTCCTGCGCAAGTAGCTAGCGGGTACTATCTAAACTCACAATCCTGTTTGTTCACTGTTATCTGAGAACTTATTAGCTATTGTAGGTTAAGAAAAACAGCATGCATACCTGTTGCATTGAAATGTTTTGTTGTGTTATTTTTATTCACCATTGCTGTTAATTAACAAGGAGGAGAGTATATTGATTCTTCTGCTAGGAGCAGTGTGGATTAGATCTATGGACCTGATTAATTTTAGTTTTATGATTGGTGATAACTACATTGCCACGTAACGCAAAAAATTTTGAATTTGATAGTTGTACAACACGTTAGAAACAGAAATTTGAAACTGATTTTGTTCATGCTTTTTCCCTGAAGCAGAAATGTTTATGGATAATTGTTAGTTAAGTATGTACAATGTTCATTTGGAGTAACTCTGACCTCACTCTTAGGTCAGGTTTTTTGATTTGGAGATCAAGGAGCTGAGACTCTACAGAGAGCTTCGAATTACAGACCTTCTGGAAAATCCATAGAAGAAGAATGATCTTCCATTACAATGGATGGCAAGCCACAGCCCATATGGAACTGAATCTTGCAGTCTGGTTGCCTGAATTGTGGTAGGACAAACTGTGCAAATCATACATCGATCATCGGATTGAGCTCACACCAATAAACTGCCCAGATCACCTAACAGGCCTGAACTGGATCACACTGACAATTTAAAAGATCCGGGTCTAACTTTCTTTTCTTTATTTGTTGGGGGTCTCTGTGTCCGCACACTATTTTGGTTATTGTTGTTAGTTGTAATACAGTGCACAAAAATTTCTAATACAACTTAAGCATTGCTTCATCGTTTATATGGTTGTGTTTTCATTGTGGCGTCCTCTTGGCTCCTGACATTCCTGAAGTCTTCTGATTTGGCCATCGTCTATTATTTTTGTTACACACTGGTTACAAACATGCTATGTATAAAATTATTGAGGAAGTATCTTGGGTAAAACCAAACTTCTACATGTTTGTACATTTAGTGAACCGCATGTATTGTCACGTCAACAAAATAAGCTTTTTTTTTTCTTTTTTTTAAATCAGTGAAGTAGAATGATATGAATAGAGCTATAGATGATTACACCAAGGACACACTTGTGATATTATTTGAAAGAATAATTACAGAAAATCTATTTGAAATTGTTTTTAAAAAAGTAACACAACAACACAGCTCTTGTGTTACATGTATATACTCTCTCTTACATGGGACACCCTTAGATGGCCTCAAAGATGAAGTGTGTAAAACCAGCATTTCATCAGCATCACCAAGTCATTGCAGTTTTAATGAATAGGCAGATATTATATAGAGAAATAGGATTTTAAATTACTTCTCTCTAATTTTAGCTCTGAGCTCTGATGTGCAATAACAAGGTAGACCTACCATCTGAAATGCAAACAAACAAATCAATAAGGAAAAAGAGCTACACAAACAAGTTACTTTTCCTCCTCCACACACACACACACACACACACACACTCTTCCGTCATCCTGCTACAAGCAACACCGTCATCTCTGTTGATCATCGTTAATTATTCAAATTAATTCCTAATCACTGAAAAGGGAAGATAGACAAACACTCATTTCCATAGATATTTGTTTCAACTTTTTTTTTTTCATCGACCATTAACCAAGTGATGAATTGGGGCATGATGTTTATTTATTTATTGAATGCTTTTCATTTCCAGTGTGGTGTTGTAAGTGTCAAATGCATTCTAATGGTTGTTTTCCCCTTACCTTTTATTTTTCATTAACATTCATTAAAACATCTGGCTCACTTGAATGAGCCATCTGCATGTGCACAGCGATCACACAAAGCAATGAATGTTAATCCTTAAACTGTCCATTCAGCCCCTTCTCGACAGCCCAAGGTCCAGCTGTAGAGGCTTCGAGATTACGACACCTATACCAGTGAGGACAAGCCCGGTTTTTATGTGTTGAAATTATGAAAGTTCATTCTAATTATGTACATAAATTTTGAGTCCTCCTTTCTTGAAGCTTGTTTATTGTGTGTTGTTTTCCAAATTGTGAGCCGTCAATTTCCATCTCATTTCTTATTAATGTAATTTCACCATTATTTAATCATATTGCTTACAGACACATGTTAAAAAGTCAGCTGAAAAAGCAATTAAAGATCCAATCTAGAATATGTTTTGAGATAACTTTATGCACCATGACGCTGCTGAAGAGTCTGCCTTGTGAAAGGAAGAAGTAATTATTATCATTGCCATTATTTGGAATTCATAACCCAGTGATGTTATGGACCACAGCATCATAGGAGTGCTGCCCCATTAGGACTTAGGACTTGAAGTCAGCTGAGCAAAACATGCAACTCACTGATGCAAAGCTCTCATATAAATCTCATTTGGGTTTCAATAATGAATTCCACGCAACTCGTGGGGAACTGTACAGTACCGTTCACTGTTCAAATGTGTTGACGTTACTTATCCAAGTTACACTTCATTGCTTGATTTATCCACTGAAAAAAGTTGGAATTGTATCTTTAGCCACATACATTCCCACTGTGGCCAAAGCACTTGCTGATAGCGGGTCATATGATTGTTGGGGTTTTCTCTGTTTTCTTTATAATATTGTAGGATCTGTACCTTCCAACATTAAGCACCTTGAGGGAAATGTTGTTGTGATTTGGTGCTGTATAAATGAAATGAAACTGAATTGAATTGAAAATTCATGCAAATTCTATCCTTCCTTTTATAAAAGGTTATGAATGTATAAGGTCCATTTAGTATTGTTCAGTGCCATCCCGAGTGACTGAGTACAAAAGCCATGGTTAGTTAATTTATTATAAAGATCCCCCTTAATTAATACTGCCAATATACAATATTTTATTTTTATTTCATGAAAATATTTTTGCATACTTAGATAGTCTTTTTGTTAAATCAAAATGATATGTTATGCAATATATTATGAACCAGTGTGTGTGGACTATATTTGTGTTTCATTCATTTCTATCAAGTTGCTCCATTACATTCATATCTGTTGTTTCAATCAAATCTGTACACCCCTTGGAACAGTTACAATGCTCCCAGGAAAAAAACTTGTTTGCCACTGTGTATGGTATAAATATTGAAACATAAATGTACATGAATGAACAGCTGTAGAGGGGAATTGTAGCAAAAGGGAGTGAGCCAGGAAGCCACATTTAACAGCACCCCCATGCAGCAATAACCTACAAGCATAAAAAAAACAGATGGTCTGAGTTACCTGCAGAACTGATGTTTTTACACAACTTTTCAAACTATTACATTGTCAGGCTGCCTTTTTACAGACATGTAATTTTGTCCCTTACAGCTTTGTTGAATAGAGTTGAAGTTGCATGATAATGGAGACATACAGCATTTGTTATAATAGTTAAGTGTCAGACTATATCCTCTTTTAGTCCTTACAGAAGGTGTTTGCACTTTATGCATAAATGCAATGCAACAGACTGCTATCACCTCAGGTGGGCAAGCAGGTGGGGAAGCTGTTGCATCTCCACCTGTTGGAATTAGTTCAACCTGTAGCACCTGCTAGCAGTGCACATGTTAAAAGCAGGATATCACTCTCAGCTCTTCTGTTAGTATTTATTTTGTATTTGAATCCCAAGTATTGGCAGCACATTGAGGCTGTGGACAGCTACAGGTACCTTGGTGTTCATCTGAACAATAGACTGGACTGGACTCATAACTCAGACGCCCTCTACAGGAAAGGGCAGAGCAGGCTGTACCTGCTGCGGAGACTCAGGTCGTTTGGAGTGGAGGGCCCACTCCTGAAGAAATTCTATGACTCTGTTGTGGCTTCTGCTATCTTTTATGGCGTGGTCTGCTGGGGCGGCAGCATCTCTGCTGGGGACAGGAAGAGACTGAACAGGGTGATCCGAAGGGCCAGCTCTGTTCTAGGATGCCCTCTGGACCCAGTGGAGGTGGTGAGTGACAGGAGAACGGCGGCTAAGCTGTCATCCCTGTTGGACAACATCTCCCACCCCATGCAGCAGACTGTGACAGCACTGAGCAGCTCCTTCAGTGGGAGACTGCGGCACCCACGGTGTGGGACGGAGAGATTTCGCAGGTCTTTCCTCCCCACTGCTGTCAGACTCCATAATAAAGACTTTAACTGATCAAGCACACACATCCATACATATGCAATAATACTAAGTGCAATAATCCTTTCTGTCATCGTTGTATTTTTACTCAGTTGTATATAGTATTTGTATTTGTATTCTATTTTTATCTTATTGTATATTTATTTTATTTTATTCTACTGTATATAGTATTTTATTTTATTCTATTCTGTACAGTTGTGTACTGTATTTATTCTTATTGTATTCTAATTTTTGCCTCATAACTTTTGCACTGTCCACTTCCTGCTGTGACAAAACAAATTTCCCACGTGTGGGACTAATAAAGGTTATCTTATCTTATCTTATCTTATAGATATGAGGTACCAGAAAGTCGACTACATTAGAAATGAGCGGTTCCAAACTAAACTAAACTTCCATTAAAATATATTTTAGAGTGGATAAGTATACAGCCTAAATAACACAATAAAGGGGAGCTTCCTCACAGTATTTCATATCATGAATGGACCTTACTGCAAAAAACTCCACTTCAAGTCAGCCACCGGTTTGCAGTGGGTTCAGGATCAACTCATAGTATGCATCAGTGTTTTATTATAGTGATTTTAAATGGGAAAACAATTAAGCCTTGTGACTATAAAGGGCTTAAAAAATCCAGTCAAGTATTAATGCAATTTGTGCTGCGTAACCCTAAAACCTCTAAAATATTATCAGCTATTTAGTGAGATAACTTTCAAAATGTTTCAGTTACTGTTTAAACTTTCAATCTTTTTGATAGCTGATCAGATACAGAGTTGGGTCCATAAAGCTTAAAGCAGTCCCTATAGTTCAGGTGTGTCCTTAAAATACTTAGATTTATGCATAAGCTTGACCTTGGTAAAGTTATTCCTGTCATTTGGACATACTTAACCAGAGACTTGTCCACATAGTGATATACCACAACTTGACCTGAGATGACATTGTAAGCTCATTTATCTAGCTCAAAGCAGGTAATGAAAAAGGACAGTGTTTAAATACTAAAAGGTTCTGGCCTGATGTGCATGGCCCTGTCTAGAAGAAAAAGCCTTATGAAATAATCCTTAGATGGAATCACCATCTCTCTGTAAAACCTATTTCTTTCCTTTTTGTCCCGTTATGAACGCCGTGTTCATTCATTGCATTTTGTAATACATTATGCTCTCCACTGGTTAGAAGCAGACAAAGGACTTGCACATTGTATTAGCTCCCATTAAATTTAATGAAGCAACGTTTTGATCTCACAGAAATCTTCGTCAGGCTTTGTCAAGCAAACAATGAATAACAGCACAAAGGGCTTTGCCTGCTCCATAAAGGTGCCCTCCATTTTTTTCTCCTTATTTAAAATCACTCTGATTACACGAGACCTATAAACTATTGCATGTTTCCTTTTTCTTTTGTTTTTTACTTAATATGCAACTAAATGTCATCCTGCACAGATGGCTCCTAAAAACAAAGGAAATGTAATTAAAATAAAATAAATTCCCTAGTTTGCATGTGCAAATATTTTAAATGCATGAATTTTTAAACCCACATGATTGTTAACTCACACAAGACTTGGAATCTGAGGTTTAATCAGCTTTTCCTTCATGAACGCAATGGAGTATTTGATCAAACTAATACTTTAGCTTAAGCCTAAAATTCAGCAATTATCAAGAAATTAGACTTACCTGAGTTGGGGTCAACAGAGAAATATGGTTGTCCCTCCAGTATGCTGTAGACTAGCTTAGCGCTGTTTCCGTACACCGGATCATCGGCATCTGTAGCTGTTACTGTGATAACTGAGGTACCTGTGGTGCAGAAAGACAAATGTATAAACATCCCTACAGGAAATGATCTCCATGTCTCTGTAAACTAAAATTCTAAGTGCTGAGTGAATCCAAATGAGACTCTAGTCCCATTTATCCCATCTTGTTCCACGTAAGGCCCCAATCACACAGGCCTAGAAACCAGCCTAGTGAATGCAAGTGGTTGCCAGTGGTTGCTTTAAAATCAGTTGCTAAAGGCCCATTTGTGGAGGCCTGGAGAACAATCCTAGTAACCACCTTTTGCAAGATATAAGTGTGTATTCTGCAACCATTAGCCTAGTTGAGCCTAGTTGAGGTTGCTTGTTGTCATAAAATTGGTCATTGTAGCTGGTTTCTGAAGTGGTCATTTACATGGAAAATTTACATGAAAAACACTGACTAGTCTGCAGACACTACTGGCCAAGTATTGAAAACTGCAATACAAACTGGAAATAACATTTGTTCTGTCTTACTACTGCGACCAATACATTTTAAAGTGTGAAATTTCTGCTTTGGAAGCAAACATTCTCTTGCCGGATTGGATGAGTGTGTGCAGACATGTCAGTGTATTCCATTCAAACTATGGGTAACCGTAGCAATCTGTTAGCAGTAAAAGCAATCACAAGGAAGTGTTTGGTGCAGCACCCAATTGTGGGCGATTTCACATGGCAACAACCAGGAACCTCCAGTAACTACTTGCCGAACAGAAACATTTTTCTGTTTTGACCAGAGGTTGCCAGTGGGCAGTGTTGGGAAGGTTACTTTTAAAATGTAGTCCACTACAGAATACAGAATACATGCCCCAAAATGTATTTCGTAACGTATTCCGTTACGTTACTCAATGATAGTAACGTATTCTGAATACTTTGGATTACTTAATACATTATCATGCTTTTTACAACTACATGAATGTACTATTGCTGTATGATTTATTATTTTTACTGAAGGTTATTCACCATATCAATACCAACTAGATTTTTAAATCTTAATATAAAATGAGTAACAGTAGGGTGGACATTAGGTAAGGCTGCACTTTTTGCAGCGATCTCAAATATGGCATGAAAAATGGATCTGAAGATTTTATAATGAAAGTTTCAGTTAAGTGTGCAAAGAAGTTATTTAATTGTTAATTAACTGTCCTTTCTGTGGCATCTAGTGTGTCAGTGACATATATTTGTGTGTTAGATATTAATATAGCAGGCAAAGCAATTGCAGACATGTATGGGCAAATTAGACTACTTTTTTCACAGCTTTTGATCTTTCAGAACAGCAGACAGCACAAGTATTACTCTGTTGATGGTTATTTGATATTTGGATGTAACCACAAAGAAAACACTTCTCCTTCCATTAAAGTAGCGTGTTTATTAAGTTTAGTTTGTCAAATAAAAGTTTTTAAGTTTAAAATTAAAGGCTGTGTTGGTGTAAGTGTTGGCTCATGTATTTTTTAATTCTTATGGGATATCAAGCATTCTTTATCAATTACAGCAATTAAGAATTACCTTCACACCATCAGTATTCAAACATAAATAAACTTCTTTTTTACACCAGCTTTATAAGGTCTTTATAAGTAAAATGTATCCAAGGACTTTCATCAATATTCCAAGTCAGTCAAATGCTCAAATCAGGAAATACATTAGTGGCAATTCAATCCACCATTCACCTGTCCATCAAAAGGTATCGGGACAAAACGAGCACTGAAAATATTGATATAAAGAGGCAATTCGCGTAATTAAAATCATCCATTTTAATCCAAAGTGACCTAACTCCTCATGAGTCTCAGGGTGTGGGAGAGCATTTGAGAAGAAAAAAGAGAAAAGAACCCGACGTGCTGACAGTGAGCAACAAGCTGGCAGAAAGCTACAGATGGTATGGTAATTGTTTCTGTGAAAGATGTTTAGAGGTGTTCTGACAACAAAGTGAGATGTCCCCAGTCACAGACGGCGGAGGTCCTGCCACAGGCACCTAAATCTGTCCGCTGCAACTGAAAATGCTTGTTGCGCAAAGACCTGTGACAAGTTAAGTGCTCTGGCTCCAGAACTCTGATTCAGATGTTCGGCTATGGATTAAATAACGAAAAATAAATAAAAAAATAAAATAAATTTGCCAGATGTAATATGAGCAGTTGTTCCATAGTTTACAAAGTGTAACCCGCAAATCAGACATCTGTATTCTGTTGGTGTATCATCTTCTGCTATTTCTACAAGCACCGAAACAATTTTCATCAAGCCTGCTCACCAGTGTGCACCACAGTAATGACTTACTACTTCTAACCAATAAGGACTCAAACAATCTGAAAATACATGTTTAATATTCACATCAAATAGCTTCAGTAGTGTTTACCAACTGCAAAATAAAATGGGTTAAAAAATTGCAAATAAGATGACTTTCGCATCCATGTGGTGCAGTTTTTGATCTTATCTCCCATTTTATGCCGTCAGCTACACGTGTCACCTGCTGATTAATAGTCACAGCCGTGTCTGCGGTCTTGTAACAGCAAAACAAAGCAAAAGCCCCTTTGCACTCTAACTGGTGTAGCAGTTTCACTGTTGCAACCCAATTATTTCACAGGGAGAGAACCTCAAGTGGTCCTCTGAGACTGAGGTGTTCCAGTAATTCATAGTCTTATGATGACCCGTGCTGTTGTGTTGCCAAGGCTTACCTTGTAAATTTCCTGAGCTTGTTACACCCCATGCCTTTTGCAGTGTTTAGATCATAGCAGATCAATGAGCTCTTTTTCTCTGTTTCTGCTCACTGCACTAGCACTGACAAAAAAAAAAAAAACAGAAGAAGAAAAGAACCAAAACAAAAAAACAACAACACCCAGCGCAACTTGAGTTTCAGCTGCTAATACACTTAAATAGATGCATTGCTTTTATCTGCTGAAACTGTCATTCACATGAACTGTTCTCAGTCTACATTAAATAGAAATTTTTCACATTTCAGTTTCTATTAATGTTTCAAACTCTACTCAACAGAAACTGCATGTGCACTGAAGAAAAATCAGTATGAGGGCCTCTATGTGACAGCCCTGCCAGAGCACCTGATGTAAAGTGGAAATTTCCAACAAACGTGCTACATAAGTGAATGAAGTATTACATAAATTGGTTGACAGAATTTAAGGAAACATAATTATTTGAATTATATCTCACAGATGTGTGCATTAATCCAAATTGGAGCGCTCGTACTGTATTTTCAGGAAGCAAATTATATCCTGCGTGCCATAGGTGTTTGCCAATTGTCAAATGAATAAAATGAAAGACAGCAAGGAAATTGCACCTCCCTTTTTCAGAGATACAGAGCCTTATCTGCCTTAAAGTTAAATTACTACTACTGCAGAGGGAGGAGGCAGCCATCTACACATCCCTAATTATGAAAAGTACCTTCGTACTTCTAAAAGGTGTCTGACTATTGCAAACAGGCTTTAGAAATTCAGTTACACTATGGATTGAAGTAGGGAAGTAGGGGTAGGAAAAAAATCTTCATAAAAACAGTGGAACCAGTGAGGCATGAAATAGCTCCCTCTTTCTTTCCCTCCCACAGGGGTAAAATGCTCCTCACTACCCCTGATAAAAAAAAAATGAGGGATTAGGAAAGCCAGTGTTTTGGTCCTGTTTCAAATCAGTGCAGATTAGCTCGTCCTTCCCCTTGATAATGCAGAGAATTCAGGGACACTGCAGAAATGGATGCAGCTGTAGGCCAGGCAATGGGCACAGAAACTCAATTGTAGGAGGAATATTGTCTCTGGCTTTTATTTGAAGCCTGTAGCATTGTGGCGACTACAATAATAGCAACACAACACCTACAGTATAAATGTCCAGGGATGAAAAATATGAATGGTTGCTAAAAACAAAAAACATGCAGGAACGGATTAAGGATGTAAAAAGCCTACAATGGAATATGAAAACTATTCAGTAGAATGTCTTGCACACATCTTTCTTCCTCAAAAGTGTTGCATATTCTTGGTCAGACCTGTTACATACATGGAAGAAACGTGTAATTGCGCTATTTGGTGTCTAAAGGGATTTGTCTCACCTGTTTCCTACTGCTTAGCACATGCAAAGACTCAGAAAGAGTGCACAGAAGCTTCTCCCGGGAAAGCAAATCTCCCTCTATTGGTTTGGGCAGTGGCCCGCAGGGGAAAGCACATTAAGCCTGTATGAAAATACAGCCTGCGTTTACGGGTGTTTTCCCACATTAAGTGTAATCTCATTAATCATGTTCTGAAGTTCACAGGATTTAATACCACACCAATAATTTAAACACAAACTCATTCTCAAAGGACATCATTACTGTACAGTGTGTGAAAATTTACAGCCGTAGTGTTTTGGTTGAAGGGCATGTGGTGGCTAAAAGGTTCCTCGTGATAAAGACACGGGGGTCTATCCTTATGTTTTACCAAGCGACAGAAATAATAGGGCTCACACTTCCTATTTACTCTGTACACTGGCTCGGTGATAGGAAATCAATAGGAATCTTTCTTGAACCAGAGAGGGGATAAATTGGGAGATGCAGCCCAGTGTGACACACAATGGCTGTGGAAGGACGCTGCGGCTTATTTTCAATAACACATTGTACTGTAACACAGCTTGATCTGTATAGTTTGCTTATTTCCTTAGAAGAAATATAAGTATAATCAAACAGACCAAAGTAGTAAAACTTGCTGTGCAGAACAAGGAAAAAAGACAAAGTTTTAGCATTAAAATCTTCTGAAGCTTTATCTTTGAATCAAGATTTTATTTCACCTGTCAGCAGAATCTTCACTTTTAAACCACAAGATTTCTGTCAAAAAGAAAGCATTATTAAGTTCCATTATTATGCTCATTTTCCACAACTAGGATATACTGTAGGATCAGCTGCTGTACAAAAACCTTTGCCCAGTTTCTGACACTGCACTAAGTCTTCGTTATAATGTTAACTGCATACACATACTGGTTGCATTTTCTAACTGATAAACTCACCCTCAGCATGCTTAGTACAATTCAGCAAATCGCACCGCAGGAAAGCACTCCTGAGTTCAAGTACCATCACACCTATAATCACTCCAAAGAATGTGTCATTACAGTTCATTTACTAACACTGGAATGCTACAATTCTCCTCCACATCTGTCTGTCCAACAAGCATGGCAGCTGTGTAACACCTCAGCTCTTCTCAGCTTGGACCAGCTCAGAACCGTGAAGGGTAGAAGACAGGGGGCATTCATATGTATGCAAGCACTGAGCCATGGAGAAGGGATATCACTGAGGCATGGGGAGAGCTGTGGGCTGCATGAGGCGTGGTGCTAACAGTGCCCTGCTGTGAGCCCTACCCGGGTAAAACAATACTGTTTATGTCTGACTGGCTTTACACTGTGGGTGTTGAAAGAGAGAGAGAGAAACCAGGATGGATAGACAGAAAAGAAGATGGGCGTACACATAGGTGCACAGAAGATTAAATAGCTTGTTGCTTAATATGCAGATTAGACACTGATATTACAATATTTTCTTTGAGGAAAAAAATTGATAAAACAAAATTTAATTCTATTAAAACAACCTTTTTCTGAGGAGAAAAATTAAAAAGTCGTATTTGAAAATTTAAATATTTGAATATCTTAATACGATTTTGTTAACTCCCAATGGCTATAGTGTGTTTGCTATAAAGCTGTCTGATTTTCTTTAGCTATCTGCTCAACTAACTAATTTTATCAAAATGAAACTAAATCAATCAATGAATAAATAAATCTTGCCCAGCACCAAAAAGCACAAACTCAAAGCTACCAATCAGGTGGTGACCATAGTGGAGCAAAGTAGAGCTTAAACAAGATTGAATACTGGACATGCATTCATCTTCTCATCTGAAACACAACTGTTGATGTGTGGTTTTTGTCTATATTTTACTGTATTATATGTTTGCAGCAAGCAAAACTATCAGTCACTTCAGTGTACACGATTAAGAAAAATGTGAAAGGGATACTTCAATTCATTGAAGTGCTGTTGTATTTATCATTACACCCCGTATACTTACATCAGCAGATTGATGCCAGCTGTACCAGCACAGAATTGAATCAATGTGCTGCTCTGGACAGTGCGAAAGTAAAATTGTAATGTAAAAAGTAATGTAATCACGTAACTAAATCAGTATGTGTACAGATATATATATATGTGTGTGTGTGTGTGTGTGTGTGTGTGTGTGTGTTTCCAAACAAGAATAAGATACTGTTTACAAAATATTTTCTGAATCTTACATCATGTTTTAAATCCCTTTGTTTCCCTCAGCTATATGACGATGTGCTAGTTTTTCATAAATTGCAACATTATAATAGTTTTGAATAATCTGTCTGAAATCCAGAGGGACTTTTGAGTCCCTCTGGATTTCAGACAATTTGACAGTGTATTGGAAAACTCTTCACAGAAATTTCTTTTTTTTCCAGCTTGCTGCCAGGAATTATTTCATTACTATCAGCAATACACTTTCAGCTATGGAGTGCAGATTAAATGAATTAAAATCTATTATGAAATAGGGAAGCAACAAATGGAGTAACTGGTGACAATTGTCAACTGCATGTTTACTGTAGCTGTAAATATCTTTATTGACGCTGTCTTTTTCAGAAACTATGTTTAAAGTCTTATAAGCATGAAACTTGTGCAATTTATCCAAGCATACTGACCATGTAATAATCTTACTGGTATTTACTACATAGTATTTACTGATTAAATGAATCCAGCCCTCACTTAGCCATCCGACCTAGCCTCAACCACTGTGACCCCCACCACCATCACACACACACAAAACAACCGAACCTTTTTTCTAGGTCAAAAACGATGGTCTGCCAAATCCCTTTTTGTGAAATGGCTTGTCTATGAGGCTGGACTGTCCCCCGATAGCACCATTGCAGTGACAGGAAAGTGATTATGTATTGATCATGATCACATAGACACTGGTGTAGCTCTCCCTCCTGTCTGTGGGCAGAGAGGATAATAGCTCATGATCAGACAGGTAGACTGACAGCCCATCTCTCCAGGCAGTGCTGCAAGCACTATTTTTGGACAGTACCACCTATGCAATTGAAATTCATGTTCACGGATGGGGAGTAATGCAAGAATTAAGAGGCGATTAGCACTGTGAGGCAGAGTATTGTCAAACACAAAGTGTAGCGCGGTGCTGTAGTGTGGCAGGCCAAAGCTCTTGATAACACAGAAAACGGTTGTAACGAGGTGGAGAAAACAAGCGTGTCGAGGCATCCTTTCATCCATCCAACCATCCCCGTCCATTTATTCTCTCAGAGGAGAAGATGACATACTTGGAGCACTGCCAGTTGATTTTCTGACAGTAGTCAAAGCCACTTTGAGATTCCTGGGCTACAGATGGGCATTTATGGCAACAATGCAGATGGGCATTAAGAAAAACCCTTAAACAAATAAGCATGCTCATAAACACCTGGCATGTGAGAATTTTTCTCATTTACCAGTGCAGCCTCACAACTCCCGTGCTTTCATTTGTCACCATTTTCACTCATCTACAGCCCAGACATCTTCACTAAGATGATTTACATTAATATGAGGCAGATGTAAGTATTTTACAAGGCAGGATGGTGAGGTTAATAATTGCAAAGCAGGGGAAAAAGGGAAAAAACAAAGTCTCCTGTAACACATCAGTGTTTATAACAGAATTAATGCATACTCATGGTAAGCTGCATATTTAGGCAGGGCTTCAGCATGCAGGTGAAGAACGGGTTAAACGAATGAGGAACAGCAAGGAACAACTTGCACCAGATTTTTTCTTTAAAAAAATGTAATGGCTATAATTATTTGTCTCTCGCTCATGTTCCGCGGTAGGCTTGGGTAGCATTGGGTATCTAGTGTGCATGACCTGACTGGGATTCAAACCCTGACCTAATGTTGCAAAAACAGTGATGCTGCCACTACAGTTTCCAGCTGTATCATCATAAACTCAGCAGGACTGTGGAAGGCAACACTGGAGGCCAACTCCAAGGCAATGACACAAGTCGCCATCTTATCACTAAGAGTGAATACAGATATAGATTTAGAAATGGAGTGATCATCAACCTGTATGCCAAGAGTGAACGAGATATCATCTCACAGTGATCCATGATGAGGAAATCATGATATCACTCTGGTTTGGCTGAACGATTACAAACACAGGGGAAAGCGATTGGGACTGAACGAGTGGAGTTTCCAGAAGGCAGAATAGCAGATATACGGGACAGCTAGAAGTACCTGGGTATCCTGAAACTGGAAGAGTGGCTTCAGCAGATTCCCCTTGAGGGGTGAGATTGTTTTTTTGTTTCTTTTTTTTTCTAGATAAGATATGGTTGTCAGCATCCAAGAAATAGTTCCCCAGAGCCAATGATGGATAAGGGATGCTGCACCTTTGAAGAGTATGGGGACCGTTACACTTAAGCACTTACATTGTCATTGTTGTAGTACAATTACTAGTCTTTTATAAGACAGAGAGGGAGCCGTCACAGAGAAACCGGAGCCAGTGTTTGTGTATGTGTTTATGTGCTGGTACGTGTGTCTCTGTGTGTACATGACATCTCCTTTTCAAGTAGTCGGCTACTGAGTCTGCTGCCTTGACAAGCCATTTACAGGAACGGCAGGAACAAAATAATTAAGAGGGTCTTTTGTTCCCCACTGATGGCCCTGACATATGCCGCCATTTTAAAGGGTTGTGTCATTGATTCACTTTAATTAGTTCATAGGAAATGTGTGCAACATGCAGATAGAGTTCAGGACTGGAAGTCGAGGACGGAAAATTGGGCACTTCACATATTTAATTGCTCCCAAGGCATTTACAATGGCAAGGTAATAACAAAGAATAAGTCAAAGTATATTGTCTAATGAACAACTTTATCATGGGTAAATGAACAAAATGTTGCTTAATTTGGGAACTCTGCCACAGGGGCGAGGGTGTTTAATGTGAATTATTCTTCCTCAATGGAAGAATAAAAAAAAAAACATGTTTCAGCACAATGCAAAACTGAGGTAGGAAATGAACTTGCGGTTAATATTTTTACCACCAGCTCCTGAGTGCGGAAACCAAAGATCAAAGTTATTACTTAATATCAGAAATGAATTGCTTGTGTACATTGTGCCTAAAATACCCTTAACAGTGTATGTAGCCCTGTACTGTTCCAGCGGAGCTGCTCAGTGGTCATGAGAACACCAGGGAAGACAAATCCCTGTGTGTACGCTGATTTATTCTGTACATGCTCCCACGGACAGTATTATAAGCATCCTATCAATTGAAAGCCACAGTAGAATAACACAGTTATTGGAATATGGTATATTTATATATATATATATATCTATGCATGATATTGCACAGTCTAACATCCTATTTCAAAATCCTTGTTTAAACACAAACACAAACTGTGCGGTTTCCCTACTGATCAAGTTCAAGCTCCTCACAGTGCATTAACAGCAAATGTCCTCAGGATCAAATCTTCCAGAAAAACATCAGGCCACATCAGTGGGGAGAAAAAGAGCAGCAGATAACTCAGCAAGGTTCCCTTGAAACCCAGACAAGAAAATAGACAGTACTGTGCAGACATGAAGAAGACTTGCTGATTCAATATAAGGAAAAAGCACTACCAAGCCAGAGGAACTTGAAAATGAGATTTTTTTTCCTTCAATGAGTTATGTCTCTTAATGTTCAGTTGTGGTTATGCTTAAAGGCTCTTTAACCATTTTCTTGCAAGCTTTTTATCAGGGGTTTTCAAGTCCTAGTCTAGATAAACATAAAGAAGTCTGACTGTTTGGGTTATTTTCACTGAGATATTTCTGAGTGTGGGTTTGTGTGCGTGTGTCTGTGTGTGTGTGTGTGTGTGTTTCTGTCCTCTTATCTGTGTTTTGAAGCAAGTGGGGGTCAGTTATAATGATCAGAATTACAACAGATTTATTTATTTAAATGTGACTGGGATGACAGTTCACAGGTGTTTGATTATCTTACCAGGCCTCCGTCAATCACATGATGGTGAATCTTTCAAATGTTCTTAAAAGTAAGTAAAAGGCTAAATTTAATCTAAAAGCAAAAAATAAATATTTCAAAAAGTAGATTTTTATATGCATTAATACATTTTATAATGACACTCAAGTTCTTGTAAAACTGGATAGTATACTGATCGACAATAGCCTTTGCAAATGAATAGACTTAGTTTAGATTTTTCTAATGAAAAAAAATTGATTTGCCTTAGTTGCCAGCGTGAACATTGACATTCATTCAGAGTGTGTTATTTTAATATTCTAGGGAGAGCAGCAGCAGTGATAATAATATAGCATTAAAAACAAAGGACAGAACTGGGGGGGGGGGGGCATTAAAATCCCTCCCTCCGCAACGACTCCCTCAGGCTGCCACTACTAGAGGATGTTCTCTGTCGATTACATATTTTCTATTCGTATAGCTTGCAGAGGTAAATAAAATAAAATAAAAATTCAAGCCTCTCAGAGACAGTCATAGTACACAGTTTGCAGCCCATAAGCAATTGGCCCATCTAAAAGTACACACAACTGCATTAAGACACCAAACTTAACTGAATCCAGCCATACTGTGGGTCTTTGCAGGGAGCACCTTCTAAGTAACATACACTGTCGTCTGACAGCTGTGCTGGAGCGGGAAGGGTTAAAGCATTTTCCCTGAGGAATCTTGAAACGTACTACATCTACGTGACTGGTGACTTAATGTCTCCATCAGCCGGTAAGAGCGGTGCTATGCTGGCATCTGACAAGTAATCCATCACAGAGAACACACAGACAGAAAGCTGCACGCAGCCACATAAAGTGTCCGCACATAAGACATGCTAAAATACATGCCTAGAGTGTACGCCTACTGATTCGTGCCGACAAAGATGCGCATGCAGATCTATAATGAACGTATAGGCACACAGATGTGCACTTGTTATCATGCTTGTTAACATGTCACAAGTCACAGTGACACACAGAAACCCTTTCCAAATACTGAGCAAACATCCAGCACAGCAATAAACTCTCAAAAGGACGTGGCCAACAAACAAAAAGGGGGGGGGGGGGGGGGGGGGGGTGACTGAAGAAAAGAAGGTACAATGTGGATTTACAACCCCAGTAATCCCAAGGTTTGTTTACACTCCCAGAAGTGAAGTGAAATTTTAAAGGGCTATCTCTGTTGCGTGCTGGAGAGCAGATTCACCCAATTACACAGCAGCCCCCAGTGTGACATAGCAAACCTGCTGTAGGATTGACTGTGTATTTGGTTGTGCGTGTGTGTGTGTGTGTGCGTGTGCGTGTACGTGTGCATACTCATGTGTACACCAGACTGTGACTGTGGTAAAACTACAAACTGACTAAATCCATACTGCAGCGTTGAGAGCAATACAGCTGCCAATGCTCCAAAACACAAAAAGGTAGAGCTCAACAAGGTTGCCTGATGCCAAAAATCAGCAGCCCGTGTGATAGTAAGACAGGAGGGTAAAACACACAGTAACACAAGTGGAAATTTGTATCACTTTGCAAAAAACCACAATAAAGATTCATCATTTAAAGTCATCCGTGAACAAAAATCTAAAATAAAAACTGAAATATGAATTTTCAGGGACATATGTTTTGATGACAAACACTGCAAAGACTTACTTGATTTATTTAATGTTCTACTTTCTCGTCATTGTATCAGACAGCTGAGCCGTGGCAACGACTGTATGTGCCAAGCCAGGGCTTTAGTTAATGGGGAAAGACATCAAGAGTAAGGCCTCGCCCGCACTGGAGATTTGATCCTTTCGTCTTATCAGCTTCTTTTTCAAATGACCTTGCTGTACAGACTTTTATGCCTCTCCCCTTTATTCTCTACCAGTGATTGGATGGGACTCTCTAGTCTCAAATCTCTGCCACCTTGATGAATGTGTTCCACCCTCATTTATGTTGCATTGACCAATCCCTCTCCACTACAAGCTACAGTAGGCTGCACAAATCTTAATGCAGCCACACACACACACATGAACACTCACACACACACAAACAGCTAATAAAGATTTTTGTTAAGACTTCCTTTTTGTCTTTCTTTATGCAGTTTCTGCTTTATTTCTTCTGCAGTTAAATTAAGTCTACGCTCTTTTGTGGGAGCAAAATGTAACTTTAAAGAGTGTTATTATGGCATTCATTGGGAAGCAATTGCTGCTTTTAATTTTAGGTACTGACTGTTGGGTGCCTGCGGGGTCCAAATAGCTATAGTTGATAGCTCAGACAATTAATAATGCAGACATGGAGGGATGAGAGTGTGGGGATTCTTTTCTTTCTTTTCATCACTGTAAAATTAGATGCAAAAAAAAAAACATGCACACACAACATCTAACTCACACACTCACACACGCACACCTGCACACGCTATGTTGAGTGGAAAACCAGTGAGCAAAATCCTTGCTGTTTTTGAAGCAACAAAAGTAAGTGGGATTGACGGACGCAGTGCCAGATGCAGCAGGAAATAGACACAAAGGAGCAAAGAGGACTGAACACACCACAGGAAAATTGCACCAAAAAAAGGCCCTACAACAATACATTAAAAAACCACAACATTCTTCTTGAATAATTAAAAGGTGAGCCATGGCTGTGTACTGAAGTAGAAACCTTTCTGGCATCTCAGCAGATATGAGTAAGCATGCGCCAAGTTTAAGGTGCGATCTGGAACCATCCTCAGTTTGCATGCTATAGCAGTATTGTAGAAAAGACCTTCCACTCACCAGCATGACTTCAAACAGTCTATATCAGCTGCTATGTATCACAGGTGATAGTACACACACACACACACACTTTTTTTTTAATATCTTAGTGAGGACATCTAACTGACATAATGCTTTCCCTAGCTGCTTACCCTAACACTAACAATAAAAAATGAATGCCTAACTCTAACCCTTAGCCTAAACTTAACCACAACCTAATTGTAACTCTGGCACTAAAACTGCATTTGAGCCTAAAATATGCCTTCAACCTCTTGGGGACGGGGATTTGTCCCCATAAGGACTGCTGGTCCCCACAAAGATATGTAAAAATGGTACATGCACACACACCCATACACACATTCACAAAGTGTTTAAATTTCATCAAAAATATCTGAAAATTAACTTTTGAAGTGTGATATTGAAGAAATAACAGATCTAAACTTTAAAAAGGGAAGAAAATCTACATCTACATGCTAATAATCAACTTTTCCCCACTGTGTTTATGCTTTTATAAGTGAAGAGATATCAAAACCAAAATGAACGTGTAATCTGTGTAAAATTATAAAAAAGAACATATTGTACAGTTCAGCATAGCAGAGAATGTGCAGCAAATGGTCACATCTCAGTCTGTTATCTGCAGAGCAGGGGGCCTGTAGGCAATTAGTGAGCAAGTATAGGATTGGCTGTGTAAGACAATGACTGTTTCAGCTGAGCTATACCAGATCTATTTCCAGTAAGATGTGACCTGCTTAATAAATGTAGCTGATGGTATCCACAGCAAACTTCACAGATCTCGGATGAAGATATGAATTCTAGTACTGTCAGCTACACCTGTTGATTCAAGGGTGATGCCACTGAGTTTCTTTCTATTTTCGGGGCTGGAATAGCCAGCGAGGTAGGGCCAAACTACATCCAAAAACAGTTAGCGTAGTGCAATGATTCTTTTAAGAAATTTGCTTTACATCAGTACCACAGTAGTGCAGTGGCTAGGACTGTATGTTTTCCTCATGTCTGGGTGATTTTTCTTCAGGTACTTCAGGCTTCCTTCCACAGTCCAAGCACAAGCATGTTAGGTTTATTGATGATTCTAAATTGGTTGTGGGTGTGAATTTGACAGTGAGTGTGAAAAGTTGTCCGTGTCTCTCTGTGTTAGCCCTGTAATAGATTTGCAACCTGTCTGGGTTGTACCCTGTCTCTTTTCCCATTACAGCTGGGATAGGCTGCCTAGACCACCAAAACTCTAAATAAGCTGAAGAATCTGGTTGGATGGATGGATAACTTAACATGTTGTGTGCCCAATTATTTCTCTAAACCCCTGCACATTTGGCCCATATTTTAACAGCAAAAAGACTCAGTAACAAAGTAGACATAGTCCAAAAGAGAACCAGAGAAACTGTGTTTAATGAAACATTTACCACAAATGGGTGCAAAATGACACTTGAAAATTGTCTGTTTTAATGTAAAAATTGTTTTTCTATGTTTATTGTTGCACAAATTTGCAGAAGCTGAGGGGAAAAGCCCCCTAATGAAGGAGCTTTCCTTTCTGATACCATTTCCTATTTGAAATCACCTCCGGCATTACTAGTAAGTCAGATAGCAGCATTTTCTGTTTGAATTATTAGTTGATTTGTTCATTGATTATGCTACAGCTCTCTGTGGGAGTCTAGCAAAAAAATCCCAAAAAGAAAAACCCAAAATGGGGCAGTCAGCTTTTTGTGTGGCTGTACAGTTTTCAATTCTATCTTTATCTAGAAGACGCTGATTATCTGATCAGTCATTTATCATACTCCTGCTATCTCTCCCATACACAGAATTCATTCAAGGTGCTTACAGGACTCATTTTGAGTTTTACAATTTATTCAGGTCTTTCTCTGAAATACACTCATCAAGTTATCAATCATTAATCAGATCTCCCTATTTTTCGCTCTCTCTTTCACACACAAAAGATGCTATTGCTTTCTTGAAGATTCGTTGCTGTAAAAAGCACTATTTTGCAGTACTACTTTTTGAAGGTATATTTTTTTTAGCTTAATATTAGTTGGTTCCCTGTTACTGAGTATAAGGCATTAGTGTATTTTGTAAGAGGCTAAAATGGCCAAAAAAAAAAAAAAAAACCTCCATAGTTTTAAATACACTGCAATATTGTGGTACAAAAGGATAAATATAATATTCAGTATTGTAGAGGTTCCATGTCTGTGGCTACAAGTGCTTGAGTACTGTGTAAAGAAATCACACACTCAAGGCTGTGCCAAAGTCCTGTGTGGCATCGCTAGAGTTGATATGCACAATAGCAGAAGGCCACCCTCTGCAGATGTGTTGTAACAAACTTGTAAAACACATACACAAAGACCCCTTACATTAAATAGGTCACGTCCATTAAAGAGTAATTAAAGATTGATCGCCATGCTACAAATCTTCCTCGACAATCACATCTATTGCTTTCAATGCAGCATCAGTGACAACAGATTGAATATAAGCTGATACAGTAAGTAGTTGATTGATCTAAACAATGGAACTATTCCCCTTTACATTAACAGTAATTATAGTGTTATTTAAAGTGTTACTCTACCAACAGTCTACAAAAAAAACAGGCACATGCACTAACTGAAGGCTTACTTGGCCGATTCAAATTTTCCTCTTTTTGGGACAGTTATATTTTCTTTCTAAGAATATTTGATCAGATGTGTTTTTAAACATTGCTCTAATTAATGTTTTAATGTATGTGCCGAATAAAACAATGACTGGGCCCTGGTCACACAGGCCGAAACACTTTTTGTTGGCATCTGGCAATTAGTGGTTGTGAGGGGAAAAGGTGTATCCATCACTACCATTTATATTTTGTGTCATACTTTTTCAAATTTTAGTACAGCTGACAGAGTAAACAGTGTGTGCTTGCAGAGCACCAGTTGACATCTCCCATATAAGCTTCTGACAACTGTGGCAATCTGCTAGCAAAGCAATCACACTGAGGTTTTTGTATAAACACCCTCTTGATGACTGATTTAACCTGGCAGCATCCAGCAGCCTCCAGCTGGCTGCTGCCAGGTGAAGGTTGCAAGCCCATTTACAACTGGACAGGGAATACACATTTTTCCCTAGCGACCAGAAGTTGCCAGGGGGTTGCCAACTGGTCTTTAGGTGTATGTGACTGAGTGTTTACATGACTTATGTGAAATTACAAGTCATTTGCAAGGAAATTGTCATTTTCCCCACAGATATACATTAATGTGTTTCGTAATTAAACCTCCAAAAGGCTAGGAGGCAGTGATGGTTTTATAATACAGTGTTAGACTTAAGAGTGTTTCAGATGCCTTTCAAATGAACTGGATGAATCGCGTGGGATTTACAGCTAATAAATGTTGAACTTAAGCGCTGTTTTACCAAAATTACTCTAACAAAATGATGACAACAGGGAGAATGACCTTGGAAAGTATGTACATGGATTGGCATAGCTGTGAATATGACAGACTAAAGCTACTGTTTTAGCATTATTCGACCATCACACCCTATTGGATATGGTCTTTTTTTTTTTTTTTTTACATGAAAGATATAGTTTTGTTAAATTAAATGAATATGTCATGTAATACTGATTTGGGATTTTATCCAGGCAGCCTGTTGAAGTCTGCACACAGTCTTGCACACATCTTCTTACATTTCTGGACATGCTCGCAACAGGATGCACTGTGGGCTACACATGATTAGCCTTGTGTACTGTAAGTGCTGATCATGCTCAAAACTAATAAAAATGTATGCATTCTATGGAGTGAGATTATGGGAGTTTTAGGATCTGGGGTTTTTGTTTCTCTTTAGACAGTATTTAGGATATTTCGCCCTCCTTCTGATTATTTTTTTATTATTTTGCTGTCTTTAAATTTCCAACTCCAGGGAAATGACAGGAAGGCCAACTACATGGCTGTAGTAGCCTTTTATAATGAGAAGTACCCATCTCAATAAGTGTTTCATTCACAGTATTAAATGAGTCTTTCATTGTGCATAAGCCGTCTCTAATGCTGGCATCAGAAGCATGCCAATTCAAAGCTGATGCATGACAAAGGCTTAACCATCCAAGTAAAGGACAGCGATGGTTAGAGTTACTACTGCAGCTAGCAATTTCATCACTAATTCATCATCTGTTTATTCTCCTAAAAAATCCATTAATCGATTAAAAATTTGTTCGTAGAATAAGGAATGGCTTAAACAATAATAAAAACTACGACTACCAGATTAGTTACTGATTCACTTTCTTCTCATTGAATAATTAACTAATATTTTTGACCCTTAGTTACTGGTGCATCAGTTTGTGTAAATTTTATTGCATTAATCTGTACAATGCAATATTCACAGTTAGTCTGCATGCCCACCAGTGGCCATTGGAAGGCATTACACTATCTTTAGATGACACACTGAACTGAATCAGCCCCTCTCCTACTCTGCACTGATGCTGAATTGAGGATCCTTGTTTCTGTTCTCAGAATAATTAGCTGACCTTGAAATAATGAACAGCAGTGTGTGATAGTATGACAACCACAAATCATCCAATTTCAAAGCAACAAAACTTTCATGACTAATACTTACCGGTAATTGAAAAGCAAGAAACCTGGAAATGCGACAGGTTAGTTGTATGTGATTAAACTTTACCGCAGCCTTATAAATATTTTAAAAAAGAGCATTCAGACAAACAAATTTAAAATTTAACCTTTGATTTTCTCATGTCCCATTGTACTACTGTTGACCCTGTTGCATGAAATTCATTTAATCACATCCACTCAGTGCGACAACACAGACGGTGACACTCATGACAGCCTCAGTTATTCACATCCGTCTCCCCATCATTACAAAAAGGTGCACACAAGAGCCACTGCACATGCTCTCACACATAAATAAACATGCACTCTCTCTCTCATTTACCTTCCCTTTCATGAACTTTGTTGGTTATTTATCCTCCTTGCCTTTCATTTTTCTTCTCTTTCTACTCCATAGGAAAAAGAAAAAAAAAGAAGTCAGACTTTGTTTGAGGAATGATGCTGTGGCTAAAGAGAAGGCAGCTTTTTGTCCTTATTCTCATTGAGAGCCTCTTGCTATTCATTGGGGCAAGGCAGCCAGTTCAGCAAGGGAGGCAATCTTATGCAGATCACATTGAAGGGCTTCATTACCTAGAAGCCAGCTACTTTTTGTTCTCCCTCGAGGGAAGAGTGAAGGAGAGCATTAGCTTAGCAAAGGAAAGCAATGGTGAGCAAAAGGGAGAGAGTGCGAGGGTGGCAGAGGTACAGAACAGGAGGAAAAATATGTGCGGAGGGTTGCAAATAGAGTGCATCTCTGCAGGCTACACAGGGGAGAAGGGACAAATTACACCTGAACAACACCATCTTTACATCTGCACTGTGGGTTCATGCTAACAGAGATGCATGTTAGAGATGTATGTGCGTGTGAAACACACAGTTTAGTATGTGTGTATGTGCGTGGATGCCTTTGTGCATTCTCAAAAAGAGAACATACCCCAGGGGGCTTTAAAAGGCTCATATTACTGTATCTGGACCAATGACTGATGATGTTACATGCATAATTCAGAGGTGCATTGGATAATAAACAATATTTGATGAATTAGTAATACACATTTGTAGGTAATATTGAACAGCTACAGTGGGGCAAAAAAGTATTTAGTCAGCCACCGATTGTGCAAGTTCCCCCACTTAAAATGATGACAGAGGTCAGTAATTTGCACCAGAGGTACACTTCAACTGTGAGAGACAGAATGTGAAAAAAAAATCCATGAATTCACATGGTAGGATTTGTAAAGAATTTATTCGTAAATTAGGGTGGAAAATAAGTATTTGGTCACCTCAAACAAGGAAAATCTCTGGCTCTCACAGACCTGTAACGTCTTCTGTAAGAAGCTTTTCTGTCCCCCACTCGTTACCTGTATGAATGGCACCTGTTTGAACTCATCATCTGTATAAAAGACACCTGTCCACAGCCTCAAACCGTCAGACTCCAAACTCCGCCATGGCCAAGACCAAAGAGCTTTCGAAGGACACCAGGAAAAGTATTATAGACCTGCACCAGACTGGGAAGAGTGAATCTACAATAGGCAAGCAGCTTGGTGTGAAAAAATCAACTGTGGGAGCAATCATCAGAAAATGGAAGACATACAAGACCACTGATAGTCTCCCTCGATCTGGGGCTCCACGCAAGATCTCATCCCGTGGGGTCAAAATGATCATGAGAACGGTGAGCAAAGATCCCAGAACCACACGGGGGGACCAGGTGAATGACCTGCAGAGAGCTGGGACCAAAGTAACAAAGGTCACCATCAGTAACACACTACAACGGCAGGGAATCAAATCCCGCAGTGCCAGACGTGTTCCGCTGCTGAAGCCAGTGCATGTCCAGGCCCGTCTGAAGTTTGCCAGAGAGCACATGGATGATACAGCAGAGGATTGGGAGAATGTCATGTGGTCAGATGAAACCAAAGTAGAACTTTTTGGTATAAACTCAACTCGTCGTGTTTGGAGGAAGAAGAATACTGAGTTGCATCCCAAGAACACCATACCTACTGTGAAGCATGGGGATGGAAACATCATGCTATGGGGCTGTTTTTCTGCCAAGGGGACAGGACGACTGATCCGTGTTAAGGACAGAATGAATGGGGCCATGTATCGTGAGATTTTGAGCCAAAACCTCCTTCCATCAGTGAGAACTTTGAAGATGAAACGAGGCTGGGTCTTCCAACATGACAATGATCCAAAACACACCGCCCGGGCAACAAAGGAGTGGCTCCGTAAGAAGCATTTGAAAGTCCTGGAGTGGCCTAGCCAGTCTCCAGACCTCAACCCCATAGAAAATCTGTGGCGGGAGTTGAAAGTCCGTGTTGCTCGGCGACAGCCCCAAAACATCACTGCTCTCGAGAAGATCTGCATGGAGGAATGGGCCAAAATACCAGCTACTGTGTGTGCAAACCTGGTAAAGACCTATAGTAAACGTTTGACCTCTGTTATTGCCAACAAAGGTTATGTTACAAAGTATTGAGTTGTATTTTTGTTATTGACCAAATACTTATTTTCCACCCTGATTTACGAATAAATTCTTTACAAATCCTACCATGTGGATTCATGGATTTTTTTTTCATATTCTGTCTCTCACAGTTGAAGTGTACCTCTGGTGCAAATTACTGACCTCTGTCATCATTTTAGGTGGGGGAACTTGCACAATTGGTGGCTGACTAAATACTTTTTTGCCCCACTGTATATGTTGTTTTTTTTTTAACTCTTGAATACCATGTGATTTGCAGCTTAGTCTGAAACAAAGAAATCTAAGTTAATAACATACAAGCGAATGTAAAAAGAATGTAGCAGTAAAAGGAAAAAAGAAGTGACTGGGCAATTAACTGGTATCACAAGTAACCAAATCAAGCATGTAAATACACTCAGATATGCAGAATGCTAGTGCCAAATGAGGTGAGATAAATAGTCGTAGCAGGTTATTTACAGACAAACTCCTCCATGTCAGTTAAATCCTTTCTGCCTCAGAGGCCTGTCCTATTCCCATTTAGCATGGCCACAAAAAGGGCAGGCTGGCATGGACGCTTCCTGGCAGTTAGACAGGCCTGAGAGAGTCAGAGCCTTGGCCAGGTTCACTGCTCTGACCCCTTCTCACCCCAGTTCAGCCTGTGAGCCACCCACCACCATCATCATGGTCCCGGTCTGCCGCATCCCTGTCCAGCCCAGGAGCCTGCTCGTCAGATGTGCCCCAGCCCGGCCCTGGCCTAGCTCTGGCCCAGCTGCCCACTATGTTAAAGGGCCAGGGGCCCCCTGCCACTCAGCCCATCTGCCAAGCTGCAGACCAGAGCCTAGGATCAGAGAAGAGAGACACAAACACCAGACACCCTCTTTCTCAGCTCTCAGCTCAAAGCTCAACTGAGAAATGCCAGATAAAAGATGCACTATAAATGGGCTTCTTTTGCTTATGTGGGTTGCTGTGACCCTGAAATACTGTTAGGGTTTATTCAAGTTAAGCTGTTTTTAATGCATTCAGAGCCATACTTTCCAAGAGCAAGATATGTTCAAGATTTACTGCAAGATCAGCACAGAACAATGATATTTTTGGTATATCGAGAAAGAGGATTTTTATAGAACATCTGGCCCAAGTGAAGCATGAAATGGTCTGAAAATATCTCAGCTGTCCCTGTATTGATCTGACCAACTGCAATGTGCAGAAAAATTCATGAGACGAAAGAATAGATAGATAGATAGATAGATAGATAGATAGATAGATAGATAGATAGATAGATAGATAGATAGATAGATAGATAGATAGATATGCTCGAACACACAGAAAGGCACAAGCTATGACAAAATATACAGCAGTATTTAATATCGTTACGCTTCGTTGAGGTTATGTATCTGTGGATCACTTTGAAAACTGCAAGCATATTAAATCAGCTGTGATCACAGTATACTCCTGTATGTTGGAAGCATGAGACGATCAGCTCTGATAAAGGTCTGCATACTGCTCATTTCCATACGTCTCCCCTTGATCAAGTCTGCTCATTTATCGTCCAAATCTGAGATGACAAGCCTTTACTTATTTTCCCAGCTGCCGATGGTGATGAGAGCGTAATCAGAAACATCATTAGGTCCTACATAGATGGCTGTGCCTGTTAGTCCTTTTATCCGCACCCATAATAACTCTGAAAATGCAAATCAACTCCAGGTAATCTATTAATGTCACTTCAATTTTATGTCTACACTCCAATTTAGCAGATCTTGACACATTTGGCAGGGATCTGTGCTCTCATACAGGTATTCATTTTGCTGAGGTTTCACAGAGCATGGCCCACGCAAAGAGGAGATGGGCCATCTGTCTACGTGCCCGTTTATTAATCGCCCTGATAATGAAGCGAACTCACAGCCCAACACTCCTGGGGCAACTCTCACATGAGTTCCAACCGGCAAAAAAACTTTCAGCAAGTTTGTTTCGCAATGTGGCAATTATTGTCATTTGCACCCCCCTTAGCACAGGAAGGAGGGTCTAGCAACCTCCTCCTAATTACCTGTTGTGTCACTTCAAGCAGATTTTGTAATTTCCAACTACATCACAACCCCCTTGTTAGCTGCAGACGGGTGGCAGAGCCTCATAATTCCAGCATATGGTCGACAGACATACAAGGGAATTTGTCAGCTTGTACTGGCCTTAAAGTTGAAGACCCCATTAACAGGAGAACAAAATCTGTTAATCTTGTGAGCTCTTTGCAATCCATGTGAAAGAATTAAAATTCTAATCATGGACCGGCTTGCAACAATAAGCAGCTAACTCCCTCAAGTGGCACTAAAAAAGTTACAATGTAATGAAGAAACTGAAGTAGTATACCTACGTATATTGTTCATTGGATCAAATGAATGGATAATAATTTGCACCCTATTTGTCTGAGGATTAGAGGATATTATAAAAACATAAAAAACAGAATTATCCAGATTATATTTAGTATCCATTATTAAAACGGCAATTATTAACATTTTTTAAATCTATAAAATAATTTATTAGCATGAGTATTCTGGGTATGGTTTCTCATAGTGATGAACTGAGATTGCTCACAATGTTAAAGCAATAGTCCCTAAAGGAATTACAAGCAACAAGATACAGTATCAAGAAATAAACAACAATTTTGTAACATATGGCACATATGTCGAAGTAAATAAAAATGCAAAAATATAGGAAGACTACAAGTCATGCGCAAGACAACTGAATTACAATAAAGTTTTCAGGGGACACCACATAAGACAATGTTCACAGTAGGTAGAGGTGAAATTTGAGGGAGGGGGGTTTTCAGGTGCAGTCGTTTTATTGTTGACAACCGATCCCATTCAAACCAGAACGCAGAGGAACGAACAAAAGAAAAGAAAAGATGATACCGAAAGCAAATTGAGTTTTGAAAGTGGCCCATTTTTGTGATCTGCCAACTTTACCATGAGTTTAGGAAAAATCTAATTTTCAGAAAGCTGTACGTGATTTGCTCAGATATTCACTTTTTATTGTGCTTAATCATAAATCTATCAATTTTAGGTGGAGAGTTCATAGCTAGCATGAGCCACAGTAATGGGAAATGAAGTGGAATTATTCATAAAGGGTTTGAGCAGCCCAGAAAAATAAAAAATAAAAAATCAGTTAACACAGTTTTGAAGAAATTTTGTAGAAGCATTTTACCCCTAGAAAACAATTCAATGTAATGCACTCACAGAAGTTCTAGCAGCTTATGCTAATGGTTTCAAATGTGTTCTGACAGATTTGGCAGATTTAGTGAAGTTAAAACCTTTGCTTTCCCCTTCATCTTATTGTTCCACTGTACCTACAGAGACAATTCACTAAACAATTAAAATGTGAGTCACCTCCATTTTCAGCTATTCAGGAAAATGAAAGTCAGACAAAAGTCACAGAAAGCCACACGTCTTATCCGACTGGCCCTTTTTAAAGGAAGAACAAAAGGTATTTCTCCTTCATTTCCCATTAACCTCTATGCTCCTGCGCACACAGGATACATGGCGACCTCGGTGACCCGTGTCACATATCTCATGCGGCTGTGGGGACCGTTTCCTATGGGGGATGGTGACATTCAGTACGAGGATTCTCTATCTAGCCATAGTCCTTGACAGATAAAAGGTAGGTGTTGATATTTGTCCCTGGTCCCGCTGATACTGTGTGGATACACTCCCGATAAGCAAGGAGCTGCGAAGACATTGATGAAGTCTGAAGTGGAACTGACAAGCTCTGTAAGTGGATAACATCGTCAGGAGAAGCAGGCTGTTACGGTCTGGATTAGATTTTGATTATTTGACACAGGTGGGTTCACGCTAAGCAGAAATTCATCAGCATACTCAGCATTGTCTCAGCTTAGTACCAAATGTAATGCAACGTTTTTTAGCATGTGCAATATTGCATTTTAATGTTTCCCAGTTTCTTGTCACTGTGAAGATTTGCTCATACGACTTCACCATCTTCATCTCTGTTCTGCTCTCTTTCCCGTGGACTTTATTAGTTATGCGCCACTCAAAACGCAGGAATCCACCGAGTCCTGTGCAAATTCTAATTTACTGATGATTTATGAATATGAGGCGAGCAAGATGAACGACTTATTGTTTGTTTGTCCAGAGAGCTTAATTCTCCCCATAACACCACAGCACATGAAAACTTAACAAGAAGGAAACCAGTTGCTAAAAGAAAAGCCTTTCAAGCTAACAACTGAGCCTTCATGAATGTTTAATTAATCAGTAGTGACAAAAGGGAACAACAATCAACAAAGAGATGCCGATTTCCATTTCTTATGCATTATTCCCACTGGCAAATCACAGAGTGCTGTCAACTACCACTTTGCGCTCTACCCTATCACTATGGTTGTTACCGCACTCCACTGACAAAACCCTTGGAGAGCTACAGTACATTTCATTTGAGATCCAAAGCTGAGCAGCAGGGATCAAGTAACAGAGTTCAGACAAGAACAGTTCACTGTTACTTTGTGTTTACATGGATACTTTTGCATTGTGTTTTGTTCCTTTTTGCTTCCACAGCAGCAGCTAATAAGAGTCAGATACAGTTATCATGAGAAGCTGCACAGAAATATATATTTATATAGCTTTCCCTCTGAGAACCGATGCAAAGACTGCATCCTATGGGATGTACCAAATAGACTCCATTACACTCCTAACACCGTATGTCCTGGCGAGTTATGTCAGCTTTGTGACAGGTAACAAGAGGAAGCTCACTGAGGAAACACAATAACAAGTGTATACCACCCAACAACGGACCCCAGCATCCTTGCTGAACTCCTGCAATGTCAACACAGCATAAAGACACACTCTGATCTCCTTCCTGCTACTGATGAAAGCATTTTTTTCTACAAGACTCAGCTGCGCCGGGGTTAGTAGTGAGGGTCTCAAAACAGTGTAACAATCCACTTACAGGCTTCTGTCTGTCCTAGATGAGCTGCATTATCATCATGCAGTGGTCATTTAAATACATGGATGAAATAAGAAGGAGAATATATGAATATATTAGCATACAGTGCAAGGGCAAAAGTTTTGCGTACCAGTTTGAGGGGGCTTGAGGAATAGTAGCTTGCAATTGGCGTCCGTCAGTATTGTCGCGCTAACTGACAGTTTATGGGTGCACATGCAAACATGTTTCTCAACCATGATATTATTATAATGCTTAAATCTTGAAGTAACAGCCATCCATATCAAGCCTTTCCTACTTTGAGGACTGTTAGGCTTTACTGTTGTGAAAGATGGGAAAAAAAGACAAATTGTAAATGCTTTTGACACAAAATAATGCAGTCCACAGAGGTTCACCCTCTTAATCTCCTTGCCATTGCTTTCAACATCAATCAGTATTATATTCTGCACTTTTAAATCCTTGGATAAACATCTATTATAGTGTGCTATAATAATTTTACAGTAACTGACAGAAAGTGCAATACCCCCGCCCCCCACAAAAAAAAAAACTAACCCAAAAATGGCCCCTGACCTACACAAAGTGGAGAATAGCAGATTTATGCCCTAAGGCAATATCTACATATGCTGCTGTAGCCTGTCCGAAATGTACCACTGGTGCCTTTCAGCTTGTGCAGAATTTTGATTGTGTATGAAAATTTTAAGAACTCACCACATGCTTGCCACATGTGGTGAGTTATTTAATTTTACAATCTAATATCTGGCTCATGTTTCCATATTGTTAGTTCTTTTTAAGTGAGCTGTTTGTTGAGAGCCTTCCCTAAGTGTGTGTCGACATTGACGCTCGATGTTCAGTCACAGCACTGAGCTGTGGGTGAAGTCCTAGTGATTTGATTTGATTTATCATTCTTGTATTTTCATTTGTGGAAAAATACTCATAGCAGGCAAGCGTGTAAATAGGCATACTCATTTCCTCTTGTTCTTATTCACTCATTATTTTTATGCAATAGCCCATTAGAGATCAGCCGTCTCGGAAATCTCACAGACTGATTAGGCTGCTGTGTGAGGCAGGGAGCAGAAATGAGCTCTGTCTGTATTGTGACTTACCAACAGCAGACATTTCTTCAACAGCGGCATGATACGGGCCTTCGGTGAACTTTGGTGCATTGTCATTTATGTCCTGGACTTTGATGATGAACTCAGTCATGGGCTCCAGAAGCTGGCCTGTAATACCATTAGTGACTTTGGCGGTTAGTGTGTATTCAGCCTTCTCCTCGCGGTCCAACCTCTTCATCGCGTGGATGTCACCTGTCTTCTCATTGATGGCAAAGATGGTGCCTGCCCCCTCACCTGCAAGGCTGTATCTGGCTGTGTCATTGTCCACCTTGTCTGTGTGAAGCTGCAATTAAAAAGAGAAGAAAAATAAAGGATAAGTTCAATTTTGTTACAAAGTTCTCAGTTTTTTTCCCAGAGTGTAAAGACAAACTTAGGGAGCCGGGTGTGAAGAGCTTTTAATGAATACAAGCTGATATGCTCAGCAGATTCTACAAGTTCTCACCACATAAATGCAGTTAAGTATACAGTATGACCATAATGCGCTGTTTGCACTGCTGTACTCTGTGGAAACTAGATACTAAACGTGGCTCAGCATAGCCTACACTTTGCTAAATGAGGCCCGCTGGGGACAATAACTTTATAAGTTGCACAGGAAATGGACCTTAGTCTAGGTTGTTCCTCGTTATACATCACAAATACATCACACAAACATGTGTTATGGGGTATATTGCTCCCTACAGTATGAAATTTACCGGACAAAGACGTTAGATGTCCTTTCAATGTTCATCGTACTACACTGGAAAAATAAGAAATCCATTAAAAATTCAACAGGAAACTCTACACACAATGATGCATTCTCTCAAACTAGCCCCAAAGATACTGGACGATGGTTCATATTTCTCATTATTTTTGTAATTACCGTTTCATTAGTTCACTAGAACTGCATGCCCGGCTGAGTGGTTGGATCCCACTCATTGCACGGGCTGAGTATAACTAATGAATTTGACGATGCGGCATGAAGCTGTTCAAATATCTGCGCTGAGAAGAGCAGGCAAAATATTCTGCTGTTTCAAGTTAAAAGGGTCAACTGAAAGGGCACAGGATACAATGGTATGGACACAAAGAGGTCAGGGAAAAAGAGAAAGAGCCGCCTTTTGACTCAAAAGAAGCAAAGAATTCAATTTTTGCTCCTATAAAGAGACAGAGCATTTCCTGTACTTGAAAGTCACCTTTCATATAAGCCTCTTGAATCCTAAAGTGAGTGAGTTTCAGAAGGGAGGAGAAGCAACATTTACAAATCCAACAATATAGCTGGGACATGGCTGGCAGCACTCTTCTTTTCAGTTTGTATTTTTGTCAACTTATGCGTCTCTTAAAAACACACATGCACACACACACACACACACACACACACACACACACACACACACACGTGACCAAGTACACAGTCATACATCAAAACATCTGTATTCAGCAGCTTTAATTTCATTCCCTGCCACGGCGTTTCAACAGAGGTTCCTGTGGGAGCACGCTTAGGGTATAGAATAGCAAGGTAGAAATGTGTTGGTGACTACAGACCCCTAAACCCCCTGCAATGTTTTCAGAACCTGGCTTTTATGCATATACTGTCTCCGAGGTGTTGTTTGCAGACACTGACAAAGCACATTCGCTTAAATTGTCACACCTTGCACTTTTGTTTTCCTAATTGTGCCATCATTTCACATGAATGATGTAGCTCATTAACACAAATGCCTCGCAACATCCTGCACACTGAGAAACTCTTTAAATGAGCTCAAATTAATGATGGTCTGTCATTGTTTTTTTTGTTTTTTTAAATCCCATGCATGACTACTTATGTGAAGTCTAAAGCCTGCAGCTCAGCATATATGACTGCATGTTGGTGCTTCCCGCAACGGGAGGCAAACTGACTATTTTAGCAGCATATTGGTTTTGGTTTATTCATTAATCATAAATATTTTTAGGTAAGCATCCTGGATTTAATCCTGGTTTGTTTCAATGTGACGCGCCACTTCTTCACTCTGTACTTATGTAAAGAAAAAAAAGAGAAAAAGAAAACCTTTTTGATCAGCTGCAGAGCAATACTGCGATTTTATAGTACTGTGATTGTGTCTGTTTCCATATGTAATGCCCACAGAGAGCTTACAGAGAGACATTTTCAACCAACGCAAACGTGCTTCTGTGCTGTCATCCAACTGTACTTTGCTCTATATAAAAGTACAGGCAGGGGCTGCAGTGGACACTGTTTTATTGTTGTTAACACTCTGTTTCACTTCAGTACTGTGTCTGCTATAATCCCACTCTTCTCTGCGGCTGGCTGATGGACCAAAAACAGTTTAAAGAAGAGTAGCCCAAAGACTGGTTGTATATTTTTGACACTTCCCCCACATATTTTAATAATACCCCATTTGCCCCACTACCTGCTCTCTCCAGATAGAAAGCTGGCAATAGCTGCTCACACACTGCTTAGGGACTTCAAATGTGCTACCACCGCTGAACCATAATTTGGCCTTGAGGCAAGCTGAATCCTGCTTGTCTGCTAGTTTTGTCTTGAGGACTGGACCACTTTTCATGTCTGTCTTCCCCTGCCTCCATCTCAGTGTCTGAGAGTCTTAAAAATAAAGCCCACTGTTGCCTGCTTGCCCCAAATAAAATTCAAATAAAATTACGGCCCATGTTTATTCCAAGCTGGAGGTTGCTCCACTGAGTCACACTGCCATGTACATCTGTGCTGTGCCTGTTCTCCTATTAAACCCAGGGGACTTGCACAGGTGTAGATAATTTTGTGGAGTTGTATTTAAGAAATTTTAAACATTTTCAAAAACAAAAATGCAATAAAAAGTGTCTAAAAATCTACTCTAAAGAACAACAACAAAACATGCAACTTATAAAGCAATCAAAATATTTTAATAAAAAAAACCACACCATAAAAATCACACTGCGAAGTGCTATAATTACTACAACCTCATGACACTTAAATAGTTTGAATAAACAAGTGAATAGAACCTAAGTAAAAATAAATAAATATTTAAATAAATAAATATTTATTTAAAAATAAACAAGTTTGTATTGTATTATGGTCCCAGTACTGGCTTAATATGTGAGGAGTGTGGAGATTAATTCTTGCTCTCTGAAATGCTTATCCATGGTTGTATGCTATAAACTCATCGCATGCTGGAAACGACCTACAGTATTATCATGTGACGAAATAAGATGCTGTGGTTTTCTCACATACAGTTAAATCATAAAAGCTGATTTTAAATTAGATTTTAGATGTATGGATATTGGTGCCTGTCTGTGTTTCTCACGTACTGGTCAGGATGCGCCTTGTACAACACCTTGTACAACACCTTGTACACATGGATGCTTGAGACATGGCATGTCAGATTGTTTTTCCTCATTAATTAACCAAGAAACCAAACATAATGAAAAATATTAAAATTAAGTTGCTAAATTAAATAGACTGCGTCAAACACCTAACCCCTGTTTCCCACCCAGCAAACATAAGATAGCAAAGACAGTTTTGAAGCTGAATAATCTAAAAAGAAAAAAAAAACATTTAGAAAAAAATTAATGCCCACTAAAGATGAGTACCACTGATTAAAACACATTTTGAGCTAAGATGGGGTTAAATCTTTTGTCTCTTAGCTTCTATAAGCATTTTTTTCTCTTCTTTTTTAAAAAAATGACATTAAACCATTGTATAGATTCAAGGTAGAGCAATGTTGCCTTGTCACAGAAACCTAACAAAAATTCAGAAGATGAATAAAAGCTTTATAGAAAGGCATGCTGTGTTTCTTTTGAAAAAGAAAAGTCACACATTCAGTCATTTTCCCAGAAGCTGCCACTTTTGACTTTAAATTCACGAAGGGTTGAGTTGAGCTAGCTATAACCAACAACAATCCTCAAAACTGTCTCCTCTAAATGCCCTGGGAACCCACTTCGTACACAGCCTTCACACTAGAGTGCACAAATTCTCATCAAAGAGTACAATTACGTGAAAAAAAAAGGTCTGTCACAGGTCCCTGTCATTAACTGAGTTGCCTGGGCAACTAAAACAGCACCAACAATCAGTGACATTGACTGTGGCATTCAGGAAACTAACAGATAATGGATAACAACACTGTAGTTGTGATGATTATGTGCTACACTGGTGTCAGAAAACAACAAGTATTCTGAGCACAGGGTGAGGAAAGCTTACACCACAATGTCTGTTGTGTCTGTGTTGATTATGTATTGGCTTAGTAAGAATGGCATTGACGATATTCGCATCTGTCTTGGCATCGAGTCAACGCGTTGCTAAAACTCAAATAATATGCAAACATACTACTGCTCTCATGTGTATGTCCAGTCTTCTCATAACTAAAGTGAGCATCGACTGCATTATTCCATGAACGTCAACTAAATCTATCACAAAGAAGAAATAACGTTGTCTGTATGTGCAGCAAGTGCATCCAGGCTCTGGAAGTTATTATATCTCTCGCTCTAGCCGCTGTAGGTCAGGTTGTTGAAAAGACAGACATCCATATGTTTTGAAGCTCCAGTTCAGAAAAAAAGACTTGGGTGACAGAAGATATTTTCCTGTGGCAATACTTGTGTGCTCTGATGTCTGCCAGTATACACACACACACACACATAAACATAGAGTACTGCACACCTCCATTTGCCAACCGCAACTCCCAATCAGGGGCTGCATGGGACTGCTTATCCTGTCAGCGGAGGAGGAAACATGTCAGTCCCTGCTGAAGATGAGCTTTTATGGCAATCACTTGAACAATCACTGTGTCCTAATGAGGAAGATTCTACAGATTCTACTCCCACATATCCTCCACCCCCGCCATGGGCCTGGGCTCCTGATGCTTAAGTGTAGCCCTACAGAAGGAACTAATGATTTCCCTAGTTGTCAGGCCAAATGGTAGATAGGACATGTTCTCCTCCTATGTATGTACCAGTAGGACTGTAGAGGGAGAGAGAAAGACTGACGCAAAGAGGGAAAGGGAGGAGATACTGTCACTGTGATGCTTGTCAGCTACCGTCTGCAAGAACAGACTTCACACAGTACGTCGGATTGCTTTCTGCAAAGTCTACTTCAGTTGGAGTAAGGGTCAGAGGTTGATGAATTCGATCTGCAACTGTGTTGGTTTTTTATCAGTGGTGGAAGAAGTCAGATCCATTACTTTTGTTTACGGAAATGTACAAAAATGTAAAAATGTTCCAGGTCTGCAGTTAATATTATACATAGAATCACAGTGATCACAAAAGCAGGAAAAGTAAAATAATTTTTTCCGCCAAAAAAAGAATGAATGATATTTAACAAATTATCATATGATACAAATACTAACTACATTCTGTTACTGACAAACACACAATTTTGTCTTATTATACTGGGTAGTTTAAAAAATATATATATTTATAAATATATAATTTTATTCCTTACAGCCATTAAACAGTTGCAAACAATCTGAACAGAAGATTCATGTTTTGCCGCTGCTGAAAAACAAATGTATGTAGCTACAGTTTGCTGAAAAGCTGAAAAGTAATAAGATATATAGTAACAGTTCAAATACTGTGCTATTTAAAACTACACATTCCTTTCTAAAATATCAAAGAGTGGAAACTCCAAGAATCAGAAAGAGGTACCAATACAGTACTACTACCCCAAATTGCCCACTAACTCAGGAAAAGCACTTAGATTCTTTCCACTGTTATTACATAATACAAGCATTCTGAACACATTTAATGTAGCACACTGCCAAAAGTGCAGGACAGCATGAAGAAGTGCTGTATAATGCATCACTGTGTTGACTCTAAATGTCATGTTTAGCACAATCCCGATGTGGGTTTGTTTAGCTGAGGATGCGAGGTCTGACTGGCCGATAATGTGGAGTAGAAATGCCATGTTAACCATTAAATATGGAGACGACGGCATGTTGTTATGTAAAATGTATACGAACCCCTCAAGGCCGTGCACTGCATGAACTAGTTCGCATAGCACCTTTTGTAAGAGCCAGATGTTGACCTTTTTCTATTCAGCTCAGTCAGTTAATATGGCCCAGTTCTCCTCATCTGTTCAGTGTAATGCCATCTCACAGAAGAAATCCAAAGAATTAATTTGAGAGGGCCCCATACTGCAATGAGGGATCAATAGAGGGTAATTCATTGCCACTGATAAAATTAGAGCTTTTTTGTTCCATCTGTACACCCTCAGGCAACTGTAGCCTAAATAGTTACTCCAGATAGATTCTACTCAAACATGTCGGGAATTAATTGTAGCTTCCTCCCATTTGTTGGATTTTGACTCTGTTAATTACACCTACATGAATAATCTGTAATTCTAAATATTGCAATAACATTTTGAATGTACGGAACAGATGGTGCGATGCATGATATATGATACACTTAGCTATTCTTGGAAACATTTTCCCTCCAGTCTGTCTCATGGCACGTAGCGGTTTATCAAATTGGACAGAAAAGTTCCCTTCTGGTGTGAACCACAAAAGACTTTATTGGAGGAAATCATATAGTGAAGCTCTGTGATGCTGGGGCATTGGAAATAGAAAGTTTAATTCAGAAATATCATAACGTGAAATGCTGTCAGCTCTTCAATTCTTTACACCACAAATGAGGCCAAATTTAAAGGCGTTAAGTAAATGCGTTCAGATGCTATGTGACTCAGTCATTTTTACTTCTGTGGTGAGCAAATATAGATTTTTTTACATACCCCCAATCAAGATAAACTGTTTTAAAGGATCAGTTATCTAATGCTGCTCCCTTGCACATGACACAAAGGAACTGATTCCTTTGGGATTTGTAGCCATTGGTTGCTATATAACAATAATCAATATTGCTTTTTTTCAGAGGTCAATCACAGTATTCACGGAGGCCAAAAAGTGAGAAGAGAGCCTCACATATTTTCCTCTTCATTTATTATTACTGCTGACATTCGTGCTTTATTGAGACAATGAGAGAGAGATGGTGTCATGACCCATATACAGGGAAAGGTGATGGTCTGTAATTGAAGCCAACTCCACACAGAAAAGGTAGAGTAATTACAATCAGTAAAGAGTCTCCCAGTGTTATACTCCCTTCACACACATGCACAGAACTGAATTGTCAGCAAGCTATCACCTTTTGCTTTCGTTCTGCTTTCGTTTTTTTTCCCAGACAACAATGAATTAATGAGACAAACAAAAAAGGCAACAATTTGTACTGCATTTGTGCGCAGTCTGTACCAAGGTCAATCAGGGCTAATGTGTTTCATGTCTATCCATGCACTTTGAGCAATGGCACATGTGTTCCATTCACTGCCACTGGCACTTTATTGCTTCTGGAGAATAAGTCAAAGTCAAAGCAGCTACCTTTAGTAAAAGAGGGCAACACAATTAGATTAAGCCACCCATGAAAAGCCTTTTGTTTGTGAATGTTGATACATTGGAGGATGCATTTTAATCATAGCGGGGTACAGTGTCACCGCAATGAGAATGGGAAACAGGAAAATAAAAACAATGGCGCATTATGCATTCAGGCTGTCGGCAATATTGGCTCTCAGTTCAAGAAAGACCTGTTGTATGCAAGTAATCTTCAGTATAGATTTTTACCGCCTGCTCATTATATCCTGGTGTTAGAACAAGAGAGAACTGGACAATCACTTTGTTGGTTGGTGTGTGCTTGATATAACCAGAAAACAAAGGTAAATTAAAGCAACACGACTTCTGATAAAAAACATTTGTCCAATTCATGGCTGCTCCACATGTGGCCCCTGAAGAGCTCAGCAGTCAGATTTAAGCCTTTGTGAGAAAAACCTGTGATTTGCAAAAAAGCAAACAAACAAAAAACGAGGAAGAAATATTGTGAACAATAAAGAGACAGTGTGTGAAAAAGTGTAAATGAGCTCAGCTACAGGGCTACGGCACACATGCCGAGTGTTAAATAGAGGGAGATTTTTTAACATTAACCTCAACTGCTGCCATTACCCTACCTGTGGGCCACAAACTTATCGGTATACACAGCATGCCGAAAATGGGTGGGTGTGGAGAGGTGCTAAACGAAACAAGCTTAATCAAGGACCACAACAGTTTTCTCTTTCTTCTGTGTGGCCGACCTAATCAAATCAAGGAATGAGATTGATTTCACGAGGTGCAGATGGATCCCGTAGCAAGTCTAATTCAATGTGCCGGCTCTCCACTATGATGTGTGTTTTCTCGGTCCAGATGGTGCTGCTCGGGTTTGTAATTCATATTTCAACATTTTACTCCCCCTTCCTCCCTCTCTCTTTCTTCCTTCCACCCTCTCTCTTTCACTCTCTTTTTTTCTGATTTTTGCTCGTCGTTTAACAACCAAGTAAATGTGTACTGATGTGGATAAGTATCATAAACTCATCTGTCAAGCTTGCGATCCTCTGATCTTGTTAAATGTCACAAACAACACATGACGGATGGTGAGTTTTATGGAAGAGATCTTGGAGCTCAATTGTTGGAAAGCAAAGCAGGAAAAAGCGATCTGTATAAACTGAAAATATAGCCTTCGTATAGAATTATGTTATGTGGTAAACTATTCAAAAAGATTTCTATAGAATTGTTTCTAACCCTGTAGAAACAGTTCAAATGTAACAGTGTTCGGATATCCATCATTTCAGGTAAATAACTCAAATAACAAGATGGTTTAAAAAAGAAAAACCTCAACATTTTCGTACAATCCTTTAACCAAAAACACTAAAACAAACTTACCTCTCCTAACGGTGGCAAGTCATATTCAGATTAAGGATTGTATAAGCGTGATTATGAATATTTGATAAATAAAGAAATAAATAAAGCCACAAATTGCTAGATAAATTAGTGGACAAACCTGCAATGTGCAATTATCAAAGTTTTAATTTTGAAAACATAGTTTCAAATGTGTTTCATGTATAGCATATGTAGATATGCTCAGATTTCCATAATTGGAAGGCACGCAGAGTCGGAGCCATTCTTTTGGGCTTATTCCTGTGGAAAAATGCAGATGTGCTCCACAGTGCCTGTTCGAGCTGTCAAAGTCATTGTTCTCAACCTGAGAAGTCTTGCAAATTAGCCAGTTTCAATGCCAGCTGCCACTGCTGGAAAGGCATGCATTGCTGGTGTTGAATATTCCTGCAGGTATCGTATACAATACATTTTCTTTATGTAACTTTGAATAATGGGTTCTGACAGCCTTGGCTAACCACCTTTTTGACTTGGAGCAAAATTCTGCTATATTTCATTTCATCTTTATTCTTTCTTAAAACAGACACAGACTATGGATTTATTATTTGTTAATGATGATAAATGCAAGAAATTACTCTAATCTTCTTTGAATGCCAAAAATCTTCCCATAAAGTCAGAATAGCTTTTACAAGTAACTGTTGCCAAAAAAGAAAAACCATATCATGCATGTGTAAAAAACATCTAAGGATAGGAACATCGATCTCATGTCCAGCAGGATCAATATCGCAGCTGCAACTTTTTTTTTCATATCAGTAATCTATGCCAGATTTACCAAGAGATCCACAAAGTCCAAACTCATAGAGTCACAAAAAGGCTTTGCACTTATCAGCTGTAGTTTTACCGTATTCAAAGCTAGCGTATCTCTCTATGGGATACGGCGTTAAAACTGCAGGTACTGGAAAGCAGTATTTGCACAGACCTAAGAACAAAAGGCAGTATAAATGAGGGCTTCGTTGGCTATATTAATAATCATCTGTGCCTTCTCCTTTGAGAGGCCTGTGATATCGAGTATCATTAGACATGCAAATAACAGCTCCATTTTCCCGTCCATGGGATTAGGAAGGAAAGAGAGAAAAATGAAGAAGAGGCATGGCTGTGGCAGAAACAATTAAGCCATCCTCTTCGCGGAAGCACTTGGCAGCCAGCTTCAGATTGGTAAGGGAGGACAGGAGGGGTCTTTTGGCTAGGCAGCAATGTCAACACGCTTGTCTGAGTGAATGTGCAATTGCACAGAGCATTGCTTTAAGATGTCAGATCACCTTGGAGTGGACGGCTGCTACAAGAACAAGCACTCCTTCTGTGTGTCATGATGCCACTATACGTGTTTCACACTCTGTCTGGAACACAGACCCAGAGACATAAAGTGGGGAGGGAGGGAGAGAAAGAAGAACAAAGGCACAAGGAACAGAGAAAAAGTAGACAAGAGAAAGGAGACAGAGTCATTTCTGTTGTCTTACATGGCTGATTGCAATGACATTCTTTTTATGCCTTAACTCACCTAACACGAACAACCATCGAGTGCATTGTCACATCGCTCAGGGACAAAATCCCCGAACTTAATCTGCCACAACAAACAGCTAAGGACTTTTACTTACATAATAAAATCTTTTGGCTAAAAAGGGGGCAACTTTTGCTTCTAGTTGCAACATGCCAAAAACACAAACTAGAAAGAAAAATTATATCAAAGGTTCTCCTAGAATGCTGCACTTGCATTGAAGTACAACTAAATATTTTTATACAGTAAAGTAAAAGTCAATTACTCTTCCCTTCGCTGCACACAGGATGGGAGTGGGCATGAAAATTGCCTCTCATAACCCATTTCCCTGATTCCCTTGTTGCCTTCACTTCATTTCCAAGTTATCCTCATCTTTTTACTACTTGCTATCATATAACAAAGATACCATCTCTGGAAAAAAAAAGAAAAAAAGAATCAATCTTTGTCTGTTAAAAGGTTGCCTAGCAAAAAGTAAGAAAGCAGGTTAGGCCTTAAGGGTATTATAACAGTAAGATGCAGTTGAATTAAAGAAGCTTTTTTAAGAGCCAAAAAAATGGCAGTTTCTCTCTGTCAGCTTATAAAGAGTAAGGTAAAAATCATTAAAGATGCCAAATCACAATGCAAGATTGGGGTTGACAGCACGCAGCCTACTGAGTTCAGTCCATCATCTTGGAGACGTGGGCAAGACAGTGAGTCAAAAAGTAAGAAAGTCAAAAGTGACTCTCTGAAATGCTCACGTCTCCTCACATCTCTCTCTCCTTCGCTCCTTCCCCGTCTTTATCACTCTCTTCCTCCTCTCCTGCTCTCGCACTGTGTCTTTTTCTGGAATCGCCCGTCGGTAATGTCAACAGAGATTTCACGGCACAGTGCCGGTGCATCAGCCAGGCTCACATTTCTCCTACCTGTGATTTACATCAGAGAAGAGGCTCATGGGGGATTTTCCATGCCAGCAGAGAGATGGGAGTTGTGACGGTGATGGTGGTGGAGGGTAAGTAGGAGGTGGGGGTGAATGGAGCCAGTACCCTGGGGCTTGACGCAGTAAGGCACTCTAACAATAGTGGCGTCGACCACCCGGCTGAGAGATGCTTTTACTGCAAAGGGAACCAGCATGACTGCATTCAGGCCTTCCTCCTTAAATGTCACCATTCTCCCTATACAGCACACAGGGCTGACTGAGTTATTTCCAGCATATAATCAGTATATACTGTGTTTCCGATGGCTTAAATTTATGTTTTTACCTCATATGTAGACCATTTTTTTAGATATATTCAAAAGACAAAACAAAAAAATCTGCACAGCAATTTTTTTAATGGTTTTAGCCATATGGTGGCATGGTAAACACTCCACCAAACCAATAATACTGCGATTATTTAGCAATTAATATGTAAATTAAAAACTGAGGTAGACAGTAGTGATTATATACTGAGCACAGTTTTGGATTTCCAAACATGCCCCTTCAGTGAAAGACTTGGTATAAGGTGAGCAGAATACTAACTCACACCAGCCAGTCACAGACACTGTGGATCCTCTGGGATGAAATTAACTGTGTGTTGTGGTTTCATGCCTGCTGCGTTTTTGTGTCTGTTAAATTGGGTAAGATGAGGAACTGGATTATAGTTTGATTGTTACGTCTCAGAACTTCAATAAAAAGATGGAAAAAACATTTTGTAGAACACCTGTAATCATATCTATCAACGAAGTGGCGCCGCACTAAATCTGGGCCCCATGCTAGACGAGTCTCGATACTCCATTTACTGCACCCACTGTCATGCCTGTAAGAGTAACTGCATCATGTGCAAACCGATGCATCCAAGGTGGTTGTTAGGGGTTTCACTAACTAAGTGTAGCACTGTCTCACATAGTTCTGCCTATTTTCTCATTGTATTCTATTTACACTTTCTTGCTTTTGCCATAAGGCTTTACAAAATTGTTTATGTCAGTTTTTTCCAGGTCTTAATTGAATCATGAAAATATAACAAAATTGGAAAGTCATATTACTTTGATTCCAATATTAAGAAAGGCTTACATAATGTTGTGTTTTATGAGCAAAAAGTAACCTCTTTACACAGATGCCTAGTTTTACTGCTAGTGCTGGTGGGGAGTTGATTCTGCTTGTGTGTGCTAAGACAGCTAGCCTGAAACTGAATGTTACATTCTATTACATGGAGTAAGCTCTGTAAAAAGAAAATCATAATGGACCTTATCTGTGGACTGCATCTGTAAGTCATTTCTGAATTTATTTCTTTTGGCCCACCAGAACCACTGGCAGGAATTTTAATTTTGCTATACCGCTATATTCTTTTTTTTTTCTAGCATTTTTTGAGGGAAATCATGACATGTATAATAGACTAGGATCCATAAGTGAGTGCTACCCCAAACTCTTGCAGTGGCATAATATGACTTTAGGCAAAGGATTAGAGAATGCTATCTCTTTCAAAATGTTTTCCTACTCTTAATGAGCTACTTTCAGCTGCTCCCTTGTTCACGAGGGGTTGTCACAGCAGGTAGCGCCACATATGTGATTTGGCAGATTTTTACGCTAGATGCCCTTCCTGACACAACACTCACAGGATTTGTGTCTCCTCCCAGGATCAAACTGGGGCTCTTTTCCTTATTAGGAAAATGTGTAGAATACAGCAGTGTGGAGCCACATTTCCTAATTTTAATACAGCTAAATAATAGTGACATTTAAGCTGTAAGGGACTTATATTTCAGTTGCTATCACTAGGATAACCTTTTGAACCTATCATTCTAATAACTACAAAAATGTATATATTAAAAGAATGTGTACATTGTACTAAAAAATATCAGAATTGATGACTGTTGTGTGAACTTCAGAATAAATATGATCTATTCCTCCTTATTTCCAGGAAAAAAAAAAATATAACTGAATGGTGTACATTTCAGTCACATTTTATGTAATGCAACTTGGGTTCAAGACCTCTGCAATACTATCCTACATGCTATTGTCTATTAATTAACTGAAACTCCAAATAAGCTGCATATATTTCAGTGATTACATGTCGAATCCCAACATGTGTTCTGTCTGACTGCTTCAGATGTTTAACCAACAGAAGAGCGCACACAGTGAAGTGAAATGTGTTGCGATGGTTGTCATGTCCGGAGCTAACCAGTTGGGATGCGCCGTTGGTACGACATGCCATTTGTCTCCCGTAATAAGACATGAGAGCTCGCAGACATTTGAAGAAACTCAGCACTGCAAAACGACTCCTTCCTGGAAAGACACACAGTGAAGCTTGCCAGGAAGGCTTTTTTTTCCTCAGTGAGTCACAGTGAGTGTGCATGTGTGCTTAAATAAATGTGTGTACAATTTACCGTTCTTTCTTTTTGTTTGTTTTCTGTTTTTTTATGCGTGTGTGCGTGCGTGAGTGAGAGAGACAGAGACATAAGTGTGTGCATCCTTGCTTGCTAAACTGTGTGGAAAACACAGCCTGTAGTGTGCATATTAGTTTGTGTGTATTTGTATGTGTGTGTCCCTGTACAAATGCCCCCTCCCTATTACAGCTGACTAGTAGATGGATGCTGGCTGTCACACCTGCCTGACTTTGTTCCTGCCAGATGCGGTGGGGTCACAGGGAAAGCGCCCAAACACTCATCAATCTCAACCATTGTCCAACATTCTTTCGGCTCCGGCAACAGCTTCCAATATCCATTTAGTCGCTCCAGATGCTGGCAAAAATGCTTACATACACAGAAACCGGGTGGCCAAACCTATTGACCTGCACTCTCAGTACGGGTGGATGAAAAAACAAAGGATGTCACAGCATCAGGGATAATCTCTAAGAGTCTGTAATAAATAAAAGTTTAACTTTGCATTTACTCTGTGAGGTCGTCATTGTCATTAGGCTGGCAGTAAAAGAAATTGAATTTGGTGTGTTCCCAAAGGCTGCTGTCAAGTGTGATGCTGTGAGCAAGAGCCAGCATAACCACTGCTACCTGAGGTCTTTTCATGTAATGACATCAAAGCCAACCGGAAGAGCTTTAGAGTCACTTTGGAAGAAGAGATTACGGTGGACTGAAAGGTCTAAAGGACACAGGTATGAAACAAAACCAGCCACATGACAGTGTCGAGTCCCAGGTGGATTTTGGAAGGAGGCAAATATACTTGGGTAAAAAGTTTGGCAGCATATCCAAAAGTGAAATAATGTGCAGATTTTCACTAGCACACTATTACGCCTTTGTGAACGAACCAAACTCAATTACATTTGAAATACACTCCAGGCATGTTACGGTTGCCATAGAGAAAAATAGAAGCCAGGAAAGTCATTTTCATCATTCTAGTTTGTGCGGTTTTGTTGTTCCCTTGATAGGAAGCAGCACTTAAGTAGCCAATCCACTAATGGGAGGTTGGGAAATAGAGATAGAAACTATAAACCTGACAACTAAATTTTATCCTGTTGAAGTTTTTGCTTCCTACCACTCAAAGAAATGTTTTAGATGAACTTGTATTGCCTGAAATATTTATGGAAAACTGTGCAATAGCAGAGGAAAATTTGAACATGACTGAACAAAGACAAGCTACTGTGTCGTGTCTTTGAGATGGGAAATTATTCAAGTTCTGTTTATAGTTTGTTGGTCAACTGTTGTTGCTGTGGTCACACTGTTGTCTTCCAGAAAGATGTTTTTATGCAGTAGCACATCTTTTTTTGGGAGGTAGCGTAGTTTCTCAGGGTGCTAAAATGTTCTTCAAACAGTAATAGTGTGAAAATACAGCCCTCTCACATTCTCTTAGCTTTGACTGCCTCTCTTCGTCTTCCTCTCAGTTTCTCTGTGTGTCTTTTCTGCATTTTCACCCCTCAGCTCTTCCTCTCCCTTTTTAATTCTCCATCTCCTCCCCTGGGCCTCCTGAGGGTTGGGAAATAATGTACACAAACATAGCAGGCAAACGGGAGAAGCGCTTGAGTTGTTTACGATGCGATAGAGGAAATAGAAAGAGAGGGTTGAAAAAAATAAGGCGGAGGAAATCATCACAGCGTGCATTTCCATTCGTGTATACACTTTAATTGTGAAGAAATCAGAAAGTTGGGAGAATTCACTTCAGTGTGCAGATGCACTTTGATGCTGTCACTCACACGGTATGAGACTTTTGATTAGGACTTGTCTGTACACTGGAGGCTCATGACCACACTTGGCAGACAGGAGCCATTAAAATCCCAGCAACCTTGGCCCCCCTCTCAATCCCACCGTCTCTCTTTGTCTCCCTCGCTCTCCCAACTGGGTCAGCCCTGCGAGAAACGTGATACTGAAGGTAATAGGTTGTTCTTCTAAAAACATTAAATGAGTTTAAATTATTCATAGAAGAAGAATTATTTATCTTGAACCAAGCAGATCATTACTGAAAGAACAAGTGCAACTTGTATCTCTTCTGATAGATTCTAGTGTATTCAGTATTACTATTTAAATATTTGTGTATATATAATATGTGTGTGTATATGTATATACCAGATATATTTAAATTTAAATATTTTAATTCCTCAACTGCATTTTTCCACCATTACTGGTGTATTTTTTAAAGGCAGGACTTCTATTTTTAAGATTTTGTTTTGTACCTGACACTGGTCTCTCATGATTTTTAAAGACTTTTGTCTCAGCAAAAAAAGATATATCCATGACTTCAATGGTAAAGTGCATAAATAAACAAGTATTGATTTCCAAATATATACAATGAAGGTAAGAAGAAAGCACACATAAAGTCTAAAAAGAGAAACTAAAAGTAAATAAATAAAGTAAATGCAAATAATCTTGTCGTTAGCAGTTAGTGGTGTTAAAAGTACACCTCGTGATTTAGTAGCCTGTAGAAACACCTTTAAAAGTAGTAAGGTCAAGTAATGATTTTCTGTATGACTTTATCAGCCTCTCACATTTTAAAGAACTTTGACCCACTCTTCTTTACATTACTTCAGTTCATTGGAGTTTATGTGTATTAATCTATGCACGGCTCTCTCTCCTGGCACAGCATTTCAATCAGTTCGAGGTCTGGACTTTGAAGGGGTCATTCCAAAACCACGATTCTTTTCTTTTTTTCATCCAGTCATTCTGTTGTTGATTTGGTTTCACATCTGACTCTAGAATACTTTGATACACAGAGCAGTTCATGGTCAACTCAATGACTGCAAGGTGCAAAGGTCCCGTGGCTACAAAACAAGCCCAAATCATCATCCCCCACCACTGTGCTTACAGCTGCAATGAGGTGTTTGTGTTTGTGCTGATATGTCATGACACTGTGCATTACAGCCAAACATCACCACTCTGCTCTGATCTGTCCAAAGAACATCACAAGTCTTTGTTTGTTTAGATGAAATTTTGCAAAGCTAACCTGTGCTGCCATGTTCTTTTCAGAGAAAAGAGAATTTATCCTGGCAACTTTTCCAAATAAGCTATTATTCTTCATTTAATTTCGATTTTTACTATCATGGACATTAATATTTAACATGCTAATTGAGGCCTGTAGACCCTGAGATTTAGCTCTTGTGGTTTTTTGGAGGTTGCATGCTCAGACCATGGGGTCAATTTGCTGCGTTATCCACTCCTGGGAAGATTGATAGCTGTCCTAAACATTTTCTACTTGTGAATAATCTCTCTGTAGAATGAAGGACTTGGAAATGGTGTTATAACCCTTCCCAGATTGATGAGAAGCAACAGTTGCTTTTTTGAGATCATTGCTGACATCATTTCCCATCTTTCCAAACTACTACTGCTTTTCTAGAGGCGGTCACTCTGATAATTCGTTAATGAAGTGCATGTGATTATCAGCACCTGCCTGCCACTTCCCTTCTATGGAAGTGAAAGTCATTTTTGTTAAGTAAATAATGGCACAGTGTAACATGTCATATGGTGTTGGTCATCCGAGGTTGTGCTTATAAGGTAAAAATTAGGTTGTACTTAATTTTAAGACCTATTACGGACCATGTGAGTTATTCTTTGTACTAAGGCCTAAGACTATTTTCTTCTAATCTTTTGTTGTCTTATTTGTTCTGTTAGTGATACATATATAGTGTGTTTTGGAAGCCCACGGACGTATGAGTGAACAAAAACCAAATACAAATACCCCCCTTTATAAAAAGCACATTCAATTAGTGTAAAACCTTTATTTCTATGAGCAGTGTCCTCAGATACACAGGGCAACATCCTCAACGCTTTTCCAGCATGGACCTTCATCCTTCTGTTCCTTTCCTATGTTTCTCATCTGAAAAACTAATCTATACAAGTGTTCTCAATGTGAGCTATCCTTCACTCTTCAATAGTTAGAATGATCATGTTTGTGTAGTGTTTACTGCCTCACAAGGATTCACAAGCAATTGAATACTCCCTTCAAAATGCTGCCATCATTAAAAATAAAAGTCCATTAAAAGTTCTATTTACTGAAAATGTGAATTGAGATATATTAAACTTTGTATGTCATGAAGAGCTAATTTGTTGTGGAATATATTTTCCTTAATCCAATGAAATAGAACACTTAAAAGAATTGGTTGGGTCCTCGGGAGACAGGAATCAGAATTTTGGACATATTATAAGCAAAAATATGTATATTTCCCCACAGCAAGAAAAACTGGTGTGGCAAAAGTGGTGATAGTTCCTAACATCTAAGAATAAGCAGCAAACTGGACCCTTCAGTCCTTTCATTCATAAGACTTAGTGTCACGGCTGACGATATATTTCATGGATATGTATTTCATAGGCCTGGGGAGTAGTCCAGGGTGCAGCAGGTTATAAATGTTTTTACAATAAAGTGGCTGGACATTTAGAATGTGACAGAAAATCTTAATCAGGAATATGGTGGCCATGTGTAACAGAAAGACAACGAACCAGAGACATTGACACTTACAGAGAGAATGACACTTCCTACTCTTCTGTAAGACCACACTTCCTCTGCCTTTGCCGAGTCCTGGGGACATCTCCCATGCATGCTGGGTGTCACAGCAGACGGATGACTAGCTTCACTAGCACCATGCCATTTCCCCTTCTCACACAAAACTGTCACACCCCCCTTCTCCACTCATTCCCAGCCTGCCGGGCCTTACTGTTTCTTGGCCCGGACTGAGATCGGCACAGACACACACACACACACACACACACACACACACACACACACACACAGGAAAGTACATGGATATTCATACATACACACTCTCACAAGAACAAGCATCCATGCCTTTCTCTTTCTCTCTGTGATTTACACTTGGTGGGAAACTGCATAGCCACACATTCATCCCACTAAACAACTCTTGGAGCCTATTTTCTCTCAGGCAAAGTGAGTAACTCTACAAGACTGGATTCACACTGAAATGCTAAAGGTCACGTCACTGGATCTTACCAAACAGCCCATATGGCAAAGAGCGGCAGCAGATGTCGGCCATCACCTCTTTTGCATAATAAGAATAGACTTTTCCTAAAACAGCTGAAAATCCAGCAACACTGTCTAAGCATCCAGCTTGTTTTACTGACTGAACATTCCTGACCTTACATGACTGTTACTGAAGTATAAATGATGGATGATTTCAAGTTTGAGGACTGCTCTGAACGAGTCCAACACAAAGACACTGGTCCCTGGTACGTGCACACACATGTACAAACCCCTGAGCTGTGTGCCCCAGCAGCTTCCAGTACCAGTAATAATTATTAGAACAGTTGCAACCGCTGCCAGGAAATTATCATAAGTAGCCTATTGCTGTTTTTCTCTGCATTCCAATGATTGGAGAATAAACTGGAGAAAAAACAAAACCAGGCATAAAACAAACACTACCCCCAAGACATCACACAACAAACAGAATATTCACGAGTGGGGGAAACTACTGTATAGGAAGGGATAAAAATGTCTCGCTCTGAGAATTCAAGATTTGCCAATAGGAAAGCTGCACACTCTTACAAATCAAAATTTGCCACCAATTTGCTCTTGTTCAGACTTCTGGAGGGGATGTTGGCTTGTTTGTGTCCCCTGTCAGAGTCTGGAGGGTTCTGAAATTAAGCTTGTGACAAAACATGCAGTTACTGTACTAGAAAAAACCATTCTGCTAGTGCTGCATAGCAGCATTTATTCTTATCAATACTCATGCATTAAAGTTCATTTGCAAAACCACATTAACGCCTCTGGTAAAATCTACCCCGGTTCTGTCTCCCCTTTAAATCTCTCATAAATCTCGGAGCATCCCTTCTTCTACTAGCACCACTGCAGAGAGCCACACTTTTCAATTTCTGGAGTGAGAAAAGGACAGGGGGTAAAAAGCCTCTTCCAGTATTACATCTTTTCTACTTTATTACCAGTCTTCTGGGAAAATGGGGGCAGCTTTGCAGCCTGGCTATCTGTTTACATTTTCTTTACAAGACTATATTGGAATTATAATTGTGTTCTATGGCGCCTTCTTTTGGTGCCTTGCTCTGTTTAAAGGTCCTATGGACCTGGGGAGATGAAGAAAAATGGACCCCTTTTGAGGGATTTGATTACTGAGGAAGAAAATGCAGCTGCACACTGGCCCTCTTTTTTTCTTTTTCCCTCTCTGTTTTCCTCCAGGTGCCAATCTCTCGGGATGCTCGATATTAGAGCTGGAATGGCGCTGACACAAGCGCATTGAAAAAATAATTTCTTTCTGCGGCAAAGGTGGAAACAGAAAAAAGGAAATATAAATGGTCCTTATGAATTAGGTGATTAAAAAGAAGTCTGAGTTTGTCCTGCTGACCAGAGAGCCCTCCTTACTCGCTTTGTGAAGCGTTTTTTTTTCCAACCAAGGTTATCAAAGGTCACAGTGTTCAAATGCTCTCTGTTGATGAATGCTTCGACGTTCCCTCAGAGCTGATATTACACTAACCTTAAAAAACAATATCAGATATATGGACATATTCATAGTTTTTGAAGCCAGTCTTTGATTTATATTTTAACAGGAGAAAATGCCCCCTGCCAAAAAAAGAGGTAGGTGTGACTAAGAGTTGAAAAGTCTCATTTTAACTTTTTCATATGCACATTCTGAGAGTTGTTATTCACTTTCAAATATTTTGCATTTCTCCAGTTTTAGCATGTTACAACAAGTAAAAAAGAAAGTGTTATCAGCAGGTAGAACACAATATGACATGCAGGGTACACAAACACAGCATAAATATTCCATCACTATATGGATAATTGCTGATATTCCTGCAGCTCAACTACATTGCGTAGTGCAGTCGAGTGAGACAGTGAATTTGTATCCTTAATAATGTTTGGAATTAATTAAAATGCAAAGCCACGAGCCCAGAGTGCAACCACAGGTGGCAGTGAAGTGAGCGCACTAAGAGCTGTGATGAGTGCAAGCCCCCATAACTCATGTCCATTTAACAGATGACTTCTAATTTTATTATTCTTATTCTTATTATTTTTGCCACCATTTCAATGAGATGAGTTTGCCATTTTATACAACAATTTCCTGTGTAATATCATTCTGTCAATAAGTAATTACTTGCTTGGCAAATTGCTGTGCAAAATGTTCATCGGAGGGGAGAAGATCCATATCAATTGTTCATTTGCATAATGCAAATGAATCCTCTGAGAGGAAAAAACAACTTTGCTGCCATCGCTGACAGTTGGATACCAGCACTGCTGCTGGAAAAACATAAGTGTCTTTACTACAGAGCAGCGCAAAGGTCTACAGCATTTCACTGTTAGAAGCAGGAAACTAAACTCTAAGACGCAGCTGATGGAATTATTTTTTTGTTGCTGTTTAGTTATTTTCAGATACAGTTTCAACTGGCAGGAGAAAAAAAACTCCAAACTGCTACCAATATTTGACAAGTGGATCGGGGGTTTCTGAGTAGCTGTCCATTTGCTGACACATTAGCAGAGGATGAGCTACCAGCAACTCCATTAGGCTTTCTCCTGATAGAGTAACACCATTTTAGCCCCCTGTTTACTTAATATGCAGGATCCGGCCCCCTCTATTTGTTTCTAATCAACTGATAAGACAGAAGGCCTTTTCTGCAGTCCCCGGAGGATGAAAACCAAACTCTTAATGGTCATTAGTAGCAATTATGTTCCGTAACTGGCACACCCCCTCTGCTTTTGCTGTGTTGGCTGCTTAGGCACATGTGGATCCGATGTGGACGCAGGGGACCCTGAATGCAGTTTTAGAGCAGGATACGCTCTGATACGCTGCGGCTGACCACAGCTTTTATTTGATGATGGATATGTTTAGTTTCCTGTCTGATTGGGACAAGTTGTTATTTGTGCTTACACATCTGCAGTATTGAGATAGTTTGTTAGCTATATTTAAAAGCATTGTTACAATGTGTAAATTGCCTCATGACCCAAAATACCCCCTAGTCTCCTCTACTTTGAAATCGTCATTAACACAGCACTCTGAGTTTATAGTAATTGCAGCATTGTCAAAGGCATCTTGAGGACACCACATGAAGTCCAACCCGGCATGTAGCAGCACCCCACTCCCCCCCAATTAGCTAACTCAGCTCCTTTGCTACAGGATTCTGGAGACTTGTGATTTTTATGCAAAACCGCTAAGATCAAACGGCCTCTGCCCTAATCCCCTGGGTCGAACCTGGGGAGTGTGATCCTTATCGACAAATGCCGAGCCAGTGCAGACCAAGATCCCATTACGTATTCACATAGACCTTTTTGACATGCATTTTCCCTACGCACCAGTGATGCAACAAAGACAGGAAACCCACTTCTATTTTTGCATTGTAAATGTTAGCACACATTTTGTGTTGATAAAACCTGATCCGAATCCTATCTTGATCCGATGTGGTATTTGTTGAAGCAATGCCGCACACTCACACATCTGCTCAGTTAAATCCCTCCATCCTATTTTCATCTGTGTGTTGGACTGGATATGATCCATTTATGAATCCCCAGAGATAATTTCTAAGAAGCTCCTGTAGATGAATAACTGGATAAGAAATGGGATATTATGGATATTATGACTATTGTTGAGCTACACTGACATATAAATAGAAGCAACATCACACACTTAAACCACAGAGCAGCAGCATGAGAACTGCTAGTGTACTATAGGATTCAGCTGTGCAAACAGGACAACAGAATACCCTGTCACACACTAAAACACACACATACACAGAGTGCTCAGCAGTGATGAGGAAGGCCATTGTCAGAAAACTAATAAAGAGGCAGTGTGTTGCTGCAGTGCGGTAATTACACATCCCAGGATATCAGCACAGTATTTATAAAAACACTGGGCATCAACAAAGAAGAGAAGGTCATCAAGGCAGATATGGCATTAGCATTTTGACAGTATACACATTAAGTGTGTTCACACATGGACAGAAACGTGCTTGTGTGAGTGGGCATGCATTGGTACACGGGCACACCAAAAAGATAATGTCATGTTTTTCTTATCTGGCCACTCAACGAGACACATAGACAATGTGTGTTTGTGTTTGTGTTTGCATGTGCATCTGTGTTTATGTGTCTGCGTGTAACTGTGTGCAGAGAGTGACGCTGATAAACATGCCACATCTTGGCAAGTGGTGGTTCAAGCAGGCCCAGCTTCTGTAAACATTGAGAGGGCTGCACAGATTGAGATGGAGAGAAACGAGGACCTGTGTGACTGCTTCCATCCAGATGGAGGCTACAATGATTTTGGGGTTGGCCCAGGTCGTTTCCCCCAATGACAAACCATTCAAAGATCTGTGGAGGCATTAAAATATTGCTGCTTCACCACAGCTGTTCATTGTCTTCATCAGCTAACAGCAGAAATGCGGTTTCGTGACGTGAATAAAGCAGAGAAAGTAACATAAAAAGGGCACTTTGCCATTTGGCAAAGGGTTCTTTTTCTTGGTGTCGAGGAGAGACATCTCAGGAGGAGGGGGGGGTTCCCTCTAAGACACAGCTCTTTGTTTTTGTTACCTTTAAAGCATCTTTGCACTTTCTAGTCTCACTCTTCAATGCTTGCAAAGAATTTCCACAAAGCATACTATGTTATTGACGCTGCTACATTTTTTGGATGCATTTGGTTCAATGTATTACTCAAATACAATTATTAATGACAAATGTGAAAAAAGCTTCTCTACTTTTCTTTTCTTCTTTGTTTTCTTTTGTTGTAAATTATAATTTCCAAAATGTAATTCTAAAAGATAGCATCAGAAGTTGAATTGCTATGCATCTTTGACTTTGCTCCACTCACAGATGTATGTTGGGTGAACTGGAAATTCTAAATTGTCTGTAGGTGTGAATGTGTTATGTGTGTGAGAGAGTTTGTGTGTTCGACTGTGATGGATTGGCAACCTGTAATAGTGCCAAACTATCACCTCTTGCCCAATGCGTACTGGGGCAGGCTCCAAGCCCCATATGGCTCCAAGCTGTTTGTAAGACATATTGGTTCTGCATTGGTATACAATTACCAACATTTAAAGTGCCATATGTAAATAAGAACTCAGTATAAAATATTAAATTCCTTAATTTTACTTTTAGATATTTTAGATATAGCATGCTATATTTAGATAATATAGCATGCTTTTGTTGCCTACAGACAAACAAAGTCTCCAGAGTGCATACACTGTTGGTTGTGCTTTGTAATATTCAGTCATTTGATATGTACAAATTCTGTGTGGGTGACCAGTAAAGCTAATTTTGCTTCAGTTTCACTGACCACACAGTCTGCTAACCCTGCTAGTGGGCTGAAATTGTTACCAGTTCTCAGTCCCATCTGCTATTTGACATTTGAACACTTCATTTGTTCCTCTGTGTAAGGATTCAATTACAGGGTAACGTACAAATAAAAATAACTGCATCTATATAGGGCTTTATTGATTACTCAAATTGCTTTACACTACAAGCTCCATTCATCTGTTCACACACACACGGACACACACACACACACACACACAATAATTTTACTGTATACATGCAGCACTTTCCTTATCATGTATCTTATCCAAGGACTCTGACATGCAGGCCACAGGAAGCAGAAATCAAAGCACCAACTCCTTTGATGCAGCCAGTACGACTGAGGTAACAGGACAAAAAATTAAAGACACCCCCTTTGCATAATGTGGGATAGACAATGCTGCTCTTACTTTGAGCTCATCACATGCTCACACTTGGGCATTAAATCAGAAGTTCCCTTTTAACATGACAACTGACATTGTGAATATTTACCAAAACCATGATTTTTGTTCTCAAGTATCTCATGATGCCTAAATCTAATCAAGAAGTGAGTGAAACAATCAATCTTCTTTATGATATTACTGTAATGCTGAATGAGAAGGAACTATGGCTGAATTAACCTCTTAAGGTGCCCAAGGGCATAAAGATTCTTGTTGGCTTGTGCTGAAACTACTAATTATTTCACTTTATCTTTTTTCTTTGTTACCCAGAAACCAACCGGCACTCTTGATCTGACAAAGAAACAACTTGGTAAGTAATCCATCCACTTCAAGTAATTAAAAATGCCACAAATTGTGAACATTTGCCAGATTTCTTGAATATGTAAATTAGGCCATTTATTACTAATTTTACACAGTGAACAATGCATTTTTAAAAATGATTAATGTCATCATAGAAGTACAAGACACATACAATGCATCACTAAAGAAATAATGTAACCTTGTGAGATGTTTTCTGTGTGTTAATTGCAGAAACAGGAAAAAAAATAAAGCAATTTGATTTGAAACATCATTAGGACAAATGAGTTCATTACTAAATAAAGTAAATAAGGTCTCTGAACAAGATTGCACAAGTGGTGCCGTGAGGTCTGTGATGATGTAATAGTTCATACTCTTCATCAAAGTTACAAATTTGTAACAAATTTGCAGTTAAAGAAATTACACGAACATAAATGAAGTAGACTAAACCCAGGGCTCTGGGTCTGGAGGCTGAGGGCAATAACCCAGTTGGTAGTCCAGCCTTCGGGGCAATATTAGATAACCGGCTTTTGAGAGCTTCTTGAGAGTCTTGTGTCAACATTCATGTAACACAACATTTTTCAATCACTAGCTTACCATAGAAAATAACTCTGGCTTTCAGATATCACTTGAGTGCTTGGGCTCTCAGTGCTGTTTCTACGTTTATGTACAAAAATGGTTCCAACCTTTTTGTGTAAAACCAAAAAACAAACAACAAAATAAAAGTAAAGAATTCAAACATCAGTTTGTCTGTGAAATCATCCTTATTAGCTTTAACCAAAAGAAATACTCGTGTTTATTCATGTATGACATCACCATTAAGCCATAAGTAATCAACCTCTGCAATGATACTACATTTAAACGCTTTGATAACTTAACTAAATGTTCACCCTCCTCCAACATTACATAAGTCCAGTCTTTCATCAAACTCATTTACGATGATGTTACACTAATTGGATGTTCTATTATTCATAATAGCAGCAGTTTTTCTTGGAACTTTGCATTTCATTAAACCACAATAGAGAAGACCACGCATTGGTGAAGATTTTTTAATATTTCATCAGATAGACCATTGGTGCATGTCCGCTCCACAAGCAGAACAACAAGCATTTACCGCTAGGATAAAGGCAATTAGCCAGACTTCAGTAACAGACGGCCTATAGCCCCTAAAAGCTTTTCACATGTTTCTGGCATCCTCTATTCGGTGTCCCTCAGCACATCATTTTGTTGCCATCGAGAGCAGAGAGCAGCTGAGAGAGGCAACGTAACATGCCGTGTCCCTCGTTGTGCATGCTCCAATAGTAGACACACATACACCAGGAATCTTTGAGAACACTTTCAACATCCTGCATGCTCGGCCCTGATTCCCATTAAGCATTCATGATTCATCTGGATTTTATATTATAACGTTTTGAATTTTTCATGCAGCCCCCCCCCCCACACACACACACTCCATCCCCCCTTCCTCTTCACATCCCACCCCCTTTTCTGATCTGACAGAAAAAAGAAGACTTAATCAAACATCGGAGGAGGGGGAACTATCCAAAGTGTCACTTTCACACACACAAAGACGCATGTGTTTCCATCATCGCCACCTGCTTCTTACATATACATATACTTTTTTTTCTTGAAGTTAGTTGATTTATAAGATACAGGCTAGCTGTATCGCATGCACCTTGGAGACACAAACACTAGGAAGAAGGATTATTGAAGGGATACAGGTGTATTCACAGGTAGAATGCAAGTAAGGTTGGGTAGTAAAGTATGGCGGGTGTGTGGGTGCTGCCCTTTTACGTTCTCTGTCGCCTCCCTTGGCTATTATTTCAGCTATCTTTTTGTTCTTTCTGCAGAAAGGATCATTAAACCAAAATAATTCATTTGTGAGAAAGGTCAAAGCCACAGTCTGTTGGCACCCAGATACCCGAGTCAGGAGTGGTTGCATTAAGGCAGAAGCAAGCACAAAGGATGGCGCTGCCAATTCTCCTTATGTATGTGTGTGTGTTTTCTTTTATTGTCACATTCGTGATTGAGGTGAGCAACCCCGAGCCTTCAACTCAGCAGTAATGATAATCATCATCTTTAACACCCGTTATAGGTGAAGACACCAATCTTCAAGTAAATGTCACACCCACTGTTTACTAAGGCCACTTTGTTTTTATATTGCATGAGGCAGGTGAGGAGGGGGCTAGGGACTAGCTAGGGAAGAAATAGGAGGGAAGCCAAGGTGTGCCAGTAAGGAAGCAGAGGAAAAATGTTGAGGACTGTCATCTTTTAAGTGCCAGAAATAGGCACTCACCCTCCAACTGATCCAGAACTCCTTCCCCATTGTCTCTCCTGCTCCAGCCCACGTGTGCTCCCAGCTAACCGTGAAGCCAAATGCACAGCCAGTCACACAATAACAACATCCATTCTTAACAAGATTACTCCGGCAGTCCCAGTTTGGCTGATGGGACGTGCATGGGAGCAGAGGCGCAGGGATAAGCCGCCTGCAGCTGCCTGCAGCGTTTCACATACGCTGGGATCTGTCCATAGGAGAGGAGCTTCCTGGGGAGTTGAGCCAAACATCCATCCCACAAGAGCACACTGGCATGGAAGCAAGCATCTTTAGCTACTACTGCTGGTTCTGTGCCTTATGCCCACAAAAGACTATGGCAGAGGCAAGGGCCAATTAGCAGGTTTCAGATATTCATAATCTGTTCATCTGAAAAATCAGATTTGAATAATTGTAACCTCATTTACTGCTACTAATGCTTGGCCAGCGATTTGACTTGAAAACACAATCCATATTTATAAGTATGCAGAATGTCCAACGTCATTCAGATAACTTGTTGCCTAATTTAGCTGCGCATAATATTTTGCCTAAGAAATCAACAAACTTTTCAGCAAAGACAAAACTCGAGTCTGTTAAATTTAACTCTTGATGAAAAAAAAGATGTAATCAAACAAAGCAAAATTGAGCCCATTTTTAAAAGAAACATGGCTAATTTAGACAAACCAATGCATCAGCCAAGCCTGTGAGGTGAACCGCTTTAATTCCTATAAATTAGTTAGAGCAAAGTTCAAGGCAGAGTGCCAGATGATTTAGCCCACTAAGCGCTCCACCTCCGCACAGCCAGCACAGGCCAAGCCCGGTGAGCCAGGGAGAGTGAGGGAAGCAGGAGGAGATGAGAGCTGAGGGGAGGGAAGGCAGTTAAGAGAGGGCTGGGGTAGTTAAGATTCGGACTTAATGAGAGGATAGTGTTTCTCTGGATTATAGCTGGAAGAGTTCGACACTGTTGACTGACAAACAGTGACATGGGAGCAAGCTAATCGCAGCAATGCAGTCCAAGGTGAAACCATAAAGGGACCATTTGTTATGAATTAGTACTGATGCAGAAACTTGGAAAAGTGGCCCCCACATGAGCTACTCACTGTACAACATGGATTTAATCATGCTGAGCCACAGATGTGAGTGATAGCAGCAAGCTTGTTACTTTGCTCAGGGACTCTGAAGCCATGTGAATGGATGTGCTTTCCTGTTAAATTATTATTGCAGCTGATGCATGTACACAAGAGAGCTTCCAGGGATGACGGACGAGGTGCATCCCCTATGATACACTGAACTGAAACATTATTTCAGCTCCCATAAGAAAATACACAAGGAGGAAATATAGTGTGTAATTGTATGTAAGCAGTGGCTGTATGTGAGAGGAGAAGCAGGAAATTGTGATCTGTGGAAGTCTGGTTGTGAGGTGTGTGTGAGTGTGTGCGTGTTTAAAAACACATAAAGGGGGAAATGAAATCAGTGATATTTTTAAATATGGCATATCATACTTATACTAAATGACATGCTGGTAAAAATAAAATTCTTGGCAATAACATTTAAGCTACAAGCACTGTCAGTACACTGGAAAGGTAATCAGGCCAGTGAGGATGAGATCACCTGGAAATTTGAAACACTGTAGATTTCAACCTGCAATTTCTGCTCAAAGCACATATCGTGCAGTTTAGAGAGAAATCTTTCAGAAATATGACCACAGTGAAAACCCAGCAAATGTTTGCTAAGATAGACCAGCTATAAAGCTTCGTGGACACACTGTATTTACTCTTGCACACATAACCCTAATGTCTAAATATACTCCATCCAAGCTGGTGTCTGCTCATCTCATTTTAGTCTGTCTCAACACTCCTGAATGGACTGGAGTACAACACACGCATGCACATACACATATGCAGCTTGTTAATGGGAACCAGGATGACAATACAAAGCCATAGACAACCTGTCAAGCTCTTCGAGGGCAACACTAATGTGATCCCACAGCTCTATCAGAGCCATCACTGGGCCCAGTATTTTATTACAGACTGGGAGGGACAGACAGAGAGAGAGATTGGAAAAAAGGAAGGGGGGGGGGGGGGGGGTGACCATGGCCCATTGATATAATGGCCCTGCTGGCATTAGTGATGTACTGTACAGGTGAGGCACACAGGGAAAGAGGAGAGTGTGGTAACAGGGCAGGGGAAGGTGCAGGAAGTAGTGGACAGGGATATGTTAGAGTGTTTTTAATGTTTGTTTGTTTGTTTGTTTTTTAAGGGAATGGGGGGGGGGGGGGGTTGCTTTTTTCTCTAAACTGCAAATGAAGAGGGAATGGAGATCTAAGAGCTGGAAGACAGAGGAGCTGTAGCTCAATGTGGATCTGTGTGGTGCTGCCTGAAGAGAGATTACAGAGCTGTATTCCAGGAGCTGTTGTGGGTGTGAGAAACCAAATGGAATGGAAAGAAGTCCAACAAACATTGATGGGCTTTCCTTTTCTGGATTTGGTGACAGCTTTTTTTATTCAACCCTCTCACTATGGCACTGGAACCTGTGTCTAATTTGGGCTATATTTCAGAATTAATTATATCTGAGCCAATGCTTATAATTTATGTGTCATAATGGCTATCAATCACTGGCAATAAATCGGCTAATATTCTCATTAACTCCCACTCCTCATCCATCAATCAAGGACATAGCCAGATATCCGTTCAACAGTTGGAGCCAGAGTAAATTCAGATAAAGGTGGGCGATCCTCATTAACGTCAGGCCAAATCGGCACTACTGAGTCAAGGAGCAAGCTCAACCTTTGATCTGCTCGAGCGGCAACAGTGGCACCTTTAGCGGGACCAGGGAGTCTGAGGCTTCTCTGGCAGCTGTATTCAGGACTCAATCTCGCCTTAGCTTTGCCTCACTGCTTCACATCGCCAAAGCCAAACACTCTGAGAAATTTTAACAATGTCATTGTACCACACCCCATCAGCCCCAGAGGCAAGCTTACTTGGGCTCAAGAGCCACTCTCTCCATAATCACCCCTTCACAGAGAGAAAGAAGGAGAAAGAGGTGGAGGTAGAAGTGGGGGACAGAGACTGAGAGAGGCAATCCAGCTGAGCAAAAGTAGCTTGCATCAGTATTTATAGAGTGATATGCCACATCTTGTAATAGCAGTCCAAAGCACAGAAAGTAACAAAAAGATCTGAACCGAATTCGAAAAACTGTGCTAGCTAATCATAATCTATTCAGGTCCAGACTGAGACAATAAACAGACTGAAAAAAATAACATTCTCTTCTGATATCATGTGAAGTGATGGGAATTTTACCTTTTCAAATACAAAATTCAATAAATAAATAAACACATACTGGGGACACATTTTTTCCAAGGAACACGCGGATGGGTTCAAGCTGTGATCTTTCAGTTTCACCTGAACGTACATCTGAAGGGGAAAACAAGAACGGAAGATTGAACCATTTCACACAAGTCAGTACAAGAAAAAAGGTCTTCAATTTTAGGGGGGAACAGAGCTACAGAATATCACCTTAGCTTCCAGCAAAACACCCAGCAGACTTATATTACACCACCAATCTGATAGTGCTCTGGCTCTTCTCGTTGGGAGTTCTGTCAAACAGCTTGTTTGGAAGAATAAAGCTTGCATTTTCTTCCCCAAGAACCTATGTGAAGAAAGACAAAGCATTTTCTTTTCTTCTTTTTTTTGTAGAGATTCATCTGTTGTCTTTGCTGAATCGGTAATCAAAGCCAGATTTTTCTTTCTGCATCACTGTCACTCTTGGCAATCTTATAGTTTCACCTGAATTGATGAATATTAATGGTCCATTATTCTCTTTGTGAAAAAAACACAAAACGCATTCAGTCCTGTGGTGAATAAAAGTGCTAGACAATAGGATGAGGGATCACTCAGTTTAACACATTTTGAGTACAACTCAGCCCTGGAATCCATCATTAGCAATACTACACCATATGCTAAATGATTGCCTGGAAGTAAAGCTAAGAGTTAAATCTGAGACTGTGAGATTGTTCCTTCATAAACTGCCATCAATCTGCCTTGCACTACAAAGAAAACACATTCTGATATCTCTTTGGTGCAAACACAGCAATTTGTTCAGTGTTTGTCTTCTGTTCTAAGGCAATGTTTTGCCTTTAATGGCCTGGTGTAATTGAGTTTCTTTGTTGTATGTTTAAATAATTGAAATTGCTCTGATTAAAGATGCAAAATGGTTGGTAAACATGGCTAATGCCTTGCCAGGCATTGTACAGAAACGCAGAAAAAAAAGTCCGAAATTCGACTACAATACTCTTTTTTATACTAAAATAAAAGCTATTTTTCACCATTGTGATAATGCAATGGTAAATCGAGAGCTGCTTTGCCCAAAATTACCCTCTGCCTGGTTTCCAGTGGTCTCCATAAGAGTCTTTACGCGCTCAAGTGGTATTGGTATCTCCCACTCATTGTCATGGATGAGCAAACATGTGTCCATATGAACTAGCTCTCTGTTCTTAATGATGGGATATTTCTGAACCATCCTAGCTGATGATGAGTAATCCTAAAATCCCTTCCAACGCTGTTCGTTTTAAGCTACAGCAACAAGATTTCACAGCTGTCTCCCCGACTTCACTTTAACAGGTACTGCATGTCTGCTTCCGCGACACAAGCAGGACTGACGGGGGTTGACGAGCACGCCGCTCAGTGAATCACAATGTCGAGAAACGATGCGCTGAAGAAGAACACCAAAAGGGAAGGGGGCTGTCACGCCTTATGGCCGTCCTTCTCACTCTTCCACACCTCCCTGTCCTCCCCCTCCTTTCCTGCATTTATGCTAATAGTCTCTGCTGGGAGAGAGCACCGTGGCTGACACACAGTTAAAAATCAATGGCACAATTTCTCTCAAATACAATCTCTTACTCTTGTTACCAGTATTTGTATAGTCATCAGAGTGCACCAGCAAAAAAAAAAAAAAAAGCTATAGGATGGAAAGAGTCCAGTCTTGGCCTGGACTTCGCTGACAACCATCCCGCAACTGCAGACACAGGCGGCCTCACACAGCAGAGAAAATTGTGCAAAATACACAGAGAGCTTTGTGACCCATTTGAATCACACCTCCCACCCATTTGATTCATTTTTTAATTAAGCACGAGAAACACTGGGAAAGGGGAAGAAAAGGAGACAGAAAGGAAGAGAGATTTATAGTCTTAAAGGGATGCAGTGCCATCTTGGTCTAACACAGGACTTATCTTAGCTCTGCCAGGCATACTCATGAGCACTTAACCTTGCAGTGAACGCTACCCATCATCATCGCTTTACAAAAAAAAAGGCTAGCTGCCTTTTTCTCTGCCCAGAGCTGCCCCCCAACCCTACCCCAATCCTTGCACTGTCCTTCAACAGGAAGATGCTTATATCTATGACTAACCTATCCTACAGTCAACTTTGCAAAGCATTAACTGAGGCCTTGAGAGAACACATCCTTCATGACCGAGAACATAACTTGATTTTGTGCCACCAATTCTCTGCTGACAATGTGCAGAACATTTGACACTCTGGCCAGGGGCACACAGCACAGTATTCAAAGCAAAAGTGTGTGTAAGCTTGGAACTGAAATCACAACCGTGTTATCCACATATTTATCTTTATTAAAGGGTGCTGACTTTATTCTGTTTTTAGAAACTTGTTTTATGTGGCTAAATATCTGTGGATATATAACTGTCTGGGTGATGATGTGTGAAATGTTCAGTTGCAGCTGTGAGCTACTGAACATCTAGCCTGTGAAATCCAGGCTCAAGAATGGAAAATGTGGATCCGTTACTGTTTGTTTGTTTCAGAATTCCGATGAGCAGCCATTGTTAAATTCAGCAGTGGCTGCCTAATTGATACGGTTGAAAGATTAATGCATCACTTAACAGCATTTTTGTGTTAGCATGGTATTTAGAAAACACAGGTGCAAATCCCACATGGTGGTAAATGTTTAATTGATGCAGCCATATGACTACGCTCAGCATAAACGAAGAACAAAAAAAGACGGAAAGTGAGAATAAAATGATGCACTTGCCTTGTTTTTTTGTTTTGTTTTGTTTTTTTAAACAAAAAAAATAGAAACAACTTTTTTGCATCAGTCCAGCCATCAGTTATAACAGAGGGAGTGAAATAAAGAATTAAACTCACTGCAACGGCAAAAAGTCAAACAAAAAAGACATACTAACCAATTATCAAATATTAGCTGTGATAAACTGTTTGCAAAAACTACGACTGAACAAGATCAAATATTATGCTTGATGGCCTGAATCCCTGCCCATGCCAGAGTGGCTGGGTGATATTCTGAGGGAGGGATGTGAGCGTGGCTGCCAGCCTTACTCTCCCCAGGTGAATCCCAGCAATGAGCTGTGAACAAGCTGCTTTGGCTGGGCTGGCCAGCAGCCTTCCCCTCCCCTGAAACCTGCCTGACACTTCCACACAGGCCAGGGAGCAGGTGGCCTTTAGCTGCAGGATTAGCCTGCAATTCTGTCCATCACACAGCCGCAATGGAAAATGTAACCAGTGCTAAAATAGACCTATTATTTCAAAGGATTTTATCGATGCTATAAACTGTGTCTAAAGAATGCATTTACATGTCAAAATACAACACTAACATTTTAAAATGAAAAGAAAAAAAAATCAGGGACTGCAGTCTCATCGTGTACCTTTACTTTTTGCAAAAAAAAGTAAAAGTTAAGAACTAACAGTTGTGTTTGTTTCTCTGTTTCTGACTAACTTGGATTGCAAAAACATCCACATGTAACAGCAAGAAATGTGCCACCATTATTTGATGGGAGCTTAATTATTTCTATGAGCATTTTCTGACCCTCTCTCGCTGCCTTCCGCTCTCGTCCCCATATCTCTGTTTCCCCTTGACAACCACAACCCTCCCACTGCCCATGGGAAGAACAAAAAAATGGAGGGAGCATTCAAATGGCCGAATTAATGTTTCCACACGATAAGCGAGCTTAATATAATGCTGACAATCACAGCACTCACCCTGCCAACTAGAATTGGATCTGGTCCAGAAAATTCCTCCAGCACAAACATTTGATTCCAAACCCATCCTCTCTTGGCGCGGCTTAGTAATCTTTGTCCTTCGCCAACACCGCTCGCCACCACTGCGGACCCACCAGTTTGTGTACTTTTGGACTGGCCTATGATAGGAGTCATAGACACGGACAAAACACAAGTAATCCACACCAGCAGCAAGGACAGCCACAGATCCATGAGCATCTCCTCAGACCGCTTTGGCATCCTGTCGCTGTGTGTTTTGTTTGTTTGTTTGTTTGTTTGTTTTACGGGATTCTTCTCTCCGCGTTGTTTGCCCCCTCCTCTCTTCAGATCAACCGCTCCTTGTTAGATAACAAGAAAAGGTTACTTGTGTCCTCCTTTAACAGCAGTGCTTGCATTCATGGTGTGGTAAAGGTCACTTGCACACCTTGGCATACCTCCATAGCATTTGGTGAGGGGGTAACTCTCTTAGCACAGCATCCATTTGGCATTATTCCGAGGGGGGAACCTGCAACGAAGAAATCACAGTTTGTTAGTTGTCTCTTGGTTTTGTGGGGAGCTGTCAGAAGATGATGAAGACAGAGAGAGGCAGAAAAAAACAAACAAAAGCAAACTAAAAAACAGAGTCAAATTAACATTTGAAGAAATCAGATGACACAGATAGCATGAGAGGCAAGAAAAAATGTTTCTAGAGTAGCAAAATGATACAACAAAGATGTTTTTAATAAGAAAATAAATTCTCATTTTAGGATAAGAAGTCTGGATGTCACTTCATCTTTACAAATGATCTATCTGTAGCAGCCTGACCCTTTGCTCCAATCTTGTTTTCATATTATTCTGCTACAACAGAACAAATGGTTATGTCTCCACTCTGAGGCTATTCATCCTGAAATATCAGATTGCTTTGCTTTAATCTGTTGTTCTGGGGATTATCCTGATAGATTTTGAGAAATTACACGTTCCTTGTGATTAATGTTTTGACAATACATTTCGGGTTAAGCATTGTTAAAGCCTGCGGTCATATTCCTTAGATATTGGTGCGTGCATGCATGCAATAGCACCAGGTTTAAATAGAGAAGCTGGCAGCAGGTGAGCCATGTCAACAGCACTGCAGCTCACTGATATCCAAGTAATCCAGATGAAATAATTGCTGTGGTATTTAAAGCCATGTTTACTCACTGAAACAAATGTGCAATATTACACTTGAACTGCTGTTTTCTGATAAGCGTGAACATAAAGTTGTTTCCGTAAACACAGAAACACAAACACACAAAATTGGATACAACAGACTGATGTTACAGGAACACATAATAGAAGAAGTGAGTAAATTAATGTAAATTTTGCCCTTCAATCAAGAACAGTTTCGGCTCCTTAAATGCTTCGCTCAGTCTGACGGGCAGTGTTCAGCTGAATGCAAAATCAGAGGGTAAAACAGGCACAGGTACAAAGGGTTGGCTTTGAGTTGTCCTCAGCTAAAACTGATGGAGGTGGAGATGCTACCGGAGCACAGAACGGCTTACTTTCAGCGCGGTTTAATCTTAGTTTTGGTAACTTTTACTATGCACCGAATCTCACTGTGGTCATATGCTGTGTGATTACAGCGTCCCATTCCGAAGGACAGTAACGATGAATTCCACCTGAAGCTGCACTATAACAAAGTGTGAAGAGATCCGAATTACTGTGACACCGACCCGGAGACTAAGAGATCCTGGACCAGGTTAAGAAAAAAAAAAGATTAAAGAAGAAGAAGAAGGAAAACGGAATTGTATACAGATGAGAGAGTAAGTGAAACTGGTAAAATGCCAAATCGTAGCCAACTTAAAAATCAGTCACATTAAATCACTGACATAATTTCTTCGGCATTTTAAGTCTCTGTGGTGCGTGACAGAGCAAGCGATTTCAGCACCAAGAAGACAGAACAGCTCCCCGCCAGAAAGCAGCCGGTCCAGACAGCTCAGCCGCGAACAGAGCGGCGAAGAAGAAGAAGAGCTGTCCAAGGTAGGAAATTCCCACATAGGGAGATTTTAATTGCTAGTCAACGAGCAAAATGAAAGGATAAACCCCCAAAGTTTGAGCTTACTACTCGCCTTTCATGGCTTTAAAATAGTCTGAGGCAGTATCCCGATTACCCAAATTTGCTCTCTATCTGAAGTTTTACCCTTTGAGGAGACAGTCACTCCGTGTCATCGCATTAAACGTGCATAAGAATTCAAAAAAACAAAACAAAAAAAGCATTCAGACATACACGACCGGCTTATACTGGTGACGGAAGCATGAATTACAAAAGATGTAGCCTAAGTTGCTGAGCTCTCTGTAGACTTGCTCTGTCGCTCCGAGTCACCTCGCTCCTGTAAACGAGCCCGGCAAAATGCGCTGAAGCCACGCGTTGGAGAAAGGGGTTATAAGAAGTCCTGTTCAACCTCTCCACAAAACACCAATTTACCTCAATAATACCTGTTAGGTTTATATATTATGGTGGTGGGCTGTACTTACCAGTGAGACTTGCATCCTTTTCCAGTGCTGCATTATTTCTCCCCTTAAAACGCCAGAAACTCCAATGCGTTTCATTCGAGGCGGTGGATAAATAAGCAAAAGCCGGAGAGTCAAACGGCTAGAAATCCTTCCCGCAGTTTGTCAGTGCGGAGTGACAGTGTTGGTGTTGTAGTTAAGAGCTCCTACAGGCTTGCTGGCCGACTGGAAAAGTGAGGAAGAGATGGAGGAGAGATGCACGGTGGCGAAGAGAGCCTCCCCTCCACTGCGCTCATTGGGTTGATGAGGAGTCGGGTCAACAGGCGCACAAATGAATGCATGCCGCTCTGCCCAGGCACGGACGCGCAAAGGTTATCGTCTCACATTGCCGGCTGCAGCTGTAGGTATTATCTAGATGTGTGCAGGTAAAACGGTTCTTATCGCAGTGTGTGTGTTTTCTCTACTCTCTCTTTTTCTTCTTCTTTTAGTAAGTGACGCATGCGTTGGCCTTCGGTTCTCCGGGTTAATAATGAAATTAAATAGGCCAGACGACCGGTGAAACGAAGCCAAGTTGCTCATTTACAATGCCATTTGATATGGTTAAACAATAAACAGATGGACACACACACTGCGGGGCTACCATGGAAAGCAATGGTAAGCAAAGAACACAGAATACAATGGTCACATTTATATACATTTTTCGAAACTAAAGTTGGTGTAAAAAAAAGAAAGGAAACGAAAAGCATAAAAAAAGGGCGTAAATCCCAGAGTTTTTGAAAACAAGAAGAAAGGAAAAGGTTAAACAGGTCTTCATTAAGACTGTTAGTGAAAAGGTCACGCTCATCATTGCATGCCTGAATGTGCGTGTGTGTGAGTACAGAAAAGTGCATGAGTGACAACAGAGGCCCGTGCTGCTGTCCACATAGAGAGCCCTCTAGTGTTTGTATAGCTACTTAGCAGCAGTCACGGGGGATGGGGGGGCTTCATTAGCGCAGCGGGAAAAGAATGTCAGTATACTGTCATATTGCTGTCTTTTTCCCCGAATCTCTTTGTGAAACTCACTTCCTTCCACTGAGCACTTATTTGCCTCCTCTTTGTTGCAATGATAAGTCACATTCCCATCACTTCAACACAAGAAGTTGTTACACCTTACTACCTTAACACACGAGAGTTGTTCCTCTTAGGTTTTTCCTGGTGGAGCCCTTTTGACCCAAGTGCCAGACATCCCAATTAGCAAAGACATCAAGTCTACCATTATATATTTTTTGTACCATTTAATTTTCCTCCCACTCGTGCTTTGATGTTGCAGCTGCATTTCAGATGGGAATTCTCCAATCATCTTTTTTAAAAGCTCCTACTGCATAATGCATACGGCTGTAAATCTTGAGCTATGTTACTCTTTCTCGATATGAATGAAGATTTCACCGACTGACACTTGAAGCGTAGCAGATATGTGTGGACAGAGATAAATGTATAAGAATGACTGCTTGGGAGGGGCTGTGCATTTAAAAAACAGAAAATACTCCAAACTTTAAAGTAAATAAAACAGCCAAAAGGCATATTACAGTAGCTGAAGCTAATATTTCTTAGATGCAGTCTAATCTTCCTCTCTCTGTCACACACACGCACACACACACACACACACACACACACACACACACACACATAAACACTGCCTAACACAAGATGTCAAACTTCAAAGCGCAAGCCCTAATTCATGTTTAATACAAGAATATACACTTTCATAAAACTTGCATTGTCGTTATTCATTGCACGTTCTTTCAAAGGTAGGGTAACAGCTCCACTGACATCAGGTGAATCTGAAACTAACTAATCATTCAAAAATCTCCTTCTGTGAGCAGCGTTTTGTGCAAATTAGAAGGTTTCAACTTTAAATTAGTGATTAATTCCACTGACATGGCCCCTGCCAGTGATCAAAATATCAGATGGCTTTGAAAAAGGCAAAGTAAGTGAAGGGGAAATGGTCTTTGGAACCCAAGCATCCTCAATCGATCATTAGTTACTGCTTTGTCAGTACTATTAATCACAGAGCTGTTGCAGCGTGTGCCACATTTCCACGTCTCAGACTCCACATAACAAGTCATCACCACAGGGATTGTTAGCATATATAAAGTTTGTTGTTTGTTTTCTTCTGCTATTTCTTGACTGTTCGACATCTAAAGCACAAGCTTGTCCACACTTATGGATAGTCACTCCAGGGTATTCTCTGTTTAGGAGTTCATGAGTAGGGATAATTTTGCTGCCCCCACTAATTTCACAGAGTCTCCAACCCAACACCTAGAACTCATTTTAATAAGCAGTGAGCCTTGAAACAGCACTGGGCTAAGGTTGAGATAACTAGAAACTTCAAACTAGCCCATTAGCTTGACATCCCTCCTGTGCTCTGCTTGACTTTATTGGTGTTATTGCTAATAGCTTCTAAGTGAACCTCTATCTTCCCTGCTGTGTTATCTCTTGAAAATTGTAATCTTCTTGATAATAATATGATCCTGATCACCTGATCATCATACATTTTACTTAGTACTTTGATCACTATTGTTGTGCCTTGCAATGATGACTCAAACACACGTCCCCACTTGCTCTGTTGGCAGTCTTTATCCTTCAAGTTTGGGTCCTCTACCAGAGGCCTGGGAGCTTGAGGTTCCTCTGTAATATCTGTGCAGTGCCTAGGACTGGGTTTTTTCTGGATAGCGATATCTGATGTCATTTCTGGGGTCTGTTGGAGCTACTCATCAAATTTGAGGGTCAGTGCACTGAGTTCTCTGATTACCATGGGAACCATTGTTGTTTTCTCCTTCCACATCGTTTCTAGCTCCTCTCTATGCAGCCAGGAGACAACAGTGAGTGCTCACAGCCAATAATAAAACACAGTGGAGGCTCTGCCATAGTTTGTGGCTACATTTCAGCCAACAGTGTTGGGGAATTAATTGAATTATTAACATAGAAAAGTAGAGTCTGATTCTAATCCATTACGCAATACCATGTGGAAAGTCTCTGACTGATAACAGCCTCATTTTGAAGCATTACTGTAATCCAAAACACATTGCCAATGCAGTAAAACACACCTGTATTAAAAACAAACAAACAAAGGAAACAAAGGGGCAAAAAGAAAATCCTAGCAATCATGGAACACTTTTAATTATCGATTGGCCTCCTAAGATCTAGGACCTCATCAGTACTGAATCAATGTGAGATCATCTTGAAAAAAATGGAACAAAGGGAAGCCAAAGAAGACCTTTTAAATGACCTTCAAGAAGCCTGGCCATGGACTATTCCTGAAGACTACTAAAAGAAACTACTTAAAGAAAGCTTGCTTAACCCGTAAAAGTTGAAGGGAGCCCCCACAATCCCATTTGCATATATTTTTTAAATGGCAACCAAATAAGTTAGAGCAATAATTCTTTTTGCATATGAAAAGGGAGGAGCTTTACTTATATATCATGCATTCAATTTCATAGGACTTCCTGTGTTGGAATAAATGTCATCACCTTATCAACACAAACTATCACATGGTTTAATGTGCGCCATTACCTGCGGAAACCAGAAGTGATGCCATTTTCGCTGGAAATGTAGTTTTCTCTGGGACCTTTCAAAGCTCCACTGGTGCTATTGAAAGTCATGTTTGACTTTGTGCCTTTCTATATAGTTCCTGGGACACTTAGAACTTTGATTATACTTTTGAAAATAGTTTATTTTGTAGCACATGCTGGGGGTTTTTTGCAAATTGTGCACAATAATATCTATTTTTGTTTTTGCTGCAGTTTTTAAAAATGTATGTATCTTAAAATAAACTTATGAAGACACTCAAATAAATGTACTTTCAAACTTATTAGCACTGTATAAACTCTGCTTTTGTACTTATATACTGTACCAAAAATGTGCATCTGGAAATGTGCGTGTGTACCTGTGTGGGTCTAGGAGTTTGTGTATGTGTGATTTTCATTTTAACTATATACAACAGAGAAAGGCAGTAAATCCACACATTACAGAAACTAGAGTGAAACAATTTAAGGCATTTAGCTTAGAAAATTATTCCTACTATTAACTGATTATCAGATTAGGTCATGTTTTTGTAGTTCTTATATAAATAAAGTTTAAAGTGAACCCTGTAAGTCACTGTCACTTCAGTTACTAAGGTATCAACACTGCAATGGTCATGTTCAGTTTGTGAACAGTGAAAAAGACACAGTACTATTTTACTGTAAAAAAATAAAATAAATAAAAAAGCTTTAAAGGAAGTGGGACTATTGGGACCAGTGCTTAATCACTCTCCTCCCAGGATTTCCCAAATGATTGAAAGATCAAAAGTACCATGGTTTTCCTTCAGTCACAAACTTCTCTAGCTAATCTTTGTGCTATTTACACAACCTGTAGGCCAATAGAAGGGTTACAATAGGATATCAGTTGTTACAATGCACTCTGGAAGCTGGGCTGGTCTGCAAAATGGCAGTGGGTGGAAGAACTCTGCATTAAAAGTGACAACATTTTCTTCTCCTTTATTTCTTCCTCTTCTTCCTCCTCTTCACCTTCTCTTGCTGTCTTGGTCAATGGAACATTAAAATAGCATATCAGTAAAAGAGCTCTACTCAATAGGCATGTGGCGGGTAGACATGAAAGGCTTGGAAATACTCATTGTTCTTCATTGTCAAGTGCTGCCCTCTCCATTTGACAGTATGATATTAACAGCACAATTGAGTACTCAGGCTGGTTCCTTCCATTCGGCTCCTTCAAAACCACTCTGGCTCATTTCAGGCAGTTTTTTAAAATCCTTTTTAGAGCTACTGTGAATTGTTTAAAATGTCAAAATATGCAAATCACTTCTGACCTCTTTTGAATCATGAAACACAGCATAAAAATCCAACTTAAATTTGAGTATGAGAAAAAATTCTGAAAAAATACGGCTCTTGCTTAAACACTCAGTGAGCAGTAAGCAACCAGTCCCCCATGCTTCAAGTCACTGAAAAATTTGTTGGCGATGTATGTGCTTGAGCAGACCGATATATACTGTAAGTACAACATGTGGCACATTACCATTCCTAAAAGTCACACTTTAATTGGTTACAGATTAAAGTTAATTGATTTAGCTGATAGTTTTAAAGCTCCTGAAGATAATTAAGTGCAGTGCTGAGAATTCTGATATGTTGACATTTTGAGAATGAACAACCTGTAACGTGTGGGTACAACATAACGTTAACTAACATCTTAATCATGCAAATTGAAAAACACGGCAGATTTAATTATCACCGGTCGAATCATTGGTCCTCATTAATTACATTGGGCTTATTTATTCATATTCACATATCTATTCCACTTACTTCCCAATTATGCAGGACAGTCCTCAGACCCCCGCTGATATAACAAACAGTGATTCCATTCCTGCTTCATTAGAGGATGCATGTAATAGGACGCCGAGGGGATGGAGGGACAAATGAGCATCCAAGGTTGAAAAGCAGTAGACAACAAGAATCCAAAGCATCTGCAATGACTGATAGATTGCCTTAATAGTCACATATCTATATATATTGCGCCTACTGGAGGGGGTAATGAAATGTGTAAGGAGGAGGCTCAACTTTTATCTCTACTAATGCAAATAAATTAACTCCACATCATCCAACAGCCTGCCCATACTGCAACTTTATAAATCATTAAAATCGCAAGGTGATTCAATCAGTAGTACATAGCTGTTTTCCACTATACTACTGTTAAGAAATATACTCTAAAACACTTCTTCAGTAAAGACTCAGAGAAGAGAAACACACAGAACTTCTTGCTAGCAAGGGCAGTCTCCAGAACTGAGAGTCGCACTGAGAAACTGCCCCAGTCTTTATTCATACTTCAGTGAGCGTTTGTTCCTTACATTGGAATGTGGAGGTGTACGTACGTGTGTGTGTGTGTGTGTGTGTGTGGGGGGGGGGGGGGGGGGTGGGGGGGGGGGGGGTCAGAGTGTGGCCCCATAAACGACTTCCCTTAACCTGCTGGTCTGGAAAATCCAACAGTTCATCTATATGTAAAGAAGCACTTAAACTAAAACTGACATAGCTACGTTAATCCTACCGTAAAACAATAAGACAAGGTACGACCTCTCTCATGCTCCTAGGATGTGGGGGTGAACACCCTAGAATGTTACAGTCCTCCTAGGATGAGACATTCTTTCAATATGCCACCAACTATATACTTCTACACACAAATAATTACATGCAGCATTCTACCATATGCAAACTTATATCATTAAAAGATTATGCTGACTACTAAGCACAATTTTCCTATTAACAACTACCTATCATTTGCCACTATACAACTGTGGGAAAGTCCAGATTAAACTGGAATTTTATTTTTAAGTTGTAAATATTTATTCTTTAACAGACAATGACCTGCAATTCATTTTAGCCATCTTAATAACAAATAACTCAGTGGCTTCGCTGCATTCTATGAAATCACTAATGAGGTCACCGTGTTTTATATTTTACTGTGAACAAAGGCAATAAGTTTATTTTCTCTTGAGGGGCTCCTAATATACTGTTGCTGCCGTATGGTCCATGCAGCATTGTGAATCACTTTTTGACGGCACCATATCATTACATTAGCCAAAATAAAAAGACATTAGTCTCTGAAGTCATTAGTATTCATCATTATTCAGGGTGAAACAGCACAGATGTGTTACTCATGACAGTGCCACACTTTTATGGTTTCTAAATCTTGCCCAAGGTCCTTGCCAAACAGATTAACATAAATGAAATGAACTATGATTACACAGAAAAGAACATTGAAAACAACCATAAAAAGCCTGTGGTGCTCAAGAACATGCTACTTATTTATTTTTCTTTTTTTAAAGGTACAGTAAGTAATTTTTTTTTTAGATTATTAATCAGAAAAATTAATGTTGTACTCATAAATATACATTGATTACTGAGTAATTTCAACTTTAAACATACCTTGATAGAAAAATCTGATTTAATTCATTAACAACATATAGGAGTGGGCACTGGCATAGTAACCTCCTCATAGGAAGTAGGCTATATCTTCCACTTACTTAAGAGAGGGACAGAGTATGGCATGGGCCCATGAAAAGGATAGAAAAGAAGGTTTGGGGTTCTTCCTCTAGTTTCCCATGTATGAGTGGAGAACTACAGCTGATGAATCTAACTCTTTGTGTAACACTAAAGGTAATAGTTTGTGCCTTCCATGGTTGTTACCAGTCACTCAAGCCCTTAAAAATTAGCAGATCTCTTGGGGCCTATTCTTTTCCTGGCCAATGAAGTAGTAACCATCCAAATTACCAACAGCAAGCATATTGAGGAGAACTGCTGTTAAGGGGTGTGGCTGACAAATTGCACTTAACCTGCAAGCGTTCTCCGGGAAGTAGAGAGGGGCATGCACAGGTAGACAGTTAGAGCTATGCAAGTATCCTCAAACATTTCTTGGAGGGAGAGAGAGAGAGAGAGAGAGAGAGAGAGAGAGAGAGAGAGAGAGAGAGAGAGAGAGAGAGAGAGAGAGAGAGAGAGAGAGAGAGAGACCACTTGTCTAATATTGCCAGTTTTTTGTGCCTATGTGGATGTTTGAGTTGACTGATTGGGGGGCAGTGATGAAGCCAAGCTGCAACTGACAACATGAGTGTTGCTATGGTGTGCTTTCCCAAAAAGTTGATTCTGTTCATCTGGGCATAGTGTTTTTAGTTGGAGAAATGTTTCGTCACTCATCCAAGTGACTTCTTCAGTGTGCTCTAATTGGGATTGTCAAGGTAACATTCACATGAATGCCACTACCAAGTTTTCCAAGAGAACATTGCATTGTTATACACACTTACTTTGTTATAAGATGCTCATTTCATCATTTAGTGTTGCTGTGGTTTCAGTGGTCTGGCTAATGTGTGTATTCACACTCAATATGAGCATACAGAGCATGTGTATAGTTGTATTAACCTTTTGAGTTCTAACTACCTCTTTTCTCAGTTGACCTTAGAGACTTTAGCGACAGAACTTTCAAGAGAAAGTTGTATCAGAACTTCATGTAAACCATCTCAGGTTATTAACATGAGTATCTTTCCATTTGTCTAGCTCGTCTAACAGCCATGTTTTGCGAGCACAGTGCAAAACTAAATGCAGAAAAAGGAAGTCATTTGACATTAATCTGGCGTTATGTGAGGCAGAGGTTATAGATGAAGACAAGTGCTCACAGACAAGTTCTATGATTAGATGAAGAAAGACATCAATAGACATTGATGGCTGTAATGAATAGACACAGTAATCCAGTAATGACACTTTACCTTTTATAGTTCTCATTAAGAGCACTAGCCACTTGGTTAACAAGAATGAGAGATGCAGGCCCTGTACAGAAGAAGATCATGGACACAGGTACTATGAATTTTTTGAAGGATAATAACAGAGATGAGAAGGCCCTTGTAGCCAAATGCAAGCATTTTCTGGTCTAGAAAAATTTCAATAGGGCCCAGTTTGTGGTTTTAAGCAGCTGAAATGACAGCAACTGTACTTCTTTGTGCAAAACTGAAGAAACCTATTGGATGAGAGGTGAAACATCTTCATAAACTGAAATGAAATGCAGGTTTTTCATTTCATATGCTCAGACTACCATGAGCTGGATGACTGAGATTCTACACATACTAGGCTGTGGTATACACTCAAACATCTATACTTAGCCAAACTTAGGAAAAAAATAAATGTAAGAAATGTTAGAAATCACATTCTTTCTTCTGAAAAACTGGAACTGTTGTCCAACTTAGTCTGCATGTGATCACAGTACAGCAGGCTTTTGTCTGACTATACTATATTTGCACTATTTACAACATAGTAATAGTGTCTCATATGTGGCTGTAGCACAAATACAAATGATTTAGATTTTATGCTGTTTCATGAGAGCTATATATGCTTATTTCATTCCTTCTCATTAAACAACAATACTCAGTCAGAGATAGCCTGCTGTGCAGTTATGTCCACATCTTGAATAAACAAATCCAAATTTATGAAGTCCTTTGAAACAACTTACTTTCCTCACCAGCGGCTATATCATTTATTAAACGCAATCTTAACCATTTATTCCTTTGTAATTTTAAATCTACTATTCTACATATTTGGTTCATATTTTGAAATATGCACTTTTTGTTTATGAACTTTTGGCAGTCGTAGTGAATGATAAATTGGGAACTTCTTCAGATCTCCGTCCCTTTCCTGCAGCCTGGCTTTCCTGCTTCTGCCTGTGTCTATTGCTGGTGCAGCCGTTAGTAAATAGTTCTTGCAACCCAGATTTTTTTCTTTAATTTTCGCTCTGGTTAATGGTAGCAGTAATGATTTGAATTCTCTTTTCAGCAGTATACATACCTGAACCTGATTCTTTTTGTACAAAACTGATATGAGATCAACAACGATTAAAAATGTAATAAATTACAGCAACCGCTGTCCAATTTCAAGTATATATAGATAAAATATCGACAGAACTGCGTAGCTTCACTTCATCTTTATAAAGCTATGCATTGTGTATTTGTCAGGGCTCTGTGTGCAGGCGGATGGAGAGGAGGACCCAAATGCGAGACTCGGACACTGAATACAACTCAAAACCTCAACTTTATTGCTGGCACGAAAACAAAACATGAAGTGAACACTGAATACTGAGAACAGAAACACACAGGCATAATCTGATGGTACGACGCGACACTGAGCACAGGAAAACACAGGGCTAATATACACAGGGTGGTAATCAGGGAATGGGCAAGAGGAGGGAGACACAGCTGGGAGAAATTGGACTAACGAGACTGAACACACTCACATGAGACACAGACCTTCACATTAAAACAGGAAACCAGAAACCACTAAACAAAGACGCAGAGAGGCAGACAGAATATAACACATGCAACTCAAACAATACATGAAACAACAAATCCTTAAACACGGATAAACAGAAACATGGAACTCTAATAATAATAATCATCATAGCATCAGAGAAACAAAACAATCATTCAAAAATAAACCAAAACATAAGAACTCAAAATGCTGGGTCGAACCTTACCCAGAACCATGACAGTATTTTCTATTCATCGAAAGTTTGTCTATATTACTTGTTCCACCCACTTTTTCAGTAAAATATGCAAATTCCTTGCATATGTTAACACATAGGGCTTTGAAGATCATTTTACCAAGTACCAGTAAAGCTTTCCTGTACTGAGTATACTTTCATGAGAAAAATAACGTTTCCACAAAGATGTTCAGTACTATGCTGTATTGATTCCCCACCCTTGGTTTATATTTGGTATTTACTTCGGTTAGAGCGCATTTATGACTAAAAGCTATTAATTTTTTATGACAAAAAAGAAAAATCAAAAACCAAGATATGGATGGAAAAACATGTAATGTAAATGTGTAGGGAGGGTACAGTGTGACATCATTAAACATGCATTAGATTATAGGTTCTTCACAGAATGTGAATCAAAGTCTGAGACTGAACAAACAATAACTTTTTTTTTTTTTTAAATAAGTAAACACTGAAAACCTTGCAGTTTTTGGTTTGACCACAAACTCTTCTTATTATCACAGTATTCTAGAGTCAAATCTGGGGCCATTTTCTGACATCTAAAACTTGGCTGTAGTTCATGTAAAAGGACAACGGGGTGAAGCACACAAGCAAATCCACAATAGACTGTCCGAAAAACAAAGGAATCAAGGTGTTGCAATGAACCTTCACCCCCCTATGAGGCTGTGCATAGACAAGTGCCTGCAAACCACAATAAACTGAAACAATGTTGCAAAGAAGAGTCCACTCTTCCAAAATTCTCCTACAAAAAATGGTTCCAAAATCCACTCTGCCAAAAATCCCCCACAGACTAATAAAATCATAAAGAAAATTATTACTTTAAGTAATTGCTGCTAAAACCTCAAGGGGTGTACTTAGTCTTTCACATAACTGCATAGGAACCTGTGAAAAAACTCTGTTCACGCTTTTGGACTCCATCTGTTTGCACTGTTGTATACAAAAAACATCTATTCATTTTTTGTTGATCTGAAAGTTTAGAAAACATCATCTGTCACTCGAAATACAACATATTGCCAAAAGTATTCACTCACCCACCCAAATCATTGAATTCAGGTGTTTTAATCGCTTCCATAGTTAAAGATTTCAGATACAGAAAGTTAAGCACCTGGGCAAGCAGACTGTTAATGGTAGTATTAAAAAGTGGAAGTGACTGGGAATGACAGCCACTCAGCCAAAATCACAAAATGGAGTCACTGGTTGCTTGGGCAAATACTAAGAAGAGGTCGCCAACTTTCACTTACTAATGAGCTGTGAGCCAGGTCTTGCCATTAACATCAGTGTCTGACCTCACAAATATAGTTCTGAAAGAATGGTCAAAAAATCCTGTAAACACTTGTAAATATTGTGGAAAGGCTTCCCATAAGACTTAAAGCTGTTATAGCTGCAAAGGGTGAGTCAACACCACATTAAACCCTATGTAGTACTTTGTAGAACCACCTTTTGCTGCAATTACAGCTGCCAGTCTTTTAGGTTATGAGACTGAAATCTTTGCCCATTCTTCTTTGCAAAACAGCTCCAGCTCAGTCAGATTAGATGGACAGCGTTTGTGAACAGCAGTTTTCAGATCTTGCCACAGATTCTTGATTGGATTTAGATCTGGACTTTGATTGGGCCATTCTAACACATGGATATGTTTTGTTTTAAACCATCCCATTGTTGCCCTGGCTTTATGTTTAGGGTCGTTGTCCTGCAGGAAAGTGAACCTCCGCCCCAGTCTCAAGTCTTTTGCAGACTCCAAGAGCTTCCAAGATTGCCCTGTATTTGGCTCCATCCATCTTCCCATCAACTCTGACCAGCTTCCCTGTCCCTGCTGAAGAGAAGCACCCCCAGAGCATGATGCTGCCACCACCATATTTGACAGTGGGGATGGTGCGTTCAGAGTGATGTGCAGTGTTAGTTTTCCGCCACACAGTGTTTTGCATTTTGGCCAAAAAGTTCCATTTTGGTCTCATCTGACCAGAGCACCTTCTTCCACATGTTTGCTGTGTCCCCCACATGGCTTGTGGCAAACTGAAAACGGGACTTCTTATGATTTTCTGTTAACAATGGCTTTCTTCTTGCCACTCTTCCATAAAGGCCAACTTTGTGCAGTGCACGACTAGTAGTTGTCCTATGGACAGATTCCCCCACCTGAGCTGTAGATCTCTGCAGCTTGTCCAGAGTCACCATGGGCCTCTTGGCTGCATTTCTGATCAGCGCTCTCCTTGTTCGGCCTGTGAGTTTAGGTGGACGGCCTTGTCTTGGTAGGTTTACAGTTGTGCCATACTCCTTCCATTTCTGAATGATCGCTTGAACAGTGCTAAGCCTGCTTTAAATTTCTCAATAACTTTATCCCTGACCTGTCTGGTGTGTTCTTTGGACGTCATGGTGTTGTTGCTCCCAATATTCTCTTAGACAACCTCTGAGGCCGTCACAGAGCAGCTGTATTTGTACTGACATTAGATTACACACAGGTGCACTGTATGTAGTCATTAGCACTCATCAGGCAATGTCTATGGGCAACTGACTGCACTCAGACCAAAGGGGGCTGAATAATTACGCACACCCCACTTTGCAGTTATTTATTTGTAAAAAAGTTTTGGAATCATGTATGATTTTCATTCCACTTCTCAAGTGTACTCCACTTTGTATTGGTCTTTCACGTGGAATTCCAATAAAATTGATTCATGTTTGTGGCTGTTATGTGACAAAATGTGCAAAAGTACTTTTGCAAGCGACTGTAGTTAAGGGGTTTGCTCCTGGTAGGGACTCTAGAGACAAATTGGTACTGGGTAAGGGGCCAGACAAAGAGTAATTCAGAAAAACCCTATGGAGAAAAAAAGAACAATTGACAAGTTCATCCAATATTTGATCTATATGGCCACAAGCTCTGGGTAGTAACCAAAAGAATGAAACTGCTGATACAAACAGTGGAAATTAGCTTCCTGTGAAGGTTAACTGGACCCGCCTTTTGGTTTAGGGGGAAGAGTTGGTCATACAGAGGGACTCAGAGTAAAACCACTATTCCTGCACATTGAAAGGTGCCAGGAGGCTATTTAGTCATCTGATAAGGGCAACTATTGGGTTTTTAGGGCATGTCGGACCCCCCCCCACCGATCTCCCAAATTGCTAATCTGCAACAATAAATGCCAAAACACAAGATATATTGAAAAAAAATGTTTTGTACGTTACTTAGTACAGTTTGTGTGTTTATTAACTTTATTGGGAAATGTCCTGTTAATCTACGTACTGATTCATACTCTCAAAGCACTTACATTTTTAAAGTGGATTTTTAATATATATACAAATGCAGTAATAAGCATTTAAATAAGACGCTACTGAAACACAGGACAAGAATCTCATGAAATTGTGTCACTGTGTAAGACACTACAAAATCTGAGTGAAGATGCCTTAATTTATCTAGCTATACACCTCTTGTACATCTTACATTTAAATGACTTGAAGTTTGAACTATGGGACAATGTACGCCTTGTTTTTCTTTTTTTGTTTTCTTTAATTTCACCAAGGAAAGCTCCCAGTGGAGCTTCTAGTTTCTAATTAATAATTGGTATATGTGGCTGAAGCTCTATGAGATTATTTGAAGTCATTAGAAAACACCCCCTTCTTTGGAATCTCAGTAGAGATAAAAAGGGACGAGACATCCTGGGGGATTTGCATGGCTGAGTATTTTGCTCGGGAAATGTAATTGCAGCATCTACAAACTTGTTCCTTTGACTATTACAAAAATAATGACTCTGTTGTAATGTAAAATTAAAAGCAAAATATATATCTTTATGTTATTGCCCCCCCAGGCTGGATTGTTCTTTATGGGAACATATTAATACACTAACACCCCAAGTCTTGTTGTTTTCAGTGCCTTACTTAATTGTTTGATAATAAATTGTCACTTGTCCTGACTCTCAATCTAATTCCTTCTGTTTGTTGCTTTCTCAGTCCAAAACTCCTTCTCCTTTGCTGCAGCTTACAGAAAGTTTCCTTTGTTCCCTACAAAAATAACCAAAACAAGCAGCTAAGTCTGAAGTACTGTTTGATGACAAACAGTGGAAACTGTGAAATACTGTATCATGGCAAATCACGAAAATGTAATTTGCAACAGCTTCTAGATCACATCTAACAAATAAGCTTAAAACCAAGATGCAAAAGAACAAAGGGAAACGGATATCAAAGGCAGCGTGTTGAGAGTAGCAAAGGGAAAGAAAGGTAGTTCAGGACAGGAGCGTATGGAAGGGGCTTGAGGAGAATGAAAAGCACCAGGACAAACACATCTAGGCTATTGATTTATTGGAGGGTATAGTCTTAGAGACGGGTGCAAAATTGATCAAATGGAAGGTTATCCTTACTCACATAGGCAAGCTGTTTGCCAATATCTATCACTGGCAACTCACAATGGCTCAAAGGATCCTTGACATTCTCCAACACTGTAGAGCCAGTAATAGGCCAAGTTGAGATTCTCTGTGTGAAAAGGAATTGTTTTAGACTTCACACTGACTGAAAGACTGCACACCATTCTTTGTGAAGACAAAACAGAGACCAGAGTCAGTTCCCCATTAAATATACCCTACATGTTTTTCTCTTTTTGTTTGTTTGTTTGTTTTAGCTTACCTGTAAGCCCCGCCTGCTGCCAACAAGTTTTATCCCACAGATTTGATATTTCAAGTGTTCAGCCCAGTACTCGATTTCTTAGATCTTTAGACTCCTGGGAATGTTTGTAGAATCTACAACATAACCCCCATAGGTGGTCAATGTAGGTTATGTGTTAATTACTGTATGGTTGTATATAATATAATCTCACTTATAAAATGAAAAAGAAGACGCGGCAATGGAGGAATAGATGGTACTGAACAGGCCAGTCACAATAGCTGTAGGTTACAGCATAAACGTTAGTGTAGTTGTGACAAAGATTTCCTGCTGAGCCATAAATCCCCTATAAGGGGGCAAGCAGTGTAGTAGGGATGGGAATCAAGAACCGGTTCTTATGGAAAACTGGTTCTCAGTAGCCCAATTCCTTGGAATTATTAGTCTGCCTGCCTGTCCATCCTGGTTATTGGTTCTTGAACTCACACTACAATCAGCTGATTTCAGTTCGAGTGTCAGAGGAGAAAAAAAAACCTATGTTGTCTGGAGCATGGGTATGGACATTTATTTTTATTGGACAACAGGACAAGATGAATGGTAAAGCGGATAACTGCATCCAGGACAGAAACAACTGTATTATGCTGCTAGACGACATGCTAACGCTAAGCTAGCAAGAACCCAGATTGAAAACTGAGTGAATGCCAACCCTAGCAGCCAAAGCCTTAACTTCACCAGGTAACAAGCAGATGAGCAGTCAGGCTGCAGCCTCCCTTTCTACCTGTTCATGTTATGGACGCAGAATCACCGTGATTGCTTTTTTGTGCTGGTTTTCGTCTTTGCTTTGTGCTGTCAGCTTTGTATTCTACGAAGAGAAAGATCTTAGAGATGTGAGTGATCGTTAGGGATTTGTGATGGTGTGTGGGGTTGTAGCCCTTGTTAAATGTTGATTATGAGACAATGTTTTTCAGCTATTTTACAGAGTAACATTAAAATAATGTAATGAGTAGTATAATAAATTACTGCATTACTTTTAAGAAAGGTTCTTTGTGTAATATGTGTAATAATGACTTTTTTGAGTAATGACTCCAACACTGATGACAACAAAGTGGGGAAATATCTCAGTAGACATGCACAAACATTTGACCCACCGCATACAATTAATTAGCATTAATCTAATTTATTGCTGCTTGGCAATGGTGGTGACTCTTGAAACAGAGCCAATGAGGACCCAATAACAATCGATAAGAGAATCAATAAAGAATCTAATCTATAGACTATGTGTGCGTTAGCATATGCTACTTCCAGTGGGGAAACTACTGTATAGCGCTTCGTTTCCGGTGTGATTTTCGCTCCTTCTTTACAGTCGGGTTTTCCAAAACAAGTCAACCAAATGGATGAATCAAGTGGCGATTTACATTTCTCAAGATGTCTTGGGCATTTACCAAATATATCTGTAGATGATGTTCATCGATTTGTTGATATTTTTTCCCCCACGCCTCAGAGCAAAAGAGAGAAAGGATTCAAAATATATATTTCTCAGTATTCGTATACAGTGGTCCCTCGTTTATTGCGGGAGTTACATTCTAAAAATAACCAGCAATAGGTAAAATGCACTAAATAGCCAACTTTATTTTTTACAGTTATTATATATGTTTTAAGGCTGTAAAACCCCTCACTACACACTTTATACACTTTTCTCAGACAGGCATGAACATTTCCACACTTTACTCTCTTGTTTAAACACTCTCAAAGTTCAAACCTTTATATACTTTATATACCTTTTATATATCGAGACCCTTACCAGCAATCATTTATTCATTTTTTTTCTGGCTTTTATTTCACTGTTTGTTGACTAGCTGATATTGGCATAACGAGGGAAACATCTGGCTTTGACTATTGTTCACCTGTAGTTTGAATGCTAAACATTTGCCTTTTTAAATCATGAGAACTATCACTATACAGAGATGTGCTTCTGAACGTGGACGATGGTCTTCTAATTTTGTAATGCAGTTCTTCTTGTGTTGAGTGATGTAAACAATCAATTGATCTACACTCTTCAAATGTCAAAATTGATCATTTGATTCTTTTATGACACAGTAATGGAGAGTGTTCCCACCTTCTGCTCTTTGTAACTTAACGCAATCTTTCCGTTTTTGTGTTTTGGACAACTCTACATCCGGTCTTAAAACAGAAAGTTAGCATTTTCTCATGTGCAGGGTCTATTTCCATCCCTACCGTCTAGTGTATCATATTAGTGTCTTTGTGTCATTGTGCAGACATATTAAAAAAATTTTTTAAAGCACTAAACAATTTCCCCAATTATTAATAGATCACTTTAAAGTTTGGAGATGATCCAATGGAAAAGAGAACTTTTTCCAACATTGTGTGACCCTGAACTTTGACCTATAACCTTGAAAGAATGCATACTAAAATTGAGCTTTTGATTATCTTTATGATTGAAGCAGAACTGACTGAAAGCTAGGGCTTGTGCAAGCTGTAAAAACTAAAGACTCTAAGATGTATTTTTCCAGTGTGTGACTTTGTGAAACTTCACAGTGTAATTTTCAAATCATAGGGTGTCATATTGAGAAATAAAACAGGATGTTTTACAGCTCTCTCCATGCCCTTTTATATGATATATAACTCAATATATAGAATGGTTTCTTGAATTTTTCTTTCCAAGGTCAATTTTGACATGTAACTCTAACAATGAAAGTCATGGTTTAAATACGTAGGCCAGCTTATTAACTAATGTGACGTTTGAAAATGTTCCATAAAAAATTGTGGCTAATATAGTTTTTACTGATTTTTCACATTTGATGCGAGTTTGACCTTGACCAATTTATGACAAAAAAATAAGAGCTCAAGCTCTTATTGGTATCCACTATCGCGCAACGTTTGAAAATGATGTCTTGAAAACTGTGGACCCTAGGCTGTTAACAAACAGGCAGATGGACAAACAAACCAATAACATACTCCCTCCTTTTGGGGGGAGAAAAAACAGCCATGCAGAGCATGTTTAACAGTGGGCTGCCTGACTTTCACCATATTTTTTTTCTTCTCTGGAAAACATTCACTATACTATATATTTAAGTGCATGTCTGTCTATATGATTATGTTTTATTTTTTATTTTTCTTTTGGGACTTTGTAAAAAGGGAAAAAAAGAAGAAGAAGGAAAGAAAAAAATATAATCATTACTTACAAGAAATCTACTACTAAGCATCACATTTCAAATGATCTGCCAGGTTAAAGTCAACGTAACTTAAATAAGTAGTCACTGGATTAAAGGCTTGTGTCTAGTGTGTGGTGTCTAATCCAAAACATGTGTTAACATTTACAGATTCAGCAGTAAATGTTTTATTGAAATGAATGGCCAGAATAGTTTTTAGAGGTTACAGTATAAATAGAAATATTTAGTTGATGCATGAGTTGTACACAACATTTTGACCCTAGCTGAGAGAACAGTTGAAGGAGAAAACCACCAAAACAATGTTTTAGTGGTGTCACGCCAAGAGTGTTTTTTGTATATCCACTATATCCTGAACCTGCCCAGACTGCTGTGGGAAGTTATGGCCTGTTGAGCATCTATTAATTTGCATCTGCGCTCGTGTTGACAAGAATCACCACCAGGTTTACTGCCCTGATTGTTTCGTCTGTCGGGGCATGGGAATAAAATGAGACACAATTAATTCCTGTGAACCAAAATCCACCCTGTCCATTAATCTTGTAATTGTAACAGAACAGAGAAGTGTAGGCAGTGGTGGCAGCTTGTCAAGTGGGGAGAGTGAGGTGAAGGAGATTTAATCATTCTCTAAATTGATCACAAAGAATTTAACACATTACTGATCAAATATTCATATATAAGACTGCATTTAACTGACAGTTATGCAGTATTAAACTAAATGCTTTGTCCATAAAATTTCTAAAAGTAGTGCATAGCATCACAAACCAGTTCTACCTACACAGGTTTAAAACATGAATTGGTTTATTTTGACCAGAGAAACATACACTCAATGGACACTATTTTTATATGGTATTTTCTGCACTATAAGGAGCAGTTAAAATCCTTTAATTTTCTCAAAAATCGACAGTGCGCTTTATAATCCAGTGTGCCTTATATATGAATTCTAGTTGTGCTTACTGACCTCAAACCGATTTTATATGATACCCGGCGCTCAAAAATCTGTCAAAAAATGTTTGAGTATGACTTTGGTAAGCTACGAAGCCGGACCGCTTGATTGATTGTGGGAGCATTACTCTACCATACCATCTTTAATAAAATGATCAGTGTTGCTGCTTTACCAGGTGTAACAATTAAGTTTAACATCCAGGCATCCATGAAAACTCAATTTATTAAATTTAATGGAGTTAGAGTTAGCATAAGTTAGCTGGCTAGTTTCCACCTAAACATGATATACATGATATACCATGTTCTGATTGAGGGATTTCTGAAAAAAATAAAAGGTATAGCTCTGCTATCACTTCCAACATAAATAAAGACAGAAAACTGAACAGCAGTGCCTTTTGCAGGGTTACTGAAGTTGGACTAGCTGGTATATAATGATGTGCTACGTGATCGCTAGCAACACAGCTATGTTAGCATAACATAAACAGAGTGAAGCTGGAGAATGAACGCTAAGTTTTTTCTACTGATAACGGGAGGGTTGCCAATGGTTAGGGACAAATGCAATGGCAATGCAGGATGCTGTAAACGGACCAAACTTCAGTCAGGAGAACAACTGAGATAATCTATCCAAAATATGAGGTTAGTCATTAATATACTGCAACAACACGGGAATAGAGCAGCTGCGAGAGAATTCAACATTAATGAAGCCATGGTACAGAAGTGGAGGAAGCAAGAAGAATGAGTTGAGTAAAGTTACACTTTTCTGACTGTTTTGTTTTGCTTAATGCGCCTTATAATCCAGTGCGCCTTGTATGTGAAAACATCCCAGTCCATCGACAGTGTGCCTTATAATCCGGTGCGAAAAATATGGTACCCACTTTTGGTTTTGGAACTAACTTAATTCCAAGATAGTCAAAAAAGACAGATTTAGTGCTGACACATTGCTTAGAGATTTTGTTTCGTATTGACACGATAATGTCATACAGTTGCACATTTATTGGTTGCACATTCATTATGTGAATCTCCCATTAGACTACACCCCAAAGGTGCTCTGTTACATGGAAATCTTGATGATTGTGAGGCCATTTAAGTACAGTGAATGGGTTTGAGATAATTTGAGCTTTGTGAAATGATTTTCTATCCTGCTGAAAGGAACTATCTGAAAATGTGTACACTTTGGTTATAAAGGAAGGGACATGGCCAATTACTATCGAGCTTATATGACAGGCAGGTACACCCATGTGAGGATTAGAACTGGACCACAGAGCAAAGGAAGAAGGTGGCCTGGCCTGATGAATCACATTTGTTTACATCAAGTGGATGGCCAGGTACAATGCATCACTTGCCAGGGAAACATCTGGGGCAGGATGGGAAGAAGGGAAATTGGCAGAGGCAGTGCGATGCTATGGGCAATATTCTGCAGTGAAATCTTGGGTACTGCCAACAATGTGGATGTCACTTTGACATTTACCAACTAACTAAGCTTGTTGCAGGCTGTGTAAAAGCTTTCATAGAAATGGTATTGCCTGATGGCTGTGGTCTCTTTCAGCAAGATGATGTGCCCTACCACAAAGTAGCAATGGTTTAATGATGGTTTAGGAGCACCAAGTTTGAGGTATTGACTTGGCCTCCATTCCCAAATTCTCAGTCCAATCAAGCATTTGTGGGATGTGCTGGATAAACAAGCCTGATCCATGGAGATCACACCTCACAACTTAGAAGATGTAAAGGATCTTTTGTCTACATCTTGGTGCCAGATACCTCTAGACAGGTCTAGATGAATCCGTGCCTCAGAGCTGTTTTGTTGTTTTGCTAGAGACTCTCAAAATATGACAGTCAGTCATAATGTTGTACTAGATTGGTATATACTATTTCATAAAAAAAAATAAAATATAAATTTGATGAAAACAACATTTTACAAGAAAGTTGGGATGGCAACAAAAGGCTAAAAAAATAGGAACCTTTTGCGACTAATTAGTTCAGGTAAGCTACATAATTGGATATAAGCTCCATCATGCAAAGAAGAAGCCATATGTGAATATGTTTGAAAAATCCCATCACTTTCTCTCAGCCAAAGTGGCCACATGAAAGATGTAAAATTCTTTTTGGAATACATGGACACTGGATAACTATGCTTAAAAGCTGGGTCTATGCAAGAAAAGCAGTTAATTTAAATGAACTTTGTAGAACTTTAATTCCACCAAGAACAGTGTTCAATCATCCAGCCAAAATTATGCCTGATTCTCGTCGATGGGTAACAAAAGTGTCTGGTAAGGTGCGATTTGCTAAGGAACATATAAGTATTAGTTGGGGTGCATCGCTTGTGCTGATCGGAGAAAAATAAAAGAAATACATACTTACCATGACATTCATACTCATGCTATTCTCTGTTGGGTTTTTTAGTAGAGAGTAGAACTCATGGTTTCCTGAAGCAGGAAAGCAGCATCAGATCATCACACTGACCACCATGTGTGACTCTTTGTGTGATGTTCTTTTTTATGAATTGCTGTGTTAGTTTTATGCCAGATATAATGGGAATCAAATCTTTCAGAGAGTTCACCTTTTATCTTGTCAGTCCACAGAATATTTTCCCAAAAGTCTTGGGGATCATCAAGATTTTTTTTTTTTGGCACATGTGAAATGAGCCATTATGCTCATTTTAGTCAGCTGTGGTTTATACCTTGGAACTTTTCCTGGTATCCTTCTTATTGTTAAATCATGAACACTGACCTATATGATAATTTATTTAACTATTTGTCATGAGGATGACTACCACAGGTGAAATTTCATTGCAAAGATGCCTGGAGTGCTTATTTATTTTTATGAGATAGCATAATGTTCCTATTCTATATTTAAAAGGAGGCTGGTGTGTGTAGCAATCACACTGGAGAAACAGATAGAATTAATCAATTCTTCATGAACACCAACAAGATTTAACATGATGTTATGTTGACACTTCCTATTGTTCCACAAGGCAAGCCACAGGCCTCTCACAGTGGCAAAATGTAAAATAAATTAGCTTCAAAAGATTTGGGAAAACAAAACAAACATTCTGTCATTCTAACGAGATTTTGTTTTCTTTTTTGCTTCAGCACTGACATTCTAAGGTTGCAGATGACATCTAACTGGTATTGTTTTGTTAGTATGACATGCTTAAGTATGTTGATTTTTTGAAAGCCAGATGCAAAAATCACAATATTATAGAGTCTAGCTGCTTACAATTTTTTTTAGCAAAATTTCCTACACTAATGTCCAAAAGCTTGAAGCATTTCTTCTGCAACAGATGATATTGCAGATTTCAGACCTCAAAGTCACTGATTTTTGGCTACCTTGGAAAAAATCCAGTGAAATGGTCTTCTGAAATAACGAACTGCATTTTTTATGTGCTAGAACAGTAGCTCATATGTATATGTACATTTAAATTGCAAATGCAAAAACATTTTGTTATAACACAGTTTGTAAGGCTCAAGTTAAGTGAAAGGAGCAGTTTCTTGGAAGGGGGGAACTAGTTCCACCTGAAAACCTGTCCTCCATGGGTTACCTTGAGTAAACGGAACAATGTTGCTATGAGGACAGATTGTCTTTTAAATGTAATTTCCCATGACTTTGGCCAGTGTAAGCACCACTGTCGTACCACACACACACACACACACACACACACACACACACACACACACACACACACACTGGCATGTGTAGACACCACAAAGGGTAAGAGATACTTGTTAAACTGATTATTGCACCAGTTGTTTTCAATAACATAAACAGATGAAAGCAGTCTCGTAAAATTTGTCAAGTTTGAAGGCCAGTGAATGTATTCTAGTACAGTAGAGCACTGCAGATTTGCTTCTAACGATAACAGAATTTCTACACTTTACTCAAAATATAGTAAGCTGACATAAAGCTGCACATGCTTTGCTCTTGTCGTGTCATTTTGAGTAATCTTTGGGTTGTTATACTTACTTTACCTGTTCATGCTGCATTTGATTAAATTATATTTCCTCTGCACTCTGAATCTTCTCTCAAAGAGAAGCGCCAGGTGTTTCACAGATAGCGTGATTTGTCATCTGGTATGTTCTGTTGGTGTGTAGGCTGCTATATCATAGGAAGTCCCACAGTTTCCACTGCAGGCGCTTGTGTCACGCTCATCACGTTTGACAGCTGTTCAAACTTCACTGCATCTGCTTATTTGGAGGAAAAGTCTGCTGCTATCATTAGCACATTCACAACATTGCCATATTGCCCCTTTTTGCATCTGTTCTCAGAAGTAAACTGTAACTGATGGTATTATCTAAAGCCGTGATTCAATAATCTGGCTAATCCTTTGGGACTTCTTAGAACTGGATGTTGTAGGACTGAACACTTGCTGTGCTCTTGGAAAAGTAAGGAGACTTAGAGTCAAGAGTTGAAATTATGGTGTGCAGGACAAAACTATTTTTGGTATTAAGAATATTTCACTTGGAAAATTAATACTCCTCAGAAACCTAGAAAATGTCTGTGCCTGAGTACAGATGATTAACACATGATCACAACCCCAAATGATTAAGGACTGAAATAGAAAAGAAAACAATTTCAAATTATTCCCAATAAACAAAAACGGAAATGTTGCAGTGATGGTGATTAAAATGCATGCTTGTCTAAAGGGTGCATTGGATTGGAAGGCTCTATTGTGTGTAGAGTGGGGCTATGTTTAGACTGGAGGAACACTAAGGTCATAAGAAGCTTTGGGGTAAAAAAAAAAAAATACCACCTCCTACCCTCCATCCCTCATTCCTTCACACTTTTCTGCAAACCCTGCCATTTCAGAGATTTATAAATAGTATTAAGCCTGTTCTTGGCTCTCTTGTCGTTATGGGCCGCTCAGTTTGAGTGGCGGTTGTCACAGACAATTTCTATCATACTTTTATAGAAAAAGACTGTTTACCACGGAGTAGAAAATTCCCTTTGAGGAGGTAAAGTCTTAGTTGGAAGAAAATTTGGCACAACTAATGCTGATCTATTTTGTAAGTAATTGTAAAAGGCATGAATATTCTAGATTTCCCAAAGGTCTTCAGTGCTCAGGTAACTTTTTTTTTCTTTTTTTAATATCAAAGCAAATTATTTCAGTGTTAGAATGAAAAAAGAAGGGGAAAAAGATTTAATAACCTGCAGCTATTCTGAACTTGTTTATATTGCTTAAATTCTATGATTTATGTATTGTTAGGTGGCTACTCCCATGAGGACAGAAAGAAATACATCCTGCATTATATAAAACTAAAATATGACATATAAATGTCATAAGCTGCAAGTGATTCCAAATCATTTTTACATTTCACCTGTAATCGTGCAGCATATTCAGAAGTAGGAAGACAAACAAAGCTTAGAAGTATCAATAAAACATCATAGCTAGGCATATCATGTGCGTAATTGGCAGGTAGGTAAAACAAATCCTAAACAAAGCAGTAATGCATATTTTAGAGTTTGGTGGAAGGGTTTAGGCAGGGACTCAACGCACAATCTGACAAGCATCAGGGAATTGCAGCAAAAATTGGCAAATCCCTTTTAGATTCAGAACTGGGAGAAATAAATGATGTAATTGGCAGAAAATGTCTTGGGTCTGAAGCTTTGTGTTCTGCAGAAGTTCTTCATTCACGTTGGCAAAAGAGTAAAATATATACACATACTGCAATAACTAAGAAATCACCCTAACTCTGGAACTCTACCATGTGCATGAGGCTCTTTGCCCTCAGGTCCAAGATGAGCCTTCCGAGATACCATACTGTAAAGACAACTACTCCTATATGTTTTAACCATTTTTGCCTGGTAGCTTAGTGGCAGCCCACTGCTTACGTTATTCAGTGCATCACTCTTATTGTAAATGCTCTATTGTCGCATTATTTTAAAGGGATTGACATGATCACACATGAGACATTTTATGTAGAGCTATGCACCCTTTTTTGTGCAGTAATATTTTCTTCTATTGAATTTGAAACATAGCATCCTGGTTTGCACCACAGGCACTGTGCATTCACCTGCTTCTGGCAGTTTTGAGGAAGCACCCCAGAGCTGAAAATGATCCAACTCTTGACGTGCTCCCGGTAGAAAAGAATGCTACTCTTCTGTCATTATTTTCTCTTTTCTTGTCAAGCTGTATGAAAATAGACGAATACCTTTCTTCTGATTGTAAAAAAAGGGAAAACAACAGAAAAGTTTGATGCACAGAGAGTTACAAGCTTCCAAACTTTAGACACTATATCACCCCACCCAAGAAATGAAATCCAAAACTTAGCAGGTATCACTGGGTAGTTTGGAGGAGTGTGCACATCAAATTTAATACTTTTAAATATCTTTTGTAATTAAAAAACATTCCTAATTAAATTTGAGCTATTGATAATTAAAATTAAGCCCTGCGACAGACTGGCGGCCTGTCCAGGGTGTACACTGCCTCTCACTCTAAGACAGCTGGGATAGGCTCCAGCGCCCCTCGTGACCCTGAAAAGAACAAGTGGAAGCGAATGGATGTTTGGATAAAATTAACGATGGATGAATAACATACTGAAGTTCTCCAGTTTTTGATTTTCTGAACCATTTTTTTGAAAGATAAAGCAAGATGGTAAATATTAATAATAATAATAATAATAATAATAGTAATACATAGCTATTTATACTGCACCAAAGGGCAGAAATTAACCCCTACATACATTTACATTAACTTTACATTACATGTTGCTTTGCCATCACCTTTTTTTCTACTTCAGGGAAGCTAATCTTCAACATGGATAAGGAAAAAAAAGGACTGAAATGGAATGAACTTTCTTTGTGCAAATTTAAAATTTAACTATTTTGTCTTGTCTCTATCCCCTAACCCCCAACCGACAGCTGTGCCTGCTTGAGCCTAGTTCTACTGGAGGTATATTCCTGTTAAAAGGATTTTCTTCCCACTGTCGCCAAGTGCAATATAAGGTGCCTTGAGGTGACTGGTATTGTGAGATATACCAACCTTTTATTTATTAGTCCTTTATTTATCGAGGTAAAAATCTCATTGAGATTCAAAATCTCATTTTCAAGAGAGACCCGGCATCATGGCAACAAAAGTCAAAAATATATGTACCAAATATAACATTTAAACAAATACAATATCCCGTACAAACATGTGAATATACAATAACAGATCAATTAAGAGTGACATTAAAAACAATCACACTGAGTAAAAGAGTTATTCTCTCATTCCTTTAAGGTGGACTTAAACTTCCCCAAGGTAACCAATTCTGATAATTTCGGTTCCATCTGCAGATTATTCCAGGAAACAGGGGCAGTGTATTTAAACATCCTTTTTTTAAATTCTGCTTTGATTAGGAAAAACTGAACTGAATATAATTAAATACAATATGATCCGAATCAGTATTAGAGATCCAAACAAACAACCTACATCTTGCAAAAAAAAAAAAAAAAAATCGTGTTTTGTGTTTGTGCATATCAGTTTTTGGAGTGACCTTGTGGAATGGCCCAGAAGAAGAAATTAAACAAAGTGAAAATACTGGACAATTTAAAAATAAATATGAGCAATACATATTTGATGGGTATTAAAATTAAAGATTTATAGTTTATTTTTGTCTGTTGATTCCCATTAGAAGTATATAGATGCACCATTGTATAGAATGAGAATATCGTTATGCTAGCAATATGAGAGAGTATTTGTCTGTAAGTACTGTATGTGTGTGTGTATATATATATATATATGGTGTGTATATATATATATATATATATATATATATGGTTACCAGTTTGATTAAGAATTTGTAGGCAACAGCACTGGATAATCCACGGCTTCTTCCTGCTCCCTTTGGAACACTTTTTGTTTTTGTTGTACCGACCATTTTGTTGGACATTTTTTATTTATGTTTTCCTTTTCCTGTGTTTGTTTTCTTGAAATTTTAATCATTTGAAATGAAATAAAGAAAGAAAAAACATTGCATCTTGGGGGAAAAAAAATGATGCACTAATGCGCTAATTTGACTCATATTGACATGGCATTGTGCAAGTGCACCCTTTTCTGTTGACTTGGCTGAGTTGTCAAAATGCAGTTTTTACTTTACTGATTGTTATATGTGTGTGTAACCGTCTCTAACTTACAGATTTGGTGGGACAGAAGTAAAAATGTCACATCTCAAACTGGCAGTGTGATAGAACTAAAAGTAATTTATTAGAATTCCCCCGAGAGCCCAAGATTATTCATTTCAAGCAATCAGTTGCAGACCTGTTAGTGGCTGAATATATCACTTTTAATACTTGTAAGTTATCAGAATGACCATATTTTAAAATAATAGAGAGCAGCTCTGAACATATTTGTTACCTGTTACCTTTTTTTAAACAAATAAAACTTGCACTTCACAACACCTGGAGCAATTTGTTTATGATGCAACAAAAGGTTGCACGGTCTTATCTCCACATATCTCCAGAAAACCACAGAACCATGTGAAGAACTCTGGGGATCTATTCCAGACTTATAGAAGGCTATGAAGTGAGAAGAAAACAATACAATAAAAAGAAAAACTATACTAAAAAACTAGACAAAATGACAACTGATTTAACTAGCTTGCAAAAATGTATAATAAAAGTTAAATAAAAGTTTAGATGTCATCTCCAACTTTACATTAAAAAAAATCAAAGCTTTTATAGTTGCAAATTTTACCCATGCATGCTCACAGGGCAGACATTTCCATAGCAGTAACTGGAAATGATAAATAATAGGTCCGATGTCTCTTCCTGCAGGTATGCACTAAAAAGATAATTAGTTGACTGCAGGTAACGTGCAGCAATCCAAGTGGTGTTTTGCCCTTTTGACATAGATTCCTGTTGGGTTAGCTGGATTACACAGATGGATTACGTGGCAGAAACACACACGGACGCAGAATAGTTGGTGATGCAAGTTTTATATATACACAAGTAAGGGGGAATATTTACAAGGGAAAGGGGCTATATACAGTGATAAATAAAAATGTGCCAGCAGGAAAACACCGAGGCGATGAGATGGAGCCGAAGCATACAGGTAGGTAGCAGACGCACCGGAGCTACCTGACAACAGAGAACAAAACAGGGTTTATGGCATACCGTTGATAGCCGAACGTTAAACACAAGTGGACGGAGAGTGTTGGAGAGCTTACTTGACCACCCAAACCACAGCCGCTGCGGTGATCGCCGCCTGATGGTACGTAGCACTCCGTCGCGGATCCAGAATAGCCAACACAAAATCCTAGGTAGGCGGGCAGGCGATGGAACAGGCTAAGACAAAGAAAAGTAGGCGAAACGTGGATCCTTTAAAACATACAGCTCCACAGCGTAAAATCAACAGATGCAGCCTGTGCTAACTCGTTACCACTTGTGACAGCGATAATACTCCGACACCAGACGTCCGTGACTCTGCTCCCTAAAAGCGCTCACTGATGACGTCCGATGCGTCGCAGGTGTGTTGGAATGCCATCAAGCCCCGCCTCGCCTACCTATAACCAAAAGGAAAACAAAACCCAAACAACAACAGTACACCTACCCACCACCTCCTAACAGATTCCCATGTCCATTTGAAATCAGAACCCCTACCGAGAAAAAACAAACAAACAAATCAACCAATAACAAACTGAAAAATAAAGAAAGTATTGTGCCTAACCAGAATGCTAAGCAATCTGCTTTTTTTGGAGACAAACATGGATTTTGAATTCTGCACCTAAACCATGGAATTTGTCATTTAAATGGAACATCTATGGAGGATTTGTCAGATCTTTGATGTTTCTGTGTCCTGTTCTCTTGTTGATGTTCAACAGGCAGTGACAAATCAGTGGCACCAGCTCCAAAACTATTTGCAGCCATCTTGTTCCCAGTCTTCTACCTGCTGTGTCAAAACAACAAGACTGGGAAAATACTAAAAATATGTTGACAAGGGCAGACTGCCCACACAGCCTCCAGACAAAAAATAAAGAAGGAAAAAACTTGTCTTCACATCTCACCAACCCCTTGCCGCCTAACCCCCCAACCCTTCCCCAAGTGCATTTAGAGCACTTGCTCCTTGTTAAAAGGATCCAACCCTGGACGGAGCGGGGGTGGTGATACCCCCTAATGAAGATGAATATTCAGCTGCTTTAGAAAGGCTCCTGGAAGGCTGCCCAGCCCGCACTCGCTGTTCCAGTCAAATTGGCAGCAAGGTGGGGGTGGAGGGAGGGGTCCAAATCACTGGGCTGAAGTGGGGAAGTTGGGTGTGAGGGGGGGGTCAGTGGAGATGACTAGGCTTGCAGACAAGCAGGGGAGACACGGTGCCTGTGTGCTCCTCTGGAAAATGAGCAGAAAGCAATTCATAAATAGTTTTTGCATACACATAGATGTGGACAGTGTCACATTAGTGAGGCAGCAAACTGTCAATCTGTTGTGAAGGCAAACAAGTGCAGTATATTTTAGGTACATGTTACCTGTTCTTTCTCACACACACAGACCACTGAAAGAAGGTGCATTAGCTAATAATTTAGATTATTAGCTATGGAGGAGTATATAATCCAGGGTTATCAGTTTGAAATCTGTTTAAGGATTACGGGCCCAAATGTCACAAATCCAAGAAAATATGGTTTAATGACAGTTGAATGTCTTTTACTCAAAAATAATAATAAAAATAAATAAAAATAAAATAAAAGAAATCTGGGAAAGTACAAACAGCCACATTATCTTCTAAAAATTCTACTATTTTCCTGCTATTGTGACTTACTAACTCTTAAAATGATTAACCTGGCAAATGTGCTTTCTGTCCTCACTGACCAGCTACACTGTCAGTTGACTAGAGGAGCAAAAACAGCCTGTTCTCCTGTGCTTGTTTGTTTCTTCTGGGGAATTGTAATCAGGAAAAAAAGAAGAAGATTTGGTAGTGTTAGTTAGTCTGGAGTAAAAAACAAAAATACAAATGTCTGGTCCGCATAGAATTAGATAATGTCATATGTACAGCCGTTAAAATAAGTGTTATTCTCATGTTCTATCCACACTAAACTCTACATGGCACAATGAGGCAGCATGACATTTAGCAGTCTCAACATAAAGTAAACAAAGATAATATTAGGACAGTGAAATAACTCAACCCAGTGTGAAGAAGAGAAAAATTAGGAATTCAGTTTCATATAAGCAATGATTTCACTAGTCTGAAATATATGCCTTAAATGTCAATTCATATAAGGACAATTTACAACCAGGTATTACATGAAACAGTCGGGTGCTGTATATACGTGTGCAGGTCCATGCTACATGTTTTTGGCACCTTTCTCCGCAGAGACATTTTTGTGTATTTCCCTTGAAAATGAAGAAAATGTGTTTGAAGACCAAATGAAACACATTCCTGAGATGCAAAAAAAAAGGTGAGAGAGAGAGACACTAGGTAATGGGAAAATGGTAGGATGAATAGAAAATGCAGTAAAAAGTACTGAATTAGTAGATAGAAAAACAAGGGCTTATCAGATTTTATTTTCCATTATTTTTAAACCTGAATGACCAATTTTGGGCCTGAGTGAAAAAGAAAAAAAAATCAATAGTGGTTTAATTATAGTTGAATCTCTCTCTTCGTAATGCCTTCTGACCTGGTTTGTTGCATACGGTGCTTTATCAGCAGGGAGAAAAAAGAGATGATTGAGTGAGAAAACATGAAAAAAAAACATCCTGTAATATTTTTTAACACTCAAAAAATAAGGAAATAATAATAATAACCCTAATTTTTAAGTGGGTGTCCACAGCGCTGGGATTAAATGCTCTTTGCTCTGCCATGTGCTGTCATGGTTCAGGCTACCTTTGGCCGTGGCTGCGAGCACATTCCTGTTGCCAGGTGGAAAGGGGAGATGGAGAGAGCCGCCGGCCATTAGCAGCGCTGGCTATTGGAAGTGAAAAGAGAAGAAATGTGGGGCAGCTTTGCCACCCGTTTGAAGTAGGGACAGCTTGTTTGTGAAGTGGAGGCAGAGCGCTTGGCTTTCATGTCCTGCTCTCATGTGACCTGGGGAGACCTCAGCTTCATAAACCATACTGACTATATTGCCTGGAAAAAAAAGAAAAGAAAACACACACACACACACAGACTGACACAATCTATTCCAGCACTTATGGGGCTCGGAAGCCTGAAGCTTTATGAAGTGAGATGAATGAGAGAGTGCTGGGAGTTTCAAGGCCATCCCCTGACACGACTCACGAACAGACAAACACTGAAATCTTATCACGTTTTGACTCATTACCTGAGAAATAAATAAGAGGTTTAAGGGAATGTTGTGACAGTTAATTTCAGGCTGCATAACAATACCGATGCTGTGACATTTGATCACGATTCTTTTAAAGATACTGTCACACCCCATCAGTACTCACTCTGTGATACCGTAAATGATTGTGTGATTAAACACGGATTAAAAGTGAAGCCATGAAATTGCAAGTCCTCCCACCACCTTCTCTAAAGTTGAAATGTAGTGCTCTTAACGGGAGTTTTTGACACAACTGCTGATCCAGCTCTCGGGGATGAGAGCTTGAGAGACTTAGACGGTTTTTTTTGTCGTCTCTGCATTTCTTGGGAGGGAATTGGCAGATTATTTGGTCAACCTCGATCAGTTCCACCACAGCTTAGGGGGATACATGCTCGCTGACTAATATTGCCCGGAAATCCATCAAAGTCAGAGGTCCTGTCCCCCTTTTAAAACTTGTGTGTTCCAATCAAACACTCAGCGTGTCAAAGCCATCACAAACAGAGGCCATACTCCTCCTGCAACTGACGCTGACATATCCTGATGAAAATATATTATGCTGTCTCGGAGCATGGAAGTACCTACTGTAATGTCGAATGAGACGACAGTTAAGTTTAATCTTCAAAGCGCTCCTATAGCGTAATGCAGTTTTCGTTGCTGGTTTAATATCCCTAAATAAAAAAGTTAAGATGCTTTCCATGTCTCAAGAGCTTTGATTTAAGGCACAACAAATATCTTCTGTCGTTCAGTTTGAATATTATATCACAGTTTCTGTAAGCATGCTGTGATGTCATTCTTTTTTACAGTAACAAATTATTTTAGATTAGTTACTTTTTGTATACTAAAGTAAATTACTGCTCAGCAACAGTATGCTGCTTTAATCAGATTTCATCAGGAAAAAAAGAGTAGTCTGTATGTCATCTCAGATACTTCATTATTTATTAAAGCAGTATCCCCCAGTATGCTTTCCATTAACCTATCGTTATCTATTTTGATTGAACGTGTTTCGGGAACAACTACAATTAATCAGTAATTGACTTTTTACTAACTGATTCATCACTCATTTCATACATTTTATTTTATTTGTTTTCCAGCTGTGGAAAACCGATTTTCTTTGTCTAAAACCTTTCAGACAGTAGGTACACGAACTGCATACTCAGAAATGTATTGTATTCAGTATGCATAGTGTATATTTCATTTTGTGACTTGCCCAGTGTGAACGCATTACATATTCAAAGGCTGCTTAAAATCACTGCGTTCTATGGATTTGCAACACAGCATGGAAAAGACCCAGGAGCACTGTGAATGAGCATTTAACATCATGTAATTATTTCAGACATTAAGTATTAAAAAATGTGAAATTTCCTGTCAAATGAGAATTAACAGCCAGGACAAAGCTGGACAGAAGTTGTGAAAAATACAAATGGACAAAAATGTAACTCAGCAATTAACAAGTAAAACTGTAATTCATGAACCTCTGAATGAATGATGAATGAATGAACCTCTGCTCTGAATGATGTGTTGAAGTGTAAGTGACACATTTTTGGAGCTAAAGTATTTTTGAAACAACTAAAGTTAGTTCACCTCATTTTTAGGTGTGTTTGATTTGATATAGCCTGAGGTTAAAAACAAAGGATCCATTGTTCTTTTGTTTAGGGATAAATTGTAACCGGATAGTAAAAAAGAAATCAGAGATACACAAATTTCAGCTTGAACCAGAAATTCACTATAGGTCTTTGGCTAAAATACATCAACTATTCTTCTGTCACCTCAAGCTATTAGAAACATCAATGCTCTGCTTCACTCAGCAGGCATTCGGCACATAAGCACAAGCATGCACACACTTACCAACAATTCCACTTTCCTTCTCGTCCTCAGCTGCAGCACGTGACAGAAAAAGTTATTCAGCACAGGTCCCACGGGTTAGCTGTCTGCTGGTTTGTTAATGACAAGCATTTGGGCTAACCATTGATTTCGTGTGGCACTAATTAAGAGCAGACTCATTAAAACATTTGCAATACATCCTGTTTTAACTTTACAGTTTTTTTTCTCTCTTTTCATTCTACTGTGACTGGTGTTTGTCTTTTCTCTTTTTAAGGTGAATGCTCCTAAGTCTGCAGAGAAACTGATCACAGGAATTGCAGAAAAAAAAGGGATACTGATACTCCAACCTCTCCCATCACTGACTCACACACAGCTGAACTGCAGTCAGTTAAATCCAGATACATATAGGGGTATAATGTGTTTCAAACAAAAGACTTGGCTGAAAAAAACAAAGAGATTTGGCTTAAAAACAAAAATTAAAACTCCAATTTTGTTTTGTTTTTAAACTCATATTAGTAAAATGAGACAATTTTATCTGTTTATCCCAAATATTAATGCACCTGAGGGGCAGTATAGTAGTTAGGATTTAATACAAGTCAGAGATAATGGCATAGAAAAAAAATCACAAAAAAACACCCTCCGAGCTCTGATTCCAACTAAGCTGACTAACACTGGGAGGCATTTGAGCAGGCATTCACATCCATTTAGGAGTGCAATCTGTTTTAAAAGCCCAGGACTTCTTATTCCGAGCAACCGTATTGATCCATCCAACTGTCCTCCCTGTGTGTGTTTACGTCTGGTGCCAGGTCAGATATCTGTTCCTGGTGCCGCTGATGTCCATATACCGCTGCCTAACCACAGTTCACAAGGTGACGTGTTGTATTCTGGGTATTTCCTGTTGTTAAATCAGCAGTTTGAGCTTACATACACTGCAATACATTCTTATTCACCCTTTGTGGCAACTAAGAAAGGCACGCTGGTTTGATATTTTAACTTTCATAAAATATTAAGCCTAATATAACAGAGGTCAAGGCAGTTTTCTTTGTTACATCCAAATTATCCTACAATAACATCTTATAGCACTGCTAGCAGTGTCTTCTTCCTAAAATAGTATCCATAGCTATATTGTACTTAGGTTAATCAATGCATCTTACTGCCAGTGGAGCTTTAAAAAACAAAAAACAAAGAGAGAGTCCTAATAGACTTATCAAGATCTGTGGCTTATCACATCTAACAAGGGTATTCTTCTATAATTATACAGTAAGGGTACACTTGTTTATTTTAAAATAATGTTTCAAGAGCTATTCTTTTGCTAACATCTGGTTAGTACTGTTTCATCTGTGATTCTTGGACCATCTTAAACCAGAATACTCAATCAGCCAAACTAAAAACACTCATAATGATGAACTGTTGGCTCTGTTGGCACTTTATATACAACATTTGTCCCATTTTAATGGCAGGCACTCTCTTTTTCCAATCATTCTCTGCTAGTGGGCAGGAAATTTGTGGAATGAAGAGCCTGCAACAATATCAACTGTTAGCAGTCAACTCAACAGAAAGCTAATGAACCATAGCAAACAGCTTGTGGGGTGTAGCAAGAGAGTGCAGTTGAATCAAAAGCCCTTCATCGGCAGTTAGAGCAAGCCTAAGTGAATAAACTGTATCCCAAGGCTTGTGGAAAACAGACATAATCCATTGACATGTACACAAGTGAAAGCAAAATAAATAGCAGACAGCGTTGCACTAAAGAACAGACACCCAACATAACAAAGATTCCACTCAAATTGCTGTGAAAATGAATCACACTGACTTCTATACGGTGACTTTACTTTTCAAAAGACTAGTATCGTGTTTCTGGGCTTTCTTATCACTTCCAATAAAAATGAACACAAGCTGTTTGAGAATGATGGCAATGCCTGGATCTAACAGGTTTTCAAAAGTAGTATAACTCCAGTTTCGGAAAATTCAAATCCCTTTAGCAAAGGTGTAGATAAAATATTGCATCAGTAAAAATGTTTCAAACCTAATCAATTTCAATGCAACCTGTTTGTGTTTTTTGATGGAATGCTTTGGATGAAATATTAATTTATTTCACCTTCAGGAGTCTCACGCCTACAATGTTGCGATTATATTTGCCCCACCTCAAAAAAGTGTGCAGAGAGCAAGTAACCTGTTATAATACCAACTCTAGCAGTACCCAGTCCTATATCTGTCTGCTATTTTTTCCTCTACCCTAAATTTTTAACATTTTTTAAGATGAGATGGGGCCAAACACACATGTAACTTCTGGTAACTACGATCAGCATAGATCTTCCAGAAAATGGTTAGTGTTTATGTTAAAGACAGCGATCTGAGCTGTTAAAATAATAATGGGCACTGAAAAATATTTAAACATTACGGAGCCCCGCAAGGGACATGGGAGAAAAAAAATTAAGACTGACTTTTGCGAGATCTCGTAAAACAAACTCGGGATCTCGCAAAACTTGTGCGAGATCTCGCAAAAGTTTTAGTCGCATTCTTCGGAGGCCGGCAGCTCGAAGCCGACCGGGAGGTCGAGGCACAATGTGCCGAGTGAGCGTTGTTCCTCCCGGCTGTAGTAGGTCTCGACCTCCCTTCAAGATGGTGGGTGTCAGATCTCCGAAAACGTCGGACCACTTTTGCAAATATGTGATGTCTTGTAAACCGAGCAGATATCTGACGTTTACACAACTACATTCACGCCTCAAAATATCTTAAAAGTGTATTTTGTGACCCAGAAAGAGTAATATTACAACTAAGTAGCTGCCACCATTGTTGGAATTTAACTTCTCGCAAAAGTCCATCTTAATTTTTTTCTCTCCCATGTCCCCTGCGGGGCTCTGTAAAACATGAATGTGAACCTTAATCAACAGTAATTTAACTTAATAATTTAATGTTACAGAGCACATGATCGTGTCATGTTTACATTTCTTTATTAATCACCAAAATATTCTTCAAGTAGTTACGCAGCTTCTATATAAATCTTTTATTTGAGCGTTGTTATCAGGTACCCTATCTACATGGCTAAGCCTATGAAAAGATCACAGTTTGGGTGAAAATACACCCTCTCACTCTACAAAACACATATTACAAGGCAAGCTTTTTCACTACTTCCTTGGTAACACAGATATACATCGAGCCAAAGTGACAACACCAGCCGAGCACATTTGCCTCCTGTCTCGTGGCATCTATTTTAGACATTGTGGGAGCTATTCAAGTCTATTTGCCTACCCTGCGAACTGAAAAATGAAGCTAAAGGCATACCCAGTGTGTTCAAATGTGTTGCCTCTGGGTCCTGTGCACGCATTAGTATGTGACAAGTTGGAGTGAGAACTGATTAGATACACAAAGTGACTGTTCTTTAGGGTTGTGCTTGACAAACCTAAATACCTTATAGAGGCACAAGCAAACCCAAGGCAGCAGTTTAAAAATAAACCTATTCTGATCAAGATGATCAGATCCTATTCCACAACAGGACTCCGTATTTATGCTGAATGCAATTCAAAGTGTATTATGATGAAGTCACTCAGCTATAATTAAGTTCATATTGTGAGCTACTAAACAGCATCCAAAGTCGTATTTTAAACAATGTAATAAAATAAGAAAGTGGTTGAGATTTAACTGAATAAATATTCAAATAGATTAAGAACCAAGATGGAAGAATGTGATCATTAATGATTATCACTTAGTTGTCATTAAGAATATGCAAAAATTACCCAACCAGATGTCCCCCTTTTTTGTTGAGAGGTGGATTGTGGGCAATCATTCATTCATTCTCTTTGGTGTTGATCCAAAATATTTTCTTTAAAATTGTGAAAAGGGAAGTAAACTTTTTTTTCCAGAAAAAGAACTAGATGATGTCATTTTGTATTTTATTTTATTTTGTGCTTTTTATTGCTTTGTCAGACGAATTTTGATCTTCTAGGAACCACAAAAAACTCACTGAAAAGTCACTGATTAAGTAATGAAAAATAAAAAAAATAAAAACCTTGCAACGGAAAATGAATTTGTGAGTAAAGGACTGTGCAAAAAGTCACGAAAGTTCTTAGCAACCTGTATTTAATTTTATGTCAAAAAACGAAAAAAAAAACAACAACCATAAATCGTTGCGGATCCAGACCTTTTGTACGAGACCGTACGATACCGATAGACTTCAATGTTGAATGTTCAATAGTTTTCAACTGACAAGAGATCTGTTGTTTTTAAAAAAAGGCTCAAGTCACTGTAACAAACAAAATATGACAAATGAAGTAAAGTGGCACATTTGTAGTAAGTTCAAATAAACTAGTATGTGTGTGTCTTCATGATAATGAAGGAAAATGCCAGGCAGCTCAACTGTATGTCTCCCTGATGTAGTTTAATAGTTTTTGAAAAGACTGAAGCATTAATTGAGTTAATATTGCGTTCCAGTTTGGTATTTAACAGTCTTGTTACAATGAAGTCTGTTTTTCAGCTATTATTTTGTTACTTTTGATTGCTAGTGATCCATTCTGTGCAGGCTAGGGTCATTTTAAATTGGCAAAACTGAACAAGCCAAAGCACATGAAACAGTATTTCGCATGGAGTGGGCATGTCATTATCCAGTCTGATGCACTGGAATGGCATAACCCTATTAAAAAGACTCCAAGTAGCTATAATGTTGCAATAACTGATATGAATGCGCGATACGCAGAGTGATTCTACTGGTAATAATAATGCATGACAAATGCATTTATATTTATGTGTTTAGTTATTTATTTGATTGTAAGCAATAACGAACAATGTGAAACATGAAGATGAGCTCAATTTAAATACTCTGAAAAACAAACTAACAACATGTTGAAAGGTTAAAGCAAGGTTCTTTTGAGGTTTTTGCCCTTCCCTGCCATCATCACTTCAGCATTCAGACAATGATATTAATTAGAATTCATTTCATGTGACTGCTCACTCTGAAAGTATCCATTTCCCCAAGTCCTCTGCCCTAGCATTGTGATCCTCAGCTAGTTCTTCTCACCGCAAATCTTGCCCCTGTTTCCCATGCAGGTGTTGGACTTGTGATGTGAATGGCAGCATGAATGCTAATAGGCCGTTGTAATAAGGTCTTTGAAGTATGCAATACACTGTTGCAGAATCATAATGTGAAAATCCCCCTTTGAATCTTGAGACTCGGCCCTGCTTGATGCTGCCAGGGCCTTCTCTCTCGCTCTCTCTCCTTCTCCCTGTCTGTCTCTGCTTTTTGTAGCACTATTTCTGCCCACCCCCCACTGCTCCTGAAGCCCCCAACCCCACCCAATGTATCCCACATCTTTAATATTCACTTCTAGCAGAAAGACTTGACTTGCTCTGATAGGTCTGGGATGACAAGCAGGGTTTCCAAATACCAACATGTGGGATGTAGTGATCCGTGGGAAAAACTAAAAGGAGTGGACCCGCCGGGGAGGGCGCTGGATTATTGGTTTAGCAGAAAAATAGTGGGTTTTTTGGATGGGATAGAATCGGGGTTGGGGTTGGTCAGAAAGGGGCAGCTAAGGTGCATTACGTCGGTAATATTTCAGCTGAGGATGAAGTGATTAGCGTGGGTATTTATTTATTTATTTTATTTTTTACTACTACTTTCATCATTCTACGAAAGTTGTGAAGCATGATATTTGACCAGAAATGGTAAAAATTAGAATAGAAACAAAACATACCAGCTCTTTGCTTCCTATCGGAAGCAATCTGTCTGTCATCATGGAGTCCATTTATCAGCTTTATTTTCCTGAATATCCAGACGGTATGCTGAGAAATGTACTGTCTGGACATTTGGCATGACATTTGCATTGGTATTGCTATATGAGTTTGTGTAACAAGGAAAAGGCCTTGTTGTTTGAGCAGACCATACATCAAAAAATTATCATGCATACTTGAAGTTATGTCTGTGATTGAGTCAAGACTAATAACAGAGTTATTGTGGCCCTGACCCGTTTTGAAACACTTTCTTTTCCCGTCCTTATTTTCTGCATAGGTTTGTGAAACTCTACTTTTCCATAGAGAAGCGTTTTAACCAGCTCTAAGTAAAAGGACTCTGTGTACTATGCACATGTAGGTGGAAAGAGCTTTAACAGCAGCACAGAAGGGTCTCTGCAGATAAGGGGGGAAAAAAAACTTGAGAGAAGACAAAAAAGCTCTCACATACTGTTATGTGCCAGTGTGCTGTGACTAATTGTATCTGTACTTTTCAGTTTAGATTCTGTCTCTTTTTTTCTGCACATACAGACTAACCTAATGGAAACAAACCCACAATGAAATACAGGAATGTGCTGTAAATATCAGCTTATATCTGCAATAGTAAACCAGGTAATTAGTTATTTTAAGTATGTTTCCAACACCAGAAATTGAACACTTTACTGTAATGTATCACTTTTGTGTTCCCTGGTGACCTACTGCATTATATTTGTACTGGTGTACAAATATAATCAACATTTAAGGAACTTAACACCTCACTTGTATTGTTCTAAATCAAAAGTCTATCATGGTATAAAGCACAACCGCATAGTTATAAATGTGTATTATTTTATCCCTTGTGAAATATAAGTCTGTTGTTCTTTTTGTGGCTTACTTCTTTCCTGAAGCTGTTTGCAAATTAAAGTTCTTCCACAATCAACAATTGAAAATAATAGAAAAAAATAGGATTCAAGAGTTTATCCAAGTGTATGTCCAGAGTGTTACATTCAACAAGAATTTTTGACCAAAACTGGGACACAGATTCTGGTTGGCAGCGATTTAAAAGTAGCCTTATTGTGTGTAACCAAGTCATTGGGCTGAATAAGATGGGTCTTTGAAGCATGCAGGCAAAGATGGCTGGGGGAAGGGTTAGAGCTGGAGAATGCAAACCTGACTGGGTGAAAAGACAATTAGATGGCTGGAGAAATCACAAAAGAGTTGCGTTATAGGAGAGCATAACACAGAGAGAGTACAGTCCTACAAAACAAAGCACAAATCTTTAACTACTTTGTTATATCTACTAGTGTATATCTACTCCAAAAGACCTGGAGTAGATATACACCATGGTAATGTACTGATGAACCACAGGTGTGCACAATAATTGGAGAGGAGATGAAGATGACACGTTTACCACATGACCAGAGAAGTCCTAAGACAGATAAGGAAAACAAACATAAAACAAGAGGAAGTGGAACTCACTAAGGAAAATGCAGAGAATGATAATGACATAAGACTCCAGCATGGCAGTACGGTTTAAATTCACACTCCACTGTTAGAAAGGACTTATTAAAACCAGGATGGCAAGAATTAAAACCTAACAGCCAGTCGACAAACATGCAAATATCTAAATATCTATACATAAAATAGTTACATCTCCTACGTTTTACTCCTCACCTAGTTGGAGAGACTGAGTTAGGATGGGTAACATTATTACATTTTGTTATTAAGATGTTGTATACATAAATTATAATTTTACACTATTTAATTCTAATAAGTAAACCATTACATACAAGATGTGCAAAAGCCACATTCATCATTTTCTTCTCACATACCTCCAGGTTTTGTGAACAGCATGACCAGCATGGTAACATGCACCTGTTCCACATGTACTCACATCTTTGCATTAGTGTGTTTTTAGGTTGCTTTTGGATGAGCTTTCTTTAGGTGTATAGGTTACTGTGCTATTAGCCTGTCTGCCTCTCTCTCCCAATTCTTTCTGCTTTTCTTTCCATCTATCTCTGCTGTCACCTCATCACTTACGCCGCTGTCAATCATCCAGTCATGCTTATAAAGCAGCTGAGTTATGAAGCACTTTTATTTGCCAGGAGCGCCATTGAACTTGACCTGTGATAAAGCCTTGACAGGGAACGTGTTAATGATGAAGCTATGCTGACTGATGTGCTGCCATACAGAAGTCAGTAAGGGAAGTTGTGAGAGGCTGACCTTTTGTCAACCGAATCCATCGTGGACTTCCACTTCTCCGCTGCCTTTGGAATATCGACCTCATCGACATCATCACCAAAATAATTATAGCCATCATCACCGCCCCCATGTCATCCTGTCTGCAACAGTTCGGTTTTCTCACTCTTCTATTACTTTTCTTCCTGTGTGTTTTTGAACAGATTACTCACTCTCCTCTTCACACCTCTCATTTAGTCTCTTTTTAAGCTTGTCTATTTTTTCTTTTATCTCTCCAAACAGGTGATTCACCCTGTCTGGCTGTCTCTGCTTTGCTCTCCTTGCTATCTCTCTGTCGTTCTCATTACAAAAGGTGATCACCCATTGAGCTCATCAACCCGGAGTGAACTCCCTTCACCCGCTGACTGATGAGTCTGAGAAGGGGGCTGTCGCCATGCTGACAACTTCTTCTGAGCAGAAACATATTAATGGCTATGCTTCCCACTAAAATGCTACGTGCAGACCCTCCCTCCACATCCACCCTGCCGATACCGCGGCGCTCTTTGCTGGTATTTCTTAAATGTCAACGTCAGTCATGAATAGGTCAAAACAACAAGCACTTAAATAAGGCTTTGTCACTGATTAATGAGAGGTGTTGAGGACTGGGAAGGCCTCTGACTGCCTCGTGCAGATAAAACAATGAATGTTTTGTAAATAGCCACGGGTGCTTCTCTCTGTCTCTGTCTCTCTCTCTCTCTGTTCTTTCTTTCCCCCGGTGGAAAGAAACATCGCCGTCAGAAAACTGACAGCTGCTCTGGGGATCGCAGAAACACATGTTCCCAGCCGCAGGACTGGAGGAAATCCAATCAGATCCCAGCGAGCCTACAGTGGCTCAATTTGTGAAGCCAACAGGCCTTTTACCAGTATTGTTGTAATAGTATTAACAGGTTGGACCCCAGCCAAGGAGCACTATGGCAGTAATATGGTGATGTTATTGACTACTTATCCATAAAAATGCATCCCTTCTCGCAGCATTATACTCACACATGGCACAAATCGACTAATATGAGCAGATTAAAGTCACTTAGAGGAGATTGGAGTTCACCCATGGTTTTAATAAAATGCACAAATCTAATCAGAGACGATGTGTAAATTGGCCGACTAAAAAGCAAAGACATCGAATAGGGCGGAAAAAAATAATAATGATTTTGTTTAGTCTTCTATCAATAACAAGTAGTTTATTAATAAACATCATGCAGCTTAATACACAGATGGGAAAAATTCAAAAAAGAAAAATGAGTTTTGACTTTCATCATTTCTTTATATGAATACGAAATGGCCATGAATGTTGTATCCTCCAGATTTTGGGGTTCTTATGCAAAGTTAGATTAATCAATAAACAGCAGCAGACACTGAGCAGTTTGTGTGATCCATCAGTTGGTAAGTAGTGGTGTTCCCTCGGTACAGACCTGGCTCTTGCACTCTGCACAGATGCCTCAGACTTTCAGCCGTGGTATTTTTTTTTCTCTTCCAAAGTAATTAACTTGTGGAAATGATTTACCCTTGAATGGTTGTCAGATCAATTTCTCATTGGAGGTCTTTGTAAACCTGCTGTGGCACCCGCAGCCTGTCAGATCTCTGCCATTGGGCACATCGGGTCCCATTTGAGCGGTTTTAGTGTAACACAGTAATGTGAGCCTTTAAATAAATACCAAATTGTTGCAGATTTGAAGTGACAATTTATTGAAGATAATAAATAACTTAATAGTGAAGGGAAAATGTGTTGGGAAGGTCTGCGGTATTGCCAGGTGTGTTTTTTTTTTAACTTTCTTACCTTTTAATCGTTAAACAAAAACAGACAAATGGAAATTCAGAAACAATGTGAAAGTTTCCTCGGCTTTATTAAGAGTTTAATATCAAGTTTTAGTTCACTGTTTTATTTTGTAAATTTTTCTAACATTTTTTTTAACAATTTTGCCAAATTGAAAGATGATATTGTATTCATGCCACTTTCCTGCTTCCTGCATCGGATTTTTTCATAGTTGTTTGTTTATTGTGTTTCCTTGTGTATGTCACCTGGTTGTGCTTTTTGTGTTCCTTCCTGTTCTATTTTATAACCTTTTCTTTTTTTGGTTGTTTTTTGTCTTTATTTTTTAGCCTTCATAATTGCTTTCCCTGCTACAGTTAGTTTCATCAGTGTTCTGGTAGCACATTAGCACATTAGCACATTCGTTTTTACGCTCTCCTGTCTCTCCCAGTCTGTCTGTTTACCCTCCACCTGTTTTCTTCCTTGTGTGTTGCTCTTTTTTTTCCTTTTGGTTACAAAAAAACTGGACATCTGTTAAATGCTCAGGCTAAACTATCCAACCCTTTCAGTTATGCCATCTACTCTACATATTTTATCAAAGTTTTCTTTTGTTTGCTAAACCTGTCTCTGCTGAATACATTCGAGCCCCCAAATAATAAAAAAAAGATTAACTTCTAGTTTAACTTGAATGTTTGTGCATCAAAGCTACAAGTCCTATCAGCAAATACTCTGTACTCATAGTTCCCACTTTGGTGCAGATGAAAGCTTATTATGCATTAAATTCACCTTACCTTGACCACTCCACTGATGCTCCACAAGGGCTGAAAAGATGAAAAGACTTGACTATGGATCATTGTTTGGACAAAGTAAAAATATTCTTTGACCTGAACAGAGATACATTTTTTTGTTTTTTTCGCTAACGAGTTAGCATTTTGTTGCTAATTTTATTGCTGTTTCTATTGTTACGTCTTTTATTTAAGTAGCATAATTGATTTATCAGTTGTTGTTTTTTATCACACTTAAATATTTTACATTTTTTTACGCAAAAAATAAAATAAAATTCTGAGGTAGACTATTCAACAGTTTGCTGCTTGCTAGACAGGCCAGAGTTTAGTCTTATAAAATGCATGACAGGAAAGATTGATGTGTCTTTATTTGGTTGCCTCAGATGTGTATGTATGTGGTAATTACAGCATTTCAAACTCTTAACTGTTTTTATATCCTATGATGAGCCAAACAAGGTAGCAGTCTGGTCTGTGGGTCTGTAATTTACCAACACACCACGTCAGTTATTATTTTAAACAAAGCTGATGGCTCTATTTACAGACACAAGAATGTTTGCATTACTTCTTCTAACAATTCCATGCCTGTAGTATGAAAAGCAATTGGTCATATTTGGTGAAAATGCTTCTGCAAGCAGAGAGATGCTTTGAGTCTCAGGTGGAGCCGAGGTCTTTCACTCATTCCCATCATCTCTGTCTGTGGTTCTTAACTGAACGATACATTTTTTAACCTCTTGTGAATGTGCGCTTGTACCCGTGTGGCCTTTTTGTGTCTTTATTAGTAACAGGATGATTGAGTGCACTACAGCGCTGAGACATTAGGATGATACTCCTTGCCCTCTCACAGTCTTCCTGGCAGCTTCCCAAGGACAGGCGGCAGAAAGCAATTGCTATTAGTGCGCATATATAGTCCGAGCAGATAAATATAGGCTGCTTTTAGCAGATGAGCCACAGTGCCATCAATTAAGATTAGGGCAAGCGCTATCACAGTGTCATAAAGAACAACAAGACAGTATTCCTTCAATGTCAAAGGTAAAATGAACATGTACAAGCCGTTGGGGAAAATCAAAGAGAACCTGATGGCTCATATACATAATGCTCACATTGACAAATAGCTATTGATGTTTCTTCATCAATGAGAGTGACATGGCTCCACAGCTTGGAGAGGATCCCGATCAAGGACTGCAATGAAATTACCCTGGAATTTGGCGAGATGACTCTGATTAATTTATTTTAGGAATCAGTGTTGTTTCTGTGTAATGTAGCTGGTAAAAGGGTGAGACCCTCTTCAAGCAGCCAGGGGACACATTCTAGTTTGAGTCAAAATCCCCCACCCTCTTGCACAAATAAGGCCAAGGAGAACAGGAATCGAGTAAGTACATGTGTGAGAGAGAGGGAGTGAGAAATGCAGGAATGGAATTCATTTTTACTGGGTTGTCCAGTCACAGTCCACATCCCTCCTCTGACTGTACGACCCTGTTCTTGCCCAGTGTTCTTGTCTCATCCCACATGATGTCCTCCTTTTTATCTCCCAGCTGTAGCAAAGAGTATGGCAGCAAGCTCCATGCCATGCGAGTGGGACGTGGACAATGTGTGTGCCCTGTGACTCTCAAGTGGTTTCCAAGTAAAGGCCATCACTCTCCCTAATTAGCTGGTCTCTTTTGGGCTGTGACTAAAATCACCTCTGTGGCTCCTTTCTCTATCGGATCACACCTAATTTTAATTAGACCCCTCGGAATATTAGCCGGGGTCTTTGTTCCGCTTCCTCTCATTAAGGAGCCAGACAAATGAGTCTTTAAAATCCTTTTTACATTTCCTCTACATTTCTCCCTCAGCCTCCCTCTCCTTCCGCAACCCTCCATCCACTATTGTCCTCATCATTTTCATGTGCATGCTTTTTTACTGTGATATACCATGTATAATCAGCCCCCGACCTAGCTAAAACCACGTGAGCAGTGATTGCCTATTCTGTCCAAATGTCCCAGAAAAGTCTCATTGTGGCAGTGATCTAAAATCCTTTAGATCACAGAAAACATTAAAGGCAGACAGCAGAACGTGGTAAAAGAATACCCAGAAAGATACTTTTAAAATATATTCACACTGATTTTTGGGGAAAAACGCACACATGCATGAAGGTATATCACATAAGAAAACCACAATACTGATGTTCTCTGTTCTACTTATGTTTCTAGAAGTGGACACTGCCAAAGGAAGCTCAAAAGTCAATCTGAAAAATGCATTAAAACTTTTGCTGCAGATGTTTTGTGGGGAATACTTCTAGAAGGAATGACAAGATGACCATCCTGGAAACAAGATTCATCTGTGATTCGTCACTCTTTCTTACCCTTTTTAAATTATCCATGAATGCTGTAATTCTTGGCTATTTGACAGATTTTCTGCTTAGTTAATACCATCACAAAAAGGCATTAGGGTATGCTATACTGTACCGCCATTTTAAGTTATCTGTTTATTTCTGCTTTTGCACCAAGGCAAATTAGATGAGCATCATGCTGATGTCTATAGAAGTATATGATGCAATTCCAAGTAGCGACGTCATTACCAAATAACCACGAAAGTTAAAAAAAAATCAAACTCCACACAGTGTCATACTGGCATTTTAACTAGATTTCCAGGTGTACTTTGAAATGCTAAATATATTACAGCAGTTTGCAAAACATTGTTTACTATGAAATACAAATTAACTGGATGGACAGTTTTATTCTAGTGCAAGGCATCCAAGCAAGGCAGTATCGAAGAACGGTGCTGGCAACTGTAGCATTCTAACCTGCACCACCTAAAAATTAGTACAACAACATACACTCATACTGATGTGTGCCATCTGATGATGATGAATACCTTTGAACTTATGATTGTAACTATGCAATGTAGCCACTAAAAATAACACTAACCATAGCTCATTAAGGAAACAGAAATTAGTTAACAGTTTTTTTTTCTTATGTTTTTAATGGACAAATTGAGTTGTGAGTTTGTTTACATCATGCGGCTCTTTATAATATCAACCCGGTATGGCCATAATAGCTTATTGCCTTATTGTGGACATGAATAATGATCATTTCAACCTTTCTTTTACTGTTGAAATTCATGATGTTGTTGTTTTTTTTTTTAATATGTAGATATGGTAGGACATTAGTGAATCAAGAAGAATGGGGGAAACCAGGGAAAAAAGAAACACTAATAAATAGTGAGTGTGAATTTGATCTGTGCCATCCTGGAACTATAGACAGACTCAAGCATGTGCTGCCGTTCCTTTTTATGGGCAGTGCTGTTAACAGTGAGCATGTTGACTCCCAACCAGCTGCCAATCTTGTCTAATGGCAGCAGCACCTGTGGGAAAAAAAACAACAGTCAAAGCAATTTAGTATCTCCCAGTGGCAACTCACCAAGTTCAAGTTCATAATCTTTCACACGCATAATATTAACATCTGCAACCATTTAGCCCAAGTGCATTTGCAGGCTTTGTGTTTGTTGTTTTGTGTGTGTCCCAATGTGTGTGTGTGTGTGTGTACACACAAACACACAATAGCAAATGTTTACTATTTGTCTGTGTAGAGGAAGTCTAAGGACACACTCATGGGTGGTTGAGTAATAGGCGCTGGTGCTCTGCCAGTGCCGCACGCCCTTGTTCATGAATTATAAAACCAAGAGCAATTATGGCTTTTACACAAATTAACCAAAGCATGCTGGATGCAAGCTGTAATTGGGTCAGTGGTTATTTCCTGCAACACACCTGGGCTTGCAGTAAACATTGGGTATCAATTATGAATGGCTCCTGTCCTACCCAGAGTGTGTAGCCACCATGGCTTAACACAGCATATACAAGTGGATTAACATGCACATGATGACTGTAATAATCTCTTTGATAATGTTTTTGTGTCACTTCATATTGTGCCTGTGTGTCTGTGCAGATTTCAGGGTTAAGGAGGGGGAAATACTTGTTTCATTCTTTTAATATACTCATTTACTACTCATTGTACATATACTGTACAACTCCATCATCTAATGCACAGTACACAGTGCATTACAGTTTGCAGTTTAGGCCAACATGTCAGTCGTATATATTTAACCTCTGTAATATTCTGGATATTTATAATTGAGCTATTTGTATATATTATACATTACTATTTCTTATATCTTGTAACTTTTAATATATTGCATTATTTAATTTAGTTCAGTCTGTTAATGTTCTTATTGTCTTGGAGTAACTGTAACCACATAATGTCCTTGAGGATTAATAACATATTCTGATTTGATTTGCTCTTATTATGAACAGTTATGTTAATTCTCAAGTAGGAGTTAGTTCAGTGAGTGGATCTGATGGATATGTGCATTATTATCATGGTGTTTTATTTTATTTTATTTTCCACTCATCCCTTTAGTGTGAAGGGTCTCTGTAAATGAACACAAAAGAATCATATTCCTATAAAACATCCATTCCTTACTGAAATGCCCCTATCTACAAACTTTGAGGAGTCACTGAATGGTTTGATTATAAATATTGTGTGAATTATATGCTCTGGCCAACATATCTCAGCCCAGTTAAAAACTTATGAAATGTACTGGACTGATATATTATAAAGCATTTTCTCCCCCTGTCTTCAAGGCACCAATGGACTGCCTGTCCTGGATCAAGGGTGGACTGGTAATCTGCATATCAGGTATTTGCCCAGTGGGACGACATACTTTTGGGCCAATAGGTCAGTTGAAGGGCCTCTGCGCACCAGCACACAAGCACTCACAGCAGTTTGTTCATTTTCCTTATTGTCACTGTAACACCCAATCAAATCTCTTAACACAATGGGGCCCTTCCTTGTTGTCTCTGGAAACTTACTCTTGCACCTTGTTGAACAGAGTTTAGTGTAAAAGACATGGCAAAAAGGTGGAGCTGAAACGCTGAGAGAGAAAAAGAAGAACAAAGCAGAAATAGATGCAGCAAATGTGTCAAATTAACCACCATGTTGGCTGTTGGTGCTGCTGCAGCAGCTGCACCGTCAATAGTAGTACCAGCAACAATAAATATAAAGCCCTCACAATCACAGGAGGCTGCTGTAGCTAGCACCAGCTGTGGAGAGATACAGCAGTCTCAACAACAGAGTGAGGACGACACAGAGGCAAAATTAACTTGATAAAAAAAATAGGTGGAGGGAGATAATTAGGATGGGAGAGATTCAAGAATTCAGGTAAAATGGATGACTACTTTGACCAAATTCAAATTCAAATCAAATTCTAATTTTATTTTTCACATACATTTTCACATATTTCATGTTAGACGAATGTGTTTTATTTTATTATATTTCTTTTTTGCTTGTCTGTACAAATACGTGTGTGTGTGTGTATGTTACGGCCCTAGCAGGGCCTCCTCCTGAAGGTGCCTGTGTGGGCGTGTCCCACCACCTCTTCTACCTGAGGTGCCACCTTTCCCTGTTACACAGCTGACTCACATCAGTAATTAAAAGTATTTAAGCCCAGGGAAAGGTGAGCTCTGGGCCAGAGTGCCATGAGTGTGTTTGTGAGTGGTTACAGCTAGTGAGCTGTGTTATTGTGGTTTGCAGCTAGTGAGCTGCTCTCTTTCTTTTTGGCTTACGTTTTACTTTATTGACCACGCCTGAGTTTTGTTTGTTTTCTTAAATGGTGATAGCGGCTTGTCCGTCTTTTTTAGTTGAGCTACTTTAATAAAACTCTTTGATTTAACCCTTTTGCCTCCTTGACTCCTTTTTCTAACCCGGTCACTTTTTGTTACTCCCCCCTCACCGCCTAGACCCCTCAGGGGAACGTAACAGTGTATATCTACACATATATTCGTATCCGTAAACGAAAGTACATGTAGACGAGTATATATTGTTTTTTTTTTGGTTGTTTGTTTTATTATGTCTGAAATAAATAAAGATACAATACATACACAGTCATACACAGTACGATATGCAGTGAAATGCTTAGACAACTGCTCGTGACCTAAAGAAAAAAAGACTAAGAATGGTATAGGAAATAAATATGAAAATTAAAATGAGGGGTAAATTTAGCCAGGAAGGAATAAAATATAAAAATTAAAGTTAAAAATAAAATAACTGTACAACAACAAATTAAAATGAAGGGTAAATTTAACTAGGACCATGAGCTACTGCTAAAAGCTAAAGTGTGGCTTTTAATTGTCACATGCTGCATGGCAGTGCAACTAAGATATCCTAACCAAGCGACAACTGTACCAACCTGATTAAAACATATTTCAATACTAATAATCAAACATCAGCCAGGGCGTGATGTTTGGTGTTTAACTAAGTGTTTAGTCAGTGTTCCAACACACCGCATGAGAACACAACATATACAAAGAGCTGAAGTGAAACCAAGTGTGAACAACAATGAAAAGACTCCACTGTAGATGCTATTTTTTTTCTTTTTACATTTATCCCATTGCTAATGAACTCCACAGTCGCTCTCTTCCCTTTTCCAGCTCACCTGTTAAACAAAAAAGCATCTGACTGATGCACATCGTCATCCATGTCTAGCACTCTGCAGTTAGGATTTTGGAGGACTTCACAGAAGTATGTTTGCATGAATGAATTAAGCATGAATCCACAGCCCTTCTTAGTTCTGTTCCTCAGGCCTTAAACCTGTCCGATTCATCTGCTCTGCTCTGGGTTTCATTTGCTTGGATTAGTTCTCCACACTCTGGACTCTTTGCTCATTTCATCCAAGGTTCCCGTACTGCTCTGCAAAGCCAGCCACCCTATCAGCTCTGCAGTAATGATTCATCTTTTATCAAACAGTTCTCCATATATTTCACTGTCAATCATTTCTTAGAAAAGTTATTTTACATTAATGATGTCCTCTGAATATATTATATTATATAATATATATATATATATATATATATATATATATATATATATATATATATATATATATATATATATATATATACTGTACTTGTACTTTTTTAGCTGTTCAATCTTATCTGGGCCATTTGTTTCAATAGCAGTAGTCAGCCATTAGAGAAACTTTTTCTTGCTATGAAAGTAAAAGTGAACTTGAAATTGTCTATTCTCTATGTCTAATGCACTTGGATGCTATGAAGCAGTATTTAGCTGCAATACACCATTAACAGTGTCGCTGACAAGTACAGTAAATAGTATCAGGTCATATCACTCATTAGCTGAATGACTGTAACGGGTACTTCCAATCATCTTTAATTGTATTTATACAGCTTTAGTTGTAGGGTAAATTGCATTGCATTTTTACAGCAGCAATGACATCATGCCAAGCTACCCATTTGTACTAAATTCTTGTCTATATATATATATATATGATGATATATTTTAATGTGTTCTAATAGACATTATTAAGTCACTTTCATTTGTATTTATCTATAGTAATAGAGAACATGAGAAGAGAACCTTAAAATATGCCTAATGAATTACCGGTGGGAACAGATCCAACTATTATTAACACATAAGATGGGTTTGGAATTGTTTTCATGTGATACAGAGACTGTATCGTGACACAAGGTCGCCGGAACATAAACCTAACCTGCTAAACTTTAAAAAAAAGAAAAAGAAAAAACAAACAAACATATGGAATTACACTTAAGCATGGAGCATATCTTTACTTGCTATGATGTTAATGTAACTTTCATGTAGCTTTGGTGAAGGCTGCCTGATCTACACCTCCACACACCCATTACAGCTACTGTATTCTTATCATTAATTATGCATTGAGGAGTTACAGAGCCTTTGATATTTGAATGTGTTTAGTAAAGGCTGCACATCTGCATGTGTAAACACCTGCCAAGGAGAAAAAAAGCAGTCTAACCCCAGGCTCACTGAAAAAATATGTCAAATATAGTCAAATGTTGTTCACCTAGAAAGTCAAGACCCTGAGGAAAGTTTCCATATTTAAATTTTTAATGAATTCTTGTTTATAAAAGAGCTATTAGACAGATTTAATTCCCCCACAGCTGTAGAGCGTAAAAACAAACACACAAAAATGAAAGCTTCAAATAAAAGTTGGTACAAATAATATTTTTTAACATACAAAAATCAGAGTTGATCAATTTCAAAGCTTTTGAGTGAATAATAATCTTACAAAAGAACAAATTAGATGTCATAATAGCAAAAACAATCAAGGCTTTCATATCTGTTTTAAGTATATTAAAAGAGGATCAAGGAAAAAACATTTCCTCTTTGGTAAAAAAGAAAATAATGGGCAGACAACTGAACAAACTGCACAGTCGCATTGGTCTGAATTTTTCCAAATAATGGCATCAATGCTGCTTTTACTTAGCAGATAATAGGTTTTAGATAGTAGTGCTTGGCAAGTGAACTAAACTCAAATAGTTTTAGATGTTTAAATATGAAATTGGACAGGGTGTTTTGCTTGACACTGTTTGACAGGACAGCTAGAAGTACCATGCATCCATGCATGTAGTTTGAATTAGCAGCAGTTTGCCTGGCCAGAAGAACTCAGACTACATGAATACTGCAAACAGAAACCCAGAGAATAAGATTTTTTGACATTCAGTTTCCATTCATGAGAAGGCTAACTATATTTTTAACATTCACACAAAAAAAATTTTAATCAGTGCTTTATTTTCATTACAGTTTTTAAGCTGTTAGGGACACAATCTTGTGATATTTAGTTAAGGCAAAATGTTAAAAAAAAAAATAGATATATATAGATATATATATATATCTATATATATATATATAGATATATATATATATATATATATATATATATATATATATATATATATATATATATATATATATGCACGGTATGTACCACCGGCAGATAGAGGAGGTGGCTGATATCCAGAAATCCTACCAGTGGCTGGACAAAGCTGGACTGAAAGACAGCACAGAGGCACTAATCATGGCAGCACAGGAACAAGCTCTGAGCACAAGATCCATAGAGGCTGGGGTCTATCACACCAGGCAAGACCCCAGGTGCAGGCTGTGTAAAGATGCCCCAGAGACAATCCAGCACATAACAGCAGGGTGCAAGATGCTAGCAGGCAAGGCATACATGGAACGCCATAACCAAGTGGCCGGCATAGTGTACAGGAACATCTGTGCCGAGTATAACCTGGAAGTCCCGAGGTCAAAATGGGAGATGCCCCCAAGGGTGGTGGAGAATGACCGAGCTAAGATCCTGTGGGACTTCCAGATACAGACGGACAAAATGGTGGTGGCTAACCAACCGGACATAGTGGTGGTAGACAAACAGAAGAAGACGGCCGTAGTGATCGATGTAGCGGTTCCGAATGACAGCAATATCAGGAAGAAGGAACACGAGAAGCTGGAGAAATACCAAGGGCTCAGAGAAGAGCTCGAGAGGATGTGGAGGGTGAAGGTAACGGTGGTCCCCGTGGTAATCGGAGCACTAGGTGCGGTGACTCCCAAGATAGGCGAGTGGCTCCAGCAGATCCCGGGAACAACATCGGAAATCTCTGTCCAGAAGAGCGCAGTCCTGGGAACAGCTAAGATACTGCGCAGGACCCTCAAGCTCCCAGGCCTCTGGTAGAGGACCCGAGCTTGAAGGATAAACCGCCCGCAGGGGCGTGCTGGGTGTTTTGTTTTATATATATATATATATATATATATATATATATGTTTTTTTTTTTTTTTATTTATTTATTTTTTTTAAAGGCTCAGAAGGTCGGAGTTAGGAAAAAATGCCATTACTTTTTCCTAGTATTAAATTCAAGGTGTGATGAAATGATAATAGTTGCTAAAGTTGGATGCTGTGTTCCCAGACTGGATATTGTAGAACAATGAATTAAGTAAATTAATACTGAGCATTTTATTGATTGGGTTTTACCATTTAGTTTAATTAATTTTTTTCATTTCTCTCCATATTGTTTTTTTCCAGAGTATGCGACATTAGATAAACACAAGAATATTCCTAAAGCATAGATTTAATAAAAAAAAAACATGATTTTGAATTAAATATAACACAAACCACAAAGATCGACTCATAAGACAAAAAGACGTCTTGAGAGAAAGACGCTAGTCAACCATAGGCTCATTTGTTCAGAGTAATTATGCTAAGATACAATGAGCAGTGTGATTTGACAGTGATATATTGATTTTAAAAATGTCACTGCCATAAGTTTTACTGATCCATAAGAATCACTTAAAAATAAACATTGAATTGATAACACATCTACATTATTTTAACTGACTTGAAAAGATCGATGTTACTAACTCAAATGCACATTAAGCTAGGCCCCTAAGTTTTTGGCTCCATATAATAGATGCAAACTTGCAAATAATCAAGATGTAACTGTTGCATGCAGTACAGGCATTTTATTTCAAGGGGTTTAACAGGGCATTGCATGTTGATGATTGACGGGCATTTTTATACATTTTAAAGGGTCCAAAATAAAATGAATTGGATAATGAACCAGTTACCTTGATTTCTGACACACTAAACCTATAATATATATCAAATTGGTTCCAAGGCTTGAACTTGGAAATAGATGTCTGTGCAAGTGAAGGAAGCCACCATCACCATAGCTCAAATACATTATTACCCAGAGCATACTGTAAAACCAACCCAAGAGTTTCTCAAGGTAAAAAAAAAGAAGAAGAAGAAGATTCATCATTGGCAAATAATTCCTTTCATCTCAAACCAACAAAGCATAATTTTCCATTACTGAAGACAAACTGAAGCCTAGGACATGCAGAAACAAGCAGCAACTAAAGGTAGTTGATCTAAAGGCCTGGCAGGGGGAAACACATTTGGTGATGTCCATGGGTTCTACATTTCAGGCTGTCCTTGATCACTGGCAATAACTAACTAATTAAATAAATAAATAAATTGACCCTGCAACAGGCCGGCGACCTGTCCAGCAGGTACCCCACCACTCGCTCTGTGTGGGATAGGCCCCAGCAACCTTAAATTGGATGGATGAATGTATGTGGGATTAGATGGATTTACAATCTTATAATTATATTTAAAATTATGCAAGTTTGTTCAATTGCTTTTGAGCCTCGGAAAATATGGGATCATGTTTAAAAAAAAGCAGAAATTCCACAGTAGTTAATAAAAAAAAAATAGTTAAACCAGAAGGACAGCACATCTTGGTTATTAAAAAAAAAAAGAATATATTAAACGTGATTATATGGCACTATGATAAGACATTTTTTTATAATCACAAAAAAAACATCGTAACAATCAGTTTTAATTATACCTTCAATTGACAGTTTGTCATATTTCATACAGTACACTGGTCCCTTTGTGGTTACTACTTTTACTTTTATACATCTATGAATGCATCTGTGTACAGGGACTGAATTGCTTCTCAACAGATAAACTAGGGCCAAGGCCTTTATTGATTTAAAAAGAGGATCATAAAATATTAAATTCAGCTGCAGATTTTAGAGCAATAAAAAAAGAGTGGACCACAGGAACATTACTGGAAGTTCTTTCCTCAAATGATAGTGTCACATGACAGACCAGTGGAGTGACATTAAATCTTAAGATAAAGTCATGTGAATCAAAGTTCACTTGATGGGTTCGGGATTTTTCAGGTCTCTCGATGTAGAACTTGTTTCTGTGCAACGAGAAAAAAAGCAAACAAACGGAAAACAGCTCAGAAAAAACAAAAACAAACAAACAGAACAACAAAAAAGCCCAAAACAAAACAGAGCAAAGCTATATACGTTAAGAACTTACCTAAGAAGCCTAATTTAATAACAGACTATTTTTCATGTGTACTTAAATGACATTAATGAGACAGACTCTTTCAAGCAATATGTCAAAAAGAATTAACAGCAGTGACATTTCAGAAGTTACTGAATCCAGTCAGCCGTTATTAGGGAGAAAGGGGTGTGATAGTGGGGTAAATTACTGTTAAATAATAATATAATATTGATGAAAGCATACAAATATCATACAAAGAAAAAAAAAAGACACAAAACTCCTGAAACTATTTTTTAAAACCCCAGTATCTTTAAAAACAGACATTTATACATTAATGCTGGCCACATTCAGTGTCTCTCATCTCAGTGTCTGCATAGCTGAATATTCTTCACTCCATTTTAAAACTAAACTAAAACATCAAGATTCCTCTAAAAGGAGACGTGATGTCGAAGGTTTCACTACAAAAGGCCAGCTTTGAGGCCAGATTAGTTCTCCTGTAATAGTCAGAGACACTCACAGCTGTCATTGGGATTTCAAAAAAATTCATGCAGTACTTAAACATAGATCTGCATCTTATAGATTGTACATATAGGATAGATACAGTAGTTGATAGATGGTGACCAAGTCCGGTAGCTAGTGGCTAAGTGTGGGACTTTTAGGGCACTTGGATGTTCTATGTTCATATTAAATCTATGAAATGTTTGATGGTTTTTCGAACAGAAGCGTCCTATTTAAATGTGTAGACGCCCTAAAGAAGTGCAATATTTGACCTCCTGGATGTCATGCATGGAGACGCACCAACTTCACTAAAATAAAATAAGGTAAAGGTGCTAAGGTGGTCCAGCAACCTGTCCAGGGTGTACCCTATGGTAGTTGGCATAGCTTCAATCACCTTCAGCCTACTAGCACTACTTTTAATTAACTTAGCAGTTAGAGCAATAATATCTTCATAAATATACATCCGCAATCACACGCTGAGGAAGTTCACCACTGCTCTGCTTTATTGTATTGTGGTTAGAAGCCTAGACTATCATTTGCAAAACTCATGCCACATATGTTTCAATGTTTTCATTTATTTTTTGTATTTTGTAGCTTGGTGTAGCAAATTATTTCTGTTAGAATATGTTTATATGTGTTAATGTGAGTTGAAGAGAATCTGGAATTTTCCCTGGGATCAATGGGTGATCAATGGGTGATCAAATACATACAGAAATACCTCCGCCAACAAAACCTTTTACTGGAGCTTTGTAACAAAAACCAAACCAAATCTTTAATTCCTGCATTTAACTAGTTGGATATTATAGTTATTTGTTTTTGTGTGTTTATTTATTTAGTATGTGGAAAGGCAATGCACCTAATGAAATGCAATCAAATGAATTTGAAACGATGGAAAGGTCAGAGCAGTTTGAATACAGTACAGTGCAGTGCAGTCCTAAAACCCCTTCAAGGAGCCCTTCTTTCCTGTATTGTTTTAAAGAGCGTCTTAAGCAATAGTACACCAGGTTTTTCTTTGGACAATGGCTGCTTTTTCACTCAGTTGCACTTCAACAAAGAATCAGTCAGGCATCAGAGAGGCATCTAACACAAGGAACTGAACCAGTGTCCTTTCTACAGTTAACAGAGCAAATACCCAATGTTATCTTATTAACGATAGCCTGTTGCAAAAACACATAATTTGTTCCCTTTTCTTTAGTTGAATATAGAGTCCTTGAGAAATCTGAACAAAATAAACCCGAGACATGCAACTTGCTCTTCAGTTCATCCATCTACTGTTCACTGTTCCTTATCAGAAATGGTCTCAGAAAAGAGTTGCTGTCAAGAATTCATTCTTAAGGAAGGAAACTGGGCAGAATAGCATAAGGTTTGGCAAATTACACAAGACCTGGACTGAAAATCAATGGCAAGAGAGTGAGAGTGACAAACACACTATCAGTGCAGTAAAATTATACATGTATAGAAAATCACACAATGGAACACTATCAGCCATGGATTAACCTCCCTAAAGAAAAGACGCCAACATTATCGTAATAATGATGGATGATCAGCCAACATCAAAAGAAGAGCTTTGAGGTATCCTTCAAGAAGCTTGCAGAACTGTTCCTGAAGATTACTGAGAGAAATTATAAGAACGCTTGCCTAAGAGAGTTGAAGGATAAAGGTGATCATACCAAATAGTGACTTCTTCTAACAAGCTCGTTAGAATTATACAAACTCTTTCTTTTGCCTTATATACCGTACATGGTGACTCGAGAAACTTTGCACAGAACTGTACTTTTATTGATCAGTTTACCCCAAATGAATTTGAAAATAGTCACTTCCGAGTATTTTCACTGGAACTGTCTTTTAATGCATTTAAGAATAGTTTCTGCAAAATTGAAGGCATTCTCCTTTACGGTTATGAATATGTTGAATGTGAGCTGACAATCTTGTTGAAGACTTTCCAGAGTAAAATCCTAAACTGAACCAGTTCATTGTAAGAAGTGATATCACATAAGGTTGCTCCTTTGATCTAATAAGTTATACTAATATTATTTATTAAAAGCAGGAGTGTGATTATACTTCACAAACGACCAGCCAGCTAAGTAGCTGCTGTTAAGGTCATTGTGTGCTTAATAAAAAAAGTGTGGCACAAACACAAATTAAATTGCCGTAAAAGAAAAGAAAAAAGGATAAAACTAGAAGTATTTAAGGTTTATTATTTATTATGTTCTACATGTTTCTAATAGTCAATAAATAATTATGTAGAAACTGTTAGCTGCAGTTTGATTTTATCTTTGTAATTTGTACCATTGTAAAAGAGAACTAAAATACTTATCTGATTTGACAAGAGCATAACAAGCATTTCAATTAGAACCATTATTTTTATACACTATGAAAGCACTGTTTTTACATGGTTTTATCTGTGCTCTGCAGGCACTTTGAAATCTGTTGCTTTGGGCTATGAACAGAAAGTGCAAACAAATTTGGTGGATACAACATCTCAAATCACAAAAGGTTCTAAGCTAACACAAATGATTTCCACATTTCCAGAGCTCAACTCAGGTACTTTATTACAGTGCACAAAGACTTCATTATGGATTAGTGTTTTAACCTACAGCAAGGGAGACTTAGTCCAGAAGCATAAACCTTGAACTAGTGGGTTCAGTCAGCTGAGATATATGGTAAGCATGCATATGTTTCAGAATGTGCCTTGGCTCGCCACCTCCACAAAGTATTGTTTCTCTTGCTGTGTTTTGAGAAAAGCTCACCTTGAGCTGTTCATCTGTTTCTATGGTGATTCTGCTTTTGCATTTTCTCACTTCTTTTTAACTGTAAGATTTAAAATACTTGTGTTAGTATCATGCAGATGTATATGTTTTTTTAAGTAATTAATACATTATTTGTATTGTGTTAAAATGAAGTCCAGTTATAACTAACAACATGTGAATTTAGCATTGTTTCCTTCATAACATATACTACTTTTAACACGTACCAGCTGACAGATGGAAGATGGATGGCTTAATATTTAATTTGTAATTATGTAACCATGCTGTTATCTAAAACAGCACTTTTGACTTTTTAAAACTTTTTTTTCTTTTGCATGTGGGCTGGATTTATTCAGATATCTTCTTGCCGTGGGCAGCCTACAAGCTATGTTCCAGAGATGAAGACATGTTAATAAGATGGAAATCACTGGAATATCATCTGTGAGGAATAGTGTCTTTAGTGTCATCATCATTCTCTGGATGTCGTGTTGGGCTTGCCAGAAGGTCAGTTTAGGTTATGGAGGAGGAAAGAAGACAAAATTAATCTCGTGCAATGACTTCAAATAATGAGTGTATGAGGCTTACGACTGGGGAAATAATAGAAGCCAAGACACTTGAAGCTAAGTCAAGCTCCATTGATTTTACTTATTGTACAAGTTAAAATAATAAAATGTGGAGGGAAAAGGAGGAAACTGTCTTACTGATACACTGATGAAGGTTTGAAACTTCAGCAGTGATTTAGATAAAGGCAGTTCTTGGTTTAATCAAGATGGTGTTATCATCACCAGAAGCAACTCAGCAAAGCATATTACACAGAAGGTTACGTTTTTGTAAAGTTTTGATGTCTTAATTAAGCGTGCTGTATTTTTCCCCCTCAAAAATCCATTTAAAAAAAGTTTTAAAGTCAGCCCTTAAACTGTTGCCATTTGTTTATTTACTATTATGGAGATGTTTCGAAGTCACAAATTCATTAAATGGTGGTTATAAAATTGTCGTTTTAAAAAAAGAGTACATATATGAGGATTCAATCACTAAATGTGGGTGTGTGTGTGTGTGTGGGGGGGGGGGGGTGCGTGCACGTGACAGAAATTAAAGATAAAAACAAAAAAAAAATACATTTCACTTGTCCGCCAATATTTGTGGGAGTTTGAGGTTGTGTGTTTGGCATTTAGTTGTAGCAGCCACTGTAAAGGCTAGGGGTGCAACGATATTCGTATCGATATTGAACCGTTCGATACAGTGCTTTCGGTTCGGTACGCATATGTATCGAACAATACAACATTTGTAATTTATTTTATCAACTTTCCTTCTGACGATGCTGTCTGTGTTGAGCGCTCAGTGAATCTGCGTTCGACTACTCCGCCTAGGCTGCACTGTCGAGCGCAGATCCACTGAGCGCTCAACACAGACAGCATAGTCCGAAGGAAGAGCGCAGGGCAAGCTAGCAAGACAGAAGTTAAGCTCTCCTTGCAACATGGACCTCCCCCACCCTCATTCAGATCTGGCGTTTGGAATTATTTTGGTTTTCATGTGACGTATGACCCTGAAGGTAAGCGAGTCATGGACTAAAGTAAAATAGTATGTTGGATGTGCCATGCAATGCTCAATTACATGGGTGGGAACTAGTGTGTTAGCGCAGTTAGCTCGTTAACGTGTTGGCCGTCAAGCCCCATGCACGGGGCGATCGGCGGTAGCTCGTTAACGGAGATTTGCCGTGTTGTGGCGTTAAGATCATTTCAACGAGATTAACCTGAAAGCACTAGTGGGAACACAACGAATATGACTGCACATTTACACCGACATCATCCTAGTGCAAAGACAAAAACAACAAGCATGCTACTAACTTTAGCCGAGTCATTTAGACAGCTGTTAGCACATGATTCTCCTTATGCTGCTGAGAATATAGCCCAGAAGAAGCGGATAGTATAGCTTTTATTTTGGAAAGAGCTATTTCTCTGTAATAAACTCTCTTTTCCAAAGATGAGTGATTCCTCAATCAGATACAGGGCTCGCAAAATCGCTAGCCCGACGTCCTGGGGCTAGCGATTTTTTTCAGACGGGCTACCCTGCCCGTCGGGCTATTGTAGGAAGGAAAAATATATGTCAATGCTTTTGCATTCTTTCAGAAATGTAGCTGGGTAATTATGTCATTGGCATCGGTGAGCCACTGTCAATATGTGACATATTGAAATCGCGTTTGAATTTGCGCTTGTTTTTTTTGCTTTCACTTTGCAATGACAGCACTGATCTGTGAGTGATGATAATTTGTGCACCAATTCCTCTGACATCGTCTTATTAATCGTTAGCTTACTATGCAAACATGACAAGTGAAATCTCCCGCAGCAAGCTTAAACATGTGAGAGGTTGATCGCGCAGAGAATCGCTGAGCTTATGTGAGTGCGTGTGTAAAAGCAGCAGGATTTATATTTCAGTTCTGCTGAGCCAAATAAGACAGGTCAGGGTGAAGAAGTGACAGCCAAAGAAAAGCTTACCACAAAACAGAGAAGTTATGACAAATCAGACTATAAGGCAAAAAGAAAGTGCAGCTTTATGGTTTCATGGACAAAATAATTTCTGTGGCTGCAATATGACGAGCTAAATAACCAGGGCTGCACATAAGTGGTCCGCAGGTGCGCATTCGCTGTCAAAATAAAAAACGCGCACAAGGGTTAGGGTTAAATTTAAAAACTGTACTTTTGAGTTAAAATATATATTTATAATTTTAATAAATGACAAATTAAAAAGGCATGAACATTTTTTTTGTATCGAAAAAATATCGAACCGTGACACCAAAGTATCGAACCGAACCGTGAATTTTGTGTATCGTTGCACCCCTAGTAAAGGCACGTGTGGTTGAAGCCAAATGATCAGAAATTCCCCCAAACTTTCTGAACAGCATGTTTGAAAAGATCAGATAGACAGTTATTAAAAAAATATAGATGACAAAAGCATAGAAAGTTCTCAGATATGGATTAAGATATTTAACAGTTTCAGTCATGTGACTTGTTTTGAACCCTGGAGGAGAAAAAAAAAACTATAGCACAAGAGCAACAGAGCATCATTAATACATTATTTTTAATATATTTTTTAGCTTGGCAACAAACCTTATATAAGTTGTTACTAATGTTAGTTTCAATGGCACACCACTGATATCCTGGTATGACATAGTTTTGAGAAGTGTAATTACATGCAGTGCCTTACGCTACTTGTTGTTTTGCTATACAAAAGTATGTGGTAATTTTGTATCTGATTTAAAAACTATCCAGCATTTCAGTTAAACAAGCCAGTAAAAACTTTTCCCTGCAGGACAACATTCAAATAATGATGTGAAATCATTATAGAACAAGTTAAATGTGTCTTTTAACTGTCCACTTTCCATCTGAGACCCCACATAATATTTTATTTTATTTTATTTTTTTCCCCTGGACCAACATTTCTTTGATTGATGGACAGTATTTTTTGCGCACTAACAAGATCATTTGTCTCTTTTCAACATCGAGCTATCCTGAATCAGCATGTAACAATTCCCAGAAAGGCATTTTAATCTGCTAAAATAAAACACCATAGTAAGCTGCTGTACTAGAAAGTAACTTGGAAGAAGTTTGAGTATGAAGAGGTCCCCTTGCCCTCAATATCCTCTAAAGTTTATTGTCTGCTCTCTCCTACAACCCACAGGCCTCTGCTTATGAAAGTCATTCAGAACAATTTAGCTGCCTCGTCCCTCAGCTCCATTGTTCACTACACTATGAATACACTGCCACCCAAGATAATGCTAGCGCAGCAAGCCAATCTCCACAGAGGGACACCTCAAGCGTGAATCAATACCCATGACTTCCATGAGACAAAAGCTAAGACCTTGCCAAGGCAAGAACCACTTTGCCAGGGACATGCACTCATGACTTTCCCATGTATGGCAAAGTCCCAAAAACACTGGATCACCTACTTCATCGAACAGTGACAATGCAGGGTTTTTTGTGTCATTCCATTCAGGATACTCGGAGAGATGTGCATGTGTTATATATTTGAATATTGAATGTTATTAGTGTATTTGCTCATCATTTTAAATCACAATATGAAAAATTGAGACTGATTGTTCCTTTCATTATTACGTGATTTTTAGTTGGTCACCTTCCTGTTTTCTGACTTTGTAAGTTGAAATAAACTATTGTGTGATGTGACTTAATATAACAGGATTTCACAAAAATAAGGCTGCACACAAATGAGCATCCACACAGGGACAGAAGAGACAGAAAAAGAGGGAACCCTGGAAAAGTAAGTCATAAAACACGGAAATCAATTTGTGGTTACTCCCAGGGAATTCATTAAGAAGAAAAAAGGAAGAAATACTCAGAAAAGCACAATAGTTGATTTTTTTTATTGAAATTAAGTAAATTTAGTACAGTTTTAATATTGTTCAGAAGTAGAAGTAGTTGCAGTGGATCCCAGTTTCTCAGACAGTGACTGCTTGTCACAAGTACAAAAAGTGTGTGGGAGATGTATGTGTGGGTGGGTGCGTGGGTCGATGGGGGAGCCACAAATCTGGGGTGCTCTGATGAGTTTGTTTGGAGTCCAGCTGTGTGTTTGCCTGTGACGCCTAAAATCCATTAGAAATCTGCTGGGGGTCAGGGCTCCACGTCGACTGCAATGGCTCTGTGCCTTAGAGAGGCCCGGGTAGCCTACCACAACCTCATTTTCTCCACAGAGCGGGGGCTGTAAGGCAATCAGGCTCCACAGGACAGTCGCCCAGAGAGCCAGAAGCATCAAAACATGCTATCCAACTATCTTTAGAGAGCTGACACAGAATGGCTGGCTTGAAAAAGATCTTTAGGTGACGACTGATTATGTGGTGTTGTCTCCATCTGATGCATCAATAGCTTTGTGGAATGTAGGGTTTGAAGTCTTTTTTTTTTATTCTACCTGAATTTTGTTTTGAGAGTTTGCTTTTAATTGCTTTTAGTCATAGCTAGGACGAACAGATGTTTATAGGAGTTTTATGCGAGACTGTGCAAATGTTTGCATCCAAATATCTGCACATATATGGTAAATGTAATCACAATAAGATTACAAAATAAGAGAATAATCCTGATATGAGAGACTTTCAAAGTTTCCATGATGCTTGATAATTGTAACATTATTATTTGTATAACATGTAGTATGGTCTTCATTACACAAAAAGTTTGATTTTCTTTTGAGGTAAAATTGGTTGTGAAAAGTGTAAAAGCACTTTTCACAAAATGCATGTTCTCTGCATGTTTTCCTCATGCCTGAGTGAGTTCTTCTGTACTCTGCTTTCTCCACACAATCCAAAGAAATGTTTTTAGGTTACTTAGTGATTCTAACTTGGCCATAGGTATGGCTATATTAGCTCTGCATTTTCAGGTGTACACTGAAAATTGTGGACCGACAAAAATATTATAAGCTACTATTAGAATTGTGTTAATTTCATAATATTCAAACTACATATCAGTTTTAACTTACTTACTTAGTAATATTAACTTACTTCTGAAGTAAGTTAATAACTTCACAGATGCATATTGCAGAAACTACAAGAAAAAAATAATACAATAACCATCAGAACATTTCCATTCTCTTGCCTGACACAGCTATTCAGTGGTCACCTGAATATACAGTACAAATTTCCAACTTCTATTGTCACTTAGCACGTGATCAGTTTGTTAGAGACAGAAACAGTTGCTGGTGTAAAATGGGCTGAAGTTTAAATCCAGTCTAAAAATCCAGACACACAATGTATGACTACATTCTGATCACTAAAGCACAATTAATAAGAGCACTACAGAGAGAGATAGATCAGCTGATTATGTTGACATGCAAGTTGACTGACTACTTGCTTCATGCTTCAACACTTGGTTATTGGCAGGACCAGTGGCTAAAGCCAGATGTCCCTGGACAGTTCTTGAGCCATCACTGGGACTAATGACAAGTGAGGGATGTGTGCAGGAGCCAATCAGTGCCACCTGCCGTGCAGAGAAGGCCGAAAATATTGTTTTAGGAGAAGCACATTTACTGGGAGTCCTCCCGTCCGTGTTGAGAGCTGGTAAAATGACTAGGTCTTGACAAGACTTCAATTCACGGGTCACAAAACATGTCAGAGTAATGGCAGAAAGGTTGAGAAGCACACTTAGCTTGACAGGTTCCTTTTAATGCTAGCTGCCTCCAAGCTCTGATCCACGTGATATGGTGCACATACAGATTAACTTTCAGCACACTTGGTTTGCATGTCAATTTCCTCTCTCATGTCAATCTGAAGCAGTGGAGGGGTGAGTGTTTTTTTGCCATGGTAACAGCATATAGCTATATTGAATCTTTAAAACCATATAAATTGTTGTAATAAAAAAGAAACACCAAAACTGACTTTCAGGAAGAGATTAAAAGCCTTAAAAAATTACTTTTAGATGTTAAGTTTTCTCATTGCAGGATCACCAATCAATGGTTAGCCACTGTGGTTAGACAGCAAATGATTTCTCTCTCATCTGTGGCCCTTTCAGAGGTGACTTCATCATTGGTGCTTGAAAGACACCGTGCCCCTGAGTAACAAATGATTACCTCTGAATGAATCCCTAAAGTCTTGCTGCTAATGCAGAACAATAGGTAGTCAGAAAAGGGAGGCTGTGCTTTGCTTTAAGATCTATTTTTTTATACTCGGCATCATTTTTTGCTTCACTGATCTATCACTAAACAACAGCTGCTGAGCAGAAGCCAGAGAGACGCACTGCAGGGAGGACAAGGCAAAGTGGGAGAGGGAGAGACACAGAGAAAGCCATAGAGAGGGAGACGAGAAGAGAAGAGAAAAGGCATCTAAAATTGGAGACAGAGGAGTTTTAAGATGTGAGGTCACTGGTGATAGCCTAAAGCTCTTAGGCAATGGTGGCCCACTGAGAAAGAGAGTGAGAAGAGGGATCCTGGCAGGTCTGCCTCTCTCATGACGGATAACAAGTCACCTGAAATGGCTTCCTGGGTGGCAGCCATTAGACAGACAATTTGCAATCATCCCTGGCCCAATTTCTCTCACCTTCTCTCCCTCTCTTTCTCTCTCACTTTTTCTCATATTACTCTGCTTCTCGCTCTGGTGCCCCATGGACCTTGGCAGCTTGAGTGACAGGGACTTAACTAGTCTAGTCATACAAATGTGAGAGGGGAAATGAGGAAAAGAGAGGGGAGAATTTCATTCATCTCACAAATACCAAATAACCTCTGCCGCTCATTTACATATTCTCTTCACATTCTCTGTTGGCCAGGTGCACTATCCTGTTTCCAAGTCTTCTCATCTGGAACTCACCTATGTCATGTGACACCACAAAGGCAGAAAGCAGAGGTGTAACTACAGTAGCAGATGTAGGAGCACAAAGGCCTGGACTTGTGTCCGCATCATCACAAATACAAGATGCAACCTGTAGGATATAGAGCTGCTGCACTCGAATGCAAAACACTGGTATATAAACATTGTTCCACAGGTATATGGACAACAAGATATAATATATAATACATCTTTAAATACAACATTTACAATATTTAATTGTGTAATATTTTTTTTCTGGATATTTTCTAGATCGTAACTTTCTGAATTGTCATAGTCAGACAGTTTTATTTGCTATTGTCGAAGTTTAATGATGTTCTTTGGTCTGTTCCTTTCATATTTGTAGTTATCTGTGCCTGTTTAGCTAGCTGCTAGGGTTTTAACTGTACTCTCCATTTTAAACCTATCCATGAAGGAAGCTCCGGAGTTATGGTTGTGAAAAAGCTGGAAGAGAAGTGACATTTTTCTTCAGGGTCCCCAGGCTTGGTTCATTTTATGAAGTATAAAGTTAAAGTACAAAAATGTTCATGCATATATTAAACACCATGGAATATATGAAATATATATTCTTCATTTCCGGTTAATACTTGTACAGCTGCTGTTATTGTGTATATATTTATTTATATTTTGATTTCTTCATACATTCTTATATAGTTCTATATTGTGTATTTTGTTGTACAGTTATTTTATTTTCAACTTTAATTTATATATTTTATCTTATTCTTCCCAGTTAAATTTACCCTTCATTCTAATTTGTGTTGTACAGTTATTTCATTTTTAACCTTAATTTATATTTTATTCCTTCCTAGTTAAATTTACCCTTTTTAATTTTTCATATTTATTTCCTATCTTATTCATAGCCTTTTCCTTTTTTGTTTTCTTTAGGTCACGAGCAGTTGTCCAAGCATTTCACTACATATCGTACTGTGTATGACTGTGTACGTGACAAATAAAAATTTGAATTTGAATTTGAATTTGAAAGAATGTAGCATGATTGGTTGCAAGTTTTCTCTGCAAAATGGGCACTGATATGTATCTGCACCTATTTTTCAGCAGATTACAGTAAATGCCCCTGCCCAGAGGTGAATTTATGCCTCCATATCTGAATATACCGGTACAGTTCTTCTACATTCAGCAACTTTAGTAAGGTCACCCACTGATCTTGAGTGATAAGTTCTGACTCACTAAGTTCCAGTTTATTCTGAAGGTCTTTGATGCAGTTGAGGTCAAGACTTTTTGGAGGCCTGTCTGCTTTTCAGCCACATCAAACTTGGGAATATTTTCTTTATCTCCCAGTGAGCATGGATCTGTGATGATGTTAAAACAGAAAAAGGTGTCCCTGAAACGGTTACTACCATGTTGAAAATGGAATTGTGTTGAATTTATTAGGCAATGAAAACAGTGGCTTCATATCATATATATACTCACAACTAAGTGAACTGCGGCAAAAGTACAACTTCAGGAAAAAGTACTGTATAGTGTGATATGATCAGAACTCACTGAAGTGGTCTGCAATCTACCAGATCTCATTACCTTTTTAATAAAATGTTCACATTTTAATTTCAATTGGTACCAGAAGAAAAATGACATCTCCTTTGTCCAGCTAATCCCTGCTACTTCTGAGAAAAGTAACTACACAAACACAAAGAACCAGATCATTATCATTTGATAACCTGAACATTTCTAATTCTGACAAATTGTAACACGCTGATTGTGAAAATAGGTTTTAGGGCCTTTAGAATGTATATGCAAGGTGTTGTCAACAAAGGCAATTTACTGAAGTGCATACCACATCACCATCCCGGTGGCCGCTAGGATTCTTTAATACAGAGTAACATGAAATGTGATAGGCGAAAATTGGTTGTCAAAAACTATGGGAGAGCTATACTGTGAAGTGTCAGGGTGCAGGCTGGGCTGAAGTGATGAAACACAAAGAGCCAATTGCCTCCTTTACCAAACAGTTTTTTAAGCCAGTGAAAATAAGTTCCATTCTTGCCTACATTCAGTGGCCAGTTTGACTCCCTATCTGTGATAAAGGCCACTTTTGAGAAATACTAAAAGATGCACACTGAGACAAGAGGCTTAGACATGTTTGAATAATCAGAGGCAGAACTCACTTTTTTAAGAAGCCAGAGCTCCATGAGGTGAGAAAAAAGATCATCTGACTCAACTTTGCCAGATGTTGTCCTGTTAGTCAGTCTGTTACAGCACTCTGCGGAGCTGACAGTGTTTCATCTTGTTGGAAAGAAGCAGTGTGATTATGTTTGTGGTCTTATGTGGCACCACACTACAGTGGCAGCGGGCATGTCAGCAATGTGCACTGTAGTGATAAATCTCACTTAAAAAGAAGAAAATCGCTGGCAGTGAAGCCATCATAAAGTCTCGAGTGATGAAGATGTTTCAACAAATGCACCAAATCATGATCGGAGCAAGTCTGACAGTGTAAGTGAAGGCCAAGGTTTGGTGCATTCACTATTACCAGAAACAGGGACATTTTGCTGTAAAAGATGACAATTTAGTTGTTCACCTGCTTTACTTAAACAAACAAAAAATAAAATCCAGCTGTTTCAAGCGTATCTCATGAAATGTCAGATTGCCCTGAGCCAGAGGACCAGCCATCAGGGCTGATGTAGTCTTACACCAAAGGTTCAACCGTCTGTCGCTGCCTGCTGTTGCACTCTCCCACACACACCACACCTACATGTTCCAATACTCCTATCTTCACACAACAGACGTGCAACCGTGCTTGTTCACAATGATGGTAATTTTTAGAGAACAGCAAGCAAATGTTGGGCAATGAATTAACACATCATTAACACCTGACCCACCAAAATGTACAGTGCACTGGAGGCCAATAGTTATTTTTCCCCAACACGATTTTCTCTGTTCTCTGACTTTTAGGAGGTCTGCCACTTTTTCTCCTCCCCCATGTTCTGTGTGTCAGAAGAGAAATGCATCACACTCCAGACTGAGTCATACTCGTCTTCCACTTTCAAAACAATTCAGAGTGTTTTATAAAGGAACACACTGCGCTGTGAGTGTTCATTTCCTTTAATAGCACTTGAGCTCTGCAAAATAGGGGAGTATGAACACTGTAGGAAAACAACTAATAGAGCAAAATGGCAGTTACAGTAACAACAATGTTGACAAAACACCCAAGAGAAAGACACAAAGAAAGTGAGAGGTGCGAGGAGAAAATAACACACAGAGTGACAAAGACGGTGAGAGGGAAAGGAAGTGAACGGTTTTCCATTAAGACCAAATTAGCTTCTATTGTCCAGATTTCTTTGTGTGGATTTAAATGAAATTGAATTCTATGAGAATTGGTTTTATGCTCTAAACAAGAATACAAAGCCATGGGTCTACTCTATGGCTCAGTTATATATAAATTACTGCATTTACATGTGAGCTGTAACACAGGAAACCAGATGAACTTTTGTGCAAGGCAGAAAAAAAGTCTAACAGTTCCTGGAAAGTAATAAGCTGCGGAACAACCTGTCTTTACCATAGTGCTAGTCAAAATAGCATATAAAGTAAGAACTCGCTAATGGAGATCGGGGAGTTATTATCTAATAAGTGTGCTAAAATGATTTTTTTTTCCTTCATATGGTTTGCTTATTTAACAGTGTGAGTTTTTAATCTAACAAAGTTCATTGAGAAATTACAATAATAATACAGCTGCTGTACGTTTGTTTTGTTTTAGATCTGCCTGCTCACCTTTTAATCCACATGCACATATACTGGAACTAATCCTGCTGATTTTGACAGCTGAATGTAACAAGAAAGCAGCTTTAACCAATGTTTCCATTTTAACAGTGGGTACCTTTGCTAGGTAACAGTGGGTAACATTCTATGGTGTTTATTTGAGTGACACTGCTATAATTTTCACTAAAAGCTAATAGGTTTCAAGACAGAGCATGTTTCAGGGGTTTTATTACAAAAACAAGAATATATTAGGCAGGCGAGGCAATCCTCAGGTCAAGTAACTTCATGTAGTGTCTCACGGGTTAATTTCCCTATCCAAACTGAATACTTGGAATAGACCCCATGAGAGGACAGGCTGTCACACTGGAGAGGATGTAGATGAGTTCTGGTAAGTGAGTTGAATCGAATGACATATGGATGCCTGTATTAGTGGCAAAGAAAGAGAGAGATGGGAATCTGGTGAAGATTGGGTGGCTGAAGCAGTACCTAAAAACCCGAGTGGAAGATGAGCTGATGGAACACAGGTGTGTCACACATGCACACACACACACTCATGCAAAGGACTGGGAATGGGGATGACAGTCAGAAACAAGCCACTGGAGGCACCAAGGGATCCATTACAGATACACTGAGGTGCAAACTCTGATTCTTCAGTTCCTCTGACAAAGTCTATAGTGGTTTTGTTTTTCTGGCTAACATCTTTTTGGCACTTTTGGATTGTTTAGAGGCTTTACTTGAAGCATAAAAAACATATGGAATTGCAATTACCTGATTACCTATAGCCTGATTTAGAAATGAAGTTCAGTGATTAGTACTGGTGACTTGAAGCAGAAGGTTTTGTGTTCAAATCCACTTGCTGGCTTCGACCTGTATGGAGTTTGCATGTTCTCATTGCGTCTGCATAGGTTCTTTCGAGGTACACTCCAAAGATATGCACGTTGGGTTAATTGGTGAGTCTAGATTGGCAGCAGTTGTGACTGTAAACGTATGTGTTAGCCCTGTGATAGACTGGTAACCTGTCCAGGGTATACCTTCCCTCTTGCTCTGTGACAGCTGGGATCAGCTCTAGTCCCACCATGAACTTGAAAAACGATTAAGCAAATAGAAGCTATGATAACAGACAAGTCATTATGGATTTTCAGATAATGTGTCGTTCCATACCATAAACCTTTTGCAAGGTGTATACTGCACTATAAAAAGAGCTTGGTATACATAGACATATTTAAAATATTAATTCTGTTGTGTTCAGTCTATACTCAATTCAGTGTTAATAAATAATAGAGCATTTACTCATTAAAAATCCAGTTATTTTACTCAAGAATTGGATGTTAGATTTATAATTAACTGTCTGTATATATTCCCTATAAACCAAGAGCAGTCAGTGTAAATCTCCAAAAGTTGTTTATTTTATGTAGGCTCAGGGTACACACACACACACAAAATAAAACTCTGTTTAAACATTAAATAATGTTTTGTAGCTTCAGTGGTAAAAAAAAAAAAAAAAAACTGCCCACAGTACCGTGCTGATTATAAAGTCTGCTGGCAGTTTGTTACTCACAGTGGTTTTGTAGAGTTGGCTCCAAACATACCATAGCATTTTTGGGAGATGACATGTTAATTGTTGCTTGTTACTGAAAAATGTCATGTTGCTAGTTAAAATTCAATCGAAATAATAGTAAAGATTAAAGTGAAAATGTTAGGGAAAACAGTCTTTTTATTGTCTAACTTAAAGCTTCAACTGTCATGACAGAGTCACTGACATGCGTGAGCGTCAAAGGGCTGGCCACGATCCACAGTGTGTTTGCAAACCAGCCCTAGCCAAAAGATGACACATTGCACAGATATTGCACTTGTCTTGGTTCAATTTGCATTCAGTGTCTTATTTGGAGACCACCCACTGCAGTGCAGGCAGGGGGTCTGCTTCCAAGGAATATTTAGTGAGCATCTGGCACTCCCTGATGTCACTGTACTATTTAGCTGTCTTTTAAGGACTTAAACTTACACCCGTAATGCTTTTAATACCACCTTAATTAAAGTCAACAGTGCTCTCTACAGTGATCCTCTAGCACACTACAGTTGTCTCATGCTATTTCTGGATCGATCTATCTATCTATCTATCTATCTATCTATCTATCTATCTATCTATCTATCTATCTATCTATCTATCTATCTATCTATCTATCTATCTATCTATCTATCTATCTTATATAGATAGATAGATAGATAGATAGATAGATAGATAGATAAAGTCTTTGTAGACTGTGTGAGAAAACATAGCATCATTCATAAATAAGCAATCAATTAGTCTTCTCAGTTTAATTTGTCTCCCTCATTCTCCATAAAAGACTCCCACAACATGGCAGCATAGCAAAAGTATGTGTTTTCCTACAATCAGGCTCTTTTTAATGCTTTTATCTATCGGTGTCTATCAATTACCATTGCTAATCGATTTTAAGTGTATGGCACCAGGACAGATCTGCGGATTAAAATAACATGAAAGCATTTAACATTTTTATATTTTAAGCCATACACGAGAGAGACCTGTTTTTAAAAATTCATTTTTAAGCCTCCCACGCTAAAAGTTCATGCACCCACAGTGTTGTAAAGCACTTTTGATAAGCATCTTCAGTCCAAAATGGCAGATATAAATGTATTTGAAAATGTGAGTCTGTAGTTACCAGGTGATATGTGCTTCTGATGAGCTGTTTGATAGCTTATGGCTCCTCTCAGCACATTATTAATCATATCTAACGACTTCAGATATTGCTCTAAACAGTTTGCCCTACAGGATTTCCCTTCTACTGCAGCCACTGCTCAATATGCTGCCCAAGGCATGACTGTTACACATACCAAAATGTGTGTGAGTGTGCATGCTTGCATAAGAGTGAGGAAAGGAGAAAAGTGGTGAGGAAGAGAGCGCGAGGAAAGTCTAAGAGATAGAAGAGAGAGAGAGAGAGGAGAGTAAGAGAGCTGCCTGATCTCAAGCGGCAAATTAGGGCCTCTCTGAAATCGATAACAGGGGAGCCATGCACAGATTTCATTAGTTGGAAAACGTGTGCGGCTAAAGGGATGCAAACGGATATTGATGTTTGAGATTGATTGATCTCTTCTTTTCTCAAAAATGTACACGCTGAGTTGCAATGCTGAGTTTGTTTTGGGTTTGTTTGCGCTCCGAGTGCACATTCAATCTTAAATGCGAGTTTGCCCGTGACCTTTTTTATTCAACAGATACTCATCTGTTGAAAGCTGATATCACACATATCTAAAATAGACTTCCTAGGTCAAATGACAGTCATACCCATCCTGCCCCTATTCTCCACCACCAGACACAACGTTTTTCTTCTGTGAGATTCAAAAATCAATGAACAAATGTGACATTCAGGCCTTTTGCATCTTAAGCAAGCCCACCTTGTCACAAAGGTGGCATTACAAAATACATCTAATGCACTCTTTCAAGTAAATGTAACAGGTAGGCGTACGTGGCTGAAATACAATTTCCCATTGCCTTTTTTCTTAATTAGATTCCAGATGGGTGTGGTTTGTCACAGAGGGAAAACACAGAGGGCTAGAAAGGTTTGGTAATCACAGGAGAGTCTATAAAGAGTAATGTTATGCGATGGACTGCTCCTTTGATATTATCTAAATTCCCCACCTTAATTAAAGAACACTCATGTGGTAGTTAGAACAGGTTTAAGGAAGGTGCAAAAAGATTTACATGAATGAATCAAAACACTGGTGTCCAACAGATGGGAAATGGGAAATGTTACGTATAGTAGAAGTCAAGTGAAAATTGTAAAGACAACGTCTCAAAGACAAAATTTGAGACAACCTAATTACCACACACTACAAATCCAGGTTGTTTCCTCTCCAACCTTGGTGAAATCAATGCCAAAACTGCAGTACAATTTTGGGAGGTACCAGTCCTCTGTGTCATGTCCCCAGGTCAGCAAATTGATACATTTAGGGCTACACTATGGATATAAAAGTCAATTGTTTTGTTTTGTGGGGCATTTATTCCATCTGTTTATTTATTTTCTTCTGCTTATGCAATTCACGGTCACAGGGGGACTGGAGCCTATGCTAGTTGCCACAGGGGGAGAGGTCACCAGCCTGTCGCAGGGCCAGAGAGAAACAGACATCCATTCCCAGAGTACCCGGACAGAACCCATACAGACAGAGGGAGAACATAGACAGCACACAGTCAGACCCAGGCCAGATGGTGGATTTCAACCCAGGACCTTTTTGCTGTGAGACAACAATGCTCCCCCGTGTTGCCCTGCCATTTATTCATTAATTTTATTCTTGGCAAACCTTTTGTTGCACTTTTTTATATGTTTAAATTATGATGTAATCACCAACACAGATCTACAATACCTGGCCAGGTGTGTTAAAAATGTGCTATTTCACCATCTTCGCTTTTCTTTATTCTGGTTTCCATGCAACAGTCTGATAAACCTGACAGTGTGATCATCTTAAATGATTAATTGAACTTGAATACATGCTTTAAAATTTCCATTCATTATGATGTGTCACATTTTATCTGCTGTACATTTAATCACTTGCCATATGCATATTAATGATTAAAGTGGCACCTGTGTTATGGGAGTGAGTCACTTGTTGTAAGTGTGTGCTTTGTGCAGTCGCACTACCCACAGCTGTGTGACACATATTCCCTCATTGGAGAATTCTCACCTTCACTGTTTTGGGTTTTTTAAATTATTTTGAGATGACTAATAAGATTCAAATCGTGTTTGCTGCAATCCTATGTCTCACTGTGCATCGAACTTATGTGATTTATATTTCCATTCTTTACACTTCTGTTTATTTTAGAAACCTAAAAAACAATGTTGATTACTTTCATGGTTTATCCCAACACAGACACCAAGAAACTAAGAACAACAACGTGTATGATGGTATGGAGCACGTGTCTGAGTTTTCTGGTTTGTTTTTTTTCACTCTCTCTTTTTATTGTCTTCTTTTTCTTCTTTTGTAAGCTTAGGATTATAAGCAAAGTACTGAGTCACTGTCTGTATTGGTTCTGGTGCCACCTGTTCAATTTTGAACAGCCTTTCTTGAATTAAAATCTTGCCACAGCATCCTGTTTCAAATGGAAATGATCAGAAGCATGACACCATTATGGAATATCATAAATAAGGACAATACCTTAAAATTCAAATATAAATTGCCTTCAGATTGAAGGAAGGAAATCTATTTCCTCTTTAAATGTATTTGAATAGAGGAAGGCCTTTATAAGGAAGGTGAGATTTCTCAGTTTACTTTCATAAATGAAAAACAGGAGAAAATAGTGAGGGAATGATGATGTGGGTTTGTATTTATTAGTTTCCTAACTGACCATAAATTCTCGGAGAGAAGCAGCTCTATCGTCTTACCTAAGGTAATAACGTTTGATTTTTTATTAATGACAGAAGTGCTCTGTTACCTGTTAATGGATGCCACTATTCCAGCAAAACAGGAATGATTTCGTGACAGACCTTGTGTAAGGTTAATTAATTAATTAATTCTCTCTTCACAAAGTCTTCACAAATGAATCTTTGAAACAGGTTGGGTTATAGCTCTTCACTTTTAAATTATTTTACATAAAAATTAGAGATGGCACGATTCCACTTTTTTATGTCCGATACCGATATCATAAATTTGGATATCTGCCGATACCGATATGAATCCGATATAGTGTGTTTTTTAATCAATAAAACTGTTTTTGTTTTTATATCTTGCTGCATTTTGTATAAGTTCATACTCAAGTTAAAAAAACAAACACTAAAGCTATTCTGTTATGCCTGTATGTAAAAAATATACTGCACCCAAAATATTTCATAGTTCAACAAAACTGATCAATTTAATAAACTTAAACCTACTCCATCCTCCCTATTCTGGTATTTTAAAGAGTAAGCAACCTAACTAATCGGGTTGCAAACTCCCAGAAAAAAATAAATTAAAAAAAGGGAACCACCCCCCACCTCATGATGCTTAATTGACGTAATCAACTTTAATTTAATGCAGTGTGAAAAAAAATGCACAGAAATCAATTATTTTTCAAGAATAATTAAATAGATTCAACATCTTTCTTCAACAGAACTGCAGACTGCACAGATGGTACCTTCCCAAAGGAAAAAGTACTATAGCTTACTAGGGTATATTAGACTTAATAGTTAATATATACAGTAATGGACTTCTATACATTTTACATCAGATTAAAACTTTGGGTGTAAGATTCAGATAATTATTTATTAAACGCTAGACATTTTAAATGACAATAAGAAAGAAAAGTATGTCTTTAACACTGGATGACATTGTAGTTAGGTTTTTCACACCTGTAAGCACGCATAGATTAAATTAGATTTGTTGAAAGGTAAACAGTAGAAGAGACCATTAATTCCATTAAGAGGCACCCACAGTCTAGCCCGATCGCAGCATCAATACATGCAAGATTGTGTGCAGTAGGCTATAGATGCATACAAATGTGGCTGGCGCACTCTGAATTAAACAAGCATATGCTGTTTAAACCATAAAAGTGCTTTGTCAGTTTTTAATCCCAGCATTTATCCACTTTAAACAGGTGTTCCATAACTTTTTTCATTATTATTTTTCAGTATTCTTTTTTTTCGTGATAGATCTTTACATAACGAGCATCTGACTTTAAATGTTTATTATTTCTTGCTACAGAAAATAATAAAACTATAGTTCAATACCATATTTTAACTCCTACATTGTGTTAAAAGCAGTTAGTACTCTGTTCTATAAATACAAGTAGTTCAAGAACAGAATGTATGACTTAGTTTCCTAACAAAGTTTCTAGTAAGTAAGTAAGAAACTTGAACATTTTGGTATTCAGAGTTCTCATATTTGTACTTATACAGTCCAACAGATGTCTGTGTCCAGCACAGCACCACTGTGTTCTCAGCATCCAGGTTTCCCTCAATTAAAGCTTTCTCATATAATCACAGTTTAAACATGCACAGGCACTCAGCATTAGATTAAGCAATTAGATTATTGTCATCCTACACTGTTCTGCAAATACAAATTATTGTTTAAGGGCACAGCTGTGGGTGTGCAAGGGTGAAAACATAAATGATATGCCACATAAGCATTTAATGACAAAGTAATTGCATTTACATTTTTCCTCTAGTGGTGTAAAAACAATAACCATATTAAACACATCTTGTACATTCTGTGTATTCTTTATTTATGGATTTCCACAGATGCCATTAGTGGATGCATGGCCAGAGCTCTTTGAAGCAAACAATTTTCAACTATTATGGTAACGCTATCATTTCAGGTTCCCATTTTATTTGAGTAAGACGACATCTCACCTCCTCAGTGAAAAGTACAGGATGAGACTTAGGGCAGTAATACAGACAAAAAGCAACAATAAACAACTTCATTAAGATGAACAATAAAATTGTAAAAAATAAAGACAGATTATTTTATGCAATTAAAAGTAAAATATTTCTAATAAATGGGCAGTAACAGTCAACATGAACTGAAAAACACATTAACTGAAAAGTGTGCACAGCAAGTCGTTGCCTTGCAGAAAGCAATCATTTTTTTAGACTGGGATGCCTTCTGCACGTCTGACTGTGTGTTCGGTCTCTTGCAGCTGAGATTTTTCTTATTTCCAGAAGAGCGCAGAGGAAAATAATTGATGGTGACATGAAAATCAGGAGGTGGGAATAGAGAGCGGCAGGGTCTGTGGTGGGGTGTGGGATAGAAGGGATGAATAAGTATTTAGCCTGAGTCAGAAGCACCACCACCCTCACCCAAAAGGAGGAAAATTTTCTTTGTGGGACATCAATCCCATTTCTTTGCGTCTCCTGCTGTGCACAGGTCAATTATATCTTTATTACAGTAAAATGCAGATCATATTCCTGCAGAATGTAGGCGCAGAAAGACTGATGATGGGGAAGGTTGCAGAATCTCGTTTTTCTCAGATACAGTATGTGCCACTCGTACAGTAGGCACGGTGCAAACTAGGAGTTCATGGTGATAAACAAAGGCAGGATTTCGCTAATCTAATTGTGACCTACTCTGAAACCAAGCCATAACCTCAAACTACATTAGTGAGAATTTAGCTTGACACTTTGAAGCATCAGCACCTTTGCCTGGGTTGGGTGTTGTTTTTGGCACCCCGCATCTGGATTGATGCCAGGTCTCAAAAACTGCGGATGGTTCATTTTATTCATTTCAAACAACGGTGAAAGACTATGTAAAATTTTGGAAATTTTGAAGGTCAGATTGTTTTTATTTATTTATTTTTTATTTTAATAACCTTTTAATAGGCTTTTGTAAACTTAAATGAAATCTAGACACAAATCTAGTAAATTTAAGATTTTCTAAAAAATATCATCTACTCTTTAATAACCGGTCGGTTTACTGCAGCATGTCCAGCTTTCTCAAAGTCCTAGAAAACTTGAGAGATTCAACAATTATGTTACAGCTCTGAGAAAAACAAACACTGGAAAGGTCATGACTATGTGCTGATAATGTTTGTTTTTTTCTATTGTGGAAAGTGTTTAATGTCAAGCTTGTCTGCTGGTAGATTTAATTAGTCTTGAAGGAATAACAACCCATAAACACATTTCTGTTTACAAAATGAGGCAACAATGCCCTAAACATTCAGATGAATACAAATATTGGTAATGGAGATTACTGCTCATGTCAGGTAGTTTTTATGAAACAGTCTAAACTTTCAGGTGCTGCTCTGTGTGGGTCTATCTTTTTTTTTGCTTTGGGTTTTATCAGACCAGCAGATGATGAGACAGCGCTCGTGACCGTTAGTGAGCACATTATCCGTTCATTATTTTCATCTACTTCCCCAACATACACAGGGCAGGAGGCACATATAGCCAGAAAAACAGTCACACCTGGAACCAGTTGAGAGTTTTCAGCTCATTTAAAACACTGCGAGGCTCTTGCTGGTCCTCCGCAACAACATTTGTTGGACAAGTTGCTCAAAATATCTAATTTTTCACTCATTATATTTTATACCATAATGAAAAGGTAATTACATTATTACACTAATTGCTCATCAGCAAATGTAATTAGCTAGATTACCCACTGAATAACTTTCATTACTCTGCACAGGTTTACCAGGGATTCTTTTAAACAGCTTAAAAGCTTTCAGATAAGGCTGCTCGATTTTGGCAAAAAAATCATTTTCACAAATATTTTGTGAATATTACCATGATTAGTCACAAAAACTGGAAAATGGTTGAATTATTTGAGCTGAAAAAAAATATAGTTGTCTTTTGTAACTTTAAAGAAATTCCACTGTTATCATTTAACTAAAAAAATAATAATATTAATCACTAAATATGAACTGAATTAAACCTTTCATACTGTGATAGGATCAAACTGAAAGGTAAAATATTATTGTTATTACATTTTGCTGGTTTTCTATCCATTTTATTTCCTTTCTTGTTACGTACATTTACACTTTTGCAGGGACATGCTTTTAAACTGCTGTGTCTAGGAAAACAAGGCTTTAACAAAAGTCCTAAGATGGAATCCCCCCCCCCCCCCCCCCCCCCCTATACTCTGGAAACTATTTCATGTTAACACGACCAAGCCCATATGGAAATGAAAGGACAGGGTCATAAGTTTCACTGGGATTGGGACAAAACTGCACGTATAAAATCATAACTCAGATTTGATACAAAACAACAACAGTGAACTAACTGAAGTTAATAATTAACTCTCTATATTTCTGAGAAAAAATAAAAAAGACTTTCCAATTTTGTCACTGGCTTAGACCTCAAAGTCTAAGTCAAGAAGAAGAATATAAAGTAAATGGCCTGTATTTATATAGCGCTTTACTAGTCCCTAAGGACCCCAAAGCGCTTTACACATCCAGTCATCCACCCATTGTTGATGGCAGCTACATTGTAGCCACAGCCACCCTGGGGCGCACTGACAGAGGCGAGGCTGCCGGACACTGGCGCCACCGGGCCCTCTGACCACCACCAGTAGGCAACGGGTGAAGTGTCTTGCCCAAGGACACAACGACCAAGTCTGTCCAAGCCGGGGCTCGAACCGGCAACCTTCCGATTACAAGGCGAACTCCCAACTCTTGAGCCACGATCGCCTGTAAGTATGTTACAGAACGGTGTTAAATTCTACTTTGTGGGTCAGTGAAAAAAACAAACAGCATGAGTGGCTCATATATTGTCTAGTTATGATACTATGAAGCAGACGATTGTCTATTTGGATCTTGAAATTCTCTCATTAATTTCTAATTACCATTCTTTGAGTGCCAACCTCCACTCGGTCTCGGTCTCAGCAAGTGCCTCAGTCGAGGTCAGCCGTTTGTTCTTAATCCATTTCTACAGTTAATTATTCCAGTTGTTTTTTGTTTGTTTGTTTGTTTTGGGGAATGTTTTGTATTTAGTTTGCAATGTTTGGACTCAATTATTTAAATGAAATATATTTTATACTGCATTCCTGTCACACTCAGTGACAGTGTCAGTGAGGTTATAAGAGGTGACTAATTCTAAGGAATAAGTTTTATCGGATTATAAAAATAATAATTTAAGTGTATTGCCTTTAAAAATGACTCTATCTCCCTTTAGGATAAATAATTTGGGACAGATCAATGAACAGTTAGCTGTGCTTTATTAAGTGAACTGTCCTAGTATATAATTGAACTGCCTTAATTCTTCATGGTATAGATTCAGCAAAGTGCTGCAAATATTCCTCAGGGATTTTGATTCATAGTGACTTGATGACATCACACAGTTGCTGCAAATATTTTGGTTACATTGTTGGAGCCATGATGGAAATATCCCATTCTACCAGATCCCAAATGTGCTGGATTGAGATCTGGTGACTCTGGTGGCCATTTGAGCACAGTGAACTCACTGTCAAGTTCAAAACACCAGTTTGAGATGATCTGAGCTTTGTGATATGGTGTGCTGTCCTGCTGGAAGCAGCCATCACACGATGGGTATGCTGTGGTCACAAAAGGGATGGAAATGGGGACCTGGCATTTAAATGATCCTCATTTGCTACTAAGGGGTTGAAAGTGTGCCATGAAAATATCTTCCACTACTGCACCACTGCCACCAGCCTGAGCTGAGGCAGTGGCAGGATGGATCCATGCTTTCATGTTGTTTGTGCAAAATTCTCTCACTGTCCGAACGTCACAGCAAAAATCGAGACTCACTGGAAACAGGAAACATATTTCCAAGCTGCTATTTTTGATGAAAACTGTCCATTTTCGATCTTAGCTGGCAGGAGTGGCACTCAGTGTGGTGTTCTGTCAGTGCATCGCGTCTGCTTCAAGTTGGCCATGTTGTGTATTCAGATTCTCTTCTGCGTATCTGGGTTGTAACAAGTGGTTATTTGACTTACTGTTGTGCAGAAAAATGTCAGGAGTTTTTTGAATCAAAGTTTTCGTCCTGATTCTGATACTTTGTTTGAACTTTTAGCCATGTCTAAATGCTCGAAATGTCTAATGTCTAAATGTGGAGTTGCTGACATGTCATTGGCTGATTAGATATTTGTATTAATAATCAGCTGAACAGGTTTACCGAATAAAGTTTCAGGTGAGCATATTTGTATGTGTGATTTTTGTTTGTTTATTTTATTTTAACTTACTAAAGACGGGACAGACTTGACTGGGGAGAAAGAAAGGGGAGAAAGAAAGGGAAAGAAAAACAGCGGTGAAGAGGAGCGGTGATAAAGGGCAAAAAACAAAAACCAACAAAACAAACAGACAAAAAAATACATCTATCAATCACCTGGATCACCTGTTGAGAAAGAAAAAAGAGAAAACAAGCAAAAAAAAGAGAGCAATATAATAAACAAGTTCATTGCGATGATCTATGTGAATATAACAGTAAATACTAAATATGGAATAGTATTGTGCAGCACGTAAGATCGACAGCGCACAGTGTGCTTTGAGGTAGGAGCCAAAATGGGTGTAGTTTGTTTGTGTGAGCACAGGTGTTCACAGGTGTACACATGGGTGTACACCTGTGAGCATGAGCGCGCTTGTATTTAAAAGGTTCCTTCATGTAATGATCTGCTAGAGGGTGTGGGGAGCCACAGCCCCGTCCTCCAGGGCATGAAGCAGGTATGGAGGAGATCCAGGCTCCAGACATACAGAGGCCCCCAGAACACAAGAGACCAAGGAAGACCAACGGAGGGGCAGCCGTGTCACTATCCCAGAAAGAGCTGAGGAGGGCCCCAGATGAGGGGTCATTTAGCAGCCGCGGAGCAGAAGCCAGGGGGGGTTGCAGTGACGAGCCCGTGAACTCCGTGATTTTGTTTGTTTGTTTTTACTTTTTTGAAAGGTGAGAGTGACGTTTAACGTGAGGTTGGTGTTTTTATTCACCAGCTTATTACATTAATCTGTGCTAGCAACACTGAGTCCGCATTGCCTCGGTGCTGCTGTTGCTACCTTCTTGTCCTTGTTATGCCAGATGCCTCATGCACTACAGATGTTTACTGAGCACGTGCGTCAGCCTCCCCACGGCGATAGAGCCAGTATGAGGATAGATGGAAGATGGAAAAAGAAAGCCCGCCTGCCCCTCCCGTGCAAGGTTAATCTCGTCCTCAGCCACAACTAGCATGTCACCCTAATGAAGCCCCAACAGACGAACACTTAATAAGAGTTAAGAGTAAATTAACCTTGAAGACTTTGCACGCATCTCTCCTTTTTTTATACATTTTATGCATCCATTTCCCATGATCAAGGACAAGCGTTCATTTAGCTAGAGGAGGTCAGAACAAAAACATTCCCTTGATGGTTGCAAATTTCTCTCTGACATCTATGTTCCAGACAGAGCTGTGAGGAGAGGATGAGCCTCTGTTTTCCTCTTTAATGTTGTCTGAGGCAGATAAAAAGCTACAAGCTGCTCCCCCACCCACTTACTGTTTTTTCTTCTTGCTGCTGATCAATGCTCTTAATGGTGGTAATCAATCAAGAAAATGAAAGATTTACTCTCCAATATTAATTTTGCTCAGCATCGATTGAGGAGTGAAGAGTATTACTGCCGTTAATGCCTTTTGAGGTGCTGTATTGAGTTGCTTGCTTCTGAAAACAAGTCATTTATCTTTCATTTCAACAGTTTTATTACACCTTTAAACATAATTAGAAACAGATAACAGTCACCTGAGGTGAAATTTACTAAACTCTTTGATAATCTTGTTTTTTTAGTTTTAAGATAATTATGCTAAACTCAGATGTCGATTTCTTTGTGTAAATGTTCTGCTACACTGAATTTGCTCATCTGGCTAAAATTCATTTTGGTTGTGTTGTGCAGGCATCACTACACTTAGCAGCCTGTTATCTACATCATAGCAGCTTTTCACAAAGTAAAACAAAAGTTGTGTCTGTAGTGATCCATTTTATGCAGTTAATCAGGACAGAGGTTGCACATTTTACTCAATTTGTAAAGGTTTTGCTTTGACAGTACTACTTTTCTGTCTGCCGCTTCAAAATGCATGCGTTGTTACCAAATGAATCTGAGTCTGTAGTGCTGACTTGGGGTACAGTGATGACAGCCAGCACTAATGATACGCCACTCATCGAAGCACCAGGGGCAGAAAACATGCCAAACCAATGAAAGCCTGCCTGCTATATGGTGACAGGTTATGATATCAGTTGATCAAAGGCTGATAGGAAACTTGAAAGCTCTGTTCAGCCTTTACTGGCATTTGCACAATTTAAAAAAAAATGTTTTGCACTTTGAGCTTTGTGGAGGGACACCACTTGCAGTCTATGCTGCAGCTGTCTCATGGCCGCATAGAACAGAAAATCAAGCGAGACGACAGATTTGTTTACACGTTCACATTTTTAGTTAGTTGTTTAGCTTAGACCAACTTCATTAAAAGTAAAATCTGGAAATAAAAACTTTTTGCTTCCGTAGACATCAGTATTCTGCAAATGTACCCAGTTATCATCACTTATCTTATCGTGACATGGACAGAGTGTCTTTTCACTGTTATTCGCAAGCATAACACAACATAATACTTTTAAGCCAGGTTGCCAGAGCGTCTTCTTTATCCTCGTCTTTCTTTTCTTTTGTCAGTAGTATACATGTTCCTCAGCCAGAGTGAGAAAAGTGGAGCAGGTTTTGTTGATGACTTAAGGGATGGAAAGCACACCGGGGCTTCTAATGCACCTAGTATTTAAATAATCCCCGGGTCTCCTCCATCCTTTTGATGCCTTTGTTCACTTTGAAAAGTTATCACCATACAGCCTGTACTGTTGGCTTGGGGATAAAGCGAGAGAGAGAGAGAGAGACGGAGAGGGAGCGAGAGCGTGTGTGTGTGAGAGCGAGAGAGAGAAATAGAGAGAGAGAGATGTCGAACCATGCCGCCATACCTTTTCTACTGCATCCAGTTCCCAGAGCGTGAAAGAACATCTGAATACACATTCGAAATCTTATCTCACTCCAGCTGTACTGCCGAATTCTTCCTTTTCCAGGCACTCTAGAAAGCAAAGGCAAAAGGGAACCCAGGAATAATCAGCCATGCTTATCTTCCTGCAGTACTGAGGGGAGCTATAATGAGACTCACTCATCCATAGTGGAGAGCTTAATAATTCATTGTGGTAGCTTTGCAGGTGAACCCTATCACATTACAATTTAAAAGCTCTAAAGCCAGTATTGCTGAGGGGGAGAGCAGCCAGGATGAATGCTAGACTGAAAAACCCTCATGCATACAGGTACATAATACCTCACATAGTCTCACACATCCACACATGTACACACGCACACACACACACACACACACACACACACACACATTATATATATATATATATGTATACCCTTAATGAGCTCCAGTCAGTTTTCTCTAAACAGACTTCAGACTTCTATTGCACTGCGCAGGCTTCTTCACAAGACAATCTACACCATAAGCGACAACCAAGTGGTACTTTAAAGTGGTAAACAAAAACAGTGTTTATTGTGAAGTGGTCCTCCCTCGCTTCTTAATTTGAAAAGCACTCGGCATATTAGCGAGCAGAAATCAGTCTTCCCGCAGGAACAAAAGTTAACATTCTGTCGGCACAGAAGCTGAAGAAGAGAAAAGAAATAAAACTAAGCATTTTACTCGTTTTTCTCTCTCAAGGGCAAAAGAGTTACTGTCCCGTCTTTTTATAATGCCACCAGCCGCACCCCGTCTCACCCCTCTTTTGGCAAGGTGCCATAAAAACTCTTGCAAGGAGGGGGAACATTAGTATTTCTGCGAGTCAACACCCTTGTTTTCTTGTGGACCTTTGCTCTGATTAAGGATCTTGAACAGTCTGCTGGCATTTTTTATTCCCTCCTAAAACTCATTTTCTCGCAGGGAACCTTCAGACATTCTACAAAGATGGGGTCGGCTTTGTCAGTGACCTCTGGCACCGACTGTCTGTGGAGCGCATCCCAGATGGGTTGGACTCTGGCCCACACTTCTTCCTGCTCCCTTGCTCGCCCTGTGTCTCTCACTATCTGTTGCTCTCCCCGTCTCCCACCCCCTCTCCACTTCACTCTCCCGATAGGACAGAGCAAAGAGCTTGGGTCGCTTGGCACAACGACTGAATACTGGAGTGACCTTGCAGGGCTCCCTAATGGAGAACTTGGCATTGTTCCACAGTTTCTCAGCCAACAGGCATGCATCCCTTTGCCACCACCGCCACCTCCTCTCAGTCTATAGATCCGGGCTATACTCACCTCTACCCCATCCTTCCTCCGTGTCCCCGCCCGAGAGCTGGAACACATCACATCAGTGACATTAATTGTCACCAGCAACAGTGGCCGATAAAAGCTCCCTGCTCCCCTTTCGCTGCAGGGATACAATTGAGCCACGTGGGAATTCAGTTCGCTCCAAGGAACCTATGCAATAAGATGACAGAATAAGAGACTTTTGTTTGTCTGTGTGCGAGTGTGCATTTATGGTTCTTTGCATGTCTGTGTTTGTGTTGGAATCTCGTTAGCCCACTGTAACCCTCAGTCAATAAATGTGATGGGATTAACCGATAAGTAGATAAATCGTATCTAAGAGTATTATGTCGGGATAAAACAGTCCTTAAGTCATCTTGGATGATGCGTTCCTAAACCACACTCCCTACAGTCAACCAACAATATTATTATGATGTTTCCTTCATGCTGATTGCTTCTCAGAGCTTGCACTTAACATGAGTGATGTATTGTAGCAAAATGTGGCAAATTAAAATGAATATTTAATAGCTTAATTAATAGAAATGTACCTCATTGCACATTCATACTATAACATACAGGAATGGTTAAACATTAGCAAATAAATCAAGCTCTAAAGCCAATAGCCTTTGCTATATACTTAAACTCTATTAAATGCTCAGATCACACTGGCAATAGATTGATGTGGGGTAGATTTAGGTTTCTAGGTAGTAATTTAAAACTTTGAACTTTCTTAACTAAAATTACATGTTGAGTTACTTTTTTTGTAATAATCATAAGTGGGACTGCTTGGTTTTATGCCAGTACTTTAACAGGCTGGCTTCTTTGTCCTGTCAAAATCTGTTTTAAAGTACTGATGGAGGCTGAAATGTGATCAGCTAAGATATATCTGCTTTTATCATCAGCACTTTGATTGTGCTACTGCTGCAACACTGCTATTAATTCAGAGCACAGCTGATGGAACTGGATGCAGAGAGGAGGCTAGATGCTGTTAAAACTGGTTCTGAGTCTATGAACTCATTTTGATTGTGCAGAGATGACTCCACAACATTAATTAAATAATCACATTTTAAGCCAAGTCTAGTGCCGGAAAGATGTAGTACAGTTAATATCACCTTAGCAAAGATAAACTAACCATGTGCTGCATTTGTTCACTGCAACTGCAATTGACATTAACCTCTATTTTTGTACTTACTTGTTTGTAATGTGGTTTTGTTTTGTAAGTCTTGTAACTTGATGATTCCTAGATTACATAAATAAAGTTTGTAATCCTGTTTTACGTGTGCACAATAGGGTCACATGTTTGGAACATAAGTAACTTGGTTACTTAGTGTGGACAAATGACCTGAAAAGCAACACCCAGCAGGTCATATGAAAGCAAGAGTTATGAGCCCCCAACAGAGTGTCCTTCTACAGTCTGTCTGGAGTATCCCCTTTGTGTCACCTGTTTAGTGTTGTATGAGAGTGCATTTGTTGACAGTGTTACAGGAACACTGGACGTCAATGACGAATTAAAAGCAGATCAGGAATATCAAGAAAATGTTTCTTCCTTTTGGCTTAAGGTGACCTTTTCCATGCTTGATGCAGAAACAAAAAACTTCCATGTACATTTAAAAAATCACATAAATGTAATGAAGAAGTAAAAAACTTGATTTTAAGGAAAAATTCTCTATCCACCTGGGCAGAGGACAAAATGTTATCTCTGGACAAGTCTTGCTTTGCTCTGACCTTATGTGGACCTCTGGTTCAGTGCAGTGTTCAACACTGAAAGTGAAATTAATGCACTATTTCTGAATGACTAACGGAACAAAAGAGCTGAAGAAAGCTTGTTTTGTCCAAAATAGCTGGCAAGAATTTTAATGAGCCTCTATAACCAAATTTCCCTACACTCTTGAAGATATACACGGAAGTAAGGATTAACAGTGTCCAGGGCCACTCCTATTTTGAAGCCAAATATTTTCAGCTGCACTTGTATACGTGTTTCCGACAGGATATGAACATCAGACCTTTTTCTATACTACTGACATATTTAGTTTAAAGAAAATCAAAAGTTATTCTTTTCAATCAAGACCTTGGAACAATCAGAAGGACCAAGCCCGAGGATCTCAAACTGTGCTCTAGCTTGCACAGGACTTCAAGGATTGTGATAGCCACAGGACATAGCCAGCTGAGCCATGAAAGTAGAATCTTAAAAAATCAATTCTGAAACTCACAGGTAGCTGCAGTGGAGATCATTTCTCCTTCAAGCATTGCTGCAGCATTTTGGAGGAGTTGTAAGGGGGAAGAAACATTTTTCAGAAACTGCAGAGAGGAACAGAGTCACAGTAATCCAAATGAGGGAAAAATGTGTATATATATATTTATTTATTTATATATGTATACAGAGGACAGTCTCTAGCTGTCCCTGGGATGAAAAGGCCTCAGTTTAGAAACATTTCTACTGTCAGCAGGTGGCTTGCTTGGATGTGCAATTGGCCAGCCAGGTAGACAAGATACAGCTTTGGCGCACTGTCACTGTGGACTTGTTGGGAAATCACTAGGGTGTTATAAATAGGAAAAGGTAAATGAGCCAACCATTTGACACCTCACATTTGATGTAGCAGCACTTTCCTTGTGATTTGTGATTCCAAGGTTTCTCTGTAGCAAAAAACAGAGTAGCTAGGCTCCCTTTCTTTCCAGAATATGTCCAATCTTGTACCAGTTTTACAGTTAAAAGAAAAAAAAATACGATTCAATGAGAAATAGCACCTCCAAAGAACGAAAAAAAGAAAAACCAAACATTATCATTACTTATTTTTTGCTGACAGGAAAAATATGTAATGATAATGTTTCATGCCCCTGTCCCTACATCAACTGCCAACAGTGTTGCTCAGTGACAAGCTAAAGTTGAAGTAGAACACGATGCCCCTTTCTTTGAATGCTCAGAATGCAACATAGAAAAGACATTCTACATCTGAGCATTAAACTAGTTAAATACAGATGTGAGTCTGCATTTGAGATACTTTTTAAAAATATAATAATAGCAACAATAATAGTAAACAACAGTGACAAACACTCAAAATTACAACTTTTGCTGGTAATTTGAAAAAAAGAAACTGCGTGATTGTCAAAGGAGCTTGCAAAGAAAAGCGTCTGGACTTCTTTAAGTTGCTTGAAGACGTTTCACCTCTCATCCGAGAAGCTTCTTCAGTTCTAAGAACTGAAGAAGCTTCTTTGCAAGCTCCTTTGACTACGATAACCTGGATGACTGAGAACCTTCACAGACAAACTGTGTGATTCATTTGTTTTCTTAAAAAGAAGATTTTGCCATTCAGTTTCTACACTACTGTACAAAAGCCTTTAGTCACCACAAATTTCTATATAATTTGTAAGGAAAATGGAACATAGGCACAGCAATTGGTTGAAACTTGTGCAGTCTTACATGTAAATACATGGAATTTCAAGTGAAATTCCATATCTTGTATGGCCACATTTATCCTTCACCACAACATGAACTCAGGCGTTTTTGTAATTTCTTTCAATAGTCTTCAGGAACAGTTCTCTGGGCTTAAATGACACCAAAGCGCTTCTTTTCATGTTGGCTGCCTATCTTTCATTCCTTGTTTTAATAATGTTTAGAGTGTTTTTCTCTGGAGGGGTCAATCCATGAAAATGTTTCATTGTGTGTTTTTCTTATCAGCTTTTGTTTTTACTGCATTGGCTGTATGTTTGGAAGGATTGTAATGCTGGGAAGTTAAGCTGTTACCTCCTGACCTCTTAGGAACATACTGGCAATGATGTAAACCACATATTTCAAATTTGGATTCATCACTCCAGAACAATGAATAATAACAGCATGAAATTATACAGTCTTTTCTTGTTTTCCCACTAATTTTCAATACAGTACTTTGTAATTTGGCATACCTCATCTTTTTCGCTTGGTTTTTCTTCTTTAAGAATGGCTTAAGATTTTTTTTTCTGACTTTGACTGTTCATTTGTTTTTCTTTACCTCTCCAACTTTTTAAGATCTCCAGATAACTATTGCTCAATATCACCTGAAAACAACAAGATGTAAAAACTGCTTTTTGTGGCTAAATAATACAGTAACATTTTGAATAACACTACTTTTTAAACTGTTTTCTTCCAGTGTATTTTACATAATTTTCATTAGAAAGCAAATGAAAATTTTAAATCTGTGTCTGTATGTGTGTTTTTCAGTGTGCACATATATAACAGCTAAAGTTAAGTCACAGATGTGGATAACAAAGGTTCCCATAGAGATTTGGCTGATTTGACCTGTTTTTATGTGCATATTAAGTGATATTAATGAACCTGCCTCTGTTTACCTGTAAGACACCTCTTTCAACCTGACCTTCGCAGAATATTTTAAATCACATAACAACACAAAGAGCAAAGAAAACCAAAGGTTGCATTAACCTAATCCTGTAGCTTTAGTAGGTTCACCTGCTAGATTCTGGACACAAACCCATGCAGGATTCTCAGCTAGGCTAAGAGCATCATCAACCACACCACCTGCCTGCCCTTCTGCCATCCCCTCGGACCTCTGCCTTCCACGTCTGAGCCTCAGCCTCCTGCCCAAGTAAGCCATTCCATTCCAGCAATCACTATTGCTCCAGCACCAACCCATGCACCCACTAACTCCTTTCCTCTCTCTCTCCCTCTAGTAAGATCAGCGAGCACCGCATCAGCCTCTGTTTAAGTAAAATGCCTCTGGTTGCTGTACTAGGATCACCTGCCCTGTACTATATTGTGTGTTAAGCCAAGGTTCTAGGTTTTGTTCCTGCCCCACACTAGCATTCCCCCCACCAAGCCCATTGTATATCACGCCATGCCAAATTCCTAGGTTTGTCTCTCCTTGTTTTCCTTGTGATAAATAAAACCACTACTTTAGTTCAACTATCCTGCCTCCGCACTTCGTCCCACACTTGGGTCCAGTTTTGTACTGGGTCTACACTGTGAGTCTGAGTCTACACTGTACACCTGAGGGAGAATGCAAAGGAGGATCACCTGAGATACCATTGACTTTGGTAGCATAGAACCTCAATTCACAGCTGAACCAGCATTCCTAAAACTGGCCTCAGACTGAAGAACCTTTGTTACTGCCTGACATGCCAAAAAGACTTTTGAGCACAAAGTAGAAGACGATAAGAAGATAACTTTGTGTGTATCTTATCGATGTCTCGATGTGGCAGAAAAGCAGTGTGACACTCTGGGATGAGAATGTGATGACTATCCACTTGCTTGAGTGAATCTATATTTTTATCATCTAACTGTCTGGAAAGCATTTATGTACTGTTATGTGGCCAAGGACTAAACAAAGCAATAAACCTAAAAAAGAAAGCTTCCAAGAAGCGTAATGTATTAAACTCATGTTTGATCCCTGACTCTCACACTGCTCGCTGGTCATTGTAAATGAATGTTATAAGTCATGAATGATGAAGTTATGTAATCCAGCATGATATCTGTTAAAACTCTATACTTTTATGTTTGTTTGTTTTTATGTTTCCAGCAGCAGGTTTTATTGTCTCATGGCCAGACACACTAGTTTGCATTTGAGTAATGGCATGTTGTGTTCAAACATATGAATCTATACCTTAAAAATGATCTTGCCTTCAATTTTATTGGAAAATGCCTCTATTTAGATAGATAGATAGATAGATAGATAGATAGATAGATAGATAGATAGATAGATAGATAGATAGATAGATAGATAGATAGATAGATAGATAGATAGATAGATAGATAGATTTTTATTTCAAATACGCAAATATAATTGAAATAACAAGAGAACAAAAACAACACTTAAAAATCATCAGGTTTTCATGTATATGTCTATGTCTACAGAATTTGTGTGCTCGAAAATGAGTAGGATGAAGTTTACACTTTTCGTGTTCCTACCCCCTTATTTCAAATTTCATTGCTTACAAATCCAGATTCAGAATTCAACATTATTTGATCCATATATGTTTAACTATGTACAAGTCTTTTTTTTTTTTTTTTTTTTTTTTTTTGGCCTGTCCCGTTTGGCTCTTTTGCCATCAGAATTGTTGTCTAAAGGCAAAGAAAGATGCCCAACGGATTTACTTTACCAAACTGACCATCCCAGCCTTGCCGTAATGGTCCATTTGATTCACCTTTTATTGTTTATTTTATTTTCACTTACTGAATACGGGACAGACTTGACTGGGGGAAAGAAGGGGAGAAAGAAAGAGGGAAAGAGAAACAGCTGAGAAGAGGGACAGGGGAGAAGGGCAAAAGACAAAAACCAACAGAACGGGCAGAGAAAAAAAATGCATATATCAATCACCTGGATCACCTGCTGAGAAAGAAAAAAGAAAGCAAGCAGAAGAGAACAAGAGTAATAGAATAAACAACATCACAATGATATATGGGAATATGACAGTAAATACTAAATGTTAAACATTATTGTGCAGCACATAAGATCAACAGAACACAGTGTGCTTTGAGGTAGGAGCCAAAAAGGGTGTAGTTTGTGGGTGTGATCACCCGTGTGTACACCTACGCGCTTGTTTTTTGTTTTTTTAAAAGGTTCCTTCATGTAATAATCTGCTAGAGGGTGTGGGGGGGCCACAGCCCCGTCCTCCAGGGCGTGAAGCAGGTGTGGAGGAGATCAAAACTCCAGACATCCAGAGGCCCCCAGAACACAAGAGACCAAGGAAGACCAACAGAGGGGCAGCTGCGCCACTGTCCCGGAAAGAGCTGAGGAGAGTCCCAGATGAGGGCTCACTCAGCAGCCGCGGAGCAGAAGCCAGGGGGAGTTGCAGTGACGCGCCCGTGAGCTCCACCGGCAGCCAGCTGCGCCTGAGTGACCGAGCCCCAGGCCGAGAGGCCGGGGGCACCCCACCTCCGAAGTGGCCCGAGCGAGCCCCAGGCTCCAGGCCCCGATAAGCGGCCGCCAAGGAGTGAGCCGGTGTGTACCTGGACGCCCATCCCCGAACACAAAGAACCACCAACGCACCGATGTCTGAGGGGGTCTGCCACTGGCAGGGGAAGTGGTGGTAGGGGGAGATAGGCCTCCAAACCTTGGAGGGCCTGAGATGTCCCCAGAGAGGTGGCGCCTGACACCCAACCTGACATATAGACACAGACATACAGGCACACACAGATACAAACATCCATTCCCACCCTCATGCTCTCATATGCACTTACTCCACACTCAACCAACGTGGAGACAGACATAAAGAGACGTTGTACACACGATCACACTCCCCAAGCGTACTCTACAAACCGGGTCTAGGTGCCCCCGCCCCTGGAGGGGGGAACTGCACCCAGACCCAGGTGGTGTTTCCCTTTTCCCTGCGGTGGGGGGAGGCAGACCGCCCCGACTCCGCAGCAGCAGGAAGGCTCCACACTCCAGACCGCAGTCGGACGGCCAACTCCTCCTCCTAGCCCCCCGCTCCAGCAGGTCGCAGAGAATGGGGGTGAGAGAAGACTCCAAACCTCCCTCCACCCGCTCATTGTAGTGTTGATGCATGTGTGTTCTAAGGTGCATTTAAAACCCAGGAGGGCTTGGAGCTACCTGCCAGAGAGCAGCAGGTAAGCGCATGGTCCCTCCTGCTAGCCCTCAATGTCTACGTGTATTTAACATTGAGAGGTGGGCAACGATGCCAGGGGTGGGGTGTACACCCTGATGGTACTTTGGACTCCGTGTATCGTGCCCACCCCCAAGATCCTATATGTATGTGTAATGAGAGTGTGAGTAATGTGAATGTCTAAGTTGTGGGATAAAATTGAGGCAGAGGCAGCCAGAAGGGGACGGGGGGGGGGGTAGCCTCCTCTGCACCCTGGTGACATACCCCTACTCCAAGGCCCTGCATGTGTGGGTGGTTGTGGTGGAGCGGGAAGAGGGAGGCAGCTGGAGATGGGGAGGGAAGGAAGGGAGGGGCAAGTGACCCCTCCCTGGGGCCAGCTCCCCCGCTGACCCCAGTAGGCACCCCCATACTCCGCGACCCGCCAGGGAAAGGGGGCCCAGGCCCATCCAGACCGGGCCCAGTGCAGCAGCGCCGCCCGGCCCCACAGAGCCCGGGACAGTCCACCCAACCCCACCACAGAGAAAACTGCACCCACCCCACCATCCACTCATCTTCCAGACTACATAAGACAATAAACACCCAGGCTGAGATCTTCCTCCACCTCTCCTGTATCTCCCCCTCCTGCAGAGGCAGCTCCTGAGGAGAGGAAAGCTCCTGCAAGATGTGACAATCTCCCCCACCAGTTGAAGAGCCCCCCAGGTGGCTCGACGCACCGGCGGCACCCTGCTCCAGGGCTGGGCCCCCATGCACCCACCCGCCCACAACCCCGGCAACACACCAACCAGGACCCAAGCCCCCGAGGCCCGGTCCGGGTCCCAGCCCAGAGACGGAGCGCCCCCAGAACCTCACGCCCATCCCGGACCCACCCAGGGCCAGCCAGGCTACCAGGTCAGTAACCCACGTCCGTCAGCACAGACCCTCCCCTAGCCCCGCTGCACGCAGCCGCGAGGAAACAGTCACCGGAGAGCCAACAGAGCCCCTAACCGGACATGACCGCTACCCCGGGTTGAGCCCCCCAAGGAAGATGCCTCCGGGGAACCCCCCGACGCCCTAAGCCTGTCCCTACCCCCACACCAATCACAACAGTGAAGGCGGGACCAAACTATGACCCCCCACCCCCACTAGGTGATGGAGCTGATCAAAGGAGCCCAGAGCAATTGATCTGATGTGGTGGCAGAGGCTGTATCAAGACTAATGTAATCTAATAGATAATTTCTATATTGGTTAGAATTAAGATTATTTTTATTTTTCCAGTTCATGAGGACTGTTTTCTTGGCTATGCATAGGGCAGTGAAGATCATATGGGCGATATTCTTTTCTGAAGTGACATTATCTAAGCTGCCCAACAAACACACTAAGGGGGAAGTTGGAATGTTACATTTCAGACACTTCGATAAGTCTTCACATATCTCGCGCCAAAACTTCTGAACTGGTGGACAGAACCAAAGAGCGTGGATATAATTGTCCGGTGAATTGGTTTGGCAGTGTGAGCAGTTGTTGGTAGACGTAAAGCCCATCTTGAACATCCGATGACCTGTATAGTGCACTCTATGTAATATTTTGTATTGAATTAATTGAAGACTGGGATTTCTAATTAGATGAAAGGTTTTTAAGCAAATCTGAGACCAGAAGTTTAGGTCTAAGTTAACTGATAAATCAATTCACAACTTGTGAATTTGTGAACTTGTCATTTATTGTTAATCCACTTACAACATTCATGTCAGCAACATTAGTGAAAATATTATTGATAAGTGTAGCACTATGTGAGGTTATTCTTGTTGGACGGCAGATTAAGGGATAAAGACTAATGCTGTACATTGTATGGATGAAATCAGTGATGGCACTGTTCACAGTTGGATTCAACAAATCTATATTGAAATCACCACAAATAAATTTCATGTTCTTGTTGTTAACGGGATTGTACATCTTCAGCATTTCCTCTGTGAACATTTTTATACAAGATCCAGGGGTCCTGTAGATACAGTTGATTTGCAGATTCTTTGACTTTTCAGCTTCTATTTCAATAGTTATGCACTCCATTATGTTATCCAGTGCTAGTGACAATTCACTCATGATTCTACATTTGTAATTATTATCAGTATACAAGGCAACACCCCGTCCCTTTTTTATTTTTTTTGATGCAATACCACCAATCTTCACTAAGTTTTGATTCCCATCTAACCAAATCTCTGAAACTGCAATGACAGTGAATTTCTTAGAAAACTGTGCTAGACAGTCCGGGATTTTTTGAATGATTTGAGTTGAGGCTTCTACTATTAAAATGTATGATTGATATTACATTATCCGTTATTATATTTTGATTAAACTGCTCATTTGTATAATACTCACATTTTTGATCATGCTTATGGGTATAGAAATTGTTTTCAGGGTCTATATCATTTTCAAAGTCCCATGGTCTGTGATCAGTATACTCAAGGGGTTTTAGTCCAAAATCCTTATATACAATGTTCATATATGGGTAAGGTTCATTTTCACCTTACTAAGAAAAGTGATAGCCAGTGGTCTATGATGTTTTCTCAGAAGACTTACAAAAATGGTGTGCTTCTGCTAAGACAGCCTGGGTAAAGTCTTAAAATACTCGTCTATAGTCAGCAGGCAGACCTGGCACTAGTCCAAACAAAGCAATGAAGAAATATTTTTCAACAAAGTATGAAAAAACAAAGTAAGACTACACTAAGCTGATGATCAAAAGCTGAGGTCCATCTGGGACTACAGCAACTCAAGAAAAGTTGTCCAAGATAGTTGCACTAATCAATTTTACATGAACCATGAATAAAAAAAACAATGATGTATTCACATGAGAAGTGCCACAAAAAACTGTCACTGATAAGCTCTGAACTTTGTGGAGCAGTTTAGTCTTCTTCAGTGCATTGTTTCAGTCACGGTATCACATTTCTCCTTCCAACCCCTCTCCAATAGCAGGCACCTGCCCAGGATCACACTGCAGCCAGACAAACACATTTACTACTATTACAAATAAGGTCAAATGTACTTTTACTGCTATAGTGCTTTTCTACTCTAAATGAGCACTTAAGAGTCCTTTTACTACAAGGTACAGGCACTCTTTTCTACCACTTTATTCAACACCTTTAAGATGGATGCTTTCTAACTATCATACACACTCACAGTCTGTTTAATGCATTTTGGGAATAAGGTGATCAATAGTGTATCCTCGTTTCAGTTCCAATTAACTCCTGAAATTATTTTGACATTCTTAGTTACAAAGAACCCTGCTGCATTTCCCTGGTTAGTACTTTGTCTTACCTTTTATACTGAAAACATGAAATGTGTTATTTCAGTTATTTCAAGTGACCTCCTCCAAAATGTATGCACATATTTCTAAAAATCATTTGGTGGGTATTTTTTCTGATCAACATGACAATCCAAAGAAAGCAAAACCTGCAGTTTGTGCAGGTCAATCAATAATGGAATTAGTGATGGATCATTGCCCATCAATAATTCTATTCGTTATACTGAGCATGACACAGATGCCTTACCCCACAGTTGTCTATTTTTCATCTCACCTTTACCTCTTTGTTATTATTTGTAACCTCTGACCAATTTAAAGTCTAATAATAGTAATATTTTTTTCCTTGTGAGCTCTTACTGAAATAAGAGATCAAATACAATGTGCACATTACAGTTTAACTGTTCCTTTAAATCAGACACAATGACGTGCAGGTGCAATCAGAATCAGAATCAGAATCAGAATGGGTTTATTGCCAGATGTTGAGGTTTACAACATTAGGAAATTGCTGCGGTGCTTCAGTGCAAACAATAAGAATTAAAGTGCTATGTAGAAAGAAAGATATGTGCATGAGATATACATGAGATATATACATGAGAATAAGAATTATGAGTGCTACGTAGAAAGATATATACATGAGTGCAGGTGGTGATCAGTGCCAGACATGAAATGATGCAGTGACACAGCGTAGGGTCATGTGTTAGTGGCGGGGACAGTCATGTGGTTATTGTTCATGTGTCCAACAGCAGAGGGGAAGAAACTGTTCTTGTGGCGAGAGGTTCTGGTGCGAATGGACCGGAGCCTCCTGCCTGAGGGGAGCGGGTCAAACAGACTGTGTCCAGGGTGAGAAGGGTCAGCTGAGATCCGAGCTGCACGCCGCAGTGTCCTGGAGGTGTACAGGTCCTGCAGAGATGGGAGTCTGCAGCCAATCACCTTCTCAGCAGAGCGCACAACACGCTGCAGTCTCTGTTTGTCCCTGATAGTGGCTCCAGCGTACCACACGGTGATGGAGGAGGTGAGGATGGACTCGATGATTGCAGTGTAGAATTGCATCATCGTCCGTGTTGGCAGGTTGAATTTCTTCAGCTGCCTCAGGAAGTACATCCTCTGCTGGGCTTTCTTGATGACGGAGGTGATGGTGGGCTCCCACTTCAGGTCCTGGGTGATGGTGGTACCCAAGAAGCGGAATGAGTCCACAGAGGTGATGGGGGTGTCAGTCAGGATGATGGGGGGGAGTGGGGCTGTGTTCTTCCTGAAGTCCACAATAATCTCCACTGTCTTCTAGGCATTCAGCACCAGGTTGTTGTGGCTGCACCAAGACACCAGACGTTCAACCTCTCTCCTGTAGGCAGACTCATCCCCGTCAGAGATGAGTCCAATAACGGTGGTGTCATCTGCGAACTTGATTAGCTTGACAGACTGGTGGGTGGAGGTGCAGCAGTTGGTGTACAGGGAGAAGAGCAGAGGAGAAAGAACACAGCCCTGAGGGGAGCCGGTGCTGATGGTCCGGGAGTCCGAGACATTCTTCCCCAGCCTCACGTGCTGCTTCCTGTCCGTCAGGAAGTCAGTGATCCACCGGCAGATGGGATCAGGCACATTCATCTGGGAAAGCTTGCCTCGGAGATGGTCTGGAAGGATGGTGTTGAAGGCAGAGCTGAAGTCCACAAACAGGATCCTGGCATAGGTTCCTGGGGAGTCCAGATGCTGCAGGATGAAGTGTAGGGCCATGTTGATGGCGTCGTCTACAGACCTGTTGGCTCTATATGCAAACTGCAGGGGGTCCAGGAGGGGGGCCGTGAGGGTCTTGAGATGGGAGAGAACTAGGCGCTCAAATGACTTCATGACCACAGATGTCAGAGCCACGGGTCTGTAGTCATTTAGTCCAGTGATCCTAGGTTTCTTGGGGACAGGGATTATGGTAGAGGACTTGAAGCAGGCAGGCACATGACATGCCTGCAGTGAGGAGTTGAAGATGCCAGAAAACACTGGGGCCAGCTCGTTTGCACAGTGTCTGAGGGTGGCAGGAGACACACCGTCTGGGCCGGGAGCTTTCCGAGCATTCAGATTCTTAAACTGCTTCCTCACATCTGCTTCATGAATATGAAGAGTTGTGGTCGGAGGAGGTGGTGTGAAATCCTCTTTTGTGTGGGGTGAGGAGGGGGGTGTTGTAGGTGAACAGTTTGAAGGTGGTGATGGCTCTATGGAGGGGGGAGAGGTGGGGGAATGAGTGTCCAAAGTGCCTCTATTGTTGGGGTCGTTGGAGGTGTGAAGGCTGCCTGATGGCTCGTCAAAACGACAGTAGAAGTCGTTGAGGGTGTTGGCCAAGAGCAAGTCGTCAGTGGAGTGGGGGGTTTTAGGCTTGTAGTTTGTAATATTCCTAAAACCTTTCCACACAGAGGCCGAGTCATTCTCTGAGATCTGCTGCTGCATCTTCTCAGAGTGCTGATGTTTGGCAATGTCCACTTCCTTAGTGAACCTGTACTTGGCCTCTCTGTAGCAGTCCCTGTCTCCGCTTCTGAACGCCTTACTCTTTTCCAGCCACAGCTTTTTGAGTTTGGGAGTAAACCAGGGTTTGTCATTGTTATAACTCACCCTGGTGCGTGATGGCACAATGCTGTCCTCACAGAAGTGGATATAGGAGGTGACAGTGTCCGTAAACTCGTCCAAGCTGTTAGAAGCAGCCTTCAATGTGTCCCAGTCTGTGGTCTCCAAACACGTGCGAAGCTCCTCCACAGCCTTGTTGCTCCACAGTTTTTTAGTCCTCACGACAGGTTTGGAGAGCTTCAGCCTCTGTCTGTACGCGGGGATTAGGTGGATCATGACGTGATCAGAAAGTCCGAGTGAAGCGCGCGGCACCGCGCGATAGGCCCCGCTGATCGTGCTGTAGCAGTGGTCTAATGTCCTCTCCTCTCTGGTCGGGCATTTAATATACTGCTTGTATTTCGGAAGCTCATGGCTCAGATTGGCTTTGTTAAAGTCCCCAAGAGCAATGATGATAGAGTCCGGGTATGTCCGCTCCGTGTGGAGAATCTGCTCTGCGAGTGCGCACTGAGCTGCTTGCGCATCCGCGTCTGGCGGGATGTAAACAGCGGCCAGGATGAATGAAGCAAACTCCCGCGGAGAATAAAACGGTTTGCAGTGGATAAAAAGATATTCCAGAGAGGGAGAGCAGTGCTGAGCAATCACTGTTACATCTGTGCACCAGCCACTATTGATGTAGAAGCAGACACCTCCACCTTTGGTTTTACCAGAGAGAGCGGCCTGCCGGTCCGCGCGCAGCAGATGAAAGCCCTCCAGCTTGAGCGCGCAGTCCGGGATGTCCTCACTGAGCCACGACTCCGTAAAACATAAGACACAGGAGGAGGCAAAGTCTCTGTTCATGCTTCTCATCAGGGCCAGTTCGTCTATCTTATTCCAGAGTGAGCATGCCAAGTAAATATTAATGTTGTTTCGAATCTGCTTTACAACCCTAAAGAGGTGATAACATGTCAGTACTATGTTTTCAGCTTGTTGCGGTTCCCCAAGTGGTTAAGAAATCCATTAATGTAAGTTTAAATATTCATTATTTTACCACCCCGGAGCAGAAAAATGTGCTGTCAGATTGCAGGCTGTGATTGGTTGATTGACAGACAATGGCTTATAGCTTACCAGAATCATTAATGTGACTGATTCCCTCCACTCTAACAAGCAGTCAAGCATGACAAGCCATTTGCCACAAGCACTGCCAGTTCCAATCAGCATTGGTCAATAATAGAAGAAATACACTTCGGTTATAACAGAAGCTAAACAGACACAAATGTTCACAGTATTTCTCATAAGGATGACTTTGCTGTTAGAAGGATTTGTGGGTGAAAGTGAAACTACAAGATCAAGAATGTCAGGGGATGCCAATAAAATCACTTGCTTACATGTATTGATATGCTGACAACCCAAACAATGGCTTGTTTGTACAAAGGCTTACTATGAATCAATAAACTTGTCAAAGTTCAGTGACATTATGTTCAATGACCATCACAGGACTTAATAATGTATTGCTGCACTGCCTTCTAAATGTATTTTTGCCTCTGTTAGAACCAGAGACAGAGATTTGGTCACACTGAAGCACCTGTATGTGTAAGACAGATTCATCTACAGCCAGTAAATTAAATCAATCAATCTACTGACTAATCTGTCATAAGCCTGCTATGGGATCCAGATAATCTCTGATGGAGGCTCAAAATCCCAAACTTGGGAATGGTTACAGAATCTATGTGCACCTAATATCCCCTGTGCTGTATGAAACCCCAGGTCTAATAACTCAGTGCAGCTATTTTAAGTCTAATATTTTAGAATGAAATACTGATAAGGGCATTTGTTTCAAAGCAACAATCAATCTTTTACTTTATCGCTTATGCTTTCTAAGAGTAGGTACACTCTCATAAGTGGACATCAGGTCTAAATGCACAGTAATTTGTCACATTTAAATTTCATGAGCTATTTATTAAACATGCATGTACACAACTTAAAAGGGACACACTGTATGATTTAAGCCTGTTCTCTGCTCATGACAGTTAAAATAAAAAAAAGGTTATTATTATTATCATTATTATTATTTTATAATGCATGGGCATGTTCTTCATCAACTCTTGATAATTGATCCAAGAAAAATCCATCCATCCATCTTGACAACTTATCCCACTTTCAAAGTTGGAGGCTTCCCCAGCTTCCACAAGGCAAAAGACAGAGTATATTTTGGACTGATTGCTGAGCCAATGCAGTAAATTCAATTCAATAAATAAATATGGAGACAAATAAGAATCTGGAAACTGAAAGAAGAACATAAAAAAGTCATCAGAAATTACATCAGGCTACAGGCAAAGGTCCTTTACAATGATTAGCCCAAATGTTATGACCTTCCATGGCTTAATGTGCTGTTTGTTCTCCAAGCACTGCCAAAACAGCTCCACCCCACTGACACTCAGTCTCTATGAGAACGCTGAATATCCTCTGTATCTGAAAGATTAACAGCACATCCTTTACAGTACATCTGGTGAGTTTTAAGGTGAGCCAATGCAAATGATAATCGTACCAGTAAATTCCATGTTACTGGTTCATGGTTTGTTGCTACGCCTATCCAGTGCAGCCAAATGGTTAAGTTATGCCCCATTCAAACATAATCTCAATAAAGTGAGAAGAGAGAGAGAAGACAAAGGGACTAAATCTTTGATACTGGAAGTTATTTGGTTGTTAGTGTTTTGTTTTTGTTTTTTTCTTTTAAAGTATGTCCATATGCATAAACAATGAGCCCAAATTATATATTCCTTCTGTACCATCCAGAGATACATACATTGGAAGCACCCCCAAAATTTCCCATTAACCTCAGAATGAACAAACTAGCCAATGCATTCCGAAAAACAACAAACATCTCAAAAAGGCGTCAAGATTATCACAAAAGTTGTAGTTTACTCTATGAGTTAACTTACATTTTATTAAAATGTGACATTGTAATGTCCCAATCATTGTTCTGTCTGTACTATTAGAAAGAAAGAAAGAAAGAAAGAAAGAAAGAAAGAAAGAAAGAAAGAAAGAAAGAAAGAAAGAAAGAAAGAAAGAAAGAAAGAGCTACACCACATTTGCTGCATTTTCCCTAAATAAAAAAGGGGGGCAAATGCTAATGAAGCCTGTTCTTCATCTATGATTGAGACTTCGGCACAATCCAAAACCAAATGACATTTTAATAGCATGAATCTATTTTCCTATTCAGATTAGTATTCAGTTATAGCTGTGTGGCAAAATCCTCATAAAAAGCACACACATGTGCCCATTATCATGAATTTAATGTGATGTTACCAGAAAAGAAGGCTTCTCTTCACTAATTTATGAGTGTCTTAATTTGCAATGGTTTTAGAAAATGTGACTCACATTTCTAGACTTCTTAATTAATTCATCAGAGAGTTTGTCATTAAAGCGAGTTGTGCTTTTAGCTCATATAGATTACATTAATGCAATTAGAAAGTGAAAGACAAAATGTTCCTTGCTTTGAAATGTGAGGGATAACAACATATAGCGCGATCTTACAGACACTAGACTTATTTCGGATGTAAATATTGTGAGAGGAAGTGATGTGCCTGGCAATCTAATTTTACCAAGAGAAAAATCAATGCAATTTCAGCCTGGACAGCAGAGATGTATTTTAATGTCAGGTTTGAGAGAAATCAGACTAAATCTTATGTAGGCAGAGGCTGGCTCATGTACAGCAAATGTCGGATGTGTAAGGTGACATTGATTTTTATATATATTCAGAGGCTCACAATATCAGTGCATGCTTTAGTTATTCTGTATCCAAATGCCATCTGTCACTATTGTAATGTATCTCATTCCTGTTCGATATTCCGGGTAGTTTTTTTTTTTAAAAATCTCAATCTAAACACATGCTGTAGTTAGCTGAGCGGACAGGTATTATTCCCCGTCATATGATTATTACTCCAAGTTTGCAGTGAGGTTTGCCAGACCTAATTATAAAACTGTGAACTTCCATGGGAGAAAGGCCGACAACATGTCAGTTTAAAACTCATTTATTACGGTGGCAAAAAGGCTTGAAAAGCCACAGTGCAAAAGGAAAGGAAGGAAACAGAGAAGATGAAAGAAAGGAAGAAAAGAGGGAGCGAATGAAAGGGAAGTGGCCCTCTATGGATGGCTTGTCATCTGAGGTGAGACTGAACAGAACAGAGGTAAACAATAGATGTTTGGTAAAAGGCAGAAGCAGTCAGTCAGGCAGTAATAAAAAAAAGAAAAAGGGGGAAAAAACAGCCTGAAGTCTTTCTGAGGGGAAGCTGCCAGACTCCATTTGTCTGAGCGTGAAGCACACTCTGTCACCTGCCATAACTACCCATCAACCCCCTGGATTTTTTAGCCCCAACAATTCTGTGTAGCCCTGGTGAGTTTTGTGTGTGTGTGTGCATATAGTCTATGTATATGTGTATCAATAGATCTGTGTGTGTGTGTGTGTGTGTGTGTGTGTGTGTGTGTGTGTGTGTGTGTGTGTGTGTGTGTGTGTGTGTGTGTGTGTGTGATATGGTCTGGATGGTCTCGGTTAGTGTGAGAGCTTGTTTGATGTGTTTGAGAGAGACGCAGGTACTGATACCAGATGACAGTCTTGACTGTGTAGCGCCTTGAGTGTTGACCTGCTATGATGGCTGTGCCAAGTCAAGGCTTCTGTCTGGGCTTATCTAGACCTTCATTTCCTCTTGCTTGGAGACAAGGAGTGTTTGTGTTTTCCTTTTCTGAAGATGAAAGTATCGAATGAAGGACTGTGCACTACCAAAATCAAGACAGCGTTAAGCAAACACGATAACATGTGCATTTACGAAGTGAGCATGAATATCCATCTATTTTCTTCTCTTTGTCCAGTTCATTGTTGGAGACTCTCTCAGCTGTCACAGGAAGAGAGACGCGGTACACCATTGGGCCTGTTGAGCATCACTAACTAAACATAATTCCAATGAAACATAATTGATACAACTTCTTACCTCTAATCAAAAAAAACTGTTGCTTTTACTTTGTGGTTAAAATTCAAATCTTTTATGTCACCTGTGGTAGAAGTCATTTTTTATCACAACATCTAAATGAAGACTTGATTAAAAGCGATCAATGTCACAGGCTAAATTGTGCACTGTATTCTAGATCCCATAATGAACAGTTATGGCCATCATTAACATTAGTGAAAAACACAACACATCTATTACGACCACTTTACAGTAACAGATCAGTAAAATAACTAGCAATGTTTAAATACAAGCAAGTGAGGCTTACACATTGCCATATAATGCAATGCTGAATATTTAATTTTTACATTCTACATCTTGACCACTTTTTTTATTTTTAATATTAGACCATACTTGGACGAGAGGGTGGAGTGTTACAGTTTTAGCATCCATATACTGTATAAGTGCCTCACATAGCTGCACATACTTGTTCATTTTTGTTAAGCAACATAGAAATAATACATTACAATAATTACACTGGCTTGAATGTTCTTTACAAAGAAAAGAATACACGTTCACATCATTTATTTCATTTAGCTATTAATTAGTCTTATAGTTTTAGTGTCATATCAGCTACCTGTCACTTCAGGAGAGCATCACTCTGTGAACTTGCCTTTTACTGAGTGCAAAACTTTTTTTCAGTGTTTGTGACTGAAACTCACTGTAAATCTGTTGTTAATCTGAAGCTATATGCATCTGTAAGTTTCTATGACTTACATGCACGTCCATATATTCTGTGACAGGCTGCTCCCTGTGTCTAGACGTGTTTACCTAATGTCCTCAAGGATGAAAAAAAGAGAGAGAAAGGGATTTCTGCAGACAGGCTTTAAATAACACATCTAGTGTTTTCTTTCATAGCTTATGATAGTGAATGTAGTCCTCACCCACCTGGTTTGTTCCTGTGAAGGACAGCAATTCCAGGTGCAACAAGAAGCGATGCAAATCAATCATTTTATTCTGAGTGAGATAATTTATGATGTGCTCGGAGGGTTACGGATTCAATCTCCACCATGTTCCTACTGTCATGTCCCATGTTTAGGGCTGTCATCAGTCTTCATCAGGCTCCCCGCTCCACTTCTGCCACCCCTATCTCCAGAGTCACAATTTATTCCACAAATAATTGATTATGACAGGTTGCATGCAAAAAGAAAAGGAACTAAATGTGATTAATCACTTTGTTCGATTAATTACAGCTGATTATGCATTTTAAGCGCCAATCTTACAGCAGATGATCACTGGAGAGGTGCCCATATATTCATAGACCTTCACCTGGGATTTAGTCTCCTGTATGTGAAAAAAGCAAAGAGCTTTTTGTAGTCTGTAGTGAAGTGGATAATACGATTTTTTCCCACAGTTTTGGTAACCTGACTTTTAAAAACCTAACACATTAATGTCTTTAAAAAAGAGAGAATAATTTAACTTGTCTTTTTTGATAATAATAATCCTTGAATCCTTTGAACTGTATTTAATGCCATTAAAAGTCCAAGAGCAAAACTGTGGAAAGCTTGTTGCCCTGTCTGACTTTCCTTGATATTAAAGTAATACAATACCATTCCCACTGAAAATTGCAAATCAGATCACATAAGCAGGTTCACAAAAAAGCAATTAAGATTCAGTGAAACATGTAATTTAATCAGACAAAAGTGAAGTATTCAGCCTTTTTTCCTTGACTATTATTCAAATGAAGTCACCATGCAAATAGTGATTTGACAAGCACACACCTGTCTGGAATGACAGACAGTGAAGGCTGATTGGACACTTAACTACTGTTCACATTTCATGCTTTCATAGTATGGTTTGGGCCAGTTTCAATCCAGGGCAACCGAGGCCCTCATAGCAAGAATCTATACCAAATTTGACCTGCAGATCTATTCAGATATATAAACTGACTTTAATAAATTACTGTAATAAATAATTACTGATTGAACAATGACCAATATACCTAGACTGTGGGGCTACACAGAGGAAACCTGCACAGTTCCAAGGAGAATATGCAAAACCCCTGCCAGGATTTGTACCAGGAACCTTGTTGCTGTGCCACTGTACTGGCCTCTGACCTCTGACCACTGTTAGTTTTATCGAAACAAGTTTAAAAGACAAGAAAATAACCAAAGCCAAGCACAGGCTGTGTCTCTGAAGTCAGAGTCTCCAATAACATGAAGAAGAAAAGTGGTACCCAAGTAGGTTGTCAAGCTTTCAGTTGTTTCATCGCTTTTTCATTGAGAATTCTGCTACAACACTCAGCATCAATTAAGCTTGCCTTAAAACAATCCATATCAGTAAAATGTGTTCTTGTTGGATGAGGCATTAAGTCGATTCCTTCCAAATTACAACAAATTAAAGGAAAATAGACATCAGCTGCCGATATAAATAGCTTCACTAACTTCTAATTGTAAAAATAGACTACTGAGAGCAGTCTATTTGATGAGCATCAATTCTTCAACGGGGATTGGCTTGCCCACCTCTTCAGAAAGCTGTTTTGTGGTCTTCCACAGAGAAAGACAAAGTTAAGAAAAAAGGTAGCTTCATAAAATAACAAAAAGGATTGAAAATTCATGAAGACTTTGAGGTAAGTTTTGTGTGCCTTTTTTGTATGTGCACACACACATATATATATAGACAGTTTAAATCTCATGCCATCAATTTTTAAGTACATTGACACATAGTGTAAGTTCTCTCTCACAGAGATCATTTAATGCTTCTGTATCGATCTGTATAGTTTCAGGTAATCCAGTTCTTAATTTTATCACCTCTCAGAACTGGAAGTTCAAGGCAAAGATGGACAGAAACAGCAGCAAAAAAACTCTAAGAAAAGGAAGCCCTGGACTATAAATTAAGTGGTTGTTGAGAGGATAAGGAAAAAGCTGAGCGCCTGTCGTCTCTCGTGAATGCTCCAGACTGCTGATCTAGTGAGTCTGTGAAGTCTGTCTTGAAGTCGAGTCCTATTCCTCAGAGTCTGTCACAAAGAGCCAATACTTAGTCCCATCACAATGATAGATGGAGGTATAATCACAGACTGACATTCTTGACTGAGAATCTCACTCGTAAAAACACTTGAGTCAGCTCGATTGATCATGCGTTTTTGGAGGCTGGATACTTGAGAGAACTTTGTTTGTGACAGATTTCCTTTGTAAGGTCATCCCACTCAAGCTAATGGCTGCTACATCACCAATCTGACCCACCTTTTAGACAGTTGGCTGTATGATAAGAACATGTTAAGGTTAAAAGGATTTTGTTAGACTGACTTTATCTGCTCCGGCTGCATACATCTGCCAAATCTTGACAGTTATAGATTTAACAAAGCTTGAACAACATGAAGAGTAAAAATGACAATTTTTAAGATTGGAGCCTTCCAGTATGTTATATTGCAGCTTTGAAAGCAATGAGGGAAAATGAACAATTCGAAAGATTATAGTGAGCGAGAAAGCTGTAGTGAATCAGTCTTGTTTGATGACTCTGTATCGATCCACTATGCCTCAGCAATGAACCTTTTGTGCTGTCTTGCAATGTAAGGCACAATCTCAAGAGACTGTGGATCAAAACTCACATGTGTTTACTATTGTGAAATATTAAAGTTCAGTGTCTTGAAATATTGAAGTAATTTGCAAACATAAACATGTCTGTTAGATTTGTGCACACTTTTCTGACTAAATAAGTGCAAAGGGCACAAATATCCTTAGAATAAGCAATATGCTACATAAAGCTATTAACTTATCAGAATCAGAATACTTTATTGATCCCTGGGGGAAATTATTTTTTGTTACAGTGCTCCATTATAAACCAACATTAAGACTCCAGCAGCTTCTGCCTGTGCTTTATTTTCACAGTATGGACCATAATTAAATAACATCTGCATTTTATAAAGTAAACACCTGCATTGTAATAAGCGAGCATAATTTAGTATAGATTGAGTTAATACAAAGGGTGTCCGTGGTTTATATGGCTAACAGTTAATGTGGTAAAATACAAAAGCTGGTAGAGTAGAAAGGAGAGGTCATTCTGTCATTCACATAAATCCAAAAAAATAAAGTCTGAGAGCTTTGGTGTGTTAGACTTGAAAGTTCCTGGCTATATATCCGTGCTGGAGGCAGTCCATGCACCCCTCAAACCTGCAGAAGGACCTATATACACAAGTCATTCATGTTTGGCAAGGGTTAATGCATGTTCTTTGTTTCAAATAACAGCAGGAGTCAACTGTGTCTTTCCTGAAGTCTAAAACATGATTTATATTACAGTAACATCCAACAGTGATTCAATCCATGAATCAGTCAAGCTTTATTAAACACTAAATGTCCAGATAAAAGACAAACACTGCATACACAAAAGTCATCACATAATCGCACATTTTACTCCATTAAAAGATTTCTCAAAAGAATTACCGTGCAGCTTAAAAATGTCAGCATGGTGACCCTTTCCTTCAGATTTGATGTGTCTCATAATGGCAGTGGGTACTAATGATGAAGGAAAAAGCCTTACAGTGGCACAGGCCCATTTCATCCTCAATTATAAAGCAATGTGCATTTGCAAAATAAAAGCAGGCATTTATTCAAGAGCATAAAAAGTCAGATCAAAAGGAAGCAAGAAAGCAGCAAAACATGATAAACACAACAACTAGTCAACCTTATGATCCCGGAGAGATGTTTGAAAATACAATTAAACACCAGGAACAAACCAACATGTCAATCAAAGCCTTACGTCTTTGAAACCCAGAAGAGAAAATGCTTTGTAATAACTCACTGAAGGCAGAACAGAGCTGGCGTATTTATAAATGTACTTCAGTTTTACTGGATAACCCCTATCCTTTTTTTAGAAAAAAGTGCTGCTGTTTCACAGTTCTGTTTTCTTTGTAACAAAGCAGTTTTTTTTTATTTCTGCACCAACCTTGAAGTATCATTTATTATTTTCCTGTTTGTTCACTATTTCTAATATCTACCTAATCCCAGTCAAGGGCAAAACCAGTTGGTGAAAACAGCCACTTAAGACAAATGACATATTACAGGGGCTTGAGACACAAGCATTTGACTCATCAGATTAATAAAATCATTAAACTGCATAAAAGCCCTTGCCATTCAACTCGGGTCCCCACAGTGTTTCACCTTGTCTGCTTGGCAGCGAGGTGCTCTCTGTCTTGTTGAGAAACGAGAGGAGGTTAGTCTCGGCTCTTGCAGCGCTCGACGAGCCTCTCCGCCGGCCGGCACGTCTGCCTCGCTCAACGCCATTGATTACCTGATGCAAGCAAAAGCCAAGTTTGCAGCTCTGATCATTAATCCTACTGCAGACCCACTCTTAAACAGCACTCCCCCCTTTCACTTCTTTCCCCTTCCTTCCCATTTCTGGCATTTATTGAAGCTAACAGGGGCATGGGCTAAATGAGGTCTGAGTGATGGAACCTTTGCTGATTTTTCACATGCGGGAGGAGGAGTTTACCATCGTCTGACAAGTGCTTCACATATTCATAATGCTTCATGGCATGGAGAGAAAATTCCCACTGAAATCAATAATTCATGGCAGTAGAGAATCCCTGCTAGAGCAGCTTTGTAAACTAATTTTAACACAGAAATGTAAAATATTCTTTTCACAAAAAGGTGAAGTGAAGCATATCAAGAACTGCGTGTATTTTACTTCTGTGAAGTAGACACCGAAGAATCCGTTAAAAAGCCAGTTTAATGGAATTCTTTACTCTGATTCTTAACAATAAGACACGCTAATCAAGCTACTTAACCAATCTGTAGCAAGCAAAGGAAATAAACTGAGGAAACAAAGGAGTAACAATAAGAAGATTTCTATTTTAATAATCCATAGGCTACTCAAAGTATTCATGTTATCTATTGGGGAGGAAGCGCAAATTGATTTTTTTTTTTATCCTATGTATTTGTTGTTTTCTTGGAATTCATTTTAATTCAATTCAATTTTATATATAAAGTTGCCTCAAGGCACTTTATATTGTAAGGTAGACCCTACAATAATACATACAGAGAAAAACCCAACAATCATATGATCCCCTATGAGCAAGCGCTCTGGCAACAGCGGGAAGGAAAAACTCCCTTTTCACAGGAAGAAACCTCCGATAGAACCAGGCTCAGGGAGGGGCGGGGCCATCTGGGGAGTGAGAAGGAAGACAGGATAAAGCACATGCTGTGGATGAGAGCCAGAGATAAATAACAAGTATGATTTAATGCAGAGAGGCCTATTAACACATAGTGAGCGAGAAATGAGACTGAAGAAGAAACACTCAATGCATCATGGGAATCTCCCAGCAGCCCATTGCAGCATAACTAAGGAAAGATTCAGGGTGACTTATTTCATTAGTATTTGGGGCCTAAAACTAACCATCCAGTGAAAGCAAAAGTAAAAAAAGACACAACGTGTCCACTCATCATTGGACACCTTGTGTCCAATGATGAGTGGACGCAAGTATTTGACACTATGTATGAGAAAGCAACCACATATACATGGAAATGGACTCAAAACCCCATTATTGACTTTTTCAATAGCTAACATTTCTACTGCCAAGCACTGCTGATCTGTGTCTGTGTGTCTGTGTGTGCCACTGTGTTAAACTGTTCTTCTGAAGACTCATACTCTAGCAAGAACTACCACAAAGGCAGTTAAAGAGAACTTTGATATAGCTTTGGTAAATTACCTGTCTTTCTGTCTCTCTTTCTGTCTATGGACAGATTTTATCACAAAAGTATCACAACAGTGCAAGATGTAGAGACAAATCTTCACAGGTATGTAGTTCAACTCACAAATCAGTCTCAAGGGTTGCAACGACAACATGTTAAAAGGCTCTGCAGCTGGTGTGATCACATCCCAAATGGCTGTGGTTCTTTTTGACTGCTGCTTTCTGAAGTTAATGTCAATGTCAGTGGATACTTTAGTTTATCTATTTTTTTTTGTCAAATCATTGTAATCTCCCATTGTTTTAAAATTAAGGCCACATAATGAATTCATAATGAAGCTCTCAGTGTTCGAAACATTTTATTATTGCAGGTGTTCCAGCATTACTCAGGTGTCTATTTTAAATCCTACCACATAGTTTGCCACTGAAATTATTTCAGGTATATTATGTCAAATTTGAATTTGAATTTCTAGTCTTATTTGTACACAGATGTTTCAGAGAATACATGGTCATGACATTTAACAGGAACATTAACTTTATCAAGTTTTACAAAACTATTTATTGGTAAAAGGTGTCTAAGCTCTATAACAAAAAAGACAGAAAGAAAAAGAAAAAACCCAGATGGTATATGTTTTAGTAAAAAAAAATTAACAAATAACAATAATCACTATTTTTATTATTTATATAATGGACATTTGACTGGAACGAAAGCAAGAGGAAACCTGGACAGAAAAGAAAATCTGAGAAATTATATGATAGGAATAGTTTATTCACACACTGACAACCACAGACAATGATATTTCATGGAAAGTGATGGCAAAAAAAAAAAAAAATTGCTAGTGCTGGTTAGGTTGTTTTTACACTGATAAAAACAATGAAAAAAAACCAGCCTTCCTTCAGTCTTAAATGAATCAGCAGTTTGAAAAAGAAAATACAATTAAAATAAAAATAACAAATTAGTTCATTCTTGTGATCTTGAAATTAAACGTTGTATTGTTTTAACTTCGGTTCAGAGTCAAAACATAATCTGGGCTATTGTTTTGAAAATGGAAAGGAAAAAGGAAAATTTTGAATTACTCGATTACCCCAAGGAGGGCACCTTCAACACCCACATCAACACAGTAGCCTTGTTGCATGTCCTCAAAACCACAGTCAAATATGAGTTCTGTAACACCCCCACATCATGGTGGGTACCCTAACTGTGAGGAAATTTCACACCAGGTAATTATCTGCTGTTTTTCTTTGCCTTTGGGAGGAAGGTGGGTGATGCTGGCTGAGCAGAGAAGGGAGGGACTGAGGGGGGTGAGGTCTCCCTTACACCCTTAGATGTGACGGTGAAAATTACACAGCCTCCTCCTTGGGCTTGGAGAGCCACCAGACCTCATCAAGCAGCAGGTGAGCGCTTTTTTGCATCTCTTCCTCAATGTCGTCCCATTCAGTATAAATAGAACAGTATGGCAGCACAAGTCACATCTCATTTGGTGTGTTGTGTTTCAGAGCACCTCCACTGAGACTCCGGGCAGCCGGGGCAGCTGGGAAAAAGCATAGCTTCGCTAATGGACAGAAGTTGGGCTCGAAATTTACAGTCCCCACCGAGAAACCATTCGTTGAGCCTTTCAGTTGTGCCCTATTGTGCACAAACACACAATGAAGAACACTTTGGACTCTTTTACAGTTTCATGTTGGTGGAGAGGAGGCACTATCTCAATGAAAGCAGCAATCTTTTTTATGTCCGCTTGCAGTGACAATCTGTATGATAGTGTTAGTTTGCTTATCAAACACAACAATGTATTTTTTTCACCAAATTCAGACACCAGAGCATGGAAAACTGCAGGGTTTTCAAGCTGCAAAATCAAGCTGTTAGATTGGCCTCTGTGGTGAATTTATTAACAAGAAATCAATCAAGTTTGATCCATTTGTATTTTAATCATGACATGAAATGAAATGTGATCGAAATGTTAATGACCTCATTAGTACACACGATATGGGGGCAAATGTATCAGCGTGCAAGCTCTCTGAACCTGTTTGATTTTGATGTTCCATTTCTCGTGACATGTCTGCAAATCTAAAAGGAAACACACCTCGTTCAGCCTTTATCATCTGGGGTCAGATGACAGCAGGATCGCAGGACTGCAGAGCTTTTTCCGTCTTTCATTCTTTGCTGATCAACGTGATGCTTGCTTTACATTTATAGTTTTGTCTTGAATTCTGGCTTTACTTTAGACTTTAGTTTAATCTAAAATTCAAAGTCAAAATATCATCAATAAATAAGATAAACATTCAGTATTGTTTGAAATGTTTAAATGTTAACAGTAGCAGAAAACTGATTTATATGCAAGAAAAAACAGCTGAAGAAAATCTGTCTAACCCTGACAGCATTCCCAGTGATACAAGATAATTGGATTCCGTGTCTGTTTCTATGTTTAACTTTACATGTCAAGCACATTACATATAAAAATGAAAGACTACGTATGAAATAAAAAGTCAAAGTATCACATTGAATTAAAGGTTTATGTCTTGTAAGAGCTGTCCAGTTTGCAAAGTTTTAAAAGTAATTGGACTACCTGCCATCTATCATTTCTACCTTGTAGATTACAGTATGTCATGCTATTCTTTAAAATGATTTCTTTAAACTCCGATCTGACTGAAAACTTTGGGTTTACCTTTTAAAGTGAATCATAGTTGGAGTAAAGAGGATACCACAGCTGTTAGAAGTTGGTTAACCAAAATCAAGAGTGTTTTTCTTTTCTAACATAAGCAGTGAAAATGACAAATTTTCACTACTAACATGCTTTAGACTGAGATGCACAGGTATTTGCTTCACAAAGAGAAGCATCTCTCTGATTACACAGTGAGTCAAGAATGCGTTATGAATGTGGATCTAGGCATTTAGGTGTGTTAGAGGACTATGGTCCTGAATTTACAGCCAAAGCAACTGAAGAGCTTTTCACGGTGAAGGTGGACTATCATGAGCCAGCTAAGCTCCACTTCCACTTTCTAAAGACCAGTCTAAAGAAAGAATGAAGCCACAACAAACAGGAGCTGAAGGTGTCTGCAGTGAATGCCTGGGAGAGCATCAGCAGGGTAGATTCAAAGACTTTAAATAAGTCTAAGGATTGAGGCTATTAGGCAGTCGGGATTTCTTTTTCTTTTCTTTTTTCATTTGTTTTTTTACAAAATATGATGATTTATTTTACTCCATATATGTCCAGTTGTTCTCTTGCAGACATGCTGAAGTTTCTTTGAAATAATATTGTTTAAAAACACTTTGAGATGTGCTGATAACTTCTAGCAAATAATTATTCTTTAGAGTATTTTCAATGATAGAAATGAAATATCAAGAGTTTACAAGATCCTTCTCTGGTGAAGCATATATAAGCAGCTAATGCCAGTGCTGAAAATCACAAAATCATAGTTTTTACCAAGACAGAGTGCAGAGGACCTGTACACGTTGAAGTGAGAGTGAAATCTGAAATAGCATAAGCTGCTGGAAAGATTGTTACACATAGTTGAGTGAATACAAGAAGCTGCATTCAGTATAAAGTATAGCGTATTTTGATTACACCGATTGGCACTCGATCAAATTCAAATAAAAAAAGTAAAACAATCAAACTGCCCAAAATTACATTATATTGTAGCTTTCATCTGTGTGTTTTTGGAAGAGATAGTGTTTGTGTTGTGTGCCACTGATAGCGGCACAAGAGCAGCAGAGGTAGAATCAACAACTGTTAAAAAAGACCGTGGTCATTTGGCATGTAATTCAAGAACACTCCACTACCTCCATGTCTATGAAGGTTCTCAGTCATCCAGGTCATCGTAGTCTAAGGAGTTTGGAAAGAAAAGCATCTGGACTTCTTTACGTTGCTTGAAGACGTTTCACCTCTCATCCGTGAAGGACTCTCCACCATTTGACCCTAGAACTGAAGAAGCTTCATGCAGAATATTTCTTTAAGAGTTCAAAATGTGTTCATTACATAAATAAAATGTAGTTTAGTTTTCTCTGTAGCACTTCATGGATTTCATAAGCAACACACTTTAGTTGTTCACACAAAGCATAAAGGCAAAAAAACAATATATACAGTGTTATCTTCATTTTAGATGTCAAAAAGTATTTCTGGCTTCCAGTGTTTTCCTTTGCGTAGAAACCGGGTCCAAATGGCTCTTTGGGTGTTAAAGGTTGCTGACTTCTGGCCTAGTCAAAGACAGATTTGATTCCCACTGAAATGGTGTGGGGGGTTTGAAACCAACCTGATCTCCCCGGAAAAAAAAACAATACCAGTCTATTCTTTTTCGGGGGAATTCAAACAGTTGTTTAGTAGGTGACCCCTTTCAGCTGTGTGAATATGTGAATGAAAAATATCTCAGCACCCCATAAAGGTGTTGGTTTGTGACAGTTATGAGAATGGAGAAAAAATGTGGTTAAGTTTTTTGTTTCTTTAAACCTGCATATTTATTTTTTCATTTATTTATTTTTGCTTTTATACATTTTTGTACATGCTGTGCGAGTATATGCTTTAGTGTTGTTTAATTTCTGTTTAACTTGGTGTTTAAGCTGCTACAGTTTGTTTGATTGATTGATTGGTTTTTTTGATTGATTGATTGGTTGGTCGGTCGGTCGGCCGGCCGGCCGGTCGATCGTTCGATTGATTTGATTTGCAATGCAATGGCACCTTTACTTTAACAGATAAACACACACACATAAATAAAAGCATCCTATCAATCCACACCGAGTCAGTTTACCCAATGGTTGCTGGATTCCTTTACCTTTCATTTGCTAAACACTGAATCTCACATCTTTGGCATGTATAGCAAGGAGCCAGTGGAGAGTTGAAACATCAGCCTCCATCATTATGTATATAGTAGGTGCAGAAGAAAACAGAACAATAGAGGACTCACCAGCATCTCAAGAGGCTCCCAGCAAAACATGGATTAGGTGGAGATTATTAAATGTCAGCTCTTAAGACGAATACTTTTTACAGCCTCAAAGTAAATCAATACTACTTATCTTTGATAAAAGAGGCAGCGTAGATGTGCCAGCATAGGAGCCTGACAGCACCTTCTTTCTCTCTTTCTCCTCTAAACCTTTACTAATACAATTGCAAATACACTAAGATAAAAATATATCTTAGTGCATTTGCAATTTTTACATATATGTTTGTTTCTTTTGTATACTATGATGCAAAATCTCTCTTTTCAGCTGTGGCTTCTTCTTCTGCTACCTGTCTCCCTCTTTGTTTTTATTTGAAAATGGGTTTTGTAAATCAAATTTGAAAATTTGCTGGCCTGCTTCCAGCGTGCAACACAAAATACTCCAAATCAATCATTTTTGAGAGAACTCATTCAGGATATTATTGGGTAGCTTATAATCTCTCTCTCTCTGTTTGTCTTTCCTGCCTGCCTGTCTGTCTGCCAGCACGTATCTACATCACACATACACACATACATGTGTATATTATATGCACACACACACACAATAAATATATATGAAACAATTTTTTTCTTAATCTTAGATTCATGCCGTCCTAACACCAACGATTTCTCTGAACATTCTACTTCATGCTGAAAAAATCCATTTTCTCAAAGGCGTCCAGATTGACATCTGCAAATATTGATGGTAAACAAACCAATCAGAACAGCTCTGTCGATGGTTATATGGAGCTCGCTCACGGACCTCATCTCCTTGCTTTCAAAAACAAGTGCCAAATGCAACGTACTGCACCCGCTCCACATTACTCCTCCAATGATGTGGACATGGGCAGTTTGAAGTTTCGAGTGGTTCCACCCAAAGAGTATGTGCCATTACTGCACCTTTTGCGCTGTATGTGTTCCAAAGTTTGTGTCTGTGTGTGTATGTGTGCATACATTTTTGTCCATTTGCAGTTCGCCCTCAGTGCTTTCACAGTGTCTGCATCCAAATCATAATTACAATGTAATATCACGCGTAAGGCAGTGCCCCCACTGTTGTTTCACTTTCTCCTCCTCTTCCCTTCTATGAATATCAAATGCTCTCATGCTGAGCTCTGAAAGCTGCACAGCTCTTTCTCCGACACACACGTGTGTGTATGTGTGCTTTAGAGGGGGGTGAGTAGTTGGATAGCACTTTTCTCTTCTGGCTTTGACAGGAAAAGCCAGCAGTGGGACCTCAAATTTAAAAATACGCATAGTTTCCCACTGGTCTGTTGTTATCCCTGTACAAGCAAGACAACCTTACATCCTATTCAGCTGTCCTCTGTTGGGTGTACATGATATTTCATATTCATGTCACATAAACTGAAAAATCACAAAGGCTATCTCAGATGCAGTGTGAGGCTATATGCCAGAGTCTTGGCATGGCTGTGCTATCGGATAGATGAAGCCTGCAAGCTGTAGCTATGCCAGTGGCTTAGAAAAGAGGGCATCTGTCAAACGCTCACTCAAAAGAGCCATTCTTTGTGGAAAAACGAGCAAAATGCTACTAGTTTTATAAATGCAGTGTTTTTGTTTGTTGCTCAGTTGTCAGCTGTGTACAGTTCTGTGATTGCCGTTAGTTTTCCAGCATACATTCTCTGCTAAATTCAAATTTTCTTTTGATTTAAAGGGGCTCATTCCCTCTGTGAATCCATTCTTCGAGCGATCATTTGAGTGATGTTGTCTTTTCAACTCACTAACATAGTAAAGGAAGAAAGCAGCACTTCAAACCCCCCCCCCCCAACTTGGCTGTGTTTATTAAGTAAAGCACTAATTCAAAGAAACTGCCTCGAGCAGTAATATAAACAGATTATCCATTCAACTCTGGACTGGGGGGGGTCTCTTTTATCTACGAATCAGAAACGACAAACACATAGAACACATTTTGATGTTTGCTCTGCAGGCAACAAACAGATGCGACCACAAACAAATTCAATAATGTTTGAGGGCTAGATAATATCAATCCGAGGGAAATGGAAGCATGTTTAACTGTGTTAAAGTGGTAAGTAAGTAAGACAAAGCTATTTTATATAGGGATCAATACACGTTTAAAATCACACATATAAGTAAGGGACACATCTGATGAAAAATGTATTCATGATGATTATGCATCAGGAAAAAGCTGAGTTTATACTATTATTAATTATAGTAAAACATCAAGTTTTTCGCCAAGTAATTTTAGTATACACATAATTTAATATGCCATCAAATTTTAAAGCTTTGGTTTAGATGGATGTGTATATTTAATATATTGTTTTTTATTCCTCTAATTAAATTATCTATGGAAACCATACAAGCCACAGCAGAAAGGAACCAACTGCTAGCTTGCTGAATTTTATGACTGCAAAGACATTAACTGAACCTTGGAGGATTCAGTCATATGACAGAAAAGCTGTGGTGCGAGTCAGAATTCATTTGGCTGTGATTCAGTGGAAAATGCCAGAATATCGCATCAGATTAATCTAATGAGGAGCATTACGAGGGAAAACATTCACACTGTACTTGGCTGCAAACATATAAACATTCTGGCTGTAATTCATTGCTCAACCTGCTTCAACTTTGGAATGTGCTTGATGGGAGACAACATGTTAATAATCATCTGCGTGTCCCCTAAAGCTGACTGAGTGATAAACTATTACGGCAGCACCGATTGCACACAGGTACAGGGTGATTCTTCTGTCACTGCTCGCACAAGCATTCTTCATTAGATATGGAAGATATGGAAAAATAAATCAATGCCACAGCATTCTCGACATTAGTAAGGTGTTTCTGCTGCCTGCTGTCTCATGGGAACAAGTGAGATGATGGCTGAAAATTAATTTGTGACACTCGGAATTGATTTTCTAATCCCGCATGGTATTTGATAAATAACCCTTCAGAAAATGAACACCTCAGACGATAAATACAGTTATTATCTCTTAGAGGGATAATTAGTGCTTCCTGCAAAGACAGAGCACCCTTGGTCCTCTGTCGCATCACTGCAACCCCAAGAAACACAACTAATAAAAGTTACATTACTCAGTGATCCACAAACAAAAAGAATATAATATCGTTTCAGCTTCTGGTGACGCCAGGTCATTGGTCACAGGTGGTTTGGGAAACAGGCACACAAACAGCAGCAGCAGCTTTCCCAGAAGGTAGGAAAATATCAACAGTAATATTCAACCAATTATGAGGTGTGATTTAAAGATGAGTTATTAAACTCACCTGAGGGCACATACTGAAAAATAAGTTTCAGATGCTGTTGTTAGACTGTTTTGCTGCGCCTCTGCATTCTCATTAATGGACTTGTGCCATATCCTGGCTATCTTAATTGAGACACTGTTTATTTGTTTTTTATCTGTTGGCACCAAAGTTATGAAGTCAAATAATCTGTAACAGTCTCATTAACTCTTATAGTTTTGTTAACTCTCTAATCTCACTTTAGGAACGACCACTTTAGGATGTTTAGTGGTGCAAAAATTTAATAAATAAATACATTTTAAAAATCACATTTTTATTAGATTCACAAAAGCACAAGATTGATTATCTTAAAATGTAATACTTTTGTTCATTTTGTCAGGTGTTTCATGTAGCGGCCTCTACAGTTTTCTGCTATAAACCACTGTAAGGTTAACTCTTATGGTTTTGATTGAATTATCTGGGGTAGTGTGTCTTGGCTCATTACAATAAACTATGAAAACCTAAACTTCCACTTCGATTATTATTGGGTCACAATTTTGAATTGCCTACTGCTTTGTTTTTACCGCAACTTGATTTCCATTTCTTTGACAGCTATTCTCAGTGGTTAATACTAATACTGAAAGGAAATGTAAGCATTCACCCTAACTTGACAACGCTGTCATAACAAAGAATCCAATAAACCGTTAGGCGTAAATGTTGAGTTATCACAGAGTTGTAAGATTTGTCAGACATAGCCCAGTAGGGTGGCTGTAGCTCAGGTGGCTGTAGCTCAGGTGGCAGAGCAGGTCAGCCACTAATCAGAAGGTCGGTGGTTCGATCCCAGGCTGCCTCCAAATATCCTTGGGCAAGATACTAACCCCGTGTTTGCCTACTGGTGGTGGTCAGAGGGCCCGGTGGCGCCTGTGTCCGGCAGCCTCGCCTCTGTCAGTGCGCCCCAGGGCAGCTGTGGCTACAATGTAGCTTGCTATCGCCAGTGTGTGAACGGGTGAATGACTGAATGTAGTGTAAAGCGCTTTGGGGTCCTATGGACTAGAAAAGCGCTATACAAATGCAGGCCATTTACCAACAAATTCCAAAATTAAACAGGTGGTACTATTTCTGATTGAGTATACTTGGCCTTGAAGTATAGTTGTAGCCTCACACAGCATGCTTTGATGGGTCTGCCTTTCCTTTGGTTTACTCACGCACATGCAGTCGAACAGGTGAGCAAGTTTCAGATAAATGGCGAAACTGCAGTAAACGTCCTCAAATACTTTCTATGAGGCTCCATTCGAGGGGTTCTTGAGTGAAAAGAAGTTCTCGAATACGTTAAGTATATGAATTCTTCTAGTTCCTTGTTTAAAATTCATAAGGAAAAAATTCCACTTTGCCACTTTCGACACGGTGAGATTTATTCTTTTCCATCCCGCTTTCCAAATTATGCTTCTTATTCTAGTAAAGACTTTTACCTTAACACTAAATTAGTGTGTCTCATTCCTCCCCATTGCTACAACTATTATTTTACTCTCTGTGTTGTACAAAGTAGCAGACGAGAGCCTGTGAGGGGCTTTGCCCAAGTGGAATGGAGCCTCACTGACAGTATGGCATTCACTCTAAATGTAAATTAGAGGGTTTTAGGACTGTGCTGGTCAGGTAACATGCCTAAAATACAATGTGCTCCTTTAGTCTGGACTCGAGAATGAAAAATGCTTTTACCAAGCAGGAGGTCCAGCAATTCCTATCACACATTAATTTCATATATGAAGGCATGCGGTGTAGAGACGAAGCACACGATGGGTAGACAGAAAGGTAAGGATTCAGATGCAGACATGTGGAGAGATTTTTTTTTTACTGCAAGGGAAAACAATAAGGTATTCATCAGCACTTAAACAGACACAAAGTTTTCTACCCACACACTCTGACAAATGCATCTCTACAGAGATGCATTAAGAACAAGCCCATACTCTCAAAATGTCCTCTGATAAAAAAAAGCTCACTGCTGGTATTTTCAGATCACAGCAGGAATAAACACCTGTAACACACCGGTGTTTTAGTTAAAACTGGAATCTTCACTGCATCTCAAAAAATAACTCTTTCTGTCCATTTTTATTAGAGTAGAATTGGAGGTTTGCAAGACTTTAGTTTATAATTTTGCTGAAATAAACAAAATAATGAAATTTCAATGTTACTGATGTATACTGAATTCGAGCCCAAGCTGGTAAGACAGCATTATATATATATATATATATATATATATATATATATATATATATATATATATATATATATATATATATATATATATATATATATATATATATATATATTAGCTATAGTAAACATTTAAAAGAAAACCTACATCACTGGTAATATGTGATGAAAGAAGGCTAACTAGTATTCAAAACAATGCAAGAAAATAAATGTTATGAATGCAGGTCAGTGGATTATAAAGTGCTTCACAACATAATCTGGATCACATCTGATAGAGTTGTATTGTTGATTGTCATTTATGCTTAGAAACATTTAACCATAGATGCTTAGAAGTGTATAATTAATTGTGTAGTGATAAGTTGTGTGATCTTTAACAGGCTACAGAGGCTTGGTGTGCATTCCTGGAATGCACACCTGCATCTTGGGGGCATGGGAAAAGTTTGCATCTTGCCTTATAGTTTTATGGTAGGATTAACGTAGTTACATTTGTTCTAGTCTAAGTGCTTTTCTGTTTAGATGAACTGCTGGACTTCCTTACCGGGGGGGTCTAGTCTACCCTCTTCCTAACCAAGGATGTTTGCTTGTGTGCTTTTATGACCCTTTGATCAGCAGTACCCCCCCCCCCACACACACACACACACACACACACGGTACTCTTTGTGTGTATGTAGACGTCATATGTTAATGACCCTATGCATATTCATGTAACCTCAATAAAAGGATAGTGTACGGGAGAACGGACGAGAGCTACTGGGGTCAAGCGAAGGGACGGCGCTCTGTCCAGTCTCTCCCGTGCACAAGTACCATGAAGAAGTTTGCCTACTTGCGTCTTGCTTGCAGTGTAATTATATTGTCTTAACGTTCCAGCGAATAGGTTCAAGCTACAAACCTAACAACATCCAGCAGCTCAAAATCTTTTAAGTTACCCACAAGACCCAAAATCTCTAAGATACATGTTGGCAAAACTAGCTAAAGAACTGGACCTCTTGACATCACATGGAAATCTTAGCTGCTGAAGAATTAAATGCTGATGGTTCAAATGAAGAAGAGATCCAGTCCTGAAGGTGAATGTTTTATAGGTGCAGAAAAATGGACACTTTTCTTAATATATACTCACAACACATAAAATTTCAAACAATAAAAAATAAAGAAATTTGTGATTAATTGCAAAGAACACAAAACCATGCCTTATAATTAGCATATTTAGCATACTAAAAAAATAAATAGAGTGCAATATATTAAAATATGTGCTCTGTTTCTCAGAACGTATTGTGGTATTCTGTTGAGCTGGACATCTGTTCATCCTGAAGCATTTTATTTTAGAGGTAACATTGCAATATACCTTGTAAGAAGAAGGAATATTTATATATAGTTCTTTTGAGACACTTTGAACTGCAAGTTGTGTTTAAATTTTTAATGCATGTTAGACACATTTAAATGGTATTATACATCATTAGTTGTTTTTCCAGTGATGCCCATTTAATAATGGCTGTGGGAATTTTGCTTGAGCAGTTCCTCTAAGTTCAAATTTGATCAAAAAAACTTTAGGTCTCTATTATTCTAGTCACCTTGTTGGAAGTATTATGTTGTCATTCTGGCAATATCTTTTTTTTTTAGACCAAACTATTCAAACTATTCAAAAGAACAATGGATGAAAAGAAGAGAAGGTTATGAAGAGAGCAGTAAAGTGGGATCATAGAACTGAAATGCAGTTTAAATTTTGATAAGGGATAATGTTCACCGACTGAGATGCAGGAGATAGCATTTTGAAAAGAAAATACATCTATAGATTCAAGGTGACGATGCCATATCATTGTAAAACTGGAAAATATTGTACACCTATATGTTGTCATGGATATTAATAAAGAAATTACAACAATAATCATTTATATTATTATTATGAATGAAATGCAAGAACAAAACAAGGAACAATGGGTTGGAAATTAGGTGCAGCACATCAGTTTCATGCTCCATACTGGAACTAAGGTAAATTGCATTGTACTTTTTAAATAAATTGAATTTAAAAAGTGCTTTGAGTGCTCAGGTAGAGTAGAACAGTGCAAGAGAACCAGCCCCTTTAGCTCTACTGTCTCCCAATGCTTTCTCTGTCTTGAGCCATGATATGTTTTCATCTATTATTTTGTGTTGTCATTCTTCTTCTTCTTGTTAAACCTTTCTTTTGTTTTTAAGTCATTTCATTGTGGTCAAGATCTATTTTTCCAGAGAGTGCTGTATAACCTGATAATAATATTTTCAATTCTATTCTGAAAGATACAGGGAACCAGTGTGGAGATACTAATGTAAAGTGCTCTGTATGCTGGTGTTGGTTAGAACTCTGACAGCTGTATTTTGTTCCAGTTAAAGCCTGTTTATTGATTTTTCAGGAAGCCCAGTTAAACAAGTATTTCAGTGGTCAAGCCGAGAGGAGACGAGGGCATAAAAAGACAACTCTGAACAAAGACACAGAAAACATACAGAGTCCACACAGGATGCATCCAGTATGTAAAGCAAACTATTGAGTCCCTATAGTCATTTTTCTCCCTTTACTACACAACAAAATCTAACTTTGCTGCAGTTTAATGAACTACATTCAGAAGAAATAGCATTTCAAGCTGTAAGGGGGTAGACTGGGGTAGTAATATTAGCACAGCTGAGTATGAGAACCTCAGGTTTTTGGGTTTGTTTGTTTTTTACCAAGATAGGAATTTGCACTTTTCTGGTATCTTATTATCAGTGATGCCCAAAACAAATAACTGTAGTTGGTAATCATAGACCAAAGAATATAACTCCTGATTTTAGTTTCCGTTAATATCAAAGCAATTAAAAATAGCTGTCAGGGCATTTAGTGGTGCATAGCGAGGAGTATCTGCTTACATAATTTTAGTAATGTAAAGAAAATTGGGATCATAACTCACTTAATCTCTCACTGAATCTTTTTTGTGTCCAGCAGCTTAAAGACTAAGGTGCATAATATGTAATTGCAACATTCACAGTTGACCTCCCAGGCTCTTGCTTCATGTCATACCCCTTTTCCTTCTGCATTTGCTGGCTACCTCTACTCAAGTTACAAAGGAGCATATTAATGAAACATGTCAATTACAATCTGCTCCACTTTTTTTTAATAATAGCTCAGCTGAGCCTGGAATCATGAATGACATGTAAATACTAAAAGGGGGTCTAATATAATACTTGACTGCTCCACTGTATCTTTGCATAGTCACAATTAAAATAGGGAGAATTCAACAGGCTCAGATATGGGAATTCTGGAGGGCTCAATTTCAGTCTTATTTCTTATTGGTGTCTACCGTCTACCACACACTGACTGCCAGACTAATAAAAAGGGAAATGCATCAATGAAGATTTTCTGAAACATCAAATCTGAGGGATCCGACTGGTTCACTGTTAGTGTGGCTTGGAGGTAAGCACGATTGGGGAAAAAAGCAAAGTTATTTCTCTTAGTTAGTTCTCTTGATAGACTTCCCTCATCCTAGAGTATACTCTATTGTATATAGCAATTCTGGCTGCACCAATGGTAATGTTATAGTTACTTTTTCAGAGTTGAGAGACATACAATATGTACTTTTTACAGATGGTTCCATCATTGACAGATCAGAGCATGGTGAGGTTCCCTGAGGGCAGGACTGATATAGATAAGATAATCTGCCTGTGCTGTAAAAATGCATTGTGTGATGCAAACAAATGATCAAAAAGCAGTACGCTGAGTAGAAAAAACAGAGTGAAGCTTTAATGCAGCAGAGGAGGCTGGCAGGCAGGGCAATGACCTTAACCGCAGGTGTTATCCTGCTGAGGGGAGGGCGGGGCGCAGGATGTAGGGGTAATGGAGGAGCTGAGCCAGGTAGGAGCCAGCCATGTGCCAGTGGAGACATGTGCTTATAAATGTTGTATGCGTATGTGTGTAAATGTGTTTTCACAAGGGGTAAAAATGGCAGCACAAAACATATAGACCTTCGCTGGAGGCAACCACATAGTGCTGGGAAGGGAGGTGAGTAGGGGTAGACCTCATTCCAGTTGCCATCAGAGCACCACCTGCAGGAGAAAAAAACTTAAAAAAAAAACTTCTCAAACACACATATACACAGTGTCCACTGGCACAATGATTTACACACACACACACATACATGCTGAGGCCTCCTCTGGGCACCTTTTTTCAGGCTGTCAGTCTATTGGCCCCCTCCCTTTTTCAGCCCATTGGACGGCATAGGAATTTTAACTTGCAGGAGGCACCTAGATGGGACATACACAGCATCAAGTCTGAAAAAAGCAAATTTCCCAACATAAACAGCCTGTGGCTAATCTTAAAAGCTCAAATCAAACTCTAGGGAGTATCTAATACAAACACAAGCTTGTTGTGCCATGCTGTCAAATGAATTATATGTATTAAGGTAGTGCTCACAGACAAAATATACAGGGAGTGCAGAATTATTAGGCAAGTTGTATTTTTGAGGAATAATTTTATTATTGAACAACAACCATGTTCTCAATGAACCCAAAAACTCATTAATATCAAAGCTGAATGTTTTTGGAAGTAGTTTTTAGTTTGTTTTTAGTTTTAGCTATTTTAGGGGGATATCTGAGTGTGCAGGTGACTATTACCATGCATAATTATTAGGCAACTTAACAAAAAACAAATATATACCCATTTCAATTATTTATTTTTACCAGTGAAACCAATATAACATCTCCACATTCACAAATATACATTTCTGACATTCAAAAACAAAACAAAAACCAATCAGCGACCAATATAGCCACCTTTCTTTGCAAGGACACTCAAAAGCCTGCCATCCATGGATTCTGTCAGTGTTTTGATCTGTTCACCATCAACATTGCGTGCAGCAGCAACCACAGCCTCCCAGACACTGTTCAGAGAGGTGTACTGTTTTCCCTCCTTGTAAATCTCACATTTGATGATGGACCACAGGTTCTCAATGGGGTTCAGATCAGGTGAACAAGGAGGCCATGTCATTAGTTTCTCTTCTTTTATACCCTTTCTTGCCAGCCACGCTGTGGAGTACTTGGACGTGTGTGATGGAGCATTGTCCTGCATGAAAATCATGTTTTTCTTGAAGGATGCAGACTTCTTCCTGTACCACTGATTGAAGAAGGTGTCTTCCAGAAACTGGCAGTAGGACTGGGAGTTGAGCTTGACTCCATCCTCAACCCGAAAAGGCCCCACAAGCTCATCTTTGATGATACCAGCCCAAACCAGTACTCCACCTCCACCTTGCTGGCGTCTGAGTCGGACTGGAGCTCTCTGCCCTTTACCAATCCAGCCACGGGCCCATCCATCTGGCCCATCAAGACTCACTCTCATTTCATCAGTCCATAAAACCTTAGAAAAACCAGTCTTGAGATATTTCTTGGCCCAGTCTTGACATTTCAGCTTGTGTGTCTTGTTCAGTGGTGGTCGTCTTTCAGCCTTTCTTACCTTGGCCATGTCTCTGAGTATTGCACACCTTGTGCTTTTGGGCACTCCAGTGATGTTGCAGCTCTGAAATATGGCCAAACTGGTGGCAAGTGGCATCTTGGCAGCTGCACGCTTGACTTTTCTCAGTTCATGGGCAGTTATTTTGCGCCTTGGTTTTTCCACACGCTTCTTGCGACCCTGTTGACTATTTTGAATGAAACGCTTGATTGTTCGATGATCACGCTTCAGAAGCTTTGCAATTTTGAGACTGCTGCATCCCTCTGCAAGATATCTCACTATTTTTGACTTTTCTGAGCCTGTCAAGTCCTTCTTTTGACCCATTTTGCCAAAGGAAAGGACGTTGCCTAATAATTATGAACACCTGATATAGGGTGTTGATGTCATTAGACCACACCCCTTCTCATTACAGAGATGCACATCACCTAATATGCTTAATTGGTAGTAGGCTTTCGAGCCTATACAGCTTGGAGCAAGACAACATGCATGAAGAGGATGATGTGGACAAAATACTCATTTGCCTAATAATTCTGCACTCCCTGTATAAGCAACAAAGAAAATTAAGTTTAAATAAAACATATACATTAGACTGTGAATAGGTAGAATATCACAACTTTAAATAGCTATAAGTAAAGGCCATAACTGATTGTTATTAAAGGGAACGACTGAATAAATTCCTTAAGAGGACAAACTGTAGCAAGCACCACGATGGAAATATATTACGTTTTACTCTCATTTAGGACTGTGCTGTTTGTCCCAGTGTGCATGTGCAGGGTTATTGTTGCAATGGAAATCAAAAGGGTCAGGTCCTCCGGGTACCTTTGATGGGAAGAAGGTTTAATCCAAATTTATGCAGCTCAGGTAGAGCTTTAGGTCAAGGACAGTGTGGGCTTGGATCTGACGGCCATGTTGTAAACAGAGCAGCCATTTACCTGCCAATCACCGACCCATCGCTGAAGGACCGGACACGGATCTGCAATATCCACAGTCAGCAGGCAAACAAGAAGTGTGTGCATCTATGTGTGTGTGTTTGTGCACGCATGTGTGTGCAGAGAGAGAGCTTTGCATCCAGAGTGCTTTTGACCTCCAGGGTGAGACAATTTGGAGTTCCTTCAAGCAGTATGAGTGGAGACGGCGTGGCAGACCTCACTGGCCCCGTCCTCCTCTATCACACCACCTCTTAGTCCTAATCAGAACCGACATATTGTCTGTCTGTCAGTTCATTCAGTGGCCATGTTGGCTTCAAAGTTTGCACTATTGCCAGAAATTGCTTTCTGAGCTAGGGGATGAAGGACAAAAATAAAGAGTTACAGCATGTGACAGAAGAGCTATAAATTTCCTGTGCCTGTTGTGTTTTAAGGTTTTGTAAAGCGGCATAAAAGCCGTAATGCTAAAAATACAGATATGAAGAATACAGCTTGCATAAAGGCTCTGAATTTAATGATATTTGCATTAAATTCAATAATGTTCCCATGCTAAATTAAAATTGGAGGCATCTCTCCAGTCTCACTTGTCTGGCCATGATTAGTTGATGGGATTCATTAAAAAAATCCAAATGCAATATGCCTTCCATACATTTTCAGAGAGATGAGTGACTATTACTAAGAACACAGTAAATAAGAAAAGTAACCTTTCTGTAGATGTAATAAAGGCTTTATCGAAGCTGGAGCTTTTAAATCATTAGATGAGAGCCGAGCTCTGTGCTTTGTGATATTTGCATTTTTATCTTTGATTTAAATTCTCAAAAACCTAATCATTTCATTTCTGCAAATGTGGGCCATTCATAAAGCTCCTGCATGATGAAGCAGCTTTCCATAGGCAGAGAAAGGACTAATGACCAAAGGTACTCACTGATTTTTATGTATTTTTTATATTATGCAGATGCTTTTTGCAGTGCAGAGAGTGACAAAGTGTGCAGAATGTTATTCCCAAAAATCCCCACAGTACCAGTGTACAAGGCACTAAAGTTGCATGAGTAACACAAAAAAAACTGCTAAATAACAAATGTTTTTAGTCCACTTGCAACTACAGAATAAAAACTTTAAAGCAAATTCATTAAAATGTGAAATTATTTATTTCCTTCAGGGGGGATTAGTAAGAAAATGGTAATGGAATTTATTATAACTGGAAATGAAATGTTCTTCTCAATGAAGATGTCGTAACAAAGTTTGGAAGTTTTAAGTGCCCTTCTTCACTAGAACTAAAACAACATTCAGTCATTTCTATGATTTACTGGGTCTCAAAATCAAATTGAGATTGCATATCTGTATAACAGATCTAGTCATTATTACCATAGAGAGATACAAGGACACCGAGTTCCATTCTCCTACAGCTCCAGTACAGCTTTCATCTCAGTGTGATTGCTCAATTGCATGTTTATCATCCATGACATTGGTGAAATGTTTCTTTCTCAGAGTCACCTCATAAAACCCTCATTTACAAAAGTTTAGCTGAGATTAGTCCATTAGCCAAATTACCTAGCCAAGCAGTTGATTTCCAGACGCAGTGTCTTCAATCTGCAGCACAGCATGGGATCTCGCTCTCAGAAGAAATAAGAGGGTAAGTGATAGACAGAGGAAGAAGCCCAGAATGCCCAGAAAACGCTTGTGCCGGGGGAGCAATCTCTAATCTCTGCAGCTGTGTGTGACCTTTACCTTTTCCATGGACTCAACCTTAAGGAGTAAAACACGCATTGCTTATAATGTCAGCTACCTTCATAAAAGCCAGACCAACGTGCTTCTTGCACTTAATTGAAGGATCACAGATGAAGTTCATCCTGAGTGTTCTTCAGGGTAAGTGTCAGAATGATGCTGGGTGTATGCGGCGTGGTTTTTGGGCACTTCTTTGACTACACGTCTGATTCCTGACTACATGTATAAAGTGGGAAGGGACACTTGAATGGGGTTTCTTAAGGGCTCTCATCAGAATATGTCTCAGTTTGGTTGCCCTCATATTAAGTCAGTAAGTCGGTGTTATTGCAAAGGCACAATCAAAACCTCGCCTTGCCAAGTCTCAGCGCCCTTTTTGTACTTTTTCATTATCGCTCAGCGGCTAAGGAAGAGATTAAAAGGCATTAATTCAGAAGGACAATTACTCAATTTTCTTTCCTCAACTTCCATTCAATTTCCCCTTCCTGCTCTGCTCCTTGGGACAGGTCTTGTGTCTAAAATAAGGCTTGACCCCCTATTTAAATAAGTTAATGCTGTGGAATGTTTACGGGTAGAGAAACGGGGGGAAGGCTGTATCAGTTCCATACAGTTGGCTCCAGGGAGAATTTGATTCCTTTTCATCTGTCACTCTCAAGGTGTCATTCTCCACCCCAGGTTGTTATCGGAAAGCGGGCCCTGACAGCTTCAAGCCGCTTCCTCAAGGAAAAAAAAGAAAAGAAAGAAAGAAAAAAAAACACGTTGCAAAGCTCAACGATGAATGCATGTGGAAGGAGACAAAAATGACATATCGTTTGCGCACAGACGTGGATTGATGCTGCATTACACACCTTTCTAATAAACAGAAGAAACCAAAGCACACTGTTCACTTTGTGTTACTCAAGGGTAATTCTTTGATTAGTTTGTAAAGTCGTGCTAATACCCACTGTAAGTCCTATTATAGTATTATGACATGCTTACAAGTCCAACATATACAAAGGCATTCACTGGGTAAGTCAGATTTCTTAGCGGTACAATTCCTCTCTGAATTTTCGTTATTGACTGAAACCAAACAGCTGTCCCATGAGAATAATCTCACTTATCAATCAAAAGATATATCCATCAAGGGCATGCAAAATAGTGAACCAATATGGCCTCTCAGTTCATTCTCAAGCTAGACACTAACCTTGTATTTGTGTCATGTGGCAATTTGCAGGTAGCATACAACGGGGATGCTAAGCTTTTTTGGTAAAAACTGCATCCATAAATAATGCTATAAGTAAAAGACTAAAGATGTTTCAATGTCACAGTGTACTGTAAGTAAAATAATAAAAAAAAATTAACAGCTGGGAGCAGGTGAGTAAGAATAATTGTCCTGGGTCAAGTCTAAACTGTATAAAGAATTTAAACACACAAGGAACACATTTCTCTGCTCCTATAATAAGTCATCTCATTGAGAAAGTGGAAACATTTTTATTCACAGAGTCCATCTCATTTGCTGTGAGGGCTGCACTGATCAAAATGCAGTATATTGCATCAATCACCCTTGGGAATCCTGTGAATTAATTCCAGCACACTAAATATGCATCACATTGCATTCATTATTGATAACTACAGTGATCTGATGTAAGCTACCTGAATAGAACAGAAACAGAAAGCCTGCTTTTAGTTACAGACTGGGCATGAAGCTTGAAAATGCAGCAAACATTTATTCTATTTCCGATCACCAGTGTGAACTGTCATAACATCAGTGCCCTGCTGAATTCCTCTGCTGTCTGATAAGAATTTAATAGCATGCTTCTGTAATGTTCTGTTAATAAGACATATATTTGCAATGTTTTTGAACAAATAATGGGGTTTTAGACATAAAATTCCACAGCCTGAATATAATCCTCTGTAAAGCAGTGTAGGCTTAGTGACTGTGCAACTGCACCTGATTATAAGTGAGCCACAAATCCAAGTGAAGAAAACCAGGGTTAAGTTCAGTGTTTGCTTGCTCGACATGGCTAAGGTAACACTGATTGTCACCAATCTTCGAGCGCTGCCAAAGGTCAGCAATAAATGTTGTAGCAGCGTCAGAACAGCAGTAATAGTTGCAACAACAGGGATGCTCCTGAAACTGTCACATATCAGTGTGTGCAACAGTTTTGGGTGGGGTTTTTTTGGTGGACATTTTGCTCCTTCAAGTTTAGAAATGCACACAATAAATCTGTCTAACTTATTAACAGTGGTTTGCCAGTAACTCAATGTGTCTGTGATTGAAACACTTATGTACGTTACTTTATTCAGAGCTACTGAGTTAATGTTGTAATAAAACCGCTACTAAGTTCAGAAGTTTAATCATTTAGATTTTTGAATTCTGTTTTGGTGCTCCCTTGATTTCTCATCTAAACTTCCAGCTGAATTGAAAGGTTTACCATGAATTTAACATCAAAGTTAATGGTCTTGGAAATGTCTTACATGATGTGTATTCATCCATCTCTCTTTATGCACATTTTCAATTTCAGCATGATGCACCGTAAATGAAGCTTTCACTCTGCCAGTGAAATGAAAAATGGTTTGAACTTGTTTTTTTCTTGACTTTACTTTTTTACATCATCCTGCCATGCCATCCTCTTCTGAAGTACAGAGTCAGTGACACCAGCTGTTTATCTTACCAAACCAACTCCTATTTTTTCATAAATATATTATTGTGCACAAGGGTGAAGTTAATGGTGTTACATTTTTATGGACATTTTGACTGTATTATCAATCATATATTTTATAGAGGTAAAGTCCTATTAATTGAATAAATCAAAAATGTTGATTGCACCAAAAACACAGTTTGTTTTTAAATTAAATCTATAGGTGATGTAACAAACCTGCTCTGAAATGATATTAAGATAGGAGTACATAAAGAAGACAAGCTGTCATGACAGTGGCCTTGTCCATGTTTGGCACATTTGTGGTCTGTGTGAAATTGTCTGCTATTCAAGAAAGAGAATGTCTGCTTCAGCAGAGAATCCTTTTTCTGCCCTCCCTGACACTTCCATTCCTTCTTCATATCTCTCTAGAAAAAAAGAAAGAAACAGTGACATGAGAAATCCCAACACCCAGAGATTGTAATAATCTCTTTTTTACATTCTTCGACTCTAAATATGTTCCTATAAAACAAATTTATGGTAATCCATTGCTGTTGTCAAATCCACATGAGGGCAGCCAAACATGTTTTTTTCTCTCTATTCTATATAAGTATAGAAGCACAACAGCATTGGACTCTGTAATAATTACTTCAAGCACACTATTTGTATTCACATTCCTAAGCAGTCCTATTTGGATTTTGGATTACCGTATCACTGCAGTGATTTTGAAGTTCACATAATTCAAAAATCCCTGGGTCTAATTCCTTACAGTGTAAGATGAACACATGCTAATCTGCTTTGATGTTCTAGAGATGTATGTACATATGTATAGTTCACACAGCAGACTCTGGTCTTAGTCACAGCCAGAAACTAGCAGACTGGGGGAATCAACATACGAGGATTGTTGTCTATTATTAGTGGAGCCATACTGTTGTTGACTTGGCAGATTGTGGTTATAAGCTCAGATAACCATGTGCAGCCAAATGTGTCAATGCATGCAGTAGCACAGTCTCCAGGAAGTTACTGGTCCCAGCCAAGAAATAAACCGGTATATAATTCTTTTGTCAAAGATTAAAGAAGCACTTGTAAGGTGGTTAAGTTAAGCTAACCTAAAATGGCGTTCACACAAACCTCTCCAAAATTACAAAAGTACCTTTTATATAAGGTGCAATTTGACTGTTTTTATCTGTAATTTCACATTTGTATCACTGGATCATCCACAAAGACACAACTTCACAGTGAACATCAGTAGGTAGGTAGAAAAACAAGTGTTGTGTGTTGTTTTTTGTTACTGATAGCGGTCTTTCTTCAGAGTTTTTCATGTACCTGCCACATCAGACAGTGAGATCCACATAAACAACTTCAAAGCTGCAGAGTTATAAAAACAATTTTTTGGAATACTTAAATGCAGTGGAGAACAGAGTTGGACAGAAATGGCACGATCCAATCCCAAATGTAGTCCCTATGTTCTTTTGAGCTCTCATAAAATGGCAACTCAAACTACAAGTAAATCAACTACTGTCATGGCGGTAATCCAAGAACCAGAAGGTGAATACCAGAGATGATCAATCAAGGTGAAGAAGGAGTTTTATCTGGCTTGGTTAGCTTGTGAGATTCCAGAGGCAGCTGACATATACTCACACAAGTGGAACGCAGCTCTAGCAGTGGCTGATGCAAAAACTCGGGTGTGGGAGGAGTTCCGTGAGACTATGGGACAAGTCTTTCAGCTGGTTGTAAAGCAATTCTGGCAAACTGTCAGATGATTCAGGAGGGGGAAAAGGTGCCCTTTTCCTTTTCTCCTACTACAACTGAGGATCAGGCAGTGGAAAAAACATTTCCAACTCACTCAATCCCACTTCTGTAATGGAAGCAGAGGGTATGAGGTGTGCAACTCACTATCAATTCAGTTCAGTTAATTTCAGTTCAATTCAGTTCCATTGACGTAGGACCAAATCACAACAGCAGTCACTTCAAAATGCTTTATACTGTAAGGTGTAACTCTACTGTAATACAGAGAAAGCCCCAACCATGAAATGACCCCCTTTGAACAAACACATTGAAATCTGGGAGATCCGAGGTGGTGTCTCTGGACTGGCAGACTGAGGTGGTGGTTCCCCTGTTTAAGAAGGCGGACCAGAGGATGTGCTACAACTACAAGGGCATCGGATTCTTTAGCCTCGCTGGGAAAATCTATGCCATGCTAATGGACAGGAGAGTCCATCCGTTAGTCGAACCTCAGGTTCAGGAGGAATCTAGTCTCAGAATAATGGAGCGACTGTTGTTTGTGGGAGTTTGCCCAACCAGTCTACATGTGTTTTGTGGCCTTGGACAAGGCATTCTACCACTGTTGGGAGTGCTTCGAGTGTATGGTATGTGTGGCCCATTGTTATGTTTATGTACAGCTACTGAGAGCTTAGCTTAGTTTAGATTACCTGCAGTGTGTGTTGGACTGTGCCAGGGGAGCCCATTGTCACTGATTCTCTTCATAATTTTTGTGGACAGAAGAGAGGGGCTCTACTTTGTGGTTCATTTGGCTTCATCAGATGGCGATCTCCAGCTTGCAACAATTCCAAGTCCAAGACCATGGTTTTCAGCTGGAAAACTGCCAAGTTACTACCCCAGGTGAAGACAACAACCCACCAAGAGGGAAAGTGCAGCATGAGTTTCACAGACGGATGTGTTGGCAGTGATGCAGACACTGCACCAAAACTGTCAACCAGTTATGTCCAGCCCTTATCTGAGTAGTGATGAAAAGAATGAGGCTGCAGATACAAGCAGTGGAAATGAGTAACCTTCAGAGGGTGGCTGGGTTCTTCCTTAGAGATCGGGTGAGGAGCTTGGTCATTCAAGACAGACTCAAATTAGAGCCGCTACTCCTTCCCATCAAAAGGAGCCAGTTGAGGTGTTTAAGCATCTGAGTAGGATGCCTTCTGAACAGCTCCTAGACGAAGTGATTTGGGCATGTCCTACAGAGAGGAGGCCCTGGGACAGATGCAGGACTTAAGAGATTAGATCGCTCTGCTAGCTGCTATTGTCCCCCCAAATGTTGCCAGGGTGAGGGAAATCTGTACTTCTCTCTGCTCAGACTGCTCCCTCTGCAACCTGAATCCAGATCAGTAGTACACAGCAGTGTAAAGCTACTGTATTTACATGGGATAAATTTACTTGTAAGATCACCTTACAAGTTAAGTCGATAATGTCATTGACAGGTGGAAGATAAAAAAAAAAAAATAGTGGATTTCTCTGCCATCGAACATTGTTTGAAACATTTGTGATAATATAAGTACACACTCCAAACGCTCACCTGACTGTATGTCTATAAGTGCCTGCTTGTTGTACACCCATTTGTTCTTGTTTTTGTGCTCCACTCTGCCGTCCCTTTTTTTTCTGTCTCTCTCAAAGGTGTCAGGGTGATCTGCTACGCCGAGCAGCTGCAGTCGATCCCCAATGATAAAACATGGCCTCTGGGCTAACCTACTGCTTCAGTGAATTAGCCCATTCAATAAATATGTGTAAATTCCCAATTTTGCTTGTAGTCATTTCTCGGAAAACTGAGAAATGTTACATTTTTAACACAGTGCTTGGTGGTATTATTGTGCGCAATTTCATATCAGTCTTTGTGTACAAAGTAATTGATGGTTGTGAATATGATGCTGCCAGAAGTTCTACAGTGTTAGTTTTTACATACACCTGAGCTGTGTATGTACTAGCTACAGATACTTCTGCTAATAGGTTTCTTGTGAGTGGCCCTGCTGCTACTCTCCAAAGGTAATATGTCACAGTCCAAGTCCCCCTGGCCGTGCGGCCTGTCCTTCCGCCAACTTGCAGCACTCCATCAAGTCGTCCCTCTGCACAGACTAGCCTCTGGGGGAGACGTCTGCCCAGGAGTGTCTTTTGGTAATGCAAGATAGAGATATAGAACTGCAGTGGTGTGTGTGTGTGTGTGTGTGTGTGTGTGTGTGTGTGTGTGTGTGTGTGTGTGTGTGTGTGTGTGTGTGTGTAAAAGAGAGAGAGAAAAGCCACTGTGAGGCTTAATAGTGTGTACAGCAAGCATTTGTGTGGTTAAAGAAACCACTTCCCACAAATTGCTCTCTTTTCAAGAGAGCATGTTACTTTGACTGTCAAATAAAAGAAAGAGACAAATCAAATAGGTCATTATTGTAAGTACTCACATTCAAAACCATATGCTGCTGTATTTTTATTTTTGTTTTTGAAATCATTTGAATCAGTTTTAGGGTAATTTAAAAACAATAAAAACACATACACAATATGTAACAAACAAGGACTCACCTATTTGCTTACACGTGTGCTGTGACCTTTCCACAGCAAAACCAAACATTAGCAACTGACATAAAAGTACACACCATTAACACATCACACCACTACATTCAGTAGAAGTGGATCTGCCACCATTACACCGCCAGGTTTTCTGGTAGGAATACAAGATAAAAAAAAGGTGCGAGACGGCTCAATAAGCCTGCAACAAACATTAGCAAATCCTATAATATCTCCAGTTCACCTATTAGCTGGATCCAATACAAATCCCTGTACAAAGACAAGGCAAAAATAGCAACACAGTAAAAAAAAGAGGAAAACTAAGAGAGAATATGCCTATCAAGCAATGCAGCGTCTTGCAGCCAAGATCTAGTTCCTTAGACAATGCTATCTCAAAACACCCTGCAGTTGTTTGCAGTGTACTTTCAGTATGCACTCTTTGTTATGCCTTTATTGTGATAAGCTCCAGCAAGTTTCTCCAACCTACACAGCCTGGACAACAGGTTGCTTGAAGTGCTTTTCAGGAGACTTGCCTGTTCTTGCACCAAACTGGACAAAAAGCATCAAGAGTAAGCTCCTGAGTGTTGCCTGTACACATCAGTTCTTAAAGGGACAAAATAGTCTTCAGGTCTGTGCCTGCCACTGAGAGAAGGGGTTATAGCTTTGATAGAAATAGAAACTGGTATGGTGGCATTAGTTGTTGAAAGCCTACCTATCACATCTGACTAAACTACATATTGGAGTCTTATCAAAATGAATTTCTCTTATATGGTATCATCACAGTAAAGATTTGAAAGATCATAACTACACAGGTCATCATAAAAGAAAGCTATGGTGTACTTCAGTATAGATTTTGCTGAGACATTGCTAAAGAAATAGGAAAAAAGAGGTTCAATAAGACATTGTTAAAAGCTGAAAGAAAATTTACAGGTTAGTTTATTTGTAGGCTAAAGGAAGTAAAACACCGCAAAATTTAACCAGACACTGCATGTCCAAACTGGCCTCCAAATAAAGTGTCATTGTAGATTTTAGAATACACATAGAATGTAAGCTGTTGGACCGTGTTCATTGTCTGCCAGCTAGTCTAAATGCAGCTGCTAAAATATTAGATACCCACAAAATTGTATCTTGCCACAAAATTATGTTGATTCATTGATGTTCATGGATGGAGCTGTACTGTTTTCAAATTGACAGAGCAAGAAATCCATGTTAAGAGGAAGGATGTGGTTGCATACAAGCTACTGGTTAAATTAATAGATTACATTTCCAGTTCCACACTGGACCAGTGATTTTACCCTTAAAGTGGGGCTAATATGCCCACTTCTAATGCCATATTTTTATTTTCAGGCTCTAGTAGATGTGCATGAATATCTGATCAAAATAACTCTTATTTATATCATACTTAATGCAGCCCCTCAGTTCACAAACACCTTCTTCTGATTAGCTGTCCCTTGGACAGAAGGTGGGCTTCTCTGTTCAAAGACAGAGCTGTGTACATGAAACAATGTTGTCACTGCATCACATTCACTGTTATGTGCAAAAACATGAATGCACACAAAAAATTCTTCTGGTTTATGAAGAAAAACTGACGTACTCAGTTTTGTTCTAAACATCATACATATGCTACTGAATAAAAATCATTCTCAAAGTTCATGCTCACTACCTGCAGTCACAAGTCGAGTTTTCTTGATAATGAGAGGACAGGTCACACATAGCCAACAAGATGCTTGTCAGTTGTTCAGTTACCGTTAAGCCTCTGTTGTCTAAACACTTAATGCAATATTTTTGTTAAAACCCATGAATTAAAGCCTAAAATCTGCAATTCATCCACATCTTGATTGCTGATTTAAAATCAGCTGCAGCAGTGTGCAGAGGCAAACTCACAAGAAAAACAAGAAAAAAAACGATGCCATGGTCTAAAAATGTCTTTTACGGTTAGGTCTATACAATGCAAAGATTAAATAACTGGCAAATCAGTGTTGTGGGGTTCAATATGCAGTACATTTAGTTCTCTGTAGATATTTCTCTTTCATAGACATCCAGCTGTGTTATTGAGACTCAAAAACTATCATTTCCTACTCATCTTAGGACAGTAAGTAGTTGACACAGAACAGCAACATCTGAACAAATGACTAACTAAAAGAAATGTCAAACACATATGCTGTGTCTCAAGTCACTTTCTACCATAATCTCATTTGGTATTTGCATGTTGGTATTTGGTGTTATATTAGAAGTCAGTGTACTTGTCAAGAGTAAAAAGTTGAGTGTGGAATGCTGCACGCGGCTCACCTTCAATAGCCACCATCTGGGTTTCATTGCAAAAAGGGAAAGACCGCCAAACAATTTTCAACAGTAGAAGGTCACGTCATCAGCATCACACATTACCTGATGTGATATTGTTTAGAGTTTACTTGTTATGTTAATTTATGCAGTGTATTGTCTGGTTAGAGATCATTTTCTTCACAAAACACAAAAGCTAGTAGGGGTGGGCAACATAGCCTTAAAATATATCACTTTAAGGAAATTTGTGATATTGATGGGTAGTACGGGAGGTAGCACTGTTGCCTCACAGAAAAAAGATCCTGAGTTTGACTCCAGGGGTGTTTGGCCAGGGTCTTTCTGTGTAGGATTTGCACGTTCTTAATGTATTTGTGTAGGTTTCTTCCTCCCAGAGTCCAAACACATGCACTTATTGGGGTTAGATTAATTGGTGATTCCAAATTGCCCATAGATATGAATGTGAGAGCAAATGGCTGTCTGTCTCTCTGTTAGCCCTGCCACAGGCTAGTGACCCGTCCAGGGTGTATGTTAGCTGAGACAGCCTCCAGCACCCCTCCAACCCAGATAAGCGGAACAGAATGGATGGATATTTATGACCATGTAGAACAAAAACTATTATATCTGTCAGTTCAGTCAGCATGTTTTTATAAGTGCAAGTAAACTAAGGACATTTTCCATCCTTCTTTTATATTAGCTACTGTCACTGATGACAGACTACCTAATTCAAAATCTGACCTGCAATAAGATGCCAGGAACTCCAGCAATGCACAGTACAATATGGTGACAAAGCATATGACAAATGTAATCACAACAGTAAGCCTGGTAGTGTTTTCTCTGAACATTTTAAGTAAAAGTATAACATAACTGCTTAATGCTTTAGTCACTTCACCTTGTAAACTGCACAACAGCTGCGTACAAAAGCTGTACAATAGTATCACAGAATCAAACTGGAATTGAAAATGTTTTCCACCTGGAATGTTGTATCTTGGGTTGAGCTTTCTAACAACAGGTCCTTTTTAGTGCCATGTGACAGCATCAGTAACTTCATTGCACCGTTTCCTCTTCCTGACATATGACGTAGTGAGTACTCCAAAAATGCTCAGTTGAGTCATTTGTTTAGTTTTGAGTCTCTCATCACCAGCTGCTTTTATTTTCTGTTTTTATCCCTTGGGTGAAAAACATTTGCTGTTTCCACCATTAGCAGAAATTGTTTTGCCTTGTTGGAAGTTACTGAAGTAGCTCCCTTATCAGGTACTAAATTGTAGCAGGAGACTGACATGATGCTCTTGCTCTCAGACATGATTGGGCTTGCATTATTGTACGATCTAGGGAATGTAGAGGAATAACGTCAGTGTGTCTGTAATACTGTGAGATGCCATTAAAACATTAATACAAGTTACAATATTGATAATGGGCAGTGTCATATGGCTAGCACAGTCAAATATTATTTCATGAGACGACACTACTGTGTGGAAAATCACATGCTACACAATTATATGCTAAGTGTATATGGTCTGCTATTAATTCACTTTTTCTTTTAGCTAAGACGAACTCTCTTTTCCCTTTGCCTGTATTTCAATTTCAGCCACAAGGAAAAGTTAGCTACTGTATAATATGTAGGCTCAGTGTTTTGGGCTGCAACTCTTCCTTCACGGGTCTGCCTGTGCTCGATCAGCCGCCATTTATTACCCCGGAAATCAGCATGTCATGGCTGATGTGTCGGTAACGAAAACAGATGCAGGTTAATTGTTGCTGTAACCAACACCTTTATCTGCCAGCAGCGGTATTAGGCAACACACCCTTACTCTGACTCTCCCCTTTCTTTCATTAGAAGCCTTGAAGTGGATTGATTCTCTCCGTCTCTCTTCAGCAGAAGTAGAGGAGGGCGTTGATTCCCTCGCAGCTCAGGCGAGACCAGCCGCTGTGTTGCTCGGCAAGAGGCAGAGGTATAGTTGAGCGAGAGAGAGGTCACCGATATGATTATCCCCTAGTGTCAATACAAAAGGGAGACGTGAGAAAGGTCCCCGCTGAGCTGGAAAATGAATGACTTTGACCTCATCAAACCTGCGGAAGCATCTCCACTTCCTAATTAAGATTGAGTGGAACAAAGTCATCAGTGTACAGGACCGGCCATCTTAGCTGAAGCTAATCAAGCGTACTACACTGCTCTTTGTATTTATCACAAATTTCTGTCCAGGACAGGAATGAAAAGGGGTGATGTAGATGGCAACATTTTTTAACTGTGATAACGCCACCTTTTCAGTAACAACACTTTATACTGTGCTTTTATCTTTTGTATGAGAACCACTGCAATAGCGAGTGCACTTGGAGCGTGTGCCCATTTCACCCACCTGGTAAGCGAATGATGTCCCAATAACAGCCTCGTTATTCCCAATTAAACTCTCTACCATCCATCACAAACTGCCACTGTAAACCAAGCATAGGGCCATTATTGGCTCCCATTAATACTGTATATACAAGCAGATGGCGAAGGAGGGAGGACCGTGTGTATTTGTATGAGAAAGAACAAGAGAGGGTGTAAAACTACATAATCCAACTCGATATCTGTTTAAATATTCCAGAGTTTGCAAAGCCAAACATTTTGATTTATAACACAGATGCACATAAAGCCACATTATAATATGCACTGAGTAATTAGTTCAACAAATAGCCTGTCATCATCCGTGTGCCAGCAGCCACAGAGAGTGAGGTCTCTCCCCTTGGTTAGGAAGGCAAAATTCCCTGGCTGAAAGCTCATACAACACCATCACCCTCCCTTCGACACCTTTTAGAAGCTCTCAGTGGGTGTCTTGCTTTCACCTCTGCAGATATGTAGTAATCACACTTCCAGCGCCAAAGTGCACCGCCGCAGCCAAGAGACACTACCGCTGCCCAGCCTTATCAGAGGGAGAAACATGGATGACCCTGATCACACGAGGAACTCAGTCATCCTCGAGGAAGGTGTCCTCTTTACAAGGTGTTCTGTATGAGTAATGGGGATATTGAAAGCTCGATCTGATTATCATAACCCTTCTATGCGTTCCCACTGCCTAAAAAAAAATAAAAATAACAGGAACCGTGTCAAAGCTGCAGTCAGATGACAGCTACAGCAACACAGTGCCCAAGGCAGCCACCGGTCCGTTCTTTTCGTTCGCTTTTCTGAAGGTCAATCTTCAGCTGCCCTCCACGTGGCTGCAGTCCTGTTTACCTCTCTCCAAAAGCCAATTACAACGCTGCAGTGCTGTGCCAGTCAAAGCTGTTACATTTCACACACAGACACATGTAGGCTTGCACCTACACAGATGCGCCGTGCACACCCACTCACACAGACAAACACCTGCAGCAGCTACTCTTCTTAGCTGCAGCAGAAGGCATGGATAATGCCTTTTGACCTGTCTGTGGTGAAATATATCGATGTGTACACATAGAACGATTATTTAGAGCTCAGGCACATCATGAAGTAAGTTAGTGAGTGAGTGCATGAAAAACGATGGTTTATTTACCATGGGGTTTTATATTGGGTTGAATGTGAGATGATTATAAACCTGTCTTCATTATCTGAAAAATGGAGAGGCCTTGCTAATGTTTGCTGATTTATTCTATAACCTCGAGGGTTTAGTTCTTGATTTATGTTAGTCAATGACAGCTTGTGTAATCATACAAGTGTTGGTAAAATAGTGATGGATGGCAGGTTGCTGTCCTCAGCAGTACTTTGGCTTTTACCTATTACACTGAATGACGGAAGCTTTAAATGAGGGTGGAAATCCTTATGGGGTTTATCTTTTTCAGATCGTACCTGCTTAGATTGAAGAAATTTCGTCATTTTATTATAATTTCCAGCATTTTGAATGCGATTGAATCAGCTGCGTTCAGTTATAAGCTGTGTGATAATGGCCAAAACTCAGATTAGTGTTCTTCTCTGCCATCTACAGACAGTGAAAGGGAGTGCCAGACTGCCAGATGAGCATCTGAAAAGATCCAGATTGCACTGTGTGGGTTTATTTTTTTTTAAATACTTTAGCCTCCTTTGCGTGTTCATATCTGACATCCAAGTAGTCTCTATATATTGCATGTTGTTTTATGTTATTTAATATTAAATGTGGGTATGAATCAAGACAAGCAATTTCTCTGATATTCTGTAGCATCCAGCAGAAGTAGGGCAGCAAATGATTTCACATTTTCAAACCAGATGACCACCATCTGCTATTTGTGGAGTTGTTGCTGTAGGAAGCACAAAGCAAATGCACAGCTTTCTGTCAGTTTTAATGAACAATGTTCTGTTTTGCAGCTTTTCTGTCATCGAGCTCCAGGTAACCTTGGATGGAAATTTCTGAGGCATTATGATGAACACAAACAAGAAGGGAGTATTTGCTGCATTCAAGAAGAGTGTCATAAAACAGCAAGTAATAATAAAGAAAAATGCGCCTTTATTAAAGTAAGCGGCTGTAATAACCTTCCCATGATTTCAGAACAATTAGAACAGATCACTATATGACCAAGAGAGCATTTAAAAGAGATGAAAAGAAAGAGGTAAAGTACCCCTGTGTGTGTGTTGGCTGCAGCAGTGTAAACAGGTCTCGCTCTACCTACGCAAACGGAGAGAAAGAGCCCCGGGGTGGAGCAGAGACGACGGGCTCCATCTGGTGCCTGGGCAGCCAATGAAAAGAATAGAGTACTGGGGGAGCCAGGAAGAAGGGGAACATCATGAAAAGCTCCAATTGGATTTGTCGTCCAGTTCATTGGCACCGGCTGCAAGGTGGCTAACGAGGTAGGTGGCTTAACAGGAAGGAAAGGTATCATCTGCTGCATCAACACTACATGCAAATGTTGCTTTTTCTGATGTGTCTTTTTTAAATGCTTCAAAAAAATACAAGTGGAACTGGGTATCTAGAAAACAATTAGGGCTTCTGCACAGCGCTTGGGCTTGTTCGTTCCTTAAAAATGAGCACCCTCTAGCTACTTTCTTCCCATGGGGAGACAGAGCGTAATATGTGCTCCGTGCGCTGCGCTCCTGAAGCATTATGGGAGAGGAAACGATCGTAAGCAGAGAGCCATCTGCTTTGCCACTTGCCATGTCTGCCCATGCCAATACCTCTTGCTTCCTTCTATTTCTCAGGTGGGGAGTGAAGTGGATCCACACTGTCTGTGGACACACACGTTCACACTAAAGGATCCTTGAACTTGAAAGTAACAGATGTGCCAACACAGATCCTACATGTGGAGGAATCCCACTTTTTTTTTCTTTTGGGGTGTGTGTTTGTGTGTTCACACATCTGGCACATTCTTTTATGCATTATTCTCTGGTGTAATCAACAGCTGGAGGTGATGAGAGTGCGGCGTGTTATAGATAGATTCTTCCTCATTGATAAGAGAGGTGACAGACACAAAATACCAACTGCATTTTTCTTAACAACCAGTCTGTTTTCATTTTATCAGCGCAGGAGTGCAGCAGAGACAGGCCCCAGTGTCCTTGACAGTGGTGACACTGAAGAGATGGATGTACAGGCGGTCAAAGGAAAGTCATTTATTTCCGTTGACCCACTCGGTCAAGTGGATTGAAGCTGAGCCTTTTGATTTGGCTTTTACTTTGCCTTTTTCCCCCCACAGATTCCACACTGCTCCTGCAATTACTGCAAACAGAGAAGGTGATGGGTCTAAGATTTTGTCCAGATAAAAGAGTCAGGACCCTATCTCTCCTGTTGACACCATTAAGCCATCACTGAGAACTAGAAGCTGTAGGGGAGGGTGGCACTGAGGAGCTGTCAATCAAAGCTTACCACCCAGTTCTTGTTTAAAACCATCTGCCACTGAACTCCCACTGGCCTCTTTGTATCTGATCCTAAAACCAGCCACAGCGGGCTGATGGTCTTCATCACTGGGAGGAATATTCACCACTTACTGTCTTATCAAATGCAGGGACTGCAGAAATGCACATATTCTTGGATTGGGGTAGTGGGTGGAAAGCGCTTTAGGGTTATTTATCAAACCAGGCAGCACTGACTGCCAGCACCAGAATAACGAGAAAAAAAGAAAAAAAAAAGCTGTTCCAAATAGCAGTCGTCCAACTGAGCAAGCTAAAACAACTGCAATCCAGCTGTCACACTTTAAAAATGCATATGGATGGAGGACGGTCATGTGAAAAGGTGCGGTTAATTTTGAGTGAAAAGCTCTGGAGCATGACGTTGGTGTTCGTTTGTTTGTTTTTGCAGCTTTTCAACTGTTTCAGGCTAAAAAGTGATATGCAATTTAGTCACTCCAGCACAAGTTCAACCCTAATCCAACTTCAGTGTCAGACAGCGCACCTAAATCTCTTCATGGTGGGACTTATCAAACAATAACAGACACTTTGCAGATCCATTTATAGCTGTAAGAGATGAATATTGTGTTGTGACTTCAGGGAGGTTGCGGCACATGTGTCAACTTGTTGTAATACCCTAATACTTGATCTATTGCATAAATGTATGAGGGGTTGTCACCAGCATTTTATTTTCACATTTTGTTCAAGGGCTTGTGAGAAGATTATGTTGAAAATTGAATCGCCGATTACACTTGAATTCATCTAATTCCACCTCAGGTGACAATTTGGGGCTGAGAAACTGAAATAAAACAGAAATCTCAGAAAACGTCCTAAGACAGCTGTCTCAAATCACAGCAAAACACCCACTTTTTCCTTTCACATGGAATCGCTCCATTCATTGGTGCTTTTCTATTTAAAGTTGTCTCTGTTTGGAGTTGTCATAGTCATAGAAACTAAAGTTGCACAGAACACTTTGGTGTTTGAAACGGTATTAGAAATGTCTGTTTTTATATCAGCATGGGTGGTCATGGATTCTCTGTAACATTTCTGACTCCTGCTCAACAAAAACATCAAAGTGCATGAGCAGTTTAAATTTCTGTACAAACAAGTGTCTTTCAAAGAAAGCACCATCTGCTGAGTAAAATTAAACAGCCAAGACAGTTACATGAGTTACAAATTATCACGTTCCGTTTTATTTATATTTTGCACAGCATCCCTGCTCTTTTAAAAATAGGCTTGTACAGTTTACAATGAATAGCTATAGTTAAATGACAAAGCTAATGTTATTGTCCTTGTTTTCTTATTGTAAATGCCAGCCCTTTTAATTTCTTTTTTGTCACCATAGCAGCATTATTCTTCGGGTGACAGTATAGGTTGGTTGGTTCTACTGAAATATCCCATTATTGTATTCTCATGAAATTTAATGCATTTTTTTTTCGGATTATCATTGCTACTTGGGTGATCCCTTAACTTGCTATTCAAGGAGCTGCTGCTTCTTCTCACGTTTTAAGGTACACTTAGGGTATGAGGAAAAACAGCACCTAGTAAACATGGTGGCACAAGGGTTAGCACTCTTGCCTCACAGGAAAGAAGATCCTGGTTCAAGTTTGCATGTTCTCTTTCTTTCTCCACACTTCTGCATGTTTGATTTGGTAGATTTTTACTGGATGGATTAGAGTGATATAAATCTAATTAAGCAGTCTTTTATGAATGACAACTCATCCATAATTCATGTCCAACAACAGATTATAATCTGGGCCTTAAAGTTGTGCGTGTAGTTGTTTTGATGGTTACTGTACCAGATACAAGTCACTGACCTGAAGCTCAAAACTTAAAACTTAGCACTTCACTCTTTGGCCTAAACATGGACTCCAAAATGTTTACATGACCAAAATGCTAACACTAACCAGAAAACATAAAATAAATCATGATGGCTTTGTCCATTTTTATATAAAGTCTGCTTTTTTTTTCCTTCTTCCTCGAAAATATGACCTCACTTCCCAGTATTGGACTCTTGATAGACAAGCCATTAGAAAGTAAAGATAAATGAGTGACAGGTTCTCTCCGTCTCCTATGAGCTGCACCTGTGTGGACAAACCTCATACAGACTGTTTGCTCCTTGATTTCAAATCAAAACCAATATTCCATGTTTTCTTGTAACTGCAGTATTTTAGAGAACATTTGAGGCATGAGATGTGGCATGCTGTTGCTGAATCTGGCTTTAGGTTAGATCAACATCTGCAAGTTTTGCACTTTATGCAAATGGGGAGTGGATGACTTAACATTTTGTCATTGGAAATATAGTGCTACCAGAGTGAACAGCCATGAGAAACAATGAATGTGAAGCGTGGAGTGATAGCATATGATAGCATAGCTAATGACCTAAATATTCATTTAACTATAGTCTTTGATACAGTCTTTCATATTGGCCATTGTACTCAAAAACACATAAATAAGCCATGCAATTACAGTGTGTGATGTGCCAGTGCATTACTATAAACATAGACACAGTAGTTTAATTTGAGTCAAAAACACATACCCCGTCTTGCAGTAAATAGCTGTAAAAACAGAGAGTTTTGGGAGATAAACACATTTTTGCTGATCTTTTCCTGTGATTTGTTGAGCAAAAGGGAAACATTGGTATCATATCCCTTGAATAAACATCTTGCCATGGTTTGACCCCATGCAACCACACACTTGCACACACAGGTTCTTCTTTTTTTTTTTTTCAGCTGATTACTACAAGAACAAAAATAAAAGGGCTTAGATGTGTGTTCCAAGCTAGAACACCTTTTCATGATGAAAGGCAGAGTGAAAGCGAGAGAAATGAGACCATCTAAATACCGTTGCTGGTAAAGGAGTCAGAGCAATATGGCATAGGATGAGCCTCTCCATTTCTTGTGTAATGAAGAATGACTGAGAGGGATTGCATAGGCCAAAAGCATCTGAAGACGGGGCCATTGCTATGCACAGAGCATTACATTTCAGACTGAGCAAGTTGAGACCTACAGCGCGTGAGGTTAGATTGCAAAAAGACGAGAGGAGCGGGAGGTTAAATGTCTCTCCTCTCAGTCTTTATCTCCTAAATGACATGGCTCATTCATACAAGCAGCTCTCATTCAAGGACACTAGCAGGACTTGTGAAAGAAAAGAGCACACTTGGATAGAAATCTCGTGAAGGCATTGAAAGACTTAACAGAAAGCGGCAAACAGCTGGCAGTATTGGTAAAATTGCATTTAATTAAAGACAAAATCTTCATTACAGTCTAATAACAGGACAGGGGGAGCAGTTTTCTTCATGGGTTGAAGAAATGTAGTTCCTATTGGGGTTCTTCACAGAAAAGATTTGGAAAGCAATACATTTAAAAGTCATTTTAATTCTAACTCAGATTCTTCAAAACAATTGGCAAATGTATGAGACTTTCAGTTTGCACAGTTGGTAACATAAAACTCAGCTCTCTGGGCGCTTTTGCATTTCACACTAAATAAGTGCTGATAAGCTAATAAAGACCATAGCAAAATGAAATTCATAAGAGCTAGTGTGGATAAGAAAGAATGCTTGTAATCTATGAATATCAGGCTTATGGCTTCATAAACCTATGAGCAGGCATACCTGTGTGTAGTGTTTGGAAGTGTTTGATATGGTACAGTCCCGGAGGAGCTACAGCAAGTCACTGGCTTGTTATATAGAGGAATAACTAAATGCATGCTGGCTGCAGGCCTTTCTCTTCTACAGATTTCAATCGTGGTAACCAGAATCATTTATTCACATCAAGAGGCTGCTTTGTAAACTACCCAAAGGGGATGCATTTGACAGTGAGTTTATTCAGTCATAATACATTCCAACAGATGCTTTCACAATAAGTGGATTTGTGTTTTTTTCCTAAACCTGCCTATAGCAAGGTGTTCTTAAGCACATCTGTGGTTGAAAACTTTCCTACACAATTTCCACGAGTAGTTGTAATATGACATTTTTTCCTTGATTAGAAGTCCTTTACGGTAAAATGATTCCATTCATTGTAAGAGGTAGAGAAATAATTAAGGCCAAATTCACTAAGGATTTCTCTTCTAATTGGCCATATGGACTGGAAAGAAAAGTTTTAATTTTTTCTTTTGTCTTTCAAAGCAGATGTCCAGGGTCTTAGACTTTTGGCTTTAGCTACTCAGTCATCTCTCCCCTGGTGATTCCAGCCATAATTACTATTCCACGTATTATGCTATTTTAGTCCATACTAAGGTTAGAAAGTTAAGTACAGTCACAGTTTCCATTGGTGCTTCCAGGTGTATTTACTTGTCAACAGGCTGCTCTGAAGAGGAATTCTGTACGCAGATGTTAGTGTGATGTACTAAAATGTCAGGCACCACCTATCCTTGCTGCCCTTTCACCACTTTGTATTCAAGTCAATCAAAAGTTACCCACAATATAAATATATACCATGTTATATATGTGGCAGTAGCTTGGGCTAGAGTTGTCAGGGTTCTAACCACAGCCAACTAAACAATTACCAGATACTTGACATCAAAAACGTGTTTTTACTCATTTATTTAGGCTTGCAGTCTCTCTTGCTGTCTGTTTGATCTGGTACAGTGGAATCCCTGTATAACAAACCAGTAAGTCATTACTGCAGCAGCCCAATCCAGTCAGGTGGTAAGCTCCAAGAGATGCCAGTAGAGAAGTGCCAAAAGGCCACTTGAGATTGGCTCTAAAGGCAAGTCATTACCCATTATATATATATACATATAGCTGTCAGAGTTCTTGTTGCTTCTACAATTTCTGTAACCCAGGACATACTGTAACTGCACTAATTCCCCCAACCAGTATGGCCACAAACCTCCCTGATGCAGTCTATTTTTAGTTATGACGTAATTTGCTGTTTTGTTTCCTGTGGCTTACCACAGCACCTGGTCACAAATTGCCAGGGCTCCCTGCATCCCTCCTTGAGGAAAACATAAGTACTCTATTATAGTACTGTTGCCACATATTTTTATATAGGCTGGAACTCCATGGTATTTTTACATTGTGGGCAGAATGCCCATGCAGCAGACTGTTGTTTTGAATGTTTTTAACTATAATTTTGGCTTGTAAAACAGATTAAGGGAGTATGAAGGGCCCATGTGATCCTTCTATAACTGCTCAGAGAATGCCACAAGCAAGACCTGAATAGAGATTAGTCCCATTTCTTCGTCTTTGATGTAGGGATTCAGAGCCAAGCCAGCATTTTAAATGACTGTCACCTGCTGTGCTGCTGTATTTCCCCCAGGGATTCTGTGATCATTGACAGGTTGCTGCAAATCAGTGAGACACTTGACTATTTCTCAATGACAGAACTGCTAAAGGGATGTTGGTCTTTTTATGTATCTGTCTTTCTGCATGGATCACAGTAAGATTATTGGGTGTCCAGCATAAACACATGTATACTGTGCTGATAGCACAGTGTTCAACAAAGTGTCAAGCCTTATACAAAAATCAGTATTGATTCTTTTCATTGGTCTAACCAGCGATTCACAGGGACAAGTTGTGCACATGTTGGCAACTCAGTCACATCTTCTTTGCTTATTTCCCTAATAAAATTATGCAAATCAGGTTGTGGTGCAAACAAGCCCTGAAAAGTGCAAGCAAATGTCTCCTTCATTACCAATTACAAGTGCAAATTGCCTCAGCTTTAAAATTAATCCACCAAGGCTGACACCTTTGCACCCCAAAGCCTCTTTACAAATGAAGCATTCTCTGATCTTATCTGAATTCCTAGGATGGGAAAACTGCTCTGATGCTTACCTGACTTGCTGGTGACAATACAGCATCTTGGCAGCAATGGTTGGAACATTTCTGAAAGGGGAAAAAGTCACTGTCTAAGAAGTGTGGGTGGTAAGTGGATTAGACACAATCCGAATTTGCCAAACCTTGATTTAAAATTACTATTAAGCAGAAAAAATGAGGAGATTTACATGTAATCTACATACACTTATGGGCTACTTTGTTAGGTACACCTGTTCAACTGCTCATTTTCCAAAAAATACCTAATCAGCCAATCACATGGCAACAAGTCAGGCATGTAGACATGGATGTATAATAATGTTTTTATGTAAATATTAGACAACATGGCATTCACTTTACACACCATTGCTGTGAAAACCAAAAAAGGTTCCACACTGAATTGGCAGGTTCGTGATCTTACTGAATTATTCCCTGATATTCATGAAAATGCAGTTATCGCTTACTTTCAGTATTTTCCAACATTTTAAGATTATCTCTTCATCAGTAGCTTTTAATAATGGTGATACTGGGGGTTTATCTAGAGAATATGAAATTTTATCTAACCAATATTATCTTAGTCCTTATTTCATTTCGAGTGGCAATATGATATCATCATCAATATCATGAAGTTGCCAACAATTAAAACCAAACCTTTTCTCTGTGATTGTGTTTGAGTTGACATGTGCATGTTTAGTTTCCTCGCATTTTAAATGCGTTGTGCAGCATGATCATAGAAAATACATCGAAATTTGTCAAAATTTCATTTTCAGCAACTAAGGAAGGATTGTATTGGTGTGGGCACTAAAACACGAACACAGTGGCACTTAACACAGATTTAGAAAGTCGTGTCAGTTTCACAGACAGAAGCTGATGTTTGTTCTTTGTGTGCATTTGAGGTCCGTAACAAGACTGCAGTGAGAAAGGGAAATCCAGTAAAATGGCCAAAATTGGCATCAGATATGATTTTTAATTTTTGTGGATGGACTTTGTCTTTTTGTGTTCAGTGGAAGGGAGCATAGAGGTATTTGGGCAGACAAAGTATTGCTTCCTTAAAGGTGAGGGTTAGTTTGGAGGCAGAGTCGGGGTCTTAGATAATAATATCAAATTCAATTCATTTTTATTTATATAGCGCCAAATCACAACAACAGTTGCAAAACATTATCAAAGATACAAGAATATGTACATTGTTTTTTTCTTGTTGTCTTTGGCTTGTGTCCTTTGTGATTCCTTGCCCAGTGTTTTTATTGTTTACTCCCCCCTCTGTTATTTAATCCTGTGTAATTGTAGGATGCATGCTTCTCATGCTTCTCGTGCTCATTTTAGGTGTCTTTGTTAGACTTTTTTGTTTTAGTTTTCATCAAACAATATAGACTTAATTTTGTTCATTCTACATTTGACTTCTTTGTTTTGACCGTGACATTTGTGTTAGTGGAATAGGACAATATTACATCAGTTGTGCCAATTGTATACTCACAGTCATTGATCCAAATACAGCATTTCAGAAAACGACTGCTGCTATATTTGGGGGAGTGGGATTTTGTGTTTGTGTTTATTTTTTGTTTGCTTTTTTTAGTTGCTGTTGGGTTTGTTTGTTTTTGTAGCAACATGTCCTTAGCCATTATTCACACAAGCTGCAAAGACAAGTATATTGTTTTACATCCTGACCAAGTGCAAAGAAGTCCAGCAACAGTCGATCCAGTTTGCAATGACTGTGGGTTTTCCACTCCTGACTATGCATTTGCATAATGGAATTATGGGCTCAGCCATGCTATGTCTTTAGTGGACCATTAGGCAGGCCTTTACTGGATTGTAATTAGTGGCTTCTGCCCTTCACCTTCATTAGCATGCAAATGAAAACTCTGAACACCAAGAAATATTTGGCACATTGAGAGAAAAATGCCAAAGTGATTAACAGGCAATTCTGAAGTGGAATTGTCTATTTCTATCTATCACAGTTTAGAGTGCTTGAAATGAGACATTGCAAAGTGGTTAAGTACTAACAGGTTGATCTGCACAAGCATTTCAAGTGAACTGTGATGACATGACTGGGAGTTCATTTTGATCAAAGAATATTTATGCTTAATCGGAGAAAAATCGACCAGCTGTTCTGCCTAGATACAATATAGTCCCCCAGTTCATGCTATTCTATTTCTGATGCGTCCCCATTGTGCAATATACATTTCTGCTACTCCTTTCTTCTATTCCATTTACACCCATGTGATCCCACTAGATATTTTTTAACCCCACTGTACTTGAACTTATAAACCATCTACTAGCATTTGCAATTCTAATGCTCTCATTTGAATTAAGCACTGATTACCATGAATACAATTGAACTTTCAAGACATGTCAGACAAGACCCTGCCAAAAGAAGCTCTCGGCACATACACATTAATCACAGGAGATGGCCACTAGGCTGGCAAGTCAGAACATCCTTTCAAAGGTGTCACATGCCAGAGAGGGGTGAATCCTGGTGGCTGCTCTTCTTTTGTTAACCCTGTCTAATTAAGAATCCCATGCTAAGACAGGGAGATACACTGAAATAAAGTTTTCTAGTGAAATGATGTGAACTGCTGTCCCACAGCTAAAAACAAGGAACATTTATGTTTACCAAAAGACAAAATTATGTTTGATTTAGTAGAATATACATGATACAATGTAAATAGGCAAATCATTGTAATTGTAAATTTCATAAGTTAGTATTACACCCTTGTTATATTAAAGTTACTTTAATATCAAATTATGTTAAAGTAGCTTTATTTGTACTTGTACTTGTAATTCTACAAATATTTGTTCTCACTTTTAAATTTTCTGTTCTCCAATACACCACACATTTACAGGAACATAATTTTATTAATATTTAAAATAAAATAAAAAACTGAACTAGAACATTGCCTTAATCTCTACCTACTGACATTTACTTCTTGAAAACATAAAAATGACATTAAATGTCACCAAGAATTCTCAAAACAACTGAGAGATAATGATTACATGATCAAATTAAATATTCTAAAACAATAGCATTCCACTGGTTCTTTGCGCTCACTAATGCACAAACTTTCCAAACTTCCATCTATTCATCCACTCTGCTTATCTAGTCAGGATCCTGTTGTGGCTATAGCCTACAACACAGATTTTGCCGAGACAGGTGACAGGCAGGGCTGACACACAGAGACAGACAGCTATTCACACGCCACCAATTAACCTAATGTGTCTAGTTTTGCTTTGAAGCAACAGTTCTAACCTCTGTATGAAACCCTAAGAAAAAAATAAGATGCTTGACATTAATATGTAGTTATGTGGCAGATTCTGTGCTGCCAGTACTTTGTTCAGTCTAGAAAACTGGCCAACTCTGATCTCATGGCCTTTTCTTCTATTGTGTGACCAGGTCTTCTTTTGAACTGTGACAAACTGTGTTAACTCTGGTCTTATCTGTCCATCTGATGCGCTCCCTTGCTTCACCTCTCCTGTAGCTCTTTTGCTCTCTCGTCTGTCCGTCACATCCTTGGCAACTTTGCTTTCTCCTCCTGTTTCTCATCTTTCTGTCATGCTCATAAAAAGATCTGATTCAATTTCTGTTACCTAAAATCTGAAAAAAACTCAATTAGTCTTATCTCATTTGTACACACACACACACACACACACACACACACACACACACACACACACACACACACACTTTAACCATAGATTTAACTAATTATTTGAGCACACCAGCTAACATTAAATGATGAATAAATAAAACAAATTCACGGTGCTACCTGTGTGCCCTCATGAGATGAACAGGTGTGCCATATATTGAGAATATTAAGATATTTAAAGTACTGGCAACAAAGAAAAACAGACTTGTGGCATGTGTCTACAGAATCCATCAATCCCATGTTTTCCATTCACTTATTTTTCATGCTTTCTGGCAAGTGTTTTAAGAAACACATTTCACTAAACTCAATTCATAATGCGAGAATCAGTTTGTAAATGAGGCAGCAGGTTGGTTTTACTTTAAAATCCAGGAGCAAATAATTAATAACCCATTTGTGCAATAAGGTGCAACAAACCCTCATATGGCTGAATATAGGCAAATATTACCGAACACTGAATATAGGCATGCACCGCGAAACCAACATGGAAATGCAGGGGCACACAGGGTTGATAACAGACACTGAGACAAAGACTGAGTGGATGACAGCACTATTTCTACACAAAAGGGCAATCAGGAAATAGGACACAGCAGGGTAATGAGACACAGATGAAGATAATGAAACAGGAGGGGAAGTCAAACTACACATAAAGCACATGAGACAACTATTAAATTAAAACAAGAAGTGACAGTTAGTAACTAAACAGCAAAAAGTAGATCCAAGAATAAGCTTAAAGGGGAACTGACACAGTAGTGATAGAACAAAAAAAAAGTAATTTTACACTGCGGGTCACATCCAGCCCACTTTGAGCTTAAGCTGGCCGGACCAGTGAAACTCCTCTTTTGTAACTGTAGAGAAGTTAAATATTTAACTGTTTTTCTACATGATAAATAAAAAGCTGCTGTAACAAAAAAAAGAAATCTGTCAGGACAACTCCTTGGACTTAAATTGTAAGAAAATAATAGAAATTGTGAAATTACAGAAAAGGTCCTGGTAGCTCATTACCCAGACTGTCCTGTGTTTTTTAATTTGTTGTTTGTGTTTGGTATTTTTTGCTTTTTATTGTAGTTGTAAAAAAAATAGAGATTTCTATAGTAGAAAGTGAAAAACACAAACATTTCTGTTTTTCACAAAGTCACAGAGGTTTTATGACAGACATCGGCATAATTTGACAAGAAAGCCAAATTTTTGCTATTCCAGACCAAAAATATTTAAACTTTCACAAAAGTCATTTTTTGGAAAAAAAAAAAACAACCCAAAAACCAGCGGCTAACAACACTGTACACAACAGTAGACTGGTGTGTAATAAACAAGCGAATAATGGAGAAAATAGAGATTTTTGATGGGAAACTGGTCTTGAAGCACACAAAGAGAGAGCTGTACAGGAAATACAATTTTATCATGGAAGCAAAACAACAAAAGTCAAAGGGAATACATCACAATGTTTCAAACGTGAAGCATAGCTTTGGTCTTCTTTTGCTGCTGGAGTGAAGAAACATCCCATTAAACCAGATATTCTCTCTCTTGCCCCCGTAACCGGGAGCACTGGGGTTCAACAGGTTAATCGTTTATTGCATAATTACTGTGTGTAGTATGGATAGCTATAAGGGAGGTTTTTATCACTAGGAAAAGCTGGGAATTGCACAAATTCTTCCAATAGTAAACTGACAATAAATAACACTGAATTAGACAGAGTATCTGAAATAAAATTCCTGGTGTGATAATACATCACAAACTATCCTGGATTCCTCACATTACTCATATCAAAGGCAAAATATCAAAGTCTCTGGCAATTCTCTACAAGGTTAAGGATCTCATAAATCAAACGTCATTACATACTCTCTATTGTTCTATTATACTGCCGTACATGACATGCTGTGAGGAAGTGTGGGGAAACACATATAAAACACACACCCATCCAATATACAATTTGCAAAAAAGAGCAATAAGGATAATAAATAAAGCTACTTCAAGAGAACCATCAAATCCACGTTTTATCAAATTAAATATTCTCAAATTTAAAGATTAGGTTGACCTCAGAACTGCACAAATAATGTACAAAGCAGCAAATAAATCTTTGCCCCACAACATTCAGAACTTGTTCCAAATAAGACCAAATACTCATGACCTGAGAGGAATCCTTGTGTTCAGCAAGCCAGTAGTAAGGACAAATGTAAAATATCACAGCATTACAGTCAGAGGAGCTCGTGTGTGCGACACTTCTACACATGAAATCAAGAAAAGTACATCAATAAAAAAATTCACATGATTTTTCAAAAATAATAAATTGCATGAATATAGGAAATCTTCCTCTCAGTGATTGAGTTGTCTCGTTGTGTCCTCATTTTTATAGATCAAGGACAGAGAACCCCAGGCTTAAGTGTTCATTAAGGTGTTTTTCACAGAGATATAAAATAAGCTCAGAGATTAAGCGAGTGTTAAACACTGCGTGCTACGTTTATGTAAAAATGTAGTTTGTTGTTGTTTTGGTTTACGTGCAGAAAATGGTTTTATTTGTGTATGTTCAATGTGTTAGACTTGTACATAGTTAAACATATATGGATCAAATAATGTTGAATTCTGAATCTGGATTTGTAAGCAATGAAATTTGAAATAAGGGGGTAGGAACAGGAAAAGTGTAAACTTCATCCTACTCATTTTCGAGCACACAAATTCTGTAGACATAGACATATACATGAAAACCTGATGATTTTTAAGTGTTTTTTTTTCTCTTGTTATTTCAGTTATATTTGCATGTTCAAAATAAATTCTATCTGTCTATCCATAAGCTGTAAAACATATGAAAATGCAATTAAAAATCCAACATTTATGTTTGTGCTTGTTTGCGGTGAGCAGTAGATCAAACATGTTAACAGTTACAAATGGCTTCAAGTGCACATTCAGGCCTGTGAGGCAGGGTGTGCTCATCAAAATAAAGTCCCACCCCTGCCTGTATGGATGTCAGCAGGGCTGAAGTTCTGGCTTCCACATACCGACAGACCATTAATAACTGTTATACACCCCCACTCAAAGATTTGGACACACCTTCTCATTTAATGTTTTTTCTTTATTTTCATGACTATTTACATCGTAGAGTCTCACTGAGGGCATCAAAACTATGAATGAACACATATTGAATTATGTAGTAAACAAAAAAGTATGAAATAACGCAAACTATTTTTATATTTGAAACTTTCCAAAGTAGCCACCCTTTGCTTAGATTAGTGCTTTGCACACTCTTGGTATTCTCTATTCTTCGCAGAGATGCTGAGCTCTGTTGGCCCTTTTGCCTTCATTCTGCAGTCCAGGAAGAGATATTTAGAGTTATTTATCATTTTTTTTCTTTGCTACATAAGTCCATATATCTTGTTTCATTTATTTGACCTGTTCAGTATGTATCCACAGTGTAGTAAAAATAAAGTAAAAAGGTGTGTCCAAGCTTTTGACTGGTATTGTATGAAATTGTATTGCGAGCTGTAGGTTTGATTATCCTGGCTTAAACACACAGTGAAAAGTGGATCATGACAATCCATTGTATTCAAGTCACTGGCTCCTCAGTAAAAACAGCGCTGATCACCTTATGCTCTGAATCAAAAGTCTGGATAATTTCACAGGCCATGACCTACATTTCTATTTCTGATTACAGCATTTAATGCTTTTAATGGATTAGAAAGTGTTTTGATCATGTAGTTACAGTACATGTACATTTAAGTACAATTTATATATCTTTTGTGTCTGATAAACAGATATTTAGATATTAAAACAAATATTAAAAAATGTATTAAAAAAATTAAAAAATCAAGCATGTCAAACCATACATTGTAACACTGTGACAGGATAACTGTATTATTACCAACCACTCTACTTGTATCACAAACGTAAGAAAGTCAGTGATTTCAAGGATGCTTGGTTCTTTCAAGTCAAGCTACAATACCGACTCTTTCACTAGCCTGCTGTGCATGTATTACCATACTTAATACACCCATTGGAATAGATGAAGTCCTTTGAAACTACTCGTTTATTTATTTATTGACAATAACTATTATAATTTATTCATCATAAGGTTTTCTTCATTGTAATGCTCGCTATTTACTTACCAATCACTCTGGGAATGTCTTTGAATCTAATGCAATGCAGTAGAACATCTCTCACATATATGTAATTTTTTTAAATCAGATTTATTTGTGTTGATCAATTTTTAGTAAAGCTGTTTTGAACTATATAAGGGTGGACAAATCATGAAGTGCTTAGAAAGTATAAAAATCCTAAACCTGGTTCACATAAACACACATAAACTTGACTTGTCTTGGCATTTCTTTGGGGGGAGCATAATCAGACAAATTTCCGTCAGCACTTTTCACATATTTTCTACATGTTGCAGACTGAAAGTTATCCCTGACTGCTACAGCATACATATCACAGTAACATCCGAAATACAGAAAAAACAAATGAAGAAAAGAAGCCAGCAATAACCACTGGACTGAACTGAGCAATCTGAACACAAATGTCTGTTGCATATGTGCAAGAGATTTGTGTGTTCTAACAGCTCTGCTGGATAAATCGTAGGGAAGCTCAGAGCTGCAGTGAAAACAGCGTTGTACACATGGCCTCTGATTAGTATTTAGGCCAGCAGCTGCCAGCCAGTCAATCTGGGGTGCCAGCCTAACTTCGGGGTGTGTGACGGCCCTTGACCATGTTTGGTCCACCAGCCATTCTAGACTTTGACTGAATGTCCAGATAATCAGTCAACCACTTTGACTACTTTTTTTTTCCAGTGTCTAGAAATGTTATGTATCACTGCAGTAGTATGGTCAATCACCTTTTAACTCTTTTTCTGCCCACTGAAATCCTAATGAGCAAAGACCTGCAGCATAATTAAGAACTACAGATGATAAGAGAACAAGTAAAGGAGGCGCATTGTTTCTCTGACCCTGCAGCCCTTTCTTCCATCTGCTTGGTTCAAACTGTTGTCAAGTATGCATACAGATGTCTTTCTCTCTCTCTGTCCCTCTCTCTTTTCCCATAATGCAGCAGCACAGTGACTAGTTCTGTGTTAAACTGGAGATTGGCTTTCACAGTCAACCTATATAGTAAATAGGCACTAGTTGGACTGGAGTTAAATATTTAATATGAAAAAGTCATCATGCATACCCATCAGTCAGAAAGTAATGTAAAGTTGCCAGTAACTAATTTATGTCAGCTTACAATCACGTGTCATGGATAGGGGTTACATTTTTATAGATTTTCTGTGATGAGTAATCAGCTTTAATTACATGTCTTTTCATTATAAATCTGAAACCATTAATTGGATTCATAAATGCAAGAGGGAAAATCTATATTATACAGCTAAAGCACTAATCACCACTTATTTTCCTTTCTACGTCCACATGGTTTTCATTTTGTAGCTCCCGTATCTCCCTGAACATCTGTCTCATCTTTATGTATGTTTATTGTCTGTATTAATGCCTTTTCAGTACAATATCTGGTTTTTAAAAGGTTTTTCGGGGTTGAATAAAAGTTAATTTACGATTAGGGTGTTGAAGAATATGATGAGTTGGCAACCGCGATGGTAGTTACTCCCCTAAATTAGAGTCTGGACTGCCCAGATGAGAATATTTAAAAAAAAAAAAAAAAAAAAAAAGGCAAAAAGGAACATAATGATTTCATAGAATGAAATAGGTTAGATCTAGCTATCAATCAGTCCTTCGATGGCCTCTCATTATGTAATTAAGAAGTCATAAAGAAATCTTTAATCATCCACCACAGTAAATTAAGTTAAAGAAAATTTTAAGTCCAGTGGGTACATTTTGTTTTATTATTTATTTATTATTATTTCTCCAAAAGTCCAATTGCACTATTGCTCACAATGGACAGCTTGCTCAATAATTCATACAATTAGTTTTTCTCCTTAAGCAAGCTCTCTTGTTTCGATAACCTGCCTCAACCTTCGCACTGGCCCCTGTCTTATTAATCAGTCCCCATCGATTTAGTGTTGAAACTAATTAAAGCCCTGACATGTGCAGTTGATTCCAGACATCTGTATGTGTCACGAATGCAAAAGCACGCCCTCTCTGCCACTCTCTAACTCACTGCCATTGACATCCGCAGTATAACTTGCTCCACTTAAACTAAAGAGAAGCGATGCAGTTTCTGTTTTTCAGCAGATTCATTGGCACTTTTAAACTCTGTCTGAATACTAACAAGCACCTCTGAAACTTTTCTTTTGTGTCGATTCTTAAAGACAGACTAACTAAACAAGATAATTGGTAATTATATTCCTTGGCATCCATTGTAGCACTACTGCTATATTTCCAGATTTTAGGAGTTAAGGTGAGAACAATACTGTTGCTAATAAAGTTTTAATAATAAAATAATAAGTCCCTTTCTTTTTTAATCCACCTTTTACTGTTGAACTATATTTGTACAGTTTTTGGGGATGGTGGATCATGCTGCCAGCTGCTAAGTATATAGAAATCCCATGTCACTATATTTATAACATCTATATTTTCGCTCTTATGTGTCATACTACAAAAAGTAAAATTTGTGTGTGTATATAACTCTGCCACTCTGTCCATAAAATTATTAGTTTTAAATTTGTTTATCTCATTTTGTGGGAGAAGATGAAGTCACGTGGAGTTAAAGAGCAAAAAGAGAGTGAAGTGTTTGTGTTTGTGTGGCCGAAAATAATTTGTTCCAGCCCTGCATAACCCAACAGCATCCACCACAGTTTCAGATGAATCCTCTTCTTTAATACCTCAGGATGTTAGAGTAGAACGCCACATTTGACTACCTGGAGAACAAATTCAAAGCGTGTAACCTGGTGAATGAGGCAAAAAAATACCAGTCATGCTCCTGGTCAGAGCAATGCACACTCTTCTTCTGATAAACTTCTGTCTGCTCAAAGTTTTTCTTTATGCAAGTTTGGGATCTCTGGTGACTATCTGGTGTCTACTATCTTTAAATGCCGATTTTAACAGAATTTAAAAAGCATGTTTGCGGCCCAAAAATAAATAAATAAATTATGCCACTATTGATATTTTTCCCCTTGACAGCAAATGCAGCAAATTTATTTAAACTATGTTTTGGGGTTTTGTTTTTTTTTTGTTTTATGATTTCTTATGCATTCAGATAATTTTAGGGCTGAAAGCTGCTAAAATTATGGCTGCTTTGATTGACGACTGTGCCGACAAAAGAAGCTGTAGCTTCATCTCCTATAACTCTACTTGCTAAACTGGAATTCTTCACTATGTTTGCATTGTTGCTACCTTTTGGAGCATCTTAATACAGTTATCTGGGGGGGGGAATGTAATTAACAATGCTGCAAAGCATTTAGAAGTACTGTGTTTCAGGTTTGTTGAGTAAAATTCTAGTATTTTATTGCGCAATTACTTAGCACTAATTAGCAGGTATCTGTCTCAGTGCATTGCACCTTTACAGCTTATCTACGCAGCTTGCTAACAAACTATCTGTTGTTAACTTATAACTTGTTTTCAAGGTTCCATTGTGGTGGATATGTAAATCTTTTTAATACTGCCTATAGTTCGCATGTCCCACTCACTTATTTGAAATAAATGAAGCTTTAAAGTGGCAGAGAAAATTACCAGCTTTAGGAGATAATTATATGTCAAATTCTGTTTATACATTATTTACAAAGTGAAACTTTAACAACCTCATGAAGAAACTCTAAAGCGAGGAGGCTGTAAGATTTGCAGTGTTTAACACCTGTAAGCATCCAATAAATGTTTCAATCTAGAGTCAGACATTAAGATTATTTTTATAAATAAATCTACATACTGCATCATCAGTGAAGGCATTTGTGTGTTAATAAACTGCATACCGAGTAGTTAATGTGTAAAGAAGCTGGCTATGAAATGCCCTCTAAAGAAAACATAATTGACTCCAGTTCAGTCAGTTCATCAGTTCCTCTCGAAGTCTTTAAATTCTAAATTGTTCACATTCAAAATGCTCAGAGCGATTTTCTACAGATTCACAATGCATTTAAATATTGTTCTGTTGGGGAAACTGCTGACTCACTTCAACTGAAAAAGGCCACTGACAGCAATAAGCAGTTATACAGTGCACTAATTTTCTCACATGCAGAATAGAAGAAATGATGTGAAGGCTAAGCTGAGCCTTTGCTTCGGGCTGTTTTACACTGGCTCTGTGTCTTTTAAAATGTATAGTTTGTGTAGTAAATGTTCCTTGCCACTATAAACACTCAACACCATTCATTAAGTAGTATAAACACTCATAACTAGACTTCATGCCCCCAAAATGAATATGTGCTACTTAAAGTAGCAGTGGTGGGTAAACAATTAGCGTATTCAGCCCTTCGATGATGAAGCGTCCCACTACCACTATTAAGACATGGCATCTTTATACAGTTTATCCCCGCTGTTTCATGAATTCACAATTACACCTCATTAATGTGTCATTTGCATAATTACAAGGAATGGGGACACCGTTCACAGTGGGAATACACACTACCTTGAAGAAAAAAAGATGCAACACAATGCTGTGTGCTACAGCAGAATAGATATTTTTATACTGTTCATGTTTTTAGGTGGGGAACTTATTAATGTTTTTACAGTTCCAAAGCTGGAACAAAATTCATGTAAGGATTCTTATTGCAGCCGTTCTTGATTGACAGCCAGAATTCACAAAAAGATACCTTTCTTCATATTTTTCCCCTAATATTTTCAAGTGCATTAATTCCCAAAATGCATTTCTTTCTCATTACGGATGATAGGTTTGTAGCTTGAACCCATCTGCTGGAACGTTGAAGACAATATAATTACACTGCTAAGCAAGACACAAATAGGCAAAGTTCTTCATGTTACTCGTGCACGGGAGAGACCGGACAGAGCGCCGTCCCTTCGCTTGACCCCAGTCGCTCTCGTCCGTTCTCCCATACACTGTCCTTTTATTGAGGTTACATGAATATGCATAGGTTCATTAACATACGACGTCTACATACAAACAAAGAGTACCTTGCCTGTGTGTGTGTGTGTGTGTGTGTGTGTGTGTGTGTGTGTGTGTGTGTGTGTGTGTGTGTGTGTGTGTGTTGCTGATCAAAGGGTCAAACATCCTTGGTCAGGAAGAGGGTAGACTAGACCCCCCCCCCGGTGAGGAAGTCCAGCAGTTCATCTAAACAGAAAAGCACTTAGACTAGAACAGACGTAGCTACGTTAATCCTACCATAAAACAATTAAGACAAGATGCGACCTCTTCCCATGCTCCCAGGATGTAGGTGTGCATTCTAGTGTGGAATGCACACCAAGCCTCTGTAGCCTGTTAAAGATCACACAACTTATCACTACACAATTGATTATACACCTCTAAGCATCTATGGTTAAATATTTCTAAGCATAAATGACAATCAACAATACAAACTCTAACAACGGACATGAAATAAAGTGTGATCTCTGCAATAAAGGGCTTTTGGAAAATTCAGGAAAAGAGCTTATTTGGCCTGCACAGGTACTTTAACCCACCGTCTCTGGGTTATTTGTAAGATAAATGAAACCAGAGAAACAGATGACAGGTCTTTAGCTCAACTATAAAATGCAATTAACCAGCAAATGAGGCCAGGCAAGCCACTCTGACCATTCGGTATGAGCAACAGCTAGAGGGGAAGGAGGAGAATGGTAATTCATACCCAATCTGCAAACTGCTCTGCTACCTTTAGTGAGTTGATAAATAGCATTTGACATTTTAACTGCTGCTGATTTGGATATTCAAAGGTACCTAATTATGATTCCCAAGATTTTCTTTCTCTTTGCTTGCAATCTTGGATGATAGTGTCTTTTTGAAATCTGCTAACTAGTTGGCTAAGAATATCAACCTGTCGTGTGTGTGTGTGTGTGTGTGTGTGTGTGTGTGTGTGTGTGTGTGTGTGTGTGTGTGTGTGTGTGTGTATAGATAGATATCACCCACCTGTACTTATTGTGTCAGGCAAGGGCCCTGGGTTCAAATATAAGAGTAAGTCAAATATTATTTTGTGTTTGAGTTTTGTTATTCATTTCAAATATGCTATATAACTATAAAAATGTAAAAGTACCACACTTACGAATGCTCAGTACAGTGGTCCCTCGCTATAACGCGGTTCACCTTTAGCGGCCTCGCTGTTTTGCAGATTTTTTTTTTAAGCTCATTGTGTTCTGCGCCCTGATAGAACATTGTCAATCAATCCCGTGCCATGTCTCCTGTACAGGACAGAATGTGTCCAGCTTATCAAATTTACATAATTCTTCGATCGCTAGCAGTGTGACTCTGAAGTGCTGTACTGTATGTTTGTAAGTTTTCACCCCAACAAACACATTAATGTCAATGAAACAGTTTTGCACCATCACCTTGCAAACGTTTTGCAAGGCACCTGTGGTTGCCTTTGGTTTCATTCTATAATACTGGACTTATTTTTCTACGAAGGTTTGACCTTTGAGGGTATTTAAACGAGAGAGAAAATGTGTAGTGAGGGGTTTACAACCTTAAAACAGCAAACAAGTCTCAGAAGATGAACTTAAATAAAACTCTTTGGAAAGCAAAACATACACAGTTAAAGAAAATGCTAGATTACTATCTGTTGAAAATGTCACTTTAAGTTTGGATTTAAATGATCTAAACTACCATACCAACTTCAAATGAAATAAAGTAACACACATTTCAGGCCTGAAGCTGGCTAGCTGTTTTAGTTAAAGAGCAAAAATAAAATATGGTACCTTATATTACCAAACTGTCAGATTTTATGGTCTTTGAAGAGCAGGATGAGAAAGACAGCATGGGGTAAAATCCCTCTGAGACTTTAATTAGACTCAGTGGTGCCGTGAGGTGAATGATATAATCAACATATTGCCATGCTTACAAATGGCTCTGCAAACATTTTACCAAATTTTCCATAATGTATATTACAGTTCCAAGAAAAGGTTTTGAGGCCATTTCGACTTACAGGATTTCTGCTTCTATTAATTATCAAGATCTTTATCCAAGTGCATGAACAAGATTTAACTAAACAAAAGAGCTGTACTGTTGTCTAAAAGCACAAAGCAATCATTAAAAGTGAGTGAAACTCCAAAAAGACTTACTTGGGGTCAGGTGTTCCAGTTAAGAAGGCAGGTGCATCCCTCCACATGCAAAGTCTGCTATTTTCAAGAAAAATTACTTGGTATGAAAAATGCCCTAGAAGAAGCTTTATAGAGATACACAAAACAGGAGATGTCAGTCCAAATGCATGGGTGATAATGTGCAGTAAGACAGGCAATCTGCAAATGGAGTACAGTGCAAAGTATGCAAAGTATATTTTTCCAAATTTCATCATGTTACAGCCTCATTTCAAAATGGATTAAATTCATTTCTCACCTTTTAATTCTACACAGAATGCTCATAATGACAACGAGAAAGAAAGTTTGCCTGAAATTCTTACAAATGTTTTAAAAATAAAAAAACAAAAATATAACATGTACATAAATATTCACAGCTTTTGCTCAATACTTTCTGAAGCTCACTTGGAGCCAATTACAGCCTCAAGTCTTTTTTGGTATGATGCTATAAGCTTGGCACACCTAATTTTGGCAGTTCTTCTTTACAGAACCTCACAAGCTCCATTAGGTTGGAGGGGGAGATCTCAGATCTCTCCAAAGATTTTCAGTAAGGTTCAAGCCTGGGTTCTGGCTTGGGCACTCAAGGAAATTCACAAAGGGGTCCCTAAACACTCCTTTGTTATATTGGTTGTGGGCTCAGGTTTTTGTCCTCTTGGGGCAGATGACCCTTCTCACCAGTCAGAGGTCAAGAGTTCACTGGATGTCTCTGTACATTGCTGTGTTCATCTTTCCCTCAACTCTGACTACTCTCTCAGTTCCTGTTGTTGAAAAACATCCCTACAGCAATGTTGCCACCGCCATGCAGGAATGGTCTTGGCCAGGTGATGAGGAGTTCCTGGTTTCCTCCAGATAGGACGCTTGGTATTCAGGCCAAAGAGTTCAAACTTTGTTCCATCAGACCAGAGAATTTTTATTTCTCATAGTCTGAAAATATTTCAGGTGACTTTTGGCAAACTCAGCGTGGGCAGTCATGCCTATATTACTGAGGAGAGGAGAGGAGTGGAGTGCTGCAGAACATTGTGAGAGTTTTCCTCTCTCAGTAATGCTTGAGTTTTGTCAGAGGGACCACCGAGTTCATTGTCACCTCCCTGACTAAGACCCTTCTACCCTGGTAACTGAGATTGGACAGCCAGCTTTATAAAATGTCTTGCTGGTTCCAAACTTATTACATTTACAAGTGAGGGAGGCCGTTGTGCTTATTGGGAGATTTAGTGCTGCAGAAAGTTTTTTGTAACCTTCCCCAGATTTGTGTCTCAAGACAATTGTGTCTCAGATGTCTACAGACATTTCCTTGGACTTGACAGTGCATGTCAGAGCACAAACCAAGCCCTCAAGTATGGCACCTTGTCTGGACAGGTGTGTGCCTTTCCAAATTGTGTCTAATTAACCGACTTTACTACATGTGGACTCCAATCAAGTTTTAGAAACATCTGACAAATAATTTCTGGGAATACGATGTACCCGAGGTCAACTCAGGTGTCATGGAAGAGGCTATGAATACTATTGTTTAGAAAGGTTTTGACCTTGAAAAGATTAAAACAGTTACAAGCTCTGTGTCTGTTAACAAAATGACATCACAAAGGATGGTGAGAAAAAAAATATATATAGTAGAACAGCCAGGTGAGTTTCTCTAACTCCTAAATGAGATGTTGCTATATGACAAAAAAAGTTATTCAGTCAAATATTACAAATATTGATTAATTGTTCAGTGATGGTCATTGTTCAAGTCGCATAAGTAGCAACAGGAAATGTCTGGTGTAGACCGTTAAACTAGGTCCTACAAAACTGATATCTTTCCTGCCTTGCTATGTATGGTTACTCACTGTGTCCTTTTTTTATTGTTACCGAACTAAAATGTCTTAAATCAGTAAAAAGGTTTCTTCATAGCGCTGGATTATAAGTCTATGGTAACTTTAAACACTATGATGGTGGCCATTCATCCAACAGTTAACACATTATCTCTTAGCCCTTTGCACACCCTTTGACTCAAAAAGTTATTTCGATAATGCAAACATTTTTAATGAAGACGGTAAGTGATAAAACAATATCAAATTTAAAAAGAAACACACAAAAAAGCCATCAAAACAAAGAAATATTTTTTCTTCATTTGAAACAAAAACAGAGACAGTAAATGTGTTAAAGAAGTAAATGAATTAAGACAATAAAGTGTATATTGCATAAAAGCAGAAGTGGGGGAAACATCTTACTCAAATGCTAAACTAAACAGATGTCTTTAGTGGACTTTAGTCAACAACCAGCAAACTTAGAGGTGCAGAAGGAGCCTTCCACAGGTCTGGCACCACACCCTCAAAAGCTTGATTACCTCTTGTCCAGGTCCATAAGACAGGTGTATAAAAAGACCACAAACAGTATGTGAAAGTTGGGGAGTCAACAAATAAGTTGGCTATAACTTTGTTATGCCTCAAATTCTCTACAAAATACCACTAAAAGTAATTTTAACTGTGGTTCCAATGCTTTGGTGGACTGAAAAACAAGCCAATTTTTTCAGTCCCCATGGCCAAAAAGATCCCTGTTGTTGTAGTAGAAATTAAGAGGATCTGATAATAAAACTTCCGCACAGTTGCCTTTTCATCATTCACTGTGTTTAGAGTATAATCTGCAATCACTACAAAGGATGCCTGCATTTCATCAGGGAAAACGTACAGCTTAGTGGTTCCGCCCACCTAGCCTATCCACAAACAGCCCACAAGCCCCAGTGGTCGGATACCTTGCCAAGGCCTTTTGTTCTCAGCCATAATACATCTTTATTAGTATAATCCCATTGCTCCTCTGCTTTACTCACACGCCATTAGTCTTTATCCAAATCATGTAGTTACAAACAGACTGTCATTGAAGGCAGGAGAAATACTCTCCGGACATCATTGATGGATAATTGCTTTAACTTTTCCACTAACTGTTTAGCGCATCAAGTTTGAAAAAGCCTTTGGCAAGGAGACAACAAGCACCCCACATTCAGAGCTAAGCACTGAAATGAAAAGCCTCCTTCTGACATTTACACTGTCTCCATATTGAAGAAACCTGGCTCTGCCTTTCTTTCACTCCCCTAGACTGGATACAACAATGTGCACAGAGGTCCTGAGATTTATGGGAGCAGCTCAACATAGCTGGGGGGGAAGTCTTTGGGGTTTTTTACATCCCTCCATTTGTTTTGCACATTACTGATGTTTCCCTTAATGTGCTCCGAGCATTCCCTTGAGAAGCTTAGATGGGGCTGTTCTCAAGTTCAGGCTTCATTTAGTTTTCCCCCTGTTTTTCTCTGGAGATAAAACCTGACATACAGACCTCTCTGACTCTCCTGAGGAGCTATTAATACAGGAAAGGGAACAAAGGACAGGATGTGGCAAGCCCCAGATCCACCTGGCAGACCGAGCAATGCCATGTTTATTTGGATCTACATGGAAATGGATGAATAGGCAAGCGACAGCTTTTAGTAATGCTGGTAAACTAATAGATCTGAGGTCCCCGATGAGCAGAGGAACTTTTTGCGAGCCAGAGTTCTCCCTCGCTAATCATCATATCTCTAAACATCATTAATACAACTGTGAACTGCTTAAATGATATATCACCCTGGAAAGGTTTTCTAAAATTGTTGCTAATCTTTGATTTACAATCTTGGCTGTTTAAGTGAGAGTACAGCGTAACAATACATTGGCTGGATTTCAGCTACTGCATGAAACATTGAAAAGAAAAAAGATTGTATTCTTAAAAAAAACATGTTCCTGCTTGCAAATATCCAGGCATAGATTTATATCACTTCCATGTATTTTGTATTAAAGGTGATGACCTCATTCTCCAGTTTCATCTCCTGACATTTATGTGCAATAAACATGTAACCTCTGCTGATGAAAATTTAAAACTGTATTATTATATATTGTATTATTCAGAAACAATGCAATGTGGTGTCAGTGAGCGGTGGATTCCTCTGACCTGAATGTACTCTTGACTCGACTGGTGTTGTGGTCATAATATAAATGCTCCTCCAGGTAAATCCCACTCACAAAGCACTCACACACCATGCACTTCTTGTGGATTAATTTGAGCAATACTAAAAGATTTCATGTTCTTAACTGATCATTAACAGCAAAGGACTGAGCAAGCTTAGGATGTGTAATTAGACGTGACGGTTGTCATGAGCCTGTGAAATTAAACCCAAAAATGCTAAAAGAAAGTGCAGTATGAACAGTACACCCCAAAGTAATTTGTTAATGTTAGAAAACCTGGCAAATGATGTCTTCACATATGTCAGATTAAAAACTGAGACCCTGTTTTGTTTAACCTTCTAATAGCACCATTTAAAGTTGATACAGCAAGTACTTGATGCTAACCACAATCAGAGTTTAGCTTAGTAGGATAGGTTCAGCTCTTTATTTGCTTTGGGGAGGTTTATCTGGCCAACTTTCACCAAAAACAAATGTATATAAATGCTTTTCTTTTTATTACATGATTTAATAATATTCACCATGTGAAAGCTTAGTTAGTGGTGGCTATTTGCAACTAAGGCTATGTTAACAAGATCTATATGCACATTATTCCATCCATCCTTCTTCCACTTATCTAGTTCAGACTCGTAGGGTGGGCTGGAGTTGTACCAGCTGTCAAAAAGAAAGAAACAGGATTCACTCTGGAAAATGTTACCAGTCCAAAGAAAGGCTGACACACAGAAACACAAACAACCATTCATGCACACATTCATACCTACAGCTAAATATAGGTACAAAGTGTTCTCTTTATTTTTTTATCCGAATCAGTCAGAGATACCAAAACATCATCCAGAAGTTTAAATGAAAAACTTGCTTTCCTCAACATCCACTGATGCAGCTCTGTCACATGTATCACCTCCAACAAACATATATTTTGGCCAGACAGATCAAAAACGTCCAAATCACAATCAGTATTTATTTTTGTCTTCAGCTGGTGAAAAATTCAAACAGAAATATCAGCAGCCTTTCTGATTCCTAGCACAGAGCGCATCCATACCCTGTAGTGGACACTACTCCTATAGTATAAATGTGTGTGTGTGTGTGTGTGTGTGTGTGTGTGTGTGTGTGTGTGTGTGTGTGTGTGTGTGTGTGTGTGTGTGTGTGTGTGTGTGAGAAGAGGAAACTCTTGCAAGCTCAGGGAGAACATGAAAACCCCACAATGAAGGGCAGTTCCCAGGATTGAACCCAAGACCCTCTTGCTATGAGGTAATAGTGTGGGTAGTAGTTAAGTTCTTCTGCATTGCATTGAGTTTTATTATGAATTGCACTCAAAAATAATAACCTATCGGAGAAGAGGAGCTTTAGGATACTAGGGCACTTCTCTCACCACTGGACTACCTACCTACAGCTCGCACTCCTCATGCATTATTTCTCTAAGCCCACCAGGCTAAAACTGCTTTCATCTGAAATGAAGGACACATTATTGAAGTTGCACTTGTTCTTGATATGTTATTGCATATCATTCTAATGTTGCGTTCACTCACTCATACATTGTGTCAGTCTCTGCCCTGTTGGCCAGGTTACTCTTAAAACAAAAACTCAGTGAAGCTTTTATTCAGATTAATAATGGATGTTAGTTGTATTTCATACTGTTATTGAACAAAACATATGCTACTCTAACATGTAAGGCTATTGGAAACCCAAAGTAAGCTGGAAAACTGAAGCTGAGTTTGACAAAACAGCAAAGAGTCAACCAGGAATATTGTCATACAGTAGTCTGCTTCTAGTTTCACAATATATCTGCATTAAAGGGAATTTTACTTAATTATACAGTGGAACCCCGACTTACGAATACCCCGTTTCACGAAAAATTCAAGTTACGAAGGCACTGAACGGCAATATTTTTGCCCGTGTTATGGCAAAATGCCCGAGTAACGAAATCCGCTGGCTCTGATTGGCTGAGCCTACAATGCTCACAATGCCTTCCGAATCATGTGACAACCCCTTGGCTTCCGTACTTGCGCTTCATTGTTCCACTTGAACGACGTATTGTTGTTCTAGTTAGCGATTAGCCTATAGCCTATCGTTCAGCATCGCCTCAGTCAAAACGCGCGATGGGTGCTTCGACTTACGAAGATTTTCGACTTACGAAAGACCCTCGGGAACAAATTAATTAAGTATTAATTAATTAAGTCGGGGTTCCACTGTATATGCTCCATAAATGAAGTTCACAAAAGTCTGTCCTTGTGATTGTCCTTCCTGGTCTTGTTAAAAAGATTTCCTCAACTGACACTAGGAAGGGCACACACTGTTCAATTCCTGGCAACCCATAATACCTTAGATAAACATGCGTAGATACTGTTTAGATACATAGAGAACCATTTAGGCTATATTCATTCATGCAGCCTGTCTTTACCACTCTCTCAAAACTTTGCCATGACTCAGTCTCCCCTGGCTAGCTGTGCAATGCCTTAACATAAGGACAATGAAGAGAAGGTGATAAATCTTTATTGAAGCAATTATAGAGCAAATGTTATTTACACCATGTAATTGGGCGCGGGTAACTCTCTGCTCATAGAAATTAAGGCTCGGGGGAAGTTAAAATGGACACCAATTAATTTTTGCTGACAGAATCAGCAAAACAGCAAATGGCAACAAAGGGAGTTTCCCCAGGAGGTAGTGACTTTAGAGAGAGGTGAGAATAACTCCACTAATGTAGTCACAACATCACACCATTTCCATATAAATAACTTCCTAAGAAATAAGAAACTCATTTGCAGGGATAAAAAGAAATCAATTATGGCAACAAACAGGCTAGTCCCATTCCCTTAGACCTTGAACAGTATGAATGACATGGTTATAGTACATTGTAATGCTTTGCGCAGGTTCTAGTAGAATATGCATAATGTGCACTGACGGACAGGGAGGGGTAACGTCAGCTAGTAAATGTCAAGTACACATACAGGACCGCACACAGCTTATTAAAAAGCTGTCACTAGGAGGGAAGAAGCTAACAGGATGTACCAGACTTGATGAGGATTTATTACCTACTGCCATCTTTACTAAATGGCATTCTTAGACTCTCTGAGTCTTAAAATAAATCATGCTACCAATGAGAGTATGTGTCTGCATGTGTATATGTGTTATTGGGTCACTTTTGAAAACTTGTTTTCTTCAGCATAATCTTTGACAAGAACAAAAATTACAAAGGCCACATTTTTTAACTTCTGTGTCATTGCACAGTATATCAAAACAAGAGTAAATGTGGTAGTGTCAGCTTTTCCCTCATTGTACTTCCAGCACTATTTGATAGTTGAATTGGGTTTGTGCATTGCTACCACTTGAAGAAACATTGCACACAGTGAGTGGTGGTATCCTGAAAAGTTCAGGGGGGGCTGAGCTAAATAGGCAACGGTTTCAATAACTATTAAAACCTTTCTATTTCAAGGATCCTGCAGAAATTAAAGCAATCTTTTTTTTATTTGACAGACACAAAATCAATCTCATAACAGTTCAGAAAGTAAACATGTCTCAAAATTGGATAGCTTAACTCAGAAAAAAGAGAGCTGTAACTGTTTAAAAAGTGACTGAATAGACTACTGCAACCAGGTAGATTGACCTTGAAGCACAATACAAATTGAGGGCAAACATATCCCAGTCAGATTAAGCACTGAGATGTTGCTTCAGTTTTCACCTAAAGAGATCCATAAATTGGCACCTCTACTGTAGCAACACAGTTTCCAACAGTTTTCTCTAAGCCTTCAGTTCCAGGTTGATGACTCGTCTCTTGGGGCCAAACCTTCACCTGTTAGGAAAAGCCCAAGGGACAGTGTTAACAAAACAGCTTCATAAAGCGCTGACAAAGTGCTTGACATATTAGAAGACTGAATTATATCATGACTCCATCTGCTATGTTACATACCTTCTGGCCCCTTACTTCCAATGCATTCTCTTCCCAGAATGTGAAACACTGTTTCTGTCAGAAGGAAACCATATTCATTTCCTGTTTGTCCTGACGGTCCTTTTCACTTGTTGGTTTAGATTTTAAAAAAATGATGCACTTTCACAACACTAACCCTTGCAAGTGCCTACTGTTAACCCAGTGTGTTTATTGCCAAGGGATTCTTTACATGTGTCCAAATGTGACCATGTGGGAGTGAAACATCTGACTATTGCCATCAGTACATCTAGCCCCATAGGTACTAAGGACTCACTGTGGACATTCATGTGAGATCTTTGGCACAGAAATGCCAAAAAAGCAGCATGCCACAATCCACCGTGTAACCACATGATGTGTCCTAGAACACTAGGATCTCATTCACTAATGTCTAACTAAAAATGATTTTAAGCTGAATAAAAACTATTCCTCAAATGACACTTGAATTTATAAAATGTGCACAGCAGCCTATTTTGTTTTTACCACCATGAGTATAAGAGTAAAGAATCTATTGAAATCAGTAGGCTTGTGCAGTCTACATACATTCTGCAGGCTTTCTGCATACTGTATAGTACATAAAAAAGAAAAAAACTTTTGACATCAATGATATGATAACAAGAAAAGATATCATCACATGACTGTTTTTAAAAAGGAAAACCAGTGGACAAGGAGCATATGACCTGTTAGCCACAGATAAGAAAGTCACCACAATAATTAAAAAAAATTAAAAAGCTTGATGAAAATGGGATTTTTCTAAGATTTTCAAGTCCTTTGACAATATACTGAAGGGATGTTGCATATACCTGCTTTCTCGGTGCAATTCCCTTTTTGGCCATAATTTCATATATACCATGAACCTTTAACACATGCAGCTGAATGAGATATATCAATCAAACAATATTCATTCAAAACACATTTTCCGTGTAAAATTAGATAAGATTATTTGACATCAGTTTATGTTGGATGCGGCTGTGGAATTTCCGCATTCAATAACTTTAAATTGAAGTAACCGTTGTGTCAGCTATTTGAAGGATAAAGTGATGGAAATCAATCTGCTGAACAAACTGGGAGCAGTCTTCATTTGGAGCAGAAATGAGTGGAGCACCAGTGGGAAAAAGCAATATTGTCTGCTCTTCCCTCACTGGACAAGGTCAATTAGAGAAGGACATGGATTGGCAATCAAACCTGACACCAAAGATTGACTATGGTGATTATAACCATGCAGATGGGGGGCTTTAAAGGTTATTAATAATGATTTATGGAATTAATTAAAGAAGTGAGATAGGATTCCGTGCTTTAAATACATTATATAAGTCCAGCTGAGGGAACATTTACCACTTGCGGGAACTCTTGCTATAAATGCAATATGTTCTATGACTGAATGGATTGTCTTCTGGGCTGCACTGGAGTTATGATTGTGATTATAGTGAGTCAAGATTGATTAGTTGAAAAGAACAACATAAATGTCAGATATACAGTTCTGTTGTTTGGTTCTGGACATATTTGTCTCAGCATTATATATGTATCGTACTCTGATATCCATCAGGTATTTACAAAGACATTCTTCATAACTCATCTTTATTATTGGCTTACAGCAGCCATCTTGTTCTTATCTTCGGTGGCATGTTTCTGCACGTCAGACGGTGGCCACTGTTTGTAAGCTAAGCTATATTTTCAGGTGATTTTTTAATTATGGATTTGAGTTTCAGTGGATGCTCTTCTTAATTTTGTTCAGCTGTGAACTGCAACTAAAGTTTGTTCCATAAATATATAGGACTAAACATAAAATAGTGTATTACAAAATGTACACTCTTTAGTGCAAAGGACACCTCATGTGTTTTCTATTTCCAGGATAATGAACACATCATTAAAAAAAAAACCTCTGCAGTATAATAAAAAGTTTTCACTCTGGTAGAAAAGTGCATGTTGGTGGGCAACTTTAAAAAAGACACATTACATTTGGGTTTTTTAAAAGCTGAAAGATAGGGCTGTGGCTACTTTGATTGCTGTGTTGACAGCTGTAGATGGAAGTTGCAGACACTAGATATCTGCTAGACAAATGATGTGTCTTACTCTGGAGCAATGTTCCCTCTAAGCTGCGCGCGTGCACAATTGCGCACTGCTGGCACGGTCTCTGCGCACAGAAAATCTGCATTGCGCACAAAAAAAAATCTAACCTGAATTGCAATTAAAATTAAAACTTGAACAATTGTGTTTTGCAGTGTTGGTCAGTAAGTGACTAGCGACTCACGTATGGGATTAGAACGATGCCACCTTAGCCCATAGTCCAGCCAATGATGTGATTCACATTCGTATATATGCAGCTAATCAACGTCGTTGACAGGCTATGACAGCGTTCTTATGTGCTGACACCGGTGTTTTAGCTAGCAAAGCAGCGTGGCTGATGTGGAGTGAAGCCACATTAATGACAACGTGTACAACCATTGGAGATGTGAGCAGGACAGACGGAACAATTGATGGAAAAAGTGTGGACTTTATACCAGTTTTTAAATTGTGTTGTTGTTTATATTTACTGCGGGAAGAAATGGTAAAAACAGCGTTTTAGCTCGAAAGCACTCTCCGCCTGTGAGCAAAAACAAAACCAAAAAAAACCCCACCCTAGGGCTTTGGAGTTGACGTAACACCGCAATGCATTGTGGGAGCGCAGCACCATTTGAGAAGGCCATAAATCAAAACAAACACACTGTGTTGGAAGGACGACTGCCAGAACCATGCTTAAAATCAGCTAAAAAGTCAAAGGCCTGTATCGAGACCGGTTGCGCCCGGACGCCAAGAGACCGTACTTGGAAAAAATAGCATGCATTGGTAATGTGGACCCGTATGATGAAATACGGGAACTGTAAGTGATAACTTTGGCACCTGATATAAATTTAGTTTTAGTAGTTTGACTAAAATGTGTAATAATTTTAGTCAAATTACTTTGACCAAAAAAAAAAAAAAACTGGCACCACCCGATGTTCTCTTGCTATGTCCCTGCTAAACATTGTAATTTACATAGCTGTGAGTTTAAACATATGTTAAGTCACTCCAGGCTTCAGTGTAGTCTGAGCTGACCAACCTTGAGATAAACCAAAGACGTATGAAATGAAGGGCATTCAAAATATTTGGGTTTACTGTGAACATTACATTCTCCATATCTATCGTAAGGAAAAAAAAAAGGTAAATGGCCTGTATTTGTATAGCACTTTATTTAGTCCCTAATGACCCCAAAGCCCTTTACACTACATTCACACACTGGTGATGGCAAGCTACATTGTAGCCACAGCTGCCAGACACTGGCACCACCTGGCCCTCTGACCACCACCACCAGTAGGCAATGGGTGAAGTGTCTTGCCCAAGGACACGACGTAGACTGTCTGAGCCGGGGCTCGAACCAGCAACCTTCCGATTACAAGACGAACTGCCTTGAGTCACGATCGCCCCATCGTAGGATGCTTCTACATCCCAAAAAGAAGGTCCACTATCTATATTATCTGCATTACATTAGATTATCTATCAGTGCTGTCAGCATTCATATGAGCTAATGTATGATACTGTATATCACAGGGTCAGTTGTCCAGGAACTACAGTATCTGTGTGCATGTCTGAATATTAAAGCTCAGCAGTGACCCTTAAAGCCTCATTTCCTCGACAGAAGACAGAATCTGTCCGTGTTCTTCTTTCTTTAATTTAAAAAATATAAAAAAAACCAATGAAATCCCTTTTTTCCATGCACCTATTTCAGACTGCAAGATGACTCTACTAGCTTGTTAATCATTACCCATGCATGGTCAAAACTGACATGATCATTTGATGCATTACTATGCAATGCTCCAGTAATTATTCTTTCCTTTAACGAGGCAGGCAAGCAAAGCCAGGCTGCCCTCTTTCCCTCCCATGTCTCAGTCATTTATTTCTTCATTTTCTCTCAACTTAGGAACAATCTTATTTGTACTGAAGCATGGAGGAAATGTGACCCAGGGAGTGCTACTCTTTAGCTAATCTGCGAAGGCTAATCAGTGTTATAGCACACTAAGCTACACTTTGTAAGAGACTTGATTATTGTTAAGGTTTATGAATCCAGGGAAGCTTGATTTAGTGCATAGATTATTTTTATACGTAGAAAAACAATGTACACCCACATGTATGAGCAGAGCAAAGTCAAAATATGTCTTCTATTGTTGCTCTTGCTGCACTGGCAAAGATGGTGGTTCAGGGGTCTTGCTCAAAGGCACCATAATTGGCAGTATTTTGTTAGAGGTCAAAGTGGCTCATTGTCTTCCTACACAGTGGTTTACCCCTGCCAATCCGAGTATTTGAACCAAATGACCTCAGTGTTACATGCTTGCTTTTTTTCTGTAAATTGTATTTCTCGCTGTAGCTCTCAGGTGATTGTTAGAAGTGAAATAAACTGGATGTTATTGCAGGTCAACCAGAAGTTGTAAAACATTGCATTCCTTTAATTGCCCAATTGTAGGGAATTCTAACTAACCTTTCTTACCCTTCTGTAGAGCTGCAGCTTGGAAGGATTTATTTAGGGGTTACGGATCAGTAAATAAGGGTGGCACAGTCACCTCACAGCAATAAGGCTTTGGGTTGCCAAGGTCTACCCCACCTCTTGCCAAACGTCTGCTGGGATAGGCCTCCCACAGCTGCAGTAGTTGTTAAGAAAACACATCATTGGATCGGTAAATCTTCTTATATTAGGTAACAGTTATATCGTGCACTATAGATGGACATGGATGAGTGTCTGCCAGGTTGAATTAGACTAATAAAATATGAGCATCTATACTTAAAGTATTCCCAATATTCAATTAAAAATGACAAATCTAAGGTGAGCAGTAACTCATAGAAACTATATAGTCAAAATATAATTACCTTGACTAAAATAGCATTTGCTAGTTAAGATAAATATTAAAACATACTGACATAATAGATATATACTTTTGTCCACAAGCACATACTTCAGTATTTTGGTGTGAAATCTGATGAGAGCCCAAACTGGTGACTTTAATTTGCATTTTTAAAGGGTTTTTTTCCCCCATCATTTGACCATGCAAGCATCATACATCTATGGGTTTCAATCTCTTAGTCAGTTGGTAAACTGATTTCCTCAAGAGTAAAACTTTGCAGTTTTAGCCAGTTTTTACAAGGCTCCTGGTGTAGCCAGGCCAAGGCTTGCCTGTTTTCTTGATTTTGTTCAGAAATACATGAGGAGATGAATTCAGGGGCTATGATTTGGTGTTAAAGGTGACTTCATACACTGTCTATCATCTAACCAATGGCAACTTTGGCAGATATAGTAACTGCTTATTGCACTATGCTATAAACCTATTAGAATCCATGTGACTGCAGTGTTTCTCTTCTTAGGAATATTGGAGAGATCATTACAGAACAATAAAATATGAATGATATGAATATTATTGGATCCTTCTGCCTTGAAACGCTAGGAATCGTCTGCATGGAAGAACAGCAACATCCAGAGGAAGGACAAAAAAAACACAGCTTTAAAATGGTTGAGATTAGAGCTATTCAGCATTGAGGTGTCTGCTTTACTTGAATTTCATTACTGTTCAAAGGTCAATAACAACAAAGGAATCAAGACTAGCACTAAGGATCTAGGTAGTCATGCTTTGAAAATGACTAGTGTGTGTGTGTGTGTGTGTGTGTGTGTGTGTGTGTGTGTGTGTGTGTGTGTGTGTGTGTGTGTGTGTGTGTGTGTGTGTGTGGCCTTGACAGAATAAGAAAAAGGAAGAGTCACAGGGAGAGAAAGAGTGAGAGAAGAACAGGTAAAAATGAAAGTAGAGGGGGTAAGCCATTGAGAAACACATCCTACATGGTTCAGGAGACTAATTATACAAGAAGGCCATGCTAAGTCGACCACTTCAGAGAGTCTGCAGGCTACACAGGGACCAAGCGACATGGATACCCCATTCAGAGGAGGGAAACAGCTTCTCATGCATGCCTTATTACCCCAAAGACCTGCGTCTGTGGCAGATAAGTCACCTACTCCTTCTAGCCTTGCTCCTCTGCGGACACAGATCCTGTAATGATACATTTCACTTCTGGCTATTTCCAGTTTGATGGGTAGAAATGTGAAAACAAAAAAAGTAAGAAGTGTGCAGTATGGGACATCATCTCTGACCTCCATCAAAGAGTTCTCTCGTCACATCGTGAGGTACGGCGACATAGTGCCAACCCCTCATTTTCCTGCGGTCCATCTCTAATGGGATTTGGGTTTTATATTAAGTCCACCTTCCCCTCCCACCCTCCCCATGTCCTGACACTGTGGTGTGAGTGATTTGAATTTAAAAACTGGCTGAATCCACAGAGTAGACTTCAAATGGGATTGTGTGAGGCTTTAACTGTTAAACAGGGCCTTCCAGGTAAGCCCGTCCTGTAAAATGACAGAAAAGGTGAGGGGTGCAGTTATGTAGGGTACCGCTACGCTACATGCTGGTTCACAAGTGAATCCTGCCTTAGATCGCATTGTATAACTCAGTAAGGCAGATTGTCTCTCTCTCTGAGGACGGCTGTCATCACTTTTCATCCAAGGGTGCCAGAAAATTGTCACTGGGGGTGTTCATGAAGAGAACATGCACAGCATTTTGTACATTGCTTTCATTATGCACAATAATGGAGGGAGATGAGATTCTGATGAATAACTGACTCAAGGTCAGCTACGTAGTAACATGAGTTACATGAAGCATTAAACTGCCTTAAGCTTTACACTCATATCATGTGGACCGTTACAGACGTGTTCTCACTGCATGATAGCTTGTTCCAAACTTAAAGATATGTGGCAGACATTCACGTGTATAGAACATTAATCTTTAGAGTAGTCATTTGTAGAAAATAGTATAGCAGAAGGGGTCACTGTTATTTCTGTTAAATAGCCCTGGATGGTGAGGCCACTTTCATGATGTAGCTATATGTGTGTTTTAATACTGACTAGGGTACTTAAATCAGTGTAGAAGACACTGCCAGGCACAGCTATAGCATACACATTATCCAACCACCAACCTGCATAATGATCGGCTGAAAATTCATGTCTTGCTGCAGGAATCAAGCCTCCAGTTTTTGCCATTGCTGTTGTCCAGGGGAGGGTATATCATAAGAAGTGTTTGAGGAAGTGTAACAGAGTGCACGATGATTGTGGCCAATGCTGGGGCTAAAAACATATCCCATCCAGCAATTTTGTCTGTCATTATCCAGCACTCTGACTACTTCACCATGCCTTGCAAAGAGGTAGGGATAAGACCTTTAAAAAAAGATATTTTCTGTTCAGCACTCTTGCTTCACCCCATGCTGGACTCAGGGCAGATAGAACACTAGGATAAAGCTATGCAATCTTGAGGTACTACCCCGGTTCCAAAGAAAAGTTCAGACATGCAAAATGCAAAATCTGAGATTTGCAAATTTCATAAACTCATAATGAATTCACAATAGATGATAGAAAATATATCAGATGGTTGAAAAAAAGAAAATGTGTCATTTCTAGGGGAAAAAAAGAGATAATTTTAAATTTGATGGCAGCAACATGTATGCATACTGTGTAGCATCCCCAATTTGTTTAGCAGTCTTTAAACATCTGGGAACAGGAGACCATTTGATGGACCTTTGGTAGAGGACTGCTGTCCCTTTCTGTCCGATATAGGACTATAGCTTCACAACAGTCCTGAGTCTTCTTTGTCATATTTTTCATTTAATCTTGTTTTCAGTTGGCAAACGGTCTGGACTGCAGGCAGGCCACTTCAGCACTTAAATATTTTACTATGGAGCAATGCTATTTAATAGCTTCAGTATGTGGTTTACCATTGTCTGGCTGAAATATGTAATAAATTCCCTGTAAAAGACATGTAGATGGGATCATCTGTTGCTCTAAAACCTGCATATCCATTTCAACATTGATGTTGCCTTTCCAGATGTACAAGCTCCAAATTCCATAGGCACTAATACCACCAAAAATGCAGACTTTGAACTGATTGCTGCTTCTTCTCATTAGTCTTCTATGTAATTCATCTGACAACAGAACAGGTTTTTCTTTTTGTCTCCATCCATTTTAAATGAGCAATAAAATTATACAGTGAGGAAGAATACTGGATTTGGATTATGTGGAATACTGGATTACATACCGGATATGTTCCACAAATTGTCTTTTTGTAGACTGATGAATCTCTACGTATTTTTATTTCTGAGAAACTGCCTCTGATGCTTTTTTATACAGTCTTGTTGCTGATCTAATTATTCCCAAAATGTTGCTCCAGTTGTTTCTTTTTACTACCACTTACTCTTCTAACCTTTTGATGTCCCTGTGTCAACTTTTTGGGGATAATTTGTGGTCATCTTTGTGGCTACTGGGACACGCCCAAAAACAATACTGCGTCCTTTGCCATCCAGCCTAGCAGTGGATAGTTGCTGTGCTATCGGATGCACTAATCAAAGTTTATTTATAGCTGCCAAAAAGGGTGTTTAGTATAGCATCAACATGTGAGCACACCTCTCATAACCCTGCCTTACAGACCAGATCACACCAATTCCTGCTTCTCCACAGCAGCCCAGGCTGTCAGTGGCTCATTTAAACTGTAGGTATGATTTACCTGACATTGAAAAATATTGTGGCCTTTACTGTTATGACACAACATTGATGTGGCAAATTAATACTACCTGTAAACTGTAAATGTTTTTACAGTGAATAATTTCTTTTTCTTCACCCTGTTCTTTCTCTCACACAGCAGCATTATTTACCCATCCAGCAAAAATCTATGCTGCTGGAAGCATTCATCCTGGCAGCAGTGTAAGATGAGTTATTCTCTAAAAGATACATGTATATGTCACCAAACTTGGCTCTGCAAAAGACATTGCCAGTTGGAGGGATTTAAATAAAGCAGACGGGGCAGATTATCGATTACAAGTTGTCAAAACTGGTAGTTTCTCTGCATCTCTTTGTTTTTTCCTCCATGGATAGATGATCGAAGTAGTCTTGGATTGAGACAGGTGAAAAAAATACACCCCTCTGTCCTGCAGTACTACTGTCTGTCCACTATTGACCATCATGACACAGTGATGTTTTGCCTGCCAGAACTGTGAGTGAGTCACATGACTGTAAACTATGTCTTGTGAAAATAATTTGGGTGATAAGATTTACAATCATTGCATTCTATTTGAATTTACATTTTACACAGAACCCCAATTTTTGTTTCTTTTGTAATTGGAGCTGTGGAATTATGTTGGTTGGCTTCAACAGGTATCTTAGTAACATAATATCATAATACCATTATTAACAAGCCATAGTATTGTTTGATCAAATTCTTTACAAATTTAATGATTTTATGATTATCAAAAGCTCTGCTTAGGTATATAACTATATGTAAGTCAGTACATGAATAAATAAATAAATAAAATTTATTTATTTATTTATTTATTTACATGACTTCTTTCGGTCTATTCATCTGTAGACATATTCATGACACTTTATCAATTAGTTGTGGAAATATTTCACTAAAACGAACTCATGGTAGCTTTCCAATATTTCAGTTTATGCCAAACTGTTGTACCAACCCACCAGGATGTGCAGTACTGCCCAACCTTACAATGAAAAAATATCTATTCCTAATTTACTGGCATGCATCTGTCAGCATGTTTTTTGTCATGCATTCAGTCTAAATTTGCCTGACATGTACTGTGTCTAAGCTAATTAGAGAAGTAATACATTGGTCCATTAGTAATTGCCTTGACAGCGCAACTCATTTTTACCATAACTAGCTGGGACAATTGCATTGGTCTAATAGCATGCACGAAGTCATGCCTTCAGCTAAGAATACATTCCAGTGTGGCAAGGAAATTGTGTGTATTTGAGGTGAACACTCTATATTCAGAGTTATGATGCTCTAAAAATAATGCTGCCATCCCATTCTGTCTGACAGATTTTTGTGTTGTATTCTTCTTATTTTTCCTGGATTTTTGTTGGTGTTGAGAAAACAGAATTAAGCAATGACAAAAAAATATATATATTTTTTATGCTGTATTTGTTCCAGGTAATTATAAACATAGGTTCCCTTTTCCCCACAAATGGTGAAATTCTGTCCCCATTAAAAAGTCAGACTCTCTCTTGTCAAGATATCAATTATCTGTCACCTGGCCAATGTTCCTCTGGATGGATTTCCTTTTTTATCTTGTTCATGCAATGATCCTGCACTTTATAAGACAAGCATTGTCCTCCTGTCTCCTGTCACAGACCAGCATGTAATGTTTGCACTTCTTTACATAAGCTAAACCCTACTGACAGTCCTATGAGCAGCAGATATCATCAATGATGATATCGTGGAATTTTAGACCATTATTAAACAGAACTGCAAACTAAGACTTATGAGAAACCTTGAAAAGTGGGGCTTCTCTTTAAAAAGAAACAGCTCCTTGATTACTGTCATCGGCAGGACTTTAATGAAGCCATAGAAAGTGCATTTTAATTTGATAAATAAAGTAGTAACAGTTAATTTTAGTTGCTAGGAAGCAACACAAAAACAAAGAAGATTTTCTAGTTAATAACTGGTTAATAAGTAGCTCAATATGGCATATGATTATATGATGAATAATGTAAATACTAATTACTTTTTTTTAATTGATGGTGATTTAAAATGTGGTAATTAAGTCTACAGATAAATTATGACTGTTAAGTTGTTAAACTTTCTGTTAAAAATTCAATATCAAGAAATGTAATTGTAGACATGTTTTTAATGATGAAAAACTTGGGCAATTGTAAAATTGTCCGTTGGGGTTGCCTCACTTCTGGAATCACCTTCATGTGGCCAGTCTAGGAAATGCAATTTCTGGTAATGCAGAAATGAAATCCAGGATGCCGCCATAGCTTATCTGCAGGGGCCAGCGTTGGAGTCAGGCCCAGACCATTTCTTGCATTTCATTACCCTAACGCTCTTCCATATTTCCAGTCTGCATCGTCTTATGTATTTAAGACAAAAAAAGACCAAAAATAAATCCTAAAAGTTAAGAAAAGAACATTAAAGAGTTACTGTTCTGCATGTTTACAGATGAAATTCTTAAATCCTTCTTTTACATGTCTCACAATTATAAAGACAGTAATTGCTTTTTTTTAAAACATAAATTAAATTTAGTGCTAAATGTAATAAAACATGCATCCATGGCATCTAATACATGTACTTTGGTTTCTAATCTATCAAAAACACACAAAATAGTCATTTTCAAGCATATACTGAGTCGCAAAAGTTCATCTATCTTTGACATCACAATGGGTGAAGTTTCTTTTACAGAGGCTTCCTATTCACCCACATCCAGCCAAAGTAGACCTTGCAAGCCGAAAGACCTTTTCCACATCTATCATGTCTGAGAACTGAGGGCTGCTTTCTTGCTTTCTTGAAGTTGTCACCTTCAAAGCCTATGTTTGGGAGGATGGAGAGATGACTGAAGCAGATGTTGCTCGAACTGAGATATGTGTCAGGAATAATGCAGTCTTCCAGTGTCTCCTCCCACGTCTTTTTCTTTTTCTCTAAGATCAGATTGTCATGACATATAAATTCAATCTTATCATTACATTGCAAACAATGCCAGAATTCCCATGGCAACAAAACTCTTTTCCAAGAAGATTATCACATAATTTCTGATCCTCATTCAAGTTGTATAGAACAATTGCAGATATAGGTAAGATCTTTTTGTGTCTTTACAGACAAATCCAACAGTGTGAGGGAAGCTGGTGGACAATCTGTTGTCCAGTTGTTTTAGTCACTGTTCTAAATGTGCCTAGGTCAAAGTGGTGCTCCCTGCAGTGCTTTTGAGCCTCAAACAAGGTTATTTGGAGCAGCAGATACGGAAGCGTTTTTGTGCAGCAGACGAGGGCTGCAAGATGAAAGACAGATGAAAGATGAAGTTAAGAATGACACAAAAGAAACTGCTACAATTTGTCATTACTTCCCAAAGCTGGCCTACTGTATGGCTTTAACTATCAGATGACCATTGTCTACACTGTAATGTCTGTTTAACACCTATAGTTATATAAGAAATGCTCCATCTACACTGGTAGTGTAAAATCAGCTTTTGCAGACTGAGTAAGTTGCTACCATTGGTTCACCGATAAAAATACAGTGGAAAGAGCAGAAAAAGATCCAACTATCCATTTTCTGAGAAACCATATGTCAAACTCACAAATTATGTCACCTGCATTAAAAAAGGGTTGCATCAGAACATACGTGAAATCTCACCCAGGGAAGAAAGTGTTCTGTTTAACTGAAGAGTTAGTATAATAAGAATATAAAACAATCTTTTGTGTGTCATATGATGCAATAATCTAAGGAAAGCAGAACAACTGCTATAGCATGAAATGTGTGTTATGCAGCCAGCAGCCAAACAGTGGAGCATAAGGTTTTGTGGTTTGCAATAACCATTAGAAAACACTGAGCCATTGAACTGCCATCAATGCAGCTTGCAAAGACACAGACAGAATGACACACATAGAAGCAGAAATGTTATTTCAGGTTTTTTTCCACTTTCTTTGAATAGACAAAGAAGAGGCGATGGAGTCCTAATGCAATAAAGACTGCAGTACATATAAACAGATCAACGGGCGGCATCCCTATATAAATATATATCCTATATTGTATGTCCTGATAGATGGTGATTTTGCCCACAAATTCATGGTAGGACACATTCCCTCAAATCCAAACAATAACTATACATTTTGGCTTTGGCCCCTTCTATCAAAAACATGATCAAACTTACTAGAGAAAAAAGCTCTGTAGAAGCCTATTTATTCTGCATTACCATTGCAAAGAGTTTCACATTCAAAAACATGAAAAGAGAAATGAGAGTGAAAGAAATCAATATCTTGTTTTGTTTTGTTTTTGTTTATTTAATACCAGGTTACAAAATGAAATCAGTTTTAAGGGTCAGGACTGTCAGAAAGGCTAATCTCATAGTAAAAGGTAAATAGAGTGTTTCTGGGTAAAACCAGCAAAGATGGCCTTCTGCTATTACAACTCAAGCTCTCGCCTTATTCAACAAATACTATAGGGCAACAAGTTAGAAAGGTAGTCACTGGCTGAATAACTATTTTTTTATTAGTCCTTTATTTATCCAGGTAAAAAAGCTCATTGAGATAAAAAAAAAAAAAAATCTCATTTCCAAGAGAGACTCGGCATCATGGCAACAAAAGTCAAAATACACGTACCACATAAGTATACAACATTTAAAACAAATACAATATCCCGTACAAACATGTGAAAGATATACAATAACAGATCAAGATAAGAGTACATTAAAAACAATCACACTGAGTAGAAGAGTTATTCTCTCGTTCCTTTAAGACAGACTTAAACTCTCCCAAGGTAATCAATTCTGATCATTTCAGTTCCATCTGCAGATTATTCCAGGAAGCAGGGGCAGCGTATTTAAAAGCCTTTTTCCCCAATTCTGTTCTGATTTTTGGGACAATCAACTGTATGATATTGTAAGAACGAAGGCTGTATTGGTTGTGGTTTTTACACATATAAACACATAAATAAGATGGAACCAGCCCAAGGAGAGATTTATAGATAAAGAAAGTAGTAGTAATAACTAAAACCTTGCACTGAATTGTAAATTCTTCTCACAGCCAACAGAGAAAGGCTGACATTGGACAATTTGCTTCTGTGCTTTGTCCTTACTGGATGAAGGGCTTCAGCATTATGAACTATGTGCAGACAGACTAAAGCACCACAGCTGAACCAGCAGCAGAATGCTGAGTATCAAAGTGACAAAGCTTGAGTTTAACAGCATTTTTTAATTAGAACTATGACTGATCCTTGAAAATTTTTCACTGCTGAAATATATGTTCAAGGTTTTTGCTGTGAACTGGTCTTTTTCTTCTCTACTTTCTTTCACGGATGTAGCCATCATGCAGTCTATTGTGTAGCTAATGCACTCCAAAATGTACAAAGATGTGAGTCGTTGTTTTTTTCTGCATTAAAAGCATGAAAAAAAAAAACCCAGACAGAAATTATTAAAAAATGGAAAAGAGGAAATGGAATTATTTTCTTTTTTCTTTCTTTTTTCACTGGAACTGAATCTCGACGCTTTAAAACTGGTTTGCCAATCTGTAGGTATACGAATTCAGCAAGCCACAAATGTACTCACAAACTTCACTTTGTAGAGCTCAATAATTCATAACTAGAACTTTGTTTTGAATTCTGTATTTCACCAGAATCTGATTGCAAGAAGCTTAAGCTGTTTCTTTGTTCCTGTTAGAAAATATGCTGCAGCCCTTTGATCCACCTGCTTACTGATCATCGACTGAAACAGAGGCATGTTGAGTTATAGAGTACAGATGTCACAAAAGTCTCAATTTGAAAGCATTTTTTAACATAAATCATGGCTGATCCTTGAACTGTTGCACAAGGTGCATACACTTCATACAGTAGAGTTACATATAATCCTTAAGTTTATTATAAGCACACAGTGACACAATAAAAGTATTTGAAAAATACTTGCAAAGAGGCGGGAATACTTTGACCGTTATGCCACACAGACTTTATTCCATAAGCTGACGTTTCAGCACAGGAGTGCCTTCTTCAAAGCTTATCCACATAATGCCCTGCTGCCTGTGTCACCATGATAAATCCAAATCTTTTAACAAACCTAAGACAAAATCTACCAGCAAGTCTAATTGTGTTCCTCTAACCTCTCAACCTTCACAGTTTACAGTTTTTTGCAGCCTGTTTTCAGACCTAAAAACATACTATATAGACTTACCATATAATAAGAAGCATATAGCATCACATAGGGTTGTAAGTTGTCTCAGTGCAAATACCTCTCCATGCACTATTTGTCAGTGTAGGTCAGTGTTAATAATTTAAATACATTATACACTTGTTTTCAGAATAAAGGCTTAGAAGGAAGAGGGGGACATTTTTTAAAAGCATTTGGTTAGCAGCAAACTAAAGAAAGAAAAGATTGTGTGCTCCAGAGAAGGACACCAGTTTTACCAGAGCATGTGCTTGGATGCAGAGGGTATAAAAAAAAGGTTGTGGGTTGTGGCTTCCTCTGATTCATTGCAGGGGGGCTTTTTGAGATCCATAGATGCCCTCTCCTGCCCTTCACCCCAGGGTAACTTACTTTTATTGGTAGTGGTGAGACAAAAGGTCAAAGAATTTGAAAAAAAAAATGTATATATAGATCAGTGCCAGCCCACCAGGGCTTAAAACATCCATAACTGTCAGCTGGTTTTATGTGCCACCCCGCAGTTGCCTCCATTTTGTCCTGTTGTCTAGAATCACTCCCACTGGGCATCTGCTTTCATCATCTGAAGGTGTTCTCCACGTGAATGGATGCTCTTGGCTTTAGAGTGAAGCTGACACCAGACAACTTTGTCTATGATGTCTGAACAACCCAGGCCTCTCCTGAGGCATGTCTGTTGGGAGGATGACCTATAACTGTGGCGAGTCAGATGCCCGCCCTGTTCAAGTCTTTCTCATCCACAGCCTAAACACATTTTAGAGAGAAATACATCAGTTCTGTTTGTTTGCCATCAACTTTCTGGCAGAATGTGGTCTGGCTTTAAAATTTGATTTTTATGAAACAGCTTTTACTCAGTGGGAACTTTTCGCTGAATTTAAACAGTTTTCACCATGCAGACAATTTAACTGTTATCATTTAGTCCAAATAACTGCCAAGTTTGACAATTAAGTGTAAAAAATGTTTAAAGTATGGAGTCAGGATGTAAAAGAAATTTAAAATATTGCTATGGCTTTGCTTTCTGTTAAGATCTTGTAGAATTATGGATACCATATTTTTTTATATTCACGTATTTGTTATTAAGACAAGCAGGTCCTCTTAACTAACACATTCCCCTGTTCGTTTTTCTAACAATAGTACTACTCCACAATTATTGGAGGTTAAAGGATAACTAACAGGGAAGAAACAATCTGGTCTTGTGGCCGTTCATCCTGTAGTAATAACATTTAATCGAATGATTGGTGGTGTTAGACACAAATTTTCATTGTTGTGTGTGTGTGTATGTGTGTGTTTCTCAATGTGAATTTCCCAAAAATATTTATTGTTCCTCATATGGAGGTCAGAGGGATGTTTGAGCCCTATATCATCTTGATTTTCGCATCAGAGCTCCAGGTTTGGCTCATGTTAATAAAATGTGTCACCTCACCTCTGTCAGTGCGCCCCAGGGTGGCTGTGGCTACAATGTAGCTTGCCATCACCAGCGTGTGAATGTGTGTGTGAATGGGTGGATGACTGGATGTGTAAAGCGCTTTGGGGTCCTTAGGGACTAGAAAAGCGCTATACAAATACAAGCCATTTACTTAGTTGGGTTTATCTGTTACAAGTTCTTGTTTAAGAAGTCGGCAAGCAAAAAGATGGATGGATCGATAAATCGGTCGATAAGATCAGGCATTTAAAATTACTGGGTAACACGAGGACAAATATCATTGATTGGGTTATAACACAATGGCAGCCTTGTCTTTCAAATCTTTATCTTTCTGGTTGCCATGGTGATACCTCCCTTCTTTCTATGCAAAAATAAATGTGCAATTCAGACACTCAATATATTTCCTATAGAAATGAATTTCTTACACGTCTGCATTCACTAACACACATACAAAAAATGTCATACTTTGTGTTTATGAACACAAAAATGTAGATTCATAATTTTGTGACTCTTCCGTGAACTGCCACGAGACCAGGCCGGGGCAAACTACATGAAAGTGAGGTAAAGCAAGTTAGAGAGTGTATTGTATCAATACGTTATTAAACTGAAATAATAATTCAGACACAGTGGCATTCGTTTGGTATGAATAACAATACAATGTCTGCTGTTGATCATATTGTTCTATTAAGTATGACTGAATCACTATATTATGATGCATACATACATTTACTAGGGAATCATGGGGAAAATATTGTGATGCACTTGACTAAACATGAATTATGCAAATGTTAATTCTACACTTCTTAACATAGATGAAACCAAAGAGAAACATCCCCATAAAGATATGAATGTATGTCAAGTATGTCCAACTCAGTCTAAACTCAGTGAAATGAAACCCATGATATTCATGTGTGCCAGTAATCAGCATGTGCTGCAGCGACTTCTTTTTTTAACCAAGTCATTTACACATTACTAAAGTCTTCCCTGCCTGTGGCACTTATTAAACCTGCAATATCTGATTTTTTGCCACTCTTTACAGGCTATCATCCTAACAGTGATGTGACCTTTTCAGCTGATAATGGCGTGCTTACAAAGATTTCCTTATTTACACACCCAGGGTAACATTGCCTTTGGTTAGAGTGTCTGGACAAAGGTGAATTTCTTTGAGCTTTGTTTTTGGTTTCTAACAGTGCTGAGGGTTAGCATTTGCCTCTTTCTGAGCAGGTAGATTAAACCTGTCTCACAAATATTATTTGTTATACCTGCTGTACAACAAAAAGTTTGAAACGCGGTAAAAAAAATCTTGAAGTAGTGAAATGAAAAGATGATTTTACAAATAGCTGGTAGAACACAATCCAGACTGGCCATGTCAGGGTTGGGTTTATCTATATTTATTGCCGATTTTAAAGACAAAAAGATGCTAGATTGCATCCCCTGAAACACTGGCACCTTACTCCTTCTAACACTGAACTGATCTTAAGATTCTTCCCCTTTTGAACTTAAGCCTTTCTCATTTCCGATACAACGTCTTCCCCTGGAAGGCAAACACATGGGCACATTTTGCAACACCCACAGGTCATCACACAGGATCTATGCCTTTTGCTTGACTTTCTAATACCTCCTGGCTTTATCAAAGTGCACAGATGGTGAGTCTTAGCATCTTTTGTGTGACCTTCTACATTCTAGCCTGATGTGTATTCCTGCCTACAGTGACAAAAAATGGAGATGGATGACTTTTTACTTGTTTGCTGCCTTCTCTGTCTTGTATTAGTTTGACTTGGATCTGAAATAGAACACAAGAGCTGCCAGTGCATTTGAGCTTGGTCTCACGAAAGAAGGTCATGGTTTCTTGTCCTGCTTCAAGGTAGGCCTCAAGCAGCTCTACATGCAGTTCCTTGACCCATACACTGACCTCTGCATGCAGCATGCAACAGAATTGTTCAAGAATGAGAATCTCCTCACTTTGTGTCTTCTGTGGTTCTGCTTGGCCACTTCTACTTGTGGTAGAGTTCCCCTTATGCCACAGATCTCCCAGGGGGCCTCGTCTGGTGTGATGTCAAGTTTTTGTGGGTTTCAATCTGAAGTATTTTATGCTTTCCAAACAGGACTGTGTGATATATCTCTTTTTTCACCACATAAAGGTATTTTGATTTTGCAATTACACTAATTTGATATCTTTGGATAATAAATAAACCAAATAATAATAAATAAATGAACTCAGTATTTCAGTATTGTAACAGTATACTGTTCAACCTTTAATTGAGACATTAATATGTAACTTTTTAAAGTCGCAGCAGTCTTCAGCAGTGAAGCAGTTCAGATTCAGGGTTTTGAGCTCATTGGCACGACAGCTGAGAAAGAGTTACCAACCTTGGTTTTATCAAAGCTTCTAAACCAAATGTTCACTCATATGGGATATGAAGGGAAATATATGTAAATGAAAATCCCTAATATATACACTCTTTTTTTTAACAAAAAAAGTTCTGCAAGAAAACTTTTGTAGCAACTAGAATGTTAACTAGAAATGGATCTTCAGATATGTTTCCCAGACTTGAGGTAGTATTTCAGACAAATGGTTATGGGGGTTATGTTCACACTTTGCTATCTTTTATGTAATTTATGTTGCAATTAATGGCAGCTTTCTGTGCCAATGCAATAAAAAATGAAGTATATATAATGACAAAGAGTTGTTTATAGTGACGATCCCACAGAGACTTAACGCCTTGTTTTGCATCAACAAAAAATTTTGGACTTTAAGCTCATTCTTTGTATTTTCTGTTCCCCAATAGCTCTGAACACTACCCAGCCAGCAACAAACAGAAGAAAGGTAAATATATGGGTGCTTCAAGCTGCTTTAGAATTTCCCATCAAGGTTTTGTGAAATAGTCTTTGCTACCACTCAAACAGACCTTTTTTTAATTGTCAAACCCCAAACCACTGATGATAGAAGGTTATTTTCCATGACCAGTTATTACCTCACATTCAGTTTAAATCATTGGCAATGAATATGTTTGAAGAGGAATACTTTAGTTCTGATTCATCAGAGTATTTATTTTTCATATTATCAAACCTATTATTAAGCTGTATATTTTAGCCTTAGGGTTGATAACTTATGGTAACAATGTTGACACCAGTTTCTAGGATCAACACTTTTTAAAATAACACTCTATTTAAACTAACGCTTTTGTATTGCAAATATGGCAAGCGCACACAATAAAATACAAGTATTTATGTGTCAAGGTGAAGATGTGTTGAGTGACAGTGATTATGAGTTCAGAGATGAGAGAAGAGTAAATGACAGCCTGCAGAGAAGGAAATGAAGGGGGAAGGAGATTGCCAGTACCTTAAATTACTCAATAGTATCTGATAGGAGACAAGAAATGAGCAGTGGTTAATTCTAACCACAAAATAACAACAATGTGGTGTTTTATTGCACAACTGGCCCACATATCTCCAGTCTCTGCTCAGCTGCATAAAAAAACTAAGGCATCAGAAATATAATAGTTTCAGTTTTCACACATAGTTCCACAAACACATCCTTTAGAAGCAAATTGTTTTACTCACTGACAGGCAGTTCATCACACTGATGTCAGCGGATGAACAGCGGGGGTCAGGATGGGCAAAAAAACCTACCCTTACCACAGGCTGAATGCATCTCTGTGTTCATCTAGTACAGATGTTGTGAAGATGCATGAGACTAATGGCAGTGCTGGAGAGATAAAGCTGTTCTCTTCCCATCAGCTCTCTGCCACATCACCATTGTCTGGTTCCTCAGATGAGACTGGTGAGATGAGGTCCAATTATGATTTGTGATCTTTCAGCACCGCATATAAAAGTCACCTCTGACTGAGGATCCCAGCTTCATAAAGGAATTCATTTTAAGTAAAAGAGCCAGGTCATAAAGTGTGTTATGTCTCTACAGCTCTGGATTTTTTTTTTTTAAGTACACAGTCTTCTCAGAGATTAGAAATGGGAGTTTTATAAAAGAGCAGTGCCTTGACTAGCAAGCTTTCTTTGCATGTACTACTTTTTTACTAGTATTTTCTCTTAACATCGTTTTGAAAGTCCTGAAGTCCATTGACAACACGTGAACCTGCCTCTGTGTTTAATCTTCTATTTCATTTGTTGAGTCCCTTTCAAAATTGGCCACTGTTCTGTTAACATTTTTTTCTGCTCAGTTTTTAAAAGCTTATGGTGTACAGATTTGATCAGATTTGATTGGGGTTGTGACATTTTGGTAGCAAATATTTCGAATCATAGAGCAAGATGTTAATTACAAACTTCATTGTGGATAGAGCCATCTGAATCTCTTTGTCGGCTCCAGTTTTGTCCTAATTGATGAGCTTGGTCTGCCCTTCATTTACTCACAGGTGTGTAGGTGTTCCCCAATGACTGACCCGCAAAGACTGTCTTGTATCTATTTAACCACCCCTCACCCAAAGCTTCTCAAATATGTTGTCTTCATTACTTTAATGATACTTCTGCAGCTAGCCATGCAGTGGCAAATATGTCGACTAACTCTTCCTAGTATTTAGTTGTTTCTTTGTTTTAATATTTCATTTTTAGACTTCAGCTAGCTCGCTAGCTGGCTTAGTGCTAACTAATAACGTTACTCTTTGTTGTAACATCTGCATGACCAGCTGATCACTTTATTTGTGCTGGAAACATTTTCTAATTCTCAGTGGGGCCTCTGTAGTTGTTTGCATTTGAGAATCAAAGTTTAATTTGGAAATGGCGCAAATATGAGACTGGCAAGCGATTACGGTAAAGTTACAATCTCGGAATAGGAATTTTGACAAACTCAAGAACGTGTGCCATTTTGCTGTGAGACCACTTGTGTACACATCAGATAAATTAAACCAATATCTCTCTTTTTCAGGATTTTTCTTCACTTTTTTGCACACACGTCTCATCCACCAATATTGTCTGCTGCAATATGTATAAAACCAAATTTGCTTTAAACAAAAAAAGACAAAAGAAAAAGAAATAATAGCATATAATGTTCTATTTTCTGACACCAGTTACCTACAGCAAGTGAAAATTTCATTATCAATTTACTACTTCATGGTTAAAAAAGGGTCATTTTTGCCTCAATCAGAAAGTGGTCAAAATATTCTGTGAAGCAACGACACCTCTCACAGAAACACTATGAAATAACACTTACTGTAATTCCCAATCAAAGACTTACAAGTAAAGCTTATATCTGTGAATACTAGACACCTCATTAGGCAAGCAATGTACAAGAGTCAAGTTCAGCTGCATCAGGTCCCACGCAATGGACCTAATAGTGGTTTAGCATCATTTCCATTTTGACTAATCAACTGAGTAAGGCATCTGCTCTTGCCAGTTTGAAAATGTGTGTGATGAACAGAGTGAACTGAATTACGCCCAGCTTGTAAGTTACAATTAATCTTGCAACATAATGCAGGCAACATCATGGAATATTCAGTCACACACTAACACACTAGCAGATTTAATGCTGTAGCCCTCAGGAAGAGAAACTGTTGTAAACAAACACATTTTAGAAGAATGGAACCAAAATTTATCTGTAACATCTAATAAGGATTTATGGAACGTTGCAGCGTGATCGGGATCAAATAAATTAGCCAATGAATATAATGTAGAATCTGTAAAACAATTTTTTTATTAATTCAGGCTATATAGGTTATATATTCCCTGCTATGCATTGTGCGCAACTGTAATAGTGGTATATTAAAGTTGGATACTATTATTAACATGCGAGATATTCATGCAAATATAAGATTAATATTATAATGTTAACTTAGGAGAAGGAAAATATCATAAGGTGCCCGGGGAAAAAGCGATCCAACTTCTCAACAGCTGTAATATTCTTAGTTCAGAGTAAAATATCACATGAAGATTAAAGTGGTCTTATAAAAAAACATGATTTGCTAGTATATTGTCATCCCAGATTTATCAGGCCAGCCAACATGACAACAGCCCACCAGCAGCCTTTTCGCTGGCCAAGATGAGACATGATCGCTTCTGAAGTGTGAGAACATTTCAGCATCGGCTAATTAATTGTAATAAGGCTGGCTGGCACATACGTTGGCAATGACAACCCTTGGGTGAGAGGCGAGGCGAGGATTCCCTACTAAAGCCGGTGTGGAGTTTGAACTGTCAGGCCGCTGTGCACCAGAGACTTGGTCTGGCACTCACCTAGATACACATCTGCTCTGATAAATCGCCTGCATCACCCAGTGCATACATTTCATTATCGGCTTTAAGTGGGCGAAAACAACAAGAATCGGGGCTTTGAGCAGAACTTGGGTGAGAGGGCGGATGAAAGGGAGGAACAGGAGCAGAATATGCTGGGTGTTTAAAGAAATGCCCTCCTCATTTTCCTGTTAGTCACATTGACCTCTATCAACCTCTATTGACAGCTATGTGCAACTACAGAATCACACAGTTTAATTGTCTTCCATTGTTATGGGCTGATATTAGTGCTAAATTATTTGAAACTGTTACATTAATATGAAAGCATAAAATAACACGGGTTCCATCCCCATTGCAGTGTGCTATATTAACTACTGCTGAGGATTAACAGCCTTCCTCAAGGGTAACTTGACAAAATGTTCTGAGGGTTTGATAAATTCTGCATGGTTTCTGGCTTTCACAGGGTGGGAAAACTGTATTCTGCAAGTAACACAGTTTAAATGAGAAGGCTTTATCCTGCACCACACACCTGATAAGGGATGATCACTCACTCTGGCTACATCCAAAGGCAATTCACCACGACTTTCTTGTCCATCAGCTCTTTCATTGATTTTATGATTGTTCATGTCCTTGCTTGTCAAGAGCAAAGCTCCTCTGAGTTTGGTCTCAAAATGTAAGAAAATCTCAAAAGCGTGTGTAAGAGCCATTTTTATTCACAAACTCTACTGCTTTTCAAGTCTACTCAATATAGAACAACACTGCCATCACTTGGCAGCTTCTGCTCATTACTCTGACTTGAACCCACGCCGACAATGCTGCAGAGGGCACCAAACTTGCAAGAAAGAGCAGAGTTATGCAGTCCTGCATGGAACTTGAAATTAAATGGGTCAAGGAGATTTAGATCTAGGCCATTATTGTCAAAGAGAACAATGGGCATGGATGTAGGAGTAATTGGTAGAAAAGGGTAAGCATTTGTCATGTTAGTTCAGACTGAGTTCTGCACATACTTAATAGGGTTTCACATGATTTACAAAGGCATATTTGCTTTATTACAGCCAATGCCAGACTTGCTGTCACTGAGTATAATTAATGTGTCACACTTTAGTTGCTTCCTCTTTCTATAGTTTAAAACACCGCAAACTTTAATAGTAAAAGATTTATTTATATAAATATCCAGCACTAGCAATTTCACATGCACTAATTCCATTTCAAAACAGATTATCAATTAATCAGACAATCTGGAACTCAATCTTTTTACAATTGCCATAACTATGAGTAATTCTGAATTAAAAAATTTTAGAAAAAATGAATAAATTGCAGTTTTTATTTCTTTCAAAAAGAAGAATGTGACAAAGTTAGAGGGTGTTGCACTTCTAGCTTAAAGCTCATATTAGCATGCTAACATACTAACTCTGCTAACATGCTATCACTGATATTGCCAAACTAAACAGATTGTTTACCGTGTTCACAATATTTATTTGGCACTATATTGATATATTATTTGTTTGTCTCCTTTTTTTTCTGTTGTTGTTGCTATACTATTTTAACAAGTTCAAAATAAAGATACATTCTAACTATTACCCAGTAAAAACTGACTGAAAGTCACAGGTGTGTAACCACAACTGGAGCTGTCCCCTCAGAAGTGATCCTGAGAGTAAATGACCCACCATGTAATCATGTAAGACGTTTGCAGTCACATGAGTCAAGTTGTGAGTCAAGGTGTGAGTTGTTAATGTCGCACGGGCCAAGGTGTGAATCCACTGTGAGACATTACCCTACCCCACCCCCATCATGTAAATTACTATGAGCAGAGGATTGGAGAGTGGATTAACCACTCTCAACACCACCTCCCAGGGGACAAGCCCACTAAGGGTTAAACACTTTTAGTGCATCAGAACTGAAAAGCCTCTTGGATGAGAGGTGACATTCCTTCATAAACCAAAAAGAGGTCCAGTTCATTTCAAGTGCTTGAGTTTTCCAGGTCAGAAAACAAAGAAAGCAGCTTAAGAACAGACAATGAAATGCCTCAATGGAAGGAATCATGAGAGGTCATCATCGGGCAAACGAAGCACAATCCATCCAGTTTTTGGGACACTAAAAAAAACTGTACACTTCAAGCATGCTTCAAATCCTGATGCTCATCCATCACCTTAGAGCCTGAAGTCATTAATATAGTGTCATCAGCCCACAAAACCTTTTCTTAGCAGTGTTGTAGAGGCACAAAGCGCAGTGCTGCTTGTGTTTTTGGAGTTCATACTTAATCTCAGGTGTCCTTTCATGAAAACCTCCCCAGTTTAATGATGTCCCTTTACATTTTTTAACTTAAACCAGGTTCTACAGAGCAGGGTGTACCTTAGCGAGCCCCACCCAGCCACACACACAAAGAGAAAGAGAGACAGAGAACAAATAAAACTACAGATTGATTGGGATTCTCTGACTTATGCAGCGTTTCAGAAATAATTAAATGTTCAATCATAATGAATTATTAAATATTAAATATGAGCCATATTCATTTAAGCAAATTAAATTACATAAAAAAGAAATACATTTTCACCGGTGGTCTCAATCATTTTACTTTGCTGTCACCATGACCAGTGTCCAACAGACACATGGTGCTTCCTAGATCTGTTCTTTTCCATCACTGATCATACAAAATAAATCCAGTGAAAAATAGGTTTACTCATCTATTAATATTTGTCATTTTTAAATTGAAATGTAAGTGCATGCTTGATTAAACTTACATTTTTTTTGCAATTCAGTATGGTCTGATCCATCCACATAATGTACCATCATGAACTCAGATACAGCCATGCAAATTTACACTCCAGGCACATCTCTAACAATTTCTCATATTCTGTATCTGTGTATGAGGGTTATACTTCTTTATGCGCTGCAGGTAGGTCCCTTTAGTGGAGGAAGAAACCCCTGTGACTTGCACACAGCCCAGCATGGTCACCGCCCTGCACTCTACCCCTCTCTCCTTCATGCTGACAAGTGGGATCCATTCTTCTGTGTCTGGGTTGAAGCACTCAGTGAGGGTGGTCTGGCCCCCTACCATGCGCAGCCTGCTGTTCAAAGACACCAGGCACATCCCATACTCTGCAGGGAGCAACAGCGTGACAAGATTTATTTTAATAAAAAGGTTAAATTAAAAATAATGTGTCTTTTTGCACATACAGTCAAGAGCAGGCACTTAATACTAAACAAATCTCAGATAAGTTTGTCTTTTCTATTGGTTTTTTGTGACTAGATTTGCTAACACAGCTACATGGATGTGGGTAATATTATGGTGGTTGAAATCCACTGTGAAACTTTACACCTTTTCTTAGATATAGTTGCCCTTGAAACCAAAAGATCCATCTGCTACATAATTTCAACACCTGACAAAATGTTAAAGAGAGAAAAGCAGAATAGAGATTTGATCTCTGACCTGCCTGCTAGCAGCCTGTGGGCTTCTTTCATCAGCAGGAGGGCGCACATAGAGCTGAGAGAATGCTAGCATGTTGAAGCACTTGTCCACAACCAGGAGGGCCTCTCAGGCCCCTTTCACTGCTCAAAACTGCAGTAGGTCAGCAGCCCTTAGCAAGCTTTTCACGTTCAGCAAGGTTATGTTGACTCTGGAGGAGTAGACACGAGTCACCCAAGGCCAACACAAGCGCCGCGTCTGCCCCCAGCAGCTTGGATGAGAGAAGTAAATAACATCTTTACTTTCAAACTAAAATGTTTGTACACATTTGAGAACTTCTTATGAAAGTTAACCTCTAAATGCCAATCTCATGATTACATTTTTGTGAAGAGGACCTGCCCTTTACTTCCACACATTTATATTATTTGTGGGTTTCTTTTTTGTTGTTATTGTTGTTTTTACTGCATGATAGTTACTTTAACAGCTCCACTGTGTAGCAGTTTGCACATTCCTCTAACAACCAAACGATCCCTGCTTTGATCCTGGAAGGAGAGACTAATTTCTTTGTTTTTTTGTCAGGAGAGGAATCCTGAAAGGTGTAAAAGGTCTCCCAACTCTAAAACATGCAAGACGACCTACTTTGGTTGTATTGCTGTGAAAGAAAAATGGGAAAGCAGGTCCATTTGCATCCAGTTTCCTTTACTATGCATACCAAATGAGTTACAGATGCAAAAATCATATGTTGGAATGAAACTGACTGCTTCCGAACAATCTTTTGCCAAACTTTCCAAGGAAAATAGTCCAAATTCAGAAAACTTGTACCCAAGTTTGACAGCTTCAGTATTCAAGATGGCTGTTTCTAAGCATCTTCGTTTAATACAAAAATCCTCATCTAAACCCTCTTGCTACTGAAGAGTGAATTCAAAGAGTAAACAAAGCCTGCTTGTCTTGGACTGTAATACCAGGTTAGATCTTAGACAAGTGCAATTGAGTTGTTGGCCCTGATTCATACTCTAAATCTATGTTCCAACCGTGATGCATTTGTGCCAACCTACTGATGTGTGGGGGGCTTTCAGTCTTAGGAAGGAATATCTTTGCATCTCCACAGGATGTAACTGCCTCTCTGGATAGAAATGATAAATCAGTCCTTCATTTGCCACTGATTGAAGTCTGGGTGACAACAGCCCATTTGCATTTATTCATTTGGCAGACACTATAATCCGTACTGATGTACCGCTGAGGCACAATCCAAAGCACAGCAGATCAAGAACTGAGAAAAAAAACCCTTCCAGGTGTGATGTTGAAGAAAATATAATCTGATCAAACATTATTCAGCTTTAAATATTGTTCAGCTTTAAAGTTACTGTGCAACTGTGTAATAAAAATGTGCTCACGACTTTGGCCTTGAGAGCGATAAGAAGCGATCGCCTCATTCTGCAGGTGCCAGATATCTGCAAGCGAAGAGACTAGAACACCCAAGGCCGCTTTCCTTTTATGGAGTTGTTTTTCTGCTAATGCAGCACTTTCCTCACAACCCCCTCCTGTAAGTTTTAGAGAATATATACCCATCCTCACAGCAAATATTAGGAATCTCCTGATGTGAGCTGTGTTGAGAGGTTGTCTCTGTCTCAATAAAAGTTCACTGATTCCCCATCTGCCGCAGGTGTCCGGTTGTCTTCATTCTCCGCCAGCCTGGTTAAGTCAATTCCTCCTTAACATCTAAAAGAACCTATTTAATGAAGGAAGACGGGTTCACTTTGTGTTTAATATTATTCTATTGCTGTTGTTGTTTTTTTTATATCCTTCAATTGGCGTCACGAACAGGATCCGCTCCAGGTCAACTGGACCGGATGGGAGGACATCGGCAGTGGTCTGAGTGAACGGAGTTTGGACAAAAGCTGTGTGCACACAAAAACAAGGTAAGCAGACCTTTTATTTCTGCTATATTGAACATTATAAAAATACTTAGTGTCCAAACTCCTAGTAATTCATAACCAAAATTGTCTGGCTTACTTAAGGCTTGTTGAGAATCAGACAAGTGAATAAGAGATAAGTGAATAAGAAATAAGTGAATAAGTGAATAAAGATAAGAGTGAACTGAGGTCTGACCACGGTTGCAGCCGACGGGTTGCTCTCCGGTGTCGGATAAATACCTCAGTGCAGGTCTGGGACCTTGAAAGGGTTTATTAGTAACGCCTTTCTAAACAAATTAAAAGGTTAAAGGCCTTGAGAATATTTTTTAGTAATATTCTCTAAACTACAGAAGGGTTAGGAAGGCCCAGAGGACTTTATTAGAAAAGATCCTCTAAAACTTAAAAAGGAGAAGTACTGGTTGGAGTCCAAAGGAGGGGTCCCTTTGATCAATAGGAGAAAACGGATCTCTTCTTAAAACCCCGATGATTTTAGTGTTTTAAATGTTTTGATGTTCTGTTTGATATTGGACACACATAAATACACGCTGAATGCTTGCTGTGGAACACTGGGCAGGACAGTTTGGTTCTCCGTTGTTCACAGATTACACAATTAAAGGAACTAGGTTCCTCTTTTGGTTAAAATAATACACCACACATAGAATTTTTTTACACATTTATTACATACATAAGGAGGGTAATGAGTGACTGCAGGTAATGTATGAAGTGTGAATGAGACGTGTGAACAAGGTGACAACCAACTAGCACCCCTATCAGGAAGCTCTAGGCAAGGTTACCCGCCAGACTCCGGTTTGGTAGAAGCCTGGTAACACCTGAAGGGATATTTCAGTGCTGACTCACCTTTAAAGCAGCGCCCCAGCTGTTAGTGCCTAACAGAGGCAGAAACCCAGCTGGCCCAAATTCTCCTTTAAAATCAATAAATAGAACATAAATTACCGGTGTGTGTAAATAAGTTGTATAAATCTGTTAGATCTGAAACTCCTGCTAAAAAACTTCCTCTCTACAACTCTTTTCTCTTCTCTCCCTCTTTCTCTCAGTTGGGATTCTGTGTGTGTATGTGTGCTGGAGAAAAAAAAAAAAAAAAGGAAAAGGGTCTCTCTCTCTGTCTCTGTGAGAGGAAAAAGGTGGGGGCCGAGTGAGCCCGCGGGGCCGAGCGGGTCCGCGGGAGCGAGCGTGTATGCTGTATGAGGAAGAAGGGAGTGAGAGGGAGCGAGTGAAAAGAGTAATCGAGTATTTGGTGATTTTTTTTATTATTTCAGAGGCACTGGGTAAGAGTTTTGACTTTAGCTGTGAGAGTTGTGAAAAGAGCAGGTTTTTCTTTTGTTGTAGACTGTGAGTAATCGGTGTTTTTCTGCCTATTGTGCTGCGTGGAAGACACAGAAGTGTAGAAATGTTTGTGGTTTATCTTTGTTTGACGTTTTATATAGAGTTGGTTGATTCAGGGTGATTTCTCCCGTTTAAGGGAGGAGTTGCATTGTGGTTATGTTAAAGCTTTGCTGTAGGGGTATGTGTGTGATTTTGTGCTGGCTTCGCATGTTTAAATGGATGCATAGAAGTTTGTCAGTGAGAAATTGTTATGGTGGGGTTTTAAAGTTAGTAAAGAGTCAAACAACGCCCGCTGTTTTAAAAAGGCCCAAAACATCATAAAAGACACCTCACATCCTGGCCACTCCCTGTTCGAACTGTTGCCCTAAGGCAGACGGTACAGGGCAATCAGAGCAAGGACTAATAGACTCAAACACAGCTGTTATCCAACTGCAATAACACATCTGAATACTACAAAAATGTCCACCATGCCACTCTTGTGTTAATCTATGCACGGTCTGAAGCATGACGGTGGGAATACTTAGTATTTTAAGTATTCTATCTATTTTATTGATTGAATTTTATTGTTTTTTTATATTTGATATTACTAGGGATGATGCAATGATCGGGGACCATTCTTAATGTCGTCGGTCTCATGACAATGACAATAAAGTTTTTGATTTTGATTCTGATTCTGAAATACACCCTCCTCAAGAGTTCAATGATTTAGGCAGTTATGTTTATACAAATACTAAATGTATGTTTAGTGTCTTCATACAGGTGTTTTTTCTTAACCTGGATGCCTGAGTACGGCAGCAGAAGACAGGCCAAGCTTTGGCTAAAATTCACGGCTGGACACCAGAGTTGTCCTCACCCCTCCCGGTAAAACAAAAAAGAGAGAATGTAGTTTGAGGCGGGTTTTTCTCGCTGAACTGCTCTGGGTGCTGTGTCCCTGAATCTCACCAGTGTTAACCTCTGGCGGAAGACATGGAGAAAAGGAAAAGATGTTCCTGGTAAATCACTGAAACAAATAAAACCACACACAACCAGAGAAAGATATGAGAAGGGTGAGGAACAGACACATGTGCGTGTTAGAGAAATGCCTCGTTTGAGAAAAAGTTAAAGTAACCCATATACAGACGCACCCATACATGCAATGAAGAAACAGCTTACATACATGTGCACGTACATGCAAGGTTAAAGTAGCGACACTTAACATACACCTGTTTTTAAATGATATAGTTTATACATTACTGACAATTAAACGCTTTGGGTTGCAGGACAACAACGTAACGTCAAAAGACAAAGACACTGGTCTGAGGATTAAGTGAGGACACGACAAATTTAGTGGTTAAAAGGGTCGACTTGGGACATGTTTTTGTTGATTGTTTAAGACAAATGACTACTGAATGATAGGAAATTCCTTTTTAGGTTTCTAAACAGGATCTTAAGAATTTTAACACGTACCTGTGTTGTCCTGTCAACTTGAGGGGTTATGAGTTGATTATATGGTGAAAAAAAAAAAAAAAAAAAAAAAAACAAAAAAGGGGGGAGACGAGATCTCGTTGTTTCTCCCCTCTCGGGATAACACAGCCAACACAGCACAGCCAACACAACATCATTTTCCTGTTCGCCTGTTTTGTTTTGTTTTTGTTTTTTCTGAGAGCCGAAGCTGACCTGGACTCCTACCCTCCCCTCTACCATCGTTGCCCTCTCCGCGACCATCTTTGACCCTTTGACCCCTGAAGGCCACAGCAGCTGGACTCACAACAACAACTTGAGGATGTCAACAGTGCTGCAAAAGAGTGATCTCATGCAGCAGAGACGGAGAGCACTAAACCTAAAGCCCGTTTCACTACACGGGGGAAATTCCCAGGCTGCGTCAGCTGACAGAGCTGTGACGAGACGCGCATTAAGCCCGGAGGAAAAGGGACGGTGAGCAGAAGGATGCTGACCTCTGAGAAGAGCCGAACAGCAGAGCTGCAGAAGGCCGTGGAGCAAAGTAAGGACAACATAAACAGACCCAAAGAGGAGGGGAGGACCCTAGGCCATGCGTCAGGCCGCTGGTTTACCTAAACTACAGAACAGGAAGGTGATGAACACAAACATATACCAACACACGAACACACACTTCTGCATGCGCCTACTTAGAATGAAGGGAAACACACACATGAACACTTATGCACTTGTTGAGGGAGTAAAAACTGATACATACCCATGCACTAAAATCAAAATGTTGATTTAATTTACTAAGAAGTGACACACAATGCTCCAGCTGCTGCAATGAAGAATGCTTTACTGACAAAGGCTCAATGCTGCACACAACAAAGTCAAATACAGAATTTGCTATAATAATAAGCCCAGAGGGCATTTGTGTGGTCTGGGGAGCAGAGTCCGGAGCGGTTTGGTTATGAAAATGATGCCCGTGCGAGATATCTGGGGCTTAAGGCCTCGACTTAATTGTTTACTCTACACTAAAAAGAAAAGAAAACACTCTGAGCAGTGGTGCAGAGTGAAAACGAGGAATTAACAGTGTGAGTTTTATTTCAGAGCGCCACGTCATTGTGATGGAGATTTAATAAAGGAGGAACACACGGACAAAGAAGAAGAGAAGGGGGGGCAGCCCTTGAACGCGATTGCCTGAGGCATTAAAGTTCTGTACTAAATTCTGGTTTCCAGTGTGAGAAAAGTCACGCAGTGCCAGTAGTAGAGCTAGGTTGAGTGATGATTCTAAATTACTGTAAGTAAATCATCGTACACCGTTCAAGTTTCATGATAACGGGGATCTAGACTTTGTTGAACCCTAGGCAATTTGAAGAGGTAAAAGTCGAGTGACCAAGTAGCAGTTGAATAAAAGTCATTGAATAAGTGTTGAAATAAACTGGCAGAATTAAGAGAATTAAAACATTTCAAGAGCTCAACTTACTTAATGGTTCAATTTTGTTTCACGAACGCAAAACATATAGGTTTATGAATATGAAAAGGTTGAGGTGGTGTTGATTTGACTCTGTGTAGGTTTAGGTTGGTATTTTTATTGATGGGAAGAATATTCAGCGACAATTCCTAAGACCCGGGCGTCTGCATTTTGTTTTTGTTATTTTTCATTTTATTTTGTTTTATATTTACTGATTTTTGTTTGTGAATCTTTTCTTTAAGCAGATCTGCACATCGGAAATTACAAGCATTACACGTCGGCGAGAAAATTGTTGTAAGTGAGTTTCTCCGCATTGAAATGGGTTCTGGAGGAAACACTTGTGGGGACAATTAGAAACGAGAGTCCCTGTTTAAAAAAGGATTCAGCGAGGTAATCCAAACTCAAGTTCTTGTTTCTTTTTGAGATGACGTCATTTTGCTGAGTGTGGAAACTAGATGCGACGACAGGTTTCACTATCAGCAAAGAACGGATGAATGGATGAAAGACTGGGAATAAAAACAAACGGACTGACTGGTAAAAGATGACAAGACTTGACCATGACTCAAGGTTAACCACCTCCACCTAGATAGGATAAAAGGGTGGATGAATTTATGTGGGTTTCTTTTACAGGAGTAGAAGGATGACAAAATATTCGAGGATGAGTGAACCTGTAAATGCCATTTTTGTGTCTTGTGTTGCTTACAGAGGTAACTGCGCAGCGTTACCATTTACATTTTCTTCCCTACAGGGTTACAGTTTTAATGTTTTTCTATTACAGGATTTCTGGGCGGATGTGTGAAGAAACGGTGGTTATGGGTTAGGAGTTGGGGATGCTATTACACTGTATTCTGGTGAGAATGTTGGGGGAGACACACCCTGTCTTGAAAACTGTGATTCTTTTACAGGAAATGTTTTATAGCACCTATGGAATGAGGATGCCTGACTACGGTCAATGTGCTGCTAATGTTTGCTTTGCTTTGGTGAGAGGGGTGCAGTAGAAAACAGACAAGTGACATGAAAACAAGTAATAATAACAAAGAACAAATTTGGGGACAGTTTGACCTAGAGCCCACTAACTGGCCATTAGGGGCTCTCTCGCTCTCTCTCTCTCTCTCTCTCTCTCTCTCTTGGAATAACATTGCCCAAAGGGTGAATAAAGCAAATTGTGGCAATAATAGTGATTTAATGATTGGAGAAACCTGAACATGATACTTGTCTGTTGAGCTGAATCGTTTATTACTCTTATGATTTTCCGGTGGGACTATGAAGATTTTTTGGTACAGATTGCAGGTTGTTGCTCTTTAACTCCTAGAACACGCCCTTGGCGAGGTGGGGGGAACTGGACCACCTTTCTCTGCCCCATCATCCTCTATTAGACGACATCCAAGCTAAGTAAACATGTCTTGGCCCTTTCCCCCTGAAATGACAGGCAGGCAAAGATGTTGCGTCTTTGTTTGCTTCCTGGCCCTGGGTCTCATTCCCATTGGCATAATCCTGATCTGTGAAGGGCCCCCGACACTTCTGACACCTTCAAGTTCAAAAGCTTCGCCCCCTTCTGACAGTCCCAATCTGACAAATGTAGCCCCTAGGGTCTTGCCCACCACTTCCTCTCCAGTTTTACCATATTCACTTTTGAATGTCCTTAGCAGTTACCGTTCTGAGTTTATTTTACGGTTGATTTATTCTTTCACATTTTCACGTTTATATCTCTCATTATTATAGTATACTCTGTACTCTCCACATTTTTATCATTACTTATGCTTTTTGGTTGCTGAGTTACAGGAACTGTTAATTTTGTGTCACTACCCTGGTTGCACTAACTCGTTGTACCCTTGTGTGCAGGACAGCTGTTACTGCTTTCGTCGGGAACCGAGACTGCTTGCAGCCGACCCCTGGGCAGGGTGGTGCCTGGACTCTTTTCTCCTCATCTGCAATGACAGATAAAGACAAATGATAAGACCCGAGGAGTTTTTCGAGCCAGGCTTCGACACGTCTCTGTGTTCCTTTGAATGTTACTTATTTTTGTGTGTTGACCCATTTAAGATGGGTCAAAAGGGGGATTTGAAGAAAATATAATCTGATCAAACATTATTCAGCTTTAAATATTGTTCAGCTTTAAAGTTACTGTGCAACTGTGTAATAAAAATGTGCTCACGACTTTGGCCTTGAGAGCGATAAGAAGCGATCGCCTCATTCTGCAGGTGCCAGATATCTGCAAGCGAAGAGACTAGAACACCCAAGGCCGCTTTCCTTTTATGGAGTTGTTTTTCTGCTAATGCAGCACTTTCCTCACAACCCCCTCCTGTAAGTTTTAGAGAATATATACCCATCCTCACAGCAAATATTAGGAATCTCCTGATGTGAGCTGTGTTGAGAGGTTGTCTCTGTCTCAATAAAAGTTCACTGATTCCCCATCTGCCGCAGGTGTCCGGTTGTCTTCATTCTCCGCCAGCCTGGTTAAGTCAATTCCTCCTTAACATCTAAAAGAACCTATTTAATGAAGGAAGACGGGTTCACTTTGTGTTTAATATTATTCTATTGCTGTTGTTGTTTTTTTTATATCCTTCAATGTAATACACAAGTGTGTTGTAATTTTCTTTTTTTCTTTCTTCTTCTTCCTTTTTTTTTTTTTTTTTTTTGGAGAAACAAGTGAAAAATCAAGCAAGAGAAATAGACAGAGGCAGTGCAAACTAGTCCAGTAACTCAGAGGCTGGGCTCCAAGCGAAATTTGACAACAGCAGCCTAAATTAAATTTGGTAAATCATTCCACCAAACCAATACAGCTCTACCATGAAGTTCTAAATACCCAAGCAGCAACCTCCAGGGCTGAAAAATGAAGCCAGTGAGCCAGTACCAAACACATTTCCTTTAATTGTAACCTGAGGTTGGCTCCAGAAGTGACTCAGTCCCCATAGAGGCCCATGTTAAGGTGTCCACCTCCAGCAATGAAATGATCATGTTTTTAAAATTACCAAGGCTTATGGCTTTGGCAGTGATGGGAATAATGGCGTTACAAGTAAAGGCGTCACTAACGGCGTTACTTTCTTCAGTAACGAGTACAGCGCCGTTACCGTTACTAACAAGAAAATGCGGTGCGGTCGCGTTACTATTTTTCAACAAACAGACGGTTGAAGCTGTCTTCAGCTTACTGCACCTTATATCAGTTGCACGGAGGTAGCTGTAAAAATACAGTTATTTCCAGTAATGACAATACAGTTTGTTGCGCTAATTTTACATGGGATCTTGCCTTTTCAAGTGATTTTAAACATTAAATTAGGAACATGTTAATGTGATTAAACAATGAAATTACCTATAAACAAGGTCAATGAATGTGGCAATATGAATCATAATACGTAAATGTACAGAAATATATAGTTAGTTTAAATATTAATGGATTGCATGCCCTGGGACAGAGGCGAGGCTGCCATATCGCACCATCACCAGTGAGCGGTAGGTGAAGAGTCTTGACCACAAACACAATACCGAGAGTGTCCAAGCCGGGGCTCGAACCGGCAACCTTCTGATCACAAGACAAACTCTCAACTCTTGAGCCACGATCGTCCTAAATAGCAATGATAATAATACTTATGTGATACTTGTGTTCTTTGGTGTATTAAGAGTTTTTTCATGTGCTATGTGCAGAGGTGTTTTTTTCTGTTCTCAAACTGATCTCCCTGTTGGAGCTCAGTCTGGTGGGAGTTATTTTTTTCTCTTTATCTTTCCTCATGTGGTGCATTTTCCATTGTTATACCTCTCTGACCTGTCTTCCCCATGTGATGTTTTGTGTAATGTATGTATGGTCGGAGGGTAAGATGGCGACGCCATTGCGTGCAATGGGTCGGCAGCCTTATGAAATTTCCCCTTGTGGGACTAATAAAGGTATATCAAATCAAATCCATAGCATTACATTTGAATTCAACAGTTCAATCTTTCAAATAACGGACAGATATTTGTGAAATCATGATACATTTGTGAATGTATTTTAACAATCTAAATATGCATATGTACAGACAGATACAGTTAATAATCATGAAAATTATGTTTTATTACATTACAGTGATTTAACATTAATTTACATTTGAAATGTGAAATCACAGTCTATCTACGTAACTTTAAAGATATTCTAGAAGAACAGAACAAAACTGTACAATGCACAGTAAAATACTTTTATATTAGGATTTTTTCCTACAGTACAGCCATACCCACGACCTTGTGGTTGTTAGTTCACATTCATTGGCCGATGCTTAGCGTCATGTTATTATGTAAGATAAGATAAGATAAGATAAGATAAGATAAGATAAGATAACCTTTATTAGTCCCACACGTGGGAAATTTGTTTTGTCACAGCAGGAAGTGGACAGTGCAAAAGTTATGAGGCAAAAATTAGAATACAATAAGAATAAATACAGTACACAACTGTACAGAATAGAATAAAATAAAATACTATATACAGTAGAATAAAATAAAATAAATATACAATAAGATAAAAATAGAATACAAATACAAATACTATATACAACTGAGTAAAAATACAACGATGACAGAAAGGATTATTGCACTTGGTATTATTGCATATGTATGGATGTGTGTGCTTGATCAGTTAAAGTCTTTATTATGGAGTCTGACAGCAGTGGGGAGTGTGTCCCAACATCCAATGGCATGTCACATTGTTTTCATGGCCACACCCTCACCCCAGGTGCAGAGGCCTATTTCTGTTCAGGAATGTTGTGAATACTTTGAGATTTTTATTAATTGCAATTCCTACCTCTACATTTATTTTTTAAAATATATAATTAGCACAGCGTGGCCGTGCAGTGTTTTATATGTTTGTTTTTTTTGTTTTTATTCCTATTAATTATATTTTCACTTGTTATCTCTGAATCATTGAATCAGACCAAGATGACATGAAATTTTCAGCAAAATTATAATTGAAATACTCCTTTAATTATTGATTATTTTCATTCATTTTCGATCATTTTATATATTTTCCATAGTATTACATTTGAATTTAACAGATCATTCTCTCACATAACAGACAAATATTTGTGAAATTATGATACATTTCTGAATGTATTTTTACAATCTAAATATGCATATGTACAAAAAATATATATTTAAAAAACAAGTAAATTGTGTTTTACTATATTTACAGTGATGTTATGTTATTTTACCTTTGACATGTAAAATCACAGTCTACTTATGTAAATTTAATGATATTCTAGAAAGACAGTACAAAACTGTAAGATATACAGTAAGATACTTTGACATTACTATTTTTTGGAACAGTGTAGTAGCAGCCTTCTCATTTCTTTGTGTTTTGTGCTGTGTTTTACAGGCCCACAGAGGAGGACAGCTCCGAGGCAGATGAGGGACAGGTCCCAGGACGGTCCATCGGCAGTGGAGCTGGCCATCCTGGTGTCCCTGAAGATGCCACGCCAGTCTTCAACGGAGCATTTCCTCCTCAGTCTTGTTCCTGCTCTGGAGAGCAGCTGGGTCCTTTTTATTCCTGTCTCTCTGTAAATTCTTATATTTTATATATTTATGTTTAATGTTTTTCTGTTTGTAAATTTTAATATTATTTCAAATAAATTTTTATAATGACTAATGTCTCAGTTCTACTACACAGCAAATGTTGGCACACGACTTGACACATGTAGAATTTATTTCATATTATACTAACGACAAAATATACTAACACAGTGGGATGCAAAGGTTTGGGCAACCTTGTTAATAGCCATTATTTTCCCGTATAAATCGTTGGTTGTTACAATAAAAAAATGTCAGTTAAATATGTCATACAGGAGACACACACAGTGATATCTGAGAAGTGAAAAGAAGTTTACTGGATTTACAGAAAGTGTGCAATAATTGTTTAAACAAAATCAAGTAGGTGCATAAATTTGGGCACCACAAAAGCTAGGGGGCAAAACAATCACATGAGTGCTGCTTTTTGACAGAGGAAGAATAAAGTAGTCATGATAAGCCAATCACATGACCACTTCAAGATGACAAAGCAACAAGGTGATATATACCAGTTTTTAAATTATGTTGATAGTCATGATAAACAATATATACGTGGCGTTTTTTCCTCAATAGTTTTGTCACGTTTACTGTCTAAGGACAGCGCTAGTAAGCACTCTCTGCTTATGAGCAAAAAACAAAACAAAAAACAGCCCGTCCGTGTTGGTGGAAAAATGCACCATGTCGACCAATCAAAAATAATATGGCAACATGACATTTGGTTGCTTAGGAACATGGAGAAGTTTTAGGAGTGAAGTCCAGAGAGAGAGAAAGGAAGACAGCAATAGAGAGTGAGTTTCGTGAGATTTTTCGAGATTGTGAGATTTGTGACGTTTAGCATGTTTGGAGTGTGTGTGGCATCTTATTGAATGCAGTGCGTGCCACAGGTAAATCGATTGCAGTGTCGCTAAACGGGGTGTAACGGTTTGCAGTGTTGTGTTATTTTTCGCACCATTTGTGTGGTAAGTCTCATGTGCATCAGCCGGATGTTTTGTAAGTCCTGTCTGGAAATAACTGGGAATTTGTATGTCTAATTAATGTAATAAATAAATTATCAATTTATTTCTTTGCCCCGTTTACTCATCCCTTGTCCTCGGTTACACAAACAAGGCAAAGTAAATAGTTTTTAAAGGTGAAATGTAGAGGAAACCTCAAAAATAGTGAAAAATGGTCAATTATACCCTGGACCCCAGAGGATTAAATATTTTGGGCTAGTGTTGGGCAAGAAAAAGGACCAAATGTTGTAGTCCTTGATAATGCATTGCTTTAAAAGGCGAGAATCTTAAGAGATGGCTGTTATGAGGAAGGGCAGCCCAGAAACTTTACTTTACCAGCAACACACATCATTGTGTGCCTCAACTTTCTGTCTTTTACCCAAGCTAATCTGCCATTTTGGGGGGGGGGGGGGGGGGGATTAGAGAGCTGATTTAGATTATCATATTAAGATTTAGGGACACATCATCAGTAGTGTGTGTATACACGTGTGTATATACACACACGTGTGTGTGTGTGTGTGTGTGTGTGTGTGTGTGTGTGTGTGTGTGTGTGTACATGTATATACGTATACATACATATGTGTGTATATATGTATATATATATTAGGGGTGCAACGATACACAAAATTCACGGTTCGGTTCGGTTCGATACTTTGGTGTCACGGTTCGATATTTTTTCGATACAAAAAAAATGTTCATGCCTTTTTAATTTGTCATTTATTAAAATTATAAATATATATTTTAACTCAAAAGTACAGTTTTTAAATTTAACCCTAACCCTTGTGCGTGTTTTTTATTTTGACAGCGAATACGCACCTGCGGACCACTTATGTGCAGCCCTGGTTATTTAGCTCGTCATATTACATCCACAGAAATTCTTTTGTCCATGAAACCATAAAGCTGCACTTTCTTTTTGCCTTATAGTCTGATTTGTCATAACTTCTCCGTTTTGTGGTAAGCTTTTCTTTGGCTGTCACTTCTTCACCCTGACCTGTCTTATTTGGCTCAGCAGAACTGAAATGCTTTTACACGCGCACTCACATAAGCTCAGCGATTCTCTGCGCGATCAACCTCTCACATGTTTAAGCTGCGGGAGATTTCACTTGTCATGTTTGCATAGTAAGCTAACGATTAATAAGACGATGTCAGAGGAATTGGTGCACAAATTATCATCACTCACAGATCAGTGCTGTCGCTCTCTATACACAGTTCGCGCGATTGCAAAGTGAAAGCAAAAACACAAGCGCAAATTCAAACGCGACTTCAATATGTCACATATTGACAGTGGCTCACCGATGCCAATGACATAATTACCCAGCTACATTTCCGAAAGAATGCAAAAGCATTGACATATATTTTTCCTTCCTACAGTAGCCTGACGGGCAGGGCAGAGATAGATTTTGGTACCCCGACTGAAAAAATCGCTAGCCCCGGGACGTCGGGCTAGCGATATTGCGAGCCCTGTATCTGATTGAGGAATCACTCATCTTTGGAAAAGAGAGTTTATTACAGAGAAATGTCTCTTTCCAAAATAAAGCTATACTATCCGCTTCTTCTGGGCTATATTCTCAGCAGCATATTAAACAGCTGTCTAAATGACTCGGCTAAAGTTAGTAGCATGCTTGCTTGTTTTTTTTCTGCTTCCACTTGTCTTTGCACTAGGATGATGTCGGCATAAATGTGCAGTCATATTCGTTGTGTTCCCGCTAGTGCTTTCAGGTTAATCTCGTTGAAATGACCTTAACGCCACAACACGGCAAATCTCCGTTAACGAGCTACCGCCGATCGCCCGTGCATGGGGCTAGACGGCCAACACGTTAACGAGCTAACTGCGCTAACGCACTAGTTCCCACCCATGTAATTGAGCATTGCATGGCACATCCAACATACTGTTTTACTTTAGTCCATGACTCGCTTACCTTCAGGGTCATACGTCACATGAAAACCAAAATAATTCCAAACGCCAGATCTGAATGAGGGTGGGGGAGGTCCATCTTGTAAGGAGAGCTTAACTTCTGTCTCGCTAGCTTGCCCTGCACTCTTCCTTCTGACGATGCTGTCTGTGTTGAGCGCTCAGTGAATCTGCGTTCGACTACTCCGCCTAGGCTGCACTGTCGAGCCTAGGCGGAGCAGTCGAACGCAGATTCACTGAGCGCTCAACACAGACAGCATCATCAGAAGTAAAGTTGATAAAATAAATTACAAATTTTGTATTGTTCGATACATATGCGTACCGAACCGAAAGCACTGTATCGAACGGTTCAATATCGATACGAATATCGTTGCACCCCTAGTATATATGTATATGTGTCGTTAAATTCAATTAATTTTATCCTTTCATCTAGAGAGTCTAGAAGCTAGCTTTTATATTTGTCACTGAGTCGTAAAATTACTTTAGATTTTAGGACAACAATTAATCTTAATTAGTCTCATAATTGTCTCATTCTCAATTCTCATTTAATATTTCTAACGAGAAGCTTGTTTTCATCCATTTATGAGTCTGTATAGTCAGTACCCCTCAAAAATCTATTGGACTACATTTAGTATTTTTAGTATAATTGTTCATTGTGAAACACGATTTAAAGCAATACCTCACAATATAATGAAATCTCACCTCACCATCACAGTGTTACAAAACCATCTTAATTACTGCAGTGGAAAATATTTGCACTACATTAATTTGGAAATATATTGGAGATAATACTTTAAAGATATGGCCCCAATATTTTATCACTGCTGGTGAGATGTAAGACTTGCCTCTAGAAGGATTTGAGTAAAACCTGAGAAAAAATAATCAAAGAGGTAATTAATTTGATTTAATCACAGGAATTACACATTAACAACACAAAATATTATTTTATCAAACTGGCTTTTGACAGTGGCAACAGAAAGTCAATCAATGCATATATACATATATATGTCTCCATGAGCACGGCTGTTGAAATTGTACATAAAAACTGAATAGTCTATTCAGATAATGCATACTGGCCACAAGAAACCTGAGCAAAATCCTAAATGAGGCAGATATCAGCTGAGGTAAGTTCATGTAAAAATGTTACATTCAAAATGTTGACAAAAGCACCTTATTTAAAGTATGTATTAGTTACATTATAATGTGCCTTTTACAGACGTATTTTTAGTCAGTTTACACTAAGACAGACAACTTCATGCCATTTGGCAGTTTCAAGTTCCTGGTATGGTGCATGCTGTAACACTGTCTGGAGCATTTAAATATAACACATCATAATGCCATCAGTAACATCAGTGCTTTTCTTTTCAGAAATCAAAATGTCTTACACAGAATATAGCAGGGAAGAACTGGTATAGTGTTTTTCTCAGATTCATAAAGAAAAATTACTCAAGTTAGTAGGAGTGCTTTAAGCTTTCGGTCATAATGTGAAGAGACAACTAACATTTGTAAACTATAAACCAAATTTAATTAAATGCGATATCCAGAACCCATTGTTTGTTCATTGGTTTGGAAATATTAACATATATCCAGTCAGCCAGTTTCCCAAACACAGTCTGGTGCTCACAAAATGAATAAAATTTTAAAAAGAAAGAAAAGAACATCAGTGAAGGTCTTCACTGAGTAAAGAGTTTAATCACCAGGCTTAATTCAAGGTTGGGAAATTGAGCAAGTGTGTGTTGAGACCCACAAAACAAAGAACGAATTAAAATTTTTATCTTTTGGCCTATTATTAGAACATGTTTATTAGCAGCCTGTCACAAAAACACAATGATGTCCCCACTTCTGTAGTAAAAAACACCAAAGATGACACAGTTTGACAGGCATGAATTTGCATTATAGTACCAGTGAGCTGATTTCCAAAGTGTTTTTAGAAGAAATCCACATCAGTCAGTGTGTAAAACAGGAGGCTCTTTCGTGGTTTGGGGAAAATAAAAAATAAAATAAATTAATACCTTAAAAATTTTGAAAAGTAAAGGTCGTATCAAATATTAATAAAATGCCTTTAACATGAACCTTTCTAGAAACCCTAGTCCAGAAACATTTCAATGGAGACATCTTTTAATTTTTCTTGTAGTCTGGGACTAAAATTAATCCATGTCTCAAATCTGCTCAGAAATTTCCCTGACTTCTACTTTATCAGATCAAGTTAACTTGCTGGTTCATCTCTGCTTCTTGGATCAGCCCCAACAACAGATCTTGAATACTATACTAAATATAATCTTAACTGAATTCTTACGTAGTATTTAACATACACTGCACATGTAAAAGCTGCCGTTGTGACACACTGCCTATGTATTGTTAGTGGTTTCAGGCGCCTCTATTTTCGATCACCACGGAAAATTAGAAAAATTGTAAAGATCATGAAGATAAAAGATAAAGGTAAATTTCCCTGCAGACAAATTACCCTTTTTAAAAGACTGGTTTACATGTGCAAATGCTGTCGTTTTAAATAAGTTAAAAATTTCATAAACTATTCTAAAATTTTGAATTATAATATGAAAAAAAAAGAATACAGGCGGCACAATGGATCCTGCAGTGCAGGCTCAATATTTGTAATATTTCATGTGCCACGGCTACGACTGCATGCTTGCTTTCAGCTCCCGGAGAATGTCAGTGCCACTGCTCCAGGCAATGTTTTTAGCTCTTACAGAAAAGTTGCCCTCCTGACCTTCCAGTTTGGCTAGCAGCTTCTCCAGAGTGTATCCCTTTCTTGGCATCACAACATCACGGCCTCTCAGACAGGAAGTAGGGCAGAGATCATTCCCCCCATCCCCCGCATAAAAGATTTGCTCATACTCCACGCCGGCATCAGATTGCAGAGAAAGGTAAAGCTCCAGGACTTTTTTCTTGCAGAGGTTGACAGGGCATTGATCACAGGCGTGAGAATGATAGCACTGCACCTCAATGTGGCCCAACTCATTGAGCTTAGCTGGGTTGGTAAAAACCTTGTCAACAGCCGCCTGGAGTCCTGCAGCATGGAGAATCCATTCTATAAACAAGGTGTTGGAATCAGAGATGACTATGCAGTCAATGGCACTTTTATTCTCTGCTATAAATGTCAGCAACTCAGTCATTCCAGCTGTGAAGGGGATGGTCTCCATCACACTGCGAACCCTGTCTGGGCTCACCTTCTGCTCACCTGCGGGCATAGATTAGAAAATGTTGAAGGCAGATTTCAGGAAGTAGTAAAACAAAAACAAACAGCATGACAGACTCACCTATGTAGTTCAGCACCCTGCCCATGTACTCAGTCCAGTAGCCTTTTCTGTACGAATTCTCCACAGAGCCAGGAAGTGTCTTATCAGGAAGGCACCTGACACAAGGAATATATAAATAAGAGAAATCAGGATAACTCAGCTATAGTGTTTCTCTAATGGTGTATTAAGGTCCTAGTATAAAACAGTAATTGCAGAGTAGTAGCAGGAGCAGTGCAACAGAAAATCTTTGTCAAGATAATACATACAGATGACAAGAAACATGGAAAGAGCTGAAGTAAGACTTTCTTGACCTACCTGACCACCCAAGTGTCACTGTTGGCATCGACCACGGTGTGGTCAAAATCAAACACCATCAGAATCTTCATTTGGCACCTTAAAAGCAAAATAGCACACAAAACTAACTAATAAATTAAGCAAGATAATAGTTATTTTTAAGCTCCACCCTTCTATTATTTCGTTTGGTAACGGATACTGCTCTCAACCGGTCTATTTACGTCTTATCAGCTCAAAACACAAGTAACTGAGCCCACACTTCCGCTTCTTAAAAATTACCCTTCCTATTAAAGCCGATCCTTACTTGACATGTCAAATAAGATTTTTTAACAATATTTATTATTCCTTTCTCCATCAAAACTACGTTAAAACTAACGAACTTTTAAATGCCTTATTTTTTAAAGGAAGTGTGGTGTAAACTCGTCCCCTTACAAGTAAACAGCCCACGGGTAGAGCTAGTCAGTCAGTCACAGCGGTTCCTAACGTGCTGAAGACACGTGACTGGGATTACATAGCTTTCTGTAATAAACTGTAGTAAACTATACCCAAGATAAATACACATAAAACACATAATAATAATGTAAAATTTTGAGCAACTGCAAAATTACCGGTACGAGTCCTCCGTCAGGAATTCACCGATCTTCCTTATCTTCCTTCTCCTTATCTTGCTTTGCCGCAAAAAGTGGAACAAATCTCAGCTCATTACCGCCACCTGCAGCTTCTTTTGGATGTTGCGTTAAAACGTAGTAGTTCCTCTACTGCCAACAATGAGCACGTACTTTATAAGACATACCATTTTTCTACTTTAGGAAAGGTGTAGATCTTTCAACGTGCAACACTTTTGTGATAGTTTTTACTGATAAATACCGTTTTTTTTATTCATATATTCCACCATAGCACTAACAACAACCCATCAAACCAGACTTCCCATATTTGGCCTCCGGGTGGCAGTATCGCACAAGTGCACACACGAGAACGCAGAAGAAGAAAACGTCAGTTTATTTCCTGGTTGTATAGTCAGGAGAGTCCGTGCAGATTGTTTTTCCGTATCTTTAATTTAATCGATCGGTGTTTTTCCACCAACATGTTAAAAGGTTTAGGGACGTGGTTGGGTCTGGAGGGCCCGACCGTTACGGAGACGTCGGTTGACAAGGAAAAGCTGAATGTGGGGCAGGAAGAGAAGGTGGTAGAAGCACAAACCGAGGTAAACAAACAGCAGCCAGCTGACCAGGATGGAACACCAGAGGCGGAGCAGGAAAACTCGGAACAGTCCACAGGACTCGGCGGTGAGGAACAGCTCATATCTGGATGATTAACTCTTAATTAACTCTAAGCTACGTGCTCAAAGTTACTCAGCGTGACGTTAGTCTTTCTCTCTGTGTTGAACCCTGAAGGCTTTCCTGTTCATCTTTTTTGTATGTTCTTCACTCCCAGCAAGAGCAAATATGACTGCAGGAGAATCTGTTCTCTCATATATGTATCTTTTATTGCAGTGGCAATGGTTTTATTAACAGACTCTTTCTCCATTTGAAGGTTACATCTTCAGTTTTGCTTCCAGTGCCACCAAGAAAATCTCTGATTCAATGGTGGAGACTGCCCAGACCATCAAGAAGACAGTGGAAGAAGGAAAAATTGATGGCATCATAGACAAGGCATGTTGCTCTCAGATTCTTTTTGACTGGTTTTTCAGATTTTAAAAACGGCGTGGGGTTCATCTGTGCATTTGTGGGTTTGTAGGTCAGTTTTCTGTATTTGCTTTCCCCGAACTGGCACACAAAGCTGGTTATCAGTTCGCTAATTTAACCCAGGGTTTCTCCTAGAACTCTGAAACCTAAGATTACTGTCTGGCAGTCTAATAAGAAGATGAGCATAACCTTCTCCCAGCAGTTTTATTTTTGATATTCTCAGCTGCAAACTTTAAAGGTTTGAGAGTAAAGGTTTGTTTGTTTTTTTTATTCAAATATTGGCTTAGTCTACATAAGTTTCATATGAGTTCAGCAAGTACACTGTCGGTGTCCTATTTTAGGATCAGATATTAATACTTATAGTTTGTTTATTAAAACCAAAAGAATAAAGTTGTGTCTAGAAATCTATAGTATTTATTTCTGATTCTTATTAGGAAAACAAAGACAGTAGACGCTATAGAAGAAAACTTTAGACTCCTGTTTATGCACAGAAGTTTGAGGGATCTTCCAGGAATAGTGATGCTATTTTCTGGAGAATTGATTAATTAGTAGGCAGTGAGTTCATATCTGCTGATCTCTATTCTGGATCTTAACTTGCTCCAGATAGCGATTAAGAAGTGAACCACCTTCAAAGTACAGAAAACCCAGGGGTTAAGCCTGAGCTTACCTGGATAAGCAGTATTGTATTATTATTAAGTAGCATTGGCCTCTGGACTTAAAGGTTTGATTATACACATAAGCGCACTGTGCTGTATATAGTCTACACACCCTCTTCTTATTTTTGGCAGTTTGATCAATAAAAAATATCAGGGGCAAATAAAGCTTCCATAGATTAAACATTACTTAAAAAAAATTTCAAAGTATTTTTAAGTCTAAAAGTGTTAAAGTTTAAAATTTGTATCAAAGTTTCCAGATTTTTTCATATGCAAGTAAAATCCTGGATTTTATCATAACTTTTTCAGGACTTCCTGCTTTGTTAACACTTTCCATTTATGCATCAGCTTTTCCAATCTATTTATTTGTGTGTGTGTGTGTGTGTGTGTGTGTGTGTGTGTGTGTGTGTGTGTGTGTGTGTGTGTGTGTGTGTGTGTGTGTGTGTGTGTGTGTGTGTGTGTGTGTGTGTGTGTGTGTGTAGACATTTTTAGGGGACTTCCAAAAAGAGCAAGAGAAATTTGTCCAGGAGAAGAAGGCCAAGAAATCAGGTAAACCAGACTTTAAAGCATGAATGTTATTTACTGATGACCTCAAATGATTCGTACAGTCACCACATACGCTGATTAGACACCTTTGGGATTACAGTGACAAATCTGCAGCAGCTGTGTGGTGCTATCATGTCAATATGGATCAAAATCGCTGCATGATATTTCCAGAATTTTATTGAATCTGACCAATGAAGAATTAAACTGGTGCTACAAGGTGAATGAAGTGTAGTCATAATGTTTTCCAAAGTCAATTATTGAACCACTATGAAAATAAATATATCAATCAAAAGTTCAAATATTAATTTCTGAAAGCAAGACTTACACTTTGAAATTGACACACTTTGTTTAAAATTGGAGTCTTGTGAGACCTGACTGGGATAAACTGTGTAATCTTTATTTTTACATTGCGCCTGTGAGGGGCAGCAGAAATTATATTATCACGATTTTATCAGCATACGTCACTTACTGGCCAAGCAGCTTCTATTTACAGAGAGCCAGGTTTGTACATGTGTGCATCTCAGAGATAAGGATTGGAACTGATGGTACATGACTGAATGTGTGTGTGCACACATGCTCTGATGTTTGTGTAGAAGCAGCAGTGCCACCCTGGGTCGGCTACAATGAAGAGGAGACAATCCAGCAACAGATTCTCGCTCTGTCCGCTGTAAGCAAAGACATCATGCACAGTATATAGTACAAATGTATGAATGGGTAGCTATTTTTGTGGCTACTGTTTTACTTATTTAAATTTATAAATTATGCTTTGAGTAGAAACTGAGCTGTTTGGTTGCTGATTCTAGGACAAGAGGAACTTCCTCCGCGACCCTCCCGCTGGTGTTCAGTTCCACTTTGACATGGAGCAGATGTATCCTTTAGCTGCAGTCATGCTGGAAGAAGATGAGCTCCTCAATCGCATGCGCTTTGACCTGGTTCCTAAACAGTCAGTGCTCCTCAAACGTGTGTGTGTGTGTGTGTGTGTGTGTGTGTGTGTGTGTGTGTGTGTGTGTGTGTGTGTGTGTGTGTGTGTGTGTGTGTGTGTGTGTGTGTGTGTGCGCGTGCGCGCGCAAATGTACCTGTTTTTGCCTCCATTTATAGCAGAGTCAACCTAAAACTGATATTTAAAAATGGATGGTGACATGTTTGTGTTTGACAGTGTGAAGGAGGAGATGTTTTGGCGGAACTATTTCTACCGGGTGTCTCTGATCAAGCAGTCGGCTCAGCTCACAGCCCTGGCAGCCCAGCAGCAGCGGAACGATAGTGTGGACAAAGGGGCCAGTGTTTCACCTGAAGACATCGTCCTAACAGGTCTGAATTTTTAGCTCTGCTAGAGAGGTAGAGATCACCAAGAAAACTTTGTCGTATCACAGCTGCAGGAAGGCAGGCGGATTTACAACCCCAATTCCACAGTGGAAAAATTAAAATATAGTGATTTGAAAATCTCTTTTCAAAATCTTTGGTCATGGCTTTATAAAGGTGGTTTATACAGTCAAAGACCTTCACAGTCCTGCAACTTAGGCTGTGTTATTTTACAGTTTGCAGGCACCTAAACACCATGTAAGAAAGAAAGGGGCACAGCTCTCTCTTAAAGTTGGAAAGATATCAGTTTAAAATGTAAAAGCAGATACTGTGAAAGGAGCTAAAAGCTATATTTATTTTGTTCTCTAGGAAAAGTTGGCAGATGGTCTGAGAATTCAAGAGTACTTGTACAATAAAGATTACTCAGTCAGATCTTTTGTGGTCTAGAGCCACAGAGAGCTTTATATCCAAACAGCAGTACTTTAAATTGTTCTCTGACACACTGGAATCGATGGCAGAAATTGCTGCCATGTGTTCTTTTCTTGGGCTTTATTGATACTCATTCAGAATAAAAGGAAGGTGTCTATTTGATGTGAAATAATAATGAAGGAAATGGAAAAACCCAATCATCTTAATGCATCGCTGAAATCTCTTTTCCTCCCTTATTTAAATGGGCACATACAGTGTTTGTTAAGACTGATGTGGAATTTATTGTCCTTGTCTGTTTGAGTAGCTCATTGGCTACAGAGAGAGAGAAATTGTAATCCAGCAAACACAAAGGCTTTCAGTAGCGCTGAGAGCAGTTGTCCAAAAAGCCAAGAACAAGTTACCCAACAGTGATGGTTTATGTAGATAGAATGCTGATTGGTTGATAAGCTAAAGGAACCAGGAAAAGGATGATCACCAGGAAGAGGCATGTTATGTAATGAAGGCTTCCTCTCTAAGCTAAAGGATCAAAACCGGTGGAAACATAAAGAGCAGCCCACATTACCAGTTGTTCCATATATTTTTAACACTACCCCCAAGTCACAGTACTTTGCTACAATGTATAAAATGGAGCTAAATACTGTTTTAGTACGGTTTGGGAAGCTCTGTGGACTGTTTGGGAAGCACTTGTGGACTTCCAACACAATATCTGAATGTCTGATTCAATTGTTTAATTAGGGAAAGAAATCTGTCTTTTTTAATTATTCAATATAAACATGTAAAACGTCATTTCTTTTTTATTTTCTGCTTGGTTGAACTGGTAAACAAATTAGATATTTTATTTAAGGACTGAAAGGTAAAGAAGTCATATCATATAGTATTATAGAGTTACCTAAATGGATCAGGCGGCATCCATGGTAAAAGCTAATAAGGTTTGTGCTCATATTTTGATAAATGACCTCAGACACCATCCAAAGGTCAGAGGTTAAAGAGTAAGTCCATTGTAATATCAGTGTGTTATTTCTTTGTAGACAATGTCAGACCAAAAACGCCGCCAGTTTCCATCAGTGACATACAGAAGGTAAAAGCACTGCACACGTTGAACTTTTCCAACCACCTTTTGAGAAGTTAAGAAAAAAAAAAACCAAGAGTCGCTCTCCTCTTTCTCTGCTGCCTGTTTTCCTCATAGCCAACACATGAAGAAGATGAGGAGATTTCAACAAGTCCCGGAGTGTCCGAGTTTGTTAGTGATGCTTTTGACTCAACGGCCATAAACCAGGAGGACCTAAGGAAAGAGATGGAGCAGCTGGTGCTGGACAAGAAGGACAGTCCTTCTCCTGATGGTTGGCTTTGGAAGAGTTCCTATCCTTTTTTTTAAGCTCAAAGTATTTCTTGTTCTGTAAGAGAATGGCTTTGCTCATAATATTTCCTCCCTTTCATATCCAGACGAATCAGCAGATTGGGAAAAGGAGCTGCAGCAAGAACTTCAGGAGTATGAGGTGGTCACTGAATCGGGCAACAAAGACGACCAGTGGGATCAAGAGATCGAGAAGATGCTCCAGTCTGATGACAGCTAGTGTGTTTGATGCGTTTATAGTCACTTGTCTGGGCTGAAATTAATGAATCGTGACCATTGATGCACAAGGGGAGGAACTTTACACGACTCTCATTTCTATCTCGTATCTGATGAAGTGTCGTAGATCCAATTATAGCAAGAATGTGTCACCTCTGCTGGAGGCAGCAGTCATTTTCTGGCATATTAGTGAGTTCATTGTTCCCTCCTAAATGAGTTTCCTCTATTTGGTTCTCCTAATCAGCTGTGTTTTTGATGAGAAATATCACTAGATGATACTCCAGTACAAGTACTATGAATTTTATAATGGAGAAAAATGGTCTTTATTATGTTTTGTTTGTTTGTTTTTTAATCTTAGTTTTTCACTGCTGGTTCCTGGTGGCTTGGACAGTCGTATATACGTCTTGCTATAATCTTAGTACAGAGTACTAGTCAAAGTCAAATGTAAAGTAACATGTATGTAAATAAAGAAGACTGTAACACTAAACTGCCAGGTGCATTTCTCTCTAATTATATCTGTCTGTGTGTTTTGCTGCTACTGCTGTGTCATTCTGTTTTATATGTCAGCCTTTAATAAAAATGCATCTGTTATGGAAAATTATGCCTCATGTTCAAGGTGGACACAAAGTCAAGGAAAACTGATAACCGCAGCTGATAACCTGAAAACCTTCCTTTGGAAACTTCTAAACTATGTTACAAATCTTTTAAATCAGCTCTGACCTACTACATATAACGTTATTCTACCTTAAAATATTTATGTGTAATGACTTGACTATGTTTTTTTTACTTTTATGTTTTGTGACTGTCTGCACAGTCGCAGGTATGTTTGGTGACTTTCAGTGAGGATTTAGTGCCCCCTCACCCAGATCGAACACTGGTGACACTTTTCAGTGACAGGTAATGGATTCATATGTATATACATTCCTACTGCTTTTCACACAAGTGGTCACGCTTTATAATCCAGTTCCAAAATCACTGGTACAGTCTTTAGAATATAAATGAAAGAAAACAGCAATTTGCAAATCACTATAAATATTTAATCCTGTGTTGAAAAAACAAAGCAGTCCTGCATATTAAACAGTTTTGAAATACCATATACTCAGCACTTTCTGTCTACACCCAGCTGAAGAGTATCCAGAGCAGATAACACAGTTCAGCCTCAGGGTGGAGCCAGAGCTACAACAATGGTGTTAGCAACCACATATCAGTTTATCTCATGCTCATTAACTGAAAGTAAAGTCTAGATATTCTATTGAGACTAATCTCAGGTTGCTGGATTACGAAAAAGGAAAGAAAATAATCAATACATCAAAGTCTAAGGCTTTATCAGTTAACTGCATGATTATTAGAGTCATTCCTGCCTCAACAGTAATTTATATTCAGTGCTTAAAAAAATACAGTTTTCTTTAAATGTTTGTTTAAAGAAAGTTATGAAACATTAAAAATAATTTTGTTAAACTGGGGGGAGGAACACGAGTATTTCAGCAGAAAAAAACAGGCATTCATAATAGCCATCAGTCTAAAACAGCAAGAGATGTATAAAAAACAAACACACAGACAAATGAAGACAAAGACCGCAGACAGGAAAGATGTGCAACCGACACAGTCATGTAACCTTTGTTGTAAACATCAAACTCACATGATCGGTGTGCTTTACACGTCCTATTATCATTTTCAGCTTTCAGCCTAACTTTTGAAATGTTTCGAAATATTTCATACAGTCATGCCACTTAGAAGTCTATAACATAGAGGTTTTGGGGGAGTTTTTAAATGATGAGGAATAAAATCCACTAAATCCATTCTGACAAAAATGTGAAAAGTTTTATTTTCCACTGTCAGTGACGGTAGAAGTCAGTGATCTTTTTTTTGTTTTGTTTTGTTTTGTTTTGTTTGCAGTACAGTCTTAAAAACTCAAGAGAACCCTCCAGTAAACTAAATGAACATTCAAGTACATCATTAGTATTGGAGGCCAGCCTCTGCTTTCATACAGTGTCTGACTTTTTAATCCTATAGTACACTTGATGCTGTATTTGTTGTCACTGATGCCTGTTCTTTTCTATGCTATATTTGTGTAGAATGCAGAGAGTTTCCAAAACAGAAACATGCCACCAAATATTAATTATTGCAGATGAATAGATTTTTTTTCAGTCTCTTGTGAGATCCTAACGAATAATAATTTCATTTGTGTACTAAATGTCGTGTGAGAAACATGGCAATCCAATTCAAATTTCTCATCTAACTTTTCAGTACCAGGTCAAGTGCTTTTCAAATGTTCTTTTCTTCCACTTCAATATAATTTCAGAGGTCCACAGTGTTGACCTTGCAATTATGCCACATTCTTACATTCTTCCCACGAGAATAAAATGGAAGTTCTGAAGCCCTTTGAATTCCCAGAAATGCCCATACCTGTACCCCCTCAAAACTGAGTTAAAGTACTTGCAATATAATGTGTTGTTTCTATGTACAAACAATGCTTGTCCTAGCCAAATGTGAAGTGGAATTCGGAGTAAGGTGAGAAAAGAAAGTCCTTCAAAAGAGTGATTCAGTCAGCGTGGAATGATGTCCTGGATGTTTGGTAGTAGAAAGTCTGTAATCATGAAATGAAACAAACACATATCTCTGCTTGTGCCAACCAGACAGCAAACCTGCCCCAGCACGCTCCTTACAGTCTATATGAGACTGGAAGGAACAGATGCCACACTGTCTGTAGTGTTAATGCTACTCCTACCACTTTAAGGATGCTGAAATGAATTGCAAAATGAATGCTCATTGGGACTAGCAATCAATACAAGAATCAATAAACCCTGTATGTGAGCTGTGCCTTGTGTTTGAGGTGCTTCCAGGCAGTTTTATGGGTAGGCTCATTCTCAGTGCTGCTGTGTGATGTCTTCTCTCTTTGTTCTGTCTCTCATTCTAATTCACATACATGTCACTCACATCACATCATCACAGCTAGACTCCACCAGCTGGCCTCAAGTCAGCTGCACAACCATCACCATGGTGATAAAGCCCAGCAGATGAGGACCCATGTGTGTGGTTTACTGCTTGTGTGCGACGCTGCTTTAATAGTGTTTTAATAATGCATAGGGGCAGACTTGTCTGTGCGTATGTGTGTTGTTGTGTGTCTAGCCCCCATAGCCTGCAGATCTTCTGTCTGACTTCAAGATAAAGAGGATGAAGAAGAAACAGAAATGAAGAAAAACCCCATTGAACTCTCTGAACTGCACTTCACACTTCATGTGCAGCACACAATATGCTGTTATTACATTTTACTGCTGGTGTTCAGACATCCTAGGTGAGGACTGCAGAAGAAAGAAACATACAGAGGAGGTACTGTACTCCCAATCGTCTGCTAAAGGGTGGAGGCTGCTATCAAACAAAGACAACAAAGAAAGTTTGTTTGTTTTTTGTTTGTTTGTTTGTTTGTTTTGAAAGTATACCACCACTGAATATGCTTAGAAATATTTCCTAAGCATATTTTTCTTTAAAAAACCTCACAAATGAATTCCTCAGTTTGAATGTTCCAAGTGAATAAGTTAATTTTTATTTTTCATTTATTTAAGTGGTAAGGTGATTGTTTTGCTATACATAATACACACTCTACTACACAATACTAATTATCGTGGTGCATGTTGTCTATTGTGTCTCTTCTCACACTTCCTTAATCCATCAACCTCCCCCACCTTGTCTCTAAGCATAATGCATTTCAGCATTGACTTCACCTTCACAGAATAAAATAAGATGCTTTCATTTATTGATTTGTTTGGTGGTGTTACAAAGACAGTGACCATATTTATTTTGTAATAGGCTGGGGGAGATTAAATCAGTAATCAAACATGACTGTTTTAGTTGATAAGGTTGAACTCCTGTTGTTATATGTGGGTCCACATGCAGTTCTGTCTTATCTAGAAGAATCAGTAAGAGGGAGATGGATAACTTTATAAGAAGCATCTTTATTGTTCACATTTCATCTCTACCACCATGTAAATTTCCTCCCTCTGAGCCCTTGTCCATGAACTAACCAATCAGGAGCTAGAGGCTTTTAGAATGAGGTAAAGGTGAGAAAACCAGGGACAGACACTTAACACAAATGTCAACCTTTATACATATATGGTCTGAATATCCTTTACCATTATCTGCTTTCATAATTGGACTTGAAGCATCTTGTGCAGCTTCTAATCTAAAATCCCTAACACCCAATTTTCATGTGCTAAATGTGCACATATGTCAAAGATAAGTCTTCACTCAGAGACACCCAGGGGCCCCAGCAAGGAACGTGGTAAACTGTAAGTTATCTTTCTAGACACAAGGTTTCCTTTCAGTCATCAGACACACTTGTCTGGTGGTTGGACTGCAGCTGTGGCTGGTTTCACATATGGTGCTACTTATTACAGTTTTTATTTTGCGCAATTCTGAAATTAGAGTTGAAGTTGTTAGAACGATGAGCAAACATTTTCACATTTTGTTGATTGTGCAAACAATTTGTGACTTGTCACTTTGTGACAAGTTATTATGCGCTAAGTAGCTTTATTCTCCAAGAGTTATCATCACAGTATTCAATCGGATATGCAGAGAACATTTTTAAGATATGATTTTTGTTAAACATACTTCCATACCTTGCAAGACAAACATCTAGATCGCGCATGGAAAAGCGTGCAAACAACAGATGTGACAAACAGCATATTTTCACTTCTTGCATTGTAAGAGGAAGGATTGATGAGAATCTGTTGATCTGGCGCTATGTGCGGTGATTGTCAGCAATATTTTGCTATTGTCAAGAAAAATGTGTAAAATAAGACTTTTAGGAGCTAAAAAATGGTGAACACATGCTTACTGACAAATCTAAAGATTTTGACTTTTCTGATTTCCGTAATGTCACCTGAAGTAGATGTTTTATTACATGTGACTTGTTCCGATTGCCCCCTGAGTGAGTTAGTGTGTCTTGCAGGTTAACAATAGAGTTTTGTATGAGCTCCTTTGAGTTTCCAGAAATGTGCCCAATGGAGTGAAGTTATACTGTAATATTTCTATTTTATTTTTATTTTTTTTCTCAATATGCTGTGCACACTGGCTTCCTAAGGAAGTTATGCTTACATTATTGTGCACTAGTTGAGAACCATTGGTCCAGCATACAGTTGAGGATAATACTTTTAGTATTGTTGAAACTGCTATCAATGCAAATGATTGCTTGGAAAAACCTTAGGTTGCTATTATATGATTTCACCTGATGTTGCATCAATTGGGGAAGGACCTGCTGCTGCTTCATTCTCTCTGGTTGTTTCTAAAAGGAAGTAAGTGGTTTAAAGTTGTGCTCAGTCATTTTGATAGATATAGTTTCATATCTGACAAGTTTGTTATTGTTTGTTTTATTCCAGGCTAGCATTCCAGCCATCGGTACCCTGTGTAGCCTGTTCCACTTTTCCTACAACCAGAAAGCCTGTATGCAGTGCTGATTTCCATTTCCCCCAGAAGTTGGATGTCTGATCTGGGAGTCATTTGCAAGTTGTCCACTTTCCACTCAGTGACTCGATTCTAGCAGTGAAGTGAGAAAAGCAAGAAAAAATAGAATTTGTTTTGTGCTTTAGCAAGGTAGTGCATCATTAGAAAGACAGCACAGTGCTTGATTTTGTGGTTAAAACCCCCCTGTAGCACATTCATGGATCATGTCTATAACTTATTTAGCAAGTCACAATAACACGAAATACACAAAGGTTGCAGTAGAGATTACAAGTTTTAAAGTTCTACTGCTGTTTATGGATCTGCTGCATTTGATCTCTGAATTTCTGAGTCCCAGTTTCCCTCAAGTTGGACTTTCAGCTCCACAAACCCCAACTTCACAGTCCAAAATGGTAGTCGTGCACATGAACATTACCAAAACTGTAAAAACTTGTACAATGCACTACCACTGTTACCACCAGGCGTCTTTTCTGAACTTGCGAGTGACATCACTCCCACCGCCAACATCTGCCTTCAGAGTCAATTGGGACAAAGCAGAGAATTCAAGTGCCTTAGCCCCATCCAATTAGCTAATTATGTGTCAGGAACTAACAACTTTAAGTTAAACTATCTTTGTTGTATACCCATTTGAATAATTGTTTTAAAATGGTGTGAAATGTACCGAGGTCAGATGAACTTGTGGCAAGTAGAGCTGATTCAGGACCCTGTTGTTTCTGCTGCAAAAGCTAGCTTCTCTTTTATGACAGAGCTATAAAGTAATTATTGAGAACCCCAGAAAGCTTTGACCATTGTTTCTTAATTTAACAAGAAAGGGGCCCCCGTGAGAAACACCTACCAAGAGATCACAAGCTAACATAGTCTGAGCAAGACTGAAAGTGAGAATTACATTTCAGAACACTTCAGATTTAGGTCAAGATGGTCGAACCAGTGAAACGTCACACAAGATGTGAAACAAGAAAAAACTTGTCAAGGCCTCACATGTAGCTAAATGTGTTACAGTTGTTAGAGCCTTACATTTCTGTGTGCACAGTGCAACAGAATGCCTTAGCAAGTGTCTCATTCCAAAGTGGTGTGTGTGTTTCCCCTACCACTACTGAGTATTTGCACAGTTACTTTTTATTGTGTTGGCAACATGTTTGTTCCAAAATAATACTTGAGCTTGAAGAGGATTTTCTTTTGGATCTCATTCTTTGGTAGCTGCTGGTGGGAAACCATAATTGCAGTACGATTGACTGAAACACAGTTTTTTGCTTGTCTGTTTTTCCTGTGAAGCTGACATTTGCACAACGTGACATCACCGTGTGCATTGTAAAAGTAATTGTCTTGCAGTTCAGCCTAGATTCTGACTGCATTTGGAGCGTTCCACAGGGGATACTATTCAGTGTATATCCAATACACTCAGGAGGCAGAATACGCAGGACATTATTTGATGTTGGCAAACATGATCAAATATTTTCTCTTCTGCTGCACCTTAGCCGTTTAGCACAAAGCCTTTAATAGGTCATGTATTAAGGAAGGACTTCAGCCACTCGAGTAGTCTGTTATGGTTTTGCATGGTGATGGAAGATAAGATAGCTAAGTTGCGCAGATGCGTAATGGTCTTACACTGCTGCCTTTCATCAGCATTTTCTTCCTCTTCTCAATTGTCTGTCTGGCACCCATTCACCACTTTCACCTCTACTTTCAAAACTGCACTGCACTTCTTCTAGATGACAAAGGTCTCTCACTTTTAGTTCTGTTCCTGTTTGTCCTTTGTGTTTGTCTTTGGGTGTGTGCATGATTCCAAGCACACCTGCCACCGCACACACAGTGAGCCCTTTATTACCTTAACCCACGCAATGCAGCTGACAAACTCAGCTCCAGACAAGAACACACACATGCACGTATTACCAACCAATCATGTAGACAGTTAAACTGAAAATAGGAGCCAGGTGCTCGACCAAGCCATTTCCTTCTCTCTTTCTCCCTTCTTATTCTTCTATATTTGTCTTTTCAGAGGAATACAAAAGCTTAAATTTGATATTTTAAGAGGTTTGCAGTGGAAAATAGGTTTTAAATTGTTGTGTGAGTACAAGAAATGGTATCAGATATCAGTGCTGGGGGTTTAAACATTAACCTGCAGCTCAAGATATTTCCTGGATTTCTCAGTTTTGTGCAATGCAAATCAGAGTCAAGTTCATTCAAACCTAATTTTATTAACAAGGAAACAGCATTGAGAAGGAAATGCTGCTTTAACCACAACTTCTTTTTTTGTTTTGGATATTACAGTAACTTGCAAAAATATTCGCCCCCCTTGAACTTTCCCACATTTTGTCACATTACAGCCACAAACATGAATCAATTTTATTGGAATTCCACGTGAAAGACCAACACAAAAGTGGTGTACACGTGAGAAGTGGAACGAAAATCATACATGATTCCAAACATTTTTTACAAATAAATAACTGAAAAGTGGGGTGTGAGTAATTATTCAGCCCCCTGAGTCAATACTTTGTAGTGATGGGATTTCCGGCTCTTTCGGCTCCAAACCGGCTCTTCAGGTTGTTTTGTTGCTTTAATTAATTTATTATTAACCATAATATAAAATTATGCACAAAAGGAATTACTAATGTAAAAAAAAAAGTGGTTTTATTTATATATGTTTATATATAAATATATGCGGTGGCCCCTAGAGACAAAACACGTACAAACTCCAAAACACATTTCTAGCATGAACTGAACTTCCAAAACAGAGCTACCTAGATCACTTAAATTACACAATTGAAAGCATGAAAGCATATGTGTATTGTTTGTGTATTTATACACAAGCATTCATATATAGTCAAATAATAAAAAAACAGTTTTTACCAGAAACCAAATCCGGTCGTTGGTACTGGCTGGCTTGTGTAGCCACTAGGTAACAAAAGTTCAACACTGCCCCTAGCATCCTGGAGCACTTCTGTTGCCTTTTGTACGTGTTTTGAGTTTTTATGTGCTTCGGAGTTTATACGTATTTTGGAGTTTATACGTGTTTTGGAGTTTGTACGTGTTTTTTTATGTGTTTTGGAGTTTGTACGTGCTTCAGGGTTTGTACGTGATTTGAAGTTTGTATGTGCTTTGTCTGTAGGGGCCACCGTAAATATACTTTTATTTATTCACTCCACATAAAATGTAATAAATAAATCATATAATACAAAAGTCAACTATTCACATTTCAATTTTTAACTATTTAAATTTTCAGCTTTTTCCTTTTACAAATTTAAAGTGAAACAACACAAAACAATGCAAACCACAACACAATTAAATATAAATTATAATATGAAAACAAAAAGAACATGCATATTGTCTGTCATATGGACCTGCATGAATAAACTTTCTCAATCCTTTATCATCTGCAACTGAAAATAGTTGTGGATGATTACTATACCTTTCTAATGTGACGTTGTTATCCCTGGCTCTTTCTCTGTCTCTCCCTCCTGCTCTGTTCCTGTGCTACTGAGTGTAACTACCGCCCCTCCCCCCTCTGCCCAGCGTAAAGCACAAGGCTCGCGTGCTGAATGAAGCGGAAAAAAAGCGCGAGAGAGAGGGTGAGAGAAAGAAAGAAAAAAAACAAACAAACAAAAAAACCGGCTCGTGATAAGGAGCCGGCTCGCGTCGTTCACGTCGAAGAGCCGGCTCTAGAGCCATTTCGTTCGCGACCGACCCATCACTAATACTTTGTAGAACCACCTTTTGCTGCAATTCCAGCTGCCAGTCTTTTAGGGTCTGTCTCTACCAGCTTTGCACATCTAGAGACTGAAATCTTTGCCCATTCTTCTTTGCAAAACAGCTCCAGCTCAGTCAGATTAGATGGACAGTGTCTGTGAACAGCAGTTTTCAGATCTTGTCACAGATTCTCGATTGGATTTAGATCTGGACTTTGATCGGGCCATTCTAACACATGGATATGTTTTGTTTTAAACCATCCCATTGTTGCCCTGGCTTTATGTTTAGGGTCGTTGTCCTGCTGGAAGGTGAACCTCCGCCCCAGTCTCAAGTCTTTTGCAGACTCCAAGAGGTTTTCTTCCAAGATTGCCCTGTATTTGGCTCCATCCATCTTCCCATCAACTCTGACCAGCTTCCTGTCCCTGCTGAAGAGAAGCACCCCCAGAGCATGATGCTGCCACCACCATATTTGACAGTGTGGATGGTGCGTTCAGAGTAATGTGCAGTGTTAGTTTTCCGCCACACAGTGTTTTGCATTTTGGCCAAAAAGTTCCATTTTGGTCTCATCTGACCAGAGCACCTTCTTCCACATGTTTGCTGTGTCCCCCACATGGCTTGTGGGGGACACAACACCTTGTATGTGAGGAGCAGGATTTTGAATTCAATTCTGGATTTAACAGGAAGCCAATGAAGGGAAGCCAATACAGGAGAAATATGCTCTCTCTTTCTAGTCCCTGTCAGGACTCTTGCTGCAGCATTTTGGATTAGCTGAAGGCTTTTCAGGGAGTTTTTTGCACATCCTGATAATAACGAATTGCAGTAGTCCAGCCTGGAAGTAATAAAAGCATGAACTAGTTTTTCAGCGTCACTCTTAGACAGGATATTTGTAACTTCAGAGATGTTGCGCAAATGGAAGAAAGCAGTCTTACATATTTGTTTAATGTGCGTTGAAGGACATGTCCTGGTCAAAAATGACTCCAAGGTTCCTCGCAGCATTACTGGAGGCCAAGGTAATGCCATCCAGAGTAACAATCTGCTTAGATACCATATTTCTAAGCTTTTCAGGGCCGAGTACAATAACCTCAGTTTTATCTGAATTAAGCAGAAAGTTGGCGGCCATCCAGGTCTTTATGTCTTTAAGACATTCCTGCAGTTGAACTAATTGGTGTGTTATCTGGCTTCATGGACAGATAGAGCTGGGTGTCATCTGCATAGCAGTGAAAATGTATGCTATGTCTTCTAATAATATTGCCTAGGGCAAGCATGTATAATGTAAACAGAATTGGTCCTAGCACTGAACCCTGTGGAACACCATAATTGACCTTAGTATGTGAAGAGGACTCTCCATTTACATGCACAAATTGGAGTCTATTAGATAGATATGATACAAACCACTGCAGTGCAGTACCTGTAATACCTACAGCATGTTCTAATCGCTCTAATAGGATATTATGGTCAACAGTATCGAACGATGCACTGAGATCTAGTATAGTTGTCCTATGGACAGATTCCCCCACCTGAGCTGTAGATCTCTGCAGCTCGTCCAGAGTCACCATGGGCCTCTTGGCTGCATTTCTGATCAGCGCTCTCCTTGTTCGGCCTGTGAGTTTAGGTGGACGGCCTTGTCTTGGTAGGTTTACAGTTGTGCCATACTCCTTCCATTTCTGAATGATGGCTTGAACAGTGCTCCGTGGGATGTTCAAGGCTTGGGAAATCTTTTTGTAGCCTAAGCCTGCTTTAAATTTCTCGATAACTTTATCCCTGACCTGTCTGGTGTGTTCTTTGGACTTCATGGTGTTGTTGCTCCCAATATTCTCTTAGACAACCTCTGAGGCCGTCACAGAGCAGCTGTATTTGTACTGACATTAGATTACACACAGGAGCGCTGTATGTAGTCATTAGCACTCATCAGGCAATGTCTATGGGCAACTGACTGCACTCAGACCAAAGGGGGCTGAATAATTACTCACACCCAACTTTGCAGTTATTTATTTGTAAAAAATGTTTGGAATCATGTATGATTTTCATTCCACTTCTCACGTGTACACCACTTTGTGTTGGTCTTTCGCGTGGAATTCCAATAAAATTGATTCATGTTTGTGGCTGTAATGTGACAAAATGTGGGAAAGTTCAAAGGGGCCGAATACTTTTGCAAGCCACTGCATATAATACTTCCACACAAGACAGTGCACGAAAAAAGATTTTGAACATATACAAGCATACACTTTGTGCATGTGTGCACCTTGAAAAAAGGTTATGTCTATATTTTGTGCAGCTTTGGGGTTTCTTTAAAGTTGCCAGTAGTAAGACACTCAAGCCTTTGTTGCTTGATATCTTGCAACATAAAATTTGTCGCGATTAGGAAGAATTGCCTGCTGAGTCATGAACTCAGCTCAAATATGTAGAGTAATACTTCTCCTAGTCTCATGCAGCTGAAGATTATTTTATAAACTAGTTGATAGAATGTAATCTATCTTGGACACCACAAGGAAGGAACAGTGTTACAGCTGTTCGTAATGTTACACTTTTGTTTTTTGTAATTAAGGACACCGAGGGCCTTGGTTGTCTGTTGTTCATGCTAAATATCACATTATAACAAAATTTTAGTCTTTTGCACTTCACCTGTGGGGTTTTCTCATTGATTTCTTTGCATCTCTGTTCAAAGCATCTCCAAGGTGAAGCTGTGGTTTGTGGTGATATTTGAAGTCTAAAAGCATGCCAGCTGCTTGTGGCATTGACGTTGTACAGTCATAACTGCCTTCCTGATATCAGTATCACAAAAAATAAGTCACTTTTATGGCATGTTGATCTATTGATAAGGTGGAGACAGGCCTGCCTTTTCAAGTGTTCAGGCACTTAAGAAGTAGCCTACTTAAGTGGCATTTAAGCACGCATAGAATAACTGATTTGCGCTTTTAAGCAATGCCCAACTCAGAACAAACCTTCCCACAGTGAACAAAATAAATCGATATGAATAAAATTATAAATTTTAGGAGGTTTATAAGATGTGATAACAAAGCATAATGTAATAAATGTCTATATGCCAATAACAATCGCATTAAGTGGGTAGTTATTCAATAAAGCTATGCAGTGCTGAGGTTTGTCCCCTTGAGAATGTTCTTAGAAGTAGAATGAGTAATAGGATTCTCGCCTGTCCTCTTCAGTTCAGCCCTCTCTTTCTCTCTCGCTCTCTTCTGCTCCCCCCCTCCCCCCAAGATCCAGGGATAGTCACTCTGTCTGGCTTTCCGTTGAACACCTTGCTGCTGTGACAGCAGTCAAGTGAAACTCGGAATTTTAAAGAGAGGGAGAGAGAGATACGGACAAAATTGCGTGGCTTCAAAATAAAAGCACCAATGACCAAAGTGTGAAATTGAAACTTAGTCAAGTTCAGTTTCCTAAAAAATATAGGTAACTAAATTACTCTATGGCTAAATTTAGTTCTTGTTTTTTTTAAAGATGCATATGCTTTTAACAAACACATAGAATCTGTCTGAGATTACAAGATGAGTTTTTTGCATTATTTAATTATTATTTATTTATTTATTTTGCTTAGGTTTTATTTTGAAAGTCTAAAGGAAAAGTTCCTTTATTATAGTAAACTCGACAGCTGCCGGCGCGGACACCTAGTTATCTGTGGACAGGCTTCGCGGTGGTCGGCTTCAATTATCGTTTTACTGGGACACTTTTTTTTAATCGCTCACTTTCCTTTAAAAAACAAAACAAAAAACGTTTTCACGGTTTCGAACTGCTGCTGCCGCAATTACCGGGAAAAAAAATAGCAGCAACGGTCCAGGATGAACTTTTCCTTATCCCGGTTAACATTTTCGCTTCTTTGATTGGAGAATCCCGGGCGTGTGGAACTACACTTTTCCATTTTTAGTGGGTTCACTGCGAGTGGAACAGTGGGCGAAAGTGTTAGGTGAAGACTTTGAACATCATAAAGCGTGGTGGTGATTTTCACGAGGAGACCTGAAACCTCGAATACTGACGGGGGAAATATTCAAGGTAAGCCTACGCGCTCATGGAAGAATAATGCTGCATATGTTGGTTGGCTTTAGAAACCTAGGCTAAAGTTAAACACACACACATATGTATATATCACATTATCTCTCGCTCTCTCTCTATATATATGTGTATGTGTGCGTGTGTATAGAGAGACAGAGAGATATGTATATATCACATTATAGATAGCTAGATAGACGTGTGTGTATCTATTTATGTATGCGTTTGAGTATCTCTGATATACATTTGCACCTCAATTAATTTATGAAAACATTTTGTGAATAAAATATAAACTAAAATAATCTTACTAAATAATCTTTGTGCTATAAAGTGATAATTAATTTACAAAAACATTAAAAAGGAGAGAGATACTAAGGCTCATTTGTTACATGCCCTGTAAGATAATAATGGTGGTTCAGTGTTAGTACTTATTATAAATGGCTTGGTTAACAGTGGTCGACCCATTTTTAATGTGTTATTTTGCCTTGTTTATTTCACATTAATTTCTTTTTTCATTGCTTATGTGCGTGCTTGAGCTAGGAATACATCAGTGCGCTGTTTACAGTAAAAAGGTTGTGACATTGGTTACCATTTTCTTCAACTCTCTCAGCCTGTATCTGTACAAAGAGGTGATGTCTGGGTTCATGCTGCTGCCTGAAGGCAGCCATCAAAGGTAGTGATAACAGCTCGAACTTGCTCTCCTTACAGCTGTAGCGTGCGGTTTCCTGTCAGTGATGAGATGCACAATCAAAAGACTTCACTCATGTAGAAAAAAAAAAACTCCTGAACAACAGAAGATGGGCAATGGCCCAAATTAAATTAGATAAAGCAGCACATGCAGATATGAGAACTACTGGAAACTGAAAGTGATAAAGTAACAAATGAGAAGGGTATTTTTTTTAACCATTCATCTTGAGAAATGCAAATGCTGCTGTGGTTGTGTGACTCATTGCAGAAAGCGCTTCTCCTTTGTGCTGACTTCTTTTTTTTTAATAATGAGGAAAAGAAAGCCGTTGATGGCGAACCAAAGCCCTTGGCGATCACCTAAGGCCACACTGGGGGTGATTTAGACTTAATAATATGCAGTCTTTTGTCCGTGCCAGAGTTCGTATGTGTGTTGTTTTATTGATTTATTCATATCCCCGAAGGAAATGTGTGCAGCATTCCACCTGCTCCTCCAATTTCCTCGCAGAGTATGTCGAGATACAGATAAAGGAGCCATGTAATCACATGCACAGACATGCACCCTGCATCACTGTGGTGCTATGGGAAGGTATGCAAGGTCCAATGCAAATGTACCCTCAGGAACATTCCCCACGACCCATATTCCACCTAACCTTGAAAAATATCTCCGCATTCCTGCTTTGACTCAGCTTTCCTGGGGTTTAGTTGAGTGTCTGCTGCATGTGGTGAGATGAGAAAAAACAAACAACTTATTACAAATAGAATCTCACTTTGAGACTCATTCAGTAGCCGCTCAGCGTTAGTGCTGTAAATCAACATGACAGCAGCAGCACTGCTGGGCCCGTTGCTTCATGTAATGTGCTTCAGAAAAACAAAAACGTCTTATCTTTTAGGAAACGGTTGCACAAAAGTGTAGCCCAGTGAAGTCTCCTCCTAGCAGCACCATTTAAGCCAGTGTTAGAAAAGGCTTGAAATGCTTATTAAGGACCCCTTTTTTGTCCCTTAATTGATTCTGTCATTTTTCTTGATGAAAAATCATATAGAGCCATAAAATAAGTAAATCCAAACACATACGTACGTTTCAATGCAATCAGCGAATATTCTAATTTAAAAGTAAGTGACAGCTTTGTAAGTGTAAGCTGTCAGTATGGGTGTGCACAGTTCTTTTAACCACTGGCTGAACCAGCCTCTGAATCAGCCAGTGGTCTTTGACCCTTATTCATGCTCGCTGTCACTTCAGCTCTAAAGCCTGACAACAAAGAGCAGCTTTTGTTCCCTGGCTTACTCTTCTTCCATGCACATTCTTTGCTGCTTCACTCTGCTGCTTGTAGACGAGTGGGGTGAATTTAGATTGAAAACTGCCACAGGAAACAAACTCAGGCTACTTTAAAGGCACATTCATAATAAATATGTTAATATGTCTATAATTTAAAATGCTCCAGCTTGTTCCAAGACTGAGGGTAAAAGAAATGGTGAAACTGGATGGGTCGTTTTTTTTTTCCACATATTTAACTCAGGTGACTAGTCAGCAGAATAGAAGGACAGACATGAAAAGCAGTGACAGAAAATGTTACCCTGAGGTACTTTAAATCTTTGAGAATGACAGGAAATGGTATTTTCAAGGTACTTTTACTGAAACCAGGTCACGTATATCAAAGGGTTTAATAGGAGGTGCTTATCATTTGTAGAAAACATTCTCATTAACTCATGAAAGATTAAACTAAGAATAGACTAAAAATGTAAATGTTGCCCCTTTTCACAAGTGAATTGTATAATGTGATACCTAAGTCTTGTGAGATGTGTATATGAAATAAACATTTACTTTTGAAGAGAAATGCTAATGTGAGCATCCTAGCATGCCCTCAGTGGCAACGCTGAAATGCTGATCCTAGCAGTTTCGTCTACTGTCGTCAGAGCTTCATCTTTTCGTGTTTGGTTGAAAATCAACCCAACTGACAAGTAAATTATAATTCACTAGAAGATAAGTCTGTCACACGCATTTACATTAAGATACTTTTGGTATACTTCGTTGCTCAGTTATGGCTATATCTAGCAAATGTGTGTGCTGCATAGATGCTAGAAGTCGTGGCGTGGGCTGTGTCCCAAAATAACACAACACACTTAACATCTAGCCCACATTGCACAGGTCTTTGTCTGAGGCGATGCAACGCGTTTCAGTTCATCTGCTAGAGGTGTGAATTACCAAAGACCCAAAGGGGCAATATTATCATAATACCCAACTCAATGATACAATTTATTGTGATTCTGATACTTTTGCTAAATATTGCAATAAGTTATTGTGATATATTGTGTTTTATCATATATTTTCTGTTGCAAATGATGTCTTCAGTCATTTTTTTCTACAGCAAAGTGTGATTGTTAACCAGCCAGACTGACCAACACAGTTTATTCAAACTTGTAATTAAAGTTGCATGCACCTGACAAACTGAACTTTTTCTATTGCAATCTAGTCCAGTTTACTGACTAACTAAAATACTTTCTATTTACTTACCAATTCAATGCAAACATGTAGACTATTGTACCATTAAATAAGTCTTGAACCTAGAGAGTGATCACCATTTCTGAGATGTGAGGTGTTGTATGAATCCACTGCCTGTGATGTCCACATGTGTCAGGTTAATGCAACCCTTTCTGCTGTACCTTTCCTCAACTTTGCACTTCCCTTCTCTGTAGAACCTAGGTGTGGCTGTATACATGAAAAAGCATTGAGATGGTGTCAAATATCTGGATCCCATTGTCTTCATCAAGACCAGGTGATCGATATGTTATCTTCTTAGCTCACTCTGAATTGGGAGGTAGCTCTAGTGTTTACTTTGGCATCCATGGCTGATTATTTTCAGACTTTTTACTATCATACAGTACTCTTTACAAATCCATCTACTTTGTCTTGCCCTTGTAAGAAAAAAATAAGTCCATGTGTCTGATTTAGATGTAGATGGCACTTTTTTGGTTTTCGTTCTTTTGCTTTATATCACCCACACCAAAAAGTACCAGTAGTCAGTACTTCGTTTTCACATATGCCAGAACCAAAACAAGATTATGCCTGCCTAGAAAGGTAACTACACATTGCTGTCAACGCAGCCCATACAGTTGGAAGCGCTGGCCACAATGTTGATCACTACCTTAGACTACCTTATATTGTAGTACAAGCGTAAACCAGGTTGGTTATGTAGGTCAAAGTACAACCGCAGCAGATTTATTGGTACTCTAGCACAGTGTATTTGTGGTAGTAAACTGCTACCAAACATACACCGCAACTGTAAGTATAACAACTATAACCCTGCTTGATAACCAAGCGGTAGTCTCTATTGTAAAGGCATACATAAAACAAATTTAAACTACTGGATTTTTGAAACAGATTTGTCTCTTTATTATTATTACAATTACCTATCCTCAAGCTAGGGCTGCTCAATTAATCGAATTTTAATCACGATTACGATCTGGGCTTTCAACGATCATTAAAAATGACTGAGCCGATTATTAGCCCCTCCCTCGTGCTTTACTCTCACGCTGCTCCGTGTGGCAAATCAAGCGCACCTCTCTGCATTTCCAACATGTGTCACAACAATTAAGAAGACCCAAGGGAAGCTCGGAAAGCTATGCAGAAGTTATTTGGGGAGGAGAGTGACTGCCGTTGGTTGAAAAGAGAGGTAAAAGAAAAAAAACTTCAGTGGTGTGGAAACATTATGGGTTCTACTTGACGTGGATCAAGTAGACATAGTGTGTACACTTTGCTACAGTGTCGTAACTGAGAGCAACACTGCAAAGTTCACTAAACATAGATGTTTACATTTTTCATTTATTTTTTATATTGCAAACATTTGCACTGTTATCAGTATTTGCACACTATTTTATATTATTTTTTAAAGTCATTATTCAATACATTGTTATTGTTAACCCTTTAAATCCCTGTAGAACCTGAACCGCGTAAGCTAGCGCAATAATTTGTTTTGCATATGAAACCAGAGGAGTTGTACTTACATCTTATGCCATCAGCTTGTCCTCGGTCACGGTTCCCTTCCACATAAAGCTTTGCAAAAATTGCATAAAAAGCGCTTGCAGGAACAAAAAAATAATATTCCAGAAACACGCTTTGCCGATCCGATCAGCTGTTCGTAACACTTCCCACATTGAACAAGACGTCAACGCGAACTATCGCATGTCCGCCATTTCCTGTCCGAAACCGACTTCATTTTCACGGAAAATGTAGTTTTTTACTTGTAGGCCTTAAAAGCCTATACTGGTGTTTTTATAAGTCATGTTTGACTTTTCTGAATAGTTTCTGTGATGCTTAGAACTCGAATTGCACTGCTGGAAATAGTTTATTTTGATGCACATGCTGCTTTCTTTGCAAATTTGCATCATAGGATTGTTTTTTGTTTTTCCTGCAGTATATAAAAATTGATGTATCTCCAAAATAAAACTATGAAGACACTCAAAATAAATTTACTGTGGTGGGAAACTATGTTTTGCAACTTTTTTGTATTTAAAGTTTTGAGGGATAAGCCTCTTAAATTTCCCCAAGTAGAAATATATGTAAAAAAAAAAAAAAAAAAAAGGTTTTCAATTGTTTTGTAGTTTATTGCACTTTTTTGTAATTAATGTAATTACTATGGACTTAATGCATACATATTATTAAAATATGGGCTATAACAGTTGTATAGCAACTTGAAATGCTCCCAAAAATGGCACTACAGCATGTAAAAAAAAATAATATAAGCTCTGGTGGACTTGGTTCTATGGTAGGTCTTAAAGGGTTAAATAAATATCGTCAAATAATCGAGATCTCAATTTCAGTGAAAATAATCGTGATTATCATTTTTGCCATAATCGAGCAGCCCTACCTCAAGCTTCACAGCCACTTCATTACTAACACCTTGGTAGTTCAAGGTTGGGCCCTCGGGCCTTCAGATTGCCTAAAATTTGCGTGTTAAAGATTCAAAAACATTAGAGAAACAATCTTCAGAGATTTTTGTCCATATTGACACAATAGCATAACGCATTTGTTGCAGACTTCTCATGTCCACTTCTCAGTGTAGTTTATGTTTGATGAATGAGAATGAAGAACGGCAAAGACAGTCGGCCTTGATGAGCAGAAACGTTTCAAACTTTTGTGGCAAAATATATTAGGTTTGGATAATTCACTAGCAAATATAAAAGTGTTACATATCCATGTACCTTGGAACACAGATTGCGTACTCCGTCTGGTATCATTTTCTGCCATCTGTGTCACACATTGTTTTGACTTTTGTGCCATAGTGTGAGAACTTGTAAAGATGATTCATATAGGCAGGTGAGTCAGTCCCACATATGTCATTACTGGAAAACAGAATCAAGCAGACGGGGGAATCACAAGTGTTGTCTCGTTAACACAGTTGTGGGTAGTTTGAATGGATGCATGTGTTCACATAAATGCTGAGGCAAAGGCTCTTATCATATCATCTTATAAATGTGTAGGAGTGACAAATGGAGTGAATTTAGTTTCTGGATGTGTGGAGTCTTTGTGCTGAAAGGTGAGAAATTCTAAGACTGCTACGGTATGCGAGCACTGCGTCTCACTAACACACTTCCACGTATGCCAGGCTTTGGTCATTGCATCTCTTTCACACCCACATTCACACAAGCATAGGAAGTGAAAGAAAAGGGGAAATTCTTGTGCTGAATTGATCCCTGGCCAGTGTACATGAACAATAGAGAGTGAGTGCAGAATTAGAGATAGTTTACACGACAAGCTGAAATATTGTGTAAGAGAGAGTGGATATATTTGTTTAAATTATTTGTGTCACTGCAAACTTTGCAAAGACTCGAACCCAATTATATAATTGCACATAAAAGATTTGATAATAGGCATCATTGTCACCTTAACTAAGCTTACAGTGTGTGTTCACTCTTGTAGCTCTGGGTGTGGTGACAGTGGCCATTTATTTTTAACCTCTGATCTCTTCGTAGATATAATGAGAAAACTGTAATGAGCAGTTCGTGGGTGATGCTGCTACAAATCATACACTAATGCTGTGTGTGAATTCATCACCACTGCGATGCACCTGATATTTCACCCCAACTCTAAATTTAAAGTTTGGGGATTGTGTTAAGTACGTATTGGGACCATGGACTCTATTATGAAGATGCAAACAATAAGACATAACAAATTAAGACAAACATTTTAAAGCCTCAAGATTGGCCTTCTTACCTATTTATTTATTTATTTATTTATTTATTTATATAAATAGGAACTCTCTTTGATGATATGGGTAGTTTCTAAAATGTACTTTCATGAGAAACGGAACAGCTGACAAAGTAACCACACCCATGTTTATTCACAACTTCATTATTTCAGCTTATATGTATATATGTAGGAGGAGATCAGCTGACATTTTGAGCCAAACTAAATTAGGGTTTTGTGGAAGGATCATTTTGGGAATTTTAGCTCGAAAAAGTCCAAATTGGTGTGTAGGTGTAAAGGTCATATGTAGGACTTTGATGACACTATTGTCGTGTTTTTATAACCTTAGAATGATCCTTTTGTATCTACAGAGGGAGGGACTCCTGTTCCTCCGAGTCCACCAGGAGAGACAGAGGTGTGTGTTTAGGTTAAGGTACCACAACAGCTCATTTCTGTCCTAGCATGGTACCATGGTACAAGGGCCACCAAACAAGCTCATCACTTACTGCTTTTGAAGATTCATCCAAGCTTTGGTCTCTTGAGCTTTCGTTTCCGTTGTAATAACATACATGAAACAGACCGATGGAATTGATGTTTTTCCTTAACAGATGTCTCTCTCATGAGACACACTGATAACAGCAATTATCCCCTGCTCAAGCTTACTTCTTCTTAAGCCACTTCATTAAGCACACCTTGGTGTTGCAAGGTTGGATCCTTTTTGCCTTCAGAACTGTTGTAACATATTCAACAAAAAAACATTCCTCAGATGTGTTGGAGCATATTGACATGATGATATTACACAGTTGTTGCAGACTTATCAGTTGCAAATGCGTGATGTGAATCTCCCATTTTGCATGTGCTCTGTTGGATTAAGATCTAGTGAATGAAGAGGCCATTTGAATTTGTGAAACGGTGCATCATCATCCTGAAATCAGTCATTAGATGATGGCTGTTCTGTGATTGTAAAGGGATGGACAACCATAGCAACAATACTCAGGGAGTCAGTGGCATTTTGGAAGTTATGTACAAAGACTCCACTCTGACCTGCTGACCTGTTGATACAGGACAGAATGCTTTTATTAACACCAAATTCTCACCCATCAAACTATTGCAACAGTTTATCGTCTACCTTTGGTGAACATATGTGGATTGTTATTTGAGTAATTGTTGCCTTCTTATCAGTTCAAAGCAAGCTCCTCCTCTGAACAACAAGATATTTTTACACAGAGAACTGCCGCTCAGTGGATATTTTCTCTTTTTCTGACCATTCAAGGTTAACCGTAGAGATAGTTGGGTGGAAAAAATACAGTAAATTGACACCACCAATCACATCGTTTTCAATATCTCATAAATCACTTTTTTCCTGACATAGAGGCTGAAATTATGATACAGAGCTCCACAATGAATCATGTTATTATATCATATTGTATCATGCTATTCTAGTAAAAGTTGTAATTCAGATAAATAAGTTTTCTAAAGATCCTAAAGCCTTGATAAATGAAAAGACAGTAACATATTTTAAACTACAATATCTGTTTAACTGAGGCAGAGAAATATTACTGCACTCCTTCCTGGCAGGTCACTATATTACACATTAGTTTCTCAAGCATGCACCGCTTGAAGTTACACCTTAGCAACTTTTTTGCTTTTGTCACTTTTAAATTATCAGAGAACGAAATGCCAAAACCACACTTTGACACGGAAAATACAAAGGTTTCATTTTCACACGTCTTTGTGTTAGATAACTGAACTGAAAAGTAAACTGTGGGATATTTTGATATTGTCTTCTTGGCTTCATTTCAAGAAGATATCTTATGTCAAACCACAGTTCTGCATCACAAGAAGTGTCGCAGCTGAGAGAACTGGCTGGTGTGACGTGGCATCTTCACAGGAAAGCTAATGTTCAGCTGTCGCTCTCAAACTAAATGCTTGAGTAACAAGTGGTGAGGCTTGTGTGTTGACTGGGATGACCATAGTGAAGACATGTGACACAGATAACGATAGAACAGACTAACGCTCTAAAATTTAGAGCATTCTCATGTCGGTATATATAAGAAAATGCAGTTAATTCAATATGACTTTATTTACATGACAGATTATTATCTCAAGGCAATTTGTACTGTAAGCTAAAAACCCTACTGTTTTTATAGAGAGAATCCTAACAACAGACATCCTCTATGAGTAAGTATATGGCAATGGTGGGGGTGAAGAACTCTCTTTTGACACGAGGAGACCTCAAGCAGAACCAGGCCTTGGGAGGGGCAGCCAATTGCATTGACCAATTTGGGTGTCAAGAGAAGGAAAAGGGAGGAAAGAGGAAGATATAGAGGCAAAAAAACAACAAAGAACTGAGCATGTTAACATCACCGACTTATCAAACTCTAAAACTGAAGCCAGGCCAATAGAGCATCAGTGAAAGTGCCGCATAATGCAAAAAAGTAAGGTAGCATTTTGTGTGTTCATCAAATAAACCTCCTGTTTGTGTGTGTTTGTTTGCTTATTTGTATGTCTCTGTGCATTAATGGGTGGGTTGTGCAAGGCTTATATCTTTCTCAAGTATCGAGTGTGGGTGTTATAAATAGCAAGCTGTCCTCTCAGGATATGCAGTGTGATATTTCCCTGTCTTTCTATTGTTCTTTTTTCTGTCTGTCTGCCTGCTTTGTCTGTGGTTCAACAGGTTCCTGTCTGCTTTTTTGATTATTTTCCAGACATTCTCACTGTCACGCATACCATGCAGTAAACCCACGCGACGTGGTCACAGATCTAGTATTTGTTAGGTTTTAACTTCCACGCTATGAGCTTGTCTGGATGTGGTGATGTAAAGCAATGACACCAGACTAGGATGAGTTTCCGTCTTTGGTTGAAATTGAAAATGACAAAAATGCATTTGTGGTTATTTGAGACATGTCCGTCTGTTGACAGTCATGTGATTCTCTAATATGATGCAAAGTGGATTTTTTTCAAAGAAAATTCCCAGTTGTATATTTTTCTGCTTTAGACACTAACTGGTGGTGGACATGGAAACTGTCAGTATAAGCTTGCTTGACTATTCAGCACTTGACCTTGAAGGAAAAGCAGCTCACTGTAGGGTTATGGAAAGACTGAATTGCTGATGCATGTGTATGTGTTCTCATTCCCGTTACAAGGGGAAGACTGTTTCCATTGATAAGAGCTTAGAAAGGTCGCTGTGTTTATTTTGAGGCTGAACTCATTTGTGTTCACTGATATATAAGGACAGATAACAAACCAGGCGTCCAAATGAGAATGGTATCACTAAGAAAATGTCATTACATTAAACTGGGAACTTTTTGTTTCGTTTTTTTATGACTTCATGTAAAAAGAATGTAATTGATATGCTTTTTTTATTTGTTCTAACATTTTCTATATGTGGTTAAAATTGGCTGCAAATTAACACTGTGCTCTTTCATTTAACCATGCACACACACACACACACACACACACACACACACACACACACACACACACACACACACACACACACACACACAGTTTTAGCCACTGATTTTAATGGTGCTAAATTGCTGTTCTCCTTGCATAAGCATTTACGCAGTTATAAATTTGTTCCCCTTTTAAAACCGTTTCACTTTTTGTATTTCTGCAGAACAGATGTTAGCAACCGAGCTGCAGCCGATGGATAATCTGAAGTTTGCGCTCTTCTTAATCATCCTCACCACTGGTAAGATCTTAGAGATACTTTATCTTGTTCATCATAAAGCAAACTGCATTCATGTTGTGCCACTTCCTACATTATACGTTATGTTGCCCTTTTTATAGATATTCTAGAAGAGACATTAAATGAACATGACAGAATTCTCAAAAATATATTAGATTATCAGTTTTTCATAGCATTTCCTTTATAGTATTTTTCTCTATGTGACCTCTGTTTGTGAGCATTAGACAACTAGAGTGCCTCAGATAGTAAGGAAATACTTTGCTGACACAGGAGAGTTAAAGCTTCCACTACCATAAGAACTCTTCGGTCAGTATCATAAAGCAAGGCAGGACACATGGGCTCCAATAGGAATCAATGCAACGCCGAGCTCATGAACTGATCATAAGTTTAAAATTTGTAAATTGTAACTGTGACCTATTACCCAAGTGCTGGCAGACACACATTCATTTACATGTCAGTTTTCTGCCCTGAACCTAAAGTCTAGCCAAAGTAGTGACATTTTAGCAAACAATGCAGGTAGATGGCAGGATTGTGTTACTGAATGCGGAGGTGTAGTATTCATTGCTTTCAGTCATGTAACCAAAGCAAAGCCCTGGAGGAGGAAAATAATATAGCGACAACATGCTAGGAAACACTCAGTACTATAGAACTGCAATACAACCCACTAAGTTTCCCAGTAGCTTCAAACCACAAATATTTAAATCACCTCAGTGAAGAGAAGTGAAAAATATTATTTGAGCACTTGTAGTCCACATTGCAAAGTCCCTGCAAGAGGTCTACTTTAGAAATGCTTAACTTCTCTCTCTTGAATAATCCCTGCCCTTAAACTACCACCAGGATGAAAGCACATACAGTAGAGTGCAGCAAGAGGGTTGTTTTTATCATCTGGACTGGTCACTAATACCATTGTGAAGTAGACGAAATTTTTCATTTTCAAAACAAGTGGGAGAACCAATTAGCTAAATGTGTTAATTATGTTTTAATACTGTGTGCTGTATTTTAACAGTTTCCAGTAACAATGACAATGACCTGGACTGGAACTTTTGCGGCACATGGCACCATGGCAACAACCCCCTGAGCCTGAACCTCAACATCTCTACTGGCTGTAAAGGAATCTCCATTTCAGCCAGTGAGAGCTTTCTGTCCATCAACGGGCAGATCACAGCCCAGTGTAGGAGATCTGAAGTGATTACCTTCAAGCACCTTGGACTTGAGTCAGGGGAGGACATCAAGTTCTGTCTGGACTGGGAGCCACTGCTGGACCAGTTAATGCTGACAGTAAGTGATAACAATTTTTAAATTTAAGTGTGGGTTCTAAATGCTATTTTTTTTTTTTGTTTCATCATTTGACACCCATTCTTTTACTCAATAACATTAAAGTTCAGGAGAACTCAACTAAAAATGAGCGTGAGGTAGTTAAATGAAAGATGTGGAAAAAGCACATGTGTATAATAATATACCACCACCACATTCTAAAAGCCATATAACAAAATGTAAAATTTATATGATGTTCTGTACACTGCATACACTACACTAGCTAAATTCAAGATTATTATGATAATTTCTGTTTTTTGTTTTTGTTTTTCCTGTTGTGATGTTCAGGTAGGAGAGAAGAAGCTTATTCTGTGCTCACCTGCAAGCCTGCAGGGTAAATGCTGCACTGACCTGAGTGATGGCCAAAACACACAAGAAGCAGACTACGGCATCCTCAATACCGAGATTAATCATGATTTCATCACCGACAAAACACGGATGGCGTACAACTTTCAAGCACATTCCACCAACTACAGTAAGGAAGATTACACATATTGTGTCAGCATATTCTTGATAGAAAATCTGTGAATGAAATATATTTAGCAAAAAATAAAATTGATGTTCTGTACTGTTTTATTTGTTCCAATAACTCAGTTTGTCTGTAATGTTGTTCATATTTAGCTTTGCTGAACCAGCATTTCAGATTTCTGTTATCAAGTGCAGCATGTCAGAATCAGAACTTTCTCTTCTTTTCTGTTTTTGCAGCAGAATTATGTGAACAGGCGAGACAGGAATCCGGCCCCAACAAGTAATTTCCTCTCTTTTCCTCAAATGCACCAGTTTATTGCAGGGATATCATGGCAGGATGTTGTAGACTTGATCCTTCCTGAAGTACACAAACTTTGATTACAAACGAGGAGTGAAGACATTAGCTGTCTGATGTAATATTGCTCCATTCAAATGAAACATGACAAACTTATAATCATGGCTGTGCCTGATGTTTGTGTCCAGGTGTGCTGAGCCTCCATACGCTCACAAATCTGATGTGGAGATGAAGGAAGATTTCAAAGGCCACAGCGTCACATCACCTGTAAGACAAACACACAAAAGTTAAAGAGACTTGTCTTCAGATTAACCTTTTCTTTTTCAAACCAACCAGTGTGAGAAGGCTTTGATTTATTTTTAGAGAGTGGATGCTCTGTGATAGTGTGTCAGCTGTTGTATTGCAGTGTTACTGTTCTGAACTACCTCATCTTACAATCTCATTTAATTATAGCTACATTATAAAAAAGATAAAATGATCAAAATGTTATTTGTAATAAACTATACTGAAACAAAATGAAATTGAAAAATAATTGAAATTTAATAAAAACTAATGATAGCTCAAGAAGATGATCATTGTGTCAGGGATGAACTAAAAACAACATTTGCAGTTCATTGTAATTAATTTATGTCGCCCACTGTGGCACACGGATATGTTTTTATAGGTAAAAAACAACACTTGAACAACACACAAAAATGTCCCGCTCTGCAGAGTAATATCACCTCTTAAATCCAATTATTAGGTTTCTGTAGGTTTCACCTGAATCACACATCTGCAGAAGTGAGGTTTCACTTTCAGTCATACGACTGGGATGAAGATTCATATTTTTAGAGTTTGCACTGCTGACATTAGCAAAAAACCTTCTTTGCATCTGAGACTGTGTGCTTCCATTTTTAATCCAGACTTACTTTACAGCACATTTTTGAATAACCTAGAGTATTCATGCAAGTAGAGGGGAGAAGTGATGTAGTACAGAAAATAGGGTGGGAGGTTAGTCACATAAAAGTGACTGATGGCAGCATTCTACTGACGATTACAGGATGGTGTTGAAAGCTGACTTTTTTTTTCCTCTAAACGACCCTAAAATAGAGTCATTTAGTAACCCAACAATCTCAAAGCAGAGCCACAAGCAGAGCTGCAGAGTGAAGCAGGTTTTGCTTACATTGTAAAAACTCACAGTTCTTATATGTGCTGTCTTTTCCAGGCCATTGCTGGTAGACCTGTCAAGTCCAATATCACTGTCCACCTCCCTGCTGCCTTAAAACAAGCTGCGAAAAATGTTAGCAATGTAGCCTGCACTTTCTTCAAGAACATCTCCCTGTTACAGGTAAGGCTGTTTGCCTTCAGTCGATACAGGCACATATGACAGGATTTCAGGTGACCTTATTTAGCTGTCAGCCTGCAATTTTTTCCAGTGTTCACATTTGCGATTCTATCTGGAATACTTTTGTTGCTTTGTGTGCAAATATTTATGCTGCATTGTGTAAGATGAAGGTCAAGTTGTGTGTGTTTGTTTCAGGAGGCTCACAAAACTGCCAAGCCTATCAATGATGTGGTGGAAATCACGGTGGAGAACGAGATCATCAGAAATCTGCCTGAACCCATTAGGATAGATTTTTACCATGAAGCCGTATCTGTAAGTTTGTGTGTTTCTGTGGCATTTAGCCTGTATCAGTACGCTCCCCACCCACTTTATATTACTTAAAGCTACTTCCTTAAACTGACACTTACTGTACCAAATAGTAACTGCTGAAATTGACTGCAATGTGCAGCAGTACAGATGTCAATACACACACAGGCTGTCAAATGTGGCTCAGGTGTGGATGCTGTTAAAAGACAAACAAGATGGTTTTTACTTCCGTGACATCTGCATATCTACCTCCACGGTGCAGCAAACACACAGAAACCACTTATAGGTCTCTTTTCTAACCTTATGTCTGGCAGAAACAGACTGTTGTTTATGCAATTTATGAGGCTGTCTATTGCATCTGTGCAATGCACACAACAACACATAAAAGCACCTGTGACGTGGATATTCTTTGACATTGTGGTGACATTGCAGCTCATGTCTCTCCCCTCCTTCTTTATTTCAGAAAAGAAAAACAAGGGCATGTGTTTCATGGGACACCAGAAAAGGTTGGAACCATTTAGAGATGAATATTATGTGCTACTTTACATATTTATCTGTATTTTCGTTTATCATAATTTTCAGCAATGCGGATTGATTTGATATTTCCCTGTTGCAGATTCTCTGCAGGTGAACTGGTCGAAGGATGGATGTAAGACAGAACAGAGTGGGGAAAACCACACTGTGTGTCAGTGTAACCATCTGACGTACTTCACTGTGCTGGTGGTGAGACATGCGGATACACTGCTTTTCATACAACAAATAAACAACAGACAGAAACCAATAGTGATGAGATTAGTAATGATTTTTAAAAGATACACAGAAATCAACAGTCTTCATTGTACCAGTGTGTCTTGTGAAGGCCATGTTGCTCACTGCACTGTTTCCTATGGCAGGACCTGAATCGTCAACCAGTGCCCCACCTGCTGGAGCTTACTGTCATTACATATCTGGGATGTGCCGTATCTCTGATCAGCTGTGTTGCTCTTATAATATATCTCTGCAGGAAAAGGTACAGATGTTATTAATGTAATATACAATATAGATATTTTTTTTATTATTTTATTATTTTAACTTTCCACTGACTTTCAAGGAGGCGATCAAAGGAGCAGTCCTTGCCCATCCATGTGGGCTTAGCTGTGTCCCTCGCCTTCCTCAGCCTGATTTTTTTCTTCAATGGAGTCCTGGCTAACGTGGGAGGGGAAAGTGTGTGCACTTGGGTAGGAGCAGTACTTCACTACGCCCTCCTCTGCTCCTTCGCCTGGATGGGCATCGAAGTGTTGCACACTTTCTGGTTGGTCTACATGGTCTTCACCCCCCGTCTGAAGCCCTACATTTGGAACCTAGTTGGTTTTGGTGAGTTTCATTTCTGAAATGTATCTCATGACACATAAAGGTAAAGCACATGTAAGACTCTTGATTATTCTTTTCCAGCTCTTCCTGCTGTTCCCGTTGTCATCCTGGCTCCAATAGGTGATATTTATGGGCTCATAGAGGTGCCACCAAGCGAAGACCCTGAGAATCCATATAAGATGTAAGCCTTTCCTTATCTGATCTAAAATTATTTGGAAAGTGAATAAATACAAGCACATGCTTGTATTTAAAATCATGCTTTCAAGGCAACAGCAAAACATTTCAAGGGGATTATGGGAATCTTTAATAAAATGCTGAGCATATTTTGAACATCATTTGGCCTTTATATTTGCATTTTTATTCTGGATTTTTTTTTTCTTTGTCTTCTGACTGTTTGATTTTTCCAGGTGTTGGATGGATATAAATGAGAATAAAGGCTGGCTAGCTTTCTGTTTGACCAACATGATGACTCTGGCCCTCCTGGTGTCATCTGGCCTTGTGATGCTGTTCCTGGTCTACAGGCAGATCCGCACCAGGGATGAATGGAAACAGAACCGAGTGGCGTTTCTCAGCATCTGGGGCCTCAGCTGCTTATATGGGACCACTTGGGGTCTGGCCTTCCTTAAGTTTGAGCCCATTTCTACCTTTATTCTCTTCATCACCTGTATCCTCAACTCATTTCAAGGTCAGTGCTTTTGCTGTACAGTGATTCCAGATTACACTTCAGGTTTAAAATGAGATGTTATACTTAAGGACAAGTACCATAAGGATATTTTGCAGACCATCACGTGATAGATGAGCAGTTCGACAGTCATGATGACTGAGAGATGCTCTCACTCTCATACATTCTCCTACAGCTGTGCGAACACTGAACTGCTCCTGATAATACAGCTCACATGGACTCTTTGCTTTTCAGACAAAAACCAACATGGCCACTCACTTGTAAATATCCAGCAAAAGAAAAAAGGAAAAAAAAATTAAACTGAGGCATGAAATGCCATGCATCTTCATCTTTCAAAATCCTTCGGGAGTTTCCAGAGGCATTATATTATGCTGGATACCCCTAATTTGCATATAGAAAGCTGTCAAAAGAGGATGATGATGCTTCTCAACATTAAATTACATCATTGTCATCTAATAAATACACAGATCCAAAGAAAAAGTGACTTGGAATAATCTCCACGTGCTTTTATAGCTTTTAACTATTTATAGTCGGTTGTTAGATGGGAGTATATTCATTGTTGGCTCATACACTGTGACTGTACATGTGGAGCCAGTGGCCTATTGTATCAGTGTGGGAATGAGACAATGGCCATGATTAATCAAGGCCTTCAGTTGCTGTTGCCTATCAGAGACAAAGCTGTTTCCTCTCACATGCAGCATGCTTGTTTTTGATTCAGCACCAAATATGTGATTTATTAACCCCATTATTGCTGCATAGTGGTATCAGAATGTGTTCTATGCCAGCCATATAACATGCAGTGGCTAAATGCTACGTCTGTAAATGACCCTACCTACAGGTGTATTATTTTCTTAAACATAGAAACAATTTAGAGCCCAATCTAGCTGTTTGCTGACATGACATTATCTGCATTTATAATGGCTGTACGTTTGTATAGAATAGGATTCTCTGCAACTTCCTTGTTGCTAGCACACAAGCTTGGAATGGTACGAACACAAAGACCATCTGATCCAAGCAAAGGCAGGCAGCATAGAAATGACTAAACTATGTCTCGTAACAGTAAAACAAGATTAAAGATTATTTTTAAACTGAATCGTTATGATATCATTGTAAGAACTACCACATAAATGATACCACAGATTATTTATTGTATTATATTTTTGTCAGCAGAAGTTGTTGTAAATAATATGGTTTATTTTTTACAAAACAGAATATAATTTTTCATTTTCTGTTCATCATTTTTAGAGTCATTGTTCAGCTACATCCAGGCAGCTGATAAAAACACGAGTGTATTGGTTCACCTCTGTACACTGTAAAATAATTTATTTTCAAAAATTCTTTAAATAAAAAAATATTAAAATTATGCAATATCTTTGAGTTAAAAAAATATTTTAAGGCTTTTGAATGATTTTAGAAACACGTGAAGTGAGCTGTTCTGCTGAGGAATGATAAGATAAGATAAGATAAGATAAGATAACCTTTATTAGTCCCACACGTGGGAAATTTGTTTTGTCACAGCAGGAAGTGGACAGTGCAAAAGTTATGACGCAAAAATTAGAATACAATAAGAATAAATACAGTACACAACTGTACAGAATAGAATAAAATAATATACTATATACAGTAGAATAAAATAGAATAAAAATATACAATAAGATAAAAATAGAATACGAATGCTATATACAACTGAGTAAAAATACAACGATGCCAGAAAAGATTATTGCACTTAGTGTTATTGCACATGTGTGGATGTGTGTGTTTGTTCAGTTAAAGTCTTTGTTGTGGAGTCTGACAGCAGTGGGGAGGAAAGACCTGCGAAATCTCTCCGTCCCACACCGTGGGTGCCGCAGTCTCCCACTGAAGGAGCTGCTCAGTGCTCTCAGAGTCTCCTGCATGGGGTGGGAGACGTTGTCCAACAGGGATGACAGCTTAGCCGCCATTCTCCTGTCACTCACCACCTCCACTGGGTCCAGAGGGCATCCTAGAACAGAGCTGGCCCTTCGGATCACCCTGTTCAGTCTCTTCCTGTCCCCAGCAGAGATGCTGCCGCCCCAGCAGACCACACCATAAAAGATAGCAGAAGCCACCACAGAGTCATAGAAGGTCTTCAGGAGTGGGCCCTCCACTCCAAACGACCTGAGTCTCCGCAGCAGGTACAGCCTGCTCTGCCCTTTCCTGTAGAGGGCGTCTGAGTTATGAGTCCAGTCCAGTCTGTTGTTCAGATGAACACCAAGGTACCTGTAGCTGTCCACAGCCTCAATGTCCATACCCTGGATGTTCAGTGGTTGCAGTGGAGAATGCTTGTGCCTGCGGAAGTCTACCACCAGCTCCTTGGTTTTACTGGCATTGATCTGGAGGTAGTTCAGCTGGCACCAGTCCACAAAGTCTTGAGTCAGTCCTCTGTACTCCTTGTCGTCCCCATCAGTGATGAGGCCGACTATTGCAGAGTCATCAGAGAACTTCTGCAGGAAGCACTGGGTGGAATTGTGGGAGAAGTCTGCAGTGTAGATGGTGAAGAGGAACGGAGCCAGAACCGTTCCCTGTGGGGCCCCCGTACTGCAGACGACCCTGTCCGACACACAGCCCTGAGTCCTCACATACTGTGGTCGGTCGGTGAGGTAGTCCAGGATCCAGGTAGTGAGGTGATGGTCCACTCCAGAGTTCTCCAGCTTGTCCTTCAGAACCGAGGGAAGAATAGTGTTGAAGGCACTGGAGAAATCAAAGAACATGATTCTCACAGTGCTTCCAGCGGTCTCCAGGTGAGCGAGGGAACGATGTAGGAGGTGAATGACGGCATCATCCGCTCCAATGCCAGGCTGGTAGGCAAACTGAAGTGGGTCCAGTGATGAGCTTGTTAGGCGCCGAAGCTGAGCCAGGACCAACCGCTCCAGGGTCTTCATCAGGTGGGATGTCAGAGCCACCGGCCTGTAGCTGTTGAGGTCCTTGGGGCGTGAAGTCTTTGGCACTGGTACAACACAGGAGGTTTTCCAGAGCTGTGGTGGCATTTACTGCAAATAACAGATATTAAAGGCTCATTTTTTATGTAGTATATCTGAGAACGTTTTGCCACTGACTTATTCTTACTGCAAATCATGCTCGTTTCCTGCTAGCATATTTACTGCAAATTTTCTGTCCCTATCACACTCACGTCAAAGATTTTTTAAAACAATCAGATACTGTGGCAACTGAGTAAAAACAATCCATTTTGAATCTTGGTTTCTCGTCTGTCGCTCACAGGTTTCTTCCTGATGCTGCGATTCTGCATGCTGGACTGGATGCAGAAGCAGGCTGGTGGCTCTGGTCTTGGCAGCAGCAGCACCGGATCTACCAGGCAGCACATGCTCCAGGCCCAGGAGAAGAGTTAAATGAACAAAGATGCAGAAGCCGGACTTTGAATGTAAAAATAATGCCAGTATACCACCAGTGATGGAGGAGCTGGAGGTTGACCAGGACGTTTCTCCTGGAGGAGTGTTCTGATGAAATGTGTCTGTCAGGGGTGGTAACTGCAGGAGAATATGAGCTACAGCTAAAAAAAAAAGGTACAGCAGGTTCTCCATATATCCTACGTTTCTTAACTCTGTAACTCGGTAGTAACGAGCACAAGTTAGCTGTACGGGCAAACACAAATATGACCTGCTGTGTAACTGTAAAAGTGAAGATGGGTCAGTATTCCTTCCCAAACATAATCCAGCTGCTGTAACTTCTCAAACTTTGAGTGTACAAACCTTTTTTATTCACTCTAAATTATTTATTCTTGAGCTTGTGTTCTATTTAGTAATCATTACAACAGGAGAAAAAAGAAACATTTTACAAAATATATTTGCTGTTTATTTATAGCTCTATATGTCACACATTCTGAGTTATAATTAATTTTGGTGGCGATTAGCTAAATATTATATATCAATAATTCACTCAAGTTGCATTACAAAAAGGCATTTAATTACTTGATTCTTTTAATTTAGGCCCGTGGCAAAGAAATGACAGTATCACTCAGGAACTCCTTAATCAGGCCTAAAGCCTGCGTTTGCAGAAAAGCTAGACTGGCTCTAGTTGTACAGGAGGGGGATGTCAAAGTTCAAACTAACGTATGTGAAATTAGAAATTGTAAGTTGGAAATAATTATGAATTATTCCCAACACGGAAATTGCGAGCAGGAATAGATGCAGGTTACTGTTCTATTGTATATAAAAAAAAGAAAGCTATATAATACTATTGACGATGTTTTGAACTTTAGATAAGCTTTTTATTTTATATTTTGTATCATGTATGCTTTTTTATAGCTGCTTCCTAAGTTGTTTAAAGTAGCACTTTAGATTTTCGGTCATTTAAACATGTACTTGTTGAGCCTCAGTGAGTTTTCTTTTGAACTGTTTTAATGTGCAGATGGTAAATTCCATATTGCATTTGTCCACACTGTAAATTAATAAGTGAATATTTTATAAATGAATCCAGAGTGACTGTTTTTCTTTTTTTCAAACCTGATTATCAGACCTTTGTCTTTAAAATGGGCCAAAATGCATTTATTTGGTTGGATGCGTTCCAGTATTAAATAGAAATGTAAAATTGTCATGTATTTCATTGGCGTTATGTTTCAGTCATGTCCAGCAGAACTCACATATGTAAGCTTTTAGATACTGTGATGTTTGCACTTTTTTCAAAATTTTAAAACTAAAATATATGTCACTCAATTTAATGTGTATATTTTGGTTTTCTGGATATATATTGACTTTTAATTAAAAAAAATCTTTTGGTTAAAAATGTCGAACTGCTGTGTGTTTGTGTAGATGCATGCCACACTGCACAACAAGAACATTTGCAGCTTGCTGTTTTCCTGTTCCCTCCCTCTTATCTGCTTCCTCCCCTGGGTTTTGTTTTTTCTTAATTGTTGCTTTCTTGCTGCTTGTTTTCCATCTCTATTGTGATACAGTGCGTACGTATTTGGTGGAAGAAGCCAGCCTGATACTTAGAAGAAAAAATTCATGGCTTTTCTTAATGCCTCAAAAGACTTTCATTAATAAATTTCATGATAGTGTTTTACATTTTTTTGCACCATAGCAATAAAATACATCCTTGCTCCTAGCATATGGATGTCACATTATTCTGTCTTTTCAGACATGGTGTCTTTCAGAGGACAGGTCTTTGTTCCAAAGATTCAATGGAAACATTATTTCATCATCCTTAACATGTAATATATTCATATTAAACTAAATAAAACAGAACACTTCACACTGACTTTCCCTATTGAAAGGAATAATAATACATTATATTAAATATGCAGGCCCTAGCCTGGCGACCCCTATTGGATACAGACACCCTGGTCAGGAGGGAAGTAGTGTTACCACTATGCCATCCAGCTGCTATATATACACATTGTGCCAAAATCAAGTCTTAAAATCATTGTTCAAATTCATAATTGGTCAATTTTAGTGTTTAAAGGATAAAACGATTATTGAAATTGCATGTATAATTCCTTGAAGCTTAAAAGATCACATTTTGAGTTTAATCAAAGAATTTGAAACTAGCACATGGTGAAAATATGCAAACTCCCCAGGACCCTCGTGATGTGAGGCATCAGAGCTCAAAAGGTTACCGGTACTGTTGCATTAATAAATAACTTATGACTGGTTGTTTTTGGCTGCCAGCAGTTACTTGCTCTGTGGTGAGCCTTTCATGGTTTTTGCTGTTTAGGAAACAAGACCCATCACTTAAAGTTATTTTGTAATACACTACTTTGTTTTTTATGCATTGCACAAAAGGTCTACAGCTATGAATGTGTCCTGGATTTTTGCGGGTGTGCTGACATGGATACATTTGTTTCATCACCTGACATCTCACTAACAGAATATTGGCACATTCTGTTCAAGTACCCCTCTGCCCCATGCTTCTAACAGGAATGCTCTAATTACACATGTGCTTTTTGCACACTCACATCAAGTGCCAAGGGGCCAATATAACTGAGAGAAGTGATTAGGAACATGACAGCAACAACTTGATGATACTATTATTTGTAGCATCCTGTGATGACTTTTTGTCATCTTTTTTGCCTCAGTGTAAACACAATTAGTCCCTCTTTGGTATCGGAACAATGATATGTCGATCATGGGTATGCGCAGTTGTATACGAAGAGCCAAAAATACTGCAAGATCACGTGACGACGTCTCCTCCTGAGCAGCAGCCGGTTGTTTACTGGGTGATGAGGACGCACTGCTGGCCAGCTGTCAAAATCATTAGACAGGAGGAAAACCAGCACAGGTACCACTGGGAAGCACGGCTCTGAACCCGTCGTCACTTAGCGGGCATAGTTTATGTTAAATGTGTTCGTGTTCGGAAGTTTTAGCACTATCTGAATTTAGACAGAGAAACGGGAGAAAGGGGGAGTCCGTTTGCTACAAGCTAGCCGCAAAGAGGCGAGACGGTACAGGAGGTAAGAAGCTCCGCATTCAAAATTAAAGCCAAAATTACAATTAGCCAATTAAATTCGTGAGAAATTAAAGCTGTGTCGCTTGATAAAAGATGGGGAATTTCTGCTGTTAGGGAAAAACAAAACAAAGAAAAAAGCAACTTCATGGTTTTTCTCAAAGAAATCAAAGCTATGATATGCAGTGAGTCGGCTCAAACAATAAGCTAACAGGCTAATATAATTTGGATAGTCTCATGTTCTAACTGTTTTTAACATTAAGGTAAACTAGACCAATTTTTTCCATTTTATTAATTGTTACACTTTTTTGTTCGTTTACTATATATCATTATTCACCGCGCACGCATTTTCGTTTTTGAATTGAGGTAAATGCTTAGTAACGAAAAACCTGATGAACGTGGATTTGACTGATAAAATTGACAACAAAATGTAGCAAGGTTGCCTTGAAAAATAAAGAGAGAATGTGCGAGAAAATAGAGAAAGCCCTTTTCTACCAGAGATGCACTAGATGGTTGTAACTTTATTTTGAAAGTCTTAAGCGGAAGTAAGGTTATTGTTTTAGGAAGAAAACACCGGCTGCTGCTGTTTTGCGTTGACATGTTTTATTTTGACTTTGAGATAGGCAGGGGACTGGCAAGAGAGCTATTAGATCATATCCGTATATAGGTTAATTCTCTAGCCTTAAAAACAACATTTTACAGATTTAATTTAAGAAGAAAAAAAATTCACATCATTATTTATTAGATTTCCAACAAATGTATTTCACAAAGGAGGGAATAACGTGTCATTGAACGTGCTGCTTTTGCTCAGCACAACAGTACCGCGTTTTAGAAACCAAAAAACCAAAATTAAAGATTGTTACGGTGGTCCACTCTAATAATTATATAAAACAATAGACATATTGTGACTACAGCAAACAAAAAAACAAACAAACCCTAAAAGCCCTGCTTGCTTTTGTTACTAGGGACTGTCTGTTATCGTGTTTACCTGCCTGTAGCTCCTCCTGCACTGCTGAACACACATCTTGAATGGAATGCAAGGACAGATAAAACCTTTTTTTGTTGTAATTGCAGAACATGCTGGCATGCTTACATACTTGTTGAGACCAGTAGAATACATGATGTGTACAGATAGATTTCAGTATGATTCATTTCACCTACTAATTCCTGGTCATTTTTCTTCTATAAAAGCTACCCTCCTTGCCATCACGTCTTTGTTGCGCAATGTACAACTGTAAGGCAAAATATAAGAAAGCTTGGAAGCAATTTTGAAATAGTTCTCATGGGAATATTTCTTGATTCTTTTACAAAACAGATCTTCAAAAGCAGGATTCGGCTAACTATTGGTTATGGTTTTTTGGGTCTGTTAATCAAAAGAATATGAAGTGAATGAGGATGCAACTACTTGGTTCATGAACACAATTTTCCTCTGAAATGCAGCGATTTTCCTGAACAATAAACATTTTTGTTACCAACCTTATTTTTTAGCCACCGTTTCCAATGTGGAAAACAAAACAATATGTTTATTTTGTTTTTATGTTATACATTGTCTTTGCCTTACATAATTCATCTGTATTTGTTTTTTTTTTTTTTTTATTGTTTTCTCATGTTTTTAACTAATTGTGAAGCCCTTTGGTCAACTCTGTTGCTTTTAAATGTGCTATAGAAATAAATTAGATGTGATTTGATTTGAATGCTACCGATTTTAAACCAGCTTTGGGGTTGCAGTTACTGAAGCTTGATGTACAGTACTGATTATCTAATGGATAAAAATAACATGGATATGGATTCAGTTCAGTCAAACAATCTAACAGTTGGATATATTGTGCTTGGAAAAATCTTCTGTATATACAGTAGTCAAGTGTTTCTTAACATTGGACAGTTGACCTACTACGCAGTGTACTTTGTTGTTATTTTTATATTTTAGCCTTCTTTTGAAACCACAGGGAGAAAGTCAGTTGAAATCCAGAATATCACCATTGCATGAAAAGATCTCCAAGGGATGCCTGTTTAGTTTTAACTCTCTTTGAATGCTGAATCCTTCTTGTGTTGTGTAATCTTCAGGATCGTTAGCAGAGTTGCATGATACCTGTTGCATTTCGCACATATGGAGATTCACACCACCGTCACCCTTTGCTTTAATGAGGCACAGGCAGCTTAACGCAGCCATGAAGGCAGCTCTATCTCCTCTGTTGTTGAGTGATGAGTCAACAGCTGTGACCTTGTTTGACTCATTGATTGTTAAATTATCATGAGGTAAACAGGTGGTGTGCTGGCCAGGTTGTGCGTGAGGAACAGATGCCTAATGATTGAAGTGAAGCATGTACCTCGCATGCACACAGGCACAAGCAGCTGCCCATTAATGATGATTAATGCAGAATATAATAAGAGTTAATAAGCAGCTCATCATATCAAGTTGTGGTCATGTAATTGAGCTGTAAATTGCACATTCCACACTGACAATACAGAAAGCCACTGATATTCTAAACTGCTTCTCCCATATTCAGACTACTTTTGCAGCCTTATAATTTCTAATTTGGTTTTTATTTTTAAATAATTATTTCCCTTTTAACAGAAGTTAAAGGCTGAACAACCTTCAGCATCCTCCATGCACAATGAAAAAGGTCCATGTCATAGCCTTATAAATTATGTTTCTCCACTTGACTATCTCTGGCAATAAGTGATACCCTGAAAATCAATCACTGGACATTTCTCTGACTGCTGAGAATTTATTTTGGGTATGGACATTGAGGCTGTGGACAGCTACAGGTACCTTGGTGTTCATCTGAACAACAGACTGGACTGGACTCATAACTCAGACGCCCTCTACAGGAAAGGGCAGAGCAGGCTGTACCTGCTGCGGAGACTCAGGTCGTTTGGGGTGGAGGGCCCACTCCTGAAGACCTTCTATGACTCTGTGGTGGCTTCTGCTATCTTTTATGGTGTGGTCTGCTGGGGCGGCAGCATCTCTGCTGGGGACAGGAAGAGACTGAACAGGGTGATCCGAAGGGCCAGCTCTGTTCTAGGATGCCCTCTGGAACCAGTGGAGGTGGTGAGTGACAGGAGAATGGCGGCTAAGCTGTCATCCCTGTTGGACAACGTCTCCCACCCCATGCAGCAGACTGTGACAGCACTGAGCAGCTCCTTCAGTGGGAGACTGCGGCACCCACGGTGTGGGACGGAGAGATTTCGCAGGTCTTTCCTCCCCACTGCTGTCAGACTCTACAACAAAGACTTTAACTGAACAAACACACACATCCACACATGTGCAATAACACTAAGTGCAATAATCTTTTCTGGCATCGTTGTATTTTTACTCAGTTGTATATAGCATTCGTATTCTATTTTTATCTTATTGTATATTTTTATTCTATTTTATTCTACTGTATATAGTATATTATTTTATTCTATTCTGTACAGCTGTGTACTGTATTTATTCTTATTGTATTCTAATTTTTGCGTCATAACTTTTGCACTGTCCACTTCCTGCTGTGACAAAACAAATTTCCCACGTGTGGGACTAATAAAGGTTATCTTATCTTATCTTATCTTATCTTATCTTATTTACTCTCTACTTTACCAATAAGAATTTTCTTCTTCTGGTTCTGTTGGACAGGTTGTTTCAGAGGTTCTCAGAAATTGACAAGGGACTGTAGCACACACAGCCGGTCTTCAGTTCTTGCTGGTTTTGCCCTGTTGCAGCGGCACCATGGCCAACCGTGAAGAGTCCAAGAAGATGAATGGCAATTCTGGTGACTCTTCTACCTTTTTGGAAACACCCAAAGTGAGCATGCAGCTTAAAAAAGAGATCTCATTGCTTAATGGAGTCAGTCTGATCGTAGGAAACATGATAGGCTCTGGGATCTTCGTGTCCCCGAAGGGTGTCCTCATTTACAGTGCCTCTTACGGACTCTCACTAGTCATCTGGGCGATTGGAGGTCTGTTCTCAGTAATTGGGGCCCTTTGTTATGCTGAGCTGGGCACCACAATCACCAAATCAGGAGCCTCTTATGCATACATACTGGAGTCATTTGGTGGTTTTATTGCATTTATTCGTTTGTGGACATCTCTGCTGATTATTGAGCCCACGAGCCAGGCAGTCATAGCCATCACATTTGCAAACTACCTGGTGCAGCCGCTCTTTCCAACATGTGAGCCACCGTATGCGGCATCCAGGCTCATTGCTGCAGCATGTGTTTGTAAGTACTTTAGTTCTGTTTATATCCAACTTCTGTCTGCTCATATCTATCTAGCCTTTTCTGCAGTAGTAAGTGTTCCTCTCTTTCCAGGCCTGCTGACATTCATCAACTCTGCGTATGTAAAGTGGGGCACCCGTGTTCAGGACATTTTCACCTACGCTAAGGTGGCAGCCCTGATCGTCATTATAGTCACTGGCATCGTCAAGCTATGCCAAGGTGAGTGGTGACGACAGTACTCACCTTTTCATGTAGTTTGGAAATTATGATTAAATAACATCCACAGACAGATGATCCCTTGGCTTTAGTGCTTGTTGGAGGTTTTCTAGGTGTCAGGAAAATTAATTTTGTTTTGGACGCATAATTCATGGAATGTCTATTTGTCAGTTAGGAACTTTTAAATCAGGACTTCAGTCCTGAATTATCAGTGCAGCTGAAGAAAGTTAACAGTGTAGCTGTAAACCCATTCTTGAAATAGTACAGAACTTTCATAAAAATGAATGTATCCTCCAGGTTTTAAAGCAAACCCAATGCAAAAGCAGTCTTGGAACTCATTGGATAGTTCTCTAGTTTACCTGGTCAGGCCAACAACTATTTATGGAGTCTTCAAGTAAAGTCAAGATGTCTTCCTCTTCTCTGTGGTGGTCATCGCCTGCAAATGCACACTATTAAAAAAACAAGTTAAAAAAAAAATCTAAATCATCAGATGGCAGCCACCAGTCTCAAGTCCTTCTTTTGATCAGTACAAAGACTGATTAACTTCATCCACACAAAGTCTACTGTAATGTGTTTGGTGAACAAACCCAAACTATAAACAGAAACGAGAATCCTTCCAGTTCCAAAGAAAAAGTCAATTAATGATAAGGTCTGTATAATCATATTGATATGCATTAATCCTGATTAATGGATTGCTTTAGATTGTTATTATTTCTGAAGGTCAGCAGTGCCTTCAGAAATAATAACACTTCTGCTTAGGAGTAAAGCAGAGATCTTTGCATGAAAGTTTATGACAAATTGACTCTGGATATTGCTTCAGTAAACATTTTCCTAAGGACTTTATGGTCTTAATCGCAAGTTCAATGTCGTAATGAGTATGGTATAAAATTTTGAAAATTACAGGTTCATTTAGAATAAAGTGAGTGATAAAGCAGGGGCTACCTCAAGTCAGCTACTAATTACCATACGAATGTGTCCTCAGAATCCTTTTATAACTGCTTGGTGCTACAAACCAAACTGAAATCTCGGGAACCATCAACATACTTCTCGCCAGAACACCTAATGCTGTGTATCTGTGGCATCTTATCACTGTTAATTTAATTTAAGACAAAAAAAAAATTAAATGAATGAGAGGTAAAACTTGAGGGGGTAGGGACAAATAAGTAAATACTTCAGCCTACTCCTTTTCAAACAAATAATGGAATGATATTTTGTAATGATTGTGAAGGCACATGTTTGAAATGTTTGAAATAAAAATGAACTGAACTGAACTGAACTGAATGCAATGAGATTTCACAGACTGTTGCTTTGATTGTCATGTTTCCATTTTAGGCTACACAGGCAACTTCGAATCATCCTTTCAGGGATCATCTACCGACCCCGGTGACATTGCATTGGCGCTGTACTCTGCCCTGTTCTCTTACTCTGGCTGGGACACTCTCAACTTTGTAACTGAGGAGATCAAAAGTCCTGAAAAGTACATTTTCTTTTCAGTGTTTTTTTTTTTTTTTTAATAATATTATTATTATTTTCCTCAGTAGAAAAGATGTGACAAAAATACTCAGCCTGATCAAATACCCCGTTTTTCCAGGAACCTGCCCATGGCGATTGCCATCTCTATGCCGATTGTCACCATTATTTACATCCTCACTAATGTTGCCTATTATGCTGTTCTGGATGTCAGTGCTATACTGGCCAGTGATGCAGTTGCAGTGGTGAGTAAACAAACTGAAAAGTAGCTAATGAAATGGAAAACTATGCTTGTGTTTGAGTTTAAGTTGTTGAACCAGTTTCTGTTTACTGCTTAGACGTTTGCTGATCACACGCTTGGTGTAATGAGCTGGACCATTCCCATTGCTGTGGCTTTGTCCTGCTATGGAGGCCTCAATGCATCTATTATAGCTGCATCCAGGTAGAACAAACAAATATGCAATGATTTAAGAAGTGCAATAAATATACTGTGGTGATTTCTTTTTTTTATGAAATGGTATCCTTTGTGTCCAGGTTGTTCTTTGTGGGATCTCGTGAGGGTCACCTTCCAGATGCTCTGTCCATGATCCATATACAGAGATTCACTCCGATTCCTGCTCTGATCTTCAATGTATGTAAATAGAAATTCAGATTATAGTGGTGGAAGAAACTCCTACTTAATAACAGCTCACTGGGAATCCTGTGATTACTACTCCTTGATTGCATTATTGAAACTCAAGGGTGTCAGTTTCATTTCTTGTGTTGGGAAATAAAAGGATATAATACAAACTGCTATCATAGGCCGTAAACCATAAGGGGCCCTTGGCACACTTGTTCTATTGTACTTGCTCAAACTATGACACAAACTCAGATTCTGGTGTCATTTTCCCCGTCTGCTGTCCAGTGTGTCATGTCACTGATCTACCTGACAGTGGAAGACGTCTTCCAGCTTATCAATTACTACAGCTTTAGCTACTGGTTCTTCATGGGGCTGTCCATCGCTGGCCAGATCTACCTCCGCATGAAGGAGCCAGACAGACCCAGACCTCTTAAGGTATCTCAGGTTTTCCATGTTCAGTTTGAATATAATGCATGTAATGTTAGAATGTGGGTGACTCATTTTAATTATATGTAATTATAGTATTAAAAGTAATGAAACAGATTTAATTTGGTTTTATTTAATGCTTTAGAAAAAAAAAACAGCTTCTACACACACTTTTCTGCTTTGCCAACATTAGGCTGAATGTTTCACTAATAAGTAAAGTTACAGTAACTGGATGGATGTTATGCTGAGGTATGAAGAATGTCACAGTGTAGGTTTACTCATATAAAATCCAAAATAATAATGATGAAGCAAATATTTTCATACTATGTTTTTATTTAGGAGGATCTGTTTTTGAACTCGTGACTCTCTCTGCAGCTCTCATTATTATACCCGGTGGTGTTCTGCCTCTGTACCATTTTCCTGGTGGCAGTTCCTCTCTACAGCGACACCATCAACTCCCTGATCGGCATTGCCATTGCCCTGTCTGGTGTTCCAGTCTACTTCCTGGGTGTCTACCTGCCAGAGTCCAAACGACCACCTGTCATCACTAAGCTGCTGCGTGAGTGCACTACATGGGAAGCAAGAAGGATTTGTCATTTTCACTTAACTTCACCTGAGTCAACTAACCAACATGGTGTTGTCTGTTTTCTGCAGGTTCTCTGACTGACTTCACCCAGTACACCTGCTTCTGTGTGCTGACTGAGATGGACAAAAGTCAATAGACTGTTACACTTTAAAACCCAGGAGTTTGTGCATCCTCACAGCCAACAGATGTGGCCTTCAGCTGTATAAAACAAACAAAGATTTTTGTTCTGGGAAAACATTTCAAGGTGCAGTAGAGAGGTGGTTATGCAGTTTATTTATTATTAATCCTTATTAAGTTTAGCAGGTAATTTTATATACTATATGCCTTTTAAACAGTATATGCCTTTGAGACTTCACTGGTGCTATGAACATGACTGCAGGGACCAGAGCATAATGCAGGTTAATATTCTCTCCTGGGTTCTAACTAAAAGGTGTGTGTTTAACATTGATCTAAACTATTGGTCTTATTTATTTTCTAATGAAGAAGGGGAGAAAATACTACTGCTGCTATTTGAGGACAGTGACTCATCCCTGTAATGTCATTGCCTTTATTTACTCTTGGCCTCATTGCTTGCAGTTTCTTGCTGTTTTTTTTTTTTTTTTTTCAACCAACATAACATGTTTTCCATGTGTTGAATTCAGTGACTCTTGAGTGTTTCAAGCTGACCAGCTGAGGTGGGTTTAGTGTAATTCACCCTGTTTCACAGTATGAGATGCTGTAAGCCTTTTTTTTTTTTTTTTTTTTTTTTTTTTTTAAACCCACTGTTGTTATTTTTGAAACACATAACTAATATGCACTATTTCTTTTTGTTCTTAATCATGTCCACACAGACACTTTGTTCATTCCACATCTTTAGTCCAGTTGTGGAACTTCTGCACATCCTGTCTCCTAAAGTAAACTATGCTCCAGACATCTTGTATCTCAAAATCTTCATTTCATCTCAAAAGAGAACCTTTTAGTTTCAGATTTGTGCCTTGGTCAGATTTGGAGCTTTAGTTTTAGTCCAGTCTGCTAGCTGTTGTTGTATGCACGTAGCTGCTTTATGGCTTTTGAAAATTGTCTGTAAAATTCCATAATTATTATTTTAAATGATCTGTCCTGTCAAAACCTGACTGCAAATGAGAAAAGTTGCAGAAAAAACAGCTAGTCTAGCTGGCTTACCTGGGACATTCTGAGTAAACATCACAGAGCGATCACTGTTATTGATTTGCTGCACAGCAATGGCCATCATCTTAAGCAAGATGTAGCGAATTGTGGAATTATATGTAGAAATATGTGTGACTTGGCAAGGTAGATGTTTTATAATAGAGGTTGCTTTGTTTTTTTTTTACAGGGCGATATGGATAAAAGAAGCTCAATTGATCAGTCTAATTCTGAGTACATCAAATACTGCTGTTTAGTCAAAGCGGTTCCTGTCTCAGAGGTATGATCCTGAGACTGGTTTTATCCCAGGAATATAAAGGGTGTGTCTGTGTATGTGACATCTTTTGCCTGGCTTGAAAAACACCGGGAACATTTCATAAGCAAAGCATTCAGTCTGTTCAGGGTCTTCCATTTTGAAACTAGACTAAATGTTCAGCAGACGTCCTGCTGTTTCATCTGCTCTGTGCAGCTTGAAGTTAGTTTCATTAAGATTGATTAGCATTTTTAGTTAAATTTTCAGTGGGCCTGATCAGCTCCAGCAGCTGCACAGGAGTCCAATCCTGTTGTGCCCTGTTTAGTCTCATAGCTATTTTTGACTCACTGCATTTTAACATTAAACCACATGTTTTCGACTAGCAAATGTAAGTAACTAAAAGCAAAATGAGAAATTGAGTGAAGCAGGACAAAAATTACAGGATGAGCATTAGATATACATTCTTTAGTATTTTAAACCATCTGTTTTTACTTGATTTCTAATCCAGATGTTTATAATTGCACTACAGTATAGTGGCTGTTCATTTGGAGACTTTTCTAAGCAATCAAAATGACTGTCAGGAATTTTCGAACAAGTTATCATAATATATAGTTATTAATCATTATTTTGAATCAACAACATTACATTTATGGCGCAGAACAAAAGCACAAACGGTCATGTTTATTTTCAAAGCTTCCAGGTGTTATCAGGATACTTTTACATGAATTTATGAACTGTCATAAAATGTTATGCATGCTACATGTAGTCTGCTACACGTAGCATTCATAAGATGGGATTTCTTTCTTGGCTTATATTCCGTCTAGTCTCAGCTACACAACATACAGAGTAAAAGGTTATTTTTGGAAAGGGAAGTAGAAAGCTTTCTTAGCAACTGGGGTAATTGATCTAAATTATATTTGTCTCCACTGTCATTGTCATCATCATCATTGATGTCATGTTCACCATGGTAGTCGAGCTATTGGAACATTTGCCTCAGGTGGTGCTGCATGAGCTGTACAATTCTGATCTAATGAACTATGGGTATTGTATTGATTCTGTTCTACTACTGAGCTCATCTTACTGCTGCTTTCCTCCCTTTGGTGAGAACTACAGTGATGTTGTATTGGTGGGTATATTGTTGGCAAACAACTACGTGGTCCAAACCAGCTTCGCTCATGGCCTTGTTTCATACACTTTGCTGCTTACATTTTTATTCAAGTTGTTTGTTTATTTTTTAATACATGTTTCTGTGACACAGTGAAAAGCAGTCATGAGCAATTCATTCATTTATTCATTCAAGACTTTTAATGGCAAATAAATACATTTTTTGGCATTAGTGACACTTAAACCAAAACCTTTGACCACAGCTGTTTCACCTGTGTGCAACAAAACCTACCTCAGCTGTTCCAGCTTGTATAAAATTGCAGCTCACTTAGATTTGGTATGCTGAAAACGCTGAAGTGACAAGCTGGATTGTGAGACTTTATAACGATGACACAGTGTACAAGAACATCTACTGGATATGAGATCCAAACTGAAACACAGGTGCAACAGTTGGTATGAGATAAAGAAAGAGTCATACTGCTGTACATATAAATAAACTGTTTGCCTCTAAAATGCTGCATAATACACAGTTAACCATGAAGTTTTCTTCATAGTTAACTGTGGGAGTAGTTGGATTATGATTTGAAGCTGAAGTCTTTCCTGTGGCCAGGTACCTGTTCCTCAGGTAGGGTGAAGGGTGCTGCATGATGTCAACAAACAGCACTTCTTGCTTACCAAACCTGAAAGATTTTAACAAAAAACAGCCAAAATGACAAATGGCAGCATAATCTATGATGAGATGAAACAAAAAAAAAAAAAAAAAAGCACTTTTCTTTCACTTTTTGCAGATTGCAGCTGTACTTGAGATCAAATACATTTTATTTATATAGCAGTAAAACACAACAACGGTCATCTCAAAGCACTTTATAGTGTGAGGTTAAGACACCTCGACAATCAGTTGTGCAAACATAGCCAGACCATGCAAAGGTATTTTAATCTGAAAATAAATTTGGTTCACATGTCCAGAAATTGTTAAAAAAAAAAAACATAACAAAACAAAGAAACATTTCCAGTTTTTAAATGACAAGAATGTGGTGAGAAAACAGTAATACGTGATTCTGTTATTAACATCAAGGGTGATACGGCTCACATATTTTGGTACATGAGCTGCATCTCTATTTTCAGCAAGTTAACCACAAGATCACAGTAATGCCACCAAGTTTTTGTATGAACTTGTTCTATTGTTGCTTGCACTTACAATAATTCAGTAATCCTATATTAATATTAATATGTATACTATACTTAAATACCCCAAATGTTCTTCAAATAAGATAAGACAAAAACACTATTTATTCCAAAACGTAAGAAAATACCTTGTTACAGCAGCCAGTTTAAGAGAAAGTACAAAAAACTGAAATCCTCAAATCTATGTATTGTATGTACTGTGTATTTAATTGGATGACAGTGTTGAAATATAACATCTAGAAGCAGAACTATATAATGCAAGAAATGCAGTTATAGTATAAGAATACAAAATACAATGCAAACTCCTTGTGTTTGAAGATACTGGCATGTGTCTAATGGAATAGTCATTGCTAGATATTTGCATGGGAGTACTGAAAAGATAAACAGATTACCTAAGTGTAAATTTAAAAAAAATAAAAATAAAAAAACTGTTTCCATAGACTGTATGCACACATACCTTTTTTCTGCCAAGATAAATTATAAGAGCAAAACTGCTGATCATAGATACAGCACAGCCTACATATCGAATAGCAGTGAGTTCCAGGGGCTGGCACACTGATCGAGGCTTCAGGTCCTACAAGTGGACAGTGCAATGAGCAGAAAAAGGTCTTCATACACAAAAAAAAAAAAAAAAAGCAACACAACCCCCCCCCCGTAAGGCTACGGTGTAACCTTGGTTCTCTTAGTCAGAGACTCTCTCCACACCGTTACATATTCCATATGTACAGGGTAACTCTGTAAGACACCCTGCGAGGAGACAGTGCAACTGAACCGCTGAGAGTGAAAGTGCTGGGAGTCAGTGACCACGCACCAACAGGCACACCACCCTGGTCAGGGCTTCGCAGACGCAAAGCCTGAGCCAAGGGGTGGAGGCAGCAGTCTGCAGACCCCAGACTGGCCTGAATCAGTCATGCAGGACTGCAAGTGATTGGCCGATTAAGGTCAGCCCGGGAACCGCAAAGCAGACCGCCAGGGAGCGCAGCACACCGAGCTGCCAAGTAGCTGCCCCAGCACTGTCACTACAGCTTCAAGAGTGAACTCGCAAACGAGACACTCGAGGTCAGACACAAAGTCCCAGCTCACTGGGTGTCCCCGTGCTGGCCATGTAAGCCCGTGACACACAGGCAAAGCACCAGACAGGGAACCAGCATAGCAGGCTAGGGAGCTCTCACTCACTGGCTGAAGTTACACTAGGCTGGAGAACTGTCACTCGCCCCAGCGAGGTCAGACTGGCATGAAAGCCAGCAAACACGGGCAATACGCCTGGGGAACACAACCTACCAAGCCACTCGTGCACAGCAGCTGGCTATCGCCGTGACCGAAATCCGCGATGACGCTCCAGTCGGGAAGTCGTAGCCACCGGCTGGAGTTGCCAAGTCACAACAGATCCCCGCCTGGCACTAGGCAGTGACACAGTGCCAGGGGAAAAGAGCCTTTCGCAGCATCTCGGCCACTCAGTGGATGGCCGAGGTAGGACGAGGCCCAGGGCCTGTCCCAGGAGCTGAGCAGCCAACCTGCATCATCCACGACAGGGGAGGGGCTGGTGGCTCAGGCCATTGAGGGCCCAAGTGAGGAGCGACCCAAGGTTCGCCACCAGGGCATAGCAGCCACTCTGAGCCATCCGTAGACAGGGGGCCAGCAAGAGTGGGCCTGACGAGACACTGGCGGACAGTCAAGGGTCAAGTGTCAGCTCACTCAGGGGAACACAGCCCGCAGCAGCAGTACAGCTGCAAAGATGAAGGGCCAAGGCAGGGATGCGACCTGAAGGGTCCATCCACACAGCCACGGCGCCGCCCAGCTGTCCACAGACGGAGGTGCGGTCTAGCCCACTGAAGGCCAAGCGGGGACTTAACCCAAAGGTCTGCCCCAGGGCTGAGCGGTCGCTAGCACTGTGTGCAGACAGGGGAGCAGCAAGAGTGAACTTCAAACAAGACACTCGTGCACAGCGCTGCAGGCTGGAGAACACTCACTTGCCGGCTGAAGAATCAAACACAGCAAGGTCCAGCTCGCGTGTAAACCGGCAAATGCAGGGAATACTCCAGGGGAACACAGCCAGGAGTTGCAGCAGCTGACATGCCAGAGAAAATCCGTCTAAAATAGGCTGGAGAATGCTCACTCGCTGCAGCGAGGTCCAACTGGCGCGTAAGTCGGCAACTGCGGGCAACACGCCAGGGGAAGACAGCCTGGAGCTACAGTGAAGCCAGGGAAGTGACTCACCATGGGTGTCAGCTCACTGAGTGGGCCCTGCTGGCCACGTAGACTCGCAACAGTTGGGCAATCTCCCAGACAGAGAGCCAGCGCCGCAGGCCGGAGAACTGTCAACTGGTGGCCGAGCCAACTGGCGCATAAACTGGTGAAGCGCGGGCAATATGCCAGGGGAACACAGCCTTCAGCAGTCCTGGCCACGAGGCCCAACTCAAAAGATGTCAGGAGGGAGGAGGGTGGCTGGAGTACAGCTGAGCCTAAGCTCCGAGGTCCTACCCGCCTCAACTGAACACGGCTGTCTCCACACGCCTGTATAGGCCCCTCAGCACAGCGAGGTGGCTGCAGGGTAGACAGGCAGTCCCATGAGGCAACTCTGGTCGTCTGACTGGAGCCAAGCGTCATAAGCATCAACCTCCTGACAATCAACCTCCACCAGCCCAGGCCTCACAGAGGCGGGGCCATGGGAGGGAACACTGTGGGAGGGCCCCGGAATCAGGCAACCCAGACATGGGTTCACCCGTCCGGGACACACTCCAGTGGCAGCCAGATGGGAAGGAAGCTTCTTCAACATCCACCTCACGATAATCAACCTCCACCGGCTCAGGCCTCACAGAGGCGGAGCCATGGGAGGGAACACTGCAGCCATCATCCCCATTTTAGCCTGCTCTCCTTAGAGGCACAGATGGGGGAGGCTCACCATGTCCCCACCCTGCCTGCAGCTGTTGTGTCAAGCTCCATCCCTATAAAGCGAGCGACAAAATGGCCACCAGCAGGGCAGCAGTTACCCTCACGCCCTTGTAGGGCATGCTGCCCTGCACATGAGGGCCCGAAGGGGTATCCAGAGGGACCAGGGGCAGGGCTAAAGGCTACTACTCCCACCATGGCAGCAACCAACTGCGGGAAGGGGACCATAAATGCTGGGGGGCAGGGCACTCAACTGCCTGCAACCAGACCAATCAGGCAGCAGCAGCACCTGAGATAGGAGGCGCTATGGCTGCGTGATAGCATCAACTTTGAGGTCCGCTCTATTAGACAGGACCCCAGGAAGGGCAAGTTGCCACAACTGGCATGCTCCAATCAAGAGCTGAAGGGACCCATCTCGCCCAACACTGTGCCTAGGGACCAGCAGGGAGCAGACCAGGGAGAGGTGGGCAACACCGAAGGAGAGGATGGAAACCTCTTCAACATCTGCCGCTTGATAGTCAACCTCCACTGCTTGATAGTCAACCTCCACTGGCCCAGGCCTCAGAGGTGGAGCCATGGGAGGGATGCTGTGGGAGGGGCCAGCAGTGAATCAGCAGCAGGTGTTGGAGGGGACCCAGCTCATGGTCACACCGGGCGTGCCGGAGTGTCTTAAAGAAATATCCACACGCCATGACCAAGGGGGGGGGGGGTCGTACCCCGTACATATGGAATATGTAACGGTGTGGAGAGATAGTCTCGATATGCTAGAGAACATCTATTTTATACATCTTTAAAACGACTTAGTACTTATAAGCAACATCTCATTACTGTTTTTATTGTTGTATGAAAAACGGTGTCTTACCACCAGGACAGTGAAGTAAGCTGTATGGTTACACAGACACACAGTGTGGTTTTCCCCTTTCTGTTGTGTCTCACATCCATCATTTGACCAGTTCACCTGCAGAGAATCTGCAGCAGGAAAATATAAATCAGTTAAAGCTCATTGGTGGGAATTATGGGAAAGAAAATGGGAAATACAGATAGATAATAATTAATAATGTCAAATACAGTGGCTTGCAAAAGTATTGGCCCCCCTTGAACTTTTGTAATGTGACAACATTTTGTCACATTATAGCCACAAACATGAATCAATTGCATTGGAATTCCACATGAAAGACCAACAGAAAGTGGTGCACACGTGAGAAGTGGATTGAAAATCATACATGATTCCAAACATTTTTTACAAATAAATAACTGAAAAGTGGGGTGTGTGTGTGTAATAATTCAGCCTTCTGAGTCAACACTTTATAGAACCACCTTTTGCTGCAAAGACTGATTTATTTAGTCTTTTAGGGTCTGTCTCTACCAGCTTTGCACATCTAGAGACTGAAATCTTTGCCCATTCTTCTTTGCAAAACAGCTCCAGCTCAGTCAGATTAGATGGACAGCGTTTGTGAACAGCAGTTTCCAGATCTTGCCACAGATTCTTGATTGGATTTAGATCTGGACTTTGACTGGGCAATTCTAACACATGGATGTGTTTTGTTTTAAACCATTCCATTGTTGCCCTGGCTTTATGTTTAGGGTTGTTGTCCTGCTGGAAGGTGAACCTCCGCCCCAGTCTCAAGTCTTTTGCAGACTTCAAGAGATTTCCTTCCAAGATTGCCCTGTATTTGGCTCCATCCATCTTCCCATCAACTCTGACCAGCTTCCTGTCCCTGCTGAAGAGAAGCACCCCCAGAGCATGATGCTGCCACCACCATATTTGACAGTGTGGATGGTGCGTTCAGAGTGATGTGCAGTGTTAGTTTTCCGCCACACAGTGTTTTGCATTTTGGCCAAAAAGTTCCATTTTGGTCTCATCTGACCAGAGCACCTTCTTCCACATGTTTGCTGTGTCCCCCACATGGCTTGTGGGGGACACAACACCTTGTATGTGAGGAGCAGGATTTTGAATTCAATTCTGGATTTAACAGGAAGCCAATGAAGGGAAGCCAATACAGGAGAAATATGCTCTCTCTTTCTAGTCCCTGTCAGGACTCTTGCTGCAGCATTTTGGATTAGCTGAAGGCTTTTCAGGGAGTTTTTTGCACATCCTGATAATAACGAATTGCAGTAGTCCAGCCTGGAAGTAATAAAAGCATGAACTAGTTTTTCAGCGTCACTCTTAGACAGGATATTTGTAACTTCAGAGATGTTGCGCAAATGGAAGAAAGCAGTCTTACATATTTGTTTAATGTGCGTTGAAGGACATGTCCTGGTCAAAAATGACTCCAAGGTTCCTCACAGCATTACTGGAGGCCAAGGTAATGCCATCCAGAGTAACAATCTGGTTAGATACCATATTTCTAAGCTTTTCAGGGCCGAGTACAATAACCTCAGTTTTATCTGAATTAAGCAGAAAGTTGGCGGCCATCCAGGTCTTTATGTCTTTAAGACATTCCTGCAGTTGAACTAATTGGTGTGTTATCTGGCTTCATGGACAGATAGAGCTGGGTGTCATCTGCATAGCAGTGAAAATGTATGCTATGTCTTCTAATAATATTGCCTAGGGCAAGCATGTATAATGTAAACAGAATTGGTCCTAGCACTGAACCCTGTGGAACACCATAATTGACCTTAGTATGTGAAGAGGACTCTCCATTTACATGTACAAATTGGAGTCTATTAGATAGATATGATACAAACCACTGCAGTGCAGTACCTGTAATACCTACAGCATGTTCTAATCGCTCTAATAGGATATTATGGTCAACAGTATCGAACGATGCACTGAGATCTAGTATAGTTGTCCTATGGACAGATTCCCCCACCTGAGCTGTAGATCTCTGCAGCTCGTCCAGAGTCACCATGGGCCTCTTGGCTGCATTTCTGATCAGCGCTCTCCTTGTTCGGCCTGTGAGTTTAGGTGGACGGCCTTGTCTTGGTAGGTTTACAGTTGTGCCATACTCCTTCCATTTCTGAATGATGGCTTGAACAGTGCTCCGTGGGATGTTCAAGGCTTGGGAAATCTTTTTGTAGCCTAACCCTGCTTTAAATTTCTCAATAACTTTATCCCTGACCTGTCTGGTGTTCTTTGGACTTCATGGTGTTGTTGCTCCCAATATTCTCTGAGGCCGTCACAGAGCAGCTGTATTTGTACTGACATTAGATTACACACAGGTGCGCTGTATGTAGTCATTAGCACTCATCAGGCAATGTCTATGGGCAACTGACTGCACTCAGACCAAAGGGGGCTGAATAATTACGCACACCCCACCCTGCAGTTATTTATTTGTAAAAAAAATGTTTGGAATCATGTATGATTTTCGTTCCACTTCTCATGTGTACACCACTTTGGAATTCCACGTGAAAGACCAATACAATGCAACTGATTCATGTTTGTGGCTGTAATGTGACAAAATGTGAAAAAGTTCAAGGGGGCCGAATACTTTTGCAAACCTCTGTATGCATGGCCACTAAAGGATTCCAACCTTTTCTAGTGTCCCAAGAAACACATGTCCTTAAATAGCTTTCCTGAAATAAAGAGGGAACAAAGATGTGAGCTGCAGACATCTCCCAATAAGAAGTTGCATATATCGCATTTGTTGGACATATTTACATTTTAGTTCCTTTAAAGTTGTTTCCTATTTGCTGCATACATAATCTGGCTTACTGTGTATCGCCATAATGCTAAAGAATGTTTAGATCACAGTTAACATAAAAACAGGGAGTTTCATGTGTCACCGTGACTACTTCACAGAAACTATGCACATTAAGACCGCAGTCTATTTTTGCTACACATGGTTTCTGTGCTTGTTGCACCTTTGAGGTCAACAGGCTGATATTACAGAACTTAACAGCATTTTGCTTTTGTTTTCTGCACCTAAGCCATATTTGTCACCCTGAGTGTTTACTGATATTTGCACTGCAGCACATTGCAGTCAATTCAGCAGTTACTATTTGGTACAGTAAGTGTCAGTTTAAGGAAGTAGCTTTAAGTAATATAAAGTGGGTGGGGAGCGTACTGATACAGGCTAAACGCCACAGAAACACACAAACTTACAGATACGGCTTCATGGTAAAAATCTATCCTAATGGGTTCAGGCAGATTTCTGATGATCTCGTTCTCCACCGTGATTTCCACCACATCATTGATAGGCTTGGCAGTTTTGTGAGCCTCCTGAAACAAACACACACAACTTGACCTTCATCTTACACAATGCAGCATAAATATTTGCACACAAAGCAACAAAAGTATTCCAGATAGAATCGCAAATGTGAACACTGGAAAAAATTGCAGGCTGACAGCTAAATAAGGTCACCTGAAATCCTGTCATATGTGCCTATATCGACTGAAGGCAAACAGCCTTACCTGTAACAGGGAGATGTTCTTGAAGAAAGTGAAGGCTACATTGTTAACATTTTTCGCAGCTTGTTTTAAGGCAGCAGGGAGGTGGACAGTGATATTGGACTTGACAGGTCTACCAGCAATGGCCTGGAAAAGACAGCACATATAAGAACTGTGAGTTTTTACAATGTAAGCAAAACCTGCTTCACTCTGCAGCTCTGCTTGTGGCTCTGCTTTGAGATTGTTGGGTTACTAAATGACTCTATTTTAGGGTCGTTTAGAGGGAAAAAAAAGTCAGCTTTCAACACCATCCTGTAATCGTCAGTAGAATGCTGCCATCAGTCACTTTTATGTGACTAACCTCCCACCCTATTTTCTGTACTACATCACTTCTCCCCTCTACTTGCATGAATACTCTAGGTTATTCAAAAATGTGCTGTAAAGTAAGTCTGGATTAAAAATGGAAGCACACAGTCTCAGATGCAAAGAAGGTTTTTTGCTAATGTCAGCAGTGCAAACTCTAAAAATATGAATCTTCATCCCAGTCGTATGACTGAAAGTGAAACCTCACTTCTGCAGATGTGTGATTCAGGTGAAACCTACAGAAACCTAATAATTGGATTTAAGAGGTGATATTACTCTGTAGAGCGGGACATTTTTGTGTGTCTAAGGAGGAAAGGTTGCATTTCATCACAGCCTGAGCACTAAAGAAAGCAAAGGTAAGGCTAACTTCATTCTTCACTCCTCCAGTTTTTAAACTCATTACTACACCAAATAATAACTGACACTACTGAGTGTACACAAATCCAAAACCTGACATGTTTTCTGCCCTCTGTGTTCCTCTTAACCTATAAAAATATATCTGTGTGCCACAGTGGGCGACATAAATGAATTACAATGAACTGCAAATGTTTTTTTGAAAAATAATTGAAATTTAATAAATTTCATTTTGTTTCAGTATAGTTTATTACAAATAAAATTTTGTTCAATTTTATCGTTTTTATAATGTAGCTATAATTAAATGAGATTGTAAGATGAGGTAGTTCAGAACAGTAACACTGCAATACAACAGCTGACACACTATCACAAAGAGCATCCACTCTCTAAAAATAAATCATCAAAGCCTTCTCACACTGGTTGGTTTGAAAAAGAAAAGGTTAATCTGAAGACAAGTCTCTTTAACTTTTGTGTGTTTGTCTTACAGGTGATGTGACGCTGTGGCCTTTGAAATCTTCCTTCATCTCCACATCAGATTTGTGAGCGTATGGAGGCTCAGCACACCTGGACATAAACATCAGGCACAGCCATGATTATAAGTTTGTCATGTTTCATTTGAATGGAGCAATATTACATCAGACAGCTAATGTCTTCACTCCTCGTTTGTAATCAAAGTTTGTGTACTTCAGGAAGGATCAAGTCTACAACATCCTGCCATGATATCCCTGCAATAAACTGGTGCATGTGAGGAAAAGAGAGGAAATTACTTGTTGGGGCCGGATTCCCGTTTCGCCTGTTCACATAATTCTGCTGCAAAAACAGAAAAGAAGAGAAAGTTCTGATTCTGACATGCTGCACTTGATAACAGAAATCTGAAATGCTGGTTCAGCAAAGCTAAATATGAACAACATTACAGACAAACTGAGTTATTGGAACAAATAAAACAGTACAGAACATCAATTTTATTTTTTGCTAAATATATTTCATTCACAGATTTTCTATCAAGAATATGCTGACACAATATGTGTAATCTTCCTTACTGTAGTTGGTGGAATGTGCTTGAAAGTTGTACGCCATCCGTGTTTTGTCGGTGATGAAATCATGATTAATCTCGGTATTGAGGATGCCGTAGTCTGCTTCTTGTGTGTTTGGGCCATCACTCAGGTCAGTGCAGCAGGAATCCTGCAGGCTTGCAGGTGAGCACAGAATAAGCTTCTTCTCTCCTACCTGAACATCACAACAGGAAAAACAAAAACAAAAAACAGAAATTATCATAATAATCTTGAATTTAGCTAGTGTAGTGTATGCAGTGTACAGAACATCATATAAATTTTACATTTTGTTATATGGCTTTTAGAATGTGGTGGTGGTATATTATTATACACATGTGCTTTTTCCACATCTTTCATTTAACTACCTCACGCTCATTTTTAGTTGAGTTCTCCTGAACTTTAATGTTATTGAGTAAAATAATGGGTGTCAAATGATGAAACAAAAAAAAAATAGCATTTAGAACCCACACTTAAATTTAAAAATTGTTATCACTTACTGTCAGCATTAACTGGTCCAGCAGTGGCTCCCAGTCCAGACAGAACTTGATGTCCTCCCCTGACTCAAGTCCAAGGTGCTTGAAGGTAATCACTTCAGATCTCCTACACTGGGCTGTGATCTGCCCGTTGATGGACAGAAAGCTCTCATTGGCTGAAATGGAGATTCCTTTACAGCCAGTAGAGATGTTGAGGTTCAGGCTCAGGGGGTTGTTGCCATGGTGCCATGTGCCGCAAAAGTTCCAGTCCAGGTCATTGTCATTGTTACTGGAAACTGTTAAAATATAGCACACAGTATTAAAAAAAAAAAAATTCAACTTATGTGGCAGTGGTGTGATCTCTGGCTCTGCTGCAGTGGAGGGGCAGTGCCATGGAGGCTTTGGGCCAGGTGGAAGGAATCACACTGCTGAACTCTGCTGAACTGTTTGTTCTTTAATGATGCTGGGGACCTGCAGTGGAGCGTGGATCCAACTGGAAAGCTGGCCATGGAGAAATCAAAGGTGCTGAGCTGGAAGCATTGTGTGTGCCATAACATTAAAGAGACAAACAAACAGTTACACTACACTGTGTGGGTCCGAGTCTGAATTGGATAAGCAGAAGATCAATAGATGGATGGACTTTTAACATGGCACTGCAGGAGTTTACATTACAGTCTTTCAGATCAGAGTTTACAAGCACAGATGTGATTCATCAGTAAATAAGTTCACTGAAGCCGGTGTGTACTGTGCTTTAAGCTAATAATTAATAGCTCTTATATAAGTGAAAGAGTATAGGTGAAAGTGGAAACTCTAATTCTCACACCTCAAACTAAATTATTTATTTAGTTTGAGATGCTCACAAACTAAATAGCGGTTACACAGAGAAAAAGTTAGTAAATGCTCCTATTTTTTTATGTTTCTAAGTGAATATTCCTACACACAGCAGCATACAACAACGTATAATGTATGACACAGCACAGCATGAATACAGCACACATGTATGAACAAACTATCACAAAGTGTGGTTCCTGTGTGGTGATCTTACCAGTGGAGAGGATGATTAAGAAGCGCACTATGTTCTCCATCAGCCAGGGTTCTGTTGCTCACACCTGTTCTGTAGAAATGAAAAAAAGTTTTTACACAAACCTATAATTCACTATTTAGTATGGAAGAAAACATTAATTCAGTATACTCCACCATTAAAAATCTGTCACTAAAGTGTACTGTAAGCTTACACTCATAAGCGCAAAACACATAACCAAACAGAAATAGCTTGAACATATTCATCTAAGCTCCCACTGCGGGACTAACAAATACTGCATCTGTGGCCATGCAGAGTTGGGTTGTGTATGCGTAACAGTGTGAATGTGTTGTAAGAAATGGAAGACAGGAAGACAGAAACCTGTTGAACCACAGACAAAACAAACAGATGACTAAAAAGACCTTTGGGTCTGAATGTTTAAATAATACAGAGCAATGAGCACAAGTTCATTTACTGAGCTACCTTACATTTCTGACAATATAGCACTCTAGATGATGAGCCTTAATTTGTCACCGCAATGTTACACGTACATGTTACATCCAGTGAAGTTGGACCTACGGTGGCCCCTAGAGACAAAGCACGTACAAAATACAAAACACATGCAAAATCCAAAGCACATGCAAAATACAAAACACATGCAAAATACAAAACACATGCAAAATACAAAACACTTACAAAATACAAAACACATACAAAATACAAAACACATGCAAAATACAAAACACATGCAAAATACAAAACACATGCAAAATACAAAACACTTACAAAATACAAAACACATGCAAAATACAAAACACATGCAAAAGACAAAACACATGCAAAATACAAAACACATGCAAAATACAAAACACATACAAAATACAAAACACATGCAAAATACAAAACACATGCAAAATACAAAACACTTACAAAATACAAAACACATGCAAAATACAAAACACTTACAAAATACAAAACACATGCAAAATACAAAACACTTACAAAATACAAAACACATGCAAAATACAAAACACATGCAAAATACAAAACACTTACAAAATACAAAACACATGCAAAATACAAAACACTTACAAAATACAAAACACATGCAAAATACAAAACACTTACAAAATACAAAACACATGCAAAATACAAAACACTTACAAAATACAAAACACATACAAAATACAAAACACATGCAAAATACAAAACACTTACAAAATACAAAACACATGCAAAATCCAAAGCACAACGGAAGTGCTCCAGGATGCTAGGGGCAGTGTTGAGCTAGATTTGCAAAATAAACGGCAATTTTGTTGAAAACACAGGGAGATGGATACCAGCGGAAAACACCATCAAGGATAGTCACCACGCCTCATAATAAAGGTAATGTGCAAACTGTTGTTAGTTTGATTGTTTGTTTTTATTAATATGAACGCTTGGTTTATGCTTTGCTCATAGACAACTGGTTTTAAAAAATGGATAAAAGTATGAAAACGTAATGTTTTAGCGATTTCTGTCCTTTGCTAAACATCCAAAGTAGCATGCTGTGCACTTTATATACATATATATAATGAAAGTTAAGATAAAATATGTAATCTCCTGTGCATTCAGGAGTCTTAATGTAAGATGTGAAATACTTGTATTTTCTGTGGGTTGTAGTGAATCTTAATTTTGTAAAACATTTGATGGGGTCATTTTTACAGATGTACTGTCCCTTCTGTGGACACCTCTTGGCAGACAGTCCTGCCTTTTGTAGTCTATGTGGTAAAAACATCAAGTTTTTAAAGGACATCACCAGCACTGTGTCGAGAAATCCTGCCCTTAGTGAAGAGGCAGCAGCTCTTCCATCTACCAGTTCCAGCATCCTGACTGGCACAACTATACAGTCTACACAGGGTAAAAAACATATTTGTATTAAATAAATCTTGTTAACTGTCCCTTCCCTAAAATTATAACTTTTTTTTTTCTGTTTATAGCTGGGAAATCATTAGTGGAGTCATTCATAAAATTTCGGGATGTGAAAGAAAGGGAAAGAAAGGCATTTTTTTCAAAGAAACACCAGGAACAGAAGGAACAGAAACCAGTGAAGGTATGTCATAAACTTGAACGTGGAAGTTGACCACTTTTGTTGCTAATACAAAATCCAAATTACCTTTAGCACTGCCAAGGCATCACTGTAAACTTCCATATGCATATGAAAGGAACTGTATATATTGCAAGGGTGGCTAACTATGTCCTCTACAGCTATGGACCCCCCCGTACTATCTCTGTTTAATTTACTTTCAGGCTGATTGCTGTTCATTGCCTGTATATGGTGTGTTCAGCTAATCACAACCTTGGACATTAGTGTTGCTCGGGGAACGTCGAAGAAACTAGAAACGATCTAGTTGCCGCTCTTGGGGGTTGTAGTTCACCACTGATACAGGGCTTACAATTTTTAACCTGATCTGAATTTCTTAATTGTCAGCCTTTGGTCAACAGTCCTTCAATAATATATGCCCCCTGTTAAAACTATATTTAGTCGCTAATGTTGTCTTTTGAGTCATAGCACAGCTGGAGCACAACTACAGATCAGAAATAAAATGGAAGACCATGTAGGAACAAAGATGTAAAAACATGTTATTGTTAATCTCATTTCTAGATACAGATTGGCATCATGAGAAGGACCAGTGATGGTATAAGACCTGTTCGAGGAAAGTCACTTCCGGTTGATGTTCATTCTCACTGGTCAACTGAGCAAATCTTGTCTGCCAGCGTGAAAAAACATAAGGACTTTAACCAGGCCATGGCCGATGGACCCTATGTACTGCTATACCCTGATGCAAGGGAAGTTAGCACAATTCCTGGAACCAACACCCCTTTCACCATCCAAAAATACAAGGATGCCATAGGGAAGGCCTATCAAAGAGTAACTCTCTACATTTGTAACCATGATGACTTCTTTAATACTGGTAAGTGATTTTGATAAAGCAGTGACAATCATAAAGTTTAGATATTAAAAATAATTCAAGATTTTTCCAAAAAATGTTAATCAGAGAGTGACATGATTTTGCCACAGATTTTAAATATATTTAATTTGTGCTGCATAGCCAAAGTGTTGTATATGTTTGCTAATTGTTAGATATACCTTTCAATACATACATATATTTAAATTAGACTGTATTTTTTTGAATCATTGAATATTTGCAGATTGCAACACAGAGTGTGAATCTGAAGAGGACAATGAAGTTCAAGTAAAAGTAGTAGAAAGCCCACTGTCGGACACTGTGGTTAGTTTTTTTTTTTTTTTAACGGTGTTTTGTGTGTGTGTGTGTGTGTTTGTATACACCAATATAATCAAGAAAAGTTTAAAGTTTTAAAAAGTGCTGTTAATCTTATTTTACTACTTATCAGGTATGGGATTTTCCAGATAATCACAGCACGCCGGAAAGAGCACCTTCAAGAAATAGGTAAGTTTTGTATTGTGGAGAATACAGTGCGGCGACCGTGAATAGGGTGGAGCCAAAATACATTCTTGTGTATTATATTGTAAATTCTGAAATTATTTAAATTCTTTACAGGGGGTCAAACTTGCAAACTTCTTCTGAAGTAAGACTCTGAAAAATGTCATTAATAATTATCATACAGGCTACAAACATAAATTATATTAACTGTTCATATATTTTTGATATTTAGACTCAAGGTCCCTGCTACAGGTATGTTTTGGACACAGAAATTTGTGTATTGACACACTAGACCAGTGGTTCTTAACCTTGTTGGAGGTACCGAACCCCACCAGTTTCATAAGCGCATTCACTGAACCCCTCTTTAGTGAAAAAAAAATAAATTCAAATTCAAGACATAGATATGTTTTTATTGGTGCACAAAATGAGCCGTGCATGTCATGGTGGAGGCTCTGCCGAACCCCTGAGACCGACTCACCGAACCCCTAGGGTTCAATCGAACCCAGGTTAAGAACCACTGCACTAGACCAATAAAATATTAGTTAACTTTAGATTTTAAGAAATGTTCTACTTTGCCCACTAAATGTTTTTCATTGCAGCACAGTGTTTATGCACCGATTGTAATTGATAGTGACTCAGACAAAGAAGTTCTCATCGAAAAGGATGAGAGTGAAACACAAAGGTAAGTATACATTTAAATGTGAGAATGTAAATATGATAAAAGTGAGTAATAACATCCTCATTTTATGTGATATTTAATAATTTTTTTATGTTCTAGTACAAATGGCCTGTCTGCTGCAGAAGTACTCGAAGAGCTGGCGTCTAAGACAATAAAAACATCTGTCAGCAGATTTAATATAAACAGGGCAAATGTTTGGGATGGAGCAGCTCGGGGCTTTAGACGTGTGTCTTACAACCCAACTGATGATATACTTGTGAAGTTCAGCGATGATGCAGGACAGCGTGAAGATGGAATGGATAATGGTGGTCCTAAACGTGAATTTTTGACATTATTAATGAAATGCCTTAGATCGCGACGAATCTTTGATGGACCTGAGGACAGCAAATTTCTTACATTTGACAGCGCTGGTGAGAAATTTATACCATCTGACTATAAAATTAAATTAATACATTCTGAAGTTAAGCTTGGATGATTAATTTTTTATTAAAATAAAAAGGCATATAATTTAAAGCATTATTTTAGCATAACTAACTAAATAAATCCATTACCAGCTGCAAGAGAGGATGAATATTTCCTTACTGGCAGAATGATTGCCACATCATTGGTACATGGTAGTCCAGGGCCTGCCTTCCTCTCCAAGACACTCTACCAGCATCTGATTGGGACAACAAAGTCTGATGTGGTGGAGGTCACGATTGAAGATGTAACTGATGAAGCTACAAAAGCTTTTCTGTTGGAAGTATGTTGATTTAAATATTCGATTGTAAAACTACAATTTCCTTTGTTATCACAAAGCTTGATGTGTTAATTGCACATTGGACTGTAACGCTGTGCTCCATAGTAGTTGTAATTTTAATCAACATGCTAAGTGTACCAATGTTTGTTAATTATGAACAAAGATAAATGTTTGACTTTAAGTAGAGGAGTAGAAAACAATACCAGAATAACATGCTTTAAAATATAGACCAAACATTGAAGTGCACTAGTAATTATATTTAAAATGATTTTGATGTGAACGTCATGGACAACAACCTTGTGATACTGCAATTTTCTTTTTTTTATTATGTAAACACTAGATATCCAATGCTGCAACGCTGAAGGAACTCCATGGGTGCATTGAAATGCATTGCAGCTTATTGCAGACAGCTGGCTGCTATGTATTTCCGGACTCTTTAGATGGTAAAGGCAACATCATTAAGGACTACCTTAAGTGGTACATCATATACCGCAACCACTTCTCAATCCAAAGGTAACATATTTGTTACCTCAGGGGGAAGCGCTCTCGAACTACACCTCTCTTCAGCCTGGCACACACACAGAACAACCAGGTCACCCCACCCCTTCCTGTACACCACCCTCACTACTTCCTGCAGCCCAACCAAACATGAATCTTAAAGGAACAACAACAGTGTGCAGAGAAAACCAACATGTCACTGTCCAGTAACACTTAACCATCGTTACAGTACTGTACTGACTGAAAATGCATTTGCAACATTGTGGCTGAAGTAACTTAAGCTCCAGTTTCCAACATTCACTTGCTGATGAATAGAAATGCAGATGGTAAAATATAAATTCGGAAGGTGGCATGGTGGAGCAATGGATAAAACATCAGACTGGGATTCAGAAGGTAGCACGTTCGATGAGAGCCCACACACCAGGTGTGTCCTTGAGTAAGACAGCCAGCACTAACTCACTGCTCACCCCAAGGGTGATGGGTTAAATGCTGAGATCTAATTTCCCCCTAGGATCAATAAAGTCTGTAAAATTCATTGTGCTTTCGGAATAATTAAAATAAAACATTCAAAAAGTGTTTTTCATTTTTTTATTGTAGTGCTGATGACAATTTTCCCCTTATAGATTTAAGGATGGCCTCGCAACACTTGGTGTAATCCATGCCCTGCAGCAGCATCCTTTGTTGTTCCAACCCTTCATGTGCTCAAGACCAGAGCCGCTGACATCTGATTTTTTAGAGGACATGTTTGCTGTGGTCCTGAGCGAACCTGGCAGTTCAAGACGGCAGGAAGAAACCAGGGTGCTTGGATTCTGGCGAGACTATCTGATAGACGCTGAAGGTTTGTTTAATACAAAACTTGTACTGCAAACAAATTTCTACGATCAGTGAAAACCAATAAAGCAGCTCTTTCATGAATATTACTTTTATGATATATATTTTTTAAGTTTAAACTGTCAGGTGATATTTCTGCTATAGAACAGAAGCACTTTTTTTTGTCTTTTAGCAGTTGAATCTCATCCCTTGGGGGATGAATGTGCTGCCAGCAGTGGCTATTGGGGAGCTACCTAGCATGAACAAAACAATAATAACAGAGTCAAATTATCACCTTTACAGTTTCTGTTTAAAATGGAAAAATTGTACCGCAATAGTAAGTCACCACAGAGCTGCTGTTTTATATATTTTTTTATATTGAACTGGTATGGGTGTTTGTGCTATTAATCTTGGAAAAACAGTAAAAACATAACACTTTGGAACATTTGAGGATCCAAGTTTCTGATATTCTGCTTTGTATTTGGAATTATTATAAAATAAAGAATTATCTTTAGCTACATTCTATTTAATTATAGATACCAAAACAGCAGTCTCCCTACAAGACATCCTGATGTTTGCCACGGGCCTAAACAGCATTCCACCAGCTGGAATGGAACCAAGACCAAGATTGCTGTTTGGTGATGCATCACGTTTCCCAATTGGGAAAACATGTGCAAACACCATTGTGATACCAATGGCTCAGTCATATAAGCAGTTCCAGGATGATATGGACTTTGGAATATTAAACTCTCCTGGTTTTGGTCTGTATTGATCGACTTACAGTTTGATCCTCACACTGTAATATAGTCCTCATTTCAACTGTGTTTTTGTTCTTATACAAAAAGGTTTGTTTAAAGAAATTGGCTAGATATCTGTTGGGCCAAGGCCTTTGTTTTAGTTACAATGCTAAAGTAAATGTCTGTGATTTGAAAGGATTACTTTTTAGTACCCTTAGCTTTAGAATTCCCTTTACTACTATCCAGCATTTAGAAAAGATATATTCATAGATATTGTACATTTTACACAATTTCTATTTCAGTGCAAAGTGTAATTTGCCTTGTTAATGTTAACAATAAATCTTATTACTTAAATTAGAGTGTTTTTACTCCTTTATTTTATATCAACCTGTATTAATAAAGCTAATAATACCAACACGTGTCTTGCATTTAAGGTGGAGGTTAAGAGAGTCTTCACAATATCATCTGTTAGGATAAATAATTTATTTGATCTCATCGTCACAACTGATATTCTTATTTGGAAAAACACAAAGGCTATTTTTTTAAGTGACTATAAACTGATGAACTATAATTGTGATCTACTTGAAGCAAAAAACATTTTTTTTTGCCTTAACAAAAGTGCAGGTGGTGCATTATTATAACCACAAAGTGGAATCCACAGTTCTGGGATGTGTGGGAACCTTGGCATTACAACCCAGCAAGTCCTTTTAGTCTGATGTAGTTCTCCACACAAGATTCCAATGTCTGTGATGAACTGAAGCCACTGTTTAGTCCTTCAAAATATTCCTGTAGGTGAGGGTCTCCACAGAAATCGGGAGTTGAACTCATCCTGAACTGGCTCAGCTCTTGATGTCCAACTGCAAGGCCACAGTCGCGTCCACCAAACCTAAAAGTTTGTACAAGGAAAATTTTTACTATTAAAATACTAAGAAAACGCTACAACATCCTTGTCTCTGTAGGGGGGGGGGGGAAATTATGCTTAAAGTGAACATATGCTTTTACTTAAGACCACTGGCTGTATTATGGCATTGAATAGACTAGAAGGTGGTCAGAGTTCCTGTAACTACCTGTCTTGAACAATTGACTTGCTGAAAACATTGGCAGATTTTTGTCATGTATTTAAGGAGATAATATAAAACGGCTTTTCATAAATTTTAGCACTGGAATCAACATGTGAAAAAAGTAGACCTATTTAGTCCAAATTTTGGGTGGTACAAACACTGTGGTGTCTGTTTTTTATGACCATACAGTAAAAGAAGACTATATGATCAAGTGCATAGATCAGTGCGCCCCAGGGTGACTGTGGCTACAATGTAGCTTGCCATCACCAGTGTGTGAATGTGTGTGTGAATGGGTGGATGACTGTTTGTGTAAAGCGCTTTGGGGTCCTTAGGGACTAGTAAAGCGCTATACAAATACAGGACATTTACCATTTAGAGATTAAAAGGTGCTAAAAAAAATGTCATTTTTGTGATTTCTACTTAAATTACAGACTTTTGATTTTTCACATTTTAAATTGACAAGAGTGATACAAACCTATGAGGCAGGTAATACATCACATCCGGTTTACCAGATGGACAGCGTGACTGGCTAACTGGACGGATCAGGTGCGTGTTCCACTTTCTTTTGCATTCATCCAGATCCCTCTGAAGCACAGCCATGAAAATGAAGCGCACCAAGCACATGTGTTCATGACTACCATTAAAGAGGTGCATTTCCTTCATGTCACTCAAAAGGTCCATCCAGAACTGTGTTCTAGAAGAGACAAAAACATACCATCAGTTCAAAATCACTATCCTTCAAAGCCTCACTATTTCTTACGTTTATGAAACTGTTTCTTGAGTTGATGTAAAGTGCGTGCATTTTGGATTTCTATTCATCTCACTTTCTTTATTGACAGTTTAAATTTTCTATCTTATACTTGGCTACACATTGAAGCTATAAAGGAAAGGTGGTGTAATACAAATCAAGGCTTCTGCATCACAGACTATATATTACAGCCACACTTTTATTTGCTTAATATAGTTGTTTCTTGAAAAATTTTAAAACCTACCGCTGTTTTCTGAAGTACGACCACCAGCTTTCAATTCTTTGATTTGTTATTGAAGATCCATACATATGACTGGCAGCTCCTGCAAAAAAATCCTGATGAGATGACCGTAAGGCACAATGCATTGCTGCCATCGTCCCATTTTCAGTGCCGCAGTCTGTGCGAAGTCGCACTGGTATGACTCCAAACTCTGAAGCACACTGAACGTAGTGTTGAGCTATGACTTCTGGGTTGCTGTTAGTTGCTCCGCAAACCAACCATAATATCTTCCGCGAATAGCCATCAATACAACCACTGATAGTCAAACCATATGGCTTTAATTTGTCATATCCATCAACATGCCAAGTGTGGTTTGGTCCAGGTGAATCGTAAACTCTTCGTAAAAACTTTTTCTTTGAGCGCTTTTGGACTACAGATGGGTCGAGCTCTGCCATCATCACCATTACATCATGCCTTTTCACAGAAAGATGGTGTTTCTGACGCAGTGTCTGCCACATTGAACGGTATCCATAATGTTGACCAGGTCCCTTCAGCTCTTCTATTATTGCAGCACAAATCAAGGCCTGAGTTGAGTAATGTTTTTTGCGGGACAGTGATAAACTTCTTAATCTACTTTTAAGTGTGGTCAGACTGATCTTCTGTTTATGTTTTGAGGCCAAAATGTCCAATGTTTCATTATAGGAGTAACCGTCTCTGAAATATTTCTGAATGAGGTCTTCAATGGAAATGTTTTCTTGAATTGATCCTTATAAACAGAAAAAAAATAAGATGGGAAATGGTAAAATAGATCATCAGACAAGAAATGTGCAGTTTTAAATAACAATGACATTTAAAAACCAATGTATTGTCTCATTATTAAACGAAATTAATATGTTGCTTCTTTGGGCCTCAGTAAATTCAAGACAAATAAAGTCTACAACTATAACCCTAACCTGGACGACTAAGAATCTTCACAGATATATACCTTACTGGTTTAAATGATTGCAAAATAATGTGTATGCAATTTATATAACATAAAAATAATATAGTAAATAAGGACTGCATTCAAATGTAAATAAACTGTAAACAGCCAAATGGCAGCTTTGTGAACTGGTTCAGACAACCTTTTTTATATATGTTATTTGTGAAATACTTACTGTTGTTGACAAACGCCAAAAACTCAATATGTTTGCCACATGAACCGCAGAACTTGACAACTTCTCTCACGTTATGGCCACAATATGGACAAAACATTCTTACCCTGAAACAAACAGCATTTTTCTTTTAAAATGGAGTATTAAAACGGAAAAGGGCAGACCTAAGCTAAAGTGTATATACACAGACGCATTTCCAACACAACAGCTACGTTGTTAGCGTAAAACTGAACTTCCAAAACACAACTACCTAGATAACTTAAATTACACAATTGAGAGCATATGTGTATTAGTTGTTGATTTATACACAAACACTAATATATATTCAAATAATTTAAAAAAAAAAGGTTCATTTACCTTTTACTGCCACACACCAAATCCGGTCATTAGAAACTTCATGGCTTATGTAGCCACTAGGTAACAAAAACTCAACACTGCCCCTAGCGTCCTGGAGCACTTCCGTTGTGCTTTGTCTTTTGCATGTGCTTTGTCTTTTGCATGTGTTTTGTCTTTTGCATGTGTTTTGTCTTTTGCATGTGCTTTGGATTTTGCATATGTTTTGTATTTTGCATGTGTTTTGTCTTTTGCATGTGTTTTGTATTTTGCATGTGTTTTGTATTTTGCATGTGTTTTGTATTTTGTATGTGTTTTGTATTTTGTAAGTGTTTTGTATTTTGTAAGTGTTTTGTATTTTGCATGTGTTTTGTATTTTGCATGTGTTTTGTATTTTGTAAGTGTTTTGTATTTTGCATGTGCTATGGGTTTTGCATGTGTTTTGTATTTTGCATGTGCTTTGGATTTTGCATGTGTTTTGTATTTTGTACGTGCTTTGTCTCTAGGGGCCACTGTAGGGGGGGTTCGGCGATCCAGTCCCAACGCAGGAACAGCAACAGTGGGTGGCGATGGCCGCAATTCACAACAGGGCAGGGATGCCCTTCTGCCTGCATCTGACGGTGAGACGAGGGAGGCCGTGTTCAGGTGTGGAGTCCTGGCAGGGTTTTTAGCAGGTTGCAAACACTATTTTTATTGTATATGGGGAATTTTAACTTGTATTTGTGATTCTGGCTGTGTTTTTTTTTTTTAATGCTAATAAATGGTGTGTTTGAAGCCAGCTTAGTTTCTGTGCCCTGAGTGCTGATCCGCTCGCTCCCCTTTTCGCTTGCATGTATACAGACATGGTGGTGAAGATTTAGGTTCACCAGTCTTAGCGGCTACATATAACTATATAACTATACACACTATACACACTATATATCTATGCACTGAACATATATATTTTAACTTTCACGTAAAGTCTTAAGCACATGGTTTATTAAGGTGGTACAGTAACAGGGCAGTTGATATAAGGGGAGAGTTCTCCTGAATAACTCTCTCTCCAGCTCCAGTAACTAACCTCCCCCAATGCACACTCAACGCCTTTCACGCAGCACAACCAAAACAGTAACATTGTAACAGAGATCCTGAACACATCACAATAAAATATCATGTGATATAATCTGTCTCTCTCTCTCACACACACACACACACACACACACACACACACACACACACACACACACACACACACACACACACACACACTCACCATGAACCTACACTTTTATATGAGAATCATATAAAAGTGTATATATGAGAATCACCATGTTAAGTATGTAACCAATGTTGTTATAAGGTATATTATAAGATTGTGCCACTTGCTGTGTAAGATTTAATAATTACGGTAAGATTAATGTGTGATGACCGATTGTAAAATGGTAAATGGCCTGTATAGCACTTTACTAGTCCCTAAGGACCCCAAAGCGCTCTACACATTCAGTCATCCACCCATTCACACACTGCTGATGGCAAGCTACATTGTAGCCACAGCTGCCCTGGGGCGCACTGACAGAGGCGAGGCTGCCGGACACTGGCGCCACTGGGCCCTCTGACCACCACCAGTAGACTGTCTGAGCCGGGGCTCGAACCGGCAACCTTCCGATTACAAGACGAACGCCCAACTCTTGAGCCACGATTGCCCAACAATTGTGATGAGTCAAAGCCAAAGGGTTTGACTTGTCGCTGGCCTCTGGCCAGGACCTTGGCTGCTACCTGACCCTGCAGCTGTGTTTGGCTGGAGGACGGGTGGGAAAGTTACCTAGCAGCAGGGGGCGGGGATACTGGTCCCTGTACACCTCAGCTGGACCAGCTGACAGGTTTACTGTACAACAAAAGTAAACTGTATCACAATCTATGATATCAATTTCCTATGTATATGCAATTGATATATTTACATAACAATAACTGTTACAATTGGAACTGTACCACGCTGGTGATGCTCACCATTATTTTTCTTATGTGAGAAATGAAAAGTATCCTGATGAAATTCAAGCTTCTGTAATTGCTGTATATAAAAACAACCCCTCAAATTTACATTTTCTTCCTGTATTCCGTGGGTCTCCAACTCCAGGCCTCGAGGGCTGGTGTCCTGCAGGGTTTAGATCGCACCCTGGGTCTACACACCTGAATCAAATTAGTTCATTACAGGCCTCTGGAGAACTGCAAGACATGTTGAGGAGGTAATTTAGCCATTTAAATCAGCTGTGTTGGATCAAGGACACATCTAAAAACTGTAGGACACCGGCCCTCGAGGCCTGGAGTTGGAGACCGCTGCTCTAAAGTCTAGATGGGTAACAGAGTATTAATTGATGTGCTTGTGTGGTGGAGTTTACCACCCTAAGGCTCACAGACATCTGTGCTCATATTTTTGATTAAAACAATACATCATCTGGTGTATTTTGACACCATACTGAAAAGGACTACCAACAGAAGGAGTTTACCCACATCAGCAGAATGATCTGTTGATCTCTACTCTGGAAACTAACCAGCTCTGGACAAAGAGCTCTGTGGGGGGAGTAGCAGAGTGTTCAATTTTTCTGCTGTTTCTAATGTCTTTTCCTTTCCATAATGAGTGTTAGTAATAAATAAAGATTATTAGACACATTCATTCCTTGATTTTTTCCCCTGTTGGCAGGAAACAATTATTGTTCCATAGCATTAAAATCTGATCTTAAAATAGGACATCTACGGAAGATACTTGGTGACCACACATTAAGTATGTAAACTAAGCTTATATATTGGAATTCTGAGCTGTAATGGGCCATCACCTTAGAAATAAACAGCAGCACTGACAGGGACGCAGCCAATTAAATTAAAATGTTTATTTTATGTGCTAAATCACCAGATTAACCAGTTTCTGCACTATTAATTGTGTGTTGCATTTCACAGGCACATTGTGTTTCTGAAGTAGGTGGCACTTTTGGGGATCAGTTTCTGTGGAAGAGTCATGATCCTGCAACTTATAAATTGCTTAAATTCTGTTAACAGCGCTCCTTTCATGTGAACATCCAGGGGAAACCCTGGAATAACTTTAAGTGTTGATAACCACTTTAAGTGGTCTGTGTGTCCCAATTGCCAATATTAGCAAGTGATAGTGGAATGATACCCTGGACAGTCAGAACCCCCTTTATTGTACGGGGCCCTGGATTAGCCCAAATCCTGCTTCACAGTACAGGTCTCTGCTCTTAACTGGCTATAGGTTGAGCAGAAGTTACCATGGTCACTTAACCAGGTTGAAAAAAAAAAATAAAATAAAGAAAGAACCTGCCATTAATCCATCTAAGCCTTTGAACTCAAACTATGTTTATAAAGTAATAAGATATTTATACATGTTTTACAAACCAATGATATGGCATAGTAATACATTTTAACCTCTTCTTTAGAATGCAGGACAAACTGACACTGAGATGTTTCATGTTTATTTTGAAAGCTTTTCTTTTATACACATCTACATATTTACAAAAACCTTAACAGAACAGGCATCCAAGAGAAACAATTTAAACTCCAGAGGAGATTTTCTGAACCCAACTCGCACACCCACAACAGAATTGATGCACCACGCTTTCACATTATGCAAAAAAAAAAAAAAAAAAAAATCTAACACAGTTATACGTTCACGCACGTACCATGCACAAAATGCAAACACCCTAAACTGCAACCACGCGCGGCCCGAGACGTCTCACTAACAGAAGGATAAGAGCACAAAGCATACGAGGCATACCACACTAATGTGCAACATTTTCTAACACACATCCACTTTGAACAAACATCCACACATGAATTCACTCCACCACAGTTTAAAAAAACCAAAAAGGACACACGGGACCCTTCTGCAAATAACTCACCTACTCCATCACCATCTGTGTAGGAAAATGATCTGATCAGTTAGTGGCCACTGAACTTCATAACTGTGACAAAATACTTTTGGCACGTTTTTAACCAAGGTATTGTTTCCCGGTGTTTTCCAGAAAGGTTGCCCATTTGTTGAGTGCTACACATAAACTGCTACACTGTGAAAAGTGATTTCTTTATAACCTTTTCAGTCTCTGCTACACAGATGTTGCACAGAGTAAGGGGTTACTTGTGGAAAGGTAACTGGAAAGATCCACTACAAGTGGGGTGAAGAGCAGATCAATCGGAATCATATTTGTCTCCATCGTCATCATCGCCGTTGTCGTCGTCGTCACCACGGCAGCCCAGCTCATGCATCACTTCCCTCTGGTAGCGCTGCCAGCTCCTCCTGCTGTAGGAGTGTTCCTCCTCCCAGTATCCTGCACAGAAGGCAAATGCAATGGTTAGCAAATAAACACCATTCAACACTTGTTTGCACTAAGTGACACTGAGGCTGAAAAATGAAGCAAACACACAGGGAGCAAGAAACAACAGCTTAGTGAACTGAACTTCACTGAATTGCCATTTGAAGTTGGTAAATATTGCGAAATCTGTACTCTAGTTTTAGTAAGTGTTTCATCAGTCCGTTGCTTAGCAACAACTAGCACGTATCTATGTCTGTCTTGCGAGTTTATCGATGCAATCTACAAACCTCAGCACTGAACCTTCTCACCCATATATGTTAACTTCCTGGTCTGAAAGACTACAAAAACCATTGAGTGACGTGGTGGCTCCATCCATGTCCTACATACAGTCTTAAGCAGAACACTTTTCTTAAAAGTAATGCAGTAGTTTCCTTAATCAGAATCAGAATACTTAAAAAAAAAAAAAAAAAAAAACCCTAGGGATCAATAAATTTCATTTAATCGAATTACACTCAGGAGAAAGTAACACGATACACTACTTGTTACATTACTTTGGCATTTCTCCTTAAAATGAACTGAAATGCACTCTCATAAATATCAATGTAACAATACAAACATACAGGCTACAGTCCCACACACCAACACAAATCTGTATTTTAATGAGGATACTCATATGAGCTTTCTCTTGGTATTTCGGTATGAATGCAAAACTGACAACAAAAAGCAAAAGATGAAAACCAGCACACAGACATTCAAATGGATCGCCACAGTGATTCTACTTTAGAAACATGAACAGGTAGAAACGGACACTGCAGCCTCTTTTACAATAAGAATAAAAGTACTGTCTATATCCACTCTGTAGACTGCGCCACCATTTTCCTCCTCTGGCACAACAACTGAAATCAGCTAAATGTAGTGCAAGTGCAATTGATTGGCAAGCAAAGGAAGGAAGGAAATGAACGACTTTGAATGAGTTCTTGTAGAGAACCAATTCTCAAGTTATGCACACTAAGTTTCGTAATGCAGAGGTCTAGACAATCAAAAGTATAACTAAGACCTTAGGATACTGTCTATGAGTGAAAATGACTAGAATATCACACTAACCTGGTTTGACCAAATAACTTTTGGCATCTTGCTATCATAGTAAAAGATGAAATGGGAGACATTTGTTTAAATTAACAGGAGTTCAAGTAGAGACTGCAGCACTGAATAACTGACATGTTTCTAAATACATACCACCATAGCGCTCCTCTCTGTCACTGTCTGTATTGCTCTCCTCATCAGGGTAGTCATTCCTCCAGTTGCCTTCCTCGTTCTCATCATCCTCATCTTCATACACTTCCTCTTCATGAACCACAAGGTCAGGAACCTGAGATTAAAAACACCACATTTATCAGAAAAGCTTTTTTTTTTTTTTTTAATAAATGATTAAGTCAGTGTTGTGGTTTGATATTAAAAATTACCAGTGAGATTTTGAGTCATCACTGATAAGAAGAAACCCTAACGGTATGCTTTGGCAAATTACTTCTCCACACATCCAGGGCAACTTTCAATGCTTTAAAATAAACACCATTTAAAAATCATCAGTTAAGTTACAAAAAACCCCAACATTTTTCTCATCTTAACCCCTCTTCTACCCTTTTGAGATTATTTTAAACTAGTGCCAAACTGTAATGAACTACCACCACCAGAAGGTGGCAGTAATGCAACAAAATGTTTCTACATTCCCCAGGCACCATTACAAAGTAGTGATGCTTGTTTACAAACAAGCGATCATTTTATAGCAATGACAGGATACTCCCCTGTAAATATCAAATAATATTTCTGCTTTAAAGGCCACCTGTTTACCACCTGACCATCATTTATTTTTCCAAATATACAGTGGGGCAAAAAAGTATTTAGTCAGCCACCGATTGTGCAAGTTCCCCCACTTAAAATGATGACAGAGGTCAGTAATTTGCACCAGAGGTACACTTCAACTGTGAGAGACAGAATGTGAAAAGAAAAAAAAAAAAAAATCCATGAATTCACATGGTAGGATTTGTAAAGAATTTATTCGTAAATTAGGGTGGAAAATAAGTATTTGGTCACCTCAAACAAGGAAAATCTCTGGCTCTCACAGACCTGTAACGTCTTCTGTAAGAAGCTTTTCTGTCCCCCACTCGTTACCTGTATGAATGGCACCTGTTTGAACTCATCATCTGTATAAAAGACACCTGTCCACAGCCTCAAACAGTCAGACTCCAAACTCCGCCATGGCCAAGACCAAAGAGCTTTCGAAGGACACCAGGAAAAGTATTGTAGACCTGCACCAGACTGGGAAGAGTGAATCTACAATAGGCAAGCAGCTTGGTGTGAAAAAATCAACTGTGGGAGCAATCATCAGAAAATGGAAGACATACAAGACCACTGATAATCTCCCTCGATCTGGGGCTCCACGCAAGATCTCATCCCGTGGGGTCAAAATGATCATGAGAACGGTGAGCAAAGATCCCAGAACCACACGGGGGGACCTGGTGAATGACCTGCAGAGAGCTGGGACCAAAGTAACAAAGGTCACCATCAGTAACACACTACAACGGCAGGGAATCAAATCCCGCAGTGCCAGACGTGTTCCGCTGCTGAAGCCAGTGCATGTCCAGGCCCGTCTGAAGTTTGCCAGAGAGCACATGGATGATACAGCAGAGGATTGGGAGAATGTCATGTGGTCAGATGAAACCAAAGTAGAACTTTTTAGTATAAACTCAACTCGTCGTGTTTGGAGGAAGAAGAATACTGAGTTGCATCCCAAGAACACCATACCTACTGTGAAGCATGGGGGTGGAAACATCATGCTATGGGGCTGTTTTTCTGCCAAGGGGACAGGACGACTGATCCGTGTTAAGAACAGAATGAATGGGGCCATGTATCGTGAGATTTTGAGCCAAAACCTCCTTCCATCAGTGAGAACTTTGAAGATGAAACGAGGCTGGGTCTTCCAACATGACAATGATCCAAAACACACCGCCCGGGCAACAAAGGAGTGGCTCCGTAAGAAGCATTTGAAAGTCCTGGAGTGGCCTAGCCAGTCTCCAGACCTCAACCCCATAGAAAATCTGTGGCGGGAGTTGAAAGTCCGTGTTGCTCGGCGACAGCCCCAAAACATCACTGCTCTCGAGAAGATCTGCATGGAGGAATGGGCCAAAATACCAGCTACTGTGTGTGCAAACCTGGTAAAGACCTATAGTAAACGTTTGACCTCTTATTGCCAACAAAGGTTATGTTACAAAGTATTGAGTTGTATTTTTGTTATTGACCAAATACTTATTTTCCACCCTGATTTACGAATAAATTCTTTACAAATCCTACCATGTGGATTCATGGATTTTTTTTTTTCCACATTCTGTCTCTCACAGTTGAAGTGTACCTCTGGTGCAAATTACTGACCTCTGTCATCATTTTAGGTGGGGGAACTTGCACAATCGGTGGCTGACTAAATACTTTTTTGCCCCACTGTAAAATTTGGACCACTCCACCCATTCACTCACTCCAATTTCAGCACTCATTCATCTGTCCGTCCATCCATCCACACACACCAGTTCTCCCTCATCAGCATAGGCTCTGACAGACAGGATGTCCTGGATCCACCCTGGGGTGACCGTTTCCTGGTAGTAAAGATCATAGACGTAGCCATCGTCCTGCTCTCGGTGCTCTTCCCCCAGTCTATCTCCAGATATGCTCAGATGCTCCCGCAGCATCTTGGTGTTGTTACAGAGAATCTCATCTGGTTCTGAGGACAGTATCTTTAGAAAAATAAAGCAAGTGATTAGAAATGGAACAAATTAATGAGCTGATAGTCAGTCTAGTTGGGCCTAATGGCAAATTAAATGACATTTACATCAATACTGAAAAAAAACTTAAAAATCTCACAGCTGTTTACCGGTAGCTATCAAAACACATGCTGTTAGGAAGAGGCAAGTTGTGAGCTTCATGTGTTTGCTGGTAGGCAGTGTAATACCAGTGGCTGCAGTAACTCCAGACATTCTCACTAAAGTAAGTGATCTTTCCTACAGCTGAAGCACACGACTGAAATTGTGACTGAAACGGTCGAGCCTGAACGCTTCTTAAAAAGCCAAATGAACGTGACTCTTCGATCAGACACCTTAACACAGCTGACCTGGCTGGTTGGTATAGTTAAGCTAATTATACATGTGCAACACTATTTAACTGTTCTGAGATGTTATGTCACAGTCTAGAACATAGGTGTCAAACTCTGGCCCGCAGACTAATTACATTTGGCCCGCGAAGCCATACCAAATTACTATTAGAGCTGGCCTACTGGTATTATACAGCTAATATATATATTGTTTAGTATTAAGTTTTGCTTGTTCCATATTCAGTTTTTCAGCAAAACGTGTTTGAGTCCATAAGAAAAGATTCATTCTTATATCTGGAGGAATAAATATGTTTCAATAAATATTAACGTTAGCCCGCGACTTTGTTCCAGTTTTGAATTTTGGCCCACTGTGTATTTGAGTTTGACACCCCTGGTCTAGAACTAGCTAGGCCTGCAGTGTGTGTGTGTGTGTGTGTGTGTGTGTGTGTGTGTCTCTCTCTCTCTCCCTCCCTGTCTATTTGTCAGCAGTGAAAGCTCAACTGGAGTAATGCAGTGTTGTTCGTGCATGGTTTTTAAACTCCAAGGAAAGATTGCTGCTGCTCCTGCTAGCCCTGCTAACACTAGCCACACTTCCAATCCAACATTGCAAGACCAGAGATCAATGTGATTCGATTGGGGAAGAATGCACTTCCAAAAGGTTTTTAAATAAACATGCACTATTTGTTTAACAATTCTGCCTGTTTGCTGAACAATTTCTTACTTTTGACCAGTTAATGTTTTTTTTTCTCTAATTTCTAATGACTATAGTAAATGAATTACCAGGACAATCCTTACTTAACAGAATAGGAAATGTGCTGACACGATGAGAAATCAGAAGATTGGATCTGTGAGACCGACCAATGATAATAGCGTCAGTAACAGTTGATGACTGTGCTAGCCATGTGGTTGAGCTAAGACTGGATGACTCTCAGCAACTGAATTATATTGATATTTGTAGCATCTGCCTTCTGAAAAGCACTTGTTAAACTGCACAATTGTGTTCAGTAAAAGCTTAATGCCTGGTAAATTCTGGTAAAATGATAATCTGTGTTAAACAATCCCAAATACAATCAAGCAGCCCTATGAGGACAACCACTTATGGTTTTTAACAGTCTGACGGCAGCATGGTATTTATTTTTTTAACTGACTGTTTCTGTAATTTAGCCTCCACTAAGTGAAAAAGGTGCAACATATCAGGACCCTAAATTGAGTATAATAACTGATGATTGGGCTGTTCATGAGTACGCTTGCCAAACAGCACTAGGACAACTGCTGCAAACAAAACCCAGAATCTCCAACTATCAACTTACCTTGCCTGAAGGTTTATCCTGGTCCTCTCCATCCTCATGGATCAGATCCACCACCTGGATTTCACCCAGCCCCCAGCATTTGTCCGTCTCTTTCCCCGTTTCCTCTACACACTCAGAAGCACCCATCTGTGGTGTCTGTTGCTCTGCTGGGGCTGACAGACCAGCACGGTGGCTTGAGAGTATTCTGTAGCGTTCCTCTCTCCGAGTACTCCACTTTGTGCTGCGTAAATCACCAAGTATCCGCTGTGAGCTGGCAGCAGAGGTACGCAGTGCATGCGCCGTGCGAGGCCGAGCCAAAGCCTGTCGAACCTGCGTCTGAACGGGAGCTTCCTGGTGATGGGATGACAAAGATAACAACTCACGAGGCTTTAACATAAATATGGATTTCCCTTTTAATTCCCAACTCATAGAAGCTGCCGGAACTGCACACTCATCTTACTCGCGGTTCCACTAATTTAATGCAAATATTATCGAAATCCAACAATTAAAAACCCCACATCCAATTTTCTACAACGGGGAAACAACCAATTTGTAACAATAGACAATAGTAGCAATAGGACATGTGCAAAGATGCAAGATTCACATGTTGAAAACACAATGACCAGAATTTTCTCTGCGCATAGAAATGTTTGGTGCCCTCAAAAGACAATTTGGTCTAGCACAAAAATGACAATCAACATTCATCAAATGGCAAGAAATAAAAGGAAAATCCAGAGAAATATGTAAGGTAACAAAGAGTCTTTGCCTTAACTGTATGTGACTCAATTATGGTTATTTGCTTGGTCACCTCCCAAAGCATAGTTATCACCAGGAAAAGCCTACTGTTAAAAAAATAAAAAGACATTACACGCACCTAAAAATGCAGAAAAGACAGAAAAGCCTGTTAAGGAGAGACTCCTTATCCGCCTCCCAAATAGTTAACTTTTTCATCAGAGCCTAGGAGTGGTGTATTCCTCATTTTGGCTGTGGTTTTATTCATACCCATTTCACTTCCTAATGACATTAAAAACTTTAAGACAGCTTACTTCTGACACAAGACTGAGTACAAAAAACCCAATATAAAAGCTCACCAGAATCAATATTGTGATATCAATTTTTCAGTCATTGCGCCCATCATTCACTAAAGGAAGCATTCTCAAAATGTACTGAAGTGGAAAAAGATGCATTAGCCATCTGTCCGTTTTACCGAATCCCACAAAGAAAACCATAGTGGTCGGTGTACACATTACACAAACAAATGCAACTGTATATAGCAGTGTTTACAGCTAATCTAATTAGCTTACGTAATGGGTCTTATTTCGTCTATTGAATTGCGCATGTAAATATTTAATTTACTTCAAACGTTAGTCATACCACAGCCTGGATTTTAATTGTCACTTCGTTTTCAAGGCCCAAATTACGTAAAAAAACAAAACAAGCTAACAACAGTTTGTGGGGTAGCTAGGGCTAGCATGATTGCTAACAACAATAAGCACAAAGGCGCGTTGTTCCGGACAGTAAGTGACGCTCTCAGCAGCTTTATTCAGCTTGCTATCACCCACTCAGCTCTTCTGAGTGGTTTCAACTATCGTGATAAATACCACCCCCCACCACCACTATTTTTCAAAAGCTACCCCTTCCACTGACCGCTGCTCTGGCGATAGCATTGGGCCCCTCACCTGTGTTGCTACGGTCGCCACGAGTTTGAAGACAGAGTTTTCCACTTCGGCTTCGTTGGGCTCAGGTACCGTTTCGCCTGAGCTCTGGGACGTTTCGGGACGGATACGTTTGCATGCCAGCAGCAAAGCATCTGCGGGGTCGGTTCCCCTTTTTCTTTTCACTCGGAGAATCGTAGTATTTGGATCCATGTTGTCTCCGTCTCTCTTTAGTGTGTCTGGCAGTTGGAAAGAAAGGAAACACGAGAGAGCGCAATCCTTTTTTATTTCCGGTGACTACGAATGTGAAGAAACTCGTAAAACTATAATAATTTCTTTGATGTAGTTTACTTGATACGTTTCCTCGTATTATTATATAGTTAAATTAACTAAACTGCTGTCACGAGTTTCCAATGTATCACTGTAATCCACAATCTCAATAAAACATTAAACATTTTACTTCTTAAAACTTCAAAGTAAAAGCACTTCCTGTTAACGTTGTCCAATTAAAAGCTGACTTTGTGGACTTCTGCTATTTTTTTTAGACATTACGTCATTGTGATTGCTGTGTTTTGTTTTTTCAAATACATAAATGTTTTTTTGTTTTGTTTTTTTTGTTTTTGTGATGATGGAGCTGCAAAGTTCTACAGTGTTTTGTCTCCGGACAAAAGAGTCGCAAGTGGTTCTCAAACGTTTTGCCAAACTTAAAAATGCTTTCAAACATAGTTATCAAAATAGTCCAACATCCCAATCTATGGTTTAATCAGTTAATAAAATAATAATAAAACATGATCAGTGTTGATTAAATTTTTTAAACTGTACTTATTTTATTACAAAAATTGTATTATACATAATATTATACATAATATAACATTTGATCATAAAATCAACCTAAAAATAAATCTGTTATCACACAAAGATGGTGCTGCACTAACCTGAAAATTGTTTCGGGTGGAATAACTGTTTTACAAAGACCTTTTACTAGTGAAATTTCATAATCCTGTTTATATAGCCTAACAGTGCAACAATTTTGTCCACAAAATAGACTTCAGCTGCCCAAAGTAAAACAATGGTTATGCAAAATAATATAGATTATATAGATTTTCGCATTCCCTACATTGATGACAGTCATGTAGACCTTTGTCAACATATTGCAGGCGTTTACTGTCACCAGGGGGCAGTGTCAAAAACAACCTATCCGTTATTTACTCCTGCAGTTATTGTCTGTCTCTCTATTACAATTTGAATCACCCCTACAGTGAGTCAGCTAACATAACAAGCATTTTAGTGAGTGTATACTTGATGAAACAATGCAGAAATATTAAAATACCACAGAGTACATAACTGAACTGATTAGTCTGCAGTGAAGTCACCTGCTTTATGAAGATCAATATCTACCATGTCTAGCCAATAACAGTAACAATAATTAATAACATTCTGTAGTATATAGGTTAAGTTTGTAGGACAGATACATTACCTGACCTATACCTATAATACAGTTTAAAGAATATAGATGATCTTCACAGTAACTGCTTTTTTAATTAAATGATTCACAAGTTAATTGTTGAATATACTAACAAAAATCATATTTGTATTTGATTCCAAAATAAGAAAGAAGAGAAAAAAAACATCAACAAATAAAATGAGTCTTCATTACCATATATGAATGTCATTGGGAAAATGTAAGAAAATGCTGTGTAAAATGCAACTAAAAAGTGAATGCAACGGTTTCCAATTCTCATAAAGACATATTTTATTCACAGTGGAACGTAGATAATATAAAAATATTTAAAAGTTGTTTAAATATAAAAATATAGTAGATGGAGAGGACTGCCAGCTGCTCTCAAAGCTAATTTAGAATGGACAGAGGCACGTTTTACAACAGCATAATAGGAATAGGAGAGTGGAGGTGTGGAACTGCCCAGTCTCCAGTCCGAACCTTTCACAAATTAAAAACATTTGGCACAGCCAATCCAGCAGCTGGTCTCTGCGTCCTAAAATTCAGTTAAATTCAATTTTATTCATATAGTGCCAAATCACAATAACAGTCACCTCAAGACACTTTATACTGTAAATTATTGCATATTTATACCTTGTATATTGCAGTGATAGAGTCTGCAGCTTCCTCTCTAATAAAAGAAAAGAGGATCCTACACACTGGCAAATATGGCCCTGTCCAAACTTTTTTCAGATGTTCTCCTGGCGTCTAATTCAAGCTGGGAGTTTTCTTAGAATGGTACATTTTTATCAGATTTAAAAACTAGATATATTTTCCATGTTCTGCTGTGAATAAAATATGAGGTTTTAATTGTTTCATTTGTTTGCATTCTGATTTCAGTTACCTTTTACACACCATGTCAACATTTTTGGAATTGGGTTTGTAAGTCAGGATAATTCACTTGTCTTAGCTGTTATTTAAACTGGTGGTCAGCTTTTTCTGACAGGTGTCTGTTGATGAGTTATTGTTCGATTGAGGCTTCCTGGTCAAAGCCAAAGACCACAGGAACATGAAGATACCTGATAAGAGAGAAAAAATGCAACTTTTCTCACAAATGATCAAAATCCAGTGCATACTTTATACGAGAATTAGTCACATACTAACCTTGACAGGAGTTGAATATTGTGAATACATAGATACCAGGGAGTGAAACATATGTGATGCTGGTTAACCCCCAAGGTAACCCCAGCACAAGGCTGAGGCCCAACACTTTAACAGAGTCCTTCCATAAATTCCAGCCTTTGTTTTTGTTTGTCTTTTTCCAGCCAGTGTTGCTTCCAAAGCCTCCACTACCCCTTCTTATCCCCCAGAGCTTAAACACAACTAGTCCCATAACACAGGCATTAAACAGCACCACCAAGGAAGGAAAGGCCACTGTAGTGATGAAACTGGTTATAAGGTGCTTCTTCGGGAACTCGCTGTTCATCCAGCATCTGCTCATTGTTGAAAAACAAATATGTATTAAATAAATATAAAACATTTTGGAGGCAGGATATAAATGTCACCAATGTTAACACCAAAGTATGATTTTTTTTGTCTTAAGAAATCAAATCTCATGGGTCACTGCATGCATAAAAATCCTACTGATGATATTTTCTTACATGTGTGCTGTTGTATTGGAGAGTTTGGCGTCCCGCATGTGCAGGGTGTATTTACCATAAACACCTGAAATCGCACAAATCACTGCGACTAGTGTCGGGAAGCCTAAAGAAGTAGAAATAGAATGATTTTGAAGTGAAGTATTAAATGCATTTACAAAGATAAAATTAAAAAAAATTGTATGTGCTACAGCTTGAAGTGCAAATGTTAGCAAACATGACTTCTCTGCAGTCTTTCTATTGAAAAAGAAGTTGCTCTACATGAAAAATAATTAAAAACAAAAGTTGAGTGTGGATCTAGACCACTCACCAGCCTTTCAAGATTATCCATCCTTGAGGCTTTATTACGACACTGATTGCTGGACTTTCTTTTTTTTTTTCCATGCTCATTGTAATCACTCGACATTTGTGCACATGCTACAATTTCATATAGTATTATTGGACACTCTCAGCAAATCACTGAAGTATTTGTAGTAAAAAAAAGTTGTAGAAAATGGAAAAAATACTGTATACATACCATATGGACAAACCAATCTCATTTAGCCATTTACCTGGATTTTAATCACCAAATTTATGATGTTTTCTCAACTTTGTAGTATCAAACGACAACAACAACAACAACAACAAACCTACACTATCCATTTCCATTTGGCCTGTTTGACAGCATCTGACGAAATTGTGTTTTAACCTTACTTTACTCACCCCATCCAACTAAGCTGAGTTTGAGAAGATATTTCCTGAAAGTGATGTTAAAAACCCGACTTAGTAGAAGGTAGAGATGGAACCCCTCCAGAGCAGTCCAGCTGAAGGTGGCCAGCAGAGACCAGTGTAAAATCAGACCCAGAACCAGACAAACTGGGCTGTCCTCATTCAGCAGCCATGCCGAGAAACAGGACAGCAGGAAGCTGAGGTGGAGGCAGAGCATTGCTCCTGTTAGCTGCATGTGCAGATTAGTTGTCTTCTCAGGACGCCGACGACTAAAGAGAGAAACAGAATTACAATTTTTTTAACAATGGAAGAAATTTGGCCTTTTTTTAAACCTTTCGCTTTGAACCCTCAATTTTGATAACACTAACAATAGTAACTCCACACAGATGAAACTGAGAAGCTTGTGATTTCCCATAATTATTGTCAGACTAAATATGCCAGATAATGTATCCTGTTCTATATGTAACCAAGACTGCCAAAAATGGGAAGAAGATGATGAAGCTGGAGGAAGAAAGAACTAAACCCTTTCAAAGTAATATTAGAGATAAATGAAGTAAATTTAAATAAATAAATGTAGCAATTTAGAGTATGACCCATATGTTGATATTTCTTCATAATTTGCTACTATATTTATTTATTTGAAGACTATAACCCCTTTTTAATAATGTATAGGTTTTATGTAAAATAATGATTATCTTTGCATCCTAACTGCCTTTAATCCAAGGAGATAAGTGTCAGAGGATCCAGTGCTCCTTTTTCTGTTTCTTCTTCCAGCTACTTCCTTTATGGCAGTGGTTCCCAAAGTGGAGGGTGCAAAGCCATTGGCGGAGGGGGGTGGGGTATGAATAATAAAAGAAGCCTTGGACACTGCTATGGACAGGTTTTTTGACGGAGCTCCCACACAAACACAAAGCAGAAGATGAAGCATCGCCAAATATGCTTCCGAACCAACTTCCAAGCCAAAGACTAGAAAATGTGATGAAGCATATCTTGCCATTGGCTTCACCTGTACAACAGTGGTGCCAAGTAGGGGTGGGTTTCAAAACTCGATTTTCCGATCATTTATTTAATCCTGAATCGATTATTAAATATAAATGTATTTTGCCAGAAATGCCAGGATCTCGGGTTAAAACTCACAAAACTATATCAACAACCACCAAACAGCTAAAATAGTAAATGATGGCAGGAAAAAGGATTCCACACAAAGATGTGAACACAAAGCGCAGACCCGACGCATCAGAATCTGTGAGATGTCGGCTTTCTCACCCGACGGCACATACACGGGCACGCTGTCGGTGCTGAAAGCTGACACCTCACAGCTTCTGATGCTGCAGGTTTTATCACTCTCTGACCTAAATTCACTGAAACGGCAGCAAAAGATCAAAATTACACTTCACATTTGATAAATATCATCATTACTTCCCTCTTACTTTCACCGTTTTGTGTCCACTACGATAAAATCACGCTTCCTGCACAGCTCTCTCTCTCAGTGTATTTTTTAAAACAGTTTCCCATCTGTATTTTATCCTCAGTTACTTTGACACAAAGGTGTCTGCAGTGATGCTCACACCTCTGATGAAGTCTCACAAGTGTCAGTACTGATAAATGATCAGAATTATAATATTTCTGATTGTCTGGGGCAAAATTTAATCAAATCGAATCTGAATCCAATTGATTAGAAATCATTGATGATACCCAGCCCTTGTGCCAAGGTAGGTTTCCCCTGCGTCGGGAGCACGCACTGGGCTCACTGTCCAAATAACGGACAAACATTATCTCACATGAACACTTCTTATAATTACTGAAATTTTGGAGATGTTAGCTCATTATACAGTGAAGTTACAGTGGGAATCTTATAAAACAAAGGGGGCCTAGCAAAAAAAGTTTGGGAACCAGTGCTTTAGGGGAAATTGTTTTAATGTAACTGCATAGACTTCAGCTTCAGAAAAAAAAAAATCCAATTTTGTCTGCAAACATGCAGAGGGCTTCAGGACTGTTCACACTTGACTGAGGATCAGTCAAATGTGAACAGTTTTTGACCGACGACTGTGGGGTGCCACACTTTAGGAAAGATTATGTGCAAGTGTTTGTTTCCCACCGGATGTGACACAGTACATTTAAACTGGTCTGACTGATGCAATAAACCAGTCTTTCACAACATAACTTCTGTCAGTGGTTGACCTTTAGAATTTTTTCTATGAACTAAGCCAACAATAATATATTTCTTTATCAACACATCACCTCTTTAAAATGTAATACTAGAGAAAATATCAAAACATGGCAGAAGTTAAAAGGACATTCAAGTAAAACATATGTACTCACTGTAGACAAATATAGATGATCAAGCTGATGAATGTGAAGACAACGGAGAGTGCTGATCCAATGTAAGTGATGTAGCTGAGTGTCTCCGAATGAGATTTACTCACTGATAATTGTGGGTTCTGGAACATAAAAAGACACTGTTGAAATGAAGTCTATGTTAAGATGTTTAATGGAGGCCTATCCACGGGTCTCGGTCAAATAGTTTCGGTATTATAATTTAAAATCACTCCACCTCTTCTTATAACAACTTTTCTACTTTTTTCACTCTAGTTTTGACCCATAGAAGACTGCTGCACTCCTGCTTCAAGTTCTCATATGGCATGGTGAACCGTTTTTATAGACAAAGATTTCTGGATGTGTTCCTCAGCCCATTCAGTGACTTCCATGACAGAATCATGTAAGTTCCACCGGAAATCATGAGTATCCACTATTGATTTTCTGCCTTTTTTTGTGGACAGAAATTTATTCAAGGCAAATCTGTTGGGAATATATATAATGAGAGGTAAAATGTTATTCTAGCTGTCTTTTTATTTCTCCAGCCTTTTATAGCCCCTGTCCCAACCTTTTTGAGATTTGTTGTTGCCAACAAATTCAAATTAAGGGTATTTTCCCACATGCATTCATAAGATTTGCAAATCACTGAATTCAGTTGTTTGTTTGTTTTTGTTTTTGTTTTTTTTAAATTGAAGTGCTAAATTAAAACTCCTTCAATCAAATGTTATTTAAAAATTGAATGCATGGGTTAGCTAAGATCTGAAAAGCATCTCTTACTTTGTTAGACATATGGTATCTAACCAGATTCTTACTCTGGATGGCATTACCTTGGCCTCCAGTAACACTGTGAGGAACCTTGGAGTCATTTTTGACCAGGACATGTCCTTCAATGCACATATTAAACAAATATGTAAGACTGCTTTCTTCCATTTGCGCAACATCTCTAAAATTAGTCTCTAAAAAAGTCTCAGAGTGACGCTGAAAAACTAGTTCATGCATTTATTACTTCCAGGCTGGACTACTGTAATTCATTATTATCAGGATGTCCTAAAAACTCCCTGAAAAGCCTTCAGCTAATCCAAAATGCTGCAGCAAGAGTCCTGACAGGGACTAGAAAGAGAGAACATATTTCTCCTGTTTTGGCTTCCCTTCATTGGCTTCCTGTTAAATCCAGAATTGAATTCAAAATCCTGCTCCTCACATACAAGGTCTTAAATAATCAGGCCCCATCTTATCTTAATGACCTTGTAGTACCATATCACCCTATTAGAGCACTTTGCTCTCGCTCTGCAGGCCTACTTGTTGTTCCTAGAGTATTTAAAAGTAGAATGGGAGGCATAGACTTCAGTTTTCAGGCCCCTCTTCTGTGGAACCAGCTTCCAGTTTGGATTCGGGAGACAGACACTATCTCTACTTTTAAGATTAGGCTTAAAACTTTCCTTTTTGCTAAAGCATATAGTTAGGGCTGGACCAGGTGACCCTGAATCCTCCCTTAGTTATGCTGCAATAGACGTAGGCTGCCGGGGGATTCCCATGATGCATTGAGTTTTTCCTTTCCAGTCACCTTTCTCACTCACTATGTGTTAATACACCTCTCTGCATTGAATCATACCGGTTATTAATCTCTGTCTCTCTTCCACAGCATGTCTTTATCCTGTCTTCCTTCTCTCACCCCAACCGGTCGCAGCAGATGGCCCCGCCCCTCCCTGAGCCTGGTTCTGTCGGAGGTTTCTTCCTTTTAAAAGGGAGTTTTCCTTCCCACTGTCGCCAAAGTGCTTGCTCATAAGGGGTCATATGATTGTTGGGTTTTACTCTATAATATAAGGCGCCTTGAGGCGACTGTTGTTGTGATTTGGTGCTATATAAATAAAATTGAATTGAATTTGTTAGAATTTGTTATTATATGTGGGAACTTCCAAGAGAAAATGGCTCTTTTGTTGCTTGCATTTAAGTTGAAGATATCACCCTTCAAGCTCTTTAAAGACTCAATTCATATGCTGTTCCTAATTAAAGTTGCTATACACTGATTAGACAAGCGCAGATTTTTATCACAGGGCTTTATTACATTCTGTAGAAAGAAGTTATCATTTTACCACAAGCACAGCGAAGAAGCTCAGATGGTTGCAGCTGCAAATAAATTCATTTCCTGTGTTACTGGTTTCACAGCCTTCAGTGCTCCAATAACCTAATAAAATAAATACGTACAAATACATTAAGTAGTTGTAAATCTTCTTTAGATTTAGAAATGACTATACTGGAGGCTGACATCTGTAATAATACCTGTTCCATTTCCCATTGCTGATTCCGCCCAAAATACACAAGTCCCATTTTCCACCTGTGAAAAAAATGAATAGAAATACCATGAAAACAGATTATTAGATTTTCAAAGTAAGATGCTGTTGCAACCATTTTGATGTCTTCTTACCTCTTTGTCATGTCTGAAGATTAACTTGATGGGTTGCTGGAGGTTATTCACTGAAAGAGTTCCTGCCTTCACCGATAGGACTGAGCCCCTAAACACAGTGCCTTCTCTGCGGTGAAACTGTATTTGCCTGCCTTTTGAACGAGGACTTAGCTGCAATGTGTGAGACACGTGAACAAAGTGCTGGGATGAGATTGACTGCAAAAAACTCTCCTCTTAACATGAAGACCCACAGGCCAAATCTAGCCCTTCACTAATTTAAATTCAGCCCACATACTAACACATTTGTTAGTATGTGGTTTACACAACTACACACACCCACGCAGTAAACAGCCTAAACAGACTCAACACTCAAAACCACCTGAAAGCTTACAAGCTAGAAAAAGCAGAATAGAACAAACAGGAAAGCAGATGCAAGCAAAGATGGAAGTCTGAGGTTGTTTTTAGCAGAAGACGTTTGTATAACAGAGCGCCATATATCTGTTTTTAAAGAACATAATTTACATTGTGATTGTGATGTTTGAATCCACACACCAGTATGACAAGAGACGTGGAGTTACAGATGGACACCAGCGACTTTAGGAAGTTGCCAAATTTACAAGAGACATACAGCCCAGTATGTTTCTGTTTTCTGTACCTGAGCTGTAAAGGCAAGTTTATGTGCACTAATTCGAGGGAAGAAGGGAGGCTGAAGGCTGAACTACATGCTCAAACATGTTTTTACTCTTGTTTATGAAACTTCCCACACAACTGATTTGTCATTTTCAGGAATGTGAAACAAAACTGGTGAGATTTCTGGGTATATGTACATGGAAATTTAAGATTTGATTAAATATACTACCAGACGTACATATTTGACATGATATAAAGGACAGTATTTCTCATTTCCTACTGTGGCCTTCAGTGAAACTGAACCTGCAACCCCCACAGATCAGCATTTTTTCAGTGAATGACATCAACGTTCTCTTTCTGGAGTCACTGACCTTAAAATGACTGCTGTTTATTACAGAGGCCACCACCAGGACCTCCACCTCAGGCACATTTCCTCTGCTTCTCTGGAGAGCTGATGATGGGATGTGAACCCTATGTTCATGTGTAGGACTCACATCAACCTGAAGAGTATACACAAAAACAAAATTTTAAATATTCTGTTTTTGTTATTTATTGAGTTCATTAATACAAAAATAAAGCAATTCAGATAAAATGTAATTTTTTCACTTCCAAAAAGCACTTCAGCTCCAAATGACCTCACCTCTTGAAGCGAGTCTACTTTGAGTTGTCTGATGCCTGCCATGAAGCGACCTCTTGGCTTGCAGGTCATAATTTTGTCCTCATAACAACTACCAACAGAAATTTAACATAGTTCAGATATACAAATTAGTGATAGAACTGAAGACAGAGACAATAAACTAATAGAAATAATTAATAAATAAGAAAAAAACAATTATTTCACAGTCTGCTTTGGTGTGATTTGAATTTATTGATTTCATTTGTTCACAGTTATATATTATATTTACTTGCTTTAAAAAGTATCAGTTATTTTGGGGAGTGCAACCAACACCCTTTCCAGTTAGACACATTATAGCACTGATCTTTGAAAACCCCTGACAGTAATTTAAAAATAATGTCCTACGCTTCCAGAGTGTCAAATGCATCTCAAAATGTGACAAAGTGTCCTTTCATGTCATAAATATTTATTTATACACAGACACTTTGCCAGGAGCCCTCAGTGTCACATTTGATTGAGATTACGGTATAAATTAAAAAGATTATACACTTAGTACGTTTTTATGATGAAACCATGTTAAAACACTGAAAAGCAGCCTATGTAGAGATAAAAACATTTTAACAGGCAGTAACTTCTGTTATATGGAGTGAATGCATAAACAGTGATCATATCTCTCCTTCAGGTTGTATCAATTATGTTAAACTAGTATTTATCAACAGCAAGTTTATTTATTCATGAGAAAGATGATATAACCTTTCAAAAGCAGGAATGTGAGATGTACAGAATAAAACGAATTACCGTGTCCATGCAGTGGGCCTTTTTAGGCACTCCTGGAGAACATTTTCACAGTAGTCTGCTATAGTGATACACACCAGAAGTGAAGGGATCAAAATTAGCATCATTAATACATTTAAACAAGACTGAAAGGTGATAAAACATCAAAGTGACATTTAACTCCAGAGGCAAGTGAGAAGCAGCTGTTTGATCAACACTAGGAACTTAGCGTTCCTGCTACCTGATAGCTGAGATGCTAGTCAGTGATTTTACTTTTCTCGTGGTTTGAGAAAATCCACAACCTTGAGATAATAACAGTTAGAGTGGTATTTCCCTCACAAGCACACAACTTTAAACATCATAGGAATGATATGGTAAATTTACTCACCCACAGCTTGGGACATAGAAAAACAGAAGATTGTAACTAGAAAAAATGTAATCCACATCGTGGCTCACTCAGCCGCAAACACAGGTATGCTCTATGAGGTCCACAGGGTGTTGCTCTGCTTGGCTGAGGCTTGCTAACTGAGACAAAGTGGGAGTTTCACATCTGTATATATCACATGTTCTTGGCAGAGGCAGAAGTTCAAGTAGCGAGTTGTTGCTCTGAGTTATGATAGAAATATTTACACAGACAGTATATAACCACACTGAACACACAGGCAGTGAATCAGTTTGAGCGTTGTCTGCCGGAGACCCTGCTGCTATGGTTACATGAAGGAAAATTATCAGTTGTTTTATCAAGGCTTTATCATTTGAATTAATGGTATGACCTTAATCCTTTCTATGCTGTGCTTCTTGGTTGACAGAGAGAGCCAGAGAAAGATAAACATTCATAAACACAAGATAACTTGATGAGATCATAACTTGGGCAAAGAACTTCAATAAATTAATGTTAAAACAAGTCTGACAGAAATCTTAAAATCCACCCTAAAGAAAAAAAGAGAGTTAGGAAACAAGTTTAAAAAAATAAAAGACATTTCCAAAGTAAAAAAATCCAACACAGAGTACTGTTGCACCCTGTTTCAAACCATGCTGATAGTTACAGCCATCAGTACCATTACAAAAGCCTCAGTTAAATAAGGTTTCATTACTGAGTCATAGAAACCATTTAAAATTAATCTATTATGCTTATTTCCAGCTTATTTCTGCTACTCCTTCACTATATTTTGTATGTAAATATTGTATGTTGTACTTCATGTCTTTATAATATATCTATGGGTTTATTTTGATGCTGCCTTCCCGAGTTCCTGAAGGCTCTGGATGTTGTAGGGCTGTCCTGGTTAACACACCTCTGAAATGTTCAGTGGAGATCTCAGGGGGTGCCTTTGGAATGGCAGACTGTAGTGGTGGTTCCCCTGTTAAAGAAGAGCTCCGACAATAGGGGATCACACTTTTCAGCCTCCTTAGGAAAGTGTATGCCAGGGTACAGGACAGTCTGCCAGTTAGTCAAACCTTGGATTCTGGAGGAATGATGACTTTTTTGTTCTGACTGTGGAACACTAGACCACATCTTAAACCTCTCAAGGATATTCAAAGGTGGGTAGGAGTTTGCTCAACCAGTATACATGTGTTTTGTGGACTTGGAGAAGGCATTTGACAGGGTCCCTCAGGATATCCTGTTGAGGAGAATGGGGTGCCTGGCTCATTTTTACAGACCATTCTGTCCCTGTACAAATAAAGCCAGAGCTCGGTTCATATCACTGGTAGTAAGTTGTACTTGTTTCCGGTTGGTGTTGGACAGAATATCTAAGCATGGCAAGGTGGTGGAGGGTCTTTGTTTGGGTTTTTTGAGATGATGTGTTCATCGTGCGGTAACCTTCTGCTTTGAATGGAGCAGTTTGTGGCTGAGTGTGAAGCAGCAGGAATGAGAACCAGCACTTCCCATTCCAAGATCATGATCCTACTGGGAGGAGGACCCAGGGCAGACCCTGGACTCACTAGAGATTGTATCTCTCAGCTGCCTGGGAATGTGAGTTGGAGGAGTTAGGTGTGGTGTGGGAAGTCTAGGCTTCTATGGGGTAAGGAATGATCCGGTGTAGACAGCAGCCATGTTGTCCTGCAGCCTTTTCCAGTGCTGGACTGGACCGTCTGCATCAGGTGGGTAGCAAGCATCAGAGGCTTTGGAATGGGGACGGGGGGGTGAGTGTATATCTGCATCAGTGTACATGCATATGTGTGTGTGTGTGTGTGTGTATCCTGTGTTCAGCTTGAGAGAGAGTGTGTCCTTTCACCTGGTTAAGCAAAAGTCAACAGTCCTCGGCTGATGCAGGTGTCCTTGAAGGATAGGGGCAGAGAGTCAAAACAGAGTCCTGTTATCAAGGAGAAGAATTTGTTGTTCCAGAGCCGAATGAGTGAAGGAGATGATTATGGACTGATTCTTATATAGTGCTTTTCTACTCTCCCCAAGTACTCAAAGCACTGTGTACAACATGCCTCATCCACCCATTCAAGCACTTCTAAACACAAGTACAAAGTAATCTACATTCACACACATTCACACTCCGATGAACGCATCATCTTGCCCAAGGATATCTGACATGCAGACTGGGGAAGCCAAGGATCAAACCACCAACCTTCCAGTCTGATCTGCTCTACCACCTGAGCCACAGCCACCCGCATGAATAAATAAACTTGCTGTTGTTTGGGTTAATGTGAACAACTGCATCCGATTTTGCAGTCGGGCTAATGTCCCTCACTGGTCATCAGGTATACAGGGAGTGCAGAATTATTAGGCAAGTTATATTTTTGAGGAATAATTTTATTATTGAACAACAACCATGTTCTCAATGAACACAAAAACTCATTAATATCAAAGCTGAATGTTTGTGGAAGTAGTTTTTAGTTTGGTTTTAGTTTGAGCTATTTTAGGGGGATATCTGTGTGTGCAGGTGACTATTACTGTGCATAATTATTAGGCAACTTAACAAAAAACAAATATATACCCATTTCAATTATTTATTTTTACCAGTGAAACCAATATAACATCTCCACATTCACAAATATACATTTCTGACATTCAAAAACAAAACAAAAACAAATCAGCGACCAATATAGCCACCTTTCTTTGCAAGGACACTCAAAAGCCTGCCATCCATGGATTCTGTCAGTGTTTTGATCTGTTCACCATCAACATTGCGTGCAGCAGCAACCACAGCCTCCCAGACACTGTTCAGAGAGGTGTACTGTTTTCCCTCCTTGTAAATCTCACATTTGATGATGGACCACAGGTTCTCAATGGGGTTCAGATCAGGTGAACAAGGAGGCCATGTCATTAGTTTTTCTTCTTTTATACCCTTTCTTGCCAGCCACGCTGTGGACAACTTGGACGCGTGTGATGGAGCATTGTCCTGCATGAAAATCATGTTTTTCTTGAAGGATGCAGACTTCTTCCTGTACCACTGCTTGAAGAAGGTGTCTTCCAGAAACTGGCAGTAGGACTGGGAGTTGAGCTTGACTCCATCCTCAACCCGAAAAGGCCCCACAAGCTCATCTTTGATGATACCAGCCCAAACCAGTACTCCACCTCCACCTTGCTGGCGTCTGAGTGGGACTGAGCTCTCTGTCCTTTACCAATCCAGCCACGGGCCCATCCATCTGGCCCATCAAGACTCACTCTCATTTCATCAGTCCATAAAACCTTAGAAAAACCAGTCTTGAGATATTTCTTGGCCCAGTCTTGACGTTTCAGCTTGTGTGTCTTGTTCAGTGGTGGTCGTCTTTCAGCCTTTCTTACCTTGGCCATGTCTCTGAGTATTGCACACCTTGTGCTTTTGGGCACTCCAGTGATGTTGCAGCTCTGAAATATGGCCAAACTGGTGGCAAGTGGCATCTTGGCAGCTGCACGCTTGACTTTTCTCAGTTCATGGGCAGTTATTTTGCGCCTTGGTTTTTCCACACGCTTCTTGCGACCCTGTTGACTATTTTGAATGAAACGCTTGATTGTTCGATGATCACGCTTCAGAAGCTTTGCAATTTTGAGACTGCTGCATCCCTCTGCAAGATATCTCACTATTTTTGACTTTTCTGAGCCTGTCAAGTCCTTCTTTTGACCCATTTTGCCAAAGGAAAGGACGTTGCCTAATAATTATGCACACCTGATATAGGGTGTTGATGTCATTAGACCACACCCCTTCTCATTACAGAGATGCACATCACCTAATATGCTTAATTGGTAGTAGGCTTTCGAGCCTATACAGCTTGGAGTAAGACAACATGCATGAAGAGGATGATGTGGACAAAATACTCATTTGCCTAATAATTCTGCACTCCCTGTATCAATTCCCCGTTGCAGAGCCAAGATCTCATCCATATTGCGTTCAATAAACACAGTCTGAGCACTCACGGCTTGCCCATCACAATCATGTCAGCCAGCCTCGTGGTGTTTTGAACAGCTGTAACCGTGAGTTGTTTGACAGATGTGATGGGACTTCCCATGATGCACAAAAGAATTCTTCCTCTGTTAAACTCTTTTCACTCTTGATGTGTTTTACGGCACTACTGCTTACCACAAAATGTTGCCTTCTTCTCATAATTTGTGCCCTCCTTATCTCTGTGTGCTCTTCTTATTTATCCTCTATTTCCCCTCACCTGGAACCACAAAAGCAGATGGCTTGTGTTGAAGATCTGTTCCTGTCTCTTTCCTTTATGGCCAAGTGCTGCTTATAAAGGATCACCATATGGTTGTGGTTTTCCTTCCTGGGGTCTTTGTCTTATTATGTAAGGTGCCTTGAGAATAATGTTCTTATGAACTGGATGTATAACTACAGCTTAATTGAATTAAATGCTACTCTGGTTGCATGTGTTTTGGAGGATCTGTCACATTATGTGCTGTTGTAAATCAACCAGCCTATGAGTAAAACCACGAATAAAACAAAAAAAGGCTGCAATTATTGTGCACAAGGGGTCACTCTACAGCGACTCTGTTATTGAGTTTCATAGTTCAATACTCAGTTTCAATTCCTGTCAGATAACATCAGATGATGTCTGCAGCCCCATTTCACTGAAAAGTTAGTTCAGTCCAAAGCAATTAAAGTATTTTTTCATGTTAAACACTCCATCAGTAACAGTACTAACCACTGAGCTATGTTGCAACATTCATGCTTCACAATCATCTGTACAGTAGCAAAAAGTCATGGCGTGTCTGCATAGTCTCCTCAATTATAGGTGACTAATACACATTGAGTCAGCTGCTGAGAGGGTATGTGGGCTCTGTGATAGGCTGGCTTGTGTTTCAGGATGTACTGTTGATTAAAACAGAAGGACTGACAGCAATCTTTGTACCTAAACCACTAAAGCAAAAGGTTAGGTGCAATTTTAGCTCAAGAAACTAACATGAAACTTTAAACCTTATGATAGTTTCCAGAAATTATCATTTAGACCATTTAAGTGTGTAGAAATGATGCTGTGCATTAAAATATTTTAATCATAGTTTTCCTACTTGACTCATACGTGAGAAAGCCAGACAAAAATATCTGAAAGTGTATAGTTCACTGAGAGACTGACCTGCAGTGAAACCAAATGTTTTTATGAAAGCACAAAAGTTTCCATCTACAGTAACTTACCTAAGTCATAATACATGAATTGTCTTTTATGAATCAGTAAATTGTTGAGAATCTTTGCCTTCTCTACTAAAAATAATACAACCATAAGAATCATAGCTGCATTTTTTGAAAATATACATTTGCATATAAAAGAAGAAACAAAACAGCAACAAAAACCCAAAAACTCATTCAACAGTCAACACCTAATATACATCATAGATAATACATCTTGGCTGTTATTGGCTATTGGCTGCTGAAACTGGTGTTCAACATTTTTTGAAGAGTCTCTGACTAATGAAACATAGCCCGATCAAGACTTCCGGGCCAAACCCACAGACCAAAGAAATATAAATACACCTGAGAAGAGAAGAAAAACGAGTGTTAATTCTTCTTGCAAGTGATCAAAGTCCAGTGCATATTTGATATAAGAATCATTCACATAATAACCTTGAAGGGAGTTCAAAATGGTGAATATGTAGATCCCAGTGAGTGAAACGTACGTAGTGCTGGCTAACCCCCAAGGTAACCCCAGCACACAGCTGAGGCCCAGCACTGTGACACAGTCCTTCCATAACCTCTTTCTTTTCTCTTTGTTTATCTTCTTCCAGTCACTGCTGCTTACAAAGCTCATCTTCTTATCATCACTTCTTAATTTCCGCATCTTACACACAACCAGCCCCAGCATGCAGGCATTGAACACGACCACCAACAAAGGAAAGGCCACAGTAGTGATGTAGCTGACTAGAGGACACTTTGATTGGAAGTCGCTGCTAATCCAGCACCTGCCCATTAAAAAAGATAAAATAAAAAAATACAGTGAGCTCCTTTAACATAACAGCATGTATCTGTGCATAATCAAAATACCATGCTAATTACATATTTAAAATCAAAACCACTGAGTTTCTTACATTTGTGCTGTTGAATTGCCATTTTTGGTTTCCCTTAGTTGTAGAGTGTACTTTCCATAAACACCTGAAATCCCACAAATTGTTGCGACCAATGTGGGAAAACCTGGACAAGAGAATGATCAATTACCTTTAATTGAATCATTAGATACAAAGACCAAGATAAGATCAAATGTAACATTTTTTTTTAAAATTTGCAATATCCATTGCAGTTTCTCAAACATAAAATAAAAGATATACGGAGAATGTTAGATTATCACCAAGTTCTGGGCTTCAGTGTAAGAACCTTGCCAGTGTCTGTGTGTGTACGTGTAAAACGCAAACACTGGAATGTGGCTTCTCTTAATTTAATTTATTCAAAAAGAAATTGCTCTACATGAAAAAAATACAAACAAACAAAAAACAATAATACGAGTCTACACAAATCACCAACCTTGAGAAATTTTGAGATTGAGCCCCATCTACATATTCCTCTTATCTCTAAACTGCCAGACTTTGTCAGTTTGTTCAGTTGACTAGAAGCTGAACTGAGAGAGGAAGTGATTTGCAACACAATGGAAAAAAGTCAATAACATTCAGCAGCTTTAGTAGATAATGTGTGAAAATGTCCCACTATAACTTTTTCTTAATTTAAAGGTGACCAATTCAAACAACAGCCAAAGAGAGCTCAGGATACTCTTGTTTCTGAATTTTTCTTTGTATAATTCTACTTGTTTTTAAGGTTATTTGTCAGTTTTTTGGTTTCTTAGTGTTCTTTATTGTCAGGTCTCAACTGTTATGAGTTTCACCCCAACTTGTGCTCAGTATTTCCGTTTAGGTAGTTTCTCATTTTTGATAGAAGGATAACGATAGAAGTTAGATTAGATTCAGCTGTCTTGTTAATCTCCTGTTTTCAAATCATTAATTACCTTGCCTATATTAATTGCCCTCAGTCTTGTCTTGGAACTATTGCTTCATTAGTGTTTTTCTTTTCTTTTTTTTCCATATTTGACAGAAACAATGTCCCAACAAAACTTCACTAACCCCATCCAACCAGGCAGAGTTTGAGCAGGTATCTCCTGATATAGATGTTAAAGACCCGAATGAGCAAAAGGTAGATTTGAAACCCCTCCAGAGCACTCCAGGTCAAGGTGGCCAGCAGAGACCAATGCAGAAAGAGACCAAGAACCAGGCAAATTGAGCTGTCCTCATTTTTCCTCAGCCATTCCCAGAAACTGCACAGCAGGAAGCTGAGGTGGAGGCAGAACATTGCCCCTGTAAGTTGCATGTGCAGACCTGTGGCCTTCTCAGGACACCGCCGACTACAAGAGAAACAGGATTATTTATTTATCACCAGTTTTGCAGACAGTAGACATAATCTGGCATTTTTAGATGTTTAATTTTAAAATCAGTTTCAATATCTGTTCATACTTTTCATGCTTTTCCATACTTTACACCAATAGAGATTATAAGCTTGTTGTTTGTTTATAATGGCTATAAGACTAAATATACAAGATAAAATGTCTTGTCTATGTGTAAGTGAGGCACGTGGTCCTGTGGATTAAACAATAAAAGACAAAAAACTGAAGCTGGCAGCAGTGATGATAGGGTCTTCACACTTTGTCAAAGTGTGCTACAGCTGAGGCCAACTGTTGCTACTGTCAAGCTATTTCCTGTTGTCACATGAATAGCTTACACATTTCTTCATGGTAGTTTCATGAAGGAGTTGCTTGTCCTGTGTAGAACCCACAATGAAAATTTCCTGTACATCTCATGAACATTGAATGATGTTTACAACTTAAGTACCCAATTTCTTGTTTCTATGCCTATGCAGTAGTTCGTTCATCTGTGACCAAAAGACATAGAGACGTCTCCACACTTGGACTCTTATCAAACGTGAAGTTTGGAGCAGATTTGGTAACCATGTCATTTTGGCACCGTCACATGCAAGAGCCATTAAATATAAACATTTTCACAACAACTGACATAGGTGTCAGGATTCACAGTGTTTCAAAGCTTTCCAACCCCGTAAAATACTTTAAGGTAAATTGAGATGTGGCCAAAGTTCAATGTAAATTTACAATGAACTAAAGCGAAAGTATCAGCTATAGCTATAGCTGCTGCGCAATACTGACATATAGGTGTGTTGAAACTAGACTGGGGGCTGAAGTGGTTTACTATCAGCAGGGTGCAGTGTCACAGACAACAAGTCAAACTATAGAAGAGAGAACAATAATTTATTTATAAGGAACTAAAACCTACTCTCTGCAAATGGCAAAAACCCAGGCATTTCTTTAGGTTTACAAACTAAATAGGTTTTGCAAAAAAGCATTCATGCAGGGAAGTTCAAACATTATTTTTAAAAAGTTTCAAAAATTGGAGCAACAACTGAGGTCCTATGAAGCAACATGTGGTGAGAGGCGCTGTAACCTAGCAACATAACATAGTAGTGTTCTCAGAAACAGGCAAGCCATCTACTTAGCCACCAAACACTGTGGTGGGCTTCCTGGCTATTTGTGTGACCTGGGTTTTTGCCACTCAGAATGAAATGCTTGATGTGAAATCTTTCACAATGAATGTCATGTTAAGTGTGTGGGACAAGTTAGTTTTCTGATGCTTAATAACTAATGTCTAATCTTTCACAACATAGTAAAAAACAAAACAAAATGTAATTTTTCTATGAAATGAGATGGCAGTAATTCACTTAGTATGAACACATTACTTTAGGTCCTTGATGAAAGGATGAAAAAAATGTCTCGTCTGCTGAACTAAAGAGATATTCTACAATATTTAAATATGACACATCACGGGACATGAGGACACTCACTGTAACCAAATGAAGACAATCAGGCTGATGAATGTGAAGACGACTGAAAGTGCTGATCCAATGTAAGTGATGTAGCTTAGCTTCTCCGCTTCCAAGTTTGTGACTGATATCTCAGGGTTCTGAAACGTAAGACAATATGTACGTATGTAAAAATAAGGGAAGTACCAGTGTGACCAAGAAGCTGGTGTAGACATGCTAAACACTGCAGTTCCCCCAAAAGCAAGTTAATTACTAAGGTTAAAATTGCCATAATGATATTAACAATCAAGTTTACAGCTTAGTACAAAAATAGTTTTGAGGTTCTATAGATAATTTCATCCTATTTATTACAATTGTAATAGAGTTATAATTGTAGTTATAACGAGAGGCTCAAAGTCAGGCATGCGCCAGCTTTGAGTAACATGTTTGCTAGCATAAACAGCTCTGGCTAAATACTGTCAGCTAACCTTTAGATTAGTGATATTATTTAACAAATACTATGTGGTGTGACACAACCCAGTCAAACAATTTGTACTTCAGTTTTAGTGAGAGAATACAAGTATTCCAGTATTTTATTGTTGTTTCGTAAGTCATCAAAAGCAGATATCTGTATCTGTACAATGTACCAATACAGATTATTGATGAAGATTCCTAACATCCGCTGTCCTCTCTTCCTCAAGGCGGCTAACACTGAGGCTTCTAAATGCTGATTCCAAAACTAACGAGTGACATATCAGGTTACATCCTGCTTTTATACAATCTATATGTAATGCACTAGTTAGCTCACGCTGGCATTAAAAAATCTATTCCTCTCATTTATTCTGGTATATTTAATTATACAAAATATGTCACCCCTCAAATGCTATACACATGGCATTTTGTCTCCTAATTGATATGCTGTGCCGAGTTACAACTGCTAAACAATAATAAGACAAAAATATATTTTTATGACCAAAGTTTGATCATTTTCTGTTAAATTATATTACCACAAGAACAGCAAAGAAGCTGAGATGGTCGCAGCTGCAAATAAATTCATCTTCAGTTTTATTGGTTTTGCAGCCTTTAACACTCCAGTAACCTACACAGGAAAAAAAATCAGAGCAAGTAAGTGTGCGTCACCTTTTTACTTAGAAATAAAAATACCAAACAATGACATCGATAACAGCACCTGTTCCATTGTCTGATTCCTGCCAAAATACACAAGTTCCATCTGTAATCTGTGAAGACTAAATCAAAATAAGATGGAAACAGGTTATTCCATTTTCTAAATATGATGTTAGCCCAACTATGTTTGTATTTTTACCTTTTTGTTGTGTTTGAAGAATAACATGATGGGTTGTAAGAGATTTCTGATGATTTCACCATTTTCTGTCATGTTAACTGCCTTCACCGCGAGGACTAATCCTCTGAGCACAGTGCCTTCTCTGCGGTGGAATTGGAATCTACTTTTCTGAGGAGGACTCAGCTGCAATGAGGCAGACACATGACAGTAATGTTAGTGTTGAAAATGGGATTTTTGTTGTGTGTGGGACTGTAGGCTGTAGGTTTATATTATGAAATGGTAATTATGAAAGAGTGAATTTTGGGCCATTTTACAGAGAAAGGAGTATGTATATATACTACTCCTAATGTAAGGAGTAGTATAATGAATTATGTTGCCCTAGATGTAACTAAGTAGCGTACTGCGTTACTTTGAAGAAAAGTATCCTGTTCAATGTGTAATACATTGCTTTTTAAAAGACCCCAATTCTGATAACAACAAAGAGGGGAAATAGCTCACAGCATGCAATTCATTTGCATATCTTTGACATGCTGCTTGGAGCTGGTGGTGACTCTCAAAGCAAAGCCCACGAGAACCTAATGAGCATCAATAAGCAATCGAGTGGGTAAAAATTATTGATAATGGAATCAGCATTGCTAAATTCTTATAAGTTTCCATTCCTACTGATGCGTGAGAAAATAATAAAGCCCTCTGAAAAGTGAGGACTCTTAAAGAGAATGCAACAAGGATGCCATGGAAAGATGATTCGTTTTGCAGGGCAGTGTCCTGTTGAGAATCCAAATCCTACAACTTTAGCGCCCTATCTTGCAAAGCCATAATGGACTTTTGGATGTTGTCATTTTGCCCCTGCTCAGGCTTTTCAAAAGCTGCCATCCTCCATCTGAACTTTCACCTTTGTGTCTCTAACGTCTGGCTTTCTTCCACATCACCTTCTGACAGCTATAAATAAACTTCTACAGCTCTGAGTAAAATCCTTTCTGCCTCGCTCAGCCATCATATCATTCTGCAATCAAACAAGACCTGATCTCCACTTCAAGGGACAGAGGATATAAAGTAAATAAACAAAATTTTTGGAAAAAAAAGTTGATGCAAAATGTTTCTATGAAAGACAATACTTAAATTATGTATTCTTACGGTATGATGGGACTAAGGTTCTCTCTTAAGGTTCTACTTACCTTAAAATAAGTGCTGTTGATAACAGAAGCCATCACTGTGGTGGCAGCTCCTTTGAAAGCTGAGGATGGGATGTGAATTCTGTGGTGAGATGTAGGGTTCATATCACCCTGAAAAGCACAAACAAGAGCATGAAAAAAGATCTGAATGCATACATCCTCCACAGTATATCAATACAAATATATATAACACAGGTTATAATTTATAAAAGTTACCTTTGCTTGCACCTTGTTCCTTGTCTCAGGTATTTATAGATCTTTCAAGAAAAGATATTATAAAAACAACAAACTCACCCCCTAAAAATGTGCTCACCTCTAGTGATGAGTCCACGGTTTGACGACTGAAGCCGAATATACGCCTTTTGAGTTCACAGGCTGCAGTTCTTTCCTCATAACACCTGCAAAGATATACTCACTATATAAGTATTCACTGATCTGAAACAAATGGCACAACTAAATCTATGAATATATACTGAAGGTGACGTTTCCATTACAATAATCAGATAATATATTACCTGCAAATATTGATAAACACTACCAGTCAAAGTTGGGACACACCTTCACATTTACTGGTTTGTTTTAATTTTCACGACTAGTTATGTTGCAGATTCTCACTGAAGACATCAAAACTATAAATGAGCACACATGGCATTATGTAGAAAACAAAAAAGTGTGAAAAAAGTCAATACATGTTTTATATTTTACATTCTTAAAAATAGCCACGCTTTGATTACTGCTTTGCACACTCTTGGCATTCTCTCACTGAGCTTCATGAGGTCGTCACCTGAAATGGTTTTCCAACAGACTTGAAAGAGTTCCCAGAGGTCCATCTCATCCTAAAACATCTCGACTGGGTTTAGATCAGGTGACTGTGGAGGCCAGGTCATCTGGCGCAGCACTCCATCACTTTCATTCTTGGTCAGCCTGGAGGTGTGTTTGAGGTCATTGTCAAGTTGAAAAATAAATGATGGTCCAACTGCAGGATGCTGTGGTAGCTATGCTGATTCAGTGTTCCTTCAGTTTTGAATAAATCTCCAACTGTGTCACCAGCAAAGCACCCCCACACCATTACATCTCTTCTTTTATGCTTCATGGTGAGAACCATGCGTGCAAATACCATCTGTTCATCTTTTCTGCATTGCACAAAGTCACAACGGGTGGAACCAAAGATCTCAAATTTGGACTCATCAGACCAAAGCACAGATTTACACTGGTCTACTGTCCATTCCTTGCGTTTCTTGGCCCAAACAAATCTCTTCTGCTTGTTGCTCTTCCTTAGTCGTGGTTTCCTCTGAACAGTTGATGTAGAGATGTGTCTGCTACTGGAACTCTGTGTGGCATTTATCTGGGCTCTAATCAGAGGTGCTGTTAATTTCTGAAGTTGGTGACTGGATGAATTTATCCTCAGCAGCAGAGGTAACTCTTGGTCTTCGTTACCTGTGGCAGTCCTCAATTTCATGGCAGCACTCCATGGTTTTCACGACTGCACTTGGACACATTCAGTTTAAGCAATTTCCCAGACTGACTGACCTTCAGTTCTTAAAACAATGATGGACTGCTGTTTCTCTTAGCTGTTTGTTTCTTGCCATCATACGAATTCTAACATATGTTGTGAAACAGGGTGTCAGCTGTGTACCAACCTGACTTCTGCATAACACAACTGATGGTCCCATCCCAACTAAGAAGGCAAGAAATTCCACAAATGAACCCTGACAAAGCACACCTGTGAAGTGAAAACCATTTCAGGTGACTACATCATTAAGATCATTAACAGAAGGCCAAGGGTTTGCAGCGCTGTCAAGAAAGCAAAGGGTGGCTACTTTGAGGAATTTAAAATATAAGACATATTTAGAGTCATTTTGTCATTTTGTTCTTTGCTGCATAATTCCATATATCTTGCTTTATATATTTCAATTCAATTCAATTCAATAAACTTTATTGATCCCGAAGGTTGGCCCGCAAGGAAATTGGGTATTTGATATCTTCAATATGTATGTACAATGTAAAAAGTAAACAGACTAGTAGTGTATATATGATAAACATAAACATGGATCTACTAAGTTGATCGAACACATTGTTTAATGGAATATGTTCCGAATTCCAAAAGTTCAAGAAAAAAAAAAACCCCATGAAGTTCTCTAAAAGCACACAAACCCCATTTTCCTGCATGACAGTCTGGTGATTTAAGCCGCGCACTGACACCAAATGACACTGTCAGCTTTTAGTAAAAGTCAGTGTCATGGTGGCTGTGTGTGGCAGGCAGATTTGGGGACCCAATATGCAGACTCAAAGAGGCGGAAGTAAACTCAAACTTTGCTTTATTGCTGGACAAACAGTGGGTCGACCACCCAGGTACCCTAACAGGCAGTTGGATAGCATCATTTATGACTCTGAAAGGCACTAACACTCTCAGGAGTACTCTTTGGCTACGTCCACACTAGCCCGGATAGATTTGAAAACGGCATTTTTGTCTGAAAATGCTCCGCGTCCACACTAGCGTTTTCAGTCGTATTCAGTCGTTTTCACAGAGTTGCGCGTCCACATTGTAACGGCCAAAAACGCTTACATTCCAGTACTGAGCATGCGTGAAACAAGAAGATTCGACCTGCCTCACTTCTGTCTGCCGTTTATTTAGTTTCAGGCTCTTTGAAATGTTGCGGCAAAATGTTGAGGAAAAGCACAGAGTTTTTTAAATGGACTAACAATGAGGTGGAGTTGTTGCTGCGAGTAACACAAAAGTACAAAGATGCAAAAGCGAGTGAGAATTAAATAAGGTCTCTGGAGCATGTACAAACTGATATTAATCTTTAATAAGGCTGTCAAAATTGAGAGTAATAGAAAACAACTGCTCTATAATGCCCTCCGCTATCTTAGTTTAATTGGTCACATGACTGCATCATATGACTAACATGTGTCATCGTTTAGAAAGTCTGCGTTTTTGCTGTCCACACTGCGACGTGAAAGCACCGTTTTCAAATATATGCATTTTCAAGAACTTTTTGAAAACGCTGCGTTTTCCATCAGCAAAAACGCCGTCTCAGTGTGGACGGGAGGCCAAAACAGAGAGAAAACGATGCATTTTCAAACGAAAACGTATTAGTGTGGACGTAGCCTTTAGCTGAGGCAGATATTTCAAAACACATAAATGATGACAATCTAGATATGAACCTGTTGTTCATCTTAATTTCAATAGGTTTAATGTCTGATTCCATAAACAAAATTTATTATGTATATCTGTGTTTCTCTTTTTGACAGTCACGTTAAGTCAAATCCAGCATTTATCCACAGCAAATAGTGTCCACATTAATTCATTCATGTAGTACAACAATGCAACTTATCCAAAACAGGAGTGTTTAGATGTCCATCATTTAAATTACCGTGTCCAAAAAAGACTACTTTGTGTACAGTGAAGCAGGACATCTTCACACCCTGTCAAAGTGAAGCAAACAGAAAGTGAAGGAATCAGAAAATAACAGTCATACAAGATTTGAAGTTGATACAGTTTTGAAGTCTGAATTCAGAGACAAATGAAAGGCAAGATGTTCGGCTGTTTGGTCAGTACTTACTTAGTGGCTTCTGCGTTGTGAAACTGTTGTTGCCACCTGGTAGTAGAGAAGTGTTTTAAGGGGCTGTTTACAGTTAGTGTTACTCATCTCATAAGCAAACAACTGTAAACATATCAGCAATTACATCGTAAGATTACTCACCAACAGCTTGGGACATAGAAAAACAGATGATTTTGACGAGAAAAAGTGTAATCCACATCGTGTCTCACTCGTCCACAAATAGCTCTATGCTGTAAGAGGACCATTCAATGTGCTGCCCTACCAGGTTGAAGTGTGCTTAACCAAGTGAGCTGAGAATTTCACACATTCTTAGCAGAGCTGTGGTTCAGAGGTCAGAGGAGGAAGTGATTCATGGCTAATGTTTTGGGTTTTTTTCAAAGATGTCATGACTGAGCAATTTGAAGCTGCTGGTTTAAATTTCCACTGAAAATTTCATTGTAAACATAGACTGACACACTGTGAAAAAGCTTTAGAACATGACTAACCAGCCAAGACCATGATGCCAGACCACATCATGGTCTTTTAGTTTGCTTTAACCAAAACAAGCTTCAGAGCTTTAACTGGTTTGAAGCTAGTCTTGACCATTTAAAAAAATTAATTGACACTTACACAGAAACAAAAAATGTAACTGAATAATGAATATTAGTTTTTTTTGAAGAAAAGGAATTACTCTAATGTTACTGCTTTACATATACGCAGATAGGAATACGTTAAACCATAATTGTCAAGAAATGTTGAGAATTATAAGTTATCAAGGAAGTGAAACCTGAACTCGCATCTTGTCATTTTTCTAAAGATGGCAATACATGAAAATAAATCCAGATTTTTGAAGGTATCTGTATTCCAGTATATAGTGTTTGTCTGCAGCTCTATAAGAACCAGACTGTCTGTAACAGTGGACTGAATACCCCATACTCCCAAATCACCCCTTCCGAGGCTTGGCCTTGAACCCACACGCTAACCACAAAAACTAGATGGAGAAACAGAACGGAGGTGTGAGCATGGTGTGCTCATTGGTGCCTGAGTATTTCAGAAACTGGTGATCTACTGGCATTTTCCAACACTAAGTTCTCTGCAGTTTCCAGAGAATAAGCTGGAAAAAATATCCAGAGAGCATCAGTTCTCTGGAAGAAAATGCCTTGTTGTTGCCAGAGGTCAGAGTAGAATAACTGCACTGCTTCCAACTGATAGGAAGTCAACTCAAAGAGCCACTCATTACAGTCAAGTTATTGATATTTGCTTGAAAGAGGAAACAGAAAATCACAAGAATTTTCTTCAAAATTTCTACATAGTATTTGCACAAAAAGGAAGAAATAACACATCTAAATGTGTATATATTTTTAATTGTTAGTTATACTGAAATATATATCAATAGAAGCACAACACCTAATATAGGTCATGGATAATGCATTAGTCTTTTCAGTTTCTGCTGTTGAAACTAGTAGTCATCATTTTCTGAGAGGAAGAGTCTCTGATTGATGAGTTATTTTCAGGTTGAGATTTTGACCAGGCCATCGCCACAGACCACAGGAAAATAAATAGACCTGTGAGGAGAAAGACATAGTTTGTCAGTTCTTCTATTAAATGATCAAAGTCCAGTTAATCCTTGACATGATGATCGCATACTAACCTTGAAGGGAGTTCAATACGGTGAATATGTAGATCCCAGCGAGTGAAACGTATGTAGTGCTGGCTAACCCCCAAGGTAACCCAAGCACACAGCTGAGGCCCAGCACTGTGACACAGTCCTTCCATAACCTCTTCTTTCTCTCTTTGTTTATCTTCTTCCAGTCACTGCTGCTTCCAAAGCTTCTATCACCCCTTCTTAGTTCCCAAATCTTAAACACCACCAGCCCCAGCATGCAGGCATTGAACACAACCACGAAGAAAGGAAAAGCCACGGTAGTGATGTAGCTGACTACGAGGAGCTTTTGTTCAGACTCGTTGCTCATCCAGCACCTGCTCATTATTAAAGACATAAAAAATGGGTTTGCTTAGAAATAAAATCTCCTGGCTCACTCTAATATTAAGTGATATCAAAGATAGTTTCTTACATGTGTTGTGTTAAATTGCTGTTGCTGTATTTCAGAGTGTATTTGCCATAAACACGTGAAATCCCACAAACAGCTGCAACCAGTGTAGGAAAACCTGAAAACATGGAAGACAGAATTAATGTCAGCTGAATGTTCTTTAGGACAGCGTGAGGCATTATTATCACTGTTTCTCTACTTCTCAATGCTGCTGCAACACTTCAACACAATCCACTTTCATTTAAAGATTTGTGACAGTGTATTGCAGAGCAGCGTCCCACCTAAACGACACTCACCCCATCCAATCAGGCTGAGTTTGAGCAGGTACCTCCTCACATAGATGTTAAAGACCCGGATGAGCAGAAGGTAGAGGTGGAACCCCTCCAGAGCACTCCAGGTCAGGGTGGCCAGCAGGGACCAGTGTAAAACCAGACCCAGTACCAGGCAAGATGAGCCGTCCTCTTTTTCCTTCAGTAGTTGGGCCAGGAGGCTGGACAGCAGGAAGGTGAGATGGAGGCAGAACATCGCCACTGTTAGCTGCATGTGCAGACTTATGGATTTCTCAGGATACCGCCGACTACAAGAGAAACAAAATTATTCTCTTGTTGCCAACTGTGGAGATAGTGGATATTATCTTGCCTTTTTAGATGTGAGATGATGGTAATAACTCCACACTAATGCAGCAGATAAAACAATATGTAAGAAAGGCCATGAGGCTGTAGCCTCACTTCTCTAATGGTCTCTTAACTAGATGTAGCCACAAAGTTCACTTAATACCACACTTTGAGTAGCAGTCGCCTCATTTGCATCATATAATGTTAGAAATGTAACAGAATATGGGTTGAACTGAAATGGGAAAATCAACAAATTCATTAAACAAACAAATTACAAAGACAAACATGACAAAATCACTCTCAGGCAGATATATTAATGTACACAACATTTCTTTAATTAATTACTTTACAAATTTCATTCACAAGCACATTTTTTTAACCATTAATATTATTGAGTTTGTTTTCTTAATGTTCAGGGTTTTTTTTTATGGCATTTCCAGGCCCTCGTAGCAGTGTTTCTTTGAGGCTACTTGACAGAAGATGTCTCTGGGGAAGTGACTACATTTTGTTTATACCAGTATCAACATGTTGAAAAAAAATAGTTCCCAAAATGTAAGCAGCAACTGAGCTTTTGTGACGCAATCTCTGCAACCTCACACGCTCATCAGTCTTTGCAGAGACAACTGTTAAAGGAAACTGTTATAAATGCTCAGATATAGAGACATTTCTTTATATAGGCCACCCTGACGAAACTTAGTAAAAATATCTGTAGTAAAAGTTTTACCCTTTAGTTCATAAGCAGCACAGTAGGGTCTCACAGTATTTGTGTCCTTAGAGGTTTTTGCCACAAACCACACTGAGCTGCTCTCTCCCATCGAATGGCAAATATAAGCAGATTAATACCCACAGCTTGATAATGATCAATTTATTAAACATTTTTCCCCCATGACTGTGGGCTGCTAGACTTTCAGAAGAAATGTGATCAGTTATGACGAACTGGTTTTGTGTTCCACCGACTTTGTCACAGCATAACTAAACTGGTTATACTTGTGAAATATATCTGATCTTTCACAACATAACTTCATTCTTCCATGACATATATTTGCACAAGGAACACTATAATGTGTATGGCCATATTATGTGATTTAATTTTTGTACATTGTTTTCAGGTGTAGTTTTGTTACACAAGGGCCTTAATTTTGTGATTTTTGTTGGAGAGCCAACATGTTCTGAGATCCCAAGTTGCACCACAAGGGGGCACCTCCGCCCTAGTGAGATGGTTTAGTGTAATGCTACTGCTCTTCATCAGATCTAGCAGAGGCCGTCTCATCATTTAATTATTTTATTCAGTTTAGTAAGTAATAAGGCCACATGTGGACCTTATTCCTTACTGTGGCCTTATTGTCCTAAAAACTCCCTGACAAGCCTTCAGTTAATCCAAAATGCTGCAGTAAGAGTCCTGACAGGGACTAGAAAGAGAGAGCAGATGTCTCCTGTTTTGGCTTCCCTTCATTGGCTTCCTGTTAAATCCAGAATTAAATTCAAAATCCTGCTCCTCACATACAAGGTCCTAAATAATCAGGCCCCATCTTATTTTAAATACCTTGTAGTACCATTTCACCCCATTAGAGCACTCCGCTCTCACACTGCAGGCCTACTTGTTGTTCCTAGAGTATTTAAAAGTAGAAAGGGAGGGAGAGCCTTCAGTTTTCAGGTCCCTCTTCTGTGGAACCAGCTTCCAGTTTGGATTCAGGAGACAGACACTATCTCTACTTTTAAGATTAGACTTCAAACTTTCCTTTTTGCTAAAGCATATAGTTAGGGCTGGATCAGGTGACCCTGAATCCTCCCTTAGTTATGCTGCAATAGATGCAGGCTGCCGGGGGATTCCCATGATGCATTGAGTGTTTCTTTTTCAGTCACTTTCCCACTCACTATGTGTTAATAGACCTCTCTGCACTGAATCATACTTGTTATTAATCTCTGGCTCTCTTCCACAGCATGTCTTTATCCTGTCTTCCTTCTCTCACCCCAACCGGTTGCAGCAGATGGCCCCGCCCCTCTCTGAGCCTGGTTCTGTCTGAGGTTTCTTCCTGTTAAAAGGGAGTTTTTCCTTCCCACTGTCGCCAAAGTGCTTGCTCATAGGGGCTCATATGATTGTTGGGTTTTTCTCTGTATCTATTATTGTACGATCTACTGTACAATATTAAGCACCTTGAGACGACTGCACTTGTGATTTGGCGCTATATAAATAAAATTTAATTGAACTGAAAAATTGAATATGGTCCACGTAATTAACATGCCAAGTAAAAGTAAAACCTGACGATTAGTTTGTCTCGGTGGGATCTGTATTTGTCTTGGTCTTTGAAATCTGTTACGGTTAAGACAGGAGGAGCTAGCTTAGCTCGCGCATGCTGGAGTTGCGTGTAGCCTTCGGCTTTGTCTTTTTTTAAACTTAAGTCTCCCTCAAAAGTACAACACCGCTCCCGTATATTTGAGTTAGTGAATTCACAGAGACAGTTTGATGTGCTGCCACTGTAACTGACTAAAGTTAGAGAAATAACAACTCTGGTCACTCTGCAATGTTGATGTGGAGATTTTGACTACACAGATAAGCCACTAGTATATGGTAGAGTGCAGGAATGTTTGTTTTATTAAACTATGTGTGGGTAAAAAGAGTGTGATTTGTAGCTCTGAGTAACAAACAAGCGATATGGCTGTTTAGATTTTTGTTTATATTATTTATATTATCATTAAGTTTATTCTGATTTTGGGAATGTGAGATAAAGAGATTCAGACGATTTGTAACCGATTTTGAACACATGAATGTGTATAATTAAAGATCTGACAGAAGCGAGAGAGGAAAACAAACTACCTGTCGTCCATCTCATCAGTTACCTGTTTTTTTTCAGGACCAGATATAATCTGTTGGCTGCCCCCTCACTAGGGGCGTGTTACACACACGCACACACATATGTGTGTCCCTTTTAAATGTATATATATTTATTTATATTGATACCTCTATATTTATCTTAATATTTATCTTTCAGTATCTCAATCTCTACACTTCATTTTATATGAGTGCTTGATGTTTGTTGCATATTTGCTGCTATGACAACTCAATTTCCCTCTGGGATTAATAAATTCTGATTGTGGTTTTGATTCTATCTGTGACTTTGTTACAGTGGTTTGACTTTAGAATGAAAACACTTTTTGATTAAATAAATCCAATAATAATATGTTTTTAAAAACATATTTTTCATCTCTTTGACTAAAATACCATAAAGCATACTACCTCTGTTCAACTGAATACTGTGGAACTTCACAGTGTGAGACAAAGCAGTTCACTCTGGATATGTACATCAGGATATGTACTGCTGAAGTGGAACTGTGGATAAACTTGCAAATTGTTTATTTTCTCCAATTTCTTATTTGATCACAATTGGGAACTGAAAACTATAAAGTTTTAAATGTGAATAATATGACATCTACTCACTGTAGATAAATATAGATGAACAAACTGATCAGTGCGAAGGGGGCGGAGAATCCTGATCCAATGTAAGTGATGTAGTTTAGCTTGTCGGCATCAGCTTTTGTCACCGATATTCCTGGATTCTGAAACATAAAAAGATGAAGTTGTTGTTTTGAAATGTAATTTACATTCACGTGTTTGATGGACATCTGTACAGGAGCATCTATACCTAAATTTCCCCATTCCCATGTTAAAATGGCGAGATGTTTACATGTCGGAACAATAAATGCTTGGGACTGTGTTGGTTGGTTCACCCTTCATCACAATTATATGATGAGTGAATTATTGTAGAAGTCATCCATGTGCTGGCAAAGCTTAAAATTAAGTGTGTGTGTCTTAGAGTGGCAGGTGTGCTTGTTACCGTACTGGGTCTGTGACCAAGTGTTTTGTGTTTTTGTAGTTATTTTCTTTGATTTGATGTTTTACACAATTTTGGTTCTCTTTATGGTTTTCTGCTTGTGTTATATTTATCATTCCTAGTCTTTAGTTTTCTTCTACTGTGCCTTCTCTGTGTTCCATGGTTAGTTACTTTTGTCTCATGTTTCTAGTTCCCTAGTAAGTCATGTCTCCACGTCACAGTGCTAAGTCCGCGTCTTTGTGTATGTCTCTTGTTTCCCGTTTTGCTGTGATAGTCTCGCCTCCCATGCTCAGTGTTTCCAGTTTTGCTTCCTCCCTGTCTCGTTTTGTCAGATTAAGCTCTGTGTTTCCCTCTGTCTGTTGTTGTGTTCTTACACAGTAAGAGTACAGCATACATTTGAAACAGCTCCTTAATTTAAATTGTTTATCAACAGCAACAGTTGTTAAACATTTATTAGATAAACATGGTGTTTGCCAAAGGCTTTTATGATACGTAGGAAGAGATTTTCAGCTCACCACAAGCAAAGCAAAGAACCTCTGACGTTTGCAGCTGCAAATAAATTCATGTGCCGTGTAATTTGTGTCACAGCCTTCATTGCTCCAGTAACCTATAAAGGAAACATTCTGAGTAGCTGAGTCATTTTATTTAGAAACAAACTAACTGAAGGTTGACATCTCCAAATTACCTGTTCCATCCTTTGCTGATGTTTCCTTCCAAAATACACACGTTCCACTTTCAACCTGGAATCAAAATGAACGGTAAACAGGTTGTTACATTTTCTATTTCAGATGTTCGTCCAACACTTTTGTCTTTTTACCTCTTTGTTGTGTTTGAAGGTTAACGTGATGGGTTGTGAGAGATTCTTGACTGCACGGTTTCCTGCCCGCACACATACGGCTGAGTCCCTAAATACTTCCAGACCCCCAAGAAGTCTCCTGCTTTTTTCGGGAGGACTCAGCTGAAAGAAGGATGATACATAACATTCATGTTAGGGTGAGATTAATTGGAAATTTTTTTTAACTTTATTCCTAGCAGACGTCTTGTAGTTACATTTCCACTAGTGGTGCAACGGATTAAAAATCTCAAGGTTCAGATCGGCTCACGGTTTTAAGTCACAGATCGGATAAATTTTCAGATCAGCAAAAAAAAGAAAGAAAAAAAAGACAAAATTTTAACATTTACTTATTAACTTATTTAATTATTTTTTGGCTATTAAAACATTCAACTCAAGACTCATTCCATGCAATTGTATAAAAACTAATTAAGGTGCAATATAGGGCAGTACAGGGCTTTGTATCTACCACTCCGCTGTGATATAATGAGCGGTCACGGTCACGCAGCTTTCCGTTGCCCTGGAGGTCCACCCATTTGTAGTTGGGCAACAGAAGATGCCTGGGACAGTTCAGCCATAACTTTAAACTTTTCCTGCTCATACGTGCCTGGGTACAATCTTGTCACTGAAGTGGACGTGCAACAGGATATCATAGCGTGGCTCAAGCACGTTCATCATAGTTTAAACCCCTTATTTTGCAGAATGTCTGCAGCTAAACACCCCAGTAGCTTTTGTAATAGCTTTAGCCCGGTCAGACTGGGCAGCAAAGGGCTGCTTAAATGCCGTAAACTCCTCTGCTCCTCCACTTGGACCGCTAACGCTGGCCATAACTATCGCTTGACAGACTGACCACGCGCACCATACACATCCTTTTTTTCCTTCTTTTTCGGATCACGTGCGTGCCGAACCGTGGAGTGGGATCGGTTTGGGTTACGGATCAACCATGATCCGTTGCACCACTAATTTCCACATCACTTTAAGATTTTTTTTGAAAATGTTGGCTAGTTGCAGCTGCAGTTTGAAGTGCCACAAGTACAGTGTTATGAAAATTTTTTTGCATTTTGGTATATTTGTAACTTGGGTGTGCTGCTGGATAGCTCGTTCAAACTCAGTAAGAAGCAAGTGTCTGCTGTAGTGAGATATAGCTTCCACCAACTGCGCCTAATCTCTATGCGGCAGCTCACCTTCTGACTGGTACAAGGAAATTCTGCTCTATTACACCTGTTCTAGCCGGCTTGCACGGGCTGCCCATAAAGTACCGTATTCAATTTAAATTATTACTTCTTACGTTCAAAACTATTAGTAAATTAGTGCTGAGTCTCGGGGTGACCATGCGTTTGCTCTGGCTGCCCCGGTACTGTGGAATACCCTCCCTCTCGACCTCCGCGCCTCTGATTCTATTGCACTGTTTAAATCACGACTAAAAACCCACTTATTCAATCTTGCCTTTCTCTCTAGTTAACATTTCACTTATGATTTTACATTATGCACTTTTATGCTCATTTAATTCCTTGTTTGTTGTGTATCTGCTTCTTCTTCTATGTATCAGTGACAGTTATCTGCTTGCATACTTAGTACTTGCTATTTCTATTTCTATTATCTTTCCTTTATTCTCTATGTTACTTTTTAAGCACCTTGGTATACCCTTGGTTTTCAGTGTGCTTTATAAATAAAGTTTTTTATTTTTTTATTATTATTATTATTATTATTATTATTATTATTATTATTATTATTATTATTTTGCAATAACTGTCAACAATTTTTTTACATAACTGTGGAGGAATTTGTCCTAGTTTTCACAGTCAGACGGTCCTCCCCGGACGACCTGCTTGTGTGTGAGTGTGTGTGTGTCTCCCTCCCTCCCTTTATCACTCAGGAGGAGAAGCACACACAGATTTTCATTGAAGAGACTCACCTGCACCACCTTCGGGAATTGGGAGAAAATCACCTTTGGAGAATCGCACTTCTTTCTTGTTTAAGACTGTATTTGAGCACTGTAAATAAACGCACTGTCTGCTTTGCATCCAGAGCTCCGCACTTGAGTCCATACCTTCCATTAGCCGTGACACCAGTCTACTTTGCAGAATTGTTTTAATTCAGTCAAACAAGGATTTTTGAAGATGAATGGTTTGTATATAGTTGTGTTTAAATATCTCAAGCAGGATATCTTAAGTCCAGACTTCGATTAGACCCATGTGAAACATTCATGGTAGAGAGCTGAGCCACTAATGAAAATACAACCCAGAACACTTCTTCAGGTTCAATCTCAAAGAGATAGAGCTGTAAAGACAAATTGCATTGTTATGTTCAGGCCTGTGAAACAGGCTCTGTAAGATTTTTAGAATTATGTTGATGGACAAAACTAAATGCTCCAGAAGCTTTCGGATTCATGCTTGTGAAGCATGTTGTTGTGAGTTGGCTGTATGGCAGGCTTTTTATAGAACTGTAGTCAGAATGCATTGCATTACTGAAATAAAGGTTAACTTTGTTTGTAGACTGGTTGAGGAATTTGTAAGATATATCAGACAAACTTTAATTTTAGATCAAATTAAAGCAAACACTTCTCATTGTGGCCCTCAGTGAAACGTAATTGGACATCTTATTAAAGGAGCAACTTTTAATCAGTTTTCATAATAAGCAACAGCTGAGTGTGAAGAGACTCTGCTGGAGGAATGCAAGACGCATCAGCATTAGAAAATGTTGAACCTCCTGTGGATAAATAATTAAGGTTTGTTTTCTGTTGCTTTTAGCTTTTACCAACCTTAAAATAACTGCTGTTAATTACAGAGGCCACCACCAGGACATCCACCTCAGACACATTTCCTATGCTTTCTTGTAGAGCTGATGATGGGATCTGAACTCTATGTTCAAATGTAGGTCTCACATCAACCTAAAAAGCATACACGAAAACATAACTTTAAAAAATGTGTTGATTGTCAGTAATTAGAGTTCATTAATACAAGAATACAGAAATTCAGATCAAAAGTAACTTTTTCACTTCTAAAAAGCACTTCAGCTCCAAATGACCTCACCTCTTGAAGCGAGTTTACTTTGAGTTGTTTGATGCCTGTCATGGAGCGGCCTCTTGGCTTGCAGGTCATAATTTTGTCCTCGTAACAACTACCAACAGATATTTAACATAGTTCAGATATATAACCATGCAAACAGGGATATAACTGAGGATAAAAAAGACAAACTAATGCAAAGAGATGAGAAGTAAGATCAATTATTGGACCTTTCTCTGCTATTTGATTACTTCATTTGTTCATGGATATACATTTAAAGGAGAAAAAATGAAACTGCAAGAACTTGAGTTGAACAAAAATAAATTCTCTTGTACTGCTTTAATTTTAATTTCTGACAATAATTTAATAATAATGTTCATATTATCATATATCAAATTCTACAGCTTTAAGTCTTTTGGCATTTCAAAATGGGACACTGCTACCTTTGGCATCAACGATTATAAACTCCTGTTTAAATAAACATTTAACCTTGAGCCCTCAGCGTAACATTTGAATGTACTGTCTAACCGGTTAGTTTTCAAAGTAAACAGGCTTATTTTAACCCAAACTAGTGACTAAACTACATTTTTTACCAACTAATCTTGATTCGTACATCTAACCATTACTAATACATAAGAACCTCATAGTTTGATAAACATAAATATATTTAAATGAAGACATTGGTACATAGAACATTTTTAAATACTATGATGTTGTCTTTCACAGGAAAACAATGTGAGAAATTCAGACAAAGCTGCTGCCATGCCAGAGACCGCAGTGTTACTGCAGTTGGTTCTTTGATGCATGAGCTGCAGAAATGATAAGACAAGGCATAAGTTGTGGTATTTTAACCCAGTCCACATTTTTTTACTAAACCTAACTCAAAACTTTTAGCTGCCTAAATCTGTCAAAGCAGCTAACACAAGGCAAAAATAAAAATAAAAAACCAATATAAAAAGTACAGTAAAAAAGACAAGTACAGACAAAAGTCAACAGTGAGAGAAAGAGGACACAGAGGTTCGCAGTCTTATGATTTACGCCATCTCCAGCACTTCTGCCTACGTCTGAGCTCTTTAAATCAAGAAACATGAGCATCAGCTAAAATGTTAGAATTGTCATTTAAATAATGTTTCTAGATGAATCAAGTCTGTATTAAGTTTAACAAACACCAGCTTACACAATACACTTAAACAATAATACAAAATTATGTTTACTCCAAAGAGTTACACTGTGTTCCTCTAGTTCAGGGGTGGGCAACTCCAGGCCTCGAGGGCCGGTGTAACGCAAGTTTTAGATCTCACCTTGGGTCAACACACCTGAATCACATGATTAGTTCCTTGCCAGGCCTCTGGAGAACTTCAGGACACGTTGAGGAGCTAATTTAGCCATTTAAATCAGCTGTGTTGGTTCAAGGACACATCTAAAACCTGCAGGACGCCGGCCCTCGAGGCCTGGAGTTTCCCACGCCTGCTCTAGTTTATAGATCTGTGACTCATTTCTCCACTGTCCTCTCAGATAAGACTGGTCTTGCTCTCAGCATACAAGTATCAGTGTGTGATTTATATGTTAGAGGCTGTATACTAACACTCTAACAAGTATTATTTGATGATGAAGCCATGTAAAAACACCGAGAAGCAGCCACTGTAGAGATGAAAACATTTTAGCCAGTATTGACAGCATTTATCTAACATTTAACTATATACATTTTCAAAAACAGGAATGTGATATATACAGGAAGTTGAATTACCCTATCCATGATTCACTTTTTCGGCATTCATCAAGAACATTTTCACAGAAGTCTGTCAAAGTAAAACACACAGGAATGGAAAGATCAAAATTAGCATAATGAATACATTTAAACAAGATTGGAAGCTGATTAAACGTCTAAGTGGCATCTAACTCCAGAGACACATGAGAGACAAGATGTTCTTTTACAAGTGTTTAATCAGCACACTTGTAGGGAGTTTTGTGAAACTGGTTGACTTAGAGTCCTTACTAGCTATTGGTAACAAAGAATCTGGGGTAATTTTACTTTTTCAAGGATTCATAACTTTGAGATATTTAGTGTGCTATTCACTTCACAAGTATACTCCTTTCAACATAAGAGTGATAACATGGTAGGTTTACTCACCACCAGCTCGGGACATAGAAAAACAGAGGGCTGTTGTGATAAAAAGTGTAATCCACATTGCGTCTCACTCATCAACAGATATAGATCTGCTGTAAGAGGTTGAGAGGATATTTTTCTGTCTGGTTGACGTTTGCTGAATGAGGGGGAGTTTCACATCTACATATATCACATGCTTTAACAGATCTGTGGTTCACAGCTCAGATGAGGAAATGACTCACATCAGGCTGTTTTTTGTTCAGTGCTATCACAATGATCAAATACTTTTAAGCTTCTGCTCTAAATTTCCACAGAAATATTAACTGAGAATAGAGACTGGTACACTGTGTAGAAAAAACAGTAGAGCCATTTAAGAGTCTGTCTGTGAAGACAGTTCTAATAATTTATGTATTGTAAAAAAAATAATAACTTAGAAACAAATACAAATATTTGTGCTGTAACTGAATGGCTGACATTAGATGGCATCTAGAGGAGGACATTTCTAAATCATACAGTTTTCATGTGTAGAAAACAAAAGGTCAGGGGACCATGGTCAAGAAATACTGATACTTACAGCTTACTGAGGAAGTGAAACAGGAGCTTGCGCCACACCAGTTCTACAGGTTGCAGCACACAAAATAAGATGCAAATCTTTGAATATTAAATCTTTGAAGGTTACGGGTCTGCACTATATATTATTTCTCTATTCTTACTGATGTATTTCTCTTTACATAGTATTTCATTTCTATTCAGTTAATGTTTTATTCTAAAAATGCAGTTAGTAGTGTTTTTTTAAGCTTACCTTAGACATTAGAAGTATTGGATGCAAGAGATTTGTGGTATTCCGGGTTTATCATTTGAAGTAATGGTAGGAAAGAAAGTATTCTCTGCTTCTCTGTTTTGTGGGTTAACTGGTCCACGAGAAAATAAAGACATTCACAGTTTGTTCAAAATTGATGAACAATTTGTGATGAACAATCAAAATATGATGACAACAATCCAGCCAAACCCAAGACACCTCATAGAAAAGATTAAAAAAATAGAAATAAAGATTTAAACATGTAGAAGTTAAGAAAGTTGACAAATGTAAAACTGAAAACAGATTACTTTTGCAAAGTTCCATTTCAAGTCTTAAATAAATGATGCATAAAATTCTGTAATATTAGAAGCTGCATCACTGAGGAGCACACCAGGAAAGTTACATCTGCAGGATGATTTCATTACAACAGAGCTATTATGCTCGTTTCCCTATCTATATTAATATTCTTTGAATGTTCAAGCTTAGCTTTGCAGAATTCACAGGTCAGTAAATTGTTTATCACATATGTGGTATGGAATTTCTTAATGGATTCTGAATAAATTACTCACATTGATGAGTTATCACTATGTGGTCGTATAAACATTCTTATCTATTTGACAGGGGTCACTGGACTGCAACTAAAGTACTTTTTGAATGTACATGTACTTTTTCACTATATTTTGGCTGTTAATAATATCATGCTTGGTACTTCATAAATAATAATGTTCATTATGTTCTTGGCAGAGGGAGGAATAACACCTCATTGGAGAAGGTGATTCATGACAACGTTTACTTTTTCCAAAATATCTCAAAGATCACGTAACAAGTTGTGGTTCTGAGTTATGATAGAAATATTCACACAGGCAGCATATAACCACGTGACATGACAGGCATTGAATCAGTTTGAGAGTTGTCTGCTGGAGACTGTGCTGCTATGGTCACATGAAAGAGAATTATCAGTTGTTGTTTTATTAAGGCCATTCGGGAGAATGGTGCGTCTGGCCCCTTTTTACAGACCATTCGGTCCTTGTACAAATATAAAAATATAAATAATAGAGCTCAGTTCGTAACACTGGAAGTAAGTTAGACCTGTTTCAGGTGGGTGTTGGACTCCGCCAGGGCTGCCCTTTGTCATGATTCTGTTCATAATTTTCATAGTTTTTTATGAACAGAAAATCTTTTTATGAACAGGATATCTGCAGCGCCGCGAGCGGTAAGCAGAAACAAGGGGGTTTGCCATTCTTGTTAACAACAACAACCCTGCCCACATATCAATCAAAGAACGGATTTCCTGTCCTGACATTGAACTGTGCACTGCTGGACTCCGGCTGTATTATTTGCCCAGGGAATTTACCCAAGTAATGTTGGTGGCTGTTTACGTTCCTTCCTCTGCTAACTCCACAGCTGCATGCGACACTAGAAGGTGCTTTATAAATAAAATGTATTATTATGATTATGATGATAATGATCATGTTTATTATTGTTACTATCCACTCTATTATTACTACCCACTCTGATATAGTACCGGGCTGTGGTTGACTCCTTTGTCAATGTGGCAAAGACCAAGGAATTGATTGTGACTTTAGGAAAACCAGGAAAACCTTGACTCCTGTTTCAATCCAGGGGTCAATATGGCCATTGTGGAGGACTATGAATACCTCAGAGTATACATAGACAATAAATTGCACTTTAAAAAACACCACTCCACTTTATAGGAAGGACCAGAGTTGTCTCTATTTTCTGAGGTCCTTCAACATCTGTCAGATGATGCTCAGGATTTTCTATGAGTCTTTTGTGGTCAGTGCTATCCTCTATGCTGTTGCATGCTGGGGCAGCAGGTTAAGGGTTGCTGATGCCAACAGACTAAATAAACTGATCCGCAAAGCCAGTAGTGTTGTGGGGATGGAGCTGGACTCATTTAGGGTGGTGTCTAACAGGTAGATGTTGTCCAAGATAAGGACAAAGCTGGACATTACCTCCCACCCACTCCATGATGTGCTGGCTAGTCAGAGAGCACATTCAGTGAGACCGAGATTACCAAAAAGCACCACTGAACGGCACAGGACATCTTTCCTGGCCATGGCCATCTCACTGTACACCTCCTCCATCTAATACACTGTAAACACTGCAATAGTTACAGCCTTTTTCACACGCTTTTATCTACTCTGTAATATTCTTCTCAATATGATATGCATGCATAAATATGATATTTATTTATAATCACCTCTGTTAAATGTTGATATTTTTAATCGAGTGATTTGTATATATCAGTTCTATTTCTTAAAGTTGTTAAATCTGTAACATTGTACATGTATTGTTTAAATAGTTTAGTCTGTCACTGTTACTGCCTTGAAGCAAGTGTAACCAACATAATTTCCATTAATAAAGTACTCTGTTTCTATTCTGATTGGTGGCCTAATGATTTTATCCTTGATCTTTGCAGATGATGTGATTCTGTTGGCTTCATCATGTGACCTTCAGTTTGCACTGGAGCCGTTTGTGTTGTGTGTGAAAGTGGCAGAAATGAGAATTAGCACTTCCAATTCCAAGACCTACTGGGAGGACCACCAGGGCAGACCCAGTAGAGATGGAGGCAAAATGGTTAAGTTAAAGAGTTTTAGTAATCCTTCTATTAATAACTGAACTAAAAGAGACGGTTAAGCTGTTATCACCATTTGAAGAAACAAAACAAAACTCAGGTGTTGGTCAGTAAATGAAAAGTAAGTAAAAAAAGGATTAATCACCAAACACTCCTCCCCATCGAGCAGGAGCAACCAGTCACCACACACAGCTCACTAGCTGCAAACACCAGCATGGCTCTCTGGAACTAGAGCTCACCTTTTTCTGGCCTTAAGTACTTCTAATTGCTGATGGGAGTCAGCTGAATAAAAAAAGGTGGCACCTAAGGCAGGAGATATGGCCGGACACACGCACACAAGGGCAACTTCAGGAGGAGTGGCCCTTGTGTGGGTGTGGGCAGAAAATGGTAGATATTTTTGGTTACTTATTACTTAATATTATTATTACAGATTAAATTATTATTATTACATATTACAGATTAAAAAAAATAACAATCTAGAACTACTTTTTCAATCTAGAAACACATTTTTTAAAAATATTTTATCTGTATAGATAAAGCTACACAGCAGCAGCTAAAATAATTATAAAGCCCTATGAAGCTACCATGTCCGTTGAGCAGAGGACGGCACTGCTGAAAATAGTATAGTATAAAAGAGTGTAGAGCTACCCCCGAATTTCCTGTGCTAGAGGACTTCCCATGATGCACAGAGCAATTCGGCGCTACTGCGTGCCACAAAATGTTGCCTTCTCATAGTTTGTGCCCTCCTTATCTCTATGTGCTCTTCTTTTTTATCTTCTATTTCCCCTCACTTGGAACAACAAAAGCAGATGGCTTCTGTTGAAGATCTGATCTTGTCTGTTTACTTTATGCTGAAGTGCTGCTTACAGAGGGGCCACCATATGATTTTGGTTTTCCTTCCAAGGGTCTTTGCCTTACAATATAAGGTGCCGTGAAGCTTAATTGAATTGAAATCTGTCATATTACGTACTGTTCTGAATCAACGAGCCTAAAGTGAAAATGTGAAGTGGGGTAAAAAGCTCTACAACACCATATTCCATATTGGAAAGAAAGCCTTTTCATTTCATTTGATCACTTGAAGTTAGTATTTCAATTGCATAAAGACTAGGGTGTCTAAATTGAATCTAAGAATCTAACAATCAGCCATTAGAGGCACGAGCAAAACCAAAAGCACACAGAAAATATTGTGCACAAGGGATCACTCCAGAGAAACTCTGTTGTGGAGTTTCATAGAAGTTTATAAAAGTTTCACTTCCTCTCAGATACCATCACATGACGTCTGCAGCCCCATTTGACTAAAAAGTCAGTTCAGTCCAAACCAATCAGAGTATTGGTTTATGTGTGTACAAACCATGAAAACTGATGACTGATGTTTCCACTTAGCTGTCATGCAACATTCATGTTTCACAATCACCTGTAAAGTCATGATGTGACCGACAACAATCACTGCACCCAAACCACTGAAGCAAGAGGTTACATTTGGTTTTTAGCTCATGAAACCAACAAGAAACCTCGAACCTTATGACAGTTCCCAGAGCTGATCATTAAAGTGTCATTTTTAAGTGTGAAGGCTTAATATTGTGAATTTCAATATTGTGATCAAAATGTTTCTGCTTGAGTCATCCTGGACTTAATGAAAAAGTAAAAGCCAGAAGAAAATACCTGAAAGTGTACACCTCACTGAGAAACTGACCTGCAGTGAAGCCAAATGGGATCTGACAGGGCATTGGAAGTAAATGCTCTAAATGAGAAACGAGTGCAGGACATCTATAATTTCCATCTACAGCAACGTATCTAAGCCATAATACAACAACACATTATTATTTTTTTTAAATAAGTGATTTGTTGTTAAATTGCTGAAAATCTTTGCCTTCTCGTATCTGAAAATAATGCAACCATAAGAATCATAGCTGCATTTTTTCAAAACTGATATAATATTAATAAGATTTCATATAAAAGAAGAAATAAAACATCAAAAAATAAAGTTATTGTTCATCAGTCAACAGTCAACACCTAATATAGGTCATGGATAATACATTTCTGCTGCAGTTGTTTAAACTGGTGTTCATCATTGTCTGAAGAGTCTTTGCTTTCTGAGCCAAAGCCCCACATTATTAAAGATTAATAATTTTTCTAGCATATTTCATCCTATGCACACTTCATATAAGGATTTACCTACTAACCTTAAGGTGAGTAACACGGTGAATACGTAGATCCCAGGGAGTGAAACGTATGAAGTGCTGGCCAACCCCCAAGGTAACCCCAGCACCCACCATATCACTTTAGTAATGGTAATGGTAATATCACTGCCAGAAGCAGTGATTGCAACACTGCATGTCATGGCACCTGAAGTTCTAATCCTCACACCACATTTTTGCACAAGGAAACAATTTTTTGTGTGTCTGATTTATCAGGCTTTTGTGTTTTTTTTTGTTTTTTTGTGTGTGTGTGTGTGTGAAGGAAACTGTGGTTTTACTGGCGGCTTGTTGGTTATGCAATCACATTGTATTGTTGAAAAATATGTATACAATGTGAAACATATACGGTGTTAAAATCAGTATCACTCTTTTCAAAGACAAGGAGAGTTGATCACATGATTTACAGCAGCACCTCTTGCATCTGTTGATCCAGGCTGGACCTCCACGATGCTCCACTGGGAAATGCTGTTTTTTCTCTAAGGGTCTTTGTGGAGGATTTGGCATCACACAGAGAGACATGAGTGAAAAAAGCAGGATGTGCAGTGGTTACAGAATATCTTAGTGTTGGGCTCATTATCGTATTACTGTTCATCTCAAGCTATTGAGCTTGAAGTGTTAATTCAATTCAATTCAATTCAATTCAATTCAATTTTATTTATATAGCGCCAAATCACAACAAAAGTCGCCTCAAGGCGCTTCATAGATACAGAGAAAAGCCCAACAATCATATGACCCCCTATGAGCAAGCACTTTGGCGACAGTGGGAAGGAAAAACTCCCTTTTAACAGGAAGAAACCTCCGACAGAACCAGGCTCAGGGAGGGGCGGCCATCTGCTGCGACCGGTTGGGGTGAGAGAAGGAAGACAGGATAAAGACATGCTGTGGAAGAGAGACAGAGGTTAATAACAGGTATGATTCAATGCAGAGAGGTCTATTAATACATAGTGAGTGAGAAAGGTGACTGGAAAGGAAAAACTCAATGCATCATGGGAATCCCCCGGCAGCCTACATCTATTGCAGCATAACTAAGGGAGGATTCAGGGTCACCTGGTCCAGCCCTAACTATATGCTTTAGCAAAAAGGAAAGTTTTAAGCCTAATCTTAAAAGTAGAGATAGTGTCTGTCTCCCGAATCCAAACTGGAAGCTGGTTCCACAGAAGAGGGGCCTGAAAACGGAAGGCTCTCCCTCCCATTCTACTTTTAAATACTCTAGGAACAACAAGTAGGCCTGCAGAGCGAGAGCGAAGTGCTCTAATAGGGTGATATGGTACTACAAGGTCATTAAGATAAGATGGGGCCTGATTATTTAAGACCTTGTATGTGAGGAGCAGGATTTTGAATTCAATTCTGGATTTAACAGGAAGCCAATGAAGGGAAGCCAAAACAGGAGAAATATGCTCTCTCTTTCTAGTCCCTGTCAGGACTCTTACTGCAGCATTTTGGATTAGTTGAAGGCTTTTCAGCAAGTTTTTTGCACATCCTGATAATAATGAATTACAGTAGTCCAGCCTGGAAGTAATAAATGCATGAACTAGTTTTTCAGCGTCACTCTGAGACAGGATATTTCTAATTTTAGAGATGTTGCGCAAATGGAAGAAAGCAGTCTTACATATTTGTTTAATATGTGCGTTGAAGGACATGTCCTGGTCAAAAATGACTCCAAGGTTCCTCACAGCGTTACTGGAGGCCAAGGTAATGCCATCCAGAGTAAGAATCTGGTTAGATACCATATTTCTAAGATTTTCAGGGCCGAGTACAATAACCTCAGTTTTATCTGAATTAAGAAGCAGAAAGTTAGCGGCCATCCAGGTCTTTATGTCTTTAAGACATTCCTGCAGTTTAACTAATTGGTGTGTGTCATCTGGCTTCATGGACAGATAGAGCTGGGTGTCATCTGCATAGCAGTGAAAATGTATGCTATGTCTTCTAATGATACTGCCTAAGGGAAGCATGTATAATGTAAACAGAATTGGTCCTAGCACTGAACCCTGTGGAACTCCATAATTAACCTCAGTGTGTGAAGAGGACTCTCCATTTACATGCACAAATTGGAGTCTATTAGATAGATATGATACAAACCACTGCAGCGCAGTACCTGTAATACCTACAGCATGTTCTAATCGCTCTAATAGGATATTATGGTCGACAGTATCGAATGCTGCACTAAGGTCTAGCAGGACAAGCACAGAGATGAGTCCACTGTCAGAGGCCATAAGAAGATCATTTGTAACCTTCACTAAAGCTGTTTCTGTGCTGTGCTGAGCTCTGAAACCTGACTGAAACTCTTCAAATAAACCATTCCTCTGCAGATGATCTGTTAGCTGTTTGACAACTACTCTTTCAAGGATTTTTGATATGAAAGGAAGGTTGGAGATTGGCCTATAATTAGCTAAGACTGCTGGGTCTAGAGATGCTTTTTGAGTAAAGGTTTAACTACAGCCAGCTTGAAGGCCTGTGGTACATAGCCGATCATTAGAGATAGGTTGATCATATTTAAGATCGAAGAATTAATTAATGGCAGGACTTCTTTGAGCAGTTTTGTAGGAATGGGGTCTAAAAGACAGGTTGATGGTTTGGAGGAAGTAATTATTGAAGTTAACTCAGAAAGATCAATTGGAGAAAAAGAGTCTAACTTAACATCAATGGTACTAAGAGTAGCTGTAGATAATATTACATCTGTGGGATGATTACTGGTAATTTTTTCTCTAATGATAAAAATTATATTTGTGAAGAAGTTCATGAAGTCATTACTAGTTAACGTTAAAGGGATGGTTGGCTCAAAAGAGCTCTGACTTTTTGTCAGCCTGGCTACAGAGCTGAAGAGAAACCTGGGGTTGTTCTTATTTACTTCAATCAGTGACGAATAGTAAGATGTTCTGGCTTTGCGGAGGGCTTTCTTATAAAGCAGCAAACTATTTCTCCAGGCTAAATGATGATCCTCTAGATTTGTGACACGCCATTTCCTCTCCAGATTACGAATCATCTGCTTTAGGGTACGTGTTTGAGAATTATACCACGGAGTCAGGTACTTCTGATTTGAGGCCTTAGTTTTCACAGGAGCTACAGTATCCAGAGTCGTACGTAGTGAGGAGGTGAAATTATTAACAAGATAATCGACCTCTGTTGGGGTAGCGTTCAGATAGCTGCTCTGCTCTGTGTTGGTACAGGGCATTGGAGATGATAACAGTGGGTGGATTATACTGTATTCTTAAACTTAGTTACAGCACTTTCAGAAAGACATCTACTTTGATAAAGTCTACTCTTCACCGCTGTGTAATCAATTATTGTAAAAGTAAATGTTATCAGGAAATGATCAGACAGGAGAGGGTTTTCAGGAAACACTGTTAAATGTTCAGTTTCTATGCCATATGTTAAAAACAAGATCTAGAGTGTGATTAAAGTGGTGGGTGGGTTCTTTTACATTTTGAGAGAAGCCAATTGAGTCTAATAACAGATTAAATGCCATGTTGAGGCTGTCATTTTTAGCATCTACATGGATGTTAAAATCACCCACAATAATTATTTTATCTGAGCTCAGAACTAAATTAGATATAAAGTCTGAGAAATCAGACAGAAACTCTGTGTAAGGCCCAGGTGGACGATAGATGATAACAAGTAAGACTGGTTTCTGAGTTTCACAGCTGGGGTGGACGAGGCTAAGCATCAGGCTTTCAAATGAATTAAAAGTCTGTCTTGGTCTTTCATTAATTAATAGGCTGGTGTGAAAAATTGCTGCCACACCACCCCCTCGGCCTGTGCTTCGAGGTTTCTGGTAGTTAGAATGACTCGGGGGTGTTGATTCATTTAAACTAACATAATCATCCTGCTGCAACCAGGTTTCTGTAAGGCAGAGTAAATCGATTTGTTGATCAATTATTAAGTCATGTACTAACAGAGACTTGGAGGAGAGAGACCTAATATTTAATAATCCACATTTCACTGTTTTACTCTTTGGTTCAGATGTGGATACTGTATTGTTCTTTCTTTGTAATTGTTTATGTTTAAGTTGTTTGTTGCTGGTTTTTAGTTTGTTTTTTGTCTTTTTGGAAGCTGACACAGTCTCTATGGAGATGGGTTTTTGGGGGGGTAGCAGGAGGAGAGAAGCTGCAGAGAGGCGTGTAAGACTGCAACTCTGCTTCCTGGTCCCAACTCTGGATAGTCATATTTTGGGGGGTTTAATAAATTTGTCCATATTTCTAGAAATGAGAGCTGCTCCATCCAAAGTGGGATGGATGCCGTCTCTCCTAACAAGACCAGGTTTCCTCCAGAAGGTTTGCCAATTATCTATGAAGCCCACATCGTTTCTGGGACATCACTCAGACAGCCAGCAATTTAAGGAGAACATGCGGCTAAACATGTCACTCCTGGTCTGATTGGGGAGGGGACCAGAGAAAACTACAGAGTCCGACATTGTTTTGGCAAAGTTGCACACCGATTCAATATTGATTTTAGTGACCTCCGATTGGCGTAACCGGGTGTCATTACTGCCGACGTGAATTATGATTTTACTGAATTTACGTTTACCCTTAGCCAGCAGTTTTAAATTTCCTTCAATGTCGCCTGCTCTAGCCCCTGGAAGACAATTGACTATGGTTGCCGGTGTCTCTAGCTTCACATGTCTGAGAACAGAATCGCCAATTACCAGAGTTTGACCCCCGGCGGGTGTGTCGCTGAGTGGGGAAAAACGGTTAGACACATGAACGGGTTGGTGGTGTACCTGGGGCTTCTGTTTAGGACTATGCTTCCTCCTCACCGTGACCCAGCCGCCCTCTTTCCCCAGCTGCTTGGGATCTGCCGGGGAACAGCTAGCGGGGCCTACGCTATCTTCGGCTGCACCAGCTCCAGGGGCCTGGCTAGCTACGGGTGAATGAAGGGTGCGAAGCCGAGTCTCCAATTCAGTAATCCTGGCCTCCAGCGCTGCAAATATGCTACATTTGTTACAGATATCATTACTGCTAAAGGAGGCCGAGGAGTAACTAAACATCTGACACAATGAGCAAGAAAGAAAAACAACTAAGTGAAATTACTTAAGAACAGTCATTGGTTACAGTAGTTTTGCGTAAACAGATGGGATGATCCATGATTTGGGCAAATTATGGCAACAGTGCTAGATCCCTTATTACTCTTCTGACCCACAGTTGCTTGCAAATGTGAAGTTCATATTAACTCAGGTTTTTTTTTTCTATGCAGTTGCGGTATGGGTGCAGGCTCCGGGTGGAGCCAGGAGTTAATATAAAGCACCTTGAGGCGCTAGTCTTGATCATTTATACAATTATACTTTAAAAAACAATGAAATAACGGTCACACAGAAACAAAAGTCAATTACTTGCAACTAAATAACTATTATGAGATGATGTTTTGAAGAAAAAGGAAGTGATCAAATGGTACTGCTTTCCATATACGCAACAGATAAGAAGAAGTTAAGCCATAATTGTCAGGAACTGTTGAGAATTATAGGTTATCAAGGAAGTGAAACCTGAACTTGCATCTTATTATTTTTCTAAAAATGGCAACCAGAGTGTGCAGCAGTAGGTCAGAGGGTTCTCGAAACGTCTACCGCTCCACCATCGAGAGCGTTCTGACTTACTGCTGCACACTCTGTTTCAACTACTGCACCACGGAGGACAAGAGGAAAAAACATGTGGGTGGGCAATTGGCACCATACTAACTCCCCTCAGAGACATTTATACTGGCAGACTTCAGCAGAAAGCCAGCATCATCATCAAAGACCCCTCGCACCCTGGACATTTGCAAAATAAAATTCAATATTTAGTATTTACTGTTATTTATGCTTAGCTAGATTATTGCAATGGTGTTGTGTTTATTATGTTGCTCTCTTTTTTGCTTGTTTTCTCTTTTTATTCTTCTCTCAACAGGTGATCCAGGTGATTTTTTTTAAGTGCCATTTCTCACTGTCCCTCTTCCCCTCTGTTTTTCTTTCCCTCCCTTTCTTTCTTTCTTTCTTTCTTTCCCTCCCTTTCTTTCTTTCTCTTTCTTTCCCTCCCTTTCTTTCTTTCTTTCTTTCTTTCTTTCTTTCTTTCTTTCTTTCTTTCTTTCTCCCAGTCATGTCTGTAACAACTGAAAATAAAACCAAGGTCAATCAAATGGACCAATATGGCAAGACTGCGATGATCCACTAGGTAAAGTAAATCCGTTGGGCATCTTTCTTGGCCTTCCGACAGTAATTCTGATGGCTAAAGAACCAAACGGGACAGGCAAAAAAGAAGAGAGAATTAAATCGTCTTATAGGCAACACGGTCCATTGAGGGAAAGTCAGTGGAGTCCGTTCAGTCTTGTAAATATTGCGGAAGAATTCATGATTCAAATCTGAACTTTAAAAACTAGCATCTGTCATATTTAAGGAAACTTTCATTTCTACACTGATAAAAATATGAGTATTCTATTTTATTATGCTTTTATTGAATGTGTTTTGTCCTTTCCCCTGGTATCAGAGCTCGGATACTGACAGTAGTGGCCAGAAGTTTACATACGCTCATCACTGGCATGAATGTCAGTGGTAAATTTGGTCTTTTAATTATTTATTTGAATTGTTTTTTAAGTTATTCTTTAAGTTAAATTATTCAGATGTGTCACCACTTTCTCGAGGTCTGAGAATACCTAATCTGTCACCCTCATATGAGAGGAAATTGGTTTGGATGATTACACCAGGAATCCTCACACAATAACATGCATGCAGAGTGACATGTCAAAGATCATATTCAAGAGACAACCAGCACATGTAAGATTCAATTTATAATACATGATGTGAATCATATTATGCCATTTCTAAAAGATTTGATGAAAGCCCACAATGTAAATAGCTGACCTGACTGGCTACCTCCCTGGAATTTTTAAGGCAGAGTTAACAATGTTTAAAACAATAACAATAATAATATTTATATTTATAACAAGGTGCAATAATAATTAATGTGCAATAATAACAGTGTGCAATACAAATACACTTATTCTTCTTTTTTATACTAAGTTATTATACTGTGTTGTGTTGTTTGTTGCGTTGTGATGTGTCATATCGTGTCGTGTTGTGTTATATGTAGTGCCGACGTAGGACAGTTTTCCAATTTCATTGTACTACTGTACTATGTATGACTGTGCAATGACAATAAAGAGTTATCTTATCTTATCTTATCAGTGTAGAAAAACATCTTAGAAGATGTGGACAGGGTTCTGCGTAAGAGAGACTCAGCAGGCTTCCTAGCAAACTGTTTCCTCTATTTCCATCTATAACCTGAAACGTGTTTCTTGGTATATCCTGTGCTAAGCTTAAACAACATCACACACTGTTTGATCCAAACAGCATGTACTACATAGTGATGTTGCACTACTCCTGACAGTTTCAGGAGCTAGGGGTGGGATATAAACACCTTTATCAGCAGGAGACAGAAGTGCATCATTGGCCATCCAGGTAAAAAGCAGATCATGGAGTCATGCATGAAATGCATGAGCAATTCATAAGAGTTCAGTATGGGGGCCCCACAGGGAACGGTTCTGGCACCGTTCCTCTTTACCATCTACACTGCAGACTTCTTCTACAACTCCACCCAGTGCTTCCTGCAGAAGTTCTCTGATGACTCTGCAATAGTTGGCCTGATCACTGATGGGGACGGCAGGGAGTACAGACGACTGACCCAAGGCTTTGTGGACTGGTGCCTGCAGAACTACCTCCAGATCAAGACCAGTAAAACCAAGGAGCTGGTGGTAGACTTCTGCAGGCACAAACGTCCTCCACTGCAACCACTGAACATCCAAGGTATTGATATTGAGACTGTGGACAGCTAGAGGTACCTTGGTGTTCATCTGAACAATAAACTGGACTGGACTCATAATTCAGACGCCCTATGCAGGAAAGGGCAGAGCAGGTTGTACCTGCTACGGAGGCTCAGGTCTTTTGGAGTGAAGGGCCCACTCCTGAAGACCTTCTATGACTCTGTGGTGGCCTCAGCCATCTTTTACAGTGTGGTCTGCTGGGGGGCAGCATCTCTGCTGGGGACTGGAAGAGACTGAACAGGCTGATCAGAAGGGCCAGCTCTGTTCTAGGATGCCCTCTGGACGCAGTGGAGGTGGTGAGTGACAGGAGAATGGTGGCTAAGCTGTCATCCCTGTTGGACAACATCTCCCACCCCATGCAGGAGACTCTGAGAGCACTGAGCAGCTCCTTCAGTGGCAGCTGTGGCACCCACAATGTGGGATGGAGAGATTTTGCAGGTCTTTCCTCCCCACTGCTGTCAGACTCCACAACAAAGACTTCAACCGATTAAACACACACATCCACACATGTGCAATAGCAATAACACTAAGTACAATACTCTTTTCTGGCATCGTTGTATTATACTCAATTGTATATAGCATTTGTATTCTATTTTATTCAATTGTATATAGTATTTTATTTTATTATATTCTATTGTGTACAGTTGCGCACAGTATCTATTAATATCTTATTCCAGTGTTTTTCTTTTTTCTAATTTTCCATGTAACTTTCCACTCTCCACTGCTGTAACAAAACAAATTTCCCACACGTGGGACTAATAAAGGTTATCTTATCTTATCTTATCTTATCTTCATGCATAAAAAAAGAGGAAGAGTGTCTCCTGTGGGTATTGCTGCCACCTTGTGGCACCTGCCACCTGGTTAGACTTCTTATGTCAGGTCATGATGATGGAGTTGAATATTAACAGTATCAGTATCTGGGAAGAATTGGGGAGATTAAATACAATGTATTTTAAAATACTCTTAATGTATATAGATCATTTAGAGATTACTCTAGTTGTTTTTCCTTTTTACCTGAAAGCTGCTATAAATAATAACTTAATTATAAGTAGGTACAGCACTAGGAACGATTTATCAGAAAGACCTCAAAGGGTGATGCAATGTAAACTCAAAGAGCCACTCATTACAACCAGGTTATACAGAAGAGCATCTCTAAGTGCACAATACATCAAAAAAAGCAAACAAAGCTTCAAATGACGCGTCAACTATTAAATCAGTCGTCGATTTTGATAGTCGACTAATCGTGGCAGCCCTATTGGTTATACTGAACTACATATCAATAGAAGCGCAACACCTAATATAGGTCATGGATAATGCATTAGTCTTTTCAGTTTCTGCTGTTGAAACTAGTAGTCATCATTTTCTGAGAGGAAGAGTCTCTGATTGATGAGTTATTTTCAGGTTGAGATTTTGACCAGGCCATCGCCACAGACCACAGGAAAATAAATAGACCTGTGAAGAGAGAGACATAGTTTGTCAGTTCTTCTATTAAATGATCAAAGTCCAGTTAATCCTTGACATGATGATCACATACTAACCTTGAAGGGAGTTCAATACGGTGAATACGTAGATCCCAGCGAGTGAAACGTATGTAGTGCTGGCTAACCCCCAAGGTAACCCAAGCACACAGCTGAGGCCCAGCACTGTGACACAGTCCTTCCATAACCTCTTCTTTCTCTCTTTGTTTATCTTCTTCCAGTCACTGCTGCTTCCAAAGCTTCTATCACCCCTTCTTAGCTCCAACATCTTAAACACCACCAGCCCCAGCATGCAGGCATTGAACACAACCACCAAGAAAGGAAAGGCCACGGTAGTGATGTAGCTGACTACGAGGAGCTTTTGTTCAGACTCGTTGCTCATCCAGCACCTGCTCATTAATAAAGAAATTAAAAAAACAGCATGAATTTGCTAAGAAATAAAATCTCCTGGCTCACTCTAATATAAAATGATACCAAAGATAGGTTCTTACATGTGTTGTGTTAAATTGCTGTTGCTGTATTTCAGAGTGTATTTGCCATAAACACGTGAAATCCCACAAACAGCTGCAACCAGTGTAGGAAAACCTGCAAACATGGAAGACAGAATTAATGTCAGCTGAGTGTTCTTTAGGACAGCGTGAGGCATTATTGTCACTGTTCCTCTGCTTTAAGGTCCCTTTTCACATTTACCCCCCCCCCCCAAAGAATGCAAATTTCAGTTCGCATCACCTCAGTAAGACCATGTGAAAATTAAAACAAATCATCCAAGGTGAACTTAAACATCTTTGTTGCCCTTTTGTTAAGACATAGAAAAACGCACCAGACAAACATACTGCAAAAGGAAATGGTCGCCTTAAATGCATATATTGTATAAACTCAAAATGCGCATTTCACTTAAGAATTAAGATGTGAAAATGTGATCAGATCAACTTGTTAGATATTCATTTCCTATTGAAAAAAACAAACAAAACAGAAATAAATAAGTCTTCTCATCAGATATTGATGCTTCTTTCCTGTATGACACAAAAAATAGGAGACAGATGTTTGTTTGTTTTTTAAGTTAATTCCTAATAAAACTAACTGTAAGATGTTTAACTACATTGCTGTTTGCATTATTGCTGAAGTCCTAAATGATCACCTTTAAAGTGTTTGTGCTAATAACATCATGTACAGTCAGACAGGCATGGAGAACAGCACTGACTGCAAGAGGCTTTGAATAGATCACATAGTTCAATTCAATATATAAGACTTTAAGAACGCACAAGCATCTACTTAAAATTTTTTATTTAATCTATCATCTATGATATTATCACGTACAATTCTAATGCATTGTGGCGAGCTCAGACAAGGAGGAGGCAAAGGGATCGTTTGGTCTTGCTTCCCACAGAGTTAGCCAGGGAGCACAGCCGTTTATTAGCATTCAACAGGAAACACAACGCTGCTAACTCAACTGCTCGGCGTAGCTCTAGCATAACAACAACCACAAGAAAAAGGCGCTCTCTCCACCCAGAAACACACAGTCGCAGAGAGAGAGAGCATCACCTGTAACCATGGCAACATAACGCTGCCGCCTGGAACAACAAAACATAGCTGTCAAACCCCAAACAGCCCTGACCCGCTACAGTATTTTGTTCATCTCCCTTAAATAAACAGGCAGCCTTAAAGTATGAAATATTCATTTATAAAAACACATATAAATGTATCTACTGTCTCAGTGGCTGAGACAGTAGATACAGGCCTTATTGTGGCCTCATTGTGAGCTTGAAGACATTTATAATGTTTAAGTAGTTTAATGTGTAGGTGCTGACGATAATCACATTGTGAATGAAAGCCGGGGAACTTTGGTAGCAAGTGGCTATTCTTTGTGACCGAATGGATCGGTCCCTCATATTATCATTATTTCACCCAAAGGCACTAAGTTAATACTTAGTGCCTGCAGAAATACATAGAAATATAAACAGTACTTGGTGACAACTTTGCTTTTAGCCTTTAACCCTCTGGGGTCCAGGGTATAATTGGCCATTTTTGACTACTTTTTATTTGGCGTCTATATTTCACCTTTAAAAACTGTTTATCTTGCCCATCTGTTATGTTCTCATTTTGACATACTGTATAAGCACAACTGATCTAAATTCAGACTTGAAATGCAAATAGAAATTGTACATTTAAAAAAAATATGCACAAGTTTTGCAAACAACAAAGTTATATGGTACTATTTACACCCAAAAATGCAACCAAGGCTAAGACGTTTTTATATAACCATTTAAAACTACTTACAGAACAGTAAGGTGTTCTGCACCAAATAGGAAGGCACACAAATTCTTTATGCAACTCCAAAATATAATTTGTATCCACTAAGACAGAGGAGAACAGCACAGGGATAAACCTGCAGGTCTGACAGCAGGTGTGTCACTCCTGTTTTCCACCTGGAGACAGCGTTTACACTGCGATCTGCCTTTTGTGGCTTTTTTGCAGCAACTGTGACATTCTCTAGTAGAAGTGACTCACACAACAAAACAACGACTACACTACACACTAACTACACAAGATAACACACTAACGTGAGACTCCAAACATGGTAAACGTCACAAATCTATCACGTATCTATCAAAACTCACTCAAAACTTTCTCTTTCTTTCGCTCACTTGCTCTCTCTCGCTGGTGTCACTCCTAAAACTTCCCCCTCTTCCTAAACAACCAAATGCCACATTTTTTGATTGGTCGAAATGGTACATTTTTCCACCAATAGGGAAGGAGTATTTTTTCTTTTCCTTTTTTTTCACTCCCAGGCTGAGAGTGATTGCTAGTGCTGTTTGTTCCCCCTGCAAACACCACTGTTTTATTAAGAAAAAAACATTGCGTGTATTTTTTATCATACCTCTGGTTTTACATGGCCGATCAACACAATTTAAAAACTGGTGTATAGTTTGAAGTCCGCACTTTCGACCCAAATTGAAATTTTGTTTTTACATTTTGCGACTCATTTTATTTCTCTATCTGATAAGAAAACTATTCAATCAGAATGTTATTTGTGGTGATGACATACAGTTACACTTTCAAGCACTTTTAAGCACCACATCTGAAATTCAAGCACTTTTCAAACCTTGAAAAGACAATATTAAAATTCTATCATTTTCAAGGATTTCAAGCACCTGTACGAACCCTGTCCTTAAAATTTTGTGCCCCATGCTGACTGCACAGGTGATCTTACCAACAGCTGTTGATTCTAAACAACAGAATAAATTAGAATGACTAAAGCTGAACAATATACAATCGTCCATATCAGATCGTCTGTTTCACAGTATTATTATCTGAACTTAAAACACATCTCTCTTAGACAGGCTTTTCAGTTAAGGCCTAATTTATAACAGTGTCATTTAATTACTTTTAAAATACATACAAGACATTTCATGATTCGTGATTTTTTTAAGTAGTTTTGTACCTATTTGCCCTAGTGTTTGGTCAGTGTCTGTTGTGCTTAAATACAGTAGGTTGTGCAAATAAGGCGAATTTACTTGACATCACAATACATCAGAATAAAGGGTTTAAGCCTTTATTGTGATGTAACACTTCAACACAATCCACTTTCATTTAAAGATTTGTGACAGTGTATTGCAGAGCAGCGTCCCACCTAAACGACACTCACCCCATCCAATCAGGCTGAGTTTGAGCAGGTACCTCCTCACATAGATGTTGAAGACCCGGATGAGCAGAAGGTAGAGGTGGAACCCCTCCAGAGCACTCCAGGTCAGGGTGGCCAGCAGGGACCAGTGTAAAACCAGACCCAGTACCAGGCAAGATGAGCCGTCCTCTTTTTCCTTCAGTAGTTGGGCCAGGAGGCTGGACAGCAGGAAGGTGAGATGGAGGCAGAACATCGCCACTGTTAGCTGCATGTGCAGACTTATGGATTTCTCAGGATGCCGCCGACTAAAACAGAAACAGAATTATTCTCTTGTTGCCAACTGTGGAGATAGTGGATATTATCTTGCCTTTTTAGATGTGAGATGATGGTAATAACTCCACACTAATGCAGCAGATAAAACTATATATAAGAAAGGCCATGAGGCTGTAGCCTCACTTCTCTAATGGTCTCTTAACTAGATGTAGCCACAAAGTTCACTTAATACCACACTTTGAGTAGCAGTCGCCTCATTTGCATCATATAATGTTAGAAATGTAACAGAATATGGGTTGAACTGAAATGGGAAAATCAACAAATTCATTAAACAAACAAATTACAAAGACAAACATGACAAAATCACTCTCAGGCAGATATATTAATGTACACAACATTTCTTTAATTAATTACTTTACAAATTTCATTCACAATCACATTTTTTTAACCATTAATATTATTGAGTTTGTTTTCTTAATGTTCAGGGTTTTTTTTTATGGCATTTCCAGGCCCTCGTAGCAGTGTTTCTTTGAGGCTACTTGACAGAAGATGTCTCTGGGGAAGTGACTACATTTTGTTTATACCAGTATCAACATGTTGAAAAAAAATAGTTCCCAAAATGTAAGCAGCAACTGAGCTTTTGTGACGCAATCTCTGCAACCTCACACTGTCACTGTCACGGACCCAGCTCTGGAGGACTCGGGGTCCGTGAGCAGTTTTGACTGTTGATGTTATTGTTGTTATTATTATTATTTTGGTGATGTGTGTGTTTTTCTGCACTGTGCTGTGTTAGTCTGTGTCCCACTCATATGTATAGGCAGGGTATGGGTGTGTATGTCTGCGGGTGTGGCTGGAGGATGGAGCTCAGCCACCTGCAGGCCTGAGGGGTGTGGCCCTGCGGAAGGACTGGCCACACCTGAAGTTCATGCCACACCTGTTGGTGATCAGGGCTCGTCGGGGGAGCTACTTAGGAGAGAGTTGGAGCTCCCACCGGCGCGGGATCATTGAGTTATTGTACCAAGTCAGTGTGTGTTAGCTTAGGTCTGTGCTGTGCGTATATGCCCGCCGAGGGTTAGTGTTGACGGCTGCGTCTCTGGTTTCCCTACAGGAGGAGGAGTGGTCCGGAGAGGCAGCACGCACGGGGGTGCGGAAACACAACAGCGGGGAGCACGAGCACAGATATCGGAGGGAAGCACGCACACGGGGTTCGAGGGAGCAACGGGGAGTTATTGTATTTACAGCCTTTTCACTGTAAATAAAGAGCACTGTTTGCATCGCAGAGTCTGCGTTTTGGGTCCTCCTTTCCCCACATCCCCACGGTCTGCCAGCCAGACCGTGACACACACGCTCATCATTCTTTGCAGAGACAACTGTTAAAGGAAGAGGGATGTTTCTTTATACAGGGAACCCTGACAAAAGTTAGCAAATACATCTGTAGCAAAAGTTCGACCCTTTAGTTCATAAACAGCACAGTAGGAACTCACAGTATCTGTGTCCTCAGAGGTTTTTGCCACAAACCAGACTCAGATATACTCTGTCAGAGTATTACAGGCTATTAGTAAGTTCTTTGGTGATGCAGAGTATGAGTGCATTCTATTTTATTTTATGTAATTACATTGCTGTGGAGACACACATAGGAGAGTTAGTCTGAGTCAAGAGTTTCTTCTTTCCCTACAGAGCTCTACAGATACCAGCTGTTTATGTAAATGGAAGCGGTGTAATACTGCAAACATCAGGATATGTACTGCTGCAGTGGAACTGTGGATAAATTCACTCCATGTATTCTATTTGCCAAACAACAACAGTTGTTTTATACAGCAGTGTTTAATCATCCACAAGTCAACATGTCAGCTACTCCTCAGATAATCGCTGACCTAATGCACAAACTGGACTCTATTTGCTCCATTTGCTAAATTCCTCCTTGTGAGACTTTAATTGTTGCAATTTAAAGAAGACTCTGCAGTTAGCAGAAGGTACAGCTATGACTTCATTTCATCAGAGTACTCGGGAAGACCAAAGTGAGTCAAAAACAGCTCATGACTTTTTACAGAAAGTACTGTATCACATTGTGCAGAAACTACGGCCTCTCTACAGGACTTACTCAATTTAGCAGGATTGAGTAAATAATCTTGGTCTCACTTTTGACCTGTTGCCACCTGAGAAACAGCGTCAAAAGCAGTTTACTTCTCAGTGCCATAACAACATTGAACCTCAAGATATACTGCCCCCCTCGATTCCCCTAGTACCACCACCTTTTCCCACTCCTCTTCTTCCTGTAATAAGTTGTCTTCTGTATAATATCATAGCCAAAACTAATATTGTGAAAAAACGGGAAATACTTGCACCATCATGCTACTCCATTACATTTTATTAAATGTATGTATATTAACTGTATGGGTTCCCTTTGCTTGGTGTCATGCAAAGCTAGTTATCCCTGACAGAATTAGTTTCTCCCCCGTTGGGAGCGCAGGAGACACAAATGCTGTAGGAGATAACTACCTTGGCACAACAGGTGTCAAAGCACTGACACCATTTGTTCATTTTTTAAATACTGCCACTGGATTGTTCAATCAACTTTCTTAATGTGACCGGCTCCCCTCTACCTTCTCACGCACCTTGTGAAAAAGTTTATTGTGGAAGAAGTGGTGAAAAGGTGGAGCTGGAAAGCTGAGAGAAAACAATAAAAAAAACTAAACTAAACATAAATGCAGCAAAATGTGTCAAAGTAACGGCATGTAAGCCGTCAGGGTTGCCTGACTGTGAACCAGCAACAAATAGTAACCAATCCTTACAGGTTGCTGGTGCTGCTGCTAACACCAGCTGTGGAGAAGTGAGGAAGCAATGGAGGAATGTGAAATGAAAAAATGTTTTTTTCATACTAGTGAATCTTTCTCAGAATCATTTTGTCATGTCACTAGAACAGGCTGAAACCATCTTGAAAATGGTGAATATTAGGACAGCTGCTGGCCCCCGATGCCATCTAGCTCAGTGAGGATTTTTCTACAATCGTACAGAGATGTGTAGAGGGTGGAAACATAACCAGCATACAGAACAAATGAAATGTAACTGATGTGAAGTCATTTAGAAAAAAAACATATTAATCACAATACTAAAAAAAGATGCAAGAAAACTAAATGAGTTAAGATCCGCTGTATTTACACATCTTGTGATAAAAAAAAACTGATGAGGTTGTGTCCTCAACTGATGACAGATTAGAGCCACTGCTGTTTGCTTATAAAGTAAGCATTGATATAGATGATGATAAGCTCATTGTTCTAGATCATACAGCATATAAGCATCTTCTGCTTTTGATAAGGTGCAGCCCCATGTACTGATGGACTGACTGGCCTCTGAAATTATTTTACTTGATCAGATTTTAATGTTACATTTGAATTTTTTAACTGAGAAACTTGAATGGGATTTCTGTAAAATGTCCAACCCTCTCAAACCTATCAAACTCCAGCTCTCCTGAGGGCTGTGTTTTTTCTCCTCTGGTTTTTATCATGTACACAGACAGCTCCTAGACTTGAAGTTTCCTGATAACACTGCACTGCTGCCTCCTCTTCAGACCTCACAGTCAGGTCTGGCTGATGCTTTGCCTGCATTTGTTAAATGTTCGGAATGACGATTTCCTTAAACTTAACGTGACTAAGAGTGGGTCATTAATCACTGATTTAGGGGAAGACAGCTGGAAGCCAAAGGCTAGTATGAGCATCAGCCAGGTATAGAAGTCCAAATTGTGCATACTTTGCTTAAGAAGCAGTTGGAAACAACCTGGTACTTCCTTAATTTCTTCATCGTTTGAGATGCTAAATTCTTAAGAGTATCGGTTTGTTCTTATTTTTTCATCTCTTATTTTCATCTGCTCATGTTTGAGTGTGGGTGTTGTGGTCAGAGACCTTATCACTGAGCTGCTGTCACTAACGAACTCAATAGCTTTTATACAGTCTATTTTCTCCAGTTTCTCATTTGATCACAATTGGGAACTGAAAACTATAAAGTTTTAAATGTGAATAATATGACATCTACTCACTGTAGATAAATATAGATGAACAAACTGATCAGTGCGAAGGGGGCGGAGAATCCTGATCCAATGTAAGTGATGTAGTTTAGCTTGTCGGCATCAGCTTTTGTCACCGATATTCCTGGATTCTGCAACATAAAAAGATGAAGTTGTTGTTTTGAAATGTATTTTACATAAGAAATTTGTTTTAGTAGTAGACCAAGATTTGTTAATTTATCAATTGCTAAATTTCCATGTTAAGATGGCAAGACATTTTGGTGCAATACATGGTTGGGAATGTATCGGTTGGTTCACCCTTCATCACAACTATATGATGAGTTAATTATTTTTGTAAGTGATCCATGTGCTGGCAAAGCTTAAAATTAGAGTGACAGGTGTGCTGACCCATAGCCTTAAATTGTGACTTGATGCCATGGTGGCTCCCTCTATCTTTTATACAATCTATGTGTAACACACTAGTTTGCTCATAGAATAGAATAGCCCTTTATTGTTATTTTACATGCACAACAAAGTATGTGTACAGTGAACTTATAACTATAATTATAATTTAAATATCATAATTATCATCTTTGAGTGTATTGCTGACATTTCAGTTCTGGTCATTTGGTTGTGGAAAGACTGGAACTAAATATGTGGCTATTTATACAGTATAAATTTGAGACAGCCTCTCAATTCAAATTGTTTATCAACATGTTTATCTAATTAAATATTAATTAGATAAATATGGTGTTTGCCAAAGGCTTTTATCATATGTAGGAAGAGATTTTCAGCTCACCACAAGCACAGCAAAGAAGCTCAGATGGTTGCAGCTGCAAATAAATTCATGTGCCGTGTAATTTGTGTCACAGCCTTCATTGCTCCAGTAACCTATAAAGAAAACATTCGGAGTAACTAAGTCATTTTATTTAGAAACAAAAACACTGAAGGTTGACATCTCCAGTAGTACCTGTTCCATCCTTTGCTGATGTTTCCTTCCAAAATACACACGTTCCACTTTCAACCTGGAATCAAAATGAACGGTAAACAGGTTGTTACATTTTCTATTTAAGATGTTCGTCCAACACTTTTGTCTTTTTACCTCTTTGTTGTGTTTGAAGGTTAACGTGATGGTTTGTGAGAGATTCTCGACTGCACGGTTTCCTGCCCGCACACATACGGCTGAGTCCCTAAATACTTTGCCATTTCTGCGGTGAATTTGTGGTATCCTACTTCTTTGGGGAGGACTCAGCTGAAAGGACGGCACATAACAGTTATGTTAGTGGCGCCTCCACCAATGAGTGATTTTATTAAACAAAAGTCTAGCAGTGTTGCCGGGTCTCGACTAACTCAGGCCACTGTTAGAAGTGATTGTGAACTGGCACTCAGGCGGACCACCTTTTCACAGAATGCTCTGTCATATCAGGGAGTGAGCTTCTGGAATAGTCTTCCACTGTCAGTGAGGGAAAGTACAAGTCTACCCATCTTTAAGAGTCACTTAAAAGGGCGGCTGAGGGACACACAAACATGTAATCATGTTTAATAATCATGTTTTATATTGGACGGGGAAAAGAGTTAGTGTATTACAAAAAGGGAAACAACTGTTAGTGCAATGGGTGAACGCAATATCACGATGGTCAGGGCATGTACAATACTGGGGTTTGTGCAATATAATTGATGTGTTTCCGTTATTGTTATCTATACTGTCCTCTGTGTCCACTCTCCTTGTCATTGTTTGTTCTAGTATAATGTGATCACTGTTTTTGTCCTTGTCACATGACCTGTAAATAGTGTCTCTGTATGTTTTTACTAACTTGTGTTTAACACCAACCTGCCAGAGGGTCTGCAGATGGAAATTAGCCCAAGCCTATAATCTGGCATATTTACATTTGTTAAAATGTTCATTAATATGTATTGCCCCTCTTTCTAAAAAATAAATAAATAAATAAAATAAATAAAATGTTAGGGTGGGATTAATATGAAAAAATGTATCTCAAATCTCAAAAACTAATCTAGCCTTTAATCCTGGCAGAGGACTTGTAGTTAAATTTCAAGATATTTTTTTTTAAATGTTGGCTAGTTGTAGCTACAGTTTGTACAGCCACAAGCGCAGTTTTATGAACAAAGTATTTGCATTTTGAAGATTTCTTTTATATTTCTCGCACTTACATGTTTCAGACCATTAAACAAATTGTAATTGTCATGATCCTGGGTCCTTTTGACCCAGCATTTTGTGTTTTCTCTTCGATTTTGGTTCTGTTCTTCCTTTGTTTAGTGTTTACTCTGTTCTGCCCGTGTGTTCCTGTTTTATTGTGAAGGTCTGCGTCTTATGTGAGTGTTTTCAGTTTGCCTCCCTAGTCTCGTTATGTTAATCACTCCCAGCTGTGTTTCCCACCTGTGTGTAATCTCCCTGTGTTCTCTGAGTGTATTTAAGTTGTATTTTCTGTCTTAGTAATTGCTGGTTCGTCTGTGTTGTTTCCCCTTGGTCTCCCTGTGTCTTCCCATATGTATTTCTCCGGACCTCCCTGCATCCTCGTTCTGGTTTGTCTTATTAGTTTACCCAGTTTAGGTTTCCAGTTTCATGTTTTGTCGCCACCGCTGTTTGTACTTACCCACCCCTGTTAATAAACACTCACCTGCACCAGAGCTGCTGCCTTTTGGGTCCTTCCTACATTCCACACGGCTTGCCCCGGCAATCCGTGACAGTAATATTAGGTAAAGGTAGCCAAAGATTGTTGTTGTGAGTAGCCTTTTTATAGAACTGTAGTCAGAATGCATTACTTTTCTGAAATAAACATTTTAAAGTCTAATAAAGTTGTTTGTACACTGGTTGAGGAATTTGTCATATAAGACAAATATAAGACAAACATTTTAGACTAAATTAAAGCAAACATTTCTCATTGTGGCCCTCAGTGAAAACAACTCTTTATTAAAGGAGCAACTTTTAATCATTTTTCATGATAAGCAACAGCTGATTGTGAAGAGACTCTGCTCGTGGGAATATTTAAGTTTTTTTTCTGTTGCTTTTAGCGTTACCAACCTTAAAATAACTGCTGTTTATTACAGAGGCCACCACCAGGACATCCACCTCAGGCACATTTCCTATGCTTCTCTGGAGAGCTGATGATGGGATGTGAACTCTATGTTCAAATGTAGGTCTCACATCAACCTAAAAAGCATACACGAAAACATAACTTTAAAAAATGTGTTGGTTGTCAGTAATTAGAGTTCATTAATACAAAAATACAGAAATTCAGATCAAATGTAACTTTTTCACTTCTAAAAAGCACTTCAGCTCCAAATGACCTCACCTCTTGAAGCGAGTCTACTTTGAGTTGTTTGATGCCTGTCAAGGAGCGGCCTGTTTTGCAGGTCATAATTCGATCCTCGTAACAACTACCAACAGATATTTAACATAGTTCAGATATATAAACATGCAAACAGGGATATAACTGAGGATAAAAAAGACAAACTAATGCAAAGAGATGAGAAGTAAGATCAATTATTTCATAGTGGACCTTTCTCTGCTATTTGATTACTTCATTTGTTCATGGATATACATTTAAAGGAGAAAAAATGAAACTGCAAGAATTTGAGATGAACAGAAATAGATTCTGTTGTATTTGGTTTAAGCATCCTTCAGTGCTTTTCAATTTGCACAAAATAATGCTGAGCTGTGAAACTCTGACAATAATTAAATAATAATGTCCATATTATCACAGTATCACATTCTACAGCTTTGTCAATTCCAAGCAGCTAACAAAATCCAAAAAGAAAAATAAGAAAGAAATATAAAAAGTACAGTAAATCATCCAAATAATGTTTCTAGATAAATCAAGTATGTAACAAGTTTAAATACACGCCAACATACACAATACACTTAAACAATAATACAAAATTATGGTTATTCCAAAGTGTTACACTGTGTTCTTGTTTGAAACAGCAGTATTTGTTACAATGAGTATATGTTAGAGGCTGTATACTAATACTCTAATGATTCTTATTTGATGATGAAGCCATGTAAAACCACTGAAAAGCAGCCACTGTTGAAAACAATTAACAATTACTGACAGCATTTATTCATTCATGTAGGACAATTTATTTTTCACAAACAGGAATGCGACATGTACAGTAGAAGCTGCATTACCCTATCCATGATGGGTCACTGTCTCGGCATTCTTTAAGAACATTTTCACAAAGGTCTGTCAAAGTAAAACACACAGAAAAGGAAAGACCAAAATTAGCATAATGAATACATTTAAACAAGACTGGAAGCTGATAAAATGTCTAAGTGGCATCTAACTCCAGAGACACATGAGAGACAAGATGTTATTTTACAAGTATTTGATCAGCACTTGATAAAATTGCAGGTAGTTTTGTGAAACTGGTTGACTTAGAGTCTTTAATAGCTATTGGTAACAAAGAAGCTGGGTAATTTTACTTTTTCAAGGATTCATGACTTTGAGATTCACTTCACAAGTATACTCCTTTCAACATAAGAGTGATAACATGGTAGGTTTACTCACCAATAGCTCGGGACATAGAAAAACAGAGGGCTGTTGTGATAAAAAGTATAATCCACATTGCGTCTCACTCATCAACAGATATAGATTTGCTGTAAGAGGTCCAGAGGGTATTTTTCTGTCTGGTTGACGTTTGCTGAATGAGGGGGAGTTTCATATCTACATATATCACATGCTTTAACAGATCTGTGGTTCACAGCTCAGAAAAGGAAATGACTCACATCAGGCAATTTCTTTCAGTGCTACCACAATAATCAAGTACTTTTAAGTACTAAAGAAGTGCTGATACTTACAGCTTGCTGAGGAAGTAAAACAGGAACTTGCGCCACACCAGTTCTACAGGTTGCAGCACACAGTAAAATAAGATGCAAATCTTTGAAAATAAAGTCTTTGGAGGTAACTGGACTGCTGTATTTTTCTATTCTTCCTGACCTGTTTCTCTTTACATAGTCTATTTCATTTCTAATCAGAATAGCTCATGTATTATTCCAAAAATTCCGTTAGTAGTGGTTTGCTTTAAACTTACCTTAGATCTAATGAGGTTTGGTGTGATGGACTTGTGGTATTACAGGTTTATCATTTTAAGTAGTGGCAAGGAAAGTTTTCTGTTCTTCCTCTGCTAGTGGGTAACCAGATCGACAAGAAGATGTGTCAGACACCTTCATAAAGACATGCACAAATTATTCAAAATTATATATCAGGTCTAAGAACTTCAACAGATGTCATGAAAAGTGTAGCACTCCACCCGTTATACTGAGTCTAAACCCTCTTACATCAGTTTAGACCCACTATTTTGGGTGTTGGATTAGTTATTGCATCAGATTCCACAATGGTTTTGGTATGGACAGGAATCAAGGAAACTAACCATAAACCCCTTGCCTGCATGTTACACTTAAACACTAATGAAAGAATTGATCCCAGACAACTTAAGCACAAGAACAGAACATTTACTGTACTTTGGTGCAGCATAAAAATGTACAAAAACACACATTTTTTATAAATTCAAATGATATCACAGTTACTTTAGAAAATGAAATATCCATCCATCCATCCATCCATCCATCCATCCATCCATTCGCTTCCGCTTATCCTTTTCAGGGTCGCAGGGGCGCTGGAGCCTATCCCAGCTGTCATAGGGCGAGAGGCGGGGTACACCCTGGACAGGTCGCCAGTCTGTCGCAGGGCCAACACACAGGGACAGACATTCATTCGCACATTCACACCTATAGTGACAATTTGGATTATCCAATTAAACTATCCCCACAAGAAAATGAAATAGATATTTTAAATTAAATAATACCATATGAAATATTATTAAGCAACACAGAAGCAGGTTATCACATCTTGGTGGTGTTGTGCCAAAATGTGATTGCCTGTCAAAAACTGATTTTCGGTATTTACCAAGAAGCGATGGCCCGTAGTTACACTGCTACCCCCCCCCCAAAAAAACAAAAAAAACAAAAAAGCAAACCACACTTGTTGGCCTATGCTATGTGAAATGTGTCAAGTATATCCCTCATGAATGATATCAAGTCATCTTGAGCCACAAACAACATTCCTATCACAAGGTAGAAGCCACAATCAGTTTTTGGCAAAGTGCCTTTTAGTTTACTGTCCAGTTAAAAAGTCTCGTTGACATTAAAAAAATGGCTTTTTAAGAGTAATCTGGCGAAGAGGACAACAGAAATTGCAACAAATATAGCAAGAGTTCTATAAAGATATTTTAAGTGGCCAAAAAGTACTGGACTGGTTATGTATGTACAGTAACATACATGCAGTCATAAAGATATAAAGTCATAACTGTTATTTTATTTTTATTTTTATGCATAACCCCTTTGTAAATCCTGTTCACTAAAGTCCCTTGACCAATATAAGTAAAGACACTGCACATAAAAATGGAAACACAGTGGCTCTGTCGGTGGCTGCTCACCAGTCCACTGAATCCAGTTCTCGGCTCCTCCTGAGGACACCGCGCTGTCTGTGCTACAGCGCGCCAGCAAGTCACTTTACAGCTCTCCGACGGTCCATATCAGGGTCCGCTGATCAGACGAGTTGTCGCGACCAACCTTTAACCTTAGCAGTTGCAGTTGAAAACACCTTTCTACACTGTGGTGCGACTCTCGGAAATGTCACCTCACACTGTTAACGTCTGGTCACACACAAACAAAGCCAAGTATGTCGCACGTGTTGAACTGACACCCGTGTGTTTCTCCGCTATACGTTCTCTCCTTCTCAGTCTCCGCTCAAAACTAATATGCTACCTTCACAGATCTCTAGAACATTCGAAGTTGCATACGAGGGAATTATATTTTGTGATTCATATGATAGTTTTGTTGCTCTAATTAACTACATTTACCTTTGTGACGTATTAAAATGCATATTACATTTAGATTATATTTAGATCACATGGGTTTAACTGTGAATACCATATATTATTGTTGCATTTAATCCCATGGGAATTTTGAGTACTTACTCCGGAATTCTCATCTCTTACCTTTGGCCCCTTTGGCCAAACCTCAGAGAACTATTACAACCCACTGAGGTTGAGAAAAGAACTGAGGATTTAAACATGTAGAAGTTAAGAAAGTTGATTTCTCTAAAAAAATGTCAAACTGAAAACAGACCACTGTTGCACCCTTTATTTGAAGTCTGGAATAAATGGTGCATTAAATGCTGTAATAATAAAAATTGAGTCTCTCTGGACCACACCAGGAAAGGAAGAAAAGTTAAATCTCCATAAGGAGTTCATTGCAATGGATCTATTTTACTCTTTTTCCGGATCTTTTCCAGATGTTAATATTAGTTCACTAGCTCAGCTTTGCAAAATCCACAGTTCGGTAAATTGTTTATCATATGCATGGTATTACATATCTCAATGAATTCTGAATAAATCAGTCAGACCGACTTATCACACTGATGACATCACTATATTATAAATCGGTCTTATAAAGAATTGTTATCTATTTAACAGGGGGTTGTCCAAAGGTCACTGGGCTATTGGTGCATGTGCTGAAATGAAAGCACAGTTAACCTAACATTAACCTGGATGGATACAGAGATATTTTTCACTAGCATATTACATTTTGAAGAAATGGTCTAATTCTTCAGTGTGTCGTGTGAGAAAGTCTGAAAAGGGCAAAGTTAATCATGTGTTCAGGCCCATAGAAACTTAACAACACTTCAGTGGGGTGGTTGTGGTTCATGTGGTAGAGCAGATCAGCTACTGATTGGAAGGTTGGCGGTTTGATCCTTGGCTTCCCCAGTCTGCATGTCAAATATCCTTGGGCAAGATACTGACCCCAAGTTGCCCTCTGATATGTTAATTGGAGTGTGAATGTAGATTAGTTTGCACTTGAGCTTAGAAGTGCTTGGGTAAATGAGGCATGTTGTATAGAGTGCTTTATGTACTCCGGGAGAGTAGAAAAGCGCTATATAAGAATCAGTCCATTACCAGTCTACCATATATCATGTACAACTTTATTCAGAAGCATACATCAGAATATACTTTAATCTCTAAGGAAATTATGTGGGTTATAGTTGCTCCAAGACACTAACAGTAACAGACTAAAGTAATTAAATATGTTACAGAGTTTTTTTTTTAAAAATTAAGAAATAGCTCTAATATATACAAATTGCTCAATTATACATATCAAGAATATTAGAGGTAAAATATATATGATTGACTAAACAGAAAAAAATAAATAAACAGAATATAAACAGAAAAAATATTAAATCATATAGACAATACAGACATACTATAAAGCAATAGTATTTAAAGTTTCAGTGTGTTTTTAAATCTAACATAACAGAAGATTACATGTAGAGCAGAAATGGTAGAGAGTAACTCTAATCAGATTTGATTTCTGTAGTTCTCACAGGAGCTGAAGATGTTCGGTCCTCCTTAGCCCTCTTTCTCTGCTTCTTTGCTGACAGACAAATCCACAGGAAGATAAAGAAACCTTATCAAGAAAACCAGAGAAACAAATGAACAGATCAGACACAAAATGCCCAAATCACTTGCACACAAACACAAACCACTAAACTGACCTTGTGTGGAGTTGAGGATACAGAAAAGGTAGAGAATGGGGTAGTTGATATATCCAGAACCCAGGAAGGCCAGGCCCCAGGTGGTACCCATCAGGCAGGTAAGACCAAACAATGTTAGGCCACTCTTACAGGATGCGTTAAGCCTCTCTCGGTCTCCCCACAATTTCCCCTTAGCTGTGGCTCCTGTCTTTAAGGTAGTCTGTAACACTTGTTTCATCTTACATATGCTAGAAGCCACTGCCATGAGAATGCCAGTGTTAAAGATAAAAACAAGGGTGAAATATACCAGGTTCAAGGAGTAGAAGAAGGTGTCGTCAGTGATCCAGCAGCTGTAAAACAGGCAGAGCTGTCAAAGTACAGTTTCAAAATCTGTGGCTGCATAGTCTGCCTACAGTCCAGCATACAAAGAACAGAAACAGTATAATTTCATAATGATATGAAACTTGGTTGTTGGTACTTTATGGTTTCAGCAGTACGCACTTCTTTGTAAGACAGATCTTACTTTAATAGGCAGGAACATCCTGTAAAGAACATTTTTTCCAGTGCGTTATTTAATTTATTTGCTATCCTGATTACAAACTACATAATGTTCAGCAGGTTTTTAAATATGTCTGTGTGGCATGAAAATTCTCACCGTGGCTACGTCTACACTAGCCTGGATAAATTTGAAAACTAAAATGTGTCATCGTTTTCGAAAAGGCTCCGGGTTCGTTGTCTACACTGCGACGTGAAAACTGCATTTTCAAATGTATCTGCTTTGGAGAGTGTTTTCAAAATGCTCCATTTGCCAGTGTGGATGGAAGGCCAAAACGCTTTCAAATAAAAACGTATTCATGTGGACATGGCCTGTGTCATGTGTAGCAGACAGGTTGCCCTGCAAACTCAGTCATGGTTTTGGATTCCTATTGCTAAAGGCGCATAGTGCTAGTTTATAGTCTTGCCAAAAGCAGGTTTACTTACATCGAACTAGTTTGGTTGGTGTCAGCCATGGTCATCTGTTTAACTCCATAAAACTGTTTGCAATCCATCACTCCTACAGAGACTGCCACAATTACAGCAGGAATACCTAAGAAGCACACAATAAGACACAGACACAGTTTAACACCAAGTTATTTACTATCAAAGAGGCACCCAGCATATGAAAGACTTCATTCATAAGTTTAGGGAAATCTGGCAGTCAAGTGAGTCTGAAGAAGTCAGACATATTTCTAAGAGATGTTGTTCAATTTTAACAGTGTTCATTAATCATACAGTGAATGTAGAAGGAAATCTCAAAAGGGGTGGCTACTAGGGCTGGTATTGATATTCTTTAAGCTGGCATACACTGTGCGATTTTTTTCAGTCGCGTTATTCAGCTTCTGCTCAAACTTCACAATTGACTCAGAGGTGTTACATCCCCCAGGAGGATGTCTCTTCTCCCTACTAACTCTTTGTTTCGTCTAGGCTCCACCTCCTCTGTCCTGATTGGATGCTGCTCAGAGTCCGGCTAATTGTTAATCAGCAGAGCACTACTTAAGGCCTGTGGAGCTGTGCTTCTGTGCCCTCTGGCCATTTTGGTTGCCATACCTGTACAGGCTGGCATGCCTTTGTGATTTGTATGAGCATTGTTGTTTTCATGTTCAGACTGCTTGTAGGGGAGAGCTGCCTTTTGTTTTGACATCCCGTTTTCTTCTGTTTATGTGTTGTTAGGTAGGTTATGGTTATAGGTTGTATATTTTGTTTTCTTTGGAGTTAGGTAAGTTTCTTTTATTTTTACATCAGGGATGTTTTGTTTGTTATGTACAATGGTAAATGGTAAATGGCCTGTATTTATATAGCGCTTTACTAGTCCCTAAGGACCCCAAAGCGCTTTACATATCCAGTCATCCACCCATTCACACACACATTCATACACTGGTGATGGCAGCTACATTATAGCCACAGCCACCCTGGGGCGCACTGACAGAGGCGAGGCTGCCGGACACTGACCACCACCAGTAGGCAACGGTTGAAGTGTCTTGCCCAAGGACACAACGACCGAGACTGTCCAAGCCGGGGCTCGAACCGGCAACCTTCTGATTACAAGGCGAACTCCCAACTCTTGAGCCACGATCGCCCCATGTTGGCCATGGCTCTCCCTGAAGTTATACCTCAGTCTGAACCCAAATCTCATCACCAGCATTAAATAAACCTTTTAAAGTTACCATCTTGGCTCCTCCTTCACTATCCACCTTTATGTTCGTCCCTTCAACCCCCTAGACTAGCCAGGGGACGTAACACAGGGGTTAATCGTTCGTAGTTCACGATGCAGGTTCACACAGATTTCGCAGCTGCTCTGTTCCCAAGTTCTACTGCGTGACTGACAGCCTTGAGTTTGAAATCCGCTTCATAATCATGTCTCTTAACAGGTGTCATTTGTGGTCCTTATACACACACAATATGGCAATATTACGTTGAAGCACAGTACGTATCACTCTGCGAGGCTCCTGACTACGGTAGCCGTAATGCTCCAACAATTCCAGCAAGTGGTGCAGCAATGTAGCTGCACCACTACATTAGTGCAGAACATAGAACATAAAATCAGTCTCTATGCGGATGATGTGTTGCTTTTTCTGCAAAACACACAAACCAACCTCTCTGAGGTAATTACTTTAATAAACTGGTTTTCAAGAGTTTCAGATTATTCAATTAACTGGCCAAAATCTACAGTTCTCCCCATTAACTGCTCCTTCCATAATTCTTCCTCTGCCCCACTGCAATCCGGAAATATTAAATATTTAGGTATTAATGTCTCTCCTAAGCTTTCAGACTTAACTAAACTAAACCACATCCCACTTCTAAAGAAAGTAGAAGGCGATCTGACTAGATGGAAATCTTTACCCATATCACTCATGGGAAGGGTCGCCACTATAAAAATGATGATCTTGCCAAAAATAAATTACTTATTTTTGATGATCCCTAACAAACCATCACAAGATTGGTTCAGATCTCTGGATTCATATATTTCCAAATTCCTTTGGAAAGATAAACCCCCGCGTATTAGCTTAAAAACGCTACAAAGAACCAAGGATAGAGGAGGATTAGATCTGCCTAATTTTCACCAATACTTCTTAGCCAACAGGCTTCAGTTCATCTCAGAATGGTTAAAACATACCTTCTTAGTTGAGCCCTGGCTAGATGTTGAACAGGCACTATGCAAGGATCTAGAGATTTCAGACCTACCATTTATTAGCTCAAACATCAAAAGACATGAATGCTTTAAAAGTATCAACATCAGCTTTTCTCTAACAGCATGGTGGGAGTTTCTAAAAATAACGGAGTCTTCATTAATCCCATGCAAACGTACACCTATCTGGAATAACCCTGACATATTACAAAACAATAATATGATTAATTTCCCAGAATGGAGTTGTAAAGGAATTAAATACTTAGAACATATATTAGAGGGAACAGAATTTATTCCATTTGACAGACTAGTTGAACAATATGGGATCAACAAGACAAGGTTTTTAGAATATCAACAAATTAAATCCATAGTAAAAAAGAAATTTAACCTCAGTCAAGTTGAATTACAAACACCACTAAGTGCGGCACATTTTCTTACTCTTAAATCCCCCAAATTATTATCTAAAATATACAGAACACTTTCTAAATTAGATGAATCAATATCCCTTCCTACTGCAAAGTGGGAAGCAGATTTATCAGTCAACCTAGACCAAAACTTCTGGTCTCAGATTTGCTTAAAAACTTTTAAATTAATTAAAAATCCCAGTCTGCAATTAATACAATACAAAATACTTCATAGAGTGCACTATACAGGTCATCGGATGTTTAAGATGGGCTTTACATCTTCCAACAACTGCTCACACTGTCAAGGCAATACACCAGACAATTACATCCACGCTCTTTGGTTCTGTCCACCAGTGCAAAAGTTTTGGCGCGAGATATGTGAAGACTTATCAAAATGTCTGAAATGTAACATTCCAACTTCCCCCTTAGTGTGTTTGTTGGGCAGCTTAGATAATGTCACTTCAGAAAAGAATATAGCCCATATGATCTTCACTGCCCTATGCATAGCCAAGAAAACAGTCCTCATGAACTGGAAAAATAAAAATAATCTTAATTCTAACCAATATAGAAATTATCTATTAGATTACATTAGTCTTGACACAGCCTCTGCCACCACATCAGATCAATTGCTCTGGGCCCCTTTTATCAGCTCCATCACCTAGTGGGGGTGGGGGGTCATAGTTTGGTCCCGCCTTCACTGTTGTGATTGGTGAGGGGGTAGGGACAGGCTTAGGGCGTCGGGGGGTTCCCCGGAGGCATCTTCCTTGGGGGGCTCAACCCGGGGTAGCGGTCACGTCCGGTTGAGGGCTCTGTTGGCTCTCAGGTGACTGTTTCCTCGCGGCTGCGTGCAGCGGGGCTAGGGGAGGGTCTGTGCTGACGGACGTGGGTTACTGACCTGGCAACCTGGCTGCCCCTGGGTGGGTCCGGGATGGGCGTGAGGTTCTGGGGGTGCTCCGTCTCTGGGCGGGGGCCCGGGCCGGGCCTCGGGGGCTCGGGTCCTGGTTGGTGTGTTGCCGGGGTTGTGGGCGGGTGGGTGCATGGGGGCCCGGCCCTGGAGCAGGGTGCCGCCGGTGCATCGAGCCGCCTGGGGGGCTCTTCAACTGGTGGGGGGGATGGTCACATCTGGCAGGAGCTTTCTTCTCTCAGGAACTCTCTGCAGGAGGGGGAGATACAGGAGAGGTGGAGGAAGATCTCAGCCTGGGCGTTTACCGTCTTATGTAGTCTGGAAGATGTGTGGTTGGTGGGGTGGGTGCAGTTTTCTCTGTGGTGGGGTTGGGTGGACTGTCCAGGGCTCTGTGGAGCCGGGGGGCGCTACTGCACTGGGCCCCGGTCTGATGGGCCTGGGCCCCCCTTCCCTGGCGGGTCGCGGAGGGTGGGAGTGCCTACTGGGGTCAGCGGGGGAGCTGGCCCCAGGGAGGGGTTACCTGCCCCTCCCTTCCTTCCCTCCCCATCTCCAGCTGCCTCCCTCTTCCCGCTCCTCCACAACCACCCACACATGCAGGGCCTTGGAGTGGGGGTATGTCACCAGGGTGCAGAGGAGGCTACCCCCCCCCCCCCGTCCCCTTCTGGCTGCCTCTGCCTCAATTTTATCCCACAACTTAGACATTCACATTATTCACACTCTCATTACACATACATATAGGATCTTGGGGGTGGGCACAATCACGGAGTCCAAATCACCATCAGGGTGTATACCTCACCCCTGACGTCGTTGCCCACCTCTCAATTTTAAATACACTTAGTCATTGAGGGCTAGCAGGAGGGACCATGCGCTTACCTGCTGCTCCTTGGCAGGTAGCTCCATGCCCTCCTGGGTTTTAATTGCACCTTAGAACACATATGCATCAACACTACAATGAGCGGGTGGAGGGAGGTTTGGAGTCTTCTCCCACCCCCATTCTCTGCGGCCTGCTGGAGCGGGGGGGCTAGTAGGAGGAGTTGGCCGTCCGACTGCGGTCTGGGGTGTGGGGCCTCCCTGCTGCTGCGGAGTCGGGGTGGTCTGCCTCTCCCCACCGCAGGGAAAAGGGTAACACCACCTGGGTCTGGGTGCAATTCCCCCCTCCAGGGGCAAGGGTACCTAGACCCGGTTTGTAGAGTACGCTTGGGGAGTGTGATTGTGTGTACAGCGTCTCTTTATGTCTGTCTCCACGTTGGTTGAGTGTGGAGTGAGTGCATATGAGAGCATGAGGGTGGGAATGGATGTTTGTGTCTGTGTGTGCCTGTATGTCTGTGTCTATATGTCAGGTTGGGTATCAGACGCCACCTCTCTGGGGACACCTCAGGCCCTCCAAGGTTTGGAGGCCTATCTCCACCCACCACCACTTCCCCTGCCGGTGGCGGACTCCCTCAGGTGTCGGTGTGTTGGTGGTTCTTTGTGTCTGGGGGTGGGCGTCCGGGTACACACCGGCTCACTCCTTGGCGGCCGCTTGTCGGGGCCTGGGGCCTGGGGCTCGCTCGGGCCCCTTTGGAGGTGGGGTGCCCCCGGCCTCTCGGCCTAGGGCTCGGTCACTCAGGCGCAGCTGGGGGCCGGCGGAGCTCACGGGCGCGTCACTGCAACCCCCCCTGGCTTCTGCTCCGCGGCTGCTGAGTGAGCCCTCATCTGGGACTCTCCTCAGCTCTTACTGGAACAGTGGCGCGGCTGCCCCTCTGTTGGTCTTCCATGGTCTCTTGTGTTCTGGGGGCCTCTGGATGTCTGGAGTTTTGATCTCCTCCATACCCGCTTCACACCCTGGAGGATGGGGCTGTGGCCCCCCCACACTCCCTAGCAGATCATTACATGGAGAAACCTTTGGAATGCAAGCATGCTGATCCACACAGGTATGCACACATGGGTATTCACAGACGCGGACTAAAGCTTTCTTGGCTGCTGCCTCAAAGCACACTGTGCGCTGTCTATCTTGCGTGCTGCACAATATCGTTTATTACTTAGTAAATACTGATATCTATGACTAGCTAGTTTATTGTGATGGTGCTTTGTTTTCTCTATTATTATGTTGCTCTTTGTTGTTTGCTGTCTCCTCTGTTTGTTTGTTTGTTTGTTTGTTTGTTTTTTCTCCATACAGGTGACCCAGGAGTTTTTTTTTTTTTTTTGTCTCTCTTCCCCCCCCTTCTCACCGTCTCTTCTCCCCTTGGGTTTTCTTTCTTTCTCTCCCCCTCTCTCTCTCATTCATTCCCCCTGTCCTATTTATTTAAAAAAAAAAAAAAAAAAAAAAAAAAAAAAAAAGTCGTACTAAAACATTTTTGACAGATTTCTGAGTGCTGTGTACCACATAAAATCGGTCCGTGGTCAGTAAGCACAACCAGAATTTATAAATAAGGCGCACTATCGATTTTTGAGAAAATGAAAGGATTTTAGTGTAAGCTTACAGTCCGAAAAATACGGTATACGAGTTTGGTAAGGTGGTTTGTTTCGGGGCAGGAGGCTGGGAGACTTTGCGGTCTACAGCACGCAGTTTCACACAGTCTTCATTTTGCACTTTATGGCGCTGTTGTAAATGGTGAAAATACTATTAGTCCTCCAGCCTTTAGTCGGGATTAGGGGTGGGTTTTGATTATCGATTTATTGATTAAAATCGATTCTAGCTTGGATAGCGTGATATCGATTCATTAAAATGCTGAATCGAATTTTAAATATACATTTATTTTGCTCGAAACGCCTGAATCTCAGGTTAAACATCAAAAAACTTCAACAACCACCAAACAGCTAAAACAGTAAACGACAGCAGGTACAGGGATTCTGCACAAAGATGTAAACACAAAACGCGGACCCACCGACTGATCAGAATCAGTGAGATGTCGCCTTTCTCACCTGACAGCACGGGCATGGACACGCCGTCGGGGCTGAAAGCCGAAAGCTTTGTGTTTACGTCCTTTTTGCGCTCGATTCTGATGCTGCAGGTTTTTATCTCTCTCCAAACAATATTGACTGAACCAGCAGCAAAAGAAGATCGCTTCACATTTCGCTTCACATAAACATCGTCATGAATTCCCTCTGACTTTTGCTGTTTTGCTTCCACCATGATAAAATCATGCTTAGTGCAGAGCTCTCTCTCTCTCTCAGGAATTGTTTCCCGTCTAAAACGCTCTGTTTTCTGCATTATTCACTTGCTTCGCTCTCTAATAAAACCTCTGTAACTTTGCTCTGCTTCACTTCAGTAGCATCAGTTAATGTTCATATGCTGATTAATGGTTTTCTTGCAAGCAGTTGATCGTTGTTTACGTGCCTCACCCTCCCTCCCTCCCTCCTTGTTCTCAATTCTTTAACTTCCTCATTTCTATTTAGTGCATGGGGATCGGCCAGGCCTGGGAGCCATCGCCAGTCCCCTTCGAGGCCTTCCCCAAACCGCAGCTCAATTCGTGTCAAAGCATTCACTTTTACCTACCAGTACTTTGTCAAACCTAATATGAGGACGTGGGCCCAGCTAGTGAATTCAGTGAAGTAGAGAGGGGAGTCAGAGTAACGTAGCGTAGGCAAAAGTGGGAGAAAGAGAGGTAAACTTGCAGCTCCACAAGTATAATTATAACATAGCATAGACTATATCGATATAAACAATATTGTCACATCAAATATCTCTTATAAAAATATATCGATATATTTAAAAACTTGATATATCACCCAGCCCTAGTAGCTACCCATACTTTCACATTCAATAGTGATTGCAGCCATTGTCTACATGATCTCTGGTTCAGTGCAAGTTTCCTCATAAACCCTTTCCTCTTTTCTCATGTAGTAAATACCGTTGAAAATTTTGCAATACTCACCCCAACCCGCAAGTGAAAGTTTCAGTAGGTAGTGTTTGTAGTAGGTGTTAAACACCTTGATCAGCATTAGATAGAGGTGAAGTCCCTCTATGGCCATCCAGGTGAAACTGCAGAGCAAGGAGTAATGCATGAATGCTGCAACAAACACACACACGCCCTCTAGGTCCAGTGTAGCTCCCCACTCAGTCAGCAGGAAGGATGAATTGAGCAGAAACAAGGCCCCACTCAGGGATACGTGAATAGATAGTGAGTAGTCCAGTTTGTGGTTACTGAAGAGGAGACAAATAAAAAAACAATCAGATATGTGAAGTCCACAGACAAGCACATTATTATGCATGCTAATTTTATGATACATACCGACTGAAAGCATACATCAAAAGAGACAAAGCAGTAAAGAAAGCTGACAGACCGCAGCCTATGTAACTGATGTATGACAATATTTTCCAGTGGACTGCTGCAATTTGACCTCTTATCTGCAAAAGTGATGAAAATTGTCTGTAGTTTACATATTTACTTTTACCAATATCTAAAAACAAGTGAGAAAATTAGGAAATAGGGGATTTTCAGTCGCACCTAACCTCTGGAACCCATATTGAATAAAGATCTCTATAATTAGATTTATTTTTCTTATATCTTAAAACTGAAAGCGGCTAAAAACAAGAAGTTCATCAGGAACAACTTACCAGAAGAACAGCAAACGGTGTAGTATGGTCACAATAGCACGCAATGTCCTGTTCATCTGATTGGTTGAAGCTTTGAGTCTCACATCCATCAGTTTTCCAGGGTGAGCCTAAAAAATAAGTAAAACTTCGTTCTTTGTACTTGAACAGTTTCCTATTTTAAGTGCAGTAATCTATACATCAGTGCCTTTTCATTACTGCTTTCTTAACTTCACTTAAGCATATGCAAAATTTTTAAAAGGCAAGAGATAGAATGTGGGGCAGGCCGCCAGTCCATCACAGGCCTAACTGAGGATGCACATCCACAGATGTGGATCCACACATCCACATCTAGAGACGAAATACAATACAATACAACTTTTGTATAGTACATTTAAAACCAGAGATACACCAAAGTGCTTCACAAAATCCAATAAAACAGTAGCAAAATACAAAAGCAGATAAGCTAGCAGGTGGGAGGCATTGATTAACCAAGCATACAAGTACGCAGATAAGCAAGTAAGACTTAAAGATAAAATTGATAAAACAATATAAGCAAAAGAGGAAAATGGGAGGGCAAGAAAGTACACTTAAAAGGCATGCTCTAGGAAGCCGGGAAGGCTAAACTAAAAAGGTGGGTTTTCAATCGAGACTTGAAGGTCTGGCTTTAGTCAGACGAGCGAATAGCATGAGGGAGGTTGTTCCAGAGGTTAGGTGCGACTGAAGCGAAGGCACGGTCACCTCTGGTTTTCAGCTGTGACCTAGGATGCACCAAGAGAAATTGGTCAGATGATCTCAGTGTTCTACTGGGAATATACACACTGAGGAGATCAATAAAGTAGCTAGGTGCGATATCATTTACGGCTTTAGAGGTGAGCAGTAGGATTTTGAAATCAATGCGGTATTTAATTGGAAGCCAGTGGAAGCCAGAGAGAATTGGGGTGATAAACTCAAGCCTACCAGTACCAGTTAGAAGGCGAGCCGCGGCATTTTGGGCGAGTTTCAATCTATGAAGCAGGGCAGAACGGTGTGTTTGTAGTAGAAATGAGTGTAGTAGAAATGAGTGTACAAAGAGGTTAGAGTACTGAATAGAAACACCCCCCTCCCCAGGAAGAACATGCAGAAATAAAACAGGAAACTCTCAACAAAAGATTAGATTAGAGGTTACAACGACTGCATCAAAATACAGTTATGCTTGTCTCTGCAGCAATGTTGCACTGTGTCTATTACACTACATGTCCTAATTCACGTACAAAGATCCATTTACTTACACCAAACTACAGGAGTTTTAAAACACCATGTTTATAAAGCCAATATAGCGTAAATAAATCAAGCCAGTAGTTAAAGATTCCCCAAATTGTCAGTTAACAAATAATTAGGTAAAAAAATATTAATGTGTCCAATCTCATTACTTTGGTGTTCATCTTGAAGTAACCAATAAAACTGATATATACTTACCATTTTCATCAAATTCATCAAAATAGTGACAGACTAACTGTGAGTCATTCTGTAAAATTAGAAAAATGTTAATAATGCAAAGTCAATTAAGCTTCTTAAACAGAATAAAACTAGTAAAAGAAAAGTTCTATAAAACTTATGATGATGATGAAATCAAGTCACATCTTTTTTCCCCTTTTTATGAGCCAGAACATTTAGTGTTGCACAATTTAGTGGTTCAGTGTATGATTAGGCAACAGACACCGAGATTATCAGACACAGTGATCTCAGTTGCTCCCTTAATCACAAGGAGGAACTGCATGTTTGATCTGACAGACTGTTATGCTAGATGCCTTTACTGCCACAGCATCAAAGGGACTTTTGACATGTTGGACAAATATGTAAACCATTACACCGTGGAACCATAATCCGATTACAAATTTTCAATAACTAAAAGAATAAACATTTCCGTACAAACAGACTTACATCCAGTTGACCTTTGTCTGTTTTAACTCTAAAGGTCATCTTGATTGGAGAAGCCAGATTTCTGAGGCGCTCTTCCCCCAGCACCTCTATCCTGAGAACCACTGATAAAATCTTTTCCTGATCAAACTAACAAAGGAATGTACAGTAAGAGAGGAAATAAAGACCATTATTATATGGTATAAATACAAATGTTTTATGTACATAATTTGTTTTAAATGGGGATAATGCTCATGACTGAGAATATAAAAAAGTTCATCAAAACATATTGAAATAGTATAAAAGATTTAGGATATACTTGGAAATGGTCGTGATACATGAAGCTGACCAAGCCAATAATCCTCTTCTCCTCTGGGATGGTCTTTAGAGCATCGACAGGCAGCCAAATCTTAGGGATGAATGAATGGTTCTGAGGGTGCAGCTAACAGTGGATGGGGAAAAAAAGTCCATTTATATCCTTCTGCAGAACAATTTAAGGGTAGTTTTAATCAAGCATACAGTATAAGTAACTAGATCAAAGACAATACTTTTAAACAACCACTGTCATGCTATCTGAGTCCATATTATTCCCTTGTGTTTTTCATCAACATCTGGCTTGTGTACCTGGGGAGCTTCTATTTCCACTATGGAATTCACTGGGGCCTTGCTGATGTTGATCACATTCAGAGACAAGTACTGCTGGTTGTAGGTACTGGACAATGCAGCCTCAGTCTGGGTGTTATTTATGAGGGTATGGATGGCCTTTCTTTCTTCACTGCAGAAATAAAATCCACATGTTTGCAAATGAAAGAACATCTTCTGCAATCAGATTTATACATTTGCATTAAATGAACTAGCATTTGGCAACCACAAATGCTAGTGTGACGTGAAGGCACGAAAATTTGTGCCAAGGTGACCCGACTGTCATTAAGATGTCTCAGTCTGACCCAAATTGATGGATCAACCATCCTGTGAGCAATTTTGGTCACAGGGCTAAAGATTAACAGTACTAAAGGGAAAAAATAGAACAAAGGAAAAAAAGACAAATACATGTGCCTACTCAACAGCATGTGCAGGAGTGCCTGCTGCAGGACTCCTACTTACTTTATAAAGGTCCACTTGAGTTTTTGATTATTATTGAAGAGGTTCAAACACGAGTTTCTTATGTTGAAGAGTGTTATCAAGTTTTTCTGTTTATAATCCAGTGAATCAATCAGTCGCAAGATGGAACTGTTCAGGCATGGGTACAGGTAGCAAGTGTGATCTGGAAAAGAGACACGAAAGAGATTAAGAAAAAGAGAGGACAAGTGGGAATGGCTGTGAATCAGCAGTTCGGCAGAACAATTTCTATCCTAATCAGACTAGATTTCAGCACACTTACATTTTCCCAGTTGATAAATTGTTCCATTTTCAGGTGTTGTTTCAGGCTTAACATCCAAGCAGTAAGACGTACCATTGAACCATGCCTTTTCTCCAGGGATGCATAGAAAGACGCAGGAAGTCTGACAGTGCATCTGACAGTCCACCGTACTTTGATGTTCAGTGATGTTTGCATTAGTTCCATTAATTTCAGTGGTGTAAGTAGAAATGGTGAGGCACACTGTGCACAGACACAGAAGACAAAAAAAAGATGTAACTCACATAAACTTACACATATTCAGTCAGGGTTAAGTTAAGAGCAACTATTCCAGAGAGACCAAGTAGTACACATATAGTGCTGTGAAAAAGTTTAAGCCCCCTCCCTGATTTCACAGTTTTTTTCATTTTTCAAGATTCAAAGTGTTTATTGTCACGTGTCCAAAGGGGGGGAAAAGGCATTTCTCTGTGCAATGAATTTTTTTCTTTGCTGTCCACCCTCAGATGCCGGTTAATATAGACAACAGAAATAGAACAGATAAAATACAAATAGTACAAAAGTACAGAAAAGGAGACAAAATATTGAAGTGTGAAACAGAGATGTGTGCAAAAGAGCTATAGCTTAATATGCAGCCTGATGTGCAAAACATTATTATTACTGGTCAAAAATAGGTCAGCTGTTCAAGAGTCTGATGGCAATGGGGAAGAAAGAGTTGTTGAGTATAGATGTTCTGGATATCAGACTTCTGAACCTCCATGCCAATGGCAGAAGTGTGAACAGCCCGTGTTGGGGGTGTGGGGGGTCTTTGGGGATGGAGGCAGCTCTCCTCTGGGCTCTGCGATGGTAAGTGCTCTGCAGTGACAGCAGTGATCTTCCAAGCAGTTGTTATCACTCTCTGCAGGTGTTTGCGGTCCATGGCAGTAGTGCTGCTGTACCATGCAGTGATGCAGCTTGTCAGTGTGCTCTCCACAATGCAGCTGCAGAACCTGCTGAGGATCTTGGCCGACATACCAAATTTTCCAGGTCCAGGTGAGGTCCTCAAAGATGTAGACGCTCAGGTACCTAAAGCTGCTCACCCTCTCCACTTCAAGGCCCCGGATAAACAACAGCTGGTGAGGCCAACAGAGGCTGGTGAGCGGCTGGTCACACCTAATGTGACCATATGTGAGAGGAGGCACATAGATTGATTGGTAAATAAGAGTATCGCTTTTATGCTCAGTTCTCCTTTTACCACAACAGATTGATACAGCATCCACATCATTGCAGCTGCAGCCCCAATCTGTCTCTCAATCTCCCGCTCCAATTTACTCATCAGTTCTGCAAAGAAAAAGGGCCAAAATTCCTCCACAGAGATGTGAAAAAACTGTTGCCAGTTAGAACAAATTTCCAGGCAAGTTATAGCAAAAACTGTAAATAGAGCTTGATTGCAGTTCTTGCTCCCTCTAAATCTCCTAGAACTTTAATGTTTTACATAGGAACAAGTAGTACAGCATCACAGCAACAGTCGCCACAAGGTGCTATATATTGTAAGATTATAAAATAATAGAATTTTTCTGAATCGTGTGTTACAAATTATCTTTGTGGTTGGTATAACAGCTTCATGTAAACATGAGGTCTTATACACGACAAGGCAGAAAAAATGGAAGAAAATATAAAATATGAGGTAAATTTAAAAAAATATTCCACAGAAATAAGTGGTGAGAACCAGAATTTTAAATCCAATTTGTATTTGTGTTATTTTTTGAAGACTGCACAAAAATGTTAGATAAATAAATAGATACATAAATAAATAATAAATAAATATAAATTCCTATGAGTGAGCAAACAAAACAGACATTCATACCTTGGTCAGCCAGTGATTCGTGCAGCAGTAGCAAAAGAAGTACGGTCAACATTATTTATCCTGTGAATATGTGGAATAAATTTAAAAGAAAATATAAAACAAAATGAATGTGTTTCAGAGAGTTTCAATCGGCTTTATTTAAAATCCATGTCAATAAACATTCACATATGAGGAAGGTAGTAGGAAGTAAGCTCGAATATGCATATTGGAAAGCATGTACTGATAACAATAATGCACTTGTCTGACTGTCTTCAAGTCCTTTAAAAAACATACAAATGTTATACCCTCAAGTTCTCTCTCATTTTAAGTATCCATTGACCATTTTGAGCATTTTCTGACCCTTTGCAAGTAATTTCTGAAGGTTGATGCCAATCACTGGGAAAATAATTGCTAAAGCCTCAGTCATACAGGTGTAGCCAAATGTCAATGATCTATTTTTTTCCCTCAAGACCAGCTATAGTGATGCTGTGAAAAGTGCAACACAAACTAGAAATTGGGACCATTTGCCTTCATAGTAAAAGTTGCAGCTTTTGAAAGATTTTAGCTACTGTCCAAGGGTCAGTCTTCTCCATTCCTGGTTTGCATTGCAGTCTTTCAAGATTTAGTAATGCTTGACTAGTAGTTAGCAAGTGTTTGCCGAAATACATTACAAAACTAATAAAGATGTTAAGCATTTTTTCTAGCTAAAATTCACTTTTGAATGTATGTCTTTTTTGCATTTGATACAAAGCACACAAAGAAATAAATAATGAGAAAATAAAGAAAGACTTACCTTAACATTCAGTCAACATCTCTGAGGTGAGCACGATGGACCAGACAGTCACCAGTAATCTGCCTGAGTGACTATGTGTTTAATGTTTAAGAGGCGCTTCTGTGTGGTCTTTGGGAGGTATTTGTTTTAGGCAAATGTTCTTTATGGGGGCAATAATATGACTGCAGTTCTAAAAACTATTTTCAGTGGAGTTTGGAGTCTGACATCAGTCTTTTCTAAACTAGGTCTGTTAATAGAAATATTATGAAATATAACAAACAAGCAAAGCAAAAAAAATATCATTTTTTTTATTATTCACACTGACACTGTAGCTTTTATAAGTTAGCAATGCATTGAGCATGTTCAGATGTACAAACTGGCACAGAAAAGTTCAAAACATAAAATAACTAACACAATTTCTAATAATCTCAAAGCTGGATTATAAGGAAACATGCCGTAAATTCACAATGGTGTAATCAACATAACTATATCAAAATGTCTCAAAGCACTAAACCAGTGGAGGGTGAACTGCATTTAAAAGCAAGATCTGCTCTGTGTGCAATCGAAAAAAAAGAGGACAGGTGACTTCAAGGGAAAAATATCAATAATCGATGATTGTCCTCTTGACAATCCAGTCGGACATGGAATCTAGTCATTCTAGATTCTCTTCAGTATGGCAACTTTTACTCTCAAAAGCTTAAATAGGATGTTGTCATCCTATTTAAGCTTTATTTTGGAATGATAACCCCTTTTCCACAAAGATTTATATAAACAAGAAAATTTCAAATAAAGCAGCAGAACTGTCAAAATCTTCATACTATTACATTTATTTTCATCATTTAGAATCAGCTCCTGCCAGTTATGGTAAATTGCCGGGCATATAAAATCCAGAAGTAAAACAAAATCGTTACTGTCAGATTTCAGCATTATGTTGCACATTTCACCAGCACACCTTTTGGTATTTTTCCAGTTGTCTTTAATCTAGTTGCTTTTACTACGTGTTTCAATGCTCGTCTGTTTAGCAGAGTTTTGGGACTTTCTCACTGACATCACAAACCACAGGAAGATGAAGAAACCTGTGTGGCACAAAGAAGAGTGTGTTAGGCAAAGGATCAGAGTGAGTCCAGGAAGTGTGAGGAGTGTGCAATTAATTCAAATAAACTGATAAGTCAACTGTGTTAGGTTACTGTTCATTTATACACACGAAAAGTCAAAATCTACTGCATACAATAATGTATTTCGAAGTAATGTCTATGAAATGGATAGCATGTGCACTTTAACAAGTGGCCTTGTTGGAAAATTTTGTTCAGTTTCAAACAAACAAGCTTTATTCATCACATACACAATCATACACAGAACAACATGCAATAATAACACTGATAATAATACTACTACTAATAATACATTTTACTTGGAAGCGCCTTTCAAGACACCCAAGGACAATTTACAATAAAATAGAACACAGCCTGGGAGCATAGCAGCTAAAAGCTCTGCTTCCCATGGTGGTGAGACGGGAAGAATTAAATGTTTTTGTGTCCGAGTTGCAGACAGGCTGCAGATGTAGCTGCGCCATTCCAGGGCTTGGTTTTCAATATGGGTGGTCTAGCCAGGACCCTTACTGGATACTGGGTGGGAATCAATAAGCTAATCCTCATTATTCCCTTTGACAGAAACACACATAGCAGTAGACTGTACAGACCTTGCAATGAGTTCAGGATGCAGAAGAGGTAGAGGCTAGGAGTGGTCAGCTGTCCAAATGAGAAGAAAGCCAGGCCCCAGGTAAGGCCAAGCAGTGCGCAGACTCCCAACAAGCGACAAATACTTTTGATGACTTTGGTATGGATAATCTGCCCAAGCTGATTTACCAGAATGAAACATGACACAGCAGGTTAAAAAAAACACAGATGACCACAAAATGTTTTCAAAATTGCTTGTGTTCTCCAGATGCACTTGTTCATTTATAGAGTCTGATTTTAATAGAAATGTTTTAAGCTTTAAAAACACATTTTAAAATATTACCAGTAAATAACTTTCTTCAGAATATTTAAAATTAGACAACCATTCCAATAACTTGGTTCACAATGGCAGGAATAGGTCAGAATTGTTCCCGGTCCGCGTTGGACCCAGGGCTGTCATTTTAGCACCAATTTTGTTCATAATTTCTATGGACAGGCATAGCCAAGTGCTGGAAGGCTTTCACATGGGTGATCTCAGAATTTCATCTGTGCTTTTCACAGATAATATGGTTCTGTTGGCTTTATTGGGTGGTGGCCTCTAGCTTGCACTGGAGTGGTTCATAACCAAGTGTGAAGCAGTAGGAATGAGAATCAGTAGCTCCAAGTCTGAGGCCATGCCCCTCAACCTGGAGTGCCCACCCTGGGTTACAGATGAGATAATTAGTGAAGTAAAGAAGTTATATTATATTTCGAGTTCTTGTTTTCAATTGAGAATTGTGGGACAGTCGACAGATGGATTAGTGCTGCAGCAGTAGTGATGCGGGCGCTGTACCGGCTCGTCATTGTAAAAAGAGAGCTGAGCGTAAAAGAAAAGCATTCAGTTTACTGGTCGAACTACATCCTTTCCCTCGCCTACGGTCATGAGCTCTGGGTAGTGACTGAAAGAGATCACAGATTCAAATGGCAGAAATGAGCTTTCTAAGTTTTTTCTCAGGGTGGCTGGTCTCTCCCTTAGACATAGGGTGAGGAGCTTAGCCATTTGGGAGGGGCTCAGTGTAAAGCTGCTACTCCTCCACATGGAAAGGAGCCAGTTATGGTGATAGGGGAATCTGACAGGATGCCTCCTGGGTGTTCCAGGCATGTCCCACCTGGAGGAGGTCCCGGGCAGATCCATTTTAAATTGAAAAATGAGGAATAATGTTGGCAAGACCAGTTGGTCTGGGGTTTCCAAGGGACAGGCTGACATGGAGGATTTAGAAATGAAGTAATTTAAAGATTTTTTTGACAAATTTACCTTTTTTTTTTGTCCAACAGAGAAAACACGTTTGACTGTCACTGCAAACATTAACATGTTAAAGAGAAACACAAAGGGGAACAGTCCCGTTGTAGTCACCATTTTCACCATTTGATTGTTTATAAAGCATCTAAAGAGAATGAACAGAAACAGATGATAATTTAATGTCTCACACTGAAAAGCCAGAAAAGCATTCTGTAACAGAAATGTAGGACATGCAGTGTATTTTAAACAAATTAGACACATTTTCCTCCCTGACATGCAAATACATAGAAATTTTGATGCACATGCAAATCACCTTATAAATGTGAAGTAAGGTTAGATTTTACATGCATGCAAATTTGTTTCTTACACTGCAGTTTCAGGGGAGATAGAGATGTAGCCATAAAACTCTCTGTCTATGATCACCACCAATGACACAATGACTGCAGGAACACCTGAAACACACAAACTGATCAGTCAGACAAAGGTTTGCAGACTGGTGAAGACAACTTCCTGTTTAAAGTGCTCCACTTACCCCATCCCACCACACAGACTTTGAGCAGGTATCTGCTGACATAGGTGTCAAAAACTTTTACAAAGAGAAGGTAGAGGTGGAATCCCTCCAAGGCCATCCAGCTGAAAGCAGCCAGCAGGGAGTAGTGAAGGGCAAGAGCCATGTAAAAACAAAGCCATGTGGTGGACTCTGCTGCCACCATGTGACTGGGCAGGAAGTGCAGATTGAGGAGAATCAGAGCAATTACAAGGTTAATGTGGACCTTCATAGAGATATCTTCTCTGAGTTTTCTGTCAGAGAGGGGAGAAGGTATCTGTGGTAAGTGATAACTTTTGTGTAAAGTTAATGGTCATATCATGTTTGTAGGGAAATTAAGTGGAAGAATAAAAAAAATACTTGATGAGAGAAATGAAATAAAAAAGAAAAGAGAAGGAATGTAAGAGAGGATGACTGCATTCCTTTTTAAATTAATGAAAAGAAGAAGACCAGCAAAAAGGTAAAAGGAAAGGGGAGCAGAAACTAAAGATACTGATACTGATTCCACATATTGAAGATGTGAAAGGGGGATGATGAAGGTGGGAATAATACCTATTTGTGATGAAGAGCAATACAGCAATGACCAGGGCACAAAGTGAAAGACTACAGCCAGTTATAGTAATGTATGATAAAATCTTCTGGTCTTTAAGTGAGATGGAAGTACATACCTGAGGAGAATACATACACATTGTTACAGTTAGAGATGTAGCATGGATAAATGGTTTTAAAGCCCCTTTTTATCATGAAAAAGGTAAATTCTACCATGATCACAGCAAAGTATGTGAAGTGGTCACAGGAACAGGTAACATTACCCTGACCACGTGTCCACAGGGTAAGGCAGCCCTCCTTACTGAAATCTGGTAAGTCAAACAAACAGGACCATTATGCATGAGTTGCTGTGATAGCTGAATGACATCACCACAAATTCCTGATGCTGAGTGAAACCACAATTGAGAAATACAAACACAAACAATGTATTATAGATTACTATTGAATAGTGACGCTTGGTTACTTACTCTTTGCTGTGAAATTTAAAAACTGGCAGGATGGCTCTTGGGTTTCCTATGGCACAAAAAATATTGTGTGTTTATATATGCGTGTCTGTTCATGCGTTCATTTAGGCATGGTCAAGAAAAGTACTTAAAGTAAGAAAGTGAACAGTAGCTCTTTGGAGAATATGTTTCTACCACCTGTGTTTATGGAAACCCAACTGAACCTTGTGCTATGATAATGTAATAATAAAACAATATTAGTAGATGGGAATAAAAACTTCATTCAGTCTCTATTTAATGCAGTTCTAATGAAAAACCAGGGTCCACTTGTAAGGTGTCCTTACTGAAGTCGTTGGTGAGTGCATATCTTTTTTCTAACATTTATATCCCCCCAAAAATTGCTTCTGTTCATCTGAATGTAACATTTTCAGTGGTACAAACGTTTCATCATTCATCAAAGTGACTTCTTCAGCCCAGATTGAAGAAGGTTTCCCGAACGTTACGAAGAGAACATTCTCATAAGGAAAAAACCAGCACCGCTGACCAAAAACGGGCTGTGAGGTTTGTTTCTTGATCACTAATATGCAAATTGCGATGACCATTGATCAGTATCCACTGATCAGTGGCCATGAGCACCATTCATACAGCTTTGGGGAATAGCTGCAATCACAGCATTGTGAGATGGCGATCATTTTACATCTTATGCAATACAGCATACATACATGTGTTTTAACAACTAATAAACCTGATATGTTGTTTTAACAATGATATAAAGGTATAGAAAGTAAGACTGGAGTAAAATATTGAATTACATCAGGAGTTACATTTATTGTTGTGGTGAAATTCATGGTGATGTTGAAGCGCTCTTGTAGTCCTGATATTTTCTTGCCCTGCACACTTAGGCCAACCAGTCGTTGATCATAAACTTCATGGAAGGTTCCAACCATGCTCTGCAATACAACACAAGTTCATCAAGTTGGCTTGTAGAAAGTTTTTCTTTACTTGCTTTGCTGTCTACCATTTCTCCCCTCTTTTCTCTATCAGTCTGTCTGTGTTTGTGGACATATTCTGTTTTTTGTGCAACATTAATTGTAAATAAACTCATTGTACTAAACCTGCAAGTCGTGTCTATGTAGTTTGATAAGTTGTCTTTTAGTAGATTTATTAGCTTGCTAAAGTTAAATAAAAAAATTGCAACAAAAGTGCTGATCCAATATTCAGAATTTTTTAATAAATTGACTTTTATTCATTCAATTTGATGTGGTTTGTTCTCATGTGGTTAAAAGAAAGTAAAGGTGCTATATGGTGGAGTTTTTTCCCCCCTAATCAGTGTATTTGGATGTATAGGAGAACTGCAAACATGAGCTATAAACTAAACCACATTAAAAGATAATTCCAGTTTTAAAACTAATCATGTTCAAAAACCAAGTAAGGCAATACCAAAAACGCTAATGTAAGTTAATATTAACATTATATTTTTGCTAAAAAATCTTACTGGCCAAACCAAAGTAAGTGGGAGTTTAAATTTACATAGTAAGTATACATGGGTAGGACTATTTGCTCATGTCTTTTTTATAATACATAACAAAGTATAGTCTCTCACGCTGGCTGTTTCAGCAAACTTAAGCATGGAAAAGATAATCTTGTTCCCCCCTCCTCCAACTTCTCTTGGTAGTCGAACGTGTACTCTCCTGTTGGCGACTGGCGTCAATCCTGCCTATATTATTGAAAGATAGAGAAGCATTGCATGTGAATACTTCAGCTGAGAGTGATGAGATCGATTTTTAGGTTGTGTTTACATGACAAACAGTGACCTGACAGTCATGCTAGAGGAAAAGGTGGATTATCCGAACATTTATTAAATTATTATTATTTTATAATTATTATTTATTAAAAATTATTAAATTCATTCTAACAAAATTTCATGGCAATGTATCTGTGATACGATGATGTGAAGATTTTTGCTAAAAATTATTCTGCACAACAAAGGCATTAGAGCTGCACAAGAACAATGTTAATTGGGCTTAATACAAAATCATGGATCAACATATTATGTATTATGTCAAAATCATTATATTTTATTATGTGTATTATGTATTATTTTTTCTTTCATACCTCACTGTCACTGGCGAAAATTTCAAGGTTGTCAGAGGTACGATTGGGTTTGAACAGGAGAACAACTAAATCAGGGAAATGCATTGATATGGCCCCTTCCACTTTTGTTTGCTCAAGAATATTTTCTAGGATTTCCAATGTTCTTGTAGGGAGAGGGGGAGATAAAGAAGAAAATATTAACATGAATCCTTTGTATTTGCATCTTTTGAGTATTTACGCATCACAGAATACGTATCTTGAACGTGATTTTAATCTTAATTCTCAGCGAATTCTTTACGTTTGGCTCTGATATACATGCTTGATCAAAGACTAAGAAATCAGTCATAAACAAACAGAAACAGAAATATTCAGACAAGCATAAATATGACCAAAAAATGTAAACATTTACTTAATGGGGTCTTCTTTGGTGCCATTTTGCACAGGGTTCCACACATTCTGAAAACAGCAGCTAGCTGTTAAAGGAATAAAGAAAACATATCATACTAAGCTTAAAAGGTCAATTAAAGGTACCACATATTCAATGGTATTAAAGATTCAGTTCACAAAAAAAATTGTTTATTCTACCATCATTTTATGCCACAGATTATATAAAAAAGTGATTTGCAAAAAATATCAGAGAGAAGATATTGAAAGCTTTTAATTTACGAAAAAAATTTAGGATCATACACAATTTTCTACATGTGTCATCGCTACATGTTCTAGATTTTCAAAAGGTTCAAATCACCACTTAGTGAACAATCAGTTCTTCAGAAAAATGACATCATGATTCTATGATTCCCACGATCCCTTGGGCCTCTGTATGAGTTTAGTAGTAGGGTCTAACGTTTTTTGTCTTTGGATTTCTCTGATCAATTAAACATTTAAAATTATAATATGTAACTTTATTACTTTATTTTCTTACCCATTAATACCTGTCACGGCCAGGGGAATCAGCGTCCAGCTGATCAGAGGTTTTTTCTATCTTTCTTTCCAAACGTCCACTCTCTCTCTCTCTCACCTCTTCTCTATCGCCGGGGCGGAACTCTTTGTAGGTTCACGCCCTCGGCCCACGCTCTCGGTGAGAGGAAACACCTGAGCCTAATCAGGGTGGCATGCATTTAAGCCAGGAGGTGACTGCTGTTCTTCGCTGGATTGTTGTCTGCCACGCGTTAATGAAAGTGAAGTCTACAGCTAAGCTAAGTCAAGTGTTTGAAAGTGAACTGTGTAACTCAGGGGTCCCCAATCCCAGTCCACGAGGGCCGGTGTCCCTGCAGGTTTTAGATGAGTCCTTGATCCATCACAGCTGATTTAAATGGATAAATTACCTTCTCAACATGTCTTGAAGTTCTCCAGAGGCCTGGTAATGAACTAATCATGTGATTCAGGTGTGCCTACTCAGGGTGAGATCTAAAACCTGGACCCCTGGACACCACGTGACTAACCCCTTGGATTTCCCTTGAGCCCCGTCCCTGACTTAATTGTATATAGCACTGCCTTGCACTGCCTGTAAAGACACAAGGTGGATTCTGTAAATAAATTATTCTGTACAGCTGATTTTGGAGTCCCGCACTTGAGTCCTCCCTGTTGAACAATAACACAATAACGATCCAGCCAGCACGGACTCAGCGGACTCAACACCCCCCGCAGCCCGTCCTCACCCCGGAAGCAATCTTGGAACGCCACAAACAAATGCTGAAGCACATTAACATTAAAATCTCCCCGAACCTTCCTGAAATACCTTTGTGGCAGCCTGAGTATTTGAAACGTTAAAAACGGTTTTCAGAATTATTGGTGAAGCTGTTTTAATGTGGTTGTGCCCCCACACATCACCTTGCTTTTGTTGTTGTGACAATAATTTGACATCATAGTGCAGCACTAAGGTTGATACTTCTTTAAACTAACATGTGTGGAGTGTAATTGCTGTTTATAAGGTATAAATGTGACCAAATAACAAAGATAATGCACATTAGTTGTGATGAGTAACGTGGGTGTGCTAACTAAATGACGTTATTCCTACGTTTGACTTTTTAACCGTGTTGTTCCATATGAAATATATTCACAGAAATTCACTGGATTCAGTAAATGTTATTATAAATGTTTTGGTAGAGACCAGGCTACATATCTTATGTTATGAACTTTTTATTTTATTGTCTATTAGTTATCCTGCTTACCAAAAACTGATTACCAAAGGTTCATTACAAGTAATGCCTTACAAAAGTAATGCAGGGCAGTAATAGAAGCCGGCAGTGACACAGAACTGCTATGTTTTAGAGTGATACACCCCAATGTGCACCTGGACGAACATCACCTTCCATCAGTATGTAACACCTTCAGTTGAGCCATAAGGCTGCGGTGAGAGTACTGACAGGGACTAGAAAGAAAGACCATATTTCTCCCATATATCCTTCTGTTTATTGGCTCCTTGTTTAATACAATCCCTCTCCTCACATACAAGGAATAACTAAGCAACACATTAAGTTAAAGATCTCACTTTACTCTTAAACAGTTTGGTTACCTCTGCTTTCTAAAGTTTATTAGATTAAAGACAGAAAAACACATCAAATCCCCAAACTACTGAATAACAACTTGAAGAACCCAAAAAAGACCTCAAAATGTTGATCTGAAACCAAAATCCTAAGACCTCGATCTGATTGAGAATCCACATGCACTGGAGCAAGAACTATAAACAGCTGCACCGCAGATGCCTCTACTACATCCCAGTATCATACACCACAGAACACCCACAGGAATATTGTCATTGTCAAACTGTGGCAATACAGCTTTATGGAAATCCTGATGGTGTGTCTCTATTTGCCATACATCGTTACTGGATTCAAGGTATTTATAGCAACCTGTATTATGATAAAAAGGTATGGCAATTTTTATAACATCTTAATATAACTGTCAAGAAAATGTTAAAGAAAAACATGTACGCACTTACTCATGTTTTCACCACACTTTTTAGCACAGGCTGCACAGGTGCCAATTTCTGAAACACAATTCTGAGAGAGCATGTCCAGAGAAACAAAAAGCACCAACCACCAGACTGCTGACCACTTCATCCTGTGAAGTTTAGAACAAAAACCAGCACTATTATTTCTCATCTTTAACAACAAAAAAAAAGAACTACATAATAAAATGATTAAGATCACAATCCTACCTCTGCATGTTGCTGAGAAAGAAAACAATCTGAAAAGAGATGAGTTGATGTAACTGCAGGAAAAAAGCAAATAAATATTCTTCCTGGCTTGGAATAGGATCATGGAATGAGAAAACCGCATGTAAATAACATTCTGACACAGAAAGAGGAAGCATAACCTGATAGAAAGCTAAATGTACTCCCACTCCTCTTTTGCCACTAACTCCATATCACATACAGACTAATATGATTAAAATATTAAACGAAATTTGAATCTATTCAGTTAGTTATGCAGAAACTGTATAGATTTTATATAGCTGTACGTCCTGCTGGAATTCCCAACACAAGAGTGGATGCAGGATAAATGACTTGGTTTGGAGATATTTACATATATTTAGATATTTAGGTGGCGACTGTGGCTCAGGGGGTTGGGAAGCACATCTGTAACTGGAAGGTTGCCGGTTCGATCCCCGGGCTCTCTGTCCTGGTCGTTGTGTCCTTTACCCTACTGGTGTTGGCCAGAGGGGCCGATGGCACGATATGGCAGCCTCGCTTCTGTCAGTCTGCCCCAGGGCAGGTGTGACTACAACTGTAGCTGCCTCCACCAGTGTGTGAATGTGAGAGTGAATGAATAGTGGCATTGTAAAGCACTTTGGGTGCCTTGAAAAACGCTATATAAATCCAATCCATTATTATTACATGTTTCAGCAACTTGTCCTTACAGGTATACCGAATGTAAGGAGTTTATTCTCCATGCAGTTTACCATACCAGTACGCTACTACATTTGTGTGAATGTGTGTGTGAATGGGTGGATGACTGGATGTGTAAAGCGCTTTGGGGTCCTTAGGGACCCCAATAATGGTTGTTACGTTGTAACACCCATTATTTCTGAGTGTGATTTCAGGTTTTGTTGAGATACAATAAATGCCATTGAGTCAAAGCATATTGGCAAGACAAAAAGATGAAACAAAAAATAGTGAAGAGGAACTTACAAATCTTGGATCCAAGTCTGTAGCCTGTGTAGTTGCAGTATTTGTTAAGGAGGCCATTGCAGTGGGACTTTAGCGGTGGTAAACAATTTACTTGATTTTATGAAATGCCATCGAAAAAATTATATCAACTATTATTGAGATTTTTGTGAGAGGGTCAAGAATATATTACATATAGTGAATAACTGCATTTCTGCTGTTACCGTTTGCTTTGAATCTACATTGAATAAAGTAGATTATGTGTAAACCTTCCCTTTCAGCATTTAGCCACAAATGGTATAAAAATACAGATAGAATGTGAGTCGTGTCCATTACATAAAGGCCTTGTCTGAACTGACACACTTTTAGCAGTGAAAGTATATTCACAAGTTAAAAAGTGTGAAGCAATTAGGACCTTTTACAACAGAGGAGGAAGGTACAGTTAACTACACTTCAATGAGGAGAAATTATTTGAAAGAACTTGAATTACTGAGATACAGGGTTTGATTAATAGATTTTATGGTGTACAGACTCTCAACCATCATGGCAGAATAGGAAAGGAATAAAATAATACAGAGTAAATAAAATATATTTATTTATTAACATTGCAGTGGTTTGGGCATATGATTAGGATGCCTCCTGGACACCTCTTAGCCAAGTGTTTTGGGCATGTCCTTCGGGGACAGATCCAGGACTCACTGGAAAGATTATATCTCTTGGCTGGTTTGAGAATGACTCAGCAGCAGAAAATGGCCTGTATTTGTATAGCGCTTTTCTAGTCCCTAAGGACCCCAAAGTGCTTTACACAGCCTGTCATCCACCCATTCACACACTGGTGATTGCAAGCTACATTGTAGCCACAGCCACCCTGGGGCTCACTGACAGAGGCGAGGCTGCCGGACACTGGCGCCACCGGGCCCTCTGACCACCACCAGTAGGCAACTTGTCTTGCCCAAGGACACAATGACCGAGACTGTTGGAGCCAGGGCTCGAACCGGCAACCTTCCGATTACAAGGCGAACTCCCAACTCTTGAACCACGATCGCCCCAAAAAAAGCGTGGTTGGATTACAATACCTTTATTGTGTTTAAAGGAAATGAGAACACTCACTGTTTTTAGTTACACTGCATTTTATCAACATTAAAATCATGTTAATTTTGTGGTTATGCCTTCCAGGTGTACCTATCTTCCTTCTAGTACTAATCCCTACATTTGGTAAATTTACATATTTTTTCCACTGGAAAGAAGGAAATGCCACCCACCCCTGCACCATCTGTTTACGGAAACCTGTTCTTGTTCTGTTTTTGGAAACCCGTTCTTGTTCTGTTTTTGGAAACCTGTTCTTGTCTTGTTTTATTTGTATGAAAGTGATGCAGCAGCATAAGAACTTGCTATCTTGCTTTAACCCTTCTTCCTTGCAATGTTGCAGTGGTGGCAAAGGTACAGAAATTCTGTACTTAAGTGCAAGTAAAGATACTAGTGTTAAAAAATACTCTAGTAAAAGTTGAAGTACTAATTTAACTTCTTTACTCAGGAAAAGGTAAAAATGTACAGGCTCTGAAATGTACTCAAGGTAAGAAAGTAAAAAGTACCTCCTTGGAGGACATTTCTACCAGCTAAAATGATAAAATAAAGCTGTTTTGATGATTTTTTTATATACAAATTGCAAATTATGTGCTCAATAAAAGCTGACACTCCACACTCTAAAAAGTAATTCAGAGGCTTAATCACTATAAATATATATATATACTATAAATATATATACAGTGGGGCAAAAAAGTATTTAGTCAGCCACCGATTGTGCAAGTTCCCCCACTTAAAATGATGACAGAGGTCAGTAATTTGCACCAGAGGTACACTTCAACTGTGAGAGACAGAATGTGAAAAAAAATCCATGAATTCACATGGTAGGATTTGTAAAGAATTTATTCGTAAATTAGGGTGGAAAATAAGTATTTGGTCACCTCAAACAAGGAAAATCTCTGGCTCTCACAGACCTGTAACGTCTTCTGTAAGAAGCTTTTCTGTCCCCCACTCGTTACCTGTATGAATGGCACCTGTTTGAACTCATCATCTGTATAAAAGACACCTGTCCACAGCCTCAAACAGTCAGACTCCAAACTCCGCCATGGCCAAGACCAAAGAGCTTTCGAAGGACACCAGGAAAAGTATTGTAGACCTGCACCAGACTGGGAAGAGTGAATCTACAATAGGCAAGCAGCTTGGTGTGAAAAAATCAACTGTGGGAGCAATCATCAGAAAATGGAAGACATACAAGACCACTGATAATCTCCCTCGATCTGGGGCTCCACGCAAGATCTCATCCCGTGGGGTCAAAATGATCATGAGAACGGTGAGCAAAGATCCCAGAACCACACGGGGGGACCTGGTGAATGACCTGCAGAGAGCTGGGACCAAAGTAACAAAGGTCACCATCAGTAACACACTACAACGGCAGGGAATCAAATCCCGCAGTGCCAGACGTGTTCCGCTGCTGAAGCCAGTGCATGTCCAGGCCCGTCTGAAGTTTGCCAGAGAGCACATGGATGATACAGCAGAGGATTGGGAGAATGTCATGTGGTCAGATGAAACCAAAGTAGAACTTTTTGGTATAAACTCAACTCGTCGTGTTTGGAGGAAGAAGAATACTGAGTTGCATCCCAAGAACACCATACCTACTGTGAAGCATGGGGGTGGAAACATCATGCTATGGGGCTGTTTTTCTGCCAAGGGGACAGGACGACTGATCCGTGTTAAGGACAGAATGAATGGGGCCATGTATCGTGAGATTTTGAGCCAAAACCTCCTTCCGTCAGTGAGAACTTTGAAGATGAAACGAGGCTGGGTCTTCCAACATGACAATGATCCAAAACACACCGCCCGGGCAACAAAGGAGTGGCTCCGTAAGAAGCATTTGAAAGTCCTGGAGTGGCCTAGCCAGTCTCCAGACCTCAACCCCATAGAAAATCTGTGGCGGGAGTTGAAAGTCCGTGTTGCTCAGCGACAGCCCCAAAACATCACTGCTCTCGAGAAGATCTGCATGGAGGAATGGGCCAAAATCTACCATCTACACTGCAGACTTCTCCCACAATTCCACCCAGTGCTTCCTGCAGAAGTTCTCTGATGACTCTGCAATAGTCGGCCTCATCACTGATGGGGACGACAAGGAGTACAGAGGTCTGACCCAAGACTTTGTGGACTGGTGCCAGCTGAACTACCTCCAGATCAACGCCAGTAAAACCAAGGAACTGGTGGTAGACTTCCGCAGGCACAAGCATTCTCCACTGCAACCACTGAACATCCAAGGTATGGACATTGAGGCTGTGGACAGCTACAGGTACCTTGGTGTTCATCTGAACAATAGACTGGACTGGACTCATAACTCAGACGCCCTCTACAGGAAAGGGCAGAGCAGGCTGTACCTGCTGCGGAGACTCAGGTCGTTTGGAGTGGAGGGCCCACTCCTGAAGAAATTCTATGACTCTGTTGTGGCTTCTGCTATCTTTTATGGCGTGGTCTGCTGGGGCGGCAGCATCTCTGCTGGGGACAGGAAGAGACTGAACAGGGTGATCCGAAGGGCCAGCTCTGTTCTAGGATGCCCTCTGGACCCAGTGGAGGTGGTGAGTGACAGGAGAACGGCGGCTAAGCTGTCATCCCTGATGGACAACATCTCCCACCCCATGCAGCAGACTGTGACAGCACTGAGCAGCTCCTTCAGTGGGAGACTGCGGCACCCACGGTGTGGGACGGAGAGATTTCGCAGGTCTTTCCTCCCCACTGCTGTCAGACTCCATAATAAAGACTTTAACTGATCAAGCACACACATCCATACATATGCAATAATACTAAGTGCAATAATCCTTTCTGTCATCGTTGTATTTTTACTCAGTTGTATATAGTATTTGTATTTGTATTCTATTTTTATCTTATTGTATATTTATTTTATTTTATTCTACTGTATATAGTATTTTATTCTATTCTGTACAGCTGTGTACTGTATTTATTCTTATTGTATTCTAATTTTTGCCTCATAACTTTTGCACTGTCCACTTCCTGCTGTGACAAAACAAATTTCCCAAGTGTGGGACTAATAAAGGTTATCTTATCTTATCTTATCTTATCTTATCTTAAATACCAGCTACTGTGTGTGCAAACCTGGTAAAGACCTATAGTAAACGTTTGACCTCTGTTATTGCCAACAAAGGTTATGTTACAAAGTATTGAGTTGTATTTTTGTTATTGACCAAATACTTATTTTCCACCCTAATTTACGAATAAATTCTTTACAAATCCTACCATGTGGATTCATGGATTTTTTTTTTTCACATTCTGTCTCTCACAGTTGAAGTGTACCTCTGGTGCAAATTACTGACCTCTGTCATCATTTTAAGTGGGGGAACTTGCACAATCGGTGGCTGACTAAATACTTTTTTGCCCCACTGTACATCCAACTTATATAATCACTATATATAAGTTGGGTGAGCTTGATAAAATCTATGAATATCCTTTTAGTAATTATTTGAGTTTGATAATTTGAAATAAACGTCTGAAATGTTAGCGTATGTGTTTGTGTAAAATTAAGGTATTTATTTACATTTATCTCAGACAAAAAATTCAGTATGTGGTTCACAGAATACCTTCTTTGCATGTACTTAATATTTTTGTTTAAAACTGAATCAAAATATTTGTGAAATAGGTATCTATACTCATCACTATATTGTACTAAAATCATTAATTATTCAAATCAATATTATTTATTGTCAGCAACTATAACTGAAAAGTGTAAGTAAAACACGATAACGTAGAGTAATTGAGTACCTTGTCACCTTGTTGTTGAATTGTGCTATACAAATAAACTTGCCTTGCCTTGCCTTACCATGAGCCTTTTTCATTGTTTTGTTCATTTAGTTCTTTGAATACTCTGAGCCTTTGTGTTTGCTCTCCTGGTTTGCCATTTATCCTTCACGTATGTAAGGCTTTGAGCTAAAAATGGAAAAGGCTCTTGTCTTTTTAGTGCTTGTTTATTTTGAGGTAAAAACACTCTGCAAAACACACTCATTTCAGCAGGTTTGACATTTTTTATTTAGATTTTATTAAAAAGGTCATGGTTGTTATTTCCTGGTGTACGTACGTTCCTGTATAAATGTGTATTAATTTACATTTTGTCTGTTACTGAAAAAACAAAAACAACCTCTGCATCACTGTGATTCTCTTTCTGTTTGGTAGCATATTTCAGTCAGAATGAAATGTGAAAATGTTGACCAACTCTTTTATTTTATGTTTTATAATAATGTTCTATTAAGAGCATTTAAAATGAAATTTACATGACTGAAATATTTCTTCACTGATCAACGCCAAAGTACTACACAAAGTTATATTTATTCGCTTCATTGCAGTATTTAAAAATCACTACAATACAACTGTATTACTCTGTTATAGAATCATTCAAATAAAAAAAGGAGATTCATGAAGACACATGTTTACATTTAGTTGTAAATCTAAACAGTGCACTACAATCAATAGAAATTACTGAATGCTTTTCCAAAAGCAGTTCTCAAAAATACAACTCAAAATATTATTTTATTATTCATTATCATATTTTTATAGTGCAACTACAATGCAAAGTTGGTAGGCATCTAATTTTGACTATAGCTAATTACAGCACTTTTAAAAACTTCATATGTAGTCTCTGACCTTGTTTGTTTTAATGTTGGATAATATAATCTTGTTCATTAAAAACGCCAAAAACAACATGTAAAAAACACTTGGGGAAAAAAGAGGAAGTGTAACCTGATACAAACTTTGAGTACTTGGAGTACTGTAGTCCTGGCCTACCCCACCTTAGGCCTGACCATGCAATGTTAGGGAGCAATTCCTAAATTAGGAATGTCATCACCTATAAAGGCTGGTGCAGAAGAACTGCTTACAAGCTCTCTCTTCTCCTTGATCAGCAATATTGTGTTTGTCTTTTTATAGTTTCTGTTCAACAATTTTCATTTTCTTTGTATTTATTTATTTTTACTTTGAGACAAAAACTAAAGTTAAAACACCCTTGGGAGATTTTAATAAAGAAAAAATGAATTATTTTATCTCACATGGTATTTCTGTAAACAGCTTTACATCCTATGTATAAACCTGGTTTTGTACATTGTGTTTTTCACTAGTGTCAACAAATTGAATTTAGGGTGACCAATTGGTTGTCTTTAACCAATTGGGGCAGTCTTCCACTCAAGCTTTTTAATCAATCTTGTTTTCTGCCCAGTGCCCAGTCCCTGTAAGCCAGAATATGGCATTATTTTTGTGCCACTCTGACCGCACGTATAAAAAAAATAGAGTCCATGTAAAAAAAATTAGCAGGTGCAAGTGTTGCATTTTGAGGAGAAATTTATTTTGAGCGAAGAAAAGCTAAATTTGAGTGAACAAAATGCATTGCTGCGTGCAAAAAATGTATTTCAATGTTTGCTATTATCCATACACACACACAATAGCAGCCCCTTTCACATCTCCGAAAACATTAGAGCACATTTGTAAATATGTGATGTCTTGATAAATCGAGCAGACATTTGAAGTTTACACAGCACCATTCTCGCATGAAAATATCGTAGAAGTTTATTTTGTGACCCAGAAAGAGTAATATTTCAAACTCTGCCACTCTGTGTTCCTCCGCCACTGCCTCATTTGAGTTTTGGACGAAATGCATTCTGGGATAATGCATTTCGTCATTTCGAGCTCACTGGAGACCAAAACAGACAATCATATTTTTTTGCATCCAAGTCTGTGATTGGGTGGTTTTGTGGCACAAATATAACGGTGTAGAGAAAGAGTTGAGCGCGCACGGGCAGAAATGTTGAGAACGCGAGCAGCACAAAAATAACGCCATACCAGAAGGGAAAAAGACAGAACACACACATATAAAGAATGCTCTTAAAACATGTGGTTATGCCAATTGAGCTTTCATCAAATCAGCAAAGATGCACAGAAAAGAAGATCAAACTCAACCAGGGAGGATCAGAAGGACAAAAGGAACAATATTCTCATCCCCTATGCAGCAGGTACTGTATATCAGAGAAACTCAGGAGAGTCTTCTCCAAGCACTAATTCCCAGTGTACTTCAGACCCAGCCAAAAATTTAGACAAAAACTGGTTCATCTCAAACACAAACTCCCAAACACAAAACTTAGTAACATAGTGTGTGTTATGCAATGCAGCGAGGAATGCTCAGACCTCTACATTGGAAAAACCAAACAGCCGCTTTATAAACACATAGCACAACATAGAAGAGCCACCTCAATGGGACAAGACACAGCTGTTCATCTTTATATAGAGGTCAAAGGTCACTCTTTCGAGGATGCCAATGTTCATTTTGGACAGAGAAGACAGATGTTTTGAAAGAGGACTGAAAGTCCACTGTGAACAACCATCTTTGAACAGAGGCGGTGCTTTATGACACCAAATGTCTGCCATCTATAATCCAGTTCTGAGATCTCATCCTAGACACCTTACACCCACTCACATCCTGGGCCATCTGACCACAGGAAATCACATGATAGGGTGGGGTTTGGACCCGTATGAAATACGGCCGTGGAGTAGAAACCCTGAAGACCTACCGCTATTGATGTAGCCTGACATATTTTCGTACCTTGTCTGTGGAGTCACCGCTTACAAGTCGTCATTCAAACAAAGGTGAGTCAGCTTGAGTACTGCGTTTGATTTTCCCCCGAACATTCAAATTAGTGCAGCATAAATTCATTCACGAGGGGGAAATTACAGTGAGAACATGTGGAGGTTCTGTTAGAGGGATAACATAGTGAGTTCAGTGCATTGATGTGACATTGTCCTGAAGGATTTAGTTATTCTTTATGGTTAAAGAAATTGAAATAATTTATTGTTATAAAAAATTCTAATTATACATATTGCTTCCATGTTTGTGTCCTGTGTCACTAAAATACATTTTATTTTAGTTTTATACATTGATTAATGACCTGCAGAATCTCCTTATCATATTAAGTGATTCATAATTGTCACTTTATGCTTTCTCCATCTTGAAAGTGATGACATCCTTGCATTACATACTTTAGGTTAATTTTCTGCAGGCAGGTTTCTGAAAGAGAACAGGCAGATTTAGAATTTAACATGCATTCCGTCCCCTTAATGTAGATGGGTGGATGTAGGTCAGCATTCCTCCTGTAGTCCACGATGAGCTCCTTGGTCTTCTCAGTGTTAAGCAGTAGGTTGTTTGTGTTGCACCACTCAGCCAGACGATCCACCTCCTCCCTCATCGTTGTCCTTGATGAGGCCAATCACCGTGGTGTCATCTGCAAACTTAATGATGATGCTAAAACCACTGGTAGGTCTGCAGTGGTGAGTGAAGAGGGAGTAGAGGAAAGGGCTCATCACACAGCCTTGTGGTGTTCATTGTGATTGTAGATGAGCAGCAGTTATCCAGCTGGATATGTTGGGGGCAGTTGGTCAGGAAGTCCAGTAACCATTTGCACATGAGGGAACTGATGCCCAGGTCTGTCAGTTTCCTGATGAGTTGTGAGGGGAGGATTGTATTGAATGCTGAACTGAAGTCTATAAACAGCATTCTGGCGTAGGTGTTGTTGTTGTCCAGGTGTGATAGGACAGAGTGCAGTGCGATGGAGACTGCATCCTCTGAGTTCCTGTTCTGACAGTATGCAAATTGGTGGGGGTCCACGGTGGGGTGGGAGACAGGATTTGAAGTGTGCTAGGACTAGCAGCACTTTGTGATGATGGGGGTGAGGGCTACTGGGCGGTAGTCATATAGACACTTATTCCAGTGTTTATAAAAGCTTGACATATATCTTGTGTCACCATGTGTTATAACTTTCAAAGCTGTTACTGTTAAATATCTTGACTCACTCAAACAGCACATCAGTGAGTGAGTTTTTCTTCAGCCACCCTTTTCATTCACTACGTGTTTATACACGTCTCTGCATTTAATCATTAGTTATTATGCTCATAGGGTGTCATATGATTGTTGGGCTTTTCTCTGTTTACTGTATTATTGTAGGAGCTTTATTTCTTGGCATCTGGTTACCGTAGGCTGAGTTTAATGTCCGGACAATTTTAGAGTAAGTGATGCTTTTAGAGACCTGAATGTGGTTAAACCAACTCCCTATCATCAACTACACCAATGACCTGAGGCAGAAACACCGATGTGTACAGAAAGAGTATAGTTTAAACTTGGACTATCTTTTGATAAAAGCTATTTACTTTAGCCACTTACATAACACTCATATTTAAATTTCAGCCTGTTAAAGAAGGTTCTGTCTTTATAGCTGCAGTTGGAAATGTTAATTTTACATGTTCAATAGTTCAAAACATCAGGCAGCAATATGTCTGCATTCATAAACACAGATTCTAGTGAAATGTGAATGTATGCAACTCACAATGTGTGCAAATAGAGGTTCAAATATACATGATTTTATTGAAAGGATTCATATATTTTATTTTATATATGTGATAAGAAGATATAGGAAAGATATTTCAAATATCACATGAAATAGGATATAAGTATACAGCAAAACACAACAGTGATGGTGTAATCTGCATGACAATATCAAAATTACTCAGGCTACTGAAACCAATGGCAGTTGGTTCACACACAAAATGAATGAAGATGCATCATATCAGCATTTATAACTTTCACTCCCAGAAGTGCCCTATTTTACACTGGATGTAGAGTCTGTTATAATCACAAAGCATCAAACATAACATTTAAATAGTGCCTTTAAAAATTTCACAAATATCACATTCATTTAAATAATTTAAAAATCAGTCGCTGTAAACAACCTAAAGCAGAAATAATAATATCAGACAAAAATTCCAACAACTCAGTTCCTGAGCTGTTAGTTTTTGTTAAGCTTTCTGTTGGGGGAAGTTGCTTCACTGCTTATCTTAGGGGCAGAGCTTTTACCCTTTCTCAGTGACTTCACAAACCACAGGAAGATGAAGAACCCTGCACAGCATACAGGGGGAGAAACGGTGAAATAGGTTTAGGCTGTGTACAAGAAGTACAAATCATGCAAACGAAACTGATATTCAACTCTTTCAGACATTACTGTTTCATACAGAGTATATAACAGTAATGTCAAAAATCTGCTCCAAGTATAAGGATGTATATTAATATTATGCATCACTCATTCAATCCCAACACTGTAACATTCCCAAACTGGCCTATAAAAAAGTTTACGTTCCTATTATTAACTGTTTATGAGCATAAACAGGTTTCATAAACCTAAAATAAGACCCCAACATATGATTTTGTAAAAAATACCATATATAGCATAAACAGCAGCCAAATGGCTGTTGTTTAATGCATTGTTACCCTGGCGCTGCATATGCATGTTTTTAAAATGCCAGCTTCAGCACTCACAGTGACCGAAGTCGTTAAAGAAGTGAGATAAATGAATAGGAGCAAACTATACTGACCTTGCAGGGAGTTCAGAACACAGAAGAGGTAGAGGGCAACAGTGGTCAGGTAACCAAATGAGAAGAAAACCAGGCCCCAAGTAATCCCGAGCAGAACGCTGACACCCAGCAGGGCGCAAATTGCTTTCCTGACCTGTTTATGGTGAAGCTGCCCAAACTAATTTGTCAAATACACAATGACATATGACACAGCAGGTTATTGACAATCTGAAGCTAACAGAGGCCTTGAATTGTGTATGAACAAAAGCTGTTCTTCAGTGTCTAATTATTGGAAATATCAATGGTTAATGTTCATTTAAAAAAGATTGCAAGAATAACTCATACCTCTTTGTTATACCCAACATTCAAAACACGCTTGACTGTCACCATAAACATGGTCATGTTAAAGAGGAACACCATGGTGAACAGTCCAGTGGTAGTGACCACCTTCACTATTTCATTAGATATATAGCATCTACAAAGAAAGGAAATAGACAGTGATTTCATCTTACCCGTTTATATTTTTGTTGAGTGTATATAGATGACTGAGTGTCTCAGCATTGCTTAATATTTTTTTCCACTTGTTAATTTATAGTTTATTTATTTATATAGCACATTTAATTACAACAGGAGCGTTGAGCAAAGTGCTGTACAAGACAATTTAAAACATTGAAATATATATTGAATTTCTAATACACATCCAAAACAGTTAATAAGTCAACATTAATTATAATTCCTAATTTCATACCCTTTAAAAGGTTTTCCTTACATTTTAGTGTCATCATGGTTTGACTTGTCTAGAAGGACATGGCCATAAAAGCTTCTGTCTATGATCACCACCACTGACACAATCACTGCAGGAACACCTGAAACACAAGAATTGATTAGTCACTCTGAAGTTTGCTGACTAATAACCAGTGATGCGAATAATGGCATCACAAGTAACGGCGTTACTAACGGCGTTACGTTTTTAAGTTACAAGTAATCTAATTACTGATTACTATTTCTATCGTTACAACGCAGTTACGGTTACTAACAAGAAAATGCTGTGCTGTTGCGTTACTATTTTTCAACAAACAGACAGCTGAAGCTGTGTTCAGCTTAATGCACATAAGTAATCTGGGCACTACAGCTTTCAGCAGCTGTGCGCGCTCCGGCGGTTGGCAATCACAATCACTTTTTGGCACAACACCTGGAGCTTACATATATTGTAATATATCTATATCATGGCTAAAGCACTTCTGGATGCATGCAAACTGCATTTCGTTGCCCTGTACCTGTGCATGTGCAATGACAATAAAGTTGAATTCTATTCTATTCTATAAGGGGGCAAACTTTCGCATGAGTGCTGCTGTTTGACTAAGGAGGAATAAAGTAATTGTGGTAAGCTAATCATATGACCACTTCAAGATGACAAAGCAACAAGGTGATATATACCAGTTGTGTTGATAGGCCACGTAAAACCAGAGTCATGATAATCAATATATACGCGGCGTTTTTTCCTCAATAGTTTCGTCACGTTTACTGTCTAAGGACAGCGCTAGCAAGCACTCTCTGCTTATGACCAAAAAATAAAACAGAAAACAGTTGGTGAAAAAATGCACCATGTCGACCAATCAAAAATGATATGGCAACATGACATTTGGTTGTTTAGGAAGAGGGGGAAGTTTAAGGAGTGACCGCGAGAAAGAGCGAGAGAGAAACAGCAGAAAACGAGAGAGAGCGAGTTTTGAGATGTGAGAGATTTGTGACCTTCAGCATGTTTGGAGTGTGTAGTTAATGTGTTGTCTTGTGTAGTTAGTGTGTAGTGTTGTAGATAGTTTTGTGTTGTGTGTCAGAACAATGAGGCGCCAGGTAAAAAAAGGAGTGATACACCTGCTGCTGTCAGACCTGCAGGTATCAGGCTGTAATGTTCTCCTTTATAGTGGAGAGAAATTATTTTTTGGAGTGGCACAAATAATTTGTGTGGAATCTTATTTAATGCAGAACAGCTGATTGTTATGTCAACAGTTTGAAATGTTTTTTGTTTTTTGTTTTTTAAAAAGAGGGTAAAAGGTAAATTGCAGCAGATAACTTTGTTGTTGGCAAAACTTGTGCATATGATTTTAAAATTGATCATTTATATTTGCATTTAAAGTTCTGAAACATGATTCATTAAACATGTCTGTGGTTGCTGCAGTAAAAAATATAACTTTCTACTCAGATTTTATGTTTTTTTTGTCTGATTTTAGATCAACTGTGTTAATACAGAATGTCAAAATGAAAACACAACTGTAAATTCAGACGTGAGGTTGTGCTGAAAAGAATGATACCAGACAAAGTAAAGTAAATCGTTTTTAAAGGTTAAATGTAGAGGTAAAATCAAAAGTGGTTTAAAATGGCCAATTATACCCTGGACCCCAGAGGGTTAAACCTTTTTTTAAAGTGACTTAATAGTTACTTTTCATGTAATTAATTACTTTTAGGATCTTGTAACTCAGTAACTGAGTCAGTTACATTTTTGAAGAAGTAACTAGTAACTATAATTAATTACTTTTTCAAAGTAACTTGCCCAACACTGCTAATAACCACCGCTTCCTGTTTGAAGGATTCCACTTACCCCATCCCACCACACTGAGTTTGAAAATGTATCTGCTGACAGAAATGTTGAAGATTTTAACTAGGAGAAGGTAGAGGTGGAACCCCTCCAAGGCCATCCAGGTGAAAGTGGCCAACAGGGAGTAGTGAAGGGCAAGAGCCATGTAGAAACAGAGCCAAGTGGAGGGGTGTGCTGCCACTGCCTGACTGGGCAGGAAGTGCAGGTTGAGGAGGATCAGGGCGATGACGAGATTGATGTGGATGTTCATAGAAAGATCTTCTCTGAGTGTCCTGTTGGACAGAGAAGAAGGGATTTGTTGTAAATAACTTTCTATCGGTCATATCTTAACTTTATATTAAAATTTTACAAAAGAATGAAAAAAGATGACCTTTGCAAAACACAGATGGTGGGGAAAAAATTGACAAAAAAGGAAAAAAAAAATGGGAAGGAGCAAAAAAAGAAACACATTGGTGCACAAATGTGCCAGAAAATGGAAGTAAATATATAGTAAATAATAATAAATACAAGGTGGAATTTACTCATTTCAGATCCTGAAAAGGGAAAAAATAATTAGAGTTTGGAAAATACAACCAGAGAAGAATAAATTACCTGTTTGTGATGAAAAGTAAAACGGTGATGACCAGGGCAACAAGAGAAAAGCTACAGCCAATTATTGTAATGTATGATAGTATTTCCATGTCTTTTTTTGAAAGAACAGCATCCCCCCCAGACGAAGCAGAAACCTGTAGAGAAATACATATTCATGCTATCTTGTCACATTATTAGCAGGACGGATATATTTTAAGTTTTACTCATCCTGTATATACAAGATATACAAATCCTCAACTTCATGGTACATTTTTTAAGATGACATTTAACAGTTTTTAATTCACCAGATGTTTACCTTTACTATCTCTAAATACTTTGCATGGAACTTTACAATTACTCTGTTTTTTCTGTCTTTGTTTTTTTGTGCCATTTCTGCCATCTAGTGGTAGAAGTATGCTGTGGAGGTTAATTACAGTCTTTTGCTTAACAAGAGAGGATTTGTGTATAATGGTGTATTTCTATTAGAGATGGCACGATACCACTTTTTCATGTCCGATACCAATATCATAAATTTGGATATCTGCCGATACCGATATGAATCCGATATAGTGTGTTTTTTAATCAATAAAAAATATTTTTTTAATATCTTGCTGCTTTTTGTATAAGTTCATACTCAAGTTAAAAAAAACACTAAAGCTATTCTGTTATACCTGTAAGCAAAAAATGCACTGCACCCAACATATTTCATAGTTCAGCAATACTGATCAATCTAATAAACTTAATCCTACTCAATCCTCCCTATTCTGGTATTTTAAAGAATAAACAACCTAACTAATAGGGCTCTAACACTCCCAGCAAAAAAAAAAAAAAAAAAAAAATTGATGGGACAAAAGATCGGCCGGGCGTTTTGACTAGAGACCGGCCCACCATTATAGGAAAAACCATAAAGCCTTTGAATGAAAGCAAACACTGTTGTGACAGTGATGTACACTGTTTTCATGGTATATATGTATCAATCTATCAATCATTTGTTGTAATATTCAGATAATTATTTTTTAAAAGCGAGACATTTTAAATGAGAATAAGAAAGAAAGGTATTTCTTTGTGCCCCCCCCCCCCCCCCCCCCCCGTTAATGCCCTACCTGGCCCCCCTGGCAAAACTCTGCTAGACCCGCCCCTGCACAGTTACCAGCTGTCAGCTACATAGAAAATGATCCTGGTGTTATTTGTCTCTCAGAAACAGTTCAAAACTTCCCTTCAACTCATTCTTGTCACCTATAAGGTAAGCCTGTTTCTCCCTCACCTGTTCAGCTCTGATGATTCAGTAAGGACATCTCCTGGTTTCATCTTGGATGATCTGATATCCTCGTGTTGGTGTTGTTCCCAGACCATCATGAAAATGTTGTTCCAGGTTCAACATTGCAAGTGACCAATCACATTGTTGTGACGTTATTCTTTTGCGCGCCAAGCCATTCGTGCATTTATGAAATTCCAATGTTGCAAGGACAATATCAATTCTGCTTACTGTTTATTAAAGGGTTAAGGTTAGGGTTAGGGTCAGGGTCCGTTGATCGGCAGCTACAGTTTTTTGTTTTACGCCGGTTTTTCCCGAAGTCGCAAAAGTATGACGTCACAACATTCTGATTGGTCACTTGCAATGTTGATCCTGGAACAACATTTAGTATGATGATCTGGGAACAACACCAACACGAGGATATGCTTTCATCTTCATGTTTCCCTCTCACCACATATCCAAACCGATATCATGACCAGCAGCTTTTACAGCTGTGGCTCCAGCAAACATCAGCTGATACTAGAAATTAATATTAAATAAATTCTAACAAGAGCTGACCAAGCTTAAACATGCTGCTGTTGTTTAACGCGACATCCGGTGGTTTCCTTTTTCTGGCGCAAAGTGGATGATAAATAAACAAGAGAGAAAAGCCGATCAGCTGATCATTGATCAGTTTCATGATTGAACAGGAGAGGGAGGGAGAGAGAATGAGAGAAGAGGCAGCTGTGCAGCAAAGACACAGAATAAATTCAGCTTTGTGTCTTTTTCATTGTAGCTGAAGTCCAGGACAAACTGTGTTCCTTTTCAGCTCAGTAACATCATAGCATGCCGCCCAGCTGTATAGAAACTCCTCGTCCTAGTACTGAGGATGAAAAAGTCAGCATAATGAAAATAAACTACCCTTAAACTTGGTTTATATCTGACCCAGATAGACTGCAGGTCATAACTTCTTACCTGAAGTTCAGCTCACCTGACACTCAGACCGGCGGCCGCCTTGGCTCTCTCTTCCTCCTGCGTCCCCTTTCCCTCATCCACCAGCTGGCTGCCACCTTGCTAATATTACTGAATCTGTGGAAGCTCCGCGATGCCACCACACGTAGTAACAAATAACGATCTAAATCCCAGTAACGATTAACACGTTCCTGATTTTGGCATAATAACTAGTTACTGTGCTTGTTACAACAATAATAACGTAGTTACTGTAACGCGTTACTTAATAACGCGTTAGTCCCAACACTGTTTATAAAGAACACAGGGCTGAATTTAGCAATAGATCTCAAATATGACACTACACATACTACATCCAGAAATGGATCTGCCACCTTTAGAGCAAATTGGATGGAAAATTTTATAGAAATCCAAGATGCAGATGGCAAATGAAGAGATGGATTAACTTCTTTGTGCAATTTTATGACTGTATTTTGTTGAAGAAAGGTTCCTTAGTTCTCAAGATATGGCATGACATTTTGTATACTGAAACACAAACAAACAAAAAATCCTACCATGAGCACACCGAAGTATGTGAAATGGTCACAGGAACATGTGACATTACTCTGATCATGTGTCCAAATGGTGTGGCATCCATCTGTACTAAAATCTGAAGTCAAAGTCAAAGAGATGAATGAGATGCTGCCACATTTCAATTACATCAGCTCATTCAGAAATCTATAATGGTGAGTGAAACCAGAGAAATGTCATGCTTGGTTACTCACTGTTTGTTGAAAAATTTAAGAAATGACAGGAGGGTCTCTGGGTTTGCTAAGACAAAAAGAAACAAACAAACAAACAAACAAACAAAATGTATGTTTATATCTGGTTAATATTATACATCTATATATTTCTACTTATGTTTACTGATAAAATCTACACTTCTACTTTTACATGTAACTAAATATTAACTAGATTAAATATTATTACTCTCTCTAAAATACTACATTTTTACAGTAATCTTTAATACATCAAAATACACAGTTATTTTGTGTTGTGTTAAATAACAATGATATAAAACTATTGAGAAAAATAGTGGAATAAACAATTAGATTGTAATTACAATTATATTCTGGTTAAATTTCATGGTGATGTTGACAGGTTGCCGAAGTCCCGATATGTTCTTGCCCTTCACACTCAGGATTATCATTCGTCTATCATAAACTTCAAATAAGGCTCCAGGATCACTCTACAATGCAAAACGTTGGTCAGTTGGTTTGACTGTTTCTCCAATACAATTTATGTAATATTTTCTCACTGTCCTGACTGTCTGAAAGGAAAAAAAGCAACCCAGTGAGACAGTTAATGCGTAGTGAAAGTCATTTACATCTTAGTAAAAACATTATTTCCTGATGTACCTGCCTGGTTATCTCTAAATCTGTATTATTTACATTTTTGATTTACATTTTGCAAACGGCAAACTACTTACAGAACACTGTGGTTGAGTACCCCTTCCTCTTTCTAAAACATTTTGGTCTGCATAATATATGAACATGGTGACCAACTTTTACTGTTCTGAACATTTTATCTTATTTTTTTAAGAATCAATCCGTGCACTTTTAGCTTTTTAACTCAATTAAATTCAATTTTATTTATATAGCGCCAAATCACAACAACATTCACCTCAAGGCGCTTTATATTGTACAGTAGACCGTACGATAATAGATACAGAGAAAAACCCAACAATCATATGACCCCCTATGAGCAAGCACTTTGGCGACAGTGGAAAGGAAAAACTCCCTTTTAACAGGAAGAAACCTCCAGCAGAACCAGGCTCAGGGAGGGGTGGGGCCATCTGCTACGACTTGTTGGGGTGAGAGAAGGAAGACAGGATGAAAGACATGCTTTAGAAAGGATGAAAGACATGCTGTAGAAGAGAGCCAGATATTAATAACAGGTATGATTCAATGCAGAGAGGTCTATTAACACATTGTGAGTGAGAAAGGTGACTGGAAAGGAAAAACTCAATGCATCATGGGAATCCCCCGGCAGCCTATGTCTATTGCAGCACAACTAAGGGAGGATTCAGGGTCACCTGGTCCAGCCCTAACTATATGCTTTAGCAAAAAGGAAAGTTTGAAATCTAGTCTTGAAAGTAGAGATAGTGTCTGTCTCCTGAATCCAAACTGGAAGCTGGTTCCACAGAAGAGGGGCCTGAAAACTGAAGGCTCTGCCTTCCATTCTACTTTTAAATACTCTAGGAACAAGTGCTATGGTACTACAAGGTCATTAAGATATGATGGGGCCTGATTATTTAAGACCTTGTATGTGAGGAGCAGGATTTTGAATTCAATTCTGGATTTAACAGGAAGTCAATGAAGGGAAGCCAAAACAGGAGAAATATGCTCTCTCTTTCTAGTCCCTGTCAGGACTCTTGCTGCAGCATTTTGGATTAACTGAAGGCTTTTTAGCGAGTTTTTGAGCATCCTGATAAAAATGAATTACAGTCGTCCAGCCTGGAAGTAATAAATGCATGAACTAGTTTTTCAGCGTCACTCTGAGACAGGGTATTTCTAATTTTAGAGATGTTGCACAAATGGAAGAAAGCAGTCTTACATATTTGTTTAATATGTGTGTTGAAGGACATGTTGTGGTAGAAAAATGACTCCAAGGTTCCTCACAGTGTTACTGGAGGCCAATGTAATGCCATCCAGAGTAAGAATCTGGTTAGATACCATGTTTCTAAGCTTTTCAGGGCCGAGTACAATAACCTCAGTTTTATCTGAGTTAAGAAGCAGAAAGTTAGCGGCCATCCAGCTCTTTATGTCTTTAACACATTCCTGCAGTTGAACTAATTGGTGTGTGTTAACTTCCTTCATGGACAGATAGTGTTGGGTGTCATCAGCGTAGCAGTGAAAATTTATGCTATGTCTTCTAATGATACTGCCTAAGGGAAGCATGTATAATGTAAACAGAATTGGTCCTAGCACTGAACCCTGTGGAACTCCATAATTAACCTCAGTGTGTGAAGAGGACTCTCCATTTACATGTACAAACTGGAGTCTATTAGATAGATATGATAAAAACCACTGCAGCGCAGTACCTGTAATACCTACAGGCTTTTACCTGGCTTGAGTAAAGGTTTAACTACAGCCAGCTTGAAGGCCAGTGGTACATAGCCGATTATTAGAGATAGGTTGATCATATTTAAGATTGAAGCATTAATTAATGGCAGGACTTATTTGAGCAGTTTTGTAGGAATGGGGTCTAAAAGACACGTTGATGGTTTGGAGGAAGTAATTATTGAAGTTAACTCAGAAAGATCAATTGGAGAAAAAGACTTCAAATTAATATCAATGGTACTGAAAGTAGCTGTAGATAATATTACAGCTGTGGGATGATTATTGGTAATTTTTCATGAAGTCATTACTAGTTAACGTTAAAGGGATGGTTGGCTCAATAGAGCTCTGACTTTTTTGTCAGCCTGGCTTCAGTGCTGAAGAGAAACCTGGGGTTGTTCTTATTTTCTTCAATCAGTGACGAATAGTAAGATGTTCTGGCTTTGCGGAGGGCTTTCTTATAAAGCAGCAAACTATTTCTCCAGGCTACATGATGATCCTCTAAATTTGTGACACGCCATTTTCTCTCCAGCTTACGAGTTAGCTGCTTTAGGGTACGCGTTTGAGAATTATACCACGGAGTCAGGTACTTCTGATTTGAGGCCTTAGTTTTCACATGGAGCTACACTATCCAGAGTCGTGAGGAGGTAAAATTATTAACAAGATAATTAACCAATTATTCATGTAAAAAAAATGCAGTGGAACCCCGATTTACGAATACCCTATTTAACAAAAAATTCAATTTACGAAGGCACTGAACAGCAATATTTCTGCCCGTGGTACGGCAAAATGCCCTTGTAACGAAATCCACTGGCTCTGATTGGCTGAGCCTACAATGCCCACAATGCCTTCCGAATCATGTGACATCCCCTTAGCTTTCGTAATTGCACTTCGCTGTTCCACTTGAGCGACATATTGTTGTTCTAGTTAGCTTTTAGCCTATAGCCTATCGTTCAGCATCGCCTCACTCAAAAGGCGCGATATATATATATATATATATGCGTGTGTATATATATATATATATATATATATATATATATATATATATATATATATGTACACTGAACAAAAATATAAACGCAACACTTTTGTTTTTGCTCCCATTCCCCATGGGATGGACGTAGAGACCTAAAATTCATTCCAGATACACAATATAACCATCCCTCCCAAACAGTGGTCACAAATCAGTCCAAATGTGTGGTAGTGGGCACATCTGCTATATTGAGATAATCCATCCCACCTCACAGGTGTGCCACATCAGGATGCTGATCTGACATCATGAGTAGTGCACAGGTGTACCTCAGACTGCCCACAACAAAAGGCCCCCCTGGAATGTGCAGTTTTTTGCGCTATTGGGGGTCTGGGGACCCAGAACCGGTCAGTATCTGGTGTGACCACCATTTGCCTCATGCAGTGCAACACATCGTCGCATGGAGTCTATCAGATTGTCAATTGTGGCCTGTGGAATGTTGGTCCACTCCACTTCAATGGCTGTGCGAGGTTGTTGGATATTCGTGGGAACTGGTACACGCTGTCGTATACGCCGGTCAAGCACATCCCGAACATGCTCAATGGGCGACATGTCCGGTGAGTATGCTGGCCATGCAAGAACTGGGACATTCTCAGCTGCCATCTGCCCTGAACAATGTGAACCATGATTCATCCGTGAAGCGCACACCTCTCCAACGTGCCAGACGCCATCGAATGTGAGCATTTGCCCACACAAGTCTGTTACGGCGACGAGCTGGAGTCAGGTCAAGACCCCGATGAGGACGACGGGCATGCAGTTGAGCGTCCCTCAGACGGTTTCTGACAGTTTGTGCAGAAATTGTTTGGTTGTGCAAACCAATTGTTCCAGCAGCTGTCTGGGTGGCTGGTCTCAGACGATCTTGGAGGTGAACCTGCTGGATGTGGAGGTCCTGGGCTGGTGTGGTTACATGAGGTCTGCGGTTGTGAGACCGGTTGGATGTGCTGCCATATTCTCTGAAACGCCTGTGGAGACGGCTTATGGTTGAGAAATGAACATTCAATGCACGGATCTGGTTGACATTCCTGCTGTCAGCATGCCAATTGCACGCTCCCTCATTGCTTGTGGCATCTGTGGCATTTTGCTGTGAGACAAAACTGCACATTCCTGGGTGGCCTTTTGTTGTGGGCAGTCTGAGGTACACCTGTGCACTACTCATGATGTCAGATCAGCATCCTGATGTGGCACACCTGTGAGGTGGGATGGATTATCTCAATATAGCAGATGTGCCCACTACCACACATTTGGACTGATTTGTGACCACTGTTTGGGAGGGATGGTTATATTGTGTATCTGGATTGAATTTTAGGTCTCTACGTCCATCCCATGGGGAATGGGAGCAAAAACAAAAGTGTTGCGTTTATATTTTTGTTCAGTGTATATGTGTGTGTGTGTGTGTGTGTTTCACCTCTCATTCGAGAACCTAGTAGTGTAGTTTCTGACCTTGTTTGTTTCAGGGAGCTTAAGGTTGGAGAACACAATCATGTTCGTTGGTCCAAGGTTCAGTTCTTCCGGGAGTTCAACACTGACTGTCGTATTGGAGACATTCTTCAAGCCTGCCTATTATATTGTAACAAACAGAAAGAGAAGCTTTATGTCTGTTTTAGATATTTTTAAAAAATATTTGTGACAAATACAAGGAAATAATATTACTTGTTTGTGGTGAAAAGCTGAATGCTAAGGCATAGCTGTACATAATTTAGAGCTATTTTATTTAGATGTTGCTGAGATATTTCTGCATAGACCACAGTGGTGATGTTGATATTATTGGAAATCTGGAAGTAAGTAAAAAAGCCAATGAGATTTTGACTTTTTCTTACTTGGCTGTCACTGGCATGAAGTGTAACGCTTTTGAAGGGAGCAGTCGGTATAAACAGGAGAGCCACAATATTTCCAAATGATATCGATATAGTCGCATTTATATTTATGTTCTCAAGAGTCTTTTCTATGTTCTCCAAGTCCCTTGTGGAAAAAGACAAAAAAAAAAAGATCATGTGCCATTTTGATTTATACTCTTTCATTAATTCCATAACATAGAGTAACTTAGCTTTAAATCAGAATTTAATCACATTTCTATGCAGCTTTTTTCAAATTACTTATGAATTAATAAGAAAAGAAATCTTTTCTGTGAAAAGACTGAAAATATTTACTTGATAGTGTTTGCATAGCCTCCAGTTCCTGAAAGGTTGACTTTATAGTTCATACATTTCTCAGCATCAGGGCTCGCTGTAGAGTAGAATGAAATAAAAATATTAAGACCCCTTTTAACAAGTTAAGAACCACACAAGTCCCCAGAATATTCCAAAGTTCAGCTCAAAGGGCTACTTACAAGCATTTTGTTTTACACTTTTTAACATTTCACATGCATTCATACTCCGTGGAACAACTTGGGTTTTAGTATCATTCCCAATAATACTTGGGCTTGCAGATCGAGTGTCTGCACCCAACACTCACTGTGCTGGCATACCTGTCAGCGGAACCAGACACATCACTAACTCCAGCTGCTAGAGCTGGCAAAATCAATCTTGCAAAGACTCCAATAAAGCCCACTGGATAGCTTTGGAAAATGTTAAGTAGAAGAGAAATTTCAGACATTTAATTGTATTTTCATAATTTTTACATCTTTTTCTACTGATTAGGATGCCCCCCATAGCCATTAATGCTACACTAAAGTAAATAACTTATCGAGTTAAATTTCACTGGTTTTCACTGGTCCAGCCCACATAAGATCAAAGCAGCTCTTTTGCGCTGGCTGTATATTTGAGCCCTGGAGATGTGCTCTTTCAGTATCTGTAGCTTTTAATGCAAGTGAGTTGCAGCAACCCACTTACTTTAAGAAGGGCAGTCTTACTTAGACATGAACAATAAAGTCTGTTAAATTTCTCGATAAATTATCACAGGTGAGAAATATCTGATTTTGCTAAAGTAGCTCCAAGGATGAGGGTCTGCTATGCATTGAGTATAGTTGAGGGTGGGGAGTCTTGCAACGTTATGGAACATATGAGTTCTGTAGACTATTTTGATGTCTTTACAGTATTTATAGCACCTTGATCTGTTAACATTTTTAACAAGCATAAAATTTCTACCCTGTGGGAAATCTTTCATTGTTCATATTCAAAACCAACCCCATATAAACGGGTAATAAACACGCTGGTCAATAGTGTGGATGGCCTACTTTGTTTATCATAAGCAAGAAATAGACAGTCCTGCTTAAGTACTAGCAGGGGGAGATACTATATTTAAAGGCATCAAGTCACTAGTGAACAAGAAAGGCATGAGGCTCATTCCTTGCTCCTTCTATACCAGAAATATTTACACTGGATGGCTAAAATAGACATGTTAGCAATGTTAGCAATGTCTATTTTTGCCATAACTATTTTCATGTTGACTTGAAATAGAATATCACCCTGTTAAACGTGTATCCATTTCATGCTTAGCAGAAGCAAAACATGACATCCGACGGTGGACCAGTGCGGCTGTTACATGTTTTGCTGTGATATAAACAAAGTTAAAAATGTATATTATCTCACTTACCTTTTACAGAAATGTTTGTAAAGTTCTGAGAGGAAACGTCAAGATACACAAAAAACACCAGACAAAATAAGATCAACCACTTCATCCTGTAGGGTTAAGAAGATTTATTTAGATTAAAAAATAAACAAGCAAACAAAACCTCTCTGCTTTACATTCAAATTATATACGTCTCTAAAACAATTCATGAGACATAATAATGAAATGGGTTAAGTTATTTACATTAACATTATTCGTGCATGTGTGTATATGTGTGTATCATTAAAAAAGCATAGCCTACCTTTCGTCTGTTGCTGAGTTGCTGTACAAATGATTTCATCTGAAAAGAATACAGGAAGCCACAACAGCAAAAAAAACAAATGAGTAAGCATATTCAGCTGTAATGTTTGCGTTTACAGCTTATTTTGAAGTTGGCATGACAATATGTAAATGACACTGTCAAAAAGAAAGAGGCAGTGTCAACTGACAAAAGGCTACAGTATCTGAATTTACATTCTTCTGTGCCACTAAGTCTGTAGTAAAAATATGTGGACATTAAAAGTGTTAAACTAAATACAGGAAAATGCACATATATTCTGTCCATATATTCAGCACAAAGTTATGGTTTTCGAAGTCCCCCACCTAAAATGATGACAGAGGTCAGTAATTTGCACCAGAGGTACACTTCAACTGTGAGAGACAGAATGTGAAAAAAAAAATCCATGAATCCACATGGTAGGATTTGTAAAGAATTTATTCGTAAATCAGGGTGGAAAATAAGTATTTGGTCAATAACAAAAATACAACTCAATACTTTGTAACATAACCTTTGTTGGCAATAACAGAGGTCAAACGTTTACTATAGGTCTTTACCAGGTTTGCACACACAGTAGCTGGTATTTTGGCCCATTCCTCCATGCAGATCTTCTCGAGAGCAGTGATGTTTTGGGGCTGTCGCCGAGCAACACGGACTTTCAACTCCCGCCACAGATTTTCTATGGGGTTGAGGTCTGGAGACTGGCTAGGCCACTCCAGGACTTTCAAATGCTTCTTACGGAGCCACTCCTTTGTTGCCCGGGCGGTGTGTTTTGGATCATTGTCATGTTGGAAGACCCAGCCTCGTTTCATCTTCAAAGTTCTCACTGATGGAAGGAGGTTTTGGCTCAAAATCTCACGATACATGGCCCCATTCATTCTGTCCTTAACACGGATCAGTCGTCCTGTCCCCTTGGCAGAAAAACAGCCCCATAGCATGATGTTTCCACCCCCATGCTTCACAGTAGGTATGGTGTTCTTGGGATGCAACTCAGTATTCTTCTTCCTCCAAACACGACGAGTTGAGTTTATACCAAAAAGTTCTACTGTGGTTTCATCTGACCACATGACATTCTCCCAATCCTCTGCTGTATCATCCATGTGCTCTCTGGCAAACTTCAGACGGGCCTGGACATGCACTGGCTTCAGCAGCGGAACACGTCTGGCACTGCGGGATTTGATTCCCTGCCGTTGTAGTGTGTTACTGATGGTGACCTTTGTTACTTTGGTCCCAGCTCTCTGCAGGTCATTCACCAGGTCCCCCCGTGTGGTTCTGGGATCTTTGCTCACCGTTCTCATGATCATTTTGACCCCACGGGATGAGATCTTCACAGACTTGGATCCAAAACATCTGATTGTCTGTTTTGGTCTCCAATCAGCTTGAAATGACGAAAAGCAATATCCCAGAATGCATTTCATCCAAAACTCAAACGAGGCAGTGGCGGAGGAACACAGATTGGTGGGGTTTGAAATATTACTCTTTCTGGATCACAAAACTTTTAAGTTATTTTCATGCGAGAATGGTGCTGTGTAAACTTCAAATATCTGCTTGATTTATCATATCACATATTTGTAAAAGCGCTCTAACATTTTTGGAGATGCCTGTTACCCACTAGCTTACCGGGTGGTCAAGGCGCAGCTCCCAGCACATTGTTTTCAAACCCCCCATGGTCTTCCACTACTCGAGTTAAACATATAATATATAAGTCACTTAGATCAGCGGTCCCCAACCTTTTTTGCGTCACGGAATGTCAGACAATATTTTCAAGGACCAGCCTTAACATTTCACAGATAAATACAACAAAATAAAATGATACGACCAAAACAAAAACTGTGGTATTGTGTAAATATAATAATCAATACAAATTCACTGTGTAAATGTGTAACTTTATTAGCAGTGTCCTTCTGAAATGTGCCAACAACTTTGAGAGTGACATCCTCCTCTCTGCCCCTTAATGCTCTTTGGTCGATATGGTAACGCAAAAATATTTATTTCAAAATAAGACACACAACACAAAACAAATGTAAAGTAAATGAAAATATATAATTCACCATACGCTAAATCAATGAGAGCCCTGTGCTTGTTTCTCTGCAACAAATGTAATGATGGATAATGGGGGACAATCACACCCAAAGTGTGCTGTAATATCCCCTGATGTAAAATGTTCTGTTCTTATTTAAACAGCTGACTCTGAATTAAGTCGAACATAAAAAATATTTAAATTGAGGAGGAAAACTTTTCATAATATGACGGGTGAAATTCAAAACAGACTTACAGTTCTCCAAGACTTCAGATTTAAATTAAACGGTCCAGGTATAAACAAAACATTACCATTTAGAAGTTATCTAAGTGACTTATATATTGTGTTTAACCCAAGTAGTGAAAGAAACGAAAAGGGTTTTTAAAACAAAGTGCCGGGAGTCCGCGCCTTCACCACCCAATCAGCCAGGGCTGGACTGGGACAAAAAATCAGCCAACTACACCACCAGGTATTACAGGAAAAACCTTAAAGCCTTTGAACTGAAACAAACGCTGTTGTGACAGTTATGTACACTGTCTTGTTGGTACTATATATATGATGTATCACCTTCATGTTTCCCTCTCACCAGATATCCAAACCGATATCGTGGCCAGCAGCTTTTACAGCTGTGGCTCCAGCAAACATCAGCTGATACTAGAAAGTCATTTTAAATATATTCTAACAACAGCTGATCAAGCTTAAACATCCGCTGGTTTCCTCTTTCTGGCGCAAAGAGAGACGGGACTTTCAGCAGAAAAGCCGATCAGCTGATCATTGATCAGTTTCATGATTGAAGTAGCAACAGGAGAGGGAGGGGAGAGAATGAGAGAAGAGGCAGCTGTGCAGCAAAGACACAGAATAACTCCAGTTTTGTGTCCTTTTTTCATTCTAGCTGAAGTACGGGACAAATTGCTCCCTTTTCACCTCAATGCAGATGTATTGTAATTGGTCCAGCTCAGAGTTGATCATGACCAATTGGCTAATCCACCACCTTTCATTGTATAAACTGTTACAAAAACAAACAAACAAACAAACAAACATAAAAATGAAAAATCACCATCGGCCCACTGGTCAAATGCCTGGTATGCCCAATGGCCAGTCCAGCTATGCGGTCAGCTGGTGGGTAACAGGTATCTCCGAAAACGTTAGAGCACTTTTGCAAATATGTGATGTCTTGAAAAATCAAGCAGATATTTGAAGTTTACACAGCACCAGAGTGTCCAGCTTCATGCCGACCACAGAGCTAGCCTTCCAGGCTGGAGAAACTGATCAGGAAGGCTAGCTCTGTGGTCGGCATGAAGCTGGACACTCTTTTGACAGTGGCAGAGAAAAGGACATTAAAGAAACTGATGGACATTATGAACAATGCTGGGCATCCTCTGCACACGGCCATAAACAATCAGAAGAGTCTGTTCAGTGACAGGTTGCTTCTCCCCAAGACAAGAACTAACAGACTTAAAAACTCCTTTGTCCCACACGCCATCAGACTGTTTAACTCCTCTCTGGAGGGGAGAGGGAGGGGAAACAGGAGGACAAAGGAGGGGGGAACAACTAAGCTGTAGTGCCTCTTCACCTCACTGTACAATACCTTGTGCAATACTTTTTGTAAATAGTCAACAGTGCAATAGACTCAATACTTGAAATGTGCAATTCACTTGTATTTTTATTTTTATTCCTATTTATTCTATTTATCCCCTTTGTATATTTTATTTATATTTGTCTCTGTATTTATATATGTGTGTGTGTGTGTGTGTGTGTGTGTATATATATATATATATATATAACAATTCTGTAACTGTAACTTCGGTCGTTGCTGTGCTTTTTGGAAGTCGAATTTCCCAGAGGAACCCACCCGAGGGATTAATAAAGTTCTATCTTATCTTATCTTATCTTACATGAAAATATCTTAAAAATTTACTTTGTGACCCAGAAAGAGTAATATTTCAAACTCTGCCACTCTGTGTTTTGTACTGAGTTTTGGACGAAATGCACTCTGGGATATTGCTTTTCGTCATTTCGAGCTGATTGGAGACCAAAACAGACAATCAGACTTTTTTGCATCCAAGTCTGTGATTGGCTGGTTTTATGGCACAAATATAATGGTGTACAGAAAGAGCTGAACATGTACGGGCAGAAATGTTGAGAGCGCGAGCAATACATTGCGAGCTAGCGCAAATGCAAAAGTGAGAGGTGCTGCTATTGTGTGTGTGTATGGATAACAGCAAACACTGAAATACATTTTTTTGCACGCAGCAATGAATTTTGTTCACTCAAAATAAATTTCTCCTCAAAATACAACACTTGCACCTGAATTTTTTTTTTTTTACCTGCGCTCAGAATAGTAGCACAAAAATAATGCCATCGCTAGATGCCTTATTGTAACCATGGTTTTAGGGTGGACACAAAGAAGATAAGAGGATATAAGAACAATTTACAGTGCTGCTTCAGTATGGAATTATTTCTACATGAAAGCTTAGCATGAGAAAAAACATTTTATTTTATTTACATTTTATTAGTGGTCCCCGTGGTAATTGGAGGAGTTAGGGCAGTGACCGCAATCTTGGTGATCATTACCAGCACATCCCACAAACGGCATCTGAGATCTATATGCAGAACAGTGCAGTCATAGGAGTAGCAAAGTTAATGCATGGGACCCTCAAGCTCCCAGGCCTCTGGTAGAGGACCTGAGCTAACTACTGCATTATTTAAACATGACACACACACACACACACACACACACACACACACACACACACACACACACACACACGTATATGATACAATAATATAGTAGCATCAAAATGGAATGTTTCATAGTTCAGTGATGTGTGCAGTAACAGTACAACAAAGTTCACAACTCAGTATTGCTTTAAAACAACATTATAATTGAATATGGGCTGTATGGTGGGGAGTCCAAAGTATTTAAACCCTAGTGGGTGGTATCCTTAAGGGGATCATTGACCCGCTATTAATCATGTGTCTCACATGAGCTAAGGTGTCAAAAGAGGGGACTCTCCACATCCAGCTTTTAAAGGAAGCTCTTGGATGCAAGGTGAATATCCGAGAATCATCTTCAAGAATCGTCTTCAAGATTCACCTCGCATATTTATCACTACATACATCTACTTTCAGTACTAGTAGTAGTATTTATAGTTCCTTTGAGCAATCACTTCCTTCAAACCATCAACATGCCCATTATACCTGATTCCTACAAGACTCCCCCAAAAAGTCCTAGACTATATTCACTGTTTGAAGGCACTATTGGCCTTCAAACAAATAGTAATTAAATCATTACTTAAAAAGTCATCACTTTACCCAGCTTCTGTGGTACAGACTCCCGCCTAAATTTACGATTACGTTTAAACTTTCCTTTTGGACAAAGCATATACAGTTGTATGGCAAAGTGTTTGCCCACCTGATTTACTTTTTTTTGTATGTTTGTAACAATGATGTTTCAGATCATTAAACAAAATTTTAATATTATTCAAAGATACTACAAGTAAATACATAATGCAGTTTCTAAACTAGGGCTGAACGATTATGGAAAATAATCTAATTGCGATTTTTTGCCCCAATATTGCGATTGCGATGCGATATGCGATTATTTTTTAAGGTATTTGTCTTCTGTATTATTAAACAAAGACAAGCAATACATCATATAGTATGGCCAATACTATATTACATTAATTTTAAACTGTTCTTTCCTGGAAGACAGACCTCTGTTATGATGACATGAGGTGATGCATGAATTGATGACTGACATTTTTATTTAACTTCTTCAATCACAACAGTATATTTGAACATACACAATAGTTTATTTTTAGCTTACAAACATCTGAGCATAAAGTGCTGACAAGGAACCCTGGTGTAAACATTAAAATGAAAGTCAGTACAATGTGCAGATTGCAGAAATATACATAAAAAAAATCAGTGGCTTTACCACACTCAGTTTTTCGACATCTGTGAACTACTAGACAGTCATTCAATTAAAAAATAATATTAAATAAATAAAACTAATAAATAAAAAATACACACATCTTACTGATCTCTGCAGTCAGTAACATTACACATAAAGTGCAAACATAATAGCAATTGTATAAACACACACACAAACACGCCTTTAAAGTTTAAAGGCGTGAAATTGGACGGTCTAGCCTTCTGATTAGCTAATCAGAAGGCTAGTTCTGATTAGCGTCACCGCTGTCTCGGTGGAGTTTAATAAACTCGGCCGTCTGCTTCTTGCTATCTAAAATATAACCAGACACTGGTGTAAATTCTCGACTGTCTCATACTTCTGTTTAATAAGTTTTCTGTTTGACGTTTAGTCAGCTGTGTGAAAACCAAGGAGGAACCCACCCGGGGGATTAATAAAGTTTTATTTTATCTAATCTAATAACTTTAATCTCAGCCAAACCGATTTACTCACGAACAAACAAAACACTGAAAAAAGCCCAACAATAACATTTTTAGGTTGTCTAAGTGACTTATATATTACGTTTAACCCGCGCTATGAATTCTGGGATATGGTAGTAATTTGGACAGCCTTCGGCGCGTCGCTGTGACGTAATCGGTCTACAAATGCGGCCTCAGGAGGATGCAGCCCATGAATTGTATAATATAATCGCAGTATAATCGCAGCCTTTGCGGTTAGAAAATTGCACTTGATCATGTCGCGATATTATCGCAAATGCGATATATCGTTCAGCCCTATTCTAAACGATAGTTTTTATTATTAAGGGGAAATTAATCCAGACCTACATTGCCCTGTGCAAAAAAAAGTGATTTCCTCTTAAACCCACTAACTGGTTGGGCCACCTTTAGCAGTAAAAACTGTAAACAAGTATTTGCAATAACTGGTAATGAGTCTTTTACAGTGCTGTTGAGGAATTATGGCCCACTGATTTTTGCAGAATTGTTGTGATTCAGCCACAGTGGTAACTTAACCTCCATGAGGTCTCTGGATGTTAAAATCAAACTAGTTACCAGTCATCAGTTACACCAGCCAAGTGACACAGACGCACAGATGTATAGAGAAGTACAGTTTGACTTGGAGTTAGGAATGGGGATTGAGAACTGGTTCTTGTAGAGAACTGGTTCCCAGAAGCTCAGTTCCTTGGAGTCAATAGCCTGCTTTCCTATCGATTCCACTTGCACTTGCACAACAATCATCTGATTTCAGCTGAGTTTGTGTGCTGGAGGAGGAAAATGCTGGCTCAGTTTGCAGCGTGAATATTGACAATACTTTTACTTTTATTGTACAAAAACGAGAGTGTAATGGTGAAGTGAAGACTACATCCAGGACAGAAACAACTGCATTATACTGATAACTGAACTTCTTTCTTTGCGAGCACGTGCATAGCCAGAGTGCTAACTCTAAGCTAGCCAAAAACACAGAGTTATGTTAAAGCTGAGTAGATGCCGATCCCAGCTCAGCAGTCAGACTCTGAACTTCTAACAGCTAACAAAAACAATGATGAGCAGTCAGGGTGCAACCTCCATTTCTACCTGTTCATATTTCAACACAGAATCACTGTGTGCTGTCAAATTTGTGTTTATACCTAAATAATAAGAGAAAGATCATATCTGACTTCATTAAGATGGGATTTGTGTTGGTGTGTGGGACTGTAGCCTGTAGGTTTATATTATTAACTGATAATTATGAGACAGTGTGTTTCAGATCAGAGTTACAAACCAAATAATTCCGTAAGATAAGATAATATAATATAAACCTTATCCCATAAGTGGCAAATTTTCTTGATAACGTACTGCATTACTTTTTAGAAAGGTTTTCTGTGTTACATGTGTAATACATTACTTATTTCTTTTGAGCAATGACCCCAACACTGATCACAACAGATGATAAATACCTCCAACTTTTACAAACATTTGACCACTCAGCATGTAATTAATTTGCACAAATGTGTCTTTGATATGTTGCTTAGAGATGGTGGTGACTCTCAAATCAGAGTCAATGAGAACCCAATAAGACTTGGTATCAAATTGATAGCAATAATGGAATTGCTAAAATGATCTCAATTACCATCCCTACTTGAAAAGCTTTTTTAAAAGTCAGGCTTTTTCATTTACCACTTGCAAAATCAGTATTCACATGGCAGTCTTTTAAAGGTTTGTCTTTATAGTTGCAGCTGGAAATAGTATCTTTACATGTAAAATAGTTTAAAACATCAGCAAGCAATATAATGACTGCAATCATAAATAAACATTTCAGTGAAATGTTGTAAATCAGGTATGTCAACTCAAATTTAGTCACACAAAGATGCCACACTGGAAAAAATGGCCCTCCAAAAACAAGAAAAAAAAACTTAATACAAAAATAGAATGAAGCTGCACAATTTCCAGTTTTTATTGTTTATATTGACATGATAGCCTCTGGTAAACTCAGATACAGATACATGCTTAGATAAGCAAAATAGTACTGAAAGTATTCACAAATGCATTTTATATATGTAAGAAGACACACCTGAAGATATATTTAAAAATCTCACATAAAATATGATATGCAGTAATTATCTAGATAACAATACCAGAATATCAGAATTACAAATGTCAGAGCTCTACACAACTAAAACTAAGATCAGATCCTTATGCATTGTATAAAAGTAGAATAGATGACTTGACAGACAATGAACCAGGACCAATCAGGACAGAAAGATCAGGTCAGGTCAGGATTTTCTGCAGAAATTATTCTCTCAGTTTCACCATTTCACAATTTTCACAGAATTGCCCTTCATAGAAGAAAAGAAACTTGAATAAACATCTTATCTAAACATAATATCTTGGAAAGATAAATCCCTCATCCCATTTCATTACACATGGTACATGGTTATACATGCAGACAATCTAAAGCCAAAATTATAATGTGAAATTAGGCAGTTCCCTGACTTTTATGCTGATAATATTCAGCTCTACTGCTCAGAAGAGCAGTAGAGCTGAACAGTTTGGAAGTCCATAAACTGTCCTTTTAAAAACTGACTTTAAAGCTTTGAATCATGACGCTCCTGCCTATATTTCTGATCTCTTAGAACCTCCCACTCCTTCTCGCAGCCTGAGATCATCTAATCAAAGGCTGTTGGTAGTTCCCCAAACACGTTTTAAAACCAGAGTTGATAGATCTTTTAGAGTGGTGGCCCCCAGGTTGTGGAATTCTCTCCCTCCAGAATTTTATTTATTCTTTTAAACATCATCTTAAGACTCACTTATTTAGATTAGCTTTTAATTAGATTTGTACTGTATGTTTGATTGTACTGTTTTATGTTTATGTGTTTTATATTATTGTGAAGCACTTTGTGGTTTTTATCCTGTGAAGATTGCTATATAAATCAATAAAGTAAAGTAAAGTAAAGTAAATTCCATGAACACACTTCTCGAACTCTTGTTATTTGCTGTTGATCATCTTACTGGAGGAAGTTGCTTCAGCTGATTTTTTAAGCCTTCTTAATGAACATACAAACCACAGGAAGATGAAAAAACCTGCAAGGCAAACAGAAGAGAGAGCAAGAGAGAGTTAAATAGAGGAGGTTTGGACAGTGAGCCAGACATACAAATCATGCAATAAACCTGATATTTCAACAGTGTCAGATTGCTGTTTATCCATAGATGGTAAAAAACAAAAACAAACAAACAAAACACACCCCAACAGAAACAGTTGTATTGAAATCTGCTAAAAATAGAACCATCTATTTGATAGTACAGTGGCTTGGAAAAGTATTCGCCCCCCTTGAACTTTTCCACATTTTGTCACATTACAGCCACAAACATGAATCAATTTTATTGGAATTCCACGTGAAAGACCAAGTTTTTTCATTTATCTTTAGGCATGAAAATGATTTTTGTACTTCTATGTGCATTTTTAACTTCATTTTTTTAAACATGTAATTTTTTCCTTTTTCTTTTTTTAACATGGCAGGGTATGGAGTGACGTGACACATCAGTGTCCAGTGTAGTGGTTAATGTGCACGTAAACCATCAACAATGACACAAATACAAGAAAACAGCCTTCGAATAGCTGTCCACTGTAGTCACTAGTATGCATGAAAGGGTTAAATATGCATTTTCTGGTCATTTCAACTTTTATTTCAACCATCTATTTTCACAGCCACATATCTAATTTAGATTCACTGGGGGACTGGATTTTATCTGAGCTTTGACAGGTAGGGTATGCCCCGAACTGCTTGCCAGTCCATCACAGGACTAATATAAAAGTCTTTTTTATAATGTCATACAGTATTCTTGCAAAAGACCCATCATACCCAACTGATGTGACCACAACGGAATCCTAACCCATATTTTGGGAGTCACTAGTGGTTATTTCATATTAAAACCACCAAATCTGAAAAAAGTTCAGATCTGATCCTGTAGAATCGGCTGATTTAAATGAAGTCATGCATAAATACGTTTGGCCTTTTAAAAACTGCGATGAAATTAAGTTTACATTCATTTCACTTGTTAAAATCCACAATTATTTTCTGTTATTTTGGTTAGATTTAGTAGTAATTTTTGATTGAACACACACAAACACACACACAGAAGAACTAAATGAATGAAACACAATATACAGACCTTGCAATGAGTTCAGGAGACAGAAAAGGTAGAGGGAAATGTTGGTCAGGTTACTGAACGAGAAGAAGACCAGGCCCCAGGTAATGCCGAGCAGAGCGCAGACACCCAGCAGGGGAAAAATTGCTTGCTTGGCGTTTTTGTGGCGAAGCTGTCCAAAAACAAAATGACACAAGACACAGCAGATTAGAGACAAAATCTGAAACTAACAGAGGCCTTCACATGTGTTTTAAAGGTAATGACAGGAATTCTTCAGTATTTTTTTTTTTGTTGTTATTTATTTTTTATAGACACTGTAATGGAAATTAGGTTTTAGGTACTGAAATATTACTGGAATGTAAACAGTTTATTTAAAAATCCACATTGAACCATTTCTCATGCAAAGAAATGAAAATTATCTCGAAAAACCAGCAGTCCTTGTTGTTAAGACCAGTTCATTGTTGGCGGGCTTATCAAAGGATACAATTTTGTGGAAGGATTTGGAAATTACTATAAATATCAAAGGTTGAAGTTTATTTAAAAAAGGATTACAAGAATAACTCATACCTCTTTGTTATACCCAACATTCAAAACACGTTTGACTGTCACCATAAACATGATCATGTTAAAGAGGAACACCATGGTGAACAGTCCAGTAGTAGTGACCGCCTTCACTGTTTCATTAGATATATAGCATCTACAAAGAAAGAAAACAGACAGTGATTTCATCTCACACAGTTATATGTTTATATATATATAGTGCTTTCGGTTCGGTATGCATATGTATTGAACAATACAAAATTTTTAATTTTTTTTATCAACGTTTCTTCTGACGATGCTGTCTGTGTTGAGAGCTCAGTGGATCTGCGTTCGACTACTCCGCCTAGGCTGCACTGTCGAGCGCAGATCCACTGAGCGCAGGGCAAGCTAGCAAGACAGAAGCTAAGCTCGTTGCAACATGGCAAATTTAATCTCCCCCACCCTCATTCAGATCTGGCGTTTGGAACTATTTTGGTCTTCATGTGACGTATGACCCTGAAGGTAAGCGCGTCATGGACAAAAGTAAAACAGTATGTCGGATGTGCCACGCAATGCTCAATTACATGGGTGGGAACTACTGCGTTAGTGCAGTTTGCTCGTTAACGTGTTGATGCCGTCTAGCCCCACGCACGGGGCGATCCGCGGTAGCTCGTTAACGGAGATTTGCCGTGTTGTGGCGTTAATGTCATTTCAACGAGATTGAAAGCACTAGTGGGAACACAATGAATATGACTGCACATTTATGCCGACATCATCCTAGTGCAAAGACAAGTGGAAGCAGACAAAAACAACAAGCATGCATGCTACAAATTTTACCCGAGTCATTTAGACAGCCGTTAGCACATGATTCTCCTTATGGGGACCTGATATGTTTAATATGCTGCTGAGAATATAGCTCAGAAGAAGCGTACAGTATAGCTTTTATTTTGGAAAGAGCCATTTCTCTGTAACAAACTCTCTTTTCCAAAGATGAGTGATTTCTCGATCCGATAGATTTATTATTTTATCCCTTTGTTGTTCCAGCAACATTAAATTTAAAAACTGTACTTTTGACTTAAAATATATATTTATAATTTTAATAAATGACAAATTAAAAAAGCATGAACATTTTTTTTATCGAAAAAACATCAAACCGAACCGTGAATTTTGTGTATCGTTGCACCCCTAATATATATATATATATATATATATATATATATATATATATATATATAGAGAGAGAGAGAGAGAGAGAGAGAGAGAGATGAATGACTCTGTGTAATAAATATTTTCCTCACATTTTCATGTCATCATAGTTTGATCTGTCTAGAGGGACATGGCCATAAAAGCCTCTGTCTGTGATAACCACCACTGACACAATGACTGCAGGAACACCTGAAACACAAAAAATGATTAGTCACGCACAAGATTGCTGACTGCTTCCTGTTTGAAGGATTCCACTTACCCCATCCCACCACACTGAGTTTGAGAATGTATCTGCTGACAGAAATGTTAAAGATTTTGACTAAGAGAAGGTAGAGGTGGAACCCCTCCAAGGCCATCCAGGTGAAAGTGGCCAACAGGGAGTAGTGAAGGGCAAGAGCCATGTAGAAACAGAGCCAAGTGGAGGGGTGTGCTGCCACTGCCTGACTCGGCAGGAAGTGCAGGTTGAGGAGGATCAGGGCGATGACGAGATTGATGTGGATGTTCATAGAAACATCTTTTCTGAGCGTCCTGTTGGATAGAGAAGAAGGGATCTATTGTAAATGACAACTTTCTTTGTCATATTTGATTGAAAAATATGTTGATGGGGAAAAAAACAAAAACAAAAAACCACAAATTACCTGTTTGTGATGAAGAGTAAAACGGTGATGATCAGAGTAAAGAGAGACACGCTACAGCCAATCACAGAAATGTATGCTAATATCTCAATTTCTTTTTTTGAGACGTGCACAGAAGGAGACGTCTGTGGAGCAAATACACTTTCACATTATTTGTTCACATTATTAGTGGCACAAAATTGAGGTTTTTAGATGTTTTAAGTTTAGTGATTCTATATTTACTAGGTGGACAAATCCTAAAAATGGGGCGGTTATTTATTTAAGATAGTTTTTTTAAATTTATTCATTTTACAAAATGTTTAAGTTTAGCCTTTTTAACTTTAATAACAATATTTCAGACCTAACTGCTTTTGTTACAATTGGCAAGTTAACTGGCATATTAAATCACCTCTGCTGTTTTTAACAGAAAGCTAATTAAATGTTACTGTATCCGTTATAATAAACTCACAACTTTTATTCCAGTAGCTGGTGTGTAGGGGTCATTAGCTTGTTGCCTGACCCAAGCTTTAGCTGTCAGACAGAGTGCCTCACATTTGACACTGTAATGCATAGGTACACCGTGAATGCAGTCAGCTCAATGACTGCAAGGTACCACATCATTCCACGCTTGAGTATGAGCTGCGTGGACCTTTTCCATGTTTGGTATTCTTGTACGTTGCCTCCATTTTGTTCTTGCCTGTCTGAAGGACACTGGACCTCATTTACTAATATTTGCATATAAATGTTCTTACCCTGGCTAGGGCTGCCACAAACGATTATTTTGATAGTCGACTAGTCACCGATTATTTTTGCGATTAGTCGACTAATCAGATCATGCATCCATTGGACGTAAAACCTACAGCTTATTGCACCAGCAGCATCTGCTCTTATATAACTATCATTAGCTTACAGCTTTAAGCTTTTAAGGTATGTGCTAACTAAAAAAGACAAGATGTTAGTTTATTACATTTTAATGAAATTTGCAGATTGTTTCGGTGGAGTTTAATAAACTCAGCCGTCTGCTCCTTGCTATCTAAAATATAACAGGACACCGGAGTATATTCTTGAGCATCTCACACTTCTGATGATCAGCTGTCTGCTTGACGTTTATTCAGTTGTGTAAAAACTGTAACTTTAATCTCAGCCAAACCGATTTACTCAGGAACAAATAAAATACAAAAAAAAGCAAAACAATAACATTTTTAAGTTATCTAAGTGACTCATATATGTTTAACCTGAGTAGCGAAAGACAGCGGTGGGTTTGAAAACTGTTTGCTGGGAGGCCAGTGTTCTCACCGGCGCTAGTGAGCCTTGCCCCCGGCTAGCTATCGAGCTAGTGGGTAACAGACGTCTCCGAAAACGTCGGAGTGTTTTTGAAAATATGTGGTGTCTTGATAAACTGAGCAGATATTTAAAGTTTACACAGCTACATTCTCGCCTGAATATATGTTAAACGTTTATTTTGTGACCCAGAAAGAATAATACCAGTAATATTCAAACTAACTAGCTGCTGCCATTGTTGGAAACTGAGCTGGGCTGCGCTATGAATTCTGGGACATAGCTTCTTCTTCTTCGGGGTTAATGGCAGCTGGCATCCTTGTACATGCAGTGCTGCCATCTTCTGTTTCGGTCCGTTATTACACGCTTAAATCCTACTACTTATTCCTGCGTCTTTTGTGATCTTACAAAGCTTCAAACGACGCGTCGACTATTAAATTAGTCGGCGACGATTTTGATAGTCGACGTAATCGTAACTAGTCGACTAATCGTGGCAGCCCTAACCCTGGCAAACCTTCATAGCAAGCAATACTTGTTTAGTGTTTTCCTAAACTTTTGGATTTAACAAGCCTAACTGAGGCATGACAAAACTGTGATGTAATTCTTTTTAAAACTCTCCTTCTTATTTATTTATTTAAAAGATTTCTTAAATTACTGGCATAATTTTATGCCTTTTTTTGTTCATTCTACTTTGTATATTAAAAAAGAATAAATCTACCATGAGCACGCCGAAGTATGTGAAATGGTCACAGGAACAGGTGACATTACTTTGACCATCAGTCCACCGAGTGCGACAGCCATCCGTACTGAAATCTGGTAAGTGAAACAAAAACAACTATTATCCATGAGATGCTGTCACCTCTTAATTATATCAGTTCACTCAGAAATCTGTAATGTTGAGTGAAACTAGAAACCCAGATGACTACAAATTTAAAAAAGACATAGTTATGGTACATATTACTTTTTATGAGAGACATCATGCTTGGTTACTCACTGTTTGTTGAAAAATTAAAGAACTGACAGGAGGGTTCCTGGGTTTTCTATGGCAAAAATAAACAGACATATAACAAAATAACTATTTTATATCTGTTTAGTGTTATGCATCTATATTTTTTTACTAACTTTTAGTAATAATAATAATTTACACAGACTTCCATAATATTCAGGATTATATATCAATATGCAAGAGTGGAACAAGTGATGAAATGAAATTATAATTACATTTATATCCTTAAAGTTTATGGTGATGTTGACAGGATCCTTAAGACCTGATATTCGCTTGCCCTGCACACTCAGGATAACCAGTCTTCGCTCATATACATCATATAACACTCCCGCATCAGTCTAGAATGCAACACATACACCAGTTCATTTAAAAGTTTGTTCATAATGATTTTACGTAAGATTTTTATAAAATTCTAACTGCAAAAGGGGAAAGCAACTCAGAGATAATGTCGCACTGTTTTGAATCTGTCATTTACATCTTAGTAAAAACAAGAGGTTTGTCTTTTCCCATGTACTACTACTCTACCCCCTAAATTCAAATGTTTCTAAATTTGTATTGCTTTACATTTTGATTTACATAATACCAAAAGATCAACTTCTTGTGCATCACTGTGTTTGAGTAACTCTTCCTCTTTTTTCAAAACATAATTCAGCCTGCATGATGTGTAACACAACCCTTAACCCATTTACTTTTTTTCCTTTGTAATAATAATAAAGCAAATTATGTACAAAAATACTGAAAGGAATTCTGAATGAGTGTGAACTTGGCTAAAACTTGGCCAATGATATACAATCAATCACAAAAAAAATCTATGTGAATTTGCAGTTGGAGTTACGTGCAGAAATAAACTATAAACACTACAACAGTAAAAGATAAATCAGGTTTAAAAATGGTACCTGCTCACAAATCAAATAACAAGATAGCTCCCCAATACCCAGTCGAATCAAGTATCCATGGGATTCATTGGAACAAGCTTGATTTAGAACTCAAAACATATTTCATATTGACTGTGAGAAAATTGTGGAGAATTTTATACACAACAGAAGAAACAAAGTATTTTACAGAAGCCCATATGCTGCCCTACCCCATTTGTTTCAGGCAACTTAAACAAGGAGAACACAATCTTGTCCTGTTGTCCAATATCCAGAGTGCTTGGTAGCTGAACATGCACTTTGCTCTTGGGGACCTGACTCAATCCTGCCTATATCATTCCCAGAAACAGAGGGAGAAATATTGCATTTGAATACATGAAATAGTATGATAGAACTGTCACAGCTACTGCACAGTTGATGGTATTTAAAAGGCTTTTTGAAGTATTAATAGCAAGGAAATTTAGAAATGGAAATTTGTTCAGTGATGTAATAATTGATAAGAAAATAATATGACCTGCAAATTGTGCTCAAGGCAATGTCAATCAAAGCAGTAATCAGTAAAAGTCATCATCTGAGATCAAAGTGTGTGTACACATTGTTTAAATATCGTCTAACAGTTGTTCAGATATTTCAGCCCAAGCCAAAGAAATGATTGGACGTGGTTAGTATTGCTCCCAAAAAGTGAAAACAGCAGTGTCAATCCTTTCTGTCTTTTGGGTTTTTACCTCATTGTCACTGGCATAAATTTCAAGGCCTGTAAAGGAACCAGTGGGTTTGAAGAGGAGAGCCACAAAATTGCCTGAAGATATATTTATGACTCCTTTTACTGGAGTTTCTTCTAGAATTTATTCTAGGCTCATCAAGGCTCTGGTGGAAAAGGACAAGAATAGTTCATCACAAGTATTATATTAGTTTACACCCTGTCATCGATTCAATAACACAAAAATATTCTTAATATTACCAAATTCTTCATTTTTAATGTAAAGTGTTTTACAAATTGCACTCACCCACCACACAAATGTTCAAACACCAAATTCTGACAAACTGAAAAAAAAAATCATGTATTTAGGGTAAATAAAATGCTTACTCAGCAGGGTTTGTTTGGGTTGAACCATCCAGGATGTTTGTTGTATACCTCATACAGCAGCTGGCTGTAAAGTAATTAAAGGAAACAATTTAAATAAATTTTTCATGGGGGTATTACGTTTCAGCTCAAAATAGACATTATTCATTGTATCATGAACTTTTAGCCATAGACTACTTTGTGCAAAAGAAGTAAATGGACTGGTTCTGGTTCTGGTTCTTCTCACCTACCTAATGGAATAGTCCAGGGGTGAGTGGACTATTTAAGCGGGTGAACGCAGGTGTTCAGGAAGGAAGGACCAGGTCAGTGTAGCTGTATGGAGTTTGACCTTAATTTCCGTTGATTTAAGTTTAGTTATGTTTATTTGAACTGAGTTAATTATGGAGTTGAGTTTTTTTTTTAATTTATTTTTGTAAATATGGTTTGGTCACAAAATGGTGAATAAATCACTCGCTACACTGGACAGCATCTGTCTCCTGCACTTCTTTGGCCGCTTAAGTCAAGTTCTACCACATTTGGTGGCAGCAGCAGTGGGTTTCCAGGCCAATTAATGAGTGGAGAAGATGTCTACCCAAGCAAAGAGAGGGCTTGTTCCAGAATGTGAAGCAGGTGATTTACAAGATGGCAGCGACCAACAAGGGGCAGTAAGTGGCTATATTGATGGACAAGAGAATGTGGCTGAATTGTCCAAACGTTTGCGAACTCTGATGCAACAGCAGGCTGAACTCGATGCTAAACTGGAGCAAGAGCACAAGCACCAGGAGGATAGATGCAGGCAAATCCGGCATCAGTTTGCCCAGGTTCAACAGCAGGTGCAGCAGGGCAACCAATAGCGTCAGTTGCTTGAAGTTCAAGCATCTACATCTGCGTCTTCAAGAGGACCTACTCCAGAACCATCTTCCAGCACACAAGAATCAAATAAGTTTGACTTGGAGCCAGTACATCAACCCAGTGAAGCACAGCTTTCAACACTGATGAGACATTCAGACTGGAAGGTGCCAAAAATTCAACCTGACAGTGAAGGTAAGGACATTGAACATTATTTGATCACATTTGAAAGAATTACTAATTGCCACGAGATCAGTGGGCTCTTCACCTAGCACCACTGCTAACTGGGAAAGCTTGTTCCGCCTATGTAGCTATGGATATTGATGACACTATGGACTATGCAAAAGTAAAGTGTGCTGTCTTGCAGAAGTATGAAATAAGTTTTGACACCTATCGAATGAGGTTTTGTTCTAGTACTTTTGGAGAAGAGGGAACCCCAAAGACGAACGATCAAATTGGATATTCCATTGTTATGGAACAGTTTCTCAAGGTTCTGAATCCTGATATGCAGATGTGGTTTAAGGAACATATCCTAAAGACTTCCAAGCACGCAGCAGAACTGGCTGAAGCTTTCTTAGCAGCTTGTCGACCATCAAAAGACTTCATTCAAGCTAGGTTTTTTTTTCCAACATGCCATCGAACGAGTTAGGTGGTGGAACTGACTTAAACGCTAAGCACACATGACAGAACTGGTATAACTCAGATCCTGCCAGATCTGAGACAAAAAATAAAACCAATAAAACATGTCATTTGTGTGGTCAAATAGGTCATCTTAAAGCTCAGTGTACAAAGGTGTCTGTTAGTAAAAATTACATTTGTTCTGCTAGACAAACTGAAGTCAGTGAGAATCACAAAAATGAATTTGAATGTCAGCAACATGAGCCATCAATTGGGGTACTTGTTTTTTTTTTTTTTTTTTGTTTGTTTGTTTGTTTTTTTGCCTGTCCCATTTGGTTATTTTGCCATCAGAATTGTTGTCTAAGGCAAAGAAAGATGCCCAATGAATTTACTTTACCAAATGGACCACCCCAGCCTTGCCGTATTGGTCTATTTGATTCACCTTTGCTTTTATTGTTTATTTTAATTTCATTTGCTGAACACGGGACAGACTTGACTGGGGAAAAGAAAAGGGAGAAAGAAAGAGGGAAAGAAAAAGAGCGGGGAAGAGGGACGGTGATAAAGGGCAAAAACCAACAAAACAAACAGACAAAAAAATATATATATCAATGACCTGGATCACCTGTTGAGAAAGAAAAAAGAGAAAACAAGCAAAGAAAAAGAGAGCAATATAATAAACAGCGGAGCTCATGGGCAGTGACGTGCCCGTGAGCTCCGCTGGCAGCCAGCTGTGCCAGAGTGACCGAACCTCAGGCCGAGAGAGCCCCAGGCTCCAGGCCCCGACAAGCAGCCACCAGGAGTGAGCCGATGGGTACCTGGATGCCCATCCATCCACCCTTGTCTGAGGGCGTCTGCCACTGGCAGCGAAAGTGGTGGGGGGAGATAGGCCTCCACAGTGAATGTGTGCTGTATTCATGGTGATAAGGTATCGTACCCAATTGCTGAGGTTGCAATTGGAGTTGAAGGCCAGTGTTACACTCTTTCAGTGGGAGTGCTGCAAACTCTGCCTTATCAAGTGGTGTTGGGCCGTGATCTTCCAATATTTACAGAGCTAATAACCAAGCATTCATGTCAGGCTGAAGCAGTTGAAAGTTTGTTAGCGGTCACAAGGTCAAAAGCAAAGGAGCAACAGGTTAATGCTTTGGGTTTGGATGAATTGCCTTTTGCAAATGAGGATGCGCCATTGGACGAGTCTAGCACTCATTCTAAACCAAAAAAGAGCACGTGACAGAGAAGACATGAAAAGGTGAAGAGAACAAGAGTAGCTGAACACATTTTATATCCTTTGAAGTCCGAGGCTCTCCCTAGTGCTAGTGAGGTTGCTTGGCTACAGAAAGAGGATTTAACACTTGAACCATTGTTCTCTAAATGTGTTCCAGAGGCAACTAAAGTTGAGGGAAGGAAGGAAGTGTTTGTGGTTAAGGAAGATTTGGTTACCACAACCAGGGCTAACACAGAGAGAAAGACAACCCTTCACACTCACATTTTTACCTATGCCTAATTTAGACTCACCAATTAACCTAGGCCAATGCATATATTTGGACTGTGGATGAAAACCAGAGTAACTGGAAAGAACCCACCAAAGCATGGAAGAACAAGCAAATGCCACACAGAAAGGTCCCACAGTGAATTCAAAACCTGGGGTTTCTGCTGTGAAGCGACAATGCTAAGCATTGCACCACGCTGCCACCCTAATAAATAAAGAATATTTATGAAATTCATCTAAAACTTGTCCCTGTCTCTTCTCAGTTTACTTAAGATAAAGTTAAGAGAAATGCATTAAACCACTTACAGAATGTTTCATTACAAACTGAACTGCAATAATTGCCACAGGAAGCTCCTGATACACAGCTCCAGGAGAAGCTTCCATGAGATACAAAAGACAACAGCCACCAAAGCATGCAACATGTTATCCTGGGGAAATGGAGAGAATCAGTTTAGAACAACAACAACAACAACAACAAAACACCACTTATTCATTTATAGTTACATGTTTTTTATCAAGGTGAATAGGCCTTGTGATAAACTTCATCATCATCAGTCCAATGTGAAGAGCATCGGTTTATATAACTATTACCCCAATTTCAATTATAGCTGGGCCACTGTGTTAAATGTAAATGTAAACAAAATGCAGTGATTTGTATTATAAATATACATTTGATTATAAATATGAACCCATATTTTATTCACAATAGAACGCACACAAAACATCTAACAATTTTAAGCTCAACATTTTAAGAAAAAAAATAAGGTAATTTTGAGTTTGATGGCAGGAACCCTTCTCAAATAGTTGGGACAGGCTCGGGTGCAAGGTGCAAGATGCTAGAATGCCATAAAGTGGCAAGCATAGTATACAGGAACATTTGTGCCGAGCATGACCTGAAGGCCCCAGGGTCAAAATGGGACGAGCTTCCCTAGTGTGGTTGAAAATGACCAAGCTATGATCCACCGCACCGCAGCAATTTCCTAATGTTGTAAACCTGCTCAACATTTGGCAATAAAACCCTTTCTGATTCTGATTCTGATTCTATATATAAGATGTTATTGTTTATATTGAAAATTTGATGTAATTGCCTTCTAACATCAAACAGGCAAAGAATTGGCGTGTTAATTAAAAAAAGAAAACATTAGGAATAGTGAGGCAGGGTACTTTTGCATTTGTGTTTCAATAAGATTGCACAGTTTCCCCTTACTGCACATGTCAGTAAGAGAATTAGCAAAATATTTATCTGAATGTATCCTTATTTAAATGAAAAATGTTTTGGATGTGGAATACTCATCCAATGGAATGGAATATATGAAAATAACAATAGCAACAACTACAATAATCATAATGATAATGATTATTATATTCATAGAAAAATATGTTTAGAAAAAACATGCATGTAGAAACCCCCACAATCTTACTGCCATGTACCTTTGCAAAAATCATCAATAGGCAACTTTTAGTCCTGATATTCATATTTATTTTGTGTTCTTAAACTAGCATTAAACAGATTAAATACTTAATAAAGAAAGCATCTCTAACATAAAGAGAACAAAAATGAAGCATACCCTTGCATGATGCTAGATGCCCTTGTAGAATTCATTTCCCCTGAAAAGTTAATGGAACACGAATTATGTAACAATTGGAAAAAAAGAAAATGAGTAAACTGCTGTCTTTGACAATGTTTTCTGTAAATTTATAAAAAATGACGTGTAAATGACCTGAGACATTATAATGTCTGTTTTCAGCTACACAAAAACTTGCCTCCTATTAATGTCAGAAAGGTTTCCAAGAACACATAGTAAAGGTAAATTTCTTAGATTCCATATATACTGTATTTTATGTGACTTTGACCTTTGATTGTACTTCTGATTATTTAGATACTTTTTGCATTTAAGAAATGCTTTCTTTCAGTTCAATTCAATTTTATTTGTACAGCACCAATGGCCCTTTTATATTGTAAAGTAGACAATTATACATATGATGCTTGACATAGAAACAGTTTATTTTAAAAATTAAATTTCAATATGGCACGGACATAAAATCAAATGATTTAGTTGTTGTTTTTGGACAGATGTTGAATGTAGTTCAACTTAAGACCTGTGTTTGTTCTCATTTGAATATTTATTATTGCTCATTGATAAGCCAAAAGCATTTCTTATCTAATTTCTCGATGAATCGATGAAATAATTGATAGATTACCATAATAATTAATCTGCAGCCCTACTCAGAATACTAAACATCAAGAGGGCTCATCCCCTGCACCACCATCCAGTGATAACGTTAGCTGAACAAACTTGTCCAACACTAAACGCACTTTGAATATGGAGAATCAAACAATCACACAAATACAAATAGGATTGCAACCTCCTTGAATTAACAACAACAAATGAAAACGAATCAGTGGCAGCCTGGTGGCTCTTTTTAATGTTTTCACATTCTCCAGCAGATTATAACTGGTGGATGCCCAGAACTTGAGGCTCTTGAACACTCATGACCACTTTTGATCACACTGCAATTGCACAGACCACCTGATAGCCACCATTCTGCAAAGAGTGACAGTCTGACCTGGACTGATTGCAGTCCCTCTCAGAGAGATTGCTGGAAGTTTGCAAGTAACTTCTTTGTAATTTAGAGAGAATCTCCAGACAGATTTCAATCTGTATTCCTGCAGCCAGGTGTATTTGTATGGCATTTGTATTGTGGTTGTAATCCTTTAGAACAGGAAGGATGTTGAATGGACATCTAATAATTAAATGTCACATTGATATAAGTTACGTTAAATGAGAATTTCGGCTGTAGACGTAATTTTCAGTGAATTATCACAGCAAGCTTGACTTCATTCAGTTGCCGATTGATAGCAGGATATCTGAAGTAAGTGCTAAAAGTTTACTTTTTAAGGAATATGTGTAGTGCCATTGTCTTTCAGTATTGTGTCTTGTGGTGGTTGTGCCTAACAAACTTCCATTACATTATGTTAGATCTAGAACCTAGACACAGAAGAGACAAGTCAGAGGAAAATAAGGATACTAAAACTAAAAATTAGTCTAAGGAGATCATATTTGGGATGCAACAATGAGTTTTATGTTAAAAAACCGAGGATGCACTGTCCACTTCCTCACTAAAAAAGGCATCAATAAGTAAACCGCAGTTACACATAAACTAGTACTGGACACATAAAAACACATACGACGAAATACTCTAATTCAATACACTAAAGGACAATACACAAAGCTAAAAGAGCTCTCTAATATAAGGACAACAACATGATAGCCTACCCTTTTTGGATCTCATTGTAGAAATGATTTCACCTGAAAACAATCCAGAACACACCTGATGTGACAGCAGGATATATGCAAATGAGTAAACCTGCTCCGCTTGGAAAGATTCCTGCCAAGTTCATAAAATGACATGTAAACTATCTGAAACAAGAGGCGGAACTATCAACATATATCTATCTCTACTACTCTCTTCTCTTTTCAGGTTGGACAAACCATTTATGGCTTGTCCCTTGTCATTCGCCAGCTGTGTTTGAGCTGTTAGAGTTTTTTAAACACCAGACAACCTTCCTTATGCAACCCCAAAGAGAATCTGTGTTGCAAAACAGAAAAAAAAATATAGAAAGAAATACCAGTTGAAAAACATGGACACCTAACAGCTCCCCTAAACAAACCCAAAGCATCTCTATCGCCTGCTGCTCTCTGGCTGCCAGTGACGTGCAATACTGATTTCTATTCCGATCTGATAGCAAGTAAAATTCAGGATGGCATCGATGATACAGTATACTATAATGTATACCTTTTGTAATGAATAAAAGACATCAGACTTCTTGTTCTTATTAATTAGAAAGAATTATTATACAAGAAATAAAAAAACATGAAAAGTAAGTACCTAAATTTTCAAATGAAAAATGAGTGTGACTGATTGAAAATCATAAAACAACTGAGAAACATTTTATCAATACAGGTTATATTGATCTATCTTATGTATGAAATATTATGAGTTGTAGCTTACAGCTACTGCATATATTTTAATGATACCCAACCTACGTAATGCTCTTTAAATGCTCTACGCTACATCTTTACCTGACTAAATCTAGTCCAACTGAATCCATGTGATGGCAGGGACACACATATGACCCCCAAGGTAAACTAATACAGCTATGTACTGTAGCATGTATTTATTTACTAATTACTAATTTCATAACCATATTTGTGAATGTAAATTTGAACAAATGGGATTCTGTAATATTTATCATACGAGGAAGTCCCTGTTGTTTAAATGTCAACAGAACGTCAACACTTTCCAAATTCAGCTACACGCGTGCTTCCAGCTCCACGTTTTCTCCCGCTGCACCTGGAAGCACACGTGAGCTGTGACGCATTTATACAGCTGTATTTTACATATCACCGTGACAGGTTTGTCAAGTAGCTTCTGTCAATCATTCCGATGAACCCGATAATATAACTACTTTTCACTGTTTTTCCGTTAATGTTAAAGTATAAATGTACCCTAAATTATTAAAATGTGAATATTTTAAAATGAGAATCAATTCTAGAGAATAAATATCTGGTATCGGAGGAATTGATATTCCAGTATTTATCTGCACACCATTATCCCACAGACTGAAAGTTGATGTATCCTTTGACCTACAGACCCGAGCGAGGATATATTCATGTATATCCATGTGTTACGGGCCTCCTGAAACTACTCTTGTGTGAGTGTGGTGTTCTCTCTGCCGCCTCCTCTCTTGCGCCACCCCTCTGTCTCTCTCTCACTCTTCTCTCTTCCCAGGACACAGCTGCTGTTCATTGGGCTTGTTTACCACCTGGGCCCAGTCAGCAATCACCTCTCTGAGGTCATAGAAGTTGGGGATGAACTGGATGAGGCAGGGTGGTATTCTCTGGTGTCTCCAGATTGTGTCAGAAGAGAGCCTATGGTGTGGAGTAGTGGGAGCAGTGGGGAGTAGTGGGGAGTGTAGCTGCTTCATGTGAGTAGTGTGAGCTTGTGGGCCTCAGCCGCAGTAAAGCTAGCTGCTGGTAGTGACATGATGGGCCTGTGGGCCCCTGGAAGTTCCTCCTCGTGATGTCGAGTTTTTTGTTTGGTTGTGTTATTTGTTGTTGCGACCTTCTTTCTTTTTCTAGTGTAATTGGAAGAACGGCCTTGCCGGCTCTTCTAGTTAAGATTATCTATAATAAAAACTATTTTATTTACTAAACACCTCTGTTTTCCTATCCTTCTGTTTTGGACCCATTTGTTACCAGTCCCCACACACACACCCCTAGAACACATGTAAATGCATTTTATCCAGCTCCTTCCAATTTAACAAAATGAACAAGACTACCTGAATAGCAGCAACCTCAACATGGTCTTTATCTTTAGACACATCCTCCTCTTCTGTGATCAAAGCCTCCATGGCTGTCAGCTGTTTACATCTGCTGCTCATTTTGTAAAACTCTATATGGTTTGCTCCTTTCCTGGTGAGTTTCCACTAAGTGTAGGTGGAGTTTGCCCACACAAGGGGAAAAGGGTCCCATCAAAAGTCAAAACAACCCTATTTTTGCAAGAGGTCAATAGGGAGTGTGTGTTTGTTTGTTTGTGGTGAAATATGTCTCACATTAGCTTTTGACACATCTGAACCCTTAAACCTGCACTTTTATTTAACTTTTAAAGTGGATCAATTTGACCTGCAACATAACAGCAGTGCTAAGGTCAGATTAATTAACTAAATCACCTAACAGTGCAATTCTCCTGTGTCACAAACCATGCATTTGCTGTTTGTGGAGGTGAAATCTCTTCACACATGATTCCACTTACAATATATACCGGATACAGTTATTCGGGGGTGGCTGTGGTTCAGGAAGTAAAATAGGTCACCTACTAATCTGAAGATTGATGGTTTGATCCCTGTCTCCTCCAGTCTGCATACCAAATATCCTTGGGAAAGATACTAATACCAAGTTGTCTGAGTGTCTTCTCTGTGTTCCGTTCCTTTGTTTCTCTGGTCTGTCATGCTTTCATGTTGTTTCTCTCTGGTCTCAGAATCAAGCCCACGTGTCTGAGTCTCTCTCTGTGTGTTAGTTCCTGTTTTACTGCAAACATTCGTGTTGCTCACAATAAATCAATTCATAAAGTTAAACATAAAGAGAAAAGGATGCTGTGTTTATTGTTATAACCACACAGGTAGTCTCACATAAATGTAAATGTTGTAATTTGATTATTTTAATAAACCATGTAACTTGGACGGATTCGATGCTGGCGTGACCACAGTGCACACATCTGCTGTTGCTCACAGTGGTCCAAGGGACCGCTCAGGGAGTTTGTGCATTCGCTCAGACACATGAAAAATTAGAGGGAACATTGCTCTTCATAATATTATAACACTCCTATTTTGTTTCTTTTGTGTGCACCAAGGGTAGCTGGTGACTGCAGTACCACCTTCTCCCACTAGTTGGAGACAATTCCCCTCTCACACACTTCCACACTGTCTCCTCTCCTTTTCTTTCTTTTTCTTTAGTTTTCATTGCTTTATTTCCTATTTTTCATTGTTTTTACACCATTGTTTTTAAAAATTTTCACCCACACATCAACCTATTAACTCACTTCTGAAACATCTCTTTTTCTTTCTCTCCAACTGCTTTTCTAACTTTCAACTGGTTCATGCTGAACCCTTTCCCACAAAACCCTTCTCTGCCATCTAACACAACATACTTTTACCCACATTTCTTGACATAGTCAGATATTGAGCTTTGTCCCTGGAACGCCCGCTGGATCAAGCTTCCCTTTACATTCAGAGCATCCTCTGCAATGGCTTTCTTCCATTCCCGGCAGAAAAGTGCTAAAATACCGTCACTTAACCCATTGCGGTATGCGGAAATGATTATCAACAGTGGACTCGAACCACCATTCGTGTGATGGCCCAGAACCAAACACAGGCCTGGGGACTCGAACCCGAGGATTTTTCCTACAGAGACTCGAACTCCGGAGTCTGCAGGTACTCCACCGCGGCCAGACAAAAAGTCTCCAGGACTGTACATAAGTTAGCTACAGCTCACCCATCTGCAGGAGTCCCCTCAGAGTCGAATGTCTCAGTGTTGGCTAAAACACACAGTCTAGAGGCTCCTCCATTTCCTCACTTCAACAGGCGGGAGGACAAAGGTACCTTTTCCCTCAGGGGTGATGAGCCCGTCCCGGGAACCGTTGTTCACCAACCACATGGACCATCTTGTTCGTGATGCCATCCTGTTGTGGAAGTTTTCCATTCAATAATGCTTGCAGACAAATGGTGAGCGTAGCTAACATCCTTTTATCAAAAAAGAACAAAAACCCAAGATCGGTGAGAGAAGGCATCGCGGGGCAAACAACTGGCAAAGTCTCTGCTGAACCTGGCACAGCCCTGGGTTTAAATACCTTCTACAGAAACAAAAGGCAGTTTTTTGGGTTTTTTTTTGCCTGTCCCGTTTGGCTCTTTTGCCATCAGAATTGTTGTCTAAAGGCAAAGAAAGATGCCCAACGGATTTACTTTACCAAACTGACCATCCCAGCCTTGCCGTAATGGTCCATTTGATTCACCTTTTATTGTTTATTTTATTTTCACTTACTGAATACAGGACAGACTTGACTGGGGGAAAGAAGGGGAGAAAGAAAGAGGGAAAGAGAAACAGCTGAGAAGAGGGACGGGGAGAAGGGCAAAAGACATAAACCAACAGAATGAGCAGAAAAAAAAAATGCATATATCAATCACCTGGATCACCTGCTGAGAAAGAAAAAAGAAAACAAGCAGAAGAGAACAAGAGTAATAGAATAAACAACATCACAATGATATATGGGAATATGACAGTAAATACTAAATATTAAACATTATTGTGCAGCACATAAGATCAACAGAACACAGTGTGCTTTGAGGTAGGAGCCAAAAAGGGTGTAGTTTGTGGGTGTGATCACCCGTGTGTACACCTGTGAGCATGGACGCGCTTGTTTTTTGTTTTTTAAAGGTTCCTTCATGTAATGATCTGCTAGAGGGTGTGGGGGGGCCACAGCCCCGTCCTCCAGGGCTTGAAGCAGGTATGGAGGAGATCAAAACTCCAGACATCCAGAGGCCCCCAGAACACAAGAGACCAAGGAAGACCAACAGAGGGGCAGCCGCGCCACTGTCCCGGAAAGAGCTGAGGAGAGTCCCAGATGAGGGCTCACTCAGCAGCCTCGGAGCAGAAGCCAGGGGGAGTTGCAGTGACGCGCCCGTGAGCTCCGCCGGCAGCCAGCTGCGCCTGAGTGACCGAGCCCCAGGCCGAGAGGCCGGGGGCACCCCACCTCCGAAGTGGCCCGAGCGAGCCCCAGGCTCCAGGCCCCGATAAGCGGCTGCCAAGGAGTGAGCCGGTGTGTACCTGGACGCCCACCCCCGGACACAAAGAACCACCAACGCACCGATGTCTGAGGGAGTCTGCCACTGGCAGGGGAAGTGGTGGTAGGGGGAGATAGGCCTCCAAACCTTGGAGGGCCTGAGATGTCCCCAGAGAGGTGGCGCCTGACACCCAACCTGACATATAGACACAGAAATACAGGCACACACAGACACAAACATCCATTCCCACCCTCATGCTCTCATATGCACTTACTCCACACTCAACCAACGTGGAGACAGACATAAAGAGACGCTGTACACACGATCACACTCCCCAAGCGTACTCTACAAACCGGGTCTAGGTACCCTTGCCCCTGGAGGGGGGAACTGCACCCAGACCCAGGTGGTGTTACCCTTTTCCCTGCGGTGGGGGGAGGCAGACCGCCCCGACTCCGCAGCAGCAGGAAGGCCCCACACTCCAGACCGCAGTCGGACGGCCAACTCCTCCTCCTAGCCCCCCCGCTCCAGCAGGTCGCAGAGAATGGGGGTGAGAGAAGACTCCAAACCTCCCTCCACCCGCTCATTGTAGTGTTGATGCATGTGTGTTCTAAGGTGCATTTAAAACCCAGGAGGGCATGGAGCTACCTGCCAGAGAGCAGCAGGTAAGCGCATGGTCCCTCCTGCTAGCCCTCAATGTCTACGTGTATTTAACCTTGAGAGGTGGGCAACGACGCCAGGGGTGGGGTGTACACCCTGATGGTACTTTGGATTCCGTGTATCGTGCCCACCCCCAAGATCCTATATGTATGTGTAATGAGAGTGTGAGTAATGTGAATGTCTAAGTTGTGGGATAAAATTGAGGCAGAGGCAGCCAGAAGGGGACAGAGGGGGGGGGGTTAGCCTCCTCTGCACCCTGGTGACATACCCCTACTCCAAGGTCCTGCATGTGTGGGTGGTTGTGGTGGAGCGGGAAGAGGGAGGCAGCTGGAGATGGGGAGGGAAGGAAGGGAGGGGCAAGTGACCCCTCCCTGGGGCCAGCTCCCCCGCTGACCCCAGTAGGCACCCCCATACTCCGTGACCCGCCAGGGAAAGGGGGCCCAGGCCCATCCAGACCGGGGCCCAGCGCAGCAGTGCCTCCCGGCCCCACAGAGCCCGGGACAGTCCACCCAACCCCACCGCAGAGAAAACTGCACCCACCCCACCATCCACTCATCTTCCAGACTACATAAGACAATAAACACCCAGGCTGAGATCTTCCTCCACCTCTCCTGTATCTCCCCCTCCTGCAGAGAGAGCCCCTGAGGAGAGGAAAGCTCCTGCAAGATGTGACAATCTTCCCCACCAGTTGAAGAGCCCCCCAGGTGGCTCGATGCACCGGCGGCACCCTGCTCCAGGGCTGGGCCCCCATGCACCCACCCGCCCACAACCCCGGCAACACACCAACCAGGACCCAAGCCCCCGAGGCCCGGGCCCCAGCCCAGAGACGGAGCACCCCCAGAACCTCACGCCCATCCCGGACCCACCCAGGGGCAGCCAGGCTACCAGGTCAGTAACCCACGTCCGTCAGCACAGACCCTCCCCTAGCCCTGCTGCACGCAGCCGCGAGGAAACAGTCACCTGAGAGCCAACAGAGCCCCTAACCGGACATGACCGCTACCCCGGGTTGAGCCCCCCACGGAAGATGCCTCCGGGGACCACCCCGACGCCCTAAGCCTGTCCCTACCCCCACACCAATCACAACAGTGAAGGCGGGACCAAACTATGACCCCCCACCCCCTCTAGGTGATGGAGCTGATCAAAGGAGCCCAGAGCAATTGATCTGATGTGGTGGCAGAGGCTGTATCAAGACTAATGTAATCTAATAGATAATTTCTATATTGGTTAGAATTAAGATTATTTTTATTTTTCCAGTTCATGAGGACTGTTTTCTTGGCTATGCATAGGGCAGTGAAAACCATATGGGCGATATTCTTTTCTGAAGTGACATTATCTAAGCTGCCCAACAAACACACTAAGGGGGAAGTTGGAATGTTACATTTCAGACACTTCGATAAGTCTTCACATATCTCGCGCCAAAACTTCTGAACTGGTGGACAGAACCAAAGAGCGTGGATATAATTGTCCGGTGAATTGGTTTGGCAGTGTGAGCAGTTGCTGGTAGACGTAAAGCCCATCTTGAACATCCGATGACCTGTATAGTGCACTCTATGTAATATTTTGTATTGAATTAATTGAAGACTGGGATTTCTAATTAGATGAAAGGTTTTTAAGCAAATCTGAGACCAGAAGTTTTGGTCTAAGTTAACTGATAAATCCGCTTCCCATTTTGCAATAGGAAGTGATATTGATTCATCTGTTTTAGAAAGCATTCTGTATATTTTGGATAGTAATTTGGGGGTTTTAAGAGTAAGAAATTGAACCACACTTGGTGGTGTTTGTAGTTCAACTTGACCCGGTTTAAATTTCTTTTTTACTATGGATTTAATTTGTTGATATTCTAAAAATCTTTTCTTGTTGATCCCATATTGTGCAACTAGTCCGTCAAATGAAATAAATTCTGTTCCTTTTAGTATATGTTCTAAATATTTGATTCCTTTATCACTCCAATCTGAAAAGTTTATCATATTATTGTTTTGTAATATGTCAGGGTTGTTCCAGATAGGTGTACGTTTGCATGGGATTAATGAAGACGCTTTTTAGAAATTTTAGAAACTCCCACCATGCTGTCAGAGAAGAGCTGATGTTGATGCTTTTAAAGCATTCATGTCGTTGGATGTTTGAGCTGATAAATGGTAGGTCTGAGATCTCTAGATTATTGCAAAGTGCTTGTTCTACATCTAGCCAAGGTTCATCTAAGAGGGTATGTTTTAGCCATCCTGAGATAAACAAAAGGCAGTTTTTACACCTTTGGTCTTCTCCCAAAGAAAAGTTCACACTTCCTTGCTACCTCTTACAGTGGTTGAAGAGACAAAAGACTGTTCCTGTTGAATTGTCTGCTTCCCCCCAACTTCCTGAGATAAAATAATCCGGCTGTTCAATGGCATCAATGTGTGAGACATTGAGACATGCTAAAACCCAGTGGCACCAAGGCAATATACAATAAATAATGTGAGTAATACATAAATAACACTCTCTGATGATGTGAGTGAATGGAGCTCACCCAGCAGTATCTCTCTTTCTTTCATCTATATGCTTCTAATCATTTGAATAATGTATTTAAATACTATTCAAATTTCTATATCATATTTACTTGATTACACTTTTGATTCCAGTGTTGTATTGGGCTTCACAATCTGCAGCAAAAATAATGAGATATAGGGTACTGTTTTCTTTTACACATGGGTGTAATTACAATCTGTATGTCTGAAACAGAGCCCTCTTGTAAATCGTGAATGTTATTGGGACAACCTGTATAAATAAAGGTTAAATATATAGAAGTGGTAATGTCAATAAAACATTAATTCATTAATTACATTTTACTCTGGTTAACAAAAATAGATTTCCTGACACCTCGGAGTGCCTAGAAGCAGCAGGTACGCCACCTGTTGAAACTGGAATGAAATGAAACAAAACTTCAGATTTTGTAGTTTACTGAGTGTTTTGAACCTTGAAGATCCTCATTGTTTCCCTTCAGTTCAGCTTATAGTGAGTGAGTTTATTTTACGTCTGGTACAGTTTACTTTGGTATTTTTGCCTTTTGTTTTTGTTGCCCTTTTCACCAGCTTTAAAGCCATTGTTCTGTGTTGCAGAGTCATGTGTTTTGGATCCACACCTCTGCCTGCCACACACTTACACCCTTGACAAACATGTTACATAAACAATTTTAATTTTCTTTTATTGTTGATATTAATGTCACAGCATTTAGTGAATTAACAATGCTCGTTCAGATGTACAAAGGACACTACAAAGGACTAAACCAGCACCAGGTGAGGTACTTTCCAAAACCAAATCACATCAGTAGGCAATGCAGAAGGTGTATTTTTCTTGACCTCAGTGGAAAACGTCATCATATCAAGGAAAGGTTTATAATAATAATTAGGAGAAGAAAATTGATACATCTGGCGACACTTATTCTAGACTCCTTGGAAAAGATCTATATAAATCTTATAAAGTTTGTATCTGTCTTGTGTGAAACTTGTATGAAAAGCATACAAGAGTGAAAACAGATATAAGATCCCTTGAAAAATTATATAATGAAACTTGTATGTTTTGGATACTTACTAAAACAATATATGAAAGTAATGAGAAAGTGGCCACTTTCATGAGTAAATCATATAAGTTTTTACTATTTCTTTTCCATATGGGATATATTGGTTTACTCCAGAATGCTCTTGTTGTGGTAATTCGTGCAAGTCATATGAATGAGAACAACCAGTAAAAATCATCACTTCATTACTAAGGAACATATGGAATCAGTTAGTGTAAAATAAATTCCTGAATCTTCCAATTTGTGACAGCTGAGAAAAGAAACCCTACACTGATGTATATTTATACATGTAGCCTATTAACAGTATTACTAATGTAAATCACATTATATAGAACCTTGATTAATATCACTTATGTAAGCTTATATTCGTCCTGCAAGGCAAAAACTTTACAACTTTCTTACAACAGCATGATGTTCATTGTTGACCTGAGTGTTTTGATTCATTCTTTTGGCTTTAAATCAGCCACATAAGGCTTGTTTTTCGTTTCATTACGTCTGCTTCTGGAGTCTGCATTTGGATTTGCTACACTTCTTTTCATGACATATTATTAATAATGAAAGCACATGTTAGTAGGAACATCTTACAGTATTACCTATAAACTACACAAACATGGGAGCTTCTTGATGAGTTGGTAGTTGTTCAAACTACTTGCTTGTTGTAGCCATTTCACTGGTTGGCATAGCACGGGGATTTTTAGTCTTTCTCAGTGACATCGCAAACCACAGGAATATAAAGAAACCTGCATCACACAAAGGAGAGAAAGTAGTAAAGACTGTGCCTGGTTACAGTTCGTTCATACACTTTACAAACATTCATGGCAAAATTGAAAGCAAGTATTTCATCTTTCAGCAGGTTATGCAGACCTTGCAATGAGTTCAGGATGCAGAAGAGGTAGAGGCCAGGAGTGGTCAGATGGCCAAAAGAGAAGAAGACCAGGCCCCAGGTAATGCCGAGCAGAGTGATGACTCCCAGCAGGGTACAAATATCTTTCTTGGCACGGTCACGGTTGCGCTGTCCAAACTGATTTGCCAAGCATAAAATGAAACATCCCATTATAGAACATCTGACAAGCAGCATGAGAACTTGAAATCTGTTTTATAACTCGTTGTCACTATTCTTCTCATCAGGGAAAGCATGTCTCTTATTCAGCTTATGTAAAATTGTGCTCTTGAAGCTAACATGACTTTTAAATGTGTTTGAACAGTAACCACTAAAACTGCCTCCTGTCTAGTGAATGAGATCACATCTCTTTCAGTTTGTGTATTATCTTTAGACTCTTTCATTCGCTCATACAGCATGCTAAATGGAAGTTGATAACATACAAGCAAGCACTTTGACACAAGGAAGAGGTATCTCGCACACAGCGGTAGTAAGTAAAAAACAGTAAAATTATACAAATACTATACGATTCCAGTGCTACCCATCAGCCTCCTGGTAGATACACCTATGGTATAAAGTTGTAAATCCTAAGTGATTTTTAGAAAGGCTGAGCTCTGACATTGAGGTCAGTGTCACCAGGGTTTGAACTTGTCCAAGATTTTTAGTAGCTACACCTACAGTGCCAATTTCAAAACCCAATGTCACCCCATTATTGAATTTTGGCATTCACAAACTTGGGTGTCCATGCCATCCACCTCTCTGGCTATGTGCCCAACAGGGTGATGTCAGTACCCCATCAGCCTTTTATGGCTAAGGAGTAAAAAACTAATTTAGGCACAAGATAGGCAGTGGCCATTACACTGGAAGGTATCCTTTGAGGCAAATATTCTCAGTGAGAAGCAGGGAAAAAACATATTCCAAACTGTTCCAAAAAAGTCAAACATGGGAAAATCAACACTAAACACTAGGAAAACAACATGTGTGATTAGCTGACACATTAAACACAGGTTACAGTAATCAGGCAATATTACTAAGGACAGAAAATCGATAGGAATACACAAGGATGAGCATTTACACTCAGGAATAGTTTATACCTAACCCATTACACAATTTAGAAATGTACTAGAAGATGGATAAATGTTTATCAGAAAAACTAAATGACTGGTAACCCACTTTCACTTTATTTACCTTTAAAATAAAGATGCTACTGAATGTTTAACACGTGTTCCTTGTGGCCTTTTCAAAGGGATTGCCGATGAGAAAAATGTGGAGATTCATAAACTTTTCAAGATGCATTATAAAGATTTAAAGATTAACCCATACCTCTTTGACACGGCGGAGAATCAAAATATGCCAGAGAGTTGTCACAAATAGGATCACGTTAAAGAGGAACACCAAGCCGAACAGCACAACTGTAGTCAACACCTTCACCGTGTCATTAGTTATATAACATCTACAAAGAAAGTGATTACAGTTCATATTTTAATCTCTCACCTGCCCAGGTGATTTAGAGTCACATAGTAAGAGTGCATGTAGGTGGAACTACTGAGATTCAGAGTCAAATTGTGAGATTACATGTTAGGTTAAATAGGATTGTATGCCTTTCCCTTTTTAAGCTTTTATTGTATTGTATTATCAGAAACTCCAATGCACATACAAAACAGTTTAATTATGTTGAGGTGTTACATGCAATCACATTTGTTCCTTACATTGCAGTGCTGTTGGAGTTATAGTTGTCCACAACAGCAGGACCATAAAAACCTCTGTCTATGATCACCACCACTGACACAATGATCGCAGGAACTCCTGAAACACAAGAACCGAGCAGTCACTTAAATGTTATGTGACTGATAATAACAGCTTCCTGCTTAAATGGCTCCACTCACCCCATCCCACCACACTGAGTTTGAGCAGGTATCTCTTGATATAGATGTTGAAGACTTTGACTAAGAGAAGGTAGAGGTGGAATCCTTCCACAGCCATCCAGCTAAAAGTGGTCAGCAGAGAATAGTGAAGGACAAGAGCCATGTATAAACAGACCCCAGTGGGGGGCACTGCTGCCACTGTGGAACTTAGCAGGAAGTGCAGGTTGAGGATGATGAGAGAAATTGCAAGATTGATGTGGACCTTCATAGAAACATCTAGTCTGAGTGTTCTGTTAGACAATGGAGACAGAGTAAGTGGCAAATTTAGTGGTCATGTCATTGAAGAAAGCCATATCAAGAAGAAGGATGGGATGGTTGACAGAATTACTAACATAATAAACCAGAAAGAATTTGTTGCGAAAAGAATGTATTTCCTTTTATTAAAGTAATGAATAAATATGTAAATTCACAAAAACAAACAACAAACAAGACAGAAAGAAATGAGCAGAGGTTTGGTGAGAAGAGCCTGATACTAAATATGTGAGACGGGAGATGACTGACGAATGTTGAAAGAATATCATCAAAAAAGTTACCTATTTGTGATGAACAGCAAAACTGCAACGGAAAGGGCAAAAAGAGAGACACTACAACCAATTTGGGAAATATACGTCAATATTATTGTGTCCTTTTCTGACACATGTGGAGAAACCTGTGGAGAAAATACATATTTACATAAAGTTATCAATGTTTTTGTTGATTTACCCCCTTTCTTACCTGCCCCCCTGGCTAAACTTTGCTAGATCCGCCCCTGCACAGTTACCAGCCGTCAGCTACGTAGAAAAGTATCCTGGTGTAGAAAGTAATATTAAATAAATTCTAACAACAGCTTATCAAGCGTAAACATGCTGCTGTTGTTCAGCCGCTGGTTTCCTCTTTCTCGTGCAAAGTGGGCCAAAAACAAACAAGAGAGACGGACTCGCGACAGAAAAGCCGATCAGCCGATCATTGATCAGTTTCATGATTGAAGCAGCAACAGGAGAGGGAGGGAGAGAGAGAGGCAGTCGCTCCATATATCGGTTGTTAAGCTTAAGGTGGGAATGCTTTACAAACATTCAGAGATGAACTTACACACTTGCTTTACTTCTCTCTGGGATAACTTTCTAGGAGATGAAATGCCGGTTTGGTAGCGAGGCTCAACCAGACCACCGACAGGTCTCGCACGCCACAGCTGCTCTATCACGTGACGCATACTGCTCCGACGTGCTATGGTTATGAGCAGAGTTACGCCATGTCGTACGTTTTGAGGAGTGCTTTCGTGATATTTAATGGATCGGATTACATTTTTTATTTCTCTCCGATGTCCGATCCAGAAATTTAGGTCAGTATCGGACCGATACGTAATATCAGATCGGTCCATCTCTAGTAGATAGTAGATGGTTTTTTTTTAAATGATTGTTTGTTTTGCTATAAATGAATGGCTCTTGTATTAATATTTGTTTTTGTATATCCTGAATTCCTCTTTATATAATGCACAAGTCCAGTCTTACCAGGAGTACACCAAAGTACGTGAGATGGTTACAGGAACAGGTGACATTACTCTGGTTACGTGTCCAAAGTGTTTCACAGCCATCCTCACTATAACCTGGTAAGCAAAACAAAGAGATCCATTATAGTTAAGATGCCACCAATGAATTACAGTTCAACTTTTAGGTCCCTATTGAAACCATGAACCTCAATCATTCCTATTCATAAAATAACATATTTGTGTCACATGTTACTATTCATCACAAATGTGATTACTGGTTACTCACTTCCTGTTGACAAATTTAAGAATTGACAGGAGAGATTCTGGTTTTCCTGTAACACAATTATACTGCATGTTATGTTATGCATAACATGCATATATATATGCTATATATTTAGTCACATACACAATGCATTCCATGTTATTTAATACTATAATATGTAAAGTATGAATGGAATAAATGATGAAATGAAGTTGCACTTACATTTATATTTTTGGTAACCTCCATGGTTATGTTGACACGTTCACTTAGTCCTGATCTAGGTTTATTTTGTACCAACAGGCCAACTAGTTTTAGATTATATAGGTCACGTGCCACTTCAGACATTTTCTAAAATACAAGACACATTGATATTAATGGGAAGGTTTGTTTAAAACATGCATCATGTAAGATTTTTTCACTATTCTGAAGGGCTTTTACAGTATCCAAAGGAAAAAGACCCCCAGTGATGGTTATTTCTTACCGGTGTACTTAAATTCCTACAAGTTAATTTAAATTTATATTGATTTACATTTGGTGTATTGTTGTAAACAGTAACTGCAGAAGAGCATTCACTTTGCACATCTGGCATATTCCTCTAGCATATTGGCGTGAAGGACCAAAGAGTATAGTGACCAATTTTTGTTTTTCTAAAACAATAAAAAATATATGTATGTGTTTCTAGTGTCTTTTATTCAAAGCTTATGTGTATTTGTGGTTATTGGCAGAACTGCACAGACATAAAAAACTGAGGCCTGGTATTAATGTGAATAATGGAATTAATGGCAGCGACAAACTGATTTCAAGCCAAAGTGCTATTTAGAGGCAATATTTCTTTAATCTCTTTGGGATACAACAAACAAAACTAACCAACCATGGTAGTTAAATAATACAGTGTAAACAATAGACAGAATTAGTATAGATCAGTGGTCGGCAACCCACGGCTCCACAGCCTTTTTCGTCCTTATACTGTGGCTCCGCATGACTTTACAAAATAAATTATAATAATTTAATTAAAGTTAAATTTATTTGCATTAGTTCTTTTTTTAAAATTGTAGTTCTAAATTGGAAGATTAGTGTGATCTTGAAATATTAAAATAAAATTATTAACTTGTGTTTGAAACATGGAATGCCATCCTCAACACATAAACATGAAGAAATATGCATTCAGATTCATGACGATCTTCGGATACACATATGTATGTGAACTGCTATTTTCCACTATGAGCTATGTTAAAACCAAACACCGCTCATGCCTTACAGATGACAGCTTACAGTCCTGCGTTGATGAAAGTGACTTTGTTTGCTAGGTGAGCCCAATTAAAGGAAAAACTACAAAAGAAGGATATTCCACATTATTAAACAGATCACCATTTTCAAGCAATATGGGAAAGAAAAAGGATCTGTCTGCTGCTGATAAGCGTGAAATAGTTAAATGCCTTGGACATGTAATGAAAACCTTAAATAATTCATGGAAACTAAAGCGTGATCACCATAATGTTAGGAGATTTGTAGCTGAGTCAGAGCACACACAGGTTTGTGCAGATATAGGCACAACGAGGAAGGTTTCTACCAGACAAATACATCAGATTAAGACAGCACCTGCGGAAAGGCCATTACAAAGCAGCAAACAGATATTTGAAGCCGCTCGTGTCTCTGGAACCCCACGTACGTCAAGGTGTAGGATCCTCCAGAAACTTGCAGTTGTGCATAAACCTTCTATTTGGCCACCCCTAACCAATGTTCACAAGCAGAAACAGCTGCAGTGGACCCAGAAGTATATAAAGACTAATCTTTAAATAGTTTTGTTCACTGATGCATGCAACCCTGGATGGTCCAGGTGGATGGTTGGTGGACGGCCACCATGTCCCAACAAGGCTGCAACGTCAGCAAGGAGGTGATGGAGTCATGTTTTGGGCCCAAGTCACAGGGAGAGAGCTGGTCGACCCCTCTAATTAAGGTCCCTGAAGGTGTGAAAATGACCTCTGCGAAGGATGTGGAGTTTCTGACTAACCACTTTCTTCTATGGTAGGAAATGAAGAACTGTGCTTTCCACTACAAAGTCATCTTCATCTTGCGTAAAAGGGTTAAGGGTTGCCAACCCCTGGTATAGATGCTCTTAAAATGGAATGGAATGATTCTTATATAGTGCTTTTCTAATCTCCCGGAGTATTCAAAGCCCTCTATACAACATGCCACATTCACCCGATTCACGCAACAAAGGTCTTCTATGCTTCTAAGTACTTACTAACTACCATTGACACACGTTCATCGAACCACCAACCTTCCAATCAGTAGTTGACCTGAGCTACAGCCACCCAATTTTAACACATCTTAAACAACAGCTATTCACATCCTTTTCTATACATTTATATAACCAAGTGTAATGTCTTACCCTGTTAGTTTCAGTAAATGTAAACATGGAAAACACAATCTTGTTGTTTGGTCCAGCAACCAGTTCTGCTGGTAGTTGAACACTCACTGTGCTGTTGGGGAGAGGAGCCACGCCCGCCTATATCATCAGAAACAGAGCAAAACACTGTATGTAAATATTTTGCATCACTTGAGTGATGCAAATACTTTTGGTAATGTAGTGAATTTCAGTCAAGACAGAAAAATGAAAAAATGCCAGCGAGTGACTTCATGTTTGCCACTAAGAATATTTTCTTTCTTTTTTCGTACCTTCGTGTCACTGGCATACATTTCAATGTGTTTACGGGCCTCTGGCTGGTACACGAGGACCACTAAATTGCAGAAAGGATTTGCGATCAATGTGTTTCCATTTAACTCTGTGTTCTGAAGAAACTTTTCCATGTTTATTAAGGACCTTAGAGAAAAACGGACAAGATAATATGAATCATTTTGATTTATAACTATTCAGTGATTTCATGTCATAGAACGTGTTGTTCTTGAATATAATTTAAATCTCAACTCTACTAATTCTTTATACTTTACTCTCATATAAATGTTAGATCTAAGAGTTTTTTTTTAAACTCAGAAACAGAAAGGAACACAGACAAAAAATAAATCATAAAAATGTAAATGTTTACGTGATGGTGTCCTCAGGGCCCCTTGAAAAGTTGCATGTATTCATCAAACAGAATTCAGCTGTTAAGGAAAAAAAAGGATACATATCATATACCCTCATATATATGAGAGTACTTTTTAGAGTTCCTTTTCTATGCTTAAGTGCTTTCTATATAACAGTCACACACTTTCATATGCCAATCAATTCATCGGAAAGCAAATCAGGATTAGCTTCTGGCCCAGCAACATGGAGGCAGGAATCAAACTACCAACCTTCCAACTAGCACATGATCTGCTCTACCTCCTGAGCTATAGCCTCCAACAGAGTTCAAGGGCACTTGATTCAGGGTTTTTTTTCTTTGTTTTTGAAACAGGCTTTTTAGTGTTGTAGCTAATGTACAGTCTGTGCTGTTTTCACTTCTGTTCTAGACTGTATATGCATCTGTAGCTTTATATTCAACAGCATACTGCTGTTTACCTTGCATTTACAAAGAGTTCAGAGAGTAACAGACAGAAACAGTCCATGTGAGCGGCAGACACTCATTTCATTACATCACATCCATACAACTGACTTTTGTCAGTTGTATGGATGTGCACTTTAAGGTTTATGAATCCCATAAACCTTAAAGTGCAGACTTATATCCTGAAAATTATCAATACTAGTCTGTTAACCAGTCAAGTTCCTAGTGGGTTTAAACATGCAGTCATACACCCCTTACTTAAGAAACCTGGCCTTGGTAGTTCTGTTATGTCAAATTTTAGACCTATCTCCAAGCTTCCCTTTTTAAGCAAGATCTTGGAGAGGATTGTACATACCCAGCTGTTGGATTACTTGAATGACTCGCAACTGTCTGAAATCTTCCAATCTGGTTTTAAGCCCTTTCACAGTGCGGAGACAGCTCTTGTTAAAGTTATGACTGACATTCTTTTTGCTACTGATCGTGGTAAATATGCTGTGCTTGTGTTATTGGACATAACAGCTACATTTGACACAGTGGACCCCGACCTGCTGATCTCCCGCTTACACCACTGTGTGGGAATTTCTGATTTGGCATTGTCATGGATAAAATCACATCTTTCCAAAAGGAGTTTTTGTGTTAAGCTGGGGCTGCCCGCTTCCTCTGTGGCCCCTCTGCTTTGGGGTGTGCCCCAGGGATCTATCTTTGAGCCATTATTTTTCTCGCAGTATTTACTCCCTCTTGGTGTGATTTTTCGTAAACACGGAGTGTCATTTCATTTGTATGCCGATGACTGTCAGCTTTATTTGCCTTTTAGTCATTTGGATACCTCCCCATGTCAATCACTGCTTGACTGTCTTAGCGATATTAAATTATGGATGGCAAATAATTTTCTGAATTTTAATGATCGCAAAACGGAAGCAATTTTATATGGCCTGCATCGCTCTACTGATTCTCCAGATGTTGATTTTGGTGATTTGACCTCCCATCTGAAAAGTTCAATCACTAATCTTGGTGGTAAACTTGATTCTGCGCTTACTTTTGAAGGTCATGTAAATGGGGTGGTAAAATCAGCTTTTTATCACCTCAGACGCCTATCAAAGGTTAAGCTTTTCCTTTCCAAACCCAATTTTGTCATGGTCTGGAGTCTGCGACTCCGTGTTTATGTTTAGTTTTCTGTGGTTTTGGTTGCCTTGGGTGTTTGTACTCTTCTGTTTCGTGGTTCATGTTCCTATGTTCTGTGTCCCCCAGTCTGTGTTAAGTTGGTGTGTTGTGTCATTGTGTGTATGTGTTTCCTGTTTTATTGTGAAGGTCTGCGTCTTATGTGAGTGTTTTCAGTTTGCCTCCCTAGTCTCGTCACGTAATCACTCCCAGCTGTGTTCCCCACCTGTGTGTAATCTCCCTGTGTTCTCTGAGTGTATTTAAGTTGTGTCTTCTGTCATGGTAGTTGCTGGTTCGTCTGTGTTGTTTCCCCTCGGTCTCCCTACGTCTCTCCGTATGTATTTCCCCGGACCTCCCTGCATCTTCATTTCTGGTTTGTGTTGTTAGTTTACCCAGTTTAGGTTTCCGGTTTCATGTTTTCCCACCATTGCTGTTTGTACCCACCCTTGTAAATAAATATTCACCTGCACCAGAGCTGCCGCCTTTTGGGTCCTTTCTACTACTCCACACGGCTTGCCCCGGCAAACCGTGACAAATTTGGAAACTCTTATTCATGCTTTTATCACCTCACGTCTAGACTATTGTAATTCCCTTTTAATAGGGGTTGGGTCGGACACCTTGTCACGCCTGCAGTTAGTGCAAAATGCGGCGGCACGATTTTTATCCGGTAGTAGGAAATTCGATCACATCACTCCGGTTCTGGCCTCCTTGCATTGGCCTCCCATTGAATTTAGGGTTCGTTTTAAAGTCCTTTTATTGGTTTTTAAATCTTTAAATGGTTTGGCTCCTGTCTACTTATCTGATTTGCTGAAGCACGTTCTTCCTCGCTCGCTCCATTCAGCTGAGTGGCTGTTGCTGTCGGGCCCTAAGTCATGGCTGAAATGCAGAGGAGACCGAGCGTTTTCAATCGCGGCTCCAATGCTCTGGAATAACCTTCCCCTCCATATTAGACAAGCGTCTATTTTTTAATGATTCTATGGTATTTTTAATTTGGTAGTTGTTTTGATCTGTGTTGTTCAGCACTTTGGTCTGCCTGGTGTGTTCTTAAAGTGCTATACAAATAAACGATTATGATGATGATGATGAAGAATGGTGATCTCAACAGTTAGTTAAAGGGTTAATGTCGTTATTGTGTGGTATTTGAATTGTTATCATATACTCTTTCTATTGCCTGTCAAATTTTTAAAAAAAAAAGACATTACTAGGAATCCGGCTGTACTTGGGTTATATTAGAATGTAGAAATCGACAATGTAGAATTATAAAAATGTATTAGAATGTGAGCACAAAAGGTCGGAGAAAAGCAAACAATCATCCAGCTTAAAGATTCAGCATACCTTAGCTGAATTCACATTAGCTCTATAATTATGCCCCACTTGGGGCAGGAGCTCGTCCCTGACCCGGAGTGGGCGGAAAAGGGTGCAGAGCCCACTCTGGGTTTGGGACGAGTTCCTGCCCCAAGTGGAAGAGTTTAAGTATCTCGGGGTCTTGTTCACGAGTGATTGGAGAAGAGAGCAGGAGATTGACAGACAGATTGGTGCTGCGGCTGCAGTGATGCCGTCTGCAATCAGGGAGCTGAGTGTAAAAGCGAAGCTCTCAATTTACCAGTCGATCTACAACCCTACCCTCACCTATGGTCATGGTAGTGACCAAAAGAACGAGACTGCGAATACAAGCGGTGGAAATGGGCTTCCACTGAAGGGTGGCTGGCCTCTCCCTTAGGGCGAGAAGTCATCCGAGTACAGCCGCTGCTCCACCACATCGAAAGGAGCCAGTTGAGGTGCTGCGGGCATCTGACAAGGATGCCTCCTGCTGAGGTGGAGGCATGTCCCACCGAGAGGAGGCCTGGTGGGACATATAAGTAACTGTATCATCAGTTCCTATGTTTACAGTGTATAAGGCCTCTTGTTTTCAGTCTTTCAGACAATAGCTGAGCATCTCGCATATTTTGCTTGGAGGTGAAACTGTTAATTGCTTTGATTTTTGCATTTTGTGATTATCTGGTTTTTGTTTAGATTGTTAGTTATTTTCTTCCACTTCAGTTTTTTTCTCATTATTTCTTGATTTTGTATTGTTTCCTGTTTAGCTCCATTAGTATGCTGGTTAGAATTTACAGACCATGATTCATTGTGTTTTGATTATTTATGCTAGTCACAAGAAGTGTATGGTATGTTTTTGCCTGTACTTCCTTTTCATCTGTGAGGAGGTCTTTCATATTTTAAGATGTTTTAATGGTGAGTTTACATGTATTGCAGCAGTTTGACAGTTTCAGAGAATTTATAGGCTAGCATTTAGACCTGCTTTATGCCAAAAAACAACAGTATTAAAGTAAGGGGATGTTCCTATACTGTTAGCAATAGGAATTTCAATAAATACATGGAAATACTTACTCATGGTAATGTGTTTATGTGGATCACAAAAAGAACTAGAGTTTCCACAGATAGACGTTTCTGATGCACAGTTTACAGAGACCATGTCATGAGACACACAAGACACCAGCCACCAAAGTATCCCCCACTTAATCCTGTGAAATTGAGAAAATTAATCTATTTTTAAAAAAAGTCTCTGCTTAACAAAAAAAGGATGTTTGTCATGAAAGCAATTTACAAGCCAAAAGGAGGTCTAGGATGAAGACAAGACAAGAGATTGTGTTGTCTCTCATTTCAAGCAGACAGTGTTTATAGCTTTCATATAAGGTGACCCCATATACTTAAGTGGACGTTTATTATTGTAATTATGATAACAAATGACAACTATGGGTTTCCTTTTTTCAACCAAAAGCCAGTGGCTGCAGATGAGGTCTTATTACATAGCAGTGCATAAAACAATCTGACAAAACCACATGGTGTTATTAATCTATCTCATTCCATTTCATGCGGAACATTAGTGATAGACAGATATATTTTAGCAATGGTGAATCTAAGTCTTTAAAAGAGACACAGCAAAGAGCAAACACTCATCTACAGCTTTATGTGTTCGCACAAAACAATTTTGTGTGCTTAGTTAAATAGCTAATATATATTTTGCAGTCCCAATATTGATAATGAAGCTAAACATCTTTTTATGCAAAGAGTACCAAACCATATCCTACCTTTGCATGTTGCTGGGTCTCTTAAATAATATTATTTATACTTCTGAAATGAATAGAGAACACAGGTGATATGATGGTAGGAAAAAAGCAAATGAGTTAAACATGCTGAAAGTGAGCAGGGTAATGGGAAATGAAATAAGATGTAAATTACTGTCTGAGAGAGAAAGAGGAAGTGTTAACAGACAGGAGAGTAAAATATTCCCTCTGTTGGCACTGATCCTAAACTAAATACAGGCTGATGTCAAATAACTGAAGCAAACTGGAAACTGCATATGCTGTAAATTCTGTTCCCACACATTCAGCAACAGGTTATGTTTTTTAGAAGTTAGTTTATCTCAATTTTGAAAGCAATTCACTGGTCATATGTTTTTGTACAGTTGTTGAAATAAGCCAATAAGAGAACAAGTTACATAAAGATATATTCAATCTGGAAGAAAAAGAAGCTGAAACAAGTTCTCTGCAAAACATCAGTATCTTAATCCAAGTTTGATTGAGGGAAAAGGGCCCTCAGTTTGCACACTGGCTTGGCTTTCTACATCTATAAAATGCCAGAATCAACCTGACAGAGATGATATCAAACATCTTGTAGAAATGCACAAGGTTATTATCGTTAATGAAAACTAACGAAATAACGAAAACTAGAAGTGAATTTTTTTTTCGTTAACGGAAATAAAAATAAAAACAAGACTTTGCAAAAAAAGGAAAACTAACTAAAACTGTAATGAGTGTTAACAAAACTAACTAAATTTAACGGAATTTAGAGCGAAAATGTGTTTAGTTTGGGGCAATCATGGCTCAAGAGTTGGCAGTTTGTTTTGTAATTGGAAGGTTGCCGGTTCGAGCCCCAGCTCCAACAGTCTCAGTCGTTGTGTCCTTGGGCAAGACACTTCACCCGTTGCCTACTGGTGGTGGTTGGAGGGCCCGTGGCGCCAGTGTCTGGTAGCCTCGCCTCTGTCAGTGCGCCCCAGGGCAGCTGTGGGTACAATGTAGCTTGCCATCACCAGTGTGTGAATGACTGAATGTAGTGTAAAGCGCTTTGGGGTCTTTAGGGACTAAGTAAAGCGCTATACAAATACAGGCCATTTACCATTTTAGTTTTCATTGATGTGTGTGTGTCTAGGGTGAAAATGAAGTGTAGTTTCCAGGTTTTTTTTATGCTGTGTCTCATTATGCCAGCAGGTGGCAAGTACGTTAGTCGAGTCGTCTGTGTTGCTGCTCCGTCCCACGTAGAATCATGTCAGTAAAAGTTGGGAGAAATCGCCAGAGTCCAATTTTGGATTACTTTGAATATGATTATGTTTTAGATAAAGCAAGTGTCTTGTAGTGGAAAGAGACAAATTATGCAGGACATTTCTAAAGGGAAAAAAATCCCATAAACCTTAAAGTGCACTTGAAAAGCTTGTGCGAGCTTTTCAAGTGCACTTTAAGGTTTATGGGAGGCTAACATAGCTTACCTTGAGAAGGTAAGGGGGAATGCCCAACTCTCATCCCCAGAAACAGAAGCTAACCCCAGGCAGAAAAAAACACATCTGCACATAGCACATGAGAAAAAAAAAAACTCTTAATACACCAAAGAAACACATGACAAGCAACAGGGGTGGGTAAAGGGTGAGAGACAGCCTAATTAGACAGTACATCCGGGCCTGCGTGCGCTGGTCTCCGTCAGCATCGGAAGGGAATAAGCGTCGAAGGCGTTTGGAAAGGGAGGGGGGAGGAGTGTGTGCATATCAGTGTATATGTATGTGTGTGCGTGTCCAGAGTTCAGCTGAGACAGTGTCCTTCGCCCTGCCAGGCTAAGTAAACAGTCTTCCAGCCAACCCAGGTGGCCTTGCATGGAATGGGAAGGAACAGACTAAACACAGTCGGTATCAGGGTGTTTTTGTTCGGCTCCAGCCTTGCGACCGCAGCTGGCGCCCAAAGGGTATCCGTATGAAGTGATGGTGATTTTTACTTTAGTGCGAACAGCTCATATGAATTTCAAAGCAGTTCTTTTTTTTTGTGTCCCGTTTGGATCTTTAGCCATCAGAATTGTTGTCTTAAGGCCAAGAAAGATGCCAAGCGAATTTATTTTACCAAGTGGATCATCATGGCCTTGCCATATTGGTCCATTTGATTGACCTTTATTATAATTATGAATTTATTTTACAGACACAAACATCCATCCCCACCCTCATGCTCTCATATGCACTTAGGACCATGGGTCTCCAGCTGTCTCTGTGCGTCCTGTGGCTTCATGCATGAAGGTTAAGTGGCAATTTTAATTTGAACATATATGTGAGTATGGGCATGAATATTTTTCTACCTATATGTTATCCCTGTAGCAGACCCGTCCCTGCCTCTCACTGTATAACAACAGGAAGGATGGATGAATGAAAATGGTCATTATTTAAATTCAGTTTTATTTATATATGTCATATAATATGTATATCCCAAAAGGTTGATTCTGTTCTTCTAGACACAGTGTTTTCAGTGGGAGAAAGAAACGTTTCACCACTCAGGTTTCTCCAACCTTATTTGTATATGTTATGTTTAGACATGCTTTATATTGTAAGGTTAAGAATCTACAATAATGCAGCGAAAACACCAAGTATGGTTAATTGGCCTGTATTTGTATAGCGCTTTACTAGTCCCTAAGGACCCCAAAGCGCTTTACACAACCAGTCATCCACCCATTCACACACACAGCAAGCTACATTGTAGCCACAGCCACCCTGGGGCGCACTGACAGAGGCGAGGCTGCCGGACACTGGCGCCACGGGCCCTCTGAGACTGTCCAAGCCGGGGCTCAAACCGGCAACCTTCCGATTACAAGGCAACCTCCCAACTCTTGAGCCACAATCGCCCGTCTCAAGTATCAAACAGTGAATCATTATATTGCTGTAAGACGCATTATACTTCTTATTATAGAGAGTATAATCAGTATGTAGTATAGTTTGCATTATATTTCTGAATTAAAAAGAATGTGAAAATCATTAGATTTATTAGATAGGTTTGTATTATCCTATACTGTTGATTTACTGTGAATGAGTTACACTGTTTCATGACATTTCATACTGCTGAGTTAAGAAGAGAATATTGTGTGCAGAGAGCACAGAACACATTCCACAGGAGCTTCACCCCCACCTTTGTTGGAAGCAGAAAAACAGGGAGCCAAGGTCATAACTCAGGCTCACTGAGAGAGAGAAAGAATGTAGATGTTTAGGTTTTATGACTAGGTGGAGGGGAGGCGGAAGCTATAAGAATCTGAGGAACGCTGAGACACTTCGGGATCAGGCAGACACCCTCCCGTGCTCATCTCTCCTCCGGATGGTTTATGCTCATAAAGTGTTGAGTATGGAATAAAAGATTGTTGATTGAGCATTTATACACCATTTATATACAGTATTGTCCTTCCTTCAGCCCAAAGATCAAAACAATTGGGAGGTTTTAACAATTTGGTGCTGCGCGACCCGGATCTTTGGTGTGCTGAGGAAGGCCGATTTGGCCTGTGGTGAGATCGTGAGGCGAGGCGAGCAGAGGACCGGTCCAAATATAAAAAGGTAAGCACAGCCTGTTGTATCAAAAATACCAAATGTTCATATTGGAAATTCTAAATTAATCTGTTCGCTGAGTTACACGTATTTTCACATTAAATTGTCGGTGTCTGGTTTTCGGCACGAGATACTAACATCATAAGTTGAGGCTGAATTCCAGTGTCATACGAACTGGCTCTAGCAAGATACTAAAAACATTCTACGTTGAGACTAGAGTTGCAGCCCACGTTACCTTCTACATTTAACTTTGTCTATGACTGTCTTTTGTGGCAAGAAACTGTAAGTTGAGCTCAGAGGTTTCTGTGTGTGTTTCTGCGTGTGAGACGCGCTCTCTGTGTGTTTCATTGTGTGAAATAGGAACATGGTGACAGTGACGGTTAATGTGTGAATTGAAGGGCACTAGAGCGAAGACACATTTTAGGATCAAAGGTTGACACCTAGTGGACCTGTGGAAATTAATTTTGTTCATGTTGTGGCAACCCTCCTGTCTGTGGACGCACAGGCCGGTCCAGCGGCGTCTGGTTAGCCGAGGTGGCGACTTGGGAACTGAGGTCTCCCGCATTAGCTACAGAATAACACTGAAACTGCTGTGTCTTTGCAGTGTTTACAGAGCTAACGATTTGCACATTTGCATTTGCATTTGGTGTTTGCATGTTTTTCAGATTTCCGTATTCTTTTCCATATTCTACATTCTCAATTTAGTCACATGAGAGGTCAGAACAAAGTGTTAAGTGGAGGTGCTGAGTGTGGGAAGAGTAAAGTTGCTGCCACAAAGGTTTTCTGTCTCCATCTTGCTATTTTATTTTTAAGCAAAAACCATTATTATTAGAGGTAGTTGCTACAAACTGATACAACAACAGTGGCAGTTTTCTGTTTATCCCTAAACAAAGCAAAATCTTCATGTGGAACCATCCATTATAATATTGCGCATTAGCCTCTGTCATGTTCTTTCCTCATAGAATGATTTCCATACTCTGTAGACAGAGGAGCCTGCTTTTAGCAAAATTCCACTGCATAAACATGTTTTGCAATTCTAAAAGTTCCTGATAAATTTCTTATACTTTTTACTTGACAAGCATTGCTTGTAATGAACTATAAACAGTAAACATTCACAAATTATGAATGTCTAAATTTTTTCCCATTCTTATGTTATATATGATGTAGTTTTTTCATGACATGTTTTTCTCTCATTCATCTATTCTGAATTATGTTTGCAATATATCATATATCTGCAATATATTCACATCCACAGGATGGATTCAGATATATATATATATATATATATATATATATAGAGGCCAATACCAAGGGCTCAGAGAAGAGCTCGAGAGGATGTGGAGGGTGAAGGTAACGGTGGTCCCCGTGGTAATCGGAGCACTAGGTGCGGTGACTCCCAAGCTAGGCGAGTGGCTCCAGCAGATCCCGGGAACAACATCGGAAATCTCTGTCCTGGGAACAGCTAAGATACTGCGCAGGACCCTCAAGCTCCCAGGCCTCTGGTAGAGGACCCGAGCTTGAAGGATAAACCGCCCGCAGGGGCGTGCTGGGTGTTTTTTTTTTTTATACATACACACACACACACACACACACACACACACACACACACACACACACACACACACACACAGCACTTGCTTAGTTTGCAATATTATTTACATACAACTGAGCTGAACACTAAGACAAACATTTTTCAGACCTTGCAAAGAGTTCAGGATGCTGAAGATTTATCGGTCAGGAGCTGTCAGGTAGCCAAAAGCGAAGACGATCAGACCCCAGGTAATGCCAAGCAGAGTGATGACCCCCAGTTAGGGATGGGTATTGATAAGATTTTCACGATTCCAATTCCATTTTCGATTTTGTTTAACGATTCAATTCTTTATCGATTCTCTTATCAATTCTTATTTTTAAAAAAGGAGAACACTAAGGTCGAATAGCTTAGAACTTTGTTTTATGTCTTCTCTTTGAACAAGATAGAAATTTAGGAGTAACATGGCCTTACAAACCCAGCAGTGAGATCTTAAGAGATCCAGCCTACGGCTCTTCAATGGGGTGTCACAGGGTCCCCGGGAAAAAAATTGTAAATGTAAAATAATAAAATAAATATTCTTCTGTAGCAATAACAAAGTATAACATAAATTATTCAGTAGCAACTACACAAGAATATCCAGTAATGTCCCTGCCTACAATTAAACACATTCACTTACTGAAAATCGGGGGCATCTGCTGTGGCAAATAGGTCCAAATCTTTGACCACAAACTGAGTCACTGCTCGGTGACATTCATCTATCCTGGCCTGAAAGGAGACGCTACTGGTAGACTGCAGCGACAACTGCCAGCATCTGAGCCAGACTCTGTCTGTCTCTCTCATCATGGTCACCTAAATGCACAGTAATGGCAGATTTTGTAATAAGGCAGATCGCGCTAACATAATATGCACTGTTAGTTGATTATTTACCTGCCGCATTAACGGGAGAGCACGTGCAAACGTTGGCGCTGCTGCTGGGTTGAGATTCACGAATCCGGAGCGGAATTAAAAACACGACATTCATTTAAGGTCATCGTGTGTTTTGTGAGCAAATACTTTTGCATATTCGTGGAAATATGAAATAGATAGATAAATGAAATATCTACTTTGCAAGTATTGCAAGTTGCCCTGTTGTCATCCGTTCTCGTAAAGTATAGCCAAACTTTTGAGCATTTGAGCCATGTTTCCTGCCAGGTAAGCGACGCTCCGCAATGTGGTGACATCATTCGGGGCGACTGGAATCGATAAGGGAATCGTTTGCAAAAATAGCAAACAATTCCAAGGAATTGAAACAGTGGGAACCGGTTCTCAACAAGAACCGGGTTTCGATACCCATCCCTACCCCCAGTGGGGTAAAAATGTCTTTCTTGGCTCCATACAAAAACTGATTTGTCAAACAGAAAATGCCACAGCAGATTACAACATGAAACTAACAGACATTAAATTGTGTTTCAAGAGTGACTGCTAAAACTGCCATTCAAGGAAAATATTGTTGTCTGCACATCACAATACATCAATAGTGTCACATTTTTTAGCGGTTCTTTTTAACTTGCTGCTTGATGCTCTTGGTACTTTTTGTTTTGACAGATTCGACAACCTATCATCAAGTGTGTGTATCCTGGAAGATGTGGTCAATAATAAAAATGAGCAAAAAGGGGTATACTGATGGAGAAAACGTTACATATAACTATACTTTTCAATACATAAAGATGACAACATTAGCATGTACCATGTAAGTGTCATCTCAAGGATGATCACAAAACAGAGAACAACCTAGAACAACCCACCTGAACACTACCTTAGTCACCATCTGAGCCTCATGACAGGCATCTAGCATCTACAAAGAAATAGAGGGAATGATGACTGATGATATAATCCCTCACACTGAAACAATGAAAAATGAATTCTTAATAGAAAATGTTAATTATGCATGTGACTCATGCATGCGTGCATGCACCATCCTTATTTAAACATGCAAAGATCCAGAATAGAATAGAATAGAATAGAATTCAACTTTATTGTCATTGCACATGCACAGGTACAGGGCAACGAAATGCAGTTTGCATCCATCCAGAAGTGCTTTAGTGATATAGATATATTACAATATATATTAGCAATAATATAGATATGTGAGTATATTACAGAAATGGGTCTATTATGGTATGTTATAATGTACACGGTATGAAGTATGTTGTGAATATTCTATAACTATAAGTATGTACAGGCTGTAGTGAGTACAAGCTATGTACAGGATATGAACAGGATATAAATATGAAAAACTATACAGAATATGAAATGAAATAAATAACTTTACAGAATCTGGGATATACAGCTATACAGAAATGGGAACTATGCAAGTTGTAAACAGTTGTAGGATTAAAGATTATCGAATGTACAGAATGATTATTTACACAGAGCTATACAGTAGTGCAGTTAAGATAAGTGAGGGTGTAGATAGTTTCTACAGAGGCTATATAAAGTGCTAGTGGTTGTGAGTGGTGGTTCAGTCCATGTTATTATTGTGTTTGAGGGTACAGTTGTCCATTGTGGGTGTGTGTATGTTCAGTCCATGAGTTTAACGTGGGTCAGATGTCAGGAGGCAGAGTTCAGGAGTCTGACAGCTGTGGGGAAGAAGCTGTTCCGGTACCTGGTGGTCTTAGTCCGGAGGCTCCTGTGGCGCCTCCCAGAGGGCAGGAGGGTGAAGAGTCCATGTGATGGGTGACTGGGGTCTTTGATGATTTTCCCAGCCCTTTTCAGACACCGCTTCCTGTAGATGTCTTTTATGGCAGGAAGTGGTGCTCTGGCGATGCGCTGGGTAGTTTTCACGACCCTCTGCAACGCCTTCCGGTCCGAGGCAGAGCAGTTCCCGTACCAGACTGTTATACAGTTGGTCAGGATGCTCTCGATGGTGCAGCGATAGAAGTTCACCAGGATGTCTGAGGACAGGTGGTTCTTCCTCAGAGTCCTCAAGAAGAAGAGGCGCTGGTGAGCCTTCTTGACCAGCTTGGAGCAGTTGGTCGTCCAGGTGAGATCCTCGGAGATGTGGACTCCCAGGAACTTGAAGCTGCTCACACGCTCCACAGCCGTCCCCTTAATGTGGATGGGTGGATGTGGGTCAGCATTCCTCCTGTAGTCCACGATGAGCTCCTTGGTCTTCTCGGTGTTAAGCAGCAGGTTGTTTCTGTCGCACCACTCAGCCAGACGATCCACCTCCTCCCTGTAGGCGGCCTCATCGTTGCCACTGATGAGGCCAATCACCGTGGTGTCATCTGCAAACTTAATGATGGTGTTGGAACCATCAGCAGGTCTGCAGTCGTGGGTGAAGAGGGAGTAGAGGAAAGGGCTCATCACACAGCCTTGTGGTACACCGGTGTTCATTGTGATGGTAGATGAGCAGCGGTTATCCAGCCGGACATGTTGGGGGCGGTTGGTCAGGAAGTCCAGTAACCATTTGCAGATGAGGGAACTGATACCCAGGTCTGTCAGTTTCCTGATGAGTTGTGAGGGGTGGATTGTATTGAATGCTGAACTGAAGTCTATAAACAGCATTCTGGCGTAGGTGTTGATGTAACTCTGATGTAAATGCAAAACAGCAAACAGGTATAAGATTTTACATGCTTGCAAATGTATTCCTTGCATTGCTTTGTTTTTATAGAACTGTACAGAGCCATAAAAACCTCTCTATCAGTCACTGAAACTGATGCAATGACTGCAGAGACAGCTGAAACACAAGAACTGAGCAGTCATTCAGATGTTTACAAACACCGTCCTGCCGAAATTGTTCCACTCACCTCATACCACCACTCTAAGTTTGAGCCGGAATCGTTTGACAAACTTGTTGAACACTTTAATAAAGAGAAGGCAGAGGTGGAACCCCTACAAGGCCATCCAACTTAAATTGGCCAGCAGGGAGCAGTGACAGCCAAGAGCCTTGCAAAACAAAAAGCCCAATTGGAGGACAGTGCTGCCACTGTGTGCCTGAACAGGAGATGCAGGTTAAGCAAGGTCAGGGTGATTACAAAATTGATGTCAATCTTCACGGGTATATCTTCTCTGTGTGTCCACTCAGAATGGGCAGAAGCTGTCTTTGGCAAGTGACAAGTTCTGGGTTGTTGTCGAGGGTCATATCGTTCTTGGGAAGAAGTTTTACATTTTTGATAAGAAGTAAAAATGAGAAAATGAAGAAAGAGTTAAAGCATTGAAATAAAATAAAAAAAATTACTAAATGCATAAATCCACAAATCAATCAGGAATATGCAGCGAAAAAATTCAAGCAAGAAAGGAAGATAAGAGTGGACACATGAGTGAGGAGTGGAGATAAGAGTTGATATACAGTAGTAGGAGTAAGTACAAACAGTGGGAAGTGGGAAGGTTACTTTTAAAATGTATTCCACTACAGATTACAGAATACATGCCCCAAAATGTATTTTGTAACGTGTTCTGTTACATTACTCAATGAGAGTAACGTATTCTGAATACTTTGGATTACTTAATATATTTTCATGCTTTTTACAACTACATGAATGTGATTTATTACTATTACTGAAGGGCTCTGTCTGGCGCTGAACAGAAATTGTCGCGCTATGCTCCTTTGTTTATTGTGCATAAATAGTGAATTGTCCTGACAGAATATTGCGTTTCGATTCTGTTATTACCATGGTACATTGACAAAAACATATACTTTTATTCACAGGATAAAATAGTTTTTTTGTATCACTAATTGCCCAGTATGATTACAGCATACAATATTGTTGTCACTGCTACATTTCTGTAACGCATACCAGAAATTATTTCCACTACTAATTAATTACCGTTGAGCTCAAAGGTCCTATTAATAAACGGTTAACGAATGTGTATTTATGAAGACGATTTGTGAGACTGGTAAACTTACCTTTGTTCGTACGATGGTCTTTTGTTCTACTAGATACATTTCGAGGTCCTGTACCCATCCGTCAGTAAACTGTATCTGGGCTTGTTGCTGTGACCTGAAGTTACTAAAAACTTCATGAATGCATGCACTCACTCCAAGAACCATATAATTATAAATATGAGCGTGGTGAAAGTTGGGCAGCACGCTAATGTCTTTTGTCCACTCTGTGTGCTCGTAAGGGTCTAACCCTTTCACTCCTTTGATTTTTTCCTCGCATCTTTTCTTTGACTTTTCATCAAGTCTGTCTTTGTACGGACCGGCATTGTTCTCCTTCGTTTTGTACATTCCTTTTTTGGGGGGCAAAGAAAAAGCAAGAAGGTAAAAGTCTTATCATGCCAGAAGTCAACCAGCAGTGTCGGCTTGATACCAGATCTGGGCCAGACCTCCTTGCTATGTGGGTAAGAACAAAGGACAATAGTACCCTAACTGCCTTCTACACACAACATACAATTTGGATAAATTCCACTGTGACAAGGAGAGGATTAATTTCCCACCTAGGAAGGTAGGTTGTTTATTTACAAGCAACACTCATGAACTTCATTCATTAATGTCACTATACACAATAGGTGAAGTGCAGACATTAGTATACCTCAGTAGTTACAACTTTTAAATACTCTGGCAAAAACAGTTATTTTATTTTTATTTTTGATTTACACCAAAACCTTCCCATATGGAAAAGAAATAGTAAAAACCTACATGATTTACTCATGAAAGTGGCCACTTTCATATATTGTTTGAGTAAGTATCCAAAACATACAAGTTTCATTACATAATTTTTCAAGGGATCTTATATCTGTTTTCTCTATTGTATGCTTTTCATACAAGTTTCACACAAGACAGATACAAACTTTATAAGATTTATATATATCTTTTATATATGGGTTGTATCTCTGATCAACACATTGGAGTGAAATAGATTTTTGGTTTTGTAGTTGTTGTTCTTTTTTTATGGCAAACGAAAATTTTAACATTTTTCCCTTTTTAAAATGAGCAAAAAATGTGAAGACAAAATGTTTTTTGATTAATTGTGAATAAGCATTCATTATGCATCTGCAGTACCCTCATGTCCCATTAGGTGGACTCATCATCAGTCATTTCAGTTACTATCAGAACACCAATTGAACAAAGAAGCAGGTTTTGCAGACATTGCAGAGGGAGTTCAGGATGCAGAAGAGGTAGAGGCCAGGAGTAGTCAGATAGCCAAAAGAGAAGAAGACCAGGCCCCCCAGGTAAGGCAGAGCAAAGTGATGACTCCCAGCAGGGTACACAGGTCTTTTCTGGCTCTGTCAAGGTCGACCTGTCCAAACTGATTTATCAAATATACAGTGACACAGGAGATTACAGAACATCTGAAACTGGTAGAAGGAGACTTTGAAAAGTGATTTTAAATTCAGAGACAACATTCTTGCCAAATGAGGGAAATCACATTTCTTATTTGGTTTGTTTAACAGTGTTTAACATATTCAGACCACACCCAGTGCAGGGTTTATGCTACAGCTGGTCTAAATTAACAGAACTGGTAATTACCAAAATCTTTTTTTTTATTTCTATAGTGTTTAATCCACTATTAAGCCAGGTGGATGCAAGCTTTTTGATTGAAGCTATATTTTAATGCTATGATATAATTATTGTTGTTTCTACTCTATCCGAGTACTCAAAGTGCTTTATACAACATTCCTCGTTCATTCACACTCATTCATGCAGGCACTTTTTTTGTATGCTAAATGCTTTCTACCCAACATCCACACACATTCACACTCTGATGGATGCATTGCAGAGCAACTTGGGGTTCAGTATCTTGCCCAAGGATTTTTGACATCCAGACTTGAGCAGCCACCAACCACCAACCTTCTGATTTGAAGACTGACCTGTTTTACCTCCTGAGCTACAGCCACCACTATTTCTTTAATCAAAATAATATTTTTAATGTTAAAATTAAATTATTGTTGAATGTTCTAATTTACCATTTTTACAAAAATTCAGAAAAAATAGTAAAACTTATAATTATAATTACTATCCATTAATTTTCTTACTGTTTCACAAAAAAGCTGTAAAACAAATGGATTTTTGTTTTTTATTAAAATGTCAAATCACACATATTTACCTACATTCTTGAACATTCTTCCTGCCTGATTAGGCAGGAAGTGCAGGTTGAGGAGCACCAGAGCAATTAAAAGGTTGATGTGGACTTTCACAGAAACATCTTGTCTGAGTTTCCTGTCAGGTGATGTCATTGTTTGAAGAACATTAGGCCAATCATCAAGTAAGGAAAGAAAGCCTAGATGACAGTATTAAAGATGAAGGCATTATATTTTCTGCAAAAAGAGGAGGAAAATAGCAGAAGAGCACTCCTGCATTGCCTTTTAGTAATGAATTGAAGGAGAGAAAGACAAAGGCATTAGAAAAGAGCAGTAAAAAAGTCTGAAGAGTTGTTGGGAGCAAGGACAACATGGTAAGTGGACAGTATTTATCTTGGAAATAAATCATTGAAAGACGAGTAATTTAACTATTTGTAATGAAGAGCAAAAGGGTGACAGCCAGAGCAAAAAGCGAAAGACTGCAGCCAATCAGAGTAATGTCTGTTAATATCTTCAGGTCGTTTTCTGAGAGGGAAGCACTCACCTGTAGAGAAAATACACATTCACAATGACTTGTAGCACTTATATTGTCATGCCATACTTATCTGATATGTTTATATATTTCGAATCGAAATTGTGTCCTATATAAAGGGTGAATAAATCTTCACAATGGTGTTACATTAGTTTAAAACCCACAGGTTCTAATTTATGGTTTGTTTTTCATTACTAACTGTAATCTTTAAAAACTACAAATACAAATTTTCTATACCCTTTATATACTTATTTATTACATAAGTATATCTTATTCATTTAACCAGACATTGAGAATATATTTTTATTTACAGTGGTGACCTTTGATAAAGGTGCAAAGGTTAGTGGAGAGGAGAAGGATGAATGATTATCTAATCAAATCCCAAAATATTTATATTCAGTGATCTTGACTATTGAATTTTTAAACACAGATTTGCTACTTAAGTTCTAATATATCCCTAATAATAACAACGGTGCAGTATAATAATTAATCTTTCTTCTACTGATATTCCTCTTCCCACCTCTGAGCATACCTCCTGTCTCCAAGGAATAATTCCACCTCTCCGGGCTCTCTTCCACATTTCCACTTCTTTCGTTCATTAAAATATTTCCATCTCTATCCTTAACGACCTTAATCTGCTGTACATCTTCTCCAGCTTAATCACTCTGTCTGTGACCAGTGTCCAGCCTCACATACAACCCACTATAAGCCTTTTTCCTCCTCTGTCTGCCATTCACAGATAGTTCACAGGACTGTAAGAAGCAAAATGAAGGCACCTTCCTCCCAACCAGCACTCCTCCCTGTCCAGGATGTATACATTGTTAGGAACAAAATGATTAAATAAAAGTCTTTATTTTTTATTTTATTTTTTTACGTACACTTTTCAATTGTGCTCATTAAAGAGTGGCACTTTATGTAAAAAGGGTCAAAAGCATCAATTCAGCACTATGATTGAATTGAATTATTGAGACTGACATGTTGGGGGCAGAGGAATTTGAAAACATGCTTACACATCATAATTGGTTATTAAGTCAGGGGGACAATTTTTCTGGGCCAAGTGAGTCTGAACAGAATGTCTCAGATGTGGATAATTAGTCGAATCAATACACTGTGAATTGTTAGCTAATAATACAGAAAGGTTAGGGAGCGAGGTGTTTTTCTTTCTCTCTTTTCTTTCTCTCTTTTTTTTTTCAAAAAGAAAAATTCTGCCATTTGTTTAAAATTCATCAAGAAATGGCAGTATCAGAAGGCTGGACAGCCACTACGGACTCACATATAAAAGTATATTAGAAAACTGTTTAGATACAGAGAGAATGAAAATATTGGCATGATATCAAAAGTAGGTAAAAAAATAAAAAAAATGTCATAATTAATTTCGGTCACGATATTGGTGATGTGACTCTTGGGACTGCACCCAAAATGTACCTTTTGAAGGGTTCTCCAATAAATTATCTTAAAGTTCAAATAGCGTACATATTTGTTTGTTTATATTAACTAATGGTATTACAGGCATTAAAATGGTGCAGTTTTTATACTAAAACTGTGATACATCCCATGTTGATGCTCAAAGTTGTTTAGACAAAAAGGATGTGAGGGAATGAAACAAGATTTTGGCTTTAGATGGCTACAACTCTAAATTTTACTAGTTTATGAAAGGAAAATTCTGTCTGGCTACATTACATTACAAACGTATTCTACAAATAAATAAAAATCAGCTGATTTTAAGGAATCAAGTTGGAACTGTTTTTAGATCTGATAGATTTAATGTTACTTCTGGTTTAGTAATAAACTCAGTAAAACGGAATAGTTTTCCTAACAGCAAAACAAGCATTATGCTTTTAATATTGGGAACACAGTTATACAAGAATATATGTTCAGATACAAACTTATAATGTACATATATATATAAGATAAGACTTTATTGATCCCACGGTGGCAAAATTTTTGCTTTATCAGGTACAGATAGCTGAAGGAAAATATAAAAAATACAAATAAAATATAAAAAAATATAAAATGAGTAAGATAATACACTATATACAATGGTAGCATACACAGAATGTGACTATGGATATGGTTGTTGGAAATATGGGAGACATAAATTATAAACCATATAGTTATAAGCTATATAGAAAAGCTTACAATGCAAAGGGAACACATCCTCTAAGTTGCTCTTAGGAGAGATTAATTCCTCACCACAAAGATTTTAGGTATTTCATCAATAAAGTTTCAAACATAACATTAATATTCACTCTCGCTCACCTGCCTTGTATAAATAAACTGTTGTATGTGGTGTTGTATAAATAAACATCATGATTTAAAGAGGACATAATCATGTTGTCACTGTATTACAATATGAATTATACCGACACACACAGACTCTTATTAAGTTGTTGCTACTAGTGTTTAAACTAGCCGTTAGTGCTGCGTGTTTCACTGCTCATCTTAGTAGTCGAGGTTTTAGCCTTTCTCAGTGACATCACAAACCAAAGGAAGATGAAGAAACCTGCAGTCACAAAGGAGAGAGAGAGAGAGAGAGAGATGTACAGGTTCAGATGGGAAATGGATGAGTTCATGAAATCATGCATCTGTGTCAAATTTAACTCTAGTGAGATTTCCTTTTTAATGTTATGTAAAATGTAATAAAAAAATCTTATACTACTGTTTCCTCTTAAATGGTAACTATAATGAAAATGGATTTTTGTATTAAGCAGCAGAGTTGAGTATGTGTGTCCACCCATAAAAAAACACCAAACAAAGTGGGCATCCAAAGAAGAGGACACCACAAAAGGACTGTTTCCTCTCCCTGTCAGCACTTGGGACCCGCAGGCAGCCTTCCACCAGTGTTGGGACTAACTCGTTATTAAGTAACGCGTTACAGTAACTACGTTATTATTGTGGTAACGAGCGAGTAACTAGTTATTATGCCAAAACCGGGAACGCGTTACTCGTTACTGGGATTTAGATAGGCTCGTTATTCGTTACTTCGTGTGGTGGCTATCGCGGAGCTTCCACAGATTCAATAACATTAGCAAGTGGTGGAGGCCAGCAGGTGGATGAAAGAAAAGGGAGGCAAGAGGAGAGACACCTGATACTCTCGGCCGCTGGTCCGAGAGTATCAGGTGAACTGAACTTCAGGTAAGAAGTTATAACCTGCAGTCTCTCTGGGTCAGATATGAACCAAGTTTATGTGGAGTTTATTTTCGTTATGCTGACTTTTTCGTACTGCGTGCTAGCTAGCATGACAGAGTTTCTATACAGCTGGGTGGTGCTATGTTACTGATGTTGAACTTTATTTTGTTCATAAGGTTAATTATTAGAGTTGCCAACCGTCCAGTAAAAAACAGAATCGTCTCGTATTCAAAGAAAATGTCATGCGTTTCGTATTGAGGTGAAAAGAAACACAGTTTGTCCCGGACTTCAGCTACAATGAAAAAGACACAAAGCTGGAGTTATTCTGTGTTTACGCTGCACAGCTGCCTCTTCTTCTCTCATCCTCTCACCCTCCCCTACTTCAGTCATGAAACTGATCAGTGATCAGCTGATCGGCTTTTCTCTCGTTTGTTTATCGCCCACTTTGCGCCAGAAAGAGGAAACCAGCGGATTTCGCGCTAAACAACAGCAGCACGTTTAAGCTTGATCAGCTGTTGTTAGAATTTATTTAATATTAATTTCTAGTATCAGTTGATGTTTGCTGGAGCCTCAGCTGTAAACCTGCTGGTCATGATGTCGGTTTGGTTATGTGGTGAGAGGGAAACATGAAGATGAAACCAGGAGATGTCCTTACTGAATCATCAGAGCTGTGATGGAGAAACAGGTTTACCTTTTAGGTGACATGAATGAGTTGAAGGGAAGTTATGAACTGTTTCTGAGAGACAAATAACACCAGGATCCTTTTCTAAGTAGCTGACAGCTGGTAACTGTGCAGGGGCAGGTCTAGCAAAGTGTTGCCAGGGATCCATGTAGGGCATTAAAAGGGAAAGGGGGGCACAAAGAAATACTTTTCTTTCTTATTCCCATTTAAAATGTCTCGCTTTTAAAAAATAATTATCTGAATCTTACAACAAACGATTGATAAATTGATACATATATACCATCAGAACAGTGTACATCACTGTCACAACAGTGTTTGTTTTCATTCAAAGGCTTTATGATTTTTCCTATAATGGTGGGCCGGTCTCTAGTCAAAATGCCCGGGATGATTTTTTTGTCCCAGTCCAGCCCTGTATGCAGCTCATCTGCAGTCTGGTGTTACCTACATCTTCCTATTCAGAAGGCAGCATTTCCGAGTTCTGAGTACAATCGAAAGCACCACGACTGCGGTTTTTGTGTTGGATGTAAAAAGCAGGCTAGGATAGAATCAGGCGTGGGATTTCTCTCGTGGAAATGTGCACATTATTGTTTTCCTTTCTGTTGGTAGGTGGCACAGTGCACTTGTGGCAAGTAAGCAAGCTAGAAGACTGGCAATCTTGCTGGGTATCCAGTTACGGAAGCAACACATTAACAAGAGAATTCTGAGTAAAACCAAAGTTACTTTCCCTAGTAACTAGTTACTCTGAAAGTAACGAGTAACTTGAAGTAACTGAGTTACTTTTGATAGAAGTAACTAGTAATGTAACTAAGTTACTAATTTAAAGTAACTTACCCAACACTGCCTTCCACAGATTTGAAGTCAAGGTTTGCAGGACAATATGGCTGACAAAACTCTACCCAGGCAATCCTGAATAGGCTGCAAACAGTCAATCTCCAGTCTCACAGGGCTTAACATGACTGAACTTCACAGTCAGGCCTGTTTAAGCTGGAGTCAGCAACATCTGCAATGGATCCTGAACATTATGTTCAGCAATGTCTCCTGATTCTGCCTAAGGCATGGCGTGGAGCAAACACAGAGCATGATGTGCTGATTGCTGCACCATGGGTGACAACGTTTGGTGGAATCAGTGTGATGCTGTGAGGCAGCAGCTCCCTTACTAGAAAAGCAAGCCTTGTCATCAGTTTCATCCGTGTCAAGTGTGTGTGTGTGTGTGTGTGTGTGTGTGTGTGTGTGTGTGTGTGTGTGTGTGTGTGTGTGTGTGTGTGTGTGTGTGTGTGAGAGTTTACAGACCTTGCAGGGAGTTCAAGATGCAGAAGAGGTAGAGGGCAGGAGTGGTCAGGGGACCGAATGAAAAAAGGACCAGGCCCCAGGTAATACCGAGCAGAGTCATGACTCCAGCCAGGGAGCAAATGTCTTTCTTGAATTTGTCAAGGTTATTCTGCCCAAACTGATTTGCCAAATATAGAATAGAAGCAGGTTACAGACAGTTTTAAATTTGACTTGAGACCTTAAATTGTCATTTAAAAAAACAACAAACACTTCATTGCTAGTTTATAGTTTCCAATGAATACACTGATGGATTACTACTCATATATTATTTTTAAGACTAGATAATTACCTCTCTGGTGTGGTGGAGAATAAAAACTTGTCTGACTGTCACCCCAAACATGATTACATTAAAGAGGAACACCAAGCTGAACAATCCCGCTGTAGTCCACTTTACCTTGTCATTGGTTATATAACATCTAAAAAGAAAGAACAGATCATGTTTTAACCTCCAAAATTGAAAAATCAATGATGCGTTCTGTAAAAGAAACATTAATGCAGGTAGTGCAGTAAAAGCATCACCAGAGCTAAAAAGGAATTAATGTTTCAATTTTAGCAAATTAGATGCTTGGTGAAAAGGAGCTTTCTGCTTCTCCAACATGCATGTTTACAGAAACTCTGATTGGCAAAACAGTTAATAAGTAAATGTGAAAATGTGAATCATTATTCTTGATTTTACATGCTGGCAAATCTTACATTGCAGTACTGGAGGAGTTAGATGCGTCCAGAGGGGTAAGGCCATAAAACGTTCTGTCTATGATCACCACCACTGACACAATCATGGCAGGGACACCTTGATCAAAATTAATTAATTAATATCTACATCCACATTGATAATGACAGCTCCCTCCCTAATTGATTCCACTCACCCCATCCCACCACGCCGAGTTTGAGCAGGTATTTCTTGACATAGATGTTGAAGACTTTGACTAAGAGAAGATATAAGTGGAAACCTTCCAAGGCCATCCAGCTGAAAGTGGCTAGCAGAGAATAATGAAGTAAAAGAGCCATGTATAAGCAAAGTCCAGAGGAAGACCCTGCTGCCACTGCCTGACTGGGCAGGAAGTGCAGGTTGAGGAGCATCAGGGCAATTACAAGGTTGATGTGGACCTTCATAGAGACATCTTGTCTGAGTTTTCTGTCACACAGAGAATTGATCTGTGTTAAGTAACATACTGTATCACAACTGGAGGAATGGTAGACCATAACAAGAGAAGAAAGAAATGATGAAGAGTTATTTATAGAGTAAGAATAGCATTTGATGTAAGAAGATCAGTGAATGCCAGTGAATGGAGGAAGATTTCAGTATGTTTTAAGGCAACTGAAAGATAAAAACAGGCTACTCATATGTCAAAGGTATGAGGATGTTTGAGAAAAGGGGACAACAGCAGAGGCAAATCAGATTACAGGAGGTACTAAAAGTGTGAAAGAGGAAGGACTGATGAAGATGGGAAGAATATGAAAAAATGAATTTATTACCTGTTTGTAATAAAGAGCAAAATGGCTATGACCAAAGTAAAAAGGGAAATACTACAGCCAATCACAGTAATGTGTGTTAAAATCTCTTGGTCTTTCTTTGTGATGGAAGGATCAGGTATCTGTGGAGAAAACACATGTTTATATCATCTTGTACTATTTGTATTATAACAATTAGTCAGAAGCCTTTTCACCTTCTGCTCGATGACAGGTCAACAGACCAACAGGTACAACATGTTGGAAGCAAATACTTGTCTTACTTATTATTTTTTTACACTGCAAATGTAACTTTATTTAACCTGCTAGGTTATTAAGTATGCTTTCTTATTTCTGATGGTACAAGTCCCTTGAAGAAAATGGGGGCAGGGCTAAAAAGAAAGTTAAAAGAACAGCTGAATAAATCTGAAAAATAAAATAAAGCATTAACTAAATATGCTTTATACAATCATAACAAGCATAACATAACAACAGACAATAACATGCAATGAAATACACAGAATTAAGGTAGGCAAAGTGTAGGTAATCAAGCACGAGCAACCAATACAACATAGCTGCAATACAGGAAAGGCATACAATAACCGACAGCACTGTTACAGTTTGGCACTGTTTTCAAGGATGGCAGGATAGTAATTTGAATGAAAACAAGTTGAGCAGAGCAGGTGAAGGTAGAATTCTGTACAAGAAATCTTTTTATTTTGGTGTCTTCTAGTGGCACCATCAAGAATGACACCAAACTGAAAAGAAGGAAAAGAAGAAAATGCACAACAAATGTATCTACAATTATAACAAATTATATTTGTTATTTTATTTGTATGCATAATTTTGACACTCAGTGAATGTGTAGGTTAAACGGTGTATTTATTATATAGAAGAGCCGTAACATGGCAAAAATGTTGTTTTTCCTTTGCATGCAGAGAGCAAAGTGAACCGTCCTTGTTTGCGCGCACAAACTTGGCCAAATAAATGATTCTAAATGATAAATGATTCTGATAGATACATAGATATTCACTACTCCCTCCAGAAAAATTAAAAATACATTAAACTGCAGATTACTGAGGAATCAAATGTGATTTTATGAAAGGAGAAAGATTCAAAAGGCTGTATACCAAACCCACATGCATGTGCCATTGGAGCGCATCAAACACTTAAAAAACAAAATTAAAAAAAAGAAACACTATGGAAGCAGAATTTATTGGATCATATGACTAATGAAATAAGTAAAGTAAAGTTCTGGCTGGATAAAAACAAATTATCATTAAATTTGAATAAAACTAAAATTATGTTATTTGGAAATAGTACTGGTGTTGATATTGAAAGAGTCGGTGAAAATTGATTACTGGGGAAAATAATGGATGAAAAACTTAAAAAACATTACATTCACTTTGTACTCTTCAAAAAAGAGTAGTTCGAATCATCCACAATGCAGCTTATGGGGATCATACAAACTCACTATTTTTGCAATAATATTCAGAGTATGTTTTTTTGGAAAGAAGTTATAATTTAAGGGGTTTTTGTAACTTCAATATAGGAAAGGTATGTACTGCAAGAAAAAGCTTTTTGTTTCTGTTCATGGAGTGAAACTGTAGAACAGTTTGAATATGGAATTAAAGCAATGACCAAAGATAAAACAGTTCAAAAAGAGTTATAAAGAAATGATCTTCTTGAACTATAAAGAAAGGGAAAATGTTGAAATTAAGTGAATGTCTCTATTTAGACGGTTTTTTTTAGAAAAGAGATTTGTTAACATATAAAAGATGCTTTTTCTTTTTTCCTACTTTAGTTGTACTAATTCAATGAATGCAAAGTAACCTGTGTATTAGTTACTATAACTATTACTTCTAAAGACCTCACATGCAAGCAGTCAGTTACTCTGTGTCCGCGTGTGTGTGTGTGTGTGTGTGTGTGTGTGTGTGTGTGTGTGTGTGTGTGTGTGTGTGTGTGTGTGTGTGTGTGTGTGGTAGCGTGCACGGCTACCAAATGCAGCTGTGCAATTTTGTGGTTTGTGGTCTCAACCTTTAAAGGTTAAAGGATACTGAAGATCTAAATAAGATATTGTAAAAAGTTATCTTTCTGAGAAGCTGTGTGACTTTTAAACCCATTGGTATGACTAAACTTTGCAGTTTATTTTTAGCTTGCGGTCTCTTTCCTAACACCACTTGAAAAGCCTGTTTGAAGGCAGAATTAAGGTAAAGTGAGTAATGGTCTGGCATGTCCTTGTGAAGCTGCAAAGTTTGAGGCAGTTCAGATAAGTGTTTGTTGATAGAAGTGAAGAACAATGGACAAACAATGGCCTCTTTAAATGAGCCCAGTCTTACTATGAGGATACCAAAGTATGTGAGGTGGTTGCAGGAACAGGTGATGTTATTCTGATGATGTGTCCAGTGTGTGACGCAGCCATCCTCACTAAAAGCTGGTAAGCAAACCAAACAGATCCATTACGCAAAAGATCACATTTCTGAACATCAGCTCAGTTAGGTGGCCATGAGTGAAAACACAAACCACAATGAGTCTAACTTGTGAAAATATTGTTGCGCTATACTGCTCAAAAAAGATTAAAGGAACACTTTGGAAACATTAGATTTTCAGGGGGGAATAAATTGTGATGGATATCTATAATCAAGTGGAATGGGTAATGTGTCCCATAAGATTAACTGACTTGTTGCTGTACTCTGATTAAAAAGTGTTCCGTTATTTAATGTTTGAGCAGTGTACATTACTGTTCATGACAGATGTGATACTTACTGTATGTTGAATAATTAAAGAACTGACACGAGGGTTTTTGAGTTTCCTATGACACAAACATATTTCATGTTTGTACAAAACGTACAGAATATTATATGTGTCAACTAATTGTGCAATTAAATTACAGGAGGTAAGAAATGAAATAAATGTTCAAAAAAGCATAGTTACGTCGATTTCCTTGGTAAACTCCATCGTGATGTTGATGCGCTCCTGCAGTCCTGATATCTTCTTGCCCTGCACACTCAGACCAACCAGTCTTTGATCATATACTTCATGTGGGCTTTCAAAAACGCTCTACAATAAAATGCAAATTTGTCAGCTGGTTTAACAGTTTTGCAAAGACAGTTTTAATATTATTTTCTGAATCTTCTGTGTTAAATGGAAAAACACTACTAAGTGATCTACTTACACTGTTTGATATGCAACTCATTTACATTTTGTTAGAAAAAAAGGTGACTTAAAAAAAAAAAAAAGAAAAAAAGAAAAAAAGGTGATGATTCTTTCCTGATGTACCCAACTTCCTTCAAAAATATGTGTACTAATTTTACATTTCATGTGTTAATAAAATAATGTCACTATGCTAAAGAGTACAAATTCCCCGCTGGACAAATAATTCAAGCATCCAGCAAATTCAGAAGCTTCAAATTCAGGGTTTAATTTTATTGGCTGTTAGGTGTAGCTGGTGAAAGTAAGCTTGATAGGCTTGTTAAGCTGGGATTTTAAAATCTGATTGTTTTTTCTGTATGCCATGTGTATACATCCCTCCTTTGTTAAGGACATGTAAATTTGATTAAAACACCTTTATAATGATGTGAAAATAAACAGGAGTACATTTCCTAACAAGTGGTAAACAAAAGAAATATATAACCTGACAAAGAAAAAGAAAAAAACCCAAATGTTATTTTATTAGACTAAAACAAGCAAAACCCACAAGCTCCATGAGCAGTAGTTTAAATTTAATGTGTAAATACAAAGATCGTATTATTCTATAGCTCACCACATCCTTTTTCTACATGTTTTTAAATAAGAAGTGTAGTTTATGACCTGATTTGTTTGAGGCCATTTAAACATGCAGAACACAAACGTGTTATTCGGTCCAGCACCCAGTTCTCTTGGCAGCTGGACAATGACTTTACTGTTGAGAAGAGGCACATCTGGTGTTACCTGTATCAGCATCAACATGCCAAGAATAGAAAAAGATTTAGTTTAGATTACGTTCACTAAAATTACCTCGAACAGAACAACATTAGATTGAATACAGTGGATCAGATCTTAAATAAGCCGGTCGTTATCAATACCTGACTCATGCTCAACATTGGATCTAAATATCAGCTCTGTACATCACTACTTGGAAGGTATTTCTGACTACATGTGGAGTCTGACTACAAACTACTGTTCAATAAGATTGTGTGAATATTTTTTATTTTTTTACCTTTGTGTCATTGGCATAAATTTCAAGGCCTCCGAAGGGACCACTGGGTTTGTGCAGAAGAGCGACAAAAGTCTTTACATACAATTGCATGCTCCCATTCACCTCTGTTCCCTCTAGAACCTTCTCTAGAGTCCAAATGGCTCTTGGGGAGTAGAATGCAAAAATATTAACACAATATTAACAATTTACATCCTTTTATTAATGTAGAAAACAGTCAAGTGTTAACCCCCCCCCCCCCCCCCCCCCACACACACACACACACAATGTATTATAAATGTTTACCTCAAAGTGTCATTGAGGTTTCCCATTTTCATAACATTATCTGTATAATTCATACAACACTCGGTCTGATTACGACCTGTAGACAAAATGTAAGAACACACATTGAACCCTTGTACAGTTTAATTAAAGCACCCCACATGTCCACAGAATATATGAAGGTTTAATCCCAAAACACCAATTTCACATTTCTTTATGAAGACATTTATTGGGAAATGGAGATGTGAGAGGAAGGCATTAGAGGTTCATTTTTAAATGCTATTTTACCATGTTAGAATAATGACTGTTTAAAACAAGTTGTAATATATAAAACCTGAATTCCAGAAGAGTTGGAATGTTTGTTAAATTTGGTAAAAAAAAAAAAAAAATGAAAAGAAAAGAAAAGAAAACCAAAAGACTTTCAAATGAAATCAAACCTGATGTTTGCTACAGTTCAGCAAAAAATGTCATGATGCAGCAAATGGCTGAAAAAGCAAGAAAGATGAAAAAGTTTCATCTGAGAGAACATTTAGCAAGTAATTAAGTTGACTGATATCAGGTCTTTAATATAATTAGCTATAAAAGAGATGTCTTAGAGAGGCAGTCTCTCAGAAGTAAAAATGGGCTGAGGCTCTCTAATCTATGGAAGAGTGTGTAAAAATATCGTACAATACTTCAAATGTTCCTCAACATCAAATTGCAAAGGGTTTGCAAATCTCATCATCTTCAGTGCATAACATAATCAAAAGATTCAGAGAAACTGAAGATGTCTTTGTGCATAAAGGACGAGGCTGAAAATGTTTATTAATCACTCACTGGCATGATTGTGTCACTGACATTACTTAGTGGGCCAAGGAATGTTTGCAGGAACCACTGTCGATTAACACAGTCCAATCTGCCATCTGCAGATGCCAACTAAACCTCTATCATGCAACAAAGAAGCCACATTTAAACATGTTTCAGAAGCGATGTCATGGCCAAAACTCATTTGAAATTGATTGTCTCAAAGTGGGAAAGTGTTCAGTTCAATCCAATTTTATTTATACAGCGCCAAAGTACAAAGAGAGTTGCCTCAAGGCACTTTATATTGTAGGTAGGCCCTACAATAATACAAATAGAGTAAAACCCAACTGTCATATCACCCCTAGCAATTAACAGTCGGAAGGAAAGTCTCCCTTTTAACAGGAAGAAACCTCCAGGAGAAACAGGTTCAGAGAGGGGCAGGGCCATCTGCTGTGACCGGTTGGGGTGAGAGAAGGAAGACAGGATAAAAGACATACTGTGGAAGAGCCAGAGATTAATAACACGTATGATTTAACACAGAGAGGTCTATTAACACATAGTGAGTGAGAAAGGTGACTGAAGAAGAACTACTCGGTGCATCATGGGAATCTCCCAGCAGCTACACCTATTACAGCATAACTATGGGAAGATTCAGGGTCACCTGATCCAGCCCTAACTATATGCTTTAGCAAAAAGGAAAGTTTTAAGCCTAATCTTAAAAGAAGAGAAAGTGTCTGTCTCTTGAATCCAAACTGGAAACTGGTTCCATAAAAGCGGGAACCGAAAACTGAAGGCTTTGCCTCCCATTCTACTTTTAAATACTCTAGGAACAGCAAGTATGCCTGGAGTGCGAGAGCGAAATGCTCTAAGATGGGGAGAGATTATTCAAGACCTTGTATGTGAGGAACAGCATTTTGAATTCAATTATGGATTGAAATCAAAATTAAATACCTGGATTTAACAGGAAGCCAATGAAGGGAAGCCAATGTATGAGAAATCTGGTCTCTCTTTCTAGTCCTTCTCAGTACTCTTGCTGCAGCATTTTGGATTAACTAATGGCTTTTCAGGGGTTTTTAGGACATCCTGATAATGACGAATTACAGTAGTCCAGGCTAGAAGTAATAAATTCATGAACTACCCCAAAAGGATGGTTCTGTTTATCTGGATGTTTTCAGTGGGAGAAGCGTTTCATCACTCATTCAAGTGACTTCTTCAGTCTTAGCTGACTGCAAGTTTCTCCAACCTGTGTATATTTGCACAGTGATTGAAACGAGCCACCTGAATGAACAATGGGCTGTGTGGGCAGTTCCTTCATCAATAATATGCAAATTGTCATGGCCTTTGATCAAAGGTCATGACAATTTTCATATTTTCAGGGAGTTTTTAGGACATCCTGATAATATTGACAGTAGTCCAGCCTAGAAGTGAAAAGTACGTGAACTAGTTTTTCAGTGTCACTCTGAGACAGGCTATTTCTAATTTTAGAGATAATGCACAAAAGGAAGAAAGCAGTCCTACATATTGGTTAGATACTATATTTTCAAGGCAGACTACAATAACCTCAGTGTTATCCGAATTTAGAAGCAGAAAGTTAGCGGCCATCCAGGTCTTTTTGTGTTTAAGACACAAAAAGTTTAACTAATTGGTGTGTGTTCTTTGGCTTCATGGATCATAGACAAAGTTGAGTGTCATCTGCATAGCAGTGTAAATGTATGCTATGTCTTCTGATGATACTGCCTAAGGGAAGCATGTACAATGTAAACAGAATTGGTCCTAGCACTGAACCCTGTGGAACTCCATAATTAACCTCAGTGTGTGAAGAGGACTCTCCATTTACATGAACAAATTGGAGTCTATTAAATAGATATGATACAAAAAGCACTGCAAAGCAGTACCTGTAATACCTAGAGCATGCTGTAAATGGTCTAATAGGATATTATGGTCTGCAGTATCGAACACCACAGGATCTCCTCCATACCTGCTTCATGGCCTGGAGGACGGGGCTGTGGCTCCCTTCACCCTCTAGCAGATCATTACATGAAGGAACCTTTTAAAAACAAGCGCGCTCATGCTCACAGGTGTACACACGGGTGCTCACACACACAAACTACACCCTTTTTGGCTCCTACCTCAAAGCACACTGTGCGATTTCAATGTCACGTGCTGTACAATAATATTAAATATTTAGTATTTACTGTTATATTCACATAAATGTTGTTTATTATATTGCTCTCTTTTTTTGCTTGTGTTCTCTTTTTTCTCTCAACAGGAGATCTGGGTGATTGATAGATGTATTTTTTTGTCTGTTTGTTTTGTTGGTTTTTGTTTTTTGCCCTTTATCACTGTTCCTCCTCCCTGCTGTTTTTCTTTCCCTCTTTCTTTCCCCCAGTCAAGTCTGTCCCGTGTTAAGCAAGTGAAAATAAAAAGCTTTCTTTACCTTTAGACAATAATTCTGATGGCAAAAGAACCAAACAGGACAGGCAGGGGAAAAAAAAGTATCGAACACCACACTGAGGTCTGGCAGGATAACCACAGAGATGAGTCCACTGTCAGAGGCCACAACATGATCACTTGTAACCTTCACTAAAGCTGTTTCTGTGTTGCGATGAGCTCTGAAAACTGACTGAAACTCTTCAAATAACCTATTCCTCTGCAGATGATCTGTTAGCTGTTTGACAACTACTCTTTCAAGAATTTCTGATATGAAAGGAAGGTTGGAGTTTGACCTATACTTAGTTAAGACTGCTGGTCTTATTATGGTGTTGAACAAATGTGTTAAGTCTGGGCAACTTGCATGTTTTGGAAAACATATAAAGGTATATATAAAGATTTAGACCCTCTCCTGTTCAGGTTAGCAGTGGAGCCACTGGTTGTCTGTTTTCATTGGGTGGTGGGAGTGAAGGGCATCACCAGAAATTGTATTACCATTGTCAATGGACTTCTAATCTGAACTGTCATCTGCAATGTTCCGTTTTCTGTATATGAAAAAAATCCTAATAAAAAGCAGGACATTGCAAAACTGCATAATGCTACAACAACACGGCTTTGTCAGAGAAGACTCCGGGTACTGAATTGCCTCTCCTGCAGTCCAGATCTTTCACCTATACAGAACATTTGCTGCCTCATTAAATGAAAACAATGTCAAAGATGACTACAAACTCTTCAGCAGGCAAAAAGGAGACCAAATTCAAACACCAAAACTACAAAAACTCAGAACCTCCATTCCCAGAGGTCTTCAAACTGCTTTGAAAAGAAGACCATGGTAAACATGCACCTGTAGCAAACATCAATTTTAAAATGAGCTAATTTTGTGCTTAAAATTGTAAAATTTCTCAGTTTAAGCATCTTTTATGTTATTTATGTTCTGTGGTAAATAAAATATTTGCTCATGTGACTTCACATGAGTCTTTCAGTAATAATGTTTTTCAAATTTAAAGGATGACGTAGTGTCTACAGTAGTTGCAGGCAGTACACTGAGGATAGGATGTGTTCTTCTAAAGTGTAGTAACGTAATTTAATGTAATTTAAAGGGACGTGACATTTTAGGGCTGTGGTAGAATATAGTGTGTACAGACTTTTTATATAGTATAAAAGAAAGAAACACATGTAGCTAAAATTGACAGAAAACAAGCTGAGTTTACTTTATTCAAACTCATAAAAGGCAAAAAGAAAAAGTGAATAAGCCTTGTTTCTTAGGTTAGAATCTAAATTGTCTGGCTGTTCCAGTAATAAAGTCATTCTTTTGTTACAGTAGTTAATATAACAACTTACTTATTGTAGCTGATATATTGCATGCAGTCCTACAGAAATACTGTTCCGACAGACAATTCTGATAAAGCATGTAATAAGACATAAAAGGCATCAACCACCAGAATATCCAGCTCTTCTTCCTGTGAAGAGACTCTCATTTAGAATGGAAAAAAGGCAATGCTTTTCAGTCAAAGCTCTTTTCTGATTAAAATGTCTTAATTTTTTAGATTAGCACAAAATTTATTTTGTTGCTATTATGCTGAAGGTAGATCATCATCACCCTGAAGACTCATCATCAGAACAATGCAAAATATGTTTTCTACATAAAGATTTTGAGTTTTAGAGACTGTACCAAGTTATAAAAAACACAGGTATAAAAATAAAACGAATTCAACTTCTACTCCTCCTATTTCTACTACCAGTAATCCTAAGAAATACACTGAAACAAAATCACAAATCACAAAAAAAGTATGAAGTCGAATGACACTAATAACACTAACAACCCTTGTTATTAGCATCAACACAGAAATTAAAATGTATTTTAAAGTGAACCAAAGCATACCCTACCTTTCCATGTTGCTGTGGAACTAAGTTAATAGAGGACACAGAGCAAAGCAGAAGTGACAGCGGGGGTGGGGGGGTGAATTTGACGAGCTGCAAAGGAAGTTGATGAAACAAATGTAAATGCTATTCTGAGCAAGTAAAAAAGAGGAAGTATCACTGACAAAAAATACATTTCTAATCTTCCTTGTTACTACTCCGTATGCATCAAATACAGGATGACGTCATTGAAATATTATACTTTACCCCAAGCCTATTCAAATGGCGGCCCGCGGGCCAAATGCGGCCCAGAAGCAACCTGCGAGTGGCCCTGCCTGTGGTCCTGGCAGAAACACAGAGAAAACGCAAAAATATAATTAATTTTAAAAAAAAATTAAAAATTCCTACAGCGTAGTGTAGACTGTGAATGCAACACTCCTAGTAGCCTAGCAATATTTAACCCACAATGCACCGTGATGTAAACATATTAAACAATCATCGTAATATATGATGCGACAACAGCATGTCTTTCTCAGTCCAAAAGCGCAAAATTGACAATGAAAACTGTCGGTTTAACCCTGCCTGGACTGACAAATACTTATTCATTTTACCGAGTTTAATAATCTTACAACCGGAGTTGTGCTACCATGGTGAGGGTCCTGTACAGCCCAAGAGAGAGCTGCAGCAGCTTTCCTTCATGTTTGCTTCTTGGCGAAGAAGAAAAGGCCTTTCACAGATTCTGAAACAGTGAAATACTGCATGCTGGCTGTGGTGGATGCGGTGAAAAGTGATGAAAAAATGAAAGTAAGTGTGACATCTGCTATTAAAAACGTACCCCTGTCAGACAGTTCAAATATTCGTAGAGTTGAAGTTCTGGCGTCAGACGAGTTTGAAATGCTGTTAGATGACTTGAAGAAAACTGATGTAATGTCTATAGCAGGAGATCACAGACAGAACTGATAATGCACAGTTTTGCGTATATGTCCGTTTTTTGGATGGGAAATTGCTCGGCTTGCTACCATTAGAGGGACACACAGCTGGCGAAATAATATTTGAGAAGATTTCAGCTCTTTTTGAGGAAAATGGTCTGGATATGAAGCGTGTCTGTATACTTGTGACGGATGGGGCTCCATCCATGGCAGGAAAAGTGAGTGGTCAGCGAAATATTTATTTTAATTTGAAAGGGAATTATCAAAATGTTTTTTTGTTAATATTATTATTATTTCAAATGTGCAAAAAATAGTTTAGTTATAGCTCCCTTTTTTTTAAATGGACCTTTTGGTGTGCATTTGTGAGAGGTCACCAGATTTACAGGGGAATAGGAATAAAAAAATTACTTGTTTTTCAATACAGTTGTGTGGGTTTGAAATTGATCATGATCTGCTGCTTACTGGCTTCAAAAAAAAATATCTGGCCCAGATAAATTCCTCGGTTTGAAAATCTGGCCCAACTAACTTCGTAGTTGAATCGCCATGCTTTACCCTGTTCACATGTTCAGCAATAAAACTACTAAAGCTACTTTTTTTCCCCTCAAAGCAAGTCATTGATCAATATCAGGAAAATTGCATTATGACTATGGACAGCAGAACACAGTACTATATTAAGTTTTGTGTGTATAAAATTGAAAATAAAACTGATTCTGATTTTGAGAAACAAAATTAAAATGAACACAAATTTCCAGTTTATGCACAGTGTGATTTTCCTCCAGTTGTTAAAAGTCAAAAGTTAAAGCCAATGGGAAAACAGCTATATCTAATCTTACAGCTTGGTGTTAAAGTTTTTCATTTGCATAAAAAAAAACCCTTGATTTGCATTGCAAATTATGAACAAAAAAGTTGGTGCTGTAAGGCGATGGAACCTGATACTATCTGAGGTTTATCTGCATTTAATGACTGTGTGTGTTTGTGTTGTTTCATCTATTTTGAGTTAAAATAGGATGACATGTCCTTGTGACTAGGAAAAATAAATGGTTTTCTGGTAATTGTATCAAATTATTTTGCTGTTGGAGACTGATTAAAAGCAAATGCAGCAACAAGGTGGTCGCAGTTAGGTGACCATTTCCTATTTAATAAATATGTTTTATCAAAAATGGCTGCACAGGCCCAAAGTGGGTGGGATGAACTCTAAAGCTGTATGGGCAGGGAAAACCCAGACTTATCCCACATTAGTCTCAAATGCATGTGCCCAAAGAGTCACAGTAAAGCTTTAAGGAATACTGTAGTCAAGTCCTCTTTCTTTCAGTTGACGTGGCTCTAAAAAATTAAGCCCATCTTGCCTGGATGCCACCCAGAGACTCTGATCCATACATTTATCCAGTGGCGGTCCTATAATAATGGATTGGATTTATATAGCGCTTTTCAAGGAACCCAAAGCGCTTTACAATGCCACTATTCATTCACTCTCACATTCACACACTGGTGGAGGCAAGCTACGGTTGTAGCCACAGCTGCCCTGGGGCAGACTGACAGAAGCGAGGCTGCCATATCGCGCCATCGGCCCCTCTGGCCAACACCAGTAGGCAAGTAGGCAAGTAGAGAAAAGACACACACACACATATGAAGAGAGAGTATGCATAGTATGAAAACAGCTACCAAACAGCCATCATAATTTGTCATACAGTGAGAAGAGGACACATCAATAATTGACAATGACTAATTAATATTAAAATCTGTAACATACTGTATTGTTTGTAGTTTAGTCTATTACTGTTACTATTTTTACCATTTCTTCTTGGAGCAACTGTAACCCACATTATTTCCTTTGGGATTAATAAAGTGTTCTGACTCTGATTGTTTCAGGATGACCTGCCATTATCCAATGACACATCTGCTTACCTGCATCTTTTGCTCGCTTCTCCTCTTCTTTTCTCTTTTTTCTAAACTGAGCACCTGATGGATTTGAACTTTTCTTGTCCATCTTGGTTTTAATTTTGCACTCCAGTATGAACACCCATTCCCCAACTCGAAAATCACCACAACATAACCTAATAGACCTACACCTTAGTTCACAGATTCACTTTGTCTAGGGTTTATTTCTGGGATTTTGCACAACCCAGGACTCAAATCATGAATACATAATGGGCTTGGATTTACAACATTATAAATGAAATGTGATCTATTTGGAAGCAGCAGGTCTCCCTCCCCTTTCGACGTGTTGTGTGTGAGACTTTAAATCATCAAACTATAAAATATAAATTTTTATTGATCCCTTTACCCCGAGTCCTAAATTGTATATTTATTTTCTTCTTGCGCACCTCGCAAACGGAGGGCGCCCTTACTCCCAGCAAATGGGCGATAGAAAACCGATTGGTGCCTATGCCATCCCCAGTATGCGCTGGTGTGTCCGGTATCCGCAAACCTGACATTTTGACCCTGAACACGCCCTATAAATGGTCTTTTATAGCGGGCTTCCCTCGCTTACGGCCATACCACCCTGAACATCTGATCATCTGATCTCAGAAGCTAAGCTGGGTCGGGCCTGGTCAGTACTTGGATGGGAGACCGCCTGGGAATACAAGGTGCTGCAAGCTTTTGCACTTCCACACACAAACTGCAGAGGGCGCCGCTGCTCACTCAGTGGAGGCAGATTCAGGAAAAGCTTCATGACAACGCTCCTGATTGCATTTCGCTTTTGTGCAAAACAAAACAAAAAAACAACAAGAACGAAATATTTAGGAAATACACAAACTTATTTATTCTGTAAATGTAGAAAATGTCTGTGGCTAGTCCGTCTGGGCTCAGTAGAGAGGAACTTGTTAACCTTGTAGTGTGCACCGGGCACAGTGTCAACCTGACACTCTTGTGCAACGAGTTTTAACTCTTATTGGCTGCCGACTGCGGTCCCGAGGAATACTGAATAAATGCGCATCAGTGTGCTACCCTGAGCAGGGAACACGATATCATGGAGTTTCTAACATGGAGCGAGGTGAAGGTGACGCGACTATGCAGGACCTGCAGGGGGCTGCTTAGCTTCAGAGATCAGATGAGAACAGGCTGATGTGGCCGTAAGTGAGAGGCTTCCTCGAAAACGGGGTAGATACTGTAACCCATTTATTGGGTTTTAAAAAACAATTTAGAGTGAAGGATATTGATTAGTTTCTACTTTTTTTAATAGCTGCACATGACAGCACAGTTATAATGCATACTTAATGCTGCAATAGTCACGTCATAAACAATTGTGAGTGTTTGCACAAAAACATCTACAGGTGCTCTGTGCATGTACAGTGATACTGATGTAACGCTTGAAGAATTTGACATTACTACATCAGTGGAAGAGCTCTTTGCGCAAGACTCACTAACCCCTACCCATTTATTATGAACAAACAGCAAAACTGTTTGTGTTTTTTTCTATATTACACTTGCATGATTTAGATTTATACTTATGTGGCAGCTATTCACTGGCCTGACAAAGTTATTTTAAATGATATCATGTCATGAATAACACAAGTTATTTTCCATGAAATCGAAAAGTGGTGAAATTCTCAAAAAATGAATGAGACGTGCATGTAATTTGACATATTTTGTTGTTTTGTGTGTGCGTTTGTCTGTATGAAATTTTGACGTGCATCTGAAAAACACCATTTTGAAAACACTGGAAAGACCTCAAGACATTTTTTTCTTTTGCTTACTATGTAAACAAAAATTCCCACCAATGCTTTTCAGTGTGAAATTTAGTGTGTAGGGAAAATACCTGTGCCAGGTTGTCTCCATCTAGTGGTGAATAACGCATTACCACTACATCAGGTGAGTTTTTCTCTGTGCACAGTGACACAAAACTCATTTAACAACATAAACTATTTAAAAAATGATGTAGGCAGATCAAGGCAATGTTACAGATTCAGTAAGAACAGAAGTTTATTCCAATCCTTTAAATATGCAGGGCGTCACACTAACACAGTTGCTTATGTCCAGCATAGCACTGGGGCTAAATCCAGACCTGAAATCTTTGGAAGTTTCACTCAGTAACAGCACCTTTTTAATATTATTGACTATATTTTATAGTCACATTTATATAAAATGTCAAACATTATACATTAGCTAAAGGTTGAAGTCACAGAATTACACTGAACAACAATGCAATTTAAGTTTTTCTTGTTTGTACTATATATTTGATTTATTGTGTGTGTGTGGGGGGGAGGGGGGATATGTGTGTATTCACATCATTTATCATTTATGTTAATGAGAGTGTGGGGAGTGAGTTGGAGGGTGGGGTGGGCTGCTTTTAACTATGTAAAGCACTTTGTGCTACATTTTTTGTATGAAAAGTGCTTTATAAATAAAGACTGATTGATTGATTGATATTATCATCCTTAAATTGTTGTCCTTACCAAATATACTTAGATGGCGATGGATTCAATCCATGCTACTGAACACGATGCCAGTCAGGCTTGAAAATGGTGTTTTTCAAGCCTGACTGGCATCTATAAAAAGCCAGGCGAGGTCTCCTTCATGTTTTTCTGTGTTTTATCCTCAGTTACTTTGAATCAAAGTGTCAGCTTTGTTTTTATACATAGATATAAAAATATGAACATGTACTGATAAATGATTAGAATTATAATATTTCTGACTGTCTGATTCAAAAGTGAATTGAATTTAATCGGGACCTTGTGAATCGGAATCAAATCGATTATAGGAATCAAAATTGATCCCCAGCCCTAAGTGGAACACCTTTACAGATGAAGTTAAGAAAAATACATCAATACAAAAATTAACACAATTTTTTAAAAACAATTAATTGCATGAATATAGTAAATGTTCCTCTCAGTGATTGAACTATCTCATTGTGTTCTATTGATTGATTAATTGATAATACTTTATTCATCCCGAGGGAAATTGGGTTAAGGCAGCCAGCCGTGCCAGCGCCATCTTACCCTTCCAACCATACATACATTACACAAACATCACATGGGGAAGACAAGTCGGAGGGGTATAACAATGGAAAATGCACAACATGAACATTGAAGCCTTGTTCTCATTTTTATAGATTAAGGCAAGAGTAAGGTATTAACCCTCGTGCTCCCCGTCGGGGCAGCTCCGGACCCCGGGTGTCCCAGAGTACCCTTGGGTAGCATTTCACAGGCCGCGCATCAGGGTTGGCTCCCGCGCCCCGTACACCCACGTTTCCCTCCCTGAATGCCACTCCCGTTTCAGTTTTTCCTCCTAGTTTCAGGCAGGCTCTGTCATGTTCGTCCATGGGAGGCCGCTGTTAAGGTATTTGTCACACAGATATAATATAAGCTGAGCATTTAGCTTATACTATCATTTATCAGGTCTTAACCATAGGGTGCTTGCAGTTGTTTTGGTTTAAATTGTTTTATGTGTGTATTGTATGAGTGTACACTTGTATATAGTTAAACATTTATGCTGTTTGGTCTCTCTAATGTAGAGGCCTGGGCATTCCTCGCTACACTGTACAGCAGGGGTGCTCACACTTTTTCCGCATGTGAGCTACTTATAAAATGACCAAGTCAAAATGATCTACCCACTACAAAAATCCAAAACATATACTTATTTATAAATATATTGAGGATTCTTTATATCTACAATGTATATACATGCATAACCGCAATATCCAATATTTCACAACACAATTAACAATGTAAATTTTTTGTCATTACCTGAGTTTACTCTGATGACTTGCACTGAATTGAATCAGCCAGGGATGCATAGTCCGGACAGTAGCTGCTGACGGCCAGCCTCAAACACACTTCCAAATGTTCATCAGTCATGGTGGAACGGTATTTGGACTTAATGATGTTCATGTGGGAAAATGAAGACTCACATAAATAAGTGGAGCTGAATAATGCAGTCAAAGAGGCAGCACATTTCCTCATGTTGGGGTACTTTACTTCTGTGAGTAAGTTCCAGAACTGTCCATGATCTCTGGACTTCAGCTCAATGTCGGCTTGTAGTGTCAAAATCTCATCTTCCACTCCAGAAGAGTTCAGGTGAAATAGTTTTGCAATTTTTGATGCGAGTGAATCGACATCAGCATGTTCCCGAAAAGGATAGCACATGAAGGTAGCGACTGGCTCGAGCAAAGAAAAGTCTTGAAAGCGTTTGTCAAACTCTGACAGACAATTGTCAATCTGCTCTGTGTAGCGTGCACTGTCAAGTTGCAAACAGGCCATCCCTTGCATCTCCAGCTCTGACGCCAGGTTTTGAAAGTTAATCAAATCATGGCGCTGCAGCTTTAAAGAGAGATGTTGCATCTTTCGTTTGAAAGCATTAACTGAGCTGATCATGTTGATCACTGTTTTGTCTTTTCCTTGCAGCTGTAGATTAAGGTCATTCAACATGTTTGTCAGATCGGTTAAAAATGCCAAGTCTAACAGCCACTGACCGTCATTAAGTTGCATGTATTCTGCTTGTCCAGCTACACGGAAAAACTCCTTAATCTCCGGACAGAGCTCTCAAAATCTTTGCAGGAATTTCCCTCGACTAAGCCACCTCACGTCAGTGTGTAGCAACAACTCAGAGTGGTCGCAGTCAGCCTTCTCCAGATGTGCACGAAATAACCGTCTTTGAAGAGATCTGGCGCGAATAGAACAGGCGATCTTCGTTGCAACATTCATGATCTCCTTCATGTTGAGCATTTTAGCGCATAACGCTTGTTGGTGGATTATGCAATGGTAATTTAGGAAGTCCGGGAAAGCATCGTCCTGCCTGCACTTGGCAATAAATCCATTCACGCGGCCAACCATTGCGGGTGCTCCATCTGTGGTAATAGACACCAATTTGTACACTGGGAGCTGGGTTTTCTCGATAAAGTTTTTGAACGACTGAAATATGTCCTCTCCTCGCGTCTGTTCTTTCATGGGCAGGACTGTTAATAGCTCTTCTTTTGCAGTGATATCAGTAAACACCATACGAATGAAAATGCACACCTGGGCTGTGTCACTCACGTCCGTAGATTCGTCCAACTGCAGTGAGAAACACTGGCAATCTCCGATGTCCTTCCAAAGTTGCTGGGTTAAATCCTCCGCCATGGCTTCACAGCGCCGTGTAACTGTACTTCTTGACAGCTGGAGAGCTTTGATCGAAGATGTTATTTCTGCCTTATTTTTAAAGTCTCGGAACAATGAGTCAGCTGCTTCAACGAATGCCTCTTTTACCATCTCTCCATCTTGAAAAGACTTCTTGTTTTTAACGATGATGTGACTCACCCGGAACGATGCTTCGGTGGCGGCTTTTGCTTTTGAAGTTTGTTGTGTGAAAAATGACTGCTGTCCGGACAACTGGGATTTTAGTTCCTTCACCTTTTTCTTTCTTAGCTCGCTTTTCGGCGGGAATGTAGTGTCGTATTTTCCGTGAACAGTTCGAAAATGGCGCTCCACATTTCCCTTCTTTGGCATTGCGATGGCAGCCTGGCAGATGAGGCAAACGCACTTCGAAAATGACATTGTGAAAAAAAGTCCTCCTCCCATTCCGTATGAAAGTGATACGTTTTTGTCTTCTTACTTGGTCCAGCTCCCTCACTCATTTTTAACTTTTTCTTAGGTTTAAGAGAAAAAACCGAGAGCTAAAAATTGGAGTTAACTCGCTGGCTAGCTTGTCAGTTTTACTACACTTCGCGCCGCTGTTTGCGCATGCGCAGCGACCTAAGCGTCAGAAAAAATCCGATGTCATCTGACTGGCTTCCCTGTATCAATCAAGGGACGGGATGGATGATAGGCTGGCATCTATTTTTTTTTAATGCCATGCGATCTACCAATACTACCTTTGCGATCGACTGGTCGATCGCGATCGACGTATTGAGCACCCCTGCTGTACAGCATACACTACATTGTTAAGTTTGTGTTTAGGAGTTTTGTCTTTTGGACAAAGTGAGAAGAGGAAGTGAGAAGGGGGACTCAAGTGCAGACATGGAAGGAGACGGACCTGAGTTTAGACAAAAGGAGCGCCGTTTATTATGGCTGATTAAACATGAAATACAAAAAAAGGCAAAGCGAGGGAAAAGCTAAACTGAAACCTAGACTGAGAAAACTAACTATTAAAAAAGTGACATGAACAGAATCATGAAATCTTTAACCTGACGTCACATGGGAGGAAGGAACACAGACGACATGACAAAGACTGAATTAAAAAACAGACTAAATACACACAGGAGGTGATCAGAGGAGGTGGAAATACACATATGGGGAAGCAGCTGACTGGAATGAACATAATGACACCACAGGACAAAAGTAAAAATAAGCATATACATTGAACATGGAAACACAAGACTGTCAAAATAAAAAACCAAACATGGAGAGACGTAGACATGATAACACAGGTTTGACGATATGAAACACGCAGACAAGAAATACATGACTGACTAACAAAGAAGAACTAGGTGAAACATAACCTAGACTAAAACTCAAGGCAAACTAATAATAACCCTAGAACTCAACATTATCTCAAAATATAACAAAAGAAATTAAAAACATAAACTGAGAATGCTGGGTCACAGACCCAGCCACTGACAATAAAACAAGATTTTGGCATTAGATGGCTTTAACTCTAAATTTTATCAGTTGATGAACGTAAAAATCTTTCTGACCATATTGCATTACGTTAGAATTGTATTCTACAAATTAATAAATATCAGTTGATTCTTAAGGAGTCAAGTTGGAACTTTTCAGATCTGATTGGTTTAACGTGGATTGATATCTACAGTTTTAGTCATAAACTCGGTAAACCATAATTGTTTTCCTGTCAAGGGCTAAACAAGCATGCAGTAACATGATTATGCTTTTAATACTGGCACTCAAGGTATGCAAGAATATATGTTCAGATACAAATTTGCTGTTTAATATACATTAAAATAATAAGAAATTATAACTGAGATAATTATAAAACATTCTATAAATGCATGTATGTAAATGACTGACTTTAGGCAGAAAACTGCTCAAATATGGAAAAGCTTACAATGCATAGGAAAACCATCCTCTAAGTTGCTCTTACGAGAGATTAATTCCTTACCACAAATGTTTTACTCCATGTATTTCATCAATAAAACTTCAAACATAACATTAATGTTCACACTTGCTCAGCTGCCTTTTCTGCTGTGCTGTTCTATAAATAAACATCATGATTTAAAAAAGAAATGATCATGTTGACACTGTATCACAATATGAATTATACCAACACACACAGACTCTTATGGAGGTGTTGCTACTAGCTATTAGTGCTGCGTGTTTCACTGCTCATCTTAGTAGCCGAGGTTTTAGCCTTTCTCAGTGACATCACAAACCAAAGGAAGATGAAGAAACCTGCAGTCACAAAGGAGAGAGAGAGAGAGAGAGAGAGAGAGAGAGATGTTCAGGTTTAGATGGGAAAAGGATGAGTTCATGAAATTGGCTCTAATAATGCATCTGTGTCAAATCTCTGTCAAGTCACTGTGTATCCATATCCAACACAAAATCTTACCTATCTTTTAGTCAACATAAACAGATTTTTAACAAAAATCTTAAATAGTTCATTGGTCCTCATTAGGCAGAAGAGAGAGTTCATGTCTCCCCTATAATGGAAAGTAACATCACATTTACAGTCTATTATTACACGGCAGACATTTAACAATAATGTGGATTTTATTGATTCCCATGGGGAAAGCACTCTCTCTCCATTTGACCCATACCTTGCCCAGAGGTATGGGTCAAATGCATACCTCTGAGCAAGCATACCTCAGTGGATTCGAACCCCCGCCCTTCCGATCATGGGGGCGGCCACTCTACCTACTGAGCTATGTGCGCCCTAAACTTCACAAGTCTTATACTATTACTTCCCCTTAAATGGTATCTATAAGGAAAATGCATTTGTGTATTAAGCAGCAGAGTTGAGTATGTGTGTCCACCCATAAAAAAACTTGTCAATACCAACAAAGTGGGCGTCCAAAGAAGACGACACCACAAAAAGACTGTGTCCTCATTCTGTCAGCACTTGGGAACTGCAGACAGACTTTCAAGGCAAAGTTTGCAGGACAATATGGCTGACAACTCTGTCCTCAGACAATCCTGAATAGGCTGAAAGCCGCCTATCCCAGACTCACAGGGCTTAACATGACTGAACTTCACAGTCCAGCCTGTTTAAGCTGGTGTCAGCAACATCTGCACTGGAATAGAATAGAATAGAATAGAATAGAATTCAACTTTATTGTCATTGCACATGCACAGGTACAGGGCAACGAAATGCAGTTTGCATCCATCCAGAAGTGCTATAGTGATATAGATATATTACAATATATATTAGCAATAATATAGATATGTGAGTATATTACAGAAATGGGTCTATTATGGTATGTTATAATGTACACGGTATGAAGTATGTTGTGAATATTCTATAACTATAAGTATGTACAGGCTGTAGTGAGTACAAGCTATGTACAGGCTATGAACAGGATATAAATATGAAAAACTATACAGAATATGAAATAAATAACTTTACAGAATCTGGGATATACAGCTATACAGAAATGGGAACTATGCAAGTTGTAAACAGTTGTAGGATTAAAGATTATCGAATGTACAGAATGATTATTTACACAGAGCTATACAGTAGTGCAGTTAAGATAAGTGAGGGTGTAGATAGTTTCTACAGAGGCTATATAAAGTGCTAGTGGTTGTGAGTGGTGGTTCAGTCCATGTTATTATTGTGTTTGAGGGTACAGTTCTCCATTGTGGGTGTGTGTATGTTCAGTCCATGAGTTTAACGTGGGTCAGATGTCAGGAGGCAGAGTTCAGGAGTCTGACAGCTGTGGGGAAGAAGCTGTTCCGGTACCTGGTGGTCTTAGTCCGGAGGCTCCTGTGGCGCCTCCCAGAGGGCAGGAGGGTGAAGAGTCCATGTGATGGGTGACTGGGGTCTTTGATGATTTTCCCAGCCCTTTTCAGACACCGCTTCCTGTAGATGTCTTTTATGGCAGGAAGTGGTGCTCCGGCGATGCGCTGGGCAGTTTTCACGACCCTCTGCAACGCCTTCCGGTCTGAGGCAGAGCAGTTCCCGTACCAGACTGTTATACAGTTGGTCAGGATGCTCTCGATGGTGCAGCGATAGAAGTTCACCAGGATGTCTGAGGACAGGTGGTTCTTCCTCAGAGTCCTCAAGAAGAAGAGGCGCTGGTGAGCCTTCTTGACCAGCTTGGAGCAGTTGGTCGTCCAGGTGAGATCCTCGGAGATGTGGACTCCCAGGAACTTGAAGCTGCTCACATGCTCCACAGCCGTCCCCTTAATGTGGATGGGTGGATGTGGGTCAGCATTCCTCCTGTAGTCCACGATGAGCTCCTTGGTCTTCTCGGTGTTAAGCAGCAGGTTGTTTCTGTCGCACCACTCAGCCAGACGATCCACCTCCTCCCTGTAGGCGGCCTCATCGTTGTCACTGATGAGGCCAATCACCGTGGTGTCATCTGCAAACTTAATGATGGTGTTGGAACCATCAGCAGGTCTGCAGTCGTGGGTGAAGAGGGAGTAGAGGAAAGGGCTCATCACACAGCCTTGTGGTACACTGGTGTTCATTGTGATGGTAGATGAGCAGCGGTTATCCAGCCGGACATGTTGGGGGCGGTTGGTCAGGAAGTCCAGTAACCATTTGCAGATGAGGGAACTGATGCCCAGGTCTGTCAGTTTCCTGATGAGTTGTGAGGGGTGGATTGTATTGAATGCTGAACTGAAGTCTATAAACAGCATTCTGGCGTAGGTGTTGTTGTTGTCCAGGTGTGAGAGGACAGAGTGCATTGTGATGGAGACTGCATCCTCTGTGCTCCTGTTCCGGCGGTATGCGAATTGGTGGGGGTCCAGGGTGGGGGGGAGACAGGATTTGAAGTGTGCTAGGACCAGTCGCTCTAAGCACTTAGTGATGATGGGGGGTGAGTGCTACTGGGCGGTAATCATGTAGAGGAATGTTATGTTCAGCAATGTGTCCTGAATCTGCCTAAGGCATGGAGTGAAAGTGTGGAGCAAACACAGAGAATGATGTGCTGATTGCTGCACCATGGGTGACAGCGTTTGGTGGAATCAGTGTGATGTTGTGAGGCAGCAGCTCCCTTACTAGAAAAGCAAGCCTTGTCATCAGTTTCATCCATGTCAAGGAACAGAGATATTGAGATGAGATTCTGCAACCAGTGGCAGTCCCATATCTCCACAGTCTGGGCCAGAACTCTATCCTCCAACATGCACTTCCACAAAGCGAGATTTAGCACATATGACTGAGAACCCTGTTTGTTGAATTAATAAACTGTGAAAATGGCAATATGTCTAGTTTCTAGAAACTTTAATCACAGTTTTTCTGTGGGCGCAATCCACATTGTCAACTCTGCCGCTATGATTGTGTGTGTTTACAGACCTTGCAGTGAGTTCAAGATGCAGAAGAGGTAGAGGACAGGAGTGGTCAGGAGGCCAAATGAGAAAAAGACCAGGCCCCAGGTAATGCCGAGGAGAGTCATGACTCCAGCCAGGGAGCAAATGTCTTTCTTTGCTTTCTCAAGGTTATTCTGCCCAAACTGATTTGCCAAATATAAAATGACATACCAGGTTACACACAATCTTAAGTTTGAGACCTTGAATTGTCATAAAAAAAATACTTCATTCATTGCTGGTTTTGGGTTTCAAATGGATACACTGATGGATTAAATATTTCTTTTAAGACTACAGAATTACCTCTCTGGTGTGGTGGAGAATCAAAACACGTCTGATTGTCACCCCAAACATGATTACATTAAAAAGGAACACCAAGCTGAACAGTACCACTGTAGTCCATATTTTCACGTAGGAATTGGTTATATAGCATCTATTAAAAAAAGAGCAGATCATGTTTTAACCTCACAAACTGAAAAATTAACAATGTGCTCTGTAAAAGACACATTAATGCAGATCTATGTAGTAAAAGCATCCCCAGGGCTACAAAGGAAATAATGTTTCAATTTTAGCAAGTTAGATGCTTGGTGAAATGAAGCTTTCTGATTCTCCCTTAAAAAAATAAACATGCATGTATACAAAAACCCATGTGTAAAACAATTAATAAGTAAATAAGTAAATGTAAACTACTATTCCTGAATTTACATGCTAGCAAATCTTACATTGTAGAGTTAGATGTTTCCAGAGCAACCTGACCATAAAACTTTCTGTCTATGATCACCACCACTGACACAATCACTGCAGGGACGCCTGGAGCCAAAAAAAAAAAAAAGATTATTCACCATACCATTTCCAGATTGATAATGACAGGTTCCTGATTAAAATTATTCCACTCACCCCATCCCACCACGCTGAGTTTGAGCAGGTATTTCTTGACATAGATGTTGAAGACTTTGACCAGGAGAAGATATAAGTGGAAACCTTCCAAGGCCATCCAGCTGAAAGTGGCCAGCAGGGAATAATGAAGTAAAAGAGCCATGTATAAGCAAAGTCCAGAGGAAGACCCTGCTGCCGCTGCCTGACTGGGCAGGAAGTGCAGGTTGAGGAGCATCAGAGCAATTACAAGGTTGATGTGGACCTTCATAGAGACATCTTGTCTGAGTTTTCTGTCAAACAGAAACATACTGTATCACAACTGGAGAAATAGTAGGCCGTAAAAAGAGAAGAAAGAAAAGATGAAGTGATAAGTACAGAATAAAGAGAGCATTTGCTGTAAGAGATGATTCAGAAAAAGAGGACAGGAACTGAAGCAAATGAGATTACAGGAGGTACTAAAAACGAGTGGAAGAACTGATGAAGATGGGAAGAATATGAAAAATGAATTTATTACCTGTTTGTAATAAAGAGCAAAATGGCTATGACCAAAGCAAAAAGGGAAATACTACAGCCGATCACAGTAATGTGTGTTAAAATCTCTTGGTCTTTCTTTGTGATGGAAGGATCAGGTATCTGTGGAGAAAACACGTGATTATATCATCTTTCACTATTTGTATTATAACTAGGGATGCACCGATACCACTTTTTGGAAACGAGTACGAGTACTTGCATTTCAGTACTCGCCGATACCGATACAGAGTACTTAATAAAAACATGATTTAAATTTACAGGTAACAGCTTTAGTCCTATAATTTAACAAAAAAAACCAAAACAAACAAAAACAAACAAACAAGGGACTGGTTTGGAATTAAGAGCATTTATTTAAAATGAAAAGCATGTTGTATGCAGCATATTACAGAATAAATAATTATGAAAAAAAAATTAAACAGTGACAGTGCAACTCAAGTATTGTTTTCAGTTTATTTTAAACTCTGCCGCTTTGGACAACACAAGGGGCATTAATAAACATCTTTGCTATTTAGTGCACAATATTTGAATAAACTAACAACATCCACCAACATAGAACTGTGGCAGTCAGTGCAACTGAGGTAGGTATTAACATCATGTCTAAGATAACTCACTTAATGGAGAGAATAAGTGAGTGGCAGTTTTTTTTTTAAGAAAAGTAGCTTTTCTGCATTATCTCAGTCAGACTGTTTCTGTTTTCATCTATAATGTGTGACACTGAGCTACAAAGACTTTCACTTTCCACACTCCTACATGGGGCTGAGAGGTATTTACTCGGTATTTACTCGGCGCCTGTGATTAACCCCTTACATGCCGCTCAAACATAGACAGGTCTCAGACCGTGGTATCGGTCCCCAATATCGGGGGACTTTTAACGAGTACGAGTACTTTAGAAAATGGGGTATCGAGGCCGATACCCGATACCGGTATGGGTATCGGTGCAACCCTAATTATAACAATTAGTCACATTCCAGAAGCAAATACTTTCTTACTTATTATTTTTACACTGTAACTTTAACTTTAACCCATTAAGTTAATAAGTATGCTTGTTATTCCTAATGGTACAAGTCCCTTGAAGACAATGGGGGCAGGGCTAAAAAGAAAGTTAAAAGAACAGCTGAATACATCTGAAAAATAAAATAAAGCATTAAATAAATATGCTACATACAATCATAACAACAGAGGCAAACGGAGGCAAACGATAGGTAAGCAAGCACGAGCAACACACACAAACAATTAACATGAAAAGCAATACAACATAGCAGCAATACAGGAACGGCATGCAATAACAGACAGCACTGCACACTTCCTGTGTGTGTGATTACAGTGCAAACACTTTCTCTGTGTGAGTGTGGATAGTTTTGGCTGCAGTGTTTTCAAGTGCGGTCAGAGGAATAAAGGTGCAATGATGGGCTATGCCGCAAGCCAGACTGTGCCCTTAGCAGTTGCATGTAACATTGCCATGCTCTGACCAGGGCAGGATAGTAATTTGATTGAAAACAAGTTGAGCAGAGCAGGTGAAGGGAGAACACATTCTGTACAAGAAATCATTTCAGTTTGGTGTCATCTGGTGGCACCATCAAGAATGAAACCAAACTGAAAAGAAGAAAAGAAGGAAATGCACAACTAACGTATCTACATTTATAACAAATCATATTTGTTACTGTATTTTCATGCATAATTTTTACATTCAATGAATGTGTAGGTTATATAAACTGCACATTTATTACATACATGTGCAGTAACATGGCAAAATGTTTCTTTTCTTTGCATGCAGAGAGCAAACTACATTGTTTACTTTCACACACCGGATAAAGAGATTTGCTAACATATAAAAGATGCTTTTGGCTTTTTCTTTCATTAGTTGTACTAATACAATGAGCGCACAGTTACCCATGTTTTAGTCACTTTAATTTATAAATTTATATCACATGCGGATTTCCTGAATTGTTGTGTGTGTGGGTGTGTGTGTGGGTGGGTGTTTGTATGTGTGTGTAGCTGTGCAAGTTTATGGGTTTATTAATACTTCATCACCATTTCTGATAAAGGAAACTGAGGAAACCGAAGATCTAAAGAAGAAATCTAAAACACTTATCTTTCTGAGAAGCTGTGCGTCTTTCAGTCACCACTATGACTAAATTTTGCTGGGGTTTTTTTTAAGCTTGCTGTCTTTTGCCCCACATCACTTGACAAGCCTGTTTGAAGGTTTGAGGTAAAATTAAGGTAGATTGATTAATGGTCTGGCATGTCCTTGTGAAGCTAGCCAAACAAACATGTCTATATGTTAATGTGCCCCTCCCAAGCATGCTGTGCCAGAAATACATGGGGAAAACCAATTGACGGAGAATGGCTTCTTCTTTTTTTTTAACAGACTTATATGAGAACCACTCATCTGATGAACATCAACTCAGTAACACATTAACTTGAGACCCAAGAAATTCAGCTGCAAAGTTTGAAGCAGTTCAGATAAATGTTTGGTGACATAGGTGAGAAGAGATGGACAGACAGAAGGACAAGAGAGCTCTCAAATTCTTTACAAGATGTTGTATTTATACTTTGTTTTGCAGTTCACTGAATCCCTCTTTATATAATGAATGAGTCCAATCTTACTATGAGGACGCCAAAGTATGTGAGGTGGTTACAGGAACAGGTGATGTTAGTCTGACCACGTGTCCAGTGTGTGAGGCAGCCATCCTCACTAAAATCTGGTAAACAAAACAAACAGATCCATTATGCAAAAGATTAAATTTCTGAACATCAACTCAGTGTCGGGGCCCTGAGTGAAAACACAAACCCCAATGAGTCCAACTTATGAAAGAAATAGGTGTCTTGCTGCTCAGAAAAAGATTAAAGGAACACTTTAAAAACACATCAGATTTTGAGGGGGAAAAGAATCACGCTGGTTATCTATAATGATATCAACTGGGTAATGTGTTAAGAATGAACAGATCCCACATTTTTTGATAGAAAGGGAAATATAAACCTACAGTGGGTTGAATACCAATTCAAAATGGTACTCAGTAGTTCGCAGTGTTGGGGAAGTTACTTTGAAAAAGTAATTAATTATAGTTACTAGTTACTTCTCCAAAAAAGTTAGTAACTGTTAGTTAGTTAACATTTTTAACTACTCAAACTACTTTTGATTTTCCCTCCACATTTCACCTTTAAAAACTATTTACTTTGCCTTGTTTGGTATCATCCTTTTAAGCACAACCTCACGTGTCTGAATTTACAGTTATCTTTTCATTTAGACATACTGTATTAACACAATTGATCTAAAATCAGACAAAAAATGTAAAATCAGAGTAGAAAAAGTTATATTTTAACAACCACAAACATGTTTAATGAATCATATTTCAGAACTTTAAATGCAAATATAAATGATCAATTTTAAAATCCTATGCAAAAGTTTTGCAAACAACAAATTCATCAATTTACCTTTTACCTTGATTTTTTTTAAATAACCATTTCAATTACAGAACAACCAGCTGTTCTGCATTCAATAAGATGCCACACAAGTTATTTGTTCCACTCCAAAAACACAATTTATGTCCACTATAAAGGAGAACATCACAGCCTGATACCTGCAGGCCTGACAGCAGCAGGTGTATCACTCCTTTTTCTATTTGGAGACAGCAGTCGCCTCATTGTTCTGACACACAACACAAAACTATCCACATCACTACACACTAACTACACAAGACAACATATTAACTACACACTCCAAAGACGCTAAACGTCACAATTCTCTCACATCTCAAAACTCTCTCTCCCTCTTTTTCTGCTGTCTTACTCTCTCTCTCACTGTCACTCCTAAAACTTATCCTGTTTTTTTTTTTTTTTTTTTTTTGGGGGGGGGGGGGGTGTTTGGGGGGGGGGGGGGGGGGTTGCTCAGAGGTCTCGCTGCGAAACTATTGAGGAAAAACACCGCGTATCTATTGTTTATCATGACTCTGGTTTTATGTGGCCTATCAACGCAATTTATAAACTGGTATGAATCACCTTGTTGCTTTGTCTTTAAGTGGTCATGTGATTGGCTTACCACAGCTACTTTACTCTTCCTCAGTCAAACAGCAGCACTCATGCGATTGTTTTGCCCCCTTAGCTCCAGGTGTTGTGCTAGACAGTGATCGTGATCACCGTCCGCGGGAGCGCGCGCAGCTGCTTAAAGCTGTAGCGTCCAGATTACTTATGTAGTCAGCTACTTCCATGCAACTGATACAAGATGTGGTAAGCTGAACACAGCTTCAACCGTCTGTTTGTTGAAAAATAGTAACGGACCGCATTTTCTTGTTAGTAACTGTAACAGCATTGTAACGATAGGAATAGTAATTAGTTTGATTACTCGTTACTGAAAAAAGTAACGCCGTTAGTAACGCCGTTACTTGTAACGCCGTTATTCCCATCACTGGTAGTTCATATGTCCCCCACATGCTTCTGTGCTTGCCTGACAAAGCTGGGGCATGCTCCTAATGAGACTGGATGGTGTCCCTGGCGATCTCCTCCCAGATTTGGACAAAGGCATCAATGAGCCTACTTGAGGATGTCGGGTCTGCTGGAAGTCGTTTTGTAGGCCTCTATCTGTGCTCTTCCTGTTCTTCCTTACACAAAGGGCACATGTGGTACTTATGGATTAAGGACCTTTAACAGTCTTGTCCAGCTCTCTTAAAGTAACCTCCTGCCTCCTAGAATCTCTTCTATGCTCTTGCAAAGTGTGATGGGAGACATAGCAGATTTTCTGGCAATGACATGTCTTGATGCGCCATCTTGAAGGAGTTTGACTGCCTCTGCAACCTTTGTAGGGTTCATGTATGTCCTCATGTTAACAGTAATGAGAATGATCCCAGTCAAATGCAAAACTAGTGAAAAAACAGAATAGATGAAGATGGAAAGATATCGGTGTCCACCAACTGTAAAACCATTCTTTTTTGGGAGTTTGTCTCATTATTATCCATCTAGTACACCTGGTATTAATTTTATTAATGCCAAATTATCTACCCCCTCTGCTACTTAGCTGACCACACCTATAGCCCATAGGTTTAACTGACTTGATGCTGTACTCTGATTAAAAAGTGTTCCTTTACTTATTTTTTGAGCAGTGTACATTACTGTTCATGACAGATGTGATGCTTGTTACTTACTGCATGTTGAATAATTAAGGAAATGACACGAGGGTTTTTGAGTTTCCTATGACACAAACATATTTCATGTTTGTACAAAATGTACAGCATATTATATGTATCAATTAATTATGCAATAAAGTAACAAGAGGTAGAAATGAAATAAATGATCAAAAAAAGCATAGTTACGTCGATTTTCTTGGTAAACTCCATCGTGATGTTGATGCGCTCCTGCAGTCCTGATATCTCCTTGTTCTGCACACTCAGACCAACCAGTCTTTGATCATATACTTCATGTGGGCTTTCAAAAATGCTCTACAATAAAATGCAAATTTGTCAGCTGGTTTAACAATTTTGCAAAGACAGTTTTAATATTAGTTTCGGGGGGGAAAAACACACTACTCAATGATCTAGATGCACTGTTTGATATTCAAATAATTTACATTTAGTTAAAAATGAGATTTTTCTTTCCTTGTGTACCCAGCTTCCTTCAAAAATATGTGTACTAATTTACATTTTATTAATCAATAAAAGGTCAACACACAATAAATACAGAGGCTAAAAAGGGAATACATAACAGAAGGGAGAAACAGTTGAACCTAATCTGACAAACAAGACGGGGAGGAAGCAAAACAGAATACTCTAACCCGGGACACAGGACTGTCAAAATAAACCAGGAAATACACAAAAATAGAAACAAGGATGACTAGACACTCACAAGGGAGACAAAGGAGGCACAGTAACAAAACCTAAAGACTAAAATCACCAAAAACACTAAAGAATTACTAAATTAGCTAGAAATACATATTTCCTAACAAGTGGTAAAAATAAGAAAAAAATATAACCTGAAATCCAAATGTTATTTCATTAGACTAAAACAAGCAAAACCTCGCGGTAGTTTAAATTTAATGTGTAAATACAAAATTGGCAAAAAATCCTATTGTTCTATAGCTCACCAAATCCTTTTCCTACATATTGTTATATAAGAAAATGTAGTTTATGACCTCGTTCATTTTAGGCCATTTAAACATGCAGAACACAATCTTGTTATTCGGTCCAGCATCCAGTTCTCTTGGCAGCTGGACAAGGACTTTACTGTTGAGAAGAGGCACATCTGGTGTTACCTGTATCAGCATCAACATGCCAAGAACAGAAAGAAAAAAACTGCATGTGAATAGCAGTAACATAATGCAACCCTTGCTACTGACATTGTAAATAAAATACATTGATGTCATGGTGTTGCTGTTTGGAAAGTGAACTGAATTTAAAAGTTCACTTTCCCAACTTTTTCACAAAAAGTATAATAAAATGTAAAATATAATATTTTATAAGAAATATAATAATTATAATATAAAAATATAATGTTGATAACTATCCAGACCTTAATCTGCACATAAACTAATGCCCACAGACTTCAGTGAAATAAACAATGTGTAAAGAAAAGTGGGCTGAATTTTTCTTCACTTCCTTGCACACAGATTTGAGCTGACAAATAGAAATGGAGTAAAACACTCAAGGTAATGCCAAGACGTTGTCATAAATTTAATAAAAGCTTTCCTAGTTTGACGTTTATTTCCATTATTTCCTTTTTTACAAAGAGTTAATTACCTGTTCGATGTAATTAAGTTCCCCATAATTACCTTGAACAGAACATTAGACCTATTACAATGTATCAGACCTTAAAAAAGCAGGTCCTAACCAATATCTGACCCAACCTCAAAATTGGATCCAAATATCAGCTCAGTAGTTGGTAGGTATTTCTGGCTACACTTTGAGTCTGACTACAAACCATTGTTCAATAGGATCATGTGATGTTCTTTTTTTTTTACCTGTGTGTCATCAGCATAAATTTTAAGGCCTCCAAAGGTATCATTGGGTTTGTGCAGAAGCGCCACAAAAGTTTTGACACACACTTGCATGCTCACATTCACCTCTGTTCTCTCTAGAACACTTTCTAGAGTCCTAATGGCTCTTGGGGAGGAGGATAGGAAAATATTAACAATATTAATGATTTACATCCTTTAATTAATGTAATTTTTTTCAAAATAATTAATAAACACAAAAAAACACACAAATTTGAAATCTTGTTTTAAATACTGAAAATTTTGTGTAATAATTAAAATGTTTACGTCATAGCGTCAGTGCGGTTTCCAGTTCTCAAAACCTTGTCTGTATAATCCATACAACACTCTGTATGATTACGACCTGTAGAGAAAATGTAAGAACACACATTTTACCCTTGTACAATTAAACCACCCACATGTCCCCAGAATGTATGAAAGTTTAATCTTAAAACATTATACAATTTCATATTTCGTTATGAAGACATTTATAGGGGAATGGAGATGTGAGAAGCAGAGTTGAAAGGTTCATTTTTAAATGCAATATCACCATGTAAGAAAAATGGCTGTTCAAAACCAGTTATAGTATATAAAACATGAATTCCAGAAAAGTAGGGATGTTCGTTAAATTTTGACAAAGATGAGAACCAAAAGACTTTCAAATCACACAAGCTAATATTTTATTTACAACAAAACATAAATAATAGATGTCTGAACTGAGAAATTTTACATTTCAAACTTGATGCTTGATACAGGTCACAAACAATGGCTGAAATAGCAAGAAAGATCAAAACGTTTCAGCTGGGAGAACATCTAGCAAGTAACACGATAAGCTATAAAACGGATGTCTTACAGAGAGCCAGAGTCTCTCAGAAGAAAAGATGGGCAGCGGCTCTTCAGTAGGTGAAAGAGTACCTTAAAAGATTGTGGAATACTTCAAATGTTCCTCAACATCATCATCTGCAATGCATGACATCATCAAAAGATTCAGAGAAACTGGAGATGCGTCTGTAACCATTTACACTGAAGGTGCTACAGTCTCTGTGCATAAAGGACAAGGCTGAAAATTTTTATTAAATGCCCATGGTCTTCGGGCCCTCAGACAACACTGCATCATTCATCGGCATGATTGTGTCACTGACATTACTAAGGGGCCCAGGAAACCACTGTCGATGAGCACAATCTGATATGATATCTGCAGATACTAACTAAAGCTCTGTCATGCAAAAAGGAAGCCATGTTTGAACATGATCGAGAGGCGGCGTCATATCTGTGAAATGTACTGTTTCAAAATGGAAACATTTTCTATGGCCAGATGAGTCCAGATTTGACATAGTTGGTAATCACAGACGTCTCATCCTCCAGCCTAAAGAGTGGGAGACATTCCAGCGTGTTATCAGCTTTCAATTCAAAAGTCAGCATCTTTGATGATATGTGTTGGAATAAATGCATTCAGTATGGGCAACTTGCGTGTTTTGGAAGAAACAGTGAATGTTGAAAGGTTTTGGACCACCTTCTATTCGGGTTAGCTTTGGAGCCACTTGTTGGGTGGCGGGAGTGGAGGGCATCACCAGTGACACTGGAACTGTCATCTGCAATATGTTCTTTTTTCTGTATATAAACAAAATCCTCATAAAAAGATTTATAAACTAAAATACATAAAGGTTTTAGAGCAACATATGATCCCTTCCAGAGTACATCTGTTTCAGGGAAGGCCTTTTGTATTTCAGCAGGAAATTGCAAAACCACATACTGCCACTATTACAACAGCATTGCTTCATCGGAGAAGAGTCTGGGTGCTGAATTGCTATGCTTGCTTTCCAAATCTTTCACCTATAGAGGTGCATCATTAAATGAAAACTACATCAAACAAATTCCCACACCAAAACCCTAGAAACTCAAAACCTTGATGCCCAGACGTCTTCAAAATGTTTTGAAAAGAAGAGCAGATGCTACACTATTGTAAACATGTCCTGTAGCAATCATCAAATTTAAAATGAGCTAATTTTGTGCTTAAAACTGAAAAATGTCTCATTTTAAACATCTATTGTGTTATTTCTGTTCTGTTCTGAATAAAATATTGGCTCATGTGATTTGAAAGTGTTTTAGTTTATTTATTAAACTAAAACACTTAAAGAAATTTAAACTTAAAGAAATTTAAAGAACATTTAAATGAGGATTGAATCCTTTCTTCTAAAGTGTAGTAAAGTGATTTAAAGGGACATAGCATTTTATGTCTGACATTTTAGGGCTGTGGTAGAATAGAAGAGGAGGAGTAGGAGTAGGAGAGAAATAAACACATGTAGCTAAAAGACTGACAGAAAACAAGCCGAGTTTATATAAACTCATAAAAGGCAAAAGGAAAAGTAAATAACTCACACCCCTTGTTTCTTGGGTTAGAAGCTGAATTGTCTGCTGTCCCCAGATTTAAGTAATTATTTTATTACAGCAGTTAACAACTTACCTATGTTAGATGTTATATTGCACATAGTCTCACAGGAACCCTGTCCTGACACCCAATTCTCATAAAGCATTTCATAAGACACAAAAGACATCAGCCACCAGAATATCCAGCTCTTCTTCCTGTGAAGAGACTCACATTTAGAATGAAAAATAAAATCTATGCTTTTCCGTCAAATGTTGTCAAAGTTCCTTTCAGATTTAAATTAGTTGATTCATTTAGATTAGCATTATTTTACAAAGCTATTCAAGCATTATGTTATTTGTCTTTTTTTATTTTGTTGCCATTATGATGAAGGTAGACAGAAAATCATTCCCACTGCAGTTAAGGTTTCTAATTGATTAAAAACGGTAATTTGATTGTACAGTACGGGGAATGAAAAAGTGTTATGTTTTACTGTCTTACAGAATGTATGATTGGATAAAGGGATTTAAGTTGGTACTGAGCCATATAACCATATAACTGAGCCACAAGAGGAGGTCTCGGTGGATGGAGGGGTCATCAAACCTTTGGAAACTGCCCTCGCTCCTGTTTCAAACTGAAAGTCAATGTTCCTTTGATGTATGGCCATCCCATACCCTTAACTACATGTTTATTCTTAATTCTTTATTGTTTTCATTCTTAAATATTAGTAATACTTTTGCATTTCCACTAAAAGTAGGTGTAATAATTCAAGGAATGTTCCCACATCTTATATTCAAAAGACAGGGGCAAACCACCTATTACTGCAGATTGGAATGCAGCATGAGTAATGAATGCAGTGGTAATGTAACAGACCAGAACTTATTACATGTTATCAGTATCAACATGTTTATAACCATTCAGCAAACTGATTGTAAATGAGTAACAGGTTCAGATGTTCAAATTCCTCTAACTGGACACATGTGAGATGGTATGGGTTCCATGTCATAGCGTCTTACATTGTACTGTAGCACACTAATCGATTTAATGTTATACTGTTAAACAATTTGAAATTCAAATACTACAAAGATATTTAAAGCTAAATTATCATTGTGGTCTATTTGACAAAGTAAGACCTTTAGTCAATGTAGAGATATTGAGACAGCCACCAAAGCTCTCACACCATCACCCTGAAGACTCGTCAGTCAAAGTGCTACTCCACAAGATGTTTTCTATATAAAGATGTCCAGTTTTAGAGACTGCACCAACTTATTAAAAAAAAAAAAACACAGATTAAGAAATAAAACTTATACAACTTCTTCTCCTCCTACTTCTACTATTAGTAATATTACCAATAATCCTAATAAATACATTGAAATAAAATGTATATTTTTTTAATCCTTGTTATTAGCATCAACACAAAAAGTGTAATGTACTTTAAAGTGAACCAAAGCGTAGCCTACCTTTGCATGTTGCTGTGGAAATCAGTTCATCAGGACCGAGAACACAGCAGAAGTGACAGCAGGGGGGGAAAAGAGCTGAATAGGAAGAGGTGTAAAGGAAGTTGATGAAACAAATGTAAATGACATTCTAAGTAAGAAAGCGGAAGTATCAACTTGCTAGAAAGCTAAAAATACACTTCTTCCCTTCCTTGTCACTACTGAGCATGCAGCAAATACAGGATGACGTTATTAAAATATAATACTGAACACTGTTCACATTTTCAGCACTAAAACACATTCTTTTCAAGCTACTTCTTCCCTTAAAGCAGGTCAAATTGAACAGAAAGTACCATGAAGTACCATGAAATTGTGACAAATACCTTATTTGTGTATAAAATTGGTAATAAAACTGATCCAAATTCTGATTTCAAAAAGAGATTAAGCTGAACAATTTATGTATATTGGAATTTTCCTCCCGTTGTTACAAGAATGAAATTCAAAGTTAAAGTCTGTGAGAAACTAGCTGTATCTAATCTCTTCATGTTAAAGTTTTGCATTTTGAATAAAAACCTTGATTTGCATTGCAAAGCATGAACAACAAAGTCATAGTGATGAAACTTGACATTGTCATTACCCTAAATTAAAGCTTCGTGCTAAAGGCTAGTGGACACATCTGAAGTGTGTCTACTCTGCATGCCTTTAATGACTGTGTGTTTGTGTCATTTCATCTATTTAGAGTAAAAATAGGATGACTAGGGACAAGGAAAAATAAATCGTTTCCTGGTAATTTCATTGAAATATTTTGCATTTAAGACTCATTAAAAGCAGATGCAGTAACAAGCTGGTCACAGTTAGGTGACCTTTTCCTATTTAATAATATGTTCCATCAAAAAAGGTTGTGCAGGCCCAAAGTGGGTCGGTCCAGATGAACTCTGAAGCTGTGTGGGCCGCACAAACCCAGACTTATCCCACATGTATCTCAAGTGGATGTGCCCACACAGTTACAGTAAAGCTGTAAGGAGCAGACATAGCAAAACTAGATGAGTTTGAATAACTTGGTCAATCATCCAAAGCAACAAACAACACACAAGAAAATTGAAGAGGAGTGCGAAGGCAGGCTGAAGTGGGTGGAGAGTGTCACAGGTGATTTGTGAAATAAGGACAGCAGCAAGAGTGAAAAGGGTGAAAGGGAAGGTTACAAGATGGTCGTGACACCTGCTGTGATGTATGGTTTGGATGCAGCAGCTCTGAAAAAAAGACAGTAGCCAGAAGTAGACAGGGAGATTTTTTTGGGGGCGATCGTGGCTCAAGAGTTGGGAGTTCGCCTCGTAATCGGAAGGTTGCTGGTTCGAGCCCCGGCTCGGACAGTCTCGGTCGTTGTGTCCTTGGGCAAGACACTTCACCCGTTGCCGCCTACTGGTGGTGGTCAGAGGGCCCGGTGGCGCCAGTGTTCGGCAGTGTTCGGCAGCCTCGCCTCTGTCAGTGCGCCCCAGGGTGGCTGTGGCTACAATGTAGCTTGCCATCACCAGTGTGTGAATGTGTGTGTGAATGGGTGGATGACAGGTTGTGTAAAGCGCTTTGGGGTCCTTAGGGACTAGAAAAGCGCTATACAAATACAGGCCATTTACCATTACCATTTTGGGAGTGACCAGGGTGGACTGACTTCACCATGAGTATAACAAAGAAGTAGATCAGAGGGACAACTCAGGTTAACCAGTTTGGAGACAAAGTTAGAAAGGCAAGGTTGAGATGGTTTTGACATGTGCAGAGGAGAGGTAGTGGATATGTTGGAAAAAAGAGGCTGAATATGAAGCTGCCAGGTAAGAGGAAAAGAGGAAGACAAGATTCATGGATGCTTGAGAACGAGGACTTGTAGCGGGTTGTTGTGATGTTAGGGATAGGGTGGCTCTCCACCCTATATTGAGATATTGAACTGAGACAAGGACAAAAAATATGTCAGAAGCACATAGTTGTGTGTAAGCTAGGTGCTGGTGCTTCGTGTTTCATTGCTTGTCTTAGTAACTGCAGTTTTAGCCTTTTTCAGTGACATCATAAACCACAGGAAGATGAAGAAACCTGCATGGCACAAGAAAGAGCAAGAGAAAAAACAGTTTAGACTGTATACAGGAGATGCAATGAGTACGCACACTTGAAAATGAAAGTAGTAATTCATCTGTGTGTCAGAATCTGCAGAATGTGCAGATTGTAGGTTGTGAAGGACCAAAATACAAGCATGTGGAGACAGAGTGCGTTAAACCTAAAGTGAGTCATTTTTTGAGTGAGTACAAAAGGAAAGTGAAGTCTAAAAATCTAGAATTTAAAAACACACACTAGCTAAGCATGAAGCTGAAGAGAGACGCAAGACTAGGGAGGAGCAAACAAACAAAAAAAACACTGAGAAGAGAGGAACAGAAGCATCTACTTTGACGAGGGAAGAAGAATCAAGACAACAAACAAGGAACACAAACTCTAAAATAACACAGAAAGTGAGATAACTAACTAGAGAAAACAGAGACATATGAATGAACTAAATACAAGATGCCTGAAATAGAAGGAAGGGTACACAGTGGGGAACATTTGACATACTCCATGGTGCCATGTCAAACTAATTTGAACCGGTCTAACCGGTTAATAATAAATTGTGAAAACTTATCATTTGAGCATATTTGTTTTCTCTCTCATAAAAAACTCAAGCACCATGTATAATAGAAAGTTCTTTCCCTTAAACAGAAATGCATTGGAAACAATATTATCCCCCTCCTAAGTTCGAGGCTGATCAGAAGGGCCAGCTCTGTTCTAGGATGCCCTCTGGACCCAGTGGAGGTGGTGAGTGACAGGAGAATGGTGGAAGCTGTCATCCCTGATGGACAACATCTCCCACCCCATGCAGGAGACTCTGACATCACTGAGCAGCTCCTTCAGTGGCTGCGGCACCCACGGTGTGGGACAGAGAGATTTCACAGGTCTTTCCTCCTCACTGCTGTCAGACTCCACAACAAAGACTCCAACTGATCAAACACACACATCCACACATGTGCAATAACACTAAGTGCAATACTCTTTTTCTGAAAAAGTTATATTTTTACTCAGTTGTATACAGCACGGTGGCACGGTGGTTAGCACTGTTGCCGCACAGCAAGAAGGTCCTGAGTTCAATGCCACCATCAGGCCGGGGTCTTTCTGTATGGAGTTTGCATGTTCTCCCCGTGTTTGTGTGGGTTCTCTCCGGGTACTCCGGCTTCCTCCCACCGTCCAAAGACATGCAGCTTGTGGGGATAGGTTAATTGGATAATCCAAATTGTCACTAGGTGTGAATGTGCGAGTGAATGTGAGTGTGAATGGTTGTCTGTCCCTATGTGTTGGCCCTGCGACAGACTGGCGACCTGTCCGGGGTGTACCCTGCCTCTCGCCCTATGACAGCTGGGATAGGCTCCAGCGCCCCCCGCGACCCTGAAAAGGATAAGCGGAAGTGAATGGATGGATGGATGGATGTATACAGCATTTGTATTCTATTTTTATCATATTGTATATTTTATTCTATTATTCTACTGCATATAGTATTTTATTTTATTCTATTCTGTACAGTTGTGTACAGTATTTTATTTTTATTGTAATCTAATTTTTGCTATATAACTTTTGCACTGTCCACTTCCTGGTGTCACAAAACAAATTTCCCACGTGTGGGACTAATAAAGGTTATCTTATCTAATCTTTATTATCTGTTTCCGGGTCCAAACTCCTTTTGAGTTTCCAAACTCAAAAAACACTGCAGCATCACTGAGAGTTAAAAACTGTCTATTTATCTTTAATAAAATGATAAGTGTGGCTGTTTTAACAATGTCATTTAACTCTGAGATGTGTATAAAAAACAGGATTTATAAAGTTTAATGGAGTTGGAAGTTAGCAGAAAGTTAGCTCTCTAGTTTCCATTTAAAGATGATATAGACTGTTCTGACTGAGAGATTTCTGAAAAATTAAAACGTACAGCTCTGATGTCACTTTGGACATAAATGAAGGAAAGAAACTAAACAGCAGCAACATTTGTAGGGTTAATGAAGTTGAGCTAGCTGGTATATCATGGTGTGCTACGTGGTGGCTAGCTACAGAGCTATGGTTAGGATAATATAAACACAGTGAAGCAGGAGGATGAATGCTAACTAAGAGAACGCTAAGAGAGGGCAAAGACAAATACAATCGAATGGCAGGAACAAGATGCTGAAAAAAGACCAAACATTAGTCAGGAGAACACCTGAGATAATTCGTCTCAAACACGAGGTTAGTCATTAATACACTGCTGGATGGTTTGGATTACTTGCTATGAAAAATGTATGATTTTCACCTTCATGTACCCATTCATATGTTTGTTAGCCTCGGAGTGATTCCTTTTTGACCAGTTCAAATATTTTGTGTCTGGCAAACCATGAGCCATTGGACTGTAGTTACATCGTAAGGCTTTAAAAACTGAGTTTCAGATGCAGATAAACAGTGTTACTAAAAATCCAGTAATAAAAACCCAGAGAGGCCAACAGACCTTGCAGTGAGTTCAGGATGCAGAAGAGGTAGAGACCAGCAGTGCTCAGGTATCCAAAAGAGAAGAAGACCAGGCCCCAGGTAATACCGAGCAGAGTCATGACTCCCAGCAGGGTACAAATGTCTTTCTTGGCTCTATCACGGTTACTCTGCCCAAACTGATTTGTCAAATGTAAAATAACAAATATGATTAGATACAAACTAGCACAGTTAGAGAAATGTGTTTGTCTATGAATTTAAGTATATGCTTTTAGTAAATGACAATACAATATAATACACTGCTCAAAAGAATTAAAGGAACACTTTGATAACACAACAGATGTCAATGGCAAAAAAAAGCAATACTGATATGGAATGGTTAATGTGTTATTAATGAAATCATGAGACATAGTTTGAAAGAAATTAAAATGATTAAACTATCGAAGTCTGAATTCACAGAGAACCCAAAGATGAAAGCAAAAAAATTATGTCAGAGGGTAGTCCATTTTGCAAAAATTTAATTGCACTAACTTTAAATGGTTCTTAGTAGTTTTTAGGCCCCCATCTGCTTGCATGTATGCCTGACAATGTTGGGGCCTAATACTAATCAGATGATGGATACTTTCCTGGGGGGGATCTCCTCCCAGATCTTGACCAGGGCATTACTGAGCTCCTGGGAGCATCAGATTGTTGTTCCTTTAATTTTTAGGTCAGACAAGTATGGGCCAGTCAGTGGTATCAAATTCTGCTTCAGGTACTGCTTGCATTTTCTCCCTACATGATGCCAGACATTGTCATGCACCACAAGGAACTCAGGACACACTGATCCAGTTTAGGGTCTGACAATGGAGACTAGGATTTCATCCTGATAACTAATAGCAGTCAATTTGTTGTTAATTTCATTAACATGAAAGCAGCTGAAAGTGGTTAACCACTCTCTCTAGTAGTTAACTGACCAGCTCGATATCCCAGAGGTTCATTTAAATCAAGTTGGCTTGATGCTACATTGTGATAAGGAGGGTTCCTTTAATCCTTTATTTAGTCAGAAAAGCTAACAGACAACCCATCATACAGTCGTTTCTTTAAAAAGAAGCTATAAATATTAAATAATAATAAACAGTAAGGGTGACTAGAGACAGTCTTAATATTTCCTGTTATATAAAACTACCAGCTGTTAATAAGAATAATTTCTTATTGGGTTTTTTTGGGGTTTTTTTTTTAGCTTTCATAGGACATGTTGACAATAGCAACACAAAACTGCTCAGTACCTCTGTACTTTTGTGTAGAATCCAAACACGTCTGATTGTCACCCCAAACATGATCATATTAAAGAGGAACACCAAGCTGAACAGTCCCACTGTAGTCCCCATTGTTATTGGTTATATAGCATCTAAAAGAAAGGGAGTGCACATAATACATGTTTCAGTCTCTCACACTGTGAAATTAAAAAGTGCATTCTGTAACAGAAATGTTATTGCAGATGATTAAGGTACATGTAGTAAAATATACCAGAAACTGCTCAGTGTCTCAATTTTAGCAAATTAGATGCTTGGTGAAATGGGGTTTCCTACTTGTCCCTTTTATGATACTTTTTCAGTTGAAAAATGCAAATGTAGAGAACCTCTCATTCATATACCAACAGTTAATAAATACATGTGAATTATTATTTTACATTTTACATGATTGCAAATGCTTTCCTTACATTGCAGTGTTGTTGGGGTTAGACGTGTCCAAAGGGGCATACAACTTTACAATACATTACAACTGTATTTGTATAGCATGTTTAAAAGATCAGCGGTACACCAAAGTGCTTTACAATAAAAACAGGAAAATTAAGACAATAAATAAAAGACTATTAACAAAGTACCACATACCCAGAGCATGCTGTGCTGGCTAGAGAAGCTGACGCTTGGAACTGGGGGAGACCGTGCTTGGTTTCCTGAAAGCATTTGATCGCTTCTTGCAGGGTTGCGAAGCCAGTAGGGTCCCCACTCAGTGGCTCGGTGAGTTACCTTCCTCCTCACTGCGCTCCTGGGATTCAAGGTTTGGACCCTGGGCACCCCAGGCTCCAGCTTGAGATCCTTTGGAGAGCGTGCACAAGGGCTTGTCCTAGCCGACCGCCCCTGTTTTCTGGCATGCTAACCGATTCTGCGGGTTTACACGCTTGTCAGACCGCGCTGTGTCTGACACTTCAGCTAGTGAGTGAGAGCTCTCCAGCCTGCAACGCTGGCTCCCTGTTTGGTGCATTGCCTTTGTGTCACGGCCTTACCGTCCAGCACAGGCCCACTCAGGGAGCTGGGACTTTGTGACTGAGCTTGAGTATCTTGTTCGAGTTCACTCTTGAGGCTCATCTGTCTGCGGACAGCACGTAGTGACAGTGCTGGGGGTGGACCTTTGGGTCATTGCCTTGCTCAGCCCTCCACTTCAGCAGGTCCCCTCCTTGTCTGTCAACAGCACTGGGCGGCTTCGGCTCTGTGGATGGACAGGTCTCATCCCTAGCTTGACCTGCTACTATAGGCTGTGCCCCCCTGGCCTGCTGCCCGCTTTGCGGCTTACACTCGCTGTGGTGAGTAAGAGTTCTTCAGCCTGTAGCGCCGACTCTTTGTCTGGCATTGCCTGCATGTTGCAGGATCGTACTTGGCAGCCCGGTGTGCTGCGCTCCCTGGTGGTCTGCCTCGTGGTTCCCGGGCTGACCTTGAGCGGCTGATCACTTGAGGTCCTGCATCCTGCACAACCAGTTCGGGCCAGTCTAGCATCTGCAGACTGCTGCCTCCAATCCCCCTGCTTGGCCTTCGCGTCTTTGTCAATAGTTTATTGCACCCTTCACTCTCGGCGGTTCGGTTGTACTGTCTCATCGCGGGGTGTCTTACAGAGTTACCCCGTACATATGTAACGGTGTGGAGAGATAGTCTTGATATGCTAGAGAACATACGATTACTGTGTAGCTTTGGTTCTTTTAGTGAGAAACTATCTCTCCACTGTCAGGCTGCTCGAACACGCCCTCTGATCAAACTATCACCGGTGTCAAGTCTGCACAGCTGTTTTATACATGAGCTGTGGGGTGTAGCCGGGCGTGCCGGAGTGTCTTAAGTAAATATCCTTGTGCCACGACCAAGGGGAGTCGTACCCCGTACATATGGAATATGTGATGGTGTGGAGAGATAGTCTTTCACTAACGTACAGTAACCGTACGCTATCAAAGTGTGGGTAAATAAGAAACCTTTCATGTTGTAAGTGTCTCTGAGCAGCCACCGGTTCCACGTGGTGATATGACCACTGTTTACCCAAAATACACTTTTTAAAGGGTTCTCTACCTATATGCAGGGTACCGCTGTTTTTTTCTGACATTCTTTGTTGTAAACATTAAATTAGTACACTTTTTATTTTTAAACTATGAGTTACCATATGATAATGATACTGAACAAAACTGAGATTTTCACTTTAGAATTCCCGTAACTCGTAAATGTCCATAGGGTGAAGGTAATAAGACAGCTATTACTGTTATTACTAACACCACAGCCTTTAGTGATTCACAATGTGCTTTAATATAAAATAATTTTCAGACCAGTTCAATTACAATAAAGCAAAATACTGTGTGTGCAATAAATCAACATAACAGCCTCTTAAAATACTAAACTAATGCCAGGTGAGTTTCATTTAAAACTAAGATCTAATGTGCAGACTGGTGAAAATGCGACAAAATATCAATTTTATGTTGTTTTGCCTCTGATCTCTGAAAGCGAGTGTAAAAAGAGACAGGTGATCTATCCTCTAACAATAAGATAAACTGCTTGCCACAAAAACTCTGTCTATTGCAATAAAAAGAAAACTTCAAACTAAATTTGAGCTGTTAAAATCTTCACACTTAATACATTCACATACATTTTTTTTAGTGTCAGCTGATCTCTTATCTGATACAATTTCTTCTTGAACTCATGTATACAACAATGTTTCCAAGTTAATATAGCATTAAACATTCCAACAGCACACACAAAGGAACTTCTCGGGGTATTGGTAGTTGTGTGTAAGCTAGGTGCTGGTGCTTCGTGTTTCATTGCTTGTCTTAGTAACTGCAGTTTTAGCCTTTCTCAGTGACATCATAAACCACAGGAAGATGAAGAAACCTGCATGGAACAAGCATGAGAGAGGGAGAGAAGTAAATGTTTAGACTGTGTACAGGAGATGCAATGAGTACGCACATTTGAAAATGAAAGTAGTAATTCATCTGTGTGTCAGAATCTGCAGGATGTGCAGATTGTAAGTTGTGAAGGACCAAAACGCAGACGCTTGGAGACAGATTGATTGAAACTTAAAGTAAGTCATTCATTTAATAGAATAGTTTAATAGAATAGAATAGAATTCTATTAAACGTCATTACGTCAAAAGCAAGATGGCGCCGGTGTGCATGGCTGACCGTCTTCGACCACGTCTCCGCCTTGGCGTTGTACTTCTCGTTGTTTTATCTTTGGTTTTATGTTCTCTAGGTGATTGTACACTATTAACTTATGACAGAGACACGCTCCTGAATCTTCGGTTTTCCTGTTCTCAACGACCTGACTGCCCTGGGACCGCCGGTGCCGCTATCCCCCTGATGCCTGTCTTCCCTACCTATGTGACCTATCCTCCTCTCTCCATGCTCCGTAGGAAACGCCTCAGGAAACGGGGTAGGAGGAGTGGCGTCCGTGTCCGCGTTAAGGCTTATCTCAGAGCCATGGCTGTGGACTACCCTTCTACAAGCCGTGAGCTATCCCGTTTCTTCCACTATCTCAGCAGCCGCTTTGCGGCTAGATTGCTAACCCACCGTTGGATTTGCTCAGTCGGCTCTCAAACCTACTCTGCTCGCCCAGTGGCTTACCACTCTGCCCGACCTTGGATAACACCGTCTGGCCGCGGTGTTCAACATAACAACCTGTGTTCCTTGCGACGGGCTACTTCTAAGGTCCTGGCCCCCCGGACTCGGTTGGCCTTATTTAATGTTAGGTCTCTTTCAAATAAGGCCTTCCTCCTAAATGACTTTTTTCTCACCTCGGGACTGGATGTCCTATTCCTAACGGAGACCTGGACTTCTCCGGGTGAGTTTATCTCCTTCTCTGAGCTTCTACCTCCTGACTGTGCCTTCTTTAGCTCACCTAGGCTAACTGGTAGAGGTGGTGGCTTAGCCTTGGTTTTCAAAAATAAACATGATGCACGGCTGCTATCCTCTCCAACCTATTCCAGTTTTGAAGTTCAGCTATTGGAACTGACTGGCTCTCGGACCACTTTGTGTGTCGTGGTTTATCGTCCGCCTAAATACCATTTGCATTAAGGAAATTAGGAATACTGGTCTCTCTGATCATTCCCCGGTCATCTTCGATGTAGACCTGGGTGATACTGGACAATACCTAAACTCTCCTTTTTATCCTACGCGTACTATTAATGCCGATACTGTGGTCAATTTTACTACGTCTTTTGTTAACTCCCCGCTTAGTATGCTGGATTGTTCTACCCCACTCACACTTGAGAACTCTACAAATACTCTTTTAAACACCTGTTCCTCGATTCTTAACATTGTTGCACCTATCAAAATGAAACGCCCTCGTACTTACTCACAATGCTGGTTAAATGATTCTGTTCGCGCTCTACGACGTATATGTCGGCGTGATGAGAGGAAATGGAGGAGTGATAGACTTCAGTCTTCTTATGATATTTTGCGTATTAGCCGCTCGAAGTTCCAAACTGCTGCCAGAACGGCTAAAGCGGCGTTTCTCTCTAAAATTATTTCAACTAATGGTGATAATCCACGTATTCTATTTAAAATCTTTAACTCTGTGGTGAACCCCCGTCCCTCTATGCCACTGCTGTCTTCCCCGGGTCTTTGTGGAAAATTCTCAAACTATTTTTTAGATAAAGTTTTATCCCTTAGATCTACTCTTCCTCTGGTGACTGATTGTATGTCTACCCCTGATTTTTCGGCCACTTTTTATCAATTTGAACCCGTTTCCCTCTCCACTCTGAAGCGTCTAATTGATAAGTTGAACAATACTAACTGTGTACATGATGCTCTCCCATCCCGTATTGTCAAGGATTGTTTCAGTGTAATTGGACCTTGTTTATTGTCCATATTGAACTTCTCCTTGCTCTCTGGCTATGTACCTTCAGCTCTCAAGCATGCCATAATCCAACCTGTTCTAAAAAAAAGTAACCTTGAGCTTAGTGATTTTGCCAATTTTAGACCAATTTCTAAGCTTCCCTTTCTGGCTAAAATACTTGAGAAGGTGGTTCTGCTCCAACTGCAGACCTACCTTGATGAGAATAATATAAATGACATGGTTGATCATAATATCCTATTAGCGAGACTAGAGCACACTGTAGGCATTAAGGGCGCTGCCCTGGACTGGTTTAAATCCTATCTCTCCAATCGGCTCTCTACGGTACATCTGGCTACATCCTCTTCTTCAGCTGTACCTGTTTGCTGTGGTGTCCCCCAGGGATCTGTGCTGGGCCCTACCCTCTTCTCATTATACATGCTTCCTTTAAGTGCCATCTTTGAGAAATACCATATTGCTTATCACTATTATGCAGATGATATCCAGCTCTATTTTGAGCTAAACGACGATCTGGCTCTGTCTCTGAATAACCTCCGAGATTGCATGACTGAGGTCAGGAAGTGGTTGTTGGCGAATACTCTTATCCTTAATGATAAGAAAACTGAGATTATGATTTTTGGTAGTAATGCCCTTCGTGCCAAACTCCGGGATGCCTTTGGTTTTCTTAGTAGCTCTCTCTCTGATACTGTCAGGAATCTGGGTGTCTTTTTTGACAGCTCTTTTTCACTTGACAAACAAGTGTCTGCTGTTGTCAGATCTAGCTTTTACCAGCTTCGCCTTATCTCTAAGGCTAGGCGCTATATCCCGTATAAAGATCTAGAAAAGCTCATCCACGCCTTTGTAACGTCGAGGCTAGACTATTGTAATTCACTCTATTGTGGTCTCCACTCTTCCCTTTTACATAGACTACAGACAGTTCAGAATGCTGCAGCTCGCATTCTAACTAAAACCAGCAAGTTTGCCCACATTACCCCTGTCCTTGCCGATCTGCACTGGTTGCCTGTCAAATATCGTATTCAATTTAAAATTTTGTTGTTTACTTTTAAAATTACTAACAACACTGCACCCAGCTATCTTAAAGATCTTTTAAACCCTTATGCTCCTGCTAGGGCTTTAAGGTCATCGTCACAGTTACTGCTGGCTCAGCCCAGATCTCGACTTAAGACTAGAGGTGATCGATCGTTTGCTTTTGTCGCACCTGTGCTGTGGAACAATCTCCCGATTGGCATCCGGGCATCTGATTCTATTCATTCTTTTAAATCACAGCTTAAAACATATTTTTTTAGACTTGCCTTCTCCACCTTTTAATTGCTGGTTTGTTTGTTTGTTTGGTTTGGTTTGTTTGCTTGGTTGCTGTGACCTATTGACCTCATGTATTTATCCCCTCCTATCTTTCTATTGGTGTCTTTTATTATGGTGCTACAGCTTTTATCTTGCTATTACCCATGTGCTGTAGTCATTCTTATTGGTGGCTTTTATCTGTGAACATAACTCGTTATTTTTATTTTTTCGTTATTAATGTTTGAACCTTTTTATTGTTCTATGTAAAGCACTTTGGTATGCCCAAGGCTTTTAAATGTGCTCTATAAATAAAGATTGTTGTTGTTGTTGTTGTTGTAGAATAGAATAGAATAGAATAGAATATACCTTCATTGTCATTGTACATGTACAATGCAAAAACACCACAGGCTGACTAACATGAGTACAAAGGGAAACTGAAGTCTACAGATTTAAAAACACACTAACTAGAACATAAAGCCAAGGAGAGATGCAGGAGCAAAGAAAGGAAGAACAAAAACACTGGGAAGCAAGTAACAGAAACAGGTGCTTTTTGAAAAGGATCCATGTAGACAGTGACAATATATATACCGAAGGTTGATTTGAGGAGCGAAGAGAGGTGGGGAGAACAAGACATGGCTGAACAGGATGATCAGACAACACAAGGGAAGTAAAACTCATGACTACAAACAAGGAACACAAACTCTAAAATAAAACAGGAAGTGAGATAACTAACCATGGAAAATACAGAAACATGACTAAACTAAATACAGGGTTCCTGAAATAAAAGGATGAGTACACAGAGGGTGGCAGAAATTAACACAGTAAACACAGGGGACACAAGATAACCATGATGAATACAACACTAGCAACTATAAACAGAAGCATGGGTTTTTCACCATGAGAGAGCTAAATGGATTTATTTTCCATGTATAATAGAAAGTGCTTTCCCTTAAACGTAATATGCTTCTCTCAGAAATGCAGTGCAAACAATATTATACAGTAGACTTTTAGAAGCCTATGAATTCTTTAGTCTATTTTTAAAATTTGAAAATATTCTGTGACTTTCCAAAACCTCGAATCACTATGAAATAATATATTTTTTAATTATTGTAAATGACCTGGCCACCTGCATTACTTCGTTTCCCATGCGGGGGCCACACAGAAACTTGTGACATACAATAGCTCTAAAATCATGACAGAATTGATCTTAATTGATTTTACTTCTCTGACATCATTACCAAAAACAGTCATAATGCGCGGGTCTTATCTGCTACAGTTGACAGGCCAACAAACCCTCCTGTGTGAGTGGCAGCTGAATTTCATTCGACCATGGCCTGCAATGACCTTGCCAAATTCTTCACAGACAAAATCCAAAAGATTAGACAAGCAATTGGTTCATCAACAGCAGATTCAGGATGTGTACTGTGCCCACCGAAAAACTGTTTAAACACCATGAAACAGTTTCACCCTATTAACAGCAAAGACCTGGAGGACATCTTAGGTCAACTGAACTCCTCTTGCTGTTTAGATGTCCTGCCAACACGTTTCTTTCAAAAAGGTCTCAAAGGCTTTGGAGTCAGACCTGTTACAGCTCGTCCACCTTTCTTTAATGTCAGGTGTCAGGTAAACTGAAAACGGACAATCTTGACAAGACATGAATGAACAACTACAGGCCGATCTCAAATCTCCCATTTTTAAGTAAGATCATTGAAAAAGGAGTTTCTCAAAAGCTCAATTACTTCTTGACACAGAATAACTGATATGATGCCTTCCAGTCATGTTTTAGACAGAACCACAGCACTGAAACCGCTCTGACCAAAGTGTTTAATGACATATGTCTGAATACAGACAGTGGAAAAATGTCAGTCTTTGTTTTGCTGGATCTCAGTGCAGCATTTGATACTGTTGACCACAACATATTACTCAAACGACTGGAGAACTGGGCAGGTCTTTCAGGACTGTACTAAACTGGTTCAAAATATACTTGCAAAACAGGAAATACTTTGTATCAATAGGTAACTTCATATCTGAGCAGACAAGTATCACATGTGGAGTTCCCCAAGGTTCCATCTTGGGACCCCTTCTGTTTAACATGTACATGCTCCCACTGGCACAGATTATAAAGAACAACAAAATAAACTATCATAGCTATGCAGATGACACACAACTATATATCACAATGTCACCAGGAGACCGAGGCCCTGTACAGGCTCTTGGTAAATGCATTGAGGAAATTAATGTCTGGTTGTGCCACAATTTTCTCCAGCTAAACAAAAATAAAACTGAAGTAATAATCTTTGGTGCCAAAGAAAAACAATTACAGGTCACCAGAGAACTTCAATCTATACATCTAAAAACCACAAACCAGGCGAGAAATTTAGGTGTAGTGATGGATGCAGACCTAAACTTAGAAAAACACATTAAGACAATAACAAAGTCAGCTTACTACCACCTCAAGAATATTTAATGTCTCTGTAAAGCACTTTGAATCACCTTGTTGTTGAATTGTGCTATATAAATAAACTTGCCTTGCCTTAACATAAAAATGGTTATACAGACCTTGCAGTGAGTTCAGGATGCAGAAGAGGTAGATGCCAGGAGTGGTCAGGTATCCAAAAGAGAAGAAGACCAGGCCCCAGGTAATGCCGAGCAGAGTCATGACTCCCAGCAGGGTACAAATGTCTTTCTTGGCTCTGTCACGGTTACTCTGCCCAAACTGATTTGCCAAATATAGAATGACACAGGAGATTATATACAATCTCACACAGTAAGACAAATGTGTTTAAATAGTCAATACTAAAGTATGTTTTTTTTTTGTTTGTTTGTTTTTAGATAAATGACTACAAAATACAATACAGTGCTGAAAAGATTTAAAGGAACACTTTAAAAACACAACAGATCTCATTGCAAAAAAATGAGATGTTGGATGGTGTCTTTAAGGATCTCCTCACAGATCTGGACCAGTGCATCACTGAGCTTCTGGACAGTTAAGCTGTAACCTGGCACCATCGGATGGACCAAAACATAATGTCCCAGAGGTGTTCTATTGAATTTAGGTCAGATAGGTGTGGGGGCAGTTAATGGTATCAGGTCTTTCTTCCTTCAGGAGCTGCCAAATGAGTCTTTGAATTGTCATGCACCAGGAGGAACCAAGAAACCACTGATCCAATTTAGGGTCTGACAATGGATCAAGGATATCCTGATATCTAATGGCATCCATACCTCTCGCTGTTTATTTCATTAACGTCAAATCAGCTGAGGCTGATTAACACTCCCTCTGCTACTTAACTGACCAGATCAGTATCCCAGAAGTTTACTTCATCAAGTTGGCTTAATGCTACACTCTGAATAAAAAGTGTTCCTTTATTTTTTTCTGAGAATTTACTTGGTCTTAAAAGCTAACAGACAACCCATCCCACAGTTCATCCTTTAAAAGGAACGACTAATGTAAAATAAAAATTAACAATAGTGATGACTAGAGTTAGCCTTTATTTTTCTTGTTATATAAAACTACCAGTTGTTTATAAGACTAATTCATTATTGTTATTTGTAAGCTTTCATAGGACATGTTGACAATAGCAACACAAAACTGCCCAGTACCTCTGTGGTTTTGCGTAGAGTCCAAACTCGTCTGATTGTCACCGCAAACATGATCATGTTAAAGAGGAACACCAAGATGAATGGTCCCAGTGTAGTCCCCATCTTGACCTTGTCATTGGTTATATAGCATCTAAAAGAAAGGGAGTTCAGATGACCCATGTTTCAGTTAAGAAGTACTTTCTGTAATAGAAATCTTATTGCAGGCGTATTGATGCATGCCCAATCATCCAGGATGGGAAATCGCCCCAAAAGCTTGATTCTGTTCATATGGACGTAGTGTTTTCATTGCAAGAAACTTTTCGTCACTCATCCAAGTGACTTCTTCAGTCTCAGCTGACTGCAGGTTTCCCCAGCCTTTCCCACATTTGAATGAGTGATGAAACGTTTCTCCTACTGAAAACATTACATTCAGATGAACAGAATTAACTTTTTTGGGGGTGGGTATAACGGATAATTTAGATGCATGTGGTGAAATATACCAGAGACTTCTCCATATAGGCAAATAAGTGTTTGGTAAAATTGAGTTTGATTCCTATCCTTTGTATGACACTTTTCCCTCTACACTGTACATGCGTACACCAACAGTTAATAAATAAATATGAATTGTTATTTTAAATTTTCTTTATTCAATTTTAGATGCTTGGAGATATTTTCCTTACATATCAGTGTTGTTGGATTTAGATGCGTCCAGAGAGACAGGACTGTAAAAGCCTCTGTCTATGATCACCACCACTGACACAATGACTGCAGGAACACCTGAAAAACAAGAACTGTTATTTAGATGATGATGATGATGATGATAAACAGCTTCATGCCTAAATTATTCCACTCACCCCATCCCACCACACTGAGTTTGAGCAGGTATCTCTTGATGTAGATGTTGAAGACTTTGACTAAGAGAAGGTAGAAATGAAATCCCTCCAAAGCCATCCAGCTGAAAGTAGTCAGCAGGGAGTAGTGAAGGGCAAGAGCCATGTATAAACAGACCCCAGTGGAGGACACTGCTGCCACCCTGGAACTTAGCAGGAAGTGCAGGTTGAGGAGGATCAGGGCAATCACGAGGTTGATGTGGACCTTCATAGAAACATCTTCTCTGACCTTTCTGGCAAATGCAGATGTGATTCATGGTAAGTCACATCTTTTTTAGTATTATTCTGTTTGGAATACAATTAGACCAAATCTACATGTATGATGTGATAAGGAACAAAGATTAAAACAAAGAAAAAAGACAAAAAGGTTATTAATTGACTGTGGTGTTAAAAAAGTCAGGACTGGAAGGCGATAGTACATGCTGAATAGTCAATGGGATAGGAGGAGTCTAATAACAAAAGCAGAGACAGAAAGGATGAAGAATGTCATTAAATTAATTACCTATTTGTGATGAAGAGCAAAACAGTGATGACCAGGGCAAAAAGAGAGAGACTGCAGCCAATCAGAGTGATGTATGTTAAAATCTCCTGGTCTTTAGGTGAGAGGGACCCAGTGCCATTTGTATCAGAGCCAGAAACAGGCAGCTGTGCAGAAAATACACACTCACTTTATTTTGCAGCATTTTGATTGTGAGAAGTAGTCAGTGAGTAGAAATTAAACATAAGACACGCAAACAGTGAAGCAGTAAAGTCAATAAAAAATAAGCAACAGGAATAGAGGAGGTGTATGCAAGAGTACAGTTCGATACAATAAAATAAGCCGGAGACAGACACGTGATTGGGGAAATACAGTCTTGTTTGTCCAGTTTTAGTATTTCTTTTCTTCATCATTCAAGTCTTTGGCTATATCAAATTAAAATCACAACACCCTGAACACGGTTTTTATTTCAGAAAGTTTTCAGTAAATTAGGTGTTGTAAAACAAAGATGTAGATGAGGAAAAGTAAGTCACAGATAAGATAATCAATGATAAATCAATGAGCCAATGAACTGTGCGTGAGAACAGATGACACTAACAAAAGAATGAAGATTGTAGTCATGGTGTAAAGGGAGCATTTGTAACAGAAAAAGATTACTTTTGTTCACATTGGGGCATCTAGTGATAGTATCAGGAATCACACGACGTAGGCAGGGCACACCCAGTGCAGCTACACTCTTAATAACACACTATAGTTGAGGAAACATTTTGGCAAGAGATGAGTGTTGTACGTTGTACAGTATAAATGAATCTTTTTTGTTTTAACATATATTAAACATACTGTAAAGTCAGTACTATGAAAGTCTTGAGTCACACCTCATGTCTTTATATTTAGCTTCTAATTCTTCAGAAAAGGCTGATGCACATTAAATTACATAAGAACTGTACTGAAAATCACTGGTAACATGCCTGATGGAGGAATGACATTTTTTGGTTCACATTTTTTTATATGGAGTAGGTCAGGAGAGAGATACAACAGTGAGTGTCTGCAGCTGTCTGTAGAACACAGCGGGGGCTCTGTTATGTTTACACAGTGGTGTTGAAAATCTTATCAAAGTTGATGTAATTATGAACACAGTAAAGGTACTGTCAGATTTTGTTTGTCCATGCAATACTATGTGTTGACAGTTTCAGCATTAAAATGATTCCAAAGATACTATTACTACAGTTAAAGAGTAGAAGAGAAGAAAAAACCACAACATTATTGAAGCGTTATTATCCAATCATCCTGACAGAGAGTGGAGCAAGAGGCAGACAACATCCAAAAAGAGCTTTGAATGTCCTTCAAGAAGTTATTCTTCAAAAATTTGACAACTGCTTAAAGGAATTACAATAGAAAGTTTGACTATGTGAGTTAAGGCTGAAGTTGGCCATTACACACAACAACTTTTTACCAAAGCATCAGAACCAGATAGCTAAACTGTGTCCAACTCAGCGTGAAATTGTTGGATTGTTAGCAACACACCTGCTAAAAGAGATTTCCCATTTTATTACTGAGGTGTTTGTCTATATTTTGTTGATCGAGTTTCCCTCAAGTCTAAAGACATGTAAGTCCTGAAATTCCACTTTTTTAGAATGAAAAATTGTCCGTCCTACCAGAAGCACAGCAAAGTATGTGAGATGGTCACAGGAACAGGTGACATTATTCTGACCACGAGTCCATAGAGTAATGCATCCATCCTCACTAAAAGCTGATACATCAAAAATAGAGATCAGTGATACATAAGATGTTTTTATATCCAAGTCAGATCAGATCAGCTTTGTGATCTTAAGACAAAACACAAACAACAATGACTGAAGGTTATTTAAAAAATATTAATGTTTTACATTATTCTTGGCAGATGTGATGCTTGGTTACTCACTGTTTGGTGAGAAGTTAATGAACTGACACGAGGGTTTTTGGGTGTCCTGTGACACAGAAATATTGCATGTTTAAATACTATATATGCCTAACTTTTTTTTTTATTAACTTTTGCTAAACAAAAGATAAAATATATTTAATAATATAATATTGTAAAAGGCACATCTGCAGTAAATGACAACATTAAGTACATTTATTTCCTTGGTTAGGTTTATAGTGATGTTGACACGCTGCTGTAGTCCTGATATCCTCTTGCGCTGCACACTCAGGCCAAACAGTCTTCTGTCATAAACGTCAGTCTACAATAAAACACATATTCCTCAGTTTTTTTTTTGAGAAAATATTTATTTAAGATTTGTTGTCTATTATGAAATAATTTTAATGTAATTTACATTTTATTAAAAGGTTGTAGTGATTTTTCCCTGGTGTACCAACTTTTCTACATAAAAATATACATAGAAGTGTCTTTAATATATACCACATTTATATTTTGTGCATTATTGCTAAAGACCTTCAGCACATTTGCGTTTAAATATATAACTCATCCTCTTCCTGTTTGAAAGTTGAACAAATTGATTAACTCTTACTGATTAGAGCAGTTCCCATAGCTGTCTTTTAATGTATAAAATTAAACTAATTTAATGTAAATAAATAAATGACTAACAATATTTCACTTATTGTTCCTGTGGCAAAACATTCTTTTATGTTTAAAATATGAAGACATTAAACCATAAAGAACAATGTTAAGTCCAAACTTATTGCTCCTTCATGAGACACATCCAATCCATTTATTAAATCATGGAGGCAATAACGTACTGGACACAAAGTTATTTGTACATTGTTACATGTGTTGGAGCTTTCATGTACTGCATATATGAATTAATATTTGTAGCTTGGGAGAAATGCTATTATATGGCATAAAGGTATTTTGAATACACAGCAGGGTAAATAATCATTGCAGTTTTAAAACTGTTTCTCCACATGAAGATATCTGTGCGAGTTAACTCAAAATAAATTGCTATATTTTTGTCACTAGTTTGATGTGCAGAGGCACGGCAGGTTCCAAATAAATCTTTATAAAATCTACACATCTGTCTTCCTGACATGAACATAAAAGCAATCACTTTACTGTTCTGCCAGCAACTCTATCCGATAATTATCATATATTTCCAAATGAAGCTGAGGCTGAAGCACTTTTGGTGTATAAGCAGCTAATTTTAAACAATTGACATGTAATGTGTGTAGAATTGATTTTATTACAATGCAGTGTTTTACTACAAAAAACTATGAGACCTTGGGGCCTTTATGTGGATGTTACTTTAGCTATTCTAGTTTCCTAGAGGTCTGCACTAAGTAAAAAATCTATTATTTGTCTCCTGCTTTACTTCTCTAAAGTCAAGGGTCAATTATGTATATATGCTTATATTTTTGTTTGTTTGTTTTTAAATAATGTGACTTGAGCTGAATGGTGGCAGGTTTGAGTGCTCAGATGAAGGTCTGTTATCAAGATAGTGAGACAAAAGTTTCTTAATAATAAATAATGTTAAATGACTGGAAGATAAAATAAATATGGACCAAATGTTTGCTTATGTAAAAAGATTTTTTTTAGTAATGTTACTTGGCTAAAACAAGCTAAATCAACAAACGATTGTAGTTTAATTTACAGTGTAAAATCTATGTCTGTATAAAATTCAAGATTTTGTATAACAGAGTTTAATTTCTGACCTGGTATGTTTCTGGCCACTTAATCATGCAGAACACAATCTTGTTGTTTGGTCCAGCTTGCAGTTCACTCGGCAGCTGAACTCTCACTCTGCTGCTGGGAGGAGACTGGCCTGGTTGTACCTGCATATGCATCAACGTGCCAAAAACAGGAAGATGATGTGAATAAGAGTAACATTATTCTCAACTTAGCATATATCTAAACATGCATTATAAATTTAATGGAAATCCAAAACTACTCTTCAGCCATTTTAGTCCAAATGATCTCAAATTGCTGGAACTTGAGGAAAGTCATTAAGGTTCACAGACTCCGAAATGCAAAGCAGCAGGAAAGTTTAATCTACAGTATAAAGAACATGTTCAGATATTTCATAGCTAAAGCAATATCAAACAAGCTGTTTTGTGGCTTAGGGAAAATAAGGACAAAAGTAACTAAAAATACATGCACATTTGGACATCAATAGGATATAAACAATCTCAACCATTCCCAGCAGTTTTCAAGACCAAAACTTTAAACAAAACAGATATTGCCAGTTTTGCTGCTAAAAACTGTGAACAGCTTAAAATATCATTGTCACATTACACTATGAAATAATTTTTTAAACACCTGATTATCGCTGGCATAAATGTCGAGGCCTCTAAAGGTACGATTGGGTTTATACTGTAGGGCAACAACAGTGTCAGAAATAATTGATGAACTGGCCCCGCTTATTTCTTCTTCCTCTAGAATCTCTTGCAGCTCCTTAATGGCACTTGTTGAAAAGGATAAGAAAAAAAATCAGAATGCCACATTCTGATTAAAAATCTTACATTAATTACACACCACAGACCAAAGGTGTCAAAGTCAAGGCCAGCAGGTCAAATCCCGGAAAATAGATTTAAAGTTTGGCAACATGGTGTATTTTACAAAGGTGCAGAAACTAAGTCAGAGAAAAGAGTTTGTGAGCAGAATGAGGAAATCTGCCAATTGCAGACTTGCATGATCACTGATGTGCTGATGCAGTGAAGGAGTTTCAAGTAAAGCTGCACTTATGAGTGCACACTGTGCTTTGGAAAGTAAACCAGAAAAAGAAAATAAATTTCAAGCTGCATCACAACCCATTTGCTGCTGACGACGGAACTGCATTTTTACAGGTTCAAATGGAGCTGATACAGTGGCAGTATAACGGGACAATAGTGACCTGTTTTTATTTTCATTTTTGGAGCACCTTCATATTTTAAATTTTTATACATTTGACAGGATGTATTTTTTAGTTATTTCAGTCATTTTCTAAGAAAGAATATTGTATCCTGTCCTGTTTTTGTTCATATTTATGTTAGAAAAAACTTTCAGTTTTAATCTCTTCAGTAAATCCTGTTTGCCTGCGAACTAAAGTGTGCTTTGGGTTTTGGCCCCTTGTCTGATTGAGTTTGACACCCCTGCCATAAACCATCTGAAACACATTACCATCTCAACCCTTTTGATTTTGCTCCTATATACATATTTAATCTAACAGTTTTTCAAAATAGAAAACTCAAAAAAAGTTATTTAGAAGGAAAGTGTTTACTTGACAGCGTCATCACAGCTTCCGGTTTTAAAAATGTTGGCTAAAACTTCCTTACAGCATCTGCCTGTAATAATAAATTAATTAATTAATTAATCATATACACATTTTTACAACATTGAGTTAATTAAAGGTTCTACAGAATGTTTCACATGGAAACATGAGCCTTAAATATTAATAGTAAAGCATCTTACCGTTGCACTGGCCCCTGCAGGAAAACTGACCTGATGAACCTGGTCTGTTTCTACAGACTGGTGGTGAACTACGACATGCAGGAGGTTGGTGTGACAGGAAAAACACCAGCCAAAAGAGAAGCCACCACTTCATGCTGCGAAGTGCAGAGAATTAATTTAAAACAGTATCTGTGCTTTACAAACAATAATAGGCTTAGGTTATGGAAGAAGTTCACCCTCCGTCAAAGCAAATACTGCCTGATGAGATTAAGGTGTTATTAAGAAGCACTAAAACATAAGACTTTTGAATTTAAGAGACACATTTTTGTGAAATCTGTGGGTTCTAACAACTGTCTAAAGTCTACGAGGACACAGATAATTTTCTTTGGAAAAATACTTAACAGCACTGATGGAGAAACATCACCAACAATTATTATTATTATTATTATTATTATTATTATTTGACTGCTTGCTTTAGGGTTTGGCACACTGCATTCTCCTTTCTCACACCAACCGTCTGCATGTCCTCCTGTACTACATAGTTCTACATATCAAAACAGCACTTTTAACAGCATTGTACTTTATGTCATATTGCACACCATATTCAGTACAGACATTGAGAAGATCCTGTAACCCAGCACTGCTTGGACTAAAAATAACCAGGTCATCTGCATACATAAGATGATTTATCAATGTTTTACCTAATATACACCCAGTGTTACAGGCTCTCAGCTGTATGGACAAATCATCAACATATAGAATAAATAAATTGGGGATAAAATCCCACCCTGTCTGACACCATTGCTGACACCAAAGGGGGCAGAAATACTGCTTCCCCATTTAACCTGCATGTTCTGATGAGCGTACAAGTAAGAGAGAATCCTCACGATGTATTGAGGAACTCCCCATCTCTTCAGTTTATCAAAAGGTTTTCTGTGGTTCACTCGATCAAAAGCCTTAGAGGCATCAATGAAACACATGAGGACAGATGAATTTTTAGCCCTATACAAACTGACTATTTCCTTGAGTGCATATATGCACATGTCAGTGTCGTGCTTTGGTTTGAAGCCAAACAGATTAAACAGAGAAGAGATGAACACACTAATTCTGTCAAACAAGATTCTTTCTAACACCTTAGATAAAATACTGGCAAGTATCGGCCTATAATTATCCAAACAGCTCACTTTTGCAGCTTTGTCCTTCATAACTGGTACCAGTAAAATACACAGCATTAAGTCTGGTAATATGCCATGAATCATAAACCCAGTGAAACAGAGTGCTAGAAGAGGAGCTAGCCTTAAACTAGCATGTTTTAAATGTTCTGCAGTGATGTGATCCAAATCAGAAGCTTTGTTATCAGATAACCTATGAATGGCTTCATATACTTCATGTGTCCTTACACTTATTGTGTCATTACTCATGTCAAAATTGTCCTCGTATGGTTCACTTTTTATACAGTTAAACAACGCACTGTAATGCTGTCTCCATAATGCTGCAATGTTATCTGCCCCCCGAAACACCTTCAACAGTTGATGGTAGAGATGGTTTACAGTTATTGAGAGCTTTCACCTCTTTCCAAAAATCTGTCATATAATTACACAGCATTTTCCTGGACAAAGAATCTGCCAGCAGCTTTTCTTTGTGCAGGATGTCAGCAGTTTCACAAGCTATCATGGTTGATGTCCATCCCCTATACACTGACACTATACTGTTTATACTGTCTTTACAATTGACAGCAACCTGCAGTTTATCAAGCGTCACTGAGCAGTGCTTATCTTTAAATCTGACCTGTCTTTTCCCTCTCCTGTCCTGTCTTTCTACAACTTTCTGGATCTCTGAATGAATTAAACTCGCACTCTTTTCTCTCTCCATTAAATACAGCAGCTTTACCTTTAGCTAGCAACACACTGTGTAACAGAATCTTCTTCTGTATCTCCAGCTAGATTCTTAAGTACCACAACCAAAACTTGCGGACACCTGAACTCCTTCCAGCCCACTTTAACTCCCGAGTATAAACGCTAGAGAGCAGTGGTGTCAAACTTAATTTACATTGATCTTAAGTGGGTGGGCAGGACCAGTGAAAGGTGGAGTTGCAACTAACCAAATACCCTTTAAACATCATTTCAAGAGATTAAGAACAGTTTTCTCTTGTTCCTCTTCTTTTTAGTGAAGGCCTCAGTTGTAATTTCTGTCTTGCAATTGTTATCTGTTGTTGCATTAAGATTGTTTAGAGTTAACTCAAAACATGTGTGTTATCATCACATGCACTCATACTTGACTACTGAACCTAGAGTGAGGTGTACTTACTCAAGAGCGGGTTACATTTCGCCTGTCCATAATAATTCAAATGAAAAATTATTACCAAAATATACACTAGTCAAATCAAAATATGGGTAAAGTAGTAGAAAATTGACAAACTAACCTTTGTTAGATTAACCCTTGATAAAGTTTTCCCAAATATGGTAAATTCAATTCAATTCTATTTATAGAGATTAAGAGATAAGATAAGATAGAACTTTATTAATCCCTCGGGTGGGTTCCTCTGGGAAATTCGGTTTCCAAAAGCACTGCACCGACAGAAGTTACAGTTACAGAATGTTATATATATATATATATATATATATACACACACACACACACACACATATATATAAATACAGAGACAAATATAAATAAAATATACGAAGGGGATAAATAGAATAAATAGGAATAAAAAAATATATATATACAGCGCCAAATCACAACAAAAGTCGCCTCAAGGCGCTTTATATTGTTCAGTATGTCCTATAATAATAGATACAGAGAAAAACCCAACAATCATATGACCCCCTATGAGCAAGCACTTTGGCAACAGTGGGAAGGAAAAACTCCCTTTTAACAGGAAGAAACCTCCGGCAGAACCAGGCTCAGGGAGGGGCGGGGCCATCTGCTGGGACCGGAGAAGGAAGACAGGATAAAGAGAGACAGAGGTTAATAACAGATATGATTCAATGCAGAGAGGTCTGTTAATACATAGTGAGTGAGAAAGGTGACTGGAAAGGAAAAACTCAATGCATCATGGGAATCCCCGGCAGCCTACGTCTATTGCAGCATGACTAAGGGAGGATTCAGGGTCACCTGATCCAGCCCTAACTATATGCTTTAGCAAAAAGGAAAGTTTGAAGCCTAATCTTGAAAGTAGAGATAGTGTCTGTCTCCCGAATCCAAACTGGAAGCTGGTTCCACAGAAGAGGGGCCTGAAAACTGAAGGCTCAACAGGAAGGAACAACAAGTAAGCCTGCAGTGTGAGAGCGAAGTGCTCTAATAGGGTGATATGGTACTACAAGGTCATTAAGATAAGATGGGGCCTGATTATTTAAGACCTTGTATGTGAGGAGCAGGATTTTGAATTCAATTCTGGATTTAACAGGAAGCCAATGAAGGGAAGCCAAAACAGGAGAAATCTGCTCTCTCTTTCTAGTCCCTGTCAGCACTCTTGCTGCAGCATTTTGGATTAGCTGAAGGCTTTTCAGAAAGTTTTTAGGACATCCTGATAATAATGAAAAACAGTAGTCCAGCCTGGAAGTAAAAAATGCGTGAACTAGTTTGGACTGGTTCTTGTATAGCGCTTTTTTACTCTCCCGGAGTACTCAAAGTGCTCTATACAACACGCCACATTCACCCCATACACACCCATTCACACAAGCACTGTTTTATGGTGAGTGCTTTCTAACTATCATTCATCCGCATTCATACTCCAATGGATGCATCAGAGAGCAAGTTGGGGTTAGTATCTTGCCCAAGGATATTTGGCATGCAAACAGGGGTAGCCAGGGATAGAACCGCCAACCAACCAGCAGCTGACCTGCTCTACCTCCTGAGCTACAGCTACCCCAAAGATGTTTCCTGCCACTTTTTATTACAATGATTTGGATTTAAGGAGTCTCCTTCTTTATAATTTTGATTTGAATATCAAAGGTGAAATATTATCCTGGATAACCTGTTAGTCTAGACAGCTTTGTCTTTTTGTATATTGCATGTCAGGCATCAGCAGAACTGTTGACTGAAAAAATGTAAAAGCAGAACTTCAGAACCTGAAGCACCGGTCAGGAGGGGAAGGATTAGATTTTATTTCAGCTTTGAGAATTAAACTTCTCATGTATTTCTTCCTTTACACAAGCTGACCCCAGAATATGACCTCAGCACCACCCAGTGACAACAGACAAATAATCGTATATACCCACTCTTCATGCTGAATAGACTTTTATTTTAATATTGTAGCGTAAACGCGTTGCTGATTTTGGCATAATAACTAGTTACCGTGCTCGTTACCACAATAATAATGTAGTTACTGTAACGCGTTCGTTAATAACGCGTTAGTCCCTACACTGCCTACAGCGTAGGAAGGAGTGCTACTGCAGGTCATTCTTACCAGCAGCTGTTGCTGGCATGAATGGTTGTTTATGTATATAGGACCACTTTGTGTCTTCCTTCTATATTTCATATTCCTCTTGCTATAAGAGCTGTGTAACACCCAAATTTCTCATTAGTAGGATAATAAAGGTTTTCTATGCTATTCTATTCTATTGTAACTGAATCTCTCAGGCCTGAATGTGAAAAAAAGGAAGAAAACAACAACAAAAAAACGGGACAGTCTGGGCAATGAGCTGCGAGAGCTTTTTCTGGTAGAGTCATGCTGACAGATTTCAAATTATTAAGTATGTAACTTCCTTACACTGACAGAAAAGGGAGTGTTACTGGTCTGACCCATCAAATGAGTTTGACGCCACTGATCTATACTTCCCGTTTCCACAAAAAGCGAGGAAATGGGTCACATTCAAAGGTGTGAGATGTGTTATAATATTTACATATTAAATTGTATTTATATTTGTATTTATATTTACATTATTTGCTGCTTTATATACATATTGCTATATGACCATGTTTAACAGCAGACACGAGTTATCAAAGTTACTGTTATTAATTGGTAATCAAAAACAAATTTCTATATTGTAACAGAGTTCAAATTAATTTTATTGGAAACACACGAGGCCATATTAGCTTCAAAGATTAGAAAAGGCGGGGTGTCCAAGACTGAACCCATCTAGGGCAAAGGCCGTTAGGCCAATTATATTAATACTAATTCTACACCTTATACTACAACTGCTACACCACTAATAATGATAATATTAGCAATGGGATGCCTGATGTGAAGTAACACTTAAATAAAACCACTTAAAAAAAAACTATCAAATCCACTTTTTATTAAATGTAATATTCTTAAATTTAAGAATTTGGCTAAACTCAGAACTGCACAATCAATGTACAAAGCAGAAAAAAAAATCTTTGCCTCACAATATTCAGAACTTGTTCCAAATAAGGCCAAATACTAATAACCCAAGAGGAATCTTTATGTTCAGCAAGCCAGTGGTAAGGACAAATGTAAAATATCACAGACTTAGTGTGTGGAACACCTGTACAGATGAAGTTAATGATCATCAATACAAAAATTTGCACGAATATTTAAAAACAATAAATTGCAAGAATATAAGAAATTTTCCTCTCAGGGATTGAGCTGTCTCATTGTATTCTATTGAAGACTTGTCCTCATTTTGATGTATCGACTATATTATGTCAAATTCTGAATACTGACTTGTAAATAATGGAATTTGAAATAAGGGGACAGGAACAGAAAAAGTGTATACTTCATCCTACTCTTTTTTGAGGATAAACATTTCGTAGACAGTTTTCTCTTCTTATTTGAGTTATATTTACATGTTCAAAATATATTATTCTAATTATCTTACAGCAATATATGTGTAATAAAATAAATAACACAACATTTACGCACAAGGAACAGTTTGTTTAAAAAAGTACACATGGCTTAAACCCCTCCAAAAACCACAGAGATAGGCATTCACAAAATTTAAATCTTTACACATTAGAATAATAATTTTTTATTCAGAGTTTCAAAAATCTACAATATTATAGCTGTAATATTAGCATTTATTCAGAGAGACGAAGTAAATCTCTAACATAAATACAGCCAAACAGCCTACCTTTGCATGTTGCTCAGTCCCTGTTAAAATTATTTTATGCGAAATGAGAATTCGGAGCCCACCTGATGTGACAAAAAGGCAAATGAGTAACCCTGAAGAGGTTTATAGGAAGTTGTTGACATGTAAATTATTTTTTGAATAAAAAAGAGGAAGCATAAGCTGACATAAACCTAAAAATACATATATATCTTCTTCTGATAGGTTTGTAGCTTGAACCCATCCGCTGGAACGTTGAAGACAATATAATTACACTGCTAAGCAAGACACAAATAGGTAAAGTTCTTCATGTTACTCGTGCACGGGAGAGACCGGACAGAGCGCCGTCCCTTCGCTTGACCCCAGTTGCTCTTGTCCGTCCTCCCATACACTGTCCTTTTATTGAGGTTACATGAATATGCATAGGTTCATTAACATACGACGTCTACATACAAACAAAGAGTACCTTGCCTGTGTGTGTGTGTGTGTGTGTGTGTGTGTGTGTGTGTGTGTGTGTGTGTGTTGCTGATCAAAGGGTCAAACATTTCTAAGCATAAATAACAATCAACAATACAAACTCTAACATCTTCCACTGGGTGTACAGCAAATACAGGCTAACATTAAACTACTGAAAAATATTACACTGAGTTCTAGACACTGTTCTGTTCACACATTAAGCACTAAGTTATCCTTTTATAAACTAGTTTATCCTGAATTTTAAAGAAATTTGTCATTAGAGGCTAAATTGTGGTATGTCACTGCTATGACCAACAGATAGAAGGGGCTTGAGCACTTTTCTCTGGGATGCGCCAAGTGCCCTTTTCTTGAGGCATTTTTTTTATGTGTGTTTTTTTAAGGAGTCCTGCCTGTGCCTGCCTATCTCATTTAACTATTAATCACAATGTTTTGGTTCTGTGTCATTTTTCCATCATTATTTAATTTTGGATTAGGTGTAAGAGTTGTTAAGTGTGGATAATTAAATAATAGATTGACGCAATAGCAAATTGTGCCTTGTTCTTAGATGGATAGCAAGTGGAGAATGATAGATAGAAGGAGAAAGAGATGCAAAGAGTGAGTCACAGGTAGAGCCTAGTTTATGTCTCACAGTTTTTTTAATCTGTTGCCTAATCTGTTTCCAAGTGCTGACATCAATCTTTGCATTTTATTGTTATCTCATAACACTTTAACCCTTTAAGACCTACTATAGAACCAAGGCCGCCAGAGCTTACTTTATATCTTTACATGCTGTAGTGCCATTTTTGGGAGCATTTCAAGTTGCTACACAGCAATACAACTGTTATAGCCCATATTTTAATAATATGTATGCATTAAGTCCATAGTAACGACATAAATTGCAAAAAAGTGCAATAAACTACAAAAGAATTGAAAATCGTTTTTGTTTGATGCATGATGCAAATTTGCAAAGAAAACAGCATGTGCATGAAAATAAACTATTTTAAGCAGTGCAATTTGAGTTCTAAGCATCCCAGCAACTATTCAGAAAAGCATAAAGTCAAACATCACTTATAAAAACACCAGTATGGACTTTTAAGGCCTACAAGTAAAAAACTACATTTCTGCGAAAATGACGTCACTTCCGGTTTCGGGCAGGTAATGGCGGACATGCGATCGTTGGCGCTGATGTGTTTCAATGTGGGAAGTGTTACGAACAGCTGATCGGATCAGCAAAGCGTGTTTCTTGAATATTATGTTTTTGTTGCTGCAAGCGCTTTTTATGCAATATTCGCAAAGCTATATGTGGAAGGAAACCGTGACCTAGGACAAGCTGATGGCATAAGATGTAAGTACAACTCCTCCGGTTTCATATGCAAAAAAAATATTGTGCTAGCTTACGTGGTTCCGGTTCTAGAGGGATTTAAAAATAGTTACGCAAAACGGAGCGTGCCCGCTCCGACCGGCTTTAAGGGGTTAATAAGCTGCCATCTCTTCCATGGACTTTTCAATGTCCACAGTTTCAGATCAACACAGCCCTGCACTCCAGCACTATCAGCAGCAGGAGCAGCAACAGTGTACCCTATCAGTAGTGCATGGTACAGAAATATTCATTCATTCATAAATATTAGAATAAATAGTTAAATATAGAGATATACTGTAGTTATAAATATACATATAAATGTAAAAGAACAAATATGTTTCCAAATATATGTCATGGTGTAAAAAAGTGACAGGGTGCGTAAAGATGTGATCATGATGTTCATGAAGTGGTTCGAACTTTGCCGCGAGATATGACAGCGATATAAACCCCTCAGACTTCATTCAAAATGTGGGTTTTTGATGGAGAGTTGCGGTTAGTGAGAGTTTGGAGGTTTATGAGAGTGAGGAGAGAAAGTCAGGAGAGAATGGAGCCAGCTAAGAAGAGGAGGATGTCCTCCCCTGTGTGGGAACATTTTGATCTTATATCTCCCAAAAAGGTATGTAAATTTCTACAGAAGATGTATTTTCATAATACTGATGGTGCAATACAATTCATGTTAAGCTGTCTTTACTTTTGTACAAGGTGAAGTGTTTGCTATGTGCCAGGGAGCTGGGATATAACAACAACACCTCATCCATGCTTAGGCACTACAGAGCTTTGCATGAGAATAAGGGGAACACCGATTGTTGAGCAAGACCAGGTGAGCCATCAAATGCCATGATAATATAGCATGCAGTAATGTTACTAAATGATATAACAATATTATACAACTGTAATAAGTTACGTGTATGACAGTTATATTTGTGCTTTGTCTTTATTGTCTTTCCTCAGGAGAACAATCTCAAATAGATGAAGACCTGGTTAGCATGGTGATTGAGGACTCCCAGCCATTTAGCATTGTGGAGGACAAAGGATTTAAAAGATTTGTTAAATCATTAAATCCTAGCTATGTTCTCCCCACTAAAAAGGCCATAAAAGCAGTGAAAATTTAGTTTTTACAGAATAAAATGTGAACAGGCAGTGTGTAGCTGTCCATACCTCAACGTTACAAAAGCACAACCACTGTCCACACCCCAACCACACCTCACCTCACAGTAAATGATCATTTCCATTTTAAGCATTTCCAAATAATCATTTTCCATACTGCCAGTATAAATATACAAAGTAGACTGCCATCGCTACAATATACATGTTTTACACACTCCTTTTGTTGTTGACATTTACAGGCTGTGTGCAAAAGGTCACACTTCAAATTCTTGCCAACTAATATTTTTACGTCCAGTAGGTGTCCTGCTAGAGCAAATGAAGCTTCAAGAAGCTTGGCGCTGGGGTGAACCAATTGGATGAAAAGCTTCAGTGCTTCATGAAGCTTCATCTGCCCATCACTACGTAACACTACCTACTAATTGGAAGGTTGGTGGTTCGATCCCTGGCTCCTCCAGTCTGCATGCCAAGTATCCTTGGGCAAGATATTAACCCCAAGTTGCTCTCCAATGCATCCATCAGAGTATGAATGTGTGTGTCAATGTGGTCTCTATGTTTAGAGAAAGTGCTTTTGACAATGGGTGTGACTGGGTGAATTTGGCAAGTTGTATAGAGGAATTTGAGTACTCTGGGAGAGTAGGAAAGCACTATATCAGAATCAATCAGTCCTCACATAAAAGCAGTAAAACCAGCCTGCCTGACAACACACCTGAACAAGATTCAAATCAATTAACAAAAAGTGGAGGCAGAGGTGCACTGTAAAAAAACAAACTGTAGATTTTACGGTAAAACGCTGGCAGCTGTGGTTGCCAGAAATCTACCGTAAAATTACGGGTGGAACATTTTCTTCTTTAACGGTAAGAAGGTATTGTTATTGTTTATTTTACGGTTAAAAATAGTGCTAGGGTCAATATTTTACCGTAGAAGAAAATGTTTTAACTTGAAGAACAAATGTTTTTCCCTAGAATTAACATGAAAATAACATATTAAGTCTTCTACTCTTTAAGTTTAATACACAAACCATGATTTTATTCAAATTACTAAATGTAACACAAAAATGTCCACCTTAAATTTCGAAAAAAGTATTTTATTTAACATCTTTGATGCTTTGAACATCAAACATTTATATTTTTACTCAACAAATCACAAATAGTTACTGGTTATCTCCATGACAGTAACAGTGAGGAATCACAGAATTCTTACAAGTTCTGTTCAAACTGTGCAAAACCAGTGCTGTAAGTTGAGCACACATTATACTTCACATTACCTTTTGCAGACAATTCAGACGCCATTAAGTGTGTTGGTGCTGTTCTCACTACATAAATGTCAGTACACGTAAAATCTTGACTTTTCAAATTATCCAAATACAAATATAGAGAATTAAAATTTTTTTCTATAATTGAAAGAAAGTCTGAATTGAAGAAATTACAGGAACAAGTTTACACCCACATATTTTGCACACAGAACTGAGTAGTAAAGCTGAAAATGTACATCTTAAAACTGCATCAGGTAACAAACGAAAACTTTACACTTGTTTTGAGAACGTCAACTGCAAATTTTTGGATAACTACAAAATGCCAGCAATGTACATGCAGCATACTTTTACACTATTGTAATACAAATATCTTTAAAACTGGGGAAATTAAAATCCAAGAAACAAAATCGCGGGTTTACCACATTTTCACCAGATACATTTTTCAGATATAAAACAGTGAATCAAAAGTAGAACATGTACTTTTACGAATTGTGTCTAGTAAAACTTCACATTGTTAAAAACTTCCCACTCACAATCAGAAATGTAACAATCGTTTCAAAAACATAACATCTGTAGAGTATGTAACATGGTATACCTTTATCACTTCGTCTCAAACAAGAGGGGTAGGACTAGATCCACTCATGGTCAGCAATGTCTGAGATGAGAGTGAGGACTCTGGGATTGACTGAGAACACTTTTTTCTTCTTGGATTCAACCTTGGTGCCTCTCTCAGGATTTATGGAAAAGAAACACCTTCATGAAAAAAGGGCAAGAGAGATTGAGGAAATTAACAACCTGAGGTGGGATATCAAATGGCCAAGTTTGATAAGCACAAAAATAAATCCATAATAAAAGAAATTTTACCGTTGAAGGAACTCCAGTGTTGATCGTAGTTCCACAGGGTAGTGTACGTTAAAGCAGTAGTAACTGCCAAACATTAGGCAGATAGCAGAGGTGAAGGTTGTGATGCGGTCGTTGACAATCTTCTTGTCAATGCTCAACATGAATGTCTCAGCAGCGAAGCAGGAGGAACCTGAGAATTAAAACAACAACAACAAATCAAAAACTTAAATAACAAGAGCTTTAATGTCAGTCATATATACAAATACAGAGATACTTGTTACATGGATCATAGGATGAGTTATGTTACTAGTTGAACTTACAGTATATGGTTGTGTTATCCAGTGTATTAGTGTGGAAGCAACAGAACATGAAACTAAACAAGTCAAGACTACAAGAACGTGGCAGTTACAACAGAAAAAAAAAGTTGAATTTTGCACTTTCGGCTTACCGCAAACAATGATGACGGGTGTTGGTGGCACTTTCTCCATCTGAACATCTTCTGCAAGGCTTGTCATCTCAACGCAGTGAAACAGAAGCTCTCCCTTCTCGTCAAAATGAGCCAGTAAAAGAAGCATCATCTCAATGACTTCTTGCAAGCAACCACTGGACTGCCCTCTTTCAGTCTGAAGTTTGAGAACAGCATTCAGGACTTGCTTGTGCTTTTGTGCATCAACATATTTGAGGAACTTTAACAGACGTGCACCCTTTTTGTCTACATTGGCAAGGAAGGTCTCCATCAGATTCACACCAGTCAGTTCTTGGAAATGTGCGGTCATACCAACTTCATTGAAGAGAAAGGGCCATTCCTGGCATAGTTTCTGGATGCTTGCCCCTTTGTTGATGTCTTTACGCTGCGTGTAATAGGTGCACTTGACTAGTTCTTTCACAACATCTGTACTGTAGTTATTCTTTTTAAACAGCTTCTTCATTTCTTCTTTTTTTTCAAGCTGACTCCACAGTCTCAGAGAGTGGCAAATGCTTTGGCTCCCAGCTAATACAGCCATATGTGTCTTGAACCCTTGCTTTTTGTTCAGCTGGTATTTCATCTGTGTCGTTGTCGTCATCTGATATTGCTTTGCGTTTTTTTACCTTTGGTGTGTCAGGTCGCTTGACATTTTCAACTCTTGCCTGAAGTTGCTGCAGTGACCTGCCCGTGAGCTCCGCCGGCAGCCAGCTGTGCCTGAGTGACCGAGCCCCAGGCCGAGAGGCCGGGGGCACCCCACCTCCGAAATGCCCCGAGCGAGCCCCAATAAGCGGCCGCCAAGGAGTGAGCCGGTGTGTACCCGGACGCCCACCCCCAGACACAAAGAACCACCAACGCACCGACACCTGAGGGAGTCCGCCACCGGCAGGGGAAGTGGTGGTGGGTGGAGATAGGCCCTCCAAGGTTTGGAGGCCTGAGATGTCCCCAGAGAGGTGGCGTCTGATACCCAACCTGACATATAGACACAGACATACAGGTACACACAGACACAAACATCCATTCCCACCCTCATGCTCTCATATGCACTTACACCACACTCAACCGACGTGGAGACAGACATAAAGAGACGCTGTATTAGGGCTGGGCGATATATCGAGTTTTTAAAAAATATCGATATATTTTCATACGAGATATAAGATGTGACAATATCGTTTATATCGATATAGTCTATGTTACGTTATAATTATACTTGTGGAGCCGCAGGTTTGCCTCTCTTTCGTCCACTTTTGTCTCTACGCAACGTTACTCGGCCTCGCCTCTCCTGCACTGAACACAACTCCCCCATAGCTTCACCTGCAGGCAATGACAAGATGAAAGCGGAAAATCTCCGTTAGCGAGTTACCGTGCGTGGGGCTGGATGGCGTCAACGTGTTAGCGAGCTAACCGCGCTAACGACATGCAGCCCAGAGGGGCTGCACGGGCTAAAATCCTTTCCTTTTCTCAAAAATCGACAGTGCGCCTTATGTATGAATTCTGGTTGTGCTTACTGACCGCGAACCGATTTTATGTGGTACACAGCGCTCAGCAATCTGTCAAAAAATGTTTTAATATGACTTTGCTAAGCTACGGAGCTGCACCGCTTGATGGATTGTCGGAGAATTACGGCTACAGAGGAGGAGCCTCGCGGAGTGATACGTACTGTGTGTGTATAAGGACCACAAATGGCACCTGTTCAGAGACGTGGTGCAGCTGTGAAATCTGTCTCTTTGTTATTATGCTCAGCGTCTATTAGTTTACATTTTGACTGCACAATTGTGAGCTTTTTGTTATGCACAAAAACAACATTGTTTTCTTTTATTTATGGACCATGATTATTTAATATATGCTGATAATTTATTTTTGAGTAATATCTACGCTGTATGTAAATAAAAGTGCCCGTGTGACATCTGGGACACAGTGTGACTAAGAACTCTCTTTTTGTTCTTAACTTATGGCTTAAAAAAAAAAATCGAGATATATATCTTATATCGCCATCCAGCTAAAAAATATCGAGATATGAATTTTGGGTCATATCGCCCAGCCCTACGCTGTATACACGATCACACTCCCCACGCGTACTCTACCAACCGGGTCTAGGTACCCTTGCCCCTGGAGGGGGGAACTGCACCCGGACCCAGGTGGTGTTACACTTTTCCCTGCAGTGGGGAGAGGCAGACCGCCCCGACTCCGCAGCAGCAGGGAGGCCCCACACCCCAGACCGCAGTCGGACGGCCAACTCCTCCTAGCCCCCCCGCTCCAGCAGGCCGCAGAGAACGGGGGTGAGAGAAGACTCCAAACCTCCCTCCACCCGCTCATTGTAGTGTTGATGCATGTGTGTTCTAAGGTGCAATTAAAACCCAGAAGGGCATGGAGCTACCTGCCAGAGAGCAGCAGGTAAGCGCATAGTCCCTCCTGCTAGCCCTCAATGTCTACGTAAAGAATTAAATACAGACCTGAACTTTATCCCCTGAACTTCTGACACGTCTTCTCTTTCCAGTTGTTCAGTGGCAGATCTATACGTTTCTGGGGTCCGCTGAGGTCCACACACTGCTGGATCAGCACCCTGAAATTCAGTTCGAGTTAACAGACAATATCTGCATAAGTACACTGATGAACTGAAATTTTCTGTAAAACCCCCAATACAATGAGAGCCCAGGTTGTCTCCAGCAATGCAGTAGAGCGCTCCTTTCACAACAGTTTTGTCTGCCATTGTTATCCCATTCTCCTCTAGGCAAGGCAAGGCAAGGCAAGGCAAGTTTATTTGTATAGCACAATTCAACAACAAGGTGATTCAAAGTGCTTTACAGAGACATTAGAAACAAAAACAAATAAAAAGCATGATTTAAAATTGATTAAAACAAGCAAATAAACTAACTAACTAATTAACAAACAAACAAACAAAACAGTATATAAAATCAAAACAGATAAAATCAGAACAGTAGATAAAATCAGTAGTTAAATGTAAGTTTTGAAATTTAAGCTTAAAAGTGTGGATTTGGTGCTTTATTCAAATGCAGCTGAGAACAGGTGAGTCTTCAACCTGGATTTAAATAAACTGAGTGTTTCAGCTGATCTGAGGCTTTCTGGGAGTTTGTTCCAGATATAAGGAGCATAAAAGCTGAATGCAGCTTCTCCGTGTCTGGTTCTGACTCTGGGAACTGATAAAAGACCGGATCCAGATGACCTGAGGGATCTGGAAGGTTCATACTGGGTCAGGAGGTTATTGATGTATTTTGGTCCTAAACCATTCAGAGCTTTATAGACCAGCATCAGAACTTTAAAGTCTATCCTCTGACGGACAGGCAGCCAGTGTAAAGACCTCAGAGCTGGACTGATGTGGTCCACTTTTTTGGTCTTAGTGAGGACTCGAGCAGGAGAGTTCTGAATGAGCTGTAGTTGTCTGACTGATTTTTTCGGTAGACCTGTAAAGATGCTGTTACAGTAATCAAGCCTACTAAAGATGAATGCATGGACTAGTTTTTCCAGGTCCTGTTGAGACATCAGATCTTTTATCCTTGAAATATTCTTGAGGTGATAGTAAGCTGACTTTGTTATTGTCTTAATGTGTTTTTCTAAGTTTAGGTCTGCATCCATCACTACACCCAAATTTCTCGCCTGGTTTGTGGTTTTTAGATGTATAGATTGAAGTTCTCTGGTGACCTGTAATCGTTTTTCTTTGGCGCCAAAGACTATTACCTCAGTTTTGTTTTTGTTTAGCTGGAGAAAATTGTGGCACAACCAGTCATTGATTTCCTCAATGCATTTACCAAGAGCCTGCACAGGGCCTTGGTCTCCTGGTGACATTGTGATATATATTTGTGTGTCATCTGCATAGCTGTGATAGTTTATTTTGTTGTTGTTTATAATCTGTGCCAGTGGGAGCATGTAAATGTTAAACAGAAGGGGTCCCAAGATGGAACCTTGGGGAACTCCACATGTGATACTTGTCTGCTCAGATGTGAAGTTACCTATTGATACAAAGTATTTCCTGTTTTCTAAGTATGTTTTGAACCAGTTTAGTACAGTTCCTGAAAGACCTGTCCAGTTCTCCAGTCGTTTGAGTAATATGTTGTGGTCAACTGTATCAAATGCTGCACTGAGATCCAGTAAAACTAAGACTGACATTTTTCCACTGTCTGTATTCAGACATATGTCATTAAACACTTTGGTCAGAGCGGTTTCAGTGCTGTGGTTCTGTCTAAAACCTGACTGGAAGGCATCGTAGCAATTATTCTGTTTTAAGAAGTAATTGAGCTGTTGAGAAACTGCTTTTTCAATGATCTTACTTAAAAATGGGAGATTTGAGATCGGCCTGTAGTTGTTCATTTGTGTCTTGTCAAGATTGTCCTTTTTCAGTATAGGTTTTATTACAGCAGTTTTTAGTGATTCTGGAAACACACCTGATAATAAAGAAAAGTTGACGATCTGTAACAGGTCTGACTCTAAAGTCTTTGAGACCTTTTTGAAAAAACTTGTTGGCAGGACATCTAAACAGCAGGAGGAGGAGTTCAGTTGACCTAAGATGTCCTCCAGGTCTTTGCTGTTAATAGGTTGAAACTGTTTCATGGTGTTTAAACAGTTTTTTGGTGGACACAGTACATATCCTGGATCTGCTGTTGATGTACCAATTGCTTGTCTAATTTTTTGGATTTTTTCAGTGAAGAATTTGGCAAAGTCATTGCAGGCCATGGTCGAATGAAGTTCAGCTGCCACTGACACAGGAGGGTTTGTTAGCCTGTCAACTGTAGAAAATAAGACCCGAGCATTATGGCTGTTTTTAGTGATTATGTCAGAGAAGTAGGACCTCCTTGCACTCCTCAGTTGTAAATTATAATTGTGAAGTTTCTCTTTATAGATGTCATAATGAACCTGGAGGTTTGTTTTTCTCCATCTGCGCTCAGCTTTCCTGCACTCTCTTTTTTCATTTTTCACCAGTGTGGAGTTTCTCCATGGAGACTTTTTCCTTCCAGAGATAACCTTCACCTTAATGGGAGCAATAGTGTCCATTACTTTTAACATGTTAGCATTGAAGCTATTGACGAGCTCATTGACTGACCCTCTGGACAGGTCAGGTGTTAATGGGAAGACCTGGTTAAAAATTGCACTACTGTGTTCAGTTATACACCGTTTTGTGATCACTGTTGTTGATATATTTGTGTGGGCTGAGATTTTACTTTCAAAGAAAACACAGTAATGATCAGACAGGCCCACATCAGACACAGTAACCTTTGAAATGCTCAGGCCTTTGGAGATCAGTAGGTCAAGAGTGTGTCCTCTATTATGTGTGGCCTCTGTTACATGCTGAGTCAGCCCAAAGTTGCCTAGAGTGTTACTTAGGTCTTTAGTCCCTTTGTCCTGAGGGTTGTCCACATGAATGTTAAAATCCCCAGCAATAATTACACAGTCAAAATCAACACAGATCACAGACAACAGTTCACTGAGGTCATTAAAAAAGTCTGTGCAGTATTTGGGAGGCCTGTAAACATTAAGAAACACAACTTTGGATGGGGCCTTCAGCTGCAAAGCCACATATTCAAAAGACTGAAAACTTCCAGGAGATAGCTGCTTACATTGAAATGATTCATTAAATAAGACAGCAACCCCTCCTCCTCTCCTGCTCGCCCTGACCTCACTGATAAAACTGTAGTTAGGAGGGGTCGTCTCGATGAGAACAGCTCCACTGTTACTTTGGTCCAACCAAGTTTCAGTTAAAAACATAAAATCAAGGCTGTGCTCAGTGATTAAATCATTAATTAAAAATGTTTTCCCAGCTAAAGATCTAACGTTTAATAAAGCCAACTTAAGTGTTTTAGAGGTATTACTTGTCCCCTCGTGTTTGGGAGCAGTCTGTGGCACACAAGGTATGTTTACTATATTTAAAGATCTTTTAGAGCGCAGCTCTCTGTGTTTTGACCAGGCCACATGTCTCCTTCTGTCACCTAAAAGTACAGAAATTTTAAAACCTTCTAGTAAACAGGGTCCCAGCTTCTCCTGGGAAAAGTCATCACTGCCATAATCCTCACAGCCCGGACCCTTCACACATCACGCATCAGACTGCGGAGACAGGGCATGAAGAGGAACTAAGGGGGGCGAGGCTGGGCAATGTGACTTCGATTGCTCTGTTGAGGGTGGGGCTCGATGGCGAACCTTTGGCCGCTCTGGTGGGGGGTTTATGGGGGACAAAAAGGGATTGGGACGGGGGGTAGATCTGAGCCCAGCATTGACCCGCTCCATCATCTCCTCAGTGAATTTCAGGTGTGGGGAGGAGGGAGAAAGGGAGGGGGAGGAGGGTGATGGCCTGTCAGGGGTTTTGGGGACTGGTCCCTTGTCCTGGTCGTTGGTGTTGTTGAGAGAGTTGGAGGCAAATAGGGACCCCTCTTCTTGCCTTAGATGTCTCTCCTTTCTGAGGCTCTTCCTCAGATGCCTTAGGTGTCTCTCCTTTCTGAGGCTCTTCCCGGGTGGGGGCAAATGGAGCTCCTCCTCAAGGTTTCTGCTGGGCTTTGTCTGTTCTTGGAGTACTGTTTGTTCCTCTTTATGAGATAACTCCTCGTTTATCTCAGCCTTGGCACCAAGCACAGATGGATGACGTATGGAATAAAACAAGTTGGAGGTGAACAGTTTCACCCCTGACTTGTTAAAATTAAATCCATTTGCTTTAAACAGATGCCTGCGTTCCCAAAAAATATTAAAGTTGTCGATAAAATGCACTGAGTGGTCGGCACATGCTGATATAAGCCATTTATTCAGTGTAAACAACCTGCTGAATCTCTCGTCTCCTCCTCTGACCGGCGGTACAGGTCCACTGATGAATACAGCTGCATTCAGAGAGTTTACAGTATTTAATAATCCAGTAAAGTCCCGCTTCAGAACCTCCGACTGTTGTTTGGACACATCGTTTGACCCTGTATGCAGAACAATGTTTGTCACAGTTGGATATTCATCTGCAATTTGAAGAATTCTCTCCTTCAGGTTGTTGACCATATCCTTAGAAAAGCAGAGGACTTTAGTGTTCTTACCGCACATCCTTTGTACATCCTTTACGGCAGAGTCACCCACAATCAGAGTTTCAGTACCTTCAAATCAGTCAGGAGTTCTGAAAAAACATTTTCATGGCCAAATTCTTTGAAATCCTTCTCCCTACACAGTAAGTGTAGGGAGGGTGGATGTTGAGTAGAGAGAAGTACACAGCCAAAACCTTGTGCTTCTTTTTGGCAGAACCAAGTGGGTTCACTACTTCAAATGCATCCTGGTATAGAACCAGCTTGAGGCAATGTGGATTTTCCTGAAAAAATTTGTTTGACACAAACACGTTACCATCACAACAGTCGCTGAGAACATCTGGGCCCTATTTCAGGAACCCGGTTTAGTGCAAAGTCTGAGTAAGTATACCCTGAGTTAACGAAAACTCTGGGTTTTCGGTTTCACAAAGCGAGTTTAGATTAATCCTGAGTGAGTCACTATGACGACACACTCCGTGAAGCTAACCTGCTCCCTAGCAGGTTTACTTCAACTAACCCTGACGTTCTCCACCTCTTTGTCAGAAACCTGACTGTAGGAAGTGTCAGACATGGCGTGCCCCTTCCTTGAAGAGCCAGTAGATGTTGAAGCCCAAATTCTCCGCAGAGCTCTCCGCCGGGAGAGAGTGATTAGAGCGCGTTTGGACATTTTATCATTTCCTGATGATTTTCTGTGTGAACGTTACCGTTTTTCAGCACAATCTATAATTTATTTGAATAACATCCTCAGGCCTAATATTGCTCATGTGACACATCGTGGACATTCTCTCAGTTCTGTACATATTATTTGTATTGCACTTCGGTTTTTTGCAAACGGGAGCTTTCTGTATAATATTGATGACGCTGAGCACGTTTCCAAGGCTACCGTCTGTCGGGCAGTCAGGAATGTTACAGTTGCACTGAAACGTCTCCTGTACTCGTCTGTGGTGTTCCCCGGTCATAGACCCACAAGATTTATCAAAGAGGGATTCCACAAAATTGCAGGTATCAGGATGAACAAAACTCAATTCATGATGTGGTGATACTTGAACTACTACTTAAATTTTACATTTATTTTCACGGTTCCCAGGCGTGATTGGCTGTATAGATGGCACTCACATTCCAATCATTGCTCCTTCAGTAAATGAAGGAGACTATGTGAACAGGAAGTCTTTCCACAGCATTAATGTACAGGTACATAGTTCCCTGTAGCATTTCAAACTAACAAATTATTTCATTACAGTAATGGATGCTAATTTGTGTTCTCTGCACTGTGAAGATCATATGTGATGCTGCCAACATTATCACAAATGTGGAAGCCAAGTGGCCAGGCTCTGTGAGTGGTGGTGGTGGAGGACCCCCACCTGTTTTTCGGGCCTCCGCTTTTTTTCTAGTGGCCATAACGGGTCACATTTGAGCATACAGAGTAAGCAAATATTTACTTGTAATGTGCTCAGATAATTTCAATAAGTGCTTACAGAAAGAAAATTAATGTAGCCTCTAACTGCAATTGATTTACATAGGACAAACAGACCAAGCACTATGGCTCATAATACAATTACACCTTACCTGTTTGGACTATATTTTTATATTTCATTTTTACTTGCTGCCAGGAACGTTTGGGGCCTGTTGGGTTGCACCTGCGCTCACATCACGTCACAAAATAAAATGTATAAAATAAAAAATGAAATATAATAAATAACGTGTTAAATGGGTGGAAATCCCTAGATCAATGTTTAGATTAACACTCACGCATTGACTCTGTCGGCTATGTTTTGCCATGCATGCTCCCTTTCTTTTGCAACTGAGGCTGTGTTACTTTTTTCCCGCAAAATTTGCATGTTATCGGCATATGCTGCCATCAGAATTTCGGCCTCAAGCGCTGTAACATACATTGACCGCGCCTTCTTTCCCTCCGTCTCCATGGTGACTCGCTTAATCTGTGCTCCACTAATCAGGGCTTTATGTATCCTCGTGCGCGCGCTTAACTTAGGGTTAAAGCAACTCCGCGTTGACTGAACTACTTGTTATCAGCTATTCTGAAACCGGATATTCCGAGTTGGACAGTTCGGGGTTACTCAACCCTGAGTATCGTTTTTCACTCTGAGTTTTCTAAACCGGCTTCCTGAAATAGGGCCCTGGTCTTGAAACATTATTAGGATCCACTGATATGAGACCTTGCCAAAAACTTGATTCCAGCATACCCTTCAAAGTATTTAGCAGAGGAACATAATAGGCAAATCTCTCCATCCTGTTCTCGTCCCTGCCCAAAAACACTTTTCTGGGTTCAACATACTTGAACACATCTTTAAAGCACTGAACTCTTGAATAAGCAGTTCTCATGGGCCCTGTGTGACAAGCTGAGAACAAGTCAGATTGTTTTACTGTGTCACAGATTTTTATAATGCCTTCATCTGAAACTGACATACCTTTTAGAAGTGACCTTAGTCTATTCAGTGTATACATCTGTCCCAATTCATGTATATTTTGTATTTCTTCAACAATGGTTTGAATGGTAGATGCTGGCAGAAGATGTTGTCCCTGTAGTTTAATGTAAAACATACATACATTTCTGAGATACAGGTCACTGAAATTAGACCCATCCATTCCAGGGTCTTCTATATCTGATACACTGGCACCTTCCTGTATGGTGGCACTTGTAGATGGACTCTCTGACTGAGTATCTTTGTTTAAACCACAAATCACATTTTCCAAACGTTTGTGTTTTCTAGACATATGGGAGGTAAATGTAGATTTTACAGAGAACACACTTTGGCATCCTCTCACTGGACAAGTTACATGCCGTCCCTCTTCTATGTGTTCCTTTAAGTGAGCAATCAAAGCTTTAGTTCCCTCACATTGGCGTTCACAAAGTGAGACAGTGCAATTCAAACCCATTAAGGTAGCATTCTGAGAAACAGTTGCAGTACCAGTGTGGTGGCGGTAGAAGTGAGACTTTAAAGCAGCATATCCAGAAAACACCTGCTTACAACTTACTTCAACACATTTAAAAATACACCGGGGTTCATTACAATGCAGTCTGCAATGCAAAACATAAGCTTTCACGGACTGAACCGATTCTCCACATATGCTGCAAAAATACATAGTCAATATGACACAGCTGCGAGGCTAGCTAACTTAAAAGCTTCAGCCGGATGTTAAACAAGGCGGGAAAATCCAGGCCGCATTTAGACAAAGCATTCAAATATAGCTATACTAATTAGACGGTTTCCATTAATACACCCGTCTCCAAAACACGTCTCAAAACGCGCACTGCTGGTTTTGCAAGGCTCTTTTCAGCCTGATGTAGCTAACACTAATGCTAGAAATTAGCTAAAGCTAACGTAAATTTATCATTTGCGCCTTCACTGCCTGCAACACAATGCTGTCGATAAATAAACCAAGTTGTAGTGATGGCCCGCTTGAAGCTGACGCTCCGGAGCGTGTGTCGAAAAAAACAACACACTGGTTCAGAAGCACTGTGTCGAGGCTTGCTTCGTTTGGCAAAAGTCACGTGACCAGTGACGTCCGAAGCTTCATTACGCACGTAACTGCTTCGGTACCTGATTCAAACGGATATAAGGAAGTGAATCATCCACGGGATTCGTGGAGTGTGTTGATGGTGACAGAGAGCGAAGAGGTGATCATTCCACTGACAGATATGGAGCCAGCGAGGAAGAGAGGACATTCTGGCGTGTGGGAATATTTTGAGTTGATTTTGCTCAATTCATTTTATCTGCCGAAGTGAAAAACTTGAAATGTCCAAAATCATGTTTTCATAATGTAAATATCATTACAGCATATGACTTTAGGAACACTTCCATGTGAATTAAAGCTAATGAAGACTACAACAATGTATTTGACACTATACGTACATTACATTGCTACAGTTTAGAAAATCATTTTGTTTATTGTTTTTAGGTGATAGTCTGCAGGACCCAGGAATACCTGCATATCTACCAGCTTGCAGTGTAGTTCCTGCACTCCACAGCCTCTTCTGTTCCATGCAAGTGGATTTTCTCCAGGGCAGGAGAAACTATTTCTAAGAAAAGAAACAGACTCAGCCAGCGCACAGTAACACTAATCCTCTTTTTAAATGTAAATAACAAAAGGGCTACCTGACATGTTTTACTTTGCAAGTTCTTGATTAGGGGTGGGTTTTGATTATCGCCTTTCTGATTACAATCCATGCTAAATTGAATAAAGTGATATTGATTCATTAAAATCCCGTGTCGATTTGTAAATTAACGTTATTATGCCTGAAACGCCAGCATCTCAGGTTAAACCTCACAACATGTCGTCAAACACCATGCAGCTAAAACAGTAACTGGGAGCAGGTTTACGGATTCTGCATACAAACGTGAACACAGAGCGCGGACCCGACGCGTCAGAGTCAGATTTTGGTGCGTCGTCGGGTCAGCGCTGTGTTTGCCTCTTTTTTTTCCCGCTGGCTTCTGCAGCTGCAGGTTTCATAACTCTCTGTTTACATCTCTAATTAAGTCTCACATGTGTCAGCTTTCTTTTAATAGATACGAAATTATGGATATATACTGTTAAATGATCAGAATTGTAATATTTCTGACTGAGGCAAAACTTTCCAGATTCCAATCAAATTGAATCGGATCCTGTATCGAATCAAAAATGATTCTACAAATCAGTGACGATGCAGCCGTACTCAGCTCCCTAAGCATTTTCCCTTTCCAGTTCACAATCAATCCCACCCCTAGGTCAAAAATATGTATAGGACAATTGGCCTAATCTAATATTTTGTATGAACCTGTCCAGCTGTCCAGTGATTAAACGACAAGTAGATGGAGGCAGGACTTCACAGCAGGGGCATACTCCATAATGTGCTGTGTGTTATCATATGTATATTATATATATTGCTCACTTATTGTATTTACCAACATCAAGGAGTTATGAGCAAAGAAAGGCCACACCATAGTGCATGTTTAAATAGGGAAAGTTTATTGATCAAAATGTATTACGCAGATACGCATTACATTTTTTTCAGCCCCCCAATCGAGAAAACAAAACCAATTACATGTTCAAAGCAACGGAACGGTGGCCCAATATCAGAGAGAACTCCACTCTTGAGTGAGCAGTGATAATTGAGCAGTCCGTTTTATTTTGCAGATTCAAGCTGCTCTTCAAAATTTTCACCACCAGATGTCACCGGAGAGGACTGTGTTGAAAAGCTTCGAGTAATGAACCGTTTTTCAATACAAGCTTCAGTGCTTCGGAAAGCTTCATTTGGCCATCACTACCAAGTTGGATTATTTTCTTACCGTAGTAACTGAAGATGAGCTGTGGCAGACGTTAAATTTAAAAAATGAGAAACAAGTCCACGAAAATGAAGATAGCGTGCTGCCGTAGTCCAAAGCAAAACTTGTGTGGAGCTGTACAGACGTTATCTGCGGTGGAGCCTGATGCAGTGCGCTGATTGGCCGGTTTGAAATCAGGCACCTTGATGTGAAACGGTGCTCTAAACATCAGGGGAAAACGCCTAGTTTTGGGAGGAGGTGCTTTTAAAATCTTTTTTCTTCATATGATAATTAACTATGAATAAATAGAACAGACAACAGATTATTGTTTTAACACTTTTGGGATTATATGAATTCACTCAATAATATAGTATGTCTATCATTAGCTGTAGGTCTCTCAAGTTGTTGTTAGCTTTTACATTTTAAACTCATGGTTTATTGAGTTCAACAGAATGTAGATTTAACAGCTACATCCCATATTCTTTACAAAAACTACATCCAAAAATTGCCCTAATACATTTCTAGTACAAAGATCTTGGGACATATGAATATGCTGTATTAAATGTGCAATGAATCAAGAATGGATTTAATGTAAAGTGCTTTGGGCTTCTTGAAAACTGCTATCTAATCCATTATTATTATTATGTGAAATTAATGCAAAAATCACAAAGTCATATTACAGCATGTATCCATTACTAGCACAACCATGCTTACATTCAGCAATTAAAACCTGTATTTTTTTCAATAAATAAATGTAAAAAAAAATTGTGTTTGCCTGTTCTAAAGTTTATTGGAATCTTCTGTTAAAAAAACTATGAAAGAGTGATTTACAGTAGGTTTATGTATTTTTTTCAGAGAAAAAATGTACATATTACGGTTTTTCTACATTTCTTTATTTACGGCAATTTCACATCAAATCAACAGTTTTAAACTGTTTTATAGTTAACAGGTTTTTCCTGTCGTATTTTTTACTGTCTTTCACTGTTAAATATACAGATCTTTTTTACAGTGTGATCCATCCCAGCTTCAAAATGTCCTCTTAACAGCAGTGTTGCAGCTCACTGAAATTTTTAATGACCAACACGTAGGACTAAAATGATGTCCTTTATGTTATCTAAAATGTACAAAATCTTCAATTTTACTTATTAACATTTTCTGGTCATTTCTAAATCAATTTTATCTATCCATTTTCTTATTCAGCTTGGGGCTGTAGGGGTACTGGAACTTATTTTTCATGGGACAAGAGAAAGGGAACATAAAAATACAAAATGCTATCATAACTTTATACAACTTTTATTTTATGTACATTTTATTGTAAGTTACTCTTTTGCAGTATTTTCTTCTCACACCACTTTGTGAATCTATATACAGTAGGTATTTCATATTTAATCAACAAATTCAATTTCAATTCAATTTTATTTTATAGCGCCAAATCACAACAACAGTCGCCTCAAGGTGCTTTATATTGTACAGTAGATCCTACAATAATACATACAGAGGAAAAGCCAACAATTATATGACCCCCAATGAGAAAGCACTTTGGCGACAGTGGGAAGGAAAAACTCCCTTTTAAAAGGAAGAAACCTCCGGCAGAACCAGGCTCAGGGAGGGGCGGGGCCATCTGCTGGGACCGGTTGGGGTGAGAGAAGGAAGACAGGATAGAAGACATGCTGTGTGTAGTGAAGTAGATTTTGGGGTAGGATTTTACGTGATGTCCGCAAATGCAGCACTAACATCAACGCCTTCCCAGCTGATAATTAGCAGCCTTATAAGAAACAGCTGCGCTTCACTATCACATGGAGGCATTTGGCAGTCTTTTCCCATCCAAGGTGGCTGAGAGCGTTAGGCAGCTAAGCACTGCAGATCTCCTGAAGAAAGCTGCTCATTAGTATTGCCCTTTAGTAGTGATGGCCAAATGAAGCTTTCTGAAGCACTGAAGCTTGTATTGAAAAACGGTTCATTACTCGAAGCTTTTCAACACAGTCCTCTCTGGTGACATCTGGTGCTGTCCATAGACAGGGAAGTAGCGACAGTGACACTGGAAACAGCCAGAAAGCCCAACCCAGTGGCCGCAGAAACCCGACATGCTGGTAATACCCCAGACAGGGAGCCATTGCTGCAGGCTCGAGAACTCACTAGCCGGCTGACATATCAGACACAGCGAGATCCAACTGGTGAGTAAACTGGCGAACCGCGGGCAATAGGCCAGGGGAACACAGCCTGCAGCAGCACAGCCACTGAAAGTGAAGGGCCAACTGGCCCTTCTCTACTTGTCAGATACACAGGATGCCAGTAATTTAATCTTTTGCTCTGTGTAATAGACATGAAATTAAATAGAATTAAAAACCAAACGAAAACATGTACAGTTTTGCTATTTGAACTATGATATACAATTTAATAATGATACTAAACAAAACTGAGATCTGGGCTTTAGATTGCCAGTAACTATTCTACAAAAATATCAACCCAAAGGTTCTTTTTTTCCTGGAGTGACAGCTATTTTTTCAGTCATAAACTGGGTTAGCAAGAAAAAAATTGTTTGCAATAACGTCTTTATGATTAAACATTGAAAGGCAGCTATTACAATTATTATTGACACCACAGCCTTCAGTGATTCACAATGTTTTTAATATAAAATAAACCTCGAAACAGTCCAATTACAATAGAACATTAGAATGCTGTTCATGCAATTAACATAACAGCCTCCTAAAACACTAAACTAATGGCAGGTGAGTTTCATTTAAAACCTAGATTTGAGCTGGTATATAGAAATGTGAATGTGTGACTTAAGACAGAAAAATAAAAAGAGCAATTTTCAGTTCAGTTCAGTTCAGTTCATTTTTATTTCAAACATTTCAAACATGTGCCTTCACAATCATTACAAAATATCATTCCATTATTTGTTTGAAAAGGAGTAGGCTGAAGTATTTACTTATTTGTCCCTACCCCCTCAAGTTTTACCTCTCATTCATTTAATTTTTTTTTGTCTTAAATTAAACAAACAACATATGAAACATATAAACATATGAAGTAAAACAAAACATAACATACATAAATCAAAAACAAGAAATTAGCAAGCCCCACCACAGTATAGTTTCTTTCATATGAAAAATACAGAATGTGTATATTTGCAGATACACAAGTTATGGAAAAACAACAAACCAAAACAAAACAAAAAAACAACCAAAAAAGAACCGCAACACCATTACCAGCAACATTACCATCCTGGGTTAACCCCGTTTTCTTCATTCTTATACTTATTTAAAATTAGGTTTTTATATTTTACTTTAAACTGTTTTATGTTTGACTGTTTCTATTGTTATACCTCTGATCTCTGAAAGTGGGTGCAGAAGAGACACTTCATCTATCATCCGTCTTATTCTGGCCTTTCTTTCCTGCTTCGCTATTTCAATTTTTACTCTCAGAAGTGCTCCAAAAATGAAAAAGGCTCAAATGCGTTATCATCATATGTTACATGATCCGGTGGAACGTTAAACCCCTTGCCGCAAAGACTCTGTCTATTCTAATAACAAGAAAACTTCAAAATAAAGTGGAGCTGTTAAAATCTTCCCACTTAATACATTCATGTACATTTTTTAGTCTCAGTCACTGTCTTATCTGATACATTGTTTTATACATGAACTTAAGAAGAAAGAATGTTTCTAGATTTATATTACTTTACACATTTTAAAAGGAAACACATAGGCACTTCTTGGGTTACTGGTAGTTGTGTGTGAGCTAGGTGCTGGTGCTACGTTGTTTCACTGCTTGTATTAGTAACTGAGGTTTTAGCCTTTCTTAGTGACATCATAAACCACAGGAAGATGAAGAAACCTGCATGGAACAAGAAAGAGAGAGAGATAAGCAAATGTTTAGACTTTGTACAGGAGATACAATGAGTATGCACATTTGAAAATAAAAGCAGTAAATCAATGCTCAGTCAGGATCTGCAGGATGGAGACGTGATTAGAGGAATGGAGATAGCTGGGGAGAACAAAACATGGCTGAGAAAAGAATCATAACAGACAAGAAAGGAAGAAGAACTCATGACAACAAACAAACACCACAAAAACAAGAATGAAATAAATACAAGGTGGTCGACACACAAGGAAGGGTACACAGAGGGTGATAGAAACTAACAAGAGGCTAAAAAAAACTAAAGAAGGAAAGCACCCAGGACTATAACCAGGAACAGAACTATATAGTAAAACTAGTAGGGTTCAAAATGCAGGATTACCATAAATGACACATTATAATAACACACTTTAATAACATTGCTGCTCATTATTGACACAATTTTAACTTGTCATTTAATATTTTACACATATGTTAATATTAAACAATCTTTAATCACAAAGACAGTTGCCTCGAAGTGCTTTATATTATAAGGCAAAGACCCTAGCATACTGTAATAGAAAGAAAACAGAGAAAACTCCAATCATATGATCCCCCTATGACCAAGCACTTTAGCAACAGTGGGAAGGGAAAACTCCCTTTTAAGAGGGAGAAACCTATCACATAATCCTGGCAGGTAGAATAGCACTAATATGAGCCCAGAACTGAGCCTAACACATAAAATAGTTATACGGACCTTGAAATGAGTTCAGGATACAGAAGAGGTAGAGGCCAACAGTGGTCAGGTAGCCAAAAGAGAAGAAGACCAGGCCCCAGGTAATGCCGAGCAGAGTCATGACTCCCAGCAGGGTACAAATGTCTTTCTTTGCTCTGTCACGGTTACTCTGCCCAAACTGATTGGCCAAATATACAATTACACACAGATAGATAAATGTGTTTGAAGAAACATTTTTACTTATCAAGGTATGTGTTGCTTTTCCTTTGTAAATAAATGACTACAAATATAATGCATTGCTCAAAATAATTAGAGGAACAACATAACAGCAACAATGGCAAAAGAACATCTCATTGGGAAAAAAATCAATGCTGAAATGGACTGGTTAATGTGTTAGACGCGAAAGGATGCCATGCTATTTGAATAAAAATAATATTATCAACCTACACAGGTCTAAATTCACAGTAAGCCCAAACAATAAATGGAAAAATGATGCAACAGGCTTATTAGTTTTGCTGAAACTTCATTTCAGCCCCTCAAAGTGGTTCTTAGTAGTTTGTAGGCTCCCATGTGCTTATACGTATGTCTGGCAACATGCACATGCTCCTAATGAGATGATGGATGTCTTTGGGGAAATCCTCCCAGATCACCAGGGAATCATTGAACACTTGGACAGTTGAGCTGCAAATTGGCAGCATCGGATGGACCAAAAACACAATGTCCCAGAGGTGTTCTGTTGAATTTAGGTCAGATGTGTGTGGGGGCAGTGAATATTATCAGTTCCTTCATCCGACAGTAACTGTTTGCACACTCTCATCACATGAGGCCAAAATTGTCATGTGCCAGGAGGATCCAAGGGCCCAATGCTCCAGTTTAGGGTTGACAATGGGGCCAAGGATTTCAGTTTTATTTGTCATATGCAAGTTAGCACAGGGTCAACATTGGGTCAACATTTTAATAATAAAATGTATTTGACAAGCAGCAGACAGTCCCTCAGCGACAGATAGAGATCTCTCATTCCTGTAGTGTGTGTGTACACCTAATGGCAGTCAGGGTTCCTGTTGTTAATTTCATTAATACAGACGTCGACAAAATTGTTGGTACCCTTCGGTCAATGAAAGAAAAACTCACAATGGTCACAGAAATAACTAATCTGCCAAAAGTAATAATCAATTTTTTAAAAATCTATAAATCTTAACCAATGAATGTCAGTTATTGCTTTACAACCATGCTTCAACTGAGTTATTTCAAAAATAAATGGATGAAACAGGCCTGGACAAAAATGATGGTACCCACAACTTTATATTTTGTTCCACAACCTTTTGAGGCAATCACTGCAATCAAATGATTCCTGTAACTGTCAATGAGACTTCTGCACCTCTCAACAGGTATTTTGTCCCACTCCTCATGAGCAAACTGCTCCAGTTGTTTCCAGTTTGAAGGGCACCTTTTCCAGATTGCATGTTTCAGCTCCTTCCAAAGATGATCAATAGGAATGAGGTCAGGGCTCATAGAAGGCCACTTTAAAATAGTCCAAAGTTTCCCTCTTAGCCATCCTTGGGTGTTTCTAGCTGTGTGTGTTGTCCCGTTGTAAGACCCATGACCTGCGACTGAGACCAAGCTTTCTGACACTGGCCAGCACATTTCTCTCCAGAAGCCAACCTTTGTGGCTTGTCAACATGTAGTTTGGCATATTCCAGCCTGACTTTTTTATGATTTGTTTTCAACAATTGTGTCCTCCTTGGTTGTCTCCCATGTAGCCCACTTTGGCTCAAACGACAGTGCGATCTGACACTGATGTTCTTTGAGCATGAAGTTCAGCTTGGTTCTCTTTAGAAGTCTTTCTGGGCTCTTTTACCATTCAGGTTATCCGTCTCTTGGACTTGTCATAAAATTTCCTCCTGCAGCCACGTCAAGGGAGGTTGGCTACAGTCGCATGGATCTTGAATTTCTGAATGACATGGGCAACTGTAGTCACAGGAACATCTAGCTGCTTGGAGATGGTCTTATAGTCTTTACCTTTAACATGCTTGTCTATGATTTACTTTCTAATCTCCTGAGACAACTCTTTCTTTTACTTCCTCTGGTCCATGTTGAGTGTGGTACACACCATGTCACCAAACAACACAGTGACAACCTGGAGTCATAGGCACACTGACTGATTACAAGATTGTAGACACCTGCGATGGTGATTAGTGGACACACCTTGGATTAACATGTCCCTTTGGTCACATCATTTTTATTCTTTCCTAGGAGTACCATCATTTTTATCCAGGCCTGTTTCATGCATTTATATGTTAAATAACTCAGTTGAAGCAGGGTTGAAAAGCAATGTTTGGCTTTCATTGGTTAAGATTTATAGATTTTTTTTTTTTTATTGATAATTACTTTTGGCAAATTAAAGTTATTTCTGTGACCATTGTGAGTTTTTCTTTCATTGTCCGAAGGGTACCAACAATTTTGTCGACGTCTGTATCAAAGCAGTTGAAACTGATTAAGAACATTTAATAATTTCCTTTCCTACTTAAATGATCAGATCAATATTTTCATAGAATTTACTTTGACTTAAACGCTAACAGACAGCCCATCCTACAGTCTAACCTTTAAAAGGAAGCTATGCATATTAAATAAAAATTAATGGTGGTGACGAGGGATGGTCTTCATTTTTGTTGTTAAATAGACTAATTTCTTGTTGCGTTTTGAGATTTCACAGAACATATTGACATAGAAAACATCAATTTCAATAGCAACATAAAACTGCCTGTACCTCTGTGCTTTTGCGTAGAATCAAGACACGTCTGATTGTCGCTCCAAACATAAACATGTTAAAGAGGAACACCAAGCTGAACAGTCCCACTGTAGTTCCCATCTTTACATAGTTATTGGTTATATAGCATCTAAAAAAAAAAAAGGGAGTGTAGGTGATCCGTGTTTTAGTCTCTTACTCTGTGAAATTAAAAAGTACATTTTGTACTTCATAGAGGTGTTATTGCAGATGATTTAGATACATGTGGTTAAATATACCAGAAACTTCTCAGTATTTTAATTTTGGTGAAACTGGGTTTGCTGCCTAATGTTTATGTTACATTTATGACAAAGGACTACAGTGTGAACATGCCAAGATACAGAAAGTATGATGCATATTTATTTTATGAATAAATATGAATTACATTGCAGTTTTGTTGGAGCTGTCCAGAGGGACTTGGCCATAAAAGCCTCTGTCAATGATCACCACCACTGACACAATGACTGCAGCAACACCTGAAACACAAGAACTGAACAGTTATACAATATAAAGCACCTTGAGGTGACTGTTGTTGTGATTTAGCGCCATATGAATAAAATTGAATTGAATTATTCAGATGATGATGATGATGATGATAAACACTTTCATGCCTAAATTATTCCACTCACCCCATCCCACCACACTGAGTTTGAGCAGGTATCTCTTGATGTAGATGTTGAAGACTTTGACTAAGAGAAGGTAGAGGTGGAATCCCTCCAACGCCATCCAGATGAAAGTGGCCAGCAGGGAGTAGTGAAGGGCAAGAGCCATGTATAAACAGAGCCCAAAGGAGGACACTGCTGCCGCTGCTTGATTGATCAGGAAGTGCAGGTTGAGGAGGATAAGTGCAATCACGAGGTTGATGTGGACCCTCATAGAAACATCTTCTCTGACTTTTCTGGCAAATACAGGAGTTGTGATTCATGGTAAGTGACAACTTTCAAGCAGATTATTTGGTCATATTTTGTTTGGGGAAAAAAATGGAAAATCCAGTAAGGAAGAAAGAAGGAAAGAGAATAAAGACAATACAGATGAGAAACGATGGGATTAGAGGAAAAAGATTAAAATAATGCAAAAAAAAGACAAAAGGATAATTGACAATAAGTGAGGCGAACCTGATGAGAGAAAATGCTAAAGAGTTGATGGGAGCAGGAGAGGAGGATGCTATTAGAAATAGGGAGGATTAAGTTTTGAAGGATGTCATCAATCAGAAAACAGATAATTACCTATTTGTGATGAAGAGAAAAACAGTGATGACGAGGGTAAAAAGAGACAGACTGCAGCCAATCAGAGTGATGTATGTTAAAATCTCCTGGTCTTTAGGTGATGGGGAAGCAGTGACCTGTGGAGAAAATGCACTTTCACATTATTTTGCAGCATCTCCATTGTGAGTTAAAATTCAAAACAAAAAGACACACAAAGTATAAAGAGCTGATGTATATTAGAGAAAAATTACACAGATAAGATGGGGACAAATCAATTAAACAATGAACATTGGATGAGTACAGATGGCACTAACAGAGGAATAAAGATTACAGTCATGAGTTGTAAAGTGAGCATTTGTAGCAGGAAAAGATGACTATGTGGAGATTTTTGTTTTGGCATCTAGTGGTAGTATCAGGAATGATACAGATCAAGGGCATCTTTCTATTTTGACAGAGTATCATTTTAAGCATGCAGTAATGTTAGTATCATGAAAGTCACCCCTCATTTCTTTGTATTTAGCTTCTAAGGATTCTTCTTATAATTTTATTTTAAACTAGTTTGTATCATTGTTACTAGCAGTTTGTTGGAAAACAACAGGTTTTTTTTCCCATTTCTTCAGTTCATCCTATGAAAAATGGCAAAAGTAGCACAGGTTTAAGGGCATTGAATAATATATTTGCACCAACAAACTGATTCCAAACAAGCTTTTAGCAAATACACTATTCATGTTCCTAAAGTTAATCTAACTTTCAATTTATGTTTTTTCCTATGGGTCCCAAACCATATAGTTCTGTGACCTTGATCTACAACATACAAATGAAAAGGAAAAAAGAGATTAGGATGGGTAACAGAAGTAAAGGAAGAAAAGTACTGTAATATCGTTAAAAACACTCCAGGGTTGAAATGTTGAATTTCCAAGTTTTTCAGTAAATGCTCTATAAATCATTAAAATAATCAAAGTTAGTTTAATTTAGGACATGATTTCTTATGATGGTTAAACTTTGAATTAAAGGACTTAGGAACAGATTAAATTCAGTGAATGTCTTCCAGTGTTGGGCAAGTTACTTTGAAAAAGTAATTAATTATAGTTACTTCTTCAAAAAAGTAACTGAGTTAGTAACTGAGTTACAGTTTGCCTTGAAAAACTATTTACTTTGCCTTGTTTGGTATCATCCTTTTCAGCACAACCTCACGTGTCTGAATTTAAAGTTATGTTTTCATTTCGACATACTGTATTAACACAACTGATCTACAATCAGACAAAAAACAAAATCCGAATAGAAAAAGTTAAATTTTTTACTGTAACAACCACAAACATGTTTAATGAATCGTATTTCATAAATTTAAATGCAAATATAAATGGTCAATTTTAAAATCCTATGCACAAGTTTTGCAAACAACAAAGTTATTTGCAGCCATTTACCTTTTACCTTGATTTTTTTATAACCATTTCAAACTATTAACATAACAATCAGGTGTTCTGCATTGAATAAGATGCCACACAAATTATTTGTGCCACTCCAAATATTTCTGTCCACTACAAAGGAGAACATCACAGCCTGATACCTGCAGGTCTGACAGCAGCAGGTATATCACTCCTGTTTTCTACCTATATCATTTTTGATTGGTCGACACATGGTGCATTTTACACCAACACGAAAGGGCAGGTTTTTTTTTTTTTTGGTAATAAGCAGAGAGTGCTTGCTAGCTCTGTCCTTAGACAGTAAATGTAACAAAACTATTGATGAAAAAAACCAAGCGTATATATTAGGCTGTTAGTAACGCCGTTACTTGTAATGCCGTTATTCCCATCACTGACGTCTTCACAAAGACAGAGAAACACATCTGTGTTTTTATGTTTGCCTCTCCACACACACAGTGTCACTACTGGGGAAAAAGTAACACAGAACAACTTTTTACCGAAGCATGAGAAACATATAGTTAAACTATGTCAAACTCAGCATGAACGTGCTGGATTATTAGTAACACACCTGCCAACTGAAGAAGATCAGAAAATGGTTGTTAAGATAAATGAAGAGAGATTTCACATTTTATTACTGAGGTGTTTGTCAATATTTTGTTGATGAAGTATCATTTAGTCTAAAGACACATAATTCTTGAATTAGACTTTTTATAATGAATATGTTGACTCCTACCAGGAGCACAGCAAAGTATGTGAGATGGTCACAGGAACAGGTGAGATGATTTTCACCACGTGTCCATAGGGTAATGCAGCCATCCTGACTGAAATCTGATAAGTCAAACAAAGAGATCAGTTATGCATAAGATGCTATTACATCCAGGTCATATCAGCGCATCTTTGTGATTTTGAGAAAAACCACAAACAACAATGACTCCGGTTTATAAAATAAATATTCATGTTAGACACTAATGATAATGTGAAGCTTGGTTACTCACTTTTTCTTGACAAGTTAAAGAAGTGGCACAAGGCGTTTTGGGTTTCCTATGTCACAGAAATATTACATGTTAACATGTTTTTATTACACGTACCTAATTTATGTGAATTTGTTGAATATAAAATGTATTTAATAATATAATGTTAACAGGCCAAAATAGAGTAAATGATAAAATTCAGAAGCAGTTACATTTATTTCCCTGGTAAGGTTGATGGTGATATTGACACGCTGCTGTAGTCCTGATATGTTCTTGCCCTCCACACTCAGGCCAACCAGTAATCGATCATACACTTCATATTGGGATCCTAAAATCCTCTACAATAAAACACAAATTCATCAGTTGGTTTTCACAAGAAAGATTAATCTAAGCTTTGTCTATTCTGAAATACATCTACTATTATTTGCATCATATTTAAAGGTGTTGTTGATTTTTCCCTTAGGCATAAACCTTCTTACATAAACCTGCATATTAAATTGTATTTACTGTAATCACATTTTATGCATTATTGCAAAGAGCTAAAGAGCATCTATTTCTGCACAGTTGGTTGAATGTGCCACATCCTGTTTTGTAAAATATTACAGCCTGTGTGAAAGCTGAACTCTTAATATCTCCATATTTAAAAACAAAATGTAAAAAATAATGGTAAATGGATTCGTTCTTATTTAGCAATTTTTTACTCTGAATACTCAACGTGCTTTATATTCACACTTTCATTAATAATCAGTTTCATTTACACTCATTAATACTCTGATGGATACATCAGAGAGCAACTTGTGGTTACTATGTGCCCAACGATATTTGGCTCACAGACTGGAGCAGACAGGGATCAAACCGCCAACCTTCCCACATGGAAAAGATATATATAAATCTTATAAAGTTTTTAAATCTGTCTTGTATGAAACTTGTATGAAAAGCATACAAGAGTGAAAACACATAAGATCCCTTGAAAAATTATATAATGAAACTTGTATGTTTTGTATACTTACTAAAAAATATATGAAAGTAATGAGAAAGTGGCCACTTTCATGAGTAAATCATATATGTTTTTACTATTTCTTTTCCATATGGGTTAGGAGGTGACCTGCTCTACCTCCTGAGCTACAGCCACTGGCCCTGTTGTATGTTTCTTCTTATCACTAAAATTGGAGCAGCTCCCAAAGGGGTCTTTAAATTTAAAAGCTCAGCATTAGAAAAGTTTACAAACTAATGCACTGTTACTCACATTATCAGCATTTTTTAAATAAATAAATGACTGCACTATTATATCACTAAATTAAACATTAAATTAATGTTCCTGTGGTGAAAACATTGACATATTCCATGTTTTCACCACAGTTTACTTAAACATTAGCTCATTGAGTCATAAGGTATGTTGTTGAAAACAAACTTATGTCATGAGGGTCCTCTATCTGCATGATTTACAAAATTTTAGAGACAAAAAAAAAAAGAAAAAAAGAAAAAAAGAAAGAGGTCAAGAAAGCATAACTTTGAAGGTCCAAGGTACAAAGTTCAAAACAAGATGGTTCTGGAGGTTGACCCAGAGGTCAGCAAGACAAGAGTCCATGAAGCTTCCATTCCAAAGGTCGACCCAACGGCTGACAACACAAGAGTCCAAAGCAAAACTGCTCCTGAGGCTGGCTGCGCAGAAAGCAGCGGCGACGGAGGCTCAGGAGGCTGTCTATGACACCACAGATGGCCTGAAAAGTTGCCACCGACCATGCGTTGCTTGTACGCAGCCGCCAACCGTGCGGTGCTGGACGTGGGCCAGATGGCGACGGATCAGGTGGTGTTGATGGTGGCACTGAGGGCTGAACGAGCCCCACAGACCCTCCAGCATTGGCAGATGGCTGGACAGGCCCCTTGGAACCTCCAGCTGGCGAAACATGAGGCTGGACAGGCCCCTCAGGCCCCCCAGCTGACTTGACCTGATGCTGGCTGGGTTCTCTGGCTGGAGCAGATGCAAGGCCAGACGGTGTGGAAACCTCTGGCTGAGGCGAAGTCAGCTGGATCTCTGTGAAACGGACAGCCAGCTCGGGTTGCCTTTCAGGCTCCAGCAACACATAGTCTATTGTGGGCTGGATGGGCTTGCCTGAGCCCTCGGTGAAAGTTGCTGCAGACTGTGGGGAAAGCACGCACGAGGTCTCAGTAGAGACAGAACACTGAGACAGCCCAGCAGAGCTCCCAGGGGAAGCAGCTGAGGTGGGCTGAGAGAATTCAGTAGAGCTCTCAGGCGATAAAGGTGGTGGTTGAACAGGGAACTGTGAGGATAACAGAACTGGAGACTGAATTGATGCCTGAGCTGGTGAGAAAATATGTGGCTGAACTAGTGACAGGATCTAAACTGCTGGCTGAGCTGGCAACTGTGCTAAGGACTGCGCTAAAGGGTGAACAAACTGTACTGGCCCCCAAGCCTCCAGGGGTTGAGTGTCTGTCGAGGCCAGACAGGCAGGCAGACATTAATTTTTTCACTGTTTTATATTATTTTATTTGTATTTTTGGTTTTATTGTGAAACACTTTGCGATTTTTATCTGTGAATTGTGCTATAAATAAATTTTACTTACGAGTGGTGACACAGTTCTTAAAAATGATTGAGCTAAAACACTCAGCCTCTGGAAAAATAATCTGTGAGGAAGAAATCCTAGGTTCAGGAAGAGCTAACGAAAAACAGTCTTTTGTACCACAACTTTAGAATAAGTATCCCTGAGGAAAACAGTCATTAGATTCACATGGTCCGAACACATATTCGCTTCCTTTACACTCAAAGTGAGTTCCCGACATGGAAACATTAATCTGGCAGTTATGTGACTGAGGGGTGTTTCCTCCTGAGTCCAAATTATTGATCACTGAATGTAGAGTTTTGACTTCAACCACACAGGTGTGTTCAGAGTCATTATCCTCGGTCTTTAATACATTTAACACAGGTGTAGAAAAACGTAAATCTAAACTGCCTCTCTTGCACTCACCAGGATTGTATTGATCATTTTTAGGAACACAAGCTAAATCAAGATAGTTACAGGCCACAGAAGGAATAACAGTCTCTTCGTTCAAAGGAAAAGCAGAAGAAAACCTGTGGGTCCCCGGTTAGTTTGGGAGCCAAGCGCTCAATCTCCCGTCCGGGGAGCACAGAGATGAAAGCAGTCTTAAACTCCTTAGAGCTGGATTTCACAGCTTCGGCAGTTTCAATTCTTCGCTCAGAGGCACCTGGCAAAAATGCTTTGCAGTCCATAGTGCATGAGTCTGTTCCTTCTAAATTGATTGTCTTTAATCCTCCCTGCCCAGAGGGAGCAAAACAAGCACCACTCTGACTCACCTCTGCCAGTTGCTGCGGGGAAGATGGTGACTCTAACCGTGGCGGGCAGCGTTTGCGGCGCAGACGCCGCCTTCTCCTAGCAGTGGGCTCAAGGGGAGCTGATGACACGGCAGCTGATGGTGAAGTGATGGCTGAGTCCTCAGCATCTGAACACATCCTTGCCAGAAACGAGGCAGGCGACAGGTGGTCAGACCGAGACAGTGAGGGCCAGTGGCTGGCCCCTGGCGGAGACGTGGATTCAGAGGACTCCGGGTTGGAGTGTAGCCTCAGCAAGTCGACCCAAATCCCCTTGGGGCCGTGAGGCAGTGATGCTGAGCGCTGAGTCAAGGCAGCGCCCCTGACAGCTTGAGCTAGCACGTGGGCGCGGAGCCCCTCTTTTAGCGGGGCCAGAGAATCAAAAGTTTCCACAAGTTGCATCATCTGGCTGAGGCGCGGCTCTTTTAGAGAGGTGGCGTCCGCAGCCACCAATCCAATGCTCACTGCCATAGCATCCCTGGACCCGCAGATGGAATCCATGATGTGGCGGAGCCTCCCCAGCTCCTCGCCGACCTCCTTTGGAATGTCTACTGGAACTGACATGGTCGAGTCGTACTATCACGGTCTGCGGGAGGCGGGCCTGGCGTGGGAGTGTGAGGATCCAGGTGCAGACACAGACGAGGAGACAGTACTGAACTTGAAATGAAAAGTGAGCCTTGATTTTGGCTGATTAACGTGGCAAACAACAGAAAGCAGGCAAAACAAAACTAAAAGCTGAAATGGAAAAACTAAAAACTGACACAGGGAAGGCTAAGACAAGGTGACAATAATGAATATGACTGAGTCAGCTATAAACAGGACTCTGTGCTGGAACATGAAACATATACACGAAAGCAACATGACCAGCACGGAGTCCTGAAACCTGACATAACATGGGGAAGTTAAATAGATGACTCAACCCTGACTGAAAGAAAAACAAAGACTAAATACACACAAGGGATGATCAAGGGAAGTGGCCACACATGGGAGCACAGCTGAAACACATGAACCCAATGACAGGACAGCGGAAGTGAAACTAAATACAATGAACAAAGAACACTGGAGTCTTTCAAAATAGAACAGGAAACATGGAGACGTAAACATGACACATGGGGAACCTGATAAACCATGAACTAAACTGCAAACTACGTATGACTGAATAACTAGATAACTGAAAAGAAACTCGAATACAGATGAAATAACAAAATAACATGAAACTCAGAAACACTGGGTCACATGACCCAAGACCATGACACTTGGGGGTCTAAGCCCACACATTAAAGTCACTGTGCCTCCTCAGCTGATACATTTCAACTGTAAGTTATTGTGATTCATGTTGTGTGGTAATGGAAAACTTGTGGACAATAAGTTACTGCAGTGCAATTTTACTTTAATTATTTTATTAGTGGTTCAGCATTTAAGCTAGTTGTATAGCATGACCCATGAAAATTGTAAAATAAAAAATAAAAATGTAATGTTGAGGATAATGTGCACTCAAAGTCAGCATTTCTGGTGCATATGTCTAGTTCATATGGTCTGCAAACAAAGAAGTTGAGTTAGCATTGTGAAATCTATGCACATACACAAAATGTAAATTTTATAACACAAAATCATCTCCCTGACCTGTTTCTTTTCAGGCCACTTGAGCTTGAGGAACACAATCGTGTTGTTCAGTCCAGGATTCAGTTCTTTCGGCAGCTGAACGCTCACTGTTCTGCTTGGAAGATGATCATATGATATTTCCTATATTATCAAACAAGAAGAGAAACATTCATTCATGTGAATGCCTGTAATAACACAATGAAACTCTCAACTAAGACTGATGGGTATGATTTCTTTGTTGCAAAAAAACTAAAATAATGTTCTGACAATGAATATTAGGAAAATAATTAAATATATTTAAGCATCTAATATGGAACTACATAACACATCATTAAGATTCATACTCTTTGAAGCAGCACCAAATTTTAATCTATAAAGTAAATGTTGAGGTGCTACATAGCAAAAATAATAATATACAACCTGTTTTGTTGCTTATGAAAAATGTAAGCAATATACATGTACACTGTTTGTATCCTATTGATTTCCCAATGTCAAACATTCCATCTTTTTTTCTTTACAGTGATAATAAATATTTTCATATAAAAAAAAAAAAAATCATAACCAGAAAGTGAATGTATGTATGCACATCCTTTTAAAGCAAGTTAGTTACTGTCACAATCATTTTTAAATTAATATGAAATCAGATTTTTTTTAAATACCTTATCACTCGCATGAATATTGAAGCCGTTGAACATGTCATTGGGTTCATACTGGAGAGCAACAACATGGTCAGAAGTCATTGATAAATGGCTCCCGTTTATTTTTCTTTTCGCTATGAAATCTTCTAGTTCCTCAATTGCGCTTGTGGAAAAGGACAAGAAAATATTAGCGTGACTCATTTTGCTGTCTCTCATTAATTCTTATACTACATACATAAGGTATACTTAAGGTATATACTTAAGGTATATACATACTATATACCTTAAAATCTTAACTCTGTGTTGTACTCCTACGTACATAAAACTCCAAACAATTGAAATAAAAAAGTGTGCTGTGATTTGGAATGAGAGTGTTTACTTGATAGTGTCATCCATGCTTCCAGTTTCCAAAATGTTGTCTACATAGTTCATACAGCAGCAGGAATCATCTGTAAAATAACATCAATTTTCACATTTTTACTACATTCAATATATTAATTTAATATCTAAAAGTCCTACAGGAGTTCTCACATTTTCACCTGTAAACTCTGGTACATTTTTATTTACTGTATTACCCAAGAACAAAGATGCGTGGGAGAGACACTTCAAACCTAAAGCATAGAAACAAGCATCTTAGTCACAGGTCAGTCACAAGCCCCGAGTTCTTTTTAAAATGTTTAATTCTGTGATTAACCCCTGTGCCACTGTTCCCATGGAGACTTCCTCTGCACTTTATTAAAAGAATATCCGCTTTACGGTCTCCACATTCACAGGCAGTGTTTGACCTAGATCTTCTCTCTAAGCACTCAGCTCATTTTCATCAGTTTGAGCCTGTGACTTTTTCTGTCTTAACGGAAGTAATTGATCATTTAAGACCTTCTAATACCCCTCAGGATATTCTTCCTTCTCGCCTTTTCGAGGAAGCTCTTCACATTATTGGGCCTAATGTTTTACTCTTATTAAATTCCTTGTCATTAGGTTGTGTACCAGCTGCTTTCAACATGCTGTTGTGCAACCCATTATTAAGAAGAAAAATCATAATCCAAATGTTCTTTTTTAACTACAGGCCAGTTTCTAAACTCTCTTTTATGTCCAGAATTTTGGAAAAGGTAGTTTTTTAGCAACTTCAGACCTTGTTAGATGATCATGGCATTTGGGAAGGGTTCCAATCTGGTTCTCATCACAGTACTGAAATTGCACTTTTAAGAATTTTTAATGATCTTCTTTTAACTGTCGACACGCACAACGAGAGAGTAAACCTCAAGTAGTCTAAGGAGCTTGGAAAGAAAAGCATCTGGACTTCTTTAAGTTGCTTGAAGACGTTTCAAATGACATCCGAGAAGCTTCTTCAATTCTAAGGTCAAATGGTGGAGAGTTCCAGATTAAAGCCCTATGGGACTCTCCACCATTTGACCTTAGAATTGAAGAAGCTCCAGATGCTTTTCTTTCCAAGCTCCTCAGACTACAATGACCTGGATGACTGAGAACCTTCACAGACAAACCTCAAGTACGCTACTTCTGAAAGTTTTGGTGTTTTTCTAGAAAGGCAGCTAATTTTGTGTTACTTTTCAAGTACCTTGATGATTTCAAGTGTTAATAATCAAAGACAGTATTTTGGCTGCTGCGTAGACTCACAACTTAGGAATAAAAAAAAAATGCATACAGCAGACATAAATTTAATTTAAAAAATGTAATTTATTCAAATCCGACATCTGCGTTGAGATTTAGGTTGTGAGAGCGTCTGTGTTGAATGGAGAAGTTTACTCTGACGCCTCTGTCTTTTTAAATGGAGGGACAGTTACTGTGTTTGTATATGTAAGCATGTAAAAACTAGATTAACAGCAACAGCAATTTGTCTATATCCGCCATTGTAGAAATTAATCTCATGTAAACAATAACCTGGCGCACAGCATAACGTCAAAAAAGGCAAACACCTTTGATGTTGCGTGACTAAAGCGGTGTCTCAAATCAGGGGCTGCATCCTTTAGAGGACCTGGCCTTCGTGGTCTTCACGTGGGCCAGGTCCTCCAAAGACCAACAAGGCCGTAAGTGCGAATCTGTGAAATTGGACAGTGTAGCCTTCAGATTTACGTCACCGCTGTCTCAGCAGAATTTAATAAACTCAGCCATCTACTCCTTGCTATGTAAACTATAACAGGACACTGGAGTAAATTCTCTACCATCTCACACTTCTGTTTAATCAGTTTTCTGTTTGACGTTTATTCAACTGTGTGAAAACTATAACTTTAATCTCAGCCAAACCAGTTTATTCAGGAACAAATAAAATACTGAAAAAAGCTAAACAATAACATTTTTAAGTTATCTAAGTGACTTATATATCATGTTTAACCTGAGTAGCGAGTAGTCTGAAAACAATGTGCCGGGAGTCTGGGGTTCTCGCCTACTCTAGTGAGCCTTGACCTCATTTAAATGGCATGGCACCCAGTTATTTAAGCAAACTCCTCAACATATATAACCCCAAAAGAGCACTGAGATCATCTATCCAGATGCTCTTAGTACAGCTGATGTCTCGACTGAATCATAGAGGAGATCGGGCCTTCGTAGGTGCAGCATTTAGACTCTGGATTAAGTTTCCAGTCAATATTCATATTCAGAGTCTATACAGCCTTTCAGATCCCGTCTTAAAACTCACTTTTTTATGTTGGCTTTTAATTCAATTTAAGTTTGAGTACCATCAAACTTGTTTTATATTTTTTATATTTGTTTGTTTTTTCTTATGTTAAATATATTGTCTTTTTCTGTATATGTTTTTCTATTGTTCTTCACTAATTGTGAAGCACTTTGGTCAATTTTGTTGCTTTTAAATGTGCCGCAGAAATACAAATGATATTGATATTGATTAAAACATCCTACCTATATTGTGACACCGATTCTTGCAGGAACCCTGACCTAATGAATCCGTAGAAGTTTGTTGTGACAGAAAAAACACCAGCGACCAGAGAAGCCACCACTTCATCCTGTGAAGTAGAGAGAATTCATTTGAAAGTATCTGTGCTTTACAACCAATCATAAGCTATGTCATGGAAGAAGTTCACCCTTCATCAAAGCAACTTTGAATTTTTATAACTTTTATTAAGATATAGTGGAACATAAGACTTTTGGATTCAAGAGTGAAATTTGTCTGAAGTCTGTGGGTTCTTAGAGCTTTTAAGTCTATGAAGGATGCAGATACTAATACCGGTAGACTTTCTTTGAGGAAAAAACTCTTTATCCTCATCAATACTGATGTGGCAACACCAACAAAAATAATCGATAAATAACTCTTTTTCTGTCAGCTGCTCCCTTTGAGGGTCACCACAGTGGATCATCTTCCTTTAGCTCACCCAATCTGTAGCATCCTCCTTTGTCATACTAACAATCTGCATACCATACTACCGTCTTGTAAATCTTCCCTTATACTACCATCTGAGAGAGAACAAAGGACGCGACCCTAAGCGACGGCCTCGAGGTAAAAGAGCCGGCATCAGGAACAGGCTACGGGCTCGCGCACACCGCGCACACCGCGCACCCATGCCCAGTATCCTGCTAGCCAATGTTCAATCCATCGAGAACAAGCTTGATGACCCCAGAGCCAGAATCAAGTTCCAGAGAGACATTCGGGACTGCAACCTCCTCTGCTTCACCGAGACTTGGCTGAACCCAGCGATACCAGACCACGCCGTGCAGCCGACGGGGTTCTTTTCGGTTTACCGCATGGACAGGACAATGGAGTCGGGGAAGAAAAGAGGTGGTGGAGTGTGTTTGATGGTGAACAACAGATGGTGCGACAGCACAAACATCTCCCCACTCACACGCTCTTGCTCGCCCAATCTGGAGCTTTTGATCGTTAAGTGTCACCCTTTCTATCTCCCTCGGGAATTCACTGCGGTCATTGCCTGCACTGTTTACATTCCGCCTCACGCGGACTCGGACACTGCCTTATGTGAGCTACATGAGGCTCTCACACATCAACAAACACTTCACCGAGATGCCGCACTCATTGTTATGGGAGATTTTAACAGAGTGAATCTCAAACGGACATTTCACAACCTTCACCAGCACATCAACTGCCCCACCCGGGGCACGAGGACATTAGACCACTGCTACACCCCGTTCAAGAACTGTTACAAGGCTCAACCCCTGCCGGCATTTGGAAAATCGGACCATTCCGCCATCTTCCTCATACCTGCTTACAAACAAAGGCTAAAGCAGCAACCACCAATCAGGAGGGAGGTCGCTCGCTGGACGGACCAATCGGTGGCTGCGCTGCAGGACGCACTGGATGACGCAGACTGGGACATGTTTCGGCGCAGCTCTGATGACATCAACATGTTTACGGAAGCGGTTGTGGGATTTATCGGGAAACTAGCGGACGACACAGCAGAAAGAACTATCATCCGAACGTTTCCCAACCAGAAGCCGTGGGTGGATAAAAACATCCGCGACGCTCTGAGATCACGCACCGCTGCCTACAATGAAGGGCTTGTCTCCGGTAATATGGACCTATACAAGGCTGCGTCCTACAACGTGCGCAGCGCGGTCCGAAAGGCAAAGCGGAGCTACGGGGAAAAACTAGAGTCACAGCTACGACAGTGCGACTCTAGGAGCCTGTGGAAAGGACTGCGGACTATAACGGACTATAAACGACCAGCTTCTTCAATGATGAATGCCGATGCTTCACTGGCTGATGAGCTGAACACGTTTTATGCTCGCTTCGACGCCGCAGCAATTAAAACAACAAACGGCTGCGCGCGCTCGGAGTGCACCAGTGAAGAAAATGCATTCGTCATCACAGAGCATGCCGTGAGGAACACCTTCAGGAGGGTGAACACCAGGAAGGCAGCAGGACCAGATGCAATCCCTGGCCGGGTCCTTAGAGCCTGCGCTGATCAACTAGCACCGGTGTTCACGGAGATCTTCAACCTCTCCCTGGCCCAAGCTGTGGTTCCCACGTGCTTCAAACGGTCCATTATTGTCCCTGTTCCAAAGAAACAACAGCCCGCTTGCCACAATGACTACCGTCCAGTAGCACTGACTTCAATTGTGATGAAGTGTTTTGAAAGACTGATGAGAGATCACATCACTTCTTCACTTCCTCCCACCATCGACTCACTTCAGTTTGCTTACCGGACTAATCGTTCCACAGACGATGCCATATCTCACCTGCTCCACACATCCCTGAGTCACCTGGACACTGGCAGAGGGAATTATGTTAGGATGCTGTTCGTGGACTACAGTTCAGCATTCAACACAATAATTCCCTCTAAGCTTTTCACCAAGTTGACGGATCTAGGACTCAGCTCATCACTGTGTCAGTGGATCCTCAACTTCCTCACAGACAGACCCCAATCAGTGAGGGTGGGAAAACAAGTCTCCCCCTCCATCTCACTCAGCACTGGAGTGCCTCAGGGCTGTGTTTTAAGCCCCCTGCTGTACTCACTGTACACTTATGACTGTGTAGCCACATCCGACACCACCTCCATTGTCAAGTTTGCTGACGACACTGCTGTTGTGGGCCTGATCTCCGACAACATCGAGACGGCCTACCTGGAGGAGATTAGGAACCTGGAGACCTGGTGCCAGGAGAATAACCTCCTCCTAAACATCAGCAAGACTAAGGAGCTGATCGTGGACTTCACTACAAAGCAGGCGAGGAATTACAAACCCCTCATCATCAGTGGCACGCCAGTGGAGAGAGTGGACAGTTTCCGATACCTGGGTGTCCACATCACTCAGGACCTGTCATGGTCCTGTCACATCAACACCCTGGTTAAGAAAGCCCGTCAGCGTCTCTTCTTCCTCAGAAGACTTAGAGACTTCCATCTGCCACTGAAGGTGCTCAAGAACTTCTACTCCTGCACCATCGAGAGCGTCCTGACGGCAAACATCTGCACCTGGTTTGGGAACAGCACCAAGCAGGACAGACGAGATCTGCAAAGGGTGGTGCGCTCGGCAGAACGCATCATTCAATCAGAGCTCCCTGACCTGCTGTCCATCTACACCAAGCGGTGCAAGTCCAAAGCTAGGAAGATTATGATGGACCTCTCCCATCCCAACAATGGACTCTTCTCACTGTTGAGGTCTGGGAAGCGCTTCCGCTCCCTTAAGGCCAAAACAGAGAGAATGAAGAGGAGCTTCTTCCCCCAGGCTATTCGGGGCCTGAACCAGGTGTAGGACTGGACTCTCCCAAACACGTCACTATAAGACTGGACTCTCACACACGTCACCACACGCACCACCACACATTTCCTATAATCCTATAATTCCTATAATTTATAATCCTTATCTTTATAATCTCTTCTGCTATTTGCACATTCTTTACTGTAAATTCCTAAGTTAATTTGTAAATTTTTGTAGTAAATTGTAAATATTGTAGAACTTTTCTTCTGTCATTTAATGGTCGGGCATTGTACAGCTACAAGCATTTCACCCCCATGTCATACTGTGTATGGTTGTGTGTGTGTGACAAATAAAATTTGAATTTGAATTTGAATTTATCTTTCTGGAACATATCACCATGACCCTCAGCTCTTCCTACTCCATCACAGGTACAGTCTCTTTTTCACCTCTGTAGTGAATTGTCCATTGCTTTGAAAGGTTGAAGGTATTACCTTCACTACCTCATCTTCACTGTTACACCTGTCTCCCTCTCACACTGGTAGTCAGGACTACACATGTCTCTATTGTAGTTGAAATAAACCACAAAAGTCTGTTTTGTAGCTTAAAAAAAAAACACAAACATTTATTCAGAGTGTGTCACAGGCTTAAACCCATGACACTCAGGCTGAGTATCACTATAGTCTACAAGACACAGTGTGTAAACTGAGGGCCTCCACTAACACACAGTGCAGAAGTCTGATTTCACATGTGGCGCACTGTTGCAGTATATGAAAGCTATAGTACCAGGATACTGAAACTAAACCATAAAATATTAAAAAATTATTGAATTAGTTTTTGTTTCGGCCGTATCATTCTATTTTGTTGTATTAATCCGCGGAACGTTAAGGCCGTTCTGTGAAAATATTGTCTGACATTAAACCGTTCTGTGGCGCAAAAAGGTTGGGGACCGCTGATCTGAGTGGCTTATATATTATATGTTTAACCCGAGTAGTGAAAGACCACGGGGGTTTGAAAACGATGTGCCGGGAGCCGCGCTTTCACCACCCGGTCAGCTGGTGGGTAACAGGCATCTCCAAGAACGTTAGAGCACTTTTGCAAATATGTGATGTCTTGATTAATCGAGCAGATATTTGAAGTTTACACAGCACCATTCTCGCCTGAAAATATCTTAAAGGTTTATTTTGTGATCCAAAAAGAGTAATATTTCAAACTCCGCCACTCTGCGTTCCTCCAACACTGCCTCGTTTGAGTTTTGGACGAAATGCATTCTGGGATATTGAATTTCGTCATTTCGAGCTGACTGGAGACCAAAACAGCCAATCAAAATTTTTTGCATCCAAGCCTGTGATTGGTTGGTTTTGTGGCACAAATATAAGTGCCACAAATATAAGCAAACCGTTTGTACGTGTTTTGGAGTTCGTACATGTTTTGGAGTTTGTACATGCTTTCTCTCTAGGGGCCACCGTAAATATATTTTTATTTATTCACTCCACATAAAATAAATCATATAATACAAAAACCAACTATTTACATTCAACTTTTAACTATTTACATTTTTTGCTTTTTCCTTTTAAACAAATTTAAAGTGAAACAACACTAAACACTGCAAACCACAACACAATTAAATAGAAATATGAAAAATGCACATTCTCTGTCATATGGGCCTGCATGAATAAACTTTCTAAATCCTTTAACAACCACATGTTAGGATGCCTGGGTCGTTGACCCAGGGTTTTTGAGTTTATTATATTATTTATTATTTCCAGTCTTTGGTTTCTTGGTTCTGTCTTATGGTTTATGTCTCTGTCTTCTCTAGTTGCTCTGTCTCCCCTGTCAGCTGTATCCCCTTGTCTAGTTCACGTCTCTGTGTATCCTTAGTTGCTATATCCCCGTGTCCAGTCAGTGTCTGTGTCTGCCCTGGTCCCACGTCTCTGTTCCCTCTGTTGTAGTGCCTGCATGTGAGTCTGTGTCTTTTGTTCAGTCTGTGTTATGGGTTTCCTGTTTTACTTTGAAAGTCCATGTCTGATGTCTGTCCATGTTTCGCTTCCCCTTGTCTCGTTAGGCCTGATTTGCCCCAGCTGTGTTTCCCTCCTGTTACCCATTCCCTGATTGCTCCCTCTGTGTATTTAAGCCCTGTGTTTCTCTGTGTCTGTGTCGTGATCTACCGTTTATTTAGCTGTGTGTGTTCTGTCAGTCCTCTGGTTTAAGTTTATTTTGATTTCTTCCAGTTATGTTATGTTACGTTTGAGTTCAGCATTAAAGCTATTTCAGTTTACGTTTGTCTCTGGAGTCTACACCTTGGGTCCTATTCCTGTCTGCACACAGCCGCCACACAACACCGCAACTGAAAATAGTTGTGGATGATTACTATACCTTTCTAATGTGACGTTGTTGTCCCTGGCTCTCTTTCTCTCTCTCTCTCTCTCCCTCCTGCTCTGTTCCTATGCTACTGCGAGTGTAACTACCGCCCCTCCCCCCCCACGGCTCGCATTGTTCACTTCAAAGAGAGTTTTAGCCAAATTACATTGGCTCCCTGTTAAATATCATATAGATTTTAAAATTCTTTTGTTCACTTTTAATATTTTGAATAATTTAGCGCCCAGTTATCTTTCTGATTTACTCCATTCATACAATCCCAACAGAGCACTTAGATCGTCCAACCACAGGCTCCTAGCACAACCTAGGACTCGAATGAAGTCGAGAGGCGACCGGGCCTTTGCATCCGTGGCACCCAGACTCTGGAATAACCTCCCTGTTCATATTCACACTGCTGAGTCTATCCAGTCTTTTAAATTACGTCTTAAAACTTATTTTTTTACTTTGGCTTTTGATTCTGTCTAGTTGGCTGTTTTAGCTTGTTGCGTTGTTACCTATTGTTTGTTGTCCTTTTATTGTTTGTTTTAACTGTCTCATGTTTTTATTGACTGTGAAGCACTATGGTCAACACTGTTGTTTTAATATGTGCTATATAAATAAATTTTGATTTGATTTGATTTGATTTGAAAGAGTCGGCTCTAAGAGCAGTTTCGTTCGCGACCGACACATCAATACTAGAAAGACCAGCGGATAAACAACAGCAGCACGTTTAAGCTTGATCAGCTGTTGTTAGAATTGATTTAATATTACTTTCTAGTAGCAGTTGATGTTTGTTGGAGCCACAGCTGTAAAAGCTGCTGGTCATGATATCGGTTTGGATATGTGGTGAGAGGGAAACATGAAGATGAAACCAGGAGATGGCCTTACTGAATCATCAGAGCTGAACAGGTGATGGAGAAACAGGTTTAACTTTCAGGTGACATGAATGAGTTGAAGGGAAGTTGTGAACTGTTTCTGAGAGACAAATAACACCAGGATCCTTTTTTAAGTAGCTGACAGCTGGTAACTGTGCAGGGGCGGGTCTAGCAAAGTGTGGCCAGGGGGCCACGCAGGGCATTAGCAGAGAAAGGGGGGGCACAAAAAATACTTTACTTTGTTATTTCATTTAAAATGACTAACTTTTAATAGTTATCTGAATCTTACAACTAAAGTGGTCATCTGACTAAATGTATAGAAATCCATTATTGTATCTGGTAACTATGAAGTCTAACATATAACCCAGTAAGCTATACTACTTTTTCCTTTGGGAAGGCACCATCTGTACAGTCTGCAATTCTGTTGAATAGAGAGTCTATTTAATTATTGTAGAAAAATAATTGATTTCTGGGCATTAGTTTTACACGTGCATTAAATTAAAGTTGATTACGTTAAGCATCGTGAGGGTGGGGGGTGGTTCCCTAATATTTCTGCTGGGAGTTGGCAACCCTATTAGTTAGGTTGCTTAATATTTATGCTAAGTACTCTTTAAAATACCAGAATAGGGAGGATGGTGCAGGTTTAAGTTTATTAGATTGATCAGTGTTGCTGAACTATAAAATATTTTGGGTGTAGGGTATTTTTTGCATACAGGTATAACAAAGTAGCTTTAGTGTTTTGTTTTTTAAAACTGGAGTATGAACTTATATAAAATGCAGCAAGATATTTATAAAAAACATTTTTATTGATTACAAAACACACTATATCGGATTCATATTGGTATCGGCAGATATCCAAATTTATGATATCGGTATCGGACATAAAAAAGTGGTATCGTGCCATCTCTAGTCTATATATTTTCTAACTGAGAGTTTGTGTCAAATAGCTGGGTTAAAAAGAAGTTTGAATTATTCTGAATGAGTTTTGGGTCACAAAATTGCTTACACAAGTCTGCACATTTTACATCATTTGAAAGAAATAATATGAAGCCTTAATATGTTGTTGAATGCTGAAGCAGCTGATCAGAGCACTGCTGATATTATCTCCATATGCTTCATCGTCCATGATTCATCATGACTGAACCAAAACTGGTAACCTAACAAATTTTATGTGATCTTTGCATCTCTCCATTAAAAAAAATTAAAGTCTAGACTTTATTTCAGCTTTTCAGCTTTTAGAATCTGACCTCATACAGTGACAACAGACAAAGAATCCTATATGCCCACTGTTTATACTAAATTAATTTATTTGTTTTATTATTGGAGTAAATTTATAATAATTCCCACATTAACTGGGGACATTCTTCCATGGTCACATCCAAGCACATGCACAAACAACCTGCTGTGAGTCAACCATGGGTGACACACAACAGGATGTTATATGTTATTTACATATTATTTGCATAATGTTCCTAGAAAGAGCATTATGGGAATCAGCAGACCTGCCTCTCTATAATATCGACCTCATTGCTGTTAATAATCATTCAAAAAACATTTCTAAATAGTAATAGGGTCGAGAGTTCTTGTCTTAGTGGAAACACATGAAGAAATATTAGTTCCAAAGAATAGATACAGCAGGAAATACAACTACAACAAGACATCTCAGGAAGCTAACCTTCAAAGTAAGGCCTAAAAAAAGCCAAATTTTATAGACTGTGTCCACTTGTGCTACATCTCTTACACTACCACTACTAAAGATTAGAATATTAATTAATGGAATACCTGATGTTAAACATTAACACAATAAATGGACTGGTTCTTATATAACACTTTTCTACTCTCACAAAGCACTGAAAACACACAACATGCCTCATTCATGCAAGCCCTTTTTATATGCCTGCGTGTTGTCTATTGAACAATCAAACTCTGATGGATTCCTCAGAAAGCAACATGGCATTAGTATCTTGCCCAAGGACACTTAGTATGCAGACGTAGCAGCCAGGGATTGAACCACCAACCAAACTTAGCAGATGGCCTCCTCTACCTCCTGAGCTACAGTATTTACATTTATATGTCTTCATATTACCAATTTTTTCTGCAAGAAAAGGACGAAAACCTGAATTAGATCTGTAACATAAAGACAACCAAAGCATAGCCTACCTTTGCATGTTGCAGAGTCCGTTTTATCTGAGCAGAATCAGGAGCAGAGCTGATGTGCCAGCAGAGAAAAAACAAATGAGTAACTCTGAAAAGATTGTTTGGATCTTGCTGACATTTCATGTAAATTACTTTTAGAATAAAAAAGAGGAAGCATCAGCTGACAGAAAACTAAAAATATATTCATCTCTTCTTCCACAGATGCAGCAGTGTCGAGCAAATACAGGCTTACATTAAATTAGTGAAACTTGCACTTCAAATTGCACTTAGTACTGGACACTGTATTTACATTCTTTAGAAACATTCAACACTAAGTTTTCTTTTTAGATGATAATTTTAATTTGATTTAATTTGAACCAATTTGTCATAAGAGGCCAAGTGTTGTATTTCACTGCTGCGACCCACACCCCTCCTAAAACAGCCAAAAAACCAAACTGAACATAAACTATGAAATTTCCAGTTTTTTGTGTATTGTGATTTTCTTAAGATAAGTATGAAAAAATATTTTGTTTTATTTTATTTTTTACATTGTAAATGATGAATAATAACAAGACACAGACAGATATGTGAGATATATGAGCCTCGTATGAGCCTGTTATCATATAAACTTGAATTCAAGCCACTGTGTCAAATCAGATGTAGATGTATAGACCAACCATAGATTTACTGACTGTTTGTTTGTTACTTCAAGCCCTGTGTCAGGATGGTGACCTGTCCAGGGTGTACCTGACCTCTCGCTCTATGGTAGCTGGGATAGCCCCCCCATGTTTAAAATACAGAGGTGATTCTGCGTGGTCCGTGGGAGGTATTTCTTTTCAACAAACATTCTTTATGGGGGCAACATAATAACTGTTTTAACTTTAGCATCAGTCTGCTCTAAACTAGTTGTGTTAACAGGAATATTATTACATCTGAACAACAAACAAAGCAAATTTTTTAGGTTTTATGCAGTTTTTATGAATTAGCAAAGGATTTAGAAATGCATGTAGAAGGTAATAGGTAACCCTTCACTGTTTTGTAAGCTTTAGAAGCATTATATTACAGTTGTTTTGTGCACATAGACACGGCAGTTTTGTGCCTCAATTTTATACAGTATAATGGCCATTAAGCTAACGGCAGGAGCTACAACCATTTTGTCAGGAAACCTGTTCAGGTATATGTATAGAAAGCACTTTATCATTTTGGTTTATTATTTAGCTTTTCCTTCCACCATGTGACATTAAGCAGTACAGAATGCGAAATATTTATGTTCATTTTGATTGCAATAAACAACTGCATGAGAGAAGCATGTCAAAATCACTCTTGTAATTCTTTTCCCCCTGTTTTCAGGGGTGTAACATGCGCACGTTAACTAGTGACTTTTTGGGCAAATTATGGTTTGCCCATGTTGCATATGATCAGAAGTTTACCTTAACTTTGTTGAAAGGCTAATCCTCATAAGTCCCTTCAACAGAAACACACATAGTGGCAGACTGTACAGACCTTGCAGTGAGTTCAGGATGCAGAAGAGGTACAGGCCAGCAGTGGACAGCTGTCCAAATGAGAAGGAGACCAGGCCCCAGGGAAGGTTAAGCAGAATGCCTACTCCCAGAAGGGGACACATGCTGTGCATGGCTCTATTGCATTCAGTCTGTCCAAAAATGATTTAACAAATATAGAAAGAAACATAATACAGCAGGCTATAGATGACCTGCAGAGTCCTTGAAAAGAAAACTTTCAGTTTGTTTGAAATTTCGTTCTCTTAACAGACGGCTGTTTACTCATACAGTGTGTGTGTAATGGAAACGAAATTTTAAGTCGTGATGGTAAAATATTACAAGTACATAAAATTTTATTTAAAAAAGCCAAATTAGACAACCCATTGTAGAGTATTTTTATCAAGTAAAAAGAGGATAGAAATTTAAAAAAGGTGAATGATCTTGATTGATTGATTGATTGATTGAACGTTATTAATCCCTAAGGAAATTATGGGTTAAAGGCTGCCTTCACTCCTACACCATCTTGATAATATCGGACTTATCTTCAAGATCGTTTTAAAAAGATGAAAAAAATTACCTCTCTGCTTTGGCCAACAGTGAAAACACATCTGATTGTCACCGCAAACTTAATCATGTTAAAGAGAAACACAATGACGAACGGTCCCACTGTAGTCACCATTTTCACTATGCCTTGGGTAATATAGCACCTACAAAGAAAGGAAATAGATGATGATAAAAATGTTACACATTGAAAAGCAATTAAGGCATTCTGTTACAAATATGTAGGTGAGTCAGTGTATCAACCAAAACAAATTGTATTCTTTTTTTTTCTAACAATGCAAGTAAACAGAAATTCTGATGCACATACAAAAAAGTTAATAAATAAAAATTAGTTAAGATTTTGCATCCAAATTTGTTTCTTAGATTGCAGTTTCATGGAAGCTGGAGATGCCAAAAACTGAATGTAAAATATTTCACGAGTTTTTACATGCTGGCAAATTCATTCCTTACATTGCATTTTCATTGGTCTGCCTGATAAAGACGATAATCTGATAAAGAGAACTTCCTGTTTGGAGTACTCGACTCCACCCCATTCCACCACGCTGAGTTTGAGCAGGTATCTGCTGACATTGATGTAAAAGATTTGGACAAAGTAAAGGTAGAGGTGGAATCCCTCCAAAGCCATCCAGCTGAAAGTGGCCAGCAGGGAGTAGTGAAGAGCAAGAGCCATGTGGACCTTCATAGAGACACGTTCTCTGACTTTTCTGGCAAATACAGGAGATGTGATTCATGGTAAGTCACAACTTTCACATAGATTATTTGGTCATATCCTGTTTGGTCAAAATCCAGTCAGAGAAGAAAGAATGTATAATATAAATATAGAAGAAAATCTGAAATTTCTTGCAAGATGAAAAGAGACGATGGGATAAGGAAAAAAGGATAATTAACTGATAAAACATCAGAAGCAGATGCTGGAGAAATCATGGGACCAGGACAGGAGGATGCTACTAAAAATGTGGAGGAAAGGAGGGTTAAAGTTTAAAGAATGTCATCAAGCAAAAAATAATAATAATTACCTATTTGTGATGAAGAGCAAAACAGTGATGATGAGGGCAAAAAGAGAGCGACTGCAGCCAATCAGAGAAATGTATGTTAAAATCTTCTGGTCTGTAGAGAAGAAGGACTCAGTGCCATTTGTGTCAGAGCCAGAAACAGGCACCTGTGGAGAAAATACACTTTCATTTTATTTTGCAGCATTTCCATTAACGGTGGTTTAAATTAAAAACAAAAAAGGAAGTGCATGGCAAAGTCCAGTTTAATAGACCATAATAAGCAGGAGACAGACAGGTGATTGAGGAAACACTGCACTGGTCAAATATTCCAGTTTTTCCATGTTTAATATTTTTTACAGATCATCAGCTGATCTTTGGCAGCAGAAACTTTAAATGAAAACAGACTAAAAAATTTTCAAGTGAGCAACACGAGCGATGTAAAGACCAGATGTAGATTAAAATGGAACATTTAATATGGGCACAAGTTAATGAACCAATGAACATTGAGTGAGAGCAGATGGCAGAACATAGCATGTCCAGCTGAAGAGCTCGGATAACATCCTGAGCAGCACAGGGGTGCCTCGGGGTACTGTCATATCATCCTTCCTCTTCCCCCTCTATACGTCTAACTAAAATAGGAAAATAGGAACATAAACAGTGCCATCATTGCCAGACCTGGCCTACATCTGGTTGACATACACCCTGCCTGCTTGATGCCGGATCTGGCCCAGACCTGTTTTCTATGAGTCAGGGCCACATAAACCAAACCACAATCTGGCCAGATGTAGCATGCCATCACATAAACAGTGCCATCTATGCCAGACCTGGCCCAAATCTGGATGACATACCACTTACCATGCCAGAAGTCAGCCACCAGTGCTGGTGATACACCAGAGCCGGGCCAGACCTGTCTGCTATGTGGGCATGAGGTTAACTGCACAGCCTCCAGGAGGCACGAGACAGCTGTATCGGTCAACCAGCAAACTTTCTAATGTTAGGTTTTCTACCCTTTTGATGCCCTCTGCTGAGGCAAGCCCACCACAGGTTGATCAATCCTGTGTGTGTATCTCTGGGTTAGTTGACGGCCTTAGCTGCCCAGTTGATGTCAGCCCTTTTTATCCATAGCCAGTGACTGGTCCTCTCAGCATTGTTAGCTAATTCTCTTATAGCCTGCCATAGTGCCTGTCCTCTGATCCCAATCTCTCTAAGCAGTTTCACTGTTGTACTGGCAACAAAGCCCCTGGACCCCACTTCCACCGAGCGCATCTTGATCTTCCAGCCTCTGTCCTCTGCCTCAGCTGCTAAGTTGGCATACTGCAGCTTCTTACGCTCAAATGCTTCCTCAATTGCATCATCCCATGGTACCGTCAGCTCAGTGATGTATGCAAGTTTTTGGGAGTTAGCCCAAAGGACAAGGTCTAGCCGCAGAGTAGTCGTTATGATCTCTGTGGGAAAAATTAGCCTCTGATCCAAGTCCACTTGCATCTGCCAATCCCTGGCAACCTTCAGCGGGCCCAGTTCCAGGGTTGAAGAGCTAGTCCTCAGCTTGTCCCCTTCCCGGACAAATGCTGATGAAAACTGACAGACCTGGTTGTGTCTCCATGTGTATCTGCCCTGAGTAAGGCTAGTCCTATAACCAACCAAGATGTGCTTGAGTGTTGCTGGGACTGTACACAGAGGGCAGGATGGGTCCTTTCCAAACCACAGCTGCAGATTTATTGGGGAATTACATGGGAATCCATTACTGCTGTTTAGACATTTTAATCAAAACGATGTCAAATTTGTGGAATTAGATGACAAGTTATCAAGATTCTTAGATTCCTAAATGTGAAACAGCATCAACTTTAATGCATAAATGTTGTGGTTAAAACAAGGAAACAAGGAATGTTGAGTAAGTAATATACAACATTTTGCGTTGATTAGGGGAAATCAGAGCAAAGGTAATCAAAATACATGTACATTAACAATCCATCTTGTTTTCTTAACAGTGATAGAATAAAAATGTCATCATTTTTTAACCAAATCTATGGATGTCATTTTAAAGCAAGTCATCCAGTGTCATGGTCTTTTGACCCAGTGTTTTCAGTTTTCTTGTGTTTTTTGTCATTTTGTATTATGTTTAAGTCCACTTGTTATTCTTAAAGTTTATATTCTGTTTAGCTTTTGTGATTTAGATTCCTCCTTGTGTGGTTGCCCTCTGTCTCCCTCTGTGCATCTGGGTTTATGTTTCCCCGGCCCGTCATTTTGGCTCTCTCTCCCCCGTGTTCCCTCGCTCCCTCTCGTCTGCCTCTCCTCCACTTCTGCATCATGTTCCTCTGTTTCCTGTCTTATTGTGAAGGTCTCGTGTTTCCATGTTCATTCTGTTCGGTCTTGCTTCCCGCATCTCGTTATGGTTATTTGTGTCAGGTGTGTTCCCCATGTGTTCTCACTTCCTGGTTATCCCTCTGTGTATTTATGTCAGTGTCTTCCAGTGTCTTCCTCAGTTCCATGAGGAACTCCCTTATTGCTGTGTACCTCTCTATGTGTTCCCCTGTGTAAATTATTATTAGATTTTTCCAGTTTAGTTTTGTATTGTTTTGCATCCAGCAATAAAGCTGTGATTTTTGAATTCACGTCCTGCCTTTCAGTCTGCATTTGGATCCTTTTCCTGTCTGCACACAGCCACATTCATGACAATCCAGTAGTTGCCAAGACATTTCAGTCTGGACCAAAATGGTATACAAAACTGATATTTCCAGTTCTGCTTCTTAAAAATGATTAGCAAGTTAAAATATCAGTGTCACAGTAATTCTGAATTACTCTGAAATCATATTTTTTAAAAATACCTCATTATAGCTGGCATAAATGTCGAGGCCTTCAAAGGAACCACTGGGTTTATACACGAGGGTAACAACATTGTCAGAACTCATTGATGAAACAGTTCCTTTTATTTGATCTTCTAGTGGAAACTCTTCCAGCTGCATAATTGCTCTTGTGAAAAAGGACAAGAAAATATTAGGTTGTTGTAAAGACTTTCATTATTTTCATACCACAAACAGTCTTAAATACCTTAAAATCTCAACTCTCTGTCGTTCACTCTTACATACATATTTGATCAAAGAGTTTTCAAAAGTATTAAACTCCAAAAGGGTAAAAACAATCAAAAAAACGATGCTATGATTTGGAACGAATGAGTTTACTTGATAGCGTCATCAAGGCTTCCCTTTTTAAGAATGTTGTCTACATGGTTCATACAGCAACAGGAATCATCTGTAAAATAAAAGAATTAAAATATATGCACATTTTCACTAAATTCAAGTTGATTGAGTCCTACAGAATCTGTCACATTTCCACCTGAAAACTTTGGTACATTCTGATTTACTTGTGTTACAGAAGAACAAAGGTGTAGGTGCGACATTTCACCCTGAAGCATGGAAACAACAGCCTTCGGACAAAATGAAAGCAGCCTACCTTTCTGACACTGATCCTCGCAGGAACCCTGACCTCCTGAACTTTGATCTTCCATTGTGTTCAGTCTGTTTTTGGGGGAGGACATGCAGAGGGTTGGTGTGACACAAAAAACACCAGCCACCAGAGAAGCCAGCACTTCATCCTGTATAGTGGACAGAAATGATTCGAAAAAATTAAAATGGTAGATGATGCCTGATGAGGTTTAAGTTTTATTGAGCTATAATAGAACATAAAACCTTTTAATTTAAGAGACAAATTTGTGGAAGGTCTGTGGGCTTTAAGACCACTCTAAACTCTATGATGCATGCCTCCCCTGAGGTCTTCTTCTTTACTCTCTCCCTAGCAGCTCCATGTTCAACATCCTTTGTGTAGCATATCCACTATCCCTCCACATGGCCAAAGTATCCCATCCTTGCCTCTCTAACTTTGTCTCCAAACAGCTCACACTGATCTGTCCCACTGATAGATCTGTTTTTAATCTTGTCTATTCTGGTCACTCCCAATGAAAATCGTAACAGCTTCAGTTTCACTTGGTGCAATCGATCTATCACAAATCCCCCCCCTGACAATCTTCTGCACCCATCACTGGACAAAAAAAGAAATAAATAAAAATTGGCCCTGACATTTCTAGTTGGTTAAAACAGCATATGGTCCAGTTAAGTGTGCACACTATTTGTGCAACAAAAAAAATAATTCCATACACATAATATGTATATTGATACTAAAACAGTATTTCTTTCTAATCATGCTGGTACACCTGTTGGGTTAGGACATCTCAGTTTCACTGCAGTGCAGCATGTGACACTTGAAAACTGCACACTTGCTATTAATTTTATTTCCCTTCTTTCTTAGTTATGTCCATATTAATTATACCTTGCCCCGCTACACTGTTTCTGGGGCTGCTTTCCCTCCTAGAGTACTTCTTGGTAGCACTAGAAACAGCACCCTCTTGTGTCCGCAGGGCTTACTTGGCACATTTTTCTTTGACTATTTCTTTTTTCTTTTTCTATTTCTCTTTCAACATTTTAGCTTTTCTTTGTCCATCTGTATCAACCACTTCAATACTAAACGTTGTTCTACAAGGTGCACAAACAAATAGGGAAGGTATGGGAGGGGCCCGTTACATTAAGAGATTTGATTGGACAGTGTCAGCAATGGAAATTAACAAATGGTCTGCTGTCACCGCTCACAGGGCCTGTGTAATAATATTGACAACGAAAAAGAAATATTGGCATATCGGCCCACAGGTACATTAGCAGCCCTCAAGAGTACTGGAAACCTGAGGCCATACATACCACCAGCAACTGCACGTCTATCCCAGCAGAAGTAGGGAGGCCCAAGAAGAAGTCCAAGCAACCCTGGACCACCACCCTGTAATCAAAAAACACTTCTTTGACCACGGGTAAAATATTTTTTGTCATTCTATCTCAGGAATACTTCCTAATACCAATCAGGATACCGATTAACACTGATTTCTATCGGTCACAGTGAAAAGACTTGAACAAACAGCCTGTTGTGAATCAACAAGTGGTTACTTACAACAATAAATTAACATAACATCATGTTATGTTAAAATATAACATATACAATATAATATGTATGTGTAATAAAATGTTTAACAACATACTTTTCACAAACAATGCACAAAAGTATGTTGTTTTAAAAAGTACCTATGGCGGAAAAAAGAAGACTAACACCTACAACATTTACATCTGAACATATTAACAATTATTTTTTAAATGCAGAGTAAAAAGAAAACAACAATAATATTACAGCTGTAATAGGAACTTGTTGCCATTTCATGTAAATTATTTTTTAAATAAAAACGTGCTGTTAGAGATCTATCTATCTATCTATCTATCTGTTTACACATTCAGCACTAAGTTATCTTTTTAGATGCTAATTTATTCTGAAATTTAAGGCAATTTATCGTCACAGGCCAATTGCAGTATGTCACCGCTATGACCAACAGATGGCAGTAGTGCATCAAAACAACCTTAAAAACAACTTCAGCTGGTTGTTTTTCTTTTTTTTTTATATATATTTTTTATACTAAATATTATGAACTTTTTTCATAAATATACAAATGAGTGAACACATCCCACTTTTTCCACTGTGACAACAAAGTTCCTGAGTCTGATGCCAGGCCACAGACGAGGTTGTGAGAGATGCATGAACCTGGTATTGTTATTATATGAAGTAGAATTAAAGCCACCAACTCAAGTCTAATGTAGATTTAGAGGCCATCTATATGTTTGTGTATTTGTGGCACTTCATGTTAGTCTGTTGGCAGCTGTACTGGCTCATCATGCAGGTGTCCATTCTGGCAGGTGGCCCTCACATTATAGAAACGATGAAAAACACTAAAGTGGAATAAACATGATCATACTGAATAAACCAGACTGTAGACATTTACATTTTACATATACACTGTGTACATTGAGGTCTTACAAGTGCATGTATGGTACGCATATGATGATATATAACCTGTTTTTATTACTGGACTACAGTAAATAGAATAACGGAATTACGCATTCCAGTGTTTCTGATAAATTTCTGTAATCTATACAATAGCATAGCACAAAATAATACATATCCAATACACTATTAGTATGTATTGCAGTGCTTATATGAGCTATTGTGTTTTGCATGATTTCCCTTTTCTTGTTGAGATACAAATGCTGCCCGTAAAATATGGATTTTGTGTGTTTGGTTAGTTGATGTGAACATAGCTCACCTTCAGTCTGTAATGTAAGCAGTATCTAATGGCTGCTCACCTGGAGGAAGATCAAAACCAAAAAAACCAAAAAAAAAAAGTTGTGATAACACAAAATTTCTATTTGTAAAATCAGAAAAGAGAACTACAAACCATATTAATGTGGATATTCCCAAGATGTGAAATTCCTATTTGTCAAAACATGTTTACTGATTTGCTGTCGCTTATGTTTTTTTTTAATTTTTCACAAAGCTGGATGAAAATTCTTTAGCACTAGTTAACCTTTCCCCAAACTTCAATAAAGCGCTTAAGTCTAACAGAGTAAGTTTTTTCAAACACTGTGTTTATTTAAAAAATTTGAAGTACTTGTGCTTTATTTTAGATTATGAATGATGAAACTCTCCTGAGTGGAACTGCTCCAATTTAAATTCACAAACAACAACAACAATAATGTTGTCACAGTTATATAGTTTATCTCAGTGTGTCGATTACATTACTTTTTCTTTTTAATTTATGTGTGTATAAACTGATGTATAAGGTCAAAGAAATCATGCAAAGCCCCTAATTACCACTAATGCCCATGATGAGTGTATGTACTTATGACCACAACTGTAAATACTCAACACACACATGCAACACAGTTTACAATAAAAAGTGTTTGGAACAGTCGACTTTGAATGTACTATATGCTGATTTGTATGTGCTGACATTCAAGTTCTGAAGAAATAATTCTTTACAAACACTGTGCAAACTGATTGAAAACATCACCTCTTCCCAATGACAGACTTCTAGCTCTCGGTTATGGGCAAAAGACCTTTAACTGACAAATAAAGGCTATCTCATCATCTCATCATCATCATCATCATCAGCTAAAAGTTCACTGAACTGTTTTGCTGCACTATCCTGCAATATCAAGCACTGCATACATGACATATTCTTAAAACATCAAGACCCCATTAACCCTTATGTTTGGATTTGGAAGCAGTTAAAGGGTTTTATTGTTAAACTGGAGACATTCAGCAGGGAGGTGTTTCCTCTTGTCTTAGATTAGATCCACTGATAGGGACATCTCTGTCTAAGCAACCTCTCTGACTGATGACAAGTGCTTTCATCTCACCCTAATCCATGCTGACTGCCTATCAGCCACCTTCTTAGTTTCTAAACAAAACAAAGTTTGTTCTTTTTTGTTAACTTATAACAATAGCAGAAATTCTGTGGAACAATATTCAAGGAATGTTACTCAAGGGATCTTACAATATCAATGATGTCAAATTGATGACTGAGTTTATAGAAGTATACTCACCTTATACATCGCATATCTTATAACTAGTAGTGTGTGTGTGTGTGTGTGTGTGTGTGTGTGTGTGTGTGTGTGTGTGTGTGTGTGTGTGTGTCCAATGTAGTCGATTATCTCGTTTTGGTGGAAAACCACATCGGTCCGACTAATAAAAGCGTCAATTTTGAATCAGATAAGCTAATACCGGAAGTGCATTGCCTTCAAAATATAAAAAAAATCATGTATAGCTATCATTAATAGAAGATAGTGGAGTTATGCTACACTTTCGTTGATGCCTATATCAAATGCTTATCAAGTTTATCAAATAAGTGCACCTTAAAAAAAAGTCTTTCCTTACCCAGCAGCACTTTCTCACTCTTTCACTGCTTAAAACTGAATTCCGTATTTTTATGGACCCAAGTTCTCATGTTAATTAATGTGTGCTATTTGTGCTCCTTTTGGATAAGCCAAAACATTATTTCATCACTTTCCTTCTTAATATTCTTTTTGGTGGTGAGATGAAATATTATAATGAAAATAAATGAGAAAATCTGGAGAATATAAGTTTTGCATCCTCTTTGACTCCTCCCCACAATCAAGCCCGACTATGTGTTTATTTTGAAAGGCACTGCAGGAAAACGCCGTTAGCGTGATCCAGGTGCAGTAACAGCAGGATCCGAGGACCATTGTCCGTCCCGGTCCCGGAGGGTGACAACACGGGACCTGTTTCAGGACAGGACTGAACGCAACTAACAAAGTACCGGGCTCCCGAGAACATTTCCTCCGAGAACAGGGAAAAAACAGGGATATTTAAAGGGCAAAGAAACCGTCTAATATGTGTTTTTAAAGGACAGGTCCCGATCTGAAACATTCATATTCGACTGTTTACTTCTTGCAACTGCTGCTGAAGGAATCGGTCAAGTGTGCTGAACTTTGGACTTTGCAACTTTGCTGCTCTGGTTAAATTCAGCTGCACTATTTTGGGCATTATTATCACGAGACGCGGTTATTAGCTCACCGGATCTGGACATGATCGCAGTAAAATTAATGTCAAGCTTTCCCGTGGTAAACGCAGTTTCCTGATAATGGTCATTGCTGGTTCTTTTTTTGAAGTGCACGTTGGAGGTTACTAATTAAGGAGCGATTTTGATTTAAATTAAATGCGTGCGCTCTCGTGGGCAACTCCCGCTTCTGTTAAGAGCTCAGTCCGCGAAGGAAGGTGACACTCGCTGCCAGCGGAGTAAAAAAGAAAACGAGTGAAGCTGTGTGCACTCACGGGAACATTTTGCTTACTTTTATGTAGAAATTGTAACTGTATCAGGGATGGAGCTGTTTGGCAGTTAGCAGATGCGCTCTTGAAGATTGCTGCAGACTGTAGGGACTAGTTTACTAAAGTTTGGGTTCTTTTTACGGCACAAACCAGCGAGTAAAACACGACTGAGAGATCTTATTTAACCCTTGGGATCGAACTACAACGAAGGAGGTCCCCTCGAGCCCGCACCATGGCCACTAGCTCGCGGGACAGCTGCTTCTGGTTGCTCTGGAGACGCACCCTCCTCGCGCTTTGGCTGTGCGCTGTAGGAGCGCGTGCAGCGGAAGAGAGTGCGTTTAACACAGAGGTAAGACGGCACAGAAGATGTGAGAGGCTTCGGGCGCCTTTAGGCATCGCAAATGATCGAAATGCTTTATTTTAAGCAGTCAACACAAAGCAGGGATTCTCCACTGTTTTGCCATAAATAATTCTGTTTGACTTGGGTGTATATTTCTATAATATCACGTTAATTAAATTAACCATAGTTGTGCTAAATGTTACTCATCTGTTAAACGGCGTACTGACTTGATAGTTATTCTTGGAAGCGCAATATGTCCATGCCTATCAAAAATAAGGCAGAGCACACGATCCATTTACCGCCTGTTACACGATGATGTTGGTTTTGTATGAGTATTTCGAGGGAACACCTTGAACATTTGACGGTCCATCCCCAGCAAATGTGCATCAGACACTTAATTTTGCTTTTCTCCTCTTTTTAATACTCGTATTTCTGCATTTTTCACAGTTTGAAAACTCTAGCACAGTCGGCGATAATTTGATACTGGAGTGATATATTGGAACACGATTTTGTTTCGCTTTCAAACAAAAATATATCGTTTATTTCTTTCATTTAATCTTAGTGTTTCCCCGCTGAGTTAACACAGATTTAGGCATGGTTTCCTTTTGTGCTCTTTTTTCTGTTTGCTTGGGTGCAGATGTGAGAGTCAAGAGTGCAACAAGCCACTATGTCTATTATCAGGTTTGGGAAAGTCACCTGCTTACATGCGCGTGTGTCACCTGTTGATTACAGGTTAATTACACACACTGTAGACTTTTGATAGCAGATAAATGTTTCTGTACACATTTAAAACTTTTCCCTCCATTAAACACACATCACATATATCTGCATATATCTGTGTGCGAAGAGTGGGTGGCAACAACAACAACACTTGGCAATAGTAGTTCTATGTTGTAATTAAAACTTTCTCACAAATAATGTTTTTAGACATTTTGTGAAAAAAAAAAAGTCCTAGTATTGGACCTCCTCCATGGTTCACCTGGAGTGCACACAGTGCTGGGCAGCTGATGGCTCAGAAATTATGCATCTTTTAGTAAATGTATATATCGTAGTTTTTCTGTTTTTGTTGTCCTCCTTTAATGAGCACTATGCCTGAATGTAGGAGTGCTGCCAGTTAACTTAAGTAAATGGTTAATCTTATGTACACACATGCAAAGATGCTTTGTGACTAATCATTACCTGAAGAGCCAAAGTTTCATAAACTGTTTTGGAAGCGAGCTCATTTCTCAAATATCCACTGGCTATTTCTTTTTTTGTAGGTTTCGCTTCCTTGTAACCAGTGAAACCATTGGTACACATTTATTCCATGTGTACTTAGGTGTGTCAGTAAATGCCAGAGTATCAAGTTGGAACTTGAACCACTGCTTCTTGTACCCTTACTTCACCAGTCCAGCAGTTCATCCATCACACTTGTTTGTTTTGAGAGACAAAAACAGATAAGAGTTGACAAAAAGTTGACCAGTGCTGGAGTTTCTGTTGTGTGTAGATTGAGAAAGAGAAAGAGACAGACTGACAGACACTGAGACCTCCCAATCATTAGAGGTGAGCTTGCATTACCAAACTCACTGACCTTGGTGTGGGGGTGTTGCTGTCTGGTTGTCGGTCAGTTTACAACATTTCCTGATTAGCTGTTAACATAGTTGTGGTGAATGTGTGTGTGTGTCTGTGTGTGTGCAGGTGTGTGCTTATGCACAAAGGCAGACAAAGAGTTTCCACATTGTGTGGACTGATGAGAAATTCCTAGCCGCTTGTTGCTAAATGTGCATGTGTGTTTGTAACAATTGAACCCATGTTAGTTTAACCTTAGGAGTGCTCCATACATGCAGAGGTTGGTGGTCGGTGCATCCTGGGAACTGTGCTTTTCTAATTTGTTGAGGCACATACGGTTTGAGTATCTGGAGAAATGCTTGACCGCTTCCAACTTAGGATATTTTAAAAAAGAAAAAAAAACATGGCTCAGAAAAAATTAATATGTATGAAAATCAGGACAGAGATGAGTACTGTTACCCTCCAAATGTTAGGATGCCTGGGTCGTTGACCCAGGGTTTTTGAGTTTATTATATTATTTATACTTTCTAGTCTTTGGTTTCTTTGAGTTCTGTCTTATGGTTTATGTCTCTGTCTTCTCTAGTTGCTCTGTCTCCCCTGTCACCTGTATCCCCTTGTCTAGTTTGCGTCTCTGTGTATCCTTAGTTGCTATATCCCCGTGTCCAGTCAGTGTCTGTGTCTGCCCTGGTCCCACGTCTCTGTTCCCTCTGTTGCAGTGCGTGCGAGTCTGTGTCTTTAGTTCAGTCTGTGTCATGTTTCCTGTTTTATTTTGAAGGTCCTTGTCTGAGGTTAATGCATCTGGTTTCGCTTCCCCTTGTCTCGTTAGGCCTGATTTGCTCCAGCTGTGTTTCCCTCCTGTTACCCATTCCCTGATTGCGCCCTCTGTGTATTTAAGCCCTGTGTTTCTCTGTATCTGTGTTGCGATCTACTGGTTACCTAGCTGTGTGTTCTGTCAGTCCACTGGTGTAAGTTTATTTTGATTTTTTCCAGTTATGTTATATTTGAGTTTAACATTAAAGCTGTTTTGAGTTCACATCTGTCTCCGGAGTCTGCACCTTGGGTCCTATTCCTGCCCGCCCAATTAAAGTCAGTATGCAGAAAACAATTGTGCTATGCCATAAGCGCTATGATTCATTTTGCAAATATACAAATGCTGCCTTAAAGTAAATTATAATAGGCACCTGTAGCATCCATCTTTCCACTTGACCAGCTAAGATAATCTTAGTGTTTCGCAGCAACACAAAAACTGATCGCTTAGTCTAAAAATCAGAAATTGTTCAGTAAATCTTGCAGAGTGGAGACTGTCAGATTACAGTATGTTATTTGACAACCTTAGAAGAAGAGCTGTTGTTTGTTGATGACTCAGCTAATTTTTCACACAATTTAATGGGAGGCAAGAACTTGCTTTAGTGAATAAATGAAGTCTAAGAGCATTCGCCATCACTAACTATAGATTTATGTTTTGGTATTTTCAATGTGTGAGTGCAAAATATGCTTGAATTTCAGTAGTAATAACAGAAGAAAGAAGAAATGAGTGTATATTGTGCAACGTAATCAACATAGAAAATTAAATAATATATATTTTGGTTTGTTTTAAAGAAGCCAATCTGTGTTGTATTGTGTTAAAATTAAATTAAATACCTGTTTTGAAATCTATACACATATTGAAGCACTCTATCTGGAATTCTGATCCTCTCTTCAGGCTGTGTTTTTAGAATGTGGCCCCAACTCCTACTCTGTCTGGACAAAAAGGATGAAGTGGGAGGTTAAAAGAAAAGAGGGAAAAAGAGAGGGATTATTAGTGTGTGTGACAAGAATCTGAGATATTTTGATTAGCAGAAGGGAAACACAGAGGGGAATTGGATAGATTTGTTTATAAAAGAGGGAAGGAGGGACAAAGATGGAGGGAGTTGACGGGGAAGGTAGCGCTCTGTCTCAGCTGTGCGGCATGTGATGGCTGAATGTGACAGCTGTTCTCTAACTGGGACACACACACACACACTGTGCAAATGCATGCTGGGCCTGGGACTCCAGGGCATGTCAGGAAATACAATGGACCCTCTTGTCTGAGGAGAGGGAACTGTGAGCGAAAAGTTTTGAATAAGAGGGAGAGAGAGCGGATGAGGGAGTGCAGACATGGACATGATAAGAAAAGCTTGGTTTATAGAGAGAATGCAAAATGTGTTCAGCAACAATTTGTAGCTGAAACAGTGAGAGTGGTAAGAGGAGGGGGTAATAGGTGACTTATTGCAGCACACAAGTAGACTGCTATTCTCTTTGCAGCCATCCAATCTGCAAACTTCCATCTCTTCAGGTTCTGCACACTGTCCCTCCACTTCCTTGTGATTGACTATCATATTCACACATATATACTACAATGACGGTTGGGGATGTGATGGAAGGGGAATGATATTTCTTATCGTGCATTAGAGACATTGTGCTCTTGTGTATATGTGTTTTTGTGTTTACAAGTATTTGAATATGATAAACGACAGCGACAGCCGTTAATTCTGTGCCATTTTCCACAAGAAGTGTCAAAAATAGTGACGCAACTGTGGACTACTGTAGGCTAAAATAATCAAGGTTTACCTATCGTGTGTTTCAATGGTGAGAGAAACCAGTGCAAACTTGTAGATAGTTTGTACGCTTCATTACTCTGAGGTAAAAATGCTAAACATCAGATCATTGCATGATTGACTCCACTGTGGATTAATCTAAACTTTTTATTGCTGTTATTATTTGTCATGTGAACAGCGGGTAATGTTGCTCAGCACTGGACACTCCTTTGAACTGCAGCGCAAGCTTGTCAGTTTTTTATGATTCAAACCACAAGTGTTTAGATCAGCTCACAAAAAGAGAGAAAGAGAGAAGTCTAAATGAAATGCAAGTCTTAAGAGTTGACTGCTGAATCCACACCGACGCCACAACAGCTTCTGTCCGACCTCAGCTTTGCTATTGTGTGAGATATGTCTTGGGCTGAATCTAGCCCATAACACTTCTAGCAGCATGAAATAATTTAAAAATTACAATTACATGTCTGGATGTAAAATCAGAGTGTGGTTCATACCTTGATTTTTGATTGAGAATTTCAGTTTTTATTTTTGTATCTAGATGGAAGAACGCTGATAACAAGACAAGAAATTCTTAATTATTAAAGCATAGGTGAGAATGAATTAGTTCATATTAACTAGCTAGTTATTGAGCATTGAGCCAACGGTAGTTTGTTTAAGGTCATTACAATCAGCTGTGATAAGACTAATGTTATGGTTAGATTTACATCATTTTTCTTTTTAAATGAAGCCCCACTGATAGACTGCACTGCTGTAACAGGGTTTGGAGAAGTGTCTGAATAAACTAAGCAACCAGTGTTAAGTGCATCTCAACATAATTTGGTAAAAGCGACTTGTTAAAATAAACCGACAGATGACAAAGGAAAGCCTGCATGACTTTCTTGCATTTCTGATCCCTCCAAATTAAACAAATACAAATCTCTTCTGTTTCCTCCTCCTCTGTCGGTCTCACTTTCTCTAACACTTCTCATTTACTTATCCATCCTCTTGGTAGGACGTCAGAAGGTAAAAGATGGCAGCAGACCAAGCCTCGGAATAAAAGCTGTTAGTATCTTGGCTGACATTGTGGTGGGCACACACAAATGCTCTCTCACTTCCACACACACACACACTGCCAGGTTTTACAACTCCCTGTATATCGCTGGGTCTGGTTTTGGCAGGTAAGCTCAAGGACTCTTTGAAAGACCATTTAATAGACGAGGCCCAACGTGTACGCACACACATACACACACGAGGCCTCTCCTATTCCTTACGTTGTTTTGTATTCAGCTCAGCTGACGAGGGAAAGTGAGCAGCCAGGCAGAAGTACTTTACTACTTTAGACGATGGAGGTGAGGGTTCATAAGCCCCCATACGTCTTCCTAATAGCACTGAAACTCTGCCCTTGTACCTGACAACAGCCTGTTGTAAATATACATAGATTTAAAAGCAATGGGACAGAGAAAACACATGTAGAGACAACAGCAGATGCCTTCCACAAAAACACTGAACATAAAGGCATGAAGTAGAGCTGGGCGATATAAGATTTTTTCATATCACGATATGTTTTTTTCATTTCAGGCGATAACGATATCTATCACGATATAAGCCAAATAACTATATTTGTAAGATTTAAATGTGCCGTTGCTCACAAGTAAAATGTGAAATAATCAGCAGCTTGTTTTTATTTAAATATTTATTTCCCATAATAAGTTCAACAGGGTAGATGTACTTAAGGAACATGAGACTTTTTCAGATAAATAAAGGCAAATATTGCAAACTACACAAAAGGCAGCCGCTAAAGCGTTTAAGTTTCAAAATAGAACAAACGAATCAGACTCCTAAATTGTCAATTCCACTTAGAAACAAAATATTAATTCTAAAAATAAATCTTAGTTTGTTTTACAGAAGAACAGACAAAATTGACTAACTTTTGTCAATATCAAATAAACTGAGAACTAAAAGGAAATTCTCAATCTCTCCTTGTTGTATAGCTTAGCTTTTCAAACAGTTTTAACAGTTACTTTAGTCTGACAAAAGCCGAATGACGAATTAGCGCTTCCAGTCAGAGACTGAGGCTACGTCCACACGTACACGGGTATTTTTGAAAACGGAGATTTTCCGTTTTCGTTTTAAAAAATAATCCCGTCCACACATAAAGGCAGAAATGAAGGAAAACGCTGCTATGAACATGCCAAAGCAGCAGGTGGCGCTAGATTCCTAACCGTGCAGAAATGTTGGCCAATCAGAAGTCTAGAAGCCTCGGTGGGAAAAAGTAAACAAAGCTGGGGCATAGAAGCAGAACCGAGTCGTATGTGTGGAGGGACAGTAACTGTGTGTATATGTAAGCATTTAAACACTGCAGAGAGTAGAATTAACAGTAACAGTATTGTAGAAATTCATTTCACCGAAACAATAACGTGCCGCACAGTGTGACGTCAAAAAATGCGCACACCTTTGACGCTGCATTTTCTCAGTTTTTCTAGTCCACACGTAAATGCAAAAACGGAGTTTTTAAAAATCTTCGTTTTCAGTGACCAAAAACGCCGTTTACGTGTGGACGAAAGGTGCAAACGCATAGAAAAATCTGCGTTTACAAAAATACCCGGGTACGTGTGGACGTAGCGCATGCACCAGTTTATTGTATTTCCAGACTAGCTTTCGGCACAATTTACAGTGCACGCTACTCTGTTTTTTGTCAGACTTGAAATAGCCAAAATACCTTCACACTACGGAACTTCTCTGGCTCTTCCGTTCGACAATCTCTCCGGCATTGGAACCATCATCTGTTTTCTCTTCGGTAACCTTCGGTCACGCTCAGTTGATTTCTCTAGTCGGCTCACTCTTTTCCTTAATTACCCGGGCAGTACGGTGGCTGGCTGCTTCCCAAACAAATACACATGTGCGGCTTGGCACTTACGCTGTACGTAACAAGTCACGTGACGTGACGCTGCGGCTGTGATTGGTTCGGCTCTGCGCTACTTAATTTGGATTGGCTGTTCTTTTTTCTTTTTTTTAAGAGGACAAGAGCGGCGAGGTCTATCGCGATAGTTTAATTTTTCTATCGAGAAAGTTATATCGCGATACATATCGTTATCGTTCTATCGCCCAGCTCTAGCATGAAGGCAATTACTGTTTTTATCAGGTATTATTACAGCAACCATGTGGAGATGCTGATCACAGAGGAGAAAAGCAAGTGGCTGACATGACAAAAGATTCTTTAGAAGGCAGACTTTTCTTTGCATTGCAGAGTTTCTATCAGTGCATTGTGCACTCAGTGGGCAGCCTCAGTTAAATCTGGCTGGGCTTAGGCAGCATAGATATGGTAAACTGTTCTGTGATATACAGTGCTGTGAAAAAAATATCTGCCCCTTCCTGGTTTCTTAATTTTTTGCATATTTATCGTAGTTAAATGTCACAAGCAAAAAACGAAGAAATCAGGAAAGCAGCAAATACTTTTTCACAGCACTGTATGTGATGTTACCTGTGATTCAGTCTTCTGCATAGAGGGAAATAAACTCAGGGTCTTTCTCGGCTCACCCACTCTGTGTGTGTGTGTGTGTGTGTGTGCATGCTTTTATAGAAATTGATATTTCTCTCCACTGCTCCTTCCTCTGTGCCTGCTCTGGTCAATTGTCCATTGGTTGCTCTATTACAGTGTTGCAAACTGCTTGGTTTGCTTTGATGGGCAGTAGGAAATGTGAAGAGCATTTGCTGAGATGAAGTGAAAAGTAATTCTTTTTACAGATTCTCTGTCATTTGGGTGATGTGTTTTTGACATTTAACATTTAAAAATTGAGAAGTGAAACGTGCAGTCTGGTGTGCATTCTCTAATGGCAACATTTTTTCCGATCTTTGAGTAACTGCAGCTGTAGAAAGTATAAGAGGGGTGTCTGTCTTTGTTAAATAGTAAAAACATACATGCTAAAGTTAATTGAAAGGAAAAGAGCGCCTTTTCAACAACAACACCTGTTTTCTTTGCCTTGACTTTGTAAGAGAGAGAGAGAGTCCTTAGATAAGTCTTTCAGGAAATGTAAGTTAGTTTGTACGTGTGTGTTTGCAACCTCCTTATCTTAAGTCAGAGGTGGGTCAGGGTCACATCCAGTTGACCTCTCTACACTTCTTCCTGCTCCAAAACACGAACGCACACATATGCACACTTAATCACAGTGCTAACAAATGACTCTACTGCCAGAAAAGCTTTTGTTCTGAGGTTTTCTTACCAATGCAAACAAACAACAATGTTATTAGTGTGTAAATGGCAAGTATTAGATCACATAACCTTTGGTTAAAACCTGTAAGGTGGTGAATGAAGAAGCTCCTGGGCCAAAGTGCTTCACTGGCTTAGAGCTGAAATGCTTTGGTTTTTCATGCTTGAACTTCAGCTGGTGATTGAATAGACCGCAGTGTAAATACAAAGCTCTCAGGTGCTGTATAATGATCTGTTTGCCTCACTGTACTTTACCTTTGTGTTACTTGTGTTTTCACTGGGAACCTTTTCATTTGAAAGACCCAGACCAAGCACAGAAATACTGGAGCTTGTGAGGTTTTGGGGAAACTGTGTTTTACTAAAAGATAATCTTTTTTTGGAAGATGAGTTTTCTAAATGATCTGCAGCTGTATAACGTTGGTGAAGCACCTAATAATATGTAGTTTTTTTAACGAAACAAACCTGTTGGCTTCAGGTAAATAGATAGAAGGTGCTGATCCAACAAACACCATAAGTTAAAGGGTGACAGGAGTCATTCACTACCTTAATTGAGCTCATGAAATGCCATGAGAACCTGGAGTGAATAATCAGTCAGGCGTTATGTTCCCTTTATGGTAGTTCATCTCATCTAATCATAGAAGAACACAAACAGGCAAAGTATTTCTTGTTTTGTCCACTGTGAAGTAGTAGCATTTGCCCTTATGGCTTGTTTATTACCATCATCCACTAATCCATCATTCGGTTTTCTTCCCCTTATCCAGCTCAAGCTGCAGGGGGAGGGGTAACAAGCCTATCATGGTTATAAGATGAATGTGAGACAAAAAGAAAAAAACATTGAAAAGGACGAGTCAGTTTATGCCTCTGAAGGAGTGGTCAAGTAAATAAAGGCCTTTATCAGGTAGCATTTTGCATTGTGAAAGATGGGTGTGATCTTGAGAGCTGAGAACAGAGATGTAGCTATAGCACATGCGTTACCAAACGTGCAGACACACACACACACAGTAACAAGTCCCTGAACTACCCCTGGGAATGTGACTATGTGTATGAGTGTCAGTATCACAGACTACCCCAATATGGAGGGGTTTTTCTGTGTGTGCATGTGTGTGCATGTTTGCATGTGTGAGTGTGTGTGCACAAACGCGTGTGATATTGGGTTTCTACATAACAGGTGGAATAGTCTTTGCGTCATCTATGATTGAGACAAGTATCATGTTTTCTCCCTCAAGTCTGTCATTAACCCCCACCCTCCACACTACTGGGCTCATGCTCCACTAATACATCACATGCTGAAGGCCCCACTAAGTTTTCTTCAGTTTGTATACCAAGCATTAAATACAGCACAACTCACAGCAGAATACGTTTTGAAAGAGCAATTTACTTTTTTAAGAGGCAGGGTTTACACAGTAAAAGTTATTAGATCAGGCGGAGAGAAGAGGGAAACAGACACACAGGGGAGTGTACTACCAACTTCCAGCATGGCCTACACAAGCACACTCAGTCACATTTAACCCTGTTTACATACAGTGATGAATGTGTTTAACCTACTTTGAATAGGTGACATAAGTGGACAGTTATCATGTGAACAGGTAAAACAGTACGAGGTATAGCAAATGCCTTTGAGACATTTTTATGCACAGAAACAGGAAAAGTAAGCTAAGAAAATATATTAACACACTTAACCAAAAATATGGTGGGTCAGCTCAGGCTTGGTGGGAAACCAGGATTGTACACTTGCAGAAATAATAAATATGAGCAGCTTTCCCACAAAGATCAAGGCAACATGTCAACATGTTACAGAAGCCAAGTAGAAGTCAGACGTTATGGTTTTTAGCTCTTCAGTGCTTTAACTGCTAATATGCTTATAAAACAGCTGTTGCTGTGTTCTTCTTAAAAGTCTCTTGTTCCACAGGCTCGTCTGTGTAGACTAAGCTGTTAAAATGAAAAGTATGCTATTTTTGATAATATTTAGTTCTTTCTAATGAGCTTAAATTCAAATAAACATGCTCCAGATGATACAGTTTTTGTAATGTTGATTATAGGCATGGCTGAGGATGTACGGTTACCTGCCCCAGGCTAGCAGACAGATGTCAACCATGCGATCAGCTCAGATCCTGTCCGACGCTATCAGCGACATGCAGCGATTCTACGATTTGGAGGTCACTGGACAGATCGACGCTCAAACTCTAAGGTCAGCATGACTTAACTGTAGTGTTTTAGTACAGTATATCCATTAATGAGGCCCAAATAAACTGGCAGTACACACGAGTCCTAAATTTTAACTAAACAATCCATTTTAATCCTTTATTCATTGATTTGTCTCAGAATGCTGGTAAATAAAAATCCTCTGTAGTGTGAAAGAATAGACAGCTGCTTCAGACAAACTGCTCACGAAAATATAGCAGGACAAGAAGGTTTAATGTAATGCTCCCCTTCATCTCTTCTCTTGGTTGCTTCATCCTCCCAACATAAACACACACACACACCACTTCTTTCATCTCCTACAGTGCTATGAAGAGACCCCGCTGCGGTGTGCCTGACAAGTTTGGAGGCCAGATCAAAACCAACGTTCGGCGGAAACGTTATGCCCTCACTGGACATAAATGGAACAAAAAGCACCTCACTTACAGGTAACAACAAAGATGAGCCGATCTGCCACAAATGTACAGTACAGAGAGGAAGTGAATGTAATCTCTGTCTGTTTGAGGCTTGAGTAAAGTCGGCTTTTATATGTTGCTTTTTTTATGTTTTTTGTATTAAGTATACATTTGCCGCAGTGTGCTAGAACTCAAACTTGCCTCGTCTGAAGATCTTTGCTCTCATCTTCTTCAAACTTTCCAGACACTGACAATTTCTAACAGCATATAAATGAAAAACATTAATGCTTAATACATTTTACTTCAAACTTATATTGGCCACTCTCCTTTTTCTATTTCTCTCTTTTTCCCCATAGTATTCAGAACTACACTCCAAAAATTGGAGAGTATAACTCGTTTGAGGCCATCAGGCGGGCCTTTAAAGTCTGGGAGAGGGTCACCCCACTGAGCTTTGACGAAATCCCCTACCAGGACATCAAATATGGACGCCGTAAGGAGCCCGACATCATGATCTTCTTCGCTTCAGGTTTTCATGGAGACAGCTCTCCTTTTGATGGGGAGGGGGGCTTTCTGGCTCATGCCTACTTCCCTGGACCTGGAATGGGTGGAGACACGCATTTTGACTCTGATGAACCATGGACCATAGGGAACCATAATGTACAAGGTAAAAGATTTCTGTCAATCTGTTACATTATGGATTTTATTATTTTTTAGACTTTAAAAATCATCTTGGCTGATAATATAGGAGAACGTTTTATTGCCAAGAGACAGATTGTTTTGTGGCTTTTGTCTTAAGGGTTTGGATATCAACAGTGTGTTATTTGGTTAAATTCTTTGTAGAAGTGGATGATTGAGGCGTTTTTGTGGAGGCCCAGCTGATGAGCAGTTTTCATCACTGGTCGTGTCATGTTGTGCCGGTTGTAATGGATCTATATAACAGCTGTCCCCGTGGATTTCCCCCACAGCTAACTGGAGTTGGCAAGGCTCAGCCACTTACATCATCTCTCATTTGTCAGGCTCGGCTGCTCCACTTACCTTTAAAAGTGGACTCCCTGTGACATCTCTCAGTCTTTATCCTAATGAACTCCCTATAAATTTTAAATATACCCCAAGTGATAATGTTAACATCTTTGTCCTGACTAGAGCCATAGCCATGACTCTCCCCTAAAAACAAAAATCCTTAAAATTCTAAAATAAATTCTCAAAATGTCTTAAAAACGCATTTACTATTAGAAGGTCTTAAAAAAATCAAAACTGTTCATAATTTAACTTGGATCATAAATGTTTTTAGTCATGTAGCCACATTGGTAAACCCATCTGGACAATGTTCTTACACTGAGTCAAAAACTCATAATTTGCCTCACTGTTAAATTTGAGCCAGTACTAGTATGCTTACTTGGAAGGGGTATATTGTCTTTTTATTTAAAATCCCATACAAAAAAGGTTGAATTCTAACTTCCTCATACCTGAAAAGACCCTGAGGTGACCTGCCAAACTTTAAGATAAATTATTACTCACCCTAAAAAGCTACAAAGTATATTTACCCATTCTGTCTTAGTCATTTGTATACTGAATGATTACAACAGATGCAGAACAGATCAGGATGGTGCTGCCCATTTTTATGTGATTTTGAAAATAATACTGTATCAAGAAGTGATCCCATTAGAGGATTCACTAAGGACCGACTTAAACAGGCGTTATGTCCGGAGGAAAAACTATTCTATAAGTCACCATAATGTAATAATTCTGGGTTAATGAGAGAAGAAGCTTCGTTTCTAGCTTGGTCTGGGTGTAGATGCTGCTTCTAGCAGTTATTGGCTTTAAAGACAAATTATTAGACGGATCATATCGAAGTAAGTCAAATATTTTATGCTCATATTTACGCCCTCAGGCATCCTTTGGTAGGATGAGCCCATGTTGACCAGTTAAAAACCTTAACAACAGTGACAAGCACTAAGCTAGTTATATGCAGAAGTGAAGAATGACAAAAATGCTGTTGCTGATTAAATGGGGACTTTACTTTTCAACAAAAGCCTTTTTTGGCCTGTCTGTTATCTGCATATCCAGCTGACACACACAGCTAAGTATTGTGTGTGTGTGCATGTACAAGCCTGTATCTGTGTGATCAGTTGTGTGTGGGATGTGTTGCAGGATCACAGGGATGGATGGAATGCCACTCTAAGTGGGAGTGTGTTCCACTTGGGAGATGTGGAGACTGGTCTTTTTGCTGCACCATGCTACTTACACCGCTTGAAAGCAAAGTGCCGCTAAATTTCATTGTGGTCTTCACTTTAGTTGCCGCGTCTAAGTAGTCAGTCTTGTCAAAAATGTAGCCTTTTATGTGACATGCAAGTTTTTCTTTGTTATTTTCTTTCGGAGGACAGAGGTCATGCAGATTGGTCTAGTACAGGGGTGGTGGAACTCCAGGCCTCAAGGGCCAGTGTCCTGCAGGTTTTAGATGTGTCCTTGATCCAGCATAGCTGATTTAAAGGGTAAATTACCTCCTCAACATGTCTAAAAGATCTCCAGAGGCCTGGCAATGAACTGATCATTTGATTCAGGTGTGTTGACCCAGGGTGAGCTCTAAAACTCGCAAGACACCAGCCCTTGAGGCCTGGAGTTCCCCACCCCTGGTCTAGTATGTGCCTGATGGAGTGACAATTGAAAGTCACAAGTATTTATTTTTAACAGCAACAATTTTCTTTCTCAGTTTTTTAAACCTTTAAATATCATATATGTAGTCCACCCATTTTCTTCCACTTTCAATTGAAGTTCATGTTGGATGGTTAGCAGTCAAAATTGTATAATTTTAATTGTAACTATAATGGATAAATAATAACCGGTTAAAATAGAAATACAATTACAAATACAGGTTTCTAACAATTGAATGGATAGCTGTATGGATAAACCAATTGAATTTTTTTGCATAAGAAAATAATTGAGGCATAATAGTTTCAACTTTTTTTAAAAAAAAAACGGTCAAAAAATATGTGGATTAGCTGTTAGTAGTAACTAGTCAGTGGACTGAAAAAAGGCTGAAATAATAAATCAGTTTGTCTGGTCCCATTTTAGGACGAGTTCAAATGAACACAATGAAACAAAGAAATGATGTTGATGAAGACTTTTAGTCAACATAACAGGGGTTATTTGTCTAACGTGCAGAAAGAAGATTATTCTTAGAGCAGCAGATGTGCTGAAAGAAAAAGCGAGACTTGAAGAGTGACGTTAAAGCCTTAGTCAGCATATGCTTTGCTGAAGGGTCCTCAGAACAAAATGAGCTCTCACCTCTGACCTCTTTTTGAGTTGTATCAGACAAACCAACCCGTTCTCACTCCCAAAGCGTAACATTTTACGCTAGGTGACAAATCGTCACCATATTACGTTTTCGGCTACCCACCACGTTCCTAGATGACGACCTCGGAAAAAAGAGGAAATATGAGAACCGTCTGGACTGAATCTACACATGTTTGCTCTTTCTCTTCAAATCACTTAGAAACACGCTATTTAACATCATTAATGCATTTGATCCACTCATCATGGTGTTTTCTTTCCCTTTCCTTGACCTCAGCTTCAGAAAGAGCTCTTTTACTAGGCTAAAGAGTTTTGGTGTGAACCTTGTGACGCACAGTGTGATTAATCAGGCTTTCTGGCAGGGAAAACAAAAACAGCTTTTACACGTTATCCACAAAACTCAAACACCTTTCGCTCAGATAAAATGTGGTAAGCTGGTAACGGGAAAAGGTCAGAAGCTTTTGTGGTCAGATGAGACTGATGATGATGAGTAAGTTTCTGGCAAAAGGCAGAGCAAACTTGGGTAGTGGATTTTGGTTGTCTAGGTGGTGCTTTAGTCTGCCCTTTTTTACACTGATAGTCTCCCTGTGGCAGATGAATGAGGTGTGAGGCATGATAAACAAGGGAACAAAGCTTTAGGGAGTTGAAATAGGTCAAATGTATGTGTGTGAATTAGCAGTAGAGGAACCGGCTGAACCTAACCAGGCTAAAGCATTTGAAGTGCAATCTTGCTTTTCTCTTTCAAACTGGTAGTCACAGTTACCTCACAAAGGGCTCTTTATCTCTCTTCATTCATCCTGAGCTATCTCTACCACTCTGTCTTACCCTCTTCTATTTTCTCCCCTCGAGTGTTAGCTGGCGCTTAGCATGCCGTGAGGACATTCATGTGACTCTGGACTTACAAGATGAACTGTGTGCATCCTGTGTGTGTTTCAAAGAGGAAATGAGGAGATGCACAAAATAAGGAATCTACAGCACCCCCCCCCCCCCCCCCTTCTGTTCCACGTACAGCAGTGACATCACCAGTACACCCAACAGCATGATGTCACTGGCACCAATCTGACCAATCTGTATGGCCAATTATAGGGTGAACAAAATGGGTAGGAAGTTCAAAGGTCGCTCAGGCCGGAGCCTAGGGTGAAAAGCAACAAAGAGGTATTGACTGGAAGGGAAGTACCCAGCTGTGTGCTGGCTTCGCTTTAGAGATGAACTTATAGAATATGACATGAAAAATGTAAACCTGGTTTCTCTCTATTTTTCTTTAAAAAAAAATCTCAAAGTAGTCTTTTGTTCTGAGAGGATGTTGGTCTGCAGTGGTCACTACGTCACAGCTGCACAGAGTGATATTATTGCAGTGGCAGTGGATAACAGGATGTCTTGGTGGGTTAAACGGGACAGAAATGCATACAGATTCATATCAGCAGTCATTAGCATGCCTGTGTGTGATTAATGTTTTAGATCTAAGGAGATTTTTGTGTGATAAATAGAAAAGAATGAACAGACGTTCCTATTCGTTTTATCTGATATGTTACAGATACGTAGACTTGTTATACGTTGTTCTGTCATGTATGTGTAAGATGCTCAAGAATGCATGTTGAATTTTCCATCATTCTGTACAAAGTTATACATCCCCAGTTTTTTCATGAACTTTGATCATCCCTGTATGTCTGTAAACCAACAGTTTTTATGTATTGTTTAATATTTTGGGATTTATTTGGGATTTTTCATCTGTCAAAGACAATGATCAGTTTACCACCAGACAGTCCCCTTGCTCTTAGTTTGAAAGTTGTTAATCACCTACCACAGTACTTCCTTTCTCGTGTTTTGCTGTGGGCTCGCTGGTCAGGTCACAATGTTGTGGCCCTTGATGTCTCTCAGCTTCCTTGATTCTCTTATGGTCTCCTGTGGTCGAACAAACTCCAATTCCACCATCTTGGATTGCAGTTGGATGGATTACTCGAAAGATCGACTGCATGTTTGAGGGTCAATGTTAATAGAACTTGCTGCAAGTTGAAAATTACACTTGGTTGCAGATAAGGATGGGCGGTATGAACGGTATATGGTAGAAACGATACAAATCTGGCGAACGGTAGAGATTTTGACTATACTGCTCTACTGCGATAGCACATGTTGATGGTGTCATCAAGCTGCGCCTGTTTTGGTTGAAAGCATGGCAGCGGCTATAAGCAATATCTTCTGCAAATTATGCCGGGCGACAGTAATAACAAAGAGAAGGAGCACTTTTATCGAGTGGAAAAACGTTAGCGTTCATCCTCCAGCTTCACTGTTTATATTATGCTAATATTATGCTAAGATAGCTGTGTCACTAGCGATCAAGTAGGACACAATTATATACCAGCTAGTCCAACTTCAGTAACCCTACAAAAGTCACTGCTGTTTAGTTTTCTGTCTTCATTTATGTTGGAAGTGATAGCAGCTTTATGTTTTAATGTTTTTTAGAAATCTCTCAGTCAGAACATGGCATATCATGTTTAGGTGGAAACCTGCTTCCTGCTAACTGGATTTAATAAATTCTGTTTTCATGAATGCCTGGATGTTAAACTTAATTGTTACACCTGGTAAAGCAGCAATGCTGATCATTTTATTAAAGATGAAAGAATTTAGCATTAGTTTTTAACTCTCAGTGATGCTGCAGTGTTCGTTTGACTTTGGGACCTGAAGCAGACAGAGTTTTGGACCCAAATTACTCCGCAGGGCTCCTGATTACGGCAGCCGTAATGCTCCGACAATCCAACAAGTGGTGCGGCTTCGTAGCTTACCAAAGTCGTACTAAAACATTTTTGCCAGATTTCTGTGCACTGTATACCACATGAAATCGGTTCAAGGTTAGTAAGCACAACCAGAATTCATAGATAAGGCACATTAAAGGATTTTAAGTGCCCCTTATAATATGGAAAATACGTTATACAGAAGAAAAGAATATATGGCGATATATATCGTTACCCCACATGCTTCAAATTATACCGCGATATGGCTTTTAGACCATATCGCCCAGCCCTAGTTGCAGATGTGCTTGCGAATGCTGTGGAAACTACACATTCTGCCTGGAGGATGTGAAGATGTGTGCACAGCTGGTGCACTGAAGTGTAGTGACTGTGGAGACAAGCTGAGTTTACGACACAGAACTCTGTAAAGAGTGTTGTGTTTACACTTTGATAACAACATTTTCATGACTCTAACAATGACTGAACTCTACAACACCTACACCCCAAGCAAACTGAGCGTTCTGTGAATTTGAGAATCTTGATACATCCACATAATCCAAGAAACTAAAGATCCAGACATCTTTGTTCTTCATGACAAGAAATAAAACCGTCACAACAGGAAAATCTCTATCTTAAAGGCTATTGTGTCTGATATTACCAATTTGTTAAATCCTCTGCCTATAAAAATCTCTCTATGTTTAGGGATAGGGATTGTGGAAACTTTGAGACCGGATTGAACCCACTAAGCAAGCACTGGGTGTGGTTTACTTTGTTGGGGGTTTCCATCTTGCATTTTGTACTGCAGTGCAACTTGAACTCGGTTAGCTTTTGTGAGCCCTTTATTTGTTTGCCTCTCTCCCCTTTTATTCTAACTTATCTCTCATTCATACAGGTAATGACCTCTTCCTGGTAGCAGTCCACGAGCTGGGACACGCCCTGGGCTTAGAGCATTCCAACAATCCTCTAGCCATCATGGCTCCCTTCTACCAGTGGATGGAAACGGAGAACTTCCAGTTGCCAGAGGATGACCGGCGGGGGATACAACAGATCTATGGTAGGAGTTTATTTTTCATCCTCACACGTATCTTTTAAATGATGCAGACATGAAATCTTATTCTTGATATTAAATTGTGACCAGTTATCCACTCAGTTTAAAGTATTGTGTCTGTGACTTCCTGAAGGTCCTCCTGACAGCAGTCCCACCCAGGCCTTGCCTACAGTTGCACCACGTCGCCCAGAGCCCAGACCACCTCAAACACCTCCTCGGCAACCTGATAGGCCCAGGACCACCGAAAGGCCAGATCATTATGGACCCAATATCTGTGAGGGAAACTTTGACACTGTTGCTATGCTCCGAGGAGAGATGTTTGTCTTCAAGGTAAATGGTTTGCGGATTAAGAAATTGAGAGTCTTTGTAAAGTGGTGAACATTAAATTCAATTAAATTCAATTTTATGCATATAACGCCAAATCATAGCAGCTGCTTCAGGGTGCTTCATTAAGCAATACATGGAAAAGTTCTGCCACCATGAGTTTATTTCCAAGTATGACCTTCCTTGGAAATTAAGTCATCTTCCAGGAAAGGAGCTTTCATGACAACTCCACCGTTTCAATATATTAGTTATTATTTTCCTGAGAAACGAGTTACGACAAATGGCGTGTACGCAGCCAACAAGGGGTCTGTTTTCAATCAGGTGCTTGTGGATTGTAAACCCACGGAGCTGGTGTTCTTTTATGAGACTGAGAACAGTTAAAAGGGTTTGAGGGTTGGTCAGGTGTTTAAAGAGCCTCTGGGCCCACACAAAACATTAGCTGCGGCAGCAGTTAGATATTAACTGAGTCTTAACCTTTATGAGATTTGTCTTGTAGATGCTAGTATTTAAACTGATCGTGTTATTGGCTGCAGCTCCTCTCTCATTATTTATTATATGGGTATTTTGATATTATTTAATCAGCTTTTCCAGTACTTTTTCACTGTGCAGGTGCTGTGTGTTCAATTGAATTTATTGAACTTTCAGCAGCAAGTAGGGCTCCATTTCCTCCCATCCATTTCAGATCTTCTTTTTTCTGGCGTTGGTTTATACATAGTGCAGCTCTGCAAAGATAAGTAATTACGTGTTTCCATGGGAGAGGCCAGAAAAGGTGTCCAGTGTTGATAGCATTGACTAGTGAAGAGAGCTGCAGATATTATACTGAGTGGGGCAGGGGACATGCAGGCTTTACTTTAAAGAAGCCTCAGTTTCACCTCCAGAAATGTTGCTCTGCTGTTTTGACGTCTGACATTGAACTGAAGCATTAGGGCTCACAGCAGCTGTAGATAGCAAACTTGATCTGGGGTGTTTGCAGAGCTGAAAAAACACACAGATGTGAATATTTCTTGCTTGTGGGATCTTTCATTTGCTTTGTAGTCCACACAGCAGACCACTGCACCCCCCCTCCCTCCCCAAGTACTCAGATCAGTCTATGAATAGCTCCTGTCTTGGACTCTTAAGTGTGTGCGACACTGACCAGTCATTACACACTCTGAAATCTGACTGGCTGGACATATGCTACACATGGTCAAGCAGTTATATTTGTACTCTTGGGTTTCATCGCAGACGTTAATGTCTGTCTTCATGGGTTTCATTAACGTCATGAGACATTATTATTCATTGTCCAAAATTAACCAGTTCTTAATGAGCTTCAAAAATAGAAATTACCTGATCAGAGCAAATGCAGACAAAAAGCAATAAATATATATTCATGGTTAGATTAATGCATGTGGTTATATCAAGGTTTGTTGATTTTGAGCTGTAATTATCATTTATTCAAATTTCTCTCTATCACTCCTCCCCAGCTTGGCCTGAAAGTTAATTGCAAGGTTGTAATATTATAATACAGTCGTCTTTATTTCTTCATTTTTAGCCGAGGACAGTGTGGCTTTATGCGTGGAAACATTTGTCTGTCGGTCAGCTTTCGTCCAAATTCAAATAAATTATATGACATTGGTTTTCTCTGCTATTATTCTGCACAGACAAAATTGCTCCCTGAATGAGTAGGAGTAATTCGGAGCACACCAGTTCCACTCTTTTCTCTATGGAGTCCTGTTCATTAAAGGAAAAAAGGTGCTGTCATTCTTCAGGAAAAGTTTCTTTCTTTTGTCCACTTCACAGCAGAAGGTCTCGACATAAAGAGAGCCAGCACACTGAGCAGTTCTCAGTAATGAAACTCCCACACTGAGATCTGCTCTAATATGGTTAATTCTGTAGGAAAGGAGCTGTCCGACCAGACAAACGGTTGAGCATCCAGTTGGATTCAGCCCTGTTCTGTCTCACTCACCAACACATCTCCAGTGTGTTCTGTTCTGTGCCGCGCCGTGCTGTCTGCGAGTGTGTCCTGCATGAAGGACAAAACTAGCAGTGCTTGCCAGAAAGAAGCAGCACCCAGCATTTTACTGTTATAGCATCCAGGACAAACAGGGCTACTGACTCACCAGTTATGAATGAGTCGAGGGGCTGCTGGTTAAACTCTGTCTGCTGCTTGTTTGCAGTAGATATGAGTGTTCACTAACCAAAGTGTCATGAAGGGTAAAAATATGGATTTTCTTTTTCTTTGTTTTGCGTCACTGACGTGAGGAACAAACACCACAGTTCTTTATTAAAGTGCATCTCATGGCAGACTGATCAACAGAGAGACTGCAGTGAGGGAACATGATAAAACCAGCAGAGCAGAGACTGACTATTATTAGCCTGCTAGTGTTCTGCTATTGTTAGTTTATTGTACATTCTGGACTAATTATCCTGCAGAGCTCAGTTTGCTTGGCATAGAGGACAAAAAAGCAACAGTGTATGTGACCTCAGCTGGGGTGACTGCATGGATGACTTGAGAAAATATTTCTTATTGTGTCTTTTTGCATGTTCTCTGAATAGAATTGTTTTTAAAGCTAAGGATGTGATATGAAGCTTTTCCCCTCCTGCACTCCTGTCATCGATTTACTTCGCAGTCATTGTATTTCCTTGAGTCTCAGCTAGGAGCGAGTTCTTAAAACTAACTGAAAAGATAAGAAACTAAGCCAAACTTTCGTACTGTGTCCCCTCAGGGCCGCTGGTTCTGGCGTGTGCGTAGGAACAGGGTTCTGGATAACTACCCCATGCCAATCGGTCACTTTTGGAGGGGTCTCCCTGGCGACATTGATGCTGCATATGAGAGACATGATGGCAGGTTCGTCTTCTTTAAAGGTAAGCAGATAATACTGGTGCACATACCGATGGATGCATGCTTCCTATTCTGTAAATGATGACTATGATGACTTGTCTTGCACACTCATGCTGTTACTATTCTTACATGTATTCTCTTTTTGTAAAGGATTTATGTCACCTTGATACCAAATATGAGAAGTCAAATGGGATTAATTCAGTTTATTGCTTAGTAACTGTAAAGAAAAATGCATATTAGTGGATGTAAGCTTGCAGTTTTCAGCCTCCAACAATCAGTGGAAACAGCGGAGATGACTGATTAGATTTTGGTAAAAAGAGGTCAAAGGTCAGGGTCCCTTTGACCGCACATCCATCCCAATCACGAATGTGCTAATGAATGACTGGAGGAATTTATTTATTTATTTAATTTGGCACAACCATTCACTTAGACTCAAGGCTGAACTGATCAGATTGTAGAGGTCAAAGGTTAAGGTCAAAATTCATAATAAAATAATTCATGCATTGGGCATTTATAACAAGGCATCCAGGCTTGAGAAAGTAATTCCAGGTTATGCAGTTTAAAAAATAAAAAGATAAAAGTTAGATAAAGAAGATAAGCGATGTGAGATAAACACATCTGTATCTAGTGTGTAGGTCCAGGTGTTATCATAAATCAGTCTGTCTTGCTAATGTCAAAGTTGAAATATTCTATTTGTTTCACCTTTATAGATCAGGTATTTACTTTTTCTGGACATATGGACCATAAATATATCTCACATAAACATGTGCACTCTCGTGCATAGAAAACAAAAAAACCCTCACATCTGGTTTCTTTTTTACAACCCGAGTACAGTTTCAATCCATCATATGAGCAGTAAAACTGACTGCAGCTTTTTCTATCTTCTACAGATAATGTTGAAGATATCCTTAGTCCCACTTCCTTAAGAAAGCAACAGTACATAATGTGTTCACCATGCTGAGTATTAATCTTTTTTAGAACAGCTCATTATTTTGGCACAGACTCTGAGAGCAGCTTGTCTTTTACAACAGCGAATAAAGTTGAATGAAAAAAGAAGAACTCGGCTGCTTGATTCTGGGTGCTTCGGGCTTTCAGGCAGCTGTTGATAATGAGGAGAATGATGTCATCGGCAAGACTCTGCATGACATTTGGCGAGAAGCCATTAAGCAAAGGAAGAGTGAGACAAAGGAAGAGGAAAGAGGGAGGGAAGAAAGGAAACTGGCAGAGTATAAGATTAAGGGGGACAAGCACAACAATAGGATGCCTATTATGAACACCTGTATTTAAACCCATCGCATCAGTCAATGCATTTACTTTCTCTGGTGGTGACTAAAGCAATCACTCATCACTGTTGTGCACAAGTTCTTGCAGACTTGTGAAATAGAGTTTTCAATCATGGGCCAAGAAACAAGCACAGCTTCAGGCACAACCAGCTGATCTTAAGACAAGCCCACATCAGCTGATACCATTCAACACCTCCAAAATCCAAACCTCATATTGCCTGCGCTCTTTATGGTGCATCTGCAAGCCACTTCTCAACCCACCTCAACTCAATCCTAAGTTTTCATGATACTTTGACTCAGTGACATATCTTTGTGATTAATGAGCAATATTATGTGCTACTACTTTGAATTGAAATACTAAAACAGGTTTCACTTAAATTGTGTGTCAATGCTGATGAATTTTGTGGCTCCAGCTAAGACATGTTTTGTTATAAACTCTGGATTATAGTAGTCTCGACCGTTGTAGCTACAAATAATGGCCCAAAAGGATTTTCTTCCTTTGGTGATTTTGGGATCTGAAATGTGGTTTTGAGTAATAGTTATGGCAACTGTTTTAATTCAGACACCAAATATTAACACTGTACATGTTTTTACATTAGCAATAAACTGAACTGTTTTTTGTTTATTATTTTATATCCAAACTAGAAACTAGAAGCACAGAAAAGCCAACCTGACAAATCAAACTAAAGCACAATGGAGACAGTAAAGAAACCCTGACACACAGTCTAGAGATCTGCTCATGCAGAAAAATTGCTGTTTCTACCGCTCCACCAGCCCTTCAATCAACCTGTAAGGCTCCTGGGTATATTTTTTCATCACTGCCCAATTTCTACATTCGAGCTCATCGCTTAAGCCAAAACACAAAGTCTTACGATATTCTGCTGTTGTACAAATATCCTGCATCTGTGCATTCTCTGAAATACAGTAATACATGGATGAATTGATGTTTGTATTGTACTGATTTACTGTAGTGTACTGTAAAGTAAATCTTTACTGTAAGCCAGTTGCACAGCTGTTGTGTTACCCAGAGGTTTCCCTGCTGCTCTGGTCCAAAACAAGGCCAGCTGTAATAGAAACAACATTCATCCCTGTAGAAAAAGATTTCCAGGGGAAAAAAAGGCATCGGATTTTTATGTCACTGAAGTGCTCTGGCATTGCCTTGAAAAGCTGTGGAGTAAGTCATGGGATTTTACATGAGGGCTGTGCACCGCAGGAACCCTGGGAAGCATTGCGTCAACCTCTTGTACTATCCAGATGCTGAGTGTAGAGCTTTCTTTTTAAATGAGGAGCAAGGGGCCAGAAGTGGGTGGATGGATGGGCGGGTGAGGGAAAGGCAGAATGAAGCCAAAAGGAGATGTAATGGTGAAACACAGTCCCCCTGTCAGATACTGTGAGAAACAATAAAACGTTGCCTTCAGCAACAAAATGTGCTTTAGCCTGACATGAGACAAGCCACTCCTTGTGCATAATTACAGGCCAAACCCAAACTCTGTAATCAGGGAGGTCGTACTCACTTCTGCTGAGTTTTTTTTTGATTGCTTGCCAATAATCCATTATTGCATTCTTATTATTTACAAGTGTGTGTAAATGCTGGCTTGGTTTGTGGGACTGTTCTTATCCGTAATTGCTAGCAAATTAAACATGTGTGCACGAGCATTCTCGAAGGTTTATGATGTGTGGGTAACCATATATATGTCATATACAATGTGATTGTGTGTGGTAACATTTTCCATATAAGGGTAAGAGTGGATAGGGGAATGCTCCAATGTATACATCAGAAAGCATCACATAAAATTTCTCTCCTCTCCTCAGGAAACAGATTCTGGCTTTTCAGAGAGGCTAACCTGGAACCAGGCTACCCACTTGAGCTAGTCGATTATGGTATAGATATTCCCTACGACCGAATAGATACAGCCATCTGGTGGGAGCCATCCGGCTACACTTACTTCTTTCAAGGAGACAGGTAATATAGCCCTATACTCTGTCTGAGTGACACTGAACTGTGAGTATATTGCATTAAAAGGATATCAGTAGTTTGGTTGCTTTTGGCAAGTTCTTGCAGGGTCACTTGACAAATCAAATGTTTAATCTAAGGAGTGTTAAACACAATAGGGTCATGTTTATCACTGTGTAGCATCTCCTTTGTTTAACAACAGTCCACAAATGTGTGGGAACCGACGTTTACAGACTCATGAGAGACCGCTTGCTGAAATTTTCAGAGAGGAATATCGTCCCACTCTTGTGTGACGTGGGATATGAGCTGCTCAACAGTCCTGGGCCTTCTGTGTTGTACTGTTGGTTTCATGAACGTTTTTAGCTGGTGACTGCAGGCAGCCCAGTTCAACACCCAGACACTTCTACTACAAAACCTCCCTTTGTAAGAGATGCAGTATGCAGTTTAACATTGTCTTCTTGAAATATAGAATTTCTTCCCTTAAAAAACAAAAAAAGGGCATCTGGTGGGAACATTTGTTTCTGTAAAAACTGTAGAAAACTTTCAGTGGTAATGGTGCCTTTTGATGCCTTTAGAGGCTCTCCTGGTACACAGTCATGTTACCAATCTGTTGTCCGTTAGCCTAATTAGTTGCTTCACCTGTTTTTTCTTAGTCCTACTTGCATTTCCAGCCCTTTGTTGCTCTCGCTGCATTTTTTCCGAGATATATTAATGTCCTCAAATTCAAAATTTGCTTTTTCATGAAACAGTGAAATGTGTCAATTTAAGAATTTGATACTTTGTGTTCTGTTGTTAATAAAATTAGTGTTTATGAGCAAATTATTGCATTCTGTTTTTATTGAGGGCAGCAATGTCTTGAAAAACCTAGTGATCAACTTGCACTCGTCCCAGCTACAAAGGTCAACAGCAATTTGTTGATTGGTCCAGCTTTGTTCCAGACTGGAATATCTCACCAGTTAGATGCTAAATTGCTACGACATCTAGTACAGACCGTCATGCTCAATAAATGATGAATCTTACTCATTTTGGCAGTCCACAGACTTTTCCTCTGTCACTATCATGATATCAGTATCATGATTGTAGTGAATTCACTCTCATCCTGGCTGATGTGAGATGGATTTCAGACATTGACTCCCTAGATTTTATGACCAAATACCAGCAGAAATAAAACTGTAAGAACAGCCTTTTTTTTCACTCATCTGTTTTTATTCTATATAGAATAAAAATCTACTCCTTTTGGAAATCATGTTTCAGTTACTCAGAAGCCATCCATAAACCTTGTTGTGAGCTGATTGATGTAGGAACTATTTTTAACTGAACTACAGCCCGTAACTGTACCACTGTGCAGAAAAGCTCATGTCAAACATACTTTATTTTCACTACCATGAAGTGAGTGGTTTGACTTTGGTGCATGAAAATACACGCCCTGAAGGTTTATGTGTACAGAACGCTCACAGCATATTAACTCACAGAACTACAAGTATTCTGTGGAAGCGGTACTGTGATATGCACTCTGTGCAGACCCAGCATGTAGTGTACTGAGGAAGATGTCTGCTCTGTTCTTGTTTAGACAGTTGATAAACAGTATCAACCTTCTCCCGCTTTCTGTCTTCAGGTACTGGCGCTTCAACGAGCAGTCTCGCTCAGCTGACAGAGGCTACCCGAAGTCAATCAGTGTCTGGGGAACGTCAGTGCCCTCTAATCCCAAGGGGGCCTTCCTCAGCGATGATGGAGGTGAGCGGTGTGGTTTCTGTGTATGTGTTTGTGTTTGGAAAGGGGAGAAGAGGGTTTGTGGCAGACTGAGACATGCCTGAAACAAAGAATCAGGGTGTGGTCAGTCATCAGGAGATGGGGGAGGGTGTGGGTGTGATTTTGAACTGACATGTGAAATGCTTCTGGCTTTACTGTGCATTATTGGAGAGGAGTGATTCAGTGTCTTGACTCCTAGGGACGCAAATTTATAGTTTATGAGTTTCATGTAATTGAATTATTTTGAATTCTATTCTTGTCAATTTGAATTATTTTTTGCTCACTATTTGTTTAACTTGGTAGCTGACTTCTATTAAGAGTTGTTGTGCACACTCTTGTTGAGATAATTTATGAAATCACTGATTTCATAAAATGTGCTGTCTTTAGTGGCTGTTCTTCAGTTGAATGGTGTTCAAAAGCAACATCAATTCATAAATAATAGATGAAAACTAGACCAAAACTGCATACTTTTATAGCATACAGTTTGTACTTCCACCTCTTTGTTGATTAAGAGAGTGCAAACAGGGATTCTTCATCTGATTGCCTCATTGAAGTCCCTCAGCTTGTTAGTTTTATTGATTTTAATACTATAATAATCCAAAAAAGGTGATTTTGAGCTTTGCTATGATTGGATTTATTGAACATTCTGGGTGGGGCGTTCTTTTTCTTTGCAGATATGTTAGAAATAAGCAATTATTGGACTGACAGTAGCCACTTGAGTAATTTTAATTGCCTCAACTGAACACAGAGAGAATTTAGAGTAAAATATTGAAGTTATTAAAGCAACAGTTTGACTTTTTGATAAATATATTAATCTTATTTTTTTGCCAAGAGGCTCAATATAATTTAGATTTTTTTTTTTAAATGATCATGTTAGCGTAGCTCAGTATAAACCTTCAAATTATGGAGAAACCACCTACTTCTCTCTAATGGGGAACAAATACAGACTGTTATTCTCTCTAAGATGTACAAATATCTTGTTTAATCACGTACAGCTGTCAGTTATCTGGTAACTCTTTAAAGATCTCTCAAAAACTCTAATTATTCTTTTAGTCATGCTTTAACATTCTTTGTGGGCTCATGTTTTCTCCATTTATATTTCAGCATACACCTACTTCTATAAGGGTTCCAAGTACTGGAAGTTTGACAACCACCGTATGAAAAGCGAACCGGGCTATCCAAAATCCATCCTGAGAGATTTCATGGGCTGCAGCGTGGACCTGGATCCCGACAGAGACACGGACACAGACTCGGGCCGCAAATACCCAGACGTAAGCCGCCCGCCATTTAACCCCGACGCAGGACGTGACGGCGACAAGGGCAAAGACCGGGACGGAACAGATCGCGGGGGAACGGACAAAGACAAAGGCTCAGACGGTGACAAAGATCAAGACTCTCGCGAGGGACGTGAGGAGAAGACCAATGAGGTGGATGTGGTACTGAAGGTGGACGACAGCCAAGAGCGGACCATGAGCATCCTGATGGTAACCATCCCACTGGTCCTGGTGCTGTGCATCCTGGGACTGATCTATGCCATCATCAACACGCTGCAGAGCAAAGGGGCACCACGCCTGCTGGTGCACTGCAAACGCTCACTTCAGGACTGGGTCTGACCCCTGATGTTAGGTCTTTGAACGCTGAACTTGATTTAAACCTTAGATGCCCCCTCCTCCTCTAATCTAGCCCTCTTCCCAGTGATCCATCTGTCTCCAGTCTCTGTGCTCAGTGGCTCCTGCAGCTCTGTGGTAGTAGATCCAAGCAAATACTGTAATGATACATACACACAAACTAGACGCGAGCGTAACTTATGTCTTACATTTTCAAACACACACACAGACACACACCTCTCTAACCTCCTCCTGTCTCCCATGGTGCTCTACAATGCAGTGACTGTAGTCTATTTATATGAGAGAAGTTTGCACATAGTTTTGTTCTTTTTGTTTTGGTTCATTTTATGTGACTTTTTTGTTGTTGTTGTTATTATTACTTCTAAAGCAGGAAGGCCGGTCTATTCTCTCTCACATCTCTGCTCCGCCCTCCTCCTTCCCCTAATCTCCGTAGGGGCTTTTTCCTCGCTAATAACCTGACATCAGCTTATGCTATCTCAGTTGCCACAAAAGGAAGAAATTTAAAGCATTAAAAAGATTTGTAGACAGGCCACAGTGCTTCAAGTGGGGTCCAGAAGGGTTCTTTCCTTCCTCTCATCAGCTCCGTGTTTCTTGTCTTTCCTTTTCTCTGCAGGAGAATCTGTGAAGAGGTGTTTTGGGACCTGCAACGAGCTCAGATATTATTCTCTTTGACTCTTGTTGATGGTGATTAGGGTGTGATTGTAAGTCTGAAGGTTAATTCAGAGTTCAGATTGTTAGTCAGAGGAGGGCAGGTTTGTTTTTAAACCATTAAATCTTATTGTTGCAGTCTCTCCTATTTATGTTAATAATAACTCTGTATTCACTGTGAGATCTGAGAAGGTTACATGTATATCAGTCAAACAGGGTTTAAACAAACAAGATAATAAAGCCAGAGCTGTGCGGCTATTACATACTTTTAATTTCTTGTAACCTTCTGGTGAACATATTATTTATTTAGACAATGCAAAGTAGTGAAAAAAGACATTTTGCTAGGTATATGATACAGTAGCCTAAGACTGACAATTGGCTGTTTAACTTCATTGACAAACAAATCGATGCACTCTGCAGACACCCAGTGTTGCTCTGTCTATGTCTATATCCACTTTTGTCTCCGGAAAAGATTTAGTTTTCCAGTCCGGCAGCTATAAAAGCTTTTAAGCTTTTCAACCTCACTCATGTTTTTTATGCCAGTAGACAGAATTAACTAGCAACACAGTCACATAATTCTATAGATAATTCTAGATAGAAACACTGGCACTGCAAATAAATTAACCCTTTAAGGTCAGATGACTAATGCCTTCCATATCTTGTGTTCACACTGATGGACAGTAGGTCTGCCTTCTTTCTTTCCCTTATTTGGAAGCTTGTCTTGTTAAAGAGCTCTCTGGCTGAAAGGATAAATAGACTATAAAGGGGACCTCTTCCTTTAGTTCTCAACTGTGGGGCTAATTCTCAGAGATCCTCTTTTATGTCAAAAATAAGACCTGTCCTTTGTGCCGTGAAGGAGACGGACTAATAGTTAATGAACAAAGTCAGCTCACTGTGAAATAACACAGGAGGGAGAGCATCTGGGTGTGCGAGAGACATAAAAGGGGGAAACAAAGCTAAGGCTGTTACAGAGCATTCACGGAGTGCAGCTCGTCTACCATGCAGTACATAATGCATCTTTTACTGCTAGTATTTTTTTAAAGAGACTTCTGGGATGATATGCAGTCTTACTGTAAGCACCAGGGTGGGCTCAGGCCATGAGGGCTTATGTGAACACAGACTAATCCTCCTCATCAAATAACAGCAGGTGTGCGCAAATGCCGTTAACCTCTAAACTAAACTTTGACCTTACTGAGTCAAAACAGTCGGCTTTCGTTTCATCTCTCAAGAAGGCATGCACAGAAAATTGCCTCTTTATTACACGGAGTTCTCAGTCTTTGTCAGTGCATTCAGACACACACTGGAAAATTGGTGTAAAACGGTGACTACGCTGATAAAGAGTCATGAAAGGCTAAAACCAGGTGTGGTGACCTTTTAAAGTCAACATTTTTCTTAATGGCAGCAATTTATCTCATCGTGATGAGTTTATGCCTGAAGATAAGGCATAAAATGAGTGTGTGAGTGAAAGTGTTTAGAAGTTTGATTTCAGACATAAATTGGAGGAAGGTTTATCTGAAGTAGCATTTAGAACTAAGCTGCCACTCTGACCTGGGGGGTGGGGGGTTGGCTCAGCTCACCCAGCTCAGGTTACACAAATGGGGAGGGTATCGAGAGTCTGAATTTCTTGCAGCTGAGAAAAGGAAAGGGGGAAGGAGGACTGAGGGAACACGCCTGACCTCGGCTCCCTGAGCTTGCAAAGTTTAGATCTCAGGAATAAGGAAGGGTGGGAAGAAGGAGGAGACAAAGAGAAGAGGGAGAGAGAGTTGGCAACAACCCATGTGACCCAGATTCCCTTGCAAGTTCAGCAGCAGTGCTGGCCAAAGAGGAAACTTTCGCTTAGAGTAGGTGACAGGCCTCGTTTAAGAAAGCTTGTCAAAGTGTTTCACTTGTAGTTTTGTATAAGCACATGCATGCTTTAGAGCCTCCTTATTGGCAGCATTCATACTTATTTTCCATGGATCCAGTGCTCATGTCAGTGCAGGTGCAAAGCCATTTCTGCCTCGGTGCCTTTTAATAAAGCCCACATTTCCACAGGTGAAGAATCAAATATTCTAAAAGATTTTGAATAGTAGTTGGGGTCATTTCTGTGTTGCGGATAATATGGCAGACAGTCATGGGAGAATTTTTCTGTAGAGCATTGTCATATCCAAAACAATGTTTGGTGCCAGCTTTTTGCAGTTCTTGTCATTTTTTGGCTGAAATACATTAAACTTCTAAACTGGACACCAGCACTCTGTCCATGGATAAAGGTGTAAGTGCATTGGCCTAACCTGATACTGCTGTTCTGCTAGGCCTCCCACTAAGAGAAGATAGGGCAAAGTGAGACACCTAAGTAGTCAGACCTGAAGTTAACAGGATACCCATACTGAAAGGAGGAAAAGGAAGAGCAAACTCAGCCGTCACCAGAAGTCTGGAGATTGATCTGAGGCAGGTCGATAGCAGTTGCCAGGAAACGGTGTCCCGTGTCCATCCCTCATCTCCTCATCATGAAGCTTTTGTGGGGAAGGAGGGGTTGGCGGACGCAGCTAATCAGCTTTAAAAGCACTCCCTCCCCCTCTCCTCTACTGTCCTGCTCTTCCATTTGGTCCTTCAGGCACATCAATGAGCGTTCAGACAGCCCAGCGTCTGGACAGGCTCAGAAAGTGCCTACTCATTGCGCTAGACACCCAGTTGTTTATGGAGTTCTTCTTTATTAAGCCTCCTATTCTCCTCTATAACCTCCAAACAGAGAGCCCACAGGGAGTTAACCACTTCAAAGCTAAAGTAACCACTTCAAAAGTCTGAAAGAGAGGTCCAGTGCACCTGAGTTTGCCTCACGCAGAAACACAGTTTTGGTGATTCAGCAGTTTGAGCGATTTTCTGTGAGGGGACACTGGCAGGTTTAATACAGTTTATTTGTCTCAGGACACCAAGCAGAAGAGAAGTATTGAAAGGTTAGGAAAGAGATCTGTAAGATTGATTGATGCCTGTTTGTGTGCATGTAGAGGTGTTGAGTTAATCAGCCCTCCTCTCTATAAGCTAGGCCTGTGTTCTGACTGTAAATCTCCCACACGCCACGTCTCTCCACGCTCGGCCCAGCCCTCAAAGCCCGAGGGGATCATAATAAAAACAATGGCCTTCTCTCTCACTCTCTTTGTCCTCCCCCTATTTTCTGTCTCTCTAATACATACACACTAACACATTATTGTCACACACAACAAAGCTTGCTAGTAGATCCACCTACTTGTTCAGCAACTTTTAACATGATTTGCTTTGATTTTTGTTGATGTCACATTCAGATTCAAAGCTTGCAAAAGCTGAAGTTAATTTTGAAGTGCATACCCTTAATGCAAATTTTAGGTAAGGTTAGGATATGCTGATCTCAGTCTGAGCTTTCATCTCTCTCAGGATGTGTTTCTGTAAAGACTGCACGTTAAGCATTTCTCATTCAACCCTGATGTTTTGTTCTTTTTAATGAACATCTGTTAAAATCTCCACAATCGGTCTGAAGCCAGGTTGTATTGTAGCCGTGTCTTCTCTCTCCACACAGTGTGCTTTTTAGCTTGCAGCTTCCCACTGTCACAGTGTATCTCTGCACTGCCTAATCACTGCAAGCTTCAAAAAGTCGTTGCATCAGCCCTGTGCAAAACCCAAACTCTAGGAGAAAAAACAGATTAATAAATAACGAACTAAAAAAGATTAAAACAAAATCTGTTGGACTTGACAGACTGTTTTCCTGTTTCAGTTTGTCTTGGGTTAACTTTGTGGCTTACAGTGACCCCAGCCAAGGGGATTGTGGGTTGTCCAGATGCTTCTCTCTTTTCCCAGAGTGCATCTCAGCTTGCTCTCTGAGCCCATCCACTCTGAAACCACTCATCTGAAATCACCACTCGGCAAACCCGACCGCTCAGCTCGGGAATGAAACAAAAACAGCACCTGACAAATGACTTTCAGCATCCGTCTGCAGCGGATCAGCTCTCGTCGTGCTTCAAACAGACACTGAAACTGTTGAGTAACTTAGGAAAACTGTTTCCATCCACTAACTGCAGCTACTATAGAGAAGAGTATATTTTGAAGGATTCAGTCACTTCTGTGCTGACCATCGATAATGAACCATGGCATCTCACAGCATCTCTTTTCATTACTGCCGGAGTAATGTTTCAGTGATTTTCTGAAAAAAAGAAAGAAAAAAAAAACTTCAACCCTGCGTGGGACTAGATGGAAAAAAAAAACTCTGTTTGTCTTTGATCATTTGTCTTATTTTGATTTGATTTGTGCATATTTTTCTCTCCAAACTTGATTTGTTTCTGTTAATAACATTCCAATTATTTTAATTTTGGGGGGTTTGGTTGTGTTTTTATTTTCTTTAGAAAATGTAAGATTTTATACATTTGTGTTGTGTGTTCACCTCTAGTAGAGTGTGTTAACAAGCCATGCTGGACATGTACACATTAAAATTTTCCTCTGAAAATATACAAATTTGTGTCTTTGTTCAGTTTGTGTAGTGACTGCGGCAGCACAACCTACAATCCTGCACAACTGCATACAGTACACACACCCTCTACTTTCTTCCTGCGGTGAGGTCACTGTCCATAGGGCCTTGCTTCCTGTCTCACACGGGACAGGCAGCACAACGGCCTTATGGACCCAGGGAAGGGAGGATGAGAGAGGGGAGGGGGGCATGGCAGATTGCCAGGAAACCATGTGAGCAAGAAGGAAGTTAGCAAGCAGTTTTTAGAGGCCTTATGAAGCAGCACAGGCAATGTTGTCATCACACAGAGAGGAAATTTCATTGTTCAAAGCACCACAACACAAACAGCAGAACTGCAGCCTGACAGCAAACTTTAATGAGATATTTCTGTGCAAGCAAGTTGTCTGCAAGACTAAATAAAGTGACACCTACTCTCATTCATGCAGGTGTAATTGCCCCAAATTCTTGCTACACTCAGAAAATAAAGCACCTTATTGTACCTTTAGGGTTACAAAAGTTTGCCACAGAAGCGGTACTCCCTAAAGGATTGCCATTGTACCTAATGGCAACTTCCAGAGCTGAAAAATAAAACCAACTGTCAAAATCTGCAGTTTCTGGCATTTGACTTGAGTCAGTCCCAACAGACTAAAACACCCAACTAAACAGTATCAAATAGCAAGTTTACGGCCTGTTACAAAGAACATTTGACCTGTATGGATAGTTTCCTACTTTATATCAAATGTGCTATCAACCTTTTGCTATCAACAGTACATTCAATGATGATTAACTTCTTTGTAACTGCTTTGATTAACAGGTGTCCCAAAACAACGAGCTGTACAATAACTTATTGACTATTTGATGGCCCATTGGGAGTTTTTTAAAGGGGAGGTTTGTACTTCAGACAGGGCTGGACCGGGACAAAAGATCAGCCCGGGCATTTTGACTAGAGACCGGCCCACCAGGTATTAAAGCCATAAAGACTTTTAATGAAAACAAACTCTGTTGTGACAGTGATGTACAGTCTTGTTGGTATATATATGATTTCTGTACATTTTACATCAGATAAAAACTTTGGTTGTAAGATTCAGATAATTATTTATTAAAAGCTAGAAATTTTAAATGAGAAAAAGAAAGAAAAGTATTTATTTGTGCCCCCCTTTTCCCTACATGGACCCCTGGCAAGACTTTGCTAGACCCGCCCCTGCACAGTTACCAGCTGTCAGCTACGTAGAAACAGGATCCTGGTGTTATTTGTCTCTCAGAAACAGTTCATAACTTCCCTTCAACTCATTCATGTCACCTAAAAGGTAAACCTGTTTCTCCATCACCTGTTCAGCTCTGATGATTCAGTAAGGACATCTCCTGGTTTCATCTTCATGTTTCCCTATCACCAGATATCCAAACCGACATCATGACCAGCAGCTTTTACAGCTGTGGCTCCAGCAAACATCAGCTGATACTAGAAATTAATATTAAAAAAATTCTAACAACAGCTGATCGAGCTTAAATGTGCTGCTGTTGTTTAGCGCGACATCCACTGGTTTCCTCTTTCTGGCGCAAAGTGGGCAATAAACAAACAAGAGAGAAAAGCCGATCAGCTGATCATTGATCAGTTTCATGATTGAAGTAGCAACAGGAGAGGGAGGGGAGAGAATGAGAGAAGAAGAGGCAGCTGACAGCGTAAACACACAGAATAACTCCAGCTTTGTGTCTTTTTCATTCTAGCTGAAGTTCGGGACAAACTGTGTTCCTTTTCAGCTCAATACGAACTGCATAATATTTTCTCTGAGTATGGACATTCCTTTTTTACCGGATGGTTGGCAACTCTACTAACCTAATGAATCAAGTTCACTATCAGTAACATCATAGCACCCAGTAAAAAGTCAGCACAACAAAATTAAACTACACCTAAACTTGGTTTACATCTGACCCAGACAGACTGCAGGTCATAACTTCTTACTTGAAGTTCAGTTCACCTGATACTCGGACTGGCAGCCACCTCGGGTCTCTGCTCCTCCTGCCTCCCCTTTCCCTCAACCAGCTCCGCCATATCCACCACCAAACAACTGAGTTATTTTTACATTTTACACATGGACTAGCATCTGGCCAATCCATGACTTTTCGTTGTTTATGCCGTTTGAAAAAAGAAGAAGAAGAAAAAAAAAGACAAAGGCCTATAAAAACGAAAAATCCCCATCGGCCCACCAGGCAAATGCCCGGTATGCCCGATGGCCAGTCCAGCTATGTTCGTACCCTTAACATGACATACTATTTTAACTCTTGTACTTCTAACAAACTACAAGTGTAGGAACCTTTTTGTCATAATTTTGTACCTTAATGTACAAAAAAAAGAGAACCTACTAAAACAGGTAAGTATTTATTCATTCAAACACGAATGAAGTGTTACTGAAATGGGACACTCTTCTCAATTAAAGTTTTATTTATCTCACATCTGTACATAAGAATTTAACCTGACCAATCGACATATTTGCTGTGTTAATTTCTGCACCATTGTGCTTCCAGCATACACAATAGAGCTTACAGTATGCATGAATAAACAAGAAAGCTATAAATTCTAAAAATCGAAGAGTAAATTTGAAATTTTACTAAATTTCTTCTTGGATTTGAAGTTTCTTTAGTTATTTTATCCTAAAATATTGAAGACGTGTCACGGTTGATGCTGGCCAACCGTGGGGGTGTGAGGAAGGAGGACCCAAATGCTGGACTCTTTAATGAAGACAGTGCGTTTATTTACAGTGAAGTAAATAACCAGCACACCCCGTGCGTGCTGTCCTCTTCTGCTCCACGCTCCTCCTGCAGGGAAACAACAGCCGTCAAACACAACTCCCGCGGGCCTGCACGACACTACACTAGACACACACTAACTTGGAGTGTAACTCAATGATCCCGCGTCAAGGAGCTCTCAGCTACACCCCTATGTAGCTCCTCCGACGAACCAGATCAGCTGCAGGTGTGTGAGGTCCTTAGGCGTGGCCAGCCACCTGGCAGGACACACCCACCAGGCATGAAGACTCCTGTAGACCAGTGCTCAGCACACACACACATCCACACATACGAACAAACCCACAAACCAGGAAGTCGAGGAACATCAGCACCAAAAATACATATGTCCATCACTCCTCAGGGACCCTGGGTCGCTCAGTAAGCAGTGTAAATAGGCTATTCAGCTTTCAGTACTGGGTAACGTACATGTGCATTTTCATACTTGAAAAATGACACAGATTGACGTCCTGATCGGTTAGTCAAGGAGGTGTTAGTCAAGATGTTTCAGGTGAACACTGTGTCTCATACAGTAATCCAGAGTGAAAAATCTATCCAACTGTTGGATGTAATGTTACAAATGTGTAAAGATGACATTAAATCCTAAAGGATATAACCAATAAATCACCAAAATATATATCAACATTAGTGTGTATTGTTTGCTTCCCTGTCCTATTATTCTGCACCTGTTTTTCCCTCCTTTGTTGATATAGGCTGTGTTTTCTCCTTAGTGCCATTGTCCACGTACTCAGCACTCCATAGCATAGCACAGTTTCCTCGTAATAGGCTTCTATGACCTTGTTTTCTTGTTATTATTATTATTATTATTATTATTGATTTTCTTCCTCTGTCTGTTTTTTCTGCTTTAGCATGCCAGCCAACTGACTAGTTGTGTAGCAAACCTTGAAATCCTAATGGACCTATTCTGTGACAGATGTTATTTTCCCTGGTCTCCTGAGTTGGGCAGAGTAATTTTTTTCTGTGTGAAATGTTTAAAAAAGAAAGGTCACAAATGGGTCCTTTAATTTGTGAAAATGCCAACAAATTCAGTGGAGATGAACACTAGTCTCTACTTTTAAATGGTATATCTACTGAAGTTATCAAACACTCAGACACGCCAGCAGAAAATCAAACAAAAAGTTCCTTTGCACACCCAGACCACAGTGGCTTCATTTGCAGTCATTCTGGCCGCCTGACCGATGCAAAGCTGTAACCGTGTGTGAGAATACAATGTAGTTAGATGTGACAGCCACACTCTTTTCATCGTCAGCTCGCTTCCACAAAGTCTGTGTGATGTCCGATTGCGCCTACATGAAAGCAGAGCGAGTCACTGTCAAAGTGAGGTTATAGGTTGCTCCATCTACTGCACGCTGGATCCAGCAGAACACTCTTTCTTGTGTGCTCCATGTGTCAAAGAGCAACTGTGGAAAAGACTCGGGCCTGATTCATGTGTAAAATCAACTCATTTCAATGCTGAGTGAAATATCTGGCTCTCTAGCTGGTTGTAAGGTCCCTTTTGGTTTTGGAGCATTTTTGATGCATGTTGATCACTGCCTTTAAAAAACAAGGTTGTGGGCAAAGCAAGCTGAAACATATTTTAAAAAATGTGAATAATTTAGTAAGACATCACTTTGTAAACAAGCAGCTTTATTTGTGCATGTCCCGTGTGTACATCATATTTGAGTGTGGCTTGCTTTCTGCTGTGTTTACATGCTTTTAATGCTTTCCTGCTGCGTACATAAAGTCCAAGGATTGCTTGTTAAATCTGTCTGCCACAGTTATCACCTGGTACACCCTGCGGAGTGTCGTAATTACTTACAGTCATCTCTTTCCGCCAGGTGGAAATGTAACTTTCCTTCAGGCCCATGAGACACACATGCTTAAAGGACAGGAACTTAATCAGTAACAGCTACAGTTACTGGCTCTGCTGCAGGAGTCTGACGGTGGTGCCACCTGTTTAAGAGGACTTTTACTGGCATACACCTGTTGGGCATCCTGATCACATTGGCTCATCTGTGTGTCACTGGGCTTTAACAGATTCAAATGTAGTTTATAATTTCAATTATATATTATTTTCCTTAAAGAAAAGGAACATCGATGCTAAAGCAAACTTTTCACAGGGAAAAAAAGCACATTTTCAGCAGCATGACAGGTAAGTGTTTTTTAAGCTTATGCGTAAGTTCCGTGAGGAAGATCTGTAATCACTCTGCCTGCTTTCCTGGGTGTTGGGCTACTTTTCTTTTCTTTACATCACTAACACTTTCCCAAGTTGTCAGTCTCAATACTAACATGTAGTCCAATCACCTTCTCACCTGCCTTGTTTGAGCCGATCAGCCTCTGCTTCGCATGGTTTAAATCTATGCTCTCTGCCATTCACCCTTTCCAACTCTCTTTTATGAAATCCACCTCCTCCTCATCTTCCCCTCAGACACCTCAGCCCGAGCTCTACTTAAGCCTCAGTCTTCATCTTCACCACCACCAGCGTCTAGACTCTGGAGGGGGATTCGGTTCTGCCATGATGGGTCATCGGAGTCTAATCGCCAAACACATTAATTTCTCTACCTCATTAAATCATGTTCAGTTTTCAAAGTGATGTCTCCTTGTTGGAATCTCATCTGTCAGAAGTTTACTGAAGTTTATTGAAGCAACTGTTGTTAAGAGTTGGCACTGTAAAAATAAAACTGAATTGAACTTAAATCTAGGTTTTAGGTGTTTTTACTGGCAGGTGGATGCGGATACAGAGAGCTTTAGCCTCTCACCTCCTCTAAATCGAGTTGCTGAGCTGGACTTCTTGAAGGCTTGCCAGAGTTTTTAAAGGGGGACCTATCATGTCTACTATGCCCAGTTATATTTTTGCATTCTTTTCATTTATTTTCCAGTTTAAAATAATCTTTGTTAATTTGTCATAGATCTTAGTGCAGCCTCTGAGTGTAACCGCAGTCTGTAATGAGCAGGTTTAGCTCCACTTCCTTTTAGGGCCACACTCTCTTTGAGCCAGCTGTCCTCCTATTGGCTGCCCCTCTTAAACAGAATTCTTTAGTAGCAGGTGGGTTGGGCTTCTGACGTGCCATCCTGTCTTCTGATATCCACTCACTGACATGTCACTGATGATGCTTTAGTGTCATGGTCCTAAGGGTTTTCTGATAATTTTGGAGTTATTTGTATTTTTATTGAATATATTTGTGTCTATGATGATCTTAAGGTTTCAGAGTCATTTCAGTTTTGAATTTAGTTAATTACTATATACTTTTATTTCTTTTCTTCACATTTATCTGCACATTTCTTCACATTTATCCCAGGAAAGAAAAATCCTACTATACTCACATACAGCCCTTGTTGTAAAGTATTGTGAAGAAATGTAATATGGGTGTGTAATGCACTAAAAATCCAAAGAACAATGTACTTTGGCTTATTTCTTTAGGTGTGACATAACTTATTTAGATTAGCTGATTAAATAAGATGAAACTTTAATGAGGCTGGGGTAAATCTGCTGCGGTAGATAATGAGATACAGCAGGGGAAGATAAGAGCAGACTGGATGAGCGTCCATAAATTAAGTAAAGCCATTTAAGCAGGCTACAACAAAAGCATCAGGCATGTACAGTATGCAACCATATTAGGAAAACTCCCCCAATAAAATACATTAAGAGAAACACGAGATAGAAAAACACAGCATATGCAATTTCAAGCTAAATGAAGCCGAAAAGAGTTGTATTCATTTTGTTATGCCGAGAGCTTTTTCAGAACATCCACAAAGGATCTCTGTGCATGGATGTGTGATGTAGCAAAAAATGCTTCAGCACAAGAACAGCTTCCACTCCTGCCCTCTGTCACATCTCCTTCCCTTCTTCTCCTTTGATGTTTAACGGTGAAGTAATGTTGAGGTAACATCTGGAGCTGTGATACATCACTGTGTAGTGTGTTTTGGTGCTGGCTTCACCGCAGGAAAAGGGTACAGAGATTCTGCCAACATTTTGGTCAGTGTGCTCCTGATGCTTGTAAAGCTCTGGTGGAGCGTGAGGTGCAGCTCATAGCTACAGTGTAGGAATGCATTTGAGTGAAAGTGTAAAACAAAAATGTGTTATCTGTTTCTTCTGTGTTGGTTTTTTGGGTTGTTGACACATGCACAGCATTGAAACCTATCCACCAGACTTCTACGAACTTCTTTCAGATAAACACAACTCCCTGGAGACACCTGGAGATTCCAGCTGTCACGGGCAGGTCACCATTCTATCACAGTGCCAACGCTGGCAGAGAGAGGCAATCATTAAAACTTTGAAATTACCAGTTAACCTAACATGCAGGTCAGTGTGCTGTGGAAGGAAGCCGTAGCACTCAGAAAGAACCCCATGCATGCTTTGACCTTCTTGTTCTGAGGCTACAGTGCTGCTGACTGCACTGCTAAAATGATGAAACACATTTTTGTTTTTCTTTGAATCATTTTCATTTTTAATAAAACACATTTTCTATCCAATATTCATGTTTTGCCCAACAAAGGCTGCCAACCTATGTCCACAGTGTGCTCTGCTGCCTCTCATCCTATCCCAGTCTTGTTACCATATCCTTTTATTTAATCATTTTTTTCTCTGCCAGAAATGTTTGTAGCTGTTTTTTCTATTTATTTTTTTTAAAGTGTGTATATAATTTAAAAAAATACTGTACCAGGCCATTAAAAGGAAAACTGAGTATTTTACTCCTAATTTTACTACACATGCAGAAACTGTGGACTCCACCTGAAGGATGCTTACACAGTTGGCGTATTGCTATTTAGTGTCACGCAGATGAATCTGTGCAGTCACAAAATGAAATGAAACTTGGATTGCAATCAAACGGTGGCTCAAGCAGAACACTGGCGGAAGAGTTTAATCTTAAATGTAAACTTATTCAGGAAGCTACTTGGAAACCTATTTCAGTTGTACCTTCTATAACCTAATTATGCTATCAAACCAGTGTTTATTGCATTAAATTTAAAAAAGAAAAGCTTACTTGCCATAAGAGGATCTGTCCTGAATTATCTAAAGCTCGTGATTTTGTATGATTCCCCAAAGGAGTAGTCTGGGTTATATAATTACTGTAATTAAGCCAAAACTAGACTTTGAGCCTAAACTGAGACATTTACTCAGCATGTACCTGTGAAGGATTTTCTATTAAAGCTTTGTGCTTGACATGGTGTGGGGATTTGTCGCTTAGTTTGCTGCTGAGGGAGAACATCTGGACTCCTTCATGAGACCACATACAACACCTGGATGCGCTTATAAACAGGCAAAGAATGTGTGAATTAACATGCTCACACGCAGGTGAATGGGTATTTTAAAAGCACATTTAGCAAAGCAGAGCATGTGGTGTAATGATAGATAATTATACATTACTGATTTTTACTCCTCTATGTATGCCATTTGGGATTTTTTAGTGTAAGGCTACATTTTTCTTCACTGTCCATTACAGAACCATTTTCTCAGCTGTCATCTTCGCACAAAGAGATTATTAAACTAAATTATGACAACCAAAAAAAGATTACAGCCTGTGTTGTTGATGTGAAGTGACATAAAATGCAAGTTAGAATATGCAAAAAGTACATGAAAATCAAGAAAAAGTGAAAAACAATGAGCGTTAGAGATACTGAACATGTAGGTTTGTGTCTTGTGGTGCTGACACTGCTGCAGTTTTCCACAAGATTTCCACCGTTTGTCCATTTTCCTTTCCTGAGAGACATTTTTGACCTCATCTCCACACCAGATGAGTCCAGAAGACAGATGAGCTTCCCACAGTCTCTTGTGTTTTTAACTTTTTTTTAACCTGCACAGAATCAAAGCAGTGAAGAAGAAGAAGAAGCGAAGAAATGATGCTCACTTTAGACGACTAATTTCTTCATAATGACTTAATAGGACAATTAAACTTTGTTTAGATGAAAGAGTAAAATCTTGTGCCTTTCCCACAGGTCATTCTAGTTATTATGGACTTACATCATCATGTCCTAGATAAACCACAATCTGTCACCCTGTAGGTTTCACTTACAGCTTTAAAAGGGGAGATATCTAACTTTCTACATTCAACTCATGCATAAAAATCCACTGGGAATTACAGCAACAGCCTTGGGAAGACTTACCTGGTCATTCCATTCTCCTGACTTTATATTACTGTCTTTATATAACTGTCGAAACTTTTTATTACATCCCGCATCAACTCTGCAGTGGCTGATGTGAAATTCTGTGCAGAGATGTGCTCTGTGAAGCTGAGATTGCAAAGAGGAGCCAGATGAGGTGGTGAGAGTTGAAGCAAACCTGCTCCTGTGTTTTACTGTGATCTGAAGTTTCCCCATCTGTATAATAAAAACTGCATCTGTGTGAGGATGTGCGCAGCTGATCTCTCTTATGCATAGCATTAGGAAGTGTATGCGGATAATGTGGATGCTATCATAACAACTGGCAGGAAAGCTCATATAATTAAGGAATGCAATAAAGTTAATGAGGAAAACATCACAGGGGAGACAGCCGTATACCTGTGTGAGCGATAGTGCAGCGTGCTTGTATCAAAGAGCAGTCTTCACAATACAAGAGAGGAGTGCTGATGATGAGCAGCAACACATTTCAGTTACATCTAGGGTCTGAAACGATTCATCAAAGCAGCAGTTAGTTTGGCTTCTGTGCTCAAAGCTCATCTCTCCCCACAAATATGATGCACATAGAAATTGGGGAGTGATGAGTACACATCCTCCAGAGCCTAAAAGTGGATGCTGGGGTGGTGGAGGGTTTGAAACAGCAGGCAGCGATGCGGAGCAGCTGCACCACTGAAGTGTGAGAGGAGAGATGGGAGATTCTGCAGCTTAAATAGACTGGGTACCGTGTACAACACAGTCTGTGTGTGTGTAGGTGTGTGTCTGTGCACACTGCTCCTACATTACCAACACTGACTGAGATTTGCTGCAGGCTGGCTTTAAGTCCCAAATCGGCCATGAGTGAGTATGTCTGAACCGGTGTTCTCAAAGTGCGGCCTGCGGGCCAAGGGCAGCCCCGAGTGACGCTTTGTGCAACTTGTGAGTGAATAAAAAATAACTACGTATTTCATTCATGGTTCCCTTCATTCATTCATTCGATTCAGCAATGCAGCATTGTAGATATTCATACATACTAATCTTTCTTATTCCTCAATACAGCTTACGTTACTTTTTTTTTACCCTGAATAAATTACTAGTTTGGGAATAGTTTTGTTTAATGTATGCATACTCAGAGTCAAAAGTGGTTTAATTGGTTCAAATGATCAGAGCAGCAATTTCCAAGTAATCAAATTGCAAAGTAATAAAATAAAAGAAACAACTAAAAAAAACTTTTCAATAAAGAACTTTGCATTTTGGAATCTCTTCAGTGTTGGGGTGTAGTTCTAGATCCTTACACATTCAATGCATAAGACATGAGGTGTGAGCATAGCACATAAAATATATGAGTTTCAAGTTTCCCAGTTAATGAACTGGGACACGCAGATTCATACTTGTGGCTGCTTAAAGATCTCTTAACTAAGCTGTAAAGCTGAAACACAGTGGCAGGTTTTGGAACGTATTCACTTCTCTGACAGAAACAGGAACATGAATAGCATCTTTCTGCAATGTTGCTATAAAATACATGTATTAAGATCATTGCTCACTGGAAAATACACCGGATCGTTTTCTGACCCAATATCTATCTTTTTCGTTCTCTTCTTCTGTCTTGTTATTTTTGCGGGATGTTATGGTTAATATGGCTCGATGGGTTGATTGCCAGAGTTGATGGCAGTTCACTAATCAATCTCTGTTCCTCAAAACCCAACATGCATGCCGTGCAGCAGTTATAGTCACACCAGGCTGTATGTATGTGAGTGTGAGTCACACAAGTGTTTGTTTAGCTTGTTGAGTCTGAATGTAGTGCAGAAATAAGCCAATCTGCTGTCTAAATTCAGGACTTCTCGACTGACTAGACTAAAGAGTAGCAGAACACCTGCTACACTTGTTTAGTTTTCAGAGTGTTACTGATGGAGTCCTTCTGAATTAATCATATGGGACTATTATCTGTCAGTGTGGAGTTTCCAGCATATCAACAAAAAACAGGTGCTTAATCACTCACTTCAGTTTAGTTGACTTTGAACAGCAGTTAATGTGGTAGGCCCTCCACACAAATGCTTAAACAAAAAGTGCAAAGGGGTCAGATGGGGACTGGGTTATTGAGTCATCCTGGAATACACAATTAACCGAAGAGCTCCGAAAACTATCTCCATCCATAGCCTTCAGAAATGTGTTCGGACCTCTGGATTTCTGTTATTACTCTTTGTTCTTCTGTTGTCACATTAAAACAGCAGCTTCCAATACAGACTGTAAATGCATGCTAGTGTTTGTTGTAAGGGTGTGTATTTATGGCAGCTTATTCAGCTGATATTGCAGAAAACACATTGATGTGGGCACACACAGATACGGTGAGCATCTGGACACAAGATTAGTTTAATGTTTTCTGGGCAGTCTAACAACTGTTAGGGTGGCACCCAGGCAAACACACGCATACACCTTTATCTGGAAAAACACTGCCGCCCATCAGGGCAGGGACATCTGGAGTTTGACGAGTCCATGTTAGTAGGCCACACAACAGGAGTGGGAACCCCTGGTCCTGGAAAGGTATTTGAGATGCTGTCATGTTTTCCAGGCAGCTGGAGCAGGAATGGTGAGGGAAACAAACAGATGCCAAAATGGAGAAAGGAATTAAAGGAGTTTGTAAAGGAGTTTGAGAAAGTCTAATGCACCAAGGAGAAAGGAACTCTGCTTGTTTTAGAAATTTACCAGTTTTTCAAAAATTATTTTCTCTATTTTTTAACTTTCTGGTTTAGGATTAGATGGTTAGATCATTACCCACCACTCAAATACATCTACATCTCTATATATGTATGAATCAACATGTCTCCTGTCTTTCTAATATGCCATTAATATATAGTATTAATGGCATATTTCTGTCAAAATGCTAAATGTAGCACCTGCAGCTATTTTGATCACGAAAGCTTTATTGCAGAGCCACTAACTCATAAAAGAATAGTTTTGTGAAATGTTAATGTTTCTGTTTAGATGAAATAATCAGTTTCATTGTCATTTCTGCATGTTGAGCTGCTGCGAGGCAGCGATTAGCATAGCGCCTGCATCTTTTTCAACCAGCTTGCTGTTTAGCATAAAGGCATCAAGTCTTTATGCTAAACAAAGCTAAGCTAACTGCCAGTGGCTCCAACTTTATACTCGGATTATGCACAAGTTGCTCCATTGGTCACTACTCTAGAAAAAAAACAATGCATCAGCCCAATTGCTCAAGGGGAGCGAGGGCTCAGAACCCATGCATGTCTATAGAGACATGAGCCTACACAACTAGAAATCATAATAATCAGTGATAATGTTACAGCTGTATTATGATACAGGATACGTGACAGCCAAAGACAAATTATTTGGCTCAAAATCTTTTTTTTCTTCAGTGCTTCTGCATATAAGATCTGTAGAAATCTCTATGCACTAAAGATCTGAACAATGCTGTGTACCTTCACTCTCTTCTGGGGCTGTAATTCATAAGTTTGACCTAGATTTCATGATCAAACTAGGTCACTTTATTGCCTCTAAACAGATTTAACGGATTGCACATAATTGAGGACTACTTATATGGTGACATAGCCACTGACAAATCAAATTTTCAATACCGATAATTGTTAAAATAGTACTTTAATTACAGAATGAATAGAGGATTTTGGTGCAGCACTGTGGCACAGAATATATTGCTATGCTGTCATGTTAGATATTAACTAGTGATGTATATATTATTATTATTATTATTAATTTATTTAGATGCATTTAATGGTTGTTTTCTTTCTTAGGATTTAGCTGATTAGACCATTAGCCTACCACTCACAGAGGTGGATCTGGAAGCCGCTAGCTCAGCTCAGTTTAGCATAACTTAAAGCAGGGCAACAAAGACGAACAAGCTTTATGTTAATTACCTCCTTGCAGCAACTCAATACACAGCAATGGCAGGAGTATTGATCTTCTCATCTATGCAGAAATAAGAATATTTCTTCAAACTAGCCTTGTACGAGTTAGCGCCATGCAATAAAGCTTTCACTATCTATAGCTGCAGGTGCTACATTTAGCATTTTGACAGCAATGCCCCATTAATCCAGAGACATGGGTAGACTGGAAACAAAAGAGACCCTTGAGGTGCAGAGTGTCATCAAGTGCCACGCTTGTCATTTCATGCTGTGACTTCCATTGTATCTGATGCTGCACAGTATGAGGCACGATTGCTTGAAGGCACGATAGGACGTACCGTACCTTCAGCAAAAATCCTCAAGAAGCAATCGTTTGGAGGGGATTCAGTTCTATTTTGAGTCACATTAGCATGAGCAATACTGTTTATCAAAACATGATAATGATTTGTTTATGGTAATTAATTAAGATATTAATTTAGAAAGTTGAAAACTTATCTATAAATTTTGTAAGTAAACTTAATCAGAGAATTTGGGCATGGATTTTTCTTTTTTTAAATGCTTTTATGAGATAGTGCTTTATATCATCCTAACAGAGATAGAATAAAACACTTTTCAGTTTGGGCCTCTACATCTCGGCTCCCATTCGCTCCCATTTTCATCTTTTTCAAGGCAGAATCACTTTTCTGCTCACTTCATCTCCCTGTGTGACTCTTGCACATTCATTGTGTGTGACTATTCTGTCTTCTTTTCAGCTTCTCCATCAGTTCCCGCCTCTGGTCAGAAGGATTCCTGTGAAGGATTCCATCCTCAAAGTTAAGATATGCCTGCACACTGAAACACATAACAGAGACAGAGTGAGACACTGACTCAGAAAGACCGGTTGAATTTCAGTTGTTGTGCACCTTCAATTTACCTGACTTCCAATTTTAAATTTAAACTTGCAAATTAACCAAACTGCTCCCTTTAAGTAATGTTCTTTTTGACTAGAAATGAAAAAGGAAAGCGGCAATGTAGTTTAGTTTGTGAATTTCAATCATGCTGAATTTTAGCTGAACAGAAAATATGTAGAGCCAGTGCCTCCCTAGCTGTGTTTGATGCCTGTAGCTTCGCTCATTTTCTCTGGGCAGCTGGTTATCAGTCTTTTCTCACCCCCTGCTTCTATTGGTCTAATAACTTCTGTGCCTTTTCGGTCATGTCTGCATCACTATAAAGCATTCTTGTGCAAAGGGAGTGCAGTCTGACTGACTCTTGCCTCTGCATGCATTCAAGCCTCAGGGCAATGGCTTGAGTCTGGATGTACTTCTGACTGGCTGAGTGGGCTGAGTAGGTGGCCGCTTGTCTGTCTGCAATCTGCCTACGACTTCTACCAGGCTAACAGTGTTGATAACCAGTCAAAGGTGGGCGTTATATAGAGCTGCTGAGTTTCTGACATTAAAGCACCATTTTCATTTAAAACATGCAGCGAGCAGGAATCATCCCTGAGTCTGGCCACCAGCAGAATGCATAAGTGTGGCCACAAACAGGAAGAACACAGCCCGGTTTACATTTGTTTCTCATTTTATGGATACATGATTATTGACCAACAACAAATCCTTTTCTGAGGAGTTTTGACGTTGTTTTTTCACAGAGCAAAGAAAGAGAGCAGAGAAATGGATTATCCTACAGTTGTCATGTATATCTCAATAGCCTTTATACTTTTCTGGCAAGTGGAATCTTATTTGCTTTCATTATTATTATTTCACTGCAATTTGTTGTTACTGATTGATTAAATATATGGGGTGGATAAAGTGTATCATATGAGGTGTAAGCTTCTTTGTGTTCTATCAGGGATATGACAGACAAAGGACCAGGGTGCAGTATCTGCTGGTAAAATGTACTCATTAGAGTATTGTTGCATTGCTAAAAAATAAGCACCAATTTGCAGTTAGCTTGTTTATGTTCATTGTTCAGAGTGCGGTAAGCCTACTAAGTATAATGACTTAACCTAAGTGCATGGGGACTCAATGTTGCTAGCAATGTTGGAGTCGTTACTCAATAAGTAATCTTAAAAGTAAGAAGCACTTAAACGATTAAGTCCTTGCTTAATTACTCCAGCAGGTAAATAAGTCATGAGGACACATATACAATCTTTCTATTAGTGTTTACTTATGAACACAAAGCCGACAATTCAAAACAAAGATGAAAACCGGCCAAAAAGAGACTTGATGACCACAGCGATTCTACGTTAGAAACATCAAACGATAGAAATGGTGGCATCAAACACTTAGCTCAACACTAGTTACTAGCATCCTCTCAACCACATAGCCAGCAACAAGCACCTTTAGTGGAGTTTCTGAGCTGTAGCATCACCATCATTGTCCTCCCCAATGGGGAGTTGAACTGCATTAACGCTTTGCATGCTACAATGAAAATATAGTAAATTAATAACACTTTAACATAATATTAAATGTCTTAATATTAAAATTTTAGCCAATAGTTCAAATGCAAAACTAAAAAAACCCCCCGAAAAATAGGATGAACCAAGAAACGCCACCATCTCCAGGAGAAAACATGAAATTTTCATTTTTGTTAAGCATCTAGTTTATAATTAAGCATATACAAAGATGTTTTTAAATCTTTAATATGGTGACATTTCTCCACTTCATGTTTTTGTTTGCTTGTTTATTTGGGGATTTGCAATAATAACAATAATAAGAAGAAATCCATGTACAAGCCAAGATAGATTAAATGTCTCTTCTTCAAATAAACCAACCTGGCACAATTTAGTTTTCATGGTTTAGCACTTAGAACCCCATTTACATTCTCACTGACTGTTTGACGTATAAGATGTCTGCCTAATCTATGTATATCTATACTTCTTTGTCCACTGATGTCAGTCTTTGTCTTCTGTGGTTTATGTAAATTGCATGGAAACATTGTTTATTGTGGACCAAGAGTTTGATTTGATCTTACTGGAATCTTTATGTTTTAATAAAAAAACAAACAAACATATGTTGTGTATTATATGATAAAAAATATATTTTAATAAAAAGTTTCAGTTAAATAACATCTTTCCACTCTTCAAATCTGGGCAAAACATTTTGTTTTCTTGCGTCACAGCCTAAAGCTACTGTATAAAGTCCCACTGTACTCTAACTCTTCTATTTCTGTTCTATTTCATTGGCTCTTTGGTGTTCATACATTTATCCATATTTGTACATATGTAAGTACAATGTGTGAGACGAAGTCTTTTAGTGGTAGGCAGTGTGACGCACTGTAATCCACATTTAGATATGACCACAAATTAAACTCTCACAGTTATTCTTAGCCAGACTATCTGTGGGTTGAGAAGTCATACCTTCACTGTAGTATATTTGGAGCAGTGGTCTATTCTCAGAGGAAGTAAACAGAGTGATCAAATGCAGTGAAATACAGGTAATCAGAGGGCTTGGCATCACTGGCTGCTCTGGGTAAAAGTAAAACTTTTTAACATAATTACACTGTATTATGATTCTAGGCTGTAAGCCAGAGTTGTGGACCAGAAGCAGAAGTGAGACAAGTGAAAAAAAAGAAAAGAAAGGATGGACGGTGGGTGAATGCTGAATGAGATGCCACAATAAGTACATCTTTATATTCACTTCCACCCAGTTATTCTCTGTGGCATGGTGTGTGTTTGTATTGGTACTGTGTTGTCTTGTTATTGCGTCTGGCTCAGGAATGCAGACAGATAGCGAACTAGCAACCACCACTCATCCGACCACAAACTTACGTCCCCGGGGTGATGCAGACGCTCACATTCACACAGACAGTAGGTAGCTCAGTAGATTTACGGGGCTATTTATTGTGGCAGTCGGCTGTCTGTCTAGTCAACATTTATTCTTGTCATGCAGGTGCGTACGTGTAAATTAAACCTCTTTCTGGATGATGCTCCACGTGTAGATCTCTCTGAATGGAAATATATGCTCTCTAAATGTCTCTCAGACTTTATGAACTTTGTCATGTCACACATGCACATGCCAAAGCAGCTGGATACATTCTATGGGAAACTGTCTGTCTGGGGTCCCCTGGGGCCACAGTAGGTTGCAAGACACATATTGCACTGTCTGCTTTGTGACCTTTTCTGTGTGTCAACTTTTGTACCAACCCCCCAACTACTTTTTCTCCCACCATGTACAATCAAGTGCTGTGAAGCAGTTATCACCCAAAAACAGTTTTGTATTGAGCTCTGAAGCTCTTCCACCAAGTGTGACAGGTACAGCAATTTGCAATAAAGTAAGAGGAAGGATGCTGGAATGGACGATAACATGTTATTTCATCCTTACACTGCTTCAAAACAACTTTTAATGCAAAATGAGAGGGTTAGTTAAGAATGTTAAGAATGAGCCTTTAAATATAATGAAATGAGACCTCAACCACAAGCAGACAAGAAGTTAGGGGCTGATGGGGATACATATAAACAAAGCTAAGTTATAGGTCTCCTGTCTCATAAGGGCAATTACAGTGAGGCTTACATCCCTCGGGACATGAGATATTGTGAAGTGTACACAATGGTTTATGTTTGTGGGACTTGCTGCTTGTGCGGGTGTCTGCATCCTTGCAGAGCTTTGAGGTCTTGTGATGTTTTCCCCACTGGCTACAAGTCGCAGCTATCAGACGGTGACAGATATAGTGCCGCATGAACCAAAAAGTACTGGTGACTTCTCTGTGAAACAAGAGACTTGAAGTTTTTGAAAGCAGTTCTTGGCAGTATGAATAGTCCTCCACATGAATAATTCTGTCTGTGTTTTCCTGTGTCTCTGTGTAAGGTAACTCACACTGACAAATGCAAGACATGGAAAGTTAGTTTTCTGGCTTTTTGCAGTTTCAATGAGCAGTCATAGAGGCCACTCTTCATGTCATGCTGCTGCAGATTACGTTGTTTTTGGGGTTTTTTAACAAAGTTTGAAATACTTGTTCAGCTTTAGTTGCCCATTTGTCACAATTCAGACATGTAATGAGGCTGCTTCAAACAGGCTGACAAAGACAATATCCCTAAAAATACTTGCGTGCATTTTCGTTTGCTCTTTTAACACAAGTATTTGGGGAATTGTGCATTGAGGCTCTAGGCAGCACTACCTCTCTGTACTCACTGAACATCAATACAGCCATATAGAGGCTGTAACTGTCATAGCAGCCATCAGCAACATGAAGCATTCTGGCATACTGCTGAAGAAATGTAGGCGTTGGTATGCAAAAATTACCCATGTATGCTTGACAATGGAAAAAAAGAGTTTTTTTTTTTTATGAAGCACATATCGCTGTAGAACAGCATCCATATATTACTGGCACCAAATGAAAACCTTTGATGCTGAAATAATGATGCATTCAAAAACTGCAGTTACTCAAATAGCCACTTGAGGCTGGGTTCCATAGGGTTTAAAATGGCCAACTTTACATCTGAAATAAGCATATTTAAAATCTGGCCCAAAAAACACATTTTAATTTCTATACATAATTTTTCTTCTCCACACCTAAATGTGGGCATTTTTATATAATTCCCTTGTTTAAATTAAATCAAAAGTCTTAAATACATGCCTAAAGGCAGATGAGTGCCCAACAGGCAGCTGTAGATGCTTTAGCTCTCTGCTGGGTGTGACCATGTGCACGTCTTGACATTTTTAATGCAATTATCGGATGAATAGGATGGTTTGCAGTCCAAGAAACCCAGATGTACACAGTCTGGATGCACTTTGCTAACAAAGAAAGCTAGTATTAGCTGATCACATAACACTTACACTGTTTTTCTCTGATATCTGAACTCTCTTTTTAGGTCATTATCAACTAATTTAGCTTTAAAATTGCTAAATGCCTCCATATCTAGGGAAACAGGGTGGGAGATGATCTGCTATGCCAACTCCTAAAAGGAGCAGCCAAAAAAAAAAAAAAAAAAAAGCCTCAAGGGTATCTAATCTTCAAGATCTAATGTCAGTTTTTTGGAGTGCAGATGCATGTCACCAAGGAGATACATTTCTTTTCTTTTTTAATAATTACATTATATGTGCAGAAATCATTTCCCTCCATTATTCAGACACAAAAATTTAATTTAAGCAAACAGTGAACTGATTAAGTCGAAATTGGATGCTCTTCTGAATTTGAGCCCTGGTTCTTGATTTAGGCATGAGTGGCTTTTTAGTTTAAAAAAATGCCTGGTGTGTTTTAAAACCCATTAGCTTCAAGTTAGATTGCTCTGTTTTCAGTTAGGTACATTTACAGATGAGCTGATGCCACAGGCTACGGTTCTTTTACACAACTGGATATTTAATAATAAGCTTTCTAACTTCCACTTTGCTGCTGTAACTAGATGCTTTGAAGACCATATTAGGAAGGGAAACTACAAAACCAGAAAGTACCGTCTCATTGGAACACCTTCTGTGGTTACGGACAGCCAGCTGACTTCATTCTGTGAAACAAAAATACCCTTGTAACTCCATTGCTGAGCCTCTGGAAATATCATCTCATGATCACACATGTAAAACTTTCTTTCCAATTTTTTGCTCCTTTATCCTTTATTTTCATCTCCATGTCCTCTTTGTCAGTTCAGATGTCGTGATTGTAACAATTTTTTGAACCCCTTATTTCTGTACACCTGCACTAAATTATAATTTATCTGTATTGTTTTCTTTGCTGTAAAGTATAATTATGTATATTTGTGTTTTGCATTTTGATAAAAATGATGTTTTAACCATCTTAATTCAGTTGAATTAGAAGGATGTTTTGGGCACTGTTGTTCTATGGATGCATTATCTTCTATCATCTTTTCTTTTTGCCTTCAACGAATAAGGTGCTTTTCTGTCTTTGATCTTTATTTTATGTTTATATTATACCAGCTCTATCCATGTTGTTTCATTCCTGATCATTAAACTGTGATTTGATAATGACAGTTAACAGAAACCTAAATTAGAGGTTTCTGTCAACTTGGATTTGCATGTACCAGGTGACCTGGGAAAATTTCTGAAAATTACTCCAAATTTCTCAAATCTGTCACAAGTCTTACTTAAAATGTCAGTGTTGTGTTCATAATAGCTCATTGTGGTGACATCTGGGTTTAAAGGCCAAGCACACTCACTGCAAACCTACAGGGGTCCTAATTATTTTTGGCTGATTAGTCCTTTTATAGTTTGCGTAAGCAGCTTGTGGTAAATTAACATATTTCTGGTTGTGATGATTATTTTGTTAGGGTGGGGAATTCAGACCTTCGTCATTGTTTGTTAATAAACTGATCTAGTGAGCTCAAGTGATGTCAATGCAAAGCTAACCAGCTCCCCACCTGAGCAGAAAGAGGCGTTTTATAATTCAGCAGTGTTGTTTGTGTGTACATGTTTAGGCATCTTTGTGAGGACAGACAACTGGAATAGCACTATACTTGTGGGGACGAACAGTCACTTATGGGGACAAAATGTCTGTCCCCACGAATTTGAAGGTATTTTTGAGGCTCAAAATGTGCTTTTAGTGTCAGGCTTACAATTAGGTTATGGTTAGGTTTAGGCTAATGGGGTGGGGTAGACATTAACTTTTGATGGGTAGGGTTAGGGTAAGCACTAAGATATGAAAATGAGTGTGTTTGTGTGTGTGTGTGTGTGTGTGTGTGTGTGTGTGTGTGTGTGTGTGTGTGTGTGTGTGTGTGTGTGTGTGTGAGAGAGAGAGAGTATGTGTGTTCTCTTAAAGGTTATTTTGTTTTATTATTTAAAAAAAAGGGTTTTGTTTTTTTCAGATTTCCAGAAAACGAGAGAATTTTCTATCATAGTTTCTGTGGAGGAAATGAAACGAGTCACATCATATATTTTTTTTATCAATTGCAGTTAAGCTGGTGAATCAAATAGTTGGTGTTTATTAGGAAGTAGACAGATCAATCTGAAAGATCAATTTGCAGTCGACTTCTTTAAACCCCTGCATACGAAAGCGGTCGTTTTTCCAAACTGCCGAATTTATCTGAGTCTCTGCAGCTTTCTTACCTTCAGTGTTCATATTAGTGCTTTAAGCCATGCAGTATGCTTGCACAACTAATTGCCTGTTTCCATCTAAAGGATTGTTTACTCTGAATATATGATTTAGCACCACTTGAGCAGTACTGCTGGTTGTGTTTGCCAGTGTGTGTGTGTGTGTGTGTGTGTGTGTGTGTGTGTGTGTGTGTGTGTGTGTGTACTTGTTTTCATGACATCTTAGGACAATTTTATGATAACACACTCACAAAATGAGGACGCTCAGAAAAATGAGGACATTTTTGAGGTCCTCATTTTTCTGAGCCTTCTAAAGTGTTCTAGAGGCTCCCAACATGCTCCCAAACCAAAAATCTCGAAAGTCCTGAAACATCACAATTTTATGAAAAAGTGTGTTTAAGTGTGTTTAGCGTTTTTGCTCACTTTCAGTTTCGCCGCCTACTGGCCAGTTTTGGAACTTAACACACTTTAAACACACTTTCAGTGACGTCACTCTGCGAGTCCTCATATTGTAGGTGTGTCAGACACAATAACACATTTGACCCAGGTTATACCCTTCTGGGGCTTAGCGGACACATGCGTGGACAGCACCTTTTAGTTCTTATGTCCAAAGTCGTATTCAATGTTGAAATGGAGGTGAACTTTATTTCAATCATTCGTGGAATAGTAACAGATGAATTTTGAGGCTTCTGAAAATTGTTCGTTCAAACCTTGCCAATTAAACAATCATTCTAACACACATCAAAAACTTTTCACATTTTTATACATATTAAGGTGAGCTATAAGCAAGGGTAACAACAGTTAAATCAGGCAAATCTTGACAAAAATGAAGGTCTTTAGATTCAGTTATCAGTACCTGCACAGCTTGGTTTCTTTTGTTGTTGACAAAATGTATCGAAATATAAAGTTTCAACATTTGTCTAATTATATTACTATTAATTAATGAGTCTTACTTCTCAAGATCAATGCACAAATTGTCTGACCTTCACTATGCAGAATGATGTGTGTGCAGATTTTGACCCTTGAAGAGTTTATATTAATCTACATTAATATAATTGCATCTGCAATCTGCAGTTGAACTTGGAGATTCCTGCCGCTGTCATCTGATTCAGTATGATCATCAGGCTCAGTCTCGACTCTGTGTATCTACAAGAATTGATGAAAAAAGTCAACACTTTATTAATTATATTTTAAATTCAACTTACCTTATACTTTTTACAATATAGTATAAAATGCATATTGTTTCTTTAAAAACTAATAACACACTATTAAAAACTGCAGAATGCACAATTCCAGCTTCATTTAGTAATTCAATTAGTAAATAAAAGTGAGTAATTAAGTCACTTAATTAACTAAGCAACGGTAAATGTCACAGAAGTACAATTCAATTTCAATTCAATTTTATTTATATAGCACCAAATCACAAAAAAAGTCGCCTCAAGGCGCTTCATAGATACAGAGAAAAACCCAACAATCATATGACCACCTATGAGCAAGCGCTTTGGCGACAGTGGGAAGGAAAAACTCCCTTTTAACAGGAAGAAACCTCTGGCAGAACCAGGCTCAGGGAGGGGCGGCCATCTGTTGCGACTGGTTGGGGTGAGAGAAGGAAAACAGGATGAAAGACATGCTGTGGAAGAGAGACAGAGGTTAATAACAGATATGATTCAATGCAGAGAGGTCTATTAACACATACTGAGTGAGAAAGGTGACTGGAAAGGAAAAACTCAATGCATCATGGGAATCCCCGGCTGCCTACGTCTATTGCAGCATAACTAAGGGAGGATTCAGGGTCACCTGGTCCAGCCCTAACTATATGCTTCAGCTAAAAGGAACGTTTTAAGCCTAATCTTGAAAGTAGAGATAGTGTCTGTCTCCCGAATCCAAACTGGAAGCTGGTTCCACAGAAAAGGGGCCTGAAAACTGAAGGCTCTGCCTCCCATTCTACTTTTAAATACTCTAGGAACAACAAGTAAGCCTGCAGTGTGAGAGCGAAGTGCTCTAATAGGGTGATATGGTACTACAAGGTCATTAAGATAAGATGGGGCCTGATTATTTAAGACCTTGTATGTGAGGAGTAGAATTTTGAATTTAATTCTGGATTTAACAGGAAGCCAATGAAGGGAAGCCAAAACAGGAGAAATCTGCTCTCTTTCTAGTCCCTGTCAGTACTCTTGCTGCAGCATTTTGGATTAGCTGAAGGCTTTTCAGGGAGTTTTTAGGACATTCTGATAATAATGAATTACAGTAGTCCAGCCTGGAAGTAACAAATGCATGAACTAGTTTTTCAGCGTCACTAAGAGACAGGATATTTCTAACTTTAGAGATGTTGCACAAATGAAAGAAAGCAGTCTTACATATTTGTTTAATATGTGCATTGAAGGACATGTCTTGGTCAAAAATGACTCCAAGGTTCCTCACAGTATAACTGGAGGCCAAGGTAATGCCATCCAGAGTAAGAATCTGCTTAGATACCATATTTCTAAGATTTTCAGGGCCGAGTACAATAACCTCAGTTTGATCTGAATTAAGAAGCAGAAAGTTAGCGGCCATCCAGGTCTTTATGTCTTTAAGACATTCCTGCACTTTAACTAATTGGTGTGTGTTATCTGGCTTCATGGACAGATAGAGCTGGGTGTCATCTGCATAGCAGTGAAAATGTATGCTATGTCTTCTAATGATACTGCCTAGGGGAAGCATGTATAATGTAAACAGAATTGGTCCTAGCACTGAACCCTGTGGAACTCCATAATTGACCTTAGTGGGTGAAGAGGACTCTCCATTTACATGAACAAATTGTAGTCTATTAGACAGATATGATACAAACCACTGGAGTGCAGTACCTGTAATATCTACAGCATGCTCTAATCGCTCTAATAGGATATTATGGTCAACAGTATCGAACGCTGCACTAAGGCCTAGCAGGACAAGCACAGAGATGAGTCCACTGTCAGAGGCCATAAGAAGATCATTTGTAACCTTCGCTAAAGCGGTTTCTGTGCTGTGATGAACTCTGAAACCTGACTGAAACTCTTCAAATAAGCCATTCCTCTGCAGATGATCTGTTAGCTGTTTGACAACTACTCTTTCAAGGATTTTTGATATGAAAGGAAGGTTGGAGATTGGCCTATAATTAGCTAAGACTGCTGGGTCTAGAGATGGCTTTTTGAGTAAAGGTTTAACTACAGCCAGCTTGAAGGCCTGTGGTACATAGCCGATTATTAGAGATAGGTTGATCATATTTAAGATTGAAGCATTAATTAATGGCAGGACTTCTTTGAGCAGTTTTGTAGGAATGGGGTCTAAAAGACACGGAGGATTGGAGGAAGTAATTATAGAAGTTAACTCAGAAAGATCAATTGGAGAAAAAGAGTCTAACTTAACATCAACGGTACTAAAAGTAGCTGTAGATAATGTTACATCTGTGGGATGATTATTGGTAATTTTTTTCTCTAATGATAAGAATTTTATTTGTGAAGAAGTTCATGAAGTCATTACTAATTAACGATGGTTGGCTCAAAAGAGCTCTGACTGTTTGTCAGCCTGGCTACAGTGCTGAAGAGAAACCTGGGGTTGTTCTTATTGTCTTCAATCAGTGACAAATAGTAAGATGTTCTGGCTTTGCGGGGGGCTTTCTTATAAATCAGCAAAATATTTCTCCAATTATGATGATCCTCTAAATTTGTGACACGCCATTTCCTCTCCAGCTTACGAGTCATCTGCTTTAGGCTACGTGTTTGAGAATTATACCACAGAGTCAGGTACTTCTGATCTGAGACCTTAGTTTTCACAGGAGCTACAGTATCCAGAGTCATATGTAGTGAGGAGGTAAAATTATTATTAACAAGATAATTGACCTCTGTTGGGGTAGCGTTCAGATAGCTGCTCTGCTCTGTGTTGGTACAGGTCATTGAAGATGATAACAGTGGGTGGATTACATTCTTAAACATAGTTACAGCGCTTTCAGAAAGACATCTGTGATAAAGTCTACTCTCCACTGCTGTGTAATCAATTATTGTAAATGTAAATGTTATCAGGAAATGATCAGACAGGAGAGGGTTTTCAGGAAACACTGTTAAATGTTCAGTTTCTATGCCATATGTTAAAAACAAGATCTAGAGTGTGATTAAAGTGGTGGGTGGGTTCTTTTACATGTTGAGAGAAGCCAATTGAGTCTAATAACAGATTAAATGCCATGTTGAGGCTGTCATTCTTAGCATCTACATGGATGTTAAAATCACCCACAATAATTATTTTATCTGAGCTGAGCACTAAATCAGATAAAAAGTCTGAGAAATCAGAGAGAAACTCTGTAAGGCCCAGGTGGACAATTAGATGATAACAAATAAGACTGGTTTCTAAAATTTTTCAGCTGGGGTGGACAATGCTAAGCATCAGGCTTTCAAATGAATTAAAAGTCTGTCTTGGTCTTTCATTAATTAATAGGCTGGTGTGAAAAATTGCTGCCACACCGCCCCCTCGGCCTGTGCTTCGAGGTTTCTGGTAGTTAGAATGACTCGGGGGTGTTGATTCATTTAAACTAACATAATCATCCTGCTAAAACCAGGTTTCTGTAAGGCAGAGTAAATCGATTTGTTGATCAATTATTAAGTCATGTACTAACAGAGACTTGGAGGAGAGAGACCTAATATTTAATAATCCACATTTCACTGTTTTACTCTTTAGTTAGGATGTGGATACTGTATTGTTCTTTCTTTGTAATTGTTTATGTTTAAGTTGTTTGTTGCTGGTTTTTAGTTTGTTTTTTGTCTTTTTGGAAGCTGACACAGTCTCTATGGAGATGGGTTTTTGGGGGGGTAGCAGGAGGAGAGAAGCTGCAGAGAGGCGTGTAAGACTGCAACTCTGCTTCCTGGTCCCAACTCTGGATAGTCATATTATGGGGGGTTTAATTAATTTGTCCATATTTCTAGAAATGAGAGCTGCCGTCTCTCCTTATAAGACCAGGTTTCCTCCAGAAGGTTTGCCAATTATCTATGAAGCCCACATCGTTTCTGGGACACCACTCAGACAGCCAGCAATTTAAGGAGAACATGCGGCTAAACATGTCACTCTTGGTCTGATTGGGGAGGGGACCAGAGAAAACTACAGAGTCCCACATTGTTTTGGCAAAGTTACACACCGATTCAATATTGATTTTAGTGACCTCCGATTGGCGTAACCGGGTGTCATTACTGCCGACGTGAATTATGATTTTACTGAATTTACGTTTACCCTTAGCCAGCAGTTTTAAATTTCCTTCAATGTCGCCTGCTCTGGCCCCTGGAAGACAATTGACTATGGTTTCCGGTGTCTCTAGCTTCACATGTCTGAGAACAGAATTGCCAATTACCAGAGTTTGACCCCCGACGGGTGTGTCGCCGAGTGGGGAAAAACGGTTAGACATATGTATGAATTTGAGGAGTGGACCCAAAATGCTGACACAAAGGAACGTGAAAGAAAATTTGAATATTAACAGAAAGCAAGCCGTTTATTAATCTCTACTTTTAAGATTAGGCTTCAAACTTTCCTTTTTGCTAAAGCATATAGTTAGGGCTGGATCAGGTGACCCTGGATCCTCCCTTAGTTGTGCTGCAATAGATGTAGGCAGCCGGGGGATTCCCATGAAGCACTGAGTTTTTTCCTTTCCAGTCACCTTTCTCACTCACTGTGTGTTAATAGACCTCTCTGCACTGAATCATACTTGTTATTAATCCACAGCATGTCTTTGTCCTGTCTTCCTTTTCTCACCCCAACTGGTCACAGCAGATGCCCGCCGCTCCCTGAGCCTGGTTCTGCTGGAGGTTTCTTCCTGTTAAAAGGGAGTTTTTCCTTCCCACTGTCGCCAAAGCGCTTGCTCATAGGTGGTCCTATGATTGTTGGGTTTTTCTCTGTATCTATTATTGTGCGATCTACTGTACAATATAAAGTGCCTTCAGGCGATTGTTGTTGTGATTTGGCGCTATATAAATAAAATTGAATTGAAATTAAAAGATTACAAAACAAAAGGCAGAGGTGAAGCTAAACAATAACCTAACCTGGGGAAAATATTTTTTATTAAAAAAAACAAACAAACCATGAAACCTGACATGGATACAAAGATACCTGGAACATGGAAACGTGGCACCAAAGACAACAGATGACCTGACACTGAACAAATGAGGACAGGACTTACAGTGGCTTGCAAAAGTATTCGGCCCCCTTTAACTTTCCCACATTTTGGCACATTACAGCCACAAACATGAATCAATTTTATTGGAATTCCACGTGAAAGACCAATACAAAGTGGTGTACACGTGAGAAGTGGAACAAAAATCATACATGATTCCAAACATTTTTTACAAATAAATAACTGAAAAGTGGGGTGTGCGCAATTATTCAGCCCCCTGAGTCAATACTTTGTAGAACCACCTTTTGCTGCAATTGGATTCCATTAAAATTGATTTGTGTCACGGCTGGGAAGGCGAGCCGTGTGGTGTGGAGGAAGGAGGACCCAAGATGCAAGCAGTGGATGAAAATGCTAGTGAAGTTTATTTACAAGGTGTAGTGGCAAACAAGCAGTGGGGCATGACAAATAACTGAAGACACCTAAACTGGGAAGAACTAAAATAACAGACCTGGGTGCATACGACAAAGGGATGCGCGGCAGCCGCCGAGCAGGACACCGAGTAACAGGCAGGAGAACACACAGGGCTTAAATACACACACCAGTAATCAGGGGATGAGAGACAGGAGGGCAACACGGCTGGGAGGAATCAGAGCTGACGGGACAGGGGAAACGTAATCTGAACACACTCACATCAGACAGAGACCTTCACAATAAAACAGGAAACTCAGACACGGGGAACCAAACAAGACACAGAACTAAACAGACAGATTCACAAACAGACGGGGTGACAGCATAGACAGAGACACAGACTCAAAGGCAGACCAAATATAACACATAGAACTCAAACAATAATAATCATCATCATCATCATAATAATAAACTAAAAGCGCTGGGTCACCGACCCAGGACCATGACAATTTGTGTTTGTGGCAGTAATGTGACAAAATGTGGAAAAGAGGGACGAATACTTTTGCAAGCCACTGCAAGTACACAGAGAGATAATGAGGGGATGAGGAACAGCTGGGACAAGGGGAAACAAAACTAGACTCACTGCATTTAGGACAAAGACTTTCCCAATAAAACAGACATCACAAGGGTAATCTAATAAACAAATGAACTTAGCAAACCTAAAGAACTTATAAATAAACATCGACATCTAAACAAACTAAAACTTAAAACGCTGGGTCAACAGACCCAGGAAAGTGACAGTAAAATCATTTATTATACACATTATACTTATTTTCTTAAATTGCTTATCTATTATCTGTATTTTAACTTGGGGGTCTAGGGGTGCTGCATGTTTATGATAACACACTGACAATATCAGGACAATTTTAGCCTTACTCTATCAGTGAACAGCATGCCCATGCTAACTTAAACTAGACCAGCAAGCTAACCCCATGTGTATTAAGTGTTACTTCAGAATAGGAACCAAACAAATTAACGGAACGAAATTAACTGTAACAGCAGTTTGCAAAACATTGTGACAGTTCTCAAGTGTTCCTACCTCAAATCCAGCACGTGTTGCTGTGTTTTTGTTGTTAAATGGACGAGGAGAGACCGTGGCTGGTGAGAGGATGCAGCATTTCGTCAGTGGAGCATAGAACGACGTCTCTGATTGGTCAAAAAGTGAGTAAAGATGCATCTGATTGTTCGAAAGCGTCAACCAAAGAGCTGCTGGTCACGGCAAGATACAAACTCGCCGGAGCTCTGCGTGAACGGCACATCCGGGACCTTCAGCACTCAGGAGAGCTTTATCTTGAGGTATGTATTTACCTTTGATATCCATGCGTCGACGAAAGCTCCGCGAGGTAAAGTTGTATGTTTAACAAGCTAATTAAGGTTAGTTAAACGGAATTAAAACAATACACAACCGATTTGAACAAATTGAAAGTGGTGAATGATGATAAATGCTAAAAAATTACTTAAGATTTATCTTTAACAATAGATATTAGAAGTTAAATTTAACTGTTTTTAAATTCCCACCGGAGTTAAAGGGACCTGCGGCCTTGCATGTGCTCTGCATCTTCAACTGCAGAGACAGTCAGTCTAAGCTCAGTGTAGCTAACTGCAACACACTTTTTTTTTTCAACACAAGATATGCTTGGGGGGATTTAAATGATAATATTAATGTTTTCTTATTCAGCACAAATCAATAATATTATAGTTATTTGCTCACGGTCTGGGTCTCTGGCCCAGCGTTTCTGATGTTATTCTAAGGTTTTTGAGTTTCTTATGTTTAATGGCGGGTTAGTTGAGTTTGGCTTAACGTTATTAATATCGTTTTAAGGAGTTTATGTTAGGGCTGTATATTACCACGTTTGTATTTTCATGCCATGTTTCCTGTTTTATTTTGAAAGAGTCTGTTGCGTTCAGTTCATTAATCTCACTTCCCTGTTGTGTCAATAGAATCATTTGTGCAAGCTACTACCCTGCTGTCCCTCTGTCGTGTCTCAACCTCCAACAGGAAAGTAGAAGTCCTCATATGGTAGGACCAGTGATTGTAGTGTGTGTTACACTGTCCTCATATTGTTTTAAGCTGTGAAGGACAGGAGTGTGTTTCAGTTGCCTTCCTCATGTGGTAGGACCAACAACTCTAGTGTGTGTTACACTGTCCTCATATCGTTGGGTAGCAGAACCGTACAGTGTTAAGTTTCTATAGAATCTGGTATAAGGAAGTCAGATCCTTCTGTAATAATATTCACTGATACAAATATGATCTGTAGTTAATTAAATAGTCGGGATTTATACTAGAGAATGTTTCTGATGTTATATTGTTGTCTTTTGTTGCAGACACCAGGTGCCGAGGTCCTGCCTCAACCTCCTTCAGACCAATTGGTGAGTGACACACCCACTTCATTCTTCCAACAGGTTACACATTATTTTTTTGTATTTGGCATCAAGTATATGTGTCAGTTGGGCCTAGTGCATAAATGAAATGCACTTTAATTGTACTAAAACAATCAGTTTTAGTCGAAGTTAACCAAAACCAACATTAGCATTAGGATAAAGTAATTGTCTATACCATTTGTTAGTCCAAACTTTCCCTTAAAGCATCAGCTTGATCTTTATTCTGACAAAATTTGATATTTTTGTCGTTTTACACATGTTTTTGTCAAAATAAGCTCCCGCTGATCAGTTTACATGATTTAATTTCTGGGGAAATAGATGGCTGTACATCAGTGTTGGGTTTAGAGCTTTTATTGACAACAGCAGGAGAAGTTAGAAGTCAGGAATGTGAACTCTACATGTGTTCAGTCGTCATGTCCTCATATTGTTTTAAGCTGTGAAGGACAGGAGTGTGTTTAAGTAGAAGTCCTCATATGGTAGGACCAGTGATTGTAGTGTGTGTGTTACACTGTCCTCATATTGTTTTAAGCTGTGAGGGACAGGAGTGTGTTTCAGTTGCCTTCCTCATGTGGTAGGACCAACAACTCTAGTGTGTGTTACACTGTCCTCATATCGTTGGGTAGCAGAACCGTACAGTGTTAAGTTTCTATAGAATCTGGTATAAGGAAGTCAGATCCTTCTGTAATAATATTCACTGATACAAATATGATCTGTAGTTAATTAAATAGTCGGGATTTATACTAGAGAATGTTTCTGACGTTATATTGTTGTCTTTTGTTGCAGACACCAGGTGCCGAGGTCCTGTCTCAACCTCCTTCAGACCAATTGGTGAGTGACACACCCACTTCATTCTTCCAACAGGTGAAGATGGATGTTGCAGACAGGACATATCCTAACTTTTGCAGCCGTTACGATAATAACGCGCTGTTTGCACGATGAGCACAGCTTCCAAGCTCCCCTAAATTGACCGTGCGCTTCGTGTTGTGTGTGCGTGAGTCTGTGCATTTAGTGGCGTCTGTGCAGAAATGACTAGTAAGACAAGGCTGCAAACTATTCTCACAGACTTCAAGTGTGCACTTGAATCCAAAACGATCTCTCTCTCTCCCTCCGGCTCTGTTGAGATGCCACTGGGAGAGTAACAACTGCCCCTCCCCCCCTCTGCTCAGCAAACAGGTGGCTGTTTTTGCACCCCTCCCCCTCTGCTCTGCAAACACGTGGCTGCTTTTGCACCCCTCCCCCTCTGCTCTGCAAACACGTGGCTGTTTTTGCACCCCTCCCCCTCTGCTCTGCAAACACGTGGCTGCTTTTGCACCCCTCCCCTCTCTGCTGAGGGCAAAAACAAGGCTCATGTGCAAAGTGAAGCAAAATAACATTGACAGAGGTTCAGAGAAAGGAGAAAAAAACGGAGCAGGCTCCCGTTGTTCACTTCAAGGAGGCGGCTCTACGGGCCGTTTTGTTTGTGACCGACACACACAGTATATATATATATATATATATATTCTCAATCACATTCACACCACTCTCTTATATCAGTTCCACTACATCAAGACTATTTTATGGTGGTCAGCTGTTTTATTGTCATGTATTTTGCATAGTAAGATAACCATGTCCTCCATTCAAAAGCACTGAAAATGTCTATGGTGGTGCTGTACCTAATATTGTGCTCATTTGATCCAAAACCTATTTTTCCTTTATTTTGAAGGCTGAGGCTTAGATCCATTAGGTATTCACGAGAAAGGCATTATCGCATGTCAGGATTACAGTATATCGAAAATATGTGATTATAATGGGAGTCAATGGGGCCCAAACGGATACAAGGGTAAAAGGAGGTAGTACATATGTGAATCTTCTTTACTATACACCACACCATAGAGGGGATCATTGAATTTCAAAAATAATCCTAAAACACACATCCTGGCCAAGTTTCATGCAACTAGTCTTTAAAATGACTGATATATTGAGAATCAAAAATCCAAAGTTACCCAAGCGGGTCCCTTTTTTCGCTAGGGTAAAACGAGGGTTAAATAGTCGGGATTTATACTAGAGAATGTTTCTGACGTTATATTGTTGTCTTTTGTTGCAGACACCAAGTGCCGAGGTCCTGCCTCAACCTCCTTCAGACCAGTTGGTGAGTGACACACCCACTTCATTCTTCCAACAGGTTACACATTATTTTTTTGTATTTGGCATCAAGTATATGTGTCAGTTGGGCCTAGTGCATAAATGAAATGCACTTTAATTGTACTAAAACAATCAGTTTTAGTCGAAGTTAACCAAAACCAACATTAGCATTAGGATAAAGTAATTGTCTATACCATTTGTTAGTCCAAACTTTCCCTTAAAGCATCAGCTTGATCTTTATTCTGACAAAATTTGATATTTTTGTCGTTTTACACATGTTTTTGTCAAAATAAGCTCCCGCTGATCAGTTTACATGATTTAATTTCTGGGGAAATAGATGGCTGTACATCAGTGTTGGGTTTAGAGCTTTTATTGACAACAGCAGGAGAAGTTAGAAGTCAGGAATGTGAACTCTACATGTGTTCAGTCGTCATGTCCTCATATTGTTTTAAGCTGTGAAGGACAGGAGTGTGTTTAAGTAGAAGTCCTCATATGGTAGGACCAGTGATTGTAGTGTGTGTGTTACACTGTCCTCATATTGTTTTAAGCTGTGAAGGACAGGAGTGTGTTTCAGTTGCCTTCCTCATGTGGTAGGACCAACAACTCTAGTGTGTGTTACACTGTCCTCATATCGTTGGGTAGCAGAACCGTACAGTGTTAAGTTTCTATAGAATCTGGTATAAGGAAGTCAGATCCTTCTGTAATAATATTCACTGATACAAATATGATCTGTAGTTAATTAAATAGTCGGGATTTATACTAGAGAATGTTTCTGACGTTATATTGTTGTCTTTTGTTGCAGACACCAGGTGCCGAGGTCCTGTCTCAACCTCCTTCAGACCAATTGGTGAGTGACACACCCACTTCATTCTTCCAACAGGTTACACATTATTTTTTTGTATTTGGCATCAAGTATATGTGTCAGTTGGGCCTAGTGCATAAATGAAATGCACTTTAATTGTACTAAAATAATCAGTTTTAGTCGAAGTTAACCAAAACCAACATTAGCATTAGGATAAAGTAATTGTCTATACCATTTGTTAGTCCAAACTTTCCCTTAAAGCATCAGCTTGATCTTTATTCTGACAAAATTTGATATTTTTGTCGTTTTACACATGTTTTTGTCAAAATAAGCTCCCTCTGATCAGTTTACATGATTTAATTTCTGGGGAAATAGATGGCTGTACATCAGTGTTGGGTTTAGAGCTTTTATTGACAACAGCAGGAGAAGTTAGAAGTCAGGAATGTGAACTCTACATGTGTTCAGTCGTCATGTCCTCATATTGTTTTAAGCTGTGAAGGACAGGAGTGTGTTTAAGTAGAAGTCCTCATATGGTAGGACCAGTGATTGTAGTGTGTGTGTTACACTGTCCTCATATTGTTTTAAGCTGTGAAGGACAGGAGTGTGTTTAAGTAGAAGTCCTCATATGGTAGGACCAACAACTCTAGTGTGTGTTACACTGTCCTCATATCGTTGGGTAGCAGAACCGTACAGTGTTAAGTTTCTATAGAATCTGGTATAAGGAAGTCAGATCCTTCTGTAATAATATTCACTGATACAAATATGATCTGTAGTTAATTAAATAGTCGGGATTTATACTAGAGAATGTTTCTGACGTTATATTGTTGTCTTTTGTTGCAGACACCAGGTGCCGAGGTCCTGTCTCAACCTCCTTCAGACCAATTGGTGAGTGACACACCCACTTCATTCTTCCAACAGGTTACACATTATTTTTTTGTATTTGGCATCAAGTATATGTGTCAGTTGGGCCTAGTGCATAAATGAAATGCACTTTAATTGTACTAAAACAATCAGTTTTAGTCGAAGTTAACCAAAACCAACATTAGCATTAGGATAAAGTAATTGTCTATACCATTTGTTAGTCCAAACTTTCCCTTAAAGCATCAGCTTGATCTTTATTCTGACAAAATTTGATATTTTTGTCGTTTTACACATGTTTTTGTCAAAATAAGCTCCCGCTGATCAGTTTACATGATTTAATTTCTGGGGAAATAGATGGCTGTACATCAGTGTTGGGTTTAGAGCTTTTATTGACAACAGCAGGAGAAGTTAGAGGTCAGGAATGTGAACTCTACATGTGTTCAGTCGTCATGTCCTCATATTGTTTTAAGCTGTGAAGGACAGGAGTGTGTTTAAGTAGAAGTCCTCATATGGTAGGACCAGTGATTGTAGTGTGTGTGTGACACTGTCCTCATATTGTTTTAAGCTGTGAAAGACAGGAGTGTGTTTCAGTTGCCTTCCTCATGTGGTAGGACCAACAACTCTAGTGTGTGTTACACTGTCCTCATATCGTTGGGTAGCAGAACCGTACAGTGTTAAGTTTCTATAGAATCTGGTATAAGGAAGTCAGATCCTTCTGTAATAATATTCACTGATACAAATATGATCTGTAGTTAATTAAATAGTCGGGATTTATACTAGAGAATGTTTCTGACGTTATATTGTTGTCTTTTGTTGCAGACACCAGGTGCCGAGGTCCTGCCTCAACCTCCTTCAGACCAATTGGTGAGTGACACACCCACTTCATTCTTCCAACAGGTTACACATTATTTTTTTGTATTTGGCATCAAGTATATGTGTCAGTTGGGCCTAGTGCATAAATGAAATGCACTTTAATTGTACTAAAACAATCAGTTTTAGTCGAAGTTAACCAAAACCAACATTAGCATTAGGATAAAGTAATTGTCTATACCATTTGTTAGTCCAAACTTTCCCTTAAAGCATCAGCTTGATCTTTATTCTGACAAAATTTGATATTTTTGTCGTTTTACACATGTTTTTGTCAAAATAAGCTCCCGCTGATCAGTTTACATGATTTAATTTCTGGGGAAATAGATGGCTGTACATCAGTGTTGGGTTTAGAGCTTTTATTGACAACAGCAGGAGAAGTTAGAAGTCAGGAATGTGAACTCTACATGTGTTCAGTCGTCATGTCCTCATATTGTTTTAAGCTGTGAAGGACAGGAGTGTGTTTAAGTAGAAGTCCTCATATGGTAGGACCAGTGATTGTAGTGTGTGTGTTACACTGTCCTCATATCGTTGGGTAGCAGAACCGTACAGTGTTAAGTTTCTATAGAATCTGGTATAAGGAAGTCAGATCCTTCTGTAATAATATTCACTGATACAAATATGATCTGTAGTTAATTAAATAGTCGGGATTTATACTAGAGAATGTTTCTGACGTTATATTGTTGTCTTTTGTTGCAGACACCAAGTGCCGAGGTCCTGTCTCAACCTCCTTCAGACCAATTGGTGAGTGACACACCCACTTCATTCTTCCAACAGGTTACACATTATTTTTTTGTATTTGGCATCAAGTATATGTGTCAGTTGGGCCTAGTGCATAAATTAAGTGCCCTTTGATTATATTAAAATAATCAGTTTGAAAGTTTCCCATATTCAACATTAGCATTACTTGTTTGTGAACATCTTAGGAGAAAGAAATTGGCATATCATTTGTTAGTCCTAACTTTACCTTTAAAGCATCAGCTTGATCTTTATTCCTACTAAATTTGATATTTCTGTGTTACATTGTCCTCAGATTGTTTTAAGCTTTGAAGGACATGATTTTGTTTTTTTTTAGCCTTTCTCAATTGTTAGAACCAACAACTCTAGTTTGTGTTACATTGAAACTGAACAGCAGGGATGTTTGTCATGAAGATAATAACACTCTATCCGATTTCAAACAATCACACTGTGATGAGTATTATTAGTAGATTATGTTCACATGTAAAATATTCATATCAAATGGTAAATATCCTATATTTATATAGCGCTTTACTAGTCCCTAAGGACCCCAAAGCGCTTTACACATCCAGTCATCCACCCATTCACACAGACATTCACACACTGGTGATGGCAGCTACATTGTAGCCACAGCCACCCTGGGGCGCACTGACAGAGGCGAGGCTGCCGGACACTGGCGCCACCGGGCCCTCTGACCACCACCAGTAGGCAACAGGTGAAGTGTCTTTCCCAAGGACACAACGACCGAGACTGTCGGAGCTGGGGCTCGAACCGGCAACCTTCTGATTACAACTCTTGAGCCACGATCGCCCCTTAGCCCCTTAATGTAGAATTACACACTGCCTAACGCTGACTTTGCCTACAATGCAGAGAAAAAAGCAAACAGACCTATTGCATGCATTGATTCTCATATTTCACTGTTACTTTTCAAAGGCTCAAGGACCAAGTATTCCGGGGGTTCCAAGCCACACGCTTTACTCAGCTGCCCTGGACAACATGAAGGGCACCTCTGCCTCAATCACCCTGGACAACAAAAACATTAGCAACACTTCACCAAGAAGGGGTAAAGGCACCAAAATACAAAATGTTTTAGGTTAATATACTTGTGATCAAAGAACAAGTTTGTTTTCAGACATGACACTATTCAGAGCTTTTATCATAAATCATTTCATCTTATTTGATTCCCAGCAGAACACAGCACTTCAAATGGTTCATTCCAAGCATCCTTAAAGGAGCAATAAGCAATATCTTTTCACTGCTAGGTGTGCTGTTTTGCACTGCCTGTGAACCAAACCAAAGTCTATGGCTGGAGATCAACACAGAGAGAGGGATTGTGACTTCATGCTGTACTCCAGATGTAATTACACCTCTAGTTCTTCACATAGTCATTTTTAATTCCTTCAACCTAAGTATGATGAATTGTGCTTATTGCTCCTTTAAAGTGCTCCAGTAGAAAGCAAGGTTTAAGAACATTTTGTATTCACATTATAAACTAGAATATTTTCTATCTTTTCTTGCATTCACATTAAGATATTTTCTTTTGTTTCCATTTATGACAGCTGGGACGGTGAGAAGCAAGTGGACAAATGATGAAGTGAAGGTTGCTGAGCGGCATGTTTCACTTCATAAAAAGCTGCAAAGTACCAGGTAAAAAGGAATGTGACTGCTGCCTCCAAGCAGAGCCGGCAGCTCTGAAAGGCAGAGACTGGGTTGTCATAAGGTACTACAGCCACAACAGGATCATAGCATTAAAAGAAAGATACTTTGTTACTTCCACAGTTATGTCAGTATTGCAGTTTTCTGTATTGCATTGTTCTTACTCATAAATCTGTGGTTTATGCTGGGTGCTTTTTGCAATTAAATGATAAAAAAGGCAGATAATGTTCCACGTTTTTATTCACATGAACATTCACTACAAAATTAATTAATGCATTACAATATCAAGACTTAAAAAGTAGACTGACCACATTTGACCCATGTCTTTTTTTTTTTTTTTTAAGTCTTTACACAGCTCAGATTTACTGTTTTATTAACACATAAATGTCTGATATTTCTGTCAGAAGTTACCCAACTGATGAGCATTACTATTGTGCATCCATGTCTATTATATTGTAATCTCAAAAGGAGCCAAGCTAAAAATGCAGAACCTACCGTTACCTGGTCCTTATAAGTCATGTATACTTGAAAATTATGTGTTTCCATGGGCTTCACAATTCACCTAAACATGAAATATCTGTGTGTGACCTTATGGTACTCATAAGTCACATAAACCTGACAGTGTCCTCACAAGTAGCATTAAATTCAGGTTTGACCAAAATTTAGCCCTAGCCAAAATCTCAACAGATGGGTGTGTTCCTGGAAGCATGGGTCAAATTTTTTGAGATCCCCATGCCTCTAGGACCTTCGGAAAGGCACGTTCCCATTTGTCACATTTTTGTCATACGTACTGATATATCACGAAAACACGTATGTGTGTGTGTGTGTGTGTTTGAGAAAGAGAGCGAGTCTGCCAAGTCATATAAGAAAAGGAGCGAGCCAATCCGCTGGCACAGATCATTGTGGATGTGAGCCAGAATATCGTCCTTCATGTAAAATGGATAGATATGTGCCTTTGTGAATGATTTTGTCCCTTGCTGCACTCTTTCCAGTAAAACAGACAGAGAGAAGAACTGGACATGATCTATGAGAGACTGGCAGCTTGGTCTTGACCTGCTTCTCACTGGAATGCTCTCTTTTCATGCTGATAGTTTGCAGATATCGCCTCATCTGTCAAGTTCTACTGTGTGAAAGTATTGTTGGCTTGTGACTTCTTCAGTCTCAGCTGACTGCAGGTTTCCCCAATCTTATAAACAGTACATTTGCATAATGTATGTGGAGGAAATAATATCTGTGTAAATGATTAAGATTACTTATTGATATGTGTATGTGGTGATCTGTATTATTCATGGTATGATTAGGTTTCATAATTTATTTTGGGGCAGCTCTGTCACCTCACAATAAAAAATGTCTTAATTTGAACAAGATTCCAAGTGTTACTGGAGCCCAAAGAAACGGCATCCAGAGTAAGTAGTTTTTAAGATTTTTAAGGTCAAGTACAATAACCCCAGTTTTATCTGAGTTTAAACGCAGGAAATTAGAAGTCATCCAAGTATTTATGGTGTGTGTTATCTGGCTTCATTGATAGATAGATAAATCTGGATATTATTTGCATATAAATGTATGTATTTGAATGATGGTGTCTAGGGGAAGCATATATAACGTAAACAGAATTGGTCCTAGGACAGAAACCTGTGGGACTCCATAATTCACCTTAGTGTGTGAAGAAAACTCCACATTTTTAAATTTAGAAAGACATGATTCAAACCACAGCAGACACACCTTTAATACATTCAATTCAATTTTATTTATACAGCACCAAATCACAACAAAAGTCGCCTCAAACAACCTTTATTATTATAAGACAGACACTACAATAATACATACAGAGAAAACCCCACCAATCATATGACCCCCTATGAGCAAGCACTTTGGTGACAGTGGGAAGGAAAAACTCCCTTTTAACAGGAAAAAACCTCCAGGAGAACCAGGCTCAGGGAGGGGCCGGGCCATCTGCTGCGACCGGTTGGGGTGAGAGAAGGAAGACAGGATAGAAGACATGCTGTGGAAGAGAGACAGAGATTAATAACAAGCATGATTCAGTGCAGGGAGGTCTATTAACACATAGTGAGTGAGAAAGGTTACTAAAGAAGAAATACTCAATGCATCATGGGATGCAGCCTACACCTATTGCAACATAACTAAAGGAGGATTCAGGGTCAGACATATAGGGTCAGATGCTCTAATCTCTTTAATAAAACATTATGGTCAACAGTACTACTGAATGCTGACATCTAGCAGGATAAGGGCAGTGATGAGTTCACTGCGAAAGACCATAGGAAGATCGTTTGTAACCTTCACTAAAGGTGCTTCTGTACTGTGATGAGCTCTGAAACCTGACTGAACTCTTTAAATAAACCATTCCTCTCCAGATGATCAGTTAGCTGTTTTACAACTACTCTTTCTAGAGTTCGTGAGATAAAATGAAGGTTGGGGGATGGTCTACAATTATTTAAGACAGCTAGATCAAGTGATGGCTTTTTAAGTAATGATTTAATTACTCCCATCTTAAAGGCTGGTGGCACCCAGCCCATTAATTGACTGATCATATTTATTGGTGTATTAATTAATGGTAGAACTTCTTTGAGCAGTCTTGTAGGAATGGGGTATAACAGACATATTTTTGGTTTGAGCATCATCTTGCTGTGAGGAAAAAGTGCTAAGCTGTGCTGAGTGGTGTGCTAAGTTATCAACTAAAGTTAGAAAGCTAGCAACACACAGACACAGGTATTGATTATTGGTGCGAGGTAGCATACAAATAAAATACTACACTCATCGAAAACTTGTTTACACAGTTCTTGTACAGTTTGTACAATTAACAAGGCAGCAATTCATTTTCAGATAAATTCAATAAAACATACTTCAAAAGCCACAAACAGCAGAAACACAATGGAGAGTGACTCTAAGCAGTAGAAGTGAAAACTGGCAGATGACTGCTGGTTTTGCCTCAGTCCATGGGGACTGACTCACATTTGGACCCAGCTTCATCCCAGATGTGCTGAAGGACTGCTGCCCAGGTCCAGAGTCCAGATAAGCAGCAAAAAATAGGTGGATTGATGGATGGATGACAACTTGAGGAACTTGTTTTGATACCTTTATATTGGTTTCATTTTTTAGGTTGTGTACAAGGTTGCACATAAATACTAATAAATGTTTAATTTCAATATGTCATGTTTATTTATTTATTAACTCCCATTTCCTCATTTAGTATCACTTCAATCTAGACAGAGGGCCAGACAGGGTTCATTATAGGAATCCCAAAGGAAACATTGGTGTACTCAAATCACCCAAGCAAGCTAACCAGGAAATGAGCCAGTGTTACCAAGGAGACCACCGGCAGAAGACTACTGCTCTACAAAGTAGTCTCTAAAGAGAATTAGGAAATAGTTGTTCTGTTACCAGTTTATGTGCCCTGTTACCAGATTTACAACTCTGTGAGTACTAACACAAATACCAACAAAGCCTCTCGGTACAAAATGGGCATTGCGGAGGAAGGTGTTCCTGGTCCTAACTCTCAATAGAGGTAGCTTCTTGCTAAATCACTACAGCATTTATGGCTTTTATATGGTTCTGTGCACAGTTTGCTATCGAGATATTCATTCATATTAAATGTCTGTAATTATTACATTGACCCTCTATTGGTGGATGTAGGATGCCATAGTTGCACATGTTAGGTGCTGTGATTTATTTTCCAAAAAACACTAACAAAATTATCATAAAAAGAAGAAAAATGAAGAAAAAATGCTGGACAGCTGTAGATTATAGTTGCTGTAGTAATTTTGAATAATATTGCTGACATAAATGTACCAGTGTTGCTAAGCTGCTTGTGAGTTTTAGACAGTATTTGGGTGAATGTCCATCACTCTTAGTTCATACTACCCACTCTCTTTCTTTGATCCCATAATCATCCCTCCATCTTGATCTCTATCTCTAGTGTAGGCCGGTAATTACTACCTCCTACTGTATCTCTTATACACAAACGCGCATACACACACATTCATGCACAAATCAGACAATAAACACAAGGCATTTCACAGCTCATTTTTATTCTTCCATGTCTGTCATCCCAATTTATGTAAATTACAGGGTTGCATCAGATTGAGTCTGCCTACCCTGCTCAACTGTGGCAATTCTCTTGTGTTTCAGAGGATTTCCATATGAGTTCGGTAATTACGTCTAGCTATTCATCCTACGTGTAGCAACTATGGGTGGTAGACTGACCACAGTTCTTTCAAAGGTCATCAAGTAAACAGTCGTATCGTCTTTCATACACTCCTACTGCTGCCTGCTCTTCTCATGGGTGTGTTTGATACTGTACCATGTGTTTGTGCATGTCGCAATGAAAAGTTGAGCTTTATTTTAAGCCATATTGAGGCACTTTTAAGAGGACTGATCAAATCCCAGGAGTCAAGTGAAGAGTGAAAGCCTTCATCATTGCAAGTGACCTTATGGTTTAATTCAACAGCTATTTCCTCTGGGAGGACCAATGACTCGATTTAGTCTGCATTTATCATTCAGTAAGTGAACTGCAGGAAGAAAGGCTGGCCTTGAGACCCAAAAGTACAGATAAGGAAGATTAGCTGGAAAGTGATGATATATTCAATTATTAGATGCAGTTATTCCTGTAGCGGTAAATAAAAGACGAGCAGATATTTTACCAATCAGTGAGCAATGTGACATTTTCATAAAAATGTATTCATTAGGATAGCGTGTACATGATATAGTGTCTTTTTTACATACCTTATTTCTATTTATTTATATTTAGTTGTGGCAGAGTCCATTAAAAATCTTTCTGTCTCTGTGTTGGCTGGCATCTTTGAAAGAGTGATGTCTTAGTCTCATCACAACAAAAATACCTAAGAAAGTGCTACCGTATAAACCAGGTCATCCATTTAAGTATCGATTGGCTTCACTTTAATTCTCATCACCTTTGGAATATCACTGGCTATAATAATCGCTGAGCTTCAGTTGGCTGTTGCTTACTACTGATTACTTTGTTTTTAATGGGCATTGTTATTGGCATATTTAAATAGATTTTTTTAAATTGATATGTAATAAAGAAGGATGGTCTCAATACTCTGACCACACTTCCCAATCTGACAGCCACAAAGGCAAAGAACAAAACCCTGATGGATTAGAGGGTCACAAAGGGAAGAAGCGCCTCGAGGAGATGGTTAGAAAGAGAAGGGAAAGAGGAGAGACCGTGGAGAGGGCGGAAGGGGAAGCAGTGGCTAATTATCCAACCACCATGGTTCCAGACCAGCAGTTTTCAAAGTGGAAGTCCTCCAGCAAAATGAGGAAAGTGTTCAATTAATGTAATGACTACCTATTTGGCGATATGCTCTGGTGATAATCTTTATCTCTGTCTTCTGTTTTGGACTTTATTTTCCTCGCCTTCTTGAAAATCCAGTACAACAGTGATGGATATCTTTTTGTTTGCAGCCCTTACAGCAATGACATCCAGATCTGGACTATTTGAGTTATGAACATGAAAATCTTTGGGCTAGTACAGTCTCGTGTTTCCCAAGAAGTCCAGGGGAGGTGGGGAAGGTAACAGATTATTAGCAGGATCAGAGATAGATGATTTTAATTCAACATGGTTACACGGAATAGGAAACCTATAGTATTACTTTTAATAACTTATGGTATTAAATACTGTGAGTATCTCAAATGTATCACAATGAGTCCAGCTCTCTTTTTTGTCCTGTCTTCCCCCCCTCACCCCCAACTGGTTACGAGAGGTTGCTGCCTCTGCCTGAACCTGGTTCTGCCAGAGGTTTCTTCCTGTTAAAAGGGAGATTTTCCTTCCAAGTGCTTGCTCCTAAAGGATCTGTATTCTCTGTATTATTGTAAGGTCTTTACCTTAAAGTGCCTTGAGGCAAATGTTGTTGTGATATGGCATTATATAAATAAACTGAGTTGAATCTTTTGCCACACTAAAAATAGGGCCATTTGACATTTTTCACATTGAATGAGCCTGTTGTCTTTCCCTTGGTGTGAAATACTAGCACCTTTTTAAAGACATTGGCATAATACAGATCAGTGACATGATGCAATGCATTATGGTAAAAGTGTGACAGGTCTCTACTCGTTGAAAAACACTGCAAAACTTTAAGATGCAGGGTTAAAGTTGCACGTGGATCTATTTTAACAAAAAACACAAGCATTTGGTGAATTTTTATGCAGGAATTTCTTTATGTTGTGCATCAGGGGTTTTTTTTTATGTAGCGGAAAAACAATCAAATGAGGCAACACGCTGGAATACATAATGCAATGAGGCACTTTGATATTCGGTATTGATTTAAATAACTGCTGTCAACTTTTCTCATTTAACATTATGAGTCGACACAAGCCACACATTTATGAGGTGACAGTTTTACCTGACATCAGCCTAATTTTCTGCCCTTCTGTCTGTGTATTTGTCACCTGTTTGTGAATAATTTATTTGTTTTAATATCTCAGATGCGTTTAACTGAGGTCTCAGCTCATGTTCAAATCTTCTGAACATTAAAAACAAATTTAAAAAGAAATCAGTCATTTCAAATGTGAGAAGTGTGACTGCAGTGAATCAAATGTTTCTATAGTGATATATTTTTCTGTCACACTTGTGGTTTTAGTATTTAGCTTCTGTTCAAATCCCAGAACTTATGCCGTGTCAAACCATTAAAAAGCAGTTTTATTTCATTTTATTTTTTAGCATGATGTAGTAAAAGTCTTTTCTGTAATGCAGTCCCTCCTGCTAAATGATTTAGCTGGCACAGAGACCCATGGGCATAACTCACTATCAGCTATTATAATGGAGGTCAAGGGTCATACTAATTCATCATAGAATTGTGGAGTGGACTAAATGATGGAGCAACACACATATATATGCACACACATACAAAGTGGCTGCTTGTTAATGACAAGCTTGCTCCCTCAGCAAGGAAACTGAATGGGAAATGCTACTTCATAATAATTTGTGACCTCAAAGTTCACACTATCGACGCTTTTATGGTTGGTGTATCTGGTTTTCATGTTATCAGATGATTTTCTTTCTTCTTTCCTCACTCAACATAGGTCATTCAACATAGGCTTAATTCCTTCCTTCCTTTCTTTCAGGAGCATTTTACACTTTTCCTTTACGTAACTACAGACATATCAGAAGAAGTGGTGGAAATGTGGAGCAGAGGTGGAGGAGGAAGAGACTTTGGTGACATCACCTCCTTCCTCTTACAACTACGTTTGTGACTACGTGCTCTTGTTGTGGGAAGTGGTGCTCGTGTGGGTGTGTTTGAGTGAGCGTGAGTGACAAAACGTCACAAAATTGATAGAACACTTTCAAATAAAACCTTTTTTTGCATTTTACATTCATTAAAAAAGTCATTTAAGAGTGTCAGACACACAGACAGAAAGAGACGAGCTCACCTAGAGCTGATGCCTGAGACAAACCTAAGCAAAGGGTTTGTGTGTGAATGGAGTGACTTGAGGATGGGCAGTGGTTAGACAGGATATTGGGCAACATTGCTGGTCACTATACTGCCTCCAGCATTTTCACACCTTTATGATGTCAGATACTGGAAACCACTGAGACGTAACCCCAGTGTCCAGTAAACGTATACTCCCATCAAGCCAAGTTCATGAGAACGTGCGTCATGTGACCAATTTTTTTTCTTGACCTTCTAATCAGTTATAGAGTTATTTAAGAAATAAAATAAATTGAGGTTATAGCGTCTTATTAGTATGTTAACTTGCACAGCTAACTAGCAGATATATGTATGTTCAGATTAGGATCTGTCAACTATAAAAGATAGAACTAAGTGTTTAGCATTTTTTGAAGTTTAGAGAACATTCAGGAATCAGTGAAAAAGTTCTTCCGTCCCTTTAAAAACACTCAGTTTCACATTTCTGGGTAATTTCCCAATCAAGTTTTTGCTTACATGGTTCACTGGCTGTTATTGACAAATAAAGCATCTTTCAAAGGAAGTAAACATATGAAAGAGGATATGAAACAGTTGTGAACGTCACACCACAGACTGCACAGATGGCAGTAGACGACAAGCCGTGCATGATCCCCTTCACCTGGTGCCTGTTTCTTTTCATTTATAATGTATTTGACAAACCTTTGATCCAGAAACCTGTCTCAGTGGTAGTTTGTATTAAAAGGCTAAGATTTACCCAGAAGAGATGCTAGTGAGAAGGAACGATTTTGTGCAGTGTGCTACATGTGAGAAAAGACAGGTGTGTAAGATATCACCTGATTCTCCCGCCTGCTTGGTGTTCCTGTGTTAAAACTAAAAGTTCCCTTTTCTTTACAGAGCCTGCTGTGATATCACTCTCTCCTGAACTGACCATGGCCATGTAAAACATATATCCTTCCTCCCACATGACCCCAGCTGTGTTTACTGTCCTCTGCTGTGTTTGATTCCCAGGACCTGTAGAGACATAAGACCCTGGGAGAATCAACACACGCAAGCATACGTTGCAGTTTGAAGGCCTGAACACTGAAGGTCGATTGATTGGTGCAGTGGTGACGATTATAAAGTCTTTGTGCTCTCTCAAACAGCGTACAACAGATTGTTTTGTAACAGTTGGAGAATAACATGTTCTCGCTTTGGGCATCAGCATAATGGAAGCAAAAATATTTAAGAGCCTTGGTGCCTTCAACAACAAAAGCAGTAAAATTTAGTAATTGATGTAATATAGGAAATATTATTCACAGCAGGTACATATTATGTTACTACACATTAACTGACCATTTTTAATACTTCCATCTAGACTGGTAATGATTTTCCTACGCATCGATTTCACAAACTGCTTTGGGAAACAACAGAAACTGAACAAACATTTCAGGTAATTGTAAGGGGGAAGGAGATTGCCTTCATTTTGCACATTTTGCATCTCTAAAATATTCAAAAAGCCTCTGTGATGTCGACCACCGGCTTTTTAACTGTGCACTTTTGAGCTTCCAGTTAAGCTTCATTGCCATTGCCACCTTGATTTTCCGGACCCTGGAAATATGTAAATATATAGCTCAAACTATGTGTGCTAAATTAGCAGCTAAAACTAAGTACCAACTGAAGCTGAAAAGTCAAGTACTGCAGTTCTGCTAATGGTCACTTAAGATTGTATCCAAAAGTGAATAAGAACCAATAAAAAAGAATGCTCAAATGGACAAAATCAATATAAATCACATTTTCCACCATGCGATGCAAAAAGATTTTGGCCTCTGATTTGTTCTTTCCAATTCTTTCCATAGAATTATTTTATCGTTACTCATCCAGTTGGATACTGGTAAAGTTCAGAGTACAGGGGTGCGGCTGCAGCGAAGCAAAACTTTAGCTGATCGCTGCGTGCCAACCTTGACCATCACTAATTCAAATTACTGAACTCAACCTTTCAATTTGTGATGCTTTTTAGAACTTTCACTTGATAATTCAGCTAAATGATCAAATAATATGGCTTAAATGCAGTACACACAATGTAAGAACTAAGCACTTTATTCTATACATATAGCTCACATCCATGGCTAGTTTACATTACCAGTTAACCCAACGTGCATGTTGTTGGAGGAAGCCAGAAAAGAACACAAAAGAAAGCACTCACAACTATGGAGTACATGCAAACTCCACATGGAAAGACCCCAGATAGGATTTGAACAAGGAACTTTCTCGCTATGAGCCAATAGTGGTAACCACCCAGCACTGTGCTGTCCTGTTACAGAGCTCATGTCTATGTGAAGTCACCCTCTTTCAGGGCTCCCTCTAACCGTATGACTCTATTCCTTATATGCATCATATGTGATCACTCCTGTGCTGTTTTCTGTTTAGGAATCCTTTAGTCCAGAAAGTGCTTGTCTCTGTGGGAATCTAGTCAAATGTGGTTGTAAAGCAGATAGTTCTCATGTCAGTGTCAAGGTCCCTCTCGGACTCTATCACCACTCCCATCCGACATATACACAGACATATGGTATGTACGGTTTCAAGGTTTTCTAAAAAAAACTTTTTCTTTGATCTGACTCCCACTGGTGGATCTAAAACCTGTCTCAATAGATATGACCCAGAAGAGCCTCAGTATCTATACATTTGTAGCAAGCGTACAACAGTATACAATTTTAAAATGTATCATTGTTGTATAATTCCAGCTATTTTTTTACAAAGGTCATCGGGTGAAAAGAATGACATATAAGACATTTTTACTACTGTCAAATGTCAAAACAGGTCAATTTGACCCAAACAGTGTTTAAGGGCTATTCTGCATGCTTGACCCTCACTAATCGAAACCACTGAGCTGCATTTTGCAGTCCCCTGTTGACTGTGCATGACATTTTATATTGATTGGTTTCTCTTACCCAATTAAATCTGACTGTGGCAGTTTCCATTTACTGCAAATTGTGACAATTGCAAAGCTTGAACTAACAAGTCCTTGAAGCTAAAACTACTCTAGTATGGCTTTTTGATGAAAGTGAGCTTCTGTTATGCAATATCATGGACATGAACCTGCTGTAGGGTCAGGGTTTGAGAGGGTTTCAGCAACATGGGAAAACTATCAAAAACAGCTGACGAGAAGAATATCTGAAACTGTTCTGAAAGAACAAAGGCCGGACTGAACGAGGGAGGAAGAACAAAGAGACTATTTAATTACTGAGACAGATGGTACTAAATGGCTCACATTAACCATTAACCAATCACAGAGGTTCAACAAATGAGGTAAGCGGTGAGGTCACTACCTGCAGCCTTTGAATTTAATCTCTGTGGTTGGGTGATTTAGAGGTGAGGGGCTGTTCTCTGAAACCATGTGGGAGTGTGTGTTTGCATAAGTGCCGGCAAGTGTGCATGCGTGCATATGAGGTCACCTTCATAAGGATACCACTTATGATATAGATGTATATAAATCCTGTTTTAACATAAAATTACAGTTTAACGATGAGTATAATAAAGTCAGATACATTGTGACCGTTGCTGTTAGATGCTGATATTTGTCTAACGCTCACAGCACTCAGCAGAACAGAGAAACCCAATCGCTGCCAGAGGTGCATTATGAACAGCGTCTGCACATAGAGACCCGAGTGTCACCTTGGCCAGTTTAAGAGGTATGTTTCCTTACTCAGCCACACACACACACACACACACACACACACACACACACACACACACACACACACACACACACACACACTCTTACATAAAGACAATAGGACATAGGAGACGCCACCATACATTAGTTTGTCTGTGACTAAGATAGTCATTATTAGAATAGCTGCTGTTGATGCAGACCTTCATTTAAACCTGGCTAATGGCTCACTGTCGCCTGCACACACCCACATACACACTCATTCACATGCTGTTAATTATACGTTCCAGGGACACATTGTCTCCGTTTAACAGGTCTCCATGCTGGAATGTCTCCATGTGCCCATCTCTTCTCGCTTGGTTCACTGCATCTCTTGTTGTTGCCACATGCTTGCTACTTCGGTTGTTCAGGTGGGCTGACATCCTTGGATGGCTGGAGGTGATCAAGCACAGACATTCTTGCACAAAATACTGCACTTTAACATGGCAGGCCCTGATTAAAGTCATTATCTCAACCCTTAACTCTAACCTTACATCACCTTCAATGTGACCTAAGGTATAAACTATCTTTGGGGACATTATCTTGTTGTTTACTCCGATGTTTGTGCCTGAAACATCATAACGCTCAGTACGTTGTCCAAAGCATTGTTTTAAAGGAAATCTGTTGTGCTTGTTTCCAACCTCATGTTTTTATTTTTGTACTCTACTAGAGTGGCTCAACTCAGGGTCACGGGAGGACTTGAGCCTGTTAAATAATTTCCTGTTTTATTTTATATTTGAATTCTTAGCCTCTTTACACTGTTGTCAGTTAACTTCCTGTCTTTGTTCATGTCCCCACGTCCCCTCCTTGGGATGTGGTAAAATAGCCCAAAAACCTAACACCTACCTCCCTTTCCTGATCACTTTTCCTTGACCTGGATGGAAAGCTTCATAGGGCCGAGGAAAGATATGACGGAGGATGTGCAAGGCTTTTGGAAACATGGTGTTTAGAGAATCCAATACTAGACTGCTTAAAATGTAACGTAGTGACATTACACAATGTTACCTCGCTGCCTTACCTCATCTTCTTACAATATTGTTTCCTGCAGACCGTGCTAAAGACCACCAGTGTTTAAAATGATCACCTTGTGTAAAAGGATTTGAATTGTCAAGAAAAGGAACTGAACTGGACCTGATGTAAAAGTTAATTCATGATAATTCTGAAAGCTGACAGTACAACAGCAGACATTACTAATGCAAACTGAACTATATCATGGATTTGAATTTGGAGAGCTTATGTAAATCTATGTTCTTCACACAACGCAACACTTCAAAAAGAAGCTGTGTAATGTTCATACTTCACTCAGTTAACATGATCTGATGACTGTCATTGTGAATGATGTGAAATATTATTTCCTTTTCTTGCATAAAAGATACTCCAGTGCATCGTCTGTTAAAGGAAGTAGTACTAAGGTAAGCAATGAAGCATCTTGCGTGCTTACTATGACTGCCAGGCGGATACATCTGGGTCACTTCACTCAGTTAGGACCAGCCCTAGGTATCTGTACTGCTGCTCTAATCAGTGTCACCTGCGTTGTGTAAATTACACTGCTTCCAATTAGCCAATCATCCACCTGTATGCATACTTCATGTGTATCATTTCCAAGTGGCCAGATTGTCTTGTAGTCTTGTTTATTTTGTCGAGCTTTCCAGCCTCCACATGTCCCTTGTGTTTTTGGTATGTTTCATCATGGACTTTTCCTTGTTGCCGCTTGCTTGGATAGTTTGCCTTCACTGAGTGTCTGTAAGTGTGTGACCACTTCCTGTTTTTTTGGTTTAATGATTTGGATGTTTGATTTTAAGATGGCTACATGTGTCCTGAATTTGGGTCTTTTTCATCTTAAGACAGTTACATTGCCATTCCAGCACAGGGCCAAGCTCTGTGTGATTCATGTTTTATAATAACCCTTACCTTGTAACGGTCTGTGGTGAGACCCTTAACCTCATAATGTGAAACAAGTTTGCCTACCCCTCCTTTTAAACCAGCTTTGTCCTGATTGGAAAACAAACAGCCTGGCATGAGGGGGTTTCTGTGCTCACAGCCAGAGTCATTTACATCACAGAAAGCAAGGAGTAGTAAAAACTGTCTAAAATTGACTGTTCGCAGCAGTATGAAGAACAGACTTTTCCCTCACAGGGCCCACTTGCATGCACTTAATTATCTGGAACTGTAAACCAACATTATTTAAGTATCCATCACTGTACATATACATATGACATAAAATAAAAACCATACCCTTAAATCCTACAGAATATAGTGGACTCAAATAATACAATTCACAGCTTTCCAAATGAGCACAACCATCATGCTGTGGATAGAAGGACTGAGATAAAAGGAACATTTGTATTGCAGGCAGATGAAAGGAATGGCAATTGTCTGAAACAGTCCTTTGAATGTGCTGTCTGATACCACACAGTAACAATCCTGCATGAGTAATATTTCAAGAGTAAGACGCAGCTATGTTGTTGGGTCATAGCAGCCCTCTAGCAAGAACAAAGACAATGAGATGTCTTTAGGGGCTTTAATTGCCAGCAGAAACAAAATATTATAATTACTATAATATAACTGTCAACACATTTGGTTTGGAAATTACTTTGGGGAAGTAGTCATCTGCTGAACACAGCGACTTCTAGATATACAAAGTTTTCTGTTATTTAGTGTTTGCGTGCTAAACATCCCCAACAGTCAAACTTAAAAAAAGGTGTCTTTCTAGCAAAAAATATGAAGAGGTGGGAAAAGTGTTCAGATGAAGTAAAAATACCAATCACAGGTGTAACAAGTCTGTCATAGGCCCTCGAGCACATATTTGTTTGAGTCCTTGCTGTGCTGCTGTTGTTGTACTGGGCACACACACAAACACATGAACACACATTAGTAATATCAAAGGCATCATTACAGCTTTTGATCACTTGATTTGATTTTCTTTTCACTGCTTCCGTGTATTATTTGGGTGGATACCAATTAGGTGATCATTATGTATAAGTTTCCTTAAATTCTGGCTGATACTGTAGTAGGAAAAGTAATTCTTCCAGCTAGCTCTTCTTTTTTTTCAGCCTCTTATCCCATTCATAACTGACTTTATTTTAAAATCACTTGGAGATTTTCACAGTTTTTCTCAAACTCTTTACATTTAGATTTAGCTTTGGGGAATTAGCCTCTTATTTCCAATTTAAGTTTTTTTCTCATCAATCTTCATTTGTCTAAAGTAATCGATGTGCTTAAGAAAACTTAACTGGCTTATAAATGATTCTGCTTATTACATGAAATCTATCTCAGTCGCTCCTTATCTCAGTGTTTTGTCTGATCATCCTAACTGTTCTGGATCTGTTGGATTTAAAAAAATTAAAATAAAAATAAACAAATAAACAGCAGTGGTATTATCTCTGGGAATCCACACTCCTCCAAATCGTTTTTTTAATCATCTTCCTTTATTCCATATTCATTTTTTGATTTGTACACAAATCTAAACACGATTAGTGGTTTAAAATGAGTTAAATGCAGTAATTGTTTTTATTCTGAAAGACAGATGGATGCAGTCAATGTGCCTGAATCCTGTCGTCACCTTCAAGTTGCCAGACAGTTGGCACACCTCTTAGTCCCAAATGGTTGTTTTCTTTCATTTCTGTTTGTGTAGAAATTAGGTGGAATGCAGTATGCCTAGTAATCCGTGCTTAATGATTGATTACAGACAAAGGCACGAGTGTGGTGTCAACTTACACTAGACTTCAGACTCACTTTCAGAGTTAGATTTGCCAAAACTGAGTTAAAGACAATTGAAATTCATTTTGTTTTTATTGTAATCTACCTTTATGTGATAATAATTCAAGTCCAAAAACATCAAAGTAAGGACCAACATATTTTCCTCACTATGTGCTTTACAGACATCTGCTCTTTAGTTGAGCGCGCACACGCGCACACACACACACACACACACACACACACACACACACACACACACACACACACACACACACACACACACAGAGTAGTCGTTTCAGCTCGTCTCTGCTGCATTTTGTCATCAGGCTGCATTAAAGGCTGGCATGTCTGTCAGAGTTGTTAATGGACCAATTCCATTTTAAGCATCCCTGACAATTGAAAAATTCGACTCATCATACACACGAATCCATACGTAACGTGTACGTGCACGCAGACGTACTGGCTCACACACATACTGCAGATACACATCAGTCGCCAACCTTATGTCTCTCTGTTTACAAGGGTTTGTCCTTTTTCATGTCCACTTTGAGATCATAACTCCACCCTGCACTCGCCCCCTCTCCTCCCAGCCTGCAGAGCCTCCACAAATGAGATAAGAGCGCTAATGTGATTGCGAGAGAGAGAGACAGAGAGAGACAGAGATAGAGAGAGAGAGACTTTCTAATTTAATAGAAACTCCATCAGGCTAATGGAACTGTGGATTGACCGCCCAGCCTCCTACACACACACACACACACACACACACACACACACACACACACACACACACACACAGTCATTTACTAGTCACTGTATTGTACCTTGTGAGCGTGGGAACCTATTAGCATTCACAATACGCCATGCCACAGTCAAATGAATATGTAGAAAGAGGCGACATGGGAGCTTGAAAGAGAAAGATAAAATAGTAAGTGCAATGAATGAAGTGGTACAGAAGAGAAATGAAACGATACTTTTTGGTGGATGTTCAAAGAAAAACAGAAAAACGGTCCAAATTAGACACAACAAAGCACAAAGCGAGGTGGACAGAGGACTGATGTGATAGTCATTCAGTGCAGACAGTTCACCAATTATAGCCATAGAGGTTTTCTGGTCCTTGTTGAGGATGGGACGATGTGAATGGAGACTGAGGGGGTGGAGTCAGGGTGGGGGCAGGAGGGGCAGAAATGACGGATGGTGTTTCACTCACAATTTGTCTGGCCCAAAGGTATTAAATGAGCGTGTACTCTTTTTCTAGCTATCTCACACACAAACATTGCTGATGCCCATTCATGTTCGAGCTGTCTGCTGATTTATTTCCACTTATGCTCTCAAGTGCGGAAATTTGGACGAGTGACAAAAAGTACAAAGAGGACGTGTCCTTGAAGGGTGCACCTCTTTCTCGTCGATTCTCTAATTTCTTCTTCTACTCTCTTTCAGTCACAGACGTCTTTAAGTTCCTGATACAGCAATAACTCTTCTCTCTCACTACTGTACAGGATGTCACAACATGTCCTCTGTTTTGTGACCGAGTGAAATAAATTATCTACTATGAAAAAACTGGAATAAGTATGAATATGACTGCTTGCGCATTTGAGAGATGCACACCTCGATTCAGTCTGAAAGCTGCTATGTGAAAAGAGAAGGAAAAAAAGATTAGAAAACATCAGTCATAGGTTGTGTGTGCCTACACTTAAAAGCAAAAGTAGTGAATGGATGTAGAGGAGAAAATAAATTTTCATGAATTAGGTGCCAGACAGAGCATGAAGTCCTTTGTGGAGGCTCAGGAGGTCAGAAGCAGGCAAGTCAGCTGTAGTTTTGTTCTTTTTTTGATACATTGGACTTTTATCTGTTATACAAAATGATTGGTATCCTTTCAAGTTATTTAAACCATGTTGTGCAGCTTTGGGTCACCGCCAGACCTAACAGAAGGGGCCTGTGCATTACAGGATCAGCAGTCTAGCAAGTTCTAAAATTAATGTAGTTAAAAGAGTAGAAGCAGTGATCTGAGTCCCCCAGAGCGATGCAGATGCACATTACTGAGCTGTTTACATTATGAGGAGACACGGAAAATGCAACATTCCCAAACAAAGATAAGTCATAATCTAATAACCTATTATACTTGTAATGCCTTGTCCACAGGACCACAAAAAATTAAGAAAGAGAGAGAACTGAAATCATCAGGGTAAATCAGAATCCTCTATTTCTCAGAGGCCGGTTTAGCTGCTCGACCTACGCATTAATTAACAAATTTTTGCACGTCGTTAAGGTTATGGCTCTTCCAGTTCTTGGAGAAAAACTGATTTATCTACAGTGAAAGTACATTTTATACAAGATACATGAAGATACTTAGCAGCCATTAAATATTCTGTTTCCCAACTTTTACTTTCTATGTGGGGACCTAACAGTGAGCTCCTACTCCTGCTCTAACTGCCAACCAGGATCAACTGCAAGATGGAAACAGGTCAAACCTAAAATCTTATTCTAGATTAATAATTGTCAGTTTATCAGTCATTAATGATAGAAAATAGGAGGTAAGCACATATTTGTGATTTATTTGTTATTTTCCACATACAAATTATATTAATTCCCTTCAGTTTGTTTGCATATATTTTCCCTAGATGCAAAATGTTTAATTGGTGTGCGTGGACACAAATCAGATTAATGTTTGTGTTTGTGTTTCATCTTTCTCTTCTCTCTTTGTTAGTTTCTTACAAACTCTCATCAGCCCAAATTATCTATATGTATTTTAAAGCTCAAAAAATGTTCTTACAATTTATCGTTCATTCAGCAACTTGTAATCTGAACACTTCATGCCTTACAGCATAGATTCAGTTTAGATATCATTTATCCTTTGCTGTTTTTGGTGTATCTACCAGAGTCTTATTATTTCATTATTTCAGTGTACTGGTGAGTAAATGCTAATGTGGCTTTACACAGTGCAACCTGTGCTTGAACAACTGTGGAACAAATGCAAATGTGACAACATAAGTAGCTTCCTAAGCGAATAATTATTAAGGAGGAATGTTATGAGGTGTACAGACATTAAGCACTGGATTAAGTAGCTATAGAATCTTAATCTGGGGAGACAACGTGGACTCAGACATTGTCAGTCTTATCCAGTAATGAAATTAATCTATTAAAGTGAAGAAGGACCGTCTCTGACTACAGCTGCTGTGCTTCCTCTCCATCAGCTGCAGTTGTTTTTTGGTCGTCAACAGCCTCTAAAAGAGACGATGGGAAGCTGTTGCACTCACTGGAAGGAGAAGCAAAGCTTTGATTCCCAGACTTATTACTACCAACATTGTTTGTGATGAGATTGTTGCATATTAGATCGTAAAGGGGCCACAACTGATTTCTGCATGTGTGTGTATGTGTGCGTGTTTGCTTCCAACGAGATCCATAGCTGTCATTATGCATTATACATTCCATTTCCACTTAACAGCCAAGGTTTATAAAGGGATTCACCCGCCCACATGCAAACAGACACCGGCACACACACGCAGTAACTCCCACTTGCAGCCACTTCGAGTAATACTCATATGTCACTGTGACTTTGGGATCAAATTTTATTGCTCTTAATCTAGACAGATCTCTTTTCTCTCGCCTCCAAACCCTCTTACAAGGTTTTGGGTTTGTATGTGTGACATGAAAAATAACACACAACATCCAAGATGCTTCATCAAAGGCCCTGAAGAGTCTTGATGGATGCAGCAGCCATGGAAAGGAGAGGGGAAATTACAATTTCTCATGCAGCCTTAGAGGCTTATTTCTGTGAGCTTCTGAAGACCAGATACTTCTCTTTGTTTTTTTTTAAATATAGAGACATAATCAAATACTTTAAATACATTGCTGATCCTATACTGATGTGCAGTCTCCCCTTCAGGGCCCTCTTGTGGTGCACCTCTGAAAATAAGCTTATTTATAAGTTCAGTAAACAAGATCTGATCTACGTACTTTCTTGGGTGTTTGGCCGCTAATTTATTCTTTACATCACTGTCCTGTCAGTCGTAATACTGACATCATTACTCTGGTCTGATCATCCTTTTCTTTGAGCCAATCAACCTCTGCTCTGAGTGGTTTAAATCGGTGCTCCTCATCAGTCTCGCTTTCAGACTCCCATTCATGCAACCCTTCTCCTCACCATCACCCCTCACCAAAGTCACTCAGAGCTCCATCCAACTCTCAATCTTCATCTTCAGCTCTACCAGCGACTACACTCTAGGCGTCCTATCCTAAATCATATTATCACTGGGATTCATTTTGCCATGACTGATCATCGGAATCAGTTTCTCTTCTCACCAAAATTCTTCCGAATTATCTCTCCTTGCTGACTTTTTTTTTTACTGCCGCTTTTTAAGAAAGCTCCTTGCAAGTCCCATAACTGCAGTTACACAGCAATGTTAAATTTGTGCAAATTAAGCAATAACGTTAGTATGACTGAAGCCATGCAACATTTACTTTCATATTTCAAACAGTTTCATAGTTGCACTCTGCCAGTACATGAAGGATGCAACAAAATTCCCTGAACTTTTCATATTTGATTGATTTTATATGGTGTGACCCAGCTTGTTCTGTGGCTATGACCTAGAGACCTAATCGCAGTCTTACATGTAAGATTCCAGTTTGTCTAAATGTGGCCTGTCAGGTTAGAAGTGAAACATGAAGAGCATGCTCATTTTCTTTCATCAAAATAAGGTCATGCATTGGAATTTGCACCCAGTCAACTCTGAGTTTTGGCTTTAACAACCCGAGGGAGACCACTGAAACTGTACTGTGTTCCACTGTGCATTGAAAAGGCTAGACCATTTCAAAATAATCTTGTGCTAGTATTCAGAAAAGGACCTCCACAGAGCAATCTAAACATTATGGGAGCAGTAGGGGTGGACCACAAGTGCACAAGGATCTCAAAGGGAAGATCAGTAAATCAATCAATAAGAGTTTTGTATTCATTATCAGACCTTTTGGCTCAATCTTGTATTTCACTGTCCTTTTTTCCCGTTTCAAGCCATTATAAGTACAGTCTTTAAATGCCTCTCTGGAGAACAGTTTTTATTGCTAGTACCCAAACTGGTTTCAAATGGTCTAGATTCTCTGGAAATTACACAGCACACAACAGATGTTAATAACTTTATTTCATTTATATCAGCCTAACGGTTTACAATTCATCCTCCTTGAGCTGCATTAATTCAATTCAATTCAATTCAATTCAATTTTATTTATATAGCGCCAAATCACAACAAAAGTCGCCTCAAGGCGCTTCATAGATACAGAGAAAAACCCAACAATCATATGACCCCCTATGAGCAAGCACTTTGGCGACAGTGGGAAGGAAAAACTCCCTTTTAACAGGAAGAAACCTCCGGCAGAACCAGGCTCAGGGAGGGGCGGCCATCTGCTGCGACCGGTTGGGGTGAGAGAAGGAAGACAGGATAAAGACATGCTGTGGAAGAGAGACAGAGGTTAATAACAGATATGATTCAATGCAGAGAGGTCTATTAATACATAGTGAGTGAGAAAGGTGACTGGAAAGGAAAAACTCAATGCATCATGGGAATCCCCCGGCAGCCTACATCTATTGCAGCATAACAAAGGGAGGATTCAGGGTCACCTGGTCCAGCCCTAACTATATGCTTTAGAAAAAAGGAAAGTTTTAAGCCTAATCTTAAAAGTAGAGATAGTGTCTGTCTCCCGAATCCAAACTGGAAGCTGGTTCCACAGAAGAGGGGCCTGAAAACTGAAGGCTCTCCCTCCCATTCTACTTTTAAATACTCTAGGAACAACAAGTAGGCCTGCAGAGCGAGAGCGGAGCGCTCTAATAGGGTGATATGGTACTACAAGGTCATTAAGATAAGATGGGGCCTGATTATTTAAGACCTTGTATGTGAGGAGCAGGATTTTGAATTCAATTCTGGATTTAACAGGAAGCCAATGAAGGGAAGCCAAAACAGGAGAAATATGCTCTCTCTTTCTAGTCCCTGTCAGGACTCTTGCTGCAGCATTTTGGATTAGCTGAAGGCTTTTCAGTGAGTTTTTTGGACATCCTGATAATAATGAATTACAGTAGTCCAGCCTGGAAGTAATAAATGCATGAACTAGTTTTTCAGCGTCACTCTGAGACAGGATATTTCTAATTTTAGAGATGTTGCGCAAATGGAAGAAAGCAGTCTTACATATTTGTTTAATATGTGCGTTGAAGGACATGTCCTGGTCAAAAATGACTCCAAGGTTCCTCACCGCGTTACTGGAGGCCAAGGTAATGCCATCCAGAGTAAGAATCTGATTAGATACCATATTTCTAAGATTTTCAGGGCCGAGTACAATAACCTCAGTTTTATCTGAATTAAGAAGCAGAAAGTTAGCGGCCATCCAGGTCTTTATGTCTTTAAGACATTCCTGCAGTTTAACTAATTGGTGTGTGTTATCTGGCTTCATGGACAGATAGAGCTGGGTGTCATCTGCATAGCAGTGAAAATGTATGCTATGTCTTCTAATGATACTGCCTAAGGGAAGCATGTATAATGTAAACAGAATTGGTCCTAGCACTGAACCCTGTGGAACTCCATAATTAACCTCAGTGTGTGAAGAGGACTCTCCATTTACATGCACGAATTGGAGTCTATTAGATAGATATGATACAAACCACTGCAGCGCAGTACTTGTAATACCTACAGCATGTTCTAATCGCTCTAATAGGATATTATGATCAACAGTATCGAACGCTGCACTGAGGTCTAGCAGGACAAGCACAGAGATGAGTCCACTGTCAGAGGCCATAAGAAGATCATTTGTAACCTTCACTAAAGCTGTTTCTGTGCTGTGCTGAGCTCTGAAACCTGACTGAAACTCTTCAAATAAACCATTCCTCTGCAGATGATCTGTTAGCTGTTTGACAACTACTCTTTCAAGGATTTTTGATATGAAAGGAAGGTTGGAGATTGGCCTATAATTAGCTAAGACTGCTGGGTCTAGAGATGGCTTTTTGAGTAAAGGTTTAACTACAGCCAGCTTGAAGGCCTGTGGTACATAGCCGATTATTAGAGATAGGTTGATCATATTTAAGATCGAAGAATTAATTAATGGCAGGACTTCTTTGAGCAGTTTTGTAGGAATGGGGTCTAAAAGACACGTTGATGGTTTGGAGGAAGTAATTATTGAAGTTAACTCAGAAAGATCAATTGGAGAAAAAGAGTCTAACTTAATATCAATGGTACTAAGAGTAGCTGTAGATAATATTACATCTGTGGGATGATTATTGGTAATTTTTTCTCTAATGATAAAAATTTTATTTGTGAAGAAGTTCATGAAGTCATTACTAGTTAACGTTAAAGGGATGGTTGGCTCAAAAGAGCTCTGACTTTTTGTCAGCCTGGCTACAGTGCTGAAGAGAAACCTAGGGTTGTTCTTATTTTCTTCAATCAGTGATGAATAGTAAGATGTTCTGGCTTTGCGGAGGGCTTTCTTATAAAGCAGCAAACTATTTCTCCAGGCTAAATGATGATCCTCTAGATTTGTGACACGCCATTTCCTCTCCAGATTACGAGTCATCTGCTTTAGGGTACGTGTTTCAGAATTATACCACGGAGTCAGGTACTTCTGATTTGAGGCCTTAGTTTTCACAGGAGCTACAGTATCCAGAGTCGTACGTAGTGAGGAGGTGAAATTATTAACAAGATAATCGACCTCTGTTGGGGTAGCGTTCAGATAGCTGCTTTGCTCTGTGTTGGTACAGGGCATTGGAGATGATAACAGTGGGTGGATTATATTCTTAAACTTAGTTACAGTGCTTTCAGAAAGACATCTACTTTGATAAAGTCTACTCTTCACCGCTGTGTAATCATTAAGTGATTTTCCATTTTCACCCCTGCTGCTCCTCCACATTAAAGTTCAACTGTGGAGCAATGGGATGTTTCTAATTGTGAAAGGCTCAAAATAAAGACAAGGTAGCTGAGGTTAGCACTGATGACAGAGTCAGTTTCAAGTGGACTTGAGTATGAGTGCCATAGTGAGAGAAGTTTACAGGCTGGTAACACTGTGCTGCACATTATACATCTGTGCTGTGTATCTTGCACACCTATCAATGATCAACATTGAGACTGTTTCTTTGCCAGTTAGACTGAATTAGAATTATAAATTTAATTCATGCCCAGCCTTCTGACTTTATCTCTTCTTCATTCATCCAAGCTCCACCCACCAGTCCTTTCCATTAACAGCAAGTTCAGCTAACACTTGTGCGTGTGTGATGTACTATGGCAGTGTGACTGGGTAAATGGGAAACTGTGAGGATGGAGCTGTGTTTGGAACTGGGTGTGGAAATGTGACTGTGTGTGCCAAGGGACTGGTCCTCGACAGGAAGACGTGCATGCACACACACATGTGCGCACACACACACGCAGACTCTATGGACGAGCTGGGAACATAAATGGTAGACAGGATGCAGATGGGCTCAGAGCCAGCTGGCTGGCAGAGAAACTGGTCTGTGTGTGTGTATTTAAGTGTGTATTTGTTTGACAAGGAGATAAAGACTGGGTGAAAGCTCTTTAACATCAATACAAAAACTGCAAACTTGCTATACTATAAAACACGTTCACTTTCTATTGTCTTAACCTTCACCTGTAACATTTCCGGAACGACACTAATCTGGATGTGGATATTGACTATGAGGCCTCATTCAGCTATTCATGGCAGCAGCTGTTTTGGCATTAGCCACATAAATCCAGTGACATTCCCTCCATCTAAAAACAGCTCGCCCACAAAGCCTAGCCGATAGATCACCGTGACAGCCGCTGATGGGAATCAGCAGCAAGAGGTCTTTTTGCCTTTATAAATACACATACATGAAGCATTTCCTCTTTGGAAGTGTGTATGATTTATGGCTTTACAACACTGACTTAAAGTAGGTTTAATGTGACTTTTATGATCATGAGAAAAACACATTTTAATGTTAAATTGAAACATTTATTTGTTCTTGAGATCACTGAGGGGTAACAAGAAGCAAGAAACAGTAAGTGAAGAAGTGATAAAGTCTATCCGAGGATTAGAGCATTTCTTTTCAGGGCTCTGTAGGTGAAAAAAATAGCAACGAGAATCATTTTTAATTTTGAAAGAGGACCACCAAACCATAAAATACAATGATGTGTACCATTGGCATCAACAGTAATAAACTTAAGGAAGATTAATAGAGGAGTCCAGAAAGCTGAAGAAAATGCATACCGATTAATTAGACTGACATGAAATTTGTCTCATTAACCATTTTCCTAGAAATATTAAATCAGTATTATCTATGTGAAGTGTATTCTATGAGTCATTCAAAGTTCATTCAAAGTATGTTCATGCCCAAAAAATCTGGATCGTTCTATTCATACTGCACTGTACCAAAATACTGTTCTTGATATGTAATGTCTTGAGAAGTCATGAGAATATCTGGTCTTTAATTGTTAAATCCTTACATCCTTATGAATCTCTGTCTCGCTCCCACAGCATGTCTTTATCCTGTCTTCCTTCTCTCCCCACAACCGGTCGCAGCAGATGGCCCCGCCCCTCCCTGAGCCTGGTTCTGCTGAAGGTTTCTTCCTTATAAAAGGGAGTTTTTTCTTCCCACTGTCGTCAAAGTGTTTGCTCATAGGGGGCCCTATGATGGTTGAGGTTTTCTCTGTATGTATTATTGTAGGGTCTACCTTAAAATATAAAGCGCCTCAAGGCAACTGTTGTTGTGATTTGGCGCTATATAAATAAAACTGACTTGAATTAAAAGATTAAAGTTTGTTGTTCTTTTCAGAGAGTCTAGAGAGCAGTATACACTTTTGAAAAGTATAATAATACAAATAAATTCAGCTGTCATACACTTTGAGTGACCACAATATCCAGTTCATACTTGACTAAAGATTAAAGGAGAAAGCAGAACTGTGTCCATCTGATTTCAGTGTAATAGCAGTTTTTCTGTGCCTTGGGGAAAAACATTTACCATGGAGATAAATACGAAAACATTTTCTAAACACTGAAAATCCCCTCTGACTACAGTTAAATTAATCATTAAGAAGTGGGAAAAAATGGCACAGCTGTAAATTTTACTTGAGCTGACGCAAAGCCTGTGTGAACATGCAAAAGGAACTTGTGTGGGAGCTCAGCAAAAGACTAATGGATAATCGAGGGATGGCAACAGCTGCCTATTGTGGTTTTATAAGCAAACAGACCACCCTATGATTGGATTAAGCTACTCTGGAATGACTTATCAAAGAGCATGTCAGTGTCCTGGAGTGGCCTGCAAATCCTGTGCATCCACACAGGAATATGTGCGTGCATCCGTGCACAAACCAATTCAGATAAAACTTTCTGAACTGCAAAAGAGGTAAAGAGAGAATGGAATGAATCAGTGTTTCTTTTCCTGGAGATCAAAACTAAATAAACATAAACACTCACATATTCGTGCGCACACACATAAACACACATGCACACTGACTCTCTGACAGGGAGACCTCTTCGTTCACAGTGCCACTGGCCAAAAAGGAAGAAGGAAGTGGAGAAAGGAAGCACAGAGTGGTTGATGACAATACCTTCAACATCCTACTGCTCTGCTGAACAGCAACGTCCAACTAGGGTGGAAATCCATTCATCCAGCCACTGTTTGTGTGAAAGATTTATAGACTGAAGTTACAACATGAAAAACCTACTGGTAGTTTATTATTGTGAATAAACTAGGTAGTTCGACTTCGACTCAATGTTTAGTATGAGGAAAGAATTTTAATACAGCGTGCCGCTTTGCATCAGGTATTAGCATGCAGACAGCACGATCACTGTAATTAGGAGGGGTTCAAAATATATTAAATTCCCCTCTAAATGTACCCAAGATGACATGAATATTTGATCACCCACACATCCTCTGGCTCCTGTCAGAGATAAAGTTGGCCATAAGGAGCATATAACTCATCAAACAGCACAAATGGAAATAAGATCATCAGGACTCTTGGAAAGCTTAGACAGATATCTGTGAGATCAGTGAGATGTTTAATATAAAGTTTTCACAAGTACAAAAAATATTACAAAAAGACATTTTTCTTCTTAGACAAACAAAGAATACTTGATTTTGTCAAAAATTTCATCTATGATCTATGCTTTCTTCTGGTATCACCACAAAAATCCAGTAAATATGAACAGATGTTTAAAACATTCATGTTTTTTTCCTTTTTTTGCCTGTCCCGTTTGGCTCTTTAGCCATCAGAATTGTTGTCTGAAGGCCAAGAAAGATGCCAAGCAGATTTACTTTACCAAGTGGATCATCATGGCCTTGCCATATTGGTGCCTTTGATTGACCTTTATTATAATTATGTATTTATTTTTATTTTATTTTCAGTTGTTGCAGACGGGACAGACATGACTGGGGGATAGGACAGGGAGAAAGAATGAAAGAAAGAGAGGGAGAGAAAGAAAAATAGAGGGGAGAAGAGATGGTGAGAAAGGGGGGAAGAAAAAAAAAGAAAAACAAACAAAACACCTGGATCAGCTGTATGGAGATGAGAAAAAACAGAAGAGAAAAGAAACAAAAAAGAGCAACATAATAAATACAACACCATCACAATAAACTAGCTAACAGTAGATAACAGTAGATATTAAATATTACATGTTATTGTGCAGCACGCAAGATCGACAGTGCACAATGTGCTTTGAGGTAGCAGCCAAGAAAGGTGTAGTTTGTGTCTGTGAACACCTGTGTGGATCAGCACGCTTGTATTCAAAAGGTTTCTCCATGTAACGATCTGCTAGGGAGTGTGGGGAGCCATAGCCCCGTCCCCCAGGGCATGAAGCAGGTATGGAGGAGATCCAGGCCCCAGACATCCAGAGGCCCCAGAATATGAGGACTCAAGGAGGACCACCAGGGGGGCAACCATGCCACCCTCCTGGGAAAATGAGGAGAGCCGCAAACGAGAGGTCACCCAGCAGCCACGGAGCAGAGACCAGATGGGGTTGCAGTGATGTGCCCGCGGGCTCTGCCGACAGCCAGCTGTGCCAGAGAGGACAGGGCCTCAGGCCCAGAGGCCAGAGGCCTGAGGGCACCCCACCCCCCGGAAGGGGCCCAGCCGGGCCACAGGCACCAGACCCCGCCAAGCGGCCACCAGGAGTGAGCTGGTACATACATGAGCGCCCAGCCTCAGACACCAAGAACCACCAACACACCAACGTCTGAGGGCATCAGCCACTGGCAGGGAGTGTGGTGAGGGGAGAAAGGCCTCCATACTTCGGAGAGCCTGAGATGTTCCCAGAGAGGTGGAGTCTAAGAACAAACATTCATGTTTTCAAAAGGATAATCTTTTTTAATTTTTTACTTGCTTGTGTTTGGACAGCGTGGTCACAACAAGGAGGTCTGGATTTCAGTTCTAACATCAGGCTGGGGCCTTTCTGTGTGGCATTTTCTCCAGCTGCCTCTTGGAGTCTATGGGCAATAAATTAATAGGTTTGAATGTGAGTTCGAACTGTTGTCTGTCTCTAAGTGTTAGCCCTGTGATACGTGACCTGTCAGGGTGTACCCTGCCTCTCGCCCAATGACAGCTGAGAAAGGCTACAGCCACCCACAACCCTGATAAGGATGAGTGGAAGAGGATGGATGGATAGTTTGTGGTCTATCCTTCTATACTACCCCCATGGCACAATGACTAAATCTGAAAAAGTCAGGTCCCATGTATTAGCATGCATAATACGAAGAACAAGATAAAGCTGCTCATATGGTGGCTCTGTTAAATGCGGTTGCAGGTTTGTAGGTATATTCTCATGTAAACAGCACTTGTAGATCCTACTGGCTTACTTTTAATGCAACTTAAGGTCTGCAGCATGTCTCTAGGGCTGTTAGAGAAGCTAGAATTATCTTCAGTTTAATATGCATGAGTCCTCTGAAGTAACATCAGTACACAGTATCATGTTTACCAGCATCAGTGATCTGTGGTGCTTCATATTTTGGAAAGAGATTCCAAAAAGGAATAAAGCTGAAGAAAAAAAATTCTAATGGTCATCTACCTTTTTCTTGAAAGCTTTCTTGTTCTATAAAAGAGGCAGTTTGTACTTTATATTGGTAGTGATTACCAGGCAGAGTAATTGCCAGAAAACTAAATTTCCCCATCATTGCATCATTTTGCTTTGGCTTTTGTATATTCACTTTTTGCAGAGAACTGTTAGTTAAATTTATTTTTTATCACAAAGAAGCTTGAATATGGAATGAATCATATGTAGTCACATTTTCAGAATTTGCAGATGAGCCATACAGCTGTCTGGCAATAAAGTCACCGATTATCAGTAACTCAAAAGATGCTGAGATGGCAGAAAACAAACAAACAAACCATTAGCTGATAAGGACGCCACTCTTTTGACCACGAGGTATCCTTGAGAGTGAAGGGGAGTAGAGGTGACCTAATCATGAATGTGTGATGGTGGGTTCACAGAATTACAAGAACTCAGGAGGAATGATGAAGCATGAGCCTGTAGCTTTTGCAGTAGTCAAAGGAGGCAGGGTTGGGAAGGTCAAATTAAGGGAGGGGATGCGAGCATGTGTTAAGAATTGTCCTGCAGGGTGAAGGTGAAGAAAGAAATGGAAGTAAGGGAGAAGGGATGACATGGGATGACATGTATGCAGATAGTCTGAACCAAGTGAGAGTTGTAGGGTGTGTGTGTGAGGGGGGCATGTGTGGGGTGAGAGCCCAGCGTGGTTTTATAGTCCCTACAGACCTGTATTCGTGGCTGTATGAGTACAATCCATAGCTGCACTGTTCATAAAATGCAACATGTGTTAGCCCTTTATTTCTGGCTTAGATTCTGGCACAGTGTCTCTGGCTCAGTATCCACACTGGAATTGACACGCAAAGGTCAAAGCTAATAAAGTGGCAAGGAAGAGTGAGGCTCAGCATTAAGATGGGTAGCAGAATATACTGAGTACGGGGAACAGCGTGGTTAATGTGAAACAAAGCTAAAAAACGCAGCTTGACTGCCAACAACAGGCAAGATTGAACGGTTATGAGGCACACGTGTGACCAAAACTGCTGACTTCACACCACGCATTGTGTTCTGTCCAACCTCTGGTTCTACTTGAGACAATTTAAAAGACAACCGATTGAATTGCTGTCATCATGTATAATCTATACAGTGTGGTGTTTTAATGGTGTAAGCCTGTGTGATTGAAGGTAATGGAAGAGTGATTGCATTTGAGATTTATTAAAGAGAAGGCTATTAGGAGCTGTGTGAGGTGCTGCGGCAGACCCAATTATCATTAGATCCAGTTCAGACCAGTCAGCTAATTGGTGAGGGAAAAGTGAAAGGCTCATTCAGCATCTCTTTGTGAGTTCTGCTTTACAAGTTTGGAGCTGTAAGGATTGGTAAGCATTTGGTCTTTACTGATCATTTTTTATTTCCAGCAAGACTTTTCTTCAAACAAGGAAGATGAAAAAAGTTGATTAAATGATGATACTCAGATTGAATTATACATCTGATTTTGGTAAGTGCAGGTAGTTACTTTTCCTTTTTAAGGATCTTTTTTCTTTTAATATAAAAATTAAAAGCATTCTCAAAACAAATTTGCAATGCCATGTACCAAAGCAGGGCGACATTACAGGCTTAAGAACACTGTTGGCTCTTTAGTTTCACATTTTCTCCATGCTATAAAACATCAGAAAATTGTTTTGTAGGTGATATCAGTAGCTATGAAGTGCATATTTAAGAGCTTTTCATGGAGTTGCCGTTTCAAGACTTCAAAACTATCACAAATTTATGGTTTCCAACAAGAAAAGAACAGTGGCTTACAGGTTTCCTTCAGTATTTAGACTAGTAGGCTACAGAATATTTAGAATTTCTATTTTTAAGATCACTTTTAAGCATAAATGGTAAATGGGCTGGTTCTTACAGTATATAGTGCTTTTCAGCTTGAGCACTCTATGCAACATGCCTCATTCAGTCATATTCAGTTTAATTTTTCGATTTCAATTTTATTTATACAGCACCAAATCACAAAGACCAGTCACCTCAAGTTGCCTTGTATTGTAAGGTAGACCCTAGAATAATACATACAAACCCAACAATCAAATGACCCCCATGAGCACTTTGGCGACAGTGAGAGCAAGTAACCTCCGGCAGAACCAGGGTCAGGGAGGGGCGGGGCCATGCTGTTGGGGTGAGAGAAGGAAGACAGGATAAAAGACATGCTGTGGAAGAGAGACAGAGATTAATAACAAGTATGATTCAGTGCAGCAAGGTCTATTAACACATAGTTATGCCGCAATAGGTGTAGGCTGCTGGGGGATTCCCATGATGCATTTAATATTTCTTCTTCAGTCACTTGTCTCACTCAGTAAGGGAGAATTCAGGGTCATCTGGTCCAGCCCTAACTATATGCTTTAGCAAAACAGAACGTTTTAAGCCTTAAAAGTAGAGATAGTGTCTGTCTCCCGAATCCAAACTGAAAGCAGGTTCCATAGAAGAGGAGCCTGAAAGGCTCTGCTCTCTCACACTCCAGGCTTATTTGTTGTTCCTAGAGTATTTAAAAGTAGAATGGGAGGCAAAGTGATATCATTAAGATAAGATGGGGACTAATTATTTAAGACCTTGTATGTGAGGAGCAGGGTTTTGAATTCAGTTCTGGATCTAACAGGAAGCCAATGAGGGGAAGCCAATACAGGAGAAATATGCTCTCTCTTTCTAGTCCCTGTCAGGACTCTTGCTGCAGCATTTTGGATTAACTGAAGGCTTTTTAGGGAGTTTTTAGGACTCCATGAAAAGGGGAGTCCTAATAATGAATTACAGTTGTCCAGCCTAGAAGTAATAAATGCATGAACTAGATTTTCACTCTGAGACAGGATATTTTTAATTTTAGAGATGTTGCACAAATGGAGAAAGCAGTCTTACATATTTGTTTAATATGTGTATTGAAGGACATATCCTGGTCAAAAATGACTGCAAGGTTCTTCACAGTGTTACTGGAGGCCAAGGTAATGCCATCCAGAGTAAGAATCTGATTAAATACCATATTTTTAAGATTCACATTCATTCAAACACTTTTTTCTACTCCTAGGTGCTTTCTATCTAGCATCATCAAAGAGCAACTTGGGGTTGAGAATCTTGCCGGAGGACACTTTGGTGACTGTCGGAGCCAGGAATTAAATCTCCACCCTTCTGATTGGCAGATGACCTGAACTACAGCCACCCAAAAACTACAAATGTTTAGAGAGTGAGCCTATTGTTCCCGTTAACCATTTTAAAATATATAAAAACAGTTCAAAAGATTTAGAACTATTATATATATATATATTAAAAAAAAGCAAAGGTGTTGCGTGTTGCTGCAGAAGTGTTCTGAGAGAATTAGCCCATGCTGCACCGCTGCACCTGTGCAGCTCCACTGTCTACACCACATTGAAAAAAAAATTAAAAAGAGTGCCACAATTACTAAGCATGCTGTGTTGTGCATTGTGATTGCAGGTCCCTGTGTAATTAGGGACCTGCATCACAGTTTGACCCTGAAATTACTTTCAGCGGGTGTCGTTGTCACCAGATGCCATGCCAGCTAATGTTCCAAATTCTGGAGTTGGGTGAGGTCTCGTCAGGCAGGGGAAATCTGGTCAGAGGCTGTCCTTGGTGTTGAGGCTCTGCTCAGTTTGGCAGTGTCAACCTTCACACTGGTGCCAACAAATATTCCTTGCCCTACTCCCTACCCTTTAGACAACTGGCTGTCACTCGTGCAGTTCTGCCACACCCTCATATGCATGTGTGTACTTTTCCAACGCAACCAAACATGTCCAAGAAATACCCTCCTTGTGGAAACTATCCACCTGTTTCTTGTGAATGTGCCATTATGCTCAAAAACTTGTTCATGAGCTTCCTTGTTTGTGCTTATGTTGTGTACGTCTGTGAGTTCAGTGGAAAATAAACTGCTTATTCGGTGCTTCAGTTGTGTTTTCAGGGGTAATCACAAATGTTGCTGATCTCTCAGCATCGTTTATTATCTGGTAAACAGTGAGAGTGTAACTTACAGCCACAGCAGCTTCCCTCCAGCTTTGTCAGGCTCAATTTGGCTCAGTGCTGGCAGTGTAGAACTCAAGCTGTTCTCAAGTGTTGTCTGTCTGTCAACTCACAGGAGAAGCAGAGGGAAGTCAGACTCTTGACTCCAAACACTCCAAACACTTGAAACATGTAAAATATGAGCAATTTGTTGCCCAGTCTGCTGGTGTTGCCACTCATGTGTGACGAGTGTTAGCTCCATCCTTCACAAGCCTTGTTAATATGAGCTGTAGCATCTACAACCAATCTTTTTTCTTTCTTTCTTCTTTTTTTTAAACCACATCAGCTATGGATTTGTTGGTGCAGCTTGAGAATTCCTTTTAATCCATCTAATTCTTTCTCTGCACCTAATCCTTTTTTAATTCAACACCCTCAGTAACTTACAAGGAGACAAATCTAAAATGTAGGCATGGGATTTTGTCAGCTTACTTTGGCAAACTCCTTTTTCTCAATTTAAGACCCATTTCACTTTGTCTGGAAGACCACAGCAGAGAAAGCCTTAAGAGTTTAGGTGGGACGTGTTGTCTGGCTACAGGCTAAAGACGCAGATGCATTTGGAGCAGAGCCATAAAGTTAATCTAAGAATGAAGATATCTGACTAAAGCTCTGACGTGAAAAGATTTTTCAGCAGTCACCACATCTTTTCTTACTCTGTTAAACACTGTCAGCATTAACTATTCCCTGACATTTACCATCGCACAACTTTTGAGACTTTTTGTTTAGTCTGATAGTCAGTCTGGTTGTCTCATCAGTTATCATTAGCTAAGAGAGACTGGACTTGAGGTCAGAGGTCAGAGGGGGAAAAGGGTGTAAGGAAGGAAGATTACTGGAAGAATGTGGAAAAAAAGGTGTCAGAGAGTTGAAGGGTTCAGAGATGTTGAGTTGCTGAAAATGAACAAAACTACAAAGCTATGTAAGCAGTTGTGTGGCTTTCCTTTTGGAGCAACGATGCGGTGAAGGTACTTTAGGAAATGTCAAAGGATCACAAAAGTCAGAAACTGCATTTCAGAACAATGATGAGCTACAAAAGATTCAGTTTTGACCAAAGTGGTGAATAACCTGACAAAGCTGCTGCCTGTGATGCTAAAAAAAAAGGGAAGATTTGAGTGGCTTTTTTTTTGGCTAAGCTGTTGAAGAAGAAAAAGAGTCTTGCAATAAATGTAACCATCAAACCCGAAGTACAAGAAATCAACATTATGACGGCCAGAATTGCTCCTCTGCCACCAACCACGGGCAGCCGGTCTATCTAGCCTCACGCACCGCAATGTGATTATTAGGCCCTGCTGCAGTCTGGAATGCTCTTTAGTGGTCTGCTGTACTTTATGGTATATGTGAATTATCATTGCCTACAGTTTGCTGACAAATCATGTACTTTCCTACCTCTCCGGTGCCCCTTTCATTGCTCACTTACGACTCTTACCCACAACTCTCTTAGCCCTCAAACTTATAATAAAAACTAATTTGGTCTCTTGGGAAATCACGCCAACTTTAGCTGAGGAGTGGCACCAGCTCCAAGTATCCCATTGTGCATTACGCATGATTCATTCTTCTGTTTTGTCTTTCCTTCTTATTCTCTCTGCCACTCACTCCATATCCTGATTTTTTTTTTTTTTTTGCCCCATAACCCCCACCTGCCCCTCACTACAGATGAATGTGCTGCAAACCGGGGCTTCAACAATGTGTTTACTGTGAACACTGGACATTCATTGGATGGGTGCATGAACTCCACTGGCAAATTCAATAGTCTGGCTTTTAGTGTCGTCACAAAAAAAGATGGGGTCTTTCTTCAGATTTCCATCTCATTCACACAGAGCTATTTGTCAACTTGGTTATGGGTGAATCCGGTCATTGCACAGTGAAGCCCCTTTCAAGCTCCAGCGATACTTCTTTGCCTTCAGGGGTAATTTGAGAACCAGTTACGATAAAAAAGCAGTCGAAGGTCATTTGGTTCTGTGTGATGCAATGTAATGAATCAGACCCATAATGCATTAGCTTTGCACAAAGGCAAGATGAATCAATGGGTATTCCATTATCATAACTGATTTACATTCATAATATGTATTATTACACTCAAAGGGGATCTACTGATGGTAAAGCGGCCTATTGTGCTTACGTGGCACAATAGGCCGCCAGTTCTGATGGATTACTAGATACTTGAGAACAAGCTATCAACAACAAATGGCTTGTCCTCACCTATTATGAGGGGCCCAAAAAAGGTGTTTAGACTGTGGCTTGAAGGTAGAGTTTCCATCTAACACCTTCATTAGAGGAGAATGCATCCTCAAATACCCCAACAGCCACGCTGAGGAAATCCAGTGTTAATGTAGAAGATGCCCTCTTTGTGGCTTCCTGCCAAAGATGCAACATTTTCACGAGCGCTTTACGGACTGAGCTCAGGTTTCTGGAAACAGTCAGAACAAACTTATGGCAAATCCCATTCAGTCGCTGCTCTGAGCTCTGCTGAAGGAAGCATATTTAGTGAAATCGGTTAACTGAATTTTTTAGCAATAAGATAAGGCACGCTCTAGGTTTTCCATCTTGGGATGAATCAACTCACAATTCAGTTTTTTGATCCAACACACGTAGCTAAATGTAGATTTTCAGTTTGGGATGTTGTTCAGCATATTTCTTGAATCCTTTTGACAACTATTGTCAAATGGAGGTCCTTTAGTTCTTATTTTGTCTCCATAATGTTTTTTTTTTTACTTATGCACATCTCTTGTAACATAATAGTGGTGCTAAAGCACAATTTTAATTTATTGAAAGACAAAGAACGCCCATATCTAGGATAGGTTCAACAATTTCTGTTTTGAGCATTGTTTAATTTGGTCCAAAGTCAGGTCCAAGAAGCTTGAGTTAATAAAAAGAAATTCAAGTTTATAAATCTAGTGCAACCCTGTATTAATTTCTCCTCAGCTGACCAGCCACAGAGATTAGCTGTCACCTGCTGCCCTCTAGTGTTAGACACCGCAACGTACAACAAATGGGATCAACTTTGATTGTCCACTTTTTAGTTCCTTCACAACTGATATATGTAGAATTGTCTTGATATTTGATTATGATGCAAGTTTCTGAATAATTAATTTATAAACCAAGTGAATAAAATTTATTCATTGATTGATGGGCCGCACGGTGGCGCAGTGGCACTGTTGCCTGAGTTAGACTCCACCATCTGGCTGGGGTGTTTCTAGGTGGAGTTTCTATGTTCTCTTCGTGATGCGTGGATACTCAGCTTCCTCCCACAGTCTACAGAAATGCAATTAGTGCGGTTAGGTCAGATATATGATTCTAAGTTGCTCATAGGTGGAAATGTGAGCGCAAACGGTTTTCTGTCTTTATGTGTTAATTGGAAGAGGATGGACATTAATAGACTGATATTTTTAACATTTTAATTCTTTAAGTTTAATTCTTTATAGACTTAAAAAAAACAGAAAGTGCATTTTATTGTTGTTCAGTTGTGTCATTTCCATGATCCTTAATGAGTCTTAAAATGAGTCAAGGCCAGTATATGTGAGCATGCTGAAAAAAAATAAACCCCCCAAAAACATTCACCAACAAGATAAACCATTACACAACCTGGCTCGTGTAACAAAATTCTCCTGCTGGTTAGAAATGAGAATCTTGCAAATGCTAATGAACAATGTGACACCATAAAACAACCTTCATATAAAAAAGGCTTGTTTTCAGTGAACCTGTGAATAGAGCCAGCTATTAAGTCATTCAGAGCTATACGTCATCTTAAAAACTTATGAAAGAAATTCCCAGGAGATAAATTGTAATCAAAACTTACTTTTGATAAATGACTGTCATATCAATCACCCATACACAAACCACAGCATTGTGTAGTTGGAGAAAAAAAGGAATTACAGAACTAGCTGTATATGCTCCTGATTTTGGTGTGAGCTGGTCAGGCTGTGTTTGGTCCTTCTGGTAAAAAAAGGTGTTTGAAATCGTCAGAGCTTAAAGAAAATAGATTTGCATCAAACTGTCTTTAGTGAGGCGAAAGTTACAGCAATACATCTACTCTGCCTGCATACACACATGTAATACAGGCACCATGTATAAAAATACAGCACATGTGCAGAGTGTTCAATGATGTATTCCCGATGTGTAAAAATTCATGTTTATCATGCTAACCTAATAGCATTTCAAAATTTCTGTATTTATTTATCTTTTCCCCGCTCACCCTTCCTTCCTCCCATTATTCCCCCAACCCTTCCACACTCTAAAACACTCCAGGAATGAGCCGGGAAGGCACGGCATCGGTGTACCGTTTCCAGTCTTTGCCATACTTGCTGCTGCAGCGGTGTTCATCGCGAACACAGCGGTGGACCAGCAAGATAGTCATGTAAACAATGTAGAAATATGGAAGTATGTGGCCGAAACCACACGAGGCACAATAGGCCAGAGAGCCCATCAGGTCACCGGTGTAGTTGAAGTGCCGGGCCACGCCCCAGAAGCCTGAGGTCAGGAGCTTGCTGCGGTGCATGCCGCCATCGGCGGAGCGATATGTGCACTCAATCCATGTTGGTTTGCGGCCCCAGATGGAGCAGGAGCCCTCTGTGCGGCGGAACAGATCCTTCTGGTGGTTGGTGGAGCGAAAGATGTAATACCCAACGAGGCCGAGCAGCAAGACGGCGAGGGCGTGGGCATCGGAGAGCTGGACTGGGTGGTACACCAGGTACAGACCCTGAAGAGAAACAAACGCATTCATTCTTAATGGAAGCCATCTGATTATCAAGGTAAGAGTATGAGAAAAGTAACACTGATGAAGTTTGATCTTGTGTGTTTTTGAGTGTTACCATCTATATATTTGTTACCTGCAGTGTGTAGAGGTATGGCAGCCAAACACAGTCTCCCCAGCCCAGATACCATCCAAAGTGGTCATGACAGATATCGATGGTCTTCAGGTACCACGCCTCATTCCAGAAGAAGTCCAGTACATAAATAGCCTATCAGAAGCAGAGGCTTTTTACTCAAATTGCAGCTTTAGACTTCAGTTGCTTCGATTTTCATCCAACAAAGGTTTTCTTTAAAGTCGCCCAAAACTAAAATAGCCTCAGTGAGCCAAAAGCTTCGGCTTCAAAGTCATATATGCTCAGTTTCAGGCAGGCTTCGTACTATTCCTAATACGGTCATCTCAGACACACAGCACTAAGTGTGAGCACAGAAGCACCGCCCACCTCTTGTTCAAACTCTGTTTATAAGGGAGAGTGACCTTTAAGAGAGAGGAACTAAATCAAAATCAGGCTGAGGATGAACTGAGAGGTAAAGTAAAGAGAGCTCAAGAATAAAAATGTCTTTCAGCATTATGGGTCCGCTTTAATGAAACATGTTGGAAATATATCATGCACATCTACACACAACCTTGACGTGAACATGAAGGATGCAATGCTCTGTTGTATTTTAAGTTTCACAGCATACGGTGGGTTAGATAAACTTGTTGTACTAGGATATAAACCCGGATATTGACAAAAAGTTTGAGATAGTAGAAACATTTAATTAAATTCTGAAAAAATAGAAATGTAAAAGAAAGAATTAATATTTACAGATCTAGTTTATTTCTATGTCAGCAATCGAAGGTAAGTTAAACCTGACCTTCTGTCATTGAACACAGTCTGTACCAAAGATCTGCTGAGTTGCATTCTACCACTGAAACAGGTGACACTATCTAATCTACTCATCAGAGGCTTGCTCAGGTTAATCAGTCCGCAGCCATAGTTCACCTGTTATAATATGACTGGGCTTTAGAGCTGCCAACAGAAGACTGCTGACCAAGGAGCACTGTGAAAGTAGGACACATCAGGGCTTTTCCTGCTTACAGGAATTCATGAGCATCTTGAGGAGGTTTTATCCAAAGCTCGATGAAAACATTTTTTTCCCCTTGGTTCATTATGATGTCAGTGAGTGCAAATACCTACAATATGGCCTTCTCAGACATACAACTAGTTAAAGCTTCTTTGAATAGAGGCAGCAAATCTGGAGCTAAAAAACACTCATTTCAGGGCTGCAACAAGACTAAATAAGAATGATTTTGAACCGTAAACCTTGCAAAGCCACTCTAGCAGTGCAAGTATAAAAATATCCTCTTAAATCATTCAACTTTCACCTGAAATTGCGAAAGAAGATTCATTTAATTTAAACCTCGTCTTACCTGCAGTACATTCACCAGGATCATGGAGTTGGTGATGTAACCGTAGAGTTCTTGTTGCTTGGCCATGTAGGACAGATTGATTAGAGTCCAGGCTACGATGCCGGGCCGGCCGTTGAAGAATAACTTGAAGTCAAACCACTTGCCTATGCGGGGGTTGAACTCAATACCCATCATGTAGTTATAGAAGATGTTCCCTGTGAACTTGCTGTATAGTCAGAAACAGAGATGGAAGAAAACATGTTCAAAAAGTTGCTTTAAATTTCTGCTCCTCCTACCTCAGTGACACGTGTGCATCAGTACTCACCAGTCCTCAGCGTTGGTGGGGAAAAGATGCGCTTTTATGAAAGCAAACGTGGACACAGCATAGCCCAGTATGTTAGTGCACCACAGCAGGGGGATCCAGTTGTCGAATATGATCGTGGGAGAAAACCAGTGGAAATAATGTGCGTTGGCAAACCACAGTGCATGAGTGATGAGCCAGCACTGCAGTCCATTGATCTCATACTTGTTAATCAGGCCTTGTGAACAGAGAAAAAAAAAGACAACTATTTCTACATACTGCTTTGATAATAAAAGCCAAAATCTATTAATCTTTTCACAGGCATGGGTATAAAACAGGTCCTCATAATTAAACAAGTGCTGTGGACTGATGAGTGGGTATATGTGTGTGTTAATCTGTTAATCACCAGCTGGGGTTCGTGCTCCTTCCTGCACACCACCAACATAGCCAGGGATGAACTTGTGGGTAATATCAGGAAAACACATGTACAGGAACACCTAAAGGAAAACACAGAGCATTTGAACTAAAAGACAACAGACAGTTTCTTTGAGTTACACTGCCCTCAAACTCCCCTGCTTACCTGGAAGCTCACCCAGATGGCATAGATCTTAGCAGCTGACCACGAGAAGGAGGGTGCCCGGGCCCAAATGGAGAGCAGGGTGGCCTCTCCTTGGTACAGATCCAACACAGGCTGGGTGATGGAGCACTCATACTGATCACAGGCCATCACAAAGTAGAAGACAATGAAAGGGGCAAAGCAAAGGAGGCCGATTACACTGATGAGGGAAAACCAGTCCACCTCCCTGTGAACAGATCATACATGCACACAGATACAGTGTGAAGACTTCAAGCTGAAACATTATTCACCTGTTTCATATTTCTCTAAATGTGAAATGTGAGTGCAGTACTCTAAACCTAAATACTTTGAGCCTCTCTTAAATAAGGGTGATAGGACCCCCTAGAGGTACTTTACGGTACTGCATAGGAAACTGAAGTTTATTTTGTTTTGGGGTTTTTTAACCTATAAACTATGTATTATGAATAATTCCTAAAATTAAACATGTATTGGTTAAACAAAATAATTGCTAAGATAAAACTCCATTTTAGTACCAATCAGAATAAAACCTGACTGATGGAAAAGGCAAAAGATTACGAGGAAGAATTACAACAAAATAAATCCATCTATCCATTCTCTTCCGGTTATCCTTTGCAGGCTCGCGGGGGACGTGCTTCATGACTTGGTTCCATGAAGCTGGTTTGCACAATAACAGGAAACTAGAACAAAAGAGCACCAAAATGGAATGCAGCTGTTTTTTATTCTCTTGCATTACACATGTGAAGAGTACAACTTCTACCAAACATCACATGATTCAACAAAAAAGGGAATTATGCAGTTTTTTTTGTGGATTATCATTAAACTTTCATTTCTTAGTCAAGCATCATTTCTGCAAGGGAAACCATCTTAGCCATGTCAGCTCTGTGGCTTCGGTAATGACCGACTGTCAGTCTGAAATCGATCAAAAACTGTTTAACGGACTGGCTCGAAATTTTACACTGACCTTCGCTTGCCCAGGTGATCAATTTTGCTCCTTAGCAGCTCATCCTTCATCACCAGCAGGTAAATATCATTTGACTGGTCTTATTGTAGATATTTATGGTCTCCAGGTGACAAATCCTAAAGCTGCAGTTATTGTCTCTAAATAAATTGATGGATCGATTCTGCACTGATGTACCACAGAGATGACTGCAGAGACTCGCAGACCAGCCTGGTTGTTAAACTGGGAAACAACAAAATGTTCCGTGCCAGCATACCTGACGACATATTTGCAGCAGGTGAACGTGAACTGTAATGAGTGCTGCTCTCCTTGTGTTTTCAGGGAAATAAATAAAAAAAAAATCATAGGATAGACTGACATTTATTTTGGGTTATACATAGTAATTAACAGCTTAATATTTCATCTAAAGTCATCATCAGCTCCAGTTTGTGACAATAATGTGTTTATGATCAAACACTTGTCAAAGTAACGACAGTCTCATTAGCCTCAGACATACATTCTGATTAATTTTTAATCTAACCACTTCCCCCTGGTGCATTACTCTCTGTTTACATATCTGTGTGTCTTCTCCCAGCTTTGTACCAAGGCTCATTTGTGTGCCATGAATATATGATGTGTTGATCAAACCGTTTATGATGCCATATCCCAATGACCCAGATAAGTCTGAAGATTGTGTTCTGAATTTCATGGACTTGTTTAACAAATTGTTCCAGGATGTTGCTGAAAAAGCGGTGTGTCAGTGTTTCCATTTATAGTTTGTGGAAGATTTCAGTTTTTTGGGTTTTTTTTTTTATAGTCTTAATCTCAGTAGAAATTTTCTGGCGGTCCTCAAACTTTACTTTGTTATCAAAAGTTAAATGCAACAGCACTTTGGTCTTAAAACTCAAGACTAAACTTGAAATCACTTACTGATGTCAGTTAAAAACCAACCAAAATACCAAGTGGTATTTAAAGACTCTTTCATCATCCTGTACATGAATGTAGACATGCTTACATTATGATCATAATAGTGAGATAAGGGTTCGACTGCAGCTTGTTTCAGATAAATAAATAAATGCAATTGCATGTGTAGAGAGTGAGGAAATAGTAGCACCGTTTAATTGAAGCGTTTTTGTTTTTAAATTTTAGAGCTTAAGACAGTTCATTTTTAAGGTCTGTGTTCTCCTGGCTTAAAAAATGCATTTCATGGAGTAATTAAACTCTGTGTCAAGACTGCTCTGTGTATATTTAAGCCAAACACGTCTATGCATTTTAACATTATTTCTGACTATATGATAAACAAAGATTATATGTTTTTAATGTCCGAGTAGATTGTTTGCAGGAAAGACTCTCAACAACTTTTTTAGGACTTTCTGAGAAGTTTGTCAAAACTGCCAAGGAAAATTTAGGGTGTTTTTTCAGTGAATTCGACTCACCACGCTCTCCCCCACTGTGCTAGCTGCTCCTTCTGTTCAGATCTTTTCCCATTGGCACTGTGCTGCAGTCGTCTCCTGGTGGTCTCCATGGTCACTGCTCCACTCAACTCTGGTGAAGAATTGTGCTATTAGTTTACAATCTGTTATCTACAAATGTGCTGCACTTTGTGCACCACTGCGGTAAGTCGGTCAGATACTCAGTAACTTTCACTGAATGTACCAGCAGTAAGTAACAGCCTGTTATTAACCAAACAGATGTTACCTTCCAGTTCACATATTGACTCTTTTGTGTGTACTTGCTGAACAAACCCTCCAGAGTCACAGTCTCACTGCAAATCTAATCATGCAGCTTACTCCACAGGCTGCACGTTTCTAAACAGATAATGTGCTAATTGGAGGAATAAAGTGCAAATCCTTGGAGATGTGCGATAACAGACAGACCCAACTCGTTTAACAGGAAACCTGATGGCATGAAATCTTTTATTCTTCTTTGCATCGGTTTCATTTTCGCTTCTCTCTTTCACACACAGACACAGTCACGTCTCCTCCGTGTCATGCATTCATGCACTGTTGCTTTACAGTAAACTTAACTGTAACCCATCCTAAGCTAAAAAAGGTAAGTACTAAAACTTACTTTCCAGGAATTTGCATTACCTGCACAAACAGGGGGCGGATCCCCAGAATGTGACCCTGTGAACCGCCCCACAAACATGAGTAACACAAATGCACACCGTTCTGCAGCACTAAAGCTACAATAACAATAAAACTGGAAAACTTCAGTTTAAAACACTTAAGGCTTTCATGTATATAGTCCAAACAAGTAAAAACACGCTGTTTTTAGCAGCTTCCTGTAGAAAGCTAAATCTGACGGGGGAGGGGGAAACCCATCGTTGTATAACGTAAACAAAACCTTTAATTTCCGGATTATGTGTTGATAGTATGATTGTTCAGTACATACGTCTGTCTGTCTTGCAAGATCCACTTCCCATAATGCAAACTTAATCTACCGTGTCCATACAGAAATAACTGCGTCCTTTGTTCCATGTACAGTGGATTTTAAAAAGCACACTCACAATTTATTCACGGAATACCGTTAAACACACGCTACACAAATGCACCGTGACCCACTCACCTGTAGATAACCGTAACAAATGAGGGACAACCTTCTCTCCACTCCTTTCCTCTTGCCCAGGTGTTGGTTATAGAATAACAGCTGGAGAGAGCTCACCGTTCAGTTACAGACTCCGCCTATAGCGCCATTAAGTTGTCAGAGTCAGCCAATGCCAATCAAGAGAAGGCGGGCACGGGAAGAGATTCTGATTAGTGATTGGGTGATGCTGACTGGAGCCACAAGCGCCTGATAGCGTCACTTGTGGTTGAATGGTTCAGAAAGACTAGACAACAAACTTCCGACACACACATTCTCTGCCCTTTGACATTTGAGGATTAAAAAGTAAATGTTTTTTTTTTTTTTTTAAATGTTAATTACAATAATACTCAAGATATATGTAAGAAAATGACAGACAATTATTCAATTATTGTGTTGACATCGATACACGACAGATTTGGGTCTCTTTTCAAGTAAATAACTAATAATAACTTTTAAAAATGTTTGAAAAGTGTTTTTTTAAAACTAATTAAAAAATTAAAGAAGAAAATAAATATGGTCATTTCAATTCCCAAAAAAGGTTGAGAGGCTGTGCAAATTGGAAGTAAAAATGAAGTACAATGACAAGAGAAGATACCAAATGTTTAAGTGCAGGAATTTTATAATTTCATTAAAAAAAAAATACTTGGTCATTTTGAATCTGATGGTAGCAGCATGTGTCAACAAAGCTGGGAGACCTACTGAAAAACAACTGGAGGAACATTTTGCCACTAAATAAGACAACAGATCATTAACATAACCAGTATAAAAATAGCATCTCAGAGGAGTTTATTTTTTTCCTTTTTTAAAGAGTTTCTTAGTAGTACAGGTACAGGTTCATCAATTTTCAAAAATAAACAAAAAGAAAAAAAATTCAGAGAATTAGATAAATCAGTATTGGATGTCAGTGATCTTCAGACACCTGAGGCAGCATTAAAACAGGCAGAATTCTGTCATAAAAACATCCAGAAATCTTTTTCTGGGAAATCCGTTTTGACCAGGATATATCCTTCAATGCACATATTAGGCAAGGCAAGGCAAGGCAAGTTTATTTGTATAGCACAATTCAACAACAAGGTGATTCAAAGTGCTTTACAGAGACATCAAATCAAATCAAATCAAATCACTTTTTATTGTCACATCACATGTGCAGGCACACTGGCACAGCACATGCGAGTGAAATTCTTGTGTGCGAGCCCCACAAGCAACAGAGATGTGCAAACACAACAACACAAACGAGCAAAATACAAGAATGGCCAACCTGAAACTAATAAATATATGTACAATATATAATAGTGTATGCATTTCTGGATGTGTATACTAAATATTTTCCTACGTGTGTGTGTGTGTGTGTGTGTGTGTGTATACACATTTTTACAAATTAAATAGTAAAAAAATAAAATAAAATAATAATAATAATAATAATAAAATATATAAAATATACAGAGTTGAATATGTGCAAAACAACAGGAACAAATAAAAAGCATGATTTAAAATTGAATAAAACAAGCAAATAAACTAACTAACTAATTAACAAACAAACAAACAAACAAACAAACAAACAACAGTATATAAAATCAAAACAGATAAAATCAGAACAGTAGATAAAATCAGTAGTTAAATGTAAGTTTTGAAATTTAAGCTTAAAGTGTGGATTTGGTGCTTTATTCAAATGCAGCTGAGAACAGGTGAGTCTTCAACCTGGATTTAAATAAACTGAGTGTTTCAGCTGATCTGAGGCTTTCTGGGAGTTTGTTCCAGATATAAGGAGCATAAAAGCTGAATGCAGCTTCTCCGTGTCTGGTTCTGACTCTGGGAACTGATAAAAGACCGGATCCAGATGACCTGAGGGATCTGGATGGTTCATACTGGGTCAGGAGGTCATTGATGTATTTTGGTCCTAAACCATTCAGAGCTTTATAGGCCAGCATCAGAACTTTAAAGTCTATCCTCTGACGGACAGGCAGCCAGTGTAAGGACCTCAGAGCTGGACTGATGTGGTCCACTTTTTTGGTCTTAGTGAGGACTCGAGCAGCAGAGTTCTGAATGAGCTGTAGTTGTCTGACTGATTTTTTAGGTAGACCTGTAAAGATGCTGTTACAGTAATCAAGCCTACTAAAGATGAATGCATGGACTAGTTTTTCCAGGTCCTGTTGAGACATCAGATCTTTTATCCTTGATATATTCTTGAGGTGATAGTAAGCTGACTTTGTTATTGTCTTAATGTGTTTTTCTAAGTTTAGGTCTGCATCCATCACTACACCCAAATTTCTCGCCTGGTTTGTGGTTTTTAGATGTATAGATTGAAGTTCTCTGGTGACCTGTAATCGTTTTTCTTTGGCGCCAAAGACTATTACCTCAGTTTTGTTTTTGTTTAGCTGGAGAAAATTGTGGCACAACCAGTCATTGATTTCCTCAATGCATTTACCAAGAGCCTGTACAGGGCCTCGGTCTCCTGGTGACATTGTGATATATATTTGTGTGTCATCTGCATAGCTGTGATAGTTTATTTTGTTGTTGTTTATAATCTGTGCCAGTGGGAGCATGTAGATGTTAAACAGAAGGGGTCCCAAGATGGAACCTTGGGGAACTCCACATGTGATACTTGTCTGCTCAGATGTGAAGTTACCTATTGATACAAAGTATTTCCTGTTTTCTACGTATGTTTTGAACCAGTTTAGTACAGTTCCTGAAAGACCTGTCCAGTTCTCCAGTCGTTTGAGTAATATGTTGTGGTCAACTGTATCAAATGCTGCACTGAGATCCAGTAAAACTAGGACTGACATTTTTCCACTGTCTGTATTCAGACATATGTCATTAAACACTTTGGTCAGAGCGGTTTCAGTGCTGTGGTTCTGTCTAAAACCTGACTGGAAGGCATCGTAGCAGTTATTCTGTTTTAAGAAGTAACTGAGCTGTTGAGAAACTGCTTTTTCAATGATCTTACTTAAAAACGGGAGATTTGAGATCGGCCTGTAGTTGTTCATTTGTGTCTTGTCAAGATTGTCCTTTTTCAGTATAGGTTTGATTACAGCAGTTTTTAGTGATTCTGGAAACACACCTGATAATAAAGAAAAGTTGACGATCTGTAACAGGTCTGACTCTAAAGTCTTTGAGACCTTTTTGAAAAAACTTGTTGGCAGGACATCTAAACAGCAGGAGGAGGAGTTCAGTTGACCTAAGATGTCCTCCAGGTCTTTGCTGTTAATAGGTTGAAACTGTTTCATGGTGTTTAAACAGTTTTTTGGTGGACACAGTACATATCCTGGATCTGCTGTTGATGTACCAATTGCTTGTCTAATTTTTTAGATTTTTTCAGTGAAGAATTTGGCAAAGTCATTGCAGGCCATGGTCGAATGAAGTTCAGCTGCCACTGGCACAGGAGGGTTTGTTAGCCTGTCAACTGTAGAAAATAAGACCCGAGCATTATGGCTGTTTTTAGTGATGATGTCAGAGAAGTAGGACCTCCTTGCATTCCTCAGTTGTAAATTATAATTGTGAAGTTTCTCTTTATAAATGTCATAATGAACCTGGAGGTTTGTTTTTCTCCATCTGCGCTCAGCTTTCCTACACTCTCTTTTTTCATTTTTCACCAGTGCGGAGTTTCTCCATGGAGACTTTTTCCTTCCAGAGATAACCTTCACCTTAATGGGAGCAATAGTGTCCATTACATTTAACATGTTAGCATTGAAGCTATTGACGAGCACATTGACTGACCCTCTGGGCAGGTCAGGTGTTAATGGGAAGACCTGGTTAAAAATTGCACTACTGTCTTCAGTTATGCACCGTTTTGTGATCACTGTTGTTGATATATTTGTGTGGGCTGAGATTTTACTTTCAAAGAAAACACAGTAATGATCAGACAGGCCCACATCAGACACAGTAACCTTTGAAATGCTCAGGCCTTTGGAGATCAGTAGGTCAAGAGTGTGTCCTCTATTATGTGTGGCCTCTGTTACATGCTGAGTCAGCCCAAAGTTGCCCAGAGTGTTACTCAGGTCTTTAGTCCCTTTGTCCTGAGGGTTGTCCACATGAATGTTAAAATCCCCAGCAATAATTACACAGTCAAAATCAACACAGATCACAGACAGCAGTTCACTGAGGTCATTAAAAAAGTCTGTGCAGTATTTGGGAGGCCTGTAAACATTAAGAAACACAACTTTGGATGGGGCCTTCAGCTGTAAAGCCACATATTCAAAAGACTGAAAACTTCCAGGAGATAGCTGCTTACATTGAAATGATTCATTAAATAAGACAGCAACCCCTCCTCCTCTCCTGCTCGCCCTGACCTCACTGATAAAACTATAGTTAGGAGGGGTCGTCTCGATGAGAACAGCTCCACTGTTACTTTGGTCCAACCAAGTTTCAGTTAAAAACATAAAATCAAGGCTGTGCTCAGTGATTAAATCATTAATTAAAAATGTTTTCCCAGCTAGAGATCTAATGTTTAATAAAGCCAACTTAAGTGTTTTAGAGGTATTACTTGTCCCCTCGTGTTTGGGAGCAGTCTGTGGCACACAAGGTATGTTTACTATGTTTAAAGATATTTTAGAGTGCAGCTCTCTGTGTTTTGACCAGGCCACATGTCTCCTTCTGTCACCTAAAAGTACAGAAATTTTAAAACCTTCTAGTAAACAGGGTCCCAGCTTCTCCTGGGAAAAGTCATCACTGCCATAATCCTCACAGCCCGGACCCTTCACACATCACGCATCAGACTGCGGAGACAGGGCATGAAGAGGAACTAAGGGGGGCGAGGCTGGGCAATGTGACTTCGATTGCTCTGTTGAGGGTGGGGCTCGATGGCGAACCTTTGGCCGCTCTGGTGGGGGATTTATGGGGGACAAAAAGGGATTGGGACGGGGGGTAGATCTGAGCCCAGCATTGACCCGCTCCATCATCTCCTCAGTGAATTTCAGGTGTGGGGAGGAGGGAGAAAGGGAGGGGGAGGAGGGTGATGGCCTGTCAGGGGTTTGGGGGACTGGGGAAGGTCGTGGTCCCTTGTCCTGGTCGTTGGTGTTGTTGAGAGAGTTGGAGGCAAATAGGGACCCCTCTTCTTGCCTTAGATGTCTCTCCTTTCTGAGGCTCTTCCTCAGATGCCATGGATGTCTCTCCTTTCTGAGGCTCTTCCCGGGTGGGGGCAAATGGAGCTCCTCCTCAAGGTTTCTGCTGGGCTTTGTCTGTTCTTGGAGTACTGTTTGTTCCTCTTTATGAGATAACTCCTCGTTTATCTCAGCCTTGGCACCAAGCACGGATGGATGACGTATGGAATAAAACAAGTTGGAGGTGAACAGTTTCACCCCTGACTTGTTAAAATTAAATCCATTTGCTTTGAACAGATGCCTGCGTTCCCAAAAAATATTAAAGTTGTCGATAAAGTGCACTGAGTGGTCAGCACATGCTGATATAAGCCATTTATTCAGTGTAAACAACCTGCTGAATCTCTCGTCTCCTCCTCTGACCGGCGGTACAGGTCCACTGATGAATACAGCTGCATTCAGAGAGTTTACAGTATTTAATAATCCAGTAAAGTCCCGTTTCAGAACCTCCGACTGTTGTTTGGACACATCGTTTGACCCTGTATGCAGAACAATGTTTGTCACAGTTGGATATTCATCTGCAATTTGAAGAATTCTCTCCTTCAGGTTGTTGACCATATCCTTAGAAAAGCAGAGGACTTTAGTGTTCTTACCGCACATCCTTTGTACATCCTTTACGGCAGAGTCACCCACAATCAGAGTTTCAGGCCTAGCCTTTAGCTTTCCCTGTGGCCTTTCACTTTTCAACAGATTTTCAGACCTTATTTCGCTGCTTTTAGATGGATGGTTGTCCGATATAGATCCAGGGTCCTTTGATAGTGGAGCAAAACTGTTCTGCAGTTTCACATTCAGTTGTTTTGGAGGTTTGTTGTTAACCTTCCTATTCACGGTTGTCCAGTCCTGTTTCCTCCCGTATACAGGGGTAGAAGAGCTTCTCTGTCTCGTAGGAAGTGAAGGCCAGTCGGTTTCAGAGATTTCAGCTCGCTGTGCCCTGCCTGTGATACGTCCTCCCCCTTCCAGGAGACATGATTTATGTCTTGGTTTTGCACCAAGACAGTCTAAGGGGGGATTATCACTTGAGGATTTATAATAATGCACAGAGTCTACTTTCTTGGTCATGTTATCTGTGCTCCTTAGCTGTGTACTAGCTTGCTCATCGCCATTGTTTTGAATCAAAGGCAAGGTTGTTTCATTTCCACACAGTCCATTTACCTCCACGTTTACTTCTAAGCGATGAATTTTTGTCTCCAGTACTGCAATCTTCTGCAGGAGGCTGTGGTAGTCATCTGTGGAGAGGGAAGGCATCTTGTTGCTAGTTAGCCTAGCGGTTAGCACCTTTCCAGGCTATTGAGGCTGCTCGGTGCCCAGACGCTGTAATCAGGCTTCAGCTGTGTCTAGGCCACAGACACACGGAGCGCTGAGGATAAGGTAACCATAAAATGTTGCTGTTTCTGTTAAGAACACTCTAGTCCTAATGATCTACAAGTGTCCAGAAGTTATCGCAGGTAAGCTCACACGGAAAAAAGGGAAAAAATCAGCGTAAAAATCAATAAAAATCAATATAAGAAGCAAAGCATTCAAGAGCAAAGAGATTAAGCGTGAGCAAAGAGATGAAGCATATATTAAACAAATATGTAAGACTGCTTTCTTCCATTTGTGCAACATCTCTAAAATTAGAAATATCCTGTTTCAGAGTGACGCTGAAAAACTAGTTCATGCATTTATTACGTCTAGGCTGGACTACTGTAATTCATTATTATCAGGAAGTCCTAAAAACTCAATTAAAAGCCTTCAGTTAATCCAAAATGTTGCAGCAAGAGTACTGACAGGGACTAGAAAGAGAGAGCATATTTCTCCTGTTTTGGCTTCCCTTCACTGGCTTCCTGTTAAATCCAGAATTGAATTCAAAATCCTGCTCCTCACATACAAGGTCTTAAATAATCAGGCCCCATCTTATCTTAATGACCTTGTAGTACCATATCACCCTATTAGAGTACTTCGCTCTCACACTGCAGGCTTACTTGTTGTTCCTAGAGTATTTAAAAGTAGGATGGGAGGCAGAGCCTTCAGTTTTCAGGCCCCTCTTCTATGGAACCAGCTTCCAGTTTGGATTCAGGATTCAACATTCATGTATGCATGTACATAACCCAGCCACTAGATGGCAGAACTCAGCTGTTACATACATAAATATTACAGAAAACATATACCAGTGCTATATAAACTCCAACTAAACACAGAGACACATCAGTCTGAGTTCAGAATGCATTCAGAACTGCCACCGAGTGTATTCATACATGCACCTTATTGTCAGTGCTGTGGAGGGGACTCTTAACAGGACTAAATCTTTGGGATATCTCAAAGAGCGTCTAACTTTCCCATATGAGTCTTTATTGCTAACATAAAATTCAGTGGTCTACCTCCCCCTATATGGCCAAGTGGTATTAGAGGTATGAGTTGTTGCTGTTCTTTTTCCCAGTCAGCCAGCTACAGCAGCTGTAACCTATATTAAACATCTGAGGTCTACTAACCTTCCAAAAAGCAGGCCCCATCTTCTGAATATCAAAATAGGTTTTTTTTTTTTTTTTGAATAACCGGTATGTCTCATGTAAGCCCCTAGATCTGATGTTTTTGCAACTAGAATCATAAGTGTTCCTCAGGGAAATAATGGGAAAAAACAATGATTTACTTTTAGATATTGTTGTATAAAGATGCTACATGATCGCATCATTTAACTGCCCACTGTTAACTGTTTGGATCATTTTTGAACAGGACTTAACACAATGTAAATCCTAGATCTGATTTCAGAATGTGAAAACTAATATAAGCAAACACAATGATAGTAACAGTAATTATTAAACGCTGCAGAACAGGAGAGTCCTGGTTATTTGTCTATCTACTTTTGCAATCTGAACAGCTGATGAGGGGCATTTTCTGATCTGAACCCGAGCTGTGTTTTGTTATTGGACTTCTGTGCAAATCACAGTTTGTTCGAACACCTTGTTCGAACATAAGAGTGTCCCTAGTGCACGTGGCACCAGGAAGCTCTAGGCCGCAGGTCGATGATTGATTTTGTAATCGTATCACCAGACCTGTGACCATATGTTCTGGACACTGGGGTAAAGAGAGGGGCTGAGCTGTCAACTGATCACCACCTGGTGGTGAGTTGGATCACGTGGCGGGGGAGGACGCTGGACAGACCCGGTGCACCTAAACGTGTAGTGAGGGTGTGCTGGGAACGCCTAGCAGAGGCCCCAGTCCGTGAGATCTTCAATGCACACCTCTGGCAGAGCTTCAACAGCATTCCGAGGGAGACTGGGGACATTGAGTCTGAATGGACCATATTCAGCATCTCCATTGCCGAAGCTGCTGCATTGAGCGGCGGCCGCAAGGTGGTTGGTGCCTGTCGTGGTGGTAATCCCCGAACCAAATGGTGGACACCAGAGGTGAAAGGAGACACCAGGCTGAAGAAGTAGTCCTATCGGGCTTGGTTAGCCTGTGGGACTTTGGAGGCAGCTGACAGGTACCGACAGGCCAAGCGGAATGCGGCTCGGGCAGTGGCTGAAGCAAAAACTCAGGTGTGGGAGGAGTTTGGAGAGGCCATGGAAAAAGACTTTTGGACTGCCTCGAAGACATTCTGGCAAACCGTCAGGCGTCTCAGGAGGGGAAAGCGGTGCTCCACCTGTGTATAGTGCTGGCGGAGTGCTGCTGACTTCGACTGAGAAAATTGTCGGGCGGTGTAAGGAATACTTCGAGGACCTCCTTAATCTCACTGACATGTCTTCCGAGGAGGAAGCAGAGTCTGGGGATGAGGGGGATGACCTGCCAATTTCTGGGGGCGAGGTCACTGAGGCAGTTAAACAACTCCTTGGTGGCAGAGCCCCTGGTGTGGATGAGGTCCGCCCCGAGTTCCTGAAGGCTCTGAACGTTGTAGGGCTGTCCCTACAATGTTGCTAGTCGAACCTCGGATACACGAGGAACACTGCTGTTTTCGCCCTGGTCGCAGAACACTGGACCAGCTCTTTATCCTCTCAAGGATACTTGAGGGCGCATGGGAGTTTGCCCAATCAGTCCACATGTGTTTTGTGGACTTGGAGAAGGCATTCAACCGTGTCCCTTGTGGTGTCCTATGGGAGGTGCTGCTGGAGTATGGGGTGCCTGCCTGCTATGGGCCATTCGATCCCTATACAACCGTTGCAAGAGCTTGCCAGCAATAAGTCGGACTCATTCCCGGTGGGTTATGGGCTCTGCCAGGGCTGCCCTTTGTCACCGATTCTGTTCATAATTTTTATGGACAGGATTTCTAGGCGCAGCCAAGTGGCGGAGGGCTTTCACTTGGCCTCAGAATCTCGTCTCTGCTTTTCGCAGATGATGTGGTTCTCTTGGCTTCATCGGGTGATGGCCTCCAGCTCGCACTGGAACGGTTCGCAGCCGAGTGTGAAGCAGCGGGAATGAGAATCAGCACCTCCAAATCTGAGGCCATGGTTCTCAGCCGGAAACGGGTAGAGTCCCCACTCCGGGTCAGGGATGAGTTCCTGCCCCAAGTGGAGGAGTTCAAGTATCTTGGGGTCTTGTTTGCGAGTTATGGTGAAAGGGAGCTGGAGATTGATAGATGGATTGGTGCTCCGGCCGCAGTGATGCAGACGCTGCACCGGTCCAAAGCTCTCAATTTACAGGTCGATCTACGTCCCTACCCTCACCTATGGCCACAAGCTGTGGGTAGTGACCGAAAGAACGAGATCGCCGATACAAGCGGCGGAAATGAGCTTCTTCCGAAGGGTGGCTGGCCTCTCCCTTAGCGATAGGGTGAGAAGTTCAGCCATCCGGGAGGGGCTCAGGGTAGAGCCGCTGCTCCTCCACATCGAAAGGAGCCAGCTGAGGTGGTTTGGACATCTGACAAGGATGTCTCCTGGGCGCTTCTTGGGTGAGGTGTTCCGGGCATGTCCCACCGGGTGGGGGGGGCAGACCCAGGACACACTGGAGCGATTATATCTCTCGGTTGGCCTGGGAACGCTTTGGTGTTCCCCCGGATAAGCTAGAGGAGGTGGATGGGGAGAGGGAGGTCTGGGATCCTCTGCTTAGGCTGCTGCCCCCTCGACCCGGCCCCTGATAAAGCGGAGGAAGATGGATGGATGTTAGAGATTCCAGCAGTGCATCACCCTGTCCATGCAATCAGCACCAAACACAGATCTTCTGAAGCTATTTAATAACAATAAATAGATGGGGCTGCCTGGGCATGAAGTCACTCTACACGTTCAAACACAAGGTTGTAAGTTTATTTTGCAGTGTTTGGAGGACTAGAAGATAAAAGAACTCAGTCCTGATTTTGACTCTTCTGCAAGTGCCTCCCTGATGAAAAGCTCTGTTTCTTGTGTTAACGTCTCAAATAACCCCCATCTTTCTCCTTTTCTTCAGTTTCGTTTAGTGGTCTCTAATACTTGCTTCCGTTTCATGTAATTCCTCCCTTATCTCCCTCTGCGATTTCCTACATGTTTGTTTTTCACCAGTTTTCTGTTTCTGTAGTCCTTATTCTCTTTCTGTCTTTCCTCTCCTCTCTTCTATACTCTTTGATCAGGTGCCTTGTTGCTATGCTGTATCCAGACAGTGTGATGTATCTGGGCCAAGCAGCAGTCAACAAAACTTCACAATGGCTGTCTCTGAGAGAAAGAAAAGGTTTTGTGCTGTTGGTACCTTTTGTTACCTTGTGAAAGGTGAAATTTGATGTAAAAATGTGTCAGTCTGCTCTCAGGGAGTTCAGTCATTGAATACTTTTGGTTTTCTGTTTTTGGATTCCTGTGGAAATTTCACATTGTTTCATAAGGAACAAGATATATTAGTAGGCCAGGATCACATATTAATGAATCCCAGTCAGTTAAAATTACAGCTGTTGTTCTTGTTATATCTTTTTTTCCTGCTTCTTTTTTTATTTTTCTTTATATTTGTTGTTCATGGCTGTTGTTTACTTTTCATTGACTTCTGCCTGCTCCACTCTGTGTGTAATGAGAGGCTCGCACATAAAGGCTTTGTGAGGACATTCACTGACATTAATGTATTTCGAAACCTGTTAGGTGTCAAACCCTCATAACCTAAAATTGCCCATTATTGTATATCATTTGTTTTGTATTACTTTAATAACTGGGAATGTTTTAATCCATGTGTTAAATGGACCAGAGATGCATATGCACACACATTAATCTCCTCCTTCTGATTGCCTGGATGTGATGCAGGCTCATCAGCTGGGTAGACCATTAAGATGAAATGTGTGGCACATGTTTTTTAACAATGTCCTTATCTGGGTCTAGATTTTACTTTTTGTGACATTCAAGCCTCTGTTCCCTTTATGATTCATGGATTATTCAAACTGAAAAGGTTAATATGAATATGAAAGTGCATGGAGGAAGGTCTGTGCTCTGTTTCTGCGTGTTTGCGTGATTATTATAAAAAGAACTACTGGCAGTGGTGGCGTGGCACATAAGGTGCATGGGTGCTGGGCCTGGGGGTGGGGTGGGGGTTTGTCTCATTGCCTGACATGTTTTACTCTAATCGGATCCCCTGGGAGAGTGCATGTGTGGGTCTATATGCCTGTATAATGTTCTGAATTTATGAATATTGTTTATACGTGTGCCACTCTCGATCGTGCATACTCTGTGTACAACTGTGTGCTCGCTGTGAGTGTGCCAGTGTCTTCTGCATGTGAGGCCCATGCTGCATCATAGACACAGTGCAACATAGCTCTTAAATTATTTACAAATAAATGAAAGTGAAAAATTAATGAGAGCAGCTTCTTTCTTCTGTTTGTCCTCCTCCTTACCCCCACCCCTGTCCTGATATAAATATCCTCACGCCCTCCAATCTCCTGCTTAGTCTCACTATCATTGTCATTAGCACAAAAATTCAATACTCAGCTTATTCTTATTACTGTATATCTGCAAAAAATGTACATACAAATTAATTTCAGAATGACTTTAAGCTATGTGTCTCCATCCATTCATCCATTTTCTTATGAGTTAATCATATGAAAGTTCACAGGGACAACCTGTCCCATTGTCTCAGTATTGCTCTTTGCTAATAATTTAAATAATATAATGTATCCACAATACATTGTCTCATGTACTTTAGCTTAAATCTGTCGTATCGTATAGGAAAATTGATAAAGCCTGCATAGGTAAAAGCACTATCCTGATATATTTAGAGCCTCTGTTGGTAGTTTCAAGTAGTTTCATGATGTTCAATAGAAAACCAGTTAGAATAAAAAAGAAGGCTATGGCAGGGTATTCTTCACCATCTGATTAACAAGTTGCTAACCTATGAGTGTACAGGGTCCCTTAATTCCTTGGTTATATATCTAATCCTTGCTAGTGGAGACCAGTTACAAAAAATCAAGATGGCTGTGGTGAAAATGGACAGCTTGAGGTGACAAATGGACTATATCACGGTAGCTACATCTGTCTTTCATATACTTACAGATCAATTTTTGACCAGGTCAAGGTCACGGTTTGATTCAGAGATGGCAGTGTAAGCAGAGAAGCCCAGACCTTTTACATACATGCATTTTCAGCACTCAGAAGATGCTGCAGTGAGGATTTCCTTCATTCTCCTGTCCAGCTGACTACTAAAAGTCTAATGAATTTTAATAATTACAAGTCTTCTCTGGAAAAGCATAGTGGCCTGTTTCTCAGTGTAGTATTGTTGTCATTCTTATTTTTCACTTCTCTGACAAATGAACTTTTATTTATTTATTTATTTACTTATTTTTTTATTTATTTTTTTATTATTTAGACTAAAAGTTTGTTTAAGACCATTAATACAAGCTTTAATTCAAGGTTAGGCTTCATTTGTAACAGGAACAAAATCATGATGTGACCTGAAATTCACATATATTTGTGACAAATCAGTTTTACAAAACAATATAATTACTTGTAAATACCACTTTGCAATGAAGTAGAGAAAAACAGAGATTTAAGTAATTTTGTTAAATAAATGTTACTTTTGTATTTCATGCTAATGTACGTAACATGTCCGTATAATAAACATGTAGATGTAATGAAACAAACCCAAAGAGCATCCCATGGGGCCCGAAGAAAGCAGCCCAGATGGGCTTCGTGAGGAGTCACTTCACAATAATTTATTTACAGAAATTCCAACACTGATGACGTCTGATGACAGATTCTGATGTTTGTGAAAAAATAGGTCACATCAACACAGATGATTTGCTGTTTAAATTTATCAAATCACACCGGGAGCTTAATTTGTGTTGGGTTACTGAAGGGACATTCAGTGAGTGCAGCATGTTTTTTAACCTCAGCTGGCTCAGTAATGCAAGCAGAAAAGTCAAATGTTTAAGGAGACCATGCTGTCCATGCCCAAGAGATAATGTGGGAGCAGAGCTAAGTGCATTCCCTGGTTTGTCAAAAATACAACCCAAGAAGAATCAGCCTGTCCTTCATCCAAATTCTTAAACACGTTTTTTTAAGATAGCAATTAATTAGTCTATAACAAAGCCAAGACAGAGACGGACAGCCCAACACAGTCATATGCAAGATACCAACGACATTGAATATGCTGCCAATTTACTGTGTTGAGCAAACTGGAGTACGTGAGAAGAAGAAAAAAGGAAAGGTGATGGCCTCTTGAGGCTGACTCTAAAGGGAATGAATCCCCATAGAATCAGTGTAGCAGAAATAAACATGTTTACAGCCTGGTACAAAAAACTGTTTTGGTCTCTGGAGCTAACTGTCACCTTTGCAACAACAAGTCTTGCAAATGATAATGTAAGCTGTTTGTGCCTAGCCTAAAATATGACTTCGAGCCTTTCCATAACGAGCGCCCCCTACAGGTGACCGGAGACAATGCAACACAATATGAGGTGGTTTCACAAAGGCATGATAATTTATGATTAACATTTTATTAACAAAGTATCTTAAAATGAACATCACTCAGGCGCATCACTCAGCAGGTACAGATAAAGACAATGGCCATCTTGTTAAAAGGAAACGCCCCCAAATGCTGAGAGCAGTCATGGAACCAAACGATGGATGTACAGCTCGCCTCATCACCTGCAGCCAGCTGAAAATAAAAGTAAGTTTGTACCAATAAAAAGTAGTTGCCTACATGGAATTTTGAAGAATAAAGTAATTCTTGCAAAATATTATCAATCTTTTGAGCTCCACAGCCAGTAAAAGTGCACTCCTGCCTTCAGTGCATCTGAAGTAATGTGCTGATTGTAATTGAAACTGTGAGTCATCATGTTTGTGTCTAACTGTTAGCTCCACTGAGTAAAATCTTGAGGAACAAGTCACTACATTTTTAATGACTATACAGTTAACCGATTTAAGAACTGAAACACAACAGTCACTTGCCAGGAAAAGGTATGGAGAGCGAAAGACGCCTGATTGTGTTGCTGCAGAAGTCTTGGCAGAAGAAAACACAAGGTGCATGGATTTTAATTATAACCCTCCATTTGGAGTTTGCAATGGTTTAAAATCAAGGAAGTGGCCACTCTGATAGCTGTGGAAGATAACTGCCAGCTCTGAACGTGACCTCTTTACTTAATATTTCTGTTTCTGTGTTTTATCCTGGTGATATTTGTGATCTTGAATTTTGGATCACGTCTCATTATTAGTGAGCCCAGTACTTTTTTTTCTTTTTCTGTTCATGCACCTCATGTTCATATTCTGTGAGCCTTTCCTTAAGAACATCTTGATTTTCAAAATTGCCAAAAATACTTCCAACTTCCTTCATGTCAACATAAACAACTGCAACATTAAAATACTTGGATTTGAACCTAAATTTATTGACTGTACGGTCAAATTCTGTGAATCCACTGAAAACATGAATTTACATTGTTTACATTTCCCCTCTCTTGATTAAATCTTTATGATGCTGAGCTCATGTGTGCCTGCATGATCGCACAATGTCGGCACCATGTTAATTTTGTAAATAGTAAAATCAGTGTTCAACCCTTCTTGTTGTTAAAATGTGAAAATGTGATCATGCTTAACTGTTTGCATACATCTGCACAGGCTTGTGGCAGATACTGCCTCTGTATGACAACATGTGTGTTCTTCAGAGACTGTTGTGTGTGTGTGTGTGTGTGTGTGTGTGTGTGTGTGTGTGTGTGTGTGTGTGTGTGTGTGTGTGTGTGTGTGTGTGTGTGTGTGTGTGTGTGTGTTTCTGCGAGCATATTGTTCATGTGTCTATGTGCATCTGTGTGCGTGTATTACTGCATATTGTGACGTATGCGTGTGTGTTTAGTCTGTGAGATGCGTCAGTAACTGGGGCAGAACTGATTGTTGCTGATGGCTGAAGGCAAGAGCAGACCTACATTCTGCTCTGCCATACAGAGGAGGAGGAGGAGGAGGAGGGTGATAAAAATTGGGGTCTTTTCTGTGCTCCTCTCCCTCCATTATCCCCTCTCCTAATATATCTCCCATGCTTCTCCTTGCCCTCTCCTCTACATTCCCTACATTTTTTTTCCTTTTGCCTGGTGTGACACTTGACAGTCATATGGTCTTACTCAGCACACTGAGAGGAAGTGATAGAGGAGGGAATAGAAGCGAAAGAAGGTCATGAGATAAAGGGTACAACATCTGCAGAGGGGTCCAGAAAGAAAACATCACGACATCGATTTGTTTTCCAATATATAAGGATTACAAGAAGAGACACAATGCTCTAAATGGAGATTCAGAAACACTTGATATGCAAAACTAAAAATTAAGCATTTCAAATAAATAATACGGTGCACACTCCCAGAAATAGGGGTGCAGTAAAAGTCAATAGTGTTTCTACAGAAATGTGCCTCCTAGGGCAAATTATTCAGCCTAAAGGCAGCTGCGTACTGATTTTAGAGCTAAAAAGAACTGGCAGCACATCTTCATGATTTCAAATAAAACTAAACAAAAATGAAAATTCCTTTTTATGAAATATAAACTATTAGATTTTTCGGTTGAATGATTGGGTTTGAGGGGATTTGATGTCCTTGTGCCTAGTGGAATTTCTTTGTTTGCCAATGAAAACAAAAGGCAAAAGATCCAACTAAACAGTCACAAATACAAAATAAACTGACTCACTGACTCGAAGACAAACAGACAGAACTACTACCTACAATGTGGGAGAACACGACAGTGAACAGAGGGAAATGCAAACAATATACACACAAGGAGGATAACGAGGGAACAGCCCACAGATGGGAACACAGCTGACACTGATGAGACAGGAGAAGCAAAACTGAACACAGCACACAAACACAAGACTATCAAAATAAAACAGGAAGAACAAACACTGAGACCATGACTAAGACACATGGGCTTGACACTGAGACTGCGGGAGAAAACAGAAAGCAAACATACAACACAGAGGCATGGTAACCGAAACCTGAAGACTGGACAACAAAACTAAGACCAGAAAATACTAAACATAGCAGGAATACAACAACAACAACCAAAACCTGGAACACAAACTAAACGTTAGAATATTAAATGAATCAGAATCACAAAGGTCCAAATACATAAACACTGGACCATGACAGTCACAGTGTATCATCATTTGGTCAGCAGCGGTTTACTATATGCCACACATTACCCAAAGGCCTTCTGTATTTTATGAGGCTATTTTTGTCTTTGGGGAGCAGTTTACATTCTGCAGTTAAAGTTTATGTTTGGATGTAGGATTGTGGTATTTTTAGCTTGTTTATTCTTAGCTGGACTTTTATATGAGATGCTGGGGACTACAACAGTAAAACTTTACAGGCCTCTAACTATTACCTGGAAGTTTCTTGGAAACAGAGTTGTTTATATGCTAACCCGCAAGACATGTTTTATTTATTTGGGTTTAGTTAAGTTTATGAATTGTTTTTCCTCAAAACAAATGCTCTGTGTAAATTCAGTTTGCAGATAGAGTAACGAACCATGTGACGTAACCATCACAAATCTCCCCCATGTGGAAAGAACCTTGTGAATTTCCTGGGAAAGTAGAATGACAAAACACTGAGAGAGATGAGTGACAATGGCAATATTTGGAAGAAATTTGTGCAGGATTTTAAATAAAAGGGTTGAAAGACATGGCTTTTTACAGTGGAAGTTGGATGTCATTGATTCCCAGCCCATACCTAGAGTCTTCTGACACTGATGCTGAATCAGAGGCCAAACAGAAAGACAGTGACGTGCAGACTGGGATGAAACACTGTGGCATCGGCACAAAAAAAGAGGATTTGAGGTGGAAGGACAGTGACGGGGAGCAGTGACTGGACATCACTGCCAACTCCACAAAGTGGGACAGTGCTGTGGCTGAGGAACAAAGCCTCAACCTCAACAACAATCGCTAAATCTGTACTTGAGAACAGAATAACTCATTGTGACATCTTCAGTCAGTGTCTGATTACCAATTAACTTTGACAGCATTTTCTAACACAGAGACTAAAACCAACTAAACTCAGAAGATGAAATATCAGTTAAGAAAGCACTTGTGATGCTCTGAAAGGCAGTAACTAACAGCATATATCACATGTTGTGGCACAGAGAACCTCCACCACATGGTGTACCAAAGGTCTTGTAGCTAATTCTGTTATTATATGTAGACTAATGTGAGTTTCCTCTATCAATATTAATATAGGAAGTCTTGATGCACGCTCAATCATCTAGCTAAATAAATCCCAAAAGCTTGATTCTGTTCAGCTACATCCAGATGAACAGAATCAACCTTTTGGGATTATTATAGAAAGGGGGAAAAAAACTAGAATACCATCAGCAAACAGATCAAATGTTTAAACTAAGACAATTAATTATTTCATCAAAAAATACTGCCTCATTTTGAACTTGACATATTTTATAAAAGATGGAACAGGGGCAACAAAAGGTTGGAGAAGTAAATGCTAAAAGAAACAACTGGATGGAATATTTGAAACTAATTAGGTACATTAGCAACAAGTTAGTAACATGAACAGTGTGATCCAGAAGGGTCACGTATTCTCTGGAACAAAGCACACATAAAACGGACTGAGGCAAACTGAATGTCAAATGAGGCAAATTCTGGAATTCACACATCTGGAAAAGCACCATCAGTGCTGAAAGGTATATACAGATTTCAGGGCAATACATGCTCCCATCCAAACAGCATCTTTTTCAGGATCTTCAGTAAGGCAATGCTAAACTGTACAGTCAAAGGAGGTTGGAAAGAAAGAAACTGGACTTCAGAACTAAAGCTTTCTTTCCAAACTTCTTAGACTCCCATGCCCTGCACAGACATCTCTGTGTTTATATTGCATATATTACAGTATGGATTCATAGTAGAGGAGTCAGGGTACTAAACTGGCCTGCAGTCCAGAGCTTTCACCAACTAAAAACCTTTAGAGCATCATGAAAAGAAAAATATAAGTGTCCCGACTGCTGAGCAGATGAAACCTGTATCAGACACGAATGAGACAACATTCCTGTCCCCAGAATCCGACAACTACTATCCTCAGTTCCCAGACATTTATAGACTCCTGTTAAAAGAAGAGATGCTACACAGTCGTAAACATGCTTACTTTCTTGAGACGTGTTGCTGCAAATGTTTTCTATTTTTGAATGTGAATAAAATAAGCATTTATGAGATTTTCCAATCATTGCAATATGTTTCATTCACATTTTACACAGCACGACAACTTTTTTTTGGAATGAATGAATGTTGGATAAATCATTAGGTTGCATATTCACTTCAAACGGAGTCACCAGATGCCAATCTTTAAACCTGTTGAGAACATTTTCTTGCAGTTGGTCAGTAGAAGTTGCTTATAGGAAATAACACCTGTGGGCTAGTGAAGATGTCTTATTTTGTATCAAAAATCTGCTTTCTGTCATTGTATATGTCATTGAAAAATGCTGCAGTGGCAATAATCACAGCTGCATTTCATTCATGTTGTACGAAAACAAAGCAGAAGGTTTCTGTTATCTGTCTTTGAAAGAAATTCCATCTGACAATAAATAACTTTCTTGAAAAGGCGAACAAACACCAGATGACACAAACATGAGTTCACATCTTGCAAGACACTCTTGTGCTGAAAACTCCTTACATCTGCTTTAAGCAGGGCGTGCCAGTTTTGCTCAATTTCTGGTGCTTCCTCACAAAAGAAATGCAGCATCATCTGCTTTTAAGGTCAGCTGACCCCTGACCTCTGACCCTACCCAGGGACATTGCAGATTTTGCTTTGCGTATGCGTGGAGGGGCATCAGTAAAATACATCACCACACAGAAATTCTCACTCCAGATTTCAGTAACAAATGGATCCTTCAATATAAAAATATATTAATCAACAGTAAACAAATCTGATATGCTGGTTTGGGTTTGCTTTGTTTTATTGTTTGATGTGCATCCACAATGGACTAATGTCAAAATGTAAATGTACATGCTTTTAATTAAAATGCTGTAATGTATTTATAAATAAATAAATAAAAAGTAAAATGATAAGTAAAACTATTGCTTCACTCATACATCATTATGAAAGGCCAGTGCTGTATAGCCGTAATCTCCCACATTTAATAGTAATTTAAATCTTTATGCCTATAGTGTTGTCTCATTTAACCTCCAAAAAATGTTTTGGCATGTGTGCCTTTATCAGGGAGTTAAAAAGCTTTCATAGAAACAGCAGCTCGTTTCTGGCAAACCTCCACCTGGGGTGAAAGTGGAAAATTATACAAGTGGGTAAAAATACGGAAATATGGATACCAAAGGGAATCCATATAACCCAGACCAGTGCTGGAGTCCAAAAAGGCCGTCAACAGCCCGCAATCAAAATTTCATAAGCATTCCAATCCATGTATTAGTCCATTCCACTTATTACAAATATTATTGATGTGTTTTCAAAACAACGACACAGTTAATAAAGATGTAAAAATTATTTTTTACGTTGAAACCACACCATTGTTTTTCTTGTGACATTACCAATAAGTTTGATGTGTCACATGGCCCTCTTCCTATTGAAAAAACAAAAGTTGTATCCAAGATGGCCGACTTCTAAATGGCCACCATGGTCACCGCCTATCTTGAGGAGTTTGCCATCTCACATATACTAATGTGCCACAAACAGGACTTTAATATCACCAACCATTCCTATGTTATTACGGTGTATCCATATAAATGGCCCACCCTGTATTTATATAGCACATCTCTAAGGGTAAGTATGGACATCTTGATTGTTTTTACTTCTGTTTTTGTGAATAATCATTTTTATTAATTCTTTTTTTCCCCAGATTATATAAGCTAACTGCCAATAGTTCAAAATGATAGTGCTGGGTGTTTTTCTGAACTGGATGTGACTCAGGCTCTTTTATTAGACATCCACGCCTTTAGTAACAAACATGATCATTATAAACAGCGCCGCTTCCATCACTGGCCCCATGCAGGCTTAGCTTTGTCATATGTGATTCACTGCAGTAACTGAATCATCATTCTCTTTTGAGATCATTGCAACATCCACTGACTAATCTTTTGATTTTAAACCATTTCAAGGACAATAAATATTTAAAACCCATAAATCTATATAAGCTTTACTTTTGAATCCATTGTGTTCTACCAAAAATGCTTAAAGCCCCTGACATGTCCGGTTTCTCTTCATTCTGTAAAAAAGTGTCAACAAGAGTAATAAGAGTAGAAAAAAAGTCTTAATTTCTTATACAGAGAGGGAGCATGTGTGCCCATACACATTCGGTGAATGCAAGATTTTTTTTTACATGCAGGCTAAAATTCAAGAACCACAAACGTAGCTGAACTAGGATGGAGAATGACAAAACCCAATTAAAAATACAGCGTCCAGCCTGAGGATGAGGGCCCAATCAGTGAGAGGTTGTTGTTTGTGTAGATCAATCAAGCTCTCTCAAGGGAGACAAAGCAACTCCGGAGGGTTTTTGGTAACAATGAGAGGGAGAGTGTTACTGATGATTGTTTAGCTTCCATCAAAAGGAATTTGAAAAGGTAGAGTTAGCTCTAAAGCACCTGTACAGCCACCCCAAGGAACAGAAACAGGCCAGCAATTTAACTAACAGCAAAGTCCTAGAAGCATATTGTTTTGTCTCATTGTTAATGTCTCTACTAGCAGTCAAAGTATTAGTTTAAGGTAACCCTTTCAGTTACAAATGGAGGCTGCAGGCCATCAGAACCAGCACGGTGGAGATGTTTGATGACTGGATGTCAGGTTGATGCCGCGAGCTCTTTGTAGAGTTTGTCGAAACTGTCCTGTGGAGTCTTTGCAGTGTAATGAGGTGGATTCTCTTGGTGGGAGATGTCATTGCCCTCGAGTCAACATGATAGGTGTTTTTCATTTTACCCGTTAGTGGTTTTAATGTTGTGGGAGATTCATGTAGTCATCATCTCTGTTAGTGACCTCTGGCTGTCCTGGACTATTGTGTCCAAAGACATTCAAATACTCACAATGAGGAGCCTCTGCCAGCTGTTTTCCATGACGAGCAAAGAGCCAATAACAGCTACGTGATTTATTAGCAGGTGTTTTGAAAGAATTTTTACTTTTAATATATGAAATGCAGAGAAGATACACTAGTACGGGCTCTTTTTAGGCTTTAAATAAATAAAACTAGATATTATGTTACAACGTGTGTATGAAGCAACACTCCTATCATGAATCTGGTTGAAGGTCTCTAATGTCTTTAATAATATGTATTTTAAGACCTTTAAGCATGACAGTAACAAAAAATAAATAATAAAGCCAAAAACAGGATAAAAGGGGAAAGTGAATCATTGCTGTTATGTGTGCATCACTGTATACCATCAGGACCATCTGGGCCACTGTTAGCAGAGTGCAAGGAATCTTTAAATAGAAATCAGCTCCAGAGTTAGGAATGCAGTAAAACCTTGTCAAACTGTTTTAACCTGTCTGGAATCTGTCACTTTACCATACACAGCTGTTACTACACCCACACTGTTTTCATGACTCTTTGAAGTATGTTTACTTTCTACACTGAGCCGATCATTTTCAGGAAAGGCCTCATGAGAGATAATGAGAACCAAAGGAGAGTTTTTTGCTGCGCTTGAACACATGCTCTTCAGCTTTCTGCAGAGTCCAAGTGAGCGAGTAATGTGTGATGTGTGAAGGAAGACCAGACAGAAGAAGACGCATAAACACACGAGGGGTTACATTAAGACGTAGAAAGCATTGGCTATGTCATATGCATTACATCCTTCAGTCAAGGTCACCAGTGTAGCCATAGAAACACATAGATGCACATATACATAACACACAGGAGTTGCATGGGTGCATTTTCCCTGCACAAAAGGAGGTCTCTAGGAGGATGCTGAACATTTGGCACGAGCTTAGAGCTAAGTGTTTGTGTGTGTGTTCAGAAATTCATCCCTGTGTGCATACCAATGTGTATTACGTCGGCTATCGCTTCCTCTCTATTATTAAATCCCCCTTTTTTACAAGTAGTCTCATTTAAGAGTTGTACACAAAAACAACTGGAGCATACACAGACAGAAAGACAGATCACCTCTTTTCAGAGTTAAAAATACATGCTGTATGAGAAATATATCTACAAGGACTATGGGACAGTGTTACAGAATCATGAAGAGGGCATTTGTATATTCCACCTTAAATATTGTCCATCTGATGATCTGGAATTTTGAGAAGGTTTGTGGTTTCTCTGGTTGTTTAAACTCGACACACAAGGTGTTCCAATAAAAATGGAATATCTTTACACCGCACTCTGAAATCTTCAACTCGTAACAACATTTTTCTGCTTGAAACCAATTCCATCTAGCCTCTCCGTTGTTGTCCCAAGAATTCCTTTGACATGCTTCATCTATAGTCTCAGAATTACCACCCCACTGTGACCTTTGACCTTTAAAGCATCATTCTGGCTGCGTGGCGCATCATGTTACTGTTATGCTGCCTACATATACAGTAGATGGTGAATATGGCTTTCAGAAAGCACAGATTTTCTTTTTTTCTTTATCTGTCCTTTATCTTTACAAAAAAAAAAACATTATCAAGAAATGCCTTTATTCAGGAGCTTTTTCCCCCATATCCAGCAAACAACAACCCCCCACTGAAAGGATTTCTGCTCATACTAGAACTGCCTCAGGAAACATTTTTGTAGTTAGTTATGGCTCTGAAAAAATGATGTAACTGTCTACATGAGAGGCACAGTGGTTTAATAGTAGCTACCAAGAACCTTATGACCGCAGTCATCTTTATGCATTTTCTGACTCAAAAAGCATAAATGTGACTCACAGTAATTTGACTACATTAATGAACACTGTCAGAGTTCATTTCATCACTGTAGAACCACACGACTCCTAAATCAGCTTTTATTTTCATACTCTCTCAGAGTTACTACTGCATTCTTTTAACTTTACACTCAGCAGCTTCTATGAAGATTAAAGTGTGAAATGCCTTCAGGGGGCGTTTTTTTAAATGCATGCAGATGTGTCATTTGGGTGTTTTATTAAGTGTTTGTAATGTCATGTAACAGTAATCGGCTTTGTATCAAACTGAAATTTTAATATTAACAGCAGTGTAAGTATAAATATTAATCCCCAACTCCCCAACCTACTCGTTTTTCTTTTTTCTTTTTCTTTTTTGGATAGTGATATGGCCAAAAACAGAAAGACCAAAGTTTCAAATAATGAGATAATGATATGTATGTCCAAGTAATCTCCTTGAGCTACAGACTAAAGCTTTAGACTACTCTAAATGCTCATTCAGAGTTATTATTTTTACAGTCATGGATTTGTATGTCAATGAGAGTGAACACCCCTAATATGGTCATGTTAGGTACACAGCCCTGAGTGTGAGCACTGAGACTGAGCTTAACGGAAGGAGGCAAAACTGAAAACAGAAAAATAAAACTATGAAGCTGGAAATGAGAACAATTAAACCAGTTTATTTCAAAATAAAACACATATTATTTATTTATTTAAGTATGCAACACACAATGATGTGCATTATACCAAATATAAATTCATCGTTCCCAGTTGTTTCCAGTTTGCTGCATGTCTTTAAACTGTTATTTTTTATGTTCAACAGAAACAGTACAGTCAGTGAAACAGTTGTTTAGTGAGGATATAAGCATAGTCAGGTAGCTTTAACCTCAGTCAAGAGGTTCTGTTTAGTCACTTGAATCATCACAGGTGTTTTCTACCAGTCATCTACATGTGCCCGTGCCAGCACACCTTCCAGACAGAGAGGACACACCACGAACTGTAACCTCTAACAGTTTCCAAACAGCTGTTATGAGAGGGGAAACCTATCCATAAAGATATTTTTGTACCGTAAACTGTAAACCATGGCATGGTATCTAAATAACTGCTTCTTCTTAAGGATCAAAATAAAACAGTGTCAACTTTTATTTTTAATTACTTATTTATGTATTTATTTATTACTCTGAGTAACTGGTATGGAAAATGAAGTGTGTTGGACCTGAAGATGTTTTGCCTCCTGGGTACACCAGTGAACTCATGTCACAAGAGGGTAGCAGGTGGAATTTCAGAAATAGCCACAATGTCAAAAATAACCACTCATACATGTCACTGAATGGTTAGTGGTTTAAACATAAATCAGGTGGTCAGTACGCATTCCTACACACATACACACACTCTGCTAGTATCTAACTCTATCTGACAGTAAGCCCCATGCTGTAGTGTGTGTGTGTGTGTGTCTACATGCATGTATATGTGCCTGCGTGCGGCCATGTGACACACCGTCCAGGATTGTCCAGCCTCCCCTTTTTGTGACTCGCTTGCACGGATCGTATTACTGGCTGCTCTCCCTGCACCGCTGAGCCCACCGCCTGTGCACCAATCACAGCCTGTCGTTATTTTACCTACGAGCACATGCATGCACGAACGCACAGACACAGGCTCTGACACACCACATCCCTGTGCTTCTCCGCTGCGTTCACATGCGTCCCCGCGTTGCGCTGGCTGCGCCAAGATGAGCGTGGTCGCCCCGGTACCATCTCACCGCCTGAGTGGGAGGGAGTGAGAGAGCGCAAGAGAGAGAGAGAAAGAGAGAGAGAGAGAGAGAGAGAGAGAGAGAGAGAGATTGTGTGTCTTTCCTCTCTCAAACCCAATCTTACCTTCTCCTGGAAGAGACCGCAACGAAGCCGTTTGTTTCGGCATCGTTCTTTTTTTCCCACCCCTCCTCCTCCTCCCGTTCTTCCTGCATCCCTCCCGTTATTGTCGGTCTCCCGGTTTTCAGAGACCGGTCGTGATTTTGTGGAAATAATTTTTTTGTATATTTTTTCCCTGCTGGGTGTTGGTAGCGCGCAATTGGTGCGCGCTTCTAAAAATTCCGGCGAATGGTGGATTTGGCAAACATGGAGACGGTGGAGAAGGAATGCGGGGCCCTCGGTGGTCTGTTCCAGGCGATTGTCAACGACATGAAGGTAAATGAAAGTTTATTTATAAGAATTTGTTGCCACGGTTAAACACATGTGCTCCCTCTCTGAAAATAGCGGTGTCCTGCAGCCTATTCCCAGCTGGTGCTCTCAGATGGGCTACACGGTTAAAATACCTGAACACACGCCTCTCCTTGAAAGCTAATGCTGATTTGTCTTCTATTTAACAATGAGGTGAATGAATGGATGATGGCAGCCTTTTACTGACAGTGATGCGGCGGCCCGGTGGGTTATTGGTGCGATCCGACCCCCACCGCCTTCCTCACGCCCGGAATATTGGCTGCGCATGCAAACGTCAATCCATTCTTTTATTTTATTTTCATTTATTTTATTTTTTTTTAATGCAATTCTCAAATCTCAGTCCAACCACAACAACCAGGCACGATCACCGCTGTTTTCTCTCAGTCTGATCAGGTTTATGCATAGGGATAATTTTGCAATCAATTTGTGCTAAATGTGAAGACCAGCTGGGTCTTATATCAAAGCCCTGTGGAAGTGCCCATATTAGCCTGGGACTCCATTCATCTCAACGGCTCCGTGGAGTGGCATGTATAATTGGCAAATATAATCAGATGTGTACCCCTGTCGTGACTGACACATTCCCTCACATGCACACGCCTGAATCTTCACCAGGCTCTCCTCAACCTAAGACCTGCAGCGACTGTGTAAGAATAGGTGCGCGCTCGACTGTTGCATGTTAAGCCTCCGTCGTCCTTGCTTTTCTGGTTACTCTGCGTCTCCGTGAGAGTGCAGCGTCATTGATTTTCTGTCAGGCTGATCCAGCGAGAAAACACAAAAGCACGAGAAGCCGCGCAGATACCTACCCCCTCTGTCCGCGTGTCTGTCTGCCCATACCGCGGCCTGCCTGTCAGTCAGTGATTCTGCAGCAACCGTGGAGTGGTTCGGTACCCACCCAAGCTGAATGTGCACCGGTGCTGCTGTAAGATGCTTTGGATGAAATGGTTGGAGATGCAGTCTCGGGTGTATGCCTGCTTGTCAGACGCCCATGCAGCTCTGCATGCTTTTCTGTCTGCCTGTCACCTAATGACACGCACCCTTCTCTGTATGTTCCACTAAAAACCAGTTTACATGCGTGAATGTAAAATACGTAAAGGTTTTTCTGTTGCACATTTCATTGCTATCTGTATGGCTTCACATGCTAGAGGTCACAGCCAATGCAGCACATTCATTGTGTTGTAAGCATAAATTATTGACTTTCTGTTGTGGGTGAGACATGTCGAAGTGACAGAAGGGGATATGATCCCGGATATCAATATCAACCCACGATCAGAGAGTACTTCCAATGGATCAGTTCTATTTAATGTAATTCAAATAATACAGGTGCATGGAGAAATGACATGACTGGCAAAATCCAGTCAATAGTGACTAGAACATTATGGACAATAAAAAAGGAGCATTCCTGTGATTTACTATTAATAGTGTTTAATGATAAAGCAGCAGAAAGAGTAGAATTTTCTGTTTGTAGTGTGCACATCTAAAAGTGATTGATGCCAAGAAGATTGAGAAGGGACTAGAATACCTAGATATCACTTTTTAAAAGTGAAATTCATATTGCAGTTGCACTTGCAGCAAATGCAATCCTCTTTTTTTATTTTGCTTTTAACATGGAGACTGGTCAATATGACTCAGACTAAGAGCAGACTACAGCGAGAGTACCACCATAAATCATGTCTCGTATTTACACTCAGCAATAAGCATGTGCAGAGATCTGTTTACAGTGATTGTAGATCCAGTGACTGAAATTTACACATGGCAGTAATGAAAATATTTAGCTTTGTGTGACGTATGATTAGAAGTTAGCAGTAGCAACAGTATGTATTTATACGTTGGTAATGGTTGAGGAATGTCTACTTAGAGTGTTGTAATTGGATACATATTCAGTGGTGATCATAAATCAGTATTTTCATGTGTCTTTACCAAGGATTTGTCATTTTTTTCTCTTAAGAGCTCATGCTCAAACATATGTGTACAGTACACATTGAGATGGGTTAATCATTGCTCAAAGAATAGGCTTCTCAGTGCATCAGTGTTTCATTTATTATTCATTTATTTTCTAATGCATCTCCCGTGGATGTTAACCGCCTAACTCAGAAAAATGTGGGTCACTAGAAATTGGGCTAAAGCACTCCTGACCTGATATAGTTTGTATGAATTCCTCAACCAGGCATTGAATGAACATTAGTGAAGGGATAAGAATCATTGAGTCATCAGCCCTCAAACTCTTTTTGATTCTACAGGAAACTCTGTCTTTAATCAGTGTTCATAGCTCACCAAGAAAGAAGCCGTTTGTCAAATGTAACAAATTAATAGTTTTTCTTGGAAACAAGCTGGTTTTGACAGCTTTGGTGATTAAATTGATGCATGACTTGTGCGACAAAATACACACTTCTGAGGAAGCATTTTTAAAATGCCAGTACATGATTTGTGCATAGTACCACAAACATCCACGATTCATATTTAGATTAGATTTGAATTAGTAAAAGACTTGGATACATAATTATATAATAATGTACAGTCATTTGTGAGCTACAATAAAACTGATCGTTATGTTTTAGACATCATATTCTTTAAAATGAAATACAGCACATTTAAAAGAAAAATGTGCTGATTCCTGTACACACACTGTCAAATATTTAAGAATATTCACCATCCCATCTGCATCCATGAACATGTGCACTTTGATCCAAAGGATTTGTATAAATTCGATGTAGTCTACCCTTTCATCCATAGTATTCTAAAATGTTACAAAGCTGTACAACTCCAGGCTTCTATAAATGGTGTTAATTAAAATGCAAATGTAGTGCAAATTAGAAGCCATACTGACATAGCAGTCTGTTTGATTTTTAGATCCTTATCTTTTAATTTAGAAGAAGACTAAGACTAAATTCATCATTCAAGTATTCTCACAACTACTCATGAATTATGAAAACAATTAGAAGATGAAGTGAAAGTAACTGTAAATTGCATACATAAACTGTATATGAACGATGTGCACACCCACCCTGATGTCACTCATTGTTTAGAAACTCCCAGCGAGGTCAGTGTTTTTACTGTTGGTGTCGTGGTGGTTTAAACCTGACACTGTGCTCCATGGATCGCCTACAGCTACAGGTAATGGTCTGCACCAGATCGTCCAAAAATGGTCATGTCACACACTTGCTGATCAATGCATTTCATGCCTAGAAGAGGCAAACCATGGCAACTACACAATGGAACAGCAGGTCTTTTGCTGTGATACTGGGTTGGCTGATTTTACTGCACTGGCTCCCTATCAGACTTCCAATGTTCACATTAGGTCTCTGCACAGTTAAGCATTATATTAACAAACATTTGCAGCCATATGTCACCAGCAGGCCTTTCAGGTCTTCTGATCAGGGATCGTTATCCATCCCCAAATTTAGACAAAAAACTGAAGGTGACATTTGCAATCACTCTAGAATTCACTTCTCTCCCGTCTATGATCTGTGATCTCAATGGACTCATTCAAAAAGCAGCTTAAGACTCATCTTTTTAAACTGGTATTAGGGTAACATTTCATTCTATTTTATTGGTTATTCTTTTTTATTGGTTTCCTTGTTGGCTTTAAATTGATCTGAAACACCTTATATATATTATCCCACTAATGGATTCCAACTGCACATGACACATGGTAGTCCTTGCTCTGCTCTTTGGGCTCAGTGAGCTTGGAGCAACCTAGAGCAGGTAGAGGATTTCTGAGTGGCTCTCAGCAAATCTCCTGAGCAGAACAAGGATTATCACTGCCAGCTACAGTCCAAGACAGACAAGGGAATCTGAGGCTGAATGTTATGACAGCGACCTTGCCAGTAAGCCAGCTGGTAGAAAAACAACAGGCTCAGGAATGGACCACGGGTAGCTGTGAACAGAGACTGAAACCTCAAAATGTGAATTAGGAGTTTGTGCATCAGTATATCAACTACAAGTGTCATTGTTGTTTTGCATGAATGAAAAATAAAAACTGAAACAAAAGTTAGTGCTTATGTTTAAGAAACACTGAGGTGGTAAATGTCAAGCTCCTAGATATATTTTTATGTATTTATGGGATATTTAGCTATTGAGATTTCTGTTGAGTTGATAAAAAATGAGTTGATAACTTATTTATATCTACAAATCTAAAACACTTGGACATCTGGATTTACGTGTGATATCAGGGTTGATCAGTATACTATACTGCCTCACAAGGTTTCAAGGTTAGTACATCAGATGAGAGAATGTTTGGTCAGGGCTTCTCCCCAAAGTTTGTGCACTCTCTCAAGATGCTGTGTCCTGCCAGTTCACGTTTTTTGTATAATTTTGTTTTCTGCAAGTGGATCTATAAGCCAGTGCCCTTAGGTGTCATTGATGGTTTTCGGTTTGCAAGATTCAACCCCAGCGTTCACTGTTTGCCAGCGTCAGCAGAGTGGATTCACGCAGTTTAGAAAGCACTTTTTCTTCCTCATTTCCATCATCTTCCTCTTTCTCCTCTTGCTTCGCCCTTCCTCTTCCAGTACTCAGCAGGTTCTCCACCCGAGGCAGTCAGTCACCCCTCATGCATGTGCACATGTGCAATCTGTATGTGCATCGTATATGTAAGCTGCCTTTGATCTGATGTAGAATTATTGAGGATAAGTGTAAATTAATAATGGTGCACAGTGGGAGTTGCAAAGTAGCTCATAATAATAAAACAGCCACAAAGTAATAATGTTCTTATTACTGTGTACAAAAAATATACATGGGAAACGTTCCCATATACTCATACAGCTAATTCTGTGCATATCTCTCTCTCTCTGTGTGTGTGTGTGTGTGTGTGTGTGTGTGTGTGTGTGTGTGTGTTTAAGGGCATTGTGTAGTTGTCAGCAAATGTATATCCCTTGAGGGCCATGTCTCGCCATTTTCAAGTGAATTGTTCACACAGGTTACAGAGGGTCAATCTGATGAGATGAAGACGTCATGTTCATGGTCATCTGATTAAATCAGCCAGTGGATAATGTTTTCTTGACAGTGGCGGGAGGATAGAGTAAAGGAGAATATAATTTTATTGTCAAACTTGCTGTATTTCTGGTATCTGGATACTGCGCTGTGTCGTGCATGTTCAGTTCTTAACATTTTTTCTCCTTTTTATCAGACTTTAAAAATCCTGTGTTGTGCTTTTGTGATTTTTTTTCCCCAGTTAAAATTGGTTTCATTAAATAGTTTTTTTTTCCCTTTCCCCCACTGCTGGAAAGACCTTGCTGGCAATCCGGGCATTTATTCCAAGAGTCATCTATGTAACACATTTATGTGATGTTTCAAACAAGTGTTTCTTCAGCTAATAATAATGTTCTAATAATCTTAGCAAGCATAGCACACTGAATATTTGCAAATGCAAAAATGCAGTTGAGTCTTCATGTATTGCCTGCAGCGACGTTGTTGGCATTGTGGGATGCACATCAAAAATACAAAGTTATGATGCAAGTCATTTATGATCCACTTGCATGTGTGGCAGCAGTGCTTTCATGTAAATGACTGCCCTATAGCTTCACTTATCCTAAATGCTGGCTTTACAGTGACTCTGAACGGCAAGTTAAATTCCACAAAGGAATTGAAAAAGGAGAAAGAGCTATTACTGCCATTAAAATGTTGCTGCTGGGTTGTATCAGAGGATAAGTGGTTAAGACACCATATGCCTACAAAGACCCTCGTTTGATTCAAACAGGGGACCTTTGTTGTATGTCACAGTCTGCCTCAATCAGTGTTTATGTCCTGTTTTTTTCTGTTTAAAGAGAATCCTAAAAATACCAGATGAATTGAGAGTGTTAAATGGACATAGTGCTTGCCTGAGTCCTCATTAACGTGTTGAGCAGGAAAAACAACAACCCCACCAAACCAGCAGAAGTGGAAGTAAACTGGTCAGTAGCCTCACAGAGACAGTTCATTGTTGTCCATCCCTTTAAAAGCTGGTGACAATTATGCCCCATGACCCTTGGCCATGCCACAGAACTGAAGATGCTCTGTGGAAGCAAATCATTAGTCCAGTCTGTGGTGCGCTTGTGTCCATGTGGTCCAGGACACTTCCGAATGCAAGGCCTGTTGTTTAGAACAGAGGCCCGGGTTCAACCCAAAGATGGAGGAAAATCGACAGGCAGATTTCTCCACGTAGCTCGTGTATGTCCATGCAGCCTCTGCTACTCACACCAATGAGCTTTTTGCAGCACAGACATCAGCACCAGCATGTTAGCTCATGCTGCAGATGTTTGATGTTATGTTTGATTGTATTGCCTTTCAGTGAATTTCTCACAGATCTTTTGACAATGGGCATCAGTATGACATATGGGTTATCCCATGTCTTAATGACAGACCTGCAACACTAATAAGTCTGTTAACTTGCACAATTAGCAGTTCTGTCCTGGAACAAACAGGCTAAACCTTTTTTTTGTTGTCAGTTCTGGAGGGATACTGCTGGATACTCCAGAAGTGAATTCACATAACTTGCAAATCTACTTTCTTTATGGAAATACATGAAATGCAAATCGAATGATTTATTAGAAGGATTGCTGTATTTCTGTAATCTATCCAAGCTGAGTAAGTTTAGCAGAATTAAGGCAAATAGATACAAATAGATACTTTGTCGTGATACTAGTTTTTCTGTTCTTCCTGTTCTTCACTTTGCTGTGATATTGAGTGTTTAATTCCTGTTTTCATTATGTTAACATTCTTATGCTGAGTTTCAGTTTGGCAATTCTGGTTATGGTTCATGTGTTTATTTTTATTTTTATAATAGTTTTACTTCCCTCAGTGTTTATGAGTTTTATGTTCAATTTAAGTTATTCACAAAAATGTAAATCACATTGTATCTTATTCACATTTTCACATTGATTTAAAATTTTCTTTTCTTTTTTCCTCTGGAATGATTTTATAACAATGGTTTTGAAAAGTTCTATACAAATAAAATATCATTATCATTATTATTATTATTATTATTATTATTATTATTATTATTATTATTGTTATTATTAGTAGTATGTTTTCTTCTCTCTCTCTTTAGTATTTTCTCTTTTCCCTGCGTACTGTTTCTGTTGTTTGCCACACCTTAGTTTGCCCCACCACCTGCATGGTTGCCTTCTGCCCTCTGTGTACATGTAATGTTGCCTTTTTTCAAGGTTCATGTTTGCTTTTTTACTGCTATATGTTGTTCTTTTCATCTTTTCATTCCCTGGCTCCCTCTGTTTATCTTTATTGATTCCTGTTTGTTCCTTGTGTTTTTGGATTTCTGTTTTCAGTTGGAACTTTGTTTACACTGAACCTTTTTGGCTGTAAGTCTTGCTTTTTGATGAAATATTATGCCTCACTTGAAGAGTTTATGACAAACTTGGTTGATTAATGGAAATTTTGATTTTTTTTTTCTTTCATTGTCCTCATCTGGCAGTTGAGATTGGTTATTATTGCTAACTGACACAGTTCAGGTTTCTGCTAATAACAGTAATAGTAAGAGCACTGTTTAAAAACAGAGAGCATAATTCCAATCCTAATTGCATCTAAAGTTAATAACTTTGGACTTTAATACTGAATCTTAATGGTGTTCAGAGCAACTGCTTTGAATTTGTCAAATTCCATCAACACTGAAGCTGAGAGGCACCAGCAATATCAGTTGTAGTAACTTTTCAGGGGCATCTATTAAATTTTTAAGAGTTGGCTAGGAATTTACTATATACTTTTTGCTATATCCAATAAAATGAAATGACTGTACTCTTACTAAGGCTGCAGTTTTAGAATGTATTGACTTTGATATTCCTAAAATATGTACTTTAGAGAGAATCAGATTTTTAAAGTCGCAAGAAGAAGCAAAAGTTGAGAGCGAGGCTTTGTGTTTCTTTCATTAAAAATAACAAAGAATGAAAACAAGAAAAAAAAACTTACAGTCCATCATATACTTATGTATAAGATGCCAATATTCCAATAGGACACGCAAAGGAGCATCTCCCTCGTTAGAGCTTGTTAAAATCTCAGAGGTCGTTAGGGCCCCGAGGCTCATTAGAGTCGGTAGAGATGAATGGGGAGGACTGGTCTTGGGAGGCGTGGAGGCTACTTGGGAGCCCACCAAGACAGCTTCACTCAGTGAACCCTTTGTCAGGCCTGTCAAAACCTTTTCATCACAACTCAGCTGTTTACTGTAAAACACGCTGATCATTATGAACAGGCCAGAGGCTGACACAGAGAATAACAATGAACATGGCAAATCAATATTCTCCTGTTCATTTCAAAAAGAAAGTTTTCTTCATGCTCTATATGTCATCATTTCATTTCATAATCACATGTATTTGACAAGCATTTGATTTATACCAGCATTAGTGTGAAGGGCATTAGTGAGCAGGGGCTTTCACACTCACAGTTGCTCTCATCATTTTTTAATATGAAGGGTTACTGTTATGAACGGATAGATTTTAACGGCAACTGCAATCTTTTTCTAAACCTGAACATTTTTAGTGCCTAAACTTAACCAGCAAGTGGAAGATAGAAACGAATCAGGGACATCAGTCAGGAACTCCTGCTGACAAACCTGCAAGCACGTGCCACTATCTGAAACCTCTTTATGCAGACTTTGTATGTGGGATGTCACAACACCAGAAATCTGGTCGAAGGCTCTAAATACCTGAAGAATTACACGATGCTCATTACCCAGCTCAACAGCTAAACAAAATGATCATCAAAACAAAAATAAATTCCTATATTGAAAATACATTTTAAAACATTGATATAGTGGAAGATCAAAATGTTAAATCATATTTTTCAAGGCTACTGCTGATACAGTGCCAAGACTTTAGCATAAGCATTTAATGTTAGCAGGTGTGGCAGCTATCGAATGGTACCATAACTGTGTGTCCCGGTGACATCCCTGCTATCTATGCCGTAGGATGAAAAGGGGTTGGCTTTGCACAGCTTCACTCTATTCACATCTTAGCTAGCCTGAGGTTGTCACTTGGGATAATATTCCAAGGTAGGTTTTCCATCCACCCATCCATCCATCCATCTTCCTCCACTATTAAATTCAGGGTCCTTTCACAACAAGACATATGTCGTATTTCTTGAAAACAGTTAATTGGTAGAATCTATTGTGTTTCGTATCATCAGCTGATATATAGCATTAGCAATATTGAACTGCAATAGTATTACAGTAATGCATTAAAACAAGAATAGCTTAACTAAGTAAAAGGAAACTGAAGTCATAATTTCTTTAATATGTGAAGGTCAGCCAGTCCTTAACTTTTAAGAACGTTTAAGTGCAGTTTTGTATTTTGCTCTATTTTGATCTCCACACAGTGGCAATATGGCCCACTAATATAATTAACCATTGATACTGCCATGTGATACAGTGGTAATACATAATATTATGAGGCATTACAATCAAGTTCCACCTCTCATCTCTGTACATGAGGGGAGTGACGATAACAGCTGCACTTAGTCTTAGAAGCCTGATGGGCACACCTTCAGCATCCAGTGACAACCCTTTGACAAGAGCGGAGCAGTGCAGAAAATAATAACCTTCAGCCCAGTAAAGGAAAAGGGAAAAAAAGCCACGAGTTTGGATGATTGATGGCTCCTTGTGAACATGCCATCCAGTGAATGATAATGCACCTCAGTCTCATCTTTTATCACTGTGCAGGGTGTAAAATGTGTGCATCTCTGTGTGCCTTTTATGATTCAGGACTGAATATTTATGCTTAAAGTGTGTGTGAATCATTACTTGGCCTGGAAATTAAGGCTGAAATCCACATCATAAGTCAGTTTTCTTGTTTACTGGCTAGCTGATGATTTTCTCTTTCTTTGATTGGACTTTTTCCCAAATTAATGGACGTGTGGTTCTGACTTGCTGGACTCTTTCCCATAACCTCCTCTGCTTAACTGCATCAACCACCCCAGCTCCACTTTGTATGTCATATAGATTAGTATATACTGTTATTTTTATTTTTAAAAAACTGATTTTGTCATTTTAAGTCATTATAGTGTTGCTACCATAACTAGCAGCAGAAATATATATTAATCAGTGTCATCAATGTAAAACGTCACTTCACTTTTAGATTACCACCTTTCAAAATATGGAGCTGCTGTCCTTGACAAGTGCCAACAGCAGATGTTCTGAACAAGCAAGATGGAAAATAGGACAGGTGACACATCAAATAAATGCAGTCAGACAACATCATGATCTGAAGTATATGTTTGCATATAGCATATAGGTGCTGGTGCAATTGCTGCTACGCTCGGAGTAGTTTTTGCTATTATACTTGTTAATTAGTGCAAATCTAAATTTCCAATTTGACCGTAAATTTCCAATCCCCACCCTAACCAGTCACAACTGAGCCTGGTTCCGCTGGAGATTTCTTCCTGTTAAAGGGGAGTTTTTCCTTCCCACGTTTGCCAGAATCCTTGCTCATAGGCTCTCATCTATTTGTCGGTGTTTCTCTATATTATTGTAACGTCTAGCTTACAATATAAAGCACCTCAAGCAAGCTCTCGTTGTGATATTGGGCTATATAAATAAATGGAATTGAACTGAACTGAACCCTATCTTCTTCTGTAGATTATTGTTAGAGCACTTGATGACACTTCAATAGATACTGACACAGACTGAACACAGATAAGGGCACATTGGCAAGTCTCAACAATCTCAACTAGTAAATCTAAACTTTGGGTTTCAGCATCTTACCAGCTAAACTTTTCTTACTTCTCACAGTTACAATGATTTACTACTAAATGAGGTCAGTTGAGTGTTTTCTATAGTGGTATTTTTGTGTAGTGCAGCATCTCTGCTGTCTAGGGCTAAACCTTGATTACTTGACACTCACAACTGAAAACAGTCATTGATGTGATACTTCTTCGAATGCACAGTTGATGCATTTTAATGTAAATTCCCCAGGGAAGTGTCTGTATGGTCATAAAACACTGGCAGGTATTTGGACGTCCAAACGGAAACCTCTTGCTCAACTTATTATGATGATATCAATGTTACTCAGTCCCATAATAAAGAGACACGTGTGTAGAAATTTAGCATAATATCTTAAATTTGAAATTAATTTTTTTGTGTTTCCTGTTGGGTTGCTTCATGTAGGTGGAAATTCTGTACTGAGGGTTGGACATTGCTAAACTGACACTCAATGCTGAACCAGCGATGGCTTTCTAGTGATTTGGTGGATGTTAGTCAGTTAAAGGAAAAAGATTTATCTGTAGTCACAAATAATACCATGTAACGGTCCTGAAATAGTGTAATGTCATGATCCTGCTAAAGCACCGGTTAAATATTTTTAGCTGTATCCTATTGTAATAATGCTAATATTCTTTGATTCTCGGCTTTCATTCCTATTATGATACACTTGATTGATTATGTGTGTATGTTCATATCTACCCCTGTTTGGCATATTACATGACATTCATCAGTGCAGTGTATGATGCAGACATCCCAGATGTTTCACTCGTAGGGAGTCTGTGATCTCTGGCCTAACAGCAGAGTGACACAACAACACACAGATGGTTTCCTCTTTCCTTCATCACTGTGTTTAGATTGGAATTAGCTGCTGCACTTCATCAATTATGCAGTGAGGCAGCTTCATCATTGCTGCGCTGATTCTTTTTTCTCCAAAACCAACTGCCAGGTGATGTGGTGGAGGATGTGCGTAGTACCGGTTTATTCAGAATGTTTAAAACTGATATTACATACGTGACATTTTCCCCTGTTTAGTTTATCGATTTTTAGTTCAACTACTAGCTTCTCTAACTGAAACCACAAAATGCATATGTCCAGTGCAAATGCACTTCATAGGCAGAGGTGGAAAAAGTACAGACATTCTGTACTTAAATAGAAGTACAGATACTTGTGTTAAAAAATACTTTAAGTACTAAGTAGTAAGTATGTTTTTTTTCAGTCGAGTAAGAAAGTAAGAAAGAGTAAGAAAGTAGCTTGTTGAAGGAAAATTCCACCATTCCACCATGCAAAGGTAACTGAACCTTGTACTATATTACTATATTAATAAAATAATATTAGTACACAAGAATAAAAATATGATTCCAATCTTAATTCTAATTCTAATGGATGTGCAGCTGTGAAGGCCTCCACACATGAACAGTAAAATGAGTACAGTCAGGGGTTAAAGTGGAATCTGGCATGTGGAAGAACCCCAAGACTGCAGTCTAGTGAATTCAACAAGATGTCAACAGTTTCACGAGCCATCATGGCTGATTTCCATTTCGTACACTAACAGTATGAGGTCTTTATACTAGACAGTACTGTTGATACGTTGAGTGAATTAATCTAAGCATCATCATCTTAAATCTAAATGAGTTTACTTCACTGATGTAAACCCAGACTGGTCATAAGGAACCGCAGCCACTGTGCACGAATAAAAATAAAATAAATTCACATTCAATTCACAACAAGCTAACTTTGTTATGTCCCATACAAACTAACCAGTAATTTAACGCAACCTTTAAATAAAAATAAAAAAATAAAATAATAAAATGGTTGCACAAAAGCAACCATTGATTTACGCTAAGTATTTATTCATTTAGGCAGCCATTAATTTACTTTACTTTTTACTTTACTTGACTGAACCCTTGAAATTCCTTATAAAGACTGTTCAGCATTTTGAACATCAACTAGCGGTTGTGTCTGTCTGCAGTGGTGTGGCGTGAAGTTGTGTGTTGACTGAAGGATATTGATACTGTTGCAAATGAGTACGTAATCTGATTGTTTTTAGCGCTCATTGGTATCTGAGAAAACCCTAGCAGCAGCTCTACTCTGGAGTCTACTTACTTCTCGTCACTGAGTATTTCCTCTAACAATTGTTTGGAGAAAGCTTTGTCATGATGTCTGGTATCTTATTCTTTTAGTCAGTGCCCACACCTCGTGGTCTTAGGTGACGGTAGATCAACCATTTAATTGATTCTATTGTCTCAGTACTTTTGTTACTCTCCAGCTTCATTCCCAAACTTCAGACTTGGCAGCTAATTCTGAGCCACTTTGTACTCAGGTGCAGTCTAGACTGAGCGGGACATCATCATAACCAGAGGAGTAATCTTCTCAACATGAAAATTTAAATTCTAAAAAGCAAAGTCAGCCACCATCAAATTCAAAGAGTGACTGATATTTTATTGATGATACAATAAACCAAATCTCTGTGAGTTAAAATAATGAAACAGGAAAATATTGTAGTTTTACAGGAATATACAAGGTCTAATTTGCTGGTAAAATTAATATATTAGAAAGGCCCAAATTGGAAAAGACTGTAATGTAACATAATTGAATTCACTGGCCACTAAACTCTATCTAGCCACACTGAGCAGGAACGTGAAGCTTTACCTATGTAACTAAATCCCAGTTAATGCACTGGTACTGTTGACTAAAAGGAGACTAAACACATCACCATTCTTTCTGGAAGAGATATGATATATAACACTCTTTCTGTGGGTTATACATCCATCCCCAACCTTGATAATAGTGAGTTTGATCCTCGTTATGAAAGCAGATGATTATGCATATGGAGCACTGTGAAATTAGCTTCTATTGTTTGATTCTTGCATTTCTCTTTTAAAGTGTGAACTGGCTCAGTGATACGACCAAAAAAAAAAAAAACTCATGCTAATCCTTACATCCCTCTCTGCCTGCCTCCACCCGTTCCCTTTCTCCCTCCGTCTCTCTTGCTGGATTTCCTCTGTTTTTTTGTCTTGCTGTGGGGGAGACAAAGGGAACAAAAGAATGAGAGGAGACAGTAAGCTTCCCGTCCACTATAGTGGAGTGGTGGAGTGGAGCTCTCAATAGAATGCTGGGCAGACTGGATGGACTGGTGCTATGAGAACTAGGCCAGAGGACTGTTGATAGTACCCCAGAGTCTAGAATCAGAACTGGATTAAATGAAGGATTACTAGAAAAAAAGAGTGAAAAGAAATATATATATTGCTGAAAGATTAAAGCACAGTTTGTCTACCTTTTGATATTTGCACAACTATCAAAAAGTAAGTTTTAATTCAGCTAAAAAAAATAAACAGGAAACTGTATCCATCAAATGTACACCTGAGAATCATATAATCATTCTATGGGTTCATGTCACTTATTGTTCTTGTCCACATTAATGAAATTCAAACCAAATGGCCTTCTTAATGTATCCTGATCATACTGAATTACCAATATGTTTGTTTTGTAGGAACTTCTGTAGCTGGCCACAAATGTCTTTTTCTGCAGCAGGAGTTGTACTTTCAACATCCCCAAGCATACAAGGGTCCACTAGAGTCCAAGTAACATAAATATTGTCATCAGAGAGTGTTCATAAGGCTCTCTGAAGATATACATTCTCCAAGTGGAATAAAAAGTAGTAGCATGTGTGTGTAGTGCCCACAGTTGTCCACAAGGATGATATTATTCTGTTTGTTTGTTTGTTTTTTAAATAAATACAGCTCACCATTTTGATATTTTAGTTATTTAACGTATAGACTCATGCAAAGTCTTGTCAGTCTCGTGCATTTTTTAGAACTTGTCTGTAGATGACACCACGGTCTAAATCCTACTTAACTTGGATTTTTTTGAGTGATTTTCCAGCATGCAAAGAAAAAGAAGTCAATGGAGGAATCATCAGATTGATGATAAAAAATAAAGCTCAAACTCTACAGCCCTGAACTTAAAATGTCCAAGAAGGCAAATGTCTACTTTAATTGCATTGAAGATTAAACAGTTTTTATGCTTGGTGATTTCACTATGAGTAAGTGCAGTGTAGCTGACTCCCTGCATGCTCTATCCAGGCAGCACTGTCGCCAAACTGAGTATTTCCAGTAGCCAGAATGCATTTGAACTGGAATGCACTGCGTGTAAGGACGGGAAATTCGGATCATGACCCCAGACGTTGACTTCTAACTCACTGTTTCAATTGCAGCAATTTACTCTGTGTTTAGAAACTCAAAAAGTGATGAGTCCTTGCAAAGATCAGGAGAACTGGCATTATCTCTCCATCCATTTTCCTCCTCTAATCCAATCGACGGCCATGAATCTTGCCCTATCAGCTTGGCTAGGCTCTAGTTAAAAAGTGGGTTTCACCATGGACAGGCTAATTAAAAGTATTTCACTTCATAGTATCAATGCACTAAGGCTTTTCTTTTTTGTGTTTTCATGTTCTACCTATGCCTGCGTGGATATTTTCTAGGTGCACTGGCTTTCCTGAGCAGTCCAAATTAAGCAGGTTAAGTTGACAGATGATCCTAAATTAGTTTTGTTGTTTGTTTGGACTGTTGAGCAGCTACAACCCTTTATGTGACAAGAACCGGACAACTTTCCTGTCCCAAAACTTCAGCAACTGGTCCCTTCAGTACTCAAATTTCTACAGACTGTTGTTAAAAGAAGAAAGAATGCTATGCTGTGGTAAACATGGCCATGTACGCACTTTTGGGAAACACTGAAAACATTTGTTTTCTGTGTTCTATTGTGAATAAAATGTTGGTTTATGAGGTTTGCAAACTTGTTTTTACATTTTACACAGTGTCCCAACTTCTTGTAATTTGTATTGTATTAAGAACATACACTTTTGAAGCTCAGACTGGATACTTATATATATGCTTTCGCAACACACATTTACTGTAAAAAGGATTTTTTTAACAAAGGAAAAACACCCAAAACAACTGCTTACCCTGTCCACCACTAACAGTGCTTTCTGATAACTACTAGATGTTCCATGACAATCAGTATAACATGGAAACAGGGATACCGCTAATTAATTAATTGTCACAATTAACTCAAAGCAGATGAACCTTGTTATTCAAAACTGCTAAGGATGGAGAAAAAGGAAAGAAAATAAAACCAATCAATTAAAAAAACATGCAGTTGTTCTTTGAACGTTAATCACCATTAATTTAAAGAAAGCTACACTTTTGTGATTTGGCTTCAACATTTTGCGGTCACATTCATCATCCTGTTCTGTAAGTCCAAAAACAACTGATTGTTTAGCTTCATGAGCAAAATAGACAGATGCAGAAACTGTTGTATGACAGTGATTAGTTAGTTATCACTAAGCTATTTTCAAAGGGTTTCTATTATAATGAATGGTTTTGCTTAGAGTGCAAGTCCACTCTCGATAGAACATGAAATCCAGGCAGCAGCTCAGCAGTCTAACCACATTCGGTTTTGCTACATCCACAAAAAAAGAAGCAATAAAGGAAAAAGGAAGGAAGGGAGGCTATAAAGGAAGAGAGAAAGACAAAGTGTCGAGGTGAAGTGGAGCTTGAAATTTCTGTTATGATATTCTATAAAAGGAACACAAAACCATTCTAATTACATGATTATGCACACGCTCAGCTGATACATGGCCGATCCAATGTCTTTAGAATTTGACCCATTTTTAAACAACTGACTAACATGAGAGGAAGACGGCTGGGATAAAGTTTAGTGGTGCTATGTTTACAATAAATGGATGGCTGTTGTGTCTGTGTATGTGAGCAAGAGGTAATCGTGCATGCCCTGTTGATGTTTTTGTGACACAGGAAGTGGTGATGTAACAGTATACAATCCCAGAGCTTTTTCGCACACTCACTGTCTCCCACTGTCTGTGTCTCCCACACTCTGATGTATTTGCCCCTCGGCCACAGTGATGTTCCAAGTCCCACAATCATCTGAGAGCAGTGGTTATGGTCGCGGTCTTTTAGCTCTCTGGTTGAGACAAACATACACGCAACGACATATTTAGGGAGCAAGAAGCTGTGCAGGCCCAGGGAATTTCAATCTCCTTAAATGCAAAAGTCCACACATGTGTCACTGACCCTGTTTTTGTAAGAATATTTTAAATCTTAGCCTCATAGGTTTTAAGTGTCAACTAAAGAAAAGTACCAATTGTGTAATCACTGGTTTTGTGTGTGTGCAGGCAGCACGGTGGCACGGTGGTTGGCACTGTTGCCGCACAGCAAAAAGGTCCTGAGTTCAATTCCACCATCAGGGGTCTTTCTGTGTGGAGTTTGTGTGGGTTCCTCCGGGTACTCCGGCTGTCTTTGGACAGCATTCCTCCCGCTGTCCAAAGACATGCAGCTTGTGGGTTAATTGGATAATCCAAATTGCCACTAGGTGTGAATGGCTTTCTGTCCCTGTGTGTTGGCCCTGCCACAGACTGGCGACCTGTCCAGGGTGTACCCCACCTCTCGCCCTATGACAGCTGGGTTAGGCTGACCCTGAAAAGGATAAGCGGAAGCGAATGGATGGATGGTTTTGTGTGCTTTTTTTCAAGAAAGATGCCTATTATGCAAAATCTTGATGCTATTTTTGAGTATCCAGTAAATCCAGTGTCAAATTACTTTAGCTGTTGGCTCACCTGATACCTTTCTATGAATTCAATCGTTTTTATTTGTTATTTAGCTAGACTAGCTGTTTAGCCTGTTGTGTCTGACTTAATCAATGTCATATCTTTTGTCACTGATGCCTTCTGGCTCGGTCCTGAAAGTCTGGGTCCCGCTCTCCCCACGTTTCACATGGAAGGGCCTGTATTTGTATAGCGCTTTTCTAGTCCCTAAGGACCCCAAAGCTCTTTACACAACCTGTCATCCACCCATTCACACACACATTCACACACTGTATAAAAAAGCAATTTAGACTACGATTCATGTTTAGCCATATATTTGTATAGCATTTAATTCCATGCACCTTAAATCCATAGCAAAATTAGAATCAACAATTAAAACAGCATGCATGTCTTTGGATTGCGGGAAGAAGCTGGAGTACCCAAAGAGAACCAACACAGGAATGCTGAAAACATGTAAATGCCACACAGAATGGCCTCGAGACCAAACCCAAAGCCTCCATGCTGCCATCTGAATATTCAGTGCCACTATCCCACAGAGACAGTCTTCATTTAATCTGGAAGCTACTGATCATACCTCATACCTCACAGCAGCATACAGTGTGTGTCCTGCATTTTAAGAAGCTGAAAGCAATCACACGCATCCTTACTCAGTCTTCATACAGTAACTTACCACCAAATTTTTATTGGATTGAAATTGCACAAATATGCTAATAAAGTGAAGGATTCCCCTCGTGTGTATGTATGAGTGTGTGTGCGAGGAGGAGGGCATCGCTTTGGTTTATCTTCCAGCCACACTATTTAAGCTCCTGCAAAGGGAGGGTGCAGGGTTACTGTGTGTGTGTGTGTGTGTGTGTGTGTGTGTGTGTGTGTGTGTGTGTGTGTGTGTGTGTGTGTGTGTGTGTGCGCGTGCGTGTGTGTGTAGAGGGAGTAGCTTTCAGTACCAAGGGGAAATGGTACTGTGATTTCAGACCAAATTAAGCCACATCAAACAGGCCAGATCAAAGAGTATACAGGCCTTACTGTCTGTGCCAGGCTGACATCACGACAGGATACCCCACCCCCCAGAAACACACAAAAACATCCACTTCCTCCTTCTTTCCTTCACTTTCATTTTTTCATTATCCCCTCCATTTCCTCGAGTTTCTATTTTACACTGGCAGATTTCTCATATTTCACTGTTCCTGTAAAGACATTTTTGACCTCATGCTGATATAAATACACCCGCCAACCCCCGGCACGCACAATTTGCAAGCATTTAACAGGGTTATAGGTTAACCTGGATCAAGTATAATGTAATATGTGCTGGGGGTGTGTGATAGAGGAATCATCGAGTCTTAAGAAGTGCTAGGAGGATGGGGGAGTAGCATCCATTAAGACACCGTTTCAGCTTTGAATTGTGTTAACGATCTTGGCTGTTCTAGTCAGACCCTTTGATGCTGCCTGATGCCAGTGGCTGTCAAGTCTTCTCTATATGTGTGTGTGCGCATTTGTGTGTGTCTGTGTGTTGGATAGATGGATTAGATGGCTGCATGAGGAGGAGAGGGGGTTGATGATGAAGGACGGGGTGAAGCGGGGGTGAAAAAGGGATTGGGGGATGCAGAGTACCAATGGAGGAGAGAATGGAATTGGTGTGTGTGTGTGTACATGTTTAGATATCTTTGTGAGGACAGAAAAATGTCATGCTACTATACTTGTGGGGCCTAACAGTCACTTATGGGGACAAAATGCCGTCTGCACGAGTTTGAAGGCATTTTTCAGGCTCAAAATGCAGTTTTAGTATCAAGGTTACAATTAGGTTATGGTTAGGTTTAGGCTGAGGGTTAGGATTCAGATTAGGCATTCATTTTTGATGGCAAGGGTTAAGGTAAACAGCCAGCGAAAGCATTATGTCAATGAGATGTCCTCACTAAGATATGAAAACGTATGTGTGTGTGTCTGTATGGTTTTAACTTGAAAAATGTAGAGCTAAAGGACATCAAAGCATATGAAATGAAAAAGTCTGTAGTGAATTTACAACAAAGACACTTTTCTGTTATCAGAATATTTGTTTATTTTTAATTCATATTGAACATTATTGGTATCAATTTAAACACACGCATGCACAGAAACATATATAAGCAAAATGCAATGCAAAGTCTCAAAAGTAAAACTTTTTTTATTCTTCAAAAGCAACTCTTCATGTTAGAATATTATTACTACATCATTATCTTCCCACCCCATATGGAAAAGAAATAGTAAAAACTTATATGTGATTACTCATGAAAGTGGCCACTTTCTCATTACTTTCATATATTGTTTTAGTAAGTATCCAAAACATACAAGTTTCATTATATAATTTTTCAAGGGCTCTTATATCTGTTTTCACTCTTGTATGCTTTTCATACAAGTTTCACACAAGACAGATACAAACTAAGATTTATATTAAATCTTTTCCATATGGGACTTCATGTATCTTTTTTCTTCTGGCATCCTTTTTAACACGTGTATTTTGGTTTGGTAACACATATATGCAGTAAACTTTTGTCATTAAATGATATTTTTCCATTTTAATGTGGATCCCTTTCTTTGTGTTGTCAGTGCTCCTATCCTGTGTGGGAGGACTTCAGCGCCAAGGCCACCAAGCTGCATTCCCAACTCCGGTATGCTCCACTGCACAACACACCACTGCACAGTCGACAGCTTTTGAATTATGAAAATATTAAGAGAATATTTAATGCCAGTTTCAAAACAAGACAGATTAAAGTCGAGAGAATTTGGGATTTTTTTTTTTACCTTCAGTATTTAGGCCTTTAGACTTCATTTAAAGGCATAGACTAAATATGAGAATGCAGTAGCCTGAAAAGTGGGCCTAATATAGGGCATTAAACCAGTTAATATGGGAGTGGATAACTGGGTGTTACAGTTTTAACACACTCTGAGATTTCTTGTAGGACAGTCCTAGCAAAAACTGTGGAAAGGTATATGAGTCCCACATCACAGACATGACTTTTCCACTTGCTTTTGTTCGCAACGCTGTTTCCTTCAAAATATTCACATTCTGTTTTTTCAGACATGCCCACTGTCGCATCCAAAAGATGAATCAGAAATGACAATGAATGAAATTAAAGTGTTCATCTATTTGATATTTTAGTTGTTAAAATGTTTTTATTAGTGAGAGGCCTTAGAGAAATCTTGTACCCTTTTCACTTAAATCCAAACCTCACTTAAAATGAGTTGAGGAAGTTAAGGCTTTAAAACTGACACAGCAGCAGGTATTGTTGGTACAGCTCCATTTTTATATACAGTTTTAAATATAGTCTATGTATAAATTCCATAATACCATAATATCCTAATATCATGTGAAGTCAGGCTGAAGTTTTGTCAAAATGCTTTTTTTCTGTCCATAGAACCACTGTGTTGGCTGCCGTGGCCTTCCTTGATGCCTTTCAGAAGGTGGCAGACATGGCTACCAATACCAGAGGTAGGATAACAACGTGTGTCTGCGGGTTTGTAAGAAAGAAACAGCGACTTGCTCAGAGAACTGTAGGCTCTGTGTCTTCTGTTGTTGCTTTTCTGAAATGCCCTCCACATTGCAGAACTATCAAGAGTATTATTATGTTGTTGAGATATTATCAACCAGCCTTCTAAAGAGCCATCTTACTCATGAAAGTGTTTCCAGTGTCCTCGAGGTAAACTTTGTCCCAAACTTCAAAACAAGTTTACTGCTGTTTACAGAGACAAAAACATGATGGAAGTACCTCAGAGAGGTCAATCAAATCTATTTTTGTAGCAGGATGCATTTTATCAGGCATCCCAATGCAATGGGAAACACCTTTTAAACACTGAGGCAACAGGGGACAAAAAATACGTGCATCAGGATTTTATTGCTGGGAAAGAAAAGAAATGGAAAGTATTGGTTATTATTTTTATTCCATGGAGTCTTTTTGAGACACACAAAAATAGTCCTTCATTCTTTCTTGTCAAAGTACTGTAAGAGTTTTTGAGTTATTGAGAAAGTTCTCACAGAGGTAATGTTTGAACATCAGCAACCTGCAGAATAGTTACAGTCCCCAGTACTCCAACTACTGTACCGGAGGAATAACTAAGATTTTTTCCGTATTTTCATATTGGTCATGGTGAATACACATAAAAGCCAGCATCAAGCGTCAGCATCAGTAAACCAACATGTTAATGCTGATTGGTGAGTGAGTAAAGTGTGAGTAATGCCAAATGCAGGGTGCAGAAAAACAGACCAAAATGACTAAAACTCATATCTATAAATGAAAGTGATAAGTTGTTTTTGCGTCAAATGAATCAAGTCGGTCATGTAATAGGTGTGAAATCTTCATAATTCATGAATGACACAACAGTAAGCTCAGTGTGAAGTAGGAAGTAGCTCCAGAAGTATAGCCTCAGATTGTTTTTGTACCCAATGATTTTGGAAGGTGTAGAAAAAAAATGTATTTTAGGGTGAGAAATGCTTGTAAAGCTCACTGGGTGATTGTTGCTGACAGAGGTGCAGAATGATAGTGAAGTTCTCACTTTATGTAGCAAATAAACAGCTTGAATTGTGTGCAATGCGACTACTGCACTTTAAACTTTGTCTAAGTGTCATTTTTGCTACAATTCCATGGATCATGTTTCCTAAGAAGAGCTTACAAAAAATGTGCACATTATACACAGCCGGTAAAACCTGTGGGTAATGTGCCAAACAATTGTAACTTTAAACAGCTGTTTGGTTGCTTTCTAGCAAGTTGATTCACATCTTAAATTCCTAAAATGCCCATGATTAATGTTGTTACATTTTTTTTTTCTGCATGGTACTCAGCCAAAAATTCAACTGAGTTTATAGACTTATGGGCTATGGATTGTTTTCTTGTGTGTTTGGCTTGACACTCTTGATACACTTGATATTCTGTGCGTAGGCTTAAAGCTTGGCACAAGTTTTAAGAGAGTGTGGGATGAGAGCTAAGAAGGTCAGACAAACATTCATCGCCCACCGGCAACCACGTGAATAGTACGGTACCACTGAGGAAAGTGAGGAAGATGACCGAGACCGTAATACAGGGAATTTCTCCATCCATGTAGCTTATTAGGTGCAGCTGCCAGACAGTGTATGTGGTGTGTGTCTGCAGCCCCAGGTGGGCTCCTATAGCAGAGGATACAGGAAGATCATGCTGCTTTTACAGGCCAGACAGGAAGTCACCATGCTTTGTCAGCTCATTATATGTGCCCCACACACACACACACACACACACACACACACACACACAATGACAAAAACTAAGAAAACTGTTTATCTTACCTAATGTGGCCACTTTTAATTTTGTTAGGAGAAAATAATGAATATAGATGACCCCAGGAGAAAACATAGATCGAGACTGAAAAATTCATTACCTGGCGTTTGTGACTTTTCCCACTTACATATAAAAATAGAGCGTGGCTTTGTTTTAAAGCCACCCTGTTAGCATTTACAGATGCACACATTTCTGTGTTAGTCTTCCTCTCCAAATCCTCATCTAACCCCTAATAAGAAAGAAAATATAGACTATCTACCAAAACACATACTTTTTAGTTATTTGTGTTTATCAGGTATTAACAGCAGACTGTGTCCAGACATATTATTTACTCATAGAGGTTTCAGCTAGATGCTAGTGTGAGCAGACTCTGTAGCACACAGATATCAGATAGCTGATAGCTATCCCCTTCTAGTGTTAGCATGCTAACATTAGCTATACACACTGAACGCAAACGATAGTGGACACTTTTGTGACCAGGCTAAATCACAGAGAGTGAACTCTTTGTATTTTACCAATCAGCAGGTCAAACAAATAGTGAAAGACGTGATTTTAGTCAGTTTGATCACCTTGACCGAACTTGATTTTCAACATAAAAAATGTAAAATTAAATAAAAAGTATATAAAAATATCCTCTAATAACACTAGAAATGACTTGTCTGTAAAGGGTTAATCTTGAGAGAAACATACATCAAATATCATGTCAGTACAAATAATAAAATACTTTTGAATAATACATGTCAGCTTCATTAGTTAGATAAGTTGGGGATCCTTCTCTGAGGGGCATGTACAGCAGCGGTGAAGGGTTTGGGGACATTTTGAAACGTCCCTGTTTTTGGAAGAAAGATGAGAATAAATTGATCATTAATCAGAAATCTTTTATGAGGGACTGCGTAGAAAAATGTACAGAGTTGTGTGTTTCAGCGGCACAACGTGTTCCCTGATGGAATATTTAAAGGCTAATTCATCATTAGAAAACTTTTTAAATCGTGCTGACTCAGCAGAAAACCCTTTTGTTAATTAAATAAGGCTGCTGAGTCTCTGAAACATCAGCCTTCAACTACAGGCAGAAACGGCCAGTGAACAACTGTGTGTACAACTCCAGTCACAGAAAAATCAAAAGTAAATTTGATCTGAATAGAAAAAAACCCAGGAACAAATCTTGAGAGTTCCTGGTTTGACATCTCACAAGTCCTCAACTGGAGGCTTCATTAAGCTGTAAATGTAACAGCCGCATTGTGCTGGTCTGGGTAGGGAGTCCTGCACGCTGTCGCATGAAAATTTCAACTTGTTTTCGAAATGAACTGCCACATAAGGCTTTTCTTTCTTCTGTTTCTAAGAACTAAAATAGTTCACGGCAAGTTTCACAAGATGGTGAACGATAACATGAATCATTAGCTGTCAAGACTTTGAGAAATATTCCATGAATAATAGGAGCCTGTTTTTTTTTTCACTTGATAACATTTTGCAGCGTTTCAGTTCACTTAAAATTTGTTTGACAGCCGTAATGAAAACATTCCCAATCCAGCCTTCCAAATGGGACTGTCAGTACTAGAGCAGAGCACAGGATCATCAGTACCCTTTGGGCTTGATTCATACACACTGTAATAAGTAGCACATTGATATAGCAAGTGGCAGGGAGACAGAGAGCATCATTATTGGTGCCGTCTCCTGCCTGCATCCATTTAACAAATCTATTATAGAACATCACACACTGAGAAAGAGACGCATCTGTATCGCAGTCTGACAAATGGACTCTAACAGGAATGACTCATCAGTATAGAAAGTAGAAAGAGCCTCTGATGAACAGTCTGGATCTTTGTGACAGGACCATTTATGTTATATTTCAGTGCGTGTGTGTGTGTGTGTGTGTGTGTGTGTGTGTGTGTGTGTGTGTGTGTGTGAAAGACATTTAACAAGTGGGTGAAATCCAGCAGTAGGAAGTGAACAATTATTTGTGAATTCCCTGGTGTGGGATGAATGGGAGTGCACTTTCAGATGTGCTCTCCACCCCTGTCTTATGGCCCAAACATTCACTTTCCGCAGCGCCCCTGAGGGAAAACTGTGTTTTACATGCGAGTGTGTTTGTGTGTGTGTTTATACAAAGAGATTAACTGAAGGTTTTCCCAGCAAAACCTATTCCTTTTGTTGTTTTGGCTTTTGTTTAAGTTACAGAGTGGGCTTTTGTAGTTTTTTTTCTTAGTTCACTGGCAAACTCAAAACTGAGTGGGTAACATGGGCTCAAAGTTTTAATGCTGGAAAATATATAAAGATATTTTTCAGATGATGGAAATTATCTACAGTAACAGTTTCTACTGTCAATAAAATCTGTATAAAATTGTTGATATGCAGATTCACACCCGTTTGTTTGAATTCTTTTACTGATAATATCTGCCCACTTCTGTCACCACCCTCATATAAAGATGCAAATACAGCGATAATATTTCATGTTTCTTTTTGCAGCATGACATGAGAATTTGACAACTTGTAGAATATTTGTATTATATATTTGTTTATTTTATTTAACCTGTTGTTCTTGAAGAGATCTGGGCTGTGGCTGGAATATTCTATTTATATCATGTGTGGCAAACTTAATATTTTGTTCCATAGCGTTTATTACAGCCATTACAGCCACCTCTTTCATTTCCTGACAGAGGTGGCTGTAAATGAGACAGGATGTCATGATAATCGTAAGTCCCAAAAAAGCCTTTTGTGACTTGTCATCATGTATGAGATTTGTTGTTTTACTCATGTGTTTTATTCATGCAATATTGATGATGATGAAGATGATGATGTTAATGATGCTGAGGCATCTGTATCCACACACACCCTCCCTCATATCTGTCCTCTCTCTGCAATCACAGCAGTAAAACCTGGGTCAGTCCCAGGACTCTCACTATGCATATTTGGCACTGTGTGCAGCAATAAAGAGCCCTGTGTGTGTGTGTGTGTGTGTGTGTGTGTGTGTGTGTGTGTGTGTGTGTGTGTGTGTGTGTGTGTGTGTGTGTGTGACAGAGAGAGAAAGGGAAAAAGAGAGGAAGATGATGATCTGATGGTACAGAATGCCTGGTGGTTCTATTGCCAGGCTCCCTGCCTGCACCCAGATACGTAATGAATATCATAAATCTTTTTAATGCACACCAACACTTGTGTGCACACAATCATGCATATGCCAAGAGCCAAATTTCTCTGTTATTCTTCCGACTTGTACAGTTGCAGTTGGTGGATAAATGAAGAGATTGTGATTTAGAATATATATGATTGGATTTAGAAATACAATATGCCCACAGAACGCAAAAAGTTTTGCACTCTTTATATAGAATATGAACAACAGTGTGTGCAAACAGCAATTTTCATTGTGTTTTTATTGAGCAGTAGCATGTGTCCTACCTCCTGCATATCCATCCAGCACTCGGGTAATACCCTCGCCTAAACCACATAGAATTATTCCAAAAGTGAGAACATGGTTAATGGAGTGTGAGAAAGGACACCTTCAAACAATGTCCTGATATCATCAACTTGTGTTCTGGGAATACAAACACACCGAGAAAAACCAAATAAGCTTACGGTTCTCCTGAAGTTTGTGCACTTTGATGTCTATTATATCGCTGTTCAGTGACTAAAGTCATCAGACAAACCTAAGCACTGTAAACTAGATGGAAACAGAAGAACCTCGGTTGCATGTGTTGGCTCTCAGTTGGTGTAAAACATCATCCAGTGTGGATTGAATGCATACAGTGGCATTACACTGGAACTTTATAGTTTCATGATTTTCTAAAATAAATACGAAAGGAGAAACAAAAGTCAGGTTTATCACAACTGCAGATGGTCGAGAGGAGAGAAAACATGCTGGAAAACTAATTTCTAATGTGTTTATCTGTGTCAGTAAATCCAGAGGAAGTGAGCTGGAGGTCAGGAAGTAATGAAGTTTATGGGAAATGTGGCCTTGATTTTCAGAAAGACTAGCACTATATACCAACAATATGACATGGAGGCTGCCAATTATCCTGGCTGTGGTCTTACATGTTTACAGTAATTTTAACAAGGTAAGGTTTTTAATTGGAGCAGGGTTTATTGGTGCTTAAAAAGTGCTACACACAGCACATTTAAAAGGAGACAAAAAGAAGAAGAATGCATGTGCTGCAAATAAAGAATCTTAGATTCAAAGCACAGTGATGCAGTGTGAAGAAATGAAAGATAATTGGTTAAGGAAATGATAGAAACAGTAAAGGATTGTTCTGACCTCAGAGCAATGGAGTTATCACTGCATGAAAACACAGAGGTCCATGCTTGAGAGAGTCGAGTATAGAAAGCAATAAAGGCAGAGAATGGACAGAGGGCTGCTCTGGAGAAATGTGAGGCGGTCTTCAGTGACAGGCCTGTGCTGTCATTATAAATATGACCAAGCTCAGCTAAGACAGTGGCTGAACTTCAGCTTTACCCAGCACTGGTTTTATGTACGTGCGCATCACGTGCTGGGCACAGGCCACAAAGTGCCAGAGTGGCACCAAAACAATATCAGAGCCTGCTGGCGAGTGCAAGAGAACAGTTTTACATTTTGTTACACGGCTGCCATCTTTGAGCTCTGAATCCTGGACTCCATCACCCTCACAGTCTTTATTGTACTCGTGCAAAATCTTATCTTTTACTATAATCATTATTGTGTATATATTTTATATAAATACATACATGATATAACTTCTGTTATTCTTAAATATGGCAACATGTTGCCATTCAGCAATTAAAGATGACGACTTTCTCCAACACCCTTTACACACAATGTCTAACTATTCAGTGGTGCTCGTTTGTAAAGTAGGCTGCTGGAGATGGGCAGGTAAAAATCATATCATATTGTTTCCTTTGGCACCAATGCAGCTAAAATGTAAACATTACGTGAGGATATCTTAACAATAATTTACATGCAGATGCGATGTTACCACAGTAATTAATCAGGCATTTCATCTGCTAATGAGTAACTTTTACTGATATGGAGTCAATTTGTTGTTTTAAGTTGACTATTTACGTTTTTTGTTCTTTACTCTCCTGATGGGATTTACTGAGCTGACTGTCTAAAGAGTCATTCATGTGTGAGGGGGTGGAGATTCATATGTAAGAAACTGGCCTACTGAGACATTTTATTGCAGAAGCGCTATGAATGAAAAACTATGTGCTGCATAATAAAGGAACAGTGTTTATGTCTGTGGGTGTGTGTGGTGGTGGTGATGGTTTTATTGCGGGGGTTAATATTTTTTTATTAATCTCTTAGTAAAAGTATTCAGCACATTCTAGCTGGCAGGGTTCTCCATGCTGGCGTCAGTGACACTCCCTGTGTGTGGGGGGGAGACGTAACCTGCAGATGTGGGGCCACTTAAGTTAATACAGCTACTCAAACGCACACATGCAACTCAGCAAGAGCGGTTTCCCTTATTCAGCTTGGAGCATGGCACCTCCTCCAAGGACCACCTGCTGTTTAATACAAGTGCACAGAGATAAATCCTCTCCTCACACACACACACACACACACACACTTTTACCTCTACATATGCAGTTCTGACATGCATATATATTAGCTCCTGGGCATGAGTGTAAACATATGTATATTATACCAGTCATGAGCACACAGACATACACAGTGGAAAGAGTATGTTAGTTGTACTCTGCGCTCCAGATACTTTTGATTTTTCATTTCAGTTGCTCGATATTTTTACATTTATAACTCTGGTGCGTGATGCATTCGTGTCTACCCATTTTCTGTCTCTGACTCTAACGTGGATCTACCCTCTCTCTTGAGCCAATCGCAGACAAGTGGGATCACATTTATGAGCTTGGTTGCCAGGCAACAAGGAGGGAGAAAGCAAGCGAGAGAGTGAGTGTGTGAGAAAAAGAGGGACGTGGTGGCAGAGAAAAAATAGCCATGTTGTTGCCAAGAGGAGAGGAGAAATCTGAGAAAGATGGTTTAATTGCCTTTCACAGACAGCATGCCATTCACGGTCAACTGGAGACGCACTGGAGCTGGAAGAGTTCATCATGCAACCAAAATGTTTGAAGCGAGATTTTGTCCTATACATAACCAGGTTAGCATCAGGTTAAGTCAGCTCTTGTCCTTACCTAAACCCCAGAGTGGTACTTAAAAACGGTGTGACATAAAAGCTAGGTGCAATTTAAGTTTGGCTAAATTAGGATAAATTAGTGCCATTGCTGGGATTTAAAGTATTACTGTGTAAAAGGCAGCATGTAGCTTCTTCATGAAGGCACGGCGAGTAAGGAATAAAAGGAGGAAGGTACAGAGAAATAACTGCAATACCTGGAGTTTCTAAAGACACGAGTTTTTACACACGCACAAACACAAAACTAAGCGGGCGTCTAACTAGCATAAAGGTAACATTTAGCTAATACACTTTCTGTTTAGTGTACGCAAACTGTGCAAAAGCGTACTTATCTAAAAGCACAACTTTAAATTTGTCTTGTTTTCCTTTGCTTACGAGGATAATCCTCACGTGTTATGCTAATGTGTATTTTGTATTTGACAAATTTGTGAGATTACCACATGGAGATAGTTTGATACCTTTGATTTATGGTCTCAAAAAAAAAGAAAAAAAAAAAAGCTATGACACAACGTCACCAAACCTATGTGTTTTTTTAGAATTCAATGATTCGCTTTTACATTGTTATTTTGTAACATGCTATGTCAGCCCTGATCTTACTGTAGGTTTGTTAATGTTGTATAATATGAAATGCTGAACAGAACAAATTTTGGTTGTAGGTAGGGTAAGCCGTTTGCTAGATTGAGGGTCAGTTCATACATCCAAATAAGTGTCTAATTCTGTGCCTAACTACACCGAGATGTTGTAATGATAATTTCTTTCTTTCTTGTTTTCTTTCTTGCTTTCTTTCTTTCTTACCCTCCCCTCCCCCTCTCTCTAAGTAGGCCATGGCTGAGGGGTCTGTTGTTGTGGAGGGCAACAAAACAACATTATTGTTTTTAATTAAGCCTCGGCCACTGTGAATCTATTTCCCTCCCTGCAGCCCCTCCATCGCTCTTTTCTCCCTCCTCACTTAATCCAAATATTGCGTTCCTCCTCACGTTTTCTCTTTTTCCCCCCTTTGCCATCTCTTTCTTCACAACATGTTTCTCCTATCAAATTTTTGTGTTTCTCACAATTCCTGTTCCTCGATTGGCCTTTTCCTTCCCTCCATCGCTCTGTCTGTCTCTGGCAGCTCTCTGTGGACATTTCCTCATGTCACAGTGCAGTATTGTCCCAGAGGTCAACAACACAGGACATGCTCTATTGGACACACAAACACACACACACACACTGAGACACACATGCAATGTCCTCGCTCAGTAAGCATGGGAAGCTGAGCTCAGTGAGTCTCACTGCTCCAGGGGCCAATCCTGTTTAATCAGTAAAGAGGCTGGGCGGAGGAGCAGTGTGAGTGTGCTTATGTATCTTTGTGTTTTAGGAGTTTTGTCAGGAACAATTTGAAGCACAAGGTTTTCTTTTACATTTACATGCTTCTATTTTCACTTTTAGCATTTAATAACTTTTTTACTAAGTTTCTCAAAATACTGATGCAACTCTTGCAGCAGTTAGAGAAAAGCTAGTATAATGGTGTGTACATGTGTTTGCTGACAGCTATGTGAGAGTTAGGTGTTAATCCTCAGCATTAACGACCATCAGCCAGGCGTGATAACTGGTGTGGCTGGTGCTGGCTCAGCTGCATGCGCGCGCGCGCGCACACACACACACACACACACACACACACACACACACACACACACACACACACACACTCAGATGGCTTTCTTTCTATAAACCCTAATGTAATGATCAGAATTACATGTCCAATCTCGACCTGTTATGATCTTAAAGGGATTCTCCCTGATTTTAGCATCACTCATAGTCTGATACAAAGTGAATGTTGCTGTGCAATATGTATTACATGCTGAACAACTTCTTTGTGTTCTGTAATGTTAGGAGGAAGGACTTTATATCTGTGGAATGTTAAACATGCAGCAATCGTTCTATCTTTCACTACAAGAGTTACCAATAAAATTGTGATTTTCTGGGACATAAAATACAAACCCAGACCAGCTTTGCGTCTCCATACTTCCTGCAAACGTCTGGACTGCTGTCAGTGCTGCTTCAATTCTTTTCACTTGCACACCTGCAATTTCACACCATACCTTCTGCAACTAGCAAATTTCAAATTGAGAAACTGGCTTGACTTTTGAGTAGTAATGAAATCTGTATTCAACATTAAATACTTTAGTACAGTTAAACAATTCAATTGATTTTATTTCTGTTCAATGAATCTGCTTTTCTTTACATTATTTTATTTGTCATGTGAGTAACATCTCGTGCCATAATGTTCCCTCATAATGGACGCAGTACCTGTACAGATGCAGGGATATCTACGCCGACTCCTCTCCCATTCATATTTTTTGCATCCCCTTCATCCCCTCTCTCTCTCAGGTCTGCAGCTAGCCCAATGATTGTGTTGCCATGGCAACAGTGGCACACAGATGCCAGTGTGTTATCTTTTGGGGAAAAATCGAACCCCTTATTCTTCTGCATGTTTTCTTTTTATTTTATGAGCAAATGTATTAAAAAAGAACAATAAAAGTAGAAAAAGAAAATAATATGAAGGAGTTATGGCTCGAGGCTCCATGTATAACATGCCATCACTCACTCCCACTTACTGTGACAGTCATGGACCATCATTCTTTTGTTTGTCTCATGTTCTCAGAGCCAGTTCTATACATTATTTTGCTCCTTGGGGGATCAATAATGTGCAGAACAGCAGACGTGCATACATGATGCTCAGACTACATTACCCACAATGCTATATTTAGATCACTGCAGTGCATGACTCAGCAGAGACAAGCCTAACTCTGGTTGTGATGGCATAGCTCTGACTGGTGATTCCACGGTGTCATATGTGCATTTATTATTCATAAATTATAACCATATCTTAGATCCTGTCCTTTGAGGCAATTTAATTAGCTTCAAAGGACATTTCATGGCATGTAAATATAACACACTTTATCCTTTAACTTTTGCTTTACATAATGGAAAACTACTATCTGATGTTATGAAACCCAATGCATAGAAAAGCATAAAATAATAAATGATTTTTATGTTCCTCTTCACATGTGTTTTGGTTTTTCAGGGACAAAGTCAAGAATTAATCAAAAGTTTGCCAAACATTTATAATGATAACAACAGTTAATATGCAATTATAGGCAGTTGCCACACAACTGCACAGCAACCTTTATATTCACGTGTAATTTTTTTGTTTTGTGAGAGAATGTGTTCACTGCATACCAATTAACTCTAAGCACTTCTCCCTGTTGTAAGCCCTGTGTGTTCTCGGCATGCAAACCAACATGCCAGGAAACCACACTGAGCAGTTTTGTGGAAAATTTGTGAGTTTATCTAAAAATGTGTTTTAAGAGAAAGCAGCCAAAATGGCACAAACACAAACACTGACGCTAAAAGAAAATATGATTTATTTAAGAGTACCAGCAAGTAGCCTTGAAGGATGTTGGTCTTGCACAACTTCCAGATTTGACCTCCTGACCTTATTTGGAAGGAAAATTTCTTGCACTCCATAAAGCATCTCTTGTAAAGAACATGTAACAACAGATTGCAGTATTTAACATGTAGAAGTTCTGGTTTATCCCAGTTTTTTGTAATTCACCAGATTACTAAAATATGTGCATTATTCTTGGGAATAACACATTTTATTGTTTCATTTAGTGACTTTAGACCATATATATATATATACTGTAGCAATATCAGAGTGGCATCAACTTTATTACGGCCAGTTTGTTTTCAAAAATGTTAAAATGTTCCTTTAAAAATACATCACATCACTGAGATAAATATAGAGTGCAGTCCCTTGTTTCAGGGCCATTTTTGGAAATTTTCTGTGTTAAAATTGTAAAAGACAGAAAGGCAGATTAGCTCACCCCACTGGCAACAAATTTCTGTTATTATAAGGGAAAAAACATAACTCTGGACTGGATCCCATGACTCAGTCAAATGCTATTTTAACAATGTATGGATTAGAATACTTGACAGTGACTTCAAGTATGTGGAGAGCACTGTAGTGTTAACCCTCTGTTCTTTGTGTGTGCTCCTTTTTGAACTTTTGTAAATGCGTTGTGAGAAGTTTGAAGAGCAGTGGCCACAGAAATGTTCAGCTGGCCATTTCAATGCATGATACAGGAGAATGCACATATGCACAGACAGCAACAGGGTGAATTTGTGACGGAGATAAGCTTTCCCTTGAACCCAATACTGAGTGGCTTTCTAAGTATTTGCCAGAGCAGTGAGAGCACTTTAAGATCATGTGTCATGTAGCCTCAAGAGGTTAGGAACTGCAGACAGCTTAGAAAACCAGCCACTCAACAGCCGGTGCTGAGGGAAGCACCTCCGCCTACTCTGGCATCAGACAACAGCTTTGTTTAAACTGTTCTTACCAGTGGGTGAGGTGTTCCGATCTGGATTCAGAGTTTTCCTTGTGAAAACCATGTGCTGTAGGATTGATACTCCACCTAAACTGAAACTCAGGTTTGAACATTTACGGTAACAGTAAAAGATATCAGATCAATATCAGGTTGTTAAGATGCACAAATGTACTTTCCATTGATTTTCCTTTTTATTGATCCTAATTAGGTGTCATGTTTCTGTATTCGAGTAAAGTGAATGTGAAACAGCAGTGCTACTGCGTGATTATGTTCTGTTTTTCCCTGACAAGGGACAGGATGGTTTCCAGTGAGGTCATCAACCTTGTAGGTGGAAGGGATCCAAGGTTTTGTGTATAACCGAGTGGGATGGCTGTTTGAATAAACCCGACCACAGACCTGATTTATAGTATTTTTCTGTATGCCAAGTTTTTATTAATGCTGACTTAATGTTGAGGACATTCTTATTTTTCTACATAAGCTATTTAAAGAGTTACATACGTGCATTATGTGTAGTCAAGGATGTAAATGAACTTATCATACAAATAAATAATGCTTAATTATTAGCTTAATTGTTATATTTTATATATTAGTACTCTATATACAGAAAGGATTAATTAACACCAGAGCAAGACTACATCATTTGGCACTGTGCTGAAATAAAGTGCCTAATCCAGTGTTTCTCAAACTCTTTACATCGTTCCCCACATGGCGAGAAGAAATATTTTCACGCCCCATCTAAACAAAACAATGACAGAAAGGCCTAGCTGCAGCTTTATTTAGATCATAAACTCATTCACAATCAATCCTTCAGTAGTTTTTGTTTTAAACAAACAACTTTCATTTCAAACAACTATTTGTAACTTTTGTCACTAGACTGCTTCATTAGTCTGCACCACTTCTTCAAAAAAGCAACAAGTTAAACAGAATGTGAACATTGGAAAAATACATTTCAGTCTTAGTTTTATTTAAAAAAAAAAAAGAAATCCAGAAACTTGTGAACAGAGGTGAAAAATATATATTTATTGAGAGTTTAATACTAATTACTCTTAGTGGCTGCAGTGAGCCTGTTTTTGACTGCAGAGCTGTGGTGGGGCGTGGTTTGTGGCGCGGCCGTCGGGTAGGCGGACGCACCTAAACGGCATCCCCATTCATGCCTCGGCGGCTTAAACCAGAATGAATCAGGTCCTGTTGTTGTTGATGATGTGTGTAGGCTGTAGCCGAAAAGCTGCACCCGCATGTGTATGTCAACTGCCGCAATAAAGAAGTGTACTGAAAAGTGCGGACATGTGCCTAATCAAACAACTTGTTTTTATGGAAATTGTTTAGACGGATATCAAAGAGAAAATCAGCAGAAGACTTGATGATTATTTTTTTTCCCTCTGAATAATTTATCAGGCTTTTTTGCTGTTTAACCTCACTCCATTTAGGAATGTATCAAATCTAATAATGTGCAACTTAACTCAAAGGTGAAAGGCACACGCAGTCACTTTGCTTCCTTCGTCTTTTTGCTGTGTTGGTCTGAAAAGTGAATCGAGTGTCGAAGTGCAGTCTCAATATTCAACTTCATCCATCCATTTGCTTAGCTTCTTATTCATTTTAGGGTTGCAGCTTGCCCAGCTTTTAATCAAGAGGCGGGGTCCACCCTGGAGAGGTCGCCATCACATGTACTGCATACTGTTTATTCAAATACAGAATAATAGCTAAAGCATTCTAGCACACTAGCTAAAAAAGCACCAAGCTTATTCACATCTTCAGTGATATTTCACTTCTGAAAAAATATTAAATTTTTCTACATCTGTGAGAAGAAGGAACCCATGGAGCAGTTCAGATGCTAGAAGGAAGGTCATGGAGGGTATGCTTAAAGCCTGTATTACTTTGAACTTTGCTTTTCTCTTCTTACTGATTGGTAGAGACAGCAGAAAGCCTTTTAAGTTGCATTTTCTTCTTCTTTTCTCGTTGCATTTTTTTCCACTGATTATTGTGTAATGTAGGTTCAAGCTAGCTAACTTGGCCAGTTTCCCTTTCTCTGTTGGTATTTTTAGCATCAGAAACTGTCCTTTGGCAGCATCCCCCCATTTCTGTGTAAAAAAGGCCTATACCCTGTCTGGAGGCCTTTAGTTCAACCCTGTCTTTGTCTCTGGGGAGCGAGTGTGTATCTGTATTTTAGTTCGTATGCTCATGTGTGTCCTTGTGGATATGTGTGTAAGAGAGATTTAAAGCCTCTGTAATCAAAGCCAGAGAATGTGCATGCTTTCCCAGGCCCAGCTGACTCCTCTCTAAACCATTGCACCAGTACACTGGTCTACTGTGCCCTGCATTTTATTGGGTCCAAGGTTGTGGGCTGCGAATTACTGTATACATTTGTGCATGTCTGTTTGTTGAGTAAGGAAGTTGGACTTCCTCTGTGATCATGAAGTGAGCTCTTTGATGCTAAGGTTCTTTGCCAAGTAGTGTCTAATCCTGGAGCAGGGTTGCTTTCTTGCAGGCTGTTCTGAACTCAGGTCAGTTTTTCAAGTTCTCAGGGTCAGTTAATGGAACTTAATTATGCTTCATATTTGACATTTTTTTTCGCATAGAAAGGAGATCAAATGGCAGGGATGGAAACAGATAAAAGAAACTGCAGTTTCAGGTGATGCATGTTAATATATTTCTTTGATAGAAGGGAATTAATGTGCAGCTGGACTACACAGAAATCGCCTATTATTTTGTTTACTTGCTTCTGCACATTCAAACCTGTGTTTTGACCTGTCACGTTGTTTGAATGTGTATTCCCACATGTTAGGAAGCAAGAACTCTGAAAGAGGGGGTTTAATGTGTATTACTGAAAAATTTAGAGGAAGACTAAGACAGAGAGCTGAGATATAGAGATGGAAAAATGTAACCTTTTATTTCTGCAGCAATAATGCACATAGACACATGAGCTGTCTCCTATTCCTTTTAAGCTAAGCTTCTGGCTCTAACCTGTGACCTGTCTTTGTTGAACACAGATGCACTTTGGCTTTGACTTTTATTTATGGCACAGTACATTACTCCCCAGCTGTAGCTGCATTTCTGCAGTTGTGATGCCCTTAAGATGAGTGACATGGATAGCTTTTTCAGCGTATGCATTTCATGCTCCAAGGCAACTATTTTTTGAAGTATAAGTTGATAAACTCTATATGGTTCAACAACTATCCATCCAGGGACAGACAACCATTCACACTCACATTCACTCGCACATTCACACCTAGTGACAATTTGGATTATCCAATTAACCTATCCCCACAAGCTGCATGTCTTTGGACGGTGGGAGGAAGCCGGAGTACCCGGAGAGAACCCCCGCAAACACGGGGAGAACATGCAAACTCCACACAGAAAGACCCCAGCCTGATGGTGGAATTGAACTCAGGACCTTCTTGCTGTGAGGCAACAGTGCTAACCACTGTGCCACCGTGGTTCAACAACTAGATAAGAAAAACCAAAAAGGTACAAATCACATGTACATTTTGTATCTGAACTCTTACATTACACAGTTTGTCTACAGCCTCCACGATCTCGTCGCATGTTAGAAACTGCTGCATTTGTCATTTTTCCTGGCACCTATCCACCAGTCATCAGTACGGTTTGCACAGTTTCGCCACTGATGATGGGAGAAGTGACTTTTATTCCATAAATTCCATCTACGTAATGCAGAAGAGTTGCTTGTGTTGCCAGGGGTTCGTCAATCAAGTAGGTCAGCCACTATCACAGGCAGACTGCCATACCCTATTTCATTTTTCAAAATTAACAACAGCATGACTGATGCAGGACATGTGGAAAGCGCTTAATTATAGATCACATACAGAAAAAGGTGAATGTGCTATGTGCTATTAAGGAACTTTGATGGTATGTGAGTTTTTTTGTTTTTGGTTTTTTTTTTGCTTTTTCTGTGAAACAGAACAACAACAGTTAATCCCAGCTGACTGGACAATTAGTGCTCTTACTCATTTCGGGACATAAAACCAAGTTAATAGAAATTCCTTGAACAGAAAAGGAGCTCTGCGGCCATCGCTTCATGATGATTTCTTAATCTCGTGCAACTGGGGAGGACAATGACTGCTGTAAAAATCAGCTAGACTCAAGCAGAACATTGATTGCTCGGGTTCGTCTCAGCTGACACTCATCTGGGTCCTGATTGATGCGTCTCTGGGGACGGCGTCTGATAAGCAGCTGCAGCATTAAACTGCACCCGGTTTGAGCATGATACCGTTTCTAAAACTGTTTTTTTTATTTTGTTAACATTTGATAATCTGTATTTATTAATACTTTTAAAACCAAACTACTATAGCAAAAAGACACCAAAAAATGAGCAGTTTACAGTTTAACACATCAGCCATGAACCATTTAAATGAAAACAAACACAAAAATGAAACAATAAAAAATTATAAAAATAAATGAGGTAGGAAAGACTCTGTGGGGAAAAAGTATGTCTTGAAAAAGATTTAGAAGAGGGTATTGATCTTATTTTCTCAGACTGTTCATTTTATAACTTAAGAGGTTAGACAGCAAATATCGTCAAGGAACAGATAAAAGATCTTCGCTCAGGAGACACAGTCTTCCACTAGGCTCATTAAGGAAATTAAAAGTTCGGATGTAAAACACAAAGGAAATAAAACATTTGTTGGAAATCATTAATAAGTAACCAGTCAACAGATATAAGGAAACTAAGCTAATGTCTGAGTTTGTGCATCAGTTCATCAGCGATCGCCTATCTTAGTCTTCCGTCATCATAGCTATTGCAGTTAGGGTGGAAAGATGTGTTTTGACAGGAAGTGACCTTGTCATGACCTTCTGACTGATGTCATAAATCCAGAGTGGGTCAGAGGTCAAAGCTAGAATGTACGTGTCACAGTTTCTGTCAAGTCAAAACATTTCTGACTGACAGCACGACTTGCAGTTCCAGGCTGAGCTTGACTTTATCTGACACGTAATTTGAGTTTGACCAAACCACGTGGAGCTTGAATCAGGTAACAATGCTCATAAGCTGGGCACTTTAATTACTTATTAAATATCCAGTCTTACAAATTGAAATCATGTCATAACATGACAGAAGGGCTGTCCCAAGGGGCACCTCCAGAATTTTTTCATAAGGATGGCCATATGGGGGCCAGTAAAAGTACTGGAGTGGCACATCCCGGGGGTGACGACGGGAAATCGTGAGGGACATACAAAGAGACACTATACGAATGACAAAGATTGTATATGCAGGAATAAATAAGAACTTTATGTTTCAACTCGTTGGCAGTTGTTTTCCTCTGTCTTGTGCTCACATTTATTAAAATCATTACCATATTAAACAGTCTTGCCAAGGGGGACCACTGGGGGGGAAATGAAGTGAAGAAAAAGAGACCTCTATCTCTGTGTGGCGAGCAGGACCTTCTACAGTGAACCAATACCATCCTTAAAATTAACATTTTATTTACACAATTAATAAAAGTAACTCATTCAATGATTTTCTGCTGCTTATCCAGTTCAGGTTTCACGGTGGGGCTGGAAACTATCTCAGCTGTCACCGGACATGAGCCGGGATACACTCTGGAAAGGTCACCAGTCTGTCACAGGGCTAACACATAGAGACAACTCATTCACACTCACATTCACACCTATGGCCAATTTAGAATCGCCAGTTAACCTAGTTATGTCTTTGTGGGAGGAAGCCAGAGTACCCAGTGACCACCCACGCAGGCACATGGAGAACTTGCTAATTTCACACAGAAAGACAACAGATTCAAACCCAGGGTCCTCTTGTTGTGAGGTAATCATACCATGCAAGCATGTTGTTGGTGTAGTATCCTATCACATAAATGCTAATGTGTCCTTATTTGAATCAGACTGCGGCGTAACAAAAAGATGAGGTCAAATTTTGGATAGATGATGGGATCCCAATCTTGGTGTAAGGGTAAACAGATTCATATTCTACCATCATTGTGTCTTTTGTCATTTCTCCCTCTGCTTTCTTCTCTTTCACCACAGCGCCAGCTGCTCATGGCTGCCCTTTCCTGAGTTTGCTTCTGTTAGAGATTTTTATCTTGTTAAAAGGGTTTTTTATTCTTTCCCACTGTTGCCAAGTAGTTGCTCATAGAGGGTGTTTAATGTTTGGGTTTCTCTATAAACAGTGTTGGGAAGGTTACTTTTAAAATGTATTCCACCACAGATTACAAAATACATGCCCCAAAATGTAGTTTGTAACATATTCCATTAAGTTACTCAATTTGAGTAATGTATTCTGAATACTTTGGATTACTAATTATATTGTCATGCTTTTTAACAACATAAATTGCTGTGTACTGCACTATTGCTGTGTGATTTATTACTATTACTGAAGGCTACTTGCCATCGAGCTAACATTGTTAGCTGGCGTTAGCTGAGGTTAGTTCATAGACTTTCAGAACTGCACATGGTTATTTGCAGCTAGCAGGTTGTTAATACTATCCATCAAGTCTACGAGCCTATGAACTAACCTCAGGTAACCCTAGCTAACAATGTTAGCTCGGAGGGAAGTATCCTTCAGTAATAGCAATAGTACATCAAAGATACTGAAGTTGCACATAACCCAGGTAGTTGCCACAACTAAAACAAGGTAGTTGCAGCAGGCTAACATTAGTTTTTAAAAAAGAACTTGTTTCCAGATGTTTCTTTAGGTTGCAGGTGGAGTCTTTTGACGCTGAGAGCAGCTTGATTGGTGGCAAACAGAGTTTGCACTACACTGTTAGATTTCACCCATCCCTTTCTTCTTTAAATGTGAAGTGGTGTCAGAATTTCCAAGTAAGAAATGCATTCCTGCCCGATAGAGAGGGGATAGCCTAACATATGAAACAGGAAAAGACTGTATTCTAATGATCACCTTTTTAAATGGTAACTGTAACGGAAAACAGTTACTCATATTTAGTATTTAAAATAAGGAACACTGGCACATAAAGCACCTTGATGCACTTGCTGTGATTTGGCTGTTAATGGTACTGAATAAAGAGAAACTTGAAGCAACCCCAGAAAATAAAACACCCAAAGCAGCTTGATGTATGCAGAGTTAAATGTGTTTTAAAGTTTTTTATGGCCACATAAAGATAAAAAACACGGAGAGCAGTCATTAAGACATTTCAAGATCTTTGTACGGCTTGTTGACTTGTTCCCAAAGGAGCTCAGCAGAAGTAACAGCTTAAATCACTGAACTACTGTATTTCAAACATGTGAGACATTTCTTTGTTTCTACTGAAGTGCTTGGCTCTAATTCTTGTGACCTTAACTGCTCCTGCCTTTGATCTACACAAAAAGCACAGGTAAACACAGCCACTGTGACTTCATTTAAAATTGATCCACTGGCTGTAAAAACACGCAGTTATAGTGTCGTGATACTGTGCAACATTAGCTGAGTGTGTGAAGTGGATATAGTTGGTTTTCATCATATTTACGCGTTCCCAACAAACCACCACATTATTATCTATGTTAATAATATGGGGCAGGGATAGCTCAGTAGGGTAGAGTGGTGACCCCATGATCGGAAGGTTGAGGGTTCAAATCCATTCAACGGCTACCCTGAGGTACTCCTGCTTCACTGAGTGAATGGATTAAATGCATTCACTCAGTGAAGAACATCATCACATCTTCATGTTATTGACCAGTAAGGCAAATGAGCCTTAACACCGTTACCACCAGTGTTCTTCTCAGTCAGGATCTTTCCAAACCACGGCCTCTTGTGGTTTATTGCTTAAGTATAATGTTTCATGCTGTAATGCATTCCTTCAGCATGCTGTATTGGAGATTTGCGGCACAGGATTTACACTGGAACATAATGTAGATGCTGTTGTCTCAGAGGTGGTTTGTTTTGGCCAGGGCTGTCTAGTTGTCTGGAAAGCACAATCTCTGTCTTGGTTTCATGGTGAGAGGAGAATCTAGGCCTCATGAATAATTCTGCTTTATCAGCCGGTGCTACTACTGCAGACTCTCTTCCCATCTTCCTCTCTTTAATCTGTCTCCATCTATCTTTGTCTCCTCCTTCCTTTCTGCCTTTGAGTTTATCTCTTTCACCTCTCCCTCTTATTGTTGCTGTGTCACTGAAGAGATGCTGCTGTCAGGGGAACAGATGGGCGGATGCTGCAGACGTCTGTAACCCTGGCAACCACAGCCTCACCTGCTCTAGCATTAACCCTGCCTCTGTGTTTTGCCACCTGAGACACAAACGCATCGTCATCCTGCACATTCCTTTTCGTCTGTATATCACCTATTGCATTGCTTTTTTATTGTCTTTCTTCTTCAGTCCTTGTTGTCATATTTATGTGTTTATGTGTTTCATCTTCATGTGTGGCTGACCCTTTGAGCTAAGTCAGGGTTACTGACAGTGTCTTTGGATGTGCAATCTGCTAATGGACTGTGGCCTTTAGTGGATTTACAGCATAACTAACAACACTTGGCCGGGTTAAATTTAACAGACTATAAGTGTGTCAGCTTTCCTCGCTTTACACGTCTTATTATGTCTTTTTATTCCCTTATCATTAAGGGAATAAAAAGTTAGGAAATAATTATAAAAACTGCAATGATCTCTAATCAAATACAACCTTTCTCTCAGATTACCTTATGTGAAATGTGAACTAAATGGGGTTTTTTTTCTCATTCTGACTGGTTTTCATTTGTACAACCTAGCTAAGGTTAAGGGATTGCGTATAGTTTATGAGAGTCCCTAAAAGTTTCAGTGATGCAGTTGCCTTTTTAAGTGTTTTCAAACCAAACGGCTCACATAATAGATGATGTATTAGTGAATGGGAGCAGCAGGCAGTTGTTTGTTTTGGATGTGGGCTGCTTGTGACTAAATGTGGAGGATTCGTTCTTCATTAAAGTACCAGAAGCAGCTAAAAAGTCTTTAGCTGCTTGTGTAATATTTGACAGTCTGCGTCTCTTAACAGCAGAGCCAGAAAACAAAGTCTGCAATGTTGAAACATATTATCATATTGCAGGTATGCGTGGCATAATTACTGGTGCCAGCTGGTGCGTTTCCGAAACTGCTGGACTAGACTCAGATAAAAATGAATGTTTGGTCCAAATGTGTCCCACATCTGCAGGTTTCTTGTGGGCAACATTTGGTCTTTACTGATGGTACTGACTCAGAGTGAGTCTGGCTGCCTCAGCCCAGTGACAGGTCTACCATATATGGGCTGGTGTGTCTTGGGCCACATCTGGCCAGCACACCAGTTACCAAACCTATAACTGAGCCTTTATTCCCAAAAGCAGCCCAGATTAGGCTCAACTTTATCTGCTATCTGGAAGCCAGATAATAAAGACAACAAGCTGTGTATTATGTTACACAGCATGTCCAGCCTTGAAGTAAATGGCCTTAAACTGGAGAAGTCAGCTCACGGTCCTATCAGGACAGGGCAGAAATTGTAAAGCTGCAGTGGCCTCAGACTCACAAAAACCAAAAACAAGAAAGCGTGAGCTGATGAGCTATTAAGGAACTTTGATGGTATGCTCAGAATATGATATGGCATTGACAATTCATGGGTCTAACGTGACTTTTGTTCACTGTGTAATGGCGCCAGAGACTTTTTCTTCCCACATCTTTGACCCCTTCATACCAATCAGCTGTAGTCAAGGTGGAGATGTCACCATAATATGAAGAACTATTTTGCTTAGCAGTTGTATTTTTCCATCCATTAAATCTGCGCCATACTCGGCCCAAGAAACACAGTGTTGATGAGAACAGAGTACGATGTACTGATAGCATTAAGAAAAGTTTAAATACCAAATACTAATCATAACTCATGTTCTTATTTTTCTTTGCAAGTTTGTGTGTCACCAGCTGTTTTTAGGTGAAAACGACACTAAACAAAACAATAATGTGCGTGTGTAAGCTGTGACTTTAGTAATGACCGGTGAGATAATTATAGTCGTTCTAAGTCATTAAACTAATTGGACCTGAAACACAAGCAATTGAAGCAGATACCAGTGGGAGCAAAAGATACCAGTGACTGACATGTGGCAGGATGTTAATTTAAGAGTAATTATGCAACCATAACCTCAGCTCACTAAGAACTAATTGTGAGTAATGAACAACTAATAAACCATTTGCTTCATATATAGTTGTGTCTCTGTGTGTATGCATCTGTGTGTCTTTATGTGTGTGTTTCCATTTGACTGTGAAGAATCCAAACACAGTTGTCATTTAGTCCTGTCACCTGATATGAAACTGAAAAAAGGCCTACACCCAGTGCATACACACATAACATGAAAGATGTGCATACGCCTGCTGGATTCATTTATCCAAGTAAAACAGATACATAGCAATCACTACCATTCACTTTATTACAGTTGCAGGTTTGCTTGCATTGCACAGCAAATGAAAACCCAGAGACTGATGAATCCCTCTGCAAAAGTACAGATAATAGTTGCCATGGAGATGCACTGGTGGGAAGGCCAGAGATGCCCTAGGCAAAGAACCAGAGAAAAGGGAAGCAGAGAGAGAGAGATGCTATCATTACAGAGCAGAAGAAGTGATTTTCCTGGGAAGGAAACAGTGTACAGCAGCATGTACAGTGTGTGTGTGTGTGTGTGCACGTGCAAGTGAATTAGTTGCAATTACTCCAAGATGGGGCTTAGTGGCCAAGAGGAAGAGTGTGTTTCTACAGTGGGGAGGTTGTGGGTTTCAGTTCCCATCTCTGCCAGACTGGAAGTGTCCTTCCACCTGCCTTTTGTGTGAATACAATAAAGTGTTGTATGACTTGTGCGTGAATGGCTAAATGGCACATACAGTTCAAAGCTTTATGAAGGATCAAGAAGACTAGAAAGCACCTTATAACTGCCAGTATATTTACCATCTTATGCAATGAATGGAGTTAGAAAATATACCCACACTTTGAAAGAAAGTACCTCATTGTACCTGCAGAGGTAAAAGGGCTTATAAGTAATAATGTTATACTTTTAAAGGGTTTGCATTTTATAAAGACCTTTCTTTAACGTCTCTGGAAAATTTTATGTGTTTATAGCGGTAAGCATTGATATATTTCTATAGTTTCATTATTTGTTTGTTGCTATAGTCTTTATCAAGCCTTGCTGAATTTCTTTTTCTTCCAGTTGATATAAATCTAGAATGACAGTATTATTGTCAAAAAAAAACTGTAGCTACAGGGATATTAACCCTTTAAACCCCAACCTAATTTACCCTTTAAACCAGGGGTGGGCAACTCCAGGCCTCAAGGGCCGGTGTCCTGCAGGTTTTAGATGTATCCTTCATCTAACACAGCTGATTTAAATGGCTAAATTACCTCCTGAACATGTCTTGAAGTTCTCCAGAGGCCTGGTAATGAACTAATCATTTGATTCAGGTGTGTTGACCCAGGGTGAGATGGGTGAGAGAGGCCTGGAGTTGCCCATCCTTGCTATAAATGCTAACCATCACCAGTGACGGGTTAAGGTTATTTGATTGTGAAAATAAACTCTTATATTTGAAAACTAAAACAGTTGTGATACAATTTCTGTTCCACTCTGTACAGACACATTCCTTAACAAAACAGGGGTAACCCTAATAACGAGTTAATGTAATAACGATGTTTGTGCTGGTGTGTCGCTTCCCGTTCCCACCGCTTTGAGCGCTTTTCCGGTGTTCACAGTGATGTTACTGTGTGCCAGTGAGTGACTGCAGTCTGTGTGTCTGTTTGGTATTCCCACTCTGTTCTCCTGTCTCTCTCTCTTGCAGTGCAGTTCAGACAATCGCTTCCGTAGCAGCAGACAGTTTGACCTTAGCAACAGGCCAAGATCTGTGCTGTCATGGAAACCGTAGCAACCCTGTCAGTTAAGTCAGTTGCTAGGTGATAAAGATCAGTTACTTTGCCATTTACAAGGGAGGCGCTCACTTTGCCTCAAGTGTGAATACATATCATCAGCTCCATTCAAGGTTTTAAGCACAAAAATATAGGAGTTATATAAAGAACATTAATTGTCATTCAACACTCATTTACATTACACACACACACACACACACACACACACACACACACACACACACACACATATATGTGTATATTGTTAATTATTACTTTTTGTAATGATTAACAATCAGGCGGCAGGATATCACCGCTCTCTATAAATAGTTAGCTGTATATGAATAAACTAAATCTGTATGCAAAGAGCAATATTTTGCTCCTGGGAGCAATCGTGTATGAACAGGATTTGGTTGCATTCAGGGAAAATGCACTGAGATAAAAGAGAGAAGCTCGTCCAAATGCAATCTTGAAACTATTACTTTTTTATCTGCATTTGTAACTGAACAGGAAGTCCGGCCCCATTTATCATTTGGTTACTCTGGAACTCTGAACCCCAGAGGCCATATCAGCAGACTAGTCAGTTCTTTAGTTTGACTGGTTACTGTACTAACAAACCAAATGTAAGTAACCTGCTTGCTGTGGATAGTAATAAAATAATAAAATAACAGGTTTCTAATTTTTAATTGTATAAAAGTTAAATTATTTTTAGATCTGAGAAAGTACAAGGTTAAATTCAAATTCAAATTTTATTTGTCACGTACACAGTCATACACAGTACGATATGTAGTGAAATGCTTGGACAACTGCTCGTGACCTAAAGAAAACAAAAAAGGAAAGGCTATGAATAAGATAGGAAATAAATATGAAAAATTAAAAAGGGTAAATTTAACTAGGAAGGAATAAAATATAAATTAAGGTTAAAAATGAAATAACTGTACAACACAAATTAGAATGAAGGGTAAATTTAACTGGGAAGAATAAGATAAAATATATAAATTAAAGTTGAAAATAAAATAACTGTACAACAAAATACACAATACACAATATAGAACTATATAAGAATGTATGAAGAAATCTAAATATAAATAAATATATACACAATAACAGCAGCTACCAGAAGTTACCATTCATTAGCCTCTCTCTGTGGGTTTCTCCAGTTCTTCTGACCTCAGGGTCATTCTTTCAAAGTCGCAAGTCTCTTACTTCCAATTAATCACATATAAATACTTATAAGGAACCTCTTCATGTCACATTTAGGAAGTACTCATCGTAGGTCTGGATACCTCGTACTGCATTCAAGCATGACTGCTGATTTGAAATGATTTTTTTCATTTATTTTTCCATTTTTATTGTCATTTTGTGGCTTAATTAGTGAAGCAGTGACACACTGTCCCTACAGATTTGTGAATTCCTTAACAGAAACATAATTACAGAGGCATCCGTGGTTGAGGAAGCACTTGGGTGCTGATAGTCATCACTTGCATACTGCATGCTTACATGCATACTGAGCCTGAGTCCAAATGAACCAAGTGGGCAATGGCACAGCTCTCTTAACTTTGCCCTGGCTAGTTTTTCCTAATCAGTCAAGTTTGTTTGACACTAGCAAACAAACTTAACTTTGGGAGTCACACAAACTTGGTTTGTGTATGGAATGGAAAGCCCACCCTTAATCTTACTAGGTGAACATCTTTTTTGCAGCATGTAGGGTCAGTGTTGTAAAGGGGCAGATTTTAACCTACTGCATGATTTTTTTCCTCAATATAGTACTTTTAGTACAATATTTAGTTTTATAGTACTTTCCTAAATGAAATAAGTTTTGGTTACTGACCCTAACCAGTAAGTAAAAAAGAGAACAAAAAAGTGAGTTTAAATAAATCTCCTCAGCGAGCAAAAACTCCTAAACAGACTCCCGGCGCACACACACACACACACACACACACACACACGCACACACACACACACACACACACACACACACACACACACACACACACACACACACACACACACACACACACAGTCTCTTGGCTGACAAACATGTGACTTTCACCTCATCCCTCCAAATTCCAAAAGTGGATTTGTTACTCTTTTATCCTTTTTTTATCCCTCTGTACAGTATATTCACAGAGCACTTTGCAGCCAGGAAGCATATCAAAAGCAGGAAAGGGAGAGTGACTGAAGGGAACATGAAGGAAAACAAGTAAGGTCGCATGTCCCAGGAGGCGGTCCCACCCCGCTGCAGGACAGACATACAGAGAGGGGGGGGGGTTATCTCTGAAAACTGGTGCACTCCAATTATGTGAAAATAACAAACATAAAAAAACTGTAATTCTGAAAAATATATTCTCAGGCTGTAAAGTAAAAAAAAATTTCATGGGCTGTGGCTTTTTCCTTAAAAACTTTTGTTCTTGTTCACATATTATTAAAAGCAGACTATAGATACACTATTATTATTATTATTTTTTTTTTTTGCTTTTTGCCTTTAATGATCACAGCTGAACACACCTACAGTGTGTGTACAATTATGTAATCCTCATTCACATACAGCAATTCATAAACGGTGAAGCAAATCAAAAGATAAGTATGTTCAGTGTGGTTTGAGTCTTGTTAGTTCCTCTTTTGGTTCAAGTTAACATGGTGATTTGGCTTCGGAGAAAACGAAAACTGACTTGGATGTGGACAGACACAGTAGCTGGATTCCAGATGTGAGTAGTTACAGTTTTTTGTCTAGTTGTTGATCTCCTATGGAGTCTGAGAGGCCTGGTAATAACAGACAAACAGGAAGAGCACCATCATAAATGTAGAGATCAAACACACACACACACACACTTGGCTGTAACTCCAGTCCCGTGGTTCTCACTCCAGCAGTGAGCTCATTAAAATGTGCAAAGCGACCCTTTTCGTCTTCATTCCCTCTCATCTCTCCTCCACCTCGTCCTCTCTCATTTCTTTCCCAAATCTTCATTTTTCCTTCGACACGAACTATCACACACCGACACTCTTCATTAGTTTCACTTGAGATCCACTCACTGATCTGGGGTAAGATCACATTCTCGGCAGGCACAGTTCAAACTACTCCTTCAGTTGTATAACTGCTCAACGTGCACATTGTACACTTTTATATTCTTAGTATGTGTGTATGTGTCTATGAATGTGTGTGTGTTTGGGGGTGGGTGTCGCTGCTTTAATGAATGGTTGCCGGGTAGAACAGGAGGCGTGAGGGAGGAATTTGCTAATTATGAATGGCGCACTTCTCTCTGGTTGTGAACAACACAGTGTGTGTGTGTGTGTGTGTGTGTGTGTGTGTGTGTGTGTGTGTGTGTGTGTGTGTGTGTGAGAGAGAGAGAGAGAGAGAGGGAGAGAGTCCATGTGTGTGGTTTGGCGTTTGTGAGTGTGTGGTTGTGTGGTAGGCACAAGGCATATGCTCAGATGTATGCCTGATACATCTGAGTATATGCCTTGTGGTTGTTTTAATCAAGGGGTTGCTGATTTGAATCTGCTGACTATCTGGTGAGGAAATTAAATGAACAATACTAATTACCACTGTACTGCTCATGAGCAAGGCATTAGATTGATCAGACGAGAATAGCACCAAATCATTGTTTCATATTAGAACAGAAGGGAACCCACATAACACTGATTTTGTGAAATCAAATGTAGTAGGTAATGCAGATTTAACTGACTGCAAAGGAGGTCTCCACGCTCCCTGGTAATTATGGGGTACTCTAGACTAGTTTGTGTGTCAAAGGTTTAAAGCTGCTGAGGCCACTGTGGTGGAAGTGGTGACGTGGATGTCTGCCTTTGAGCAGGAAACAGCAGGAATTTTATTCCTTAAAATATACATTTCACTTTTTAAAAACTCTAACCCAACTTCCCAAAGCTTAACTGCCTCATCATCACCCTAAGCTGTTTTCACACATGAACTTCAGAGGGTATCAGGAGATTAGGTTGGAGACTGTCCAAAGTTCACATTTCTCACATCTAGGAAGCAACAGGAGAGAGTTCATTTAAGTGTACCAGAAGCACTCAGATTTAGATGAGACAGCTGCCTGGATGGAGTGTGCGGGAGGCAGGACACATGACTTACTCACTGCAAATTCAGTGGACCATCAGTCTGACAAACCATAAACTATCGACTGAGCCAGCTAAACTCTGGGGCATCAAGTGAAACCAGTTTTCACTTCGGGCCACTCATCACTGCATTCAGAGTGCATTCAGTTTTTTTAAAAGCTCTTCACAGTTGATCTGCATGCAGCTCAAGTCTGTTCAAACATGATCAAACTGACTCCAAAAAGTTTGCTGTACCAACGTTTTTGTGTCTTGCTAACAAATTCTGCACTGCATAAGAACACGCCCGCTTTGAGAGACTGCTGCATGGTCCTGATGAATGTTCAGTTCAACTCTGTTAGACATATCCTGACACGCAGTTCCTTTAGGTAAGGTCTAGAAAAGTTCAGGGCTGTTAAATAACTAATATTTAACAATATTAACTAATATATATTTAACTAATAAGTAATTTCAATCATTTTGTCATGTGGAGTGTGCATAGGTGAGCACCCAAATGCAGGACACAGACAGGCAGAGTGCAAATGAAGAATATTTCTACAATTACAAAATTATGTGTTTTATATGGTGAAATTAAAGCTAAGTGGAAGTAAAGTTCCAGTAAACGTGTGCATTGGTTGAAAATTTCCTTTTTATTTGGAAATTATAATTCCAGTTTTGGATGAAAATGTTAAAAAGAACATATTAGATTAATGCCCTTCCTCCTGCTGTACTCCCCCTGCACATTGCTTTGTAAGCCAGCCTAAGCCCGTATGATAAACAGGAGGAAATCCCATTTGGTTGCTGTTTAATCTGAATTTTCTGCTATATACATTTCACTGGCAGTAGAGATTATGGTCTCTCTAGGTAAGGTATACTATATAAGCCTGACTTCTGTTTAAAAGTCTTTAAATGCGTAGCATTTAAAGCATTGAGAATAAAGCTTTAATCACTTTTCTTGTGCAGGCTTTCCACCTGTAGCGCAGCGGCAACAGATCTGAGCACCTTGTTTGGAAGTTAGCAGTCTCTGCCATCACTTAAATTGACTTAAACTCTGAGGTCAACTTTTTCCACATGGATCTACTGCCTTAAAATAGACTGCTGTTTACAGCTGCAGGTTAGCTACTCATGAAACTGGGTCCCTGCACAGGATACACACACACTCACAAGACACTGCTTTATTTGGATGAAGCCGGGGTGTGCGCGTAGTGTCTACACGAGGCAGATCGGTGTCTTGTGTAAACACTGGCTGGAGGTAAAATAATACAAAGTCTGTGTAGCTGTTCGTGTGTTTGAAAGATGCAGCGCTTTTAACTGCATTACATTACACAGCACACAGCGAGCTGTAACGTAAATATTGATCACAGCTTTGTGATCTATGTTTTTGTGGAACAGAAAAAAGAGGTCTTTGTGGTAAATTTACTAGGAGATTTTATGCTTCACAATAAGATCCTGGTTTGTTTTTCCAGGGGCAACCAGAGATATCGGATCAGCTCTGACCAGGATGTGCATGAGGCATCGCAGCATTGAGGCCAAACTTCGTCAGTTCACCAAGTAAGAAATTATCCTTCAAGCTCCCTTATTTCAAGTAGGAATTTGTTCCCTTCTGTAACTTTTTCCTCTGATCCTAAACTGCAGCCCATCAGGATCTTTCAGAAGTCAGAAAATGCTCAACTATGTGTGTATTTCCAAGTAAAGCTGACTTTGTTTTATGATGGGGCACATGTTTGGTGAGGTTTTCTTGACAGCAATATGGACTCCATTAGGAACATTGGTCTGTCTATCCATATTGAAGTGGCTGTAAATAAATATAGCTATGGCACACAATGCAAACCGCTCTGGAAACCTCACCAGAGTCTGCTTTCAACCATTGTTTGCCTTTATCTTCATTTTTTCTACTTTCTAATGACTTTTCCACAGCAAAAGCTATTACGCTGATGATGATGGTAATGGCGATAATGATCTATGACTGTGGTAATGACGGGGTTTTTGATGAATGATTTATCTTCAAGCTCTTGTGTGGCTTTACATAAAAGATGTACACATGTCGTAATAGTCATGCATTTATCTTAATATTTGAGCATGTGTATCACATGTGTATGCATGTGTGGACATGTTGTGGGAAAATGTCCAGTTACTAAAATTCTGAAGTAGAACAATAGGTGGAGGTGATGTATACATTAACATGTTTTCAGAAATATGTTTTGTACTTTTTGCACTGTTCTGTGGAGATCTGAATATTGCAGGTTTACATTAAACCAGTCATTTGTCACAATGTCACACTTAGGAACTATTTAATGAATCCCTGCTTACTGTCTCTAATACTGCCAGTGCATCTAACTTGCATTCAAATATCTACTTCTTTGTCTCTCCCACAGTGCTTTGATGGAGAGTCTTATCACTCCTCTTCAGGACAAGATTGAGGACTGGAAAAAGACAGCCAACCAGCTGGATAAGGATCACGCCAAAGGTACACAGACATCCCAGATTTGCTTATTCATTCAACTTCAACATCACTAAATTCTAACCCCATATCCTCACCGCTGAAGTAGCTTTAAGTGTACTGCTTATGTACGGCTCTAACAGAAGGGCAAATGTTTGATCAGCTGGGCTGCACCATTGCTATGCTAGCACAGGCTAGCAGTGAACAGAAAAAGCAAACTCTGCACACCATTTTAAAATGAGGTTTCAGCAGCGCTGCATGTGGCGTGTATGCCTACCTTGATCACATTGCAGCTTCTTAGAGCTACGCTCCTCTTTACCTGCTCATCGTCACTCCTTGTAAGCTTGTACCCCAGCAGCTGGAAAAGTAATGCCTGCAGATGTCCTAACTGTCAAACAGCCAAAGAATCATGTCTGAAAATGCCGAGGAAGTATTCTCATCAAGTTATCTGTTCCATTATCTGTCCCACTGCCAGGGTGTCAGATAGTTGACCTAAACTTTGAGGCAAAGCATGTTTTGGGGCTTCTGACGTATCCGGGACACTTCCTGCTCTGTGCGCTGGTCATTCTTTACAAATGCTTTAAAAAAGACAAAGCCAGTGTTGTTAGGATATCATTGTGCCAAATACATGTTGTCTTTTCCTCATTCCATAAACCATACTACTCAGACTATGATCAGACTGAAACCTGACACCATGAAAATTTTTTCCAAACCAAACTGTATGTTCATATGCAGGAGTAGAACTAGCCTTTGTCAATATAAACAGGATATTTACCTGTTAATATGTGTTTCCGCAGTAAACAGGTAATCTTACTTAAACATTTGCTTCCACATCATTCGGTTCTAAAACTATACCTTTGTATACAACAGTGTCTAAACGTGAGCGGTTACATCTGAAACCAAACATAATAATCAGTGTTTCGCTGACCTCTTGGTGGTTTCGGTTCCTGAAAGTTAATATTGTTTCTATTTGAGTTATTATTGGAAATGCAAGACAGTATGAGTTTGCTCAGCAGCTTTTGCATTCGTTTTTCTAAAACATCTCTCTTTATTCTCTGTCAAGAGTACAAGAGGTCACGTCACGAGATCAAGAAGAAATCATCTGACACCATGAAACTGCAGAAGAAGGCTCGTAAAGGTAACGATCAGCTGTCTAACAGTCAAGCTCAGGCTCATGGTTGTCACTCAGACAGTTCTTGTAAAGTGCTGTTTGTGTGTTTTATGTATTGCAGCTGTAAATATATTTAGATATCCAGTTCATTGTTCCTACTGTTATTTATCTAAACACAACATCGTAAGTGTAAGGCTGCAGTTAATCACAAAAAATGAGCCATTTTGTATCTGACTGGCACTCTTGATAACAGACTACGTGAGCATCATCCAAACAGTAACTTGAGTCGTTATAAGTTTATATTGCCATCTGGTGGCGTTCTGAAAAATTACAGATCTTTTCTCATTTGTCCTGAATCGCTTTACCCAGTGAGGCAGCAGCCAATAATTGTTGGTTTCTTTCTGCTGCTGCTTCCGTTCAGTTGCCAGGCAGATTAATTTACACATGCAAGTTGTCTAAAATATATTTCAAGATAATTATTTATCATTATTGAAATTGTTGTTTTATATTTTATATAAAACATATACCCTTGAATGAGTATATAACACTCATTCAAGGGTTTGTCAGAATTTAAATGTATATTTATGTAGAAAGAGAGGGGGGAAAGCAAAATGCACTTTCAATTTGAAGTATCTTTAAAGTAGCCACATTTTGCTTTGATGAATACTTTGCACGCTCATTACAGTCTCTCAGCCTGCATCATGAGGACAACTTCCAAAATGTTTTCCTACAGCTATGATGGAGCTTTTCCTTCTATATGCACAGTAACTCATGCCTGACTGTGTCAGGTGGGTTTACATTACCATATTGTAGAGGTCAGGTCCTCTGGTGTAGTATTCCACACTCTGGTAGCCTTTACGTAGCCTACAGTTGCATTGCCTCATGGGAAAAATAAGAAAACAAATTGTCGTCCAAAGCACAGGTAACTCTTGGACTTAGTTTCCTGGGGCAGTCTTTGTGAGAGTCCATCATTTTTGTCTTTACAATTATTAAACAGAAAAGCAAGTCAATATGTTAATATGTCATTCCTCTTTACTTAGTTAGGTGGGGTTTGCATTAGCATTTATTACTGCAGTAGTTGGATGAGGCTAGCTGTGTTTGTTGTGCTGTGCTGGCACAAACACAACTAATGGACTGAAACAGAAAAAGAAAAAAGTTAACATTTTACAGGAAACAGCTATTTAATCTTTAAATTCTGTTTAGGGAGAATGGCTTGTAAGCACATTAGTATGTTGGAAACAGAGTAAACAGTATTTGTAAGGCGAAAAATGCGCCCCTATGGAAAGCAAAAAAAAATAAAAAATTGAGAGGTTTGCTGTGAACAAACGCTTAGAATGTTGGTAATGTGATAACAATAATAATAATGATAATGTTGATACTGGTACCTCAAAAAAGTTTGCACCATTTAAATTGGTAAGTTTTTTTTTTGCTTCAAATCATATATGATCAAAATCAGTGAAAAAAGAAGAAGAATTTAAATTCAGCCTGTCTTCAGAGGTTTCCTGTGAAGCAATAATGTATATTAGAGAGGCTACTATTTAATATAAATTATGAATCTTAGTTTTCAGTTTGTTTCTCACTAAAGATTTCGTTTGTATTGATAAAAAGTCCCGTCATGATCATGTCAGTTTTTTCTAGCCTGATTTCTTTAGGAAGTCCACACCTTCAAAAGCAACCCAGTGACTGTGAATCTGAATGCAAGTTATATGCTTAGAGATGTCATTTTCTCACATAAAACAAGGGTAATATAAGAAATTATCTTAAAACGATAGTCTGATATCTTTGACGGGGGGGTTGTATGAGGCGCTTCACAGTAGTCAGTGCGTTACCTATTGTAGAAGTTATCACACACCTACTGTATGTACTGTAACTGAAAAGTTACCAGTGTAACAGATAAGCAAAGTCCTGCTTTCAAGGGTCAGCAGCAAAATGTGTTTTTTAAAAAAGTACAAAAGCATACCGCGACGTCACACTGCCCTTTCTCCTTAGTCCTCAGTCTGAACTTCTATCCATGCAATGTTTAAAGCCATCAGACATTCTAGTTCACATGACATGAGAGTTCATGTGGCTAAAATACGTTTTGATGCTGATCTCTTCCACACTGGCACAATGTTTCCACAATGTTGCATACCTGGGTGCATCTCCAAAATGAGACAGCTCCACTTTTGAAAACCTAAACTATCCTTTAACAGGACTAGATTAACAGTTAAACTGTGCAATGTCTGTTCCTGTGTCTGATAAGCCCCATCGCAGCTGATGCTTGAGGATATTATTGTTTCTGGATTGAACTTTTGGTTGCAGCTGTGTTATTTTGCTCTAACATTTGGCACTGTGGCTGTCTTGTGATGGCTTCCTTGTACTAACCCTAACAATGAGTTCTGCTATTTCTGCTCTCCCCGCCCCTGTCACTCTCTCTCTGTTTCCTTTCTCTTTCCTTACTTTGCTTCCTTTTTTTCTGTCTCCCCCTCTCACTGCTACGTCTTTCTGTCTCTCCTCCCCTCTGGTATTTCTATAGAGATGCAGGGTAAGTATCAGCCTGCCGCTCGCTGCTCTACCGCATCACATCCTTTTCTTTTTAAATTTCCAGCATTTGCCTGCAGGCAGTGATTATTACTAAATTTGAGGTCATGGAAAAGTTTTGGGGGTATATCAGGAAATTGTCTTTCATAATGAAATAGTCATGTAAGCAGACTTAAGGGGAATAGAGAGAACCTTATCAGGGCTGGATTAACCCACCACAGGGACTCCCATAATAAGCTGTAGGCTTTTGTTTAATTTAACTCGCTCTCGGTGCATAAATTGTTATTAATTAGTTATGAGTTTATGGTAATGTAATTAGCATACAATTATTTTGTCAAGTACACCATATAAGCACATTGCAAGCTGAAATAATAAAGCCTTAAAGCCAAATTTCTATCTGAGGCCCCATTACAACACAGGTGCTTTTAGGCTGGTGCCACTCTAGTTTAAACATGAAACACGTGCTGTGTGTGTCCTGAACTGCATCACTCTCAGTCTGTTTTCTTCATTTTAATCAGCTAAGTCCTCCATTCTAGTCTGTGTGCAGAAAATGTGCAGAAAACAGTTTGCCCAGTGGCCAACGGAAAAACTGACGTTTGTATTTGTGTTGTATTTCCCATATTTTATTCCTCCTTTGGTGCCAGAGAAACCAGACAATGTTCAAAAGTCTGCATGACCAGATTTGAAGATTTAAAGCTTTAAATCAACACAGAAAAAATGATAAAAAACTTTCATTATCTTCTACAGAGCAGACGTGTTAGGGTCATTGTAGAAGATCATGCATTTTGATGTTGGAAGGTTTCAGTCAGAAAATTTTAATTTGCCTGAAACAACTGATATTGAGATTTTTTTGTGACCGGTGATTCATGAGGTGGGGTAGCAATGTTGTTAAGTGATGTTAATTTATAGGTTAAAATATACTTCTGACTTTTCTGCACAAACATAATTATTTGTAGTCTTTTTACCACAAATTGAATGTCACATTTTGAACCTCAACCTTTCGGATCACCTGAATAGTTACATACTGTGCCCAGTGGGCAATCCAGCCTTGCTTGTAATGGGCATCATTCTACTGAGCCAACAACAACATGACAGTTTATTTATTACACCTAAATGGTCAACTGGGGTTTAGCTTTTAATTCTCCATTGAAACTAATGAAACTTGTAACCATGACCTTTTTAAAAACTACATGAACTAGCTCCAATGCTTCCTAAACAAGTTTTGCCCCTCGTGACAGATTAGAGCTCAGCGTCTGTAGTTAGCTGTCGTGTAGTGTCACTTTTAACAATGCATGATGTAACTGAACTTCTTCCTTGACTCCTGCATGACTTGTAGCTGTTACTATCAGCTTTGTAGTGACACTGCAGGCTTCAGTCTGACTCTCATGCTACCCCTCCTCGTCTGTTATCTCTGCCATTTTGTTCCTCATTCTGCTCTTACATGCTGTAAAACTACAAAGAAATTTTCATGTCTTGCTTTCCATTTACTGCATTTGATGTATTTTTAGAGATAGCAATCTTTTTTCAGATTACATATGCACTTATATTTAAGCTTTTATTATCAAGGTATTGCAGTATAGTTACAACAGATATGATAACATTACATTTTTAGCAAAACTTTTAGCGAAAAGTTAGGAAACTGACTACTGCACATTAACATTAGAACAAATACAGAGCTAAAATAGCTTAAAAACAAACACATAAACAAGTTGCTGCTTTTTTTGTCTTGGTCAAAATTTTATAATCTGTACTAGCGGTTGGATGAACTCCTGCATTATGAGAGATATCCACATTTAGTTACATTAACACTTTTCCACACCTCCATCTTTCTTTCCTTTTTCATTTTCACCCTCTGATGAAAACCTCTACCTTCCTGTGTCAGTCTCTGCTCTCTCGTTTGATAAACATCTCTCACCCACTGCTGCGCCTTCTCCCACCCAGGGCGAGGGGACCTGCAGCCACAGCTCGACAGTGCCATGCAGGATGTGACCGACATGTGCCTGCTGATGGAGGAGACTGAGAAGCAGGCAGTGCGCCGTGCCCTGGTGGAGGAGAGGGGTCGCTTCTGCACCTTCATTGGTTTCCTTCAGCCAGTTGTGGTGAGGACACATATGGAGGAAATGTGATAGACTTTAACAGCAGGAGGAAAGATGGACAGATGAGGGCAAGCACTGTCTAAAGTAACTTTTGAAGTGCCGTACAGAGAAGCATGTTCACTGAACAGCTCCACTGATAATTACTGTATTTGAACCCTTATGCCAGAGGCCATTGTTTGATATTGCCCCATTAAAAAAAAAAACACATGTATTTAGCTACAAAACTATAAGGCTAAAATGAACAACCTTGGGCTGTACTGATGGGAGACACTTTAAAGAATAGCATCAGTATAACATTTATCTTGCAGAAAACCATTAATTAATAAACAATGTAAAGCAAAAACGTGTAAAATGAGTTGTTACTTTGTGTCGTACTGACACGTCAACCACATTATCTTTATAAAGACAAGAAACTAAACTGCTTTGCTTACAGTACCTAATTTACAGTTTAATTATATCACGAAAAATAATCATACATAAAAATAACTAGAGCTTTGAGTATAATTAACTGTGTTATGGTTGTTGTGGAAACTGTACACTGAGAATTTTTGGACTTTAGTGTAAAAGAAAAAGTAAAAATGTTTTCTATCTTGTTTTAAGAATGGAGAGATTGCTATGCTGGGCGAGATCACCCATCTCCAGGCCATCATCGATGACCTCACTGTGCTGACAACTGATCCGCACAAACTGCCCCCTGCCAGTGAACAGGTGAAAAGCATACGCAAACATGACATCCAGAATACACAAAGACAGAAACAAATAGAAGACAAACCTCTGACTCCTACACGTTCTCTCAGGTGATTAAAGATCTAAAGGGGTCCGATTACAGCTGGTCCTATCAGACCCCTCCGTCATCCCCAAGCAGCTCTGGCTCACGCAAGAGCAGCATGTGCAGGTACTCACACACAAATACACTCTTATCCATACACACATAGGCAGTGTTCTGAGTATCAGAAAGAGGAGCCATCCTTGATGTTTATATGTCAGTGTGATTGTCAGTCGTTTTGTCTACATGTCAGTCTGCCATTACATTCTGTGCAGTCCCCGAAAAACAAGTGTCTATGGGTGATAGAGCCACTCATTTAACCCCAGAAATGTTCCTTCATAATCAGGCTGTGGTGATTCTGCATAACTATTGGACTGATCAAACTGGACCACATATAGCTTTAACATGGCCATTAAAACATGATGACTGCCAAAAACTGACTGAAAAATATTAAAAAGTAAACTTAGCCAGCAAATTAGAAAATGCTGAGTGAAAGGTTGCCTGTTCAGGTAGTTGAAAGGGCATCAGAAAAAAGGATGTTTCTCTTTAAATCCAAATGTCTGTTGAAATGAAAGGTCATTTATACATCTCCAAAAGTTGATTCTGTTCATCTGGACGTAGCGTTTTGTGGGAGAAACGTTTTGTCACTCATCCAAGTGACTTCTTCAGTCTCAGCTGACTGCAGGTTTCAATCTTATAAACAGTACATTTGCATAATGACTGAAACCAGCCCACTGAAGGAACAATGGGCTAGGAGGTCAGTTCCTTAATCTTAATTATGCAAATTCTCATGACCATTGATCAACAACCACTGATCAAAGCCCACTGATCAATGGCCATGAGTACCATTCACAGAGAGTTGGGGAATGGCTGCAATCACAGCATTCTAAGATGGCGAAAGATGTATCCTTAGGCCCCCTCTTCGATTCATAGACGGTCTTTCCCTTTTCACTTAAATGGCCTCCTTGACTCCACGCTCAAACCAGTATTCTTCCCTGTCCAGGATGTTACATCCTCATCATTGAAAGAGTGTCCACTGGCCTGTAGGTGTAAATAGACTGCAGAGTCTGCAGCCTGACGAGGTAGCTCTTCTGTGTTGTGCCATCTGCTTCGCCAGAGGTTGTTTGATTTCCCCGATGTATAAATCCTGCCAATCCTCCTGGCACTTAACAGCGTACACTATGTTACTCGGGGGACCCGATCCTTGGGGTGGACCAGTTTTTGGCGCAGCGTGTTTTGGGGTTTAAAAGCCACAGAAACCCGGTGTTAAAAAAAAAAAAAAGTGTCTCAACTGTTCTGATACTCCTGACACATATGGGATCACTACAGGTTTTCGCTTATGGAGCGGTTGTCCTTCTCTCCTGGATCGGCTGGAGCTTTCTTTAGGTGCCTTTCCAGCTTTGACAAAAGTCCAGCTGGGATAACCACATTTACTCAGGGCCTTCTTGATGTGCTGTTCTTCTGCCTCCCTGGCTGCTGTGTCAGTGGGGATGGTGTTCGCTCTGTGTTGTAGTGTCCTGATGACACCCAGTTTGTGCTCCAGTGGATGATGAGAGTCAGATGTTCATCCTCCAGTGAGGTCACTCAGATGTTTTAGTCAGTGGTTGTTGATCAATGGTCATGAGAATTTGCATGATTAAGATTAAGGAACTGACCTCACAGCCCATTGTTCCTTCAGTGGGCTGGTTTCAGTCATTATGCAAATGTACTGTTTATAAGATTGGGGAAACCTGCAGTCAGCTGAGACTGAAGACGTCACTTGGATGAGTGACGAAACGTTTCTCCCACAAAACGCTACGTCCAGATGAACAGAATCAACTTTTGGAGATTTACTTTCCTGGATGATTGAGAATACATCAAGACGTCATTTATACATCTGATGAAGTTGGTGCTTCAACAAGCTTTTGATGATTGGGTCATCCTCAGCAGAAGCACTGCCTTCAGACAGAAAAGCATTATAAATAAATGATAATAAAGAATCTAGGACTTTGGCCTTAAGATAAGTTATGACAGCCTCTCTTTTATAAGCCAAATGCATAAAAAAACTAAATACTTTCAAAAGACTACAAACTGATTTCTATGGTTCTGTGAAGCAAACTGTATGAGTGTCAGTGCATGTGAAGCGGATTCACAGCATTTTGTCTTCAGTGTTTACTGTGTGTATAGATGTGTGTGTGCTGGATCCTTCTAAGTTTACACACCCTCTGTCTACCCCCTCCTGTCCTTTTCTTTCCCACTTTTCCACTCAAAATAACTGCCATTCTGTGTACTCTTTTTCACTTATCTTCTATTACTTGTGTCTTGTTTGTGTGCATTCATGTGATTTGCCCTCTTTCTCTCCTGCTGGATCTTTGCTTACCTGATTTTGTTGCGGGTCTCTACTTTTAACTGTTCCTGGTGTGTGGCTTTACTGCGCATCGCACTGCGGGTTTTCACTGACCTGATGAACCAACGATTTGCTGTAAACTCCTCTTGGTCCTTCAACCCATCATACGAACTTCCAACACTTCCTTTAATTGTCAATCTATCACTTTCTACAACAACCAACCCCACTTCTTCTCTCTGAATTCCACCATTACTTCTCTAATCATGCTGTCTCTCTCTGATACTGCCTTCGCTCTACGCTGGGAATCATCACCTCCACATTCCTCACACCTCCATCGCTCTGCCCCCTCCCTTCTCCTCTACACCTTCCTCCCCCAACAGCAGTGTAAACAGCACCCACAGTAGTGCCTCCCGTTCGTCAGGGGGAGGTGGTAGTGGTGGTGTTGGTGGCGGAGGCTCCTTGCCCCACTCGCCCACCTCATCATCCTCCTCCTCCTGTCGCTACCGCAGCAGCCTGCCGCACCAGCCTCCACCACCGGGGGGCATTGCTGCCCACCGCCTCAGCAGTGTCTCCTCACATGATTCGGGCTTCGTGTCCCAGGATGCCAACATCTACTCCAAGCCACCCTCACCTATGCCCTCAGACATCACTAGTCAGGTACAAATGCCTCATGGACAAATTTACATTATTTATGTGACCCGTTCAGAGTTACTGTGGCTTAAATTGCTGGCTTCCAATGACACACGCACAGCCTGAAAAAGACAATGACACAAAATTTTTGGTCTCTATTTTAAGGACAGCCAGCAGGTAAACTAAACATTTCAGTGTAACTTTAAAATAACAAAGGACAAATATTTGAATAGAATTTAATTACTGGATATCTAATGAAAAACATTAAGTTTCACACATGTGTTTTGGTTCTTGGTCTAAACTCTTATCGGTTTGTGTCACTCTTATTTCTTTCCTGGTGTAGAAATCATCCAGCTCAGCATCATCAGAGGCCTCAGAAACATGCCAGTCAGTCAGTGAATGCAGCTCCCCCACCACTGTAAGTATTCTTATTCATAATATATAACATGGACAGTCTGAAATGCAGCATAAAAAAAATTAAAGCAATAAAAGTGTGGTCCTAAAAAGTTAACAAATAAAGGTCAGTGTGTGTACAAGTAGTCCTTATGAGCCAAAAGCTCAGGCTTCAGACTTTCCTAACACTCTGTTTCTGAGAGCTTCCTCCTCTGTATCATGTCAGAGCGAGAGGATATCACTAATATGCACAGCTGTCATTGTAAACACAGACGACCCATCCTTGTGTGAAAATTAGCTTTAAGCAGTGGCTCCCAAACCTTCTCTGGCATGCTCCAATTAAAGAGCCGAAAAAATGAATAAAAAATTAGATGATTTTTATAGTGTCAAAAGACTCTTGTTTGTTTTTACCCTCAAAAATTATTCTTAGTTATGATTGTTAGACATAACTATTCTTCTGTTAGTTTCACTTGATACTTATTCATACTTATTCATATTCACGCTATGTATGCATGGTGCATACATGTAGTATTGAGTATATAGTGGGTCTATGTCCCAGTAGCGGGGCCCAACTTAAAGAGAGGGGGGCTATAATGATTTGCTTCACATGGAGGATGGAATGAAGGCCCAGTATAAGAGAAACAGGAATTATTGTGAGCTGTGGATCATACAAAATTATTCTAGTTAGCATAATGTGTGTCCTTTAAGATTTTTACACAGTAATCATACAATCATACATCATACTTGTGGTCAGTCTGTGACATCACTGTCAAGAGATTAGTTTTCCCTGACAGTGCTGGTTTATTCTTAAGTTAAACTCTCAGTTTAGGATATATTTACAAATACAGCTTAATGATTGGTGGGGGGGGGAAAGATAAATGAATTACTTGAAATTAAAAATTAAGCTCTGCTTCATTTAAGTTTACTTCAAGTTTCCTCATCTTGTCCAAATCAACCAGATTTCCACTGAACACCCGTCAGATTCACACCTATATTATCTGTAGTGTTTTCCAGAGACATCAGGCAAGAACAACAAAATGTAATTTCATATAAGATTGAGCAATTTTTTAAACAGCTGTGATAATTGTGGTAGTATAAAGTCATTGTTGATACAGAATTACAAGGTAGCGCACAACACATGCTGTTTAAAATGAGACGTTACACTCATCAAGGTAGCAGGACGTTCATAAGATTTTCAGGGATTTCCGAGAACAGAAGGAGACTTTGATTTCTGAATGGTAAGTCAAACTTGGTGTAGAGCTGACAGTATTAAATCTCTGGGGCCTTGATGTGTTCTCCAGCAGAGAAAGCTTTGTGGTACCATTAAGCAACATCATATCAAACACCGCCCACTTACTCACAAGAGAATAGTGAGGCAAATGTATTTGAGACACGAGGGTTTGGTTGAATTTATGCATTTTCTCCAATTTAAAAAAATGTTCATTGCAGCAATTAGCATTGGAGAGCTCTGTTTTCATAGGCACATGGGGCAAAGTTGTATCTTCCTCAGCATAAACCACCTACACATTGGTGCCAGTTGCAAAGTTGGCTTTAAGATTTACAGCCATTTGCATCTTCCCCTGCTTACCAACTGAAAATAGGAGCATGTAACGCCGGTCTTCTGTGCTTTTAATTGATGGAGACATACCCAAATAAAGCTCTACAAAATCAGAGACTTGTTTTATTTATGTTTGGGAACTTGTCTCCTCCTCTTCCATTATACATTCTTTAGCCAGTTTGCACACCATTATATAAATCATGCTTGCAAGGCAAAATAAATATTCATTTCTGATCTTAAGCAGCATCTGTCCTCCGTACCAGCTTGCATATACTGCTTCTCTTTCCCTTGACGTGTTCACAACCATCTGTGATCCATCTCTAATTTGACTGATACACATTGTCAAGCTGGACCGTGTGCCCCACTTTCACTGGTTATCTTGACAAGATTTAGCATAAGCATCACGAGGCAGACTTGCAGTCTCTCCTGTGCATTGCATGTATTGGTTATTTCTGGATGTTCTTAATTAAATCATCATGGAATCTGAGGCAGACACACTAGACACATGACACGTTCCATTAAAAACTCACGAGACAATTAAAATTTGCCTGCTCCCCTAAAACTGATCTAAAACCCTTTAGATCAGTTTCATCAGCTCATCTCACTGTATCCACATCCAGCACCTTTGGGAAAATGGTGCAACAGCTCCATGTACATGCAACAAAAGCAGAGTTACTGTGATTTCTACCTGAGCTCCTTTACTTTAAGCCTTTCCTTGATCACTGTACAAATCCCACAAATATGCAGAACTACCCAAGTCTTCTGTGGTACCTGATGCACAAGTGCAACAATTCATCAATCTGAATTTTTGCTACAAATACATCAACATAAACGTGTTAAACATACAGTATCTGACTAAAAATTAGAAGTAGGCTTTGTTGATGTAGAGGCTTAGTCACACTCTAATCACACTTAACTTGCATATAGAGTCATTTTGATGCATGGCAGCAGTAACTAATTGTGTTTCAAGAGGCCCATTTTGGTTTCAGCTGTATTGTCTATCTGTTTCTTAGAATTTGGTGTGTGTGTGTACACATGTTTGGCTTTTGTTGTCGTGTGTGGCCCAGTAGCTGGCTCTCTCTCTCTCTCTCTCTCTCTCTATATATATATATATATATATAATGTCTGTCTGCCTGTCTCCCGCTCACTCTTGCTTCATGTCTGTGGCTTTTCCATTCTCTGATGACATGACTGTGTCTCTCGTCCCGCAGTTTGGCTCGTCCTTCGCTACCTTCCGCCCCGCTCTTTTTCACTCTGGCTCCACCCGGCCTCTCTCTGTCATTCTTCCTGTTCCTGCGTCCCCACCCTATAACCGCCCCCCTGGATCCAGCTCCTCCTCTCCCACATCAAAGGTTCCTATGTGGAAGGTTTGTTCTCCATTCGCTTCCATTTCTTCAGTTGCACATTTTCTTCTGTTTCTGTTTAACAAGTTAATGCATAGAATTTATTTTCTTTTACTTTTTATCACCTGATTAACTCATTCATAACCACATTGCACTGCTTCATTGCAAGTGTTCATCCCCACTTGCTTTGTGTGCATTTTATTTGGCTTCATCTGCCTCATTGGTTTTACAGTCTGCCAACTGGTAACTGACCAAAACCAAGCAGGGTCAAAGGTCATCAACATATACATGCTCTCTAACACTCGAAAAGGCCTCTGTTCCACACATTCTGACCTGCACACAGTCCTTGATGTACCCATAAAGGCCCCCTCTTTCTGCACTCAGATGAAGGGCATCAAACTGCTGGATAGTGGACAAGTCGTGTGTGCTAATGTTACCACCTACTTCCTGTTTATTAATTCCGCTCACCTCTTCAGGACTGGTCCAAAGCAGGTCAGTATGAGCAGCCTGTGGCTGCAGCGGCAGTCCAGCGAAGAAGGGAACCTCTTGATAGGCTGAGGGAGAGTGAGGCATCACCGGGCTCCCAGGGATATGCTGGGCCATCACATCCTGATGATGGGCAGAGAGCCAGGATGACGCCAGCTAACATCGCTGCCAAGGTAATAGTGAAGTTGATGATACTGAAACACGGGCTGAAGATAGCAATTTGTGTGTACGTCTGTACAAATGCATGAATATGTATAAAGTATGGCCTATAGTACAGGGTGGGCCATTTATATGGATAAAACCGTAATAAAATGGGAATGGTTGGTGATATTAAAGTCCTGTTTTTGGCACATTAGTATATGTGAGGGGGCAAACTCCTCAAGATAGATGGTGACCATGGTGGCCATTTAGAAGTCGGCCATCTTGGATACAACTTTTGTTTTTTCAATAGGAAGAGGGCCATGTGACACATCAAACTTATTGGTAATGTCACAAGAACAACAATGGTGTCCTTGGTTTCAATGTAACTTTATTCTTTCATGAGTTATTTACAAGTTTCTGACCACTTATAAAATGTGTTCAATGTGCTGCCCATTGTGTTGGATTGTCAATGCAACCCTCTTCTCCCACTCTTCACACACTGATAGCAACGCCACAGGAGAAATGCCAGCACAGGCATCCAGTATCCGTAGTTTCAGGTGCTGCACATCTCGTATCTTCACACCATAGACAATTGCCTTCAGATGACCCCAAAAATAAAAGTCTAAGCGGGTCAGATCGGGAGACCTTGGGGGCCATTCAACTGGCCCACGACGACCAATCCACTTTCCAGGAAACTGTTCATCTAGGAATGCTCGGACCTGGCACCCATAATGTGGTGGTGCACCATCTTGCTGGAAAAACTCAGGAAACGTGCCAGCTTCAGTGCATAAAGAGGGAAACACATCATCATGTAGCAACTTCAAATATCCCGTGGCCTTGAGGTTTCCATTGATGAAGAATGGACCCACCCTATCTCTCCCTTAGAGATAGGGTGAGAAGTTCGGCCATCCGGGAGGGGCTCAGAGTAGAGCAGCTGCTGCTCCACATCGAAAGGAGCCAGCTGAGGTGGTTCGGGCATCTGACAAGGATGCCCCCTGGGCGCCTCCTGGGTGAGGTGTTCCAGGCATGTCCCACCAGGAGGAGGCCCCGGGGCAGACCCAGGACACGCTGGAGAGATTATATCTCTCGGCTGGCCTGGGAACGCCTTGGTGTTCCCCCGGATAAGCTGGAGGAGGTGGCTGGGGAGAGGGAGGTCTGGGCCTCTTTGCTTAGGCTGCTGCCCCCGCGACCCGGTCTCGGATAAAGCGGATGAAGATGGATGGATGGATGGATGGATGGAAGAATGGACCCACTATCGTCGTACCCCATATACCACACTAAACCATCACTTTTGTTGGTCCAACAGTCTTGGAGGGATCCATCCAATGTGGGTTAGTGTCAGACCAATAGCGGTGGTTTTGTTTGTTAACTTCACCACTCACATAAAAGTTTGCCTCATCACTGAACAAAATCTTCAGCGTGAACTGAGGGTCCTGTTCCAATTTTTGTTTTGCCCATTCTGCAAATTCTGTGCGCCGATCTGGGTCATCCTCGCTGAGATGCTGCAGTAGCTGGAGTTTGTAAGGGTGCCATTTGTGAGTAGCTAATATCCGCCGAAGGGATGTTCGACTGTGCTACGCTGTGGGCTCCTGCTGAATGAAGCTAGGACAGCCACTGATGTTTCTTCATTAGTGACAGTTTTCTTGCGTCCACATTTTGGCAAATCCAACACTGAACCAGTTTCACGAAACTTAGCAAGCAGTTTGCTAACTGTAGCATGGGAGATGGGTGGTCTCGTAAGGTGTCTTGCATTGAAATCTGCTGCAATGACCCGGTTACTGCGTTCACCAGATATCAACGCAATTTCGATCTCCTCCTCACGTGTTAACCTCTTCGACATGTCAATGGCTGTGAACAAAGAGAAACTTGTAAATAACTCATGAAAGAATAAAGTTACGTTGAAACCAAGCACACCATTGCTTTTCTTGTGACATTACCAATAAGTTTGATGTGTCACATGGCCCTCAGCAGCTCATATATCATTCACTGTGGAATACATCTGAGACAGTCAGCTAAAGACTTGACTTAGTTGTCAATTTAGAAAAAGCATACAAAGCCTATATATGTCTACAAAAGGCTGTGAACACAAGTGTCCTTGTCAACACAAGGTACGGCACAGGCAAAACACTTCCAGGTTCTCAGGTGGATGTTTACAAATGAAACAAAAAACAAAACTCTTTTCTTTTTGCTACTGCATTTTAGGACCAGAAACCTTTTTTATTCTATTCAATTTGTAGATTAGGGTTTAGTTTTCAAACAGCGGGTTGCTCAAACTCCAGTGCAGTGTTTCATTGTATGTTCTCAGCATGGAGAGGAGGTTTCTCCAGCAGCCAGTGACCTGGCCATGGTGCTTACCAGGGGACTCAGCATGGAGCAGCAGAAGAGCAACAGAGACTCCCTGCAGTACTCCAGTGGATATAGCACAGAGACCACAACCCCATCCTGCTCAGAGGACACAATTCCTTCACAAGGTGAAACTAATCTACCACACTCTTTATGGCAGCATTTAATCTCATTCGGTGCCCACATATATTACATTTCACCTGGCCACATTCATCATCTTATTTTTGTAACATTCCAGGAAAAGCAACCTGTTAAGGGAAGGTGTTTTTTTAGGGGAAATATCAATATTTAAAACTTCTGCAGAAGTTTATTGTATTCCTCCCACTAGCACTCCTGCCATTGAGTGTAGTTTTACCAAAATCAGATTAAGTGAATCCATTTAATCATCCAGGCAGCAGCTAAAGTGTATGATGGATGTATTCTGACAGTTTCTCTTACAGCAGTTGGAAAATGACAATATAAAGATAAAATTGAAAAATATTAAATGTGCTCACTTGCTGGCTTGCTCTACCAAAATGATGTAGCTATCCCTGTGTTAATCTAATAAAGCGACCACAGAACATTGTCTTTCCTCTGTCTCTGTTTCTGGCACATATAGTTCAATCATTTCTCTAAAATCTCATGAATACCTTTTTTTGTTTTACCCTCTGCTCTCCTCATATTAGGTTCAGATTATGACTGCTACTCAGTGAATGGTGATGCCGAAGGTCCAGATGGACAGACAGAGTTTGACAAGTCCTCCACAATTCCTCGCCACTCTAATATTGCCCAGAACTACAGGCGAATGATCCAGACCAAGAGGCCAGCCAGCACAGCTGGCCTGCCCACTGGCGTTCTTGGTCCAGGGGCTCATGGGATACCAGGGCAGCCCGGTGGAGCTGGTGGAGGTGGAGCAGGGACTCCAGGGACTGCCACCATCCGCCGAACCCCCTCTACCAAACCTGGCGTGAGGCGCACGTTATCCAGTGCGGGGCCCATCCCCATTCGACCACCCATCGTGCCTGTGAAAACACCCACTGTCCCTGGAGACTCACATTCACCTGGTGCAGGTGGAGGGCACGCTGGTGGCGTACCTGTCCGTGTGGGGAGTGAGGAATGTGTGTTCTTCACTGGAGCTGAGGATTCACAGGGAGCGCTTGATTATGTGAAGGCATCACCAAAGCGCCTCAGCCTGCCTAACACCGCCTGGGGATCAGGGGCTGCGTTAGAGGTCTATGCTCAGCAGCATGGGGGCCTTGCAATAGGAACAGGCTCGGGCACTGGATCAGAGGAAGATCAGATGATCGCAGCCAATCGGCACAGCCTAGTGGAGAAGATTGGCGAGCTGGTAGCTAGTGCACACGCCCTTGGTGAGGGCCAGTTTCCCTTCCCTGCCCTCCCTGATGACCCAGCCCCACCACCAACTGGCCCCACTGACACTCAGACAGGGACCGAAGGGGCAGAAGGGTCTGGTGACATGCTGACCACCATCAGGAGAGGAGTCCGTCTTCGCAAAACCGTCTCCAATGACCGCTCAGCTCCCCGTATATTGTGATCGGAGGAACAGCAGAAAGAGGATGATGCTTGTCAACCGAGAGGGAGTCAGGTGTTGGTGTGATGCAACCCAACCACCTAGTACATACACAAAAACTTAACCATGTAGGGAAAGCTATAATATAACAGAAGACGAATGAAAGCAGAAACATACACAAAAAAAAGTTTAAAGACACCATTAGAGTAATGATATATAATATAATGATAATAATAACAATAATAATGTTAACCCATGCTGACAGTTAAAAGTTAAATGCTGAACATTGACAGGCTCCTAGCAGGCCACTATAACTAGTGTGTGTTGGACGCATGTTTGTCTTCTATACACCTTCACCCAGGGAAGGAAAGACTCACAGGACAAAAAAAAAAAAAAAACGGATATGATTTTTTAAAAAAGAGGCAAAGAAAGAGAGAAACGCTGGGTTCTGTTCTGTTTTGCCAACTTACACCTTTCCCTATCCTCTTCTCCAACTAACCCGACTGTCTGATCCCAGATGAAAGACTGATGACTGAACGAGGGGCTGGTGTGGACGAGAGAGAGAGGGGACTCAGAGTGCCATGTGAGCAGCTGGGTTTGAACCCAAGCTGTCTCAGCAGCAACACACTGTACTTATTAGCCCATTGAACTGAAGCTTTGGTATTAGTACGGGGAGCTAACAAGCCAGAGGGCCTCTCTGGTTCATCCTAATGAAAAGAATCTTGGAAAAAAGGAAATATCCACTGTTGGCATTGAACCGTGCTAGTGCCCCCTTCCCCCCTCTCTCGCTCTCTGCGTAGTGAATGCGTGCATTCATGGGTGTGCATGTGGGCAAATGTAAAACATGAGTGTGTGTCTACGTGTGACTAATTGTGTGTATGTGTGCGAGGAGGGTGGGTAGAGCTCTGCTGCAGGACAGCTGGTTACCCAATGAGGGCAGGGCTTTTTCTCCTGTGTGTTGTGCGTGTATTTTCTTGTTTATATTGTGACGTCATTTACCTTGTTACCGCTGTACGAGAAGTTACAAGACGTACTCCAGGCGTATAGATATATTCATATATATTTTCTAGAACCAGAGAGAAAATGTTAAATCAGAAATGGAGCAATAAATGTGTTTTATTTTCTTGTTTCGAAGAAGCGGCTCGATGGAGGATTGTAGATTCTCCTTTGTCACATTCAGGCAATCATCAGGAATGCTAAATTACACATCGACTGTGAATTCATGCCTAGCCGGTTTTGGCGTGTGTCTCTCTCTGTCCCTGTCTCTTTCTGGTGAATGAAATGGATTACAAAAGTCTGGGGGGGGGGAAGGAAAACTGTAAGCACTTTGATAGGGGATAGGTAATATGTACAATAGCCAGTAGGTGTTGTTTTAGTCATACTGTATGATAGGGAGTGTGAAAGTGAGCGAGATGGTATCCAGGGGGGAATTATTTAATTTGTGAAAGAAGAAGCAGAAGAAGACAGGGAGGGACAAAGAGCAAGTGAGAAAGACTGGTTGATTTGGGAGATTGGTCGAATGAGATGGGATAAGAAAGTGTCAGGGCCATACAAGCTATTGCTTGTTGTGGATCGTGAAGAGCACTGAAGTTTTTAATGCTGTGGCTGCACTGGCATTTAAAGGACTGGTCACATAATGAAAAAAAAAAGCACAGTATAGACAGGTCAGACTGTATAAAGCAGATCCATACTTTCCTGCCAGTTTTATTTTTCTGTCACTGAAACTTCTGCCTCATAGCATCAGAGGGGAATGTAGGTTTGATTGAGTTTCTACTGTGGACACAGACCTTTAAAAAACCTAATAAAAACAGCTTTTCAGAATAAAACTTTTTCCACTGTGAGTTTAACAGTTGAAATTCGGTTTTCCTGTATTATGTTATTGTAGAGAGGCGAAAATGTCAAAAATTGGGCCAATACAATCAAAACTATAAACACACCTGTGGTCGAGAACAAAATCAAACACTTTTACTTGGATATTTGCCTCTTAATACTTAACCAGTATCAAAAATTAGGGCTGTATTTTTCACTGTCCAAATCTTCAATGACAGCTGCTTATCTAAAAAATATCGTCTCACCTGTAAATATTGTGTCTTTTTTTACATTGTGGCCACACAAAGTAAAGCCTTGAACAAAGCTGAACAATACTCTTTTGCCTTAGATTTACTCTGTATGTTGTCCTTTCTAAATAAAACAAAGATTTTAATCAAACAGCATAGCACACATAGCACAGATGTAATAAAACACTCGGAGACATGTCCAGCTTGTAGCTGACAATTTTTGACATTAGTTCTTAGTTCTTTATTTTGGTAGAGAGTGAGGGATTATTGTTTGAAACTAAACAATAGCATTAAAATTGCTATTCAACAATTTGGAGGTCTACATGTTTATAGTCTTGACAGATCAAGAGACTTGAGATCATTTTCAACTCTTCAAATAAGAGACAGGATGAAGTTGCCTAGTGCAGGGGGAGTAAATTTGTCAAAGTGGTTATTATGCGTAAAAGTTTTCTTAGCTGCCCGCAAGTTCCTGAAAGTTTTGCTGTTGCCCAAGTCTTCGATTGAAAGTTGGACTTCTGCACAGGGTGTAAGGTGAGACTGCCTTTGAAGCTATTGAAAGCCACCATTCTCAAATCCAGTACAAGTACTGGAGGACTGTAACAAGTAATGTAATCTAACCTAAATTTTTCAGATTCTTTGGCCAGCTGGTTTTAAATTGGCTCAATCACATGCAACATAATTATTTAGCCCCACATTTATTCAGTCACATAAAATGAATGTATTCCCAGCAGTGAGACACAACGCTGGTGTCTGAACACAAAAAGGCCGCCCCAGTTCAGCTCAGGATATGGCTGTGTGAAAGAAACTTTTATGAACATTAAGATGCAAGAAATGGTGAAGCCGGCTCGCTGATGACAAAGACGTGGGAATATTTAACTTTGCAAGTTGACAGAGAGGAAAAGATGTGTGAAATGAGCATTTCACTGCCTGTTCATACAATATGTACTGTATGTGCTGTACTTGTTAAAGAGAATCAGGCGCACAGATTTGGTATAAAGGTTTGTTAGAAAATATTACATGGAATATTTAGTTGTTTTTTTTTCTTCTACAGTACTGTTTGAATGTTTTGTCTTAACTTTAATTAATGTAAAAAAAGAAAAAAAGAAAAAACTCCAGTTGTAACACAAACTACTAAGCTGTGTAACATACGGATGCAGGACGTGTGGGCCGAGAGTGAGTGTGTCCTTGTTTGGCTGTTGATCTTTAGGCTAGTGAACTCTTCATCAACATGTCTGTATGCTCTTTTAGCAGTGACCTGAACATAGCCTGCGACATCCACTCTCCTATATACTCTTTTTGTCAACTTATTTTATTTATTTTTTTTGCCTTGAATAGAAAATTGTTCCAGGCACATTTGTGGCTTCTTTAGAATGATTTAATATAAAGAGTTGGAGAACAGATGTTTTTAACATAGGCACCCTCTGCAAGCACACCATTTTTTTTTGTTGAAGTTTGCAACAGTGCATCAAATAGGGGATGTTTTAATGTTCTGTCAACAGCAAACTGTGCATTTGTTGTTACATGTGGATGCTGTGTGATAAATCTGACTCTGAATCTTAGAAGTTGAAAGGGGGAAAAAAAAACATGTTCTGAGTGAGAAAAGTGAAAAAGAGTTTCTCCTAAACCACCTGTCAAGGTCACCATGTCCATGAATCTGTATACCTGAATGTATGACATGGTGAAGGATGGCATCCAACTGTGTCTGATTTGCTTAAACTATTGCAATGTCAGAGCATTGTTCCTGTACAACTGGGTGATATTTCCTCTTTAAACAACAGGAAAGCAATACAGGGGTAGTGCATGTATGTGCATTCACAATCATGATCCACTGTGGGTATGATAAAGGAGAATACCATTGTTTTGTAGACTAGGATACTTGTTTTGTCCACCTTAAAGTTATTTCACACTACACAGCTCTAATGGTGTTATTTGGAGTTCAGATATCTTTAAAGAGACAGAATAAATAATACACACTGGAGAAGAAAATGGTGTATCATCCTCACTGACTTTGAAAATTTACCTTGCCTAAAAGCTGCTGTGAGGTGTCATGCACCACCAAATGGTTTAATAAGCTGCCAAACCAAAACACTGAGCCATTCAAATGGTAAAACTGGGTGTTAGTGTTGGGTAGTATGTTTAATTTTTCAGGTGGTTACGATGAGTCCAACAACTGGGTACTGTAGATATATTTGCAGAATTTTGCAGCAGAACCCATATCGCCTAACTCCAAAATGGAGATCGGAACCAAGACTTCCATATTAAGATTTATTTATTGTCAGTATATTTGTCTAATTATCCAACCCTGCTAGATAAAAGTAATAAAATGTGAGGCGTTAGGAAGAATGGGAAAACTCTGGGATCCTGAAACTCAGTGTGCAGCATGACGTTACTGTAGGCATTAACCTAATAAAGCTATGCAAGGCTTGGTCACTCAGTAGGAAAATTTACAATTTCATTAGGATTATTAATTCAGCTATCTCGAGGCACTTTATATTACATGCTATATATAATGTAAAGATTCTATTATAGGGGGAAAAAACTAGCAATCCAAAGATTCCTTACGAGGAGGCACTTGGCAGCAGTAGGACATTTAAAAACTCCCTTTTAAAAGAAGAAAACTCCTTTTGTTTAGTGTTTGACAAGATACTACTTCCTGTAATGTTCTAAAAGTTTCCCAGAGTTGTGAGAAGCCTAGCCAAGATTCAAGAAGGTTTATTCTGTAATACCATGTTTTTACATGGTGTTTACAGACATACACAGGCTGAAACAAAATGTTGTTGTGTTGTGCAATAATCAGCAAACAATAAAAATACAGTATAACAACCAAGCTGCAGCTTGATGCGACACTCAGCAAACTCAGGCATAAACAATCACACTCATCCAACTAGCAGCAGTCCTCTCACGGAGAGGGATTGAATAAGATCAGCTAAGTGTGTGTAAAGTCCCAGATTAATAGAAAACTTTGCCACTGAAAAAGGTTCTAGTCTAGCACCAGACTTAATCGCTTTCTGAGAAACGGAGCCCTAGAGCCATGAAATATTCTAAAGTCCTGCAAAAGTTGCATGTTGAGGCTATGATTGTTTTCTTCTCCAGTGGGTGTGATTTTCTGAGTATGAGAAGCTGACTTCAGTCTTCATAGCTACACATGTCTCCCTGAGTCTGAAGATTTAAGTGCTGCATATTTATTGAATGAAATGAAAACTAAGGAATAAACTGCCAGTTATCTACAGGAAGTTATTCCTTTAATAAAGTTTTAATAATGCCCTGGAGAACAAGCACTCAAATTATAAATAACAACTTGGGATCAGACCAGTATTCTAAAACCTCTGAGTTTTTCAAATTGAATGAGATCACGGCAGCCTAAAGGCACACAGTAAAAGGTTGAATGGTTAAGATGACTAAAAGACACAACACTGCTATTTTCCTTTAAAATACCCAGTTTACAGCACAAGAAATATCATACTAAATAATAATGTTTTTAAAATTCTAAATTAACTGTGTAACTAACTGAACAAGCTGGAATAACTGTGCTACAGTGTAAGTTTACGAGTGTATGTGTTGTTCAGTGTGGGCCCACCTTCAAACGGAGTGGCTGCTGCAGAAACATACAAAGGCACATAGACACACATGCATGCAGGCATGCGCGCATAGATGGGAACACTTGTGGACATATTAGAAACAGGACTAACATATAGAACAATCTCCTCTTATGTTAATTTCATAATTTGGCTCAGTCAATGATATTACCACAGTTTACTTTATATTAGCTTTCTTGTTTTCCATCAAGGTTAATGTGCAAGCTTCTTTAGTAATGCACACACTTAAAAACATGCACAGTACTTAAAAATACTGTGTATACTTAAAATACTGCACAACAAGCCCTAAAAACTAGAAAGCTATATACTTTTCAATGATTAGCACGAGGCTGCATAGAGCATGTGAAAGGACTAGTTTAACATTTTGGAAAATACTTACTTTCACTTTTGGTGAGTGTGTGCATTAAAGAATAATTCATAGCCAACAGATGGTAATTTTAGCATGGCAAGGTTTGGAAGATGTAGGAAACCCAACCCCTCCAAACTGAAACATTCCACCTACCTTTATACCTGTAGTTTACTTAGTAATACACTTTTGTGTTTAATCTGAAAATGTAAATTATACAAAGTAAGAGGTTAACTGGCAAGTGTTGTTCCCACAGTGAATGGCTCACACTGACAAGAGAATAAAGAAATAAGCTCGAAAATTTCCAAAATGTTAAGCGGTTGCTTTAACTTTTAATGAAAACATGATTTTTTAAAATTTTTTTTTTGGATTATGTAACTGGAGATGGACTGAGCTGAAAATTCCTAATACCATAATTGTCTGAACAGCCTGGAGGTATATGAAAGCTACCAGTTAGCCATGCTAATCGTATTTCGCCAAGTGGAAAAAGCAAAAGAGAACTGAATTTAAATGTTCCTTTATTCCCAGACATTTAAACTTGTGTATCCCCGTCTTCTCTCCCTTTCCCCTATTGCCATTCAACTTTAATCCACTTTCCTCAATCAGTACACACAGGGATAATGTGTGGCTGACAAATCAGAAAACAACACTTGTCAAGATGGGAGCCCCGTTGGCATTACTCTGTCTCTCTGTGCCTCGCAGCCCATCAAAGCTAATGAAAAATAATTTTGATGACCATAGTCCACAGTGAATACACACTACGCTCAGTTTATTATCTTTCTGTCTTTCCCTTCACCCTCTTCCCTCCCCCTCCTTCTGTGTCTGATTACTGTATGTCAGGATGCATGTGTGGATCCAGTGTGTCATAATGGCTAATGGATGCTATCATTTTGGGACCTGGGTGTTTTGTTCAAAATGCTGGAATCATTAGGTAGGTTAAACTTTTCCCTAGCGTGCACATTAATATCTGCTGGTCTCAAGGCAAGCAGATGGATCTCTAACACCGTCTCAGTGCTAGATTACATTTTAATTAATTTTGATCAGGCTTTTTACGGCATCTTCCTGACATCACCTCAAAGGCGTTCATGTTACTTGGTTTCTCAGTGAGCTTTTGTCAAAGACACCATGTGAGCATTTTAAACTAACAGTACAAGGTCAGTTAGGGAGACCACCAAAATACCATATGTAAATAAATAAAATATATTGCAGTTCAATTGTGAATTGATTTCCATTGTGGCAAGGAGTGACAAAGCATAAGAGTAAAAAAGGGTAGAATATAAAAAACCTGAACAACATACAGGAAAAGGTTAAAACACTAACTGACCTTAGGAGCAAGAAAAGCCACACCAACTACAGCTGTAACACCAATTTGTTAAGCGTGGTCTTGTAACCCAAATTTAACTGAAGGTTGATTTCAAGAGGAAACAGTTCTTCTCTGATTTACTTTAAGTAGATGATACATGTTAGCTAGCTGCCTAGCAATTTGTCTTTTGCAAGCTATCATTAGCTGATGTCATCCAGACAAAAGATGGCTTAAAGCAGGTTTGGCTTTTTTAACCCGAGTCGTTCGAACAGAAATCTGTCCACAGGCTGAGAGTCTCATTTCTAGGGAAGGATTGTTTACATCATTTAATACATGAAAAACAACAACATTGTCTACTTTTAACTAAGCTTTCGGTATCGCCAATTTCACATGTTCTGTTTTTGATTGGCATGGCTCAGGAGACAACACTACTAAATTGATATCTTGCATAAAAGTCATTTTTCTATCAAAATTGCTGCACATGTAATCAGCTTTTTTCCAACTGCTGTCTGAATTATTTCTTCTGAAGCCATTTTACATCACTGTTATAGAGACTGGAGAAGATGCAGCAGTCAGCATCCTGTCATTTTACTGTTAGTGCAACATAATCAAATTAAAATTAGAGCAGAACAGAAGTTCAAACTGCATGTTGACGACTGATGATGAAACTTAAGGCACGGCCAACTTCTCTCAGCCGGTAAACTTCATGACCCGATACATATCCCTTTCCCTAGTTACGGAGATTTATAGGCGGTTGGAAGACTTCCACTGTGAGCATTTGCTCGCAGCATGAAAACAATGTTAGAAATCTGTATGGAAATAACTTCCCTTTAAATGTTGTATACTTACATAATATGCTACACAAGATTTAAAAATGTCTTCATTAGAAATACCCCAGTCAAAATGAACATAATGTTCTTGATTGTTGACTTGATCTAAGTAAGGAAACCACAATGCTGGCCATTGAAGAACAGATTGTTTTATATTTTTGATCAGACAAAAAAAAGTTTTGAGTTGCTCTATATACAACCCACTCGTTTAGCCATCTGCCCAAGTTATATTGAACTATGTACTTGTGTATGTGTGTCTGTATGAGTGTGATTATGTGTGTGGTACAAGGAGAGATGGTTAAAACCCCTACTGTTCCTCCCTTCAACCTCCCACACACAATCTGTCAGTCTTTCCTGCTGTCTAATACGGAAGGTATCCACATTACTACACACACACACACACGCACATATACACACTGGTCTGAAGCAAACATGACTAAGGTTGATTCTCAGAAGCCACATGAGGGTACCTTGAAGTCCTCTATGAGATCCTGATGTAACACATTGCAACCTCTTGTCATACAGCCATGCAGAACAGAGTGGCCGAAGTGGCCTCCCGGTGCCACTGTCACTGCAACTAAATTGAATGTCTTGGTGTCTATACTCCAGTTCCAGTAGTGTCTCTTGCTCGCTTGCTCTCTCTCTCGACAGCCGACATCTGAACTCTCAATGAAATCTCTACAAAATTCACAGCTGAGGCATTTTCTGAGGGGCTTTTTTTTTCCCAAATAATAACATTGTGAGAGAGTCAACACCTGCTTCTTCTTTCTGTACAAACCAGTCTTTTAGCTCCTCTTTTTCCTCCCGAGTAGCCCTGCAGGCACTGTGGTCTTGTCTTTCTCTCTTCTCACGCCCCCTCACTTCCGCTTTTTTTCCTTTAATTTATTGTGAATTGATTTCTAAGTTTGGTTCGCCTCTGTCGCTGAAGGTGAAGATTTCTTTTCTGTCTTCCTTTTTGTAAGATTGACCCTTTTTTTGTTAACTTTAGTCACTGCTAATGTAACAAAACGCACTGTGATGATTCCAGTATTAATAAAAGTTGTACTTAAACTGTGTGCTGCTGTGTAAAACGAATCTTTTTATTCAAGAAATATGGTCAGAATCCTAAACCATCTACAGAGTTTAGTATGCACTGTAAGAAGCGATTCAGTATGGGTCAGTGAATAGTCTGTGTGGCATCTATAGGCCAGTCAGCGGTAGAAAGGCTAACTGTAGTCACTGAACCAAAGAAAGACACTTGCACTTTCAGTGCATAATAACAGTGGTTAGGAAAAGATTCCATATCCCATTGGTACATATTTTCCACAACAATAACTTTAGGCAGATAATGTAAATAAAAAGTCGAATGTCTAGGTTAAGTTAGAGTTAAAATGAATTACACTCTCTCTCAGATGTATATAGAAACATTAAATAGGAGTCTGCAGATGAGAAAAGAGTAATATGTACAGGTCAGCACAGCTCACATTTATATAAAAACATGGTCTTTATGTGTATTGCACATTCCTCTCCATATGCAGAATACAAGGCCTTATGTATGTGGCACACCTTCAAAAAGGAAGAAGGCATGCCAATTATTCAAGGTCTTTCTCTCTTCTAAGCTAGAAAAGAAGTGCTCTAAAGAGCTGTCTCCAGATGAGTCTATATTCTTACAAATAAGGTTCCTCTGTTATCGTTTTTTTTTTGTTAACTCGGTTTTCCTGGGTCTTTTCACATGTGTCATGAATAAAGCTTCTTTTTTTCGGTACTGGCACTAGTTTTATTTTGTTGTATTTATCCGCAACACCTTAAAGGCCGGTCCGTGAAAATATTGTCGGGCACAAACCGGCGCAAAAAAGGTTGGGGACCGCTGAGGTAGGGCATTAACAGGGAAAGGGGGGCACAAAGAAATACTTCTTTCTTATTCTCATTTAAAATGTCTAGCTTTTTATAAATAATCTTACAACCAAAGTGGTCAAACGCATAGAAATCATACATATATACCAAAAAGAAACTGTACATCACTGTCACAACAGTGTTTGTTTTCTTTCAAAGGCTTTATGGCTTTTCCTACAATACCTGGTGGGCCGGTCTCTAGCCAAAATGCCCGGGCCGATTATTTGTCCCAGTCCAGCCCTGAGTACCATTATGCACAGCTACTTTCTATAACGTTGATATTTATTTAAACTATTTTTCTCCAAGTGATCTTTCTGAGTTAACTTCAGTAATAACTTCCTCCAAACCATCAACGTGTCTTTTAGGCCCCATTCCTACAAGACTGCTTAAACAAATCCAACCATTAATTAATCCTTCAATCTTAAATATGACCAATTTGTCTCTATTAATCGGCTACAGCTTAATCCATTGTTTAAAAAGCCATCCCTTGACCCAACTGTTTTAGCTAACGTTATAAATTCTGGAAAGAGCCACCTACATGTTCATTCTTTTTCTCTGAATTTAAACCAGTTTCATTATCCCATCTTACTGATATAATAATGCACATGAAACCAACTACGTGCCCCTTGGATGTGTCACCTATACGCCATTTTTCAGAGATGTGCTGAAGACAGTCGGCCCTAACATCCCCACTATTGTAAATGGCAGTATCTCAAATGGAACTGTTCCTCATTTGTTTAAACAAGCTGTTGTCCAGCCACTTCTAAAAAAAAAACCTGGTTTGGAGACATCAGTTCTCTAAGCTGTCTATTGTTCTTGTCTAAGGTTCTCGAGAAAGTTGTCCTCCACCAATTATCCTCATAATTGGTAACACACATAATATTCCGGATAAATATGAGTGTAGTTTCAGAGCCTTCCACAGCACAGAGTCTGCTCTACTGAATGTGTTCAATGATGTGCTTTTAGCTGCTGACTCTGGAAAAAGTACAGTTCTTTTAGACCTGAGTGCAGCATTTAACATTGTCAACCACACAATCCTATTAAACCGTCTAAGACATGTGTCGGCATTCAAGGCTCTGCTCTAAAATGGTTTGCCTCTTACCTAGAGAGCAGATCATACTCTGTGATGCTGGGTAACAAATACTCTTCCCCAGCTACACTCACTTGTGGAATACCTCAGGGCTCTATTCAGGGCACTGTCTTATTCTCCTTATACATGCTCCCATTAGGCTCCATTTTTCAGAAACACCAAATTTCCTATCACTCTTATGCAGATGATACACAGTTCTACCTCTCTCTAAAACCAGGTGCTGATAGCACATTGCAGAAAGTCTCAGATTGTCTTAGCGACATACATTGCTGGATGTCTCTGAACTTTCTCAAATTAAATCACAACAAAACCGACATTATAATTTTGGGTAAGCAGGACTCTGTTAGTCTTATAAGAAACGACTTGGGCCCATTATCAGCTAATGAACATCCCCATGTAAAAAAAAAATCTTGGTTTCATTTTTGATTCTACCCTTAAGCTGGACAAACAAATAAATTCAGTTGTTCATGGCAGTTTTTTCCAACTCAGGAGCATTTCTAAACTAAAAAAATCCTGTCATCTAAAGACCTGGAAACTGTTATCCATGCTTTCATATCATCACATCTTGACTACTGAATTCTCTCTATTTAGGCATCTTTCACTTAAGCCTGTCCCGCCTGCAACTTGTTCAAAATGCACCTGCAAGGCTCCTGACGGGTACCGGAAAGAGAGAGAGAGAGTATTACTCTGATACTCGCATCTCTACATTGGCTGCCAGTTAAATACAGAATTGATTTTAAGGTTTTATTATTTGTTTTTAAAGCCCTCCGTGGTTTGGCTCCAGGTTACATTTGAGATCTTCTTAGCCTGCACCTACCCACTCAAACTCTGCGCTCCTCCAGTCAAGGAGTGAGCCGGTGTGTACCCGGACGCCCACCCCCAGACACAAAGAACCACCAACACACCGACACCTGAGGGAGTCCGCCACCGGCAGGGGAAGTGGTGGTGGGTGGAGATAGGCCTCCAAACCTTGGAGGGCCTGAGGTGTTCCCAGAGAGGTGGCGTCTGATACCCAACCTGACATATAGACACAGACATACAGGCACACACAGATACAAACATCCATTCCCACCCTCATGCTCTCATATGCACTTACTCCACACTCAACCAACGTGGAGACAGACATAAAGAGACGCTGTACACACAATCACACTCCCCAAGCGTACTCTACAAACCGGGTCTAGGTACCCTTGCCCCTGGAGGGGGGAATTGCACCCAGACCCAGGTGGTGTTACCCTTTTCCCTGTGGTGGGGAGAGGCAGACCACCCCGACTCCGCAGCAGCAGGGAGGCCCCACACCCCAGACCGCAGTCGGACGGCCAACTCCTCCTACTAGCCCTCCCGCTCCAGCAGGCCGCAGAGAATGGGGGTGGGAGAAGACTCCAAACCTCCCTCCACCCGCTCATTGTAGTGTTGATGCGTATGTGTTCTAAGGTGCAATTACCTACCTATTTTCCAAGGATTTCAGAGCTCTCTGACACCTCTTTTATTCTGTTTTAGCTACTCTGGTCTTTTATCTCATTGGATGATGTTTGCATGTGTATACGTATACATGTATTTTATGTTCACGTATGGTAAATGGCCTGTATTTGTATAGCGCTTTACTAGTCCCTAAGGACCCCAAAACGCTTTACACATCCAGTCATCCACACATTCACACACTAGTGATGGCAAGCTACATTGCAGCCACAGCCACCCTGGGGCGCACTTTCAGAGGCGTATGCACACGTATGTGTGCTTGTGTGTGAATGTGTACATTTTTGTATATGTATGTGCATATTTGCATGTACACATACATATTTACAAACATATATGGATGTCTTACAATGTTTTCTATTATGTTTTCATAATATCTATTTTTTTTGTTTTTATTATATTATCCCTCTGTTTAAATAAAGATGACTTGACCTGAAAGAGTAAAACAACTAACTGATCATCTGGAGAGGAATGTTTCAGTCAGGTTTCAGAGCTCGTCACATTTAGTGAAGGTTACAAATGATCTTCTTGTGTCTTCTGACAGTCGACTCATCTGTAGTCCCCTGTCTGTAGGTGTAACTGTAGGTATTAAATGTATTGACGGTGGTTTGAATCATATCTATCTAATAGACTCCAATTTTTACCTCTATTCAAATGATACCAAACTTTATCTGTCCATTAAGACAGATAGCATATACCAGTTAGTTAAACTACAGGAATGTCTTAAAGACATAAAGACCTGGATGATCTCTAATTTCCAACTTGCAAATTCAATTTATAGAGGGCTAATATATAAAATATTAACCAACTATGTAGGACTGGTTCCATTGTGCAATATCTCTAAGATTGCAAACATCCTGTCTCAGAGTGACACTAAAAAACTAGTTCATGCATTCATTACTTCAAGGCTTGACTACTGTAATTAGTTATTATCAGGATGTCCTAAAACCTCCATGAAAAGCCTTCAGTTGATGCAAAATCCTGTACTGATAGAAACACCCCTCTCATTTTAATGACCTTATAGTATCATGTCACCCCATTAGAGCTTTCAGACTTACTTGTTGGTCCTAGAGTATTTAAAAGTTGAATGGGAGCCAGAGCCATCATCTTTCAGGCCTCTCTTCTGAGGAACCAGCTCAAAGCTCTACCTTTAAGATGAGGTTTTTAAACTTTACTTCCTTAGATCCTTCTAAGGAATTCAATGGGGATGTGGCAAACAACTCTAGAGGCCAACTTCAAGCCAATAGCGCAAGTCACCATCAAGCGTGGGATCTACCAAGGAGAAGCTTTGTCCCCACTGCTGTTCTGCCCAGGCCTGAACCACCTCAGTGAGATAACTGACTGGCTGCAGATACTGACTACAGAATGGATAAATCGTCAGCAGCCTCCTCTGGATTACAGCAAGCTGTACGCCTGGAGTGAATGAAGCATCAATTCACACCACTAGGATCTACAGCAACAACATTTGAATGTCATTCAAACTGGAGAACTGTAGTCAGATAGCAACACAGAGAGGGAAGGTAGTCCGAGCTGAGGGGATCACACTACTAAAAGGCAGCATTGCAGATATTGAGATACCTGTGAATCCTACAGCTAAATGGGAACCACCAAGAGGCTGAAACGAAGCTGAAACCAAATACAGAACCTGCAGAGACTAAGACAAGTCTTCAGGAATCAGCTGAATGAAAAGGAACAAAATCTGAGCAACCTATGCCCTCTCGGTTATCAGATAGCCTACTTGGACAATGAACAGAGCCAAGATCCTGTGGGACTTGCAGACATTTCTGGTGATGGCTAACCAACTGGACATAACAGTGGTGAACAAGCAGAATAAGAAGATGGTCATAGTGATAGATGTTGCCATACTGAGCGATAACAACTTCAGGAACATGGAACACGAGAAGCTCGAGAAATACAAGGGCTGAGAGAAGAGGTTGAAAAGATCTGGAGAGTGAAGGCAAGAGTGGTCTCAGTGGTAATTAGAGCACATGGAGCCTCTGGTGGAGGACCCAAACTTGAACGATAAAGACTGTGTGCAGGCGGAGAGGGGAATTGAATATATTATATAATTATGAATGAGATCTTGTCTATGAATTAGAGCATATAGCACACTGAGGCAGAAATGAAAAATGAAAACAAGAATTTTAAAATCTAATTGGACGGCTAAAGAATTTCTCAAAACCCACATACACCTTGCAAAGCTTAGCCTTCAGCTGCTCTTAAGCTGGATACTTTGAAAATCTTTTGTTTGTCGAGAATCAAAAGGGCTTCAGCTGAGAAACTATACTGTGAAATACCCAATCATAACCTTTGTGGTTATGAACAAATCATGAACGCTTCCCTATGCCTTAAAGATCCTTACCATTCTTTAATTAACAACACATCTCCCCCGTCCCTCTTCTCAGTTGTTTCTCTTTCCCTCTTTCTTTCTCCCCTTCTTTCCCCCAGTCAAGTCTGTCCCCTATGTCCCCTAATGTTGGACAAGAAAAATTTGTATGATTAACAGTGAAAATAAATAATGATTAAAACCATGGCTAAGAGTGTTGGAAATGCCTGTAGAGTTTTATTCTGAAGCACAGACATTGATTTCTTGGCCAGAGAAACTAAACCCCATCCTGATTACACCTTAGTGAACATTGCCGTTGCTAATGCTGAGTTTGCAGTTTCCACTTCAATTCAGATTTTTCCAGGTCATTGCTCTTGACAAAGAGTTATAGATCACTCATGAGGCTGGAAATGAAGTGAAAGAAATTAGGTGTATTCTACTGCGTGCTGGTAGGGGGCAGCCAAGACCTTTAACTCTCAAATGCAGAAATGGGTCTGAAGCAGACAGAGCAGTGATAGTGCATGCTTACTGTACACACATGTAAATATGTTAAACAACACGAGTTGTTCAGGAATATGTCACACAGACATAGGGACATCATCAGATGGCTTACATTTCTGAGGCAAACTGTGGCAAGGTACTCTAAAATGAATCTAATTTATTTTCCTGTGAATACAGTTAAAGCATCAATAACTTCTTTCTTTCTTTTCAAGCTTGAAACAGCCGAAAACACTTTTCATTAGCCTTCATTATCGTTTCTGGAGATTTATGTTCCATTTCTAACAATAGCTGCCGGTGGTGGCCATCATCTGCTGAGAATTAGTGAATGGTCTGCTGGTTAACTGAGCTAAATCTTGTCAGCTGGTTTTGATTAAAGCACTTGATACACACTCAGAAATTAAAGTACAGAAATGTACCTATAGGGGTACAATGGCTTGTCACTGGGGTGGTACCCTCTAAGGTACCGTTCTGTACCCTAAACTGTGGGTACTGATTTGTACCCTTGTAATTTGTACCTTTTACACGTCAAACCTGTACTTTAAAGGGCAAAGTTGTACCCTTAGTATAAAGTACAAAAAAGAACCCTTAAAAGGAGTACAAAAATGTCTTTCTAAAGGTTCAGTATCTACACACAGATTTCCTATATTTTTCCTCTCAGGATTTGAAAAATTGAAGATACAAAGTCAAAAATACTTGTCACATTTATTACCTTCTTAAATACATTGCTTAACTGTTACATACAAACTGTTATCAACAGAGTATGTGTCATAAGCTGCAACATCAATTTCCTGTCCAGGTTTTAGCAACGTCCATTCACTATCAACTCTAACACTGTATGAATGAAAATGGTTGTCATATAACAGAGGAATGAGAATTTTTCCACAAAAGACCCACATTGTGTCAATATTAAATATGTACTTAATTTGCCAGAACAGAGGAATCTTCTCTGAATGCAGTACATCAATGACAAACACATCTCTTACACAGTATTTGACACTGTTCACAATTACTTCTGACACACGCTGGAAAGCTTTCTTAGCACTATCAACTTCAGAAAAGCCACAATAGACTGTCAGTGCTTGTTGCAGTTCCAGTGGTAATGACAAAAATGGTGTAGTCACACTTTTTCCAAAAACATTTTCAAATTCACCAAGTAAACTTTTGTTAGAAAACTCCCAGCACTGTCTGAACTGATGTCTGTTGCTCAAAGTTGTAGCAATGTTCATAAAATTTCTACAATTGCGGGACAACGTTTTGAAATACTGGTGCTTACTTTCAAATCTCATACACCATAACAAACGTAGAGGGCCGAACATTTCAATCAGTCTTGCATAGTGGATTAAATAATGACACTTTGGTGTAATTACATCCCCAAATACACTTTTCAGTTTTGTGAGAAACTCATGGACAAGCAACTTCAACAATAAAATATTCTCTTTTCGCACTTTTTTAGCCATTACAATCTCTGTTATTTCACGACATAGAAGAAAAACATGCCAATATTTACAATTAGGTGGCACACGGTCTGCCATCAGAAATGGCAGCAATCTGAACAGGCACCACTTTTGAGATGCTGATCCAACAATACCAACACTCTGAAGTCTCTCTGATAACTGTACTGGTTTGTTTGTTTTGTCATTCTGACCGATGGGCATTTTTTGCAATTCTTCATTGATCTCTCTAATTGTAATATGCTTCTCAGTGTGGGCTTTACAAATCACTAGTTTCATAACTAGAGGAACTACACCTTCCAGCAGATCATGCATTACATCAGGTGGTAAAGCTTGCGTAACACTGAAATAACTCAGTCTGTCAAAAGGACATGAACTATTTACACCATATATTGTTTTATCATCCGGAAATTCTTGGATTCGTGCAAGATGATACTGGTGAACCTCTGATGTTCTTAAAACAAAGCTTTCTTCCTCAAAGGATTGTTTCATATCTTCATAAGAAGCCATGCAATACCGACAAATTCTACCAGTGTTAAATGACATAGAAAAACCACCAATCATGTGAGCTGATAAATTATCACAAGATAAAGTTGCAAGAGCAGCATGAATAGTGTGTTCAGTTTTATCAATGGTAAAAGTAAAGCCATCAGTGGAAAGTTTTTCCAAATCATCAAGCAAAGGTTTAAGGATAACATGCCAACCACACCGCTTAACGAAAGAATAGCGTACCAATAACGCTAGATGAATGTGCCTCTGCTGAGAAGTGTACCTTTTGTCCAAATTGCCTACAGTGTAATAAAATGCACAAAGTTTGTGTTTGGATCGTTTAGATCCTAGAGGATTAAGTACTTCAAATTCATCCTCATAAAAATGGAGTCGCAGTGCATTTGGGTTATCCTTGAAGAATTGATGATGTCTGAAGATTTCTCCATCAGAGTAATCTGTTAGAAATTCATCAGTTTCCAAATTGCCACTTGAAAAAATGTGATCTTGTATGTCTTCATGAGAAAGATAATTTTTTAGCACCTTATCAACAGGCACATATGAATACGAGCCAACTGTATGACCCACAGAGTCTCTTAATTTGCAATGAACAGGCTCTGTCATGTTGAGCTTTGATTTGCAATGTTCTTTGACCAAATAAGGAGATCGAATAGCTGTTGAAGCCTTCTCAAAAAATTCATTTGAATGCAGGACATTTTTAAGCTCTGGACACAAAGACACATCAAGACCCATTTTCTCTAAATGATATGCTATAAAAGCATCGTAGTTCTCCTTGAAAAAACACATCAGAAAATTTACATCTTCCACAATTTCTTCCTGAACAGAGACTGGTAAAGAATTTTTCTCTCTGCACTTAAGAATGAACTTGAAAAGATTGTCTCTGAAATTTATCAAAAATTCATCCCAGGATGGAGGGGTTTCAATATTTTCAGTCATGTCATTTGCAAATTCATTTGGGTGTGGACTGACTACCTCCTGCTCATTTTCATCTAAGTCTTTATGGGGACACAACACCTGTTCTCTGTGTTTCCTATACACATGTCGTCTGAAAGATTCATATTTTTTGAAGGAAGAACAGCAGTCACTGAGTCCACAGGTTATATCAAAATTGGCATCATGGGAATGAATAAGTCCTATGTGCTGAATAAGCTTTGTCAAACTAAAGGTTCTTCTGCCACATTTGGAGCACTGATATGGCTGAGGCATGGTGGTCAATACAGAAGATTTATTTGTCTGGTGACTGTGATTGGCAGAGGCCGGTCCTCACCCTCATCTATTTTCACAATGTACTTTTGGAGAAAAATCAGGGTGTTCTTCAGATGTTTTGGATAAGCAAGGTTGAAGACAAAATACAAGCAGAAAGAAGAGATGATTCCTTCAAAAATACACGAGCTTCTGCACACTTCACTGCCATCCAACTTCACAATGTTTGGAGCGCTTCTGGAGAACACTGGTTTCCAGTCTTCATGAAGTAGCTGCACAGTTGGATAGGGGGTTTTCGGATGAACCTTTGAAGTCAAAAGAGAAGGTAGAGGAAAGCAATATCTTAGTCTCTTAACAAAAGATACATTCGTTTTCCTTTTATATAGACTAAATATTTTAATACACACACCTCTCCAAGTATGACAAAGAGATCCAGTTTCTCCTTGAAGACGTATGGCAGGAATAAAAGTGCAGCCCTTGTGTCAAGATCTGCCAAAAAAACCCAAAAACAACACAAGATCACCCATGCATTTTATCTGGCATTTCCAGTTACCTATAAAAATTATATAAAATGGAAGCCTTGAAAGCAAATACCTGGTAGGTCATCAGTGAGAGCCTCCTCTCTTGCATCAAGGTAGAGCTGGTAGAGTGGGGTTTTCCCTCGTGTAACGTCAATCACCTTTGCTGCAACACATGAGAGCCCTTCACGAAATCGCTGGCTTACATTACCCGTTGTTGGTTGGATCCACCCGAGTTCGTTGCACAGCTACAAGTAAAAAATTAATTTTCAGTACAAAATAACAGTGTATGAAAATGAAATAATCTAAAGTTGATATTAATTATGTATGGTGCTGCATAATTATTTTTTATAGAATTTAACAACAATACTGTAAGAAGTTACATGAACATACAAAAAAAGGAAAGAGGGACAGATGAAGAAAGCAAGGTCAAGGGCAAATAAAATTTACTACTATAAACATGTTAAATGTGACAGCTATTTCCAAGTTCAGTTCAGCTTTCTGACTTACACCAGTAGGCATCCCTAAGAAGGGGTACTTCTTCAACACATCCTCCACAGGCATACCATCTGCAATTTCTTTTTGCCGCCAAGCAAACGTTTGCTGCATACGGTTATGAACCACCATGGTATCTGGTTGCATCTTCTGATATTGGCACTGTAAGACCTTTAAGTGGGCGTCGATGGATAATAAATCCTCTCCTTGGACGCATGGTCCCTTGAAAGAAAGCAAGAGTGAGAAGAGAAAGTCAAAACAGATTAGAAACCCAACATAAGACTAAATATACAATTAGAGCTGACACGATCTGTGCATCACAAAGAACTCGTATCGTTTAAAGTTAACCGATACCATGAACCAATATTTAAAATATGGAAACTCTGAAATAATTTCACATAAAATCTTAATTGTTAACTTGAAATTTTAGTTTTGGAGTCATATTTAAAATGTTGGTTTTTTTTAAATCTAGTTCACCCTCTTTTAGCGCCTTCTAATTAATAATATTTTGTGAGGTAGAAGTATTAGCACTGGTACTTTGTATTAGCAAGTGCTCTAATCCAAGTATTGGTATAGTTTTGGTTTGAAAAAAGGGGTACAGTTGCATCCCTAATCCTTAGTTTTAGATGTAATAACAGAGGCAAGAACATTTTATAGCTCAAGATGTCCCTCACACCAACCTGACAAACATTTCTCTGACTTGTTCGTTGACATTTATTAGGCTGCCCTCTCCTCGTAGAACCAAACTTCTCCTTACAACGCCTCACTGCCTCACTGTCGACTAGTGGTGCCCGCTCTGATTTGAATTTACGTCTCAAAGACATATGCCATGTGTGCTTGTTGAACAGAAACATAAGTTACTGTAAAAACAATCTACACAAAATACACCCAACAAAGAATCAGTAAACATACTTCATACAAACCTACTGAGAGGCTACAGATTGTCTTACTAACAAAACAAGATTGAAAAAAGCTTCACTTTTACTTTGTAATCTTGAAGGAACCTTATGCAAATTTTAAATTTAACTTACATAACCATTTCCCTCACGATCCTTGAGGAAAGGATACTTCATTACCAGCGTCTTCACAGCTTGCACATATTCAGAATTTGTGGGATACCTGTAATATCAGAAGAAACATAAGTGTTAGAGCAACTGCTGACAAACAAACTTTATCAAGTGTCAGTTATTGTTTCTTAGTAATGTAGCGTTTATTTTCAATATGACAGATTCAGCTTTTTCTAAAGCAACAAGCTAACATTACCCTGATTAACTTACATAGTATACTGTGCCACAGCTTCATATAGAACTCTGATTATTGTGTGTCTGTCCCTTGGATTTTTATGGCACGGTTCTTTGTTGTCCAGTTTTAGTTGCAGATTTTTGGGAAATCTTGGAATTTCAAAAGAGGCTGGCAGTCTCAAAGTATTTTCATTGCTGTGAAAACAGTTAAATGTTTGTTTTTATTGCATGAATTGAAGTATAAAACACTACAGTAACAATACATATGGTAGGAAAAATGATCATATTAACTAAATCCTAAAAGTGCATAATGGCCAACATGTATGTTTCAGACATACTAACTTCATTATAAATAAGAAAATACCTTATTGAAGTTGACGAAGTAGATGGTTGCCAGTCTTCTGGAGAGACAGTCTGTAGAGTCAGCGTCACTGAAGATTCCTTCATTCTTGACACAAATTGGTTGAATTTAACCTGCTTTTTGAAGGATCCTTGGAAAAGGTATGCAACCATAGTCTCAGTAAGACCGCAGTCAACTGTGTCACCATCAACCTCATTGTCTGCAAGATAAATGGTAGTACAAACTCTAAATTCCATGTAAGAATATTTAACACCACATTTTTACATGGGTAAAAACCGTATATCACACACATTAAAACCTTTTGTACAACTTCTTTCAGTTCAAAGAAATATTCATTAAAAAAATCAGTAAATTAAATAAAATAAACCAAATTTTTAGAGTGAATCCTCTTGATATGCAAAGTTTTCATTTTTAAATTTAGATGTTTGTTTGGGACTACTGGACACAGGAGAGCAGAGTCTGAGCATGCTTTTGTGCCCTTTCAAGTTTGGAAGAAAAAAAAAAAGACTAGAATGCTGTAATTTGTTAATATTCACTACTAAGGTGACTCCTTTCTCCAGATTTCCGACAGTTTCTGCCGTCTGTTCTTTCAGACCGATTACTTATAGCGATAACACCCGCAGGACCGTATTACAAGCTCAGATTACATGCTGAAAAAGTTCCCACATTGCTGAAAACGGGACTATCAAACCCCAGCTGCGACACCCTTGTTATATTTTAAACAAGTGCGGCGTCAAGATATTTCCTTTAAACGCCGCCCATGTGTGTTAATGGCCTTGGAGTGGATGTAAAAACGTGATTTTATTAAACCATTAATACACTAACGGTAAACTGCATTCAGCTACCAGGGAATCAAATTTCGCGCCGTTCCGCTGCGCAGGGGTTACCGAACCCATAGACTGTGGCCGAACCACATATATAAGTTCAAACTTATACAAATACTATGTGTACACATTTTTCAGAACTGTGACCTCAACTTTACACATGAAACGTTTGTAAAAACGTTTGTAAAAAGACATAATTTGAGCTAAGAGAGTGCCGAAACTAGCTAAATTGCTAATATACGTTAAGCTAGGCTAAACCAATAATTAGTAATTACGCTACATTTTTCTTTAAATAAAACTTACCTCTGAAACGCTGAGCTTCAGCTTCGGTGACATCTAAGCCCCACTCTTGTATTTTTGTTAAGAGTTCCTCGGTTGAAAGTGAACAGAGCACACCAGGACTTGCAAGTTCGTAATCCATCTCCGTCCGTTGATAAAACAAAATGGCACCTGCTGCATTTAAAGAAAGTTCTAGAATCCACCAGCTATTCGTTGAGTTTCTTCTTCTACTTTTTGTTTGATGTTGTGAGGATGGGCTCAACTCGCACTCCGAGGGTGCTTTTTTGCAATTCATCCAAATACTTATACTTAAAAAAAAAAAACGCTCTCTTAAAAAAATGTTTAAATGCATTTTTACTTTTTTTTCTTTCAAATAAATTCGTTGTTCTTAAAGCAGCTTAAAAATAAGGGGGGTTCAGGGAATACAAAAACAACAACAGCAATGAAAATAATAAAAAATAAAATAAAAACACTAAAATATATGCTTAAATCAATACAGTTGCAAATAAATTACTGTCAAAAAGAATTAAAAAAAAAAACCTCTAATCAAAAAGAGCTTAATCAACCTGTACTTTATCTTTTGAAAGAATGGGTACAAATAAGTACTTTTCACAATTAAGGAACATGTATGTACCTTTCAGACGCTAAAAAAGGTACAGATAGTTCCCCCGAGGTCCAATATTTGTCCTTAGACTGTATTAATGTCATTTTTGTACCTTGGGGCACAGTAATGTACTCCTTCCGTACCCCTATTTCTGACTGTGTAGGGCAAGGACAGACTTCTTTTACTTAACACCTACTCCCCATTGCCAGCATGGAACCACACATAGAACTTTAATTAAAAATAAGTGGGGCACAATTAATCTGAGGGAGGCAAGCTTCATTCAAACGCACAGCAGCTTGAGACTGTAAGCCCGTTATACTGCCTTTTGTGTGTGTGTGTGTGTGTCCATGCGCTCTTAGCTGAAGTGAAGTGAATGTGTCTCTACTCTGCTCTTCTCTTCTCATACTGGGACTCTAATTAAATGTTTAAATCGTGTGGCTCAGTGTTAGCAGCACTAATAGCGAATTGCTGCATGACATATTGAAAAGACTCACGTATTGTTGTGATTTTATTCATAGAGAAGTAGCACAGACACTGCAGGATAGGTATATCAGCAACTAATTTTACTATTACTTTTAAACTTTGCTTTTTAAATTAGTTTTCCTGCACTGTCAAACAATCCACCCAGTGAGTGCACATTTCTGTCGACCTAAGAATGTGTGTGCTTTTGCCTTCGTATCCAAATAAACTGAAGTAACATTCAAAGCATGCCATGCTTTTTATCTTTTTTATTTTGTGCAAGGTTTATGGAGAGAGTTTCACATTCAGGGTAACCTGACCCATACTGTGCAAAAATATCCCAAAGGTAACAATAACCTGAACTGATTGTTATGAGTAGAAAAAAGAGAGTACAACATTATATAGTGTATGTATGCATTCTTATATATTAACTGTGCTTGGAAAGCATGGTTTATGCACATGCATAGAAGTCTACAAGACTTGTTTTTTTACAATTAGTCTACATAACCCACAGTGACAAAGTGAAAAACATTTTTTCAAAATCTGAAATCTTTAATTTACAAATGTATCAGATCCTTTTCTGTGGCTCCAAATTGTGGTCAGGTGCGGTCTATTTGCTTTAATAAGATGTGCCTAGATCTTGATTGGAACCCACCTGTGGTGAACTGAACAGACAGGACATTGTTTAGAAAGGCACAAATTAGTTTATATTAGAGATGGACCGATCCGATATTACGTATCGGTCCGATACTGACCTAAATTACTGGATCGGATATCGGAGAAAAATAAAAAATGTAATCCGATCCATTAAATATCACGAAAGCACCTCGCAAAACTTGCAACACGCCGTAACTCACCTCAGAACGTTAGCACGTCTGAGCAGTATGCATCACGTGATAGAGCGGCTGTGGCATGCGGGACCTGTCGGTGGTCTGGATAGCATTTGGAGCTTCGCTAGCAACCTGGCATTTCATCTCCGACAAAGTTATCCCCGAGAGAAGTAAAGCAAGTGTGTAAGTCCATCTCTGAATGTTTGTAAAGCATTCCCACGTTAAGCTTAACAAGCGACTGCCTCTCGCTCTCCGGCTGCTACTTCAATCGTGAAACTGCTTAAATGATCAGCTGATCGGCTTTTCTGTCGCGAGTCTGTCTCTCGTTTGTTTTTGGTCCACTTTGCACCAGAAAGAGGAAACCAGCGGCTGAACAACAGCAGAACGTTTAAGCTTGATCAGCTGTTGTTAGAATGTATTTAATATTTCTTTCTACACCAGGATCTTTTTCTACGTAGCTGACGCTGGTAACTGTGCAGGGGCGGATCTAGCAAAGTTTAGCCAGGGGGGCCGATAGGGCATGAACAGGGAAAAGGGGGCACAAAGACATACTTTTCTTTCTTATTCTCATTTAAAATGTCGAGCTTTTAATAAATAATTATCTGACACCCAAAGTTTTAATTTGATGTAAAATGAATAGAAGTCCATTACTGTATATAGTGACTATTAAGTCTAATATATACCCTAGTAAGCTATAGTACTTTTTCCTTTGGGAAGGTACCATCTGTGCAGTCTGCAATTTTGTTGAAGAAAGATGTTGAATCTATTTAATATTTCTTGAAAAATAATTGATTTCTGTGCATTTTTTTTTCACACTGCATTAAATTAAGGTTGATTACGTCGATTAAGCATCATGAGGTGGCGCGTGAGGGGTGGTTCCTTATTTTTTATTTATTTATTTTTGTTGTTGCTGGGAGTTGGAACCCTATTAGTTAGGTTGCTTAATATTTACGCTAAGTACTCTTTAAAATACCAGAATAGGGAGGATGGTGTAGGTCTAAGTTTATTAGATTGATCAGTATTGCTGAACTATGAAATATTTTTTTTGTATACAGGTATAACAGAATAGCTTTAGTGTAGTTGTTGTTTTAAACTTGAGTATGAACTTGCAGACTTGCAAAATGCAGCAAGATATTTTAAAAAACAGTTTTGTTGATTAAAAAACACTATATCGGATTCATATCGGTATCGGCAGATATCCAAATTTATGATATCGGTATCGGTATCGGACATAAAAAAGTGGTATCGTGCCATCTCTAGTTTATATAAGGCCAGACATCTGAAACTGCATGTCAGGGCATAAAAACCCAAAACGTCCAAAGTAAAATTGATGATGTAAAGTGTAAAATCTTTCAAACTGAGTTAACAGAATTGTGGTACCTTGGTCATTTTAGTGACTGGGACCAAAGAGTCACTTTAACAGGGCTTGAAAAATTATTTTAGGGATAAGGACAAAAGTAAAACCACCTCAGCAGTGCTCCATCAGGGAAAAGTTTTTCTGTCAAAAAGAGAAATATTTAGGCTCAACTCCAAAAGCCAGGCACTTTCACTAGTTTGTTGCCCAGTAATCTGATCCCTAACACAAACCAGTGGTAATGGACAGTGTCGTGCTATGGAGTTTCTTTCTTAGCTGTTGGAAAAGTAGGAAAAATTGAAGGGGGAATGACTATAGGCAAACACAGGGAGTTATTGGGCTGTCAAAAGAATGTTTGTTTCAGTATGACATACTGGAAGTATCTGACTAGCATTGAGTGGTCTAACCAAAACACAGACATAAAGCCTATAGAATGTCTCTGGAGGGACCTAAAAATGTCAGTTCACAGATGTTCCACATCCAATCTATGGAAGCTTCACTGGATCTGCCAGGAAAGAGATAAAGTATTCAGGTGTGCAAAGTTGTACAGTGGAAACATACAGAACAAGACCAAGCAAAGTACTGAGTCTAAGGTCTTGATATACTTTTATACATGTTAGCATTTGATTGAACAGGTATTCAGAAAACTGCCCTAATTACTTCATTACAGAAGGAGAACAAGAAAGCCAAGAACAACATGGAGCCTTCTTACAGAGGCACTTGACGAATCCGTGTCTGACGAAGTGCGTGAAAAACAACCATGCCTTTAACTCCAGCAAGTCATCTCCTCAGGTCTCTTGAAAAGTCTGTTAGACAGCTGCAGCTCATGAACAAAAGCTCTGCTAGAGTTGTGACATAGACCACAAAGGCTAAAAACAAGCCTCCAGTTGTGCTCTCGGTGTCAGTGAACTGGTTTTAAAATAGTCCTGCTCATTTACACACTGGTTTAGAGTAAAAATACATCCCATAGTTTCTTTCCCATATTTTCAAACCCAAAATTGTTGAGAATGTTTTGTTTTCCTCTCAGACAAAACACGGTGAATAAGAAAATATTGACTCTTGCTATTTTTAAACTGAGACAGAAATATATTATGTCTGCTGCAATATTTCCTACTGTGGGCACATGAATGTCATGGATTAATGAAAGGAGTGTGTGAAATATGTATATAGTGGTTAAGGAAGTGTGAATGTGATGGCCATTTTATCTTGAAGAAAGAAATCCCTCCATTTAACAAAACACACAATGACATTGTGGGTGAAACTGAAGACAACCATTCTTTCTTCTTGAATGATTATAGTGCTGTAGTGGTTTTCTGCAGCATAAGAAACTTGTAACATGAAGCCTTTGAATCAGAGTCAGCTCAGTTAACATGATTGTTCTATTTACGGTTTAAAATTTCAAGCATTTGGGATTTACTGCACATGTCTGGTTTCCAGGTCAAATAGAAACTAATTTTATAAATTAAACAATTCCACTTTGACAATCTGGGAAAAAATGGAAATGGTAGGGTATATGTTTATAGATTTAGGGTCACATTTTATTACCTATTGTCATTTAATAAAGTGGCACCTCTTTCCACTCTTGTTGAACCAAAGTACATGCACATCTCACAATAAACTACAATTACTGAAGACAGAAACACAGATTAGTCTTTTTCTGAAAATATGCAGAAATATAAATAACATATGCAGTCCACTCAAACTCATAGCAGGTTGTTAAACATGAGAGAGAGATATAGAGAGATCTCACAAACGGCTTTTTTCCTCTGGGCCATTTGGACTGTCAACAAACACTATCATGTATAAACATGGCAAAGGAAATTAAAAAGGGAAAGGTGAAAGCACTAGTTTTACTTTTGATAAAATCCTAATCATAGAGCAACAAGGCCAAAGATGGCATGTTTTTATTATTACACTGATCAGTGGCCTGCTGTGACACCTCAAAAGGAATCGCAAAGATCTCATGTTTAATATAAGTATATATTATTGACTATAGACGGAGGGCATGGAGGGAGATGGGGAAGAATTAGTGGAGAGAATAACAAAGCAATGTTGCTTGAGATGAAAGGGATCTGGAGCTTGGGTGTCTTACACAATGACAGAAAAATGCCAGTCTTCTCATTTTGCGACTGTCATCATATCCTCCACATAGCTGTCAGGCCTGAGGGATAACGGCGGCTCCTTGGTCTGAAGCTGTTGAAAGCTGCATCAGAAATCACAAAATACTTCAGCTTACAGCAACAAACCATTGCATGTCTCTTCTGCATACATAGTGGCCTTGAGTACTGGCGACAGAGAGAGAAGGAAGAAAGAGGAGCGACTTGGCGGTAGAAAGAAAGGCTGTCTCAGTAAATGATGTGCTATATGCTCTTGCAGCATGTCCACAGCAGAGGGAACAACAAAGGGGGGAAAAAAAACAATATAACAAGTAAGTATGTTTGTACTGACAACGCACCGAAATGTGCACAAATTACAGCAGAACATGAAGAGTGTTCACAGACATGTTGAAATGTTTGACAGAATCTTTCAAATTACGAATTCCATCGTAATGGTCTTGGTGGGACATCCAAGGTCAGCTTATCAAACTCAGCTCCACGCTCACCAGTTTGAGCTGGACTCCAACATCTTCAACATGTTTGCTTTTTTTGTATTTTAAGATGAAAAAGAACAGATTCTTGCAATATTTGAACTGTGCTTATGTGTTCATTACCCTTCCATTCAATATGCTACTTCTAGATGAGCAACTTAGACAAATATGTGCCTGCCTACATACTTACTTTCAAACAGGGCATGTATGTACCACAGGGAGACCTATCCCACTAAACATTGGACTTCTGATAGATATGCAGTTCATGTCTACACTGGATCCGTTGGTCCATGACCAACTCTGTATGACATATGCACTGGACTATCTGCTCCACAGTCTTTGTCATTGCGCATATTTCGGAAACTGCCTGCGAGAAGCTGGGGAACATTTCTGCGCGAAATCCACCCTGCAGCTACTTTTTTTTTTTTAAGCATCAAGAGCCCGTGCCATCTTGGAGATGTCCGCTGATCACTTTGCTTTACTGCACACAACTGTTCATACAGGTCCCACGAGCATCAACGCTAGAAGTTCAGTAGAAGTCGAAAAAAAGACGTCGCCTAGCGTTACAAAACAACCCCTTCAGCAGACCAAAATTGTACGTCCCAAAATGCCATATAAAAGACGTCACTCTGACGTCAGTTTGCTCCGTGGGATTTAAGGCACTCGCCTACCTCAAACAGCATTTTTGAGATAGATAGTAGTTGTAGTATAGTGTGTCAGTAGTATTGTTTCTAGCATGAAATCAGGTAGTGGTTGTAACAAGAAAACACTTTTGTTTGAGTTTTTAATGATTTTTTGGGGGGGCTGAACTCCTTACTTTTAGGTTGTTATTTTATTTAATTTTATTTTTTTCCAGGAAAGAGTCTGCTTTCAAAGTGTTTGCTTCAGTATTAAATTCCTGTACCACAACAAAAACAATACTTTTTGCTCTCATAGATATTTTCAGTCTAACAAGTAAACACAAACTAATATGCCTACCACAATTTAAGCCAGACAGCTGCACGTAGTATTGAATTTGTAAAAAACAAGTTTTGCAGTTATTAGCACAATGAATTAAAATGAACAATTAAGATATAATGGGAAGAGGGTTGGAGAAGTTTATGTTTAACTCAGGTTAGACAGGAGTGGTTGATTTTTGTCTGTGTATTTATTTAAGAGCTGCACACAAAATATAGAGAGGGAGAACAAAATTGTATGCCCCTGAAAACCCAGCGTTCATGTTTTGCCTTGCAGCCCCTGGTATTCCATCAGTTATACCTGAAATTAACACCAAACTAGCCAAATATTTGGTCATGAGATGATTTCCATTCAGCTTCCCAACCAGCTGAATCCCACAAGGCTGTGAGCTTTCACACCCGTCAATCACCACTAATGATTTCCTGTCTGTTTATTAGTTGCCTTATGAATGTTTTTGACAACAAGTTAGACTGTGCCCCAAAGATACGCCCTGGTTAATATGCAAAAACCCAGATGACTCATATTTTAGTCTATACTGATTATTCACTTTGATTAATATCTCCTCCTCATTCTTTCCATTTTTCCAATATCTCTGTCCTTCTCCCAAAATATACCCTTGTCCCACCCAACACAGACACACACAGACTTTTCTCTTTCTTTCTCTCTTTTTCTTTCTCTCAGGCTGTTTGGGAATGGTGTGTTTCTCCTGTCTGTTGATGACTGGTCTGGCATTGATGGCTGCAGTTAGCCAGAAGCCCACAGCAGCACACTCACTAATTAAAGACAGCTAATGAACGACAGCATTAGCATTTCAATAAAGGCTCCCGCTCTCTCTTCACAGCTGCCTGGCTGCTGAGTTGTTCATGATGCTGAGTCTATGGCCAACCACATAGAGCTATGATGCTCAAAGGAGGTGATAGGAAAGAATCACCTACATAGTTAGATTTGTGAAAATAAAACTAAAATCCTGATGTGGCTCTTAAAGGTGCGTCAAATCTGAAAACGGATAAAATACTTAAATTTCAAGATCCAGACAAATATCCATTATGTTGCTGGCTCATTCATAAGCTGATCGGGGGGACTATTATCTCAAGAGCTGATAATTTTCAGGCTTCATTCACCATAGGAAATAACTATTGCTATGCTAAAATTTCAGGCAACAGTCCATACAGGATGGATATAATCACAAAGGATTTGTTAGCTCAGCTGTAATGATTTCAGTTTTATTTACTGATAAGACCCAATCAGGTAATGAACATGAATATCAAGATGACTCTTTCTAAAAGCACGTTTCTGCTCATCTAGACTGAAATAGTTTTCAGACCAGCTGTTTCATCGTCCTTTACCAAGTGCCAGTTTTAGATGTTCTTAAATGGCAGAGTCATTTTGGCACTGAAGTAATGATGCACAATTTCTATGTATCAATGTTTAAAATATTATATAAAGATTGTGGCTATACCTGCCTCAAAGGATGTCTATGCTTTAGGAGGTGCAGCTGCATTTTTCCACTATGTCAGCTGCACGGACACAGATTCAAGTGCAATGGCCAATCTTCTATTGATGCATACTAAAATTCCTGTAATTTACAATATCAGCACTGTATGTGTAAGCTTTTCCTGGATATGGTTTAATACATGCATATACTTAGTGGATGCTTTATTAGGTACACCTTGCTAATACTGGGGAGACCCGCGTTTGCCTTCAGAACTACCTTAATTCTTTGCGGCATGATAGCATCACACAGTTGCTCCAGATTTGTTAGGTGCAAATTCATGATGCAAATCTCCTGTTCCACCACATCTGAAAGGTGCTCAATTGAATTGAGACTAAGATGCTATTTGAGCTGTAATGTTCCACATCCATCCTTTATATTACTGGCATCTTGAAACTGCAATCATCTATTATGGCAGAAAGCTTAGCTTGTTTCATGCTCATAGAAAACTGTAGCTGTCTCCATTTAACAATGTATCCATCTCCCATTAACAATGACACGAGCTGGTTGCACATTACATGTGCACATTATGGATAAACCTCTGGTTTTTAGAGAGAAAGTGATGGGTGCCAGGCTGGCTCTAATTTTAGTGCTCCGAGATCAGTTACATTCTGTGTTTTGTGTGGAAACATAACTAGTATTAGCAAGTAAACGAGCTTCAGTGAATTATCATCGTACCAGGTGAGTTTCATCTTGCTAACCACCGGCACCGGTCTAGAAAGGTGGCATGGAGTTGCACCCACCCTAGTTGAATTCTGATTGGCTTCTAAACTGATCACTCAACTTCCTGCGGTATAGTGAAGAGTGGAAAAAAACAAAACAAACAAAAAAAAAAAACACCTCTGCTAATCACTTTAGCCAACCTGTTGAGAAAATGGAGTGTGAAAAAGTTGTTAAGAACTTCTTTAGTACATTGGCAAGTAAAGCTTTGATGATGAGGGAAAAAGGAGATGACAGCTCTGACCAATAACAGTACATTCAACTCAGCAGCACTTTTGGAAATGGCATCTTTTAGAATGTCTCAATGTAATATGTTTACCTGCTGTTTTGCCAATATTGCACCTTCATCTTGCTAAATATGTTTAGTGCCCCCACAGATATTAACAGTTAACCATTTCACACACAGCTGAAGCCTTTTAATTGGGCTTAGTTCTTTTTCTTTGTTTTTAATAAATGTTCCTCCTTTTAAAATCAAGATGCAGGTCTGCGTTTTTGAGTTCATGAACAAAAGTTTGTTTTTTCCCAGTGATATGTGGTCCTCACAGCACAGCCACTACAAAGCATAGAAAGGCAATTGTTTGTGTGAATGTAGTAGTAGAAAAGTGCTTAATAAGAACCAGAGCTATTTACCATTTACAAATATGACAGAATATAAAGCTTTTAAAATGTGCTCACCTGAACGATATAAAGCTATTTTAATATTAATCAATTTAATGTTGATTGGGAAACACACAGATGAGGGTTGTTGTCTGTGTTTCTTTTTTGTTTGTTTGTTTGGTTTTTTTGTTCTTGGGGATGGGAGGAAATTGCCTTTCTGTAAAGGTCACCACACACCGCTGTAGTCGAGCACAGTTAAGTCATTGTCATGTTCAGGTAGCCAATTTGAGATCATCTGAAGTTTTTGACATGGTGCCTTCTCCTGCTGGAAGCAGCCTTCAGAAGATCTGTACACTGTGGTCATAAAGGATGAATGGTCAACCTGAGCAAATTGCAGAAGTGGCAGGATTGGCACCTAGTTGTTTTCTGCTGCTTCAGCCCATCTGCTTAAGGGTTCAGTGTGTTGTGTATTCAGGGATACTTTTCTGGATACCTTGGTTGCAGTGAGTGGTTATTTTAGTTACAATCTGGCCATTCTGGTCTGTTCTCTGGGATCAACAAGTCATTTCTAACCACTCAGAACTGCCACTCAGTGGATATTTTCTCTTTTTGGGACCATTCTCTGTAAACCCTGGAGATAGATGTGTGGGAAAATCCGCAGTGAGGTCATAAATATTGTTCTAAAAGAAAATATGTAGCTTAGTGCCTTTCCATGTGATTTTTCAAATTCTACAGTTTTAAAGTTGGTCTTTTAACTGTTTGTATGTAATCTGATATGGTCTGATTTTTTTTTAAAGACAGTTTTTTAAGAAATTAGCACAAAGTAATCTGGATTCAGATGTCCTCCCAGGGACTGAGATTATTATGCATGGTGTGGAGAACATTTTCCACCTTGGCAGAGGTATGTAGTCAAGGGGCTAAACTTGCTAACCAGGGCAGCTGATGGGAGTGGAAAGTTTTGTGGGTGATCTATTAAAAACTTACATATAGAAGTCTTTCAAGAATCACTATTATCAAAATAAACTGTCTTTTAGAAATGTTTGGTAATGGTGAATTAAGTGGAAGCATTCGTTTTTCTTTTGTGCTTCCTTGCATTGTTGCTTGAAATAGAATAATGCAAGAGCTTGCATCACCGAGAGAGTTTAGAGTCACTCTGATGCAAGCTTTTCTCCTATGCTATTTCACAAAGCCACGGAGACTCATTGACTGACTATGTGATCCACTTTCCTTCACAACATAATGTCGGGAGCAGAGCTGACACTCTGGGGACCGACACTTTGAACCTGCATTTGTACTGTGCTGGTTGAGCCAGGGCCTGTGGTGAATTGTGTATCTGATCTGATGTAAGCCTATTCAGACATTTGTAGTTAAAGATGACAACAGAGACTCTCCTATAGTCATGCTGTTATTGTCTCTCTATGCTCATTTCTTGTATAACGTATCTCATATGTGCATGACCGGTTTTGTTTACCGTACTGAGCAGTTACAAATGAGAAAATTCAAGATGGTTAGCTTCTAAAGTGACTTAATTAAAACATATTCTTGATCAGAGAAGGGAAGTAATGAAGTAAAATTACATCATTAGTGTACTTAAGTAGACTTCCCAGATATATTACTTTTACATCCTTTTGGTACAAAGATCTCTACTTTATATTCCTTACTTTACAAACATTTTACTGTAGATTTCGATTTCAGACATTGTAGGTCAGTTATTAGTTCCCATCACTGTGTACCTTCAAATCAATTTAGAGGCAACAATGCTACATAAAAACCATATCAAACGCAGTGCTTATCACTCATGGAGGGATGAAAGACATGGGGGGGAAAAAAACATTTTTGTATCATTTATAGGTCTGTATTGAAGGGTTAAAGTGGATTGGACCAATCTAGGTGGTTTTGTTTTGTTTGTGCAGATGGTTGTGGTCATTTAACTAACATTTCTATAAGTGGCAAATACATTGAAATGCAATATTTCCAATATATTGATGCATTCTCAATCATCCAGGTAAGTAAATCTCCAAAAGTTGATTCTGTTCATCTGGACGTAGCGTTTTGTAGGAGAAATGTTTCGTCACTCATCCAAGTGACTTCTTCAGTCTCAGCTCACTGCAGGTTTCCCCAAGCTTATAAACAGTACATTTGCACAATGACTGAAACCAGCCCACTGAAGGAACAATGGGCTGTGAGGTCAGTTCCTTAATCGTAATTATGCAAATTCTCATGACCATTGATCAACAACCACTGACCAAAACCCACTGATCAAAGACCACTGATCAATGGCCATGAGTACCATTGACAGAGAGTTGGGGAATGGCTGTTTATAAGATTGGGGAAACCTGCAGTCAGCTGAGACTGAAGAAGTCACTTGGATGAGTGACGAAACGTTTCTCCCACAAAACGCTACGTCCAGATGAACAGAATCAACTTTTGGAGAAGATTTCCAACAGCTCAACAAATACCAGCAAACACACAAACCTTCTGTATTTTGCAGGTAGAGAAAAGAGTATGGGAGTGTGGAATGATGTAAGAATGTTCCCTTGTATTAATATTATTTTCATTATTATACCATTATGACATGACACTATGGTTGTACAGTCTTTAGCACACAGCAAGAAGGTCCAAGCGGGTTCGAATCCACCAACAGTTTGCATGTTCGAACGTCAAACCAATTCATGCATCAGTCGGGCACTCCAGCATCTTCCCACAGTCTGAAGAAATGCATGGGGTTAGGTTTCCTATGGAAATTCTAAATTGGTGTAAATTATTGTCGGTCTTTGTTTATGAGTCCTGTGATTGACTAATGACCTCTCCCACATGTACCCCCACCTTTGCCCTGTGACAGCTGTGATTGGCTCTGTAAGCTCGAAGCCAATAAAAACATGAACACAGTATATAAAGAGCTGTTGAAAAAACAGAAGACAAAAGCTGTAAGCTTAAACTCAAAGAAAGGCTTTGTCAAGTTTGAGAGAATTTGGGGTAGACAGCAGGTCTGGTGGACCATAGAAGCCAATAGGCCTGATTGGTCTGGTTAGCACAGTGAAACTCAGTGAGATTGGCACTTTCTCCCAGTTTTTTTTTCTCCTTTTTCACTGTTCCCCTTTTCTTCAGTCCATAGAGGCAAACGGGCTGCCAGGACAAAAACTATAAAGGCTGACCCAAAGTCGCGTGAAGAGGACGAACAGTTTATTAATCTTTTAGTTGCATGATTGTGGCCAAAGCAAGACAGGGTAAGGACAAAAAAAGGAAAAACTATCATGATAAAACACTGAATTAATTAGCCACTTTAATTGTGTGTTCTCCATCCTATTCTCTGCGGGCATAATTAAGATGTGTTTATTTGGACACAGTTTGCTCTTCAAGGAGGTAACACAGCTAATTGGTATTATACTCAAGTCACGCATACATTGCAATTATATCAGCTAGCTGCTGTTGCAGGAGCCACTGTGTAGAGCTGGCAACTCCAATTACTGATTTAAAAGATAAAAATTAGGACATATTTAATGGATTTGTAAATGCAATAACATTTAAAGGGGGGAAGTTGTGGGTAATGAAAGTTGGAGCAGAGTCTCCTGGGAGGAGGGAGGGGGTGGAAAATTCAATTGGCTGCTGCACCCACAATGTGCTCTCCCAATCAGTTCCACTGAATCTTTCAGTGAGGAATTTTGGGTGGGTGGGATTAGGAACAAGTTCATTTTCTACCTGATGATGTTGTATAATTACACCCTTCATTAGCAGATTAAGATCAGAACACCACAAGGCAGTTTTTTTTTTTCTTTGATGTTTCACAATGCTAAACCTTGGCCACATTGTAATTATTTAAGCCCAGAGTGGGACCACTTTCTGCAGACAATAAATCAACTTTTTCATTTGTTTTCTCTCTAGTTTCCTGAAATCATAATCATTTTATGATCTTCTTGTGTATTAATTAACCTGGAGTCATTATGGGTGGACACAATGTGTTGCTTATCTTTTTTTTTCACTACAGACGAGGAGGAGGGGTTTGTTGTGTATGACTAAACTGAAATAAGTAAACCACGAGACTTGCAGTCTCAATAATGCTGCAGCCCAGTTTGAAATCTGAAAATGTTTTGCATCACTTGAACTTTTAGTCACAACTGTGACTGACAGATACATCCCACTCCAGGAATAAACCAGGTGTTTATTTTCAGTTTTGTTACGTCCGTCACAATAAATCACACCAGTGTCTGAAGTGCAATGCTTATTCTGCACGGGGCCTATTCTTGACAATTAATTGGATTCTCTATGTTGTTCCTGTGTCTGACCTTCTCTCACCTGCACTCTGCAGTTTGAAATGGCTTAAAAAAACAAACAAACTCGGATTACTGCCCAAATGCACTGCAGCACATTTGGTGGAATCACAATGTGTGCATGAGCTTCAATAATATATCCATTTTCTTCGACTTACACTGACCTGATCCTGCAGGCAGCAGTCTAAGCAGAGGTGCCCAGATCTCCCTATTCACCACCAGCTCCTCCAGTTCTTCTGAAGTGATGCTGAGGCATTTTCAAGTTAGCCAAAAGTTATAACCTCTTTCCAGACCATGTAGCAGCGGACACTGTACCAATCCTTCAGTCATTCCCTTTACTTTTTGTGCCCTGGGACGCCTCTGCTTGCTCTTTTCTGGCTGAGAAACATAGCCTTAGACTTGGAGACTCTGGGGCTACCTCTCATTTTTGCCACTTCACACTCAGGTGCATTTACAAGAATACATGAGTTGAGTACATAAAAACATAAAACAGAGAGTACCTCCTACCACTTGGCTGTTCCTAGAAATTATACCCATAAATTATACCCATAATAACATAAACATTTTTTTTTCTATACAGGACAGCCTCGGTGAAGTCCGACACTCACTGGGAATAAGTCTTACTTAACAGACCCTATATTCCAGCTCCAAACACCATAAATCACTCCAAAAGTCCTGGTCAGAAGTCCACACCCACCAAAGTATCCTTGAGAGGAAAATAAGCTGGTGTTTTGTTCCACAACAGTGAAAAAACATAGATCTATGCCTCCCTGAATCTGAGGCATAGATCTTTCCAGGGCAGCTGATCTCAGTGAAAGTACACCCTCTGGTACCTGGTACCCTGTTTGGGGGGGGAGGAATCAACCACTGGTCCAGTCTGCAAATTCACAGGCAGTTTCCCCAACTTTCATCCAGTGGACACGTCAGTGGGATTCAGGTGATTCTCAAAGTATTCCTCCTCCCATCCTACTATATTCCCAGTTGACAGCAGTACTCAAACCCCAGTATATACATGTAGTCAGAAAATGGCTTCATCCTCCTGAGGCACCTGGAAGTTTGACAGAATTGTCTCATCATCAGCTGAAAATCTTGTTCAACGGCTTCACTGAGGTTTTTCTTTGGCCACTGACAGAACTGAACTTGGCTTGGCTCTTGGTAGCACTTCAGTCCAGTCCACTAAGCAGAGGTGAGGAATAGCAGGCAGTGATGGGCACCAGTGTCCTGTAACAGGATACCTGTTAATCATAGCAGTCTCTAACTCCATTATCCATATGGCTAGGGTTTGTTTTTCTTTTTTTTTGCAGCCACCAAAAATATTTATGCATGTCAGGTGTTCATCCATTTAGTTTCTTTCTTTGCCACGTTCTTTGTGCTTTGCTGGATTCTAGTTTTAATGCCATTACACTGAAGGCTTTGAGTTATTTGCTTATATTTTAATCTGCTTTCATTAAAGTTTGATTGTAACTGACAGAGATAAGAAAAAGCATAACACTTCTCTTTTACCAAAACATTTTTTTTTATCATCGTGTCTATTTTCTCTGTGTAAACAAATAAATTTGCAAATAAGTTTGAACTTTTCTCAGTGACCATTCTTTTCTCTTCAAACCGCTGCCATAACTGACATCTATAATACAGTCACAACCTCACAATTGTACAAATAAAACTAGTAACGAGAGGACTAATCTCAGTGAAATATCTGCTACGGAGATCATTTGTCACATTGTAAAAATACTAAATGCTAAATTTGCCTTGAAAACAATTTTTTTCCCTTCCTCTTGACAACTGGTCTTCAATCACCAAGCAGTTAAAAACACGCTCACTGGAGGAAATGGAAGTAGACATTCTCAAGCACAGATAGACCTTGCTTCAAAACTGATTACTGGTTGTCAGATTTGATTTTTGAAAACCATAAATCTTAGCATCCACCTGCATAATGACTGATCTGTTCGTATTTATAGCAAATATTTGAGGAAGTCTGCAAAGATTTTATCATGTTCCAAAAAAATCTCCTGAATCGCAGCATGAAGACAGACTGAAGGGATTTAGCAGCCTTCTCAGATTTTTGTGAGAGTCAAATGAGAGCTATAATTTGCTTGGTAGAGGTATTCATGTTCACACATTAAGGTCATTTTCTGAGAGAGTTAAAAAAGCAACACGGATTAATCATGATAATTCAGTGAACTCTCTAGACTCCAACTCTTTGGTCTGTAATATATTGACAAAAATCACAAGGTTTCTTTTTGAAGAAGGAATATTTTTTCTTTAGATTTAAAATGACCGAACCTGCTTCAAGTATATGTTTTCTCATTGCTCTCTGAAGGCTCTGCCATGTAATTTTCAAAAAGAAAAAGAAGATATAAAGAAGAAATAATTATTAAAACATGTTGGAATGGAATGTCCTAAACTGATGGCAAGTTCATGAATAAATATACAGTAATAAGCCCACAGAGGTCAGCTGAACAGCAGCAAGCTTGGAAGATGCATGTCTGTGTTGTGAGCATGACTGGGGGATTGCAGCATCACAGTGAAACAGTGATTCTTTCACTTTAAAAATTTATCTAGCACTCCTCTTGAGACTGTTTTTAATATTTAATGCAAATTTAATATCAGAGACTTGTTAAAGGAGGAAAAAAAACTTTTTCATATGGTTACAAAAAATCCTCAGTGCAGACATTTAAAAACATGCTGAAAATATTTTAAATGAAATGCTGCAATGACTTCTGGATAGCAATACCATCTGTTTAAAGCTTTGAACAATCCACTCTGAACATTATAGACTCTCTCTTTTGTTACATATCTTCTGTTCATCTTCCCACAGCCTTTTGTCTCGCCTCATATCCTCAGTTCTTCAGTCGACCCTCCTCCTGCCCTCCCCGCTACATCCAAACCCCCACCACTCAGTTTTTTGGGGAAAAAGATGAGCTATCATTCTCGCCGATCTGTCTTTGTGATAACGACTGCAATGTTTATTACCATGTTAATGAGGAGCCACATTTAGAGAAGATGGGGATGGATTTCATTAATTGTCACCATGGCAACTTATCAACTGTACTAGTTAGATATAGGTATCCGTCATTGCTCCTTTGGTCAGGAAATTTCTGTCAAAAACAAAACAATGGAAGAGCAGGAATTAACTCGCTCGTACGATGATTTATTTAGCAGACTTTAAAAAAAAAAATTTCGCCTACTTGTTTGTTTTTTATCTACGATCGGCAGCATGAGATTAATTGTACTTAACTGTGGCAGCAGATTGAACCAGTGTGTGCAGAGGCAGAGATGTGGTTGAAGTTTGAAGACGCCCAAGTGAAGGACAATAGAGAAGATTAGATCAGGATCAGTTTTTGTGCCTGGCCCACTCTGCTCTTTAAAAAAGTGCTTTGCAGCTCTATTCTTGCACATAATACTCTTACTCCTCTCCGCAGATAACACCTCTGCTCTTATTTATCTCCTCCTTTTGTCCTGGTTTAACACCATTCACCCATCCTTGTCCGATCCCAGTCCTTCCTCAAACACTCCTACTTTGTCTCCTTTCCTCAGATTCCACCCCTGCTTCAATCGCTCATAATCTCTCCTATCTCTTCTCCCTTTCTCTGCTTTCTTTTTCCCTCTTCTCTCATCATTCACTTCTTCTACCCTCACTCTTTCACTCATTCTCTTCCTGTCCTCCCCACTACCCTCCCCATTATTGTGGCGCCTTGCCATGCCACATATACACCCCTACTTTTTGCTGATCTTTTTAATCTTCTTAACCCATTTGCATATTCACGCTGTAATTTTCCTCCCAGGTTGCATTTAAATAATACAAATCCAGTCTATATTTGTCAGCTATGAGACGATCCTATATTTATGAATATAATTGAACACATTCCAGCCGTCTGAAGATGATGCCAAGGGGGGCGTAAGAACAAGGAGTCACATCTGGAGGCCCACTTTTCTCAACCTCATTTATTCTCCTCTGAAACCAGAGCATCACAGTTCGATGTCTCACTGCACAGGCCTCATTCATGTCTTTTCTGGCATTTTGTTGTATTTAATGTTTTTTCTTTGAGTAGCTTCACATGTCCATCCCCGACAGAAGTAAACAACCTTTTTCTCCATGCTTTTGAATTTGAGGTGTGACGCTGTCTTCTCTTAAACAAGTTTCATTGTTTGGTTTCAAGACTGCCTCAGCATCGCAGCATCGTCTCGCTCCCTGTTTCCTTCTCTTTCTTCTATGTAAGTGGGTCAGATTCACAAAGTAATGAACCAATTTCAATTCTTCATCCTCACTTATTAAGGCAGTCTCATCAGTGTGATTAATCAGTCAAATAAGTCCCCCTGATCTGATGACATTAATGATATCAAATGCAAGGATGTAAAAACTAAATGTTTTTACAACTCACATGTGTGTTGTAAAAACTAAATGTTTTTACAACTCACATGTGTGCGTATTCCTTGCGTACTCTCTCTCCCTGTGTATTTGTGTTTGTGAAATCTGAGAGGAGGTGGAGAAAGCACAACCCTCAGAGATTATGATCTGATATGTATCCTTTGAAGCTGTGTTCTTGTAGTAACTGTGGATAATTGATCCATGCCTTTGATTCCAGCACTATGTCTCTCGACGGGTGAAACGCCATTTCATGAGATTTTTGTGAATTCACAAACTGAAGTGAGAGGACCTTTTAGAAGCTTTGAAGTCGACATGATGATTCCCCTCAAATTGAGCTTTTTGAGATCGTGAATTTTATCTTTAGCAGAGGAGATCCTTAAAATTTGGGTTCACATGCTCAGCGGTATGCACAAGCATCCTAAAAAGTGAGCACACACACAAACATGGCAAAGACAAATGTACAAAGACAAGAAAAAAACAACATTCACTTCATTCAATAGCATAGTGTGCTACCTGATGATCCAACACTATCAGCAGAAGCATATCCCATTTTGCCCAGTAGTGCTAGAATTTCCACCAGCCTTATACCAAATCATACTCTTGCTAATGGAATCTAATAAACTGATAGATTGATTAGAATATCTCTCAATACATATACATAAATTCACAGCATCTGCATCTAGGGGCATCCCACGATGCACTTGTCCTCTTACGTATGATTTTTAGTTATAGCTGTGCCTCATTTCCCTTTAGCTGTTTCATGTTCCTCTCCTTGTGTATCGTTCCATCTCCCCAGTCTGTTATGTGTTTCATGTCTGTGTTTTCCATGTCATATTTTCAAGCTCGTGTTGTCACAGTCTTCATCTCATCATGTTTCCTGTTTTATTTTGACAAGCTTGTGTTTCCATGTTCAGTGTGTTTAGTGTTGCTTCCCTGTGCCATTTGTGTCAGCTGTGTTCCCCCGTGTGTTTCCATTTCCCTCATTACCCTTGTGTGTATTTAAGTCCTCTGTCTTCCTTTCTTCAGTGTCCGGTCGTCTGTTGAGTTCTGTCATGTCTCCAGGTTTTTTCCATGTTCAGGTTTTTATCATGTTCAAGGTTTTGTTCTTGGTCAGCGTTTAGTTTAGTTCTAGTTAGTTTTGCCTCAGTGTTTATCTGCGTTTTGTTTTGTACCTTTTTCCAGCCACAAATAAACAGCTTGCCTTTTATTAAATTATAATTTCGTTCCGAGTGTCTGCATTGGGTCCTCTTCCTCTCTCCACACGGTCTGCCAGTGAAAACCGAGACACCTACATCACACATACTGGCCCTTTCCTTCCATCAGTCAGTCCATCTCACATTTCAGTTACTGTAATGATTTTTGCCATAAGCACAATACACACTGTTATGCAGAATATGAATTGAATTGATTCACCAAAGTATGTGGCACGGTGCATATTTGGATGACCCTACCAAGTCAGTAATTTATTCTAGGTGGAACATTTTATGACTTCAGAATTTCTGGAATTCAGTAAAAAAGCTTCAGCAGAGTTGGAAGTTTTCTGATTTTAATTAGTGGCCACAGAGAGACATGGGGTAAAACTGAGAGAAACTGAATGGAAGCTACTGCGCGCACAGTCACACTCCAGTACCTCTAACAGCTGTATAGCTGGTAAATTGGCTGTTTGTGGCAAACAAATGAGGAGTGCAAAATCATTTCACAGACCAACACTTTGCATTCAGCATGAATTTGGTCTGAATATGTCATTGTCTTTAATTATGGTTCCGTAGAAAAGACAGTATGCATTACTGCACAGTTCCCAAATCTCATCTATGCATCAAGAAAACTGGCAGGATATGAAAATCTGTTGGTTGATTTAGCTTATGTCTCTGCCTTTAGCCGTGACATTAAAACAATAGTCCCTCTCCTTACGTGACAGCCACGGCACATGCAATAAAGACTATAGAAGATGGTACTCTGCATATATGTGTTATATGTTCATTAAGAGAATGCATAGAAGACAAAGTGCAATCGTATGTGAAGATTTCAACGTTCTTGCAGGGAAATAAAAACAATAAAATAAGAAGAGATACAAGCGTGCGCGCTCAAATACAAATGTGCGGCTGTTTTCACGTGTACTGACACACACAAATGCAAATACATTGGTGCTAACACACACACCTACAATGCACATTGATGCAGTGGGCAAAGTGGAGTAGCCCCTTGACACTGATCTATAGTCAGCGATTTATTACTCTCTCTAATGAGTCAGGTGAGATGGCTGCTCTCAGAGCAACTCCCCACCACACTACTGCAATGCTGCAGCAAATTACATCCAGAGCTCCCCTCACAACACACCTACAAACAGACAGAGATCTCTCTCCTTCTATCATCTCACTGTGTGTTCGCTTGTTACCCCTAAATTTTAGTCTCCTTTTCCCCCCACATGTTTTCTGTGTGTTAAACCATGTGTGATGGTGCAGCACTCATTCCTGATCAATATTGAGAATGCAGTTATGGGGCGATTAAGCGGCCAATTGTCTTCGGAGAAGGTTGCTGTTGAACCACATTAATGTGCTTGTAATCACTCGCTAGGGAAATTAACAGATGAAGACAAAGAAGGAAAGAGAACACATTGATATATATATATATATATTTTAGAGTTAAGTGGACACAGACATACTTTGTCTCTGTCTCTCTCTCTCATGCACATACAGACAAGGTTAAGACTGCTTCATAGTTACACTGATTGTGAGCTCCATTCAGAGCCAACAGAACTGCAAAGTAAAGATGAGCGTTATGTCAGTTATGTACTTGTAAAATAAGGGATTTAAATTTTTATGAGAAATTTATAAATAAAAAATTAAGGGTGTTTATGTTTGTTGTTGGCTTAGTATTCGAATATGCTAAATACATAAATCAGGGCTGTCATGCTTCTGATTACATGCAACACCCCCATGTAAAACAATTGGATGATGCACACCAACCACTGGCAGTAGATGGAGATTGCACAGCAGGAACATTGCACGTGTGCTAATCATGCATTGGTAATTATGTGTAAACTAGGATTTGGCAGGAAAAAACAACAACAAAAAAACAAAACTGGCAGCTATATTAACGACCTGTGGGCTCAGCTTTGAATAAGGAAGTAGCATGTGCAACACTGACAATTCACAAAATTTGATACAGGGACGGCAGCAGTCTAATTGTTTCTAATGGGTATTATTTTTTACTGTGATGAAGTGAAATGGGCTTACATGTTGCACAATAATCTATCCTCACATTAGGTGGGCAGTGAATTGATTGTGGAAAGTCACTGTGAAAAAAAAAAAGTGTGAAGCATTCTTTCAAAGGGACAATGGGCACATTGTGTAATTTTGAAAAGAAAAAGATGAACTAAAATAGAAAAATGACTTTACCACCTAATCCGAAGCTCCGAGACTTTGGCTCTGCCATGTTTTCTTTCTGTGTTTTATAAACAGATTTTGTGAATATAGTTTATGAAACAGTGGTTTCATATCTCTGAACAATCCCAAGACAAGCATCACTTAAAAGCTTGATATGTCTTATATCCAACTTTGTATGCAAGTTGTATCCCTGTGAGAGCCTGGCAGCTTGTCCAGGGTGTACCCCCACAGCTGGAATGGGGTCAGCACCCCTGCAGACCTGAACTGGTTAGTAGGATGGATCTACTTTCGACTGATATGGGGGATTCCAGCATTTGTAGCTCAACGTATCAGCTGCTGGCTGGCTCTGAAAACAAATGAATCCCTATAGACTTCCATTTTAAAATGCTTAACTTCAGACATAAAAGTGAAAATGTTATCGTTCTTCTCATAAAACCATTTTAAACTCATACCTAATTTCTTCTTTCATAATAACCCCATGGGGAGTTAAATGGATAAGTCATGTATTTTGAAACTGCTAAGGCTTAAAAAAAAGTTGTGTACACCTTGATTAACAGCTGTGCCTACATCTGCTGATTTTGATCTCCACTTATTATAGACACTGGAGTGGCACTAAATTATCACTAATTAGCAGATATGTGTACCTGAGCATTAAATCTCTATATAGTGTATGGGTGCAGCTTTTTTAGCCAAGCTTGCTAGTGGTAGCTGGTACACCCTCTCATCCAAAACCAAAATGGTGATGGCCAAAGTACTAAAACTGGGGTTTCACATTTTTTATTAAATTAGTTAACAATAGTTAACAACAACCGTGTCCTTTCATGGTGGGTAGATTCATCTGAAAAGAAGCAGGAGAATACCTACTCCTACCTACTCCCACTCCGCCACTTCACTCTGAGTGATTCTTAACATGAGCCTCGCAGTGAGTTTAGCCTCTTGGTTATCTCGATACATATTCCTATAGTGATATTTTAGCTAAAGACAAAAAAGTAATATAACACATTGGGTATGAAACCAGACATTCTTAAAGTTACCACAAAGTGGACTGAACATATTTTTTAAACTATTTATATGATAATATTACTTTATAAAACTAAACGTCTGTCTGGGTCAACTATAGCTGAGGACGTACATCGTTTAATAATCAACAAGTCAGTGCCCTGATCCCAGCCCAAGCCTCCCTCCTCTACATGTAACAGTGTATTGAACCCTAAAAACTGCCCGTGTGTGTGTCAGGAAAATCCCACTAATAATGGATGAATGTAGCTTGTAGTGTAAAGCATTTTGAGTGGTCAATAAGGCTAGGAAAGCACTATATAAATGCTCTCAATTAAAACAGCCTTTTTATGATGCATGTATGGCCTCCAGGTCTGATTTGATTGGGGAGTTGGCTTGCACTTGATTTTTAGACTGGTCGGACACATCCGTCACTACTAACTTGTTAAAGAGAGCAGTTTCACCATTTACCCGATACAAACCATTTAAATACATTTGGATGAACTCCAATACAGATTTTTTTTTGTTTTTTTTTAAGATCTTATCAAGACATATTGATTAACACGGTGACAGAACAACAAAAGGACAAACACAGTGTTAAACAGAACATGCACAATCAATTTGATAATTCTTTCTAGTGTTAAAAGGCACAACAGATGAAAGTATGCAGTACATTCTGCAACTGGTGTGAGAAAATATCAATTTGTTGCTCCTCATTTAATAAAACACTCTAGCTTTTGTCTCTTAATGAAGTTAAATAGTGAAGCTGCATGTTTCCAAGTGTATAGCCTCAGGATAAAAATCTTTGCATTTACAAAACTGATTGAAGTAAGATTACAGAAAGAAAAGAAGAGCTCACGTAGATTTTTGCCTGAAGGGCTTCAAAAACTACAGAAAGGTATATTTCTTAAATAGGCAGAATCATTACATGAGATAAGAAGAGAACACGGTTTGTGCCATTTACCGAAGTTAGAGGTGCGCTGGGATTTGATAAGAAATACTGTTTAAACTCAACAATTCGATTCTATAGTAAATTTAACTGCAAGCAAACGATCTATTGCAGAGACATCTTTTTTTTCTTGACCCTTGTACACAAGGTCAAAGGTACCTTTACACAGCGTTTTTGTTTCTGTATGAGTTTCCTTATGCATGAATCATTGTGTTGTAAGTTATTTGTTATCATCATTGAAAAGATTTACTCAGCAGTTATGGTTGGTTTAGCATGGAACTAAACTTGAGATCTTAATTGGTTCTCATTAATAAGTCAGCAAAGTAATTAGGACACAGGGGTGGAGGCTATATTTGTGTTTGATTACATGGTCAGTGTGTTATGAATACTGAGTGTTCCATATTTCACTGTTTCAGTACAGATTTCATCACATTGCAGTTGTTATTTTGGAGTTGGTACTTGCCCAGTAATACATTACTGATCAAAGAAAGTGCATCAGTCCTAAACTGTAATTGTGGTTTAAATAACCCAAACACATGGCAATATTTCTCACAAAGACTATAGACCCTTTGTATAATTCAGAAAAGCTGACTTTGGAACCACAAATTGGAGTCTCTTCAGATACTGAGCTTTTTAATTTCCCTATTATATATCGAGGGCCTAAGTATTTTTTCCCACCTGATAAACTCCATTGAATATTCAGCAAACCAGTTGCAGATAAAGAAAAAAATGTGTGCACAAAGACTGACATTTTCCTAGAAATTTCTGAAAGCAGATATCCGTCAGTCTGATTTACAAATTAATACTGCAGCTGGGAGGTCTGACATCCATTCCACTTGCATCTACGACCACAACTGGATTTAGACACAACCTTTATGACCTGTTTGCATATCAATACTTTTGTGTGCTCTGTCAGTCTTTTTAATGAACAGGAAAGGAGGTAGTGGACTTTCATCTGTCATTATGCGCATCTATTACGCATGGCTTAGGTTATTTATAGTGCCCATAATATTATTAATTCAGCACATGCTTCAGCAAAATCATCATCAGTAGTCATATTTCCCTCTTCAATAGGGATAGGACTTTATGAGTGCCCTTTATTTAAACCAGTGACTGACACCATTAGTGAAGATAATACTGTTTTACATTTGTTTCAAAGGTAATATTATTGCTATTAACAGCAATTTAAAGGTTCATCTCTGGAAAATGTACATGAATTTTGACGTGTGTTTTTGACATGTCCCCTCTTTCTCTTAAAGGACAGCAGCTCAGCAATTTTATCCCAGCGTGATTTATCTGTTACCCAGAGACTCTCACAGTGTCATAATTTGGTTTCCTAAGCCTTTAACTGCCCCCCTATACATGCTCAGTAGGTTTGTGATCAAGTGTCTATGAAGTCCATGTCAACTACAGTGAGCACTTCCTGGTCTTTTTTGGTTTTCAAGTAATTTTTGCAAAGCTTTAAGGTATGTTTGGGCTCATTATCCTGCAGGAGCATGAATCCTTTCTCCACAGAGATGAAGGTTAAGCATGTGTCTGAAGAGGAGTGCTGCTTCCACTTGGTCAGAGTAGAATTCAGTACAGGTGCCTAACTCAAGCTAAGCAAATCCACACAGAAAATTCCAACCACCGTGTTTCATTGTAAGTTTGATCTCTTGTTTATCTCCTTATAACTTCCACTGACTGCCTGAAATCTGAAACTTTGATTCATCGGGTAACAGGATCTTTTTGTTTTCTTTTAGGTGACTGGATTTTTAAAAAAATGTATTTTTAGAAATTTCTGCTTCTTGGTTCATTTTAATGTGAAAAGAAGAAAGGGGCCACTTTAATTGAGGTGGTTTGGGCATCTGACTCCCGCGTGCCTCCTGGGTGAGGTGTCTCAGGCATGCCGCCTTAATAGGAGGAGGGCTCAAGGCAAACCCAAAACACCCTGAGACGCAGCAGTGGATGGATAGATGTTACTGGGATTATTTTCTATAGCATTGTATTTAGGGGAAAAAAAGTCTTCCTCACCCGACTGGCAGTGGTTTGTGTGTGTTCCTCGGTTTTTAGGTGTTCCAATTGGTTGTGAATCGCTACGTAGTCGAAGCTTTCGTCTTACAGCCTGCAAAGTGTGTCCCTTCTTTAGACTGAAAACTGTATGAATTGTGCATCTAAAACAATCATGTTCTCTGCATCATTTGACAGCTCAAAAGTCTGTGTTTCAACCCCAGCTGCTTCTGCATCTCCCTGATGACTTCCCAGCTGCTTCTCAGGGCTGATTGTAATAATTTGTTACTTAGTAAGAGGTTTTTGTTTTTAATTTGTTTTGGGGTTGTTGTTTTTTTTTGAGCATTTCAAAGAATTGTTTTAATCTTTCAGTTACTCAATTTACTACTAATTGTTATCAACTTTCTTGCAGTGAGTTTCTGGCACTTTCTTTGGGGGGGGGATCTGGGTTCTCAGCTCCAGTTCTGAAATTTATCAGTACCTTTTTGCAAGGTAGAGAACTGTCTCTACTTCTTGTCAGTTCTGTTTAGCTGCTAAATCTGCAAGAATTTCATTCACAAGTTGATGGATACCAAAAATGGGGCTAAAAGAGAATAAATGAATATTCAGAGAATGTAACTGAAATATCTCAAATGACTACAATAGCACTCTAAAATGTGTTGTAAAATGATTCTATGTGTGTGTATGTGTTCCTGAGGCCAGTGATTTTCATGACAAAGTCATGCCTGTTTGCCTGTGTTTTTTTAATGCAGTGATGCCTGAGGGTCCAAAGTTCCTGGGCATTCAAAATGAATTTTCAGCCTTATTACTTGCAGACCTTTAAAGATATTGTGGCGTGTTGGGGGAGCAGTTAGTTCTCTCCCGACATGTGCTGCTGTTTAGATGTTCTTGTTTTATTGTTTATGGTTACATTACTTTTAACTGTTATCTTAACTGTTGTGTATATACTGCGGTACAAAGTCACTGACAGTTTTTATTCGATTCGAGCAGCTACTTTAAAAAAAACAACACAATGCCAAACAGCCCCTCTGTCAACTAGACAGTCAGTTGAAAAGGAGCTCAATCAATATCTCCGAACCTTGGAAGCTTGCCCACAAACAAACCCTCTGGATTGGTGGAAGCAGCATGAGGCACATTTCCCACTATTGGCTAAGCTGGCTAAAAAAATACCTGTGTATTCCTGCCACAAGTGCACCCTCAGAGCAGGCATTCAGTACAAGTGGAAACACTGTAATATGTCAAAGGTCTGCACTTAAACCAGAAAGAGTTGACCAACTTGTATTCCTGGCTCTCAACCTTTAAAGGCAATTCCCTGAGAATCAGCAAGATGGGGCAAACATTTTAAAGCACTGTTTTGCCAAGTTAGTTTTTGTATGCTGTAATTCCTTCTTGCAATGTATTGTTTGCTTGTTATAGGTTTTATATATTTGTTTTGTCAACCTCAGTTTGCTGCTATAGTTTAAGCGTGAAAAAAAATCATGTTTACATTTTGGGTTTTATACACTAATGTATATGACAGGCCTGCGTTTATTTTTGTTTGAATTGTCTTCACTGTTATTTTCATATAATGCTAAAATTCAAACCTGGAAATTTCTTTTATTTATATATTTAATATATTTTTGTCGTAAGCCTTATAGTTGCTACAGTTTGAAGTACAATGTTTACATTTGGTTTTAATGTTAATGTTAGACTTATATTTATTTTGTTTAAAGGGTTTATTGGCCTTATATAGTTTAGTTGTTAGTGCTTTGATTCTTTTATATTTAATATATGTTGTGAGAGTTATTGCTGCTACAGTTCACATTTTGTTTATGTCAGGCATTTTATATAGCAGTATTTCATATTGGGCCTTTAGTAAATTGTTTTTCAAAAGTGTTTTATATTTGATACATTAACATTTTATGCTTACATTCTAAGTCAAACATTTGCTCAAATGTTCTAAATAAAAGAACAGAAATAATTACAAATTGTTTGTACGTGTTTTGGAGTTTGTATGTGCTTTGTCTCTAGCAGCCACCGTAAATATACTTTTATTCATTCACTCCACATAAAATGTAATAAATCATATAATGCAAAAACCAACTATTTACATTTCAACTTTAACTATTTACATTTTCAGCTTTTTCCTTTTGAACAAATTTAAAGTGAAACAACACAAAACACTGCAAACCACAACACAATTAAATATAAATATGAAAAATATGAAAACTAAAAGAACATGCATATTCTCTGTCATATGGACCTGCATGAATAAACTTTCTGAATCCTTCATCATCCGCAACTAAAAATAGTTGTGGATGATTACTATACCTTTCTAATGTGACCTTGTTGTCCCTGGCTCTCTTTCCCTCCTACTCTGTTCCTGTGCTACTGCGAGTGTAACTACCGCCCCTCCCCCCTCATTCCCCCCTCATCCCAGCGCAAAGCACAAGGCTCAAGGCAAGAGGCTTACGTCGTTCATTTCAAAGAGTCGGCTCTAAGAGCGACCGACACATCACTAGTACAAGCAAGTGTTTAATAAAGAGCTCCTCCTACCAGTTTGGGGTCAAACAACAAGCTCAGTCTCTGTGTGGAGCTTTCTTGTTAAGATTTCTCTGCTTGTCACAATATTGTGTCCTGTAGATAATGAATGCTTTAGTCTTTGAAACTTTATATTTAGGAACACTATTCTGAAATGTTTTCTATGGTTTGAAGATGCAGTATTGTGATGATTGGTGAACTCTCTAAGATGTTCTTTTTACATACTGACCTGTTGCTATTTAACTTAATCACTTTCAAATTGTACAAAAACTGTTTCTTTTTTAGATTTTTAACTATATTTCCACCCTGCATAAGTTAAGAAATACACTATAAACGTAGTTATTAGTTTCCTGGAGACTATTCCCATATGGAAAAGAAATAGAAAAAACTCATAAAAGACTTGCATAAGATGTGGCCTACTTCATATAGTGAATCATATAAGGCTTATATGATTTACTCATATGATTTACTCATGAAAGTGGCCACTTTCTCATTACTTTCATATATTGTTTTAGTAAGTATCCAAAACATACAAGTTTCATTTATACAATTTTTCAAGGGATCTTATATCTGTTTTCACTCTTGTATGCTTTTCATACAAGTTTCACACAAGACAGATACAAACTTCATAAGGTTTATATATATCTTTTCCATATGGGTTTACACCATTATTCAAAGTCACCCTCCAGTTGCCTCCCATCTTTCCAATTCACTTGCATCTTTAGATCTCCAGTCTGTTCTCTCCTGCTGCTGGCAGAATTTCTCCTGTTGAGCTTCAGGCCCTTCACTCCCCCTTCATTAAAACCTCTTTAACCTCACCATCTGTGTCATCTTCACTGTATCTGCTAGTGTCCAGTTCCAAAATTAAAATCCTTGTCCAAGAAATACAAAGGATTTAGAAATTAGAAATTTCTGCACATAGAGAAGCCTTAAAGACCAGGACACAGCAACAGTTAAGAAAATGTTTTCGTGTCTAGAAGTGAGAGAAGGACCAGAAACTTAAAGTCTTCCTTCTGTAGCCACAATAGACTATGGGAAATGTAAAAAATCATAAGCCTAAGTAACCAAGGCTGACTGTTCTTGCAAGCCACTGAGAAAATAATGTACAGAATTTTACTGTACAAGAATCGAGTAAAGAATAACCCTACCTCGCTTAAAGAACACAAGTGATGCACTGGTTTACAGTTAGAAAAAATAACAAAAAACTATTTGTTAACGCTGCTTTCAAAAAGTAATAATTACAAACAAGTCTTTAACTACATCCCTGTTCTTACTTTATGAAGCAGAAGGGACAAAGCTGGTGTGCAATATATGTAGAAAATGTACACACAAGTGACAAATTAAAGTAAAAACTTGCCCTCTTCAGTGAAGCAATGACAGCGATCGAGTCCTTTTAACAAAGGACCATCATACGATTAAACATTCCCCTTTCCCACAAGGTGTAACTGTATGATTTCAATGAATTTTGATCATATAAATCAAACTGGCCTTCACCAGATCTTAGCAGTCAAACATCTAGGGCATTTTGTAATTGTAAGATAGGAGCCTCGAACACCATTATTTAACTATATAATGGCAAAGCTCACTGAAGCATATGCTCACCAAAGGTTTTTTTAATATAAATTTGTCACCTGTATGCAACAATTTAATATTTATAAGCTCAAGGGGTCGCTAGAAGTACGATAGTAAATTTCTCTTAAACTAGAAAAGCTGTCTTAAGGTTACATAGAAACACTCAAGGGTACACTATTTTGTACTTAAGTACAGCATAATATCATCAGCATAAAGTTTTATTTGGCATCAACATACAGAAAAGGAACTATGGCAAAAAGACTTGTATATAGAAACTGTTAATTTCCCATCTCTACACTTAACCAACAACATTTGAGCAAAAAGTCCAATAAACTCTGCTTTTTTATGTGTGCATTTTCTTCTTAACACATTTTCATGGTGTCTATGTGTATTAGTTCTACTAGAACTTGGGGCCTTTTGTAACCACATTTGTTCAGCATAATAATGTTTTGTGGCTCAGGCTAATTGGTCCAACTGTGGGCCAAACTGAGTCCCAGAAGGCCAAAGCCTGAGCTACCAATACTATCTGTTGATGGAACACCCTCTCAATTTGGATCGGCTTGTCAGTCTGCCTGGGGAAAACATACAGTATATTCATGCATGCAAGCGCACACAAGGCAAAACATTATCTTGAAACATTTATCAGTGTAATAATTATGTGTTTAAGTCATTCTTTCCCCACAGTGGGTAAAAAAACAACACTATCTCATTTCAGTGTAAATGAGGAATGTGCTGTGTTTGACCAAATGTGACTGAACTTATACGTGACACTTGGCTGTGAGTTGTGAATACCTTGATTTTTTACATTTATTTTAAATCAAAACATTTCTGGATGTCTGTGTACACACAGAGTATTTAATGAAGGGGTCATAAATTTACAGTTGTTGTTTTGTTTTTGTTTTTTTTGTTTTTTTTACCTAAATAGACACCAGTGGACATGTATAAATAGCAGAAATAGAGTCAGTTTTATGAAACAGTCATGAAATCTTGTTTTTGCACTTGTGTTCTTGGACATGAATTGTAGAGCCTTGGTTGGAAGGAGATGGTCATGGAGTATATGGGTGGAGTACATTTAGGAGACTGCAGAGTGAATCCCACACAGTCTTTCTGTCACGGTTCTGAGCTTCTGTTTCTTGTCACTTAATACTAAATACTATATAACTTTCCTGTTCATCTAATCTAGCTCTTTTTTTCTGTTTTCCTGCCACCTTTCTGTCACACATTTGTCTAATTATTTGCTTTAATATACAATATTAAAAAAAAACCTTGCAGACCTTCTGCTGGATCTCCTTTAATTCTTTGCTCTTACCTCATTTTTCTGGAAGCATTATTTAAAATTTGGCAAAAAATATAAGGAGCAAAAAGTGAATCATATTGTTCCAAAAGACATGCCTGAGATGTATGATAGGGAAATGTTGCCAAAATGCTTTCTGTGTAAGAAGCCATAGAAGTAATTTTGTCACAATGTCAACTACCCACAAGTACCCACTTAAACCCAAAGCTGTTTGGCTCAACTCCGTGTGCCACTGATCAAAGATTCAGAGTAATCCAACTTGCTTTCATTTTCAGAGTGTCAAATGCCGCTTTGTCAATGTTGCTGGCATCTCTGTGGTACACAGAAAGTATCTTTAAGCATTCCTACTTTAACACAATCAGTGGCGATATTGCATGCTGAGTGCAATGAAGGAATCAGGAGTGGGTGCCAGTGACGTAAATTACAGCTGTCACCCAGGAGCCTGCAGTTTGGCTCAATTTTTGTTTGTGTTTGCGCTTGAAAAAAATCACGCTTTGGGTTAAATACAGCTCCTCACAATAACAACTCAGCATGATGAAAAAAGGTGCCAAATGTATCAGGGGCACTGACTCAGCTTCCATATTAAAACGTTTTTTCTGCGAATTGGATTTCTTTTGGTGTCCCACAAAGAGATTTTAGCTTGAGCTGAGGATAATCAGGAGTATTGCATTTTTATTTTTATTTTTTTTTACATAATCATAATAGATTTTTTTTTTGTTCTTTTTGCCGAATACACCAATAGACTCTACTTTACATCTGCAGAGTAGGGACAGTCTGTAAAATAAAAAATAAATCTCCTAAAAACATATTTTATTCACAAAAGAAAACTTTAAACTGAGAAATTTTACAATTTCTTTTTCTTTTTTTTTTTTTTGTCCCATTTGGATCTTTAGCCATCAGAATTGTTGTCTTAAGGCCAAGAAAGATGCCAAGCGGATTTATTTTACCAAGTGGATCATCATGGCCTTGCCATATTGGTCCATTTGATTGACCTTTATTATAATTTTGTATTTATTTTATTTTCGGTTGCTACAAACGGGACAGACATGACTGGGGGATAGGACAGGGAGAAAGAAGGAAGGAAAGAAAGAGAGGGAGAGAAAGAAAAACAGAGGGGAGAAGAGACTGTGAGAAAGGGGGAAAGAAAGAAAGAAAAACAAAACACCTGGATCACCTGTATGGATATAAAAAAATAAAAAAAACAGAAGAGAAAGCAAACAAAAAAAGATCAACATAATAAAAACAGCACCATCACAATAAACTAGCTAACAGTAGATAACAGTAGATACTAAATACTGCAAGACTACATTGAGTGTTTTATAAAATGGCCTGCATTTTGTATAGCGCTTTACTCAGTCCCTATGGACCCCAAAGCGCTTTACACTACATTCAGTCATTCACCCATTCACACACACATTCACACACTGTAAATAACCACTAGTAAAAAAAAAAGAAAAAGGGAAAAACTCTCAAATATCTCTGAATATTACTTGTATGGACTTTACTGGACCTGCTCTGTTCTAAGTAGTTTTCAAAGCTCTGTCACTTGATTTTTGTTTCAGGATTCATATTGGTGTCAAAATGTGTTTTGTTGTGATTGCAAACAGGCCATGTGTTTGTTTCCAGACTGCAACGGGTAAGAACCTAATCTACATATTTATAACTCTGTTTGATATTATTAATTTTATCTTTGATATATGCATCGGTGTGTGTGTGTGTTTCTGATTGATGTGCATTATGCTTCATCTCAGCATAAACTGCGAGTGAAGATTAAAGGAAAATGGGGATTCAGCAGAACGCTCTTCGAGTTGGCTTGCACGTAAGCAAGATAAGTGAAAACAAAAATGCACACACATAAGACCCTCCTCCACCCTCCACACACACACACACACACACACACACACACACTGACTGAATCTTTTTCACATTTGTTTCATCTGGCTGATCTGTTGATCTGTGTTTATTTAAAAACCAGAGACACTGCATATGTCGGATAACCCTTGGCTCCTTTCGCTCTCTGTTTCTCAAATTTAAATGAGCTTCATCAGCACAAAATATTTTAGCATCTGTTCGCCAAAGTACACAGTGACAATCCTGAAGAATGATAAATCATTCAGCAAAATGCCATCACGAAATTACAATCAATTAATCAACAAGCTTTTTATTATTATTTGTCTTTCCTGTCTCCGTTTAGAAAGGAAGCCATTTGTCTCTGTTCCACTTCCACCTTTCCCCCTCCCCCACTTCATCACTTGTCATCTTATTGAAATCTGCATGCAACAATATCCATCATGTGTAATCATACTACAGAATCCTGACTCGGGCACAACGTTATGAGCATTATTTAGACAGAGACACAAATTACATTTTAAATCAGAATCCTAACACAGTGTGCTTGCTAATAATAGGATATGATGCACTTTTAGCCAGCAGCCTGCTTGTTTAACCCAGCAGGCTTCTGTGATGTTCATTTTAATTATGTGGCCTATAATCTGTGTTGAACATGTCATTCCAGTATTTAGGAAGAGAAGGAAATTTGGCTATTAGTGCTCTGTCATTGTCAATGAAAAGAACAATAAAATCACAATACAATCCCACATTAGAAGGAGCATGGACTTACCATTGCACTAATGCCAATGTACAAAGGAAGTGGCAGTTTATGTAAATCATTTCATGTGTTACCAGTGTGCATTTTTTATTTTATTTTTTTTGCATGGTATTCCAACTAACTTTGTTGATCTATTCCAGTTCAACCACTGCGTTGACAGCAGGTTGCAGGGGGTTGCAGTCGATAAAGACGACAGCTAGTCTAATATGAAGAGAGACATTTGTTGATATTTGGTGCATGAGTGCAGGTGTATTTTCTTGGGAAGGCCAGGGTTATACCATGCATGGGAGTCAATAAATAATGAATGTGCTGACTCATAAAAACACAAAGTAACAAACTGTACAATTTGAGAAGTAGAAATGCACTAAATACTAAGTATATATACAAATTGAAATGTTTTCTCATAAGCCTACAATTGTTTTGTTTGTGTCTGATGTTATTTCCCCAAAAATGTGTTCAAATGGATCAATTTTATTTCCTTTGGCAAAATGGAATAGGGGTGAAATGTAGCTGCAATAACAAAAAAAACCAAAAACATACATCAATACTTTTGTCAGTCCTGTAAAAATGAGCCAGAAATCTAGAAAATAACAGAAAATAATAATCAGTAAGAGACTGGGCAGATGAAAAAAATTAATTGCATTCAGGAAAATGAAAAAAATAAAATAAAATTTGTGTGCAAAAGAACAAATTAATAGATTAGTGGTTGTGACTGTTGCACAAGCTGCTTTGAATGTAATCAACCAACCATGTGATCACTCAAAGTGTAAAATGAGTAGAAATTACAGAAATTTTATTTATCTGCAACCTCATGATTTAAGTATTTATGCAGTCAGTCAAGAAAGAGAAACATTTATGCTAATTTGATATTTTTTTGCCATTTCTTATAAAGACTCTCTCTATATAATACTGAAATACTCTTCGCACTTTGACTAGTAAACCACAACATTTTTGTCTTACATGTATGTTGGTCTAAATGCTGTTTCACATAACAGCTGGAATACAAGTGTGTGTGTGTGTGTGTGTGTTATCTCTGTTGGGTAGGAACTTTCTATCTTTAAATTTGATGTTTTCACATGCTTATCTTAAAGACTCATAAAACCTTATCAAAACCCACTGGATTATGGAAAAATGCATTTTCATCAAGCTTAAAAAAACACAGCGTTCTGAGCTTGTTGACAGATTCCTGCTGATAGACTTGATTATGCACCTCAGGTTTCTAAGTCATCCAGAATCCTCAACAAAATACTCGGTGTCTGACCTCAGCCTAACCTAATTAAGCTTTTATTTACATTTTAGTTGTATTATGACAACAAATAGCTTCGCTTATGCATTTTTTACATTAGAATAAAGTATTTTAACACAACCATTGTCTATTCATTTCTCTGTTTTCACATTTTTCTGTAACCTATAGACAGCTCTCCTGTCTACTGGCAGTCGGGGATAATTCATTAACAGGCAGAGCTGTAGAATGCTTCCAGAATGCAATAGTGTGGATTAATGCGGCAGCATTCTGTGAGCTAAGAAGTCACATTGCTTAAAAAATTAAAATGTTTTGATGTTTTGGAAAAAAGTAGGAATCATGCTCAGCGACAATGGCAATACCTCAAAAAGTGGGCACAGTGGCAGAATAGGTTGAGTTAAGGCTGAGTATAGGCTTTATTTCTAACAAGACATTGCTCGTCTTTTCCAGTTGTATTTGTTACTTATTTATGTGAAGTCACGCCAAACTAGAACAGGTGATTATGCTCCAGTACAGAAAAGGTGGTAGGGAGCTATTTGTCACTGAGATATTAGTTTTACGAGGAGCCATAGGGAAATATAACATTTAGGCTCTAGTTATAATGTAATTGCTCCATGATTGATAATCCACTCTGTTTGGACTCTGTAGGTTTAAAATCCAGGACAACAATCCCACTTGTTCTTTATGACATCATCCCTTGAGGATTGTAATATAGACTTATTTTCCAATGCGAGGAGTACAAGTATGAACTAATTCCAAGTGATGGATGGAAGCATCTCAGGTTTTTGGGAGCCTGATTCACTGGGTGGGATCAGCTTTGTATGGCCCGATACAATAGCCACTAATAAAATATGTGGAAAAAACATCTCATGATAGCATGAATCTGCAAATGAAAAATAATTACTGTAGGCACGCAAAAGGAGACAACGTGTAAGCCGTTACCATTATACTTGGATCACTTTATCAGTAGTAAATATTTTCTATGTGTTTATCTGATAGCCAAGTGAATAGCAGGAAAGCAGTTCTCATGACTCCCTCGGGCTCGTCTGCTTGTACTAAACACAATTAATTATTGACCCTTGAGCACAACTTTTAAGAAAATCATAAAGCAATCAGCAAATAACTGGTGAGTTGCGTGTGTGTTTGTGTCTGTGTGTGCAAGTCTGTCTTAGTCATACCTTAATGGAAGTAGACTGGTAGTCTGATGGGGGGATCGGTAAAAACAAAGAGAAAAATGAATAATGCAGGATCGTGCACGTAAACACACAAAACTGCATCAGTTTCCAGTGCGCGTCCAAGGGTATGTGTGTGTCTGAGAGAGAGATACAAAGGAGAATGAGTGAATTTATGTGAAGGGTTCATTGCAAGGTTCACATTATCCCCTAAAGGGCACGGGGATGTTTTTGACTGTTTCCATGGAAATAAAGGGTTTTTAGTTTAGGAAGAGGGTGGCAGGTAGAGGCAGAAAAAGAAGAAACACTCTCCGCTGAATATTAATGACAGTCATACAGTGTGGAGCTAAGAGTTTGTCAAATATCTGTGTGATAGAACAGCTGCTGGCTAGCTTCACTGCCACAAGCTTCATACTATGGGGTTGTGAAGAATTTGTTTTGAATACATTTGATGCAAAGAAGGATCCTTATTTATGTTTTCTCCAGCTCTATAGTTCATGCGAAACATTTGAGGAAAATACAGTGGATCACACAGAAAAAAATAGGGTTAAGGTTAGTGTGATATTACACTGTGCCATTATAGCTGAAACAGTACATATAAAACTGTGGTAAATAGTTAAATTAGTTGATATATATGGAGAACATGTAGCCATAATTTATTTTATTAAAGCCAGTGCTTATATCGACTATAAACAATGTAGTATAAGGGCCACATTAAGAAAAAATATACTGTTGATCATTTAGGAAAAAAAAAAGTCAAAATGTGGAGATTACAGTCTCTGCTATACCCTCTACAAAATGCCTTGTGTAGAAGAGTTAGTGAAACAAACTGAACGACCACCTTGTGGTGGGTTTGTTTCTTAATGCGACCCTAATACTCACTTGAAAACCTTTGCTTGCCTTCAAGCATGAAAACAGTGGTCAGGGTGGTTAACTGGGACAACACTGAATTTAACTATTTGATATGCTGCTGACTGCTACCTACCATACTATTGTTTTTTTTATCCACAATCACAGTCATGCAGTTGTACTTGATTCATTTGATTTAGAATTACATCAATATTCGTACTACCATACAAAAAGACCGTTTTGATAAAATGTTATTAGTCAAAATATATGTTGTCCACTGCATCGCTCACTCTGCTGTGTACCATCTACATGGGATAGGATATAATATGATTCTTGGTGATAATACCAGGATCACGTAAAGATTAATGGATCAAGGACAGACCCTTGAGGAATCCCTGACTTGATTTATGCAAATTTAAACTGTTGAAACAGAAAACCTACTACCTGATAAGGATGATTAGCGCTAACTGAGAACCTGACCTGTTAAACCAACTGACCGATGAAGCGTTTCAATTAAATGTCAGGAGCCACTGAGAAAATCAGCTGTGACATCAGGCAGAACTAAAATAGGAACGAACGAAAGTAGGAGCTATTAGTAGTTGTTTCTGTGCTACAGTTTGATCCAAAATCTGATTGGCTGATTGGCACTTCTCACAAAGAGTGTGAGTTGAAATATATTCATTCAGTTGTTTATAAACATTATTTTCAAATATTTTGCTGAGGAATGAATGATTAGAAATATGTCTATTTCCAACCATTTATTATTAATTACCAGTCCATCCAAGTTATTTTTCTGCGTAGAGGCAGGATATAACATTTGAGACAAACTGGTTTGTAGAGAACTGTTGTTAATATTTACTATTTTTATATCAATGAGATAAAGATTTGAATAGTTTGGTGGGGTCAACTACACAGTTGAAAGACTATAACTGATCAATAATTTTTTTCAGATCTTTAGAATTTACAGGAGAAAAGATGGACATTGTGCAGTGATTTGATCTGAATGTGAGGCAGTTCTATATAAATTGCTAGAGAGGCTAAGATATTACTTCTTATTTTATTAACCTTGTTGCGGAAGAAATAAGTAAAATCGTCAAATTCAGTTGTTATGGTTTTGGAGGGATTAAGTAGTTTATTCATAGGTGGAAAAAACAGAATTGGACTGATTCATTTGGGAGATATAGGATTGCGTTGCAGATTTTATTTTATTGTTGTACCAGTAAAATTGATTTTAATATATTTAAAAATTAATAGGCAGTTTCTCTCAGTGCTCCAGCAGATTCTAAATGCCATCTTTACCTTTTCGCTGTTTGTGCAAGGTGTTTTTGGTGGACCACACACATTGATATTTGTGTATTAATATAGATATAACAGCAGAAATTTGGTCAACAAGTCGAGATATTGCATCACAGAAATGTCATTACATGATGACAGTTCCACATGTGCATTTTAAAAATTCACTAATGAATGTATCATCTGTGCAGGCACTGATTTGGTGCTTACTGCTAAATCAGTTGGTATTTGTTTTGACAGATAAACAATAAACCTCTCAAAGTATGCTATAATGATCATTGACGGTGAAATTTGGAAAATTTGTGACCGTGACATTGAGGACTAAGAAAAAAATTAGATCACGTATATGACCTTTTTGGTATGGGTGGGTTCAGTCACATGCTATTTAAAATCAAAACATTCCAATAAACTAATGAACTTTCAGAATTGTTGCTCTTGTCAATGTGAGTATTAAAATATTCACACTGACACCAGATAACCTGACATAATAATACAATCAAATTTCGGAAAAGTTTCTTCCAGGAAGCCATCTCTCGGTCAAGGAGGAGAAATACTGCAGTAGATACAGAATTAATTACTAAACTTAATAATTCAAAACTTGAATAACTATCAAACGCCAAAGATTTATAATTAATGTTTTTTTTCTCTACATACAACAGCGATCCCCCCACTCCTCCTGTTTTATGGCTGCAATATTCAGAACTATAGCCAGTGGGTGATGTTTCCATCAGCTCTTTGTTACCATGATATAAAGCCAGTTTCAGTTAAAAGCAAAAGGTTCATGATACTTTGAACTTGATTCCAATGATCCACAGCTTATATCCACAAACATGGATTCAACTTCACCTCCCTGGTAGTGCTAGAGTGCTGCAGGCACAGACATTAAACTGATAATGATTCAGGAACTGTTCCCAGTAAGTGTCCCAAATTTAAAAACTTTTTACTACATAGCCTGAGGGCTGCTGAGACTTCTGTGGCACAAAATCAAGGAAGAGGAATTTCATGAAAAAGGAAAAACAAAAGCACTTAACTACTGGCTAATTAGTTTGTTATTGAGATAATCTTTCTGAAATCCAATTTGCATTGTGCCTGGTGAAGGCCACTCCTGCAGGACTTAGTGTTTGTTAACTTAATCATGAGAGTTATGCTCGTGTCTTTGATTGCACAGTTGTACAGGCAATTTTAGCTGCTATGTGTTACTAGCACAAAACGGCATCTATTTTACAACCTCTTTTATGTAGGCTGTTGTATGGATAGTACAAGTTAAAATGGCAGAGATGAAATAAACTCTCAATGAAATGTGCAAGCAAAATTTTGTGGAACAGCTCTGTGAAAATCTTTAAAGAAAAAACACAGGAACTGTGGGGACCAGTGATTTGTTTCTAGGTACATACATCCTGATTGTTTAATTAAATACCAGGCTTTTCTCACACTATTGGGCATTGACTAGTCAGAGAACTACAATCACATTAAGGCACATTCGCTGTGAAATCTTCAACTCTCCTCTCAAAAGAGGCGTAGAAGTTCAAGAAGTTGCTAATTGCGTATCGGTTCTAGGTGTAATTAATGTATGACACATTAGCAGTCCAGATTATATATTTTAGCTATGTTACAAGTGATGTTCTGAGGGTATTTTTTCAACAACAAATAGCCCAGTATGCACTCTGTAATGCACAATGACATTTACCTGCAAAACCAGACTGCATGAACCAATTAATAGAGGCTGGTTTTGCAGTGTGGGCTGCAGTTAACACAAAATTACATACAGCAGGGTAGAAATGCCAGCTATTTTCAAGCTTTATAAAGAAGGCTGAATAAGAAGTTCTTTGGCAGTGCCCAGCTGTTCAGTACAATCATAGTCTTCTACTGTCGACCACTGAGCAGCTCCACTGGAGCGGTCAGGGGAGTTCAGCAGTTTGCTTAAAGGCAGCACAAAAGTAGTTACTGTGAAGGCTTGAGTGTTCCTGATTAATTTCCCTGTCAACCCTTTAAGTTTAGAGTAAGTCTTTCTGGAGAAATAAAACTATCACATTCATTTTGAAATAGTGGTAACAGGGCAGGTACGTCAGTCAGACAAATTCTTCTGTTACACACACAACAGGGTGGAACTTGTGACCTATCCATCTCGTCCATGTCTTTCCCCTTTCTCCAAGCATTGTGGCTCCTTCCAAAAGTCTGGGCATGAGCGCTGGCATCCAGGTCAGGATATCTGGACACAGCACCGGTTTCCAGTGCCACTGTGATAGCACGCCAACATGAAGCTGTTATCATTCAAAGAACAGCCACGTCATGCCCAGAAGAGGTGCTGATACTGAAATGCATTCATTTGTTTTCCAATTTCATTTCATTTCCAGACAGATCCACACAAGGTTATAATGTCAGCGCATCTCTTGGCTATCAATTTAAATAAATCTGTCTCAAAAACAGGCTGGCCTTCTGCCTGTCTGATGTACCATATTCCGAAGAAAGAAAAGAAAACAATGACCCCCATCATTCCCATTCATTACGTCACTACTGTTATATAATAAAACAGAAATAGAATCATTGAAGGCAACAGCAAAGAAAGAAAAAAACATGACTGAAAGTACAAATATGTCCCTTTTAATTGAAATGGGGTTTTTGAGTCTCCAGACACTAAGTGACTCAGGTAACAATGCTGAAAATACATCTTTAGTCTTCCTTTTAATTTATCTTCAGGAAACAAAACAAAATGAAAAACCATGAGATTACATTTTAGGTATGTGTGTTTTTCCACTCCACTGCTCTGGCTTTCCTCCCCCTGTTTCCATCTAGTTCTCTGTTATTAAAAGACAGGTGTCAGTCTCCCTGTTTGCCTGTACGTGCCACAGGCTCATGAATACTGGTTTTATTTTCTCTCAAATTATTTGTTTTGCCTGCATATCCTGGAAAGCTGCAGACACTCTTTGGAGCGATTATCAATCTGAGAAATAGCTTTTGCGCTGATCCCTTTTCAAATACTCTTGAAATGAGACTCCTGCTTTGCTTTCCATACATTGAAACGCCTCATTTCAACTGATCCTCACTGTATATTTTCCACATACATATGAACAACAAACAAAGGGGATAAAGAACAAGGCTTGGCTTCATATTTTTGTATTAAGTGATTGATTTTGTTCATCACTAGAGTTAGAAAATCATCTTTCACTTGTTGTATATGTGTGTAAAGTTTTGAAAATGATTAGACAAGATACAGATTACTTGTAGATGGAGCAGGGCGATATGACCAAAAATATTTATCACGATATAGATTTGAAAATTTGCAATAACGATATAACTGACGATATAATTGACACTTGACAAAATACTTTACAACTCCTCAGCTTTATTAGTGCCAAAAAACCCAAAACCTCAATGTATTTTCACTTAAACAAGCAGCTTTTTTAAGTGCATTAAAGTTATATAAAAATTTAACAGTGCAAATGCAAATTCCTTGCTGACAGTTTAACCAAAAGGCATTTCCAGTGGAAATTGGCCGACATATCCTCAGCATAACCATGTATAATATCCACAAAACTTAAAAAGAGGTTATACACACACAACACGGTAATATTATGTTGAAGCACAGTACGTATCACTCCGCGAGGCTCCTGCCTACGATAGCCGTAATGCTCCGACAATCCATCAAGCGGTGCGGCTTCGTAGCTTAGCAAAGTCGTACTAAAACATTTGACAGATTTCCGAGCGCCGTGTACATAAAATCCTTTCGAGGTCAGTAAACACAACCAGAATTCATACATAAGGCACGCGGGATTATAAGGGGCACTGTCGCTTTTCAGAAAAATCAAAGGATTGATTTTAAGTGTGCCGTATTTTCCAAACAACACGGTAATAACGACGGCCCGCTAGCATGCGCTACCAAAAATAGTGCTTTGTTGTGTGTCTGACGGATGAAAGCCAAGCCAGTTCCACACCACTGAAGTTGCAGCAATTTTACAAACCAATTCTGGTTCATCCGTTTCATTCAACGATCCACTTTCGCTCTTCTCATACTGCGTCGCCGCCATGCTTTTTCCGCCATGTGCGTATGAAAACAAAGGCACTGCGCATGCGTGTTTTACCCATATTCTATCGCAATATTTCATTTTCTTATCGTTGCCCAACATTACACCGGTATTACCGTGAACGGTATGATATAGCCCAGCCCTACTTGTAGACATGCACCACCTTCAGTAAGCGCTTAGTGACAGTAGGAAAAAGAAACTCCTTTTTAACAGGAAGAAACCTCCAGCAGAGCCAGGCACAGGGAGGGGCGGTGGATGGGTTAGGAGTGAGAGGATGTTGAAAACTGTATCAACTATTTTTATGAACAGTCCGAGCTAAAATCTGATTAAACAAATAAGATAATCATAAATAAAATGCTCAGTTTGTACACACTGCAATCCTTTACAGACAGCGAATAGTTAAAGCCTTTAACCTGTTCACATTACCAAAGAATCATTGATCTGAGTTCTCACCTAATGTATATAATATATAATGTTCTTCCTCTCTCCCGCCCTTTTGCACAAGTCGAGGAAGGTGTCAGGTTACATTTCACTGTGTGTTATACGGTACTTGTATAACTATGCATGTGATCAATAAAGAACCTTGAATCTTGAATCTGAGGTGCAATGGTGTGTGATCTTCTGTATTGATCCGATAGCAAGTAAATGCATGGCCAGTAGTGCTGATACCAATACTAATACTTTCAGATTATAACAGCAGCTTATGTGGGGGAGATTGGTGTGTGTGCGTGTGTGATTTATGAGACGAATCATCACCAATTTGCCAAATTTGAACACATTTGATTAAAGACTAAATCACAGTGCTTTTTACTCTCCAAAATAAAACACACCTTTCAGCTAGCTTACTAGGTTTTTGTTTTTTTTGTTTTTTTGAGACCTGTAATGTTAATGTGTCATTCTTTAAACTCTCGGTCAGTTGTGTTCTGCTACATAAATTGACATGACAGTCAACACAAAAAGGTCATCATATTCAGACATAGCTTGAGTTATATTTTTTTCTCATTTCCAATAAAAAAATGTATTTCTTACAATTCTGTGGGTTGAATATATTATCTGAATGAATATAGCCTATAGTAAATAAGTGAAAGTAGAGACTATGATCACCAAAAACACTTTAACCTTACGTAATGCTGCTTAATCGATATTAGTCATGACTAAACATTCATTTTACCGCTATATGAGGTAACTGGTTATTCTTTGTCATTCAGAAAGAACTGTGATTGGGCTCTCTCTGTGTGATTAGAGTCTGGGTCTGTCTAATGACTAATGCCTAATGAGTACTTCCTCATCTCTTCATTTCTTTTTCATACAAAGATCATGTCTTTATACAAGTTGGTGATGTTGCCAAAGTAAAAGATTTATTTCAAAGGGCACAGGTATAAAGTACTTTTACACCTGTGCCCTTTCTCACTCACTCCAGCATGTCACTGCTCAGGGTTGCTGAGTCATGTGACTGCAGGACAACTAAACACAGCAGAGCTGGGAGGATGTGGGCGGAGCAAAGTGTGCCTTTGTCAGAGGAGAGGAGTTTGTACAGACATGTCTACTTTCTAAAGAACAGAAGCAATGCACTGAACTTACAGGAAAAAAAACAACGTACAGTATCGATACTATCGATATTTAGATTGATCCACCCACTACTACTGATGCGACTACTGCCATTTGTCTTAATCATGTTAATCGGATCTTGTTATTATAGATTACTAAAATACACCAATAGGCACGATTACTATATACAACACTGGCTCAGCAGATGGTGACTCAAGAACTAACCAAAGCATTAGATGCTATCAATTAACTTGTTGAAATAAATGAGAAATTCATAAGTCAAGTTGTAAATAACTTGCAAACCCAAAGATTTAATATGAGGATGTTGAAAATCATTACGGCTCTAACAGGTCTGTGTGTTGTGCAGGTGTGTCTTATCTCATCCAGGAGCTCTCCTGTGAGCCAGTGCACCTGGATATATTTGTGACTATAATTCTTCAACTGTTGCCAGCAATGCTTGATTACATTCCACCTCGAAGGTGACTCTTACGTAGGGACCTTTTGCTTTGATTACAGGTTGATTCTTCATTCACTTTGGCTCAGTCACACTGAAGTAAAGATATGATGACACTACTTTCTATTGATCACTTCTAATTGCACAGGTTACCTGGTGGAAGACAAACTGTCACCAAACAATCATGGTCTCTTTGAAATAGGGGTTTTAACAAGTTGTATTCTTGTATATTCCGATATAAAAGCAAGGATGTTGAGTGCCTATTTCATTTTGCTATTAACTTGTTATTTTGCAGCACTTATGTCCCCATTCATGGAGGACTTTCTCTTTCAGTTCTACAAGTATGCGCTAAAGATGAGTACTCAGTTTGAGTTTCTGTTTATATAGATGGCAACAGATTGGCAAGAGACTGCAACGGATTTTTGATTGTCATCAGTTTATCAGTCAAAGTGGTGTTATCACAAACAGATCACCTTCAAGTTTTCTAACTTGACCCCACTCACTCACAAACTGTTCACTCACATGTTTCTGTTTGATGATCACTGTCTTGAATATAATGACTGTGATGATATGGTCCACATCTTGAAAGCAACTTTTTATCGTTAAAGCTATCGTCAGCTAGAGGATTGTTGAGGCCAGACATCTGATGGTCTCCATTGCTCTCCTCCTCAGTCGGATAGTTTTTACATAAGCTGTATGTGTGGTATTTTCCTGTTTATGAACAAATTATTCTTCCACTAAATACAAACAAGATGGGATAGTGTGATACTGCTAAAGTCTGAATAAAAAAATAGCTTTACCAGCAAAGCACCCCCGCAGTATAACACATCCTACTCCTCCACACAACAGATACTATCTGTTCACTATCTGTTCATCTTGCAAAAACACAAGGGTAAGAATGAAAAGTATCACTTTTGAATTTATTAGTTTAAAGTGCAGATTTCTACTGGTCGAATGCCCATAGGTAGATTTACTTGCGTTTCTTTATCAAAATTATTCTTGTTCTAATAATCTTAGCTGTAAGTCTTTTGCTGAAATTTAAACACAGAGGTTTGAATGATGCTGTTTTATCAGAACCGTTGATTTGTCGGGTACTTGAACTGAATTGTTGCTTGGCTTCTCATCTCACAAAGAATTAACTTGTTGAAAAGCCTGCTAGCTGTAAAGGCTTCCTTGCATACCGAGAAAGCATGCTAGATATGTAAGGAACCAGATAGTCACAAAAGAACAAACAGTTGTGTACTGTCCAACAAGTGTTTTATTTTACCCTAAATAATAAACGGAAGGTGTCAAGTAAACATAACCATCCTTCCATCCATCCATCCATCCATCTTCTTCTGCTTTATCCGGGGCCAGGTTGCAGGGGCAGCAGCCTAAGCAGAGAAGCCCAGACCTCCCTCTCCCCAGCCACCTCCTCCAGCTTATCCGGGGGAACACCAAGGCGTTCCCAGGCCAGCCAAGGGATATAATCTCTCCAGCGTGTCCTGGGTCTGCACCAGGGCTTTCTCCCGGTGGGACATGCCCGGAACACCTCACCCAGGAGGCGCCCAGGAGGCATCCTTGTCAGATGCCCGAACCATCTCAGCTGGCTCCTTTCGATGTGGAGGAGCAGCGGCATAAACATAACTTTATTCAAAAATACTGTTTGTCGAAACAAGTACTTCACTTGCCAAACTTACCAGACAAAATAAGTGAGAGTTCAACGTATATACTACCAGTGTGTATATACTAGAAATCGAAATGAAAATAAAGCAAAATACAACGATGCCCTACCTCCAGGCTATCACAGCAGATGGCTTAGTTCCACTCTAAGCTTTCCTTTTTCTGTAACCAAGAATGGCTGGAGCTGAAGACAGGTAACGCAAAAGACAGAGTAAAATGTAAATTAGTCAAATGTGTATAAGTCAGTAATCAAACAATGTGAACCAAAATGTGGACACAGCCAGGGTCAAAAAAATCAGTTGAAACTAATTAACGATACCAACAAACCTAAATGTTTACTATGAGCCACCAGTAGCTATAGCAACATTAACTCAAATATGGAAGGGAGATATTTAAAGTATAAACAGGAATGTTTTAGGCTATAATTTAAGTGTAGTGAGCAAACTAATACTACTAAATTGCTATTTAAATTGTTCAGCTGTAAATTTAGCCACCGTAAAGTAAGTATTGAAAAGGAATTGCAAAGAATCGAGCAGTGGCTATGTGAAGGTAAAACACAAACTACATTATTGTATTATGTTTTATAGATTTGATGACATCAGATTTATGAAACATACTTAAATGACGAGATGTGTCCAACTGGTATTGTTCCCCATTAACCCTACTGAAAACCCTTATCATTGACAGTATTTTTAAAAATTCTTATGTCTTCAAACTCACAAATGCATCTGCAAAACAGGTTTTCATACTCAAATGCACACAAATTAACTCATCAATATATACAGTAAACCTAAAAACAGGTACATCACTGTGTTTACCTATTTCAGCGTTTTCAAGCATATCTCTGAATTTCGTATATTGACCACTTATTGCTTTTGAAAACATGCGGAAATATTGTTCACATATTCACTTTTTGGTTCAGTCAAGAGAAAGGTGTTAATGGTAGGTATGCCACACCAGAGACTTGCTGAACTTCTCACATCACAATACTGCAAACTTTTATACATGTAAATCATATGCTGGGACATTTTAAAGTATTTTATTTTCAAAGCTTGTGGTTTTGGTTTTATTACAACTGCTTCTGCACAGACACTACAGGACAAATACGTGCATTGTGCATTGTGTTTTCTAAATAAACTATAATAAATTCATATTTTTACACCTTTTAGAAACTAAAGCAAGTTATTAAATTCAAGTTAAGCCTTTGCACCATGTGTTAAAGACATGACAGTTGATTGAGTGGCATAGATCTTCATGCATATGAAGACAAGATATATTTTTTTAGCAAATAGCTTGAAAAAATCATGCATCTGCAAGTAAGAAACTTTTGCAGCTTTTAATCTGTTGTTGTTGAACAGATTATCAGTGCAGAGAAAGCCAGTTCTGTAGCCATGTCTTTGATATATCTGGGTTTTCTAACCCCCACCCCTGATGCCCTGAAACCTGCTGCTTCTCTCCCAATGAGCATTGATTCAGCTAAATAATTTATCTCTCTCTCCATCTCTGGCTCTCACTTATACACACCCATACACACAAATGCAGACACACACATTTATAAACTTCAAAAAAAAAAAAAAAATTATATATGTATATATATATATATATATATATATATATATACACTCAACAAAAATATAAACGCAGCACCTTTGTTACTGCTCCCATTCCCCATGGGATGGACGTAGAGACCTAAAATTCATTCCAGATACACAATATAACCATCCCTCCCAAACAGTGGTCACAAATCAGTCCAAATGTGTGGTAGTGGGCACATCTGCCATATTGAGATAATCCATCCCACCTCACAGGTGTGCCACATCAGGATGCTGATCTGACATCATGAGTAGTGCACAGGTGTACCTCAGACTGCCCACAACAAAAGGCCACCCTGGAATGTGCAGTTTTTTGCGCTATTGGGGGTCTGGGGACCCAGAACCGGTCAGTATCTGGTGTGACCACCATTTGCCTCATGCAGTGCAACACATCGTCGCATGGAGTCTATCAGATTGTCAATTGTGGCCTGTGGAATGTTGGTCCACTCCACTTCAATGGCTGTGCGAGGTTGTTGGATATTCGTGGGAACTGGTACACGCTGTCGTATACGCCGGTCAAGCACATCCCGAACATGCTCAATGGGTGACATGTCCGGTGAGTATGCTGGCCATGCAAGAACTGGGACATTCTCAGCTGCCATCTGCCCTGAACAATGTGAACCATGATTCATCCGTGAAGCGCACACCTCTCCAACGTGCCAGACGCCATCGAATGTGAGCATTTGCCCACACAAGTCTGTTACGGCGAAGAGCTGGAGTCAGGTCAAGACCCCGATGAGGACGACGGGCATGCAGTTGAGCGTCCCTGAGACGGTTTCTGACAGTTTGTGCAGAAATTGTTTGGTTGTGCAAACCAATTGTTCCAGCAGCTGTCTGGGTGGCTGGTCTCAGACGATCTTGGAGGTGAACCTGCTGGATGTGGAGGTCCTGGGCTGGTGTGGTTACACGAGGTCTGCGGTTGTGAGGCCGGTTGGATGTGCTGCCATATTCTCTGAAACGCCTGTGGAGACGGCTTATGGTTGAGAAATGAACATTCAATGCACGGGCGACAGATCTGGTTGACATTCCTGCTGTCAGCATGCCAGTTGCACGCTCCCTCATTGCTTGTGGCATCTGTGGCATTTTGCTGTGAGACAAAACTGCACATTCCAGGGTGGCCTTTTGTTGTGGGCAGTCTGAGGTACACCTGTGCACTACTCATGATGTCAGATCAGCATCCTGATGTGGCACACCTGTGAGGTGGGATGGATTATCTCAATATAGCAGATGTGCCCACTACCACACATTTGGACTGATTTGTGACCACTGTTTGGGAGAGATGGTTATATTGTGTATCTGGAATGAATTTTAGGTCTCTACGTCCATCCCATGGGGAATGGGAGCAGTAACAAAGGTGTTGCGTTTATATTTTTGTTGAGTGTATATATATATATATATATATATATATATATATATTAGGGGTGCAACGATATTCGTATCGATATTGAACCGTTCGATACAGTGCTTTCGGTTCGGTACGCATATGTATCGAACAATACAACATTTGTAATTTATTTTATCAATTTTCCTTCTGACGATGCTGTCTGTGTGGAGCGCTCAGTGAATCTGTGTTCGACTACTCCGCCTAGGCTGCACTGTCGAGCGCAGATCCACTGAGCGCTCCACACAGACAGCATAGTCAGAAGGAAGAGCACAGGGCAAGCTAGCGAGACAGAAGTTAAGCTCTCCTTGCAACAGGCAAATTGACCCTCATTCAGATCTGGCGTTTGGAATTATTTTGGTTTTCATGTGACGTATGACCCTGAAGGTAAGCGAGTCATGGACTAAAGTAAAACAGTATGTTGGATGTGCCATGCAATGCTCAATTACATTGGTGTGAACTAGTGTGTTAGCGCAGTTAGCTCGTTAACGTGTTGGCCGTCTAGCCCCATGCACGGGGCGATCGGCGGTAGCTCGTTAACGGAGATTTGCCGTGTTGTGGCGTTAAGGTCATTTCAACGAGATTAACCTGAAAGCACTAGTGGGAACACAACGAATATGACTGCACATTTACACCGACATCATCCTAGTGCAAAGACAAAAACAACAAGCATGCTACTAACTTTAGCCGAGTCATTTAGACAGCTGTTAGCACATGATTCTCCTTATGCTGCTGAGAATATAGCCCAGAAGAAGCGGATAGTATAGCTTTTATTTTGGAAAGAGCCATTTCTCTGTAATAAACTCTCTTTTCCAAAGATGAGTGATTCCTCAATCAGATATACAGGGCTTGCAATATCGCTAGCCCGACGTCCCGGAGCTAGCGATTTTTTCAGTCGGGCTACCAAAATCTATCTCTTCCCTGCCCGTCGGGCTATTGTAGGAAAAATATATGTCAATGCTTTTGCATTCTTTCAGAAATGTAGCTGGGTAATTATGTCATTGGCATCGGTGAGCCACTGTCAATATGTGACATATTGAAGTCGCGTTTGAATTTGCGCTTGTTTTTTTGCTTTCACTTTGCAATCGTGCGAACTGTGTATAGAGAGCGACAGCACTGATCTGTGAGTGATGATAATTTGTGCACCAATTCCTCTGACATCGTCTTATTAATCGTTAGCTTACTATGCAAACATGACAAGTGAAATCTCCCGCAGCTTAAACATGTGAGAGGTTGATCGCGCAGAGAATCGCTGAGCTTATGTGAGTGCGCGTGTAAAAGCATTTCAGTTCTGCTGAGCCAAATAAGACAGGTCAGGGTGAAGAAGTGACAGCCAAATAAAAGCTTACCACAAAACGGAGAAGTTATGACAAATCAGACTATAAGGCAAAAAGAAAGTGCAGCTTTATGGTTTCATGGACAAAATAATTTCTGTGGCTGCAATATGACGAGCTATATAACCAGGGCTGCACATAAGTGGTCCGCAGGTGCGCATTCGCTGTCAAAATAAAAAACGCGCACAAGGGTTAGGGTTAGGGTTTAATTTAAAAACTGTACTTTTGAGTTAAAATATATATTTATAATTTTAATAAATGACAAATTAAAAATGCATGAACATTTTTTTTGTATCGAAAAAATATCGAACCGTGACACCAAAGTATCGAACCGAACCGAACCGTGAATTTTGTGTATCGTTGCACCCCTAATATATATATATGTGACAGCACTGAGCAGCTCCTTCAGTGGGAGACTGCGGCACCCACGGTGTGGGACGGAGAGATTTCGCAGGTCTTTCCTCCCCACTGCTGTCAGACTCCACAACAAAGACTTTAACTGAACAAACACACACATCCACACATGTGCAATAACACTAAGTGCAATAATCTTTTCTGGCATCGTTGTATTTTTACTCAATTGTATATAGCATTCGTATTCTATTTTTATCTTATTGTATATTTTTATTCTATTTTATTCTACTGTATATAGTATATTATTTTATTCTATTCTGTACAGCTGTGTAATGTATTTATTCTTATTGTATTCTAATTTTTGCGTCATAACTTTTGCACTGTCCACTTCCTGCTGTGACAAAACAAATTTCCCACGTGTGGGACTAATAAAGGTTATCTTATCTTATCTTATATATGTATATATATATATATATAAAAAAAAAAAAACACCCAGCACGCCCCTGCGGGCGGTTTATCCTTCAAGCTCGGGTCCTCTACCAGAGGCCTGGGAGCTTGAGGGTCCTGCGCAGTATCTTAGCTGTTCCCAGGACTGCGCTCTTCTGGACAGAGATCTCCGATGTTGTTCCCGGGATCTGCTGGAGCCACTCGCCTAGCTTGGGAGTCACCGCACCTAGTGCTCCGATTACCACGGGGACCACCGTTACCTTCACCCTCCACATCCTCTCGAGCTCTTCTCTGAGCCCTTGGTATTTCTCCAGCTTCTCGTGTTCCTTCTTCCTGATATTGCTGTCATTCGGAACCGCTACATCGATCACTACGGCCGTCTTCTTCTGTTTGTCTACCACCACTATGTCCGGTTGGTTAGCCACCACCATTTTGTCCGTCTGTATCTGGAAGTCCCACAGGATCTTAGCTCGGTCATTCTCCACCACCCTTGGGGGCATCTCCCATTTTGACCTCGGGACTTCCAGGTTATACTCGGCACAGATGTTCCTGTACACTATGCCGGCCACTTGGTTATGGCGTTCCATGTATGCCTTGCCTGCTAGCATCTTGCACCCTGTTGTTATGTGCTGGATTGTGTCTGGGGCATCTTTACACAGCCTGCACCTGGGGTCTTGCCTGGTGTGATAGACCCCAGCCTCTATGGATCTTGTACTCAGAGCTTGTTCTTGTGCTGCCATGATTAGTGCCTCTGTGCTGTCTTTCAGTCCAGCTTTGTCCAGCCACTGGTAGGATTTCTGGATATCAGCCACCTCCTCTATCTGCCGGTGGTACATACCGTGCAGGGGCCTGTCCTTCCATGATGGTTCCTCGTCTTCCTCCTCTTTCTTGGGTTTCTGCTGCCTGAGGTATTCACTGAGCACTCGGTCAGTTGGGGCCATCTTCCCAATGTATTCTTGGATGTTCGTTGTCTCATCCTGGACTGTGGTGCTGACACTCACCAGTCCCCGGCCCCCTTCCTTCCGCTTAGCGTACAGCCTCAGGGTGCTGGACTTGGGGTGAAACCCTCCATGCATGGTAAGGAGCTTTCTTGTCTTTATGTCAGTGGCTTCTATCTCCTCCTTTGGCCAGCCTATTACCCCAGCAGGGTACCTGATCACGGGCAGGGCGTACGTGTTGATGGCCCGGATCTTGTTCTTACCATTCAGCTGACTCCTCAGGACTTGCCTGACCCTCTGCAGGTACTTGGTGGTTGCAGCCTTTCTAGCGGCCTCTTCATGGTTCCCATTTGCCTGCGGGATCCCCAGGTACTTGTAACTGTCCTCTATGTCTGCAATGTTGCCTTCTGGTAGTTCAATCCCCTCAGTTCTGACTACCTTCCCTCTCTTTGTTACCATCCGACTACACTTCTCCAGTCCGAACGACATTCCAATGTCATTGCTGTATAGCCTGGTAGTGTGGATCAGTGAATCGATGTCTCGTTCACTCTTGGCATACAGCTTGATGTCATCCATGTACAGGAGGTGGCTGACAACTGCTCCGTTCCGTAGTCGGTATCCGTAGCCAGTCTTGTTAATGATCTCACTGAGGGGGTTCAGGCCTATGCAGAACAGCAGTGGGGACAGAGCATCTCCTTGGTAGATCCCGCACTTGATGGTGACTTGTGTTATGGGCTTGGAGTTGGCCTCTAGTGTTGTACGCCACATCCCCATTGAGTTCCTGATGAAGGCTCTTAGGGTCCCATTGATCTTGTACAATTCTAGGCATTCCAGTATCCAGCTGTGGGGCATTGAGTCATAGGCCTTCTTGTAATCAATCCAGGCAGTGCACAGGTTGGTCAGTCTGGTCTTGCAGTCTCGGCTGACTGTTCTGTCTACCAGTAGCTGGTGTTTTGCGCCTCTGGTATTCTTGCCAATTCCTTTCTGTGTCCCACTCATGTATTGACCCATGTGCCTGTTCATCTTAGCCGATATGATGCCTGACAGGAGCTTCCATGTAGTACTGAGGCAGGTTATTGGTCGGTAGTTGGAGGGGACCGGTCCCTTCTTGGGGTCCTTGGGGATCAGGACCGTCCGACCTTCGGTTAGCCATTCCGGGTGTCTCTCGTTAACTAGCAGCTGGTTCATATATATATATATATATATATATATATATATATATATATATATATATATATATATATAAAAGCAGGTATGCTGCTTTTACTTAGTACAGATGAGGCCATCTGGCAAGCTCCCTGCACATAAGCTCTTAAAGGTACAATGCATTAAGACTTTTAAAGAGCTGTGCCTGATGCATACTACTATCTACAATCTTATTCCAAAAACTGTGTGATACTGTAATCTATTTCCTTGGCTTCTCAGTCTCATCCTATTATACTGGAGACAATAGTGCAAATTGAGGGCTTTTACAGTGTTCGTAAAGAACATGGCTAATAATGACATTTTAGTCTTCATCTGGCACCATTATCTTTCTTTGGGTTTCTGTGAACTGAGAGCTGACAAAAATCGTTCCATTTTGTGCTGCTTGAATTTCAAACTAGGACTTGAAACCTATAGTGCAGAGTCCTGTCTTTGATATTTGATCCATTAGCCAATATCACTACATGTCGAATGTGGTACCAGCATATGGTGCAACACATGACAGGACAACATTCAAAAGCACACTTGCTCTCTTTCTCTCTCTCTTCCTTCGGTAGTTCAGTAAACTGTGATGTATAATAAAATGCATCACTCAAGGCAGCAGCACTCACAACTCCATATCTTAAACAATGTATTGGGTGCAAGGTGTAGCAAATGTGAATGCAGAAAGAATTGTATATAAAGCAGTCTTTAAAAAAAAGTTTCACTTTTTTTCTACTGAAGTAGAAGACTACTCACTGAGTGCTTTTATTTTGTCCAAGTTCAGCTTAGAGTACCTGCACATATGCTGTAACTTTGTCAGTGCAGATGAACAAAAGTTCATTCAACATATTTTTTTTTAATTTAGTTTTTTAAAATATGATCCTAATAAGAAGTAAGCAATAATTGGACAGAGAGAGAAAATCTGTTGCAACTAAATAAATTATGCTTAGCAGATGTACCAATTCGAGGCATCTTCAGTTGCATCTGTGTTTTTAATTGGCATTTAATGAGCTCATTCACAGTTGTCTGAATGTTAACTGTCTAGTAGAATGATTATTTTAGCGTGGATCTTGCTCATCTTGAGGTAGCTGATGAATGCAACTGCCAACAGTACATATATTTTAAAGAAAACTTAACTGCAACCAGAAAAAAGTTTCTCTTGCTGTAATGAAGAATTTATGGAAATTATTAATAATACATCCTTACTTCTGCCAAAACAATATCCATTATACAATCATTTAACTTCTTATGATCATATTTAGGAACTTGCAGTGTAACAAGAGAGAGGTTTTCAGCCTCATTCCAGTTTCCGAGGTTCAGTGTATGTACTTAGAAGGCCACGCCAACCACATCCTACTGAATGCACATCCATGATGCTTCTGAATGTGGCTGAAACTGGCCATTGCTTTTTATGGTGGTTTTATTTATTTGATTAAAAGGTCATTTTAATAGAAGCTATATAAATCAAAAGGCATTACAATTTGGAAAAGAAAGACGTGATAGAAGACCTGAACCATTTGCCCAGTATTCATTATATAAATTGTGTTTATCTTAAAGACTTCATTGTACAGTATCAACCTAATACAGAATTTCACTCTCAGACCGCTCATTTGTTGTTCCAAGGGTATTTAAAAGTAGGATGTGAGGCAAAACAGACAGACACCCTCTCTACTTTTAAGATTAGGCCCCCTCGAACACCCAGCAGAACTAGTCCAGGACCCGGGGTTTAAGCAAACGGCCGGAACAGCTGAACCGGGGGGGTGGGGATCTGACTGAGGGAAACCCAGCCCGGGAGCAAGGCTGGCACTGGTGGTCAGAAAAAGCTGCAGACAACTCGGGCTCCCTTGGTTGTGGGGCGCTCCTAGGGGAAAAAGTAGAATCCATCAGCCCGGTGGTAGGTGGGCGGCCGCGGCGAGGGGCCTGAGCAGGGACTACGTGATCATCTTGCAGAACATGTGCAGGCTTAAGTCCCAATCCATTCCAAAATTAAATGTTTTTTTCCCGGTTTAAGAACCCTGTACGGCCCGTCATATGGTGGACGCAGTGAAGTCCTATGGGCATCGTGCCTGACGAAAACAAAATGAGCAGAGTCCAACGACCTCGGAACAAAAGTGTCAGGCAGGCAGTGGTGAACAGGGCCAGGAACAGAAAATGAGTCCCTTGGGGGGCGAAAAGGCAGCACAGAGGTATCGAAACACGGGGGGCTGGCCGAGGACTAGTTCAGCCGGGGACCAGTTCAGCCGGGGAAACCCCGAGGTCTTCTTTAACCACGCTACGCAATCCCAGCAAAACCCATGGAAGACGGTCGACCAAGTTATCACCTGTTAAGGAAGCCCGGAGCACGGCCTTGAGTGACCGGTGAAACTGCTCGCACATCCTGTTAGCTTGCTGTGATGGTATGCTGTGGTGCGGTGGACCTTGACCCCCAGGCCGTCAGCCATGGCAGACCAAAGCTCAGAAACAAACTGGTGGGCCCTGTCCGAGGTAATGTCAGCAGGGGAACCGAAACGCGAAACCCACGTTGACAAAAATGCTCTGGCCACCGTCACCGCTGTTGTGGACGCCAGGGGTACCGCCTCCGGCCACCTGGTCATGCGGTCTACCACAGTCAAAAGGTGCGTGAAACCCTGTGACTGTGGCAATGGACCAACCAGGTCCACATGAACGGCCGGGGCGGCCAGTGGAAACGTCGCAATGCAGGCGTGGACCGCTGTCCCAATGGGGGTGTCCTCCATTGGACCGCCGTCCCAGTGGGGGTGTCCTCCAGCATGAGGCCCGTTTTCATTGACTGAAGGGCAAGGATGTCCGGGTCAGCACGTTGCTCAGCGGCCATGGCAGCGTAGTCGACGCCAACATACGCTGCAGAAACCAACACCCGTGATAGACAGTCAGCGACGTCTATCACGTGATTGGACTTACCATCCACATGCTGAATGTCTGTGGTAAACTCCGAAATGGCCACCAACTGGCGCTGCTGGCGTGCGCTCCATGGGTCAGAGACCTTGGACATGGCAAAGGTTTATGGTCAACGTACGCAGTGAAGTTGCGACCCTCGAGGAAAAAACGAAAATGTTGTGTCATGAGGTACGGGCCAGCAACTCCCTGTCGAAAACAGTGTACTTGCATTCGGCATCCCGGAGCGTATGACTGAAAAAGGCAAGCGGTTACCAGACACTTGAAACCCGCTGTTCCAACACGGCACCCACTGCCACGTCAAATGCGTCGGTGCGCCTACGGAAATGGGTGGGCCAGCAGGGCGGCGCCAGCCAGCGCAGACTAGGCTGTGGAAAACGCCTGGATGCGTTCCGGCAGCCAGTCAACAGGATCTTTGGCTGTTTTACCTTTTAAGGCAGCATAGAGTGGCTGTAGCAGGTGGGCAGCTCTTTGGGGTCCTTAGGGACTTGTAAAGCGCTATACAAATATAGGCCATTTACCACAGGCCAAAAAGAGCGATAAGATAAGGGTGAGGTGAATCCGGGGTGAGCTGAGCGGTGTGGAACTCTGTGGCTGACCTGAGATCCAGCGGTTCCTGATGGAGTGTGATCGCAGGGGGACAGGCAGGTGAGGCACATGGTGATTTCCAAAATGGTGGTTTGGTATCCTGAGACCAAGAGAGGAACATAAGCCAGAGGTTTGAGACAAGGTGAGTCCAGGAACTGTAGCACAAGAAAGTAATGTTAGCAAGATAAATCACAAAGAGAGCCTGCTACCAATATGGGTTGATGACGAACTGGTGGTGAATAAACATATTTGAGGCTTAAATCACTCTGGTGATTTTCCTCCCAGGTGTGAGGAACTGGAGGAGGTGGTTGCCCTGCCCACGGACGGATACCAGGTAAACTCAGGAGCCTGATGGAAAATTCCAGCCACACACCCCGGACCATGACACTAGGCTGCTGGGGGAATCCCAGAATGCACTCAGTGTTTCTTCTTCAGTTACCTTTTTCACCCACAATGTGTTTATTCACTACTTTGCATTCAATTCTTAGTTACTAATAATCTCTGGCTCTCTTCCACAGCGTGTCTTTTGTCTTGTCTTGCTGCATAATGCTGTGGTGGCAGTTTTGGTTCAGGGTGCTTCTCACTCTGTACAAGTTGCTGATCCTGGATCCAGCAAAACAGACCCAGACCATCACACTTCCTCCTCCATGTCTGACAGTTGATGCCACACATCGTGGAACCATCCTTTCGCCTACTTGATGGCGTACAAATAATCTGCGTGATGAACCGAAGATTTCAATTTTGATTCATCAGTCCATAATACCTTCTTCCAGTCTTCAGTAGTGGTGGTGTTTCATGGCTCAGGCAAGCCTCTTTGTCTTATTATGACGTCTTAGCAATAGCTTCCTTGCTGCAACTCATCCTGTCAAACCTGCAGCTCGAAGCCTTCCCTTCACACTTGAAATGGAGACTTTCTTACTGAGACGACTATTAAGCTGTGCTTGAAGCTGTTGTCCTGTGAGCCACCTATAACACAAGCTGTTAACTCTCAGAAACTTGTCCTCTACTTCTTTCAGTCAGAGTTTGCCCCATTTTGTGAGTAGCACCACTTTCCTAGGCTTGATCAACCTCAACCTTGGTCAACCACTCCAGAACAGCTGTAAATTGTCAATCCATTTTGTGTTCCCTGAAAAAAAAGTCTTATTTGTATGATTCTGAAATGTACATTATTTTTCAGTTTTGGGTAACCTTGCCTTTTTTTATCCTCTGGCAGTTCAGCACTTACCTTTGTACCATTTCAAGCTATTCATTGGAGTCAAACGACTTAAATTGCAATAAATAACGGGGAAAATTGGGGGGTTCTCAAACTTTTGACCAGTAGTATATAAACGAAGCCCTAATGATAGCTATCAGCAAAACTCCACATCGTTTTATTCTGTATTTTACTGCAGAACATATCAAAAGCTAAACATCTTCCATTAATAAAATAAATTTAGAGAATTGTGCAACCTTGGAAGCAGGATGTGTTCTCTAAGTGCTTTTTAAAAATAAGTGCTTTTAAAATATTAATATGAACAACTAAATTTCACGTCATTTACTTAGTTTGTCTGTATTTCAAGATAGTCACAATGTTTCATCTTTAAAAAATGTTCAATGAACTTAAAATTACAGGGGGTAGTTCCATAATTAATCAGATTTGGCCAAATAACACCTAACAATCTACCTTTCCTGTCTTATTGTTTTATGGTGAAAACTTTGCAATGACAGTTTTATTTTTCAGCTTGCCAAGGTTTCAAGGTTGTACCCTTGGGTCCAGTGTGACTGAACAGAGTTGTGTTGAAAAAAAGGGGGTGGGGGGACAAACAAAGCGATATAGGGTAAAGTAGGAGAGGGAGAATGAAGCTGCAGAAGGAGACTGCGGCCAAAGTAATGAGCGTTAGAAAAGCAGAGTGAAGATGAAAAGACTGTTTTCCATGTTTTATTCATATAGTTTGTTTTTAGCCTGTCGGCTCACATTAAGTCCTGTGCACACACACATACACATCTGTATTTATAAGAGCTTGCTTAATATAAAAAAAATGTGCCGCTGAATGGCACTTTACAGGACAAATTGTTTGAATCTTGGTTGGAAGCCACATATAACTGATTATTGAAGTACTTTCTATTTTTCCACTTTATTCTAATGAAACTGAACAGTCATTTTATGCTATGAAATGGATTAAATTGACATATAAAGTGGAAAATTGAGTAAGTGGTACTGATGACTCCGTCTTCCTTGATGTCAGTGTTGTCATTATCTTCACTGGCACAAACATCAAATTCTGTTTAAGTGCACAAAAAAAAAACTTTACAGTGACAAGGATCTTTTGAATTGAAGGAGGAAAACAGAATTTGTAGGGGAAAAAACTGCCTTGTGATTACTTTCTTATGTACAGATAATTTATTTTTTAATTACAGCACTCTATCATATTCACTGTATAACACAAGAGCATTATTAATTATTTTTTGATGCACAGATTTAAAACACCTACGTATCAAAGAGAAAAATGCATTCTTTTGTGGAAACACTAATAGGTTCAAATTAGTATCACATGCTGACCAGCAGGTGAATAAGACTAAAACCAAAACACCACGAGTTGGCAAACTTGTTTTATTTTTTCATTGTTACTTTATGCTCTTTTATATCTTCTCTGCTTCCCTCAAGGCTGCCCTTCCCTGAATATATTCCCCCCAGATGTTTCTTCCAGTTAAAAAGCAAGTTATCCGGTTGTTCAGTGATGACGCGACGAATCCTATTTCCGGGTCTAAAGTAGTCTGCGTTTAATATGGCTTTTGTGTTGTTAACATGTTTAATGTTATGTATTTTCTTCTATTTGATCTCAAAAAGCTCCTAAAACAGTCAGTGATCACTGTTGACCTCCCTCGGCTTTTATTACCGCTAATCATTTATTTAAGCTCAGTTTTTAAAACCTTAGGATGTAACTACAGCCCAGCCCATGCAGCAGTATATGAATGACTAACCTCGTATTGTGGATGGATTATCTCAGTTGTTCTCCTGGCTGAAGTTTGGTCCTTTTACAGCATCCTGCCATGCGATTATATTTGTTCCTGACCACCGAGAACACTCACGTTAACTTTTATCGAGTGGCAAAACAGTTAGCTTGTTTATATTATGCTAACATAGCTGTGTCGCTAGCGGTCACGTAGCACATCATTGTATACCAGCTAGCCAAACTTCAGTAACCCTACAAACGTCACTGCTGTTTAGTTTTCTGTCTTCATTTATGCTGGAAGTGATAGCAGAGCTGTACATTTTAATTTGTTTCCAAAACCCCGCAGTCAGGACATGCTATATTGTATTTAGATAGAAGCTAGCGAGCTAACTCCCTGCTAACTTCTAACTCCATTAAATGTCATAAATTCCATTTTCATGGATGCCTGGATGTTAAACTCAATTGTTACACCTGGTAGAGCAGAACGCTGATCATTTTATTAAAGATGAAAGACTTTAGACAGTTTTTCAACTCTCAGTAATGCCACAGTGATCGTTTGATATATGGACCTGCAGCGGAGTTTAGACCCAGACACGGCTAGTGACGTCAGACTGAACAACTGGATTCCTTTTCACAGTCGCAAAGTTATTGGTATGAAGTATTAAAAACAGATAAAAAGATTTTAAAAAAATATAAAAGAAAAAATCAGATAAGTGCTGTTTTAAATTGGTGCTATATACATAAAACTGAAATGCATTTGTCTGAACTCCAGATGAAGCAAAATGCAATGTTATTATGTCAAAATATAAAAAAAGTGATACATTTTGTTCACTTTGAGTCAAATCATCAGTGTTAGTGGCATTCAATAGTGGCATTCTCATCATTTATATTTATATTTGTGTTTATAATTAAGCAGGCTAAAACAAAAGCCTTTACTCTCATTTTTACACCCTACTTTGTGTCTTACAGTATCTTCAGTGTTGGGCAAGCTACTTTGAAAAAGTAATTAATTATAGTTACTAGTTACTTCTTCAAAAAAGTAACTGAGTTACAATATTCTAAAAGTAATTAATTACTTGAAAAGTAACTATTGCGTTACTTAAAACAAAAAAAAAACGTTTAACCCTCTGGGGTCCAGGGTATAATTGGCCATTTTTAACTACTTTTGATTTTCCCTCCACATTTAACCTTTAAAAACGATTTACTTTGCCTTGTTTGGTATCATCCTTTTCAGCACAACCTTACGTGTCTGAATTTACAGTTGTGTTTTCATTTTGACATACTGTATTAACACAATTGATCTAAAATCAGACAAAAAACATAAAATCAGAGTAGAAAAAGTTATATTTTTTACTGAAACAACCACAAACATGTTTAATGATCATATTTCACAACTTTAAATGCAAATATAAATTGTCAATTTTAAAATCCTATGCACAACCTTTGCAAACAACAAATGCATCCATTTACCTTTTACCTTGATTTTTTTAAATAACCACTTCAAATTATTTACAGAACAATCAGCTGTTCTGCATTCAATAAGATGCCACACAAACTATTTGTGCCACTCCAAAAAAATAATTTCTGTCCACTATAAAGGAGAACATCACAGCCTGATACCTGCAGGTGTATCACTCCTGTTTCTACCTGGAGACAGCAGTCGTCTCATTGTTCAGACGCCCTTAATTTGACGCGTGCACGTTTGCACCTCGACGCGTGTCTAACACAAATCAATCGCGCGTCAAAATATGCAAAGAAATTACTAAACTTCATGAGTGTATGCACTCACTCCAAGAACCGTATAATTATAAATATGAGCGTGGTGAAAGTTGGGCAGCACGCTAACATATTTTGTCCACTCTGTGTGCTCGTAAAGGTCTAACCCTTTCACTCCTTTGATTTTTTCCTCGTATCTTTTCTTTGACTTTTCATCAAGTCTGTCTTTGTACGGACCGGCATTGTTCTCCTTCGTTTTGTACATACCTTTTTTGGGGGGGCAGAGAAAAAGCAAGTAGGTATTGGAACCAGAGAATTAACGTTTTGCGGTGCTGCAAATGCTTGCGTTTGATGCATTGCTTTGATTGTTTTGCCACTAGTACCCGGCATGCAATGCGCGAAAGTCAAGTGGCCTGTCAATCTCTATTAGTATAATATGAAATAAATTCTACATGTGTCAAGTCGTGTACCAACATTTGCTGTGTAGTAGAACTGAGACATTAGTCATTATAAACATTTATTTGAAATAATATTAAAATTCTCAAACAGAAAAACATTAAACATAAATATATAAAATATAAGTATTTACAGGAAGAGAGACAGGAATAAAAAGACAGGAATAAAAAGGACCCAGCTGCTCTCCAGAGCAGGAACAAGGCTGAGGAGGAAATGCTCCGTTGGAGACTGGCGTGGCCTCTTCAGGGACACCAGGATGGCCAGCTCCACCGCCGATGCACCGTCCCGGGACCCGTCCCTCATCTGCCTCGGAGCTGTCCTCCTCTGTGGGCCTGTAAAACAAGGCTGCTACTAGATTTTCATTTTCAACACTGAAAAGAAAAGAAAAAACAGGATATAATCAGATTGGTTTTAGATATTTAGTAAAGGTGATCACAAGGGAATCCAAGCGAGTAAAAAGCTATCAGAGCTTACTGTACATCTGATGCTACAATTACATACCTGTGGGTGCAGCAGCAGGAGCAACAGGGGATGCTCTGCTGCAGAATCAGTTGGTTCTATCAAGACAATATTAAATGTTAACAGGTTGAAAACAATAATCATAGAGAAGTATATACAGTGGTCCCTCATTTATTGCAGCAGGGGTTCTCAGAATAACTAGCCCCTCACCACACACTTTTTCCCCACACACATGAACATTAGTCACAGTTCTTACAAGTTGATTCTCAAAGTGCAAACCTTTGTAGAATGCAAGACGAAAAAGTATTATTATGCCGCGTTTTGTCTTCATCTGCCTGCCACTTTCGTGCGCCTTTATCCCTCGTGGTGCAGGTGTGTATTTATAAAGAAGGTCATAGTTATGGGTGTTTTTGTGCTGTTTTTTCTATTGGACGTGATGGTTATCAAAACCAAACATGATAAATTTGGCAAGCGCAGGAGACACGACACGGAGGAGATTTGTCAATCAGGCTGCAGAATGCAATGCTGTACTGTGCAATAAAAAAATCAGCGAAAAAGCGAAGCAGTGACGGGTGAACAGCGGGACCACTGTGTGCTGTTTATTAATAAACAAAATATATTCCTATATAACAACATGCATAAAAGCAGAACGGTATTTGTACATCAGTGGGAAAATAGCAGTGGCTTGCTAGCTTTTGTGCGGCTTCCCCGGGTCAGTCAAAACTTTCAAAAGAGAAATGAATGAACTTACCAGGTTGCCCGATCTCTTCACATATCTTCTTCCAAGCTCGGTCCTTTATATTCCTGTCTCGGTACACAAAGCAGCTCCGGGTTGTTTGCTACAGCGTTGATTAGCCTTTCCTCCATATTGAATGAAGAGCTTTGACCTAGGTCAGAGCCACATCACCAGGCTCCTGATTGGTTGTTGTGGCGCGAATTGACGCTGGAGTTCAGAGTTTTCCAACTCGAGCGGCTGACGCGATACCCACGTATGCCCAAAATGCAACACGAAAACTGACGCGCGTGGTTTTATTCGGGAGTCAAACGCGACAGATGCGCTACACTGACACGCGTTTTCGTGAGCAAATCTGCTTCCGAATTAGGGGTGGGTTTTAATAATCGATTAAAATCGATTCTGGCTTGGATAGCGTGATATCGATTCATTAAAATCCTGAATTGATTTTTTAATATAAATGTATTTTGCCCGAAATTCCAGAATCTCAGGTGAAACGTCACAACTGTAACTTCAGAGGTAACGTTCATATGTTGATTAATGGTTTTCTTTCGTTTTTGATGTACTGTAGAATATTTTTATAAAATCCCGGCCAGGAAAATCACCTTCATGTTTTTCTGTGTTTTATCTTCAGCTACTTTGACACAAAGGCATATGCTGTGATGCTCACACCTTTGATAAAGTCTCGAAAGTGTCAGCTTCCTTTTTATAGATACAAAAATATGTAAATGTATTATCTGAATTATAATATTTCTGACCGAGGCAAAATTTCCCCGATTCAAATCGAATCGTGGATCGAATTGAATCGAATCGATTCAGGACCTTGTGAATCTGAGTCGAATCAATTCTGGAAATCAGTGACGATACCCAGCCCTAATAACAATGTCAGTCATACAAGATCATGTGCAACATAAAGCTACACATAAACAACAGTTGCACCATAGCATACATAAGTGTGCATCAACTAATTACAGTGAAGCAGCTATAAATTAGTGCTGGCTTGTTTGGGTGAAGCCTCCTCAAACGCTGTGTGCCAATTAATATTTGAAACAGCCTCTTCTAAATCTGCCTCCATGCAATAATTTTGGGTATTAAGGTTTTATTAAAGAATAGACGTAGCCCAGCAGTATTAATGAAATCAATTGCAGTTCTCTGAAATAATTACCTCTAAAGGGGAGGATGAAAGCACAGAAATGCCTTTATATACAAAAAGTACTACTCAATTGTGGATATTTAAAGAACTGTTCAGATTTCTGTTTATTTATTTATTCTTACAGGTGCAAACATGTATGAATAATACCATACACCACAGCATTTGTAGACTAAGCAGTCTGCTTATGCAGTGCTTGTTCCTAATTGGGCTTTTAATAACATCATGGTCGGATTCTTTACACCAACAATGTAAGGGGGTTTATTCTGTTGACATCACAGCTTTGGAAAGTTGACATTTCTGTCAAATCTCATGAAATGCTGTCAGATGCATTGATCTAACACTTCCCAGCATTTTACTGACGTCAAATGTTATCACCTAATTGAATGACTGTCATTAATTCTAATGTCTTTAGTTATATATAACACCCTCTTGTACCAAGTCATAGACAAGATGATGCGTTGCTTTCTGGCCTGATCAGTTTTTAATAAGCAGAAATTGTTTTTATTCTAATTTCTTTCAAGTAGTTTTAAAGCTTTAAAAACTGAATTAAACTGAACTCATCTCTCCAAGGTAAAATCATTTGATTTATACTAAAACCGCAGTTTTTACTTGTTTCAAATTTTGTTACCCTTACAGAGATGGAAGTGGAAATACTCATTTTCATGTATCTGTACATTGGTTTTTTTTATTTATTAATTTTTTCTGAGCCCTGCGACAGTCTGGCGACCTGTCCAGGGTGTACCCTGCATCCCCCCCACAACCCCGAAAACGACAAGCGGCAGAGAATGGATGGGTGAATGTTTTTTTCTGACCTCTTTTCATTTTCACTCATTTTCACTAGAAATTTAAAAGTTACGTGTTTTGAGCAGATGTCTGTAGCATTAATGCTGTGTTGCTGAAGTTATGTTGTTTTAAACAGATGCACTTTGCTGCAGAGCAGGACGGTTGTGGTCAATGTTAGATTGCATCAAGGGTAGCAGACATCGATATAAATTTGAGCTGATGATTCCCTCACCGAATTCTACCTTTACTAGATTTATACTGTCTTTATACTGGGGTTAGAAATCAGACATGGCAGCTCATGTAACATCTGCTTCATTTTTGCTGAATTCAGTTGTGTATTGAATGTCAGTTGAGACTCTTACAGGAGAAGCAATAGACCTCTGCTGATCAGACCCTGTACACACAATCTTCTGGAATAAACTATCAAAATTAGTGTAACTTATTTAACTTGTGACTCATACCCACCACTCCATCCCTGCAATAAATCTTAAGTTTTACACACCTGATAATCACTCATAAATCTCTGACTACTCATTTTGCTATTTATCTGTGGATGTAGTGACCAATCTACAGGGTGGGCCATTTATATGGATACACTGTAATAAAATGGGAATGGTTGGTGATATTAAAGTCCTGTTTGTGGCACATTAGTATATGTGAGGGGGCAAACTCCTCAAGATGGGTGGTGACCATGGTGGCCATTTAGATACAACTTTTGTTTTTTCTATAGGAAGAGGGCCATGTGACACATCACACTTATTGGTATTGTCACAAGAAAAACAATGGTGTGGTTTGTTTCAACGTAACTTTAATATCATCAACCATTCCCATGTTATTATGGTGTATCCATATAAATGGCCCACCCTGTATAATGTAGACAACAGCAAATAGAGCTAGGTTTGTTTTTTGTTTTGTTTTTTTAAATTCCCCTTGTTTTTTTTCTGCGTGTGTTTTACAGGTTTAAGATGAGTACATTTATAAGAATTAGAATTTAATTTGAAAAAAGTTTGCATTGTATTAATATTGTTATTTTATATATTATGATTTATATTTATATTATAATATTTTATTTACATTATTATTTATTTTAATATGGCAGGTTAGCTTCAGAGGTTCAGTTAGCTATGCACGAAAATAGCTGATGGGGGAGCTTCTTTTTAGGTTTATACTTAAATTTCAGAGCCTTAACATTTTTTTCAGTTTCACTTTCATATTTTTAAATATGAGTACTTCTATTTAAGTGAAAAATGTGTGTACTTTTACCACCTCAGATTCATTACTGTTCATCAAGGCAGCACCACCTAAATGAGGGAATAACATTCTGCTGAGCCAAAGTAGCAGATGAGGTGGCCTATGGGGCTTTGAAGCGTGATGTCACGGGGCGTGGCCGCCGAAGCGCCATTTTAGCAGGCCAAACAAAGGGCTAAAGGAGCGCGAAAGCATCAGCAATCGCACTTGCTGTGTTGTCGGTTGTTAGATCGCACGATCAGGAAGGGAATAAGTTGGAAAATGGGCTCTCTTTTTATTGTTTCCCCACCTGGAAGCAACGTGAGGGAGCTCATGTATTGGATGTTACCAAAAGCAGGCGTCTAGCCTGGATAGCAGCTGTGAGACGAGCTGATATCCAGTTCTCTACCATCCAGAGATATCTGTTGGTGTGATCATTTTCATTCAGGTAAGTTCTAAATAAGTTCATATTACTCTTTATAATCTGTTAGTTTTATTTTCAATGCGCTCTGAGGTCATAGCAAATTAGAACAAACATCCTAATGAGTGATTTTGTAGATATACGTTCTATTTATAGAGTTGCTAATTGTTTTTCATTATTGCAGCAATGAAATCCAGCCTATGAAATGAATGAAACAAATCCTGACTGGGTTCCAACGCACTTGGGGCACTCCGAAACCTCTGCTTCAAACAACATGCTACATACCACCATGCCAATCAGATTCTTCCATGTGAGGGTGAAGAGGTGACCCTTCTGGATAAGATGGTGAAGGTTTGCTGCATTTTGGTGAACATGTGCCCCAGTGTGGTAGTAAAACCAGGGAAAAATGCTCGTGTTAAATACTCTTAAAAGTCTTGTGCTGTTTATGTAGTGATAAGTTTTCAAAAGAGACAGTAAATTACAGATTGCTTGTAGTGGGTAATATTATTTAAATGCTGTCATGATTTTATGTGAACATTTTGTCATTTGTAAACTATAAACAACATGGATTCTACATTGCTGAAGAGGAGAAGTCTATCTTATGGCCAACCACTGACTGTATCTTGGTCTTATTACCCAGCAAAACCCAGCATGCAGGTTCATCTGTAACAGTCCTTGTGCCACAGATCAACACGGTTGCTTCTACTTTAAACAGAAGAGCAGTTCCATGGCTGCAGGTCTCTATGACTCCGGCCATACAGGTGCAGTGGACGGCTTCAACCTTCCCTGTGATGCTCACAATGACCCATGGCTGCAATGCTGGTTCATTCAGTCTTTGAGAGTGCAGGACCTGAAACACACACAGACAAAGTTAATTTAAAGACAAGAACTTTAATGAGCCAAGGCTGACACAAATGTGTTTTATCTACTTTCAAATCTATTTATCATAAATGTAACAAATAAAATGTTTAAAACTTTAGCACATACATGTAATTTTTAAGCTTTTTATGTATCCATCTATAGAATGCTGCTTGGCATATTCTAAATCTGCCTGGGTTTTTTTGTTTTGTTTTGGGGGTTTTTTAATCTGCCAGCAAAAAATGAACCTAAAGTATGTAATGCAAGCAAAAAAGTAATGAAGTAATGAAAGCATAAAGTTCAACTTTAAGTGACAATTATGAATCACTTAATATGATTAGGAGATTCTGCACATCATTAATCAATGTATAAAACCAAAACAGAATGTATTTTTAGTGACACAGGACATAAACACAGAAGCAAGGTGTGTAATTAGGAATATTTATAATAAATATGAATTAATTAGAGCAATTTGTTTAACCATAGAGAATGACTAAGTGCTTCACGACAATGTCACATCAATGCATTAAACTCACTATGTTATCCCTCTAACAGAGCTTCCACATGTTCTCACTGTAATTTCCCCTCATGAATGAATTTATGCTGCACTAATGTGAATGTTCGGAGGGAAATCAAACTCATTTTACTCGCTGTACTCAAGCTGATTTACCTTTGTTTGAATGACGGCGAATTCACAACGTGGAGTCTAAAATTCGCCAAATCTTGTACCCAACCATTGATGAATTGGATGTGCACCTCCAGAGATTTATAATTGCGAAATTGGTTAGCCGTGTATGCGGTGACTGCACAGGTACGAGAATATATCAGGCTAAGTCAATAGCAGTTCGTCTTCAGGGTTTCTACTCCACGGCCGTATTTCATACGGGCCCACATTTCCAATGCACGCTATTTTTTGCAAGTACCGTCTCTTTGCATCTGGACGCAATCTGTCTCTATAACGCCCTTTTTCTTTTGAGCTGCTTTTAAGTATGCTTCATAGCAATCTTCCTTCCAACACAGAGTGTTCGTTTTGATTCGTAGCCTGCTAAGATGGTGCCACGCTCCCACAATGCATCACGGCATAACGTCAACTCCAAAGCCCTATAAGCAATATCGATAGCAACGATAATTGGCTGAATATTTGTAATAACTGTACTTTAACAGAATATTTAAATGTATAAAGAATGTTTACTTTGTTAAGCACATTGAGCTTGAGAATATTAAGTAGTTAAAGGGAGCTCAACTTTAAACATACGTAGCAGTAATATTAATCCTTTTAGTGCTGATGAGGAAAATCTTTTCTGCAAAATATCTATTTTTACTTGTGATTGTTAACAATTTTCCAGTGGTACAGTTTTACGTGTAAGAAAGTGTTTTCATGGTGTTTGTTGCTTTTCCAAAATATATGGTTTGAAAAGTTCCTCCACAGCTATTTTTGATATTATCATACATATTTATTACATATTTATTACATATTTATTTATTTATTTAGCAACACAAGCAATATTATTTTACAATTTATCAGCCAGAAATAAATCCCGGTAGAGTGCAGACCAACAGTACAGGCTGTAAGTTTCATTCTGGTCCAGTTTATTTTGTTAAACTGTTAAACTACATGCCACTGGTGTACATATACAGTAAAGTTAGAAAATTCGCTTCACTTTAGGAGCTTTCTCACACAACAAACAAGTCATTTTTTACATATACACACACAGCCAATGTGTGCACTCAGAAAGTCAGTCAGGGAGCTCCTCCTTTGACTGTTTGTGGCAACAAATAAATAAATAAAAACTGTCAAATTTCAACTCATGATAAGATGAAGATCTGCTATTGTTAAATCTCAACTCAACATGCTTGTGGGATAGAGCAGCATGTTGGAGACAAAAAAGAAAATCAACACTGACTTTCAAAAACGCCGCTCCCACTCCCCAACATTTGCCTACCTCGGGCATAGTTTACGTTTGTGGCATCAGTGCACCTGTCATATGCTGTACTAGTTTGTGGATCTTCGCGTGAGCTGGAGTTTGACTAGCTGTTTCCCCCCACAGTCTGCAATAAAACCGTTAGAATGGATTTCCATAGGGGTGTGAGCTATGTTTAAAAGACAGATCTTACAAAATAACACCACATACCAACAAAAAAATATTATTATTGATTATTGGACAGGCCTCAGAACACTACTTCCAAGATTTCCATCCATTATTCTGCTTTTTTTTTCAGCCAACAATGTGCTGGACTTGTAGTAGGATGCATGATGGACATGGTATCTGTCTGTCACTGGGGCAACACACTGACAGCCATTCACTTACTTTCACACCTGACAGCTTGAGATTTACTAAACCTACATGTATGTAGACTATGTGAGGAAATGGCATACCCTGAGGAAATTCATTGACATCCAAATTCCACAGTGAAAGGTCCCACTCACCTACTGGTTAAAAAAAGAGTACCTACTGCTGCTAAAAATGTAGGATATTCATCCTGGAAGCCAGCAGTTCTTGTCACACATTGTTTAGCCATTCTCACCTGCAGGGGATAAAAATGCCGACACCATACGTCAGGCAAATCTTTACAATTAACAACAGAAAACGATCCAAGTTGCATTTTAATGAAATACAGATTAGGAGAAGGAAATCAGTCTTGTTTATTTCCCCTCATAAATCATACTTATTCATCTTTGTTTCACTGTGTTTCTCCCCATTCACTAAAGCAAAGAGAGCAAATATTATTAATATAGCTACTCTACTAGTATGGGAAAGTTATTATTCATATTTCTGACCAAGAACTGGAGTACCTAGAATTGTGTTTCCATTAGCATATGAACAGTAGGGACAGTTACAGAGAATAGTCGGCCATCAATAAACTTTTTTTATTAAACTTTAGAAGAAAAATACATTTTAACAGATAAATAACATTATTGCAGGGAACAAACACAAACAGGCTATGCAGTCACACTCAAGAATACTTCATTCTATCTCTGTATACACCTACGCAGCCAAGTTAAAATTATTGTTCAGTTTTTTGCAAATAACTTCACTTTACTTACTTTTCTGTTAGAATAAAATGAAGATACTATCCTGACCAGAGGCAAAAAACACCAAATAAAAAATGTGGCTTTGCATTGTAGATTTGATTGCCATAATATTACATATCACAACCAAATGTCCAGTACACTGAAATTCATTTCTGGAAATTTTCCCAGGTTTTTTTTTTATGATTTTTCTTGTCAAAAAGTGATGGGCACACAGAAACAGTACTAGTTAATCAGAGGACTGTTAGGACCCATTTTAAGTCCAATTTTTACTGGAAAAGTCTGCAAAGTTGCACTTGTTATTTCCAAATGTGATATTTTGCTTTCGGACATACAGACACAGCAGTTCTTCTCCAAGGAGTCTGCAGATATTCCTCCTTAAATTAGTCAGAAATGAGCATCTTTTGAAACAGAAAATCATGTTTGTTTGTTTTTTGTTGGATTTTTTTGTTGTTTTTCTGATTAGAAGCCAATTCTGCAGAATTTTTGGCAGCTGTTTTACTTCATAATCTGAGGCACAAACCCAGTTTGGCAGCAGAAAGTGTGAGAGTCTGAGAGAAAACAGACTTCTGTAAGACAGTATTTGAATGTAAAGCAAAGGGAGGGTGGCTATCTGCTGATAGACTCTGGTATAATGTCTCCTCTTCTTTTTTCACCTTACCTTTTGCATCTTAAGCCTCCGTGCGTACTTGCCACACTGCCTCAGGATGCTGCAGCACTCTGTGTTGGAAGGAGTGTGTATAGGTGAAGAGACATGGGTGTTTGTGGTTTTGTGCCTGCCCTTTTGTGCTTCTCTGTATGTTGTTGGGCTTGTGTTGAGAGGGTTGCAAGAAGAATGGTGTGGGTGTGTGTGTGTGTGTGTGGTGGTTGGGGGGATTGTGTGGAGGGTTTTCTAGTTGCCTCAGCAGCCTCTCGCTGAGCATCTTAGCTTGATAAACAGAGAGATTGGAAGAAGGTTGCAAATGCCTCCAGGAGAGAAATGCTGTGGTATCAAAGCTCTCTCTCACAGTGTTCTCTCTTACACACACAGACACACATATTCACAGATGCAAACAGAAAGCAAAACAAAACATAGACACAAAGGCACACACACACACACACACACACACACACATTCTTTAGAGCACACCCACATGCTCTCATGGGTTCTTTATCTGTGAATCCCACCTGACTGGCAAGGGTTTAGTAGAACCTGGCAGACGGACAAACTGGATGATCTGTAGGGCAGAGAGAGACATAGACAGAGAGAAAAGGAAGGACACAGAGGCCAGACGCAGACAGAGACGACAAGTTTTGGATATTCTTTAATGAACCTGAGGCTAAGGCAAAAAAAAAGAGATAAGAAAGGTCAAGCAAGGGAAAGAAGCGAGGTGGAGGAGTTTGGAAGTACAGAGCTCAGCAGAGAGCAAGGTGAGAGGCAGAAAGATCAATGACCCAATGAAGAGAAAGGGTCAAAGATGAAAGAGAGAGACAAAATGAAAAAAAAATACGACAGAGTGGGTGAGGCAAAGACGTGTTTGGAAAGGATGAAAAGGTTGGCTGCAGGAAGGAAGTGACAAAAAGATATTCTCTGGAGATGAGGAGAATACATAGTGAGAGATGGTGTGTAGTGTAGCAGATGTCACATAACGAATCACGGGGTCCGGCAATATGGGACAGCAGGATTAAATAACTGGGGGACCCAACCATTTCAGATGAAATAGCTGGGGGGATTTCCTTGCATTCTTCATAAAATGATTACTGTTGTCAGCTCAGTGTGCAAGGAACATCATTTAGAGGAAATCTAGACATTGTTTTCACACTCAGCCTGGCCTGTAACAGCAGATTGTTACGATGGAAATTTAGTGTTTAATTAGCTGTTGGTTTAATTAAACATTTTATTTTTAAAAAGCATGAAAATACTTGCAGAACACATTTACATGCTTGTTAATTGTAAGACACTTGTGCAAATACATTTTTGAAGCTGCAAAAGAGTAAAAATGAGAAAATGTGTGGTAAAGAGAAGGAGAGAACAAGAAATTTCTATCATGATGAATAGACAGACAGCAAGAAAGTTCTAGACTACTGGCAAACCTGATTTAATGGAGTTATCAAGTAGCACGTAATAAATGAAATTGTGGTCTTTAACACCACTGCCAATGAGCATGTATTTAAATGTGACTAAGGCTGAAATAGGGCGATCGTGGCAGTGGTGGCTCAAAGAGTTGGCAGTCCGTCTTGTAACCCGAAGGTTGCCGGTTCGAGCCCCGGCTTGGACAGTCTCGGTCGTTGTGTCCTTGGGCAAGACACTTCACCTACCGCCTACTGGTAATGGCCAGAGGGGCCGATGGTGTGATATGGCAGCCTCGCTTCTGTCAGTCTGCCCCAGGGCAGCTGTGGCTACAACTGTAGCCTCCACCAGTGTGTGAATGTGAGAGTGAATGAATAGTGGAATTGTAAAGCGCCATATAAATGCAATCCATTATTATTAAATAAGTAGTAAGTCTTTAGCAATACAAAATCAAAACACATGATTTCATATTCATAATCTTATAAATAGAGGTTTGAGACACTTTCTTCATATTTGGGTAGATATGAGAACTGCCACGGCGAGTGAGAAGAGCTGTGTGGAAAAGGTAGAGGAGGATCCAAACGCAGGCAGTTGTGAAGGTGTGAAGGTGATTTATTGAACACGAAATATAGAGAGGCAAACGGCAAAATGGAGAACTAAACTATACTGGGACAACTAAACTACTGAGCATGAACAAGAACACAAACCTGAACATAAAGGAAGGAAGACGATGGTACTTGATGATGACAGCAGGGAACACACGAATGAAACATGGTGGCTACACAGACGGACCAGCAGCTACAAACACAGAAGACACGACTTAAGAGAAACACAGGGAGATTACACACAGCTGGGAGTCATTAACGAGACGAGACAAGAGGTAAAACTGAACACACTCACATGAGACGCAGACCTTCACAATAAAACAGGAACAAGAAACCAGGAACAAGAAACCATCACACTAAGACGCAGACTCGACACTGAGAGACAGACAGAAAATGACACATGGAACTAGACCTATACTAAGCAGACACAACCGAAGAACAAATCCTAAACACAAATAAACAGAAACATGAAACTCTAATAATAAACATCATCATCATCATCATTAACACAACAAGAGAACAAGAAAACAATCTCTGATGCAAAATTAAACCAAAACATAATAAACTCAAAATACTGGGTAGAAACTGACCTAGAACCGTGACAAGAACACATGAAATCTTAGGCTTTGAGATGACTCATTCATCTCAATTATTACTCAGAGCACTAATAAAGGCGACCAGCAGTTACACAAAAGCACTGCTGTGAGGTGAAGAACGGCTTATTACTGTTTTTCCAGCTGCAGAGTAGTTTGCTCTAGCCTCATCCCCTCCTCCTATTGGCTAGTAACCCCGCCTCCCCTCACAGTGCCATCACTCTTACTGAATCTGCCTTCTCCTTTTTTTTCCCTTTTCCATCTCCATCACCTGTACCTCCACTTGTCACTTTCCACTGCCTCTCTTCAGACCTTTTCAGCACTCTTCTCACTCGTGCCTTTTCTGTTTCTGTTCACATTTTTCATTATGTCCCCATCTAGTATTTGTCTGTTTTAATTTACAATTCAAAGAAGCTGGTGTTGGCAGTGAGTAATGATTGCCAAGATGGGAAGCATCCCATCATATAAACAAATTCAGCTAGTAATCATAATGTGACAATAGCAAATGTTTGAATAACGGTGCAATAATTAGCTCATCAGTCAAAAATATGATTGTGTTAAAAGTACAAACTGATAAATTTTTATTATTATTATACATCTTAAATATAAATCTGTTTTTCCTTTTTTTCCCTCTCTCTCTCTCTTTAGTATTGTAAACCACCTCCAACCATGCATAATGAAGTCCAAACTAGTGTATCACCAGCAGCACAGAAACAGCTTCAATTTCGATTTTTAATACAGCACATCAAGAATGTCACGGTATGGCATGGCACACCGTGGAAGGAGTGGGGAAAGGAGGACCCAGGCGCGGTGCTCTATGTATAAACAGTGTGTTTATTTACAGAGTGGAACAAAAACAACAATAAATCCCCGTGTTCTCCCAGACTCCCGTGTCGTGTCTCTGCGTGAATAGTTCGTGTCTCTGTGCTCTCCGCTCCCGTGTCAGCACCCCCCGGTGCTCGCTGCTCTTCGTGCCTTCCACGCTCCTCCTGCGGGAAACAATAGACGCAGCCGTCAGGACACAAATAACCGCGGGCATACACTTACACACATTAACTCAATTCAATGGGACGACTAACGTGGAGTCTCAAGGAATGATCCCGCGTCGGTGGGAGCTCCAAGACTCTCTTAAGTAGCTCCCCCGACGAGGCTTGATCAGCAGCAGGTGTGTGGCTTCGGGTGTGGCCAGTCCCCTTGCAGGGCCACACCCTCCAGGCCTGACGCCGCCTATAAACAAGTGCTCAGCCACACACACACACACATATATACACAAGCACAGGGAAGGGGGAGCAACACCAAAATACACAACAATAATAATAGTAATAATATAATACATAACTGCTCAGGGATCCTGGGTCGCCCAGTCCCAGGACCCTGACAAAGAAAAGCAGTTCAGAACAGACAAACAGAAGGAAAGATAACTTAATATTCAATAATCAAAGATTGCAGATGGGGTTGCAAGACTCGAGAAACTTATTATGTGACAGGCAGTGTAGCCATGAATAGAATAGTCGTGTGATGGAAAGAGAAAAATATATTGTGAATTAAATTTGTAAAGAAAATAATAGATTTAGTGCTGCCATTTAAAATAGAATCCCATCAATGCTGCTTAATGAATTAAAGCACATCCATGTGCATTAATATGAATAAGCAAATATGTTTAGCAACAAACAAAAGATTACAAATTATGATTTTTATCAACATAATGGGTTTGAATTAGCATATTTGTTGCAAACTGTTTATTATAAATGTGTTAGAAATGTTACAATGTATTTCATTTGTTTTTCACAATATCTTCTTGCAGAGACTAAATTGTGTTTTTGATGATGATGGTGGTGATGGTCTTAATCAAAAACTGAAACCACTGAACATTTGAAGCACGAGTTTTATCAACATTTAAATCACTACCTTTTGCTAACCTTGACTAACTCAGAATGCAAATTGTTATCAATTACACCTTTCCTGAAAGCGTCAATGCTTTTTTTTCATAACAGTAATCACAAATCTCAATCGTCAGATTGTCAATTACCAAACCAAAAAAAAAAGCTCAGGTCCTCTACCAGAGGCCTGGGAGCTTGAGGGTCCTGCGCAGTATCTGCTGTTCCTAGGACTGTGTCATGTTTCGGCTGTGTGCAGGCAGGAGAAGGACCCAAATGCAAAACTCACCACACAGGAATTAAACTCAAAAAGCTGCTTTATTGCAGAATGGCACGAAAACTATAACTAAACTGGGACATGGATAACTAACACACAGGGGAAACACAGCCATGAGGGCGACTACAACACTGACAAAGAGAAACACAGGGCTTATATACACTGAGGGATAACGAGGGAATGAGACACAGAAGGAGAGCACAGCTGGGAGTAATCAGGCTGGACGAGACAATGGAAGCAAAACTAGAAACGCTGACATGAGACACGGACCTTCAAAGTAAAACAGGAAACACTGACTGAACTCTAAACATGTAAACTTAACAGCAACTGGGGAGACAGAACATAGGCACATGGGACAGAAAGGCACAGTAGACACAACGTGGACATAACGCCACAGGGAAAGAGTACAACAAAACACAGAACCTCTTAGAAAATAAAATAGGAAACCTAATGAAACGCAGACATGACTACATGAACTTGACAACATAACAGACATGAAACACATGAAGGGCAAGGGAGACTTAACAGGGATTGGAAGACACAAGGGGAATCTAATAACAAATGAACTAGAAAACCTAATGAGCTTAACCATATACTATAAACATCAAAATAAACATAAGACCCAGGATCGTGACAGACTGCACTCTTCTGGACAGACATCTCAGCTGTTGTTCTTGGGATTGGCTGGAGCCCCTCGCCCTGTTTGGCATGTTATTGCCCCGAGTGCTCCAACTGCCACAGGGTCCACTGTTACCTTCATCCTCCACACCTTCTCAAGCTCCTCTCTCAGCCCTTGGTATTTCTTGAGCGTCTCAATGTCCTGCTTCCCGATGTTGCCATCAGTTGGTATAGCCACATCTATCACTCCAGCCTCTATCGATCTTGTGCTTAGAGCTTGTTCCTGTGTTGCCATGATTAGTGCTTCTGTGCTGTCTTTCAGTCCAGATATGTGGTGATGTCAGTGGTTTCTATCTCCTCCTTTGGCCAGCTGATTATCTGGCGGTCATCAGACCTCAGCAAGGAATCCTAGTCAAACATGAAAATCAATAAAATATACCAACAAAGTCAACTGAGACTCAAATCCCAGTTTGAATTGTTATTTCAGCTTGCCCAAAAGAGAACATTATTAGGCACAAATAAAGTAATCAGCCAGCTGACAAGGGTAGCTGACACTGACAAGCTGTCTACCGGAATGATTTGTGTAATATGGTTTTGATATATAAAACAAAGAAAAAAGAATCAGACGTTTGTTTGCTCCTAAGATTGACAAAACCGGGTATTTTACCAAATTGAAATTGGGACCAAAACAGAACCAGTTATTGTATTGTATTATAGTGGCTAATCATACGTCTGAATACAATGGGCACCGTATTTCTGAATGTGAGATAACCTTTAAAAATATCCTTTTGCATTTAAAAACAAATGAAAAATGAAAAAAGGAAATTGCCTTAGCCTCTCATATCAGAAGATGCACTTTCATGCTATTTTAAATGTAAACTTTGAGGCTTTCATTTTTTAATTGTTTCGATTTGCATTTTGTGTGACTCGCAGTTTGTTTTAAGGAGAGTGCAATTAATTTTACAGCTACGCCATGCATGTCTGTCAGAGACTGATGCACACAGAGGCTTGGAAGAAGAAAAATGTTTGACTATAACAAGGCGGCCTGGCTGGGGGGAGTGAGGTGGAGATAAAGTATTTGTTAACCAGCAAGCACAGCTCAGGTAAAACAAGGCAGATAGTGGCTGTAATCAAAGTCTGCGTTTGTGTGTGAGCATGTAAGCAGCAGCGGGTAATTACTTGACAATATTTCTCTTTGACTTGAAGTGTCACTATGAGCCCTGTGAGAACAAAAAACAAACAAACACTGAAATGGTAATGACTGCAACACTCTTGGACATTAAACACATACCAAGGACACAGGTAAAATGATAAAGACTCCCAAAACGTCCTAGTGGAAGTCTGGGTTAAATGTGACCTGAATTTACAAAGACTTCACACTGCTTTTAAACCATTCACGGCACGAAGATCCCAAACTCTGTGTTTGAAATTGATGAATTGTGTGTTGTTTTTTTTCTCTGTGTTTGTTTTTTGTGTTGTTTTTGTAAAATGTGAAGTGGACTCTGACAGAAAATGAATCTGAAAATACAAATATCAATAAACACTTATGATGAATAGTTGGTTTAGGAGTTATTGCGGTGGTGTCTTTTTGTGCACAGTAACTCAAATCTTGCAGGTAATATAGACTCTCAGTTTAGAGGGTGAGGAGAATGGATTTGAGTCATACATGGACTATCAGGTTTGAGATATACATGTTCAAACATGGTTTCAGACGTTAATGTCTGAAAAAAATGGTCTAAGTATGGGTCGACAGAGTATTTTTCAAATTAAAATAAAAAATTCACAGCAATCATTGTGTCCAAACTGTGTACCATAGGTATTATAGTCGACTAAAACTAAAATTAAATGTAAATAAAAACATTTTAGTTAACTAAAATGTAAAATCTGAAATCTCTGCTGCTACAAAGACAATGAGAAATCCAATTTACTCTTTACTCATTGGTCAGATGGATAACGACTTAGTTAATAATTACCATCAAGCACTGAGCCAAAGCCATGGTATAAACAGTATATTATATTTATTATTCATTCTTTTAGAATTCTGTAAAAAAAAAAAAGTACTACGTGTTTAAAAGCTTTGTTTTATTTCATGCAAGTCTGTCGTATCCTGCTAACACTTTAAAATATCTTAACAGAGAGGATACAAAACATACATTTTTGTATTTTACTGATTTTGAAGTGATTCCTGCTGAAGTAAATGCAATAAAACAGATTCTTAACAAACAAGACTCTACGAGACCCATCTACACATTTATAGCTTTACGAACAATCATTCTTCAGTCTGTGCATGGTGTAAATAAAAGTCTGAGTTTTATTATAAAACATGCAGACATTTGTTCATACCATCGCAAAAATACTTGAAATACTAGTCTGCCAGCACATAATGGGATATTAAACAAAACATGTCAGTTTTTTTCTCTTTTAAAACAGAACAAATCACAAATAAATATTCTGTCACTGCTATGTGCCTTCGGTCACTGAGTGGGAACAAGTTGGTGAGCAAAGTCAAATTGCCTTTACAAATCACAGTGTGAGTGTGAGAGACAGCCCAGCAAGACTCGGCAGTCTCTTGCTTTGGAAAACGCCACTGAAGTTCAAGACTTTGAAATAAATGCACTAAAGAAACTTCTGTGATAATACAGCTGGAGATCCTTTCAGTTTTATTTATCTTCATGCTGTGAGCATTCTCTTCAAAAAAAGAGCTTTTTGTTGGATTGTCGTCACACAGCAGAAACAGATTAATCGTCTAGTAAGGACAGAGATAATCTCTGCAAGCAAGCCTGTGATACTTGTGAGATCTGTTACCATGATTGATATATTCAAGATTAATGTGCCTTGTGCTTTTTCGTTAGATATTCATATTGCAAATATGCCATTATGCCACTTGAAAGGAACACTTAAAAGAGCCGATGATCTGGGAATGTTCTGTTTGGGTGTTTTCACACTAACAGTAAGGCTGTGCATACTTTGATCAGTGAGTGATTAAAAGATTAATTCAGTACTTGGAGAAAATTGTGTGCATCAATTTAGCTTTGTGCTAAAAAATATTCCTTTGTTCAGACTTTCCATGTTTTCTTTTTAAACCATTCCCAGTGTGCAAAAAGATCGTTATCCTTGTTGGAAGATCTGCTTCTTCAGCTTTCCAACAGATGGCCTTATTTTATGTTCAAGCACTCTTTGATATGATTTAAAATGTAAAGTTGAATCAATGACTGCAAGCTGCTGAGTCCCTGAAGCTCTGAAGAAAACTTGAACCATAACATTTTTGAAGAATTTACTTTACAGTTAATATGAGCGTCTCCTCCTAAAAAGCAACCTTCGGCCTGAACCAAATGTATCTGCTGTGGCCATCCAAGTCTATATTTGATTTATTTTCGAGTAGCAAATTATTCCAAAAAATAAATAAACTTGAGACATAAAACTCTGTATATTTACAAACAAAACTCTGTGCGCACACAAAGGCACTCACGTCGCATCTTAGAGACATTTAAACCATTTAATTATAACAAAAATTGTCTTTATTCTTTCTTTCTGATAGAGCACTCTTGAAAATACATGTATAATGCATATTTCCATTTCAAGGTGTTTTTTTAAAATACTTGTACGGTGTGTAGGAAATATGGGAGTTACTCAATAACATGATTGTTAACAGGAGTTTGTGTCTCACCTGGTATATTTTTTCCTTTCATTGTTACATTTACTTTTCAGTTTGGTTCGTTTTAGGAACAAGTAGAGTTCGAAACAAAAATATGTTTTGGGTTCAAATCCACCAAAGAGAGTTTTACAGGTAAAAACTTTACAAAACTATTTCTGCACCTTTCAAAGGAACTGACACATCTATGTAAGTATGGAAGAGAAATTAATTACTAGAATAGTGATCCAGCTGACACAATCCCACATTTATTAAGATGATATATATATAAGCAACAGAGATTTCACATGACAATGCATTACAGCAGACTTTCTGTGTGTCTAATATTAGCTAATATAACTAATAAAATTCAGTGTCAAACTGCCTTCCAAGCTGCAAAAAAACTACAGCAACAGTACAACTTTAGTTTTGGTTTTTAGATGATTAATTAAAGAAATTGAGGGTCTCTCACAAGTTTAGATACTGTTTCTCTTGGCCGTCTCAGCCTACAAAAGGTTGTTATGTCGATCATATAAATTAAATAACTGATAGATCACAGCAGCATATAAATAAGTTGTAGCTCTCCTGCTGTGAGGGGAGGTAGTACAGCCTAAAGAGAAAATCCCATGAAATGTTTTTGCAGCACTGCATTGACACACGAAGAAATACCAAAGTGATCCAGCACAACTTCTAGCCTTGAGAAATTTGAAGCACACAACAAAAAACTAAAGAAAATAAAAAATGCTCAACCAAAGGCAACAAACTGGATATTTTTGTCGTGGAGTGCAGTGTTCAGGTTTACTCCTTTGATAAAGGGAAAGGAAAATAATGGTGTGTACACATGGGAAACCAAAAGCGCCATGGTTACATAGAAAGACACTGAGCACTGTGAAGGACACCAGACAATGGGGACGTGCCGGCTCATAACTGCGTATATATGGTAAATGGCCTGCATTTGTATAGCACTTTACTCAGTCCCTAAGGACCCCAAAGCGCTTTACACTACATTCAGTCATTCACACACTGGCGATAGCAAGCTACATTGTAGCCACAGCTGCCCTGGGGCGCACTGACAGAGGCGAGGCTGCCGGACACTGGCGCCACCGGGCCCTCTGACCACCACCAGTAGGCAAACATGGGGTTAGTATTTTGCCCAAGGATATTTGGCACGCAGCCAGGAGGCAGCCTGGGATCGAACCACCGACCTTCTGATTAGTGGCTGACCTGCTCTGCCACCTGAGCTACAGCCACCCCAGTATACAGTCTGAATGTCTACCCTCCCTACTCTGAACAAAGCTGAGCATCTGAGTGGCAGCTTCCCTTTAGATCAGTGCTCTTGGAATATGACTGGGTTCAATTTAGTGGCTTGGAAAACTAAGCCCCAAGGGTCTGCAACGTTGGGCTCATCACTCTCTCTCTGGCATTGCCTTAGTAATAATAAAATAGTCCAACAGTCTCTTAGAATCTGTTCTCAGTTTCGGAAGAGTCTTGATCTCCGGGCTTTCTCACTTCAAAGCCCAATTGCAGCAAACCACCTATTAGTTCCTTCAGTGACAGATAGTGTTTTTCACATGTGGCATAGAAAGGGTCTAAAATCTTTTGCAGAGTTAGACATAGAAGGACAATTTGCAAGTTTTTTCAATTATCTACCAAATTTGGCATTGCTGCTGCTCAATTGCGAGTGCTTGTGCGAGTGGGTGTGAATGGGTGAATGCACAAGTTGTGTAAAGCGCTTTGAGTGCTCAGAAGAGTGGAAAAGCGCTATATAAGAACCAGTCCATTTACCAATATATCAATGTGTGCTCGACACACACTCATTCAGTTTAACATAGTTCATCAGGGGCATTGGTCCATGGCTAATGCTGGTGCGTATACACCCAGAGATGGACCCAACCTGTAGAAGGTGTGGGGGTGCGCCTGGTACATTGTTTTATATGTACTGGTCCTGTCCTTGGTTGACCAACTTTTGGAACTCTCTTTTCCATGTCTGAAGTCCTGTGGCATTAAATTAAACCAGAGCAACTCTGTGCTATGTTTGGTGTGGTCCCAAAATCTGAAGTTGCCCAACTCCAGACTCAGAGCACAAAACTTTTCATTACTGCTGGCCAGACAAAACCTTCCTCCCCCCCTGGAATGTGCAATGGGCAAAAGATATGTTATACACTTTGTGGGTCAAAAAACAAATTTTATAAACTGTGGTACCCTTCCTGGATTTCTTTGAAAGACCCACGACTATGTGTGTGTTTGTTGGTTTTATGTTTGGTTGTGTATTGCATTTTTCTTTATGTTTTGTTGGGCAGCTGGCTGCCAGTTATTTGTTGTTTAATTGTCGGGGAGGGAATCAGAATGTGAAGATTCTGAAGTTCTTTGTATAATACTGCAACCTTTGTCTAACAAAAAGAGTGGAACAGAAAACAGAGGAGGTTTCACCTGAAACATCTGCTAAAAAGGACCCACACGCTTTTCCACACCTCAACTCATGTGACAAAGCACATGATCAATAGCGCTCCTGGTGCCGCAACTTCTGCATGTCCCTTTCACACTGTGAAGAGGCAAAGTATGAAATGGACACGGTGGACTGCTTTGATGTGATATCAAATTGCACACATGCACACACAGTTTACAGTTTCCATTTCTCATTCATCATATTAATTAGTTTTAAACTTTGATCATATCTTTGATTAAGAATAAAGATGATTATCTGTTAGCAAAAGCACATATAGATAAACTCTGTTTTAGCAAACTGTATTGCTGTAAACATGAACGACTGGATTTTAGCCCATCTCAGATGTAATAAGAAGTAACCCAGGGGGACTTTGATCTCTTTCAATCCCACCTATCTCGACGCCACAGCGTTGCCATAAAATATTGTGGTTACAACTGAAAATGTGTACCCAGAATTTTGTTTTTGACAACAAAGGTTGTCATGCTAGCTAGGCACTCGCGAGGCCTAGATACAAGGTCGTAAGACACAAACGGTATAGGAAAATGACTGAAGGGTGGCAATTTGGGAAACTAGTTTTCCGGAAGCCACAGCCAGCACATCACAAGCAAATCTTTTTTGATAGCAAAGCCACATGGCAGCTGAATGACATATCAGCTTTGTGCTTGATTATTAAAGATGTAATTTGAAGTTAGGGAAAATGTGGAGACAAGGAAACAAAAACAACTTGCTGTTGACTGAACTGATACTGAATTTTTCCTGTTGAAATACCTGTTTATTCTAGATAATGACATGTCAACCAAGCAATTTAAATTTGACACTAATTGCTATATTGCAATAGGTCCACTTGATGAGGTGGTAACTGTATTCATCACATTCAGCACAAAGACAAATGAATTGTTCTTTGTCCATTTTAAACGTTTCACTAAAAATTCAATAGTGAATGGGTCAAATGCAGAGAAAAACAAGTAATTTCCCCATGGGGATCAATAAAGTATCCATTATTATTATTATTATTATTATTATTATTCTGGCAAACCATAAACAATTGTTGTTATTTTCCTTTTTGACTGACAGCCTATTCTCTACCTGCCAAGATATCTGGCAGTGGTTAGGGACACACAGACTTACATATGTACACACGCACGAGCAAACACACATACAAATGCATAGCTTCTTAGTTAAAGGTTATGGACTTGAGGAATGTTCTCATTACTTCTTTGTACAACACTATCAGTATATGCCTCAGCTGTGGAAAGTGCACAATGTTTGCATGCATGTGTGTGTGTGTGCGTATTTGTGCATGGTTGTGCACTTACATCTGTGGGGATAATGAGGTGATAGTGCTCTCGAAGTGTGAGCTTGTGTGCTGAAAGCCAAGGTGGTAACTAACACTCTGACAACACTCTCCATCACCTTAAACCCCCTGGTGTTAAGAGCACCAGATAGAGCACAGTTATGTTAATTGGCTTCTCTAGCTGTCAGTCAAACACTCATGATAGCATGTTGTGTCAGGCTTAATGTCAAAAGACTTAAAGACCATGCAAAACTTCTCTCTACAACAAAATATCCAATTAGAGCATAAAATACAAACAATGTATTCTTCTGTATGTATTTTGTGAACAAAATATGTGAAATCCATTTAATTTTGATTGTTTCCCTACCCAGACACTGACATAGTTCAATGAGTGCTGTGCAACATGTTGAAATGGTAAAATAAATGGTAAATGGCCTGTATTTATATAGCGCTTTACTAGTCCCTAAGGACCCCAAAGCGCTTTACATATCCAGTCATCCACCCATTCACACACACATTCACACACTGGTGATGGCAAGCTACATTGTAGCCACAGCCACCCTGGGGCGCACTGACAGAGGCGAGGCTGCCGGACACTGGCGCCACCGGGCCTTCTGACCACCACCAGTAGGCAACGGGTGAAGCGTCTTGCCCAAGGACACAACGACCGAGACTGTCCAAGCCGGGGCTCGAACCGGCAACCTTCTGATTACAAGGCGAACTCCCAACTCTTGAGCCACTATTGAAAATAGTTTGTATTTTATTTGCCAGTTACAAACAAATGTAAATTATGTCTAGTTGGGCATCTTCAGAAGATGTACTTTTTCAACAGTAATATACATATATATATATATATATATATATATATACATATATATATATATATATATATGTATATATATATATATATATATATATATATATATATATATATATTAGGGGTGCAACGATATTCGTATCGATATTAACCGTTCGATACAGTGCTTTCGGTTCGGTACGCATATGTATCGAACAATACAAAATTTTTAATTTATTTTATCAACTTTCCTTCTGACGATGCTGTCTGTGTTGAGCGCTCAGTGAATCTGCGTTCGACTACTCCGCCTAGGCTCGACAGTGCAGCCTAGGCGGAGTAGTCGAACACAGATTCACTGAGCGCTCAACACAGACAGCATCATCAGAAGGAAGAGCGCAGGGCAAGCTAGCGAGACAGAAGTTAAGCTCTCCTTACAACATGGACCTCCCCCACCCTCATTCAGATCTGGCGTTTGGAATTATTTTGGTTTTCATGTGACGTATGACCCTGAAGGTAAGCGAGTCATGGACTAAAGTAAAACAGTATGTTGGATGTGCCATGCAATGCTCAATTACATGGGTGGGAGCTAGTGTGTTAGCGCAGTTAGCTCGTTAACGTGTTGGCCGTCTAGCCCCATGCACGGGCGATCGGCGGTAGCTCGTTAACGGAGATTTGCCGTGTTGTGGCGTTAATGTCATTTCAACGAGATTAACGCTGACAGCACTAGTGGGAACACAACGAATATGACTGCACGTTTACGCCGACATCATCCTAGTGCAAAGACAAGTGGAAGCAGAAAAAAAACAAGCAAGCATGCTACTAACTTTAGCCGAGTCATTTAGACAGCTGTTTAATATGCTGCTGAGAATATAGCCCAGAAGAAGCGGATAGTATAGCTTTTATTTTGGAAAGAGACATTTCTCTGTAATAAACTCTCTTTTTCCAAAGATGAGTGATTCCTCAATCAGATACAGGGCTCACAATATCGCTAGCCCGACGTCCCGGGGCTAGCGATCTTTTCAGTCGGGCTACCAAAATCTATCTCTGCCCTGCCCGTCGGGCTATTGTAGGAAGGAAAATATATGTCAATGCTTTTGCATTCTTTCAGAAATGTAGCTGGGTAATTATGTCATTGGCATCGGTGAGCCACTGTCAATATGTGACATATTGAAATCGCGTTTGAATTTGCGCTTGTTTTTTTGCTTTCACTTTGCAATGACAGCACTGATCTGTGAGTGATGATAATTTGTGCACCAATTCCTCTGACATCGTCTTATTAATTGTTAGCTTACTATGCAAACATGACAAGTGAAATCTCCCGCAGCTTAAACATGTGAGAGGTTGATCGCGCAGAGAATCGCTGAGCTTATGTGAGTCCGTGTGTAAAAGCAGCAGGATTTATATTTGACTACGATGACCTGGATGACTGAGAACCTTCACAGACAGATATATATTTTAGTTCTGCTGAGCCAAATAAGACAGGTCAGGGTGAAGAAGTGACAGCCAAAGAAAAGCTTACCACAAAACGGAGAAGTTATGACAAATCAGACTATAAGGCAAAAAGAAAGTGCAGCTTTATGGTTTCATGGACAAAATAATTTCTGTGGCTGCAATATGACGAGCTAAATAACCAGGGCTGCACATAAGTGGTCCGCAGGTGCGCATTCCCTGTCAAAAAAAAAAACACGCACAAGGGTTAGGGTTAAATTTAAAAACTGTACTTTTGAGTTAAAATATATATTTATAATTTTAATAAATGACAAATTAAAAAGGCATGAACATTTTTTTTGTATCGAAAAAATATCGAACCGTGACACCAAAGTATCGAACCGAACCGAACCGTGAATTTTGTGTATCGTTGCACCCCTAATATATATATATATATATATATATATATATATATATATATATATATATATATATATATTAGGGGTGCAACGATCAGAAAGGTTGCCGGTTCGAGCCCCGGCTTGGACAGTCTCGATCGTTGTGTCCTTGGGCAAGACACTTCACCCGTTGCCTACTGGTGGTGGTCAGAGGGCCCGGTGGCGCCAGTGTCCGGCAGCCTCGCCTCTGTCTGTGCGCCCCAGGGTGGCTGTGGCTACAATGTAGCTTGCCATCACCAGTGTGTGGATGACTGGATGTGTAAAGCGCTTTGGGGTCCTTAGCGCTATATAAATACAGGCCATTTACCATAGAGCAGAAAAGAATCAAATTTTTTTTAAGAAGTAGAGGTTTAGAGGTTTTTGAATGGTGTGCCACTAAATTGAGTAACTGACTTTTGCATTTAGCTGATCTGTGATCTGTGGAGTGTCTTAAAAAAATCAATATATTTTCATAGTTTATTCTTCCAAAGCAAAAATAAACAAATATTTATTTATTTATTTATTTATTTATGTATTTACCAGTTGTCAGACTGTTGACCTGTACAAAGTACCCCACCTCTTGCCCTGGGGTAGCTGGGATAGGCTTTAGCCCCCCCGTAACCCTGCTAAGGATGGATGAATGAATGAAATAAAAATTAATTTTTATGTATTTTGTGAACAAAATATGTGAAATCCATTTAATTTTGATTGTTTCCCTACCCAGACACTGACATAGAAATAAAAATTAATTTTTATTAAAAAAAAAAACACATTTCCTGGTGATATGGAAAGACTAAACAAGAAATTGATGATCTTACCAGAGAAGCAGTCACAATGTTGTTTCTGGGGTGTTGTGCTTCCAGTCACTCATATGGTTGTGATGCAGGATGTGATACTGGAAACATGTCTGTGAAGGTTCTCAGTCATCCAGGTCATCGTATATAGTCAAAGGAGCTTGCAGAGAAAAGCGTCTGGACTTCTTTAAGTTGCTTGAAGATGTTTCACCTCTCATCCGAGAAGCTTCTTCAGTTCTAAGGTCAAATGGTGGAGAGTCTCAGATATAAACCTAGTGGGAGTTTTCCCCCCACAGAGGGACAAAAGGACCCCCTGATGATCCTCTAATCGCCTGAGCCAAGGTGTGAAACTGGGCGTGGGTCCCAATCAGCCAGAGTTTCGGGTGTGAACTGAAGAAGCTTCTCGGATGAGAGGTGAAACGTCTTCAAGCAACTTAAAGAAGTCCAGACGCTTTTCTCTGCAAGCTCCTTTGGATACTGGAAACAGTTTAAAGCTTCAGTGGTCTTGTCCATCAGGCTCTGTTCAGAGAAATTGCATGTTCATATTGTAGTTTCACTTAAAACAAAGACTAATGAAAGGAAAGTACTTATAATAATAATAGTAATAAGAATAAGAATAAAAAAATATAATAATAATAATACATTTTATTTAAAGGCACCTTTAAGACCCTCAAGGTCACCTTACAGTAGCACAAGAACAATAGCAACAATACAATATAATAAAACATGGAAAAATAAAATGTTGACATAAAAGCATGAAAGTATAAAAGCTGAGCAATGTAAAAATGGACTAAGACAGATCAGGTGTACGCAATTTTTCAATAGATGGGTTTTAGACGTGATTTAAAAGTGGCGAGAGACTTTGTGGTCCGGAGACCTGGTGGAAGTGCATCCAAAGTCTTGAGGCAGAACAACTAAATGCTCTGAGTCCCGTGGTAGTCAGACGAGCATTATTATAGGTATATCTGCTATCATGTAAAGCTGTTTATTAAAATGAGTATAAGAGTTGCAACTGAAGACCTTTATCTTAAAGAGAAATCAATGTGTGAAGCCCTGAAGCACTAGCTTAAACACAGTACTGCAGAATGTTTCCTGACACTGAGTAATGATTGCTCTCTATTGTCATAGACGTCACAAAACTTTCCAAAGCACAAAGCAATGGTGCACGTTCTCCCTTTCAGTTCAGTCTTTAATCAAATACACCCACATAAAAGTTATTAAAAAAAAACATTATTCATTATAATATCAGCCTCTGGACATAATACATGCAGTTTCTGCAAACTTTTGCCTTATCACAACAATAAGATAAGATAAGCGAAGGAACAAATACATGAAGCATAAACTATAACCTATAACAGTATCACTAGGTGTATATGCAGTATGTTAGCTGATCATGAAGCCATTTAAATATAAGCTTAAGGTTGGAATAGCTTTGAAACTCTCAAAACATTTTTTTTTCTTCTTTTGGGAGAATCTGAAGCAAGATTCAGGTTCAACTGTGAGTTAAAAAAGTAGGAGCAGCTACTTTTTTCACTCATAAAATCAAGCATGCGGATCATCACATTAACAATGACCGCCTCTGGTGCTGTTGGTCAACAAGTGGTCGTGAAAACTGCTAATGTTAGTCGATGACAAAGAAGAGGAAATAAGGAAGGCATGCTAGGAGGCATTGGGAAACATGTAAAGGCAGGAGTGTGGAGGTGTGAGTAAGGACTTTAAATGTAGGTATTATTGCTGGTAAACAGAGAGAGCTGGCTTATGATGGAGAGATAGAAGGCAGATATACTGTGTGCGAAAGAGACCAGGTGGAAGAGAAGCAAGACCAGGAGCACTGGAGGTGATCGTGAGTGCACCACAGGTTGGATGTCAGTTTAAAGAGATAGAAGAAATTTGGAGTAACTTGAACGAAGTGGTAGAAAGTGTCCCGAGGGGTGAAAGAGTTATGATTGGAGCAGACTTCAATAGACATGAAGGCTGAAGGGACCAGGAGTGATAGGGAGGTGTTGGGCAGAGGTTGTGGTAAGGAAAGAAATGCAGAAGGGCAGAGTGGAAGAAGGCACACACAGGTGGACTACATCTTTTGCAGCGAATGTGAAATCTGAAGCAATAGGAGTTTGCAAGGTGTCAGGGAGAGTGTAACTAGGACTGGGTGGTAATCTGTAGGGTTGCTTTGGTAATCACACTGTGGACAAAAGGCAGAGATTAATGATAATGCCCTAAATAACCACCTAAAATGAGATAGGGCCTGATTATTCAAGATCTTGCATGTGAGAAGATGGATCTTATATTTAACAGGGAGCCAATAAAAAGAAGCTAATATGAAGAAATATGGTCTCTCTGTCTAGTCTGGTGTGTGCAATCTGGATAAATAAAGTTAGGTATCATCTGCATAGCAATGAAAATGTATGCCATGCCTTCTAATAATGCTGCCTTAAAAAAGCAAGTACAGTGGAACCCCGACTTACGACTACCCCATTTAACGAAAAATTCAAGTTACGAAGGCACTTAACGGCAAGATTTCTGCCTGTGTTACGGCAAAATGTCCGTGTAACGAAATCCGCTGGCTCTGATTGGCTGAGCCCAGAATGCCTACAATGCCCACAATGCGCTTCGCTGTTCCACTTGAACAACGTATTGTTGTTGCAGTCAGCAATTAGCCTATCGTTCACTCAAAAGGCACGATGGGTGATTCGACTAACGAAATTTTTCAACTTACAAAAGACCCTCAGGAACAAATTAATTTCGTAAGTAAGGTTCCACTGTATAATGTAACTATATTTGGTCGAAGCAAAGCATGCTCATGAACTCCATAATTAACCTTAATGTGTGTGAAGACAATTCCCCATTTACAAGAAAAAAATGTGATTGTATTAGATGAATATGATTCAAACCACTGCAGGACATTTTCGTTAATGTCTACGGCATGTTTTTATGTCTGTAGTAAAATATTGTGCTCAGTAGTATTGAATGATGGTATTTAGATGTTATTACAATCATTTTTTTTTTACTTCTTTTTAGAAAATATTTATTAACTCAGAAAAGAAAATCCATCCATTCTTTTCCACTTATCCAGTTGCTGCATGGGGCTGGAGCCTATCCCAGTTGCCATAGGGTGAGAAGCAGGATGCATTTATTTATCTAAGTTTATCATTATTATTATCATTGTTATTAGGTTTATCTAAATCTTTATAATAATAATAAAAAAAACATGATTAAATACAATAAGCAGGTTTTGGTCTAGTCATAGTAGTTCATAATAGTAATAGTAGTTCATAGTAGTAATATCCATCATCCGAAGCCAATAGAAGCACTTCCTTTGGTTTATCACTGCACTCTGACACAGTGGTTCAGTGGTTGGCACTCTCACAGCAAAAAGGATTCAGGTTCACCCCCTGGCTGGCGCCGTTCTCTGTGATCTCTTTGCATCGTCCTGCTGGGTCTGTGTGGGTTTCCGAACTTGCTGCCAAAGTCCAGTGATGTTCATATTAGGTTAAATACTGATTATAAAACTGGACACTGTATAGAATGTGTTGTACATGATATAAATAAACAAATGCATCTTGTAGTCTAAAGTGGTTTAAGTGGTCAATAAGATTCCATCAGAGCCATCCCACACCCGAAAGGCAGGATATGAGTCTGTAAAGCCACTGCTGATCTAGATCATGGCCCACTAATCAATGAGATCAACCATGAGCTAGCCACAGTGACATTACTGTGCATTAGTTGATGCTAAAAAGCTTAGCTGTAAAGATAGATGTGTGAAAGTAGTCGTGATTCACATTAGCTGTAGGAAAATGTTATTGCAAATAACATTGGAGAAGCGCATACAGGGAGATGCTTGGCCAGTAACAGAGTCAGGCTTTTGCAAGTTGACAGTTTGTACCAGTATGATATGTGCTAACTGTGTTTCTTTATTTTTTGGTTTTATTGTATTTTTAAATCACAAGGTTTTTCTGCAGAATTTTTTTTATTTTTTTCCATTTGATATTGATTTCAAACGGTCTCTGCCATGTATTTATGATTTTTTTTAATGGCTTGGCTACTAATAGACAAGAATATTATGTTTATATTATTTATATATTATTTAAAGATGAATTTTTATTTAAAAACTTACAAATATAGACATCTCAAAATTGTATACACACTTACTGTAAGTTATGTGATATAGACAAGTACTATAAAAACAGCAGCAACTGTTTTTCGAAAATATTTGTAAGGTTGTGTTATTTTGGCCATTTTGATGTGCTTGTCCTGACGAGAGTGGCATAGTTTCTGTTGCAGGTCTTCTTCCTGTCACTCAGGATTTGGAATTATTAGGAAACATAGTGTTTACCTATGCAAATGGGTCTTGAACTGTTCTTTAAAAGTTTCAGTTGACTAATTAGGCTGTACATTGTGGAGGCGATTCCTCTCAAATATAGATAAAATAACAGTGCATTCCATAGTTCAGAAGCCACATTCTCAAATTCAGAGTTTCCATTAGTTTTCAGTCTAGGACGAGGAACCACCAACCAAACGTGTGACAGAAGTTTATATGGTGGATCAAGCAAAACACAAATCCAAAGGCCAATTATGTTTGAATAAAAGGGGAAGTGTGCAGCAGGAAAATGTCAGTGATTTTTTAATGTCAGAGGTTTTTTTTTTAAAGAAAGGAGTTATAAAAAATATGTTCTGTTTCATGTCAGTCTCAATCAGAGACAGTACATAACACGTATAGACTTGCATGCATACACAAAGGAAAATATAAATGTGGCCAATTCGTTCAGTGCAGGGCCACTGATTAGACCAAACTCATTTTTTTTTCTTGATAGAAACAAGTCCCTGATTAAAGATTTGATTGCATCGTTTGCCCCATGTGGTTCACATGATTGAATGGTCATGTGGAAACACAAGCAGAACATTAAGAAATGCTGTATTAGGAATTGATATTCAAGAAGAAAACACAACTGCATTTCTGTATGTACACTGAGCATTAATGAAATATGCTAAAAAACATCCCAAGAGAGACAGCAGTGAATGAGCTTTTGTGAGACCATCTCCAGTGATAGACTTTGTGTTTTTGACTGGTATTAATCAGATTTTGTCATCCCAGTTTTTTTTTTTTTTTTAAATTACCTCATTGGACAATTGGCAGACTGAGTATATACATCAAACTTAACCAACTTTGAGAGCAATCGCCACTACAATATACAGCAATATATTTTTTTTTTGGTCCAAGAATTTTTCATAATCAGTGTGTCAGTGGCTATCAGTGGCTGTTTTTCACCACCTCATAAAACGTTACATCAATTGATGTGTTGGGTTAACACAATGACAATCAGGAAGGAAGGAGCGACCAGTAAGTCAATTAAGAAGACCTGCTTTTCTTCACCTTCTTATGGTGAGCACACGATGGTTCCTAATAATCATTTTTATAATAGCTAATATTTTCCAGAACGCAAAACGCTTTGGAATTATTGATGACTGCAGTAAAACTAAATATTGTATTGGCTACCAAGACATAGAAACACTCCACTTGCTCTCAGAGACTTATACAAAAAAAGAAAATTTGCCATCTGTAAATACTTAACCTGACAAACTGTCAGGCTGAAGTGAGTAATAAAAGTCTGCGTAAAATAAATGGGAGGTAACAAAAAAAATCAATAAAACATATGGAAATGTAGCTGAATAATTGTTGTCTTTGACCCAGGGTTTATCATATTGTTTTTCCCATTTTGGATCTCTTAAATTGAACTAAACCACACACACGCACACTGACACACACAAACAAAATGAATTTAAACAGGAAACGACACCCAACGCTGTGCCACTAGCTCACTTTGAAGTCTCCCACCCATTATATAATGGCTCCTAAACATCCAGCACCCTAAATCAGCTTTCCCTTCTCCCCTTGTCTTGACTTAACATGACAAACAGACATTCTTTAGTGGGTGGGAGGGATAATCTGTTAATCTCTTTGCTGAGGCAAATGGTAGCAAGGATAGACAGGCAGATTGATCTCCACAAAGCTGATGAGATGCTCTCTAGTTTTGACTGAGGCAATGAAAGCTGCAGTGTAGTGTAGGAACTGAGAATGGATCCAAATGAGCCGTTTTAATAAAGTGAGAGAAAGAGACATGGGGGAAGAAGAGAGATAGATTCAGGAAAGAAAGTAGAAATAAATGGTAGTAAAAGAGATGGAGAGAGGTAGATTGAGTAAAGTAAGAATAAATGGGAAGGTAGTGGAGAGAGAGAGCGATGGATGGATGGAGGTAAAGAGAGGGTGCAAAGGGTGGGAGGGACAGATTGATAAAGGCAAAGGTATAGAGAAATCAATCCTGAGGCAGGAATATGCCCTCTGGAGAATAAACCTCCTTGGGAACTACTGGCTCCTTTTGCTTACAGGAAGAGGTATATCTGTGATTACAAAAAAAAAGGCTGGTCTTGCTTTCATAAGCCAAAGTTTGGCAAGTAAAGAGGAAAACTTTGGCTGGATTCACTAAAAATACTAATCTTCATGTAAAAAAGTTCATGTTGTTTCTCCATAGCATATCTTGTGTTTTTACGTGTCAGTCAGTGATGACTTCTGTAAATCCCCTGCAGCTGAATGCTAATGAAATTGTGTCTCTCCTATCTAATCTTTGTCTGTCTACTATACAGTGCTCTGTGGGGATAGGAAGGAAATAATAAACATCCAGTCAATCTAACTATTTTTTTTTTGCAAAAATACTTTAACATCATGACACCCCAACTACTGAAACGAATTTATTCACATTCTGGAAGGGCATGAAAAACTATGGTATGTTACACATGTGATTCTTGGTGACCAGCTGTGTGTAACAACTTTTTTAAATTGACAGCTCCCTGACTCTCACAGGTTAAGATTGGACAAACTATGTCTACAATTTAATTAGATTCAAATTAGCGACCTCACATGCAAACCAACATAGTTTAGTGTGAGCTTGTGATTGAAAGAGTCAGCTTCAAATTGCCCAATTATGGTAAGATCTGCTTCCCACAGGTGGGAACCATCAACCATCAAGAGAGAAGGGATGCTATACAGAGAGCTAATTTCTAGAGACAAATTAGTGGAAAAGAGGGAGAGGCAGCGTATTCCCTCGCCTCCCTCTGTTTAGTCTCATGTCATTTATCGGACACTCTGACCGATCATGTCACACAAAATCTCAGGTAAGAAAAAAAACACTTATTACTATACAACTGATAGTCTCATAGTGTTATAGAGGATAACAGACTTTATTCAGTTTCAGCAAAAGTACAGAATATTCCTTACCATCTTAAAACTTAAAATTGAGATTTTAATTAATCTAAACAGTAACAAATTTCCTCAACAAAGTAGATTTTAATTTCCTAGAGAATCCCTCAAACTGTAGTCCAAAATATATCAAACAGAGAATAAATACGAATGGGCCCCATTTCCTCTCCCAATCAGTGAGCAAAAGCTACCAAGTGCTCTGTTCACATCAATAATCAAACCACAAGCTTACTCTACCGGGGTGATGACCTGGAGCTAGAATGAAAACAAAATTCCAGCACATGTAATAGGATGTCTATAGCTGTAATGCTGAACTCAAAAGTAACAAAACTGAAAATACGAAATAAACTTACACAGGCACTCAGTAAAACTGAAAACTGTGAGTCGACGACCCAGGCAACCTAACAATTACAGCTCTGATAAAGTCTCACGAGTGTTAGCTTTATTTTAACACCAAGATTGTTTATGCAGAGTTTGTAATTGTAGAGAAATACTCGTTTTAAGAATGTTATATTCATGCAAGAACCTCAGAAAATCCCATTGGGGTTTAAGAGGTTTTAAGAGAGCAACTTCACAGAAACTTTTCTGATATCTCAATCCTAAATAACATGCTGAAAATGTCACAGTATTACACTGAGAATGTTCTTCCACTGTTACCATGTAACGCTGTGGTTATGTTCTATTATATTTATAAAACCTGCACTTAAGCTGCTGCTAAAGAGTAATACTAAAGACAAAATACAGATTTTTCTTCTTTTCTTTTCTTTTTTTTAGGGGGTATGTGTCAGTAATTATGTTTCAAATCTGTGACATTGACCGTGTTAAATAGTTTTCTGAGTTCTGGTCCTTTCACTTGAATGCGAAGTCTGATCAGTTATATTTAAAACACAGTCAGGGAGACTAAAAATGGTTACAACATCAGAAGATTGATACTCAATACATATTCACCACGGATACAGAATATGACAAATAAATAATCTAAGACTGACGAACAATTTTTTAAAATACTGTTTAAAAAGAGGGTTGTTTATGAGTGCTTTCAGAGTATTAGTGAGTGTCCTTCTTTTAAACTGCTTCTCAAGAAGAGAAAAACGGCAGCAAACTTTAGGTGCCCTATAAGCGGAATAAGGCAGGAAGTAGGAGAGAATCGCTGGAGTCTGCATGGTGTAGGTGGTGGTTGTGGAGCAGTTGACAAATGAAGACTTGGATGAAGCTCTCTGTATGCCTAGGATATGGTGGAGATGAGGAGAATCACAGCAAAGAACAGGAAACCGTCACTTATTGGCTTGCAAAACTCAGGAAACAAGATCATTGGTTCAAGGGTGATATTTGGCAAATGGGCAAAAGTGGAAAGAAAAACAGTATGAAGGGCTCAAACACCCAGGAATGCAGGCAGATGAAAATACATGAATCTTGTGAATATAGCTTCGTTTTATTTGCCATTAATAGCAAGTTGCATTTAAGGACACAAATAGAAGAAGCAATTCTGCTAAACCTATTTGGAAATATTATGTTGGGTGGTGTTTTGCTACCCTGTAGTTGGACACCTACACCAGACTGACTCCAAGAAAAGCAGCACTCTATTCTTCAAAGTCATCCTCCAGAGACATTGCATCTTTGTGAAAAAGGATTCACACTGCAGCAGGATAATGAGCCCAAACACACCTCAAAGCTTTGCAGGAACTACTTGAAGACAAAAGAAGGTCTGCTGACTGTCAAAGACTTTCCACCACACTGAGCATTTATGGGGCACTTGAAGAGTGAGAAAGCCAAACATTCCTGGCGTAAAAAGAACCTCTTTGGAACATTGTCAGATCATGCTGGGATAACCCGGGTCATAAGTTTTAACACAGTTTTGTTGAGTCTCTGCAGCTTATATATATGCTGTCATTCAAGAAGACAAGAGAGGAATGCAAAACAGAAAGAGGTTTGAAAATGCATACACATTTTTGACTCCCATCTGTAATGAAAAAAAGCCAAATATTTTACATGAAGTTTTCTCCTTGTGACTACATGCATTTCCTCTAAAAAAATGTATTTTAGGGTTAATTGCTGGTTCTAAATTGGCCGAATGTTCTGCTCTGACTTTCTGTGTTTTTGTCTGAAACATATCTCACCTACGTCAGCCCTTGCAAACCTCCAAGTTGGGTAATCTGTTAAGCAAATCAACTATTAAAAATAACAAGGGCAACTATGAACAAAGAATCGTCACAAAATCTGATATTGACTAGATATACAAATACATAATACTGAGGCCTTAGCTTGCAGGAGTATCTAAATATGTAGACTTTTGTTGTTACAGAAGTTTGAGAAGGGTCTACTCAGAGAAATTCTCTGCTGCCAAAAAATAACCTACTGTTTCTATTTTGAAATATACAGCATGTAAGTAATAATTGCCCCAAAGGATAAACAGACCCAAAGAAAAAGCACAGGCAGGTCAAGAAAAGTAAATACCCACTCTTGTTCAGTTTCATTTTTCTACCAAAAAAAAACTATCAGCTCTCATTACCAAGAGAAAGTGGAAGACACTTAAAGGAGTTCTGTTTAACATTAGAATGCCCTTAATTAGACTGAATGTCCTGATTAGAACAGCGGATAGCTGCTCGGGTCTCTGTATGGCCTGTGTGTATATGTGAACCTGATTTGACTCAGTGTGTGCCTGTCTCCTGGAGTTGTAATACTTTTATAAAAACCTATAAGTAAAGATGTTCTGAAGTGGGTTACAGACTGTACACAGGGGTTAAAGTGTGTGTATGTGTGTGTAAGTGTGGGTGTCAGATCTTGGAGCTGAAACTCAAGGCAAAGCATACCATGACAAGCCTCATTAAGGGGGAATCTCTCCACTGTTCTGGCTGTCGACATCACCACCGCCAGACTTCTCTAATTACGCTCTCTAAGTGCTGTTTCGTGCAAGCAATCACCCCACTGCTCTTTGCATATGCAAATATGACAGACCTGATCATTAGCTTTTATATCTCACGCACTCTAATTGTTATTGTAAAAACTGCCGCATGGAGCCAAGGGCAAACGCGCTCAGTGCGCTTGCTGTTTTTCACCTCTCTCTCTTGCTCAATCTATCAACGACTGTCGACTCTCATTCACGCTACATGTTTTATGAGGTTTGGTCGCTTTAAACAGAGTCATGTAGTTGAATGTCACGGTAGTATAATCAGCCAACAAATGCCTCTGCGTGACATTATTCCATCAGAGCAGAGGGGAGAAAAATAATAGAGGAGCACTTCCTGGCAAAGCCTAATTGGCTAAATGGAGTCACTTAAGCAGAACGACAGTCCCATCACACCGATGATGATGATGATGATGATGTCCCTGAAGAAATGGCTTGGAAGTCTACTGGCTAAAATAAATGTTTCCAAAATCAAATGGCAGTGTTTTGAGATCTTGGAGGGGGGAGTTAAACACTAAACACAATGGAAGTGTAAAAAAAAAAAAAAGTTTGAAGGACTTTAGTGGGACTCTCCTTGAGAGAGACACAGAGACTGAGAGCAAGAAAGAGAGAGATTGAGAGGGGGGCACAAAGATTTGCATTTGTTGAGCTATGGATTCCTTCAACGTTCAATTCCACCATCAGGCCGGGATCTTTCTGTGTGGAGTTTGCATGTTCTCCCCGTGTCTGCGTGGGTTCCCTCCGGGTACTCCGACTTCCTCCCACCGTCCAAAGACATGCAGGGGATAGGTTAATTGGATAATCCAAATTGCCATTAGGTGTGAATGTGCGAGTGAATGTGAGTTTGAATGGTTGTCTGTCCCTGTGTGTTAGCCCTGCGACAGACTGGCCGACCTGTCCAGGGTGTACCCCGCCTCTCGCCCTATGACAGCTGGGATAGGCTCCAGTGCCCCCCCGCAACCCTGAAAAGGATAAGCGGAAGCAGATGGATGGATAGTGGTCTGTTATTAGCATATTATTGTTCAGCTTGTCCTTGTCCAGCTTGTTCAACTGGTCCTTTATATTAGCAGTCCACAACCTTTTTTGCATCACAGACCTGTTTATGTCCAACAACATTTTCATGGACCGGTACCAAAAAATAGAACACATGGGGGAAGACCCAAGGAAACAGAGTTAACGATAAAAATTATATATTTTTTAAAATAACGTGAAAAACTGTTTAAAAACTCTGAAAACCAAAAATTTTACACCCGAGTCTCAACTCTCGCAGCCCAGTACCAAACGACTCTGGGGGGCTGGGGACCGCTGCTTCACACAGTCCATCAGTTCATTCTCTGGTTGAAAAAAGTCCTTTAGGCTCTAGTGTCTTCTAGTCCCCCCCCACTTCATTTTCATGAAAAGGAATTTGTTTCTTCAGGGCATAGTCGCCTCCTGTGATGTAAATGTTTGTTTTTGTTGTTGTTTTTGCCTTTCTATTTTGTTATGTCTGTGTCAATAGACATGGTTTCCTGATGTGATAGGAGACTCCAAGCACCCCTCTTTAATGGGCAGCAGGGGGTGAATCATCTAATTATTAAAAAAAATCAGTTTTAAATAAAAGTTTTGGGAAATAACTCTTTCATCCTCTGACCTTTGACCTTAGTACCATTATACTGGCTTCTTTGTGGCCATAGTCATTAGTGAGCTCAATTCAATAAACTGTGATCTCCTTTAAAGTATATGTAGCCAAGTGAACTAATACTATGCATGGAAAGGGTTCAAAAAGAGGGGATTGTGTTTTTGACTGGTTGCCTGTCTACCAGAGGTCTGGTGTAGGGTTGTCATGGTGATGACTAGACCTCGCGTTTTGGGGGTATACTGTCCCTTTATGAGCCGCCGTAAGCCAGAGCACGCATGCACTCAAGTTTGTGTCACACACTGAGCGCTGTGAGTGGGAGCACTGAGTTAGAGACCGCAAAAGATTCTGTGGCCAGCTACACAAGAGAGTTCTTAACGTGCGACGGGTGCATGTTTAATGGTCATGTGCTGTGAGGGGGACTGAAGAGCGGGTTGGCGTGAGTAGTGACAGTGTCCTAACAGATTTCAAAGTTGTTAAGTTTACACTATTATTCACTTTGCATAACTCTGTATGTTTCTGTTTGATTCAGAGGGGAGATCACTTGCTGTGTGATTCCTGCGTTGTCTTCCTTCTCTCACCCCAACCGGTCGCAGCAGATGGCCCCGCCCCTCCCTGAGCCTGGTTCTGCCAGAGGTTTCTTCCTGTTAAAAGGGAGTTTTTCCTTCCCACTGTTGCCAAAGTGCTTGCTCATAGGGGGTCATATGATTGTTGGGTTTTTTTTCTCTGTATCTATGAAGCGCTATTTGGCGCTATATAAATAAAATTGAATTGAATTGAATTGTACTTGTCCTAGCACAGTGGCTGTGTAGAGAAACCGAAGTGAGTTCATGATGTTCTCCCATAGAAATGTATATGTTTAAAAGGAGGTTTAATATGTTGTACTACTGTTGTCTATACTGTTTGAATTTAATGTGTACATCTGATAGTTACTGTTGTCTCAGACCCTGAAAGAGAGTTTTGGGCTGAGCCAGTGGAATAGTTAAATTTTGCCGTTTTCACTCAAAACTATAGAATTAAAACTGTGCTCCTCCGAGTACAGTTGGAAAATAAAAAAAGTCCACAAAAGAGTATTTCCTGTGTCCTGTCTCATTCCCCATGACCGGGCCACATATATTAAAGTATATGCATCAGAATATACTTTACTGTGTGACTAACTCACTCAGTAAAGTCTTCGGTCTTCCTCAGCTCCCTGATCAGAACACTGTTTATTCAATGTTCAGCTTAAGGTTTCCCACAAGGGCTTTGCTAACCAGTGGATGATGATACAGATGATACAGGAGCTATGTCCATCCTGAAGTATGTGTTTACTTTTCTGTTAATAGCTTTATTTCTGGAAAACACACTAAAATGGCAACAAAAGTTGAAAACGCCTGCTGTTTGGAAGTAGTGAAAGTAACATAGCAAGTAGGGATGGGTATCGTTTAGGTTTTATCCGATACCGGTGCCAAATCGGTACTTTTGAAACGGTGCTGGTGCTTAAACGGTGCTCGAACCGGTGCTTAAAGAATGGAGAACACAAACTTCGTCCAAAAACCTCTCATGTCTTTATTTTTAGCAGTCTCTTTTTTTCTGCAAAAAGATAAGAACCGGAACAACATATAAACATCATCTGTGCAAAGATTTATGTTTTTAAAGTGAAACAGTGAAAAATTACAGCGCTGTCAATACATGAATATCCAGATGTTGTACAAAAATGTCCAATTTTGGCACACAATTGGACACCATGCCAGTTGAATTTTTTAGGTATTTAAGAGCAGAAATTAATTAATTTTATTAACATGCCTAAAAATGCTTTTTTTAAAAATACGTTTTTGAAGAATTAACCACACATTTACACGGTAATGGGCCTTTTCTGCCATGGAGCGCTTAATTGGCCTCTGGCACTTTAAACTCTGAGGGGCTGTAACTTTGGTTTCTTTTGGTCAATTTGCATGATTGACACATCTTTTTAATTGTTTGAGCCAATAGAGTCACAGTAATTATGCCACGTTCACATTACTTCAACCAATCAGACGTGCCAAGGCCAAAACCCACGTGGGCCCAAATTTACTGCATGTTACGTCTGTCCAGTCACGTGTCTATAGGTGGGTCTAAAATGGAGGTTGTTGACGGAAAATGGCTCTGATGCGGCTAGGTAGGCGTGGTAACTGCTGATAATCACATGGCTACCGGCGAAATCTGGACGGTTTCTGTGGATACCACACGTCTGGACTTATATTTCTCACCCCATGTTATAACCGATTAAATATGATCTCCTCCTTTTTGCTCGCGGTACCGGAGCGTGGGGCTTAAAGCAGGCTGCTGAGTTTGCATCTTTTGCTGTGAAGTACAGCCAGACTTTTGACTGCTTCACCTTGGGCATTTTTAATCTGTAGCTCTGCTCTGTACGTACCTGGGCCCGCCTACTATCCTTGTAAAGGTAAAATGATTGGCTAGAATCCAAAGTGTATGACATCTCAGGAAAAAAAAAAAACCACCGAAATGTGCGCTGCTTTTCGGTCTGGTTACTACCGTTTATGTCCGGTATCTGGTGCCATAATGGCACCAGATACCGGTACCCATCCCTAATAGCAAGTAAATCGTGCTGCTGCAGTTGAATGACTGTATCATATCACCTGCTTTAGCAAATATAAAACTGGTTTGAAAGAGTTTGAAGAGCTATAAAGAAAAGCTTAGAGACATTAACAAGCTCTAAGCTTGAAATTGTATTCACAAACCATTCAGACATATTTCATTGGTATTATTTATTTATGGTTTATAAATATATGTTTATGCAAGGTAAAACCTTGAATATTTATGGAATTGAAAATATCAAATGAAACACAAATACATTAAATGCAACTCAAATATACTTAAAATGTAAAGTTATTGAATGAAAACTGACAGTAATGCATGTACTGGCCTAACTAATATTTTTACTAGGGTTCCATATTGTACTACTGATGAAGAAGCATTCACTATTGCATTGAGGAAATCCTAAAGCTAACCAGTCTGGTCATACAGCTCCTGATTATCCAGCTATCATTACACAGAACATGTCTTCCTCATCACAGACTGTCTACAGTCTTTCCCCTTTTTGACCAAATAAAGGTCAAAGACACAAGAAGTAGGAACTTAAAGCAGGTTGCAATTACTAAACTAAGCTAAGTATACAAAAATATCAGATATATTACGTAATTATAAATATTCAATATTCAGTTCACATTGATTGGGATAGGGTTAGTGGTGTGCTCTTGTATCCTCATAGCCTGGGTTTTTCCTCATGGACAAGGACTATTTACGTGGTATGTTGGTTGGTGGAGTACTCGATGCTGCATGGCAACTTGGTTGTCCTAGTAGAAGACAAGAAGTCCTTGTGAACCTAATTGTATATGTGTGTAATATACAAATATCCAAGTTTTGGATTTATCACTATACAGACTGAGACATCGCTTCCTGGGAAAAACTAATGAATTTCTTGTGAAAATTACAACATAATTTGCCCATATTATAATTTAAAGTCATTCAGTATTCACACTGACAACAGCAACAAGTCTGCCACAGAACAGTTCGTGCATTTATTAGAAATGTTTGATCTTAAACAGCATGTGATTGGATCCATCCACACAATAGATCACACACTTGATCAAAGTTTGTTTGTTTTTTTGTTGTTGTTGTTTTCACAGTAGCCGTCACAGTTACAAATGTAGAAACATTTTATTGATCTGTCAAGACAAATACCAAGCTATTCATTAATAAGTGTTACATCAATGCCAGCACAGCTGATACATTTCTCATTGAATTTTCAGAGTACACATTACTGGTACTGTCCTCATGTGATGAAATACTGGATAATGTCTGTGAAGAATTTGCCGGAGAACTGAGAGAAAATATAGTTTTTTTAAATTGTGAATTTGAAGCATTTTCATTTGAGGTGCTCTTTGAAAGGGATACACAAGCTAAAATACAAAAAACTCCAAGGCTCTTTTTTCATATAAAATTTAAAATGGCTTTATTCCTGTGGTATGATTATAGTTAACCTACAACTCTAACACATTTCAACACAGAAGCCTTGATCAGGGAACGAGTCTATCAGCACACTGAATCACTAAAACACTAAAAATCCAACAATACGAGGAGACTTCAAAAGCCTAGGCAGATACAAGACCTTCAAAAGATCACAAAAAACTATAAGGGTCCCTGTTTATGTTGTTTTACTAGTGGATTTTTCTACCCTCAACCTAGATGGAATTTTGCTACTGGTAGAACACACCATACTGTATGTGTACGGCCCCTTACAGTGTAATGAATTTGCTTTGTTCTTTCAGAACAACATTTCTAGTATTAGAGGTAATGTCGTATGTAGTGTTTATCTAGCACTGCCTCACAGACTAATTAAATGACTGTGCTTGATGTCCACATTTTCACATGTAAATTCATCAGTTAAAGTCTTGCAGCTCTTTACTTGATCCCATCACTACCCAACTGTTCAAAACTATACTATATACTTTGTAAATATTATCAACTGCTCTTTACAGACCGTCAGCTTCCCTGTTTCAAATGTAATGCAATTACACCACTAATCAATAAATATATCCATTGGAATGAATAATTGCAGACCTAATTTTTCTTGCCTCAGTGTGCATCTGTTTTTTTTTTTCAAATAGCAGACTAACTACATGCATAAATACAACAAACATAAATACCAACAGGGTTTCAAATGAAATCATAACACAAAAAGGTCAGATTCTCGATTGGTTCTCATCACACCTAAATGTAACAGTTTTTGCGTTTCAGTTGAAAGATTTAGATCTGCAGAAATATAAATTCAGTCACTGGTTTCCCAAGTGTCTGCTCTTTGTTATGACCCGGGTCATGATGCTGTGCGTTGTTTATGCACCTCACACCTGAGTGTGGCGTTGTTCGTGCTCTCTGTTGTTTGTGTTCATGATCCAGTTCCAGGTGGAGGCGGACCATTGGCTGAGGATGGAATGAGGCTAGCTATAAAGTGGGACCTGTCAAAACCAGCGGCCCTGCCTACTTCCTGCTTCCAAACAAGCAGGAAGCCCTGTGTCTTGTGTTTAGTGGTGTGCTGTGTGTGACCAAGTTTCTGTGATGAGAGAGCTTGAGGTTGTCTTGTATATTTTGTACTATACAATATATGCAAGACAAGTGTAAATAGACCTTTTCTTTCTATGGTGTCTCATTATGGGTAATTTATTTCTGTTTCATTTCCAGTGTTTTGTTTGTTCTTTTGGCCAGGTCACCCTGACCAGATGGTAAAATATCTGGTTGTTGTGAGACCGCAATCCTGAGGCAGCGCTGGTCTTTCCTTGGGAGCAGGGGCGTTATCTTTCCTTTTTTGTGTGTGTTGCGCTTTGGTTTCCCTTAGGCTGGGGTGTAACACTTTGTCCTTAATCTTTAATCTTAACATGCTTCCCTTTGGTACCATCTTTCAGGCTATCGTTCTTATGCAAATGATAAACGGCTGTACTTATCATTTTCCTCTGATCTTACCTCTTTTCACAAACTAATGAACTGCATTAATGTCATTAACTGCTGGATGTCTACAAACTTTTTAGGTCTAAAACATCAGGACACCAAGGCTCGTCTGCCTTCACACTCATATGAAATTGAGTGACATCCCATTCTTAATCCACCCATTTGTAGATGAGTTGCTGTTGGTCCCAGTCACTTCCTCTTTGTTTTAATACCACTATTACCAGATTTGTTGCACAGGTGGCATCTCATCATGGTACCACGCTGGAATTCAATGGGCTACTGAGAGCAATGCATTCTCTCACAGATATTTGTAGAAGCAGTCTGTTTACCCAGGTGCTTGATTCTATACACCTGTGGCCATGGAAGTGATTGAAAAGTGATTGAAAGTGATTGAACACCTGAATTCAAAGAAATAGAGAAAATACTGAATGAAACATTTTGGGCAATAATCATATTTATAAGGTCATCACAAGTACTTTTATATCACTTAAAAATATGTAAAAAGTTATAAAATTCATATCTCAGACGCTGACTCTAAGAAATTGGTCGATGTATTTATATCTAGCAGGTTAGACCAGGGGTCGGCAACCTTTCTGATGATGAGTGCCATCTAAAATTTCCTCAGAAGTCAATGTGCCATTTGATTGCATTAGCAATAAATTTAATAACGCTCTATATTAACAGTTACACACTATATAGAACAACTTTATAGAATTATATTTGTTCGCAGATGTTGGCAGCTATCAACGAATAGTTATCAGCTATTTTGAAACAAAGAAAGATACTTTTTATCCATAACAAGAACAACAAATGAACTGTACAACAGAAAATGCAAATGCTATTTAAGGTCTCCTCACAACAATGATAAGAAAAATAAACTGTGCCAATATGGCATGTTTGTTAATACAGAGATACACATGTTAATCTGATCTCTGGTCTCCCACTCAGAGACACAGGTCTCCGAGTGTCCAGCATTCAGACGGCTACCTGAGGACTCATGTGAGAGAAAATCTGCTCACACAGATATGTAGAGCCAAATACTGTCAATAAGGCCAATGTTCTGAAGACATTTAAACTTATCAGCCAGTGATGTCCAGCAGGTGAAAATGCAGCTCCATGAACACACACAGCTGTGGATTCCAGCTGTGTTCATAGTTTTGCAAACTTTGACCCCCCACAGAGTCGAGCTTTTCAGTTCAATCAGCTGCATGTCGATGTCGCATTAACTGGCATTAACTCAGCCAGTTAATGCGAGACAAATCCAGCTGCTCATTAAAGCTTTCTGGTTTGATCAGAAAAGAAAACATTGGTCCAAACACCTGAAAGTACCAAAAACACATTGTGAATTCTGTCTCGAGTCTACGGATGTATCCGTGTATTTCCGCGGTGCTGATGCTGTGCTGAGCGGAAAGCTCCTGAAGCATTTGAAGTGTCGGAATGTGGAAAGGTAACAACGTCCCTCTCACCGGTAGGCGAAGTTATTTTTAGCCAATTACAAGTTGAATCTGGTACTTGGGGTTGTTAGCTAAGATACAGTCATTAAGAAGCAGCAGAACTAATGTGTCTATGCGAGCTCATTTGTGATGTGCACCGCTGGCCCGGCAATTAATTTTTTTTAATGCACCTTCTCAGATTAATTCACTGTGTCGTGCTCAGGGCTGGACTGGGACAAAAAATCAGCCCAGTCATTTTGACTAGAGACCGGCCCACCAGGTATTACAGGAAAAGCCATAAAGCCTTTGAATGAAAACAAACTCTGTTGTGACAGTGATGCACAGTCTTGTTGGTATATGTATGATTTCTATATATTTTACATCAGATAAAAACTTTGGTTGTAAGATTCAGATAATTATTTATTAAAAGCGAGACATTTTAAATGAGAATAAGAAAGAAAAGTATTTCTTTGTGCCCCCCTTTCCCTGTTAATTCCCTACCTGGCCCCCTGGCACAACTTTGCGAGACCCGCCCCTGCACAGTTAAAAGCTGTCAGCTACATAGAAAAGGATCCTGGTGTTATTTGTCTCTCAGACACAGTTTATAACTTCCCTTCAACTCATTCATGTAACCTAAAATGTAAACCTGTTTCTCCATCACCTGTTCAGCTCTGATGATGATCAGAGGATGGCCCTCTGCTCGGACGAGGCTTTTCAGGAACTCTTACAAAGAATCCACGACATGGAAATGAAAATCCGACGCCTTGAGGAGAACGCCAAAAGCAAAAGCAATAAAACTCTGCCGGTGGCTTACGGCAAGCAACAACCGGGCGGATCAATACCATCAACACAGAGTGGGACCCCTCGGAGCGAAGGACGTTTTGTCGGGAGGAACTCCCCATTCATCAGACCTTTGGCCCCCACTTAGACGGGAGACTCCCAAGAAGATAAAGGAACATCGAAAGACACTCCAACAAGAAACAACTTCGATTATTCTTCTAAAAAATTGATTTGCGCCTCTCAGCTCATCACCGTCCCGCCCGCAAAGACTGTCAGCTGCAGAGCGAGGTCACCGGAACGTAAATAAAGATGAAACAAGCCGCACGAAATGGGCAAAGAGAACAGAGAACAGCAAGTGAGGGAGAGCACTTTTATTCATGACGGATCAATCAAAGGAATTGAACAGCTATGCATCAATACTAGTGTCTTTAATTGTCCACAAATGACAGTAAAATAAATTTCTGAGAGGATTCCATCAATTATTGAGAATAACCCAGAGCTAGAAAAAGTTGTTGTTCATGCTGGAGCTGCTGACATCCTTTTGAAAAAATCCGAAATTTTAAATTTTGGATTTACTTCAGAACTTTGACAACCACAAGGTGCAACTCCACGTATCTGGACCGATTCCAGCAACGCCCTGCGATGAAGAATATAGCAGGATGAAGTCATTCAGCAGGTTTGTTAAAACTGTCTGTGCTGAAAGGACAATTCAATATCTAAATAATTTTAAGATCTTTTGTGGAAGGAAGCACCCGTTTACAAGAAATGAACATAACATTAATAAGAAAGGTCAGAGGCTTTATCTTCTGAACTTGTCTCACGTGAACTCATTGCCCTGTTCTCAAATTGAGATAAAGACGTCAGTATCAGCTGAGACAGACAGTGGACGCTAACCAGCCGTATCACACAGAGACCATGACGTACTTGCACCTTTCAGTGATAAGCCTGCCAGAGATGTATCAGCCGACCCAAAAACAATGGCACCTGACGACTCTCGAAAGAAACAGAGTTTCAGCAACGCTGTGCAGAAACACATCGGTTGACATAGCTCAAACAGCTGAGTTACTATGCCAGCCCCCAACAACTTCACTTCCAGCAGAGATTACAGCGACTCCAGCCAAGTATGCAGGTTCAACTCTGTGCAGAAACTCACCAGCTGATGCCTGTACACCTTCATCATCATCATCCTCATCAGTGATCATATTACCATTTAAGTCGTTTCCCGAACCCCTTCAAACCCAAATAAACAGAGGGATTCGTCTGACACCAAAAGTGGGACCACACCCACCTACTAATTATAAACAATATGGCTCTCCACTCCACCTATCCGAGTCTGATATCTGATACGACCGGACGCCGTTACCAGATTGCATCATTCCCACCAAAATGTGTCCGGTCACTCTCATTCATATAGTGAAAGCAAAATACCAGTTATTATAAGCAACAGATTCTTACACACTAAAAGTACTTATAATCAAACAGTACACAATCTGAATATAATATAGAAAGAGGAAACCAGTGGATGTCGCGCTAAACAACAGCAGCACGTTTAAGCTTGATCAGCTGTTGTTAGAATTTTTTTTATATTAATTTCTAGTATCAGCTTAACGACAGAATAACTCCAGCTTTCTGTCTTTTTCATTCTAGCTGAAGTACGGGACAAACTGTGTTCCTTTTCAGCTCAATACAAAACGCATAATAGGCTATTTTCTCTGAGTACGGGATGATTCAGTTTTTTACGGGACGGTTGGCAACTCTACTAACTAACCTAATGAATCAAGTTCACTATCAGTAACATCATAGCACCCACCCAGCTGTATAACAACTCCGTCATGCTAGCTAGTACGCAGTACGAGTTATTGTAACTGACTGTAAAAAGTCAGCACAACAAAAATAAACTACACCTAAACTTGGTTTATATCTGACCCATACAGACTGCAGGTCATAACTTCTTACCTGAAGTTCAGTTCACCTGATACTCGGACCAGTAGCCGCCTCGGGTCTCTGCTCCTCCTGCCTCCCCTTTCCCTCATCCACCTGCTGGCCTCTGTGGGAGCTCCGCCATATCCACCACCAAAATACCTAAGTTATTTTTACACATCGGCCAGCATCTGGCCAATCCACCACCTTTCATTGTTTATACCATTACAAAAAAAAAAAATCATCGGCCCATAAAAACGAAAAATCACCATCCAGTATGCCCAACGGCCAGTCCAGCTATGGTCGTGCCATCAGTTAACCCTTCGGGTACCAGCTATGGCACGCGTGCCCAGGGTTGCCGACCCCTGGGTTAGATATAACACTTGATTTGCGGGACTGTTCAAAGCATCAGTAGGATGGACTTCTGCTTGTTCAGAACACAGCAGCCAAAGTTCTTACAAGTACACAGAAATTTGACCATATGACCCCAGGACTCAAGCCACTTCATTTTCTTGCAATTCAATACAAAATTACCTTTAAAACCCTTCTATTGGTTCATAAAGCAATCGGTGGTTTGAGATTCTGAAATCATAACCTTTTTAGAATTTATTTTCCAGTTTCTGGCAACATTTTTTTTTCAGCCTATTTATGTATTTTAGGGCTTCAAACGGTTATTATATTAAGAGTTGGAGACAATAGTTCTATATCAATTTATAAATAATTTAATATTTATTATTTCACGGTGTGTATTTTGAATCTTATTGACAGAAACTGAATCATAAGTGCTAGATATAATTGCACAGGCAGCTGGGTTGGTCGTGCTTACGGGTCACCATATTCAGATAACACTGGGAAACACTTGTATTGGTATGTGGAGCACTGGTACTGTATGTGCTCCAACAAACCTTTGTTCCTTTTGAAAGGCATGTCAAACCTATAGTGGTCAGAAAAATAGTAAAGTCTGCATGTGAGAAAGACTGAATATATACAAAAACATGTAAAAATAGCAAATATTAAACCTTTTTTTTTCATCCATTGTTGCAGATCTGTACAGTAATAGTGTTAAAATCTGAGTTAGCACAAGTAAAAGTGTTTTATTGTTTGTGGAAGCAGCCAACCACATTATGTATGAATTTCTTCCAGGATGAATAAAGTTCTATTAAATGAGCTCCTACTCTGTATGACCCAGATTATACAAGTATTTCTATATAGTTTGTACATCAGGATATGTACTGATATAGGCACTGTTGTATTTTAATATTTATATATTTTGTTTTGGTTTTATTTTGTAATTTCTAGCAAGATTAATGAGAGCACTGTGTGTTATGTTTCAGTTATTGTGCCATATATTGTCACGGAGGAGCAGGGAGGACTCAGCGCAGACTGAAATCTCAGAAAAACAGGTTTATTTACACACTCCAGGTGCACTATATACAGGTGAAGGAGAGGGGGGCCAGGGTTCCCAGGGGTGCGGAGAGGGGTCGGGAAAAGCGTCCAGAGTCACCAAACCAAGCACGAGAAATCTGCATACAGAGAACAAGAGTTAGCACGGAACTTTCACGGACAGAGCTCAAAACTGGCTGAGGCTAAAGTAGCCTGACGAGCGTTACTCAATAGTCCAGCGGCGAGGTGCTCTCAGTCACTGCCTTAAGTAGCGGGAGCAAACAAGGTGAGGAGCCACAGGTGATTGCCTACAGGTGGTGGAGGCCGGGAGCTCACAATGAGCTCCGCCCAGGCAGCGAGCAGAGAGAGAGGAGAGAGAGAAAAGACAAAACATAACATGTAGCCACACAGGGCCAGCCGAGCAGGCACGGGGACCATGACATATATGGCCCTTCATTTCTTGTATGTGGGTCAGTCTAGTTGTTAATTTTTGATATACATAATCAGTATAAGGCAAAGAAATATATAATTGGTTCAGAAATGTGGGATATCTTTAAACCCCCCCAAAATAAACAAAAAAACAAGACACTTAAACAAAACAAAAGAAATAACAAAAAAAACCATTAACTATAATTACATTTTGTTTGTTCTCGGTAGGTTCAGGGATGAAGATCCCCAGTTGTCCTAGATGAGCTACAGAGATACCCTCTACAGACTAAAGCTGGAAAGTCTGACTGGGGTTCTTTCCGATACCAAGCCTTGAGTTCATCACAAAATGCTGATTTTCAGTGGTTAGTACTTGGAAAAATATCCTTTATATCTTTGTTTCTTTCAAGTCAGACATGGATTTTACAATACGGAATTCCCCACAGACAGGAAAAAAACTAAACTGACTGTGCCAACAATCCCCTGGAACACACATTACGTTGTTACAAACTGTTGGGGATATTTGATCTCCATCCTATATGACCCATAGTGATTAGTAAGATTATTTAGCCCTGCTGCAGGCAACAGGACATTATTATCCCAGGGTGACATAGAATGCTATTTTGTTAGATGCTGTCTGTGTCCCACCATTTTACACAAAGTGACCTTTAGTGGCATTAAAGGCAACTGAAGCACTGGATGCAAAGAGAAATTTTCCCATTGTAGAGATCTACAGGCTGTGTAACCCAGCTCGTAACATATGGCTTCATAAGCAATGTCGTATGCACATATTTTCAAATAGACAGATTTGCATTTTAAACACTGTGGTCCAGTGTCATTATTGAAGGATCTGGTGCAACGTAATTCCAAGAGCACCCATTTTTTCACATTTTCAAATGGGATTTATTTGATTTTCTTTGTCAGTTGCATAGGCACTAAAACATCATGGTTTGGTTTAGATAAAAAGATTTTATTTTTTTATTATACCAGACGATAAAATATGAACATTACTGTGTAAGAATATAATATCATGTAAAGGTTCAACTTCAGTTTTTGAGCATATCTATACCTACATATGAAGTTATGTTGTTTTGCAAAAATGCACTATGCTGACTTTTGGAGAGCAACATGTTCATGGTCAATGTTAGATTGCATTGAGCGTAGCTGACGTCAATAGAAATTTAAGATAGTGGTTCACTCACTGAATTCTGCCTACTAGCTTTATACTTTCTAGGGGTTAGAAATCAGACATGAGAGCTAATGTAACATCTGATGTGTCTTGCTGAATTCAGTTGTGTATTGAATGTCAATTGTGACTGTTATAGTAGAAGCAGCACAGCTCAGCTGATCGCAGCATGAACCTAAAAGGTACCAGAGCTCCCAACTGAAAGTTTTATAACTTAAGTGAATCTTTTCCAAACAATCCATCACCGCAACCAATTTTAGGGTTTCCACACCTGCCTATTCACCCCTGAGTGTTTAGTTATGGAGGTACTCACCTTTGTACAATATAGGCAACAGCAAAAAAGTGCTATTTTTTTATTTGCCTTTGTTTTTTGTATATATAAGAGATGTATATTCATTAAAATTTTATATTTTCAAATAAATATTGTATATTTTATTATTACATTAATAATAATGTAATAACGTGGCATGAAAAAAACTGGTAAAAGTGCTACTTTTCACATTTACATTGAGTAATGAAGTTGAATCAGTACTCTAACTTTTAGCAAATATTTTAAAATTTAAAATCAAGTATTTCTGCTTAACTAAAGCATATGTGTACTTTTGTCACCCGTATCCTCATCCATTTTCCGCTCATCTGGGACAGCTTTTGACACCACTGGTTCATTATTTGACATTTATTTTAATTATCACATGCATCTTTATCATTTAGGGATTAATAATTAGCCTTAATCAAATTTTAAAAAGGAAAAAATGCATACAGTACTTTGGTATTTGAAGTAGTGAGATTGTAGACCCTGCATTGAATTGCCCTCTATCCTTCCAAAGCTTTTCCCAATGGACCAACTTTTCTTAAGCTCTGCTGCACTTGCCACTGCTGAGCTAATCCCACTACCTGCCAGGGGTTTGTATAAAAACCTATGTAATGAGATAGACAGCATCAACATTAGAAATGTTAGTAAAATGTGTGTGGTCCACTAAAACAAGTTTTATCCTGTGGTTGTAAAATGCTCAAATATATACTGACAACATCTGAGATAAGCGTATCTAAATAAAACCCAGATCTCACATGTTAGTCAGCTGAGCAGATAATTTTGCCAAAACCCTGAATTCATAATTTTGTTTACCTCTTCTGGATTGTATCGTGTGTCAAACATGTTATATGTCATGTATACAGTTTTTTCCCCAATGTTCCATCACTTACCTTGGCCTTTCTGTTTGAAATGTAGAATGTTTCCCCATACAGTGTGCTTCAGCTTCTACCTGAAGTGTTATCTCAGTCAACAGTTCCCTCAGTGACTCATAAATTCCTTCAAGAGTTGTGCATAATGTTCTCTCGGCAGTGTTTTGTTGAACATTATTACTCATAAATACTAAGAATGTTATAATAATGGAAATATGATATTCCAGTTGATCCCATATAGATTCTGAATTATTTGTACCATTGGGGTATGGCCAACTGTTCCTGTCTACAAAGTACTGAAACACTATAATATTCAGTGAAAAAGATCTGTAATCGTTTGCCTGCTTCCTTGATGTTCAGTTACTTGTCTGTTCTTTACATCACTTCCACTGTCCAACACTGTCAAAGTCAACAGTAATATCCATTGCACTAGTCCAATCATTCTCTTGCTCACTAGCAAGCAAGCAACGTCCAAGCTGTGTGTTTTAAACCGCAATGCTGTCATACTGCTTCAAGTCTTATTCATGTACCTCTCCCATCTCTGCCTCTCTTTGGTCACTCAGAACCCATCCAAGCCTCCATCGCCATCTTTACCACCACCAGCAGCTAGATTGTCCTAAATCCTATCACTGATTTGCTGTTCTGCTGTGATTGGTAATCAAAGTGTAATCGCCTATGTAATGGAGACCAGGGGTTCCATTACTCTAACCTGTATTTTTATTAATTTGATTCTTTGGCCTAGACCTGGGGTATAGAATACGTTTGGGGAGTGTGATTGTGTGTACAGTGTCTATTTATGTCTGTCTCCACGTTGGGTGAGTGCTGAGTGTTTGCATATGTGTGTATGGGGGTGGGAATGGATGTTCGTATCTGTGTGTGCCTGTTTGTCTGTGTCTATATGTCAGGTCGGGTATCAGACGCCACCTCTCCAGGGACATCTCAGGCCCTTCAAGGTATGGAGGCCTATCTCCCCTCACCACTCCCCCTGCCGGTGGCAGACACCTCAGACATTGGTGTGTTGGTAGTTCTTTGTGTCAGGGGCTGGGCGCTCAGGTATGCATCGGCTCACTCCCGGTGGCTGCTTGTCGGGGCCTGTCTCCTGTGGCTCAGGTCAACTCTGGCACAGCTGGCTGCCGGCGGAGCTCACGGGCACGTCACTGCAACCCCCCCTGGCTTCTGCTCCACGGCTGCTGGGTGAACCCTCATCTGGGCTCTCCTCAGCTCTTTCTGGGAGAGTGGCATGGTTGCCCCTCCATTGGTCTTCCTTGGACTCTTGCGCTCTGGGGGTCTCTGAATGTCTGGACCCTGGATCTCCTCCATACCTGCTTCATGCCCTGGGGGACGGGGCTGTGGCTCCCCACACCGTCTAGCAGATTGTTACATGAAGGAACCTTTTGAATACAATAGCGCTCATGCTCCCAGGTGTACACACGGGTGCTCACACACACAAACTACACCATTTTTGGCTGCTACCTCAAAGCACACAGTGCAGTGCCAATTTTACGTGCTGCACAATAATATTCAGTATTTAGTATTTACTGTTATATACACATCGATTATTGTGATGATGTTGTTTATTATTCTTATTATTCTTTTTTGCTTGTTTTCTCTTTTTTTTCTTCTCAACAGGTAATCCAGGTGATTAATTAATGTATTTTTTGCCCCCTCACCTTTTTTTTTTGTGCCCTTCATCACCGTTCCTCTTCCCTGCTGTTTTTCTTTCCCTCCCTTTCTTTCTTTCTCCCTTTCCCCCACTCATGTCTGTCCCGTATGTAACAACCCAAAATAAAATAAACAAAGCTCAATCACATGGACCAATACAACAAGGCCGGGATGGTCCACTTGGTAAAGTAAATCCGTTGGGCATCTTTCTTGGCCTTCAGACAATAATTCTGATGGCAAAAGAACCAAACAAGCGGCAAAAAAAAAAAAAAAAAAAGATTCTTTGGTATTTAATGAGCTACAGGAAAACACACACACACACACACACACACACGGCTTGGTGATTCTTTATTAGATTTATCAGGTTTGACATTTGGATTAGTATTTAAGTGACTGTTTGTGGAAGGTGAGGAGACAGAGGGGAACAGGCAATCCTACCTGTGTCAGGAAAGCGAACCTGAGTTAGAGCTGTTCACAATTTATTGTTTGTTTTGTAAACCTAAATTCTTTGTACATGTATTTAAGAGAAGTGTGTTCACAGCACTCATCTTTTCCTGGTCGCTTGCTTCGCAGGATGTGGAGCAAAAAAGTACAAGCAGCACAATCACCTGCTTATGAGCTTATGAGTAAGCCAATGTTCCAGGTTAGTGGAGTGTTTCTGTATAGGTGTTTCTAACCTATATATAAGAGATTGAAGTGTATATGTTATTGAATTATTTATAGGAACTGGTACTGATAAAAATCTATCTTCTGTGTAGGGATGGGTATCGTTTAGGTTTTATCCGATACCGGTGCCGGTGCTCAAACGGTGCTCAAACCGGTGCTTAAAGAATGGAGAACACAAAATTGGTCCAAAAACCTCTCATGTTCAGCTGTTTTTTGTAAAAATATAACAATGTTAGCCTTTTCTGCAGCTATGGGGCATATATGGTATCACTCTTGGCTGGAAGCAGTGCTTAAACAATGGAAAAAACACAAACTTTGTCCAAAAACCTCTCATGTTTAACTGTTTTCCACTTTTTCTTTGGTCATTTTAGCCTTTTTAGCCAGGGTGAAGGGAGTATCTGCCATCAAACAAGAGGACAGCCGCATGTAGCTATGATGATGTTTGCTAGTTCACCTTACATGCATTAATGTAATAACGTGGTTAGCCTACTCAACGTAAATTAGCTACTCACGCAGAGAAGAACGGCTGCTGCCACCATCATCCGTCATCATTTCTGCTACACTGGCAGGGCTAGGGGCCAGGACTCTCCTCTTCGTGTTTTTGGGGGATGTTGCATAACAGGCAACCCACCCGCAGTAGATGTGCTCGGTGTGAGGTCTCGCAGCAAGCTATCAAATACGGCGCATTTCTGGGCTTTTAAAAAAAACGCTATGCGTCACCAGGTGTTTCATCGGATTTCAGGTGTTACCTCCTTTGACAGTATCACAGTATCAGCTTAAAGCACTTGTTGCTGCTGAGTTTGCATATTTTGCTGTGAAGTACAGCCAGACTTTTGACCGCTTCGCCTTGGACATTTTTAATCTGTAGCTCTGCTCTAACAGAACGTACGTACCTGGCCCCGCCTACTATCCTCGGAAACGTAAAATGATTGGCTAGAATCTAAAGTGTATCACAGCTCAGGGAAAAAAAGCACCGAAATAAAGCACCGAAATGTGCGCTGCTTTTCGGTCTGGTTACTACCGTTTATGTCAGAACCGGTACCCATCCCTACTTCTGTGTGTGGTATTGTGGTTTGATGTTTGCTTCTGTGGATGTTTATTTTCTCATTTGGTTTGCTAACCCCAGACCCGGGGATATTACCTGCACATCTTAATCAGTAGAGAGTAAAAGGAAGCCAGTTGCATTTTAGAGTGGTTGGGTTCTTTGGTGTGTGTTGGTGCGTAAACGCATACTTTCCTTAATAAAGGATATTACGGACAGTTAATAGATACATTTTATTCCAGCTTCTTACCATTTTCTTTGAACCTACATGTCATTGCCGGTTAAACTGACAGCCAAATAAAAATAGATTATATTTAATTACAATAATCCTGTTCACTTCTTCTAAATTATCTCTATTTATTGAAATATTTATGTCCATATAAGTAAAGTCTGGCTACATAAACTTTACAAGCATTTCAGCAGTAGATTAAGCTGTCTCTCAGTCTGCTGGTTCGGGACCAGATGCTGCAGAACCTCCTTCCTGATGGAAGTAGTCTGAACAGTTTCTGGCTGGGGTGACTGGAGTCCTTGATGATCCTCCCCGCTTTCCTCAGGCTCACTTCCTGTAGATGTCCTGGAGGGAGGGAAGCTCTCCTCCAATTATCCGTTCAGAACACCGCACTACTCTCTGGAGAGCTTTGCAGTTGTAAGCGGTGCTGTTGTCGTAGCAGGTGGTGATGCATCCAGTGAGGATGTTCTCAATGGCACAGTGATAGAAGGTCCTGAGGATGCGGGGGCTCATGCCGAATCTTTTCAGTCTCCTGAGGAAGAAGAGGCGCTGCTGCGCCTTCTTCACTGTTTTGTTTGTGTGTACTGACCACGTAAGATCCTCAGCCAGATGTACACCGAGGAACCGGAAGCTGCTCACTTTCTCCACAGCAGCGCCGTTGATGGTGATGGGGGTGTGTACTTCTCTGCACCTCCACTATCAACTCCTTTGTCTTTGCGACGTTGAGGGTGAGATGGTTGTCTTGACACCAGTGGGTCAGGGCGCTGACCTCCTCCCTGTAGGCCGTCTCATCACCGTTGGTGATAAGACCCACCACTGTAGTGTCGTCCGCAAACTTCATAATGATGTTGGAGTTGTTAGTGGCTGTGCAGTCGTAGGTGTAGAGTGAGTATAGGAGAGGGCTCAGTACACACCCCTGTGGAGCACCAGTGTTCAGTGTGATGGGGGATGAGGTGATGCTGCCCAGTCTGACCACTTGGCGTCTGTCAGACAGGAAGCTAAGGATCCAGCTGCAGAGGGAGCTGCTCAGTCCTAGATCCTGCAGTTTCCTGTCCAGCTTCGAGGGAACAATGGTATTGAATATATATATATATAGCTGAGCTGTTTGGGCCAAACCAGCTCTACAGATTAGGGAGTTGGGAATTTCCTCAGATGGTAACATCCACCCAAAATATTAACAATCAAAGGCTATAGAAACTGTCCTAGTTTTAGAGCAGATAATTTATGTGATGATTGCCAAATCAGGAATGCCTGCCTGAAAGTTAAGTGGCCCATTGAAAACGCTCCCAAAGAGCACTCTCACACTGCCTGCAAATCTTACTTTCTCAATGAAAAACTCACCCTTTTATTTCTTATAAAACACTGTACATCTTTCACCAAGTAAACGAGCACAATAATCTTGACAGAAATGCTAAATCTGTATTTTATATTTCACCTTTTCTGTGCTGCTTTAGAATTCACTTAACTATCTATAGCAACATTGCGTATGAGATATAAAACTCCACATAGAAGAAACTTTTATTTTCCCTTTCATAAAGTGGCTTATACACAGCATTAGAATCTTGTGTTTTAATGATTAGATACAGTTGCAATATAAATATATGTTGTTTCAAAGAAATGTCACCTTTGTATAATGCGTTTCCCCCTAAAAACTAAACCTGACAATCTGGTAAAACTATATAATTTAGAGTAATGATAGTGAGGAAACAGATGAAACAAAAGTAGGTTAACCTAGCCGTAGTATTTAACATAAAGAAATGAAACCTCATTTGTTGCTGCCTTACTCAGGTACACACTCCACTGAAAACTTAAAATAAACAAAAAGTTGCTTTCTTTGTTAGTGAATGCAAAATGCTCATCCAAAAATAGCAGCTCGCTGCATGTGCCGTTGTCTTTCTAATAATTTGTTTGGCAATAACGTTTTTTAAGAAGTCATTTTAATTGCAACATAATCAGATTAACTTGCCTCTGTAATTGGTTTGGTCAGCTTGATGTTCGTGGGTCAAAAATAAATTGTCTTTGTAGAAAAACTCATTTCAAAACTAAGTGAAGAGTTGTGTAAACAAGATTGTGTAAAAGCAATCACATAAAGAGCTTTAACAAACTGTGTTTGGCAGCAGTGGCATTCAACTGCATGTAAACATAACTTAATCATAAGCCAATAGAATCATTTGGGATATGAAAATAAAAAGCAATTACAATGATGGCAGTTTTAAGTTTTCTCATACTTTTGATTATCCAATATATCACACATTTGGACTGTATAGTCTCCCATTACTCATTAAATGCATGAAACAAATTTGAGCTACTGCTTCCTTTTATATTATATTAGAAATTTACAGCGAATAATATTTTCAACCCCACAGTGTATACGCTGCTACAAATATGACACTATATGGTCATCTTATTTCCTACTCAGAAACAAAGTCCGGTCATGCTTAGTGATTCTGTCGTCATTATTAGTAACGCAGGGCAGTATTTTATATTTGGGTAAACACAATGGATGCAATAACAGTAAGAAAATCTACAAACAAGCATAAACCATAAATAAAATGCCATTATGATTAAAGAAGTATAATTCTAAACACAGAAAGGTGATGCAGATGAGCTTCCCCAAAATAAAACATGGGGATGGTCTCCTAAATATTTGATAAACCAGAATATGTGGATATAGTGATGAAGGGAGGAAACAGAGTGATTATTGACAGAGGAAATGAGCTACATAAGGAAATGTTTTCTTGCTTTCCCAGGGGACACATTTCAATATAAAACATGCCAAGGGCCAGTACAAAATAGATAAATAAATCATAGAAAATTAATATATCACACAGAATGAATAAACTGTACAGTTGTTGGTGATTAAACAGTGTTCAGCTGACAAAAGAGACAGCTTATAAAGAGATTTTTTTTGGGGGGGGAGGGGTTACGGTTGATTTATATTATTAACTTTCAAATGTACTAGTTTAATATTGCTCATACGTCTTCTCTGTACCATCGGCAGTTGGGGGTGTTGTGTGCTGTAACAGCCATCATGGTATGCTTGTCATAAATGAGTCTGGCAACTGCTTGTCCAAGAATTTCTGATTTACTTACATGTATTCTTTTCTTCCAAGAATTTGTTTTATTAACTCCTTGATACGTTTTTGCAGAATTTAGTCGTAATGTAAAAAATAAACGAATACAAGCTGATTATTTCTGAAGATGGGGAAACTTTGACACCAAAAGTGTACATAAAGAGGAAGCAAGTATTTATTTCTTTTTAGTTATTTACCCATTCAAAATGTAATTTATAGCAAAACACCCCCATCCCCCAAACGTGACAGGCTGGTCCTGACTAGGAAAAAAATAAAGTAGTGTAGCTACTGCAGACAAAAGACAGAAAGAGAGTGTGTGTGTGCGAGAGAGGGAGAGAGCGAGAGATGTGGCAAGCAACTTGAGCCAGCTGTAATGGGACTCAATTCACCAGCCTAACTATGCCTCTTCTTAATACCACTGCCGGCTGATCCTCAATAGCGCAGCTTGAGGAAATTATCCACTGACCCAGTACCCTTGATATATCGTTTCCTTTTACTTGAGAATCCATACACTATTACTCGTCTGCCTCAGTGTCAGAGAAGCAGTAGTGGGATATAGGGACACTTACTAAGGGGGTTCTCAATGCAGCATAAGCAGCGTAAATAGCAACAGTGATTCAGTAAGGATCAGTGGTAGCCTTGTGCACTTAAATATTGAACAGAGGGGGGAAATTAATCTATTCACTTTCATGCATTATTTAAAGGAAGAAAAAAGGGAATTGTATCCATAGAGTTTCTGTTCTGTTCTGCAAAGTGAGAGGACAGAGAGCTTTGGAATTATGAGGTTCCATTAGTGGCGCGAGCCGTTTGGAGAGCTCTGCATTTCCACTTCCTGCCCAGTGTTATTGACGAGCAGTACAGTTCATTTTTATAGCTTGTCCAGGCTGATGCTCTAAAGGTCCATTAGATTCTAGATTACGATGACTGCTTTCTTTTGATTTAATTCTTTACTCGTTTTAGCAATGATGTCTTTTGAAACTGTGACTGACTTATGAAGGCAACGGCTACATGCCCATACTCAAATATTAATATTAAAAGGTTGGGGATGGCTAAATCTGCTTTTATGGCTAACTGCTGCACTTGCATTAGACTTTGGTCAGTACATAATCCCCCTGTGGTATATAAAAACAGAACTCAGCAGGTGGTGCAAGGAAGAAAGCAGCTGAATAAAGCATTAAGACTTCCATGACAACACAGAGCGGAATGCTAATGGAGAACTAAGCGTGGATATGTCTGTGTCATGTGCTGCTCAACGTTGTATGACGATTATTAGTTTGCTTGCAAATGCCCACTCTTAAGGGACCAGTCAGTATACAAGGGTTATACTTGTTTCTCTAAGTGCTCTTAATTTCTCAGCCTTTCTATTGCACAATCACAATAAACATCAATATACTTCAATTAATATCCATAGCCTTATACAAAGTCAAGTGAAGTTACATGAGGTCAGTGCTGAGCACACATATCTTTCTTCTGGTAGCTTTAGCGCACTGCCAGGGGTCAGAATAAGTGGAATAGATGCTTTTACCTTCATGTTCATTCTTATCTCAATGCATCACATACTTGCAGCTTGTTAGATTTAGATACCACAAATAACTTGTTTAACCTTAGAAATGACTGCTTCTTAAAATATACCCATTCATAATCTTAAACCTGCACAATTTTAAAAAGCTACAACTTAATCATGATGAAAATCAGGGTCCCTACATATATGTATCATATGTGACTAAATGGGAATGAGAGACACATCACCTAAATGCATTCATAGGCCAGCACTCAGCTGCAAAAGTAATAGTGGGAGAAAGAGGACCTGCTAAACTCTGCAGGAATTGGCCATGATTGTTTGGTTGACATGGTTAAAAAAAACTGTCCTGACAGCTCAAGGTTTTATGTGCTGTCTGACCACTCAACAATCTGTTGGAATACCGAATACCCATTATCTGGGCCAATTTGAGCAAATAACCAGTCTTAACCGTTGGCACATATTGAAGACCCGTGGTTTAGGTACCGGTACACCAGCTGACTGATGAAAAGAATGATTACAGCCTGGATGTCTCTATGATACTGTGTGCTGTGTCTTGCACTTCAAAGGAACTGTAATTTATTTATTTTGGAGTGTCCAAGGATCTCACCTGTTTTCATTTGTTTTTCCACCTTTCCCAACCAGGATTTCTACTTTAATCTTAAAGTCTCCTTATAGTAGCAGTTGTTCTCATTTGGAGATGCTGGCTAATCAATCTTATCACTAATGAGGCTGACTTGACCATCTGCAGGAATCAGCTGAAACAGTCGCTCTGCTCAGTTCATGCTTGGCTCCACTATAGTTATCAGTGTGTTTGTAATTGCAAAGCCAACACCTTGAAGTCTGTCATCCTCTGAACTCTTTCCACAGGAAGTCTTAAATGCTGTCACCTTGTTGTCAGGGCATGCTTCTTGTTTGGCAACATCTTATAAAGATGTGAAAATAATTACATTTTCAACTGGCATTTCAGTAAATCTAATTAATTTTTGTGAAGCAAGAAATGCTTTAATTGGCCCTACATTAAACTAGCGCAGCTGGCTGGGTTGTTTAAAATATTAACTTATACATCGCTGGACTGTCTGTTTGCTGCATGAAATTATTTTCCATCTTTTCTCGAAGAAAAACTTTGAATTGTTTCGGACAATGTCTAGAATTTGCTGCAAACACTATAGTGCATCTGTAGCTTGTGCATAATTGTATGCTGCAATTTAATGTGATATGTCTGTGCCCCTTGTCACACATGGTCATGGTATGTATGCAATGTACAAAGATCAACTTGTGGAGTATTACATTAAAAAATATAACTTGTTGATACTTGTTGTTTCTCTTGGGACCAATAAGGAGGGCTTTGTTCCCAGATTAAATGGTGCGTGCCTAAATAATCCATCCTAATTATAGCTAGCTTTTTGGAGCTCTTTGCAATGCCCTACTCAGTAACCTAATCACACACACTAATTTCATGCAAAGTAGACCTCTGTTATCAGGACTCGGGGTTCAGTGTCCTTTCCAAGGCCAGAAATCAACCAGGCAACCTCGCATGATATGGTGGAGACCCCCCCTCTACCACCTTTACTTACTCCAGGCTAGCATTTTCGAATGTCCCTCTCCACTATCTGACACACCCACAAGATAGTTTACAAAAGCACACACACCTGCATTATACTCAGCCAATTTGCAGCCCAGTAGTTCTCCAGATTGTGTTTTCAGCAAAGTCCAATTGGCGCCTTTCCAAAGCACTATTGAGCATATTCCCTGTCTTTTTTTGCTTTGTCGTCCTATCAAGATATTTCCCCTGATGGCTAGCCTGTTGCAGGTGGAAGAGAGAGAATTGTGTCTGGATAATGAACTCACATCTTCCTCCTTTTTTTCCCTCCCAAACACCCTAGAAGCTCCAGCAGTGGTTTATCCATGGTCCCTTACCTATATGATCATCAACAGGCTTAAAGATGATGTTTAATTTATGGAAAAGCTTCCAATATTTCTTTTTGGGGGGAGGGGGGGATCAGCAATGTTCTACAGATGATAATTAATTTATTGAAATTTAGCTGCACAATGAATCAGACAGTCCAAGAGGAGGACAAAGATAGATAGAAAGGGAATTAAGGCTGGGTAGGTTGTTAAAATGGGTGAGCAGAATAATCAATAACAGTTAGGGGAGTGTGTGTTGTGTCAATCTAACAGCTTGTTCTTGTTCTACGGGGACAAACCCCAGACGTGAAAACTGCTCGGTAGAGCCAGAGCCAGATTGACGTTCCACTTTATTGAGATTTAGTGGGTCTGCATGGATTTGAATGATCCTCAGCATAGTCTGTCAGTTGTCATGATAATGAATGGAAGATGACAGGTTCAGTGCCAACCATTCTCACTTTGCTGCTCACTGTTGAAGGCGGCCAAACGTTATGACAAGGGCAGCCAAGGGATCTAAATATGACAATATCGGTGGGCCACAACCATGGTTAGAAAAGAAAGAATGATCACTCCTTAGCACATATGATGTCACACTGTATCTGGATGGACTCTTGACATTTTTAAATAGTATCTCAAAGTTATTCCTCAGATACAAAAAAATAAATAAATCGAGCCAAAAACATAACTGATTAATTACTAATTACTTTATTTGCTGAATACATTAATTCACTTTGAATTCACTGGCAAAAGTAGCAAGTTGCTTAGTTATAGTCATTTAACACAAGAAGGAATAATGACAGTCAATTAATTTACTCAGATGAGTTTGCATCTATGATTACAACTACCTGCCAATATCCGGTGTTGAATGCTGTGATCCACAAGTTTGACAAGAGCTGGATTAGAGAGTAAATGTTCTTAATTTAATTGATCCACAGTTTGTGTGAAATGACCTGGAAAATGTGCTTTTATGATCTGAAAACATAAATAAGACAATAAAAATATAAATTGCTGCCATCCTCTGAACTGACTTTGCAAATTCTGACTTCTAACATTTCCTTTGTGGCTCTCAATCGTATGGCGGTTCATTACCCAGAAGTCACAGAAATGTTGACACTCCCTGGTCTAATGTGTGGCAGTCAAATATGCTGTAGTACTCTTACCATCTCATAGCATGTTGGCTAAGAGGCAATTGTTTATTCAACATATATCTCCACTATTTTAAATAATTTTCAACTTTTCTTGATTTGTTTTATTCATTTTTTTAAATTCTGGCTAAGGCAAGAAGGTAGCCTTGAAACTCAGAGAGGTAATCTCAAAAACTTTAGCTATCATCCGACAATAAATGAGCTTTTTTGAAATGTCTCTGCATTCATAAAAGAGGACAGGAAGTCTTGGCCTGGATATCTGCTGCAGCAGTGATCCCTGGAGTAGAGGATAACTCAGTAGATGGTGTCTACACCCTACATGCAAAATTTGTCTTTACTTAATCGAAATACATGTTTTTAACTTAACTTATAAAAGGTTTTAAGTTTTCTTCACTTTACTTACCTGTACTCTTTACCCACATAGACATTCAATTTAATAATTTATTCTTGTTTTTCTCACAAAAAAAGAATTTTTAAGTTCAAACCCTTAATTTTATCATCTTGTGATAATTCTTTCAATTAAAGCTATGTCATGTTTAGGACTGGATTTTTGTAGCTGTGTAAGAATAGTTGTAGTCCTGTAGTTAAGAAGCTCTTCTCTGGTGTAAGAATATCCAGAGGAGTGCCCAGACACACAAGTTATGCACAAAAACAAAACAGAAGTAACGTACTGAAGCACCAGGGCATCCATACGCGGCGCCATCTTGGACTGCAAGATGTGATGTAGTCTTAATGCTTTTGAAGTATTAGTTAAAAGAAGGTCACCATGAAGGAAACTCTTGAAATGTTTTACTCACAATTAGTGTCCGTGTTGATGTTTGTTTAACTATCAATAAAAATCAGTCTTAGTCTAACAGCCTGGTGAGATATTGTTAATTTCCCAACTCTGGGAGTAATAAATGCTCTCCTATCTTGTCTTTGTCTCACAAAATGTAAACACCGTGTACAAATACTCCCTTCTTAAACAACAAATTTATAATGAAAATTAATAATAAATGTGTTTTAAATTATTAATGTGTGACTTATCTTCTTTAAATACTGGAAATTCACAATGAACATGTTAAATCATTTACTTAGGTTCTGAGATAGCAACAAAATCAAAAATGTGTTTTGTGTAATTGTATTACCACAATTAATTCACTAACACCTAATGAATATACCTGGATCTGTGAGATAAATAGGGAAAAAACACAGGAACGAAATCTGGATTTGTTCAAATAAATGCTGACTCTTACCTCTACTCTTACTTTACTGTTACCTCTTCTACAGTCAGTGACTTTTCATGACAAGTTTCAAGTTTTCTGTCTGATTACAAAAACATGACTTGTGAATCTATGGTGAGTCTTTTCTGATCTGATACCACACAAATACAAACAGATGTCATGATCCTGGTTGTCGTGAGAGCTTTACCGTCCTACATTTTGTAGATACCATAACAAAAACTATGTTCGTTCTATCAGTTACTTCCAGTTAAAGGAATCATTGTAGCAATCAGCATATTGCATCATTAGCATGAAAACAAGCATGAGATATTTTTTTAAAAATACTCGTAACAATAAGGTGTTTGTATTATTTCACTTTTGAAAATGATCATTCATTTTTGACTTCTTAAAAAAATAATAAAGCTTTGTATGTATTTGAACTGTTTTAAACATTTATGTTTTTGGTAGGAAAGAATCAACTTGAAACTGTGTGTTTTTATAAAGTGTCAGGGCGACATAACATGTGCACTAACATTGTTTTAGTTTGTGCTTTTTTACAGATTTGTTAACATGTGAGAAACCGATAATTAAGAACAAAACATTAACAAATATAATCAAATTTCTTTTAAATCGAAATCTTGTATGAAGCATTTCAAGTAAGACATTTTTAAGGTCTCAAGATCGGTGGGTTGCTGTCACCATGATAATGCTGAAGACAAGTAACTGAGGATGACATGTTATCCTTTGTTGCAAATTATTTCTAAAGGGTGCTGTGAATCTTTTTTGAAATGTTATGACTAGTCTGAGTATTGCTCTGCCTGGCAAACCTTCTTCTTAACTGTCCTGAAGTAAAGTGCTACCACAATCACAGCATTTCAGTGCAGCGAATACTTCAAAAGTCCCAGTTTAATAACAAGTTTGTAAACGTGTTGTTTGTCAGATAATTTCAGTGCTCGTCTCTTCAAATGCCCATTGGCTTCCTCACTGGAATATGTGACTTTTCCAGAGACATCATCTGCTGAAAAGCTGTCTGTAATGCTGACAGGCTCAGTATTGCGATATGAATAAGCAAACAGTTACACAGGATGCTTTATACATACTGAGTTTTATTTCAAATCCAATTGATGCACATAGACACAAAGAGATGAGAGGAAGAGATGATTCAGTCTGGTGCTCACTGGGCCATTGTCACTGCCACAGTGGGGAATATTACTCCGTAGTCAGGCTTAACATCTGACCAAATCTATCTCTGTCTGCAGCTCCTCTCTCTCTCTCCCTCTCTCTCTCCCTCTCTCTCCCTCTCTCTCTCTCTCTCTCTCTCTTGTTTTTGCTTTGAAAAGGTGTTTCTGAGAAAACGCCTCATGTTACAATCGTATTATTGCATGAGTATATCAGCCCTTATTTTGTGTATTGATATATGTTAAATTGTCAATATGACAAAGGAGGAATCCATCTTAAACAACCTAATACAGAGCAAAAATAATTCAATATGTGCTGAAGCTCTTGCACATTATTAAAATAAAATACAGGATTTATCAAGTCCAGAATAATACATAAAATAAACATAATGAAACTGCTTTATCAATGAACAGTGGTTAAGTAATGGCCCAATAAGAAATCTGAATTCAACAAGTCTACCTGAGTAATATAATGGTTACTCAGAAAGAAGCTAATACTGCCAGCGCGTCTACTGTGCCTCTTATATAATGGTAGCTGGGGTAGGCTCCAGCCTCCACTGGATATGCAGTTAAAGGAATGAATTGGTGGAGATGGAAAATCAGAATGTCAAGGTCAAAATGACCTCTCTGCAACGAAAAACAAGTCTGTTTATTTTTTTAATCCAGCATTTCTGTATGCTGTTATATATATTCTTGAAAACATCCATCCATCCATACCCCGACCACATTTCAGACACACTGCCTTACACTCTCGTTTATTAGCATAGTTAAAACTGATTCGCAAACTGACAAGCTGAAACAGAACAATACAGAAATAAAAGCAACATAATGTAAAACACAAACTATAAAGTAAAATATAATAAAATATGACTAACCTAACACAATTCAAGATTCAGGGTTCATTTCATAAAATAAGAGCAATGAATAAAATTAATAAAATACAGAAATGCTTTAATGTTTAAATGTGATCTGTTCACTGTGAGTTCAGCTCAGTGTGGAAGTCTCTACTGGGGACTGTTTCACCATTTGTGCGCACCTCCTCTGCTCCCCACGGAGATAAAGTGAAGAAGATACAGGTGATGATGATCCTTGAACTGATTACAACTCATTACATTACTTTAAGTGCAATAAAATTGTATTTTAGTTTTCACAAAGGAGCTGTCCAATGTGTCCAGGCACTATGGAATTTAGTTTTATTTTGTTTTTCCATGACTTTTTCTCTGCTCTGACCCACACAGACAACAACTTCTATTTTTGTACTCTGGCGTTTCCTCTCCCGCTTTAATGAAATTCAGCATGTCTCACTTCATTCACCAGGAAAACTTGGTGGATGAGCAAGTGTGGCTGGAGCTGATTGGTGAAGGAAGGACCATATTGCATACTTATGTATAATAATCTGTAAATGAAAATATGATTGTTTTTTCAAATTTATGTATTTTTTGCATCAACATAGATTCATTTGAGGGGCTTGAGTTGTTTGTAGTTGTGTGTTTCATTAGGAGAAAACAATTAATGCAGACAAGGATACAAGCTGTACATTTTTTACACTTATCACAGTTATTTGCTAATTCCTGGGTGTGATTTAGACTTGGCGTGATGATTACATTTAGGTTAAAGTCCTCATTGTTGTCTGTGGTCAGTTATGAATAGATTGGGTGTATATCCTTTAACATTAAAAATGGTTTTATTTAATTCTAGTTATACTGGAAAGGGAATTCACCTTCACATTGATGTTAGATTTTATGCTAAACACCAGCCTGATTGAATTTATGAACACAGTTTTTTGTGTAAAGCCTTAAACTTGTGTTATCCAAGGACTGCTGATGTGAAACTTTTAAAACTGCACAGGTTGCAGTGTTTTAGTGAGTGGGAGTTCAAACAGCACAAAAGCACACAGAAGACAGGCACTCTGGATGAGATAATGACCGTGCCCTGGATCCATAAACAGCTCAAATCTATTATCAGGAATCTACATGAGTGCTGTCAGTATAGTAGTGAATGATATGTGACCAAGAGACAATATCAGTGAAACCTGGTAAATATAAAGTGAATGTAATATTTGTCAATGTTATATTAAAGTGAACTGTTCTCATTTCGCTGGAAACTTGCCCACAACATTCACAGACCCCTAGGGACTAAACAAAAACACAGTGTGAGATGAACACGCTCAAACGGGCCACTTTACTGTGACACAAAGACAGCTCTTGAGTCTTTCTGAGTCCTTTCCAGAAGCTGTAAGCTTTTCTTTTCTGTTTGCCCCTCTGGAGACGTTTTAAAATGATCGATTTTTACATTATTTTAATCCAGTGGACTGACGTGTTATTGGAAAGAGGAGTGATGGATATGGATGTGCAAGACTGGGCATTGATCACTGGGAGAAGGGAGGTCGGGTCGTTTCCCCGAGGATCCCCCTGACACGCACATACTTGCTCGCTGGTGGAGAGTGTTTATGCGCGTGAGCGCGAGCACGCATTAATTCGATGCGGTGCAGCTTTACCGAGAAGTTCATTTCCTATAAGAAATCTGTTGCCGCCGCATATCATTGTAACAAATGAATTTACCTGGTAGCTTTGGCACTGCATGCGTAAAGCAGCCGGTTTTGTGTTATATCCTCCTGATGACCAAACTCTCATCTGCAGATCTGATGCAAAGAAAATTGATTTTCCTCCCTGTAATAAGTGAGCTCCACTTGGAAAGCAGGTCTCTGTGCGGCTGTGTGCAGTTTGCAGCAAGTGGAGGATTAGGTGTGATGCTCATACGAGATCGCTGAGGATCAGCGCACGCAAGACGAAGTGAGAAAGCGTGCAGAGGTAAGCGCGTACTCGAGCTGTAAGCGTTTTTTTCCCCTGGAACGCGCACAGACAGACAGCGCTGCTGGTGAGACGGCAGACCGAGGAGGGCAGGAGAGAAGAAGGACGCACAGCGCAGACGCGTAGAGACAAAGTTCTCCCACATCGAGTTCAAATATGGTGCCAACAAATATGTGCGCTACAATTTCATGAAAGTTGAAGAGACGCACACATGGATTTATGTGAGGCGCGTTAGTGTCGTGGAGCCAAAGAGATATCCAGTCATGATTTGGGTCGTGGTTTTACCATTTTTTATTTCGTGCGCATTCGGGAACAGGACCGTGGAGCAGGTGCCGTTTTTTCACGGCCATGTATTTGAGAACTCGTCCCCGGGCTGCAGGGTCAACGGACTGAGCGTCCCATTAAAGCGACTCAACTCGCAAAGGCTGTGCGGTGCCGGGGAACCCAGCTCCGCGGCAGCGCATCTCAAACTCCTGGGAGAGGGCAGCGAGAATTTCCGTGTCTTTGCGCACCACAAACGGGGACATATTCTACTGAAGACTTCCAGGGTTCTGGACAGAGAGGAGCGTGCCGAATATGCGCTAGGTCTCGGTTTGTGTTGTGGTCAATGCGCGGGACTCTCCCGGGAAGAGGAAGACATGTCTCCACTAGTGTCTGAGGTGGCGTCCATCAAGGTGGACGTTTTGGACACTAACGACCACCAGCCCACTTTCCCCGGAGACGATGTGAAACTGAGCCTCGATGATGCCACTGCGCTCCGCATGGCGATCTACACGGTCACCGCGCGGGACGATGACAGCGGCAAGAACGCCGAGCTCATCTACTTTGCTCTGCCCAGAAACGGGAGTTTCTACGTGGTGCCCAAAACTGGTGACATCCTCCTTGTCGACTCCATCCTCGGCCTGGGTGAACCTATTAAATTTGAAGTGTTTGCCCGGGACCGGGGGTGGCCACCTCGCACAAGCCAGGGCATAACAGTGGAAATAAATCCACGGCAGTGGCCCGTGGCGCCCTCACTAAATCCCCAACCGGGAAAAGGGAAACCGAAATCGCAAGAGAAAGTACCAGCGAGAAAGTCCAGGTCAGTACTGGAATCAGATAGCCCAGTTTTAATCAACGTGTCCGAGGATGCAGGGATCGGTTCAGTGGTGATGAACCTGAACCCGGTGAGGTTTCAGTCGGCCACGTTTGAGCTGGTTGAGCCCGACGTGGAGAGCTCACCGGTCAGCGTAAGTCGGGACACCGGGGACATAATCATAACCCGGAAACTGGACCGAGAGACTGAGCCTCTAGTGGAGATCACCGTCAGAGTGCAGGATAAAAGAGGTGAGCAAAAGGCGATGTGCACGTGTGTGAGTGAGCAGCCCGGTCTGTGGATGTGTGGCAGTGAGAGTAGGAGAGAGAGAGAGTGAGGCTGCAATTGGACAGGACGGTTTGTGTGCGTTCCTTTTGCTACAAGCAGTGCCAAAATCCTAATTTGGACTGACTCTTACTCTTCTATCTTGTGTTTCTTTTCACAATGTAACTTGGTGTATTTTGTCACTTCGTATTGCATGCGTAAATACGCACGAAGATAGTGTGCATTTGCCCAGAGCTTGTATTCAAGGAAGGAAAAGGAAACTGCGATGGAAATTGCTCGATTTAAGATGATTTTCGTTTTTTGATTTTAGATATTTGGAAAATTACTCTACTGTAGAGTAGTCTATCCGCTCGGACAGGTTTCCTGTTCCTTTGCTGTAGCAAATACTTAACCTTGCAACCTCAGTGTTCAGAAACAGTGAATGGATGTGAGGCCACCTGGAAATGCTAAGGTCGAATGGTGAAATGAGAAAAGTTCTAGCTTGCTGTGGGGAGTCTGACTGTAAGCAATGTCAAAGTGTCATGTGTTTACAATCGAGGTTAAACTGGGTGACATTCATCAGTGCTGATGATGATTCACGTGCTAAGATAAATCAAGGGCTCCATGAATGTGTCGTGTGCCAGCAGCGACATATGCTGGGATGTCAGGGGAGAAGCAAGTCGCGTAACGGCCATCGTACCAACAGGTTAATTATCACCTGCGGACAGAAAAGAGCAGATAGACTGAAAGTTAACAAGCAGCCAGATTCACATTAATAAATGCATATGCAAAGGGATGAAACACAGAACTGAATATTACACTCAGTGCTGTGGACCAGACTTCAGAGTGGAAAAATATTATCATATATTATATATAAAAAAAAGTCTGATACTGAGTTTGCACATCTATCTGTGTGTATTTATCTTTCAGTCTGCCTTCATACATTTACTGGAAACACATTTGTTCCATTAAGACCAGTTAACAGCATTTGACTGGAGAAGAGACCCAATCAATGTGACCTGTTGGTGTTGGTAATGTGAGCTATCCTGATGCAGAAAATAAGCTGAGCCTGCTCCTAGCACACAGCGCTCATTTACACTGCCAGTAACGATCCACAATGCTGGCTATTTGTCAGAACAATTTCCTTTTGAAAACATCAAAACAGACACTCTGGTATCTGTCAATCTAGTATTTTAGTGCTAATTTACAGCTTTACAGCTATATATGTATGTGTGTGTGTGTGTGTGTGTGTGTGTGTGTGTGTGTGTGTGTGTGTGTGTGTGTGTGTGTGTGTGTGTGTCACGCATGCATAATGCTGTCATGTGTGCATTACAAACAATCATCTTCATGTTTAAATTGCATTGTCTAATGAATGCATATCCATACACATGAGTTGTGTGTATACCTCAGCCTTTCTCTGCAGGCATGAAGCGCAACTGCTACTTGGAAAAATATCAATTCATTGTTAAAACACAGAACAAGCTTCTTTTCATCCAGATTAAGTCAACCAAATGTTGATTAAAAACAAAAGATTAAAATAACAAGCAGGATTTAATCCAACATTCCACAATATTGACAATACTTACCTAATACTAATACTACAGGTCTTCTTCATGCTGCCAAACCACCTCTGACCCTGTGACAGTAACATGGGTTTGCTAGAGGTGTACTGTGGTGTCTGGCACTGGAAATTTGGCATCTGATCCTTTGGGTTCCATCAGTTGAAGAGTGAGGTACTGATTGAGTTAGTTCCAGTGAATCTCACCCTTCCTCAATCTGACTGAGGAAACACTGAGATATTGTTGGCTTCCTTTAGCTGGTCTTGAGCAGTTTTTTTTAGTTACATGGGCCAAGTTCTCCTGTGGGGGAGGCTTTTTCTGTTGGTCAGTGCCACTGGTGAGGCACGAGGAGAGGGTTTGGGCAAGGGGGTAGCAATATTTATGTCCATGGTACCAAAAACGTCACTGTACAATCTTTCATCAGTGCTAGTCCCTCCAGCTGGTGTATGTTCATGCATACACAGGGAGCATTTAGAAATTGCAGAAACAATACACTGCAAACTTCACAGAGTTGTGTTATCAAATGTCTTCACGCAACAATAGCTACAACTCAATAACTAATAATTAAAGAGTTTAACAGTACAGTGCCAGGAAATTTAGCTTAACCACCAGGGGTCTCCACTGGTCCTTGACATGAATTTGATCCCAAGACTTTACAAAAACATTAAAGCTATTTAAGGCATTTAAAAATGATTTCACCAATAAATTTCCCCTCAAATAAAGCAAAAAAGTATTTTCCCAAAAAAGTGATAAATGCTAATCAGCAAGAGACAACTGATATGGGAAAATATGACAACTGAGTCTTTAAGAGTAAAAGTTAAAGTTGAATATTTTCTCTTTAACATTTTGAACAATCCTCGCACATTTGATATTCAGTTCAACAAAAAAGTAAATGTAATGCCATGTAGTAAAACTTAGGTTTCAGATAGATAGACAGGAGTCTTGACATTAACCTTTAGTGCATTGTATATAACGTTTTAAGTTAAAGAGAAATAATCACTTTAACTGTCTGATGAAATTAGTTAGTAGCTGATGTTTCCTCCCCTACAGGCTGTCAAAAGTTAAACTAGTTCCATCTTTCTTGATAGGCAACTAGAAGACGTTATTATTATTTTCACAAATTAGCAGGCATCAAACAGACACATATAGGACACAGTTTGCAAAAAAACCCCTCAAACAACTCTTGTCAAGAATGAATTGGTGGAGGGAGAATGAAACAAAGCAATGTTTTATTTTTCATTTTTATTTAAAAGATGTAAAACTATGTATGAGAGGTGGGGACAGAAGCGTCCCCTGTATTTTTATGAAATGAAAAGTTTATTGCATGGAAACACTTGTGCTGAGATGAAGCCGTCTTCTGTGAAGCAGCCAGAAAAAGTGTAAAATGGCTTAGTGTATTTGAAAGCTAAAGGACATCTAATGTTGATTTTATGTGACCAGATCCTCTGTTAGTTTGGGTAATTGATTCCTGGATGTCCGTTGGGTGCAACTATATTTGAATTTGATTTTGTCTAACAGAATGTAAGTTAAAGCAAATTTTTAGTGAGAGTTGTTGCCTAAATGGATGGGGCTTAAAAAAGCCTAAAAGCTTTTATAAGTTTGACTGAAGAGGAAGAATAGAGGGGCCTTGAAATACATAACCGTGATCTAATTGTTTACTGCTACACGCTAAAAGACAGCAAGTTATCATCTCTGGGTTTAGCAGTTGGGGACGAGGCTGGATCACCTCAGAGTCTCAAGCGCGAGGAACGCATCATCAGTTCGGTTGTTGGTGGCTCGGCTGAAGTCTTTTAATCCGTTTGGAGTGGAGAGTCCTGCTGGAGCCACGACCTCCCTCCATCTGCTCGCATTATCCCTGTAATCCCATCTCATTCTCTCTGTCTGTCTCTCTGTCGCGCACTTCTCTCTCCTCTCTGTGTCTCTTTGCTCTCTTACTTTCTCGTTCTTATTTTCACTCTCACTCCAGGGATTTAGGTTTGAGTGGAGGCTCAGTTTAAGACTGTGAGGGAGAAAGCTCCTAACATGATTCTTCGAGGAACAGACGTGTTTTTTGGGGGAGGGGGAAACCGAAAGCCTTGTGTCAGGATCTGAGATAGCGTTTGAGGTCCGCTTCACAACTGCTGCTGAGCTTCCACAGTGTTAAGTGTGTGTCTGCTTGTGTTACTCGTGTTGTGTGTGTGTAAGCAAACAAATCAGTCCACACAATCACATTGTGAGATTTGTTTTTCTTTTGTGGTGGATGATCATGGAGCTGGCATGCTTAAGATTAGGGTAAATCTCCATGGAATGAATAAAAATCAGTGGCACGTCCTCCTATGTGAAAAAAGCTGTACAAAGGTTTTTTCCTTCAATTGTTTTTACTGGTTTCCTTTCCATGCACAGCTGCTCTTCATTTCAAACAAGATAATACCACTCCCTGCTTTTATTTTCCCAACATAAACCGTGTGTGGGCTTGAGTTTGATATCCCTAGCCCCTCATTTTCACAAGTCGTTTAATACTGTGCCAACCCCTATAAGAGCACCAAGTGAGTAGCCCATTAATTTTCCCCAAAGGGTCTTCCTTCGTCTCTAAAACAGCCAGTATGAGACTGTTCTTTGACTGCAGTGACTTCTGTTGGCACAATGATTAATGAAATGATTAATTTGATTAATTAGTCAAATGATTAATTTGGTTAGTCATGCAGAAGTTCTTTTTCTGTCTTTATAGTTTCTCCTTCCACCACATTTTTCGTGTGCCACGTCTGATTCTCTTCTCCTGCCTGAACTAAACACCAATATCCTTCATAATTTACTTAACTAATGCATCATCAGATTTACATTTATTTGTTTTTGTTCATTGTATTTATTTTTGACTTTTTTTTTAGTGTATTCACATATTTGTTTCATTATATTGCATTTTATCTTGTTGAACTTCATATCATTGTACTTGTTTAGGCTACATCAATCATTACAGAGGGGAACTCTGTAATTATTCTTTACCGGGGGTTGGTCAATGTACTACAAGTTTCAAACTGGCCAACATATGTCTACACATAAATATATTGGCAGCCACTGGCAACATATATATCCACCTAAATAAGCAAAAAGGAAAAAGATATGATCATAAGTCCACATATTTCTTTGTTTTTTTAATAAGGTATCAAAAATGTATGTTTCAGGCCTGATTTTAAAACGAATATTTAACAACACTATGCAGTTTTTTGTACTTGATTGTTGATTTAGCCACCTCCAATGTTGGTGCTATTTATTTGGCCTTTTCAGTCTAGTGCTGGTCCACGTCACTTCCAGTAAGACCTTCATATCGAAGGTTCAAATGAACAATTACCAAATGCAAGCTCAATCTTGGAATAATCTCCAGATCTTTTTCTTTTTCATTCATCAGTTTCACTTGATTTATCTAAGTAAATAGTTAAACAAACATAATCGTTTTCATATGATACAATAAAATAAAAGTATTTTTCATTAGGCAATTTGCACTATTAAGTTACCCATCTAATCTGTGTCAAAGGTTTATTACGATCTTGAACATTTTCAATTTTCTGTAAGTTTGTGGTAGAAATATTACAGAGAGGGAAAATAAACACCAGGAAACAAAACACTTCAAACCAACGTTATTCATGCGGCTTTCATTCCTATGTAGCAAGAACTAGCGCCATTTTGTGCGTAATGTTTTCTAGGGAATTTTGATTCAGTGTGTGTCTGCTTTTGTGTGTTCATCTGTGCGTGCAGACTGTGCGTGCATGCATGGGATTTTAGTTAATGAAGAGAAACAGCTGGCTCTAATCAAGAGAACTCCAGATTTCTGCCACTCTCCACTAAGCCAAAGACACACAGATAGACATAAATGAAGATATATGAGCAAAAAGTGTGTCAACACAAAGGCTAAAATAAACTGCATTTTTAGGCTATTTGGTCATGAAAGTACATGCAGAACGCATCTCAAAAACAAACACACACGCGCACACACACACACACACTGTACATTCCTCACAATATCCAACATTGTGATTATTGTGCATTCTGGGTTGCCAGAATAACATTCCAGACAGATGGCAATAAGGGAAGCCTGTTAGCTGCATATGTTACTCATCTTTTGTTTATTGAGATGAAACAGTCTGCATCCATTTGTTCCTTCGAAGAGCATAAATAGCACACACTTGGTCTTCTGCGCACACATGTGTGCGTGGACCATAAGTATGCATGGATGGTTAGCTGACTTAGCCCTCACAAACCCGATGTGACGACACAGGTTTTTTTGCCTTATTTAATTGCATTTTGTTTTCTTACATACATATAAAAACCCCACAGGGATGCACAGTCAGCCCAAAAAGCTCAACTTATCATCCAGAGAGACTGTGGTTTCATCAAGGAGTTACACCATTGCTAAACAGCATCACAGAAGAGACTTTGACAAACTTTGGCTGCTTGGCTTCTTTACCCAATTACTCTCTTCAGCACTGAGGAAGTCCTGTTTTTGTGCCTATAATGTATACAGTTCATTAAGAAACATCAAGATGTAAAAGTTTACAACATGCTATCAGAGCAAAGCATCCAAAGCCTGAATTGTTCTTATTTGCTGCATCACAGGGTCTTGTTTTCTGTGACTGCGATGTCTGGTGCAAAGAAAAACACATAATTTGAGTCAACTTGAGTTTCCTTATCTCACATTTAGATTTTGCAGGTCTTTTACTGTCACCAAGGTTTGTCAGCTGCAGTTGCTAGTAATCTCAGATGCTGTCAAACGTGCTATACAAGCCATAATTTTTTCACAAGCGCAGTTCCCAGGTTAAATAGACAAACTGTAATAAAATAATAGGAAAATAATTTTCTGGTTAAGGTTTACATGGTCAGTCTGCTTAATCCACGTTAAAGATGTTATGTTTGGTAATGAGACCAAAGCTCTCGGTAAACTTAATTACCAGTGCTGTGCATGAATGTGCTCATGTTTTCAGTAAACACTGAACTGAAAAGAATGTGTTTGCAACTAAAGAATGTGGTGTGGACCAGCGGTCCCTGACCCCCGGGCCTCGGACCGGTACCGGTCCGTGAGTCGTTTGGTACCGGGCCGCGAGAGTTGAGGCTTAGGTGTGAAATGTCTGGTTTTCAGGGTTTTTATCGGTTTTCAGCGTTATTTTGTTATCGTTTTTATCGTTAACTCGGTTTTCCTGGGTCTTTTCACGTGTGTAATGAATAAATCTTCTTTTTTTCGGTACTGGTACTGGTTTTATTTTGTTGTATTCATCCGCGACACCTTAAAGGCCGGTCCGTGAAAATATTGTCGGGCATAAACCGGTCCGTGGTGCAAAAAAGGTTGGAGACCGCTGGTGTGGACATTGAACGACTCATAGTTAAGCCTAATCAACAATACAGCTTATAAAAATTTTATGGAATTTTAGAATGGAAGTGTCTATGTGTTCCAATAAAAAACAAATACATCTGACAGTGTTATGCAAATTGTCCCCTAAAAACAAGTCATCAGGTGTTTATGTTAACAAGGAATCTTTTTCAAAGGGCAAGAACGGGACCTAACGACCATAATGTTCCAGTTGTAACCCGATCTGTTTAAGGTTGTCCTACTTTATGTGGTAAAAGATAGACTACTTGTATAGGTTTAGCTTGGCTTTTAAAAGTAATCTCTGTGAAGTCAATATAATATGGAGTAATTCATTTACACTGGGAAGCAGCAGAGTTTGGGGGCTGTGTGGACAGGGCAACATTGACCATATGAATGTGACGTCTTTTATTTTTGAAATTGTGAACTAAAAAAGTGAACTAGTTAATTGTGTGAACTGAACTGCGAAGTAGCTCCTGTGAAGCTTGAACTTGCACAGCACTGCTTATTACACAGACTTTACATCCTTTGTGGTATTGTTTCTCATTACATCTCAAGTCTTGTTATACTGTAATTTACTGTCCTCACTCACTCTGTCGGGCTTTACAGAAGATAAACATGACAGATGTGATTTTCTTTTAAATAGACTTTTCACTCCTTCCACCATCTGTCATTGCCAGAATCTCTGAAAGCTTTAGCATCATTTGTTCAGTAAGAGCAGCAGCTTCTTCCTGTTTTGTGACACAGACCAGCTCGAGTCGCTTCCAAATCAGACTGCACCGCAGACACTAAAAGAGGATGCCAAGATTCTCTGAGCTTAGCTGGTTTCTTAAAGGAAGCTATAGTAAAGTTAATGTGGTAACGATAATCTGTCAAACTCGGGTAATGTCAACCACAAAAAGGACTTCAGTTTCAATACAAATGCATTTACCTTTCAGGTACGTTCAAATTCTGACAGTCAACTGTCAACAACAATGACCTCAAGACACTTTATATTGTAAGACCCTACAATGTTAAAAAGAAATGATTTTATATGTGAGGAGAGGATGCTGCATTCAATTCTGACTTTAAGAAGTACCAAAGAATAGAAGCTAATATGGGAGGAAAAACGTTTCTGTCTCTAGTCCTAGTTAGTAAACTCATAGCAGCATACTTAATTAGAAAGATTATGCAAATGTATAAATGCTGTCCTATTTCTTTAATGTGCGTGCACAAGGACATGTCCTGATCAGAAATGACTCTATTATTTACCACAATGTTACTGGAGGCCAAGGTAATGCAATCTAAACTAAGTATCTGGTTGTACACCATATTTCTTTCAGATTTTTAGTGCCGAATACAGTAACCTCAGTTTTGTCTGAATCTACAAGGAGTCTTTGTGTCTATAAGCCATGTAATTAGTTTAACTAGTTTATTTGTAGAATCTGGCTTTATGGATAAATAAAGCTAGATATCATCTGCATAGAAATGAAAACATATGCAGTGTGTCTAATAATATTATTTAATGGAAGTATGTATAATGTAAAAAAAAAAACACTGGTTCCTCACAGGGTTCATTTTAATATTGTGTGTGCAGAAGGCTCCCTGTTTACATGCACACACTGGAATCTATCAAGTAGAGATGATCAAACGACTGCAGCAACATGGCTTGTTCTCATTTCTGTGGTAAAATATTGTGGTCAGTGGTATGAAATGCTGCACTGAGATCTATCATGGCAAGCAAAGAGATGAGTTCACTGTCAGAGGCCAAGTAAATAATTTGTAACCTTTGCTAGTGCTGTGTTTGCACTATGATGTACTCTAAATCATCACTGTAACTCTTCAAATGAACTATTCCTCTGCAAACGATGAGTTAACTGTTTGACAGCTACTTTTCCAAGGATTTCTGAAGTAAAAGGAAGGCTCGAAATTGGTCAGTAATTAGTTAAAAACTGTCGGATTTTTTAAGTAATGATTTAATTACTGCCACGCTAAAAAGCCTGTGCTGCATAGTCTGTTAATAAAGATAGATTAGTCACATTTAAAATTTAAGCATTATTGAATGTGAAACTCCTTTGAACAATCTTGTAGTCGAAACCATCAAGGCACATGATGGTTTAGAGGAAGACATTATAGATGTTAACTCACAAAGATCGATAGAAGAAGTTACTGTACTTAAGATCTATGTGGGATGGCTGAGAATATTTTTTTCTCTAAAGGTTAAAATATTATATGTGAAGACATTAATAAAGTCATTTCTAGTTAAAGTTTGAGGAATAGTCAATTGATTCTTTGTCAGCCCAGCTGCAGTGCTGAAAGGAAACTTTGGACTGTTCCTGTTTCCTCGATCAGTGCCAAGTAGTCAGATGCCCCAGCTTTATAGAGGTTTTTTTCATAGACTTTTAGATTAACACCATTGTCCACAATAACATGCTGCAGTTTAAAGTCATGTGAAGATGAACTGACATTAAGAAAGCACAATTCCCTCTAAAGACCTGCGGTTGCTTAATAGTAAAATAAATCTCTGAAAGAAGTTTGTACTCAAACTCAGCCCTGACTTGCAATCCAATGTCAAATAACTAATTCAACTTATCTATTTTCATTTATTGATTTCACACTTTATGGTCAGAACATGCACATTTCGAGTTCTGTTCATTGTGCAATGAATAGTTTAACCAATACTCTCGTTTATCACTCAGTGCACCAAGCTCTTATTGCATCAAGAGAAGGTTACTGTGCAGCCGTTTGTCACTGCAGTCTGATTGTTTGAGGATCAGGTAGTCAAGATGCACTGGGCTCTAGTGGAAACCAATATAAAGACAACAGGTGAATTGGTTATCTGGTCGCTCTGCTACAGAGTTGTGTAATAATGATCAAGGACAAGGCCTTGTAAAGAAATACAATGTTATTTCCATAACCGAAGCCCTGGAGACTGCAGCATAAAAGCTTACAGCTGGCAGCTAGAGCGAGGTGATGTACCTGAGAGGCAGAAGCCTAAGGGATAAATGGCCTGTTCGAAGAGTGCAGGTCTGGCTTTAAAAATTCAAAAGGATATATTAGCTGAGAGCTGGGTTGTTCAAGTCAAGTAAGAGATGCAGCAGATGATAGCTTTAACACAGAGACAGAGGGACTTGATCATGTTGTAAAAACTCTTTTTTAATTCTAATAAATCTAGAAAGCTTGTGATGATTATCTAAAATATGCATGTATAATGCCTGTTTTGACCTCTTTGGACCACTGCGGTTTCATGGGCACCTGTCGCAGCTAATGAATGAATAGTGTGACATTATAGGAAATTAGCCTATTTGCTTTCTTGCTGAGTTAATGAGAGGATCTTTATCACTCTCATGTCAGCCTAATAAAGACAGAGCTATGCATCCAGTAGACAACTTGCTCGGCTAAGCAGTGGAAGAGTGTGGGAACAGCTTACATGGGTCTATGTGTATATAACAAAATCACCTGTTCCTACAGTATAATAACTTCAGTGTATGTCACCTCTTAAAGCTCTTTAAGAGGAGACTTTTTTAAAAAACTGTAAAAAAAAAGAAGCTAAAATGCTACTGACTATATATTTAATGGGGAAGCTCAATGAGATAATTCGATTTCAAAGTTCTATCCATCTACACACACCCTTCTGTCTGTCTGTCTGGTGACAGTTATGCAAATTCCTGATACTATGACTGCTAATTCATTTTCATTGGGAGGACAGACTTTGCTGGAAAGAAATAACTGTGTTGCTATTAATTTGCTAGTCCATTTGCATAGTCCCCCCCTCCCAAAAAAAAATTTAAATAAAATAAAAAATCATTATGAATAATTCATTGTAGTTAGCAGCAACAATTTGTGCCAAGATCAACCCCAATTACTGAGTAATAAATTTGATATTTGGCATAGCGCTTACCTTTTTAATGGAATTTCAACTGTTTTACAATGTCACCCTCTGCTCCTTTTTATGCCAGGCTTCTTCTTGTGAGTTACAATCCGCCATTTATGTATTTTAATGCGAGTAATATCAGCTGTCTTATCATTTAATAATCAACATATTTCAGTTTTCCTGCAGAGTTTAAATTGCAGTGTTTGATTTAAAGTAATCATCATATGTGGCGTGACTATTAAGTAAAGAGCCTAGACTTATTTAAATTGAACCAGTATGAGCCACATTATTCAACAGTCACATTAATGATGTGAACGATCTAAAGTGAGTCAGTAATCCTGAGTGTTGTGCCATAAGTGTAACCGTGAAACCCATAATGTGATGTCGTTTTTTGTCTCTTTTATTTTTACATATTTCTTTCAGTCACATCATATCATCATTTTTTTAATTATATCTCCATTTAAATGTCTAAGTATTAATCAAAAGCACATCTGCTGCTTTGTGGCTCTGTAGTTGAAACTGTAATTTTTATGATTTCTTGCAGATATTACATGTTCAGCCTTCATAGCTGTTCAGAAGACAGCAGGTTGGTGTTTTTGGATATGGCTCAACTAATAAAAGCTACAGTAAAATGGGCATTTGGTAAGAACTAATTCAGCCAGGCTTTATTTGTTTGTGTCTATACAACAGGAAGATTCATTTCAATATATCACAGCCTGCCATAGAGTATGGATTAATTATTCTATATACTTTAAGTAAGGGATTAAATTCAGAGGTAAATGAGAGCAGGAGTCAACTCCTCTGCATGCTGTGTAAAATCTTTATTTATTTATTTATTTACTTATTTATTTTTCATTACAACAAACCTTGGCAGGTAAATCAAGATGAAATATGGCAAACACTGATTTCTATCATTCTTATTACTGTTATTATCAAAATAAAGTTGTTGGTTTTAGGAACAAGTGACTCAAAACAAAACAATCAAAAGGAAATGAAAAGACTCCCATTAATTAATGTCTCTTGTTGTTCAAGGAGTTTGGTTTTCATTATTGCGGTAATTGATTTTTGTTTTTATTTTCCCTTATCTCACAGGTAGAGTGTTAGCAGTTCAGTTCCTGATGAACAAGCAGTATTTTTCCAAAACTGGCAATAAGAAAAAAAAAAATAGATCAAATGCAACAATCTAACACAATGTAATTTGATGTAATGATTTAACTAATATAATGCTGCCACTAGCTTCACTGTTTTGCCAAAAAAATGAAAAACAGCAAACCACCTTTTGAGAACTGCTTCAGTTTTGTTACAGTTGAATAGCCTCTTGTGTAATTTGCACCATCTGTTGCTGCTTCAAAAATGGAGGACAGTTTGGTCCTTGGCCCACATCGTTGGCTGATGAAACCTTTTCCAGAAATGCTCGATCACCAGCGAAGCATAACAAAACTACAAAAAAGAAAACAGAGTAATATTTCTTACAAAAAGGCAATAGTGGCTCTCCTAAAATCTCCCCCTAAAATTGACTTGTAAACATCAGCTCTGGGTATAATGCAGGGTGCTTGATGAATCAGCTGAAATAGCAGATCTAAGGCACTCGTGATAACGAGACTAAAGTGTGTTTCCCCAAATGTAACAGCATTTTCAAACCTATCATCTGTTTATTCTGGTCCAGATCAGGTGAAGTACCATGGCACATTTACACAAATGCTGGGTTGCACTGCAGAGTGCAAATTCTCAAGTGTGCCTCATTTTATCAGTGGAGCCACACAACAGCAGTCTTTTCCCTCAAAAATGTTGAATGACAGACATGCTCTCGGCGTCAGCCAAGGTAACGCATCATTGCTTTTAAAGTCATCATTTGGTTCATATGTTCTCATTCTACTGGAAACTCCAAGTCTGGTCGCCTTCTTGATAAAATCTCGGTCTGTATTCTAGACTCTCATTAGTGCAGACAAATCCAACAAGGGATAAATGGCTTTAGGTTTAAAGCAGCTTCTTTAAACCAACTGGGCTCGAAATGCTTCAGGAGTCTCTGACAGTTGCATCACCTGGGTGAACTTTTATTCTTTCAGTATATGGATTTGCAAACCAAAGCCCATGTAAGAGATTTAACAGATTTTAGAAACAGTAATAGTGTATCCAGGACACACTGATATAATTATGCTGAGGAAACCCCGTCTTTAAAAGATATTTGATGTTAATATGTCAGTAACCTCTTTCCTCAGTGCCTTCTTCTCCTTGGAGAAGGTTGTCAGCCATGCTACAGTCATGTTGCCTCTGTAGCTCATTCTTAATTGAAGTGTGCATTGCTGTAATGTGGTGAGAGTAGCTTATTTATTTGTGTGGGTAGAGGCCACAGGGTAGCTTCCTCATGTCGAGCCTTACTGCCAGCTTTTGCTGCAGCGGGATCAATTAATGTCTGCGTGAGTGTGTCTGTGTGTAATTGCAAGTGTGTGTGTGGGAGGGTCAGCACATGTTTGGATCAAACAAGTATGTGCACACATGAGTGTGTGTGGTGTAAGACATCTCCCCCCTCCCCCCGTTTAACTGCTGCCCTGCAGCATCTCCTCTAATATGCTGAGCACACAGGAGGGTTCCCCTTTGCTCTTCTTCCTCGTTGTTTCTTTTCTGTTTACAGACATGCAAACTTTCTCTTGCTTTTTTTTTTTCTTTTGTGCTTAATTTTAAGTGTTTTTTCCATCTTACATCGTTGTGCCCAGAACGTGAATTAGCGGCACACTGTTCCTTGTGTTTATTCCAAGGCCATCGAACAGCTCGTGTAGTGTATGCTGTCTGCTTTGTTTTGTTCACCTAAACCACCAAATCTTTCTTTCTTTATGTTCCTTTTGCCTTATTGCTCCTATATTTTCACTTTGTTTTCTGTCCTGGTTATGTCAAGCACCCTCTTCTGTCTTTTAGCACTATCTCCCCTGCTGTCTTTAGCAGCTGTTTTTAACTATTTTCCCATTTTTCTCTCCCTGTTCTTCCCATACCATTATTTTTTTTTCCAAAGCTGTTGGTATCTATGTTTGCTTTATACACATTTTCTTCATTTATTCATCCAGAATAACTTTTTTCCAGAAAGAGACGCACGTCTTTCTCGGTCTCTCTCTTTCTGTTGCTGCAGCTCACGCTATCAATGTGAGTGATTGTGCAATCCTGCAGCGCGTTAAAGACATGAGGAGACTGTCAAACAGATCAATAGACAGTGTCTGAATACGTCTTCCAACCCCTTTACACACATCATTGAACAAAAACACACAAATATAGAAAAACACATGTCGGAAAACATCCCAGGAATTGCATACACACAATGAAACAAATGCATCAACATGCGTTATACACAGGCAAAAATAGATGTATGGATAACACAATCATAAAATGTACAGACTTACACTGATATTACAGAGATTTTTTCATTTAGATATGGATGCACATTTAAGCTATTTGTATGGGTCACCAAGACAGGAGCAGTGATTGTTGTGCTTCAGAGTGATTGATTTTCCATCTTAACCGGAGGTTCTCAGTTCATCTGATTAAAGACAGACAAGTTGCGAATTACAGATTGGAAGCTACTCTTTCTGACTCTCTCTCACACACACAGACAATAAAGTACTGCAAGTGGCTGATCTTATCTTTGCCCTACAGTTGTGGCCACTGCAAAAAGTAGAGCTACATCACGTACCACAGTGTTTGTCAGCTCATCCCTCAGCTTGAATCTGCTCCAACACAGAGGGTAGAGAGCAGCAGCAGACCAGTAAAAGTAGACCTTTGTAATGGCTGCATCTGCAAATGGTGTCTCGATCGTATTTTATAAATTTAGCTGACATTTTTATATCCATTGTGGTTTTGAATAAGTTCTTTTGAGTGGCCAAACAAGCAGGCGATAGCAAATATGCAAAGGTCAGAGCTGCAGTGGTTTCACAGTATTAGAAAGATGACCGTGAGAATGCTTGCAGGGCAAAAGGAGTCAAGACTGAAAATGACAAAAGGCCCAGAAGGGAGGTATAGGTTAATTTTTGTAGTTTAACTGAGCATGTAAATCACTTAATTCAAATATAATTACAAAAGGTCTACATTACCTCCTAACTGAACCAGCAGTGGGAGTTTGATAGTGATTTATTATGAAAACAGAGCAGGGTAGAAGAATTAGCAGAGGAAATTCTGAGATAATAAACAAGCATTTTTATCAGGTTAAAACTATGTTCTAAGTTTAGCAAGGCTGAGCTAAGAATTGTACTTTTTATTTTAAAGTACGTGATATGCTAATAAACCACCTGATGTTTACAGGTTTCTCAGATTATAAATCACAGCTTCACTGAAAGAACCCACAGACATGGAAAACAGCCAAAACAGATCCACTGAGGGGGGGAAAAGTGGCTCTAATAGTGGCCCAACAAGTTTTCTAATAGTCTTAAGTAAAATTACGGAGAAAGAGAACCATTTATTGACAAAATTATAACATGTCTACACATAAACACAGAAAAGAGTTTTCCACAGCTATTATTTTAACTCAAATCACAAATAAAGCTGACAGAAAAGAAAACGGTGCTGCTGCTAATATTTTATACATATATATATATATATATATATATATATTAGGGGTGCAACGATATTCGTATCGATATTGAACCGTTCGATACAGTGCTTTCGGTTCGGTACGCATATGTATCGAACAATACAAAATTTTTAATTTATTTTATCAACTTTCCTTCTGACGATGCTGTCTGTGTTGAGCGCTCAGTGAATCTGCGTTCGACTACTCCGCCTAGGCTGCACTGTCGAGCGCAGATCCACTGAGCGCAGGTCAAGCTAGCGAGACAGAAGTTAAGCTCTCCCTGCAACATGGCAAATTGAACCTCCCCAACCCTCATTCAAATCTGGCGTTTGGAACTATTTTGGTTTTAATGTGAAGTATGACAGTAAAACAGTATGTCAGATGTGCCACGCAATGCTCAATTGGTGGGAAGGAGTGCGTTACACTTTACATTATACTTGGCTAGTATAATGTAAAACAAAGCATACTTTTATAAAATCTATATTCCAGTGTAGACATACAAGATTATTCTACCAGACAGGCTACATGTGGACATCTTTATTACCCAAAGCAATGGATGAGTCTGTGATGGATCTTTCACACACTGGTGGAGGGAAGCTACAGTTGTAGCCACAGCTGCCCTGGGGCAGACTGACAGAAGTGAGGCTGCCATGTCGCGCCATCGGCCCCTCTGGCCATCACCAGTAGTTGAGGTGTTTACTGTTACTGTAGCTCAGGAGGTAGAGCAGGTCACCTACTGATCGGAAGGTTGGAGGTTCGATCCCAGGCTCCTCCAGTCTGCATGCCAAGTATCCTTGGGCAAGATACTAACCCCAAGTTGCTCTCCGATGCATCCATCGGAGTATGAACGTGTGTGAGTGTAGTTAGAAAGCACTCAGTATAGAGGTAGTGCTTGTTAGGATGGGTGTGACTGGGTGAATGCGGCGTGTTGTATAGAGCGCTTTGAGTACTCCGGGAGAGTAGAAAAGCGCTATATAAGAATCAGCCCATTTACCATTTGCTCAAGGACACAACAACCGAGACTGTCCGAGCCGGGGCTCGAACCGGCAACCTTCCTATTACAAGACGGAAGCCAACTCTTGAGCCACAGAAATTTCCCTTCTTAAAGATGGGGACCACCACCCCGGTCTGCCAGTCCAGGGGTACTGCCCCTGATCTCCACACAACATTGCAGAGGTGTGTCAACCAGGACAGCCTTACAATGTTCAGAGCCTTCAGGAACTTGGGGCGGACCTCATCAACACCAGGGGCTCTGCCACCAAGGAGTTGTTTAACTGCCTCAGTGACCTCGCCCCCGGAAATTGGCGGGTTATTCCCCTCATCCCCAGACTCTGCTTCCTCCTCGGAAGACGTGTCAGTGGGATTAAAGAGGTCCTCGAAGTATTCCTTCCAACGCCCGTCAATTTTTTCAGTCGAAGTCAGCAGCTATCTGCCAGCACTATACACAGGTGGAGCACCGCTTTCCCCTCCTGAGATGCCTGATGGTTTGCCAGAATCTCTTCGAGGCAGTCTGAAAGTCTTTTTCCATGGCCTCTCCGAACTCCTCCCACACCCGAGTTTTTGCTTCAGCCACTGCCTGAGCCGCATTCCGCTTGGCCTTTCGGTACCTGTCAGCTGCCTCCAAAGTCCCACAGACTAACCAAGCCCGATAGGACTCCTTCTTCAGCCTGGTGGCTCCCTTCACCTCTGGTGTCCACCTTTGGGTTCGGGGTTACCACCACGACAGGCACCAACCACCTTGCGGCTGCAGCTCAATGCAGCAGCTTCGGCAATGGAGACGCTGAACATGGTCCATTCGGACTCAATGTCCCCAGTCTCCCTCGGAATGCTGTTGAAGCTCTGCCGGAGGTGTGCGTTGAAGATCTCGCGGACTGGGCTAGGCGTTCCCAGCACACCCTCACTCTGCATTTAGGTGCACCGGGTCTGTCCAGTATCCTCCTCCGCCACCTGATCCAACTCACCACCAGGTGGTGATCAGTTGACAGCTCAGCCCCTCTCTTTAACCCAGTGTCCAGAACATATGGTCACAGGTCTGGTGATACAATTACAAAATTGATCATCGACCTGCGGCCTAGAGCGTCCTGGTGCTACGTGCACTTATGGACTCTTATGTTCGAACAAGGTGTTCATTATGGCCAAACTGTGATTTGCACAGAAGTCCAATGACAAAGCACCACTCAGGTTCAGATCAGGGAGGCCGTTTCTCCCAATCACGCCCCTCCAGGTCTCGCTGTTGTTACCCACGTGAGCATTGAAGTCTCCCAGTAGGACAACAGAGTCTCCAGGTGGAGCACCTTCCAGCACTCCACCCAGTGACTCTAAGAAGGCTGGGTACTCTGAACTGCCACTCGGCGCATAAGCGCAGATGACAGTCAGGACCCATACCCCCACCCTAAGGCGCCGAGAACAAACCCTCTCATCCACCGGGAAGAAACCCAACATACAGGCAACATGCTGAGGGGATATTAGAATACCCACCCCAGCCCGCCGCCTCTCACCAAGGGCAACTCAAGACTGAGACAGAGTCTAGCCCCTCTCCAGGAAACTGGTTCCAGAGGCCAAGCCATGCGTAGAGGTGAGCCCGACTATATCTAGCCGGTACCTCTCAACCTCACGCACTAACTCAGGCTCCTTCCCCACCAGAGAGGTGACACTCCATGTCCCAATTGCCAGTCTTGGTAGCCGGGGATCAGTCCGCCAGGGCCTCTGCTCCTGGCCGCTGCCCGACGCACAATGCACTCGACCCCTATGGCGCTTCCTGCGGGTGGTGGGCCTGCGGGAGGATGGGCCCATGTCCCCTTTTCGGGCTGCGCTTTTTGGGCACCCTCCCCGGGCCTGGCTCCAGGGTGGGGCCCCGGTAACCCTATCCCGGGCAGGGTAAACTATTCCCTCGATGTTTTCCTCTTAAGGGTCCTCTGAATTCAGAATTGAGAGTTTCGTGTTGCTTCTTTGCAACATGCACATTGTGTAATGACCTGTAATCCTATGCAGTTTTAATTCTATACAGTTATTATTAAGGGGTAAATCAGCTCTTTCTATCTGATGAAAAATATTGATTTTCTGGTGTAAAGTTGGACATTTTATTATAGAAATCTATGGGGATGGACTCTCTTGTAAGGTCTGCATCAATCAATATAGTAATATAGTAATATATCAAGACACTTTGTAAGGTAAAGACTCTGGAATAGTACAAGACTGTGGGGAGTGTGGGAAGGAAGAACTTCCTTTTAACAGAAAGAAACCTACGGCAGATGCAAGGGAGATAGGGGCAGCCATGTACTGGGGTGTGTGGATGAAGACAGGACAGAAACATGCTGTAAAAGAGAGCCAGAGATGATTAATAACTAATAATTAAGTGCAGAAAGATCTATAAACACATAGTGAGTAAAAGGGGTGACTGAAAAAGAACAAGTGGCAATTTAAAAAACTAAATTTTTAGTCTTTTAAGCAACTTCATTTTCCAGCCTTTTAGGTTGCCATTTGGTCACTTACCTTTTTTTCTTCAGCTACCCTTCCTATGACCTCCAGTATCATTTATGTGGAGCTTTTCATCTCAAATAACTGAACTATGATAAACTCTGAGAGGGAATAAAGGAAAATAACCTCCTGCCTATGTTTCCACAACAAGATGTGCACAGTAATGTTATCCTGATGCAATCCAAGGTTGATGAAACTGCAGATTTAGTGTCTTGAATAAATCTTCCAATTATGTTTATTTCAGACTGTCATTTACATCATCTAAGGCCAACATCCAGACAAAACAGGAAGAATAACGACCAAAGTAACTTTATGTCCTCTTTACTTGAAGACAGAGTAAAGCTGTGGAGATAAAGAATTAGCTCAGACTTTTTATCTCCGCCTTTCTCTAAACTTACTGACAGATAATTTAAAGAGATTTTCCAAATGCATTTGCTGAATATTTGAACTCTGCTGCTCTTGTAGTAGGATCAACACATTACATTATTTTTGTTTCTGTGTGTGCTTCTGAATCTGACTTTACAACATATAATATATAGATTGTTCCATAAAACAGTTAAAAAAAACAGCTATGATATCTTCATTGTAGCTTGTAAAGTGGAAGGGATCCTAATTAGTTATAGTTATTTAAAATAATAATAATGCTTTTTAAAAAAAACAAAAAAAACAAACCCAAAAAAACAAGCAAACAAAAAAAAAAATAGTATCATGCCATGGAGACTGTAGGATTTTATTCAGTACCGTGCAAGTCTTAAACGAGTCCTCAAGTCTTTATATTTTGCTTCCAGAGAGCTGGTCTTTCTTAAAATTTTCTGTGATTTAATCTGTGTATCTGTGAAATAATTCTCCAGAGCAGGCAGAATTCAGAAATTGAGAGCAACAGCGGTTGAAAGTGTGCAGGTAGGTATTCCAGAAGCCAGACAGAGAAACAATGTAAGGAAACTGGAAACAGGATTGCAGGTTATTAGTAAGGTAAGCCCGATGATCTCAACATAGAAGAAGATGATCTGGTGGAGATCTGCTGCTCATCCTGCCTTCAAATATTTCAGGGGTTGTTTGTTATCATTTAGAGCAGGTGTGAGAAGGATAAATCCCAGAGCAATTATGCGGCCAAAGGCGGGTCCATAACTCCACCTGAAACTCAGAGATTCATTAGAGGAAAAAGAAAACATAAGGCAAAAAATACCCCAGCCTGCCTCAGCCTTGGCACGACATATGACAGATTCAAGCATCTCAAAACAGCTTCTCAAAGGATGAACCAGTGTTGTGGCTACACATAACAGACAATTTGGCAAAGAACCAATTTAATATTTTTAGGCATTTAGTGCAACAGCCTGCAAGTAACAAATACTTTTTTAATTTTGTTCAAAATTTTAAAAATTCAAAGAAAACACTGTTTTACAGCCATAGGGTTGCATTTTTGCACCAACAAGGCAATTCACAAAGAAAACTTGGCATATCTTAGGATGGTGTGCAGTCTGTGTGTAAAAGAGTTTTAGGAAATTGGACAAAAAAAATGTCTACAGGAGATGAACAGTACAGTGAGTGTTCACAGCCATCTGTAAAGCAGGGTGGAGGTTTTGTCAGGTTTAGTGTTTCAGACGGTGGTTTTGAGGTATCTTGTCAAAATCGATGGAATTACGAATGCAGTAAAGTACCATCAGATTTCGATCCATCATGCAATACCCACTGGAAAACATCTGATTAGCTATGGTTTCAGTTTTCACGATGATTCCAAACACACTGTCAATACAGCAAAAGCATGCGTGGATTTAAAAAAAAAAGAAGAAGAAAAAGAAGCCTGAAAACTATTCCTAAAGATTATGTCAAGAAAATACCAAAAACCTGTTCTAAAGACAGTTAGGACTATCTTTGTGTTGGAGAATAAAGTCATACCAAATAGAATAAAACGTTACAATTTTCTATTATTGCCTTATACAGTGCTGTTGATGGAGGTCTGTATGTTTTAATAATCAACTGCACCTACTTACAATTATCCTAGCAATATATTTGCCAAAGAAATAAGGGTTGGCTCAAATCTTTTGCAAAGTCTACATAACAGCCTCAGTTGAATCTCTGCAAGCTGGTCTACAGAAAACTTGAGGGCCTCACAAAAGTCTCTCAATGTAAGGTTGTAATAAGGCTGTAATAATTTAGGAGATACTTAGTGTTGAATCTGTTTAGTCAGTTCTCTAAATGTTTACTGCATCCTGAGGCAGATAAGCCACAGCTGAAACAACCTGTAGTTCGGGACTTTTATATGTCCCTACAAACTGAGATGCATGTACTCCCACACTATAGACTACATAAAGAAGCATCTGAGAAACATTGCAGTGGATTTCCACCAATAGTCTTTTTGTAGCACTGCATTCACTCCAGATAATGTGTCTGAAACTGAGCTGAACTCTACGGTAAAAATGTACTGACTATCAACTGAGAGACTATGCACGCTCAAAAAAATAAAAAAATAAAAAATCATTGGCGCATTATGTTTATGTTTAGCCCTGCTTTAGTTTCTAAATCTTGTGAACAGACGCAGATGCAGAAAAATATATTTATGAAGCATTTCCTTCAGCAGTACTCATCTGTACCTCTTGCGGTCCCAGATGTGCACTTAACATGAAGCAGAGGGACAGGAAGTGTCAGAAACGATTCACGGACAGTGCACTGAAGGTAACTGAGACGGAATCTGCAGTAAAGCACTTTTGAGACCTGGGAACATGAGAATTATTCCCAGATTTCAGATGTAAAATATTCACTTAAAAGAATACTCCACTGAATCATCTTCTGAAAAGTTTGAAGCATGCTGCTCTGTGGGGACTGCTGCCTTCCTTTAGATTCGATTTATAGAAGTTTCATTGGATTTAAATGGCAGCCAAGAGTCATTTGTTTAAATCAGACATAGGGCTGTTTGATTATAGCAAAAATCATAATGATCATTATATTGGAAATCTGTATTTTATTTAATTACTGATTGTTTAATGCCATTATGCTCATATACTGATGACATTACATGGATATGCTCAAAAACAATCTTTGAACAATGGTTTTTATTAGACCTTTTAATATTATTTAATACAAAATCAAACTGAGGTTGTGGGGAAGATATGACTGTAGATAGAAGAGTGAGAACCAAACCACTTCAGCCTTCACTACTGGAGGTCTGCAGGTGTATGGAGGCAGTGAGAGGCCCACATGGCAGTGGATTTGCACATCTCAGAGAACCTGCATGTTAGCCAGAGATTTAGAGTGTGATCCACAGAAACTATGTGGCAACCTTTTAAAGTTTCAAGTTGTTTTTCTTTAAGAAGTTGGCTACACAAGAAAAAGTTAATTGTCTTTCATTTTAGCAAATGCCACAAAGAAAATGTTTGCATTATAACAAGATGACCACCAGCAGATATGCTAATTATGATTCTTGCTGTTGGCAGCAGTGAAAGTATGATGTTTTTCATCATACAGAAGGAGGAGGTCAGTGGGGTTGAATGAATGTTTTATTGACCCATCTAGCCACCCCACCCTTTTAGACTTTGTGTCTCCACAACAGCACTAGTAAGAAACTAGTATATACTGTATGTATATGTGCATATAAACACTCAGTCTTTGACTATTTCTTTTATTGGCTCTTACCCACCTGTAGTTACTTATGAAGAGCAGCCAATCGGGGGAAGGAAAGGGTAGTAAACTGATAGGCTGCACCAAGGCCCAGTATAAGGTAAATATCAAGTATCAATCAAAGCTACCCTAATGAAGTAGCTTTAGAAGAGAAAGATTTAAAAATAAGCAAAATACATCCCCTTTAAAGTAAAAGATAGAATTCTCGTTTAAAATGAGAAATACCTTCAACTTGAATCCTCATAATGCTGCAGTTCTTGCTCGGCACAGAAAACATTCAAAATTAGGTAAATAGCATCATGCACAACAACTATATTCAAAAAGATTCAGGGAACACTTGTCATCCTTAAATTTCATAGTCAAGGTAATCTAATTGCAGACACACAATAAAAAAAATGCCTGAAGGTGTCGTAGAAATAGCTGTCGCGCTTTTAGTACATAAACAATTCATTGTGTGTGTATACTTCAGGAGCCTGCGGTGTATTTATGTGAGCGAGTACACAAGAGTACGATAACAAGAGCCCACGCCGTGAGCAGTAATCTGCTAACACAGTGGATTGAGTTGACTCTGCAGGATTAGCAGTGGTGTGTAACACAACACACTCTTAATTACTGCTATACAGTCATGTTCAATGTAGAGGAAGAGACAGAGATTGAAGAAGAGGGGGCACCCTTTTAATTGCTGTAATACATTCATGCACAAGCAAAGGAAAATTAAAAAGATGAAAGAGGAGCAGAGGGTGTGCTTTTTTTCTCTCTACTGTCTGAGTTTGGATATTAATTCAGACTGTACAGCCGCCTGTATGTGCACACCGAACTCAGAGCTTTAACTAACCTGGCACACACAAATACACACACGTCACCAAACTATCTGTGATCGAGTTGTTCTGTACTGCAGCCACAAGTGGATGAGGCTGTTCTGTCATTGTCATCGCCCTCGTCCTATCAGCGTGTCAGTGTGTGTGGGTGTGGGTGTGTGTCAGGGGCGGAGGGAGAGAGAGGCTGCCAGTTGTGGCAGATCGATATCACTGACTGAGAGATCACAGGAATGCTTAGTGCCCATCAATGACTGCAGTGTGTGTGTGTGTGTGTGTGTGTGTGTGTGTGTGTGTGTGTGTGTGTGTGTGTGTGTGTGTGTGTGTGTGTGTTATGCAGTATCCCACAACAGAGGGGGGCAAACGGGTGAAGGATGAATGGTTTAACAGACAGATGAGTTGATGAATCCTATTTTCTTTCCTAAGTTTCCTCCTCTCTCTCTCTCTCTGTGTCTCCCTCTCTTTCTGTCTGCCTACCTTGTTCTCTGTCTGAGTATCTGATCCAGCTCACGATGATGCAGTTGCAAGAGTGACAGAGATTTTACGTCTTTATTCAGTTGTTCATATTGTCTCTTTCTTTTGTGCCTATTGTTTGTGTTCTTGTTTCTGACCCTTCTCTGCTCGTCACATCTCAGTTTTCCACTAGCTTTTGCATTTCTGATTCATCTTAGAGTTGAATGAGAGTTCATTGTTATTATTTTAATTCAAAATGTGATATCCATCATTGTTTTAAGCATCTGCTATGACGTATTCCCATTCTTGGCTGACTGTGCAGAAACAACGGTACACTGCACAAGCGTGCAGCTACATTAGCGGCATTAATAGCTGTCAAAAAAAGGGCATATGTGTGCCTTGAGGTAAATGCTAAATGCTAATATGAGAACATAATTACAACTGCAATGTTAACATCCTGGTGCTCAGCAGGTACAAAGTTCACCATCGTACTTTAATGTGTTAGCAAGCAAATATTTGCTAATTAGTTCCAACAGTAGCTACAGCAGAGGCTAACACACTGGGCTAATTAAAATTCCAACCTGCTTGCTAAATCAAACATAGGATTTTGTGCCCGTCCATCTAATGGATAGAGACTGGTTGAATGAAACTATGAAACTCGCATTACAAGCATTAAGACTTTAATATTAAATATATAAATATTATCCAATAATATCTTTTATTGTCCTGCCAAGATGCAGTTAGAGCAATATATGTTTTGATATAAACACTTTTTCCCCCCTTTGTACCAAATTATAACTGTGTCACACCGATGTGATAGCTACATCGGTGTCCAGACCCTCAGGTTTAACTGGAGGAATTAATGATTAAGGATTAACAACTGTTTTCATAGACAGGGTCTACAAACATATTCATAGCTATGTACAAATGAAGAGAATCAATCCCAGCATTTCTGGGATCTGTTTAGTTTGGAATCACCACTCAAACCCCTGGAAGGAACTCGGCCTATACCCATAAAGAATCCACACAGAGAACATGTCCAGTCTGGACTTCTTGCAGTTAGGAAATAGTGCTAACGACCACACCAATGTAGTAGTAGCAGTATATGCTTTTCACAAAGATTAAGTCATGCAGGTCTAAGTACATGCAGCCGGTACAGTGAAACTGTAAAACACCTCAAGTACAATTGGAATTGTTTCTTAAAAGCTATTTTTTTGACATATTTCTTCAGAAATTTAAGCAGACAAAAATCTGGAGATGAGTGTGGTTAAAGCACCACATGGAGTCCTGAGAGATCTCAGAAAATAAAACAGCTAATCCTTAGGCTCCAAATACAAAACTGATCTATCAAAGACAAAGTAAAAACTTTTTGAGTCACTAAAAAGGTAGTGTGGTTTATTCTGAAAGAGCAATAGGGAACGGCGTAGTCATCCACAGAAGAAAATAGTGGCGGCTTATCACAGGATCCTTTCCATGGTGAAAACCCCTAAAATTCAGCCAGGTGAAAAACACTCTCCAGGAGGTAAGGGTATCAAATCCAGGTCCATCATAATGAGAAGATTTCACATGAGAAAATAAAGCAGGTTCACCACACGGTGTAAAGTAGTGATTAGACTTGAGAACAGAAAAGCCACATTAGACTTTGCCAAAAAAACATCTTTAAAAAAAATGCAGGTCTATTCCATATAGTGGAACTCAGAGCAGCCAAGCTTTGAATGGCTTATGGTCAGAAACAGTAAGTATTTAAAAACACAACTTTTAAAAGTAATCTGATGTGGGAATACATGGTTCCAAGTCCCACTAAGACACTGCGGTTTGTTGACGTCTGAAGAGAGAGAAATCACAAAGACGTTTCCTCACATTGATGACTGAACAGGCATCAAGTCAGGATTATAGATTTTTTTTTCTAACTACATATAGCCCCATGAAAACAGGGGAGTGTTTTGAAAAACAACAGTAAGTCTTTATTCTAAGCACATACTATTAAATAATTTTCATGTAATAAACAGCTAAAACAGCACACATGTGTAAGTAGTAGTAGCTGCTTTTTCTGTCTGTTTATCGAACATCCCGACAAACTAGCAAGTTAGCTTAGCTAAAAAAAATAAATAAAAACAGATTAACTGTGTCCCAAAGCCAAGGCTGATAGTACACTCTTTCAGATATTATCAAGTGCAACACTATGTCTCTTTTCTGCTGTCGATACTTCACTTCAACCCACCTCGTGTTTGGGTTACTCAGTGATACGATGAGCCAGAGATCAAGAGCTGCTCATCTACAAATCAAGACTGAAGTACAGAACATTTTCTGGCTATTGAATACATTACCTGCCGGGGGGAAAGCTGGTGCTGGTGGTAGGGGAAGTGCTTAATGTTCTTTTTGCCTGAACTGTTGTTAATAATTACGGTTGATATATTTGATGTGCTTAAAACAAATGTGAAACAAAATTAATATCCTGGAAGGACAGTGAGCTAATTCATCTGCTTAGAGCAGCTGAAGATTAAAGGCTTCAAGTGCTCTTTAAGGAAGTGACACAAGAATGCTTTATTGCCTTTCACTGGAGAGTTAGAGAGCTCTGAACCTTAGAAACTTTTTATTTTTTGATAAAGTCAGCAAGAATACACAATATTAACTACCTATGGCCTCAGTCCAGATCCTGCACATCCATCAAACTCTGAGTTCTTTGTCTCTCTATTTTACATTCTGTCTGTCATGCCTCTTCCTCATTTCCTTCCTTTTTGTGCCACTTTGCATCGTCGGACTACATCCTCTCATCATTGATCTCCTGTCCACCATCCTACAGCCAGAGGTGTCTTTCTCTTTGTCTGTTGCTCTTTTTCATTTCTCTCCCATTTTCTCTCTTGCCTTTAGTCCACCCTGCCCCAAACTGGTTGCAATCGAATCCATCTCAATTCCAAAATGAACTCTGCTAAATAATTGAAAGTTCAATTCCAATATTGTGAATGAATACCTGCTACGCAACAATAGCCTGTTCAAATTTCTCTCCATCCAGCCCGTCGCTTTTCCCCCCACTGTGATTAGGTTGTTTCCCATCCTCGGTGCAGAGTGTACCGCTCTGTGGCTAATTGGCGAGTTCAATCAGAGAGACAAATGAAGACAGGAGACACTGACCTTTGAGAGGTAGTCACTGCTCTCCTGTCTTTTCACCTCTCTGCACTTTCTCCTCTTCTTTTTCCACTCATTTTCTGCTACATTTTGACTCTGCTTTTTGCATCTTTCTGCTTTGCTTCTTCTCTCTTATAATTTCCATCTCCTCTCTCTTGTAACCTTTCCTTCATCTCTCATCGCCTTCTTGTCTTCTGCCCTCCTTTTCTTTTCTTCTATCCTCTTCCCTCAGCGGGAAATGAGTTGGCAGTCATTCCAATTTATTTTGACAACTTATTCTCCAGCTTGTCAGAAGAAAATTACAGTGCATACATGCTCGCAGACATTTTTCTGTGTGTGCTCATACTGTATGTGTCTGTTTTCACTGCCACATATAGCTAAAAGCCCACTGCTTCCCACACCCAGCTATTCAAGGAGGGAAAGAAAGCAATGGTCCAGAGCAGAACAATGGTTGCCTCCATGGTGTGGCGGAGTCGTTTATCTGTTTGAGGCCCGAGTATGTCCCACTTGTTTTCCATCTGACCCGCCAACCGTGACTGATGGTGCAACCACACCACGTGGGGGTCTACATTACAGCATGACCTCCCTGTGTCAGGCACACTTGCTAATGGCTGCTGTGCTGTCGTTCATCACAGCAATGGCCTGGGAGATGTGAATGATCGGGCAGAGGCGTGAGCATATTTATGCATGTACGCACATGCAGACGCACCACACCGCTATAAACGCAACACCATGAAATTCCAGCAACGGATGAATCATTTCCGAGTTTTCACATATTCACTGTTACAGTTGCAGTGTTCTTGTAGGACAAGGAAAGACTTTGTTTTCTTTTGTTTGTTCGTTTGTTTCTTTAGATTGTGCATTTTTGCAAAGTTTTGTGTGTCGGCGACTCTGCGCTGTGCAAAGAACTGCTACACAATAAGTCACCCGGCAGTAGCTTCATCAAAGCTTTTATATTTTGTTGTAATGTGCATCTGATAAGTCTTTATATGGAAAATAATTCTGTGCCACAAAGACAAGGATATATTTGAGATGTTAATAAGTTAAACAAAGGAATGAAAATGCTGATGAACCTGTGATTAGCTGAGGTGCTCAGTAACATCAGTGTTTATGTGGACATTTTTAGACATTATCAAAGCTTAAGTGGGATCTTGGTAAACCATGGATTTTGCTGCAGAGATTTAAATTCACTCAATGCTTTTTCATAGTGTTCAGTGATTCAGCTTTGTTATGTGATTTTGCTATTTTGACCACTTGCAAGTTGAAAGTTCATAAGAAAGCCTTTTAACACTTGCCTCTTCATATTTTTAAATTAACCTGTCTCTGCCTGTAAAAACTTCTGATGAGGCGACAAGGTGACCCCCAGCACACAAACAAACAGGCGCATGCCAGTAAAACACTGAATCTGCTCCTTTCAAGAATGTTTCAAAGACGTCTAAAAAGAAATTTTATGTCTGATGGCATTTCGCTCAGGCCTTCTGCTTTTAGCTGATGAATCTGAAAACAGCCTTTTAACGTCAGACTCTGAATATACAGCATCTATCATTCTTGAAGCTCCAAGAAAAGTAGCATTGTCCAAAAAATACGCGAGACATGAGCGACTTTCAAGAACTGTCAGCTACAAGACATCCCACTTTTACCATTAAGCAGTTCTCTCCTGTTTTGAAATGTTCAGAAGCAAAAAAAATACAGACAGAATTCAATTAAAGGGATACCTTTACATCTCATCTGCATATTACAATATCTTAAACAGACAACCAAAGAACTCATACCGCCACAATCACCTCCCTCACTCACTCTTTTGTGGGATGCCAATGTTCACGTTTTGGACAGAGTAGATAGATGGTTTGAAAGAGGAGTGAAAAGAAGAACATCTATGTTCACTGTGAACGACCAGCTTTGAACAGAGGCGGTGGCTTACCCATCTATAATCCACTCATATCCTGGGCCATTTGACCTCAGTAAATCACATGACATGCTGGGGCTAGGTGTCACAAAAAACCCCTCAAAAACCTTGGCTGATTGTGACCCACACCAGTTTCCACACCTTGCCTAGTGTGATTAGTTAGAGGATCAATAGGTCCATGTCCCTCTTTGGGGACAGTCCCATAGGGCTTAAAATCTGGCACTCTCTAAGTCCAGATGCTTTTCTTTCCAAGCTCCTTAGGCTCCGATGGCCTGGATGACTGGGAACCTTCACACCTCCCTAGCATCTCCAAAATGACTTTTCAAGCTGGGGTAGTCTGTTGCCATCAGGAAGTGCCTATACCATGGACGAGTGCATGCCCTGGAACAATTTTTAGTTGGGTGGTACACATAAAATTAATATCCAGATAAATGCCAGACTCTAGAGTTTCCCAGCAGTATTGCAGCGAGATAGTAACTTGGTCTTAGGTTCTTTCCTCTTTCTTTCACCTTTGTTCTCCTCAGCATCTCTAGTTTTTCCCATCATTATATCAATCTAGATAGCTAGGTCTGTTTTCCATTGTTAAGCTTGCACTCACTGAGTGTAAATAATTAATTAATGTTTTAAATATCTGAAATATGCAGTTATTAAATAAGGTTTCATTTAAAATAAGAGAAATAAGATGGTTTGTGTTAAAATGCTTCTTTGTCAAGCATGCAGCCCTTTAACCTGACAGCAACACTAGCCTGTATCTGTGCTCCTCTCACACTAGGTCTGCTTGAATTGATACCATTAAACGTTTTTTACTTTGACCTTGAGCTGACACTGGCAGTGATTATAAGTATTTTCTTGTAGTGTCAAGCAAGTTGCAAGGGTAAATCAAAGTTTCACTTGCAATGGTCCCAATGTACCTCTTTTTCACAGTTTAAGAAAAAAATACAGTCCTTGATCCCTGATCCAGCCTCCCAGAAACACCAAGTTGAGACACTTAATGGCCTCGCATGAGGGGATAAATCCATGCGTCTGTGTGTGTGTGTGGGTGTGCATGTGCTTGTGCATGTGTGTGATGAGTTCAAAGCCTTTAGTCGCACAGGGATAAAGAGTCAATTTGGTCAGGGGGACATCGAACCGTTTGCCCTGTAGATTGCCTTGTTAAACAGCACTTGTCTACCTGTCAAAATCTCTCCAGACCTTTTATCTGTCTACTCCAATAATATCAGCCACTACTAGAACAGCATATTAGCAGAACAGTCGCCTCTGAACTTCAAAGTGCTGTGCTCTTTTTTGGCTAGACATCACATTGCTTAAGAGCCCCAGGTGCCATCGGTTGAGTTTTTGCTTCCTTTTTTTCCCTCTCACGTTTGAAGTGCGTTCAGTTGGTCCCACAGCATTTTGCATCTATTGTCAGATTGCACAGAGTCTCTCGCTGCTTTCTAACGTTGGCCTTTTCTCACTGATTGCTTCCCTTCTACCATGAGATATCTTGTCTAAGGAGCAATCAGGGGAGATAAACTCGGCACTGGATTTCACGGAAGCTCAGTTCTTCAAGGTGCATCAGTTTTTCTGATTTTATTTTATTTTTAATCCATTTTGTTTTCACACTTTCTTCCTTCATCCAGTCACATCAGTTACATTTACATATTCCCTTGCGCTGAATGTCTGTCTGAAGTGTAGGTGGCATGTGTGCGTGAGTGTGTCTGTCTTGTGAATGTAAATGTGTGATATCCTGTTCCTCTAAATACACCGCTAAAGCTATTGCTCATCATCTCTGGAAAACTGAGCTGAATAAATATGATAATGAAAAGAATGGCGAGATAAAATGCTGCAATAGATCTCACTTTATTACAGACACTGACTTGTTAGTCTCTTGCTGCACTACAAAGTAACAAATGTGTGTATGTTTGATGTGAGATCTAATTAAATTATTTCTTTCTTGACTGTTTATGGCTCCATTTTCTGTTTTCTTAAATTTTCATCATTGTTTTTCCTTTTCTTCCACACTTTGTCTTTACTCTGGAATCTATTATACTTGTAAACTTAATGTGTATTGAATCGACGTCTTCTTATCCTTGACTGGCGTCCAGTCAGATGCCACTGGTGTCGTGCACATTGACAGTATCCTTTGGAGTCTCTGCAATGACACATCGACTGCAGGGGATATTGGAGCCAAGAGATAACAGTAGGATTTTTGAGTGCTGGCGGTGAAGTAGTACATTGGAAGTTTGTCGACCAGGGGTTGTGGTTAATGTCCCGTTTGGGAGTGCATATTTGTGTCGCTGATTAATTTGGTTTTCATCCACCTTTCTTTCTCTTTTCCTTGGTGGTTAGGATTAGGTGCCAGTTGCTACTTGATTAGGTTTAGGCATCCAAAATGAGGGATGCATCGATATAATATTTGAATTGAATATTGGCCTGATCCTGGCTCTAAATGTTGCTCTGTAAAGCACCTTGAAGCAACTGTAGTTGATATTTGGCATAATAAAATAAATAAAGTTATGACTGAATTATGTGCCGAGCTTTGGCAGTAGTGCACTTCTTGCTAGCAGTAGAGCTAGCATAGCAGTACATAACATGTTATGTTACATCAGAATTCATAAAAAATGAATTGGGACATCCTTAATGAAAAGTTTCCAGTTAGGTTTAAGAAATGGTTCGGGTTTTAATTAAAATTACCTCCATTCAATTCAATTCAGTTTTTAAAGGTAAAGGTAGAGTTAAATGAAAGTCTTTGCTAGAGGCCATATACAAAGCCAGAATGGCAGCCCTTATTTTGAAGAGCTAATATTGCACACAAAAATTTCCTGTTTCTGTTCTCAGAGTGGACCGACACAAGACTTTGTTCTCTGCACTGCCGTCTCATTTATGTATCAAACCAAAGAGCCAAGCAGGAGGAGAAGGCATTTTTTTATTGGCAGAATATAATACGAATCCCTGCATGGTATTTTGAAAATGCCTCATACAACAAGTGATGTCTGAACACTCACTGTACCTCTTCACAATGCACGTACCAACAAGAACAAATTGATTCTCAGGTGCCTCCCAGATAGAAAGCAAACCATTTTTCACTCCATATGTAGCACAGATTGTTATTCAGCTTCCATTATAGTACAGTACAGAGTGTAATCAGTGAAAATAGCCATATTCTGGCAAGCTGAAATCCATTCCATTTTTGCACCAACAGCTGTCTATGGCCTAAGCAGCTGGCACCTTTTGATCATTCTGCCAGACTCCTGATTTGCGTTCCTCTGTGAAATGAGACGTGACCATTACTCTTGTCTGTCTGCTGTGGACTGCCAACAATATTACCTCTCATATTTGCTAAAAGCTCTGTGTAAAAGTACATTTATGCGACAAGGTCCTGGCTATCACCTGCTTTGCACTTCAGAGCCATGGCTTCCCACGAGAGAGATATCAAAGTTATGCACATTATTATTATTATTATTATTATTATTAAGAAGAAGAAGAAGATTATTATATCTTTTGTAGGATATACTCAGAAGTGCTCATTTAAAAATGTGTTCACTTTGTCTTATTTATTTATTTTTTAAGCACAAAACCTAGTGAACCTAGTCAAGAAAGAATCATGATTCTGGTTAAATAGGCCAAAAAATGAGTTCATTTTCAAAAGCTTGTCTGCAAATGTACTAAGATTGATGAAGCATCAGATGACACAAAGACCATTTTGGAAAAATATCAAAACAGGTGAACCTTGAAATCTGGGCTCACGAGTCCCATTTGCAACACAATGATGATGCTGTACACAGACAATGTTTTTCTGTTGCGCTATTGACTTGTGGACATTTAAACAGTTTTTTTGGAAAGCACTCAAGAGGAAAGGAAATATACCGACACGATTGTTCAAATATTTACAAATGAGCTCAGTATACTGTACCTTTGTTACACTATTCTGAGCCAAGCAATGTATTTTCACACTGATGTGCACTGTTTGGTGTATGCACTGACATGAACTTGTAAGTCAATATTTTGTATGACTACATTCAACACAATCTTAACTCCCTCAAGGAAGCTTTCTGGTAAGTAGTCTTCAGGAATAGTCCAGCTGCTTGAAGAGCCTTCCAAAGCTCTTCTTTGGATATTGGCTCCACATATTTTAGACATATTTGAATTCATTTGTTAGTATATTGACTAAGTATTTTTAAAACCTCTATTGAATAAGACATTTGACAGTTTGGAATTGTGGTTGGATTCAATGAAAGACTTTCAACCCTGATCCATGTCAGCACAAAAAATAAGAGTTTTTGAGATTTACCTCTGATAGGCTTTTGATTCATGCTAAAAGTAACTTTAGGAGACATTTCAGCTTTGGAAATGATCTACTTGTGAAGTTATTGGAAAATTCCCCTTGGATATCATTGTCTCTTATCTGCTGTTGGAAACAAAACTTTGAAAGGCCCCACAAGCCGTGTAAAAAAAATGTTACAGTCACTTTTGGTTTAGCACCTCTAATGGTCCCCCCATTGTGCAGAATAATTAAAGGCTTTTTAAATGTCATAGAGCCATCAGCATGATGCTGTAATTAAAAAAGAAAACCCTTTATGAGTGTCATAATGAATTGGCAAAGTCATTATCATCATCGCTAAACAGGCTTTGTTCTTCCACTGACTGCGTGTGTGCGAACATTCTGTCATTTGTTTAATGAATCACATTGGACTGTCTGTCCTTGGATAAAGTATAATGACAGTTTGATACATTAAATTGTGAATATTTGGTGACATGTTTTTGGTTCATGTCGTTCCCCATATTCTTTGCCCTTCATTCGCTGTTTGATAGTTATTTTGTTGCATTCTCTGAAAAATTTGCAAATTTTAGCAAAGTCACATAAATTCTTTTGTAAATTACTGAATCTTCCTCTTCTCCTTCCTTTAAATGTTCCCTTTAAGATTCACCATGGAGCTTCCATCTGCTTTCATCTCACCCCGTTCCTAGCATCCTCCTCTGTCACATCACCCCTCTGTATGTCCTCTTTCACTGCATCCATGAATCTTCTCTGAGGTCTTCTTCTTTTCCTCCTGCCCAGTAGTTCCATCTTCAACAACTCATGTCCAGTAAATATCCACTATCCCTCCTCTGCACATGCCCAAAACATCTCAACCTTGCTTCTCTAACTTCTTCAGACATCTCAAGTTGTGCTGCCACTCTGCTATGCTCACTTATAATCTTGACCATGTGGGTCACTTCCAACAAAAATCTTTCCATCTTCACCTCTGCCACCTCCAGCTTGGCCTACTGTCTTTATGTCAGTACCACCATCTCAAAACACCATCTTGAAGCAGGCCTTGCTTCCATCTTGAAAGTTTTCCTTTCTCTTGTTGCTATCCCTCTTTCACAAATCACCCCAAAAATCATTTCCACCATTTCCACCCCGCCTGCGTCTTGCACACTGCCCCTGGCTTTGGATGTTGTCGACCTGAGGTATGTAAATTCATCCACCGTCACTACATCGTCTCGTTGCATCTCTGTCTCCCTCTCATCCACACAAGTGTATCCTGTCTTGTTTAAATGCATTCCTCTTCTCTCCAGTGAATACCTCCACCTCTTCAGGCTCTCTTCCACATCGATATACGTAGACCAGGTTAATTTACATTTATCTTTACTGCTCCAGAAAGCAAATGCATTGTTTCTCCTTTGCAGCTAACCATCTGTTCCCCAGTGCCCCAGAGTGGATTACTGAAGAACATATATGAGTAAAGTATGCACAGGATATGTAAAGTACTCTCGAGAGTGCACATTAAGTCAGTACATGCACCACTTCAACACCCTGGAGAATTTTTTTGTTGTTTTAATTAGTGAACACTGCTCCTCCTCATCAGCCCTTACATCTTGATGTTGATCATGAGATCTTATCTTGCCTCGTTTGAGCTTTGATAGAAAGATAAACAACAGTGAGTGCTTTAGCCTGCTGAAAAGAAATTATCATCATTAGAAAAAATAAGATTTTTAGAAACATACATCTATGAATTATATCATTTCATAAATGGCAAATGCTACAAGCATTTCTTAAAAGTTGTATAAGTTGTATACAAGTTGTAAATATCTGTGTATCTTTTATTCTAAAGTCATTTTAATGTAAAAATCTACATATTGCTAATGAAGAGATCCCATACTGTCTTTCAATGTTCTTGTAACAGTGACAATAAAGGTCTGTCTGTCTGTCAATAGCTCAGTGTCTCTTATATAAATGCCCGTCAAATGGTAACCCAATGAAGCCAAAGCAAAAGCACCAAAACCCTCAAATTCTCACTTAAGACTGGCTTCAAAAACAGGTTATGTTTACAGTCCTTCATGTTCTTTAGATTAGGGGAAAAATGATTGAGTGTGCTGCTATTTTCATTATTATTCATCACTTGGTCACTCTGACTTACAGGGACATATAGCCTGTAGCTGTTGATCTATCTGACATTTCATATAATTTGCAGTGTATAACAGATGGTCCAAAAAGTCTGTAGAAATGCAATGCTAGACTGTATTATTTTTCGTCACGTTGCCTTGTTAGTCCACTTTAATGCTCCAAAAGGAAAGGCATGATAGAGATTTCAGCCATTTAAGAGAGCCATTGTATGAGTCCTTTTCATCACTGTTCTCATTCTGTCACAACAAAACTTTTAAATCTTTATGCTTATAATCTTTGGAACCTATGAAGCTATTCATAGCTATCAAGGTTTTCCTTGTATGATGAACACCATACCAACCATCAGCAGCCCAACACAATGTCTTTCACTAAAACCAGAAGTAAATTTTTTACCCTCTCATAAGAAAAAAGAAATGATAATTTTTACCTTATTCTTTCTCTCCCTAGGTAAAAGGCTGGCCTTGATGTTCTTAGAATAATAGGCTTGTCCCCTGAGCTGGAATGCAATCTCCTTTCAATACAACATTTAAGTTTTTTTTTTTTCCTTAAACATTCAGATAATTTTGAAAGGCATTAATCTAGCTTTGAACTTGGTTTGAAGTTTTCTGTAATTGATTTCTGTAGGCAAGTACTGAACTTGCCTACAGACAACTTTCCAGAGAGAGGATTGCCCAATACAAACCAAAAAAACCCAGCTTTCTACGATTGCACAGTGTGGTTGTTAGTTAAAGTGAGTTATCTAGATTCACTCTTACATGGATGTCATGGGTGAACTATTGCACTATTTTGAAATTACAATAGAGAATATTTGTATGTGTTCAATTGTGCACAGAAGCTTTGTGTTATAGGTAATGGCCTCTGAGCTGTTGTAAAGCTGGATAATTATGACAAACTTTTTGAATTAATTTTAATTTGTTAATGGCTAAAGGCTCTCAATCACCTGTAAATGACTTATAATGAAGTTTAGAACAAAAGCGTTTTAGTGCCTGCCAGAATAATTAGTTTGCTTAAAATGAAATATACGTCCAAAGGCTTTAATATACCCTCTAAAGTCTCCATCAGATGTTCAAGGCCGCTAACCTATCTCAGTCGCAGTATAGTAGGTTGAAATGACCGGAATGTGACAACATTATGTTCACCTATGCGATTTATTAAATACACATAGACAGGAAAGATGTAATAACATTGGTGAGGTGACTCTTGAAATTGTATTTGATGGTAAAAATGTTCAGTTCCAAAAAGGACGATAATGGCCTGTAATAAGATAAGATAAGATAAGATAGAACTTTATTAATCCCTCGGGTGGGTTCCTCTGGGAAATTCGACTTCCAAAAAGCACAGCAACGACCGAAGTTACAGTTACAGAATTGTTATATATATATATATATATATATATATATATATATATATATATATATATATATATATATATATATATACACACACACACACACACACATATATAAATACAGAGACAATATAAATAAAATATACAAAGGGGATAAATAGAATAAATAGGAATAAAAAATAAAAATACAAGTGAATTGCACATTTCAAGTATTGAGTCTATTGCACTGTTGACTATTTACAAAAAGTATTGCACAAGGTATTGCACAGTGAGGTGAAGAGGCACTACAGCTTAGTTGTTCCCCCCTCCTTTGTCCTCCTGTTTCCCCTCCCTCTCCCCTCCAGAGAGGAGTTAAACAGTCTGATGGCGTGTGGGACAAAGGAGTTTTTAAGTCTGTTAGTTCTTGTCTTGGGGAGAAGCAACCTGTCACTGAACAGACTCTTCTGATTGTTTATGGCCGTGTGCAGAGGATGTCTGGCATTGTCCATAATGTCCATCAGTTTCTTTAATGTCCTTTTCTCTGCCACTGTCACCAGAGTGTCCAGCTTCATGCCGACCACAGAGCTAGCCTTCCTGATCAGTTTCTCCAGCCTGGATGAGTCCTTCTTTGCTGTGCTGCTCCCCCAGCACACCACAGCATAGAAAAGTACTCCAGCAACCACCGACTGGTAAAACATCCTCAGGAGCTTCCTGCAGATGTTAAAAGACCTCAGCCTCCTGAGGAAGTACAGTCGGCTTTGGGCTTTTTTATACAGGTGCTCTGTGTTGCATGACCAGTCCAGTTTATTGTCCACCCACAGCCCGAGGTACTTGTACTTGTTGACCACCTCCACCTCCTCCCCCTCTATCTGAACCGGCAGTGGACCTTCTCTGGACCTCCCGAAGTCCACAAAGAATATCATAAGAATCAAGATTTATAATTTTGCAAACACTGACATTTTTGTCCGTCAACAATCACTGAATTTTGCAGTAATTTAGGGTATAAACACACTAAATTACCCTTTAGGGTAATAACACATTTCAGTAGTGTAGGCTTTGTTATTATGATGTAGTATTTATCAGATTGTAAGAATAACACTAATATATCCCAGTTCCAGCAAGCATATGTACCAACACCTCCTCGTGCTGGCTGTATTGACAATCAGTTACAAATTTCGTTCGACTAACAAAGACCAAAACTAAATATATTTCCTGCAGCAGGGCCATGGCAGGCTTTAGAAATTGATGAGGTCCAGAATTTTTTCTCTTAATGTATATTTAAGGTGTAGTACCTGTGCTCCAGTGACCAGCAGAGACTAGGTCCTAAAGTTGCAATGCAATAAAAAACAGAAATTTTAAAAACTTCTTTTGCAGGAGCAACTGTGTATACAGAAATACGGAGAATATGGTGCCTGAAGCAATGAAATACAACAAAAATAACAAACAGCAAAATAAAGAAAATTTAGAATTATCTTTGTACTTGAAATCACTTTTACTGTCTTTTTTTTTTTTTTAAATAACTAAGCTCCAGACGAATGCTATTTTGATTATTTGGATGTTGGTCAAATAAGGTAGAGTCTTGGGACAAGGGGGGAAAACTAGGAGGGGGACCTAGAAAACATGGCTATTCACAAATTGGTAGAGCAAGAAGACAAGTTCCTGGCTTGTAGCTTATCTTCATATTATCAAACCAGCTCTTTTAAGCACGCCAGTACATACTGTACTTTCATACATACAGATGTTAGGCCTTTTACTGGTTTCAGTCGAGCACAGCTGTGTGTTCATGGGTCTTTTCAAGTTTATGAATGCTAGAGGGGTGAGTAACTGTAGTTGAATATGGGTATTTGGACCCAAATTTCATTAGATATAGTTTTAGTTTTAGTTATTTAACTCCGTCATTACAACTTCCATTCATCATCTCTTGCATCTTTGTCAGTACTTTGATCTATTGCTATTTTCACTTACAATGCCATTAAGTGTTGTTAAGAGATCAGTTGGACACAAACAAAAAGTCTCTATCTTGAGAATGATAACAAAGCCTGCAAGTAGATGGGTTCAAAAATGAATATCTGTGTGCAAAGAGGAAATTAGCAATCAAACTAACTGGTTGCCAGCAGTCATGTAAAAATGTGAAAGTATAGTCAGACGCATCAACACAGTACTTACTGTACTCATTTTAGGACACAGGAGGTCTATCGAGAAAGAAATTTTAAAAAAGAAAGGAACTTATATTGCACAATTTACATTCATTTGTATGACTCACGTCTTTTGTTACAGAACCAGTTATTTAATATATCAGTGAGATATAAAGGTTTTCATGCCAAAGAAGCTGGAAATGTAAGCATATGCTGACAGGAGACCGAGCGTTCTCTATCGTGGCTCCTAAGCTTTGGAATAATCTTCCTCTTCACATTAGGCAATCGACATCAGTGATGGTTTTTAAATCCAGATTGAAAATGCATTTTTATTCACTGGCTTTTGACTCAGTGGTTGACTGACTTGTATTTTATTGTTTTCGTTATGTTTATTATTTTATCGTATTTATTATTCTTATGGTATCTATTATGTTTCTATTGTTCAGCACTTTGGTCAGCCTTGTGTGTTTTTAAAGTGCTATATAAATAAACAATGATGATGATGATGATGATGATAAGCAACATGTAACCTAAATTGTACTATACCACCATACTCACCTTAATTAATGCTACAGTATTTTATTTAATGATGGTTAATCTTGTTTTTTAAACACAGTTTTGAAATAAAATTAATTGCATATATGGCATTACATTTTCCTGTTTAGCGCTTAAAATAATACTTATACAGCCTCATTTTACATCATCATTTTGCAGTTCTTAAGAATTGAAAATAAAAGTACCCTGGGGAAATTTGATAATAAGATTAAAGTTTATGATATATTACAGAGATGAACTAATTAAATAGAAATCCAAGCAATTTTTCTGATTTCTGTACAATATTTAAGAGAAATTCTTGGGTGGATTTTAGTGGTTACTTCAAAAGTTACACATTTGAACAAATTTGTCTCGTAAAAGGCTTTTGACATTTCTGTTATTTCTGGTATCATGACGACGAAAAACATGCCACTATGGTTCATACCGTCAGAAATGATGACAGTTTTGTTTTCATGGCATATTTTGTCTTCCTTCAGTAATTTTCTTTATTCCTTTAAAAAAAAGTAACAGCAAAAACAGACAACAGCAAATAGCCTGTTTGCATCAGTGACCATGTGATGGATAAGTCTCGTTAAACTTTGATTGTACTGGATGCCTTCCTGGCAGGGACACGATAAGAGTGCAGATGTGCTACTTGTTATTATTACGTGTGATTCTGTGCAGGTATCTGTGTTTGTGTGTGAAAGTAACCCTCGTGTCATGCATTGACTGGATAACAGATGTGTGAACAACACTCAGAAACAGGCACTTCAAAGGATCTGTGGAAGTCAATGAATCAGTCTGTGTTTGTGGAGCACAGTCTTGTAAAGCATTTCTGATTTTTCAATAGAATAGAAAAGAAAAGAAAAGAATAGAATAGAATAGAATAGAATAGAATAGAATAGAATAGAGGCGTTATAGGCATGATTTGTGACTTGTTAAGTCAGATGTAGTAAAAAAAACAATATCATAGGCTACGTCCTAGCATTTCTCCTGTGAAAAGCACTGCTTGTCTCCACAGATATTTGAGTTCTTGCTGCTCAGTTTATTTGATGTGCACACTGACAGTATTTGCTGTGCTATGCTAGGGTTTGTTCAGAATTTTCACATCCGTTTTCCGCTTCACACAGATGAGTCTAGGTAAGGGTTGATTGCCTTCTCCATCTGATGCCAGTGAGAGAGTTCATTTCTCTGATATATTATTTCTGCTTTGAACCTCCAGTTTTTTATTCTCTGACCAGGAAAAGTGGGTGCAGAGTACCAAGATCACACTTAATTATCAGCTGTGAGAATGTTTGTTGACATATTTGTCTGATTTATTGGTGTATTGAATGACATGCCATTTATGTGGATCAACCCAACCCTCCTCCTTTTTCATCCAGGCTTGGGACCAGCAATGGTGGAGTTAAGATAAACATAAACCCTAAAGTTCCTTTGACAGAGTATATCAAAACGATTTACCTCAACTGTTTCATGTAAACATCCCTCAATTTTACTCAGTCATAAACAGTGTTGTGTTAACTGCATTGTAATGTTTTACTTATTAACCCACTGCAATAACTGATTACTTTTGAACTGTGTAATGGATTACATTAAATTTGAATTTCAAAACGTACACAACAGTAAAAAATTATGCTTTGGCTTTTGGGGGTCAAGTTGTTCACTGTATTAGGAGGAGGGTTGATATCAGTTTGATCTCTGTACATCCAGGAGAGCAGTGGTTGGCGCATCCAATGTGGTTGGCGCAGGTGAAGGTGTATGTGGAGGTCAGCCTCTGCCAGAGGAGAGCTGCATCTCTAGGGATCTTAAAAGTTGTCTAATTCATATTGTGTCTTTGTTGCTGTCTTGTTAATGCAAGCCATTTGCAAGCCATTCAGGAATGAGTTACTTTTGTTCAGAGTTGCAAGACATGTCTTCACTATGAAGACTCTATAGAGTGCTACATACGTTTAACCAGGGCAAACACTGGCTCATTTGAATAGTTAGGAAAGTAATTTAAGTAATTTATACATTTTCTTACATTTTCTTGCAGTCCCTCAGAGTTGATGTAAGTCAGGTGGTGTAAGGCAGGCCTTACATCTACTGTGGGAGTTGTGTAGTTGTGTCAGATTTTTTTCTTTTGTTAGTGATTTACTTTGGTGATCAATGCATATGATTATAATCATTTAATAATGGCCAAACTGTAATTAAAATACAACTTTGCACCATTTTGTTGTGAAAAAAAATTTGAACTAACAAATTAAGGTTTACTTAATGATTGAAATCTTACTCTGCTAAACATGTCTCACTCTGTGGATGATGGACTGAGGCAATGAGAGAAAGTAACTACAACTGTAAGTAGGGATGAGAATTGAGAATCTATTCCTAGTATTCAAATTGTTAGTCTACTTGCTAGTGGTGTGCAATACTGCAAATTTTGGCATCGATGCGATACTAAATAAATACAGGGCCTGTATTGCCAATAGCAATACTTTTAACTTACAAAGGCAGCTTATTTAGGGAAGAGCAATATGTGATGATTTGTGAGATGAATCATCATGAAATTGCAAATTCTGATTTTAACAACCACTAAATCACTGTGATTTTTAATTTCCACAATAATTAGTTAACACGACAAAAAACACCCTTCAGCTTTTCAAGTGTTTTGAAACAGTTTTGGTTTGTCTTTTTTACAAACGGGGGGTTGTAAATGTAAATATGGTAATTCCTGTTTATAAAGCACTTTGGGTCAAATTCTGTTGTTTAAAAATGCTATAGGATATAAATAAAATAGACATGACAGTCAACACAAAAAGATTCAAGTATTTTTCATAGTACATGTTAGAATAATTTATTTAAATCAATTCAGTGGGCTTCATGCCGAGGCTAGAAACAAAGTATGGATCCTATCACGATAGTATCGATCCAATACCAATACCAGCGTTGGTATCGATACTATCGATATCTGCATGCTTGCCTATCAATCCTGCTTATGGATTCTTGCACATGCGCTACAATCAGCTGATTTCAGTTGTCGGAGGAGGAAAACAGTAAGGGATTTTACAGTGTTGAAATGGACATAACTTTTATTTTAATAGCACAAAAGAACAAGGCTGCGATGTGCAGACTGGATCCAGGACAGAAACAACTGCATTATGTTGCTAACACAACTTCAACTCTTTGCAAGCCCCTGCACAGCCAGCATGCTAACGCTAAGTTAGGCAAGAACCTAGAGTCACGCTAAAGCTGAGTGACAGCCCAGGACCGAGGTCAGGTGAGCTGAGGTGAAGCCAGCTCCCGCTGAACTTCATCAGGTAACAAAGGAGCAGTCAGGCTGCAGCCTCCACTTCAACCTGTTTTTTTTTCTATTTATGTATCTATATATCTAAATTGTAGAGTAAGGCACTACAATAATACAATCTTGTTCATGTTTCTAAAGTAGAATCACCTTGGAGATCTCTTTAAAGTCTCTTCGTGCTGGTTTTATTTTTGCTTTGTGCTCATACCTAAATATGAGAAGGATCATCTGTGTCCTCATAGGTTAGAGATTTGTGTTGGTATGTGGGACTGTAGCTTTGGGTTTATATTGTTAAATGGAAATTATGAGACTTCCTCTTGGGAGTAATTAAGTAATGTACTGCATTACTTTTATGAAAAGTGTTTTTCTGAGTAATGACCCAAACGCTGATCACAACAAACAGGGGAAATACCTCAACATCCACAAATATTTCACGCATGTAATCTGCAGGGATGTAATGTCTTTGATATGCTGTCTAGAGATGGTGCTGGCTCTCAAAATGTAGCTAATGAGAATGATAAGGAACTGAATCAATAAGTGATATTGATAATGGAAGAGGAATTGCTAAATTCTTATCAATTCCCATCCCTAGCTGTAAGTATAATTTCTGACTCTTCATGTTCTAATTCACAGTGAATATATGGTTAAGAATATGTTTCATGCTGGTGTATTATGTTTCTCCTCAGATGCAGTTCAAATGTAAATATATTACATTGAAATCTTTTATATCCAACTTTTGTTACTTCGGCTACTCACATTATTAATAAGAAATAAGTTAAACAAAAAGATTATGTGTGATTACAGGTTAAGATAGTTAGTTAAGCTAGTTGGTAAATTCACATTGTGTTCGTCATTTATGGTGTTTACTTTGTGTATTCCTGTGTATTCCTTTGATGCTTTGCTGTTTGTTAATTTCCTTCTTTTGCCTTGTTCTCACTTCCTGTTAATTTTGATAGTTAACTTTTGCGTCTTACTTTTTTACTTCCTGTTTTTGTTCTTTTCCTGCCTTTCTGGTTGCTATTTCTCATTAGTTTTCCCAGTGTTCTCTCATTTAGTTTCCTGTCTCTGCCTCAGTCTTTTGTCTTCTGTTTTTTCACGTTTTCAGTTTTTTGCTTCTTACTTTATTCCTCTTCTGTTTGAACCACATTACTGGATTTTTGTCATTTCCTGAACTGTCAGTTTATTGCAGCTCCAACGATTTGCTCCAACCATCTTTGCCATTTGTGACAATGTCCTGCATTCAGGTCGTCACTTTCATAAAAAAATATGTCAACACGTATCTCGGATCCAAGTTTCATAAACATGCGTGATAGAATCTGTCCTATCTGAAAGACAGTGTGACGAAAGGGCGATTTTAAAACTGTTGTTTTTAGCACAAAGCAGAATCCTTACCTTCCCACACACAAAAAGGGGAATAACAAAAACAAAATGTTACAGTCTGTGCATTACTGAAAATTATTGCCCGTCTTGTGATGGGATCACATTAGAACTACATATGACAAAGTTTTATGAGTATATCTTTTGTCTAAATCTATATAAAAATATTCCAAAGCATTTCAGACCACTCATGTGGTAGTTCCAACTGTAATAGGTGTCCCAGAACGTTTTACTACAATAACACCCCAAATCCCCTGAACAACAAACCGCTACACTATTATGGCCGGTAAAAAAGCTGCTTAGGCCTGCCTCTGGAGAAAACGCACAAAAACTAATCAGGAAATATTATACAGCTCATAAAATGGTTAATTTTACTGGATACATTGATGGCTTTTTGTACCACAGCCCATGCCTTATCACAAAGCTTTCATTAAATATCCTTTTGAATAGTTACACAATTTTCTTCCCTTTTCAATAAAGCACATCAGAAGGGAAATGGCCTGTTAAAGTGTGACAAAGAGCACATAATGATAAAAAAATAGAAGAAAACTAAATGGAATAAAAGTGCTGAGCAGTAAGAAGTGCTAAGGAGAGTTTTTCTGAGCACAGGGGACATCTGCAGGGTTAAAGAAACAATAGAGTTTATTTGGAGAAGGAACGCAACAGTGAGACACCCAAATGGGAGAAAGGGTAATGGATAAAATGTTGTATTGCATCAGTGTGGCGTCACCTATAGTAAAAACAGCGCAGTGAGATTCATTGAGATTCTTTTAAATGACAGGTTGCCCAAAGCTACCCTTAGATATTTGTTTGAAATCTAGATAGACCTGATTGGTATGCTAGTTAAGCAAGTAGCTTGCTAGGCCCACAAGCAAGCAGTTAAAAAAATACCTTGTTTTTTTTGTTTGTTTGTTTTCTTTCTTTCTTTTTGTCAAGCCCTCTATAACTGTGAGAGGATTATTGAATCAAAGAACAGAATGAATTTCTGTCTCACTTTCACTTAAGGAAATGATAAACCCTGCAATATGCAGAACTTATTGTTAAGTTAGACTCAATATTATTGTTTTAGACGCTTACACGCTTAAAATTTATTAAAATTAATTAAATGAATTTGATATTTAATTTATCATCCAAATACATATAATGTCTTTTGTCTCTCCCTGACACATGTTTTCTCTGTGTGGTTAGTCATGCTTACACGTTCCTGTCATGGTCCTGGGCCATGTGGGCCCAGTATTCTTAGTTTTCATGTATTTTTGTATTTTGTTCTTTATTTAGGCCATGCTTCCTGGGTTGATCTGTTACGTTGTTCCTTATGTGTTTTCCCTTCGTGACTCTTACCCCCTGTGTGCCCCTCTGTGTATTTATGAGCCCTCGTCTCTCTTTGTGCTTTATTCTATGTTTTCCCCAGCCCGTTATGTCTGCGTTCTCCCCGTGCTCTCTCTCCTCCTGTTTGAACCTCTGTGTACTTCCTGCTTTACTTTGCCCATCTCCCATCAGTGTTACGTTCACTCCTGCCGTGTCTTGTTATGATTATCAGTGTCACCTGTGTTCCCCGTGTGCATCCACTTCCCCTGATCTTCCCTCATGTGTATTTAGTCTCTGTGTTTCGTACAGTCTGTGTCGCGTCGTCTGTGTTCTCACCCCCATGTTTTCACGATCAGTCTTTTGTGATCATCTTCGTCTCAGAGTTCTCTTAGTTTGTCACAGTATTAGTTTTCCCAGTTTAGTTATAGTTTAGCCACGCTATCCCTGCTGTGTTTGTATTCCTGGTCTTCAGTCATATTAAAGGCTCGCTTTCTGTTAAACTCACTCCCGTCTACTCACTTGTGTACGCTCCTGGGTCCATTACACACACCACCGCACGACCTGCCTCTGCAGACCGTGACAGTTCCTTTATATTTAAAAGAAACGTATGACTCATGAACTCTAAACTGTTTACTGTAATCCATAAGCTTGATATTGCTAATCATGTCTGATCTTATCTATTAGGTGACTCATGCGAAGATAGATAAACAGCATAATTAGATTTTTTTTTCTTTCTCTCCCACTCTGCAACCGTTTGCTTTAACCAAACTTCAAACAGCAAGTACAACAGTACAAAAAATGCAGTTGAATATTGGGCATGAACATTGTAAACATGTACTTCCCGACTCAGTTGTTTCCACTTAAACAATCAAGTCAGATGAATCCACAAATAGCAGCAATGTAAACACAAGACAGAGAAAGGAAACGCCAAATCTGTGGCACACATGGGTTTACAGATAGCCTCTATGATCATGAACTCAAATGGACTAGAAAAGTAGAATGTTCTGGTGTCGATAAATGTGCTTGCCCAATCATGCGGATAAACACACAGCCCTAGCCTAACCCTGAACAGGTTGCTGGAAGTCCAGAAAACCTTTGGCATGTAATGTCAACTCTCATTGAACAGTGAGAAAATTTAAATGTGAACTATAATAGCTACTTTTTTATTAGCGTTATCATGCCTTGATACTAGGTCTACAGCAATTTAAACATCAAACCAGCAAGTAGTGTTAACGCGATCGTTTGAATATAAAGGTATTTCTCAGGGTGTAAGTGCTCAATAGTTACAACAATCCACCAGTGCTATGTCAAATGGCAGTTTTGGCAGCATTGTTTCATTTAAAGTGGAAAAGAGAGGACAGGCAGTTTTGAGATCATTTTAACCGGGCATTGGGCAAATTACACCGGGGCCCTGCACTGACATACACACACATGCATGAGCACACTGTAGGAGACAGTTCCATCTACAGTTTCTTCCAACTCGTTTCAACTTTGTAACAAGAAAAGATTCAGCTTGCCCTGTTCCTTGGCTGAGTTACAAATAACCCAACCACACAACCAACACATGCCACATGTGCACGCGGTGTTCTGCACTCGTGTTGAATCTTGAACCTAAACTTAAATCTTCAGCTTCTTTACCTTTAAAACCAAAAATCAACTTTTTGCATTGTACTTGAAAAAAAATGTAATAATACAAGTGAACAAAAGTGAACAAAGACACGCATGAAGGGAAAATTTGTACATAATTGCACATACTCAAATATACTTTAAACACCTTTGAATGTGTGCAACCTGTGTAATCTCTAGCACTGATCTCAATACAAAGGTCAATGATATTACAACATGAGTCTTTCTTTTATGATGAACAGGTCTCCACAATTGGAAAGATTATCATTAGCGCATCTATATTCACATCTATTTTCTCAAAATTATGGTCACTAGTTTTTGAAAAAGGACCCAAATACCAATATAAATAATTAAGACAAAACATAAGAGCTATAAGATACAACATCACTTAAAATGGGTGAAGACAGGAGATAAAGGTAACTGGTTTATAATCCTTCATTTAAATAAATAAATAAATAAGTCGAAAAGTTTGCAAGAGATTCAGTTTTTCAATTTAAGTCAAATCATTTTTGTTTATATTGCACCAAATCGCAACAACAGTTGTGTTGTAACTTGCTGTGATAGCCAGTCATTTGACTTGAGTTTAATATGGCCTAAAAGTACAGTTTAGCATAGATAGTGGCAGAAATAGACCAGGTCAGTAAATGACTTTAATGTTGGGCCTAAAACCCAGTTTTCAGCATTGAAGCTTTGTTCAGTAGAGGTTCTTTTAACTTGAAATTTGACCAAATTCTCTATGAAGTTACTGTGGCTGACCTCCTGCCCTATTCATCTGCTCCGTGGAGCTTCATGTGGCTTCTGCAGTATGTTGCATTTGATTCAATTAAGTATTTTATTGAGTGTTTGCAGTCACATCTACCAACCGACTAAGAATATTAAGTAAATAATAAGATACCATCGTATTTTTGGACTCTGACCACTAGGTAAAGAGGATGAAATGTGTGCTGACCACACTGATAAAGAGATCAGCTCACTGCTTGAGTTTTTCATAAATTATATGTATGTCATGTGTCTGACAAATTTGGTTGCAGAAAAATAATCAGAAAGAACATCTATAATCCCGTTTTTGATATCTCAAAAAAGACATGAGGTTATCATCAAACAGAGCAAGAATAACAAGCTCACTCATAATTACTGAGGGAGTTTGATCAATCTGATGAAGCATCTTGAGGAAATTATCATGTTTACCACATGGTAATTACCAAGTGGCTGTTTTGATGCTTATGTAAATTAATTTATTAAAAACTGATTAACAAAACTGATTGAACAAGTAGACTCCAGCTTACATCCTTTAATCATGTCCTTGATGAACTCTGAATCATTACATAACATTGCAGCTTCAGAGGACTCAGATAATGAAACTGCCATCAGTGCACCAACTTGTACTCTTTCAGTGAGCAAGCTGTGGCATTTAAGGAGTTATTTAAAAACTGCTGAAAAGTAACTGACATGCAAAAACTTATTTCGACATTAGAAGCAATAAGAAGCATATTAAAGCCTTACTCTGTCATAGCTCACCCACACGTTTTATCCCTAAAGATGCCACATTGGGCTTCCTTGTAAGACTGTGTGGTACATAAAGGCCTTGTCCCCATGTATGGACTTTATCCTTTCATCCACAGAAATATTTCATTTTTATTTTACTGAAAAGATACATTTTTAAAAGAAAAAACCTTACAAGGTTAAGGCGCAGTATTCAGAAATTTTGAATTACAGTATTTACATGTAGAGACTCAAAGGAGATACCCACATTTCTTTTCTGACAAGGTCTTATCAGTCACTGAATATCCTGTCTTACTCGGCTGAGCAACCAGTCACTGTGTACATGTGATTTTATGTCAGCATGGACTTGGACAAAACACTATTTTGTAATAAAATCCATTAGTGTGATTGTGACCACATATTAATACCCTTCACCTTGTCTTTTATTCCTTTTTCTTTACCATTTTCATTGGGTCTGGTAGTTCAGAGACATTATTTGAAAATTCGGTAGAGCTCCAGCCACCTTCCACTTAATCAGCGCTCTGTTTACCCATGAAACACCTGTGTGCGAGTGCACAGTCAATATCAAATGAAGAGGCTCATTTAAAGAACCATTGTGATAAAATATAAAACTTTTCTTTTAACCATGAAACGCAGAGGGAAAGGACCATCTTCTTGATTTAATGTTTCAGGCTTGGTTTGTTGCATTTCATTACAAATTATTAGCACGTTTATTACTTTATTTAATACGATTGCCATTTTAATTTACAAAGCTTGTTTCAACCTTAGTGGGTGGGAGTTGTTCATGTTTCGGAGGTAGAAGATAATCATTTTTTAAAACCAAAATTATGGTTAGGGAGTTATTAAAGTCAAGGCAATTGGAAAAATGAAAGTTTTTTGGGGGGAAAAAGAATGAAACCACCTTGTTATAATGGCTATTTGGATATTTGCTGTGTTGTCATGAGTCAGATGTACTTTCGGTGGCTAATATAAAAATAAACTGCTGCTAATGGGTGCTTGAAAACTTGCTTTTGCTGTTGTTTCCCCCTGACTTTAAGTAGACCTTTTATGCTATTTAGACTTGTTTTTCCTTTTCTTTTTGATGGAGCTGAGAGTTGTTTGTGTGCGTGTGGGAGTGTGTCAGTAATTTTAGGATTAGAATCCAATCTGTTTCTTTCCACAAGCCCCATGGCTGATGGGAGGTCCCTGTTGCTGAGCTAAATACAATGATTGTTCAAGAAGATAAAATGACATGCTGTCTGAACCTCCCACTGATAATGTCCTAAAAACACCCTCTCTGCCTATCATTAAGTCCACTTCCCAGAGATTAACAGGGGTAAAACAGATGATTTCCCCACTGCAATCCTGTGCTAAATGTTAAAAACACATTTTATTCTTTTAGTGTGGTCTCTGAAAGTGACCGGTGTTATTCATGTGAAAGCGATTGTGAGTGAACGCTGTACCCAAACATCCGACTGGTTGCATATTCATCATATTCATCGAGTGAGTAGAGATTAAGTTTTGGGATTGGGACCTTTTGGTTAAAAATGTGGAAATATAAACCATCTCAGCTTCTCAGGCTGACAGCCCTCTCGCTCACAGCGGTGATCATCACGCTTGAGTTCAGCTCGCTGTTACTAACTACTTTTCATACCCCTTAAGCTGATTTTTGTTTCTTAAAAAAGGCCTAGCACAAAAATCTATGGGCAGTTTCCCACTGCTCTGAGGCGACATCTTGCTTTCCTGGCACAGGAAGAGCAAGAGTCACTCTCTCTCTGTCTCTCTCAGCTGTGTTCATTTAGAGAGCAAGCAGCGAGGCTTCAAAGAGACGGAGAAGAAGTAAGAAACGCTCTGTTGCTTCAAACTTTTCTGGGTGAACATTATACATGTAAGTGCACCACCACTGTCTTAATGTGTGGTGATTTTTGTCGCTGTTTTTCAAAATGCGAATCGTGCTTGCTGAGTGAAATTTCAGTGATTCGCTTTTGATTACTGCCGAAGCAAAAGACTGCAGTCGGGGCAGCCCCAGGGACGATAAGATTATGCTTTAAAGTATGTGTGGAAGTTGTAGTCTTACTCTATCCATCTAATCAGTATCATCCTCATCAGTCATAATAATTATCATCATCATCATCGTCATTGTCATAATGATTTTTATTATTATTCTAGTCGACTCTGGGATCACTATATGCACCAGCAGTGCAGTCATTATCATCTTCATCGTCTTCATTCTGTTCCATTTGTTTTGCATCTTCCGCGCACACGTTTCCTCCCACCCCGTTCCTGTTCCCAGCTCACAAATCCCTTTATTAAATCAAATCCTGTGGCTCCTGGAAGCTGCAATACAACCAAGGAGTGGCTAAACCCCCAAAGGTCACAAAACTCTGTGCATCCCTGTTCGCTGCCTGCTCGGTTGTTTGTCAGTGTGTATGCATGTGTGTGCCTGTCCGTTAGCTGCACACAAGCCAACTGAATTTCCCATGGCACCTACATACTACTTAGCCAGAGGGAAAATGCTGTGTGCATTTATGCTTGTGCAGGAAGAGGTTATAAGCTCAGACCTATAACAGATTAAGGGTGCATGGTGCAATGGTTAGAGAAATGAGAGATACACAATCCGGCAACACTAAGATGCCATATGCCTAGCAGCCATGCTGAGTCTACCCTGACACAAGTGTGTAAACATAATGTCTTTAAGGTGCCATATTTCAAATGTGCGGTCATTTCTCTTTTCCCATCCAGCCTTACTTTTTGAAGATGCTTCTTCCTTGTTTGTTTTCATCTTCCTTTTTTTAATCCCTTGGCTCTCCTTTCTTCCCCTCTCCTGTCCCTTCCTTCTCTTCCTTCCTTTGCTTTTCATGTCTATTTCTTGCTCTCTTTCCTTTTCATCATTTTTTCCTTCAGCTCTCTGGCCTCAGGGTGGTGAGGGTGGCAGGTATCTTATTACTCTGTCTTATACACTAGTTCATCCAGCAGCAGACAAACGCACACATGCACATTCTCTCACACAAACACACACTGTCCTGAGGCTTGAAGGCTGGTCGTCTTTGATTGAGACTAATGGTGAAATTACACAGACTGCTGTTCTAAACAATAGTCTTCACTCACACTTATCTGGGGCGATGGTACGAAAATTGGAGGCTGGTGGGGGGTTGTGTTGCGATCAGTAGTGCCAACGGTTGCTGGAGGAAATTGGTGCTGAGGAAGGGGGATGACATGCATAACATGTTCCCTCCAACTCTGGTGTATCACTCCAATCACGTCTTCCCTTTCTTGAGGTCATACATACGTTTAGTTTAGTTTGTTAATCAAAAAACAGTCTGGAGTAGCTGCATGACATCTAACAAATTCCAGCCTCCTTACATATTTCTCTAAAATGCCACATGTAAATACGATGGCACTGTGGGGCAGTGGTTAGCGCTGTCATCTCTGATGATTTAACAAGGTGTGCCCCTCACCTCTCTGACTTTAACCTTTTTTTTAAACTCAGCTAATCTACTTAACCAGGGCTATTTGTTGGTGACTGATTTTGTTGATTTGACTGATTGACTGAGACTGTAATCAAACCCCCAGCTCTCATCAGATTTTATGTGAAATATTGTGGCATTCTGATTGGCTCTCTGAGTCATTCATATCCCATTTCCCCAGCACTTTAGTCAATTATAGGAGCAGAGAGGGAAAAAAACCAAACAAAAACCTTTATTTAAAATTAACAAAACAGCTGCAACTTTGGCAGGGACGATGGGCCACATCACTCAAAGTTAGAGGCTGAATGAGGGAAAAAAAGGAAAAAACCTTTAAAGTACATCACGGCCTGGCTCAGAGCCATAGTGCTGAATTGCTGGTCCCCCGTGAGCCGGAGTTCAAACTCAGATGCTCACGCTGGGATCTTCGAAGTATTTGGTAAATCCTGGTTCAAGAATAAAGGTGATTGGGTTTTTGCACTCATGGGCTCTGAGCTCTGCAGCGCCCCGCCAGAGGTTATGAAGCTCACAGAATCGGTAACATTTTTAAATGACCTTTCAAAATCCATCTTAAAAAATGACACCCTTGGTTGCTTGTTGAAATGCCCAAAAGCAAATCTAATAAATTTACATTTGACTGAGCAGGCAAATACTGACTGTGAGCGCAAAGAACGGACAAATATACGTGTAAGACACAATGGTCATCATCCAGTTTCTTTTTTGTTTCATCAAGGATTGTACGTATCCTTATCTTAACTTTTGCTTTCTGTAAGTACTGTCCATACTGGCTTAGCATGATGTTAAGGAGAATGCACACAGTCCACAGTCATCATTCTGTACAGAAATACTTACACCATCTGTATATATACCACATTTCATTTGATGCTTCAGTGGTCTAGGCCCGTCAAAATAAATTAGATATACTGAAAATGTGACCTATAGTTTTTGTTCTCATACTGAATTTCAAGCATGGAGCAGAAAGAAAACATTATATTATTAATAGCAGTAATCGATGAGGTGGTTTGGCCGTGTTCAACCAATGAGAGGCTCTGGGGAAGAGCCCAGTGAGACTGACCTGGGTACACCTCAATATCACTCTAAAATGGCTAATGTGTCCGGGTATGGGCGTCCAGGTACACACCGGCTCACTCCTTGGCAGCCGCTTATCGGGGCCGCTCGGGCCACTTCGGGGGTGGGGTGCCCTCGGCCTCTCGGCCTGGGGCTCGGTCGCTCTGGCGCTGCTGGCTGCCGGCGGAGCTCACGGGCGCGTCACTGCAACCCCCCCCTGGCTTATGCTTCGCGGCTGCTGAGTGACCCCTCATCTGGGACTCTCCTCAGCTCTTTCTGGGACAGTGGCGCAGCTGCCCCTCTGTTGGTCTTCCTTGGTCTTGTGTTCTGGGGGCCTCTGGATGTCTGGAGTTTTGATTTCCTCCATACCTGCTTCATGCCCTGGAGGACGGGGCTGTGGCCCCCCCACACCCTCTAGCAGATCATTACATGAAGGAACCTTTTAAAAACAAGCGCGCTCATGCTCACAGGTGTACACACGGGTGCTCACACACACAAACTACACCCTTTTTGGCTCCTACCTCAAAGCACACTGTGTTCTGTTGATATTACGTGCTGCACAATAATGTTTAACACTTAGTATTTACTGTTATATTCACATAGATCATCATGATGTTGTTTATCCCTTGTTAAATGCCTGTTTACTTTTTTCTTTCTCAACAGGTGATCCAAGTGATTGATATGTGTATTTTTGTCTGCTTATTTTGTTGTTTTTTGTTTTTTGCCCTTTATCCCAGTCCCTCTTCTCTGCTGTTTTTCTTTCCCTCTTTCTTTCTCCCTTTTCTTTTCCTCATTCAAGTCTGTCCCATATCTATTATGTGAAAATAAAAAATAAAATAAACAATAAAAGGTGAATCAAATAGACCATTACGGCAAGGCTGGGATGGTCCATTTGGTAAAGTAAATCCGTTGGGCATCTTTCTTCACCTTTAGACAATAATTCTGATGGCAAAAGAGCCAAACGGGACAGGAATTAATTAATTAATTAATTTAATTAAATAAAATGGCTAAAGAATGTTGTCAGCGGCCTTGGCATCTTTGCTACCATGAACTGGATCCAGATACAGTGGGGCAAAAAAGTATTTAGTCAGCCACCGATTGTGCAAGTTCCCCCACCTAAAATGATGACAGAGGTCAGTAATTTGCACCAGAGGTACACTTCAACTGTGAGAGACAGAATGTGAAAGAAAAAAAAATCCATGAATCCACATGGTAGGATTTGTAAAGAATTTATTCGTAAATCAGGGTGGAAAATAAGTATTTGGTCAATAACAAAAATACAACTCAATACTTTGTAACATAACCTTTGTTGGCAATAACAGAGGTCAAACGTTTACTATAGGTCTTTACCAGGTTTGCACACACAGTAGCTGGTATTTTGGCCCATTCCTCCATGCAGATCTTCTCGAGAGCAGTGATGTTTTGGGGCTGTCGCCGAGCAACACGGACTTTCAACTCCCGCCACAGATTTTCTATGGGGTTGAGGTCTGGAGACTGGCTAGGCCACTCCAGGACTTTCAAATGCTTCTTACGGAGCCACGCCTTTGTTGCCCGGGCGGTGTGTTTTGGATCATTGTCATGTTGGAAGACCCAGCCTCGTTTCATCTTCAAAGTTCTCACTGATGGAAGGAGGTTTTGGCTCAAAATCTCACGATACATGGCCCCATTCATTCTGTCCTTAACACGGATCAGTCGTCCTGTCCCCTTGGCAGAAAAACAGCCCCATAGCATGATGTTTCCACCCCCATGCTTCACAGTAGGTATGGTGTTCTTGGGATGCAACTCAGTATTCTTCTTCCTCCAAACACGACGAGTTGAGTTTATACCAAAAAGTTCTACTTTGGTTTCATCTGACCACATGACATTCTCCCAATCCTCTGCTGTATCATCCATGTGCTCTCTGGCAAACTTCAGACGGGCCTGGACATGCACTGGCTTCAGCAGCGGAACACGTCTGGCACTGCGGGATTTGATTCCCTGCCGTTGTAGTGTGTTACTGATGGTGACCTTTGTTACTTTGGTCCCAGCTCTCTGCAGGTCATTCACCAGGTCCCCCTGTGTGGTTCTGGGATCTTTGCTCCCCGTTCTCATGATCATTTTGACCCCACGGGATGAGATCTTGCATGGAGCCCCAGATCGAGGGAGATTATCAGTGGTCTTGTATGTCTTCCATTTTCTGATGATTGCTCCCACAGTTGATTTTTTCACACCAAGCTGCTTGCCTATTGTAGATTCACTCTTCCCAGTCTGGTGCAGGTCTACAATACTTTTCCTGGTGTCCTTCGAAAGCTCTTTGGTCTTGGCCATGGCGGAGTTTGGAGTCTGACTGTTTGAGGCTGTGGACAGGTGTCTTTTATACAGATGATGAGTTCAAACAGGTGCCATTCATACAGGTAACGAGTGGGGGACAGCAAAGCTTCTTACAGAAGACGTTACAGGTCTGTGAGAGCCAGAGATTTTCCTTGTTTGAGGTGACCAAATACTTATTTTCCACCCTAATTTACGAATAAATTCTTTACAAATCCTACCATGTGGATTCATGGATTTTTTTTTCACATTCTGTCTCTCACAGTTGAAGTGTACCTCTGGTGCAAATTACTGACCTCTGTCTTCATTTTAAGTGGGGGAACTTGCACAATCGGTGGCTGACTAAATACTTTTTTGCCCCACTGTAAGTGTTGATGGATATTCCTAATGTTGTTTTGAATCACTACAATAGATATCAGCATATGCGCATCATAACTGTTTAACAGAAACTATGTAACAGTGGTAACATGAAAGGAGAAAACAAAGAACAACAAAAGAGGGAGAAGAAAGGAGAAGAACAGATAGACGAGCATTTTCACCTGGCTCAATGCCCTGTACACTCCCAAACATTTTTTTTCGTTTCCTACAAAGACTTCCTCTCCCTTCCTCTCGGTCCTTGTTTTGCTGTCATGATTTCACAGTCTTCACTGTGTATTTACTTACCAACTGGAAAACACACACACACATACTCATATATACACAGAGGCATGGTGTTTTGTGTGTTTACTCCCTGCCCTTCTCTCAGAGGGAGAAGTGCAGACTGAGAGTTTGTGTGTGTGTATGTTTTCAGTGGGTGGGCGACAGACAGATGAAAAAGGGAGGTGACAAAAAAGAGGGAGAAAAAGAGAGAGACGTGTCAGGGAAAAGAAAGCGTTGCGGAGTGTGAAGACGGCAAGAACAATGATGCGGTTTGTGGCTATGTTTAACTCTGTGTGCGTGTACGTGTGTGTGTGTGTGTGTGTGTGTGTTTGACAGTCCGTTTTTTTCTTCCCAAGCAGGCATGGCCCTTTGCCTGACAGCCTCTCTCCTTCTCTCACCCTCTCTTTTCTCCTTCTGTTTGACCACTTGTCTGACATTCTTGTAAATTCTTTGTCAGCTATAATTACAGCAACCCTGAATTAACAATGCAGTTTTTTATCAGAGCTGCAATGGATTGAACGTCATTCACAGGACACTGTGTAAAAACAAATAAATTAAAATACATCATATGATATTTAGATTTAAATTAATATGTCAAAGACTTATTTGAAGCATCATATAACCAGTGAGATATAGCATTGAATAATCATATTTGACATCATAGTTAAAAATGTTTAATGTGACCAGCTTTGTGTGTCTGCAAATGGCCTGATAATTCCAAATGTTATAAGATGCAAATATAATGTACAGCATAAAATTGTAAATGTTTTCAAAATCCAGCTTTTGCCATTTGAATTAGATTCAGCGCTTGATTACAGCAATTATGAAAATTTGTTTCTTTTTTATTTTTTGCAATACTTAATCATTCACAAATGAAACTACGAAATGAAAGTGGGCAGCATCGCCTGCTTTGAACAGAGATCTCTCATCTCTATTTTAATTTTTCATTGCAAGCAGTTTGCCATTTTCTCTAGTATTGATTGAGGCACCAGTTCTTGCTTGCAGAGTTTGAGTTTTCACCCCATGCAGTGCCCATGCTGCTTCTGCCTTTGTCTCTCTCTCACTCACACTCACACACACACACACACACACACACACACACACACACACACACACACACGTGTGTTCTAGAGTTTCCACAGCAAAATGTTGAAGTGAAAGATTTGACCTGCATGTCGCCTTATTTTGGTTTCGGTCATTAACTAAAGGAAAGCTCATTTCCTTTATTCATTTCTAGCTTCATATTTTATATTTCCAATAGAATAGCTTTGCACGAGTCACCCATTCAGACCATTTACAGTCTGAACCTAGCCTTTTACTTCCTCTACATTTAAGTGGCACGTCAGCATGATTGTGACTGGCTGCCCCTCATAAACAGAACATGTTTATGTTTATGGCGTGTGTGCTCACAACAAGTGCGATGTACCTGAGATGATCATGTTAGGCATGTCCACTTTTGCTGACATCACACAGACACAAAAGTGGAAAAAAATGTCAAATGTAGGATATAGAGCACCCATAATCCCATGCCTTTGGTTCACTTATACATGTACATAGAATGAGCTTATTATTCAATCTTAAGTGGTCATAGGTACACACTGTGACATACTTGTGAATATAACACCCACGCACATGTAGCTTTGTAAATAAATGAATTCTCCAAAGATTACTTTGACGAATTGTTATGTGAGATTTATACTGCCACTTTGGAAGAATGACATTTCAGAGTGTATTAGCCAACACTTTGATACTGTGTTTTAGAGATCAAGCGAGGAGTGTGAGGAACAGGATGTGTCAGTAACGAGCAAATAGGACATTGAGACTAAGCCACTCTTCAAACAGTTTCAGGAGATAGAGACAAGAAGCAGCTCTCACGGTGGTGAGTCCATCTTTCAGTGGAAGGAGCAACAGACAGACACCAGATATCTGTCTGTGCAAATATAGTGAATCATCAGAGTTTGCGCGTATGTGTTTCTGACTGCTGGAGTGACTTAGGTCATGAGTTACGATGGCTGTATCATTACATGAAATCTTGCTTTCACGCAGTTTGAATGCAAGTGTATCTAACCAGGTCATTATTTTCAGGGTCCAGAAGTGACTGGGGTTCACTGTTGTCACAATCCAATTGAAAATCTATTAAAGTGCCTCGGGTGTCTCGCACACCACTCTGCTAAACAGAGATATGCTGCACATCTCCCTGGGTAGACTGGATGCTAGGCTGTGAGTGTGTGCGTGCACATGTAGGTCTGTTTGTGTGATAATATGTGTGTGTTTGCACATCCTTATGTCTTTGTTTAAAGAGTCTGTTTGTGTGCATGTATGTGTGTGTGTCTGTCTGCGTCTCCAGAGTTTTAAGTGCCTGTAAACCATCCTCCGTCTCAGTGGAATTGTAATGGGCTGTCAGTGGCTCAACATCCCACGAGGTTTATGTGTGTATTATTATTATTTTCCTTCTGTGTATGAGAGTGACAGAGAAAGAGGAAAGCAAAGAGGGAGAGGGTTCTCTGTAGAGAAGTACACTGGCCACCCTGGAGAATGATCCTAATTGACAGTGATGGCCATTTCCTCGGGGACACAGAGCGAGAGACTCGGTATGTGTGTGTGTGATTGAGTGTGCTGATTTGTATGTGTTTGCACTTTGCACTGTCTCAGATGTTTAAAGTGTTGACTGTATGCAGGTTATGTCATATTGTGTATATGTTTAATGGCAGTTTAAAGTATTCTTAAGTGCTTAATATAAATCATCATCTTTTAAGTGCCATTAAAAACAGGAGGCAAATTGGAATCATTGTATGCCTGTAGACACCAATAGTATTTTCTGATAAGGATCATTCAAAAGCTTTTGTTCTTTGTATATAATTGTTTTATGGTTTTCATTTTTAGTCTTTTGTAATTTAGTTCTTTTATTCCCTCTTTAAAGCTGGAGTTCACTCACACACACACACTTATGTTTGTACTTCATCACTTTTGAGGGCTATTAAATGGCTGCAGGAGTTTAGAAGTGATGGATGGATGGATTTGCTAGCCTTTTTCTATGATTCAGAATTGAGAAAAACAATCCTGATGTGCATGTACTAGGACTGTCATGGAAACGCACTACATGGGGTTAAATCAAAGCATCTTTGCTTATTTGCTCCTAATCCCCAGTTTTATTTATAAGCACATGCTTATATAAATGCATTTGATCCATTATAAGACCCAATTCCAGTGTTCCAGTGGGACTCCATGGTTCAGTTAAACCTAATTCCTAGATTAAAAGTGAAACAAAACTAGACCCTTAGACGGCCCTTTGAAACAAAACAACTTATTCGTTTTTTTCAATGTCCCAGTTCTTAAACAAGAAGACAAAAGCATGCACAAAGAAAAGCCAAGCTTCAACCTGCTCTACTCGACTGCAAAGCTGCAGGATTAGTTATCTGGAAGCTGAAGAGAAAGTGAGAAAGAGAGAAAGGTTGTGATTGGAGTGAAATGACTGAGAGTAGATTACAAGCCACAGCGGGTGAAAAGCTGTTCACACCACTTCTGTCTTTCATCATTAATTCGGTGGAGGTGAAATCAATGCTGCTGTTTGTTTTCACCTGTGTACTTCACTCTGTTCCTAGACTTTTTAAGAGTATGGCTACCTGTCCTAGGACATAATGATAAAAATGTAATGTTTTGATGGCTCATTAAGGACCCTCAGAATGTCCTGGGTTTGAGTGTTCATCAGTTGGCATCAGGCTAAGAATATCAAGCACAACCTGGTATAGAACAAACACAGAGAAATAAATGATTACCTCTGCATGAGCAAATCTTTTATGTGGCAACAAGGAAAAACACTGGAGAGAACTACTTATCTGTCCCAAAGTGGCCCCGGATTGTGTTTCTGACAACAGATTTACATTTGCTAATCTCTTTTAGGATCCTCGTCTTCACTCTCCTCTCTGTCATCCTGAGTATCTTCTCAGTAGCTATGATGTGCAACATGGTGTGTGGGCTTCTTTTACGTTTACTGCCAATTCCATTCTGTTTGCTTGTATCCTCATTGTCATTGTTTGTTTTTTTGGGGGGGGGGTTGTCCCGTTTGGATCTTTAGCCACCAGAATTGTTGTCTTAAGGCCAAGAAAGATGCCAAGCGGATTTATTTTACCAAGTGGATCATCATGGCCTTGCCATATTGGTCCATTTGATTGACCTTTATTATAATTATGTATTTATTTTATTTTCGGTTGCTACAAACAGGACAGACATGACTGGGGGATAGGACGGGGAGAAAGAATGAAAGAAAGAGAGGAAGAGAAAGAAAAACAGAGGGGAGAAGAGATGGTGAGAAAGGGGGGAAGAAAGAAAAACAATCAAAACACCTGGATCACCTGTATGGAGAAAAAAAAACAGAAGAGAAAGCAAACAAAAAAAAGAGCAACATAATAAAAAACAGCACCATCACAATAAACTAGCTAGCAGTAGATAACAGTAGATACTAAATATTAAACGATATTGTCATTTTTCCCTTAAATCTACAAGAACTTTATTGTTGTTGTTTCCTATTCTTTAAAGTCATGTTTTTTAAAATCTGTTTTCATATATCCCCCCTCCCTGTTCTGTCTCCAGTTGATTTGTTTGTCTTCTTTGTTATATAGAGATGGATAGAGATGTGATATAAGATTGTGAATTCTTTGCCACCTGCATGAAAACACCTGCATGATCTGTAAATGATCCTCCTATTGCGAAAGCTAATTGGAACTGTCACCCTGTGATTTCAGGCTTAATTTGTGCTTAAGAGCTTGATGTCTGTGCTTAATGTCTTACTCAGAACAACCACATCAGTCAAGCCACACATTTGTACGTCTATTGTCGCCGAGGAATGTGTGCATCTTGAAATCCCGAAATACTGAAGTCACTCTGTAATGAGCAGGCCTGCTTTTCAGCACCATGGACAGTGACACAGTCTTTAAAAAATGCTGTTTGGAGTTTTCTAGTGAAACTCCAAAACTGTTTGTGTCACATTGATTCTTGAGCTTTAAAAAGCATCTCTCTAATAAAATGTTTGCAAAACCAACTGTACACGTGCCTAGTTGTCATATTATTCCATATATGGCATGGTATTCAAACTCAAACTTTTTATATATATATATATAGATTCACAGCAGGAAGCAGATTTGACTGTGAGGTTAATGCTATTCCACAGTTTTGGGGGCAGCCACAGTTTAACTCTAGAGCGGCAGACAGTCAGAAGGATCTGAACAGCTTCTAACTGGAAGCTGAAGTTGGATATGTAGGAAGGAGCCAAACCATACAGGGCTTTTTAGATAAATGGGAGGACCTTGTATTACTACTGATAGACCAGTGAATTGATGTGATGTGTTTTATATACTGATTGAGTGAAACACAAGCAAATTTAGTGTTGCATTATGTAACACGGACTATTTTAGAAGTCACAAGGAGATATTTTACCTATAGTTTACTTTGTCAGTGCATGCTGGGAAAGTCTACAGCAAGGTGGCATAAGAGGGAACCGAGAGACAATTAAAATGAAATGCAAATGTAAATGCTAATTTTATTATTTGGAACTCTGAAGTGAAGTTTGGATTAAAGGCTACATGACACGTTCAATCCACAATGTAAGTCATAAGAATAAATCATGTAATAATAAACAAGATATACTATGTTCCTTTGTTGTTGGGCCAATCTTTTTCTGGCACCTGTGCCTTCAGCTCAGCACTGGTTTCAAATACTCTATATTAAAAACATTGGCATTCAAAAAGTGAATCAAAATACCTAATAAACGTGGGTTGTGAGTTGTCACTGCTCCTCCACAGCATCATATTATGTAAGTTAAATATATATATGACACTTTTAATAACTAAGTGACATTCAAGTCTCAAGCTTAGTCCCAGGTTAAGTTAGGTTGATATAATTTCTCAGTTTCCAGAGATACATTTGCCACTGTAAATATTTAATTCTTAAAACACAAATCAGCTGTTGACATTTTTTTAATGTACCATGTATCACGGTCAATTAAAATGAGATGGGCTTCCTTAGTGTTAATGTAATCATACATTTGTCTTGTATGTGCATACCTTAACATTGGCAGATAGCCATATGATCTCAAATTGAAACCACGGATTTACTCAACAGACACATGCTTTGACTGACAGGTAATCCTCTGAAGTGCAGTGGAGAACAGGAAAAAGCTCAAGAGCAAAAGGCACTCAGCCAAAGCAAGCAATGATTCAGTGCATGGAGTAAGCAAACCCACTGAAGAAAAGACAAACAAATGATTAGATTAGATAAAAGTGCATCTTGTTATAAAATAGAATCACCAAATGAATGACTTGGCAAGTGATTGAAGATGAGCAACAACTTCTAACCCAGATCAAAATAAGCGTAGTGGATGGTCACACATAGATTATTGATTGTTCTTAAATATGAATGCAGAAAACTGTTGTGTGAGTAGGTTTAGTTTGGGCCGTGAGTTTGGTAAGAGAACCTGCACAAATGTGCAGTTTAAGCAAGCTAGATTTCATTCTTTGAATAAGTTGTTGGCTTTGTATTTAAATGTATTGCGTTGTTGCAGTCATAAATATGGATGAACTAGTTAGAGACTGTGCCTGTGTACACCAGCTGCTTTGGTATACTTTGCTCTGCGTGTGTGCATGTGTGTGTGTTTGAGTGTGCTAGAGGATGCCAGCTGTGCCAGCAGTTATAGTTTGCACTTGAGCTTTGTTGGATAAAACTGAACCCTGTTGTCCTCACATCCACTTAAATGTACACAAATTCATGTACACTCCCACAAACAAGCATTCCTTGGCAAAACACACAAACAACACACACACACTGAGGGTTCCTCCATGATGACAGATACTCATCGCCCACAGCGGAGTGTCGGTCTGACGACTTGCCATTTCACATCACTCTGCAGAGATGAGTGGGACACAAAAATAAAATTGCTCCAAACCATGCAGATGGAGAGGCAGATAGACCCACTGACATGGATGTAGATGTTTATAATAAAACAAGTTTCATGATTTGAGTGATGCTGATGCTATGACACAGCACATCTATTCTAGGCAGATACTGTGGGAATGGAGACATAGATCCCTGTAGTCTCTGTGAGGATGTCAAAGCTGGAGGCAAAAGCAGGATCATAGCATGCTGAAGATACGAGTCAGCATCAGAAAAAAAGGATACTAAATACTGAGGGCGCTTTACCCTGTCAGCACCAGTCACATTGTAAATTCGCAGCACGGTCTCTCTGTTTGGCTCAAGGCTGCTAAATAAGCCCCCTTCTTCAGTGCCGGTTAGCCCGGGGTTAAGTGGGTTAAATTCTAAAATAGTCTTAACTCTGCAAAGTGGCTAATCTTGGATCACAGCAGGGTGAGCTAAGCTGAAGTGGACTTGAATCTCGGTTATCCACTTTCAGATGTGCCAGGTAGACACAATAGTCAAGTGCTTTAATCTCCGTCAGCGGCGGATGGAACCTTTTTTGTGAATTCGGTGCTGCGAGAAGGCTTTAAGACGTGCCTCCATCTAACACTCAGTGAGTGATGAGTAATAAAATCAACTCCAAGCCAAAACGGACTAACGAGTGTAAACAAAGCCTGACCTTCTTCAAGCGCTGAGACATCTGATACAGTGGGTTAATTGGATACGTAACCTGGTTCTGGAAACACTTAGTTAATCCATTCCCTGAAATAATTTCACACATACTGTAAGACTCGTTTTTCTCATTTCATTCTCACACTTATATATTTAAAGATTATTTTTTAATATGTAAACATACAGTATATATATTAATATGTGATATTTGGTTTTGTTATGAAAAATAGGTTCACAATAAAAAAATACTTTCAATTTATTTTTTAAAGTGAAAGTTCAACAGTCATTTCAAGGTTCTGTTTATTGTAAGGTAAAGACTCTACAAAGTGAGAGAGTCCCAAGGATCAGGCAATCACCTGTAAGCAGCACTTTGCTTTTTACAGGAGGAGACCTAACGCAGAACAAAGCTCAGGGAGGACCGGCCATCTGGTGCCAGCAGTTGGGGTGAGAGCGGAAAGAAAAGGGAGACAAACAACAAAAGGAACAAAAGACAAACTTAGAGGAGAACAGACAAAAGTAATGGCAGCAGTTAATACACAACACACGGGGAGAGAAAAGAGCAAAGAGGCGAGGGGCGCAGTGCAATGTTTGAGGTCTCCCAGCTTGAGGCTAGATGAACTAAGAGAAGGTTCAAGATCATCTGGTCCAGCTATAACTATAAGCTTTATAAAAAAGAAACATTTCAAGTCAAACCTTAAAAGTAGAGATGATGCCTCTATCCACAAATCAAGCTGGGAGCTAGTTACACAGGAGAGGAGCCTCATAGCTGATGGTACTTCTACTTCTATTGTACTTCTACAAACACTAGGAATCATAACAATAAATGACTGGTTGTTGTTGGGAAAATGTTATGCCTAAACTAATTGTGCAGAATATTGTCATATTGTCACTGTCAGTGTCTTTACCTTTTTAGTTTTAACTTTAGATATCCGCTGTGAGTCATCATTTTATATAATGAACATTAGAACCTAACGTAGTGCATAAGTGATCTAAGGTCGTGTTTCATGTTTAGATGCCCCGAAAATACATTTTAAATCTCTTTTCCCCCCAATACTTTTAACATTTCTTTTGAAACACTGCCTGAATAGTTTGCCAGTGTCACATTATAAAAGCCTTAAAGAATACTTATTGGAGTTGCAGGAAATTCAAATGTGTTTATTTGCATTTGTATTAAGGTATATAACATAATATATACACTGTTTTGATGTTCATAGAGAGCTGCACTGGTTGCAGGTCAGATACAAATTAGAAGAACAGAAAGTCTATTGTTATATAATCAGATGAACATTAACTGCAGGTGCTTCATATTTTATATATTAGATTTCTTAAGCAAATGTTGTGGTGTGATAAATAATCTTTATTGGAGGGTTTGGATGGGATCGTCTGTGGCTCACTTGATGTTTACTCGTGCTTTAAGGTATTTTAAACTTCAGTGAGAGGTTGAATGGCATGCAGTAACCCTTCTAAGTGTGCTTACCTTGGTTTACTGGGCTCCCCTCAGACTGATACAGTCAACATGGAGCCCTGAGGCTTCAGGGTAGATTAGGATGACCTACAAACACTAGAAATTGCTCCTGAAACACGCACAAACATGGCAAATACACACTCAGTAACCTCAAAGTGCTGATTAGCGTCAATGTTAGAGTAATGAGAACAGGGCTTTGTGGAAAAAAATAATTAAAATGTGCTTCTAATTAGTGACAAGGATATGCTTGAAAATCATGGTTAGAGAGGATTATATTCTTATATACCTTCACCCTGAACAGAAGAGAGAAAAAGAAAAGGCATACTGAGCTAGAACTACTTGTGATATATTGTGACCTCATAACTCATTAGCTGGATGATGGGCAAAAAAAGAAGTCCACAAATGTTCTGGATTCCTTAACCCTCTGTGGCAAACCACATTTTTGCTTATTATACTGTCTCTTTTTAAAATGCTTTATTTAATAACACCAGAAGCATAATTGTTGAATAAAATTAAGAGTTGAAGATGGTTTGACCCCTGACGAGCACTCATCTCAGGAATCAAATTCACACGATGAGATTTTTTTTTCTTTTTTTAAGACTAATCTTATTTTTACACATATTTAACCTGAAATAGCTATTATGAAAAATATCTACTTAAAAATATGAATATCCAAAAAAGTTTATTTAGCTGAGTTTGATTTAATTTATTTACTAAAACAGCATTTTTTACTTTGTTGGGCAATGATGGTAAAACAGTGAGACTGCTTATTTGAGATTTTTTTAGTGCCTTCCTGCTCCAAAACACTTTATTAAAATGATCAGTTTTTATCAGGCAGTCGCAGAATTTGATAACCAGCTTATCATTTTGAGTCAGAAATGACCCCAAAAATCACAGAAATGTGATATTTACCTGACAGATTAATCAGTGTCACTTGATTCATTCAGACACACAAAGTCACCTGTGCATGGATGAGCGCATGCACTTACACAAACACACACAGTTATGGTTAAAATCACCCCCACCACCAAATAAATAAATTATACCAATGGGACAGATGACCAAAGTTATGTGGATAACATTTTGAGGCAGCGCATGAGACTTAAATTGTTTTTCCCACTTGAACTCTGGACACTGTCTGGAGGATAAGGTCTGCGCTTTTATCGAAGTAGCCCTTTCTCAAATCTAGCAGATTTTCTCAGATATGTTCTCAATACTATAAATACAGCAGAAGTAGAACACGGGACACATGACACCCACTCGCTTGCTGTGAATTCTCTGGCCAACATGAGGTCAGTCAGACATTACACAGTCTTTGTGCTAAGGAGGTGACAGTGGGAAAAAAAGTTTGAGTTATTAAATGTCCAGTGTAACTGATGCGGTCATTCACATACAGCTCGGCTGGATAATGGCCTTATTTGTTTAAGGCTGCAGTGCATGTGGATAGTGCAGATTTCACTCCCACTCGCTCAGATGCTGCTAAGAGACCTTAACAAAGCAGATGAAATCCCGGCGTCTGGTATGGTCACCTCTTTGTGAGGAGGGAGATGACACTTTGAGGCCTGCAGCAACAAAATTCACCAACAGTGTGTTTTTCAACTTCTCAAGTCATCTTGTTATTTGTTTTTTCTTACACAGTTACAGCTGAAATAAGACAGAATAAAAGAAATGGATCATTTGAAAGGATTCTCAAACATGTTTTTGGATCATTTTTGCACTGACGGACTGGATTGGACCCAAACGGCAAACTAGAGGGACGAACTTTGCAAACTAGAGGAACAGCTAAAATTAAAATGAGGAAAATATTTTTATTAGTTTGTTGCTAGGGGCTAGAAAGATAACATTTGTCTAGTTGTCTGGAGATGAGGTAAATAGAGGTAGAGGACAGAGGTAAATATGTTGCATTTCTTATGAAAATGCAAGATAAAAACAGGACTTTGTATGCTGAACCCCACATTTTCCTCAGTAAAGGAACCGATGAATAAATACTTTGTTCAGTCTGTACAATGCTGCATGTGCAAGAACATTTTCTTGATTTGAATAGTCTTGCCACCTCTGTAAAGCAGCATAATTAATAGAACTAGAAAATGAACTATATAGAGGGTGCTTTACCGATAATGAATACCTCCCACTTTTCCACATTTCAGGTGTTGAAGAAGGAGTGTTGGTTTGTCTTCATAGCTCAAGCATCTATAGGTCTGCTGCCAAGGTGTGGGTTTGTGACTGAACTATCCCTCTCCCCCCCCCTTCATTTACTCAAAAATAGAAAAGGGATAGAAAGAAAAAGGTGAAGGGAGAGAAGGGAACTGTAGTGTGTTCCAAGTCAATTTCTCCTTCCTCAGATTGACTTCAAAGCAACATGACTAATCCTCTCACGCTTGCTCGTTAATAATCCGCTTAATAATCCGTTTAGCAGCTTTTCATGCTGTGCTGTTTGTTGGCATTATGGGGCTGTATAAAATGAGGAGAGGAGTCGTGGCGTTTCACTCAAAGGTGCTCTCTCCACACCCACCCCTACTGCGCTTAATGACACACTTTTAGTTTTTTTTTTAACTGCGACTGTGCACCAACACAACATGGGGTCTCAGCTAAGCTACATATAACTGACTTATACCTGCAGTCACTGGGCAGGAAGATTTTACGATCTGTGCATAAATATTAAAATCTACACTAGTAGTAAACATTCATACAAAGGATAATAGATAATTGAGATAATTGATTACATAGTTAAGCTATAACTAGTTAAGCTTAACCAGTCAGCTCCATTTCTCTGCTGTCTGACTGAGAATGTTGGTGGACCAAAACCAAATTTCGTAAATTTAGCTAAACTTTCATCCCACACTGAAGGCCTGCACCATCTGACTTAAATGTCACCAGCTCATTTAATAACATTTAATCCCATACATCTCCTCAGTAGGTGCCCTCCTCTACCCTCTGGTACAGTTGTTATTTAGCAGAGACCAAGGCAGAGATCATTGAATGTCCCAATAATTTGTGAAAATCTGTTTTGAAAGCCTAATGTTTACATTTTGCACCTCTGTCATCAAAAAGTCTTTGGAGTAAAAGTGCGTCTGTGGGCCAGCAGTGTAGGTTGCTATATTATCAGCTATTACCAAACTGCATTGCACAAAATTTCACTCACCAAAATAATACTTTTTGGATGGGCTGTTCGAAGTACAATTAATCACGTAAGCCATATTATTTTAATTACTTGAAAATGTTTCGTTGGGCACCAAAACCTTCATTGAGAACACCCATTTGGCAACTTTGATTAGTGAAGATCAAGGCAAGCAGAAATCTCGTTGTAGCAATGGAAAGAAAAAACAACTCAAAACTTAGCTATATACAACGAAATGATTTTTTGTGCCAGGCGATATATTTTAACATGGAAATCTAAGGGGATTGATAACTTTTAGAGTAGCAAGTGGCCACGTGAGGAACCTTCATACTGTCATCTTTTTTCAGCCCTGGAAGAGTGCGTGTGAAGTAGTGCGCATAGCGACCGCAGTGGTAACTGTTGTTGACACTTTGTAACATCAAATAACCTGTGAAAATGAAGGTAAACGTTGTGACAAAATGAAAGTTAAGTTGAAAGATGGGTTTCAAACTTACAGCTCCATCATCACTCAAGCATCCAAGTGTAGAGATTTGTTGTTTTTCTAACTTGGAATACACTGCTTGTTACTTCCATTCAGCAGGATGGAACGATCACAGCTGACTGAGATGACACCTACAGTAGTAGGCAGAGGATGCTGCCTAGTTTATCAGTCTGAGTACAACTGATGACCTTTCACCAGGCTCATATAATTCGAAACAAGGTGCCCGATCTCACTATCGCTCCCTCACTGAATAAGTGGTGGTGCAAGACTATGAAACAGTTTACATCAATTAATCATAAGGTACTTATCTGCAAAATAAAAACGTCAGTGTGCTATGTTCAGTCAGTTGCTTATCCTGCGATGACCTCACAGAACTCACAAATAAAACAGTAGCCTCCATTTAAACTCAATACTCGTAATTTTGTCAGAATCATAGAGATGGTCTTGGGAAAGCTGATGTAGCGCCATTTTTGAACATTTATACGTGAATAAACCCACATTCATTTGCTTTCTGTTTTTTTCTCAATTGAGCTGTCTCCCAGTTTTCTTCCTTTTTCTGCTATTCTTTCCTCTGCTCTCCCTCTCCATTTATTTTTCTCACAGATGGAACTAAGCCAGCCTCAAGGTTTTGGACTGGAGTCCATATTTTCATAGAGTACGCTTTCAACTGCCATTCCCAGTGAGCCCAAACAAGTGGGTTGCCAGATCCATCATGGTTTTATCTCTCATTATCTGTGAGACTCCCGGCCCCCTCCACTAGCCTTCTGCAACTGCTGGAACTGAGTGTAGATGAGAGATGAAACGATTAACTCCCATTTTCTGTAATCAGCAGAGAGAACTTGACAGAAGAACCAGTGCAGAAGAGAGAGAATATGGAAATATGTAGCTCGTCCTCCCAATTTCTGTTCTCTCGCTTTGCCCAAAGACCAAAAAACAAAAAGTCTACAGCCACACATGGTGAAGCAGGAAGACAGATGGAGGGATGGATTATAATGTCTGTATAACTCGTGGCTATCAGAAGTCTTCTGTTGCCATTTTAATTGGAATCCACACGATCCATGCAGCATCTTGATTTCCACTCTTAATTTACAGAGAAAAACACGAAATTATCTCCAGACAAAATGGACCACAATGGTGAGTTCATTAATAGATTAGCTGGCAAGTACTTTGATAATAAATTCATATTTTTTGTGTTTTTTGCAGTTTGTTATGTGTAATTAATTGGAAACCTTTGGATGGGAGCTGCTCTTTTAGCTCTCTGTGTAAATTTATAATAATCATTTTATTATTTCTGTGATTGTATTAGTTGAGCAATTAATTCATTTATCAATGAAATGATCAATACCTTGTAATAGTGTATTAGATGTGATAGTTAACTGTTGGCATGACAAAGACCTATTTGTGAGAGAAATGAATAGTAATTGCCCAATTTGTTTTCATTTAAAATTAATTTGTTTTAACAGCTTTCAGATTAATTAGGCTACGTGCTGGAAGACTGCTACAGATTGTATAGATGAAACCGCTCGTCTCTTTTGCTGATGACTACAGGATATGTAGGGGAAAATAATATATTACCTGTCAAATTTATAAATTATGCTCAGTGGATTATCCTGTGGAAACTTTTCAGACTGCCCATTGAAACTGATTTCTGTTTTTTATTCTGGGCTCTGCTTTAGAGAGAGGGGCTCAGAGTAGAGCTGGTACTCCTTCACATTGAAAGGAGCCAGTTGAGATGGTTTGGGCATCTGACTAGGATGCCTCCTAGACGCCTTCTGGGTTTGGAGTTCTGTGCATGTCCTACCTGCAGGAGGCCAACCCAGGACACGTTGGAGAGATTATTTCCCTCAGCTGTTCTGGGAACATCTCGACGTTTCCCAGACAAACTTAAGAAAATGGATAATGGCGAGTCTTTATTGACGTCGGAATTCAGACAAAAACAAAAGCAAAAAAGAAAGCACTTGTTTTTGTTTTGGTCTCTGCTGTGCTTGGATCCAAGGCAGGTCTGTTTAATGAAATGGTTGATTTAGTGACAACTGGAAAGCAGGTTTGTGTTGAGTGATGGCGAGCAGAGGACATGCATTGTCTTTGACTGAAGTTCTGCAGTAGGGCCAAGCTATATTAAAACCTTGTCTGCTGAAATAGCAGTACTTCAGATATAAATTAAGTTGCTTAGGGGCTTGAAAACTCATTTACTGACTTTATGGTGTGTCTTCAAGGGACATGATAGATTAGGTTGATGACAGCAGTTGATTCTCCCGTTCAGTCACTAAGTAAGGTGTTGGGCCACCACATCCTGCAGAACAGTTTCAGTGAGACTCGGCATTGACTTTACAAACCTCTCGATTGGGGGTCAAGGACTTAGGATTGACTTGAAATTAAATATCTGCATCTTTTGATTTTGTTGCCATCAACACATAAAAAAGCTAAAACATGAATGAATAAATGAATAAAGTTTTTGATAGGTGAATTAAAATACAGGAAAAGATGTTCAGGCCAAAAAGTATTTTACAGCTAATTCTGTTAAACATTAAGGTAATGAGGTACAAAAGAGTATCACACAGAAGCTAAAGCTTCCAGATAGAGAGGAAGAGGAGCAATAAAAACAATAAGGCACTGGCTCCACATGGGACCAACATACAATCAAAGGTACCTCTGTGGCATACTTTTGACAGAGCCTGCAAAGAGATTTGTAGACTGCCCTAAAGAAGTTGTAGCCGTTTGCTGTCAGCAGGGGGCAGTGTCAAAAGCAACCAATCTGTTGGCTAATTTTCATGTTTGTGCTCTTGTCCGTCCAATAAAAGGATCCAAGATGAAAGCAGCTGTTGTGACCTGACAAGTTCCCTTTTGAAGCCTCAACGCAGGCATTTCCGCTGTAGTTTTTGAAACCACGATTTGGCAAACAAGGTGCAAATTAGACTGTGAAATTTTACACTCACTGGCTAATGACTTTCAATCACAAATCCACTAGACTTCTATGGGCTGAAAATCTTCTCGCCCCCACAAGTATTGCCCCCTGGTGGCCATGGAAAAGAATGCAGGTTTAGGGCACCTGCAGATTGGCTTCACTTTTCAGACCTGGAAGTTACATCCATCTTTTATACAATCCATGCGGAGCCCCTGCTGCAGAGAAGGACAAAGTTATCACAAAAACAATAGAAAATAGCACAGATCTCACAATACCCTTACATGGAAATCACCCCCAGAACACACAAATTCAAAAGACACGGACAAAATTCCAGAGATGTGCTATAAATTGTCCCTGCTTTTTGTTAATTTCAGTTGAAAGTACCAACTGCTACTGTTGTAACCAAAGTTTTAGCAAAAGTTTACCTCTGATTTTATTTTAATTCTCTTACTCTCATAAATATGTTTCCATTTTAGGAAAAAAAAAAAGGACATTAATTTTCAAGAAACTGTACAAACAAAAATGCAAAACTTTGATTAAGTAAGCTCTGTGGTAAGGAAAAAGACACTGCTTTGGTTTAAGGCTAGGGTTAAGATTTTCTCTGTCAGCTGACATTTTGCTTTTAGCAAAAATAACTGGAATAACATGAGGCTTGAGCTGTGTGTTTGGGACCGACGGCAACTGCATTAGCAAGCTTTCCTCCGAGCACTTGGCTCTGTCTGAACAGCTGTTGCTTAAACTTTTACCGAATAAATGCAGTGACTTTGATATCAGTCCATTTTTTGTGCTAAATGGTGAGGCAAAGGCAAGATGCAAGAGAGACAAGAGGCTGAAGGTTGTAATACCTTCTGAACCCCAGTGCACCTTAATAGGACTTAATAAAGCCAAAGATCACAGACATTACCTGTAAATCGAGCTCTGACGCTTAAACCCACACAAACATCTGCACACATCCAGTGTTTTGGCTTGCACGTGTCTGCCCTTAAGTTAATTAAAGGATTTAGTAGGCTAATTAGTTGATTGTTAAATAGGGGACACATGGTCTTCCTATTGTGCTCTGAGGTTTGCGTCATCTGAGGTATCAAGACTAATCCCTTCTAACTGGAGCAATAGAGAGTAGGTTGTAAACAATAGCTGGTATCACAGTTGGTAAGACAGTCTTAGATCCAGATGGTAAGTAGAGTAATCTCAGGAAGGGATTGACCAATTATTGGCTTTGGGAGGATAATGCTAAGCTTGTGTACTTAATGGAAAATTCATTGAAACAACCCTTTGAACTCTTTAACTAACTTAATTTGATTTATGGTGTGTTATGGAACTATAGTGAGAAAAGCTCTTCACTCATGTAGCAGTAACCTTTCAGGTGTGAAATGTAAAATAAGAATGCATTAATTATACAAAAGCTGAACGTATGAAGACCATAGATGAGAATACATGTTACAGATGGTATGGTTGTCAGTTCCAAAGTGTATCCTTTTGCAGCAAGTTTTATTTATATCACCTTTTAACTTTACCCTTAGGTCCAGGTAAAGAGACACTGTGATGCTCTGTACTATCTGTTCACTTAGGTAATGAGCAGCCAAGCCATATTTGAGGACTGTGCAGTGGCATAAAATGAGACTTGAAATAGAAGACTCGGTCAGGTTATCCTGCCCCAAAAAGGCTCTGAGCGTAACCTTTCAGACCTCTCTGAAGTAGTGAGACCTCATCCAGCACAGGGATTTATTTAAAAAAAAAACAAAGGCCTCTCTATAGTGTGTGACAAATATCTTTACATTGGCTTCGCTGTGGGTAACGAATAGGGATGGGTACCGGTGTCCGTTCTGACATAAACGGTAGTAACCAGACCGAAAAGCAGCGCACATTTCGGTGCTTTATTTCGGTGCTTTTTTTTCCTGAGCTGTGATACACTTTAGATTCTAGCCAATCATTTTACGTTTCCGAGGATAGTAGGCGGGGCCAGGTACGTACGTTCTGTTAGAGCAGAGCTACAGATTAAAAATGTCCAAGGCGAAGCGGTCAAAAGTCTGGCTGTACTTCACAGCAAACTATGCAAACTCAGCAGCCTGCAACAAGTGCTTTAAGCTGATACTGTGATACTGTCAAAGGAGGTAACACCTGAAATCCGATGAAACACCTGGTGACGCATAGCGTTTTTTTTAAAAGCCCAGAAATGCGCCGTATTTGATAGCTTGCTGCGAGACCTCACACCGTGCACATCTACTGCGGGTGGGTTGCCTGTTATGCAACATCCCCCAAAAACACGAAGAGGAGAGTCCTGGCCCCTAACCCTGCCAGTGTAGCAGAAATGATGAGGATGATGATGGCAGCAGCAGCCGTTCTTCTCTGCGTGAGTAGCTAATTTACGTTGAGTAGGCTAACCACGTTATTACATTAATGCATGTAAGGTGAACTAGCAAACATCATCATAGCTACATGCGGCTGTCCTCTTGTTTGATGGCAGATACTCCCTTCACCCTGGCTAAAAAGGCTAAAATGACCAAAGAAAAAGTGGAAAACAGTTAAACATGAGAGGTTTAGGACAAAGTTTGTGTTTTTTCCATTGTTTAAGCACTGCTTCCAGCCAAGAGTGATACCATATATGCCCCATAGCTGCAGAAAAGGCTAACATTGTTATATTTTTACAAAAAACAGCTGAACATGAGAGGTTTTTGGACCAATTTTGTGTTCTCCATTCTTTAAGCACCGGTTTGAGCACCGTTTGAGCACCGGCACCGTTTCAAAAGTACCGATTTGGCACCGGTATCGGATAAAACCTAAACGATACCCATCCCTAGTAACGAACACCAATTATTTCTTCAGTAACCTGAAAAACAATTTGCCATGCATTTGTTATAAGAATCTGTGTATAATGTTTGCAATCGTACTTATATTTAGGTTAGATAAATGCGTTAATGTGTTTTCTTTGCCTTTATATATTTCTTTCAGATTTTGGTCACTGAGGAGGAAGTGTGGGTTTATCAGAACAGACGTTTCCTTGGATGCACATTGCTGATAAGATCAGCGAGACTAAACCTAACCAGTAAATTTATTAAAGTAAAGCCATAAAACTAAATCAGTAAGTTCAAAGATGATAAAGTGCCATTTATAGAGTTCGGGGGAAGTTTTCACTGGGTTGTAAACTGTGATCAATTGCCAGAACATTAGTCCAGCAACATATTTTTAATCTATTTTTATTGATGTAAATATGACAATTAACTGTGATATTGATTCCAATTGACATTGGCCAGCATTAGATGATAGCATTGGTTTTCAAATTAGCTGTTGCACTTCTCTGAATGTGTAGTCACTCTAAGTGTTCGTGCAAGCTCATGTGTGCATTTGTTTGAGCTCAGTATTGGCAGTGTGAAGATTTTCAATTATGAGTAGCTTTGCTGGAAGAATAAACAGCGAAACTATTGGCTAACCATTTGTATCATTTGCAATTAGTGTAAGAACTAAAGCGTGATTTTCCTCACTGTCTTGCTCTGTCTCTGTCTCTCATCCCTGGCTTTAATTGGCGTTTTTGTGCAAAAATCTAAAAAGTCACTAAGATGGCAACAGCTTTCCATTCAAGGAGATTATGGATGGAACAGTTACCAGTGAGAGCAAATAGCCTTTAGTAATCCTCGGAGGACATTTAATTAACTGGCTTTCCTTTCAGTTACTTTTTTTTTTCTGTCTTGCTTTCTTAGTCTCTCTCAATCTGTTTCTCCTTTCCTTTTTCTTGCTTATTTTTTTGTCTTACACCATTTTTTTTCAAAGATGTGAAGGCACAGCACTCATGCGTGCAGACACACACTCACAGGTATAGCAAAACTCTTTTCTTCAGTGGGTTGAAGGCTGGAGTAGTTAGTTCAGCATGTTAGCACTAAATGAGAGAGAGCGAGAGGAGGGGTAAACTCCACATTATGCTATCAGTACTGTCAGCATAATGTAGAGCAGGAGGGGGAGAAGGATGGGGAGAAAATGAGGTAGCAGAGTTAGAAAGGTGCTGATTGAGGTCACCGGAGGAGTGCAGATGAGAAAGGAGGGCTCTCTTTCATTCTTCGGCTGTTAAATTAAGTACCTTCACATTCATATTGACATCTCCAAGCTCACTCATTTATGTAGTGATGTAACATATTTACATATAGACTTAACCTGATTCATCAGTTGCATCATATCCACTTAAAAAAGCCTCTCTGGCTGGTGCTGTACCTTGGCACTTTAAGGCTTCATATGAGTCATAACTGTGTTCTTGTTTCACAGAGATATTAAAGGCTTTTCGACACATTTTATTATGACAGTTTGGTTCCCGTGATGTACTGTTTATCCTTGGTAAGTTGATGTGCTGAAGACATGTGCTTTGCAGTGAATTGGTGTAATTTTTTCATGTAATTGACTTCATAATGCACCCCGCTGCAAAGCAATTCCCCAACAGAAATCTCAGAAGTGTCCCAAGTTGATCCCAAGGATGAGTATTGAGGCTGATCAAGGCATATTTCAGTGATCAGGTCATCCTCAAATAAAGCAGATCTTAATGTGATCCCTTTTTTTATTTTTTATTTCGGCGTATGTTTTCCACCTCGGCCTGCTAGTCTTTCTCTACTGCTCTATATCTAAGTAATAGCCAGTCTCACTGCAAGCACTTTACTTAGAGAGTGAAAACTGTGGTGTGAGTCTGAAAAATTATTTTCTCACAGTGCCCACATTCAGTTGGCATTATATCTACTAGATCAGGAAGTAACAAAACCTGCCTACTCATTAGCCTATTACAACCCGGTGTTTTTAAACGAAAAGCCACCTGGTCTTTGCAATGGTGGCAGGCATTGGAGCAGTATTGCAAGGGGATCTGTATGGCCATCTCTGAGAATGCTCCATCATCTGTTTTCAACAATAATAGGAAGGACTAAAACATTTTTTCATAGTCCTTTGTACCAGAATCTGCCAGAACAGGGTGAAGAGTCCAAATCTGTGAATATTTAGAGTGTTAAATAATGTCATCATTTGATCTGCTGTCAAGGTTACTTGTTAATTTAGTATTTGCCTCGTTTGAAAATAACTCATCCAGGGTAGGAGGCAGACACCAGTGTAGTTCTAGTGTTAGTCCCAACCTTGGATAAATGGGAAGTGTTGCATCAGGAAGGTAATCTGGTATAAAATCTTGGCCAAATAAAACATGCAGATCTAGTGAAAGCATAAGATTGGGTGCCAATTTTGGAACTGTGGTAGTGGTAGTATGTGAGGGTGGTGCAGGACGTGTATGATGACAGACAGACAGTGGTGACGTGTGTGGTTGTGAGTAACAGATGGTTTAAGTTGGGGTGTGATTACGTTATGAACTTGCTCTGCTTGTTTGTAATGATGATGGTCAGGTTAACAGATGAAGAAAGGGCAAGAGTCTCTTTGGACTATAATGTTTGCAGACAACATTGTGATCTGTAAATAGAATAGGGAGCAAGTGGAAGAGAACCTTTAGAGGTGGAGGTATACTCTGGAGAGGGCAGGATACATGTATTCATGTTTATTCATTCGTAGTTCTTGTTCTGCTCTTTAGCCTACGTGAGCTCACGGCTCCAGCACATGAACTAGTTTAACTCTTCAGTTTGCCCCACCTGACCAATATTAGCTAGTTACTGATATATTAGTATTGGCAGTTTACATGATTTTAACCACCCTTTCATTGTGTTATGAGTTTTGATGTTCCATAGTCTGTCCACCAGAGCACATTATGAAACTTCCATGTTTCCAGTGCCACAAACACAACAACCTGCTGACTACCAGCTAACTACACAGTAAAATCAGTATCTGTATATGTGAATCGACCGTAAAAGTCCTCAATCGGTGGAGCTTGACCTGAATCATATCACGGACTGACGCAACAGCTGTCCACACTCTCAAAAGGGAAGCGGGAATGGCAGTCAGTGCTCATTAGCAGTGATCGAACTTTGAAAATAAGAGCACGGGGATTTTATGCTTTGGTATTTTTTGTCTGTAAATATAAAGTGATTGTGGGAGTAACTTTAACTTACCACAGACATAACATTAGTATGAATTTGAGTCCATTTTTTAATGAAGCCATCACTAATGATGCTGTTTTGCCTTTTCTTTTGTATGCCAATTTGTGTGTTTTTTTTTTGTTTTGGGTTTTTTTTTTTAAGCTTCAAAAGTCAAATAGTGAAAAGGGCTGCACAACATTACAGCAGGGAATCGCAACTTTTGTTCAACTTTGACCACAGTTTCTGGTTTTGGTTCATGTTAATTGAGTCGTGTTATGATCAGAAGACAAACACACACAGCTACCATTTTTCATTAGGGGGTGATTGACTCTACATATTCTGTATGTGGTCTGAGAACAAGATGAGATGAAAGCACTGTGGCAGAATGAAATTTAGAAATCCTTGGACTAGGTTGGTGGGCATGGAAAAGCCTTCTATGGCACTGTTAGTAATTGCAGGTCCCACTGTTTCTAGGAATTGCAACATGTCATTAGATCCACTAAGATGCATTAGTGATGGGGATGGCAATAGCACCATGCTGTATCTCCCAATGTTCTCCTTTAGCCACTAATCCACTGATGATTGTTATTAGTGAGAAAGGCGTGTGCATGTGTAAGATGCATTCAGGCACAATGCTCTGTATATTAGCTTGGTGATTTATTGTCTTGGATGTGCTATCCCTTTTTCTCAAAGCTGCATTGTCCTTTTTCCAATTAATTTTGAATCTGTTATGACCTCGAAGACGAAGGAAGAGAAAGAGATTATCAACAAATACACGGATTGAACCACAAAATCAAGTGGTATGCTATATATTTTGGGGGGGCGATATGGCTGCTTTATTTTGCTCTTCTGTCGTCTTTTGATGTCTTCTTATATTTTTCTTTGTAACACCCCCCGTCATCTCTAATGCCACTGATTTATGCAATTGCTTTTTCGTGCTTTTCTTTTTTCTGTCTCTACTTAATTCTTCCATCTTCCACTTTTCGTTGTTCTGCTGTTTCTATAACAACCGCAGGGTCATTTTTCAGTCTCTGCGCTTCACTCTTAATCCTGTTCATGCGACACTCAGCTCTTATTTTCTTGCTGCTTTTTCCTGCTGCGCTCTATATATTGCTTGATTACACCCTCTCGTTCTGAAAATATATTTAAATCTTAATGTCTTTTTCTCTGTATCTTCTGTCTGTCCACTTTGCATTATTCGATGCAAAGTCATACGCGCAAAGGACTTTTCTCACCTCGCTACTTGTTTTTGTGACGCCAAATAGGAATTTGAATTTTTTTTTACAGCAGGTATCAAAGCAGACACAAATGACAGCAAGTCTTTGGCTCCAGCCCTGAAATTACTCCTCTGCTTCCCTGCTGTGATCAGCTAGCACTGATGTGTGCTGTGCGTTTGTGGGTGGAAGGGTGGGTGTATTGATGAGGACTGTACGGGACCTCGCTGTGTTTTACCACTGTCACTATGATTGCTGTTTACTGTGGATGCAGATTGCACGACACTGATTATGATTACTAGTTGAAATGTGAAGATGGCCTCTGCAGTTTCTTTTGGATTACATTTCCATTGTCTGTTGTTCACATGGGACATTCAAGAAGGGACCAGAGGGAGATGACAGCTTAATATAAGAAAGTGTAACTGAATAAGATGATTTTTGTATTTATTTGTTTGATTTATGTGTCTGAACATGGCTTTTGCTTAAGCCTTAGTTACACCAATCTGAAATGTATAAGCTTCAAACCTCTTAATTATAACTGTAATTACAATATAAATAGTTTATAATAGTATGGGGTGTCTATGAAGAAGTCACTATTAAAGAAATAAAGCCAAGAGACAAGGCTGAGATATTCCAGATTAGACAAGAACAGGATTGAAAATGAGTGGCAACAAGTGTCATTGAGTAATGAACCCAAATTGTGACATTTTTGTGTCAAATTGTCATCAGTATGTGCAGAGGACGTCAGGACAGAGGTATACCAATGAGAGTCTGCCAGCTTTGGAGGCTTGGACATGATTACAAATAAAATTGAATTGAATTGTTTGGATCTTGATTTTGGTTAGTGGTGTTAGGGAGCTTTTCAAAATTGAAAGAATTACGAGAACAGACGACGATGATACCAAACACCCTTCAATGCAGTAAAAGCATACACAGCCATGGATTGGCCGCCCCAGAGCCTGGACCTCAATAGTTCTGAAGCTGTATGAGGTCATTATGACAGAGAACAAAACAAAAGGCAGAAACATCCAAAGAACATCTTTGAATGTTCTTCAAGAAGCCTGGGGAACTCTTCCTGAAGACTACTAAGAACTTGTAAGAAAGCTTGTCTCAGAAATTTCAGGCCGTGATGAAGAATCAAAGTGGTCATAACAAGAATTGATTGTTTTTGCCTTACATCTCCATAAATTTGTCTACATATATTTTAATAATTAGATGCACCTGTTTCTCATGTTCTTAGCAACATATAGAGAAATCAGTGCTATCTCGAGACTGTAGTATTATAGTATTATGAAGTATTACTGATTAATCTATACCTTTTTTTGTTTGTTATGTAAAAAAAAAAGAAAAGAAAAAAGTTTAATTCCATTTAAATAAATAATACTAAAAACACATGCTGATGATTTCTGGATATCAATCTTCTGGATATCCGTTAAGTGCATCAACATGCTGGTCAGCAGAGGTTGGGCAAGAAAATGAATGAGCTAGATTGATGATGACAGAATAGATTTTAACAGCGTGGGAAAGTGGACATAACCTAGCAGCCTTAACTGACTATATACAAGAACCTTATTAAATTAAGTTAATAATGAGTTTACTTTTGTGTTTTTTACATAAAATGATTCATACTTTAAGTAATGCCATTTAATTATACATTTAATAAATTGTGCATATATGTCTGATTCTAATTAAATAACAAATCATTTAATCAATTTATTTTTGGCACTTTTGGCATTCATTAGACCAAATTGATAAAGTGAAATTGATTGAATTTGACCTGAGCCAGTTAGTCTGCAGCACTTATTGGAAAGACAACTGTGTTTCCGTCTGAGTTATTAGTGGTTGGTAAAACAGAAGGCTGAATGTCTGGTTTTCTTTGGAGTCAGTGGTTATGAAAGAAAAGAGCAGCAGTCAGAAGACAGAAATGAACTAAATAAATACATACTAATGAAGGAACCTAGCCAATGGCTGTGCCTTCGTGGCGTAAGACTACATGAAACATTAACCTAAAAGAAGTAAATTATAATATGTAAATGTAACCAACAAAAAAATGAGATAAAATGGGACTAGCTCTGAAAAGATTTTATAATGCTCAATTATTCATCTTCTTGTGTGTTTCTCACGTTTAGTCTTTAGTGTTTCATCTAGGCTAACAGATGGGTAATGAGGTCAGCTGCCCTTCTTCTGTTTTATATATACGTGTACATATGTGTGTGAGAGAGAGCCTCAGTGTGATCATTTTAAATCATTCAGCTATCAATAACATTGCAAGCTGCATTCATAAACTGTGTGTGATGCACAGGCACAGCTACCTGCTAATTAGTGCTAAGTAACTAGCTCGGTTTCACTCTCCAAAACTGAAGCACATACTTTTTGGATGCTTTGTACCCCACAGCAAATTATATTATTTGTCACATACTTCTGTTAAAAATGCTCCACAAATCACCACAACCAGAGGACCAGTTCACTGGAGGTGAGACCCAGCAGACGGCTACCTGGTTCTGTCGTCTATGTTACCTCATCTGACAATCAAAATTTTATCAGTATCCAAATAAATAAATTGCTGTAGTAATAGAGCCAGAAACTGTTTTCTGTACCAACCTGTATACTTGCTTTTAATTCTGTTACTCTAAGTTGGGCATTTTAACATGGGAGTCATTTTTTGGCAATTTTTCAGCCCCGGAGGTTGGTTTTAGATTAATTAACACTTCCTGGAAGGCGTCATCACACTTACACCAGGATAATAAGTTGTCATAAACACTCTTCTTCTCTCCAGTCTGTCTTCTGCTGTTCATCTCCATGGTCATCGCTACCCTTTACCTCTCTCACACACAGACACACACACACAGTGACAGTAGAGGATGCGCAACCATAGCTGAGTGTAAAATGCAGCTGAGACACTCAGATTGAGCTGCAATGAAACAAGGGCAAATAAATTACATAAATGTATGTTTATGCTTGTTGCCCTTTGTTCGTTACAGGGAGCTTCTTGGTATGGAAATACTCCACTGCATATTTTAAACCTAGTATTTGACTTCAACTAAAACTGCCTTCTTATTTTCCTTGTTCTCTAGGTCCAGAGTGGTACTTGGTCAGAGTGGAGTTAACGGTGACGGATGTAAATGACAACATCCCAGAATGGAGCATGGTTCCTGCTCCCTACCTTGCTGTGGTTTCCCCTGATGCCTCTGCAGGTTCCCTGGTCTACAAGCTCTTTGCTGAGGATGGAGATGAAGGCAACAATGGTGAAGTGGAGTACTTTTTGTCTGACGGTAGGTTAAATTGCTTCTTCTTTTTTTGCCTGCATAGTGTGTTAAAGATCAGGTTGACTGTTTACAGCGTCACAACAATCACAAAACAGGGAGGCAATAATGTGACGGAGGAGCTATGGAAGTGACAAGCTAACAGTAAGCAGCTAATAGCAAACATACAACTGCATTATTATATGAATCTTGTGTTTTTGTGTACTTTTGCAGTTTTTATATTTGGTGGTTTTCTTAAGGTCCAGTGCATTTGACCTCGCAAGGCCACCATAGCCGACAGCTATGAGGGATTTCCGTAGTAGACAGCAAACCGCAGAGCATTTGGCTTTTCACTAATCACACTGAAAAAAGTAGACAAATTATATGCAAAACCTTTGAACAAAGAGGCATTTGTTGGTGTTGGCATTTTTAATAAAACAAAAGTCTCAGTTGCATAAATCATTTGCTTGATTTAAAATGTTTTGTTGTTTTGATCAGTGCTTTTTTTTAATGTTCTGTATGGTGCAGACTCAAGTATACACTCTCTTTGAGCTGTTGCCCTCTGCAGTGCTGAGTTTTATGCGCACACGATTCTCCAGTGTCTTGTCTGGTTTTTTTCCACTGTGCAAAATAATTGCTTTTGTTATTGTCTGCTTTGTAATGATTTCTTGTCTCTGTTTTAGAATCTGTTTAAAAAGGTGATTTTTCAATTTTCCTCATGGGGATGCATTGGAATAAACTGACTGAAAAATTATAAGAAAAAACATAGACATATTATTGTTAATATCTATGCTAAACTTTTCAATTTAAATGCTCAATCCCACCTCTCAAAGTTTAACTTCTAAAAATGCAGTATATTTTGGATCAAGGTCTTATTGAATCCTGTTATTCTGAATACAGGTCATGAATTTTAACACCCCAGTTCCTGTGGTTTTTGCATTTTCCTCTCAGCAACTTTGAATACTGATTGTCCAGTCATCTTTTTTTATTGGTGAATGCTTAGCATGCACTTAAATATTTCTGACAACTTTTGAAAGCAACTTTTGTGCAAAGTGTTTTGCCCTGTGGTCCTTTTCACTGGATGATCTCTGTTGTTGTGTGTTGCCTTATTTGCTTATCTTGTCTTTGGTGTATTACCCTTCTGTATATGATCAAACAAATCGTCCCCAGGTGGTGATGGTCGTTTTGAAGTGGACAGGAAGACTGGCCAGGTACGAACTACGGGCCTTCCCCTGCAGCGGGACAGGGAATACCTGCTGACAGTGGTGGCTGCTGACCGGCTGGGCAGCCGCAGTGCTCCTGCTGTCATCTCTGTGGTTGCTGGACCCCGGCCACCACAGTTTACCAATGCCTCCTTCACTATTGCAATACCAGAAAACACCCCTGAAGGACAACCGTGAGTTTAAACACATTCATCCACTGAAATCCCTTACAGGACATCTACATGAAACAATATACATGACATTGACTACACACACACACATCTGCTGTTTTCCTTTCACTATACCATGATTAATATTCATGATGAAAAATATTACTATGTGTCTAAAACGACACAATCATGATGGGCATTTAAGTAAGTAAGTAAGTAAGTAAACTTTATTTATTAAGAGCTTTTCACAGACAGGCAATCACAAAGCGCTGTACACAAATATTAAAATATTAAAATTAACAATAAAATCAATAGACATTATATACAATGTAAAAGATCAAATGTAAATAATGTAAAAAAAATATAAAATATGTAGATCAACAAAAGGCTTGCTTGAACAGAAGAGTTTTTAACTGTTTTTTAAAAGCAAACGTAATTGTAGTGGTAAACTGTTCCACAGCCTTGGTGCAACAGACTGAAAGGCTCTGTCCCCTTTTGTCTTCAATCGTGTACGGGGAACAACTAAGAGACTCTGAGTCTGTGAGCGGAGATGACGAGCAGCAGCGTATTTTAAAATGGTAAATGGCCTGCATTTGTATAGCGCTTTTCTAGTCCATAGGACCCCAAAGCGCTTTACACTACATTCAGTCATTCACCCATTCACACACACATTCACACACTGGTGATGGCAGCTACATTGTAGCCACAGCTGCCCTGGGGCGCACTGACAGAGGCGAGGCTGCCGGACACTGGCGCCACCGGGCCCTCTGACCACCAAAAAAGAAGCTTGGATAAGTAATCTGGAGCCTGGCCATTTAGTGCTCTGTATGTTAAAACAAGAATTTTAAAGCGAATTCTAAACTCTATTGGGAGCCAATGTAAAGAATATAAGATGTGTATGTTTAATGTGTACACTTTTATTTATTTATTCTTAGATACTCGTGTTTTACAGACTAAATCCATACTGTGGCTCATTTAGCCTTTAGCATGTGTAGCACAGTAATAGGATTACCTTTAAATATTTATTTGCATACACAGTAAGAATAGGTAGTCATCGACATTTCTGCAGTCGCATTCTTAGCAGAAAGCTCTCTCTGGTGCCACATAGGGCTGTAACTTTTTCCATCATCTATCATCATCAGTGAGCATTAAACTTGTCATTGTACCAATCACAAAATAGAAATATTATCTTCTGTGCAACTCAGTGATGAAAAATATAGCTTTGCTAAATATATGTTTAGATAAACTTAAATATCCTTAAAATTAAAAAATGTCGACCATGGCATTAGTTGAGTTGAGTTGAGCTCAGCTGCAATCCTGACAGATCAGCTCATCTCGATGCCAGCCAACATCAGCTTTTCTCAGCTAATACCCTTCAATACATCCACTTATAAAGGGCTCTCGATTAATGTTTCTTTAGCCTGGCTTGAGGTAATGTCCATCTGTAAGCTGCTTTGCAACCCAACTTAAGGCAGTGGGTAGGACTAAAGGTATCTTAACCCTGTAATGCCCTTTGTATCATATGTGATACATGAGTTTCTGAGACCTCTATCTCATCAACATGATCAATACTTGCCATAATTTCAAAATGTTATGGACAAAACTCTCTTTTTTTTGTCTAAAATTTACATTGTTGTTAACAAAAAGTTGCCAAAAACATCCAATGTGTCAAGTCCATATAACATCTGTGGACAGACTTTAAGGTGGCACTTCAGTCATTTCCGTTTCAACCTGGGAGAGACAGACAGGCTCTAACAGAGTCCAAATGACTGTAAACTACAGTGGATCAAAAATACAACTGGAAATAAAAGATTTCAGTTCCTGATTTTTAATACGCTTAAAAAAAGACTCATAGAAACATATTTTCATATTCTGATTTTTATCTGATTAAAAATAAGGCAAGAATAAAAAAAGCACACAAAGAGCTTATGTTCTGACTTTCATTGATCAAATTAGCACTAATGTCCTTATTTTGGCTTCAGGGTCCACCTGCAGTCTCTTTACCGGGACTGACATATTTCTTCCTTCCTTCATCGGGGAAATGAGCACATTTATAATAAATACAGTGGTGTGAAAAAGTATTGCCCGTTTCCAGATTTTTGGCACATTTTTCACATTTACATGTTACATGTTACATCAAACATATAATATTCAAAGATAGCTTGAGTAAATACTAAATGCAGTTTTTGGATGATTTTGAAAGATATCCAAATCTACTTGGCCCTGTGTGAAAAAGTAATTACCCCCTAAACATAATAACTGGTTGTTCCACCCTTGGCTACAAGAACTGCAATCAAGCATTTGTGAGTCTTTCACATCGTTATGGAGGAATTTTGGCCCACTGTTCTTTGCAGAATTGTTTCAGTTCAGCCACGCTGGATTGTTTTCAAGCATGAACGGCCTGTGTAAGGTTATGCCAAAGCACCTCAATGGAATTTAAGTCCAGACTTTGGCGAGGTCACTCCAAAACCTTCATTTTGTTTCATTCTTTTGAGTCATTCTGAGCTGGACTTGCCTCAGTGTTTCAAATCATTCTCCTGCTGCATAACCTGAATACAGTCAAGCTTTGAAACCGATGGCTAAATTGTCCTTCTGGGTTTTTTGGTAAAGTGCAAAATTCCAGACAAAGCAATGGTTTTCTAACTGGAACTCTCCGAGGAAGCCATATTTGCCCTGTATCTTTCTCATTGTTGAATCATGAACACTGACCTTAACTGAGGCAAATGAGGCCTGCGGTTCTGCATCTGCCTGCAGATGTTGTTCTGAGTCGTCTATGTACTATTGGAGTAATTTTGGTAGCCCAGTTACTCGTGCAAAGTTTTCCTCATTTGTGGACAACCACTCTCATTGTGGTTCATTGGAGTCCCAAAGCCTTAGAAATGACCTTGTAACCCTTTTTTTCACTGATAGATGAAGTGAAAGTGACTCAGTTTCTCATCTGTTCTTGAGTTTCTTTAGATTGTGGGATGATGTGGGTAGCAAATACTAGCATTTTTATAGCTGTATGTCTCCTAATACCTCTCTTAGCCTTTTCAGGAAAAGGGCCGCCTTATCTATGGAAAAGTATTCATCACTCAAACATAAAAAACACATATTTTGAATACATTATTTCAAACAGCTTATCTACCTGATCATTTTGCAGGTTTTGCACATGAAGTCAACTGTGTTCTTTTTCTCCATGTCTTTCCAGCTTCTTGGCAACACCTGCTGTGTCCTTCCAGAAGAAACCAATCAGCTACAGTCTGCTTATCAATCCCAGTAGTCTCTTCTCCATCTCAGCAGAGACCGGTGAAATCAGCCTGACGCGCCCTATTGACTACGAGAGCGACCAACATCGCTACTTGCTATTGGTGCGAGCCAGTGAGGGGATAGAGAGCATGAGCAGTGCAGCCGAGGTTTGTGTCTATATATATATTTATATATGTATGGGTTTGTGTATGTGTATGTTGGTGAGTTTGAGATGTAAATTTCAAGAAAAAAAGTCACCTTTTTGATGCCAAATCCCTTGACTTCATGGTCTCAGAAGATTGGAGGCATTTCACATCTGCTTGTTAAGTCTTAGAAAGTCTGTAAACAATACTTCAATAAATATTTAATTAAAAAAATTGAAAAATCTGCTGTCAAAAAATGATGTAATATCAGTAATTGTCTTCACACAGTATTGCTTTCTTTGAGCTGCTAATATACAAGCCACAGCCACTAGAATTGTACACCCTGTGCACTGATAGTTTGTAAGATAGCAGTTGAATTGTGGTGATTGTGATTTGTGTAATACTTTTGCAGACAGACAGTCAAAATCATCACACATGTTCATAAGCTGTCAGAAGCATCCTTGAGCAGGAATACTTGATTCGTGCTGTGAAAATGTGGCCATAGTTATTGATTCCCAGTTGCTTCATAGATGGTAATCATTGTGAATGCTCCACTTGAAATAATAGTGTGCTTCGATGTTTCCTGATTTACACCTTTTTTAATTAAAGGTTTTTTTCTTTATGTGGCATCAGCAGTAATGTAGAATATATACCAGACTGTTTCGTGAAAATCCTATCTGGAAAGTAAAGCTTTTGAATTTATCAGTTGATGTATGTTCTAACCTTTGACTCTGGTTGTTAATACTGGGTAACGACCACGAGCATAAGGTTGGGAATAAAAGCAGCAGGTGGGTGGCTGGGCTCAGCCTTACAGATGGGTGTGAAGGCTCAGACATCTAAAGGGGGTTCGCAAAAGAGTTTGTGCTGCTGCGTTTCAATAGGAGACAGCTGAGACGCTTCTGCTCAGGATCCCTCCTCTGTGCCTCCCTTTGAAATTTTCTGGGCATGGTCAACTGGAAAGAGACCCAGGAACACCTAGGCATTCCCCAGGAAAAACTTCAAATAGTAGCAAGGAAGTTTAGCCCACTCCCACCTCAACCCGACTTGGAGAAAATGGGTACAGATGGACGCACTGACAGATGGGCGGATGGCCTCCACCTGAATTTATCAAAAAAGTTATCTTCACCTTGAGAGACATGTCTCTGTTTTTGTGAACACTGTTTCCTGTAAAACCCGAATAGATTTGTCTGGCTGCAGTGACTGCTTTGGGATTCCCGATGACTTCCTCACGTTGTCAGGAAGTGAGACAAAACAGCGGCTGACCGCTGCAGGCGCTGATGCATCTGTTCTGGTTTCCATCATTACTCTGGCCTCAGGCTAAAAGATGTCCTGCTGAACCAATCTGTCCTAAACTGCTCCACTTTGGGCCTCTTTGGCCTACAGAGCAACAAAAGCCTGTGTGGAGAAGGAGAGCGAGGAAAAAGAATGGGTGAAGATGAGAGGATTTTTATCGAGAAGAAAAATACAGTTGGAAAGAAAAAAGGGAAGAAAATGGCAGGTAGTTTTGTATTGTACCACAGCCTTCTTAGCCCCACGTCTGCCCAAGAGCTCTCCCTGTGTTCAGTTTGATCAGCACTCAAAAGCCTTCGCCTTCTAGACGCTGCAACAGCCGCTTCTTTGTCTCTGCAGTTTAACCCTTTAAGACCTACCATAGAACCAAGTCCGCCAGAGCTTATATTATATTTTTACATGCTGTGGAGCCATTTTTTGGAGCATTTCAAGTTGCTATACATCAATACAACCATTATAGCCCAACTTTTAATAATATGTCTGCATAAAGTGCATAGTAATTACATAAATTGCAAAAAAGTGCAATAAACTACAAAAAAATTTTAAAATCGTTTTTGTTTTTTTAACATATATTTCTAGTTAGAGAAATTTAAGAGGCTTATCCCTCAAAACTGTAAATACAAAAAAGTTGCACAAACTAGTTTCCCACCAAAGGAAATTTATTTTAAGTGTCTTCATAGTTTTATTTTTGAGATACACCAATTTTCATATACTGCAGGAAAAACAAAAAAATATATTATAGTGCAAATTTGCAAAATAACAGCATATGCATCAAAATAAAATATTTCCAGCAGTGCAATATGAGTCCTCAGCATCCCAGAAACGACACAGAAAGTCATAAAGTCAAAGATAACTTTTAAAAACACCAGTATAGGCTCATGAGGCCAAAAAAACTACATTTCTGCAAAATGACGTCACTTCCGGTTTCGGGCAGGTCATGCCGGACATGTGATAGTTCACGCTGATGGACGTAGGAAGTGTTACAAACAGCTGATCGGACCGGCAAAGCGTGTTTCTGGAATATTATGTTTTTGTTGCTGCTTTTTATGCAGTTTTTGTAAAGTTATATGTGGAAGGAAACTGTGACTTAGGACAAGCTGGTGGCATAAGATGTAAGTACAACTCCTCCGGTTTCATATGCAAAAAAAATTATTGCGCTAGCTTACATGGTTGCAGTGCTACTGGGATTTAAAAATAGTTACGCAAAATGGAGCGTGTCTGCGCCAACCGGCTTTAAAGGGTTAAAACGGAAATTGAATCAAATGTGGGCACATCACCGGCATTATGTTCACCATTTATCACACAAAGCATACTTTCTGTCTGGCTCCGTTAAAAAGCTCTTCAAAAGCATGTTAACAGTATAGAAAAAATTCTGCTTTTACTACTTAAGGTATTTGAATTTAAGATTAAAAGACAGCAAGTACTTTTGAAGGCCACTACATGAGGACTTTGTCGTTATATTTTCTTCTTTTTAAAGGATCTGGAGCTTTTGTAGTGAAATTATCATTTGTTTATAGCTTATGGGGCTTGACTTAATCCAAATCTGGATCCAGGAATTTGCTGAAGGAACTTTTTTCATCGCAAGAACAAATTTCTTGCCACCCCCCCCTCCCCCCAGATCCAATAGGTTATCTAATGTATGAAAATAGCCTATTATTGAAAAACTATATATTATATATTATATTATAAAGTAAAGCTCTTGCAATAATAGCTCTTCTTTTGCTAACTATCCGATTCAAAGGTTTTTTTTTTTTTGAAGAACGCGCCATCTCTTGGTGACACCGTGCAATTAAATGAAGGGGGCATGTTTAGAGCGAAGCTAGGCGGGGCTCTGAGTGGCTGACTGTTGGCTGACAGTAGCTGTCAGAATTATTTTTTTAAAAACTTATCAAAAGTTCCAGAGTTATAAAATGAAGTTATGCAAACACTATCTAGTGATCGCGGCTGTCAATTACAAGCCAATTATTTTTGATCCAACACTGGAGTGGATGTTTTGTACATTCTGAGGGGGGATGAAATGCTGGCTGCCACCATAAACCCCTGTTTATCTGTTTACATACGGTTAAACTCGGGTATATTGTAGTATACCACATATCACACCACATATGTTCATGTGCTCATTTTTGTCAAGTGCTGCACAAGAGAGGAATTTGCTGTTGACATTGAATGCATGCCTGGATGTGATACCACAGTGACTCTCCCCACACTGGCAAACATGCAGCAGTCAGCATCTTCAAAGGATGCACTCATGTGGAAAGGGGGAAAAAAAGTGAAAACAGCTAAAATGGCAAAGGGCAGACAAACGGTTTCAGGGCGAGTTCAGGGTTTGTGTTACAGACTGCTAAATGTAACTGTCACTTTTTATTATAGTGGAACATGTAATCAAAATATTTTCACTAACCTGTCACTATGTTTCTGTTTATTTAGTTTATCACAGAGATGCAGACAAAAACTAACCAAAGTTTATCACGAGCGTCACCATGCAGTGGCTGTCATGGTCTCAGTGATAAACTCCAGCTCACTGGATTCATCTGCAGCATGTCAATTTTAGAGGTTCATAATATACTCTTGCTCTTTCTCCCTGCCATCTGCCTCGGGAAGGCCCATATTGGATTTTGCATTAATTAAGACATGTTCTCTTGAGATAAGTAACCAATCGAATGGCATACGGCTACTTGTGACCATGCCAAAATAAACATATTCTGATGGCATTTTGGTTGTAAGCCTTCTGTTTGATTTTAGACAAGTATGAAGCTGTCCTGAGATTGCAGACATGTGTTGTACTTGCAAAAATAGTGCCTAGCAACTCAAATACTTATCCACAGAAAGGCATCTGTTAGTCAAAAAATTTCATGTGTATAAAGTATAGAACTTTATGATGGAAGTTGTTCTTTTTTTATCTTTTTCTGTGACACTGTTTCCCAGTAGCAGGTTAAAAAAAATCACCTATTAATTTGTTTTCCATAGAGGACTGCCAAATAACGCACCTCTTTTCTGCTTTTGATTTTATTCTACTTTTCAGAAATCTGCCGCCCTCTATCAAAATAAGAAACAGACGTGCCGTATTTTTGTGCACTGGAGTCACTGAGCATGACTTTAATTTGCAGGTAGTTTCCAAGTTTCTCCCTGCAGGAGTGATAGCTCATCGGCACCATTAGTTACCTAACCAGCCTGAGACCTGCCTGCAGCTTCCCAAGTGTGTGCACGTGTGCACATTCCTGTATGCGTGCGTTTGAGCCCATCTTGCTTTATTACAGCTGACTTCCTCTCTCTTCTCATTCAATCTTGCCTTTCCTCAGCCTTGTATGCACACATACTCTACCATTGTATATCCTGCCTATTTCCTGTCCAGCTAGGGCATAGATTTGCTCATTAGGACATGCAAACGCACACATCGAAACACCCAAAAAAAAGGTTGACAGTTATTGGCAAATGCGCACAAATCACCTCAGGGAGTTGACATGGGCAGATTTTATTTTGTTGTTCATTGCTTTGTGGCTGATCTTTGCTGAAGAATTAACTGATATTACAGAATTTCATCTTACCTACCAGGACTTAATACCAGTGGTATTTACAAAGCACTCACTGTGTGTATGCGATTGTGTCTGTAGGGTGAGTGTGTATACGTACAGCTTTGTTTGGGGAAAAAACACAAGAGGGACTGAGGGTCAGAGGCTTGCCTGCCAGCCCATGTCTATTTATTGCTCTTGGACTTGAAGCAGGCAGTCAACATCTGGAAGGAGATGCTTTGTTTGCCTTTATATCCCAAACGAACTGAGCAGTATTACAGTGTCTTAGCAAGGCAAACGCCTTCATGCTCACGCTAAATAAATTCATCCTTGCACACTACTCATTTGTTTGCTCAGTGCTTACAAGAAGCTCCACGGGGTTCCGCTCTCCACTGACCAACAAGAGGGACCACAACGCTAGTTCACTTGCAGCTTCTTCCCTGTGGCGAGGTCAATAAACCACAGGAATCCGGGTCAGGGCATGGATTTGGAGGAGGTTGAGATGAAGCTTCCTTTTGGTTGGAGATGGGGTTAATTTGGGTCACTCACACATGAAAATGACTCTGAATGCAAAGAAAACCAATTTTGGACAGCGCCTGAAGTAGTAATCCCAGATTTCAAATTTTCATGACACTGTGCCAGTATGACTTTGAATCTGCAGCATTTCTGCTGATTGGCTGAGCAGCTTTTACATGTTCATAGACAGAAGCAGTCTGAGATTAGAAATGCAAATGCTTCATTGTTTTAATTATGTTGTATTATTTTGTATTTCATGAATTAATTTTTTTTACCAGAATGCTTGAAAGGAATTTCAACATAAATAGCAGAAAATACATGAATAATAACAAACTGTCTGACCCAGTTCATGTGGACATGCTAACTTGCTTTAGGACTTGACTTGTACTTTTTCCCTGAGAGTATTTAACATGCCACACACATTTTACTGGCCTGATGCCTACTAGAGAAGATGTAAGATGTGCAAGGCATTCTTTTTCTTTTCTTTTTTTTTTGTTCAGTTATGAACAAAAGAGCTTACAGGAGCATAAGCATTTGTTACATATGACCAGTCGTGAGTAAAACGGGGAATTCTGTACAAGAAATAAAAACAAGAAGAACTGTTTCATTTCTTTAAAATGTGTTATTGACTGTTTAAATGTTCAGAAACAATTTGAACACATAAATTAATTTAATCTTAGCCTCTTTTTCCTTCTTTTCCTCTTCCCTCATCATCACCCTCTCAGGTACGGGTAGTTATTACTGATGAAAACGACTGCGTTCCTGAGTTCCTCCAGTCGATTTACAGCAAGGATGGTGTACCAGAGACTGTGACAACAGCAACCTCCCTGCTGCAAGGTAAGACAAGTCTCAAAATACCTGTTTGAGTACCATTTATAACCCACCAGCTTCACTGAGTGCATTCTTTATTTTTAGATTCACATTATTAATTTAAAGCTCAACTTACTACTCTGTATCAGTTTCTTATATGCAAAGGAAATTTAACATTGCACTGCCTTCCCTGACCTACAGAAGTAGGTTCATCTTATTTTTTAATTCATCTTCACTGATAAACAGCTCCCGGTTATGTAATTTCTGATGCACTAATCACAATGTTATTAATCTTTAATGTTATTAAAGAAATCCTGAAATGGTGTTTGTGCATTTTTTCACTGGGCTGAATTAAATATTTCCAAGTAAAACTCTCAGAATTGCAAGGACCTTTATTATGTGTGCCTGTATTTGGTGACTTTTAAAAGAAAAAAAGTGAAAGAAGAAAATAACAATCCGTGTTTTACTTCTTGTGTTACCAGTTAAATTTAAGCCAGGTGCAGCTCAGTGGGCAAACACGTGCCTCTGTGGGAGCTGTGATATGCAAATGTTTGAGAAGCTTTGCTGTAGCGGCTTTCAGAACAAAACAAGAGTGCCTGCGCTTCTTTAACATTCATGTATTTTGACTGGTCAGGAAACAGAGTAGGTACTTGTCAGCACCGGCATCACTGCTACTTTCATCAGTGCAGCTGCTGCAGCCTCTCCGTTCCTGTAATAACCCAAAGGGAACGCTTATGTTTCATCTCTTTGTGAAGAAATGGTGATGCCAACTGTTGTGGGTATGTCACAGTGACACTTTTACTCTGCCAACACAACTGACAACAGAGTTTTTCCGTCTTCTCTCGGAGACTGTTTCTTACTATCTCCTCTAAAACATTGTTGCTTTTTTATTAAAACTTATAGACATCTGTTTGTTTATAGCGCTAAACAGATCAATCTTTAGCTTTTTGAACAGGTAAACTTTAAACAGGGCAAGAATGAAAATGCAAGTATATTTTAATTGCTTACAAGAACTGTGTGAAAATGACTGTAGGTATGACACCGTTTTGGAAATGTCCATTAGCTGTGAATGCAGGCGGGAAGACTTTGGATTGAATTGATATTAAAGAAAAAAACAAACAAACACAAGACTGTGTGTGTTTTAGTGTTTTTTCTAAACATCTAAGAACAGCTAAGACCTGTAAAATCATGCCGTATTCTGAGAAAAGTTACTTGTTTTCAGGTGAAAGTTAACAGCAAACATGGTTTTTGTTTGAATAAACAAAAGAGGTGTTAAAATTGTTTACATTGCTTGGAAATTTTGCTCCTATGCTTCAATTTGCAACATTGTCCTGGAGAAAACAAGCTGAATTTTATATGTAACTAAAACAATAATATAGCCATTACAACTTTAATCTGTTTTCCAGCTAGCCTACTGAAATGCAGTCTCAATGGTTATAATGATATTAATTTGTTAACCTGTTGCTTACTTGTCATCTTGAGGCAATGGGCAATTTTTAAATTTTGCCACTCCCCGGCTGATATCCAGCCCAACGAATCCTGTTCCATTTGCTGATTTATGAGTGTAAATATAATTTTAAAAGCTAATAAAAAGTTGAGTCATTGTTAAAAATACATTTTGACAAATGCAATCCCAACTTTGGTCTTCAGATTAATTTACTTACCCACATGCAGCTGAGATCTCCGACACCACTGGCTGGAATGCAACCCCAAACCATGACACAGCCTCCACTGTGTTTTACAGATGGCTGTACTCACTGCTGTACCTCTCACCTGACCTCCATGTACATATTGATGACATTTTAAACCAAAAATGTCAGATTTAGATTCTTCGCTTCATTAGATAAGTTATCACTGACTTTCAGTCTAGTTCTTGTGTAACCTGGCCTACTTCAGCCTTTCCTCCCTGCTTTAGTTCCTTAAGAATGGCTTCTTGATAATCACATTTCCCCTGGCACCCTTTCTGATCTTGTAGGTCTTGTGTCAGATCATTGCTGAATTTTTTTTCCTGGTTCTTGAGGACGCGACTTTCTCCTTGTCTGATTCACTTGTCCAGTTTCCTGAGATCACCACAAGTTTTATATGAAATATTATGGCAGTTGGGAAGGAGCCCCATAAGAAAATAGCTGAGGCAACAACTGGAGCACATGTGAAAGATTTCCAAAGTGGTCCCAGTGATTATACAGTAGGAGCACTGGGAGCTGTAACCCTGAAAATGGAAGAGTGGTGTAGAAAACATGCAGTCCAGCTCAGAAAATGTACAGAATCCTGAAACTCACAGGACCAGAGCTTGAGAATTACTTAGACAGTGTTTTTATTTATTTATTTATTTTTAATGCTTTTAAACATGCAGATGTTATTTATTTCTAGCGAACATGGAGAAAGTAAATGAGTGAATGGGGGAGTGAGGTGCGCACTGTGGGAGAGACACAGCAGGCCCTTAGCTCGCTGCCATTAACAGGTGCACCAAGGGAGGCGAGAAGTTTCCTCCTGCTGTGCTGCTGTGTTCACACCCATTTCCATGCTTGTTTGAACACTTGTCAATATTTCCATGAGTGGGGAAAAAAACCCACAAAAACAGTTATCACATTTCTGCACAGAGATTCCAGTGATTTCAAAATGCTTCAGGATTATGATATAGCAAACCATCTATGTGACCTGTGCAATTTTCAGTCGTAAAAATAGACTGTTGCTGCCTAAATTTAGTGGGGTGAAAAATGTGTCGTACAAATTGTAGCTTTCCCAAAATAATGAACAAAATTGCCCCAATACATGGTATAATTAATACAGTTAATTTTACCCAATCCACTTCTGAGTACATCTAAGACTGAGCAGCCCAACTTCCTGAAATAAAGACATTTTTCCCCCTTCACTTAATTAAGTGGGTTAAAAGGCATAGTATAAATTAAATGAGCAGGGAGAAATGGGCATCCAGCATCGTTTTGCTAAATCATGTGCTAGTAATCCCATAATCATTTCCATCGTGAGAGTGGACAAATCTGTACTTTGCCAAGTTGGAAATCAACTGCATAATCATAATATGCCAGAAAGACACGAGGGATGCAGCTAAGAATGTATAGAGGCCTGTTAAACAGTGTAGCGATGCTAGTGCAACAATGCTGATTCAAGATTACAGAGGACTTACTGATAAATAGATGCTTAAATGTTTTCCTGAAGAATAGAAATCTCTACTTAGTAAATTAAATATTGACTCATATGTGACATGTGTTTGGCTACTAGTGTTGCAGTTCATTTTCAACCCATCATCACTGAATGAGAGGCTGCTCAAAAAGCAAAACAGCTGTGTTTCAGTTTTTCTTCAGAAGACTGCACTACAGAACCAGGTGCAGGAAAAACACACATTTATTTTTATCCAACTTGTAAAGCGTAGAAAAATCTAAATAAAAGACTAACATTTTGGTAAAAGGGATCATATTAACAACAGTAAGAAGAAGAAGAATTGTAGAATTTGTCTGGACAGAAATGGTTTTTTCCACACTTGATTCAGCTGTGTATCAAAGATTATTCCTAGAAATCAATCTGACATAAAACAAAACACAAGAAACCACTAATGATGAATACTGACTATGCTAAAATGTGACACAATCATCCATTTAGTGTTAAATCTATATGGGGCCATCTGTAAGTGAAAACTCATCTCTAGGTATTTACAATTTTTGTGTAATGTTTATTTTATTATTTATTTCTGCGTGTGTGAAGTAATAAGAATGAAAGTATATACGAAGACCCATTCATGTATTAAGCGATTTCTCGTTTGACCATTATTTTCTTTCATCAGACTTCAATCTCGTTCTCTCAACAGTGGCCTTAGTGATATTAGTGGTATGACATCATTTAACTGAATCCATAAACTTTGCTCAGATAGCAAGATTAATGCCTTTGGTAGTTTGATTTTACACTTTCAAAGTCATAGTGCATTTGTAATGAAATGAAACTGAAATGATTGACAAATATATCAAACTTAATGGGAAAATATAGCAAAACCAAAAACACAAACAGGATGGTGTAAATGGAACCTCATGGCTGATTTTCTCTGGCTGTTGTACTCTCATTGTTAAATTTACTTTAACTGTACCAAAGCATCACATTTCCCATTTGTGTTTTGTGGCTTTTATTTTATTTTTTTAATGGAACTGAAATATTTTTCATTCAGTTCAACATAAGGACACATTGAAGGCCACAGCCCCACAAACATTTTGAATATTACCACAGCACTTTGAAAATTCAGCTAATCCCGTGTACTCACATACGAAATGTCTCTGCTGAAATAATGAAGTGAAACTAATCATGCAAATAAACACTGACAAAGTTTATATACCTCCTTAACGAACCCAGATACTTTGTTTTGCAGGCATTTTGTTAATTGAACGCACTTCAAACTGTTAATTTGAAGCTAGTTAGAGTTCCCCGAGGCTTTATAGCAATAAAGAATTATGGTTTGTTAGTGGAAGCAAACAGTGGCATTGTTTTTATGTATGTGTGCATCTATTATTCATGTGAGCATATGTGTGTGCGCACGCATGTGTGTGTGCACTTCTGTATGGGCCCTTGAGCCAAATGCAATGTAAGGTGAATTGGGGAATAGAGCTTTTGATGGTGAATGTTCTTGTTAGTGTAAAATATGCTTATTCAAATCCCTGGTGGTCTTTTCAGTTTTAGCAAGGCAGTCAATTTGTGGCCAGGCGAGTCCTGGCTCCATGGATTCCCAATATGTGATGTGGAAGCAGAAATGTTGCAAAATGACAGTCCTTTCAGTGCATGCTGGGCAAATAACGCTTACTCCCGTGGCTTAAAATTGTGGCACTGGAAGCGTCAGTTTGAACACATAGTGTAGCATGAGAATTGAGATATCAAGTGCATATGGTTTGGATGAAATACCAGAAACAAACTTTTAAATAATTAGAGAACTCGTTCTGCACAAACGGTTTCTCTGGCGACTTCATTCAATATGGTACATTAGCTAAAGATAGTTTGTTATAAGTAGTAGTTTCATCAAAAAAAACCATGAAAAAAGCTAAAGCATAGTGATGTGACGTTACTATCTGTGTTGGTTTCCACAGGACAGCGCAGGCAGTATGTCCGTCTTTATTTTTAAGGCAGCACAGACAAACTTGGGGCAATAGCAACATATGCAAGCACCTGCTCCTCCTGCACAACTTTCATTATAAACGTGTGCACTAATACTACAGACTTAGTAAAGGCCTTCATCTTTTAACTTTTCGATTTGTACAACTTTTATTTGTGAAATAAATCTTCTGCAAGTCCTCATATTTTTACATTTGAATATATAGTGTATTCAGAAAGTGTTTCTGCCCTTTCAAGGTTTCCACATTTTGTTGTTTCGGGCACATCTCCAAAGTGATTCACTGTATTTTGTTCCCATTAGCAATAGAAGTGCAGAACTTTTAAATCACACAGCAGTTTTTTCTTTATGTGTTGTACTAATGAATTAAAACATGAAATATTGAAATAATCCAGTTATATATATATATAAAACATCACAGATGAAATCTTATGCATCCTGCTTCTGAAGGTTATTGAATTCAATAAACCTGGTGAACAAAGTCAGACATCTGCTGATATGCTATGTTGTATTTCTTGAAAACTTGCAGAAAAAATAGAGCAATCCTGAGTAAACCTTTTTCAGGGTCTCAGAATGGAGCTAGATTTAATTTTAACAAATTAAAGACCTGAAGCATATCAACAAGAAAACACAGGAGGAGCTTTGGGAAGATGCTGTGAAGTTCCTGCAGTGGCCCAGCTAGAGTCCTGAGCTGAACCCGGTAGTGAGAATATCATTGTAGAGACCTGAAGGTAGCAGTACAATCCTTTTAGGATCATAAACAAACCGACTAAGATGATTAAGATACTTTAACCACTTGCTGGTAATGAACAAAAACACAAATCTTCTTTCTTGTTCATTTTTATTGTGTATAAAGGAAGAAATTAACAACTGACTACTGCTGCTTGAATCTCAAACATATATGCAGATACATGAAAATGTAAGTTATAAATATATGTCACAAAAAATGAGAAAGCAAGAAAACACAGTTTCCATCCAGCTTCCCTCCTTTCCTCTTGTGGATATTTAACAAATTGGTTTTCTAGTCTGTACGGTCAGTCTAGCTAAATCACCAGTGGTAAATCCAACCTTTGTCGTCTTTGTTTAGTCCTTCTGAACTCTGTTTTTTCTATTCTCCATCTCTGTGTTCTCATCTTTAGTTTCGGCCAATGACTGTGACTCGGAAGAGAATGCAGAGCTGACCTATTACACCCTGAGTCCAGACTTCACTATTTCCCCTCACGGAACAATCTTCCCCGCGGGACCTTTAGACTATGAGAGACCTAATCATCTGTATGAGTTTGTAGTCATGGCCATTGACAAGGGGGAGGTTCCTCGTACGGGCACGACTACGGTACGGATTAGGATGGCAAACGTCAACGATGAGGCACCTGAGTTCTCCCAACACATGTAAGTAAGACTTGTGCTTTATTGTTTAAGAGAAAGAGAGATAAGCTCTATATTATTCTGTGGCTGATTCCTGCCTGCCTGCCAGTCAGGGTGAAGGCAGGAGAGGCTGACAGTCTTCTGGTGACAGCATGATGTTTGGTGCAGATACCGAAGGACCAACTTTGCTGTGTACTCATTTCTACATTGCCAAAGGCAAACAATCTCCTGCAGTGTCTCTTGGTTAAGTTGTTGAGTGTAGGCTGCTGCACATATATTTTAGGTGCAAGCTGCCATTCACTCTTTTGAGGTGCTGCATACAGTTGAATTTTCAGTTGTATTGTTGGCACAGGGGCACAGAGTTTCTCTGCATTTTCTTTCTGCAACTTGTTCAACAGAGGATTTTATTTAGCGCTGAAATAAATAGTCAAAGAATTGAACGTAGGAAAGGCTTGATGTTTGAATTGCTCTTTGCTCCCTTGTTCCATCCTCACGAATGCACATATTTTCTTACTTTTCCTCTTTTTATGGCACCAACGTGAATATCTCTGGGGCTTTAAAACAAGCAATTTCTAAACAATTATCCATTTAATTACATTTTTTAAAAATATGAGAAACAAACCTGTTGAAGCTTTTGGGGCCAAGACAAAAATATGGCCGTTATCTGAGGTTTTCTTTTTTCGGTTTAATTAAATGCAAGCATTCCTGTCCTCCTTTCTCTGATACACTTGAATTTACACTTCAGATTCAGTTAAACTGGTAACACCTGTACAAAGTAGAATTAAATGAGGTGAACTAAAGAGCTGTGGGCTGAGGTTTTCAGTCAGCACTGATCCACCATCAGGGCCACATCTACAACACGTCTCTCTGAATAACTCTCCTCTCATGGTTGAGTTGCATTGATTCAGCTCCACAATTCCCTGCTGATTTCAAATAGAAATGGATCTATATGCAGTAATTCTTTGGCAAAAATATCTATTGCACATTCCTAAACATGCTGATTTGAAGCCATCTGTGATCAAGTCATTTTAGATTAAATCTGTCACCGGTGTTTCTGTTTGTGCACACAGTCCACTGATACCAAAGTAAATAAGGCAACCAGAACTACTTCTCTTAGAAGTTGAGTGAGCGGAGAGCTTCCCAGTTCAGCATCACAGCTGCTGTTAGCACACTCCCCCCTTCCGCTCGTGCTGCTGTGGTGTCTGCATCTTTTAATTGGTTGATTTTTCTGGCAGAGAGCTGGGCAGATTGGTGAGGCAGGGTCAATCAACCATGCCCACCAGCACCCTCAGGAGGTCCTGAACCCTAACTCTGTGTGTGCGTATGCTTGCGCCTATATATGTGTGTGTTTAGTAATTGAGAAGGTCCCAAGAAAGTGAGGTTTTTGTATGGACAGATTAATGTGGTTATAAAGTGCATTCATCCATCGTGCATCTGATATGCATGTGTTTATGTTGTTTATAGAGGAAAGGGACTAGTGTGTGTGTGTGTGTGTGTGTGTGTGTGTGTGTGTGTGTGTTTTGGGTTGTATTGACTTACTGTCAGCGACAGCCAAATAATCCATCAGTTCTTCCTCTGTAACCCTGAACCCTCTGTCACAACTGCCCTAAAAACAGTACTTGACAATCTATGATTCATCATTCAGGCACGAACAGAGCTCCAGAGTCATCCATGCAGGCAAACACACTGGTACAAATACACTTAAATGTGCACACGTGATGACATCTGTTATGTGTTTGATGAAACAAATACAGTAGGGCCAGTTTAGTGGGATTATGCTTTTGATAAGATTGCTTACTTTCCCTCTGTTACTTATGTTTCATTTGCCTGTGTGCATGCAGGAAAAATGTGCATGTATGTTTAGTTACATGTGCTGAGCAGAAAGGAAAAAAAGCACGACACAGAGAGGGGTCATTAAATATATCATTATCCAGGCAGAAAATGTGGCCTATTTATTATTATTGATCCTTGGAGTCAAAGGGAAGCGATAATGAGCTTTCATTTCAACACGTTTTGCCAGTTTATAATGAATCTAGGTTGCAGCTCTCGAAAAATGATGTGACCACTTAAAAGTGGAATTTATTTGAATTTCTTTTCTTAATTACACAATGTGTTGATCTTTGTTATTGACTTACTAAAAAGAATGTGATATGTTTTTCATGTTTATATATTAGACCTCAAGATCCTAATATACATATTCTATATGTAAAAGTGGCTGCAGCTTTATCATGTCACCCACTCAGTTTGAAGTCTTTAGTTTATTTTATTGAGCATATTTGGCTGAGACGGTGGAAAGTTATCAGCTCCACATGACTAAAACCTAGTATTTTACTCAAGAAAAACAGAGGCTTTGTGGAAAGGCTGGCAGTGTAATTAAATGCTAAATAAATCATATTTAGTCACAAAATGTCATTAAAAATGCTCTGAAAGACACTGCCGCTGTGGTGTAACTGACTCTGCTTTAGTAACTTGAATTGGCTCGGGTGAATTTTCATTCTCCTGGAAGGATAATCTAGTGTTGGTGATCTTTGGAGCCAACCTGAATTGGCTAATAGAGAAACACTTTTTGGCACCAGAAGTTGCCGCTTGTAAAAAGAAATATTTTTCTAGCTGATTTAGTTGAAGTAGTTGAGATTAGTTCAAGCAATCAATCAGCTAACACGTCTAAGATGTTAATTCAAAAAATGGTTTGAGTTTTAACTTGTATCTCATTGTTCAGCCTTCTTGATTTCCCCACTTACCGATACACTTGTAGATTGGCAGATGTTTATGTGGCACTGCTTTACCTCTTGCAAAGGAGAGTTTACATCAGAAGGACTTCCTGCGAAAATAAAAGTTTAAAAATTGAGTGCACTGTAGTGACAGCTTGCTCCAAACAGAAGCCAATACCGGTACCTGTTGGCTGCCAGGTAATGAGCCATAACACAAGGACATAATTGTAGCACATGGTGTCTGTATTTTATTGTCTTGTGTGCTGGTACTGTATCTCTTGCTTCGTCTGCATTGAACCTATCCCTGCACCCTCTGCTTTTTGGACTATTTTACACTCTGCAGCATTGAACTGTTTACTTCATATTGGTTAGGGAATGTATGGAATGTATTACACACCACCAGTGGTTGAACAAAAAAAGAGTAATTTGTGGCTATAGGAGATAGGGCTGTTCGATATAATGATATATATCGGATGACGATATAAAAACATCTATCGTTTCATTTTACGCTATCGTTTGTTTCGTGGTGTCGCAAAATAAGCTGTTTATGGCAATATTTTTTATGGTTTTGATGGTCACTGTAGTGGCTAAATTCATTTCTTAAAGTTCTCTCTTTCTCTTATATTTTATATAACCACACTACAGACGGACAAGTGCCTGTTTTTATGTGTTGTGGTTAGCAACAACGACGGTAACACCATAGCGCGTCCGCTTGTTTATGTTCCACGTAAACCTTTCACAATAAAGCTCAAGATCCTGTTGAGACTTTTCAAAATAAACTGAACCACGTGAAAGAGCAGATTATTTACGGATGAGAAGTAAAAAAGAGCCGCCAGGTGCTAAAAAAAACAACCCTTAGACTCAAACGTTAGAACAGGCCTTTCCCCGCAGCACGCCGTGTAATAAATGCTCACAAAGAAAACGGCGGCCGTTACAACTTATGTCTAAAAATGTATCGTTTCATGCATCGGTTAAAACGCTCGACTCCAGCTACATGACGCGCAGCTGAAAACACTTCCCGCAAGTCGAGCTGCCCGAGGTTCACAGAATTTACAGAAAATGTTACATTTTTGTGATTTATATCGTTATCGGACGATAGAATTCTTATATCGGGATATGAGATTTTGGTCATATCGCACAGCCCTAATAGGAGATCATGTGGACGGTCCTCACAATGTCCACACGCAAATTTGCTTAATAGAGTCCCAAGTGCTAAAGAGACTCCCCATAGACTTCCCTCATGATTAAAAACTCCTCCACATAAGTTCCAAGTGATGAGTCAATGCGCATACACAGTAGACAGTCATTCAGCAAAGAATGAAAAGCGAGCAAGCTGCTACCATTTTATATTTCCTAAAGAGATAATTAGACAGAACTGAGAGTGAACAGAAAGGGTGTGAGATGTATGCAAAGTTTTTTTTTCACCGTGTTAATTTTATTGAATGATGAGATAAACATCTAAGAAAAAGTCAATAACACGGAGAGCAGAAAAAAGTGTTGTAATTTCCCCTTAATATAAAGTTGCTGTAATGAGGGCGATCGTGGCTCAAGAGTTGGGAGTTCGCCTTGTAATCGGAAGGTTGCCGGTTCGAGCCCCGGCTTGGACAGTCTCGGTCGTTGTGTCCTTGGGCAAGACACTTCACCCGTTGCCTACTGGTGGTGGTCAGAGGGCCCGGTGGCGCCAGTGTCCGGCAGCCTCGCCTCTGTCAGTGCGCCCCAGGGTGGCTGTGGCTACAATGTAGCTGCCATCACCAGTGTGTGAATGTGTGTGTGAATGGGTGGATGACTGGATATGTAAAGCGCTTTGGGGTCCTTAGGGACTAGTAAAGCGCTATATAAATACAGGCCATTTACCATTTTACCAAGTAACTGATATACTGCTAATTTATCTCCTTTTTAAAATGCACTTGCTGTTTTTTTCTTGTTATGATATATTGATGTGTCTCTCTGGTGCTTCTGCTCAAGCGTCACCTGTTATTGTTCTGGGAGATTTCTCCCTCCAAATTAGATTTCTCTTATACAAACTTATTTCTCATTCTGCCTTTTGATTTCCCCTATTGAATTAGTAGAAATGATGATAGAGTCTCCACAGAGCAAGAACAGTGCTTCCGTGGAGTTGAGGTCATGTTGAATTTAAAGCAGACATTCACTGTAGGTTGTATGAAATAAAGTGTTACTGTGAAGGTCAACATGAAGACACATTGTTTTTGCTGTTTAAGCATCCAGCGGGAATTCTGTATTTAAAATAACAGCAATTCATGATTAAATCCTATATGTAGTAATGTTATTCTTTCCCTCATCTTTTTGTTACTTAGTCATGCTCATTTCAAAATAATGAAAAGACAATAAAATGTATAAATAAAATTGAATTGAATAAAACATGTCGAGGAAAGCACTCAGAAAGGGACCATTTGCAATAGAACAAATATACGCTCATCAACCACTTTATTAAGGAAGTTCAAACTGAGCATCAGAATGGAGAAGAAAGGTGATTTAAGTGGTGCCAAAAACAGGCTAGTCTGATTATTTCAGAAACTGCTGATCTGCTGGGATTTTCCCACACAGTCATCTCTTGGGATTAGAGAGAATGAAAAACAGAAAGCATCTGGTGAGCGGCAGTTCCTTAGGTGAAAATTCGCTGTTGATGCCAGAGGTCAGAGAATAATGATGAACTGATGAGTCTTGATTTAGATGGTAGGGTCAGAATTTTATGTAAACAAGATGACCTGTATCCCCATGTAATGTTTGTGCTATATGTGTAAGGTCGGGGGGGTCCCATTTCACTTCAGGGCAACCTGCATGTGACGAATAAAGCTTTGATTGATTGATTGATTGACATCATGGATCCATTACCCAGTGGTGACACTTTTGGGCTCTTAATATGTTAAGAGCCCAAAAGAGTAATCTTTTATTCCTTTATTTATCCAGGTAAAAATCCTATTGAGATTAAAAACCTCATTTCCAAGAGAGACCTGGCATCAAGGCAAGAAAAGTCAAAAAAGTTGCTGGCCATGTCTACCTCCTGTTTATGAAGGAAATGTAAATGTCTCCTTGAAGCAGGGTAACATACCATGTCTCAGATCTCATTGTGTTCAAATGGCCTCCACAGTCACCAGATCTCAATCCAATAGAGCACCTTTTAGGATGTGTTGGAACAGGAGATTCACATCGTGGATGTGTAGCCAGCAATTCTACATTAACTATGTGACGCTACCAAAATCTCTGATGAATGTTTTCAATACCTCACTGACTCTATGCCATGAATAATTAAGGCAGTTCATAAAGCAAATGTAGTTTCTATCCCATTACTAGCAAGATATATCTAACTGAATGGGTATAAACATTTCTACTTTCAGATTCAAAATCAGCTTATCAAGCTGAGAGATCTGAATATGCCCCTAAAGCATGTGGGGTACCAGGAAATCACTTAAACAGGTTTCAGATCATTGTCAGTCACCAGTGTAAGTAGGCTTTGATATCAGGTATCTTTTTTAAAAGTAAAAGTCCCCCTGTAATTATACCTATGCATTACATTTTCACAGTTGCCTTTCATCACTGTTTTTCCCCCCTGACTCTAAAATGTAGTAAGAATGGAGCTAAGTGTGCTTTCAAACACTGGACCACAACACAGCAAATGTGAGGAATATTAATACAACATATTCCCATTTCTAATCCACCACTTTTATATTTATTAAAAAACCGAATCTTTGTATCAGCAGTTGGAGATCCTGCTTACATCATGTTATTACAAACCCAGTAGGATTGCAACAGACCATCAGCCATGCATTCAACACTGCTTTCCTCTGAGGTTCTGACTGGAAATCAGCTTTTTTTGTTGCTGTCAGAACTCAGGTATCAGCTCTGCTCATCTTTGCATTTCTATACAGCAGTATGACAGAGTGGTTATTAATATAATTATGTACAGATGAATGGGAATTTATACAGTGGGCTAAATAAACACACAGTAAGCAGCAGTTGGAGGGATCAGCGCGCACACACACACACACACACAAACTCTCCATTATCCCCATGTCCCCCTTCCTTTCTTCATCTACGATTTATCTGGATAAACTAAAATAAAATTTTATAATTAAATTCTGTAATTAATTTACACAAGTGACATCAGGCATCAGCCTAAGGGACGCCAACTATTCTCCCCAGATCAACACAATAAAAACAAACCACATTGTAAAACAAAAAGTTTAAAAAGTAATTAGTGTGTCGGTGTGTGTGTGTGAGGCCTTTTTCATTTAATTGAAACATCGATTGGGCCAAATTAGAGTTGTGGTAGAGCCCCAGCATGATTGCAAAATGCATCTTATTGTAGTATAACTGCTTCTCTTTGGATTCCCTCGCAGTGATCTGGCCTCTCCTTTCTCTGCCCTATATTTTTTACAACACTCACAGAGGCAGTTGTTCATGCAGTGGACGAGCATCTGCTTGAAAGCGTTTAGGGTTAGACTGATTTAAGTGTCACCAAAGATCAGCTAAGAATTTGTCCTGAAAAGAAAACTCAGAAATTGCCATAACAGTGGAATATTACTTCTATATGTATTTATGAACTTTACATCATTCTTAGCTCAATATATTAACTTTAATGGCTCGCAATGTACATATAGGTCATTCTTTAATCCTGTCCAGGAGGAAAGGGATATGCATTGTTTAGTGATGATCACTGTCTCATCAAAAACCTCTGTACAAGTTTTCAATATATGTAAAATAATCATCAAAAGCTAAGAAATAACTACTGAATAAACTTACTCCTGAGATTACTTTCTCAAGTTCCATTTGCAAGATGATAATTGACAAAGTTTAAAAGTCATTTAATCTCTTCTCAATAAAGGTTGAACCCTATAAACATATTCAGTTTTGCACTAGAAACAATAAAATCCTTTGGTTTTCCTTTAAACACTCTCCACAAAGGAATAGTTCAGTGCTTTTTTTTAAGGCAAGAAATGTACTCCTGTTTGTCTGTACTAATACTAACTTCTTAGCATGAAAAGAAATGTTGCCGAATTGAAGATTTGCACAGTTGTTTACATTGTTTTTCTTCTAATCCAAATGATTATTTAATTCCTCCAAAATCATTTGGTCTACTTTATTCTAATTTAGATGTATTTATAGAGTATTCTTGTTTTGTTAGTGCTTTTAAACTGATTGCAATTGGAAGGTTGGCTCTATGGAAATGTAGCCACAGATGGTTGAAGTTTCAAAAAGCTGATGTGCTGTGCTGTCAAATACACACTGACATCAGCTAATGTAACCATTTCGGCCTTGTTGTAATCATAAACCTGATTGTAAGCTGCCTACATTTGAATCCATAATGGTTACTCTGTCTGTATCTGAAATGCAGAAGTCGAGTTCATGTAGGGAGTCAGGACAAAAGAGGTTTACTAGACTCTGTGAAGGAGTCATGCATAAATTCAGCTGCACAGACATCAGCTGTAATTTTGACATCCAATTGCAGACAGAATTGCACAAGTAGGCCTCAGTTCTTTCCGGCTTTCAGGTGAGATAAATACAAGCAATTATCTAATGATCTTTCAAATAGCTTCCTTAGACCACAAGTGGAAGCCAGTTGATCAATGTGGCCTATGTGCTCTTAGAGACTGCATAATAAAGAAACAAAGCACAGCATCTCCCCTTACCTGACTTGAGTATTGATCTGTAGGGAAGTGCACGGCTTGTAGAGTATGAGCTGAAATTACTCAGAAGCTGCAACAACACTTTACAAACGAGCAAATGAGTGGCACATCAGACATCTCCCCAGGCAGAACTAGTCCAACAGAGGCAGAAAGACTGCACTGACAGAATATGATCAGTGTTCATCTCCAAATAAAAGTACCTTGTTTTCAGTGAAAAATAAATAGTCCACCACTAGAGTGACAGGCGGATATATTTTTAAATCAGCCTGTCACAGTTACTAGACCTGCATTTTGAATGTGCACACTCATGTGGGCAGGCAATGAGTCATTGATGAATGACAGCAGAAATAGCAGATCTTTGAGTCTTGCCTTTAAGTGCACACACAGATGAGGCAGTAGCTGTTGGTTAGCAGTCTGTGGTGATAAGGACTTCTCCTTAGTCTGCTCCTTTCTGGCAGAGATGGTGCCCTGTGGGGAAAAGTGTATGTCAAATATCCCGAGTGAGTAAATAATATATGAAAGGACTTCACAATGTGACGTAATGTCATTTTTTGTGCTGCAGGTAGTCTGGGATGCTATTATTTCATACCTTCCTAAAACAAGGGTCCACCAGTTCACTCACTAACTTTAAGTTGGCCAGGTGTATGGACTTCTTTAAGAGACAAGCTCTAGCTGTTACAGTAAGTTAGCTAATGCAAGCTAATACGTTTGATTAAGCAATCATTTTGCTCATTTTGGGCAACTTGTAAAAAATCAATTTAAATGGCGTCAGACTTAAATTGTGACTTTATACTGTTTTACTTGTTGTCCACTAATGCCCACTAATTAAGGTAACTTTAAACATCCATTGCTACATATGAGTAAATATCATTTGATGCATGTCACAGTGCCCATCTCCCTCCTCTCGCCTCTCTTTTGCACACATGCAGCTCTACTGTTTTGTCAGAGCCACCGCACAATTAGCAACTGCAACTGGTTGGACGACATTAATCAAGTGCAACAATAAAACTACTAAATCATAATGCTATTTAACCTTTCTGCTGCACAGCAACCTGTCACTAGCTGGATCTGCAGCCCAGACAGTCTATGCTACACTGGAGCTAAAACAGACCCTTGACTAATTCCCTGAGGTGTACAGCAGCTGCGTGAAAGTGGGACAGATGGCATCTTGTAAAGCCAGAGTGGCTTTTTAGTAATCTTGAAGTTCTAGAAAATGAAAATATGGTTGTATTTTAATATGACTGGCATATAACCCAGTCACCTTAGCATGTGTGTGTTAACCTGCAACAAAACAAGGCTACGCCCATATTGTTTCTGAATATTTCTGTTTAGCTGAATAGGAAATAATTTGCTAGGAACACTCGTCTTCTTTCATAGATTCTCTGAAGACCTGTAGATAGCTGATTCTGCAGCTGACACAACCGGATGAATGGAGATCCAGTTTAAACGTTACTCTTCTAAGACGCAACTTGGAAATGCTGCTGTGCTCTGTATTTGCAAGTTGTAGACAAACAGGATGAACACGGATGAAGCTGTTTGCAAATACTGCATCTCATCTTTCCTTTCCTAGAAAGAGAAGTGTCTGTATGAAAATCACACCATCTGGATTTCCAAATACCATGTTGGTATTTTGGTTGTGACAGAAGTCACACAAATTAATATCTGAAAATACTCAAACAACTAAAATAAAACTGTCTGCATGTCAGAACACCAGTAAAACTCAACAACCAAGTACTTTGTCAGGTTTTTCACACATTACAGGCTGCGATTTTCAGACAGATTAAAGGCTGAGATTATGATTTTTTTAATTATCACTATTATTTCTAGTCAGTTAAATGAAAAGTGCATATTTCTCCCATTTTAATTTTTATTGTATTGTTTTAATCTGAGTTCAGCAAGCTGCCAAGCCTGTAAACTCACATTGTGAAAAATGTAACTCATCTTTAAAAATTTGCTTGAGACTAGGGCTGCTCAATTAATCGAATTTTAATCACGATTACGATCTGGGCTTTCAACGATCATTAAAAATGACTGAGCCGATTATTAGCCCCTCCCTCATTTATCCGCGACACCTTAAAGGCCGTCTGTGAAAATATTGTCGGGCATAAACCGTCCGTGGCGCAAAAAAGGGTGGAGACCGCTGATTAAGAGGACCCGAGGGAAGCTCGGAAAGCTAAGCAGAAGTTATTTGGAGAGTGACTGCCGTTGGTTGAAAAGAGAGTTTAAAAAAAAAACTTCAGTGGTGTTGCACACTATGTTATATTATTTTTTTAAAGTCATTGTTAACCCTTTAAAGCCGGTCAGAGCAGCACGCTCCGTTTTGCGTAACTATTTTTAAATCCCTGTAGAACCTGAACCGTGTAAGCTAGCGCAATAATTTGTTTTGCATATGAAACCGGAGGAGTTGTACTTACATCTGATGCCATCAGCTTGTCCTCGGTCACGGTTTCGTTCCACATAAAGCTTTGCAAAAATTGCATAAAAAGCGCTTGCAGGAACAAAAACATAATATTCCAGAAACACGCTTTGCCGTTCCTATCAGCTGTTCGTAACACTTCCCACAGTGAAATGATGCACCTGCTGTTTTCTTTGCAAATTTGCATCATAGGATTGTTTTTTGTTTTTCCTGCAGTATATAAAAATTGCTGTATCTCCAAAATAAAACTATGAAGACACTCAAAATAAATTTCCTGTGGTGGGAAACTATTTTTTGCAACTTTATTGTATTTAAAGTTTTGAGGGATAAGCCTCTTAAATTTCTCCAAGTAGAAATATATGTAAACAAAACAAAAGCGATTTTCAATTTTTTTTGTAGTTTATTGCACTTTTTTGCAATTTATGTAATTACTATGGACTTAATGCATACATATTATTAAAATATGGGCTATAACAGTTGTATTGATGTATAGCAACTTGAAATGCTCCCACAAATGGCACTACAACATGTAAAAATATAATATAAGCTCTGGCGGACTTGGTTCTATGGTAGGTCTTAAAGGGTTAAATAAATATCGTCAAATAATCGTGATCTCAATTTCAGTGAAAATAATCGTGATTATCATTTTTGCCATAATCGAGCAGCCCTACTTGAGACTCATCGTCGTCATTTAACCACCAGTATGGTTAATTTTTATAGTAATCATGAGGTCTTCCATTAAATATTTGCAGTTTTATTTATTCAGATGTTTCTAGTCTTGATGCCAAGGCAGTTCTTTATGTAGCACTAACCATCCAGAGAAGGTGGCATGCATTATGTAATGATCAGCTATTTACATAAAGGCAGCTGAAATATGTTTAAAGAATGTAGAGGGTCAGTTTCATCTTAACAAGTTGAAAGGGTCAACCTTTAAAGAAAAGTTTTGCTTTCAAGCACATGAGTGGTTTAGAGATGTATGAGCAAGGCCATAGAAGAGTTCAAAGCTGAAGTTCACAGTGTTACAGAAAGCTACAAAGATAAAACCTGAAGCAGAATTTCATAGCAAAAAGCTGCACTGAGCTTGGTATGTGAAGCCTGATAGCAAATATACATCACATCAAATTAATAACTTATACATGCACATGTAAATATACGCTTTAAACTGATTTAAATGCCTTGACTTGCATCAGTGTTTCCTTAAAAGGATTGCTCCTTTGTGGGGATGAGCGGTCTGGGGCAGTCATCACGTGCACTATAAAGCAGATTTTTTTGCCTTCTCAGTGACTGTGTCCAAGAGAAGCACCGCTACGATGTCATACCACTTTTCACAGTAAAGACATTATCAGCTAGACACCAAGCCCAAAAAGTTTTTGATTCATCAGACCAGAGAATCGTTTCTATTGTGTTCAGAGTCCTTTAAATTCATTCGGAAACTCCACACAGTCTGTCAAGTGGCTTTAACGCAGAGTGGCTTCCGTCTAGCTGCTTCACCACAAAGGCCCGAGTGATGGAGTGCTACTGAGACGGTTATCCTTCCAGCAAGGTCTCTCATCTCTGTAGAGGACTTATGAAGCTCTGTTAGAGTGACTGTTGGGTCCCTGGTCACCTCTGAACAAGGACCTAATTTTCAGAGTTTGGCCAGATGGCCATCTCTGTAGAGTCCTGGTGTTTTTTCCATTTCACAATTATTGAGACCAGAGTGTTCTTGAGAACACTCTGAGCTATAGAGATGGTCTCATACTATTGCACTGATCTGTGTTTTGCCTCAGTTTGTCACGGACGTGTAAATAGAGTTCTTTGGACTTCATAGCTTAGGTGTTGGCCCTAACATGCAGGTCAGGGAGGTAGCTTATACAGATGTGCAGTAGAGATGGACTCTAGGAGAGTTTTCAACATCTCAGGGATTAATCATGCAAATGGGATGTGTCTAGGCCAGATTCTGAAGTGCCACAGCAAAGGCACAGTATTTGTAAAAGAGAGACCCTTTTTTGAGTTTTTCCCTTAATCGTATCCCTGTATGATATTAATTGATATGTTAGATGAGGCCTTTGTCTTTGACCTCATGGTTAGATATGCACACTTGCTTACAAGGGATGCACCCTTAAATGTTTAAAAGCTTTAAGCAGAACTGTGAAAGCATTTCTGTCTAAGGTGATGTTTACCCTTCACCTCTGCAAGAATCTCTTCTTTGCCATTTCCCTTGAGCGACAGACGTGCAGACCTTTGAAATTTGATTAGTGTTCAGTCACGAGTGTCCTCTGGAGTGTTGAAGAATTTGTGAGTACTGTGCTGACAGCTACTCATGCCTGCTCAGTCTTGTTTTATTGTAGGAATAATCATAAGATTACTTTCTATATGTAAGTTGCTATACGATTCTTTTTTTTATGCGAATTGCATCTAAAAGTGAATTTCTGAGTTATTTCTCCTCCCCTGTATGCTGCTGCTCAGGAATCTGCTGGCTTACATATTTGCATCTGCTCAGGGACTGATTAACACCTGGGGCTCAAGGAGGAAGCAATTAACTATCTGGTATGACATGGAATGTGCAAAGCTGCATTCAGAAAATAGATTTCTCTCATTAAACAAGTGACCTTTAACACACCTCTGTTACATGTTGTTGATTCACTGTGTTTGAGAGTGGCTCCAGATATGTTCCACTGTTATTACTGCTGACTTAAAACTGAGAACCACTTACACAGTCAGGCCCTTTATGGATGTAGCTGTAAACATGTGATGAAGCTCTCTTTGGTGACAGTAGGCAACACATGATGACGTAATGCCAGGCAGGAGGAATGAGCCATTTTTGCTTATTATACAGTCGAATATAGACAAAATGTTTTGGGGAAAAAATGGAAAATGCACTTTTTCCTTAACTTCACATTCTTCCAATTGTTGCTCTAATTTTGTCTCCATTCTTTAAACAACAATGTAGTAAACCTGCGATTTTTAGTGTTTCCTCAGCAGTTATGGCAAGTAGGGCTCATCATTTTCATAACTAAATTGCAAATACAATAAGAGATCTATGATATGTAGAGAAGGTGGTGCATTTGGTTGATAATACAGACCGTGTGTGACACAGTTACAATTCATATGAGTCAATATTTTTTACGAGCTTCCTTATGAGCTGTTTTGTTCTACGTGGCGGATTGAACTGCTGGTCCTGTATGGATTAGATGAAATAGATTTGAAAATTGACAATGCAGCTGTTGAATGTATCTCATTTTCACCATGTGTGTAGTTGAGGTGCTTATTGTGCTCTTGTTTTTGTGTGTTTTATCAGATATCGGACGTTTGTCTCAGAGGACGCAGGCCCCAACACATTGGTTGCTACGGTGCTGGCAAAGGACCCCGATGGTGATGGGATCACGTATAAGATCACCACAGGAAATGAGGAGGGCAACTTTGTCATTGACAACCAAAAAGGTTTGATAACTGGACTGTTTGTAGTTTTCATTCGATCATTAATGTTGAATATTCTTTTAACAACTGCTTGTTTCCAACTCCATATTTGTATTTTTGAAAACTGCTACATGATTCATCCTTCAAAAGCAATCCTTATTTGTCCTACACTGGGCCGTCTTGCAGCCCCTCAGTTCATCTTCTGTCTGAGCAAAATGGTTTATTCATCTTGCCCCTCCCCTTTCTTCTGATAGGCTGCAGCTAGAAAAGAGGAGGTTGGAACTGGAAGTGGGTGGGGCTTCTGTGCTGACCGACAGAGCTGTCTAAGGATATCTGGCTTGCAGTTTAAGTTTAACAGTTTTTACCTCACAGAGATGCCTTACTCTTGGAAACTTTCAAACTATCTATGTTTAAAAGCAGACACATAACAGAAAATAAGGAAAAGCAGAATATTTTTTGTCTTCTACATGTAGATTATGTACAGAGAAGAATTAAGAATTTGTGCAAACACCCCGCCCTTCAAATATGTGTTTCATATGAGTTTTCTCAGCACGGTGGCACGGTGGTTAGCACTGTTGCCGCACAGCAAGAAGGTCCTGAGTTCAATTCCAACATCAGGCCGGGGTCTTTCTCTGTGGAATTTGCATGTGCTCCCCGTGTTTGTGTGGGTTCCCTCCGGATACTCCGGCTTCCTCTCACCATCCAAAGACATGCAGCTTGTGGGAAAATCCAAATTGCCACTAGGTTTTAATGTGCGAGTGAATGTGAGTGACGGTTTCATTGCCTGTCTTTTTTTGTTTTTTTAAAGCTCAAGGAGACTACATGTTTGAGATACATTTACCTGCTCCATGGTGGTGCATGATGAATTATTTTTATCTTGCTGCTTAAGATTTTAGGGGAAGAATCCTAGAACCTCAGGCTGCTTGGGGCTCTGTTATTATTTTGCTCTTCACCCATTTAGCACAAACCCTGAAACATCCACAAAGTGTTCTCTTTCCACAGTTATTTTCACCTTGCTTTGCAGTGTTTCTTCCCTGCTCTATTTACATACACCATATACATATAAAAGCTCTGTATTTTGTCAAGTGTGGCCCCAGGGGTCTTGAAAATATGCTTTATAGTGTGTGTTTTGGTTTAATGTCCTTCACCACAGCTACTGTTCAGTGGATGAGGATGCTTCACTGGCGCTCCTCTTACTGCTAGCAGCTTTGTAAAAGATATTGAAATTCTGACAGGTCGTGTCATAAAGACATTAGAATTACCAGCCAAAGTGTGAAGACCATTTTCACAGTCCCTCAGTAACAAAATACCATCTGAGGTTTATAGTCACACATCTCAACTTCCTCCGAGGCAGGTGCAGTAATGCCAGGAGCAATATGAAATGGGAAGCTGTGTTAATGACACAGTGTGTGTTTTGTGTGTGTCCGGGAGCCGTAATAGTGGCAATTTCATTGCGGTTCGACCCTTTTTGTAAATTGAAACCCCCTTTGAATCTGCATTTCACATCACAGGCTAATACGATGACTTTTACAAATTCAATTACTCAACTTCAAGGCGCAATTTCCTCTGTTCACCTGCAATGACATTCACTGTCAGCTGATAGCAGCGGCCATTTTATCAAGCAAAGAAAAGATTTGTAGCAATAACTCGATTTCGTCACCTATCAGAAGATGACTCTTTGCCATTTAGATTGTTGGCTCTGCTCGGGTTTTGTCACACTGACCTAATTTTTGCCTGTCATCAAAAGTTCACTTTTTAATTCAAGTTTCTTTCAGGCTTTCTCAAACTGACAGCGTGCGAGGTTTGCTATATGGGAAAAGTTAATGTTGACACCTCGCAAAAACTAATTGAGCCAAATTCATGACACTTGGTGAAGACGTGCTAGACGTGCATGGACAGTGGAAGACTCTAGACCAGGATCACGTTCCTTAAAACTGACAAAAAGGGGTGTTAGCTGAATTTCATTCCCAAGTGCCCTTCAAGCTAACCTGTTTTCATGCAAAATAGATGCCAATGTCTCATATACACATTATTTATAGTTGGCATATACTGATCAATTTAGCCGTTATCAGTTTCTTCATTTTCATCTCTTCTCTTAAGGTCATTCTGATCAGAGGCTGCTCGCTGACCTACTCGGCACAGCACACATTTATACTTGTCACTGTAAACCAGCACAAGCAGTTTCAGGACCTTCAGCTGAAGAGATGAAGCGATAGCTGTCATTTTCAGTCTTCTCTTTTTTGTTTTTAGCTTCTTTTCAGATTTCAGATTTAATTTCAAACGTATCAAAATGTTTTTCTAGAAAAGGCTAGGGTTTGGATCTTTATCTGAATTTGAGTTTATGGCACATTGGGCTTCTGCTCAGGCTAAAGGTGGGGAGAGTTGATAAATATGATACGATCAAAGGATAAAGTTACAAAAATAAATCAAACACATTAAGATGAGATTAAGATAACTCTTTATTGTCATTGCACAGTCATACATAGTACAATAGTACAATGAAATTGGAAAACTGTCCCACGTCGGCACTACATACGACACAACACAACATGACACGACACATCACAACACAGTAACTTAAATTAGTAATCAAATGACGAATAAGTGTATGTGTATTGCACACTGTTATTATTCCATACTTCCACGTTCCTAAAATAACCAGTAAAATGATAGAAATCATGTTCTTTATTATAAGTGTGCACTTATACTCCGAGCGATACAACTAACTTACACTACCAACATTTTTACTCTAGTACAAAGATGCACTGACTCCTTCGTGGATGTGAAGATGTTTTGCTTTGCTTTTTTTGTTTTTGTGATTTAGAAATACAGTATGCTATCGATTTTACTTTTTATTTCAGTCCTTCTCAAAGCTTGTTTCTTTGCAATTTGCAAGTTGTACTAATATTAGCATCATAGGTAAAAAAGGAAATCTTTGGAAAATGCACATGCATTTTCACAGTATGATGATGGTCTTTGGTGTGTCCACCTTTTGGCTTTTACTGGTTGAAAGCATCAACTCGGTAGGCATTAAATTTCACTGAATACGTTCATGTTAAGCTAGGATTCTTTTGCAATGTTCCAGAAGCTTCTCTGATGTCAGGAGTCCTTGGCTTCCCCAGTTTTCAGGCATCGCTGAAAACGTTAAGTGGAGTTGAGTTCAGGTGAATGTGGAAAAAAGTCCATAATGGTCGGCACTCTCTACTTTTCTTTGGCCTTCAAGTAGTGAAGCAAAGCGATTTGGGGCATTTGGGCTCATTATCCTGCTGCAGTATCAATCCCTTTCCACAAGTATGAGGTGTATGGCTTGAGAGAGACTTCTCCTTGGTCTGCATGGAACTGATTTGGTGCAGGAGTCCTAGTGTAGCCAAGCACACCCAGATTCCGAACATTCCTACTACAAAATTTCACTGTGGATTTACTTTAGTCTCCTTCTGTCTCCTTTATATATCCTTTTATGCATGGTTACATATACTTTTTTTTCTTTTTTTTTCTTCTTTAATTTTATTCAAATGCTGTGACATGCTGGCACATCTCAACCCACCCCAAGCATCTGGCCTTAGTTCCCCGAGTGGTTTAGAGCTGCTACTCATCTTCTCCCTTTGAGAGAACTTTTACTGATGCATTCTTTTAATTTCCTCAAGTACAAACATATTTTAAGTAGTGCTGTCAGCGTTAATCTCGTTAAAATGACGTTAATGCCATAACCGCATTAACGTGGCAAATCACCGTTAGCGAGTTAATGCGGATCACCCCTTTCTATCCACCTAGCATGCAGATAGCATAAGAACCTTTGTAACGCAAAGACAGTATTGTAACTGTAATGTAATTACTGGATTTAGTAATTCATTACTTTGGAATGTGTTTTCAGTGTCTAGCATTCTTTTTTTGCTTGCGTCAAACCAGTTTAGTGGCTGGAATAAATGAGACTTTGGGACATTAAGGATGGGGATGCTATTTGGCGAGTGTAGCTGGAGCAGGAAGACAGTGTTTGACTTCATATCCATGCTAAAACCACGCTTTAAATTGTTTCAGAAAATCTTTAGTTTATGTTTGACGTCATTATTTCAAGTTTAGTTCTGATCTTCAGAATGCCATATTCAGCATCATTCTGCAAATCTTTGAGGGGATGTGGAGAATCAGATCGTTTGTAAGGTGTTACCAGAAGGAATGCAATTACCTGGATCGCATATACAAAAAAATCGAAAAATGCATTCTGCATCAGTAAACTAATTAGACAGTTGGCCAACATATAAATGATGTAAAAAAAAAAAAGTCAGTATACATGGAATCTCTGTGAACATATTTCTCCATATGAATATGATGAAATTATAGGCAAGAGGCAAGACTTTTGTTACTGGAAGATTTCAGGACTGTGTTCTATTTCTAGTCAGGGTAGCACTGACATTTAAGTTGCCATATGGGCTATGTGGAAACAGAAGAAGCACAATGTGATGTCAGCTGTTGTCTGAAAATTATTTAGCTCTTTAAATTTATCTGCATTCATAAATGGTGACCAGCAGACAGAGCAGGAAACCTAAAGTGGAAATGGGCTTAAAAAATGGGCCTAATCGCCCAGAAGCTCACACATCTGACAATACCCAATGGATTGTAAGATTGGGATAGGTGTAACATACGTTTTCTTCTGCAGAAATCCAACTCGCTTTGAGCATGCTGCAGTGTCCGTCCCTCTGTGTCACTATCATATTACATTCCTTTAATAAGCCCATCTTTAGCTGTGATGGATTTACAGTAGATCCACACTATGACATTACACAGTTTGTCTGCACCAAAGTGTGTGAGCCAAAGTGTGAAACCATAATGCTTGTAATATGATCCAATATCTAGTTTCAAAGAGCCCAATATTTGGTCATTAAAAGTATTTTATGATTCTTATAATGGAAGGCGAGCACATTGGATTCCGCCCACCCTCTCCAGCCCATCTCATTCTCCCTCGGCTACTGATGAAAATCGTTTATTGCCTCTTCTCCCCTCTTGTTGCCAGCTCCCCCCTCTCACCACCTATCCTAAATGTCCGACAATCATTCAAGTGATTATTTTCCTCCCTTCCGGCAGGAGCAGCCTTGGCGGACTCCCTCTTCATGTTAATTTGCCTGTAACTCACCCCAGAATACAGTGTGTTTCCCTGAGATTTAAGACACCCATTAGGATGTGAGCAGGCCGGTCAATATGATGATCACGCTCTTCCTATTAAAACCCATAAATACTAAAACACCCGCTCTGTTGGATGGGAGGAACTATTTATTGACAACTGAGGGGAAATGCTGCAGCCAATAAACATGCTTCTATCATTTCCCTTTTCCCCTCACAAGTTTTATGGCATTTTGGAAGACAGTATTTCCTACAGAAGGAAACTCAGTAGCTGAGTTTGTTTTCAGTGAAGCCTCTTAGGTAAGTGTGTCATAGTGTTGTCTTGTTTTATATCTGTTATTTATTCTTTCCTCTTGAACCGCTTGCCTTCTGTCTATTGTGTTGGGTCTGATTCGCTGACCTGTGTGTGATCCCAGCTTTATGTAACAAACCCACATACTTTTGCCCTCATTCTTCTCCCTGGTCCCCCCCGGCAAATATATTGTTATTCTCTCCCTCGCTATTCCACATCTGACTCTTCTTTAAAGCTTCTACTTTTTTTTATCTCTCCTGGCTCCAGCCTGGATTTTGTTGCATGATGCTGAATGGAGGAAGTGCTTCCTCTCTCCCTCTGTCCTCCATTCCCCACCCCACTGTGTCCTTTGTCTGCTGTGTCTCACTCACCCCTTGCTTCGTCCTCATCCTTCCTCCCTCCTGGCTGCCTTCATGTGAAGTGACGGATGCTTACTGACCCACAAGGAAACATCTTCTCCATCTCCAGTAGGCTATGATATGTGCTGGCCCTGTTAACGGCAGCAAACACACACACATGCAGAGAGTGTCAAACTTATTGTAGTTTTTTGAGTAATACACATGCACACGTACATAAAACAATTTGTGTATATGTACAACAATATATAAAATAAATAAGATCCAAGTCTGACAAACATATACTTGCATGGTAAAATCCATAACTGCAATATAAGCAAACCTGAACATGTGCAGATGTTTACATGTATGAATGTTCAGGATGTGTAGATCTACATACAGGCCAGTGAACACTACCAGACACACACATGCACACCCTGCCATTACCCATAATGGCACAGGGACACAGATCTCATAGATTAGAACAGACGCTCACTGTATGTTTTGTTCTTAGAATGTCCTAAAACCTTTTCCATGTCCCATTTTCAACCACTTACCCAGCATGTGTTTCTCTCATCTGAGGCTTTTAGACCCTATTAGATGTTTATGCCAACCCAAAGCAGAGTAAAGCAGGGATGAGACTAAGGGGCGCCTCCGGTGATCCCTATACGTGTAACATGGTGAGCGAGCTATAGCCTCTCTCTGTGTCTGCCCGCTGCCTTTACTGAACTGGTCACATTTATCTGGCCCTCTGTCGCAATTCATTAAGCATGAGTGCACTACGCAGCACTGTTGGAGCAGTGTGGGTGGAAAGAGAGACAGAAGAGTGGACTAGTGCTTACACTCTTAATGCATCCTTCGCATTGGTATACATGTTTTTGAAAGGTTTACTTCACGGTCTGAAAGAGTCCCACTTTCTGATATCAGGAATCTGCATACATACATACGCCATTTCTGCTGTTAGTATGTTTGCCTTTACCAGTGCAAAGCAAGGGTTTATTTAAGGACATTAGCAAATTTGGGGGGAAAATGCTCAGATTGTAAGACATGAAGATGTCTTTCAACAATGAAACACAATTGATGTAAAATCATGTCTAAGGATTTCTTTGAATATGTCCAAAGCTTGTAAAGTCAACCAAATCTGGTTTTAACCTCTTGGCTATTCTGAGTGCCATGGCCAATTAACAGGAATTCGGGGTCTCCAGAGGATGAATTGTAATGACTTTGGTGATTGCTGGGGCTCTACTTAACGAACAAAATATGTCAGCCTTTGCCAGCTAAATTGGCACTCTTAAGTGTTATATTAACAGAATTAGCATTTAAATAGATATATGCTTTATTTATCCTTTGTGCCCAGTTTTCATCAACCCCAGTTGGTTGCTCTTTTTGTAACAAACAATTGTTCTAATTTTAGTCTCATTGTACCTCATTTTTCTTTATTTTCTTTGTATTTCAGTCTCTCGTAAGCCAATTCTACAATGCAACCCCTATCAGCCCCAGCCACGCACCGTACAATAGCCTATTTGGGTTGGAATAATGAGAAATTCAGAGAAAACCATCTAGGTTACTGTCTTTTTAGAGTATGAGCAAATTGCTTCTTCTTCTTTTTTTTTCTTTTTTTTTGTCCCACACAGTAAAGATGTTCATATGACAAGGTGGAAGGTTTAGCCATGAATACATTTAACTTCTGAAATGGCCAAACTTCACCTGGCAGTCAGAAATACAAGCATCGGATAACCTGCCTATAATTAAAACACTTTTGCTGGTCTTGAACTACAAGACCAGCAAAAGTTGGACTTGGAATACAAGGAAACAACCTTTCCTGCAATAATTGTGAGGGACTCCCATCTCATACAATAGCTTTAATACTAAAGGCTTGCCTCATTCTTGGGTTTGTCCATGTCAGTATGAATATTTAACTTCATAGTAAGATGGAGAATTTCCTCCTTTCCCAACGTTTTTCTTTTTTTGTTTTTTACAACATGAAAAAAGGGGGACAGTTAAATGCTTTTTATTGTAATTACCAGAAATATTGGCATAAAGGTACGGCCTTTTTTCAAGAAAATTCACTGGCCAATCAAAAAGCCTGACTGTTCAGTTTGTTGCTGTGCAGCCCCGTGACAATATAATGGCTGGTTGTAAACGATGCCCTTATCAGTTCGTGAATTAATTCAAACGAAATAACAGCTAAGGGAAGAGCTGGAGAGGTGAAGACTCATTGAAGTACCCTTTAATTACCAACCAAGTGCAAATGTGTGTACAATGAAGTATGTGTTACTGTTGTGTATTTCTCATTAATTAATGGATTGAGTTGGAGCTAGTTTTCTGACACTAGTTTAATTAATCTTTAACAAGTTAACATAATTATATACATTTCTTGAGCAAACACATTGAATGCACTGTTCTTAAAATGAAAATCTGATGCATGTGGGAAGTTTTTAGAAAAATAGTCACAATTCTCGTGGGATTCGTCTGTGGGATTTTGTTTTGTGGTCAGTTTGTTTTATATGGTTATTGAATTATAGTTTCAACTTGGTCTGTTGTTGTTTTGCTTCCTGTTAGTTGTGTGTTTACTTCAGGGTGTTTGATTGATTGATTGATTGATTGATTGATTGATTGATTGGTAATTTATTTCAACATGTGAACAATATACAAGTACATTTAGAAAAGAAATGAGAGAAAAAAAATATACTATACAAATTACATACAAAAAAACATTCTGATTAATTTACATGTTGAAAGGGAGTGGGAAGAAGTATACACTTATTTAATCCCACCCCTGTCCCATAAATTATCAGTGAATATTTAGTCAGCTTCCTTACTGATATAATTTGTAATAAAAATAGTGAACAGATTTCTGATATACTATATACTATAATATCACATCATGAATTTTTTGTTTGTTTGTTTTTAAATAGAGACATTCACTTAATTTAAATATTTTCCTTTTCTTTATAGATCGAGAAGATCATATTTTTATAACTCTTTTTGAACAGTTTTATGTTTGGACATTGCTTTAATTCCATATTCAGTTTGTTCCATAGTTAAGTTTGCAGTCGGGTCCTTGTACTTTTCTTCTTTTAGTATTTAGTCAGCTTGTCTTTCACTGTTTCATTGTTTTGGTTTCATTATGTCCTGAGTGTCATTCACTCCATTATATATGCAGACTTCACTTCTGGTTATGGACGTTACTTAGTTCCTTCAGTGTGTTGTTCTGTTCCTTTTTTTGTCTTCTCCCTCTAATTTCCTTCATGTGTTCATGTTTTCCTGTTTCTGTAATTGTCACTTCCTGTTTTACTTTGGTAGCTATTTGTCCCTGTGTCTTACATTTAGCTTTTCTTCCTCTACTGTGATTGTGCTGATTGTGTGCACCTGTGCCTCACTTCAGCTCTGTGTAATCATCATTAGCCATTAGCATGTGAGCGTTAATATGCCTTCTCACATGTGCTTTCTTTGGAGTTTGTTCCCTGCTTGTTTATCAGCTTGAGTTTGTCACTCCCCTCTGGGCTTTGTGCTTGCTCTGAACTTCACATTGACAGAATAAAAGGTTTTCTTTTTCTTTATTAAGTCTAAGCCTGCACACACTGGCATTTCAACATAATTCCAGCATTATTAGTTTGATTTTGACATTTCTGCATGTACCTCTGTCCCCCCTCTTCTCTTTTTATATGAGCCATTTCTTACTTGGCTTAAAGCGTAAAACTTTCCTTTTAGATAAAACATGTAATTAGGGCTGGATCAGGTGACCCTGAATCCTCCCCTAGTTATGATGCAATAGGTCTAGGCCGCTGATGGCGTCCCATGATGCAGTGTGAGTGATTTTGTTTTCACTCACTATGTGTTTATACAAGTAGGATTGTTGTTGTTTTTTCTCTGTTTTCTCTGTATTGTTATAGGATCTACCTTACAATATAAAGCGCCTTGATTATTAAAATATAATCATATATTATATGATATATTAAAATTGAATTAAATGTATTTCTGTTACAGGTAAAAAAAATCTAAAGGGTTTTGTTTTTAAAAAATCTTGTCAAAATTACATATTAAATGCTTTTTGGTATTTGCATCAAATTTGCACTGGTAAAAACAAAGGAAGCTAAATGTTGCTTGTCTGACACTAGGTTAGTTCATCTTCTGATGGGTTTTTTTTTCAGTGCTTTTGAAAAGATATTTTACAACAATGCAGTCTCTTTACCATTTCTGCACTGACAGGAACCCATTTTGCAGTGTAAGGTGTTTATTACACACATAATTAGAGTCAAAGCTTTGATTTTCTTTATCTCTGAGTAATCGTTTTCCATTTCATTTCATTTTTCCCTACATTTTCTTTCCTGACTATTGTTATCTCTTTTTTGTACACACACAAACACACACAGGCACACACACAGGCACTTGCAGACACATGCACCTACATGTAGCCTTAAACATGAACATCCATGCCAGGGAACCAGCTATTGTGACAGAGACCCCCTCCATGGAAATCTTTTGTGAGACAGCACGCACACAAAGACAAACAGAAGCGACATACTGTACATGTGCAAAAATCAGCTTGAATGGCATTAACTCTGATAGAAAAGAACACTTTCTCCTCTTGTTCATGATTTGTTTCTGGTGCCATTCATTTCCAGAGAGTGTTCTAGAAATCACTTAGTGCAATTCTTCATTCTACATGTCATACATGTCTGCGTACTTCGAACACACACTCACACAGACACACACAAAATAAAATATACAAAAATGAAAACCGCACATCTCCTGTTCATCTGTCCTGTTGGTCTGGTAAACACACAAGGTTGTACGGTGCACATACATGTACATGTGTGTCTATTATAAGTGTGTGTGTGTGTGTATGTATATATATATGTGTGTGTGTGTGTGTGTGTGTGTGTGTGTGTGTGTGATTCCAATTGCAGTCTCTCTTGGGAAATCGCAATCAAATAAACACATGCCTGCGATAGCACCTGCCCCTGCCTCTGAAGATAAGAAGGATGTAATAAGTGTGTCCACATTTTGAGCCCACACACTCGCACATAAACACACACACAAAGTAAACAGAGCACCAAAGGGTGAGATGAATACAGAGTGGAAGAGAGTCATTCAGAGCAGAGAGTGGGATGCAGATGAGACGCCTACGCCGGACTGAAAGAGAGGGTCAGTAAGAGAAGGAAAGACAGAGGATGAAATGGAACGCCAGAACGAAGGTGCTAGAAGGGAATACCAATCAATCCGACTATTCATATGTTGTGTAACCATAATTAATGAAATATCCCTGAGCTCAAAAGTGAAATTAGACAGTCTTTGTTCACTAGTGACGTCTTTCCTCTCACGATTTGGCTACTGTTGTGTTACTGTTTTTATTTTATTTTTTGCGAAGATTTTTTAATGATGTTCTCGGTTGTTTTACTTCAGTGCCCAGTATGATTTGATTACTCATTCATATCACTTTCCTGCAATATTGTTCAAACTCCCAGCCATCTAATGAAGTTTAGCATTTTTCTAAATAAAGTGCTCATTTATTTAAAGACTATAATATCAGGCAGCAAATGTTATTTTGGTGAGTCTATTGAAAGTCTATTAAAACCTCAGGGAACGCTCTGTGTCTGGTTAAAAAATACTGCTGTTGAGATGAAGTGTCATTTGTGCGAGCGAGAGGCAGGACAGAGTTATTTTGTTCTGTCATCGTCCACAGTTGACCTTTCTTATATCGGGCAACAGATATTGACTACTTGGTGGTGGTGTGTGCTGGTTGCCATGTGCAGCTTTCTTGGGTGATGTAAGCTGGTTGCATTGCATGTGTTAGAAACGATTTATGTTGTAAGCTTACGTTAACATTCACTGTTTGTGTTGGGTATAAAAATGCAATTGTCAAGCTACACTCTTAATGCCAAGTGGTGACTTAGGTTGACACGTTTCTTAGTCATGCACATGTCCATGTACATGCACATGTCCATGCCACGGTGTTGTTGTTGTTGTTTTTTGCACAGTTGGCTGTGAAATGAAAATTATACAACACATTTATAAGATGTTTTAGTTTAAGATGTTTAGGCCATCATATTTTCTAACCATTGCAAGGTTAGAAAATATGATGGCATAATCATAATCAACTGTTGTGGATATTAATGAGATGTTATTATTGTGAAATGTAAAACAGATGATGCTTTTGTTGGTGTTGTAGGTGCATAATGGCTGAAAACTGAGTCATTTTAGCCCACTGGCTTTTTAACTGACACCTCCGTAAAGCTCTTTGTGATTGGTATGAAAAAGCACTACATAAATACATTTTACTTAGTTATTTATATTGCAAAGTAGCTGCCAGGCAGCCCAAAGACATCATAATATATTGTTTTGTGGATAAAAATTAGATGTTACTGTCATGGAATGAAAATGATGCTTTTATAAGGCCTTGTGAACGCTAAAAGCACGTCATTATAGCCTGTTGCTAGATGGTTGCTAGGTAACATGATGACATTATAATATCTGATACAGATAAAAACCTTCAGGGGCCTAAGACCTACCTATGTGCCATGTTTGGTTGCTCAGCTCCAGATTGTGTAGGGGGAGAAAGCAACAAAGACAGAGAATTTGTCTGTAAAGTGTCACCTAAAGCTTCTCAATGTTACTTTCAAATGTACTGCTATAAAAACGAAAAGCTGAAATCAAATGTGTCCGTCTTAAGAAAGTTTTTGAGTTTACCTCCAATCAAGCTGGCACACTTTATCTGTGCATGCTAAAGTGTTAAACTGCTTCACTGTATCACCCAAAACAAGGAACATACAAACTTTATGCCTTTGTTTGGTCTCCAAAAATGTTTCTCCGTCAGTTCAGCCTTGATTATCATTTTAAGCCTGCGTGACATATATATTGCATTAGAAATGTTAACCCAAAATTTGGGGTAAGCCTGGTAAAATCTGTTCTGTTAAGTTTACATTAAAATCTAAAAGAAAGCTAACTTATAGTTGTTGCTAATAAGATGATATGTTTACACTCATTTAGGCTCGTTTGTAGCCTGAAACAAATTCCATCACTGCTATTTAATAGCTCTCACTCACTGCCAGTAAAAAGTTGCCACAGTGATTTGGCCACTCGTGCTAGCAAACAATGGCTCGCTTAACAACTAACACATCAGAGACCTTGATGTGTGTCTTTGTTACGATATAATTATTTGCACTGTAAGTGGTCTTAATGTTTAGTTCTGCGAAGTAATAGAGACAGAGCACAATTACGTCTCACCCACACTGGAGAGAAACTCATCTCTAGAATGTTTTTTCTATTGCACGAAGCAGAAGAAGCTGTTACAGTTTTTATAAGCCCTGGTTTTTGTAGTGCATAATGGTGAGGCCAAAGAAAGAAAATGAAAGCAAAGTAGGAAAGGAAATGAGGAAAGGTGATAGGTAAAAAAGCATTAAGTACTGTCCATTAAAGCCTGTCGTGCTGTCAAACATGCCATGTTGTGTAATAACTTAATTACCTTCCCTGATATGTGCCAGCCGTTCTTTGTATAATTAATCTATTATGCAAATAGAATTTATTACATTTTAGCTCCAGGAGAAAATAAATTAAAAAACAAACATGTTACCAGTTTGGGTGCTATAATGACTTTATACCTTTTCAAACTCAAAATTGAACCAGCTGAGTGTAATGAGTGTGACTGTGTGCGTGTGTTAACCACTGTCATCGTTATGTTTGGTTGCAGGCTTGATCCGGCTGCGCTCCAGCCCACCCCCTCGCCTCCAGGGTGTTGAATATGTCCTCAATGTTACAGCCACGGATGACAATGCCTCAGGCGGACCTCAGGCCTTGTCATCCACGGCTCAGGTCATAGTTGGAGTGGACGACGTGAATAATAACAAGCCTGTCTTTGAGAAGGTAAGATGATCCCTCACCCACAGTCGCCTCATTAAATGTTGTTTAGTCTTTCTCTTTCTACTGGTTTGATAACAGCAGTGGGAGGGGCTCTCCCAAATCATACCACTAACCTAGGACAATGGCAGGAGAAACGGTAGTCACTATGCAAGGTTTTCTTTTACTTTCTTCTAAATATATCTCTGTCTCACTCTTTTCTTGTTGCGCCTGCCTATCCCCTGTAGCTCTCCTCCACTCCTGTTTCCCTGTCTTTGTCTTTCTATCTCCTCTATTCATTAGCCTCTATCTCTCCTCTCTGGAGGAGCGATTAGTGAGCTTGACCCTCATATCTGCTCTCTCATCTCTCTCCTACATCATCATGGTCTTTTAATTAAAGCTTCAAGGGACGTGGGAGAAATCCCGACCGAGCCACTCTCGAAGTGCTACATCTCCTCCTGCTTTTTTTTACTTCACTAGCCATGTTTCAGTTTTAAATGGGATGACTTTTCAAGGCCCTTGAGGTATCGCGAGCCAAGATTAGGAGTGGGGCCATGCTGAATAAACCTGGCTCACTCTGTCATGGGTGGGGGTGGAGGCGTTTTTCGTTCCACTTCAAGAAGAAACAGAGGGACAGGCAACAAAATGAGAGCCAAGAGAGAAGACAGAAAAGAAGAGAGGGATTCCTGGTCGGCATTTTTTTTTCATGTGCACTGTATGCTCAATTGTCTCTCTCAGGAATCTTCTCCTGGCATCATACCGTAGTCTATGATTCATTCTTTTTTTCCCTGCTGGCAGAAAGCTGTGAGCAATGGACAGACAATCCCCAGACACCCCCCCAAACGACTCTTCTAAGTCAAAAAGAATTGAAATGATGAAAGCACACAAACCTGGAGTTAAAAGAAAAGAAAATGTAGCAAATAAAAATTAATGATCACAGACAAAAACATTTTAGTGTCTAAAAATAGAGAAAAATAAAAGGAAATTCTGGGAAAAACCCTGCTGTACATTAGCGTTTCAGTTAGTGAAGACATCCGAGGTTCGCTGGTGGTTCCTGGGTCACTAGAAGCCAGCAGCAGGACACTGAAGCAGAAAGGCCCTTTTATCTTGTTTTGATGCCCAATCTTACGACATGCCGTAGCCTCTGTGGAACTCAGGGCTGGATCAGTGGACCAAGACAGAGGCAGCAAGAGGCTCGCAGAGAGGTAGTGAAACAGAGAAGCAAGATCTCACAGAGTGGAGGCTCCAGCATTTCCCAGGAGCAGAAAGTTACATAAGCTGATTAGATTTATTTTTAAAGCTTTAGTGCTTCTCTGATCTGCACTCATATACAGTGTTTTATAGAAGCAGAACATATTGAGTAAAACTGAATAAAACACAGGACAGTGCCTGTCTCAAAGGGCACGGTTTTAAAAACAACAATAAAAAGGGAACTCTGGAGCAGCGTGGTCAAAAACAACCAGCCAACAAGCCAACTTTGAAAGTGCTGATTAAGCAACTTTTTCCTCCGTAAGCACATACCAAATCCCATCCCACTGTCATCTATTCACCCGCCCACCCGTTCTACGCTTCTGCTGGGTCACGCAGCAGCACACTAAGTCTTCCACTTTTTCCTGCTATATCCCAAGTTCCCACTGCCCACACCTCCACTGTCTCCTTTTATTGTAAGGGAGCAGAAGCTCAAAGGAAGAAGTCTGCCACATCCATAGCAGCCTTCATGTCAGTACTGCAGTTTTATTTCCTTCAGTGTCATTACAGAATTTAGTATGTGCTTTTATATTCATCCAGTCCTCGATGGCCAATGCCTTGCCTTCTTGGTCAGTATGTATTTAGTAGCTTAAATATGGACTCCATAATGAAACAGAGAGAACAAAAAGTGTGAGTGGTTCAGAGAGGCAGTTCATTAGCTTCAGAGCTCGGGGCACACAAGGTTTAAAACAGTTTTATTCTTATGATCATCACAGTTACTTATGTAATTACTTATAACAAACAAGTGACTTTTTTATTTGTGATATTCTGAAGTATACATGTTACATGTATTTAGAGCTGAAACCTCACGTAAATGCAACAGAAACTATGTTTCTAAACAACAAGCTGAGGTCAACAAAATCCTGTTACGAAGGTTTCACAGTACGGTCTTAAATGATGGTCATTCACAACTACTGGCTCACGACTAACCTAATTCTGTTTTCTCAAATACAAATCTTAGCTAAAAATGTAGGGTGTCCCGACAGCCGGTCGGGCATAGCGGAAGGCTTCGCTGCTGCTTGCGTTTGATGAATAAACTGACTCACCTCTACAGGCTGTTGGGTTTGTTTTTGTAGCCAAATCTTCCTTTTCAGTGATTTTTTTTTTAACTATTTGTATCTCATTTCCTCGTGAGCAAACAAAGCCTGCTTGTCACTCACAATAAATTGTGGTAGTTTGAAAAAGCTAAAGAAAAAAAGTTGCACATTTCAGTGCATATTTTGACATCTCTTTTTTGTGTTTAGGCTTATTTTTGTGTTTTTCCATACGAAGTCTCTCATCTGACCTCCTGAGGATTCGTTTCTTGTCGGCTAACAACTTTTTAACTAATGACACTTTGACCCTTTTAATAAATTAGATGCTTGTAGCCAGACCTTCTTATCTTCCTCAAAGTCCCAAAACAACCTATGGGAGCAAACAAATGTGAAAGAACAATGAAAAAGCCGGATGATGGAAAAATGGGTGGCAGTGGAGATGAGCTAGAAAGAATGAGAGTAGGCATGGAGTAAAGGTAACAGGAGACAACTTTAACAAAGCCCTCCTGTAATTAATTAGGTGTCAAAGGAACACATCAGCCAGCAGCACTGAGGTATTTCTCTCTTTCCTCTGCCTCTGTAGTACATCAACATCAATGCTCCAGTGAAACAGGTAAAAAAAAAAAGAATTTGTGATGGATAAAGAATAAGCGAGAAAGTTAAAAGACCACAGAAAAAGATACAATAAAGATAAATTGAGCAAAGCAGAAATGGTGCTTAAATTGGGATACTAAAGCTCCTTATGTGTCTGACAAGTTCTGTGATTAACAAAATCTTTGAGCTAGCCAACAGGGAGCAGCTACCTTACAACACGCAAAGAACTGACAGCACTGAATAAATCTCTATGATGACTCCAAGAATGCATGCGGTGTTAAACAGGGAGTAGTGTTAATGTTTTAGAGTTGAATTTTAAAGTATTCACTTCCTGGGTATATACAGTATATCACCCTTCCCTCGGGAAACTCCAGATCCTCCAACACTTAAAACCGAGGACAGCAAATGATTCATAATTTAAGTGTATTCTCTGTTTTTCTTTCATATTTAGCAGATCCTGCACATTTTACAGCAAAAAGACATGTCTCTAAAAGCATTTTGAGAGGAAAAAAGAACACAGTGCCATAAATGTTATGCACAAACTCTTCTGCTGTTCCTCTTGGCAGTTTTATCTGCAGGGAATTATTGCTGTAATAGCTCCGACATGGGTGTCATAACTGTTTCTGTTTAGTTGCCTGCTATTTTATTTTCAGATCTCTGTTTGTCACGACATATGGTTGAATAGTCCAAAAAATTACCTCCTACCTCTTTTTCCTAATCACATTACCTTGATCTCAGTGCAAAACATCAAGGTGACAGGGAATCTATAAGTTGTACCTTGGGAAAAGAGAAGTGTGCTGTGCAGAGAATCCAACAGCAATTATAATAGAATCTTTAGAAATATAATGTTGGAGCTTGTCTACATTGAAAGTAAATGTTCGGAATATTTTTATGTCCATCTTTGATCCAGTTCAGTTCATCTCTCTTTCAAAAGATACTCCAAACACACAGGCACACAGATGATGTGCAATCAAAAAGTTCTGTTACTGTAACAAAAGAAAGCCTTATTAAAATTCCCTCTTTGTTCTTAAAGGTCTAAAGTCTTTTGAAACCATACACCACCCTCGGAATTTCTGCTACGTTTGCATCGATCCTGAAGTCCTATTTGGACTTACACATGTGTCTTTTCAGTTTCTGTTCATTGATCTCAAGCTTGCACGGAAACATTAACTTTGGTATCAAACTGACCTGTCTTTCATATTATGACTCATACATCTGTTGTCAGAAGTTTACATCCATTCATCGTGGGCATCAATGTCATGGTAATGTGTGGCTAATTTTAATCTCTTTGAACTCTTCTTTTTCCAAGGTGGAATGATTTTATAGCATACATCTTTAACGAGTTGCACAAGTTTTGGGGATTTGGGAATTTATTGGGGATTTTCAACAATGGGAAAGTCCATGGAACTCAGTGAAGATTAGGAACTGTAGATTTATACATGTCGGGAAGGTTTCTTTGAGTCATTTCTAAACAACTGCGGATTCCAAGATCATAATCTCAAACAACTGTTCAACAGTACAAATTTTTGGGATGTGTCTACTTTGCCAATATATGGACGAAAACCATAACTGCCAGCCTCAGATGAAAGGAAAATGGTTAGGATGTTCAGGAACAACCCAGAAGCCACTAAGGCTCAAGCCTGCCATGGTAACTGCTGGAAGGTTTCACCAAGTTTGCAGCGACCCACATGGACAACCAAATGCCTGTACATATTCTACCAAGAAGAGGGGTCAAATATCCAGGCAGAATTATCTCAATAGCTTGCTTGTAGCTACAAAAAGTGTGTGGTTGAGGCCTGTCTTGCTAAAGGCCATTTAACCAAAGATTAGTGTTGGTGTATGTACATATTTGAGCCTTTATGTATACTTTTGTCCCATTTTATACGTAAGTACTGTACATCCAATTTTTGTTGTCTTAAAGTAATTTAAGATGCATGCTGAACAATTATTTCACCCCGGAAAAAGAAAAGTTCAAAGAAATCTCCATAAGTCCCAAATAGCCGTGAATTTCCTGCCCAGTGTATGTAAACCTTTATTGTAACTTAGTCTAAAGAGCTTAGAAAGAAAGCGACTTAGACTGCCATGATGGATAACTGAGAACCTACACAGACATCTTATGATTTCTTGTTCCCTGAAAGTCTTTAGTGCATGAGTCCCATGTCCAAGCCCAAAGAATTCCATTTCAGATTAGCAGCATGATGGCATTTCTTCCCCAGAACCCACTGGGTGTTTTTTTGTTTTGTTTTTTCACCCCACCATGAATGTGTCGTCAAGGGTCAGACTGTCAGGCCTACAGAGCATTTAAAACACATTTGTTGTTGTTGTTTTTTAATTCACATTGTAGGGTCAGTGTTTTGATAGACCGTAGGATATCTAGGGCACTCCTGGCGTTGGTCACTACGAGGCTTCCAGGGCGTGACCCACACATGTTGGGAGTGCTGGGTTCTCCGTATATGGACGTTTTTTGTGTTTTCTGTTTCCTTGAACGCTGCTGAAGGCTCTTAGCAGTAAACATGCACACTGTACACCAAAAAAATCACCTTTTTCAAAACACAAAAGCAACAACCAACACATTGCTAAACTGCTTTTGAGAGCGTTTGCCTAATGGCATCTGAGATTTGTTCCACCACCCCGGTATCAACCACTTCCGCTTTAAACAGGTTAAGCAAAAGCTGATATTTTTTAAAGAAAAAGAAAACTTGCTGGGCACAGGCTTCCCACTTTCTTTCCTGTGGTTATTTTCAACATTACACTTTTTGTCCCCCAGTAAAAGACTACTGTAGTAATTTTAAATCTGTCCTTTCAACATTTAACTTCCCACACACCTTTGCTGACTGTTTGGATGGAATGGCGTATTGATCTAAGTTTCTTCACACTTTCACTCCTGTGGTCTTCTCTTCCTCCCACCTGTCCTCCCTGCCTCACTCATTCTCAGTGTCAGCAGTACCGTGAGAGCACATCCGTCCTGGAGAACCAGCCAGCGGGGACGTTTGTTCTGCAGGTTCATGCTGTGGATGCTGACGAAGGCTCCAATGGCAGGGTCACATATGGCTTCATGCACAAAGACTCTACTGTGCCTGCATTTAGTATACACCCAGAAACCGGTACGGAAACATACAAGCACTCGTGTGCACACACATACACATACAGAACAACACATAGGCTTTTATCCCACGTGGATAATATTTTACAACATGTTCCTTTCAGTCTGTCAGTCTGTGGTCGATATTGTGCAGGGAATAAATGGGAAAAGTGCTGGACATGAGCCACTTTGGGTTTTTGATTATTAAGCTTATTTCAGGCACGTTTCAGCTTGATTCATTATATATAAAAAATAGTATCTGCAGATTGGACTGAATTGTTATGCAGCTTTACCTGTAGTTGAGCTAAAAGTTATCATGCATTAATATGTTTATATATTATGGAGCTTTTTATTCAGTAGCAACAGTAGAGCATGAGATATTGTAAATTACATTGCTAAAAATTATTTCTAAAATAAATAATAAAGACAATTCTCTTTGGACTTGACAATAACTACTCTTGAAAAAGTCTCATTTTCTTTCATAATGTGCCTCTCATCTTCCCTACTGTGTTTAAAGTTTAGCTTCGAGGCAGGCAGAGGCAATCATTTTAGCGTTAAATTACAAGTACTCTGGGGGACATGAGACCAAGCAGTGTTTGCTATGATTCAGCTATCTGATCGACCTTGTTATCTCTGTCTTTCTAGGAGTAATTGTGACGGCCAGGAAATTTGACCGCGAACGGCAAAGGGAGTACGCGGTGACAGTGACTGCCACTGACCAGGCGGCTGACCCGCTGATTGGCATTTGTCAGCTGAACATTCTCATTCTGGACCAGAATGACAACAGTCCCAAGTTTGAGAACCTCAGATACGAGTGTCAGTAGATATTAGCTCGACCTGCTGCATCGCAGAATGAAAGCACATGCATATAGATTAAAAACAAGATTAAAAAAAAAAAAAAAACATTCTCCCTATTTTGACAAGAAAAACTGACGCTAATGAGCTAACAGTGTTGGTGTTAGAATTCCTATGATGGCAGAATTTTTAGTATTACAGAATTGGAGCTCTTTACTAATTGCTCATGTATTCAGTTTTTCATGTCACTGGGGAATTTCTTTTGTCTTTGTTTTCTGCTTTCTGTTGTTGGTTGTTTAAGCTTCATATTTGTTGTCAAATTGCTGAATTCCTTTCTTAATTAGTTTTGTTTACTAAAGTTTGTCTACAGTTTTTATTGTTTTTTTGTTTTTTTATTGTTTCAAGTTCGAGTTTCTCTCTTGCCTCTGTGCTGATGGATGCAATATCAAAGACTACAAATTAAGGTCTCTTGAGCCACTGAATTGCAAAGCACTCTTATTCTTATTCTTCTCCTACAGACTTCCTCCGTGAGGATACTATGATTGGAACTAGTTTCTTACGGGTGGCGGCTCACGACGATGACTTTGGGACCAATGCAGCCATCACATACTCCATGTCTAATGAGCAGCCAGAGTACCTAAGGGTCAACCCACTGACAGGCTGGGTGTACGTTAACCAACCCATCTCGCAGGTACACTTTAGCTATGTTCTGGATACCATTTGCTCTTTTTTAAAAGGCTTAACTCGTACAGTTCTCCATTCCTATGGAAGTCCATAATGAGATTCCAGATGCATAACAAACACATGAATAACCTATGCAGCTACTTATCTTGCAGGATTCCTTGGAGCTTCAAGCTCAAGCTATTCTAAATGATAGAAAAACTCTGAAATTGTGAGACTTCCTTTAATAATTCTACTGGAGAACTATAAAAAAGGCAGCAGGGAACTTCAGATTTTAACTAAACTAAGCTACTTCTCCCAGTATCCAAGTACATTTGCATTCCAGCCCTTTATTTGTTGACCGTGAGGGGGCAGAAGTCCTGTGGCCAGCAGCAGACCGCAGCCCGCGAATGTGATAATGTCTTCACTAAGGCCTTTTTCTTTGCCTGCAGGAGAATTTCTGTTATTTCTCTCACTTCACTGCTTCTGCCTGCTTCACTGCCAACAAGAAAAACAATCTTGGTGGGAACATGAACAAGCAATAGAGGAAATTGCCACGTAGCCTGTGCAAAACAAGTCTGCACCTCAGATGAGTGCTGTAGTGATAAAAGCCCCAAAATCAGCGGTGAACCATCTTCCAGTGCCAAGACGAATGAATGTTTGTAACCTCTGCACCTTGCATCTTATACTGACCTCTGGAACCAAGCCAGTATTTTTGGTTTCACTGGATTGTTCGCCAGAACATGGCCCTGTTTGAAAATATAAACTTCTTTTCCTATTAATGAGTACAAATGAACAGATCCAGGCAATGCCTACATGCTTACTTCTTCATCATTTGCCAGCATGACAGCCTCAGTGTCTTAATTGCTGAGAGCAAAGATTGAAATAAAAAGTGCTTTTTTTGTAACTGCAATAAATATTGCTATTGGAAAAGCTTTTATTTCACTCAGAATTATGAAATTACAACTTGCCCATAACATCCACAACTTGGTTCATAAACCACGAGGCTCTGGACAAAACTTCCCCAAATAATGACAGCTCATTCACACTGGGGTTACAGAGTATTGTTACGTTTTTTCTCTTTACTTGCCAGAACAGATCATTTCCTCTGATTGCAGTGGATAAAGCTAATTGCTCTTGTAAGGGTTGCAAAACTCCATTCCCCTCCGTTGCTCGACAATGAGCCATGCCCTTCAATCAATACACTTATCTTTAAGTATGTTTACCCGAATGCAGCTTACCGTCGATTTCATCCTGCACTGAAGTGTGGAAAATGGATTGGTTGCCGAAATCAGTTTGATCTAGTTTCACATTGTTCTTCCGTCTGTAAGGAAGCCACGATTACGCACCCCTCGGTCACACTGAATACAACATCTTGTGACTTTCTCTCCCCCTTCTCGTCTTTTTGCCTGTGTGGACTTCTTTCCACAGAGGACCTACATTACCAGAGACATTGTGGCTACAGATGGAGGAAACAGGAGCAGTTCAGTGGAGCTGGCTGTTACCATCACCAATGTGAAGAACCAGCCTCCACAGTGGGAAAAAGACAACTACAACGTAGTCATACCAGAAAACACCGTCCGGGACACACCCATCGTGGTATGTTGCTCCGGGGTTGCACAGAAACATATGGGTTTGAATTCAGTTCAGTGCAAATTTATTTATACATTAGCAATTCTCACCAGTTGCTTTGGGGCTCTCTATATGTAAGGTAAAGATGAAGAGGTGAAGACAAGCTAATATTGGAGAAACATGATCTCTCTTTCTAGTCTCTGGTACAGCACAACAGATAAATCGGCCTTAAGCTTGAAGAAGTGTGCTCTGCTTTTCAACCAGTGTGGATAAAGCTGAATGGGGAATGTAGTCTTTGCCCCTCCCTCATTACCACTATAAAATGCCCCATATTTCTTGAGATATGAATGTGTGTAGCTGTGTCATGCATTTCCTACAAAAGACAACTTGAATGAAAAAAAATGTTAAAGAGATGGTTGTCTTTATTTGTGGTGAACGAATGCACCAGAATAAACAGTTGCAGCATTAAACTTGAGAGAGATTTAATGAATGAAGCTATAACCAGACATACAATATGCAAAATAAATTAGTTGATACTGTGTAATCTAATCACTAAAAAGTAATGGACTGGCTTTTATATAGTTTTATAGTTTTCTACTCTTACTGAATAATAAAAGCACTTTCTACTACTCGCTTTATCACACATGTATTCCTACTGAGCTTTATTCTGTTCCTCTAAACACACACAGACACACACACGCTCATTCTGATGGATGCCCAAGGAGACTTGCACATGCAGAACGGAGGAGTCAGGCTTCCTCCAGAGCACACAAATAGATTAGATCAGTACTTACACAGTATGTTTTTATATATATGAATTGTGTTGTGTTTATGTCAAGTACATGTTATGTGGGATATGTACATGTATGTAAAAGATGCACTTGACATGCCATGAATCCATATTTATATGTTAATAATTTTATTTTTCTTTGTTTGAAGGAGTACTTACTTTGATTTTAAAATTAAACGTTTTGTTTTTTGTCTTTTTTTGTTTTAAACTCATCTAGTGTCTAATTGGCAGTCGGGCTGTTCCTGCTCGTTTTTCGGGGGCAATTATCACATGTATAATGCTTGTGTTTTCAGATTCTTTCTGTACACAAAGCCCTGCTACACTGTAATCCATTTTTCATGGTAACAATTTTTTCAAAAAGTTTTAGTGGGGATTTTCTCAGCGGGCTTTTTACTTTGGTCTTCAATAATAAAGGAGTTATGTGGAAATACTGCTTTTATGCACAAGTATAAACTGGAGAAACTGGAGAAAAAAAGGCCCAGTTTTAGTAAAAATAAAGATTAAAGATTGTACAGACTATGAAACAACATAAAAAAAACCCCATTGTTTGGCATCGTGGCATCGAGCTTAAAAACATATTATGCAAAGTTTGTGGATTATTGCTGACCAAAGATGTTTGTTGCATGTTAATCCTGATGTTATCCCTTCCTAAACGTGTCTGAAGAGAAGAGCAGAGGCCCGTTTTGTGTCGGTCTTCCCTCACAATCTTTTTACAGCTTTGATGTGTTTTTAAGGCATTCAGTCGGTCTTAATGGCGAGCAACAACAAAAGAGTGTAACTGTGTAGGAAGTGTGTGGGATGCCAGTGCAGCTACAGGTTTAGGAACCGCAGCTACAGAAAAATGCAGACATTCAAAAGACCCTTAAATCTGTTGATTCATTGCTTGTGTGGTTCAGATGTATCCTGTCAACAGCACTTTGTTATTTATGGACATGGCTTTTCATGCCATTAACAGTATTTTCTAAGAGTCTCTTGGAAGCAGTTTAATCCATTAAAGTTTATGATGAATATTCAAACTCAAAGGGTTGAAATAAAAAGACATGGGAGAATACTTTATACGGCACTGTGTGTGTTTAATTGTGTTTGTTCCAGATGCTGATAAAGGGAAGCACACAGAGCGCGGTCCCTGCGGTATGGAGTATAAATTGAGATGGCAGATCAGTGTTGATTTGACCGTTGAGCAAAGATAAAATGACTCTCGGTGGGTTGTTAAATCTCTGCCATGGACATTTTGAGTTTTTATGTCCTAAATCGGGGCATATAGTAGTCAGACATGTTTGCTAGTTCCGCATGCCTCGCAGGGTGTCTCATTATTGTAGCTGCCATGCTCTGCAGGTTGAATGGATACAGCTAGGTCACCCATAGGCAAGCTGCATCGTGCCCGAAATGGCATTTTTGATTTTAATTGGGGTGTATGTGGCATCAGCTTTGAATAGTTTCTCCTTAATTAGTTTATGGAGAAAGCAGAATGAAGAGCAGAGTGTTTCCCTTTCATCCCACAACATTTCAGCGGGTTGTTGTCTAGTGTAACAGTTTGAGACTTTCTATTATTTTAGTGTTCATTATTATGGGCTGTAAAAGGCTTTTTTCCCATTTGGGCAGATCGTTTTCCCCCTATTTGTAATGCACCCTTCAATTGGAGCTCAGCAGTAGCTCTTTACACTTCCCTTCCTGTCCTGAGGGTCACTGCTGGAATTTAGCATTTTTCCAGCTCTCAGAGTTCATAATTGGAAACATGTAAAAAATTTGCCAAATGCAAATTGCTGTTGGTTTTCTGGATTTCTGTGCTGTTGGTCATCTCTCAGGTAGAATCGTTATGGGTGACTTCCAAATATGAGAAAATGAGAACGACACGTGGAGGCAAATAAACCCAAACCTTGTTGTGGGTATTAAATGTGAATTCAGTCGTTTATTTGGTAAGACAACTTCCAGGGAGTCAGAGTAACTCATTTATAGTGACACTTTATCTAATGGGAACAAGGAGAAAAAAAGAAGTTCATTAAATCATTTATTGTGCAGTTTATTGAGTTTTCTGAGGAACCACTAGTGGACTTTGACCATTTCAAAGACTTCTTCCCAGACATGGATGAAGGCTACACTAAAATTCCTTCTGTGGAGATTTTAATATTTATGTGACAGCCCCTCTGTGGTGGTGTCATGCAGACAAAAAAGTGAGGTATCCCATTGTTTTGATATTTTGCCTTTATTGTTTCCCTCTTTTCTTATCTTTGTTCCAAAAAGACCATCAAAGCCACTTCACCTCTTGGAGATCCCAGAGTAACTTATAATTTGGAGGATGGCATGGTCCCAGAGACCAACATGCCAGTGCGCTTTTACTTGACCCCCAACCGAGAGGATGGTTCGGCATCTATCCTGGTGGCAGAGCCCCTGGACTATGAGACCACCAAGAACTTCATGCTGAGGGTTCGAGCTCAGAATGTTGCTGCTGTACCACTGGCTGCCTTCACGACAGTCTATGTCAATGTCACTGGTAAGCCCTCTTTTATTCACGCTTTCTTTTTGTAATTTAGAATCTCCAAATGTAACATGTTTCATTTGATATCTCATGGAAATTGTCACAACAGTCGCCCTGTGGAATAATTTAGCCTTCCATGTGTCACATTTTATTTATTAAAACTTACTGTTTTATCAATAGATGCCTTTAATAAATGCCCATTAAGTGAACAGTAAACATAAGCAAAACAATGTTGTTAAAACATGGTATGATTAAAGGTACAAGGACAATGTCACACAGATGCATTAAATCAGAAGCAGGTAAGAATTTAGCGAGAGGAAGTTCAGCAAAGGAATGAATTTCTGTTCTGTGACAAAACAAAAAAATGCCAGTCGAGTCATTTTTTTTGGTCAGGCTGCGTAAAATAAGCTCCAAACAGAATTAATTTCTCGAGTTTTCAAGATACAGAAAAATAAAATCAAGAAAATACTTGATAATAAGCGTCATTATGCATCTTTGGGAAATAAGTCCAAATAACTCCAAAAGTATCTTCTTTTCTAACTTACCATCAACACAATTGATAACATTACTAGTAATTTCATCAGTTATTAGTTACACAGTCATTTGTTTGCAATAAAATAACTTAAGTTGAATTTAAGATCGCGCATGATGCCATTTAAATATCACACAGTTAGGTAATGGTATACTATACTCCTCACAGTACAGTGTGCAATGATAACTTGTAAATACAGATAGATTCTCAGCACAGTCTTTGTTTTTAAAATTATGTCAATGTAGATTTTGTCAGTCAGCATTGAACTTCCAAAAATCCAAATTTGAGCGGTGCAGGGCAGCGACCTCGTTAACGTCAACATTTCATTGTCAATTGTTATCTGACAGTAAAAAAAAGAAAAATAGAATAGAATAATACTTTAATTGTCCCACAAGGGGAGATTTGGTTGTAACAGCAGCCAGAAATAATATGTATAAATAATAAATATGTCCATAGGAACAAATGTGTTATGAAAAAATGCAGCAGAGGGAGGGGAGAGAGTAGCAAACACACATAAACAGCTTGCAGAAAGCCAGCGGTGGCACATAAAGCAATATGAGCAGCACACACCTAGTACTGCACTTAAAAATGAGTTCATGACTACTTTGCCCACACTCTGTGGCTATAGAGTCAGCACAGAACAACATGAAGGTGATGGTTTGGTCATTTGTTGGTTAAATAAGAGTTTTTTATTGTTTTACTTGCTGTCAAAGTGACCTTTTTTATAATTTACCAGAGCCATAATGTTTCTGTTAAACCCAGCAGCCTCTTTTAACACTAAAAAAGTGAAGAATGCGGTGTCGCTGCATGACTCTGATGTTTAGTTAATGTGTTACAATACCAGTCGCACAAACTAAACTGAGGCAGGTTGTGTATTTGATAGTGAACAGTTAGTTGCAGCTCTACATGCATGTTGCTGATAAAACATGTTTTCTTTTGAGCATTCTCACCTTCTGTGGTATGCTTTGACTCAGTACAGTAGAAAAGTTCAGTTCAGATTATTATTGTTGTCTTGTTATTCAGCATTGATCTGTTGTTGTACTGGTCCTTTCTAAATTGAGGCCACAGAAGAAAATAAAGACTGAATAGAGATGGCAGGGCAGCCGAAGTCTGCCAACTGAGCTCCAATTTTCCAGTAGAGTTGTTTAAAACTACACAAATCCAAATTATTTTGAAGAATTTGACAGCTTTTGGGAGTGAGCATAGATATATACATATATATGCTTAACCCCAGTGCCTCGCTGCCACTGCAGATCTCACCCTGTCACTCAAAGCTCACATTTTCCAATGAAAGGTCACTCTTCTCTATCATTTTTATTCTACCATTATTAGTTTGGTCTGTTGCAGTTAATAGTAATGCCCTGCTGACCAGACACGAGCTATGAATTCCCTTGTAACATGCATGCATGAACACACACACACACATATGCACACATACACATACTCCATTTCGAACTGGTCTTAATCCAGTAAGAAATAATTAATTCTCACAGACCCTCTCTTTCTTTTTCCCGACTTTCCTCACCCCTCCTTCCCCTTATCTGTCTTAATAAGAAAGCTCTTTGACTTCTCCAGAGGCAGTCAGTCTGAGGAAGTGAGGGAGGTCTAATGGATTTAAGGCCCCATTTTTAATTCATAGATTAAGACATTTGCTGAGAAGAAAGGAGAAAGAAAAAAGGTATATGAAGCAGCATTAGATTTAATGCGTGGCTCTGTTCAAGTCATTTCTGTAATGCTTTTGGTCTTAAATCAGCTGTGTTAAAATCTGGCTTCCGCTGTTGAGGAAAACGTAAGCTCTCGTCCTCCTCACTGGTTCTTGGTACTGCCTGCGTTTCAACTTTTGGCTTATAACTTTCTGTCTTTCTTTTTGTTATGGTTCAAGGTAAGTGATGTGAAAAAAAAGCCCAGTTTTTTTGTCCAGTATTGAGCGCTCTAATGCACGCTTTGATCCTCATTTTGTCCCAAACTGGGGAAAAATAGTTGCGATATCGAAAACTGTGCAAAGACATAATTGGTTGCTGTTACAGTAAATATAAAGACTAGCATGATTTCGCCACTTTATGTCCCACCGTGCTGATACTCATCCCTTATGATGATGAGAATTGGTTGAAAGCAGTTACTTTGCAAACCAGTTGTTTCATTTTTGTTTTTTAGAAGATTTTATGGCATCATAATCATGCGAGATTTGCCAGTCTTTAAGCTGTGAGCTTACAGTGAGCTTACAGAGAAACCACAGATGGTTTGGGTAAATTGGCATACTTGACTCGTAATTTGCTTACTTTCAAAGCCCCTCAGACTGCAGCTTGTTTTTCCTTTTCAGTGCTTTCTGTGTTTTGTGTTTCATTGATCCAGTAGGTTGAAGTTAGTCTTCATCTAGTCACCTGTCAGATATTGCTTGCCCTTTTCCATTTTCCAGATGGTCCTTTGTAAGAAAACACTTGGCACCAAAGGGCAGTCAAACCAAATCCTCATCTGACTGGTTTTTGGGTTTTTTCAGTTTTCATGACTTTATATTATGTTTGCATTATAAAGTGGAAAAGAGCCACTTTGGTGAGATGCTTCAGGTAACAAACCAAACAGCACTGCACAGGGGTTTCTAATACTCTGATAGAAGTTATCACAGATGCACTTATTTTAGATTTGTCACAATGATTAAAATGTGTTTTATTTTATTTATTTCTTTTTACAGATGTTTAAAAACAAAGTGACCTTTTTCTCTTCACTTTTGTCTACAGCAGCAGTGCTTTGCAGCAGCCTGTTAATAGCAATGCGAATTGTGGAAAAAAATCAAGCTAATTACAGAGCAAAATAAAATGAAGTTCTAATTGCAAACAGATTGTTTGAAAGTTTGTTGCATGTGGCTCCATGTGACCTGACACTGACACGAAGGCTGCTTTATTGTGCTGGAGCTAAAGTGGTTCTAACACAAATTCCATTTACAAGTGATCAAAATTTATAGAGTATTTCTGAGCATCTGGGGTTTTTTGTTTTATTAAAAAAAGAAGCATATAAGTGTAGGTTTAAAAGATCTTAATTGTACAAATAAATGTAAAGCAACCAGGAGAGGAAGAATATGCTCTGTGCATTTGGTGCTGCCCAGAAACACTGCTGCCAAACTGCAGTCAAACGCTAACATGTGGAAAGTAGGAAACGAAAAGTAGTAAAAGAAGCCATCTATGTCCACTGTGAGCGACCATCTTTGAACAGAGGCGGGGGTTTACGACACCAACTGTCTGCCATCTATAATCCAGTTTTGAGATCCCTCCCCAGACGCCTTAACGCCCACTCACACCCTGGGCCATCTGACCTCAGCAATTCGCATGATGAGGTGGGGCCAGGTTTCACAATGAGCTCACCCGAAACCCTGGCTGATTGGGACCCACACCCAGTTTCACACCTTGGCTCAGGCGGGATCAGGAGGATCATCAGGGGGTCCTTTTGTCCCTCTGTGGGGGGGAAACTCCCACTAGGTTTAAATCTGGGACTCTCCACCATTTGACCTTAGAACTGAAGAAGCTTCTCGGATGAGAGGTGAAACGTCTTCAAGCAACTTAAAGAAGTCCAGACGATTTTCTTTGCAAGCTCCTTTGACTACGATGACCTGGATGACTGAGAACCTTCACAGACATGAAACGAAAAGTATTTTTGCCAGTGAATCACCAGTTGAATAAATATAATTAGAATAAAATTACTGTTGTTTCTTTAGTTGTTTTTGAAGGAGAAAAAGGAGCTTAAGTTATTGTAAGCAGGTGAGGATGTCAGAGGTCTGTTGTGCTCATTTCCAGCTCTACATTTCCTTTTTTTAGACTCAAGTAGCTTTGCATGACTTGCTGTACATAATAAACATAGTTTATCTTACACTGAGTGCTGCTGTAGCAGTTCATCTTGTTTGAACCAAGATTTTTTTGTTTTGTTTTAAACTTCTGTGACTTTTATGCTATATATAGATATTGTTATACCCAGGGCTGCACATAAGTGGTCCGCAAGTGTGCGTTCGCTGTCAAAATAAAAGACGCGCACCAGATAAGAAGTTGCAACGCGCATTTGCGTACGTAAGATTTTCTGGAGGAGGACGGACATTTGCTCAGAACTCTTAAAGATGTCGAAGAAGCAAGCTCCGTAAGCAATTACTTTGGTGTTCCTCCACCGCAAAAGAAGAGCATATTCCCGGAAATTCAGAGAATATGCGCTTCTTTTGCGGTTTGAACTCCTTCTGACGTTTCTTTGGCGGTGGGGGAACACCAAAGTAATTGCTTACAGAGCTTGCTTCTTCGACATCTTTAAGAGTTCTGAGCAAATGTCCGTCCTCCTCCAGAAAATCTTACGTACGCAAATGCGTGTTGCAACTTCTTATCTGGTGCGCGTCTTTTATTTTGACAGCGAACGCGCACCTGTGGAACACTTATGTGCAGCCCTGGTTACACCTTCTTTCTTCCTCTGAAGCAGCAGTGATAATCAGTGTGAAAAGTAAGACTAGCTTGTCCCCTTCAGAAAGCCCATCGCTTATCTGTGACATTTCTGTTAAATCCAGTAGATCTCAAATGGAGAAGCATTTTTATTTAACTCTGAGCACTATCTGTATTTCTTCCCTCTCCAGATGTAAATGACAACGTCCCTTTTTTTACTTCATCCATCTATGAGGCCTCGGTCACTGAAGGAGCAGAGTCGGGAGCTTTGGTTTTCCAGGTTTCAGCTAATGACCTGGATTTGGGCCCCAATGGCAAGGTGAGAACAAATCCACACGTTTACACACAAATCATTGTAAAGAGTAATGATGCATCGTTGGTTGAAATGAATGTTTTTGAATTTCTGCTCTGTATTATTTTCATTCTGCTTTTCATTATTCAAGAGGTCTTCTTCCTTGCTGTGCAAATTTGCACTAATTAACTCAGTTTTAGCATCTGGCCTTCTGTATAATTGTGTCTGCCCCCACCTCCCAGATCTCTTACTCCCTGCTGGAGGATCGCAGTGGGGACCATCAGTATTTCCGTATCGACCCAGAGCTGGGGTTCATCTACACTCAGGCCGTATTTGACCGTGAGACCAAAAGCTCGTACCTGTTGGAGGTTCAGTCTGTAGATGGATGGGAGTCAGCGCGGCCCGGCAAGCATGGGCAGCCCAACTCTGGTAAATAAGACCAACACTACACAGAACATCTTGTAACTGGATCTATAACTAAGTTGTGATTCCTGTTGTGTTTTTGCTAAGTTTCTTCAGTACTGAGCCTGACTCTTAATAACAACAATTATATAAAGCTGCCAGGTAGGACCTAGGTTTAATTCCTTCAGCTGTCCACTAGTCTAGTTATGATATGCACAACGGAGAAAATCATTTGAATGTAATATTTTGCAGGTTTTAGTTAAATTGTTAGTATGTGTGACAATTTCATTTTGGAGAAAGAAAATGTGCATTTTTTTTTATTGGATAAAATGGATATTAACAAAGTTTATCTTTGAGGACATAATTTGCAGTTGAAAAGAGGTGATCAATCGCAATCTATGGTATTGCAATACTCAACATATTGCAAAATGTTAAGAATCACAATAATATTGTACTGAAGTGACAATATCACATCATTCGGGGTCTGTTTAGTCCCACCTGTACTGTTAGCATTGACTGTAATACTGCTAAGAAATGTTTGTTGCACTGAATGAAGAGCAGGTGAAACAACATTACACCAGGAAAAGTGTTTAGTCAGAACCTATTTATGCTAATGACTTTTATATAACCTGCGTGAGCTCAGATTGTAGAAATGCAAACCTATCGATGTAATGGATATGAGTCGTAATCTACTTTGCGTTTGTGTAGCGATGGTGGCTCCTCATATAGTGACTGCAAAATAGAGCGAGCACAGAGGAGGAGACGGCTGCAGATAGCTGCTCCGTACTCTTCAGTCTGAAGCTCCAAATCTTCATTGAAGGCAGCAGTAATCTCTGTCTTCCTTTCTGTCGCTTTCCCACATCTGCTCATCTCTCTCTTCGAAAGGACCAAAGGCCACCTTTCTCTTTCCATCTTTCTCTCTTGCACCCCGTCTCCCTCCATCTCTCTATTTCTCTCTCATTTGCTGCCAGATGAAATGCATACATGCGCTGGCTGAATATAGACGCGAAGAAACAAACAGATGTTGAGACAGATGGGTGGATGGAGAGAGGTGTTGAAAAACAGCAAAAACACACCAGGATGTATTTTTAATAAATATGATCATAGATTATTAACAGACCCTCTCTCTCGGTCTGACTCACTGACATTTGTGGCAACGTAAACAGAAGTTAAATATTAAGAAGAGGAGAGGCGGCAGGAAAGCTGCCAGAGTTATTTATTTGTTTCTGTCATATTAATAATAAATGAGGTGGCATGAAGGAGGATGGATGACAGGCAAATTAACAGATACTTATCACTGATGCAAACACCCACAAGTGAATGTAACAGAGATGTAAAGTGGGAGGAGCTCTGGTTCCACATGATTTTCTTGTGGGAAAAAAAACGTGCGACTGACAGTGGAAGCACTTCTCGCCATCAAAATTCTGGAGGCGCCATGAGTGTTAGTCTACTTACTTTTTCTCTAAAAAAGTAATCCTGTTACTTTACTGATTACTTATTTTCAAAAGCAATTAGTTACTTAGTTACTTTTTTAAATCATTATACACAACCTGAATGCGTAATAAAGCAACAGACCTTTCAGCTCAATTCTATTTTTTCATCATATAAAATTGAATCAAATGGAAAGCCTCTTTTTAGAAATTGTTTTATGAGTTTTAATCTTTTATTTTTTTCACATTGCATTAAGCAAAAATTGCATCATATGCAACAGTCTTTGACTTGAAGAAATTCTATAACTTTTAATCCTATTTTCTGCATATTTCAGCATATAAAATAAAATAATGTTTCGTGTTTACACTCTTTCAAATAGATGCAAGTAAAACACAGCAAAAAAGGTGGAGCTTTGCCGAGTGCAGCAGCGGTCTGTCAGTGGGGGGATCCGGGGGTTTCTCTGTGAATTTCACATTCCCGTGGCAGCGTGCTCTGTACTTGCTCGGATTTGAAGTTTACATTTTCACTGTAGAAAGAAGTTTTCTTCCCATGCAGGCTGTACAGCGGATGCTAATGTTTTGGTCACTTTTTATGGTCTAAAACTTAAATTAATGTAAGTACATCCACGCTTTGGATTACAGTAACGCTTTACTTGTAACTGCCAGCAAGGCAGATTTTTATTTGGATAGACATATGCAAAATGAAAGATACATTTCTCAGTAGCAAAGATGGTTTAAACCAGGGGTGTCCCACTCCAGGCCTTGAGGGCCGGTGTCCTGCAGGTTTTAGATGTGTCCTTAATCCAACACAAAATTATAAATGGCTAAATTACCTTCTCAACATGTCTTGAAGTTCTCCAGAGGCCTGAAACTAATCATTTGCTTCAGGTGTGTTGACCCAGGGTGATATCTAAAACCTGCAGGACACCGGCCCTTGAGGCCTGGAGTTGGACACACCTGGTTTAAATGAACAGTGTCACATTAGTGATCATATTGGACATTATTTAACGGATAAAGGTTCATTCTCACAGAAAATATAGACTTGAGAAAAGTATTTGGTCCCGAATAAATAAATAAATAGTGTAGGCTCTTGTACAATCATATTTTGGGAAGGAAAAAGGTCTTATAGTCAGGATCTAGAAAAGTGTGGAAGTGCCTTTAGCTAACTTGATCTCTGACCTCAGTAAACATTTTACTGATGATTTTATTGTCTTTATTATGAGTTTTAAGTGCAACTGAAGACAGCATGATGTTCATTTCATAATTTTAGATCTCAATTAGATTAAAAGCAGGCTATGTTTTAGGGAACAGGTAGCTTTGAGTTTCAGGCCCATACATTGCTTATCCTGTCCTTTGGTAGTTCAGTCCCTGGCTGTTCCAGTCTGCATGCCAAAGTATTCTTGGGTGAGACACTGTACTCCAGTTTGCTGTCTGATGCAGCCATCAGAGTGTGCGTATTGGATAGAAAGCACTTAGGTAGAGCATAGGTTAAAAAAAAAAAAAAGAGCTTAAATGAATGGGTGAAAGAGGCAAGTTGTATAAAGTTCTTTGAGTGCTCAAGTAGAATATGCATTTTTATACATTCAGTAGTCAAAAAAGTCAATTTATGACTGCTGAAAAGACAAGAGCATTAACAAGCCTTAATGTGGACTCAGTGTAACTCATCTCAACTGGAATTACAAGGAATTACAGTGCTTCCTCTGGTCCTCAGAGAAATTCAGCCATAGTCACAAGTACAATCTATGGCTTAGAGCAAAAAGCAGCTTTGAATGATTATATTGGTGGATGTTCGGAATAAGCTTTATATAAGATAGGAAAAAGGAGCTTATATTGCTTCCCCCTCTAAATTGTGGCTTTGGTGTAGTAGTACATCATCCATCCATCCATCCGTCTTCTTCCACTTGTTCCATTCAGGGTCTCTGCTGGTCTGGAGTCTGTCCAGCTGTCATTGGCTAACAAGTGGGATGCTATGTAATGTTATGTTTTGTAAAAGAGTTTTATCACTTTTATACCAGTGAAGACTTTTAGCATTTCAGGTAAGCAAGGTCAGCATATCGGGTAGCAACATCATCCCAGCACACATAAATTGCTTTGCAACACCAAGAGATGTTGCAAACTAGAGACAACAGACAGTCAATTAGTCAGAAAGGATAATTCTGATTAACACTGTTTTCAGAGGCACAAAGCTGCTACTCGCAACTCGTGTTGGGGTGGATTTGGGTTCATAGTTTTAACACATGCATGGCACGAAAGTGTGAAAACATGGATGAGTGGGCATCATTAACAGATGAGAGGGAGGATAAGGGGATGACTGCTACATCTGCTTTTCCACTTCCTGTATTCATGTTTCGCCTCTTCTTACCTTTTTCTCTCCGACAGACTCCGACACTTGAAAAGCTCTGGCATCTGTGACTTGCTTTGTTATAGCTCCAAGGGCTGCATTAGCTTGCTATTTGTGCCGCGAACTGTATACCAACTCTTCCACCCTGGTTTAAATATTTTATCTCATCTTAAAGCTGTATTGCAAATTATGCTCGTTTTGATACAGATATCAAAGGAAATATGGTGTGTTGGGTTGCTCAACTGCTGAGCGTTACACTGATCCCCCCAGGGTGCTTCATACTCTGCTTCAGCCTGTGGTTGCATGCTGTAAAGAAGCAGAACCAGCTGAATTTACCAGTAACACAGAGTGAAAATGTGGAGACAGATGGCAGATATAAAAGCACCGGAAAGACAACAATTATATATATTGTGAATGCATGAAGAAAAGTCTACCTTTTTATCTGCATCACTGCAAATGATAGTTTCCTTTTAAAAAGGTGATGGAATAAGAACAGCCTCATCTTAATAATAGTGTCTCTGTCTTACTTTTTTTTCCAGACACAGCATACGTACGCATTTTTATTAGCGACGTCAACGATAACAAGCCGGAGTTTGCACAGGCCTCCTATGAGGTCGATGTGGATGAGGACGCTGATGTGGGCTTTGCCATTCTCACAGTCAGCGCCAACGACGGGGACGAAGGTGGGTGGCACGGATAAAGGATTCTGTATGTACTTGTGCATTTCGGAATTTTGGGATATGTAGGAGTGATGATGGCGATGGCACTGTATGTTCAATATTGAGCACATTTTCTCCAGCTCATTGCTGAAGTGTTTTGCTTTCCCTTCACCAAAGAAAAACTTTCACCCTTCACTGCTTTTGTCTAACCCCCTATTACTTTGAGGAAAGGTTTGCAGTGTAAAACATGTAATAAAAAAAAACTGCAATACGAGAGGTTGAAACAGAAAACTGAACTCTTTTAATAAAACCTTTCAATGGTTTCAAAAAAAACCATCTTTACTGTAGTCAAGGATTCTTATTCTTACTACAGCCTTTAAATTCCTGCTATTAATGTTGTCATTTTTTAAAAGTCATCAGTGGCAAATGGGTTTTATTCTAAAATAAACACTGTTTTCATTTGAGAAGGTGGTCCTGAGTTGATGTACCAGGTACTTTTAATTCCAGACATCTTAAAGACTGGTTGATCCTTTCACTGAACTTCCCTAATTAAAACCACTAATTATGGAGCCATGTTAGGATATAAGAGCTTTCCAGAGTCCCAAAATGAAAAAATTTATCTTTGTGGGGGAACACGCCAAGAAACTCAGCTGTCATGGCCAGAGGCAAATGTCAGCTCATGACAGAAAAGACAAGACCATAATTGCACTCAGGAAGAACACACATCTCTAACAGCTAATATTTAATGCATGTTTCCTGAAGTGGTAGCGACAGCAAGGAACAAAATCTACAGATTGTAAATAAAATAAAATATTAAATGCTCACTATAAGCAGCCAAAGCTATTTACAGTGGTGGGTGACTGAAACCGAGCTGAAAGAGAGTCTACGAGTCACGTTTGGACTTACTTGGGCAGAGAGAGGCGTGTGGGAAACAGTAGCTCTTTTTTGGCTATCAAAGCAGAGTGAATTAATGCCTTTGAGATAAAGAAACTGAACTGGAGTTTAAAAAATTAATAAAAAGAGCTTGTATGTAATACCGGAAAGATTCCCTCTATATTTATTTAACACTGTTTCATTTGACTTTTGAACATGAAAAGTTGAAAACTGATACATGTTCATCATCATAAGGTCAAAGGGGACCTAATTATGTTCATTTCTAGCTCCATATTTTTATTCCTGGATTCTTGGACTAGAATAGGTTTACATATCACAACTCCTTAGTTCTGAAGTAAACTGTAGTCATGGTAAAAAGTAGTAGTACAACTGCTTTCACTTCAGGTTTCATATCGGGGGGGAAATAGAAATGATCTAGTCTTCCCTGGTCTGTCTCTCTCCATGTGTTTGCTCCATGTGTTGTCCAATTATTTGGATTTTCTCTGTATTATTGTAGGGTCCGTACCATACAGTATAAAGTGCTTTGATGCACTTTGGTGCTATATAAATAAAACTGAATTGAATTAATAAAAACTAAGCCAAAATGCAGAAGTAGTGTGTGAAAAACTGAGTACATCTCTTGATATAACAGCTTGTTCGAAACACTTTTAGTAGCAATAACTTAGAAGTAATCATCTTCTGTGTCACCACAGCATTTCAGTCGGGTTGATGTCTGGACTGGGCCTTTGCAGCACCTTGATTCATTACTTTTTCAGCCATCCAGTTAGGATTTGCTGGTTTTTGGGATTATTGGCCCATGGCATGAGCCAACTCGGGCCAAGCTTCAGCTGTCGGCCAGGTGGCCTAACATTTGACTCTAGAAGACTTTGGTATACAGATGAGTTCATGCTCAACTCAATGACTGCAAGGTGCCCAGGTCTCTGGCTGCAACACAAACCCAAATCATCACCCCTCGACCGCTGTTCTTGATGTTCTTGTTGGTGTGAGATGTTTATGCTGATATGCTGTGACTGCAAACATGGTACTGTGCATTATGTGTACTTTGGCATGCAGACCGGAACGGGCAATGATCGAATCCAACAACCTTCCCTTTAGTAGATAACTTGCTCTGCTTCCCAAACTACAGCTGCCCCAATATGATAGGGTTGTGCTGTTCCTCTGAAGTTGTATTTACCTAATTTTCAGACCTGCAAAGAAGTAGATTATTTTTATTATGTCCTGAAGAACAGAGAGAGCTGTGTATAATAGGTCCTCATTAGAGTAATAAATGCAGTTTTTGCAAACAACATGGATTTTCAGCCACCACAGGCCAATTGTATTGATTTATTTCCATATGATGAGATTAACATTGACTTTTCTTTTGTGTCCATATGTAGGGTTTCAGTTCTTTACACGTTATTTAATTCAGTTTTTACTAATGTATTAATAAGTGACTAAACTTAGTAAATACATTAGAAACATGGATATAACATAACCAACAAGACAATAAAAGCAAGCTGGCTGACTTGCTACAGTGTGACCGGTTAAACCAAGAAGAGCATAGTACTTTTAAAAATACGTCTCATGTAACTTGCATAAAGCCCTATTTTATAACTCAGTGTATTCAGTTTTGATATCTGTTTTCTGTAATAAAACTTTAAAACCGGATTTACAAATATGCCCCTGTTCATGTTACTTTTAAACAAAAAATAGTTGTTTTGAACTTTTTGAAAGGCAGAAAAATATCATCCGTCTGAGAAAAAGAAATAGAAACACAGATGCTAGAAGCTCTTTATAGCTTGTAGCAGCTATATAATAAATTTAACTTTCTTCCTTTTTAAGATCTATTGAATGACAAAGAAGATTCCAAAAATTAGAAAGGAAACCTTCAAAAAATAATGTAGAAAGAGGTGTTTATGAATATAGTATATAAACTTACCTGCGTCTGGTTTCATTTGGCCTGGAATTTGCACAGATTTATTTCTAGTGTTATTCAACAAAGAGCTTTACACTTACAAGCCACACCCACACATTGACTCACATTTCCTGCAGTTTTATTTGTGTTAGTCTGATCACTGCTCATTTGTCAGCAAGCTTCCAGCAATCTGCCACTGTTGACTCAAACAGGAAACACAACTGCTGCAACTGAACTTGCGTGCAGTGATTTTTTTTTCCACCGCAATCCAGATGTTGTAGCCAGTCTTCTGCCTTAACTGTCTTTTATAATTGCACCTGTAATTCAAATTGAATTGATAAAATGTTTCTGCCTACACTGACAGGCTCCACTTTTCACTTCTAGGCTTTTTAAAAAAAAAATTGTGCACATCTGGAACATATTACGTGCCAGTTAGGGATCGCCCAGGAATTGGAAGCAGTGCCTGTGTTACAGACAAGAGAGGAAAATTAACTGTCAGGGCTGCATTAAAAAGGGGGGCTGACTCTTTGGGCTTCCATCATGATGCAGACCACTTCAGTTTCACTCAGCGCAGAAATGGTGTTCGTGTATTTACCAGTGGTAGTGTTTTTGCCGATAAAACGTCCAGTGAATTAAACCTGTAAGCAAGTCGCTCACAATCCTTTTTAAAAACCAAAGCTATTCACTATTTAGATTTATTTATCATTAAATAATTTTTTCTTTTCCAATACGGTAAAAATAAGCCTTAGAGAAGTAATTTTAAATTTCTGCTCATCAGTGCTTGCCTTAATATGCACACACACACACACACACACACACACACACACACACACACACACACACACAGAGCAACAGACTGCTGGAGTTCAGAATAAAGTTACCACCACAGGGAGCTGTAATGTGTGTGCATGCTTGATTTTTCTTCTTTCCTTGCGAGGAGTGCAGAATGTTAAGTTAATGAAGGAGGAAAAGAAGGAGATTGTTGAAGTGATTTCTACACTGCTGCCAGTAATGAGGACAGAACGATGCCTGTTCATATCACACAGCTAATATATAGTAGTTAGCCACAGTCATTAACAGTCCATGTAAAATAATTGCTGAAACCACTAGAGACAAGTGCAGTTTGAAGATGTAAAATGTTTGCATAGTTTCAAATGGCAATTTTGAACCTCTAGCGCACACTCTAGTTAATGACTCCTTTGATTGTCTGACATCTTTAAGAATGTTTAATTTCACTAAATAGCAAATCAAAAAGAAATAATAGCTACAAAAGTTCTTAGTGACACAAGCCCACTGGCAGTAGTACCCCCTTTTCCAACTCCACTGCAAGAACTTGAAACATCATAGTCCCTAAACTGTTTTTAAGGCCTCTTTTAGTAATTGCAGTTTTTAGGTACTTTCCCAGACTAAGAGGAAGTAATACAGTGTACGATGGCTGGTCAAATACTTGACTGCAGCAGCAGCAACTTCCATTAAATAGTGTTAAACTTGACTGAAACACTGGCCATGTTAACAAGAGCACTTACCATTCTTGGGGAAATGAAGAGGAGGAGGAAACAAGATTAGAGAGAAATAAAGGTGAATGACAAAAGGTGGCGTTTCATTACCAGCTGCAGAGTTTCTGTTTGCAGTGCAAAAGCAAAGAGAATCAAAAGGTGTAGTTTAAGGAGAACCTCCCCAGCAGTTACTTACCCCCAACACTAGTTTCATCAAAGGTGATGTTTTTCTCTCTCCATGAAAGCTGAGTGCTGTTTACCTGGTGACTCGTGTCGCTGAATGTTCAATACAGCATAATTGAATATTTACTTTGATACTATTTTGTCTACATTACAATGACTTGAAAAGTTTGTTAGATCAAATATCAATTTAAAAAATCTCAAAACAAATCCCAAAATGGAAAATACTTTAAATTTGACTTTATGTTTTGATTATTGTATTTGTCTAGCATAAGATTACATAACAATAAAAATAAAAATAGAAGTAGTTATGGTAGTCTATGGTATTAGACAGTGAAAAACTGTAAAAAGGCATTCATTTGAACTGCCAATAGGTCAAAAGTCAAAGTCAGCTGTATTGTCAAAGACCATATGTACAGTCATACACAGGAATTTGAAATTGCAATGCTCCCATGGCCCTCAGTGTACACTAAAACAAAAAGATAAAAATAAAATAGGAGTCTTATGTACAACACAATGAAAAGCTACATTTCTACATGATCTTCTTTGTTTTTACTTCCTTAATTAACAAATTAAGTGAATGAATTATAATAAGATGATAACATTTTGAGTAATTTAATGTTTAAGTGACCGTGAACACTTTGCTTTCAATTGTAGGGTTATTTATACCATAAATGGTTAAGTTTAAACAGGACTGCTTAACATAACTTGTAGTATTATATATGCAACTAAAATGATTTTAACAAACATATGTACTGCACTTTTAATCTGCTGTGGAAAATTGTATGAAAATGAAATAATGTTTTTAACAGCGACATATTATTTTTGTTGAATTCTGAATACGTCGGCGCTCCAAGTCTAAAATCTTTTTGTTCTTATTTCCAAAATTCTTTCTCTACCTCATTTAATCAATGCAAAGCATTTTTAATAAAATCTATTAGAAGCTGATCAACAAACGTTCCCCTAAATGCAATTACGGATAAAGCCAAGGTCTGCATCTCAATCGCTGTTGCATCTACCACCCTAATGTTAATATGAAAGGGAAAGGAGAACCCTCTGAAGACGAGATGGGATTCACAGCTTATTAATGAGATGAAAGTCAAGGAAGAGGAGAGGAGAATGCTCTAATCCAGATCGTTTTGTACCGTCTGTCTGTTTTCATTTTAAATGAGACATTAGGGGATATACGTAATTGCATCCTTTCGGTTCACTCGCATTCTCTGTTTTTTTAGTTTGTCTGAATCTCTTAAGTATTTGGAAAACCGCTGAGACCTAAAGGGGGAAAAAACACAGCAGAGGGAGTGATACAGCGGTTAAAACAAACAAACAAATGGAGAGAAAATTAATGTTTTTCCCAGCTGTGCCAATTTTAAAACTCCCATCTCCCTAGGTGCTGTATTTCACTTAAACTGTAATATGCAGACAACAAAACACAAATCGAGGAGAGACAGACGCACAAATCTGTGACTCCAGAGGATGTTTTCTGGACTTATCTTAACCTTAACTGCTTATTCCCTGATCCAAGCCTAAACCTTAAAACACATATTAACCTTGATTTAATCATTTAAATGAGATGGATTTGTTTTTGTCCCCTATTAGGAAGAAACTTATTCATAATTTAACCTAGTAAAATGATTTACGCTCCCACAAAGTGAGAAATACTTGGAGCACACAAAAAAACACAAAGACGAGTGTCAGGCCATTTTACCTGATTTGAATCCAATAGAACACCATTGGGGCAATTTGGAGAATTCCCTTATGAAGAAAGTAAAAGAGCATCAGAGAGAAGAAAAAATGCCTCTAAGGAACAGCAAAACAACTCTCCATAAATCAGTGAAACCCCTGAAAACACAAGTAAAAAATGGAACATCCACAAAGAGGACTGAGATATTTCACCGCAAATAAAGATATAAACGAATTTCTTTTGTATCTTATATTCACATAAGATTATCAGCGACGTGGTAAATAACCAAAGAAAGTCCAAAACACTTAGTGGCGACTGGTGAAATAACCCCTTGTACACTTTTCTTAACTTAAAAGCAAACAGTGACAGAGAAGAGTATGGCTGATAGACATATGACAAGATGGTCATTACATTAGAGGGTTACCAAGGCAACCCGAGCCTGACACATCTGCTAACAACAAGCTATCAGCTACAAAGTGATGTGCGATGGGCAAAATGCTGCCTGCATAGACATCCCTTTGGTTAAAACTCTAGTTAAGGCCCTCCTGTGTTACATGTGGAATACTCCCTGGTTTCCTGAATTTTGAGATGTTTTTAAGTAAGTTTCTATAATTATCAATTTAACAGTGTAAAGCTTTTTGCAGACTGTCAGGACAGACACTGTGTTTGTGTGTTTTTTGTTTTTGTTTGTTTTTTGTGTGGTCCAGATGCTGTGATTGTCATAGAGACCTAAATCTGTTTACGAGATTTCATCATGGGAGTGTTTCTTCCTCATGAGGGGGAACTCTTTAGAAACCCTCATGTGATACTGGCAGTGTGTTATGAATTACCATCATGCACTTATCTTGCTGGTTTCTGAATACTAGAAATTAATCCTGTTACACAATATTCTAGGACACACACACAGCGATCCACTATTTTGTATTCATGAAATGCAACCTAGTAATGCTACAACCTCTGTGCATTGCTATCTGGACTTTGCAGTCAGCAGGTTCTCCTGGCCAGGTTTAGGCCAAAATCTGGACCCCAACACAACAAATGTATCTCGGTGTAATCCAGTGGTTCTCAAACTTTTTACATCGTTCCCCACATGGCAGGAAGAAATATTTTCACGCCCCATCTAAACAAAACAATGACAGAAAAGCCTAGCTGCAGCTTTATTTAGATCATAAACTCATTCACAATCAATCCTTCAGTACTTTTTGTTTTAAACAAACAACTTTCCTTTCAGACAACTATTTGTAACTTTTGTCACTAGACTGCTTCATCAGACTGCACCATTTCTTCAAAAAAGCAACACATTAAATAGAATATGAACATTGCCAAACATGGGAAATAAAGTTGTCTTAGTCTTGTTAAAAAAAGGAAAAAAGACATCCAGAAATTTGTTAACAGAGATTAAAAATATATAATTTAGTGAGGGTTTAATACTAATCACTCTTAGTGGCTGCAGTGAGCCTGTTTTTGACAGCAGAGCTGTGGTGGGGCGTGGTCTGCGGCGCGGAAGCGGGGGAGGTGGATGCACCTGAGCAGCGTCCCCAATAACGCCTCACCGGCGTGCCAAAGTAGGTGTCCCAGTCAAAATTTGTTTCCTTTGCATCAGGAGCATTCACTGTGCAGGGAGAGCGGATCCATCTGACTCTGCCTCCGTTACAACATACTAGACGTGGGAGTAATAAACCGTTGTGGTGAAAAATTGTGTTGTTACATTACCGTTCAGTTTGGGGGTTACAACAGAACATGGTACATTGATTGTTCTCACGTATTATCAGACGGGATTGTTTCAATAAACCAAGGACATTTTGACTGATAATTATTTGTATTCTTCTGTAACTGTACAGAGCTAAAACCTCCAAAATATCAGGAGTAGTTAGTCATTATCAGAGGTGTTTGTGAACTAAAAATCAGGAATGTGGGATACTGTTTGTCCGTGATTTGGACAGCCCAGTGCGTGCTCCCGACGAAGGGGAAACAAATTCTGTCGTGGATACCTACTTTGGCACGACCTCGGACAACAGATTCACACCTTTCAGTACACTCTGCAGCTATCTGTTGCAGCAGATCCACATATTATTAACATAACTGACGCAAATGTCTTTATTCCGCCGTAAAAGTGATTCTGATGTTAAACATTAGTTCCGCATGACTTTTCTGCCAGGTGATTTGCGCCCCACCTGTCAAAACTCTGGTCAAACTCTTTGAGAACCACTGGTGTAATCTGACCAAAGAATGTGCTCCTGATATTCATCAGGCTTCTTTTCATTTTCTTTGGCAATATTTAGTATTGAAGTATTACATCAAAGCACTAGAGAGGGTTTATTTCTCGGACTATTAAGATATTAAGCAGTGTCATTTAAACTCTGCAAGCTGCCAGAAACATTCATGTTAGGTCAATGTTTGATTCTAAATTGACAGTGAGATCGTTCATAGATTAGAGCCTGATTGAATGTGGGTTGTACTCTGAATTGTACAAGCCATGTTTGTGGTCAATACGAACTCTTATTTGCACTCGTTGACCTGGTAAGTCTGAAGTTATTGTTTTATGTATTGTTTTTTTAAATGATTGAACAAGTAGCAGACTGCCCATAACGTTATTTATTTGGAGGAAATCACTTTTGATTAGTGGTACTACAGCTCTTTCCGGACCTCGTGATTGCTGCCGCAAACATTTTGCTCAGATTGTGGCAGTTCTTTCCAGTGTGGAAACATAATGTAGGTCCATAGGGTTAAAACTGAGAAAATTCTGAAGTTTAGAGGTAATTTTTACAATGCAGATTTGTAGGGTTTCTGTCTATACAGGTTTTCTAATTATTGTGTCATGTGTCTACGACCTGTGAGCACAGTTAGAACTCTGTTTAAAAGACACATAAAAAAGTACTTTACATATTGATAAATGGCATTTTATGCGATCTTGAACTGGGTGCACTCACTTTTGTTGTATTTTGCTACCTTTATATGAATTCCCACATGCGTCTTTGTTAATGTAAACACCACCGTCTGAATTCTGTTCACATTCCTCTGACAATAAGTTTACTTTGACTTCAGTAAGTCTGCTAACGGTGAAAGGTTTTATTCTTGGCTGCACAATAGGTGTTCTTTAGGACACAACTTTTCCAAAACCATCGGTATCATGGAAATCATTCATCTTCAGTTGAAAAGAGAGCTTAGTGTCATTTCCTTGAGAGTTATGATATTAAGAAAATATCCACAATTCGGCATTTATACAAAACCACTAAACAGCTTTCAGTGCAATGTTACTTGAATGGGCTGTAAATGGTAAATGGCCTGTATTTGTATAGTGCTTTACACAACCAGTCATCCACCCATTCACACACACATTCACACACTGGTGGTGGCAGCTACATGTAGCCACAGCCACCCTGGGGCGCACTGACAGAGGCGAGCACCCAAGTCCTAACACTTACTTTGATGTCTTGTGCAGTTTGTTCCCATCCATGCTCACAAGCAATACACACTACTTCTACCAAAGACTGCGCCCGGCATAGAAAGCTAATAGATAACATTAACAACAACAATTAGGAGATGGATTGTATTTATTGGTATTTTTTGCAGTTTTCTGGCTTTGTAACAATGTTAACGCCCTTAAAAGCAATTTAAATCCCACTGTTGTCAGATTTAATAGCTTAAAAGGCTGGATTGCTATAATCTTCTGATTGATAATTGATGTTTTGTGATCAAGTATCTGGGATCCATCCAGGAATAATTGGTAGTACATTTGCATGCTGCACTTTTTAATTATTTTTAGTGAACAAGTGTATTTTTTAAATATCCCATAAAGAAGAACAAGTATTTGATTTAAAGTCTTCAGTTTGAAGAATAAACAGTATGCATAAATTTCTCTTTTTAAAAATGGGTGAATTTCTGTGTAGTTTGGAAGGATTGGTAGAAATAATTGGCACATATCTATTTGTATTGTTGGTAAAGGTCATAATTGATTTTGTGATAAAATTGTTAGAGTCAGAGGTAACGTAAAGCCTTTTTCTTTTCTGTGAATGGCTCTAAAATATCTGATTTTTACTTTTCAAGAGATTTCTTGTCACGTGGATGAAATTCTTACATGTTAGGCAATGGCAATCACCTCTGTAAGGACGGACGCTGGCTCCTTTTCAGATCTAAGACTTAATATCTGAATTCTGTTCTGTCAGCTAAAGCAGGCTGCTGTCTGTCCCTGTTAACTGAGACAGATCTTGGGTCTAGCAGAAACCAGCAGTACTGAGTGAAATGGGTACTGCTAGCCCGTGGGGGATCAAGCCTTCACCAAAGCTCTTTCTTTTTACAAATACAAAAACTAAACTCCATAACTTTTCCGCTCTACAGCTCCAAAAAGATTTACATACTATACTTTGGTTTATTTCTACTGTCACTGTTAATTTGTCTTCATCCTTACACTGGTTTGCAGGTGGAAACGCTAAGCTGCGGTACCAGATCACATCAGGAAACACAGGAGGGGTGTTTGATGTGGAACCAGAGGTGGGCACTATCTTTATAGCCCAGCCTCTGGACTACGAACAGAACAAACGGTAGGAACACACTCAGAGAAGAATCCTCCAAGCTTGCTGAACGATTGTCCATCCCTGACAAAGTTGAAACTTGTGTTCAGGTACAAGCTTCATCTTCTGGCTTCAGATGGGAAGTGGGAAGATTACACGACTGTGACAGTAAACGTGGTCAACAAGAATGACGAGGCTCCGGTGTTTACTGTTAACGAGTACTACGGCAGCGTAACAGAGGAGCTGGATGGTTCTCCAGTGTTTGTGTTGCAGGTACAGTCCAAGCTTACTAGTATTGTTTCTTCATATGACTAGTAAGAGAAGGAATAAACTATATTCTACATAAATATGTTCACTGATGCATTGCTGCTGAGTTTTGTCAGTTTATTTATTTGCCACTTTGAGCTACAAACATGAAAATAAATAGCACTACAGGCCAACAGAGAAGACGGTATTTAAGTTTGAGGTGAACTCTCCCTTAAACCTCTCACGCTTCTCAAAAAAAAGAGTAGAGGCTATGCAGCAAATAATGTCACAAAGGTTGTTTAAACAATGCTGTGTTGGTACTAAGAGACCCAAGATAATATTCCCCACAACATCACAGCACCAGCCTGAGCCACTCATACAAGACAGGATGGATCCATGTGAAAACTGACTCATCGGATCAGGCTATAGCTTTTCAGGTTTCTGTTGTCCAATTCTGGTGAGCCTCAGTTTCCTGTTCTTAGCTTACAGGAGTGGCTCCCGGTGTCTTCTGCTGCATGCACTTCTGCATATTCTGGTTGATAAAATTAGTTGTTGCGAGTTGCTGTTACCTTCCTATGAGCTCATATCTATCTAGTCAATTTGCTTTGAGCTCTGGCTGCTCTAAACTAAGTTTTCTTTCTTTCTTTATTTAGTTATTGTTTGTGGATCTGCATGATATCACAGAGCGAAGATATATTCATACGAGCTTTGATTGTTACACCGAAGCCCCACCAACCATGTCAATCAGTAGAAAGTTGGCTTAAAGAGAAATGAGCCAAAGCAGCTTGTTTTAGACGCAGGGTGAACTTAAGGGGGTGAATAAGTGAGGGTTATTTTAAACAATGAATTATACAGAGTTACTCTGGTATAGCCCAAGCATAAAAATATGCAGCTGATACTGATCATAACAGGTTCTCTTCAAAGAAGCAACCGGAGACATTTTTTAACCAGCGCCTGTAGCTAATATTAAGCAGTATTTTTAATTTAATAACATTTAACAGCTGCCAGAAGAAAAAGAGAATTTTATTTTCTACCGCTCTCTGGTCCTCGGAGGAGTAAGATGTCTAAATAGAAAGTCTTAGGTAGACCACAACAGTAACACAGGTAAATCTGATGTCATTTCCCTTTTACAAACCCACGTAAAACTCAAACTGTTTCTTTTGTTTAACTGCACATTTGTTGATTATGTTGAAGGAGGTATTTGAGTTTTGTTGACTATGTGGGTTATTAAATTGTACATGTGTACACATCAAGTTTGGGTTTCACAAATGTCTCTAATATGTGGATTTAATACTCGTCTGTAGAAGCACACATACATTTTTGCTCTCAGTCATTCTGCAATTACTGTGTTAAGTTAAAGCAACTTTGGCCTGACCTGATGTTACTGCTGCTAATGTGTTGAAGATGAGCAAAATGTGCAGACAGAAGAGGGGGAGGAAAGGTGAGGCTTGGGGTTAAAAAGATGGCCCTTTGCCAGATTTAAATACCAGAGAGTACAAAGCTGCACAGGGCACTTATGGAGTGCTGTGAGTCGTGATATCACAACCAAGTCAGCAACGGTGTAAAAGCTCCATGATTGTAAGATTGTTGCCTCGCCTGGTTCACTGTGCCTTTCACATTGTAGGTAACGGCAACTGACCCAGATAAGGACGCTGACCAGGAGGCCCTGCGTTACTCTCTCCACGGCCAAGGTGCAGACAGTGAATTCATAATTGATGAGGTCACAGGGAAGATCTATGCCCAGCGGACGCTTGACCGCGAGGAGCGCGCTGTCTGGCGTTTCGTTGTCCTGGCCACAGATGAGGGCGGCGAAGGTCTGACGGGTTTCACAGATGTCATCATCAATGTATGGGACATAAATGACAACGCGCCCATCTTCACGTGCGCTCCCAGCTGTCACGGAGAAGTAGCAGAGAACTCAGCAGCAGGGACATCGGTGATGGAAATGACGGCGACCGACCTGGATGACTCAGCTGTGGGGCAGAACGCTGTGCTCTCTTACAGGATTGTGGGTAGTTTAGATGCCACTAATGCAGAGCTGGGCGGAGTCCCCACCTTCTCAGAAATGTTTACCATCAATCCCACCACAGGCACCATCACTGTAGGCATAGGTGGGCTAGACCGGGAACAAGTTGAGTCTTACCTCCTGGTGGTAGAAGCCAGGGATGGGGGAGGGATGGCAGGAACGGGAACTGCTACTATTCTGATCAAAGATGTGAACGACCACGCTCCGAGGTTCACTGATCACTCCTGCCTGGCAAGGATTTCTGAGAACGCAGAGCCCAATGCAGAGGTGGGTGGCTGGTGTTGCTATCACAAAAACAATACTCCTTAAATGGTAAATGGCCTGCATTTGTATAGCGCTTTTCTAGTCCTTAAGGACCCCAAAGCGCTTCACACTACATTCAGTCATTCACCCATTCACACACACATTCACACACTGGCGATGGCAAGCTACATTGTAGCTGTGTGCTTCAACTCAGAATAGACAGCCAGCTATCTCTTACTTCTTTCATGTTGGCTTAGTGTCAGAATTACCACTCGCTCACCACTCTCTTGTATGTTGAAGGACCTGAGTTCAAGTACAACATGAAGCATTTTTCATAATGGCTTTTCTTTATTGTGTTTACACACAAACACGTTTTTCAGAAATCATTTTTTCCTCTCCTTTTAATTTCAGACAGAAAACAAAACATTTTCCTGCGCAGAAAATTTTTGCAGCTTTAATACAGCAAGATAAATGTCCCTGAGCAGTGAAAGGGACAAAAATTATTACAACCACTCAGTTTATGAGTGTGTTTCAGAGCCAACCTCCTTCAACTTTGTTTGGCAGGTTCTATACTTTTATACTTTTTGGCCACACCAGGGGCAAGCTGCACATCGAGTCCAACAGCAGCAACAATCCCAACAATTCCTATTGTTGGAATAGTTGCTGGTACAATTCCTATATTTAACATCTGCAACAAAATCATCCCAGATCTTTTAGTGTCGCCTTTTTTAGCTGACACTAAAAGATCTGAAACAATAAAACCAAAGGCATCAACAAGCACAGAACTACAACATTGTGGTAATTTGTTTATTAGTGTGTTTGAAAAACAAAAATAAATAACAAGAAAACATGCAAGTTTGGCTGCATTCCATTGTGACCAGATATAATTATTTTTTGGAATCAAACTTGCTGAATGGCTCGTGCATTATGAGAATGATTGGATTCTGGTATCTTCACAAATCTTGAAATTAAATTCACATTAAAACTTAACACCTAATATTCATCTGACAAGCTGCAGGTTTCATTCGTGTTTCTTACAGGAGATTATTAGACCAGCCATGACTTTTAATCAGACCTCAAAATTCATAGGTTCAGAGGTGAGTTCTTTGTTTTCCTAAGTGGAACTAGTTTGCAGTAGGGTTGTCTTAGAAAAGCAAGAAACTCTTGATCACCAGTTTTACATGAGAGATAGATGCTCAGAGGAGGGAACTGCTATTCCATTGTTAAATGGGCCTTTATGTCAACGTTTTCAGTACAATTCAGTTTTATACTGCACTGCATCATGGGAAGTCCTCTGTGTGGATGGGGCAGGGATATTGATAATCCTATTCTTAACAAATGAACACAGTCGGGAGTTATTTTTGCAAGCTTTCCTGTATCATATTGAAAATGATGGATAATTTGCTCTTGTCAGAAATGTGCAGAGACAGTCATGTCCATGTTTATCGTAACTACATTCAGAAAACCTGGGTTATCTTTATTGTTCGGAGATTTAGCACTTTGCTTTTTATTTTTTTATTGTCAAAATGTAAATAGCCAGTTCCCTTAACACAATGTAATTGCTGGTTGTAACTTGTTCTAAGGTCTTGGATCTTGCAGCAGAGGACAGGGACATTGGTGAAAACGCCCAGCTGACCTTTAGTGTTGTGTCTGGAGACCAGGAGCAAAAGTTCTATATGGTCAGTCACAAGCAGGAGCAGCGCGGCACCTTGCGGCTTAAGAAACGTCTGGACTACGAACGGCACAGCGAGCAGAGGTTCAACCTGACACTGAAGGTACGTGGAAGGCATTTCAATTACAAAGGCTTTCACTATTGAAAATGACTTTGATTCAGATTTCTCTCTAATTCATTGGATTCCTTTTCATAATAGTCATGTGAACCTTCAGCTGACAGTATGAAACATGTGAATGGAAGATGGAAAATTACACAGAATTTAAGGTTTTAAAAATAAATTGATTTTTAATCAGTGTTTAAAGTTTGGCTGCATTCACATGCAGAACAATCCTGGAAAGTTTTGAGTATTGTCAAAACTGATGGGAGGACAGGCTTTTAGAATTTTGTAAGCAATGATCATAAATCTCTTAAACCAACCTGTCAGCCCTTCCATCAACAGCTAACGTAAAGAGTTGTGAAGGTGAAGACAATAGCATAAAGGCAGTCTGACAGTGTCAGTGTCATATGTCAGTTACAGATAAGAATAAGAAAAGTCCCCCAGGCAAGTTTTTATACTGGTAGAACTGACAGAAAGTTGCTGGAAAGTAACCTCGAATTCTAAAAGGATATAAATGGATATAAGTGTTGCACACCCAGAGGAACCCAGAGGAACCCTCTATCTGCTTTTTTATAATTGATGATTTAAAAAAAATTCACCAATGCTTTCGAACTGGCCAATTTGAAGACAACTTAAGCTGCTCTTCCTTTATGATATGAGCCAATCCAAACACTTCCTCCTACATATAGTAGTCTTAATTCTTTTCTTTGATTCTTAGAAGTTACAAAAATACAACCAAATTACACTGGTTGTGTCACATAAAGCCTTTCTACTCTTAACATTGCGGTTTTTGTGTATTTCCTTGGATATTTGCAGTCAAGCTTCTCACAGAAACTACTGCAACATGCTAATTAATGTTTTTAACTTTCCCAATGGTGAATAATTGGCTTCATACTCTGATTTAATATTTTTCTTTTTACGCCTCCTTAACCTCTTAAAATTAAATTAAAATTAAACTCTACTCTTGTTTGGTTACCTCGTTAAGGGCAACAACATTTTTGTTGTCCTAAACAAACAATCCATAAGCCACATCCCAATAACAACTTTGTCAAAGTGATGCAAAAATCTCGTGGCATGACACTTCTTCTGTGAAAAAATTAATGTCTTTATTTGCTTTTGTCTGATTATTTTAGGTAAGCTGTTGGCTCTGGAAACTTGGAAGTCTGCTCGGGAAAATAATTGCAAAAACAATAACTGTTTAGTGCACTGTGAAATTATTTTGGCTCTAATTACAAGAAGTATCGAGTTCATGATCTTTGTTATTATGCATGTGTGTGATATTTGTGCGCTTCCTGTTTTAGGTTGAAGACCTGGACTTCTCCAGCCTTCTGCACTGTGTGGTGGAGGTGGAGGACTATAACGATCACGCTCCTGTCTTCATTCCACACTTCATGTCACTTGCTCCACTACCTGAGGACATTGTTGTGGGAACCAGTGTGGCCCATTTAGTAGCCAGCGACTCTGATTCAGGCCAGAACCGTGACATCACCTATAGCTTGTCAGAGGACTCAGACCCTGAGGGTCTGTTCACCATTGATCAGTCCGGTCTGCTGTCAGTGGCTCGGCCTCTGGATCGGGAAAGGATACCCCAGCATCACTTAGTTGTCATTGCGACTGATCACGGTGTTCCAGCTCTGACAGGCAGCGCCACAGTTCAGCTGCCTCTGTTGGATGTGAATGATAACGGACCAGAGTTTGAAGCAGCGTACTCTCCAATAGTCTTTGAGAATGTGTCTGGACCGCAGGTAGGTTTAATCCCATATAGCATACTGTACTGTTATGTATAGATTTTCATAAAGACGAAGCAAATGATAATGATTGACTGTGTGGTTAAAAAATCTTCAGTGAACAAAGCTACAACCCCTCATCCTTTTTCATCTTGTTTAGGTAGTAAGGTTGAACCAAACGTCGACCCTCCTTCAAGCTGTGGATCACGACTCGCCTGAGAATGGTCCTCCTTTCCACTTTGCAGTCCCCCCTGAATATCGCTACAGCAACGATTTCTACCTTCAGGACAATCTCAACGGCACAGCCACACTAACAGCTTTGAGGACATTTGACCGCGAGCGCCAGAAAGAGTTTCTCATTCCTATTATTATGAGTGACAGTGGAAGTCCAGCCAAGACGGTGACCAGCACCCTGACTGTGACCATCGGTGACCAAAATGATCATGCACACGTGGCAGGGGAGAAGAAAATTTTCATTAATAGTCACAGGGGTGAGTAGGCGGTGGTGAAAAAGTAAAACTGAATGCATAAACGTACTTGTTTTTCACCAATTAGTGTGTTTTCATAATATTTGGAAGTCATTATAATTCACATTTAAATCCAGGTAACTGCCCAGCCCGACTCTGTGCTATCAACAATCAGCTTGGGTGTCCTTGAGGCAAAACCACCTTTTTCTGGCCTTCACAGATTAGCTGCACGACACCGATTGGAGGGTTTATTTGAAAATTCCCTTTTGTCTTTAGGGTGATTTTATTTTACTTTGTCAAATTAAAAGTCTGTCTCTTTGTGAATTTAACATTATTTGACAGACGGAGGTCGGTGGGAAAGTTTTAAAATGTCGCTCAACCAGCATCTACTTAATAAAACAGCCTTCATCTACTTTTTAAAGCACATTTTGAACTTTGCCCTCAAACTTTTCTCTCTCTGTAGGTGGCTCTCTTAGTGCCAGCTAATTAATTCCTAATCAGTGAGCAGTAATTAAAACACACAAACAGACACACACACACTGTGTTTATTGTGTTTTTCACCTCCGCCTCAACTCTTCCATTGTCACTACATCATCATTCCCCACATGATCACTATAATTACACTTTAAATGTTTATTCTCTGACAGCGTACTGCGTTTCTGGTCTGTCTGAACTCAGGCAGTGAATCTCAGATTTTTAGTCCCAGAAAGCGTCCATGTAGTTTTCAGACTTACACAGGCTTCACGGCACACTGCGTTGTCAGTTAGGTTGAGTTATGCATTAGAAGTACACGTCAGGCAGTTAAGGCCTTGCTGCCTCTCTGTTGATAGGTACAGTACGTCGCTTTTGTTTATATGCTTGCACATGGATTAGCAATGCTTCATCTTCTTTTGCCATTCAGAGCTACAAATGCACATTTCAGTGGTTTTGAACTCTTCTCAAAAGTTAAGTTTCACAAAGACAATCCAGCTAAAATTCAACATGTCAAGGTCTGCCTTTTAAATTTTGAAGGGTACCCTGTGAATAATTCCCACATGGTACAGTGTGAGGAATTGGAGGAGAAAGAGTAATGACAACAACACTTCTTTCTACTTGATTATAATCATTATGCATTCAAACAGCATTTTCTCTTTTGCATTTCTTTCTCCCAGTGTCACCTGCAATGTCACTTCTCAGTTTTGCTGAGACCTGAGTGTCTTTGGATATTTTGCTGTTTCTGCTGTTTTTCACTATGTTTGTACATTGTTGATTTTGTTTTCCTGTGTTTGAAAAGCTACTGTTTGTAGTGTTGTGATTTCAAGGCTTTTCCACTTTTTCTTTATTCTAATGAATGTAAAACACATGAAGCACACACACTTAAACACATGTACAGTATATATCAATCCAAAAGCAAAAACAGAGGGTTATCCTTTAATTCTCCGACATATTTAGTGCTGCTGAATCATTCTCACGCAGACTGATTAACGGATGCATTTTCTCTTTTCAGGCCGTATGCCAACTACAGTGCTCGGAAAGGTCTACTCTCCTGACCCAGATGATTGGGACAACAAGACGTATGTCTTTGAAGGACATGTGCCAAGGTAAATTAAAACAAATTAATTCAATGGGTCAGCAGTTTCTAATCAGAAATGTGTCATAAGCTATTTTAAATGAGTGCGAATGATGGCAGGGCATCTACTCTTTCCAAGAAATGTCTAACATCCTGACGTCAGTGATGCAGGAGTTTCTGTGTGCCAGATTACTTCTTTCATACCCTGAACCAAGTTGCCTTTTACGGCTAATCAGCGGCACCTCCTTGTTTTTTAGTCGTTAGATTGATTTAGACATTTAAATAGTGCAAAGCAACAACTCCCGGAGCGAAATATCCATCTGTTTATTACCATCCTATTTTTCTATTACCATTACCATCCTGTCCAATTTTCTTCCTCTGATTCTATTTCCTCAATGCCTCTTCTCAATTTCTCTTTCCATTTTTGTTGTTAATGCATGTGTGTTTTCCTGCCGTCGGATGACGATGTTCTGTTTGTGCCAATACTCTGCTTGAGAGTTTCACTTGCTAAAAGTGACACTGAGCCACAACGCTTCGCACTTTGACAATCTCCCACACACATGCACAGACGAGTCCCGAAGTGACACTCCGGTACCCTATGACACCTTCGTCTTCATCTTTCATGCTGTGTTGAACTCAAAATGACAAACTTTGCTACTTTTTCTCTCAAAGTCAGAGTTCAGGCTTTATGAAGGACTGGGTGCAATATAAGGTATCAGAACTTCACGACAGCTCTCATCTCGTCATGGTTCAAACCCGACTTAAGTTCAGAACACACCGTTGTGCTTTTCTTAATACATATCATACTATAGCGCACTCACCTCTGCTTTTAGAGTTCTGTGCAAAAGTCTCATATTTTGCTTAAAATTAGACAGGCTTTCATGTAACATTGGACACTGGTTGCTTTTTCACTCATTTTTAGTCCAGTCCTTGTACCTGGCCACATAAAAGTGGCTCCTAACTTAAGGGATGAATTGATGTTGTGTCTACATGTTGTGTCTCTTAGAAAACTAAGCAGAGGACTCACTTTGTGAATAGCAGCCTGTTGCAAAAATGCATAATTTGTTCCCATTTTCTTTTTTGTCTAAAAAAAATGCCAAATGTAACACAGTTTGACAGGTGTAGAAGAATATTTTTGCAGCAATAAAGTGATTCCCAAAAAGCTATAAGCTGAAAACTTCACGTCTTGGCAGTCTGTCAGTTTATCCTTAAGATGGGTGAAGAGTTGCAGGCGTAAAAAACATCATATCTGATATCATATCTCACAGTACAATAATATTGAATGGGTTGCATTGTTGTATTTTGTCATGTTTCTCAGGTCTTTGTCTGAATTTCTACAAACATTATTGCTAAGGATTGTCTTATTGCATTGGAGTCACACTGGGTTAAATATGTACACTTGGGTTTTAAGGGGTATTTATTATTTTCTTCTTTTTTTTGGGTTGTATGGAAGCCCCAAACGCAATTTCATTGTTCTTGACAATGACAATAAATAAATAAATAAATACTAAATACTAATACTAAATACTGCAGCAGATGAACATTGGCTGACAGTCATGTTGGTTATACCAAATACCGACTTTTAAGATTGTTAGAATTGTGCAAACTCTGTTTTTGCCTTATACATGTATGTTTGCAGACTAAATCTGTTTCCCATTTTTCCAAGCAAAATGTGGTGGAGATGAGGGGAGGTTCAAGACCTACTGTGTGTTTCTATTTCAGTTCACCAAACAGTATTTTCAGTGTTTGGGTGTGGATGTTCTACTGTTTTCTACTGCGTTGTTTAGCTAAACAGTGCGGGGGAAAAAATAAGTAAAAAATAAATGTTCTGGTGGAACAATGTTTTCCACAAAGTGGAGGAGTATAAACATACTCTGGACGGGGGTACCAACATATATGCAATCACATGTTTGTCTAACAAGCAATAACTAATAGGACGATGTGTTAGATAAACAAAAAAGTTGAAATCCAGTCGCTACTTTAGCATGATTTCTAAATAAAAACTCACTTTTTTGCCAAATGTATGGCCAGTGGTTAAAATGTTTTGAATTTCTAAAATAAACAGATGATAAAACAAGATAATAGTTTAAATCGTTAGCCAAACAGAACAAACAGAACCAATGAAATAAGTCTTAAAGTTGTGAATAGATTATTGAAATTGAAAGCTAGGGCTGGTTAAAGTGTTTTTTGATGAAACAATACAAAGTATGCTGAGTAAGGCTGTCGAAGCTGTTATATTTTGTCAATGGTCCTGGCACACGTTTTGCACAGCCGGCTACACAGAGAGACCTGTGCTGTTTGTGCAGCTTGGAGGATTACTTGTTTAGATTAAATTTTAGTTGTTAGTTGTGATTTTCTTTCATTTTCATGCCACATTAAGGACACCTGAAGTGGTGATGCAAGCACTAAGATATCAAACTAATTCCAGCATACAGCTGGTCTGCCTGCCAGTCCAGGGATGATTCAGTTTTGCTCGTTTGAGTTGGGTTAATGATCTCTAGGTGAGAGATGGGGTGACGTTTTATGTAATGTGTATGTAGACACAGTCATCTGGGGTAGCATTGTGCAAAATGGTAAGACACCAGAAGAAAGACAAGTGTTGGCACCAGAAACAACCTGTAACAAAATAGTTCACATAAGGGTCAATAGAATCAGGTTTCAGCATATTCAGATGTACTAAATGAGGAACCACTGATAGTTAAACCAGTTAAAACAGTAAAATTGTCTTTCAGTGATGTCAATCCTGGAATTAAGTGCTAGACCTAAGACGTGATGAATGCCACAGCATGTGCTGTAAAATGAGTTAAAACAGCTCTTGTCTCCACAAGTGGTTTATTATTTGATTTGCCAAGGTTCTGCTTTGGATTTCCTCTCTAATTAAACTTGAATGAGCTCATTTACTGTACAAAGGGAGCATGGAGACAAGGACCAAGCAAAATTGCTTCCTTGCATGTCTTTGTGCCTATTAGTCAGTCTCATTTTCCCCCTTGCCTCCCTCTCCCTAATGCAACGTCTCTACTCACTTTCTATTATTGTCCCAGAGGGCAATTGATTAACAGAGTAAACACTAAAATCCAGAATAAAAGTCCAGGCTGAAAGGGATGAAAGAATATTTATTTTGGACTGTCTTCAGCTTGGACAGTTGTATCAGAAGTGCAGCCAACTGAAAGAGGAAAAAGTGTGCATATAATTTGAGCTTTTATGTTAGGTAACATATTCATAAACTGTTTCATTAATTCACACTTTTTACGTAATATTAGAGTAACAGTTTTGTATATAGGAGATCACAGTTTGGTATGCTGATCCGTGTGCCAGCAGCATACCAAAACAATCATGTTGGATGAATCAGTGAAATTCCAGATTATGTTTACTTGCAACATTTCTGTAAATTGAATACCATTGTCACCGATGTTCCCTCTAAGCTGCGCGGGTGCGCAATTGCGCATTGCTGGCACAGTCTCTGCGCACAGAAAACCTGCACAAAAAAAATCGAACCTGAATTGAAATTAAAATTAATACATTAACATATCACAACAATAACATCATCACTTCTGTTTGGTATGATGCCATTAAATGTCTTTAACAGCGTGTGTTGTTGCAAATACCTTCTCCGTGACATGTTATTTACAATTTAGAAAACCTTAAATTTTCTAAAGCTTTTACTAAAGTCTGACTTTTCTAATAACTCCTTTTTGGAGTATTACCTCTTATCATAGCAAATAAACATGTTAGAAATTTGTATATGGCCCAGTCACACTCAAGTAAAAACGAGGACAATGACTGGGGAAAATCAGTAGTTGTGTGGTATTTAATATTTCTACATTCAGTGACAATTTACAAGCAGTTACGATGACGCGCTGGATGCCCAGAGGGTGACTATCCGACTCCCTCAGTCAGAAGGAGATTCCACTGTTGACGATTTATCTCGGTTAACTGCTTAATTTGCAACTTAAAACCATTCAATCATGAACTGATAGCAGGGTGACTTTGTCTTAACGCTGGTTCGTTTTGTTTTCACCATTTCAAAAACAACAAGGTCACAAGTTTAGTTGTGTGTTCCCTCCAGCCACTGTTTTCCCCAGTGTGATTGCAGCATTAGCCAGCCTGCAACGAGTCTGCCAGTATTTAAAATAAAGAATCCAACTTCTAGTTCCTGCTATTTGGTATATTTGCCATTCCATCGGATTAAAGCTACCTAAGGACATGAACTACAACATAATTCTTTAAATACTGTGCTGTACACTATACAAACCATAGACATTAGGCATTCAGTCATACTTTCCAGTTAGCTATTTAACCCACTGATAACTGAAAATTACAGGTCTTTACAAACTCTCAAAGACATAAAGCCATGTAATCAGTGTGCCTCTCCATTGGTGAATCCTATAGATTCAGCAGCTTGAGACTGTGTAGCGCAGTCAATGAACCGTGTTTACCTGCACTGAAATGTAATGCTGCAAACACATCATTCAGTCTTAGGTGATTGTGTCAGCTGTAGCTAGGAGGTTGGTGCATTTGTTAGCTACTTGAATGACCTCCACCTTCACAGAATGCATTATATTACTAGTAATTACTTCTTATATAACTGCACCGGTTAGCAGCTTGCTTTTGAGGGATGTTGGCTGAATACATGAAAGACAGGTTTTCATGTGTAGTTAAATGAGGGTGACAAACTTCATCACCCCTGTTGACCGCTCGTCTTATGTGAAATGGCAGAAAAGCATCTGAATGGGTTCCTTTTCTGATTTGGGTACTTGTGTTTTATTTCTTTCCATCAGTTACTTTATTCTGAACAAGCGAACTGGTTTCCTGATCATCAAAGAGAACGCCCCACCAGGCACCTACCAGTTCCAGGTTCGGGTGTCAGATGGAATTTGGCCAGATGCTGTCTCCACTGTTACCGTACACGTGAGGGAACTCCGAGATGACGCCATCTACAACTCGGGGTCACTTCGCCTGGCAGGTAAGATTAACTCTGCAGTGACACGTGAGCATGCTCCCTCCTGTCTGAGCCTCCAAATGAGTAGTTCACTAGTTCTCGTAGCGTCTGAAAGTAACTTTCTTGACTTTCTGACCAAAACATATTGTAAAAGGAAAAAAGGTCTACCAACCTACCATGTAGCCAAAGCAAGAACATGTGTTTTGTATCATATTCAGTACATTTGTTTGAGAAATAAAAGATGAAATTCTCAGGCACAAATTTATTGCATGCTCTAATTCTCTAATCAGCTTGTTTAGGTTAGGGGTGTGGATTGATTTGCTAGGATTAGGCAAACGTGTTAGACTTTGGTAATGGCTGTGACTCATGAGATGGAGTGAGTTGTCCACCATTTGGAATGTTGGGGGATCAAGTTCCCCACTTACTCCAGCCACAAACTCTATATTTTGTCTTTTATCTGGTTTTTAATTAATGTAACTGTGACCCGAAGTTTAAAAGTATGTTGGATTGGTGCTGTTGGTCAAATAAATCTTGTAATGACCAGATATTGAAATATCTATGGGTTTTTTGTTATTTGTAAGGTACAAATGACTTCTGTCACTGTCTCTGAAGCTAATAGTTCACTAATTATGCAGTATATAAAACAGTAAATATGCATCTTTCGGCTTGGTACAGCAACTTATTTACCGATCAGAAAGTCAGGGGATCAGTCCTGTGTGAATGTTAGAAAGCACTTAGGCATAGAAGCAATGTATTAGGGCTGCCACGATTAGTCGACTAGTCACGATTACGTCGACTATCAAAATCGTCGACGACTGATTTAATAGTCGACGCATCGTTTGAAGCTTTGTAAGATCACAAAAGACGCAGGAATAAGTAGCAGGATTTAAGAGTGTAATAACGGACTGAAACAGAAGATGGCAGCACTGCGTGTACAAGGATGCCAGCTGCCGTTAAACCCCGAAGAAGAAGAAGTAGCTCTGTCCCAGAATTCATAGCGCGGCCCAGCTCAGTTTCCAACAATGGTGGCAGCTACTTAGTTTTAATATTACTCTTATTATTCTTTCTGGGTCACAAAATAAACGTTTAACATATTTTCAGGCGAGAATGTAGCTGTGTAAACCTCAAATATCGGCTCAGTTTATCAAGACACCGCATATTTTCAAAAGCGCTCCGACGTTTTCGGAGACGTCTGTTACCCACTAGCTCGATAGTTAGCCGGGGGCTAGGTCACTAGAGCCGGTGAGAACACCGGACTCCCGGCAAACAGTTTTCAAACCCACCGCTGTCTTTCGCTACTCAGGTTAAATATATATGAGTCACTTAGATAACTTAAAAATGTTATTGTTTGGCTTTTTTAGTATTTTATTTGTTCCTGAGTAAATCGGTTTGGCTGAGATGAAAGTTAGTTTTTACACAGCTGAATAAACGTCAAGCAGACAGCTGATTATCAGAAGTGTGAGATGCTGAGAATATACTCCGGTGTCCTGTTATATTTTAGATAGCAAGGAGTTTATTAAATTTCACCGAAACAATCTGCAAATTTCATTAAAATGTAACAAACTATCATCTTGTCTTTATTTTTAGTTAGCACAGACCTTAAACACTTAAAGCTGTAAGCTAATGATAGTTATATAAGAGCAGATGCTGCTGGTGCAATAAGCTGTACGTTTTATGTTCAATGGATGCATAATCTGATTAGTCGACTAATCGCAAAAATAATCGGTGACTAGTCGACTATCAAAATAATCGTTTGTGGCAGCCCTACAATGTATGAATGTGTGTAACTGGGTGAATGAGACCTGCAGTAGAAAGAGCTTTGAGTGCTCAGCAGAGTAGAAAGGTGCTATCTAAGTCCCAGTCCAGCACCATACTTCCTGTCTTGAATAAATTCAGTGAAGATGAGACAATGTGTGCAGAATGCTGTAAATCACAATTAAGTTAGAGCTGTGAACATTATACCCTGGAGAGTATTAACTTGATCTCCCCCTAAAGAGACTATAAATCCATATGCTTCTGAGTCTGCAAAAACCTGTACTTGACTAATTTACACTTGAGCTTTGGGGTTTTTAATTTTCCACTAAGTTGCATCAGTTTTGTTACAACATATCAAAGTACGTGACACATTTCATTATGACCTACCAAGCTCACATTTCCATCTTCGCACTTGTCATCAGCCTGCATTCTTTCTCGCTCTGATTGATGGTCTGTGACAGTCACACTCTACATTACCTACAGTAACAGGTAAAACCTATATTAATACCAACTAAATAATATTTTGGGGAATATGCTCATTATTTGTAGACTCATCTCCAGGCATACAAAATGAATGCAGGCTGATTACTGTTTGTTTCCAGTGTTTCCAAAAATTCCAACGCTCCAAGGTAAAGATGTTTTTTTAAGTGAAAGATTACGCCCATTATTAATTCCTCTCGTCTGACTCGTGGGATCTCAGTTGTTGTCAGTGCTCGCACAGAGAAGCCTATTTCCATTACTTATGCTGGTAAAATAATTAGTCGAGGTTTTGCTCAGCCAGCATATTCTCTTCACATGTTCAGCAGCATCCATCATTACCTGATGTACGGCACATCGGCTGTCTGCTCAGAATTAAATTCGCTTTAGAGAAATGGGACATGGCTGAAGGATTTTTATGATTTCCGAGATATTGAAATAGAAGCAGACAGAGAGGCCAGCGGATGCTCTCCGAAGATGAGAGGAGAGCAGAGGGAGAGAAGGAAGAAAAGTGTGGAAGCGAGAGTCGAGCATAAAAGAATTTTCTTCTCATTCTAAAAGAAGGTTGAGATAAATTAATGTGCACAGAGAAGGCACGGTGGAGAACAGCTGGCACACACATTCCAATATTTGTAGAAACGTAGACTGTGTGTTTTTTAAGATGAATAATGGAAACTGAAATGAAATAATTGCACAATTAAAGTCTCCATGTAGTGATTTGTTTTTGTAATTTTCACTCGTTTAATTTAGAAAAATACACTTAGATTTGTCAGCAACTTCTCCCTGTAGGGTGCGCCTTCACTGAAGATTTTTAAATGGTTCCACTGTCATCAAAGGGCTCTTAGCTGTAGAGTGCATTGATTTAATAGACCCTGGTTCTATCATAGGGACTTGAATTGAGAGCCAGAGAGCACCAGTGTCAGACACCACTCTGAATACTCTGTCAAAACTACTCAAATGCTTTTAACCTGCAGTTCAGCAAGGAGCAAACTCACGAAACATGTAAGTTAGTGGTTTCATAACAAAATGTAATACAAGGATTAATGACTCTGAGATCATCTCGAGTTGCAGACTGCACACTGGCAACACAGGTGTGTGTGTGTGCGTGTTTGTGCGTGTGTGTGCGTGTTTGTGTGTAGGATATGCAACCGTAATTTCCAGGTTTTTTTTGGTGCTTTGAAGTAAACACTCTCATTGATTCACAGTCTCAAGGATTATGAAAATATTCTACTTATAGCATTACTTACACCCTCCTTGACATTTTAAATCCCATTTCAAGAACAAATGTGGAATTCAATAAGGGTGCACAAAGAAAGGACTAGTTAAATCTGCCTTGCTGAGATTAAGGCTCCCTCTCAGTCCCCCTGCTCCATTTCTCAATATTGATGGAAAGGTAAAAAATGTAGTAAACAAAAAGTCCTTGAAATGTCCACATAACACAAGCAGAGAGTAAAATGCATGGTGCTCAGGGGGGAGCAGAGTGCGAAACACACGATGAGTAACTGCTTAAAACCAGCTGATGCAGTTTTCCAAACATGAGGACTTTATAAACTATTCCTGCCAGGAGAGTTGTCCTTTGGCAGATGCGTTGTTGAGAAGTGCGAAAGTCCTCGCTCTCTCTCTTCTCACGTCTGTCTACGCTCCAGGGTGCCTGTATTGTGGGATCAATATGCAGAAATTGGGAAGATACATTAGTTTGTTATTATATGTGAGATTCTGGAGACTTCCTTCACTGATCACACTGTAGTCATCTAATGCTGCCCCAGTGAATGGAGGTTGTTGTTCCACGAAAAAATAACTAAAATTCAATCATGAAAGTGCATTTTCTGTTTAATGAACCAGATAAGTAGGATAGGGAAGGTGACGAGGTCTCATACAGCAGGCTGCCACGCTAACAACACTTCCACATCCATTTTCTGAATTAACTCATGACTTTTTTTTTCCCAATTAAAGGGTCTGAAGAGCTGATAAACCTGATATCATTAGATTGGCTCTACTTATGCTGGAAGAATTTAAATTTAAAAACTGAAAATGCTATTACACATTAAGTGTTTAGATGTTTAGCATTTAAAGATGAAAAATGAAGAAAAGGTACAGTCGATTCAGACAGAGTGTAGTGAGATGATTGCACGTGAGAGATAGTTGCAACTGACCCTCTTGCATATGCATATATAGATGCAAAATAAAGGGAGGAAAATATTTAAATCAATCTAGCAAATTGCTTCACTCACATTTGCAAAATGTTTTACTAATTGCACCGGCATTTACCACCCTTAAAAAAACGGGGGAGGCATAGCAGAGATTTAGATGTGTGTGCTTGAAGAGGCATTTCTCCACTCGGGTCAATTTATTTGGAATGCCAGACAGAGATGTGATAGAAATGTAGAGATTACCAAGCCATCTAATTGCAAGTTTGCTCAGTGAAGTCAGGAATGACCTGGAAGCTCCAACCAAAAGGAGCCATGCAATAGCAGTAGCAAAAAACATCCAAATCTTCGTTTTTTTGGCATCGTGTTCTCCTCAACATACTGTGGCTTCTGTGACAGGAATTTCACAGCCTGTACGATGACATTCAGAGCAAGATGGCTAAACAACAGAGAGAAAATGTTGCCGTTGGACCCTGAAAAAAAAATTCAGGCCCTGGATGGACATCAGGCATAGGAAGTCTAAATAGCAGCCCTGTTATGTATTGAAATAGTTTGAGGTTGTTGTTTTTTGTTTGTTATCATCAAACCTGTCTGATCAATCCATTTACATTTATAATCTCAAAGATATTTCTCCTTAATAAAGTTTTGTCACACTTAAATAAACAACAAAATGTTAAATTAATAAAATGCTTATAATTTCAGGACCATGGACAGCGCAAAAGCTGTGCTCACTCAGAGTATAGAAATAAACGTTTGTCTGTCAGACATTTCCAATTTGTTTTGTCCCTTGAAGGATATATGTTGTCCTAATACAAGAATGCTACAGAGCCCAATGTCAAAATATTGTCATAGATCTTACAGTCCTACATTGAAGCCTGTTTCTATTATAACAACTCTTTCTGCCAGAATATCTAAATATCATCTCTTAGTTTTCAACCTCGTGCTAAATTGCGGGATTCTTGGCAGATTTGACATGTCATTGGAATGAACTGACTGCACCTTTGTTTAGAACACAAAACTTTTGTCAATCACCATGAAACTATTTGGGGATTGCACTCACACGCTATTTTGCACCGCTTAGTAAATGTGACCCTTGGGCATTTATCAGGCAGTGAGTGGAATGAAAATCCTTTTCGAAGCAAGTCTCACCACTCAGCATTCTGAAATGCATTTGTGTGTTTATTTTGGTCGTTATTTTGAATCATTATCTATTTTATTTTACTTTTAAGCTGAACATTTATTACGTTTCTTATAAGACAGGAAAACTGTATATTATAGGTAATAAATTTGCACACTACACTGCAGCCCTAATCAGCACGTTCCCAGAAAAGTGCACACTGTACAGCACCATACATACACACCAGTATACAAGTATAAATGCAGTGACGTTGCCCACTATGGCATGGGCTGTATGGCAGCTCAACACAGGACTATACATCAGGCTTCAGACATATCTGCAGCACCTTAATAAGCCCTGTCAGCATGTACTCCACAGCGGCTGTGGCTGCTTGCTGCTATTATTAATTCTTACATACTTCAAGAGTCTCGCTTCCCAGAAAACTAGACCTGCGTCACACATAGGTTCCCTAAAATGAAAAGAGGATTACTCCACCTCTGATTTCAGCCTTTCTCATCAATTAACCAAGAGCACAGTCGAAACAAGGATCTAGCTGATGCTTCAAAGCATTAGCTGTGAGAGGAAGCTCTGTTCAGTCAATTGCATGCTTTGTCTGATGTTTGAGCAGGAAGCGGCAAACATTTCTCTGCTGATTGTTCATCATATAGTCATTTGATAACGGAGATTGTTATTTTCTTCCCATAGGTCAGTCGGATAAGCCATGCACTGTAATCTTGTGGTCAAATGGAAAAGTCTGGCTTGCTAGAGATTAAACTCAACCTTGTTGTTCTGATCCTGGGAAAGATATTGTGAAAGTTTACCTTCTGTTCCCTTCAGCTGCTCCTCTAATCACTGAAAGGAGTCCTGAACTGAAGCTGGTTTAGAATTCATGAAATCATTTGAACTTTTTGTCAGTCATCCACAAGAAGTTTTGATTTTTCATATACGGTATGAGAGCTTGAAGTTAATCGTGTATTTCAGTGGCTATGATAAAGACAAATAATGACTTTGAGCACAATGAAGCCAACAAAGAATTATGTTTAAATGTGCTTAAATAACAATATGCTTTTTTTGTCCTTATTAATACTTTGTGTGTTATTATGTTTGAAAGAAAAACCGGTAAATCTAGTAATTATATAAAAAGTGGTGTGTTTTTATATAATTACTAGATTTAATCAGGATTTCCAAAACATTTACAGCATTTGTCTTTTATGGAAGATACAATGCCACCAGCCTCTCCTTGGTGTTTTGCTTTATCAAAGCATTTTGTTAAAGAAAACATTCTTGGAATCTTACAAGTAATCATGAGGGCTTCATAAAATCCTCATTTGTTTGACCTCTTCTGAAGGACTGCAAAAAAGACAAAGCCACAGTTAGTTCTCACTCTTTTGTCTCAGTTATTCATATAAAACTTCATCATATAAAGTAAGTATTTGGCCCTTTTGTGTCTATTTAAGGGACAGCTGTGGCTCAGAAGTTAGAGCGTCTGGCTCCCTCCCCGCATATCAAAGTGTCCTTGGGCGAGATACTGAATCTCGTATAAACGCCTCAGATCCAGCCAAATATGTGATAGAATAAACTGTGTGAGTGTGTGTGTGTGCGAATGTGGCATGTAGTGCAAAGCGCTTTGAGTGGTTGATAAGACTAGGATAGTGCCATATAAACGCAGTCCATTTACCATTTATTTGTGTAAAATCACAAGCCTTGAGGCAGGAGGGCATCTGTGCACCGCCTCCAATGAAGCCTCTGGGAAGGAGAAAGCAGAAGTCAGTTGTGAGGTTGGATCAAAGCCAGGTGCAAAGGCTGCCACACTGCGTTAGGAGTTACTACCCTCTCCCCCCGCCAGCCCCTATCCCTCCTGACTGTCTCTCTGTCTGCCTGTGTCCTTGTTTCTCCCTCTGGACTGACTGATGGGAGCTGACATTAGCCTCGATCCCTCATGTTGTATCCGCTGAGCCCATTCTGAGCCCCCTGTCTTGTCTCTTAATGCCTAGGCTCTGTCTCCTTCTCTACGCTCACAAACCTAATCACCCTGCCCACCCCTTTTTATATATATATATGTGTGTGTGCATTCTTTTACTTCGTTCTCTGTGAGATGAACTTTGAGTCTCGTAGTGCTGATAACAATGAAATTAGTTTGGGTTTTCTTACGTAGAGCAGTTTGTTAGTCCTGGTCCTTTGTGTATTGGCTCCCATCTACATGTTAACTTGCACAATTGAAATGTTTTTGTTAACAGCTCTACCTGCTTAGACTCTGGCCTCAAAGATATTCCTTCCTTTTAAGCATTTGCCTTCTTAAGCTCAAAATTCCCTGGAAGATACCCACTTGATCTAAGAGTTAACCAAAGTCTGAAATATATTTTTGCAGTTCTCTGAGATCTTAAGCTGAAATTCCATTAGTAAAGGTTAAACACATTGAGACTGACTGAGATTACATATATGAAACAGCCTTTACATTTAAAAGTCATTACATGTGGTAATATTTCAAAGTAATCTAAACTAACCAAAGCCTTGAGTTTTGTGTAACCAAACAGCCCAAACCCATCACATTTTGGTGACTATTACTATTGTGACTATTATTAGTTATAATCTGAATCTACTAGATTAGAAAATTGTTAACAAAAGGACTTCTGGGATGTCATGCTAGGAGAAGCAGCCTGATTCTCCTGCTGTGGAAGAGAAACAAACAGCCAAACAATTAATGCAAACTGCCTTTGAGAAAACCTACCATGTCTGCTCAAACCAAACAGGCAGAAAAGAAAGCAAAGCCACAAGAAAAAGATGATAAACAAGACCAAATGGACACCGGTGAGACATGGATTGAAGAAAACATGGCTGCTGTGCTAACTGAGTTGCACAACTCATGAAAGAGCACACTCAGGCCTCCCTAGACACAGAGGCCACTTTATTGAGGGTGGAAGCCACTCTATGCGATGTGGAGTGTACTGGAGTGTACAACAAAACTAGAACAAGAAGTTGTGAATATTGAACAGAGACTGAGTGAAGTAGAGGACAAAATACTCCAACATGTAAGAGCTGTTTGTTATTTAGGACACAGATAAGAGAAGTTATGGGTCAAGTATGATGACCTGGAGTCAAGATCAAGATGGGACAACCTACACACGCTGTGAAAGAAGACGGGGAATATGAGAATGAAATGAGTGATCTCTTAACAAACCTCCTGCTCACATCACTCGAACTAATGGAGGATGTAGACCTGTGTCAAAACAGGTCTCACATCCCAAACCACGAAGCTGAAGCACTTTGCCCCTCCAAGATCCATTACAGTGAGATATTTCTGACTACAGAGCTGAAGAAAAGATACTCGACTAAGCTTGGAGAACACGGTGGTTGACATATCAAGAGTTTTTGTACAAAACCTTGACTGTTATGGGAATGTGGACTGGATAATGGTTATACGTATAACGTCAGACTCACATGTCAAATGGAAGGGTTGTTGTTCAGAGAGGGGTCAGCCAAGGTGGTCGACTCCAGTTCTCTGCTTTAAATATTAAACCTAAATTAAATATGGCAGAATTACAACATTAAAGCTGTAAATGATGATATGACCTCGTTTCTTCTATCCCTATTCCCTAACTTAGAAAGGTTATCGGATCAGTCAATCGAAATCTCAGACACTGATGTTGGTGGGACACTGGCCTACATCTAGATAAAAGCCAGCCTAAAAACATGTGGGACAAGTAGAAACAATACACATGAATGGATTACCTAGATTACTCGTTTTGTTTCGGTCTTTATCTGACCTACATTTAAAATAATAAATAAATGACTATCTAAAGTCATTTAGAAAAAAAACAAACAAACTGGAATTGAATTTGAATACCTGAGAAAAAAAAATTGGGCAGCCCAGCTCAAGTCAGTGCTTACATGAATATCTCAAGATAACGAAACCAACTGGGTCAGGATGGAAAAGAGTGAGGGCTCCACATATTTTAGATATAATGCCATTCAAGAGTGACGATATCAGGAGAGGAAATAATTCATGACAAGGTAAAAAAAAATCCCCACTGTGAGAAAAAACTAAGATTCTCAACTTCAGCTTCCAGCAGGTGAGGATTGCACATAACTCTCACTTTATTCCCTCCCGACTAGAAGCAGGGTTTAGAAAGTGGGAATGAAACAGCTCGATACTCTTGGACCAGATGTTTGAAGCAGAAGACCTGGTGTTCTTTGAGCAGCTTCAGCACAAATATAATAAATATGATCGTCCACCACATTATTTTTCAGCTTTAGAGAAAGGCAAAAAATGGGACAAGCTGCATGCCGTACCATTAAAATATGAAGCAATTTGTTACCATTAACACCCCCCACCCGCTCCAAGCCCTTGTCACATCAAAATTTGTGAACATCTCAGGTCAGTGGTGGAGGGACTGTGGCTTGGTAAGAGAACACACACAAACTATCAGACTACTGCCAACATATACAAAATGAATTCATAAAGAGAAGTGTCCTTAAACCATCTTACTCTGTATATAATGGGCCAACTGCCAGAAGGATTAAAAGGCGACAATAGGATATTCCTACTGAGAGTCTTTTTTATTAGTTGATAAGAAGATGATCACAACCTCATGGATGCGGCCGCAGCCTCCCACAGTGGATCGATGGAGGGAGAAGGTTAAGAAGGTTTGCTACATGGACAGCATACTACGAGATAACAACTAAAACTGGATATATTCTCAATAAAATGGGTCCCAGTTGTCTCTTGTTTCCTCATTTGAGAATATTTTTTTCCTCTTCTGTTTTTGGCACTACCACTACTTTGTGCTCGTCTCTGCTGTGAGTGACACATATTGTTACCTGTCTCTGTAATAATGAGTGTTGTTAGGATTGTTGAATGCCATAATTTGTTTGTTTAGGTTTCATTTCTCTCATGTCATGTGACTACATAGCTAAATATGGACATTACACTCTGTTGCACTTATGCTGTGTGTGTGAAAAAGAGACGTGATTGATTGGACGGTCTGATTTCACTTGATGAATGGAAAAAAAAAAGTTCAAAAAGAGAACAGAAAGTTGTTATCTACCCAGCAGGAGTGCCACACGGAGCTATCTCTCTGACTCTTTTGCTCCTTTATTTCATCCAAGCTGTCTAAGCTGTGTTTCTCAGGCATTTGCAGCATCCTTTAAACCTGTGGGCTCCATGAACCTCATCATTCCCATCATTGTTCATTGTTGATCTGCTCTTTCTCTACGTACAGGATGAGGTCATTACTTTATAAAACATCACAAGTGTTTAGATGCATAAAAACTGTCCATATTTTGAATAGAACATTGGTATGAACATGGATCTGAGTTAGAGTTTAGCTCAGTGGAGCAAAAATTCAAATTATTTAACACAAGATTTCATTTTGTTGATTTCAGTCCTGACACATAGGATCTGTCCATAATCTTCAAAAAGTATATTTTGCATATTCTAGCTCTGTATTAATTTGTGTATTGTCTGTTATCAATATCCAGTGTTTTTCTACACACAGACTTTAATTGGCTGCACACTGGCTGCCAAAGTATATTTTGTAAGTCATATTTTAGCTGTTACTTTCTTGGTCTCATTTTGAATGTTGAAGGTTCACTGGATTGTGAATAATATATGTGAATGTTTGATAGAGTGCACTGAAGTGTAGAAGTGCTTGTATGAATAGGTGAATGAGGCTCAAACAGAGTAGAAAAGCGCTATATAAGAACTAATCCATAAAGTTGCCTTTGTTCGTCTGCTGCTTTGTTTGGCTGTGGATATGATTTGGCTGTTAAGGCTGGTTGGAACAAGCTAAACTGATACCAATCTGGGCTTTTTTTAGTCTGTGTGTCGAATTATTTCTTGACTTTCTACTGCATTTGTTGTTCTTTCCATCCATTATCAATTAGTCGCAGTGAATTCCTGAAAATTCTGCAGAGATAATTTTATTCTGTACTGTTGGATAACATTGGTACTCTGCTGACTTCTCACTGACTAATGCTGACTGCTTTTTGCAGGTGCGTACAACAACACCTGGGTGTTAACATTAAAAAGAAAATAATTTTAACTTCAACTTTCCCAATTATGGTGCTGTATGGGAAGCTTTAAATGTGGTGCTCATTTAATCTCTATAAAGGCAAAATTGTCCGTGCCACTCCTTCAATTATTTGCATATACACAGTGCCAGCTTCTGGTTATTATTCATGATTGTTTTGATCCAAAATCTGATGATAAGTGGTGTCTCATGGGAGTTGCAGGGCCATCTACTGCCAGAGATTTGGTTACTGCTGCCCAGATATTCACTGTGTTGGCCAGGTTAATGCTCCTACCTGACAGACTAAACGTCTGTCAGCTAGGATCGCCTGTCCAGTCTTTGAACATTTGTACGAGTCTTTGGGGTAATTTTTACATTTTGAACAACTGGAATCAGACTGGCACTGAGAAGCAAAAGAAGAGTAACATTTTTCCCTCAAAGGTTCACAGCATTTTATGATTAGAACCGAATACAAAATCAGCAAATACGTTTATTGAGAGGAACTGAAATCAAACTCCTGAGCACTTTCTTCACCAACAAACATACTGTAGGTGCACTGAAACAAACACACAGGAAAACAGATGCAAAATAACTTACAAACAAGTGATTTTATCAGATACAGTAAGCCTTTTGAAATAATTTATCATCATAGCTCTAGTCTGGAGTGTTGTGGACTATTTTTTACTTTAGCAGTTTGAAAATAATTGGATTTATCCTTGAGCAGGGGCGGAAATAATGAGGCCACTTACAGTTCCAATTCTCTGTGTGTGTGTGTGTGTGTGTATGTATTGCTCAGACATCACAGCGAAGGAGTTCATTGAACTGAGGGGGAAGCAGCGGAGCCGCTACGAGCTGCTGGTGGACTTCCTGTCTGAGATGCTCTCGGTCCCACCTGATGATGTCAACATCTTTAGCCTCATGGACGTGAAGGAGCGAATGCTGGATGTTCGCTTTGCTGTGCATAGTGGCCCATCTTTCCTTCAGCCCGAGAAAATGCATGGTTACCTGGCCGCTCACAAGCAAAAGGTAGGTTATTCTTTGTCTATTTTAGGCTTTTCTCAACACTGACACTCAGTTTTCTCATAATAAAGGCCACTCAACCTGATTATTGGCCGATCTGTTGACAACACAACCTCTCGAATGACGCTCAAGTAATCTAACCAAGTGTACGTCAGTGAGCAAGTGCACTGCAACGCCACTTATAGGGTAAGACACTCTGACATCTCACATGCACGTGAGTAAGCCTCCCAAAATTGGGTCGTGCTCTCTCACTGTATGGTTGCAGTTGTTGGTTGCAAGCACAAGTTTTGCCTCTGGCAGTGTTTTGGTTGATGTCTACATTAAAATCTAACATATCAGGTAGCAGTCAAAATCTGTGACGTTTTCTCAGTTTGCTGGATGCATGATGCAGGCCTGACAGTCACAATTCTAGACAATACAAAGAAACCAACCAACCAACCAACCTAACTGCAGCAGAGATAAAACAAGTGGTGTGTCAGATTTGTCAGATGAATTCACCCGGAGCCGCAGATGGTGACTAACAAAACAACCAGCTACCTAAAGTACAGTACTGCATATAAAACACTCCCCCTAAGCCTGTCACACAGGTGCTGTCACCAGATCTCCACACCACTGATCTGTCATCGGGTTTATTTTAGATTAGGTTTATATAATAACATATTGTGTTAAGATAACCAAAATATCACTGCTTAGACCTAGTATTCTTACTGTGCCTGGAACTGGAAATATATCCAGGTCAACATTAGATAGCTAGCAAATGTTAGCTAATTAGCCCTAATTAGCACTGACTTCTTATTCATTTCCAAAATGCCAGCATAACTGACACACCCAGTTCAAAAACACACATAATTTTCTGTACTTTTGTATGTTTCCACCTTGCTGGCGGTTTAACTGGAGAGACTTTACACAAAATGTATTTAAAGCATCACCGAAGTCGGCACACTTGTCTCCTGCTTTGGAAAAACAAATTTGACCTGATTTCTATGCTCAAAGCCTTTTTGAGAGAAAAACATATAGTTTATTTTCTATGCCTCTATAACTATACCTGACTGTGGTTTTCCCTCCCCTGACCCATCAAATGCCAGAGTGTGGCTGTGTTGTGTACAGCTGTGTCATTTGACACCTGTAGCACACACTGTGCCCCTGAGACAGAAGGACCTGTCACAGTACAGCAGCTGCCAATCCAGGAAGCAAAATGATAACATTGCTGCTTGATGGCCACGTAGGTGCTGAGAGAAAGCACAGTGTATTCTGACTTGGTGATGCTCATCAGGCTACCTATCGAAACTGCTAGTTGTTGTCTGTAAACAATAAGCTGTCATAAATGGGGGAAACCTGTCTCACCTGCTTCCACAGCAGTGTAGGCGGTGCTGACATGCAGCAGTAATATTCACCAAATACTGCTTTCTGCTGTGATCTCTATTGCTTGAAAACAACTCCACTTTGCAGCCCTGACAGGCCAATTGACCTACAAAAAAAAAGCCCCAGTGCAGCAGTTGTCTGTATTTCCCACATACAGTTTAAGTGAAATAAGCTGCTTTCTGTGGGTTATGATTTTCTGCCTACAGCTGGTTCCAATCATAAATTCCTCATAACCATTATTAACCCACTGATAGTCTGTACATAGGTAATATTCATTTTTATAATCCTGATTTTTATGCTGATGATATCTTTGTATATGTGTTGACTCCACCACAAAACTGTACTCCCCCAAATGAAAGCTGCTTTTCAGGGCAGCACACCTCCAGTTGAGTCCATAATATTTGGGCTTTTTTTTTTTTCATTTTGCACATTTTAAATGAACCCTTTTAAAGACTAAGAGCCACAATGTTCACAATCCTATCTATATTGGACAACATTACAAAAATAGTAAACTGTGAAAAAAATTATTATGCTTGCTTATTTTAGAGACAGAAAGATAAAGAAATGAATCTTTATGCTTGCACTGCCTTTAAATGACTGAATACTGTCCAATATGGTGCATTTTGATTACTATCACCCCGACCTGTTAAATGAAAAAGACGAATGGTCTTAATTGGCAGCAGTATATCTGTGTTTTTATTTATTAGAACACAGATGCTCACTAATCAGTTCAGATATTCAACTTTCTTAGTTGAGGTCAGAGGCAATTATCCAATAAAGGGAGAGTTTGGACTCTCATCAAGACTGATAACTGGGGAATACTGGTTTCTGCTATACACCTAAATATTGTGAAAGCTGAAAATATTTCTCCCTATTTAAGTTAAGGTGGGTTTTGTGTGGAGCGGAAATAACAGTTTTAAGTAAATGAATTTTCTTGAGTCTGCGTTGATGTAATTTGTTCAGGTCTCTCTAGCAAAAGAAATCTCGATTTTTGGCACAAATAAACTTAACCAAGTAACAAGTAAAAACAGATGCTCATTTGTACTGACAACTTCATTTATTTACTCTGCAGCACATTAGTGGTTGTGCATGACAAGAAAACAGGCTGGCACAGCCAAGTGAGCATCAAAAGTGTCTGAGAAATTGATGGATTTAGGTCATTTTCATCTACATCATGTCTCATCAAAGTGAAAGCGAACCTCGTAGGGAAAGACACCAGCCTTGACATCCAAACTCTTCAACTTCATTTCTTTTGCACAACACGTCTGTAAAGGATGTTTTTGACTGGCAGTTTTTGTAAGTGCAGGGTTATAAAATTGATGCCCTTTTTATTTATCATACATTAGCCTGGAAATAAATATGTGACAAGGCTGATGATACAAATGGTGTGGCAGCATCTGTTGGGCATTAGTTAGACATATGATTTAAAATGCTGAGTGAAGTTAACATTTGGTTCCTCCCATGAGTGACCTGTTGGTTATACGTTTTTACCCACTAAAGCACCATTAAAAAATGTAATCTGGTTCCACCCAGTTGCTGTAGCTCAACAACACACGTTCCCTTTCAAAACTATGAATCAATACATGCATATTGTTTATAAGCAACAACTTAGGCTGCTGTTGTTCATGAAAGCTTTGCTGCTTTTAATAATTTATAGTTTAGTCCAATCACTCCCTGACAGATATATGCAGCAGTGATTCATAAAGCAGTGCTATAATTAGCAGTCCAATATTAAATGCATTTGAACAGATTCTGCAGTTCACATGCTCAGAAAGCTTGTGTTATTCAACACACTAGTAAGTGACAGAGTGGTGACTCGAACAGAGTAGCTGTACTGAGTGATGCTTTAAAAAGGTGTCTGATACGTTTTGTTTTGATGACATAATAATTAAAAAATGATTTCAATAGCAGAGATGAAATATTTGAACCAACCTTCATCTCCACAACCATCCAATCCAACAACATTCTCAGGGCTATGTGGATGACACATAGTCCTGTCTTACTTCATAAAAATCAGACATGAAGCTGTTTGTTACCTTTTTTTATTTGGTATTGTCATTTGGTATCTGAGTCTAAGGTTCTCCCTAGAACTTAAAAGGTTTCCAGTGGAGTTTTCACAAAGAAATGAGTTATTAGATTGTTATATCCTTGACAGGTTTTCTTCTTCTTCGTTGTCATATTTTTGCAAGGTATTGAGCTTACGGTGTATTCTTCCCTGAAAAGATTGTTGAGGGTAGTTGGTGCTATGTAATCCATCCATTCTTAGCTGCTTATCCAATTCAGGGTCGCTGGGGGACCAGAGGCTGTCACAGCTGTCAAAGGGTGAGAGGTGGGCTACAGTCTATCAGAGGGCTAACACAGGAAGACGGACAATCATTCAAGCTCACGTTCACACCCACAGCCGATTCAGAATCACCCATTAAATTAACATGCATGTCTTTGGACTGTGGGAAGAAGCCTGAAAAACAAAAAGCAGAGAATATTAAGTAATATTTGGCCTTATCACTAGGCTCCATTACAAGGTTCATGAGGTGATTAGCAGTTTTACTTAGCTCCTGATTGTCTGATTGACAGTGGCATGCTGAGATTTCACTCAGTCTGTTCATGTCAAAATTTGCCTTTAATAGTTTAAGAAAACAGTTCATATATTTTTTGAAACCTTAAGGAAATCAAGATTGAAAGCAAAAAGCCCATGATACTGTTGTGCAAGTGCCAGCACTGAGTCTGACATGGACCTGATTCGAGAACAAATTTTTAGGCTGGAATCAGCTGGTAATACAACACAAGTGTTTGGTCGAACCGTTCTCGTGTATCCACATGAACCAGATCTGCTGTAAACAATGTAGAGTTTAATTTAACCACTCTGTGCGCAGCAGGTGTGAAAACACCTCGGGGTGTGATCACATCTTGCGTGTTTCTCAAAAGGGCGTTCAGTGTTTGCACTTTTCTCCAGCAGATTGCTTTTCAACTGTGTTTTTAACTTGGTCACATTCAGCATTAAGTGTACTGATCACATGGACTGTGAAGAAGTTACAGCTAAATACTGGAGTTAACCTTTCTATAGGCATTTGATTTCTATATAGTGGCTTCCTGAAACATCATATATCTTTGTCTCAGTAAAGAGGGCAACACTTGCTAATTGCGAGAAGCTATTATTTAGTTACATGTTTCTATTAAACTCACTAATGTCATAAATGTGGTTGTGTGGTTGCCATCTTTCCTTCATGATCATTTTTAATTTAACCTTTATTTATAAAAGTAGTCCCATACCACATCCACATCATTGTGGAGGTATTTTGGCTCACTCTTGTTTAGCAGCTTCGCTTTACTGCTTGCTTAGTGTTGCATGGTCGGAGCTCGGGGTGAATTCATTGGAACGTCCACTCCTGGAAAGACTTCTGTTTTTATAAAAGTGGTCACACTTATTCACAATTACCTATTAAGCTACGTTTGATTAGGCTGATACCTGTCCACATATAGAAGAGGGGAAAGGTGTATTTAATTTCTCACACACCACATCGAGTCCTGTGAAAACCTTTTATTGTGCCTTTAAATGCTGGGATGTTGCAAAGCATTATGCTAAATCTCCACTGTTTGTGTGAATCAGAAAGAAATGCTGTTGTTTTGTTCTAAAATGCTTTGCCCGTAAGCGTATTTTTGTCTTTGTTTGTTTCACTGTGATCTGTAAATTGTAAAGCACGCGTGATTGAAGTAGACTGACTGAATGTGGAAAAGCCGCTGAGCCATCATCTCAGGTTGTTCGTCATCTGCTTTGTGATTACACTTGTGCTTATTTACATGAAAAGGAAATGAAAAGGGAATGTAGTGTTTTTAATGGTCAGGCTGTATGTTTCTAGAATGAGGTTTATGTCCTTACTTTAAACTATCTCGTTAATTTAAATAGAAAAAATGATACAAAAATGTTGTTAGTGGTTCATTTAGAACAGATGTTGCTTTCCTGAGCTCAAGGTCATCTTGTCCGCTTGTTTGACATTTCTATAAACATGATTTCATGAGAGAGAGAGTTCAGTCCTGAATGTTATTGCATTCCATTTTATTTTGCTTATACTCAACCCTATCTTAGCCTTTTGAACCAAATAAACATGCATAATTATGTTGCATTTGGCCTCCCGTACTAATGTACTGAACAGCATGTCAGTGTGTTGGATATACACATGTACATTTTAAACAGTTCAGCACTAGGACTTGACTTGCTGCATCAGCCTTCCCAGTTTGTAACACCGGGGATGAGTATATTTATCCAAACAATCCACTTCTGGTTTAAAACCCTTTTTTGTGTGATGCCATTTATGGTGTCCAAAGTTTTACCTCAGCCTTGTGTAAGAATTCAAATCATTTCTGGTATGTGGGACACGGGAAGGTGAGACCTGATTTTGACCGTTGTACTGGATTATTTCTGGGCCAACCAGGAAAAGAAAATATATTATACTTCATGGTCCATGAGTATGGAAAATCCATTTAAATCCAGCTTAATTTGACTCTAACAGAAATACACAGTGTGTAGTATGCTTGTAATTCAGTACTCTGGCTATTGCACAAAAGAGAGGAAGAGGGGGGAAACAACAAAAAGAGAAAAGGAATCAGAGCTGTACTTTGTTGTGTACAGTTATATTTCTGTATTTAATCGTATATTGTATTTCTAAATTACATTTATAGAAAGGAAAGGTTGTATTAAAAAAATGCATTCCACCACTGCAGAAAAGGAGTTGGTAAAAAACAAACATTTTACTATATCACACTAATGCCCCCTGGTCGCTGGCTTCAGTCAGACCTCATTTCACGTTTCAGAAGTCTGAATGGAAGTAGGGGACCTGTGTGTGTGCATGTGTGTGTTTGAGAGAGCCTGAACCATAGACGTTGAATTGTATGCATTTCACAGCACAGAGAGCTGAACTGGTGTCCTCGGAGGGAAAGATGAGCTAGTTTGGATTTGCATGTGCGTGTCTGTCAGGGAGAAAACCGTGAGAATCCAGCTGTGGTCCCGGTGGTCAGCTCAGGTCATTCGCCACACTCAGCCCTCAGCCACGTTCTTTTCAGTTAACCTCTTGTTGTTTCACGTGACTAATAATAATAATAATAATAATAATAATGGATACTTTATTGATCCCCATGGGGAAATTACTTGTTTTTCTCTGCATTTGACTATCAAAGGATGGAAAGATTTGCAAGTGTACTAATAAGTTTCCAGGATGAGGAAAGCAGAGAGGGAGAGAAAGATGTGTAAGTGGTGAGGTAGCCGGGGCTTTCAGGTGTGATTTGTGAGGAGAGCGCGGAGCTTTTCATCTGAATTCAGCCAGGTTCTCCGGAGAAGACATTGATCAGAATGAGATGTGAAGCGTGGCGAGAGAGGATGAACGAGAGTCGGAGAGATTGGGGAGGGTGGGGGAGATTGTGAGGGGGTGGAGCTGGATGAGAAAGAAAGAGGGAAAGGAGGGGGGGTGTAGAAGATGAAGCAGTTCTTATTATTAATGTTCTCAATTCTCCTGTAATGCCTCAGAAGTAGGAGGGTTTTTAAAAAAAAAGTCTTTATACCCTCTCTATTTCTGCTTGCTCTACCTCCATAATGGAAGTTATCCGTCAGTGTTTTCAATCCATCACGCTCTACTTGACTGCTAATGATACTACACTGGTTTTTGACTTTTTTTAAAAAATCATCGGTATGGTGCTCAGATACCAAGGTTCATGTTGTCATTATAGTAATGTGGCCCCGAGGGCAGGGGAGAGGACTGAGGGAACTTCTTAATGCAGTGGAACAATAGTCCAAGGAACAATAGATCCCTTTGGTCCTTTATTCCTTGCTATACACACTGTTCTGCCTTTGAAATTCAGTGCATGTCTCAATGGAGACCAGATACAAAAGATGGAGCACGCTCATGTCTGTGCAGCCATTTAGGCTCCTGGGGATGCAAACTCCAATGGAGAGTACAGTAGTGTTCTTTTAAAATAAATGTCTTTCAAAGTAAAATGATTTAGAAAAGAATGACAGATCGGCGCACGCTGCAACTGCAGAGAAGTTTAAAAAGTTGTGCATTATGTATAAATAAGAAATATTGGATGAGAGAGAGGGAAACATCAAATCTCCTTTTGTGAGTATTTTGAAATGCCTTGTTGGTGTGCCAGAGTAACAAGAAATACTAGAATGAGCAAAGCCCTCCATCTGGTGCCGTTGAATAGGATGAGACCAATGTAGTGATTTCCTGCACACATGGCTGTGTAAGACGCTAGCAGACAAAAATTATTATAAAGTTATTTTCAGCTCACCCACTGCTTTAAGAACCAACTGACAGCCAGCATGACTCTGACTCCACCGCAAAGCACCTTATCCCCAGATATCTTACTCCTCCTCATACTCCCGTGTCTGGCATTCCCCTCTCCATTGTACCCCTTTCTCTCCTTTCCCTGCGGCATAGTCTGCCTCTCACAATTTGATTTATGTGCTCAGTGTGTCGCAAACACTTTTGCTAAACTGAATACATACAAACATACAGTCTCTGTCTCGCACCTCCATTTATACCGCTCTCCACCAAGTTCAAACCATGTCATCTTAACCGTTTGTAAAAATGTTTGAACATCTAAGCTGTAGAAACCAGCACATGTAGTTCTCTTATGCAGGTCACGTTTCAGTCTACTGCAAAGGATGACGTTTGCCCTCCAGTTCCAGCAAATATTCAAGACAATTAGAACTTTTTAGCAGCTACACTCAAAAACGTTCGCCCCTGCTGGATTCCATTACGATGTCACAATGGTACACAGTACACAGCAGATGCCGTTTTGTTCAATCCGAGTTGCATGCTGTGTTTCAGATATATTTTTTGAGATCAAAGGCACAGCTTGAAACATAAAATTTTGTAAAGCTTAAATTGTTTTCACTTATTACTCTAACAGAAACCTTGGAGAGGACCAAAAGCATCCTCATTACTGTACTAACTACATTCATTTCAGTGGAGGAATATGTCAGTTATTGTTTATCTTGTCAAGATATGATGACTGATATGGTACACCATTGTACACATTCTGCTATTTTTGTAAATGTTGAGCATACAGAGCCAACAGCTCTTCCACCAGTGTCCAGAAGTTGCATACGTATGTCTTGTTTAATTAAATATAGGGGTGGCTGTAGCTCAGGTGGCAGAGCAGGTCAGCCACTAATCAGAAGGTCGGTGGTTCGATCCCAGGCTGCATCCTGGCTGCATGCCAAATATCCTTGGGCAAGATACTAACCCCGTACATACTAACACCGGTGGTGGTCAGAGGTGGCGCCTGTGTCTGGCAGCCTCGCCTCTGTCAGTGCGCCCCAGGGCAGCTGTGGCTACAATGTAGCTTGCTATCGCCAGTGTGTGAATGTGTGTGTGAATGGGTGGATGACTGAATGTAGTGTAAAGCGCTTTGGGGTCCTATGGACTAGAAAAGCGCTATACAAATGCAGGCCATTTAAATATACATAACAACTTGAGTCTCGAGTCACTCGAAAGTTTTCCTTTAAAGCCAGGCTGCTATTTTTATTTAGCCTTAACAAGGTGCTGCACATCGCTCAACATAAACATACAAATGGATATTGTACACTTAAAATTTGAGAGTGTGCCTGGAGGAAAACAACACTGGAACCATTGATAAGTTCAGCTTTAATATATTTGCTACATGCCAACAGGTTCATTAAAAACATTTCCTCATGTTGATTAAAAAACCTGCATAATGTTTCCTGCAAACCAAATGAGCTTTTGCAAATTTTGTATATAGAAATTACATTTCTTATATGATTTCCTGGCAGATAGATAGGGTTGCCAAACCATGTTTGGCTAATAGTCTGTCATGATACAGTGCACAGTGACACAGACCAAGGGCACAGGAAATGGGATTCAGATATCCATAGCTATATATATGTGTGTGATCATCTATAGGCCCCTTTTATTGAGCTCTCATGCAGCCAACCTCCTTTCAAATTAATTTGCTGTAAGAATGCATATACCTTCAGCAGCATTAGATGAGAGAAACCAATGAAGAGAAGCATTTGTGTCTGAGTTGCTATGAAGTACAAAAATTAATGACACAGGTAGTTTAAATGAAAGAAGCGAGTTTTGAATGGGAGGACATTACTGCTAATGACGTCAGATGTTATGAGACATCAGTCAGAAGTATAACTGATCCATAAAACAAAATCCTTATCAAAGTTACAGTCCCTGCAGCACCGTCTGGTTAATCAGTGCGATCGGTTCACACTGACTAAAGTCCAGCCTGCCTGGAATATTGAGCATAAAGCGACCCGCGTTCATATTCAGTACCATCTACCCCCAGTATGTCTGTATGTGTGTGCTCGCCCCTCTTCATGAGCACACAAATGTGTGCACAAACTCAGTTGACCTTTGTCAGCTTTACCAGTGAAAGTCGACTCATCCAAAAGCATACAAACAACATACAGTTTCCATTTAATTTTCTTTCACATCACTTTATCAAATTGCTCAACCTGGAGAGTCATAGTTTCCCCTCTGCTTCATCACCGTTTAGCCCACTTTTCCAGGAGCCAGCGCAGAAAAATAACTCAATTACTTGAACAGCCTTCGGTAATCCGAACACATTCACACACCGAGTTTGCTCTTATCAACATTGTTCCCAACTGGTTGTGCATCCAGTCAGACATCAGATGTCCAACTTACATCTACATGAAAATGAAAAAAATAACTTGATCAGAAAATTATATATAACTACAATTATTTCACTGAAAAGATTCAATCAGGACTTTTTGGTCTAGACAGTAAACATAATACACATTGAAATACTTTAATGGGTACACAGGCTGCAGCATAATTCGATCGGTTATGGCAAAAGAGTCCAAACACTTTAACATTAAAGCTGGTTTGGAATCAGTTCATTTTCTCTTGCAAGTCGAGGGATTTGCAGCCAGCGTGGCATAACAGATAAGCTTAATTTTACTCATCTGTTTCCAAGGAAATCAGTTTTTACATTCTTGATGTTTTTTATTTAAATTGGCACACAGCTCCACAAATACATCTAGCTGTCAATCAAAGTAGATTATCAGGTAATCAGGGTGCAGCTGAATGTATGAGACCCCTTCACTCATCTGGTGTTACACAGATTTTGCTTCCCGATTTGGGCTGACATCTAACGACTAAACTTGGGTTACATTTACCCGTGTAATTACTTTAATTACTTCTCACCTACATAATAGTAAGTTGTACTGAGAGCTAAAGTTTGTCAAACTAACTTTAAACTTTACTTCAAATTATAAATAGCTCACTTTATACAAAAGTTAGGCCAACATTATCCCACACACACACTCAAAGGATTTAGTCAAACCTGACCTCAGCCACATGTTATTCTTGAGTGTGACTGATGTGATCGTGGCTGCAGCTGCTTCATTGTGAAAGCTGTCAACACTGTCAGTACTTACCATACAATTTAAGCGCTTGGATGGGTGTGCAGAAAGTGCAAGCATATTCTCAGAAAAGTAGGCATATTCTGTGAGGAACTATTAAAGAGACCAAGTGGTGTTTCAGTATGTAGCTGTTAATGTTTTTGTTTTACATCGTAGATGGCAAAGTGCAGAGGTCTGGGTTCATTACCAGACAAAGGTCCATGTTACTCGTCTTTGTCCATTGATTCAGCCCAGTCGGCACTGTTTATGTGTGGGAAGTGGGTGAGGTTTTGTTGCCTCTCTAAAGCATCTCCTACCAGTTCATGTCTGTGCAAAGGGAAATGCACCCTGTTGTGCTATTTACAGACTCAGAAGTAGATGTCCAAAAAAAATCCATACCATTACGATGCCTGCTGTGCTTGGAGAGATAAAAGTTCGACTAAAATTTTACCCTGTGCTTTTACCGTGACATGACAATCTGCCTGATAAGTGCTCTCTTTTTCTCTTTCCATCCAGCTCCAGTCTTTCCTGCAGGTCAGCGTGTTCCAGGTCCGGGTGGATGAGTGTCCCAGCTCCGAGTGTGGCGGGACAGGTGGCTGCTCCAACACTTTGAACGTGCGGGACACGCCCACAGTGGTGGATTGTGGGACTATGAGTCTTGTGTCTGTGACAGTTGAATCCACAGCGGTGTGCTCCTGCCCAGGCAGAGAACAGTCCCATCAGCCTTGTGCCACATATCCCAGAAACCCCTGCTACAACGGTGGAGTGTGCGTGGACACTCAGCATGGCTACAGGTGAGTTGTTTTCCTCTGCTTTGTTTTTAATCTTCTTTTCCTACCTCATCCCAGCTGTCATTGCAATGGTCTACGAAAGGTAGACCATTGCAATGCTCCTCATATGGGATCATTACACTGCTGGGATTTCAATCTGCAGTGTTGTATAGTCTGTAGTTTACAATATTAAGTACACTGAGATTACTGATCATGTTGAAAATTAACTTCAAAATGCAACAAATTGTTCAACCTTCACAGTTTCATTATGACACTCACAAAATCTTGTTGCTGAGTGTCCTAATGTAGCAGCATACGAACTTTAGCAGGTTGTTTTTAGTTGTTTAGAAATATGTTCAGGTTAGTAATAAATTCCCTTTAATTTCACTCATTTGCAGAATTTTGCAGAAGTAAACATGATAAATTATTACATTCATGCAGTACTTGTAAAAATCGAAATGGGCTGCACAGTGTGCACATCATTACTGACCTTATACTAGTGCAATTTTTCTCCTATCACTACATTTGTGCCTAAATATAAAGTGTAATTAGATGAAAAGCTTTTCTGACTGTGCCCTCATCCATGTCACTTAATGACCTTTATTTCTCATCAATCTCAAATTTTCGTTTAGGAAGGTGGCAAAGTGAGATGTTCACTGTCATTTGGAATAACTGGAGATGTGATTTGGAAATGAAAAAAAAAACATCGTGTTTTTAAAGATTATTTTGCTGTAGAGGAGCATTTTGTTTGTTTTTATGCATGTGTATTTTCATGATATTTTTCATATTTTGCGACCAAAAGGGTTTATTGTTATTAATTTTACCGTTCATTTTCTCCTCCAGCTCACGTCCTTATATTTGTGCAGATTTTCACCGCTCTGTTGAAATGGAAATATTGATATAAAAACTACAGAGATAATGTCTCACTGTCTTTACAACATTTCAGAGGGGTAACAGAAAATGACTGACAGTAACAGAAAAACATTAATAATAAAAATAAAATAATAGTTAAAATTAGCATAGCTTTAGGGGAGCTATCAGGACAAAACCCAAAAGACGTTCTTTAAATTGTATCTTATGTCTTGTTGGGTTTTGCCAACTGCTGATACACTGTGACTAATCAAGTGCAAAGAGGTTCAGTTCTTGTTGGCGATTTTTTTTAATTGCATTGTGAAAGTTAATTATTCTTTGAAAGTTAACTTCTCAGGAAGGAAGGCCACTAACTGAACTAAATAATGATAAATCAATAAGATGCTTGCATAAAACTGCATAAAACAAAAAAAAACATGGCGATGGAGGATCAGAGTCATATATATTTGTCCAGTTGCTCTGCGGTATTCTATACATCCTCCTACTTAGGGCGATCGTGGCTCAAGAGTTGGCAGTTCGTCTTGCTCCTCCCCTTTGTGAGTGTGGACGCTTCATCTCTTTGCTCTTGAATGCTTTGCTTCTTATATTGATTTTTATTGATTTTTACGCTGATTTTTTCCCTTTTTTCCGTGTGAGCTTACCTGCGATAACTTCTGGACACTTGTAGATCATTAGGACTAGAGTGTTCTTAACAGAAACAGCAACATTTTATGGTTACCTTATCCTCAGCGCTCCGTGTGTCTGTGGCCTAGACACAGCTGAAGCCTGATTACAGCGTCTGGGCACCGAGCAGCCTCAATAGCCTGGAAAGGTGCTAACCGCTAGGCAAACTAGCAACAAGATGCCTTCCCTCTCCACAGATGACTACCACAGCCTCCTGCAGAAGATTGCAGTACTGGAGACAAAAATTCATCGCTTAGAAGTAAACGTGGAGGTAAATGGACTGTGTGGAAATGAAACAACCTTGCCTTTGATTCAAAACAATGGCGATGAGCAAGCTAGTACACAGCTAAGGAGCACAGATAACATGACCAAGAAAGTAGACTCTGTGCATTATTATAAATCCTCAAGTGATAATCCCCCCTTAGACTGTCTTGGTGCAAAACCAAGACATAAATCATGTCTCCTGGAAGGGGGAGGACGTATCACAGGCAGGGCACAGCGAGCTGAAATCTCTGAAACCGACTGGCCTTCACTTCCTACGAGACAGAGAAGCTCTTCTACCCCTGTATACGGGAGGAAACAGGACTGGACAACCGTGAATAGGAAGGTTAACAACAAACCTCCAAAACAACTGAATGTGAAACTGCAGAACAGATTTGCTGCACTATCAAAGGACCCTGGATCTATATCGGACAACCATCCATCTAAAAGCAGCGAAATAAGGTCTGAAAATCTGTTGAAAAGTGAAAGGCCACAGGGAAAGCTAAAGGCTAGGCCTGAAACTCTGATTGTGGGTGACTCTGCCGTAAAGGATGTACAAAGGATGTGCGGTAAGAACACTAAAGTCCTCTGCTTTCCTAACGATATGGTCAACAACCTGAAGGAGAGAATTCTTCAAATTGCAGATGAATATCCAACTGTGACAAACATTGTTCTGCATACAGGGTCAAACGATGTGTCCAAACAACAGTCGGAGGTTCTGAAACGGGACTTTACTGGATTATTAAATACTGTAAACTCTCTGAATGCAGCTGTATTCATCAGTGGACCTGTACCGCCGGTCAGAGGAGGAGACGAGAGATTCAGCAGGTTGTTTACACTGAATAAATGGCTTATATCAGCATGTGCTGACCATTCAGTGCATTTTATCGACAACTTTAATATTTTTTGGGAACGCAGGCATCTGTTCAAAGCAAATGGATTTAATTTTAACAAGTCAGGGGTGAAACTGTTCACCTCCAACTTGTTTTATTCCATACGTCATCCATCCGTGCTTGGTGCCAAGGCTGAGATAAACTAGGAGTTATCTCATAAAGAGGAACAAACAGTACTCCAAGAACAGACAAAGCCCAGCAGAAACCTTGAGGAGGAGCTCCATTTGCCCCCACCCGGGAAGAGCCTCAGAAAGGAGAGACATCCATGGCATCTGAGGAAGAGCCTCAGAAAGGAGAGACATCTAAGGCAAGAAGAGGGGTCCCTATTTGCCTCCAACTCTCTCAACAACACCAACGACCAGGACAAGGGACCACGACCTTCCCCAGTCCCCCAAACCCCTGACAGGCCATCACCCTCCTCCCCCTCCCTTTCTCCCTCCTCCCCACACCTGAAATTCACTGAGGAGATGATGGAGCGGGTCAATGCTGGGCTCAGATCTACCCCCCGTCCCAATCCCTTTTTGTCCCCCAAAAAGGTTTTAAAATTTCTGTACTTTTAGGTGACAGAAGGAGACATGTGGCCTGGTCAAAACACAGAGAGCTGCACTCTAAAAGATCTTTAAACATAGTAAACATACCTTGTGTGCCACAGACTGCTCCCAAACACGAGGGGACAAGTAATACCTCTAAAACACTTAAGTTGGCTTTATTAAACATTAGATCTCTAGCTGGGAAAACATTTTTAATTAATGATTTAATCACTGAGCACAGCCTTGATTTTATGTTTTTAACTGAAACTTGGTTGGACCAAAGTAACAGTGGAGCTGTTCTCATCGAGACGACCCCTCCTAACTACAGTTTTATCAGTGAGGTCAGGGCGAGCAGGAGAGGAGGAGGGGTTGCTGTCTTATTTAATGAATCATTTCAATGTAAGCAGCTATCTCCTGGAAGTTTTCAGTCTTTTGAATATGTGGCTTTGCAGCTGAAGGCCCCATCCAAAGTTGTGTTTCTTAATGTTTACAGGCCTCCCAAATACTGCACAGACTTTTTTTAATGACCTCAGTGAACTGCTGTCTGTGATCTGCGTTGATTTTGACTGTGTAATTATTGCTGGGGATTTTAACATTCATGTGGACAACCCTCAGGACAAAGGGACTAAAGACCTGAGTAACACTCTGGGCAACTTTGGGCTGACTCAGCATGTAACAGAGGCCACACATAATAGAGGACACACTCTTGACCTACTGATCTCCAAAGGCCTGAGCATTTCAAAGGTTACTGTGTCTGATGTGGGCCTGTCTGATCATTACTGTGTTTTCTTTGAAAGTAAAATCTCAGCCCACACAAATATATCAACAACAGTGATCACAAAACGGTGTATAACTGAACACAGTAGTGCAATTTTTAACCAGGTCTTCCCATTAACACCTGACCTGCCCAGAGGGTCAGTCAATGAGCTCGTCAATAGCTTCAATGCTAACATGTTAAATGTAATGGACACTATTGCTCCCATTAAGGTGAAGGTTATCTCTGGAAGGAAAAAGTCTCCATGGAGAAACTCCACACTGGTGAAAAATGAAAAAAAGAGAGTGTAGGAAAGCTGAGCGCAGATGGAGAAAAACAAACCTCCAGGTTCATTATGACATCTATAAAGAGAAACTTCACAATTATAATTTACAACTGAGGAGTGCAAGGAGGTCCTACTTCCCTGACATCATCACTAAAAACAGCCATAATGCTCGGGTCTTATTTGCTACAGTTGACAGGCTAACAAACCCTCCTGTGCCAGTGGCAGCTGAACTTCATTCAACCATGGCCTGCAATGACTTTGCCAAATTCTTCACAGAAAAAATCCAAAAAATTAGACAAGCAATTGGTACATCAACAGCAGATCCAGGATGTGTACTGTGTCCACCAAAAAACTGTTTAAACACCATGAAACAGTTTCAACCTATTAACAGCAAAGACCTGGAGGACATCTTAGGTAAACTGAACTCCTCCTCCTGCTGTTTAGATGTCCTGCCAACAAGTTTTTTCAAAAAGGTCTCAAAGACTTTAGAGTCAAACCTGTTACAGATCGTCAACTTTTCTTTATTATCAGGTGTGTTTCCAGAATCACTAAAAACTGCTGTAATCAAACCTATACTGAAAAAGGACAATCTTGACAAGACACAAATGAACAACTACAGGCCGATCTCAAATCTCCCATTTTTAAGTAAGATCATTGAAAAAGCAGTTTCTCAACAGCTCAGTTACTTCTTAAAACAGAATAATTGCTACGATGCCTTCCAGTCAGGTTTTAGACAGAACCACAGCACTGAAACCGCTCTGACCAAAGTGTTTAATGACATATGTCTGAATACAGACAGTGGAAAAATGTCAGTCTTTGTTTTGCTGGATCTCAGTGCAGCATTTGATACAGTTGACCACAACATATTACTCAAACGACTGGAGAACTGGACAGGTCTTTCAGGAACTGTACTAAACTGGTTCAAAACATACGTAGAAAACAGGAAATACTTTGTATCAATAGGTAACTTCACATCTGAGCAGACAAGTATCACATGTGGAGTTCCCCAAGGTTCCATCTTGGGACCCCTTCTGTTTAACATCTACATGCTCCCACTGGCACAGATTATAAACAACAACAAAATAAACTACCACAGCTATGCAGATGACACACAAATATATATCACAATGTCACCAGGAGACCGAGGCCCTGTACAGGCTCTTGGTAAATGCATTGAGGAAATCAATGACTGGTTGTGCCACAATTTTCTCCAGCTAAACAAAAACAAAACTGAGGTAATAGTCTTTGGCGCCAAAGAAAAACGATTACAGGTCACCAGAGAACTTCAATCTATACATCTAAAAACCACAAACCAGGCGAGAAATTTGGGTGTAGTGATGGATGCAGACCTAAACTTAGAAAAACACATTAAGACAATAACAAAGTCAGCTTACTATCACCTCAAGAATATATCAAGGATAAAAGATCTGATGTCTCAACAGGACCTGGAAAAACTAGTCCATGCATTCATCTTTAGTAGGCTTGATTACTGTAACAGCATCTTTACAGGTCTACCTAAAAAACCAGTCAGACAACTACAGCTCATTCAGAACTCTGCTGCTCGAGTCCTCACTAAGACCAAAAAAGTGGACCACATCAGTCCAGCTCTGAGGTCCTTACACTGGCTGCCTGTCCGTCAGAGGATAGACTTTAAAGTTCTGATGCTGGTCTATAAAGCTCTGAATGGTTTAGGACCAAAATACATCAATAACCTCCTGACCCAGTATGAACCTTCCAGATCCCTCAGGTCATCTGGATCCGGTCTTTTATCAGTTCCCAGAGTCAGAACCAGACACGGAGAAGCTGCATTCAGCTTTTATGCTCCTTATATCTGGAACAAACTCCCAGAAAGCCTCAGATCAGCTGAAACACTCAGTTTATTTAAATCCAGGTTGAAGACTCACCTGTTCTCAGCTGCATTTGAATAAAGCACCAAATCCACACTTTAAGCTTAAATTTCAAAACTTACATTTAACTACTGATTTTATCTACTGTTCTGATTTTATCTGTTTTGATTTTATATACTGTTGTTTGTTTGTTTGTTAATTAGTTAGTTAGTTTATTTGCTTGTTTTAATCAATTTTAAATCATGCTTTTTATTTGTTCTTGTTTCTAATGTCTCTGTAAAGCACTTTGAATCACCTTGTTGTTGAATTGTGCTATACAAATAAACTTGCCTTGCCTTGCCTTGTAATCGGAAGGTTGCCGGTTCGAGCCCCGGCTCGGACAGTTTCGGTCATTGTGTCCTTGGGCAAGACACTTCACCTGCCACCTACTGGTGATGGTCAGAGGGGCCGATGGCGCGACATGGCAGCCTCGCCTCTGTCAGTCTGCCCCAGGGCAGCTGTGGCTACAACTGTAGCTGCCTCCACCAGTGTGTGAGAGTGAATGAATAGTGGAATTGTAAAAGCGCTTTGAGGGTTTCAAAAAGCGCTATATAAATGCAATCCATTATTATTATTACATCCTCCTACTTGCTATATAGGCCAAACATCCTACTTATGATCTCAGAACAAGAGGACAAACAGGTTCTGGGTAAATGGTTTACCTGGTTGTTTTGATTCTGACAGTTTTCAGTCTTGTGGATTGAGGGAAATGGTGAAAAATCTTGTGCCCCTGTTTTGATGGACCAATGTTGTAAACTTCAGCAAGGAGACTTAAAGATGTAAATATTGAAACCAGCGCACAAATTGGTAGTGTCATTTTAAAAACTGATTTTTTACACGTAAATAATGCATTCAGGGGGAACTTTAGCAGCTGTGGTATATCACACCTGGGTATGCTATGTATTTATGTCAGGATGGGTTATATTAGAGACTAACTAACCACATGTGACTCACTGTGTAATTTTTTTTTAACAGGTCAAACTCTATGGCATAGGTTGTGCGGAGGTTTTGGACACACAAGCATCGAGACCTAACGCATTGTTGGTTCTGGTCTTTGATGTTTGTTCGTTTTGTTTTTCGTTTTTTTGATCATCCCTTTCTTTAAAGCATAAAAAACTAAAGTAAAATTTCTACTGATTGGACCGTCATTATGAAGAGCTCGCATTATAAACTTTAAAGTTATCGTTTGACAGATAAGGTCGGGTCACATTGTACTTCCATGTGATTTTCAGTGACATCACAACAATGATTCTTCCAAGCATGAACTATTGGAAAGGCATTCAATAATGACTAATCTCAGAAAATTAGAAATGCGATCACATGGCTAATACACAGGTGTGGTTGTAAGCCTCTCCACTGCTTTGCTAATCCCCCTGCTTGTTGAGGGTCAGCCTGGAGAGCAGACATCGCAGATATAAAGAAATCCCAAGCATCTCGGGTTGTCATTGAAAAGCGAGTGCACCGCAAGTAAGCCTGTTCTGAGGTTTGAATGCTCTCTCCTGGCATTGAGATCAGTCAACATCTTGTAGGGTTGGTTTATTTTTTGCCAAGGTTTTACTTCTGCCAGACATGAAGAAGTCCCAGTGCTGCAGCTTTTCTACTACCTGAACTACAGACTAAATAAGTTGTAGAGTGTGGGATGTATGGCAGGAAGTCAGGTTCCAGTTTGGCTGCTGTCTTGTCTACAAAGAAGTTGAAATGCCAAGAGAAAGACAGTGATCACTTATTACATTCAGTCAGCATAAAATCAGTAACTGATTAATTTCCAGCTTTCAGTGATGTCTTGCCACAGTGCAAGAAAACGAGCTTTTATGAGGGGAGAAGATGGAAGCTGGATGGAAATTAAAGGCTTGATAATAACCTATAAACATATGCTTTTGAGACTGTGATGGAGAGATGAAGGCAGAGCTCCTGTGGTGTGTGTATAACTACATTCACTCATTCAGTCCTGACTTTAGACGCTAAATCGCAAAGGACGGTGATTAAAAATGTAAAGGAAATTATCATATCAAAATAAACGCCTTGCCCGGTGCCACAGAAGGAAATCTTTATTTTTGCACAATGGCAGCAAATGTTCCAATAATCCCATAACTCCTGAGCTCTTAATTTAAACTCCCAGCCCTTTTCTCACTGAATTTCCCCATTAAGAGTGTGCTGTTCCTCACTGGTGGGTTGCAACAGTAGGTCATGCTGAATTAAAATGAATTTGCACATAGTATTTTTATTCATGCTAAAGGGAATTCTTGAACCTTGTAACAGCTGTTAGAACTAACATACATCTGCTGGAGGAATTTTAATTTTGAGTGGGTATGTGTTGGCAGGGTTGCCAACAGCAGCTACAGTACGAGGCAAAGAGACTGTTTGAGGCCTTTCATTTCCTTGACCTTAATTTCTCATCTACCAGTTTGAATCTACTCTGTAATATTTTGTTATTTTTGTTATTTTTACATCATTGTTGTGGTTCTTTCTACATGTAGTTGTTTCTGTGACTGAAAAGCGTGCTTCATTGGGCCGAGATGAGGTGACTGGCTTGATCATCGAAGAATATCCCTTTTCTTTGCCTTGAGAAACTCTTGGGTTGCTTTTGCAGTATCTTTTGGCTCATTATACATTTGCACATCGTCAGATCAGTTTGGCAGCATTTGGCCCAATCTAAGCAGAGACTACAGCTCAGTACACTTCAGAAACTATCCAGCTACCATCAGCAGTTACACCATCAGTACAAACTAGTGACATAGTTCACTGGCAGCCATGTTTGACAGATGATGTGGTATGTTTAAAATCATGAGCATTTGCTTATTCCGTCATTCTGGTACAACTTCATCTTAGTTTCTTCTTAACAAATGTTTTGTTAGAGCTGAGCAGCACATGTTTTCTGGTCTAATCTGCCTTCCTTCTTGACTGTAACGAGTGGTTTGCACCTTTTTGTGAGCCCTCTGTATTTCCATTCGTGAAGACGTGTCTTAAATTCTAGACTTTGACAATGATATAGTTACGTCTTCGAGCGTGTAATTAACTTGGCTAGATGTTGTAGAGAGTTTTCCTGAGCAAAGCGATCGTCCACTTTTCTTGTTCTGTAGTCTTCCAGACTTAAGATGTTGCTGAGTTGCTCAGTGCGTTCCTTCTTTTTAAGAATGTAATAGATTTTATTTTGACGCTCCTAAAGCTCTTACTCTCGCTTTGATAGGTTTAATTGGTTTTTTCAGCCTAATGACAGCCTCGTTCATTTGCATTGACCTCTCTTTGGGCCTCATATTGACAGTTCTGGTGAACGGTTGCCAAATGCAAGTTCAACATTTAACATCAACTTCAGGACTTTTGTCATCTTAATTTGTTATGGATTAACAAGAGAACCAACCTCACTTAGCCATAAATCTCCTTTTCAGTCAATTGTGGGGGCCGAGTATAAAAATGTCTGTTTTCCTTAACAGTTGACACAAAATTTGTGTTGAATTCCTTGAATTTAAGCTGAAAGTCTTCAGTCACATCTTGATTATCAACTGTGGAGCTCAACCACAACCAGATCTCACTTTGGCCCAGGTGGACCTTGTCTGTCAAAACTATAATATTAGTGTTTTTCCTAAACATGCTTAGCGATTATGTGGTATATGCAGAGAAAAATGTTATATAGACTAAGGTGGATGTGAAAAGTGATCTAGATTGTTAGAACTCTGTTGTTTTTGACTGCTCCCTAATTGGTGGGGCATCATGCTGTTACCTGGGTACTACACCACGGAGCTTAAGTGGAGCAACGAACAATGATGTGTCAAGGTTTCTTGTTAATTAAGCAAAGTCTGTGAACTCGTTCAGGCTGGCAACTCTGCCAAACACACTAATATTCCTCACTCTTCATGTCATATGTCAAGCACACCCCTCCCACCTTGCATCGCTGCCTGCTGTTTCAACCCCTCCACTACCCCAACACCCACTTGTACCTTCCAGAGGGGATATTTACTCATCATTCCCCCAATTTATATGGACTATATTTGCAGTGAGTGATGAGCTCAGAGCTTTTACAGCAAACTCAAACTGCATCCTCCTGCTCTAATAATTAGTTATCTAAAACACGAGTTGTCTGAGTGAACTGTTATTGCTGATGTGCCACCCAATTTGCTATCAGTGATTCTTTGGCAGAAAAATAATCTCTACCAACACTTCACTTTTACATTGCAGAGCACGATTAAGGCATATTAGCCTGTCAAAACCTTCCTTGATGGCTCTGCCATGTGATCAGGTACAAGACTACAGTTTTTCTAAAAGTTTTGCTCTCTTTATCCGTGCTTTCAGCCTGCTTTAAGCAATCACACTGTATTGAACTGCTCATTTTCTCTAAATATTCATACGCTTCCCACACACTTTCTAAATATCCTGCTATATTCTTGGGTTTAAAGAATTTGAGTGAAAAGGACTTGGGACAGCAGGAGACAGTTTGACAATTTCGACTACACAAAATAACCTTATTAGCACCAAAAGGCTCCAACATGACGCTCTAGTCTGTATGTGTCTGTCTTGCTTGCGGCAACAGTTCAACACTTGAATGACTGCTGCATTCATCCTTTCATACAAATGTCAGCGCCCAGCTATACAGCATCTAATTTTGCATACGGGCACTCACAGCAACAGCAAAATGGAAATCATCCAGACTTGAGCACGAGTAGCAATTGGAGTAAGACAGGAAATGATGTGAAAATGGAGCAATGGTTTTCTGTTTTGACGTGTTGACAGGGAAGCTACTGTCATGGGATGACACCACAATGTCAAGCAGATGTACAAGGGATAAGGTGATGGGAGATTGCTTGAAATTCCATCTGTCTGGGTGAGATAAATCTTCCACACCTTCTGTTCCATAACTGTTAAGATGGGTCAGAATCAGAGGACAAATTTCCCCATGAGGAATATTAAAATATACCTCAAATGAAACCCTGGGTGAATGCGTGGACATCTTAAGAATTTAGAGTTCATTAAACTGCCTTTCTCTTATCAGAAGGTTTTATAATATGACCATTTAATCCAAAGCCCGAGTATGTGACAATAAAAAACAACTAACCCACACTGAATATACTTGAGCTTGAGTTTTTCAAATATAGAATCGCTTTCTCATATTTAGCATAAACCGCCATGTTTTGCTACATTTTGGTTAATAATATTTCGTTTATACTACTTCCCTACATGTTTAGAGGTTTAGCTATGTGGCCTTTCCCCCAAGCCACAAGAAAAAACGATTTTCAGAGTATTTTTGCGGAGCACCAGCTCCTGTGTGCTCCTGCATTGCTTGCCGTTATAAATAGAAACAAACCTTTCACAACCTCCTGCTAGATGAAAGATCTTGCATGTTAGCTGTCACATGCTGCCAGTTCTTGTTTCGAATCCCCAGCAAACAAGTGAACTGAAGGAGAGGGTCTTCATTAGCATAAATCACTCTGTAAACAAGGCCAAAAGCAGGGCGAGAACATTTCAGCAAATCCTTTCAACTACAAACACCGATGACGAAATAAGCTCGTTGGTGCGTCTGTGGTAGAAGAAACATGATGACCCTGTTTAAACTTCAAGTAATTCAGCCTGATGCCGTGCGTAGCCTCAGACTCGACTCTTTAATGGTGGAAGTGAAGAGCTATGTGCAACCAATTAAATACAACACCAGTGTGTGCCTAAGATTTTATCACTGTCTCAACTGTGCCTCCGTGCAGACTTTGAGTTTTGTGATGAAATTAGCAGTCAGTTCGCGCTGTTGACCTCTGTAATGGTTAGATGTTAACAAAATAAGTCACATCTAATTGTTTATCAAGGGTTAAAATGATGTCAGCAGCAGACTCCTCCTGGCACATGCTTGTTGTGTTACCATATTCCACAAGCAAAGGTGCAGCACATCAGAAAGGATAATGAATGTTGCGCTTCAGTGTGTTTTTTATTCACTATGCTGGAGTGATAATTAGGAGCAGGAATTTCCAGCAAAAATACTATACACTTTTAATTCATTGTTGCTATTCTTCAAAAGTCACATCCATCCATCTTCTCTGGCTTACTCGAAGTTGAATTATAGTAGTAAGAAATAATCAGGATATTTCCGATGTCTATTTGACCAGCAGGTCCTCGTGTATGATCCAGAGTGGATTCCAGGTGGGGTGAGATTAATAATCATGGCAACAAGTAGTAGGTGTACACCAGGATCTCCTCCAAGTTGGGTGCATTCGGAAACTCTCCAGGAGAAATGCACAACCTGATCAGATGGCCAGACCACCTCAGCGGACTCTGTTTGATGGGAATGAGCAGTAGCTCTTCTCATCGCAATGACTGGAAAATCAAACCTTTTCCGTCTGCCTCACCTCTCTGCTCACATTAGCTCACATGCATTACTGCTACACTCTTCCTGTCGCTAGTCGACAACATCCCAGAGACTCTAAAACTTTTTCTCTTCGGTCAGCAGCTCTTACCCAACTTAGTGGGAGCAGCCACAGTTTTCCAGTAGCCTCAGAGGTGAAAACTACCATTCTGACTGTTGCACACTTGGCCACAGACTTTCCTGTCGTATGCTAAAGATCATGTTTTGATGAAGCAAAGTGGAATCACGCCCATGAATACTACAAAATAAATACTTTGGTTTTAGTCTTATATAGAGAGCTTAATTCTAACAGCTGACAGTGCTCTAGAATAAAATTATAATGATCCGCAAAATAGATTACAGATGTTGCATTCTGGGTAGAATATCTGTCTTGCACACTGATGACATACATATGTGCATGCATTTGACCTTTGGACATCACATAAAACAAAACCATAGCAGCTGCTGTTACACATGTTCTCTGCTTTAGAAAAACACAACACAAATATTCAGGTACAGCCATATGAAAACACACAAATCTATGTGCTCTGAACATATGTGACGGCAGACGAACATAAAGCCTCATCACACACGTGTCCTCTAAGCTTTCTTGCTGTGATTTGTGGAAGTTAATTTTACCCTTCAGCTTCATTTAATTAGAAGCAGCGAGTGAAAAGGGCAGGATTTGAGTCTGGCTGGCTCGAGCCAGCATGTAATGTGGCTCACCGCTGGACCCGAGCAGGATGCCTGGCTGGATCCCTGTTAGGCGTAATCCCTGGATTACTCACATGCACACAGACACGCACACACGCTTACACAATTATTAGCTATTCCTCTCACTCTTAGTGTTAATCTAATCCACAAATAATGCTGCAACCACTCACATATGAAGAAACCTGTATTTTTACTGCTCAAACAAATAGCTTTGTCTTGTGGGTCAAAAACAATCAAATTAAGGTTTTAATCAGGTTCATTAAGAATCAAAACATTTTCTGATATTACTTTTTTAATGCCTGGCTGCAGGTATCCAATCTTTGGCCAGGTCCAAACCAAAGCATCACTGAACACTGATTTTTTTTATTTGTACTGTTATCACACAGCAAGAAAGTTCCTGGTTCAGTAGCAGTTGGATATATTTTCTTTCATGCATCACTTTTGTAATATTACAATGAGTTTCCAATCCTTTAAAATACAAACAAATGATCAATGTTGCAGAATTGCATAGATTCAAACATTAAGCATTCACTGTAATCTTTCAAAATCTCTGAAACTCAAGAGAACCTGTCTGGGAGGGTATACTGTAGGTTCCTTGAGTAATCCCGGTTCTCAGAGTAGTACCAGTGAGATGTCATGCTATGGGATATGCCTGTTTATTCCATTTAGCTCATCATCAGTCCTGATTGGCTGGTGAGTGCGATGACCAGAACAGGCAGAACCCCCACTCTTAGGTAGTTACTATGTTACTATGAAGACATTATTCAAGATAAGCACCTCTTCTCACTTTGCCCAGCAAGATTTAGTCAGTTTGATTAGTCAGACATCTCACTCGTGCTGGTCTGAGAACCGGGGTTATGCAAGTAACCTAACATTTTCATTCCTAGCATTGTTTCAGTGTCTTACTAAGAGATATGGAAATGAGACAAAAGAGACAAACAGGTCACAGCTTCTGCAAACTTAATCTTCAGATGAAGTAAAAGGAGGTGTGGAGCATGTTGTCAAGATATTAGGCATGCATGAACCAACCATCTTAGGTGCAGAGACTGGCCTGGGCTTCAGTGACACCACAGCCTGCATAAGTGCCTGAATATCACTGACATGTAGTATGCCAGAGGCGATTTAAAACACATTTCAAAACTGATTATTTGAAGCTTTAGCCATATGAGAGTCTGTCATTGTCATGGTGTATAAGACAAATAATACGGTGAAGCATAAAAGGTTCAGCTTTTCAGATTGCAATCACAATAAAAGGGTTTAAATTATTGCCCACAGATCTGGGTTTGCATTGCGTTATTCACATCAGCTGTAGATGCCAAGAAGTTCACAGCTTCTTTAGAGAGCCTATAAACATGATTTCAGTCATGTTTGAAAGCTGAACAACAACAACAAATCTTTAATTCTCACCTGATTTGCAGTCACAAAAAGTCCACCATATTTAACGTTTCATATCACATCTTCTTGCATTTTTTATTTTTTTATTTTTTTGGGCTCCCCTTCACACATATACTGTCAGAAAAAACACGTTTCCTCAAACTATCTCTTATTATTTCTTATTGTCTTCAGATGATAACCTTTGACATACTGACATGCAGTAAAATTAAGAGTTATACACGACAATTCGAGCAGTCACGAGGGGTCACTGAAAGGTTCAAGAACAGTTTTGTATTCCACAAGCTGTGAACTGTCTGAATACATATGGGATTCAGGAAGCACTCTCCACAAGCATCATCAATACACCAAATGAGAAAATATCTAATGTTGTTTGTTCCTCCAGTAATGTTCCACACGTCGATTTTCCTCCTGTGTACATTTGTGTTGAAGCGTAGCAGCACTGACTGCTTGATGAGCTGTGTATACCTTTTTATAGTTGTGCTTCGTTAGGCTTGTGCTTTCCCACTCTGGACATATTATGGACTTATAGAACTTTCAGTTGAGTAAACGTGCTTTACATCCAAACCTGGATACATAATTCATGTTCTATGAATAAACATACTTCAATCAAGTGTAAACAACACGTTTCCTGGTATTCTGGAGACTTTTAGACTTGGCAAAGACGACCTTTTGTAACTGTGATGCACATGTAGACTTTCTATTTGGTGTAACAGTGGATCTGTCATAAGGCTGAGGGGAGTGAGCAAGAACTGTTCCATAACTTGGTGATCAAGGCTTAAAACTGAGTGCATGATTAAATGCTGGCTCTAAAGTAACACGTTGTGCATCTGTTTTATGAAAACTGAATGCAAGCCAAAGCGGAAATGCAGGAATTGCTTCTTTGTGAAGTATCAGCCAAATAGATGACAGAGAGAGAACAAGGCAAAGCAGCTGAAGCTGCCAACCCAGAGATGCAGATGATTGTCGCATTTTCAATCACGTTAGAGTACCTGAGCTCTGTAACATCTGATGTGTGATTCTGCTGGTTCAGAAGTGGGAGCAGCAAGACAGTGGATGTCAGGAAATGAAGATAGAAAGGAGAAGAGAATAGAAAGGAAAAGGGGGATTTGGGAAAGGCTGGGGAAATGAGACAGAGTTGGATAAAGGTGAAGGGAATTAGGGGGAAATGGGAAAGGAAGTGCAGGGTAGCAAGGAGAGGAAAGAGGAAATGATAAAAGAGCACGATAATGAAAATGGGAGCAAGGACAGAAAAGAAGAAAAGTGAAGGGGGAAGAAATAACACATGCAGATAAGATAAGAGTTAATAAAAGATAGAATGGCTGTAGGATAGTTTTCTGCTCTTGGGGCTTTGAGATATGACCCCAACGCATACACACACACACACAAAAAGATTACAGTCCAAGATTGAAGAAAGAACATGCAGATAATCGAGGCACTGGGATTAATAATGAGATCTGGGAAGTGAGGGGGTTGAGTGGAGGAGTGGGATTACGGTTCCCGGCCCAGCGTTAACAAACGCAATTCCCAGCAGACAACGAATGAGCAAAACAAAGCTGCCTTAAGAGGATTGGAGAGCTTCGCAATTGTGTCTAAAACTATGCCTCGGATTGTCTTGTGCTCAGAGAATTAGCGTGACATCACCAAAATGAAAATGCAGGCGTGAATGTTTTCCTGGTACCTCCAGTCTTACACGCCAACAAAACTTTTGAGTATGAATGACTTTTTAAAGCCTAAGGGGGAAAAAACCAATAAGCAACAAATAAATAAAAAGGTATAAAATCACAGGTAGCTTCTTCCTTCTCTTATTTACTTTTCTTACAAGTGTTTCTTACCAGTGAAGTGTTGCAGAATCCTTATTGGTCCGTGGAGTAAACTGTTCTTCCACAGAACATGACACCATAGGATGTTAGTGCGACCTGCTGTTATAAGCAGTAACCTCAGGGGCTGAAAAACCAAACAAATGTGCCAAAAACTGCATTTCCTCTGATGGCATTTTGAAGCTGGCTCTATAAGTAGAGAAGTCTCCTTAGACTGCCGTGTAAAAGTGGCCAACGTTACAGCAGAAATGAAAATGTTTTCTGCTCGGCACTAAAAATAAACAAATGTTTGGCTTCTGAAGTCTACGCTGCCTTGATTGACAGGTGTCTCTGATTGGCCTTGTATCCACTAAACTGAGTCACAAGACGTGACTTCTGCACTGGGCTTGTGGTTTTATGAACCACCTGCATTGTATAATTGTAGCACTTCGAATTGTCCACGCTAGCATTTCCTGATAACGTAGAACTTCACCCCGTCATCACCTGATTCCAAATTCCATATACCCTGGAAGTTGGATCATTTATCAGTGAGTGATGGCAAACCAGAGTTGACCACATTCCAGTTGTAAAAGTCAGAAAAATTCTTGTTCAGACTCAAACCCGTACAGACGTGTTTGAAGGTAGCATTTTCAAATAAGAATGTCAAACTGTGTTTTTCAGTAAGTGTACAGAATGTTCTCTTGATAAATCATACAAAGCTACTCTAGTGATAAATATGTAGGTAGAAAGCACATAATCGGACCCCATTAAAATGGCAAAATTGGGCATTCTTTGGTGAAGATGTGCACTTTTAGAGTGGAGAAAGCCATTGCATTGCTTTAATGTGGCATTTAATGTTCGATAGCTAGAACTGTAAGGGAGATACATTCAGGCTTCATACTTGGACTATAATAAAATGCATATGTATTTGCACTTATAAACAGTGCTGCAGCACAGTCACAGATAGAGCATGATTTTTGTTCAGTGTATTTAACAAGTCACAAAAAAGCTACATTTGTAGTACATCTTACAACTTCTGTTGTAAGTTTATGTGTGCTGCTGGTACGCGATTGCCCCAACTTTCCAAGTGGGGGAGTTTAGCTGAAAGATTTTGACTGTGAACTCAGAATTTCTGACTTCCGGCTCAAAATACAGCACAGCATTGACATTGTAATTTGGTTTGGTTTGATCAAAATGCATATAGAACCCATGGTCATACCCATCTTTTCTATAGCATGTGGCTTTAAAGTGGAAGTTGAAGTGTTTTTGTGAAGAGTAGATGTGTGCTAGTGCTGTCACCTTTAGGTGGATCAGAGCTTGTCACCTGATTTGAAATCAAGCTTTACACAGATGTGTTTGAACAGCTGGCATTTCCAATTAAGAATGGCAAATTGTGTTTTCAGTAGGTTTTCAGTCTGTTTTCAAAATCTTTCTCGAGATGAATCATTCAAAGCTATTATAGTGATAAATACACTGGAAAGAGCATAATCGGTCTCCCTTAACATTACAAAATTGGGCACTAGCTTCAGTGAAGACATGTTCTGTCAGAGTGCCCTTCGAGTTGAAAAAGCTATTACATCACCTTAAAAAGGCATTTTATGTTTCATAGCTATGATGGTTCTGATTCTGCGCCGCTTATAGTGAATTCAAGCATCCTTTTCTCAAACTGTGAAGAAAACCAGGGCCCGGGTGAATAAAACTCTGCATACAACTGACACTATTTACCCACAAAGGCTCAAATGTGCGTGCACCTTTTTGCATTTGCATTTCACACAAACATACACGTGTGCAGGAAAAGGTGTATGAATAGCATTTGTGCATCTGGCTCTTGGTGATTCATGGAGATTTCTTGTACTTTAAGGTTGGCCAATGTTCAAGTCAGCACTACCCGTCTTGCGGCAGAGTGTAACATCTTGTCGTATATTACATTAGCATTCGTCTAAAGTGTTTGTTTGCCTGCTTGTGTTCCTGCATCTGAAGGCAGTGAAGTGACACATGCCTCCTGTATTTGTACAGGTGTCATTTATTGTATGTGGGCTGCTTGATTTCTGAGTCTGCATTTGTTTGTTTGCGTGCACATGCATTCACGTGTCCTCTTTCAATTCTGGAGAAGAGCAGAGGCAGAAAAATGAGCAAGAGAACGAAGGAACATTTGGATGAGAAATGAGCTGTCTGCGGAACACTAAGGAGATGTGTGAATGCAAACACATAATGGTGGAAATACACATCCTGTGTGGGCTTGTAGGATCCACCAGGCTCAGACTCAGAATATCTTGAGAGGCAGCTGAAGTGTGAATAACATAAACCAATGAAAAACTCACTTATTAGGAGGAAGAGAATTCCCCTGGAGAAAGGCATTGTTGTTCTGTTTGTGTGTGTGCGCGCAAATTTGGAAGGCAAGCTGGGTGTACAATTTTTATATTTCTTAATTGCTGGCAACATGTGGATTGAAAGAAGGGAATTTTTATTTTGCTGAAAAATCCATGACTTTCCCGTGAGATTTATTTCCAGCTACTAAACATGAAAAGATGAAAGCTTTTTTTAAAAAAATCAGATAAATAAGAGAAATTGATTCAGGAATGTGTCGAGTTTAGATGGTAAAATACACACTCTGAAAAGGCGAGGGAAACAGATGGCTGCGATAATATAGTCCCATTGTTGTTTGGGTGTATGTTTTTTTTTACATTTCACTGGTGATTACAGAGAGTAATCACCACTCAAGGAGAGGAAAAATTCCTGATTATTTCGTACTCATTTTATGTATTTATAGGATTGTTCATGTAGACAAAGAAGTGGCATTGTAATTTACAGGCTAAAGTGCTCCCAGAGAGAGAAGGTGAGAGGTGACATTTTGACAGGAAGCAGTGGTACAAATTTATTGAGTACTTGATGAGTACTTGAATATGTGGAAACACAGAGAGAGGAGTTTGGTAGTGATGTTGTGATTCTCCCTGTGGTTTTGCCACTAATGAGAACATCTGCATCAGTGAAACATACGAAATGAGAGAGCGAGATAGCCGAAGGGGAGCTTAGTCTGAGAGGGGAAAACAACTAGACTTGGAGACACGGAGAGCAGACGTGGTGCAAAAATACTTGAAAGAGCTAAATATGGCAAAAGGTTCAAAAAGGGGTTGAGAAAGATCAGGGTAGTGTTTTAACTGAATTTTCACAAAGCGGTGAAAAAATCGGAGCCATCTCTTTATTGCATTCACTAACTCGTGTCATTTCGCCTCTTGATTTCCTCTTTGTCCCAAGGTGCCAGTGCCCAGCTCAGTTCGAGGGGCCTGAATGCCAGCAGAACAAGCACAGTTTCCATGGCAACGGCTATGCCTGGTTTCCTCCCATGATGCCCTGTTTCGAGAGCCATGTGTCGCTGGAGTTCATCACGGACGTGGCTGATGGCCTGGTGTTGTACAGCGGCCCCTTAGCGCAGCTGCAAGCCTGGGACCACGAGGACTTCATGGCTATAGGTAGGAAATGTGTTTATTTCGTGTTCTGTGTTTTCATTACTGGGGTCCAGTAAAGGAAAAATATTGATGCCTGAGATGACTATATTAGTGATCTCATTCGCTGACATCATACATAGCTAAGAGTAGAAAAAACTGCTGGGAACTCACTAAGAGCAGCTGAAACCTGGAGGGATTATTCGTACAAGTGCTGGCCTCATTATTTGACCATATTTAACATGAATATCACAAACAATACAGAAAAAATAATATGTCCTGCCACATTCTGAGATGAGGAAGACATTACTTTTGCCTTTTATCATTACTTTATCATTTCTGGAGCAGCAGATAAATCCTGCAGATTGAGCTTCAGAACAAAGAGCGACTGTTTTATTCTTCCGCATTCTCCCCATCTTATGAACTGTGGTATTAAAAGTGCATAAATCATATATACTTCTCACCTTTTAGCATTATTTCAGACTCCCAAGGTTGCATTTCAGCAATTCTTGAAATAATGATGGCACTTTCAGCTTTGCAGTAATAAAAACTGTTTTGCTTAAGGGGGGCTTAAAAGTTAAGGTAATAGACATTTTTAGATGAGGTAAATAATGGAGGGATTTAGTGTGGGAGGAATAAGAAGAGGAGGTATCGTTTTTGTGTAGCTTTACTCTAAACAAACAAAACAGAATCCAGACTATGACTGTGAAACCCAAATGGAGGTGCTTTTTCCCCAGGTGGTACGTCTGTGGTTGCCAGCGGTACGTGAGAAATGTGAACTAATTAAAAAGAAATAGAAATAGAAACACCTAAGTGCATTTATTTTTTTATTTTTCCTTATGTAAATCATTGATATACTATCCTAAGAACAAAATACCTCTTGGGTAAACAGCGTGGTGCGGGAAAAAACTAGAGACAAGCATCAGCATGTTCTCGTCTAGATGCTGTGTTGAGTTGAATATTTCAACTTGTGTGGTTGAATTTTACTGTTCATCAAGGCAAGTTGGATATGCACTCATCATTAGGTATGGCAGGAATGCTCAGTGCAAGTAAACAAGCATCTCCAATTTCTGGTTTAATTCCCTGTGTATTAACTTGCAGTGCACTCAGGATTAGACAGTGACAGTCATGCATACACAATCCTGCTGTTCACTGCAGTGATGTATAGCGTGAATATTGGTAAGAAACTTTTGAAAATAAGTGTAAATTGAGCTTTATCAAGGTTTCATCTGTAGCTCTTAAGGGAAAATTGTGTCCCTTTGTTTTGTTGCAGTGGCAATATTCTTAAACTTTGAAGACAATAAATCTTCTTGAATAGAGGGCAGTAGGCAGGGATTATAGACAGATGGAAACAAAGAACAAATATCTTGTACATGTTGGTATATTTAGTGTTTTAATCTGAGAGACTAACACCTCCTTGTCTCTCTTGCTACTCCTTTCGCCTCGTATTGCTCCTCTCTCTTGGGAGAGATGCTGCTGTTCCATCACTGCCAAAGTAATATGTGTGGGAGGTGAAGTCCGCCTGGAGAGCCGGATGAGTTGTGTGTCTGTGTATATGTGTGTGTGTCGAGTGTGTATTTGATGAGCAGGTTTGCAGTGTAAATCCTGAATTATTTCTTTAGCCTTTGTTGGTGTCAGAGGATCTGTGTGTGTTTGAAAGCCAGCCAGTTTGTGGGTCCTAAAGACTTAGGATTAGGTTAGTTGAGTTGTTAGTGGACTTGGTGCACAGTGTGTAATTAGAGTCAGGCTGTACATATTTAGAGCTCTAATTAACTTGGGTCAAGGTTGACCTACTGCATGTAACAAATCCATGGGCAAGATTAGACTGTGCTGAAGCTTAATATTCCTGCATCACAGTATGTACCAAACTGCGTTATGGTAAAGAGCGTTCTTTACGGGGGGTTATTTACAGTATTTGTATATGCACTGATGATCAAGATGGCGCCGCGGATGGCAGCCTCGGTACTGCGCTCTCTCGCACTTTTCTTGCTTCTGTTTATTTTCTGCGCTTTTGGTCACTCAGACCACATCACTTTCTCCAGAGATCAACTGCTAAACATCAGCCAGTCGTCTCACTATAGTTCTTATCCATTTTTCACAAACCTGGAAAAGTTTTCATTTTAGTTGGAGTTGGAGCTCACAGCTCTCTGTGGCTCCTGGAGAAGACGTAGACGGGGGAGTCGCGCTGGTGAAACTACGTCGGCGAGGATTCGGCACGGCACTCCCCTCCATTCACCTCGCGAATCTCCGCTCTCTTCCAAACAAAGTCGACTAATTACTGCTAACAAGGACTTTGCACGCTCTGCTGCCCTCTGCTTCACTGAAACCTGGCTCAGTGAGCGAGTCCCAGACGCTGTCTTAAATCTGCCGGGCTTCCAACTCCACCGGGCGGACCGCGAAACTGAGCTCTCAGGGAAAACAAAGGGTGGTGGAGTCTGCTTCTACATTAATGAAGGTTGGTGTACTGATGTCACAGTGTTACAGAAACACTGCAGCCCACACTTGGAAAGTTTTTTCATCAATTGTAAACCGTTTTATTCACCGCGGGAGTTTTCTTCCTTCATGCTGGTCGGTATTTACATCCCTCCTCAGGCCAACCCGAATAACGCACTGTGCGAGCTGGCTGACCAGATTACCACCCTGGAAAGGAATTCCCGGCTCTCAGCCAACGACCCAGCGTCAGTGTGGAGGGGCCTGCAGTAAATCACCAGCTACAGACGCCCCCCACCCACTGTTGAAGCAAACAAAGACCTGGCCAACGAGTTAAACACTTTCTACTGCAGGTTTGAGACGGACAGACTCCCACGCCTCACCCTCCCCTCCCCAGAGACATTGCTTCAGACATTGACCCCCAACACACCTCCCATCTCTCCCCCCTTCACCCTCCTATTTCAGAAACAGAAGCCCAGGAAAGCCCCTGACCAGACGGCGTCTCACTCTCCTGCCTCAAAACCTGTGCTGAACAGCTGGCTCCCATCTTTACTCGCATCTTCAACAGATCCCTGGAGCTGTGTGAAGTTCCCTCCTGCTTCAAACACTCCACCATCATGCCTATTCCCAAGAAACCCACCATCACAGGACTGAATGACTACAGACCTGTCGCCTTGACGTCTGTGGTTATGAAATCCTTCGAACGACTGGTGTTAGCCCATCTGAAGGACATTACAGGCCACCAGCTGGACCCTCTGCAGTTTGCCTACCTCGCCAAACAGGTCGGTGGATGATGCAGTTAACATCAGGCTGCATTACATCCTGCAACACCTCAACAGCCCGGAAACTTATGCCAGGGTCCTGTTTGTGGACTTTAGTTCGGCTTTTAACACCATCGTGCCTGAACTTCTCTCCTCCAAACTCTCCCAGCTCAGCGTGTCACCAGCTACCTGTCAGTGGATCACCAGCTTCCTGACAGACAGAAAGCAACAAGTGAGGCTGGGGGAGATCACCTCTGAAACCCGGTCCCTCAGTATTGGTGCCCCTCAAGGATGTGTCCTCTCACCACTACTGTTCTCCCTCTACACTAACGACTGCACCTCCAAGAACTCGGCTGTCAAACTCCTAAAGTTTGCAGATGACACCACTGTCATTGGCCTCATTCAGGATGGTGATGAGTCTGGTGCAGTCAGCACAATCTGGAGCTGAACACTCTTAAGACTGTAGAGATGACAGTGGACTTCAGGAGACATCCCTCAACTCTGCTCCCCCTCATCATATCAGACAGCCCTGTGTCGACTGTAAGGTTCTTCAAGTTCCTGGGTACAACCATCTCCCAGGACCTGAAGTGGGAGACCAACATCAACTCCATCCTCAAAAAGACCCAGCAGAGGATGTACTTCCTGAGACAACTGGGGAAGTACAGTCTTCCACAGGAGCTGCTGGTCCAGTTCTACACTGCGGTCATTGAGTCTGTCCTGTGCTCCTCCATCACAGTCTGGTATGGAGCAGCCACTAAACAGGACAGGAGCAGACTGCAGCGGACTGTACGGGCAGCAGAAAGGATCATCGGCACCCCCCTGCCCTCCATCCAGGATCTGTACCTCTCAAGAACCAGGAAACGGGCAGGGAAAATCATCACAGACCCCTCACACCCTGCACACAGACTTTTTGATCTGCTGCCCTCTGGCAGACGGTACAGAAGCCTGCAGACCAGGACCACCCGACACAGGAACAGTTTCTTTCCCCTCGCCATCTCCCTTCTTAACAGTTGACCTGTCACACTGCTCCCACTGCCAGACTGCAGCTGCACCTTATGTACATTTTGTAGTATTCATTCCACTTCTTTTCTGTATTTTATGTATATAAGTTTAGATTGGTTATTTATAGTTGGTTTACACAGCTTTGTGTATGTATGTGTAATGTATATATATACACGTGTGTGTGTGTGTGTGTGATTTACATTGCTGTGCTTGAGAGCCTCCATCTACCGGAACCAAATTCCCTGTATGTGTCTGCACATATACTTGGCCAATAAACACGATTCTGATTCTGATTCTGATTCTGATGCGAGCTAGATATGTGATCATTTTGCCTGTAATCTCCACGCTGGATTTTGAATTGATACTAATAATAATGTCAGTGTTACCATTAAAAGGATAAATCCAAGTTCAATAGAATGCGGGTCTCACCTTCATGAGTTTGGGCATCATTTCTTTTGGTTTTTGTTTGAAAGAAGTTGCTGATACTGTTGTTTTTTTTGGGTGGGGGGTTAGTTAGTGAAAGTTGTACTCAGACCCTGACGGACATTTAAATCATGTATAACTGGCGAGTGTAGAGTAGCAGAGGTCTTGTGTCTGGCAGATTTCTGAGGGTGTTTTCACACATGTAGTACATTTACTCTGGTCCGATTCAGTTGAGGAGTAGCTTAACTCGTAGCTTTTTGCCACGCTTTGGTTTATTTTCCAAGTGGAGAATATTGCATCATAAACCATGTGAGAATGTTGCGTCTGCTCACTGGCCCCATGTGTCTGGGGCAGAAGCAACAAAAGTAAATACAGGAAGAACGTGCTGTGTTCTGCACTATTGGAGAACACAGAGAATTTATGTTAGTCGCTAGCTTGTACAGACCTTTGCACATCTATAGGACCTTACCGCATTGAGAATACAAAGCATATATGGCTAAGGGACATTTTTTTTAGCTCACACCTGTAATGTACACCAGGTTGTTTTTCTGTGGACCAGAGTTGGATCACATTCACACCATAAACGCACCGCGCTGGAGTTCATCCAAAGGGTGTGGTTGTTTTTGTCCGCACCCGACTGCAGTTATTGTGTTCACACCTGTACAAATGAACCACTTCAAGTGGAAAAACAAACCAGAGTTCGATTTAAACGCACTAAACTCTGCGGGTGTGAAAAAACACCCTGAGGTATTCGAGAGCTAGACAGCCAGGAGGTAGTGGAACCGAGGAATATTTTGTCAAAGCTAGTTGTTGGACTGGCCTTGGTCATTTTCAAATTTTTAACATACCACCCAACCACAGTTCACGTAGTATGTACCTGTACCTGTCGCTTCATATTATGTAGAGAGCTTGCAGCAAATTCTCCTTGGCAGCTTCATTATTTGCTCTGAGAACAGACTTCTCCATCTGCAAACTTTCCATTTAGATTCATGCACCATGTAAGGGAAATGTAACATTGTAGAAGTCAAGATAATATTTTGAGGGCTACAAAACAGGTTTGCAACCACGATACAGGATCCTTCAACCACCACTAAGTTAAACCGCTGTTGATGCACATATCCAAACAGATTTGTACTGTCATTCATCAAATTTCCCAAACCGAGTGAAAGTCATTAAAGCTTTTCAAGTCTGGGCTGTATTTCTGAAGGAGGTGGCCTTGTTCGTCTACTCGTAGCTTGCATATTTCAGTTGTGGTTGCTCTACGCAGCTGAACCAAGTAATGGGTGATGTTTTTCTAGTTTAAAGCAAAGGTTCTCAAAACCTTTGACAGTTTTCTACCAAACTTTGTCTTCCACAATGTCTGACACTTTACTGCAGATCTGACATTCACTCTTTTACACAACTGCTAGAAACCTCCTGTTAAGGTAAGGAGAGCGAATACTGACACTATACATTGATTGATAGCAACTGATGATTGGCATTCAGTGGGCTGTTTACATTCCAAATGTGATGCCCAGTGATGGCTAATATAAGCCACTGTATTTCTATTTCTATACGCATCCTTTCCAACCTTTTGTTTTCTCCCACTCTGACCCCAATTTTTTTATCAATCACTTACAATACAATAACATCCAGGTTTAATTTTAATGAAATCCTCAAATGAAGAGCAACAACAAGCTGTTCTGTGTTTTCCATGTAAAAATCCCATTCAGCTCCATGTTCTTGCAGCACTGGCTCTGTGGCTCACCAGTGGAACCCCCTTATCACTTTGAAAACCTGTTTGAAACAGTCCTTGATGTTTATATCAGCACATTTATTCTAAAAAGGGGCCTTCAATTAACATTTAACATTTTGTCTTTCAGACAAGTTTGGGAGTTTACAGCCATTTTCAGATAGTAGTGGATGATTTTCCAGATAAACACAATTTATCCTTTTAGCTTTTGCAAAATAAACATTCATAAAACGACCACTTCCTGAACTATTATCGATAATACTTAATAATCCACCCACACCGAAAACACAATGAACACATTTACCAGCTGCAGTCGGGGGAAAAACCTCAATAAAATCTGATGTAATGATCATTGAATTGGCATTGCAGGATTTTTAATAAAAAGGATCACCATATATAGTAATAGCCAGCCTTTCATACACAAACTGTGTACAGATGTTTTTTCTTCAGCATCACCTACATATCAGACAGAAATGAAGGAAGTGAGAATAATGTCCAAAAATACATGTCTATATACCATGAAATTATTATTTCGATGACTTCACTGTCCTTGTGTAAATTAACTGCACTCAAAATAGGAAATCTAACGTCCAAAAGTAAAGGAAGTGCATAATAAAGCTTGCATTGAAATATAATAAACAATGAGCAGCCATGAGCACATTAACATAAAGCGCAAAGCTGATGAGAAGAAAGGGACAAAAAAAGCACCATTTTAAGGTGACACAAACTCGCTGACTGCACTATGAACCTGATTTCTCAAAACAAAAAAAAATTGTTTTGTTCAAATATAATTGAAAGAACAGCTTCGAGCATCCGCTTCTCCCGCGGATGCTCAAAGCGCTAAACTGGATTGATGCTTAATTACGAGAGGAATCAGACAAAATGGGATGATTCACTCCCAAATCGGAGGCGCTGTGGACTGAATGCTGAAGGTCTCATTCTGACATGAATCCATTATGAGTTCAAGAGCTGCTCAGAAAATTACATCGTAAGGTTGGAGGGATTCACGCCAACTAATGCAGGACTGAAAATGTAGTTTGAAAAGAGAATTACAATAATAAGAAAAGAATTGGAAGAAAGAGGGGAAATGTGCATTTGAAGGATCAAAGCGAGGACAATATGAAATGTCAGGTGGATTCAAAGGAGAGTGCTGCATAGCCTCGTTTTTCTACTCATGACTTTGTATTGCGCTAATATAAAGCCAGGATTTTCATTTTGAATGTATTGCTTTTGTATGTGTGAAACAGGCTTGTTATTAAGCCTTGTTAGGGCTGCTGTCCATCGCGGTTGATCAAATTTGCCAGTGCTTCACAGAGACACACACGCAAGCTTCCACTTCAGCTTTTTATTGAGATGCTGGCTTGCTGTTCCAAAGCCACCCACTCATCCGCCCTTTATCCCGCCGGAGGGCAGCTGTAGCAAGCCAGCCCTGCTGTGTAGGCCAGAGAAGGTGTAAGGCACTCACACACATAAATGCACACTGGGAACATCGCCGTGTACTACATCCAATCTTTGGCCACTCAGGGAGAAGAGATTACATGGTTATAACACAGAGTTGGTGGAGTTAGTGTGTGTACGTGTGCAGGGCTGAATAATACCCATACCTAAGCTGACCTCTTCTGTTCTAGCTAAGACCAGAACATTGGATGTTCCATTAAATCCATTTACCTTTGCTCGCATGTGAGCTTTAAATGTACATAAAGGCATTTTAAGCTTAGGACGACCATGTTGAATAGCAGCTCAGGGTCAGTTTGTTCTACGCTAAGCTCCGGTTGCACGTTTTCATGCGTGGAGCTCATCCAGATTTCCAGCACAAAAGAGCAGCAGTCACAGAACAATATTTAGTTTTGCTTAACAATGCTTTACAGATACCGTATTCAGGAATAACCTTTTCAAATAATTAGTCAAGAGGTGCTTCTCGTGCCACGAACAAACACCAGCTGTGCGGCGCTGCTTTTGCGTGAAAACAATTTCTGGTTATTTTAGGACCTGCTTCGGGGATGCTAGTTAATCAGTTATTTAGATTGCAGTGCATGTTAGAGCGTGCTGTAAAAACAACATAACGAGATGCAAACATAAAGCCGGTCCCTACGGTAAACTTTATTTGCACACTGTTGAGTTGAACTGCTGAGCTGAATTTAATTTCTAAGCATTAAAACTATACCATTAGCAAATAACAGCACAGGGCAGACACAGAAGACTTGCATCAGTATATCAAACACATAAATGGTTGTCACTTTGTATTTATCTATCCATATACTTCTGGTTCATGGGGTGCTGGAGCCTATCCCAGATGCCAGCGAGAGGCAGGTGCACCTTGTCACATAGAGACAGGCAACCCTCACATTCACACCTGTCTCCAGCTAACTGAACCCCATGTATGTTTTTTGGACTGTGGAGGAAGCTCGGGTACCCGGAGAGAGCCCACACATATGCAGGGTTGTAATGCGAACTCTACAATAAATGCCTCAGGCTGGATTCAAACCCAGGACCTTCTCACTGTGATGCGATTACATGCCGCTTTCTCCATGAAAGCCTGACTGGGAAGCTGAAAAAACAAAACACAAATCTATGTAAGATAAGATAAGATAAGATAGAACTTTATTAATCCCTCGGGTGGGTTCCTCTGGGAAATTCGATTTCCAAAAAAGCACAGCACCGACAGAAGTTACAGAGTTATACACACACACACACACATATATATATATATATATATATATACACACACACACACACACACACACACACATATATATATATAAATACAGAGACAATATAAATAAAATATACGAAGGGGATAAATAGAATAAATAGGAATAAAAATAAAAATACAAGTGAATTGCACATTTCAAGTATTGAGTCTATTGCACCGTTGACTATTTACAAAAAGTATTGTACAGTGAGGTGAAGAGGCACTACAGCTTAGTTGTTCCCTCCTCCTTTGTCCTCCTGTTTCCCCTCCCTCTCCCCTCCAGGGAGGAGTTAAACAGTCTGATGGCGTGTGGGACAAAGGAGTTTTTAAGTCTGTTAGTTCTTGTCTTTGGGAGAAGCAACCTGTCACTGAACAGACTCTTCTGATTGTTTATGGCCGTGTGCAGAGGATGCCTGGCATTGTCCATAATGTCCATCAGTTTCTTTAATGTCCTTTTCTCTGCCACTGTCACCAGAGTGTCCAGCTTCATGCCGACCACAGAGCTAGCCCTCCTGATCAGTTTCTCCAGCCTGGATGAGTCCTTCTTTGCTGTGCTGCTCCCCCAGCACACCACAGCATAGAAAAGTACTCCAGCAACCACCGACTGGTAAAACATCCTCAGGAGCTTCCTGCAGATGTTAAAAGACCTCAGCCTCCTGAGGAAGTACAGTCGGCTTTGGGCTTTTTTATACAGGTGCTCTGTGTTGCATGACCAGTCCAGTTTATTGTCCACCCACAGCCCGAGGTACTTGTACTTGTTGACCACCTCCACCTCCTCCCCCTCTATCTGAACCGGCAGTGGACCTGCTCTAGACCTCCCGAAGTCCACAACCAGTTCCTTAGTCTTTGAGGTGTTGAGTTGCAGGTGGTTTGTGTGACTCCATGCGACAAAGTTCCTCACCAGACTTCTGTACTCCTCTTCCTGATCATCCCAGATACACCCCATGATGGCCGTGTCATCTGCAAACTTCTGAATGTGGCATAATTCAGAGTTGTAGCAGAAGTCAGAGGTGTACAGGGTGAAGAGAAGAGGGGACAGCACAGTTCCCTGTGGTGCTCCTGTGCTGCTGACCACAGTGTCAGACGTGATGTCCTTCAGCCTGACGTACTGTGGTCTGTCGGTGAGGTAGTCGGAGATCCAAGCCACCAGGCAGGGGTCCACCTCCATCCTGTTCAGTTTTTCTTGAAGCATACAGGGCCGGATGGTATTAAAGGCACTGGAAAAGTCAAGAAACAGTATCCTGACCGTGCCTTTTCCCCCATCCAGGTGTGAGTGGGCTCTGTGTAGGAGGTACAGGATGGCATCCTCCACTCCGACACCCGCCTTGTATGCAAACTGTAGTGGGTCCTGGGCATGTTGTACCTGTGGTCGGAGGAGGTTGAGGAAGAGCCGCTCTAGAGTCTTCATAAGATGTGACGTCAGTGCCACCGGTCGGAAGTCATTCAGCTCATTGGGCTGGTTCTTTTTGGGGACCGGGACGATGCAGGATGTCTTCCATAGGGCGGGCACTCTCCCCAGTCGCAGACTGAGGTTGAAGACTCGTTGTAGCGGCTCCCCAAGTTCAGCAGCACACGCCTTTAGCATCCTAGGACACACCTTGTCTGGGCCTGCTGCCTTTCTGGGGCGAAGCTTCCTCAGTTGTCTCCTGACCTGATCCACTGTGACACTGGGAGATGTTTGGGAAGAGGGGAGGGGGGGAGATGTCTTGCTGCTGAGAGAGGGATTGGAGGAGGGGGGTGTCATGGTGTCAGGAAGGGGGGAAGCGAGGGAGGTAGGAGAGTGGGGAGAGGACTCTGTAGTAAAGGTGAGGGTGAGGGTGGGGGGGTTGTGGGCTGGTCAAACCTGTTGAAGAAGTTGTTGAGTTCGTTTGCCTTCTCCACAGTCCCCCCCACTGTGCTTTTCTTGGTGTTGTGGCCTGTGATGGTTTTCACACCATTCCAGACCTCCCTCATATTGTTCCTCTCCAACTTCTGCTCCACCTTCCTCCTGTAGGTGTCCTTTGCTTCCCTCAGGCAGCGTTTCACCTCCCGCTGTGCTGCTTTCATCTCCTCCTTCACTTTGCTCCTGAAAGCCTTCTTCTTCATGTTGAGGACAGCTTTGACTTCCTGTGTTACCCACGGTTTGTTATTAGGATAACACCGTACCGTCTTAGCAGGGGTGACCGTGTCCACACAAAAGTTGAGGTAGTCTATAAGACAGTGTGTCGCCCCCTCTATGTCCTCACCATGTGGGCTCAGGAGCACATCCCAGTCTGTGGTGTCATAACAGTCCCTCAGAGCATCCTCCTTTTCTGGGGTCCATCTCCGGATGGAGCGCGTTGTGACAGGCTGCCTTTGGACGAGGGGTGTGTATTGTGGCTGTCCCAGCTGTGAAAGAAAAAAAAAGATTTGGGTGAGCAAAAATTGATATGAATCGTTTTCTGTGTGTGTATTTATAGGCTGGCTTCCTATTATTTCCATTTGACATTACAGATTTGACAAGTGTGGCACTGTCCTCGCTGCCCCTCCACCTGTCTGACTGACATTTACTTTGACATTGTCTGTACCGCTTGTCACCGCTTCACAGCGTGACCCCACGGTTATCCAATCTCTAATATACTTATTTACCTCAATGCACCTCTGTTACACACGGCTACAATGGTTGCGTCAAAGGCAGATTATGTGCCCTATTTTAATCAAGCACAACAAGTGCAAAGCAGTAGGTTCTCGGCACGACTGTGTGAGCATCTCTAAGCACACCTGCTATTTTGGTTCCCGTATGTGCAGCAGCTCAAAGCTCGTAGTGCTGAAAGAGTTGTGCCAATCACAGTGATGCATGGCAGCAACAGCTCAACAAATAAAGAAACAGCCTTTCCAGGAAATCATATTTTGAAATGTGCTTATTTGCTTTCTTGCATAAGGACTGGAAGCTACTCTCCAGAGAGAGACTGAACTATTTCTCGATGGGTTCACCGAGTGAGTTTTGGAGTCGCCGCTAGATTGACAGGCAAGTGAGAGGAACCAGGAAATCACTGCACCTGCCAAGATATTGTCCCACGCAAAACCCCAAGAAAACTACAATTACAGTCTCGACATTACAGGTGACACGAGTGGTATCAATCATCTGGCTCAAAACACAAAAAGAGTATTTTCCGAAATGTCAAACCATCCGTTTAACGACCCACGTTGCGTTTCTATATGTTGCTTGAAAGTCCATAAAATTTAATGTAATGTGCCTTCGAGTCTGGCAGCTTGACAGTTTTATTAGCGCTGCACATATAGCGGCTCTCTTAGCATCAGGATCCGGCGTGATCAGCAGTGCCGCAGTTTGACCTCGGCTGTTATTAGGAGATTGTTTGTTGCGGTAATGATTTGTGCCCAGTGAGATCAACAGTAAATGACAAACATGACTGCAAGCGTCAGACCTGCTCTGAGGTGCTCAGACAAACACACAAGACTGCTCTCCCACTCACAGACACACAAAGTGTTCCAGCCAGGGGGCTGCGCTTGTCCAATCGATAGACAAATTAACAACACAAATTAAATGTGTGCAATTACAATGCCCTTGCGGAATGAGCAAAGTTGGCCGGCAGGGAGTCAGATAAGGCTTGCCGAGAGTTTGTGTTTATTTCAACTTTTCTCTTGAACCAAGAGGAGCATATTGTCTCGACTTAATATAGATGTGTATTTGTTGATATTGTGCTGCTATCCCAAAGGAGGTCTGCGTGATGAATTAAAGCCATAAATACAAAAGAAAATGGATTGAGCGAACAGCAGCACACATAAATACACAGATTCGCTTCTGCATTACCTTCAATTTCCACAGCTATGTAGCAGCACCCCCCAGCCTAGCTCTACTGTGGCTTTCAAATGGGAACTGCTGCTGGATGTGGAGATCCAATATGCGTCGGCTGTGGGGCTAGCTAGCTAGCTGACAGATCGTTTATACAAGACGTTCTGTGCTATATTCTCGCTGTTTCGCCTGCTGATTTGTACACAGACTGACTTCTGTGGGAACTTGTGTACATGCGACTGCGTTTGTGTGTTTGTGTGTGTGCGCGCCTTTTAGGAGGGGGGTTATGTGTGTAGCGGTGTGATTTGTAATGCTGTTTATGCAGTCCATATGTTCTCGCTGTGACTCCTGTGTATCCTCGGGCCGTCAGACGAGGAGGACATTTTTCATATTTAAGAGCCCCCCCCTCCACCTCTGTGGGAGTTCAAACCCGACTTGCACACAAAGCATACACTTTCTCGCCCTCTTAGTCTTTCTTTCTCTCACTCTCTTTGCCTCTTGTCGCTCTCAGAGTAGGAGGTAATGAATTACGTATGAGTAGCAGAAACGAAGCACGGTTATGTGGATGAGCCCTTTAAGAGCAAAGTCTTGTCTTAACCCCTGGTACACCCAGAGCATTTAAAAAGAGCGCTGGTCCCTGTGAAGATGTTCACATCTGGCCTGCCAGCCCGCTGCACTTCCTGCTAACCTCTCAATCCTTTTCTTCTTTTCCTAACCGGCTCTGTTTGTTTGTCTCTGTGTTACTCTTTCACTCAGTGGGCTTCTGTTTGCCAGAGCACCAAAGGAGAAGTTCAACAGTAGTTCTTATGCTACAGTTATGTTGGGAACAATAAAGATTTTTATTACTATGTTATTTTATCAGAAAAAAAAATTAAGACTGACTTTTGCGAGATCTCGCAAAACTAACTCGGGATCTCGCAAAACTTTTGCGAGATCTCGCAAAACTTTTAGCTGCATTCTTCGGACGCCGGCTCGAAGCCGACCGGGAGGTCGAGGCACGATGTGCCGGGAAAGCGGTATTCCTCCCGGTTGTAGTAGGTCGAGACCTACTACAGCCGACCTACAGAGGCGAGATCTCGCAAAAGTTTTGCGAGATCCCGAGTTTGTTTTGCGAGATCTCGCAAAACTTTTGCGAGATCCCGAGATAGTTTTGCGAGATCTCGCAAAAGTCCGTCTTAATTTTTTTTTCTCCCATGTCCCCTGCGGGGCTTCGTAAAAAACAAAGAATTGCCAGATTTTTTTTTTACCTAATTTTTGTTTCTAAGAAAAATGAGAGCCACATATGAGGATATTTGTTTAAAATTTTGATAGAACAATAACAGTATAACGTCCTCGTAAGTGGATATCAGGCCCTTGTAGAGCAAAATTGAGTATTTGGTCTAAATAACCCAAAGTGTGGTGTCCACAAGGTTAAATGAGCTTCAGTTCAAAAAGCCAAGATTCGAGAATGTTGTCAGAGATCAAAGATCGCAGAGGTTAACCATGGAGTGAAGCATCCACCTGTGCTGAAGCTTGTATGCCTGTGACAGCGGGTGCTGCACTAGATTTCCTAATTGCTTTTCCTGTTCAGGCTCCAGCTTTTCTCACATCCAGTCGGCAAGAGGAACGGCAGACTGTATATAAAAGACAGTTGTAGCCTCCAGGTCTCAAAATTGAAGTCAGTGGAAAAGTGCACTAAAATTTCAATTCTCTTTAATGGCATCCATGGGGTGACTCCTCTGGTTGCAAAAAAGAAATGTAATTGTTTGAAAGTCTGTGAGAAAACAAAACTATTACTCACTTCTGACATTTTGAGTATATGGGATCATGTCCTAGTATGTCCTTTTTAGCAGCAAAAAGAATGCAAGGTGAAGGTGCTTTTATTGTGAAAGCAATCCAGGAAGTGAGGACAGTGGCCCAGGTTTGTAGCAGATTTTGGGAAACATCAGTGGTGAATAATCCTGACGTTCTGTGGTCGAAATAAACAAAAGGTATTCACACACGCTTTAATTGATGTTAGTTGCTCATTAACAAAAACAACAGAGAATAATTCAATCAAATAAAAATCTTGACTTCTGTGATGATTTTAAAAGATTAAAGCATTTTTTTGTCTGTTTTCTCTGCTCATTACTTTCTTCTCGCTGTTGTTTTGTTTGCATTTTCTGCCCATCTGTTGTCACCTTCTCTCATCTGCTACTTTCTCCCAGCTTTGTCTCTGCTGTCACTTCCCCCCTCCCACCATTACTTTTTCCTCATGTCCTCTCCTTGCGTTTTTCCTCCTCCTTTCCCCTCCCGCTTCTCTCCCATCCATGCTTCTTATTCCTTCTTTCCTTATATTGCGTCTTCCCTGCGTTACTTTCTTGACACCTCTGAAGTTTGTTTTATTCTCCTGGGGAATGTCACGTCAGTCCTGACAGGTAGGCTTCTTGGCAGCGGCGGACAATCAGCTGGTCAATCTGCAGTTGAGCTTGTTTTGGGTGCCTGTTTATGTGTGCACTTTTCTGCACCTGCCTCCACCTGTGTGTGTGTGTGTTTGTTTGTTTTTTAATACATTCACAAACTGTTTTTCTGTTAGGTTTATGCAGGTGCCCTTTTCTGGCTGTTACTGTATTACCAGCTTGGACTTATCTGGATGCTGCAGTGTTGGAGGGTTTGGGGTGAGCATTGGCATAAAGATAGATTCAAGATAAGAAGAAATTCCCCTGAGGGTGGGGATGGGGCAGTCTGAAGAATTGCAATTGAAAGACTTAGATATGCGAGATAAAGAAGAAAAAAAGTTGACGGGTCCCAAGCAGGACAGTAAATGAGAAGGGAATGAATGAGGCAGCTTAAATGTCGGGGAATGAGCTGAGCCTAAAGAGAACAATGTACAAGTTAAACAAAGGACTTGAACTGATATATTGAATTTACTCTGTTCTTTTTGGTGAATTGTCTGGCCTTGGCCAAAGTATTAAAATTAATTGGATCATTCCTGAAGTGTTGCATCTACTCATCCTGCAGCTCAATGTCCAGGAAATTGAATGGGAGTTGAGAGGAAAAGAGAGGCCAGCAACAAACTTGCTCTAGCTGACTGCGGTTTGAAAAATGAAAGTGCCAGGGCTTTGTTTTTCTTTTTTCCTATATGAGAGGTAGCGTAATGAAGAATGGGGCTCTCATCACAAAGCCACATCTCAGGCTTGGCAAAGCAATTATAAAAGACCAGCTTATCATGTGCTCACTAGGACCGAATTTCAACAAGTCCTCCAAATAAATAATGATATTGGTCGTTCAGAATGGCCTGTGCAAGCGTTCCACTTTAAACATGTGGAAAGGCCAGTGTGGCTATGGCTGACCTACAGGAAGCTGAAAAGGAGAGTTTGACTCTCTCTTGGTATGTATGTGTTTCTTTAGGTTTCACTTTCAGCAGCTGGTTTTACCCACTGTTACCTAACGGAGACAGGTACTATAGACTGAAATGTTAATACAGCTAAACTACAAAAATAAATAGGTTACTTTATTTGCATCTATTATGTGGAAGACAAATGTTGCATACAGTATTTTATTTTGAATGCCAGCTTTCCAATCTTTTTCATTAAGCAGTCTATACAATAAGCCAAATGCATCTTCATTAATTCCTTTTTAAAAACTGTTATTTAAGCAGCTCTGTCTGGTAATGATGGTGTTCAGCAGGGATGCAACTGTAGATCAGGACTTCTTTTTATGAGCTGTACAATTCTTTAGATGTTGACCGCAAACTGGAGTCATTCTCCGTTGGTGAGGGACATGCTGTGCAGAACCCATATAAAGTGAGATATCAGGTCACCTCTTGCACTCTTTAGGTTTAGGAAAAGATTGTAGAAAGAAAAAGACACTTTTAGAAGGGAGCTGACAACACACTGAAAAACAAACCTATTGAATCTCCTCAGTAAAATTGGTAAAACCGTTTGCATTTGATTTTTTTTTAGTATATTTTGGACCATGTTTTCAGTAAAGAGTACCCAGACCTAACAGCTAACATACATGCTAATGTCAAATGTAATGTCTAACATTTCTCAATAAATTACACAACTAATAACGTTAGCTCTTAATCTCTTTGCAGTGATAACTGAGGAAACATCCTTCTGAATTATTTTGACTATTTTTTCTTCATTACACCGTAACAATGTGGCAAGTTGGTGCAGGTGAAAAGCAAATGTTAAAAGTTGCTATACCAGGAATTTAACCAAGAACTAATAGTTCAATTCCCAATGCTGTTGGCTTTTGTGCCCATGTGAGATACACTGTAACCAATTAGCTATCTGGTTACTCCCAGAGTTTATTTTTAACACTACAGTTAATGAGTCTCACTATATTAATGCAAGGATGGTCATCAACACACCGCCACTCTACATTCATGGTGTCAGACACGTAGCTACTCGACAAAGCCATCGTCTATCATTGTTCATCATCATTGCTAACAACTCTACTTATTTAAGGGGAAACTTAGGTTTGTTACAAAAAATCAGACACAGGCTCCAGATGTAGATATAAAATGTATTGTAACATTTGTAAAATGTATTTACACTTATTAAATATTATATATGTCATTTTCTGACAAACATTACTTGTGTTAAAAAGAAGAAGAAGAATCTGCATGGGTTGCATTGAACTCTCTGGCATCTTTTCAGTGATAATGTTTTTGCACACAAACATTAAAATAATCACATCTGAATACATGTCATAAGTGAGGCTGATAAAAAAATAATAAAATAAAAACAGTGCTGCACAAAAGCACGGTAAAAAGTGAAAGCTGTCAGTAGAAAGCAATGGTGACTTATTTGAAAGTGGCACAATGTAAAATGTCAGTTACCGTGAAGAAGTTAATGAAAGAGTGAAGCAAGTCAGGAGGTAAAAGACACAGACAGGAGATGAAAGAGTGCCGATAGGCAGACTGACATCGCAAGAAATGCAGCAAGAGGGATGACGAAAGCAGAGCTGAAGTCAGACACACACGGCGGATTGAAGAGCGCTAAGAAGGGAATTTGATTTTTGTCAGCCTCTTTTGACTTCAAACTTCAACTGACTGCAGCGTGAAGACAAATGTCAGAGTGCAGAAGTTGTGAAATCGATGCCAGAGTTTTTTCTGTCTTAATTATAATTCTAACATATACTGAAAGTACTTCACTTCGCCAGACTCGGAGTTAACAGAGAAAAGCCAAATGGGAGTATTCTAAATGAACCCTAAGAACAAATGCTTTAGTTTAAATTAAATACCTAATTCTGGCAGTGGGTGTGTGGGATTGTAGCTTAAGAGGGGGGGGGCAGTGGGTAAAACTGGGAATAATAAGTTGTTGGACATGAACTGTGACGGCCTATTATTATTTTTAATTGAATATAGCCAACAGAGACATGCTGCCGTATTGACATGAGCCATAATTTCAAAACATAATTACGACATATTTTGTGAAGTCGCTGCAGTCACATTTGTAACTCTTTTCACTAATTTCTAATTGGATCGTACTCTTCATAAGTTTTTTTTCTCACCGCTGGAAAGTGGAAGTGCAGACTGTGGACTAATGGGACAGTAAAAAAGTTCTTAATGTGATGATCAGCTTCATAAGAGTCATGCACGAACTTGACCTACTTTTCACGAGCAATGTCAGAGACAGTATATAAAAGAAGGCGGTAGCTATGGTGGCATCACCCTCTGGTTTAAATGTGTTATGATCAGCAACATCCTGGATTTCTTAGAGCCAGAAGTGACCATATCAGCCAAGTGTAGCGAGTTTTATAGTGTTCCATATAACTTGTACACAGTTTAGTGATTCATATTAGGTGGTGGGGGGACGTCTAGCTGAAGACACCAGCTATAGCTATCTGTATCAGGAGTTACCTGCCAGTCAACACAGCCACACCTCTGTGAATTCAAACTTTACAACTGGATTGGTTATATATGTAATTTAGTGTATTTTTAAATGAACCTCTAGTGCTCATTTCAGGAAATGTAGTTTTGGATACTGCTTCACCCAGAAGTTGCCATTTGAACATTAGAAGTGATAGGAACGACGATGAAATGACCCAGATTTATCCGTTTGCCTTAATGAAAACAGACCCCGGAGACTCTTTGAACACTGTTGGAACCATTAGAGGCCTAAAAATACTTCAATGAGTGGATATATCGGAGACCTTTTTCCACTGAGTCAATAAATTGACATTTAGAAAGTTGTGGGTGAGAGTTCTGATGCAGACTAAGTACAAGCTGCTGTTACGTGAACTAAGAAGTCCCTTCAGTCCCACAGTATAAGCAGATGTTTAGTGTTCACTGTTATGTGTCAGCATGAACTTTTGAAGTTCGGCATGCGTGATGATGGATTGCCAATGCCGGTCGGTCTCTTATTTCCTTACACATGGTGCAAAGCACACAGGCAGTCTTAACCACTTCATTAACTTTTAATTTCCCATTTGAGTAAGTCAGAAAATAGAATGTAATAACTTTTGTCTGATGTTTGTTGACTGCCATGAAGAAAAAAACTAGATCACAGCAGCCTCTGTGCAATAATCCTCATTAGAGCAAATATACAGAGACAATATTGGCAATTTGGTACATTATGTTGGGGTGCATTCTTTAATAAATAACTTTTCATACACCACTTAATTCTTTGGCATACATTATTCTGTTACAGTGGTTTTGCTGCTGTTTTCGAGACTTCAGTACCAGCACCAGATTGGTTGTCAACAGAGCTAAAAAGTGCTCATATTGCAGCTCTGAAAACTAATTTCTCAACTCACCCCTCACCTATCATCCCTCTCGTTTTCTTTCTCTGTCTAGAGCTAATAGACGGGACCCCCACCTTGAAAATCAACCATGGCTCGGGCACAGTGGTGCTACAGTTGCCAGGCAACGTGAACGTGGCAGACAGGCGGTGGCATCGGCTGGATGTCCGCAGCAACAGCAAGGTGGGTCGCTCTCTCCATTTAACAGCAGCCATCAACTATTTAGCAAATAAGTTCAAATAAATTCACATCGCACTGAAAAAAATATTTTTTTTATCCAGTTTTAATGAGATTGTTTTTGTTTTTGTTTTACTTTTAAAGGCACATCTAATATTTTCATGTATTCAAAACACATGGATTTTTCTTTCTTGAATATAATTTGTTCTTACCTTTACCATACATTGCATTCACCTTCTGCAATCATGTATAAATGTCACTGTCTTTGCATTAGGGGATATGATGCAGTAAGTAAGCTGCTCCTTTAGTTGTGCAGATTGTGAGTAACAAGCCTACAGTTCATTTATTTAGGTAACATTAGCACCAGAGTGATTCTGGGTCTTTGGCCCACGTGCTAAGTGATGAATCAACCCAATGTTGGTTGAAATATACTGGCTGCTTTACTTTGTATATACATATAAATGCATGCAATGTGTTATTAATCTTGGATAAAACGACAGTAGTGCGGTCATTTTTTAAAAACTTACCAGAAATGTATTGCACAAGATAGTTAGCAGTTTTACAGGAACACCCTGCTAGTCTGCTCAGCTGTGATTGTAAAGCTCGGAGCTGAAGTCGCTCTTCTGGTTAAAATATGTGATGCACACTTTTGAAATTACCCCAAACATCAGATAAGCCCAGAATAGTCCACTAATATTCCTTCAAAATGTCCTTGTATTTAGAAGATTTAAATTGGTAATTTCTTGGGAATACTTGTTAATTTCTTAACATATAAATGCACATGACAAGTGCCATTCAAGTTGGAATTATTGTTAATTGTTTGACAGTCCAAAATAAAGACTACATGGCCAGCAGGAAGGGGATGGTCATAGCTGGACCACTGATTGTGCCAGAGTCTATAAGAAGGTGACTCTCTGGCTCCCCTGAATAGTAACCTCAGTAAACACTTATACATTTATGATCTCATTTGCTAGTTTAAAGTTTTATTTTATAGAGCATTAGTGCTCATTGGTTAAATTATTCCCCCATTTAAAAATAAAATACATAACAAAAAAGTGTCCCCATATCTCATCGAGAGGGAGAGACCAAAAATATTGACACTGAAGCTCTAACATGGGAGTTCATTGTTTTATAGGCCATGTCTCTTTTTTATTTACAGTCTTTGGGCCAAAAAATTTACACCATGTCAAACTTTTGAACTGAATGTTCTTTCTGGTATATTTGATAAAGCTGCTGATTTGTATGTATGATCTCAGAGATGAGGTTATATATTTAGTATATGTCCTAGACTTTAAGCATCGCCCATTCGGCTCCACGCAAACCTTTTTAATATTGTTATTTTCCAGGAATCTAAATGGGGAAGACGTCGTGATTAAGTATTATAAAACTGTCTGCAGTGTAGAGTACAAAGGAGGATAATTGCAGACAGATGATTGCAGTAGCCCTCTTGCAACATCTTCTGCCCCAAATAATTGCAAGTTAATTAAATTAGTGTGAAATTGGACTAAATCTTTATGTTGTTAAGATTATTCCGCATATTATTCGCCTGTCGTATATCAATGACAGTTCCTGCTTCTATTATTAGATGCTGTGACATAATGAAAGCTGCAGTGTCACTGTAGGCTTTGGGCGCCTGGCTGCATCTCAGCCTTCTTTCATCCTAGCATCCCACTTCAGTACCACTTTAGAGCACTTCAGTAAAAGCACAGGACTGAGTCACATTTTTTTACACACACGGCCAGTGTGAAGCCTTTTCATATTCAGCTCCATCAGAGGCCTCTCGAAAACCTAAAATTGAATAATTACACTTATGTCACCCTTAATTTATAAATGGCTTAATTTAGCTCATTACTCAAAGACCTGCAATGTTCCACAGACCGCCCTTCAAAAGCACACTTATTACGCTGCCTTGAGTTCAGGTTATAAGAAAGGAGACGCCGTTAGAGAGCGTTCACTCTCGCTACTCACTAGTGTGACTAAAATTTGTGTCTCATTTATGGCTTTTGCCAAACTATTCAATTCGGTAGAAAACACCAATTTTGTTCACTGTTTTTTTTTAATTTCTTTTGAATGAAAGGAAAACAGCTTCAGGCTCAGCTTCCCATCACCACACGTACAAACACAGGGAAATTTGTTCGATATTGAGAATGAGAGCAGCCAAAGGAAAGCATGCAGTGAGACTTTCGGGTAATGCGATAGCATTATTCGGAATCGCGTGAACACTAGAATGCATTCAGACTTTTGTTATTACAGCGAGGATTATTCTGCACCACAATGGTATTATTCTAAATCACATGTGAATCTATTCATTTGTCCTGAATAGTCAGCTGCGGCTTATCCAACCTGGTTGTGTGACAGCATGAGATCCAAAGCAGGAAGGACAGAGCTGTTGTTGGGAGATTTACTCTGTGATTCAGCAGCCAAGAACCAAGAGCAGTGTTTTTGTTTTTTTGTTTTCTTCAAATTAAGTAACATTTGTGAAAATGATAGATCCAAAGAACCATTGTTTCGCTGTCCTTCATTAAGAATCACATTGATAAATAAGTAAACCACGGTCTGCTAACAGGAACATGACTTGATTAAACTAAAATAAATTATTTACATAAAATCTGCAGCGTTAGCTGTTGATACAGAGTTTGTATTCATGTTTAATCATGCAAACACGTACTGTTTACGTTACTTTATCGCTGCATGTAAACCCTGTTTTAAAGTGAAATTATCATTATTATTATTAATGATGTAAATATGAGAAAAAACGTGCCAAAATCATACTCGAATGAATGATGTAGGCATCATATTTGGAATCTGTTTTCACACAGAGGTGATACCAGCAGGTGTAGAAACAAAACAACACATAAATGCTGTTCTATGCTGCCTGGTGTGTTTGTTAATCATCTGTAGTGAGTGTTATCCAAATCACAGAGTATTCTTCTTTTAACTGATTTATAACTTTCAATATCTGACAGAAAATAGAATTGGTATTACCAAGCATAATGACATTTTTTCTGTGTGTTCCTGACGTATGTCTGAAAGCTTTTATCGTGGATGTGTGAAAAGTAAGTTAAAGGTGTTGTTTTAGCACACTGATGACTGAAACTGTGCTGGCACATACGGGCTTTTTATCCAGCCGAGTAATTATAATGATTTCAGCGCCAACTTTTTTGGAAGGTTAAGGCAATGGACCAGATTTCCCCCAAAAATTATTTTCAGCCCTCTTACATGCTTTATTCTTTTTTTTCCTGTGATGTGAGCCATCGGGTAGCTGTGTGTTTGGGTTAAAACTTTACTAATTACCACAGGAAGGAGGAGGCATGTTTACTGAGAGGTAAACAGCAGATGGAATAAAGAGTCTAGTTTTTTTTTTTTTTTCATCATTGTTTTTATTGCAGATTTTCCTTTAACACGACAGTGTCTCGACAGTAGACACAGAACAACAAAACAGTACAAACACAAAACGTACACAACAGCTCTTAAATAAGGCATAATACAAGATACAAAATACAAAATATAACATACAAGAGGTGGTGAGTCAGTCTTACAGCGCCCGGGTAGTGATCACGTGTGTAGTAGTCCTTTGAATAAGATAGCGGAAAGGTCCGGTCCAATATAGTCCAAAAAGGGGTGCCACATCCCATAGAACTGACCCACACTGTGGTGTATAACGTGTGTGAGGTATTCCAGAGGAATCAGTTCAAAAACTATTTTGCGCCAGCCACAGACAGTGGGAGTCCTATCGTTGATCCATTGTAAGAGGATATTTTTCCTGGCTGCAAATGTTAGAGTGTTATACAATCTTTTGTTGGCCGCCGCTTTTAGGCGGTCACTTGGAAGACCTAGAATCAGGGACAAAGGGTCCATCTCTATATCAACGTGGAAGATTTTCCCCAGTTCACCTGTAATGTCAGCCCAGTATTCTTGAAGCTTATAACAGGACCAAAAACAGTGAGTTAAAGTCCCTACATCAGTTTTGCACTTAAGACACACAGGGGAAAGAGAGCGGCTGAAGAGGTGTCTGCGGTGAGGGGATACGTGTAATCTGTGTAAAATCTTAAATTGGATTGCTCTTGTCCGAGTACAAATTGAAATCCTTTTTGCGAGAGACCAAACGGTATCCCACTTATCTTCATCTATGGTTACCGACAGTTCCCTCTCCCACACACCTCTAATCCCCTGCGCATCAGTGGTAGTCAAAGCATTAAGCACATGGTAAAATGAACTCAGAGACACCGTCAGCTGTTGCCCAAACAAAACCCTCTCAACATCAGATACTTCAGGGTGCTCAGCAAGGGTTGTATTGTGAGTGATATAGTGTCGTATTTGCAAAAAACGAAAGAAATCCTGTCTAGGCAAGCCGTAACTGTTGGTAAGCTGTTCAAACGACATGAGTTCACCACCCGAGAAAAGGTCACCAAGAGACTTAATATTCTTATCAGACCATCGTTGAAAGCCGGGGTCCAAAGAACCCGGAGGGAAAGCAGGGTTATTCATTATAGGGGTAAAGGTTGATGTTATTCTCGATCTTCCCTCAAGACGGCGGACAATTCGCCACGCTTTTAGGGTGTTGATTGTTACAGGATTTGTACAAAGGGCCTTAATTCCGTTAAAATCATTACAAAATAATAGATCGCTCAGTTTGCATTGTGACAGAGCTGTCTCAATATCCGACCAGATTGAGGTTTTACCCCTGACCCAGTCGCTCACAAATCTTAAATGGGCAGAAAGCTGATACAATCTAATATTAGGTAGATCCAAGCCGCCCCTGGAGCTTGGCAGATGCAACACTGCCATCTTGAGTCTGGGTCTGCGCTTGTTCCAGATGAAAGAGGTGAGCCAACCATTTATGTCCTTCAGTACTCTCTTAGAGAACAAGACGGGGATCATTTGGATAGGATACAATAGCCTGGGCAGCACATTCATTTTGATCAGGGCAATGCGTCCTAGCCAGGAGACAGGAAGTGACGCCCACCGCTCTAGGTCCTGTTTGAGTTTGCCAAATAAGGGTGTGAAGTTGGCTTTGTACAATTGGTCGAGAGACGGGGTAATAAAGATCCCCAAATACACAAATCCATTAGGAGACCATTTAAAAGGAAAGGAAGGAACAGTAGCCGGCATTGTGAAAAGAGTACCGAGAGGCATGGCCTCTGACTTAGCCAAATTGATTCTATAGCCAGAGAAATGGCTAAACCTGTCAATCACCTCAATGAGACTGGGTACGGATGTTACAGGGTTAGTCAAAAGAATCAAGATGTCGTCCGCGTATAAGGTTATTTTATGACACAGCTGTCCAATCTCTAAACTACGTATTGTGGGCGTCGCCCTTATGGCCTCAGCAAGAGGCTCTATGGCCAGAGCGAATAGAAGGGGCGATAAGGGGCAGCCCTGCATAACTCCCCTATGAGTGTTGAAGTAATCAGACCTAAGTCCATTAGTCAGGACTGCTGCCTGTGGATTATTGTAGATAACTTTGACCCATTTTATAAAATTCTCCCCTAAGCCGAATTTGCCCAGAGTATACAACAAATAAGACCACTCAATTCTGTCAAATGCTTTCTCCGCATCGAGAGAAAGCACCAGGCCGTCAATAGATTTTTGCTTGAAAGCTACAATAGCGTTCAGTAAGCGTCTAACATTGGTGGCTGAGTTTCGACCCTTTATAAAGCCTGTCTGGTCCTCCCTTATCAGCACAGGTAAAAAAATTTCTAAGCGGGTGGCCAGAATTTTAGAAAGCAGTTTCCTATCTACATTCAAGAGGGCTATAGGTCTATAGGATCCGCACAAATCAGGACACTTCCCTTTCTTTAGAATTAGGGAAATGTTGGCTTCCTTCAGTGTCTGCGGGAATTCACCCGTAATGAAGGAGTGGTTGAACATATCAAGAAGCGGTTCCACAATAATATCCCGAAACTGTTTATAAAATTCACAACAGAAGCCATCAGGCCCTGGCGACTTTCCACTTCGCAGTGATTTAATAGCCTTAAACACTTCGGTCTTAGTTATAGGGCTGTTAAGGGCAGTCTTCTGTTCCTCTGACAAATTTGGTAAGTCGAATTGGGTGAAGAAATTATGCATCAGCTGCACCCCCTCCGGGACTTGTTGAGAAGAGTACAAGGCTTCGTAGAACTTCTTAACACAGTCATTTATCAGTTTGTTTTCATATATCTTGTGGCCACCTTCATCAGATATCACTGCAATGGTATTCGATTCTGCGCGCTTCTTAACATAGTACGCCAGACATTTACCGGCCTTATCTCCATGCTCGTAGAACCTCTGTCTGGTGTATTTAAGTTTCTTCTCTGCATCTCTCGTAAGAAGGCAATTCAGCGCTGACCTGAGTGCGGTTATTTCTTGCCATAATGGTGGTGATGGGGAGGCAATATATGTTTTCTCCTTATCCATCAATTCGCTCTCTAAAGATTTTTGTTCCTCCATCCGTTGTCGCTTCTTTGTCGCAGAATACGAAATAATTAGGCCCCTCGCATAAGCTTTGCATGTTTCCCACAAAACAGAGGCAGTAGTAGCTGAGGGGGTGTTGATATCCAAAAACGCTTTAAATTCTGCAGAGAAGTGAGAGGTAAATTCCTCATCCTTAAGAATAATGGTATTAAGCCTCCAGTGGCGGGACCTATGAAGCGCAGCTTTAAGATCGAGATCCATGATTACCCTAGCGTGATCTGAGATGATTATACTTGTTATGTCGCACGATACTACTGAACCTAAGTCAGTTTTCGGGAGAAAAAAGTAATCAATTCTAGTTTGGGACCTATGCGGAGCCGAAAAAAATGTGTATTGCTTATCGGAGGGGTGAGTATATCTCCAAGCATCCACAAGTCCAAGCTCGTCGCATAGAGCATGAAGCGCTTTGGCCTGAGGAGAAGGAGTTGCAATGCTGTGTGGAAATCTGTCCATAAGCGGATTTAACATTAAGTTGAAATCACCACCAATAATAACGGTAGAGTTAGGAAGAAATGGGGCTAATTCCAGAAACATTTTGGTAAGAAAGGTAGTTGGGTGGGCAGGTGGAAAATAAACATTCAGTAATAAGATATTTTGGCCTTGCAAAATCCCTTTGACTATCACGTAGCGGCCCTTCAGATCCTTAACGCAATCAGTTACTACAAAAGGTACATTTTTCCTAATCAACACTGCCACTCCTCTACTTCTTGTAGTGAAGGATGAAAAAAACACTTGTCCATATAATCCTTGTTGCAACTTCAAGTGTTCATTATTATCAAGATGTGTCTCTTGTAACATAGCAACATCTACACCGTCCTTTCTTAGACAAGTAAATATCTTCCTCCTCTTAATAGGGCTGTGAACCCCTCGTACATTCCAGGTGCATATTCGCAGCCTACTCATTATTAGACTTATTCATGTATCACACAAAGCATATTGAGCCAAAGGGTTCACCACACCCTGGTTGAAAAAATAAATAAATAAAATAAAAATAAAAAAGGCATGAAAGAGCTGTGTGACGGAACATTCAAAGAACAGTGATTTGGCAACAGCCCTACTAAACATGTAGGGAAAAACCAATCTCCTCCTGCCCGTCGGGAAAGCCGAAGGGCATTGCACGCGCGTAACTCACGCCTACCCATAGACGAAAACACAGTCCGTCCGGTGCCCGATGGGGTGGAAGATTTCACCTGGTCGCTTATAAGCAGCGAGGACGAAAAAAAAAAAAAAAAAAGAGTCATATACGCCTAGATTCGGCAAGTACTCACACCGGTTAATTAAGGCATAGTGTGAAGAAAAGGAGTACTCCGGTGGTTACGGGGATTCAGGGCAGCGAGTCCGCGTAGGACGCAGCTGCCTCCGGTGTGTTAAATCTCTTCTCCTTGCCGTTGGCAAACAGCCTCAGTGTGGCGGGGTAGAGAAGCGCATAATCCACATTCTTCTTCCTCAGGCAGCTTTTCACCTCGTCGAAAGCCTTGCGTTTCTTGGCTACCGCCGCTGAATAATCATTAAAGAAGGAGACTTTGATCCGACTTGTTGGTTGGTTCGGCTGCGTAGCCAGGCGCCGAGCTGCGGCCATCACACGTTGTTTATCAGCAAAGTTGTGAAGCTTCATAATGATGGGTCTGGCGCGCTGGCTGGGGCCCGGCCTCGGTGCTAGAGAGCGGTGAGCGCGGTCTAGTTTGATCTTCCCATTTTTAGTTGTGAGCTCGAGATAGGAGGGGAGCCATGACTCCATGAAGGCGACAACATCATTTCCCTCCGTGCCCTCGGGAAGCCCGACCAGGCGAAGGTTACATCTGCGGCTGCGGTTCTCTAAATCGTCCATGTGGTCTGCCATGTCAGTTACTTGTTTTTCGAGTCGAGCCACTTTCGCCTGCAATGCACCTGCCGTGTCTTCCACGCCTGAAATCCGTATCTCGGCGTCTCCCACCCGTGTCGCCAGAGCCTGGATCCGAGACGTCTGTTCACGGATTGCGGCCAGCACAGTATCAACTTTAACATCCAATAAAGTTGTAATGCTGTCAGTTATCTTACTCAGAGCCGCAAGGATATTCGGGTCGATATCACTCCCAGTTTCCTCAGCGTCAGCGGAGATTTCTGTGTCGCTGGCGTTAGCTTCTTCAGGCTCAGCCGCCATAGGACCCACAATGTCGCTAGCTTGCACAACCGGAGCTGTCTTTTTCTTAGACCTGACGTTAGGCATTTTAGAAAAATAGTCGTCCAGACTCATTATAGAGTTACTCCCACGCACATTTGTAACGTTTCACCAGGTGAACACGTATTTTAGACGGATAATCGGGGGACCTCACCGGAGCACAGCGAGACGGGTGTTCGCGCTACGACGCCATCTTGCCAACCCCATAAAGAGTCTAGTTAACTGGAATAAGCTGCTGTGGCTTCTGCTTAATCGCATTCTTGTTAAGGCAAGTCCACATGTTTAAGTTGTCATGCAGCAGAGCAGTGCAGCATGCACTAATGAAAGAAATATGAGTCAGATGCCGTTCTCACCATGGTAATAATGCTGAAAGTACGCTCGTTACAGTTCAGAGAAATGACTTATTTGTGATTTATTGAAGCATTATTTGAGTACATCATGCGCTGGTTTGTTTTCTCTGCAGGAAGTACGTTTCACCCTGGATCGATGCTCAGGGGCAGCGGTGAAGGAACTGGTGGGTAGCTGGTTGACCTCTCAAGACCACTCTTCCTGTGAAGTGATGGGTGTTACGCCTAACACCGACAGGTAAAAAGAAGCACCTGAACAGATGCGTGCACACCACAGACTTTCTCACTGCCTCAGACTTGGTTTGCTTGTAATTTGGCCCATGTGTTAGCAGGCTACCATTTTTCAACAAGACTGCAAAAAAGAAAAAGTGTCCTTCAAAGTTCGATTCTGCTGCTTTCATGGTGGCTTGATTCTACTTCTGAATGCTCCCCAGCAGTGGTTGGTTGTTAGTGCTGGGTGACCGTCTCCACCGAAGAAAAAGCTAAATCACAAACATTTGCAGTTTCTTTAAGTCTTGTCACTTTGCATGGTGAAAGTTACAGCTGCGTTGGTCATTTATTTTATAATGAGAACTAAATATTACGCTGTAAAATGAACGTATAGCCGGATGAGACTGTATGCTCTCTCTTTGCCATAAAACCTCAGAATTATTTTTGCAAAAGTAACAACGAATTTAACCCAAAAAGAAATTATACACCAGATTTAATAGAAACTGTTTGTGTTGTCTTTTATGAGTTTATATACAGAACATGTGATTAAAAAAACAAAAACATATTTGTTTCATGATAAAAACTATGAAAATCTACCAGTAAGCTTTATTGTAATTGTAAAAATGATAATTATTCAAAACTATTTGGCTCAGTGTCACAAAATCTACAACATTTACATTTAAGAAAATGCGACATCCCATTGTTTATATGGGATGTCGCATGCATATATACATTTAAGCCACAGACCTTTTTTGTGCCACAGACCAGTTTAATGTCAGACAATATTTTCACGGACCGGCCTTTAAGGTGTCGGCGATAAATATAACAAAATAAAATGATACGACCAAGACAAAAATTGTGGTATTTTGTAAATATAATAATAAACGTGAATTCACTTTATTAGCAGCGTCATCCTGAAATGCGGCAACAACATTGAGAGTAACATCCTCCTCTCTGCCCCTTAATGCTCTCTGGTCGCTATGGTAACGCGTAAATATTTCTTTAAAAATATTAAATATTTTTTTAAAAAGACACAACTACAACACGGGAAAACACCCAGAGAAACCGAGTTAACGATAAAAACCCTGAAAACCATAAATTTCACACCCGAACCTCAGCTCTCGTGGCCTGGGATCAGTCCGTGGCCTGAGGGTTGGGGACCGCTGATTTAAGGAACTGCAAATGTAAAGAACTGTCCAAAGTTTTGCAGTTAGCGTTGCAGCCCCATAGACCATCGAAGTATGGTATTAATATTAACAACTAATTTTACTGTTTGGCTGTAATTGTAGTGCTCTTATCAGCGTTCTATGTTTACCAAATGATTGTTGCCATTCCCCTGCGTCTGCCTGCTGTTTGGACGGGGTTGTAGCCCCAAAAACATTAACTTAGATGAAAAATACTCTTGCTGCTGGACAACGAACGTCTATCCTCTGAGATTCTTCCACAGACTGTGGATACTCGTGACAACACCGACAATCAGAGATGGAGAATAAGATTGTTGTTGTTGTTTTAGAGCAGCAACTTCTCTTTCATAAAGAGACAGAAAAAGAAAATAAGGGGCATCCAGAAAAGTAAAAAGAAGATTTACGCCACATTTTAATTAGGCGACTTAGCAGAATGAACCAGCAGATTTTGTTTGCTGATAACATGTTCGATTTCCTATTTTGAACTGCAAACGGCTGATTAAAATAAGACTGTTAAGTGCTAAAGCAGCAGGTTCAGGCTCTTTCTCATTGCTGCAAAGTCTTATAGTTTTCTGTTTCATCCTTCCTTGCTTTTTGAATGCTTCTGTCACGCTGTGTGTTTTAGACACCTGAACATGAGTCAGGTGCTTCAGCTCGGCGGTGTGAACGAGGACATCCCATACATCTACCCCCAGCTTCAGCACAAACACTTCACCGGCTGCGTCCGTAACCTCATCGTGGACAGCAAGGTAACACACTTTATAATACAATGGCACGCACGCACACCCATACATAACCACACAACCATTAGCACACCAGTATGCAAGCAAAGTTAAACTCACACCTGCACTCCAGCTGATAAATGGATTAATAACAGGCTTCGACATTCACAGTCCCCTTGTGCCATGTGAGAGATGGGTTTTTATGCTTTTAACTGTAATCTCAAAGAAATTTCAAATGTTACACACATGCACTTTAAGAGTGAAATGGAATATGAACCTTTCCCCTCCTACCCAGTCTGACATCAAATCGAGACTTTCAAGTAACCAGCTCTGCCGGAGTTAAAAAGTCAAGGACTCTATACTCAGCCATGACAATCTGAGCCCAGCCCCAACAAAATCCAAATCATTTCTGTATGAACACAGGCTTCTCTTATGATAGCCTCGTGTGAACCTGCAGTCTTCTGAAGCCTGAAATTTTGGTTAAAATTGCACGTTTTGCTACAATTTTTGGTTATGAATCAAATAAAGCTGTGACTGCTAAATTTTGCTCCTGTCCATCTAAAACTGCTGAGCCTCGGCTGCTTTAACTGGTATTTAGACATAAATGTCAGGCTTTTCAGACTGGATTGCCAAAGATTGTGTGAGATGTGGGTTCCCTGATAATCAAAACTCACATGGCAGAAAATTAGAAATTAAATGGGTCTGCTTGGAAGATGTTTGACTTTCAGCTCCAAATAGGTTATGTGTTACCTATTAAACTTTTTTAAATTACCTTTGTTACTCGCTGCTTGTGATAATGTCACATTCTCACTCTGCATCTGTTCAATAGTGGCATTTATGATTCAGACTTCGTTTAAACTGTCCTCCACAGTTAGATGTGTTTTCAATCTGGTGGAAAAATGTCATCAGAATTTTGGGCAATATTGTCTTAATATCTGAAGGTAACAGGGGGCATAGGATACTTGGGTAGGGTGGTGCAGACAAGGATTGTGGAGTGTGTCTCACATGTGCAACTGTTGGGTAGTGCTAGTCCATCTCTATCATGGCATGTCTTCAGGTGCTGAAGGGTGCCCCAGGTTGTAGATGGCTTGTTTACCTTGGGAGGCCTGTGTTGTATTCAAAGGGTGAGCAACTAAACTCTTAACACCAACCGACATCTTCGTTGCGCCCTGCTGGAAGGAGGTGGGCCAAACTGATCCAGAGACGAGCACAACTAGAGGCATCTGTTAATAACCACCACAGTTAAACTTCCTCTGTATAGATTTTGTTGGTAGCAGACCTTTCATCATCTTTCCTGGAGGTGAAGCTAACTTGGATTGAGTTTGGGGTTAGTGGAGGTAAAGCTGTAAAGAAAAGGTGTGCACTTGATTTCTAACATTGTATAAAAGATTTACATAGGCAACTTGTTCTCTCATATTGGTTTCTGGGGTATGCAATAATGTGAGGGTGTCGGCTGCCACCTTGTTAGTGGTCAGATGTTACCATATTTAGATAATACGGTAGCTATGGTTGCTGGCTAACGTAGCTAGTGCAGCTAGCTAATGTAGCTAGTGCGGTTAGCAAGCTGCATCACACAGACAGACAGCCATGTTATGTGTCAGATAGCTCTCAGTCAGTTCAGTGACTCCAGTAAAGAGAAGCAATCCCTAAAAATAGCCATTCACCTATAGCAGCCAATCAAATCATAGCTTTGTAACAGGGAAGTCTGCAGGTAGACTCACTTTTGTAGGCAGTTTCAATGTCCATTAGGGGAATTTTGCAGTTGTGGCACTTTGGCGTGTGCGTCAGAGGTTACCGTTTGGACAAAAGGAAAGACTCACTTTAAAAACAAAGGAAATAGTAATTTCTTTATTCCAATTATCCTTTTTATCTTTTTTCATGATTGCTGGAAGCCAACAGTGTTTTTAAAATCAAATAAAATCACCCAGTTCTGTTTTGACTGCATGTTGCAATCTGCTGCAGCTACTAATTTAAATTAAGTGAGAGAAGTGAACAACGGGCTAGGGTTGCCAACCGTCCCTTAAAATACGGAATCGTCCCGTATTTAGAAACAAAAGTACACGTCCCGTATTGAGCTAATAAGGGACGCACTTTGTCCCGTAATACAGTGAGAATCAAAAGTAGTCTATAAATGTTAATGGAATTAACGCTTTGTTGGAAAGCATAATTCCCAGCCCCTCTCCTGCTTTGTGACCAATGAGCTGACAGCACACTTATGACAATTCGAGTATGACAATTCAGATTACCGCTCATCTCATTGGTCGATGAAAGGTCGCTTACGGAGAAAATACCGGAAGACAACAGATGACCACAACAACAAGCATGGCCAACAGGGAAACAAACGCCGACACTGCGGTGCAAGTCTCGGATGACAGTACACCTAAAGCTGGGCAGACACTGTGCGATTTTCAGTCACGTTATTCAGCTCCTGCTCAAACTGCACGATTGACTCGCAGGGGTTAGAAGTTGGTAGGTCACGATGCAGGTCTCACACTATACCACCCGATGCTCTGATGCGACCTGAGTGCTCACACTGTGCCTCCATAACATGAAGGTTATAACAGAAAATCTGTCGCTCGCTCTCTCTGTCTTTCACTCACACAGACACACCACCACCATCAACTTTGCTAAATTGCTAATGAAAAACATTGATCAGGCAGCTGTGATTGAGCAGCAGTGTCGATCCAACTATTTTCACGGTTGTTGTGGTCGTGATCATTTTGTGAGGCCACATCGAAAAGGCTCGGATGAGCTTTCCAAAGTTCTACAAGTTGTGCCTCCATCACTTGTGTCCAGATCACACGCTGCACTGCCGTGCTGCGCCGTCTTTTTCACCGACGTTTACGTGTTTGCGCGTGAGCAGTGTGAGCGGCTCACGAGCGATTGATGATCGGGAGCTGCTCGAGGTGTTAATCGCTTCTCGTTACCCCACGTATACTACACGATGCACGATGAAGGCCAAAATCGGGCCGATCACCAAATCGGTCGCACGACTCAAAAATCGGCTCAAAATGGGCCAAAAATCGCACAGTGTAAGCCCAGCATTAGAGCAGCAATGTTTGTTCGCTCAGAGAAAGAAAAATAGGCTGCAAAAGTACTGGGAGGAATGGGAAAAGGGAAACACCTGGCTGGGAAAATACACCATAACACCTTTAAAGCGCACTGCACTGTGTGCCGGCGCACTTTTTCCATAGGCATGCTTCTAGTGGTGGGCACATGAAGAACATGAGGGGCGTGAAAGCCCGGGGAACCCTTAACCAATTTCTTGTCCACCAGGCCACGGCAGAAGCAGATATGGTATGTAAACACTGGTTTGTTGTTTAAACCCTCTGGTTAAGGTTAATATGGGCATGTGCGGTGAATATCAGCGCTATGTGGCCAGAAGTGTGATAATATAACTTATTTTGTGTAATAAACAACTGCAAGGATAGATGATTACAACAAATAGATCACTAATACATAAAAGTAATACATAGATGAATAATGATGATGAGTTATGATGCGTAATCATGGGAACAAGTGGGTTTACAAACCTGATTAGCTTTAGAAAAGCTGAAATAATACCTCAACTGAAGCCAGTTGTACTAAATGCACTAAATGTGCACAGTTACAAGAATGATTTTGTTCTATTGTTTTCTATTAATTTATATAATTTTAAGTTAAGCAGGACAGAGTTCTTTTAAAGAAAGATTTACTTATATCCTCAAAAGCTAAGCATGACAGGCTTCTGTTTAAGAAAGAGACCTGTTTTACTGTGTTAATGTTGTCATTTTGAGCTAAAAATAAATGGCTAAATGATCATTTGTTTCCCATATGGTCATATCACAAAGAATATGCATCTGCTTAAATCAAATTCAAGTCAAAGGGTTAAAAAAAATAATTTCACACACAAAAAAAGAGCTAGAAAATTCACCACACTGGGAAGGGTGAAGACAACTGGGTTGCCCGGCCCTGGCCACGAGGTGTCCCTTATTTATTTTTCAGGGAGTTGGCAACCCTAACAACGGGTAGTAGCGTATTTTTGCTGGACCATTTCAGGGAAGTTATTCAAATGTTGGAGTGGAAGATTTTGACTAAATGCACACTTTTATTAAAAAAACATCACAGGAAATTTATGTGGACAGGCCTGGTATGCTTTTAAATGCAGATGAGCAAAATAGTTTTTCTCCTGCTGATTCCGCTTCCATCGCATTATGCCAGCACTGCGTATGATGGATTTCTTTCTTAGAGTTAAAGCACATAAGCCCCACATAATGGACGTGGAGGAGATCATATTTCTAGGTATAAAACGGAGATTGGTTTGTACAGTTTAAGATTATATTCTAAATAATTTATGAAATTATATTTCACTAGTCATAACAGAGTATATTATATGGCTCAGTGTTGAGAGAATTACTGTGAGACTGCTGTTCATCATTGTCTGGATTATGGTCACTCTCTAATGTGTGTGTGTGTGTGTGTGTGTGTGTGTGTGTGTGTGTGTGTGTGTGTGTGTGTGTATAGAAGTAGTGAGGACCGGGAAAACACTGAAAGCTGGCTCAGAGTGGGTTATTTGTGGCTTGCCTTCAGCCGGGTACACATGAGCATTTAATGCGCTAGGACCGCTGAGTTAATTGATTAGCCCGACCAGCCAACCAATAAAAACAGTCAATAATGTGAGCCTAATATCATGAGCCAACTACTACACAACCTCTCTGTCACTTTAGTCCAATACATGTTCCGTTTAATGAGGTCAGTGTCAGCACAAACGGGTTCATTACCAGGCATATGTCGCTCTCTCGGTGTCCTGCAGACACATCCTCTGTTTCCAGCATTAAATAGTAATTGGTTGTTTGCTAAAAAAAACAGTCATGATGCAGAAGTTTTAAACACATAAAACTGTGCAACTGACAAGTTTCCATCATTTAGTGTGTGTGTGTGTGTGTGTGTGTGTGTGTGTGTGTTTCCTTCTTTTTTCTTGTGGTCCACTCATATTCTAAGGACTCCTCTTCAGTCTGCTAATAAGGTATTTCTGTGTATGCAGGTGTGTCTGTGTGTTGCTAAGTAATAACCCAGGTGTTTTGTGGGAAAGAGCAGTTATTAGTCTGCACACTTATGTTTAAATGAAAAACAACCTTGGCCAGTCAATTCAAACATCCTTTCGTTCAGCACTCCGGTAAGGTGTGAGGAGCCACGAGGCCTCTAGGGGTGGCTTTTAGAACTGTTGTCTCTATAAACACAATTTATTTGTATCCATTCAGTAGACAATTTGAAAGCTCTGTTAAGATGTTGAATCTCAAGAGCGGTGATATTAAAGGATATAAGTCTGTCTTTCTGCAGTGCTGAAGGCTTGGAGTTAGTGTGGTTTACCTTAGCCAGGGATGTAGCAGGAGGCTGCACAAACACTGTGTACTAATGAGAGGAATCTGCATGATGTGTGTGGGCGGACATGAGTATAATAAATCCCCAAAAGCATGCAACAGTAGGCGTGCTGATGATTAATAATGTTGATGGACATGTTCCGGCATTGTATGATTTTTATTTTTTTCCTTTTCCTCTGGTGTTGTTGTTCCTTTCCTTGCAAAAATGCTCCAGTGTGTCATGTTTGTTGCTATAGCAACATCATCTGTTTCTGCATGGGTGTGAGTGCCTGTCGATGAGGTAAAAAGGTAGCTGATGTTGATATGTCCTCCTCACCGGCAGTATGGGTGGGAATCACAGACGAGCTCACTGCCGCGGCACGATGTGAACAAAAGCAACGTTATCATGACTTTTAGTTTTTATGTACGAATCCAAAACTAACAACACAAAGCAGGGATTAAGAAAAACAGCCCAAAGACAGTAAATGCAATTGCCACAGTGAAGTGAAGGCTACAGCGCTACAGGCCTGACTGCTCACCACTGCCTATTAAAATTTGGTGTCTCAGTAGCTTTAACGTCACTTGTGTTAGCTCAGCGTTGGCATACTGTCTGCACAGATGTTTACAGAGAGCTGATGTTGTGTTAGCAGCATATTATTGGGGCAATCGTAGCTCAAGAGTTGGGAGTTCGCGTTGTAATCGGAAGGTTGCCGGTTCGAGCCCCGGCTTGGACAGTCTCGGTCGTTGTGTCCTTGGGCAAGACACTTCACCCGTTGCCTACTGGTGGTGGTCAGAGCGCCACACTGGCAGGGGCGCCAGTGTCCGGCAACCTCGCCTCTGTCAGTGCGCCCCAGGGTGGCTGTGGCTACAATGTAGCTGCCATCACCAGTGTGTGAATGTGTGTGAATGGGTGGATGACTGGATGTGTAAAACGCTTTGGGGTCCTTAGGGACTAGAAAAGCGATATACAAATACAGGTCATTTACCATTATTGTTTCCGTTTTGGATGCAGTTGCATTTCACCATTGTGCTCTTGCCCATTCATTAAATAAAAATAAAAGTAATGTCTGTACCTCCAGTCCTCAAAGCTGTAAGATCACGTCACCATTTTCCTCTGTATCCACCCGCTATAAGGCTAATTGCTCATACAGAAAAGCAGAGCTGCATGTTTGAATCTTTGTACACAGGCGGAGTGAAGACAGCATCAGGAACTATATACTAATTGTCCTTTATAAGTTATTTATTTAGAGAAATTAATAATGTATTTACAGAAATAACACTTTATTCCAAAAACACCTGCCTGCAACCTGGAATTGGCTAATCAGTCAGTCCTTAATTGGAACAAAATCACAGTTGACCATGGTCAGCTAGCATTAGCATTAGCTTTGCCAAAGCTGCACAGTTATTTCTACTGAAGAGTAGCAGCTCATCCATAACATCATTCTTTCAGTTGTTCTCTAAAATCCTGTCTGGGTTTAGTTTGAGTAGATGGGTTGATGTATTCTTCAGTATTTTGGGAAAATCTAAAGAACATCTTGCCTGCCTATATGTATGTTAGCTACAGTCTGCGGTAATGTGCACACAGGTTTAGTTCATATGTATAAAACTCTCACATTGCTAACAGACACAGTGTTACTGAAAGTAAGGAGCTTCTTATGAAACCAAGCTAGTAAACAAGTAGAGAGATTTTGGGAGGCAGAAAAAACTATTCAGAAGCTGCTGAATTTTTCCACAGAATCTGCAAGGCCGCTGAGCAAAGCAAACGTGGTTCATTCTCATGTCTTGAACATTTTTTATGATAGTTTTAGTATGAAAATCTACCAGTACAAAGGTACAAATTTAAGTAAGTTTTTGGCTTGAAAAATTCTCATCACAGTTCCCATTGACTAAATTAACACTGCATACCATGTTGTCTTAATTAAAACCAGTGAAGTGTGGTGCATGGCTGCATGTAACCTAAACAGGAAAAGGTGAATGAATTAAAAGGATAAATGAGACTGGAGTAAGCCCGGTGGTAATAGTGAGGTTGCATCCAGGTAAAAAGACAGGAAATGATTTCCTTTTAATATGCTTCTATTCTGGAGCTACCTCTCTGCCTGTCTTACCCCTGCTGTCACTCACCTTTGTCCGTTTTCCACTTTCTCCATCCTCGTCTTATCATTATTCTGCTTTCCTTTCTCCCTTCAGCTCTCAGAGTAGCATTACAGCTTTAAGGTTTTCTGTGCTTTTGACATATCTGTCACTACATTGTTAAGTAGGGAGGTGTGCAGTTACAGCACACTGACTTATAGCTTTTTGAGTGCTACTAGCTATGATTCGAAACTTGATTTACAGAATTTCTCAGCAAAAAGTTTACCTCATAACAGAAGTTACAGAACACTGTGGACAGATGATGTTTTCTCATTTCACCAAAATATATATTCAGCAAAAAAAGTTCTGTATGTTTTTAGGAAATCATAGTCTAGATATTGCCTTGTATTGCATTGCATTTTGCTTTTGGCAGGCATGGACACTGGGAGCAATTTAAAGCAGCTAAAATATCTTCTTTCAGACAAGTGAGGGAGTGAAATAAAACCAACATGTGGATGGCGAACTAATAAAAAAAGAAAAGAATTTTTAACGATATGAAACGACATCATCTTACCACATGTTGTAAATTTGAATTCAATACTTATAAAGACTCATTTCATGCTGTTTAGGTGACATTATGCCTGACTTCTGCATGTCATTGTCAGCCATCTTCATTATCACTTCCTCCAAGGTGTGACTGAAGTGCTTCAAGGTTCAGACATTTTGGGTGAAACTTCACTCTTTGCACGGCACACTCCAGCTGCATGCTTTTTCATTTAGAATGTATTTTTGCAGCTGTATTTTTGAGTTGAGCTCATGTATCAGCCAGTGCTGTGCTCAGAGACACACGCATGCACACATACTGGAGCGACACCGATGCTCAGTCGAATCAATGGCAGACACGCCAATATGTCTTTCTGCTTTAGAATGCAGATGTTTGTCTTTCAGTCCTTGGCGATCAACATGATCAGCTCAACCCCAGAAAATTGTGGAGCTGTAGCATTTAAAGGTCAACAACCAATAAGAGCCCTCTTTGCTGGAGGTCAGAACCAATCAGCAGCTCCCTGATGGCATGATTCATTTCACTTTACAATCTTTCACATTCCTGCATCCTCTCTGCGGCACAAACACAACTCATAAAGTTTGGTCCTGGCAGGGAGGTGACTGAACATATTAATGTATTTTATGACATCCGATTGTAAGCGTTCAAGGTTCCTCTGTCCTTTCAGCTTTCCCTGTAGGTGGTCATGCTGTTTCTCTGGTCAAGAGTTTGGTTTCATCATTGTGACGAGAGACTCTGAGAGACAGAGAGATGACAATTTAAAGAAAGAGACTGTCTGAGTTTATGTCTTTCAGTGTATTTTAGAGTTTTCTTCCTCAATCGATTCATTTTCATTCTCTTTGACTTTACTTACCTCTTTCGAATATTCCGACTCTCCCTCTGGCTGCTGACCCCCTTATACGTCTGTCCCGTGTCTTCCCTAATCCCATTTTCTCTGCTGTCACTTTGCCTTTTTGCCTTCTGTATGTAAGCTACTTACTTCTTGGCACCTCTCCCTATTGCCTTCCTCGCATCTCAACTTTTCCACTTTTTCTTCCCTCCTATTTCCGCCTCGTTTTCCTTCTTGCTTTCTTGTTGTTTTACTTTGTTTATATTTTTCCAATTTCACTTCATATCCAGTTTCTCCTTTCTTCAACTTTACCTTCTCTAAATTTACTAATCCTCCCATCTCCTCCCCTGTATCTCTTCCATTCAGCTGTATGATTTGGGCTCCCCGGCCGACTCGCAGTCCAGCTCTCCAGGCTGCCTGACCACAGATAGCAGCTGTGTCAACATGGGCTATCCATCCTGTGGCCACCGGGGTCGCTGTCACGGTGAGTGGGGCTCCTTCAGCTGCCAGTGTATACCCGGATACACAGGACACCAGTGTGAAGAAGGTATGCCAATTTTTTATTATTTTTGTTTTACATTATGCAATAAAATGTTGTTCTTGACAGTAACATTAAAAAGAAAAGAAAATCATCCATGTGGCCTCAAAGATCATTTACTCCCTGTTGACTATGTCAGATTACAGTATGTGAAACGAACACATATTTGGTCATTGTCGGACAAGGAGTTTGTGCTATCACAAAATCGCTCTAAATGCTAAAATGCACACGTCCTTCCCAGCTTATCACTTCAGCTGTGTCACATGGTACAGGCTGTTTCCTCCAACAGCTTCAAGGGATCCTGAGCAGCTTTATTTTCAGTGTAATGTTTTGGTCTTCAAGGCTATAGTAAACATGGCTGTCAGAAATTTTACGGTTAACATTCCCATAAATATTGTTGACGAGAACCCCCTGTTTTGTTACCGGGTAACCTAGACTGTAAAACAGAATAAAAGCTGTGTGGCTCCAAGGCCACAACAACTATGGCAAAGGACGCAGCAGCTGAGGGTGAACCAAAGCATTTAATAAATTAGCTGAGGATGCAAATACAAACATGGAGCACTTCAATTAAGCTGTTTTCACACAAGCAGCCCTGAACTTTTCCAAGAGCTATCCAGGGGAGCTGGATATGTGAACAAATACATCCAGGCTAGACGTTTTCTTTAACCTGCCAACTCCCGTATACAAGGTTTGTGTTAATGTAAGTTTGTGCCTGTGTGTGTGCTGTGCAATTAACACTAACAAGTGGGTATGATGTGTGGCACCTACCACATGCTGCATCCTGGCAGCGCCACGACACATCACATTTCTAGATGTCTGAACACATGTGAAAGCGGACTATTTCCTGCTGCGTGTTGCATGTGTGAAAGCGCAACTGTGGAAAATAACCCAACTTTATTCACCTGGAAATGCCAGAAGTTAATGTTTTAAAATAGTTTTAGTGGCATTCAGTTCATTTCAGTTTTATTTGCACAGCACCAAATCACAACAGTCTCCTGAAGATACTTTATATTGTAAGGTAAAGAGCCTAAAATAGCAGAGAGAGACTCCAACTATCAAGTGACCCCCTTTTATCAAGCACTTGAGACAGTGGGAAGGAACAACTCTATTTAAGAGGGACATAAGACCAGCTGAGAAACATAATCTCTCTCCAACATGTCCTGCGGGCCCCTTTAAGTTAGACATGCCCGAAACACATCTGTAATCCAGGAGGCATCCTGGGGAGATCCCTATATCACCTCCTGAATGACTGAGCTCTTGACCCTAACTTTACGGTTCAACCCAGACACCTATCAGAATGAGGTCTGCCTGCTCTCTTGTATGTTGTTCTTATTCTTTCAGTCACTCCCAGCAGCCTGTGGCTTTAGGTGAGGGTCAGAAAGTCAACAAGTAAATCGACAGCTTTAGCTTCACACTCAGCTTTCTCTTCACCGTAATGAACAGCGTGCCAAAGCATCTGTTAATCTCCTGCTCTGCTTTACTCCACTCTCACTTGTGAGCAAGACCCTGATATACTTGAACTCCTCCACTTAATGTGTCAACTAATCCTTAACCTGAAGTAGGCAGTTAACCCTTTTCTGTCTGAGAACCACAGCCTCAAACTTGTAGTTCCCGATTCTTAGTCCGACTACACTCGGCACAGCAAATTGTCCCAGGCTGAGCTGGAGGTCACTACTGAATAAACCCAGCAGGGTCACACCATCTGCAAAAAGTAGAGACGAGATCCTGAGACTACCAGACCTCACTGCTGTCACTCATTGGCAGCGTCTATGAATTCTTCCATAAAAATTAGGATGCGCTGCCTTGACTTTTAGGGTTTAAAATAAACAAATTGAATAATGGGGTGTAAGTAGCTTTGTGAAGCGATACCCGGGACATCGCCAACTAGCCATGACAATGCTCCAAGTGTATCGCAGATATATAAATGCAGGCAAGGATGACTCAAGAAGACACTAACGGCACTCCATCAGTTTCCAATCTCAGAAGTACACTGCAGTGTAATTTTTGTTTTACTCACCAAGCAACCTACCCTGCCCCTTGGCCTAAAGAAGATGGCTTCTTCTGAGCCTCTCTGTGCTGGTCGTGTGGTTGTGGAGACAATTGGCTTATTGCAGACTTTTATTGGACTGAGATTGGCTCTTTAATGGCTCTGGTCCTACGTGGCCTCTCGCACACATCCTTGGAGTTGAGGAGGACACCTTCAGTCATGCTTTCTGCTGATCGCAGCACACTAGTCCAGGCTTTACGGTCTTGTTTGGTTTCTGCCTCCTATTTCACAGTGAGACTCAGACACGACTCGAATGTAGAATCTGAAATCGTAACAGGTCAAGATTTGGTGTGCAGTCTGTACAAATGGTTCTTTTCTTCTGTTATGTCTTATATGACAAATAGCGCTCCGGTCGTTAACAGATTAAACCATCTGTGTTTAACATGCAGCCCAGTTCCAATTTACCCCGGTGGATTGCTTTGCAAAGTAAGAAAATTACAAGGAAGTCTCTTTTTTTTTTGGAATAAAACTGCAATGTGATGCAGTATTAACTGAACTGAACAAATGATAGTGAGTCACTCTGATCTTGTAAAACAAAAACTTGCAAAATTCACTATTTATTCTTTCACTCTTTAATTTAAATATTTGCCCTTTACTCTGTTGGAGTCTACATGGAAAATAAAAAAGAAGAGGAAAGGAAAACAAATACCCCCACTTCTACTTCAAAGTATTTCGTGTATTTGACAAGCCATCGTTGAATAACGTGAGACTGTTGGTGTAAAATTGATGGTGTTGTTATGTTTTTATATAAACAGCCTGTGGCCGTGAGAGGCAAAGTAAAATTTGAGATGGAGTTTTGGGAGCTTCAAGAGGACATGGCTGATCAGCTGCATATTCCATGCCTAGAAGCACCCCCCCCCCCCCAAAAAAAAAAAATTGATTTGACATTTCCTTCAAGTGAGCTCTCATGAACCACTCGACTTTGTCAAAGTTACAAGGGAAGGAGACAAAGAAAAGGAAGAGGTGTGAAAGCGATAGAAGAAAATTTCACTTGCGTACGCCGTGAGATGGAAGAATGGCTTTGAGAGTTTTAGGTGTGCTTGGTTTATTCTGAGAGGCATGCACAAAAACCACTTCTGTGAAAACTTCAAACTCTTAGACAGAAGAACCCAAGCTAAACCAAACATGCATATTCTATCTTGTGCATTTAACATAGTCTTTCTGTCCCCAGCACCGGACTTTTTAAAACTGATTTAGCTGAAGTGACTTGTGGTGTCTTCTCTGTGGAGGAAAGCAGCATCCAGACTGTCTAAGAATTATGTTTTGCACTTGAAATCCTGTTTAAACGTAGCACTATGTGGCTGACCTCTGTGTGTGGTTATGTGTTTGTATCCACCAACACCAGAGGTCCCAGAGTACTCCTTTGATGGCCACAGTCACGTGCGTTACCAGTTGGCGTCCCCGCTGCCTGCCCGGAGGACATGGATCCAAGTCCTGGTTCGAACCCGTAAACACAGCAGTGTCCTTTTCAGTCTGATCTCAAAGGAGCAAAGTGAATACTTACGTCTGGAGGTGAGTGCAGGAAGATGGAGTCATCACTTTTCCTCACTTTCAGAATTTTTCATAGCAGGTTGTGAGTTTGGGTTTGGCTTTGTTGTGTGGAAAGCAATTTTATTTTACCTTCTCGCTTCATGAACAGTTTCAGATTCTGCTCTACTCTTTATCCTGTAGCAACTGCAGGCATTTTCTTTATCCACCCACTGCTCTTATGACATGCACTTTCTCTTGCTATAATGATACCTATGCAACAGACACTTTTTGAAAAGAGGTAAAAGCAACAAAAGTAACAGTTAACATAATTTGTTTCTGTAGCCATGTGTGAATTCATCGTAGTCTAAAGAGCTTGGAAAGAAAAGCGTCTGGACTTTCTTTAAGATGTTTCATCTCTCGTCCAAGAAGTTTCTTCAGTTCTAAGAGCAAATGGTGGAGAGTCATGACCATCTGTCTTCTCTGTCCAAAATGTGAACGTTGGCATCCTCAAAGGAGTGACCTTTATCCTTAAGATGCAACATCCGAGTCTTGTCCAGTTGAGGTGGCTCTTGTATGTTGTGCCATGCGTTCATGAAGTGGCTCTTTGGTCTCTCCAATGTAGACACTGTACAGCATACATTAAGTTTGCTTTTTTTTTGTCTTTTGGATGAACTGGTTTTTGTCTGAGTGTATGGCTGGGTCTGAAGTACACTGGGAAGTACACTGAAGTCTAAGGAGCTTGGAAAGAAAAGCATCTGGACTTCTTTAAGTTGCTTGAAGACCTCTCATCCGAGAAGCTTCTTCAGTACACTGAAGTACAGTCCCAGCACTACTCCTTCGAGGATTCCAACGTTCACATTTTGGATAGAGAAGACAGATGGTTTGAAAGAAGAGTGAAAGAAGCGTCTATGTCCACTGTGAACAACCATCTTTGAACAGAGGCGGCGGCTTACAATCCAGTTTCCTTCCCAGACGCCTTAACGCTCACTCACATCCTGGGCCATTTGACCTCAGTAAATCACATGATAGGGGGGTAGGTTTCACAGTTGGTTCACCCGAAACCGCGGCTGATTGTGACCCACACCCGTTTTCACATGTGATTAGGTAGAGGATCAATAGGGGGTCCATGACACTCTTGGGGACCCTCCCATAGGGCTTAAAATCTGGGACTCTCCACCAGTTGATCTTAGAACTGAAGAAGCTTCTCGGATGAGAGGGGAAACATCTTCAAGAAACTTAAAGAAGTCCAGACGCTTTTCTCTCCAAGCTCCTTAGATTCCCAGTGAAGTTTGGTAGGACAATGAATCTATTTGCATTTTATACAAAGCTATCACCTGAATTTGTACACTGTAGGGACAACTCACGTAGGATCAGACTGATTAAATATTTAAAAGTAAATAGACATTTATGCTCATTTGTCATGGTCACTTATGTGAATTCAAGACCTAATGAGCCAGACAAGTCAACAAAAAGCACACAGCTTTCAGTGAGACGCTTTGGCCAACCACACAGATGTGACAGGAGTAAACAAAGTAAACAACTTTTTGTCTTTTACCTTTGACTTCTTGGGGCCCCCACCTAAGGCAGTGAGAGGGAAATCATCACAGGTGTACATCTCCTGTTTCCAAACAACATTTCCTTTCAGGGCAGATAAAAGACATTCGAAACAACCAGAAACAGATGCATGTCTTTACTTTAGTGTTTTTGGTTTCTCAACAGTTTTTTTTCCAGCTGTTAATATCCAGATGTTCACTTGTTGTTGTTGTTTTGTGTTGTTGCATGTCTTCTTTTTAATTAATGTTTTCCATCCATCAGTTTATAAAATGAAAACAGTCACATCATTGCACTACACTAATCTTAATCATCGATGGAACATATTAAACCTTGGCCGGGCCTGTAGCGGCTTACCAGTATATACAGAGGACGTCTGACTTCTGACACTTGTTTAGAATAATTGGTTTGTGTGCAAACAACTGCAAATTATTATTATTATTGAATAATGTGAATAATTATTATTATTTGTTAGGAAAATGGGAAAGAAGTGCAGCATCTGATTAAAACACTTGGAAACATACACAGAAATACAGCATATAAAGTAAAGCCAGACAGAAACAGCCTGAATTCTCTTACACAAGTGTTATTTAGTCTGTGTTAAATAGACTTTAGGAATCGTTCTCCAGCCTTCAAAAGGCTTCTTTGGGTGATCACACACTGCTTCAGTAATGTTGAGCTGCAGGCTCTGGGGAGGCCAGTCCAGGACTGATAGCGTTCTGTTGTGTGTTTGGCATCATTGTCATGCAAGAAAATAACGCTGTTGCCAATCAGATGCTTTCCAGATGTTATTACTGTACATGGTGGATCAACATCTGATTTCTCTGTATGCATTTTCCACCGTGTTTTACAAACGAGTATAGATGCTCACCGCGCACCTTCCCAGTTCTTTACTCGTGCCTTTCCCTGTCTTTTGCCCCACACTCAAACCACACGTATTGATCAAACATCTGTGTCTTAAATGATGATGATTATCCATACCATGGCAGCCGTTTAAATCTCCTCTGATCTCCATCTGTCTATCCTTTCTGTTCATCCATTCCCACACTCCCTCCTAAATATCACATTGCTCCATCAGCACAGCCACATGGGGAGCGAGTGCACATCGTTTATCTATCATAAATAGTGCATTTATTCCTGAGTGCAGAGCAGTGAAACATTGGAAACCCTGCTGAGTTCTTGGTGGAAACATAACCGTTTACTGCCTGCTAAGATTATATTTTTCACTGTAATAGTTTTGATTGCTTTTAATCAGAGGAAGAAATTAGTATGTGTTACTCTTGGTTGGATACACTGTTACATTGTGAGGAGCCCCTTCTGTTTGTGTATGGCTTCACATCCAACAGTATGCTTAGTAAAAGATATTACAAAGCATATTAGGCTCTCTTCTTTAAATGACTTTAGTCTCTCTGATTACTGATAAAGTTCCTGTTTTTTGAGCCACTGTTTTTTGTGCTGTAACAATTTTACGTGCATGAAATTCAATTGAATTTACAACAGTAGCCTCAAGGCACTTCATACTGTGAGGTAAGGGCCTTACAATATTAAAGAGAAAACCCCAGAAATCAGATGAGCAAGCACTTGGTGACAGTGGGAAGAAACAACAGCTCTGTTTTATCAGAAAGATAGTGCCTCTGACAGAACCAGGCTCGTGGAGTGACAGCCATCTGCGGTACAAACTGGATGCCCTGGTGTTGTGTGTGCAGTAGCGTCAACTTCCGTGTGACTGCTTTCAACCGGAGGACAGTTGCATAGGTCACCTGGTGGTGGAGGGGAATCTGCCTCCAAACAAGCTTGGTCTGACTTGGACTGCCTGTAATCACTCTCAGGCAAACTAATGAAGGTGTGCTATTAATTCATGTTTAATTTATAAACATAGACAGGTTTCCAACACTGCACCGATGAGCACAACTCATCTGCAATGTGTCTCGATAATCGCGATAGGTGGAAAGGGGATCAGCTCTTTTGGTTTCCAACTGGTTCTGTTCTGGTTATATTGCTGTATAAAAGCTGTCTATGTAATTTTGACGTTCTGCAGCAACTTCCTTCAGGAGTTTCTTTTCATAGATGGCAACAGATTTGCAGCTTTTTGACGGGTTTACACGGTTAATCGCTGCATTATCACAAACACGTTGCATGTAATTGGCAGTATGACTCAATTATTGCTGATTTTTTGCCATTTTGATGCACCAAAGTCATTTTGAAGACTAGAGCTGGTTGCAGGTGGTCACGGGACTGGCCCCCGTCTTTTAAGCCATTGTTTCTCAACCTTTTGGAGCCATGGCACATATTTCACATTAGAAAAATCACGTGGCACAGCACCAAACAAAAATGTCACAAAAAGCATGATCATTTTTCCCCATAGACCAGGCACAGCAGAATTGGCTCGGTTTGTCCCCAGTATACCTTTGTTGCCTTCTTCTGACCACTACTCATGCTAGGAATTTTCTCCGGGACCAGGTCAGACTGACTACTATTCCTTTTCACATATTTATCTATTGCTATTACGCGCTGTGTCGCCTCACAGCATGACTATTATGTAATTTCCTCTCTGTCTTCTTCTGTTTTACCTGCAGTTGGCAACACATTTAATTAGAGCAGGTAGTTGTACTGCCCTCTGGTGGAAGAGAATGTAATTGTTCTCCCCGTTACTCACGCCGATCGCTTAGAGTACTAATCAGGTGGAACCAGATAATCTTCCACGGCAGACCTGATCATTTCTTGGGAAACACTGTTCTAAGCAATGATTTCAAAGGCAACGAGGTTGCTCATCCATTGGACACTGTCAATAATAATTTTGGTCATACCACAGTCTCCAACCAGTGTTTGCCCCAGTGTGACTGTAGTGTGATGAGGATGGTTCAGGGTCACCTGATCGAACCCTATCAGATTGTCAAAATGGAAAGTTTTAAGCCTAATGTTAAAAGTAGGGAGAGTGTCGACCCCTCCAATCCAAGTTGAGAACTATTAGCAGCTCTAGGAACCACAAGTGAGCCTGCAGTCTGAGAGTGAAGTGCTCTGTTAGGATGAAGTGATACTATGAGGTCTTCAAAATATGATGTGGCCAAATTATTGGAGACTTTGTATGTGAGTTGAAAGATTTTAAGTTCAATTCTGGATTCAACAGGGAGCCAATAAAGGGAAGATAATCATGTTACTCTCTTCGGTACTCTTGCTGCAGCGTTTTGCTACCTGAAGGCTTTATAGAGAGATCTGAAAACAAACTGATAATACTGAATTATAATTTATAATATAGTTCAGCCTAGGAGTAATACATGCATGAATTCACTTTTCAGCATCGTTCTTTTCACTACTTTTAGTGATACTGTCCAGATTAAAGAAAGCAGTGCTGCGTATTTGTTTAACGTGCATGTTGAAGGCCACATCCTGATCACAAATGACTGCAACCTTCCTTTAGTGCTACTATAGGCCAAGGAAATGTCATCCAGAGACGGTATCTGCTTCACAGATAAATATTATTTAATATAATCTACATTGCAATGAAAATGTATAATATTCCTTTAAAAAAAGCGCACATAAAATAAAAAGGGTGTAATAAAAAGTATTCAGTGACTAAGTTTGTGTGTGAGGAAATCATCTTGCAAATATTAACACACATAAGTTATTTTAGAGCAAAGCTTCACTTACTTGTTTTGAATTTCTCATGGTGAATAGAGCAACAGGGAACATCAGAAGTATCTGAGGTAGTTTGCAGCCCTGCCCTGAGTGAAGGAGGATTTTTAGGAAAGGATAGCCACAGCCTCTCTGTTCTCTACTTAACTGTTGCATTTGGGATCCATTCGTGATGTTCATAATGTTGAAATTCAAACCTAGAAGACAGCCAAGCATCTCTTATTACTCAAACAACATCAGACGTTAGAATCCAAAAGGAAGAGTCACCGTGAAAAAGCTTTACTCTTTTCTTTTCATGTACAGGGAGTGCAGAATTATTAGGCAAGTTGTATTTTTGAAGAATAATTTTATTATTGAACAACAACCATGTTCTCAATGAACCCAAAAAACTCATTAATATCAAAGCTGAATGTTTGTGGAAGTAGTTTTTAGTTTGTTTGTAGTTTGAGCTATTTTAGGGGGATATCTGTGTGTGCAGGTGACTATTACTGTGCACAATTATTAGGCAACTTAACAAAAAACAAATATATACCCATTTCAATTATTTATTTTTACCAGTGAAACCAATATAACATCTCCACATTCACAAATAAACATTTCTGACATTCAAAAACAAAACAAAAACAAATCAGCGACCAATATAGCCACCTTTCTTTGCAAGGACACTCAAAAGCCTGCCATCCATGGATTCTGTCAGTGTTTTGATCTGTTCACCATCAACATTGCGTGCAGCAGCAACCACAGCCTCCCAGACACTGTTCAGAGAGGTGTACTGTTTTCCCTCCTTGTAAATCTCACATTTGATGATGGACCACAGGTTCTCAATGGGGTTCAGATCAGGTGAACAAGGAGGCCATGTCATTAGTTCTTCTTCTTTTATACCCTTTCTTGCCAGCCACGCTGTGGAGTACTTGGACGCGTGTGATGGAGCATTGTCCTGCATGAAAATCATGTTTTTCTTGAAGGATGCAGACTTCTTCCTGTACCACTGCTTGAAGAAGGTGTCTTCCAGAAACTGGCAGTAGGACTGGGAGTTGAGCTTGACTCCATCCTCAACCCGAAAAGGCCCCACAAGCTCATCTTTGATGATACCAGCCCAAACCAGTACTCCACCTCCACCTTACTGGCGTCTGAGTCGGACTGGAGCTCTCTGCCCTTTACCAATCCAACCACGGGCCCATCCATCTGGCCCATCAAGACTCACTCTCATTTCATCAGTCCATAAAACCTTAGAAAAACCAGTCTTGAGATATTTCTTGGCCCAGTCTTGACGTTTCAGCTTGTGTGTCTTGTTCAGTGGTGGTCGTCTTTCAGCCTTTCTTACCTTGGCCATGTCTCTGAGTATTGCACACCTTGTGCTTTTGGGCACTCCAGTGATGTTGCAGCTCTGAAATATGGCCAAACTGGTGGCAAGTGGCATCTTGGCAGCTGCACGCTTGACTTTTCTCAGTTCATGGGCAGTTATTTTGCGCCTTGGTTTTTCCACACGCTTCTTGCGACCCTGTTGACTATTTTGAATGAAACGCTTGATTGTTCGATGATCACGCTTCAGAAGCTTTGCAATTTTGAGACTGCTGCATCCCTCTGCAAGATATCTCACTATTTTTGACTTTTCTGAGCCTGTCAAGTCCTTCTTTTGACCCATTTTGCCAAAGGAAAGGAAGTTGCCTAATAATTATGCACACCTGATATAGGGTGTTGATGTCATTAGACCACACCCCTTCTCATTACAGAGATGCACATCACCTAATATGCTTAATTGGTAGTAGGCTTTCGAGCCTATACAGCTTGGAGTAAGACAACATGCATGAAGAGGATGATGTGGACAAAATACTCATTTGCCTAATAATTCTGCACTCCCTGTAGAAGCTTCAGTCAGCGCTGACCATGGTCACAGAGACAGCTTTATATCAAATATATAGATGTATGTTATTTAAATATACAAATAGTAGGTATAATAGTTTGCAGCCCAAGAATTTTAAGAATTGGAACTAACTTTGATACATGCAGATATTTCACATAGACGTAGTCAAGATATTAGCTTATTTGCTGATATTGATTATGACCACACTGTTACTTAAGTACTAATTTATACTGCAATTAAACAAAAACCCACAAGAATTATCTTGTGGGTTTTATATAAAAACATTATATTAAATTATTCCGTGGCAAATTTAGTCATTTCGAATCTTTCATATAAAAAGAAAAGTACGAACCATTACACTAAGTAATTATTTTTGAATTAGCTCACGAGCTCCAGCATGATTTTTGGACCATCGGCCTCGACTTAACCAACCAGTAAATTCCTGCGCTCAGTGTTTGTGTTCGTGTCTTCAGAATTAATATTCATCGTAAAGGGAGCGTTGCTCCTCTCTTCAGTCTCATTACCTCGCAGTGAGAATGACCCATATTTTGGCTCACTGGGATCTTTGCTTTCTGTCACAGTGAGTGAATGCACACGAACACACCGATTCTATGGCACTAATCTTCTATTGACTACTGAGATAAAATGAAGTAGACAGGAGCTGAATTTCACTCGGTCGTACTACATTACGCATAGCAATCTTTTGCTGTATATCACAAAGTGGGTTTATATCACAATTACTACGGTAAAGAAATAGTCTGAAAACTTTGAACTTATTTATTTTTAGCTCTTTTTTTGCAATTTAAAACTAAAAGACTGATGTAGATTTTACCCTTTCACCGCTTTAATTTTCACTTTTTGCCAGCTTTGTTAGATATGCTTAAATTTAATTATACCTAACCATGGACATAATTAAAGATGTTATTATTGGATTCTCTAGTACAGTGCAGATTTTATCCTGCACATTTTCTTTCCTGACTATTAATGTCTCAAAGGTAGATGAAATATTTATTATTCTTTTCAAACTTTGCTTTTGTGACCAGCACGATGACATTTGCAAACGTGATTACAAATTAATCACAGGTTATAAAAACAAACTTTAAAAAGACCTTTGAGGCAATAAGGCAAAAACTTTTATTACCCAGGAATGAGGAAAAAAATGTGTATGTGCTTCCTGAGTAACAGCTTGGGGAAAAGTGCTGACAACTTAGCCTCTCGCAATTTATTTTTTAACATAAGTAATTGTTATTGAGAAAGTATTGGAGGGCCGTGTTGGAGCTCGAGTTGCAATCACACTATAAGCGTAGTCCAGTGAACCATGCACGCCTGCTTTTTCAGGTGGGCCCACCCACGTCGCACAGCAAGCTGGACATTGGATTTCAAATGCACTCTGGCTTAGTATAAGTGCTCCATAAGATGTTTGAACCAGGCATTAGCAGCTCAACATGACTGATTAGCGTACCATCACAATAAGTGGCTCAGCCACTGTTATTCATCATATAATTACACATATAGTTGCTCTTAATAAAAAAGTTTTCATAGATATTCATCAGACTTTGTATTTTACCACAAAGTTCGGTTACCATGTCAGTAGTGTGGCTGCAGAAAGCTGCACCACTCGAGCAGTCACTCTGTCATCCAATCATCCTGCTTTGTCTCTGTTTATATTCACGCACTGAGTTGCTGCACGAAACTTTATAGGATCAGCCCGTCTCATTGACGGGTCTATTATTAACATATTGAGCTCTCAAGTGGGGTGGTAGCAGAACCAAAAGGGGTAAAGGGCAGGTATTACGACATGGGAAGACAGAACCAGCATGAGATCATTGATGTTTGTATGACATCCCTAGCAGTTCCTTTCAGATTAAGGAAAGAAGGAGCTCATAAATGACGATCAAAGGTCATGTCCTTGTTGTAAAAACCAAAAGCTGCTTTTTCTCCACAGTCCATGCTGCATAGTATCAAATTTGCATCAACTTGCAGTTTATTTCTAAATGACAGGCTATTCCTTACTGCTTGATGGCTTGATGACTGATTAAATAAGACATTAAAATCTTGCTGGGCAAGAAGATGCTTTGCAGTTTTAATGCTTCATTAAGTTCACGCTGTTTGGCTCATTTATTTTTACAAGGCAGATTACCTTGACCGCAGGATGACAGACAGAATGACATCCTGAACTAAACTCATCAGTTGCACAGCCAGTCTCTTTCACATATGAAGAATTTGTGATTGATCACGTTATAAAGAATAGAACATGCACTTCTGTTTAAAATGACCTCGTTTAGTGAAGATCATGTAGATTTTTTCCTAAAATTGACACCAAACTGGAGCTTGTGGTGTTCGTGGAGAGTATTAAACATAAATTAAAGTGATCTGCCTTTAAGCTGGTAAAAATGCAAAACGATGCCATTTGCTCAACAGTTTTTATTTTTAATGGCAAAGTTGATGTGTAGTCCCGAAAGCATCTGACTGCAGATTAGGTCTCTGCAGACAAGCAGATATGGGTGCAGAAGGGCAATAACAATTGTACGAATGCAAAGTGGAAGCTGGTATTGAGCATCAAATTTCCTTCTATTCCCTAGTATAAATAAAGTTGAAGAAAAAATGCCTTCACTAGTCATATATGCACACAATCTACCTTCACACACCATTATTTAATCATGAGAACTGGGGAGATTAATGCATCATCTGCACATGTCTGCAATACTAAAGGCTGCGGCGCTGAGAGCAGTCTGTCGCTGGAAGCATCTGTGGGGAATGGAAGGGTCCCTGCAGTGGGACTGTTTACTGAAAAATGGAGTTGCACACCTTCACACACACCTAGTGCAAAAACACAAAGACACACTATCAAATGCACTCAGTCACATACCACCCAGGGAGCGGAGCAGGAGCCAAATTGCACCACTCCGTTCAGCTTTAATTGGGGGTAAAATCAGGTGGCAGTGAGTGTGTCTGGTTAGAAAGCTCTGCCCCAGTGGATTCTGAATATAATTAATACTTCATCACAGAGCCTTGAAATGAGCCACGGTCCTCCAACTAAACAACCTTGGAGCCATCCAACACTTTATCCAACTGAAGAAACGACCGTGGGATTGATGGAAAATCCAAAGATGGGCAGAGGAGGAAGGACTGACGTGACAAAGGGAAAAGGAGGAAAAAGAAAGAAGACTGCGAGATCAGTAGACAGTAGACAGCTACAGAGGCTGTTTTCTTTTTGACAAAGTTTTCCTCCCCAAAAACACTTGTTAAATCTTTATTTGTCGAGAATGAGTGAGAGAGTTAATGGTAGCCACCCACTTCTCCTTCACATCTCACTTTCTTTGTCTCAGTTCCTCTGCCCTTTTCATCTCAGTCCTCTGTTTATGTGGCAGCAGTGGCAGACAAAGATGGAGGGGAGAAAATTATGCTCAGTGGGACACTTGGAGGAAACAGTTTGAAATTGAAATGAGGACGACCCACCCACCGCCCAATCCCTCTTAACACTGCATATGGACATGTTCTATCCTGGTTTTCTTCTCCTTCTAGCTGAGTTTCATACACACACACATGCAGACACACAGCTTCCTGGACGGATTTTTTTTTTTGTTCAAATGAATATTGCTCTGTGATAGACATGTGGTGAGCATCACAGCCGAGCCAAAATCTTCATCTCGAGATCTGAGCCTTGAAGAGAACAGCTTGTTGTGTAAACACGGGGGAAAGTGCTGGTGTTCTCCCTTATTCTCCTCTCATCCACGAAGTCGCTTCCTCCTTTTGTCTCTCCCATTCCTCACAAGATTGTACTGGACAACCACGCCTGTGTGTGTGTGTGTGTGTGTGTGTGTGTGTGTGTGCGTGTGCGTGTCTGTGTGTGTCAGTGCTACAAATCAACAAATTGCAAGTTTAAATGCCAGCTTTCAATGTTCTCTCATTTAATATTTATTCTAGGCCCAGAGCAAAAGCAGAAATGACAATTACCTTTTTCCCAGGGTGTTTGTAATTAAATGGTAAGACACATGTTGTCACTGCTTAGGGAGTAAAACTGGCCGTAGGCGTTCTTGTGGTAGAATCCGATTGCTTGATATGAGAAAGGTTTACCTGAATGCACGTTCTGGTCATACAGTCATTAAACTGTGTTGGGAAATTTCTGTTTTGGGAATTATTTATTTTCCCCACGTCTAACCCCCATGGAATCGATCTGGCTTATTGGCCTACTGGCCAAATTGTCCTATTGATCCAATCTTTTAACATCCTTGTGGAATCTTTTCTTTCTTTTGATCCATTAGCTTTAAAACCTGAAATTTGAACTCAGGTCAGCACAACATATTTTCCCTCTAATGGCATCCTGCCATTAAGAGAGTTCCTCTGCCAAGGAAAGATCTCTTTGTTTCTTTGTCTGCAAGAGTACACAAAAACCAGGCTGAATTTCATGACCTCCCATGAGGAAAAAAGCCATTAAATTTTGGTTTCTTGGCCTCAGTTTCAATTTGTTTACTGGGATTTTGAAATCCATGCTGCTCAGACTTCTGCCAATGCCCCAAAACAAAGAGGCTCTATGTCATTTAGTTTATGCCCACTAAGCACTGAAAAGTACACTTGAAAGGTGCTCGAAGATAGACAAACGTCAGCTTTGCTTTGCAAGAAAACTGTTTTCAGAGGAATCGTTTCGCAGGGAGGTTGACTGATAATCCCTTGAGAGCAGGTCTCTGTAAGGAGAGATATACTTAGTGTTTTCACATTACCTCCCCCAAGCAGGTTTTGTTTTTGATAGCGTGTGTGTGCGTGCGCCATTCTATCTGTAAACGTGATCGCTCAAAAAGCTTTGATTGAGGTGCAGAGTGGTCATGGTAACAATCCATTAAACTTTTGCTAATATCCACCGATTTTTCTTGCTCAAAAATTGACAAAAAGTGTAAAAAGGCCAGAGTATGACCTCTGACCTCTCCTTCAAGGCCAAAGTGATAATAATGGTAGACAGATCTATTTATTTAAGTTCTGTTTCTTACTGTGATTGTTTGTATTGACAGCATATAAGCAGGGAATGATATATGGGGATTCTAAATATCACATTACTTTGATCTCTGACATCTTCTTTAAGGTCAAATAAGTCCAAACGTTGATACAATGTTTTTTATCCAAAATTGTACTTAAAATGCTACATCGTCTGTTTTATTGGCAACATTTAGGACAATATGCTCTTATATAGGGATTCTAAATATGAAATTATAGTTTACATCCACATTTCATGTCACATTTGCACTTCACATCTGCGTTCCTTTCAAGCTCACCTCAATATATGTCGTGTCCTTAAACAAAGTGTCATGAGAATTAGTTAGAAACATACTGCAGTATAATGTTATGTATGAAGCTCAAGTTATTCATGTCCAGTTATTTACAAACCATTGGCTACTATCCATTTCCTACTCCGACAGTACTCCTATGCAATCAAAGTAGAAATCCGTCATGTTAGTCTGATTTTAATGCACTAAAAACTTACCTTTGAGAAGAACAAGAAAACCCAAAATGAATTTGTAGTACAAAATATAATCCTGTTTGCTTAAAAATCAGAGAGTTCCAAGGCAAAAACTGCTGCTGACTGAAAAGAAGGACTTGTTTCATTTGCCAGAAATCATCTTTATAATCCACAAGACTGATTCTGTGGACAGATGAGACGAATTTGAACTTTTCTGACAGTTACATAAAACTAACCTCATTTGATAAAAAGAACATGGTGATGGTAGTGTGATTGTCTGGGTGTGACTTGCTGCTTCAGAGCCTGGACGAATTCCAGTAATCGATGAAACAGTTAATAGTGATCAGTTCTGAATTCTCGGGGTAAATGTTGACATGTTCTATCTTTCTCATAGTTGCGAATCAACTGGCAGCTACACTTTTGTGGAAACAGTTCAGATCAGAAGATGAGGCTCGAGCTGAGCAGGAAGAGGATAACATTTTAGCCACATGCTGGTGGCGCTGTGTCTTTCCTTCACGTGTTTGCTTCTTTGGTGAAAGGAACTCATCTCATCATTTTTTTTTTTCAAGATGGCAAATCAGCATGCTGGCTTCCACAAACCAGAGCCTGCTCCTGTGTATATTTATTGGAATTAGTGTAATTTTACAATACAATACAACTTTATTTGTATAGCACCTTTAAAAGACCAGTGGTACACCAAAGTGCTTTACAATAAAAACAGGAAATTTAAGACAATAAATAAAAGACTATTAACAAAGTACCACATATGTCATCAGGTTAAGGGCACTAATTATACAACAATAAAAGGGAATATAAGAACAAAGTTACTAAGAACAGATATAGCTAAAAGATAAAGTACATAGATAAGAAATTGAACCAAATATAAAACAGGGACGCTAACTAGATGGAAAAGGTATGTTGAATAAATGAGTTTTTAAACGGGATTTAAAAGATAAAACGGAGTCTGACGCAGCGATAGGAAGGTTGTTCCACAGATTCGGTGCAACCAGGGCAAAAGCACGGTCACCCCTCGATTTAAGTCTAGATCTAGGCTGAGCCAGGAGTAATTGGGCTGAAGACCTGAGGGCTCGCCCAGGGACATATAGACTAAGAAGATCGACAAGATAACGAGGGGCTAAATTATTTATAATTTTAAAGGTGAGCAACAATATTTCAAATTCAATGCGATATTTTATGGGTAACCAATGCAACTCAATAAGAACTGGGGTGATAGAGGCATGCTTTCTAGTGCCAGTCAGGAGGCGAGCCGCAGCATTCTGGACAAGCTGAAGCCTGTGAAGGAGTGCGGAGTGAAGACCAAAGTAGAGGGAGTTACAGTAATCCAATCTAGAAGTCACAAAAGCATGAATGAGCTTTTCAAGATCTTTATGAGGGACATAGTGCTTAGCCTTAGCAATAAGGCGAAGTTGGTAGAAGCTAGATTTGATTACTGAAGACACTTGTTTGTTAAATTTGAAAGAGCTGTCCAGCAGAACCCCTAGGTCACTAACTGAGTGGGGGAAAGAAGTGGCAAAGGAACCAAAGGTATCGGCTGATTTTACACCAATTAGTGCAGATTTATGAATGAAGTATTCTTTTTTTCTAATAAGTAATCTCAAAAAAATGATTGACTGTACCTTTAAACGCTGAATTCATGAATATTCAAGTACTTTTCAGTTATATGCATCCCTGTGAAAATCTACGTACACCACATGATTGACCAACTTGTTGAACCACCTTTAAAAGCAATCATTTGAAGTGTTATTCTTTGTGCGGCTTTGTCAGTCTCTCATATTGTTGTGAAGGAATTTTGGCCCACTCTTCTTCACAGTGTTGCTTTAGATCACTGGCTTGTTGCGTGAACCAGTTTCCACCAAGCTTTGGTTGTTAGATGGTTGCTACTTCCTCTCTTACGTCCTGTGGAAACAGTAATGGCGTCCTTAGTTTTTCAGTCTCCTGCTGGATTTGTAAGGCTTATATTAATCGTCCTGTTTTCCCATTGCAGATCTTTCAGGGCCTTCTATGTGTTTTCTACAACCTTGGGGATGGGGACTACAACCTAACACTGCCCACTTATCGACTCGACAATGGTGAGTGGCACGAGGTCTTCCTAGATCGCCATGACAATGAGATGACACTACGAATGGATGGCGGCGGAGGACAGCGTGAGGTTTCAGGACTGCAGGGCCGGAGCCGAGAAATCATCATTGACCCCACTGTGGTGATGCTGGGAAACACTTTCCCTTCAGGCATCAACAAGAGCTTCCAGGGTAGGTGGTTACAGCATTAATCTAATAATACTGTCTCTCGGTGTCTGTCAGTCATGTAGATTTTGGATTTGTAACTTTTTTATGAGCAGAAAAAAAAAGTCTCCAGACACCAGGGGCTGAATATGTACGTATATAAAAACATGCATGTATTTTTTTTCTACACAAACTGACATTTGTGAAACTAGAGCATGTGTGCACACTGGAAGAAATAAGTTTACCCATGCTTTCTCAGTTTAGCTGCACCACCTCTGAGCTTGAAAAGATTCAATTTTCCAGAGAAATCTTTGGGGAAAAAAAAAAAATCAGCTTTTATTTGTGCCCTCCATCGACTTCTTCTACTCCTACAACAGTGCTGATGTGCAGGTTTTCTTAGTAGCAACACGTATCATTCAGAAGAAGACAGCAGTGTATAAATGTTGACAAGGCTGTGCCGACATATACAACCAATGTGGCGACCATACACCAGTAAAAACACTAGATGAGAAGGACCAGAGCCCCACCTCCTAATCTTAATCACCTCGCCACACCGTCTGCCTTTACAAACAATTGTGAAAGAACGGGCTGTTTTAACCCTTGTGTGGTGTTCGTATTTTTGTTACTCAGCCAGTGTTCATGGGTCTGGTGGACCCGCTAGAGTTTTGGCTTTCCAAATTAACACTATCAAACAATTTTATGTTAAATTACTCAACAGATGTTTACTTCATCCCAATTACAAGACATATGAACAGCAAACATGGTTAATTTTTTCCCTTTACCTTTGTTAGATCACATTTATGAATTAATGTGCTTCTCGTTTTTTTTTGTTTTTTTTTAAATAAAATGTTATAAAAAAAATAAATCAGTTATAATCAAGTGAAGCGAGTGGAAAGACACAACACATTTACACGTGAAGCAATATGTTTCACAACTAAATGGGACCAGCCGCTCATCAATGGTGATATTAGGCCCAGGGTTGTAAAACAGGGGAAGGTGGTGCACACACTTATCCCACACTGTCCTGATGGCAGCTAGCTTGTCTCTCTGCCGTTGAGCTGGTCTGTTGTCTCGGTTATCAAAACGAATAATCCTGGAAATTTTGTGGAAGTTTTCCAGAGACATTGATGCACGGAAAGGTTCGTGCCGGTTTCTGCATCCCACAGGGATTCTGTGGATTCCCCTTTGGACCTGAAAACTCCTGCAAGGATGAGAACCCCAAAGTTGGCCTTTGGGGTTCTTAGATGAATTTGGTCCATCTCCTTCCACCTCTCTCCAAAAACACACCTTCCTTCTAGATTACTGCAATCCAGAAAAAATTTCTGGATGGAATCTGGGATGAAAAGCTCAAATGAAGACTTGATGTCCTGCACATGAGTAACTGTCAGCCGTGTTGGCCCTGGCTTATCACAGTAACAGCTCTGCAGGGTGGCTCATTTCTTGGGCAAGAAGACCATTCAATTTCACCAGTTATTGACATCCATATTTCTTCACTTGCTGTCTGGTGGGCTTGTTCTGGTCCTGGAGCTGGCTGCTGATGGGGTACTCGTCTTCGTTTTGTTACTAAATGATGCTCAACCTCCTCTTCTTCAAAGTCACTGTCAGACTCTGAATTTTCAGAAATGTGAAATATTCTGAAACCTCTTTGTCAACATCATCATCCGAAGCCTCTCTCTCTTCCAAAATCAATTGGATGGCCCTCGCAGCAGATAATCTTTTGCCATCTTGATCAGTTGTGATAAAGAACCACACTGGCAAAGTCTTATTTATAGTATTATGCCCCTAATTTGCAGGTGGGACAGGGTATGAGAAAATAAAATTTGGATCCCTCAAGAAAGAGGGTAAAATGTGCGGGAATGTAAGAGCAGACGGTGTTGATAGTTGAATTTTCAACAATGTTGCAACTTTGTGCGGAGCAGGAGGGGAAGAAAACACTATCAGCAGCACCAGAAAGGAGGAGGACAGAGTGTGGGAACACAGGACCTGCACTTTCAACACTTTTATTAGACCTGGGTCCAGTGGACCCGAACACCTTGTATGTAATGTAAATGCGTGGGGGGAGGTACAGTATGCGGTCATTGAAAATTAGTTCGGATTTATGTTCTTCACAGAAAATAAGCCAAAGCCAATGAATTTCAGGTTGAAAAAATAATTAATTGTTTAAAGAGCTCTGGGAACTTGATGGTATGGGCCTCCATAGCCTACAGTGCCTGTAGGTGTAATGTGCAGGTGGCTCAGAACGTTTGGTCATACAGTGTAGCTGGTTACCAGCAACTGAAGCTTCAAAACAAAAGTGAAGGGATTGTACTACAGTAAATTAATTATATCGTCTTTTTGATGGATGAAAAAATACAACATAAATGCCAAAATATACTTGACTGTCATTAAGAGGACACGGCTTTAGAAGATAACATAGAAAATAGTGCATGGACACATTTCTGCCTGTGTGCCTGCAGAGGATTTTAGATGTGAATTTATATTATTTTATAGGTCTGGCCCCAGGTGTTAAGAAATGAAAATCTGAAATTATTTTGTATCTTTGTAATATGAGCTCCTAAGTAGCACTTCCCAGCCAGGCTTATAGTAGTTACTTTGGATTCAAACTCAGGAGCTGTGGGGTACGTCTGCTCGGGAGAGACCGAAGCACAACATTCTGCAAGGACAACAAGAAGCTTTTTTGAGTGACCCTCAGAGCAAATCGATACCGATATCTCAGTAATCACTCGGGTCGGCGTTGGCATTTCTAACAAACCTGCTCAGCGCAGACTCTCAGAGACTGATTCTCCAGATGTGGACAGATGCCCGACGGTTACAGTCTGTTACTTTCTGCTCTCCCTCCCTGTATTTATAAATTGTCACGTTTTACGACCTCATTTCTATGAGTAACAACTGTAAAATATGCTTTGATGATTTGATGGATGAAAATATTTAGCTGATAGGTTTTGTTTGTACTGAATAATGGACCTATATTTCATTTTATAACACTAAATTAATGGCTTCACTCTTCTTGAATTGAACTGCAGTAGTGAGATTTTCTGAACTGCGGCACGCTAATGACTAAATATTTAAATGTCATTTTTTTCTCATTTCTGTAAAGCTGCTGCTTTTTCCTGCCATCCTAAAAATGAAATAGCAGTAAAACATTGTTTGCTCTTTCAGGGTGATTTATTACTCTGAGTTAAAGAAACCATACATAGTCTGAGTGAAAGAGCAGCATATTGATGTCGTGCAGATTTGTGCAAAGTTGGTGGTTCTGTCACAGTTAAATAGACTGTGATTACATTTTCTTTGGTCATAATACAAATTAAATAGGTGATATTCTTCCAGTGTATCCATATGTGTTCAGCAATGACACAGTCCCAACACTGTTAATGAGGGAAAGCTGTCCAACCAGTTGGTGAGTGGTTGCTGGAGGTCGATGGCAGTCAAGCAGACCTAAAGACTGGTCAGTGACACTCACCAGGAAATGCAAGTTGCAAATGTTTATCCCCCAAATAGTTACAATATAACACTACTATAAGTATAATTGTGCTACAGCAAAGCTGGTGATACAAGTCCAAGTTGCAGAGAAAAAAGTTTTTAAAACCTCTGTGGTACAAAAATGAGCAAATCCTTAAAGTAGTTGAAATTAATCTGCACATTTTGTCGAGTCTTACTTCTAGAACTAATTTGTTTGAGTTGAGGTGTTGTTGTTTCTGTCCCAAGTGGGTTGTTGTTATAGCGTAGCTGCATTCCTTGTCCCCATCAGTAAACTGCTCAGTGTTATTCCAAATCCTGAAAATAATTAAAAACATTTTTTAATTGCCAAGGTGGTAAACACAGAAAAAGAAAAATGTAAAACTTTAAAGAAATGTAACCATTAATTGTGCCTTTTTCTCAATAAATAATTATTGTGAAAAGTTTGAGGAGAAAGTAAAATTCACCCACGTTACAGAGTCCTTTTTCACAACACTAACTGGGCTGTGTAAACTGGATTGTTGAGTACCATTAACTAACCTAGTAATTGCTTGTTTCTACTTTTTTGTAGGGATGTTTCTCTGTACAGAAAACAATATATATTTATGTTCTGCAGAAAACAAAAGTCAGTCATAAATTTGCCCACAGAGTTTACACAAATCTAAGGCAGATGGATGTGAGCAGGGCTGAATCATTAAGGGTTAACATCTTCTTCGGGGAATAGAGGAAAAGGTTATGGCATACAACAATATAAATCTTCCAGAATTTCTCTGATGGATCGCACCGTGGCAAAATAACACAGAAGAATTGTTGTTGCTCGACACCATCTAAACACCATCCAGGCTCTGGTGTATATAATTTGTCTGAGTGTGTGGAAGAAAGAGATAATGTGATGTGTTTGATGTGTCACAGGGTAAGGTGAAAGGGGTGGTGTTTCATTCAGGCAGTTTAGCAAGTATTTTTTCTGAGGAGTGCTGCCAAAAATAGGTTGTTTTATCTATTCATGTGTGCTTTTTTCAAGAGAGAATTGTGACATTTTTATGTATTACTGAATGATTGATATGACACTTTAATGGTTAATTCATCCAAATGCAGTTTTATTGTTAGCTGGGACGATGGCCATGGTCCCTACAGCTCTGTATGTGTGTGTGTGTGTGTGTGTGTGTGTGTGTGTGTGTGTGTGTGTGTGTGTGTTGTAGTTTTTTCTGTGTATGTGCTATAGTGTGCGCGAGTGGGTGTCAGATTACATTGATGTTATTCTTACAGCTATTTAAGGTCCACTTTTCCCAAAAACTTCAAGACTTCTAAACACAACTAGTCAGATGTCTGTATATATAATATATTAAATTATATCAGGTTCAGAACTGGACTCAGGATAACTTACTTAAACCATAAAGCAGCAACAAGCTGAACTCAACAAACTATTTTTAATGCTGATAAAGGGAAAAATATATATGCTGGACAAGGATTTAAGCCAGAGGACTACACAGAACAGGACATGGAAACACAGTGCCATGTGGGAAAGAGGCAACAAACACAATAAGTGCTCACCAGGTAATTAAGAAGATGGAAAACACCAGGGAACACAGCTGCAACAAATCAAGTAAAATAGACAAGGAAGGTTAAACTCAATACCAGGCACACGAGATGCTATTAAAATAGAACAGGAACTAAGAAGCTGTCATCAACTGAAACAAGTATGGAACTAAAGGCACAGAAAACAGGAAACTCATAAGTGTAAGTAAGATAAACATAGCACTTCAGACAGAAGGCTATGGAGCTCACACATAATCCCATCATAAAACCAAAAACTCAGAGTGAACCTTCTGAGCTGGAGCACTTAACTAAAGGCATGCAATTCAACAAAAGAACTCACATCAAGCAAGGAAATAATGAGAATTACAGACACAAAGAAAGAACAAAAAGCTAAATGTGAACACTAAAAAATACAGGATCATAAATAGGATAAATGAAAGCACAAAACTAGAAAAAACTCAAAACCCGGGATCCACGCCGCAGGGACCCTGACAGGAACAGCTTTTTAAGTTAGCTAAGGACATGACAGCAACGTTTTACAGCGCAAAACTCCAAAGGATTTCACCACTGAAGGTATACGTATGATATCATTAAAAGACTGAGAAATCTCTATGCACATGGTCCAAGGACACAAACTGCATGGCATCATTTTTGATTCAATTCAGTTCAGTTCACTTTTATTTATACAGCACTTAATGACAACAACAGTCACCTCGAGGCACCTTAGCCCTTCATGCTGCGTTTCAGTAAAAGCAGGGATGGTTCTATCGTGGAAAACACTGAATGGGCTCAGGGACGTGTATGGAAAGCCATTGCAAGTGAACACAGTTCAGTGCTGCATTCAAAAAGTAAAGTTAAAAAAATTACTATTCAAAAAATATATACTATGAAAATCTTAATCTGAAATTGTATATGGAAGTGATGGATGCTTTCAGTGTTGAGTTCAAAATACAGGTGGAATAAAGTGCCCATGGGATGGGTGAGCATCACATGTGGGACGGCTTCATTAGCACTAAACAGTACACACACTTTTTTTGTTATATTTGTTACACTTTTGTTCCATTTTTCTCAAAGTTCCTGTTTCCAGGCTCAGCCGTCCAGGCGCTCTTTTAATTTTAACCTCATTTGTGCCATGCGAACATGCTAACAGTTTGAATAAGCTGAAACTGCTTTGTGCTGTTTGTTTATTTTACATGGAACAATATCAGCTCACCTTCAGTGTTATGAATTCCCACACAAAAGGGGGCATTTATTTATTTTTTAACGTGGCCTCATTCTGAACAAACAGATCTGAGTTTTTTGTGCCATTTGTCTGAATTCAGTGTCTGGCCATGACTTTGCAGAGACGTGCTGGCAGATGTAGTTAAAAGTGGTTCTTCACATGCTGAAATTTTATATGAAATCTGTCTCAGTGAGGTCACAAGTCATCATCTAATCACTCCCGGCTTTGACATCGCATCCTCGTCTATCTCCCTGCAGAAGCAGCAGCAGGCATTTCTTCTTGAAAAGTGGAGTCCGATTTACTCTGCTGCATGTTAGCTTGAAGCTGTAAGAAATACAACTGTAGACGCTGACTCCAGCGGTCTCCATGATTACTTCAGCACAACAACATCGTCCATTGTTCCTATTTGGATCAGTTGAGGACCGTAACCCGTTCATACTGGAACCTGATGTTGGCACAAAGGAATAATGTGAACAAAGTAGAATTAGACACTAAGGTTTGCATTGTTAACTGGGACCTACGAGAGACAACAGACTGACTCATGCACATACCGTACTGTACGAACACAAATGTTGGCAGATTCAGTTGAAATATCGAGAGAGAGAAAATAAGCGTGGGTACGGATGGAAAAAGGAAAGATGCTATATGAGAGAGGAAGAGGTCAGAACCACGAGCCACAGACACAAAGTGAAAGAGAGGCAGAGAACTCCCAGATATTAGACAGTGAGAGATGTAGACAGCTTTGCTTCGGGCAATAAAAGACAATGCATGAGTTTATTAAACGGATTTTAAAAGCACTTCCCTTCAGAAGAGGTACACTTGATAGATGATGGCAGGCCAAGTGAATATCTGTGCACGACTGTGTTTGCTTTTGGGGGATGTCTCTCTTCAAAAAATGACAGGGGAGATGAATTGATAGCTGAATATGCCAGCTTAGCAATTAAGGGATGAAAACACAAATACCATAAATATATGTTGTCACTTAGACAAACAGGAGTAGACGTAATAAGATAATGTAGAATGCCCGAATCGGATGTTGCTGTTAAATAAGAGCATTGCCATTTTATTGAACTTTTTCAAGCAGTCAATTTTAAACTGCTCCTACACTAACGTGACATCTTTGCTGCCCAATAACTGAATAAAACAGAACAAAATACAGCTAATAGAGATTTGCTTACTCTCAATTTGGGGTATCCTAAATAATATATAGGCTCAATTAGACCTCCACAGTTTTCTTTCCTCTGTATCATTGTCTTTAAATCTTAAGTAATTTTAATTTGTTTGAGTTCTTCATGTTTCTCTCTCCGTTGTTCCCTCCTGGGTTTCTCCATCTCTTGTGCTTCCCTGTAGAAATTTAATAAGACTCCTTTAAACATCAAGCAGTGCTCACACAGTTCTAATTACAGCGATTGTGGATTCAAAACTTGCTGTGTGATACAGTCTCTCAGCAGTGGGGTTACTTTCGAGCTAACTCAAACCATAAAGCAGCAACAAGCTGATAGTTTGACCACTGGTGTCAAACTAGCTTTAGCTCATGGACTGCATCCAGCTCAGTTTGATCTCATCAAATAGTAACTTCCACAAAAACTTAAGAATTTTGTATGTTTTTTAAGAGTAAAAGTTTCATATTAAATGAACCGTAAATATTTAGATTATAAATTACTTGTGATTTATTTTCCCATGTTCATTACAAAGAAACTCAGTTGCCCTAAATTTAACCTCCTAAGACCCGAACTCTTCCACGACATGCATTTTTAATTTCTCTTTGATATTTGGGCATATTGGGACCTGATGAATGTAAAAACAAAGAATTACCAGATTTTTTTACCTTATTTTTGTTTTTAAGAAAAATGAGAGCCACATATGAGGATATTTGTTTAAAATTTCGATAGAACAGTAGCAGCATAATGTCCTCGTAAGTGGATATCAGGCCCTTGTAGAGCAAAATTGAGTATTTTGGTCTAAATAACCCAAAATGTGATGTCCACATATGTGGACGCCAGGTCCTAGGAGGTTAAAGAAACAAATCACCTTTGCTCCTTGGTTTAAAGGTTTTATGTCAGTGTGTGTGCAGGCCATCAGTACTGGCTGTGATAACTGAGAATCATTCAGATGTGTGGATTTAACAGTTTGAAAAGATCATCTTATTGCATGATACAGTTCCTAAAGACTTACCATAATACTTCCTGATCCACCCATCCATCCACTGTACCCTGTACCAGCTCTTGGGTACATGGTGTGTTCTCACCTGAATGTCCCAGGTCTGCCACAGGGACTCCACACAGTCGGACATGCCCGAAACAATTCACCAAAAAGCTGGGCAAGAGGCTTCCTAGTCAAGTGCTGAAGCTGCTTCAGGTATTCTTGAGCGGTTATACTCTGAGCCCCTGAAGAATACCTGAGCTCCTCGTCTTGTCTCTGAGGACGAACCTTTAGGAGAAAACTCATTTCAGTCACTTCAGTTCATGTCCGTTTGTGAAGGTAGAAACATGGATTGAGCTGTAAATCAACAGCTTTTCCTTAATGGGGAGCTCTTTCTTTATTCAAGCAGATGAGACTTGAGGTAATATAAAAACAACAGTAGAGTAACAACAATAATACAATAACCACTTTGGTTTTACTTTGTGACTTATAGCTGGTTGTTTCTTGTAGTATTAATTGATATAAATCCTATTGAGTTCTTACCTACACGTTCTTTTATTTGCTTCTTTGCTTGGTAAATATGTTTTACAGTCGGTCTGGGAGCCTCATTGTGAAGGGTGTTTGCTTTAATTCTGATATAGGAAAAAAAGGAGTCGGGGATTAGAAACAGTTGCCAAAATCCAAAAAAAAACCAAACTGTAATAAACCAGAAGTAGGAGTAAAATAAAAATGAGCCTTTCAAATGTATTTACTCCCTTTAGCACAGTTTAGCAGGTGTTTGCCCGAGTGACACATCTAAGTTGTCAGCGCATCGCGGAGAACATAATAAAGTATCCAACACAAATATTTTCCTGTTATCCACAACATTATGAATGACGGATTATTAGATTCTGCTCTAAATACCTGACACTCAAAAGCTCACTAGACATTGTTGCAGCAAAAGAGGAATTTTGCTAAATCTTGGAGACGTCAAAATGTGAGTGGGTGGATTTATGCCTCAAGTGGTAGAACTGGAGCCAGCAGTTTATTTGTTACCAGGTACACGAGCAGAGCTCTGCTCTCATTTTGTGTCCGTGTACATAAATGCAAATAAAAAGTCTGTTTGTTGTTCCGCTGAACCCTCGTTTCCATTCTTCTCTCTGCAGGCTGCATGAGGGATCTACGCCTCAATGGTCGCTACATGCCGCTGGACAGCCAGCCACGAGATGGGGTTTCCCAGGTCAGCGTACAAGGCCTGTCTGTTGGGTGCTCATCTGACTCCTGCAAAAGGAACCAATGTAGCCCCCCTTTTACCTGCGTTGACTTGTGGAGAGTGCACGAATGCAGGTACGCGCACAAACCCACGCATACCGAATGCAATTGCACAGTCGAGCACACACGCTCTTCCTTGTGAGTGAAAAGCATGAAAACACTTGCGTTTAAACCCATTTGCTCCCTTTGAAACCACTTCTCAGCCTCTGACATGGATATTATTTTTGTTCATAGGCATATAAAGATGCTTTGAAAAAACCCAGCCCTGACCCACTTAAAACTGCAAAAGAAAAAGCATCCCTGAGCTTTTATTTACTGTAAAGCTAAAATGTCTGTGCAAATTCTATGGAAACCATTTTCTAACAAAACACACATTTGCTCGTGCGTACAAACACAAAGGATGTTTGAATGCACGGCAGCCAATTCAAAGCAAATAGTAAAGGAAGACCAGAAAAGGTCCACACTGGCATCCTGTACAACAACTTGCAAAACTGGAACAAGAAGGACAGCAGACTGACTCTTTTGGAATCTGTAACAGTTTCAACATGGTCTGAAATGTGTGGGAGTGGAGCAGAGCAGTTTTAAACATCCACCAGGTCATGAGCTCTTTGTTTCTTGTACTATAAATGGTGGCATACGTGCTAAAAAAAAGAAAGCACATTAACCTCGTGCATTTTGAAATTACAATCAATCCAGAATTCCCCATTTGGATGTCCCAAACATGAAAATTACATTAAAATGAGCAATAATCCATCCCAAACCCTGAACAGATCTCAGGTGATCTAATGATATAATGGGAGCTATAATCTGACCACATTCCTCGTGTCTTTTTTACTTTTTAATCATGTTATGAATAAATTAATGCCAGTCATTCAGTGCACAGGCAACAGAATCCCTAAGCAACGTGCGTGCAGCCATGCCCATCCATCACTATATACAGTGATAGATAGACGAGGTAGTAAATGTTGGGTATTTCTTGTCTAAAAATGATTTCACACAATGAGCACTTTTCTTGTTTGACTCTCAGACTCTGAAAAGGGTTCTGTAATATCTTTCTATGACTTCAGGGCATGTCTGAAATCTCAGTTGGGCCTGCAATAAAACCGTGTGTGTATGAGAGCGGGAGCTGTGGTCATTCATCAGGTCTAACAAAATTATAGCAGGGAGCTGCATTATGGGAATTGTAGGATCCAGACGTAAAAGTCAAGATACGTCAGCCTCTGCTGCACCAGTTCGGATCATTCTTTATTAAGTTTGGAGTTATAGAAATGCAGGATTACTGAATGTGACTCTGATTGCTTTGGTGGTTTAAACATGGAAAGAAATCACAAACTACCTCCAGCTAATTCTCAGCAATTCCTTCTGAATTTACTCTTTTGCTTTCTCTCTACAGGCCCAATTAACAAATCCTTTCAGGGATGTGGAATTTTATTTTACACACAGTCTCAATTAACTCAGTTTTTTTGTGATGCTTCTTTCTTATTAAACTTTTTTTTTAAAAATCAGGAGCAATAAATGCAAGGCGACTACCAGGCAGCCTCCAAGTGCCAAACTGGTTGAAGGCCATTGCAAATTATTTGCTCATTTAGTTTCCTGTTGAAAATACTATCTTCTCCATGAATGAGAAATAAAGTTACTGAGTTCCTTAGCCACAGGCTCAGAGCAGCTGCTAAACCTGTGACAGTGAAATCATCTTATATCTGTCTCAAATACTGATCTGTAGACTTTTATGACATGAAAGTCATGTAAAATAATCCAGTACGGTGAAATGTATACACTATTATCAGAGAAAAGCTTCCTCCCATCCATCCATTGACTTCCCTTCATCCAGGGCCGGGTCACAGGGGTGGCAGCCTAAGCGGAGAAGCCCAGACCTCCCTGTCCCGGGCCACGCCCTCCAGCTTATCTGGGGGAACATCAATGCATTCGCAGCCCAGCTGATTGATATAATCTCTCCAGCATGTCCTGGGTAAGGTGCCCTGCTGAGAGGTAGGACGTGCCCAGAACACCTTACCCAGGAGTAGGGCTGGGCTAGATCATGCCGTTCACGGTAATACCGGTGTAATGTTGGGCAACGATAAGAAAATGAAAAATGAAATATCGCGATAGAATATGGGCAAAACGCGCATGCGCGGTGCCTTTGTTTACGTACGCACATGGCTGCGACGCAGAATGAGAAGAGCGAAAGCGGATCGTTGAATGAAACAGATGAACCAGAAACTTCAGTGGTGTGGAACTGGTTTGGCTTTCGTCCGTCAGATACACAACAAAGCACTATTTTTGGTAGCGCATGCTAGCGGGCCGTTCAAGCTAATCTACTTGTGCATCTTTGGACCACTTCTAGCGTGGCTTGACCGTATGCACCATGGAAATCAGACGTGTGCAGAGAGCAAGCATCAACTTCAATATCAAGCCGACTTTACTTTAGTTTCAAGGATTATTGCTGGTGATTTGAGCAGGATCTCTCAGACCCAGAGACTAAACAGTTTATTTCTAGTCAGTACAACAGGCCGTGAGTGTGCATGTCTTTTTGAATTTCATGGACATGAAACTATCCCTACATGGTCTGCTGTAACGTGCATGCCTGAGCTGTACTTTTGGACATGCTGGAGGAGGTCCAGTGAGCATCACTGATTAGTGCTCTCTGAAAGTCGGGTTCAGACTCAAAACAGGAGAGGTCCTGGAAGAACTCCTTCCCAAGGAAACTACATTGAGGGGAAAATCAACCAAATCTAAATATGATACTTTTTTCTAATGTGGTAAAAGGCATTTTAATATGATCACATCATTACATTAATATACTCACTACAATTTGCCTAAAATAAATGCTTGCACAGAAAGAATGTTTGCTAATAATACATTTGTGAAAATTCATGTATATTTACTGGCCCAAATGCCTTTGAACTCTGGGCACCGTTATTTTCTGTCTGAAGTTGGCATCAGACAGACTTTCAAAAGTTGAAACCCACAGAAAGCTGCAGTCCTGTCCCCCTTTCAAACATAACGCACAATGCAGCGAACCCACCTGCTCGGCCACTAAATGTGGTAAAAACAACATTAATTTTTTCAACCCCTCTCACCCTGATCGGATTCACCCATTTGCTTGATCAACGTTTCACACGCACTACTGCGTTAATTTCTCTAAAAGGCTTAGTTTGTCGGTGGGAAATGGGAAATGTCGTGCAACGAAAAGCTGCAGCGCGCTAACAACCCTCTCCTGTGGCACAGAGCGAATCAAACACGGAGAGCTCTTAGCCACATCCACTAATCTCAGCTATTTTTCTGCCATTGGAAACATCAGCCTCTATTCAGTGTGTGCAACCTCCTAGCTTTTAATCTGGCCTTTCCCCTTTTTCCCACTCCTCTCATCCACTCATCCACTCACCCACATCATCTATCCACCAATTTATTTTTTCTTCTTTTACAATGGCTCTCATTCTTGCACTCTGCCCCTCCTATCCCTCCATTTCTTGGGTTGTATGGTTCTCATCTCGCTTTAACCTCCCTAGCGCGGCCACACACACAGACACACACATAGACACACACTCTCTATTCTCCTAGTGCTTATTTGTTCGCCTTGTTCTCTTTCCAGTACTTGACCTGAACCTTGAAACATGATTAAAGGGTAGTAAATGTTGGCAGTGAGCACTCCATGCCCAAGTGTTTGAAGCTAACTGGAGGGCCACCGTCAAATAGTCAAGTAATTGCTGTTAATGCTGCATTTGGGCTCAAATAAATAGGGACACAGTCAGATTTGTCAGATCCTTTTTTTTTTTCCATTTAAGAAAAGAGAAAATATGACAAATTCACTGTTTGTAGTCAGGTTATCATAAACGTAAATGGAGACAGAGAGTATAACTGTTTCACATCTAAGCGGGGATAGTCGAGGGGATCAAAAAGTCGAAACTGTGTTTAATTGAAGCTTATTGTGGCGTCAGATCAGACCTCCAGTTGTGGAGGCGAAGCATCTGTCAGAGCACCGACTGCTTCACGAGGGGAAACGGAGACAGTACTACACTCAACAAAAATATAAACGCAACACCTTTGTTACTGCTCCCATTCCCCATGGGATGGACGTAGAGACCTAAAATTCATTCCAGATACACAATATAACCATCCCTCCCAAACAGTGGTCACAAATCAGTCCAAATGTGTGGTAGTGGGCACATCTGCTATATTGAGATAATCCATCCCACCTCACAGGTGTGCCACATCAGGATGCTGATCTGACATCATGAGTAGTGCACAGGTGTACCTCAGACTGCCCACAACAAAAGGCCACCCTGGAATGTGCAGTTTTGTCTCACAGCAAAATGCCACAGATGCCACAAGCAATGAGGGAGCGTGCAACTGGCATGCTGACAGCAGGAATGTCAACCAGATCTGTCGCCCGTGCATTGAATGTTCATTTCTCAACCATAAGCCGTCTCCACAGGCGTTTCAGAGAATATGGCAGCACATCCAACCGGCCTCACAACAAGATAAAAAAAATAAATAAAAAACTTTGATTTTACATTTGCCACGTCTCTGTATCTCAGCCATGCAGGCACAGGAAGGATGGCAAGTAGTTTGCAAAAGCTTTAAATTAATGATATTTTAGACGAACCCTATCATTCTGACCACTTGCCTTCTGCAAAGCCCACTGCTGCTCATCCATTATGTTAAAATAAAAGCTCTAAAATCTAAACATAATTCTGAGGATGGGCGATGTTAGTGAGTAGGATAGTTAACAATATACTAGAAGTTATAGACAGACACTTTGACCCTAAGGAATAAATTCATGCTGCACATGTTTCTAACATAATGTGCCACCTTCAGTGTCGCACACTCGCTGGTTTCCGGGTGATCGAAGCCAAAGACCCAGCTCTCATCACCAACTGTAAGAGAGTCGGTTTCATGCAGAAGTGTCGGTATTCCTCAAAAGATTTCCAGGAGGCATGTTGAAATCTTAGAGCCCAAACAGATGTGGTCAGAAGTGGACTCTAGTAAGTGATCAAAAATGGGTTCAGTCATGGAGAGACGCACAAAGAGATGATCGTGAAGCAGAGATCAGCAGAATAAAAAACAATATTTTGAGTTTTTTTTTTATTTATAGACAGAGTTGTGGAACTTTGTGAGCACATTTCATATTTTAAGTTCTATTTTTACCTTTACTATTTATTTACCAGAGCACATTATTAAGAAAAGCAACAGAATTCCCAAGCTGCATGACAGCATAACATTGAGATGAAAAACATCTCTATCACCAGAGAAATAAAAAAATATTATTAATCATGCTTCAGAAAGTCTAACAGCTCCACACCTGTCACTGATTACAGTGCACACAGGCTCCATGTTATGATAAGGCACTCTTCATAGCACCAACTGCAGTCATGGCTAATGACAGGTAATGATAAGAGAAGCTGTGTTTTCTGTTAGACAGTCAGGTGTCCTGTATTCAACACCTACACAGGCTCCAACCGCGCTACAATTATTCCCGAGTGCTTGGCTATGATTGTGGCATAATAATCCTTTGCACAAATTAATTTTCTTTTTAAAATGTCTAACAGATCGATAGGAACGTGGTCATTTTAAAAACTGATATTTACATCTGCAATAACAAACAAAAACAAATAAACTGAACAGTGAAAATGGTTTAATGGTGATGCTGACTTCAGTTGGTTTGGACAAGTAATTCCACTTTGCGTTTGTTCTTAAGATGGTTCTCCTGAGTTCTGGGGTAGGAGCCACGACTGAAAACTCTCGTGGGGGTGAATGTGCGGTAGCTCGTTCTGAAATGCTGCTATATGAGATGACAGTTTAGAAAAGTCCTGCAGAACATAAAAGGTAAAAAAAGTGTTGCATCTACTTGTTTTGGCACTGGTTAGAGCTCCTCACAGCTGCATCCTGTACAAGATGGACATTAGAGGAAAACGAGAGCGAGTTGCATAAATAATTATCCTCCCCAGCCGGCAACAGAATCATTTTCTCAAAATCATAGAGAGTAAAAGTTAGTCTATCCTGGCATATATTTAAGGTTTGTGTGTGATCACTCTATCTGTACTAAAGACTAGTAAAGACTAGTTTTTTTGTATACAGCTATATTGTATATCAGACTAGTATCACCTCATGCTGTCAGATGCCACCTGTGTCCTTTGCTCACTGCTTGTGGTTTTATTAGCCAGAGAAAATTAGAAACCTACCAAGTCCACTTTAGAAGATTAGAAGGGGACCGTGGCACAAATCGCTGGTTTTTGTATTTTTACTTTATGCTTGATTAGGATTAAGAAAAATGTGCCCCTCGTCAACAGCAGTCCTTCATGTTAAAGACAAACGTTACGCCCCTCTGCAGCCCCTAATCTCCACAGTGTGGTCACCTGTTGCTAATTGGCCACACCCAGTCAGGTGTGGATAGAAGCATACCAGAGGCGGGCTTTCGAGAAGCTCACTAGTCTTTGCCTTGGTGGCACCAGCTATTTTAGCCAAACCTCTTCTCACTAACACTCTGGTATTCATCTCCTTTTTTATGTTGCGGCTTTTGAGCCGAGTCGTAACACAAATTAGAACATCGTATCTGTTCTGATATTTGTCCTGTGAACATAAACTGCTGTCTGAAAATAAAGAATTTCTAAAAATTAACCAAACGGTGACGAGACTGACACCACACCCAGCGATCACCTGGTTCACAAATAGTAGTTAGTTAAGTTATTAAGTTGTCTGGGGCATTTAACCAAACGATTAATGGTAAAGTATATGTGTAAACCATGGCCCATGCAGGTATTCCAGATATTCTTATCCCCAGCAGGTTTTCCCAGTTACTCCTTGGGAATCCTGACGCCCAGCTCATAGATGTATATTCACCACAAGTTCCCTGTCTACCCTGGGGTAAGACCCAGTTGGGCATGCCTGGAAAACCTCCACATCAGCTGGCCCAATGAAAAAGCTTCTTTTAAAAGCCACATCTGTTAGCTCCCCATGTTTGACCCTGCAGGGTTTCATGCCGGATGCCCTTCCTGACAAAGAGAATTCGGGTCTTTGCCTGGAATTAAACAAGCAACCTTTTTCTCGCCAAGCAAGCGTGTGGCACTGGAGGACAGAGGATGTCCAACGTCTTAACTGTCTCGATTAAATGAGATTTTTACATTAAACGTTTTCATTTCGTTTCGTCATAAGCTGAACGGTTTTGACTGACCGCCACCTTCACACTGAAGCCAACAAAAAATAATAATCTACCAACTTTTGGTTGAAGAAAATAAACTTATTTCAGCTTTTTTCATTTCAAAGGTGCTGCAGATGTTAGAGAGTCTTTTCTTCACTGCTGGAAACAGCACAGCAGCAACAACACCACAGAGAGCTCGGCCTTATTTACTTCTTAGTACAATCACACACATAAACGTCCATTGTTTACCAAAAAATTAGCCCATGATGTTGGTCTAGAAGTTTGCCTTTGATCTCATAACCTTGTGCTTTGGTAACGCTCTAAGTTAATGCCTTTAAATAAATGACTGGGTGAAATGAAAGCCTGCTTGTTCTCACACGTCTTCTCCCCACTGTTTTCTCTTGGTCTGAATTCTTATATTTCATGACAGAAGGAATCAAAGGTGTTGGTACACAATGTACTAAAATAAAAGCCAAAGCACAGTTCCTGCCTTTCTTTCATATCGAATCAAAAATGGATTTTGAATCGAACTGTGTCCTCAAGGAATTGCATTAAAAACGAACGTTGAGATTTCCTGAGACTCTCACCCACACAGTGAGTTTAAATAGCTAAGCAGATAAGAACATAATTCAGAGACAGATTCTGGGAGAAGATACAGGAAATTAACCCTTTACTGCCTCGTCTGGGTTAGTTTCTGTAGCTGAGAAAGAGCAGTTACGAGATGAATTACAGCACCAATTTGGATTTAGCGTCGCTCCTTTCATAGTAAAGTTAAGTCAATATTTATAAGGACGAGCATATCTGCGGAGAGCAGAGGTACGACTCTGATGTCATCAAAATGTTCAGCCTGGAGCTTTTCCATAGACTTTGAATGGGATGGTGAATTAATGGGCTCATAAAATGTTTGTTTGAACTGTTACACCCAAATGAGCTTTTAATTATAGTAGTGCTTTCTGAAGTGAGGCAGAAAATGTGCCCCTGTCTGCATAAAACCATCCTAGTTACTGCCAGTGCCACTGTCAGCACTTTCATCCCCTGCAGTCCAGTTCTCTGTTCAAGTGTACATCTGTGTAAGATCACCTATTAAAGTAGTAAATAACTCCGTTAAGACCAGAGGGAGATAATGACAAGCCAGCTTACTTCAGTAACTTTTTAGTCAATTGCATTTGTTCAACTATTTTATTGCACACTTTCTTTGCTCAAGTATGTTTTAGAGAAACATCATTTGAATACAATAATTGCGCTACATGCATTTATTTATAGTTTTAAGTATTTACACACATTCCTAAAATTCCCAGTCTTCCGGTGCCTTGTCCTGTCTTATCGCCCTCGATTTCAGAATAATAGCTGAAGCAGAGCGTTCATGCTACCGTTGTTTCCTCTTCCCTGAGGTCAGGACATCAGAGAACTGACAGAGAGGAACAAGTGTTAATACTGCAGCATTTCAGCCTCGCTCTGTGATGTCACAAAGGTCTACAGATCCACCAATGGAGAAAAAATGTTCTGAAACCTGAGCTTTTGGCTCACCAGTTATTGTGAACTCGCCACACTGTCACGTTTGACTTTCACAGCTACATAATATAAGAGGAGTGTATATTCTGATGAGGTAACAGTAACAGTTCTCTTTTTATTCTCATGTTGTTCACCTTATCAAATGTCACGAACATGTCTAATGTTAATCTACATGAAATATACAGGTGGGTTTTTTTGCTTGTTTTCTCTGTTCCTGACCGCCTGCTGTCTCTATCCAACTCTTGTCTTTTGCAGATGTCCTCCTGGTCACATGATCAGTGTAAACGGGACCAAAAAGTCTTGCGTGTACACCCTTTGTGCTATGCGGCCCTGTCACCGCGGGACCTGCGTGGCCCAGTCGCCCTCCAAATTCACCTGCCACTGCCCGGAGGGTTACCGAGGACACCGCTGTGAGACGACACTGGCCATATACAGGGAGGACGTGGGCCTCAGCTTCAGCTCCCTCTTTGCCATCTGTATCTGCTTCATGGCCTTACTGGGTAAGTCCTGTAAATGTACTGCCTGTTACGCACATCTGTCAGACTGTATTACTGTCGTGTTTCTACGGCAATACTTCCCATCCTAACTATAAGCAATTTGGAAACAATAATGATGCTTAATATAATGTTTAAAGCTATAACTCTGTATTGATGCAGCCATGGGCAGTGTTATCGTGAACGCACTGCAGCGAGGCGGGAGGAGCACGGAGGTGAATCTGCTTCGTGTGCAGGCTGACAAATGCTGCAATTTTCATTAAAGTACTGATGAGTACAAAATTACTATTATGTGACAGTGGAGTGCACGATAGATTTGAAACTGACACTTGAAAAAATTGAAGCTTTCATTCATAAAGTTCGTGCACTCTAAAGCGGTACGACGGTAGAGCGCCAGGTGTTTGTAATTAGCTAATCAAGGGCGTTTTTTTTATTATGTGGGAGTTAATGTGTTTATAAGTCTAGTGTGGAAACAAACAGAGACCCCACGAAGATGGTGCGCTCCGTTTTATCGATCAGTGTTTTCAAAATGACAGCCTGATTTTCATGAGGTCAGTAACTCTAAAATAACTTTTTATGTCACTCTACATGTAAAGCAACTAATACTTACTGCGTGATTTAATATACTCTAACAAACAAAAATGAAGTTGTACGACAGCTAATCAAGAATGAATGTTTCTGCAGACGTGATCTCAAGAAGTTTCCAAGTCTTGCACTGAAGTTTTCAGGCAGTTATTAATCAGACTTCTCAAGTTATTTGTGTGAATTTTACCAGATGGGAATTCTTTTTAATGATTATTCAGATTCTGCATGATTCTGCTCGTTTACTTCGTTGGATCTGTTGTACAGAGTTGAGGGTACATTGAGATCCTCGCTGACCTAAATCTTAAGAACGTCTGTGAAAGCTTTTTAATATCACATCTCTCCCTTCCTAATGAAGGTTATTCCAAAGCTTGGAGCAGGACCTTTTATACTCCCCCATGATGCCATATTTATTCTCAGACTGTACTAAAGTAGCTTTACATTCATAGTTCAGAAAAAAAGAATTTTTTTTTTTTAATGTAGGTCCTCTGTGAATCCTGCTTGTTTCATGAGTGCATGAGGATATCTGCTCTCATTGACATCATACAGATAAGAGTAGAAAAAACTGTTTAGAAAAGTGTGTGTTCTGAACTTTTGGTTAACAAAAAGACGTCCAAGCTTGTAACTGTGTATGTGTAACATGACAAATCCTATTTAGGCTTATCTTCTTTATCTGCAGATGTAATTACAGTTCAGTTATTTAGCTCATCTGACCGAAGCTTGTGGCGTCCGTTGCCTGTTTGTTCATTCATCTCTCTGTTCGTTCAGTTCACAAGATTTGCTACTCCTACAGTGTTGGTCAGATTTAATCAAAATTGTACACAATTGTGGTCAAGGTCACAGGAATATATGGTCATTTTATGGTCACCGTTCCCTTTTTGCAAAAACTGCTGCTCAAAGTGTTGGTTCGGATTATGATTTTCATGAAATGAGTGTTTGCATGGACTAATCTGTGTACCTAGGTTATCCTGTTATGATGACGATGATGGTCATAATCTTGTGTGTCATGATGGTGGAGGGAGTGGTCTTACTGGTTGACTCCCACATTAGGAAAGCTTAGTTGGATCCTTACTACCACCATTATGTCAACATGCCCAATGCTTTTTATGACCGTGGTTACAGCTGACCACGATGCTTCTGAACTCAAACACTTTTGTTTGGTGGTAAATGGGATCAAGTTGTCCTGGATATGACTGTGAGCCTCTCTGATGTCTCAATGGATGTTAATTCTCATTAGTTTGTGCAGTACAGCCGACCCCTCTGTGCTTTACATATTACAGTAGCCTGTAAATTGTGATGGATTGTGAGCGAGATTAGCTATTATGATCTGGTTTGTATACGTTTTAAAAGGTAGATGGAGGGCTTCAGTGAAACATTGGATTAACAGGATGCCTCACTGCATTAGCAGAGTAAATGATCCAAATCCAGGGATCTCCTTTCAGCACATTAAATTACATCAACCTGAATCCCTATACAGTAACTGTTTGTACTGCTATGTAAAACTGTACTATACACAGTGCATATATATATATAATGTAGTCCTGTAAATTAAGTACATTCTTAATATTTTTAAGAGGTTAAAGAGCAGCCAGGTTCTGCTAATCAAACACTTCTTTAATGGATCATTAGCACGTGTCGGCACCTCTATAAAAGTGTAGTTATGTCAGTTTGTGGCTCTGGAGCTTTCTGGTGTGTGTTAATACAATGATGCAAACTTCCCAGAAGTGGTCGGTCTCCCCAAGGTCAGACTGGGCAACACTCAGAGAAACTGCAAAAAGCCCAAGAGCTGCATCCCAGACTCTACAGTCCACAGTTAGCATGTTAAATGTTAAAGCTGTTGGACTGAGTAAGCAGGGCTTGGTTGGAAGGGTTACCAGGGGAAAAACTCCCGTACTGTTACTTGAAGTTATTGGTGTTAAAGGTGGTCTTACAAGCTACTGGATCATGTGGTGACCTCCGATATCGCTCCTTTGTTCTTCATGCATGGCATAAAGTCATTGTCCAAGAGTGATGCAGAGTTCTTCTGTCTCCTACCACCTTAAAACAGAGCTGGCCTTCCTGATCAGCTTATCCAACCGCTTCAGCTTCCTTTCAGCAATAGATTAGCTGCTGTTCCAACAGACAACACCATTAGAGATGGCTGCCACTCCAAAAGATCTCAGTCTCCTCAGAGTCTGATCAGGAGATGGTTCCACTGGCACCAGTCCACAAAGTCCTGAATCCACTGTCTGTACTCTGATATATCTTCACCCTAATGAGGCTAGCGATGGGAGAGTCATCAGAGAACCTTTGTAGATGGCAGCCTGGGTAGTTGATGGAGAAGTTTGAGGTGTAGAGGGTGTCCTCATCTACTGTGGGCGACCAGTGAGGTAGTCCAGTATCCACTAGGACAGGTGGTGGTCCACTCCTGACAGCTCCAGCTTGTCCCTCAGAGGTCGGATGGTGTTAAAAGCACTGGAGAAATCTTCCAGGCTTCTCCGGGTGGGTCAGAGCTTGGTGCAGGAGGTAGATGATGGCATCATCCACCCTGATGCCAGGCTGGTAGGCAAACTGCAACTGATCCAATGAAGAGCTAAACAGGGTGCGATATTTTAGGAACTGCCTCTCAAGGGTCTTTATGAGATGCACGATCAGTGCTACCGGCCTGTAGCTGATGAGGTCCTTTGGATGTGTAGTCTATTGCACTGGTACCACACCGGAGGTCTTCCACAGCTGTGCTACTTTCCCCAGCTTCAGGCTGGGGAAAGTAGCTTCAGGCTTCAGGGAACATGTATCCCATGATGCCACACAGTTGGTCTGTGCAGCACCTCCGGAGGCTGATGCCATCAGGACCTGAAGCCTTTCGCACCTCGATCTTTGGCAGCTCGTTCCTCACCTGAAGTGTTGAATGTGACAGGATGGTGGTGAGGGAGGGGGGCTGTGGGATGGAGTCTTTGGGTTGGACTTTAGGCAGTAAATTTCAAAGGTAAAGCTGTATAGCAGCCCTTTGTCTCGCCTGTGAGCGGATCAACTGAAACATTCTGGTGTTTGATTTTCTGTTGTTAAAATCCACATTTTTCTTTCTTTCCTTTATGTTTTTGCTTGTTGAATATTCATCCACCTGTACCTTTTAGCTTTGTATTCCAATCCCTGAAGGATCCTCTGCTGAGAAAGCGCCTCGGGCTCAGTCGTACTCAGAGAGCTGTCAGTACAATGACATGTTCCCGTTGTTTAATTGAGGACAATACAACAGAACAGTAAAGAGCAGTATGAGACGAGCACAGCCCAAGAAGAGAAAGCAGATCAGAGGAGTGCAAAATAAAACAGGACGACACACAATACCAAAAGAAAACAAGAGGGAGCTGAATAGATAGCACAGCCGAGGCTGCGCGCAGCACGGCGAGAGAAAGAAAAAGTGGGAGATGTGTGGTGAGGAAGATGGTGTTGGTGTCACACTGCTGCTGGCCATGTCTGATTGTCTCATTGGTGATTCACAGGGCACCTCTTTCACACCCGGAGACCAGCCAGACACTCAAATGATCGTTTCTCCTTTTCTTTTCTCCTCCATTCCAACATCTTCCTTCAAATTTGGCTCTGGGCTTATATTAAATGCGACATCCAACCTTGATCCTGTTGAGGCTCAGCGCTGTTTTAAGTGTTAATTACTTGATTTGTAGGCGTATAAGGTGCTGTTTACCCAAACCTGCAGAAATTGAGATCAATGCTCCGGGGGCTTTGGTAGTAATTTCAGTCGGTAGAGCATCCTGCGCTCGATCGGTCAAGCATTCCTCACTCTGAAATTTAAGTAGCGACGAGAGAGACTTCTTTTTTTTTTTTAAGCCTTCATCAAATATTTCTTGTGCACACTCCAAATGTTTGAATAGCAAGAACAAAAGAAGGGCAGCAACTCTCAAAAGCAGTTCTCTGAGAATGTTGTGATTGGTGAAGATTAAAGACAAATTCTACTCCCAAAAACGTTCATATTCGCTCATTCCCTTTGATCCTGATCTGTTGTGTGGTTTGATATGGTCAGCTATGAGCTTTCCCTTGCCTGCTGGTACTGAGGTTCCTACAACATGAAGGCTTCATAGTTGGTGTGTGTGTGTGTGTGTGTATTCTAGCACCTCCAGCACATAAGTCATTTTAACGTGTGTGATACTTGGAGGATGAATCTTTAATAAGTGGGGTGATCCTTGACTTTACTTTCCATTTGTACCAAGTTGACATTTGTAGTTCGAATGAGACATTTCAACAGCTGTTTGCTAGATTGCTATCAATTTTCAAGAGGCGGTGGTGTCAGAAACACACTTGACTGAGAGGCTGCTATTGGAGGATTGACTGGGAACATTTTAAAGGCTTCCTTTTATTTCCTGTTTGACTGGTTTAACCTGCAAAAGTTTGGAAAAATGGTTTAGGCTAAAACAAACCCATTAGTAAAGTCCTGTTATAAAGCCTTGAGGTCAGTGTAGGGTTAGAGATGTGTAATAGCAGATTATATTAGTCACAGCCACTTTAGAATTTCTCCATCCATCCATTCGCTTCTGCTTATCCTTTTTCAGGGTCGCGGGAGGCGCTGGAGCCCATCCCAGCTGTCATAGGGCGAGAGACAGGGTACACACAGAGACAAACAACTATTCACACTCACATTCACTCCCGCATTCACACCTATGGGCAATTTGGATTGATCAATTAACCTATTCCCACTAACTGCATGTCGTTGGCCTGTGGGAAGAAGCTGGAGTACCTGGGGAGAACCCACGCAAACATGGGGAGAACATGCAAACTCCACACAGAAAGACCCCTGATGGTGGAATTGAACTCGGGACCTTCTTGCTGTGCAGCAACAGTGCTAACAACCGTGCTTTAGAATTTCTAATGAACCCTTATCTTAACAGCATACACTCGCCAGCAGCTGCTGGTATTTGGTTGGATTTTGCCTGAATTTTCATGGCATAATTTCAACAAGGTGCTGGAGAAAAAGAGATTTTGGTCCATATTGATTTGATAGCATGTTAGCTGCACATCCATGATGTGAATCTCCTGTTCTACCACATCCCAAATTTGCTACTATCCTGATATCACAGCAGAAATCAAGACTGCTGAGACCAGGCCAGGCTAATTTTCTGTTGTCTAGTTTCTGGTGAGCCCATGTTAGCTGACAGGATCCAGTGTGGTCTCCTGCTTCTCTGACCCATCCGGTTCAGCGTACTGTGCGTTCAGAGATGCTCTTCTACAAGTAGTTATTTAAGTTATTGTTACCTATTCATATGATGAAGGAAATGTGAGTACAGAAAGTCAGTATTTTACAAAAAAAATCTGCTAATACTTATTAACTTAAAATTTCAAGTAAATATCATTTGTTTTATATCACAGTAAAAACAGATCAGGTCATTTTGATATAAACAGCTGGATTACCAGCTGGAAACCAGCTTCATTATTAAAACTTCAGCTGGGTTTTTCTTCGTTCATCTCTCTGTAGAAAAATAGACCAGTGACTCATCATGACCTGTGGAAAAAAAAAAAATGGATGTAAATCCACTTGAATTTTTAGCATCATTTATATGTAAGGAAATGCATGATTTTGTGCCTGATTTCATCATGAAAGAAATGATACATTCATGCAAAACCTCATGAAGATGAAATAATGCATGACCTCATTGCATGAACAATGCAAAACCTAATGTGGTCACAAGGGCTAGATGTTAGGACGATTCCTGATGTCATTAAAACATTGAAATGATATTTTTAGCTTGAACATCCATGGAGCAGTCTCCTCCACTGATTGGACTGAGAGACCAGCAGCACTGACACAGTCAGTCCCCGGGGTGCTCCTCGGGGGTTCTGAGTTCAGAGCAAAGTTTCTAGTTCAGAAATGTCAGCACGGCTCCAAACCGAGTCAAAGTCCAATTGGCAATCTCTTGAGTATTTTAATGATTAATGGCATAGTCCTCTGAATGTATCATGTAGCTGGAATATTGATTCTGCACAGCGCAATGCAAATTAATTTATTCTTTTTGCTTCTTCGGGCTTTTACGTGCGTGGAGCTTTGCGTAGATATCATCCCTTCTTTGCACGCACCTCTATGCCCTCATGTTGTGTTTCAGCAGCTGTTTTTCTCTCAGGATTATGTTGTTATTGCATTATTAACTTGGCTTATTACTGCTGGCTTGACACTGACATCCAATACTTGCTTGTTTTTCTGAACACCTTTTCTCTTTAACTCATTCCAAGTTTTTTCCTTTGGAAAAAAAACATAAAGGACTTTTTATAGCAACAAAGAGCTGCTCAGGGTAAACGACAGTAATGCTACTTTTACTGTTTCATTCATTCAATTCAATTCAATTTTATTTATATCGCGCCAAATCACAACAGTCGCCTCAAGGAGCTTTATATTGTACAGTAGATTGTACAACAATAAATATTCGAAAGATAGATAAGTTTGCATTTGACTACAGAAAAGCAGTCAAATGCAAACTTATCTTTTTTAAACAGTCATGTCAGAACATCAATAACGTAGGCTCTATGTAAAAGATGGACATAGACAGCATGGTTTGTAAAGCGATGATGGCTATTATCTTCAAACCTTGGGAAGATTCAGCGTTACATTTTTTCCACCATGTTAATCTAAAGAAATTCAGTTACCTTCTTTTTAGGTTTTCAGGACTACTGTGACTTGGATGATTGCGAATCTACACAGACATGCTGCCACCATGTTTTTGTTTGTGGAACCAGAAGGGACTTATCAACCAATACTAGCAATCAGGTGCAACGCACTGATGCATATACATGATAATTAGCTCTAAATAACAGAATAGTTAAAGACTAGAATGTCACACTCAGAGCCTGGTTCTGCCGGAGGTTTCTTCCTGTTAAAAGGGAGTTTTTCCTTCCCACTGTTGCCAAAGTGCTTGCTCATAGGGGGTCATATGATGGTTGGTTTTTCTCTGTATGTGTTATTGTAGGGTCTATCTTACAGTATAAAGCACCTTGAGGCGACTGTTGTTGTGATTTGGCGCTATATAAATAAAATTGAATTGATCTGAATTTCTGTCTTCTCTGTTAGTACAATTAATCAAACCCCGTTTTCTATTATTTTTAAAATTGCCTTTAAACGTCTTTATTTTTGCTGTAAATTTGTATTTTTATTTGGACATTGCTTCCAGCTCTGAAAAAACCAGTGCCTTAAATCTGCATTCTTCCCGCTGGCCAGCAGGGGGCGACTGTGGTTACACAGTCGTAGTTGTAGTGATACCAACATACATTTAATTCTATTAGCCAATCAGCAATACAGCAGCTACTATGACAAATATACTAATGAACAATACAGACGTCTGTGGATGATAGCAGCAGGTCTGAGACACGTGCTCGGTTCGGGGCTAAGACTCCATAACTGAGTATTGTTTTTAAAACAAATCTTAAAAACTGAAGTTTATCGTTTATTGTTTACACCCTTCTCTCAGAGGTTTGTAGAAATCCCAGGGAAGCACATGCAGCTTCAGGTCATTTGAAACTCTCTTAAATTAGGCTGCTTTTGCCATTTTTTTCTTGGCAGATCCTTTCAAGTTCTTTATATTAGATTGGAAGAATCTGTTAGCTGCCATTAGAGCTCTACAGAAATGCTTTAATGTGTTTTTATTTTTCTATGATACAGCAGAGGAGCTGCTGAGCATTCTTGGGAATTAGACCCTCCTCTGCCTTTTTCACCTGAGGTGATACTCTGGCTTCCTGCGAACTTAAAGCTGGGTGCTCGATCCGCTCTGTATCTGTCGATGAATAATGGAATGGGTTCCTGATCTTGCCCTCTGATGTTCTGAGGGGTTGAGTACCAGGCTGTAGTAGCAGCACCATGCTGTTAGTTTACAGACCTCCACCCTGTAGGGAGACTCAGTCCAACCACTGTAGTGTCGTCTGGAGGCTTAATAATGGTGTTTTGCTGTGGCTGGCTGGAACGTGAATGTTGAGTACCTGGAGTTCTGCCCGAAGCGTTCAATTTTTTTCTCATCAGACCAGACCTTTTGTTTCATCAGACTTTTTTTTTCTTATGCTTTCAGAGTCCTTTAAATGCAGTCTGGCAAACTTTAGGCGAGCTGTCGTGTGTCTTTTACTCAGGAGTGGCTTCCATCTAGCCACTCTACTCTAAGTGTCTGATTGAAGGACTGCTACTGAGTCAGTTACTTTTGGCTGAACAACCAACTCTCGGAAAAGTCCTGGTGGTTCCAAATTCCCTTTTCTCTGAAACACTCCAGCACTCCTCAGATCTACTTCTTTCCCCTTTTTAAAAAAATCACAGATGAGTTTCCATGAATTTATGGCTTGGCGCTTGTTTTGACATCCACTGTGAACTGTGGGGTGTTAGATACACAGATGTGGGCCTTTGACAACTAAGTGCAATCTATTCAATTTGCCTCAGGAGGACTCTGGTTTTATCCTTGTCAAATGAAATGAGTTACTATTATACAGATGCATTGCTAGCCATAAAAATCCACCTGGACATGAAGTCCTTTACTCGAATCAGAGTTTGGGGTTTTATTGTGTATTAAATTTGCTACACTGTCTTATATGAACTAATTAACCCTTTAAAGCCGGTCGGAGCGGGCACGCTCCGTTTTGCGTAACTATTTTAAAATCCCGGTAGCACTGCAACCACGTAAGCTAGCGCAATAATTTTTTTTTGCATATGAAACTGGAGGAGTTGTACTTACATCTTATGCCATCAGCTTGTCCTAAGTCACAGTTTCCTTCCACATATAGCTTTGCAAAAACTGCATAAAAAGCACTTGCAGCAACAAAAACATAATATTCCAGAAACACGCTTTGCCAATCCGATCAGCTGTTTGTAACACTTCCTACGTTGGAATAGACGTCAGCACGAACTTTCGCATGTCCGCCATTACCTGCCCAAAACCGGAAGTGACGTCGTTTTCGCGGAAATGTAGTTTTTTACCATCAGGGCCTCATGAGCCTATACTGGTGTTTTTAAAAGTTATCTTTGACTTTATGACTTTCTGTGTCGTTTCTGGGATGCTTAGGACTCATATTGCACTGCTGGAAATAGTTTATTTTGATGCATATGCTGTTATTTTGCAAATTTGCAGTATAATATTTATTTTCGTTTTTCCTGCAGTGTATAAAAATTGGTGTATTTCAAAAATAAAACTATGAAGACGCTCAAAATAAATTTCCTGTGGTGGGAAACTATTTTGTGCAACTTTTTTGTATTTACAGTTTTGAGGGATAAGCCTCTTAAATTTCTCTAACTAGAAATATATGTTAAAAAACAAAAACGATTTTCAATTTGTTTGTAGTTTATTGCACTTTTTTGCAATTTATGTAATTACTATGCACTTAATGCATACATATTATAAAAATTTGGGCTATAATGGTTGTATTGATGTATATCAACTTGAAATGCTCCCAAAAATGGCACTACGGCATGTAAAAATATAATATAAGCTCTGGCGGACTTGGTTCTATGGTAGGGTTAATACTTCCATTACCATGCTGCTGCATGGTAAATGTACAAATTGTATTACTTTTTATTAGAATACCTATTTTTAATACTCTCTGAATATTTTCAGTATGTTTTAGGCTTAGAAGTGATACCATGCACATGCTAAAAATAAGTGTTTATTATAAAATGAACATAGTCTGAAAGTACACAAAGTATGTCCCAAAGGTCAAGAGTTCCTCTTTAAACTCCAGTGGCTATTTTTTAGCATTGAATGTGATATTTTTGTATTATGGTGAATCTGTTCATCATTGTCAGGTGGTGTTATTGTCATAGATGAGCGGTTTTCAGACTGTGGTGTGGGCCCCAGTGCTGGGTCGTGGAGTTTTTTGATGTTTAGGGAAAATGAATAAGCCAGAATTTAGTGGTGCAGTCACACTCATGTTTATATAAGCAACATTCAGTGTTGATTATTGACTAAAGCTTCAGATTCTGAGGTGGGGAAAGCCAGAAAAGGTTGGAGAACCGGTTTCATAAATATTTATTTTGTTTTCACACACAGAGCCAATCCATGTTCACAGCATGCCACAAAAATACATTCTTCAATCCACGTCAAAACTCAAACTGAACTCTTTACTGGGCCACAGCAGATCGGTTCTAGGACATTTGCAGCAGTATAAGGGGGCAGATGGTTTTACGCTGGGAGGTTGCTCCTGCTCCAGTGCACTAGTTTCATCGTGTGTGGATAAAATAGCAACATCAAGACCAAATGTATGCTTACAAAAAAATAGATAAATAATCAGACAATACTGCTCAATGCTCAAAAGCCAAATAGTTATTTTGTCTTAAATAATAAACCAATCTATCGTCTAAGTGCCCCACACAGCAGTGGTCTGACAGCACAGATGCAGACTCTCTTAATCTTCCCTAAACACAGCATGGACTGCTTTTTATTGAACGCACCACCAGATATGTCTTTATATGCCATAGAATATCCCACTGAAATAGCACGAGCACCTACTTAAATCATGTAGAGATGGATTTTCCGATCCATCTAAATGATGTAAATTAAGGCTAATTAGTGTGACAGAGACGTTCTTCGCTGCACTGTTTCATGTATGAATTGGCAGAGCTTGCAGTCTGTGCTGAAGGTGCGTGTTGATGACCCTTTGTCTTACCACCTCCTCACGCAGGAACACTGAGTATTATTCAGCTTCATGTAAATACATATTGAAACTCAAAGCCACAAACAAACACACACTCGCAAAAATATCACAATAATCTACAGCTTGATTTACTATATTTAGATGAGGCGTTTTATTTAGAGACCATAACACCAAATGTGCCCTCACAGATAAATCATCACAGTCACAAGATAACTGTTTTTTTTTTTGGGGGGGGTTCATCCATATTAGTTTATATTTGTTGTCTTGACTGTGTTTTAGGGATCTTTGCAGCAAATTCCATGTGCACGCATTTGGGCGTAGTCTAAGGAGCTTGGAAAGAAAAGCATCTGGACTTCTTTAGGTTTCTTGAAGACATTTCATCCAAGAAGTACTATTGGTGGAGAGTCCCAAATTTTAAGTCTCCCAGAGGGCCATGGACCCCCTATTGATCCTCTGCCTAATCACACAAACCAAGGTGTGAAAACGGGTGTGGGCCATAGTCAGCCAAGGTTTCGGGTGAACCCATTGTGAAACCTAGCCTCATCCTATCTATCATGTGACTTGCTAAGGTTATAAATGGCCCAGGATGTGAGTGAGCGTGAAGGCGTCTGGGAAGGAACCTCAAAACTGGATTATAGATGGCAGACAATTGCATGTCCCGGATGACTGAGAACCTACACAGACACATTTGGGCATACTTGACTTTTGAGTAGTGACCAGCTGAAAAGGTTTGGCACCAAACAATCAACTTCATTTATGCTTGCAGTAACATTTTAGGTCTACAACTTTTGGAGAAAGCCATCGAACAAAAACAAGCTGTTTAGGTCATCAGCTGATGTCAGATAAAAATGCCTTAAATGGCATTTAAATGCATTTTCACACATATACTTTAATTTCTCTGTTCCAAAATCAGTTGATGGTTTGGTTTCTTTTCACTCTGAGCAAACTTCAATCAAACCAGCATGCGTCACTACAGAATGCTTATTAGCCAGATGTATCTGGGACAGGACCAAGAAATTGACAGCATTTCTAGCACACAATGGCAGATGGTGTAAGCTGTGGTTTGAGGAAGGAGTCAGAGGGGACTGGTGCAGCTCCAGAACCAGACAGAACACCGTGTACTAATGGGAGGTGAATGATTTGAAAGAGGGAGCGAGGTTGGGGCATGTAAATTAGAACAAACAAGCTTGTAGTGCAGTGGGGTCATATATACAATGTGTACTGGAAGGGCAGTCTATGAGGCTCATGGAATTCAGATATGGAGAGTGGGCAATGAACCCTGGACGCTGTGGAGGGTTCATGGTTTCAGTCTTAGGTCTTTGTTTCCCCCGCTGTAAAGAACATGCCAGGCTAGTTCTCCCATCATTCAGTCCTTGTTCCTGCCTTACACCTGGAGCCGGTCCCTGGAAGCTGGAAACAGAGGATGAGATTCCCTGCAGAGATCAATAAATAAAAAAATAACAATAATAATCAATAAAAATTGATTATTGTGATTTACCTGCAACTCTAATCTTTGGCTGGTTAGATGCATGTGTAACCCTCATTTTTCAATATCACGGTTAACAGCACATTTCCATGTAGACTTTAGTGCTAGTTTGTTTACCTACTCTTGTTTGCCTGCCGGGGCTCAGCCTGCCAGCATCTGTGGATCAAACGCAGACACGTCCCTCCAGCCATCTGAGATGAAAAGGAGCTTTTATATTATAAAAAGCCATTAAAGATACAATGATGGTGACAGTGTTTCAGGGTGGAAAATTACTTAAGATGATTTCAATTCGACTTGAAGGCATTTAGGTTCAAAGAGAAAGACTTGAAAGTGCACCTTGGCCCAAAACACAAAATCATTAACTTTCAATTACATGTATATATTACTAAATCACCATGATTGTCATCCCAAGGCACTTTTCACAGTAAGGTAAATACCTTTCAGTATTTTAGATGGAAACCTCTATGACATAACTATTCTCTATGAGCAGAAGGAACCTTTTAACAGTAGGACGTCTCCGGTAGAAGCAGACTCTGGGAGGGCAGCCATCTGCCGTGACTGCTTAGAAAGACCAGACAGAAAAGAAGATCTTAGAGAGACAAGAAACAATACAACAATAAACGCTCGACAGGTTGCATCATAAGTACAGAACATGCAGTTCTCCATATACCTGCAGAAAGTGAAGGAGGAGAGAACACAGCACAAGCAGGAGGGAGACGATATATAGGTGCACCTTTGTAGCGACATTGCTAACAGTTTTCAGATTAAAGCGTGCTGTTTAAGGCAGCAGTGGCAGCTGTCAAATACTTTGGGGACCGACACTGAACTCGGTCCATCACAGGGGAAATTTGCCTGCTGATTTTTTTATTTTATTTTTTGATGATGAAATTTCCTCAAGGCAAAAAAGTGCGCAAAGTAATTTAAAATTCATTTAGAGTCAAAGCCAGCACAATGTTCCTGAGCTGCTTTTTGTCCCTCACGAGTGCCATTAAACCTGCTTCTCACTGGGACTCAACCAGCTCCTCACATGGGCCATTAAAACCTGCATCGCCTCAACCAGCAGGCTCAGCCGGAGTCCCCTCAGTCCTTCTGAAAAATAACATTTTATTTATGTTTATCTTTCCTGCAAAACTCAAAAGTGGTGGATGATTTATTAAAAGCACTACAGAGAATAAACTGCTGATCGGTATTTGTATGTTTGTTTTGTGGCTTTTTATGTTTGCGTTCTTTGTCTTTTTCTTTGTTTGTTTATAGTTCTTTGTTTTGAAGGAAAACTCACTGCCCAAGATAAGTGGGTCAACCCAGCACTGCATAAAAGAAACCATCTATGTGAGGCAGTATCGCGTATCCTCACTGGCTTTGTTTTATGTTACTTTACTGACCCTGTATTTAAATTCGGGTCCAAAAATGCAAATGATGATGCAGTTTCTGTAATTGTGCCTTTGCATGTCACAGCATTGAGTTTTAAATCAAACAGTCAAGATGTGACTGAAGTACAGGCTTTCAGCTTCAGTTCAAGGGGTTTAACAAAAGTATTGCATTAACTGTTGAGGAATTATAGACATACACAGTCCCCTGTTTTTCAGAGACTCTAAAGTAATTGGACAATTGACTGACAGCAGTTTCATGACCAATTGAGGTCTGTTGCCTTGTTATTCCATGACAAGTTAATCCAAACGTTGTATTTTGTAGCTGTTCACAGGAAATTTCAGAATGAGGTGCAGTGAGATGTTGATGCAAGCAGTGTTGCCAACTCCTCAGTAAGGAAAATCGCTATTGGCTGTCCTAAAAGTCGCTAGAAGTCGCTAAATGATGTCATTGCCTAATTTGCATAATTGGTCATGCTAATGTAATTGTAACCAACATTGTAGACGAGAAAAATAACATCGTGGAAGAGACATAAAGGGAGTAAAAAACGTCCTAAATGCATTTAGAATTTATTTAGAACTACAAATTAAATTTCTTTTAGCAATTATTGTTTTTTTTTATGTCACAATTCCAACCCTGATCCTCTATCCGGGCTTGGACCGGCAAAAGTGACCCGATATAGGCACTGTGGTGGAGTTACTTTGTGTGTGTGTGTGTGTGTGTGTGTGTGTGTGTGTGTGTGTGTGTTTATAAGTAGTTTTAAGCCTTGTGATCCACAAAACAACATAACAGTAAAAGAAGTACTGACTGCGTTACAGTCAGTGTGGGAGCAGCGGCTTCGCTCATGCGCGATTCATTTGCAGTTTGGACGCATAGGTGAACATCTTCTGCCCTGATAGCAGCTGGGGAGGACTATCCTCCGCCTGTGAGCGCTTTGGCACGGGCGAGGTGCCCACGGCAGCACCGCTGCTTGTTGAGAGTAAGAGCGATACGCGCTTTCACGTCAAAAAGTCGTCATAAATAAGTCTCCAATAATACCAGAAAAAGGCGCCAGATTTGTCGCTAGACGCTTTTTAGAAAAAAAAAAGTTGCTAAGGGGTCTGAAAATTCGATAAAATTTGGCGAAAAAGTTGGCAACACTGGATGCAAGTGAAGGATAACATGTTTAGGCTCGAAAACCAAAGTAAACCCATCAGAGAGAGAGCGAAAGGTTTAGGAATGGACAGATTTTACTGGACTATTGTTGGTCTCAGTCTTTTAACTTCAAATATTTACTGTTGTTAATTTTCACCTGGTCTTTAAGTCAGACGTCATTAGCCGTGTCTGGGCCCAATCTTTGCCACAGAGTTGAAAAACTGTCAAAATTTTTTCATCTGTAACAAAATGATCAGCGTTGCTGCATTACCAGGTGTAAGAATTAAGTTTAACATCCAGGCATCCACGAAAACACAATTTATTAAATGTAACAGAGTTAGAAGTTAGCAGGAAGTTAGCTCACTAGTTTCCACCTAAATATAATATAGCATGATCTGACTGAGAGATTTCTGAAACAATTCAAACGTACAGCTCTGCTATCACTTCCAACATAAATGAAGACAGAAAACTAAACAGCAGTGACGTTTGTAGGGTTACTGAAGTTGGGCTAGCTGGTATATAATGATGTGCTACATGATCGCTAGCGACACAGCTATGTTAGCATAGCATAAACACAGTGAAGCTGGAGGATGAACGCTAACTTTTTTCCACTCGATAAAAGTTAACGTGAAGGTTCCCGATGGTTAGGGACAAATGCAATCGCATAGCAGGATGCTGTAAACGGACCAAACTTCAGTCAGGAGAACAACTGAGATAATCCATCCACAATACGAGGTTAGTTTTAAAAACTGAGCTTTAAAATAAACAGTGGTAATAAAAACTGAGAGAGGCCGACAGTGATCACTGACTGTTTTTAGGAGCTTGTAGATTAAATAGAACAAGATGCAAAGCAATAAAACATGTTAAAAACACAACATCCTTATTAAACGCAGAGTAGTTTGGGCCCGGAAGCAGGATTCATCACGTCATCACTTAAAGACCGGATTACGATCTTTTCAAATTTGGATTAGTTTGATTGTTCTTACCTCTCAGCCATAAAAGGGTGATGGGGTATTGTCGTCACCCTGCTGGGCAGACACCTAACCATAATTATATCTGCTGAAAATCTAGACCTTGTATTCCAGTGAAGTTTTCCGAAACTCTTCTGAATGCAATAAGTAGAGAACGAGGTGTGTCTGTCTATCAGTGCGCATCATTAGCAGCCTGTTTATCTGCAGTGCATTCTCACAGTTAATGTCTGCGCCGACTGTTTGTGGACAAAACGCTGATTGCATTTATATTTTAACGGTACGTGGATCTGAACGCCCCCCAGGCCGCTTCGGATGATCTGAAATTCCACACTCGATGAAAGTGAACACTTCAACCCAACAAGAACAGAGTTCAGCGATCCAAGGTGCATGCTGATGTGTTGGAAAACTTGCCAGAATGCGCACAGAATTAAAAGTACTGAATGAAGCAAGAAAAAAAATCTATTTTTAATTCTTACCTCTCCACAGCAAACGTTCGCTGTAGCTTCTCTGTCTGTTTGTACCCCGTGCTCCAAAATGTCCCAGTGTGAGGGTCTATTCATAGCCGCATCTTTATCAGAGCGCAGCTGAGATACGACTGCACCTCTATGACACCACTGGCACAATTTTTTTTTTACAACAGGAGGTGGAGGATTAAAGAAAGGACACATTTTGATCAATAACAAGAGCAGTGGAGAGTGCAAAAGATACAAAGACTCGCTGAGCACAGTTACCTTGAGAAAGCGAACAATACAGAAAACTAAGCTAAGACATTGGACAGATACTGGCCTTGGATTAAGTGTTTTATTAACTTTCCACGCAGGGCTTTACTGCCCTGTGAGCTAAATGAATTACATTCAATAAGTAATAAGAATAACTTTGGGGGCCAATTTACTTAGTTTTTTATGCATGAATATAGTCAGTGTGGGAAGATTTGTATTACTACAACTGAGGGGCAGTTTGGCTTCCCAAACAGTGCCTGGAAATTCAGCGCCTGCAAGGAATCCATTATTAATGTTCAACCCTATCATTTTCCGGTACATGTAGTCATTTAACTCCAGGAACCAGAGGAAAAAACAAAAAGAACTCATTGCACCTGTGAATGTGTAGAGACGTTGTCTGCTGCATATTGGTACTGACCTTAAAATCCTGTTTAAAATATAGCACAACAAAAAAAGCAGCGAGAAGAAGAGTAGTGATAGATCAAGCCCACAGAGACAGATGGCTCCAGTAAGCAGAATTATAGTTTGATGAGGTAAAATCCATACTATATTATTGACCTGTGTTGACGTTCTCATAGACACTGATCTCATTGCAGGGCAGCTCGGATATTGATTGTCTGACTGGAAATCCCATTACGCACTCGCTCATTCAGTGCCATTTGAACTGCTGAAGGTACGATGGATATCCCTGCTCATCACAGAGAGTAGCGGCATGCCACCTCGCTGCACGCAGTCTTATAAAGAAAGTCGAGTTTTAAGGGTCTCTATGCCCGACATTTACTTGTTAGCAGCGCTTGTAACACTCATCGTGAAGCGAGCGACGGGCTGGAAGTGAAGTGGTTTAGGCGAGGTTTTAAGGAGCGTGCGCGAATAGCCCAGGGCGTCTGTTGAAGAGCCAGAAATAGCTGAAGGGTTTGACCTAACGTAGCGCTTGTTGTTAAAGTCCAATGGAATCAATAGACACAAACTTTAAAGAAGGGGTGGAGCGGCTGAGTGGAGGAAGAGAACCGTTAGAGGAGTTTGGACGGAGGGAGGGCGAGTTGAAGGCAGGAGTAAGAGTTAAGCAGAGAGAGTGAGAAAGGAGTGATGGTCAAAGACAGCACAGGACCTTGGAGGCAGTGTAAACGAATAAACACATAATCTTTCTTTTCAGGCTCGCTCTTTACTTTCTCCAGCACACACACACACACACACACACACACACACACACACACACACACACACACACACACACACACACACACACTGTCAGAAATACCGATCAAATTCTCCATTTCTTTGTTTGCCCTCTGGAGAAGACTTTGAACAGAGCAGATTCTTCTTGTACACCCTGACCTCCAGCTTCCTTGCTCACCTCCCCGTGGAGCTCACTCCAGCCACCTCTTCATACACACACACACACACACACACACACACTTGCTTCTCAGCAGAGGGGAGCAGGAGAAACATAAACACAAAAAGGCATAAACTCCACCGTCATAAACTAAGCAGTAACACACCTCTTATATTTCCAGATTATTTGCTTCATTCTATAGAGGTTGTATTTCTCTTCGTATAGGCCTGTGCCATAATGCGAAGGATATTGATTCATGCGGTGGAGCACAGCAATCTCACGTCAGCTTAGGATCACATTTCTTTGTGTGCTTTGTCACATCTTTTCTTTTGTGCTGTGGGAAAAAGAAATGCTTAATGAAGCGTTGGTTAGCCTGCACAAATGTACGTGTAACTCATAGTGAAACTGGATTTCTAGTCGTTCATTAACCGCTCACTGTTTAAAAGCCTTAAAGCCTCTGAAAATGTGGGGGTTGGAAAAAGAGGCAGTACACTGTGAGTAACCATAACAAGCAAATTTCTTTTTCAAGGTCCTCTCCTTCTGTAACGCTGGACCCCGTTTAGCTCTCTTACTACACTTGGATCACTTGCAGTCCAATGCACTGCCAATTTCAGCATGGTCCTCTAACGTGTGCAGAGAAATCATCTGACAGACGATCATCACAGGCGATGGGAGCTGGTCCCAGCACAAAGTTTAGGACTGTGCTCAAGGTTGTTTTCTTTTTGTATTTCACAGGTTTGTGCAACATGAATTTGTCTTTCAGGCTCAATCTGTCAACATTCATTCACCAGCTATTTAATTTTGTATCTATATTTACATATATATAATCCACCCATTTCATGGTAGCAACACAATGCATTTTAGCATCTAGGCAACAAGGTTAAACTGAGTATCAGAATGAGGGGAAAAAGATGACTTAGGCAACTTGGTGTGGTTGTTGGTGCTAGATTCTGAGTATATCAGAAAGAAAATAACCAGTGGGCAGCAGTTCTCTGAGTGGAAATGTCTCGTTGATGTCAGAGGATAATGCTTTAAGCTAATAGGAAGGCAACATTTATCAAATGACCTCTGCAGTCGCCAAATCTCAATTGAATGGAGAACCTTTGGGATGTGGTGGAGCAGGAGATTCACATCATGGAAGTACAGCCAACAGGTCTGGGCCACATTTGTGATGCTGTCATGTTAATGTGGAGCAAAATCTTTGAGGAATGTTTCCAGAACATTTCCTGGCTACATAATGAAGCATTAGGTAGTTCTGGGCTTCACAAATGCATCCTCTGTCGTTACATTGTAACACCCAGGGTATCTCAAGATATAAAGGGCTGTGTTTAGTCATAGTATAAAGTAAATGTCATTTCACAGATATAATACCATCATATGCCCCAATCGTTTATAAAATGCTCCCATTAATATTGATTGATGTTGTCGTCAAAGTATCTATGAGCTCTGCTTTGTTTACATTCTGCTTCTACTACCAAACTAATGTTGGTTATATAAAAATATATATAAAATGCCAGCCTTGCAGTTGGTGTATTTATCTTTATTAACTGCAATACTGACTCTGCTTTTGTGTGTGTGATAAACGGTGAAGTGAAACCTTGGAAAGTGGAAAATGCACAGCAGAGAGAGTAAATGGTCTGTATTTGTATAGCGCTTTACTAGTCCCTATGGACCCCAAAGCGCTTTACACAACCTGTCATCCACCCATTCACACTGGTGATGGCAGCTACATTGTAGCCACAGCCACCCTGGGGCGCACTGACAGAGGCGAGGCTGCCGGACACTGGCGCCACCGGGCCCTCTGACCACCACCAGTAGGCAACGGGTGAAGTGTCTCGCCCAAGGAAACAACGACCGAGACTGTCCAAGCCAGGGCTCGAACCGGCAACCTTCCGATTACAAGGTGAACTCCCAACTCTTGAGCCACGAGTGCCTGTTTAAACGTCTGTACCTGGAAATGTTTGTGTTTGGCTTCAAAGGTCTACTTCCATGATGGTATTCTATAAAAGGACATCTTTTTTCTTTTTACGTTGCAATTCTGATGTCCATCTGTGCAAAAATATGTTTTTTCCTCTTTCCAAAAACTTCCTGCCATCAGGGTTCCACAGCCCACCCCTGTGTGGCCCCTCATTGCATTAAAAGTAAATGTTTTAGGTCCACAAGAACAAAAGCATCTCTCACTACAAGGTCAGCTTTCAGAATTGGCTGCCTGCAACTTTGCCGTTACCCCAAAGTTACATTTCAGCTTTTGGGCTCAAAGCACAGGTGTTCAAAACAGGACTTCCAGGGAACTATCTGAAAAAGCTGCAGCACCAAACACATTGCAGATATGCAGCAGGAGTCTACCTTGAAGGGGAGATGTTCAGCCTGGTTCTGTAAGAGGTTTCTTCCTGTTAAAAACGGAGTTTTTCCTTCCCACCGTCACCAGTGCTTGCTCTTTTCAATGTATTATGGTGGAGTCTTTATCTTACAAAATAAAGGCTTCGGAGTGACCGTTGCTCTGATTTGACGCTGTATAAATAGAACAGAATTTAATTAAATTGCATTGAATTGAAACATAGCTCCACCGTGCTGCTGTGCCACAGGTGGTCAGAGTCCACAGGGCACCCTTATATTGTAAATCTTTAAAAACACTATCTATTATTTTGTCCTGGCTCTTGCTATTGTGCATCTTCCTCTCAATGGCCTTAAATCCTCCAGCCGTGTAATCTCATTGGCTCTGGGCACCTCCGGGCTGCTGGACCAGCTGCTTCTCCACATTGTTTCGACTCATTTATTGTTTCTGTCTTGGGGAAGCTCAGGGCACCTCACAGTAAATGAGGCTCATTGCAGTCAGGGCAGGGGGACTGAACCTGTGACCTTGTTTTTGCCAGTTCACTGTCTCTCGAACATGAAAGCAGCCACTGCAGCAGTCAGACACACGTGGGCTCTCCTGAAACAAAAGTCTTTTTTCTTTTAGCCCCTTTCCCCCTTGTTCTTGTTCACTCGCCATTAAAAGCCATAACGCCCATCTTAAAATGAAACAGCAAATCTCTTGAAACAATTTCGTCTTATATATCTGCCAGGCGCTGGAGTTGTGGTGAGGGGGGACAAGATGACAGTAAATGAATATTGATTTTTCCTCTCGTACTGTGCAGCTGGTTTCTGGCTGAGTGAATTTACTCTTACAGAGTTGTCAGAGGGTGGGCTGTTTAATGGGGTGTTATCAATTCACAGAGCGTTTGAGTGCTTTCTGTTGGTGTGCTTACATGATGCAGTGGCTGCTGGGTTTTAGTTATGATGTAAGAGAAAGACATTCAGAGTTAAAACGCAGGGGTTGATGCAGAAGAAGAGACCGTGCACGTTCAGATGGGTTTGAGTTGTTTAAGATTCCAGATTTTTCACGCTCGTGTCTTACCTCGGATTAATCGGATTTGAGCAGCTTGGGTATTTATAATGCTGCCAGTTGTTGTATGTGATTGCTGCTGTTCTCAAATGTGATTAAACACAGCTTTCTGCTGCTTTTGAAAAAAGGGAAGCAGATTTGAAGATAGCATATGTCTCTGTGAGTAATTCACTCAGTTAATGACGTCTGCTTGTAAATTATTAAATATTATTTAAACGCTGCACTCCAGATTCTACAAGTTGCCTCTTTTGCAGGAAACGTGTTTTGATTTGGTTGTTTGATTTGAGAGTGGCGGGAAGTGCAGCTGAATTAAAGGGAAAAAATTAAAGCGTTTGTGTGGGTGTAAAGCAGGTTAATATTATGGAGAGGCTTAGAGTAGTATTATCAAAGGCGAGAGGTGATAGGTATGAGACAACATACGGGGGATTTGTTAGACATTTGAAAAGGTCACAGCAACACTACAGTGAGAAAGACGCAGAGACTGTTTGAGCAGAAAATCCGTGTGTGTGTGTGTGTGTGTGTGTGTGTGTGTGTGTGTGTGTGTGTGTGTGTGTGTGTTTTGTGTCTACAATCTGCTTTTTAGGATAATGTTGAATCGCCTCAATGGGAGGTAGCCCTGTGGAGTATTTAAGAGGACCGGCTCCATACTTTTATTCTTGCACTCTTTGCGTGACACCCAGTTCATAATAATCTTTATTTATCTTTGACCGGGCCCAGGTGAAGCTGCTCAGTTCGCTCTCTGCGTGAAACGAGCCCTTTCAGCGCCCCTCCCTTTAAGCCCACTAGCTAATTGGCTGCCCCTCATAAACAAAAGGGTCAAACAGCAGGTGGGTGGGGTTGATGTTCTCATAGCTATGGTATCTGGCAGGCATGCCCGGGATATTTAGGACAGCTTGAAGCTTGTGTTTCTGGCTTACAGCATTAGTTTCAAACTTGTTCTGGCATGCTCCTCGTCAGAAGCCAGAGAAAGGTCACAGCCCACAGTTTTCATCCATTATCAACAATGAAAAAAGGGTCTACAGTGAAACGCGGCATACGTTGAATTTATTTAGAAGTGCAAATTTTACAGCACGATAGCAGGACCGTCACCTCACAACAAGGTGCTGGGTCGGAATCCACCTTTCTGGGCGGGGTTGTGATGTTCTTCCTGTGTCGGTGCAGGTTCTCTCTGGCCTCCTCACACAGTCCAAAAAATGCTGTTTAAGTTAATTTGTGATTAGAAATAGGCTGTATGTGACTGTGTTGGCCCTGTGATAGACAGGCGCCCATTCCAGGATGTACCCTGACTGGTCCACCAATACCAGCTGGGACAGGTTGAATTGGATAACTGGAAGCCTGACCCTGACTGCGGTGGCTCTGGGGCCCACTCCACAGTTTGACAATCAGTGGTTTACAGGCAGTACCTCAAGCACAGGCACGAACAACTGACAGCACCTGCAGTTCTTCTATTGGCCACTAGGGGCTGTTCAAGCAAGTGAATTCCCATAAGCTGCCATGTTAAATGTTAATCGTCCTGGTCGCGGAACACTGGACCAGCTCTTTATCCTCTCGAGGATACTTGAGGGTGCATGGGAGTTTGCCCAACCAGTCTACATGTGTTTTGTGGACTTGGAGAAGGCATTCGACCGTGTCCCTCGGGGTGTCCTGTGGGAGGTGTTGCGGGAGTATGGGGTGTCTGGCCCATTCCTACGGGCCATTCGATCCCTATACAACCGTTGCAAGAGCTTGGTTCGCATTGCCGGCAATAAGTCGGACTCGTTCCTGGTGGGTGATGGGCTCCGCCAGGGCTGCCCTTTGTCTCCGGTTCGGTTCATAATTTTTATGGACAGGATTTCTAGGCGCAGCCAAGTGGCGGAGGGCTTTCGCTTTGGTGGCCTCAGAATCTCATCTCTGATTTTTGCAGATGATGTGGTTCTGTTGGCTTCATCGGGTGAGGGCCTCCAGCTCGCACTGGAACGGTTCGCAGCCGAGTGTGAAGCAGCGGGAATGAGGATCAGCACCTCCAAATCTGAGGCCATGGTTCTCAGCCGGAAAAGGGTGGAGTGCCCACTCCGGGTCGGGGATGAGTTCCTGCCCCAAGTGGAGGAGTTCAAGTATCTCGGGGTCTTGTTCGCGAGTGATGGGAGAAGGGAGCCGGAGATCGACAGACGGATTGGGGCTGCAGCTGCAGTAATGCGGACGCTGCACCGGTCCGTCGTGGTGAAGAGGGAGCTGAGTGTAAAAGCGAAGCTCTCAATTTACCGGTCGATCTACGTCCCTACCCTCACCTATGGCCACGAGCTGTGGGTAGTGAGCGAAAGAACGAGATCGCGGATACAAGCGGCAGAAATGAGCTTCCTCCGAAGGGTGGCTGGCCTCTCCCTTAGAGATAGGGTGAGAAGTTCGGCCATCCGGGAGGGGCTCAGAGTAGAGCCGCTGCTGCTCCACATCGAAAGGAGCCAGCTGAGGTGGTTCGAGCATCTGACAAGGATGCCCCCTGGGCGCCTCCTGGGTGAGGTGTTCCAGGCATGTCCCACCGGGAGGAGGCCCCGGGGCAGACCCAGGACACGCTGGAGAGATTATATCTCTCGGCTGGCCTGGGAACGCCTTGGTGTTCCCCCGGATAAGCTGGAGGAGGTGGCTGGGGAGAGGGAGGTCTGGGCCTCTTTGCTTAGGCTGCTGCCCCCGCGACCCGGCCCCGGATAAAGCGGATGAAGATGGATGGATGCCATGTTAAAATGTCCAGTGTAACAGCATTAAATGTTACAGTGTTAACACCTTAAATGTGATCAATTCTGGTTCCAAAACACTAATGACCAGAGACCAGAAAGCTAAAACCAGTGAGTGTGATTACGTCTGTCTTTTATATACAGTCTGTGGATTATTTTTATGTAGGCTGAGCTCACGAGCACCCATCATGACAGAAAAGCATAGTAGGTTCCCTTCAAGGTTAAATGTGTCAATGATGGGAGTGTAATTAATTCCAATAAGACATCAGGCGGCTAATTTTCCTCCCTCCCATTATCGAGGCCGGTATCAGTACCCTCTTAATGCCGTTTACAGTCAAACACTGTCAGCACTAAGTGAGCCGCCTATAATCCGAAGCATGTTCAGTGTCTACAAAGCCTGTCAGTCACATGGCTATAATTACCTCTAACTACAGTGATGCTAGCAGATGTAAAGGAATGAGGTTGTGAATAATTTTAAATTAGCATTTTAATTAGGTTCACATGTTTATTAGTCTTTAATTGAAAATCTGATTGTGGCCAGATGTGTCAGCCACTGATATGATGTTTAATTTCATACTTAATAACTATTTAACATGATAGAGGCGACGCTTCGAGTCAGCGCTGTAACTGATATGATTGTAATGATCCAGTTTCTCAGAGGTGCAGAATCAGGGCGTTTGTAAAATGTGGTTAAAGAAAAAAATAAAATGAAATTAACGTGCCCATGAAATAAAGTACGGCATTCATTGGGGGAAAAAGGTCAGCTATTGCACTTTTATTTCATTCAGCGAATAGAAAATACGGTCAAGACATTGGTGAGGAAATTAAAATTGTGTCCTTCAACCTTTTCATCAAAGAATCGCAAAGTTTCAGCAATCGCAGCCGTGCTTACCTTGGACCTTGTTAAGGTAATCTGCTTCTCAAAGCTCCTCCTGTGTTGGTTTAGTCTGACGGTATTTTCTTACTCACTGTACAGTCCAGCTGTTACTACAACAGCTTTATGAGGAAATCAGTAAGGCCACGTTGTTATCCATCCAATGGATGAAGAGATAAACAAACAGCCTCGCTTGGTTAAGATCCCTTTCACTCTGAGCAAATCAACTTCTTTGGCAGATGGTGTCCAGCATCTTTTATTTGTTCTACGTCTCATAAATGTTCTTTTTGACCCAGACTTTGATTTGTCTGTCCATCACGCTTAGCCGCTCTCTAATCTTTGCAGCTCTACCTGGAACGTCTCGTCCCTGTTGACACGGAGAGTAGTGTTTTGTTGCCTGTAATGAAGGCGCCACCTGAAGACCTATGAGGTGTTTGTTTCTCAGCCTAGAGGCTGACCTGCCTTCTAGCTCAGTTGGTCATGTGACCTCCTTTGTTTCTGTTTAAAGACATTTTTCATGTGAAAATATTTTCATGAAATATGCCTAATTTTTCAGAAGGAGAATGCAATGCCCGAACTCGGAAAGGCCAAAGTTCAACAACCAAACAGCCAAATTCATCACTGTTTTCAGCAGCAGATCAGGCTTTTATCATGATAAACATCCAGCCTGCTCTGAAGCAGGTAACTATAGTGATCTAGCCAGGTGAGAAGAAGTACCTCACTAACCCATTAATCTCACTTTGTTCTGCACCCCCGAGGTTTCCCAAGGATGCACGAACTCACTCATGGCATTTTTGCCAATCTTGAGAAAGATTTTGACTGTCACAGAGATTTTTGCCAGTCCTTGAAATATATTTTGTTAAACACCAGCAGCAGAACACTTGTTAGATCAAACTCTGAAGCGTCACTTGATTCCTAACACGTATCACGTCTCGGCTCGCACTTTTCTCAAATGATGCTCAAGGCCATCTCCATCAAGAGCGCCTGTCTCTGAGGGCATATCTTGATTGAAGGATTTTAATCATTTAATTTGTAATGCTAATGCCTTCAACACCGTCTTGTCTCAACTGCAGTGCTGCTACTGGGCATTTTCCTCTACACTCGCTGGAGGTCCTACAAAGGGCTGAAAGAGGGCGTTTACCACGTCACGGCGCATCACGACGGCTGGGAGGACATCCGGGAGAACGTCCTCAACTACGATGAGGAGGGCGGTGGGGAGGAGGACCAGGTACACCCCTCGCACGCTCACATGCATGCAGACTGTACCCTTTGCTGGGAAAGTTATCAAAGCAAATCAGAAAGAAACCTTTGTGCACACATACACAACTGTTAAAAGTGATGTTCAGTATGTAACTGCTACATCGCCACGTGCTTGCTTGAAGTTGAGATGTTTTAATTTTGATTTCAAAGACTTTTATTTTGGAAATTCTTAGCAGTGGATGTATGGCAGCAGCTCTATGATGGATTCTGTCAATTCAATTTGGAATAAAATCCTGCAGTGTGTGTGCTAGCGTTTTAATTAGGCCCACGCAAAATCCTTATCTCCTCTCCACCAGCCAATGTAACCCACAAGCACTCAACGGTACTTAAGAGCTTGCATAATATCACAGCTTTGATCGCAACAAACACATGTGGCTGCTGAAATCATTGCTGAAACACACACAAAGAGGAGGAAAAAACACTTTCATATAGAGATCCTTGTCTGGCCTTATCAGTACCCCAAAACCTTCAAGATTCTGTCCGTTACCTGCAGTCAAACACACACACACACACACACACACAGTACTGATCCCCTATACACAGCAGCCACTGTGGTTAATTCTCTGGAGTCTTGTTTGAAATCGCTCTAGAGGAATAAAAACAGCACTCATCACATAATCAGTTTCACAAAGCGACCCACGCCTCCTCCTTGTGCATCATTTCTTCCGCCGCCTCCTCCTCCTACATCTTTTTGCATCTCTGCCACCCTGGTTACAGTTCTGGTGGAATCACATTAGTACCAAAGTGGCTGCTGCTGCGCTACATGACAAAGTAATGGCAGCTGTCTGCAGTGGAGAGAGGGAGAGAAATGTCCCTCATCTTGCTCTTCTTCTTCTTGGTCTCTCACATGCATACAGAGATATTTCGAATTACAAGTTTTCTGCAACAGTAAATGGAGACAGATTGGAAACTTAAATAGGTGGAACATTCACAGTAAACGTTGTGGGGCGAGCCGATTGTTTTTCTGCTCTCTTTTCATTTTTCTGCTTTCTCACTGTCACATTTCATTTTTTTCTGCCTCGTCTTTCTCCCCCAGACAATCAGTCCCTCTCTGTTTTTACAGCTCCTGTGCTAACTCAGACTTTTCATCTGCTTTTGTGTAAATGTGTGTGTGTGTGTGTGTGTGTGTGTGTGTGTGTGAGACCAGAATGCCTACGACATGGCAGAGCTGCAGAAGTCCCTCCAGCCGAGCCCGGCCCAGTCAGTGCAGTACTGCCGCTCTAGAGCCTTGCACCACCCTCCTCCTCCCCACCATCATCATCACCATCACCTCCTCCACCAGGCGCCCCCCGTCCCACCCTCTACCCAGCCGCTGGACCCCCTGAGCCGGACAACCAGCTCCACAACCTTGCCTCCCTCTGCAGCTTCCACTTCCTCCACGGCCACCACAACGACCAGTCTCCGCAGGGACGTCCCCCCCACCAGGCTGCCGGCCCAGGGCCAGGCCCGTCCCTCGCAGCTAGCCCGTCGTTCCCTGTCCTTCTCCAGCCAGGATCTGGCCCGCTACCTGTGCGAGATCATCCGCGATGCTGACCAGCATCCAGACACGGGACCTTTTGACTCCCTGCAGGTCTTCTCCACCGAGGGTGGGGGCTCGCCTGCCGGCTCCCTCAGCTCCTTCAGTTCAGCAGGGCTGGATGGAGGCAGCAGCGGAGAAGGGGGAGTGGAGGCGAGGAGGGAGGAGACGCTCGGGGAGTGGGGGCCTCGCTTTGAGAAGCTTCGGGCGCTGTACGAGCGAGCCGAGGCCAGCGACCTCTGAGCTCCAACACAAACTGATTGGACCCTGATAACGGGGCCGCCCAAAACAATCAATTAGCAGACGCTTGGCGGCGACTCAGGCTGGAAAAGCGAGAGACTGGCACTTTGCTGACAGCTGACACGAACTGTGTTGTATTTACTGGATGATGAGACCCGTCAATCAAAGCGGGGGCCTAAGAGACAGATGAAAGTGTCCCAATGAAAAGAGCCTGCCGCTCTGCACTCACTCTACCTTGGACGGCAATTTTGCAGGAGCAGACGTTATCAAACCTACAAGTCAGGTTAAATGCTTCAGAACGTCAGCCTGCACTCGGGCTACTCATCATGATGGAGCTTAGCTTCACTGTCGGAAAAATCTGTTCCAGTCACAGACACTAAAACCCCAAATTTCCTCGTGTGTGGATGAGCTGCCAGCTGAAGGCAGAAAATATGAAAATGTTTTGGCCAGGATTTTTTTAATACATACATACATATATATATACCTGAGCAACTCAATGCCACTAAATGTATTTTTAGCACCTTGCTGCTCTGTAAATAAATGTCATGTATTTCACACTGTTACACGATAAGTCAGTGAAGATGAGGTGGATCATACTGAGTAGCCCATCCAATGCAGTTTCACTGTAGTGGACACATCGTGTTCTCGCTGCCTGGCTGTAAACAGCTTCTGTCAATGTTTGTATGAGAAAAAAAACAAAAAGAAGTGCTTCGACCATCACTGGTTTCCAGGGTGAGATTTTTTTTTCTGGTAATGTGTCTTTTGCTAGGTTGAGTAATTCTGTATTGGTTGGGTGTTTCAAGTTTCAACGCTCCATGGGTTGTAAGACATCAAGCTTTCTACTTAGTACCGTGCCCGCGTCTTCATTTGATTTCCTATTCGCATTTGCGCTCCGCCGCTGCTCGTTCCTCCTCACCCGGGGGAGGGTGCACAAAAATTCAAACATCTTTGTAACAAAGAAATGCGAGTGGACGAGTGGACGTGTGGACTGCGGGAGGGAGGAAATGCTCGCTCTGTTGCTCTGTTCCGTGCACGCTGTTCCTCTGGCATACCAAATGTGGCGGCTGCGAGAGACTATTTTAACAGATGCTCGGCAGAATACAAAGTACACAGAGCTGCCTTTCAAGGTGACTACTCAATAAACATAAATGGAGGGAAGAGGGTAAGAGATATTTATAAGGATTATATATATATATATATATATATATATATATATACAAATATATATATATGCTTGTGAGCTGTGATAGCTGTGCCATATGCAGTTCACGCATCCATCTATTGTGTCTTGCTAAATTAGCACATATTTCTTGGCTGAAACATTAGGAGGATTGTGGGTAAGAGAGCTGCAGGAACATGTCATTGTGCTTTTGTTTGTTTTTTTAATGTCGAAACTGTGAATTATCCCTCCAGCTTCTCTCTCTCTCAGCTCTGCAAAAAACTAAACACTTTGTCTTAAAAGAACAAAAAGGCAAATAATAATAATAACGCAGCGAACGAGAGTCTAAACAGGGCACACTTCCTTTCACATTTTTAAAACAAGAGAGAGGATTGCAGGGTAGGGGGCTGAATCAGAGAGCAAATGAGGGAAGGGAGTGAAGCGGAGGGAGCCCAGCCCTGTGGAGAGATGTCTCACCAGTGCACCACGGAGCACAGCGGCCCTGTGGGGGAGCCGCCGAGGGAAGAGATGCTGCAAGCAACAGTTTCCTGCATAACAGTTTGCTGCACTGCAAATGGGATGAACTTAAAAAGTCGTGTGCCCCCACCCACATGACCCCACAACCTACGATTCTCCCCAAAGTTCCAGCGTGGCTTCTTCTGGCGTTTCAGCCGCTGGATTCTGCTGGAAGCAGCAGCATCAGCAGCGCTCCCTTCATACCTTTTTTTCCTTCTATTTGTCTTCACGCTGGCAGAGCTGAGCCTGTCGGCAGAGAGCAGTCAAAGGGTAGTAGAGTGTGAAAACATGTCAGGCCACTAATCCTAATAGGAGCTGATGGCCCGCTGTCATGCTGGAAAAACCAAAGGAATGTGAGGAGTTTCCAAAAAAGAAATGAGTTGACAGAGTCGTCGATCCCCAGATTGCAGCTTCTTTTTCAGACAAACGCTTTCCGAGCAGCGGAGGCAACAATGCAGCTTTTATAAATAAGAGCATTTCCAGTCAATGATGCCTAAAAGTAAAAGACATGCTTATCTTTCAGGCAGTGGGGAGTTCCTCCAGAGTGATGCTTGTATGTTGCTCTCTGGAGAGCGTCCGAGCCTGAGCCCCACACACACAAGGATGAAAACACTTCATGCTTCACTACAGCTGTAAGGAGCGGAGATTCACTTCCCACCATTCATTTGTAGCATACGACGGCTTCTTCAGTGTTGTGTTCTGGGTGCAGACATGTTGTGAACAATGTTTTTACCTCATTTGTAAGTACAGAGATAGATACATTCAAATTATTGCTTTTTTTTTGCCAAGAAGAGCAGCATAGATTTAAAATGTGCCGCTTCAGAGAGAAAAAAGAAATCAAACGAACATATTTTTATCAACATGATGGTGATCAGCTTTTGACGGTTATAAGTGTTTTGTATTTGCTTTGATCTTTTTTTTCCTCCCCTCAATAAATTCATTTGCACCAGTGCTGAATCGTGACTGCGTCTGTAAAGAGAAACCGATGAACTGAAATGTGAAAAATAAATATTCCTGGCTTTGACTGACAGGGAAACAGCATTGTTGGGGGGGGAATTGTTTTATTGACACACTGCCTAATAATATGTGAAACTTCACGTATCCCTCCACCAGCATTGTGTCTGGCATGAGAAAGACTTTTAACGGCAGAGTAAACATTTACAAGTTTGGATGATTTTTGTGGCTTTACAGTAGAAAATGACAGCACAGAATCACTTTAGTGGATTTTTTTTTTAAAGGAACACCAAGCAAAAAGGAAAAATGACCAAAAGGCACCCAGATACATATTACAGTATTTTCTTTTTTCAAATAAACACAAAGAAACTGTTTCCACAATGAACGAGTTCAATGTTGTTTTAAATGAAGATGATGTGAGGACTCTTTAGGATTACCAGGATGTCTCCAATTATTACTGAAGAAAAGTTCTTCATCCAAATAGTGATTATTCAATGTAATTCTAACTCTAAAGGCTGGAAAACAAGTTAACTCTTGACTTTAGGGACTTCAGCAGCAACAGCCTCCATCAGACACAGTAAGTCCTCCTACCAGGGTATCGGTACGTCCTGGATGCTGCGTGCAGGTCATACTTGCAGCACGTCACTTGAATTAAGGTCAGGACTCAGACTTTCAAAAGCTGAAATCTACTCTACTTCAGCCTTTTAGTTGATCTACTCGGCTCAGTCCCAAAATTGAACCCTCAAAAACTGAAAATGACATCACCTGAGTTCACGAGGGCTCAAACTGATAGAAAACACTTTGTAACATCGCGTGATGTTGCCTTGACAAAGCCAAAAGACGTTTCTTAAAAATTCCCAAACTTATGTTATTTCACTTATTTAAATGTTCTTTACAACTAATGAATTTTAAGGTCCAGTCTCATCTTAACATCTTTCAGGATCTTGTCTTAAAAAAGGTGAAGAGAGGTCAAACGATAGATCTGCTTTTTATGTCAGCCGTTAAAAGTAAACTAATTCGGTGTCAAAGTGCAGACTTCATTCCTCCTCGTTTCATGTGAACTTCTGTTTCCTGTACTTTTTGGGTTGTTTGCTCCACCCAAGACACGTTTAATGTCATACTGCATGAAGGGGAGGTTCTTGCCTTAGACAAAGTTTGCATGTGTCCTTAGGCAAACTGGAGATAAAGGGTTGAAAATGTCAGCCAGAGTCTTCATGAACAGCAGAGCGGCCCTGTGTCCTTGCTGAATCAGCAGTAATCAAAGCCTGAGTGCGGGCAAAGGGATCAAACCATCCTCTCATAACTGCCTGACACTCTGCTCGATGTCCAGCTACCGAGGTGGTAAAGCGATCCCAAACCATGATGCTCCCTCTACCATGCTTCCCAGCTGGGCTGAGGTTTTGGTATGAGAGCCTAACCTGGTCAAGCACGTCAAGTGTTATTTCCCACACTGTTCTAATTCAGGTTCCAGCAAGGCAGAGACATTTCTGATCAATCCCCAACCAACATCATTACATAGCCAGGAGATTAACATCTCAGTCAGTTAAATTCTGCCAGCGGCTGCTGCCGCACACACCTCTCTTTCACAGAAGTGATGCTGGCGTTCAATCTAGAACAGGTTCCACAAAAACAACAATAGTTCCCAAAGTGAGAACCCATGATGCTAAATGATCTTCACTTCTGTTCAAGGTAGAGCTGGCTCTGCTGGGACTACACCAGTTAAAAAGAGGTAACTAATGTGCACAAGGTTTACTTTGGCATTGGTGAGCTGGTGCAACAGTCAAAGTAATAGCTGGACTCAGAAACTGGACTGTGAGCTCAAAGATGGGCAAAGTTTGCACAAGCAGGTGGCTTAACGTGCAGCTCCAGGAGATCAGATTTTTGACAGCACTGAATTTCATCTTTGATTGAAAAAGTTCAGATTTCATTTATTTTGTACATTTTGTGGCTGTTTAAGAAGCTTCAACACCAAAAACTACTGAGATGGATGTAGAAATAAAACGGTTAAAATAGCACAACATCCCAAACAAGCAACCCTTGGGTGACTTGGGTCACCGTGGCATCACAGCACCAATGCCAAAGGATGCTAATCGCATTCAGGCTCCAAAATATCTGCACGATTATGATTCAGGCGAGTGCTGCTTGGGTTTCATCTACGACAGATGATAATTTTATCTCATCTAGCTTCAGACCAATAGATGTTCAGGGCCGAGGCCAGGTTTCAGATCGTTTGTCCCAAAAGCAGACTGTTCAAACTAAACCTGGATCCAAACAAGTTCATTAGTTGCACAAAGCCGTCTAGTGAGCATCTTACATGTATTTCACGAACATCCACTTTAAACCACAGCAGACTGTACAGGTTAATGACCGCCTTCATCGCCTCTTCATTAAGAAAACCATAGTCAGCAGCGGCCTGCTACTAAACTCAATATGTATGGAAATTAACAATGCTGAAAAAATATTACATTACTAGACTCTTATTAGGCAAACGTAATGGAATCACTTCGCTCTCAAATAAAGCAATCAGACATCGCCTAAATTAAACATCCAATATGGAGGCGGGAGGAACAAGCATTCTCGTTCCGCTCATCCGATTGATATGCATCACGACGAGGCCTCGCCTTTAACGAACACCGTGTTTTCAAAAGCCCTGCAACAACCGTGTGCAGGAGTGCTCACGCATCTGCGAGAGCGTGGATTATCAAAGACAGAGGTCCTTATTAACAAGTGTACAAATGCAGGCAAACTGAGCTGAGATGAAGGGGAAGGGGCGGAGGGAGGGTGCTAATTGTCCAACCACTAATTACCTACGCAGCTCCAGCCTTTCAGTCACCTCCTCGCCTTTGGTGTGAAAGAAGAAAATGAAGAAGATCACTGAGAATTCATGTTTTCACGCGCTCTCATTTCTCCTGCGCTGCTGTTTAAACATGAGCATCGTCTGTCATCCCCTCTCCTCCTCCCCGCTTTCTCGTCTAACCACAAAGCCTCGGTTTGATATGCAAGTGTTGGCCCCTCTTTCTCTCTCTATTTTGGATTGTGGCCTAGAATCAGCCCCGTTGTCAGGCTGCTGCAATTTCCTCGCTACTTACATTATTCATGTGTGTGTGTGTGTGTGTGTGTGTGTGTGTGTGTGTGTGTGTGTGTGTGTGTGTGTGTGTGTGTGTGTGTGTGTGTGTGTGTGTGTCAGAGAGACAAAAATGAAAAGGTTGAGAATGCTGCTGATGACAATCACAGAAAGAGAAAAAACATGACAGCAATCACAACAACAGCACCGTCACAAATACCACTTGGTACCAACTCTGACCTCAGTTTTACAGCAAAAGCACATTTAAGTAGCCGGCAGAAAGCGAAACTAACGTAATTATCCTTCCTTTTCTGGGGTAACTGGTAACATTTATCACAGCGGCCACATGTGCCCCACCACAGAGGGGCCACATCTGAGCTCTGCTAGTGGTCTGACCTACTCGGTGGGGCTACAGCAGAGTATGACTAAACAATCACTGAACGAACAACTCTCAGCATTTCCTGTTTGTGGGCAACGGTACACAGACTGTATATAAAAGATGGCTGTATCCCAATTCAGGGTCTGCAGCCTTAAAGGCTGTCCCGATTCAAAGGCTGCTCGAAATGCGGCCCTCAAATGCGTCCTTCATTTCCCTGAATTTTAAGGATGTGGCGGTGTAGACTTCGTGGCCCAACATATCCCAGAATGCATATCGCGGCGGTGGGTGTGGATAATTTTGCCGGAAAAAAAAAAAAAAAAACGGCGGAGGAGGGGCGGCCAAAGAGTTTTAAAAGTAAGTACTGATTATTATGTTATTTATGTGCAAATGTTTAATAACGAAGAACATTTAAACGTTACTGTTGGCCACATGTCGGCAAAGTTATGTGACATTAGTGACGTTTGTGCTAACTTGGTTTTAAAGCCTTTACTTTAAAATATGCACCGTTCAATAGTCGACCTTAATCTTACAGAGAATGTGATGATTTTATGGATATTTAAAGTAACCACTGAGAGAAATTTAGTAATGCCAACATATTGAAAGAACAATATTTGTCCCTCATATATATAACATAGTTATATATACACAGTGTCAAAGAAACCTGTCTTTGAGTGAAGATTTAAGGTGACAGGAAATATAAATAAATGCAGCTTGAATCTTTACTGAAGCTCAGTATTTGAAACAGAGTCATTCACTGCTGTAATAACTAATACTGACTGAAATAATAACTTTAATATTGGCCATATTAATAATAATAATGGAGTGGATTGATATAGCGCTTTTCAAGGCACCCAAAGCGCTTTACAATGCCACTATTCAGTCACTCTCACATTCACACACTGGTGGAGGCAGCTACGGTTGTAGCCACAGCTGCCCTGGGGCAGACTGACAGAAGCGAGGCTGCCATATCGCGCCATCGGCCCCTCTGGCCAACACCAGTGGGCGGTAGGGTAAAGTGTCTTGCCCAAGGACACAACGACCAGGACAGAGAGCCCGGGGATCGAACCGGCGACCTTCCGGTTACAGATACGCTTCCCAACCCCCTGAGCCAGGGGCGACCGTGGCTCAGGGGGTAATGTAAATTATATTTACATTACCAAAGTGAGATGACTTTAGTCTCATGAGCAACATTAGCTAATTGTTATTTACTAGCTAATCTTAAATGACTGTTCAGTACAGAAATGAAGCCCAACAATCATGTTTCACAGTCCCGTGGTCTCAGCCTCAGATACTTATCAAATCACACAGCGCTCGTGTAGAAACAAACAAACAAATGTACAAAATATGTTCTCCTTCATTTCTGTCAAACAAAGCTGTATGACACGTTTCCAGCTGTTAGTATCACGATTGCTAGGCAACCTGGGCAGCGCGACGGAGGCTAGACCGTCCCATTTCACAAGCCTCGCACTTCTGGCCTTAGCGGTCTTTGAGTACGCGGCCCTTGAGGACCGTTAAGGCTGCATACTTTAAGGCTGCAGACCCTGAATTGGGATACAGCCCAGTCCTGCACTCTTCCCACAGCAGGTCCACCTGTGTAGTAGCTGTACAGGGGCCCGATAATGGATACCAGAAATTTGGCAGTTAAAGTAATTCATGGTAGAAGCAATAAATTGTCAATTTAATGAGCCTGCAACAGCTTATGATTATCTCTGTAACACCATAAACTCTACTGATCTGCTCTTATAGCAAGAGGCATGTTATGCTGAAAGTTAGTGGAAGCTGACGAGGCAGTTAGCAAACTTTTTCTTAAATCTTCTTTTCAATAATTTCAATCATTTATTTTTATGTACAATCCTGAGAAAAAAATACCACGGTACAGTAACATGAAGAGAAAGGGGGTGGGAGCTAAACTGAGCTCATCAGCTAGCAGCTCTCAGACTGATCATCAGAGTAGAAAACCACAAAAATCCCGCAAACAGAGAAGCTACACAGCTTAACAGATTTATTAGACCACCGCCAGACCAAAGAAAGAGTATTGGTTATTACCAAAATACATTTTTATGATTGTGTAATGGTTAATTCGACAGTATCTGCAAGCTCTGACGCGCAAGCTTTTAATATAGTTATTGTCTTGATCCATGAATTTTCAAATTTTACTTTTACAAAAAGGCAGAAAAGATTAATAAAAAAATAATAATAACACATTAAAGTTACAGAAGAATCAATTTTAGTGGCTGAATGTTTGATGAAATTCAGACTTCTGTGAAAAGTCCAGTGTCTCGGCTCAGATTTGGATACAGTTTATTTGCCTAATAAATAAAAATACATTTTTTGGACAGATTTCTAAAACATTTGTGTGCTTTGTTTTTATAACAGGTGGTCTAACAAAGTCCATTACCCGCTGTGTATCTGGTACATGGCCTCTCCTGGGACTGATGTTCTGGTGATAAGACAGTAATTTAAATAGTGTGTATGTTCAAAGAGTGTGTGATCCAGGTTATTCTGAAGCTACCATGTAGAAATGTCTCCCAGACACATCATAGGAAGGTAATTATAAAGATGACAGCTGTAAGGACACACTGACTAAATGTGTGTGTGTGTGTGTGTGTGCATGCGTGGTTGTCTCTAACAGCTAGCTGTGCAGAACAGGCAGACTGCGGCTTTCTCAAGAACAGCTTCTCCAACCTGCATCACAGTGACTGAAGTCACGCTCACAGACCACAAATAAAAATTAAATTAAAGCCTAAATTTAAGTTTGTGTTTAGTTTGAGACATTTTGTAGAGAAGATCAAAGACCTGTTTGAGGGCTACGACTTGGTTTTAGACTTAAAGTAGGTTCAGAGTGAGGATAAGTTGGGGTTTGGCACGTAGTTGTTAGGCTTGTGGGTAGAAGAGCTTAGGATGACAGCAGTGATGCTAGAAGTAATACTAGTAACAGTAAGATTAAACAGTCGCACGAGTTTCCACTGGGACTATGGCAACCTGTTTAAGCATGTTTTTATGTTCAGGATGTTTAATGAATCAAATTCAAGCACAGTTCAATTATTAATATGAGAACATGTAATGAGGCCGATGACCAGCTTCCTTTACACTAACATGGCTGAAACATACTGACCGGAGCTGCTCGCTGCCCATCTGAAAGAACCAACACGTCGGTCAGTTCTGAAAAAGAAATCATCTCCTAACTGACTTTAATCTTTTCAGTTCTATCATTTTTGAGGTTATTTATGAAACTTTATAAACTAGACATTTACACTTAATGTCGGCTGATGTCTACTCCTAAAACAACTGAACTACAGTGGAAACTGAACCTTTTAGATCTTATGTTTTTTTTTTAAAGTCAGTTTAAATCCCTACAAATGAAGAGCTCAACAAATCTTCGATTTCTGCCCCTACTTTCATTGGCAAAGAAGAACTCAGCTGCAAATACATACGACTTCTCTGTATTTCAATCTTTAAGTTTCACTTAGTCATCTAAACTTTTTTGGGGGTGGACGGCGGCTGAATGAGTGGACGTAGAACAGCCCGAAGCAGGAATCCTACATTTGCACACTCCACCCGAAGTGCAGACCGGCCCCGCTGTTCTAATAGCACGTCCAAAGAGCCACGTGTTGAAGAAATAATGGCCATGATCACAGCTGGGCGCAGTGCACAGAGGAGACAGAGGAACAGCAAGGATTCAGCACTTTTATTTCATCCTCTCCTCCTCTCTCCCCTCTGGCCTCTGCTGGGGTTGTCTTGCAGCCCTGGTCCTGCTACTGAGTCACGCTGGGCTCTGATGAGCCCTTCGTATTTTTCTTGCGTTTCTTCTTGAGTCGGTAGACATGGAAGGTTTTATTCTGGAATGTTCTGGTAAAGAGAGCGTTGTAAGCTGCCGCGTCCGTCTTGATGGCATCGCAAAAACGAGGGTGGGTGGCAGGGACGAGGTCGGGGTCATCCTCTCCAGGTCCGTCCATGATCTGATAAGAGAACAAACGCGTCACCATTAACAGCAACGAGAATGACGGCAGGCTGAAGCCAGCACAATCGAGATAAAGTCCACCGGCAGCAGCCTCTGATTTCACTTTGCTCTGCCAGTTAGATCTGCCATAAAATCTGTATGGATGCTTTAGTGCATTAAGGGCTAAAGTGAGTCTAAATTAATAAATATTCTGCTTTGGGATTATTGATCGCAACATTGCTAAAACAGCAGCCAAAGAAGGCTGAACCCAAAGAAAAAAAAGAGGCAGTGCAGGACATGTGGAGATGCTGGCTTCAAGGACGGATTTTCTTGGAAGGAATAAGATACTCATTAGCAGCACTGAAGGCCATTAACAAAAAATATCAGCTTCTAAAAAGGATCCCACAGAACGGCACTGTTTGCTGGCGAGATGCAACACTTCCAGTTTTAAAAGGTGGTGGGTGGGACTGTGAAAGCTTCTGAATGATAAACTTTTAATGAAAAAAAAGAAAAGGGATATTAACTTTTTGTCAAATATTCAGTCATGAATATTTTATGGTTTCACACACTTGAATTCTGAAAGTGTCACGTTTAAAAACACTAAATAAGCCACAACATGAAAAGCACTGAGCCATGTTAGAGTGGAGCTACGAAAACTATTTTGAGGCTTACAGTGAAACTGTACAGTGTATGAAGGCAGCGGCCCCCAACCCCCGGGCCATGGACCGGTACCGGCTCGGGTGTGAAATTGACGATTTTCAGGGTTTTTATTGTTAACTCTGTTTCCCGGGGTCTTGTGTTATGAATTCATTTTCTATATATTTTCATGTACTTTGTTTTGTAGCCGTGTCTTATTTTGAAAGGAACGTTTATGCGTTACCATAGCGACCAGAGAGGAGGCTGTTGGTGCATTTCAGGAGGACGCTGCTAACAAAGTTACACAAATACACAGTGAATTATTATATTTACAAAATAGCACCGTTCTTGTCTTGGTCGGATCATTTTCTTTTGTTGTGTTTATCAGCGACGCCTTGAAGGCCGGTCTGTGAAAATATTGTCTGACATTAAACTGATCTGTGGCACAAAAAAGGTTGGGGACCGCTGCATTAAGGGACAGTGTATAGAGTACAAATTAGCTTCTGAGCAATATGTATAAATATTTAGGTTCATAATCACATGCAAACACTCTGCAGTGGGTATTTGTAATTATTTGGTGATTTCACTTTGCATTTTCATTGGAGTAAGATCATCAATATCGCTGGAAACCAAAGTAAGGTTTTCCAGCTGTAAACGACGCCCCACAGGTCATGTGGCTTTGGCCCGGTGAGTTTGAAATGTCTTGATGGCACACGGGGAGATTTTAATGTGGTGGCTGCCTGGTGTGTACAGTAAAGATACAAACAGGCAAAACTTAAAGTTTCCAGGAGAACCATCACATTTTATAGTTTGTTATAGTCATTAACACTCGGGGTGTTACAGGGAAAGCACTGGATCACTGAGCAGGAAAAAAAGGAAGGCATCCTTAAAAACGAAAGCAAAAAAAAGATGAAAAGATGCAAAGAAGGAAAAACAAAAGCAGGCAGACAGAAAGACCAGAGGTGATAAAAAAAAAGTAAGAGCTAAATAAAAGAAAGTATGAGAGGAAGCGAAGGACAGACAGAAAGAGACGTAAATCCAGCATTCCTTCAATAAAGCTGTCTAGATGTCAGATGTTGTGTACGCTGCGTGACATTTACGGCGTTGCGAGCACACCCCGACTCTGCGTTTCATGTGTCTTACACGATGCTGGGTCAGACCGAAGCTCGCCTCGCTTCTGGTAATCCAAATAGCCGGCGAGCCGCATCTGACATCAAAATAAAGAGTCTGGGGGAGTGGGGGTGAGCGGCGGCAAAAGAGTGAGAGACAGTGACGCGCAGATAAGAAGTGGGACTATTGATCTGTCTGCAGAGGCTGAGAGCTTTCACCGAGTCGCAGGAGTCGGCAGAGGGGACGGCGCATGCTGACACACACACACACACACACACACACACACACAGTGAGTCACATTAAATGAAAGCCACCCACATGTCCGTTGGCCAGGTCGAGCAGGTCCCGCAGTCTGCAGCCCCGCCTGTGCCTCCGCTCATAGCAGATGCTGTTTTCCAACACCACATAGTCGGCCCCAATAGCCTTCAGGATATCGTATACTTCCTCTGGGGAGCGGCGAGCGTACACTTGATACACCTGTTCTCACACACACACACACACACACACACACATATAAGTATTTCCTGAAAGGAAGCCAATATTAACTTGATATTGCTGGGAGGGGAAAACTTCTCCCCTGGAACTCAATTACCCGACACACATTTGTTTTCTGAATTACACTTTATGAAACTTGGTTTATTCCAATTAGGAAACGTTTACTTTGAAAAACAAAAAAAATAGAATGAAAACAATTATGACTCAAACAAAACCCGCAGGGGAACAAGAACTAAAGCTGAAAACATAAATCCCAGCTTCCAGGAAAACTCTCATGGTTCATCTTTTATTTGTAGCAGGCAAAAGATTTAAATGGACAAATTATGCAGCCCATAAATACTGCAAAAACTGGCTAAGAGCTGATTTATTGTAAAACACAGTGAAACAGCAACTTTTAGAAAGGTTCAAATAAGCTGTAAAAAAAGCATCAATCCAACTGAATCTCACCTGTGACTGAAATCACACTAATTTAACCACTAAGTGCTGTTTTAGTTTGTTTGTTGGTGTTTTTGGATCATCTTAATGGTGAATATCAAATATACTCACTACATTGTGCTTTCAGTGATTAACCACAATGACACAAGCATGAGCATCTTCCTTTGCAAACGAGCCTAAATCTGTCGGCGATGATGCAAAAATGACGAGCGTTCACTGGAGCCATTTGGAGAGCCCTTCTGTGGCTGGTGATGAAATATGGTGGAAAATCACAATGGAAATAAAGTGACAACTAAATATTAGATATTAAAAATAGTCAAGAACTGTCAGAATCTGATACTAAGTGAGGGATGACTCTAAAAGTACTACAGCGTAGTATCATTGTCACAGTTTATCCTCTCGAGATGATCTCATGAAAAGCTCCAAATCAATATTTAACTGATCCAGCTCTCAGTGTATTTTAAAAATATATATATATATATGTCAACTGCTGTAAATAACCAGCTTAGAACAATTCACTGAACCACACTGTGTCACTGAGATGAAGTAAAGCACTGCACGGCCTGGCGGACAAAGTCCTGGCAGCATTATTGTAAAACCCCAGCAGGTTTTGCAGGCAGAGTGTCAGTAAGCATTTTATATTCGAGCATTTGATAAACAAAAATGTGTATTCCGCTCGAGTAAATAAAGAAGTCAACTAACAAAACTGAATCTAAATAGCTGCTGATTTTTTCTTGACTTTTCTTCCTCTGTCTGAACCACAAACGAATTCAAGGAGTCTTTCACGTAGCTGTAGCCTGCAAACACCTGCAACCTACCAAGCTAACGCAGTCTGGACAGTTCAGACGGGGAGGGGGTCGATATCAAACCAATGTCTTGCCAGAGGGCAGTGTTAACAGAAGAAAACGTTAATCGTTTCTCTTGAACTCACAGATTGGTGCTGAGTGAAAGTCCGCTGATGCCAACCCTACAAGCTCCATTTGATCAGCTATGAAAACATGATGCCAAGTCACCAGACACTCAGGAAATAATCAGGGCTGTAGCTGAATATAGACCAATACTGGTCTCATCTCCAGTTTTTAAAGAAGAGATGCCTCTTCATTTTTTTGTCGTTTTCCCCTGTGGTGTCAAAAATGGCGTCGACCATTTTGCTTGACTAAGTGGAGTCGTGGCAACTTTTTACGTTGACTGCACGAGAGCTTTTCTGTGGATCAAGATGTATGTAAGAAAGTAATGAGGATGGAACCCTTATGATCAACAACTGCAGTCCTAAAACCTCTTAGTGGGTGCCAAAAGATTCTTGAAGTATCTAAGTCGCAGAATTTTATCAGAAGTGTAAAATAAATTAAAATAAAGAAGCAATCAACCTTCCTTTATTGGTCTTCGAATGCATTTTAATGTTTGAAACGGCTCTGTTCTGCTGATTGAGCCCTACTATTGTCCGGGGCTGCCCTCATGATTTAAAGTGCACTGACATGAAGTCAGTTATGAATTGCTGCACATAAAGTGAACTGAATTGTGCACTATTATCTGTTGAGATTGCAATAGGAGCCAGAAGGCGAACACGATGCAAAGACCACAGAACTGATTATGACTGAAAAGCAGCTCATGTGTGAGCAAAAACGAAGCTATTGTAACAACACGACAAAAGGATATAATCGACTACAGCAGTGTGGATTTCTCTGAAGAAAAAAAAGACATGTTTGACTTTAAAATGGTTTAACAAAAGGGTTATAATAAAATCAAGTTTTCCTAATTGAGGTTTAATTTACTTAGATGTAATACAATTTTCCAACCAGATGGTCATAAAAGAGAAAAATAAACCAATTTCTGTCAAATGATGAAATTTCAATTCTGTTTTATGGCTATAGCACCAGTTCACAGCGGCTTTCTCTGAGTGCTGTAAATCTTTAAGACCCCAGAATATTAGAAAAGAGAACCCCAACAGTAAGATGATCCCTTAGCAGTAAGCATTTGTGGGGAGGAAGTTGAGGAGAGGGTAGACAAATATACAGGATAGCAACACATGGGGATGACAAAGTTCTCGAAGCATCATAGGAAGTTCCCGAGCAGCTTGAGGTTATATGTAGATTGTATAAAAGGAAACACTACGTCCACACGTACACGGGTATTTTTAAAAACGGAGATTTTACGTTTTCGTTTTAAAAAATAATCCCGTCCACACATAAAGGCAGAAATGAAGGAAAATGCTGCTATGAACATGCCAAAGCAACAGGTGGCGATATATTCCTAACCGCACAGAAATGTTGGCCAATCAGAAGTCTAGAAGCCTCAGTGGGAAAAAGTAAACAAAGCTGGGGCATAGAAGCAGAACCGAGTCATATGTGTGGAGGGACAGTAACTGTGTGTGTATGTAAGCATTTAAACACTGCAGAGAGTACAAGTAACAGTAACAGTATTGTAGAAATTCATTTCACCGAAACAATAACGTGGCGCACAGTGTGACGTCAAAAAAGGCGCACACCTTTGACGCTGCATTTTCTGCGTTTTTCTCGTCCACACGTAAATGCAAAAACTGAGTTTTCAAAAATCTCCACCCTGGCCGGAGTTTTTAAAAATCTCTGTTTTCAGTGACCAAAAACGCCGTTTACGTGTGGACGAAAGGTGCAAATGCATAGAAAAACCTGCGTTTTCAAAAATACCCGGGTACGTGTGGACGTAGCCTCAGACTGGAATTTGCTATTAAGAGTAACTTCAAAGACAAATTAAACAAAAAAGTTTACAAAAGGTAAAGGAAACCCCAAAGTGTGTATGAAAAGCAGTGAGTACACATGGAAATCCCATCAGTATATCTGTGAAACATGGAGGTCATGTCATGGTTGGTGGTGTGCTGCTGGCTGTGGCACCTGCTCGCTCTTTATTGATGATGTATTGCATGAATTCAGAAGTAATCCGTAAACGAACCGCACTTATAGAAAGCCTCTTCTGTCCTTATTGACCGCTTAAAGTGCTTTACTACGGTGGCCCTGAGAGGCCAAACGGACTGCAACTTCAGAAAACACTTGCAAAAAGAAAAATGCTGCAAAAAGAAAAAAATGCTGTTTTCTGAAGTTGCAGTCCGTTTGGCCTCTCAGGGCCACCGTACTTTACTCTCCAAACTACATCCATCACATAGTTTAGGATGTTGCCCGTGGTTACTTGAACATGCAGGCTGAGGATGCTGGAGATCAAACCACTGACCTTCTCATTAGTGGACTACCTACCATTGTGTGCTGTAAAGAAAGAAAAACTATGGCTATATAAAAGGACCCCCTCAAATCTCATTAGCTCGTTCTTTATCCTGCAGCAACCACATAATAGATTTTATTGCTTTTTATTTCCACTGACATGTCTGGAAAAAGAGACTGAAACTTGCTTTTCCTAAAAATGTTTTTGTGTGAGAACTAAGTCAAAATCAGTATCGCCCCATCAGCTCAGATTTGTTAAAGAATACACTCTGTACAGTTTTTTTTGTACAAAAAAGGTGATTCCCAAAAATTCCCAATTAAGAGGACAAAAGAAGACGTGGCAGACCTAAAAGACTATCTACAACAGATGAACAGCATCTGAGGAAAGAGACACCACAGTGAGTGTCTACAGGTTCTGGATTTTAGTCAGTGATGTTGTGCATCTTGTCAAACTTATGAACACAGAGAAGGACCATCAGATTGCTGAAACTGAAAGCAAGCATGCAAGGCAAAGGCTTCATTTTCAGCTGCCAATTCAGCAAAAGCATATCCGGACAGAAAACACACAGATAAACATCATCAGTCATGGACTGACCTCCTCAACATCACCGAAGCACTGTGGGATCCTCTTGACCGAGAACGGGAAAAAGGGCAGAAACATCCAAAGAAAAGCTCTGGATGTCCATGTCTACTATTTCTGAAGAGTACTTAAAGGAATTACAAGAGAGCTCGCCTAAGAGAGTTTGTCTGTCTTAAAGGTAAAGGTGGTCGTTAGTATTGCATAAACTCTGTTTTGCTTTATATACTGTTTCCAGTATTTTGCCATGTTACGATAAATCACTATAAAACTCTTTATCCCATTTTTCTAGTAAAATACAAAGACTTGAGGGGTGGCTCAAGACTTTTGCACAATACTATAGGTATGCAAATTAATATAGAACGGACTACAGCAGGTGATGGGAATATCTATACTTGTTGTCCATTAATGAATAATGTTGCAGTGACATTTATCTTACACAAGAAGTGGGACCATGTTTTAAAAGACATTTATGCAGTTTTCTTCCATAATAACAAAGAAAACAGAGCCACGTTTGCACAGCTGTCTTCATGAGGACATTCACTTCTAACACCTTACCTAAACCTAAACAAACTCTAATCCCAAAACAGAGTCTTAACCCTAAAACAGCCTTTTGATAAGGACCAAAATGTCTTCACTCTTCCAAAATATACTCACTCCAGTGGTCTAAAACTCAGCCTGGTCCTCATAAAGATAGCTGGACACAGATAAAGCCCAGTAGGCCTGAACCAGTGTCGTGGTCCATTAATGAGCTCCATACTAGGCTCGAGCCTCGCCAGCGGCTCAGCATGGCTGACTTCCCGCTGGGAGGCAAATCACAGGCTCAGCTACCCGAGAAATGACCCACACATTACTTTCCGCTCATTGCAAAGAAGACACACCGCATGCAGAAGCAGAAAAAAAAGTCATAATAAAGGTAATTCTCCATTGTGTTTGGTCATTAGCTGCATGTGGTTTGCAGCATGTTTGGGAAAAAGTGATATTTGTCATGTTTTCTATTTCACTGTCTGAATTCAGTCAATATGGGAGTGACAACCAGTTATTTAAGTGCATTGGCAGGGCATGTAATAACAGGCCAAAGGGAAAAATATACTAATGAAAACACAATACAATGAGAATTCATGAATAATACACAGAAGTAAAGTGAAACGCTGCCTTTGCTGCTTTAAACCTGATTTCAGCAGGAAAAAAAAACATTCACGGAAAAAGGGAAAAAGAAAACAATGCCTCCGCAGCATTCCTCACATACATTACAATACTAATATGCACTCAGTACATGCGCCACCATTCATCTCTCCTTTACTGGAACACAGCACTTTTAGGCTCCATTTTTCCTACGTTACCATTCATCCCACTGTAATGGATGCACAATGTACTCAGTGCATCTTCTGATCCCATATTCATTCAGACAATCACTGCAGGTCAATGGCCCCCATCTACAGACAATTCCCTGGTCTCTCACGCAAGACATTAGCACAGAGCTGAGTGAGATGGATGGGTGGGGATGTTGTACAAAACAGATTTCACTGTGTAGAGGAGGGCGGGAAAAACGCAACCACGAGATCTGGAAATAGCCTGAAAATTCTGACACTGACTGCGGCACCAAAATAATGTATAAAAGGTTAAATATTACTTAAATAAAATTGAATCAAAACAAAGAAAATGCAATAAATGGTGTGCAGCTACACTCGCACTCAGTTACTGTGGCTTTAGTCTAACTGTGGACTGTGGCTGGTAACACAAAAATATCTCAGTTCACTTCATTTCCAGTTTCACTGTTCATTTTTTGGATTTTTAAAGAACATAATTCAAAATGCAAATTACCAAAACTGAAAAATATATAGCATAGCATCTTTATTTATAACGCACTTTACAATGTTGGCCAAAGAGCTACAAATACAAAGTAAAGAGAAAACAGCTTAAATTACATTAGAATATCTTAAAATTAAATACAATTAATAACAAGCATATTAAGAGGCAGTCCTGCTGTGCTGAAAGGTAAATAGACGTGTTTTAAGACGTGATTTAAAAGCAGATAAGGAAGGTTGCACACAATGAGGTTTTCAATATTTTTTCTAGTGTTTGAAAATAACTTTAAATGGTAAATGGCCTGTATTTATATAGCGCTTTACCAGTCCCTAAGGACCCCAAAGCACTTTACATATCCAGTCATCCACCCATTCACGCACACATTCACGCAAATGGTGTATTAATGCCATTTTGGACCCCCCAAAAAAGTGAGGGACAAAAAAAATGCTAGAAAAAAAAATAGAGGGGGGGGGGGGGGGGGGGGGGGGAGGGGAGGGGGTCTGGAGGGGTAATGGGTTTTCATTATAGAATTAAATTGTTTCACTTCGCACGTTTACAAGAAGCAAAGAAAAAAAGGAATCCACACTGACTGGGGTTAGTTGAGCATTTGTGCACTGAGAACTACAAAGCAATAGATGCATCTGCACAGCAGCCCTTCCTGACTGATGTGAAAGCAGTCCAGCATCTGAGTGTGAGCAGGTTGGTTCTACCCAGCAACTAGGGCTGTTCGATATAACCATATATATATCGGATGACGATATAAAAATGTCTATCGTTTCATTTTACGCTATCGTTTGTTTTGCGGTGTCGCAAAATAAGCTGTTTACGGCAATATTTTTTCATTGTTTTGATGGTCACTGTAGTGGCTATATTCATTTCTTAAAGTTCTCTCTTTCTCTTATATTTTATATAACCACACTACAGACGGACAAGCGCCTGTTTTTACATTTTTGTGATTTATATCGTTATCGTGATGATAGAATTCTTATATCGGGATATGAGATTTCGGTCATATCGCACAGCCCTACCCTCAACACAAAGCTATTACAGGGCTCTAGACTAACTTTTTGCCATGGGCGTACCGGTATGCCTAACTTTAAAAAGTTAGGCGCACACAAATTTTATAATAATTTACATAATATAATGTGTTTTTCTGGATACACTGTGCTTTTTCAGCATTCAAAGATTGATGACACCGTGTCAGAGCACTGGCTATGAATTTCAGAAGGATCAGGCCTTAACAGAAAAGTTAGCAATAGTTCTTTTCCTATTACAGCTACATCCACGTCTGTCGTGCCTAGGCGGCTCACTAGGGCTGGGTATCATCACTGATTTCTATAATCCATTCGATTCCGGTTTTCAAAGTCCCGATTCGATTCAACTTGGCCTCAGACAGTCAGAAATATTATAATTCTGATCATTTATCAGTACTGACTTCATCAGAATTGTGAACATCACAGCAGATGCCTTTGTGTGAAAGTAACTGAGAATAAAACACAGAAAAACATGAAGGAGATTTTCCTGGTCTGGCTTTTTATAGCAGATAACCTTAAAAATATTGTTCTGCATATAAAGTTTAAATTTCTTCAGTATTGAACAACAGAAAAAACAGGCTTTCTTGTCCGAAGTCATTTAAGTGAAAAAAAGAAAAAGAAAAAGACAGCAGCCACAGCGCTGTAAACAACGGTAGACTGGTGGGTAATAAGCGAATGAATAATACAGAAAACAGAGATTGGAGACGGGAAACTGTTCTTGAAGTACAGAGAGAGAGAGAGAGAGAGAGCTAGCTGTGCATAAAGTGTGATTTTAATAGTCGTGGAAGCAAAACAGTAAAATTCATGATGACATTGATCAAATGTGAAGCGCAGTTTGCTGCTTCTTTTGCTGCTGGCTCGGTGGATTTTGGTTGGAGAGACAAAACCTGCAGCTCAGAATCAGTGCAAAAAGACGTAAACACAGCGCGGACCGGACGCATCAGAACCGCTAAGCTCCGACAGCGTGTCCGTCTACGGGCCGTCGGGTGAGAAAGCCAAGAAAGACAAAGCTGATTCTGATGCGTCGGGTCTGTGTTTACGTCTTTGTGTGGAATCCGTGTACCTGCTCTCATTTGCTGTTTGGTTGTTTTTGAAATGGTTTTGTGAGCTTTAATCTGAGAATCTGGCGTTTCTGGCAAAACACAGTTATATTTAAAAGTCGATTCAGGATTTAATGAATTGATATCGCTTTATTCAAGCTACTCACCTCCCACTTCCACCTGCACTTTCAACTGGACCACGGCCAATCATAGAGGTCCCGCCCCTTACTATCTCTGATTGGTTTAGTCCACGATAGGGGCAAAATGTGTGTCTGTTGTTGACCACAGGGAAGGCTGCAGATTTTTTTTTTTTTTTTCGCTACCCGAACAGTTGGTCGCACAGGTGCAACCAAATTTTTTTTTTTAGTCGCACCACTGAAAAATTTGGTCGTATTTGCGACCACATTGGTCGCACTCTAGAGCCTTGTATTATGTTCCATGACAGAAACAAAAAACTGTTTTTCTAATTGTACATATAAATTTTAAACTTGAGTTTCAACTGCTCGTTTTTTCCCCTTACCTACCCACAATGAGCCTAGTGCACCATTTCAATGAACAAGGGTAGGGATAGCTCAGCAGGTAGAGTGGTCACCCCTTGATTGGAAGGTCGGGGGTTTGAATCCACTGAACGGCTATCCTGAGGTACCCCTGAGCAAGGTACTGTCCGTACACACTGCTCCCCGGGCGCCTGCTTAGTGGGCTGCCCACTGCTTCACTGAGTGAATGGGTTAAATGCAGAGTAATTTCCCTACAGGGATTAATAAAGTATACATTATTATTATACATTCCATTACAGATGACCCAAAGTTGTCACTCATCCATTTCCTTAACTGTGTATCCATTTCAGGGTCGAGGTGCGTTGACATTGGGCGAGATGTGAATATTTCACCAGTTTCGCACAAACAGCGTTTGTGTACTAACGTGACCCATGTCTCTGGGAAGCCACACAGTAACAGCACTAACACACAAACTCAGCTATATGAGCGGGACTTTCACAGATACTTACAAATCTGTGATTATATTTGTAAGAACAAGAACTGTCAGATAATATTCAGATAGTTATTGATGTATATAATTCCAGAAAGACCCAAAGGTTAAAAAACAAAACAACTATCATTTCTTTGAGCAAGGATAACACAGAGCATGTGATACCTTTGTGATACCTAAGTAACAAGTAATAACTGGACGTGGAGGGACTTCTTTGTTACTCTTAAACTGAAATCTAAATTAACTGGAACTCAACCGGTGTGCTGGAGAGAAGATGGAGAAAAGACGGCAGATCACGGTCACATTTCTGCATTTTCTAACTTTACATGTCTTTACCCTGGACGCTTTCCAGATGAATTACATCACACAGACAAATATCTTTTAAAGGTCCTACTGGCAGCGAACAAAAAAGCCATGACTAAGCGTTGGCTCTAGAAGCATCGCCACACAATAACTTGGTTATTACAAGTGTTAACAATCTACACACTGGGAAGAGCTGACATATGCATAAGACTTCAAAACAAAAGTGGGAGAGAAAAGGTGGGAGAAATCGCACCGTTATTTAGCCTCTGAAACAGACTTGATCGCGTGAGGTGGAAGAAGTGGGGTTTTTCTTTTTCTCGACCATTCTGTTTAATTGTGAAAATGAATAAAAACAAAGACTCCAGGTAGAATCTTTACAACACAAGACATTTTGAGAAAATTGCCGTTGTGAACTGATGAATATCCACTGAAGTGAACTGAATTCCGCTTTAAAAGATATCACTGGCTCGTAAAGCTTTGTCAGATCTCACACCTCTTTCAAAACACAAATATTACAGCTGTGATTATTCTTAAAGCGAATCCAAGCAGCTAATTGGCATTCAAATCCACCTGACTCGGTGTTATGAAGCTGACACTGTAATTACCATCAATTTACTTCAGATTTTCCATTTATTGTGTTCGTGTTATCTTGCAGCCCCTCTGGCAGTTTCGTTTTATTGCAGCCTACAGTACCTGTCTGGTCCGCTCCCGCAGGTCTTTATCTTCATAATGGGGGTGGTTGGTGAGAACTCTGCCTGTGCACAGCTTGATACCCGCCAGGAGCTGCATGCTTCCAGCAAATACTGCCTGTTTGGGTGTCTTTGTGCTGTGGACAAACACAGAGAAACGAGACAGACAAATCAGTCACCTTTCTAAACATTTTCATAGTATATTGCATGACTAGGCTAATATAATACAGTATATGTTTAGAAGTTAAAGCAACAGAGAGATGGAAAAAGTTTTTAGGCTATCCACACAAACATCGAGTCATCAGAAAAGTTTGATTGAATTTTACTTTATTTTATGGTCTCCTGTTGTTATTCACTGCACAGGTTTTTGCCTTTTGAGCTGCTGCAATAATTGGAACATACTACTGATGGCATTTAAAAGTTTCTTTCAGAGACGGATGAATTAAATTAGAAAAAGATGCCAAATGATGTGCAGTTACAGTGCTACGGAAAACTCTACATCGCCAAGGACGAGCTTTGTAAAGCTGTGGCGTGTTAACGTGTTAATACAACTTAGTTTGTTGTGTGCGTGCATGAAAATGTGTGTGTATTCAAATCTTTTGCTGTGCCCCTGCAAACTGTGGTCAGGTACATCCTGGTTGCATTAATAATTCTCCAGATAAACATCAAATTGACTGCAGTGCTATTGTGGCAGACAGATCAACACCGCTGTGCATGTATCACTCAGAAAGACATTTAAAAGTTTCAGTGCAGAGATGGAAGGACCAGGGAACGACACCCACTACAGTGGAACTTCACCAATTAGGCTTTTATGATAAACTAGGCAGACGGCAGCCATAAGAAGTAAGACAAACCTCTCAGCGCTTATTATCTGTGTTAAGTGGTTAGCACTGTCACCTCACAGCAAGAGTCCTAAATATGAGCTCGAGATGTTCCAAGAGACAAATTTACTGCTCGTTTACATAAGGAAAAGTAGACGAATTAAATAGTGTAAAAAGTATGAAGTTCCCAAATTGAACAGATAATTATTATCTGCATTATCTGTGCAAATTTCATATGTGCATTTCAAAGCTGAAAATCATATTCTTTGACAAATCTCACCGAAATATGTGGCCGTTTGAGCCATTTATGAACACAAACACAATGTCAGTTGAGGCTAAAGTTAGCAGTGCTAGCAGTGCCTCATTTCCCTGCAGGTTAAAGCCTGCACACCTGCGCAGCCTGTGGTTGCTCACTGCTGTGGTGGAGTGGTTATGTGCGACCCAACAGTTGACAGCATTCATGCATTAGTTCAGTCCCTGGGTTTAAAGACCAATATTTCTGGTTCAAACATTTTAATAGTCTAGTTTACTAGTTGTGCAAATCCTTAAACCCAAAAGCACCTTTCTTTGAGCATCTGCTTGTGAAGGTTTTTTTCTTGAACTGAATCTAATAAAATTTAATGAATGGTGGCATCAGAGCTGAAATAAGAATGAAAATGGTCCTGAAGAGGCCTGCAGACCTGAAGCTTCCATGGAAAAGAAGCATCTAAAAAGTCTGGAGTTACCTTTGGAGATCAGAGATGTCAGTTTCTGACTCGTCATTAATGTTTAGTAAGTGCAGATTGAAGGTTACTTTTTTTGTTCTTTCAATTAAATGTTTAAGACTAAAGAACATCAACATTTGTGACTTTAACTTTTCCTGAAATGAATTCACCAAAGAAAACTGAAGAATGCTGAGAACGCTGTGCGCACTGCAAGCTCTCTGTACAGTATATACTGTACGCGTGTAGCACCGTAATGACCGGCTGACTGTTTCTCATGTGGATGTGCACATATGCATGAGTCTCGTAGGCGGAGCGGAGTGGAGGGTATTCAAACATGTTCCAAGGTGGACGTGTGGGTTGATGCTTTGGCCTCCTGACCTTCAGCAGGAACGCGTCGTTGTCCTTTCTGTCCATTTTGCTTCTTTGCTGCCTTTAAGCCAACATTTTCTTTCCTTCCATGTTGATTACATTTAATTTGATGTTTATATTCTTTTATGTAAATGGCAGAAAGGAACAGCCAGGAACCCTTTGACATTATAAAAATGAAATAATGATGTTCTTGGCTGAAAGAGACTCTCTACTGTGGCCAAGCACAGATCCTGCCTTGCTTCTATTTTCTCTTTGTGTGCTTAAACGTGTATTTGAGCGTGTTCATTAGTACCTGTTGCTCAAATTCTAGAGCACCATTAAGAAGATAATGATCTCGATTGTCACTCGAATGCAGTTTCTAACAGCTTGACAAGCATTTTAGCTTCTTCTTACCAGCCTTGTTTACCACCACAGCAGGGAGCTGTCGCTCAGCTATACTCTTCCTGCCCACCAGCACCAGAGAGAAGTTACCAGCTAGCTGAGGATTTGGCTTCTAAAGAGTCAGTTTGCTTTAAGTTGGTGGAGACAACGGGCTGACTTCCTGTTTGTTTCCTGCCCCCTAAAATCTCAAGTTGAATATTTAATCAATCCAACGAACTATGAATCAAAAATCAGGATTAACATACACCACATGACCTAACTGTAAACTGAGTCAGACCAAAAATAGCTTCATGTTAATAGGTTTGGACATAATCTATTGATATCGAGCTACTTTTCTACAGTTTTACATTTACCAGTTGTTAAAAGTAGTTCTTTCAGAAATTCGTAGTGATGGAGCTAAAGACCACGAAAACAAAAAGGTCTGAGTAAGTAATGGGCAGGCGCACCTCAGGAGAGTAGTTCTATTAATGCTATGAATTATATCTGTGGTTTTGCTGCTGTCATGAAAAAAGAGAGGGCAAAAAAAACTACATTAATACACCAAGAAAAGTCTCGACCTTGTCTGGAAAAACATATCTGAACCAATTCACCTGCTCGTGCTTTTATGATTTTGGTATAAAGATTTGTGAGAACTGTCAAAGGCTTTTTAAGAGTCATGCCATCATTTGCCTTCAGAACAGATTAACTTATCACCCGCAGTCACAAGGGACTGAAAGCCCTCTTTGACCTCTTTGCAAACAATTCAAATTCAACATAAAGCTCAGCAACACAGCCGCAACCCACTTTTGTCTGACCGGATCAGCTTTTTGTTACACTGAGCATTCGTTCTTTTTACAGTTTTCCAGAAGAGGAGAGAAAATGTAAAGACATAAACCTGAACAATAATTTTTAAACATCCCTAAATTACAAATGTCTGATGACATGATTTTGATTAGACTCCAGATTTTTAAAGACCGTAGGCTCAAACATCGACACTGCATGAAGATTTTAAGAGGTGATGACGGCCTGTTTTATCACACCGACTGCGCATCACTGCATTATTGGTGGAAATTCATGGCGTTTGGTAACTTCGCACTTTTTTCCAGCACAGCTTTGAACCTCAGCGGTGGTCTCAGCATTGAGCAGAACTGAAAGCGCCTCTGTGGGCACGCAGGGTCTGAGCAGCTGCTTTTCTGATGATTACTTTGGTAACTTCCAAAACACTCCTAAAAATTTTTCTTGCCTTTTATATAAATCTTATGTTCCACCTGCAGAGAGTGCAGCTGACACTCCGCCCGCACACAAAGAGTTACTGAGTGGAAGTGATGATGATGATGAGTGATAGTGAGACAGAGGACGTGACTCGAAGTGTTTTTATATAAATGCCAGGATGGCCATGGATTTTCTGCTGGTCTCACTTCTGATTGAGAAGTGTTCAATCAGGGACGTCGCTCTGACTCTGTCTCTAAACTGCCTCTGGATAAGCTAGAAAGCAGAGGAAGACACGCACACACACAAGCACAGATCACAGACACCACTTTCCCCATTTAAGGATGAAGCCAAATGCTTCTAATTTAGACAATTTAAAGCACGACAAGGAGGAGGATGACAGGAAGACAATTAAGGGAGCAAGAGCGGGAATGAGAGTAAGAGGAAGCAGAGTATTTAAAGAATAGTGAAGATACAGTCACACCGACAGAGCAGAAACACACATTGTTGCTGAAAGACTGATATACAAACGAGTAGTGGCACATATTTCTTAAGCATGGATCAAGCAATTTGTTTTAATTAGACAAACACAATGACACAGATCCACAAAACAAGGAGAGAGAATCCCACGAGGACTGGACAAGAATTATCTGGGGACCGTCAGAGTTAGGAGCTTAGCTTTTGTCTGGACAGGATGAACAATTGCAACTCTTCTTCTTCTTCTTCAGATGACCCCTGTAAGGGTTGCCACAGCAGACCCCCCCCAATCTCCCAGCATCCTCCTCTGTCACATCAACCCCCTGCATGTCCACCTTCACCACATCCATGAACCTTCCCCTTTTCCTTCATCCTGGCAGCTCCATCTTCAACATGCTTCGTTCATAAGTGAGACTGTACAGGTTTTAACTAAATGCTGAAGATAAAAATGACTGACATTGGATTATTGCGATAATCCTCATCCCTATGAAAGCAAATTAGCCAGTCTACATTCAGACTGCAGCTCTTAGTGAGGGTAAAAGGAGGAAATTCTGTAGCTCAAACTCCACATTATTAGTCATCTCGTCTGTATTCTCCACCACTTGTAGAAAGAGATGTCAAAGCTGAATTGTCTGAAGTGTTTTCTTAAGACTGGAATTTATTCTGCAGGGCTCACATTCACCTCATTTGTGTTAAACGGGGCAAAAATCTCAGGGACAAATATCTCAAGACCTTGAAAGATGGATACATGCCACCAGAGTTTAAGTGAGATGATATCTTAGCAACATTAAAACTACTTCAATGAATAACATCTTGTTGCAGTGCATCTATGTATCCATTTTCTTAATCGTCTATCCCAGCTGGCAGAGGACGAGGTACACCCTCGTGCCCAGGGATAATCAATGCAGACACAGGGATGACAAGCAAAACCCACCCAGAACCAGTGATCCCAGTGTGACCAAGCTCAATCCAAAGACATGTACGCTGATCAGACCCAGCATTATGCCCTCCTGATTAATATTGTATTCATCCCCTTTTGCCCATCCCATCGAGGCGCGGACTGCACTAGACTCTTAAAGGTGTTTTGTGGTATCTCCAAATTTTAGCAACAGATCCTGTAAGTTGGGGGCCTACATGGATCAGACGTGTTTGTTCCACAGATTATTAATTGGATCGATATCTGAGGAATATGGAGACCATGTCAACACCTCAAACTCGTTGTTGTGCTCTTCAAACCATTCCTGAACCACTTCTGCTTTGTGGCAGGATGCTTTAACCTGCTGAAAGAGGCCACAGCCATCGGGGAATACCGTTTTCATGAAAGGGTGTACGTGGTTTGCAACAGTGCTTAGGTAGGTGTCAAAGTAACATTTCGGCAGCAGACAAGGGTCAGCATGGGCACCTTGATTGGTTCTTATTAGCTCGTGCGTTGGATCGGACCTCACGAGCCACTTTTCGCGCCGCACATGCATCAGCGAGCCTCGGCCACCCAGGACTCTGTCGCTGCTTCACCACTGTTCCCTCGTTGGACAACCTTTGATTGATACTGACCAGTGCAGACTGGGAACGCCCCACAAGAGCTGGAGTTGTGGACATGTTCTGATGCATTCATCAGGCAAAATGTTCACCCACCCACTAACAGGTGCCATGATGAGGAGATAATCAGCGTTATTCACCACCTGTCAGTGATTCTATGCCTGATCAGTGCATGTATGTGTGTATATGCATTTCTGTTTGACTTTAATATTTTGTAATATAATCACTTCATTTTTGTTTTGTTGTGTCAGTTTTTATTGGCAGAGCTAATTAACCGACGCGTCAGTGTGAATCAGCGCCGCGCTGCATCAGTTGTATTGAGTAGGTAGAAATTCCTGACATGCAGAATGTTTGGTTCTCACTGAATGCGTCTCTCTCTGCTCAGACATGAAAGTAGATTAAATTAAAAAAAAATTGGAGGAATTCTGAGGCAGAGAAAAGCTTCTATTTTCACTTATGCTGAAGAATAAATGATGGTAAAGTGAAAGAAAAATATTTTCTTTTCCAACCATTTACAGATTTGGGATCAAATGTATGCCTGTTCACATTCGGTCATGAAAAAATAACGTAGTGATGTATGCTTTAATATTTTTTGACTTGTCTGAAACAATTGTTGGGAGTTACCAACCTCATTCCCAGAGAGCTCAGACCAGAACAAGCTGGGGAAATGGTCACTAAAACACTGGACGACATCATTTCATGGGTTTTGTAACATTTTAATGAATATATGTTTGGTGTTTAAGATTTTAAACGGTCTGGCAGCTCCTCCACTGCCGCTTCATTTTATTAGCTTTTGCCCATGAGAATCTTTACAATCTACAAGCATATCGTCAACTAAAGACCGTACTGTAGCGTTTTGTCATTCTGCTTTTGGGCGATCAGCACTCTCTGCGAAAGCTTGAACTCAATGGAAGTTGAAGTCCTGCCTGATACCATTAGGTACTGCAGCGCTTTCACCAGCTTTATTAAAATATTTGCTGAAAGACTTGTAATCTTTCTTTTTTTATGGATGTGAGAATCTTTTATGTGACATTTTTCACATCCAACCTGCTGAGGGACTGTAGATGTAAATTAGCTTTAAGCTAACTCTGGCACAGTGCATCAAATGGCAAACACTGATGTTAATATTGCACATGTACAAATATGAATAAATAAAATCAAATAAAAACATGCTTACTGGTTACTTTGGGAGTGGTTGTAATGGTCTTTAAGAAGAAACTGAGACACAATGTGTTTTCCTGTTTAAGCGTGTGGACTTGCTGTATAAACACATCAGGGTTTATGCTGACTTTTCCAGTGGAGTCGTTTTCCTTCACTGAATGGGTCTCCATGCTGAGTAGCTAGATGAGCCTCCTGAATTTGCAGCAAAACTGCTGTCAAAGCTCTCATTAATAATTTCCACTGCAGCCTTCATAATTCTCGAAAACAGCCTGTATATCTTACACCCGAAGGGCGGGGGTGAGCTGGAGGGGGATGGGGGGGAAAGCAAGGTAGCTTTCAAAATAAAAGCATATTAAATGGTAAATGGTTTGAATTAAAGCTCGTGAGATTTGTGCCAGGAGCGAGAAGGATGGACAGGAATAGCAGAGAGTATATCAGAGGGACAGCTCAGAGACCAGGCAAGAGAGGCCAGATTGAATTGGTTTATGTGAAAGAGCAGTGAGCTCCTCCTGTGTCCTGTGAGCAGGATAATGACGACGGAGCTGCCAGGAAAAGAGAAAGGCCGAGGAGGAAATTTCTGGATGTACTGAGAGCGGACATTCAGGAAGTAAAATATGGAAATCAATGATTTGCTGTGTGATCTGAAGAAAAGTTAAAATGCAATTTGTCTGCACTTTTAACCTTAGCTGTTCTACACAGCTCTTTAAAATGCATTTCTTATTCAGTCATTCACATGCGCACACACACACACACACGTGCACACACAGAGCTGCAATGCAAAGCTGCTACTGGTGCAACTTCAGCATTTGGCCTTCATGCAGCTGGGGATCAAAACACCAATCCACCACAATCCAGAAGCCGATTCACAGGAGGCTGGCATTATCACTCGGCCTCTCTATGCGGTGGAATATGCACGGTGAGCGGTGTGTGTCAGGAGAAAAATAAGAGGGAGGGAAATTGTATGACGCAAAAATATAGAAATCACTAAATCAGAGTCGTGACACTAAGATCAAAATCCAAGTCCAACAAATAACCTCATTCAAAATGTAATAGATCCCACTTCTGACTCATCTGTGCTGTGAAATGCGAGGTGAACTTTGTTCCCTGTTGGAGCGACGGTGCAGTGACAGCAGTGAGAATGGACTGAGGGGCCTAGAATCAGCTGTATTAAACATGTCTGGCTTTCCGCTGCTCCTCTCTCTGCTGCACGTTAACATTTGCACTGCCTTGAATACTTCATGCAGAGCAGCAAAACTACCTCGAATTTTCCCTTCATTTTTTCAGTAACCTCCTTTGACTGAGACTGTACTGCTTTTGCAAAAACCAGCGTGGAAACATGAATCTGAGAAAAGCAAAGTTGCACCGGATTCAGGAGGAAACGGAGAGAGAGCACACCGGCTAGATGGAGGTGATGTTTGTGACTTTAAAAACTGCTCACTCTCAACTATAACTCAAAGTTGGAGGCAGTTGAACAACCAGGCAGTGCTATTGATTTATCGACTGCCCATTTAGAACACAGTATCAGCCTACAGCGGAGCTGTGGAGCCAACTCTGTTATCAAGTGCAAACTTGTGAATTATGGCTGCGCCTTAGTTCTTCAAACTCATAAAGTCACGGGTCATGAAAGAGAGTCTTGGGAATTATGATAATCTCCTCATCAGCCTGTCTTAACTCACACACTTCTATACTAATGAGGGCCTCAAGCATGCGTCATTAGCCCTGACGAGGGCCCTCTTATCTCTGATCTAATAATCCTAATCTCATCTCTGAAGCCATCGTTATCAAACAAACATCTTTATCCTTTCCCTAATCTAATCCTAATTCTGGCTCGAGAGATTGTAAAGATAAAGGCTTTCTCAGACCTTGTATCCTTTGACAAACTCTTCATTTTAGATCAACCAAAGTCAAACAAATGCAGCTACAATCATCACAACGAATCTGCGATAGCTTACGCACGCACGCAAGCTGTTCACGAAATATACTTTCCTCCGTACGCTGCACGTACGCTCGTCCTACCCTTTACTGTGCCGCAGTCTGAATATCTGCTTCTTGCATATAAAACGAAATAGCCTCGGCCTCAGTCACCTAGAGAATACAGCGTAACATGAACCTCCCTTCCCCATCTTAACACTTTCATCTGGAATGTAATTAGCGCAGCAAGAAGCTTAGCACTCCGCCCTGCTCTCAGCCCCAACCAAGGTAACTCTAGGCAGCCCCTAATCCTCACCGCCTAATGGGATTAGCTCCGGAGGGAAGGGAACCCATGTCACACACACAAATACATTCAAAATCCAAACCTCTCCTCTGCTGTCTCACTATCCATATCTCTCTCGTTCTCCCTGTGCCATTCCACTAAGTGTTTAATAGGATTATACCAAAATTGTCCATTTCTTAGAAATCACATCTGGTCCACTCGGTGTCATCGCGCTGAAGATGATAGGATGGAAATAAGAAGCCTTAAATTATCATTCACTGAGTCTATAAGTGAACTACAGGGAAAACCTATGTTAAGTCATTCTAAACTGGTTTTAATGTATTGAGGATAGGCTGGCGTGTTTGGATCATTTTTCCTCACAGAGCTTGTAAAGAAGATTTTGCAGCATCCAAGTTTTGTGTGAGGGGGTCTGAGACCGTTCCCCTGCGAAAAACAAAACAGTTAAAAGCAGATTTATCGTGTGTATTTCCATGTTGAAGTCAAAAGAGAAACAGTTTGGGTTTAAATTTTCAGTAGTAGCCCAAGCAGGACAATAAAATGTACACTATTGGTCTTAGGTGAAACTATTTAATCATCTCCATCCATGTTTTATTACTCTCGCTGAGTGGCAGAAGCCCAAGCAGAGATTCCCAGACTTCCAGGCCTCTAGCTCTTCTATGAGGCATTCCCTAAGCAGCTGAAGTGTCTGTAGTGTGTCATGGAGCTGCCTTGAGGTCTCCTTCCAGTTAGAAAAGCTGAAACGCCTCAGCGAGGAGTCTTGCGTTTCGATATGGAGGAGCAGGGCTACTATCAGGGTGACCCAAAAACTCTTTGGAGGCTAGTTTGTGGCCACTGGTGACAGCAGGAATGTAAAAACACAAAAAGTGTCAAGTTCCCCTTCTCTCTGCCAAAAGAGATCACAATCGTGCAGACAATGTGTCCTGTAACTTGCCTTTTCCCTCCACAAACTCGTATTCTCAGCAAATCAAATCGACTAGCTAACAACAAATCAGCTATAGCTAACCAAGAGCTGGTTAATCCTAAATTAACGACCTTTAAAGACGCTGTTAACTTAAACGGAGGAACACAGTCTGCAAATCGTGCAAACTCAACTGTGAATCCATACAAGACTACCAATATACCTGCACATAAAATTAAAGAATGAACAGAATTCAAAGACATTAACACTTTTAATTGGACTGCTTAGAGCAGCAGATGTGTGGAAGTGTTGTAAAAAAAAATGTAAAATGCAAAAATGTAAAGTGGGAATACTGACTAAGCCCTGCGCTCTCTCACAATGGCCGACAGGAAGGCAAAATTACAGAAAACCGAAGGCTTAAAAACAGCTGTAAATGTGGTTCTTGCAGTTTTCCTTCAGCATGCCTACAAACACACCCACAGCCCTGACGTGACGAACAAAAGAAAACACTCAAGTTTTAGGAAAAAGGTGCTTTGGTGTCATAATATTTCTATTAGCAGCCCCTCTGGAAAAACCATAAGTCACTTTTTCTAATTTATTCTAGAGCGGAGATTTAAAATACATAAGTTAGCATATCGTTCTTGTTATGTTACAATATCAGCGATAAGGATGAAAATCTTAATGACCAAGCACACGATCAGCTTCAGTTTGCACCACTACTGCATCCCACTTCATTCCTGACACTCAGCCGTAATGTTTCATTATCTCTCGCTTCTTAATTTGAATGCCTAACGAGTCCAGCAGCACTGCGCAGCGTCTGACCAGCGTTCAGCCTCAGGTCTGCGAGAGAGCTGCAAACCCAGCTGATAACTACTGACCTTGCCAACAATCCCAGTTAAACCAACTTGTCTGTGCTGGTGTAAGTGGAACATAAATGAGAAATTTAACAGGCACTAAGCAGAGAGCTGAGAGTTGTGTCTTTGGCCAGATGTTATAGTTGCACAGATGTAGGATATGCACTACGGGCGGCCAATCCAGCGCTGTGCATCCAACATGACGACCAGAAAATGACAGGCGCGCACAGATGTGCAAACACACAGCAGCATCAGCGACAGTTCGGAGCATTTCCAAATCACAGCTCCATCTCTGATCCCATCAGGGTGATGCTCTTGATCGGAAGCCCAGCAACAGAGACCCTGAGGTGGGTTAGAGCTCTGCCAACAGCTGGGTCCTTTCCAGCACTCCCATGTCTTATTCATGGATATCCATCAGCTCTCATCACTCATCAGACAGACTCTCCGACAAACAAGCGCCGAGACACACGCATGCACGCACACGGACACGCTCACACGCGGACTAATCAAGGACACGAGGCACGGTGAAACTCGATCTGCAGGAACAAGCGAATCAAATTTGCTTCAATATGATGTGCGCTCTGGATTTGTGAACGCCGGTGTATGCGCCTACCTAATCCAGGTCATGAGCTCCACGGTGTCTGGATCATAAAACTCCCTCAGTTCTGATAACTCCTCCATCAGCTTAGGCCAGAACTAAAGGGAAAAAAGACAAAGACAAGTGATGGAAAATTCGGTTTATGAAGCCATAAGCAGAGTATCAAACCCACTGATATATCTTTGATAACATCTTATTGCTTCACTGAACATAACAGGGAATACGACAGCTATTTAGATTCCTCCAACAGTAAAATAAATAAAGGGGAAGCAATCGTTTTAGCATCCTGTTAGGCTCCAATTGCTTTTCATCATTTTCTTCCGTAACTTCCATTTAGCCCATTTTCTTTCCCTCAGATCGTTCCATGTGGTTCCAGAAGTAAAACTCCAATAAAAGGTATGAGCACAAACCACCAAGAAAATGGCCTACCTTGTAATACAGGAAACCGATCATCACAACAGGAACGACATATCTGACAAGCCTCAACTGCAAAATGACAGAAAGAAAACAACTTTAATGAAATGAAGGAAAATAATTGTATCAGAAGCAGAGGAAAGTAAAGAGCCACACAGAGATATACCAAAAATGAGCACGGAGTGAGATAACAGACAGATAGAGCAGCTTTGTTCCCGACCATCGTTTATCTGATTCCTGCTGCCGTCCTGTTGTGACCACACTGACACCTAGTGGCCTCACTGGCAATGCCGGCACACGCTCAGAGTGCAGGCTGTGGATTCAGCAGCATAATGGTTCACCGTCACATCAATACAGGAAATCATAAAAGATAGAAAAATCTTTCAAGGGCGCCTCGCAGTGAGCTTTAAACGAGATCAATGTCAGTCACACTGGAGGGTGGTGACAGGCATAATGTGCAGTGTTACTAGAACTGGGAATCAAACCTCAGTACGTTCAGAGACATGTTTGAGAACAAAGTACACACTTCAAATTTTTCTTAAACGACAGTTAGAAGTCGCTCAGTGACTGGAAAGCTGTTCGGTCCAATCGCCCGGCCAGAAACGATCTAATCCGTCGTCTTTTTTTCCCCTGCTTGCTCGAAACTACTCTGATGAAGAGAATTTGAACTGGCTGTGCTCTGGTGTGCTTATCCAGTGGCCAGCAGCACAGCACTGTGGTTACAGACGACCTTTGGCACTGGGTAATAGCTAAAACAGCTCTTTTCTCATCTGTGGAAGCGCGATATAACGTAGCGCTCAGAGCATGTGCACTTTCATCTAGCAGGCCAAGAACATGTCATCAGCCACGCAGTGTGTATGTAAAGTTACTACATCTAACAGACTCTGAGCCACATCAGCAACCATTGGAAGTCACATTTACAGGTAGCGACACCTAAACGGCACCGTGGGATCAACGTGGGACTGCAATCACTCTTAATGTGACACAGACGAGAGAAAAGCTACTGATCAGTGCAGTAAATGCAGTGAATGTGTTCGATTTGGGAAGAACGAGCTGGTCAGATCCTGGATGTTTGGCAGCCGCTCACAAGACGAGCCTGAAGAGCCTGTTAGCAACTGTATCCACACACAATATCTCCTCATGCGCAAGCAAATACCTCGCTCCCATGGGACATTAGCATAATGTGTTTTAATTGGTCAGTGGCAACAGTGGAGCATTTGAATAAACACGATCTGATTGGTAGAAATTCACCTCTTCCTCAACTCAGCGCAAGCAAAATCGGGCCATTTAATTGCAAAGTGCATTTACAGTTTTAGTCACTGTAACGCTGGAATTTCCCAACATTTGGGATAAATATAGTTATCCTTTTTATATTTTATGTTGTCTTTAGTTCACAAATGAATAATTTCTCCCATCTAAATGGAACAAGATCTGAGATTACTCAACCCTGACTAGCCTGGATGGTGAAGCACATTTTGTTCTGCAATTGCAGATTAGGTTTTTTAATATTTGAATTCTAGCTTTGATGACTGTATTTATGCTTCAGAGGACATAAAGTAGTGGAATTTTTGGAGATTATCGTAAACAAAGATCCTACCACCCATCCTCCCTGCAGCACTATTTGGAGCCAGAAGTGAAAATGTGAGCTCGTACCAGAAGTTTCGTGTTGCATCGGAGAGCGCTGAGAAGCACAGTCCACAGCTCGGTCCCACAGACACCGTAGGCTGCGACCGCACACATGTGGCCAGTCCATATATACTTCATTCTGGGCAGAAAGAGAGAAGGAGAAGCCATATCAAGCAGCGCTCGTGTCTCAACAGTCTTCCTCTTAGGAGAAAAAAGAAAACAGATCCCAGCCTCCATGACACAGACAAATTATACAGCTTGGACTGGAGGACGTTCCCTCAGCACACACACAGAATTCAAACAAGACGACCAACTCGTCTGCAGTTTTGCGCACGAGTTAGTGAAATGGTTTCGCTGTGGTTGAGTTTGATTTGGTGCCAAAAACACTGCATTATTTTTAAGTTCTGATCCAAAGCACATGAAGTCTAAAGCAAAGAGTTCTAAACAAATGAGAAAAAGATTAAACAGAGCGCAGCGAGCAGAATACTGAAGACGGGGAGAATGAAATGAGCTGAAAAATTGTTGACAGGTGCGGAGATGGAGCCGTGCGAGGGGGGAGGCATAAAGAAGTGCAGCCTCACTGAAATAAATCTCAATACTTTTTTAATGCAAAGGAGCCGTCTGACAGAAACAAATGGCTTTCTGCACTTTTGGCTTTTCTCTCTTAATCAGCATTTTAGAGAAAGTGCTGAAATCAAACGTGTCACTTTCTGCCCTACCTGACTCTGTGCTAAAAGCTTTCAGGACTTTTTTTTTCTTTTGCTCCTTTTGTGGGAATTTAATCAGTACTTTAAATTACCAACTGTGACAGCAAAGCACTGTGTGAACTATAAGTGTTAACAGTACTGCATAGACCTGCTTTTCTGAATCCTGCTAACCACATAAATTCAATTATTATCAACATTTCCCTACACAGAGAATAACCCAGCTACTGACAGACTCTTATTTAAATGAAGCTACTTATGTGAACCTATAAAACCCTCATAGCCAAGTTGCTATAAACAACATACCAGAAAACTCCAGTTTCTTTTTTAACAGAGTAATTGCAGGTTTCTTTTACTACAGGGACAGGAAGTAGTAATTCCACTGGTGATCTCGATGGTTTTCCTGACACTCCTCACAAAGAGCCTAAAGTTAAAACACAATTATACTTTCCTAGTGATAAATCGTACATGTCAGCGTGTGTTTGCAGTCTGAAACGCGTTCAGGCCGGAAAATTTACTAATGATGGTGGCGATGAAAACCACTTGACAATTACAAATAGACGACTGGAGTCAGGTCTGGGAGGCTTGTTGTGCTCGAGGTTATAGATGCGAAATGGGGAGAGAAAAAAATTCAAGCCACAGGGTGTATTAGTCACACTGTCTGACGCTGCAGAGCTACTGATACGGCAAAAAGCGTTGTTGTTTTTTATAGAACCAAACCTTTAAAGCAAGGAGATAAAAATAGGTGACAAAGGGAATTTTCCATGCATGTGAAATTAACCACTAATGAGTAGACAGAACTATCCAAACATGTTTGCTAACAGGACAGAAACAGCTGTGCAGAGACTGCTGACGATCAGGTATTTTACCTTCCTACAGAAGATATTAATGAGTAAATAAATGGTCATGATAAACCCCACACGGGGCCTTTAGGAGCACCATATGCTCACATTATAGATGCTATAAGTAAAAGCTAAAGTGAGTCATAGCATGTTTGATACTGAGAATAAAACTTGTTCCAGGTACAAGAAGCATTCTGCTGGGAAATGAACTTTTGTGCTAGCACACAATATCCATCTTTTAGAAATCGACTGAAACTGACTGAACAACATCACTAAGGATATACCCACTGTAGCTCCTGATATTAATAATTTCACCTGATTAAACACACACAGACACACACAAACCGATAAAAGAAAAACTGAATAAAAATGTTTGTTCATCCAAAAAATGACTTAAATAAGAACAAACTGTAAATGCCAACGAGAGCCGACACCAAACTGAAAACTGCAGTAGTCGGTGTAGAGGCCGATGCCGGTCAAACCAATGATATCTGGTGGTCACAGTTCTGATATTATAAGAGCAAATATCTCATGTCACAGCAGCAAAGGCTGCAGCCGGGCAAGCCAAAACATTCAGGAAATTAAGAAGAAGAGGCTGAATATGAAAGTCGACCACAAGAAAGACGGCGGTAAAGCGAGGTGCCAGCACTGGTGTCGGGCCTCTGAGTCTGGCACCTGCAAGCCGAGACACCCTCAGAGGTGTTGCTGCTCCACGGTGGGAACCTGCCAGTGGATTGTGCCATAATATTAACCAGAGAAACAGACCACTGCACGTCTGTGTGCCACCAGAAAACAGGAGAGGAAGAAGCAGCAAAGAAGGCTCTTAGTATCCGACTCCGAACATATGTACAAACAGCATTTGTACAAATATCGCACAAGAGCACAGTAAATACAGTAAACAAATGTATCTCAAAGAAGATGGTTTTCAAAGCCAGCGCACATGTAAACAGTATGCCTCCTATATCTTATCTTATTTCTGGAACCATTTCTCTCCGTCTTTCCAGAGAAAGGTTGCAACATGGTTGCCTGAGACACACACCGACTGCAAAAACAAACCAAACGAGCCTTCTTACTCTCACCGGCACATAAATAAATGTATACTTGAGCCACAGTGGAAAACTAAAAACTACAAGAAGGAGTTGAAAGCCAGTGAAAAATCCTTATTGAAAAAAAAACTGCTTGCTGAAATAGTATTGTGTACTTACAAGGCGAAATGAAATAAAAAGTTCTAAGTTATAACCTTTCTGAGCCACACAGCCGTGAGACTCTTCCCAACAGTGGCCTGCTCTGGACGTCTTTACAGCATAAACACAAGCTGAAACAGCAGTAAAGTAACTTAAAATGAGCAACTTAACTGAAACTATTTACCGTACCTTATAAATAAGAAAATTTAATGATTCTTTTTAAAAAACATAATTTATGGTAAGTGGAGAGACGGCAGATGGAGCTTCGTTAGCCGTTTGTTTGCACCAGGTCTTCGTTAAAATTCTGAAGGGGGGGGTCAGAGTATTAATTATCGATTGTTCAGCTGTATCGACTCTTTTTGCGTCTGCTGTGAGTGGTGCTGGATGGTACTTGGCGCTGAGGGCTGATCAAGGCTAAAGCGGACCATTCAGACACTTTGTGAGAGGCGTTTAAGAGGCACTTGGATTTTAGCATCTGCTCGCGACTTTGCATAATCAACTCATCAAGAGGAAAAGTACATTTGGAGAGTTCCCGTCTCAGAATGCGACTACTTGGGGACGTCTGCATGTAGATGATGCTAGAATTACGAGGTCTCACCTCATTGTGCTGAAAGCCAGGAGGCCGTAGAACAGCGTGTGCAGCAGATTGTAGGCCACATCTGGACGAAATGCCGCCACTTGCCCCTCTCTGGCTCCTTTCTTTTCCTCGGTGGAACCTCTGTTAGGCCTGCTGAGAAACCGAAAAACACAGCGACACAAGAGACAACAGTGATACATAAAACATTACATCCAGACGCTCGAGACGAGAGGCAGAAGGGAAGGTGGGTGGAATTGATATTATTCAGATTTCATTAGTAGTTTGAACACAAGTGGACACGCAACAATACACACACCCACGACCGTTTCTGTCTGCGGGAGTCGGCACGCAGACAAACAGACGAAGGCTCGAGGGCATGATGTCACTCCCCCGAATTGGCCTCCTGCACCGAATCAGACGGACACTGGCTTCCATTTGAATACAAATCCAATCCAGCTCTTCCTCCTACGTGAGCTGGGCTAAACTGGATTAAATTAATTCCCGAATTGGCAAATAGCCCTTTGTTCTATGAGGTTAGTATTCCAAGCCTCCAACGGGAGAGTGCGAGTTGATATGCTAATGTGATTAGTTCGATATAGCCCCTCACCTTGCACCACAGGCGCATGAGGCTTCAAGAGGCAGAGCGGCTTTGCAGAGCGTGAAGAAACAATGTGGAGCAGACACGGGGACTGTGACTACCACGACTGGGCTTCTGCCTCCTAATAAACATCTTGTCTCTTCTATTTTCTGAAGGAGCCGAAACCTTCGATTCATTTATACTTCACTAATTTTTCTCCAGAGATATCTGCATATGAAAAAAAGAATCTGTGGGCAAGGGAAAGAGTTTCAGTACTGGAAGCCTTCTGGTTTCCTTTGTAGTTTAATTTTAATGCATGAATGTATGACAAGCAAAAGAGAAACAGAGCTGATGAAATGTAACTCCAAAGCAATGGGCTCTTGTTTATTTTTGCCTGATTTATCACTAGTTGCTGTAAAGAAATACTCATCAGAGGGTTCATCAGTTACCTGTCATCAGGGTACCTGCTAACTGCACCTTCTTCAAACTTTCCTTTTTGATAAAGTTTATAATTTAGTTAGAGCTGGATCAGCTGACCCCAAGCCATCCATTACTTAAAGCTCAGGCTGCTGGAGCAACCTCCAATAAAGCAGAGTACTTTGGAAAATATGCACGAAAACTGTTCCTGCTGAAGGTGAAAACAACAAACGTGTTTCACTGCACGAGGCAAAAATTCGCCGTCAAGTACAGCTGCTAAGAAGGAGATGCTAGCAGCTGGTGACGTGCGACCCAAACGTAAACAAATGAGCGAGGATCGCTGGAGCCCTCGCTAGCTGCAGACGGGAAGAACAAATGGATGGAAACTACTCCTGCACAGTGCTTTAAGCAGCTGGCCAAGATACAATAACCAGATTTATTATGTGAAAATATTGTCTAACTTAAGCTAGTTTAGTTCTTTTTTTTGTCCTGTCTGCTTCCTCACCAGCCATGACAGATGTCTGCCCCTCCCTGAACCTGTCAGAGGTTTCTTCCTATTAAACGGGAGTTTTTCGTTCCCACTGTCACCAAGTGACAGTGTTTGTCATGTGATTGTTGTTTTTTTCCTGTTATTGTAGAGTCTTTACCTTCAATATAAAGCGACTTAAGGTGACTGCTGTTGTCTGACGTTATAACTAAAACTGAACTGAATTTGTTATCATTAAACTAAAGTGTTAAGCAGTAACTTTATACTTTTACATTAAATTCCCAGGCTCTTCTATGACTCTCCTAATGTGTCTCCTGTGCTAACGCCCTTGTAATCATTATCCTAATGATTCCTCTGGAGCTGAAGAGTGCTTTCAAACCCAGATATCTTACCCGTCTTTGTCAAGCTGGTCTGACAGAGACGGCCACTCTGCTCATTACTTTGCCGCTCACCCATACTGTGGACTGGATTTAACCCCCATCTCTTTTCTCTCAGGGTTGCTGTCCCGAGTTGCGAGAGATTCATTCCAGTGTTCATCCTATTTTAACATTGCCTTTGAGAATTTACTGGCTTTATTTACTTCTAAATATTGCTGCCTGCAAAGGTCAATAAAACTGTTCAGTACGTTTTTTCTTTCATCGTCAGAAATACTGTTAGCACAAATTTGAATTACCATGATATCATTTGAAGCTATATCACTTTCCTCTACTTTAAATGTGTCGTCCTCTCCTCTGTCTACTCTCCTTGTTCTTTGTAGTTTCTCTCTTCTCTTTCCCCTCAACCCCAACCAGACAGCGCGAGGCTCTGCTGGATATGTTTCTGTTCGTTCTTTCTTCCCTCTATCGCCAAGTGCTGCGGGGGGAACGTGTCTTCGGTGTTCTCTCTCTTATACTGTAGGGTCTTATATAAAGCACCTCGAGACGACAGCTGTTGTGAGCTGGTGCTATGTATATTTAAATAAAGTGAACCGGCACAAAGTTTATAATTGATTGCTTCCAATGCAGAGAAACTTTGGCAATCATCTGGATTTTACTTAAACACAAACCACCCACCTAAACATTGCTGCAGACCAGGCATGACTTTCTTGGTAACTGAACTTTCTGGCAGAGGCGTATTTCCTCAGCTCAACATGCCCCGCCCACACCACAAAAACTGCCCATGAATGGGTCAAAAAATATGGAGTAGAGTAACAAAATATTAATTTAATGTTGTTTTGCTTTGTGGGGTTTTTTTTATTTTATTTTGTGACTGATCAGAGTAATCTGGAGCTACTTTGTCTTATATAACCCTCTCCACTTCCTGTTGAGTCATCACCTACCTCAGGTTTTGCAGTGCTGCCGCCACCAACATGCCACAGAGCAGAAGCAGCGTGAGGACGTAGGGGTACAGCAGCAGGGTACCGGCCAGGCGCTCGAGCGTGTCCAGGGGAAGCAGGCCAAAGGCCTCCTCACACAGATACAGACTGGCATCAAAATCCCTGCAGGGGAGGCGAGAGGCGGTCATCTGTTTGTTTTTCACTGAGAATAAATAAACACTGCAACGTCGAGTTAAATGGAAACCCGGTGAGGAGGAAGCTATAAAAGTTTGGCGTAGATCCAAATTACACTCTTTAAAATTATGAAATAGGGCCATAAATTGGCCTTGACAGAGACCGCACTTTCTGAGGGCCCTTCAGTTACTGATGCAAGCAGCATTTTACTGCTGCAGCTGGTCCAAGTGGAGCCTGTCATACGATAAGTCTGAGTGACTGTGAGGCGACTGGATGGAGCAGGATGTTTCTTGGATTAAATGATTTCACTTTGAAATATTAGTGACTGAGTGACTTAACACAAAATTGTGTATTTTAATGTAAATAAAACAACTTTAATGCATATGAATAAACATATTTGCCTCTGAAATGCAGTAAAACAGAAGCAACAAATAATAATAATAATAAAAATATATTAAACTTATGTGCGACTACCTGATCAACACCACAAACTCGATTTTTTTCTACACGTGTGCAAAAATATTTAATTTTTTTATAGCGTTTAACTGAAATTACTGTTACCTGGCAACTGTACGTTATTTTCACATCAATGTCAATGATATCAAATGTAACACTATATATTTTTGCTGGTTTTTAAAAAGAGATCTTTTACTCATTAAAGTTGATTTCTACTATTGCAATAACCTCCTCTTCTCTATACACAGTGTATATGTCCAGGACTTTTATTGTGAAAGGAACAGGAACTTTCCCTTTAAATCAAGTTTCTGGAGCTTAAAAATGAAGCCGATGTGTAATTTAGTAAAAACTGCAGTTACTGTAATTGCCACCTGCAGGTCCACCCCAACAGACTCCCATGTAAAAACGTGCATGCATTATTTCCTTAAACTGCATGTTTACAGCGTGGCACAACAAAATGTTTTGGGCTCTATGAATACGTTTCCCTTTCATAACAACTCTGGGTGGGGGGGAATTTTCTCAAGAGGGGGCGTGGCTACTTTAGCAGGTGTCCTGATACAGTGAGCTAGGATTCTGCTAGGTCCCACTCAAGTGGACTTCCCCACAGTTTTAATGCCTTTTGGGCATTTTCAGTGGGTTATTTGACTAATGTTAGACAATGAAGCTTGAAATTGCAGAGATCAAAAATCTTTTATACTGTCTATAGCAGGGACACTAACTCCTTTAGTTCTAGGAATCTAGGAACAATAAGAACTCTGAAGCACTAAAAGAAATAAACCTTCAGGCTGCTAAAAACCTCCAATCAAATCAGGATAAGTTAGTAATCCACAGTGGATCATCTGCCTGCATCTCACCCCGCTCCTACCACCCTCCGCTGTCACCAAAACCCTCTGTGTGTCCTCGTTCATGACATCCATGAACCTCCTCTAAGCTCCTCCTCTTTCCCTCATGTCGTTAACATCCTTTGTCTGGTATTTGCAGCATCCTTTCTCTGCGCTCGACCAAAAAGGCTCCAAAAGAAGGCCAAAGAAGAAAAAAGAAAAAAAACTATGAGATTGCATCAACCCTGACATGTCTGTACAGTATAAACTTTTTTTTAGGTCAATATTTTGCACGTTGGACTTCTGATATATGAAAGATACAAACTGACAAAATAAATTAAACCTATATAACATTAAGTACATCAACATTATGCAAAAACAAAAAGTGGGAATTCAGAAACAACATTAAACAAATATGACATGAACTGATATTTTGGTTTTAATTTTATTCTTGGCAGTTACAATCCTCCACATGCTGATAAACCACCACGAGGATAAATAACTAAACAGAGTTGATATAAACGCAAACGCGGTGCAAGACTCCAGGGATTAAAAAAAGAAACGAAATAAGTCAACGCAAGTGAGAGAAACAGGAACAGAGAGAGGCAGCGATAGAGTATGCACTGCATCTTCCACAGACTCCTGAATAATTGAAGCGCCAGTTGTGTAGCACCAAGTTGTGAGCTGTGTTATCTGCCACCCTGGAGCAGCCATCCAGTGGCTGAACTGTTCCACACACACACACACACACACACACACACACACACACACACACACACACACACACACACACACACACACACACACACACACACACACACACACACACACAGTATCTGATCAATGGGAGGTCTGCTAGTGTTACCCGGCCATCTATTATTCACACACCATAACACTCCAGGTGCTACAATACTGGTGCTTAGTGAATAATACAGTCACTCTGGATCAAGTCAGGAGTTATGTACTAGTGCACACAATACAGACTTTGTATATGCAGTTTTCACTACTGTTTGGGAGCGAGCCCGTATTTCACATGTGGTCAGGACTAGAGGAGGTGTTCATACCTGGTCGAACCCAGAGCAAACTTTGACTTGATGAATTTAAAGATGTGCTCGTCTGATTGGAGCTGGAGGGCTTTCTGTAAGCACACACGCAAAGAGAAGATCATCAGGTCAGGACTAAAGATCAGCATGTTAAACCAAGATTACCGATGAGGATAAGAAGGAAGGAGTGTGTTGTGAAATAAGGGACAGATCACAAGATAATGAGCATATGATGGGAGAAAAAAAGAGGAAAATGGAGAGAAAGTGTATTAAAAGATGAGCGAGGGAGGAAGAGAACACCGCACCTTGGCCAGGTAGTTGATGGTGACCGTGAGGAGGAGAACCAGGGCACTGTGGAGAAGAACTTTGCCCAAACGAACCACCAGGCTTCCAGTCTTTACACCAGGCTACATGCACACACACAGAATAACAAGAGGTTAGTCAGTGCATCTGTTATGGTCTCACTGCAGTTTTTTGCAATTAAAAATGTAAGGAAAGCAGACATCTTTCCATACACACAGTATATATATGGGTACATGCATCAGACCACTAACCCCTAACAGCATGGGTCATTTCTCTGTAAATATCTAAGCACATATTAAAATCATCAAGCATGCATAAATATATTTTTATGCTCGTTATTTTTGCACATTTTGCAATCATTTATAGATGTCAGAAAAACGTCCTCGTTATTTCCCAAAATTCTTTCATACTTCGCATTGCAAACTGTTAAGATTTCAGGTCTATATTGTCTCATCCTGCGCACAGTCTGCTGCAACTTCTCACAGAGTGACCCCTACCAAACTAATTAGTCAGCACAGTAATTACTGATCGTGTTCAAATGCCCGTGGTTATTTACAACACGGATACTGCGCAGAGCACAGAGCACTCCACTGCTTCACAGATGGACATCTCAGTGTTTTTTGTGGGAGTTTTTCCATCTGAAGCCGTTCTGATGATTCTGGACACAAAATGTGAGAATCTATCAGCTTTTCCACTGAATTAGAAATAGTCTCACAGCACGCCTCTGAGATCTTCCGCCTCTGTAAACTGGAGATTTGCCCTGGAATACTATTTGTGTGTTTCCGACAGCAGGGTTAGGCAGCTGAGGTGACTGTAGGGAAACTATCAGTCCCAACTTAACCTCTAATTGGATGTATTTTGCCATTTGTGCTACTGAATGCCACTATTAGCATGTCGACTCATCATCAGTATGCCAGGTGCATCTTTTTTGCAGACCTGCTGTCATCAAAACCATCCAACATCAAAGGTATGCATTTAAAGCTTAATCCAGGCATTAAATGAGAACACTGTCTGCCAAGGCTAAATCAACATTTGCAGAGGACAGAATACCTGTTTCACAAACTAATATGCCTCAAGTTTCAAACCAGAAGTTGGATAAAATCATTATTTCATAAGTCACAAATAAGTCTGACGCAAATGCTGTAAAGGTTTAAGTAGTTCTTTGAGTAACACCATCATTTTATGTAAAAACTGAAAATCGGCCACGGAGGGTATGAAATATAGGTTAATACTGCATTTAACAAGCTGTGTTCAACTGAGAGATTCCTAAAAATGTTGGAAAGGTGCAAGTCAATGCTTAAGTCTTAAATATGATTACCCCATCTCTAATAATCAGTTATGTACCACAGGCCTTCAAGCTGGCAGTAATTAAACCGTTACTCAAAAAGCCATCTCTTGACCCAGCAGTCTTAGCTAATTATAGGCCAATCTCCAACCTGCCTTTCATTTCAAAAACTCTTGTAAAACAGATCATCTGCAGAGGAATGGTTTATTTGAAGAGTTTCAGTCAGGTTTCAGAGCTCATCACAGCACAGAAACAGCTTTAGTGAAGGTTACAAATGATCTTCTTATGGCCTCTGACAGTGGACTCATCTCTGTGCTTGTCCTGCTAGACCTCAGTGCAGCGTTCGATACTGTCGACCATAATATCCTATTAGAGCGATTAGAGCACGCTGTAGTAGGGCTGTGCAATATGACCAAAATCTCATATCCCGATATAAGAATTCTATCGTCCGATAACGATATAAATCACAAAAATGTAACATTTTCTGTAAATTCTGCTAATCTCGGGCAGCTCGACTTGCGGGAACGTTTGAGTCTAAGGTTTATTTTTTAGCACCTGACGGCTCTTTTTTAATTCTCATCCGTAAATAATCTCCTCTTTCACGTGATTCAGTTTATTTTGAAAAGTCTTAACAGGATCTTGAGCTTTATTGTGAAAGGTTTATGTGGAACATAAACAAGCGGACACACGATGCTGTTACCATCATTGTTGCTAACCACAACGCATAAAAACAGCCGCTTGTCCGTCTGTAGTGTGGTTATATTAAATATAAGAGAAAGAGAACTTTAAGAAATTAATATAGCCACTACAGTGACATCAAAACCATGAAAAAAATATTGCCATAAACAGCTTATTTTGTGACACCGCGAAACAAACGATAGCGTAAAATGAAACGATAGACGTTTAACACCAAGTAGTTAAACTGCAGGAATGTCTTAAAGACATAAAGACGAAGTGCACAAAAAATGAAGTTATTGTACTCGGCCCTAAAAATCTTAAAAATATCTAAGCAGATTCTTACTCTGGATGGCATTACCTTGGCCTCCAGTAACACTGTGAAGAACCTTGGAGTCATTTTTGACCAGGACATGTCCTTCAATGCACATATTAAACAAAAATTAGGAATGCTTTCTTCCACTTGCACAATGTCTCTAAAATTAGAAATATCCTGTCTCAGATGTCTTGATGCACGCTCAATCATCCAGGAAAGGAAATCCCAAAAAGTTAATTCTGTTCATCTGGATGTAACGTTTTCAGTGGGAGAAACGTTTCGTGACTCATCCAAGTGACTTCTTCAGTCTCAGCTGACTGCAGGTTTACCCAACCTTATAAACAGTACCTTTGAACAATGACTGAAACCAGCACCACTGATGAACAGTGGGCTGTGAGTTCAGATTCTTGACCATTAATATTGATCATTATTTTTGCAAATTGTCATCACCATTGATCAACAACCACTGATCAATGACCATTGATAATAGATTAGAGTACTGTTTATAAGGTTGGTGTTACACTGCAATAGGTGTAGGCTGCTGGGGGATTCCCATGAGTCTTCAGTCACATTTTCCACTCACTATGTGTTTATACACCTCTCTGCATTTAATCATTAGTTATTATTAATCTTTGGTTCTCTTCCACAGCATGTCTTTATCCTGTCTTCCTTCTCTCACCCAACCCGTCGCAGCAAATGGCCCCACCCCTCCCTGAGCCTGGTTCTGCCAGAAGTTTCTTCCTGTTAAAAGGGAGTTTTTCCTTCCCACTGTCGCCAACACACCTGCTTATATGTATGATGGTTTGGGTTTTCTCTGCTGTATTATTGTAGGGTCTACCTTACAATATAAAGCGCCTTGAGGCGACTGTTGTTGTGATTTGCTGCTGTATAAACAAAATTGAATTGAATTGAAGTCCAAATAGGATTTTACAGTTTTAACATTAAAAATAAACTGACTATCATAGTAGAAAAAAGCAACAAAGAAACAGCAGGGCCTGGAGCAAGGAAAGGTCCCTGCAGCTCCTACTTTGATTCTAAAAACATGATGATGAAGGAGGAAATCACAACAGTTTCTGAAAGAAAGTCTAATTGTTTCCAAATGTGAATCACTGTGTTAAACTGAAAAATCCATTTGGCCAAAATACGCACTACCCTGCTGGCGAGTCAGGGTCGACAACAATACACTGGGCATGGCAATTTCATCCAAGTACAAGCAGAACCATCAAAGCCATAAAAAGATTCAATCTACTTTCTTTTGAAACCTTTCTGCACCTCTGTTGGTCTCCCAGCAGTTTATGCATGTTATCAAATGACTGCCAAATTTGTCCAGAAGATTAGGGCAATGCTATGAAAACACAAGGAACAGCCCATGTACAGCAGTGCACAGGCACGTGGTATTTAGTTCTTACTTCACTCACAGAAATAAAATCCTTTATATTCTTGATGGCTTTGCTTAACTAAGAATATTTCCCTAAAAATATGCATTTTCTGAATCTAAAACACCCCGAGCCTGAACTGCAGCACAGTGCCAGTGAGTACAGACACCTGCCTGCCAAATAACCAGACTGCAGCCAAAAATCTGGACATTATCATTCATTAGTTACAGCTGAGATTTTTCTTCAAACCACCAAAATATTACATCAATTTGCTGACCGTAGATATGCTTATGATGTCGAGAGGCTGGTGTTTAGTCCAAGGTAAGCTGCATGTTCAGTGTAAAGCCACCAGATTCATCATCTAAGCATGACTTAAGTCCAAGACATGTGAGCACAGATCTGTGAAAGACTGCTAAAAGCAAAGCTTTTGCAATTAGAGCATGTCATTCCTAAAATAACATTTATTTTAGGAATTTAAATACTTATCTCCCTACTCCTGAATCTCAACCTTTCATCCTGTCACATTAAATGTTTGTGCAAAAGTTACTGTGATAAGACTGAACTAAATTACATTCAGACCTGACAGGAAACTGTTTCTCCAGCATACAAATTATCTTCTGCAAACACCATCTGCAGCACACAGATTTCAACCAAAATGTAAAAGATAATCTTCTACCTGTGTGTCAACAAGTTTCCACCACCATGACTCTTTTAGTGTCAGCGCTCTGTTTTTTCCAAATCCTTACCCTCTCTAATCTCAGACTTTTCTTCTTCGTACCCATCACTCATAACGCTTACCTGGCAATGTCTGATGAAGAGCGCGGCTACTATGAAGCTCAGGACCAGTGATCCCAGTATCATGGAGTTACAGAACTGGAGGAACCACACACTCAGCAGGCTGCTCACTTGAACGAGGTACAGCGTAGTCACCTGGAGAAACACACCAACAACGTAAAGAAGAAGCGAGTGAGTGTTGACTTGACAGCCTGGTCCAAAAGTGGACCAATGAAAGAAGACCGTAGACTGTGTGTATGGTTGAAATCATTTGTTTTTAAATAAAACAGCAGCATGCTATGGATTCTAACAAGGTTGCAAAAAAATCAAAGAACATGTTAATATTATAAAGACATTATAATCTCATCCTTAAAGAGCACCTCACACTCCGACTGCCGACTTATTTGTGACAGCTAGAATTTCCAAAAGAATGGAAGTTAGAGCCTTCAGATATCTGAATTCTCATTTGGATTCAGGAGACAGACACCCTCTGATAAAAATGACAAAGCTTATGGTTAAGGCTGGATCAGGTGACCCTGACCCATCCCTTCGTTTTGCTGCTGGAGGCCTTCCTGTGACGCACTGAGCATTTATTTTCCACTCCTCTCATTTCCCTCCTGGTGTGTCCTTTTCACTGCTGTCACAGTTCTTTTAGCCCGTCCTTTATTTCCGAAGCAGCAGATACATCTGCGTATTTGATTTGGCAAAGGATTCACTACCTGATGTAACCCTCCCATTTAAACTGGCCTCCCATTAGATCCTGTGGCCCGCTGAGGTTGGGTTTGTGTTTCCTCTCAGAATTAAAACAGGAATCTGTCCTAAATCACACGTTAGATGAATGTGTCAACCACTACACCTTGTTCTGCCAGTTAAAAACTAGTTATTTTTTTCTCGAGCTTTTCACCTCCAGCCACCGTACTCGACACACTCTTTAAATAATGACGGGGCCAACATGAGGCTTGGGGAATGCTAGCAAGTAAAGGCCACACAGTATACCGAGGCTACATCAGCCCAGACGTAAAATGAATGTTAATCTACCATAAATAACTGGAAAGGTGTAACAATAGAAAAGTTGGAGGATGAAAAACTTTAAGATGCACAGCTTTGGCTCCGCTCTCCTCTCTCTGAGGTTTTTGAAGCTAATTGACCTGGTGATGCAGAAACTGGCATAAACCTTGAAGCCAGCAAAACGCCATGAATCCATGGAGCTGGTCACCTCAGACATGTCCAGCCTCTAACATATCAATCAGCCAAGAATAGGACCACCATCCTGACTGGAAATTGGAAGGAAGAGATGCACATATGGAGACCTGCATGTTACTGGAGTTTCCCCGAGTTAAGTTAAAAGAGGCCAGAAAGCAGCTGACAGAGAACGCAGAGGAGGAGAAACAATGTGGAGGGAAAAAGTATCACAGAGCCAGCTGCAGGGATAATAGGGTGATGTCCCTGCTGCTGCCTGTCCACTTGGAGATGTTCTGGAAACAAGGCTGAAAACACTGCTTTCCTCAACTGTGCAAGACTCGCACGGCCTCTTGCAGACCAAATGTATCTGAAAATATCCCAGACACAAATGGATGTAGCCTAAATATTATTTAATAGTTATTTGCACATTTGGATGTTAAAAAGAAGAGGGTGGAGGAAAGTCAGAAAGTCAGCAGAACTTTGTGAGAAAGCAGACTTTTTTCCAGGTGCACTCTCTCTCTGTGTGCTGGCAATAGCAGCAGCAGCAGCTCTGTCTCTATGAATACCACACGCAGAGGTATGCAGCATGCTCCGGGCCTAACACAGCAAAACATCAGTGAGAAGTGGCTTCCAGCTGGTGACCTTACAGCAGGCCCTAGGCCACCACCTGAGATTCAACAAGCAGGAACGCTCCATAGGTGTTCCAGCTACCTGTACAACTACCTGAGTTAAGCTGCATAAAAGCAAGGCTGTGGGATACGTTTTAAAACATGAGATAAAACAAACAAAAATACACCTGGTGTGTTGCAATAAATGTTCCACTTATTGTTCTTTTTCTTACAAACAAAGTAAGAATTCCAATTTCAGTTGGACATCATGGTTTTTTAATGAGGTGAGCGCCACAAATCAAATCCTACTCACCTCCACTGCACACGAGTGAAAATGTATAAGAGAGGGATAGTTTGAGCAAATAAGACAGAAACTATCTGCATTGCAAACACAGCTGCGAGCAAGTGAGGAATAGAAAATTCTGGTGTTTGTAAAGCGGGTGAACTGTGCGTGAACATATGTCTGTCCTTCCAACCCTCAGGAATAGATTCCCAGGAAAGTAACATTTCTTGTTTTCCAATCAATGCAAGTGTTTTGATTATTTCAGCTTCTCTTCACCTTTTCTCACCTCTCATGATGCAAAACCTCACCTCAACCTCAATCTAACCCCATCAACTCTGTTATCTCTGCCTACTCTTCAGACTTTAGATAACATATCTACTATGAGTACAGAAAGATAGCTCAATATGAGTCTCACTAACTCAGCTCTGCAACAAATTACTTGCAGACCGAAAGGATTTTTCTCATAGCTCAACAATGGAAAAACAGACAATTGTTGCCAGGACACCTAAAGTCAGCTGTTACACTTTATAACATATTAGTGTTTAATATATGTCAAATTTTTTAGCACCTATACAAGCTCAGTGCCACTGATCGGGACACATGAAACTATAACCAGAAGCTAGAAACCTGCAAATATCTGGTCCTTCTTACCTGTGTAGTTGTTAAGAAGTCACCGCAGTCCAGGGTGTAAATGACGAGAGCCTGAACCAGTAGAATGAACTGGTTGAACTGCCAGGTCAGACAGAAACAGAACGTCGTCACATACATCAGCCACACCATCACCTTCTGAGGAGGAAACACAAACATACGCGCGCACACAGGGTTAGACGATTAATCTGCATAACTACAGCCACACTGCCTGATCACATTTCTTCTGTGCTGCTTGTACTTCTAAATTATTGAGTGGCTCGCCTCATCAGGCTGATCTATGTGGCGAGCTTGGGCTATAGCTCTGCGCTTACCTGCTGTAATGTGGTGAGCTGGGGTCTGAGGTAACAGGTGATAGCGGCGACCTGCAGCGCTAAGAAGGGCAAAGACCAGTTCTCTCTGAGGGAGATGGTGAACTCTACACGAGTAGTATCTACCCTGAAAGGAGAATGATTGATGAAGCGATGGAGAGATGGTGTTAAACCGTTTCAGCTAAACACCGTGAAGGAAACCTAACAGAAGTTTGGAACTTCTGGTGGCTTGAGAAAAAGAAAAAAAATTAAATCCTGAGATCATGGCGGCAGTTTTCAAAGCGCTCTGAGGTCGTACAGCGTTTACAGCTCCAAATGGACAGCAGAGAAAACGCCAGGAGGGTTTTTGAGACTGTTTAAACTTTAGTGCACTTCCAACAGTACAGAAAAGTAGGCAAATCCACACACCAGTAACACAAACTAACAAAAGAAGAATTTAGATCTGCTTGTCCCGTACATGCACTGTGTCTGTTTGGTTTGTCAGTGGATTAGCTACACAACCTGGAAGGTCCACTAGCGACCAACTTTCAGCTACGAAGCAAAGTGCTTTATTTATGGCAGTCAGTCACTTCTTCCACTCACTGTACCCTCATTCTCATGATACTCACCAAGCAGACATGAGTGAGCACCTGTGCAACATCAAGTCAACTCCTTGCGTGAATTTAAAGCCTTTATTTTCCTATAATAATAATAATAATAATAATAATAATAATAATAATAATAATAATAATAATAATAATAATAATAATAATATCTATATATATTTGACACATTCGTATTAAAAAAAGCAACTGCTGAATCAATATTCAGGATGGACTGGCAAATTCTGGCCTACACATAGACTGTATACAAAAGATGCACAGAGCCCATAGGTTTCCAGATTCCAGAAGTCTGATTATACTGATGACTATGAGTGCATTCACTCTCAAATGATAGCTTAATTTTTTATTACACTTAATTTTAGTGTTAATTGCTACTTTTAAGTCTTTGTTCATATAGCAGGGATTTTAATTTTGACATTAAATTCTCATTTAGACTGAAATAGACCACAAAGTAGAGTTCAGAGTGCTTCAAAGCTTGGCTGCGTGGTGACTGAGAAGTTGCTGAGTGTGCACTGAGCTAATCACCCCCTCGATCAACAAATTAAACAACTAACTAAAGAAATTAGGAAAATAAAATTTGTTCTTGAAATGCTTAAAAACATTCAGGGAAATTAAAAACTCTCCTGGAAACTTTTCTTTGACCAATAACGCCAAATATGTCAGAAGCCACATGATGTCACTGACATTACTTAATGTTTGGACCCAAACTTGAAATCTCTCACCGCTGGTGTTTTTGGGTGTAGGCCAGCTTGAAGGCCGTCTATTAGGCACAACCAGCTGGTAGGAAGCTAAAAACAAGGATGAAATATTTTGTCAATATTCCAGATCTATTAAGAAGTCCGCTGCTGATGTGCAGTGCATCTAACACAGTGTTTAAAACTCTGCTCACACTACAGTAAAGAGCAGAAGTTTAGAGGAGACTCTGCAGGACACGACTCTCACATAACCTGAAATGTCTTAAGCTTTTCTGACCCTTCGTGCTCACACTGCTGCTAAAGATCATGTGTGAGTAACCAGATTATTGATGTTCCCTGCAAACATCTGTGTAGTATGACCCCCACTGATCACTTGCATAATGTATATGCTCAGGTGTTGAAGTCACGGATCTAAGAAATGAAGACGATAGATGCTTCAAGCTAACAAACACCCACGGTTTGGGATTTACAGCCCATCACTTCTAAATCCAGACGATTGGTCTGAAGTGAATGCAAAATACGAACTTAAGTCTTCTCTTCCATCTGTGGGAGATTTTTAACTGAAACCTAGTAGGATGTACTCTGGGTTTGACAAAAATTTCAAGGTTTGCTACACAAGGTTTGTTATATAACATAAACAATGAGACCTTCCCATCTCTCTCGGTTGCCTTTCACAGCCTGTGGATTGATTTGCACAGTGTGTGAGACACTCGGGATAAACATTCCACAAAAATACAAATAATGTGACATTTATGCTCACTCCCAAGTGGCGGTCCAGCGTCCCAGTATCAACAGTGAGCAACACAAAGCAATCGCTTAAGTTTACTTCAATGTCAACAAACGACTGGTTCAGACCAAAGAAATTGATTTTAACTTCACATAAGGAAAGAAAAGAAAAAACTTTTGGGGCTTTAGATGGTATTTCACTACTGACAGCATATGTGAAGAAACAAATGAGCTACTGCTTTCAGCATTCAACAATGTGTCATGATTAAGTAGGCGGGTAAGCCAAGATCAGCTAAGATTAGCTAGAAGAAACCCATCTAATGAAGGATCAACATCAGCAGGGAATTGGACTCACAGAGAGCTTCATCCAAACTCAAGGAGGGGAGCTAACCTACTTTGTCAACTTAACCGACTAACCATCACCAGGTGGCTAAAGCCTCAGTCACACTTAGTCATGTGAAGCTAAAAATTACATAGTACTGACTTTTTTAACCCTCTTAATTCAAAAGCATAATCCTAGCTATGGTGGTCGCTGTAGGACAAACATGTTGTGGTCACCTAAGAGTGATGCTAGGTGTGTATGAGTCAGTAACATCCCTTCTTACCAATGACACTGATATTGAGGTGTGTTTCTGAGAATAGCATACCTGTCAGTAAGGCTTCTGTTTTTGCCACCGTTACTAGCTGTTGTTAGCTATTATTAGCCGCTGTTAGCTACTGCTGTTAGCCGCTGTTAGCTACTGCTGTTAGCTGCTGTTAGCTACTGCTGTTAGCTGCTGTTAGCTACTGCTGTTAGCTACTGCTAGGGTTGCCAACCGTCCCTTAAAATACGGAATCGTCCCGTATTTAGAAACAAAAGTACACGTCCCGTATTGAGCTAATAAGGGACGCACTTTGTCCCGTAATACAGTGAGAATCAAAAGTAGTCTATAAATGTTAATGGAATTAACGCTTTGTTGGAAAACATAATTCCCAGCCCCTCTCCTGCTTTGTGACCAATGAGCTGACAGCACACTTATGACAATTCGAGTATGACAATTCAGATTACCGCTCATCTCATTGGTCGATGAAAGGTCGCTTACGGAGAAAATACCGGAAGACAACAGATGACCACAACAAGAAGCATGGCCAACAGGGAAACAAACGCCGACACTGCGGTGCAAGTCTCGGACGACAGTACACCTAAAGCTGGGCAGACACTGTGCGATTTTCAGTCACGTTATTCAGCTCCTGCTCAAACTGCACGATTGACTCGCAGGGGTTAGAAGTTGGTAGGTCACGATGCAGGTCTCACACTATACGGCCCGATGCTCTGATGCGACCTGAGTGCTCACACTGTGCCTCCATAACATGAAGGTTATAACAGAAAATCTGTCGCGCTCGCTCTCTCTGTCTTTCACTCACACAGACACACCACCACCATCAACTTTGCTAAATTGCTAATGAAAAACATTGATCAGGCAGCTGTGAATGAGCAGCAGTGTCGATCCAACTATTTTCACGGTTGTTGTGGTCGTGATAATTTTGTGATGCCACATCGAAAAGGCTCGGATGAGCTTTCCAAAGTTCTACAAGTTGTGCCTCCATCGCTTGTGTCCAGATCACACGCTGCACTGCCGTGCTGCGCCGTCTTTTTCACCGACGTTTACGTGTTTGCGCGTGAGCAGTGTGAGCGGCTCACGAGCGATTGATGATCGGGAGCTGCTCGAGGTGTTAATCGCTTCTCGTTACCCCACGTATACTACACGATGCACGATGAAGGCCAAAATCTGGCCGATCACCAAATCGGTCGCACGACTCAAAAATCGGCTCAAAATGGGCCAAAAATCGCACAGTGTAAGCCCAGCATTAGAGCAGCAATGTTTGTTCGCTCAGAGAAAGAAAAATAGGCTGCAAAAGTACTGGGAGGAATGGGAAAAGGGAAACACCTGGCTGGGAAAATACACCATAACACCTTTAAAGCGCACTGCACTGTGTGCCGGCGCACTTTTTCCATAGGCATGCTTCTAGTGGTGGGCACATGAAGAACATGAGGGGCGTGAAAGCTCGGGGAACCCTTAACCAATTTCTTGTCCACCAGGCCACGGCAGAAGCAGATATGGTATGTAAACACTGGTTTGTTGTTTAAACCCTCTGGTTAAGGTTAATATGGGCATGTGCAGTGAATATCAGCGCTATGTGGCCAGAAGTGTGATAATATAACTTATTTTGTGTAATAAACAACTGCAAGGATAGATGATTACAACAAATAGATGACTAATACATAAAAGTAATACATAGATGAATAATGATGATGAGTTATGATGCGTAATCATGGGAACAAGTGGGTTTACAAACCTGATTAGCTTTAGAAAAGCTGAAATAATACCTCAACTGAAGCCAGTTGTACTAAATGCACTAAATGTGCACAGTTACAAGAATGATTTTGTTCTATTGTTTTCTATTAATTTATATAATTTTAAGTTAAGCAGGACAGAGTTCTTTTAAAGAAAGATTTACTTATATCCTCAAAAGCTAAGCATGACAGGCTTCTGTTTAAGAAAGAGACCTGTTTTACTGTGTTAATGTTGTCATTTTGAGCTAAAAATAAACGGCTAAATGATCATTTGTTTCCCATATGGTCATATCACAAAGAATATGCATCTGCTTAAATCAAATTCAAGTCAAATGGTTAAAAAATAATTTCACACACAAAAAAAAAGAGCTACCACACTGGGAAGGGTGAAGACAACTGGGTTGCCCGGCCATGGCCACGAGGTGTCCCTTATTTATTTTTCAGGGAGTTGGCAACCCTAGCTACTGCTGTTGTTAGCTGCTTCTGTTAGCTGCTGTTAGCTACTGTTAGCTACTGTTTGATGTCTTTTAAGTAGATATAATATCGTTGGACTCTTGGTAAAAAAACAAAAAAAAAAAAAACTCTCAGATGATGTCAGAATGTTATCAAACTGTTATTAGAGAAAGTGTGATTTTTAGGACTTTCAAGCCTAATGTTAGCTAGGATGATGTTAGCTTATAAACAGCTGCTGCTTTTTGTTGTTTGGGTGGTTCGTTTATGAAAACATCAATTTGTTGGAAGATATAAATACACACTAATCTATTTATATTTATCAGTACAATATCTTTTCTTTGTGTTACCTAACCTTAAAAAAAAATTACCAACTGCACCTTTAAGAGTTGATCCATAAAATAAATAAAAAAAGGACTCTTTGTTATATTGAGAGAAAAACTGCCATGACAGAGTCAAGTGCGAGAAGAAAGGGACTAACTCTCTCCTCCTTCACTGTGTCACGCACACAGATAGTTATTACTCACCTGTTAAGGATGTACCAGACCCCGGTGAGCGCACCAGCAAGCCAGGAGCCAGACAGAAGCCACGCTGTGAGGTACAAAGCGATCACATACACAGCTTGGAGCGAGAACACTGTGTAAATATAAAAGTACACGGGCTCCAAATATGACTGGGCCACACACACAAAAACACAGACACACACATACACAAAGGGAAGCCATTAGTTCATTAGGCAGCGCGATTGAATGCACAGAGTTGACAACAGTGACAGCGACTGACTCGGGCACTCGAGAACACTGTGGCATTTTCAGAGTTGTGTCTGATATTTCACTCCCTGACATTCTTGTCTCTCGGTGAGACAGCTGATGAAGCTTAGTCGCGGTTTCTCGGTTAATTGTTATGCCAATACAGAAACCTTTTCCTCCAGTGTGACAAGTGTAAGGGCTCCGAGTCATGTCAGCTAAAAAGACAGAAAAACAAAGGAACGCCACTGCGCCTCAAACACTTCCTCATTTGACTACGATCATTACAGTAATAATGCCAAAAGAAAATACATTTTTCAAAACACTGGAGAGTGACTTTATTTTTTCTCCCCCCACCCCTACACATAAAAAGGATGTGTTAATTAACAGAACAAATGACAAAAGTCCCAGACAGTCTAGCTGGTGTAGCTGAGGTCTTTAATCTTTTGTGTGTTACCAGCCGAGATGACAGGTGAGTGTTGTATTACCTGTATGGGCAACAATCTGTAGAGAACACTGAGAAAGACCTCTTGGTAGATATTCATTCGCTGCAAGAGGTTAATGGTCCTCTTGGATTCTGTCAAGTTGTCATGGATCATTTCTTTGAGCCCTGCAAACACAAAATTCACACACACAAACACACCATTTGAAAATGCCACCCGTTCTTTAATTTTTTTTTTTTTTACAAACTGATAATAATTATTGGCTTTATGACAGCCAGGGAGGAAGGGGTGTTAATGTTTCTCGAAGCTCACCTGGCTCATTTATTTAGCTCAGACTCGTGCCATTAGAGAAAAAACAGGGTCGGAAATTTGCATCGACCACTAAAAACACAGCGTGTTCTGTTTGAAGTTAAATTCCTGCATTGCTCAAAGCACACTCGGAACGCTTCAAACTTCACTTCATTTCCTGAATTTTAGCAAACTAAATGTAGTTTGTTCTGTTTTTCTCCCAAACAAAATCCCCTAAATGACCCAAACATCAATCTAATAAATAAAGCATGTGAAAATTTCCTGCAGTGCTTTATTGGAGATGGGTTGTGGGGCAACTTCATCCCCCATGAAATAATAAAAACGAGCTTTGAGGGGAAAAAAAGATTTTTGGTTTAAAACATTAAAAATGTAACAAATGCGCCCCGTGTACAGACGGGTGTATCCTCACCGCAGAGGCCTGGATCCTAGTCAGCCCTCATCTCACCACCAAAAAAAACGGCAAAAAGCCAAAAATATAAATCTTCTTTTTAAGAGAGGTGATTTGACAACACTTAAAGTTTTTGTTATTTCTCGGATACGTTGATTTAGGTTTCTCAACCTTCTTCATTTGCATCGACATCTCTTTGGGCCTTAAATTGAGACTTAATGGCCAAGACCACGCACCTCGTCTGTGCATGACGATGAAAAATGTGCCATTTTTGACAGAACTATTCATTATTCTGCTTATAAATTGTTACAAACTAGGACTCGAGTTTCCACTAACTCAGTAATAAAAACACAAAAGCATCATGACAAAGTGACCCGGTTTTACAAACTGCACCTTTAAGGACTGCTGGATTTCCACTGTATGTAACCAATCGATTTCCTCTGACTGAGTGTGTGGCTGATGTGGCTCATAAATACAAACCCACAGAGCGTTATCATCACCTCTGCTTTAGTGCATTTCAAGTGCTCTCGCTTTTTGGGCTCGATGGTCTGCAACTTTACTGTTTCAGTCCACTCTCACCTCCCGTCAGTGCGGTTTTCAGCAGACAAAGACAGGCAAAGTTAATGACTTGCTGTGGAACATAGACGAGCTCTTAGCAGCTTTTTACAGCCAGATATTTTTATGTGATGCTGGTGGGAACACATCAAAGAGGAAAAGAAGGTAAATATTGGACTTAGATTTGCTAAGCTGCCAAAAACATTACTCCAAATGAATGCTAATGTGGGATGCTGGATGTGTCAACGGGGAAATATTTAAAAGGACATATTACATCATTGTTTTGCACACAGCTGGTTTCTTCTCCATTAAATGGGAAAAAAAAGCCTCTGTTTTCCAGTAATTGAGGTTTAAACTATAATTTAGGTTTATTACTACTTAGCTGCCAAGGGCATCAAAAGTGGAGAGGCAAGGGGCCCTCGTCTCCCCTCACTTTATGCCCCGCTCTCACATCCTTCAAAAAGATTTAAAGTTTAGGTCTTCTTGCTCATTTTTAACCAAATCTTTTCCTTTTTCATGCTTTAGCTGGTCAGACGCGTCTCCCTAATATTTGTTTTTTGGTTTTATTATTGTGGACTCGCCACACGATTTAAAGCTACTGTACTACATTACCTCTGCACATTTTAAATTCATCTTTAGACTATGCTGGGAATGGCGAAGCTCCTCGGTTCATCCACTGACTAGAATGAGCTGTTTTTGCTCCTCCCCCGTTAAACCAACTTTCTCTTTCTACTGATTGGCTGGCTGCCTCACATGAAAAATTATAGAAGGCAAATGGGTGGGTGGGGCTTCCTGGGACAGGCAACGTAAGACTACCGTATTAGGTATATCCCCGCTCCATGACATGACATCATACATATTCAAGAGAAGAAACATAGACCTATTTATGAGGTGCAGCCAATCAGAAGAAAGCTGGTTGAACAGGAAGCGAACTAATCTGGCTTCTTTCAGACAGGAAAAAAAAAAGTACAACATAATTAATAATTATTTATACTCTAGTGAAAGTAAAAGCTCCACTTTAACATGAAAAACTCAAAGGGAATACACCTGGAATGATCTTTCACTATATACCTGGATCACTAATACCACCACAGGAGGTCAGAATGAAAGCACAAAGTGTTGGTGATTATGTTAGGCTGTGTCTTGTTCTTTTTTCCTCTTCCAAATGAGATTGACGAAGTGGTGTTTTGTCTCTTGCCTCATCTGACTTTTAAAGCTATGCTGCTACATGTTCTAAATTGCTTTGGTGCAATGGCATTATTACAGAAGGGAATGATGGCAAGAATTACCAAAATAACACTAACATATAGAAAAGAATGACATTTTAACATTACTCTGTCACAGAAAACACTGCTGCTGGTGTTATATGAGCTGATGCGCGCACTGATAGCATTAATCCATATTGGTTACTCCATGCAGTATCATCACCATGTACTGGGTTTGACTGAAACAAAGTGTGACATGGAGCGAGGGCTGACTTTCTGCTGCAGGCTGGGATGTGTCAGCCTGATTTCCGCTGTGTTCTTGATCCATGGAAAACCATAAAAACCAGCACGGTTTTGCATAAACAAAGTGCACATTACCACCCACACGCATGACCCACTCGACTTTGTTCATTCATTTACGCCGTTTGCTGTCATGCCTTTCTTTTTCCACCTGACTCTGTGTCCTGCCTTGCTCGCTCATCTGGATTCTTTCTCCTATTTTAGCTCATTTATTCATTACATCTTTCCTTCACTTATCCCTCCTTTTCTTTCATTTCTTGCCTTTTCAATTATTGCTTCCTTTCTCACTTTCTTCCTATGCCCATCCCTATCATTTCCCACTTCTTCCATTACCTGCCGTCACTTCAGCGCTTCATCCATAACACCAAAAACCTACAGTAGTAGGATAACGAGCTGCTGTGCTGTGACAGAAAAACAAGGGAACATAGAAAGGGACGGGAAGGGAGGTCAGCCAGTTCCTCAACTGATTAGACTACAGCTCAATTATTTGCCTTAGTGGAAAATTAGGCACATTTCCAACAAGGAATTTCACATGGTAATGGGAACAAAATAATTGGGCTAATTTCCCTCAGACCAGACTGTGCATCATGAGAAAAGTGCAGTGATTTGTTTGGTCGGGTGGAAATAATGGAGTGAAAAACAGTTTTTCCTTACAAGTATGGATAGAGAGAGCCACCTGGTGTTGGCAACCATGTACAAAGGAAGGTGCTAACAAAAGCTAGCTTCCTAAAACAAGAAGTTACAGAAAAACTGTAGGTCCCGGGTGATGCTATGCTGTAGTGACACAAGACTCGGCGGTATTGACCACGGCAGCACGGCACTGGTTACCGGCATTTCAGACAGTTTATTTCTAGACAGCTTTAAAGATAATAAAAATACATTCTTTATTTCCACAAAGTTCAGCTCTCTGGAGGACTGTGACGAAGATCTGGAGAGTTTGCAAATTTATACCGAAGAGTGTTTGGAGCGAGTTGTTATGTGGAAGCCGAACCAGCAGCGAGAGGAGCCTGAGGACTCCCCCGAAAAGACCTCTACACATTTGGCTGGACTCTAACCTGTGTGTGTTTCTGTGATATATACTCTCCCACCCACATCCACTTCAGACTGTTTAAGTGAAATCAAGATCTGGTTTACTCACAACTCTCTTAAACTTAATGGCAATAAAACAGAATTCATTTTAAGGCACCAGATCCAAACTGACTACAGTTCCAACCAGTCTTTCGTTATCCATTGATAACCCTGTCACACCCTCCCCTCAGGTTAAGAGTCTTGGTCTCATCCTCGATAGCACTCTGTCCTTCACAGCACATGTAAATAATATCACTCGGTCTACCTACTTTCATCTCCGTAATATTAACCGCCTTCGTCCCTCGCTCACTCCAAACAGTACCTCCATACTCATCAATGCTCTTGTCACATCTCGTTTAGATTACTGTAATTCTCCTCTCTGTGGTCTACCTCATAAATCCCTCCATAAATTGCAGTTAGTTCAAAACACAGCTGCTCGTATTATCTCCAGAACTAGATCCACTGAACATAGAACAGCTCTATTGGCTCCCAGTTCACCTCCGTGTCAATTTCAAGATCCTGCTTCTCACTTTCAAAGCGCTTCATAAGCTCGCTCCTCCATATCTATCCAATCTTCCACACATACTCACCCCACCGTACACTCCGCTCTTCTTCAGCTTCCCTTCTGTCTGTTCCACCTTGTGTTATTGTAAGGTGACCTTGAGGGTCTTAAAGGCGCATATAAATAAAATGTATCATTATTATTATGACCGAGGAGCTCGGTGGAAGCTCGAGTTTACCTGCATACATCGTTCTCACTGTGTCACCTGTTGACCGCCTGCTGCTGGTTTGAACACACTGACTGGTGATAGTCACAGTTTTGTACAAAAAAGGCAAATGTGCCTCATCGTTCATCAGCTCAGAGAGCTGGGCTGCTGGGAGCTTGTGTTTCCCTTCAGAGTGACTCCAACTATTTAAAATGAATAGACTGGATTTAAGAGGAAGGAGCGAAGGACACCGAGCAGCAGATCAGGCATGATGGAAACAGGCCAAAAGTTTATTAAGGAACCAAATTGGAATAATCTGTTTCCAGCAGGCTGGATAAGTAAGTGCTGTTTATTTCAGTATGAAATTTATTTCAAAATTGATAAAATAACTCTCTGAATGAAATTGTCAATGGCCTGAATTCATTTATTGAATAAACTTTTTTTCTTTTTATTTAAAACAAACTTACATAGCAATGGAAACACTTGTATATTCCTAATTTCTCTGTCTGTATTATTGTAGAGTCCACCTTACAACATAAAGCACCTTGAGGCAACTGTTGTTGTGATTTGGCAAATAAGAGAAGGAGATATAAATAAGTGAGGAGATGGGACTGAACGGGGTGTGATAATGAGGGAAAAGTGAAGGGAGGAAGACAGAGCGATGGAGGGAGTGAGGTAGATGAGAACTGGTGGAGGGAGTAATAGAAGACAAGAAGAAAGGGAATTACTTCAGGGAGGGATTCAGGGAACAAAATATGGAACAAGAGGAGATACTTTGCAGGTCTTATGTGTGAGACTTGCAGTAGTTAAAAAAAAACACTACTTCAGATATCAATTTATAATCATTTTAGAGATTTTAAAGTTGTTTTATGCTACCTGCTCCACGCTGTCTATTTATCATCATCATCATCATCAGGAGCATCCCTTTGCATCATGGATGTGCAGCCGAGGCAGCAATCTGCAGTTAATGCTGACGTTTTTATGCTTGAATGATTCTCAGGTAATTGGTAAATGGCTAAATAGATTAAAAAAATACCGGCGGCCACCAGCGCTGCCCCTCCGCCTCCAAGTAGATACACGTATGGTGTCCATTTAAAAATTCCACGTCAGCTTGTACTCAAGTTACTGCAATCGCAAGATTCAGAAAACATGACCTCTGACCTTGAGGTCACCGGGATTCAAACCCGACTGTGATTGTTTTTTGTAGATGAACCAATGGTATCCCCCCCCCCACACACACACACACACACACACACACACACACACACACACACACACACACACCACTTTTCGATTAACACCTGGACACTACAGCTTCTTGTAACATCCACTTCAGCTTTTCTTTCCACACACTATTTTGTTGGAGTGGAAAGATCTTGGATCATTTTGACCCTCTAAGTTGTGTTTGTGAAGAAATGACAACTGTCATGAATACAAACCTGCGATCACAGTGCATACCTTCTTGTATTGATGGGGCGTGCAGCATTTGTTTATAGTAGGAGTAGTATAGTCCACACTCTGTCCGAAAGGAGATCTCCCTCTCCACTTCCTGAAAATAAAAAGAAGGATTTTAGTTTCATGAAAGCAAACACTTCTGTTCTCTGTAATATGGAAAACAGATATCCTGGCAAGACATGACAGAAACATGGAGGATAAAGGCAAAGCAGCTAATACACTCATAATCCTCTCCAGTAATAATCAGACAGGTAACACAGTGTGTGAGTGCGTGCTTGGAGGATGTCTTCCCAAGAGACCTCCTGCTCGTCATGCGTGATTACTGCTCCTCGGGGGGGTAAGAGGAGAGAGCAAACGGCGAACAACCAGCTGTGGAATATTAAGCCAATCATTAATCTATCATATTTAGTCTGCAAATTGTTTTTGCAACTGTGCTTGACAAAAAGAAAAGCTTTGATTTTAGCTACTCATTTCTTCTAAAACTCACTGAAAGTCTGTCAAATTGTTTCTCCAGATTTACTGCAGCCAAATCCGGTCCAAGCAATCTCCAAATCCTCCGCTTGTTAAAAACCAAAGCATGTTTCCGAGTATTGCTGCAAAGCATTTTATCTGATATTTTTCCAGTAACAACTTCCAGTAATAACTAAAACCTCACAAAAAGACTATAAAATTAGAAATGTATATAACATCTGTCCATTAAAACCAATTCATCAATAGAAAGGATTTTCCAATAACAACGTTCAATTTCTAACATTCATACAAACTTGTACATAAAATGTTCTGTATTCTGAACATATTTCACGCATTTCAGAGGAGAAAGATCCTAATTTAAACAGCCTGGCTCATTCTGCGGTCCTTATATCTGACAAATCATCATAACCAGTCTGTGGAAACCTGAGTGCAGTTATTTGTTCTGTAGCCATCAGGGAGCAACAGGACAGGGGATCCCAATCAGATCGCCCACCGAGGCAGGTGTTCCCACCAGTTAATTAATGTCATTTACTTGGTTGAAACCATTAGCTGATTAACAGAGTGTAAATCAGCATGGGTCTGCCTCCTGAGCAGAAAACCACTGGTTCATGCACATATGATCAGCTGCAAAAAATTTAATCCGCATTTGGACGAGCCTCTGGAAGAAAAGACGGGACAGATTCTACGAGCACAGGGACGGCCCGGAGCGCAAGAACGATGAGGAGGGCAGCGAGCGTTTTTAACCTCGGGACTCTCTGCAGCCACAGGCGCTCGGTTATTGTGTTCTTGTTGCTCCGTCAGAAAAACAAGACTACATCTGGAAAAACTATCAAAGTTACTGACATCATACAAAAACATGGCAGATTACAATAAATATTTTGATCATGGTAAGAGCGTTTTGATTAACAAAGGGAAAGCACGTTTCGCAACTAACCGTTAATATGGAGCGAGGTACAAGGTCAAAACATTTAGCTGCTCCACGTGTGAACTGATCCCGATAAGTCACAGACGTATCAGCTACGAGCCTCAAAAGGAGGTCAAGTATATTACTGGCACCATCTATGAAGAAGCTGTTTCAACACTATCTGCAAATGAGTTCACCGCATCATCTTTGTATGATTTAGAAGCAAATAAACACCCCAAAATTGAAAGAATGAGTTCACAGCTCAAGAAATGGGAACATCCAGGAAGCACTTGGAGTCACAGATTTGACCTTTTGCAGGGAGATGGATGGCATCTACATCCTGTGTTTAAATGAAAGCTAACAGACCGTCTGAGAAGTTGATGGAGTGGCAGCACGTCGAGAGAGCGAGCCTCCCAGGACTCATCCATACACTGAATGGATGCACGGCATTTCCACAAATACATGTGGATTAATAGACATGTATATAGAAATTGTGTTGTTGCCACTGGAGGCAACAACACAAACATAATGTTAAAAGTTGACAAATAGACATCTTCATAAAAACTTCCTACACATGAAGAGAAAAATTAGCTATAGAGATCCAACATTTTCGTACCAGGGTCTGCATGTGACCTTCTGTGAAGTCAGACGTTTTAACATCGGCGTCTACAGAGACTGACTCGAGTTTGGAGACGGCCTCTAGTGGCCATTCCAGGAACTGCACTGATTTGGCATTGAGTTGCATCTTGGTTGAAGAGATATTTCTTGGTGTTTAAGATCATTTCTAACATTTCTGAATTATGCAGCACTTTTCCAACTGAGCAGGCGAAACTTTATCTCTAACTTCAGAAAAGAAAAAAACAACAGACAGAAAGAAATAAATCTATGCCACTTCAACTATAAAGGAGTTTGTTCATTTTGTAGATAATAACAGCATCAGATGCCTGTTGCTTGCTGGATCTTTGTATCGTGATCTCACTGTTATTGGGGCCACTCTGTAACGACCTAACAACACAGAAGGGGCGGGAGCTCTGACTGTGGTTGCAGATTGGACTACGGTGTGCTGTGATGGTTTTCATTAGCACCGTGCTGCAGACTGAACCCAGGAAGCAGACTGAACCTGCCCCCAAGGCGGTCACATCGAAGCAGAGCTCGTTTGTAATGTGTTTGGTTTATCAATCGCTCAAATTGAAACACTTTCTATAAACACGTAATAACTCCTACCGTGAGCTGCGAGAACCACAGCAGATTCTCATGTAAGCCGTTCACACACCAAGCCTGAGTCAGTGCCAGCAGCACAGCCGCTAACAGCCCTGCTGCCATGAAAACGCACTGTTGCCAAGGCCGCAGGGGTGAAACGCCTGAACCGGAATGGGAACGTGAACCGGATCGCCCAAGCAGAGAAACCCCTCCTTCACCCCCCTCCTGCGTTCCCGACAGAGCGTTATGGTTACATCTGCCTTTAGACGGCGCATCTTGTGAAAGGCCATGTTTTGGCTTCACCCTCTTACGGAGCTCCATTGCCTGGGAACGCAGAGATTATCAATAAATTCTTGGATCCTTTGATGAGCTGAATCCAGGTAGATAAACAGGACGCTCCCGGGTTAAGGTACAGAACTGATCCAAATCCATTACGGAAAAAAATGTAAATGTGGTGTGTTTTTCTCTTCTTGAAGTCAATCCAAATAAATTCGCTTTTTAATCGCTTCAAGTTCCCTGCCAAAGGAAATATGCAAAAGCTTCCTCTGAGGGATGAGCAGCTACTTTCCTTCCCAATCCTCCTTTTGAGTTTTGCCCAAGGCAAAACAAGCCTTGGCTTTCCACCAAGAACTCTGATGAGATGGCTAATCCTCAATTTAAATTAAGGTCAAAGAGAATAGGCCTAGTTAACAAGTTCACACATTGCTCATTACGCTGGAAGCCAGTACACTTCTCAGAAGGCACCGATCCTCTTCTCTCTGTGTGTCTGTGTTACCATTTCCTCCTTATGGGTCTTTGAATAACTCCCATCTCTGTTATGTGATGCACGAAAAATCCAAGCCAGGGTCCATCCAGCATTTCCTCTGCTCTATGTCTGCCAAAGCCTAAATACGAAGTGGCCTCTGCCTCCATCGAACGCAGCCGGCAACTTCAGAACAAAAAGCAAAGAGAAAGACTAAACCCTGCGAACAACAGGACAGGCTGTGGATAACTGCAGCAGCCAGAGGGAGGGAGGGAGAAGCGAGTTGACTACTGGTGACCCCTCGTCTATAAAAGCACACGTGCTTACAGGAAAAGAATAAGGAGAATAAGTGGGGGTGGGGAAACATGGGAACATCGTTCGGAAAATGCAAGGAACAGTTGTCGGAAGGTTTGTGGATCTGTGCGCGCGTCTGAAATAAACCCAGGCGCTGCAGCCGGCACGGATGTGACCTCACACCTGATGAATTCAAGAGGCCAGATTAAGCCAGCTGTCTCGCTGAGAGACAGCTGGCTTAATCTGGACAAGAGATAATAAGCACTGTAAGGGTATGAGCGTGAACGAGAGAGAAAAAAATCCTCCAGACCCTTTCACCTCAGGCTAACTCTGATAATACATTCCCTCAACAGCATGCTGGGTGAGGAAACCACATATGAGATTATTAAAAGCAGTTCCCTTTCTGTGAAGCTTCTCCACAGGCCGCCGTGCTCCGGGAGCTCCTACAGCGAGTCCATCCTCATGCACTCTCATTTTAAAATATCCAACTTTAGAGGATTGAAAGGTATATCTGCAGCATGGGACCAAAACAGTTTTGGACATAGTTGACAGCTTCCTGTGATTTTCAACTGGACAAGGTAGTTAGGGGCGTTGATTTATAGCACAGGAAGCTGTAACTGATCAGCGTCGACTAGGCCTCATTCACTAATTCTCGTGATTGAACCAGAACTCTTCACTGTGTTTCAGCTATTGGTATTTTTTAGCATGTTTGCTAATATATTTTTGATGAGATTCTAGTATTTTATTTATCAGTTAATTCATCCTTTAACTAATTCGCCAGTATGTGTGTGTGCACATTCCATCAGTTTAGGAACGTAGCCTGCAACAGCCCTAAACACCATAAACTGATACATCCATCCATATTAGCTGTTCTCATGAGCTCAGTGAATTCCAGGGTGGTGATAGGCCACCTGTGCAACAAGTCCAGGTATGAAATTCCTCGCCACTAAATGCTCCGCAATCAACTGTTAGTGGCCACGAAGGCAATGTAAACTCACAGCGCAGGGTCAGGGGATGCTGAGGCACATAGTGCGCAGAGGTCACCAACTTTCTGCACAGTCAGTCGCTGCAGACCTCCGAACGCCATGTGGCTCAAGAGCAGTGCATAGAGAGCTTCATGGAATGGGTTTCCATGGCCAAACACCTGCATACATCAGCAAGCACAATGCAAAGCATCAGGCGCAGTGGTGCAGAGCTGGGAATGCAGCAAAGGGTGGTCCAACATCACATGAACCCCTATGGAGTAAGAATGGGATGTCACTCAGCCTGATATATACGTGTGAAGGCAGATGAGCGAATCATTTTGGTAATATAGTGTATAAAGTACACCCGCTATCTTCACCGCATGTCTGTGGCAACTTTGTGAGATAGTTTTGCTGAAATAAAACGAGACACAAGCCTGTCTGTCTTCTGCGGTTCTTTGTTAAAGGTAATCACAGCATTTTCTTTCTCTAGAAATATATGCGTCATCGCAGCTCATCTGCCTGACATCCAACACTTTCACGGCAGTAATAAACTAATCATGCTTCACTTCACCCCTAGCATTAGATGTATAGGAACTATTACTGTAGCTTAAAGTAAGCTACATCTGGGCACCAGTTTAGCTCGCAGGTGACCACATGCCGCAGGGCTAAATGCAGCAGCGCAGGTTCAACTCCAACCCAAGGGCCTTTGCTGTTGCTCTCTCCCCATTTTTTCTATCTAATGTTCAATTTATTACATAATAAAGGCCAAAAATTAACTAATATATGGTGAAGCTTACCATCTCCTCTATCATCTATTGATACTTTGTAGGTGTTACTTTCTCTGAGTGATTGCTGGATAACGTTTTAAGCTTTATCTATAATTTTGTCAGATGTCCGTTATAAAATCTGCATCGCTCAGACTGAGTTAGTTGAAAATGGCATTCACACCTGTGTGTCCAGTGTGGACAGATCTGTTAATGCTGGCTGTGAACACTGCCCGAGGGCATTTTTATACAAAAAAGAACGCCAGAGATGAAAAGTGTTTATACCAGCGAGTCAAAAGCCAGCAGTCCTATTGAATGGAGATATTTAATATCATACATCATCATAAATACGAGGCCAACAGAATATCATTGATGGTCTCCTCCAAAAAAAAAGGCCTAAGTTGTTCAAAGTTTGTTGCAGAGACAGTGTGAAGAGCAGAGCTTGAAAGAAAATATCCAGGGTAGGTTTTCACCTCCACACAAGCGAGAGATGATTGTGAATGTTAGGCTGTTGGTTTCAGAAAGTTAGAGAAACTGTTGGACATCAGCAGCAGAGACTGCTTATGCATTTTCATGTTCCCAGACAGTCTCCCTAAAAAACACTGAATGTTTTAATGCTGAGCCACAGCCACGTTTTTAATGTAACCGAGCAGATTCGGTCTGCTCTGTGCGAACATAGACTCAGGCGTAGGCTTTGATTGCATTAACAGAAGGAAACAGTTCACATATGCATGCAGTGTGCGATGATGTCAGCCAGGAGCCCACTTATTTGTGGGAACATTTCAGGGAGATGTTCTCCAGGCCTGTAAAGTGACCTGCATTTATTATGAATGAACACATCTGTCTGCTCCCCTTCACACACACAAACAGAAAAAAAAGTCCGCGCTGGACCGCAAACTGTGTCCACACGGATTCCGATCAATTAACTCAAAGTGCCGCTTTGTGTCCCTGTGACAGAAGCCCACAAATTACCGTGAGCACGGCGGAGCTATACGCGGGCAAGATGCATTTCACATTTTCATGAGAAACAGAATAAGCACCTGGCTGGCCATGCAGGCAACCAACAGAGGAAGTAAACTGATGACGCAGTCTCGTCTGTTCTACACAAAGAGATGAGTCGTCCTGTGATTGGGATAGAGCTTCAGAACCAGACGTGTCTCTGGTGTCAGGTTATGATTCAGTAGTCCCTGTGGGAAGCTCCCACTCTAAAGAGATTTACAGAAAACCAAACGGTGCTTTATCTTCAGCCTTCTCTTAATAACTTCCACATGCACATAACAGTCGGCTTTCATGCAAACCAACCTGCAACTTTAGTCAAAGGAAGGCAATAAATTCATGAACCAAACATTTATCTCCAATTTGTTTTCATGGGTAAGTATAAAGATATTTCTAACAATGTTTCAAAAGTCCACATTACTCTTTGCATTTTTGTCTTTAATGCTTAGTTATGAATAAAATGCATTTGGACATTTTTGTAGTTTACAAGTAGCATCATGACAGAGTTGAATGTGGGAACCTTTATTATTGACAGTTTTACACTGAGGGGACTCTGAACACTGAAGTCTGTCAGACACAGACAGCTGGAGGCACCGTGGACAATTACTGGTTTCCATTATACTTCTTTGAAGTCCACCTGAGAGGCACATGTGTACTTGATACAGTGCTTAACAAATTTATTAGACCACCACCCAATGTAAGGTCTGTGCCACAGCTGCCCTAAATTACCAGTACCGGTAACTGGGTCATTCCATCTCAAAACAACACGGGCCTTAAACCTCCAACTGTTATGGTCCAAAGACTGGACATTTATAATGACTGCTTCAAAATGTTGGCTTCATGTATCAAATAATTTGCAAGATTTTTTTTTAATAGGTTTTTGACCCACTTTAAGGTCTTCAACATCTGGCAATGTATCAATATCTCAAAAACTCAAAAAATAAAGCCCCCCTCCTCGAGTTTGGTTCTGTCTGAGGTTTCTTCCTGTTAAAAGGGAGTTTTTCCTTCCCACTTTCACCAAGTAATGCTCTGTTTGAATGTTGTCCCGTATTGAGCCTCTGTATTAAGGTCTTTAACCTTGAGTATAAAGGACCTTGAAGGGACTGCTGTTGTCCCGTCACTGTCCCGAATCTGATAGTGAAATTTAGATCACCTGGACTACAGCGAGCTCGCCCTGTGATCGCTGAATCAATTCATTCTTGAGTCCAGATGCCAGATTTGCAGAGATTTCATCAGCGTGTTCAACATATTTTACCTTCATTTGTTTTTCTCCTCTGCTATGTCAAAAATGTATAATTACACACATAATGGCCTCGTTAATGTCCCCAATTACTGCAATAATAGAATTTCCTACAAGTATCCTGTAGCTAACCACAAGCAGATGCTAACGTTACACCACATTCTACAATGTAGAATACTCTTTTTTCCTATTTGCTATTTTTCAGTAATGAACACTCAAAGGTTACTTAGAAACAATGAGCTTGTTAGAAGAAACAATGTCTCAGATTGTGGTTTTGACTTACATAGCTGCGCATCTGGTAGTTCAACTTTCCATCCCTCCCTGTGATAAACAACTTCAGAGCAATTTTCACGCAAAATATTAACCTGCAGTGTTTTCACTTCATATGTAAAAGTAGATTACAAAACCACAAAACACACCACTCCAAAAAAATATAATGTTCTTGCGTCAGTTGCTGCAGGAAAACAAATGATTCATACTGCATCACTTAATGATGCAAAGACAATTTATGGCAGCAGCATTGATTCACACTTTGCCCCAGTTTTAGTACTAATGCAGACATCTTTTCTGCCATGTCACCCAGTTTGAAATCTGCTATGTAGATCTCAGCCAGAACCAGAGTGCTGCTGACGCTCTAAAGGGGGGCAATTATAAATGACATCACATTTGGCAGAGCACAATGTTCTGTTGCTGTACAACAATGAACAAACCCTGAAAGGCCTGAAACAACCGCGATGATTCAGGATCTCATGTGGTTCACATAACAGCCCTGAAAATTCATCCCATGAAGCGTGTGGAAAAGCAATCATCACGTTTTAGGATGAAGTGTTTATGACGTGTTTGAAGACCATTTTAGGAAGAAAACTGGACGAGGGGATGTCCCTGGCACTGATGTCGAAGCTACGTTAGATAAGCGCAAAGCGCGTGTGGAAATTTTTAGCTTAACGGTCACACCGTGTGACACTTTTCCATCAGTTAATATCCACATCTGTGATGTGGTTAATGAATCGTGCACATGGATGTCAAATCCTCAGATAACTTTGTTAGACAAGTGCCAAATACATCAATCCAGGCAGCTTTACTGCTTTTTAACAAGAGCTTTATAAAATTTAAACAGCGCCACGCATTTCCAACTTTTCCAGCTCCCACTGACACAAACTCACTGGCAGTACTTTAAGATAAGCTGTCACTAAGACATACAGCCACCGAGAGGCTAATTCTTATTGAGACATCTACAATTCCCTATCTCTAAAAAAGTTCGGACATTGTAGAAAACTTAGATGAAAACATAAAGAGGTGATCTGCAAAGCCTTTAAATTCCCACGCTCGACTTGAATCTGATTCCAGCAGCACATTTCAAAGAAGCAGTGTTTACCACAGGGTTGCATCACCTCTTATTTTTAAAACTCTCGGTAAGTGTCTGGGAACTCAAACCAGAGGCTGAAAGTGAACTTCTTTCCTGCAGTTGCTAATAAACAGTATAAAAGATGGATGTAGTTTCCAGATATGCCAAGCAGCAAGGTCTAAACCCATATTTTCTTTTCAATGACCAGCAGGGGGCGACGATTGTAGCTGCAAAAAACAAATCTATGAGACAGGGTCCCTCAGTCCCCTCCTGCTGGGACCTCAGTAAACATTTCCCTGATTACTTTCTGCATAATGCATAAAACAGGAAGTCTATTCTGTAAATCACAGTCATTCTTTAGAAAGGATTTGCGCTTTCATTAATGGCTTGTTTCTTCTTTCCACTTCCACAGTGTCGGGTCTGTGACCGTAAACAGTCTTTACCTTTATGTTGGAAAACCACAGGTCGTTCTCGTGTAGCGTCGCCACGTAGATGCAGCAAAGCAGGCCAAGACCAACAGAGACAGACCAACCAACTGAAGTCCAGATTATAGCTCCCCATGACCAATCACCTGCAAGAACATTAGCATGTTAGTTTTCACTGTAGGGTAAAATTTAACGTGAAACAGTAACACTTTTCTTTTTTTACTGATGGCTGGATTTCATTTAGCTGCTTCGGCTTCAGGGTCATGTTGCTGTGCATGTTGGCAGATTCAGCTGCGTACAACATTCTCAGAGAGTGTACACCTGCTCCAGACACTTCACCGGGAAAGGCGAGAGGTTCAGTATTCTAAAATATGTCGAAAACAGCACACATTTTCAGACAGTCTCTTCTAAAAAGGCACTTGTGGCGTTCTAGTCGGACACCCGCGTGTAAAATGACAAAAATGATTCGAGTATGAAAAAAAAGAAGAAGCTTCAGCCCCTTTGCCACCTCTGCACAGCTGGCCACCCACTGTGTGAAGTGGGTGTGAATGCTAGATTGTTGGTTTCAGAGTTATAGAAACAGCTCTCTCTAATGTGACTCCAGAAAGGTGTGCAGGGAGTTGTTTCCTGTTTGACCCTCCAACATGCACTTCATAACTGCAGCTTACTGGGAAACTTGACTAGAACAGAGCTACTTTCAGTCTTTTAAAGGTTTTAATAACACCCACTGTGACGAGTGAAAATATGTGCTGTGTGTTCCTCGTGCAGTTTCTGCAGAAACTGACTTTTTGCACAACATTGTAAATGTTTTGAATTGTCATAAAAGTGCACATCGTGATGCACGTAAGTGCGACACCCGCTAGTTTTCATTCAGTGGACACTTGTGAAATGAAGGTTACAAATATAATATGACACCAGAGTCAATCATTTAAATGTTGAAATGAAGAAAAAAGCTTATCAAGCTTCAGTCTCCTTTAGGGATGAGACACAAGAAAACATGACTGTGCATGCATAAATACAACAAAGGTGTACGATTGTAGGCTTGAACCCGCAGAGTGATTTATGAAGGCGTCAATAAAAATCACACTGAGCAGACCTGCAGTGGGTCAAAGTCGAGGCCAGATATTGACCACCATCTCCCAGGAGATGGCTCTGACCCAAAAAAAACCCTGCAGCAAAGTGCTTGGTTTCCAGCCAGTCTCCGCCCCCTTCTAATCGCCCATCGCCACCTAATCTGCACAGGTACTGGTACTCAATCAAGAACTTGCATTTGAGAACCGGCCCACATGAGAAGCTAACATTTTGGGTGGCTTCAAAGTGTCCTTGAGCAAGACACTGAACGTCAAATTGCCTCCACTGATGTGTGAGTGTGTGTGAGAGGGGTAACAAATAAATCACAATAAAGTCCTGTGTGAATGTGCACTGCAGGCTAAGTGTGAGCAGAAAAGAGTGATCTAACCATCAGCCCAGGCATTCATGTGTTGTTTACGTGCAAATTTGATGGCCGCAGCTGCAAATAATGATTTCAGCGTTTTTCATTTGACACAAAAGCATCGCACACATAACAATGTCTCTTCTTTGAATGCAGAAATGCACAAAAGGTGTAAGATATCAGGCTTTAACCAGCAGAGCAATTTATGAAAACATCAGTAAAGCCACACTGAGAACACCTGTAGCAGGTTAAAGTCAGGGTCAGATCCTGAACACTATCCCTGGAGCTCGAGCTGGCTTTGGCTCAAAAAGCCCGCAGCAGGTGCTTGGTTTTTAGCCAGTCACAACCCGATGTGACTTTCTACCCAGTGCAACACCAGTGCCCAATCTGGAAATACTTCTACTCATTTCCACCACAAAAAAAAGTTTTAAAATGCCTGGATTGCACTGACGCAGTGCCAGCACTGCTGCAAAGCCAGTTCTGCTTTGGTGCCTTGAGAATCAGCTTTAAAGTCAACAGATTTGAGAACCAAACACTACAGGTGGAAATTGGGGATGCTTCATGTGGGAACAAAATAACAGCAGACTGCAAATCAAACCCACTGACAAGTCCTCAACTACTTTGGCAGAGGTAAAAAGCCTGGTACTGCTGCCAAAAAGCTGGCACCAGAACAGCACCAAGAACTTCACCAGTGATCGGCTCAAACCTGCTGAAATGTGTGGTAGAACTGGCACTTGCAGCTTGTTGGTGGGAAACATCTATGTGTGGCTCAAGCCTGAGATGGGAGTGCGGGGTGTCTCACTCACCATGCAGGATCTTCTCCGGATGGTGTTCAGAGCAACAGTTGTGCTGCTGGGACTGAAGCTCTGCAGCAGGAGAGGGCTCCTTCCCCTTGCTGCCCTTCCTCTGACGCAGGGTTGTCATGTTGAAATGCTGCCAGCAGAGCGCACACACAGGGGGAGGGGGTCTGATTATCCACACTGATACACATGTACACACAGGCAAAGAGCAAACATGTGTCCCAACATTACTGCGCTCAGAGCCAAAGCAAACAGGTCTTTCATTCAGTTCACGATGGATGGGTGGGTGGATGGATGGGGGGTGGACAGGCCTGCTTACAGCATTTCCTGGTCACGCTGACGCCAGAATAACGTGCAAATAAATAAAAAAATAAATAAATGAGATCAGCCTATCGACAACAGATTATCAGAGAGCTCTATTCATTCTACCGTTTTTAAACCGGACCAAATGTCGCGCCAAACATAACCGCAGATGCGCTCCAGCAGAGGATCATGAGGGATGTGGGGCGAACAGGGAGCCACATAAGACGGTAAAGTAGATGAGGCGGGTTTGAACCACCACTGGGAAGCACAGACACGCAACCACAGCCTCGTTATGGTGAATGTGCGTTTCACAACACAGAGGCGCGCTCCCGCGGTGGACGAAGGACTTTGTTTCTGCCTTGACATCAACAAAAGACGAAAACGAGTCGAGCCAACGGAACATTTAGCGAAGCCTCACCCTCCTCCACAGCAGCGGCTGGCAGGATGCTCCGACAGCTCTCTCTCCCCCTCTGTCTTTCTCTACGCCTCTCTACCTCCCTCGCTCTTTCATTTTTCTCTCATTCTTTTTTTCACCTGCTGTTAAAATTCAGCGGTCAGCCTCGTACCGCACGGGGTTTAACGGAGGGGACAGCACCGGAACACGAGAGGACCCGCCTTCAAAATAAAAGCGTGAGGTGAGGGGGGAGGTAGGTGTTTCGGAGATTAACTAAATAATTACAAAACTAAAAAAAATCTAAAATAAAAAAAAATAAATATGGAATAGGGGCCGCGTAAGTTAGTGAATTTTTTTACTAAAGAAAAACAAAAATCACTACAATTATTTGGAGACAGTTTTTACAAACTAAGTGTAAAAGATTTGCAGACAGTCCATACACTCAAAAATGCCATGATGCTCATTTTAATTTAATTTAATTTAATTTAATTTAATTTAATTTAATTTAATTACAAGTTTTCGGTGTCATTTGGCTACATAAGTAAAATGAAAAATATCAACTTTAATGCAATTTTTTTTTTTTTCGCCTGTCCCATTTGGTTCTTTAGCCATCAGAATTGTTGTCTGAAGACCAACAAGGATACCCAATGGATTTACTTTGCCAAATGGATCATCGTGGCATTGCCGTATTGGTCCATTTGGTCGATCTTTGTTTTTATTATTTATTATATTTTATTTTCAGATGTTACAGATGGGACAGACATGAGTGAGAGATAGGAAAGGGAGAAAGAAAGAGGAAGGAAAGGAAAAACAGAAGGGGAGAGGGACAGTGAGAAAGGGGGGGAGAAAAAAAATAAAAATCTCCTGGATCACCTGTTGAGAGAAGAATAGAAAACAAGCAAAAAAAGACAAAAAAAACCAAAACAAAGCAACATACTAAACACAACACCATCGCATTAATCTAGCTAAGTGTAAACAGCAGTAAATACTAAATATTCTATGTTGTTGTGCAGCACGCAGGACAGATGTGCTTCGAAGTAGCAGCCAAGAAAGGTGTAATTTGGGTCTACGAGCAGTGAACACCCGTGTGCATACCTGTGTGGATCAGCGCGCTTGTATTCCAAAGGTTTCTCCATGTAACGATCTGCTAGGGAGTGTGGGGGGGCCATAGCCCCGTCCTCCAGGGTGTGAAGCGGGTATGGAGAAGATCAAAACTCCAGACATCCAGAGGCCCCCAGAACACAAGAAACCATGGAAGACCAACAGAGGGGCAGCCGCGCCACTGTCCCAGTAAGAGCTGAGGAGAGTCCCAGATGAGTGTTCACTCAGCAGCCGCGGAGCAGAAGCCAGGGGGAGTTGCAGTGACGCACCCGTGAGCTCCGCCGGCCGCCAGCTGTGCCTGAGTGACCGAGGGGCCCCCCGAAGGGGCCCGAGCGAAGGGCCCCCGAAGGGCCCGACCCCACCCCCGAAGGGGCCCGAGCGAGCCCCAGGCTCCAGGCCCCGATAAGCGGCCGCCAAGGAGTGAGCCGGTGTGTACCTGGACGCCCACCCCCAGACACAAGGAACCACCAACGCACCGACACCTGAGGGAGTCCGCCACCGGCAGGGGAAGTGGTGGTAGGTGGAGATAGGCCTCCAAACCTTGGAGGGCCTGAGATGTCCCCAGAGAGGTGGCGTCTGATACCCAACCTGACATATAGACACAGACATACAGGCACACACAGACACAAACATCCATTCCCACCCTCATGCTCTCATATGCACTCACTCCACACTCAACCAACGTGGAGACAGACATAAAGAGACGCTGTACACACAATCACACTCCCCAAGCGTACTCTACAAACCGGGTCTAGGTACCCTTGCCCCTGGAGGGGGGAACTGCACCCAGACCCAGGTGGTGTTACCCTTTTCCCTGCGGTGGGGAGAGGCAGACCACCCCGACTCCGTAGCAGCAGGGAGGCCCCACACTCCAGACCGCAGTCGGACGGCCAACTGCAATGCAATTTTGTTAAATAAAATCCCAGTTAATCCCAAGCACAATTTCCTTAAAAAATTAGCATAAATAATTATTTGATTTTATCAGTTTCATTTTACTCTGAATTATTGCTTCGTGTTCAATAAGAAGGAAAATCACTCATCTTAATGACACCGAGTCTGTAGTTTGTTTGGCTGCCTTAATAATACAATTTCAAAGTTATTGCTGATGTTCTACTGTTTCTTATGAGATAATGATCCTAGGAGCTCAAATGAAGAACGTATTTGAATGAATGAACGCATGAATTCCTTGACTGAATGTTACTGCTGTTTTTTCTGTATTTTGTTCTGTGTTTCTCTAAATTTTCCAGTCTTTTCTTCTCACAAATTCGTGAGATATTTTTGCATTAAATTGGACAGATGACCTCTGGGTCAGTAAATGCTCTCTTCACTATTTGTTACTTGAGTGGTTGTTCAGCCAAAAACAACCTGAACAAAGGAAAATATATCTGAATTATTTTACAATAAGTGTTTGTGTTTTACTGTATTATGCTATTTTACTGTGTTAATGTGAGGAGGTGTGGTGAGCTTTATGTGCATGAGCAGCACAAATCCAGTATTACTAAGGTTTGGATAAAAAGAAACACCTTTCTCTGCCTTTAGGGTGTCATGCAAAAACAAGGTTATAGTCTTTAGCCTGAGTGGCTTCTGCAGGTTGATCTGTAACATCTCCACATAGCAGTAGCCCAATAGTCCAGAGGTTTCCACAGTATTTTGGACTTTGTTGGTTGGATGCTTCTTTTCTCCATCAGCAGAAGCTGGAGAACCTGATGATCTTGTTGTTGTAGTTGGAACCTATATCTACCAAACATTTAGGGTTATGCAAATGATTCTCATCCATGACAGGTGTTGACTGGTTGGCAGACTCTTCTTCATCCTGCTGGAGACTATGACGTTTTCCTGTCATATTGAAGGTTTTCCTTTGCCTTTCTCATGCACTCATGCACAGTTGATACCGCTCTAATTATAGTGATGCTCCCAAATGCGTGCCACATTACCCAACCCGGTGGTTCTGTGGAATTATAATGAAGGCTGCTGCATCTGTTGGTTCTCAGGAGGTATTTGATTTCCTTCCTACCTCTCATATTTGAGAAGCATATTTGCCACCTGGGGATGCCTCCCTAAGGAGGGAGTCACAGGTTCCCCGGAGGGAGAAAAGTGTGAATGTGTGATGGCATTCAGGGCACTCTTCAGACTGAGGATGATAGGATTGAGAGTACCATCATATTTCTCGCACAAAGTCAGATGTGACACTGAACAGGCTGGAGTTTCTTTCAGGAAAATGAGAAAAGTTCTGAGAGGAAGACACTTAAAGATCCCTGTTCAAATCGCGCTGAGGCATGTACACTAACCAGTGCTCTGTGTAAGACATTAGAGGAGTCTGAGATATGGGTGTACAGAGAGATACTTTAGATACCTTGTAGAGTCAAAGTTTTGTGTCATATGAGCAAAAAGACAATAATTCTCACTACAATCAAGAGAAGGAGGCTAGAATATTTTGCTTATATGATGCAAAACAACAAATACCGTCTACTGCACGTTATACCCAAAGAGACAACTGATGACAGAAAAATGTCCTGACTCAAGAACTTTCACCAGCGGTTTAGACTAAACACGCTGATATTGTTCAGAAACACTACACATAATAAAGTTCACGGTGATCACAGCGTCGCTGGTTTGCTAACACTTTTTCTAGTTTGACAGAGATTAATGAGAAATCTGTCAGACTCAAGAGGAATGGATTTGAGATTAACATTTAAGGGCAGAAGGTTGAATCTGATGCTGTTTGTGGTTTTTTTTAAAGAACGATCATAGTGACTTAAGTCATACACAACTGTGTGACTGAGACGTTTTCTAAACTGAAACCTTCTGCTTTAAAAGGTCGGTTCAGATGATGCCGTGTCTATCTGCTGCTATCAGGCACATACGTTTTCTTTCAAATGTGTCCGTCATTGACATTTCTGCCCTCACCTCTGTCCACTGGAAGTGAGTGGAATTAGCTAAAGGACTTAAAACTAACTTTTCAAGAGTTCAGCAGCCCGTGTGTTTCCATGACTATGTCCTTCTTTTCAGTTTTCTATGGTTCAAGTGGTCAAAGTGGTCAAACCAGAAGGTTATTGATGTGGTAGCTCATCCAGCTCATGATCCGTCACAGTTCACAGGTTATTAATAAGTTAATATGTTACTATGGTCATGTGTGAAGTACAGAAAGAAACATATACAGTAAGTATTGGTGTTGCTTGCAACAAGCTTGCAAACAGTCATACCTCGGGCAAATGTATCCAATTTCACTCAAATCTGACTAAAAAGTACCAGTAAAACAACAAATATGACCTTGACATTGAGCAAAATTGAGTGAGGACACATCACTGTGTGCAGGTTTCATTAAAGTTGGCGGGTTGTAGCTGGAGCCTCACTATTACATAATAAGGCCAACATGGAAATGCCATGAAGTTCAGTTACCTCCACGTATCTTCACTTGAAACTCACTACAGAAAGGAAACACTTCTAATATGAGTGAGTTAAATTGAACTGTTTGCCCCGCTGTGCAGAACAGGCTGTCTAAAAAGTGTGTGCTTCAGTTTCGGTGAGTGAAACTTGAGGATTTTATCTGTTTGTTAGGCCACATTAATTAGTAGGTGCATGTGTCTGTGCATAAGTACAGGTTATGAGTACAGCTCAGTAAAAAAGCTCGAGCGCTCCATTCTGTCATCCAAATATGGCCACTTTTAGCTCCATAAAAACAGCCTCCACATTGAGACTTTAAAATGCAAAGTTCAAAACTGATGGGTGACATCACTGGTGCCAAGGTCCGGACTTTAACTGTTTACATTGTGATGTGTGATGTGTGAGTTATCCTTTAAATGTCGCTTTTTATCTCCTACACAGCCATAAGAACTGGAGGCTCGACACAAAGAAACCAAAACATTCACAGACAGCACTGCCAGGCGCTCCCTGAAGACAGCGGGCAGGTCTAGTGGGAGAGTGCTGAGGGCATTCAGATGGAAAGGAGAGCGTGTTTGTGCATGGGCTAACTTGAAAGACCTGAAGATTATCAAAGAGATTTAGGAAAATAAATTGGCCGGATTCTTATGGGTAAGGAGGATTATTGGAGAAGAAAACAGATTGTTTAATGACCACGCTCTCTGACTCTGGCCCTTTAGCTCCTGGATCATTTCCTTCCGTGGGTACACATACACGAGTCCAAATTTGCCCTTTCCTCCCTCTCTGCTCCTTTCATTTCTCAAAGTCCTGTCATCCAAAGCTAGGGAGTGCGACTGCAGGAAGATGGCCCATTAAAGATAACCCTCGTCTCTCTCCCACTGTGGCCAATCTGACTCTCTTTAGCCAGCTTGGGATTGAAAATCCTCTTCCTTTTTACTCACTGGAACACAAAACAAGGTTCATAGAGCAAGGAAATCTGAGAATGATCCATTAAACAAGTTGAAAAGCAGAGCGGTGCAAGAGTCTTTTCAACTGATTCCACAGTATCTCCGACTACTTGCTCCATCTTCACCCTTGTTTCTTTCTTTGCCTCATTTCAATTTCTTTTTTTTCTTTGCCTTGATCTCCACTTTCATGCTGGGCACTTAAAAGGTTTATGTAGAAAACTTGATCCAGTAAAGAAATGAATAGACTGGAAGGGTTTTTTTCCCATGTTTGTATGGTCAGACTTCCATGTTAAAGCCAAAGGGATTACAGAAATAGACTTTTTTCCCTTTAAAGTAGAAGAGGTCGATGTCTGCAATTCTGCAAAGTGATGAGAGACACTAGCAAAGCTCATCACTGCACTGTTGAACCTTGAGGTACTGTATTTCGCAGTGCATCTTGTACAGTATACATAAAAGCGAGCAAGAGTGATTTTGTTTATGGCTGGAATACGGCTCGGTCACACCGAGGTATGCAACCAGCTGCGTACCTCAGCTGACTTCTAAAGTTGTTTTCGAGAACGCTTGCAAAAGCTCTGCTTCAGCTGCTTTTGAATTTTTCTCCCATGTGTCCAACAGATTTAATTAAATGGTAACCTTTTGAACAGACTTGCATAACATTGTAATGAGGTGTCCTCTGGGTTACTTTAATACATTTTTTAAGCAAAATGCAAAACAAAAACGATGCTCATCTATAATGCTGTGCGAAGAAATGTTCATGAAAAAGACGCACACACACACACCGTAGGAGAAAGTTTAAAAACACGACCCTGTGTGAATGTTGTGCACATCTTTAACGTGTTATTCACACTTTATTAGGTACACCAGTTTGGCTGCACGTTAATGCAAGTGTCTAAACAGCCAATTACATGGCAGCAACATACATTTAGACACTGAGGTGTATTCTAGACGACCTGCTCAAGTTCAGATGGAGCATCAAGATGGAGAAGAAAGGTGGTTTAAGTGATTTTGAGCATGGCATGGAGACTACAATTCACACAGGGTCACCAAAACTGTACAATAGTAGTTTTAGGAAATCGTTGTCATCCTGCCTTATATCAGTGGGAATTTTATGGCAATCGCTGAGACCCTTAGTACCTAATCAGCATTTTTAAACCCCAAACCCCACCAGAGTGCTGTTGCTGACCATGTCCATCCCTTTATGACCAAAGTGTACCCATTTCTGATGGCCGCTTCCAGCAGGATAACACTGGAATGATAACCATATTTTAAACCATTTAAAATTCCCTCAAGCTGTCAGTAGAATGTGAAGAAGCAACTATTATGGCTCAGTGTTCAACACATTCATGTGCTGTGCCGATAAGATAAAACTGGTGAATGAAGGCGGATTTATGCTTCTGTGCTAAATCTGCGCTGTAGGTATGTTTACTGTTAATTATTCTTCTGCTGCTATTTTTTCTTAGTGGAAGAGAGCGGCTCTACTTGAAACTCTACAGCACAGATGTCAAACTCCAGGCCTCGAGGGCCGGTGTCCTGCAGGTTTTAGATGTGTCCTTGATCCATCACAGCTGATCTAAATGGCTAAATGACCTCCTCAACATGTCTTGAAGTTCTCCAGAGGCCTGGTAATGAGCTCATCATTTGTTTCAGGAGTGCTGATCCAGGTTGAGATCTAAAACTTGCAGGACACCGGCCCTCGAGGACTGGAGTTCGACACCCCTGCTCTACAGGCAACTAGATTTTTGCAGCAGAGCAACAGAAACACACCAGCGCAGGTTTAAATGCTCGCAGAATTGGCCATTTGAATCGGCTTTGTCATTGGCTGCACGGGAACATCACACAAGTCAAAATTAAGCCACAGGAATAGGCTGTGTCTTTCTGCAATACTGATATGTACCACAAGATGGTGTAGTGAGTCAAGTTAACCTATTTTAACAATAAGAACATTTTCCTATTTACACAGGTAGGCAGGGAAAAGGAAAAGCCTCGAGGAACCAACGATAGAAGGAAAAGAAATCAAAAAACAAAAAAAGAGCAGTAAACACCTAAAAACACCCCTGTGGCCACCCACTGGTAACATGATGCCACCTGGTGGTGAAAGGTTTAAAGTCCGAACATTTGAAAGCCCCCAAAAAAAGAACTTTAACTTTACATGGCTTTAAAATATATGAAACAAAGTTGCCTCCACATTACAACATGTAGGATGGAACAGGTGAGGTTCAAACTCCAAACTTCAAACGGATCATGAAGCGATGGACTCTTGACTACTTGGATGTGCAAGTAAGGGTCCTTTTCACAGACACAACAAAAATCTTTTTTTAAATTTTATTTCTGCTGTTTTTATTACCAAAAATACAAATTCAAGTTGATGCAATACTGCAGATGACGTCCTATAAAATAAAGAAACGGCATGTTAATACTTTTAAAATTACAAAGTTGAATATGAGCAAAAACATCCACCAGTCACAGCAGGCATCTGATATCTCCTCCTCCTCCTTGGGTTAAACTGTATGCTGGTCGTTTTGCAGCGTTTAGATTAGAACAATCACTTCCCTTACACAGACTGTTAGTAAGTGAGAAGAGATATGACAATCAGTCTTGAAATTTTTTAAACATCATAAATTTTTTTTATTTTACCTTAAAAAAAAAGTCAGAATCTGCAGTATGTGCACTCTTAGTAACCAAGAGTGCACATACTGCAGATGAAAGGACCTAAAAAAAAGAACAAAATAATATGGTGGTGTTACCCTGATCATATAGAGCACAGACACATTTGGCTCCACTTTAGTGTCATTAACTCACTTATTATGAACCCAAATCACAGATGGATTAATTACAAGAAAAGTTTAATATTCAACTAACGTTTTGGGAGCGAGGTCAGGATGTTGGGACGCCTTAAACCAAGAGGCACAGAAAAATAAAACAAAGAAGAGTCTCTGCTTTGGAAATATGAACGTGGCACACGCAGACGAATGCTTCTGTGGTGGAAATGTAACTGTAGTCAGGGCGAGATGTTCTCTGTCAGGGATAACCACTCGCTTAAACTTGCAGTGTCTGCTGCCTGTGCTGACACACTTTCGCAATTTGTGACACCAAATGGGATCGACGACTGCCTGACAAAGTCCCACATGACCTACATGCATTACCACCCACAGGGAGTGACCTCAGATACATTTCTCAGCTGTTAGCTTTGCAGCTTTCAGACGCAATTAATAAAGTTGGAGTAAAACAAAAAAAACTTCAAAAATGTCATCATGTGCAACTTTGCAGCTCTGTTACAAAACTGTCTAGCTGACACCACAGAGCTGTCTAGTGTCTATGGTGTGTCTAGTTATGCTGTTGTTCACTCTGACGACAGATAAAAAGAAAACTTGCTAACAGGCCAGTGATTGAAATCAAGACCGCTATCATCAAAAGAAGATGAGGTTTTCCATCTGGACTAATTTATATTTAGTGGTTTATTAGGCGGACCCCACCACAGAACAGAGCAGACGTCAGTGACAACAGGCAAGAGGCTGATTAAGCCAGACACAGCGTGAAAAGGAGGAAATGAAAGTGAGGTGGGTTGCAAAGCTGCTTGCAGTTGGAGAGGTTTTGGGCAGGCTAAAGAAACTTAAACTTGGCTGCTACTGAGGTCAGCTGATCTGCCAGGTCAAATAGCGCAGTGCACTATCTGCATGTTCCTTGATTAATATTGGCTGAGAAACAAAATTAGCTTTTGTTGCATTTTTAAAAATTGCACTTTCTTTCATAGCGGTATGCGTTAGCAGTAGCAGCTAGCATATTTGTGCTGCTGATAGAATAGGGAAGCTAGTAACAGTTGGCACATGGTTGCATTGATATTGTTTTTTATGGGATGTGAAGGTGATCAGACAAATTCTGAACCCAAAGTATCGACGATCATCAGTTACACTGAAAAAGCTGAGCAGTTAAACCGAGTCAGGCCTGATGTTCACGCCGCTGCTTTTCACGTCTGTTTTCACTTCCTGATCAATCTGTCCGACCAATAGGACGCACTAACAGCTTCTACAGTAATATTGTTTTCTGTCCACAATATGGACATGCGCTGCGCTGCAGGACACCAAAACCATCTGAGAAAATGTCACAGGGAGAGTTTTTCAGATTTGACACTAATGGGAAGAAATAGTAAAAAGTAAATCTTTATGAGAAAGTAATGGAAGGTGAAGTAATGTAGGCGTGATGACACAAATCAGCTTGACAGAATATTTTTACATGGGCCGTTTTCAAATTCTTACATCTTTGGGATAAAGGATGTTAGGAGTTGGACTCTGTTCTGGATTCTGTTCATAACTTTTATGGACACCACTTGACGCCGCCAAAGATTTTGAAGTTTCCGATTTAGTGACGTAAGACTCAAGTCTTTGCTTTTTACGGCTCCCAATGGGATTTCATACAAAGTGCAGAGAAGGATAGGGCCTTGGAGCCAAGCTGGAAAAAGTGTGAGGCTGGGCAGCAATAGGGTTCAATTATCTTGAAGTCTTGCTCACACATGGGGGCAGACTTGAGCAGGAGATTGAGTGATGCACCATGATGCCATACCGCTATAGCGAAGATAGAGCCAAGCATAAAGGCTAAGAAGTCGCCTCTCACCTAAAGGCAAAGCTGTGAGTAATAACCAAATGAATAAGTTCATGCATACATGCTGCTTCCTCCAAAGAGTGTCCTCAATCCATCCCATCCCTTTGAGATGGATTGAGGAGCCACGTGATCCGGGCCTCTCTTCTTACATTGCTGCCCTACCGCCCCAGACCCAGATAAGTAGTAGAAAATGGATGGAAGAATCAATGGACCCAAGTCCTACCTAATTTCCTGCAGAGTAAACTGTTAGAGGTGCATGGAAAATGTAAGAAAAGCACCTGGAATGAGCCTTTTACTTAACTAAAAACAGGCTGCAGAGAGCATGCGGTTGGTCCGGTCCTTTAAAGACACGAGACAGGAGTAAAACCCCACTTTTCCTTTTTGAATTGCCCATCATTTTTAATCCTGCCACGTAAAAATGTAAATTAAAAGTCAGCCAATAATTATCTCCTATGATAATGAGAATTCCAGGTGAGGCAACAGGTCTTTGAGATAGAGATTTAATTTTCTTTCATCCTCTGCGCTGCACACGCATGCCGACAGAATTTCAAGCTGTTCTGTAAGGTGAGGTGGGGGGTGAGAGGAAGTGAGTTATGGATATGCCATTTTATCTTAATTTCCTCAGTCTGTGTGCATGCAAGAAACAAGGAGACATACTGATGAATTAACAGATCTTGTCACCGAGCTCCCGGTTAGTAAGCATCACCTTCTTAATCACTCATAATTTTCCGTTAACTTTTATTTTCCTGTAATCTTGATGTGTTTTTGGACGACTCCAGCAGGAATGGGGATGTTATCCCTCAAAGCTCTGAAGTGAGCAACGCAAGACAAATAAGCTGTGAAATGCTGGGTGTCAAATAAATGAATCAAAATCACTGCAGTCACAGACAAACAGACTAGAAAACACCAATCTGCATGCTGCTCATATCCTTTATTACTCCAACCTCACTCACCACTCAGGATCTGTCCCCTCGACTGAACTCCAAGGCCCACCAAAGTGAACTCCTTGTGCGAGTTTCTTTCTGACCACTTGCATCTGTGCCGTGGATCTTCTTCCAAGTGAATTATTTTTAGTAAGAGGAGGAACAAGGAGCCAAATTTGCTGAGTGGAGTGACTACTAGGATGGCATGGGATGATTGCGCCTTACTTGAACTGTGAGTGACACCCAGGTAAATATCATCTCCTCCAGATGTTTCTTGCACACTCTGAGCAACACTTAAAATACCAGGTTTCAATTTTTTATGCTCAAAAGATGTCAGTGAATACTATTGCTGCCATTCATCGTTTGAAAGAGCTGGGCTGAGGTCTGCAATGTCTGCCCTCCTGCCGGTGAGAGGACATGGGACTAAACACCCCAAAACACGTAGACTTAAAAACTTTATTTTCACATCCACGTCTTCTCATTTCAGGCATGTTCAAGCTGGGACAGCGGCCGCTTCAAGCCGATACTAGAAAGTTTATATTTTTAAAAACACTGACAAAAAGTGGAAATGTCCTTATAAAAATGTTATTATATACATCATAAACAGCATGAGCTATAAAAATACCTTCATTGACAAGTCTTAAAGTGAACCTAGCACCATAATCACAATCGAGTGATAATTGTGTCGCATTCAATATGACATAAACCGGCTTTGAACCATCGTTGTATTACAACACGAGCCCCGCCAATCCCAGCTTCCCTTTTTGTTATTCCTTTTGTCGACATGCTTTTACACCAACTGAACACTGGTGACGATCCAAAGGCCACTTCCTGCTTTGCTCCAGTCAACTTACGCTCCACCTTTGAGAACTATCAGGGTCTCTGCTAAAGAAGCTACTTAACAAACAGTAAAACTACAATAAGAGCCACAAAAAGCAGAACGAAAATATAACAAACATAGTCGTTTAAATTGGCATAACGGAACTTAACATGCATAAAATAAACAGATAAATATTGAAAGGTTTTTTTAAGCTGTGGTAAATGCCTTTGTAGGCATCGGTGAGTCTGCACCTCCACTACTTGGCTAGAGCTTCAACTCTGTCAGATTAAATACATTAAATACACTAGCAATAAAAGAGCTGCCTTAGAATCAAAAATATATGGATTAGACTTGAAAATATGGAAATCTTTTGTGGTTGAGGGATCGCGTGGTTTTGTGAGGTATGAACACGTCCCTGTAGAGTGAAAAAAAACGGACTTGAGTCGAGAGCTCGGGCTCCTCCCTTGAAAGCAAAATCGCTTCCCTACAGACACATTTTGCGTCATTTAGTGTGTAATTATTTGACACAAATATTAACGGCTTACAGCCCTGTCAATCGTTTTTTCAACATTCCTTTCGAAAGAACATCGTCAATAAAACATTTCATCGTTTGTTCTGAAATGTGTGGACACGAGTCATCGCAGCCTTACGAACGTAACCTCTTGATGCAACAACCGAACCAATCAGAGTACCGCCACTGAAATGACTGGACTACTGTGATGCAGTAGATTGTTTCCTCCGCCGCCGCCTCGCTGACGGACAGAAACCTCATGAAAAGCTTGTGAAAGCACAGGGTGGGCGTCAAAGTCAGGATGGGGAGGGGGGAACGTGCATGTGTCACTCTGCTGTTTGGAGGCTTGCTTGTGCTTCTGACTGCTGCTGCTCTTTGTTCAGGATGATGCTGATGATGTCTCCCTCGTGCTCCTTCATGTGCTCCATCAGTCGCTCTTTGCTGGTGGACTCGAAGCCGCAGATGCAGCAGCAGAACAGGAGCACACAGTACTCCATGCCGGGGCCTGGTGGGGGGAGCTGGCCCGTGCGTGGATGGCTCTGGGACTGAGACTGAAGCTGTGCAGGGTCCTTTCCCTGGGGGCTTACGGACTCGGGGGACCACTTTGAAGGATCTGTGGGAGGTGTGGAGAAGCCCACTGGGCTGTCAGCTGACAGAGCAGCTTTAGTTGCTGATGTGGGTGTTAGCGGTGGATCCGCTGTGCTCTTTGCTTTGTCCTTTGAGTGCGGGGACACTGCCGGGCGCTCTGCCGCAGACTCTACCACCGCAGATAACTTCTGAGGAGCTCTGAAAGAAGCAGAGGGTAAAATCATGAGAAGAAAAATGTCACCCTCAGCGTTTGTACGGGACTGGAACTTTACAGGCTTTCGTTTCCTCCCCCCAAAAGTAAAAATAAGTGCAAAGTGCAGACTAACACAGTTGTTTCATTTTGTGGGTGTAGAACATGTGTAGAGGTCAGAGGTCAAATGTGACATGATATGCTAAATCTTTATATGGTACTTAAACAGCACAATACACAGCACACTTGTGAGACTCATAGTTTCCAAGTTAAAAGGCTTTTTGCCAATTTTCCACCAATCATCATCAGTCACTGAGCACCTTCGTGGATGCAAAGCAAATTTTAAATGGGACTCAGAGGTATACAATATTTACAAATTAAAAATAATTACATTAAAATGGCTCATAATACTGTAAACAATCCAGCAACATTTCCAAACAAACTTGCTCAGTGCTTTTATTATTATACTGTCATGAACTTTAACCTTTAACACGCTAACTGAGGCCTGCAGAGTCTGACGTGGGACGTCCAATCCTAGCAAGACTGTGGCATTGTGTTAACACATCTCATTTTTATTCATCAGGTATCTGATCGGCAGCAACACCCACCCTCTTAATTCCTATGGAAGCAGTGAGGACTGCATAAAAGTTCAGGAAACGTTTCCCCAGTGCAGTGCTTGCATGTGCATGCATTGCCAGAGCTGCATATTCAGCATGTTTTGCACGAAACCCTGCACACTACATCCTTATAACATGAAATTACAAATGATGAAGGCAAGTAGCAGAAAGTCATATATTCTTAACAAAAACAGAAATATAAGCGAGATATATCATTATTATTACTAAAACCATTATAACCTGTATAATCCCAGGACATGAAGATCACTGCCAGTTGATTTACTGTTGACATTTACAAACACTGAGATAAAACTTGAAAGAAGGCTGAAGGAACTGCAGTTTGTGTGCTTACCGGCTGCTCTGGGAGATTGCCTCGTTAATGGCTTTGTTAACCTGCTCGTAGTTGTAGTTCTGGTCTCCGGCGTGCTTCCACATGTGGGATTTGAGCGATGGCGGGTGACTGCACACATAGCCGCACAGAGAGCACCTGAAAGAGAGGAGGAGGAAAAAAATAAGTAAATAAATAAATAATGGAGGCAATATGAGAAAGGAGTGAGAGGGGCTCAAGCTGAAGATGATTTAATGTGTGTACTGAGGTTTTACTAATCCTTCTCCTACTTTCTATCAAGAGGAATCATCCTGACTGAACACTCCACGGGGGACACCGAGCTTGAGAGACAGAGACAAAGAGGGGAGAGAGGAAATCGGATTTGCAGCACGCTGCTGGACTCATTTGTCAAAATTAAAAAGAATTATGGAGTTTTAGATCTATTCAAACGCTTTCACTTGCAAATATCATTAAGGATAAAGACATCATGCGCCCTCCCCCCCGAACAGCTGACTGAACACGCTCAGAACATGTTATTTATAAAACAAGCCACGATGTCGTTAAAATGAAATCACATCGCAGTAGACTAGTGTGTGATAATGGCCCGTTTCTTTCTCCCAGTTACTGACTCACTTTAGAAAACGTATGCTTCGGCTCCATCGTCGTCTCGAAGACGCGATGAGGGCCAGTTTATTCCGGAAGCAGCAGATGCTTTTTGACACCACCAAGAAAAAAACCCCCACGATCTTTTTGGAGCTGACAGATGGTTTTGATGGTGCATTTAAAAATGCTCTCTTCTGCTCCATTTCACAGCGTTGTGCTTTTGTGTTGCTTCGCATCACGCTTGACGCCTCGAGGCCTCAAAGAGTAATGAGAAATTTAAAACTAAATAAAATAACAATCTCCACAAAAGGATCGGGGAAAATCTATAGCCAATTAATCCAGCCCGTCAGCATCCCACAAAGACTGAACCAACAGCCGTCAAACAGCTGCCTCTGACAGGCAAAGTCAATCAAACTCTGCCGTGTTCATTTGTTTGCTTTGCTTCCTTTCTGCTGCTGAGAAAACTGACAGCACGGAGCCAACGACTGGAACCAGATCCACCTTCTACAGGTGAAAAGGAATTTTAAATGGAAATGGAGTAATGTGACACACACACACACACGCGCACACACAGGTCACCAGCAAAGGTACCGTCATACCAAGTCAACCTCACAATTCTGTAAATGTGACAGTACTTGCTTTTTCTGTGGTGCCGTAAAAATCACAGACTTTAGTTTCAAGTCTTGAGTCACTCGTGGTTTCTTTATACTTTGTTTTCAAAGAGTCAGACTTAGGGCTGAACGATATATCGCATTTGCGATAATATCGCGACATGATCAAGTGCAATTTTCTAACCGCAAAGGCTGCGATTATACTGCGATTATATTATACAATTCATGGGCTGCATCCTCCTGAGGCCGCATTTGTAGACCGATTACGTCACAGCGACGCGCCGAAGGCTGTCCAAATTACTACCATATCCCAGAATTCATAGCGCGGCCCAGCCAAACTCCAGTTTCCAGCAATGGCGGCCGCTACTAAGTTTTAAAATTACTCATACTAATCTTTCTGGGTCACAAAATAAACTTTTAACATATTTTCAGGCGAGAAAGTAGCTGTGTAAACATCAAATATCTGCTCGGTTTATCAAGATATCCCATATTTGCAAAAGTGCTTCGACGTTTTCAGAGGCGTCTGCTACCCACCAGCTCGACAGCTAGCCGGGAGCTCGAGGGTTACTGATGCGGCCGAGAACGGCACAACTCCCGGCACATCATTTTCAGATCACCGCGGAGTTTCGCTGCTCGGGTTAAACGTAATATATAAGTCACTTAGACAACCTAAAAATGTTATTGTTGGGCTTTTTTCAGTGTTTTGTTTGTTCGTGAGTAAATCGGTTTGGCTGAGATTAAAGTTATTAGATTAGATAAAATAAAACTTTATTAATCCCCCGGGTGGGTTCCTCCTTGGTTTTCACACAGCTGACTAAACGTCAAACAGAAAACTTATTAAACAGAAGTATGAGACAGTCGAGAATTTACACCAGTGTCTGGTTATATTTTAGATAGCAAGAAGCAGACGGCCGAGTTTATTAAACTCCACCGAGACAGCGGTGACGCTAATCAGAACTAGACCGTCCAATTTCACGCCTTTAAACTTTAAAGGCGTGTTTGTGTGTGTGTTTATACAATTGCTATTATGTTTGCACTTTATGTGTAATGTTACTGACTGCAGAGATCAGTAAGATGTGTGTATTTTTTATTTATTAGTTTTATTTATTTAATATTATTTTTTAATTGAATGACTGTCTAGTAGTTCACAGATGTCGAAAAACTGAGTGTGGTAAAGCCACTGATTTTTTTTTTATGTATATTTCTGCAATCTGCACATTGTACTGACTTTCATTTTAATGTTTACACCAGGGTTCCTTGTCAGCACTTTATGCTCAGATGTTTGTAAGCTAAAAATAAACTATTGTGTATGTTCAAATATACTGTTGTGATTGAAGAAGTTAAATAAAAATGTCAGTCATCAATTCATACATCACCTCATGTCATCATAACAGAGGTCTGTCTTCCAGGAAAGAACAGTTTAAAATTAATGTAATATAGTATTGGCCATACTATATGATGTATTGCTTGTCTTTGTTTAATAATACAGAAGACAAAGACCTTAAAAAAATAATCGCATATCGCATCGCAATCGCAATATTGGGGCAAAAAATCGCAATTAGATTATTTTCCATAATCGTTCAGCCCTAGTCAGACTTTCTTTTATTTGTATAGCGACCAAATCACACCAGTCGCCTCAAAGTGCTTTATACTTAAGGTAGAGACTCTACAGTAATACAGAGAAAACCCGAAAGAGGCGACCCGCCGCATGAACAAGCGCTCGGTGACAGTGGGAAGGAAGAAACCTCCGGCAGCACCAGGCTCAGGGAGGGGCAGCCATCTGCTGCGCTCGGTTGGGGGTGAGGAGAGGAAGCCAGTGGTTTTGGTTTGTTTTTGAAGGTGCAACCCTAGAATAAGCGTGTCCCCCGAGGGGGGAGTGGTGACTGGAGCAGACTTCACTCGACATGTAGGTGAAGGAAACAGAGGTGATGAGGAGGTGCCGTGTAGAAATGCAGAGATGGAGCAGTTTTTGCAAACAGGACAGAAAAAGCTGCAGGGAACGAAGAGGTAGTCCACCTGTGTGGAGGAAGGTGCACACAGGTGGACTACAACAGGTTGTGTGTGCCCAGTTCCATTCATGATGTAAACAGGCTCCTGTTACCGCAAAATCTAATAATGCATCACTTTTGCTGCTTGTACAAACCTGGGACATTTTATTTGTCAATGCTTGGTTACATCTGTGGCAGATCTCTCTCCATCCTCCCTCCACGTTGGGCGTGGCTCCCCGTGATTGGCCCTCTGCTCTCGACAGTGAGCCAGCATTTAAATCTGTGCAGCATCACAAGAGATTTGCTCCAGTGTGATAATCCCTGAAACCCTGAGATCCTCGACAGAAACCCGTTAACTGTTTCTGCCTCACAGCTGGAGACAAAAGGTGATCGAGGGCTTTGTGTTTGGGCTCCTCGACACCTTAAAGGCCGGTCCGTGAAAATATTGTCGGGCATAAACCGGTCCCTGGCGTTGAGACCGCTGATTAAGAGGACCCGAGGGAAGCTCGGAAAGCTAAGCAGAAGTTATTTGGAGAGGAGAGTGACTGCCGTTGGTTGAAAAGAGAGGTAAAAAAAACTTCAGTGGTGTTGCACACTATTTTATATTATTTTTTAAAGTCATTATTCAATACATTGTTATTGTTAACCCTTTAAAGCCGGTCAGAGCAGCACGCTCCGTTTTGTGTAACTATTTTTAAATCCCTGTAGAACATGAACCGTGTAAGCTAGCGCAATAATTTGTTTTGCATATGAAACTTACATCTTATGTCATCAGCTTGTCCTCGGTCACGGTTTCCTTCCACATAAATTGCATAAAAAGCGCTTGCAGGAACAAAAACATAATATTCCAGAAACACGCTTTCCCGATCCGATCAGCTGTTCGTAACACTTCGCACATTGAAACAGAAGTCACCGCTAACTATCACATGTCCGCCATTTCCTGCCCGAAACCGGAAGTGATGTCATTTTCGCGGAAAATGTAGTTTTTTTTTTAACTTGTAGGCCTTAAAAGCCTATACTGGTCATGTTTGACTTTTCTGAATAGTTTGAGATGCTTAGAACTCGAATTGCACTGCTGGAAATAGTTAATTTTGATGCACCTGCTGTTTTCTTTGCAAATTTGCATCATAGGATTGTTTTTTGTTTTTCCTGCAGTATATAAAAATTGCTGTGTCTCCAAAATAAAACTATGAAGACACTCAAAATTAATTTCCTGTTGTTGTAAACTATTTTTTGCAACTTTATTGTATTTAAAGTTTTGAGGGATAAACCTCTTAAATTTCTCCAAGTAGAAATATATGTAAACAAAACAAAAGCGATTTTCAATTTTTTTTGTAGTTTATTGCACTTTTTTGCAATTAATGTAGTTACTATGGACTTAATGCATACATATTATTAAAATATGGGCTATAACAGATGTATAGCAACTTGAAATGCTCCCACAAATGGCACTACAACATGTAAAAAAATAATATAAGCCCTGCCGGACTTGGTTCTATGGTAGGTCTTAAAGGGTTAAATAAATATCGTCAAATAATCGAGATCTCAATTTCAGTGAAAATAATCGTGATTATCATTTTAGCCATAATCGAGCAGCCCTAATTTTTAGTATAGATTTTTTTATTTTAACATTAATTGTAAGTGTGGAATCACATTATCTTATTTTGATGCTGCACTTCAGTCATTTATAACAAATATGTAAATTTCTTTGGTAATTTCTCCCACTTTGTTTTTTTATTCTGTGTTACTGGGAAGCCTCTGTTACCCTGCTATACAAATTATTATTATTATAAATCGGAAACTGAAAATTCAGACTGTGTCTTGTTAGTTTTAATTGAGTATTTGCAAAAAGGACACTGTAAGGAGCACCAGCAGTCGCAGCATGTTATGTCTAGCGTTCTCGCTGGGACGCCTCGCTTCAGAGCAAACAAAAGGTGTGAAAGTCACCAGAAAAGTCAAGATATCTCATCCTCTGCTACTTTACTTTTAAAGCAGTCCGTCTCCCTCAAGTCCCTCCTCGTTATGAAAGTGCTGCGCTAAAGAGAAAGAAGGCAGCGTCTGTGCCATTTTGAATGTATGGAAACGAGCGTTGAAGCCTCGCAGGTACCGAGGACAAGTGCTCAGTGAAGTGGAAATCAGCAATCAGAGTCTCGCTCGGGGTTGAGGATTTAACATTTTAAGGAGAGTCGAGTGTTGACTGCCATTCACTTTCTCCACCCGCCATCCACTAAACTTGCAATCAGAAGCCCACTTCTTAAATCTCCGGACTGAGAGTGCACGCACGTGGTCACAAACAGGTTCTGACCCACACAGGTAACCTACAGACCTTTCAAATAACACTTTAATGAAAATCTAAGGTCATATGTTCCCAAGTAAACACAATGCTGATTCAAAATCAACACTAGTGTAAAAGTCTGAATGTGTTTATTAACATGCAAAGGACACAAAACATTCAACTTGATTTTCTATACCGGCGGGCTTCTTTAGGGTTTCCTGCTGGAGTCAACTGATTAATCTCATCCTACTAACATATTTAAAAAATAAAGGCTGAAAGGGCTGAACGTGGGCGATGACACATTTTAAACGGATCCAAACTAAATTTAAGACGCAGCTGGCTGCATAAATTTTATGTTTTATCGACTGCACTGTTTTCACCCACCTACAGACTGCCGTCTTTGTCTCTGTGAATTTTGCCTCGACACTGGTTGAAACTACAGACTGGAGTTTGGAGGTAATTCGATTAGAGCACGTGTTCGTAACGCAGCCCGCAGCTTCTTCTGGACACACACAGCTCTTCCTTCTCACCTCAGAAGTGCAGCGGTCATTGTTATCATCGCTCCCTGCGGTGGGAGCGTGTTTGAAGTGTCTCACCTGTACTGCTCCAGCAGCTGCACGGCCTGGTGCTCCTGAGGGTGCCTCCTCATGTGGCTCTTTAAACTGTTCATGTTGGTGGTGGCAAAATCGCAGCTGCAGCACCTGCCGGGGGCATTTAGAAAGAAAAAAAGAGAGATAGAGACAGAGCAGCTTATTTAACTGGGAAATGCAGTTACAGAAGCAGCATTTTGATGTCAGTGTGTTGAGATAAAGGACTTGGAGCAAAGCAGGCAGGACATTCCTACTTTAACAAAAGAAATAAATCAGTGTTTTCTATTTCCTTACACTTGCACTGTGGCTGAGCGATGAAACTGGCACTTCCAGTAGCTTAGAGGCAGATACGGCACTGTACAAGGATTGCAGGAAGAGGATACACTCGACTCGCTGCCATCAGCCGCACAGCATTAAAGTCTCACACACACAGACACACACACACACTTCATTTTTAGGTTAATTTGGCTCAAGCTACAAACTGGTTTCTCCTGTAACTACAACAACTGCAACATGTGGGCTGGATTAATTGCACATATTAATATTCCAGCAACTGTAATTCAAGGAGAGAACAAACTGAGTTTATCATAAATTATTTATGGAGCTTTGGTTTATTGTGTGCTACATGGAAATGAATGTGGCCTTGCCCCGAGAAACTTAAACTTGTAGAAAGGTATCGCTTCCCAGTTTGGAGCTTTTGAGAAAGCAACAGGGTAACTGTAAATTCACATTAAAGCAGCTTTAAGAGTATTTTTGTTTCCTTTTCCTACCAAACTTATTTAAACATCTTTTTTTTAACAAATTATTTAACTTTACAGATGCTGAGAGGCAGGTTTTGACACATTAGGTCAGAGTCTAGAAAATTGCTTCCCCTGTCTTCTGACTTTATGCTAAACTAGGCTAAGCTACGCTATGGTTGCTAACACCCAGGTGTTGACAGTATGCGGGTCACCTAGCATATAAAAGGGTAGTTATATTGCTGGGTAATGATTTGTGCAACTAGTTACATGAGAAATGAGAACAGAAAAGTACTTATTGGCTGCTAACGCTACTAGAAATAAGAGCATTTAGGAACCTAATAAATGATTATAAGCTTACAGCAGAATATCAGAAGGTTTTCAGTCAAACCATTTCTTCCCCATAAACAGATAAGATAAGTACATTATATTTCCAGCTGTTTATTACCACCAGCACAGTTATGGTAATATTATGGGCAGACCCCGGAACGACCAGCAGGGCTCTGCAACAGATCTAACAGGGATCCTAATAAACTACAGTATGTAGTGGGCACTATGTTTTCATACTCGTGTTGAACGGTTTGACGAATGAATACTAATAAGAGTTTCAGGCATGATAATGGGCATCTTTGCACTCTGCTGTTTCCCTTCAAGTCCTTCTGTAATGCCAACAGATGATAGCAGCGATGGTATTACTGTCAGTGTTACTGTATAACGTTCAGACCTCATACTCAATTCCAATTATGTATTCCAACTCCTAACTGCACGGATTTCCTCTAACAGCTGACGGCCTGCACAGGCAGAGAACAGCTAGCGAGTTAGATTCATTTGTAGATTCATAGTTTTATTCTTGGACTCCATGAAAGTATTTTCTCAGAATTTAAAGTTCAAATTAATTCCATTTTATTTTATTTTTTACTAGGCCTTTGTGCAGGTAGATGTTTATCTCCCTTTGCACTACCCTAATGCAACTTTCTCTTCATTTGATACCCCAAAATGTTTAAGTGGTTGGATCTTCTGGGGGATGAGATGAACAGATGCCGACTTTCAATCAAGTCAAGGGTTAGAAAAGACATTTAACATTTCCTTCATACTGACCACATTATTTGAAACATTGACCATGTTTAATATGAATACAATGTATTGTCATGTAAGGTTTTCCCTGGACTCTATGACGCGCACCCTTTGATTCAGAAGGCTGTGGAAGCAGGAATAACTGAAGTATGGCTGTAACAGTTCTCACATCACTGTGGAGGAACGTTTCCTCACACTTTCTTTTTCAAAACAACATTGCTTCAATTAATTAAAGGTCTGCAGGTATTTGTTTATCCACCGCTCTCCTGAGGTCCCGCCACAGCATTTTAATGAGGTTGAGTCTGAAATTTGACTGGGTCACTGTAATTCTTACGTTTTCCAGTCATTCTGTTATAGATTTGCTGGTGAGTTTGGGATCGTTGTCCTGTTGCATCACTATTTTGGCCAAGTTCAGCTCGACTGACATGTAGCGTATACTTTGGTACACAGAGGAGTTCATGTTTGACTCAGTGACTGGAAGGTGCTCAGGTCCAGGGGATGCAAAACAAGCCCAAACCATCACTCCTCCGAAAACTGTGATTGGAAGTTTGCACGAGTCGTGTCTGCAAACCTGAGCCGTGCTGCCATGTTTAGAGAAACGAGGCTTTCTCCTGGGAACCCTTCTAAACAAGCCATGCTTGCTGTGCTGCAATGAACCTGAAAATTCGACATGCCAACTGAGGCTTGTAGAGTCTGGGATGGAGCTCTGGGGTTTTTGCAGCTTCTCTGACCTTGGGTCTGACCTTGGGTTCATTTTCTGGAACGTCCACTCCTGCCAAGAGTGCAGCTATGTATTAACACGCATCAGAGTGCTTCAGACAAGCAAACTGGTGAAACATCTGCTTTTATAGGAGGTGCTGATGATTAACCAAGCACATCTGATTAGCAGCACCTGGCTGCTACTTGCCTTTACAATCCTATGGAGGGAGTAAACATTTACTTCACTTTCACATGACTGTATGCAGCAGAAAATAAAACTAGGCAGACCGAGCCTGCTTTAACGGTGATGTAATCATACCCAAAAACAAAGGAGCAAATTTAAACCAGTGTACGATACTTTGGTGAAACACTGCATACATCAGAGCGCACAGCGGCCGTGCACACAGCACAGTGTTTGATTACATGTAAAAACATCGCAGCCTGTGCATATTTTTACAGTGACAGTCTTCTGTGTGACTGATGTGCTGACTTTCAGCTTTTATTGGAGGATGTTTACTTCCAGCTTGGGTGTTGAACAGCACAGAACTGTAGCCCTGTCATTATCCTTCTGCGCTGCACTCGAAGCTGAAAGTCTGCACTTCAACCTCCAGTGTGCTGGAGCACAGAGCCAAAGCCACAGAAAACGTGGCAGCCCACACTGTACTGCTGTGACATGACACACGTTCAGATGCAGGAGCTTCTTTCTGATATTAGACACTTTAAATGTGCAGTATGTGCATGTGAGCAGGCAGAAATGTGAGTTTTGCCAGTTTAAGTGTAAAAGTAAAAGGGTTGACCTTTACGTGTTGACATTTAATTTAGGCCTTTAATTAACAGTATTCTCATTATGGATTAATCTGCCCATTGACTTCTTGTTTAATCGAGGATTTGCTTTGGTTACCAAATGTCATAAAAAAGTGAAAAAGTCAGGGTACAGTTTTCTATCGCACACCTGAAAGAGAAAAGTGGAAGCCTGACATTTGAGAAGCTGGAAACATTTAAAATTAAAAAAAAAAAAAAGGAAGTCCAAATTGATTTCTGTGGACTGACTAGTCACTGCAGGTTCACTTTAATTTCAGGTGTAATTTGATCTGTCCTCATGAAAGCACGAGGGTAAGGGCATAACAAGCATGCAGGGACCTGCTTCATCCAGCCACTCATTTTCCTCACTGCCACAATATTAAAAAATCTCCTGTTTCCACCTGTTTACTTTGTGCTTTCCTCAATATTCCCACCTGCATGAGCCAGCAACACCCGACTCGGCATTCTCACACAAGTACCTCACAGGATTTTTGATCACACTGACTCTAAACTAAATTGGAAGCTGCCTGACCTTTACAAGAGCGAAAAGAAATCAGGCAAATATAATTCTGACTTTAGAGCACAAACGTCAGCGCTCTGTTAAGAAACCAACCTAAAGTTTGTGCTTTGAGTTAAATCTGTGCTAACACAGAGACAAAGTGAGGGCACTGTGTGACAGAGTGTGCCTGTGCCCACACTGAGATCGCTGTGCTGCTGGGAGCATTTCTAGGTGATTACTGCCCTCTAAAGGACCAATTTAAAATGACATGCAGAGCTCAAGTATCTCTTAAAGTAATAGGACATGAATGAGAATTAGCAAATAGAATTTAAATAGCTCAGTGTGCCTCAAAGGGGAACTCAAAACTAAAAAAAAAAGGCTGTCGCCATGCAGAAGTCACAGTGAGCTCTAAAAGTCCTCTTTTCACTTACAGTGGACACCAACAAACCCTTCACTATACACTCATGCAGAGTTTTATTTCTGACATGCAGGAAAAGCCAATTTTATGCAACTTGCATCAAACGAGACATGCAATGAACCTGAGAAACTGGAGCGCTTTCAGTCTACTTCCTGATGTATCAGCGTCTTGCTAAAGGTCATATAGCATTCCTGCAACCAGCATTATTCTGTACATTCAAATAAACAAACACAGCATGACGGCAAACACGAAGAAATGGAAAACTTTCCAAGCATGAAGAGCAGAACGTGAACAGTTTCAATGAAAAAGCCGCAGCATTTGTTCCCCACCAAACCTGCTGTCTCAACACGGGGGGTCAAGTTTAACCCAACACACCCCCTACAAACACACACACACACACACACGCACACACACAATTAATCAACGATATCTGCAAAAGATCTTAGGTGGTTTTAGGAACTTTAATATTCATTATAAAGATCAACTTTATCTCTTATGACAATGCCATACTAGAGGTTTTCAGTTTCCCACCACTACGAAGGATCCTCACTGAACAGAGGGCGTGGCTTATGACGCCTAGAGTCAACAATGTAGCTTTTAGAAACCTTCCAAGGCACCTCAACGCCCACTCACATCTTGCTTCTGGTTACTACAATAAGTCACATGATAGGGCGAGGCAAGGTCTCACAGTAGTTCCACCCAAAACCTCTGATGGTATTGACCCATGCCTTTTTTCACACCATGTGAGGCTCATGATTAATAGTAGGTCAATGATCCTCTTAAGGGACAACCTCCACTAGGGTTTAAATACCTGATTTTAGAGCTGAAGAAGCTACTTGGATGAGAGGTGAATGTCTTCACCAAACTTTCTGTCCAAGCTCCTTACACTACCATGATGTGGACACCTACGTGAAACACAGAAAATGTGTTTTGCTTTACTCAGAGACAAACTATTTGACCCTGAGGGGAAAAAGCCACTAAGGCTACGTCCACACTAATCGTTTTCTCTCCGTTTTGGCCTCCCGTCCACACTGAGACGCCGTTTTGGCTCAAGGAAAACGCATACATTGGAAAACGGTGCTTTCATGGAGCAGTGTGGACAGCGAACCCGGAGCCTTTTCAAAAACGATGACACATTTTAGTCATGTGATGCAGTCATGTGACCAATTAAACTAAGATAGCAGAGGACATTATACAGCAGTTGTTTTGTTTGCCCTCAATTTTGACTATTAAAGATTAATATCAGTCTGTACATGCTCCAGAGAGCTTTTCTTCAGATTCTTTAATTCTCACTCGCTTTTGCAACTTTGTACTTTTGTGTTACTCGCAGCAACAACTCCACCTCATTGTTAGTCCACTGAAAAAACTTCAAAGAGCCTGAAACTAAACAAACGGCAGACAGAAATGAGGCAGGTCGTATCCTCTTACGTTTCACGCATGAGCAGGACTGGAACGTAAGTGTTTTTCGGCCGTTTCAATGTGGACGCACAACTCTGTGAAAACGACTGAAAACACTACTGCCTGCAGGCTGCCTTCGCGCTACCACCACTAAAGTATAAAACAGGCATAAAACATGTTTTACACATTTTTTTTCAATAATGTATGAAATATGGGCACTTTTATAAGATAATTTGATAATTTACTGCTTTAATTCTCCTGGAGAAAAGCAGAATCTGACTGTGAAAATCAAACAGTCTGATAAACTGTTTGCTGTTCTCTGGTCGAGGGATGCATCTTCTGCTAAGACGACAGCATTCAGATTTGATCGGCTTTCACAGCTGGTGAAGTTTTGCTGTTTCCACTCTTTTTTCCATCACTACATTAATCTCTACAAACATCATCATCTGGCGCTGAACTGTGAGAACAACAGAAAGCATTACACTGGTGCTAGCTTCCTGTTAAATCCAAAAATTATTTTAGGATCCACAGACTTATGTGTTCTCAGTTTCTCTGTCCTAATGTACTGCTTGACTTTAATGTTTCTGTCCCACGAGGTCAGTGGAGGTTAATAAAGAAGATCGTGCCGTTGCTCCAAAAATCCAGAAAAACCTTCCTCACGCGATCAAATGTTCAGCTTCCACTGACAGATGGAAATGTCTTCAACTACTCAAACATCTTAACACATTTTTATTTTAATAATTAATCCTTATATTTTTTAAAAAGAATCCTGTTGACTTGAGATTTTTGTGTATATCATGTTTATCTTAATAATCTTATACGTATTCATCTGCACACACGCAATGAAGCAAGTCTGAAACAGGAAACAGAATAAATGTATCCAACTTTGCTTATTTTCTATTAATTTTTAAGCTGAAAATGTCAAACTGTGCGCGTTCTTTGAATCATTGTAGCTTAGTAATGTTTCAAATGAATACTCACTTCACTGCGCTCATAAATGATTAAACATCTAATAAAAACTCCTCTAGGTTTACGAGAAACCATCAATCACATTTCACCCAGCGTTACTGCCACAGGCTAAAGGCATCGCAGGCATCACTAAGGGGCTACATTTCACTGGGAATGGGTCACACCCCCGGGAAGCTAAGATGAGAATTGGGAGCAACAATCTTATGCTATTTTTTTGTTTGCACTCTATGCATCAGAAACTGTTAAACTATGATTCTGAAAGCTTTGAAAGACATTTGCAGACAGATACATTCAGATAAACAGTGGAGATATATTGTTGGTCTGTTGGTTTTTTCTTGCATTAATGCTTGCATGACGTTATGAGCAAGATCTTACTGGAGCCTGAATTTCAAACAGGACACGTATGAAACAAAGGCAGGACCACAGAACTTTATGACGTTTGGAAAGGGTGTGGTATTGTTCCATATCGCTTTATAACTTATTTACTATCTTTTTCTCACTCGCTATCACTCATTCTCATACATGTTCTGCTGTTAGACTTGGGGTTGTGCAACAGCTCGCTCAAAGTTCAGTTTGCGCAGACTAACATGAACAGGAACCTTTACAACCAATATTTTGTAAAACTAAAAATGATCAAGTTCAAGGTCATTCTGAAGAAGCTGCTCTGATCCTTCTCTAGCTCTGCACACACAAAAATATCATTAAATACACTCACAGACAGATCACTGTCAAAAACCAAAGGGGGAAAAAAGGCAACTATGTGTTTTACCACTTAAACAATGTGTCACACTGCAGGAAACCTCAAACAGATGACAGAAAAGCGATCAGTCAGCTCTGCGGGCCGTTTGCAGCTGTTGATTCACCATCTTACCCTTTAGTAACGATTTGTTGTTATCATCAATCACTCGCAGATATTTCCCAAGACTGTCTGTTTCAAATTCACTGCCGACGACGTGGCTGACGTTCTGATTTGTTTTTTCACACCCAGCGGGTCCAATTTCCATAGAAATGTAAGATTTCTGGGGAAATTGGAGAATCTGTAGTGATTTGCTGAGAAAACCCTTCAAATCTACAATCTTCATACACATAAGACCTCAGCATTAATGCTGGTAGCCGTGCTGTCTGAACGGCCACGATCATTAGTCATGTAGACAAACTGTATTGTTCGAGTGAAATATGTACAGTGTACCGTTTCACCCTTACAACAGCCAGTCACACATATTTTTCTTCTATCTTTAGTTCAACATTTAGTAAAAAAGGTGAAATTCTATGAAAATAATCTTTTTAAATGTTCCCAGTAACATTAAGTGCTGCACAGAGTGCATCATAACGAAGCTGCTCCCAGCTCGCTGTAGTTAGTGACTGTGCAAAAGACCTTTTAGGTCCTTTAACCCTTTAAGACCTACCATAGAACCAAGTCCGCCAGAGCTTATATTATATTTTTACATGCTGTGGAGCCATTTTTGGGAGCATTTCAAGTTCCTATACATCAATACAACCATTATAGCCCAAACTTTAATAATATGTATTCATTAAGTGCATAGAAATTACATAAATTGCAAAAAAGTGCAATAAACTACAAACAAATTGAAAATCATTTTTGTTTTTTTAACATATATTTCTAGTTAGAGAAATTTAAGAGGCTTATCCCTCAAAACTGTAAATACAAAAAAGTTGCACAAAATAGTTTCCTACCACAGGAAATTTATTTTAAGTGTCTTCATAGTTTTGTTTTTGAAATACACCAATTTTCATATACTGCAGGAAAAACGAAAATAAATATTATAGTGCAAATTTGCAAAAAAGCAGCATATGCATCAAAATAAACTATTTCCAGCAGTGCAATATGAGTCCTAAGCATCCCAGAAACGACACAAAGTCATAAAGTCAAAGATAACTTAAAAACACCAGTATAGGCTCATAAGGCCCTGATGGTAAAAAACTACATTTCCGCAAAAATGACATCACTTCCGGTTTCGGGCAGGTGATGGCGGACATGCGAAAGTTCGCTCTGACGTCTATTCCAACGTAGGAAGTGTTACAAACAGCTGATCGGATCGGCAAAGCCACGTTTTTGTTGCTGCAAGCGCTTTTTATGCAGTTTTTGCAAAGCTATATGTGGAAGGAAACTGTGACCTAGGACAAGCTGATGGCATAAGATGTAAGTACAACTCCTCCGGTGTCATGTGCAAAAAAAATTATTGCGCTAGCTTATGTGGTTGCAGAGCTACCGCGATTTAAAAATTGTTACGCAAAACAGAGCGTGCCCGCTCAGACCGGCTTTAAAGGGTTAAAATAACCCTCAGCAATCCAAGTGCTCATCAATGGTAACGCTAAACTAACACAATATGCATTTATTCATCTCTACGCATATCCCATTTATTCATTTGTATCCATCCCTCCGTCCCTGGAGTTACCTCAGGTGTCATGGGGCAAGAGGCGGGGCATTTTTTGTTCCTTTCTTTAAAAACAAACAAACAAACTCAAATCTTGGCAATCAGGCGACAAAGAAAGTAAAATGCACGACCGGCCGAAGCACCACAAAGACTGTGGGTGTTAACACAAGGCCACTAATTTTACTGTTACTAACATGACATAAAAGGTTGGTTCTTACCACAATGATTAACTTCATTTTGTAGACAAAGTGAAATTTAAAAACTGCTAAAACTTGGCTAGTGGGAGGTGAAATGAGCAGATGGCGCAGGTTTTCTTTCACAACTCACCGATAAGGTTTGTCAGAGTTATGAATGCGCCGGTGGTTCCTCACCCCGACGTACGTAGAGCTGGTGTAGTTGCACACGTCGCACTTAAACATCTTCTGTGGACTACCTTCTGTAAGAGAAGGCAACGTAAACACACCTTTACAACTTGTTGAGAACAACACCGAGCCGTCAGCCAAATATCGTAACAATTAATGGTGCCATAAAAACATAAACCACGTCTTACCTTCATCTGTGACCCGCTCCGTCTCCTCCATTGCGGCCGCCGTCTCAGCGACTGGTGTGAGCATTTCCACGTCACTGCTGAAGCTGTGGTGCTCTCTTTCATGGTTTCTTAACTGGCTCTAAAAATGAATAGAAACAGCGATACTGTGAGATTTCTAAGTAATTATGATACACTGAATGGATTAAAAACAGCTGGCAGATTTCCCCAATGATGCACTTTGTGGTCTTTATTAGGCATTTTACCTCACACCTCAGGCACAGATATGAGAATAGGGGGCCTGCTTTCACACCTCCCAATTAGCGTAACTCCCAGATCTGCTGGAAAATATGATGAACTTAATAATCTCTGCTGCAGAGAGGCAGCGGAGCCCGATGATACCAGTGGAATCAATACTTTTATCCTTTGCCTGCATCCGACTGCTGAACACTTTTCCTTGCTAATTTATCAACTCAAGCTTTAATCTATTATTACCGTTTGATGACCGACAAGAAGAGATGCTGACAACAGCGACTCGGTGAATGTTGCAGTGTTGGGTGAAGATAAAACCAGAGGCATTATAAGCAGGAGGAACACTCAACAAGTCTTGAATAAAACAGGCAGCTGACCCAGCTCTGCCAGCATTGAACTAATCAACAGTCAAACTTAGAAACATGTCAGCTAAATATGAGCAGCCTGACACTATTCTAGCTAACTATTGGATGTTCAGTACCCCCAATTCCTCCTGTGCATTTCAGGATGCTTTTAAGCTGCAGTTGGTTTTTTTAAATCAGTGAAATAACAACAATATTTATCTCAATATAAGGAATAAAAATCACAGCATCAACATACGGACTTGAAAGTTCATAAGGAAGCTCCTGGAGGGAGATGAATGAAACAAGTGGAGCGGACATGAGGGATTGTACAAAGAATGGGAAAATGTGTTTGTCCCGGCAAAAAAAAAAAAAAAAACTGACCAAGACAAAGAACCAGGACCCAGGAGGGCAGAAGTACCAGCCTCTTATTTGTTTCTACCAGCTGACACCGCATATAAAACACAGGGACACGACCACGAGGTAATAAACACACGATGCACCAGCACAAGCATAAATGCTGGCAACGACGGCGGCCACTCGTGAAGGTTACGTCGCAGGCTCTACAAAGATTATCCGAGTCTAAATCAGGCCTTACCTCCAGAAGACTCGATAAAACACACCCAGTACACACAACTGTTTGTGTTGGTGGCAACAAAATATCAAGGTGACAAGCCAAACATCAATAAATGCTGGCTATGATTATCACAGTGCCATGATACAGCTATTGTGTGATAGCCAATACTAGACAATTATTATTGATTATCTGTGTAACTGTGTTCCCCTGCTGTCCATAATTTCCCTTTAAGGAGTCATAAAATAGTAACTCTGACAAAACATGACAGTAAAATCGTTTGGAGTCTCTGAATACAAATATATATGTATTGTATTTACACCTGAATACGTCTTTATAACTGCCTCACTACGAGAACAACAGCGAAACACAAACATGCCATAATCACACATGCATGCTTTCAGTCAGTCACATGGAGAAGATCGCCCACCATGCCAAGTATGTGCGACACATTCAACTGTAGCGCTGTGTAGTTCATCATTCATATAAGTCAGCGGTCCCCAACCCCCGGGCCTCGGACCGGTACCGGTCCGTGAGTCTTTGGTACCGGGCCGCGAGAGTTGAGGCTCGGGTGTGAAATGTCTGGTTTTCAGGGTTTTTATTGGTTTTCAGCGTTATTTTGTCATCGTTTTTATCGTTAACTCGGTTTTCCTGGGTCTTTTCACGTGTGTTATGAATAAATCTTCTTTTTTTCGGTACTGGTACTAGTTTTATTTAGTTGTATTTATCCGCGACACCTTAAAGGCCGGTCCGTGAAAATATTGTCGGGCATAAACCGGTCCGTGGCGCAAAAAAGGTTGGGGACCGCTGACATAAGTGATTATTGTGCTCCATTTGTTCAACACTGATGCTCTTGATACCCCTTTTACACCCTGTTCTTTGTGATAGCTTTACCTCACATTTCATCCCTTCTGAATAAAGTAAGATAAATTCACTCCTACAACTACAACAATGTCTTCTATAACTGAGGAGTCCTGGTCATTTGCACGTTCTCTTCCACAAATCCTCATCAGAAAATCCTCACATGTGAGATGTTGGAAAGAAGGAGGTTAGATTAAAACATGTTTCAAATGGAAGGGCCGCACTCACCTTGTAGTGGAAGGCATCTGGACACTGCTTGCACTGGTACATCCGGCTCTTGCAGTGGTGGATCATGTGGTTTTCCAGGTCTTTGCTGTCTGAGGCGATGTGCTCACAGATGGGACACTGATACGGCTCCCTCTGCCTGTGCACCCGCAGGTGCTGTTTAATGTAGCCCTTGTTGCCACTGCTGTAGCGACACAGGCGGCAGCGATACGGCCTATCGCTGCCGGGGATGTAATCCACCAGACTGCTGTCAGGAGAGCCGACCAACCCGTCCATCCCTGGAACACTGGAGCACACGTAACTGCCCGCTCCGTTCGCCGCGACCACTCCAGCTCCATTTTGGAACTGTGCGTTATCTTGAAGCTCTTTCAAGATGTCTTCGTCCGAGGTGTTCTGGTCTGAGCGCTCCCTCAGTCTTTCAATGACCGTGAGCAGGGAAAGGCTGATCCCGCCATTAGCTGCAGGCCCGTCGTCGTCTCCTTTGCCCAGGCCCAGAGATCCTAGAGTTTCCTCTCTGCCCTCATTACAGTTCAGCATAGCTGCTGCCGTTCCCACGTCAGAGGCCTTCTGTCCAGCTGCAGCCCCCTCTGTGGGTTTCTGGCCTGCTTGCGGGCTCTGCGCCTGTGCCGGAACGGTCTTCAGAGCTACCTTGGGGCCAGAGTTGGGCAGCTCGGGCGTCCTCATAGGCATAGCCACGAGGACCTCGGCAGCCAGCGAGTGGAGGCGGAGAGACTCCGAGTGCGTCCTCTTGCGACCAGCTGGGGGGACGTTTTCATCCCGTGGAAGGTCGTTACTTTTAGTGATGGAGGATTTGATATCGGCTCCTAAATGCTGGCTTTTGTTAGTGTTCCCCGGACTGTAGCAGAGGACCACCTCATCTTTCACACCTTCCACATGTTCCTGCTCTTCTGCTTTTTTCTCCAGCAAGCTCTTATCCCCGTCCACATCTGGGCTGAGAAGAAGTGGGTTAGAGGACATGACTGAGTCCTCAGCTGAAGGAAGCCGCTCTACGATCACATTGATATGGCCGGCGCTGTTGGGGCTTCTGTTGATGATCTTCTGAGCCGATGACAGCAAGCTGTCGCTCACAGAGGTGCTTTCATGGTGACCGCCTAGCTCCACCTCCGTCGCTGCCTCAGTGGTCACCTGCACCTCCACCACGGGCTCCTCAGACGTCAGATCTTTGATGGGGTACTCGTCCTCTTCCTCTACTGTTTTTGGACTTTCACTGAGATGAGAGCCTTGAAGATTCAGCACTTCCTGTTTGTCCTCGACAGCCACGGGCATGCAGAGCTGCAGCTTGAAACCGGTAGGGAGCTTTTGCAGGCTTTTATCTTGAAGAACAACTATTTCCTCTCTGGCTGACGCATTGTTAGGAGCAGCTTGCACCTCTCTCTTTGCAGAACCTCCGTCTTCATCCTCAAAGATTGGATAGGAGCAGTCGACGAGGCCGGCGTGCTTCCAGGCGTGGGTTTTCAGCATTCGCTGCTGACTGCAAACATAGCTGCAGATCAGGCAGCGGTACAGGCCATACTCCTCATAGCTGTACCACTTCTTCTTCTGTGGTAACTCCTTAGCACTGCTCACTGAGCTTTTCTTCACTTCGGTTCCTGCGCTGCAGTCGTCACCTGTTAGATCCACATCCTGCTTTTTTAAAACCTCTTCCTTCGCCTCACTCACCGGGTACTTTCTCTTCTGGTTGTCTCCATTGTCAAAGTGCATCCTGACGTGCGCCTCCAGCTGCTCGTGGTCTCTGGAGGTAAAGTGACACTCGGAGCACATGAGGATGAGGTCACTGTGCTGCTCGTTGTGCTGCTTCAGGTGTTCTTTCAGCAGGGGCAGTGTTTGGGCGAGATGGGGGCACAGGCTGCACTGATAGCACGTCACCGTCCGCTTGAGGTCGCTGCTGTTGGGGTTGGCAGCTACCTCTGCCACCGTGGTGGTCACGTTGTTGTTATCATCACCTGACCAAGGTGAGGGAAGACTGCTGTCATCTGTGCCGCGCTCTACTCTCACCTCATCCTTATGGTTCCTTTTAATTTTCTTACATATAGAGCCGCCCCCCTGCTCAGCTCCCCTTTCCCCCACTTGCAGCGCTCTTTTCTGTCCCCCTGATGTGCAGCGACGCTGGGGCCGCTTCTCCACAATCTTGCTGAGCTTCTTTATGACCCGGATGAGAGAATCATCTGCCGTTTTCTGCTGAAAACCGTGAGAGGATTGCTTCTCTTTGGTTTGCCGTGTGTGGGAGCCCAGTGCCGCCGATGTGGAGGAGGAAGACGAGGCAGCGGATGAGTGTGTGATGGCATTAGTGATCTCCTCCATGACCTGGAAAACAGCAGAGAACAAAGTAATGAGTGAGGAATCTGATTGGTGTTACACAGTAAACCTTTTAAGTAGATGACCTCATTTATAATATAAATACATTTTTAAAAAATTAGAGCAAAGAAGTGTGGCCAAAAATGTTAGACATAAAAGACGGAAATAGCTTCAACATCTGAAAAGTGAAACCAATGTGAAAGAACATCCAAAGTGCATTATTTTTAGTGGTAGACAGAATTAGCAGGACAGCTACTATTCAAGGCTGCTGCTGGTTATTAGACGTAGGAATCCCCAGATATGAAACTGCTATAGTTTGAACTGGGGAAAGACATGGTGCTGGTCAAGGCTCCACATCCATCATCTGCCCTCAGTGCAGTTTTTCACTTTCTCACTCTGCAATGCAGTGTTTCTCTAACTGTGGGGCACAGACTCAGTGCAGGTCAATGCAAGATAGGGAAATTTAAAGAACCACCGTTTAAAGCTCCATCTCTGACCTCCTGCTACCCACAAGACCCTCAGGCAGAGGTCTTTTGTCTGTTCCAGGGACCGCGCCGAAAACAGTGCAAAGTGTTTGAAGTTGAGGCCTGGAGGATGTGGAACAGCCTGCCCGGGGAAATCCCGATCTTCAAGTTGTGTCTTAAAACATAGTTTTACAAGAAGGCCTTTCCTTTGCATTTCTCACAACAGTTATTTTTGGTTTATTCGGATACTCATGTAAAGCACTTAGTAACATGAAATTTGAAAAGTTGTACATGAATACAGTTATCATGTAACACAGTTAAAACACAGTCATACGTTCAGTTTAAGAGATCTAAGACAAGAAGACACGACCAGCATCTGTCATGTTTTTCAGTTCGTTCCACACGATGATCTTATTTTATTTTACTGCGCTTTCATGAAGCCCTTTTTTGTCCTTTTCCCTTGTTTCATTGTTGCGAAGTTTTTCTGTAACGAACAGAAACTGGCTCATTCAAATTGTTACTAACAGGCCACAGCTGAACGTACACCAGGCAGTCACGACGGTTGACTGGTTCGATTTTACTCGACTTGCAGCTGTTGCAAAGTGAGTTTCACTTTCTTCTTCTGGACAAAGTCCCAAAGTGCAGAAAAACAGCTTCATTCCAGCACCAATCACTCAGAGGATCAAATCATAGCTTCACCATTATTTTTTCCTTCATTATTTTTGCAATGCTTACCCGTTCTTAGCGTTTCCTCTGCAGAGTGTACATATGATGAAAGACGACTTACCTTCCTCAGACCAATTCTACCTACAAGTACAAATAAAGCAACCTGTAGCTGTGTGTTTGGAAAGAAGAAACAGGTTTGCGGTGCTGCGTGTCTTTGACGGTTTGCAAACAGTAAACAGTTAAAACGATCTCCGAGCAACTGAAGATTATGTCATTCTTCGTTTCGGAGCTTGATGAACATCATGTAGCAGGTGTTGGTGTAGTGAAACGCTGTGGACAACAGTGGACCATAACTTCAGGACTTCTTAGGTGGACGATGATGAAAATCTGACACGTATTTACAAAACAATGTTTCTGTGGCCTGAATGTTGAACCGCTCGCTGTTGCGAAGCGTCCATGTTGCTCGCTACAGCTCTCCCTCATCGCTTCTGCTGTATGAAATCAGTTTGAATCAACACACTGGATTCCTCCATCAGCTGACTGTGGCTGTGGTGAATGGCTATGGATAATTAATGGACTGTGACCACACTCTGCGACACTTACTGGCTTCACTGCCAAGAAGACAGACACAGAAGATCTGTATCAAACCGCCTCATATCACGATTTCTGGGGGACTTTTGCAGAGAGCAGCCTTTTGGCACGTGGGTCACCTGATCAACACCTGAGGGTCAATCCTCATTTATATATTGTACATATAGTAACTTGTTATCCATCCCTTATTTCATAATTTACTCCAACATCTTCACACTCTGCACAACAAACATGCTGTGTTGTTGTCAGCACTGTCTGTTGTCTATCTACACTCTCACTTCCTCATATGTGTACACATACTTACTCAATAAAGCTGATCCCACATTTCAGGCTTAAGCTCCATATTGGATCACATCTACATTTTTATTTATTGAATCACTTTTTTAAACATTCAGTTTAACTGACCTCCTTCTTGTATAGTATTTATTTTATTGAACAAAAACATTTTTTGTGTTGTTGGATCCGACATATCCTGTTGATTCATCATAGAAATGCGAATTTTATGCTTTTTAGAAGGATTAAATTGTATGATGCATTCCTAGCTAGCTATAAATTGGATGATCTTGTAATTAAAAAAAGGTGTTAACTATTAAAAAAAACCTCTTGTGCGGCACACTTTGAGAATCACTGCCACACAGACTGCAAAATCATTTTGATCTTTCTCTGTCTTTTAAAATAAATCTGTACTAATGACATTTATCACTTGAGTATTTACCAAGAAGTTAGTGAGAGGAAATCAGTCAATCGACTAATGGGATAAGTGTGACAGCTTAACTCATTCCTGATAAGTCCTGTCCCTGCACAGTCAATACAGACCTTGTGCACCATGTGCATTTGTTTACATGGGAAGCTGAAGAGGAAACGGGCACAACTGCTCTGGCTGAATTCCTTCCATCTCCACATGACATAACACTGCCCTCCTTCTCACTTTCTGACCACAAACTTCCTCTTTCTCCTACTTCTGCTTCTGTGTGAAAACATCAAAACATGTGGAACAAACACATGTTTTGATTTCACCGTGGTTTTCCCATGGAAAACCACGGCGGGATGTTGTAGTGCATTCATCCATCCAGCTGAATTTTGAATTCTGTGATGAGGAGGAATTCAAAATAAGCTGCATCCGACTCCTTTTTATGCGCCTGCGATCAGTCAGCTTCTCTCTGGACTCCATCATGTGCTTTAACCCGTCTCAGATGAGCACCTGTTATGTCAGGATCTAAAAATATTCCATCCACTTTCACTCCCCTGTAGGACGAAGTTGCACACAGCCTCTCGGTGTGAGCTCTCACACAAAAAGCAGCCTTTTACCCGCTGATGTGAGCCAACACACTGCTGCCTTCACGCTACAAAAACACTTTCACGTTTAAAAAAAAAAGGGAAAAGTCAAAAGGATCCTGGCACACGCTGTTAGCTCCGCTGTTAGCCTCACAGCCTGCTAGTCAAACACACACACACACACACGAGTCTCACACACTGCTAGCAGAGAAACACATGAATGTACAAGGACGCGTCCGTGCTGCTGGTGGTTAATGGGTAACGGAGGAGCGCGAAGGTGTGTGGAAATAAAAATATACTCACGGACACGGAGAAGTTTGGCGCTCTTTGTCCTCAGCACATAAACCGCTTTCTTTTATTCGTTAGCCATAAAAAGTGGCCCCTCTCTCTCTCTCCCACATTGCAAAATGGCGAGGATGGAATAACAGTCACGTGATTCGGAGTTTGAGTCAGGTGACCGACGCCGACCGACGATTGACAGGCTGTCTTGCTGTTGCCTTCAAGTGCCCCTCGTAAAAAGCAGCGCTTTTTAATTTTTCTTACAACCTAACCAACCAGTGCGGTAATTTCCACAATAAAGAGCATTATATTTTTAACTCCTTAAATTAAGACGATAACCAGAGGCGTTGCTTGAGGCCCAGGCCAGTGGGGGGCCTCTAAAAGCTGACAAACTTTATATTTTTACCACCCTAAGGGGCCCCTAGCTGCCTTTACTCAATCTAGCTGTCAGGGGTGTGCATAAAATAAATGCTGTTTGTCTGAACTGTGGAAAACTAGCATCACATTATTTATTTTATTTACTGTGATATTTAATATTAAAGCCACATTTTTGGTTTAATTGATGTCAGATTATGGTAACAAACGTAAGGCCCTTGGGGCCAGAACCGTCGGCAAAGACTGATATCCGGCCCACTGCATAGGTTTGGAAAAGAAGAAAACTCTTCTTTCTTACCCAGCAGATTAACTCAACATCAGCCACTTAATTGAAGTGAAGTCCAAACAGCTCTCAAATGAGCATAACCTCCTCACTTCCTCTGTCAATCTGGTTGGGTCTAAGTTTAGATTAATATCTGCCACATTTTTAAAAATTGTCACCTATTTGGTACACCGGGGCCAAATTACATATGTGCAACTTCAATGGAAAGTTAGATCTGAAATCCTAAATAAAACATTTCCAAAGTTTGTGACACCTTAAGAGTTTCTGCTCAAGGCTGTGTGTGGAGAGGGGTTAAATTTTGGTCATCTCAGGCACGCAGCTCTTGCTATGAACACAGAGGCTCCACACTCCTGTTATCCAAGCCTTCATCTTGGCAGAGGCAGCCAATCAGAAGAAAGTTAGTTCAAAGGGAGAGGGCACAGAGCTGCTTGTTTCAGACAGAGCATGAAGTGAGGGGGTGCACCAAGACCCAGTGTAACTGAACTCTGAATTATGCAAATCAACTCTGAGCAGAATATGCAGAAAACATGAACATGCACCGGCAGTTTGTGCCTCTCACTTAAAACGTTCACCCACTAGTTGATGGAAGAGATGTTGAGAGGGCATAACAACCACTCTCTAACCCAAACCAACAGGAACAACCTGGTGCATTTTTATTGTTAGGTAGTTATAATACACAGTCATACATTGGCAATGCTTCTACCACTTACAGTCGGAGAGAACCAGAATGATGACTGTTTAATCATTGCAGATATTGTCCATAACCTTGTATTGTACATGTACATGTATGTATTAAAATCGTGCTTATCAAAATGCACCTCGTTCAACTCACAGTTGTCTTTTCCTCTGTCTTTTTCTTATGCTTAAGTTTTACAACAACACCAAGACATTCCAATAACGGTACAGTTTATTTGTGCTTTCCACCAAAGTCCTGGTAGAAGAATTCAGCACAGTAAAATTAAATGCAAATCACAGCATGCAGGAAACAAATCAGGCCACTTCATTTCAATATAGTCAAATTTGCAATGTGTGTTTACGTTCATGATTTTGCTTTGACAAATGTTTTTATTGCCTAAATGTATTTTTATATCTGTGTTTATTGCGTTTGGTGAGTGAGAAACCCATAGGCTATAAATTCTGCACACTAAAGGACTAGTTTGATTCCTGCCTCTGGCAAAACTCTGATTTACAATTATTTACATTAATGCCGGCAAAACACGGCTCCATATATTATGCGTTTAACGACACCACTGTTAGTATCTTAGTATATTTTACTTACAGTAGCTCAAAAGTGATATAACTTTATTCTTTCAGTTTAAAAAAACTTGTTTGTTTGTTTGGTGGTTTTTTAGCTGAAACAACAAAGTAAAATGGGATTTTTATTTTTTATTTATTTTTTGGATTCTTTATGCTGCTGCTGTTGTTCGGCTGTAGAACAAATTTAGAATAATCTGATGTCTTCCTGACTGCAGTGGTGTGATGGATAAGAGTTTTCTAAGAATGGAGACCTCTAATTCTGCACAAATCACCAAAATACAGTCACAGAAGTGCAGCCTGAACTGTGCAGGAAGCTCCATTCTGCCTCACTGCTGCTTGCAGATGATTATCGTTGTGTCTCTCAGTCCTTTAAAGTTAAAATGCCCTATGAAGACACAGATTTTTGATTCTGTTATTTGTCTGTGCTGTTGCACACAGACTGCGGCTGCACAGACTCTAGAGCTCACTGGTTTCTGGGCTGATAACAGCTCTGGTTCATCTCGAGGAGTCTCGTTGTCTGCTGCAACCTCCACCGTTTCTTTGTTATTCTTCAGGAGAACTCTGACAGCACATCTGGAAACACCTGCCTGCAGCAGAAGTCTACCCATAAGACCCTGCTGAGTTTTGTTCTGTGCTGGGAACAAAGCTGCAGAGGAATACCACTCAAAGCACTTTTGACAACAACACGATGTACTGTGTTACTTCTTCTATTGCTATGACTACTGCTATTTTTGTAAATATCATCTGCAATTTTAACTGAAGCTTTCATTACCCAGGGGCAGCGTGTTACCAGTGCCGAAATAGTTTCCAAAGTGCACTGCTGTTGTTTTGATTCTTTTTTAGCCCTTTCCCATATTTCCTCAGGAAGCCTTGCCGTTAGGTTGTAAATAAAAATGTGATTTTAATGACTTGCGTTAAAGGCGGATTCATCTTGTGGTACAAATTACTGAATGACATGACCCCAGTTCAACCTCACTGGAAGTTTCTTCGGCACAAAACACAGATGGGTAGTTACAAATGTTTAATAATATCCCTTTTCTTTGAAGGTAACAATGTGATTATGATATGTTCGATTCTTTAATGTAATAACTGCAAACATTTGTGGTAATTTCTCTGTAATAACCAAGAATCAGGGCTATAACCTGTTCTAATACTACTAATACTAACCCTACTAATAGTAGTAAGTAATCCAAGAATCCAAGAGGTATAATGTTTAGTTGGTAACAATTTTAGGAATTTTTATATCTTAACCAAAAAATAGGGTTGTAAATTAGAAACCTTCATATAGAAAAAATGGTAATTGTATGCTAATTAAATAGTTTTTACTTCTGCAATGCACTGTCTGTGTAGGGTCTCAGTAATCCCGGTCATGGCAGCCTTGAGATGTTAAAGAAAGAGGGCAGCTGGACTTCTTTAGGTTCTGGTCAACACTGAAGCTGACACTCCGTTTACAGAGGAAGGAACAGGTTTTGAATGTGTTTTAAGTAAATTCCCAACTGGGCCTTCATCAAATCAGTGAGGATTCTCAGGAAACAAGGTCAGACACCAACCTGGGAGAAACCGAATGACAAACAGAACAACACTGTCAAAAAAAGTTTTTCAGAGAAAGTTGAATTTTGTTGAATCCCGGAGGACTCCGACCCAGCGACGCCCTCAGACAGAAACTAAACAGCTCTACAGTGCAGCAAAGAGTCCTCGGGTCTCTACGCAGGAAAAACAAAAGGCACAAAATAGAAGAATCACCTCAACAGGACTCAGCTGTACATCTGCATCAGAAGGTCAAAGGTCACTCCTTTAAGGATGCTAGTGTTTACATTTTGGACCGAGAAGACAGATGGTTTGAAAGACGAGTAAAGGAGGCCATCTATATCTATTGTGAACGATCACCGTTGAACAGAGTGGGTGACTTAAGACAGCAGCTATCAGCCAGTCCGGAAATCTGTTCCCAGGAACTTCAACCCCGCTCAGGTGAACTCAACAGGTCACATATTTTAAAACAGAGGAATTTGTATATTTTAACATATATTACTGCTGTTTTTAATATCTTACTACACTGGTCACTTCATTATGTTTCTTTACACTATTGGAGGACCTGAACTAATTTTTATTCCAACCACAGAGTGAGACATTTCAGCCTCACGGTCTGCGCAGCATGCCAATGAATTACCAAACTGTGAGAATTAAAAACAGACACTGTAAAGATGCTGATCTGTGTATCTGGTATTCATGTGTTAGACTTGGATTCAATGCTGCATTTTTTCTAATGACAGCGCAGAAGCCAAACCTGCTGGGTTTTCAGAAATATAGACTGTGGATTTAATAGTTTTTTTAATGACAGAAGAAATTATTCATCAGTAGACGAGTGTGACAAATACCCACCAGAGAAGGACATTTCTAAACCCACTGAGGGAAAAAAGACTGCTGTGAAGAAGGTGGGAACCAGCGTATGGTGATATAAATATCTGCTGTCAGTTCCTCTGTGGGCTGTGGAGATGAACAGGTTACCGCTGTGAATCACATCATATTCAGTGACCAATGACGCTCAGATGAAGCTGTTCAACAAAGTGTTATTGATCTGCTGAGAGGTCAAAGATTCAAGGACAGGTGAAACATGTAACAGTGCGTGCTGTCCACACAGACTGTATATAAATAACGGGCACATCCTCCAAGGTCTCTCCAGGTGAAAAGTGAAGCTGCTACAAAACCTGCATTCTTTATAATGTGCAGCAGGGGGCGACTCCTCTGGTTGGAAAAACATTTCAGTTTCTAATTTTTCATCTTATTTAACGCAACATGACATTAATTTTTGGAAAATATGATCCTTTCCACACAGCTTCCTTAAGCCCAAACAGCTCCTCTTCTCTCCACCACTTCTCGTGCTCATGCTCACATACAGACAATCGGTTAGTTTCCAGGTTCAGAAGTACTCACAAGTTCAAATTGCAAGTAGCAGGGCGACTGACACTGATGGCTCAACGATCCAGCGACGAGTAGAGCCGGTCTGCCATCTTAAGTAGCACGCCAATCGTCCTAATCAGCGGCAGGTGTGCTGATCATCCCCAGGTGCGTGGGCCAGGGGAGAGCGAGAGAGAAAGAGAGAGCAGAAGCGAGAGAGGGGAAAAAACAAAACATAGCGTCTGACAGACGTCAGCTGGCGGGATGCGGGGATCATGACAATTATCCACATCTCTGTCTTTCTTTCACAGCGTTTATAACTCTGAGAATAACCAAAACTTACACAATGAACTTCATATTTTATTCAGGATGATCTGAAACAATGAAACCATCAGGAAGGTGTTTAGCCAGGAGCTGTTCTCTCATAGACTGATACTGGAAGTCTTTGTACAACCCCAGGTATCAGCCTCTGATGGCCTTTAAAACAAACACAGGTTTAAGACACATGTGGCCTTTACAGTTAGGAGCTGGACAATACACTCATCTTTTATACTTTATATGATTACAACTCATGACTCAGCCCCACTGTTGAACTGACTGCCATGTTCCTTCCTCACCAGTGGTTTACTGGATCCAGTGACACATAGATGTCCTTCTCAGGAACCGGGCCTGAGAGACTTACAGTATGTCACCCTACACAACCAAGGGTGATCAGATTCAGGGCTATGCACATACTCACAGAGCTGGGGTTACCTCCGCTAACAGCTACTGTTTTGAGGAGGACTTTCTCTACAGGAGGGGTCTCAAACTTAAGCGAGCAGCAGGCCACGGCCACTTTTGTCTTCAAGTAGTACAAAAAAACAAACAAACAAATGAGAAAACACCCACAAATATTTCTGAAAATGTAGTGTTTTGTTTAAATTTCAAATATTGTCTGACCTGACAAAATTAAAATGCAGACATAAGCGTACACATTAGTTTTTGACTCTCACTGAACTAACACAGCCAGTCCCTCAACATGTTTGTGCTCTCTGATCATGTTGCCATCATATTACATCATTTTTTGCTTTTTAAAGAACTTATTTTAACATTGCACTCAACAACAAACAAATTCTCCCTCACAAAAAAAGTAACTTCGACGGCCAAATTAAATTTCTTCAGGTCAAAATACGGGCCGCAAGTAGGGGTGACATGGGCTACAAGTGGCCCCCGGGCTGCGAGTTTGAGACCCCTGCTCTACAGTCTTCCTGGATGGGCATGTTTTACCAGTGCATCTGCCCATTTATGTTTTAGTCATCTTAAAAGCTTTATCAGAAATTAAGCATTGCTCACTAAACAACTGTTCAACCGAAGGTAACATAAACAAGCTTATTATATATACACTCCTCATAGCATTCTTCTATATATCAGCCATGTCTGCATAAGCAAACGATAAGAGCAAGAGACCAAAAAATATGTTATCCTAATGTAAACAATGATCTGTAATAAATGTCTGGTTCTTTCACTGCCACAAATACAAAGTACAGAACCAAATGTGGATTATACTCGTAATAAAATGCCGAATGAATTTATTTCCTTCTGTGTGTCGAAGAAAAAACAGATCGTGCATCTGTAAGAGTTTGCTTGGTTTCTGGGTTTTAAAGCAAACAATATCTGTCTGCTGACAGTTAATGCTGTTTACTGAAATAACATTTAGACTGCAGGACTCGTTAATAGTAATTCTTTATTTTTACAAGTGGTGTTACTCTCTTTACTTAAGTACAGTACAATGTGGTATTATTACTTAGTAAAGGATCAAAATATTTCTTCCACCACTGTGCTTTTATGGTATTTCTTGACAGTAAGAAAATACGGAGTATTTCCATCCTTTAACGTTTGTCCATAAATGTGAAATTCTGTGATAAATATTTGTTAGAACATAAAAATGACAATAAAAACAAGAAAAAGTGCTGTTTAATATAAAAACATTCACAATGTGAACTCATCTCAGTTTAAAAAGAAAATCCACACAGATTGAAAATAGATAAACATTCTGCTGTTAGAAAGCATCAGAGCAAAAAAGCTTTCTTTGGTTTTCTTTCATCGTATGTAAAGTCACAACGTCTCATGTTGCCATGACGACCACTGACCTGTGAGGGTAGGGCATTGGGGTGGCGATGGGATATATCCCACCATCAGTAATAACAGATATCCAAAGATTCACCAGTCACAGGCACAGCTGTACGGAAAAGTCTGAGCAGTTTGTTTCTCTGTAATTAAGAATTTTGCATGTTAAGAGGCTTATTTTCAGTCTTTGTTTTGTTCCTTTTAAGCACTAAATCTACCTGGTTGCAGCAATGAAAAATATATTTCAAAGAGCGTGCTAGAAAAATTTCCGTTTTCCACTTTCTGTTTTCGCCCCTCTTAAGGTAACAGCACGTATCCTTTCATTTTCTGGGGGATGACATTTTTCAATTTCCACTTAAAAATGATGAAGATCAAGAAAAAGAATCAACAGCACATCTGCTCAACAGAAAAGACGACGGAAACCTCCATCAGGGGGCAGGAGTGAAGGCTCATAAATCACTATTCAGCACTAAACATCATCCTCGTGGAAAACCTGACCCACCACCTGATTACATCTGTCAGCATCTAATGCCTGCAGAGCAACATCTGGACAAGACGGAGCGGTTGTGGCAGGAAGCGCTTCACAGGGGGAGTGGACTGAGTGGTGGGTACGAGTAACAGTGCATTAACATTTAAAGTCATGCTCATTTGCCCAGAAGGGGGCTTACATTTGATAAACATCCACTTTATCTCAACATCTACCGCTCTAATGATCGTTAACTGATATCTTTAATAGCATTTTTGTGACTTCACAAACTTTCTGTAGCACCGCCCTCAGTAAAAACTTTATGTGGCAGCCAATCATCTATAAATCATCAGAATGCTTGTTCACATTATTGCTGTAATGAGCTCTGCGGCCTATAGAGGGCACTAACAGCACGTTACACGGTTAAATCTGGAACTCTTCACCACATGCGTCGGTGTGTTTCCAGAGGCTTTCTAGTAGGAGGAAGCAGGTCTGGCAGGCATCAGCTTATCCTGGTTTACAGGGACGTCAGTTCTCACAGTGCTGCTCTGAGGTCAGACCATGTGACTACATCAGATCAGCTGACTGGGTTTATAGTAAATCCACTCTGGCATCCACATGAGAGGTGACGTAAAGCCTCCTCTGAAGAAAAAGTTTTCTGTGCAGTCTGTGTGATCTGTTAAAAACACGTTATACTGATGCTGAAATCAACCAGGAAGCTTCATCGAAAAATACTCTGTCATCAGTTCTCGATCACTCCCAAATTAGGAAGTGACATCATACTTTATGGACCCGTCTCCTGTGGGTTTGTCATGAATCTTAAACAGCGCTGTTCAGGTCCTCAGGCCTTTTTGTTCACAAAAAATCGATATAAATGCTCACTTGTCTTCATACAGCAGCATGCCGTTGAAGATGGTGAGCGGCTCCACAGAGTGAGCCAGTTTGCCCATCACCAGGTCGATGCACACCGTGTCCTGAGTCTGCAGAGGCAGAATGATGCTGAAGACGGCCAGAGAGCCCGGGTTAACTTTAGCCTCGGCCACGGGGTTGTTCTCCAGGCCCTCAGGCTGATAGCCTCCAGAGTCCACGCGGGCCATGCCGTAGTTCGACTTTGACAGGACTGCCTCGATCTTTTCGTTCCTGTGACCTGTCAGGACGGCGCTGAAGTAGTAATTTCCATCTACAGGTGCAGTGAAGATACCTGCAGGGAACCGGTTCACAGTATATTAAAGCAGAGATCAACCAGGAAATGTATGCATTAGTTTAATATGTAACAGGTTGTTTTTTTACATTCATTAAGCTGCAGATGGCTTCAGTTCTGATCAAAACTAGGAAACTGTTTCTAAACTGGAGTTCAGTGATCATCAAACAACATCCTAATTTTTGACCTTTAAATATATCACTTTACTTCAGTTATTACAAACAGGAAGTAAATATGGACATAAAATAACATCAAAGTAATTTATAGGTTAATTATCGACATCAACACAATGCCAGGAGAAGATTAGAGTCCGAACTCTTAACCCTGTGACTAGTGGACAACCTGCAGATGCAAGCCTCTGTTCGTGCTCACCTGTTCTCGGGTTGTAGAAATTTCCTTCGTTGACAAAGACCTTGTCAAAGACGATGGTTCCTGCTCTGTCCATGGGGGCAGTTAAAGCAGCAGAGAACGACAATTTGGGGATTTGAGCATCAGCGCCAGGAAGGCCTGAGAAGATACAAAGACACAGTGAGAAACACACACACCGCTCTGCAGAGAGAAACAAACAAAAGCCAGATCACAGTGAAAATACTGCACACAACTGTTCTTCTACTTCAGCCGGTTTTTCTCTTAATTAAAGACGTACCTGTTTCCCCTTTGGGACCTGCAAGAAACCAGAGGACATGTTTAGTGGAATAATAAAAAGGTGCAACAATAAAACCCAAAGCAACCAGTTAACAGTGTGTTTAACTTCAAATAGAAGTGAGAAAGCAAACAACAGAAACATGTCGGCTGTTTGCTTTGCTGAAGATGAACATTCATCAGCCTCCAATGATGCCTCTGACTTCCTCAAGAATTTTCAGGTTACAGTAAAACAAATGTTACGTCCAAAATGCTGACTTTAACTAATTTTATCACAAGCAAATTGTCCGTGCAATTTTGAAACATAAGTACTTGATGGTAAATTTAAATTTACTTGATTGGTGCCCATTCAGTTTATACCAAACCCATTTTTCCTCATGATAATTTGTTTTTATAAATAAACATTTGATTTGAAAATTTTATTATTTTATATATTTCAGTTGCTTTTTGCTCAAAATTATTGCTTACTGTTTACTAAGGGTGAAAATCATTGTTTTTGAGTGTAGTGAGCTTTTAGCCTGTACTTTTAATGTGAAAAAACAAACAGGAAGTAGTGAAAAAAATATGATTTTAGGTATGTTAGCTGGCTTAGTAATAGCTTTACTCACGACTTTTAGTCTTCCTGTATATCACACACTCTATAAATGTAAAATATCCATCTCACCAGGTGGGCCAATTTCTCCTTGTGGTCCTGGAAATCCAGATCCAGGGGGCCCTGGGAGGCCAGGCAGCCCATTGAAGCCTCGTTCTCCTGGGTGTCCTTGAGGTCCAGGTGGGCCTGGTGGGCCTGTGCAATGACACAAACCTTCAGCTTTGTTGTAACATTTTAGTCATCCTGAGATCATAGACTTCTACTGGACTTGACTGGATATGAAGCCAACAGACTTTAAAATGTTAGAAAGCTTCGTTATATTCACCCAGTAATTCAAGCGCAATCATTCGTTACTGTTCATTAAGTTCACTGGAGAAAGGGAAGCTGAAGGGTTTAGTTTCAAAACAGTTTTTTACAGCTCACTTGGCATTAATATTTAATGACACGGAACAACAGACGACACACTGAAGACAAAATCTGCAGGTTTAGTTCAAGCTGTTGTTTGTTGGCTGCTGATGCATCATCAAACAGATCGACAGTGAAATAAAACAAATGTTACAAGTTGCAAAGTGCAATAATAAAGTTCTACTGCTCTGTCTATAAAAGTAAAAATAAAAACCTCGCAGCCTCTTCCAACCTAGCAATCTTTCCTTCAAGGTCCTCTCCTTGAGCAGCCGTGCACCGCCTCCAACATGACTGCTATTTTTAGATTTCACAGCAACCCTTCAACCTGAATTTTATTTGGGGAAAAGAGGATGAAGCCATAGGCAAATAGGGTAGGTGGTGGGCAAAAGTCACTTTACCTTCTGCCTTCTTGCGCGCTACACAAAGTCAATTCACAACATTACAGATGAACTCTTCTTTGGAGGTTTCACTCTGGGGGATAAATTCATGCTGCACAAGTCCACGAATGTGAAGAAAGAAGCCAACAAAACAAGAGCACAGTCCTGGTGGATCTTCTTGTTAATATAAAGATTACAAGTATGCTCTCTAAATACGTTCAATGTGAAATTGCACTAGGAATGAGGTCAAAATGAGCCTTCAGGAGGAAAATTTAAAAATAGAAGCTGAGCAGGAAGCGGTCCAGAGGTGCAGAAAGAGGTGACCTTTGAAGGAAAAGATGCCACATTTAAGTTTTTATTTTTTCATACGTGGAGCTGTGGATACTATTATTCTTATTATTACTATTATTATTAGTTTTCACAATCCAGGCGCATATTCCAAGTGGAAACAGAGAACAACAAACAACATGTACATCTGACAAACTCTGGAGTTTCCTCTGGATCTGATGACATCACAAACTCCCTTTTAGCTTTGCAGTTAGTGAGTAAATCAAAAGAGCATTCAAACCTCTGCTGAGCAGTGCCGGGCCTAGAAAACAAAACACCATGAACATACTTTCTCACAGTTTTTTTCTTACGTGCGTTGTGTTTTTTTCTGAATCATTATTGTGAAACCCTCCAGTTTATTCTGAGTACTGCTTGATTCGTCCTGCAGAGGGCAGAAAGTTACTGAAAACGTTTACTGTACTTCAGGAACTTCATCAAACGTCTCTGATAAATATCTTTGCGCTTCATATTAATAACATAACTGAGCAGCTCATCCTGTACATTTACTTTCACGTGTGGTAAACTGTAGTAAACACGGAGAAGCTTCACCTTTCATCAGTCTATCTATATTAGATATCCTTGTGAGGATTTCAGCACATCAGGATGTTAATAAATATCTAATCTAAGAGATCTAAGTCTGTCTGAGAGCACTGTTGTAATGATTGGTGGTCCCCAAGACAAAGTCAGTACATCAAGCCAATAAAAACCCTGCAACCCTCTTTTCATGTTATTCAGATCAGAGGGGAGCTGTGCTGAGAAATCACACTGTAGCTGAAAACCCCCCAAACAGAATCAGAGGAAGGAGCAGCTCACCCGTCAGGTCATGCTCTGACAAACCCTGCAGGTCTCGGGAGACCTGGTTCAAGCTCGAGTTCAGGTTCTTCACTCTGCTGTGGATGTCGTCCTGGCCGTTCTGGATAAAGTCCAGCAGACCTCCATGACGGATAACGGTGTCATTCAGACCAGAAACACACGTCCACAAACTCGAAACGTGTTTGTTCAGTCCTAAACACGGAAAACATCAAAACATCAAAATCAGCACGAGGAACATATGTTCGTCTTTCTCGTGTAACATGACACACTTGGTACGCGGCAGTACCCTCAACTTTTTCCTCACGTCATCCAGTTGAAGACGTCAGGACAGAAAAAACACAGTGAAAGATGTTTCTAGAGAAATGAGAAGCTCACTTTCTCTGAATTCCAGCTGAAGAACTCACTTTCTGACCACAGCAACACAGCTGGAGCACAGCTGCATCAGCTGTCGGTCCGCAGCACGATTGGAGTTTTGATTTGCACATATTGGGCACTGTAGTGTCCCAGTAAGGACACGGTGCCAGCCCGGTGTTGTAAATATATCCTGCAACATGTAAGTACATAGAGTGTACAGAAAGACGAACTACTGTTACATCCATCTGGTTTATTATGTTTAGCAAAAAGTAGTTACTTTAATTAGTGGAAGTGATAACTAGCAGACAGGTAAACATTCTAGCTGACCTGCAACTCAGAGTAGTATCTATACCAGGGAAAGATGGAGTAAACATCCTTTCTAACAGATGCACGGGTTAGAAAAAACCCAACATAATCTCCTCTTCCTGAATTATTGTCCTGCTTATTCACAATGCAAGTCTACATGGAAAAACAATTTCTCATGAACGATGAAACTGTTTTTATTTTTCCTTGATTGATTTCTTTTTATACCCGATTTCAATATGTTCTCCATGTTGAATCATCTGAACCTCAGTGAGGCACGGAGACACCGGCACACATGTTGTGTTTGTTACCAGCTCAAATACAAATTTGCATGTCCAAGATGAAAACACATGATAGGCTTTTTAAAGGAAGAGTAAACATAGTAGTAAACATTGGGGCGATCGTGGCTCAAGAGTTGGCAGTTTGTCTTGTAATCGGAAGGTTGCCGGTTCGAGCCCCGGGTCGGACAGTCTTGGTCGTTGTGTCCTTGGGCAAGACACTTCACCTGCCGCCTACTGGTGATGGCCAGAGATGGCGTCAGTCTGCCCCAGGGCAGCTGTGGCTACAACTGTAGCTTGAATGAATAGTGGAAGTGTAAAGTGCTTTGAGGGTCTCGAAAAGCGCTATATAAATGCAATCCATTATTATAGACACGACCATCAAAATGAACCATACCTTCCTTGATTTTGAGGATGGAGTCAGAGACCCCATCCAGTCGTCCGCAAACTCCCTCCAGCTTCGACAGCCTCTTCTCAAGCCCGTCTCCAGACCTCTTACAGTCTCCCATCTCAAGCACTGTACTCTCAAATCGCCGAATGTCCCTGTCCATCTTATCCAGACGATTCCGGTTGTCTTCGATGTGCTCTGTCAGCTCCTGCTGGACTTTGTCTATCTCAGAGATGATCTTATCCTTAGTATTTCCTGTCAGGATTTAGAGGGTGACAGAGTGAACACTAGCTGGAGGCATTTAATGCAAAGCTATGTTTGTTCCTGAGCTCGGCTCACCGAGGTCCGTGATGACGCTGTCGTGTTTCTGCACCGTGTGCTCCAGACCCTTCAGGGTGTCGTTGATGGAGCTGAAGGTGAGGATGACATTGGACAGTTCGCCCTGCAGCGTTTTCAGGTGGTTATTGTTGATGCCTTCATTCACGCTATGGCCATCTAAAGGCTTCGCAGGATCCAGCGGTCCACTGTTGTCATCTGTGCCACCAGGTCTAGCATGATCAACACCTATTGGGGATTGAATTTGCCTATGAATTATGTGTTCAAGTGGTAAAAACAAAAATATCTATTTAATTAAACTTTGCTTTACAGGATTTTTTTCCCCTTAAAATATGTTGATGCTTGAAAAAATCAGTATCAGAAATGACTGTATTTTGGTCAGGTAGCACTCAGGAGCTCACTATCAGCTCATCACAGCAGCTCCACCATCAGAGCGAACCATGCAAATAACATGTCTTCAGACGCAAATAAAAGAGGCTTCTAATGCAGGACACCCTGATGCATAACTGCAGTTCAACACGTTGAAATAAGAAGACGCATTTCATCTTTGTAGATTATTCAAATGCAGATGATTCGACATAGCTGAATCCTCTTAATTCATCTTTTACTTAGCTGTAGTTTTCACACTGAAACAGCAGTGCTTGGCCACATACTGAAAAGACTCCAGAATATTCCTTCTGCAGACTCATCTCTGCGGTCACAGGATTATGAATACGGGGTGGAAATCAATTTTGGATATGACTGTGCTGTAGACAGTTTCAAGATGCAGTGCTAAAAATCACAGTTTATATTTTTATATCTCCACCAGGGATAGAAATAATTTAACACAGGGACAGAAATGTAGTGAGGAAAATGCCCCATTCCACCCAGCAAATCCCTGAGTATTACATCAGAAGAAACTTTGAGCAGACATAATAGACCAATACAAGCTGTTCATGGACATCCTGTTAGAGCTCTGTCTGCCCTGTGTGAAAAACAGACAATTAAAACTGCCCACAGGATTCTCCAAGATCCCTCACATATTTTACATTCTGTGTTCGAGTGGCTCCCATCTGTGTCCAGGATTTAGGACACAGAGAAAGAGAGGCAATTTTGTCCCTACAGCGGTCCAGACTCTGAACTCTGACCCTTTCCTGCCCCAGTATTACATCCCTACCAGTTCTACCAGGAGATGAGGTTAAGTTAAAAAAAACAAAAAACAGATCTGACCTGTGGTCATGTCCGGGTTGCTCTTGCATTGGTTGGTGCACCTCCTGACATCATCCCTCAGAACACTGACTTCACTCTGCAGGACTGAGCACATCTGGAAGCAGCTGTCTCCCTCTGAATCCAGTCTGTTCTGGATTCTGTTGATGTGGTTCTGAATATTGGATAGCGCATTCTGGGAATAATTCTTCATCTTCTGCAGCTCTTCCTCCACCTTCCCGCACAGCTCGCAGTCCTCGCCCAGCATCTCCACCACTGTCACGATTCGGTTAAAGTGTTCTCCGTGATCACCGGTCAGGGCTTTGATTTTACCGACGTCATCGGTCAGGTCCAAAACCTGGTTATTGATTTAAATATTAACAAATGAGATGACTGCATAGTCACAAAATCTGAGCTTCTTTGACACAAAAGTCAGTTTATAATCCACACATCACAGTTTTAATTTAAGTGCGTTGATTAATATTACAAACTTTGCGAAATAAGATAAAGGTGAAGATAAAAAACATCCAACCAAGCAGCAACTTTTAGGAATAAAAAAAACCCACAAAATAAAATCTGCCAAAAAACTGCAGTTCCTCAGAATGGCCACTGGAGGCAATGTTAAAATTCCCAACTCTACAGCAGAAAAACATGTCTACAGCCCAGTTTAATAAATCCAGTCGTTAAGTCTGACGTCACTAGCCGTGTCTGGGCCTAAACTCCGCTGCAGGTCCATATATCAAACGATCACTATGGCATTAATGAGAGTTGAAAAACTGTCTAAAGTCTTTCATCTTTAATAAAATGATCAGCGTTCTGCTCTACCAGGTGTAACAATTGAGTTTAACATCCAGGCATCCATGAAAACGGAATTTATGACATTTAACGGAGTTAGAAGTTAGCAGGGAGTTAGCTCGCTAGCTTCTATCTAAATACAATATAGCATGTCCTGACTGCGGGGTTTTGGAAACAAATTAAAACGTACAGCTCTGTTATCACTTCCAACATAAATGAAGACAGAAAACTAAACAGCAGCGACGTTTGTAGGGTTACTGAAGTTTGGCTAGCTGGTATATAATGATGTGCTACGTGACCGCTAGCGACACAGCTATGTTAGCATAATATAAACAAGCTAACTTTTTTTCCACTCGATAAAAGTTAACGTGAGTGTTCTCGGTGGTCAGGAACAAATGTAATCGCATGGCAGGATGCTGTAAAAGGACCAAACTTCAGCCAGGAGAACAACTGAGATAATCCATCCACAATACGAGGTTAGTCATTCCTATACTGCTGCATGGGATGGGCTGTAGTTACATCCTAAGGTTTTAAAAACTGAGCTTAAATAAATGATTAGCGGTAATAAAAGCCGAGGGAGGTCAACAGTGATCACTGACTGTTTTAGGAGCTTTTTGAGATTAAATAGAAGGAAATACAAAACATTAAACATGTTAACAACACAAAAGCCATATTAAACGCAGACTACTTTAGGCCTGGAAGTAGGATTCGTCACGTCATCACTTAACGACCGGATAGTGTCAGTCTATACAGCTAGCTTACTTCTTCGTAACATCTCTGTGGGGTCTTTTTTTTAATTAATAACCCCTTTAAAGTTTAAAGTTATACAGCATTTTGGGTGGGACCACTTCAACTAGCACAGAAATGCTAACAGAGGTGACCGTGAAAGCTAGCTGTCTGCTAAACTTCATGTCAGCTAATTGAGGTCACTAAACCCACCCTCTCAATCCTGTTCGAGCTGTTGGTGCCTTTTGGAGCTTTTAAAATAACATTATTTTGAATAATAAGACTTTCAGTTGCACATCAAGAGTCTTTGAGTTATTGTGAAAAATGATTTTCTTTGGCTCAGGAGTCCAATCTAGTCGATGCGCTATAATGTTAAGGTGTTTATACAGAGGACATTTATTTGAACATGCAAGGAATTCTTAATCTGTCCTGTAATTATTTGTTGTGCTGAGCCAGATGTATGACTCACCTTGTCATACAGAGAGTCTCCGGACATCGACAGGTCTTTGAGTTGAGTGTTGAAATGTCGAATCTGATCCTCGTTAGCCACCACTCTCCACTCCAGAGACTTCTTGGTTGAATTGTCTCTTTCTCCTCCCGTTCCCGGTAATCCTCCCCCGGTACCTCCCCAGCGTCCTCCTCCCCCTGTACTTCCTCCTCCTCCTCCTCCGGCTCCCCACGTCCCACCTCCATCCCCTCTGTTACCCCCCTCTTTTCCTTCTCCTGTTGATCCACCCCCTCCTGCTCCCCAACTTCCACCTCCATATCCCCCGTCACCTCTCCCTCTTCCTTCTCCTCCTCCTCCTTGTTCAGACGCTACACAGCCACACTTCTCCAGCCTCCAGTTCATTTGGGAGGTGGTGTTTTCTAGTTTCGACAGCCGCTTGTCATGATCACGTATGCTGTTCTTGACCTGCTCCACGTCCAGCTCCACGTCTGCGATCCTGTCGGCCTGGTCATCAAACCGCTCCAGAAACACGGACCTCAGCTCGTCCAGTTCTCTGTGGAAGTAGTCTTTCACGTCGTTCTCCAAGTATGAGCAGCTCTCTTCGGTTTTCTGCATAGTGCTGTTGACCCGTCGCTCCAGATCCTTCAATCGGTTGTTCAGGCGTTCCTCTGTTATCATGGCATCCCTACCATGCCCGCCAGTTTCACCACCAACAGGTAACCCTTGTCCTCTGGACCCAGTGTTTTCGCTGCTACTGGTGCCACCTTGTCCGCTGAGCTCCCTGTCCAGGCGGTTCTGCAGAATATCAAAGTTCTCAGAGGCCGTGCTGATCTTGCGTTCAGCATCAGTTACGCGATCTTGGAGGTCACTGATGATGTCGCAACATCCCTGTGAACGCACTACGTCCCGCCGCAGCCCGTCCAGGCTCTGCCGATACTGGACGTCCATGGCGTTCATCTGCTTCTCCAGAGCTCGAATCCTCTCACGGTCCTGCTGCTGCTGTTTGCGCAGATCCTCCACACCGGCCTGAAAACATCCAGCAGTGAATTTAATCTTACTGAAAAACACCGGCTAGAAAGATTTTGGAATATCGGCTTATTAAAGTTGTCTGATACCTGGCAGGAGGAGCAGGACAGCGACACTCTCCTCTCCAGCTCGCTCAGGATCTCCTCCTTCAGTGAGTTCAGCCGTCCTTCACTTAACGATCCTCCAGACACACCTCCCTCCAACTCATTACCTTTCCCGTTCACCAGGTGGTTGTTGATGCTGACCAGGGTTTTATCGTGAGCCTGTTGAAGGTGAAACAGTTTCTGATTAAAACACCAGCACAAACACAAACAGCATAACACATCTTTTCCTGTTTTAGCTTCTTTACTCAGTCCACATAACCTCCCAGTAAAGCTGAAAACCAGCTCACCTGTGTGCGGTTGTCCAGCTGGTCCAGTTTGGTCTGAATGCTGTGAATCGTCTCTTTAATCTCGGGCTGAGCGGCATCCGCAGGGTTTCTCCCTCCTGAGCTTCCTCCACCAAGTCCATTCCTGCCGCCCTCCTCCTGTAAGCGCTCATTCATGGTGCTCATGGTGGACTGAAGGTCCTGGAGATTTTTTGTAAGACTGCGGATCTTCTCCTCCAGCTGTCTCATCTTCTCGTTGTCTGCTCGTTAAGGAAAGAAATGAAGCGGTTACAGAAACTCTTAATAAAATAAAAGAGTTTCTCTTTTATTTCCATTTTTATCATTCTTTAGAATAGACAGAATCCTGTCACGGCACCAAGAGACACTTTCAGTCATAGTTTTTATTTCACACATTAAACAAACAGCTGCTGAGAATTTCCAGCAGTAGCTTCCTGACAGCAGTCAACACTGTCACACACAACCAGCTGCTTCTTTTACACAAATGCAAGCTTTGGTTGCTTTCACACTTCTCACATCTCTTGGAAAAAGATGCTTCTGCATGAAGATATCATATCATAAGTCTTTTACTGACTAATTAGATGATGGTGTTTCACTGGCAAAGCTAGTGCCCCTGTTTGAAAAACAAAGGAGACATGTGGTCAGCACTATGTTACTGAGAACCGAGCTCCATTTTCTCCTTTTTGCGAGCAGCTTTTAGCCGTTTGGTTGAATAGTGATTGATTTACGAAGTGAACTGGCTCTCACCAGAAGAAGTGAGCAAAGGCTGCAGATTAGTTTTGATCGACTAATATCAGATGCTACTGTTTGCTGCAGCTTGCTGATGATTACTGAGATGACAGCAAAGAGAGAAAATAAAGAACGATTCAGTGCACGATTGAGTTCCTGCTTCAGCTCTGGTTTTTATTGAGTCCATCTGGGTCTGGTGTCGAATGTTAAGCCGTGTTAGATCCTAAGAACAGGGAGAATCTCACTGGGAATTCTCATAAAAGGAATCTCCGCTGGTTTTTAAAGTGTCTACATTCAGTCCCATCTCATGGTGCAGCAGATGGACTGAGGATGTGCGTCTTTGTCTTCATGCACTCCAGCCACAGCTTTTCTTTAAACTGCCGAACTTCATGTGAATAAAAGAACAAAATGAAAATCCACTCACCCGCGTTTCCTCCAGACTGTCCAGATCCAGAACTGCCTCCCCCATAACTATGCCCTCCTCCACCTTGTCCACTGGTCGTCCCCCCTCCCTGTCCGGGCTGAGGTCTGGTGGTGGATATCTGAGTCCCTCCTCCACCAACTGGACCAATGTTGCAGTCTGCTCCACTGTAACCATGGCAACACTTCCAGTCCATCTCTGTCACCATTTTGTAGGCGACTTTGTAGCGCGGCCTCATGTAGGTCCGATAACTGCAGAGAACCAGGACGAGCACAAACTGATGACTCTGATTCACACACTATGTGTGTGTGTGTGTGAGTGTGTGTGAGAGTGTGTACTCACACCACCACCCGGCTGCACTGTCCACTCCCCCAGCTGCAGGGATGATAATCAGGCTTCACGTAGGTTTCAACTCCATCCTCAACCACACAACTCACCGTCTTTGTGACCACAAACGCACACCAGTTCCTGTTAGACACACAAATATAACAGTAGAATCACAAAATGAGACAATCCCAACAATCAGGACGGAATACAAAACTCAGGAGTGAGAAGACAAAAGTCAGTGACATGCAGTAGTGGATGTAACATGAGTAGAGATGGAGAAAAGCTCAGTGAATCATGATAAGTCCCTCAGCAGCCTGAGCCTATAGCAGGATAAGGGAGGGTTCAGTATCACCCGATCCAGCCCCGACTATAAGCTTTATCAAAAAGATCTTAAAGCAGAGATGTCTGTCTCCTGAACCCAAACTGGGAGCTGGTCCCACAGGAGAGGAGCCTGATCTCTGTTTTACTTCTGGACACTCTAGAAACCAAAACGAAGCTCGCACTCTGAGAGTGAAGTGCTGTGACATCCTTAAGACCTCACAGCACATAACACAGTGTTACACTTTCATACATAAATGCTATGTTTAACAGTAAACCCACAAGCAGAATCTTAATAGAGCTTTGTAAAGGAGGTACTACACGTAATATTTACCCATGATTTGGGCAACCGTTAATGAAGCAAAATCTTACAGCCAACATGAGCGATGCAACATCAAAAGCATAAAAATAACATGCACTCCCTTGAAATACCGTTATCATAAAATAAAATAAAGGGAAACGTTCCTAAATGTCATAGTTTAGAGAACTCAAGTCAGACATAGAACAAAAGGTGAGCCTTTAATTCAGACTGAACACAAAGTAACAAAGTCCAAAATTTGAAACCATCAAAAATCCCCAAACCAACAACAGCAGATATGCTGACGAGCAGAAGAAAGGACTGTGTAAAAGCAGAGGGCTGATTCGGCGACTGGAGACCGGAGGCACAGCTCAACACAGAAAAATCAGGCAGAGCAAGGAAGTAAAACCAACACAGGAAACAGACGATAACTAACCTTTAAAGTTAAACTGGGATCCAAAAGTCACACACTATACACGGAAATGAGAAGATTCACATAAAACATGAAAACAGAGACAAGAGAACGCTGGAGGACGAAGACACAGAAAGATAAGACAACGAGAGAGGAACAGATAGGGAAGACTGAAGACACAAACCAGAAGCTGGTAATCAAAACGCCACAGAAACTCAAATAACACAACGAGAACTAAAGCTCAAAATTATTAGAATGATAATGAAACAAAACAGGAATCGCAAAGTCTAGAAGACATTAATTAAAAACTACAATTTCATGCTGGAGGGTTTGTGAATCCAAACAGAAACCAAAACCACCGCGACAGTAATGTGACGATCAGATAATCAGTTTTTGGCTTCTTTAAGTTCAACTTAAAATGTTAGTTTGAGTAATAGGTGAATATTTTCTTGACCAAATTCTTTCAGCTAACAAACTCAAATATCTCTTAATAATATTTCTATATATTTCTGCAATATTTCTTACAGATAGTGTTGGATAAGATGCTGGTGATGATCAGATAAATTAAGTGATGATATTTGATGTTTAAATTGTGTGCATTCCCCCAAAAGCATAAAAGTATTTTCATATATTTTATATCCAAGCATATGATAAAAGAATAATTTCTCTTGAAGCTGTGTACACTTGCCACTCACACACACACACACACACACACACACACACACACACACACACACACACACACACACACACACACACACACACTGGTTTATATCAAGCAGGTCTCTGTAACCTCACGTCTTTACAAGTGTGTCTTTAAAACTGAGACATGTTTCAGGGGGCAGAGTGGGTTGCCCACTAATCACAGGGTTGGCAGTTTAAACCCAATCTAGCCCAACCACATGCATGGCAGCTCCGCCACCATGACTATGGGAGCAAATGGGTGAAAGAGAAAAACCTTGAAAAACTGTTAACTTCACACTGATGGCGTATGTAAACGGACAACATTTAAAAAGTGCAAACATAATGAACCATAAAAGGAAAACTTTCCAATCACTTTCCTGTGGTAACTTCATTCATACTTCAAATATACCCTGTGACCTCTTACTGTTTGAGCTACAGAGGAGTTTTTGATATATTACGTTGCCTTATTCGACTATACTTTGATGTTAATGTTCTCATTGCACCGCTGAGGGTGGATTACTTTTTATGTTTCTGAAGGAACCTTTTTTTAAAGTTTTTTTTCACTTGGTCAGCTGCAGCATAGAGGCTTAACCACAAACATCTGTTTAAGGTCGAGCGAGGTCAGCACTGAGCATGTGCAGATGTTTCTTGATGGTTGTGGTGCAGCACGGTAGCAGACTATTCTAAAACAAACTATCTTTAAACCTGCACACTGAGTAACCTGTGAAGCGTCTCGTTTTTTTCCAGCACGGCTGACTTCCCACCGTTTAAGGACTTTTATTTTGAAAATACAGCTTTCTCCCATAGATCCATTTATTTTGAAGGCTACGGTTGACTCTGCGGTCTGCATTCTTGGCCATCTCGGCTGATTGAAAACATGTGAAGCGAAGCTGAAAAACCATCAAATGAAAATGTGAGTGCTGCCGCTCAAACACCTGCAGACCCTCTGAAGAATATAAACACGCCAGATCGCTTTCTGTCTGTTTCTGTTCCCATGCGGGTTATAAGTCAAACATCCTGCCCGGCATCTGACAGCTTCAGTCATCGAATCCAGTGACACGCTCATTGTTCACATGGCATTGTGGGTAAAATCTCATGACAAGTTAAGCGCGTGGTGCTGATGTCATTAGCGTGTGATGGCGATGAGTTTCCATCCGTCTCGTTCATGTCGGATCAGCAGCAGAAAGACTCGCTGTGTTGTGTGTTTGCGTGTAATTAGGTTGAATTGTTGTCTCTGGAATCCAGAACGATGAGCAGAAACAATCATCTCATGAACCATAATCATGCTGTTTCACTGCTGAGGTTGCATTCGTTGAAATATTTGGAGGACATAAGGAGGGGGCTCAATATACACCAAATATATAAAAAGTAACGCAAAGTGCTTTAAATGCAAAGCAAGCAGGTCTGTATGTCAGTGAACTGAGATGTAGTCATAATCATAATGAGATATCCAAATGTAAAAAGGGATAAACAGAATACATTCTGATCAGTTTAATGTGTAATTTAAATATTCTATCATTCATTCAGTGTAACTACGAGAAAGAAATGACCTCCACCTTCACCATACGAGGTGCAATGAAAGAGCCGAATGACTCCACCCGCGAGAGCAGAAAGCTAAACAGATCCTTCGAGGTCGCCTCTTTGAGCACCTCCTTTGTGCTGCTGTTTTTGGATTGCTCACTTGCACATACTTGCAGCTTTGTGGTTTTGCTACGGACCCAAACTTGCACAGTTTTGGTTTTGCTTTGATTTCTCTTTTGATGACAGTTGTTGAAAAGCCCCACAATGTGGTTCCGGGCTTCTTTGTTATTCTTGCCTTGAGATTTGGACACAGATGGTGACAGTGTCATTGCAGCAAGACTTTCCACTGTATTGTTCTTACTAAGCACCGGTGTGGAAGTCTGTATTTCCATCTCCATCCCATTTCTGAGCTAAAAAGCTATCCTGGAGCTGAGTGTAGGTAAAATCAGGCATTTTTCTCTGACGCTATCTCACATTACAGGTTAAACATATCAATCCATTTCAATAAATCCTATCTAGTTCCTTCAACTTATCTCTCCTTCGTGGAATAATATTGCAAAGACCTCCAAATTTTCAAACAATGAAGTTGAAGGTGTTCAACTTCAACTTCATCCAACAAATTATTCAAATGAGATGCTTCTCCCACTGAAAACGCTACGTCCAGATGAACAGAATCAACCTTTGGGAGTACAAAGAGATTCATTCATTTTAACCAGATCTCCAATACCACCTCCACTTTAGGCCTGCCACCTGTCCAGTTTCCTATTTTGTCTTTTGAGGCCAAACTGCACACCATATTGAAATATGCCAGGTGTTGGTGAGGAAAAAAAATATTTTGTGCTGTGAAATTTTGTTACCTTTGGAATTTTTCATAGACAACTAAAGAAACAGGCTGTGACAGGCTGCGAGCTGTTTGTTTTCAGTTCATCACTTGAGTTAGAAGCCCTATTTTTAAGTGGCTTAACTAACAAACAAACAAAACAAAAAGTTCACTGAAAACGGTAACGTACAAGGACGGGACTGTAAATGAGCGAAAAGGCAGCCAGTGCCCAAAGAAAAACTTTGAAAGGTGTCAGGAAAGGCAGGAAAGGAATTGCTAAAGAAACTAAATATAAAGGACTTTTGCAGAAACCTGCTGAGGGGAAGCTAAGTCATATCAGCTCAGCTATTATGTTACAGCAGTGCAAACTGTGTCGCTCTGCCCAATGAATTTACATGTCTTCAGTTGGTGATTGTGTATAAATGCATATTCATGCTTGACCTTAATCTGATGCTAAGTCTTGAAGTCTTCATTCCTGGAATTGCAGCTATAGAAGATAAGATTTTAAGCACTGATTAGGTGACAAAAAGTTAGTTATCTTCACGTCTTATTGAGCAGGATGTGAGACAGTATCAGACCTGTGTGACAACAATGTGAAGCTTTGAAAGTTTCAATGTATGCAGGCTAATGCCTTTCTTATGCTGAAAGCGGAGCGCTGATTGAAGTCGACGGCATCCGGTTGATTCATGTTGTATGTGAGCGTGCACAGAGGTGGAGAGTTAACAGATAGCGCTCTCACAGATGGTGGTTATCTGAGTGCCGTTTTAGGATTTGTTGAGCCAGCCAAGTTTGGCTATGTCAAACTTTCCTTAAGAACCAGTCTCAACACACAAAAGCACCAAACTTACAGACAAGTCCTCGGTAGATGAACATATTGCTAAAACAAAAAAACGTGGAAGCTCTCTGAACCCTGGCCAGCAAAAATGGGCTGTTATGTAATTCTAAAAATATGTGTTTATTTTCTTATTTACACTTCTGTATTTGTACAACATTATTAATTAGTGTATGGGAACACAACAGATGGTGCATGTCTATCTGATTCACTGTTAAAGAATTCTGGCGAGAATAAATAAACCACATCAGTAAGAAAGACAGTCATCTTCTTAAATGTCAAATCTGAGACACTGTTTAACATTGTGGTTTACAATAACAAGATCCTGATGGTGAATATTATTGCAGTGAGATTCTATCAGCAGATATAAGTTCACAGAGGGCATTTAAATAAATGTTACACAGCAGAAGTCTGTATGAATGCGTTTTACTGAAAGTTTGAGTTGCAAACATACTCATATATCAATCTTAAATCGGACGAAAGGGAATTCGAGTCACTTGGGGAATGATAAAACACAGCTTCCCTTGTTTGGACATTTTCAAGTTGAAATTAAAAAAAACATTGTACATACAGACAAAAACACCAGACAAACTGTTAACCCCCCACCCACAATAAAACAACATGTAATGTTAAAGGCATGAGTGACGCCAGCACACAAACCCAACCCAAACTAAATATTTCCTGCACGTCTACAGTCGACTCAGAGATCCAACTGTATTTAAATATTGCACAGATGAATAAAGCTTCAGATTTCTCACTGCACAGAATATTCTCATCTTTACAAGAAGACGTAAAGCCAAAGAAGAGACAAAGGCTCCTTTCACCAACTGACAGCCAATCAGAGAGCGTCACAGTAACAGTGACCTAAAGTTAAAGCGGGGCTGCTGACATGTTTTCAGTCAGTGTGAGCATGACTCCTGACAGTGAGTTTATACTATCAGCAATGATCAGAATTAAAACAGCAAGTGACCTTTGACCTACAGCAGGCTGAAAGCAGGACAGAGTTAAGTGGAGGCTGATAAGGGAAAACGCTGCCCCTGACAGAGTTTCTCTTAAAACAGAAACAACATCTTCTAAAAGCACAACGGGCCTGACTTGGCTGATTTATGGTTACATTGAAAATGAATAAATATAAGAAAAATATAAGATAAGCAGGAAACATGAGCCTCACATCCATTCCTCTGATCAGTTAATAGCTCCATCCATCCATCCATCCATACATCCTTCCCTCCATCCATCCTTCCCTCCATCCATCCATCCATCCATACATACATACATACATACATTCATCCATCCATCCATCCATCCATCCTTCCCTCCATCCTTCCCTCCATCCATCCATCCATCCATCCATACATACATACATTCATCCATCCATCCATCCATCCATCCTTCCCTCCATCCATCCATCCATCCATCCCTCCATCCATCCATCCTTCCCTCCATCCATCCATCCTTCCCTCCTTCCCTCCATCCATCCATCCATCCATACATACATACATAAATACATTCATCCATCCATCCATCCTTCCCTCCATCCATCCATCCATCCATCCATCCATACATACATACATAAATACATTCATCCATCCATCCATCCTTCCCTCCATCCATCCATCCATCCATCCATCCATACATACATACATACATACATTCATCCATCCATCCATCCATCCATCCATCCATCCTTCCCTCCATCCATCCATCCATCCATACATACATACATACATTCATCCATCCATCCATCCATCCTTCCCTCCATCCATCCATCCATCCATCCATCCCTCCATCCATCCATCCATCCATCCATCCTTCCCTCCATCCATCCATCCATCCTTCCCTCCATCCATCCATCCATACATACATACATAAATACATTCATCCATCCATCCATCCATCCATCCTTCCCTCCATCCATCCATCCATCCATCCATCCATCCATCCATACATACATATATAAATACATTCATCCATCCATCCATCCTTCCCTCCATCCATCCATCCATCCATCCATCCATACATACATAAATACATTCATCCATCCATCCATCCATCCATCCTTCCCTCCATCCATCCATCCTTCCCTCCATCCATCCATCCATCCATCCATCCATCCATCCATCCATCCATCCTTCCCTCCATCCATCCATCCATCCATCCATCCATCCATCCATCCATCCATACATACATAAATACATTCATCCATCCATCCATCCTTCCCTCCATCAATCCATCCATCCACCCATACATACATACATAAATACATTCATCCATCCATCCATCCATCCATCCATCCATACATAAATACATTCATCCATCCATCCATCCATCCATCCATCCATCCATCCATACATACATACATAAATACATTCATACATACATAAATACATTCATCCATCCATCCATCCATCCATCCATCCATCCATTTTCTTAATCACTTTATCCAATTCACCGTTGCAGGGGTGAATTGGATACACACACACACACACACACACACACACACACACACACACACACACACAGAATGATGTCACATTCTACGGAAATGAGTAATTCGGGTGTTTTTTCGCTCCGTTTTTCCAGTTTTTTGCTGATGACATCAGAGCTGTTGCTGCCAAAAGGAGGGGGCTGAATGTGTGCACGTGTGTCTGTGTGTTGCAATTTGTGCAAATGTTAAAGGCTTTACAGCTGGACCTTTGCCTTATTTTAGCTTTAGCCCAGGGAGTTTTTCTTTAAACTTGTGAAAGACCTCAGTCTTCATTGTCCCAGAGGATGACACAGAATGAGAAAGTGTGGGGAAAGTTTACAGAGGAGTCCCTAGTTTTTCAATGTGAATGTGCAGATTTCCTCTGGAAACTCATATTTGTCCTGCCATGGAAAAACTTGCCAGAATACATGCCCTAAAAGGGAACTTGGTTACTGCCTATGACAATGGTCAAGATGAGTGGTTGCAGCTGGATGTACGCTTCTGACAGGCTCTGTGTGATCACAAATGATTGTGTGTGATCAATTTAAACGTGCAGTCACATGTGTTAATCAACAACAGCAGTATGCTGCCTCTGCCAAGGCTGAAAATCCCCTCCACGCCACACATGAGCTGATTTCTTGGATCCAGATATTATTATTTTAAGAACATCAAGATGATGTCCCTGTTTTTTCTTATTTCAATGTGACATTTATTTATGAAGATATTACAAAAAATGACCACTTTTACTAATCCATGCATGACGTTTGAATAATCTGGATAACAAGCAAACCAATTACATCATTGCCATGTTGAAGGTAATCATAAATCATTATAGCATATGTCCATTTACTATGTGAGAAATCAGGGGCTGTAAATCAGACTGCTTGGTTGAAATAAATACAGCAGCCAATCATCAATCAATACCATGGTTCATCTCAACGATCCCCAGTAAGATCTCCATTAAGACTTCAGTTACAGTAATTAGAAATTCAGATGAGACTCGGTGTGATAAACACATGCTCACAATATTAATGGCCAAACTGTGGCTCTGATTGGTTCATCGTGAATCTAAGGTGATCCAGACATATTTGCTCCAACTGTTAGGCGAGTCAGCAGAAGGTAAATCCCCGCAGTATGAGGAAGAAGTGGTAGTTGTGGGTTTTAGCACTTCTGGTTAATCTCATCTGATCTGATACCAAATAAATACAGGCCCAGTACTGCCAATACCGATAATTTCAAGTTTTAAAAGCATCGATCTAAGATTAATTGTAATCAACTTGTAAATTCTGAACTGACTTTAATGATCACAATGAGTTAATACAATAAAACAAACTTTTCAGCTTTTTGTGTATTTTGAAACAGGGTTTTATTTTAAAGCTGGCAGGTAAATATGCCCGTCTTTAAAGCACTGGGTCACCTTCTGTTGTTAAATGTGCTGGTAGGCTTTTAAATAAATAAATAAAATTTAAAAAAGCCAAGAATGTGACACTCAACACTATCAGTCAACACTTTTATTTTTCACAGTGCATGTTTGAGGTATATTTCTTCCTCTTAAAAATTTTTTTTTTAACACAATTCGGCGATTTACATGCATAGAAACAAAGCATTGATCCTATCACGCTAGCATCGATATCAATACCTGCGTTGGGTTCGATACTTTCGATATTTGGATCGATCCACCCATCGATTTAATGGATTATCAGTGCAACAGTTTGGCTCTGTTAGTTTATAAATGACTTTTTAATGACCTATTTTGGTTAAAGGGTGTACATATGTCTTTAAATCATAGCACTCTTTTCAAAACTAGTAGAAGGATTTAATACAGTGCAAAAGTGGGGTTATGGAAGTGTGGTTAGTTGCTGTTAATTACCACGAAGAGCTAAACTACCAAGGATAAGGACGGATTATGGCTTAGTGCACATATAAATTAGAGTGCAGCTGAAACATTCCTGTCAGGGCTGGATATTACAACCACATTTCAGAAATAGTTGGGACGCTGAGCAGTTTCCAACAGCTTTTCACGGGCTGCAAAAGTTGTGCGGCGCTAAAAACAAATATGTGCTAGAACATCTCAAAGTTAATAAGGTCAACTAGTAACATGACTGTGCATACAAAAGAGCATCTCAGAGAGGCTGAATCTGTCAGAAACAAAGATCAGCAACTGAGCAACAGCTGTGAATGTTTGGGGATCGCGGTATTGGTGACGTTCACATGTGTGAAGGCCCTGTTTATGCTGAACAATAAATAGCATGAAGAGCAACATGGTTCAGAGAAGGGCTTTCTTATTTCAGCAAGAGGATGGAAAACTATATTCCACAGGTTTTCCAACAGCATGGTTTTGTAATAAAATAATCTGGGTGCTAAACTGGCCCTCCTGCAGTCCAGACCCGTCACCCATTGAAAACAGATGGAGCATTATAAAATGAAAAGTACGACAAAGGAGGTCCTGTTGAACAACTGAAATCCCAGCAAGAATGGGAAAACATCTGGCTTCTAAAACAGCAGTTGGCCTCTCAGCTCCCAAAAGCATGCAGTGGTTTTTTTTTAGAGAAGAGATGATGCAACACGCCGTTAAACGTGCTTCTGTCACAGCTTCTTTGGAAAAGTGTTGCATTAAATATACAAATGAGCGTGCATCATTCAAAAACACAACAACACTACACATGCTGTCTTTGTGCGACATGTGGTTACCAAACACATACTTCCATTGGGTAAAAAAGCTTCTTGTTACTTTCATTTCTTGTGATTTTTGACTGTTTGCTTGGAATTTAACTGAATTTAGGACTAAAGCGCAGACGGGATTTTTCTAAAGCTTCAAGCTTTTGGAAAAAGCCGATAACAACAGTCCCAGAAAGTAACAAAAATCCAACCAAGCAGACTGCCACGGAGCACAGGAAGCTGATGGAGGACTAGAGAAGATGAGATGATCCAACTAAGGGAGATACAAGGCTGTCAAACACAGGTGACACAGCAAACAATCACAAAGAAGAGGAAAGGAAAGCAGGAAGTAAAACAAAAAAAGACACATGAGGAAAACTGATTCTCAGAGCAATACAAACAGTGAGAAAGGCTGAAGAACAACTGAGCGTGATGACGGAAACACGGAACACACAAGAAGAAAACACAACAAAGACAACGAGAAACTGACAGAAACCGCACAAACCAGAACCCTGCAGTGGTTTCATATGCCGCTCATGTTTATTCGTGATCACATCACTACACTCCCACACCTTCAGTGGTAAAAATCTGAATAAACGTCTGCATCTGTCATTTAAGTATTTAATAAATAAACAGTGACTGTTCAGCTTCTAATGAGAGCACTGATCTCAGCACTGATAGAAAACCTGAAACACTTTATAGCCACTGATCAGTTTAGTTTACTACCACAAAAACCCACTGATGTTCCATTCATGTGCTCATTTTATCCTCAACTGAAACACACTTGATTTATGAGCTCCACATGCTGACTCGCTGATCACATCTCTGGTACTGATTAATGAAGATTGAGTTATCAGCACTGATAATAGATTACAGCAGTCAGGATTACAGTAATCTGGCAGCCAGAGCTGATGTCACTAGGATGGTTTTTATGAAGCACAACGCTAAACACAAAGTCTTCAGTGTACAGAGTTTAGCTTGAATCTCTGAGCTCGAATCTTGCGGACAGGATGTCCGGACGTCTGTCTCCGAGCTGCTCAGATCAGTCTCAGCTGTTTCCCCTCTTTTTTAAAAATTTTTTAGATTCCCAATGCTCCGTGACACTGCTCGCTTTCTGGCTTTTCGTCGTCTATAAATCTGCTGAGTGAAACAAACAGAGATGTATGAATCTACACGTCTCTGCAAAGATGCACGCACAAGTAAAAACAAAAGTAAAACTTGGTATAAAGATGGATGGGGAGGGGAACGAGGGGAAACTGGAGCTGATGTCGTGTTATCTCTGCATCTGCAGGTCAGTGAATGCTGCTCGTGTCAGGACAGACGCCACCTCTGACCTTTTTATTCCTGCCTCAGAGTGGGTTGGTTTAATTTCTGCCCCCCGTGCGTCTCAGCTCTACAGGCCGGACAGAAAAAAGTTGATTTATCAGCTTTACAAACTCCACAGGAGAGATTCAGAGTTTGCGCTTCACGTTGGTATTTTTTTAGCAGCCGACATCAAACTGAGGGTTTAACTGCCTGTTTCGCTGGGCGGAATGCTTTTTACTGTGCTCTATTGTGTGTTTATTGCACTTTTATGTGGTGTATTGTGTGTTTAGTTTTATAGTGTTTCAGCTTACAGGACTGACCCCAGTAAAAAGTTCACCAAATCGGAGCTTCATACTCAACACTACTTTCACCTCGCTGAGCGGATCCTGTGATTCCCGTGGAAGAAAATGACTTTAAGAAGAAGAGGAAGAAGCTAACACGTGAGCTTTCAGGCAGCCGTGACATCTGAGTCAGGATCGCTCCAGATGGAAACTTATTTATCCTTTTTCCATTAGTCCTGGAGACACTTGTGTGAGCTGCTAACACTCACGGCCAATGAAACCATGCTGACAGTTAAATAAACAGTTCACCTGGAAGACGAAAAACATTTGAAAACAGGAATCCTGCAGCTCGAGGCAGATTAGATTTAAGACCTCTTTAACACCCCTCAGAATTAAATTTAAGACCAGCTCTCCTGCAAGTAAGATTTAGGAATGAGAAAGTGACATCATCCCACAGATATGTTTGTTTTTCTACGATTTCGTCAAAGCTCTTAGCATCCACAATAAGCTGATGGGATCCCAGACTTTGGCTTAAATATTAAAAAACATGGTTTTATATCAAAAAACAAACTATAAATGTTGTTGCTTCTCCCATTGTGATCTGTGTCATTAATGCAAGGCACTTTCTGATAATTATAGCTATTACAAATCATTTAGAGATCTTAATTTCACTGATAAAAAAAATACTCATAGAATTCAACTGTTCCCACATCTTCAAATGTTGATTTAAGACATTTTGGAAAAAATGAAGGCGTCTTTTTTTAGATGAATGAATTCACTCAGCTTTATGACTATTTAAGAATCCATGGGAAACATGCCCAGCTGCTCAGTTCATAACTAAAGTGAAAAGGATTGAGCAGAAAGACTTCTTCACCCTTCTCCTGCTTCATTAGTTGTTTTTCCATCTAAAATTTTCTCCCTCAAGAAGTTTTTTTTTTCAGGGAGCTGAAAGTTTCCTTCAGAGTATTGTTTGTCTGCATTTCCACTCCACTGAAGACAAAAGATCTGGCAGAATGAGTCCAGTGACGTAGCGAGAGCTGCTTTTAAACACCAGGCTTTATAAGAACGTAGTTAGCAGGCTACATCTCAGCTGTCTCTCTTTGTTGTTGTGCAACTGCTTTGGTTACAAAAGCTAACAGTGTGGCACCTTTTAAAAATAATACAGCTTTAAAACAATAAAACATCTGATTTCTTTTTTCTCAGCCACAAATGTTTGCCTCGATCTCTCTTCCACTTTCCTTGGTTAGTAACACTATCCCCACCAATGACAAAATATTTCAGCAATTATTGTTTCACATCAAGCGCCGGTGTTAAAAATCGATCTTTCTACTCACTCTTTTGATCGATATTTATGTATATAAACAACACTCTGATGTGGAAAGTGTTACATGTGACATTTGTTGTGCTCACACTCTCCAACTTTAACTGATGAGCATCGAGATCCAACCCAAGAACCCACAACAAGTGGGTACGCCTTCCTCCACTGACCCTAAAATGAGTGGGGAAGTTACCATTATACAAAATGATACACATGAAAACCAGACAAGGGCCCCAGTGTCACACCTGCAGGTTTATTTCCACTAAAATTCATGCAAATGCTGTTGTGGATGTGGTTTGAGGTTCCAAGAGCTCCTGTGAAGAGGTGCAGTGGTATAAAAAACTCTTCTCCACACTAGAAGAGATTCACATTGACCAAAAACTATTGAAAGTCAATGTCACATGTCACAAACTGTTCTCAACTTCCAGGTGATTGAAGCCTTAGCCAATGAGAGTGCAGGACACAGCTGACTGACATCAGCTGCTGATTGACATAAAACCTGTCCGAGTCTGGAATGTCCATCAGCCATCACCTTTGTGTTGCTTTCAGTGTGAACGCAGCTGAAAGAAGCTCAGTTTAAAGTCCTGCCACACTTAAACCCAACATCATCTTCAGACACACTGACCACGAAGAGCCTCACACACACTCAGGGCACATACTCTGAACTATTTAAAGCACAGCTGTCAGCATGCATGTGCGTGAAGTGACAGTCAGCAGCTCTGAGAGGATGTGCCAGTTAAACCTCTCTGCCAGGAAGGTCACGAAAGGCCCGGCTGTATAAACCACACATAAAGTGTTATTTATAAAGGAAGAATGTGCAGTGCAAGTTCAGCCTGATATGGTGAAATCGAAATGAAAATGAGGCGAGACAGAATTTCGCCTAAAAAGTTTATTAATAGCTTATATTTATGTGTTCTGTGCAGCTGTGTTTAATGGCCATGCGTAAGGATGGATGCTCTGGTGCTCTTTTTGTGCCTTGTTTACAGTCCTTTCCTTGGAATTTACAGAGACGGTGTCCTCAGTTACTTCTTCCTTCAGTAGTTATTTTGTTCCCTCGGTATTCCATACCTGATGCCGCCAAATAAAACACTTCCTTTTATCGCTTTTTCGACAAGTGTGACAGTTTCTAATGATTGTGTTTTTGATTGACATGTCTGATAACATGCGGTACAAACATCCATCCATGAATGGAGATGAGAGTGGAAATGAAGCACAGTGACTGAGATCATCACAGAAGCACTATGACAACAATGTGTGTTAATGGCTTTTAAAGAAAAGTGTTTCCAACCTTTGGGGCTGAAAAATGAAGACAAAGTGACAAACACTGCAGTTCCTCTAATGACCACTTGGCTCCTAAAGCGAGTCGACCCATTGCCTTGGATTTAAAAAACAGACTTTACAACAGAAATAAACAGGATACAAAAAACATCTCTAGGCTATAAAGCCATTTTCCCTGTTTGTGATAACTGTTTGGGGTTTTTTTTTTGACAAGATGACACATTTGAACCATGTTAATGCTTAAAGTTGACATTATTATAACCCTGGAAGCTTTGAGTGTCAGGTGGATGGAGAGAAAGCAGGCCAGTGCTTCACCTCAGCTACTCAGAGCCAGTGAAAAAACTTTGTGACTGTTTTTAAAGACTTTTGGAGCATTTAAAATCCAATAATAAGACAGCCAATCACAGAAGATTGTGCTCCACCTCAAGAGAGTGAACTTCTAATATTTTTATGCTCCGTAGACTTAATTACCTGTATCTGTGCGATGTAGTTGCACCCATACTGTCTTTACGTATGCAGCTTGCTAGCTTTAGCTGATAACTCCACTCCACCCTAATTGTGGTCACTTCTGTGTGCAAAACACCAACACGGCGATCGTAAACCAGTGGGTGATGTCAGTTTGTTTGCACATCTCTGCCTTTGTGGATACACAGTGTTAGTAATGATGACGCTATAGAGTTTGATTTCCTCATGCATGTCAGTTTATATTCAAGTTAAACACTTTTTCCCTGTGAAAACAGGAAACGGATGAAGGTGGACAGAAATCCAGAAACTGCTTTGAGCTTGTTTGTCATCTGAAGCAGTGACTGTAATGAAAGGACGGCAGGAAGAGACAGAATGAAGCTGTTATTAAACGTCTGTGCAAATTAAATGTTTTAAGTCCAAACATCTCAGATGTCTAAACCAAACATTTCACAGAGACGTGTCATAAACAGAAAATTAAGTTATCAGCTTACACTAAACTTCAGGTGCTCATTGACCTGAAATATCAAAAACAGGCTTAAATTCACCTTTAATTTCAGCTGTTACTATAGAAACAATGTAAAAAGAGGTGCATGATGTCATCGGATCCTGACATCAGCAGAGGGCTCACTCTTAAATATCAGACCTGCAGAACTGAACCAGGAATCAAACTAGCAACCTGTAAGCACTTCCTGTCAGAGTAAAACACACACACATAAAACTCCTCTGTGGTGAGGTCATAACACCTTGACGTCACCACCTTATCCTTTCTTCATTTCCAACCTCATCATCATCACCATCACCATCCTTTCCGCGCACGTGTCATCTTACCTGTGCCTGCTGGCAGCGCGGGCTCCGTGCGCGTGTCCATTGGTGTACAGGTTGTAGGACTGTCGCAGCGGGAACGCGCCTTTGGCGTGTCCGCAGGTCCAAAGCACGAGCAGCAACAGTAGCGGGAGCGCGGCCATCCCTCCGATCAACACGCGATCAATACAGAGTATCGATACCTTATCGGAGTCTAATCAGCTTCCTCAGCTGGAAGGGAAGACTCCCATCTCCATGGAAACGCCACAAAAAAAGTTTCCTCAGAAGTCCGTCAGTCCCACCGACCCATGGTCCGGATCCGATCAGACCTGAAGCCGAGTCCAGTCCCCCCTGACCCGCTGCGGGTCCCGCTGCTCCCAGCCTTTAATCCGCCTTTAATGCCACTTTAATCCGGCTCGGCGCGGTCCCGGCTGGCCCATCAGAACTTTACTTGAGAAACAAAGAGAAGAAAACGTTGCGACAGACTGAACCGAGACCAGCTGCTCCTCCTCTTCATCACACCGCCCCACCGAACTGTCTCCGCCCCTGCCGGAGGAGAAACCAGACCCGCACCCACACCTGAACCAGGACTGGGATCAGTGATGAAAACGTGAAACCGCACGGAGCCTCAGAGAGGCTTTAAAGGACCAGACTGCGCTTTTTAAACTTCTCTGCCCCGTTTTTCCTTTCTTTGTATGTGTGTGTGTGTGTGTGTGTGTGTGTGTGTGTGTGTGTGTGTGTGTGTGTGTGTGTGTGTGTGTGTGTTTTAAGCACTCTCTCTCTCACACACGTATAAAGTTAATGTAAATCAGCTGAATCTGATTCTTTCTTTCCGGATTTTGTTGTCAGTTTAATGAGTTATTATTCCGAACACTTGTTTGCTTGTTTGAATGTTATTTTGATCTGCAGTGGATCCTTTGAAGCTCTTAAAGAACATCTAAGAGTTTAATCTCAGCTGACAGTCAAGTCACTGCAGTTTGTCTCAGCTGGTTTCGGATTAGTGAGACTTCCTGAAGGCGTCACAGTCACTACAGAATGTAAAAACTCTTTTTTTACTTGGTAAATGTAAAGTGCAGTTAGCTGGTAATGAGGCGACTTGTGGATGTGGGGCCACTTTTTGAGATGTGGTTCACTGGCTGATGCTTTATTCTGACAGGTTTTTGGTCACATTTCAGTGGATAAAGTCAGCGATTCCTAAGTTTCTGCAGGGGAGCCTGCAGAGTAATCACAGCTGTTCTTCACATCTGTAAAGTTCAACAATCCAAAGTGTCCAAATACTTCTTATTTTAGGATTAAGTTCATGTGTTCTCATTCAGGTTTATTTATTTTAAGAGCAAATTAGTGTTCCGAGTAAATGTTTGATTTTCTGGATTGAATACCGAGCCTTACGGTGGTCCTCGTGCACACCTGCATATGTGTCTGCGATTCATTCATTTATGTGATGAGGCAGAGGAACAGAAACGTGTTTTAAAATGTTAAAAAGTTGCATCCTGTAACGTGACACCGAAGACGTTAATGAGCGTTTGATGACACTCGGAGCAGAAAACATCCTGCAGACTTCCTGAGGTTAAAGGATGTTTTACATCTGCTCTCCTCAAAATAGACAAACATGCCACTAACTTTCACTACGCGATAACCCTTTATATCAGTGTTGTTTGGACCATTGTTGTACTGTTTTTCCACACATCCTGCCCTTCAGTAGACCCCAGTGTGGTCATCTAACGTCTTATAATTTTGTCATTTATCATAAGGTTTGTTTGGTTTTTTAAATTTTAGTTGAGTTGAGTTTCCTTTGTTTGCAGAATGGCTTTACTCCTTACACTTGTTGTTTACACGTGTTTCGTTTCTGTAGGAGTTTTTCTCTTTTTCTTCTTATTTTTATTATATGGGGGTATTTTTCAGGGAAAGGGGTTTCAGAAGTGGTATTACAACACAGTCACAGCAGTTTGCGCAGGCAGCTGACTCACAGTCATGTCGACATTCAGAGTAAACATGTGTACCACAGCTGTCTCATGCTGGTTCTGTTGACAAATGAACATGGACTAAACCAAAAACCGTTTCCTTTTTTTAAAACATTTTTCTTTTATTACAGTTTAGTTGGTTTGCAAGCACACTATATGAATTTACATTACAATGCACCAGCTACACATGGGCCCGTCCTTCAGTTGTCCGTGTTCGTAACCAAGTATAATCCAGACTTGAGCGTTGCGTCTGTGAAACCAAGCCATCGCTTGTTTATGTGTCGCGTGCCAGCTGTGACATCACTTCGTCAACATTTGTCCTGGTCCTTGAGATGGACCAACCTCGCTGCTGCGCTGGTACATGTGTAGAAGATGTCAAAACAGGAAGCAAAGCTATCTCACAGCTTTTTTTCCAGAAAGTCTTTAGAAACTTTTGCAGCATCTCTGTATAATCTGACAAACTCCGAGCTTCCTGTAGAGATCTTTATATAAATAACAGCAAAACAAAGATGATCATACAGCAGGTGACAAGGGTCAGCATATATACCAGGTGTCACACTGCACTCTCCTTGCTAATGGTTTATGATTAACAAGTTATTAGATGAACACACCTTCTCTGAGCATCCTTTCTGGCTCCAACAATGAACATAATTTACAAAATAAACTTCCTGTTTCATTCCAGACGACCTGAAACTGGTGATCGAGCTCATGAGCTCATGAGAACAAAGTTTGCACGGGTAAAGCAGCAGAGACAACAAAGAAAAGTCTCTACAAAAGCAACTTTATTTCAAACAGGAGCTTGACGTCTGTGACCTGCCAGATCCCCAGTGAGCTGATTTTACATGAAGTGAGCTGAAAATCATTTTCCTCAGTTCATCTAAAATAAATCTCCCCAAATAGAGTGACTGTACGCTGACATCGAGTTTGGTAAAGACACACAGGCTGAGAACAAGACTGCGTTTATTCAAGTATAACCACCATTAGTTTCATTTTTTTTCATAGCCACAGAGTTTTGAATTTCTTAAACAATCACTAAAAGCTTGAATCTTACAGCATGTTAAGTCAACACTGATGCATGGCCTTGTCAACATTTTGGTTTTGCTGGGTATTTAAGAGTTGGGCAGAACAATGTAAAAACAAAGTAAGATACTGAGCTCTGCCGAGATCCTTTTCTGTTTCTTTTTTCCTCATTCAGCCTGCTCAGATCTACTCTTCATCAGCGATGAGTGCATCTGAGAAACTGAGGGCACCCACATTCTCAAAGTAACGACTGCTCCCTCACACAGCAGCCACACCCAAAATTATAACCTGCTTAACTGTCTGTATTATTCTAAATGAGGCCCTCATTGGCTAAGTAAGCATCACGCTGTACTAAAAATGACATAAAACTATTGTTTGAATCGATTAACTCATTAGGGAAATGTTTACTGCAGGCACAGGGCGGTGGGAGCTGTAGGTTGTTTTTCTCATAGACATACATATACAGCCCAAGGTCGTGTTTTTGCAATGAGAGAAGTTGCCCCCTGCTGGCCATTAAAAAGAATGCACGTTTGAGGCACTTTGCAGTTTTTATCTTTAGTCCACAGTCTGAGGTCATGCAGTAAATATCAAAGACACAAAGACATAACATCACCACACTGACATCTTTAGAGACTCACGTGAAGTGTCAAAAACAATGATCATCAAACAGAAACGATGACAACAGATGCAGCTGAACTGTTCTTTTTGCAGGAGCCTACAGTACCCATGATGCACCAGCGATAGTCGGCTGTTAGACTGGGGTGTGTGCTGGTAGTAGCTAATGTAGCCCGAAGCAGAGTTTGTAAGCTCACTGCTTTCTAACCTCATACTGAGTTTTCAGATCAGACAGCAAATTCACACGTCTCCATCTGACTGTAAAACCAGCGGCAGCACTGACCAACGCTGGCTCAAGACAGGAATACTGACGGTAAGCATACGGAAAAATATCTGTTTAGCTGAACGCCGACGAGCCACCACCTGCCCAAACTGTGATACAGACTGTTTTCCCTAATAGGAACAACAGAGAGAGAGAGCTAAAACAGGACTCTACAATGGAAAACACTTTATCAGATCTCATAAATCATGTGGTGACCCCCCTCTTCCTCAGGCTCTACCCTCTCTGGGTGGAGAGGCGGACCACCCAGACTCCATCACTCACACTAACCACTGTTTTCAGTTTTATGAGTCTCTTTTTAAATGGAGTTTTGTATTAAACACAGAGACACATTCCTGGGCGAAAGCCTCAGGTGAGACACAGAAACAGAAAACCGCATTACCAGCCAGACAAGAGCCAATCTGAAAGCTTTTCCTTTTGAATAATCGAGTAGCTCGTGAAAGTTAATAATGTCCCTGGTTTGTTCTTTATTTCCTTTAAATGTTCACTATGTGAAGGAAACCAAATAAAAGTTAATTTACCTCTTTAGCTGTTTAACTGATCTGAGCATGTACAATCAGACTGTAAGTGGTTTTAACAGGAAAGTCCCAGCTGACCTTTAAAATGCTCAACCATTAAGACCTCCATCTCTCCTGAACATTTGGAGTTGTCTCTGGACAAAAGCACTAAGATTCTTCCTCATCTTCTTCTTCTTATTATTAAGAAGACACTACAACCATACAGGAAACCCAGATGGTGACTAATCAGAGAAGTGCTTGCTAACTTTCCTCAACTTTTAGTCTTGAAATATAAAATATAAGTGAAAGTTGTGCAATGTTACCTGGATGTTGTAGGGCTTTCCAGCAAGGCAAAGTTTATGTTCAGGAATCATTTTATATTATAGAGTAAGAATGCCAAGAAAAAAAGTACACCTAGAAACTCCTGATCTTATGCTTGGATGACCAGCTCTGTTCATACTGAGCTAGCTGTGAGACACCTGAGCAGACAGAGCCACCATGATGTCACCAACTCTGTATTTTGTAGCCTCTGTGCTAGCACTTTGTAGCCTCTATGCTAGCACTCTGGTCAACAACTTTTGTTTCTTGGAGACAGAAGTGACCATATGTGGACAAGAAGGCGGTGTCCCGGTTTATTGGCTAAGTCTCGTTAGCTTTATTAAAGTTCTCATTTAATACAAATGATGCAGTTTAACATAGTGCCAATCAGTGTTGGTCAAGTTACTTGAAAAAAGTAATCAGTAACTAATTACTGATTACTTCCCCAAAAAGTAATCCCATTACTTTACTGATTACTTATTTTCAAAAGTAATTAGTTACTTAGTTACTTTTTAAAAACATGATTTACAACCTGAATAGGTGATAAAGCGATAGATCTTTCAGCCCAATTCTACTTTCTACCTAATCCATCATATAAAATGTAATCAAATGATAAAAGTCTCTTTTTAAAATTTGTTTTATTAGTTTTAATCTTTTAACTTTATGCATCAAGCAAAAATGACATTATATGCAACATTCTGACTGGAAGAAATTTGTTTAACATTTAAACCTATTTTCTGCACATTCCAGCACATAAAATGAAATATTTTTTTGTGTTTACACTCAGTCTTTCAAATAGATGCAAGTAAAACACAGCAGAAAATAAAGTCAAAGACTCAGCGGTCCTGTTGCTCTATTTTCACCTGTTTGCCCTGGTGCAGGTGTGCCGCAGCGGTCAGTGGAAGAATCCACGAGTTTCTCTGTGAGTTTCCCATTACGTGGTAGCGCACTCGGTGCTTGCTCGGAAGTTTAGGGGTTTTTTCGTTGTAAAGAGAAGTTTTCTTCCCACACAGTGAGCAGCGGACACTAATGTTTTTATCACTTTTTACGGAATCAAACTCAAAGTAAGGTCAGTACTTCCACGTTTTAAACGCTGCACGCTCATACTCTCTCCTGCACTCGATATATGATCCATTGTTGATCTGCACACAGCTGTTGTCACGAACGTCGCACTCGCTTCTGTCACTGTCATGAGACATTCACAAAAGAATCACGGTTTTAGTAACGCAGTAACGCAACCTGCTTTCGGGAAAGTAACGGTAATCTGATTACCTTTTTGCAATAGTAATCCCTTACTTTACTCGTTACCTGAAAAAAGTAATCGGATTACGCGTTACTGCCCATCTCTGGTGCCAATACAGAGGGTGAAACTGATGTGCTGCTCAGAGAGAGTTTATGGTGCCATCCATTCAATCATCCATCTTCCTCTGATCATCGGGGCTTTGGTACGATTGGAGCCTATGCCAGCTGTCCTTAGCTGAGAAGCTGGGTCCACACTGGTTTCCATTGCAAACTGGTTCCATAAACTATACAGGTACAACACACAGGTTCCAGATAATTAGTGGGAAGTAAGTCTAACTGTCAATGAAATGAGGTTTATTGTTGTTTGCGTTTAAGTTTTTCATTGAAATGTTCTGATCAGCAGTTCCGGCTTCAGCTCCATTGTAGGTGCAAACAACATCAACATCTGCAGAAGGTTTGGCATAAGTTAAATGTACTTTAACAAACGTAAAAAATAAAACATGTAAATGTGACTTTTTTTACCTGTTCAACTTATGTCTGTCCACTAATTAAGGTGGGCTAATTATTCTTATTGTTGTATGTCCGTAAGCTTAAATGGGATTCACAGGATGCTCTGAGCAATTGTTTTCCAGGTCAATACCATAGCTTTCTTTGGGTATCTTCCAGTTACCCAGTACCTGAAATGAATTAAATGGAGCAGGACAAATAACCAGTTATTGTACTGGACCCCCAGTAATTCATTCCTCTCACGCTACTATATGTAATTACTTGTTTTTCGTGATAAAAGTTGGAGGAAACTGCCCTCAGACTTGCACATAAGCAGCTCCACTGTTCTCTCTGTGGCACCACACAAATAGCAAATAGAGTTATAGTGTGAGAATAGCACAGCATGAATTAAGGGCAACATTAAATTGTACCAAATCTGTCATCCCATCTTCCTGGCAGAAGCTCTGCATTTATTTATATATTTAGTGTGATGTATGATTAGAGCTGCAGTTAATAGACCTGCTCTTAGCATCTATTCTGAGCTTTTACTTTGTTTTCCACTTAACTCCACCTTCAGTCAGAACACAGCCGGACAACATCCAGATCCGCTGGACCTGCTTTAACAGTCTTTAATGCGATTGTGGTTTCGCAGCTTCTTTGTAACTGAACGGAGAACAGAGAGGTGTGTTTGTGTTGGTATGCAGCAGATGTGAGCAGAGATGGAAAACAGAAAAAAACTTGACAAACCACAGAATGGAAAACTAAACAAGAACACGTGGACACACACACACACACACACACACACACACACACACACACACACACACTTGGATCGTGTGTTTTAGGTGAGAAACACAGTCACTGTTTTGCAGGATAGGTGTCAGCGCCTGTTGGTTTCTCAACTGAAGAAACAAAACACTTAAAAGCAAAGAGACCAAAGACCACAATAACTAGCAGACCAACAACAAAGCAACCACACCAAAAAATTTAAATTAAATTAAAAAAAAAGCCACAATATAAGAGCAACAAAGCAGTGCCAACCACCACGGCCACTGCAGACCTCTTCCCCTTTCTCTCTTGCACAGATCTAAACTCTGATATATTTGTTTATTCAATGGATGCACAAATAAAACTCAAGCTGAAGTTCATCTGCAGACTGAACAGCCCAGCGTGCTGCTCCTCAACCTGCACGGGAATCAAACCAGCACCTTAACGCCACAAGGACAACTCGGCATCTGAAATGTGCACTTTACATTTCAGCTCCTCATTTAGCTGTCAGCAGGCTGAATGTGTTGCTGTAGGGCACTGTGGCAGTAAATACAAGCGTTTACAGCTGTTTGCATAAGATGGACTAAGTGTGTTTGTCTTCAAAGAGAATAAAATTGGAAATGGATGAGAGCACTGTTAACATTCTTGAAGTTTCTGTAAACACCTGACCCTGAAGGCAGCACCATGTCAGCTTCATTTTTTCAAAACTCACTTCGAGAGTCTCAAAGCTGGAAAAGTGTAGTCGCTGTTTCTTGACTGTTTGCTGTGTTTGTGAGGACCCAGCAGATACTTGTGAGTCCAAGTTGAGGGAAGACAGTGAAACAGTTAGGCAGTGAAATTATTTCCAGATAAGCCCTTTAATACTTTCAGAAAGCTGCTCATACAATCATCTGTCAATTCACTTTGTATACGACACGAAAAGTGCCTTAATCCTGCATTCTATGTTGTGGCCAGCAGGGGGCGAGTACTCAAATTCAAATTCAAATTTTATTTGTCACGTACACAGTCATACACAGTACGATATGTAGTGAAATGCTTGGACAACTGCTCGTGACCTAAAGAAAACAAAAAAAGAAAGGCTATGAATAAGATAGGAAATAAATATGAAAAATTAAAAAGGGTAAATTTAACTAGGAAGGAATAAAATATAAATTAAGGTTAAAAATGAAATAACTGTACAACACAAATTAGAATGAAGGGTAAATTTAACTGGGAAGAATAAGATAAAATATATAAATTAAAGTTGAAAATAAAATAACTGTACAACAAAATACACAATACACAGTATAGAACTATATAAGAATGTATGGAGAAATATAAATATAAATAAATATATACACAATAACAGCAGCTGTACAAGTATTAACCGGAAATGAAGAATATAGTGACCAGTGTTGTGCAAAACCAAAGTCCAGAAAGTCCAGTGTGTGTGTAAGAACCATATGTGTGGGTCAGTACTGTGTGGTGGTGTGATTGAGAGACCGTATCGCCTGCGGGAAGAAGCTCCTCCTCAGTCTCTCTGTGTTGGTCTTCAGGGAGTGGAATCGCTTTCCTGACCTCAACAGAGAGAACAGTCTGTTGTTGGGATGGCTGAGGTCCTTCACGATCTTCCTGGCCTTGGTCCAGCACCGCCTGCTGTAGATTGAGTGCAGGTCAGGGAGCTCGGAGCGGATGATGCGCTCAGCTGACCGCACAACCCTCTGTAGAGCTCGTCTGTCCTGCATGGCGCTGTTCCCGAACCAGGTTAAGATGTTTCCCGTCAGGATGCTCTCGATGGTGCACGAGTAAAAGTTCCTGAGCACCTTGGAGGGCAGTTGGAAGTCTCTCAAGCGTCTGAGGTGGTAGAGACGCTGTCGGGCCTTTTTCACCACGGTGTTGATGTGACAGGACCATGACAGGTCCTGCGTGATGTGAACTCCGAGGTATTTGAAGCTGTCCACTCTCTCCACTGGGCACTCGTTGATGACGGGGGTCTGGTAGTTCCTCTCCTGCTTAGTGCTGAAGTCCACTATCAGCTCCTTTGTCTTACTGACGTTTAGAAGGAGGTTGTTCCTCTGGCACCAGTTCTCCAGATTCCTAATCTCCTTCAGGTAGGCCGTCTCGTTGTTATCAGAGATCAGGCCCACCACGACGGTGTCGTCAGCAAACTTGATGATGGTGGTGGAGCTGGTAGTGGCCACACAGTCATATGTGTACAAAGAGTACAGCAGGGGGCTCAGAACACACCCCTGGGGGGCTCCAGTGCTGAGAGTGGTGGAGGCTGAGACATGTCCGCCCATCCTTACTGCCTGTGGTCTGCCAGTTAGGAAGTTGGAGATCCACAGACACATAGATGAGCTGAGTCCCAGATGCTCCAGCTTGGTGGTGAGTGTGGAGGGAATTATGGTGTTAAATGCAGAGCTGTAGTCTATGAAGAGCATTTTAACATAATTCCCCCTTCTAGTGTCCAAGTGAGTGAGTGATGTGTGGAGGAGATGAGAGATGGCATCGTCTGTGGAACGATTTGGACGGTAAGCGAACTGTAGTGGGTCCAGTGTGTCTGGTAGTGAAGAAATGATGAAGTCTCTGACCAGGCGTTCAAAGCACTTCATCACTACTGAGGTGAGGGCTACAGGGCGATAGTCATTGAGAGAAGCAGGGTGGGGTTTCTTCGGGACAGGAACAATGATGGACTCTTTGAAGCATGTGGGGATCACCGACTGAGATAAAGAGATGTTGAATATCTCAGTGAACACAGGAGCTCTGAATGCAAAACGAGGTCCCGTTATCAAAAGTTTATGAGAAAATGACCCTGCGTTGGTTTAATTTATGACCTCAGGAAACACTGCCCTGCTGAGTTTATGGTCTCAGTCACTAGTTTTATGTCTTATTTAATGCCACTTAAATTTCTTTTGCTAAATTATGACCTTATTTTGCATAAAAATCATCAGTAACGGTCAGGACAAGCGTTCAGTGTGCTCCGCTTCTCAGTCAGAGCCAATTGAAAAGTGGATCTGAGCAGTATAACAAAAGAAGAGCAGAAGAAGATCCCAGTATCGTGTTTCTCTGCGTTCTAATGCCCGGGAAAACCAACATGTTGACAAGGCGATGCATCAGTGTCTACTTAAAATTATGTTACACTGAGACAGACACTTTGGTATTTAGTTAATGGTTTGAGAAATCTCTGTGGCTATGAAAAAATGAAACTAATGTTGGTTATACTTAAATAAACCCAATGTTTCTCTTGCTGTGCTGACACAGAGACACATCGTTATCAAACCTCATTAATGCCTCAGCAATCACTGAAAGAAACTGAACTTTAAATGTCAGAAAACATGCTGCTCTGCTTGGTGAAGCTTGTTTTAGACCGAGTGAAGAAAGCAGAGTTTGACCGAGAAATACATTCATTAGGATTTGAAAAGATTCTTGAGCTGTACCATCTTGTTTTCCGGGGGTCCTGGAATGAAAAGCATTCAAGCTGCTTTTAAAATAAAGAGAACTTTCTTTCTGTGTCTGCAGCCTCAGCGTGACTCATTTTGTTAACCTCCTGGCTTTCAGACAGACTGGATGATGATCCTGCGCTCTCTCACCTATCACCTGTCCTGCAGGCAATCACCTGGCAGTCAGTGCTTGGGGTCAAGCCATAAACCAGCCAGTTATCAGCCGTCATCATCTTCACTGTGGCTACAATAAAGAAATAAACAAAGAAGAAAATGCCTACAGACAAAACCCTGGGCAGTGGCGACTCCATTGCCTGGAACAATAAAGTTTCCTGTAATAGTGCAGTTGTAAAACCAGAAAACCTCCTGAGGTGTTCTACTATTGACCTCTATGAGTCAGGTCAAAGGTCATAGAAAAAAAGAGTGTAAGACATGCTTTAGCGAGACGTCTGCCGGTGATAAATCTTTTTTTTCTTCTCACTGTTTGTCTTAAAAAAAGAAGAAATGAAGGAAATGTCATTACATTAATTTCCACCCTTCACAGTGCAAACATCTACAGTGTGTTTGATCTGACCTTTCACAGTGTTTCTTCTTCACATGTGTTTACATTGTTGACTGTATATAATAACTAATGGTCTGGCTAAACAACAGGACCATTAGTGTTTGGCTTTTTTTTGTGAAATGTCAGCTTTAGCATGTTGTTTCAATATTTGGGTGAGAAGCTCGCTAAACAAACTGTACAAATGCCTGATAATCAATGCTGAGTAACAAACTACTGGCTATTTGTTGGTCCAGCTGTCAGTCAAAGAATCATCACAATATAACTCAAAGCTTTAATAACATTTACATGAGAGCATTATATTAAAATGACGCTGTGCAGCTATTATGAACTGGTAAATTACCTCTACCAGGCTGTAAAGTCAGACATTTTAACATGGGAGTCTACGGGGACTGACTCACTGGAAACAGCCTAAAGTGGCCGCTCAACAAACTGCACTTTTTTTGCACCACTTTGTTGCCTTCAGCCGGCTTATTGGAACTCAAACAACAATCGTTATCATTTCATGAAATACGTTTTATTTTTATTTTTTAAATTGAGAATAGACGGTGGAGAGAAGGCAGGAAAGCTGAGCGTGAGAGAGAGGGGGAGGAAGGGATCCAGTAACTGGCCTCGGGGTGGATCTGAACCTCTGCAATGTCCTTACTGCTCGACTCGAGCTATACCGGCGCCACAGATGTTGTTACTGAGAAATCAGGAGAAAAGAGGTTTTCAGCTTATCAAAATAAAAGCATCAGAAACCAATTCAGCTCAAAGTCCCATTAACAATGAGTTGGTTATGATGTGTAGAGCAACACTGTGACTACTATAAATGAACTTTAACACGTGAAGCAGGGCTTCCTGTGGATCCAGAATCACTAAAAGTGACATACACGGATCCATCTTCCACCCGTGTAGACGACCGATGTGCTTTTAGCTGTGCGAGAGTGAATTATCAGAACTGATTTTCTTTACATGAGGACAGTTTCTGAATTGATTTTTCAGCTCAGCGTGTATCATCTAAACACCTTTGGTATGCAGCGCGAATCCAGCTCTCCGTCCTCTGCTTCAGATTGATCGTTGACTGATATCAATCATGGCTTTCTGGAATGCTTGGGAATGTTGGGGAATGTGCGGCAGTGGAAAGTGGGTCAGGAATTCCAAGCTTCGCTGCTTTGCCAGAAACACGACCACCACAAATTAACCAAATTTCAACAGCGGAGGTGGAAACATTTGTGTGTGACTGACAGATTTCAGCAGGAGGAGGAGTGAAGTGGGGGGCACTGACAAAGAGGAACGTGAACATACTCAGCTGCAGTGAGGACAGAAACCACCAAACAGCTGTTGGCACATACATACTGTACATACACAATGTACATACTCTTTCTCATGTGTGCTCTTCTCCAAAAACATTCCTTAGCTGACAAAGAGCTCTTTCTAAAGTCATGTTTTAGGATTTGGTGTGCAGGAATTTCACTGTCATATAAAAAAACCCAAACATTTTCACAGGACTCTATGCAGTCGTGTGAAAAATTAACAACATCCTTTTTGCTTCCAGAGGTATTAAGTGGAATTAAGAGGCAGATGCTGCTGGTCAGATGCACTTGTTTAACTGATGATCGGCAGGTGAGCATCTCTATAAATGCAGAAGTGGATGTACCAGAAATTCACCCCGAGGTCAGACGAGGCAGCTCAGAGAAACTGCATATCAGACTCTACAGGCGTCAGTTAGCATTTTAAACGTTAAAGTTAATGTCAGCGCGGTTGGAGAAAGACTTGTTCAGAGTGGTTGCCACGAGAAAACCTCTTCTGTCTAAAAAGAAGTGCAGCGTTGCATCTGAAAAAAACTCTTCTGGAACAACATCCTTTGGATAGACGAAACTAACTTAGAGATGCGCAGCACCATGCTTGGATGATATCTGCACTAATGCCACATACCAACTGTCAGCACGGTGGTGGAAGGGTGAAGAGTTGGGGTTGTTTCACAGCCACAGGACCTGAACACCCACTGAGTGAACCATGGACTCCTTTGTATACCAAAGTGTTTAACTTGAATAAAAAGCTCTGGGAGGATCCTAACAGGACTATGTATAAGTCAATGCCTGCACACCTCAATGACCTGAAGCTACATGTTAAAGAACAGTGGGCCAAAATCCCTCCACAACGATGTAAAAGACTGACAAAGTCATACAGTAAACCATTACTTGAAATTACTGTTGCTAAAGGCGGTTTTACAAACTACTCAATCATGGGGTTTACTTTTTCATATGACTGTAAGTATTCTACTTGTGTTATGAGCAGTAATTTCCTAGTACTAATTAAACTAAATAATTTTCTGTCGTCCTGCAAGTATATTTATCCATCAAAATTAAGTCTGTTGACCAGTTTTGGAGATATTCAAAGAGACGGCCTAACTCTGGATATGTGATGGGCTGGTAACCTGTCCAGGGTCTAACTCACCTTTTACATGACAGCTGGAATCGACTGCAGTCCCCCTGCAAGCACAAATTGGACAAGCTGTTAGAAAAGCGGATGGAGGCATGTCTATATAATAGAACTACATGGCTTTGACTTGCAGTGCTCAAAGTGCTAAAAGATTAACAAATTAAAGAAATAATACTTACTGAGCAGTAAGATTTCTTCCCAGAAATTATTACTCAATTCCTAAAAAGAAATGCCTGATGGACAACGTTAGCCAGCTGCACACTTCTTTTTGTTGGCGGCTGTAGTCAGTAAGATCTCTGCGTTTCAAAAACTCACACCAAGCAACTGACACAGAACTCATCGAAGTAGATAAACAGCTCTGCAGACCAGAGCACATATCTGATTTTAGGGTGAACTGTTCAGTAAAACAGATGATCTGCTTTGAATTTAAGCACAATGACCTTGAAAGCTGAGATGAAACTTGAGCTCTTGTTTATCTGTCTCTTTGAACGTCTCCTTCTGGTTTCTAAGGCTGGTTTCCGCAGTTTAAACTGAATTTTCTAAGACTGTCATCATCCTGCTTTCTGCCCTATTTCAGTTTTTTTTCTTTCTGTTATTTGACTTATTAGCTATGCAGTGAAAAGTGAATCAGTCAGCTTGTTTCCTGTTTAATTAAGAATCAGACGTGTGTTTGTCTTCATCAGTATCAGGATCAGCGAGCGTGTTAATCTGACACCAGAAACAGGCACCAGTCCGTCCAGGAGAACAGCTGACTACCTGATGAGGCAAACACCAATCAGAAGCTCTTTGTTGTTTTTAACTGAAGTGTTCAGCAAACCGACGAGTCTCCGCTCTGTCTGATCTCCCTTAAATTCGGTGCCAATGTTTGGAGGTGTTTATGAAGTTTGCTGTGAGCTGCAGGTTTCTGTGAATGTGCAGGATGTTTCTAAGAGGCTGATTCAGTTCAAGCTGAATCAACCTCTTAACCGAAATAGCTGCATATTTAGTCTGAGTCTGTTGCAGGGCTGCTAATCTAAACTGAGCTAACAGTGCTGGGGGTGGAGAACATACCTGGGGCCCCAGTTAACCCTCACCCTGCTTTTTCCACTCAGCTCTGCACCTCCACCCCCACCCTCTGCTTTCCCTTTGTTTATTTTACTTCCTTCAGGATCTTTTCTTTTCAGCAGCTGCAGAGGTTAAGATGGAAGAATCAATGCAGAAACAGAGCAGCGGAGATTCTGAACCAAGCAGATGATTCTCCTCCTCCTCGTCATTAGCATCATATTCATCAGTCCAGAAAAGATCCAGGGAACATTAATCACCTTCAGTTTGTGGAAAAGAAACTATGTAGGCTTCATGTTCTGGTTATTGCATCCAGATCAGACCTCAACCACAAACCAAACCACAAAACCAAACCACCACATCACCAAACTAAACTTTTCAGACCTCATCACACATTGTGTTTGTCATTTAGAAAGAAGAAGCCCTAAACCCATAGAGTCCCAGCAGAAAGCTTTCTCTTCTGTGGCAGACTTTGAAATACAGAAATGTCACAGACTTGGTTCACCCAGCAGCCCAGAGTCTAGAAAAACACTTTCTGTGCTGGCTGTGAAAGATCACAACCTCCTCACTCCAACGTATGATTGAACATCACGTTTTCTGATGTGTTGTAACAGCTTTAACTAACTTAATACTTTTATTAACTCTCTAGTAAGGAATGAAGCCATGGGCAACAAATATTCTCTCATAATTCACACAGATGTGACAAACTGTGTGACTTTAAAAACATTATTTATATTGAATAAAATTAGGAAAAGAATGTAAAGAAATAGCAGCGTTACAGTTATGTCAGTAATTGGAGGCCATGTGCTAGCTTATCAGCCCCTCACCCAGGCCTGGCTTCAGAGCGGGACCAAAGTGTCCCTATTCTGACGTTTCTAGGTAGATATTTTCATCAAAGGCTTTTTTGCCTTGGGAGACCCGACCAGGATTGAAAACAAACTATCTCGTGGGACCACTCAGGCCCACAAACCGCTCCACTGATAAGATCATGGATGCAAACAGTACTGAGCTTCCTTTGACGGGTGCCTGGGTTCTCTTGATAACATTCAATCAAGAAGAGGCACTGGGGAAGATCCTGGAGAGGGTCGGATAGTTGGAAGCATTGGCATCTTAACTTAGAATGCTGCCCCAGTGGTGGGTGGACAGATCTATGTTCCTTACGTTACTTCTAGTCAGTATCCGGTTGTTCAGTCTGACGTCACTAGCCGTGTCTGGGTCTAAACTCCGCTGCAGGTCCATATATCAAACGATCACTATGGCATTACTGAGAGTTGAAAAACTGTCTAAAGTCTTTTATCTTTAATAAAATGATCAGCGTTCTGCTCTACCAGGTGTAACAATTGAGTTTAACATCCAGGCATCCATGAAAACGGAATTTATGACATTTAACGGAGTTAGAAGTTAGCAGGGAGTTAGGTCGCTAGCTTCTATCTAAATACAATATAGCATGTCCTGGCTGCGGGGTTTTGGAAACAAATTAAAATGTACAGCTCTGTTATCACTTCCAGCATAAATGAAGACAGAAAACTAAACAGCAGTGACGTTTGTAGGGTTACTGAAGTTGGGCTAGCTGGTATATAATGATGTGCTACGTAACCGCTAGCGACACAGCTATGTTAGCATAATATAAACAAGCTAACTTTTTTTCCAGTCGATAAAAGTTAACATGAGTGTTCTCGTTGGTCAGGAACAAATGTAATCGCATGGCAGGATGCTGTAAAAGGACCAAACTTCAGCCAGAAGAACAACTGAGATAATCCATCCACAGTACGAGGTTAGTCATTCATATACTGCTGCATGGGCTGGGCTGTAGTTACATCCTAAGGTTTTAAAAACTGAGCTTAAATAAATGATTAGCGGTAATAAAAGCCGAGGGAGGTCAACAGGGATCACTGACTGTTTTAGGAGCTTTTTGAGATTAAATAGAAGGAAATACAAAACATTAAACATGTTAACAACACAAAAGCCATATTAAACGCAGACTACTTTAGGCCCGGAAGTAGGATTCGTCGCGTCATCACTGAACAACCGGATAGCACAGAATATTATAATAGAAGTGGCTTCAGCGCCTGAAGGTTATTCAACAGAAACAAGCGACAGTGGAGCATACGGCAACCTTTTTACTAGACGTCAGTAGAGTGCAGATTGCAGGCAACTGAATTTGGTTTTCTTGTCCCTCCATATTCAAGTGCATAATCCTAGCTACGGTGGCCGCTGTAGGACAAACAACTTTGGCTGCCGTTCATCTGTTGCCTCTGTTTACCTCAGCTGTGAAAGGAGTCAAAGATGAGTCAAAGATGACGACAATACTCAAGCGAGTTGTTGAGGATATCAGCTTTTCTGTTGGTAAGTGCTGCTGTTATTGCCGCAGTGTTGGGGAAACTGTCTTTGAAGTGGATCTAACATTGTTGGACTGACACTGAGCGAATAAATGATGTGATGTGAGAATGTATTCAAACTTCATCGGAGGCAAAGTGTGATTTTTAGGACGTTCAAGCCTAACATTAGCTGGAATAATATTAGCTTATAACCAGCAGTCATTGTTTAAAGATGGGAGGGTCACATGTGTAATCTGCTGACAACAAGTAATTGGGATACAATCAGGAATAAATAAGAATGTTTATGCACGCTTTCATGTGTTAGAGCCTTGACTTTGGTTCAGGAGATAAGGCTGAGGTGTGGAGGAAGAAGATGACATTTTATCCTGATACCAGTGGCGCTGTCTCTTTCCTATGTGTTTCTGGTTCTTTAGTAAGTGCGACCCCTTCTCTTCTCATATCTATAGTCTGAAGGTGCAGACACACGGCACATGAATGCCTACGAGTTCTGTTCTCCTCTGGCTTTGGTGTACGACCATTGCAGCTGATCTTGCAGAATGGCAACGTCCAGCTCAACCATCTGAAGATGGCAGCTTCCAGAAACTGGGAGTCTGTCCAATTTATTTTTAATGAATTAATTATAAACTAATGAGATTGCATCCGTTGGTCTCAAAAAATGACTGACTGTTCCTTTAGAGAATTAACTGTGACATCATGGCTACACTTACGTGCAAGAAGTAAAAATACATTTCCTGTAGGAAGCACAAATTGGAAGTGAGGAGGTGTTTTCATGGTGAGCATCAATCAAACTGCAACATTATACCAGACAATATCGTGTTTCCTGCAAACGCCAAACAAAGCATGGAGGAAAAGATCAGAATCCATTAATATTGTTATCAGCCTTGTTCTAATATTACTTCTCCGCTTGTACATACAGGAACTCGCTCAAGCTGATAAATCTGCCTTTGAGCACGTTCAGTCCAACTAATTAAGACATCTGAGTTATGCAAACAAAAGCAGAGAAAACTGAGCAGAAGAAATTGGGCTGCAGGGACCCCCCTAATATATTTTATGCAAACAGTTATTAACAATATTATTAACACTGACTAAACTAATTCAGTCCAGCTCGAACATGCTGGGCTCAGCAGGCCACAGTTTCTGATGGCGTAGAAATCGAACATCCTCCTCTGCTCAGCCTCAGGCAGCTGGAAGTCATTACCTCCCCCAACCCACCCTCCCTTCCTCATGCTCCCTCCCACCACCCTCACCCTCACGCAGCCAACAGTGTTTTTACCACATTATAAATCCATTCAGGACTCTGCCAGCGGACTCTGAGCCAACTGTGCCGACCCTCACAACAACAGTTTGCGGTCATTTCGAACAACGCAGACATGAGCAGCCAACCTGCTCTGCCATCTGCATGCGGATAACACGGACGCACATGATTAGACAATTTTTACATGTGCGATTTAAGCCTGCAACATGTTTAGCTGCTGACAACAAACAATGTCACTGACCAATCAGGAGCACTGCTGGGAGGCTGAATGTTTAAACTCCAGTGTGAGGAGGACAGAGGAGGCAAACATTTCGAAATGATGATTCACCAGAATTATGATTTAATTCACAGAATTCTGGGAGGCTGTGACTTCCTGCCAAATGCTCACAGTTTTACTGTGTTATTACAGTAATTACATGTATTTTTACCTGCTGCTATAAACACAGAGGAAGGTGGAAAATTATAGGCAGAAAAACTAAAGAACAGAGAGAGAATCTGAAAACCTGAGCTTTTGTTTTTAATGCAGCCAGGTATCACTATCATTTGCATCCAGAGTTTTTCACGGCCTGTAGAGCACACGACCCCCTCCGTCCTCCAGGTCTGTGAGACGTCAGCAGTTTGTGGAGCAAACCAGCGTACAAAATCATTTCCAGGCTTGTTTGTGATCCTGAATGTGTGTCAGGATCTGATTTAATGAGTCAAACCTCCAGCAGAGAACAAACACCGTGACTCACTGGTGTTCAAACTGGCTCCTGTTAGAAGTTTATACACCAGTAAATCCAGTAACACATTAAAGAAAGCTGCAGTCAGACCATCTGCAGGATGAACGGCTGCTGTTACACAGGCATTAAAACGGGTTAAGACCAGTTTGTACATCAAATGAAAGCACGCTGACAGACCTGAAACAAGTGAAGAGCTTCAAAAGAAAATCATCAGTTTCTGCAGCAAGCGCAAAGCCTGGAATTAAATCCTGATATTTCCTCCAGCTATCATCAAACCTCAGTTCCTGTTTCAGGAAAAATGCACGCAGGAAGTTTGGCAAATCAAAATGGCCTTTGTGCCTTGGCCTTGACTGTCTGATGGGAATGCTTTTTTTCAAGGAGATACATTTTTTAAAAGAATTTATCATCACTGGAACAGTCGGGTAAAGCTGAGGCTTTACAGCAAAGAGGTTAAAAAGGGGCAGGAACTGAACTTGCATATGTAGAAATAGTATTTCCCAATGCATTTACACAATTATGTGCAAAATATTATTCTCCTATCGCCTCCAAAGTCTGATACAAGAATGACTGAACGAACTGTGGATGCATTTGATCAGCAGCAGAAAATTCCTCTGATCCTTTTTTGTATTAAACAGCAGCTGTGAGGCTGTAAATGTTCTCAATAAAACTGAAAATTACCTGAAATATCAGAATACTTTATTGATCCCTGGGGGATAAAACAGCAAGCTGCTGTTCAGCAAGAAAACCCTGCAAACATGTTGTGTTTGACAAGTTTCCTTCTTCAGTCTCAACACTTTATGATAAAAATTGGCAACAAACGGTAAATTCATTGTTAGTGAAACAAACACAGACTCTTTATGTTGTTATTAAACACTGAAATGCAAAAAAATATATAATTCTAATAAAACCACTAAGTAAGACATGAACACATGGAGAATATCCAAAATAAAAGACCCTCTCCAGAGTACATGTGTAAGTTGGAAAAGACAGAACAAAAGTGCACTGAAGACACAACGTGAAAGACACGCGTCATCATCATCATCATCGCTGCTCGTTCCGTGATGCTGAGGTCCAGCCAATCGGGAGGCAGTACTCGCTCATAAGTTGTTGTATTTTAATCCAAACTATTTTAGTGCCTAAAGGTGGTAAAAGTAAACGAGGACACCAACGTCCACAGTGTTGAACTCCATCTGCCAACCTCTACGTGCTTTAAAACAGATATTATAAACATCACGTGGACATTATGTGGATATTACTCTAAAGTTGGATCTGGTTTACACAATTAATGATCACTTCATTATTTAATTACAGTACATAACCAGTAACTAAAGGTTAATTAACTATCAATTTACCATTTATTAATTATATTTTAGTGTTACCGCCATGTATTCTCAAGCTACTAATTGTGTTACCTTCACGGACGCAACAAAAAATCTGAATTCTAGAAGTGCCGAAGTTTAAACGCCTGATGGGAAACTGTGAGTCAGCCTCAGACCTGAACAGTTGAAGAAGGAAAAACAAACCCCTGCAGATGTTTGAGTTAAAGGAAGGTTAAAGTAAACAGGAAGCTCTTCATTTCTAAAGTTTGATTACAGTGAACGCAGTGCTGCTGTAAACACAGCCAGGATGCACCTAGTCAAGTGAACGTCTGTCTGTCTGTCTGTCACTGATGCATTTAAAGAAAACGTTTCAGCATCCAGCACATTTTTTTAATATCTGGAAATCAGTTTTACTGACTGGAAACAGCAGCTTGTGTGCTAATCTAAATTTATCTAGTCTGATGAGGGCAAACCTTCAGCAACACTTGTAATATTTTAAACAACTTTGTTTCAACAGTGCATGTTGGCTTCTGTACTTTATCTCAGATTATAACCCAGGAATTTGAATTTTTGTTCTGGACTTATTTTTGAAAGTTTAAGAGAATGATGTGAGGTTCCCAAATATGTTATTGTCTATGTTATCATGAGCTTTGGGTTTGAGCTTCTGTTCTTTATGTTCTAGTTTCTGAACATGCCATTTCCAGTGCCTCTGAGCTTGTATTAATAATTCTTGATTTCTGCTCTGTTCATTGTCTGTCATAGTCTCATGTCCATGTCTGTTTCCTGTTCTAGTGGCTAGCCCATGTGTCACTGCCTGGGTCTCTGCGTTTGTTACTTCCTGTTTTATTTTGATAGTCTTCCATCCTGTTCAGTTTTGCTTCCCCTGTCTCATTAGTCAGTTTCAGCTGTGTATGTAGTCTATTCCCTCGTTATCCTCTGTGTATGGTGATGGTTGCATGTGATCACACAACTGAATTACTCTGGTACCTGGTTGGTGCTCCAGTCCTTCCTGACTTAAGTAAAAGGATGCTAAGGATGGAGCTGGTTTAAGCGCAGAGGCCAACAAAATGGACTTAACCACACAGGGGGAACGGGGTTTCTTCTTGTGTCATGTTTAGTTACTGTCTCTGTGCTTTTTGTCTTTAAATAGTTCGTTCAGTTACTATATAAGCTGAGCTGTCTCTTATTGTGGAGGTCAGTTTGTTGAGTTATGATATCTTGTAAAATATTGTTGTTTTTGGAGTAGAATTATGTCTGGTTGCCCACTTAGTTCTTAAAATAGCTTGCTTCCATTATTTTGAGGTTTTGTAGTAACTTCTTCTTTTCGGGGGTTTAATAAAACCCATTTTTAGAAGATGACACCTGTGCTTGTATGTTTTTGGCTGCTTGGTCCCTGATAGTATTTATTTCCTCAGTCTCCCTCTCGTCGTTGTCATGTCAACCAATCATGCTCTGTGGTTTCCCTGTTAAATCCAGAATTCAAAATCCTGCTCCTCACATACAAGGTCTTAAATAATCAGGCCCCATCTTATCTTAATGACCTTGTAGTACCATATCACCCTATTAGAGCACTTCGCTCTCGCTCTGCAGGCCTACTTGTTGTTCCTAGAGTATTTGAAAGTAGAATGGGAGGCAGAGCCTTCAGTTTTCAGGCCCCTCTTCTGTGGAACCAGCTTCCAGTTTGGATTCGGGAGACAGACACTATCTCTACTTTCAAGATCAGGCTTCAAACTTTCCTCTTTGCTAAAGCATATAGTTAGCCCATATGGAAAAGATATATATAAATCTTATAAAGTTTGTATCTGTCTTGTGTGAAACTTGTATGAAAAGCATACAAGAGTGAAAACAGATATAAGATCCCTTGAAGAATTATATAATGAAACTTGTATGTTTTGGATACTTACTAAAACAATATATTAAAGTAATGAGAAAGTGGCCACTTTCATGAGTAAAATCATATAAGTTTTTACTATTTCTTTTCCATATAGTTAGTGCTGGACCAGCTGACCCTGACTCCTCCCTTAGTTATGCTGCAATAGGTGTAGGCTGCTGGGGGATTCCCATGATGCACTGGGTGTTTCTTCTTCACTCACTATGTGTTAATAGACCTCTCTGCATTGAATCATACTAGTTATTAATCTCTGGGTCTTTTCCACGGCATGCCTTTTATTCTGTCTTCCTTCTCTCTCCCCAGCCTATGTTGGCAGATGCCTCCCCCCCCGATCCAGCAGAAAAAAAGACTCTTTAATGATTCTGATGGTGTAACTCGGTCCCGTCTTCCAAAGCTGGTTATGCAGAGCAGGCCCAGCCTCCAGTGTCTCTTGGCTTCCTTACACCACTGCTGGCTGAGCCAGCTGTCTGCCATGTGCAGCACCCAACACAGAGTTCACCGCTCCATTGTCTGATCCTGCTCCACCCAATCCAGCAGGCCCCTGTCTCCGTTACCGGCCACCTGCAAAGCCGCCCTCGGTTGTCTGTCTGCTCATCTGGCCACGTCATAGGCCTCCAAAGCTCCACCGTCTCTGTCGGCTGGCCTCCAGAACTGCTCCTTCTGCGCCGCTGGCCACGTAGCCGGCCTCCAGAACGTCTCTGTCTTTGCCGCCAGCCTCTGAGTTTTGCCCTGAGGCCCGGTCGACCTCCTGAACTGTTGTTTTTTGGTTTCGGGCTCTGTTTTTTCCCTCCACTCCTCTGTATTCTGAGCAGCTGTTTTTGGTCTGTTCCCCATGAACTCATTTCTCCTTCACGTGTTCATATTTATAGCAGCTGGATAAAAACGGGTTCCACCTGACCTTCACTCACAGCAAACTCTTTGTGTAAAACAAAAAAAGCAAACTCGATAAAACCACAAGAGTCGTCACGCGATGATAACCTGCAGAGACGCAATGACTCTTCACTTCCTTTCTCAGCTGTTGTGGGAACAGGAAGTTGTCAAACTGTTGTCATAGAAACCATAAATCAGAGCATTTTTCTATAGAGACAGGATGAATGAGGAGATATTGGCCGACCGAGGTCCCGAAGTCACATTTGTCGGTCAGAGTTATTCTGAGAGGAGAGGCGCGCTTTTGTCCATCGCTAATAAATGATCAATAATAAATAGCTGAGTGTGACTCTGTGAACTTCACTCATCACAAACAATTTTAATGCTTTATCCTGTCACCTCGGATTGGACATTGGATTGGATGTCACCTGATGATCCTGAGATTGCACTGATGTACATTTATGAAGGCTTCATGAAAATTAATCGTCATGCTAAAAAATGAAGCCATTGCCAGTCAGACTCTTTCCAGACTGTATTTTATGGTGAATCCAAATCTGACTGTCCTTTCTTACATTCATAATTCCATACATTGTGAAAAAGTCCCAGACATCACAGGTTGTAATGCAGCCCTAAACCATTACAGTTGGCTGTAGACACTCACTGTCGTACCTGACCTGCTCTGTGCAGCTCTGACACTCATCTACCTTCACTACCTCTGCTCTTTGCATCCTCACTGTTACGCCAGTCTTTCATACTATACAACAGTAGGCATTCTCAACATTCAAACACCCATCCCAAATTAGCCTGATTAGCACACGTCATGGAGTACTATGTTTATTTTCATTTTCTTTGGTTAATTAACCAGAGGCAGTTGTTGTTAAGCCGGGCAGGATCGATCCAATATGGAAATCTCTTTCTTTGTCATCTGCATGTTTCATTTGGCAAAGTGTACCTCAGGCTTTTCCTGTTTCTCTTCATTAAGAATGGATGCCTGACAGTCACTTTTCCACTGAGACATTTCTGTATCAGATCTTTGCTTTCTTACAGACACAACTTTTAGTTATTGTTCATCAGGGGTGATCGTGGCTCAAGAGTTGGCAGTTCGTCTTGTAACCGGAAGGTTGCTGGTTCGAGCCCCGGCTCGGACAGTCTCGGTCGCTGTGTCCTTGGGCAAGACACTTCACCTCCTGCCTACTGGTGTTGGCCAGAGGGGCCGATGGCGCGATATGGCAGCCTCGCTTCTGTCAGTCTACCCCAGGGCAGCTGTGGCTACAACTATAGCTGCCTCCACCGGAGTGTGAGAGTGAATGAATAGTGGAATTGTAAAGCGCTATATAAATGCAATCCATTATTATTAGCTGCAGACATTTTTTTAGGCCTGCCACTTCGTTTGTCGTCCACCTGTCCAATGTCCTCAAATGTTTTAAAGATATGGCACACATGATGGTGAGATTTTGGCTAATAGCTCTTTGGGAATACTCTTACTGAAGGATCCCGTCCATTTTTGACATCACACACATCCAAGGCTAGAAAAAAACTGTCTGAAACTGAGCATTTAGAGCAGTGTGGTCTGAGTCATGTCTAACATGAACATCCACCAATGCAACAGTAAAGATATGACAAAAAATAAGGACAAATATTATTGATCCCATTTAAAAGAGAACTACATATGAAAACACCCATAGAGGCAAAACCTGTGATTCTTCTCAGATTCAGTCAGAACTTAGACACGTGAAATGTGGCTGCTTACAACCAGTTTGACTTCCAGTTCCAGAGTGGGTAATCATCTCTGATGAACCCCCTGAGAAAGCAGAAACATCTGACTCAGAGTGGAGCGCAGTGGAGCCCCAGTGGTCTGCTTCAGTCTCCTTCAGCTGAGCTCAGGTCTGTTTCTGCTCTCTGATGAATAATTTCCAGATGTTTCCATTGTCTCAGCAGCAGATCTCAGATCAGATTACTGAGAGGAACCTACCCATGATGCACCGGGAACAACTCCTACGCTGTCTGTCTTCAGGTTTTCAGTTTGATGTAAACTGACTCTGGGTCAGTTTAAGGTGCAGACCCATGACTCACACTTCAGCTTAAAAATGGACCAATCAGCTCACAGCTCTGTTTTAAAAATATAAACGAGTCAGCAGAAACATCAGCATCTGGAAATCATCTTCAGCCATTTTTTTAGCCTACTGCCATGACAACAACCTGCAGCGACAACCTTACGCAGTGTGTGTGTGGTTGTGTGTGTGTGTGTCTGTAAACAGCTGTTGCACACATCAGTCAAAATGTTTCTTTTTCTCCTCTCTGTGTCGTAGCCGGAGATAAATCTTTAAAGTGGAACATTATTGTGGTGTAAACTCGACTGGACCTCCCTCAGTGCTCAAAGTGAAACTGATCCAGGTTCAGTCGTCAGAGAGAGAGATCAGAGTCTCTGCTGCCTCCTGCTGGTCTGAAAGAAAAGCTTTAAAAGATCATCTCAGTTCACCAAATGATTTTTTGACCCAATAAAAGGTTTTTCATATTTAAATTGTTGTTCAACTGAAAAATAATTAACGTAACCATGGAAATCCAGGAGTAACCTCGACACGCTAACCCTAAATCCTGCTTCACGATGCAGACCTGCAGCTTCTGTTCATTTACTCAGCGTTTTGTCTTTTTCTGTATCCATCAGTTTGAACTCAGTGTGTTAAGCTTTTCTAAGTTCAGCTACAATGGGACTAATCTCATGCTTGTAGCCTGCTGATGGTTAATCTCTTGAAAGGGTGCACACACACACACACACACACACACACACACACACACACACACACACACAGTACAGGGAAATATGACAACTTTTTCTTTAATGTCCACAGTGCAAACTCAGGGCATCAATGTTGCTTTACAGTACGAAGGTCCTGGGTGTATTAAATACATCACTGCTCAAAGACGAGGAATTTATTAAATATTTCAAAAAGAGAGTGGACTTCATATTTAGACTATGATGACACTCCCGGAACATCAGCTTCTGTTCTATGGGAAGCAGGGAAAGCTGTGATGAGAGGTAAAATAATTTCTTTCCCCTCACACAAAAAGAAAGAAGAAAACAAAAATATTCAGGAACTAGAAAAAAACCATCAAATCCTTAGAAAAAGCCTACGCGTGCGGCCAAGATCAAGAAATAATGAACAAAATACGCAAAATGAAACTAGAATTATATGAAATTATTAATAAAAAAACCACAATTCCTTATACAAAGACTTCTCTTGCAGAATTTTGAACACAGTAACAAATCCGGTCGATTTCTAGCTAACCAGTTAAAAATAAAGAAAGAAAAAACAACTATATGTGCTGCTAAAGATTTGTCTGGAAACACAATATATGACCCTTGAAGAATAAACAACATTTTTAGGGATTTCTATGAAACTTTATATTCACCAAAAATAAACCCATCTAAAATGAAATTCATCAGTTTCTTGACAACGTAACTCTTCCAAAATTACTAGACAGTCAAGCAATGGCACTGGATTCGCCACTGACGCCAGGTGAACTCCAGGAAGTGCTGATAAGTATGCCTAATAATAAGGCTCCAGGTCCAGACGGCTTCCCTGCAGAATTCTACAAAGAATTCTGGACAATTTTGGCACCAGTATTCCACAGAATGTTGCAGGAAATCGAGGAAAAGGGCAGACTACCACCAAATATGAATTCTGCCAACATTAGTCTCCTGCTAAAACCAGACAAAGACCCTTTATTTCCCTCAAGCTATCGTCCAATATCCCTTATAAATGCAGACCTCAAAATAATCTGCAAAGCTCTCTCAAAGAGATTAGAGAAAATAACCCCCCTCTTAATTCATCCTGACCGAACTGGTTTCATAAAAGGTCGGCACTCCTCAACAAACACTCGTAGATTACTTAATTTAATAGACTACTCATACAATAAAAACATCGAAACCATAATATTATCTCTAGATGCAGAAAAAGCATTTGACAGAGTTAATTGGAAATTTTTATTCGCAACTTTACACAAATTTGGTTTCGGAAACTCTTTCATAAACTGGATAAGAATATTATACAATTCCCCAACAGCTCGTATCAGAACAAATGACCAGACATCCTCCAGCTTCTGTCTCCTGAGGGGCACCAGACAGGGATGCCCACTCTCCCCTTCACTGTTTGCAATTTTTATCGAACCACTAGCAGCAGCATTTAGACAGGCTACAACAATTAAGGGCATAAAATGTAAGAACATAGAACATAAAATCAGTCTCTATGCGGATGATGTGTTACTTTTTCTCCAAAACTCACAAACCAACCTTTCTGAGGTAATTACTCTAATAAACTGGTTTTCAAGAGTTTCAGATTATTCAGTTAACTGGTCAATTTTTACATTTCTTCCAATTAACTGCTCCTTCCATAATTCCTCTTCTGCCCCACTACAATCTGGAAATATTAAATATTTAGGTATTAATGTTTCTCCTAAGCTTTCAGACCTAACTAAATTAAACCACATCCCACTTCTAAAGAAAGTAGAAGGCGATCTGACTAGATGGAAATCTTTACCCATATCACTCATGGGAAGGGTCGCCACTATAAAAATGATGGTCTTACCAAAAATAAATTACTTATTTCTAATGATCCCGAACAAACCATCACAAGATTGGTTCAGATCTCTGAATTCATATATTTCTAAATTCCTTTGGAAAGATAAACCCAGCTTAAAAACGCTACAAAGAACCAAGGATAAAGGAGGATTAGATCTGCCTAATTTTCAACAATACTTCTCAGGCTTCAGTTCATCTCAGAATGGTTAAAACATACCTTCTTAGATGAGCCCAGGGTAGATGTTGAACAGGCACTATGCAATAATCTAGAGATCTCAGACCTACCATTTATCAGCTCAAACATCAAAAGACATGAATGCTTTAAAAGCATCAACATCAGCTCTTCTCTGACAGCATGGTGGGAGTTTCTAAAAATAACGGAGTCTTCATTAATCCCATGCAAACGTACACCTATCTGGAACAACCCTGACATATTACAAAACAATAATATGATTAATTTTCCAGAATGGAGTGGTAAAGGAATTAAATACTTAGAACATATATTAGAAGGAACAGACTTTATTCCATTTGACAGACTAGTTACACAATATGGGATCAACAAGAAAAGATTTTTAGAATATCAACAAATTAAACCCATAGTAAAAAAGCAGTTTAACCTCAGTCAAGTTGAATTGCAAACACCACCAAGCGCGGTACATTGTCTTACTCTTGAATCCCCTAAATTATTGTCTAAAATATACAGAACACTTTCTAAAATAGATGAATCAATATCCCTTCCTATTGCAAAGTGGGAAGCAGATTTGTCAGTCAGCTTAGACCAAAACTTCTGGTCTCAGATTTGCTTAAAAACCTTTAAATTGATTAGAAATCCCAGTCTGCAATTAATACAATACAAAATACTACATAGAGTACAGGTACTACAGGTCATCGGATGTTCCAGATGGGCTTTACATCTTCCAACAACTGCTCACACTGTCAAGGCAATACACCAGACAATTACATCCACGCTCTTTGGTTCTGTCCACCAGTGCAGAAGTTTTGGCCGAGATATGTAAAGACTAGGGGTGCAACGATACACAAAATTCACGGTTCGATATTTTTTCGATACAAAAAAAATTGTTCATGCCTTTTTAATTTGTCATTTATTAAAATTATAAATATATATTATAACTCAAAAGTACAGTTTTTAAATTTAATGTTGCTGAAACAACAAAGTAATAATAAAAAAATCCATCTGCTCGAGAAATCACTCATCTTTGGAAAAGAGAGTTTATTACAGAGAAATGGCTCTTTCCAAAATAAAAGCTATACTATACGCTTCTTCTGGGCTATATTCTCAGCAGCATATTAAACATATCAGGTCCCCATAAGAAGAATCATGTGCTAACGGCTGTCTAAATGACTCGGGTAAAGTTTGTAGCATGCGTGCTTGTTGTTTTTGTCTGCTTCCACTTGTCTTTGCACGAGGATGCTGTCTAAATGTGCAGTCATATTCGTTGTGTTCCCACTAGTGCTGTCAGCGTTAATCTGAAATGACGTTAATGCCACCACACGGCAAATCTACGTTAACGAGCTACCCCGGGACAACACGTTAACGAGCTAACTGTCTCGCTCCCTTGTCCTGTGCTCGGTGAATCTGCGTTTGACTACTCCGCCTAGGCTGCACTGACGAGCGCAGATCCACTGAGCGCTCAACACAGACAGCATCATCAGAAGAAAAGTTGATATAATAAATTAAAAACTTTGTATTGTTCGATACATATGTGTACCGAACCGAAAGCACTGTATTGAACGGTTCAATATCGATACAAGTATCGTTGCACCCCTAGTAAAGACTTATCAAAGTGTCTGAAATGTAAAATTCCACCCTCCCCTTTAGTGTGCTTGTTGGGCAAATTGGATGATGTCACTACAGAAACTAATACAGTCCACATGGTTTTTACTGCCCTATGCATCGCCAAGAAAACGGTCCTCATCAACTGGAAAAATAAAAATCTTAATTCTAGCCAATATAGAAACCTAATAATAGATCACATTAGTCTCAAGACAGCCTCTGCCACCACATTACATCAATCCCTCTGGGCTCCTTTGATCGGCTACATCACTTAGCGGGGGTGGGGGGTCGTGGTTTGGTCCCGTCTTCGCCATTGTGGTTGTTGTGGAGGTGTCCCACATCAACCTTGACGCTTAGGGCGTCTGGAGAATCCTTAGGGACGTTATCCCTGGAGGGCTTAACCCAGGGGTTGCGGTCATAACCTGGTTAGTGGCTCTGGTTGCTCTTAGAGAGTGTTCTCCTCGTGGCTGTGTGCAGCAGTGGCGTCGGGTGGGCTCCCCCAGGTCCTGTCGGGCTGGGTGGTCCTGCTGCTGTAGGCCCCGGTCTGGATGGGCCTGGGCTTCCTTGCCTTGGTGGGTGCCGAAGGACGGGGGTGCCTACTGGGGTCAGCGGGAGAGCTGGCCACAGGGAGGGGCATCTCCTCCTTTTCCTCCCCATCCCCGGCTGCCTCCCTCTTCCCGCTCCAACACACCCACCCACACAAGTAGGGCCTTGGGGTGCGGGTGTGTCACCAGGGTGCAGGGGAGGCATTCCCCCTCTGGCTTCTGCTCCGTGGCTGCTGGGTGACCCCTCGTCTGGGGCTCTCCTCAGCTCTTCCCAGGAGGGTGGCATGGATGCCCCTCCGGTGGTCCTCCTTGAGCCATGCACTCCTCCATGCCTGCTTCATGACGACCCTGAACCCTGGATTGGCAAAAGAAAATTGACGGACCGCTAATCTCATTGGGAAGCTGAGTGCAGATTAGTTTTTGCTTTAGGATTAAATCTTGCTTTTGTTTGTAATTCTTTACAGGTCACAGACTAATATTTGAATCTCAGTCTGTGATGCACCAAGTTAGGACTCATTCTCTCAGATTTGATGAAATATTTTGATAATGAAAATAGTACTTCTCTTTTATGACCTCCTTGTAATTTTAACCAAAGCTTTCACCACCAGGGGGCAGCATGTAATCTGCAGGTGTGTCCAGATGATTTTGGATTGGTGCTGGTGTTATTTTAACTTTTAGTATCCTTTTACCTCTTGCCCCATTGTTACGACTGTTAATAAGAACACCAGGTTAAATAATGAAGAATGCAATTATCATATTTTTTCAGTGTTATTTATTGAGTTGATAAGTTAGATCTGAACTCTTGTGAAGCAATAGAAGGAGGTCAGTCTTTTACTCTGACAATAGTGAACTTAAAGTATATAGTGAACTTTAATCTGATGTCAAATAAAAGTTGAGGGCTGTCATTACATCCCAGAAGCTGCTGTGATATCGCTGATTTCTCACTCATAAAAATCCCCCCAAAAAACAACAATATCCACCAGAAGTAGTTCAATGTCATCTTTATAGAAAATTGTTCAGGTTACAGGTCAGTGTATTTTGTTTTCCTTTCCAATAGAAAAGAGCTCCTTCTGCCCAACATCAGCACAGAGACAAATACAGACTTTTGGTTACAGCAAAAAAACCCAATAAAAATAAAGTGAAACGATTTCCTCGTTTCACTCAGCAGGTCTGAAACGATGTAAACACATTCATCTGGTCTTTGAGGAAAAAACACGTTTCATTGCGCTGTTTAAACAGACAAAGATCTGCAGGTCAAACTGGAATAGTTAACATTGACTGTATGTTTAAAACAGTGGGATTATTTCATGATAAACTGATGAGATCTTTGTGTTTATTTAACTGGACATGAACAACAGCATTCATATTAGCAATTAGATCAAATAGTCTTTTAGTGCAATGTGTTTTTATGGATTCATCATGGGCGTGAAGTGTTGCAGCTAGCCAATGACACCTCCCCCCAAACAAAACACAACTTAAACTAAAAACAATTAAATACAAATTAAGGTAATAAAACAAAATAACCAACCAGCATATATAGATATAGATATTTGGATGGAATTAAATATTTCTCATAATATTGTGACTTCATTTCTTCCTTCACTGTTCTCATTCAATAGTTTCACAGGTCAACTTTCTTACTCTTCAGAAACACAAAGCTGAGCTTCAAACCGGAACTACAGAAACCAACGTGTGACATCACAGCAGCTGTGTCCAGCTTTTTTGTGTCAAGCAACAAAAAAGAAAACTACAATCCCATAATTCTTTCATTTGATAAGTAAGAGCTTCCCACTGTTAGCATGTTAGCATGATGAAAAAAACCTAAATGTCTGACTGGACATTTTAACTGAACACATGTATGTGCCGGCATAAATCCGTTTACATTTCTTAAAGCAACAGAAACCTTCCTGCAAGCTTTCCAAATATTTACTGTGAATCAGCTGCAGACAGGAAGTGACCTCACTGCTTGTTGCCCAGTTTCAGGAAGCGCTGTGACTTCTGTCTTGCCATGCGACGCTGCCGCTGTGCCATCTGAGCATCAAATATGGCGGTGTGCAGCTTCTGCAGGGAACAAGAGGAACCAGGTTGGGGAGGGTTACATCACGAAACAACACACATCCACACCGAGGCTTTCATTCATACCCAGGTTTCCACCCATACAGACGCTTCACCCATACTGAGGCATCCATTCTGTGATTTTTATTTAAATGCACTAAATTCACCTCAGATTAACAAAAAACAACTCAACAAATAATGTGAGTATACAGGCCCTTTCCAAAAAATTTGAATATCATGGAAAAGTTTATTTATTTCCATAATTCCTTTCATGACTTTCATAGATTATAGATTCAGGGCCCACAACTTAAATAATTTGAAGTACTGTTGTTTATTTGTACATAATAAACCCACGAACTCATCTACTAAACTCAAAGCACCTGCACAGGTTTTCCCAAGTGTCATTAAATTGTTTCACTTTGACCCAATTGCCTCAGTTAGGTTCAATATGGGGACGACTTCAGACTTGACAACAGGCCAGAAGAGCATCATTGGAACCCTCCATAGGATGGGTAAGCCACAAAGGTTCATAGCTAAGGAGGCTGGCTGTTCACAGTGCTGTGTCCAAGCATATCAATGGAAAGTCCAGAGGAAGGGCAAAATGTGGCAGTAGAAGATGCACCAGCAGAAGAGATGACGGGGGCTTTCAGCAGATTATCAGACAGAAGATTCAAGAATCTGTCAGAGATCCAGAAAGGGTGGAATGAGGCAGGAGTCAAAGCTTCAAAACCACTTCTGCACCTGAGCCAACGTCAGAAGCGACTCAACTGGGCCAAGGAGAAGATGGACTGGACTGGTGGCCAGTGGTCAAAGGTCCTCTTTTCTGATGAAAGTAAATTGTGCCTTTCATTCGGGAATCAAGGTCCAAGGGTTTGGAGGAAGACGGGTGAGAAACAGAACCCATGCTGCTTGAGATCCAGTGTGAAATATCCACAGTCAGTCATGTTTTGGGGTGCAATGTCCGGTGCAGGTATTGGTAAACTCTGCTTTCTTAAATCCAAGGTCACCACAACAGTGTACCAGAATGTTTTAGAGGGCTTCATGATTCCTTCTGCTGAGGATCTGTATGGAGATGCAGATTTCATCTTCCAGCAGGACCTGGCCCCTGCACATACCACCAGAAGCACCAAAACCTGGTTTGATTGCCATGCCATCACAGTGCTTGACTGGCCAGCCTACTCGCCGGACCTAAACCCCATTGAGAATCTGTGGGGTATCAAGAGGAAAATGAGGTCCACCAGAACAAAACAAAGAAGAGCCGTCAGCAAGCATCAAGAACACCTGGGCTTCCATAACTGCCAGGCAACACCACAGGCCGATTGCATCAAGGCCACGGCGCATCGAAGCAGTGATTCCGGCGACGGGATTCCCAACCAAGTATTGAAGATTAACATATCATTTTGAAAATACCACATTTTGACTGATTTGATCCTAATTTTTTCTTTTTTTCCTGCAAAAACTGAGAAGTAAATGGTGATGTCTTCACAGTATTCTAATTTTTTGAAATCCTGTTTTCGTGGGTTTATTATGTACAAATGAACAACTAAGTACTTGAAATCGTTTAAGTCGTGGGCCCTGAATCTATAATCTATGAAAGTTTAAAGTTTTGAATGAAATTATGGAAATAAATAAACTTTTCCATGATATTCAAATTTTTTGGACAGGGCCTGTACGTTAGCAACCCCCCACAGTGAGTGGGGTTAGTTGTCGAGAGGTTTGTGGTAACTTTGTAGCATGACAAAGTAAGCAGAACTTTTTGCAAAATGCAGAAGTGAGTTAGGATTATTATGTAGCACACAGACGAAAGCAGGGTTAATGTGCAACACAGAGGCGAGCGTGGTTAGTTTGTAGCACGTAAAGAGGAAGCAGTGTAATTTGCAATGCCTCAGGTTTGCTCACGCAGACATAAACAGTCTTTGTTTTGGTGATTATTACTGTTTGTTTCACGCTGTTATTGGGGCCAAACTGAGCTCATTAATACTGTTATGTGCTGCACACGTCACACCTGCCTTAGGTAAACACCATAACTGTCCTTATTTACTCCATTAAGTGCGAGTTCGTCAATAAATAGTTAAAACCTCCTCCTGTCTCCTGCTTTCTGTGCGTCTCTGATGGAATTTGGTTCCGTCCTCCTTACAATTTGAAATCCCACCAGAAGCTGTTCAAAAGTGGAGCGTTTAATCTGGACCTGGTCTTTTATTTTGAAAATTGACATGAATGCTAATGCTGCTCTTGTGCCGGACTTCTAGCTCTCACCTACTGTGTAGCTTGATGCAGCTTCGATAAATAATCGACCCAAGAGGTTTACAATGAACAGTGTTCAGGCTTTCCTTAGCCTGCTTTCAGTTCAAGTTAATAATGTTACGGCTGCGTGCGCTCTCCAAAATTATGACTGCACAGGAGAGCTCTGAAACTTTAAACCAGATACATTTAAATATTAAAGCTTGCTGTCCCACAGCCTGATACAGGAGATGAGGAAATCACTTTAGTTTGTCTGCAGATCAGAGTGAGACTAAATTGACTGATTTAGCAGGTATGTGTGTGTGTTGTGTTCTAAGAGCTGCATGTTAAACAGTGTGAAAGAGACTTAACAGCACATTAGAATTAAATGTAAAAAAAAAAAAGAATCTTCAAATGGATACATGAAAATTTCACTAACAATGTGCTGTCGCAGATAAATCTGCTGGTTTTACAGCTCTGCAGGGAACCAATGTGAAACATTTTCCTCCAGCAAACAGTCTGTAATGCACTTAAACCAGCTACGACAAAAGAACAACAGAAAGTGGACTCTGAATATAACCTCGTCCCAACCAGGTCATGTATTCAGCATGAGTTACCATGGTTACACTGACTTTAAACTTGACACAGCACACTTTGCCATTACTCTTGCTTTGTAGTCCTCCACATGCTACTGTAAACGAAGTTGAGCAGGAAGCTGCTATCAGCTTTGGTCCATATTGAAGTCAGAATGTGCTGCAGCCTCACAGACCCACACACACACACACACACAGTACCTGAGCAGTGTTAGGGTCGTTGAGCTGAACGCTCCTCACAAACTCTTGACCATCTCTCTTTGAAAACGACAGCTTCTGCTGCTCCTGAGACACAAGACATTGAAATGTAACATGGTTACAGGATGTGACCTCACACCTAATCTTAATTGTTACCTTCCTGATTAAACAGCAGACAAATGTGGCCGATGAATTCGAGTTTTATTCAGAGGTTTATTTTGGTACCTTGCTGTAAATCTTCAGCTCACTTCCCACCACAGCCGGCGGTCGACAGATGTTCTCATACAAACATTCCCACTCTTTGTTGAAATGACCCACAAATTCTATCTCCTTAACACACAAAACCCTCCTGCACAAAAACAACAACGACACCGTAAGCAACGACACATGCTGACAATCGGCAACGAAAAAACACAATAAAATAACAACAGGTTTTACCTGTTGGTGACGATGATGTTGGTCTTTCTGTGTCCAGGATACAGACAGTGATCTCTGAACACTTCACCCTCCAGCTGTTTGATCTCTGATCGCTGGAAACACAAAGACTCCCAGGTTTTATTTACCGACCACCTGCGGTTTGAATCTGAACATTATACATGAACATAAGGTGACCCCGTCGTTCAGTAAAACCATACAGGGTCCACACTGATGCACCAAGAGGTGGATTTTACCATGCGGTGTAGCTCGTTGCTGGATGACTTCTAGTTGAAACAAGGACATTTAACAGTATGAAAGAATCGGCTATATATAAAAGGAGGAAGCAAGCTGACATGTTTGATTGTTTTGGAGATTCTGAAGGTTCAGGTTTGGCATTTTTGTTGCTGGCATCTATTTTTATTTGCGACAGGACTTCATAGCGAAGGGAAGGATCTGTCTCAGAAAAAAAAAAAAAAAGATTAACCAAATCAAAGATAGACCTGTCCTAAAATATATCCTGCTTTTTCATAAAAGGAACATAATCTTGCATTAAGGACATCCTGAAACCAACAAACGAGACCTTAATCTCACAGGAAAGTATTTATTCAGACTTATATGAGGTGAGAAGTAGAGCATCTTTCTGAAACACTTGCAGTCCAACTATACGACTATTTGTAATAATCCTTTAAAAACACAGTTCTCCTTGGAGAACCCCAAACTTTTTGTGCAGATGCCAGATGGAGGAAATTCTGAAAGCATGACACCGAATGCTTCGATTAACAGCAGAAATGTTAATAAGCGTGAAAAGTGATCCCGTTTTGTGGAATAAACCATAACTAATTAACCAGTGAAGCAAACCCACCACCAGAAGAAGAGAGAGGAAACTGTGGACGTATCAGAGGAGCTATACACACACACACTTCTATATGGCCGAGGATGCTAACATGTTGCCAAGCACACTAAAAGACGTATACGCAAACCAAACACGCCCTCTGAGAGAAATCTGACCTACTTCAAAAGAAGGATCGGAACCAGAGTGTGTGATAGCGTGATTCTGTGAAAGCACGTGTTAGTGAGTCGTTACTCTTCTAACCACATGCTGACAGTAAAGGCGACAGCCCCGCCCCCTCCCACCAAGCCCTGCATTTGGAAAAAGAAAGGTGTGAGTAAGAATTTTTATTAAACACAAATCTTACAGACAGCGACACGCTCTCAGCTGACAAACACTCAGAGTTAGTGCAGACACAACAGAGGTCATGCAGACTGAGTCGTACAAAGAGTACATCATCACAAAGACACAAATATTAAACAGCAAGTGTTCATATACAAGTTCAGAATGAATTTAAAGCTGACGCTACAGGACGATACAAAAATATCGGTAAGCTCTACACGGACATGTATCTCAGCTTTATAGCAAAATAATTTCACCACCTGCTAGTCTTGTCTGAATAAACAATATGTAATAAATGGTTATAAACAAAAAGGGTCATTTAAAAACTATTGTTTATAAACAGAAATAAAAAACTAAAAGCAGAAATGTTTTGTGTAGAAAAAGTAATAAACTGAGAGCTGAGTGTAGAAATGTTTGAGGTATGAGAAGAGAGATTAGTTTTGGCATGCATAGAAACCTGAATCATCTCAATATCCAGAATCAATGTGGATATAACAATAATATAGACTATTATAGAATATTATAGGATGAGGAATTGAACCATAAACATTTTATTAGTCATAGACAGGATTATAGTCTTTCAAAGCACTTGATTGATAAGTTGATCCGCCCAAACGAACACGATTATTCCTCCTCAGGCTGCATGTGGCACCAACACAAGAAGAAAAACAAAAAAGAAAGAAAAAAAAAAGGGGTTAGAAGCACAGACACACAATATATTAGCAGCTCCAGAATAAAGTTTTTCTGGTGTGTTTTCCAGCAGCTGAGATCTGATTCCTCATATCTCGTTTCTCCTGCTTTCTGATGTCTGCCTGATTGCTGGGTGTAGACTGTGTTCACAGTGAATGTGTGTTTTGGCTCAGCTTGTTTTTAATTCATAAATATCCGGAGTGTGTGTTCAGAGCTGCTGCTGTTTTGGATTTTTATCTGCTGATTGGTTTTGGGGCAGAACTGTTTTTGTTTTTAACAGCAGAAGACCACACCTGCTTCCTCTCAGCAAGCAACATCGGGTCATTATGGAGCAAAACGGTCAAAGCGATCGAACCTGGAAAAGGTCGAATCCCTGCGACTCGGTCAGGTCATACGGCCTGATGATCCCATCCTCCCTGATCAGACGCACCGGCCGTAGCTTGGTCACTTCCTCTGTCGCCTCGGCCGCCCTGAAATCACAACACACGCGGGAAAACAGAGATGCACTTGAAAAATTATTCTAGTGCTACAGAAACTGAAACAGACTCATTTCTGTGCCTTCCTGCTGAAGCTTAATAACTTCATATGGTGGAAGTGAAGTTGAAGCATCATCAGTCGGCATGCTGACTAGTCGTTTCTACAAAATGAGCCCTGAGAGTTGGATCTGCTACAACCCCGTTTCCAAAAATGTTGGTGCACTGTGCAAAATGTACAGCAAAACAGAACAGTCATCTGCAAACCATTTAAAGTCTGTATTTAACTGAAAATATCTTAAAGGTAAGAGATCAAATATTGAAACAAACATTTTTCTCAGTTCTTGAAAGCTAAATGGACGCGTTTAATGTTAACTCTGTCCCCGTAGTGACGAATTATGTCACTATTAATAAAGCTAGGGCTTGTTTCCAGATTGTTCCAAGAGCTGCTGCACGGGCAGAGACCTCACCCTCGTCTGATGCACACCAGGTCAGTTTGAAACCTGCCACAGACTTTGAGGCGGTAAAGAGTCACTCATTCTTCTACCAACACTTGCTGTGCTTTTGGAAGCCAAACAATTTTCTATTTCACTTATTCAGCAGAGCCTCCTGTGTGTATATTTCCAGTGGCTGTTTATGAACAGAGAATTATGGATTCTGTGGATCTTCTAATGTTGTTAAATTCATTCTTTAAGAAGTACTTTTTCTCTAAATTGTAGAAACTACTGCATCTATCTGTCATTTTGTACCACTGATTACACTCAGTGTTGTCTTTTTGATCCATTTTCAGTCAAATAAAGATTTTAAATGTTTTCCTTTAACTTCATATTTGTCCTAACCTTTTTGGAAACGAGGTTGCAGTTCAACCCTGAAGCGCATTCAGAGTGAAGCAGGTTCATTTCTAATGCGCACGATGCTGCGAGAAGCTTCCGTCAGGTGCGATATCTCACCTTTGGTGACCTCTACAGTGACAGCGTGAAACGGTAACATTCAACAGGTTATCATGAACCGACTGACGTGTCACAGGACAGATGTGTCCTCCATACGGAGGAGGGGGAGGAGGATGAAGGTTGATAAGGTTCCTGGGAAATGTTTTGGGCATTTCAAAGTATTTCTTTCTACTTAAATGTGTGGACAAAAGACTAGTTAAAGACAAAACGCAAAGGTCACTGCTGATGTACACAGAGTTGTTCTACCTTTATCCCAAATATCTCTGTCCTGATAGAAGAGCATATAGAAGACAGATGTTGATATCCAAATAGGGGAATGTCTTTAGTAAGAATGATTTGCATCCCTCCGGTAGAGCGCTGGCCCAGAACCTTCATGAGACACTTGATATTATTATTTGTCACCTGCTTCCTAGTATCTATAATTACTGCCACGTATATTTTAAATCTGAACCATCGCCTAACATGTTCAGAATGTACTATGTAGATGGAAATAATCAACTAGTATTTAAAAATATTTAGCAGTACTTTGAACTTTGCAGTGCAGTTTTCTCTTTGATGCAGCTCAAAGCTGTTTTTAGTGCGAGCGTCACCTCAAACAAACCAACACCGTGGCTGTTAGTGTTTCTTTACACAATCAGTATGAACCAAGGTGCCAAACTCAGGCTGGAAGAACCATGTGACCATTCAGTCAGCCAATCCCTGAGGAGAGACCAGGTGATGCTTTGAGATTCACTGGCAGGTGGGACAACAGAGGTTACTGCAGACTTTAAAGTACTCAGTGGTGAGATTAAGGTAAGTGTATACAGAAACTCATCTGTCCTCGGTTATATACCTGCAGAAACGTCAGCAGGACGTGAACACAGTGTTTCCCATAGATTAGCAGAGATGGGTTTGTCCACACGGCCTCTTAATGAATCAATAAATGTATCTACACATATTTTATGAGTGACAAATAAATAACTGATCAGCTGCCTCTCATCCTGTCGATTAACTCTAAATCCATCATCGTGTTGCCGCAATGCTGGACAGCCAAACCCACAGGGAGGTCGGCAATTTAGAATCACCCTAAGCCCAATAACTGCATGTCTGCACGACTGGAGGACCCATGCAGACAGCCCAGACAGTGGATTCAAACCTGGGACCTGAAAATAGGGATGAGGGTGTGAAATAGACTGTGGAGGGACGAAGACAGAACAAATGCTAAAAAGAGTCGCCACACTGGCTGGTTGTTGACACAGGGTGACCTGCTAAGGTTAAGTCTACGTGTGGGAAACAACGGAAGGGAAACTGCGAGGACCAAGCAGACAAATGTTTTCAATTTTCACGATGTAAATGCATGAAGCACTTCGGATCTCTTTACAAGCAGGACCTGTGACTCTCCTCGGGGGTGTGGCTTTCTGAATCACAATGCTGCCACGAGCTGGTGGGTTTAAGAAAGGGGAAGGGGCAGCAGAGGCAGACTGATGGTGGGTGACATGATGAGCATGAATCAGTTTAAACTCTTGACACGATGCAGCGACTTACCGTCCATCTGCCGCAACAGTCAACATGCAAACGTCAAAGTGCCACAGGTTAAAGCTCGACCCCCTCACTACTGCTTCATCAGGTCTGATCAGGTTTTATCTGGTGCAACAATGAATGCTACCCAAACATTTAAAAAGGGGAAAACTAGTCCTGAACCTCTGTAACAGATCTACAGTTCAGCTCTCAGGCAGCGATTAAAGAGTTCGGCTTTAACATGCTTCATGTGAAATACTCACACACCAAAACAGCAAGAAACCAATGAACAAAACTCCCGGCAACAACGACACGAGACAGAAAACAAAAGCAGAAATTAGTGAGCAGACAAACAACACATTAAGAAGCACACAGAAAACACAGGAAGTTCTTCAGTCTGCAAAATACTGGAGACAAAGTACGAATAAACAGAGTCACTGACAGACTGAAGAGTGAAAATAAAAACTGGACACGGACGAAAGCTTGAAGCAAATACCTCTGGATGCCCTGGAAGGTGCTGCTGGCCATGTCCACGATGCCGCCTGTCGGCCGAGCCACCACCCCCACCAGACCTTTACCGATCCCCTTAAAGAAACCCGCTGCTCCCTCCTTCTTCGCTCCTACAGAGAAAGACAGAGTAACTGCTCTGATCCTCTGCAGCTCCAGAGTCTACATTTGCAGTTTTGGGTTTTCTTGCATTTCTCTGACAGAAAGGGGATCTAATCTAATTCAGGTTAGTCTGGGTGTTGAATTTCATCATCACTCACAGTAGTGTACTGCACTCTGCTGCAAAGAACATGTTTCTGTTTTCCTTCAGATGGAGACTCTACAGGTGAATATGGTCAAAATGTAACTAGTAAACGTCACTATGCGAAAGCTCAAAGTTCGTATCTGCTGTAGATTTGCACCAATTTGCATATATTTACAGAAGACATATGGGCACACTGGATAAAGCTGGGTTCAACATTCATGGTAACATTTTGTCTGTCTCCATCAAGCAAAGTCTCTCTGCTCTCTTCTTTTTCCCTTCACCCCCAAACTGAGTGTTTGCAGCAGCAGTGTGGGTTTCACGGCAGAGGAGCACGTACCCTCCACAGGTTTGGTGACGATGCCGGTTACTCCGCCCACGACTCCCTGCAGAAACAAGAACTGTTACTGAACTGCATCGGGCTCACATCAGGACACACAAACCTCTGAACTCTGTCACTCTGTACCTTCAGCAGTCCTTTTCCTCCTTTAGCCAGACTTTCTCCAAAGTCTTTGGGTGGTCGGTTCATCTCCTCACGTCGCTTCTGTTGGTACTCTTTATCCATAGTGATGGCTGCCAGACCTTTACCAACCGATCCCGTGATCTTGGAAACCATGCCTGCGGCGCCACCTGCACGAGGAATCAGCTCGCTAATAATACTGATCGCAGTGGTCATCATCTGTCCTGGTTGGCATTAAATCAGTCACTGCGCATCCATCATGCCTCTGGCTTTCTTACCGACTGTGTGGCCCAACAGGCTGCGGACACCGATCACAAAACCTTCAGCAAACTCCTCCGGACCCTGAACGGCTCCCTGACAAACACAAACCACTTTTATTTCATCTGGATTCTCCTGCCTGTCAGTTTCTCAGCTCATGATCCAAAAATAAGACTGACATCAGAATCTTTCCTGGTAACTATCAGAAAAAAGTCGATTACGTCGTCGTGTAGTTCAGGATGAGTTACCTGGAAGGGCTCGTAGAAGAAGGCCTCCACCCCCTCAGACAGACCTCGGATCAGTCCAAATGGATTTCCCAGCACGTCCAGACCCAGAACCAGAACATACATCTGCTTCAGGAACTGCAGGCAGAGAAAGACACCAGGTTTTCTTTCTTGAGATTTTAAAATACGACCAATGGTGCCCCCCAGCCTCGTTGTAGATACACCTATGGCATCAATTTGAAAATCCTACGTTGCTTCGTTCTCAAGTTATCGCATTCCCAAAGTTAGATGCCTGTCAACCTTTTACAGCTGAGGGGTAAAAACACAGATTATCTGCCTTTTGCTTCTGCAGAGACGCTTTCAGAATTTAACACAGGTTTAATACTAATGTCCACGTGATCAAATTTGTTAAATGTTCATCATCATCATCATTTATTTATTTATATAGCACTTTAAAAACACACCTGGTAGACCAAAGTGCTGTACAATACTAATATGCACATAGTAATAAAACCAGACAGGGGTGCAACGATACACAAAATTCACGGTTCGGTTCGATACTTTGGTGTCACGGTTCGATATTTTTTCGATACAGAAAAAATGTTCATGCCTTTTTAATTTGTCATTTATTAAAATTATAAATATATATTTTAACTCAAAAGTACAGTTTTTAAATTTAATGTTGCTGAAACAAAAGTAATTTAAAAAAATAATCTATCTCAGGGCTCTCAAAATTTCAAAATCCCTGGTAGCCCTTCGGGCAGGGACTCTTCAGTTTTTGGTAGCCCAAAATAAATGTAAGTAGTCCGAATAAAAAAAGAGAGCAATTTTTTGATTGATGTTTTGTTTCCTGTTTTGTTTCCTTTACAATATTATACATTAAAGTATAATATTGTAAAGGAAACAAAACATTAATCAAAAAATTGTTGAAAAACAAATTACAACATTGTATAAAAATTACAATCATCAACTCAAATATTTGGTTCTAATTGAACAGAAATTTCTATGAACTTGTAAGAACTGTGTAGGACATGAATCAGTCTGTGTCAGATCCTGAATTTGAAATTTCCACTGAAGTCACGGGTAAGAGACAAGTGGAACCAAGATCGAGGCCATTTGCTTTTTGAAGTTTGCAAAGACTGCTAAATTTTGCCAGTGGTAGTTCACTCTTTGCAACATAGTACGCTGTTCTAAACAGATTCTAAACAGTGTTTTTGTCCTAGAGTGGGATTTTCACGGCACATTCCGCACCACATCTCTGCGCGTTCATCATTTGTTTGAAGCCAGCTCATCTCCTGCAACCACTTTTCCGAGAATACGTGCTTCTTTTGTGGTTCGGATTCCTTCTGACATTTGTTTGGAGGTGGAGGAACATCACAGTAATTGCTCAAAGGAGCTTCTTCGACATCTTTAAGAGTTCTAAACAAATGTCTGTCCTCCTCCAGAAAATCTTATGTATGCAAACACGCGTTGCAACTTCATATCTTGTGCACGTTTTTTTTTTTTCTTTTTTTTTTTTTTGACAGCGAATGCGCACCTGCGGACCACTTATGTGCAGCCCTGGTTATTTAGCTCGTCATATTGCAGCCACAGAAATTCTTTTGTCCATGAAACCATAAAGCTGCACTTTCTTTTTGCCTTATAGTCTGATTTGTACGGTGGCTGGTGGTAAGCTTTTCTTTGGCTGTCACTTCTTCACCCTGACCTGTCTTATTTGGCTCAGCAGAACTAAAATATATATCCTGCTGCTTTTACACACGCACTCACATAAGCTCAGTGATTCTCTGCGCGATCAACCTCTCACATGTTTAAGCTGCGGGAGATTTCACTTGTCATGTTTGCATAGTAAGCTAACGATTAATAAGACGATGTCAGAGGAATTGGTGCGCAAATTATCATCACTCACCAATCAGTACTGTCGCTCTCTATACACAGTTCGCGCAATTGCAAAGTGAAAGCAAAAAACAAGCGCAAATTCAAACGAGATTTCAATATGTCACATATTGACAGTGGCTCACCGATGCCAATGACATAATTACCCAGCTACATTTCCGAAAGAATGCAAAAGCATTGACATATATTTTCCCTTCCTACAATAGCCCGACGGGCAGGGCAGAGATAGATTTTGGTAGCCTGACTGGGGTTGCAAAATCGCTAGCCCGACATCCCGGGGCTAGCGATTTTGCGAGCCCTGTATCTGATTGAGGAATCACTCATCTTTGGAAAAGAGAGTTTATTACAGAGAAATGGCTCTTTCCAAAATAAAAGCTATACTATACGCTTCTTCTGGGCTATATTCTCAGCAGCATATTGTAGCGGGTCAGGGCTGTTTGTACAGTTATGTTTTGTTTATGTTGCCATAGTGACGGGTGACGCCCTCTCGCTGCGACGGTGTGTCCTTCCGGGGTCAGAGGGCGCCCTGTGTGTTGTTGTTGTTGCTGTGCGGTTGCCGCGCTGAGCAGTTAGCTAGCGGCAGTGTTCTTCTGCAGATGTCAATAAACGGCTGTGCTCCCTGGCTAGCTCACGGGAAGCAAGACCAAACGACACCTCCGTCTCCTCCTTGTCTGAGCTCGCCACATTGGTGTCAGAAGTGGGATGATGGTGGCACCCCATGTTCTGACCCGAGTGACTTTTCCCCCGCCGGTCGTGACCGGCCGGTGCGCCAAAAGAAGGCACCTGGACATTTGCAGGACTTTGTGTGGGGTAATGGGGTCGTCGGGGACGACTGACCCCTTAGGTGGGGGCTATGTGGGTCAGGGCTGTTCGGGGTTCTGTTTGTACAGTTATGTTTTGTTTATGTTGCCATAGTGACAGGTGACGCCCTCTCGCTGCGACGGTGTGTCCTTCCGGGGTCAGAGGGCGCCCTGTGTGGTGTTGTTGTTGTTGCTGTGCGGTTGCCGCCCTGAGCAGCTCCCTGGCTAGCTCACGGGAAGCAAGACCAAATGACACCTCCGTCTCCTCCTTGTCTGAGCTGTCTGTGTGGAGCGCTCAGTGGATCTGCGCTCCACAGTGCAGCCTAGGCGGAGTAGTCGAACGCAGATTCACTGAGCGCTCAACACAGACAGCATCGTCAGAAGGAAGAGCGCAGGGCAAGCTAGCGAGACAGAAGTTAAGCTCTCCTTACAACATGGACCTCCCCACCCTCATTCAGATCTGGCGTTTGGAATTATTTTGGTTTTCATGTGACATATGACCCTGAAGGTAAGCGCGTCATGGACAAAAGTAAAACAGTATGTTGGATGTGCCACGCAATGCTCAATTACATGGGTGGGAACTAGTGTGTTAGCGCAGTTAGCTCGTTAACGTGTTGGCCGTCTAGCCCCACGCACAGGCGATCAGGGGTAGCTCGTTAACGGAGATTTGCCGTGTTGTGGCGTTAATGTCATTTCAACGAGATTAACGCTGACAGCACTAGTGGGAATATGACTGCACATTTACGCCGACATCATCCTAGTGCAAAGACAAGTGGAAGCAGAAAAAAACAAGCAAGCATGCTACTAACTTTACTGGAGTCATTTAGACAGCCGTTAGCACAGGATTCTCCTTATGGGGACCTGATATGTTTAATATTGTGGCGAGCTCAGACAAGGAGGAGACGGAGGTGTCGTTTGGTCTTGCTTCCCGTTAGCTAGCCAGGGAGCACAGCCGTTTATTGACATCTGCAGAAGAACACTGCCGCTAGCTAACTGCTCAGCGCGGCAGCCGCACAGCAACAACAACAACACCAACACACAGGGCGCCCTCTGACCCCGGAAGGACACACCGTCGCAGCGAGAGTGCGTCACCTGTCACTATGGCAACATAAACAAAACATAACTGTACAAACAGCCCTGACCCGCTACAATATGCTGCTGAGAATATAGCCCAGAAGAAGCGTATAGTATAGCTTTTATTTTGGAAAGAGCTATTTCTCTGTAATAAACTCTCTTTTCCAAAGATGAGTGATTCCTCAATCAGATACAGGGCTTGCAATATCACTAGCCCGACGTCCTGGGGCTAGCGATTTTTCCAGTCGGGCTACCAAAATCTATCTCTGCCCTGCCCGTCGGGCTATTGTAGGAAGGGAAAATATATGTCAATGCTTTTGCATTCTTTCGGAAATGTAGCTGGGTAATTATGTCATTGGCATCGGTGAGCCACTGTCAATATGTGACATATTGAAATCTCGTTTGAATTTGCGCTTGTTTTTTGCTTTCACTTTGCAATTGCGCGAACTGTGTATAGAGAGCGACAGTACTGATTGGTGAGTGATGATAATTTGCGCACCAATTCCTCTGACATCGTCTTATTAATCGTTAGCTTACTATGCAAACATGACAAGTGAAATCTCCCGCAGCAAGCTTAAACATGTGAGAGGTTGATCAGGCAGAGAATCGCTGACCGTTATGTGTGCGTGTGTAAAAGCAGCAGGATATATATTTTAGTTCTGCTGAGCCAAATAAGACAGGTCAGGGTGAAGAAGTGACAGCCAAAGAAAAGTTCACCACAAAACGGAAAAGTTATGACAAATCAGACTATAAGGCAAAAAGAAAGTGCAGCTTTATGGTTTCATGGACAAAAGAATTTCTGTGGCTGCAATATGACGAGCTAAATAACCAGGGCTGCACATAAGTGGTCCGCAGGTGCGCATTCACTGTCAAAAAAAAAAACAAAAACGTGCACAAGATATGAAGTTGCAACGCGTGTTTGCATACATAAGATTTTCTGGAGGAGGACAGACATTTGTTTAAAACTCTTAAAGATGTCGAAGAAGCTCCTTTGAGCAATTACTGTGATGTTCCTCCACCTCC